>NC_069787.1:125024229-129855479 GCF_027406575.1 Nycticebus coucang | reverse complement strand
ATTGATACAGTTAGGTTTAAATCTGCCGTTTTAGTATGTGGTTTCTCCTTGGAGCATCTGTTTTCGTTATATATCCCTCTTTCCTCTGTAATTCTACTGTGAACTTATTAGTTATAATTCTTCTCATTAGGCTTTTAGCTTTAATAGTATACATCATATTACAATCTCTATTAAAGTTATATCACTTTTGTAGGTATAAAAAATGTTTACAATTGTTCGCTTTCATTTCTCCTCTCCCACTTTTATGCTGCTATTGTCTATATTTGTATTAAACCCCACACATTACTCTATTATTATTTTTGTTTAAACAGAAAGTCATCTGTTAAAAAGATTTGAGTAATAAGAAAAATGTATATATTTGTCTGTGATGTTATTTTCGGCACCCTTAGGTCCTTTGCAAGGGTCCACATTTCTTCCCAGTATCATTTTCCTTCTGCTGTACATTGTAGATGAGTCTTTTAGAGGTAGTTTTTTTTTTTTCTGTTTTTTTTTTTTCTGGAAACATCTTAATTTAGTTTTTTGTTTTTGAAATATATTGCTGCTAGTTACAAAATTCTACATTATCACAACTTTGTTTTTTCAGTACTTTAAAGATGTTTCTCTTCTGTCTTGAATGATTTTTTGATGCAAAATCAGATATGCTTTTGATTTCTCTAGCTGCTATTAATATTTTCTTTCTATCATTTCTTTAGAATAATTTGATTAATATGAGGTTCATGTTTCATATGCTTTTTCTGAGGTTTTGCATCTATCTGGTTATAGTCTAATCAAATTTAGAAAACGCCTGTTATTTTCTCAATTTTTTTTTTCTTTGCCCACTCTTCTTTGCGAGATTCCAGTTACATTTCTATTAGGCAGCTTGTACTTCTTATCTTTAGCTGGCAGCCCTGCTCTATAAGAAGCCAGGGAGGAAGTGTCAAGCATCACTCACCAAGCCCTCACTGCCAAGAGCCAGGACAGGCAGGGCCCAGAGCCACAGGCTCTGTAATATTTTGATTAGAAGTGAAGTAAACAACAATATATACAAGCATAATCTTAGCATTCCTGATTTCTTTATAATGCTAATCTTTCTCATTAAGTGTCTATCAAATTACTGGAGTATTTGTTTTAATTAATCTCAATTACTTTTTTCCCTCGGCATCCAAGATTGTGACTTTCATCTCATATTCAGCCAATGAACTCTTATACTGAAACATAAATGCTTGTCTTTGGTTTATACAGATGCTCCTTTACTGTAATAGAGTTATATCCTAATAATCCCATCATACATTGAAAATACAAGGAAAAATTCCTTCAATGTGCTTTCTCTACAAAATATGTAATATTTTAGTCTACCTTAAATGCTCAGAAGACATACAGTGGACTACAGTAGTTCAAAACCATCTAATAAGACATACTATATTCTCTACTCTTGTAAACTTGATGCTACTTTTTAATAAGTTATAAAAAATATTTAGTATAAAAAATATTTACATCTCTTTCCTTTTCCAAATCTATTTAGACTTCTATCAGCGCCTTTCCTCCTGTCTGTGGACACAGGGAGAGCTATTAGCAATTCCTGTAGGTACTCAAGTTCTTGTACAGTTCCCCAGTGTTCACTGTGTAAGGTCCGCCTCTGTTCCTTTACATCTCTGGATAAGTCACTTTATCTTTGTGGACCTTACTAATACATCTTTTCTCCTGACATCTGACTTCTAATAATATTTTTCTAATATTCTGTTGTCGAATATTTTTCTTTTCTGCTGAATAGATGCTACACTTCTCAGTTGTCCCTGGTCACAATCACCTCTCACTACTTCAGTAACAAACTTATGCTCCCCTAATCCTGGTACATACAACTTTGCATATTTATTTGGTTGACTTCCTTTTTGTACCTGGAATTTCCTCCTTTCTCACTTCTAAACGTGCAAATGCTCTATCATTTTAGACCAACTTCAAGTCCACAAAACCTCCATCCTCACAAATGTCCCTCAAACAAATGTTATATGTCACAGAGTTAATATACACGAATATCTGCTTCATATTCATTCACGTTAATTTCCTTTGGATATGTGTGACTCGTTGGAAGGGAATAATTTCTTGGAATCTATTTCCCTTGGTGTGTCTAGATGCTGAGACAAAGTCATCACAGCCTGTCTTCTTTTGTTCCTTTCCTGGCCCAGACATTTTCAAACTTTTGTTTCTATTACAGACATCAACTAACCTCTTCTTTGAAAAGATTCTCATTTTGATCAAAGTTAGTAGGATTACCATTAGTTTTCTCAACTAATGTTTATTACAATCTATTATATTAAGAAATTCTTAAGTGCTAGATGTACAAAGACAAACACAATTATTGCCCCACAAGATGCATCCTGCTAGGATATCTGTCAAATCCTTTTTCTAAATCTTTCTCATTCCATTGCAGATTATTCCTTTTCCATGATGCCTTTCTGGTCATTATTGATTCTAATTGATTTCATTGTTTCTTAAACATTTATACAAGTTTGTATCCATTTTTATAATTGCATAAGGTGGCTATTCATAATTTTACAAGCTCTCTGAGAAGAGTTGATGTACTTTGTACAATGTCACACTGTGCCTCTTTTCTTGAGCATGTTTGACATGTAATAAATACCTATTAAATGTAGACTGATACATATGTAAATACCCTTAGGTTGTGGTTAATGAGTAATATTAAGATTAGTTTATGTTATGTTGAATATGGTTCAATCTAATACTTTCTGAGGATATAAGAAATAATTTCTAGGCATAAGATGGTGAGTTTATTTTTAAGTCACATGGTGTATCGTTGTTGCTATTCTCTACTCAAATATCAATTGAAAAAATGAGCATATTTTAAATATGTAAATGAAATCATACAGTTTCTACCAACTTAGCAATAGTTGTGTCCATTACCATTATTATAAGGTAAAATTGAAATGTTAACATAAGATATAAAATAATACTATTGACAGCAATGCCCTGTAACAACAGTTTTAGGGTGTTACACGGTTATATTTGTTATAAGTCTGAATAATTCAAGTCTTTTTTTCCCTCCCTATGATTTTCCATGTAATTTCTAGTGTACTTCATACAAAATTCAGAAGCTCTTATTCTTCCTGGCAGTTTTATTTGTGTTTTACTGAACACTGACTCCCTAAAAGATTTCACATTGATTTTTAAATGATATCACTCTCATAGACGATGCTTAATGGCTGTGGCCAGGGCTTTCATCACTGACCTTTCATCACCTTATGTACCTTACTGTTCACTTGGACTTGAATCTGCTGTTTTGTAATGCGTTCTAATCACAACCTTCAGACAAAGTGAGCAAAAATGTTTGGTAATTAGGTCCCTCAATAGGAAGCAAGTTCCATGCTGAATGAACTTCCAAATGATTGTCCTCATGATTTTGCAAAGCTGGTTTGAAATAATACCTTAGTTGAGCACCACTTTGAGCTACTTCATTTCATTTTCATTTAGTCTTAAAATACTCAACATATTTTAAATCCCAACATGCTGAAATGTTCAATTTAAACAGTTGAGGGCTAAGGTTAATAATTTTGTACCGTAATATATCACACATATGTAGGAAGGGGCTGCATGACAAGGCATCAGCAAGAATATGTCCCTGGGGGAAATATAAAGAAAACTTAGTATTATTTTCTATTTTTCAGCATGCTGGTAACTCATATTACTCACAGCCTAACCAGCCATCTAAATAGTGTATGAATGTGTATGTGTGTATGCATATATAAATGCACAGAATCTATCTCTCCATAATATAGCTGCCATTCCCTAACTCTATGACCCTTGTAAAAATATTCTAGATTTTTAAAAAACAGAGTGGACACTTAAATAGAAATTCCAATATTTCATTGCACTTGTTTTTGTTATAAATAGAAATATTTTATTAATTTTAAAACATAATATGTATTTTATGCCCACATACATTTATAATTTGGAGGATTTTTTACCTTCCTTAAATTATATTTTATATAATTATATATATGTGCATTTTTATGATGCTTATAATCAAGTCTGTTATAATTTCAGAAAAATATCTAGCAGTTGAAAATGTCCTTGACAGTCAGAAAATAATCTAGAAGTTAAATTTTTATCTGCACTTTGAAATTATGTAGTTGGAAATTTTCTGTATGACTCTATAACATAACTACAACTAAAATATAACCCTTGTTAAATCCAAAAGTATGATTTTACAAATCTGTGGTCAATAGCTTAAGTTTTATTAAACCGTTTCCAACCTTTTTAAGTGAAGGCAAATAACTTCACCACTCCATGTTTTAGTTTTAGTAAAGCTGTGTGTACGTAAGTAAGGATCAAATGTGCAGTTCTCAGGGTTGGTAAAATACTTGTATTATTGAAATTGAATTTCTTCCTGCTTTTCCCATTTTTCTTGATAACGTGTTGTGAATATAACATGTTACAGATACTGAAGTTTCTAAAATTAAAGTAGGAAACAGAGTCCCTCAAATCTCATTCAAGATTTGTGCAGCTATAAATGAAACTGGATTTGTACAGCTATAAATGAAACTGGATTATTTGTACATCTATAAATGAAACTGGATTATTCTAAGTTTCTCAAAAAATTTGGTTCTTGAAGCCTCAGTCTACAACAGTCTGTTAAAGAAAAGTAAGGGAATACAAGGCAGATCTCTGAAATCTCATGTAGCTCATGGGAATAAGTCTAATTTATCAGAAACAAAATCTTAAAAGGTGTTAAATTTCAGGTCTTTAATGAAAACAATTTTTTTAATATTTCTTTTTACATTATTTTGAACATAGAAAACATTGCAGCGACAACATTAATACACAGTTTAGAAGCAGAGGAAGGAAAGATCTGTAGACAGAATTTGGGTTTTGCAGAAATTGGAGAATGATTGCAATTTATAGCATAAAGATTTATTCTGACTTTTCAATTTGCATGTTTTGATTCATTTTTCAAATTCCCAAAAAACTTTGATAGAAAAAACTTAAAACTCTTTATAAAAGACTTAGAGTGATGATTAAAGTATATTATTATAAGATGGCATAGTAACTGAGTCTTCAGCCAAACAGCAAAAAATAAAAAATGTGGCCTTTGACTTTATGCAATTTCACAAATGAATAAAATTTCTTTCAAGATAATGCTTCACATAAAAAAGTAGAAAGAGATTACTTATTGTTATAATTTAATTTAAAATTTTTTCCAACATTTTTGGCACTTTTGCTTTATATTTATATCTAGCTCCAAAACAATAAAAAAGACAATGTTTACTATCTGAAAATGTTCTTATTTCATATCACACCTGGCTGCAAAAGTCTTGGATGAGGGACAGTGGACTTCTCATCTACCTCTGCTTTATATTCTATCTCTGCAAAAGAAGCCATTCTACTGGGCACAGTATCTCATGCCTGTAATCCCAGCACTCTAGTAGTCCCAAGAAGATGGATTGCTTTAGCTCAGACCAGCCAGACTCCGCCTCTACTAAAGATAGAAAAAGAAAATTAGCCACAATGTGGCATTCGCTTACAGTTCCAGCTACTGGGGGGTGGCTGTGGGGGCTGAGGCAACAGGACCTCATCAGCCCAAGAATTTCTGGTTGCTACAAGCTAGGCTGACACCAGGGCACTCTACCCAGGAGTTAGAGTGAGACCGTCACAACAGAAGGAACTCCCCCCATCCCAATCCCAAAACAAAACAATAACAATAACAAACAAACCTGTCATTATCCTATATATGGTCTGGAAATTCTCTCTTTTTAATAATTTTTTAAATACCTTTTCCTTACTTGGTCACTCTCATTATTTTATTTCATTTTCATTTTGCATGTCCTCCGTCAATGATAGCATCTTTCTGCTATCTTTTAGATAAAGTTGTATTTCAAAATTAGGCATTCATCTCCTTGTGTGTCATTTCTGCTAGACTGCCCCCACCAATTAAGCTTTTGACCTGACCACTCAACAAAATTACTTTTATTAGGCATAGGAACAATCTTCAAACATAAAACCTCCATTTTCACATTTTTTGTCTACTAGCAATCTTTGAGAAAGTGATCACAGTCTCTTGCTTGAAAGTCTTGCTTCAAGGACATGACTTGCATCATGCCTGCTACCAGCCATCAGTCTGGGCTTTTCAGCCTCCTTTCCAAGTCCTTTCTCATCTCCCAAACTATGGAGTGCTCTGGGCATCTCATCCAGTTCGTCTACTCCAACTTTCCTGAAAGCTGCCTTCAGGTGTGCAGCGTGAAATAGCACTATTTAAATAATACTAGCTATTGAATGTAGCACAATTTATGTTCTACTTCTGCAAAGGAAGAAAACATATTTGTTTTCCAAATATATTTCTCCCATTTGGAGTCCTGTCCTAAAATCCACCCACATTCCCAGCTGCTTATCAAGATATATTAAATGTATAATAGACTCTGTTAACTTAATGGGTTCAAACTGAGATCCTACTTCTTCTCCCCAACCCTGCTTTTCTAACTGACTTTCCCATAAAATACAACTCATCCCTAAGTGTTCATTAACTCTTCATTTTCTTTTAAACTCCTTTTGTAATCCACGAGCAAATCTTGTGAGAGATCTACCCAAATCTCTCTCTATAGAATCTAAACCTGCATATCTACTATGTACATCTAAAACATCTATGACTCTAAATATCTAGAGTCCAAAATCTACATGTTTCTAAAATCTTACCAATTTCATCCTGTGTTTCTTATCCTCTCGTACCACGTCATCACCACCACTGAATTCATTGCTCTTTCTGCTATTGCCTTTCTACACTTTGTCCACAAGACACATCACTCCATTACAATAAACTGTCCGATGTGTCTCCGTTTCCCTCAAAGAACAGCAAATACTCATTACAAAGTCTTCCAAGGGCTTATAATATTTTGCACTGTACTTAAATTCTGATATTATCATCAACTCTGTTCTTCCCATGGTTACTTTTCTCTTAATTTTTTTTTGACAACTCAGATATCTCTTACCACTAACATCAAAGTACTTTTTCTCAGACCTAGAACAGCCTTCCTCTGGATTAATGTTTTTCTCATTCCTCAACTTTCTTCAGGCACAGATGAAACTTCACTAGGGAAACCTGTCCAGAATGCTGCTTACAAAATCCGACATGTTTCTTCTGGTGTGTTGTTCCTGGAAAGCTTGCTAAGACAACAGAACTGAGAAATTCTTACTTGTCAACCTTTATTTATACCAGTACTTATTTTTATATTTGTTTTATTAAATTACATGAATCCACAACAACATTACTAACTCTAATTAACAAGGTATGTTCTGGTCTACTTCGTTCCATATTTGTAACTTGTTTCTCTAACGGTAAGAAATCTTTCTCTGAAACTGAAGATTGATGATAGGATACAAGGCAAGAACCCAAGTCAGGGCCCCCAAACCCTTTGGAAGAACAGGTCCAGCTGAAATAATGATAATAACCAAAACTCTGTGAAGGAGCAGGCTCAGCTAAAAAAAATGTTAATAATCAGCCACTGTCCCCCTGTGTGCTTGATAACAGTAAGTCACTGTCCCTTTGTTTCTCTGTAATTGCTACTCTAGAGAGCACAGGTGGTAGCTGTAAAGATTTTTAACTTTTCTCTATAAATAACATCGCCTGTTCAGAACCTAGAGGTGATTTTGGGGGTATCTTCCTGCATTCCAGTGGGTCAGCTGATGCACCCAGGCAGAGGATCAGAGCAAAGGACTGATGGGGTCACCTAAAACCAGCCCATCAATAGACCCTGAGTGCCTAGTCCTCCATCCACCAAACTGTCTTTGAAAATCCGCAATTCTTACAGAGGCAGATCCGAGAAATTTCTCTCATCTCCCCACTTAGTACTCTGTGGAATAAACTGTTTCTCTGCTGTAAACCCTGCTGTCTCTGGATATTAGCTTTCTCTTAGGCGGACGAACCTGGCTGGGTGGCAAGATTTCCAATAATTCATTATTCATTTTCTCTCTGTGTATGTTTTCAGAATCACTCACACTGTGGTTAAATAGAAAACAATCAAGCTTCAACATTTTACACTCAGATTTAGTTTAAACATACAGAGAGAATGAAATGTATAAATCTTATGTGTACAATTTGATGAGTTTGAAAAATGTGTACACAGATGTAACCCAGATGCTATTAAGATACAGAACATAACCATAATCCTGAAAAGTCTCCTCACTCTCTTCCCACACGTACCCAAGGAAACACTTTTTATTTATTTATTTTTTCACTATATATTCATTTGTCTATTCTGGAACTTCAAGAAAATGCCCTTGTATAATATGTATTTTTTTGTGTGTGCCTGGATTCTTTCTTTCAACATAACATTTGCTAAATTCATGCCTGCTGTTCTGTGTTTTAATAGTTTTTTCCTTTTGGTTATTGAATATGAATATAGCAATCTGTTTCTTAAATTTTCTATTGGTGAACATAAGGGATATTTATGGTATTTGGCTATTATGAATATAGTTGCCATGAACATTTTTGAAAAACTATTGTGGACATATATTTCCATTTTTCTTAGGTAAATACCTACCAGTCAAATTTCTTCGTCACAGAATAGCTCTAATTTTACTTTTATAACACAGTATCAAAATGCCTTCCCCTGTGTTTGCAGCATTTTACATGCCTACCACATATGTATAAGACTCTAATTGTTTTCATAGTTGCCAGCATTTGGTATTGTCAGAGTTTTTGCTCTTATCAAATCATATAGTTTTGTACTGGTATTTTATTATGGTTTTAATTTAAATTTTCTTGATGACAAATGATGTCTACTTCCTTAGTCATTTTGCCCATTTTATGTTGTTCTTTGTGAAAATTTTTTTTTGCATTTCAATATGTTCATTTGTCATTTTATTATTGTTACATAGCAGTATGTATATATATATATATACATATGTGTGTGTATATATATATGTATGTGTGTACGTGTGTGTGTATATGTACAGGGAACTTTATGGACTCCCTGTGTATATATTTGAAATTTAAATGTTTTTTAATGTTTGCATATTTAAAATAATTTTTTCTAGTTTGTGGTTTGTTTATTCATGTTTATAAGGCTTAACAGTTTGTAAATTTAAAGAAAATTGTTTTTTATTTTGCTCAGGTAAGAATCTTGCTTTTTGAGTTTTATCTAACAAATCTCTGCCTGCTTCCAAGTCATGAAGGTATTCTCCTGTGCTATATAAGATCTATAGTTTTGTCTTTTGGGATTAGGTAAGTAATGTATTCCAAATTAAGTTTGCTTTTTTTGAAAGGAAAATTTATTTCAGGTTAATGTAAGGGTCAGTGTATTTGATACATGGCATAAGGTAGGGATTGAAGTGTTTTGCATATAGATATATAATATTTTAAGTACAATTTGTTAAAAGCCTTACCTTATTGTATTGCTTTAGCTAAATATGTATTTATTTATAGGATCTTTATTTTGTGTTTTTTATCTTTTTATCTATAATCATGCCAATAGTTTTATAATATGGCTTAAAGTAAAATAGTTATTTTTTAAGACTTTTTTTAATAGATCTTTGAATTTCCACATAAATCACATACACAGCTTATTAAGAATTTTATAAGGAAATTCTGCTGGGTTTATAATTACAATTACTTTGAGTCAATGGGTTAATTTTGGAAGAAATACATCTGTCAAATACTGTCTAGAGCAGGGTTCCTCAAACTTTTTAAACAGGGGGCCAGTTCACCGTGCCTCAGAACGTTGGAGGGCCGGACTATAGTTTAAAAAAAAAAAAACAAAACTATGAACAAATTCCTATGCACACATCTTATTTTAAAGTAAAAAAACAAAATGGGAACAAATACAATATTTAAAATGAAGAACAAGTAAAATTAAATCAACAAACTTACCTGTATTTCAATGGGAACTATGGGCCTGCTTTTGGCTAATGAGATGGTCAATGATCGGTTCCATATTTGTTACTGCTAGTCATAACAAGTGATGCAAGTGTGCATCAGTTAGTCTAGATCTGGTTGGAGATTCATATGTTTCATTCTGGAAAAAGTTTGTTCACAGACATAAGTGCTACCAAAGATGGTTGCCATTTTGAGTACATGGTTCCTGAGATTAGAATATGTCTCAGAGGGGAGAGATGCATAGAAATTAGGAAGGCGGCTTGACTTGAATGCATCTTTCAGAGAGTCACAATTCCGCAGTTCAGTTCCATTTGGTAAATCGTATCATATTGACATTTTTTTTTTCTTTTTTTTTTTGTAGAGACAGAGTCTCATTCCATGGCCCTCGGTAGAGTGCCATGGCCTCACACAGCTCACAGCAACCTCCAACTCCTGGGCCTAAGCGATTCTCCTGCCTCAGCCTCCCAAGTAGCTGGGACCACAGGCACCCGCCACAACGCCCGGCTATCCTTTGGTTGCAGTTTGGCCGGGGCCGGGTTCGAACCCGTCACCCTCGGTATATGGGGCCGGCGCCTTCCCGACTGAGCCACAGGCGCCGCCCCATATTGACATTTTTTATGTCAATAGAAAATGGGTTACAGAAAGCTGTATGTCCTATTCATGGAGATGAAGCTCTTTAAATCTAAATTGGAGCTCCTTTTGCAACTTTTCCAGTGAATCCACACATGTTTTATTTGGGAATGCAACCAATAGATTTTCTGCTAACAGATTTTGAGTTGTGGGGAGATGGCAGAAATTTTTCTCTTTCATTTGTTTGATGAGGAGGCCTAATTTTACTTCAAATGCTTTCACATGTGATTGCATATCACAGATGAGCTTCCCCTTTCCTTGAAGTTGCACATTGAAATTGTTGAGTAGCTCGGTTACATCTAATGAAAGGCAAGGTGCCATTTCCATTCTGCATCACTGAGCTCTGGTACTTGTTTTTTGAAAGCAGAAAAGCTATTATCTGTGGAAGTAGGTAATAGAAATGTTTCAAAATTCTCCCTCTGTTCAGCCAATGGACTTCTGTGTGGTATGGAACATCTTCACAGTCAACATTTAGCTCAGACAGAAATTCCTGAAATTGTCTGTGGTTTAGCGTATTACCTCTAATGAAGTTAACACAAGATACCACAGTTTTCATAACAGAGTCCCATTTCAGTGATTTACTACACAGCGCTTGTTGGTGGATGAGGCAGTGTATGGCTATTGGATGAGAATGGTTATGTTTGCCCATCTCTTGGTTAATGCAACCAATTACTCTTTTCTTAGACCCCACCATCCTAGGAGCACCACCAGTTGTCACACTGGCTAGTTTTGCCCAGTCCAGCTCTAAAATATACACAGTATGGCAAACCTTTTCAAAAATATCCTCTCCTGTAGTTGTTCCTTTGATGCTTTGCAGTGCAGCAAGCTCTTCTGTGACTTCGAAATAGTCATTCGTACCACGAATAAAAATTAGAAGTTGTGTAGAATCTAGAACATCATTACTTTCGTCAAGTGCCAAGGAAAAATAGGAAAGGTTTTTTTGCAGAGTTTTGCAAATGCTGATGCAAATTGTCTCCCATTTCTTCAATCCTTCATGTAATTGAGGGTCCTGAAAGACTCAATGTACTAAATAAATTGGCCTTCTCTGGACACATCTCTTTGGCAACAAAAATAAGGCATTCTTTAACAAATTCTCCCTCCACGAATGGTCTGCCAGTGCATGCTATTATCTTGGCAACTTGAAAACTTTCTCACAGTGATGAAGTATTCAGCTGTTTCTGCTTCACAAATGTATTTTGCTGCATTGTCAATGTATATTTCAGTTTTAATATTTTATCTTTTCTCACTTCTCTGACCAAACTATCATATTTATCTTTATGTTGAGTTTGATAATGTTGACGCAAATTGTATTCTTTACACAGATGCTATACTCTGGCATATCAAACACACAGCTCTTTCCTTGTCCTGCATGAAAAAGTAATCATAAGTTCACTGTTCTTTGAATATCCTACACTTCGAGTCAATTTTTCTATTTCTTAATATCATTGTTTTCTATGGATTCCAAATTGCTGTTAGTAAAATACCTATATATATATATATATATATATATATATATATATATATATATATATATATATATATATATATATATACAGGGCTCCAAAAACAATATACCAGCAGTAACTTTGCCCACACAGAGACATATAAACTGCACTGCCCATCAATGCAGTCTGATCAGTGTCCATCAATGCAGTCTGATCACTGCCCATCAATGCAGTCTGATCAGTGCCCAGATCAGTGCCCATCAATGCAGCCTTGCCAGTCCACATCATTTCAGCCTTGCCAGTGCCCATATGGTGAAACTCCGCTTTTACCTTAGGCTCACACTGGTGTGGTGTGGAGACAGGCATGATTACAGAGCTGGTTCCTCTACCACCTTTCCAATTCATACTACCTGTGTGAACCACACTGTGATCTGTGAACTCGCACAGGAATCTGATCGCATGGGTGAGAAGACCCATGTGATCAGATTCCACTTCAGGGAAAAGGAAGGCGTGTTTGCCATTTTTCTTCCAAATCTAATGCAAGTTCAGCCATACAAGCATATGGCTGAACTCACACTGCTCAGAGATCGCAACATTGTGAACCAGGCCTTACACAGCATACAACATACAACATCATACACAACTGAATAGCAATCAGAATATAAATGCACTTACTGGCAAATAAATTGAGTTTTCTACTCCTCAGTGTCTGCAGAGCTGGATTAAGTTCCCATGGGGCCCTAGGCAGATTACAGGTTTGAGGCTCCCATGTGATAACACTGAGCACTGACCATTTGCATTAACACTGACCACTGACCATTTGCGATAACACTGACTGCTGACTATTTGCATTAATACTGAGTGCTAACAATTTGCATTACCTCTGAGCTCTGACCATATGCATCACCTCTGAGCACTGACAATTTGCATTAGCACTGAGCACTGACTATTTGCGTAATCACTGTGATTCAATCCCCCTAGAAACTACCCCCAACCAACCAACCAACTTAAAAAAAAAAAGGCTTTCCTAACTTCAGAAATAAGGCTCTTCTAACTTCAAAAAAGGTGCCCCCTATCTGCAAAAAAAAGAAAAAAAAAAAACACAAGACCTCCTAACTTCAGGGAAAAAAGGCCCCTGTTAACTGCAAAATAAAATAAATAAATAAATAAAACCTCCTAATTTCAAAAAATAAAAAATCCTAACTTGTTCTTACCTCGGTCCTTAGGCAGCAGCAGGCTCTGTGCAGGCAACCTGGTGACTCCTCCGATTACACCAGAGACTGTGATGAGGAGTCGAGAGACAGAGAGGAGGAGGGGTGGGGAGAGACAGAGAGAAGGAGTGGAGTCAGAGAGTAGGAGGGGAATTGGAGAGTGTGGTGCACATTCCACACATGTGCACTGTGGCTCGGGCAGGACAAGTCGGCTACTAAACAGGACAGGCAGCTGTGGCAAAAACACCCAGCGGGCGGGATAAATATCCTCTACGGGCTGCATATGGCCCCGGGCTGTAGTTTGAGGTCCCCTGGTCTAGAGACTTTCAATCTATGGACAGGGTCTACCTCTCCAATTATTTAGATCTCTATATATTTCTTCAGTAATTTTTTTGAATTTTGCACTTAATTCTTTCAATTATTTTTAAAATATGTTCTTAAGTATTTAAGTGGTTGGATTGTATTAAGACTAATTTTTGAAAACATTTTTTATTTTGAAATAATTATGGGGTCACAGAAAATTTTAGAAATTATGCAAAGTATCCACATGGCCCCAGTGATGACACATTTTGTAGCTGCAATAATAGTAAGCCTAAGAAAATGATGTTATTACAGACCATAGACTTTGTTCAACTTTTACTATTTGTAACCTGTATTTATTTTATGTGTTTGTTTGTGCAATCACCACAAAAATCAAGACACCAAACTGTTTAATTACCACACAAAAGTTTCTTCCTGCCATCTCTATTCCAGGACAATCATTAGTCTGTTTCCTATCTCTATAGTTTTGTCTTTTCAAGAATGTAGAAGCAAGAATCCAGTGTTCTCAACTCTAATATGAAGCCAGTAGATGATCTACACCCACCTAAGTGAAAAACTCAAATCAATTCAAAGTAGGGAGTGTGGAAGCAGGGGAGGGGAGAGGGGAGGAGGAAGGGGTGGGGATTGGGATGTATGACACACCTCTTGGGGTGGGGCAAAACTAAGAGGGGCTAACAAATGCAAAGAGAGTCACTTAATTCTTTATACCCTCAATGTACCTGAAACAATAAAAAGATCGTTTTTGAACAAAAGAGCAATATTATATTAAAGGAATCACACATAATACCTTTTTTTTTTTTTTTTTTACAGTTTTCGGCTGCAGCTAGGTCTGAACCTGCCACCTCTGACATATGGGGCCAGTGCCCCACACCATTGAGCCACAGTCGCCACCCCAATACCATGCTTTTAAATCAGTCTAAAATAATCTAGATAATTGGTTGGAGTGGGTGGAGGTAAAGATAAAAAAACTCTACCCATAGTTGGTAATTATCAGAAATTGTCAGGAGGGATCCTTAAGGGTTCATTATGCTGCACTCTTTAACTTGGAATGTGTTTGATCATTTCCTTAATAACAATCAAAAATTTAAAACTCTCAAGGAAGATATAAAAATCTTTGAAGCAAAAGATAGTCAAAACAGAAGCAGTGAGAGGTATGCTGTTCAAATTCAGAAAAATATATAAGAAAGAAAATTAATTACCAGGGTGGAAAGTCAGATAAAAAATAACCAGAGATATTAAATAAGCATAATTTAAATATTAATAAAACATACTACAGTTAACTTCACACACTTATTTATTTAAATGAGATTAAAATCAATTATTAATAATTATAAAACATGTTATATATAGAAAGCTTTTGAAATATATTAAATAAATGTAAGTGAATGATTCTGAAGAAACAAACTCAAAAAAAAAATTAACTTATCACATGCATATCTATTCCTAACTTCTACATAGTTAAAAATACAATTGCAATTACATTTACTCTTAATGCACTATTTATTACAGATGACTAATTCAAATAATACCAATGCTGAACATGGGGAATGAATAGGTAAAACTTAGCCAATATTGAGTTTTCTTGAAAATGGATTACAATGATTAGAAAAAAAAAAAGTATTTTTAAGTATAGATTTAGGCCAACTGGGAAGGGATTTTCATCAAAATGACAGCAGCTCCTCTTTTGATTGGCGACCCCCCTGGAACACAACAGTGAGGAAAATTTCCCTTAGCACCATTACTGTAAAGCCATGCATTTCAATAGGACTTTCTGAAATGATGGAAATGTTCTCTGTCTGTGTTGCCCAGTATCTTAACTAATAAGCATGGTGGTTATTGAGAACTCTAAAGCTTTGTTGGTATGACTTAGGGACTGAATGTTTCAATTCATTTCATTTCAATTAATTTCAACATCAGCCGAGCACGGTGGCTCACACTATCATCCCAGGCACTCCAGGAGGCTGGGAGATGGGCCAACTGTCTGAGTTCAGGAGGTCAAGACCAGCCTGAGCAGGAGTGAGACCCCCTCTCTACTAAAAAGAGGAAAAATTAGCTGGGCATTGTGGTGGGCGTCTATACCTCGAGCTACTCTTTGAACTAAGAGTTTAAGGTTGCTGTGAGCTATGATGGCAGTGGTATAATGGCTATGATACAATGGCAGTGTACCCAGGGTGACAGAATGAGACTCTGTCTCAAAATAAATAAATAATAAATAAATAAATATAACATTGATGAGTAACTGGCTATAGTACTGGACAGCACAGGTTTAGAGGAATCCAGAAGTACTCTCCTTTCGATAATCTATCTCAGCCCAGATTTAGGGACTGATCGTGGATCTAACGATTTTATTCTGTTCCCAATTTTTTTAGGAGTCTGTGTTGTTACAAGTGTTATTACATAAATCATGTTTTTATTTCCTGTTCCCTTAGACCTAAATGCAATCATCTCATAATTCTATTATTCATATTTATATTACTAATTCTTCCTAAAAAGAACGTCTATGGCAAATGCACGCAGCTGTGTGTATGTACTGCAGGTGGTCAAGGAGAAGGCAACTAACATTCCCCACTTGAGCCTTTCCTTAAACGGGAAGAAGGTCCATGCTCACTCTGAACGTTCAGGTAAAGAAAAGAAATCTTAAATCAGCTTATGACAATGACTGTATCCTGCTGGAGTGGAGCTCCTGGCAAATATGCGGATACATTGGCTGACCTCTTTCAGAGTCTGAAGCCAACCTGATCCAATTTGGCTGAAGAAAGATGCTCACCCCATGAGAATTTTGAAAGAGTTTAAGCAAGCAAAACTTGTAGTTTGCTATTATCTGCACTTTTACAAGTGCTCATTACTTAGCCTCTGAACATATATAGAGGCTAATGACAATACTTAAAGGAAACAATAGTTGAGTTTCAACTTTCCAGTCTACCTGTGTCATCAGAGACCTGATTAACATATGGGCCTCACCCCGCCACCCTCAAAGTCAGTATTGAAAATCTGGAGAAATAAGAGACGAACACGTTGATCCGTGTTCATTCTTCATGGAAAAACCCAAAGGTACCTTACTGTGCTGCTGTGGAGTCAGCGTTACACTTTACACTCGGGAAAGTCAAAACAAACAACGTTGCCAAGAACCTTTATTAAGATTCCTTCAAATTCTGAGATTAAATAAATAGTATTTATTTTCAATACACTAATCATATGGATTTAAGAATAAACAAACCTGCCTTTCCCTAAAAGGTTATTTCATTGTTGTCTTATATTACAAACTAAAATGAGGCATAGATATGAGCCCCTCTGAAAGGACCAATTAAAAAACCCCAAAACACCTTGTCCTAGAAAGCAAATAGCAAAAAGACCAGGTAAGAGCTGGTGGGTTTCAGTTCACATGTGGCTTAAAATTAACATCAATAGTAGTTTAATGATCATAAACATTTAAATGATCATATGGATAATCATTTCCCAAGGTAAGTGGATGTAGAAGTTCTGATTATTATTGCTTTTCAGAATCAAACTGAAAAATACCTCTCAGTAACAAAACAATACCTCTCAGATAATTTAGAAATGTTAAGAGAGAGAGAGAGATTTTTCTTTTAAGCCTACTTACATAAATTGTTCAAAATTAACATTTGGTAACTTTTCTTTATTTTTAAAAATAAATTTACAGAGTCTAGTCATGATAATGTTATATAACCTTTATGCATAGATGTCAACCTCCAAATTTATATACAGCATACTTTACATAAGTGTCTGTACGTGTGCACTTAATACTCAGAGTGCTTCTGTTGATGAAATTGCGGGACACAGAATAATGGGGTATCTTTGGAGATGTTAGTAGGAATCCAAAGGTTGTTACCTATTTTTATCTCATTTACTTGTTCATTCTTCTCTATTTTCACTTATTCATTTATGCATTCATTTATGGAATATATGACTAGTAAATGTTTTATCTTTCAGATTCATGGAAGGCACTTGGAATACAAAAAGTAAATGTTAATCGCTTTGTACTGAAGAGGCAGTCAACTTTATACATACTTACTATCATTTTCATGGTATGTTAAATACCGGTAGAGTATTGAGTGAAATGTAGTGTATACTTTCTCCTTAAAAGAAAATTATATGCAATTAAATTGCTTATATGAAATTTGCTTTCTTTTTGGGCATATGACTTATATGAGCGCTCAGGTTGTAGTCAAATCTCATTATATGTCACAGTAGGTGCAAAATGTGGTTCTTTAAACAAAAACCCTCTGTATACAGAAAGTGTAAGGAACACAAGTGAGATACGGTTTTCACTTAATAATTCTGCTTTGTTCTTTGAGAAATTTCCACACTGATTATATCTATTTGTTAAACTTGTATTTGCAATGCTATTATGGTTTAATCTCTGCAAAATTTTTATCTTACGAGGACTACAATTTATTTTTTCTCTTTATATTTTATGATTGTTTTCATTAAACGTAGAAAATACAATAGAAATCTATGAAATAACAATTTGATGCATTTCTGCATCAATTATTCTTCATCTTCTGTCCTGCACTAGAAATTTCGTTGAGCTGTCAAATCAATATTCAATATAGTGATCAACAACAGAGAGATGTGCCTAACCCAGGCCCCTAATTGTTACAAACTGCTTGCTACTTCCTGTTTTGTGTTACATAGGTCTGGTGTATTGGGGAGAACTAGCAATACATTGTTACTCATAACTTTTGGTTTTAACACAATGTGTTTGCTTGGTTATCTTCCCTAATAGGAATTGGAGATAAATAATTTTTTTAATACTAACCCAGAAATATGATCTAATCTAAAGCCAAATTCAATAGCCAAATCTTCTTTCACTGAGATCACAATTTAGCCTCAAATCTACATTTAAACTCGTTATGAATTCAACCCATTTTTTAAAAGCACTTACTATTTACTTCCCCAGGCATTGAGGTTATAGGCCAAACAATGCTCCTCACACAATGTATTTATCTTCTAGTAAATCTAGGGCTTGCCATTCAAAATGGCAAAAACGAAAACAAAAGGATAAACTCAGAGAACTGTCACTGGAGGACACTGCAGGAGACCAATCTTCCAAGGAGAACAACATTTCAGCTTTCCTAAAGCTAACTTCATAGAGCAACCCACAAAAAGAGAGTAAATCAAATCCAAAGAGATTTCAACTTTTTTTAGGGTTCTCAAGATGTTAAATCAATGTTGAAATCATTTTACTTATTTCTTAAGCATTGCCAACTCCCATTACTTTGAACCCATGACATATCAGTTCTCATTCTCAGAAATGAAATTTTTAAAAACTGGACACATAAAGCAGGGAATTTCAGCTCTTTCTAGAGATCAATATTCAATAAAAGCTAAATTGAATTTCTCTGCCAATTGTAAGCATTTAAATATACAGTTAAATAAATTAATTATTCAAAACTATTTCAAAAGCTATAAAGTTGATTTTTTTTTTTTTGGTGCTGTAAATCCAACTGAACAGAGATATAACTACTTTTGCCAGAGAAAGAGACCAAAATTAAATGCACACATACACACACACACACACACACAGTCTTTCTATATTACATTTCTCTCTCTCCTGCAATGACCATGTGGGATGAGTAATTTAGCAGATAAAAATCTGCAATTAATATATTAATTCAAAACATTTTCTAATCATAACTTCTGAGATGTATGTCAAGATCCACTTTTCTATTCTGTCGTTAAGTACAGAATCACTCTTTTAAAAGCATCACCACACGGTATAAATTCAACAAAGATTATTATTAATTATTGGTGTCTTTGAATTACATGTTTTTAAGCAAAGTCATTTTTTAACCTGCCTTTGCTAACTATGTCTTCTTTCTGTAGAGTTAGATGTTTGCAATGTAACTCCATTTTCATTCTATGCATGTAAGAAGTGGTCTCTTATTCTAGTTTGTTTTATCTCCTTTCATATATCAGGCAGCTCTATGCTTTCAAGAGAAACATCCCATAGAGTTTGGGAGCTCTGCAATAAAGCTTGCAGACCAGTTCAACACTATCATCAAAATAGGTTCCGTTTTTCACCACTATCCTGCGGCTATTCTTACCTATGTTATTAAACACTCTATTGAAATACCACTGGGTTTTCGATTTATTTTATTTTATTATACTATATTTTATTTTTCCTGTCAATGTTCTGTTTAAATGAGCTTTGTTGTCTGGGCTGGATTGTTTCTTGTTGATATCTGCTGCCCTGTTCTCTATCTTGCCTTTGAGCAAGCTTGCAGATCTTCCATATTCACATTCTGCTTACCTAGGTGATCATGCCCCCTTTTACATTTCTTTACACGACAGAATAAGATGCAAGTTGTCCAGAACACGGGGTACTTAAGAGAATGTGTCTCCATTCTTCTTGTTTAGGGTCTTACATAGCTACTACAGCTCTCCCGACATTTTGAGTAAACCATGGTTAATTAACCAATGAAAAGTTAATAAAATATATTTATGTAATATAAATTTTAGATGGTGCATGCCCATTCTAAGCAGGTTCTTACAAGTAATGTTCACAGATATTTCTGGTCACATTTTTCAAACAATGTGAAAAAGGAAAGGCATTTTGTAAAATAATCATCAAATTAGCAAAAATATGAATATATTCAATATTTGAATGTATAATACAGTTGAACTCTGAAAATAAAATGATCTTTTCTTACATGAAGTGTTCCAACAGGGACTGAAGTGGCATATCATATGATTTAATTAAGGGACGCACAATAGCAGTGAATTTCTCAAAGATAAGAAAATATAAACCAGAAGTTGAACGCTCTCCCCTGAATTCTAAACTGGTGTCTGATCCGACATGAACTCTGTCTTTATGGTTCTGATCCTCAGAGGTCAGTCTTTTGAATGACAGAAGACATGCTCTAACACAGAGCATCAGTCTAGTCTCAGATTTGATTGGCAGGAATTCAAGAAAGGCTGGTTCCTTTCCAAGTGAAAGTCCTGTCTGAATTCTCCTTCAGCACAGGTACATCAGGGGAAAGGCAACAGCACACAGTCTGGTGAGATCCAGCAGTGGGACCATGCTGACCCTCTCAGGATCCTCAAGGGACGAAACTGGATAGAGGAAATGAGAGAAACGTATATTATTATTGATTCATTATCTTGCCAAAATTCAAAAGGTGCCATACAAGTAAGCATAGATATTATAAGAGATATGATTCCAGCTAATGAAAATCATTGATTTTTTTACCTCTAAATTAGCACAACTGAGTGCTAATAATGTTTCTACAATCCTGTCAGTGTAGACCATTTTAGGTTAAAATATTTCTTTGTTAACTTGTAAGTCTCAGTTTTGCTTGTACAGTACAGTCTGTGTTCTGGATTCACTTTCAAGTTCTTTCAAGGCCGAAGAATACCTGTTTCTCGTGCCACTGTATACTTTCAGCTAACCCCATCCCTTTCCCCTCATGGCCAGAGGTGAGCTATCAAAAACACCACTTGTTTGTACTGACCCTCATGAGCTCCCAGGTGGTGGCTCCTCCCACACTCACTGGCTCTGCTCCCTAGAGTCTTTATGTTTATTTCAGTACCCCTTAATAAATCCTTCAGGTTTCAGGCAAGATGATAAATTAATTCAATATATTTTCTAGTAGAGTGATGCATCCATAAATTATGGGTACACATTCTGGAAAATATGCTGTTAGGTGAGTTCATCCTTGTAGGAATATCATAAAGAATATTTACCATACCTGGATGTAGAGCCTTCTCCACAACTCACATGTGTGGGATAGCCCTTTGCTCCTAGGCTACATATCTGTATAGCATGCTTGCTATTGTATACTGTAGACAACTGTAACACAATGATACGTATCCATGCATTTAAACCTATATGACATAGAGAAGGTACAGTAAAAATATAGTATTATAATTTCATGACACCACTGTCATTTATACAGTGTGTGGTTGACTGAACTGTCATTATGTGGTATGTGATTATAAGATTTGGAAATTATCTGAAGATTTTTTTATAGGAGGATTTTATTTCCATAGATGATTCAATGTAGAAACTAGACAAAGATAAAAGGAGATTCTAGACTCTTGACATCGTAAATAAGGCCCATCACATCCATTGGAGATGACCTGTCGTATTTTACAATGAACGTTGCATTTGCTTCCGTCAACCCCCCGAAGTCGTATCATATAGAGAGCAATGTGAACCCCATGTTACTGACCATATATTCTCAGAGACTTGACTATTTTGGAAAAATCTATTTTGATTTGTTGCAGAAACAGTGTTACTTAATAAACTTCAGAGTTTTCAAGCTATAAGAGATCTGAAAGGTTTGATCGAGAGGGACAAAAATAACAGAATAAGACCACAGAATAAGACAATCTGTACTGACTGTCTCAAGGGAAGGAACAAGAAAAGGATCAGGAAGACGGGGGTGGGCTGTGCCAATTATTAGAGCACAGAAACTATGAACAGGAAGAATCAGACAAGAGAAAGGAAAGGGGAGAAAATCGGAGCAGTCAGGCCTAAGGAAGCGAGGGAAGCAGCCTTCTTCATAGGCACACAGAGACTCATCCTAACTTTCATCAGAAAATCCCAGCAGGTGCACAGACCCAACTCTGCCAAGCACCGAGCAGTGATCCATCAGTCCCAAAGCCAGCCTCTCCATTCTTCTTTGTGGTAGCGAAGCTTAAACTCCACAGATATTTCTACTTTGCCAACAGGAACCACAAAAGCAGAGGTGGACACCCTTTGGTTAAAAAGAATAGATGGTGGAGCGTGGAGGCTGGTGGTTGTGTGTTCAGCTTCATGAAATTATTCATGGACCTGATTGGTTCAGATTCTGCAGTTTTCAACTTATGATTTCCACATGACACTAGGCATTGTCATTCCTGTGACACCTGAGGAGAATGGAAAATCGAACACAAGTTTTTGAGACAGGTTTAGAAGTGGCAAATCTCTTTGCTCATATTTCCAAGGCTAGAGCTCTGTTACATGGAAACACATAAATTCAAGATATTATGAAAAATATGAAGAGGCTCTGAATCCAAGTGAAAAGGGAAAATGGATTCAAAAGCCATGTAAAAAGCATCGTGATCCTTTTTTTGTCATCAGATATCCTTGTCATTCTTTTTCTCACGTGGAACCCACTCAGTCCATCCCAAAGCATGGCAGCCTAAATCTCCATTCAGTATCACATAGAGCTCAAAATTCAGAATTCGTGGTCTAAATGCAGATTTTTTCCATTTACAACTTACGAATTCATGCATGAATAAGCAGACATATCTCCTTTCTACAAGCCTAAACACACACACAGTGGGGGACTCAGGTATATATGCATTATGCATCTCCCATTTGGAAAAAGGGAAAAGTGGTGCAATTATTTTTGCATAAAAATAATAGAATCTTTAAAAATATGTATACATAATGATTGTACATACATATGGGTTCCAGGCAATGTTTTGATACATGCATATAATATGTATGATCAAATAAAGGTATATAGGATGTTTGTCACCTCAAACATTTGTTATTTCTTTCTCTTGGGCACATTTAACATCTTCTCGTCCAGTTACTGTGTTAGTGCCACGAAGACTTGTTTATTGGCAATGGGTCTATTCTCAGGGGTGAATTCCTTCATCTGTAGCGACAGAATGGAAAACGTGCCATTGCCCTGGAAAATTTTTTCTCATCCCTTATCCTTCATAGCTACAATCAAATAGGATTATGGTGGATGCGTCCTGCATAGATGGTGTACATTTGTACATTTCTAAAAGCTCTGCTTTCCCCTTGCTGTAAGATTGTGGTCAAAAGCATATCATTTGGTTCACAAAGTCAGAAGCCTTCTGAGGCCAGGCTCATTAATTCTCTGGTAATAAAATTTCCAGTACACATTTTAAACTTCTGCAGAACCACATTTCCTGTAATCTGCACCTGTCTTACTGCTAGGTCAGTGGCTCTTGAACTCTTTTGGGTTTCAGAATTACCTCGAAGGCTTGAGAGAACACAGATTGCTGGGTGCCATCCTTGCAGTTTCTGATTCAGTAGGTCTGAGTGGGGCCTGAGAATTTTCATTTCTAGAAACCTTTGGGTGTTACTTATGCAGGACTAAAGGAACCAGGCTGTGAGGAATATTGTCGTTGTCATTCTTATGTCCATGTAGAGAGAAAAAAAATATGTAAACACACAAATAGGTTGAAGTTTCCTGAATCTGATTTCAGATTTATGCAGTCCAACATTTACACCTGCTCTTTAACTCAGACCCAGTAATAGAAAAGTTCTTCAGACAATTACATCTTCTATGTCGTCAGGAACATGGGAGAGAAAAACTATAAAATAATCAAAAACCACTGGTGCCAAATTCTTAAGTTGGCTGCATTTTAAATACAGCTAGCCTACTTCTCCCACTTCAAGAACATTCAGTTATTTTTCAGAGCATCACTTCACTAAAGGCTACTGCATTTAATAATCAACTCAAATGATGGCTCGATACAATAAATGTTTATCCTTTGCCTACAAGGAGTCAAGGACAGTTTTAATTTGGTTGGACGGGGTACGGGATAGTGGTTGGGAGGTTAGGGTGTGCACCACAGTGACTCCAGATGCTGGAGACGCTACTGTATCTAACAAGTAGGTTAGACAGGCGCTCTGGGCATTACCATCCCAGTCAACTGGAGAAAGATAAGAATGTGGTGGCACCTGTGGCTCAAAGGGGTAGGGTGCCAGCCCCATATGCCAGGGGTGGCAGGTTCAAACCCAGCCCCAGAACAAAAAAAAAAACAGAAGTGGCGACTCAGGTTTGGAAGGTTTCATGAAATTTTCCCACATCATTTCCAATTATATGCCTTGCTTAAAACTTAGTAAAGTTATACTTTAATAAAAACTAATATGACATCTAACTGTCTGTCCAAGGAGAAAAGGGAGAACAGAATTCAATGGCTAGCCACATCTTTACAAAGTAATATACTACTGGAATCTGAAATTTTGAAAATATGGGGATAATTATCACCAAGTAAATTTTGTGGTTATAAGAATTTAAAATAACAATATGGCTTAGAGTTCCTTGTAAAACATAAACAAATGTTAGGTATTATCATATTATAACCAACCGTATCATAGGCAGTGCAAATCTGACATTGTTAAAATATATATTGCCTAGCAAATTTTATTGTTATACATAACCTATCATGCATTCTTATAATATTTTGATTATATCATTCCTAAATAAGAATCACCTCTGAAGTTTTTAAGAAAATGTTTTAAATAAATAATTTATAGTACATATAAGATACAGTGTTTGTGATCAAGGGTACTTTCAGAAACGGATGAAGGTCATTATTTCCATTTCTAGAGAAAAAGTGCCAAACAAATACACATCAACATTTAGAAATTCCCATATTATTCCATTGGAAATTGATTTTCTTCACAGAAAACTTTAAAAATATTTTAACCAAATTCATTAATCTTTTTTAACGGAAAATCTTTTTTCCCATATCTTTTTTTATAAAAATTAATGGATTTTTAAAGAATGCAATTAAAAGAAATTAAAAGTGAAATCATTATTCCTTACAGAAGAGTTTGTAATTAAAATGTGCCACAGCTGTTTAAATCGAGGATCAGTCCTTAATGCAGAAAATCACAAGTCATTCTCTGACATTTGGATAATTTAACTTTTAAATTTTTCCAGAAATTATTAAAATGAAGACTCACATAGTCATACAATTAAAAACAAAAGTTACAGCTCCAGCAGTTGGCTTTAGTAGACGTGTGCTCTCTGTTCAAGGAACAACACACACATTCTCTTGGAATCTTACGTAGAGTCAACCCCTTTATTATAGAATTACTTGTTCACATCAATCAGGTTCTCTTTGGTTAAGTTTAAATTTTTTTTCTCTATCTTAACCAATAGCATATAAAAATTTACACAACTATATATGCTTTTTAAGTTTTCCTGAGTAGGGTGGTGCCTGTGGCTCAAAGGGGTAGGGCGCCAGCCCCATATGCAGGAGGTGGCAGCTTCAAACCCAGCCCCGGCCAAAAAACTGCAAAAAAAAAATTTTCCTGAGTAGAAATTTACACAAGTGTTCTATAATATTACCACAACTGCTAATTTCTGCTTGCAGAGAACTGGGAAAACATTTGTCTTTTCCAAACAGAGTCAGATAAACACTTCCCTCAACAAGGAAACACTTTTCAGTTTTAGACCCTTAACCTGAATGGTAGCCCTTATGGTGGTGATTCTAACACTTTAAATGAAAGATATACCTCATTTGAATAAAGGAAAATAGATTTTGATATTTTTGAATGTCATACATTTCTCTTTAATATTTCCTTTACTTTCAAAAGATAAAATATCTGTAAAAAGTTGAATCCACAAAGCTCTAAAATAACCCGATGTGGAGCATCTGTATGATGGACAGCTCCATATTCTGCTCACGTTGCTTATCAAAACCTCTTCAGACAGCATGGTTCAAGGTCGTAGCTAAAACGAAGGCAAAACATAGTTTATTAAGCATTTTTGGAAGAGTCTTTGAAACCAATGAATAGCCAGAGAGGAAACAATGAGTTACAGTCACATGCAAATATTATTTTTATTTAAACAATAAAATTCTGGTATTCCCAACAATAGAGGTACTCATACCTTGTAGAGAATGTCATGATTTATCTTCCCATTAAAATTTCTTCAGATAAAGCACATGTCACTTTTTTTTTTTTTTTTTGTAGAGACAGAGTCTCACTTTATGGCCCTCGGTAGAGTGCCGTGGCCTCACACAGCTCACAGCAACCTCCAGCTCCTGGGCTTAAGCGATTCTCTTGCCTCAGCCTCCCGAGTAGCTGGGACTACAGGCGCCCGCCACAACGCCCGGCTATTTTTTGGTTGCAGTTTGGCAGGGGCCGGGTTTGAACCTGCCACCCTCGGTATATGGGGCCAGCGCCTTACCGACTGAGCCACAGGCGCCGCCCATACATGTCACATTTTTTAAGGCAAAGATAACTTTAACATTTGCATAAATAGCTTTTAAAATTAGGATGTTCTATTTCATGTGATAAACATGAAACTAGTCAAAACCTAAATCTGGTTGCAATATCAGGCATCAGTGGTTATGTCAAGTTGTTTGTTAAAGACAAATCTAGTAGCTGCCAGGAAGTACATAAAATTATTACAATAAATGTTATCTATTTTTCAGAGCACAATATCCCTTACAATCATTGGTGAAATAGCTCTCACTTTTCTACAATACAAAATAAATCATATGTTACAAAGTTACTTTTCTCAACTAAAGTCAATTAATATTTTCTTTTACTTGGCAATGCAGCAAGCAATTTGAAAGACACTTCTGTCCGAGGCTTTTAAGCTGGTGACAAATTCATTATTTCTTAAGCAGTAACATTTAGCAATAAGTAAGATAATGTGTCTATGATGCATTTTCACCATTGATGCAGTTTTAAGATAGTCATTTGTTTATTTTTTCTGCTCATATTAGAATGACTGAGTGTTTTGTGTGTCAGTAGTGTTTGTGAAGAAAATAAAAGGAAATTTTCTTGTTCTGTATAGTTAACATTTTTCTTCTCATGCCAGAGAGGGGTATAAGGAACTGCAGATATGCACAGTCCCAATGAACCACTGCAGGCATTTTTCTTTCACCCAGTAAGAACCTATTATGAGGAGAATATACATCCTAGGTCGCCATGAAATAGCTTAAATAAATTAACTTCATAATCTGACGTCTATGTAGAAAATTTAATGCAGAAATTTCTCACAAAAGGAGAGGAAAATTATTTTTCTGACTATTTTGTAGATATATAAAACTCACATGAATAGAAATTTTATAATTTGTACTCTAGAAAATAGCAAAGTCATAAACTTTGATGATTTATTCTTTTTTAGAGAAACTAGATATTTCTTTAAAATAGTAGCATAAAGTTTGGCAGTAGAAATCTTATACATTTAAAAATTATATATTTATTTTTTCTCTTTTATTTTAATGAATAATTAATGTTCTTAGACTTATATTTAGCAAAAGTATAGACATTAAAAAGTTACCACTTGAGAATTTGATTGGGCCATTCAAGATTACTCAGAATGACAATTATGCTACTGTTTTTAAAAGTGCTTCCATCAAATACTTCATTGCTGCCTGATCAGCCTTTACTTTTACACGTGGCCTTTCTTCTCTTGCTAATGTACTTTTGGCAAATGTGTACAAATGATTTTTGTTAATGGTATGAGTGCTGAGATTTTAATATTCTAAAATTAGTTGAAGAATTTCCTTTACAGACCAATATTACACTTCCATTTAGATTAAAAAAAAAATCTCCTCCAGGACTTAGCTTATCTTGAATACTTTACATATTATATAAAAGACTGAATGCCGGTGTGCTCCTAGTGAGTGAATCCATATCTTTTGGTTTTAGTTTATTTGACCAAATATTCATCCCATCAACCCATGAACAGCAACTATTTTTCCATCTACATGAGTATGGTGTTAGAGCCACCATATAAACAAAAAATACATTTAGAGTGAACATATATTTTATATTATTGGGCTTGAATACTTAATGCTATTATATTTTCTTAGATGATAATGTTTTTATAGATAATTTTCAGATTAAGGTTAAAGTTATGAGTTATATGTTTATGTGAGTTATTGTCACTTATTCAAATCATAGACTTGTACATAATATGGCTACATTATAATGGAAAGAATATGTGGTTTGGAGTTAAAAAGGCTATGGCCTACACCTTATCTAGTAATTTACTGATTCCTGTGGCTGTGGGCAATATTATATAAGAAAAAATAATGAATCATAATACTAAAATTATGTTAAAATTCCTTTTTTTGCCCATGGTTAATAACTTTGGAGATTTTTATAAACTGCTAAAATTTTTACTTCCTGCATCTTCAAATGGGGATAAGATCCTTATTATAGGGAAAATATATTTCAATAGATATAAATAAACTTCCAAACACTGGAAATGCAGTGAGCTCTCAATACATCCTTCTTCCATCATTTAACTCTGTTCTTCAATTCCTTTTTGAACACTTAGAAAGATTGTGAAATCTTTGTAATTTAGAAGATTGTTAAATTCTGTGAAACTTCTAGAATTACAATATATTTTTGCAGAATCTAAGTATTTTATTTTTGTTTCAAAGGACTTTTTGTCAGAAAAAATAAGATGTGTCATTTATGTAAAAATCATTCATGCACCAATTTTAGGTGTTTGCTGAGAATTTGCCATGTGCCGGGCACCACCATACTAAGTAAAGATAGGACAGACACCCCTATACCATGGTGCACAAATCTTTCAGTTGGATAGACATTAAAAAGGCAAGGAAAAATGGGAAAATAGCAAATGACAATCGAATTGTGATATGCTATAAAGTAAAGAAGATAGTGATTAAAACACTGAAAGAATTAGAGATTTTGCTGCATTATGTATCAATGGCTTCAGAATATTCATAGTTAAAAGTTTGCTTGAAATATAAACATGTTGATAGAAGAAGGAAAGAGCATTCCAGGCAGAAGGAACATAAGGAATAAAACCAACGTATGGTGCCCATGATCGCATTAATGTACACCATTATGATTTAAAATTAATAAAAAAAAAAAGAAGTCATCAAGAGTCATCAGGAGAGAAAAAGTTTAGATTTTGACACATGTAAGGGATTGAATGAGTAACAGTGTGCCTGTTTAGGATGGAAAAGATTCAAGACCTAAAACAAGATTTAATTTATTTTTTTTTTTTGGACAAGATTTAATTTAAAAAACAAGGAAATTCAGATCGCTCCTAGACTTGGACGTTAAAGACAGAGGTCAAGATTTTACCTTAAATGCAGTGGAAGTCTACTGAAGAATTTTAAGTGAACGAATGACATAAATTAGGCATAAATATGAAGGTTTCTCTTGCTGATGAACATAGAAGAGACTGAAGGAAGGCAAAGGAAAGAAGAAAGAAAGTGGTTCAAATGCTGTCCGGCTGCTTAGAATGCTGAGTCCGGTTAGCGATGAGACTGGCCCAGAACAGGATACTGACAGTGGAGGTGGAATGAGGAGGGTTTGCGCACAGTTTAACAAAGGAGAATAAAGGAGTCGTTTTCTTTGTTCCAGATTCATTGATTTCTAGATTTTCACCATACACTGCCTGGACGGAGGGTAATGACTTTCCCATTATTCATGGACGTGGGAAGGAACTGTCGGTAGAGGAGAAAGGTATATTCGGACATACAAAGCTGGGCATGGTGCATCTAATTTCAAACAGATTTCAAACAGGCAGTGAAATATTTCGTCTTAAGCACAAAGTTTATAGTTGCCAACATACTATTATTACTAATTTACTAACGTGGAATTCCTCACATTTGTTATTATATTTAGAAGGGATTGTGTCTGGGAAAAGGTGAGATCTCTTCAATTCTCAAATAAATGCTTAAAATGTTCTGTGCTGTAATAGTCTTTTAAATTGTCATATTATGGCATTTAACATATTATAATGGGAGCCATGAAACTTCTATGTTGTTCAAATTTGCCTATGACATTAACCTTATTTAATCTACATTATTCCATATTTTAAATACTCAAATTGAGGCTCCTCTCCTATCAGTCTTGGGGCTCTGATTTCTTCCTGCTGTTCCAGGTGGAGAGTTCATGATTTAAACCTCCCAATCTGTTCACACACACAGAGACAGACACACACACAGAAACACACACAGACACACACAGACACAGACATGTTTGTACAATTTACTTTATGAATTTGAACTTTATCTTTATTGCATTTGTAAAGATAAGATTTCTTAGTACCAAATATCTTAACAAAGATGTCAAAAGAGAGCAAATATCAAAAGTATCTTGTATCAAGTAATTCCAAGGAAGGTTGGACAACTTAAGTAACTCGCTCAGCATTATGCAACTTAGGGTCAAGATTATCTCTGATAATTTCAGTTATAAAATCTATGCTGTTCATTATTATCCCCCACAGATACTAAATTCATAGTAACCAGACACAGCAGTATCTGAACTGATTTCTTATTTTCTGTCATGCTTTACGTATATGCACAAGTGTATCTGTGTGTAGATATGTATATATATAGAGAGAGAGATGGATTAAATAATGTAGACAAGGAGCCTTGAATTATTTGGAAAATACTGGCTGGAATTTGGACTTCCACCAAATAACATGACTGAAAAATTAAAGACTCTGATCGCCAGCGGAGGCGGTGTAAAGTCTTGGTTTTCCTACACTAAATTTGATAGGAAAGTAGATATAAACTAAATGTTACATATTTATGTAAAATTTTGGTAAATATTTATGTCATCTTCTAAGAACACATATAATTACATACATGTGCTATGTATGTATTAACATGTACATATATAGTCAAACACATTCAAATATGCCAGGATATATAAAAGAACTCACATGTGTGTTAGATGGGAGTCACCGTTTCTCGCCAATTGACTTACATTATACCTGTTTGATTAAAATATTTCTTCAAGAGAGAGTGAAGTGTTCAGACTCTTCATAGGACACAGTACCTAGGTTCTCTTAACCACAGATACCTGATCAGGTCATTAATTAATTTTATTTCATTTTTATTAGGATTATAAAAAAATACAAAACTCTTGTAAGAGTATAGAAGGGAAAAAGTCCCTGACATTGGTCTTAGCTACCAGTTTTTGGACATGTGTGTAAAAGGACAAAGAATGTGAACAAAAATAAACAAGAATTTCTACAACAAATAAGTGAAATATAGCATGGAGGTTCCTCAAAAAATGAAAACTAGAATTACCATCTAGTTCAGCAATCCCACTTCTGGATGTACATATATCCAAAGAAACTAAATTATGGTCTCAAAGAAATATTTGTACTCCTACATTTACTGAAGCATTATTCACAATAGCCAGAACACAGAAAACAAACAAACAAACAACAACAAAAAATAAAACAGTGGCCTTCAGTGGATAGCTAAATAAAATTTCATACATATAACATTATGTGTACAGGTATATGTATATTCACATATATGTGTATATATGAGAAAATTATGCACCCTAAAAAAGAAGAAATCATGGCATTTATGACAATATGGATGGAGCCCGGGGGCTCTACGCTAAATGATAGAAGCTAGACAAAAAGAAAAACATTGCAAGCCCTTAGTAGCATGTGTGGTCTGAAAAATTTGAATTCATAGAAATAAAAAAATAGAATGCTCTTTGCTGGGTAAAGCAGGTGGGTAGGTGTTGGTCAAAGATAAAAGTGTTCACTAATAAGATCAGTAAGTTACAGAGACTTGATACACAGCATGGTGACTATGGCTAATAAGGTACATTTAATACTTGCTGAGATAGAGGCTCTTAAAAATTGTCATCACAAATTTACATAGCTATGTGAGGTGATAGGTACGTTAATTACTTTGATTATGGTAATCGTTTGGCAATGTATTCATGTATCAAGACATCATTTTACAAATCTTAAAGACAAATGCTTTTTATTTGTCAATTATACTTCTATGAAGCTGAAAAAAATTGGCTAAATATAAACTATGAATGCCAGTACAGAAAGATTGTCTGTAATAGCAAAAAAATCAGAAGCACAGAAATGAACACATTTATAACAATGCTACTGTGTGGACCAAAAATTCATATAAATGTGCTGGAAAAATTTATTTACACAAAAGCTTCAGAAATGCAGGAAAATCATTGAATGTTTACTTTTTCACATTCAGTAATGTTACACTGCATAAAATAAAATTTATCCTGGGAAATGTGTACCATATATTTTCCATGTCTGTGTGTGTCATTGGTATTTTGTGTAGCAGAACCATTTCCTGTCCCTTCCTTATTCATTCCTCAGAGATACTGAAGTTGCATTTCTATTATTCCCAGTATTTTTTACTTTATTTAAACTCCTTGGAATTCTGCTTTAGATACATTAAACAGTTTTCATTTTGACATTCGTCTTTGTTTCATTAGAAAATACATAAAACAAAGTTTCTAATCTTGGAATCTCAGCCCACTCTTGATGTGGACGTCACCTGTCTTAAGCTGATTAAGTGATGAGGGCAGAGGACAGTCTCTAACATACCACAGGGGAAAAAAAAATCCTCGTAATTTAATGACACAGATAAGGTTTAAGGGCTTATCTTCACTGTTTTCTTTTAAAGACACATTAAAGAATGACTGTCTTCTTAAGAGATAACAGTAAGGTTGGTGATCCTCCCTTGCTAATTGCAACCATTGATCTTTTCTATAAAGGCTCATTTATAGCCAATGCCAGGCATTTACCATCTAATTTATCAATATCTGAGCACAGAAAAGGTTTATTGTTTTCTGTTTTGTCAGAAAACAAAAAGTAAATTTTATATCTTTTCTTAAATTTTATACATAAATAGTATCACAAAGAGGAGAAGAGTTGCCAACATTAATTGAAAGCCAACTTTGATTAAGGCACTGCTCTAGGAATTTTTTCCAATATTTTCAATAACCAAGTGAATGGGGGCTTTTAAGTACAAATGTTGCAGGAAGAAAATTTAGAACAAAATGGGAAATTTTCTCAAAATCATACAGGTAACATCAGAACATGTTTCCTGTTTATTTTCTTTTTCTTTTTTTTTTTTTTTTATTGTTGGGGATTCATTGAGGGTACAATAAGCCAGGTTACACTGATTGCAATTGTTAGCTAAAGTCCCTCTTGCAATCATGTCTTGCCCCCATAAAGTGTGACACACACCAAGGCCCCACCCACCTCCCTCCTTCCCTCTTTCTGTTTCCCCCCCATAACCATAATTGTCATTAATTGTCCTCATATCAAAATTGAGTACATAGGATTCATGCTTCTCCATTCTTGTGATGCTTTACTAAGAATAATGTCTTCCACGTCCATCCAGGTTAATACGAAGGATGTAAAGTCTCCATTTTTTTTTAATGGCTGAATAGTATTCCATGGTATACATATACCACAGCTTGTTAATCCATTCCTGGGTTGGTGGGCATTAAGGCTGTTTCCACATTTTGGCGATTGTAAATTGAGCTGCAATAAACAGTCTAGTACAAGTGTCCTTATGATAAAAGGATTTCTTTCCTTCTGAGTAGATGCCCAGTAGTGGAATTGCAGGATCAAATGGGAGGTCTAGCTTGAGTGCTTTGAGGTTTCTCCATACTTCCTTCCAGAAAGGTTGTACTAGTTTGCAGTCCCACCAGCAGTGTAAAAGTGTTCCCTTCTCTCCACATCCACGCCAGCATCTGCAGTTTTGAGATTTTGTGATGTGGGCCATTCTCACTGGGGTTAGATGATATCTCAGGGTTGTTTTGATTTGCATTTCTCTAATATATAGAGATGATGAACATTTTTTCATGTGTTTGTTAGCCATTTGTCTGTCGTCTTTAGAGAAAGTTCTATTCATGTCTCTTGCCCATTGATATAAGGGATTGTTGGCTTTTTTCATGTGGATTAATTTGAGTTCTCTATAGATCCTAGTTATCAAGCTTTTGTCTGATTGAAAATATGCAAATATCCTTTCCCATTGTGTAGGTTGTCTCTTTGCTTTGGTTATTGTCTCCTTAGCTGTACAGAAGCTTTTCAGTTTAATGAAGTCCCATTTGTTTATTTTTGTTGTTGTTGCAATTGCCATGGCAGTCTTCTTCATGAAGTCTTTCCCCAGGCCAATATCTTCCAGTGTTTTGCCTATGCTTTCTTGGAGGATTTTTATTGTTTCATGCCTTAAGTTTAAGTCCTTTATCCATCTTGAATCAATTTTTGTGAGTGGGGAAAGGTGTGGGTCCAGTTTCAGTCTTTTACATGTAGACATCCAGTTCTCCCAACACCATTTATTGAATAGGGAGTCTTTCCCCCAAGGTATGTTCTTGTTTGGTTTATCAAAGATTATTGGTTGTAAAATGTTAGTTTCATTTCTTGGTTTTCAATTCGATTCCAAGTGTCTATGTCTCTGTTTTTGTGCCAGTACCATGCTGTCTTGAGCACTATGGCTTTGTAGTACAGACTAAAATCTGGTATGCTGATGCCCCCAGCTTTATTTTTGTTACAGAGAACTGCCTTATCTATACGGGGTTTTTTCCGGTTCCATACAAAACGCAGAATCATTTTTTCTCAAATCTTGAAAGTACGATGTTGGTATTTTGATAGGAATGGCATTGAATAGGTAGATTGCTTTGGGAAGTATAGACATTTTAACAATGTTGATTCTTCCCATCCATGAGCATGGTATGTTCTTCCATTTGTTAATATCCTCTGCTATTTCCTTTCTGAGGATTTCATAGTTTTCTTTATAGAGGTCCCTTCACCTCCTTTGTTAGGTTCCTGTTTATTTTCAAATCCGTAATTTCTCACAGTATCTCCCTATCTATTCATGCTTTCATGGTGGTTATTCCAAGTAATCATTTCAAAGTATTTTAAAAAATACATTTTCTATATGAAAATACATCTCTTATTAATTGGCCCCTGTTGTAACTCTTGCAAGCTTTTTCTATACCAGATGGTCCACTAGCCTTTTAGTTTCAAGCACTTGACTTCTCATTAAAAAGTGGAATCCTGAGTACCCAAGATAGGGCTAACCCATAGTAAGCTCATTTTAAAGTAAATAAATTAATATTTTTAAAAGTAGAAAATGGTGAGAATTACACAGTATTCTTAACTAAGTTTAACTGATAAAAGTTATATTCTCGACATTTATAAGAAGCACTTGTTTTTACTCTCAATAGTGCCATAGTTTATGAGATAAATTCTATAGCTATCTTGGTTACGATAGAAGTAGGGTGCAGGTGCTATAGAATCATCAAAAATAACAGCCAAAACAAACTATAAATCAAGAAAAGCTTTCTACACATAATAATTAAGAAAGTGCAATGAAAGGGTATGTTAACCAGTTTGTTATAAGTATTTCAAAGTGTATACAAAATGAGCACATTGTACCCTAAAAATGCATTAACATACACAGCTATAATTTAATTTTTAAAAAAGAAAGAAGAAAGCTTTCTAAAAGGCACTGCCAGCCTGGGTGCAGAGGCTCACACCTATAATCCTAGCACTCTGGGAGGCCAAGACAGGTGGATCGCTTGAGCTTAGGAGTTTGAGACACGCCTGAGCAAGAGCAAGACCCATTGTTGGAGTTCCAGCCCCCTCACAACCTTCGGGTATCCCTCTGAGCTTGGTAGTGATGAGAGAATGAAAGAAATAAAGACAAGAGACAGGGTAGCATTTAAAAAGAGCAGGCCCAGGGGGTCATCACCACCTAATGGGAGGAGCAGCAAAGGCCCCTTGCTCTGGGTTAACTACGTATTTATTACCTATATTCTCTTCCAATCAACCAACAAGCAATTGCTAGGAAAAGCAGAAAACAGCACTAGACGTCATCACTTTTGTGGTGCTTACAACTTCAACTAAGCTACTCTTCAACTAAGCTATTCTTCAGCCAAATTCAATTTATAGAACAGAGAACCGAGATGCCATCTATGGAACAAGGAACAGAACTTAGAAGCAGATGAGACCGCAGACAGCCGGTTTGACCAAACCTTCAGTTTCCAAGGGAGACAGTTAGGCCTCCTGGTCCCTGTGGGCAGACGGGCTAACGCCATACCTGTCCTGGGACTCAGGGAGAAAGAAGTTGTTCCTCTTATCTCCACCCCGAGAGGTTGCTCCTTCTGTGGACAGCTTTCTGCACACAGTTCCCCACACACCTAGCAATGGCTCATTACCTTGAGACCTTGTACAGTCTCTCTGCGGGGGAAGGTCAGGCCTTAGAGGACATTTCTTGACATTCTTCTAAGGCCTGTGCTGCTGCTGTTCAGCAGACTTTTGGGGCTTCCCATAGGCATTGTGCTCCCTCTGCATACAGACTCTCTTCACTATCCACATCTTCCATCTTTCTTAAGTCCTATTTCTTACGAACTACATCCTCTGACTAATTTTTTAATCAACAAAAACATGTCGCAAAAATCTAATTATGTGAGTACTTCAAAAGGGTGTTCCCTCTGCCTCTGCTCCCTCGGCCCCATCCTCCCACACTTCCACCCACAACCCATCTCTACTAACAATAGAAAAATTAGTAGGCGTTGTGGCCAGAGCCTGTAGTCCCAGCTGCTTGGGAGGCTGAGGCAAGAGACTCGCTTGAGTCCAAGAGACGGAGGTTGCTGGGATCTGACAGAGTGAGACTTTGTCAAAAAACAAACAAGCAAACAAACAACCACAACATGGAAAAAAAAGGCACTGCCAACTTTATTTACTAGACAAAAAAATCAAGATTAAGAAATGTTATATGAATCTGAGCGATAGCAGAATAGGAAGTCTCAGCCTGTCCCTCAGAGAGACATTTATTTAACAATATACCAACAAAAACACCTTTCTGAGATTTCTATAATCCAGTTAAGAAGTTTCAGTACTCTAGGCAAGCACAAACTGAAAACAGCCACATTGAAATGGTTTAAAAGAGCAATTTGCTTTGTCTGTACCAGCCAACTGCACCAAACCTTCAGAGCTCAGTGTCAAGAGAGACCGCTCTGACCTGCTACTTCTTCCTTGAGGGTAAAAGAGCGGTTGAAGTATACATCTGTGTTCCAGCTTTCCAAATCCCTGCCTGAGGGACTTGTCTCAGTCTCCCCAACCGCCTCCCTCACAGCATTAACGACACTGGGGCAGCCTTGAGGCCTGGAGGATCCTGAAAACAACGAAAAGAACGAGGTGGCTTGTAGCTGTCAGGATGGCTTTTTGCAACTGGGGGAAAATGTACAATTCTCTTCTGTGAGGGAGGAAAGGCGGGGAACATGCCTCCAAAGTTCAGGCTTTTCAGAAGGATTGACTTCTGTCCTTCCTCACTACCGAGCGAGAGAAAGAGAAATGGAGAGTGATCTGGAGACCCAGGTTGTGGTAGGGTTTGCAAGGAAACTACATCTATTTGCTCTTGTTTAGGACATGGATAGGGACCCTCCTGGTCACAATGACAAAGCACCAGAGAAAGTAGGCTGCTTGCCAATGCACCAAAAAACATATAGAGCCCCAGGCAGTCACCTGAGGGAACAAGAGAATCCAAGGTCCCGAAAAACAGAGGAGTAAATACTGTCAGAACTGTAGATGCGCAAGTCCAGAAAAAAAAAACATGCATAGAGAAGCTTTGAGAGGTCTAAGACTCTCTGCAGAGACTGATTAGCAAAAGTCTTCCTCTCTACAAATTTAGCCCTTAAAGCCTGGGTGAGGTAGCCACTTTTTCAAATGCACCAATATCAATGATAATAAAAAAGGACACACAGAAACATCAAAAATGATCAAACAAAAGAAAAAAATAACTTCTAGAAACTGACCCGTAAGAAACAGTTATTAACCTGACAGAGAGGTCAAAATCACTCTCACTAAGGCACTCAACAAAATCAGAAAAATAATCCGTGAACAAAATAAGCATTTCAACAGAGATAAGACATAAGAAATACAAACAATACATTTTGGAGGTAAAGAACGCAATAATGGAGTTGAAAAAATTTATAGAGGAGCTCAACAACAGACTTGATTAGGCAGCAAATTCAAAAAAAGATCATTTGAAATTATTCTGCTGTAGAGGAAAAAAGAAAAATAAACCAGTGAAGAAAACTTCAGGGACTTATAAAACATCGCTCAAGAAAGAAAAAGAAAGAAAGAAAGAAAACAGCACAAGTAGTGTGAAACATTTTGGAAAGAGGAAAAAAATAAGGGAGGCAGAAAGTTTCATTCATGACATATTCATATTGATTAAAAAATTCTGAAATCTGGGGTAAAAGATAGATATACAGATTTCAGAATTTTAAAATATCCCAAATGTAATTAATCAAAAGTGGTTCACAGTAAGACAAAACGAGGTTGTCAAAAGTTAATGTGACTCCTCACATACAAGACTGTTAGTGAATTTCTCCATGAGAAACATACAGTAGTATGATGTAATTACTCTAACTTACTGAGAATTTACTCAATAAGCAATATGACCACTGTAAGGAATTAGTGGGACTTAGAAATAAGTCCCAAAACATGCTTCACCCAAGCTTGGTGATTTTTTTCTTTGCTTGTTTGTTCTCTTTTATGATATGGAATTTTCTGAAAAAAGAAGAGATGTTAGACTATATATATTTCTGCATTTACATTCTATTGCTACAAATTCAGCATCCTGAAGCAACATGCGCTATTTCACAATTTTGTGAGTCGGCAATATGGGCATAACACAGCAGGTCTGCAGGGAAGATGACAAGAAGGCGGCCTTCTCATCTGGAAGCTTGACTCGTGAGGGATCCCCTTCCGAACTCACTCAGGTTGTGGAGAGAATATACCTCCTTGCATCTATGTGACTGAGAGCCTGGGCTTCTTACAGGGATTCAGCTGAGCATCATACCCTGGTCCGTGGCCACCTGCAGCTCCTGGTGCATGGCTTTCTCTATAAGAAGTTTACATATAGCTGTGTACTTCTTCAAGACTCCCAGGAAATCTCTATCCAGTCTGTTAATCACATTAATGTAATTTAGGGAGTGATATCCTATCACCTTTTCCATTTTCTGTCAGTTAGGAGCAGGTCACAGATTCTATGTGGACTCAAGTGTAGGGAGTTAAACAGTGTGTGACTCTTGGGGTTCACCAAAACATATGTTTGTGATGTGACTCTCTTGGGGTTCACCAAAACATATGTTTGTGACAGTCCTCCAAGAGAACATAAACTGTCGTGACCCCTAAGGCCCTGGTTTTGATCGCAGCAGGAAGGAACCAGGTGTGACACGGATTAGAAGTAAAAGCTTGCGGGAGGCGGGCTAACTTTAATTGCAGGGTAGCCCCAGCCCCCTCCGCAATGGCTATTTAATTAGCTTATACGCAACAGGTGCAGAGAGTTAAGGTCATTACCGAGGAGGGCTGCATGCAGAAGGATTGCACGTGCTCTCCTCACGAGCTCTTTCCCCACCTGTTCTTTCCCCACAACCCTCATGAAGAACTAGTAAGCATCAATGTTTATCACAAGCTTCCTCGTGAGTGACCCATCTTATCTCACTGTGGAACACTGAGTTACTTGGGGGATTGCCCCCAAGTCACAAAACATCTCTAGGCTCATCAGGAGACTGTCCTGTTCTCAGTGTTTCCTTTTCATGTGGTAAGAGTCAGTAACTGTCCTTTGTAAGCATGGTGTCCATTCCTCTACAATAAACCATACTTTTGCTTTGGAAAGTATTAGACCATTAAAGAGGGTATGAACTTGTAGATCATCAAGTACAAATGCTCATTTTTGAAAACTGGAGAATTATCTCCAGAAAGTAAGTAATATATCTGAAGATTCATGTATTGGGTGGCAGAGTTGATTTGAAATCACTGGTGTCCCACTTCCTGCCCAAGTGATAAGTAGGAATATGTTATTCCTTTCCTGTCCTGTACTATGCAATAATTTTCAGTGGCATAGGAAAGGTAGTGATTAAATTTTCACTGTATCAATGTGTTATCTATGGTAATGCATCACAGATTTTTAAATATGTTTTACTGTTTTATTTTATGTATTATCTTTTATCTGTATTTTATACCTAAATAAAATAAAATGAACTCCAAAATAAAATTTGGAGTATGACATCAGTCAGTTAGTTGTCATTTGTACCGTTGAAGGCTTTCATGTAGCCTGTCACTTGATCAGTGAGCATTTTAGCTGTGCACTTTCAATCCTATTACTGAAGGCAAAACATAAGCCCTGAAAGTTATCATAGTTTAATCCTTCATTCTTTGGCTCTTAGATAAACATACCCTCATTATTTAAGTATAATGCTAAAATAAGAATATTATTATTGTTATTATTATTATTTTTTTTTTTGCCTTTTTTGGCCGGGGCCGGGTTTGAACCTGCCACCTCCCGTATATGGAGCCGGCGCTCTACTCCTTTCAGCCACAGGCACTGCCCTAAGAACATTATTTTATGTTAAGTATATTGACAAAGAAGTTGAGGGCTTAGGTTAGATACATGGTTTTTGAAATAGAACTCACTTATTTCTAGGACTTTAACATTAACATTCCCAACTACGGAATAGTTTAATCTCTCCAGTATTCTTGTTTTATTTCAAACAACAGGAGACGATCAGGCCATGCTGGTAATTTGTCTGCAGAAATAGCCTTGTACTACAGTATAGGAAAATAGAATATTATGAAATGAACAACTGTGACCCAATTTTAAATATAGGCAGGTTTATGTTTTCCTACAAGTCCCCTGACTTGCTGAAATTTAGAGACATCTAACCTAGACTACCGCTTCCCAGTCATCTGTATAAGGCTGTATTTACCTACGTTTCTGTTAGCAATTTTACCAAATTGTAAAAATGTTTTGCATGAAAATTTATTTTTGTTCTGTATGGACAAGCAGAATGCAATTTAAGTTGAAATTCACCTTTCAAGGTATGAGAAAGTAATATTCTTTTTACGGTTATCTACAAACACAGACATTTTTAAGGGTCAGTCCTGGTCCCTCAATTTTTCTTTTATGAGTGTAGCTAGTTCTGCTGTTTATTCTTTTATATTTTCTCCAACAATAACATGGAGAAAGAGAAAAATATGAATAAGCGTTTCTAAATATGGTAAGTGTCCCACATGTCTAAACGTAGAGATGACTTTGTTAAAAAGGACAAATAAAAGATACCTGTGAAAATCAATGATTTTTCCTTGCTTTATTGACAGTGATTTAACTTGCCATGTTCCCTGCCTTCAACCACAACCTGGAATAACTATTGAGTGCCTGTGGCTCAAAGGGGTGGGGCATCGGCCCCATATGCCAGAGGTGGCAGGTTCAAACCCAGCCCCGGCCAAAAACTGCAAAAAAAAAAAAAAAGGCTCAGTGCCTGCGGCTCAAGCGGCTAAGGCGCCAGCCATACACACCTGAGCTGGCAGGTTTGAACCCAGCCCGGTCCCAATGAACAACAATGACGGCTGCAACCAAAAAACAGCCGGGTGTTGCGGTGGGCGCCTGTAGTCCCAGCTACTTGGGAGGCGGAGGCAGGAGAATCACTTGAGCCCAGGAGTTGAAGGTTGCTGTGAGCTGTGATGCCATAGCACTCTACCAGGGCAAGGCTCTGTCTCAAAAAAAAAAAAAAAAAAAACTACATTCTGTACAGTACATTCAAGAAATTCTTATAATAACATAGGAAAAGAGGACTCAACTCAAAGAATGTTAGCAAGACATCGAAAATAATGCTATGTGCTCTGATTTAGTAATTAATGGTAAATTTAGCACGAATGGGTAGTTTTTATGAGTCATTTCATTGGGATTGATTTGAATATTGGATATTCTTTTTCTCCTTCAGTGAAAATTATTTGTTCCTGAGAACAATCGCAAGAAACAATTAGTAAGATAGAAAAGTGTATGTTTACTAGCATATGTTGAGAATTTAATGCACTGGGCGATGTAGATAATAGGGAAAATTATTATTTTGTTATAGTTCTAAATATGGTTCAATTAGAATGAGTTCTATGGCTCATTGACTGTACATTTTCATATCAAGAACTACAAATAAAAGCAGACAATACAAATGGGATAAAATTAAGTTTTTATATAACAATTCATATTATTATCAAAGTATTTCATTAAAATATACAAAAGGTTATAATATTCGATCATTTATGAATATTTAATACAATACACTTGCATCTTAAAAATTTATTTTTGACATAATACTATAAAACATGTTCTAGAAAGTGGACTCAAATATAGCAAAGATGCATAATAGTGGGTGTGGATATAATGGCAGCTGTAACTTAGAGTTTATCTTTTGACTAGTGGACAACTGTTATGGACTATAAATATGTTCTCATTGGTAAATAAACTTGTGTGTATGTATTTTTGGACAGAAAGAAAAAATTATGCAATAAAGTATTAAAAAAACTGAATTTTATTTAAATAATGCCAATGTAACAATAGCTATTTATTTTTTCACAGTAGTTAACAATACCTCAGTGTTTATGTCTAATAAGATATAGATTGACATTGAATTTGATTAGTGTGGCAATCCCTTTGTCATACTTCCTCTAATTATTTTTTCTGAGAATTTTGCAAAAGAAGTCAGTGATGAGTGTATATATAAAAATAGATAAAATCATGTATATGTATTTGTTGATAAATATTGATTTAACCGTTTCTAAGAAATAAACATTAAAGTAAAAAAGTCTGCTTCATTTAAAACACAATTTAGAAGTAAATTTTCACTAGAAATACTGTCTGATTTGCATTTTATAGAGAGCTCACTTTTTAAAAATTTCAAAATTCAACTTAACTTTTTAATCACAATGATTTCATGTTCGAAAATCATGCCCTAGAACTACATGAAAAATGTAGAAACAAAATAATTTAGCAAGCTAATTTTAGATCAATGCTGCTGTAATAAATGGGATAAGAGTTCAGTGCCCATAGTCCAGTGGTTACAGCGCCGGCTACATGCACTGATGCTGGGGAGTTCGAATCCTGCCCGGGCCAGCTAAATGACCATGACAACTGCAACAACAAAAAAAAGTACCCAGGCCTTGTGGTGGGGACCTGTAGTCCCACCTACTTGGGAGGCTGAGACAAGAGAATTGCTTAAGCCCAAGAGTTTGTGGTTGCTATGAGCTGTGACGTCACGGCATTCTACTGAGGGTGACATAGTGAGACTCTGTCTAAAAATAATAAATAAATGGGATTAGGTTTATAAGTGACAAAATCAGGTTGTACTCCATCGTTTTTCTATAAAAATTAAATAATAAGAAAAGCAGTAACCACTATTCCAAATTTCATTTACAAATGAACTTAAATAGTGCAACAGTTAGCAAAGAATAAAAGTTTTGATGCACAAAAGAACAAGATCTCAGTAAGGTTGTCAAAATTGTCCTCCCAAAATAAGGGATTTCCTTAAAAGTGCAGCCAGAAGGCACAATAATTGTAAATGTAGAAATACATCTGAGAGAGGAGAGACAAGAGATGGAATAAAGAAATGAAAGGATGTAAAGGATGTAAGAACTTGCACTATATTCTGAGAGAGAGAGAGAGAGATGTCCTAGTTACTGGCCAGGTTACAAAAAAAAAAAAAAAAAGACACTTTTATAAACAGTAATGTACAGATGGAAGGTAGAAATTGAATTTATTCCAGAGGAGTGAAATAGATGGCTTTGTCACCCAGACATGTTTAATTTGCATGAACATTTTTTAGCAGTACTAAGCAAAATTACGTGGCAGTTCCATTCGCTAGGACAGAGCAGCAAAGACAATCTGAAACTTCCAGAAACACCTGAAGATTGTCAGATCCTCATTCCATAACTATTACCTGATGCTGGGCTTGGAAAAATTCTACTACAGAAAGCACGGTGCAAGAAGAAGAAGTGAAGGTAAATCTTATGCCTCGATATAAGTAAGTTGAAGGATGGTATCAGAGTAAATTTTTCCAGGTTTATACATTGAGCCTCCTTCTCCAGTTCCTGGCAAAGTGGCCATGCCTGCATTATGCTAAATGTACCCAGTGGGGTTTATAATGATCACTCTAGAATTCTGTTTACTTTTTTTGGCCAATAGCCTACATATTATTGAGTAAATAATTTCTTTAAATATTCAAAGATAGAGATGGTTAAAACTTTGGAAAAAATTAAAATAAACTTGTGTTGAAACATTATTAATGGTCATTCATACATGAAGAATGTGAGCAGAGGGCTACTTCATACGTTATCTTGACAGTTCTCTGTTAAGGCACACAAATATTGTTTGGGAACTTACAATATTGAAAAACTTGCTTTTAAATCAAACATATCAGTACATAAATAAATAGTATTAGTCAAACGAAAAAATCACTGAGCTAGGCTAGACCAGAAAATGCCACAGAAAGAATGATGATCCAACCCATTTTAAACTGTGCAAAAGATACACAAATAGTTTCCACATCTGTTTGTTTCTAGTCAACACACAAATTGTGGAAAGGGTATCCAAACACAGCAAGAACACTGAAGCAGAGTTGAAGAATGAAAATCCAAAGCAACTATGTTCTTTCTTTCACAATTCTTTTATAATTTATACAGGGAATGGTATATTTCTCCCTATTCTAAATATCAATCTGAACAAGAATCATAACCACAGAAGTCACTTTTAGATATTCTGTCTTAGAATCATATTAAGTAACAAGTGCAGACAAAGTCAGGCTGATCCTTACACAGTAGAGACATTTTCTTACTTCTTCCTAGATACTTATTTTTACTCACCAAAAGTTAGGTACTTGTCCACTGAACTCTATTTTCAGAGGTCACGGACCAGTGTATCCAGTCCTACTGAGGCTCATTTCTTTTGACTAAAGGCAGCATCAGAACCACCCTCTTCTTGAATAAAGTAATGCTCAGGATGTAGCTTTTTGCAAAAAAAAAAAAAAATTATCTCAAAAATTCCTTCCTAAATCCTTAATAACTTTGCCTCTGTAGAGTCAATAAAAGTCAGGCAATTCAGAGTCATGTTTGTAGAATTTCCTTTTGAAATTTCTGAAGGACGGATTTTCAAACACCTCAATTTGTATCTTGGTGCCTCTAAAAGCATTTCTAATCCCCCCACATATTAGTAGTGAGTTGATGTTCCATCTTACTTGCTCCTAAATCTCTATGCTTCATTTCCTGAGCCCACCTACTCCGAACTCAGCAGCCCAGAAACTATAAAAACAACTGATACAAAAGAAAAAGAAAGGAAAACAACGGTCATTTTTTTCGCCTTCTGCAGTCAACCAAACCACATCAAGCCTGAAGAATTCAAACAGGAAAGAAATGTGAACTTGCCGTTGGAAGCTTTGCCTAGTACATACAACCCAATAAAATAATTACAGAGAGGAGACTGATGTTAACTGATCACAACTGTTCTTTAATAAATGTCATTAAAATTTTTTCCATCATCAGTCTCTTTGAAAATGTTGCAAGTGAAGGAATAGAAATACTAGACTCAGAGAAACACATAACCCTTTAGAAATGTTTTCATATTTTTTTAACTAAAATGTACTTAGACCCATTTCACTTTATGCTCTTAGTATAGATTCTAGTTTTAGATTATACACATATGTGTAAAGCATTATCATTTTAAGGGAAAAGCAAGGTATGATGATCAATAAAATAAAATAAAAAGAAAGCCAATTCCATGCTTTGTCTAATTCCTTGTCTAATTATCACATAGTATTTGGTAAGCCATTATTTACCAAGCCATTTGTAGGAAAAATAACGTGCCTAGACTAGCAAGGGGATGTATTATCTCCCTGCCTTACTAGTTCCTTTTTAATTCGCATCTAGAATTTAATTTGCTGCCCTCATTACTCATATGTGATCTCTCTTATACAAAAATGAAAATCAGGTATCTGTAGTGTCTATTTAAATAGTTTACTATTTTGAGTAAATCATTTTTCTTCAGTGTCTTCGTGGAATATATGTTGACTTAGCTCATATTTTATACAATTACAAGCATGTTTGCTACCTCCTACATCTCTGGATTAGAAAGAATCTTGTACAGTTACTGCAAGACAACATTTATTTGAATACAAACACATGTATGAAAACAAAATGGTGATTTTCTTATCTTCTAGTCATAAATTACATAAGTTATGTTCTGTTTATCTTTAATAAATCTTCTTGAATCTTCTTTTGGTTTTTCTTTTCCTATCAGGTTTCTCTTTGAGATGTTTACAAGAGACAATATACATTCTTATATTATGGGGTGCTTACTACATGGTATGAAAAATATATGAAGAGAAAGAGCTTTTATTTCCCTTAGTAGATGGCTAATGTAATTTTTGAGGCTTCAACACTTATTAGGTTATTAAATATACTAACAATTATTTACAGAATATTTATTTACTGAATTAATAAATGATTCAGGATTTGACCACTGGGAATATTAAGATTTTAAAAATCCTTAATTTTTTTAAAAGTTTGCTTACTATAGATTTTATATTGGTTGTTTTATTTGGACTTTTTAATTAATATTCTTCTTTTCTCTAAAGGAATGGCTTATACATAAAAGAAATATAAAGTATGTTTTAAATTGAGTTTTCTGCAACGTGAGAAACAGGTAATAATTTCTTCATTATTTAAGACATACAACTTCTTTTCTAATGTATTTTTGCTAAATGAAAGCTTTTATCTGGCCATTTTATTGACAGTTCTCAGGATACAGCTTTGGAGGGGCTTGATGAGGGATGTCCATCTCAACTTGAAAGAAAAAAACAACTAAGACCACCAGGTTTAGAAGAGCGTCTTAGCCACTTAAAGCAAAAGGGATGTGCAGCCTCTGACATTGTTACTGAACAACAGAGAAAAAGAGGGCAAATGGATAAGGTTTTTTTATGGAAGAAGAGTATTTACATTTAACTTTTGTATAGCTTGTGCCAAGATAGTTATGTGTGAACAAAAGTGATAAAAATAACATTGTAATCCCAGAAGACTGAAATTCTATGTCTCTAAATCCTCTTGATTACATAGACTTAAGAAAACAACTAAAATGAATTTATTAAAGATTGACAGTGCTAGGCTCTTGACATGTCACTATGAAGTTTTAACCCTTGATGCTGAAGCAATTCTAGTTACAGTTTGAATTGATTTACCACATTTTCATTTATTTTACTGAGAGTTGTTCATTTTGATAGGTTGAATCCCTACTTTAACCTACATTCTGAGAAATGGAGATTATTTAAACATAGTAAAAGAGTAGATAATTCTCTGGACAGTTATGAAGAGGATGTTTACTCAATATATTTTTTAATTTCATCATATTAGGGGGTACACGTTTAGCTAACATACTTTGTTTTTGTACAGATTGAATCAAAATTATGCACCTAAGTGTGCCCTTCACCCAGATAGTATGTACAGTGTGCAATAGGTGTGAATTTACTGACCTCTTTCCCCCAGCTTGATTTACACTGAAATTTACTTCCCTATGTACCCTTAAGTGGTGTAGATTAGTTCCAATTTTGTATTGCGTACATGTGTTTGTTTCACTTAGAAGAATGGTTTCTAGTTCCTTTATGATTGACCAAAAAGATACTAGATCACTACTTTTTATGGCTGAGTAGTACTCCACAGTATGCCCATACTGTATTTTATTAATTCATTCAGGTATTGGTGGGCACTGAGGTTGTTTCCATTTGCGATTGTGAATTGTGCTGCTGTTAACTGAATTATTTTTGATATTATAAAATTATATAGCTTTAGTGTTAATTACATAAACCATGAATGGAGTTAAAAGAAACCAGAAATAGATGTGACAGGTATTATAAACAATGTATTGACATCTAATATTAATTAAATTTCCATTAGTTAAAATTAATCACATTTCAAAGAACACATACTGTACAAATATTATAGGATTGTATGCAAAGTGCTGTGAATTGTCATTGTACTACAATCATAAATTACACTAAACGTAGAATTTGAAGATGGCAAAGAGTGCTCATTTGCACTGATAATTATTCCACTGTAGGGTTTTTTTCCTTTGCATGATAATAATCCTTAGTTTAGAATTTAGAAAAACTACTGTTGACTGACTTTTTTCTGTATATTCCTACAGCATACTTTCAGTGACCCTGCACATCAGCTTGTTTAATAAATTATTTCATATGCTGTTGATAGTCAACCCATTTTATTCTAATGGCCTCCTGTTGCTGCCTCATTAAAATATAGTGTTTCAGATCCATTATATTCCAATGGTCAGTCATTGATTTCTTTCTTTTATTAAAACCACTTAGCCTCAACAGGAAGCCTAATCAGGGATGAATCATCTCATCCTCCACAAAATAGGATGGAATATTCCTAAATCTATTTTTGTACTTTGAAAACAAACTGTGCCTTTTAATGGATATAAAATAAAATTGTTTTTCTCTTCGTGAAAATATATACTTGAAGATATACAGTTTTTCATAATACAGTTTGCCATATAATGGCTCAGAGTTGTGCTTTGTAAAGTTGGTTTTCCAGGGTCAGTGAAAAGACACAGTGCATCTTTTGCCTCCCTGTGAGGAAGGTAATTCTCACTCTTATTCTTGCACAATATTTATTGCATAATTTAATAGTCAAAACCAATTATTTCCTTTGCTTGACTCAAAATCTACTCTTGCACTTAATGCAAAAACTAAATGTCAATACATATGTGTATAAATGTATATATACAAATATACTCAAATGTGAATTGTGTTGCTCTAAAAAGTAGTTCTGTAATTGTCATGTGAAGTTTAATTGATGAGAACCATCAGGGTTCTTAAACTCTATTTTATGAAAGATTATTTGTAATATTTTGCCTAATTTTGGAAACCATTGCTGAAAGGGAGTGTTTGCCAACTCAACCTAAGTGTGTAAATACAAGTTATTTTAAATTGAGAGTTTGTTAGAATTTAAACAGAGTGCTGCTTTACATAATATTAGTCTGTTATTCTTTTATAACTTTTTCTCCAAAGCACAAGAAAAAAATTATGTATATTTTTTAACTTTTAAAAAAAAATATAAAAGAATAGCGGACTAACTTTTTTGAGACAGACTCTCACTATGTTGCCCTTGATATAGTACTGTGGCATCACAGCTCACAGCAACCTAAAACTCTTGGGCTTAAGGGATTCTCTTGCCTCAGCCTTCCAATTAGCTGGGACTACAGGCACCCACCACAATGCCTGGCTATTTTTTGGTTGCGGTTGTCATTGTTGTTTAGCAGGCCCGGGCAGGGCTTGAACCCACCAGCTATGTGGCCGGTGCCCAACCCACTGAGCTACAGGTGCTGAGCTGAAAGAAAAATATTGTTATTGTACATTGTTTGACGAGAAATAGATGTCTAGGCCATATAGCTTCAAATGTACAGTGAGTATTACATGATATTCATTATTATATATTCAGGTTTTATGTAATCAATTATAAATTAAAATGTATTAAGCTCTGATAAAATAAATTTCTGAGCACTGAGAAGTAGTTTTTCTCCTTATTCTTTCCCCTGCAACTATTAAAAGCTAACCCTTATTTTAATACCTTTAATTTTTTAAAGATATATATAAAGAATGCAGAATTTTATTGGGTTTGGCTGATAGGCCATTTTAGAACAAGATGTCTTTATAGAAATTTTTGAGGTTATATCTATGTATAGCTTGTTCTGGAAACCCATCCTTAATATCTTAGTTTCAGCCAATGCCAAGAGTGAATCCTTATAAATCTGTGCATCTGATACTCCATAAAAAATTAGTAATAGAGCCTGGTATGAAAAGTATCAATGAGGGCAGTGCCTGTGGCTCAACAGAGTAGGGCGCTAGCCCCATATGGCGGAGGTGGCAGGTTCAAACCTAGCCCTGGCTAAAAACTGCAAAAAAAAAAAAAAAAAAAGTATCAATGAAATGATTTTTTTTTTTTTTTTTTTATTGTTTGGGATTCATTGAGGGTACAATAAGCCAGGTTACACTGATTGCAATTGTTAGGTAAAGTCCCTATTGCAATCATGTCTTGCCCCCATAAAGTGTGACACACACCAAGGCCCCAACCCCCTCCCTCCATCCCTCTTTCAGGGAAATGATATTCAGCAGAAAGAGGGAAATGATATTTTGAATAAAAGTTACATGAGATAGCAGTCCGGGGGCCAAGGCGTGTTGATAGCTTGAGCTCAAGTGTTTGAGAATAGCCTGAGCAAAAGCGAAACCTTGTCTCTACTAAAAATAGAAAAACTGAGGCAAGAGGACTATTTGAGCCCAAGAGTTGGAGGTAGCTGTGAGCTGTGATGCCACAGCACTCTACCCAGGGTGACAGCCTGAAACTCTGTCTCAAAAGAATAACAGTTACATGAAATACCTACTTTACAATGAACAATAAAATAAGGAAAATATTTGAAGACTTAATGTCCCGCAGAGACTGAGAGTTGATCTAATGAAATGCCCTCTGCAATGTTTATAGCATCTTAGAAATATGAGAGTCCTATGTAAGGAAAATAAACCTGCAGTTTGATTTTTATTTTAACTCAAGGAAAATATATCACAAATTCATCTTTGAGTTGTCAAAGTCTATACTCTCCCTTTCCATCCTCAGACTCCAAATTTGAAGATCCAGCCTGTTCAGGCCAGTTGATAGTACATGAATCCTCACTCCTATAAAATCAATGGAACATAATAATTACTTCCTTCTTTGAGACCCAAGATAAAGTATGGTGGCCTGAGCTCTCATACACTGTGGATAACCTTAGGTATAAGGATACACCCAGAGATTTTATAAAAGGAAAAGTTAATGAAATATAGCACCACCATTTATAAAGGTTAAATTTTGTGATTTTTTTGTCTTGGCTGTAATTCTCTGGATTTAACTCTCTCTCCAGACCTCAGGGTGGTTGGTTGTCTGCCCTATGCCTATTGTTCTCAGATGGGTCCCAAAAAAGCCATTGCTTTTCATTTTGTTCAACTTAGTTTTTGTTTTACTTCCATGTGTTTTGCTATCATAATTTTTAAACATTTTAAATCAGACTTTTTATGCCACATATGAGTAGTTCATGGCACTTTTGAGCGTGAACACATTTAAAATAATAAAATGTTTGCATATGCCACAGGATTTTGCTTTTAATATCCCAATAACCGAGTCTGTACACAACACAAGTATTTTATGAGTTCAGTAATGCTTGTAGATAATTTGTATTTTATTATCCCAGAAGTGCATACATTAAAAACAACATCATATTAACAAGTTCACTTTATTTTTCCCTTAAGTTTATAGGCAAAGCTTCTAATCTCTACATAATACACAATTGGGGACAAGTGTTATACGTGTTGACATTGTCAATTTTTTTTCAATTAACATAAAACAAATATTTCATTATTTTTTATACATTAGTAAACCTACTTAAGATTCCTTATAAATGCTTAAAGCTGTATTTCACTTACAAGGCTTTGAGCAACTTGATAGCCTTTAAAAATCATTCATTTAACAATGTTGGTTAAGTTTCTACTCTATGCTAAGCAACATTGTAAGTTCTGAAAATACAGTATTAAACTGACACTCAACAATTCCTGTACTGGGAGCTTGGATTCTCATCAGAGGGATATAAATATTAATTTAAAGAGTAATAATCATTAACAAAGAATATAGACTGAGAAATAAGATTGGGAAATGTTAAAAAATAAAAGAATAAAACTTCCATATATGAACTTATTAGATGTTTACCTTTGAGCAAAGACCTAAAGGAAGCCGCTTCTAGGAGGAGCCAGGGAGAGCAGAGTTTCTTGGATTCGGTGTTCCTGGACTGTCAGGGAATTGACCCCATAAAACTGCAGTTAGATGCAGAAAAGAAGAGAGTTGCAGGGCACAGGATCTGAGAGAAAACCGGCAAGCAGACCGTGTGTGCAGCACCGTTCAGGGGTGTATCATGAACAATCAGCTCCTACTGTCATGGTACTAGACATAAGAAATTAAGAATAAAGATTGAGAAAATTTTATAGATAGTTGTTAAATTAACAGAATAACTTTATCTTCATTTAAAATGAGTACTAACATACTGGGGCCTATAGGCCCTGTTTTCATTCATTCAATACTAAATATTATTACTCATTTTACAAAAGTTTTAGGCTGTAATGGACTGGAAATAAAAATAAATAAGCAAATATATAAATAAATAAAATCCATTACAAGTAATAGTTTGAGATGCTCTAATCTAGGAAATTTCAGAGTGAGAACATGAAATTCTACTATAACTGAAAGGGGTAGAAATTTTTTTTTAAGCTAAGTGCAATAACCATACCTGGATTTTAACAAAACCACTGTGGGTGCTGTGTTCAGGAAGGACTTATAGGAGTGAGAGAAAGAAAATGGATCCTTGAACTTTTTTTTTTTTTTTGGCCGGGGCTAGGTTTGAACCTGCCACCTCCAGCATATGGGACTGGCGCCCTACTCCTTGAGCCACATATATATGTGAAACTTGGTAAATGGTCTGTAAAGCTAGTGAATGATGCCCCATGATCATATCAGTGTACACAGCTATGATTTAATAAAATAAATAAATAAATAAATAAACCAGGAACGTGACTGTGCCCACCAGGAGCCAAGCAAAAGGTAGGTCTGGATGGGTACAAAAGATCCTTTTGGGATGATGAAAAGGTTTTGGAATTGGACTATGGTTATGGTTGTATAATTCTGTAGATTTAATAAAAATCAGTGAATCGTACACTCAAAAAAAAATAAAATAAAATAAAAGAAAATGGATCCTATAGGGTTATGAGAAGTTGTAAAACTCAAGGTTGTTAAATGCGCAGCCAACAAGACTTTCTGACAGATTGAAGAAAGAAAAAAAAATGTGTGAGAGAATGACAGGACTCAAGAATAAACCCAGGTCTGGGGCAGAGGGAGAGGTGGAGCGGAAGCATCCTGAATCAAGATGAGGAAGAACATGGGATGAAGGTGAGGAGGAGCGTCAGGTGTTTCTATCTGATATGTGAAGTTCCAGATTTTTATTAGCTATTTGAGCAGAGATACCTGTGTAGTTAAGAGTCTGGAGTTCAGGAAATTGTGATGAAAGCTATTTTCACTGGAGTTAGGTAATATCTCATTGTGGTTTTTGATTTGCATTTTTCTGATGACTAGAGGCAGATCTTGAGCCTTTTTTTTTTTTTTTTTTGTACTGGCCATTAGTACATCTTCCTTTGAAAAGCTTCTGCTGATGTCTTTTGACCACTTTTGTATGGGGTTGTTTCATTTTTTTCTTGCTGATGTGCTTGAGCTCTTTATAGATTTTGAATATTAGCCTTTGTCATTGTATAGCATGCAAATATTTCCTACATTCTGTAGATTGCCTATTTGCTGCATTGATTGTTTTCTTGGCTGTGCAGAAACATTTTAATTTAATCTCAAAACCATACATGGATGCAGAGAGAGAAAATTTTATATATACTTTTGGTGGGACTGAAAAATAGTACAACCTCTGTGTGGAAAGTCATATGGAGAGACCTCAAAGAGGTGAAAGCAGACTTACCATTTGATCCAAAGATCCCACTATTGGGTATTTACCCAAAGGGGGGGGAACAACAACAAAAAAAGCCCTTCATTTTGTCAAAAAGACATGTGCACTTGAATGTTTATTGCAGCACAGTTTATAATCACAAAATCTGGAATTAACGCACGTGCCCAGTAATACATGAGTGGATTAATTAAATGTGGTCTATGTATACCATAGATGTACTATCCAGCCATGAAAAAAAAAAAGTGGCGAATGAATATCTTTCACCAACCTGGATGCTACTGGAGACCATTCTTCTAAGTGAAGTATCACAAGATGAAGAATCACTATGAAACTGGAAATCATAGATCAATATCCATGTGCACATTTGGTAGCAAAACTCAACAGAAAGCAAACAGGGGTAGGGGACACAGGACAGGGGTAAATTCACACCTTACAGGTAGAATGAACATTGTCTAGGTGAAGGGCACAGTTACAATGTTGACTCACACTGTACAAAAACAATCAGGTAACCAAAACATTTGTACCCTTGTAATATTCTGGAAAAATAAAAAAGAGTCTGGAGTTCAAGAGTTTGTCTGGGCCTGAAAGAAAAAGTGTTTGCATTATTCGCATATAAATAGTAATTAAATCTGTAAGACTTGTTGCCTTCACCTAGAGAGTTAGTGAAGACCTACAAGAGAAGTGATGAAAACAATAAGAGATGTGTCCTGTCAATGTTTATCATTTGGGACAGGGGTGTCCAACCTGTGGTCCCCAGGCCACATGCTGCTTTCTGTGAGGACTTTTTTTGTTTACCTGTGGTGTCAGATAGGAATGGCACAAAAAGTACACATGGTTGGGAAGCGAGGCAGATGAAACGGAGTGGCCACAAAGATGGGAGTAAACCCGAATGGACTCAATGCGACGAGGGACGTGTTCAAAGGAGAAGAGAGATTAAGGACTTTAACTTCTAGAATAAAGGAAGTGAGCACCAGATGAGGTAAGGACAATGAAGTGATTTTGGAAAGAAACAATCTAATAGTGCTGTAGTTTCAAATATAGAATCTAACACTAGACTTACATCAAACAGACCTCAATATGTGCATTCTTTTGCATTTTTCCTAGAAGTTCTGAACTTTTGCCAGTAATTTTGAGGTAGAACTTTCAAATTTACAGTTAAAAGCATGACTTGGAATTATGCTGGTGCACCAGTAAATGAGGAAACCAATGCTTCAAACATTGTATTTTGTATTTTCCCCTCTAATCTCTAGAAAAAAAATTCTACTTTCAACTTATTGACCACCATAATAACCCAGCAAGATTCTAAATTGTTAATTTCAGTTTTATCACCTGCCTTACTACATGGTCAGTTTACATGAAAAATTGAAATGATGAGTAAATAGCATTATAAGTTCATTTGAGTGATTAAGCCAATGTGATACATTGGACTAATGGTTATTAATGTATTTATAATACATTCTCTTTCTCTTAAACCTTTTCTATTTTCTTATTCTATGTAACATTTAAAAGACATTTTTGCATGTATTAATCCATCCCCGCAGCCCAGGGATGAATCTTATTTGACAATGGTGAATTATCTTTTCATAACTTTCATATTTTTTTGTGTGTTTCTCAAACTTACTACCTCATGCAATTATATATTTTTAACATTTCTATTAACTATACTTTACTTTTTTTCTCATTATAAACTGAGCAAAAAATTAGACAGCAACATAGCAATTCACTTCTTTTATCTGTTCCCTTTTTATTTTTACTTCATTTACTTAAAATATTGTAGAATGTTGAGCACCATTCAAGGCATTAAGGATAATTTTTAAACCTAACACTTGAACATAGGCTATTCATCTAATGAATCTACAGTTTAATTGGATAAGATGAGTGGAAATAAACAATTGAAGTGAAGAGATGTGTTCTACCGCCAGGGCATGCACTTAAATATTACTTAGCTATCAGTTTAATGGAAAAAATTAACTTCTAAATTCATAATTTTAAGATAGATATGTATATTATTAATCTGTACACAGTAATTGAAACTTCTTATGTACGTAGCATTTACTACTAACATAAGAAATGTTTAAGTATTTCTAAGGAGCTAATCTTACTAAAGAAACTAATACCATAATTAGAGTGTATGCTAACCATAATTTATCCATAGGGACAATGATATGGCATTACTATGAAACTTCTCATATTATGTGAAGAAAAATTCAAATTTAAAGGAATTTTACTTTCTGAAATTTAATACGACTAACATAAATAAAACTTCTTTAGATGATAGTCATTCAATGAAATGAAATGAAAAACAATACAGTCCATGGATTTATGTGTGTGTGTATCCTCAGGTTGAGGATCTTTCCAGTTATAAGAAACAAAGTTTATTAGTTAAACTCAGATGGTACTGACTCATTGTACTACCCAGAGAATTAGGAGACATTGTCTTTGAATTCAGATAATCATAAATCACAGACTGACAAGTCAGTAGTGCTAATATATCATAAGCAAGAATACAACTAATTATTAGTATTTTGGAGTATTATGGAGGTACAAATGTATTGGTTACCTACATTGCTTTTGTAGTTTGATTTAAAGTTATTACTATCCTGTCACCTGGATAGTGTACTTGGTGCCCTTTAGGGGTAGCCCTGAGGTCTTCTTAACAGTGAGTTGTACTGGCACATCCAGTTCAATCTCTGAGACAGTAGCATGGTGAGTGAGGGTAAGCATCAACCACACCTTGTGTGATTGAGTCATAAAATGATGTAAAGGGCTGTGCAAATTGACATCCTTGTCACTAAGTGATGCTTTTTGGCAGGAACAAGCTGCAGTGTTATTTTGGGACCTATGAGCAGCTCTAGACTTTCAAGAGAATACCTCAAATGCCAAGGTGGTGGTGGAGCTCTCGAACTTTCACAGGACTTTTTATTCACCATCCCAGCATAGGCAAGTGGGGGGATGAGGCTCAGAAGGGTTGTATTGGATGATCCTGTTCTCAGGCTCTACAAAACCTGGCAATGTAGCTGTTTGGGCAGGGGTCAATGGTCTGCTCTCAGATTTCTGGGCAAAGCCACCAGGGAAGGGCTGAGGTGGCCCCATCTAACAGAAAGTGTGCTACTGGAGGCATGGGCTGTCTGAGATCCACAATCTTGCTGTTGGGGACAAGTTTTGCTCTTCTCCCACCCTGCCAGCATTTGTGGTCTCCCTCTGTCATCTGCTGATGGACAGGAACTCAAAATTGCTGATCTTTCTCACAATGGCACTGTAGGCTGGGAGCTTCCCTGGCCAGAATCCCACCCTGGGGCTGACAGCACAATCCAGCAGCTCAGGAGCTTGGTGACCACTGAAGACATGAGAAGGGGAGAAAATAATCCTCTCCACTTTTCACTGAACTTTTCACTGAATCCTTTTTCACTGAACTTCAAGCCTCTTGGAGGTTGAACTTAGCCAATATCATATTCCTTCTTGTTCTGATCTGTAACTTCTTCTCATGGAATCTTTTAGAGGTTCAGGCACTTTTCCCTCAGAACTGCTCCCAATCTATGAATTGGGTTTGGATTCCCTTTTTCATTTAAACCTTTTCTATCTTTCTGAGATGATTTGGTAGCTGAGTATGATATTTGCATATGGTAAGAGATGTAACAGCAGTTTCATTCTTTTGCTTGTGACCATCCAATTTTCTCATCACTGTTTATTGAAAAGGGTGCCCCACTGTGCGCTCTTGTCAACTTTGTCAAAGATAACTTGGGTGTGAGCTTATAGCTTTGTTTCTGTTCCATTGATCTATATGTCTGTTTTCATCCTAGAATATTTATATTAGAGTTAAAATTGCTTTGTATTCTAATTTGAATTTAGGAAATGTCCCCAGGCAAGGCGTCTCATGCCTGTAATCTTAGCACTCTGAGAGCCTGAGGCAGGTGGCTCACTTGAGCTGAGGAGTTCAAGACTAGCCTGAGCCAGAGGGAGACCCTGTCTCTACTAAAAATGGAAAATTATTAGCCAGGCCTGGTGCCACATGCCAGTTGTCCCAGCAACTCAGGAGGCTGAGGCAGGAGGAGGATCACTTGAACCCAGAAGTTTGAGGTTGCTGAGAGCTAAAATGCCATGGCACTCTACCCAGGGTGACAGAGTGAAACTCAGTCTCAAAAAAAAGATCAAAGAAAAGAAAAGAAAGAAAAAGAAAAAAGAAAAAAAGATGAGTTCTGCTCTGTTCTTTTAACTCATAATTGCTTTGACCATTTGGGCTCTTTTTTGGTTCAATGTGAACTTTATTTCAGTCTTGTTTTTTATTTTTCTAATTCTTTGAAAAACAATGTTGGTATTTTGATAAGGATTTTATTGCACTGTAGATTTCTTTAGGCAGTATGGTCATTTTAGCCATATTCATTCCTTCAATCTATGAACATGGAAATTATTTTATTTTCTTCTGTCATTTACAATCTCTTTCATCAATGCTCTGTAGTTTTCCTTGTATAGACCTTTCATCTCTTTAAATAAACATATACCTGTTTTAATTTTTGTAGCTATTGTGAGATAACCTTAATTTTGTTCTTACCTAGATACTAATTGGTTTATAGAAATGCTTCTGATTTTTGTACGTTGATTTTCTATCCTAAAGTTTTAATGAATTCATTTATCAAGGATTTTTGGTAGAGTCCTTAGGATTTCCACATATGAGATTTTATCATCAGCAAACAGGGACCATTTTACTTCTTCTTTTCTTTGTTGGTTTCTTTTCTTCTTTATTTCTTTTTTTTCTTTTGTTTGAGACATAGTCTCACTCTGGGACCTTAGGTAGAGTGTTATAGCATCATTGTAGCTTACAGCAATCTCAAAATCTTGGGCTTAGGATCTTCATGCCTCAGCCTCCTGAGTAGCTGGGACTACAGGCACCCACCATAAAAACTACCTAATTTTTCTATTTTTTTTTTTAGTAGAGACTGGGTTCTGCTTTTGCTCAGGCTTATCTTGAACTCCCGAGCTCCAACAGCCCATCTCTCTTGGCCTCCCAGAGTGTTAGTGATTTCTTCTTTTCTAATTTGAGTGACTATCTTTTTCTCTTACCTGATTTCTTTTGGACATTCTTGTCTTTCTGTAGTTCATAGGGTAATATTTAACTTTTTCCCATTAAGAAGGCGTTGGGTGTGGGTTTGTTATATATGGCATTAATTATTTTGAGACATTTTCTTTCAGGACCTAATTTGTCGATTTTTTTTTATCATGAAGGGATATTGAATGTTATCAAATGCTTTTCCTGTATCTATTTATTTAGTTGGTGCAAAAGAAATTGTGATTTTGAAATATGAATTTTAAATCCTTATAACTAGGCTCTAACACATCTTTGTTAAAAACAAAGGAATCATTACAATCTGCAGATTGTTGCCCATGTGAAATGAGTTCGCTTCTTCCTGTAGCATAAAAGTCTATGGTTCCTGATTTGATGAACTCTTAGAAAGAATTTTCTTCACCCCACTGATTGTGGAAGTTTTTCCATGCAAAACGTTTTCAGGATACTTCACTAAGTGGTAGTCAGTTGGTGAGCAGTTAAATGAATAGAGCAGATGAGGCAAATATATATATTATTTTGTAGTCTCCAAAGGTTTATTATTTATTTATTTATTATAAATCATAGTTTTTAAAGCATGGTTATGCAACCTTCAGTCTGGTGTTGTCATGGAGAAGAACTAGTGATCAGCGCTGGCTGTGGATATTGCAGTTTTGGGTGTTTCTCATTGATTTGCTGAGCAAACTCCTGAGATGTGATGGTTTCACTGGGATTCAGAAAGCTGTGGTGGTCTGTGGTGGATCAGACCACCAAACAGTGACCATGACCTTATCTTGGTGCAAGTTTGGTCTTGGGAGGAGCTTTGGAGGTTCCTCTCAGTCTAATTACTGAGTTGAGCTTTGCTGGTTGTTGTATAAAATCCACTTTTATTGCATGTCACAATCTGAAAGAGAAATGGTTCATGTTTTTATGTAAAATAAGAGAAGATGATGCCTAAAAACTCTTGCTCTGATTTTCAGTTAACACATGAAGCACTCGCTTATCCAACTTTTTCAGCTTTCCAATGTACTTCAAATGCTGAAAGACCAAAGCATGACTAACGTTGAGTTTTTCAGCAACTTCTTGTGTAGTTGTCAGAGGATTAGCTCTAATTACTCTCTATTTTCATTATAGAATAGTTGTCAACTTCTGATGGCCACCTCTATGCTCTCATGTTCAAAGCTCTTGTCCCCAACCCCAACATCAATAGCGCATTTGGTCCAGGAACTGCCAATGAATATACAGGTTAGTGGTGGTTCAAGAAGTTTTGCAAAGGATGCCTTACTTAGGAAAATGTCCTTTGCAAAACTTCCTGAACCACCACTGTAGTGTATGATCATTAGCATTCCCTGGACCAAATGCCTTGTTGGTGGGGCAGGAAAGAGTTCTAGTGTTTCATGAAGTTTATGTTAGCTATTGGCTTATTTATTGGGCATTCATTCTATGTCTAATTTGTTAAGTGTTATTGTCATCAAAGTTGTTAAATTTTGGACAAATAATTTTTATTCATCCAATGATATTATTGTGTGATAAGATCATTCCAATGATTGTATAATCAAAACTAGTCTATCACATTTATTAATTTGCAAATGTTGAGCCATTCTTGCAACCCAGGGATAAATCTCACTTGATAATGATGAATGAGCCTTTTAATATATTTTTTCAATTTAGTTTGCTAGTATTTCTGATCATTTTTGCATCTCTGATTGCCCTGAGTATTTGGCCATGGTTTACTTTCCTGATGTCCTTGTCTCCCTATGGTATAAGGCTAATCCTGTGTTGGTAAAACAGTTCAGAAACGGGTCCTCTTCTCTGATGTTTCAGGAAAAGTTCAGTGAAAAATTAGTACCAGTTTTTCTTTGAATGTTTTATAGAACTTAGCAATGAAGTCATCAGGCTGTGGCCTTTTCTTCAGTTGGACAATTTTCATTATAGAATAGTTGTCCTTACTTATTTAAAATTTGTTCATATTTTTGATTTCTTCATGACACAGTCTTGGTAGGTCGAATATTTCTAAAATTTTGCCTGTTTCTTCTAGGTTCTTAAATGTTTTTTTGCATATTGTTGTTCACAAAGTACCTCAGAGGTTGAGAATCTCTCACTGGGAAATCTGAAATTCAAAATGTTCCAAAATTCAAAAATTTTAAACACCAACATGGTGCCACAAGTGAAAAATTTCGAAATTAATATTACATAATAGGCCAGTGACAAAATGCAAGCCATGATTCAGGGTTTATTCAGCATCTTCAGGGAAGTAAGACTCTGCTCGCCCCTTTTACCCCTGCAGTATCTATTTTATCATGATCAGATTCCCCCAAACACGACCACAAGGGGTAATGTCCGTCTCCAGACTAGATCTACCAATGGCAGCCTCCCCATATCCTACACATGAGGCCAAGATCTATATGCATACTCCTTGCGTTTATTTTTCTTGTTCTTTTGATCAGTTGTAAACATATTGTTGAAAATGTTTTAAAAAGGTCTGCATATACCTCCTTGGATACCAGTGAAAAGAAAAATGGAGGCATTTATATTTATCTACGGCACACAAAGTCTAGCTGTTGACAAAACTGTGCAGTGATATAATGGGAAATATCTTGCAGAAGAATATGATGTCGTAATGACCCGTATGTATGAGCTGAGGAAGAGGAGAATAAACTGTTGAAGTTCTATGCTGAAAGTGATGAAGATAAGTTAATGGAAAACAGAAAAATACAACATAAAAGTCTAAATAAAAAGCTCTATTATGCATTTAAAAATTGGATGCATCTGTGAGGCAGTGAACACTTATCACAGTATACTGATCATGAAACAAACAAATGTCTATTATGTTGAATTGAAATGGAAGGGAACTCTGAATATTCAACAAGCTGATTGCAAATGTTTCATGAAAAGACACAACATTAAAATTTTTAATTTGTGGTGATAAAGCTTCTGCTGGTCATGAAGCAGCAAAAAGATTCACTGACTTTTGCCAGGACCTTCTCTGATAAACACCTGATGCCAGAACAAGTCTCTGATGCTAATAAAATACCATGGTTTTGACATCATTGCTTCAGGGAGATACCGACTACACCTGATGGGAATTAGGGGTGCCAGGGACAGAATCACTGTGGCAGGATATGCAAATTCAGGGTACATACATGGGTGTGACTTCCCGTAACAGGCAAAAGTTTGAGTCACTTCTATTTCAAAGGAGTCAATTTTTTTTTTTTTTACCAGTCCATTATTGTAGTAACAAAACAGAATGGACCATCATAAATATCTTTCTGATTGGTTTCATAGGCATTTTATACTTGAAGCTCATGCTTATTTTAGGGAGGCTGCCTGGATGATGACTGCAAGATTTTGCTGTTCCTTATCAAGTGTTCAGCTCATCCACCAGCTGAAATTCTCATCAAAAAAGTATATGCCACTGCAGACAAGAATCCTTGTTCAATAAATGGTGCTGGGAGAACTGGATAACCACATGTAAAAAACTAAAATTGGACCTGCATCTTTTACCACATACAAAAATCAACTCAAGATGGACAAATATTTAAGACTAAGACACGAAATGATAAAAATCCTAGAAGAAATGTGGGAAAACATCCTAATGATGTTGGCCCAGGGAAAGATTTTATGAAGATGACTTTCTTGGCAATTTCCACAACAACAAAATTAACAAATGAGATTTAATTAAACTGAAAGCTTCTGCACAGCTAAGGACACAGCAAGTAAAGCAAATAGATAACCTTCAGAATGGGAAAAGATATTTGCATGTTATGAATCTGATAAAGCGTTGATAAGTAGAATCTACATAGAACTAAAATTAATCAACAAGAAAACAGCAAAAAATCCAATCTATGATTGGGCAAGAGACATGAACAGAACCTTCTCTGAAGAAGACAAATTGCTAACATATGAAAAAATGCTCATTGTCCCTAATGATCAGAAAAATGAAAATCAAAACCACCCTCACATATCACTTAACCGCAGCGAGAATAACCCACATCACAATGTCTCAAAGCTGCAGATGCTGGCACAGACAGAGAGAGAAGGGAACACTTTTACACGGTTGATGGGGCTACAAATTAATACAGCCTCTTTGGAAAGAATTATGAAGAATCCTCAAGGAACTCAAACTAGAACTTCCACTGGATCCTGCAATTCATCTTAGTTAGGCATCCTTCCAGAAGAAAAAAAAATCATTTTATCTCAAGTAGGATTGTACTAGATTGGTTACCACAGGTGAATATACAATTGCCAAGATATGGAAATAACCCTATTGACCATCAACCCAGGAATGGGTTCATAAACTGTGGTATACTATGGAATACTATTCAGCCAGGAAGAGAGAGGGAGACTTTACATCTTTTATAAACACTCCTGAATGGATTTGAAGCACGTTCTCTTTAGTAAAATATCATCAGAATGTACAAGCAAGTGTCCAAGGTACTCAATAGTAATATGAAGCCAGTAGATGAACTAATACATGTCCACACAAGAGAAAATTTCAATTCAAGTTCAGGGGAGTGGGGAGAGAGGGAAGGGGGAGGAGGATTGGTGTGCTCCCACCTAATGAGCACAAGGTAAGGGTGTATGGCACACCTCCTGGGTGTGGGACACAACTAGCACAGGCAGCTCATGTCGGTGTGTCACCAAGGAAGCAGGCTGGACAATGGATTGTAAGCTCAAAGCTCGCAGGAGGTGGGCCTTCCCATACCTGTCAGGGAAAAGGCCCCAAGCAACTCCCGCAGCTGCTATTTATTGAGGACATATGCCCCTCCCCCAAATCCCATCCCCTTCACTGGAATTCCACAGCTGATCAATTTCCAACTGCCAAAGTCTGATCATTAATATCCGGTAACTACCACTTGGTCTCTGCAAGCTCACTGTCCCAGTCAATCACCACTTTTGTCTCTTCAAACCTGCTGTCCCGGTTCCTACATAGGTTGCTGCATTAGTTGTTACATAGATCACTAAATATGTTGTTACAGAAGCTGCTACATATCCTATTACATAGATTGCTACCTATTCTGTTACATAGATTGCTACATATCCTATTACATAGATTGCTACCTATTCTGTTACATAGGTTGCCACCTATTCTGTTACATAGATTGCTACCTATTCTGTTACATAGATTGCTACATATCCTATTACATACATTGCTACCTATTCTGTTACATAGATTGCTACATATCCTATTACATAGATTGCTACCTATTCTGTTACATAGGTTGCCACCTATTCTGTTACATAGGTTGCCACCTATTCTGTTACATAGGTTGCCACATATTCTGTTACATAGATTGCTACCTATTCTGTTACATAGGTTGCTACATATCCTGTTACATAGGTTGCTACCTATTCTGTTACATAGGTTGCTACATATCCTGTTACATAGGTTGCTACCTATTCTGTTACATAGGTTGCTACATATCCTATTACCTAGGTTGCTACCTACTCTGTTACATAGGTTGCTACCTACTCTGTTACATAGGTTGCTACAAGGTCACCCAACATACATAAACATAACCTAAGCATCTGTGCCCTCATGTTAATCAGAAATTTAGAAAACACAAATGCCACATATTTTTTCTAAAATGCAACTTTATCAATTCATCCATGTGACAAGGGTATACTTAGATCAACAAGGGTAAATATAAAAACAATATCATAAACAGCATGCTAACAGCTGAAGAGAGGCATGAGTGTGAAGGTTTTCAGGAGTTTAGCATGAAAAATGCCATATGTGCTTTGTCAAGATTTTAAACAAAGGGGCCAGAGACAGTTGTGCATTCCTGGTGCAGTCTCTGGCCTGAGACTCTATTCAGCATTGTTGATGAACATTGTAGTGACATTGACGGATTCCGTATGGCAAGTGAGAAAACAATGATGTCTGACTTTTCTACGCATGCCAAAACCATAGATTCAGAGCCAGTCAGAAAGTGGGAAGAAGCAGATATTGAGGAAGGCTTAACATCAGTACTGAGTCTCAACTGTTCATTCATTGACTCATATAGAAATAGCCAAAGTGTTTCTAAAAAAAAAAAAAAACACAGCAAAAGCGACTACGAAGTTTATGTTGCTAACACTGCAGAAAAATGTTCCTTTAGACAACATGGTGAAAAATGTGCAATGGGCTTTTTAAAGGACACTGGGAGAACATATTTGTAACAGAACAAGGAAGCATGTACATCATTAAAATCAAGAAGAAATCTCTAAAAATAAATACAGTGTACTTTAAACTTTTAATCAAAACACAGCAGCATAAGTGGAGAACAAAAGGCTGTCATTCTTCATTGTGACTGTTCCTAACAGCTGACACAGCATTGGAGTCATATTCACAGGCTGCTTAGTTACCCAGAACACACATTTTTTCGTTGTATTCATAGTATGTCTTTTTTGAAGTACTAAGTACTTAAGCATAATTACTTGTAAGAAAATGATTGCTTATTAGTACCACAAACATTCAAAGCAGCAGTGACGGGATGTCGAATAACTGCAGACCATTCTCATGGGTGTTGGAGATAGTGACATTTTGCTTCTTGATGATTCCATGGACACATACTTTGCTTTATACACAGAATTATTTAAAATATTAAATTAAATTACCTTCAGGCCATGTGTATATGGTGCATATGATACACAAATAAATTTTGTGTTTACACTAGAATTCCTTTACAGGATATCTGAATATATGTACGCAAATACTCTAAAACCTTAAACAAACTGAACTCTAAACCACTTCTGATTTCAAGATTTTAAGGTAAGAGGTAGTCAATCTAGCTCTCTCTTCGGATCTTTTAATATTTGCTTTATATATTTAGGTGTTCTGCTGTTGTATGCTTATATATTTTAAATTGTTATGTTCTCCATATGAATTGACGCATTTATGATTTTAGCCATCCAGAATAATTATAGGCATTCTCTATTGTCTCCTTTCATTATTTTGACTTAAAGCCAATTTTTTTCTGATATGAACATCTTCAGTCCAATCTCCTTGGGTTTCTATTTTCTTGAAAGATTTTATTTTACACTTTCAGTCTGGATACATCCTTTAAAGTCAGGTGAGGCTCTTGTAGGCAGCTAAGGTTGGGTCTTGTTTTTTAATTTAGTCTGTGTTTTTGATTGGAAAATTTAATTTTTATATTCAAGGTAATTATTGAGAGCTAAGTATTTGTTACAGAAATTTTGTTAATTTTTTTTTTAGTTTGTTGTTGTTGACCCTTGGTTTCTTGCTCTCATTCTTGCTGTCTTCGTAGTTTAATGATTTTCTGTAGTGGTATATTTTGAATATTTTAAAAAAATTGTGTATGTGTCTACTATAGATTTTTGCTTTTTAGTACCATAAGGCGTATAGAGAATATCTCACAGTTATATCTGGGTATTTCTGGCTGATAACAGCTTAACTTTGATAGTGTGAAACAATTCTGTGCTTTTATTTCCCTCGTTTTATGATTCTGGCATCTGAATTTAAAACACTCTGTAATGCATATGCCTTTTTTTTTTCTTTTTTTTTTTTTAGTTTCATCCAGGGCCGGGCTTGAACCCATCAACCCCACTATATGGGGCCAGTGCCCTACTCCTTGAGCCATAGGCACCGCCCAATGCTTATGCCTTGATAGTCTATTCTTTGTACACCAACATTACAGTCTTAGATTATTCTGAATACTGTTTTGTATAACTTATACCATAGATTTGGGGTTTTTGAGATTTTACAGTATTAATTAGCAGCCTTTGGTTTCCATTTGAATAACTCCCTTTGGCACTGCCCATAAAGCAGGCCTAGAGACTCTGCATGAGTCAGTAGTGAGCTGTGAGCTGATGGGATGGCTTAGTGCATTGCTGAACATGGCTGTGGGCTTCACAAATGCTGGGTCCTTAAGCTGTGAGCTTTAACTGGAGACAGACAGGAAAGGGCTCTGTATCCAATTCAAGCTCAGGTCACCTTCTAAGGCCCATCCTCCCATCAATATCCTCTGCCCCCCCAAGAATATTGCTATAAAATATAAATGTGATTATTTTCTTTAAATAGTTTTTGCTTTCCAAAGTAATTAAATAAATCTTTCGTATATGTTCAAGATCTGGATGCTGCATATCTCTCCAGGATTACCTCTTATTATTCTCATATCCTTTCTTGCTCATGGGAACATACCACATGCACACACAGTTCTCTACTCATAATCACGTACTTAACATTTTCAATATAACACGCTGTTGGGTAGTGCTGTTTCTTCTATTTGAATCTCATTTAACTGCCGTCAGCCTCACTTCCCATCCTCTCAACAGTGCTGAGTGATGCTCGCTGGTATTTCCAGATCAATGCAGAGGTCACGTCCTTCTTGCTATATTTCTCTAACTTTTGTTTTAGCCCTTCTGGTCTTTTTTAACTCAAACCTTGCTCAGCCAGCATATGTGCTCCCATAGCTCTCATTACATGTGCCTTCCTAGGCATTGATCACCTGTATGTTAATTGGTTCTTTGAGTCTTGGCCTTCATCTCAAGATTATAAGATCCCTGGAAGGTAGAGCTAATAATTAAGTGCCCTTTCATCTTTAGCACTGTTCACGGGGCTTGGTTCCAGGAGAAAAATATTATTTGTCAAATAGATCAATTATTTAATGAGTCAAGAATGATAATTTAAATATTTCTAATATCTTTAAAATTATTTATTTTTAATTAGTATCAATCACAATAGTTGCATGTCTTAGTCTGGTGCATGAGATGCTTTGATACAGCCATACAATGTTATTAACCAAGTCAGGGCAATTGGGGTCTCCATCACTTGGGGCATTGGTCATTTCTTTGTGTTGTCAACATTCCAATTCCATTCTTTTAGCTATTTGGAAGTGTGTCCTAACATATTATTAATCATAGTCACTTTGCTCTGCTATCAAATATTATTCCTTCTATTTAACTCTATTTTTACACATATTAACCATCCCCATTTTATCTCCCCTCCATGATACTCTTCCCAGGCTCTGGTAACTGTCACTTTTCTCCCCATCTCTGTGAAATCAATTGTTTTATTTAATATTTGGTTCCTAAGTTTGAGAGAAAACACCCAAGATGTGTCTTTCTGTGATTGGATTATTTCATTTCACATAACATTACCAGTTATGGCCATGTTGTGGTGAATGGCGGGATTTTGTTCTTTTTATAGTTATATATTATTCCATCCCGTGTATGAACCACATTTTTAATCTAATCATTCAGCAATGGAAACTTAAACTAACTCCAAGTCTTGGCTATTGTGAGTAGTGCTGCAACAAGAGTGTGGTCTTCTCTTTGCTAGAGTGACTTGCTCTTCTTTGGATCTAGGCCTCACAGTGCTGTCCTGGCTCACAGGGGAGTGCTGATGGTAGTTTTTCGAGGTGCAGCCATACTGTTTTCCACAGAACTGCACTAATTTACATTCCCACAAAAGTGTGCAAGGATCCCTCCTTCTCCACATCCTTATCTGCGTTCATGATTGCCTGTCTCTTCATAAAAGTCATTCTCACTAGAATTAGATGATCTCTCATTACAGATTATTTCAATTTCGCTGATGACTAATTGTTAGAGTGGTGTGGTGGCTCAAGGTAGTTGCTGAAATAATTGAAGAAAGAAAATTAAGTTTTATCAAGAAAAAGAAATTTTATTAGTGGCCTGTGCAACAAGCCGGGCCCTGTCCTAACCACGGCAGGATCCACAGAAAGTGCAGGTTTGGGTTTTTATATACAACTTTGAAGAGGATCAGCTGATTCTTAGGAGTCCCCCCGGGATCTTAATTCATGCTGTTCTCAAAACAACCCACCCATACATTATTAATCAACCTCATTCCTGTAATAACCTTGGTTAGCCTGACCAGAACAATCCAAAATAGCCTAACTATGTCCTCCAACCACCCTGCTCTTATCTTATTTAGTGATGTAGAGAAGTTTTTCATCTACACCAGTTGGCCATCTGCCTGTCCTCCTCTGAGAAATGCCTGTTCAGATTCATCGCATTTGTAAAGGATCAGATTGTTGACTTTCTTCTAGCGTTGTGGGAACTTTTTATATATTCTAGTTATTAATCCCTCATCAGATGGGTAGTTTGCAATTATTTTCTCTCCTTCTGTCATTTGTCTCGTCACTCTCTTGATTGTTGCCTTTGCTGTGCAGAAGCTTTTTAGCTTGTTGTGATCCCAATTGCTCAATTTTGCTTTAGTTGCCTGTACTTTGGGGGTATTAGTCAAGAAATCCTTGACCAGACAAATGTCCTGAAGCATTTTGTCCAAATTTTCTTTTAGTAGATTCATAGTTTCAAGCCTTAGATTTAAGTCCTTAATTCATTTTCATTTCATTTTTGTATATGGCAAGAGATAAAGGTCCAGGTTCATTTTTATGCCATTTATTGAAGAAACTATATTTTCCCAATACATGTGCCTGGCATCTTTGCCAAACATGCATTCATTATAAATGCATGGATTTATTTCTGCTTCACTATTCTGTTCCACTGGTCTATCTATGTATGGGTTTTATGACATTACTATGTGTTTTGGTCACTACCGCTCTGTTGTATAATTTGAAGACATAATTTCTCCTTTATAATAATATATTTTCTTCAACTTTAATATCAGGTGTACCCAGATCAAGTAAAATGATTTTGATGTATTTCTTCTTTTTCTACTGTCTATAAGATTTAGCATGATCTGTTTTTTTAAAATTATCTTTTATTTATAAATATTAGTCGTCTATTTTTTGATGCTTAAAAAAATAATAAGAAGTTAACTGATGACTTCATACTGAATCTCAGAGTCAAAGCATTCTATAATAGACATACTCTTATTTGACAATGTGAATGTTACTTTCTTTGCATTATTATTATTGCTTAATATTTTGATAAAGCAGTTGTCTGATTCCTTTTCCGAATGTATTTATGTTCATTCAGTTTTACAAGGTTTTTTGTTTCCAGTCCTTACCTTAAACATTGTTATTGTTATTAAATTTTAAATCTTTTTTATTTTGTGAAGGCAAAAACATGGAAACCTAATTAACACATGTATATGTAAAAATTAAAATTAATAAAAATAAAATATGAAAGATTTACTTTCGTGCAAAAAAATAATAATAATTTGAAGACATGTCATGTGACTCCTCCAGTGCTCGGGTTGACTTTGACTATTCTGGGTATTTTGTGGTTCTTTAGCTTGGGTTGACTTTGACTATTCTGGGTATTTTGTGGTCCCACATAAATTTTAGGGTTTTTTTTTCTCTTTCTGTGATGAATTTCATTGGTATTTTGATAGGGATGGCATTGAAACTGTTTTTACTTTGGGTAGTTGGGACATTTTAACAAAATTATTCAAATATATGAACATGGAACATCTTTCTATTTTTTATATTCTTTTCAGTTTTATTCATCAATATTTTCCCCTTTTGTCAGTAAATAGTTTCTTCTTTAGTGAATCACATTCTATATCAAGGATACTACTCACTTAATACCCCCCTACAGACAAGAATGTGTTTTTAATAACAAATCTTCGTATGGTCAGAGCCCTGGCACATTGTAAACTTTCCTTCTGCTTGTTTCACTTTTTAGATAACTATTCTATCTGCCTGCATACCCATGTACCCTTGAATCTTATACTTTATCTTAGTTCATTTGAGCTATCTTTTCTTTTCTTCACTTCGATTTTCAGTAGTGAATTTAGTCTACATATTTTAACCCAAGAGTGTAAGTGTCTTTGATAACCAAGTTGCTAACCTTGTTCTTTCCGTGTAGTTGAGTGTCCCATCAAACCGTTATCACATACGAATTGTCAGTGACCCTCAGCACTACTCAGAGTTGACTAGAATATGCTAAGGAAAAATATCTTCACCATTTCCATGATGGCTTAGCATAGTAAATGTTTCCTTTTTATTCTTACCGCAGTTACAAAGCATTCTAAGGTGGGGCAAGAAGCAGGGATCTGTCAGAAAAATCACTTAGAACCCACACAGTAATGGAAGCTTCACTGCCTTGGAGCTATACCCTTTGGCACATAAGTCATGGAAGAAGGAAAAGCTGAAAGACAGTGCTAATGTCCTTTACTTTGTTTCAGAGCCTTTGGTCAGATGCCATCATGTCACATCATTGTAATTGTATAATTACATGAGTGAGAAAATGTAAAACAGCAGGTAGAAGGTTTACAAAGCACCAAACCTTTGCAATATTCATTTTTTTAGAGAAAGAAAAATTTATCTCCCATTTTAGCTGTTGACGTTTCCCATCTTTAAGATTCTGCAGGGAAAAACAAAAGAAAACAAAACACACACACACACACACACACAAAAAAAAAAAACACTCCAGGGTGAGTGCTGTGGCCATCTACTTTCTGTTTTTGTTAAGTATGTCTTGGAGAACCACATCTTACTAAAAGTTAACATTTCTTTCTGGAAGACAGCAGTCGTAAGAAATGTGATTAGGAAAGTTAAAAAAACTGAAAATACCCAGAGGCATAGAGAACATGAAACTCCTGTTCATAAACTATTTTATGTCATTGTGATCTACCTGCAGGGCTTACCTTGACACAGAAAAGACCAATGGGGCCACTCAACACTACTTTAAGATGGATACTTCTAAGCTATGTTGGAAAAGAAGCTCACATCCTTTGACTTATATGAATCTTAAAATACAATGTAACTGTCTGTTTTATTCATTTTCTAGGTACAAATAACCTCTGGGCCTTGGGATTCTGCTATTTTCTTTGAAATTTAGTGATTTTTTTAATTTCAGCATATCCTCCCAATTCTTAAACACTGGGGCATCACTGATCTATTAAATTATTTCTCAGTATCTTGGTAAATGGAGTATTTCTAGGAAATCCTTGCATATAATTAAGCAATGGACATTTTGTTCCCATACGATATACCCTTGCCAAAATGCCTATTCAACTAGTTCATTGAATTCCTACCTTGGTAATGTTTCCAGTGATCTTCTGGCATCATTGATAGCAGTGTATGTTTATTAATAAGAACAACGGACTTGTAGCCTAGTTATAGTCTCAGGTACGAGACTTACTATGTCAATTTCCTTGCCCTCAAGGTAAGTTGTAATAAATAAATACATTATCCATTTGTAGTCATGCACCACATAATAATGCTTTCATTAATGAAAAAAAAACATATAAATGATGGAGATCACACACAGGGTGTACTCAGAGATTCATAAAAAAATCTTACTTGATCTAAGCAAAATGATAAACAGTGATGTTGTAATGCTGAGAACTCCCAACTCCACACTGACAGAACAGGATAGATCCTCCAAGCAGAAAATAAACAAAGAAACAAGGAATAAAACATGACTCTGGAAAAAATGGCCCTAAGAGGGTTTTGCAGACGAATTCTACCCCCAAACTACTGAATATACATTCTTCTATCAGCTCACAAAAAAATTCTTGAAGATTTATCACAGGGTGGCCCCGGCACAAAATTAGAGATAAGGACCAATGGGTCTGAACAGAGAGACCAGAGAAACCATCCTCTTGCTGCAATCTGATCTCTGACAAAAAAGACAAAGACATACACTCGGGGAGTGAATCCCTATTCAATAAATTATGCTGGGAAAATTGGACAGCATATGTATAAGACTGAAACAGGATCTATACCTCCCACACTCATAAAAACTAATTCACGATGGACAGACTTAAACCTAAGGCATGGAATGATGATGATTCTGGATAAAGAACTATGATGAAGACCCTAAAAGCAATCATGACAACAACAATGAATAAAGAATTGTGACCTTACCAAATCAAAAAGCTCCAAACAACCAAGAGAGTGAAGAGTCAACTTGCAGAGCAGTAGGAAATTTTTGCCTGCTTTGCTTCTGATAAAGGAGTGACGACCAGAATCTACAAGGAATAATTCAAGCAACTCACCAAGAATAAATCAAACAACCCATTAAAAAGTGTACAAAAGATGTGAACAGGAACCTTTCAAAGAAGATAGACTAATGACCAACAAAGGTATGAGAAAATGCTCTAACCCGCAGGGAAATTCAAATCCAAACCACAAAGCGATATTAACTAAATCCAGTCGGAATGGGATTTACCAAAAAGACCCCAAACAACGAATGCTGGCCTGGATGCAGAGAGATAGGAAGGCTTATCGACGGCTGGGACTCAACACAAACTAGTACAAGCTCTGTGGAAAGTGGTATGGCAATGCCTCTAAGAGCTAGAAGTAGACCTACCCTCTAATCCCTGAATCCTGTTACCGAATATTTACCTAAAGGAAGAGAGACATTTTATTAAAAAGACACCTCTTCCCTTGAATGTTGAGAGCAGCACAGTTCACAATTACAACTCTGGGTGCCCCTCAATGCAACAGTGGATTTAAAAAGTGTGGAATATGCACAGCAAGGTACCATGGGCCATAGGAAAACATGGGGAACTAACACCTTTTTTAACATCTTGGATGAAACTGGAGACATTCATCTCAGTGAAGTATCACAATAATAGACAAACACTACATATACTCACAATTACATTGTAAGAAATCAATCAACAGTTATATGCAAATACAGACATAACATTCATCAAAAATCACGCAGGTGGAGGGTGAGGGAGGATAAGTTAATTCACACCCAGTGGATAGAAGGCACACTATATTGGTCATGCTCAAAACTTTGAACATGCTCAAAAATTTGACCCAAATTGAACAAAAAAAAAATTATTTAACCAAAATATCTGTACCCCCATAATTTTCCAAAATTAAAAGAAAGAGTATGGAGCTGAAAATTTTCTTTGTTTATTTTACGTATTTTATTTTATTTTTATTATTGGTGTCCCTGGGTTGGCACAAAGCAGGAGCTGAGAAATTTCTATCACATGGTGATGTCTTCCCTTTACAGTGCAATGCATGTTCGCAGTGAAGCTGGAGCAAACAGACTTACCACACTGCTATTCATAGAAAAGTACAGCACACACTATTATGTGCAGTGTCTAATACCTGCCAATGGCAATAAATAACTGTGTTGTTGGCTCATGCATTGACTATACTATAGTTTCCATCATTTTTTAGACTATACTCCTTTTACTTACTTTTTTATTTTTTTTAAAAAATTAACTGTGAAATAGCCTCGAACAGGTCCTTCACGGTTTTTTGATTTTTTTTTTTTTTTTTTTATTTAAGCAACCTCCAACTCCTGGACTTAGGCGATTCTCTTGCCTCAGCCTTCCGAGCAGCTGGGACTACAGGAGCCCACCACAAAGCTGGGCTATTTTTTTGTTGCAATTTGGCTGGGGCTGGGTTTGAACCTGCCACCCTCAGTATATGGGGCCAGTGTCCTACCCGCTGAGCCACAGATGACACCTAGGTCCTTCATGTTTTGAAGATTTCTTATCACAGGAGATGTGTACAATGTGTTTACATTTTAAGCCAAATGTTATGACAGAGTCAAAAATTTCTTTGAAAAATAAATATCTAAAAAGTAAAAACATTGCACTAAGCTATTTTTAAATAAATATAGGTTAGCCTAAGATATAGTGTTCTTGAGGTCTGCAGTGGTGTTCAGTGATCTCCTCAGCCTTCACATTCAATCACCAACTCACCCAGAGGAACTTCCAGCCTCCTAAGCTCTATTCACAATCGGCACCTTATCTAATAAGCACACAATTTTTTTTTTGCAGTTTTTGGGCTGGGTTTGAACCCACCACCTCCGGCATATGGGCCCGGCTCCCTACCCCTTTGAGCCACAGGTGCTGCCCGGGCATACCATTTTTAAAATCTTTTATACCTTATTGAAACTGCACTTTTCTATGTTTAGATACATTTAGATAGACAAAATTTACCCTAATTTTAAAGTTGCCTACAGAATTTAGTACAGTAACACGCTAAACTGGTTTGCCATTGAGGGGCAAAAGGCTGCATCACACAGCAGTGATTTTCACCTGATGTGCGTTGAGAGCACGTTACATGGGCTGCAAAAATTTTAAAGTTCATTAATGAAATTGTTTTCGAAAGAAGTTCAAAGCATAGTGTTTTCCACTCTTTTTTGGATCAACATAATTGAAGTCTCCCACAAAGATTAACTACACGTTCAAGTGCCATGAGATAGAAACAGTTGGGAAACATTGTCACACACAGCCTAGGAGTGTAGCAGGTTGTAAGGTCCAGGTCTGTGTGAGTGCTCTGTGTGAGGTTTGCACAACCATGTCAGCTAATGATGCATACCCAGCATGAATCCTCACCTTGAGGTGCTGCAGGAATGCACAACACTAAATACCTCTTCAGATCTACAAAAAAAATCAGTAAAATTGCACTAGGAAGTTTATTTTACATGTGTCAACATCAACTCTTGAGTTCATGATTTATTCAAATAGCTGAACATATAAAAATTGGAAAATTCCAAATAGTTGTAATTATTGCAATATCCTCTCCAAATAGAACAGACCGTCCCACCATCTTGTCCCTAGAATTTGGTTGAATGTCAAGATGGAAGATAACTCTCAACCACTAAGAAGTTAGAATGAAACTAAAAGCCTGGCTCGGCACCTGTAGCTCAGCGGTGAGGGCACCAGCCACATACAATGGAGCAGAAAGGTTTGAATCCAGCCCAGTGGTGCCAAACAATAATGACAACTACAACCAAAAAATAGCCAGGTGTGGTGGGCACCTGTAGTCCCAGATACTTGGGAGGCTGAGGCAAAAGAATTGCTTAAGCCCAAGAGTTTGAGATTGCTGTGCTGTGATGCCACAGCACTCTGCTGAGGGTGACATAGTGAGACAAAGAAAGAAAGAAGGAAAGAAAGAAAGAAAGAAAGATGAAAGAAAGAAAGAAAGAGAGAGAGAGAGAGAGAAAGAAAGAAAGAAAGAAAGAAAGAAAGAAAGAAAGAAAGAAAGAAAGAAAGAAAGAAAGAAAGAAAGAAAGAAAGAAAGAAAGAAACTAAAATCCTCAGAAAATGAGGCTTTCTGAGGAGCAGAGCAGGCACCCAATGAAGTTTAAAAATGGCTTCAGAGATCAGAGAGGGGAAGCTGATTTGAGTTTTATGGAGACTGGAGATGGGGTTGTGATAAAGCTTTCCTCGGACGGCAAGGATTTGCATGATTTGAACTTTATGTCAGTGCAAAAGAGGGAAAACAAGGGAGTTCTCATCAGTTTTCTCAGATGTGGGCAAGAGAGAGATCGAGAAAGGTTAAGTTTTGAAAACTGAACACTCAGACTTCAGAAACAAAATCAGGCATTTAGAAGATTAGCGCAGTGAGTTCAGGATCTTGTACGAGTGAGTGCACCAGCACCTGACAGAGATATATGTTCTACTCAGCTGTTCTAGCGTATAGAATAACAATAAATGTCATTTCTATATACAAGCTGTTAAGTACGCATTTTGTCTCAGGCACTGTTAAATTCAACAGAGCTGATAAATAACAGGCACGAAGACTAAGGTTCAGCAGAATAAAGAGTTTTGTCCGAGAATAATAACTAAAAGTAGTTGATGACAGAGCAAAAGTTTAGAACGAGGTGACCTAATATCCCCAAATTTACCCACTTGTCACTAGGACGTACTGTGTTTCTGCTAAACATACTGCGGCCCACAAACTTAGGACATCATAATACAGAAAAGCAATATTTTAGCTAAGGTAAAAATGAGTTTAAAAAAGAGAATAAAACAGTAATACTTTAATTTTGATCTGAATAAAAATAATAATTATGGAACTGATAATAGGAATAATAGTGATCCCTTAGTTAATGTATCATGGAAGTAACATTAAAAACTGTAAATGCTGAGTTATAAATAGCAGTTATCTCCGCCACAGAGAAGCTATTGAATAAAAAAATGCAAACCTTCAACAGTACACCAGCTCCTTCTCAAATGTTTAATATATGTATCAGATGCTTATTTAAGATTATCACATTTTTCCCCTAACAGAAGTCTTATTTTTGCCAAGATTCAGCATTCTGTAATCTATGTAGAAAGTAATCTGAAGTAATATACACCAAATTGAAAACCATCCGAATGCATCTTAGATAAAATTAAATATTCTTTTATTATAGGAAAAAATAATATCTCCTAAATTGTCAAAAACCCTCTTATAAAATTGGGTATAGTGGCAGTGACATGCAACTCATAGTAATGAAACTGCGTGAACGGGATCTCTGAATTCTTGAATTGCCCAGAAGAATCCATCACTTTTGATAGGATTCTAGTAACCATTTCTGAAGCAATTTCACACTATGATGCACAGTTTGTTACAAAGTTTATAAATTGCCTTAGAAGAAAATATAAATGAAGAGGAAAACGTAAATAGCTAAATCATTTATAAAGACCGAGACGTTGTTGTATTCACTGCTTAACAGCACAATGGCTATTGTTTAGATGTGACAAAATTAAAAATAGCCCCAATTGGGATCAATTGGTGGAATAGGTTGATAACATTATACTTTTTATTTGTTTTATCACAAATGTTGGTTGCAATAATTTGTATTCAAAAATTTCAATAGTACTGATTTAACCTGATGAATATGTGGCTTCCATTTTTCAGTCTTCTTCAAATTATATTTAACATTTTAAACAAAGGGGAACAGACTTGTTTATAGTTAATATTGCTTTCATATTTTATTATACTAATGAACTATTTATAAGCCTTAAACTAACTGTCCTAAACTCTTCAAAAGTACTTTGTATACAGTGTGAAGAGACAGACTATGATCCATCTGCATCGGGAGGAAGGCACCTGTGTGCAACGGAAAAATGGCTGTGTTTGTTCTGCTACTACTGGATTCCTGACTTTATTTTGAAAAATTATTTTAAAAGTCTCTCTGCATATTTTATTGTTCACATATAATAAGGCTTTATCATTATCATATTTGATAAACTTATAATCAATATCCGGTGAATAAAGGCTCTAAAATAATAATAAAATGTATATTGTTATATAAATATTATATAATATTGTTATATATATATTGTAAATGTATATTGTACAATAAAATAATATTGTATATTACTTCTATACCCTAAAGTAAATTCTTTGTTCATTTAATATTATAAATTAGACTGAAGGCAAAAGTTTTGCCCAAAAGAAGTTGTGCAAAAAAAAAAAAAAAAAATTTGTTTTTAAAAAAAGGAATCTATATTAATTTACTTTTGACACAAAAACCTTTAAACGTATTAGTACATGTTTTTACAGGAGCAGTGATTTGACTAAATAATATTCATCGATTTAATCAAAAGAATTTTTAAGCTTTTACTCAAAAGATTTTCTCATAGCAGATTTGTATGGTCTTTGAATAACTTGACCTAAACTTAATGAGATTGTATTATTAATTGAAAAAAAAAACAAAGATAATTGGCTAAATTTAGTGTCTAAAACATTTAGTTCCCATACACCGAGGCTGGTGGGTTCAAACCCAGCCTGGGCTAGCTAAAACAACCAGGCATTGTGGTGGGCGCCTGTAGTCCCAGCTCCTTGGGAGGCTGAGGCAAGAGAATTGCTTAAGCCCTAAAGTGGGAGGTTGCTGTGAGCTGTGATGCCATAGCACTCTACCGAGTGTGACATAGAGAGACCCTGTCTCAATAACTAACTAAATAAATAAAAATAAAACATTTAGTTCCATCTTGATTTAATTCAACAGCTTTATTTAATAGTGTTATGTGATAACTAGAAAAGAGAGAAAAGGTGGACTAGGTGATCAGGCAAAAGAATTCTAGTTTTTTCTCTATACTAACAATTTTTGACAGAGACAAGTTACTTGGAATTTCAAGACCTCATGTTCCTACTTTGTTAACATACTTAATTGCAGCAAAGGACATCTGAGTTAATTTGTAGGTTAAAATTTGTAATTTAATTTCTAAGCTATGAAATTTATAGAAAATCATAAGGCTACTTTTCTAAAAACATCTATATGTAGAAGCTATTTTATATGATATTTTATTATATTTATTTTTAAAAATATTAAAATTTCCTATAAAAAATGAGATCTAAAAAAAGCCTTTGTTTGAACATGGCAGCCGTAGCCCCCAGCACATTTTGCTTGTTCTGTAACATAGTGACTATGAAGAAGTGTTTAACACGGGGGATGTGCACAGCCCTCCACTCAGTCAGTCATCACTGCATCTGGGTAACATGAGTGTTTATGGTTTGCTACTCATTGTGCTTGACTCAGAAGATGAAAAAGAAAAAAGGAGGAAAATATATTAAAGTTAAAAATATGGTCATGATCTCATTCTTGGTCACTGTGGTCAGTTAGGGTTGGGGAACTTTGCCTCATTGAAGAGACGAAGTCCTTTCAGATGCAGTTTAAAATTGTTTCAGAAAAATGTTCACCTGCTAACGTTTAGTATCTATGAATGTGAATTAATGTTGCAGGTGGAATTAAGATTATAACCAGGTGACCCAGGAATAGCCAGATTATACTGGATCATCTTTGTGGACCCAATGTAATCACCAGAGTTTTTAAGAGTGGGATTAGAAGGCATAGTATAAGTCAGAGTTAGAGTCACTCCATGTAAGAAAGACTGAGCCAGCAATTGCTGGCTTTGAAAATGGAACAAGAATGAGCCTGTAGACCAAGAAGAAATTCAGGGGTCTTCTGCAACTGTAAGAAGTAAGGAATTAACAGAGTCCCTTCTAGATCCTCCAAGAGAACCAAATCCTCTTGCTTTTAGCATATTGAGAACCATTTCGGATCTCTGACCTACAAAAGTGTAAGATAGTAAACTAACTTTCGCTTTGACTTAGGTTGTTGTAGTTTCTAATTTTATGGTTTCTTTTAGTTTTGTTTTAAAAGTCTATCTGTCTTGAGAGCAGCTATAAACCAGGATAACCACTCTTGTCCTGATTGTGAGAAAGTTACGTGTGTGTGTTAGATGAATATAATGGGGAGATGAAACCAGAATGAGCAGAATATGTACAGCAGAAGAAATGTATTGCTCACAGGTCCCAGAGAGGTTTGGGTTGTCAAGAGGGGGCTGAAAGGATGTTCAGAGGCAGCAGGAAGCTCAGCCAGAGGGTTGGGGATGGTACTATGTTTTCACTAACACTCATGGGCATTATTTTCTAGAATTTCCCTTTGGTATTGTGATGTGAACTGCGTAGTTTAAACACAATACACGTGAAGAGAACTTATTTATATGACTCTGGACACCACTGATGCCATGGGGATGTGTTGGGTTTTGCATCTGTGAGATGAGGAATAAGCTGGCTGTATCAGAAACAATCACTCAGGGAGGAGAAATTGTAAGTAGGGCAATTAACTGCTGCAATGCTGGTGGGGGATCAGCTCCCTTTTCACCACATTGTATGCTGTGCCAATAAAGCTTCAACCCAAACTTTTAATCATAGTAGCAAAGGAGCTGGTGTTTTGAGTTAGCGGAAAAGTATGGCTGGCAAAGATTTGGTTGCTAATTGCTGTCAGTGAGGTGAGATGTGGTCGATGCTTCCCCACCACACAGGTTAAATGGCCACAAAGGATGCGTCGGGACACCTCTCCTGGATTGTAAAGCCTGGGGCTGCCTGACTGCTTTGCCCCGAGATGGGAGAGCATTGCACCTGCTGCAGCCACGGTCCCTGGTTATCCCTGATAAACTTGGTCTCATCCCAGTCTTGTGGGGGAGCTGCTTGTGGTCCCTCATTGTCATTTGCTTGATATTTTTAAACTTTGGCTTTTATACGTGAATGTCTGTGCTTTTCTAAAAAAGGTAAAGAGAAAGGATGGATATTTGGTTCAATGTTTCATTTCCACTACCCACAATCTTATAAAATATCAATGGTACACAATAAAGTAGATGGCAACATAGCACAGAATAATAAAATGCGTGACACATTTCAAGTGAGCGAAGTTACTAACTTACTCTTTCTTATAATCAACAAGCATCCAGTAACATTCACAGGGTACCTGCTCTATCCATCAGGTAGAGCCCCACGGTGGCCTCTGCCGCTGCTTAAGAGAAAGTATTTTAAACATAATTGCTTTTTCTATGAGAGAATCATTTATGATACCTGACACTTTATGGTTTCCCTTAAGTTTTATATTATTGACTATGATTTTATCACATTTTGAAAGAATATTTGTCCTGAACATAGTACCCAATTTTTCCTTCTAATGGCCATTTTTGCCTGAAATGTGGGCCATCAATTGCCTTTTGAAGAATTATTGTTTCAAATTACTTTTGCACATCGTAATGCTTGATAGAAAGTAAAATGTCAAAAATATGATAATACCACCTTATATTTGCTTCAGCTGTAGAACTAATTATTTACTCAATTATTATTTCATCAGTCATAAAATCCCCCCAATTCTTAGATGATATAAACTCTTGAATGGGTAGTAGACTGGGTAGGGCTTTTCTGTGACCGTGTGGGTAAACATGGGCCCCACAATGAAATGTAATTTAATCAGTCTAAAGCTTGTGTATATAAAGGCTACTTTTATTTTTACTATAAAATGCCTATGCATGGGCAGCACCTGCGGCTCAAAGGAGGTGGGGGTCGGTCCCATATGCTGGAGGTGGCGGGTTCAAACCCAGCCCTGGCCAAAAACTGCAAAAAAAAAAAAAAGCCTATGCATTAAAATACATAATATAGTTATAATAATAATTTCTATTTTTATTGTTTTTCTATGTAAACATAGTTCTTGTCATGAGACAGTATAAAAGGTGATATAAACCAAAGTACAAGCACATAGAACCTGCATGAAGAACTAAAAGAGAACGAGTGTCCTAGTTAAAAAGAGTCAACTACTCATTAAGTCAACGATAACAGTGTTGTTACACTCGAGACTTTAGGAGAAAGAAAAATTTATCATTTAAAGAGAATTTTATATTTTATTTTTTTGAGACAGAGTCTCACCATGTAGCCCTTGGTAGAGTGCTGTGGTGTCACAGCTCACAGCAATCTCAAACACTGGGCTTAAATAATTCTCTTGCCTCAGCTCCTGAGTAGCTGGGACTACAGGGGTCCACCACAATACCGGCTATTTTTTAGGTTGTAGTTGTCATTGTTGTTTAGCAGACCTGGGCTGGGTTCGAACCAGCCAGCTCCAGTGCATGTGGCCGGCGCCCTAAGCACCGAGCTATGGGCACCGAGCATTAAGAGAACATTTTTAAATGCTTTCAATAGAGACATAAAAATGAAATACTGACAGAATTCTATACATTTTTATGAATCTGGAAAGAATTTTTGGTCAGATAAACATAAGAATTTTGTTCAGTGAAAATTATTAATACAAAATGCTTTCCCAGTTGTTTTGGAAAAGAAGACACATATTTATTGCACAGAGATTATATCTCAAAAAAAAATAACTATCCCTCTCACATTTTCTAAGTTTGAGTATATATGTTTAAATATATGTATATAAATTTGGCATAATATTAGAGAAACAATGTATTAAGACAAATAAGCATTGATTTCTTTTCCAGAATCCAAATTAAAATTGCATGGTTTTATTATTTTAAAATTCTAATTCACATATAACTGGTGCTCCATAATTTTAGAAATATATTTAAGGAATAAATTGCCGATCCCTAGTTATAGTAAGAACTTCCTGTGCCTGTGTCCCTGATTAAGTCCTTCAGATGCATGTAGCTAATTCATTTCTCAGCTGCCCTTACAGTTATGTATCATTATCTGGATTTACTGATGTGGAAGCTGGCACTTGGCTTGATAAATTAAAGAGCAAGTGAGCAACCTGGTTCCAAATAAATAATCTGAACTCCAGGCCATCTAATGCAGAGATTCTCATAAACACGTGGCTACCACCTAGGTCACCTTGTTCCTAGGATAATAGAACTACAAGTTTGATCATTGATCTCTGACATATATTTACATTTCATGAATTCTCTTTTCCCTCTTCACCTTCTTCCCATTGGCTAAAAGAAATTCTAAAAAGAATGCAAGCAAGCAAGCAGGATCAATCCTGCGACTCTTGGCTTTGTCATACACTCAGTGGTCTGTGACAGAACAGTTCTACTATTTTCACTGGGAAACCCTGGAAGTTGTAGCTTTTTTACCCCTCTATTATACACTAATTTAGTGTGTGAGTTCATGTTCTCCCTGCTGATACTTTTCTGTGTTTGGGAAACTTCTGATCCCACTCTGTTCTAACGTTGCTGTGCCCATCTGCAGCTTCTTCAGAGCTACAGCGTCGGGCTCCCCTCAGACTTCACGCTACGCAGTCCACATCCCTGCAGAGCCCGAGAGACCCCACTTGGTGCTGGGCTGTGGGCACTGTCGTCCCCACACGACACTGATGCTGGAGCTGGAAGCCTTCTCCTCTTTCATCTCTCTTGGCCATTTGAAGACACAGCATGTTTTTAAAAGCAAGTAGAAAAGTTGAGCTATGTTTGATACAGACTGTAATAATGACTTAATTAAAGATGACAATATTTCCACATCTCAATCTTGGGCAAAAATGTGATTTTTTTTTAACAATTTATAATTTAATTCTGCAGAGACTTGAATGGGATTGGATAGCTTAGGGTGCAGGCATATACGATGTGTACATTCCCAGAATACTTGGAGGACTTGTCCATACAAGCCTCTAGACTCTTTTAAGTCAAGAATAAGGTACTCTTAAATCTGAGACAGGAAAGTTTACTGCCTTTATCTGCCTCACCCTATCTTCAAGTGGATTAATTTTAAATTAGTGAAGAATTATAATTTACTACTCAGCTTTTCTAATTCTCAAATTCTACAGCACACGTACACATGACCAAAGGCTTTTAATCATGACCTTTCTGGAAGCAAAGCTGGTATTTAATTATATGGGGGGTTAAAATCCTCCAGGTTGACTTGCACCATTTCCTTTTGCACTGGATTATAGATGATCTGATTTATAGGACACAATTACTTACAGGTTTCTTAGACTATTTTTTACTTGATTTATTAATAGAATTATATTTGAATTGTATTAAAGCATTAGTTAACCGTATGGTGAAATAGTTAATAAAGTAAATAATCTATATTATTACATCTCTGGGATAGTCAAAAGCTCCAGCTCACATTTAGTTTTTTTTTAAATTCAAGGATAATTGTAAAGTCTTATTTTTAACTTAAACTATTATTTTTAATATAAAATTTAAAGAAAAATGTTTTCTAAACTTTTCACATATATCAAATTATATAATTTAAGAAGCTCAATCTAAAAATATTTTCCTTCCTTTTTTCACACTTCTACCAGATTTACTTATTACATTCAAAGATTTTATTTTTGAAAACTTTAGATTTCTCCATTGCTTTGAATTTGGTTTTGCCATTGGCATTACATACAAATATTGTATTATGACGTCCAATGTCTCTATATGCTGACATTACTTTTCTTACATAATTTTTCATTTGCTGAAAACAATCAATATTCCAATTTTCCTTTTTATTGGTCTTTTTATTTGCTTTCTTTTTTATTTGCTCTTCTCTGTATGAAAAATGCTGCATCTAACTTCAGTAAGGGTAGCCTACATAACAAAATTCCAAAACTACAGATGTTGACATAGATATGGAGAAAAGGGAACACTTCTGCACTGCTGGTGGGAATGCAAGCTAATACGTTCCTTTTGGAAAGAAGTTTGGAGAACACTCAGGGACCTAAAAGTAGACCTGCCGTTTGATCCTGCAGTTCCTCCATTAGGTATATATCCAAAAGACCAAAAAATCACTTTGCAACAAAAATACTTGCACCAGATTGTTCATTGCAACTCAATTCATAATTACCAAGTCATGGAAGAAGCCTAAGTGCCCATCTACCCATGAATGGAGTAATGAATTGTGGTATCTGTACACCATGGAATACTTTGCAGCCTTAAAAAAAGATGGAAACTTTACTTCTTTTATGTTTACATGGATGAAGCTGGAAAATATTCTTCTTAGTAAAGTATCTCAAGAATGAAAGAAAAAGTATCCAATGTACTCAATATTTTTATAAAACCAAATTATTATTGCTCACATTTTTTTAATGAAAGATAGATCACAACTATAGCCCAGGATGAAGGAGAGAAGTAGAGGGGAAGGATGTGGAAGGGGGAGATTTGATAGAGGGAGGGTGAACGATTGGACCCACCTATGGAGCACATTGTAAGGGTACAAGACAAATCTACCAAGTATAGAACATAGATGTCCTAACACAATAATTAACTAAATGAGGTGAAAGCTATATCAATTAGTTTGATGTAACCATTCCAAATTGTATTTAAAAAATCAACAGATTTTACCCCACAAAAGTATAAATATATTCATGATCTATGTATATATGACTTAATAAAAGGTAAAAAAGGAAAAAATGGTGCATTCCTCCATTTCTTTTTTTTAATGCTATCTTCTCTTCGTGAAATAGACCCTGTTCCTTTTCTTATTTTAAATTTTTACTCTAATTAAAGATTCACCTGAAAAGTCAATTTTTCTTTGAAGTTTTCTGTTTTTCTCATCTCTAAACTTATTTACTCTTTCCTCTGGCCAATTTGCAAAGACATTTATTCTTTATTCACTTAGACTAGTTTCTATAACTCAAATTTTTGGGGTGATGGGCATACCTAGAAAGCAATCCATGTAAACTAAAATACTTGTACTCCCTTATTATTTTGAAATAAAAAATTCTAAGAATTTTAACACTACAGTATCATAATCACTTTGATGTGAAAAATACAGATGTTGGGGTCCCACTCTGGAACTGTACAACAAAAACTGGTGGCAGATAGTGACTGAATTACAAATGAGCCCCCCATCACTCTTCCAGGTGTTCAGGGCTGAGGACTACTGCTCGTGATGGTGATGGTGATGGTGATGGTGAGCTCCTTAAGCACTTGTTCTTTATTTCATCTTTGTCCTTTATTGTACCTCCAGAGGTAATAGGCTAGAGAGAAAAATTAACTAAATCTAATAAACTCTCAATATATCCTTTCTAATGAATAGGATCACAGTGCCAAAATAACAATGTCATATAACTCCTTTCTCAGTGCTCTGCTAATAAAAAGACATTCAGCAATAAAAGTGGAATTGGTTCTTACTACTTATAGTATTTAATCAGTGATTTTCAAATCTAATTTTGATCTTGACGGCCTTGGATTGAAACAGAAGTAGAGCATAGAGATTCCCCACTTGGATAGAACTCTCTTATCATTAATTCACCACAGAATCTCTAGAACACCTGGGAAATCAGATGAAAAACAAAATATAGATACAAGTATTCATTGAGAAGACTTGAACAGTAGAATTTTTAGTGAATCCTCAAGTTCCTACTTAGTTTACTGGTACATTATAGCTAATAAAAATAGGAAAAACAGCCCAATATTTTGGATAATTGAAATATTTAAAATATATATTATTCAGTTTTGTATTAAATAAGTTGGAGTGATTGTACAAATGCCAACAGCTATTCCCAGCTACTCCTTATTTTATTTTTTTCATTTTTTGAAACAGAGTCTCACTCCATTGCCCTGGATAGAGCGCCATAGAGTCATCACAGCTCACAGTAACCTCAAACTTGTAGGGTTAAGAGATCCTCTTGGCTCAGTCTGCCAAGTAGCTGGGACTCCAGGTGCCTGTCATCATGCCTGGCTAGATTATTATTATTATTACCATTATTTTATTGTTGTTGTTGTTTTCATTATTATTTGTAATAGAGGTGGGGTCTTGATCTTGCCTCAGTCTGGTCTCCAAATCCTGGGCTCAAGTGGTCCTCCCTCCTGGGCCTCCCAGATGCCAGGATTACAGGCGTGAGCCACCACCAGCCCTCACTACTCCTTCCATACTCTTCATCCCAGTGATTACTTCACATCATTGCAGCCAGGTAACCTTCCAGTCCCTGAAAAAGGAGTACTTTTACTAATATTCTAAGCACAATTTCACAAAGAGGATGAATGAGAAATAAGAAAGGACATGACCAGTTGAAAAGTTTATCACTTCCTACTCTATTATTTATTTCATAATGATTCTTCTTCAAGGCCTTGCTGTGATTGCTAAGTATTATTTAAACTTAGAAATATTCACCATAGTCAACATACTGATTTTTAAAAAATGTTGGTAGGGCGGCGCCTGTGGCTCAGTGAGCAGGGCACCAGCCCCATATATGGAGGGTGGCGGGTTCAAACCCGGCCCCGGCCAAACTGCAACAAAAAAATGGCCGGGTGTTGTGGCGGGCGCCTGTAGTCCCAGCTACTCGGGAGGCTGAGGCAGGAGAATCTCCTAGGCCCAGGAGTTGGAGGTTGCTGTGAGCTGTGTGACACCATGGCACTCTACCAAGGGTGATAAAGTGAGACTCTGTCTCTACAAAAAACAAACAAACAAAAAAAATGTTAGTGATATTTTTATGTTATATCGTAGGTACGAAAGACAACTAAATGGAAGGAATAAGTTCTGTATTCAATAGTACAACAGATAAAATTAACAATAATTCATTGTATGTTTCAAAATACCTAGAAGAGAAGAATTCCCAACACAAAGAAATGGTTTTGAACCTTCCCAATACAAATAAATGATAAATATTTGAGGTGACCGTTATCCCTGTTACCCTGATTCAATTTTTACAGATTGATACGTTTAACAAGTGGGTTAAATTGGCCAAAATTGGATAAATGAATTGGATGGATAGGGGATTTTAAGAAAAATGTACACTGTCAACATATGTTAAACTGTCATAGGTACCATCGGCTGAAAGAGCAGAGATCTATTTCCCTCATCAACACAGGTTTATGTTGAAAATTAGTGAGGCATAATGGGAGAGATATACACATTTGGGTAAATTTGGGTAAATTTCTATATAGAACTTCAAAGAGGGCATAAAAGACAGATTAAGCAATAAATATTGTTAACAATAAAAATCTAAATGCCAAAATAATATCCAAATTAATATATCGGCTAACAATGTTTCTCAAAATATAGTCCCTATACTACCTGAATCAGGATCACCTACAGTTTTTGATCAAATACATATATCTGAATCCTACCACCAACTTTACTTAACAACATGGCCTAGGGAGGGGAAGACACTCCTTTAGCAGGAATATCACAGGTTATCCTTCTATTTTCAGTGCTTCAGAACCATGGTTTGTGATGTTTAAGAACAGGCCAGTTAGGAAATACATGATGCAACACCTTCTAAACAGCTATTTGTTCAGGAAAACTTGAATATCCAAACAAATTATCTGCAAAAGAATGGAATTTATGTGAAATAATGAAAAACGAGCTCCTTTTAGAGAATGCTATTATGCCATAAATGGAAGTATTGTGGTAGGAGAGAGACTATAAAATATTCATGGAGCATTGACCAGAGGTGGCAGAGGTAGGTAAAAAACAAATTATCTGAAAGCACAAGTAAGCTGCCTGTCTCCACGGCATGACAGAGAGCTTCAATATTAAAAACATTAATGAGTAACCATTGGCTGAAATACGTTTTCCTTATTCCATATCAGAATTGCATTCCTTTCAATTTCAAAACACTCATCTTTTGCTTTCATAATTATATAATCGACAGCACAATAACCGCTCAGTTCAGCAAGGTGGTTCTAAATACAGATCTGTGACCATTAAAAGCTGAAGTATTGGGTTTATCTTCACGAGACTGCGCAACAGGTGAGCGCCTTTGAAACTCATTTGCTTTTGGTCTGAATTCCAAGTCATTAAAAAGTTTTACCTGCTCAAATATTGTTCATGCCTAAAAACAATGTGGATAGAATTTAAACACTTCCATTCTAGCTTATAACACTCGGTGACTTTATCATACTAGAAAGAAAATTCTATTGCCATGAAAATTGGAGGCAAGAAAAATTTACAGTTTCCAAAAGTAAAATCCTAGAGTGAGGAGCATTCATTGTATGTCATGGCAGGTAGGAAGGAAGGAATCCGTAGGAAGGAAGGGAGCAAAGAATGGAGGGAGAGAAGGAGGGGGAGGGGGGACAGAATCAGACCCCACACCTGAAGATCAAGAAGAATTTGAACAAACAGACCTTCCCAAGACCCCACCCCCCGGTATATTACCATTGGATCCTATTTCTTTATATCTAATGTTTCTCTCTATGACTAACCATTTATTTCATCAAATTTATCACCAATATACTCGTTTTTCCGAGGCCTTTGGGATTTTATTTTTGAAGCATTCTAGTCATGTAGAACTTTGGTTCAATGAATTTATTATGCTTCTTACATTATTCTGCCTTTAATTCTAGGAGTATCAGCCATGACCCCTGCAATGAGGAAAAGGCGCTCCTTTTCATGTGTTATTTCTCTAATGTCACATACCTATTTGCAACTATTACAGAATGAATGACTACTGTTTTAGAAAGAGATTATAAATATCAGGAAGACACTGTTCCGAGCAAAGTCAGTTCTGAGTAGAGTCATAGATGTCACTGGCAAGAAGGAGGAATCATTTTGGTTTGGTTCATGGATAAAGGAAGCCGCATGAAAGTGACATGATGGTGATATTTAGAAAGAAATAATGTGGGAACTGCCTTGGAAAAGACTGTATGAGAAGAGATCAAGGAAAGCTATTTTGTGCTTAAGGAACAAATTGATCAAGGTCTAAATTATCTTGTGTGGTATAAAAAGAAGAACAATTAGCTAGATTTTTATTAGGAAAAAAAGACTATGGTATTGGTGGCCTGGGCATATTCAAACAACCTATCTTTACACTTCCAAAGCACTAGGTAAAAGTTAAAATTGTAGCAAAACATTCTTGTAGAAATATGCTAAAGAAATTTTGAACATATGGATAGATATATAAAAAAAAATTAGGAAATGGCTCAGCACCTGTAGCTCAGAGGCTAGGGGGCCAGACACATATACCAGAGCTGGTGGGTTTGAACCCAGCCCAGGCCTGCCAAACAACAATGACAATTACAACCAAAAAATGCCAAACAACAACGAAAACTTCAACCAAAAAATAGCCGGGCGTTGTGGCAGGCACCTGTAGTCCTGGCTACTTTGGAGACTGAGGCAAGAATATTGCTTACGCCCAAGAGTTTGCGGTTCCTGTGAGCTGGGACACCACGGCACTCTACCCAAGGTGAAAGCTAGAGACTCTGTATGAAAAATAAATAAATAAATAAACCCTTTAAAATGTGGAATCAGAAGTAAGGGACTTCTAGATTCTAGATTCTTCTTAAGCTTTGTTTATTTTCTATACCCACAGTAGAGAGTAAAATGCTTCACTACCCTCAAAAGACGACTTTCACCAATTTACTGCCTCCCTCTGGTCACCTTTGTCAATTATTTTCATCTTTATTCCCGTTAAGGAGATATTTTGTTTACCAATCTAACCCAAGGGCATGAAAAAATACTTATAATATAAAAGTTGCTTTATTTAAAAAAATGTTGCTTTATATATACTGTTGACTACGTGGATAAGTTTCAGTAATTCCTTTACATCAGAATGATATTTGCTGAAATATACAGGAAATCTTGACTCTTGTCACCACAGAAAAGCCCATCATAAAAGTTGGGATTTAAAACCATCATAAAAGTTATTCTAAATTACATCTTAATCAATGCAATGATTAATCAATGGAAAGCAATGAAATTGCCTCTGAAATTTATATATTTTATGTTAATATGTATATCCTTTTTTTTCATCAGGGATATGTTATAATCGATAGTTAAAAGGGAAGCTCAGTCTTACTAAGTTTCTTACCTCCTGATACCCTAATACCCCAGTCCCCAGTCTGTGGCCTGCTGGGATGGGGCGCACAGCAGAGGGTGAGCAGGGGGAGCCTGAGGAGCTCTGTGTGTTCACAGTCACTCAGCATTTGTTGGCCTCATCCCTGAGTGCTGCCTGCTGGCATAACGTCATGGATTAGATTCTCAGAGAAGCTCAAGCTTTAACTGCACGTGAGGGCTCTAAGTTGCTTGCTCACTATGAGGATCTTGTGCCGATGATCTGAGGTGCAGCTGATTGAGGTGGTGACGCCAGTGCTGGGAACGGCTGCTAATAAAGATCATCATTAGCAGAGAAGTTTGACTGTACAGAGACCATAGTAAGTCAGATCAGGCTCAAATCAAACCTACCACCTTGCTGTCCCCCCAGGTCATGGAAAAATTGTCTTCATGAAACCAATCCTGGAGTCAAAAATGTTAGGGACTGTTGCCCTAATGCACACGCTGCTACTCCAAATGCCCCATTCAGATGCCGGCATCTCCCAGGTAGTGGCCTCCCTTGCAGGAGAACAAGATGAGGAAAACCCCTGTCCGCAGAAGACAATGTCCACAACAGCTGATGAGACCACTGAGGGCGGCCGAGGGAAATTCGTGCAAGCCGGTGCAGTGACATGTTGAGACACAAACGTCACCAGACTCATGAGGAGGGAAATAAAAGAACCACAGAAGAGAAAATAAACATTTTTTTTATTTTTTTTTTGAGAGACAGAGTCTCACTCTGTTGCCCAGGCTAGAGTGCCGTGGTGTCGGCCTAGCTCACAGCACCCTCAAACTCTTGGGTTGAAGCATCCTCCTGCCTCAGCCTCCTGAGTATCTGTAATTACAGGTACTGTCCACTCTACCTGGCTAATCTTTCTATTTTCAGTAAAGATGGGGCTTCCTTCTTCTTGCTCAGGCTGGCCTCCTATGACTGAGTTCAAGGGATCTTTCCGCCACGGCCTCCTGGGGAGAAGGATTACGGGCGGGAGCCACGGTGCTTGGCCAATAAACAATTGAAATGCCAGAGAACTGAGACAGTTTAGAAGAAACTCTAAATTATCCCTAAAAGACCATTGGGGGAAAAAAAGAACAAAGCAGAAGTTGTCTTAGCTTAGACAATTTCCGGAGTACATCATATGGTAGACAGGAGAGTCTCCCTATGATGTGATCTTCTCTAACACTTTATTATAATTATCACTAACAGCTTCTTCAGTAGTTCCCTGCATTATTTCCCAAGTCTCACATTTTTTTACTCTTGATTTCCCTGTTTTTAATAATTGTTCTTTATACATATTTTTAATATTTTTATCTTACAGTTCTCAATAGATATTCTTGTATTGATAAGCAATTAGATTTTACAAAGCTGAAGAACTTTCTTGCTTTCTGGTTCATTATATATATATACATATACGAATAAAATTCTATTCTTGGTTTATGCATGAACTATTTATATTTGTTTTTACTCTTAAAAGTTTCTAGGAATTCTATTGTTCTTCTTCTTAATTTTTTAATTTTTTTCTTCCTTGAATTGAATACATTTCTCCATTTTTTAAAAATTTATCTTAACTTCTTTTTGATCTACCCTGTTTCCCCCAAAATAAGACAGTGTCTTATTTTAAGGTGTGCTCCCAAAGATGCGGTAGGTCTTATTTTCAGGGGACGTCTTATCTTTCCTGTAAGTAGGTCTTATTTTCGGAGGATGTCTATTTTCAGGGGAACGGGATAGTTCTCAAGAGTCTGGTGATTTTCAATGATCTATTAATGTTTTTTATACTAAGGGATTGCATGGAACTTTTTGGTCTCTCTAGAAGTTCTCCTCATCTACAATGGACGTGATTGTTTTTGTCAATCATCCTCTTCCTGAGAAGGAAATCCGCATGAGAAATACGTATCCTGGGGTGAGATGTGCTGACTAGCAGGATGTAGTTATGTATAGTTGAAGGGAACATGGCTGTGAGGCTGAGGGGCCCCAAGTGTGAAACTGAGGAGAGATTATAGTTTCTAGCACCATAAACCTTTCCCCAACCAGATCTCACCAGTTTACTCATAACTTGGCAATTTGAGATCTTTTTCCTTGATGGTTAGCCTATCCCTCTTCAATCAAGAATTTCCTTGGTGCAAACCTTGGCTCTGAAGTCTCTATGGGATTATACCTAGCAGATCAGCCATCACTGATTTAATGGTTTAATCTCTGATTAAACTCCATGTGTTTAATCTCACAACATTTCTATTACTTTTCATCTTTCTGTAATGCACTGAACTCTTATCAGCCATGGAACCCTATTCTGGTTCCAAACATGAATTTGTTCCTAATTTTGCATTCACATATATAACCTAAAAATGTTGTTTTTTGATTTTAAAATTATTCATAATACAAAGAGAATATTAGCATCAGGAAAGAAAGAGAGTGGCAAGAACAGATAAAGTTATGTAGTGAATCGAGAAAACTAGAGCAGAAGAAGACTGTAAAACAGATATTATGGCCTAAGTAAACTGCAGATTTTTCACTTTTTCCTTAGGAAAATTTTGACTAAGATCTCGACAGCAAATACAGAAACAGCAAAAAATAACTAAATGAAACTTAATTAAATTCAAACGTTTCTGCACCATAAAGGGAACATTATTCTGATAATGGGCATGCCAACAGCACTGTTTCAAGCATTATACAATGTATCTGGGTATAAAAAAAAGTACCCCCTTAATTTCTTGCCAAAAAAAAAAGAGGAGAGAAAAGGGGACCTGCGTTGGTGAAGCCATTAACCAAGGCAAAAGGTTTGAATGGGAGCTGCCTCTGGAAATTGAGAATGACGTGGGCTGCAGCTACAGATCTGGAAGTCAGCAGTACAGACACGGGTCCCCCTCAAGTTCACATCCTTGCCATGGCAGAAGGTACAAAGTGAGAACAAAAATCATGTTTTTGATTTTGTTGTGATGGTGAAGAACACCATCCTTGGTGGAGTGGAAGAAGAAACTGGATGGGAAAAGGAGACAGAAAGGAGGCAGCCTGGATGATAGGAAGCAACTTCAGAGGGTGCACGTCCCAGAAGCCAAAAGTGAGAGCGGTAAATGTGATCAGAGAAAACGGAAGTCATTGAAGTAATAATAACTAAAAACTGTCCATGGAAGTCATAACCTGGGAGTCACACCAGTGGAATTAAATACGTAACAAAACAATGTTAGGAAAGAGGAAATCACATTGGAATACAAGGGGGAGCAAGTGAGGAGGAGAGTCTGAGTCATCCAGCTGGGACATCTTTCTCAAGTGACTGCTACGCAGGCCCACTGCTGACTGTGAAACCCCCATCACTCACCCGGCGTCGCCTGCTCAGGACATCGAATCCATACCTCTGTCTTTTTCTCCCCCACAGACCTCCTGTAAGAGATGGTCACATCCCATACCCTCCTTTTCTTTTCCTTACTCTTGTGGTCATGTTGCTCTTTTCTTTTTGAATTGCCGTAAAACGTATGTGTTCATTTAAACACTGTTAAGCATATCAGTCAGGAATTGTAATTTAAAGGAGCAAACTACAACTCTGTCTTCTCCAACCAGATAAAGGGAAATTCTTAAAAGAAATGGGAAGATTAGCATATCAGGGGAAGGTAAAGGGATAAAACCCAGAGACGTGAAATAGAAAGAATTGTGGCCGACCTTCATTCTGAAAAGAGGCCGCTCACCGGTGAGCACCCGTCACAGTCTCCAGCACCTGCACTGCCTGTCCTGGATCCTTTGGCTGATGACACTGCCACAGCTGCCCCTGGAGACATGACTCTGTCTACCACCTGTTCAAGCACAGACCCAAATTTAAAATTCCAAGACATCTCACATCTACCCATCAACATAGGTTGGACTTAAATCTTAGAATGAGGTCCTAGATCTTCTAGGGAGCTGGAAAAGAAAGTGGCATTTTCAGCTTCTGGTCTGGGTGACAGATTCAGCCTTCCACTGAGTATCAAATGTATGTGATTATAGAAAATTCCCCCATAGTAGGATGGATAACCACAACAAAAATAATGTGTACACAACAATAGTTAACCAATTTAAAAGTTTTTCAGAAGAATGTTGTTCTTTGGTGAAGGATAATAGACTGTGGACTCTGGCCATGCTGGATCTTGTCTGCGATTTCTTCCTCCCCCCCGATGGCCCAGTTCTTGCTGAGGTTGATCACATTATTAACCCTACAACTTTTCTCCTTTGTGATTCTCATTCTTGCTGCATGGCTTTGCAGTTGCTCACATTAAGGAACAGAATCTACCTCCTTGACCCGAGACCTGGGTATTGTCACGGGACTGTTTTAAATGCAAGAATTAAGCTGAAGCAAGTGTGTGCCGGTGGGAGGCCTCAGCTTTCGGTGGCCCCGTGCGCTCCCCCATACGTATCTTCTGTCCCCTGCAAAGCAGCCAGCTGAGCTAAATATGGGCCTGGGCGGGGAAGAAAGTTGCTCTGCACACAGGCAGCTGTACCAGGCCAGCCCTGCCTACACCGTTCAATCCAGGTGAATATGAACTAAGTAGATACCTGCTGTATGCTGGCAAACTTCAGAGGAGTTTGTTATGCAGAAGTAACAGATCCACGTGTTTGAGAGGCTTTTTTTTAATATATTAAAAAGCGTTGCATAAAAATAGCAATGTTTCGATTTTAGTTTTTTAGTGAAATAAAGGAGGCTATGTTCTGTTGCATGTATCACCTTGCAAAGTTATTTTTAAAGGCATTTTATCTATATTGAGTATCTCTTTCTATGTGTCCTTTTATGTAGAAAATTTAAAAGGATTCCTTTTTAAGTGTTGTTACCTTATTCCTACCAAGCTCAACATTCTTGTCACATACTCAATTGCAAGTGTAGCAGCTCAAGGTTATCACTGAGTGAGCCAAATAAGAGGAAGAAAATGTACCAAGTTTGGAATCCTAGCATCCATCCAGCTATATAAAGGAATAATATTGGATTAAATCACAAGGATCTTTTGCTCAAAGTCACATGAATAAGGTTATACACCCTGTGGGATACCCTCCCTTGATAACGATTGTCCAAACTGGCAGATCCCTTTACAAAAAAAAAACAAGGATAAAAAAGAAGTCTTCATTGAAATCATATTACTTTTCTTTTCCCTCATACATTTGAGGTATACATAGTAACTTTTTACAAATAATCACTGCATAATTTATAATTAAATACAAAAAAGAGAGGTAGGAACATCAAAGGATAATGTGCTAAAATCTTAGGTTACACAACAAAATTAAAAATGGTAAATTAGAAATGTCACAGATAAAAAAATGAGTAGTGCTGTTTATTGTGGGGCAATAATGTGTTCTGCACACTATATGATCCATCATTGGAACAGGGACTGTTATGTGATTAAGCTGCTTTTCCTGATAATCCCTGCCCACTGGAGACATGACAGATGGGAAATTTTGAGTTTTTAGTTGCAGAGAGAGAACGAGCTAACTGCTTCCTCCGCCAGGTAAGCCACTTAGCAGTTCTCTTTGACTTCATTCAAGCTTTCCCATCTTAGGAGAAATGCATTTCAATATGGAAAATAGGTTGTTTGGGACTATTTATGCTTGACCTTTCTCGTTGAGTCAGCTATCCTATGTCAAATTTCTACTTAGAACTCTTCCACAAAGTCAATGGTAAATTTGGCAGTGTTCCTGCAACCCTCAGAACCAAGATAATTAGACCTGGAAATTCAATCATCTCTCCATAGCTAAACATTTTCTTTTCTTCCAGGCTGACCCTAAACAAAGTACAAATTAGATTAATGCTTTTCACCTTTTCTGTCCTTTCATTAACTGACAAAAAAACTTCCCTTCTCTAATATTATATGGTTGTTTGTACTGAAAGTTCAGGACCGGCACACAAGATACTCATTATAATTACAACATCGTAATCCTATTTTTCAGAGAAGGCATATTTTATTCAAATTAAATTTAAAATATATTTATCTATAAGGCACGACATCTTATTTGTAGTATCCATCACACTGGAAGAATAGCAAGTGATTTTAAGTGCTTTTTTTTTTTTTTTTAGAGACAGAGTCTCATTTTGTTACACTCAGTAGAGTGCTGTGGCATCACAGCTCACAGCAACCTTCAGCTCTTGGGCTTAGGCAATTCTCTTGCCTCAGCCTCCCTAGTAGCTGGGACTACAGATGCCTGCCACAACAACCGGCTGATTTTAAGTGCTTTTTAAAGTTCGAGCCATACCATGTGGATAGTATAATAAAAAGTGGCAAAATGATATGTAGGTGGGATTAAGGAACGGGAATTCCTGAAATCATCATATATTAGAAAATTAATTTATTCAGTTAGAAAGATAAATAAATCATATAAAGAGCCCTGAGATAGTTTATTTGTTTAAGAAAATTCATTGTGGACTGTGTTTACATGCATCAGTTGTGATTAAGGCAGTCTAGGAAAGTGAGACAATCTCAAAAAACAGTTTTACATATATCCAAATATGTAAAACCATTATTCAAAATCTACTGATGAATAATATTTATGAGAAGTTAGTTAGATGTAGGTTTGCTATTTAATGCATCACAACTTTTTAAATTTACTGAATTATGTTAAAATGATTCAGAGTTGAAGTCTTACCTAAGAAGTCCAGTATGATATATCAAGGAATGTCTGTTATATTTCAATTCTAACATAATATTCTTGTTTAGATAACCTGGAAATAAGAAAGGGACCTAGTAACCTAAGAATCGCCCCCTAAATGTTTAAATCTTGACCGTCGAACATGATAAGAACTATTTCCCAAGTTTTGTAAATCGTAAATTTCTTTTTCTACATATGTTAGCTGTTCAATAGATTGAACTCGGTTGTTTGCGTTTTGACCGTGTGTGTACATGTTTGTGAATGTCTAGAATTTCACCCAATAAAAACAGTGTTTTTAGCACTTATAGTTTGGAAAATGTAACAGCCAGTTGTTTTCTTTCTCACAACTAAAACAAGACATTACCATTTAATTAAAGCCTCGAACATACCCTGAGTTCACATTAGAATTGCCACGTCTGCTAAATAAATAAATGGATTTTCTGGCATCTAACATTACAATAGATTGCACATTGAGTTCTCTTTTGGCAAAATTCTCTGGTGTTTCCAGATCTTCACTTATGTTTAAGTTCAAAAGTACTGATTAAAATAAACAATGAAAATGAAATGAATGAAAAGTTTTGTTTTCCCCTTATATTAAATATTTTATCTAGCAAAAGTTTCCTGGTTTCAACTCCCATTATTATATCTTCAATTTAGAAATGACACAAATTATGCCAAATTAAATCTAGAGTTTTACATTTCATAAAAATTGTTTCCAGTTCATATTTTCAATTTTCAAAGTTCTTAATCTGGATTCAACATTGCAACTTTTCTATTTGAATATATGTGTGCTAGAAATAAAATCTCCATAAAAATGACTTATATGATTTATTTTCTATACTTAAGCTAATTATAATTATTAATAACAATGAATTCTTACATTATGATGTACATGTGGCAAACATAACTTTTTTCAGACAAAAAACTCTTGGCTTAATCATGAAAATAAAAGGATTACAAATAAAAATTAGTGAGCAAATTTCTTTATTTCTTAAATTGAATTAGACAGTAATATTAAACCAGAAACATGGATTCCATTTTTCTGTATTTAATTTGACAAAGTTTCACTTGGTGATAACTGGTGAATAATCTTGTATATTAATGTTCAATTTAAAAAGATAGGATGGGCAGGGCACAGTGGCTCACGTCTATAATACCACAACTATGGAGGGCCAAAGGATATGAATCACCTAAACTCACGAGTTCCCGACCAGCTTGAGCAAGAGTGAGACCCCGTCTCTACTAAAAACAGAAAAAACTAGTCCAACATGATGGCCCATGTCTGCAGTCCCAGCTACTCAGGAGGCTGGGACCAGAGAATACATTGAACCCAGGAGTATGAGGTTATTGTGAGCTATGACAACGCCATGGCACTCTATGCAATAGAGTGAGACTCAAAAAATAAAATAAAATAAGGGCAGGATATCTAAAGGAGAAATTCAATTTATTTTTCAGTCCATTCTGTAGAAGAAAATGTCAAATTTTAAGACATTGACAACAAAAAAAATTATATTTTTTTTCCTAGTTTACTCTGAAGACATGTCAGAACCTACGACAGCATTAAATATATTTCAAAGTCATTGTGCAATAAAAGAAGCTACGTATTCATGTCAGTGTTTTTAAATTATTCTGTAATCTTTTACATCAAAATTAATAAGAATCAAAACAAATATTTTATGTGCTAAAACTAGGAAAGAGATTCATTAAATCCCATAGGCCTCGGGAGATAAGGACCAAATGCAGCGTGGGTGCAACATGTTGCAGGAAGAGGATTGAAGAAGCTCCCAGGGGGCTCACCTGCTGTGTCTGCAGTGCAGTGTGGTAAAGGAGGAATGGAGACAATTCCAAAGAATAAAAACTTTTATTCACTTTGGAGAAGTACAGGAGGTGCAGTCAGAATGCAAAAGGAAAATAGAACAAAAAAACTGTAAACCCATCTTAACCATTAATAATAGCAATTTGTATAAGTAGCAGTAGTTGATGAAGAGTAAACAGAAAAATAAAAAATAGTTATGGATGATATGCATGTGATGATAACACCAACATTAAAATATATACAATACAATTTTAACATAAATATTGTTATAAATTGTATGTATTTATACCTACATGTCTAGTACTTATGTACAAATATATACCTGTACATTATTTATATGTGTGACTGTATCTGTGTATATGTATAAAAATAAAATAATTTTTTCTAAATTTCCAGCTTCCAGAACTGTTAGAGATAAATGTTTGCTGTTTAGGCCACTCAGTCTAAGGTAATTTGATGTAGCAGCCCAAGATAGGTGCAGTCACAAGCTTATGGCTCAAATGCCCCAGACTAACTGTTCTTACCACTATAAGACTTTCCTGAATGAAGTATGCTCCATTTGTGAGGTGCTTTTAGGACATTTCTAGAGAATTTAGATGTTATAATTCTTTTTAAATTTTTGAAATAATTTTCACTCACCAATTAAATTGTTGTTTTGATTAGGAAAGGCTCTACTGACTTCCTTACTCATGCATTCTGGAAGTCCTTTATTAATATATAGATCTCAAGACTCCATAATGACACTTTAATTCTCGAATATAAATACTTGAAACAGAAAGAATAGTGAACTAAATGGAAAACATAGAATTAGATTCAGCAGCATGTAGGAGTTCCATATATGACAATGGCAGTTGAAATCAAGGAAAATATTAATTATTCAAAACTGGTTTGGGTTACCTATTAAAATAAAAACAACTTTATTTTTTCACCCTATTTGCTAACATAAATTTCAGATTAGAATATTGGCCCTAGTGGTATAAGCCATGGTGAATATTGAGTTAAAAAGAAAACAAAAACAAATATAAAACAAGCAAAAAATGCCTTTTTGTGGGATTCTCCAATGCTTTAACATCCTCTGTCTCTTGATCTGGTGAAAGAAAACTTTCAATTTCTAGGCAAAGACAGAATATTTAGATAAAATGAGCCTAGATTTCTGAATGCATGGAACAGTCTTTCATCAAATCCAGAAGGAACTGTAATTTAAATGGCAAACTGCAGTTGTATTAAGCAGTGAGAGTCGGAGATTATTTTCTATGACCGTTAACAAATCCTAATTCATTCACAGCTGTAGTTGGTAGTTTAGTCACATTGTAGTTGTATTACAATAAGCAAAACAATTTTTGGGATAAGAATTTTTGAAACTTATATGTATATCCAGGGACGCAAAGTCATCTGAACTGGATATTTTTTACTTTTTTTGTTTTTTATCCTGTGTAAGTACAGGGAATCTGGTATTAATCATTTTATTTAGGAAATTTTATTGTGGGCTTACCCTGTGCCAGGCATTTTTGTAGCTTCTGGAAATAAAGTGGGGAGTGGGAAGGAGAAGTCTTTGTATGTATGTTGGTGGAAGAATAGTTATAAACAATCACAACATGAATACATAAATACATAATATATCAAATGGGACGGAGTACTTTGGAAATAATGAAATAAGATGATGAATAATGGATAGAGGGTGATGAGCAGGTGGGATGGGCCTGGATGCCGTTGTAGGAAAGGTGGACAGGGAAGCTCTCTGATAAACTGACGTTACAGAGAGGCCTCAACTAAGTAAAGAATGGGAATTCTAAGTCAAACTGCAGAAGTCAGAAATCCAGTTGGCGGCTCTCCATCACTTTTTAGTTTACCACTGGGGCACAGATCTGGGGAGAAGTCAACTGCATTTTGAACCTGAAACAAGGAACTCAGAAGAGCACCCTTACTCACTTACTACAAAAGCAACAGGGCTGTTCAGTATCCAGAAACAGCAGCCACGGCACCTGTGATTAGGCAGCTACTGAGGTGCAGCTTTGCTGGTAACCTCCTAACATCTTTTTGTTCCTGATTTAACTTTATTTATTATTTATCTATTTATTTATTATTTATTGAGACACAGACTCACTCTGTTGCCCAGGCTAAAGTACCAGGGCATCAGCCTAATTCACAGCAACCTGAAACTCTTTGGTTCAAGTGATGGTCCTGCATCAGCCTCCCAAGTAGCTGGGGTTACAGAGGCCTGGCACAGTGCTAGTTAATTTTTTTAGTTTTAGTAGAGACAGAGTCTCACTCTTGCTCAGGCTAGTCTCAATCTCCTGAGCTCAAGTGATCCTCCCACCTTGTCCTTCCAAAATGCTAGGATTACACAGATTGAGCCACCGTGCCTGACCCTGATATTTTTCACCATGAAATGTTTGCAATATGTAAGTGACCAAGAGATGGTTACTCTGGTTTGCAATTAGGGAACTTAATAGATACATTATTTTAATTTATGAAGTATTCTTATAAATCAGTGGGGAACAATAAATGATTAGACAAAATCCATTACAGAATAAACATATTAACTCCCTTCGATGCTCAAATTCTTATAAAGTGGAGGAAAAATAATAATAAATTAAAATATTCAATTAAAAATAAAAATTAAGAAAATTTTACATCAAAGAGCTCATCGCAGAAGTGAATTTCAAGAGGAAAATGACGCTCAAAAATTACAAAAGACAGCAAGGATGAAAATTTAAAAAAAATCATTATTGTGGAACATGGCAAGAAAGCACCATTTGTAAACAGTTTGATATTAATAGGCTCATACAAAATAAAGAATTAGCCACTGGGTGGCACCTGTGGCTCAAAGGAGTAGGGGGTGGGCCCCATATGCCGGAGGTGGTGGGTTCAAACCCAGCCCTGGCCAAAATCTGCAAAAAAAAAAAAGAATTAGCCATCTATGTGCTTACAACTTAAATGAATAATCACAGACCCTCAATGACAGACCTACTGTGAATCTACAGTAATAGAGATAACTGACCTTCAACATAACTTTCCTCTGCTTATATTAAATCTGATGGAGGAATACAGGTTGTACATCTTTTAGAATTGTGGAGATATATTTCTTGGGAGATATAGCAAAATAATGTATTTATTATATCAAAAATATTGCATTCAAGTTCCCTATGTGATCTATGAAAGTAAATAGATGGGGACAGGGACTAGAATATTAATGGAGTGGCCCCATCTATTCCCAAAAAGGGATTGCCTGCATAATAAGACTGCTGTGAGAGGTCAAAGTTAGGATCATTTCTGAGGCTGAGTGAAAAATACTACAAAAGACTAAGGATTTTGCTTTGTGGGGAGACATATTCATTTACTCAGAAAATAATCTCACAGCTTGGCTGGCCTCTTTCTACTGAGTCAGTTGATACAGAAGTGAGAAATTTCAGAGAAAACTAATCTATGTCTGATAATTTAGTGTGAGAATTGTAAGCACTTCTGGAAAAGTTAATGTCACTGGAGAAGCTGGAGGAAAAAATAGGCTGGTCTCCCCTAGAAACACCTGAATGTAAAAAATAAAATATTTTATTTATGATGTGAATGAAGAGATCATTGATTTGAAAAAGATACTGGGTAGCATCTTTAACAAGCAGCATAACTCAAGGAACCACTGGCTGCTTACAAATTCATTTTTAGTATAATAATCATAGAAGATAATAGTTTTCTCCAAATTCTCTGTTTGAAAGAGGAAGATGCTGAGGTAAAGGGAGGTAAAATGAGACACAGGAAGTTTGCATCACTGTAGTTAGAGCAGCACCAGAGTTTACAATGTAGAGGTGCATGTTGTCATCTAGTGTTATAAAAGAAACAAGTCAATATTATCCCCAATCCAGGCTACCAATTACCGCTGGACAACTGGCCTTACCTCTAGGTAACTGGTAATTGTACCTCTAAATAAAAATGATCCAGAAACTTTTCAATTTGTGGTAATTTTATGATCTCGATTTGGAGAGAAAGATGGGTGGTTGCTCATTTTCTAATGATTTTTTAAGTTAGGTCCTAATGGCTTGTCTTCTTTTATCTCTGTACGTTACATTTAACAAGGCACCAGCCACACACACCTGAGCTGGTGGGTTCAAATCCAGCCCAGGCCTACCAAACAACAATGACAACTGCAACCAACAAATGGCCGGGCATGTGGCAGGTGCCTGTAGTGCCAGATACTTGGGAGACTGAGGCAAGAGAATTGCTTGAGCCAGGAGTTGGAGGTTGCTGTGAACTGTGGTGCCGTGGCACTCTACTAAAGGCGACAGCTTGAGGGTCTGTCCAGCGCCCCCCCCCAAAAAAAAGTTAAAAAATTGCAAGACATTATTATAATGTTTTTGGGGGATAATTCAAGGGTTTTATGCAGAGTAATATAGCACGGAGCAGGGTCAGATAGGGGGAAGAAAAGATGGGTACTCTCCTTGGAAAGCTATGTACAAATACCAGTGCGGGGTCCATACTTCAAAGCAGTGTTGGGACTCTTTTTCAGAGATGTCATCATAAGGTCACTAAATGCCCAGTGGAAGTACTTCCCTAGGTGACCACAGTGAGAATCAGCAATGAGGCATGTAGCAGTTTTTCTAGGAGGAGTTCACGAATATGATTGTCAGACCTCACGATGATGGCCACTCATGAAACTAGATAAGAATCAGCATCTTCTTTCCTATCGTCTGCTCTTTTGACTCTACAAACTCAAAAGTCATCGATTTCAAGACAAAGATTTCTCTGAGCTTGAAAATGATAGAAACTCTGTTAATACACAGCTTCTCTCACGCCAGGTCTTTCCATCCACCATGGATGGGATCTATAATTTCAAGCAACTTGTTCTTAAAATATATAGATCTAAAATGTCTATAATTTACCATTTAAAATTAATTGTGCTAAAAACATAAAATTAAGTTAATTGTGTTCCCCATGCTTAAGGAAGAATTATTTTCTAAATGTCATCTTAAATTTCATAATTGCTTTTGTTTAAAAGCTTTGATTTTCCTTTAATTTATGTATAATAAAGAATCTCTCCATATGTAATAGGTGAGTAATGCTCAATAATATTAAGTCATCTTCAACAATTAGTTTATATAATTATTTACGAAATACAGAAGAGTTATTTGAGAATGACCAAATTCCTTTTAAGGAACAAGAATACTATCTGGTCGTCAAGGTGGAGCCTGTAGCCCCAGCTATTCTGGAGGTTGAGACAGGAGGATAACTCGATCCCAGGAGTTTGAGCTGGGCTGACACCATGGCACTCAAGCATTGGCAACAGAGTGACACTCTGTCTCAAAATTATAAAAAAGAAAAAAGAAATGGGAATTACCTACATTATTACTAGAATTACACTAAAAAAGAAATACAGCAAACCACAAACATCAAACACAGAATTATAATGCAAAAAACAGTGAAACTTTTTCCTAGATAAGGAAAGTCAGTCATCCTTTTGTGGAAGTGAACACCTTTCTCTCGCCGAGCCTGCAGAAACTATTACCTTACCCTGCTCCCCTGCTCCTCACCTAGGCTGGGCTGGGTAATGGGTCTCCTTACCTTCAGTCTCTAGAACTAATCTGATCAATTTCTTGATTGAAAATTACATGACTTGCAACTTTGTCAATTATATAGCTAATGAAATGTTCTTTTATTCTAATGTATGCTAAGTAGTGTTGACAGCTGGCTTTATTTATCACAGATAAACTCCATGTGTAAATTTTGTGTGGTCAGTAGACATTGCAATTTTACTTTTATGTAGGAACCCTAGAGACATCTTTATTTGAGCGCTCCAGTGAGAACATATTTCTTCTTCCATTAGAAACACTTTCAACTTTACAGCATTAGCAAAGCTACTAAACCAGCATCTCCAGAAACTTATACCCTCTCTAACCCTCACAGCAACTCAGCTGTGTTCCTGCTGAACCTCACGTCACGTGGTGTTATGAACAAAGTTCAGCCTGTGCCCACACTTGAATTCTGGCCTGTCCTTTGCTTGTTTTGTAAGATTGGGGAAATTACTTGATATTTGTGATTAAGTTCCTCATCTTTAAAATGGAATTAATTATAACACCTATCTCATAAATTTGTTTTAAAAAAGCATATAAATTAATTATTGTAAATAGCTCAGAACTGGGGGGCACATAAAGATGTTATGATCCATTTCTTGTATAGGTCCACAAAGCACACTGGTCAACTGTAGCAATTATTTGAATTAGAGATCGAATTATAGTAATTAGAATATTCCCAACACAAAGAAATAATAAATGTCTCAAGGAATGGATAACTTCAATTATTGGACTTGATTAATTCATATTGTATGCTGTTATCAAACCATCACTTGTTATTCTACCAAGATATACAAATATTTACCTATAATTATTAAAAACAAAGATTAAAAAAAAGCAATTATGGGGCGGTGCCTATGGCTCATAGGAGTACGTTGCCGGGCCACATATGCTGGAGGTGGCAGGTTCAAACCCACCCCTGGCCAAAAACTGCCAAAAAAAAAAAAATGCAATTATAACATAAAATTGTTGTTACTTAGGTTGACATTAGCAAAGTATCTCAAGAAAGGAAGAAAAAGTATCCAGTGTACTCAGTCTTACTATGAAACCAATTTATAGCTTTCTTATAAAAGCTATAAACCAATTATAGCCCAAGAAGAGGGGAAAGGAAAAGGGAAGGAAGGGAGGGGAAGGAGGAGGGTGGTTGGAGGGAGGGTCATCGGTGAGACTACACCTACAGCGCATCCTACAAGAGTACATGTGAAACTTAGTAAATGTAGAATATAATTGTCTTAACACAATAACTAAAAATGCCAGGAAGGCTATATTAACCAGTGTGATGAAAATGTATCAAACTGTTTATAAAACCAATGTATGGTGCCCCATGATAGCATTAATGTACACAGCTATGATTTAATATTAATAAAAAAAGAAAACAAGAGTACATGTGAAACTTACTAAATGTAGACCACAAATGTCTTAAAACAATAGCTAAGAAAATGCCGTGAAGGCTATGTTAACCAGCTTGATGAAAACAGTTCAAATTGTATATAAAACCAGAACATTGTACCCTATGATTGCATTAATGTACACAGCTATACTTTAATTAAAAAAAAAATTTAATAGGTAAAATCTTTACAGTAATTGACTATGCATTATTTAGATAACTATGTGTCAGCCTCAAACTCATTGAAATGCAACTGGGCTCAACTTTTACTTTATAAATTTCGTAAGGGAAAAAGTCACTTCATAAAATTGTCTAAATGACAAATTTCAAATCTTGAAATTTTATCAGTAAGACTCCAAGTCCAACATATTTTTAAACATTTGCAATACACACTGTATAAATCAGCTTAGGACAGGCAAGTGACAGTGCTTGCGGAACTCACTACCTGTCTTCCTTGGTAATGAGATTGACTGATAATTTTTCCATGCTTTAAATAACTAAACTTCACTAATGTGAACCCAAGTCTGTAAATCATATTTTATATGTAGCTGACTGGTAAGCAAATTTGATTTTGTGCAAATATTTTGAAGTGGCTTACTTAATGGAGAAATGGAATCTGAATGCTAATAACTTGTCTCTCTATATAAACAGGATGAAAATTCCTTCAATCCACAGAAAAATGTCAGTATTAATAAAGCAATGTCATGTTGTACCTCCCCCATAGCTGGCCTGTATTGACATGAAAAGTTATAATGGCAGAAATACAGAACTTTTCAGATATAAATAACCTCACTGTTTTATGAAATTTTTATCAGGAAGGGATAACTGAAAAGAAGGGAAAAATCACTGTGAAGAACTACATTGCCTTCTATTGATATGATGATCATGCTAAAATGTAAAATTTATTATTATTATGTAATTGTGTATGTCTTATTTATTAAGTAATGACATATTAGCACATCGAAAAAAAATCTTATTTAGAGGGTATAGATTTGGGGAAAACAAATGGATGTTTACACCACCTCTTTAATAACATATAAACTATTTAGAATGTGTTTCTATACTGGCATAAATCATAATTTGAACACCTTGTAGCATGAGCAATGAAGGCTGTGGAATGAGGCTGACATTTCTTTTCGAGGGTTAATATTCACTGACATCTCCTGACTATCACATTTAATTTCTCAGAAGAGTTACTAGGTGGGAAGTTGTAGTAAAATGTTTATCAAATTCCCAAAGATGCCTCTATTTTATAAACTAAATGATTAAATTTTAATTATATGCTGACATAGGCTAATATGTGTGGATCCTATATATACAGGACAAATACTTCTTTCAAAATTATAAAAAGCCAACCCTAGATCATTTCATAACATACGCATATATCAGAGCATCAAGTTGTACACCTTACCACGTACAAATTTTATTTGTCAGTTATACCACACTAAGGCTGAAGAAACAAAGCCTAGCTAACTTAATAAATGATCTTTCAAGGCATTCAGGCTATTGTAATCCCATGTATCAATTAATTAAGATTTTCCAAAGAATAGTTTGCTCCGTCTGTGAGAAATGTTGCAAATATGTGCTTAGCCCCATCTGTGTATCGTAGGGACTTTACCCACTTCAGTATCTAGCCTTCCATTTTACGGATATCTGCTGTGATCTATGCCATTACATAAATTCAAATATCTGCAAGGTGTGTATGTTTCAATAAAACAAAATTACAATAAGGAGCAAGAGAGAAAGGCGGTGCAATAAATCAGCTTTAAACACAAAACATGACATTCACTTGGTCTGCCGGATCATGTTAAAATTCTGGGCGTGTGAGACCTGACAATTAAGTTCACAAACTGGCCACTGTGCATTTACGTTGGCAGCACTGTGCAAAGTCCTCTGGAAGGTTTCATCACCTTGGGAGACCAGAGTCTCTTAGTTGTGTTTGTGTTGAAGGTAAGTGATGTCTTGCTGAGTGGTGTTCATTATTGTTGTGTGTTTTTTGTGTGGCATGGTGAGAAAGCTGGAGCTTGAAATAAAGCAATAAATGAGAATTATAATTTCCTTGGGAAACTTAGCAAGAGTAGAGTGAAACAGGGACACGTAAGTCCACGTTTATAGGGACCATGCCATGAAGAAAATAGTCTTGAATAAATAGATTAAATGTTTTTCTGAGGGGAGAGAAAGCATCACTGATGAAAAGGGGTTATGGCAGCCAGTGTACAGTGGAACTGCTAAAAACTTTCAAAACTTCAGGGGCGGTGCCTGTGGCTCAGTGGATAGGGTGCCAGCCCAATATACCAAGGGTGGTGGGTTCAAACCTGGCCCCGGCCAAACTGCAACAACAACTTTTCAAAACTTTGTCCAATTGTGATTATGATTATGAGAGGCAGAGCAGACCAAGTAAATATCAGTAAAGAAACAGAAAAGAAAAATCATTTTCCTTTTCCTTTTTAAAAAACTGTAGGCTTAATATGAGGGTACTGACATTTAGTAACATTGTTTGAGTTTGTGAGGCAAGTCCAAGTTGTAGTTTGCCCTCACCCAGGAGGTGTGCCCCACGCCCTTACACTGTGCCTGTTAGGTGAGAGCTCACCAGACCCTCCTTCCACTGCTCCGCTCCCTTTTTTTCCCCCACTTGAGTTTAGTTGCATTTTTCTCTTGTGCAGGAGTGTATTTGCGAGTCCACTGGTTTCATATTAGTATCGAGTACGTCAGATACATGCTTTAGAAGGGAAAATCTTAACTTAAAACTTTGGCCAGTGACTCATGGTTCTTGCACCATGACAATGCAGCAGCTCACAAGGCACGGTCTGTGAGGGAGATTTTTATTTTTTTTTGTTGTTGTTGTTGGGGATTCAATGAGGGTACAATAAGCCAGTTTACACTGATTGCATTTGTTAGGCAAAGTCCCTCTTGCAATCATGTCTTGCCCCCACAAAGTGTGACACACACCAAGGCCCCACCCCCCTTCCTCGGTCCCTCTTTCTGCTTTTCCTCCCCCCCATAACCTTAATTGTCATTAATTGTCCTCATATCAAAATTGAGTACATAGGATTCATGCTTCTCCATTCTTGTGATGCTTTACTAAGAATAATGTCTTCCACTTCCATCCAGGTTAATATGAAGGACGTAAAGTCTCCATTTTTTTTAATGGCTGAATAGTATTCCATGGTATACATATACCACAGCTTGTTAATCCATTCCTGGGTTGGTGGGCATTTAGGCTGTTTCCACATTTTGGATTTTAACCAGAAAATAAATGACTGCGTCTCAGCACACTGCTTACTCGCCTCACCACGCATACAGTGACGTTTTCTTTACCCAGAGCTAAAGGAAATATTAAAAGGAAGACATTTTGATGACAATCAGTACATCAAGTGTAATTCAATGATGGCTTTGATGGCCATTCCAGAAAAAATTTCCAAAACTGCTGTAAAGGGTGGACTGGACACTGGTGGCACTGCACAGCACTTCCAAGGTGACCACGGTGACAGTCAGCCATGGGCACTTTTTCTAGGATGAATTTGTGACTTCATTGTCAGACCTTGTGTAGCCTGGATCATATATTCATACCTACTGCAAAAAACTCAGATAGAACCTGGTGGTGGAATTATTGCTTCTTCCGAATAAGCACATGAATGGCCAAGGAAATAGCTCTATCTACTTTGTAAAGCTCATTCCGCATTTCCAGAAAAGGAAAAAATCATAATATATGATCAAGAATTTTAAGATAGAGTGGCTGTTACCAAGAACATTGGACAGAAACCCTTCACAACACATCCCTGTATGTTATTAACACCTTTCACTACTTAAATTTCAGAAATAGTGCTGATTTCCAACACATTGTGGTGAAGTGATAATCGTGGATACAAATGTTGATTCTAAGCCGCTCTAAACGAATCAACAAAGCCATTTGAAATAAACTCTGGCAATGAGATTAAATTCCTCTCTGACCTAGGTTAACTCAAAAAGCAAAGAAAGGCAATTGAAATTGTACCTATTTTGTAACTATGTGTGTATAAACTATAAACAAGAAGGGCTTTCGCCAGAGCAGAAGAGGGTTTAATTCATTTTCTAACATATCGTTTTTGTTTTTTATTGAGCAGAGCCTCAAGTTGTCACCCTGGGTAGAGTACTGTGGCATGCCAGTTCACAGCAACTTCCAACTACTGGACTTAAGCGATTCTCTTGCCTCAGCCTCCCAAGTATCTGGGACTACAGGTGTCCGCCACAATGCCCAGCTATTTTTTGGTTGTAGTTGTCATTGTTGTTTGGCAGGCCTGGGCTGGATTCGAACCCGCCAGCTCTGGTGTATGTGGCTGGCACCTTAGCCATTTGAGCTACAGGCACAGAGCCAGTTCTAACATATCTTGTTAAGGAATTCAATTATTATTTTTGTTTGCTCAAATTCTGGAATTTTTTTCTGAGATGTGCTTAAAACTTTAAAGAAAGAAAATTAAATAAAAATTTAAAAATGAGTGTTTTTAATGGTAACTGACTTGATTTATGAGAGAATAAAGCACACAGATGTATGTATACCTGTGCGTCTCTGTATTTGATTACACTTCTCTTCCTAGAAAGAAAAAACTTTCATGAGATCCTCACCAAATGAAAAAGAAATATATCACTTTATTTATCAAAAATATGCTAAATTCAAAACTACTTTGAGATATCATCTAACTCCAGTAAGAGTAGCTCACATCACAAAATCCCAAAACCATAGATGTTGGCATGGATGTGGAGGGAAGGGAACACTGCTGGTGGGAATGCAAACTAATACGTTACTTTTGGAAAGATGTTTGGAGAACACATAGGGATCTAAAAATAGACCTGCCATTTGATCCTACAATTCCTCTACTTGGCATATATACAGAAGACCAAAAATCACTTTATAACAAAGGTATTTACACCAGAATGTTTATTGCAGCCTAATTCATAATTGCTAAGTCATGGAAGAAGCCCAAATGCCCATCAATCCATGAATGGATTAACAAATTGTGGTATATGTATACAGTGCAACACTATCCAGCTATTAAAAATGTTGGGGACTTCAGCTCTTTTATGTTTACATGGATGGAGCTGGAACATATTCTTCTTAGCAAAGTATCTCAAGAATGGAAGAAAAGTATCCAATGTACTCAGCCCTACTATGAAACTACGAAACTACGGCCCAAGATGAAGGGAAAAGAGGAGGAGGAGTGGAGGGAGGATAATTGATGGGACCACACCTATGGTGCATTTTACAAGGGTACATGTTAAATCTACTAAGTGTAGAATACAAACTTAACTTATGTTAAGTTATTATCTTAACATAATAACTACGAAAATGCACTGAAGGCTGTATTAACCAGTTTGATGAAAGTATTTCATATTGTATATAAATCCAGCACATTGTACCCCATAATTCCATTAATGTACACAGCTATGATTTAATAAAAATAAATAAATAAATAATACATCAGTCAAAAAATATGCTAAATTCACAAAGTTCTTAAATAAATATCCAACATGTAAAATTTTATCTATGCTCCAATGGCCCAAATAATCTCAAGCATTCTTCTGTTGCCATTCCAAAATATCTGACATATAAATAGATATTCTAATTGTGGATGTATTTTTCTACAGAAAAAAAAAATTATTTATGTTTTACTTTGTGAGAATAATGGAAGCCAAGACATGGCAATGGTTAAAGATAGGGAATCAGGAGAGATTTTTGTTTGAGATAATAAAAAGTTTTAGCCTAGTGATCTTCATTATGATTTCCTCCAGCCAAAATCAGCAAACCGTCACAATTCTCCGAGCTCCCCTCTTTTCCAGTGATGGTTATCACCTGCTATGCATCTGCATTGCTCTGAACACTTTATTTAGAGTAGCCCATTCAACCATATACACCCCCCCACCACAGGAGAGGCAGCTGAGTTACAGGGAGACGCAGTCACTTGGTGAGAGCTACACAGCTAATAGTCATGTAGCGACAGAGCTTCTGCACAGACAAGCGGCTGCAGAGTCTCCTGTTTCAGCCTGCGTGTTGCAGGACAAGTGCTGTGAGCACAGGAAGTTGCTCTCCTTTAATCACTACCATATCTCCAATAGGTAGAAAAATGCTTGACATATGGTGAGTGACAGATATTTCCAGAATATGTGAACCTACACCAAGAGAAATGGAGAAGCAGATCCTTGTGTAGGAGGTTTGTGTCACCTCAGGACAAGCGAACTGCGTCTGAATATAAACCCTGGGTCGGGCATTCACTTATCAGAAGGGACAAAGTGTTTCAAATTGCTTTGCCAAAAGACAGTGGAAGTTACTACCAGAATCTTCCTACACTAAGACTCTACTTACGGTTTCTTATGTTTATAGGCTTAATTATTGAATTTTTTTATAATGTTAAACTTTTTTTTTATATATAATGTTAAACTTGTGTTTGCTTTTGAGTATCTTTTTAATCTCAGAAGTAAATATGCAGTACTAAAATATTTGACCAGGTCTTTCAAAGAGAGATATCTGAGAAGGGAGGACCTGGTGTATCTGAGCTCATGCTCACAAAATATGTTATATTTTCATAGCTTACAAAATGATGTCTGGTTCTCATCAACCTTAGATCTCTTAGCCTGTCAGTACTTATTGCATTATTCATTTTATGGGCTAAAAATTGTCTCACCACAATTTTCTTTAAGTACTTTCAAATCAAATTGCATTAAAATTGATTTTTTTTTATAATATTCCCCAAATGAGAATTATTGTCTGTGTTTAATGGTTTTATATTTTGGAAAAGAAGAGTGACAAAAATAGATCAAATACATTAAAATCTTGAGAGTCGTTAGCTGAGACAGTGACACTGAAGATAGAGATGTCACATACCAATAAACGTATGAAGTCTTACTTCAATCAAGTACATTACTATTAACTAGGACTTTCAGAGCTCCCTAAGAGTGAAAAATGATTTACAATCCTTAAAGAGCATGTATCTCAGAAACTGGATATTTTATGTAAAACTGGAAGTTACTGAACATTGTACAGATAAGGTAAAGGCATTCTCAAAAATAACAGAAGTCTCTAGGAAATATCACTCCACACTTTATTCGGTTTAACATAAAACATTCAGATTACTGTGCAATTACCAGTTTCTTCTCTCAGAAGAATGGCTTTTTCAGGAAGCTCTCTTTGTCATATAATTTCTGAGAACCTGAAGTGTTGAAATTTATAGGAGACCTTAAAAATTAAGCCTGGCTGGGTGGCGCCTGTGGCTCAGTGAGTAGGGCGCCGGCCCCATATACCAAGGGTGGTGGGTTCAAGCCCAGCCCCGGCTGAACTGCAACCAAAAAATAGCTGGGCGTTGTGGCGGGCGCCTGTAGTCCCAGCTACTCGGGAGGCTGAGGCAAGAGAATCGCTTAAGCCTAAGAGCTGGAACTGTGAACCATGTGATGCCACGGCACTCTACCGAGGGCAGTAAAGTGAGACTCTGTCTCTACAAAAAAAAAAAAAAAAGGAAATATCACCCCACATTTTATTCAGTTTAACATAAAACATTTAGATTACTGTGCAATTACCAGTTTCTTCTCTCAGAAGAATGGCTTTTTCAGGAAGCTCTCTTTGTCATATAATTTCTGAGAACCTGAAGTGTTGAAATTTACAGGAGACCTTAAAGATTAAGCCTGGCTTTTTCAATAAAGAGAAGAAACTTTACTGCTTGGATTCTAGGTTTAAGAGGAAAGTATATTATTTTGGAATCCTAGTGATAGAAACATATGAGCAGAGTCACCACGATCAATGTAAGTTGGTGAGTGAAATAATTCTGTAAGAACTAAGGTAGAGACATCATGTCTGGAAAGACAGGATCAGGCACAGACCTAACGTATTAAAGTTGTGTAACTAGGGGTGGCATTTGGGAATTGGGGAGAAGATAATAAACCAGAGTTAGAGGAGTTTCTTTGTTTTAAGAATCACATTTCCCAAACCCTTCATGTTGGTACATGTCTCTCTTCCTCAGGGGGAACAAAAGCTCTCTGAAAATTCAGACCATTTCCCATACTTCCAGTGAAACATCTAATTTACTAGGACGAAGACAAAATAAGTTTAAAGTAAAGCACACCTCTTTCTGAGCTGCTCTTGCTTTACTGGATGTCCTACCATTACAATTGCAGCAGTTTCTGAAATTACTAAATATATCCATGAACTTGCAAGTGAGATTTACCAAAATAATTCAGTAAACATTTTGCTCTGTTCTTCATGCAGCAATAACTTAAAATGTTTCATAGAACGTAAAATATAGGCTACAAAAGATATGAGATGGCATCGGGAGGCATGGGCTCGTACGTTCTTCCCCATACCTAATCTGGCTTGATTGATCGTCTATAAATAATTTTGTTATTTTGGGACCTATGCTTTTTTCCTCCCTCTCATTCTTTAAATGAATGTGCATTTAAAAAACAAACTAATCCAAGGTCCTATTACTGTAGAAATTTAAAAAATTAAAGAAGATAAGAGTATTTATGCATATTTTGCTGCGTGTTTTTATATATTTCAACTATTTTCTGGAATCAGTCTATACCTCTTTAATATCTCTGAAATATCTTCTCATGTTTTTCCATCAGAATGACATTTCCATTATAATTTTTCCAGTTCTTTCTCCCAATAGTTCCCTGCAAACACATTCCTCATTTCATTTTGTTTTTTGCATTCATTCCTCAGTGACAAACAACAAGTTATCAAACCTTGGCTCCAAATGAGTATGTGATTCCTTCTTTCACAAGATGAATACTGAGCCTTTTCTTACGTCATTCAAAAGGTTCAACATTCGATTCCAGCTTCTAGCTTAGTGCATCTCATTTTTGCACTTTACTTCATCTTAGCCAAAAGACCAAGCAGCGATTGCATCTCATTTTTGGTCCCCTACCAGGATGTGGAGGAAAGGTAATAGTAGGGACCCTTACATGTGGGTAAGCAAGCGGGCAGCCCTCCATGCAGGGAGGTACCAGCCGATCTAAACTCTGATGTCTCCTGAAGCTTAAAGGTAGAACATCTCTCTGTGGTTGAAACACAGCAAAGATTTCCTTAACAATTGGTGCTACCTAGCAATTTTTTTTTTTTTCTGAGACGATATCACTCTGTTTTCCCCAAACTAGAGTCTTGTGAGGCATCAGACTAGCTCACAGCAACCTCAAACTCTGGGTTCAAGTGATTCTCCTGCCTCAGCCTTCTGGGTAGCTAGGACTATAGGTGCCTACCTCAATGCTGAGCTATATGTATTTTTCTATTTTTAGTAGAAAATACTATAGCGATGGGGTCTCTTTCAATCTGGTCTCAAACTCCTGAGCTTAAGGGATCCTCTTGCCTTGGCATCCCAGAGTGCACGAATTATAGGCATGAGCCACGACACCCAGCCATCTAGCCATCTTTTTGAGTTCAGTGATTTCTAACTCAATTCTTCCATCCAAGCAACACTCTCTACTTCAGAAGGCTCTTTGATTTCTCCCATTGTCAGAGATATGAGGGAGTGGAAGTTGAAGGATTATTCTTCCATGAATAATTTCAAAACCTCCATTTAAAATTCATCTTCTAACCTCTGTAACTTCTCACTGCTTTGTATGACGTGAAACATGTTACATTCTAACTCTCCAGTGACAATCATGTCTGTCTTACATTAATTTAAGAGAAATAAAAACCACGCTCAAGTTTTATTTATCTTTTGACCTCACACAGCAACTGAAATTGTGTTCCTCTGTGGCATAAACAATATGCATTTTGGCCAGTTATCTGGAAGGCAGAATAAACAAACTCGTACACAGAGGTTATTTATTTATTTATTTTATTAAATCATAGCTGTGTGCATTAATGTGACCATGGGGCACCATACACTAGTTTCATAGACCGTTTGACACATTTTCATCACATTGGTTAACATAGCCTTCCTGGCATTCAAACGTATAAGCAAGAAAAGAACAAGTGATCCCATCGCAGGCTGGGCAAGGGATTTGAAGAGAAACTTCTCTGAAGAACACAGGCGTGCGGCCTACAGACATATGACAAAAATGGGAATATTTGTTGCTTTCCAATAATTTTGACTGAAATTTACAGAGGATTATTTATCTACATGTACACAGGTCTGACAAGCCTCTCCGTGCTTATGTTGGCTGCATTATAGAAAGGGCTCCGTTAAGGTTTCATGAACTTGGTGTGTCAGTGTGTCCCACAGCTGTGTTCCTGTTGACACGAGGCGGTGTCCTGCTGAGTGGTGTTCATTATTGTTGTGTGTTTGTGTTCCCTCTGCAAGAATGTTGGACCTTGAATCAGAGCAATGAACAAACATTCACAAATTTTTTGTTCAGCTTGGCAAGAGTGGAAGTGAAATCAGGGACATGTTAGTCCAAATTTATGGGGATAATGCCATGAAGAAAACAGCAGTGTACAAATGGATGAAATGTTTTTTTGATGGGAGAGAAAGCGTTGCTGATGAAGAGAGGTCAGGGTAGCCAAGGAGAAGCAGAACTGATGAAAATGTTGCAAACGTCTATCAAATTGCATGTCAAAATCGTTAGCTAACTGTGAGAAGCTAACATCGGACTGATTTCACATATGCATGGTATAAATTGATATTATATCAGGTGAACATTGATAGAGAAACAGAAAGATCTTAACTGAAAATTGTGGCTGACAGCTCATGCCTTTTGCCTCACAACAACTCACCAGGTTACACGGCACAGTCCATGAGGGAGTTTTTAGCCAGTAAACAAATGATTGATTTGAACACTCTCCTTACTCATCTTACTTGACACCCAGTGACTTTTTTCTTTACATGAAGATAAAGGAAATATTAAAAGGAAGACATCTGGGGACATTTAGGATGTCAAGGGTGATATGATGACAGCTCTGATGGCCAGTCCAGAGAAAGAATTCCAAAATTGCTTTGAAGGATGGAGTAGGTGCTTATGTCAATGCAGAGCTTCCCGAGGGGGGTACTCTGAAGGTGACTAATGATATTCAGCACTGTTTCTAGGATGGGTTTGCAAACTTAATTCAGACCTCACATAAGTCATTAGTTTATGAGTATCTCTTCCATTAAGCTTTGAATTTATTTCCCACACGTGTGCCCTGAACGTATCTTCAGTATCAGTTTCTTATACACATGTACGTGATGGCTCTTTTCCATTTCCCTTGCATTCCACTTCTCCAATGTCACCGCCATTGTCTGAGTTTATGCACATGAGCAGCGCTCAAACAGCAGAATGAACTGTATAATTAAAACATTTTAAAATTAAAAAAAAAAAGATTGAGGGAGATAAAAGTTAGTTATTCCTACATATATTTAAACCTGTTTCCCATAACATCATTGATTTGTTTTTCTAAGAAAAAAGGAAACATGAATTTTAAATGATTCATCTTTCAAATTATTTAAAACAATAAAATACACATATCTCCCAAATACCCAACACTAGTCAAGTCAACATACTTAATGTTTCTAAAATTGTTCCATCAACATTACCACAATTTGGCCTAGACATTTATTGGCAGATAGAGTAACTTAGGGCACTTGGTACTATTTATAAGTTCTACCAAGATGAGACTCATTCCAATCTCAATTATTAAAATATTTATCACTTTTACCATCTACCAGTTATTGTAGCAAATAACTTGAAATAAATCAGCTTATTTTTCCTTTGTTGCTTAAAGCTAGAAATGCTTAGCGCTGTGAATATTACATTATTAAATCTTTTACTGGTAGTATCAGTAGGGAGAGTTTGAAGAGACCATGGGATTATAAAACAACAATCATGCCAGGAGAAACTGCCCCGTGGTCATATGGACATGCAGGATGCTGTTCCCCATAGCTAACGCTGTTGTAGTTATTTGTCAGTTTGGCATAATACATTCTTAAAGATAATGAAAAAAAAAAAAAACATGGAGTTTCCCAATTTAGTATTGCTGCATGACAGATCACTCCAAAATAGTAGATTAAAATAGGAACACTAAACTTGATTTTGATGTTGTGGGTTAGGAATTAGGACTGGTCTCAGATGAGTAGTTCTACTGATAACATTGGTTAGTTTGTCTATTCACCAAGGGATCATTGGTCTTATGACCTCAGCTAGGACTGATTCTCTGTGCTTCCTGGGTTCTAAATTATACTAGGCAAAGAAGGCTTTCTCAACTGGAGGTCTTCGGGAAAGCAGAGAATAAATAGCAAGGTACATATCTCTCCCATTTGCCAAAGCAAGTCACATTACTAAGCCCAGGTCAATGTGGGATTAGGCTATGTAATGACAATGACACAGGGAAATGTGATCTCTTGGCCATTACTGTAGCAATCTACTGTGTAGGGTAAGTCATGACTGAATATTGGGCATACCCTACGCTTGAATTATTTTGGATAACATCGTGTTCAAATTACACTAAGATAATTGTGGATTATTTTCTGAAAGATAAAACTTTTTCGCAGAGCATTATGTGACGATTTATGAAATTTCATTTTTGCAGAATTTGTTTTAACATAGATAAGACAGTCATTAAATCATATACTATAGTTAATTTATTTACAATTTTAGCATTAATTGCAGAAAATAGGAAAGACCAGATACATATAAATTACTCCGTCTTAAAAGTTAACACTTCAAATTTGGGTAACTTTTGTAATTTGTTAAAAGGTCATTTAATTTAAGAACAACAACCTCAACTATCAATTCAAAATTAATTGAGGGGGACTAAAACAAGTCATGAAAATATTAGGTTAATTTCTCTATATCCTTGCCAACACTTGTCATCCTTATTTTTTTCTTAATAGCCATCCTAACAGGTAGAAAATGATATATCATTATAATTTTGACTTGTATTTCTAAGATGATTAGATGATGAGCACCTTCTCATATATCTGGGGCCATTGGCTATAATTTGAATATAGATGTCCTTCCAAATTTCATAGGTTGAGACTTAAATCTCAAAGTAATGCCATTAAGAGGTAGAACCTTTGCTGGATAATTAGGCCACGAAGGCTCCATCCTCCTGAATTGGACTAATGACCCTTTCAAAGAGTCTCTAGAGAGCTGTCTGGTCCATCCATTTCATGTGAGGATACAGAATTCCTTTTTGCCTTCTTCCATGAGAGAACTCAGCAAGATGTGGCCTTTAAGAAATAGAGAGTGGTACACTGACCTCAAAAACCACTCCTAGGACAAAAACTCCAAAGAAGAAAAGGGAAAAGAACGCTGATATTGGGATTTTGCAGGTGCAGCCTAAACAGGTCATCTCTGGTTTACATCCCTCCTACAGTCAGTGCTTCCCAGCACCCAGCAGTGCTGTGTCTCCCATGCCCCGGAGCACAACGTCCAGTGTCTACAGCACCTTAACCAGTGAGGGAGTCCACCCTATGAGCAGCCTTCATACTGTTTTTGCTTCAGTTGCTGTATGAGCTGACTGTTCCATACTTCCATTGGTCTCAGATGACAGATAATATGGTGAATTCATCATATTCCACAAAAGTTATGCCCATTTTGGTTTGCCTGGGCAGTGGAGAATGTTCCTTGACCAGAGTGAAGTCCCACGGGGTATCTGAAGATATACGTTGCTCTCAAGGGCAGCTATGATAGTCCCAGTGTTTACCCATTTGTCCCTTCTGGGTGGTCAGCTGTTGCATAGCCCTCAGCACCACATAAGCATTTCTTACAGTTTAGTCCTTCAGTTGTCATCATTCAGATTAGACGGTGAATATATAGCAAGGTGTGGCAATGGAGTGACATGATTCCCCTTCAACACTGCATGCAATTCAGCCCACTGGGTGGAAAGCCACGGCCAGTTTCACTCAAAGATGACTACCGACTTACCAGAGGACAGCTGTAGCCCAGAGGGCCCTGAGCACTTCTTGTTTCACAAAGCCATCAGTCCCTCGTGCCATACTTGCCGGCATGTCTCTAAGTTTTGGGTTCCAGGCAGCCACTGATGACCCCAAAGCATCCTCGGTGTTTGTCAGGTCCCTTCCGGCAAGCCAGCCATCTGTGTCTGGAAACTATGGGTCCCTTGGGTGCCAGGCTGGGCCTGACCTTGAATGTACTGTTTGCATTTGACAGTCGAGCTGTATTGAGCCTTTCCAGTTTTACTGATGGGGGTATAAGCACTCAGGTGGCAATGGGCAGTGCAGGTTGCAATAGGATGGCCATTCATAGGATGGCCATTCCCACCAGTGTCCAGCAGTGAGCAAAAAGTTGTCACTCTGGAAAAGCATATCTGGTGGCTGCCTCAGCAAACACGTCCAAAATCCAAGAAGCTGCTGCACCCTAGGGGCACTTGCAGTCGCTGCAGAGTCCAATCAGTAGGCACAGAGTTCATAGACACATCTGAGTCTGTCTGGATAACAAGCTGTAAAGGTTTTAAGAGCAGTGTCTGGGCCACTGCTTGTCAAACAGCTACCAAGTCCTGCTACTGCAAAGGGCCCCTTTTCAATTTGGTTGCGTCACTGGTCACCTTGTCTAACGGGTCAAAATTACATGCACGTGCGTCCCTGCTGTCCCCAGCCCTCACAGTGCTCTGCCAGCTGTTGGAACCCTTTGTTATTAGTGTCTGCCCTCAGGGCCAACAATTTTTGGTTGGTTGTTTCCAGGACATTTTTTTTGGCTTCCTGCCCTGACAGTCAGCCTGTAATAAATAGTTTTGTTTTCATGTCTCAGAGGCATTTTTGATCAGCCAAATTGGGCTATTATCCTGTGACAGTGTGAGTGGTAACTTTTATCTGATCCTAAATTAGCATCAGAATGGCCTGCTCTCCATTTGGAATGAACATTACTTTTGTTGCATAATCCATTGGGGATTGGGTAATTTTGGTGGCAGGTAAGACTGAATATGTTTCACTGTTATGGGTCAAATTTTTGTCTATAAGACAGCATAACCCCTTAGGCAGCACTGATTTTTTGTGCCACAAGCAGCCACAATGCCAACATCTATAAGGGACTCAGCAGGGGGAACCACGGTCCCTGGCACCCATAGTGACTTATACGGCTCCGCTCACCACCAGAGAAACCCCACAAGCACATCAGTGCCATGAGTCACTGTGTTCATTCCCAAACCTCCTGAAATCGTCAGTTTAGTATTTCCCCTAAAAGAACCTGAAAATATTGTTATGCAAGCGCCAAAATCTAAAAACCACAGAAAAGTCTGAATTGGCTTTCTCTCACTTTTCATCTTGACAAGAGTATAGGGCCATAGGCTTTGGTAAGGAGCTGGAGACCCTATCCCAGTTCCTACTTGTATCGTTCTGCCCGAGATTTTCAATCAAACAAGCACCCCAATCAGGCTGTCCCAGATTTTCATGGCCTTTCTCCTTCTCTCTCCTTTAGGCAGCAAGGTTCTCTGTCTGTGCAAACCCACATTGTCTCCCTGTCATGTGCTCAGGGGACTGGCTACATCCCAGGTGCCCAGGTATCTGGAGTCCACGTCCTGAGCTCTCCAGCACAGGAATGAGGCTCACATAGACCTCACCACCAGTGGATCACGTACAGTCTCTCTGTTGCAGTACTCCACTCTTTCTCTCTCAAGTAACACAGCTCACTCCCCTCCTGGGAGTTGGGGGGATCTACGCCTTACTTACTACTCTGGCTTCCAGATAAACGATCCAGCTGCTAGTCTGGCATCCCTTGTGCTTACACCCTTGCCCTGGACCAGGCACTGAGTTTGGCCCCTCCACTTGGTCAGGAAGCCAAGTTTTCTTAGAGCAGACCCTGCTCACTGCACCAGTTTGGGGAAGCAGGTGCCCAGTACCCTGATTACCAACCTGTGACACTCTGGTGGGACAAAACACCCACAGACATAACAGGTCACACGAAACTGGTTTATTACAGACTGATGACAAGGGAGATTATAGGCCTAAGATTTATTGTCAGCTGTCCCCCCAAGACTCATAAAAGCTGCTCAACCTAGCGGTTTTCTTAATTTCCTTATTTTAAAACAATTTTTAATTTTTTTTTAATTTTGATTTTATGACAGTTTTTTGTAAGTGTACAGACATTGATTTTTATGTGTTGATTTTTTTTTTTATCTTGCCATTTTACTGAATTCATTCATTAGTTCTAACAGTTGTTTTTTTTTGTTGTTTGTTTTTTTTTTGTGGAGCATTTAGGATATTCTATACCTACGATCATGTCATTTGGAAACCAAGACAACTTTCCTTGTTTCTTTACAACTTGAACACCATTTATTATTTCTGCCTAACTGTTCTGGCTAAGACTTCTAGCACTATGTTGAATAGCAGTGGAGACAGTGGGCACCCCAGATTGTTCCTGATGTGAGAAGACAACCATTCAGATTTTCACCTTTGAATACAATGTTAGCCGTGGACTGTTAACAGATGATATTTCTTATGTTGAGTTATGTTCCTTCTCTACCTAGTTTGTTGAGCATTTTTATCATGACGGGGTGTTCAACGTTGCCAAATATTTTTTCTGCATCTATTGAGATGATCATATGTTTTGACCATTGTTTGCTACTGGTGGGAGATGAGATGGTGCAACCACTGTATAAAACAGTATAGAGATTCATCAGAAAAATTAAATACAGAACTACCATCTGAGCCAGCAATTACACTTCTAGGTAAATCAGCGGTCCTAACCTGTGGGTTGTGACCCCTTTTTAACAATGAAAATACATTGGGGCATTAGGAAGGTTGAGAACCGCTGCAGTAAATACACCCAAATAATTGAATTAAGATCGTGAAGAAATATTTACACTCTCACGTTCACTAAAGTATTATTCACAGTGACCAAGATGTGGAAATGTCTAAATATTCATCAACAGATAATGAATGAAGAAAATGTGGTATATACATATAATGAGATTTTTTTTTCAGCCTTCAGAAAGGAAATCCTACTATTTGTGACAATCTGGATGAAGCTGTAGGATATGATGCTAATTTAAGTAAGACAGTTACAGAACAAATATTGCATGGCCCCACTTATTTGAGGTCTGTAAAATAGCCAGACTCACAGAAGCAGAGAGCAGAGTGGTGGCTGTCTGAAGCTGCAGGAAGAAATGGGGAGTTGCTGCCCAACGGGTATAAAGCTTCAGTTAGGCAGGAAGCATGAGCTGTGGAGATCTGCTGTACAACACAGTACCTATGGTTTAGCAATATAGTATTTGGTGCTTAAAAATGTCTCAAATGGTCCATCTCCTGTAAAGTGGTCTTGCCAACAGCCTACCACTGCTGGGTGGTGGATGAGTGAGTGTGGCTGGGTGAGGTGGATCATGATTGTAATCCCAGGATTTGGGGAGGCTGAGGTGGAAGGATTGCTTGAATACAGAAGTCAAGAGTAGGTTGGACAATGTACCAAAACTCTGTCTCTACCAAAAAATCTTTTTAAAAATTATCCAGGCGTGCTGGCTTGTGCCTTCGATGCCAGCTATGGGGCACTGAAGTGAGAGGATTGCGTGAGCTTAGGGGTCTGACGTCACAGTGAGCTATGACCAGGCCATTGAATGCCAGCCTGCACAGGACATTCAGACCCTGTCTAAAAAATAGTAACAGCAAAATGGAGTTAGGTTAAAATTACTAAATATTTAAAATTTGATTTGAAACTTTTTTAAATTAAATCATAGCTGTGTACATTAATGCAATCATTGGGTTCAATGTGCTGGTTTTATATACAATTTGAAATACTTTCATTGAGCTTGTTGACATAGCCTTCATGGCATTTTCTTAGTTATTGAGTTCGACATTTATATCCTGCATTTAGTAAGTTTCACCTGTACCCTTCTAAGATAAAAAAGTACCTTTTTAAGTATCTTTGTCTAATAAAATACAAGATGTACAATTGAATTTGAGTTCCAGTTACATAATGAATGACTTTTTTTTGGTATTAGTCTGTCCTCAACGTTATAATATTTACTAAGCATCTTGTAATTTTATAGGCTAAATTTTACAACCCTTACCTCAAGAAATTAGTTTTAAAAGTTTTCAATCATCATCTTAGTAGAGAGTATAATGAAAATTCATCAGTCAGGTATACTTAATAAAAGACTCCCGAACTTGAGAAAATTATAGGTCTCTTGTATTACGGAACTCCAGTAATTGCATTTTGACAGCACATTAGATGATAGAGGCAGAGTGGTATATAGAGGAGATTTGGGTGGATAATATGTTTTCCTAGGGTAGATCTATCCACATTGCAAATAATTTTCCCCATAACTGAAGTGAGATCTTCTAAATGCCTCATATCTACTGATAATATTTTACACATCAATGACTATGAAAAGAATCTAGAAAATGTATAATTTACCTGAGAAATTAGAGGGCTTAATAATCATTGTATCTACCTATCTATGAAACAGAACATATTAAGCTAAAATAGTATCATAAAATATGATTTTATTTTAGGAATATGCACATTTCCTCTGGCAGATGATCAGAGAAGTACAGGAAAGAAAATGAAGAAGTAATAGGTCTCTACCATCAATCAGATTGCACCTGGAAAACATTAAAATACTAATCTCCAAATCTTCCTTTTCCTTCTTTCTTTCATGTATGTGTACACCTACATTAGAATATATTACAATTATCATTTTAATAATTAGATCATATTTATTTTAGAAGCAACAGAAGTATAATGAGAAGTAAATACTCCATTAAGATGAATAGAGAAAATAAAAATTTTATGAGGCTTTATGGATGATTAATTTTTATAATACAAGAAAGAGTTACATTTAGATCATAAGCTTATATTAATTTCTATAAATGACTCGAAATAAACTTAGGGTTTTGAGACAACAAAATATGCTAGTACACTTTTCTCAGGACTATTTCATAGACTCATAAATGTTTCTTTTCTTTTCTTTTTTTAATTAAATCATAGCTGTGTACATTAATGCCAATCATTGGGTAAAATGTGCTGGTTTTATGTACAACTTGAACTGTTTTCATCAAACTGGTTAACATAGCCTTCATGGCATTTTCTTAGTTATTGTGTCAAGACATTTATATTCTACACCTAGTAAATTTCACATGTACCCTTGTAAGAAGCACTGTAGACGTGGTCCCACCAATTACTCTCCCTAAACCCATCCTCTCTCCTCCCCTCCCTTCCCTCCACCTCTTCCCCTTCTTTTTGGGCTATAATTGGGTTATATATTTCATAAGAAAACTATAATTTGGTTTCATAGTAAGACTGAGTACATTGGATACTTTTTTCCCATCATTGAGATATTTTGCTAAGAAGAATATGTTCCAGCTCCATCCATGGAAACATAAAAGAGGTAAAGTCTCCATCTTTCTTTAAGGCTGCATAATATTCCATGGTGTACATATACCACAATTTATTGATCCATTCATGGGTTGATGGACACTTGGGCTTCTTCCATGACTTAGCAATTATGAATTGGGCTTCAATAAACATTCTGGTACATATATCTTTGTTATAATGTGATTTTTAGTCTTCTGGATATATACCTAGTAGAGAAATTGTAGGATCAAATGGCAGGTCTATTTTTAGATCCCTAAGTGTTCTCCAAACACGTTTCCAAAAGGAACATATTAGTTTGCTTTCCCACCAGCAGTGTAGAAGTGTTCCCTTTTCTCCACATCCATGCCAACATCTCTGGTTTGGGGATTTTGTGATATGGGCTAATCTTACTGGAGTTAGATGATATCTCAAAGTGGTTTTGATTTGCATTTCTCTGATGATTAAGGATGATGAGCATTTTTTCATGTGTCTGTAGGCTGTGCTCCTGTCTTCTTCAGAGAGGTTTCTCTTCAAGTCCTTTGCCCATCCTGAGATGGGCTCACTTATTCTTTACTTGCTAATACGTTTGAGTTATCTGTATTGATTCTGGTTATTAAACCTTTGTTGGAGACATACCCTGCAAATATCTTCTCCCATTCTGAGGGCTGTTTGCTTGCTTTACTTACTGTGTTCTTGGCTGTGCAGAAGCTTTTTAGTTTGATCAGATCCCAGTAGTATATTTTTGATTTTGCTTCAATTGCCCATGTGGTCCTCCTCATAAAATATTTGCCCAGGCTGAGTTCTTCAAGAGTTTTCCCTACACTTTCTTCTACTATTTTTATAGTTTCATGTCTTAAGTTTAAATCTTTAATCCATTGAGAGTCTATCTTAGTTAATGATGAGAGGTGTGGATCCAGTTTCAGTCTTCTACAGGTCACAAGCCAGTTTGCCCAGCACCATTTGTTAAATAGGGAGTCTTTTCCACACCGAATATTTTTAATTGGCTTGTCAAAGTTCAAATAATGATAAATAGTTGGGTTCATCCCTTGGTTCTCTATTCTGTTCCATATGTCTACCTCTCTGTTTTTGTGCCAGTACCATGCTGTTTTGATCACTATTGATTTCTAGTATAGTCTGAGGTCTGGTAACATAATTCCTCCTGCTTTGTTTTTATTTCTGAGTAATGTCTTGGCTATTCGAGTTTTTTTCATATAAAACGAAGTATTATTTTTTTGAAATCTTTCAAATATGACAGTGGAGCTTTAATAGGGATTGCATTAAAATTGTATATTGCTTTGGGGAATACGGACATTTTAACAATGTTGATTCTTCAGAGCCATGAGCATCATATGTTTTTCCATTTTTTAACATCTTAGAGTTTCATAGTTCTCTTTTTAGAGATCTTTCATATCCTTTGTTAGGTAAACTCCCAAATATTTCATCTTCTTTGGCACTACTGTGAACATAATAGAGTCCTTGACTGTTTTTTCAGTTTGACTATTATTGATATATATAAAGGCTACAGATTTATGAGTGTTGATTTTATAATCTGAGACGCTGCTGTATTCCTTGATCACTTATAAGAGTTTTGTAGTAGAATCCCTGGTGTTTTCCAGATATACAATTGTATCATTTGCGAAGAGTGAATTTGATCTCTTTTAACCCTGTATGCATATCCTTGATCGCCTTTTTTTGCCTAATTGCTATGGCTAAGACTTCCATTACAATGTTAAAAAGCAGTGGAGACAATGGGCAACCTTGCCTGGTTCCTGTTCTGAGTGGAAATTATTTCAATTTAACTCCATTCAATACGATATTGGCTATGGGTTTACTGTAGATGGCCTTTGTCAGTTTAAGAAATGTCCCTTCTATACCAATTTTCTTTTCTTTTTTTTGGGGGGGGGGCTGGGAATGGGTTTGAACCTGCCACCTCCTGCATATGGGACTGGCACCCTACTCCTTGAGCCACAGGCACCGCCCTGTACCAATTTTCTTAAGTGTTCTGATCAAGAATGGATGCTGGATATTATCAAAAGCTTTTTCTGCATCAATTGAGAGAATCGTATGGTCTTTGTTTTTTAATTTGTTTATGTGATGAATTATATTTATGAATTTATGTATATTGAACCAGCCTTGAGACTGTGGGATAAAACCAACTTAGTCATGATGTATAATTTGTTTGATGTGTTGCTGGATTCTGTTTGTTAGGATCTTACTGAATATTTTTGCATCAATATTTATTAGTAATATTGGTCTATAATTTTCTTTTCTTGTTGCGTCTTTTCCTGGTTTGGGGATCAGGGTGATGTTTGCTTCATAGAATGTGTTGAGTAGCATTCCTTCTTTTTCTATATTTTGGAAAACGTTGAGTAATGTAGGTACTAGTTCCCCTTTAAAGGTTTGGTAGAATTCTGATGTGAAACCATCTGGTCCTAGGCTTTTCTTTTTAGGGAGATTTTGTATAGTTCATGCTGTTTCAGAACTTGATATAGGCCTGTTCAACATTTCCACCTGATTCTGGCTAGGTCTGGGAAGGTGATGTGCTTCCAAGTATTGGTCAATTTCCTTCATATTTTCATATTTCTGAGAATAAAGTTTTTTGTAATATTCATTAAGGATGTTTTGAATTTCTGGGGAGTTGTTGTTATTTTGTCTTTGCCATTTCTGATTGATGAAAGTAGAGATTTTACTCTTTTTTTCCTGGTTAGGTTGGCCAAAGGTTTATCTATTTTATTAACCTTTTCAAAAATCCAAACTTTTGATTTATTATTCTTTTGTATAATTCTTTTGTTTTCAATTTCACTTAATTCTGCTCTAATTTTGGCTATTTCTTTTCTTCTGCTGGCTTTGGGATTGCAATGTTCTTCCTTTTCCAGTTGCGTAAGATGTCCCATTAAGTTGTTAACCTCCTCTCTTTCTGTTCTCTTGAGGAAGGCTTGCAGTGCTATACATTTCCCTGTTAGAACTTCCTTTGTGGTATCTCAGAGGTTCTAATAATTCGTGTCTTCATTATCATTTTGTTCCAAAAATTTGGTAATTTCCTTCTTAATCTCATCTTTGACCCAGCCATCACTTAGCATAAGGTTGTGAAATGTTTCTTAATGAACATAAAATATATCATGGGCTCTTTTAATAAAATAATTTTTTTAAAATATGTGTACTAGCCAAATAAGGCTGCTACAAAAATAAATAAATAAATAAATAAATAAATAAATAAATAAATTAGGTGGCTTAAACAGCAGAAATTTATATTACCACAATTTTGGAGGATGCCAGCATGATTGGGTTCTGGTGAGGGCTCTTTGCAGCCTGTTGCTGGCCACCTTCTCACTGTGTCTTCTCAGGACGAAGGGAGAGTCACTAATCCCTCTGGGATGCCACCATCATGACCTCATCTACTTTAATTACCTCCCAAAGACCCCCCTCAATATATCATCACGTGGGAGTCAGAACTTCAACATACAAATTTTGAAAATCATCAATATCCTGTCCTTAACAACAAAATGTTACTTCTTTTATAATACAATTTAAAAATATATATATAATCTTTGTTTATTCATTTGTATTACTATTTGTCCTTGTCATTTAGTATGAATAATAAATTTCACAATAAATGGTAAAATTATTGGTTAAATTAGGTTTTTGCTTTTAAATTTTGTCTCAAAAGAGGAAAAACATTAAGTAGTGGTAAAATTTATGGCGATTAGAACTCTAAGCTTATACATAATTAAAGCAATCAACTTCAATAGAAAGAAAACAATTCTTTCTATATAATTTCAAGAAAAAGGAGTCAAGATTCATTAATTCATCTTAAGCCATGTTTCTGAACTTGAGCTAATTTATTTGTCTAAGTAAAGATTGTGCAGTGATTGTTGAGGGATAAGTCATTATCTATTCCTGGTTTGAAAGAATGAAGAAACTCCCATCTATAACAAATATGAGACTGTAATCTTGTTATCAGAACATATTCATGTACTCACAAATCCATATGCTGAGATGTTAAACTCCAATGTGATGGCATTTGGAGAGGAGGATCTGGGGAACAATTAAAGTTGGATAAAGTCATGAGGAAGGGTGCCTTGACTTAAAGGAATTAGCACCTCTGAGAGCAACAGATGAGTGTTAGATCAAGATATTTCCAATATACTAGGGAGTAGCACATGTTCATTTAGTCATATTTTCAAAATTGATACAAAAAATTTAATTATTTAATGATTTAATTATTTTACTCTTAACTGGCTTATTAGATATCACTTTATGATGTTGACTTTTACCCTCTTCATGACTATTAATGCCTTTATATATATTTGATGTGGCAAATAGAAAAAAAAATAAGTAAATAAGAGTGGTCAAAAAACATAAAAAAAGGAAATATTTATCAAGGTACTACTATATCATATCAAAAAGCAAACTAAAACCACCTGTGTAGGTATTCTAATCAATAATATAAAGACAGCATGTATTTATCTAGGTACTTTAAGACTTAAATGGAAAATACTTAATATCCAGTGAGTTCTGTAGTACAATTATTTCCAGCAATGGAGATTGGAAAGATTAGCCTCTATGTCTTGTTATTATCACCAGCAAATCATGTAAAGTTAATAGGCATATACATCACTTCACATACCAAATCCTTATCTGAAAAGGAAATGATTTTAATTAACTTATCTGAAATCTCCTTCCTAAGGTGAACTTCATATAATTCAGTTTACTATTCTTCTAGGATAGTGGAATTAGAAATTCTCTACTAACCTGTGGCTATCAAGAATGGGGCAGTCAAGTATTGAGAACTATTGCTGTACTCATGGTGAGGCAAACATAAATACATTTCTGGAGGTGACTGCAAGGTGTAGGTAAAGTTGTGTTTATTGCTTCCCATCCTCCTGATAAAATAAATTCTGTGAAGAAATAAATTATTTAAAAATAATTAAGAACTTTAATTATTTTAACATAGACACCAAAATTTTTCCATTATCTTTGTTCCTGTATTCTTATTGAGAACCAAAAATAACGAGACTTATTTTCAACTTGGCCTGTTCTATTATGCAATAGGATATTTGACAAATTAATTTGGAAATATTTAGACATGAGGAGAAAGTTGATTGCCAAGTTCTTTGAAAACCTGCAAAGGGACCCCGATTTACAGGTGCTGCCTCTCTTGCAAGTCTGCTGATAGAAATGTCTAAACATTACCATCCATTTCATCTGTCTTTGGTTAGCATACGACTTAAAGTTTACAGATAGCAACCAAATGAAAGATAAGGAACTGGATTGCTTTTTGTTTACTTAAATAATAAAATTATATGTTATATTATTGTTAACAATGCATGGGGCTATATAGGATAGAAAGCATTTCTTAAAATCCTTAATGGCTACTCTATGTATATGTTCTGACAGTTCAATGATTTGGAATATACTTGAGAGCCTGACCACATATATCTAAATCTTGGCTCTTCTGCTTATAAGTTATATAACCTTGGGTGATTTAACTCTTCATTGCCACAGTTTTCTTATTTATGAAAATAAAGCTGATAATAATAGCACATTTTTAATATTCTTGATGTGATAATTAATTGATGCAATATAAATAAAGTTTTAAAAGTAATGCCTCAAACACAGTAAGCATTGTCTATTATTACTATCATTATTAATATTATCAGTAGTAGAAATAGCATCATCACCAACCATCACTTTCCAGTTTAACCAGAAAGGATGAATTATGCTGCAACATTTGAGAGCATCTGATTTTTTATTAGACTCCCCTATTTCCATTTCTGGTACCCCTATGTACGATCTGTATAATCTTGGTACAATTACTGAATCTCTCTCAGCCTCAGAAAAAATACTTTTAATAATTAGCACTTATCTCACTCAGGAGCAGCAACATAATTTGCAAGCTTCAGTGCAAATGGAAATACATAGCCCTTGTTCAAAAACAGGAAATAAGTGCTGTTAAAGGCACTAAAAATAAAACATTTTCCTTTCTTCTTAAATATTTTTCTTAGCTTTTTTTTTTTGTACTTAATTTTTTTTTTTTTTTATTTAAAGGAATACTTTAAAAACTGACCTTTGGCTCCTGTTGGGCTGGCACCACGGCAGCCTCAGGGGACCCTGAACATAGCCTTGCCCAATCCAGCCCCACCTGACTTGCCCATCAGCCTTAGGATTGAAGAATACAAGAAAGGCCCCCAGAAGTTCCAGGGCCCTGCCCAATGCCTAAGACATCTGAATGCTTCTTCTGATAGGTTAGGGCTGAGTGTAACTCCCACAAATACCGCCACATCTAGAGTTCTCCTTCAGCATAGCCTACTTGCAGGGAAGGTCACACATGTAGCCTGTTTAATTATTTGCTGATTCAATTCTATAGACTTGGCCAATTCTTAGCTGCAAGTACTACCTCTTAGTCTGAAGAAAAAACTAGATGTCCCAACATAGTTCTTACTGTGAGAATCACACAGGGCTGGGGGAAGAGGTAAGATCCAAGAGACCCTCATCTCTGTTATATCGCAGGAGACAGGGAACCTGCTGACACATATAGCATATCTCTAGTACAGCCTGAAAATAACTAGCATGTGAGAAAACCACAACCTTGGCCTATTATCTACCACTAAGGAATTTATTCAGAGCCGTGGCCATCTCAAAGTACCCACAAAAAAGCCAAAGGTCCTTGATATATGCTACAATCAAAATCTTCAAAAGATGAGAGGGGATGTCCATATAAATAAAAGTAAAGTCAAAAACAATAAGGGGTAGGTTCTCCATTTGAGAAGGAATCAATGCAAGAATCCTATCAGTATAAAAAAACCCAAAAGATAACAACATTCCCAAAGAATAATTCTAGCTCTCCAGCAATAGATTCCAACAAAAAGGAAGTTACTAGATGTCAGATAACAAAATAAAAATATAGATGGCAAATCAGCTTTATGAGATCCAGAGAAAACTGAAAACTAATAAAAATATTCCATATAATAATTCAGGGCAAGAAGGAAAAGTTTATTAAAGAGATTTTTTTTTTTTAATAAATGGAACTTCTATAATTGAAAGAATCATTTAGGAAAGTACAAAATCTAGTGGAAAGTTTGAAAAATAGACTGTACTAAACAGAAGAAAGAATCTCAAAGCTTGAAGACAAGGCTTTTGAATTAACCAAGTCAGGTTGCTGTGAGCCGTGTGACGCCACGGCACTCTACCCAAGGGTGGTACAGTGAGACTGTGTCTCTACAAAAAAAAAATAAAATAAAATAAAGAAACAGTAATGAAAATTGAAAAAATTGTTCAAGAAATATAGGGTTTACTGGAGGGAGAAGACAAAAGTAAAAAGCACAAAAACCTATTTGAGGGACTAATAGAATAAAACTTCCTTGGTTATAAACAAGACAACTCCAAGGCATATACTTACCACACTGGTCAAAGACAAATAGACAAATCTTACAGGTTGTGAGATGAAAGCATCAAGTAATGCAAAAAAGACAACCCATCAGACTAGTAGAAGCCTTCTCAGCAGGAATTTTACAAGCCAGAAGGCAATGGGGTCCTATCTTTAGCCTTTTTAAATAGAATAGTGTTCAGCCAATAATTTTGTACCCTGAAAAACTGTGTTTCATAAATGAGGAAGTAAAGTCTTTCCCATCTGAGTAAACACCAAAGGAAATTGTAACTACAAGCCTTGCCCTGTAAGAAATGCTAAAATGTGCTCTATATATTCAAGAGAACAATCCATACCTAAGAAGTGTAAAAACACCCTGAAAGTAAAAAATTACAGCTCTTCTGAAGCAGTAACACAAGAAAAAAACAAAGCAACTGGGTCACAATCAATATGATGATTGGAACAGTGCCTCATATATCCATGTTAACATTGAATATAAATGGTTGAAATACCCTGTATAAAAGATACAGATTGACAGATTGAATTAAATACACAACCCCAAAATGTGCTGCCTCCAAGAAACAAATTTAATTGATAAAGATTCTCTTAGACTCAAGGTAAAGGGAAGGAAAAAAATATTCCAGGCAAATGGAAACCAAAAGCAAGTGGTAGTAGCTATTCTTATACCATAAAATAGTCTATAAACCAACAACAGTAATAATAAAAACAAAGATAGTTATTATAGTAGAATGACAAAGGCGTTAATTCAAAATGAAATATAAAAATTATAACACTGGCGCTCCCAGATTAATAAAGCAAAATGTTACTAGACTTAATAAAATAAATTTTTAAATATTTAAAATAAAATAAATAAACAGCCATGTAATAAGGCTCGTGTCTTATCAGATATTACTTTCAAAGGACAAATTCAACGAAAAGATTAAGAATTTCAAAATGCCAGCCTGAACAAAAGTGAGATCCTGTCTCTACTAAAAATAGGAAAGAGGTGAGCATTGTGGTGGGCACTTATAGTCCCAGCTTCTTGGGAGGTGGAGGCAGGAGGATTTCTTGAACCCAGGAGTTTGAGATTACTATGGACTAGTCTGAGGCCACAGCACTCTAACCTGGGAACAGAGTGAGACCCTTTTTCAAAAAAAAAAAGGAATCTCAAATAAACATTGAAACCCAAGTATGTGGCCTTCCAGATATGGAGCTTTCTGGATTACCCTGTTTACCTACCTATGAATCCGTTAATGTAGATAGGAAGGAGACTATTACTGTTAGCCTGAGATTTTCTGTGTAGCCAGAGCTCTGCATGAGCAGACCAGAACTTAACTTGGTAACATTTCTTGTAACTGACTTAGGAAAAAAAAAAAAAAAAAGCTTTAGCCAATTATAACCAGCCAAATAACCAATTAATTACACAACTAGGAACCTTCATTAGACTATACTCAAATAAAGCAAATGCCCCCTCGCACCATGCTCGATTAAGGCAGAAACCTAGCTGTAGCCAATTAGGGAATTTCTCTACTTCCCTTCTGTGTTTGGCTTATGAAAGCTTTCTGTTCACAGTTTTGGGTGGAGATCTCTGAAACTCTTCTGAATACTGATTCATTAATTAGTCTTTTTCCAAGTAAACTTTGCTAAATTTAATTTGTCTAAAGTTTTTTCTTTTAACAAAGTTAATACTAATTGCACTGCATTAGTGTGATTGTAGAAGAGTTCTATCACATAAGATGTGTCTGACAATTAAGTTCACGAACTCATCCTAGAAAAAATGCTACCTTCCTCATTGATAAATATCACTACAGTCATCTTCAAATTACTCCCCTTACTACCTATGTACCAACACCCACACCTTTAAAGCAATTTTAGAACTCTTTTTATGGAATGGCTGTCAGAGCTTTTGTCATATGGCACATATAAACACAACAAAATAATAAATGCCACTTAGCAAGTCACAGCCACACATCAACATGAACTCAGCTCTGGGACCCTGATATACCAAGGTCAATGAAAGCTGACTGAGTTGTCTGTACAGTGCTGCCAATGTAAACACGTGGTGGCCAGTTTGCGAACTTAATTGCCAGACCTTGTGCTACAACAGCTCTGATGGTCATTCAGACAAAGAGTTCCAAAACTGCTACAAAATACGGATTAGGTGCTGGCATTGGTGCATAGCTTCCCAAGGGGAGTAAATTGAAGGTGACTATAGTCACATTCAGCAATGAACTACGTAGCATGTTTTCTAAGATGGATCTGCAAACATATCAGAACTCATAAATACTTAATAAATTTTACTCTCATTGCTATTATACTAATATTTTTATTAACAACCTAAAAGCCATTTTAATTGGTGAAACTGATTTTGTCTTTTTTTAAAAATGGACTCTGAACTTATTAGCATAAAGTATAATTTTTCAATTTTTAAGGAATATTTCTTTCAGCCTTAAGCAAAATAGAAGTCATATTTTTGAGCCATAACAGAATTATAAAAACAATTCAATTTCCTATTAATAGCTTCTCTATATTTGTTTTCTTCACCTTAATCTGACACCCATATAGCAAATAATTTTTCTAAAACAAACAAACAAACAAAAACTATTAGCATGTCTTTATCTTGGTCAAGAAACCCTTCCTGATCCACACTGTCTATGATGTTAAATCTGTGTTCTTTAGTCTAAAACTCAAAAATCTCATTATGATTGACTGTTGTTGGCCATCTTTTCCATTGTGTCTTTGTTTTTTCATTTTTCATTCCATCTTAGTGCGACTCCTGTGACAGGCCCTAAGGATGGAAAAATACACGAAATAGTTTCCTGACTTTACAGATTTGTAATAGAAGAGATAATACAATAAGTAGATAAAAGATATTAATGTTAATTTCTAGAACATACAGAGACTTAACATTGATTTAGGTGAAAAAGCTTATGATTTAAAAAATGTTTCTGTAGCAAGTTAAAGAAGAAAGATGAAAAACAAAAACAAAACTTTCAAAGCAAGGGTAGCAAAGCCAAAAATGTATAGATGTGATAAATAATGGAAAGTCCAGGGCTGTGTGTTTTGCTTGTTTATTTTAGTTTTTGTAATTATTTTTAAATTGGAGCAGTGAAAGCACATCAGCAGTGAGACTGGAAGTTTTTACAGAGGACATTGTACACCCTGCTAGATAATTAGATTTATTTCTGTACAAAATTGAAGTAGCAGCAAAGAGGTTAGTGATAGGAGTAGTTTTAAATATTAGGAAATGAAAAACTTGCTAGCAGTACTGAGAATGTTTTGAAAGCTGGACCTGCTGTGGGCCCAGAGACAGTAATTTGAAAATAGTTACCATAATGCAGCGAAATATCTCAGGGACTTCATTTTAAACAAGATGGCAAAAAATAAGCTGAAGGAGGCAAGCTTGATAGTTAATTAAGTTGTTGGTGTGCCTTAATGATTCAATAGAAAAGAGAGAGGATATGCTACTTTACAATGATCTTGTTTGAATAATTGTACAAATGCTGATGCTGGCCAGGCATGTGGTTCACATCCCTTATTTCAGCACTCTGGGAGCCTGAGATGGATGGATTGCTTGACCTCAGGCGGTCAAGACCAGCTCGAGCAAGAACAAGACCCCATCTCTACTAAAAATAGAAAAAACAAGGCAGGAACTGCAGCGGCACCTATAGTCTCAGCTACTTGGGAGGCTGAGGCTAAAGGATTTCTTGAGACCAAAAATTTTAGGTTGCTGTGAAGCTATGACCCCACGGCGCTATACTAGAGGAACAACGTAAAACTCTGTTTCAAAACAAAACAAACAAACAACAAAAGAAAAAACAAATGCTGGTGTAATTTACTATAGCAAGCAATTAAAGTATGTGTTCATGTTTGGGGGAGAAAACATGAAAGTGTTTTCTTTGCATGTTAAATATGAGATGTCAAATTGGCAGTGGTGGATTGTAATGGAATATTTGGACCTGAAACCCAGGTGAGATCCAGTTGAAAGTCATAGATTTGAGCAGCATTAACATATATAGGCGAAAGCTGGTTATTTGAAATTTTCACAGAAGGTAAGGGGAGAGAAACGTTGCCAGAACTTTGAGGAATGCCAGAATTTATGGAATGGAAATAAAAACAAAGAGCTAAGAAAATTGAGGTAAAGTGTCCAGGGAAGAAAGATTTGCCTACAAATCAAGGGCAGAAAGAATTTCACAACTAAGGAGATTGTAATTCAGAAGAATTAAAATGGTCTATTTGTTTTATCAAAACTTCACTTGTTACTTCACCTGAGTGGGTATTTTCAGCGTAGGTAGAGGTGAAAATCAGGTTGCAGAGAAAGTGAGTATAAATCATAATTGTGTAAACTACTTTTTGTAAAGTTTGACTGTGAGGGGAGTGAATGAGGTAGGATGATAAAAGGATAATAGAGAAAAGATAATGAGGAGTACAAGGAAAATGTTCTCAAGATGAAAGGAATGTTCAAGGTTAGAAGAGTGGTGCAGGGAAAATTAACCTGTTAAATTCTTTGGGGCAAGGTAAAAGGTTGGACACGAAACTCAGGTTTCTGAATACCTCGTTTAAAAACAAAAGGGCTGCCACATTTTTAAACTTTGCAGCAAGAGTGAGAGAGGGTGAAATATAATGTAAAAAGTACGCATGAGAAATGTAAGTCAAAAAATTGTGCGTGATATAACAATTTGATTAGGTAACAAGTCTTAGGTTAAGACTTGAAGGAGGGAACACACTAAGAGGGAATTTTGCACACACAGTTTGTCAAAATCCTTCACAACAGCCCCTGTGGGAAGCAGAAACGTGCAGAGGGCAAAGCTGAACTGCAATGAAGTCAAAGCGAAAGGTCCAGGGGAGATGGCAGGGAACTGTGGGGCTCTCGTGGTCCCTCAGAGCTGCTGCGAATCAAGGTTGTGCCGTGGAGCTGTGCCAGACATCAGCTCAGACGAGAACCCCGGGAGTGGGGGATGACGTGGGGTAGAGAGCTCTGTTTAGCAGGTGAAAATTCCAGGCAGCTGAGAAAATGGGTTTGGCCTTGCATGGAGTTCTCTGCAGTAAACAACACCTACTATGGGTATTAAAAAAGATCCCCCAATTTTGGATTCAGGATGGCTGACAGACCACATGAATTCTTTTCTTTTTTCTTTTTTCCTAAGTCTCAGTGAAAGGAAGAGAAAAACACATTTGGAAGAACTGAAATATATCTGTACTGCTATCAAAGCAGAAATAGAAGAATTCTATTTGGGTACTCAGAAAATATTTGAGGATCCTGGTAATATATAGTTACAACAGAATGTTATCGTGGGGTAAAAGCTTTCGACGTAATCAGGCCAGAGTTTAATTTTTTTTTTCAAATAGGTACAAGTTGTAATATGTATCTAAGAATTCCTCATAGAAACTAAATTGTGTTATTTTTAAGAAGATAATATTCCTTTTGGAACAATATTAATTAATTAATTAATATTAAATTGTGTTATTTTTAAGAAGATAATATTCCTTGTCTTCTGGTAAGTTAGGAAAAAATGAGCTCACTCTTGACAGGAGGAAAGAGGCTAAGTTATCCTTTAGCATCGCCATCGTCTGCACCTGGGGGACCTGAGTTCCTGCCACTTTGCTCCTTTGGAAACCTAAGAAGAGTGTAGCTCCACTGATACCACCTACACTCTTTTTTTATTTTTTATTTTCTCTTTGAGACAGAGTCTCACTATGTCGCCTTCGATAGAGTGCCGTGGCGTCACAGCTCACCACAACCGCATAAGTGATTGGGCATAAGTGATTCTTTTGCCTCAGCCTCCTAAGTAGCTGGAGTACAGGCATCCACCACAATGCCCAGCTATTTTTAGGTGTAATTATCATTGTCCTTTAGCAGGTCCAGGCTGGGCTGGAACCCGCCAGCCTCGGTATATGTGGCCGGCGCCCTACTCACTGAGCTATGGGTGCCCAGCCTCACCTATACTCTTAAACAGAAACAGATCAATTTTAAGCCTCAAAAAGAATACAGAAGATGGAGTGCCTCGATTGTCAGAACAAGAAACTTGAAAATGGCAAGTTTTAATGAGGGTGCCACGGGCCTTAAATAAGAATTGAATCAGGACATAAGATAAAATAAATGAGAGAGGAAAAATGAAGTTATTCCTCTAAAGTCCACAAAAGTTAAACCTTGAAAGTTAAACCTTGAATTTATTACAAAAGCAAGAAAGATGAAAAATAAATTCAAGAAACTAGGAATGGGAACTGCTAAAATAAACATCTTATCCTAAAGAAAAATCTAACGAAGATAATATCTGAAATTAATAAAAATAGAATAAAAATAAAGTTGCTTGACAAATTTTCCTGTGCAAAGTCTTCAACAAGAGAAATACAGAAAGACTTCTGGATAATCAGACTGAAAAAATAAGAGGGAACATATATGTACACACATCACACAGATACACACACAGACACTGATGCACACATAGACATGTAGTTCTAAGATGATAAAGTACATTTAAGAGATCATTATATGGAAATGGTTTTGTCCTCAATGGAGTAACTGAGACTGGAGTTACCACCCACCACCACTTTCAACAACTAAAACTACAAAGGTTATGAATTTTTTTTTCCAATTGGCAAACATGAATCTTACAACAAGGGAAATAAATCAAGTGATCTCTGAGCTTGGCGCCCGTAGCACAGTGGTCACGGCATCAGCCACATACACCAAGGCTGGCAGGTTCGAACCCAGCCCAAGTCAACTAAGCAACAAGGACAACTGCAACAGAAAAATAGCCAGGCGTTTGGCAGCATCTGTAGTCCCAGCTGCTCGGGAGGCTGAGGGAAGAGAATCACTTAAGCCCAGGAGTTGGAGGTTGCTGGGAGCTGTGTGATGCCACAGCACTCTACTAAGGGTGATGTAGTGAGACTCTGTGTCAAAATAAAATAAATAAATAAATAAACAAATAAATAAAGTGATCTCTGAGATTGTACTGCTTTCTTGGAGAATATCTGCAGGCTGAAGGGCAAGTCAGGATGCCTGAATCAGAGCCTGCTGACCTTCCTGAGTTGAGAAAACAGAGCGCAGAGTTTGGGAAGGACACGATGGCTACTACTCACAAGGCAGAATTTTATACAGGAAAAAATACACAATGTAAATGATTTCCACATATTTTGGAGAAGATTGTTGTTGGATCTCCATTTGAATATCAACAGTACATGCTCATGAGGGATATCTCATGAGCAAAAAAAAAAAAAAGACCACCAATGAGGAACAAGCAAGGGACAGCTACAGTAAATGACATGGGGCTGGGATGGCTCACGCCCTGAACTAGAATACAAAGTCCTCCCAGCACACAGGACATAAAGCCTTTGGTAGCACAAGCAAATAATACCCCATTTGATCTCACCCAATGAAACCTAAAGGCAAACGTGGAAGGAATCAAATTGTTTCCAAGTAATTTAACTGTATCCTAGAACACAAATCTAGAAATATCTTTAAAACCACACAATAAAACTCTTGGACCCAATAACATAAAATCTATATGTGTGGCATTCGACAAAAAATTAGCCAGCATGCTATGAAACGTGAAAATAGATGCTTAATGAGAAAATACACACACTCAGAATGACACAAATAATAGAATTACTAATAGTAATAAAATAAGAGCAATAACAGCGATGAATTACCTTTGAATACTATGTGCCAGAATTGGGCTACATGATTGATGTATATTTCATGCAATCATTAAAATATTCCTCTAGAACACAGTTATTTTCCTGTTTTATAAGATACGAAAAAGAACCAATTGCTTAGAAAACCTAGTCACTAACACACAAGTGCAACAGGGCTTACGTGAGTCTGAATCTCAAGTTTGGCTAACTGAGATGTCCACCATGTGCCCTATTTACTCACATTACTTTACTGTCATTTAAAGTTACAGAGTATTAATATTGTATAATTCTTATAGTTGTTTGAGTGCAAATAAATAATAATAAGTTACAGGTCTATCATCATTCAGATGTCATACGTAAAGACCAGACTTATTTGAAACTTCGTTTTGACTACATTTGAAATAAGGACTCGACTACAACATTATAGCTCTATAAGGACAATTAAGAAGTAGCATTTTTAAAAAATTTTTTTCAAATTATTCTAAACAATATGCTTACCTGTAGGTAATTGGCTAATTCATTTTTAGATTGGATATCCCATGTGAACAGAAAAATATACTACAAGCCCTATAAGAGAAGCCCCGCATTTTTTAGCCCTAACATCAACTCTTCAAAACATGTCTTCCTTCTCTTGTTAGATTTAACATTTTCCAATGATTTGTCTGAGAATAACATCTGGTAGTAGCCTCCACAAATCCCGTCCTGAAGCCAGACTCTCAAATTGTCAAGATTAAAAAGATTAAATCTGAAATTTTGGTATTAATAACAATTTGGCCAAAGGCCCAAATTTATTAACAATAATATTTATAAACTTTATGATTCACTGTGAAAAGTTGTAGTCATTAACTTGCAATATTGAAAAGCTAAAAGTCAAATACTTCTTGTACTAAAGGAAGGTAGAATGAGGGAAAAATGAGAATACTACAAGGACGCCAGTGATTATGCAAACAGTAGCTGAAACACCTGTGTTGCCAAAAAAAGTGCACATATATAAACACATATTGTGTACATCATGAACTTGAATTCATAGAAAATGGAGGCGGCACCTGTGGCTCAAAGGAGTAGGGCGCCGGCACCATATGCCAGAGGTGGTGGGTTCAAACCCAGCCCCAGCCAAAAATTGCAAAAAAAAAAAAAAAAAAGAAAGAAAGATAGAAAATGGAATACTACAGGTTAGAACATTAAAATGATGTTTATAATTTATTTAGCTGAATCTTAAAAGAATTTCAGTGTTTTAATGAGTTTTATTTCATATTATGTATTACTACATAATAAAATATTTTAAAAATTATTTCTACTTTATTTGGAATAATCAGCACTATAAATATCATTGTTTTGAAAGAAATTTGTGTTTATTTATCCTTAAAATTAATCTTAGTTTATTTTATATTTCTAATACAGGTCGTTTGATTCACATCAAAACTCTCTAGCCACCAATCAGATTTGTAGAATTTAATTGGCTTTATTAAAACTATGAACGCATGTCGTATTTAGGTTTCACCTGATACATGACTTAAAAGATAAAGAAATAGAATTTCATCACTATGTTTTAAAAGTAACATATTTTTATTGTTTAGTCCAGCCATATATTTTAACTCCTTGGAGGAAGTCTTTTGAAAGTGTTTACTTTCAGCTTTTTTTTTTTTTTTTTTTGTAGAGACAGTCTCACTTTATGGCCCTCGGTAGAGTGCCGTGGCCTCACACAGCTCACAGCAACCTCCAACTCCTGGGCTTAAGCGATTCTCTTTCCTCAGCCTCCCGAGTAGCTGGGACTACAGGCGCCCATCACAACGCCCGGCTATTTTTTGGTTGCAGTTTGGCAGGGGCCGGGTTTGAACCCGCCACCCTCGGTATATGGGGCTGGCGCCTTACCGACTGAGCCATAGGCGCCGCCCCTACTTTCAGCAAATCTGTTCCCAGTTAAAAAGCAAATCTGTTCCCAGTTAAAACAAAAACACACTATAAACAACTGAAATTATTTCTCTTGAAGAAGTCATCCATGAATAATTGATATAATTAAGACAACTTTCTAAAAGAAAGAATCATATGATGTTAATGCCCTTGAAAAATATATATATATATACTTTATTAAATCATAGCTGTGTACATTAATGCAATCATGTGGTACAATGTGCTGGTTTTATACAATTTGAAATGCTTTCATCACACTGGTTAACATAGCCTTCCTGGCATTTTCTTAGTTATTGTGTAAGACATTTATATTCTACATTTCCTAAGTTTCACATGTACCCTTGTAGGATGCACCATAGGTGTAATCCCACCAATTACTCTCCTTCCGCCCATCCTCCCCCCTCCCCTCCCCTCCCTCTCCCCTTTCCCCATAGTCTTAGGTTATAATTGTTTTATAGTAGGGCTGAGTACATGGGATACTTTTTCTTCCATTCTTGAGATACTTTGCTAAGAAGAATATGTTCCAGCTCCATCCAGGTAAACATGTAAGAGTTAAAGTCTCCATCTTTCTTTAAGGCTTCTTAGTATTCCATAGTGTACATATACCCCAATTTATTAATCCATTCATGGGTTGATTGGCATTTGGGCTTCTTCCATGACTTAGCAATTATGAATTGGGCTTCAGTAAACATTATGATACATATATCTTTGTTATAATGTGATTTTTGGTCTTCTGGATATACACCTAGTAGAGGAATTGTAGGATTGAATGACAGGTCTATTTATAGATCCCTACGTATTCTCCAAACATCTTTCCAAAAAGAACGTATTAGTTTGCTTTCCCACCAGCAGTGTAGAAGTGTTCCCTTTACTCCACATCCACACCATCATCTCTGGTTTTGGGATTTTGCGATGTGGGCTAATCTTACTGAAGTTAGATGATATCTCAAAGTAGTTTTGATTTGCATTTCACTGATGATTAAAGATGATGAGCATTTTTTCATGTGTCTGTAGGCCGTGCTCCTGTCTTCTTCAAAGAAGTTTCTGTTCAAGTCCCTTGCCCACCCTGAGATGGGATCACCTATTTAACAAATGGTGCTAGGTGTACTGGCTGGCGACCTGTAGAGGACTGAAACTGGACCCACATCTTTTACCATTAACTAAGATAGACTGTCACTGGATTAAAGATTTAAACTTAAGACATGAAACTATAAAAATACTAGAAGAAAGTGCAGGGAAAACTCTTGAAGAAATGGGCCTGGGCGAATATTTTATGAGGAGGACTCCCCAGGCAATTGAAGCAGATTCAAAAATACATTACTGGGACCTGATCAAACTCAAAAGCTTCTGCACAGCCAAGAACATAGTAAGTAAAGCAAGCAGACAGCCCTCAGAATGAGAGAAGATATTTGCAGGTTATGTCTCTGACAATAACCTGAATCCATAGAGAATTCAAACGTATTAGCATGAAAATATATTTTTTCAAAGCAATGAGATCACTTTTATCCTAGTGTACAGATCATTCTCTAAAAACATTTGATATAAATCAGAAAAAGTATTTCTATTGCTCATGTTTGTTAAGGGGATTTTAGTAATAAAACATAATACTAAATAACCGTTCTTCCTCAAAGGTGAAATATTTTCCATAATGATCTACCAGCACGGAGCATTACCAGGTGCTTTTTCCTGAGTCTTCCTGGCTATAGGCAACTAGCATGTGATACTTAGAATAAATAAGACAAAGGCTTTCAAGATAAAGAGGTTATAGATTGTTAGAAAGAAAAGTGACCTTATTCATCCCCCAAACTAATAAAACAAAATAATAACCTACCCTAACATCTAGCACCAAACATCTTCTGTTTCTTAATCTTTACAGTACATGATTTTTTGAGGAGTATCTTCTCAGTATATAGGTATTAACCTAGCTACTAATATTTCTGTGTGTAACAACACACAAAAGAGGTCATACAATAATAAGTCTTATAGTTTCCACAGAAAACTAGCTACCAACATTACATAGCATATGTAATTTCCAGCCTTTGTTGAAGGATAAAGCCTGATTACGATCGGATAGATTAAACACACACCAGTATCATGCTGAACTGCTAACTATGTTTGAACATCAAATATATCTCACCAGGTTACTTCCATAGTTTTCAATAATCACTGAAGTCTATTAACTGCCTGGAAATTCACCAGGACCTGTTACATATTCTCTAAGACAAGATCAACCAAAATTAAATCCTGCAGTCTACTTAAATCAGAGTTTGGATGAATATTTATTTCTATTACTTAAAAATATTTTATAGAGGTTATTTATGAGATAAGATTTAGGCAGTTAAGGGAATTGTTTTGAAAAAGAAGAGAAAAAATTATTTCAGTCAGAGCATAGTACAAATGAAGTTCATGACAAAGAAGAGTATGGAAAAAAACAGGCTAGTCAAAGAAAGTTCTTGTAAGGAGAAGGAGGAGATAAATTCAGATTACTTCCAAAGTGTGACTTTCTTCCCATCAAAACTCCTATTCAACTCCTATTCAAAACATCAACTTAACAATTCTTCACTTCTCTTCTTTATCCTTTTTTCCAATGAATTCCTGGATATTCCACCTAATTATTGTGGAGTTTGGTGATGGGCTCAAAGTTACAGGGTGGTCATTTATTTTCTATTCTGACTTTTCCCTCTCTCCTCTATATATGCAAAATACATAGTTTTTGCAGTTTTTGGCTGGGGCTGGGTTTGAACCCACCACCTCAGGCATATGGGGACAGCGCCCTACCCCTTTGAGCCACAGGTGCCGTCCCCCAATTTATTTTTGTATGAAATCATTTCTTCATATCAATATGGGTTCATAGGTATTTACATATTCTTTGGATTATAATCCAATACTTCTCTATTTTGTTGTTAAAATGTTTCTATTTTTGTCCATTGGGAACTACTTCAATTGGCTCCTTTGTTCTTCTGACCTAGCTTCGTCTCTGTGTTTGTGGTTCTGTTTGTTTGTTTTTGAGTGATTTATTACTTTCCGGTGTTTCAAGATGTTCCAAGCTCATACATGCATTCCACATTTCTTTTTTTTTTTTTTATTGTTGGGGATTCATTGAGGGTACAATAAGCCAGGTTACACTGATTCACATTTCTTAACATAGCCCTTAACTCCTGCAGCAGAGAGAGCAAGGACAGATTGCATATACTCTAACTGGTATAGTGTACACACCTGTAGATATTTACATAGATATCTTTCTGCTCCTGTATTAAACTAATTCTAAATTCATATTTATTTCTCTAATTTGAATCAAATGCAACTTGGATAATTCTGTTTTTCTCTTCCTTGTCCATAACCTTTCACTCCAACTGTGAAAAATGTAACTCCCAACATGTCTGACCCATTTCCGCAGTTGTTAAATTTCAATATACATAAATAGCAGTGTCATAATTGTTAATACCCCCTGGGAAACAACTTTATCGAGCCAGGTATAAATCTTACATGCATTTTCTTCTGGCTTCACTGCTATACAGATTCCACTCATTTCCAAAGCTGAGCACCTTTTCATCCACCCTCAACAGTGAGACGACTTCACACGTTTGTCACTGATTACTTTGACAAGTCTGCATTCTTCCCTGGAACACTTGACTGTCTCATAATTTTTTTTTTAATTATACTTTCAGTTTTACTCCTGTGGCTTTAAAATTCTATGGATTTTGAAAAATACTTATTGGCATATGCTAAGCATTAAAATTTCACAAAGAATAATTCCTTTGCTCTAAAATATCTCCCGGGTGTCACTTTTCAATTTACTTCCTTTCCCAAAGCACTGGCAACCACTGGCTTGTTCCCATTTTTATAGTGTTGCTTTCTCCAAATGTTATCTAAATAAATAATACAGTATGTCAGCTTTGTCCAAACTGACTTCTTTAACTTTGATGTTTTTGCCTGGGTTGGTAACTTCTTTCCTTTTCACTAAATAATATTCCATTTAATGGCTACACCACAGTTTATTTATCTCTTTACCTGCTGAGTGATGTCTTTGATGCTTCAAGTTTGGGGGAATAAAACTGCTGTAAATAAAACTGCTATAGTTGCAGGCACATTTCTTTTTTAATTTTTAAATTTATTAAAATTAAATTTAAATTAAAACAATTTGTGTGGGATAGCCATCTTTTATTTAAAACACATAATACATCACTTTCACTTTCTCTCTATAAATAATTATTTACCTATATGTTAATATCCATTAGAATAATTTAGTAGAAATGAGGGGGAAGTTTCCATGTGATATTTGTTGATTTTTTTTTTTTTTAAAAGCATGTGTGTTTAAAGTTGTTAAAAGTAGGCACTTTGGCAGGCACATTTATATGTAAACATATTTTTACTGGGTATACGCCTCAGAGCATGATTCCTGAATTATTTGTTAGATTATATTTAACATTTTTAGAAACTGCTGAACTATTTTCCAAAGCGTCTGAATCATTTGGAATTCCATCATAAATGTATAAGAAGTACTGTTGCAGGTGGCGCCTGTGGCTCAAAGGGTTAGGGCGCCAGCCCCATATACCAGAGGTGGTGGGTTCAAACCAAAAACTGCAAAAAAAAAAAAAAATTGGGATTGCCTTTTTTATTTTAATAATTGCAATAGGTCTTTTATGGCATCTCATTGTTGCTTATTTTATTTTATTTTTGAGATGGGGTCTTATTCTGTTTTGGGGGGCAGAGTGCCGTGGCACCATCACAGTTCCCAGCAACCTCAGACTCCTGGGCTCAAGGAATCCTCCTGCTTAAGCCACCTGAGCAGCTGAGACTGCAGGCCTGAACCATCACACCTACTAATTTTTTTTTTCTTTTGTAGAGAAGAGGTCTTATTATATTGCTCAGGCTGGTTGCAAACTCCTGGTCTCAAGTCATCCTCCCACATTGGCCTTCTAAAGTGCTAAGATTTTAGGCGTGAGCCACTACACCTGGATTTTCTTGTTTTAATTCTATTAATATTCCTTAATATTGCTTCTATTTTCATGTGCCTATTTGCATCTGTATATCTTCTTTGGTGAGGTATATGTTAAGACCATTTATCCATTTTTAATTGCCCTATTTATTCTCTTATTATTAAGTTTTAAAAGTTTTTTATATAATTCGCTACAAGTACTTTGCCACATACGTGTTTTGTAATATTTTCTCCCAATTTGTAACTTCCTTTTCCATTTTATTATCTGTGTCTTTCAGAGCACACATTTCTCATTTAATAAATCCAACTCATTTGTTTGTCATTAATGTTTCTTTCCCTTGTTTTATGTTCTAATGTATGTTTTTCTCTGAAGTTAATATAGTTTGTACCATTTCCATTTGGTTAGTGTGCAGTGTATATTTCTCTATCTCTTTATTTACAAACTACCTGAAGTTTTCCCTTTTTTACATTTAAAGGAATTTATTTTATAGATAACATGTGATTGGATCTTTTTTATCTATTCTTACTATCTACCTATTTTGTTTTTAATAGGCATAGTTAATCATTTGCATTCAGTTATCAATATAGTTACATTGACATCTACCATGTTTATAACTTCTTATCCATTGATTTTTTTTTCATTTCTTATTTTTTCTCCCTTTATCTCTTGACTTTTTGGATTCATTTAAGTACTTGATATAAGTTTATTTTTGCTTCTATCTTAATTCACCAATTATACATGATGTAAAAAATTTAACAGTTACATTACTGTTTATATTATTTATTTCTATGTAATTGTAATCCACTTTACTACCACACAACATTATTTCACATATAGTGAAGAATCTTCATTTTAAAAATTCTCAATTATTTCCTCTAGTTCTTTTTGACATTGTAATTCATTTTACTTTTCCATATGCTTATTTTGTCCAATAAATTGATGCTATTATTTTAATTATCAGTTAGATAAATTAAGAATAAGAAAGCTATAATCTTTATTTGATTTTTATTCATTTTTTTCCTGATTTTCTTCTTTGCTTACGTTGATTCAAACTTTTGACCTATCTAATACTTTTTCTATCTGAAAATTATCATTTCACATGTTTTTAAGGATAGCTATGTAGTTGATTCCCTTAGTTGTTATTTGTCTGATAAAATATTTATTTATTCTTAAACGTTAAGGAAAATTTTCAACGGGAATAGAACACTAGATGAGCGTTTCCTCCCTGCCCCAACAAAAAATGACAAATCCCTCTATTGTCCTTATGCTTGCATAGTTTCTGATGAAAAGTCTGGTGTATTTCTTATCCTTGTTCTTACAAAGTTTTAATTTTTGTTTCTTTTTTGTCTTTAATCTGCAGTTTCAATACAATATGATTTCATTGGACTGAGGTGCAGATATTTTGGTGTTTACTCTGCTTAGTGGTCTCTGAGATTCTGGGGTCTGTTTGCTTCAGTGTCTCATTAATTTTGAAAAGTTTCTGTTGTTACCACTTCAATTATTTATTCTTCTCTATTCTCTTTTTGATTAAATTTATATAAATACTATGCTTTTTGAAATTGCTTCACAGTTTTTGAATGCCTTCTGCTGTTTAGAAGGTTTTTTAAATACTTCTGTATTGAGTGCTACCTATGGATTTACCTTCGAGCTCAATGATTCTCTCCTAGCCAAGTCAAGTATAAGGAGGGACTCACTGATTACATTCTTCTTCTTCTTTTTTCTTCCAGAGAGATTTTGATTTCTAACATTAGCTCTTGTTTACTTTCTAATGTTTCTGTTTCTGTTCACTCTGCCCATCTGTTCTCGAGCATTATCTACTTCTCCCATGAGAGTCTTTATTGTAAATTATAGATATTTGATGTTATTTGTCTGTTAATTCAAAAATATGTGTCATATCTGAACTTGGTTCTGATGAATATAATTTATCTTTAAAGTGTTTTTTTTTTTCTTGCTTTTTGACATGACTTATAATTTGTTGCAAGCCAGATATGCTGCATTGGGTAAGAAGGCTTGAGGTAAATAGGCTCTAAGCATATCTGTGTTAATCTGGTTATGAGCTGGGCTGTATTTAATTTCTTGTGGCTGTTGATACCACTTCCAACTTCTCTCATGTCCATGTTTCTATGTACTCTGTTATATTTTGTGTGTATTGTTCTTCATAGAGAGTCTGCCTCTTGCAGCTTTTTAGGCTGGTATATACTGTTATTGTACTTGAACTACTTTGATGCGGTGGTAGAATGTGAAGAGGGAAGCAATTTAAAAATACTATGATGTAATTCTGTCTTTGAGTAGGCCTTTGTCTCAGGGGTATGTCTTTTACATGGCTTTAGATTTCTCTTCCAATTTTGTGTCATTCTCACATTGGACTTTATTTGGGGAATAAAACTGCTATAAATAGTTGCAGGCACATTTTTATGTGAACATATTTTCTATTGGGTATATACCTCAGAGCATGATTCCTGCATTATTTGGTAGATTATGTTTAGCTTTTTTTTATTTTTTATTATTTTTTATTATTTTTTTTTTTTAGAGACAGAGTCTCACTGTACCACCCTCGGTAGAGTGCCATGATGTCACACAGCTCACAGCAACCTCTAACTCTTGGGCTTACGCAATTCTCCTGCCTCAGCCTCTGGAGCAGCTGTGACTACAGGTGCCCGCCAGAACGCCCGGCTATTTTTTGGTTGCAGTTTGGCTGGGGCTGGGTTTGAACCCGCCACCCTCGGCATATGGGACCGGTGCCCTACTCACTGAGCCACAGGCACCTCCCGACAACTTTAATTCTAAATTATGTTCGTTAAAGTCAACTCATTTAAAAAAAAAAAAAAGCACACGTTCTTCATCCAAAATATAAAATTTATTGGAGTCTGAGAAGGTGGAGTGCCACACTCTTTTAATTTGGATGAGCTCCGCATGGAAAGGTACAGCACAACTGAGGCCTATAACGGAACCCAGTCCAGTTAATTACCAAATCCGCCCTGCTGCTGGACACTTCTGGACCAGAAATTTCTCCAACTCCTTAGAGTTTGGCTTTTTTAGAAATTGCCAAACTATTTTCCAAAGCTCCTGAGTCATTTTGGAATCCCATCATAAATGAATAAGAAGTACTGTGTCATCTTTCTCGATCTATTTCCTTGAATCCATGTCCCCCTTTGGTTGTGTTCCTTCTTGAACCCCTGAAGGTGTGACAGGAAGATTGGAGGATGCTAGAATGGGAAGTAATTCACTTCTATCAGTTGAGCACATTTTTCAAAATTATGTTCTAGCAAAGTACTTTTCACCAGAGGGTAGACTTTCTGACGTAGGTTCTGGTTCTCTTCCCCTCCCCTTGTCAGAGGCTTGATGAATTTTTCTCAGGTCTTCACCATGAGAAGCTGGAATGAAAGATAACAAAAGTATGGGGCAAGAATCCAATGTACTCAATTCTAATATGGTCTAATACAAGGGATGGGGTAGGGGAATGAGGCAGTGGGGAGAGGGGAAGAGGAGGAAGACGGATGAGGTGGGATGCAATTATAAGAGGGACTTTACCTAACAACCATAATCAGTGTAACTTGATTGTACACTCCGTCAATCCCAAATAGTTAAAAAGAAGAGGAAGAAGAAGAAGGACAAGAAGAAGAAGAAAGAATAAAATACAGGGCTCCTCTAAGACTGTGATTCCTAGGATTTTTTTACTTTCATGAAGCCAGTGAAAACTATTTCAACAGGAACAAGTACTAAAATGTTCTTAGACCAACAGTAACTGACTTGGGACAATCCACATCAGTATGAAATAATGATGATATTCTTATGATCTGAATTTTCATGGCATCATTATTTAAACTAATAGTTATTGACTATTTTCTTACTTGATCTGTGTTTTACAACAGCTTGTTTTTCTCTCTACCTTTTGTTCTTTTTTTTGTTTGTTTTCACAGGGTTTTGCCCCATCTTAAAGTCTGGTCTATCAGTGCACTGTTTCTCTTGGACTCTTGATTATGTCATAGAGAGGCTTCTCTACTAAATCACTTTCATTACTGTAAATATTAGGACTGATATAAGATATGAATAAAGAAATTGTGTTTTGTGATGCGAGTTTGTGGCAGACATATTGCTACAATGAGCCAAAAACATATCTAAGAATAAAACCAACAAAAAGGGAGTGTGGTTAAGAAATGAAAATGGAAACTCAAATGTGTGAAGTGGAAAACGATGCTCAGGAGGTTGATCTAACAAAAAATCATAGCGATAAATAAAGGTGTGAAGATGGTAAGTTGAAATCAAAATTGAGGTTACAGAAAGGGCAGTACATTGTATGGAGATCTTAAAATTGTGCTGTCAACAAAATCGTGGGACTGGAAGGACAGGATTTCCTCTTCTTTCATATTTTCCTTCTCTCCTTCCTTTATTCCATCAGTATTAGAGACCAAGAATGGCAGGATAAAATATCAAGAAAAAAAAAGGTGTGCTATGAATTTATGCTTCTATTTTCTTTTTCTTGTCCTACCTCTAATTACCAAGGAGGGAATCAGAAGTAGATCAGAAACAATTATTTTACTTTCAACAGTTTCTTCTTTCCACTAAAATTCTATTTTCTCCCCTCCTTTTCCTATCATTAGTCCAAAGTGGGAAACTTCACTTCCATGGCAAAATTTAAAGAAGTTGTTGTACAGCATGGAAGAGAAAATAAAGAGGAGAAAAAAACACTTAAAGGTTTACATTGGGGCAGTGACTGTGGCTCTGTGGATAGGGTGACGGCCCCATATACCAAGGGTGGCAGGTTTGAACTTGGCCCTGGCCAAACTGCAACAACAACAACAACAAAAAAAATAGCTGGGCATTGTGGCAGGTGCCTATAGTCCCAGCTACTCAGGAGGCTGAGGCAAAAGAATTATCTAAGCCCAGGAGTTGGAAGATGCTGTGAAAGACTTCGTCTCTAAAAATAAATAAATAAATGAATAAATTAAATAAAGTTTTGCATAAACAAAAGTTTGCTGGGGAATCTGTAGATAAAAATTGCTTTCTTTTAGTTATACCATTTAGGCTTCCCAACTCATAGGAATGATTGATGTTTAGTTACTTTGACTTTAGGAACTATCTATATTACCTTCCCAGCCAGAGTCCCAGTAAGAAAAGGATTATACACTTATAGTGGATCGTTTTTAGATAATTTTATTTAAGAAAATTTTGACAGAAAATCAAGAGGTACTGGTAACTGAGGTGTCAAGGGCAGGAAACATAAAATCAAGAGGAAGAAAAGTGATATGGAGTTTTACAGGGGTTGTGATCTTTACTGAGGGACACATCCAGCCAAAGGTATCACTATGGGGAGTAAGCAGTCAAAGGAATAAATATCATGATCATAATGTCTTCCCTCATTTTAATATTCCAACTGCTAGACCACAATTAGAAGCCAGAGGGAAGGAAGGCTGTTGGCACAGTGTAGGTAAGATATCAACCTGACAGAGAAAGGAAAACAAACCTGCCTGGGTAAAGGGACAACTTCTAGACTTTAAAAATTACTAGAAGATGCAAGAAAAACTCGCAGAGTAAATAAGTTTTTCCTTAAGTCAGGAATCTTATGTAACTCTGACATTATTACTTGTTTTGGCAATCACACTATTGTGGAATATAAGAACTTGTCAAATTTCAGTTTGAGACAGTCATGCGAATGCATAAAAATGTAAGATTTCAGTTTTTTATTGTTGGGCATTCATTGAGGGCACAAAAACCCAAGTTACATTGATTGCATTCATTAGATAAAGCCCCTCTTATAATTGTGTCCCACCTCCAAAAGGTGTACCACATACTGTGACCCCTCACCCCCCTCCTTCCCTCTCTCTGCTCTCCTCTTCCTCCCACCCACCACTATGTACTAGGTCAAAAATTGTCCTCATATCAGAATTGAGTACTTGGGTTCTTGCTTCTCCATTCTTGTGATGCTTTACTAAAAGTCATGTGTTCCACTTCCATCTAGGTTAATACAAAAGATGTAAAGTCTTCATCTTTTTAATGGCTGAATAGTATTCCAGGGTATACATATATTGCAGCTTGTTAATCCATTTCTGGGTTGGTGGGTTTTTAGGCTGTTTCCACATTTTGGCGATTGTAAATTGAGCAGCAATAAAGAGTCTAGTGCAAGTGGCCCACATCACAAAATCTCAAAACTGCAGATACGGGCGTGGACGTAGAGTGAAGGGAACACTTTTACACTGCTGGTATGACTGCAAACTCAAACAACACTTTTGGAAGGGAGTATGGAGAACCCTCAAAGAACTCAAGGTAGACCTCCCATTTGATCCTGCAATCCCATTACTGGGATTTAGTTTTTTGAAACTCAAGATTTTAGTTTTATGAAACTCAAGATTCAGATTACCCAAAACATAAATCTAGGAGAATACACAAATCACAGCAGTAATTTACACAATTTATACAATACAATCAAATGATTCCCTGGTAGAAAACACTTATCAAAGAGTACTAGCTATGTGTCAAGCCAAAGTGTGTATTAACTTTGCTCATGTGAAAAGATAATACAAATATTCTTCAAGGATCACATTTGATATTTATGAGCATATACATTTTTAAGATTTGTTTTCAGTGTTTATTTTTACTGTTATAACTACCAGGAGAAATGAAAACCTTGAGTTAATATCAGTCTTAGGAAAAATTACTTTGTGTACAAATTAAGCCAAATTTTACCCTTTATACTGAACACGTTGAAGTTATTAAATAATTCAATTGTATTTTATAATATATAGGTCCATTTAACTTCATTTAGTGAAAGTATCTTCAAAGCGAACCTTCAATTGTGCAGTTCAATGTACGACAGTCTATACTGCTTTTTTCTTCATTCATCCAATTGAGGGCTGATGTGATTTCTGTTTGATCTTTCCAAAAAAAAAAAAAAAAAGATGTTTTCATATGCTATCACAAATAGGAGAATATATTTTCAAAAGTTGATTTTACAATATAATTCCTTCTAATTCAAGGAGTATTGTTTAAAATTATGCTCTGAGCCCAATATATCATCTGATCATATGTCCTTTCATGATATCTTAATAAAACAGGTATATGTTTGTCTAATGGAAAAATAGTAAATGAGAGGAGATAATCTGGTTATAAAAAACTATAAACACATTTACAGAGCTATTTCTCTGTATATCAACATCTCTGTGTGTATGTCTTTCTTTCCCCCTCTCCTGTTCGGAGATCAACTTTCTTCCCTCAGGTAATCCAGGATTCTGTCCATATTGTAGGATCCTTTCCACAAGTCCTCTGCATCTTGATGAAAAAAGAGGAAAAAGAAAGAGAAAAACGTGCCTGCTTATATAAAAGCATAAAACATAAAACAAACTCACAACAAAAAAATAATCAGACATAGAGTGAAAGTGACACATTAGTTTACATATGTCTGTGTGTGTGTGTGTAGACAAGGAGGATGAAGAGGACAAAATCAGACACAACTATAAAAATCTTACATATATATAAAGATATATGTTATATTAATATTATAAATATATGTATTTTTATCTTTTTAACCCATTCCTTATATTTTAACAAATTAATATCTTGTGTCCACACCATTACTCCCATGCTTAAAATTCTAAGGTGCTTTTATTGCCAATAAATAAAAGTCTGCATACAATATATTCATCCAAATTTTTAATCCTGTTTCTATTACTATCAAATGAAAAAGTTTTATCTTTACTACCTGGTCTTCTTGTTGACTGGTAAACACAGTGGATTCATTATTTTCTCACTACATTGTACAAAAAAAATTCCTGAAACAAGTATAGTAATCAATAATTTTCGAAGATTTGTCTGGATGGACATCCATTTAAGCCCACATAGTCGTGACAGCCTTGGTGGGCAGTTCAGACAGTAATTGTTTTGCCTGTAGTAGTTGGGTGCACAGAATTGAGACACTGAGGAACATAATTTGACATGTTGCAAATCGATATTTTCAGGGGCAAATTTTACCTTCTTAGACTTCCATTTTAATATTCTAATGAGGATTTCCAAAACAAATCAATAAATGTGCTAAATAATGTGTTTTGTTTTTTTTTCACATGCTTGGGGAAAATATCAAAGAATAGCAATAAGACCTTTAGCATTTGAAGCTCATCCCAAAGAAAGAAAAACTGAATTTGTTTTTGTTTGTAGAATATTCTAGATGAATGCTATTACTTTCCTAAGTAATAACCAATTGTCCTCAAAATTCTTAAATGTAAAAAAAAAATTAAATTAATTATTATAGTAAAAAGAGAGCTAATAAAACTGGAGTTATTTTTAGCATCGAGTCAGTTAATATTATTACAAGCTTTCCTTACTGGTATAGAGCATTCAAATTCACGTAGCTCAGGAGTCAGCTCCACGTAGAAGAGTTCTGCCTCTTCTTTTCATGTTTGTGATGTATAGACACGGGTGTTGTTTTAATTAGGTAAAGCTAGATTAATGAAAGAAATTATAAAGATATATGATGGAAATGCAGATGTCATACTGGGAAGACCTTTACAGCCCCATCAGCACACACATCTCATTTTATTTTGCAAGTTGAGGCAGATGACGTAAGTCACTCGCATGATAGAAAAGATGTCATCCAACAGGTAAGGGATGCTGTCATTCTTCTTGTGATTGATCTTGATTTTTAAATAAAGTACTTATAAAATAATAAATAAATGCTATCTACATTTACCGTAGCTATTTACTAACAGCTGGATTGATTGAACCACTGAGAAGACAGAGCAGCTTTGTAAGTGAAAAAAAATAAAGTAAAAAAAATAAATAAATAAGGAATGAAAGAAAACTCCAAACACAAGAACGCTCTTCACGACTTTAGGTGTACAGCATTATTCTTCAAGTACTATATTTCTGAAAATTTAGTTATGTCATTTACATGCTCTTATGATTTAATTTGCTGCCACCAGCTGAATAAAATATATTAAAATACAGCCCAGGATGAAGGAGGGAAGAGGAAGGGAGAGGTTGGATGGAGGGAGAGTAAACAGGGGGACCACACCTATGGTGCATATTGCAAGGGTACATGTCAAATCTATTAAGTGTAGAGTATAAATGTCTTAACACAATAATTAAGTAAGTGAGGTGAAGGCTATGTTAACCGGTGTAAGCATTCCAAATTGTATATAAAATCAGCACACTGTACTCCATAAATGCATTAATGTATACAGATAGGATTTAATAAAAATTTATTTTAAAAACCAATAAAAATATATTAGAATGGGGCGGTGCCTGTGAGTGGAGTGCCAGTTCCATATATCAAGGGTGGTGGGTTCAAATCTGGCCCCCACCAAACTGCATCAAAAAATAGCCAGGCGTTGTGGCAGGCGCCTGTAGTCCCAGCTACTCGGGAGGCTGAGACAAGGGAATTGCCTAAGCCCAAGAGCTGGAGGTTGCTGTGAGCTGTGATGCTACAGCACTCTACCAAGGGCAACAAGGTGAGACTCAGTCTCTTAAAAAAAATAAAAATAAAAATAAAATAAAATATATATAAAATATTTTATAAATTACTTCCTTGTTGAACCTTACATTTGTTCCTTAACTGTAATATTGGCTACTTTTAATACTTACCCCAGTATGTTTGATACTTGCAAGCATATTCCTGATATCATTTTAATTAAGTTTTTGGGCAGATGTGGTTGAAATAAGTCTATGAGTCCCTAAATAAAGGATCAATACTGAATTCTGACCCCTGTTGCAACTTTCAACATAGGACACTTTGTTATTCATTCTCTACATGTTCCAAAACACATGTAAATAATAAAATATGTGCATGTATGTGGGCATGTTGATGTCTCTGCTTATGTTCTGTCTTTAATTTAAATGTGTTTGTACAACCTTTTATGAAGACTTTAAAAAATTTCTATGTAATCAATTACTCCCTCAGCACATTCTGTAATATTTTGTACACAAATGTAGGCATTTATTTTACTGAATAACTATTAATTTATATATTCATTTCCTCCACAAGTCCTTGAATTTTGGAGAATGTGCTCAGCTGTTTCATAGTGTCTACATATTGCCATCAATTTAAATATGCTTACTCAGTGTGTCAAAAAGTAATTATCATGAAAGTTAGCTCTAACTAATTTTGTTTATTCATTTGTTTTTTATATATATTTATATTTTAAGGAAGACTAACACTTATATCAACTGAGCTTATTAGAAGATTTTTAATGGCTGTTTAAAACAATTATAATTTTTATGAAGCTATCATGACAAGTATAGATAAGAAAACAAACATAATCTCTAGGGAATTAGGTTCCAAAGAGATTAGTAATATAACATTATTTAACATATAATAATAAAATAATTTAAAACAATAAATAAATAATAATTACTGGGCGGCACCTGTGGCTCAAAGGAGTAGGGCGCCGGCCTCATATGCCAGAGATGGAGGGTTCATACCCAGCCCCGGTCAAAAACTGCAAAATGAATAAATAAATAAATAAATTAAATAATTACCTTTTTGTGATCTTTTTCTACCTCAAAGTAGAAAGTACTATAATAACTTTTTAAATTCAGGCAGCACCTGTGGCTCAGCAGGTAAGGTGCCAGCCCCATATACTGAGGTTGGTGGGTTCGAACTCAGCCTCAGCCAGCTAAAACAGCAGTGGCAACCACAATAAAAATAATAGCCGGGCATGGTAGTGGGCGCCTGTAGCCCCAGCTATTTGGGAGGCTAAAGCAAGAGAATTGCTTAAGCCCCAAAGAATTGGAGGTTGCTGTGAGCTGTGATGCCCTAGCACTCTACTGAGGGCAATAGAGTGAGACTCTGTCTCAAATAAATAAAAAAATAACTTTTTTATTTCCCTTAATCCTTTTAAATTCCAAAATTACAAAAGTTTCAGTTGCTCTATGACTGCTTACATATACTGACATAATTTAATGGAAGTAGAGAGATGCGTGATCTATATTTTTGGAAAATTACTTTATATTTTATAATGCCCCACAATATAGAACTTGAGCAGAAAATTGTTTTGGTGGAAAGTTAATGTAGAAAATTCTTGGAGGATTAGAGACTTCTAACTCATTCAGAATTTCAAATGAAAATTTCAAATTATGCAAGTCAGTCTTTTTCTTTCTCCTAGGATTAAATAATAATCTTCCAAAGAAAATCTCAATCTACATTTATTTATTCGTGGGTATCCAAGGATTGGAGATTGGGAGAAGGAATTGAATCATTTTCTTCAACACTTCCACATGGTTTAGTAAATTCCTTTCTGAAATCTCTACAATAAGTTGAATTGATTACCACTGAGATACACATTAGTGAAGTAGTGTGAATTAACCAACCTCCTGTCTGCTTTAATTGATTTTCAAGTATGGAGCATACATATTTTTTATCAGGTTGTCTGAAGAAAAATCTAAATATTTTCAAGAGAAATATGAAAATAATTTCATATTCAAGTCTGCTTTTTTACCTAAACAAAGTATGTTCAAATTTATTTTCATCTAGAATAAATATGAGTCACATTAAAAATGGAAAGAAGGATGGGAGCAAGATGGCAGCCGAGTAACAGCTTCCTTGCGTCTGGGCACCGTGAGTCTGGGGAGATAGGATTCCAGGCATCTCTGGCTGGTGGGAACTGCCTATCATCACTCCTATGAGGATACAGGGAGTCAGCGAGAGACTTCTGGACCCCAAGAGGAGGACTAAAACAGTGGAAAACCGGCAAGTGGTCGCGTGTGTTCAATCCGTCTAAACCCGCCCACAACTGTAAGTTCAGTAGCAGCGAGACTGCAAACCAGAAAGGCCTTACCTGTGAACAGTTTTGATGTCCTTGGGCTTGGCACTGAGTTGAACTGCCCTGGGGAAGGCCTGAGCGGGAGTGCGGAGAACTTTGGCCGTTGTCTAGGGCCCCAGTCTGAGCCGCTGAGCCAGACGGAGCTAATAGTGTTTGGCGGTGGGTCACACGGAACCATTGTCAGTGATCTGCCCCGGCAAGCTCCACCCTCAGGGTAGCAGAGCTAGAAACAGGTGGGAGCTTGTAACCCAGCAACCAAGTAGCCTAAGGGTGGGGTCTGAGCCGCCATGCAGCCCTAACCCTCAGGGGCAGAGTGAGACCGGTTTTGGCACACTGGGTAAGCGGATAGCCACTTCAGCAGTGATTCCAGCGAGAAAGCTGGGAAAGCTTCTGCTCAGCAAGTTTACAAGTTCAAAGTGCCTTTTAAGTGGGCTGAAGAGAGATTTAGGGTGTCTACCTGCTGGGGTTTGAGAAATCAGCAGCCTCCAGTCGTATCAGAACTGTGACTAACATCTCATACCCCAGAAGACCACATGTTGCCCAGACAATATTCAATAACATATACAAACTGCTTTGTTTTTGGTTGTGTATTTTTTTCTTTTTTTTTGTTTGGTTGTTTTTTTTTTTTTGTTTGTTTGTTTATTTTGACGTTGTTGATGTTCTTTTGTTTTTTAATTTCAATCTTTTCCATACAGATCCCTTTTTCTTTCTCAACTTTTCTAGTTTAATTATAATTTCCCATTGCTGCCTTTTTGAATAACTACAACTTCATTTTTGCTAGTGTTTCTACCGCTATCATTTGGTTTTTCACCCAATTGTATCCCCGTAAAGTTTTCTGTTTGCTTGTTTTGGTTTGATTTATAGCATTTTTGTCTTTCCTCTCTATTTGGTGGAGGTGGGGTACTGTGTCTGATCAGGTTAGCAAAGAGCTGCTGACCTCAAGGGAACCACCCAACTGGGCACTCCCAGAAGGTGGGGATTTTTAAGGTCGTGTCAAAGTACCCTACTCTACACCTATATTGCCCTGTCTGTCTCCCTCTTTCTGTACCTCTCTTCTTTTTGTCAATATTCCTTATCCCCACCCCCTCTCCTTTCTCTATCATTCCTTTTTTTCTTATCACTCGGTCCTCCTTTCATTCATCCCTTTTTTGCTCCTCAACCTTCTCACCCTTCTGGTCCTGTAACCCTTAGTCCACAGGCACAAGAACTAAAGAGCAAGAGGAAGTGAAAGGAAAATTAGGGCAAGGAAACAGATAAAAGAAATCACTCATGAGGAAGAATCGGCAGAAAACTCCAGGCAACATGAAGAACCAGTCCAGAACAACCCCGCCAAGGGACCATGAGGTAGCTACTGCAGAGGATTCCACCTATACAGAAATGTTAGGAATGACAGAAAGGGAATTTAGGATACACATGTTGAAAACAATGAAAGAAATGATGGAAACAATGAAGGAAACTGCTAATAAAGTGGAAAATAACCAAAAGGAAATCCAAAAACAGAATCAAATCAGAGATGAACGATATGAAGAATATAAAAAGGATATAGCAGAGCTGAAGGAAATGAAACAATCAGGGAACTTAAAGATGCAATGGACAGTATCAGCAACAGGTTAGACCATGCAGAAGAAAGAATTTCAGAGGTAGAAGACAAAGTTTTTGAGATAAATCAGATAGTAAAAGAGGCAGAAAAGAAGAGAGAGAAAGCAGAACGTTCACTGTCAGAATTATGGGACTTTATGAAGCGTTCCAACATACGAGTTATAGGAATTCCAGAAGGGGAAGAAGAATGCCCCAGAGGAATGGAAGCCATACTAGAGAATATTATAAAAGAAAATTTCCCAAACATCACCAAAGATTCTGACACACTGCTTTCAGAGGGATATCGGACCCCAGGTCGCCCCTCAACTCTAACCGAGCTTCTCCAAGACACATTGTGATGAACCTGTCCAAAGTCAAGACAAAAGAAAAGATTCTGCAAGCTGCCAGGAGTAAGCGCCAGTTGACCTACAGGGGCAAATCCATCAGAGTGACCGCAGACTTCTCTGATGAAACTTTCCAAGCAAGAAGACAATGGTCATCTACCTTTAATCTACTTAAACAGAACAATTTTCAACCCAGAATTCTGTACCCTGCTAAGCTAAGCTTCAAAATTGACGGAGAAATCAAATCATTTACAGATATACAAACATTGAGGAAATTTGCCACAACAAGACCAGCTCTACAGGAAATACTTCAACCTGTTCTGCACACTGACCACCACAATGGATCAGCAGCAAAGTAAGAACTCAGAAATTAAAGGACAGAACCTAACCTCCACACTGATGCAAAAGATAAAACTAAGCAATGGACTCTCACCAAATAAGACGAATAGAATACTACCACACTTATCAATTATCTCCATAAATGTTAATGGCTTGAATTCCCCACTGAAGAGACATAGATTGGCTGACTGGATTAAAAAACACAAGCCATCCATTTGCTGTCTGCAAGAAACACACATGGCTTCAAAGACAAATTAAAGCTCCGAGTCAAGGGTTGGAAGACAATTTTTCAGGCAAATGGAATTCAGAAGAAAAGAGGAGTTGCAATCTTATTTTCAGATACATGTGGATTTAAAGCAACTAAAGTCAAAAAAGACAAAGATGGTCACTTTATATTGGTCAAGGGAAAACTACAACAAGAAGACATTTCAATTCTAAATATTTATGCACCCAATTTAAATGCTCCCAGATTCTTGAAGCAGACCTTACTCAGTCTGAGCAATATGATATCTGATAATACCATCATAACAGGGGACTTTAACACACCTCTTACAGAGCTGGACAGATCCTCTAAACAGAAATTAAACAAAGATATAAGAGATTTAAATGAGACCTTAGACCAACTATGCTTGATAGATGCATATAGAACACTCCACCCCAAAGACAAAGAATATACATTCTTCTCATCACCCCATGGAACATTCTCCAAAATTGATCATATCCTGGGACACAAAACAAATATCAACAGAATCAAAAGAATTGAAATTTTACCTTGTATCTTCTCAGACCATAAGGCACTAAAGGTGGAACTCAACTCTAACAAAAATGCTCGACCCCACCCAAAGGCATGGAAATTAAACAATCTTCTGTTGAATAACAGATGAGTGCAGGAAGAAATAAAACAGGAAATCATTAACTTCCTTGAGCATAACAACAATGAAGACACAAGCTACCAAAACCTGTGGGATACTGCAAAAGCAGTTTTGAGAGGAAAATTCATCGCTTTAGATGCCTACATTCGAAAAACACAAAGAGAGCACATCAACAATCTCACAAGAGATCTTATGGAATTCGAAAAAGAAGAACAATCTAAGCCTAAACTCAGTAGAAGAAAAGAAATACCCAAAATCAAATCAGAGATCAATGAAATTGAAAACAAAAGAATCATTCAGAAAATTAATGAAACAAGGAGTTGGTTTTTTGAAAAAATAAATAAAATAGATAAACCATTGGCCAGACTAACTAGAAATAGAAAAGTAAAATCTCTAGTAACCTCAATCAGAAACGATAAAGGGGAAATAACAACTGATCCCACAGAGATACAAGAGATCATCTCTGAATACTACCAGAAACTCTATGCCCAGAAATTTGACAATGTGAAGGAAATGGATCAATATTTGGAATCACACCCTCTCCCTAGACTTAGCCAGGAAGAAATAGACCTCCTGAACAGACCAATTTCAAGCACTGAGATCAAAGAAACAATAAAAAAGCTTCCAACTAAAAAATGCCCTGGTCCAGATGGCTTCACTCCAGAATTCTATCAAACCTTCAAGGAAGAGCTTATTCCTGTACTGCAGAAATTATTCCAAAAAACTGAGGAAGAAGGAATCTTCCCCAACACATTCTATGAAGCAAACATCACCCTGATACCAAAACCAGGAAAAGACCCAAACAAAAAGGAGAATTTCAGACCAATCTCACTCATGAATATAGATGGAAAAATTCTCAACAAAATCCTAGCCAATAGATTACAGCTTATCATCAAAAAAGTCATTCATCATGATCAAGTAGGCTTCATCCCAGGGATGCAAGGCTGTTTTAACATACTCAAGTCCATAAACGTTATCCACCATATTAACAGAGGCAAAAATAAATATCACATGATCCTCTCAATAGATGCAGAAAAAGCATTTGATAAAATCCAGCATCCTTTTCTAATTAGAACACTGAAGAGTATAGGCATAGGTGGCACATTTCTAAAACTGATTGAAGCTATCTATGACAAACCCACAGCCAATATTTTACTGAATGGAGTAAAACTGAAAGCTTTTCCTCTTAGAACTGGAACCAGACAAGGTTGTCCTCTGTCACCTTTACTATTCAACATAGTGCTGGAAGTTCTAGCCAATACAATTAGGCAAGACAAGGAAATAAAGGGAATCCAAATGGGAGCAGAGGAGGTCAAACTCTCCCTCTTTGCTGACGACATGATCTTATACTTAGAGAACCCCAAAGAGTCAACCACAAGACTCCTAGAAGTCATCAGAAAATACAGTAATGTTTCAGGATATAAAATCAATGTCCACAAGTCAGTAGCCTTTGTATACACCAGTAACAGTCAAGATGAGAAGCTAATTAAGGACACAACTCCCTTCACCATAGTTTCAAAGAAAATGAAATACCTAGGAATATACCTAACGAAGGAGGTGAAGGACCTCTATAAAGAAAACTATGAACTCCTCAGAAAGGAAATAGCAGAGGATATTAACAAATGGAAGAACATACCATGCTCATCGATGGGAAGAATCAACATTGTTAAAATGTCTATACTTCCCAAAGCAATCTACCTATTCAATGCCATTCCTATCAAAGTACCTACATCGTACTTTCAAGATTTGGAAAAAATGATTCTGCGTTTTGTATGGAACCGGAAAAAAACCCATATAGCTAAGGCAGTTCTTAGTAACAAAAATAAAGCTGGGGGCATCAGCATACCAGATTTTAGTCTGTACTACAAAGCCATAGTGCTCAAGACAGCATGGTACTGGCACAAAAACAGAGACATAGACACTTGGAATCGAATTGAACACCAAGAAATGAAACTAACATCTTACAACCACCTAATCTTCTATAAACCAAACAAGAACTTACCTTGGGGGAAAGACTCCCTATTCAATAAATGGTGTTGGGAGAACTGGATGTCTACATGTAAAAGACTGAAACTGGACCCACACCTTTCCCCACTCACAAAAATTGACTCAAGATGGATAAAGGACTTAAATTTAAGGCATGAAACAATAAAAATCCTCAAAGAAAGCATAGGAAAAACACTGGAAGATATTGGCCTGGGGGAAGACTTCATGAAGAAGACTGCCATGGCAATTGCAACAACAACAAAAGTAAACAAATGGGACTTCATTAAACTGAAAAGCTTCTGTACAGCTAAGGAGACAATAACCAAAGCAAAGAGACAACCCACACAATGGGAAAGGATATTTGCATATTTTCAATCAGACAAATGCTTGATAACCAGGATCTATAGAGAACTCAAATTAATCCACATGAAAAAAGCCAACAATCCCGTATATCAATGGTCAAGAGACATGAATAGAACGTTCTCTAAAGACGTCAGACGAATGGCTAACAAACACATGAAAAAATGTTCATCATCTCTATATATTGGAGAAATGCAAATCAAAACATCCCTGAGATATCATCTAACCCCAGTGAGAATGGCCCACATCACAAAATCTCAAAACTGCAGATGCTGGCGGGGATGTGGAGAGAAGGGAACACTTTTACACTGCTGGCGGGACTGCAAACTAGTACAACCTTTCTGGAAGGAAGTATGGAGAAACCTCAAAGCACTCAACCTAGACCTCCCATTCAATCCTGCAATCCCATTACTGGGCATCTACCCAGAAGGAAAAAAATCCTTTTATCATAAGGACACTTGTACTAGACTATTTATTGCAGCTCAATTTACAATCGCCAAAATGTGGAAAGAGCCTAAATGCCCACCAACCCAGGAATGGATTAACAAGCTGTGGTATATGTATACCATGGAATACTATTCAGCCATTAAAAAAAATGGAGACTTTACATCCTTCGTATTAACCTGGATGGAAGTGGAAGACATTATTCTTAGTAAAGCATCACAAGAATGGAGAAGCATGAATCCTATGTACTCAATCTTGATATGAGGACAATTAATGACAATTAAGGTTATGGGGGGGGAGCAGAAAGAGGGATGGAGGGAGGGGGCTGGGGCCTTAGTGCGTGTCACACTTTATGGGGGCAAGACATGATTGCAAGAGGGAGTTTACCTAACAATTGCAATCAGTGTAACTGGCTTATTGTACCCTCAATGAATCCCCAACAATAAAAAAAAACGGAAAGAAGAAAAACAGTACTTAAGGATGAAGTTTGTGAAAAATTTGTTTAAGTGAATATATTAGCACTAAATTATTTGTACATAGATAATAATTAGGAACATTTGAAAATATTTATGGAAAACTCATAGAAAATAAGGAGGCAGAATTAACAATACTGGAAAATATGACACTCTTCTATAAAGTGACTGAATTTCTCTCAAAATTTATTTTAAGTATAGTGAGAAAAAAGTAGAAAATGAAGGGCAGCATCCTTTACCTCATCTATTATTTAGTTTACTAAAATGAAGATAGGTACAGCTCTCCATTTTACTTTCAAGAGAACAAAATTCCATTCCTCTTCCCTTCATCTGCAGCGAACATCGCTAATCTGAGCATAGTTCTCTTTTCTGCGTGACCCATTCCTTTACCATCTGCAGCAATTCTTTCTGGAGTGATCAGAAAAAGATGTAATGATGATTAACATGGTGCAGGGAGAGAGAATGTGCTCCAATGATGACTGTTTTATGCAGTTTCTGTAAATTGGAATAACAAATGACATCCTCCTTTAGCTGAATCTGAGATAATCAGACAGCGTCAGCCTTCTGTTTTCTAAGTCCATTTGTGGAAAGAAATGCGGGCATTAAAATCATTCATCTTTTGAAGTGCTCCTTTCTTCCATTCTCTCCAAACTGTCTCTACTTGTCTCAATGTTATCTTTTGAGGTGTTTTATCTTGACATTGAACACTATCAAATCTAAGATTATTATTTTTTTTCAAGGTTCTGGATGGAAAAAGGCCTTCTAATATTTTCATACTTTAAAAAACAGAGCCAATTTTTTCTGGCTTGAAAAGACATCATTTTCAGCAGTAAAAATTATAGGTCCTCTTTCAAATACAAAATAACTTACCTTCCTACACATTTTAATAGCATTAATTCCATTTTTTAATCCAGGCAACTCTTAGCTGTTGTCAAAAAAGAGTTGTGGTCATTCATTCTGGATTATTTTATCATTTGGTATTTTTAAACTCACAAAGGTAATTTATGAGCTGTTGTCATTCAGTTGTGATCATTCATTTTGGATTATTTTATCATCTGGTATTTTTGAACTCACAAAGGTAATTTATCTGTACAGGTTAATTATTCTCACCAGAATGTTAACGTAAGTGGGAGAGGCTGTTTTATGTGGCAATGCAGAGTGATAAGGCTTAAACCTTCACCTACACCATGTAATTGATTTGTTACAAGATCATGGTTTTAACTCGGTGTCCGTGGCTCAGTGGTTAGGCCACATACACCAGGGCTAGTGGGTTCAAATCTGGCTCGGGCCTGCTAAACAACAGTGACAACTACGACGACAACAAAAAATAGCCAGGTGTTGTGGCGGGTGCCTGTAGTCCCAGCTACTGTGAAGCTAAGGCAGGAGAATTGCTCAAGCCCAAAAGTTTGAGGTTGCTATGAGCTGTGACACAATGGCACTCTACCAGGGGCTAACATAGTGAGACTCTGTCTCAAAAAAAAAAAAAAGAGATAATGATTTTGATCATATTTTAAAGGGTATATACTATTTTGTAAAAAGTAGAAGACAATAACCATAGCTTTCAAAGAAATTAAAAATTCAGGGAATTGAGTTAGATACATACATAATTAAAATCTATATTAGCTTTATATTGCTGTATAATAAATTACTACAAACTTAGTAGGTTAAAACAATAAAAGTGTATTAGCTCACAGCATCCATGGGTCACAGTCTGGGTAGGGGCTAGCTGAGTCCTCCATTCAATTCAACTTGAAGACAGATGCTTGCCCAGGATGTGATCTCACTAGAGACTCAGCGTCCTATTGCAAGCTCACTAGTTAATGGCAGAACATAGTTCCTTCCAACTATGAAACAGAGGTTTTTTTTTTCTTGATGCTTATCAACAGGGAATGATTTTCACCTCCTACAGGCTGACCACCATTCCCTGCACTTGTCATTCTCCATGAAATGCCGTTCTCCTCCTTCAAGCTGGCAGCAGAATCTTCTTTGATTTAAATCTGCTCTCAAAGAGAAATGTGCAGCCTTTTATAACATCTCATCTTATTAGGCCTGGTCCACTAACATAATCTCCCTTTTGACTAACTCTAAGTTACCTTACTATATCTCAAAAATATCTTTGCATGGAAGGTAGCATAAACCTAGGAACAATATTTTGTCACATCCGTTGGTCTTGCTTACAGAAAAGAGCAAGAAGATTAAGTGGGGCCTGTACACTGGGGAAAGGTGAAACATTTGGGACATCTAGAATTCTTCCTATCACAAAGTATACATTGGAATAGCGTAAGTCTATAAACAAAACAGAAATTAGATTTGTGAAAATTGAATTCATGCATATTATACATATGTTGAGGAAGAAATGTGGATAAGAAATGCTGACAAATGCCTGAAAGCACAGATAGTTTTCCAGGTGGTAGGAGGCGGGACAAAGGAGGACAGAATAGAGAAGACACATAATATGGAAAAATGAAAATGCCAGGCTTTTTCCGTTGGCTAGTTTGGCTGATAAAACTGATGGTAAAGATTTAGGCTTTAAATTAAAGGCATTAAATGTGTTCTGCTTGTTTTAGAAGGTAATGGTGAGCTACTGAATGTTTGTGATGGTGGAATTGTTCTCCCCTTGCCCTTTCAGATACACCGTCCATCCAGGACTCTGAAAGGTCCACCTACCTGCATCTCATTCAGGTGAGCCCTTGTCTTTAGGCTTCCAGAGGTATTTGCCCAATGAAAAGCAGAAGCAGGCCTGTGGCGGACGGGGGGGGGGGGGGAAGAGGGAGGTGGGTTCACTCCTGGGTCCTCCTCCTGTGAGGCAGGCTACATCCCGCATAACAGGTCTTCTTCCCCACAGGTTTGTATCATTGTAGGTTCCAATAGCCACTATCTTTTCTCTCTCCTTTAGGTACAATGGAAAAAAGAAAAACAAAACACTGGCAATGTAAACCCCTGATATGTTATTATCCCTTGATCAGCATCTTTCTAAACATTGTCAATTTGAGAGTGCTATTTGTTTGCAATAGAGTCTTGACTAAAATTGAGATGTATAAAACTGAATTCTTGTGGAAAAGTTAATCTGACAGTGATAAATAAAGAGTATAGAGAGAAAAGCGATTGCATTTGTTAGTCCAGCTAAAAGTAAAAATAAAGGAAATAACTAGAGGATGAACATGAGAATACAGAAAAGATGAAATAAGAGGCAATGTGGAAATAGAATAACCTAGTACTTGGCAACAGACTTGGTGTAAGGGATGAAGGAGAAGGAGAAAAAAGCTAAATCAAAGACCTAACTTGGTAACTTAAAAAATTGTGATTACAGTAATAAAAGCATCAATTTCAAAAGAAGACATTCATTCAGTGGTTACTAGGAATAACGAGTTCATTTCTTAAAACGTATATATAAATGCTGTGGCCATTCACATACAGACAAGCAAGAAAGGTGGATTTGACATTTCAGAGGGTAGCTGAGGACAAAATGATAGCCTCAAAGACAACATGAAAGATGTGATAAATGAATTCATAAGAATGATTATCTTTAGAGATAAATAAAAGAGCAAAGAATGTACATCCAAAATAAAACCTTAGGCACCTATCGTAGAGAAATTAGTAGGAAATTTTTTCTGAAAAAAACTGTAAGAAATGCATAAAAAACAAAAAGTCAAGAGTTTGTAAGTAAAAAGTATATACAGAAGAATTTTGTAAGAAACAGGCATGGTTGAATTAATGCCAGTCTCAGTTTCTGCTTGAAAATATCGACAACTAATCACTGCAGTCCCACCCGTAGCCATCAGTCCATAGTTATCTTGTCTTTCATTTTTTAACCTGTGACCATGTCACCTACCCAGGCAGAGCTGTTTACACCAGGCGTAGATATCTCATCCAAAGGTAATTAATTCATAATCTGATTAGTGCTCCCAGAGTATACTTGCTGAATTTGGCCAAGGGCACTCTTACTTTTAAAAATTTATGTTGATAAAACCCAGAAAGACTAATGAAGTTAGTTGAAGTTGTGACTAACAGTGGGTGAGGTGTAATAACATTCATAACCAATAATGGGCTATTTTCAAAACAAAATTAAAAAACAGTTGTAGCAAATAATGGAAGAATCACGCTATAGAGTGGTAGTAAACAAAACAACATGGTACTGACATAAAAATAGACACATGGACCAAGGAAAGAGAACAGAGAATCCAGAAATAAATTCACACATCTGCAGGGGACACATCTTCAACACCTGTGCCAATAACATACATTGATGAAAGCACAGTCTTATATAACATTATATAGGGATGATATCATCTTATATGATATTTCTTTTGAGTTAATCATTTAATAGTTTAGATGAAGTCTTATAAATATGCTATACTTCACCAGTCTTTCAAAATTATGTTTTCTCATTTTATATAATCCAGATATGTTTGTTAGAAAAATAAGATTAAAAATAAATAATCTATACTGCTTTGATTTATGTGTATTCTGTCTGAAAGTCAGCTAGGAACAGTCTAGTATCTGTGAGTGTTTATGTGTGAAAGACAGGTCATATGATACTACTGTAAAAGTACTAATTTTCTAAATATTCTCATTTTCTTTTTTTTTTTTTTTAAATAAAAGCCTATAGGCTTTTTTTTTTTTTTCCCCAGTTATTGGCCAGGGCTGGGTTTGAACCCACCACCTCTGGCATATGGGGCTGGCTCCCTACTCCTTTGAGCCACAGGTGCTGCCCAATATTCTCATTTTCAACTGATTGAATCTTAGTGTCTTAGAGCAAAGCAAAATAACAAAGGAGGTCAGATTGTCTGAGTGTTCTTTCTACACTTGTTCTACCATTCAAATGCTCCCTCTGCCTCCATACTGGGCATCCCTTAATGTACAATTTGTTACATTACGGAGTAAAGTTATCTAATAAATACACTCACATCAATGTTCTGGAAGTTATTGTATTCTTCATTTCAGGAATATTTGCATTTTGGTGATCAGGGAGTTATCATTATTAACTGGTTAATCATTTCGTTTCTAGATTTAGAGAGACTTGGACTCAAATCCTGGATCCATAAGGTTCCATGTGCAATTCAGGTAAAACTTTTAAGACTCAGCTTCCTGTTAAGTAGAGACAATATTCATGTTGTTGAATTGATATAGTGTTAAAATAATAATAATAATACATGTAAGTACTTAGCACAGTCTGTGGCGAAAATCACGTTTTATTACAAATTTGAATTAAGAATATAGCTAAAATTTGTTGTAACTACTATCCTTAAAGAGTATAAAGTAAGTTATTTAGAATAAATTAAGAGATATGTCCATAGTTTAATCAGCACTTCAAACATTTCAGTTATTGGGAGCAACTATAGAAGTAAGGAACGGTATTACACGTGCCTATATTTGTCTACAAATCTACTTAGTTATGCATACATGACATTCTCACATCCTTCTATGAAAGATGGGAGACAAAATGTTTCATCAGCATAGCTTGGACAGGGTGGACAGTAACTTACAGGACTTTTCTGGTTGTATAAGTGAGTAAATACATGTTTGTAACAACTGGAGTGATATAGAGAAAAAGAGAAAAATTGAGTTCCCATTTTATTTATTTTGAAAGTCAATAAAAACTTAACATTGAATATTTTTATCTCTTGTGTTCTAGCTTCAATAACCCTACCATATTTTTTTCAGCATGGATATTCCTCTCAGGCAGAAATTGATGTAGTTTTTCTGTTTAAGTAAAGGGCTAAGGTAGCAAATAATGGAAAGGACAGATGTTGGCATTGTAGGTGGTGGAATAAGGACAGTGCAGAGATCAGGGAGAGACAGCCATCCCATCAGCAGTGGGAAAGTTACCACGAGACCACGGATAAAAATGACAGTGCTGACATCAAGTGCCAGAGAATAAAGTTTAACACTGTGAATGAATTTCACTTTGCCTTTCTCTACGTATGCGTAGTATTTGGAAGCAAGTCTAAGTTCCTTTGAACTGAATAAGCCCCAGATATTCTTAAAGAAGGGAGAATAAGCTAAAAACATCGAGGGAGAGGTGTCAGATCTGATGCTAATATGATGACAGGCGCAGCACACGATTGCCATAAACATTATAAGCATAGATATAAACTGGATCGATAAGTGAATACATGAAAATATATCAATATCTCTCCATCTCCATATATGTATGTATGTGTGTGTAACTTAAAGAGTAACATGCTGGATAAATTGTAATTATATCAAGTTTATCAAACATACCTAACAATTACATGTTCAAACAGTGGGTCTACAATCCATTTACATAGCCTATCAACATGATAACACCAGGCATTCTCCCAAACTAAATAAACTAAAAAAAAAACTTACAAAGTGGTTTGAGAAAGTGTACTGGAAAATTTCAGTTAAGCAATACAACTATCAGACTATGAAACTGACAGGCTTCATGACCTAAATGGCTTTTCCGAGATGATTGAGGCACTTGGAAACCTCACACATCAGCCTGACCCAGAGCATTTCGCTGCTGAATAAAGAACCTGGGTTGTAGGGTTGGAGGACTCAAATTGTCCTCACTTCATCTTGGCTTGCAATTATTTATATCTTTGAAATTATTACTAAAATTCACTACTAGGGATTATATAAAGATATGCCTTATTCTGTTTCTGCTGAAGAACAACAACAACAAAAAAAACAACTTGAGATTGGGTTATTTACAAATAATAGAGACTTATTTCTTCTAGTCCTGGAGGCTGGAAAGTCCAAGACGTCTGGTGGAGCATCGCCTCACTTTCTGCTTCTCAGAGGGCACCTTGTTGCTGCTGTCTCAAATGGCAGCAGGGTTTGAAGTGTAAAAGGGATGAACACCACGCTCTCACATAGCAGGGGATGTAGGCAGACCAAGCTTTCTGAACACCAGGCACTCACATAGCAGGGGATGTAGGCAGACCAAGCTTTCTGAACACCAGGCCCTCACGTAGCAGGGGATGTAGGCAGATCAAGCTTTCTGAACACCAGGCTCTCAAGTAGCAGGAGATGCTGGCAGACCAAGCTTTCAGAGGCCTCTTCTTATGAGGACATTAATCTTACTCATGCAGGCAGAACCCGGGGACCTGATCACCTCCCCAAACTCCCACATCATCGATTTGATGATTAGGTTTCAACATATGACTTTTGGAGTGACAAATACATTTAAATCAGAAAATTTTGCCCTTAACCCCCCCCCAAATTCATGTCCTTCTCATATACAAAATATGTTCATTCCATTTCAAGAGGCTTAAGACTCTGAATTCATTCCCTTATCAACGTGTCCCAGTCCAAAGTCTCATTTCACTATCATCTAAATCAGATATGGGGGAGCCTTGAGGTATGGTTTATTCTGAGGTAAACGTCCCCTCCAGCGGTAAGCTTGTAAAAGAAAACATGATACGTGTTTCCAAAATACAGTGGTGTGACAAGCATAGGGCATTCCTGTTCCAAAAAAAAAGAGAAAGAGGAAAGGAATAATCTGTTCCAGGGAAGTCCAAAACTCAACAGGACGAATGACATTAAATCTTCAGACTCCTTCGTCAGCTCCATGACCTGCCTTTCAGACACACTGGGGTGGAGGTTGGGACACCCAACCCCGGCAGCCCACCTTATGGCTTTGCTGGACCCCCGCCATACCATATTGCTCACGAGTTGGAGTTCCAAGCCTGTGGCTCTGGCCACTTGGTGCTGAGTGTTGGTAGCTCTGCAACTATGGAGCCTGGGGGTAGCTCTGCCTCCAGGGAGGCACTTTTGGCTCTGTCTGCAGTGGCTCTGACAGCTGCAGCTGATTCAAAATACTACATCGGCCCTAGTGAGGGAAGCAATGAAGTAAAACCTGTCGAGTGTCTGTCAACAACAAAGCCTAAGGGAGAGGACTGTGTGAGCACAACACAAAGAACTGTCAGCTCAGGTTGTTGTAGAAAAACAGCTGGCCTGGTTTCCAAGCTAAATAGGAGTTTGCTAGATCAGTGGTCCCCAACCTTGTTGGCACCAGGGACTGGTTTCATGGAAGACAATTTTTCCATGAATGGTCAGTGGGATCTGACAGGAGGTAGAGCTCAGGCAGTGATCTGGGAATGTGGAAGGGCTGCAAACCAGACAAGGCTCTGCTCACTTGCCCACTGCTCACCTGCTGCTGTGCAGCCCGGTTCCTAATAGGTGACAGACCAGAACCTTGTTGGTACCAGGGACTGGTTTCGTGGAAGACAATTTTTCGTAGCCTGGGGTGTGGGGGAGTAGCACAGGAGGCCCAGCTCAGTCAGTGATGCCGTGCAGCAGGGTTCCTAACAGGTCATAGGCTGGTACAGATCTGCATCCCTGGAGTTAGGGAACACGGGACTGTCGATAAAAATAAAGAATAACTTTCCAGATTGTGAAAATTTGAAAAAAATGTTTATATATTGATGCAGAAAAATGGTCAACAATTATTGTGGACAAGGGCTTTTTTCAAGTATTTCTCAAATCATACTGTGTGTGAGCTTCTGCCTATAAGGAAGTCTGGAGTTAAGTCTGAGTCAGTTTTTAGAATTTTAGATGATTTTTCTTAATATGCTGGCGGCCCAGATGATTGCCACGGATCTGAGGTGGGAAACGTATTGTAATAAAAAGCATTGCATTGAAAGATGGCTTTCTGTCCATGGTGTTGGAATTCTGAATTCAGAAGCTGCTTAAAGTTCTAATGCTCTGAAATATCTTTTCTTGACATTTCGTGACGGCTTTCTGTTTCCAGACTTTTGTTTACTTTCTGATGCCATCTGAGCTCTACCCAGGACTCTGTGCATGTTTTCATGTGTGTGTATGTGTGTGTGTGTGTGTGTGTCTATGTGTCTGTGTACATGTGTGAGTATGTCTTTTACAGCAATATATAAATCTTTGGGCAATCATGATTGCTTCAGGAAGCTCCAGATTCATTAAGGCACGCAAGTTAAGAAAGGCATTAAGTTAAGAAAATGAATGAGAAATACCTGACTGAGAACCAGTTTATTTTTTACAAAACTGTGAAATTTTAAAGCACTTGCTTTCCTCACTGGCTAGCTACTTGCCCTATTTCTGCACAATAGGTAGTGACCTGTCATCATGCTGATTAAACATGATTAATTCTTCAGGACTCTTAAATTAAATTTAGTTATTCATAATGCTAGAAATCATAACTAGAAGAAAAACATATGACCTACAGTTGTCATTAATTAGGATATTTCAAAGTATGCTGGCCTATTTTATTGGCTCTTTATATTGTGTGAATAATGCTTTGTGTTTAATAATTTAAAAGATGCAACAGATATTTAGGCAACGATGATAAATCTATTCTCTCAAATTAAGAGGGTTTTCCTTGGGGAAGTGTCTCCAAACACTTCTCCAAGGTAGGTATGACGTGTGCTACTATTGGCATCGAGGTAATTTTAAGTGTTAAAGAAGCAAATTTACATGGGGAGAAAAGTTGGTTTTCAATTTGGTTTCTGTCTTTCTGATTACATCATAAGGAATTTCACTTTGACACTAAAATGTATTTAAAACTGGACTTTTCTAATCTGTCTTTTTATTTAAAAAGATGTGGATCTTAGCTTCAGAACCTTCTCTGAATTATGATATTCAGTTGGAAGTTAATAGTACTGTTGTGTTTTAATTGGATTTATTTTATACCACCACTTATAGGCGATTAGTTCTCATTTTTCATTTACGATAGTAAATAAAAATAATGCTTAAATTCATTTATACATATTGAGTACATTTATTTACTAAAAACATCTAAAGTAAAACTGAAAGTTGAGATGATTTTTCTATATATTAAGATTTTTCCCTCTCAGGCTGCTTCTTTTTTTAAAAAAAGCAAATGACACAAAACATACAAAAAATAACAAACAAAAAATCCCTCAATCTTTATAACGAATGATCGCAGAAGGCTTGAGCCTAGGACTACTTATGACAAGAAGGATATGGAATCATTAGCTAAATAGTGAGGGATTTGCGGGGCTCTTCTAGGAACAAAGGCGGGTGCCCCTGTGTTGGTGCTGCCCCACTTTGATCCTGCCCTGAGCAACTGCCACACCTGGGAGAAGGAGGGAAACCTGACAATGTGTAAAAAAATGCAGGGAAGTCCCCAACCCAGGGGACAGGCAGGCAAATAGGACCTGGAAAGGGCCAGGGGCGGTGGGTCCTGCCTGTAGTCCAGTACTCTTAGAGGATGAGGTGGGTGGATTGCCTGAGCTCAGTAGTTTAAGATCAGCTTAAGCAAGAGCAAGTCCCCGTCTCTTATAAAAATAGTTGGGAGTTGAGTCGGGTGCCTGTAGTCCCAGCTGCTCGAGAGGCTCAGGCAAGAGGATGGCTTGAGCCCAAGAGTTTGAGGTGGCTGTGAGCTATGACCCTGTGGCACTCTACTGAGGGCAACAGAGCAAGATTCTGTTTCAAAAAAATAAGATAAAATATATATATATATATATATACACACACACATATATGTATATACATATATATATATACACATATATGCCTATGGCTAATTTTCATATCCTGAAAGTAGTTTGGTGAGAAGTCTGAGCCACCAGGAAGGTACAGTCCAGACAAGATCAGACCCTAGATCATAACCAGAGACTCTTATTTGACTTGGGGTCTGTTTTTTATCTCTGGGGAATGTATCTTATTCTCGTTCTATTAACCTATCTTGCCCTTCCTTGATAATCTTCATTTCATGCTTGCCTTGCTTTTGGTGTGTCTGATCATTCATTCTTCAGCCAGGAGGGCACCACACACGGAGACCAGACAGCCAGCCTGACACAATGACAAGGGTTCATACAGGATGCTCAACTAACGTGAAGAAAGATGGTCAAGAACCCCTATATTTCCCACGAATTAGACCAATGGTTAACATTGGGCATTGACCTGGAGGCAAAATTTATCAACAGTCATGTGGCTGTTTATTTAAAGAGAAAATTAACCAGCCGGGCAGCGCCTGTAGCTCAGTGAGCAGGGCGCTGGTCCCATATGCCGAGGGTGACGGGTTCAAACCCAGCCCCGGCCAAGTTGCAACAAAAAAATAGCCGGGTGTTGTGGCTGGTGCCTGTAGTCCCAGCTACTCGGGAGGCTGAGGCAGGAGAATCACCTAAGCCCAAGAGTTGGAGGTTGCTGTGAGCTGTGTGACGTCACGGCACTCTACCGAGGGCAATAAAGTGAAAGTCTGTCTCTACAAAAAAAAAAAAAAAAAGAAAATTAACCAGCCATTTTTCCCGTGTTTTCGATCAAACTTGCCATTTTTGAACTGGTAAAAAATTCTTTCTGAAAGGTTATGAAATAATTCCTGATGATAGGGTGTTGTAGCTGCTTCTGTAAATCTGGCACTTTGCCCTGTCTTCCACTGACAGCTGAACTGCCAATCAGGCATGCAGTGTTATTACTTGGAGTGCACCTGCCTTAATAAAATACAAAAATAAACAAATCTTGCCTACCTCCCTTGTTGGTTCCTTCTTTGTCGATTATGGGAGTGAAAAAGTGAGTACAGTTATCCTGAAGGACACTAAGGACTCTAGAGAGGCTGTAATGTGTTTATAGGATTATCAAATGAGAAGAACAGGAAAAAGATTTATTTGAAAGGATTACAGGACAGGAGGGAAAAGGAAAGAAAGTCAACAAAAGCAAAGATTTATAAGATTAAAAAAATTGATAAATGGATATAAATACAGGGCATGCTCTTTATTAAAAATACACCAAGGATCTATACAAAATTCCTGAGTGTTTGCCTAAGAAAGCAATTTACAGAATATCACTGATTCCACTGAGTGGAATAAGGTAGATTTTAAGATTCATGTCAGAGAAAAAAAAGTGTAGCGGGAAAAGGACCTTGACTTCAAGGACTAATGAATGGATAATACTGAATTAGAGAGGGATATTATAAAAAAAAAAAAAATAGATAATCCTGGTTGCTATCTAATCCTGTTTGTAAAATACTCTCAGGGACACCTGACTACTACTATGAAGAACTTGGGCTGTCTCATCACATTTAACTTTTTATAACAACAATCTACCGATTATTTCTGATAGAATTAAAGAAAAATAATAAACCTAAGGAAATAGAAATAGCTTTGTCATTTAATATAAGTCATTTATGTGTTTACAATAATTTACATATATATGCAATATTTTTAAATGAGAAGAGAAAATATTAAAATATATATGCCTCCAATGTGACACACATCTTTCAAATATTATATTTTATTTAAAATTGCTAACAACTTTGAAACATTGATACTAGAATCTCTGTTTTACAGATACGGGAAATTGCCCTAATACGTGTCATATGACTACCCATAATCACATCAATTTCTTCTCTACTAAAGGATCACAAATAGATTTTTTTCAGTGTAACTTCAAATTCTATGAAAAAAAGAGAGGGGGGGCAGAAAGCTTTTATTCTGTCGTTCCTCACCTCTACTCCAAGGGGTGGTTGTCTTTTTACTTCCAGCTGTAGTAGTGTAATTGAGACCAGATTTACCCTTTCATTAAAAGCAATGATAAAACTGGACAAAATATATTGGGCAACAGTTATTAGGCACCTACATATAGACGGCTCATGATTGTGATCTTTGAAAGAAGGAGAGCACAGGAGGACAGTGTCTTGGTCCCCTTTGGGTTCTGCCTTGAGACACTTTTCTGCTAAGTCTCATGAAGACAGAATCCAAGTGATGGGTTGGCAGCTGTTTCCCTTCTCAGTTCTTGGTGTTCTCTTGGACTAATACCAAGACTCAGCTTCACACAAGCAGGTCTGTAGTCCCATTGAAGAGACAGTGCAAACATTGGAGTTGCAGACTGCTAATGTGAAAGACTTGCATTGAAGAAGGGCCTTTGTGGGCAATAATCATAGGTGCTTAGCCAATGCCATGGCCACTCATTCTCATTCTTAACTCCAAGATTTATTACAGAGATGCCTTTGCATAGAGCTGAAAGATGACTGAGGATAGTAAAGGTTCTGCAGTGGGGACACATCAGATTTCTGATCCAGCTGGAGTGGAGAAAACCAAGTCCCTTGGTGTGATCTCAGAAAGACGAGCCTTTGGAGTAAATACCACACCATAGAGTAATTGCTACATTCTAAATCCGATATATAAACTGAGATAGGCTTTCTTAACAAAGAATACAATGAAGCCTAACAGAGCCAAAAAGATCCAATAATAATTTATTTTCAGTGTACATAAAATACTTACTAGTTCTGATGAAAATTAAATTAAATTAAAAATTGTTAGAGAAATATACATGGACATTTACCACATATGTATGTAGAAATTAAACAAGACATCAATTAACCAATTGTTTTATTGGTACAAACACTTTGAAAAATAGTTTGATAGTTTCTTATAAGTAACTCCAAATGCCCCAACAATTCCTCTCCTAAGTTTTTTGCCCTAAGGCAATGGAAATGTAAGTCTTTAAAATACTTGCTCAAAATAGTTTATAGCAACTCTATTTATAATGGTCAAAAATTAAAAATATTTATGAGACTTTGGGTAAATAAATGGTTGTGTGATTTAGAATGATAAACTATTGAGCCATAATAAAAAAAGGGCTACTGATATTGCAAACATGGATAGATCTCTAAAGCACTTGTTCCTTGTATGGAATATAGAATGCCCAAAAGAGGAAAAGTGGAAATGGTCTCTGTCTTCATTGGGGTTAGGTTTAAAACTTGTCACAACTTGTCAGATTGTTTACTTTCTGTCTCTCCATTTCACTCAGTAAGGTTCACTTTATTTAAAAATGCACACACGCATACACACATATACGACAAGGATGAAGAAAAAAATAGGTACAGTGATAACTATTTGGAAGTTTTTAATTATCCAATCTCAAATGCTTGAAATGACACCTAGGAGATACAATTTCTAGGGCTGAGTTTAGTCATGATATCTATGTGTCTGTATGTACTGTGTATTTATATTTTTAGTACAAAAAACAAGTATATATAGGGAAAAATAAAAATAACATCATTAGTTCCCCTGTAAGAGACTGGATAAATTCCCTCTTTGCCGAGGAGAGCCAGAAAAACTTAAAATTTGGTTCTTGGTCATGATGGGACAAGAAGTTGAATATGCCTCATTAAACCCCCTCCTTCTCTAATCATTGTTAGGCTTTCCTCCCCTAGAATTACATGGAAACCAGCCCTTGGAAAGATTTGTTCCACCATCATTTCAACCAGCCTCAAGACTGCCTCTCTGTTTTATGATTTCAAGACAACTGACTAACTTTCCTTTCAGGTTAAAGGCCAGTGGCCACCTGATTCATGTCTTCTGCTTTGTCATCTGACATCAGAGGGCCAGAAACTTTACCCTCAGATGACACTAAGGCTGCCATATTTTGAACATGTGATTCATAAAGAGGTATGAATCTCAAAGATACGTGCACAAGTTTCTTCTTGTGTAAATATGCATGATTTATCCTATAATTTATTAAATACGTATATTCAGCCACCCCACTCTGCATAAATTTATGATTATTTTATCCCTTCCTCAAAGTCCTTGTCTCAGGTCTTTTCCAGAGGCTATGCTTCCCAGCTTGCAAGTTGGCCATCCAGCACTCCGCAACCTTTTAGGAGAAATAAAACTCTCTTTTCCAAATTTAAGAAACTCATAATTCTTCAGTTGATAATAGTCCCAAACTTACAATGTTTTGACAGATTTTTCAGTTTTATGATGATGCGAAAGCAATATATATTGAGTAAGAATCGTGCTTTGAATTTTGAATTTTGATATTTTCCTGGGCTAGTGGTGTTACTAGACTCTATTGAGTACAATTTAAGATAATAAAAAGTAAAGTATAGTGGGTCCATAACCCAGTCACATAGCCATTTTATTATCATTATCAAGTGTTAGGTACTGTTCGCAATTGTATGTGCTCTGCTTTTATATGACTAGTAGTACAGTAGGTTTGTCTATGCCAATATCACCACAAACATGTAAGTAGTGAATTCTGCTATGACATTACAGCAGTCTCAATTTCACTAGGGAGCAGGAATTTTTGAGCTTTGTTATAATCCTACGAGACCATGTCCTGTATGCAGTCTGCCCTTGACCAAAATATAATTGTGTGGTACATGACTGTGCTCTTATTTTTCTTTTGTTTAATATTTCTAAAAGTATTATGCAATTTAACCTGAGAGATGCATGCAGCAAACTAAATCTTGTTTCAAAAAATAACAAAACTTTACAAATAAAAAGGTATTGTTCTGTTACCATTTTCACAGTAAATATTAAGTGTACCATTAAGTTATTTAGCACCGCAGTGTCTCACAGTAACAGGTAAAATGAAATATCTACCTATGGCTGCATATGTACACACATATTTGAAATACAGGTAAGAAAAAAGTATTAATATTTAAAAGATCCAACATCTACATGTAACTATTTTCTAAACATTGGGGGCAGTATTTTAATTTTAAAAAGTAGCAACATACGGTTAAACCTTGAAATCACTTTGATATAATAAAGTATTAATAAAATTAATAAGACTAAGTTTGTGCTAAATACTATGAAATTAGAAAAATTACCATAAGAAGAAATATTTAAAAGAATTGTTGAGGTATAAAAGTCATAAGTGATAGGATTGATGGTAAAATTCATAAGTGATAGCATTGAAGAAAAAAATACATACTTTATATATACATAAATATAAACATATAGTTCACATATACTTCATAACATATAAACTATATTTAATAATACATATATCAAGTATGAGTTTTGATATATTGTAATTAAAAAGAAACTTTTTCTACCTACTCAGTTAACCTTTCCACAAAGATAGTTAAAAAAAATAGATATTTTTTTATTGAATAAGAATTTAACCAGATGTGATGCCCATCATGGGAAATTTGCTAAGCGATTCTCAGATTTCTACCCTTTTATATGGCCATACAGTTGCCAAATATAACCATATGTTCTTAAGATGAACAATGAATGTCCTCAAGTGAGAGAACTTGAAAATGGCATTTATCACACAGAGTGCATCCGAGATTCACCTGGTAATTGAAGTGACCACTTGTGTTAGCTAATTGGCATTAGCCAGAGGAAGGTGGCTATGCAGCTTGGAGCAAGGCTGAGATCTTTTCACAGGGTCTGGGAGATAGAAACAGCATGTCCCTTGTTTATACCGTAAAGAGATGTTTTTTGAGCATCCAAGAAAAATATTCCTGTGTCATAAAAAAGTTTTCTAATTGTGAAAAGAATATACACACACATTTCCTCAAGAGGAGGAAATACTTACAATTTTTCTAAAGTGTATGTTGCAAGAAAAAGTAAGGGAGAAGAAGTCTTCCTTTTTTCAAACAGGGAGAATTAACCTCTTATGTTTGGTTTGCATTCTTCCTTGCAAGAGGGAAAACACAATCACCTTTAGTCATCATTAAAACATATTTTGTCATTTGTTAAATAATTATAGGCAAACAAATACTTTTTTTTTAAAGGAGCTTATGGTTCCAGAGTAGGAGGGGACTATTACAAATAATAATGATGCATTCTCAAATGCACTACATATTTTTAGGAAATGATGTGCTCACAACGTAAAAGATGGATTACTTGTTTAACTTTGGAGAAGCAAGGTCAAGAACATTTTATGGTGACTTTTGAGGGTAATATTTAAATTAAACTTCTGAAACCCTCCAGGAATTTGTCATTTAAATGAAAGACAATTCTTTTTTTTTTTTTTTTCTGGCAAAGAACAAGCTCAAAAGTAAGATTCAGTATGGACTTACTCTAACAACGCTAGTGTATGAGAGACAGGAAGGAAATAGGTTGGTAAGAGCCAAATCATCAAGTGCTTCAAATTAAATGCTGAAGCTTTGAGACAGGTATTTAGAAAATCGCAATCTACTGAATGTGATGAAGCAGGATAAGGGTGTGAGTGGATCTGTGTTTTAGACAACCGTTGATTGTGAGCAATCTCTGGGCTGTATTGTATTTTTTTCTTAACTCTTCAATTTTCTTAACTCTTCAGGCAAGGAAGGCGACTTCCCCACTGGTTTTAAGGGCCCTCTCTAATTCATGACATATTTTAGCCATTGATGCTTATAACGCTAACGCTACCCTCCAACATTTTTTTGTCTCAATTTCTCGTTCCCTGTTGGTGAACTTTTTCTTTGTATTTTCATAAAAACAAGTATTACTCAGTGTTTTTGTTTTATTTGTCCTTTTCCCTTTCCACCCTCTGTCTTCTATCTGCCTCACATTCTGATGGCTGGAAATGCCACCTATATGCTGCGGATTCTCTAATTGCTACACTAGAGTATTTACCTAACTATGCTTAAATACACTGAACTGTACTCAGCAGCACCTTCCCCTGATCACTCTCTAGTCTTATATTTCCTACCTCAAAAAATTGTACAACCACAGAGCTTAGTGACCAAACCAGAATGTAAAGTTATTTTTGGCATTTTTTCCGCTCTTACCCCTTACAGCTAAACTGATGCGGAGCAGGGACCCGTCTTAGGCTTTCCGAGCATGGAAATGGATGAAAACTTGAGTCACTTCAGGGGAAGTTCCGGGCATCCAGCTAGCCTTGGAAATAACAATGGCCCTCCAAGAAAATCATGGTCATGAGGTGTTTTCATTCTACATGGATACTAAAAGAGGGCGTCTTAACATGTTTGTGAATTGTTTTTGAGAAATTCCCACCAGATAGAAAGTGCAGTGAGGGGAAGTGAGAACTGAGCTCTGACCACCATTCCATGTTTACATTTCTCTCTGAGGGCCCTGTGGAGAGTCGTACCCATCTTAACATTCCACTACTCCAAGAACCCTTCAATCTACCTATGATGCAGTCCCCGCTCCAGGATGTCCTATTTTGGTGGGCCAAGCCAATGTATAACCTCTCTGTGTTGATTTACAGTTTTGCTTGCCTGAAATGTACCTCTGCTTTTAAAACCAATGCTTGCAAGCCATTGAGGAGTTTAGGTCTTGGGTGTTAGCTGCCCCTTCTTGCACGGAGCCCTGCAATGAAAATATCTCTTTTCTCAGCTCCCCCTCTTGGCTTAAGTGTCTGGCTTTGCTGCATCCAGGGACCTGACCCACATCTGACCTGGTAACAAACAATGACCAATTCCTATATTATCTAACTCTATGACAGCTTAAAAATCTGTTTCTCCCTCTATGACAGCTTAAAAATCTGTTTCTCCCTTTTAATCTCACTGCCACCAACTAACTTCAAAACACCATCTTTGCATTCCTACAATAGTCTCCAAAATTATCTTCCTATCCATCACGACTACTGTACACATATTTTCCAAGTAATCTGGAAGTTATGTTTCTAAAATTAAAATAATTATGTCTTAGGTTCCTACATCAAAATTTCTTTCTTTTCTGAATCTGCCTTGTTTCTTTATTTGGTATATGGTCTTCTTCCCCCTTTTTACCACCATCTCTGTTCTTTTGGGGTGATAATATTGACTAATCCTTCCTTAAGAATGTGGACAGTGCTTTTATACCTACTGCTTTTCTAATAGCCCAGGACTTTGTATAAGCTATTGAAACACCCTGTGGCCACCACTGATATTCTCACACTGCTTGTAATTAGCTACAACTTTGTGTTATTCACTGGACACCAGTTGAGTGTCCAAAATATGTCTGTCCTTTGTCTACCTCAGCCATGTACTATATCCCTAGTAGAGATCAGTGTCTGCCTTGCAGAACACAAAAAATATTTTTGATTTATGTAAATATTTAACACAACAAATGCTTAAAATAGAGTAAGAAAGTTTTGTTCTACAGTTACATTCCTGTGAAGACACTCACGAGCTTTGACACAACCTAGTTCACTGGCCCTTTCCTGAGAGGTTTAGCGGAGGGGAAAAGACGTGGAAGTGTGTGCTCAGGACAAAAACATTGATGGGCAGAAGAAAGCTGATCAGAAGAAAAAGAAAACCACCTAAAAGGAAGAGAGTTTGCTGTCTGTTCAAGATCCCAACGCTAACCGCATGCTTTGGAATGGTAGCCCTACTTCCTAGGGGCCCTGCTTTGACTTCCCCGCCACTTGATTCTAACACGGCATATCATGTATCTCACACTGTCTCTGATTAATATAACACTTTACAAAATAGGTTAAAGGTTTAGGTGTCTAATACTAGCCTTTTGAATTAGGATGACTTCTTAAATCTCTGTTTCATGTTTAAGTAAAAACGACTTCAAAGACGTTAAATAACTAGTCCAAGGGCACATATTTAGTGGGAACAAAATTTCTGATTCAAAACCAAGTGTACATTTTACTACCCTCCTTGTAGCTCTACTTTTTAAAAACAAGTATTGTATTACTGCCTTTCCTACTCTGTCATTAACTGTCATTAAATTTTAACTTGAGTAACAGACTTTTTGAACCATCGGAAATTGTCAGATACACATTTATTCTCAGCTCCTACATTTTAAATATCTGTTCTGTTTATTTAGAATTAAATTGAATAGGTTTTCTTAGTATTCTCTCAAAGCTGACTTAATTACTTCCTAATTATGTAAGTAGTTATTAGAATATCGTATATGATTATCTCAAAAGTGTATTAATCAAGAGCTGAGAATATACTAGGGTTTAAAATTGTAAAATCATGACTAATTCTACATGAAGAATAAAACTTGAAGATTCCAAGTGCCAAGACTTACAATAAATATGGCATTGCATACAGATAGAAAAAAATCTCTACCTTATACCAAAATTCTGTTAAATCAAACATTTAAAATTTAAAAATTGTAGGCCAGTCCCAGTGGCTCATGCCTGTAATCCTAGCACTCTGGGAGGCCAAGGCAGGTGGATTGCCTGAGCTCACAGATTTGAGACCAGCCTGAGCAAGAGTGAGATCCCATCCGTAAAAACAGCCAGGTGTTGTGGCAGGCACCTATAGTCTGGTATTTGGGAACCTGAGGCAAGAGAATCTCTTGAGCCCAAAAGTTTGAGGTTGCTGTGAGCTATGATGCCACAGCACTCTACTAAGGGCAACAGAGTGAGACTCTGTCTCAAAAAAAAAAAAAAATCGAAAATGGTAAGCTATAAAAATTTAAAAGAAAATATGAAGCTATGTGTTTATATTAGTATATATGTATATACAATATAATTTGTATGATTGGTATTCTAGATATTAAAATCCTCTCTATTCAGAAACCATAAAAAGAAGCATAAAACTCAGTACCTTCTCTAAGGAAAAATTATTCATTATAAATAAAACTGAAATTAAAGTGAACACTGGAGATACTAGGGGGAGTTTGTAAAATTAACCAGCAACAAAGGATTGTGATATTACAGTACAAAAAGAACAATATACTACTAAGTATAGAAAGGATATGATGCTACAGTTCAGAGAAAGAAAATTAAAATAAATCATAGGAAGATGCAAAACATAATTTATAATTGAATACATGCAAAACAAATTTCAGCTGACAGCTCATACCCATAATCCCAGCATTTTGGGGGACAAGAGAGAAGTATTGCTTGAGTCTAGGAGCTTAAGACCAGCCTGCACAACAGAGCAAGACCCTGTCTCTATAGGAAAAATAATTGAGAGATTTTATTTTTTCATCTATCAGTATAAATAACAAAATGATTGATAATCTATACTGTGATAATATGTAAAAGTATATAGTCAGATATTCTTTTTTTATGAATGAAAATGTGAACTGTTTGAACATTCATGAGGGAACTTACATATTGTCTACTAAATTTAAAAAAGCATAATTTTGTAGCAATATATTCTCTTACTGAAATTAATCCAAAAGATGTTGTAAATTTGTACAAAACATTATATAAAGGACTTTCAACATGTCTATAATTATAGTAACAAATGCTTCTATTTATGTCAACATAAATATAGTATTAAATAAATTATAAAGTTTAATATGATGGTAACTAGTTTGTTAAATGAATGAGAACTTTCTCCCTTTATAATTATATAGAATGACTGTCAAATATATATGATTAAGTGTGTTAAAGGAAAACTTTAGAGAAATTAAACTCAACAGAGTTTATCTGAGGAAAGAATGATTCATGAATCAAGTAATACCCAGAATAGGTTCAGAGATCTCTGCCCAGTAGTGTGAGCAGTGAGCTTTTATAGGGCAGACATAGAAGTAAATTAATCACCTGAATGACTGCATCTAGGCATTTGCTTTTTTTTGGACAAAGTATGATGTGGTGTTTGCTTTATTGGGCACTGTGGTGAGGTCCCTGCTGTGATTGAAAGCCTGAGTGCTTTAGAGACAGTTGCTGTAGGAGGCCAGTGTGCTCCTCAGGTTCACGTTCTCACCTGTTCCCAGCTGATGTGGTGAAACTTTGCTCTTCTAGGTTGTTCCCAAGCTGTCTCAGTGGAGAGATGGACACCTCTTACCAGCAAAGGAAACCACTCAACTTGTCCATTCACCGGCCCCTTCCCTAAGCTCCTACTGATGCTCTGTAAAGAAAGGGCTGGGGTCCAATTCATTGAAAGTCATTAAATACAACTTCTTGAAAAGTTCAAAGGGAATATTTGCTTGGAAAATAGTTTCTTTTCCATTTGCACTGCAAAATCTTGAGCAGTAAATTTATTATGGCTAAAAGGAATGTTTTCCCCTTCTCATTTTCCTGCATACTGTGGGGAAGACCTATTTGTAGTCATCATTAAGGGAGCCTAGCAACAACCTCTGGTCAAGTAAATGGGAGCCTGCATTCACAAGTGGCCTGAAGAAGTCAGGAGTAATGAATGATGTAACCAGAATTAAACATGTAATATGAGGGAACTGCACATGCAAGTTGTGTGCTGTTTTAGTTGATAGAAATAGCCGGCGCCTGTGGCTCAGTCGGTAAGGCGTCAGCCCCATATACCGAGGGTGGCGGGTTCAGACCCAGCCCCAGCCAAACTGCAACCAAAAAATAGCCGGGCGTTGTGACGGGCGCCTGTAGTCCCAGCTGCTCGGAGGCTGAGGCAAGAGAATCGCTTAAGCCCAGGAGTTGGAGGTTGCTATGAGTTGTGTGAGGCCACAGCACTCTACCGAGGGCCATAAAGTGAGACTCTGTCTCTACAAAAAAAAAAAAAAGTCTAAAAAAAAAAAAAAGAAAAAAGAAATAGGCTCCAAAGAACCATAGATTGCTGGTAGTGTCTTTGCTAAATTTTTCTCTAGGTTATAAACTTCCATCGTTTATAGTTTCAAATACTATTGTATTTTCAAATACTACCATAAAATGCTATTTTCACTCTCTAAACCTTGTAACATGCCCACAAGAGTGAGAAGATTAGTAATAATAGTGCAATGAAATTGCTTGCACAGAACAAATAATCAGTAAATCCATCATTTCTAACTTTTGAATTATTTTATAGAAAAATGTATGTTATTATTAGAAATTGAGATGTTTAAGGCATCTGCGAACAAGTAAAGGAAGATTAGAACTTTGCTTTTGATTCATTTAAACTATGCGACACTATTTCAGATTGGACCAAATGTTATTTCAGCTCCATACTCTGCAGTGGTAGAAAGGAGTCACCAAAATCATGACACCTTTTCCCCCTCTTGATTCCATGGAAAGAGAAATGTGGTAAACATCAAAGGCCAGGTTGTAATAATGTCTGAGGAACAATGTTGGTCACAACTGGAAGCGGTGAAGATCAAGGATAAAGGTTGTATATGTTGAAAGAAGAATCAAAATGACTTAAATTTAGATCTTTTATCTAGTTAGAATCAATCTTTGTTAATGATGAGAGATGGGGGTCAGTTTTATTCTTCTACAGGTCGCCAGCCAGTTCATCCAGCACCATTTGTTAAACAGGGAATCTTTCCCTCATTGAATGTTTTTTGGTAAGTTTGTCAAAGATCAAATGACTATAAGTGTCTGGGTTCATCTCTTGGTTCTCTATTCTGTTCCATGCATCTACCTCTCTGTTTTTATGCCAGTACCATGCTGTTTTGATCACTATAGATTTATAGTATAGCCTGAAGTCTGGAAACATGATACCTCCTAATCTGCTTTTATCTCTGAGTAGTGTATTTACTATTCAAGGTTCTTTCTGACTCCATATAAAAATAAGCATTATTTTTTCAAGCTCTTTAAAGTATGATGATGGTGTCTTAATAGGGACTGTATTAAATTTGTAGATTGCTTTGGGTAATACAGACATTTTAACAATGTTGATTCTTCCCAACCATGAGCATGGTATGTTCTTCCATTTGTTAACATCTTCAGCTTTTTCTTTTCTCAGAGTTTCATAATTCTCTTTCTAGAGAACTTTCATGTCTTTTGTTAGATAAATTCACAGATATTTCATCTTCTTTGGCACTACTGTAAAAGGAATAGAATCTTTGACCATAATTTCAACTTGACCATTGTTGGTAATACAAAAGCTACTGATTTGTAAGTATTGATATTATATCCTGAGATGCTGCTGTATTCCTTGATCACTTCTAAGAGATTTGTAGTTGAGTCCCCAGGATTTTTCCAGGTATAGTATTATATCATCTGCAAAGAATGGAAGTTTGATATCCTCAGACCCCATCTGAATACCCTGGATCCCCTTCTCTTGACTGATTGTGATGGCTAGAACTTCCATTACTACATTGAATAGCAGTGGAGACAATGGACATCCTTGCCTAGTTCCAGATCAACATGGAAATGTTTTCAATTTTACTCCATTCAGTATGATATTGGCTATGGGTTTGCTGTATATTCCCCCTATCAATTTCAGAAATGACCCTTCTAAGCCTATTTTCTTGAGAGTTCTGATCATGAAAGGGTGCTAGATATTATCAAAAGCTTTTTCTGCATCAATTGAGAAAATCATGTGGTCTTTGTTTTTTATTTTATTTATGTGATTCTCACTGGATAAAAGATCTAAACTTAAGACATGAAACTATAAAAATATTAGAAGATAGTGAAGGGGAAATGCTTGAACAAATTGGCCTAGGAGAATTTTTCATGAGGAAGACCCCCCCCAGGAAATTGAAGCAACAGCAAAGTTATATTACTGGGATCTGGTCAAACTAAAAAGCTTTTTCACAGTCAAGAGCACAGTATATAAAGCAAACAGATAGACTTCAGAATGGGAAAAGATATTTGCAGGTTATGCTTCTGACAAAGGTCTGATATCTAGAATCCACAGATAGCTCAAACTAATCAATAAGAATAAAACCAAATAAGCCCATTTTTATGTGGGAAAGAGACTTGAACAGAAACTACTACAAAGAAGACAGTCACATGGCTTACAAACATGAAAAAATGCTCACCATCTTTAATCATCAGAGAAATGCAAACAAAAACCACTTTGAGATATCATCTAACTCCAATAAGATTAGCCCACATAACAAAATCCCAAAACTACAGATGTTGATGTGGATGTGGAGAGAAGGAAACACTTCTACACTGCTGGTGGGAATGCAAGCTAATTCAGTGTTTTTGGAAAGAAGTTTGGAGAATACTCAAGGAACTACAAGTGGACCTACTGTTTGATCTATCAATCCCCCTACTAAGTATTTATCCAGATGATCAAAAATTATTTTACAACAAAGACATTTGCACCAGAATGTTATTGCAGCCCAATTCATAATTGCCAAGTCATGGAAGCAGCCCAAGTGCCCAACTACCTATGAATGGATTAACAAATGGTATATGTACACCATGGAATACAATGCAGCCATAAAAAAGATGGAGACTTCGCATCTTTTATGTTTACCTGAATGGCGCTGGAACATATTCTTCTTAGTAAAGTATCTCAAGAATGGAAAAAAAAAAGTATCCAATGTACTCAATATTACTATGAAATCAGTATATAATCACCTACACATTCATAAGAATTGTAAAACATAGCTATTGTCTAGAAATAAGGAGGAAAGAAATGGGAGGGTTGAGGGGAGGCTGGAAAGAGGGAGGGTATTTGGGGGATCCAATCTAATGTGCATAATGCAATGATACATTTCTAAACTATTAAGAATAGAGTAGGAATGTTTTTACCATAACAAATAAGCAAGGAGACAATTATGTTAATCAGTTAGATGTCAGCATTCCACATTGTATATCAAATCAGCACAATGTACCCCGTAAATGCATTAATGTATCCAGTTATGATTTAATAAAGAATTAAAAAAAATCAAAATGACTGCCACAAATTAGTGTGTAGGAAGTCCAAATTCCATTGACAAACTAATTTTTCTTGATTAGATGATTTATTTTGGAGTATATATTTATTAAAACTGATAAATCATTTACTTTAAAATGTATTAGTAAAGTGAAATCATGTATGTTAAGCCTTAACATGTAAAACCTTACAAATCAAATAAAACCTCAAAAGTGTAAGTTTTTTTGCCATTATTTGGCATTTTTAATGTAGATCGTTTTAATTCTTCCTACTAAAATATGTGCCTATTTCACTAAACTCTCAACAGAATAGCATAAATAATTACAGTATTCTGTGCTGCTCATAGATGAGGGTTACTATTTCTAAGCCACCTTTATTAAGTTCTTATTATATGAGACTTTTTAAAAAAAGAATGACCAACTATTTTTTCTCTCCTTACTTTTACTGTGTAATTCCTTAGTTTAAAGTCTTTTATCCATTGTGAACTACTTTTTTTTTCAGTGGGGAGAGGTGTAGCTCCTGATTGAGTCTTTCATATGTGGCTATCTAATTTTCCCAGTACCATTTATTGAAAATGGATTCTTTTCTTCATTGTGTGTTTTGTCTGCCCTATCAAAGATCAGATAGAAATTGACAATTGTATTATCTCTTGATTTTCTGTTAAGATATATATATCCATCTATGTCTCTGTTTTTAGGCCAGTACCATGCTGTTTTGGTGACTATAGACTTGTAGTATAGCTTGAAGTCTGGTAAAGTGATACCTTTTGACTTGTTCTTAATATATAAGATTATGTTGGTTATTTGGGATCTTTTCTTGTTCAAAATGAACTGTTCCACTGTTTTTCCTAGATCCATGAAAAATAACCTTGGAATTTTAATGGAGATTGCATTGAATCTGTAAATCACTTTGGGTAGTACTGACATTTTGACAATGTTGATTCTACTGATCTATGACCATGATGTGTTTTTCTGTTTGTTTACACTCTCTGTGATTTCATTCCTGAGGGTTTCATAGTTTTCTCTATAGAGGTCTTTCACTTTCTTAGTTAATATATTCCTAAGTATTTTATTTTCTTTGTTGCTGCTGTGAAACATATTGTGAAACAAAATGTATCTTTAATTTTATTTTCAGCTCATCTGTTAGCATTTATGAAAGCTACTGATTTGATAACGTGAGACTTTGATGAATTTACTTATCGATTCCAGGAGTCAAATCGTTAAATCTTTGGGGTTTTCCAGATATAAGATCATATCATCAGCAATAAAGCAATAGTTTGATCGCTTCCTTCTCCATGTATCCCCTTAATTTCCTTCTCTTTTCCATAATTCTCTGGGTGGGACTTCTAGCACTATGTTGAACAAAAAGTGGTGAAAGTGGACAGCCTTGTCTGATTCCAGTACTAAGCAGGAATACTTTCAATTTTTTTTCCCCATTCAATATGATGTTGGTTATAGATTTGTCATTTGTAGCCTTTATAATTTTGAGGTATGTTCCATCCATATCAATTTTGTTGAGTGTTCTCATCATGAAAGGGTGAATTCTGTCAAATGCTTTTTCTACATCAATCAAAGATTATACGATGTTTTGTTTTGCATCTATTATATGGTGAATTACATTTAGAGATTTGACTATGTTGAAATATCCTTGAATCTCTGGGATGAAACCCACTTGGTCATGGTGAATTATTTTTTGATGTAATATTGAATTTGGTTTGCTAAGATTTTATTGAGGAAGTTTCCATCTGTAATATTGCTGATATTAGTCTGTCGTTTTCTTTCTGAGTTGTGTCCTTTTCCTGCCTCTGGTATCAAGTTAATATCAGCTTGGGTATGATTCCTTTCTTCCCAATATTATGGAATAATTTCTGCAATATACGTATAAGTTCTTTGTAGGTCCGTTAAAATTTGGGTAAAAAACCATCTGGTTTGAGACTGTTTGGGACAGGATGACAGAATTGGTGCTTCAATTTCAGTGCTTGATATTGGTTTGTTCAGGAGTTCTATTTCTTCCTGACTAAATTCTCAAGGATACCAGCCTAGGAAAACAATTTGTAAAGACTACACAAGCAGTCACAACATCCACCAGATTAAACAAATGGGATCTTACGGAATTAAAGATTCTGAATAGGCAAGGGTACAATCAACAGAATAAATAGGCATCCTACAGAATGAGAAAAAGAAATTGCATGCTATACATCTGATAGGGGCCAATAGCTTCATTCTACAAAGAACTCAAACAAATCATCAAGAAAATATTAAATAATCCCATTAAATAGTGGGCAGAACATACGAACAGAAACTTCTCAAATGAAGATAGTCTGATGGCCAATGGACACATGAAAAAAATCCAGATGTCTCTAGTCATGAGGATAATAGAAATCAAAACCATAATGAGATATCACCAAACTTCAGTGAGTATATCAAAAAGTTCCAAAGCAACAGATGCTGGGTGGACACACTGAGAAAGGAATACTCATTCACTGCTGGTAATACTGCAAACTAAGGCAACATCTATGAACTACCTCACAAAACTAAAAGTAGCCTTATCTTTAGATCCCAAACTCCTGCTACATGTAATCAAAGAAAAAAAAAAAAAAAGATGTTTTGTCAAAAAGACACTTGCACTCAATGTTTATAGCAGCACAATTTACAATTACAATGATGTGGAAATAACCAAAACGCTCATCAGTACATGAATGGATTAATAAAATATGGTATATGCACACTGTGGGGTCTTAGCCATAAAAAATGGTAATCTAGTGTCTTTTGTAACCCCGTGGATGGAACTGCAGACCATTCTTTTAAGTGAAACATCTCAAGAATGGAAAAACAAACACCACATGTATTCAATGCTACATTGGAACTAGTCTATTAACATACACACATATGGAAGTAAAACTCAATGGAAACCAAGTAGGTGGGGTGGGGAGGAGAGATAGGGTAAATTCATACTTGGTGGATGCAATGCACATATTCTCATCAAGGGAAAACTTCTAACTTTGACTTAAAATGTACAAAAGCAAATTATGTAACCAAAATGTGTATACCCCTGTAACACTCTGAGATTAAAATGTAAAAAGGTAAATAATGATCAAAGAATAAAAAGAATTTCTAAAGCAAATAGCTTCTGAAAAAATTATTTCTGTTTCTTCGTTAGCACATCTTTTTTAATAATTTTCCTCTTTGATTTAGGTATATTTCTAAACAATCTTTAATTAGTTTACTTATTTGACCTCTTAGAGGATAATTGGGCATGTCCTAGCAGAATAACATTTTGCTATTTAAGAATAAAAAGTATTTTTTAATTATTTCTAATCAATGTTATCCCAACATATATTATGAATGGAACAATAGGAGAATTTGCACACAGTAATAATCAAGTACTTGAATATATTTTAGATAATGCTGTCACCTTAAAAATAGATCATAATAAACATGAACATTATCCTTGCCTCTTTTTATTAATTTCTAGGGTTCCACAATAATCTTTTATTCTGAAGAAAACAGTAGCTTTAAACTTTGGAAATATGATTCATTCATAAACTTATTCAATAACCACAGAGAGGATGTCAATAAAGCAGCTAGTTAATTGTGTAAAATGATTCCTTGGTGGAAACACTTTTTCTAATTCATCTGCAGAACAGTTGTGCTGTGGCTTCTGGGTATTGACAGTTTTATCGATTCTATCATTAGCCAATATTTTAATCTCTTTTGATAAGACATAGACGAGGTAAGGCTAGCAGCCTCATTAATTGAAGTCAATGTTTTGGAAAAAGTGAAAATTAAAGGGCATATTCAGTACAACTTTACTCATATCCTAAAATATTAACAGTAGCAGCATGTCAAAATAAAGTGGAAACAATAAAATCATAGAGAAAAAACACAGGAAGAAAGTCAAATAGTGAGGAAATGACCCAAACTTGATTTTGTAGAGACTACCCAAGGATTCTGCCTTTGAAATAAACATGACTGTTAACAAATTTACTGGCTCAAATGTAATAATGAATGAATATAATGTGACTATCAAGAATGGCATTAGAAAAAAACAGTAATAAAGATATCTGTTATCTACATCTATCTATAGATGTATATCACCTATATCTATCTACTACATTAGAATCTCTATAAGTTGACCCACCAAGGGATTGTAACAACATACGGAGGTATGTAAAGAGGTGGATAAGGAACGATTCAAACATGAGGTGCATGTCCAGGCTACGAAAAATAGGTCAACCTAAGGAGGTGGTCAGTGCAGACAGGTTACGGCCTGTGCAATGATTAGAATATTCTCAGTAAATCCTTTGACTCTACATTTTATACTTTAAGACAAATTTATACTAAAGATTAATAGGAGCCATAAAGGAAGGCTAGAGTCAGCAGACAATAAACTCAGACCTTGTCCATTTTACCCAGTTCAGAGAGTACTGACAGTATTTACAAATGGATTGGTTTCTTTATTCAAGAATCATTTTACTTTGGTAACACTTGTCAAACTACAACAACAACAACAAAAAATAATTTTGAAAAAGCAATTTCATCCATTCTTGAGATACTTTACTAAGAAGAATATGTTCTAGCTCCATCCATGTAAACATGAAAGAGGTAAAGTCTCCATCTTTCTTTAAGGCTGCATAATATTCCATGGTGTACATATACCACAATTTATTAATCCATTCGTGGATCGATGGGCACTTGGGCTTTTTCCATGACTTAGCAATTATGAATTGGGCTGCAATAAACATTCTGGCACAAATATCTTTGTTATGTTGTGATTTTTGGTCTTCTGGGTATATGCCCAGCAGAGGAATTATGGGGCTCTCACATGAAAGCTATAACCCAGTTACCACCTAACAATAGGGGGAAGTGGGAAAGGGAGGGGAGGGAGGGGGGTGGTGGGTAGAGGGAGGGGGATCGGTGGGATCATACCTGTGGTGCATCTTACAGGGGTATTTGCAAAACTTGGTAAATGTAGAATGTAAATGTTTTGGCACAGTAACTGAGATAATGCCAGGAAGGCTATGTTAACCATTGTGATGAAAATGTGTCAAATGGTCTATGAAGCGAATGTATGATGCCCCATGATCATATCAATGTATACAGTTATGATTTAATAAAAAAAAGAGAAAAAAAAGAAAAAGCAATTTCAGTAAACACTCTTTCCTCAAACCTTTTTAAAGAAAATATTTAGCAAGTCATTTTATAGAATGTTATTTTGTTTAATTGTAGGCATAGTTGATTCTTTAACAACACAGGCATTGGGGATACAGGCTCCACCACCCTCAGTTGGAAATCAACACATAACTTTTGATTTCCCCAAGTGAGACAGAGTCTCACTTTATGGCCCTCGGTAGAGTGCGGTGGCCTCACACAGCTCACAGCAACCTCCAGCTCTTGGGCTTAAGCGATTCTCTTGCCTCAGCCTCCCGAGCAGCTGGGACTACAGGCGCCCACCACAATGCCAGGCTATTTTTTGGTTGCAGTTTGGCCGGGGCTGGGTTTGAACCCGCCACCCTCGGCATATGGGGCCGGCGCCTCACCGACTGAGCCGCAAGCGCCGCCCAAAGTATTCACTTTTTCATTTCTCTAAATGTTTCTGTATGATACCATCCTTCTTCCACCACCTGCTTTTCCTTTAGTTTTAGTGTCCGTATCACAAAACAGACCAAGTTGCAGAAGTCAAAAGCAGTACTGAAAACTCAGAATCCTCTTGCTGGACTGCCTAATGACAATTTTTCTGGTGGCACCGCTGCTTCTGATCTTTCTTCTGCCCCATCTGGCACTAGTTCCAAAGCACTTATCTCCGTCACATTAGTCTCTGCTGATTTTTCTGGTGTGGTTTCTATTAGCTTTTGAATTCAGCCAATGAAACCAATCACCCTCCACTTTTTTGAAAAGATCGTCCACAATCTTTTTCATAGTTTCCTTGATTGAGGCTGTCATAAATCTTGCAAAGTCATGCACGAGGTTGGAATGATCTTCCTCCTTAGTAATTTATTGTTTTAAGGTTTGTGGCTTCCACCACTTTTTCTGGAACAATAATGGCAACTTCAGTGGTGTAACCTTCCCAAACTTTGATGAGGCTGTCTGTCTCTCCCTCACTTCTCTTCCCTCCTGCTGGCAGTCCTTTTCAGAGCATACGTTGTGTAATGCGCTCTAAAGGGCCTTATCAGCAATTGTTCTAGAGGCGAAATTGGACACATTGTCTTTGGGGGTAAGTAGACCAATTCAACACCTTAGGTGTCGAGCGCATGGGGTGTCAAGTGCCTAGGGATGTCATCCAATATTAAAAGAATTTTAAAAGGCAATCCCTTCCTGAAAAGCTTTTTCTGAATTCGTAAACTAAGTATCAATGGAACAAAATCAGAAGGCCTTGTTGTCTACTCCCAGTTATTGTACGACTAAAAGACTAGAAGGCAGCTGGTGTTTATCTTTTCCCTTCAAGACTGGCAGTTAGCAGAATTATAAGTAAGGATAGTACTGATCATAAACTTGACTACATTTGCACAAAGCAATAGAATTAGCCTCTCCATCCTGCTTTAAATGCTGGTGGCTGCTTTTCTTCCTTACTAATTAATGTCCTTTCTAGCATTTTCCCCCCCAGTGTGGTACTTTAATCTTCATTTAAAGCCTATTCTGACAGATTTCCTTTTTCTGTCAATGGTTTTCTTAATAATGGCATTTACGACCTTTATTCTTTTTTTATTATTAAATCATAGCTGTGTACATTAATGCATTTATGGGGTACAATGTGCTGGTTTTATATACAATTATAGCCATCACCACACTTTCTTAATTATTGTTTAAGACATTTGTACTCTACACTTAGTAGATTTGACATGTACCCTTGTAAAATGCACCATAGGTGTGTCTTGCTCTAGGTAAGCAGCAGCTTTTCCTCTTGTTATCTTGACTTTTTACCCAAATTTCTTTCTATAAGTATCAAAGTATTCTTTGCAGACATTAAATTCTTCAACTTTTGATCTTTCTTTTGCCTACGTTGTCTTATAATCACTTTATTTTTTCTCAAATCATATGAGTAAAGTATTTCTTTCTTGTAGCAATCCTGTACCACATACATGATGAATTTTCAACACGCAGTAAGACAGTATTTTGTGAAAAGTGCAAGATTTTCTCACTGGTTGCTGCGGCTGTGGCAATGATTTTACAGATTTCCTTTTCTTTCTTCCCTCCCTCCCTCCCTCCCTCCCTTCCTTCCTTCCTTCCTTCCTTCCTTCCTTCCTTCCTTCCTTCCTTTCTTCCTTCCTTCCCTTCCTTTTTTTTTTTTTTACAATGGTTCTTATGCTGAATTCATTTATCATTAAATGACAGACAACCACAGCTGCAGACCCCAACCTATACGTGTATATCAAACATTTCAGCTTTTCCTTGTAACGTCCTGACTTTTCTTTGCTTCTTGGTAACACTTCCAGCATCACTTGTGGCACTTTATATGGGTGCCATGGTGTCAGTCAGTATTTGTGGTATTGCACCAAACATGATAAAAATATTGAGAACTAGCATAAGTTACTTATTAAGGTCATATGCAATGCAGTGGAAACAGGAGCTGTCCGTGGGGAGATGATTAGCATCACCAGGCATTTTAAGCGGATACTCTTGAGACTTGAGCTCACCTCAATAGGTGATAGGAGGTAGCTACAAAATTATTGTAGTGGTACCATATATACAACAGTGAATATTACGCAGCATGATAACACTGCATCTATTTATTTGTTAACGTCTCTTTGCATTGTGAATGTTTCCTTGTGTGGTCTACACATGTTTATGTGCATAAGTTTGATAAATTTTAGCTTTCTGTAATTGATTTATGTATATTTTATGGCAGTAAATGACAAAATAGACTAATATTTATGTATATTTTATGCATTCATTCATAACATATAACTTTTTATTCATTTTTTGGTGTATCTCGGCTATGTGGTTTGCCTATGAGTTTTTTCAAATTGTTACAAATTTCCAAAATATTTTTCAATATATTAATTTTTAAAGTTCTACATATGAGTGCCACATCCACAGTACAAATACACGTTCTTCAAGGGTCAAGTGTAACTTTTTCTATGGTTGAGTGGGTTGATAGTTAATACATACAAAATGAGATTTTAATTTTCTTCACAGCAAGATATATTTCTTAAATTGCCGGTCTTTCATCAGATTGATTTTCAAGGCCACTTGACAATTTCTTTATTATTTTTTGTGAGTTTTTTATTCAAGTTTTCAATAATTTTTCTAGTCAAGGTTCCACCTATGGTCACATCCTTCTTTCTCGGTGCAAAGAAAACAAAGAATTGCCTTCTACTTTATTTAAAAATCAGCCTATTGTGTACGATTGATTTAACATCCTACTTACCTCCCTTCAGATAAAAATGTATATGAACTAGTTTTGTCTGAATCATCTTTAGTCTTAGGGAAAGAGATTAATTGTCCTGATCTAATGTTAATCCTTTACCCACTGCATTTCTCCTAGGATCTTGCCCACTTCTCACCTGTCTTATTGGCACCATCATATTCCTTCTCTACTGGTCTTTTGCTTCTACTTTTAACAGGTGCATGTCTCCAATTATTCTATCATATATCTGCTGTTCTCCAAACTCCGCTTCATTCCTCTCCACCTCTCTCTCTGTTGCTCCCCTAGGCCTCTTCCTCATTATTCGCTCATGCTTCAAACACCCTCCTCTCTACTTTTGGTGTCAATCCTCCATTAACACTGCTCTTGGCTACGTTTCCTTTCTTACCGGTTATCTCTGCATCGTACACCATTGCTGGCAACACTTCTGGAAACATCCTTTTCTTCTCTCTTCTGTGATGTTCTTCTCTAATAGCTCCTCGGACTCTTTTTTTTCATCTTCCATTGTCATAGTATTCATAATGAGGTCTGCCCTTAATTTCTACATATAAAATAATATGTTTCCAGTGTTCTATTGATACAGGACAGGTGGCACCCCAGCCAGCTCAGCCCAGAGGGGCCAGAAAACTGCTGGAGAGACAGGGTGCCTTGGTATCTCTTTCCCCTTGCACTTATGACTGAGCAGGGAACCCCCATTTCCTATGCATATGTCAATTTCATGTAAGTTTCCTAGGCCTCAATTCCATGAATGGACTGTGCCCATTCATTAATACATGCATTCACCTTGCTCCAGCAGAAAGGACTGTATCCATTCCTTACCTGGCCTTAAATACAAGGAACCCATGCGCCTATATACACCCCTGGACAAAGAGCCGGGAGACAGACAGAGAGTTTTTTCCCCCAACTTGGCTTCTTTTCTTTCTTTTTCTCTCTTTGGTGTTTTTGTATTCTTTTCTTTTCTGTAAATAAATCCTGTCTTACGACTGATCTGTGGATTCATTCTTCAAATCACCGAGACCAAGAACCTACTGAAGATAAAATTCCATTATCACTATCAATCACTTAATGTTCTTTTTCTCTCTAAAATCACATGCATGTTGGGTGATTTCAGCTACTCTGATAACAGTCCATTGTTTTATACATGCATATTGTTTACTACCGAATTTATACTTTCAGATTAAATTGTCCTGGGCTCAACTACACCAATATTAAGATATCCACAGTTAAACAGACATATTTTATTCCTTAAACTTACTGCTTCACGTGCAGTGGGTGACATGAGTAATTCAAATCAGAAACATAAAGTTTCTCTTCATTTTCTTTTCAAATTCTTTAACTATTAAGTCCTCAAATCACGGTAATTTACCTCCTGCATGTTTCAAAAGTAAGTAAGCCCTGGGTAGATCTCACCTGTCATGGTGCATTTTTCTTGAGATCATTTTCTAAGAGTTCTGACTGTTCTTGTTTTTAGCTATGCCTCAGCTGTGTCTTTCACAGTGCTACAACAATAGTCGAACTAAAGTTCTAGGTTTATCTGGATCAAAATCACTGTGTTCAAAGCTCAAGTCTGCTTTTTACTAGCTGGATAATCTTGGGCAAATTACTTAATCATTCTGTGTCTTAGTTTCTTATCTGTCCATTGGATTAACGAAATATTTATCAGCCGGAGTTGTTAAAAGATAAAATAACACTCACAAAACCTGAGAACAGTGTCTGGTACAGAAGAAAAGTTAGGTATCACATATTATGTCAGACTCCTGATTATTACATTTTAAAATGTGGAACAAGAGTCTTATAGAAAATTAGTTTTAAGTACATTTTGATTTAATCTACCTTTTAGTTTTGTTGTTAGGGCTGAGATTAATAGGTTCATGTACAAGGCCATGAATCTTGTTTCCCATTTAGACTCCAAACATCACCTAGTTTGAAGTTTACCTGAGACATTGTTGCCTTGAAGTGGCTACGGAAGTTCTTGGGATTCACTAAACAACAGTCACTATCAGAAAATGAGTTTGGGCTCTAAATCAGCAAAAAACACAATAGGATAACTTTCTAATCTTCTAGAGTTTATGGAATCCCTTCCAAGATCCCCTGCATATCATAATAGGAACTTTATCAACTGTGTCTTCTTACTCTTTGCTGGTTTCTTTTCCTTTCTTCTATTTTATTTTACCAACATACACTTGAAAATCGAGCTTCTACTTACCATTTAGTATATTTCCTAAGAGCCTGGGTTTTCTGCTTTAATGAAAATCTTAATGTCATCAATTTTTTCCCTGACATTTATGCCTAAAGCTTCATAGACACAGACTTATTTGCTAGGGCATGTTAATTGTTTTGGCAAAATCGTTGTCTATAGATTTTCTTGGTTTCCTGGCTCATTCACTCATTACCTACCCTACCTAATCCTCCAATATTTGTATTTATAACCACTTATTTAAACATTTGGAAGTGCTCTGTAGGCTGTGAATGCATTTCCAAATGTAGTTTTTTTATTGCTCTAATCCGAAAGTGTTCATCTTTTTTAAATGTTCTATTATTCTTTAAAAGAAAGTGTATTCTCATAAAGTACAGAGCTCTGCATGCAGCAATGCAGTCTTTTCTTTGTTTTTGTTGTTGATACTTATATCTTTTTCTTTTTTTTAAACTTCAGAACAATTCAGTCTTATTAACTTTTTTGCTTGGTATACTACATAAATACAGAGGGAACAAAAAATGTGTACACAGGGAGGCGCCTGTGGCTCAAAGGAGTAGGGCACTGACCCCATATGCCAGAAGTGGCAGGTTCAAACCCAGCCCCTGCCAAAAACAACAACAACAATAAAAAAAAAAGAATGTGTACACAATGTAACACGTTTTAGGAAAGGAAAGAACTGTACTTCTCAAGGCACATTTGCCTCTGCAATTAGAAGAGGTGTTCAGAGTGACTTGTATTGAAAGACTTGGGGCAGGACCCCCCACTCTGCCCTGAGATCTGATGACCCCCCAATCAACCGCAGGAGACAGCGCTTGATGCAAAACGCAAGAGGATTTTATTCCAGCATGCTGGGGCTTGACTCACAACTCTTTTAGGAGCCGAGAAGTCAAGCCCTGAACAGAAGTTTTTACAAGCTTATAAAGGCAAAAACCACAAAGTAGGCGGGAGTAGCAGACATAGCAGGGGCTTTAGGGAGGGGTAGCAGACATAGCAGGGGCTCTAGGGAGGGGCGGCAGGCACAGCAGGGGCTCTAGGGAGGGGCGGCAGGCACAGCAGGGGCTCTAGGGAGGGGCGGCAGGCACAGCAGGGGCTCTAGGGAGGGGCGGCAGGCACAGCAGGGGCTCTAGGGAGGGGCGGCAGGCACAGCAGGGGCTCTAGGGAGGGGCGGCAGGCACAGCAGGGGCTCTAGGGAGGGGCGGCAGGCACAGCTGGGGCTCTAGGGAGGGGCGGCAGGCACAGCAGGGGCTCTAGGGAGGGGCGGCAGGCACAGCTGGGGCTCTAGGGAGGGGCGGCAGGCACAGCTGGGGCTCTAGGGAGGGGCGGCAGGCACAGCAGGGGCTCTAGGGAGGGGCGGCAGGCACAGCAGGGGCTCTAGGGAGGGGCGACAGGCACAGCAGGGGCTCTAGGGAGGGGTAGCAGACATAGCAGGGGCTTTAGGGAGGGGTAGCAGACATAGGGGCTTTTCCAGGTAAGAAGAACTCTGGTTCATTACTCATCTATCTTAAGACAAGATCAGCAGTTAAACATTTCTTAGCATTTTTCTTTCAGAACCAGTTACCGGTTATCTGCTTTAGCTCGGGGCTATTTCCTAGGACAGTTACAAAGGTCACATTCTTATGGTAGGGGCGAGGGGTGCTGCTACATATCTGGTCCCCCCCCTTTTTGGATTTGGTAGTACTTTCCTTCATTCCCCCATTTGTTTTTTGGGGGAAGTTCTAATCATGGAACTTCTGGCTCTATGTATTCATTCTCATGGCTATCATCCCGGCGGAGAGACTGGTAATGCTGTCTGAGCATTAACACTTTTACAGCACTTACTCTCTCCCGACAAAGGTGACTATACAGTTGAAAATGCAGGGCCCAAAGGTAAGAATTAGAAGCAGTATGATAAGGGGACCTATTAAACTGGAAACGAGAGTGGTGAACCAAGGGGACTGGTTGTACCAACTTTAAAACTACCCTTGATGGGCCTCCCGGTCTCGTTGCCTTTTTTCCAGTCTCTCCCTGAGTTTAGACATGGAGTCTTTTACCATGCCAGAGTGATCTATATAGAAACAGCATTCTTCTCTCAGTGCAGTGCATAACCCTCCATCTTTTAGGAACAGGAGATCGAGTCCCCGTCTATTCTGCAATACTACTTCAGATAAGGAGGACAGTGACTCTTCTAGTTTTGTGATTGATTGTTCTATGGCTTTTAGGTCCTCATCTACGGCTGCTCTCAGTTCTTCGAGATACTGTGGGGTCTGGACAAGTGCAGCCGTTCCTGTTCCTACTCCGGCCGCCACCCCTATACCCATCAGGACAGCTAGGGTAATACAGACTGGTTCCCTCTTCTGTCTACGGGGTCAGAGATCGAATTCTGCCTCAAAGGAACTCGCCTCGTGGTAGATAACTCTAGGTATTAACTGTACGAGGATACAGTAGTCTGCAGTGGAGTTAAACACTGATGAGGAAATGCACGGGGTTAGCCCGGTGCTGCAAGCCCACCATCCTCCTTTAGGGGGCACTAGATAATAATTGGTAGTGGTTGATGGGCTTTTAATGGTCTGATTACACAGATGCTGGCGATTTTCGGGGATCGTGCCTAGGCAAATGCCTCCCCCGGAGACTGCTGTAAGGGTGATCTTGGATCCCCAGTCACAGGAATTATGGGAGGTGGTATTTTGGAAGATACCTGAGAAGGTGATCCCTTCATAATAGGGCGGGCCTGAGGTTAGACATAACCAGCAAGATTCGGTAAGATTAGGGTTGGAAGTATTGAGGACATTGAAAGCCCCCTGTATTAAGTTAAGGAGTCTCTGCCCGGTGCCTGGAGTCTCCGGGGATGTTACCTGGGGAGACAGTTCCGCAGGCAATGGGGTTGTGCTGGCCCCAGTCAATTGGGTGCTCCCTGGGGTCTGGGGCATACGGGGGGAAATAGGCGGCCTGGTTGGCGGCTGCTGTTCTGAGAGTACGATGTTGGGTCCTATCTGGACAGTGATGGGGGTTTCTATTTTTAATTTGCTAAAGAAGGTAAATCCTTTATCCCACCCTGACATATAGAAACGAAATCCCCATGTTCTTCCTTTTAACTAATCTCGGGCTTGCTTCCCTCTCTCCGTGAAGGAAATATTTAGGGGGTTTCACCCTGCCCCGGTACTGCTTCTCTTTACGGTTATTAAGTCCCAAGAGGAAATGGGGTGCCAGGAGGCCTGCCCAGTTGTTTCACATCCCCATTGCTTACAATAGAAATTTTCTATCCCCCCGCATCTGTTGGCCTGGCTTCTTGTTCTCCCATCCCGGGGACAGATATAGAACTCCATTTGTCGCATCCGGCGCTGGGCAGGCAAGTTGCCACAGCCAGGGGCGTCTGCAATGTACTGGCCTTGGGATGTGGAGCCTCGGGTAAGCGAGCGCTTTGCCAAATGATGATCAAGGCTCGATAGGACCTCCTCAAAGGTCTCGTCAGGGATATCCCAATTATATAGCACTGCTATTAAGGCGCAAATATGTGGGGTGAGGGACGACCACCAGGTCCAAGGACGGTCCTCTTTTATAGTACTCCATACTACATCACCAGTCTGAGAGAGAACCTGCCAGGTTAATCTCTGGGGGGCATGGGGGTTGGGACCGGAGCTACTTATCACCAGGAGTTGTATCAGCAGGAGCAGGGCTACTGCGGCGGATGCGGAGCTTGAGGGGGTTGTCCGTCTTTTCCACTTTCCACCTGGAGTCTGGCGGCGGTGCTGGTTTGACATGAGACGCTGCGATGCCATCAACTTTTACTGCGGTCGGGGTTGTGAGCAGTACTAGGTATGGTCCTTTCCACCGTGGTTCAAGGTTGGCTGTCCGGTGGCGTCGGATGTATACCGAATCTCCAACCTGGAACTGGTGAGGTATTTGCAGATCTCCGGGCTTGTAGACTTCGATCAGCCGGCTCCACACTTCCTTTTGCACAGTTTCAAGGGCTTTTAATCTGGTGTAGAAAGATTGAGAGGAGTAAGATTCTGGGGAAGGGAGGTGCTGCATGGCAACGAGCGGGGGGTGAGCTCCATATAGGATTTCAAAGGGGGTCAGCTTGAGAGTACTAGGGGTGTTGCGCACACGGAACAGGGCAAAGGGAAGGAGGACTGTCCAGTCAGTAATGCCAGTCTCTAAGGATAATTTAGTTATGGACTCTTTCAAGGTTCTATTCATCCTCTCTACCTGCCCTGAGCTCTGGGGCCGATAAGCACAATGTAATTTCCATTCAAGCCCTAGGATTTTGGCCAAACCCTGACTAACCTGGGCAACGAAAGCGGGACCGTTGTCGGATCCGATTACTTTGGGTAGCCCAAATCTTGGAAAAATCTCTTCTAATATTATTTTGGCCACAACTTGAGCAGTCTCCCTCTTTGTAGGAAAAGCTTCGACCCATCCTGAGAAAGTGTCTATGAACACTAGCAAGTACTTGTATCCGTACTTAGCTGGCTTAATCTCAGTAGAATCTGTTTCCCAGTAGCTTCCAGGGCGATCCCCTCGGAGTTGCTTTCCCTGAGGTAGTGTGCTAGGCTGGGTGTTTACTAATTGGCAAGGTCTGCACTCTTTTACAGCTGCATCAACGAGCTTACTTAATTCTATAATATAGTATGGAGAGGACTGAACAATGGTTTTCAGATGCTTGGGGCCCAGATGGGTTAATTTATGAAGTTGCCTGAGAAAGGTGATTGCCTGCTCTTCAGGGAGGATGTTTTTCCCTTCCGGGGTTTCTCGGATCCCCTCTGGGGATTCTAGGTGGAGGCCTAATCTGTCCATCCTCTCGAGATCCTGCTCTGAATATTTGAAGTTTTTGATAAGGGGGGGGTGCTATTTCTTTAAGGCTAGGCCTTAAAGTGTTTTCATATAGCGGTAGGATGTTGAGCCCTTGAGCCGCTAGCTTAGCTTCTCCGTCAGCTCTTTGGTTTCCCTCAGCAACTCTGGACCCCCCTTTCTGATGTCCAGGGCAGTGGATTATGGCCACCCTCTTAGGGAGGTGAACAGCCTCCAGTAGACTTAGGATTTCTTCCCTGTGTTTAATTTCTTTTCCTGCTGAAGTCAACAGTCCTCGCTGTCTGTAAATGGCCCCATGGACATGGGCTGTAGCAAAAGCATACCTGCTATCGGTGTATATGTTAACTTTTTTTCCTTCTGCCAAATGTAAGGCCTGGGTCAAGGTAACCAGCTTGGCCTTCTGGGCCGACGTTCCTTCAGGCAGACTACTTGCCCAGATGGTCTGCTTATCGTCCACCACCGCCGCCCTGGCCACCCTTTTACCTTCTATTATGGAGCTGCTCCCATCAGTGAACCAGGTCAATTGGGCATCCGGCAGGGGCTGATCACAGAGGTCCCTCTGAGTTCCAGTCTCCTCAGCCAGTATTTCTTGGCATGTGTGTAATACATCCTCCTGGACAGAGGTATCAGGTAGTAGGGTAGCCGGGTTGAGGATGACAGGCGGGCCAAACTGGACTCTGTCTCCATTTAATAGGAGACGCTGGTAGTGTTTCATGTGGGCATTGGACAGCCACCAGTCAGGGGGCTGTCTGATGATGCTTTCTAAGGCATGGGGGGCAATGACTGTCAACTTCTGCCCCATAGTCAATTTGTCTGCATCTTTTACCAGTACCGCTACTGCCGCCACAGACCTCAGACAGGCTGGCCAACCACCAGCGACGGGGTCTAATTTCTTGGAGAGGTATGCTACCAGTCTTTTCCATGGCCCTAAAGGCTGCGTCAGCACCCCTCGGGACACTCCTCTCTTCTCATCTACGTATAGGACAAAGGGCTTTGTTACATCTGGTAGAGCCAGGGCCGGGGCTGATAATAATGCCTTTTTAATGTTGTCAAAGGCCCGCTGTTGGCTGGCATCCCACTCGAAGGGAGTGCTTTCCTTGGTCAAAGGGTAGAGGGGGGCTGCCAGAGTAGCAAACCCCGGTATCCATAAGCGGCAGAACCCCGCAGTCCCTAAGAATTCTCGCACCTGGCGGGGCGAGTGGGAAACTGGAATCTGAGTCACAGTATGCTTCCTGGCTTCTGTTAACCATCTCTGCCCTCCTCTTAGGGTGTAACCCAGGTACGTTACCTCTTTCTGGCAGATCTGGGTTTTCTTGGCGGAGGCTCGATATCCTAAGCGGGCTAGCTCTTCCAGTAACAGTTCTGTGCCCCGATGGCACTCTTCCTTTGTCGTTCCAGCTAGTAGTAAGTCATCTACATATTGTAGGAGCGTTACCTGAGGGTGGCTGGCGCAAAAGTGAGCTAGGTCTTGGTGGAGGGCTTCATCAAAGATGGTTGGGGAGTTCTTGAACCCCTGTGGAAGTCGGGTCCATGTCAATTGCCCCATCATTCCAGAGTCCGGGTCTCTCCATTCAAATGCAAAGATGTTCTGGCTAGAGGAGTGTAGTCGGAGGCAGAAGAAGGCATCCTTCAAATCCAGGACAGTGTACCAGATATGGTCCGGAGGGAGAGAGCTTAACAGATTATAAGGGTTAGGCACGGTGGGGTGGATGTCTTGTGCCTACTTGTTTACTTCTCTCAGGTCCTGCACAGGGCGATAGTCTCCTGTGCCGGGTTTCTTGACGGGTAATAAGGGGGTATTCCATGGTGACTGGCACTTTACTAGTATGCCCAGCTGTAGGAGACACTGAATGTGAGGCCTAATCCCTTCCTGAGCTTCCCTAGTCATAGGATACTGGCGCACTGCCACAGGAGTGGAAGTAGCTTTGAGTTCTATGACTATAGGCGGCCTTTCTGCGGCCAGTCCCATTCCGGCAGTTTCGGCCCATGCCCCGGGATATTTTTCTAGCCAGTCATGTATGAGACTAGTCCCTTTCTCCTGCTGCTTTTCAAAGAGTCTATGTTCATCCTCCAAACGCATGGTCAGGGCTGTTACTCTCTTATTCTGGGTTACCTCTAGGCCATCAGGAGTGAAGGTGATCTGGGCTTCCATTTTGGTGAGTAAATCTCTCCCAAGGAGGGGTGCAGGGCACTCAGGGATAATTAAGAACGAGTGGGTTACCCGTCCCACCCCCAGATCTACCGATCTTGGGGTAGTCCATGAGTACTGCTGATGCCCTGTGGCCCCTACAACCCAATCTCTTTCTTGGAGACAGGTCCTGATGGTTTGAGTAGGACTGAGTGTTGAGCTCCGGTGTCTACTAGGAACTCAACTGGCTTCCTCTCCACCTTAAGTATTACCCTAGGCTTGGGGAGGGGTTCCGAGCCCCATCCCCGCTAATCTTCTTCTTCCTCTAAGGCCAGTACTTTCTTCCTTTTTTTTTTAGGACATTCCCTGGCCCAGTGCCCCTTCTCCTTACAGTAGGCATATTGATCCTTATCTAATGGGACGCAGTTGCCCAGGCTACCTGACTTCTTAGTTCTACCTTGGGTCTGTTCTTGGCTCTTCTCCCCTACTACTGCGGCCAAAATTCGTGTTAAGTTTTTCTCCTGTCTTCGGTCTCTCTTATTTTCCCTTTCCTCTCTCTCTTTCTCCTTTCTCTGCTCTTTTTCTTCCTCAGTTTCTCTTTTATAGTATACTTTCTCAGCTTCCTTAACTAAATCCTGCAAGGTATAGTCCTGCAATCCTTCAATCCTCTGCAGCTTTCTTTTAATGTCTACAGCTGACTGCCCTATGAAAGTCATAGCCACGGAAGCCCTCTGTCCTTCAGAGGCAGGGTCAAATGGGGGTAGCGCCTAAAAGCTTCTATTAGGCGCTCAAGAAACACTGAGGAGGGTTCCGTGGCCCCCTGTATTACCTCTCTTACCTTAGCCAAATTAGTGGGGCATCTTGCCACCCCACGGAGGCCAGCCACTAGAGCCTGGTGATAGACTGTCAGTCGCTCCCTACCTTCTGCCGTGTTGAAGTCCCAGTCAGGTCTGGAGAGGGGAAAGGCAGCCTCGATGATGTTGGGGAGCTGGGTAGGATGCCCGTCCGCCCCAAGTACATTCTTCCTAGCTTCTAGTAAAATCCTCTCCCTCTCTTCAGTAGTGAAGAGAGTCTGTATGAGCTTCTGGCAGTCATCCCATGTGGGCTGATGTGAGAACATCAGGGACTCTACCAGCCCAGTCAGGTGGGGGTCTTCTGAAAAAGGGGGGTGATTAGTTTTCCAGTTATACAGGTCTGCGGAAGAAAATGGCCAGTACTGGAGGGGCTGGAGAGGAGGTGGTCCCTCATCTGTTGCCACCGGCAGGGGGCCGTATGCCCTCAGGGGCAGGGCAACAGTAGTGTCGGGAGACATTCCTCCCTGCCGGTGACTCCTGGTACCTTGTGCAGGCCCCAGTGAAGGTTCCCCCGGAGGTGCAGAGGGGGCAATCACCGGATCCGGCGATGCTGGTCCTCCCTGCCCTCCAACAGGAGCCAAGGCGGGAGGGTATGGGGGAGGAAGGGGCGGATGGTTGAGGAGAAGATGATCAGTCTGAATTTCCGGGTAGATCTTCTTAGGGGGGTCCGAGCTGTCACCCCCTTTTCTGGAACCGGAAGATTGGACAGCGAGCACCCGAGGATTAGACGGGGGCCTGGATGTGGCAGTCCACGGCCGAACCCAGGGGGGTGGATTCTGCACCAGGTCCTGCCAGACTATGATGTAAGGTTGTTGATCCGAATGGGCTCCCGATCCTCTCTGAAAAACAATCTCTTTGATAGCAAAAATAAGAGATAAGTCAAAGGTACCTCCTGAGGGCCAGCCGACATTAAAAGTGGGCCACTCTGAGGAGCAGAAAGTCTGCCATGGGCCTTTTTTAACCTCTACTGACAGATCACGACCTTTTCTCTTCGCTTCAGTCCAATGATCTAGAGTCAAACTCAGAGGGGTTGTCACAGTCTGTCCCATCATCAGTAGATATGTCAGAAACACAAATAACAGGAATAACAGAAATATTACAGATATAAGGACCTACCTACCACACTTGGTCCCTCACAAGCCTACAACAGAATCAGACGGGCATGTTTCCCGTAATTTTTGATTGAACAACCGGACTCGATCAGCGCCCTTACAGCAGGAGACAACCAGGCGTCCCTGGTTCTCCTCAGTTCCTGGGGCGTCCCCCAGGATTTCAGCCTGTGGTCCTCCAGGCACGTCTACCGACCACTGTCCGGCCACTCTCACGAGGTGCCGGACGGCTGCAAAACCGAAAGCGCGCACAGAAAGTCAAACAAATGATTGAAGACACAGACCAGACAGTTTTCGGGGTACCCCTTTCTTACCTCCAAGGTCAACTCTGCAGGTGAGGGGTGGTCATCAAATCCCGGACGAGCCCCCAAATGAAAGACTTGGGGCAGGACCCCCCACTCTGCCCTGAGCTCTGGCGACCCCAATCAACCGCAAGAGACGGCGCTTGATGCAAAACGCAAGAGGATTTTATTCCAGCATGCTGGGGCTTGACTCACAACTCTTTTAGGAGCCAAGAAGTCAAGCCCTGAACAGTAGTTTTTACAAGCTTATAAAGGCAAAAACTACAAAGTAGGAGGGAGTAGCAGACATAGCAGGGGCTTTAGGGAGGGGTAGCAGGCATAGCAGGGGCTTTAGGGAGGGGTAGCAGTTATAGCAGGGGCTTTAGGGAGGGGTAGCAGACATAGGGGCTTTTCCAGATAAGAAGAACTCTGGTTCATTACTCATCTATCTTAAGACAAGATCAGCAGTTAAACATTTCTTAGCTTTTTTCTTTCAGAACCAGTTACCGGTTATCTGCTTCAGCTCGGGGCTATTTCCTAGGACAGTTACAAAAGGTCACATTCTTATGGTAGGGGCGAGGAGTGCTGCTACATATCTGGTTCCCCCCCCCTTTGGATTTGGTAGTACTTTCCTTCAGTAGTCAACTTTTGTTATCAACATTAATTGAGTATAACAATTTTTTTTTTTTTGAGACAGAGTCTCACTTTATTGCCCTCTGTAGAGTGCTCTAGTGTCACAGCTCACAGCAACCTCCAGCTCTTGGGCTTACGCTATTCTCTTGCCTCAGCCTCCTGTGTAGCTGGGACCACAGGTGCCCGCCATAACACCCAGCTATTTTTCTGCTGCAGTTTGGCTGGGGCCAGGTTTGAACCCGCCACCCTCGGTATATGGAGCCAGCACCTTACTCACTGAGCCACAGGGACTGCCTGAGTATTACAATTTTAATACAGTTTTTTTCATTTCTTTAAATGTGTACACAATATTGACTACTTGATGTCACAAAGATTGTTGTGTTAAATGATCCTATAACAGACACGCACATGTATGCATGTACAACCACCACCACTGCCACACACACAGGACCACGACTGCCACAGGCACAGGGGTCCTCGCCATGCACGGTAGCATGAGGTGCCACAGGCACAGGGGCAGTCCTCCCCGTGCACGGTAGTGTGAGGCGCTAACATGATGGCAGAAACTAAAGCTGTGCACAGCAATCTGAATGGCCAATGGGGAAAACTGCACCTGTGTCAGGACTTTGAAATATTTTAGTCAAAGCAAAAATGCTCTCACTGCTGATTATAAATACATAGAGAAAAGGAGAATTAGTACAACGATATGTATTTAGCATATTGTATTTTAACCTTGAGAGACATTGAGAATTAGGTATTTTATTCTTTGATGAAAACTTGGCAAAAGTACTTTGCATGGTGCTTTGCTCTGATCCCATTGTAAGACCTGCTATATGAGATGAACCTTTTTGCTCTGCTCTTATAGACTGTCATCCTCCTTTCTGAGCTTAGGTCTGCTTCTAATATTTTGCTCCTTTTCACTCTGAATATCATAAAATACTTGAAGATTTTCTTAGTGTGAGCTTTTTTTCCCACATCAGTTCCTTCTGGGACATCTTCATCATTTTTGTCACAAACATTTCCTCATTTATATGATGCCTGTCTTCTCTGAGTTCCTGCAGCTACTCATCTAGCGTCTCTTGAACAGCAGCCATGTCAACATTCCCATGGCCACCTATTTCTCACACAACTCAATTTACATTTAATTCAGATTTCCTTTCACCATTACCACTTTTTAGCTCTTTGCTGTCCTTTAAATTCATTGTGATTCTCTCTTTCTATTACCCATTTATTTTTTATTGTCACATGAATTCATCACTGATAAAGGATAAAAGAGCTAAGGAAATTTCACCCCACAAAGTTGATTCATTGGTATAAAGAATATTTTAAGCAAAAAGGTCACTTTTGATCAGAAAGCACTGGCCTCTCCTCTATAAAACCTGAGTAACCTGATTTAGAATCAGAAAAGGGGCTGTGGACTCCTTCTCACACAGACCTGAATTTAAGGTCATTTGAAGGACAACTTATCTCTCAGGTTGATCTGCAAATCAATCTGTTTCCACCCATCTACACACATCCCTCTTAGCAACCAAATGCTGCACATATACCTTCCACACACTACCCCCTCCCTGTCTTTAAAAGCTACTGACCATCACTGAAATGCTGGGAAATCATTCTTGGGGTTCCCCCCAAGTGCTTGGTATTTGGAAACAAACTTTTCTCTTATAAATTTACTAAAACTGAATTGATCTTTTCAGTGAACCAGCCCAAGGGAAAAGGGCTAGTTTTGCTTTGAACCCAACCAGGGACGACACAGCTACACGCCTTACGTCTGTGTGTGAACTAACAAAGGCACAGTGGCCAGTCACTGAGAGATCTGGGAAAAAATGAACTGATTGGTCACCAATGACAATTCCTTCTTTTATTTACTTTGTAATCTGTGGACTGAAGAAAGGCCAGCAAAGTCGGACCACATGTAACTGTCGGAGTTATTACACCAGGCTAGTAGAAATGAGGATCATCCTTTCTGTCTGAAGCTATTTTGCATATGATGATAGGTAATGAGAATTGTAATTACGAGTTGAGAAGTAAAGGGTTACTCTTAGTCCTCATGTGTTTGATTCCAGAACAAGAAGACTTTAGATCAGCAGTTTGCAAATGATGGCCAAAGACAAAATTAGGAACACGACTTTTTTTTTTTGATTCTCCATAAACTAAGAATATTGTCATTTAATTTTTGAATGTTTGGAAAGAAGTAGAAAGAAGAGTTTCTTAATGTTTCATAATGTGAAAATTGTTTATGATTTAAGTCTCATTATCTAAAAATAAATTTTTGGTGGGTAAACACATTTACATATTTTCTCTGGTTTTTGCATGACAATAGACTTCAATACTTAGAATAGAGACTCTATGGCCTGCAAAGCTTAAAATAGTTCTGCCTCGCCTTTTACAAAAAAAAAAAAAAAGTCTGCCATACTATGTTTAGAAAATAAAGAATTCATTCATAAATCATGATATGCATCTAGTATATATATGACAGTGTGTATTTAATATTAGCATATTCAGTTATCCAGTGGACACTGGATTCTCTAGTAACTGTTACATCTGTTAGGTTTACTAATGATACTTCCTTTTACCTCTGTTATCTTTCATCTTTAACTTTATATCATATAAAACAGATCTGTCAACTACTACCATTTCTGTTTGGTTTGCTTATCTAATTACCATTAATATTATATTAAGCTTTTTTGTTAATGCTGTTATTCTTATTTTTATTAAGTTATGCTTGATACATAATGTTTGTTATTTGTATAGATTGAAACCAATAATGTTCATCTTTTAACCAGGAATTTAAATTATTTTTATTTATTAACATAGCAACATTTTACTCTTTCCTCTCTTGCATTAGTTTTCTATTTTTGTATAACAACTTTTGATAAGTTTAGGAGCTTAAGAATATACCCTTTTATTCACTCAGAGTTCTGTAGACCCAAAGTCCAGGTGTGGCAAGACTGAGTTCTCTGATCAAAGCCTCACTAAGTAGAAATCAGGTTCGTGGCTGTTCATTGTTCTCATCTGGGGATGGAATCCTCTTCCAAGCTCAGTAAAGTTGCTGTTAAATACAGATACTTGCTACCAGATGCACTGTCAGCTCCAAGAAGCAGTTGCATTACTTATCATGTGGCTCCTTCCATCTTCAAAGCCGGAAATGGATAACCTCCTTATGTTGCAACCACTGAACTTTATTTCTCTCCCCATGAAAAGCCCGGTCCCTTCAAGGCCTCACCAGATTAGGTCCAGCTCATTGAGAAAACCTTCCCAAACTTAAAGTCAGCTGTTTCGGGACCTCAATACCTTATTTATATCTGAAAATTCACTTCCTAGGGGCACTTTAGTATTTGAAGGGATAACAGGAAGCAGGTGTGTATAAACCAGAGGGTGAAGAGTTTTGGGGCTCATCCCAGGGCACAGCTGACCACACTCATCTTCACCCTGCCTCCCTCTGGTCTTTGGGGGTCATCCCAGGGCACAGCTGACCACACTCATCTTCACCCTGCCTCCCTCTGATCTTTGTGGGTCATCCCGGGGCACAGCTGACCACACTCATCTTCACCCTGCCTCCCTCTGGTCTTTGCGGGTCATCCCGGGGCACAGCTGACCACACTCATCTTCACCCTGCCTTCTTCTGATCTTTGTGGGTCATCCTGGGGCACAGCTGACCACACTCATCTTCACCCTGCCTTCTCCTGATCTTTGTGGGTCATCCCGGGGCACAGCTGACCACACTCATCTTCACCCTGCCTCCTTTTGATCTTTGTGGGTCATCCCGGGGCACAGCTGACCACACTCATCTTCACCCTGCCTCCTTCTGATCTTTGTGGGTCATCCCGGGGCACAGCTGACCACACTCATCTTCACCCTGCCTCCCTCTGGTCTTTGTGGGTCATCCCAGGGCACAGCTGACCACACTCATCTTCACCCTGCCTCCCTCTGATCTTTGTGGGTCATCCCAGGGCACAGCTGACCACACTCATCTTCACCCTGCCTCCTTCTGGTCTTTGTGGGTCATCCCAGGGCACAGCTGACCACACTCATCTTCACCCTGCCTCCTTCTGATCTTTGTGGGTCATCCCAGGGCACAGCTGACCACACTCATCTTCACCCTGCCTCCCTCTGGTCTTTGCGGGTCATCCCAGGGCACAGCTGACCACACTCATCTTCACCCTGCCTCCCTCTGGTCTTTGCGGGTCATCCCAGGGCACAGCTGACCACACTCATCTTCACCCTGCCTTCCTCTGGTCTTTGCGGGTCATCCCAGGGCACAGCTGACCACACTCATCTTCACCCTGCCTCCTTCTGATCTTTGTGGGTCATCCCAGGGCACAGCTGACCACACTCATCTTCACCCTGCCTCCCTCTGGTCTTTGTGGGTCATCCCAGGGCACAGCTGACCACACTCATCTTCACCCTGCCTCCCTCTGGTCTTTTCTTTCTTGCCTTGTGTGTTTTGTACACAGTCTATGGACTGTTGATTGGTATTCAGGGATGTGTCTTTTTGCTCTATTTAGAAGGAGGAATGTTGCATTTTCATCTTATCAAAAGTAAGAAGAGGTTGCATTGTGTTTAGTCAATCTAGCTCCATGGGGCTTGATTTCTGTTTGTATTTAGCTGGGCTTGTGCCATAGGATGCCAGACAACAAAGAATTTAAATCCATAAGCCTTTTATTCTACCTCTAGAAGCTTTTTGGAACAGTATACAAGTATGTTAATTTTATTCTTTAAAGATACCATTTTTAAACAATTGTTAAGATTCCTACTTATCTAATAATATTTTGTGAAATGTTCCTGGTATTCAATGGAAATTTAACCCTATTAAAAATGTTTAAATAAATTGCGTCATTTCACAAATTGGATTTACTATTAAACATACAGGAGTATAAAGCAGGGTCTTTTTGAATGACTCATTAAGCATTATTTTTACCAAGGAATTAAGACTTCCATATCATTATACCTTTCATATCATTATACCTATTTTCATCTCTGACCCTCTAATTCTACAAATAGCTGCTGTCAGTCTGAAAACTACTAAGGCATTAGAGAAACACCACACACTTAGTACATGGAAAGACACACTTTAATATCCCTGTTGCTAGCAAGGTTTCTCTTCGTGATGTGAGATTGGCCTTATCCTGCTGTGCAAGGCACACAAGATCTTCCTTCAGGTTCAGTGGTGCCTCAGTGGCCTGCTGTGATTTCCCCCCATCAATAGTTGTCAGCCAGTCTGTTGGCTATCATTTGAGATAATAAATCTTGATCTTCTCCATAGTAGAAGTCAATATCCACTTAAGTTAAGAAAATCACAGTGTTTTCTTTTAGAATAAAACAGGAATTGCCCAGAACTGGCTTGACCTCCTGAACTAATCTATTTCCTGTAGTGAAACCCATTCTGACATGCCTTGACTGGGGCAGAGAATTCTATGGACAAGCAATAAAATGTCAAGATGTTGAGATTTATCCTTCAAAATGTTTCTTCCAACTTAGATGAGGAGATTCCTACAATGGAAGTTGTGAATTCAGATTGCTGACTTTACTTTTATAAATGACTTATGTAGAGCAAAGTATTTATTTATTGGCTAATATTTTAGTTTACTTTTAAAAATATGTGTGCTTAGACATAACTTTGAATGATTGCTTTGCCATTTATTATCTATTTAGCCATGGGAACAACATTTAAAACTTAAACTAAGCAACAATCTCCTTGTTTACCAATTGATAGTGATTATTATATATAACTCTGAAAATTAAATATTAATTTATTTGTAAATACATTCTGACAGGTAACTGTACATGAGACATAGCATATAAATGAAAAATTATTTAATTCTGGCTTAAGTTCCTCACTCATTTACTATACTCAGATAGGGTTGAGCCGGATAGTATGTTAAGTATACTTAACATTGTAGATAGACTAATAATCGGGGTCTCACAAAATTTTATGACACTCCATCATCTCATTAAGTCTTAATTCCAAAAAGCCAAGTATTGAATGATCTTGTTGCCTTGTTTAGATGTTTGGATTCCACACATGTGGAACGTGGGGCCTGCTGGGAGGGGTTTATGTCATAGAGGAAGATCCTTCATGAATGACCTTGAGCCTTCCCTGTAACAATAGATGATCTTCACTGTGTTAGTTCCCTTGAGAACTGTTCTTAAAACAGCCTCTCACCACCTCCTCCCTCCTTTGCTACTTTTCTGTCCTGAGACAGCCTGCTCCCCCTTCACCCTCGGCCAGGATTGGAAGATCCCTCTCTCTCTCACCAGAACCAGATGATGGCTTGATGCTTCTTGGACAGTCTGTACAACTATGAACTGAATAAACTTGTTTTCTTTTAAAATCACTTAGACATTCCTTTATAGTAGTGAAAAGTGGATAAAGTAGTGAAAAACAATACCCTTGTTTTCTCCTGTGTAAATTATTTTTCATTTTACAAACCTGTACATGTTCTAGCTACAGTTATTTTCATTTTTCTAATTATTTTAATATACTTAAACTTTTACTCAGATCTCAGGATTTTCCCACCTCTTCCATTTCAAATGTCATGTTTCAGTCATAGCAGAATTTCCAAACCAAAAATCTAGGTTTTCATAATATAATGGTGGGAGCCCTTTATCTCCCCATTCTAAAACACATGTATATAGAAAAGACAATAAATTAAACTATTTCATCTATTGATAGAAAAATATTCAATAACAGCAATGCATTCTCTAGAGACTATGCTAGATAAGGGTACAAGGAAACTACACAAAAATAAACTTAAATTGGGAGGCTGAGGCAAGAGAATCACCTAAGCCCAGGAGCTGGAGGTTGCTGTGAGCTGTGACGCCAGAGCTCTCTACTGAGGGCAATAAAGTGAGACTCTATTGCTATAAATAAATAAATAGATAAAATAGAACCTATTGACATAATATTTTGAGGTGTACAATCCACATTACATCATGTAAAGAAAAAAAATACCACAATATATGAGGAAGTATTTGGAACAGGTCTAATATACATACAGGTTGAGATACTGGCCAGTAGTAAATCAAAAAGAAGGTATTGATTTTGAAGTTTAGGAAAGGCATACTTCAGGGGAATTGTTTTTCCTTGAATAGAGAAGTTGTCGCTTGGATGTTTGATGATAAAGACAAAGAAGGACACAACAGGTGAAATTACAGAAGCTGAGCTTGGAGCCGAAGGCGCCAGCCACACACACCTGAGCTGGCGGGTTTGAATCCAGCCTGGGCCCTCCAACAACAATGGCAGCTGCAACCAAAAAATAGCCAGAGTTGTGGCTGGCACCTGTAGTCCCAGCTACTTGGGAGGCAGAAGCAGGAGACTTACTTGAGCCCAGGAGTTGGAGGTTGCTGTGAGCTGTGATGCCAGGGCAGCAGCTTAAGGCTCTGTCTCAGAAAAAAAAAAAGAAGAAAAGAAAAAAGAAAGAAGCTGGCAGAAACAAAATATTACCACAAAGATCAGAAGACATACAAACTTAATTTTTAAACGTGTCACAGTTGATTAAAGAAATCAATCTTCACTTGGCCAAGGGAAAAAAAGTACTTTTGACTAAGAAACAGAATTATTAATTCTAATTACTATGTTACTGCTAGCCTACCAAAAAAAGATGGGAGACATTACAAATAGTATTGTAAGAAAGATGTATATAGGCTAATGTAAGAATAAAACAGGAGATGAGAATAAAATTATTTGGTTAACATGAACATTAACTTCACATGCCAGTATAAGCCAGGTCCAACATATGGCTCATACCCATTATTTTTTACACTTAATCTTAACCAAGAGCCCAAGAAGTGATTCTCCATTATTTTTTTGTTGCTTTTGTGGTGGAACCAGATATTCCGGAGAAATCTTATACTTTTCCTGATCAAGCTGAGGGATTAGTCATTTCGCCAGGACTAAAATTATTGTTTTATAGAGCAATGAAGAACAGAGATAAACTGAAACAATACATTGTAAACTAAACTACATTATTATTAAACAACCATTTATAGACATGCAAAAACGTCTCCAGTCAGAAATTCAAAAACTCAGAAAGGACACGTATACTAAAAAACAAACAAACAAATAAACAAAACACCCTATATAAATGTAGAAAGGGTTTTAAAAAAATACTAAAAGAATGAAATTATATCATAAACAAATGTTAAATTACACATTTCCTAAGAGATAAAGAAGACTAGAGTTATGAAAGAATTTAAAAATGAAAATGAAGTGGCGGCACCTATGGCTTAGTGAGTAGGACACCGGCCCCATATGCCGAGGGTGGCGGGTTCAAACCCAGCCCCGGCCAAACTGCAACCAAAAAAATAGCCGGGCGTTGTGGCGGGCGCCTATAGTCCCAGCTGCTCAGGAGGCTGAGGCAAGAGACTCGCGTAAGCCCAAGAGTTAGAGGTTGCTGTGAGCCGTGTGACGCCACGGCACTCTACCCAAGGGCGGTACAGTGAGACTCTGTCTCTACAAAAAAAAAAAAAAAATGAAAATGAAGTTAAGAAATGAAAGACTTGAGATGAACCACCAATAAAACAGGCAAGGATATCTATATCTATTTCTTTCTCTCTCTCTCTCTCTCTCTCTCTCTCTCTCTCTCTATATATATATATACACACACACACACACACACACACACATACATACACAAAGAGACAGAGAGAGAATCGGAAATAACATTAAAAAAATTATTGTTTATGGGCGGTGCCTGTGGTTCAAAGGAGTAGGGAGCCAGCCCCATATGCTGGAGGTGGTGGGTTCAAACCTGGCCCTGGCAAAAAACCGTAAAAAAAAATATTGTTTGCCCAAAAATTGGTGAGGAATTGTGAGCTCCGAGTTGTACACCAGCAAAATTATTTGAAGTTGAAGATAAAAATAAAGAAAGGGAAGGGGCTAGCTGGACAGACTATTCACACAAGCAGCCTGAACTTGCTACTCTGAAAGAAAGAATGAAAGGTTCCAGGTAGAGGTTCACCCACAGATGGGCTGTTTCAGAGCACTGTGAATCATTAGAGGAGTAACTAGAGACACCTAAAGTGGAAGAGGGACGGTGAAGGAACCCACCTGGCCAAGTCAGAAGGTACCTGGAGGAAGCATCTGCACATGGGGCGGGCTCAGGGGAGAGATTCTTTAGGGCTTTGAACACCCTCAGAAAACACCATAACCCACATTATGAGGGGCATCCCCCACTAAAACAGGACTCTGGACTGATTAGCAGCCACTTGGAGACTGTAACACCACTGTACCCTGCACCAGCAAGTAGGAACAGTAGGGTCCTGCCAGCTTCCTATCTCAGATTCCTGGAATAAATGCCATTCTGCCCTCTCAGCCCCAGGGTGCTCGGTCTGCAGAGGGATAAGCTCCTTGGCAGCCACCTCCTCATTAATCCTGAAGGTCAGGGAGGGAGCAGAGAGGGCAGGCAGTCTCATATACATTGTACTGGGTGCCCATGCACCCTGTCCAACCATTTCCACCGGCTCCCTCCCAGGGATCTAAGCAGAGTAGGTGCCCACTGTCACTGGCCTCAGCATATGCTGCTGCCATGTAACTACCTTACCATCTCAATAGCACTGACAATACCATCTAAGTAGCACTGAAGCATCAGCTCCTTCAGTTAGACTGAACAGAGGGAGAACCTCAGCTACTCTGACTTCTCATCATATGTCTCCTATCCTCACCTAACAAGGGCATTCAGTACATCTACTGTAGCTTGGCAAACTGCCTTGGTGCAGCTAAATGTACCACAACCTGCCCAGGCACCAGCCAAGCTCCCAAGAAGTATCTAGCTGCCTGTCAAAGTCCTGTGACTTGTCTTGTCACCAACTATAGTCTCTCAACTCACTCAAGCATCTGGCAAGGTCCTGCAATCTTCCCAGGTGCCCACAAAGGTGACATGACCTTCTTCTGTCACTGTCTATAGTCTTATGACATACATAGGTACTCTCAAAGGTTTCTCAAAATACACAGCTGCCCACCAATGTCCTGTAGCAGAATAATCTGCCACACCCACTGTGACAGAGAGACCTGAGTAGAGCAAACATACATAATACCTGCCCCCATAGAGAAGGATTCATCCAGCTCCCTGCCCAACCCTTTATCAGTGGCCTGGGAACTAAACCACCACTCTGTAGAAACATGCCCCAGCACCGGCTTAGACTATGACAACAACAGGGGAACAAGATGATGCACAGAACAGCTGCATTAGAGGATTTTAGTGTAGGTGCAACTCTCTTAGTGGGTCAATCCTCCAAAGTCAGACAGAATAAAACTGTCTAGTGACTTCTTCTCACTGACTCGAGGAGTTCCTATCTGTAAAGATTGGGTGCATCATAAATATGAGCTAAAAGACGTGATAGCAGATTAAAAAAAAAAAAAAAACAGAATAATTCTGGCAACATTAAAAAATTCTGGCAACAACAAAAAAAAAAGTTTGTTTGATATCTCTAAAAGATCACAATTGATTCATAGCAATAGCCCAAGAAAAAGGAACTTGTCAAAATTTCACAAATAGAATTCAGAATATGGATGGCAAAGAATATGAATGGAATGTCAGAGAAACTTAAAAACCAACATGAAGAGGGTGGTGCCTGTGGCTCAAGGAGTGGGGCACCAGTCCCATATACCAGGGGTGTTGGATTCAAGCATGGCCCCAGCCAAAACTGCAAAAAAAAAATAAATAAAAATAACCAACACAATGAAACCAAAAAAAAAAAAAAGAAAAAGTTGCAGAATATGATGAAAAAAAATGAAAAACTTACTAAAGAGATAGACAATATAAGAAACAGTATAATACAACTTTAAAAAAATTGAAAGAGTAATTTATAGAATTGCAATATACAGCAGAAAGTTTCAACAACAGGATAGAAAAAGCAGAGGAGAGAATCTTAGAGGTTGAAGACAAGGCTTTCTAACTAGCTCCCTCAGTCAAAGATGCAGAAAAAAAAAAATAGAAAAGAATGAAAAGTCATTCAGAAAACATGGAACTATGTAAAGCAAATCAACATATGAATTATAGGTATTCTAAAAGAAAAGGAGAAAAAAATCAAAATCATGGTGAATCTATTTCAGGGAATGATTAAGAAGAATTTCCCTGGTATTACCAGAGATTCAGATACTCAGATACAAGATGACCATCAAACACAGGAAGGGTTCATAGAAAATAGAACATATCCAAGACATCAACCTAGCCAAGTCAAAATGAAAGAGATTGTACAGGGTGCAAGATAAAAATAACAAATAACATACACAGGGATATCAGTCAGACTAACAGCAGAACTCTCAGCAGAGTCTGATAGGACAGTGGTTCTCAAACTTCCTAATGCCGCGATGTATTTTCATTGTTATAAAGGGGTGGCGACCCACAGGTTGAAAACTGCTGTTATAGAATAAAGGAGATTGGAGCTCAATTTTTAATTTTTTTATTCAGAACAATTTCCAGCCAAAAAATCTGTGTCTTGTAAAACTAAGTTTTATAAATGATGGCAAAATAAAGACTTTTCCAGACAAGTAAACCAGAGGAATTGGTTACTACTAGGTCTTCCCTACCAAAAATGCCAAAAGGTACATTATACATAGAACAGTAAAATAGATACTCCCAGTGTAAAAACACCCAGAAGTAGCATAAGGATAACAAAACAAGTTATTATACAATGTAGTGAACAGAATAGCATCCCCATATGTCAATATTAACATATAACATGAACAGTCTGATTGCCATATGTAAAAAATATTGACTGACTAAATGGAAGGAAAAACACAATCTGACTGTTTTCTGTTTCTAAGAAACACATCTAACCCAGAAGAGTTTGCATAAACTCAAGGTAAAGGAGTGGAAAAAGTATTCCATGCAAATAAATCCAAAGGCAAGCAAGTGTAGCCATTCTAATATCAGATAAAATGAACTTTAAACCAACAATGGTTAAAGAAAGATGGTCATTATATAATGGTAAAGAGAACATATTAGCAAGGAGATGTTACTATCCAAAATATACATACACATAAAATACAGAACACATATAAAACCTAGATTAATGGTGCAAATTATTCTAGATCTAAGAAAAGAAATTAACTGTAGTACCTTAATTGCCAGGGACTTTAATATCCAAATGAGAGGACTCAACAAATCATTGAAGGAGAAAATGAATAAACACCGGATTTATGACTAGGACTATAGTCTAGGACTCTAGAACAAATGGACCTAACAGACATTTATAGTACAGTCTATCCAACAAATTCTAAATACATATTCTTCTAATCAGCATATGGGACATTTTCCATGATTAATCATCTCTTTGCCCACAAAACAAATCTCAGCAAATTAAATAAAATCAAAAGTATTTTATGTATCTTCAAAGTAAAGTCGAATAAAAATAGAAATCAATTTCAAGAGAAACACTCAACTCTACATAAAGTCACGGAAATTAAACAACTTGCCGATTAGTGATTCTTGGGTCAATGATGAAATTAAGAAGGAAATGAAAGATTCTCATAAGAGAATAACAAAGAGGAAACAAGCTTTCAAAATTATGGGGAAAAGTAAAGAGAAAGGTTCATTACACTTAAATGCCTACATCAAAACGACAGCAAGATAACAAATTAACAACCTAATATCACATCTCAAATAACTAGTAAAAGAACAAACCAAACCCTAATCTGGTGAAAGAAGAGATACACATACTTCAGAGCAGAACCATATTAAATGGAAACCAGAATGAAAATACAAAAGATGGACAAGACAAAAAGTGAGTTCTTTATAAAAGATACACAAAATCAATTACTACTCGCCAGATTATCCAGAAATAGAGGATAATGAGTTCAAATAAGATCTATCAGAAATGGAAAAGGAGACCCAGCAATGTTACCATAGAGATACAAAAATCATCTGTGAATACTATGACCACCTCTGTGCACTCAAAACTTAGAGGAAATGGATAAATAGATGGAAACACACAAGCTGCCAAGCTGGAATCAGGAAGACACATGTGTGTAAACCCTGAACAGACTAGTAAGGTGCAGCAAGAATAAAACTGTGATTAAAAGTCCCAGACTGGATTGATTCATAGCAAAACTATGCCAGACCTGTGAAGAATTGGGACTTAATCCTAGAGAAATTATTTCACTTCATTGAAAAGGGAGGATCGAGCTTAATTCATTACCTGGAGCTAATATCACCTTCACACCAAAGTCAGAAAAGGACAAAACAAAAAAACAAAACTACAGACTAATATCCCTCATGAAAAAAATATGCAAATATCTTCAACAAATTACTAGCAAACTAAATTCAAAAACATATCAAAAAGATAATTCACCATGATCAAGCGGGTTACATCCCACGTATGCAAGGAAGGTTCAACATACACAAACCAATAAATATGATTTACCACATGCACAGAAATAAAGACAAAGTGTACAAGATTATCAAAAGATATGCAGGAAAAATAAAAGAGTATCCTTTCATGAAAAAAACTTCAACAAACTAGGCACAGAAGGAATGTAACTCAATATTATAAAAACCATGTATTACAAATCCATTATTCTGAATGGGGAAAAACTGAAAGCACTCACCTTAAGAAATGGAATAAGACAAGCGTGCCCAAAGGTACCATTTTCATTCAATCCTCTATACTCTACTGGAAGTCCTAGCCAGAGGAATCAGGCAAGAGAAAAACAAAGGGCATCCAGATCTGAAAAGAGGAGGTCAAAGCATTCCTCTTTGCTGATAATATAATCTCATATCTAGAAAAATCTAAGGAGTCCACCTGAAGACTCCTAGAATTTTTAAATAAATTCAGCAAAATCTCAGTTTATAAAATCAATGTACACAAATGAATAGCTTTTCTATATAGTAACATCGGTCAAGCTGAGAGTCAAATCATGAACTCAGTCCTATTCATAATAACTACAAAGAAAATGAAATACCTAGGAATATACTTAACCAGGGAGATGAGATATATTTCCAAAGAGAACTATAAAACATTGATAAAGAAAATGATATTTGGCATAAGCAAATTGAAAAAATTCCTTGCTGAATGGACTGGCAGAATCAACATTGTTTACAAATCTTTACCACCCAAAGTGAATTACAGATTCAATGCAATTCCCATCAAAAAATCATTCTATTTCACAGACGTAGAAAAACAATACCACTAAGATTCATTTGGAACCAAAAAAGAGCATGAATAGTCTTATGTCTTAGGCAAAAGAAAAAGATCTGGAGGCCTCGCGTTACCTGACTTCAACTAATGCTTTAAGGAGATAATAACCAGAAGAGCATGGTACTTATATAAAAGAGAAGCAAGACCAATGGAACGGAATAGAGTACCTAGAGAACCTATATATAGAATCATATAGCTATAACCCCATGATCTTCAACAAAGCAGACCGCAACCGTGGGCACAGGAGACCCTATTTAATAAATGAAGTGGAAAAATTGAATAGTCACATGCCGAAGAATAAAATGGCACCCCCATCTCTTGTCATATGAAAATGAATTCAAGATGTGAAAACCTAAAAATTCTAGAGAAAATGGAGAAAAACTTCTCTCAACATTGGCCTTTGGAAAGAATTTATGACTAAGACCCCCAAAGGCAAATTTATTAATCATAAAAATAAATACATGGGGCTTAATTAAATTTAAAAACGTCTGCCCAGCAAACACCTGCTCTCTAATCTTTATCATAGCACAATTCAAAATTTCAAAGATGTGGGATCAGCATATTTGTCCATTATTTCATGAGAGAATAAAGAAAATATGGTGTGTGCTTAGAATAATTTAAATATACAATATGAAATATAAATGTTACAATCTTCATTATAATCCTAAGAAGCAGGCCTTCATTTTTTTAGATAAAGGAATTAAGACTCAAAAGTGTTAAATATTTTCCTGAATTATTTGAATTATTTGTCTTCATATGAGGACATATGAAGAATTGATTATATAAGAAATGAAGTTTATTAAGTTCTGTATTGGATTTGCTAAATTTGAGGTTTTTGTGGATGAGGTGTTAAGTTTTTTAAGAGAAGGAATTAAAATTTGAGAATCAGAATTCCAGAACCAAATCATGTAGTTCAAATATCAAAGCTGCAACTCCTCTGTCCTGGACAAGTTTCAATTTCTCAGGGTATATATTACATAGTGCGTGTGTGTGTGTGTGTGTGTGTGTGCGTGCGCGTGTGTGTATAACTGAATGAGTTTCTTTCATAGAATAGTATCTGATACATAGTAAGTGCTAAGTATTAGCAGTTATTTTATTTTTCTTACAAATGAGAAGGTAGGACTTTAAAAACAAGAATTAATAAGCAGAATATGTGGAAGAAAATGCTCAGTTACTATGTGCAAGAAAAATTAAATGTGGACCTTTCTTTGGAATCTTTTGAAAATAGAAAGATGAATAATATATCAATAAAAAACTTATTGGAGGCCACATAGTAGAGAGATGAGAAAAATTGAAATGAAGAGAATTCTGTTTTAGAGAAATCAAGATCAGTATATGAAGTTTAAAGTGAATATGCCTGATCTGTGGAGTTTCTTAATAAACTCAAGCTGGGGAAGGTTGATAATGTTTACCGAATTAATTACAAAGTAGGTTGGTGAGTGGAAATGAGGGAAAGAGAAACTACTGGTACAAACATAAGATTTTGAGAGGCCGATTGCATGGTGGTGGCCCTAAGTGGAGTACTTTACAAGTCGCCCTAAATTATAGCATTATTTACTACTTAATTTATTTAAATGACTATAATCATTTTTTTTTTAATTTTGGAAAAAAAAACACAAAACAAAAGAGTTCGAATTCCAGTTCCTCACATGATTATTTTCTTTCTTTCCTGGTTCCATTGGTCATATGTATGTATAGTTATGACAAAAATGATGACAGGGTAGGCCTTTTCTGCAATCTTGTGTTTGTGTATATGTGTGGGGTGAACAAACATTAATGTCACGAGAAAAGCATTCACAATTAATGGCTACGTGTATTGAATGTTGTTTAATATGTACTCTTATTTATGTGATAAAGGATCAATTATTAGTAATTTTGTCTTTTATATATTGAACTTTATAAATAACTTCTCAGGATATGCATTTTAAAATTGCTTATGCTTTTTTTGGTAAGTTCCTATAAACAAGTCCAGCACAGAGTAGGGGTCTCTCTAAGTCTCCTCCATTGTACCACCAAACAGTTTTCACCAATTTAAACAGCTTCAGTTTTTTTCCCCTATTCCAAACTGCCATTTCAATAAAGGCAGATAAAACTTGAGAATTTAAATTAAACATTTTAAAGATTTTAATTATTACTTGTTAGGAGAAATATATATGTTTCTGTGAATTTTAACATTCCAAAGGACTATACGGAAGGTACTTGATGTCTAAATCTTTCAAGATTACATTTTAAAAGTGTTATTTTATTATAGTGGTACTGTACAGCTCTATTGGGGAGTACGGAGTGACCCACTTCGACATTAAATGACCTAACATTTTACTATCATCTCTGTCAAAATGTTTAACATTTTATTTCTTTAATTTACATATAATACATATAATAGAATTGTGTATATGGCATATTAAATTTTGTATAATTCTACACAGTATAAATTTAGGAAACTGCTATAATAATTATAATACTGAACAGTTCCTTCACCCACAATAACTGTCTTTGCTATTCCCTGCATCCATAATCTCCCCTCACTCAACATCTGGCAGCCAGTAACCTTTTCTCCATCACCATTGTTTCCTGTTTTGGAAGATGTTATTTAAAAAAGAAATTAAAAATGATGTAACCTTTCTAATCTGGCTTGTTTTGCTCACCATCATGCCTTGGACAGTCATGAAAACTTCTAGTCCTTTTTGACTGAACAGAATTTCATGGTATAGATGTTTGTTTTCAGTTGAAGGCCATTGGATTTGTTTCCTGTTTTGGGTGATTCTGAATGAAGTCATCATATAAATGCATCTGTCTTTTTAATGAGAATATAAGTTTTCATTTCTCTAGAATCAATATGTGAAAGTGACATCGCTGGATTGTACATTACATTTATGTTTCACTTTATAAGAAAATGCCAAACCATGTCCCAGGGTCAGTGCACCATTCTGCACTCTCAGCAGCAACCTACAAGGGTTTCAGTCACCTCACATTCCCATCGGCATGTGGATTTGTCCATAGTTTTCCTTTTACTCAGTCGAATGTGTATGCGAGGATAGTTCACCATGGTTTAAACGTGTATTTCACTAATGGGTAAGAATGTGGAATGTATTTTCATGTGTTCTTTCCAGTGATATATTTTGCCCATTTTAAATTAGGTTATTTTCTTTTTATTGAGCATTGAAGGTTTATAATATATTGGGAATAAAGATACTTTCCCAAATATGTGATTTTCACCCCATTTTCTAGCAGGCAGTGGCTTCCCTTTCCATTCTCTTAACAATATCTTTTGCAGGTGGTGTCCGTAGCTCAGTGGGTAGGGCGCTGGCCACATACACCGAGGCTGCTGGGTTGGAATCTGGCCCCGGGCCGGCAGAAACAATGGCAACCAAAACACTATCTTTTGCAGAGCAAGTATTTTTAATTTTCATAAAATCTAATTTATCAAATTTATTTTTATAGACCATGTTTTTAGTGTCATGTCTAACAGCTCTCTACTTAAGCCCGGTTCATGAAATATGCTAAAATATTTAGAGTTATTACATAGCTTACATTTAGACTAATGATCCATTATTTAATCTTTCTTTATTAACTATGAAGTTTAGGTTACGATTCATACTGTTGCTTGCAAAAATACATTTTAAAAGATCATTCTTTTTTGTTTAGTTACTCTTTCACCTTTGTCAAAACTCAAATTAACCATTGTGAATACATCTATTTCTAGACAGTCTCTTTTTTCCCATTGATCTATGTCTATCTTTTCACAAATAAGTGACTGTTAGATACTAATTTTAATCATTTGATTCTTCTTTTTAAAAAATTATTTTGGTTACTCTACTTTCTTTGATTTTTTGATTAAATTTTAAAATCACTTTATCTATACTTATAAAAATCCCAGCTGGAACTCTGGTTAGGAATGTGTTAAATCCACAAATCAATTAAGGAAAATTTGACCTCTTTACAATCTGAGTCCTCCAATGCATGAAGGCAGTAAATTGATAATTTTCCCAAATGTACTTTCATACGAAACCTGTAAATATAATATTTATCTTTGTAGTTTTAAGAATTTCATATATAACTTAAGAGTGACTCAGAAATGCATGTCTTCACGATAACAACGTAATGTGCATTCTGTAAATAATTGGATATATTTTATAGTTGCATATTTTGTGGTTTTAAACATGTCAGCCAGTGCAACTAAAAGTAAAAATTATTTTTTTAATGAAAGGGGATTTAAGAAGAAAAAATTTTTAAATGATGCTGGGACAACCTGAGCACACACACAGATCCTGTATGTGTGTTATGAAAGTTTACTGCGCTCGTATTCAAAGGAACCTTACTTCAAATTCTTCCTTTTACCAAGGACCTGAGTACCAGATAAATTAAAAGGCTGCCTACAGGCAATGCAAATTCATTGCAAGAGCGAGAACAAAGTCTTAATTCTTAAGACTGTGTTGTCCTCATTAAACTTTACATGCACTTCTCTGCTTTTATACAGGTTTTATGGAAATAGAAACAACAGATCTAAGAGGCAATCCAAACTTCAGAGAAAGTTCATCAAAAAGACAAAAAATTAATTTTAAGGTCGCTTTAAAGATTTTTACTGACTACAGGAGCATAGTACTAAAACAATAGCTTAATTTTCTGTACAAAGAACAGTCACTCTGTTGAAAGAATTTGGCCTTTATGAAGATAAATGAGACATCTAATTTTTCCAGACTGCCATGGGGCAAGGTGAATTCAAATTTACCTGATGAGACCCAACTGGAGGTTTCTATTTTACAAAAAGTGACTTTCTTCTAATTAGAATAGTTTTTTTTTCTGTAATTTGTTCATTTTCATAATTGTGTAAAGCCACCTCTTAATTTTGAGAAAGACACAGAAACTTAAAAGACAAAAATTAGAAGGCTAGAAAGCATAAATCGACTGAAGCCAGCTTTCCACAGAGACTCCTGTCCATTAGGAGAGTTAAAGGACAAAAATTCGGCAAGTAACCTTGTGGATTTGAGATGCACTAAGAGAGAAGGTTGAAGAACACACGTCAACCCTGCTGAGGCGAGCTGCGACCACAAGGATACAAAAAAAAGGTACAAAATCCATCACCAAGTAGATGGGAGTCTCCTCCCCCATGAGAACAGCTCAGAGTGCCCCACAAACAATCAGGCAGAATTCAAAGGTCCTCCAACTACACTCCACGGGAGAGACCCTCTAAAAAATGGACTTACCTCCCCTACTAGGGTGCCACAGCATCCTCCTGCCAGGCATAAAACTGTATAAACTGTATATAGTCTCTACGTGGAATTTGGAGCTCCCAGCGCTCCCCTCCACCCACACTGAGGTCTGGAGGCCAGTGCCCCAGAGTTCAGAGTCTTGGGTGATTTCTCGAGGGGTGTGGATGGGGCCTCAACTGCACCTGGTCGGTGCCGGCTCTGGGGCACCAGAGTGAGGAGAGGATGGTTGGCGGAGTGGGGACCGCACCGGAGCGGCAGTTCACTGAAGCACAGTGCGACAGCTTTCTTTTGGCGACAATATGACCAGGAATAAAACTGTGTAAAACTGTGTGTTCTCTGCCCGCAACCCCAGTCTCCCGGTGCTCCCCGCGATTCCCTCTGCTCTCACTCCAAGGTCTGGTGTCCTGTCCCCTAGGAGTCCAGACTCTTGGGCGATTGTTTGAGGGGTGTAGATAGTGCCAGGCTGCAGCCAGTAGGTGCAGACTCTGAGGCATGGGAGCGGAGAGAGGACGGTTGGCCGGAAGGGAGCTGCACCAGGGCAGCGGTTGCCTGAGGCATAAGGCAGCAGCCCTCTTTTGCTAGCAATAGGGCTCACTACCGAATATTCTGAAGCCACTCCCCATGTCTCCCTGGGAAACCAGAGACTCTGAGTATAGGATTTGCCTGAGGCAACTCCAACTTGCAAACTGGGGGAACTCCCAGGGCGGGGCTGACCCACAGGTCTGCTTTACTGAACCTAAGACGCACCTGGCCCTCAGGGGATCGTCAGCCTATAGACAATACAAGAGCAAAGACAAGCTGATTTGGAACTCAATTCAGCTTCTCTTCTGCAGGGGAACCGCAAAGTTTTTCTGGTCTGTTCTGTCAGTAACATTAATCAGGGGCAAGACTGGACCTGAGTGAAAACCCCCCAACCTTCATCGAGCACTCGAGGTTGTCAGGATTCACCTCCTCCTGCTAGAGGGAGGCAGAGTGCAGCAGCCTGGCAGACTTCCTTGTGATTCAGGCAGGTGCAAACTCCTGGAGTACCGATTCACTACAGGCATCTGGGTCAGCCAACGGCAGGGCTATCAGTGACTGGGTGTGACAGTGGTACAAGGTGGGGAAGGAGGCAACAACATTCCCAGACCCATGAATTGGCTGGGTGGCTCCTCCTGACTCCAAGCATGACTGGAGCAAGCCACACCAGACTAGTCACCAGAACCCTGTGATCTAGTTCCCAGAGACCTCTTAAACTCTCTCACCTGAGACAAGTGCAGACTGAGACAATTGATTTGGAATATTGAACTGAACCAATCACCTGAGGACAAATCAGGTGGTGCCCTGAGTGCATGCTGGTAGGAAGGTTTGATTTTTCTTTTCCAATTGTTTGCCGGTGGGGGGCGGGTTGACTTAATTGCTGATATTTCTCCACAGTTGAGACTTCAATCCAGAGTATCTGTTTCACTAGGGTGGAACAGAAACCGGCTGAAAACAATACAGAACCACTTAGCCCCACCACACCAGACAGGGACCCAGTTTCTGAGGCCACAACACTATACAGAACCTCGACAAAGCCCCAGGGGAAAAAAATCAAAGGGAGTAAAACAACCATGGGACGGAATCAGCGGAAAAACTCTGGTAACATGAATAAGCAGAATAGATCAACCCCCCAAAGGAAAGATACGGCAGATGTAATTGAAGATCCCATTCATAAACAACTGGCTGAGGGGTGACATTTCTGACAACATTCAGAAATCGAGTTCAGAATTTGGATGGCAGACAAGATTAATAAAGTGGAATTAGGAATTCAAGGAGAAATTCAAAAGTTGTCTCAAGAATTTAACAAATTTAAAGACAAAACCACCAAAGACTTAGACACACTGAAGCAAGAATTTGCAGCCCTCAAAGATATGAAAAATACAGTAGAATCCCTCAGCAACAGAATGGAACAAGCAGAAGAAAGGATTTCTGACATTGAAGATAAAGCCTTTGAACGCTCCCAAACTCTCAAAGAGAAAGAGAAATGGAGAGCAAAAACGGATCATTCTCTCTGAGAGCTCTGGGATAATTCAAAGAAGGGCAAAATCCGAATCATTGGAGTTCCAGAAACAGATGAAGTGGCCTCGCTGGGCACAGAGGCCCTTCTGCATGAAATTATGAAAGAGAATTTTCCAGACATGCCTAGAGATTCTGAAATTCAGATAGCGGACAGCTTCAGAACCCCAGCATGACTCAACCCCAATAAGACATCCCCCAGGCATATCATAATTAACTTCACTAAAGTTAATATGAAGGAGAAAACCCTCAAAGCTGCCAGGAGAAAGAAAACCATTACCTTCAAAGGGAAGAATATTAGAATGACTGCAGATCTCTCTGCTGAAACCTTTCAAGCCAGAAGAGGGTGGTCACCGACTTTTAATCTCCTAAAGCAAAATAACTTTCAACCCCGGTTCTTGTATCCAGCTAAACTGAGTTTCATTTATGATGGAGGAATTAAATAATTTAATGACATTCATATGTTGAAGAAATTTGCCATAAACAAACCAGCTCTTCAGGATATTCTCAGACCTATCCTTCATAATGACCAACCCAATCCTATATCACAAAAGTAAACTCACTCAGAAACTTTGGATCAAACTCCAATTTACACACTGGCAAAAGGATTAAAAATGCCCCCTGGACTTTTGAAAAACTCGATACCCAAAACTTCACCAGACTTATCAATATTCTCCATTAATGTGAACGGCTTAAACTGTCCTCTAAAGAGGCATAGGTTAGCTGACTGGATACAAAAACTCAGGCCAGATATTTGTTGCATACAAGAGTCACATCTTAACTTAAAAGACAAATACAGACTCAGGGTGAAAGGATGGTCATCCATATTTCAGGCAAATGGTAATCAGAAAAAAGGAGGTTTGCAATTTTATTTGCAGATACAATAGGCTTTAAACCAACAAAAGTAAGGAAGGACAAGAATGGTCACTTCATATTTGTTAAGGGTAACACTCAATATGATGAGATCTCAATTATTAATATCAATGCACCCAACCAGAATGCACCTCAGTTTATAAGAGAAACTCTAACAGACATGAGCAACTTGATTTCCTCTAGCTCCACAATCGTCAGAGATTCCAACACTCCTTTGGCAGTGTTGGATTGATCCTCCAACAAGAAGCTGAGCAAAGAAATCTTAGACTTAAACCTAACCATCCAACATTTGGATTTAGCAGACATCTACAGAACATTTCATCCCAACAAAACTGACTACACATACTTCTCATCAGCCCATGGAACTTATTCCAAAATTGATCACATCTTAGGTCACAAGTCTAACCTCAATAAATTTAAAGGAATAGAAATTATTACCTGCATCTTCTCAGACCACCATGGAATAAAACTTGAGCTGAGTAACAACAGGAATCTGCATACTCATACAAAAACATGGAAGTTAAATAACCTTATACTGAATGATAGCTGGGTCAGAGATGAGCTTAAGAGAGAAATCACCAAATTTTTGGAACAAAACAACAATGAATACACAAACTATCAGAACCTCTGGGACACGGCAAAGGCAGTTCTAAGAGGGAAATTATAGCACTGGAAGCCTTCCTCAAGAGAACGGAAAGAGAGGAAGTTAACAACTTAATGGGACATCTCAAGCAACTAGAAAAGGAAGAACATTCCAACCCCAAACCCAGTAGAAGAAAAGAAATAACCAAAATTAGAGCAGAATTAAATGAAATTGAAAACAAAAGAATAATACAACAGATCAATAAATCAAAAAGCCGGTTTTTCGAAAAGGTTAATAAAATAGATAAACCTTTGGTCAACCTAATCAGGAAAAAAAGAGTAAAATCTCTAATCTCATCAATCAGAAACAACAAAGACAAAATAACAACAGACTCCTCAGAAATCAAAAAAATCCTTAATGAATATTACAAGAAACTTTATTCTCAGAAATACAGAAATCTGAAGGCAATTGACCAATACTTGGAAGCACGTCACCTTCCAAGATAGCCAGAATCAAGTGGAAATGTTGAACAGGCCCATATCAAGTTCAGAAATAGCATCAACCATATAAAACCTCCCTAAAAAGAAAAGCCTGGGACCAGATGGTTTCATGTCAGAATTCCACCAAACCTTTAAAGAGGAATTATTACCTATATTACTCAACCTGTTCCAAAAGGTAGAAAAAGAAGGAAGACTACCCAACACGTTCTATGAAGCAAACATCACCCTGATCCCCAAACCAGGAAAAGACCCAACAAGAAAATTATGGACCAATATCACTAATGAATATAGATGCAAAAATATTCAACAAGATCCTAACAAACATAATCCAGCAACACATCAAACAAATTATACATCATGACCAAGTTGGTTTTATCCCAGGGTCTCAAGGCTGGTTCAATATACGTAAATCTATAAATGTAATCCAGCACATAAACAAATTAAAAATCCAAGACCATATGATTCTCTCAATCGATGCAGAAAAAGCTTTTTATAATATCCAGCATCCCTTCATGATCAGAACACTTAAGAAAATCGGTATAGAAGGGACATTTCTTAAACTGATAGAGACCATCTACAGCAAACCCACAGCCAATATCATATTGAATGGAGTTAAATTGGAATCATTTCCACTCAGATCAGGAACCAGACAAGGCTGCCCATTGTCTCCATTGCTTTTTAACATTGTAATGGAAGTTTTAGCCACCACAATTAGGGAAGAAAAGGCAATCAAGGGTATCCTTATAGGGTCAGAAGAGATCAAACTTTTGCTCTTCGCAGATGATATGATAGTATATCTGGAAAACACTAGGGACTCTACTACAAAACTCTTAGAATTAATTAAGGAATACAGCAGTGTCTCAGGTTACAAAATCAACATTCATAAATCGATAGCTTTTATATATACCAACAATAGTCAAGTTGAAAAAACAGTTAAGGACTCTATCCCATTCACAGTAGTGCCAAAGAAGATGAAATATTTGGGGATTTATCTAACAAAGGATGTGAAAGATCTCTATAAAGAGAACTATGAAACTCTAAGAAAAGAAATAGCTGAAAATACTAACAAATGGGAAAACACACCATACTCATGGCTGGGAATAATCAACATTGTTAAAATGTCCATACTACCCAAACCAATATATCATTTCAATGCAATCCCCATTAAAGCTCCACTGTCATACTTTAAAGATCTTGAAAAAACAGTACTTCGTTTTATATGGAATCAGAAAAAAACCTCCAATAGCCAAGACAATAAAAACAAAGCATGAGGAATCACACTACTAGATCTCAGACTAACTACAAATCCATAGTGATCAAAACAGCATGGTACTGGCACAAAAGCAGAGAAGTAGATGTCTGGAACAGAATAGAGAACCAAGAGATGAATCCAGCTACTTACCATTATTTAATCTTTGACAAGCCAATTAAAAACATTCAGTGGGGAAAAGATTCCCTATTTAACAAATGGTGCTGGGTGAACTGGCTGGCAACCTGCAGAAGACTGAAACTGGACCCACACCTTTCACCATTAACTAAGATAGACTCTCACTGGATTAAAGATTTAAACTTAAGACATGAAACTATAAAAATACTAGAGGAGAGTGCAGGGAAAACCCTTGAAGAAATTGGTCTGGGCGAGTATTTTATGAGTAGGACCCCCAGGGCAATTGAAGCAGCTTCAAAAATACACTACTGGGACTTGATCAAATTAAAAAGCTTCTGCACAGCCAAGAACACAGTAAGTAAAGTAAGCAAACAGCCCTCAGAATGGGAGAAGATATTTGCAGGTTATGTCTCGGACAAAAGTTTAATAACCAGAATCCACAGAGAACTCAAACACATTAGCAAGAATAGAACAAGGGATCCCATCACAGGCTGGGCAAGGGATTTGAAGAGAAACTTCTCTTAACAAGACAGGCACGCGGCCTTCAGACATATGAAAAAATGCTCATCATCTTTAATCATCAGAGAAATGCAAATCAAATCTACTTTGAGATACCATCTAACTCCAGTGAGACTTGCCTATTTCAGAAAATCCCAAGACCAGAGATGTTGGCGTGGATGTGGAGAAAAGGGAATACTTTTGCACTGCTGGTGGAAATGCAAATTAATACATTCCTTTTGGAAAGAGATATAGAGAAAACTTAGAGATCTAAAATAGATCTGCCATTCAATCCTGTAATCTCTCTACTGGGCATATACCCAGAAGACCAAAAATCACATCATAACAAAGATATTTGTACCAGAATGTTTATTGCAGCCCAATTCATAATTGCTAAGTCATGGAAGAAGCCCAAGTGCCCATCAATCCACGAATGGATTAATAAATTGTGGTACATGTACACCATGGAATATTATGCAGCCTTAAAGAAAGATGGAGACTTTACCTCTTTCATGTTTACATGGATGGAGCTGGAACATATTCTTCTTAGTAAAGTATCTCAAGAATGGAAGAAAAAGTACCCAATGTACTCAGCCCTACTATGAAACTAATTTAGGGTTTTCACATGAAAACTATAACCCAGTTACAACCTAAGAATAGGGGGTAGGGGGAAAGGGAGGGGAGGGAGGGGGTAGGGTGGTAGAGGGAAGGGGATTGCTGGGATTACACCAGTGGTGCATCTTACAAGGGTATATGTGAAACTTGGTAAATGTGGAATGTAAGTGTCTTGGCACAGTAACTGAGAGAATGCCAGGAAGGCTATGTTAACCAGTGTGATGAAAGTGTGTCAAACGGTCTGTGAAGCTAGTGAATGATGCCCCATGATCATAACAATGTACACAGCTATGATTTAATAAAAAAAAAAAAAAAGCAAGCATAAATCATTCCAAGGCTGAGTTTATATTCTTAAATACCCTCCAGGCTCTGTAGAAAATTAGATAATATCTGTGTATTGAAATATGGCAATATTGTAATACAAATTACATTCTCAAGAGGTATAATGAGTTTTAAAAAGAAAGTTCTACATACCAACGCTTATTTGGTGAGCTTTGGCAGTATCAAATGGCAGACTTTGTGCAGGAAATCGTCCACGTGGTCCTGCAGGTGCAAACACTTTCATCACCTTGTCTTGTTTTCTGGGAAGTTGAAGCCTATGTGGCCAACATGACAGAGAACTCTTGTTCCTTCTCTTTTCTTGGATCCAGCCTATACAGGAGAGGACTGGAGGAAGGAAGAGTGCGCTCAAGATATTTATTTCTTTGACTCTCTTCCTATGAGGTGGCTGCAGACTGGCTCATGCTTTTCCGTGGAGGTCCTTACCTCCTGTCAGATGCTCCGCTGTCCACCAACCTCTCTGTCCTGGTCGTCACCTGGATATGACTGCTCCCTTTCATCACACACACAGTCTAGCAGGGATACCACAATGTTATCACTAATTTGGGGAATTGCATCAATGCTTAGGGCTTTGACGGCTCAAACCTTGTAGATATTAATTTCATTAAACTGTCCACCAAGTTAGACTAATGTGTGTGTTGTCCCTTTCTAGGCTAGGACCTTGACTGTCATAATGCCATTTTAAAATAGCATGTAAAATTTGATACACAAAAATTGGATGCAACCCATATGATACTTATTAAATATAATAAAAATAAACATCTGTGAACCCAACACTCAATTTGCCCAAGAACTAGACCTTTATAACTGTCATTACATCTATTTATATATGACAGGCACCTGTGCTGTCTTCACCCAACTCTCATCACTATCAGAATTTTGAACAGCTTTATCACATACATGTGACATATGTATATATACACACGTATATAGTACACATACACACATACACAGAGGTGCCAAATATATATATATTTTTTAAGAAAGGAAAAAAGCTGCATTAAATTTGTGATACTTGGATCATGTTTGACTCCTGCAATTATAAGCATTGCTCAATGTGACTTGTATTCATCTTTTTCTATCAGTAAATATTATAATTCTAATATAGTATATGTTATAACATATTATAATATTTTTCCTTTCTTAAAATGTGTATACACACACATATGTATACAGATACAGACACACCCAGAGGATACCAAAAATACACGCACACACACACACATATATATGTACACAGCAAATTACTTTCCTTTGCTTGAATTTGATAACATACTCTTATTAACTTCCTATTTTTCTAATAATTTTTATTTGATAACATACTCTTATTAACTTTCTATTTTTCTAATAATTTTTATTCTCAATGATCTTTGCATGTCTGTGCACATAGATTTTTTTCCTTGGGGGGGTTGATCATTATCAAATTTTTAGACATGTCTGTGTAAATGTTATGCAGGGCATATATATATATAAAATATTCTTTAGAGTACATTTTAATGATGGAAATATTAAATATGACATACGAATGTTGAAAAATAGTGATAAAATTTTTCCAGAGATTATGTGTCAACTACTAAACCTAACAGTTGTTAAGAGTTGATTGATACATACTAACCAATGACTAATTTGTCAAACATATAAAGTACTTGCCAATATAATTTATATAAACTGTTAGCATTAAGGTCTTATTCTTCATTTTGCTAAGTACTAATAAATTTCAGTATCTTTCCACATACATATTCAATTTGTGGATTTTTTTATTCATTCTGTCTCCCTCTCTTTTAATAGAATGCCTACTTTAGTCTGTTATTTCATTTTTCTACTGTATTATAATACCTTATATCTTATTTTGTAATATTTAGAAATTATTTTGGTTTCTGGGTTATAGCAGTTTGTGCCTACCATCTTAACACTCTGGGAGGCTGAAAAAAGTGGATTGTTTGAGCTCAAAAGTTTGAGACCAGCTTGATCAAGAGTGAGACCCCATCTCCACTAAAAATAGAAAAATTAGTGGGTACCTGTAGTTCCAGCTATTCAGAAGGCTCAAGCAAGAGGATTGCTTAAACCTGGGAGTTTGAGGTTGCTGTGAGCTAGGCTGGCACTATGGCACTCTAGTCTGGGTAACAGAATGAGACTGTCTGAAAAAAATTATTGTTTTATTAACTTTAGAAACTAAGTTCTTTGTTGGATAAAAGTGTTACAATGCTATTTCCCAGAATATCCCTCATATTTTGCTTTTATGTAGGTATGATTTATTTTTGATAAACATTAGTACTTAATTTTTCTTTTAAACATGGTATGCTCTGTGTAGAGATTAAAAAATTGTTATTTACCTCAAGGTTAAAAATATATTCAACTATATTTTATTCTATAAGTTTGCACAAATACTCAATTTATAGAAATTAAATTTTTTGCTATATCTTGAAATATGCAATGCAATAACATTTGGTGCATATCAATTGTCCCAGCAGCATTGATTACAGTTTCTTTCCTCTCTGCAGTGACATTCCAGGCCTGATTGTTTCCGTATTTGTGAAACTGTTAAATGGGCTCTCTGTCATGTCCTGTTCTGTTTAATGCTTAAGCCATTAAATATTCTATCCTGGTGTAGAGGTTATCTATCTATCATCTATCAATCTGTCCATCTATCTATATCTATCTATTGATCTATCATTTAGTCAGTTAACCATCTTTGATTTTTTTGACAGATTTAGCTGCTACCCCTACCTCCTCCTCCTTTCCTCTTTATCTCCTACTTCAACTGAGTCCTTCTTCTAAACACCTGTAAGAATCAGCACACTAAGCTCTTAAAAATAATACCTTCATGAAATTTTAAGTTGCACCATACGCATACGCTGATATTCAATTGTCTCTGACCTTTCAGAGAAGTAATGTCATATAGTGCAAACAAATGGTTTGGAATCACATTAACTTAAATATGGAATAATTTGATTCTCATTAATTTTTAGGTATTTTACATTTTTATTAGGATATTTTTGTGACACATCAGAATTTTGGTACACATATTTTAAAAATTAACAGGGGAGCTTTTTATTTTTGCTTATAATTTATTTAATGAGTTTATTTACCTTGCAATAAGAAATATAGCACAAAATAGTATCACCTGAGGTCAAGTACAGACATAATGAATGGCAATGGATTTTATAAGAAAAGTGGGTCAGAATTCCAGGCAAGTGGGGAAATAATACTTTTCATAATTGCCTTCCAGAAATTGTTATGATAATTGGCCTAAGGGAAGAGCTTTTTTTTTTTTTCAAAATGAATTGCTAAATACCTAAATTTTTAACGTTTTATATCATAATATGGAAATAAATTCACTTTTAAGATAAAATGTAAAAAAACAACAAAAATGATTTATCTTTTCATTTTCAAGTAAAGGACCCATTTATCTTTAATTGCATCATTGAATCATATATTTTTATAATATTCGACAGACATAATTGTCTTTCTGGTTTTAGTGGCTATTAGATTTGTAAAAAATGGGAGCCTATCAATTTCCAAGTTTTCAAGAAATTAGACTGAGAATAACATGAAAACTATGGTGTATCTCCTGTTTGTAAATTCATTTCAGTGTCTGAGAAACTATATTCACCTATATAATTACATCTATTCTTGGCCAATGTTGTAAGAATTAGGACTTTACACTTTAGGACTACTGTGTGAAAACTTTTTACACCTGAATTTATTCAGGGAAATAATAAAAACAGAAAAGAAAAGGAAGCCTATATAATATGTAGGAGCAACTGAAGTTTTGCAAATATATAACAAAGCTTGATTCAAGGAAGTTTGATTAAACAGATAAATATGGATGGTAACTATATTAAATGTGGTATAATTGACCATGAAATTGGTATTTCTGTGATAATAAAGTTAATTCTACTGGGAGTTCCATCACACAGATGCCTCTCATATGCCTTGAGAACGAATGACATCGCCTCTCCCCTTTTAAATGTATCACTCCTTAACTGATTTAGTCCATAAGAACTCAAAAATATAGATTAATTTCTATGTGATTACTGCTGGGTGATCCTTAAGCTGTCTGCATTTTCTGCGTTTACAATGTTATTGTGGGGAATGACATTATGAGATTGTCCATAGGCTTCCATAGCCTTTACTAGACTGTGAAGGCTAAGGGATTAGCTAGCCATTCATTTAGTCAAAAATATTTATTTATGCCTATCATGAAGTAGACACTGTTCTAGACTTGATAGCATAGCAATAATTGAACAATATAAAGCTGTCACCTTCATGGACCTGATAGTCCGGTGGTGCAAACATAGCAATTAAAGGAATAGGTGATACGTTTTCAGGTAGCAAAAGACTTCTAAAAAAACAAAGAAAAGGGAAGTGACAAAGAACTCTCCTATTTCAGAGCCTGATTCAGTGTCAGGTCCTATTAGGAATTTGTTTGTGAAACAGTTGAATTAGAAAATCCTAGAAAACATATGTCTCTAGAAATCTGCTAATTTTTTGTGCGCTCTTTATAAGGATAAACATTAAATATTTTTTGACATTGTTGAAGTATCATATTGACATAATATTTATGTGCAAATTTAACATCTCAGCAAGTCCTGAAAAGTTGGAAAACATAAAAAGTTGAGAGGGATAGAAAAAAAAAAGAGAAGACAAATTTAGAACAAAAAAATAGTTTTTATTTATACATTTATTTATTTATTATTAGTCTCTGCTTTCTGTTACCTCTCTGGCATGTAGCAAATTTTCCTTTTTTCCTCTTTTTGAGACTGAGTTTCACTTTGTTGTCCCCAGTAGAATGCTGTGGCATCATCGCTCACAGCAACCTTTAACTACTGGGCTCAAGGGATTCTCTTGTCTCAGCCTCTCAGCCTCCCGAGAAGCTAGGACTACAGGCACCTGCCACAATGCCTGGCTAGTTTTACAGATAGGGTCTTGCTCTAGCTCAGGCAATCCATCTGCCTTGGTCTCCCAGAGTGCTAGGTTTACAAGCATGAGCCACGGCAACTGTGGCATTTTTTAAACCTCTTCTTCTGTGAGCCCCGCTCTTGTCTGCTTCCTCTTCCTTCCTCTGACCTATGCATATGCTGTAAAGTTTCATCGTTTATTGTATTCACATTTTTTATTCTATACTGCTTTTAGAAGAATTGGTGTGTTTTTTACTACCTGATATATGCTGAAATTTCTATTGCAGTCTGATGTATCTCTTCCTTAAATACTTGACTTGAATTTCTACTCAATTTTTTTTAGCATTAACTCTTTTGGAAAACTCAATTACATTTTTCTTTGTATCCAAATGGCCCGTACCTTGCAAACACGATAAGGTTGCCAGATAAAATGTAGGACAATATAATTCAGCTTGAATTGAAAGTAAATAATAGTTTTTTAAACATAAAAATGGCCCAGATCTAAAAATGATTATTTGATCCAAGATTCTATGATATCTTAACTGGTGGTTCTGAATTTTTATTTGTTGAATTTGGCAATCCTAAGACAAAAGCATACTATTTTATCCTTGTATGTTGTGAGATATCTAGTACCTATCAAACATTTAATCATTGTTAGTAAAACAGATGCTATGTGAGAAAACAAAAAAGCATAACATATTCAAATAGGTAAAGAAGGGGTTTTGGTGGGGAGAAGGAAAAGGCTTGACACAGAGTCTGTGCCAGGGGACGGAGGAGCTCAGGCAGGCTTCCTCTACAGCAAACTTGGTGGATATTTATCATCATAAAACAGGGAGCAGTAGAAAAGTAGATAAGATGTCTGCTTATCAGACATCAGCACTGACAAGAAGGACGTGGAGAAGATCAGGTGCAATGTCTCCTGATAAGAAGGACGTGGAAAAGATCAGGTGCAATGTCTCCTGATAAGAAGGATGTGGAAAAGATCAGGTGCAATGTCTTCTGATAAGAAGGATGTGGAGAAGATCAGGTGCAATGTCTCCTGATAAGGAGGACATGGAGAAGATCAGGTGCAATGTCTCCTGATGTGGAGGATGTGTAGAAGATCAGGTACAATGTCTCCTGATAAGAGAGACGTGGAGAAGATCAGGCGCAATGTCTCCTGATGAGGAGGACGTGCAGAAGATCAGGTACAATGTCTCCTGATAAGGAGGATGTGGAGAAGATCGAGTGCAATGTCTCCTGATAAGAAGGATGTGGAGAAGATCAGGTGCAATGTCTCCTGATAAGGAGGACGTGGAGAAGATCAGGTGCAATGTCTCCTGACGAGAAGGACGTGGAGAAGATCAGGTGCAATGTCTCCTGATGAGGAGAACATGGAGAAGATCAGGTACAATGTCTCCTGATAAGAGAGACGTGGAGAAGATCAGGCGCAATGTCTCCTGATGAGGAGGACGTGCAGAAGATCAGGTACAATGTCTCCTGATAAGGAGGATGTGGAGAAGATCGAGTGCAATGTCTCCTGATAAGAAGGATGTGAAGAAGATCAGGTGCAATGTCTCCTGATAAGGAGGACGTGGAGAAGATCAGGTGCAATGTCTCCTGACGAGAAGGACGTGGAGAAGATCAGGTGCAATGTCTCCTGATGAGGAGAACATGGAGAAGATCAGGTACAATGTCTCCTGATAAGAGAGACGTGGAGAAGATCAGGTGCAATGTCTCCTGATAAGAGCGACGTGGAGAAGATCAGGTGCAATGTCTCCTGATAAGAGAGACGTGGAGAAGATCAGGTGCAATGTCTCCTGATAAGAGAGATGTGGAGAAGATCAGGTGCAATGTCTCCTGACGAGAAGGACATGGAGAAGATCAGGTGCAATGTCTCCTGATGTGGAGGATGTGTAGAAGATCAGGTACAATGTCTCCTGATAAGAGAGATGTGGAGAAGATCAGGTGCAATGTCTCCTGATGAGGAGGACGTGGAGAAGATCGGGTGCAATGTCTCCTGATGAGGAGGACGTGGAGAAGATCGGGTGCAATGTCTCCTGATAAGGAGGACGTGGAGAAGATCGGGTGCAATGTCTCCTGATAAGGAGGATGTGGAGAAGATCAGGTACAATGTCTCCTGATAAGGAGGACGTGGAGAAGATCAGTACAATGTCTCCACCTGTGTTTTTGCAAAACAGTGACCTTCAGCGAGACCTTTGTCTCATGCATCAAGAGACCTTTGGAATCCAGAGAATCTTTATTGCCACACCTCATACACACATTCTCTCTAGAACAGTTTCCTCTTCCTGCAGGTACACAACTCACCTGGCATTCTTATGATGCTTTAAGTCTCTCCAGCAGAAAGCGAGCGTATATTCAAGGTCAGGGAACAAGTTTCCATGAATTTAGAGGCCCCTAGAAGGGGGATAGAAGATTAGAAAGATCTAAAAGTAAAAAATTAAGCCAGTAGGTTGTAGGACATTAAAATTTGTTGACTTTAAATGCTGGGAAATATTGATCCTAAGTATCAATAATCTGTAAATAACGATCTAGAATATATTTTTCAATATTTTGCTTAGCTTATTACAATTTTCTGTCATCTTAACATTATTCATAATTTATTTACTATAAATTATATTAAAAATAGGAACAAGTTGATTCAGACTTTTACCATCCTGGGTATATTTTCTGCATATTATAGGCATTTCTGTATGTAAGACATAGGTTAGCACAATATGTTTGCTCAAAGTGATTTATATCTGGATGAGACATAAAATTCAGGCATGCATAAATTAAAAATCCATCGATTTTGATGACTTTTTTTGGCAACTTATACATACTAAAATGACCACCTTTCTAGTGAATTATCTTTAATATGTAGTAAATCTCATACTTGACAAAAGAACCAAGGAAATGTAGGTGGCAATTCACTTAATATATCACAAAACAGATGTCTTTAATGTGTGTTGTTGTGCTTGATACGATGAGAATTGGGAATTGTCACTATCGATTGACGCTCTTGCTATGGAACCCCTGGTAGGCTACATCAACGTTAAGTACTTTAAACTTTTCATGGCATTCTAGAGGTGAACAGCAACAACAACAAAAAATGTTATGTTAAATTAGTGCCTCAGGACAGAAAAGCCTTCTACAAATTTCAAACTTGGTAGTTTGTAGCCTGTGGTCATGCTAAGGACTACAGCAAAATACTGTTTACTTGAAATACTTGTGTATTTCTTTGTATCAATACTTCTCATACTCTGGACTTGAGACACTTCCAGTTAAGAAGGGTCTTGCAGAAGGTGGAACAGGGGCTAGACCAGAGTCCACAGGATCATAACTCCTGGTCCCACTGCCTTCCTAAAAGTGGATTGAGATTTATGGTAACAACAGTCTGATATTAATTAGTCTGATGACTACTGACTGAGTTTGTGGTTTTTAAGCTACACAACTCTAGGATTTATTTGTATTATTCAGGTATTCTTTTCATTGTCTAGGGGCTGTTATGTGAAAGACATTACATCATTTTCCTCAGAATCATGATCACCCTGACAGGTCAGACGGGAAACGTAGATCTTACTCTCTGAAGTGCAAACGGGCCATAAAGGATCTAGTGTTCTCAAAACACCTCTTCAACCTTTATGTTGGTATAAAGAATTTAACACATATTTTTATGATGTTAGCTAAAAACTTAAAACCTGCTCCTTGATGTATGAAAATAGCACTGGTGATTGTTCAGCTCTGTTAGTAATTGACTGAGAATTTATTTTCACGCTACTTCTTGATAACTTTTTAGAAGTAGAGACAGGTCATAATCACTGCAATAAAATGAGAACCAGGTAAATATGGAGGACAGAGACTAGAGAACAAGACAGAAAGGGCTTCAGACACCAGGAAGAGCTTGGTCAGGAAGCTCTGGCTTCAGACACCAGGAAGAACGACTCCATGTAGAAGGTCATGGTCTACTTTCTTCATGCCTCCACCACCCTCTTTTATTTATAAATATGAAGTCTCCCTGTGTCTTTAGTCCACAATAGGGGTGGAGGATTTTTGCACCCCCTCAAATCTCAAGCTTAGCTTACGGTGCCTGCAATCCCCAAACAGGACCTCAGTGTGATATCCCAGGATGTTACATTTTCTGAGTGCTCTGTAACTTGTTTACCTACTTCAGAGAATTTTTGGCAGTATCTTATGAAGCTAAGCACGTTTACCTCCCAATTCAAACAAGTCTTCTTCTATATATACATCAAACAGGGAAGAAAACACAAAGGAATATAAGATGCTCAAAGCAGCGTTTTCATGAATGATTGAAAGTGGAAACTATAAGGTTATGGGGGGGAGCAGAAAGAGGGATGGAGGGAGGGGGTGGGGCCTTGGTGTGTGTCACACTTTATGGGGGCAAGACATGATTGCAAGAGGGACTTTACCTAACAATTGCAATCAGTGTAACCTGGCTTATTGTACCCTCAATGAATCCCCAACAATAAAAAAAAAAAAAAAGAAAGTGGAAACTATCACCTATTCATTAACAATCGGATAAACGAATGTACTGAGCTGTACTCACATAGTGAAAAGTGACTTCACAATGCAAATGAATGAACTTCTGCTACACCTCAGGACAATTCTAAATCTCATGAGCGTTATACTGGCAAAGGAAATAAGATACAACTATGGAAATGCTTTGGATGCTTTTCTAGTTTGTTTAAAAGAGAAAAAGGTGTTGGAAGCATGATAGTGGTTACAATTTGGAAAGGGAAAAAAAGAATAAAAAGTGGGAGATGCTGTAAGAAACACTTCTGGGCCTCCTTTGAGTCTATTGTAAGAAAGATAAAAGTAGCCTTTGATATCCAAGCCAGTTTGGGGGCTATCAGTTTTCCACCTATTTGGATCGAATTTGTAAAAGTCACTGATTTTTTTTTAGCAAAGTTGTGCAGCAAGGCATGCCTTGTCAGGGGATATGTGACATGGAAATAAAAATGAACTATGTGAACGCTTGGGGACCACGTACTGGGATATGCCAAGATGCTTTCCAAAACTGTGTCTTTTGTAATAGTCCTTTTAATATATGGCATTCTTCAAGCCACAGCTTATTAATGAGAATTTGTAGTCAAAATCCTTAGTGAGATAAGTTGGACATAACTAATTCACTCACAAAAAGTGAACATACAGGCTGGTTAGCAGGTTGTTTAGAAACAGATGCTTTGAAATATATAAAAGCAGCACGATTTTATTATTTCTGATTTATAAAATATTAAGTCATATCAAGCCAATTAGTAAATTATTCTCTTGTTTTGGGAAATAATGCCAATTTCATTTATAATAAGAGTAAAGGATACAAGATGGAAAGGTCTTATATGTGACAATAGTCGACTGATCAAGATACAAGCACACTGGCCGAAGAAAGATTTTTATCAAAACTGGAAAGACCATGAGTAGAAATTTCCCAAACCCCTTCCAATGGTGACGATGAAATAAAATGAAGCTTTTTGGAAATAAACATAATGAAAAGCCTGTTGACTTATCATATCCTCGAGGGAGATAATTCCTACCAGAAAATTAGGGCATCACATAAAAATAAGGCATTTGGGGAGAAGGGCAGAATCAGCTCTGGGCAGTAATACGGCATCATGTCAAAGACATAACTGATTTCCTTCCAATGCATTCAGCAGAAAGGTCCAAAGTGAGAACTGGAAAAGTCACCATCTTATTGTCTCTCTTTCTCTTCCCATGTTTTTAATCTCTCTCTCCCTCTCCCTAACTATTTGAGTGAATTATTATAAGGGAGGGCTAAGACAGGGTGTAGAGCATCATGGTTGATTTCTGTTCTTCACTCATCTGGAAAAGTATCTAATATTCAAACATTAAAAATAAATCAAGTATGTCAATGCTTAGATACTGGTCACAATATGAAAATCAAGATATTTTTTGAGACGTAACATATTCAAACACATAAAATTTAGCAGATTTACTTGGGACCATCAGGCATATTGCAAATTCAAAGAAAGATGAATTTTCACAATATATAATTTGGAGTGAAATAAAATCTAAAACAATTAAAGGTAGTAACTAAATTATCTTCAGGACTTAACTTAAATTCTGGAGATTTAAACCAAAATCAACTTCTGTTGATTTTATTCAATCGTTGTGCTCTCAATTGCATGAAAGCCTTCACCAGGGAAAGCTAAAATAAGGACGTCTGTACTTCCAGAATGTTTTCATGATCAGGTCAGTAGGGTGTGTATGGAATAGATTGCTCCTCTTCCTCCCCTTCCCCTTCCTCTTCTTCTTCCTCTTCCTCCCCTTCCCCTTCCTCTCCTTCTTCCTCTTCCTCCCCTTCCCCTTCCTCTTCTTCTTCCTCTTCCTCCCCTTCCCCTTCCTCTTCTTCTTCCTCTTCCTCCCCTTCCCCTTCCTTTTCTTCTTCCTCTTCCTCCCCTTCCCCTTCCTCTTCTTCTTCATCTTCCTCCCTTTCCCCTTCCTCTTCCTCTTCTTCTTCCTCTTCCTCCCCTTCCCCTTCCTCTTCTTCTTCCTCTTCCTCCCCTTCCCCTTCCCCTTCCTCTTCTTCTTCCTCTTCCTCCCCTTCCCCTTCCCCTTCCTCTTCTTCTTCCTCTTCCTCCCCTTCCCCTTCCTCTTCTTCTTCCTCTTCCTCCCCTTCCCCTTCCTCTTCTTCTTCCTCTTCCTCCCCTTCCCCTTCCTCTTCTTCTTCCTCTTCTTCTTCCTCTTCCTCCCCTTCCCCTTCCTCTTCTTCTTCCTCTTCCTCCCCTTCCCCTTCCTCTTCTTCTTCCTCTTCCTCCCCTTCCCCTTCCTCTTCTTCTTCCTCTTCTTCTTCCTCTTCCTCCCCTTCCCCTTCCTCTTCTTCTTCCTCTTCCTCCCCTTCCCCTTCCTCTTCTTCTTCTTCCTCCGCCTCCTCTTTTTTTGTTGTTATTGAATTCTAATATCCTTCTCAATTTTAATTTTAAAACTTAATGATCCTAATTTTGTTCAGTAGGATGGAGACATACATAAAAATAACAAAATCCAAGAAATATTTTGAAAACTTTGCTTATCAAGTTCACTAAGACTTTTATTTGACCAAGAATAAGACAGAGGAGAACGTGGCCTACGTGACCATCTGTGTATGTTATATTGTATCGGCACCAACTCAAATTTTATATAGAATTTGACAACATTCCAAACACTAAGGGGCTTACCCATATAATAATTGAACAAATCATTTAAAATTTCAGCTTCAGAGTGAAGACAATGTCACACAATGGATTACTACATTTTTAATTAAAGTAATAAAATTGAATGATGTTGGGAAGATGAGAGCCCTTAAGTAAGATATAATGGTGGATGTAAATAAAGATATGAATACAAAATACCAATATATAGGCACACGCACTATATATATAATATACACATGTATTTTAAAACTACAAGTAAGTCTATTTACAATTATATGTTTATATGACTGAATAAGAGATTGAAAGACATAAAAATCAAAGTTATTGGTTCAAACAGTATAATTCAATGTTTTTCTTTCCTTTCTGATTTACTCTAGCTTTGCACCAGTCTTTTGTCAAGAAAACTGAACCCGCACAATGTATCAGAAGTGTATTGTGTTTAAACTACATGTTGTGTTAGTAAGACTAAAAATATCATTCTCGTTTTATAATAATTACACTTCATCAGAGCTCCTGGGTGACGAGGTGTATTGCCAGCTGTCATTTTTATTTATTTATTTATTTCTGAGCAGGCATTTTCAATGGGCTTAAATGTGCTTATGGCATTGACTCTCATCTGAAGTCCTATCTGACATCTTTTTCCAACATAAGGCTATTATATCTACATTAAAATTATGTTCTTCAGTGCAGTCACTTTCAACAATCATCAGGGCCAGATTGTCTGGGTAACTTGCTGCAGCTTCTCATCAGCCCTGGCTTCACCCTGTGCTTTTATGCTCTGAAGCTGGCTTCTTCCCTTAACCCTCATGAACCAACCTCCGGGACTCCAAACTCTTTCTCTGTCATTCCATCCCTCTCTCAGCCTTAATAATGAGGGTTAGAACCTTGCTCTGGTTTGGGATGTGGCGGAAAGCAATGCTGTGGGTGGTCTGATCATGTGTGTAGACCACAAAGCTCCCGCCATGTCCACAACAGGCTGCTTCTCTTTCTCATCATTGTGTGTTCATGGGACTAGCAGTTTAAATTTCCCTCAAGAGCTTTTCCTTTGCATTAACAACGTGACTAATAGTTTAGAGCAATAGTCTTAGCTTTTGGCCTATCTCAGCTTTGGCATGCGTTTGTCACGATGCCTAACTGTTTCTAGTTTTTGGTTTAAAATGAGTGACTTGAGACTCTTCCTTTCGTTGAACACTTAATTGTAGGGTTATCAACTGACCTAATTTCAATAGTGTTGTGTCTCTGGGAATAGAGAGAGGCGAGGAGAACTAGTCAGTAGAGTGGTCGGGACACAGCTTCACCAGTTAAGTTGCCATTTCACAGTGGGCAGATAGTGGCACCTTAAAATGATTTCAGGACTAGTGTCAAAGGTCAGTGATAACAGATCACCACAACAGATGTAATAGTAATGAAAAAGTTTGAAATATTTCAATGATTAACAAAATGTGACACAGAGATGTTAAGTGAGCACAAGTTTTTAGGAAAATGATGCCAATAGATTTTAGATTTGCTTCTGTTAAGGTTGCTATAAACCTCCAATTTGTAAACGATGCATTGTCTGTCACGTACAGTAAAGGAATGGGCTATAAAACAAGTCACGTCTGCATCTTCAAGCAATTTAAAATAATAGAAAAAGAGAGAGCTTAAAGATTGCGGAAATCATTTGCCTCTGAATTCCCTGTGGGCAGACTGCTATCATGGTGAAAGTCCCTTGTTAACACTATGCGCAATTTTAACTAATCACTATGTTATTAAACAGGCATAGTGCTTTTTCCACTTATTTAAAAGACAACATCATATTTTATCATGACTAACAGTCATTTATTTTAATACACACCATTATTTCATGTAAATCCTAAGAAAAAGCCAACCAAATGAAAATATCATTATTTTATATATACTGAGTTCAGAACATTAACCCATGAAAAAAATACTAATTTTAGAATCAATTGAATTCAATAAAATGATTGCAGATCCAAAAAGAACAAAAGAGTTAAAAAATACTGTGTCTTTGTATTATGCCCATGCAAATGACGAGGCTCCAGTCCAGGCTCAAGCTCATGTGCCTGCCTGTTTTCCAGAAGATGTGGAGTCAGATTCAACTGTTGCTTCATAATTGATACTTATTCACTATATAATTAGACACATAATTATAATTCTATAATTAATTCTGAGCATTTTTTTTTTTACTTTTTAGATTTCTGCTGTGATTTCACATTTAAGTGCAATTATTTTAATTGGTAAATAGCTAGACATCAATCACAGATTTATTTTGTGTAAAGCATTGTCTGATTGCTGGGAGAAATATAAAGAGGGGCATGGAATGGTTCCTCCTCTCAGAGAAGTTATGTTGTAGCAGTTTGAATAGTACTAAGTCTTAAGTAAATGTTGGACCAAGTATGATTTGGTTTTCTTGGTTTTTTTGTAGAGACAGAGTCTCACTTTACCACCTTCAGTAGAGTGCCATGATGTCACAGGACTCACAGCAACCTCCAGCTCTTGGGCTTCAGTGATTCTCCTGCCTCAGCCTCCCGAGCAGCTGGGACTACAGGTGCCCACCACAATGCCCGGCTATTTTTTGGTTGCAGTTCAGCGGGGGCTGGGTTTGAACCCACCACCCTCGGTATATGGGGCCAGCGATTTGTATTGCAAGAGATCTGTACTTGTTGGAGGATTACACAGGACACGAGTATTTGTTAGAAAACATTTACGAGGGCTAATATTTTTGTTTGTTTTTGGTTAGGTTAATGACACTAAAATATTCATCAAAATAAATCGTTATTTTAAAATAAAATTAAGCAATAGTGAACAGTGTGGTGGAAAGCCCACTTTAAATGTTAAAAACGTAATGGCAGCAGGGCAATTTCACTTCCCAGCCATTGAGGATTTTCAGGGTTGTACTAGGGAAAATAAACAATAATTCACTGAATATATCTTATTTGCCATTAAAAAGCTTTCAAGCTATTTTACCACTGTTTATAAATGCAAAAGAGCATGTGTTCCAATTCCAATTTTGTCTCATAACTTTTATTTCTATTTTTTCCTTTGTACGTGGTAAGTTTTAAGCTCCCCTGACTTGTAGGGTTCTGGTTTGTTTGTTTTCCTCAATATCAAGCAATGGAAATACGGAATCAAAGCGTGGACTCTAGGACTTTACCAACTCCTGATGACATAAAGTTACACAAGACAAAAAGAAAGATCCTTCTGTTCCCCAAAACATAGAAAAGAATTCAGCATAATTTTAAAAATACATTTTTCTTGAAAATATGATTTCATAAGAAGAAAACTTAATGTAACCGGTACTTCAGAGATTTTAGCTGTATCGTTGCAACTGAGTGCTTCTGAATTTTTATGATTTTCTTCAGATCAAGTTTCCATATGCATGTGGTGCTGTTTCTAAGCTCTGTAATGTTCACATTTGATCTATTTTGCTATCACTATAAAAAGCAAATTCATTGTAATTTAAGTAGTTTTATATCATGCAGAAACTTAAATCCTTTCTTTCTTATTCGTCTTCAAAATTAATTTGACTTCAATTACCTGTCCTCTATCTTATTAGTTTTAGCATAAATTTGTTGAGTCGTAGAGAAATTGTCCTTGCAATTTTGTATAAAATTAAATTGCATTCAGATTATTTGGAAAGAATTGTCATATGTATGCAATTGAGTGTTACTTTTACCGTTACAATAATGTATTTTTTTTTTTTTTTTTTTTTGTAGAGACAGAGTCTCACTTTATGGCCCTCTGTAGAGTGCCGTGGCATCACACAGCTCACAGCAACCTCCAACTCCTGGGCTTAGGCGATTCTCTTGCCTCAGCCTCCCGAGTAGCTGGGACTACAGGCGCCCGCCACAACACCCGGCTATTTTTTGGTTGCAGTTTGGCTGGGGCTGGGTTTGAACCCGCCACCCTCGGTATATGGGGCTGGCGCCTTACCGACTCACCCACAGGCACCACCCAATAATGTATTTTTCATACATCCATGTCACTTATGAATTGGAAGGAAAAATCAGGAAGTGAAATTTAGATTGTTTGTAATTTAGCTATCTGTAAGAAATACAAATGTCTCTGTGGTTCATACCATAGCAAAAGCAATTACACAAGGATTAAAGACCACATAATTGAATTGAAAAATATTTCTTTAAGAAGAGCAAGCAATTATTTTTGTAACATTGAAGAAAGCTGTTAAAAATACTCAAAAGTCACAAAATGTATGCAGAAATGTTAACAAATTTGATCCTATGGTGAACAATAAGAGAGTATTAACAAAGGGATAACAGTTTACAGATAGAAAAAAGTAAAAATCACTATTCATGGTATGTAAAGACACTGAGGAATTTGAGGTTTAACAAAAAAATCATAAAGGAAATTTATAAATATGTAAAGAACCTCTACAATTCAGAAATAGAAGTGCTAAAATAAATGAAGACATTTTTAAAGACTCTAAATAGCAAATTCATGAAACCATGAGCTTGATACCTAAATATGAACAATTTTCCAGACTCCTTAATAATCAGACAAATGCAAACTAAAATGAAGATTAATATTGTTTCATATGTTATATTTCCAAAAATTAAAAAATGTAACAATATTAATTGTTGTTCAGGGTTTGAAAAAACAGAAACTTTATCATTAAAAGTTTTGAGAATGAGCAAGTATGTGAAAGTTGGGGGACAGACCTTATGGGGGTACATTTTTTGATTTATGCGTACAACTTAGAGGATAATCCCACAGGTACAACATGGGACAAGGGAAATAGTGTTCTTGTGTTTTAGGTTAGAAAATAGTTTCCACATAGCAATTACTTTTTATAAGAAAATTCTACACATTTTCCCGTGCCACAATTTGTCACTCAGTTCAGAATATTGATTGAATAATTTCCTTTCTGATTTTTTTGTTTGTTAGTTTTGCAGTTTTTGGCCGGGGTGGGTTTGAACCCGCCACCTCCAGCATATGGGGCTGGCGCCCTACTCCTTTGAGCCACAGGTGCCATCCCCTGATTTTTTTTTGTTTTAATCCTTGAATTCTTCAGTGTTTTTTGGGGATTGTTTGAAATGCATTTTAACAAAATCTTGATTCTTATTTTTTTCAATTTGCACAGTTATCAGTAAGCTACTCATTTACTTAAAATGAAGCATTTATTTTAAAGAAGATTGGTAAAACATACATATTTAATCATCTTCACAACTTCATAGCATAGCCATAGTCTACCTGAGCAATTATCCTGCATCTACAATGAAATTAATTAATTAAAAACATTTTGAACATAATGCATCACTATTTATAGAAAAACACAATAGGGAACTAGCCAAACCTTAAATACTAGAAAATATTTATTTTATGTTATAGTTTTTTAACTTTGAGATATAATGGGGTCTTGAAATATTATCATTTATAACAAGTGCACCACTCTGGTGGGAGATATTGGGAATGGCAAAGGCTACACGTATGTGGAGAAAAGGTTGTAAAAGACATTTCTGTACCTTCCTTTCAATTTTTCCCTAAAACTGTTTTGAGTTAAAAAAAAAAAAAATCATATAGCCTAGCACTTCAACTTTGCCATTGAACACAAAACACAGAAATCTCCAGTCTGAACACCCGCTAACATTGTCACTTTCTGTGAATGTTTCACCCCCTTTTCACACCACGCCTTAGATGAAGACAACCTTCTTCCATGTATCCATGTGTCCAAGCACCGTTCTTTCAAAGCCTTTCAAAATTATATGAATCAGTCAGTTGGGGTTTTCTTTAATGTTCCTGTTTCATTATATTTTACGATCTACTTTAGCACACTCTCATGTCTGTCCAGTCCATGATCATATTCACAGTAAATAACAAGTTGCCACACAAAAGACAATGCTTACATGGAAAATAGGAATTGACCAGAAGGTTTTCCAAAATAAATTCATTCATTTAAATGCATTTATTCATAGGCATTAAGTATCTGCTATGTGAGACACTAGGTGGCCACCTGAGATATAGCAATAGTCAAAACAAATAAAAATAGCTGCCCCATAGACATTGTATCCTTTTTGCATGAAACAGAAAATAAGCATCTTATATTTTATAAATCTTATAAAAATATCATAAAATATAAAAAAATTATAAAACATCTTGTATTTTATAAAATCTAAAAACAGAAATACTTTGGGCAAACAAAATCAGAGCAGGGTAATGGGAATGAAGAGCTAAGAGTTGAGGTGAATAGAATAAATAGAATGTGACGTTTAACCCAAACCTTGAAAATAATGAAGGCGTTACCTGCAGGGGAGCATTTCAGGTAGAGAGAACAGGCAGTGCACAAAATTCAGAGGGAGCGTGACAAAGTACGTGCAAGAAAATCAGTGAGCTGGGGAGACAGGAAAGGACCTCACGGAGTCATGATACTCAGTACAGTCATGAAGAGCATATTGGAAAAGTACAAGACATTTGCCCTACCTGAAGTTTATCCACTTGAATAAATTTCTGAGAGGAAAAGTGTAGATTAACGTTTCTTCTACTGAATTTAGTGAGTCTAGAGAATCCTTTAACTGAAGAAATACAAAAGATTGAGATTACTTGTTACACCAAAAGCAGACATCTTTTGATACTGTAAATTTAAGTTAGAACGTATAATAGAATGGTGTTCATTCAGTCATGCCTATTTCCTAGCAATAATAATTACTATGTGTCACTTAGTGCAATAATAATTACTATGTAACATTTAGGGTTTTGTCAGGAAATAGGTTAAAATTTTGCTAAATAAAAGTGGTATTTACAAAATAAGAATTGCAGTTAATTTTCTTAGTGAACAGCGTAAGTTATAAAATGTTGAGTCATCATCAACAATAAAATGAAAACAAAAGCTTGAAATTAGTAATAAAACCAGACAGAAGGTTATATAGTCCACAGACCACAGGGAAATAAAGTTAAAAGGTTAGCATGCTACATTTGGATCAGAGACAAATTTTAATAAACTCTAGAATATGGAACTCTTAAATAATGCAGAGAAAATATGTTAGAGGTCCTTTCAGACTTTCATATTTATCTTCACTGTAATATTATAACACTTTTAAATAATGTTGCCTTTTCTATTTTGGATATTGACTTCATTAAACAAGACAGAAATTCTGTGGATATATAGAATATCTTGGCAGTCAAATTCAAGGCATCTATAAATATTTATCTGGTTCTGAATTAAGGAGTAGAACTTTTCTTACTTTTAGGTTGTTTACTTATTCTTTTAGAATAACATGAAAAATGATTTGATTATTGTTTCCTCTTAAATAAGATATCATTTAAAAATCTGTTTTTCGTAGATAAATGTTTATTAATACATGATAACATGGCTTCTGAATGTTCCCCTTTCCACTGTGGCTGGGATTCATATAACACTTGGTGTCTATTTACTTCCTCAAACACGAGCTTGGTAGATAACCTAGTATTATATCACTACCTAATGAAAGAAGAAATACTCAGAAAAGACATATACTATGAACACCAATTTATTACACTGTCCTTAGTTACTCTCTACATAACACTGATCATTTGACTTGTTATTATGAATAATTTGATAATATAATTTTCCAAAAAATAAAAGAGTTGCTATATGTGTAATACATGTAACTCTTACCAAGAGAGAAAACACTGTAAAATTTTGTGACTTAAGAATCTTCATTAGTATTAAAAAATTTCATTCACATTAGCATTAAATCCAGCAACTATTAATTGCTGGATTTAACATTTTCCTTATTTGTCACAAAAAATAAAGTCCAAGATTAATCATGCAATTCCTGTGTTACATCTGCTGAAATATTCACTTACCAAAAGATGTCTCTCTCTAATTTCTTGAATAAACTTATCTCCCAGTGTAACAAACAGTTATCATTTCATTGTTGCTGTTAGAGCTGCTCCACACTAATGAGGTTAGTGAAAGGTGGTCTCCAGATAAGACAGCAGAGTGAAATGGTACACACTGCTCTTGTATGGTGATGCTGATGAGGAACTGTATTATGTATGATTTCGGTAAAACAATGAAAGTTAGTTTTCATCTTGTCTGTCAGATCCTGTACATGGAATGCTATAAAGTCCTGTGTTAGCTGGGTCATTTGAGAGGAGACGTTGAGACAGAGCTACAACGGCAAGGTATTTGTTAGCAGACAATGTCAGTGGAAGATGAAAGGAGGGGAAAATGATTGGGCAGGGGAGGCCCTTGACCTACCCTGTTTTCCCGAAAATAAGACATTCCCCGAAAATAAGACCTACTTACAGGAAAGATAAGATATCCCCTGAAAATAAGACCTAGTGCATCTTTGGGAGCACACCTTAAAATAAGACACTGTCTTATTTTCAGGGAAACAGGGTAGTAGCAGATCTAAGACCCAGTGAATGAAACATGGCAGGTCAAGATTTGGCAGTAACAGTCTCAGACCTAGTTCTCATTTACAACCTAATGGAACATTTAGACATTTTCAAATATATTCTTTATTACTAAATCATTGACCTTGTCTCTGAAAGGAGAGGGTTGTGTGTGCAGGTTTCCGTGTTTCACTTGTTAGTTTTTTAAAATAGTTCATTTGATTCACTTTCTAAATTCATTATTTTTCTCAATCTCTCCGTTCCATCTGAGCATCAAAGGCACCATCACTTTCCCCGGCTGTAGCTGCCTTACTTTGGATGCAATACTAGAAATGAGGTCTAAGAGGGTTAGACTTTGTACTTCTGAGCTTGACTTTGACTTTTTTATTCCATAGTTTCTGATTTTCTAACAAAAATATTTCATAAAATATTTTTTGTGCATTTTACAGAAATTGTAAACTAGGTAAGGGCTTAATTTGTACTCTTGCCAGCAGATTGGAGTATAGACTCTGTCAATTTAATGCTAACGTCAGTGTATTCTAATTAATGCAAAATTAACCTTTTATTGCCTGTCTTTCTTCTTCCCTGTAACTTTAGTAGATTTGATGTAATAATTCTGAATAATTCTGAATCCTCTGATTAAAATCACTTGCCTTAAAGATATTTTGGCTTATAGTTTACTTCTTGTTCTAGAAGAATAAAGTTTTGTTTGCTTTTTGCTAGACATAATAAAGATACCTGTATGTATGTTGATTGTTCTCTTTTATTAGCCAACCTATGGAATATAAAATTAAACAATAGTAGAATTGATAAAGCAAGGCCCATTTTATTGTTCTGAAAATAATAGATACATCTGAATAATTGCTTGTTTTTCTACTTAAAGTGTTAATACTTCAGTGTAAATTGTGATATAACATCGCAACTTCATCCATATTTAGTGATTCTCATCAAATATCATCTTCATAGCAGAAAATGCCAAGGTAGAGATGAGAGAGGCAGGTAAGTCCTACAATATCAGTGTGGGAACAGCCCATCCTTTCATCTCTCAGGTGGTATTGCAAATATTAAATAAGACACTAAGATATTACTTATGTAACTATCATTGTGATAATATTATGTCTTTTTAATATTTTAATATGTCTACATCCTAGGGGCCATGACCCAGAGAAATGTGCATTTCAATGAAAAGGCATTGGTGACAGTCCACTACGTACGCCTCAGAAGTTGCCTTAGCAAAACCCTAGTATGAATGTAAGTAAAGAAACACACAGAGATAGAAACCAGAGAAAATCATTTTTGTTTTTTCCCAGCAGGGAGTTTCCTCTACTTGGTTAGGAGAGAACAAATAGGGAGTAGAGAGAAGCAGAATTGAAAGGGGTGTGAAAGACGGTGTGTGTGTGTGTGATGTGAATATGTAAGTTGATGGAGAAAGAATGGGAAGAACGGAATTAGGTGCTCGGAGTCACCTCCCTGGTCTTATAAGAGTAAGAGAGAGTATAATAAATGCAGATTTATTATTTATTAAGAGAGAGTATAATAAATGCAGATTTTTTTTTAAGTTGCTGGTTTCCATTTGATAGCTTTTATTTCTGTTGTGAAGGATAATGATTTTATTTTCTAGTGATCAGCAAGAGAAAAGATTTGAGCGGTTTGTAAAAAATTTAAAATAGTTGGGAGAATGAGGTTACTGGAGAAATATCTGATTAACAGACAGTACTAGATAGCCGGGTGAGGTCTTGGACCATGAAGTATTACACGACACCCAAGGTATCATTTTATGAAATATTTTTCTCCTTGCTCAGAGCATCTAGTGAAGACACATATAAGAAAAAAAAAAAAGATGAAAGAAACCATTAAAAGATAAATACATATTTTTAAAACATTAAGCTCACATCTTCAATATTTAACCATTTTACATTCATTAAACTATGGCAAACTTTTATCGTTTTAAAGAGAGAGACATTTATCGAGAGGATGCATCCTAGCAAAGTACATAGGGCATGTCTTCCATCAGACAAATTATTTTTAAAATTGATTTTTAACATAGAAAGAAACTGGGAAATATAGTCTGATGTGATCAAGATATACTCTTTATTTATTATAGAATTAAAATAAAAAGGAGATTTACGTGGTAAATATTCTGTCTTCCCTTAAAATTAGAGCTATCGTTTCCATCACTACACTTTGAGGCTATTCTACCTGGATTAGTATTATTACTCAGGGACATCACAAGCCTTTCATGCATATCAAATATTATAAGAGCATGATAGCCTTAAGCAGATTTACTTAAAATGTGAAAACATACTCATACCATGGAAACATTTTCATTAAGATATTCCATTTATAAATCATAATTTGTCTTAATTTGTGATGGGAAACTTCAGCAAGTACATAATTTAAATTTTAGTTATTTTATTTAGGGTGCTGATTATTTCTACAGTTTTCTAATATATATATATAATGCACTAAATATATAAGGCACTATAAGACATTATATAACATAATGATGCTCTTTCTAGAACATCAGGAAAGAGCTCAATTTTATAAATATATTGATATATATTATAAATATATATTTTATAAATATATAATACATATTTATATATTATTTTATAATTTTATTAATGTATAAATAGATTTATACATATAATTTTTATAAATACATAAATATAATATTTATATATTATAAATGTATAATGCACTAAAAGACATTATATAACATAATGATGCTCTTTCTAGAACATCAGGAAAGAGCTCAATTGATGTCCAATTACTATTAGAAAACTAAAATTCTAATTTTAATTTCATTAAAAGAGAGAATTACATAGAACCTAACTAACAGCAATTTGAATCAATGTGATTTGGATGCATTATACAATCAGGAGAAAAATCACATTTACCTCCAGTAAAAAAAAACATAATGTTGTTCTTATTTCTTAGTCTTATGTATCATGAAACGTTCTTCCCCATTATAAATTAAGACATTAGTAGCCTAAATTTTTAAAGATCTTAGATCATGCATGTGCATATGTAAATTTTTTTATTATTTTATATTTCCTTCTATGAAAACTTACTTGAACAAAGTAAATATATCCTGAATTTTTAAAATTGTGTGTATATGCTAAATTTATGTACTTAGAATAAGTTATTTTAACACTTGAAAAAGACAAAGAGGGAATGTTTTTATTAAATGCTAACATTTTATTTAGTAGATTCATTAAATATTTTCCATACATTATCTCATTAATTTTAACATTAATATGAAAGTAATCAGTACTAGTGGCATTTATATACTGAATGTTCCAGAAGAGAAAATAATTCTCTGAAAATGGTAAGTCTAATTGATGAAATAAAAAAGGGAGACAAAGTTTAACCAAACAATATGTCTCTGCTGTGTGGGCCTTTTGACAAATTTCCTGAAACTTTATTAGGTTCAAATTTGGGGGGATTTCTTTCTTCAAGTATGGGATATAAAAATGCAGTAGGTTTTCAAGGTTTACAAAACCAGAATTTGACAAGTCCCCAAATCTACTTGTTTCCCTTAAATATACTATACTATAAACTAAATAGTTCTTATTTTGTTTCTTAAAGGATTGGCGGGAAATAAGCACAAAGAAATGACATTATCCTCATACACTTAGATTTCAATCAGGACAATTTCACAATTCTCTTCCCGGACAGTGGTCTAGGGGCTAAATTCAAAGAGGTGGATGGGGGACTAAACGTCACCAATGCACATCGAATCAGAGCCAGTGTCGATGGTGTCTCAGTTTTAAGCAGAAACAGTGTAAAAAAAGAGCAGATAATTATTTTATGCTCTTTTTTCACAAGGTACGTTAACATTTCAGAGCTAGAAATTTGGGCAGGAAGAATTACAGCTATAAACAATCTGCTCTCAAGATTTATGGATTATAACATATATTTATCTTTTCTTTTGTCCTGAAGGATTCTGGTTTTGCCATAAACCACGTGAGGCTATTTAAATACACACCTGGATTAAATTTATGAAAAGCACATTGGGTGAAATAGGTGAATATTCTGTCCAAGAGAGGTGTGAATACATCTCACTAACATTGATTAGCCTAATTCCTAATCAATTCTTGTACCAGAATCTTTATGGAGATCTTTGATGAGGACTCTTCATTATATTGAGATTCCCATTGAAATGAAAGGATATAATTTTTTCTTTTCCAATTTTATTTATTTATTTATGAACTGAATTACACGTGGAGGTGCTTACAGGCAGTTAAACAAGATAGAAAGGAAGATATTTAATGCTTTTGTTTAAGAAGTATTTCTCTTCTAAATCTCTGTGTATTTGAGAATCAATTTTCATCTACTACTTCAAGACCAAATTGAATATTTCTGACAATAGAGAAATGCTTTAGCTCAGAAGAATTTTGTGCCTCCAAAAAAGAATATAGCTTCCTGTAACACAAATAAAAATTTAGAAAAAATAGGTAAAAATAGAAAGGAACACAGAAACACAAAACAATAAACAGTATTTTTGAGATGTTTCTTTTTTCTTTCTTTTTTTAATTTTTTAATTTTATTATTATTTTTATTAAATCATAGCTGTGTACATTGATATAATCATGGGGCATCATTCACTAGCTTCACAGACCATTTACCAAGTTTCACATATACCCTTGTAAGATGCACCGCTGGTGTAATCCCACCAATCCCCTTCCCTCTACCCACCTCCCCCCTCCCTCCCCTCCCTTTCCCCCTTCCCCCTATTCTTAGGTTGTAACTGGGTTATAGCTTTCATGTGAAAACCCTAAATTAGTTTCATAGTAGGGCTGAGTACATTGGGTACTTTTTCTTCCATTCTTGAGATACTTTACTAAGAACATATTTTTGAGATTTTTGGAAGAATTAAACTTCTGTTAGGAAAATAATTAAGTTGCATTATCATGCAGTTTATGTTTTTTCGGGTGGTCCATATAACTAGGATTTTACAATAGTTTATGAGTCATAATGCTTCAGGAACCACAAGTTTAAGATTAGTCTAGCAATTTTTTTCTTATTTTCATAAAGACAGGATCTTGCTCTTGGTCAGGCTGGTTTTGAACTCCCGAGCTCAAGCAAACCTCCCGCCTCAGCTCCCTACATTACAGGCATAGCCACCACACCCAGCATGTTTAAGAGATTTAAAAACATTTGTTTACTTCTCTTCTTCATGACAATTAAGATAAAAATCCAGAATCTATGTGGTTCTTCTTGGAGGATAAATAAATAAAGGTCCTCAGCAAGTTAAAGGGGGTTCAGCATCCCCATTTGATCCTTGCATATTTCCTCAAGGTGATCCAAGATACAATTCTGATTTCTCTCACTATTCTGATGACAATAAAGAGCTCAGAACGTCAGAGGTTAAGCCAAGGACACGTTTGCTAAGTACAACTTGCTAAACTAAAGCATGTGTCATAATACGTAAAGAGAAAATTCCAAGGGTTGTCCCTATGTTATGATATTTGTACCTATCACTTCTATTCAGGTTATGAATGGAAGAAGCAGGGAAATTTAGAAAGTATAAGTTTAGGGTGGTGCCTGTGGCTCAAAGGGTAGGGCGCCAGCCCCATATGCCGGAGGCTGCGGGTTCAAATCCAGCCCTGGCCAAAAAAAAAAAAAGAAAGTATAAGTTTAAAGAAGAATTAAACAACTGGGCATATGGAAATTTGATCATGAGAGGTGGAGTGGGGAGAATGATAAATGCAGAGAGAGACAAAGTGCAAACTGATATTTCATTATAACTGTTAGCCAGAATACTGTTGTTGAGTCCTTCCAATGCTGGCAACATTTGTAAATATATTTTAAGTTTTTAAATTGCATTTTTCCTATGGTTGTTGATTTTTTTGAAAATTTTTCTTTTCTTCCCTTAATTGAGCCCTTTCCTGCTAAACAAAACCTAAAATGGAAACAACATTGAAATGGGAGGTGGAATTCCAAACTACTTTGGTGTTTTACTATTGCAGGTTCTGTCAATTTCTGTCAAAGAATTTTTTTAAGGAGATTTTATTTTTTGTTTGTTGGTTTTTGTCACTCTTCAGTCTGACTGAGGATGCTGAATCTCTCCTGATCCTGGAGCTAGCAGTTTTAAAGGTTCACAAAACAACCATCTGCAAACCCAAGGCAAATTTTGTATACCCTCCAAATGAACAGATAAAAAATTGAAGAAAAGACACCATATATATAAAGACATAAAATAAATAAAATATCTCACTTTACCAGCGCGAAAATGATAAGAAAATTTGTCATCACTGATGTGACGTTATTTAAACAAATACAATAGCATACCATATGATGTCATGGAAGAAAATAGATGGTTATTCTTTGAAGTCTTATGTGTGATACAGACTATTTTTCCTCAAGGCAGATGATGTATAAATAATCAAAATCCAAAGGGCAGAGAAATAGCTGTGAGTATTGGCAGACACATGGTCCCTATTGTTGGCAGCAAAGACATCCAGCTGGGCTCTAGATTAATTTATTTATTGGTTAAGTGCTTTATACTATGTTAAATGATTGACGATTTGGAAAGCCATATCACTTATAAACCCGATTGGCACACATGAGATGATCACAGGAGATGAGTCACAATTACAACAAAACAGTAATTTGTAAAGTGATTAAATGACTTTCTTAGCTGCACAAAGTAAACTCAACATTTTTTGCATAAAGAATTTCTTACAGTAGTGATGCATTCAAATATTAACAATATGTCATTCACAGTGACTAAATAATCCACAGTAATTAAATATATATATGTAGGCTTGGTGCCCATAGCACAGTGATTATGGTGCCAGCCACATACACCAAAGTTGGTGGGTTCAAACCCAGCCTGGGTCAGCTAAACAACAGCCCAAAAGTTTGAGGTTGCTCTGAGCTGTGACCCACAGCACTCTACAGAAAGCAACATAAGGAAACTGTCTCAAAAATTAAATAAATAAAAATAAAAATAAATAAATATATACATGTAAGGGAATGAGTTAGGCACACATAATTCATGCATATCAAATGAGATATTATTACCTTCTTCAGTAGGTCCTTGGTCTCAGGGATTCCAAGCATGAACCCATGGATGGTAGATCAGTAGTAAGACAGGATTTATTAAGCAGAAAGGAATAAAGGAATACAAAAGGATTAAAAAGCACCAGAGGTTCTGGCAGAGGGAAAGACCCACATTGGAAGATTCCACATGTCTAGGGGTGTATAGACGCTGGAGAATTACATTTGGCCAGGACTTGGTAGGTGGAAAAATCCTTTTCTAGTTAATGAACATGTTAACAAATGAGCGAATTGGCCTCTTCCACTGGGAGCAAACGTCAGGGCCTTTCTTCATGAAATTGCCCAGGCCAAGGAAATGAGGGTCCCTGTTCAGCTTTGAATGGAGGAACTCTGTATAAATATGCCTAAGAAGAGAGTGCTGATTTTTATGACACAGAACAAGCAATATTGTTAGGTCCAAAAGCATGCTGTTTCCCTGAATGTAAACACTCACTCTAGAGGGAATAAACGCCCTCTCACAATTTCTTTTAAAAATAAAAAAAGGAGAAGGTTATTGATATATTTATTGATGTTTCTCTGAGCTTAATTTCACAAGCTGTTATTGTTCAATCGGATGGTAATAAGGATATTCTAATAACTCCTTGTTTTGGATAGTGAAGAGAGAGGTACCCCTCACACCAAAATTTTGTTCAGAAGTCCATGCTGATAATTCCACATGAACAGGAAGAGAGTATGAAAAGTTTTGCTATGTTCAGGATGACGCACTCTGTGGCAAGTGGGTGACTCTCCCAGTTCACCCAAAAATAGTTTCAAGGAAAGAATGGAGCCTGCATTGCGTTTTATGTTGATTATAAGGTGAAGATAAGGAGAAGCTTTCTTTGCAGAAAGGTTAGGATTTCCAGAACTTGAATTTCCTACTAACACTAAAGGGAAGGAACATTCAGATTTTACAGATGTGGGTCAGAGGGAAAGGGAGATTTGTGGGGCTGGAAATTTGTCAGGTGTCAAATATCAAATACAGACTCAAGCTCTTTAGTGCCCACTCTCTGTCTCATTATAATTCTGACATCAACAATGTTAATGGGGTTTTTTTGAACCTGTTATATGCGAACTCATTTTAAAATGCTTATAATGGGAGGCAAATACAGCTTTTCTCCTGTTTAAAGTTCTCATGTGGCAAAGAAGCATGCTGAAAAAGTGCAGTTTCTCTTCATGCACTTGGAGTAAAGGTAATAAATGACTTATTAGCATTAAATTTCATGCTAATTCACAGAGCCTATGATTTTTGACAAGCTTCAGAACCTAAGTTTCAGTTTTCCATCTCCATTAACAAAATAATCTCTTGGCAGTAGTTACTTCACTATATTATTTTGAACTTCAGATATACATGTGATGCAATCTGGAAAAAAAAACAAAAAACCCAACAGTGTGTGGTATAAATAAAAAGGATATTATCTTTGCACAATTTTAGCATGTATACAAAACAGTTCGTGCTTAAATTAATTCTCTTTAAAATATATGGTAGAATTAGGAACAAAGAGCTAAAGAAGAATTTGTTCATTTGCAGTTCCTTTATTTTGTTTTTCTTCTACGTAGCCAGCTGAGAATGTGTCTACAAATATAATAAGCAGAGTATCACCTAGGCCTTCCGTCTACTGGAACAAGAAGAATGATTGAAGCCTGAAGGTACAGACAGACACTTTCTGCTTGTTCAGTTCTAACATTCCAAGAAAAGTGGGTTTCAAAAATAGATTACCTTTATAGATAAACAAACACTTAAGACTGCCGATAATTGTTTGGCATGATGGGCTATTCTTGATTAGTTATTCCAACAGGCAGATGGAGAGAATTTTATAACTTGAAAGAATAAGAAAATTATCTTTATAGCTCCATTTAGGTAATTATAATTTGTATGTGCTTTAAAATATGTAGCTGAATATTGTGCAAAGGGTAGATGCTCTCTGGAATGACACTACCCAAAATGTTCTATTTATTATCCAGATGGTGTTGTTTGTATGAGTTAAGTTACAGACCAGGAAATGTAACCTCTCCTAAAACTGCAAAATCAATCATCTAATGAGCTTGCTTTTATTTTGTCCAACCACTTAAGTCAACACACGTAAGTGAAAAAAAAGAATTTCTGAATTAATCTTAATTTATAGAAATACAAAAGATAAACTATAATAATTGCCAACAGATGTTAAGTTAATGTCAAAATGCTCACTGCTAAAAAAAAAGTTCTTATTTGTTAGTGTCACTTAAAAAAATAACTTCAGATATTTTGAAGGTTAGATAGTTGAGGAGCCTCTATCATAGCATTTAATCCATGAAATTAGTCATTTTCTTAATATATTGGTGCTTAAAAATTAAAATAGTTATTAACTAGAAAGTTTACAGTGTTGCTATTATATGAATTATGCTTTCTACACATGGTTATCATGCACAAAAATGCTACTGCAAATGCACTACACACTTAAACATTCACTAACAGTATCAACTGAAGTGTTTCAATTGTAAGTATAAATGGTATTCAAATACCTATATGTTTATACGCTCTATATTCAGTACATATGCTTAAAGCAACTCAATTGCTGTTGCTAACCATTTCTCTCTATTTTTGAAATTGATTTCCTTTGCAAAGGAGAAATGGGAAGTTCACTTGAAGAAAATCTATGCCTTGGGGGCATTTTATAATGGATGACTTGGCTTTTTGTGTGTAAAAATGCTTTTTTGAGAAATGGATAAACAGTAGGATGGTTACCAGCAGTTCACTTTGTTGTAATTTCTGAAAAGCAGTTTCTTGTGTTTCAGGGAATAATTGATTTTTTTAAAAATAGTACTTCTTTCGCCATAGGACTTATTTTATATATTTTTATTGTTTCCGAAACATGCTTAATTAACTATTGCAGCAGGTACACAATTACATTACAGAGTGGTACTTTAAATTCTGGTTTAATATGTTTAAAAAGGAAAATACATTATCAGTGATGAATATATTTTGCATATCTTAAGAAAAATATTAGGAGCCAAGCAACTTCAGCTATAATGTTCTGTATCCAAGATAAAATAAATGCATGACACTATGTTCCAATTATGTAAGTCTTGCTTTATAATTGCAATATGGGAAAATTTGGAATTTAGTAAATTTCAAAGATTAAGAATATTGTGTAAGGCGCCAGCCCCATATACCGAGGGTGGCGGGTTCAAACCCATCCCCGGCTGAACTGCAACCAAAAAATAGCCGGGCGTTGTGGCGGGCGCCTGTAATCCCAGCTGCTTGGGAGGCTGAGGCAGGAGAATCACGGAAGCCCAAGAGCTAGAGGTTGCTGTGAGTCCTGTGTACATCATGGCACTCTACTGAAGGCGGTAAGGTGAGACTCTGTCTCTACAAAAAAAAAAAAAAAAAAATTAAAAAAAAAAGAATATTGTGTCATTGAATTATAGAAAATATCTTAAGAAGAAAAAGCTAAATATGAATAATTTAGTTGAAAGCAGCTGTTAAAAGTTTAAATTTCTATTTGTATTTTTAAGATTATTTAAAGCGTCTTATATGTAGATATAAAAACTTTTGTGTAGTTTCTAAGTTAGTGATGGTTGTCTTCTACGTGTATACAGTATTCATTATTAATAACAAGAATGTTGACTCATGTGATAATCCTAACACTCTAAAAGGCTGAGGCACAAGGATCCCTTGAACTCAGGATTCAAGACCAAAATGAGCAAGACTGAGACCTTTTCTCCACAAAAAATAGAAAAAAAAAAATTCAGGCATTGTGGTGGGGGCCTGTGGTCCCAACTACTCAGGTGGCTGAGGAAGGAATTTCTTCTTCAGTAGGTCCTCAGTCTCAGAGATTGGAAGAATGATCCCAGATCCCACAGATCAGTGGTAATGATACAGGGCAGGTGATCCCCAGCCAGCTTAGCCAGCTTGAGGGGAGGACCTGCCGCCTCAGCCTTGGACGAGTTGGTGCACAGCTGGCAGAGGAACCAGCACGTGGGAGAGTAGGCAGGGGCCCCCTAAGAGGCTAGCTGGAGAGGCCTGACAATTGCTGGGGAAACACCAGCACCTTAGGTCTCCCTCCCCTGGCACTTGTGGCTGTCCAGGGAACCCCCCATTTTCCTAGGCCTGGTCAATTTCATGTAAGTTTCCTAGGCTGAAACACAAAGGGGTTGTAGCCACCCATTTGCTACTGAGTTCAGACTAAATGTACTACAGAGGACCCCAGGAGACTATATATACTCCTGGACAAAGAGCCCAGAGAGAGGGAGTGAGAGCTTTTTCCCCTGACCTGGGTTCTCTCTGCCAGGAGCTTTGGTGTTTTTGTATTCTTTTCTTTTCTATAAATAAATCCTGTCTTACCACTGATCTGTGATCCGTGGATTCATTCTTCCAATCGCCAAGACCAAGAACCCACTGAAGAAGAAATTCCAGTATCAGTAACAGGATTTATTGTACAGAAAAGAATACAGAAAAAGCACCAGAGCTCCTGGCAGAGGAAAATCTCCTTTCTGCCTGAGTTCTTTGTCTAGGGGGTGTATACAGTCACAAAGGTCCTTGGTAGTTATATCTGGCCTGGACTTGGTAACAGATGAATGGATACAGGCCCTTCCAGGGGGTAAGGAGAATGAGCGCATTGATGAATGGGTACAGGCCCTTCATGGCATTGTTCAGGCCTAGGAAATGAAGGGTCCCAGTTCATCCCGGAATGGGGGAACCCTGCATCACCCTTAGGCCTGTGAAATTCTCAGAAGGGAGTAGTGCAGCCAGAGGAGGGCTCTCTAGGTCCAAGGGTGGTTCTGGAGTTGGCCCCGGCAGCAATGAGGATTGTACCATGGTCTCCCTCAAATAAGTAGGGACCCGGGACTTTGCCATGCTCGCCCTATCTGCCTTCCCTGGTCTGCTGCACCCCCCTTCCCACCCCACCAACCCACTCCCCCCACCACGCTGAGATGCTGACCCAGACAGGCACTCCCTGGTGCTGACCAAGCCAGGGTGCACCCATCCTGTATCAGGAGGCTCTCTTGAACTCAGACATTTGAGGTTGCTGTGAGGTAGGCTGAAATCATGGCCCTCTAGCCAAGGGCAACAAAGTGAGACTGTTTCAAACAAACAAACAAACAAACAAACAAACAAAACAACAACAAAAAGCTTAAGGAAGGCAACACGGAATTAAAAGGAAAATAAAAACACTATCCAGATAAATTATGTTAAATAAAAATATCGTTCAGCTCCTTAGGAAAATGAAACTGATTTAAAGGCCTATGTCATCTAGTTGCTCCTTAGTTATCATCATTCTGCAACATTTGTGGTATACTTTTGACCTAATGATGACATACTATCACATATTACAATGCAATTGATTAAATTTCTTCTTGCCATTATGGTCTTTTTTCCCCTCTTTTTTCTCTTATCAGTATTATTTCTTACTTGATTTTTCTTTCTTTTGTTTGCTCTTTTGTTCTTTAGTCCTTTCTTGCCTTTCCAATTTCCATTTATTTTTCTTTCATTTATTTGTTCAACTCAGGTATATCTTCATTGCTGTTGTGTTTTCTTAAGTCATACACCAAAAATACAGAAATTATAACTAAAAACTATTTGCATGAACAGTGTACTTAATAAGTAAAATGTATGCCTGTAAAAACCATGAAACCCTGTCTTAGCCTTCATCTATATTGGAATTCTAGAAAAAGAAAATCCTTGTTAATTGTTTACCCCTTATGTACCCCTTTCCTTTATTGCCTGCTTTTTTACAGGGTTACAACGTCGCTGTATTTGGTGTATATATTCGGGATGGATTAGAATGTTCTCATCTATAATGTTATTGACAATTAAAACTAGGTAAAAGTTCTACATTTTTAAAATGTTTCTATTTAACATGAAAGTGTTATACTTGAGTGAGCTCTTCCAGAATTAGTCACACCTTGGTGATAGATAATTTTATGTTAGGTAGTTCTGTAAAACAAATGGCCAAAACAAACAAAAAAATCATAAAAATTTACACCTCTACAATGTTGTAGTTCTCCTTTTTAACTATTTGTTATCCTCAAAATATGTTCTTATGTTGTGCATACATTAAATAATTGTTCCATCTACTCTGCCACACTGAAGATGCATGTCTAGTTACTTCTTATCTAGTTTACATAATTTTAGTCAAAATAAAAATTCATTAGTTAAATAATTCTCAAAGCATTAGATTACAAGAATCAAAGTGGCAACTTTTTTCCTTTGAGTAGACACCCAATATGCGATTGGGGAATGAAATAGTGGGTCTACTCTTAATTCTTCAAGGAATCTCCACACTGTTTTCCATAGAAGTACTTACTTGCTTTCTCACCAACAGTGCGTAAGTCTTTTATTTTCCCCACATATGCACCAACATCTATAGTTTTCGTGACTTCTTAGCAATGGCCATTTTGATAGATATGTGGTAATATCTCCTTACGGTTTTAATCTTTGATTTCCTAATAATTAGTAATGTGGAGTATTTTTTCATGTTTATCTACTTTCTTTTGAAAATGTTGAGCATTGTCATTGTATATATTTGAATGAGGTTAGTTTAGTTTTATTTTTTTTTCTTGCTGATTTATTTAAATTCCTTATAGGTCTGGATATTAGTCATTTGTAACATGTATAGTTTGAGAATGGTTCTTCTAATTTATGACCATGAGATGTTTTTTCATGTATTTGGGAAATGTATGGCTTCTTTCATAAATGTTTTCTAGTTCTCTTTGAAGAGACTTTTCACCTCTTTGGTTTAGTATATTCCTGAGTATTTTGTTTTGAGCCATTGTAAATGATACTGAAATTTTTGATTTGATTCTCAGCTTGCTATTATTAGCATAGAGAAATTGTACTTAGTTGTGTATACCAATTTTGTAAACCTTGTACACTTTACTGAATTCATTTATCGATTCTAGGAACCGTTAGTGTTTTCTAAGTATAACATCATATCATTGGCAAACAGGGATAATTTAACTTTCTAATCTCAATGTCTTTTATTTCCTTTTCTTCCCGGATCACTCTGGCTAAAACTCCAATACTATGTTGAAGAGAACCTGAAAAAGTGGAAAGTCTGATCTTGTTACATTTCTTAGGGGAAATGATTTCATCTTTTTCGATATGATGTTGGCTTTGTGTTTGTCGTATATGGATTTTATTATTTTGAGGTATGTTACTTCTATACCAAATTTGCTGAGGATATTATTATAAAATCGTTGCCAGAATTTTTCCAATGTTACTTCTGCATCTACTGATATGCTCTTATGGTTTTAGTTTTTAATTCTGTTTAGGTGGTAAATAACATTTATTAATTTCTATATGTTGAATAATTTTTGCATACTGGGATGAAACCCTGTTGATGATGATAAATTATCCTCTTGATTTGAGTTGGATTCGTCTTTTTGGTAATTTTTTGACCATTTTTACGCCTATGTTCATGAGAGATATTGGCCTATAGTTTTCTTTTTTGGTGTTTCACTTCCTTGGGGCTTGTATCAAAATGTTACTGGCTTTAAAGAAGGAATTAGGAGGATAACCTCCTTGTTCTTTTGAAAGAATTTCAGTGGGATTTGTATCAGTTTGTCTTTGTTGGTCTGGTAGAATTCAGCTGTGAATACAACTTGTCCAGTGCTTTTTGGGGGTGGTATTTTTTTATTATCATGAAATCTCACCAACTGGGTTTATTCTGTTTAGAATTAATATTTCTTTCTGATTCAAACTTGAAAGGCTGTATGCTTCCAAAAATTATCTTTTCAATTTTTTAATTTCTGTTCACAGAGGTATTAATAGTAGTCTCAGATAATCTTTTGTATTTCTATGGTATTGGTTACAATGTCTCATTTTTCATAATGACTTGCACAGTATCTCAGATATCAATATTAACACTGAAATACATGGTATAAATGTTCCACTTAAAAGATAAAGACTGATGGGGTGCTTAACAAACAACCCCAAAGTGTGCTGGCTTCAAAATTCCCATTTGACTCACAAAGATTCTTAAAATCTTAAGGAAAAGGTGAGGAAAATATATTTAAAACAAATAGAAACCAAAAGAAAGCAGGAGTATCTGTTCTTAAATCAGATATAATAGACATTAAATCAATAATAGTAAATAAAAACAAATGTGGTCATTATTTAATGATAAAATTATCACTTCAACAAGAAGATTTAATAATCCTAAATATATATGCCTCTTACACTAGATTCATAAAACAAATACTATTAGACTTAAGGAAAGAAATAAATAGTAACACAATGGTAATGGGGAGCTTATACATTCCACTGTCAGAGCTAGACAGTTTATTGAGTCAGAAAGTAAACAAAGAAACATTGTTCTTGAATAAGACTTTAGAACAAAAGAACCTAAAATACATTTATGGATCGTTTGCAAATTATTCTACTTCAAAATTTCTAAATGTAATTCTTCTCATCAGCACATAAATTTTTTTCAAGGTAGACCAACGATATATTACACCAGGCATGTATAACTTTTTTTTCTCTGCCACATATTAGAATAGAGTTGTCTTGACCACACATTAAATACACAGATGCTAATGAAAGATGACTAATCCCCCCAAAAACAAAGTCCCTGCATACTTTATTGTGATGTCCAAAACTATAGAAAATAGAAATAAATCCTCACAAAATCAGTATGCAGTCCAAAGATTTCAGGTTGGATGCCACTGTATTAGACCATAAAAATGTCTCACTGAATTAAAAAAATACCAAAATCCTATCATGTACCTTCTCAGATCACACTGGAGTAAAACTAGATATCATTTCCAAGAGGAACTCTCAAAACTTTAATGATTCATGGAAATAAAACATCTGTTTGTGAATGGTCTTTGAATCATCCACAAAATCAAAATTAAAATCAGGAATTTTTTTTGAATTGAATGATAATGATTACATAAGTTACCCAAAATTGGAAATTTAGCCAAAACGGTGCTGTGAAGATTTATAGCATTAAATGCCTACATCAAAAAGACATAATGATCATAAATTGACAACCTAATGCCACACCTCCAGGAACTAGAAAATAAAAACAATCTAAATTCAGCACAAGACAAAAAATTAAAAAAAAATCAGAGAAGAACTAATAGAAAAAATGAAAAAAAATATCAATATCGATTTGGGATTTTTACATCTATTGTCCTGTAGTTCCCTTCCCTTCTTTCCTTCCTCCCTCCCCTCCCTCCCTCTTTTCCCTCCTTCCTTCCTTTCTTCTTTCCTTCCTTCCTTCCAGACACCCACCAAAAGTCATTTTCCATGCCCCCCAAATAATAAGTGATTTAGCACTGCATGATATGATTGCTCTTTTTCAGTATATAACATGACACTTGACTCTAAGTAAAACCCTTCCTTAGTATATGCCATTTGATAACTTTTTAATATTATTTTAATTTCAGAATATCACAGGGGTAGAAATGTTTTGGTTACATGAATTATTTTTGTGTAGTTCGAGTCAAAATTATAAGTGTGCCCATTGCCCAGCTAGTGGGCATGGTATCCGTTAGATGTGAATTTATCTGTCCCCTCTTCCCTCCTCCCACTGGCTTGGTTTCTACTGAGTTTTCCTGCCATATGTGCATAAGAGTGTTGATTGATTAGTTCCAATTTAATAGTGAGTATATGTGGTGCCTTTATCTATAAAGTTACTACCTTCCGAGCCTTAAAGAGAAAGGATTAGTACAAGCTGCCAGTCTTCTGATTAACAGCAAAAAGGCCTAAGGAGAACCCCTTTTTTTGGATGGGTTTCATTGATGCTTTGTAGGAAATACTTTGCCCATAAGGAGCTTCCTTTTAAAGTTCTTTTGATATTGGACAATACTCTGGCCACTCACAACTTTGTAAGTTCAACACTGAATATATCAAAGTGATCTACTTGCTCCAACACAACATCTCTAATTCAGCCTGGACATCAGCGGGTTATAAGTATATTTAAGGCCTACTATATGCAGTGCTCCATGGAAAGGATTGCCAGGGCTAGGGAAGATAACTCACATAGAGCATCATGAAAGTCTAGTACATGATAGTATTGGAGTTACCATCGTTGATACTCCATATAGAAAAGGTTGTCAATACCATCCGATTTCAATACTTGTGTTCCTACTGGAGGGTACTGTGTCCAGATGTTATGCAGGCCTTCACAGGACTTACACGAAACCAATCAAGGAAATCTTGAAAGATTGTGGCTATGGCACAAAGGTGAGTGAGTGACGTGTTTTAAGATGTTAATGTATAAATTTATCAAGATATCATTTGATTTTTATGATTTTTTTTATTGTTAGGGATTTATTGAGGGTATAATAAGCCAGGTTACACTGATTGCATTTGTTAGGTAAAGTCCCTCTTGCAATCATGTCTTGCCCCCATAAAGTGTGACACACACCAAGGCCCCACCCCCTCCCTCCATCCCTCTCAACATGTGTACAATGGAAAGGTTTGTACTATTTTATTTTGGGGGGAGATGACAGAGTCCTGTTCTAGGTAAATGCAGGTGACGCTTGAATAATGCAGGGTTAAGGGCATCTTGGAATTTTCCAGAACTAATAGACACCACGCCAGAGGAATGAACAGATGACTTAATTGAGACGAGTGTTTCTGAAACAGTGCCAGACGATGAAGAAAAAGGCTTGTGAGAAACAGTGCAAGGAAATGAATTGATAATTCATCTTGGAGAAGGGCCCTGATTATCCCAGACTGCCTTTGACTTCTTTCTCAACATGGAGCCTTATCTGATACGGGAACTGAAGCCACAGCAAATGGTAGAAAAATAACTGGCACCATAGAGAAACATTTTTAGATAAATAAAAGGGCAAAAATGTCAGACAGAAATTATGACCTATTTTTTGTAAAGTCACACTGAGTGCACCCTCCCCTACCTCCCTGCCCACCTGCTCTGCACCTGCCGTCCAGGAGCCAGCAGGAGACCCCTCCCTTCATCCTTTTCCTCATCCCATGAAGGTGATGAGGCTGAAGACCTATGTGATGATCCACTTCCATTTACTGAATATTAAATGTATTTTCTCTGTGTGTGATTTTTTTAGGTTTTAGGAAGTCAAATATTATAACCATATTTCCCACTGTGTGATGTGTTAATGCCTTTAACCCCGCAGTATTCAAGGGTCACCTGCATTTACCTAGAACAGGACTCTGTCATCCTCCCCAAAATTAAATAGTACAGACCTTTCCACGGTACACATGTTGAATTATCTTTACATTTAAAATTTCATAAAAATAAAATGAGGGCGGCGCCTGTGGCTCAGTGAGTAGGGCGCCGGCCCCATATGCCGAGGGTGGCGGGTTCAAACCCAGCCCCGGCCAAATTGCAACAAAAAAATAGCTGGGCGTTGTGGCAGGCGCCTGTAGTCCCAGCTGCTCGGGAGGCTGAGGCAAGAGAATCATGTAAGCCCAAGAGTTAGAGGTTGCTGTGAGCTGTGTGATGCCATGGCACTCTACCTGAGGGCGGTATGTGAGACTCTGTCTCTACAAAAAAAAAAAATAAATAAATAAATAAAATGATATCTTGATAAATGTATACATTAATATTTTGATACACATGCACACATATATATGAATGTTAGGTAGGTGAGCCCAAGTCTAGAAAAGCCCATCAGTCCTTTCTCCATCGCCTCAATGTATTCTCCATTCTTCTGCCTCTCGTCTTTGTGGGATGCAATGCTCTTCATGTGCTGTTTTTGTCTAGTCATTTGTCCAGGTTACACCTTTCTGCGTTTGAAGAATGCAAACAGCTAAATACACTAATTATTGTTTGTGACTAGGAAAATACTAGTAAAATTGGATAATTTGGGGCCATAGGGTATTAAATTTATCAGTTACTTCAGAGCTTACCAGAGGCATTTCTTATGTAAGAAGTATAGCAAACATACCGTAAATATTCATACACACAAGCATCAAAACGAACTCATTATGGAGCACATGAATAATGTGAGCAGTAGTATCATATTTACAGTAATTAAGAAGTTCACATATTTTCTTCTGGGAAGTATGGAAAGTAGAAAAAAAAACACAAACACATTTTTTATCTGTCTCATTCCATGAGAGTGTAAATTACAGAACAAGGATATTTTCTGTCTAATTCATGATTCCAGCATTGACAACACAGCAGGTGGGTGAACTTGAATTGTTTTTGATGTAAAAGAAGATTAGACGACCTCATATAGCTTTGTAAAAGTAGGAGTAATTTTTATAGATGATGTTTAAAATTGTTTTTAAAAGTTCTTCAAAATGCATTAATTTATAAAATTCCAAAGTGAAATTGTATAAAACCACATTTAAATTCATGAAAACTGAATGAAAGTCTTTATTTATGTGTGTTGGTGACTTAAAATACCAATAATATTTCAACTTACCTGCTATGTAATGAGATGTGCTTCAAAGAAAGCAGCGAGTTTCAGGATGTGCATTAGCCAGCAAGTTTACATAAAAAGCTTTTATATTCATAATTAGATTGTGGTAAAGCTATAAAATAAAATTGATATATAATATCCATTTCTCTTTGTCAGAAATAATGGTTTCCTTTGCTGTGTTTGATAACAAATCAAATTAAGGAGATAAAGGCAACAGTTATTACAGCTATTTTCAAGTTATCTTTTTTTCTCATCCAAAAAGGAACCTTTTCATTTGTTTGAAAATCATGCCTAAAAATTACCTGGTTCATATAATTGTAAAGAATTAAACATGACAAGTGTAAGAGAGAAAGATTTCTTTTTAATTGTACTCAGTAGTGCATTTGGGTTCAGGATTCTGTTTGTTTGTTTTGGTTCTGGAATCTTCACTAGCACAAGTCTACAAACCATCCAGGGCTCTGCTTTCATAGAATTTGAAAAGTAAGATATTTTTATATTATTAAAAATTCAAAAAAATTTTTAAATGAGATGTCTTCTGAGCTAATTAGAAAATAAGAGAGGAAATAATAAAAGTTGAACAAGTGTATTATTAAGAATTATAAAAACAGTGGCTAAGGAACATTGATATCGTCAGTTGATAGACTGAAAAAGTTATTTCTGTAAAATATGTTTTAGTTTTATACAATATTTCAAAACCTAATCTAAGCAAAAAGGCAGGAAAAATGTATTAATATCAGTGTATGTAAATGTTTTATAGGATCGATTTACAAGATAATTTTTTGCTCAACCAATTTAATAAATGAAAATAATTTCATTAAAATTTTTCTTATGACTAAATAACACAAGTAAGAAAAAGGTAACACTTTTCCTTAAATAGTAATCCTAAAATTGAAAAATGTAATACATAGATACCTAATTTTGATAGAACAATAATTCAATCCAATTAAAAAACCTAGATGCCTATTTTTTTCATTTACTTCTACACTGAATTGCTTCTCACTTTTAGGAATTATTGTCAAAGTGTCAAATGAACACAGAGATTGTTGCAAGTGTTTCCCAGAAAGAGTCAAGATCATAAGTACTTTTTTATCAATTGTAGCAACTAATGTATTATACAGTGGGATAAAATTTCTTGCAAACATATGTATTCAATGTAAAATGAGACATTCATAGCTCTAGAAAAAACATAATTATCACAAACCACATTATTTGGAATTGTTTATCCTGTTTGCTTGATTGTTTTGAAGCTCTATCATTGAACATAGAATTTGTTCAGCCCATCCCTTTCAATCATCCATTGTAATAGTTTTGAAGCCATGACAAGAGAATTGCTGTCATACACACCAGATATGATATCAGAAAAACACATGAGGAAAATATTTTAATAGTGAAATATAACTACCACTATTATGTAATCACGACTGTAATTTCTCTTAATTAGTTTTCTGGATTTTTTTTTCTTGCAGAGATACATACTATTCCTATTGTCATTGCTAGCCATTATATGACTGTAACATAATTCTACTTTTTAACATATTCTCTCATCCATGATTTTCTATTTACATGTGTGTGTCCAAATATGTATACATATAACCTTTTTATGTATATATTTAGGTTTACATCTATATATATTAGCTGTATTGAGATCAATACTAAATACACTATAAATCATACATACTTATCATTGATAAGTTATCAATTAACATTGATAAGTTAACAATTGATAATTTTTGACCTATATTCATCTTGAAAACATCAGCACAATTAAAATAATGAATATATTTGCACAAATACAAATTTCTACGTCACACTTAAATATAATGTCAGTTTAAAAACTTCTTGAATAATGCAATTTTATATTTGGAGTTCTCCCTCTAAAAACTTTTTTTTACTTCTCTAAATTCTGCTATTTATTCTACAAACACTATAATTATACCTAAGAATATTCTTATATAATTAAAGAATTATAATAATACAAATGAAAAGCATATCTGTATCCATTTCTTGCCCTCAGCTGCCTCCAGAATCCTAGCGTTACAGGAGTGAGCCGTTGCACCCAGCTCACCTCTGTTAATTGATGGAATTCAAATTGTCTAGAGAATGTCAATGTAAACTTAAAAAATCATATTATTTGGCAAAAAATATCCCACCAAATACATATGTGAGATTATGTCCTAATGTGTATTACATGTATGTAAAACATTATTACCTTTCATTTTATGGATTAAAGAGATAACATTGATTAATTTATTAAATATATTCTGGTTTCCTAATTCAAGCTATTTTTTTAGATGTAAGAGACATCCGTGTATGTGTTTGATACATAGTTCATCAATATTATATTTGTAAGCATGATCAAAGATTTTGGAGTTTTGAAAATGAGAGTTGACTTTGGGTTGTTGTGCATCAAAGGCTGGATTTGCATTTAACTGTAAGCTATTTTTCCATCCTTTATACAAACACATTAGACTTTCAAATGAAAGTGTGGGGGGAAATAACAAAAATCCTTAATATCTCTTTAGTTGAGAGTAAATACTAGAAATAGAAATAGAAATAGAAATATCTATTTACCATTGGTATTACAAGTAAAAACATCCATGATAAGATCTTTTACTGTGGTTGATTGAGCCTACCTGTGAAGTGCAACATCTTCACAGAATGAAAATAAAGTTTAACTCTAGATTTCCTGGCTCCAGAAGTGCTACCTTTAAGTAATAGTCTGTACGTTTAAAAGTTACTTTGTATCTTCTCATGGAAACAACAATTAATGTCCACAGTTAACCCAGCAGTTTGTGCAATTATTTTATAAATTTAAAATTCGCTAATTTCCCTGATGATGGGGGGGGGGGTCAAGCATTTTTTTCCAAACGTCTGATGGCCATTGGTCTGTCTTCATCAGAGAAGATTCTGTTCCTCTCTCCTGCGCAGAGGTAGATGGGATTGTTTACTCTTTCACTGTTGATTAATTTGAGTTCTCTGTGGATTCTAGTTATCTATCTTTTGTGAGAGTCTACCCTGAAATTATCTTTTCCCTTCTGAAGGTAGTGTTTTTTGTTTTACTTGTTGTGTCCTTGGCTGTGCAGAAGCTTTTCAGCTTAATTAAGTCCCATTTGTTATAAATTTTTGTTGTTGTTTTGATGGCCGCTGAAGTCTTTGTCCTAAAATCTTTCCCCACTCCAACATCATCAAGAGTTTTCCCCACTTCTAAAATTCTAAGATTTTGATTGTTTTACGTTTTAAAACAAATCTAAATTTCTACGATTTTGAAATTTGTCTCCAAATCTAACATTGTAAGATTTTTATTGTTTTATGTTTTAGATTAAGTGACTTATCCATCTTGAGTCAATTTTTGTAAGGGATGAAAGGCATGGGTTGAGTTTCAGTCTTTTACATGTTGTTATCCAGTTATTCCAGCAAAATTTGTTGAATAGGAATTCTTTTCTTCACTCTATGATTTTCTCTGGTTTACCAAGATCAAAACCACCCGGTGATGCCACCTCACCCCAGTGAGAATAGTCCATATCATAAAGTCTCAAAGCTGCAGATACTGGTGTAGATGTGGAGAGAAGGAAACACTTTTACACTGCTGGTGGGACTGCAATCTAATAGAACTTTTTTAGAAAGAAGTACAGAGAACCCTCAAAGAACTCAAATTAGACTTCCTATTTGATCCTGCAATCCCATTACTAGGCATCTACCCAGAAGGAAAAAATCCGTTTATCATAAGGACGTTTGTACTAGACTGTTTATCACAGCTCAGTTTGAATTGTCAAAACATGGAAACAACCTAAATGCTCACCAACCCAGGAATGGATTAACAAGCTGTGGTATATGTATACCATGGAATACTATTCAGCCATTAAAAAGATGGAGACTTGGGCGGCGCCTGTGGCTCAGTCGGTAAGGCACCGGCCCCATATACCGAGGGTGGCGGGTTCAAACCCGGCCCCGGCCAAACTGCAACCAAAAATAGCCGGGCGTTGTGGCGGGAGCCTGTAGTCCCAGCTACTCGGGAGGCTGAGGCAAGAGAATCGCTTAAGCCCAGGAGTTGGAGGTTGCTGTGAGCTGTGTGAGGCCACGGCACTCTACCGAGGGCCATAAAGTGAGACTCTGTCTCTACAAAAAAAAAAAAAAAAAAAAAAAAAAGATGGAGACTTTACATTTCTTGTATTAACCTGGATGGAGGCGGAACACATTCTTCTTAGTAAAACATCACAAGAATGGAAAAGCAAGAATCCAATGTACTCAATTCTAATAAGGAGGCAGTAGATGACCTAATAGAAGGGAAGGGGATAAGGAAATGAGGGAGCGGGGAGAGGAAAGGAAGTTGGGGGATGGGGTCACGGTGTCTGGCCCCCTCTTGGGGTGGGACACAATTACAAGAGGGACTTTACCTAACAACCGCAATCAGCATAACCTACTTCTTTGTACCCTCAATGAATCCCAAACAATAAAAAAATTGTTAATGTCCTTGAACAATAGCTTTAATTAAAAAGGCTATTAGAAAGCTGAAAATACAGCAAAGAATCAGAAAGTATTTGGAGAAAAATTCTGAATGTGACAAGCAATTTTTCAGGCAGAAATGGTACTTGGAAAGGTAAAAATTATTTGACCTTGTCTGCAGTTTCCTTTTTCTATCTCTTTTACTGTCTTCCCAGTTGGTCCGCACTTTCAGACTGCCTATGCCCTTGGAGTCATTCTGCTCAATGTGCTTCATGTCCCAGCAATGCTTTTCTGCTCATTTTCACACATCACAATTTATCCGTCCTGGGTCACATCCCTCAGGTCTCAGCCTGGTACTTACTCTACAAAACTACGCAAATTATAGACTTATACTTAAAAACAAGGGTTTCCAGATTCTTAAAATGATAAACTTCAAGTGTTATAAACTGAATTATATGCGTTCTATTGACGTTTCTGTCAAAGACGTGATAACATGAAAATTGTTGGAGAAGATGCTTTCAAATTCTGCACATTTACATCAGTCATTAATAATCTTGCTCTCACTAGGCAAACACCCTCTTTACAGAAAACGTTTTACTTTTTCTTGAATTATCAATTCACAAGTCTAATTCATTGTGTCAGAATTTACCTACATTTAATGGAAAACTTCAACTCAAATATGTTTAATAATAATTAATATTTTTCCATATTAAAAATGACCAGCCATTGGGTGGCGCCTGTGGCTCAGTGAGTAGGGTGCCGGCCCCATATGCCGAGGGTGGTGGGTTCAAACCCAGCCCCGGCCAAACTGCGACAAAAAAATAGCCGAGTGTTGTGGTGGACACCTATGGTCCCAGCTACTCGGGAGGCTGAGGCAAGAGAATCGCTTAAGCCCAGGAGCTGGAGGTTGCTGTGAGCTGTGTGATGCTACAGCACTCTACCGAGGGCCATAAAGTGAGACTCTGTCTCTACAAAAAAAAAAAAAAAAATGACCAGCCATTGAAAATGGCAAGTATCCTGATGCACACTCATTTATAAATAAATCAGTGGCAAGAGCAATCAGATTGACATAATGCCTATCCGGTCAGTATTTATTTTTTAAAATTATGTTTGAGATACATATCATCTGAGGTCAATGACAGATAGTTGGACAGAACTAAGGTTATTTGCTAAAAAGGATGATTTAGGAATTTATCTGTACTGAAGAACTGTGGCCTTTTCCCTTTGCACGTCTTAAAGGAACCTCCAATGTCCTTTATCCTTCCCCCTTTTCAACACTTAAAATGCACCGAAGTGAATCAAAACAGAAAAATAAGAAATATCTGTTTTTTATAATTTTCCTTGCTGTTCTTCACTCTTAATGAATGCTTTGCAAATGTAAACAGCACAAACCTACAAAACAAAATATCCCCGCCCATCTGACCAGGTGTACCAGAAAATGTGTAAATGAAATCAGGTGCTGTTGTAAGTGATGATATTATACAGAGATAATTTCTTTCGCTGTGGTCCCATGTCTGTTACAGACTGAATGAATTGTTGTCTCAGAGATGCTTAGAGGCTTCATATTTTGTAAAATCATGACAAAATCACAGTTCTCTACATACTATCTAGACATTCTTTTCACTTACCAGGCAAAATTTTAGTGAACACATTGTTAATAAATTCTTCAATGACTCTTCCACCTCTGATATCGTAATCTTTATAATATCAAAATGTTTTACACTTGATAATTAATTTCAATTTAATAAAAATTAATTCACCTTTGCCATGTGAAAATTTCCATGCTACCTAACTACTGTACAAAATAAATATTGAAATAAATCATAGTTGATACTTTTCAGTGCACACGTATTCCAGGGCATACTTGGGAGGAGGGGACGTGTATGCATACTGATCAATGTCAGTGCAAGCTCTTTCTCAGAGGTGTAATAAAGGTGGAGATACGCACAACAGGAGAAACTTAGAAATTTTAACTAAGCGAATCAGGGAATGCCTAATGAGATCGCAATTTTAGTGTTAACATACTTATAGAGAGGTCGTGACATATTTCTCTCACGCTCTTCCCCCCAAAATATAAAATAAACTTATATTGTTGTATCCTAAAAGACCCTAGACCAACAAAGATATCTCCTAGTGGGGATAAGTCACACGTATTTGAAGGCCTGGTAAATACATTGACTTCGTATTATGCTTACGCAACTGCATATTGTGATACGCCCAGGAAGAGCTTTGTCCCTTGTCTGATTACCTCACTACAATATATTCAAAAAGTGTTCTGAAATTGCATATGCATATGTAGTTTTATATTTGTACATTTCAAGTAATATTATCATAAAAATATTTTTCAACATGAAAAAAAGAAAAAATTCAATTTCACTCTAACTACTCACTTTTTGCCAACCATCACTGTAATTTGCAACTTTAAAAAAATCTCACACCAAACTTCTTTTTTTTAATTTTTTTATTAGTTATTATTATTATTTATTATTTTTTTTTTGCAGTTTTGGCCAACGCTGGGTTTGAACCCACCACCTCTGGCATATGGGGCTGGCACCCACTCCTTTGAGCCACAGGTGCCACCCTACACCAAACTTCTTAAAAAAAAAAAAGTATTCTGAAATGATCAAAATACAATGAGTGCATTAAGATTCCTCTTAAATAACTCAGTTAGTACCTTTCTGGAGACTGGTAAATTTCTTCCACTTTTACAAGATTAGTTTGTTTGGAGAAGGGAGGAGCAGTTAAGAATGCCAGTATTTCTAGTGAAGGGTTAGGTAAAAATGGCAGACGTGCTCATATATTGGAATTAGGGTGCTATAAAAGGAAAAATATATATGCCATTATGCCCAAAGTTCTTGATTTGTCAAATCAATGGATGGTCAGATGTAAATGGACTAAATCTGGGAATTAAATTAAGAGTTTTATTTAGTAAAGATGAGGATTTTTTAGTAAAGATGGGGAGTTTAATAGAAGATGTACACCTAGTTGACTTCTTTGTCAACCTGACGAGCAAGCCATAAAACTGAGTAAGATCAGTTAGGGAAAAAATGCCCAGAGACAAAAGTAGGAAGTCAAGAAGGAAGTTCTTGGAGATCTAATATACACAGAGCTTTGCTGGAGGACCCTGTGGAGTGTAGGATGGAGGAGAATGACCAGAAGATCAGGGTAACACAGACGCCAATAGCAGAGCCTGGTTCCTGAAGGACAAAGTGGCCAGCTCTGCCAAATGTTGCTGAGTGAAACGAAGACACAGAAATGTAGTTATTTCACGGGCAAGATTAGGAAGAAAAAAGAGAAAGAGAAAAGTAAAGAAAAATATAAGGCAAACGGTCTATAAAACCAGTGTATGGTGCTCCATGATTGCATTAATGTACACAGCTATGATTTAATAAAAAAAAAGAAAAATAAAGGAAATCAATTTGAAAAATTGGATGAAAATATATTTCTAGAAAAATATAAAATGCCCCACGTGACGCATCAGGAAATAACAAATACAGCTGTTCACCAAAAAGAAAGTTCAATCAAGGACCTTCATCTAAATGACACTGTGGGTAAGTTTATCCAACTTTCAATAACATGTAAATCTCAATAAGCTGTAAATCTCTGTCGCAGATGAGTTGTACATTAGGACAGAAAAACAAGAAAAGCTGTCCATTTCATTTTAGCAGGCTGGGTTAGCCATAATTCTAAAGTCAATTAAAAGCAATACAAGATAGGATCATTTTAGGTTCATTTAATGATGGATTAAAAATTGAAAAGAAAAATATTTACCTGGAAGTGGAAATGCCTTGATCATGAACTTTTTTCAAAGTAGTTATTTTTAAGTAGTGTGTTACAGTATCTATAAAATAATTAATAGAATTTATACCAAGAATTTTAAGAGATTTCATCACTACAAAACTAATTACTGATTTATCCACCATATTAATGAACTAACAGAGAAAAATCAAGTTAATGTTAATGACTATTTTAAAATGTTAAATGCCAATTTATACTAAAATATTTGAGAGAATTTTAGAAAGACTATAAACAGAACGCTGTAGCTCTTCAGAAATATTTTCCTATTACGTTTTTACTGTGTGGAGAATGCAGTTACCTTGATTCTCTTTATCTTGAACAGTTTTGACTTGGCTTGATGGTGGTGGTAGTGTTTTACTTTTGTTCTTTCTTTTTTTTTTAAATCTATTATTAAATCATAGCTGTGTAGATTAATGCAATCATGGGGCACCATACACTAGTTTTATAGACCATTTGACATATTTTTATCACACTGGTTAACATAGCCTTCCTGGTCTTTCTTTTTATTACAGCAAGTGTCTTGAGGATCAGGATGGCCTCTCTCCTTCCTGCTTAGCACTTGCCATGAAACTGTGCGTTCCGCAGACTTAGCGTTCCTCCACTTCAGGCAATCCACTGTGTGTTGAGTTGTCCTCAGGACTCCTCTGCTGCTCTGTGGAAATCATGGTTCAAGAAACTGAGCCAAATGTGTTAAACATATGACTACTGATTTTTCCTCAAGTGTCTCTGACCCAGAGGTCTATGTCAGCATCGGTGGAATTGTGGGAAATTACCTTGTCAACTTACCAGCGGGGCGGCAATCTCATACACTTCACAACTGTTGACATAAATATTTTATTTGATATAAAACATTAGAATCATTTATTTGATGTCCTTGACCATGGAATAAAATAGAAAGAAGAAATAAATAATTTTAGCATTAGAAAGGAAAAATTGTAATGCCATTATTTGGAGATATTATAATCACCTACTTAGAAAACCTAATAGATTAAAACAAACAATTTGGATTGAAAAATTAAATATATAATAATAAATAAGTTATAATGACACTAGGAATCAATCTAACAATATAATCCAGGCGTATTATAAGGTAACTCTAAAACTCTATTAAAAAAACAGAGAAGAATCTGAATATAGGAGGTAAAATACCATGTTAATGGGTATTATAACTTACAATTATAAATATATATCAGTTCATCTTGTAAAAACCGTATACATTCAATAAAGTTATAATTTAAAGTTTGCAGAATTTATATGTTTACATAGATGGAGCTGGAACATATTCTTCTTAGCAAAGTATCTCAAGAATGGAAGAAAAAGCATCCAATGTACTCAGCCCTACTATGAAACTAATTTATAAGCACCCACACTTCCATACGAAATCTATAAACCAACTATAGCCCAAGATGAAGGGAAAAGAGGAGGGGAAGGGGAGAGGGGAGGATGAGTGGAGGGAGGGTAATTGGTGGGACCACACCTGTAGTGCATTTTACAAGGGTACATGTCAAATCTACTAAGTGTAGAGTATAAATGTCTTAACACAATAATTAAGGAAGTGCGGTGAAGGCTATGTTAAACACTTTGTTGTAAGTATTTCAAGTTGTATATAAAACCAGCACATTGTACCCCATAAAAGCATTAATATACATGCTTACAATTTAATAAAAAATAAAGTTTATAGAATTTAATAAATAAGCAAATTTGCTGCAAAATACATGCAGAAAATTTAAAATTCATAAATGAATCACACTTTTTAAAAAAGAGCATTTTTCCTACCTGATGTAATTAGTAAAGTTCCACAGTAATAATGAACATTATGTTGAAGAACATAAACACGCCCTTTGATAAGTGATATTACTATAAAAGTATCAACACAAATCAATAAAAATCATAATGCATTTTTAGTAAATGATGATTAAAAATAATCTCCCCATATGAACAAAAGTAAAATACATCCTACTTTAAAACCAATATAAGTGAACTCAAATAGGTTCCAAACATATATACAGAAAGTCAATATTTAATTACAACTGAATAAGATGTGGAGAATCCATGAATTTCACAGTGATAAGGAGACTTTCTAAACAAAATTTAATTCTCCATATAAATTTTAAATTATGCATGCCACACCTTCTGGGGGCAAAACATGATTGCAAGAGGGACTTTACCTAACAAATGCAATCAGTGTAACCTGGCTTATTGTACCCTCAATGAATCCCCAACAATAAAAAAAAAAAAAGAAAAAATATCGCTACGATTCTGATTGTGTAGTTATTGAAGATATTTCATATTTTTGTAATGTCAATTTGTTCTACCTAGACAAATAATATCTTAATATATTTATGCTCTTCCTGTGACTTTTAACAATTTTATGACATTTTCCCTAAAAGTATCATTTTTTTATCATTTGTTTTTATTCCTAGAGACAGTATAGAATTAGGGTTGATGGGTACATCTGTCACAGTACAGAGTGAGTGTGCCTTCAGACATTATAAATTGTAATTTTTAGTCTTTGCATAAATTATCTTTTTTTTTTTTTTTTGCAGGTATTGGCGGGGGCCAGGTTTGAACCCGCCATCTGTGGTATATGGGGCCGGCACCCTACTCCTTTGAGCCACAGACACCACTCTGCATAAATTGTTTAATTCTTTGATCTTTTGGTTTTCTTGTGTTTAAGTTAATGATGTTTTTTGCCTTTTCCTTGTTGAGATGACAGTGGCCTGTATGTGCTCTACAGTGAAGGTATCTTGCTCTGTAACTCTACACCTTGCATTTACTCTGTAAATGTTCTTTCTCTTTCTCAGTAAACTGTGTTTCATGCTTGCCTTAAAAATAATAATGATTATAATAGTCCTTAACTCCTAGGAGTCAGTTTAAAATAAACTCTTAACTACAAGATCTGTCCTCTTTCTTTTCAGAGTATATAGTCTATAAAGTATCTCTTATCTTTTCATTATGGCTTTCTCTCCTGTAACAATTAGCAAAGTGCAATGAAAAATAAATGCATTTGCAGGTGTATCACGTTTCACCTTTTCCAAAATATTTCATTCCTTTTTGGTTTATGCCCTAAATCAGTAAGTTTCATCTGTCCTTTATGGAAAATGATATTATCATGTTAAAATTTACAAATAATTGGTCTTGTTTAATGTATCATCATTCAGAATTTACTTGTCTAGAGCTAGTATTTGAGAGGGGTATTACTATCTGATTTGAATTTTTAGAATGATACCTTGGTGTCCAGTGAATCCTTCCAGCGTTAGTTTCCTGTTAAAGAAATCCAGGATCTTTTTCATTTCCTGACTACAAGTGACCATATCATGTGTAAGATAATTTAATTTGTTCAAAGCCATTATGAATTTTATATCCCTTTTTTTCTCCCTATACCTTGCCATATGGTGTCATCTGTCCTCCGTATTCTGACAGATAATCTGTTGTCTCAGCTGTGTTTGAGTTTCAAGTTTACATCTGCTTAAGTTATACAACTTAATCGAGAGGCAAATAACTTATCCTGCTCATAGTAATTCAATTAACATTGCCACCAAAAATGGATTATTTTTATAGATTTTTTTCATAGTAATATATTATCACCCTGTAGTTCTAAATGGTTTCTGAAATTAGCCCAGTTATAAAATGCATGAGGATTTTACAGATTCTAATTATGATAATTAAAAAGGTACCATTATGGATATGTAGAAATGAAAAAAGAAGTGGCACTTAACTGATTACACATGGAAACACCTCTGCCTAAGGAAGAGATTTCACTTTTCCTTTATGGATGTGCCTATCACTACACAGCGCTGTGCAAATTTCACCGACGACTCTTGGACTTCAAACAAGTCATCCTGATGTAAATGTGTATCCAAATGATTTTGTTCAGAATGAGATCAAGATTCAGTGACTTAATTTCATACACAGCTTATGGAGTCCATGGCTCACAGCTTGATTGGTTCTTATGCTTAGAACAGTTTGCTTTTTTCTGGTGGCTTAGCAACTCAGTGGTGCAGTTGTTGGCTCACTTTTTATCATCTGCTTAAATATAAAAATTGCAGCTAGTATTGGAGCTTTAAATACCAGCAGGAGAATGAAGTATTTACTGAACTTTAAATTTCTGGCAACCTACTGATTACATCTTTCTGTAAAAGCTTCTGTAAAAATATAAATTTTACTATGAATGGCTAGATGAGGGCAGAAATGTTATCAATACTTAATACTTTAACCAAAGGACCAGAAACTCTATGTAAATTATGATCAAATAAGACAATAAACACATTAGTGTATGAAATTTCTAAGCTTGTAAGATTTAAAAGTAATAAATCCTGGTCAGCAACAGAGGAATATCAAATTCAAATATTTATAGTTTTTTGTTTTTTTTTTTAATATCCTAGCTACACGTACTGCAAATGAATGGCAGGGAACCGTATCACTCCTGAATAGTTTTCCATTTCAGTGGGGGATAAACCATGGAAAGAAGATTCTATAATCAAGGTATAAGATTATTCAGAAACTAGGCTACAACAAGGGATGTAATCAAACCTTCCCATGAATTTCCTTGCTGCTTCCTCATTTCACCGAAGCAATTCAGTTCACCGAGTGTCATTAAGTAAAATGGAGCTCAAAAGTCAGAACAATTACAAGGGAAATGTTAAGAAGATTTAAATTGGCCCGAAAATGAAACCCTGGTCCTGATGTTACACTATATGTCAATTTAAAGTTTCCAATTTAGCAGCTTCCCCTCAGCAAACACAAAATATAAAATCAGCCGGTTTACCCTTAGGTTTCAACACAACTCCTGACAATCACTTTACTTCATCTGTGTCGACCTAAGGGACTTTACCAGTGTACGTTGAAGTCCAGAGCCACCTGGAGTTTAATCACAAGGATTTTAAGCAACTATTATGTGGTTCTAGCATCTAATCTTTGTAAATCAGCAGTTTCCTCTTAAGACTTTACTCCAAGCGTCGTGATTAACCCTGAATTCTGAGTGTCTATTCAATTCTCCACATGGGCTCCTATTAAACCAGTTCCTTGTATGTGTCTAAATGTAAGAATGTGTGTACATTATAAACAGTAAATTGTTCTCAGCAGCTGGGAACAGGTGGCAAGAAATTCAAAGGATCGGGCTTCTGGGACATTAGCCTTTAATGACACTTCAAAGACAACTGCTGTTCAAATTCACCAGCCGAATCAGAGAATTTTCATCTTCTTCCCCATTTTTGCATTGGTCAAGACCATTAAGGTCATTCAGAGACGGTCATTGTTCAAAATTCTTTAATCTACTTATAATAGCTATTATAATTATTTAGATTTCTGGTCCTAAACCTGGCTCTCCATACGTCTCATTGAGATGCAATGTAAAATACAGATGCTTGACCTTTATCACTAGAGGTTCTGCTGTGATGTAGAAAAAAAATCAACATGGAATACCATGCAAATAAGATACGGGTTTTCAAGCACTTTGAATTTTACAGATTTTGTATTCCAAAATACTGAGTTGCTTTTTTTTTTTTTTTTGGCAGTCTCACTCTGTCACCTGGGGTGGGATGCCATGGTGTCATAGTTCACAGTAACCCCAAACTCCTGGGCTCAAGCAATCCTCATGCTTCAGTCTTAGGAGAAGCTGGGACTATAGGTGCTGACCATAATACCTGGCTATTGCTAGATTTCTCTTCATTTCCTTTTCTTTTCTTTTCTCTTTTCTTTTCTTTTCTTGTCTTTTCTTTTCTTTTCTTTTCTTTTCTTTTCTTTTCTTTTCTTTCTTTCTTTCTTTCTTTTTCCTTCCTTCTTTCCTTCCTTCCTTCCCTCTTCTTCCCCATTTTTGCATTGGTCAAGACCGTTAAGGTCATTCAGAGACAGTCATTGTTCAAAATTCTTTAATCTACTTATAATAGCTATTATAATTATTTAGATTTCTGGTCCTAAACCTGGCTCCCTTTTTTTCTTCCTTCCTTCCTTCCTCTCTAGCTCTCTCTTTTTCTCTCATTTTTATTTTTAGTAGAAACAGGGTCTGACTCTTGCTCAGTTTGGTCTCAAACTAAACTGAGCTCAAGAGATCCATCTGCCTTGGCCTCCCAGAGTGCTAGGGTTCTAGGGTTATGGGTATGAGCTATCATGCGTAGCCAATACTGAGTTTTTAAATGCAACTTAATCTACCAGACATTCCTCATCTGTTAACCTTGAAAGTGTATACCCACCCTCCAGTAACTAAATAAGATACTTCCCCTAAAAAAGCATTCCCAACTTCCTTGCCAGACTTAGATGTTTTTTGTGTTTTTATTTACTTGCTATATGCTGGTTGATGATTATTATCATTTAATATATTATAATTACATCTGTGTCTATCTTAGGACAAGACCATATAGGAGACACTCTGGCTTTTTATGTTTTTAATACCAGAATTCAGTGTCCTGCCTGATAAGCTTTGAATGAATGATGGTAGGGAAATACCCACTTATCGTGAGCATACACTCTAGTACGCAATACAGTATTATTATTTATAGTCACATGGCTTTCACAGTTTCTAACTTTTTTCCCTGGTTTAATTTAGGAATAGTTGACACATAAACCTCTGTAAATTTAAGGTATGTACTGCGATGACTTGACATGTGTGTATATTAGTAAATGATTACTGTATCAGGTTAGCCAATATGCATGTCATTGCACTTAGGTATCATTTTTTATGATTTAACTATTTTTCTGTGTTTCAATATTTACTTTATTTAGAAATTTTAAGTATATTATACCATGTTATTTTAAGCAAACCATATATTACATTCATGACCATGCATTAGATCCCCAGAACTTATTCACGTTATAATTGAAAGTTTGTACACCTTGACCACTTTCTTCCCATTCCCGCCCCCCCCCCCGCCCCTGGAAACCAGAATTCTGCTCTCAGTTTCTCTACTTGAGACGTCTGTGGGTTCTACTCACTAGATTACAATATTTGTCTTTCTCTGGGTGACTATTTCATTTAGCTTACTGCCCTTAAATCTGTTCATATTATTCTAAAGGGCAGAAATTTCTTCTTTTTTATGGCCAAATCATATCCCATTATATACACATATATTAAAATTTCTTAATCTATTGGTCTCCTGAGGAATACTTTATTTCCATGTCAGGGCTATTGTGAACAATGCCACAGTAACTCTGGGAGTATACAGATGTCTTTGAAAAAATAACTGTTCATGTCCTTTGCCCATTTTTAATGCAAGTAATTTATGTGGATTCTTTGTGATGGATTTGCATTTTGGATGTTGATACCTTGTCAAATAGATTATTTGTGGATATGTTCTCCCATTACAGGGGTTGCTTTTTAAAATTTTGGTTGATCTCTTCCTGTCCTCCACAGAAGTGTTTTAGTTTAATGTAGTACCATATATTTATTTTGGGTTTTTTTTCCCTGCTTTTTGTATCATCTCCAAAGAATTATTACTGAGACTACTTCCAAGGAGATTTTTCTGTATGTTTTCTTCAAGAAGTGTATGGTTGCAGATCTTACATTTAAATCTTTAATCCAATTTGGGGGAAATTTTTTTAAGTGATGTGAAATAGGGGCCCACTTTTATTCTGATGAATGTGATTGTCCAGTTTTTCTAAATCATTTATTGATGAGACTATCCTTTGCCTATTGCGTATTCTTGGCACTCTTTTCGAGTATTAGTTGACTATCTCTGAGTGGGTGCGAGTGGAAGCTGGAGTTGCTGGCATCCCCAAGGACTTCTGCAAGTTACAGCCCTGAGCCTCAGCTCTTCTGCTGCTATGCACACCCAACGTGGTGAAGGGGGTTGGAAAGTCCAGCAGAAGAGATGAGAAACTAAGCTGGGAAGTGTCTAAATAATGATCAACACATTAGAGACAAGATAGAAGTAAACTAGAAAGCAACTGATAAGTACCTTCCAGCTGCAGCGGTCTAACCTGTGGTCTGTAACTTTTCCTCATTAAATACCCAGAATGTCTAATTTTTAGTCTAGTGCTTCTGTGTCCTTCAGCGTGACGGCTTTCTTCCTTGAGCAAAGAACTGCCTGTTTAGTTGGAACTGTTAACCTCTCACTTTTTTGCCTCGTGTATGCAAGGCCTCTAATAAAAGGCCTTAAATATCCTGCAGCCCACGGCACCGGTTAGCCTCTCTAGGGGCTCATAGTTTCCTGTGTCATCTCTCGTGGGTCAAAACACTGTCAATGATTTTGGCGTATGTAAATTCTGCAGTACCTTCTGTCCCTTTGTCTGCAAGACCATGGCTGGTCAGGTGTCCAAGGACTTCTTGTCCTGGTGCTGCAGGTCAGTTCCCAGGTGGAAACACATGGGGTGATTTCTGGGCTCTCAATGTTATGCCAATAACATAATATTTTGGTTATTGTGCCTTTTGCAATATAGTTTGAAATCAGGAAGAATGGTGCCTCCAGCTCTGTTCTTGATCAAGATTACTTTGGCTATTTGGTGTTTTTTGTGGTTCTATAACAATTTTAGGATTTTTTTTTTCTGTTTCTTTGAAAAATGCTACTGAAATTTTGATAGTGATTAGATTAAATTTATAGATTACTTTGGGTAGTATAGATATTTTGACAAGGTTGGCTCGTCTTATCTATGAACATGGGCTGTCTTTTTACTTATTTGAGTCTTCTTTAATTTTATTATGTCTTAGGGTTTTCAGTACATGAATTGTTCACTTCCTTAAATTTATTCCTATACATCTTTTGTTATTGCAAATTGGATTTTTTTTCTTAATTTTTTTTCAGATATTACTTATTAGTTTAATGGTTTTTCGTATGTTGAATTTGTATGCTGAAACTTTACTGCATTTATTTATTAGTTCTAATAATTCTTTTGGTAATGTCTAGGATTTTCTGTGTATTAAATTATGTCATAGGCACAGAGAGAACTTTTTTCTTTGTTATTTGTGTGTTTTTGTATCTTTTTCTTGCCTAACTGACTTTAGTACTATGTTGAGTAGAAGTGAGGAGAGTGGTAACATTTGTTTTGTTACATACTAGAGAAAAAGCTTTCAGCTTTTCACCATTGAGTATAACACTCATTGAGTATCTTTGAGCTCGTCATATTTAACCTTTATTATGTTGAGGCACATTCTTCCTATACCAGATTTTTAAAGGTTTTTTATCATGAAATGTTGTTAAATTTTGTCATGTGCTTTTTCTGAATCTATTAAAATTAGCAAATGATTTTGGTCTTGCATTTGTTATTGTAGTATATGACATTTGCTGATTTGGATACACTGGATTATAACCAAATGATACATTGGGTCTCCATCACAGATGCCACTTGAACATGGTTTTTAGTTCTTTTAATGTGATATTCCATTTGGTTTGGTAGTATGCTCTTGAGTATTTGTGTTTTAAAGCAGCAATGATTTCCTTATTTTTCCAAATAATTGGGTTAATTAATTGCGAGGTGACTGGGTCATTTCTCTGCTGGTTGCAAGCGTTCCCCTTTATGCCTCTACAATCAGCAGGAGGGGTCAGCACCGGGCTGTGCTCAGGGGAGGCAGTTTGACAGATAGATGCATCCTTTTTTATGGTATTCTCTCTTCTTGTTCTATTTTATAGGATGAAATCTCAGAGCATAAATTTTAGATTAAAGGTGAAAACTATAAGGTCTGAAATTTTGAGTTCAAGCAATATCACTTTCACCTTACTCAAATTGCTCAAAACGATTTACAAAGACGTTCAGGTTTTATAAAGCCTCATTGCAAAGGCCACACAGGGGCAGGAGGAAAATGTGTCTCCTGAAGAATCTGTACTCCTCCGTCAGAAACACACACCTACACAGATGCACTTTAGAGACTAAGAACAGAACATCATTCTGAACTTTTTTCCTGGAAGAATCAACTGCCGTCTACTTTCTGAGAATGAGCCTTCCTCTGATGGTTTTGTATGAACATTTAGAACGTGGCCTATAAGCTGAGACTGTATCTCCTACGGAATCCCTGCCATGATTTCATATTGCGTCTAGGTCCATTTAGAACCACATTGAAACAGATTTCCAACATTGCATCCTGAAGAAATCTGCATGGCACAGCAAGGTTTTACTGTGGATGGAGTTCGATTATACAACATAGAGGTACAAATGCTTACCAACCTGTGCTGGCAAAACCCAAGAGTGATATAGATACTACGCATGCCAGGAAGATGAGATTCATTAACATGAGTTCACTTTCCTGAGACTTGGACTTCGTGTCTCCAATATATTAGAAAGAAAAAGCATTATAATGAGCTAGAGTAGAATTATTGGTGGCCTATATTTAATGAATTTGAAATCTAGGAACTTCCCTAATTAAGAAAGTAGGCTAGGGTAGCGCCTATGGCTCAAAGGAGTAGGGCGCTGGCCCCATATACCAGAGGCGGTGGGTTCAAACCCGGTTCTGGCCAAAAACTGCCAAAAAAAAAAGAGAAAGTAGGCTAAAACTTTGGAGATAGAAATATTAAAATATTTATTATATAGGTAATGCCATTTAACCATTGCAGAGATGATGTTTTTATTTCCCATATTTTTTTCCTACCACACAAATTGATCTTAATCTCCAGAATTATTCTTTTAGATCCTTCAAAATTAATTAAGCATATATACATGTGGTGTCCCACATGGAATCTCACCTATAAGACTTTTATGATTAATTTAAAAATAAACGAGGTTAACTGGTTATCTCGATACATGTAAAATATATAGTAAATATTTTAATCACAATATTTACTCTAGAGCACAAAAAAGGAGAGAATAGCCGAGGAAAGTGAAGAAAATAAAACAAAGTTAAAAAATTATGTTAATAAACATTGGCATATGATGAAGTTATGATAAAGGTAGTGTAGTATTGACTCAAAAATTGAAATATAGACTAAGTAATTACATTGAAAGTTCAGAAATCACCCATAGTATAGTATTGGCTCAAAAATTGAAATATAGGGCGGCGCCTGTGGCTCAGCGGGTAGGGCGCCGGCCCCATATGCCCGAGGGTGGCGGGTTCAAACCCAGCCCCGGCCAAACTGCAACAAAAAAATAGCCGGGCATTGTGGCGGGCGTCTGTAGTCCCAGCTACTTGGGAGGCTGAGTCAAGAGAATCGCCTAAACCCAAGGATTTGGAGGTTGCTGTGAGCTGTATGATGCCATGGCACTCTACCGAGGGCAATCAGGTGAGACTCTGTCTCTACAAAAAAAAAAAAAAAATTGAAATATAGACTAAGTAATTACATTGAAAGTTCAGAAATCACCGATAGTATAGTATTGGCTCAAAAATTGAAGTACAGACTAAGTAATTACATTGAAAGTTCAGAAATCACCGATAGTATAGTATTGGCTCAAAAATTGAAATACAGACTAAGTAATTACATTGAAAGTTCAGAAATCACCACTACATACATGGGTATATGATTATGATAATGGGTCACAGCAGAGAATAGGAGGGTTATATTTTCAGTAAGTGTTGCTGAGTCGATGAGAATCATCCCTGTGTGGGGGGGATGTAACTTGAAGTTTATCTCAAATAAAAAGAATTCAAGTAGATGTCAATTTATATGTTATAGGTAGAATATTGAAATTGCTGAAAGATGACATATTAGAATATCTACATAATGTTGAAATATATTAATTTTGTAACCAAAAAAATACATAACCATAAAAGAAAATGTTATTTATTTCACAAATTATATGGACATTTGTTTACTAAAACAAACAAAACCAACAACAACAAAGCAGGTGTTGCTTTGGTTGTTCAGTTTGAGGAATGTTTTGATTTCCTTCTTAATTTTAATCTTGATTCAGTAACCACTTAGCTGAAGGTTGTTCAATTTTTTGTGCTTTCTGTTGTATTGAGTGTTTCTCTGGGGATTGTTTTGTAGTTTTATTCCACTATGGTCTAAGAAGGTAGATGGTCTGGTTTTGATTTTTTTTTAGTTCATTGAGACATATTTTGTGGGCTAAAATATGATCAATATTGGAGAACGTTCTATGTTCTGATGAGAAGATGTATATTCAGTAGTTTGGGGGTAAAATGTCCTGTAAATATATGTGAAGTCCATTTGTCCTACAGTCACATTGAAGCCCAATGGCTGTTCATTTTCAGCCTGCATGACCTGTGCATTTCTGTTAATGGAGTGTTGGAGTTCCTGGCACTTAATGATGCTGTTGTTTATATCTTTGCTTAAAACTAGTTAAGGATAAATCCGATAATCCCCTGTGTTAGAAAAACCAGCAAGGGAGCTCAGCACCCGTAGCTCAGTGGTTATGGCACCAGCCACTTGGGCAAGTTCAAACCCAGCCCAGGCCAGCTAAACAACAATGACAAGTGCAACAACAACAAAAAAAGCTGAGCATTGTGGCAGGTGCCTGTAGTCTCTGCTATGTGGGAGGCTGAGGCAAGAGAATAGCTTAAGCCCAAGAGTTTGTAGTTGCTGTGAGCCATGACACCACAGCACTCTACCGAGGGCAACAGAGTGGGACTCTGTCCCAATAACAGCCACCACCACCAAAGCCATATAAAAAGTGGGGAAAATTGTATTGGCTACTTGGGTTTTTTTCCTGGTTCCATACAAATTGAAGTACTATTTTTTCAAGTTCTTCAATGTATGATGTTGGTGCTTTGATGGGATTGCATTAAATTTGTAGATATCTTTGGGTAGTATGGACATTTAACAATGTTGATTCTCCCCAGCCATGAGCCTGGTATGTTCTTCCATTTGTTAGCGTCTCATGCTAATTCCTTTTTCCGGGTTGCATGGCTCTCTTTATAGGATCCTTCACATCCTTTGTTAGATGTATTCCCAAGTATATCATTTTCTTTTTTAGCTACTGTGAGGGGTATTATGTCCTTGATTTTCTTCTCAACTTGGCAGTTAATACACTTTCCAATTTCACTATCAAACTTCTTCAACTTCAAGCAAAAGGTATTAACTCTTGAAACTGTTACAGAGAAAACCTGGGAGTGAAGCACCAGTTTCGTGAGGGCACCAGACACAAAATTTAAACTCTGAGGGATTTTCTGGACAGTTCGTGTGCCAGGTGCTCCAGAGTGCGGATTACTTGAGTTCAGGATAACACAGAATTTGCTGTATATGTCCTCTGAGAAAATTGGTTATATTATGGCAAAAAAAAATTTCAGAGCTTCCTCATAACATGCATAAAAATCAATTTACAATAGATTAAAAACTTACAAATAAAAGTCAAGTGAATAAAATAATAAGTAGCACTTCTTTTAGTAATTTATTTTTCTGTAAATTGACAAATTGTGATTGTATATGTTTAGAAGATACAAAGTGGTTTTATTATGTGGAATTATGTGGTTTTACAAGGTGGAATAATTCAAGGAAGCCATGTATCCCCTCAAACATTTATTATTTCTTTGTTAAGAACACTTCACATTTGCTCTCGTAGTGATTGTGGAAGGCACAATACATTATCATTAACTATTCACTACATTGTGCAATAGATCAGAGAGGAAATCTTTTCCTCCCGTCTAAGGCCTCTCACCCTGTGACCACCGTCTCCTCGCTTACCCTGCCCCTGGCCTCTAATAACCACCATTCTGCTCTTTGTTGCTAGCTTATTTTAGATTCCACCTATATAAAAACATGATGTATTTGTCTTCCTGTGCTTGGCTTATTTTATGTAGCATAATGTTCTCCAATTCGATCCACATTGTCACAAATAACAGAATTTCCTTCTTTCTTAACGCTGTATCATATTCCCTTGTGGAAATATGACAATTTCCATGATCCATTTGTCTGATGAGGGACACTTGGTGGATTCCAGGACTTGATTCCATAACTTGGTAACTGTGAACAGTGATGGAATAAACATGGACGTGCACATACCTCTTTAAAAAAGGGATTTGAAATCTACTGAGCAAATACCCAGAAGTGTGCTTGCTGTATCATATGCTAATATTATTTGTAGTTTTTTGAGGATGCTTCATACTATTAACATGATGACCACACTTATTACATTCCCACAAACATTGGACGGGGGAAACTTCGTTTCTCATCCTCGCCTACAAATGTGTTGTCTTTTTGAAAATAATAATTTTGAGAGGTGTGATATGCTTATAACATGCATTCCCCTAATGATTGGTGATTAGAACATTTTTTCATATATCTGCTGGCTATTTGTGTTCTTTGAGAAAAATCATCAGCTAATTTGTTTTCTTGTTGTAGAACTCTTTCAGTTCCTTATGTACTTTGTATATTAATCCCTTACAGGATGTATGGCTTGCAAACGTTTTCCCCCAGTTTGTACGTGGTCCCTTCATGCTGTTAATTGTTACTGTGGTGTGCAGAAATGTTTAACCTTGATGTAATACCATGTTATTTTGCCTTTGGTTGCCTACACTTTAGGAATTAAATGCAAAAAGAAATCATTACCCAAACCTGTGTTATGCTGTTTCTTCTTCACGTTTTCTTCTAGGAAGTAGTTATGTTCTGTAATAGCTTCAGGTCTTGTGTTTAAGTTGATTTTTGCACATGATGTAAAATAAATGTCCAATGTCATTCTTCTACATATGGGTACCCAGTTTTTTCACAACTATTTGTTGAAAATGCTTTTCAAACAAACAAAAAAAAAAGCTTTTTCACACAGCTTTTCCTACTGTGTGTTTTGGTAACTTTGTCAAAAGTCTATGACCTGTACATGCCTGAGATCGTCTCCAGACTCTACCCCATTCCATTCGTGGATGTGACCATTTTTTATGCTAGTACTGTGGTGTTTCCGTAATTACTGCTTTTAGTTTGAAATCAGATAGTGATACCTCCATCTTTATCTTTAATCCTGTATGACCTTCACTGTTGAGAGTTTTTGGTGGTTCCATATGAATTTTAGGATTTTTTTCCTACCTCTATGAAAATTGGCAAAATTTTAATAAGGATTGCATGAATCTGCAGATTGCTTTGGGTAGTATTTTAACAATATTAATTCTTTCCGTCCATGAACATGAGGTATCTTCTTCAATATCATTAATGAATGTCATATCATTTTCAGAGTATGGATTTCACTCATTTTGTTAAATTTGTTCCTATGTATTTTATTTGTTCTGTAGCTACCGCGTGTTGTTTTTTTGATTTTTTTGATAGTTGTTGTTAGTGTGAGAAAACACTATCGCCATTTGTACATTTATTTCCCAGAGAAAATTAAAGTACCAATTAATTAAATACTTGCACCATGCCTAACATCTCTTACATGTTCTAGTTATTCCCCCTTCACCAAAGATTTTATTAACTTCATAAATAGTATATACTTAACCAACATTTTTATATTTAATGTTCATTGTCCATCTCATCATTCAATCTGTTCCCTCATTTTTCCTTCATCATGCAAAGTATTTGTATATACTTTGCACATAGTTGTATCCCAATCATCCAGATAGTCTGAAGAAGTATACGGTAATGACTGAATAAATAATACAAATAATTCAAGTCTCAGCTGATACTTTAAAGTTTTCATTATTTATTTTAGTTTTTTTTTTTTTTTTTTTTTTTCCTGAGACAGTGTCTCAAGCCGTTGCCCTGGGTAGAGTTTCATGGCATCATAGCTCATAGTAACCTGCATCATAATTCATAGTAACCTCCAACACTTGGGCTCAAGTAATCCTTTTGCCTCAGTTTTTCTATTTTTAGTAGAGATGGGGTCTTGCTTTTGCGCAGGCTGGTCTCGAACTCATGAGCTCAAGCAATCCACCCACTTCAGTCTTCTAGAGTGGCAGGATTACAGGTGTGAGCCACCCCACCCAGCCATGCTTTTTATTATCTTAAGCGTCATCAAAACCTATTAGTATATTAAATATCAATTTATGCACATACTGTGGAGTTAAGATGGGGGGATACATTTCAAACACAAAGTTTTGGGCATCATCTTTTTTCTCACATTAGTTAAACAAACAGAAATACTCTCCTTAAAAGAAACATTGGGCTTACATTTTACCTTGCAACAAGCATGCCTGGGCTGCTTCCCTGGGTTCTTACCCTTCTCTGTTTTTACCAGGCTGAAATGCTGAGATATGTATTATTCGCCAAACTCAGAAACACATTCAAGGTAATCTTAAACATTCTCTCCAGACAGAATAGAATGTCATACTCTCAATAGACTTTATAGTTTTCAATTTTCCTTCACAAATCCTAAGTAATCTCCATTTCTCAAAGCCTAATGTATTTCAATGTATGCCATCTGTAACTCAATTTCTCCTTCTTCAGAATTGCTGAACTCTACTTAAATCCCATTATCTTTGCAATTGCTAAAAATTTTTGTTCAATCTTGCTGTCTTGTTAAACTCACAATTTCAGCCTTGAAAGAACAATGCGTTGTAGCCAAAATATGCTGTGACTTCTGCCTTTATTGTAACGCTCCTTCAGAGCCCGTCTGTTCCCCTTATTATTTCTATTTTAATTTAGTCAACTATGTGAAATAAGTAAGAGGCTATAGGAAAAATCTTTTAAATCTGTAAATATCTAAAAACACAATCTACATAGAGCTTTTGATGCAGAATATCTCCTAATTTTATTTTCTAAGTATAATAAAGAAAATCAACTAAAAAATGAAAGAATAAAGAAGAATAGGAATTACTAATTATATATTTTAACTATTTCAAACACAAAGAAAAATGTTTTTAACCCACATTGGCAGCAAGGTTATCATTTCTAATAAATCTTAATATATATAATGTGTATTTTGAATATTGATTTATCCTGAAATTAAACCATTTTCACAATTTTATTATTTAAGTATACGAAGAAAAATATTTTATCTTGTTTTTCCACCTCGTCTTCTTTGCTAAAATACTCTGAAGTACTTTAAAGGAAGAAGTTAAACACTTCAGGAAGTATTCTGACAAGAAATTGAGCAAAAGAGTTATTTACAGAAGTAAATTAAAAAAAAATGTAATTAGCTACAAGATATGGAATGCATTAATAAAGATGACTTTAATAGAAGTGAATGAAAGGCAAACTTTCCAAAGTAAACAAGTTGGTGAAATCAAATTCTCATTGACTATTCGCCATGTTTCAGAGAAGCAGACACTTAAAATGCATTACACCTAGAAAGGCAGAAAATTCACCTCAAAACTGAGCACCTAGACATCTCCATGACAATATAATTTGTTGATAACTGAAAGTAATTTAACATAAAAATTTCAAAGAAAACTGATGATTCTCAGAGCCTCTAGTTTTATTAACATAGCTGCATCCTCTCAACTAGTACCTTAAAACTGGATATTTATGAGGAGAGAATAGTCATAGTTTTTTTTTTTATTAAGTCATAACTGTGTACATTGTTATGATCATGGGGCATGATTCACTAGCTTCACAGACCATCTGACACACTTTCATCACACTGGTTAACATAGTCTTCCTGGCATGCTCTCAGTTACTGGGCCAAGACACTTACATTTCACATTTACCAAGTTTCACATATACCCTTGTAAGATGCACCGCAGGTGTATCCCTTCCCTCTACCCACCAATTCCCTTCCCTCTACCCACCTCTCCCCTCCCTCCCTCCCTCCCCTCCCTCTCCCCCTTCCCCCTATTCTTAGGTTGTAACTGGGTTATAGCTTTCATGTGAAAACCAACTGTCCTATTTAACACCATGTTTTTCTATTGCACAGATAACATAGTCAACTCTAGTGGCTTCACAGATCCTTATTTATTCTTCTCATCTAACAAGTAGGCAGTCCATAGCTTGTGGAAGACTTCTCAGGGATGCAAATATTTCAGCCTCTCAATTTCATTCTGCTCTAACTTTATTAACTGTGCCATTTATTTCTGTGACATTGGGATGGTTCCTGCAGCTTCAAATTCTCCTCTTACATGGATAACATGTAAAATGCTATAATTTAAAGAAAAAGTATTTGCCTTTTTAGTTTAATTAAAATAACAAAATTAGCTGACAATAACGACCATATCGTGAAAGCTTCAAAAAGGGATTGTCTTACACTTTCTGACCATATTGGGACGTGTGAGTGACAACAGCCTAAGAAGTTAGGGGCAATAGGGAGAGATGAAAAGTGAGAAACTGTGAAACTGTGGAACTGGAGCTACACCGGGTCTGGCGTCAGTGAGATACTCGCTCCGCTCCGGGGTAGTAACAAGAGCTGGGCAGGTCAGACTCAGCCTTCTTCCCTTTGGTGGCTGCCTTGATAAATCCTGTGTCAATATAGCTCGTAGTAAACACTTACACCATATGCCTTGACATTGTTAAAAATATGGGTTCCCAGGTATTCTTGGAGTTATCAGCAGCTGTCACCTCTGGAGAATTGGTACCAGTACTGGACTAACTGTATCTTCTCCAGAGAAGGAAATTATGGGATTTCAAAAGGAAGGGGAGACAGACCAGCTGCTGGTACCCAGCGGCTGGTGGCATCCCCGGCTCCTGCCCACCCCAGCCAAGCTTGCTGCTGGGCGGCCTCAGGCCTCCGGTGTAGGATAATATTTAGAAATAAACATATCCTACATCAAGCACACAAAGTGAACTCAGTGTGAGTTTAAAACGGCTTGCTATTCTTCCAGAGGCTTAAGGAACCTGGGCCCCCCTGGGACATGCGCAGAGTTAGCTTGCCTGGAGTTAAAATTCCACAAGCCAATTCTCTGAAGTTGTGCACCCCGTTAAGCGTGAGGGCAAAGGGCATGCCGCCCTTCCTCAGAGATACAGGCCAGAGGGTTGACGTATGTTAAAAACATATTGTCAGAGGTCTATGGTGCTCTGCCCTGAGGAGAGACACAGTCATTACTTCATACTGAGTAAACTGAGTGAACGCTTGAAGGTACTCTTCCATTAACTCTGTTCCCCTGTGGCTGCTTTCTTCTTTGTGATCTTTATTTAGATACCTGCCCAGAGATTAGTCAGTATCTAGAAGAGGATGTTTACTGCAGAAGTGATTGTGTTGATGTGGTAACAGGATATTTCCTTACAAGTTAATTTCAGTTAGGTAAAATGAGGTAATGGTGAAACTAACAGATGATAGAATAAGTGTGTACGTGACTAGACGTGTATAAAATCAGATCCCCAAATAAAGAATTGCTACACGCCATCCCATACTATGTAGTCTGTTTCTTGTTTACCCTTAATAATTGCAGGAGTGAGAATAGCAAGCTGTTTTAAACTCACCCACGACAAAGCTGCTATTCTTTCGACTTCTCTGGTCACACAACATCCTGCGGCTTCTCTGGATTCAGCAGGTTTGGATGACCAGAAACCAGCGGAGCGTTGCTGGGGTCAGGGATGGACAGGACCCCACAGAGGGGCTCGTATCTCCAAAGGCGTCTCAACCAAATCTATAACCATCACGGTCAAAATTTCAAATAAAATCTTCCAACAAGGGAAAAAATTTACTATGGGAAAATAGCAATATTTCTCACAAAGAACATTTTTTATCTCCTAAAACGATATTTTTTTCAAATATCAGAGATAAAATTAGATATATAACTATTAAATCAATTTTAGTTATATTTAGGTGTTTATGCCTTTATAAATTTAACATTGATTTGATTTTTCAATGCTGATTTTCCTAGTATTAATATTTTTCTGTATATGTGGCATAAAACTTTTGGTAGCCTTTGTCTTATGAATATAATTTCTGTGTAATTTCGTCCATAAATTTTGGTGGACATTTCTTCTTCATTGTAGATTATGGCTTTTAGCATTAAAATGAACTTTTCTTTTCACATTTAATGCTTTTCTTAAACTTGAATTCTATTTTTTTTTTTTGGTTCATATCAAGATTACTACCCCCAGTTTTTTCTTCTTCTGGTCTTTTGGATATTCCATCAGCTACAACTTAACTTTAGCATTTTGGATTAATTTTGACTTGGATCTTCTATGCAGATTATAGCTGCATCTTGCTTCATCAGCCAGAATAGAAATCTTTTTTTTTCTCTTTAGTGTGAATTAAAGGAGTTTATTTTCCTTGAGGTAATCGATAGGTTCAGTCTCTGCTCTATCATGCTGTGCTGTAATTTCATATGTGGGTTCACCCAACATTTTAATAAGATGTGCATTTTCTCTTATACAAAATAAATTTATATTTAATAGTTTTGTATTTTCATTCCATTTATTTCTGTGATTATACCTTAAGACCCTATGCTATCTGGTTAGTTTTTGAGTAATATGTTATTTTAAACAATATACTGAACTCCCAACAGCCTACACAAAAAAATCAAAGCAACCTTTCTCTCAGCCGTTTTCCTCTTTACCGTCCTTTTTATTTCTATTACTTTGTCACAGCAGACACACACGTGCATTTGCCTTCCACCCTCATCTCCATCTTTATTTCAGCCTGATATATGTCGATATCCAACTGTTGAATACTCACTTGGAATTCTTTTCCTATTGTTTTCCCAGTCCTGCTCTGGTTGAAGGAAGATCTTTCTGTAGTCAGTAGACTCCTCAATAAAGTCTTAAGGATAAAGAATTTTTTAAACTCTTGCATATTTAATATTTGATTATTTTTATACCTAAAGTTCATTTTAGATACCAAACTATCAAATGTCTTAAAAAAGCCTCTCTCTTCTGAGTGCATATTTTGGAATGTGACTCATCTACTGATATCCCTAGAATATTTTTAGTTTCTCAATTTGCTATCAGTGAATATTTATATCATTAACATCTTATTTATTTTTATTCAGTGATTATTAAAAAAGCATTAAGATAATTTTATTAACAAAATATAGCATTATCAGAGTTAATATAGTTATCTCAAATTTCTAGAGAATGGGAATGAATACTATAATTATTTGTATTAAAAGAGTATTTTGTGAGTTATGAAAAGGTATTTAGCACATGATATTAATAAAATTATTAATATTTTATATGTAACAAAATACAGTGATGGCCTTTATTCTAGTTATGTCTTACAAAATTGGACTGAGTTGTGTTCTTCAACTTTTATCTGTCTAAATAATATTTCCCATTACTAATTGGAGTTTGTAGTTACAACATTCTATTGGAAAAACAACATCAGTCTATTAATATACAATATCCACTTGAATACCAAATATCTGTGTTAACTGTGCAATACAGAAGGTCACATATCTATTGAATGGACATTATCTATTTATTTATCTATTTCTTTATTACCTGATGGATGTCAAGTTAAATGCTGAGTGCATGTTTGTGTATTTGTATGTATTTAACAGTTGATTCTGCTGTCCTAAATATTCACCATTATACACCATCTGCTATGGTTTGGCTCACACTGTGGAATCAATTGACATTTTACAGTTCAGTCCATAAATAGTTGAACATGTAATAATTTTAATAAAAAATAAATCTCATCAATTTATTCTGTGAATTTAGATTTTATGGCATATTTATGAAGAAAAAAGTTTATTTATAAGGAAAATAAGCATCACAGACCTGATTTTAAGTGTGACATCAGGTTTTCCTTCATGTCAACTCCAATGTAACATTTTCAGAGAATCTCATATTGCCAAACAGATCATATATTAAATACTCAATACAACTATGATTTGTTCTATTGGTTTTATAAATAAAATATTGTGACATGTTAAAAGGTTTGTAGAGATCAGTAAGAGACAATATTGTGAAATATAAAATTAAGTGCATAGCTAGCTAACAGAATCATTTACAAGAGTATATGAATTTATTTAAGAAGCATAGATTCTAAGTTTGCTTTGTTTTATGATAAAAATGGCAATTTGAAAATTGACACAGTGAAAAATAAAAGGCTACATTCAGTTGTTTTAGTTTTTCCCAAAGCAGGGGCAGTGGGGGTGGGGGGGGCATGATGTAAATTAAAAATGATGGTAGATCAAAGATAAATAGCTTAAGAACACCAGCCTAAGGTGTAAAAATCTGTCACAATCCATTATTATGTAAAATTGGTCACTCTGCCAAGATATTATACTCCAGTGACTTCAACGTATTTTGTTATATTAGGCCCACAAGCCTACCTATTTCAGCATATTATGGCTTAATTTTAAAACATGTTAGTAGTGTATATTTCAGTCCTCCCAAATTCCCATTTTCCATAATTTAATATTACATTCGTATATAGAACCATGCTCTTAAGAATGAGCCATATGAAAGTACAGTATATTATATTAAATTGGTAAAATATTACTTAATTAGTGATAAAAAGTGAAACATTTGTCTTGGTTTGAATTATCCCAGATGATAGCAGAATTTAAATGTAAGTAGTTTCTATGGGTGGTATGTACATACAGTCAAAGGATTGGGAAATGAAACAAGTAAAGGATAATAACCAAATCTGGTAGGTTATCTATCTAGTTAACCCTTGGGTGACTGGAAAGGAACCATGCTAGGAACTTCAGAAGTCCATGTAGATCATATCTCAAAGTTAATATGCCTCGGAAACCAGGGAGTTGGCTGTTTTTATCTATCCCTAATGGTCATTCTTTGATAAAGGGCTATCTCAAGGAGGGTTAATTTTCCTGTATGTTTAAGCTTCCCCTGAAATATCTTCAGGCAAATACATGCTAGAATTTTGAAGTCAGTACACCTTGCATAGAAAAGACAGAAGATATAGTAGGACATTGATAGCTTCTGCCAAAAGTTGTTGTCTAGGTCTGGAATGAGTGCCTAGCAACCCTTGTATTAAATGAGTGTTACCTCTTTTTCTTTTCTGATGTTTTCTCTCTGTTAGGCAGTTAGGAGAGTGTCTCCTGAAGGAGGAGAACAAGGATGGAGCCCCCTGGAAGTCATCTCAGTGCCTCCCACCTTAGTTTTGTCCCAGGTGATTACTCACACCTGGGGAGGAGGGAATGCCCTACCAATCTCCTAGTAAGAACTTAGCCTGACCAGGACAATAGGATGTAGGAGACCCTCTGGCCTAGAAACAAGAGCAGTAGAGTCTTAAATGTGACCTAGAATAGCCTTAAGACTAAGGATCATGTCATTAGCTTAAATCTACATAGTGGTACACAAGCCCCCATGGGCTCTCAGAGGGAATCATGGAAGGTCCCCACGTACAGCAAGAATCAGGTTTCAAGGTGACCTCTGAACCGTGAAACAGGTTGGATTGAGAGAGTATAACAGAGCATGGGCAGCCATGACCCATGCCTATTCTTTGTTGTGACGAAGGAGGCCCATTAGCTGTGTGTGGCAAACATATCTTGATCCCTAAGCCTATATCTTGCTCTTACTCTGTGAATCTTCCTTTTCTTTTTCAATAAACTTTATTTCATGCTTGTCTTACTTTGGGGTGTTTGATCATTTTTTGAGCAAGAGTACCCCAAGACCCAAGGATCCAGACATCTGAAACACCAACATTTAAAGAGACACACAGCTGCCTTAAAACACAACATTTCTGTAAAGTCAAGATTGGTCATGTAGGTTTGGGCATTACCCCACATTTTCACTCACTTATGGATTATAATGACTTACTTTACTGGTGGGTGTATTCAATGACAGGTATGCGTAACTCAGTTCTGCCCTCTTAGGCACCTCCACCCTATGAGGACCAAGCTTTTTTCATGTATCTATGTGCTAACATTTGTAGATGCTCTGATTCAGCTGTGTATGATCTGAGCTGGGTACATCTCTCCAAATCTGTAACTTACGCCTGTTTAGGCTTTTATACTAAGCTAATTTCAACTTAATTATAATTGGTAGCAAAACTGATAATTTTGTTGTTTGTATTCCCTCCTTGTTTCAATTAATTTAAATTTAAATAGACATTATCATATATGTGAAGTAGCTACTGTAATTGAACCTTGCATGTAAGGGCTTCTGTTAAGGTAATACAGAGGGAAGAAAGCTTTTAATAATTAAGAGTTAAATATATTAGCTGGAATTTTTTATTGATACTGTTAATCTGATTAAGAAAATGTCATACGATGCGTGATTATTTACAGCAGGGTCACAAACTATGGCTTATGTCCATAAAACCGTATTAGAATGTACTAATGAATATTCACGTATTTTCTGAGTTATTCTATGCTACAATGGTAGAGTTCAGTAACTATTGAAACTGTAGTCCCACAAACCTAAAGCATTTATATAACTTGCAGAATTTTCTGACTTTCAATCTACTTGCATTATAAAGAAATGTTGAATTAGTTTTTAAATCCTTTATCCATCTAGGAATTTATCTGGGAATTTATTTCACCTACGTGTTTAATTTCTTCAGCAAAAAGTTATGCAAATATCCTCTTGTATCTCTGTTTATTTTCAGCAGGAACTTTAGTAATATCCACTTTTGAAATGAATAACATTGCAAGTATAGATATTCTGTATAATCTCTCTTCTTTTTTTTCAGTAAAATTTTGCCATATCTTTATCAAATGTAGTTGTTTTTTTGAAGCACCAGATTTGACTTTCTTATTTCTCTTTGTTGTCCTTTTACTGTATTTCATTCATTTCTGGTCTTGACGTACTTTATATGTTACTATTTCCCTTGCTTTTCTTTGTTCTTCTTTCCTAAACTTCTAAACAGAGTACTTAGATAAGTATTTTTTAATCTTTAAGTATGTATATGTATTTAAAGCTTTACATTTAACTCTGCTTTATGTTGCTGCCTTTCTAAACATTTATATGTTTTTCCAATTACCCACTTTCAGTGAATTACAGTTGGAATTAAACTTGCTGTTTAAATCTTGTGTAACCCTACTGATGTTAAAAGAGGCATATTGAAATCTCTGACTATAAATATAGTTTAGTAGTTTGGGGGTTCTTGTTTTATATCTCTGAGATTTGTTTTTAGATTCTTACTAAGTAAAAGTTTTTGTATCTTCCTGTGGATTTGTCTTTTCATCACTTTGCAATCTACCTTTCTATACTTGGTAACGTTTGTGTTATCAGACTTTCTCAGCTGGGTCCTTGGTCTCGGGAAATTGAAGAATACATTCATGGACCATCATGAGCAAGGGAAAGGATAAATTCTAAATAACCAAGAAAATAATTGATGAGGATCTAAACCAAAAAGCCTTCTTTATGGGTGATATCACCAAGTGCATTTTGCACTTGTTTTATATTGTGTTCTTTTAATTGCGAGGTGTCTGACAGGTTGAAGCAGTTCATTCCTGTATGTTCTGCACACACATGAATATGTCTTAAGAGCAAATAATCAATGGCTGCTTGATTTTCTAAGACGGCTTCCCAGACTTGTCCCAGTTCGATGCTTGGGGCACTAAAAGTTTGTGAAGTGTTGTTTAAAGCTCTTACCTTGGAGCAAAGTCAACTAACCTCAATATTTAGTTCAAATACCATGGCTGGCATTACAAACAAGAACAAGGAAATATATTTGTTTGGGCTGAACAGGTGACCATCAATCAGGAAATCTTCTGGGAGATTAAGATAGTGGGTCTTTCAAGTTAGAGTGTCATAGATGTCCTGTGTCCTGGGAAAGAAAGAAGTTACTCTGCCTAGAGAGCAGAGTCCCCTATTGGCATTAGAGAGAGCATAAGATAAAACCACCCCTTAGGAAATTTAGTATGGACATTGGTATATGATATGGTGATTATCTATAACACTGCAGGAAACTATTCATTAAATTGACAGAGGAGGTGGGGCATCCTGAGAACTTTACACAATCTCCTCTTTGTGTAAGTGTTTTAAGGGTAGATGGAAATATATCCCCTTCTTTGTTCCATTTTGGTGGTCCCTATCCATACGAATCCTCATAGGGGAGATTCTTTTGGCTGTATCAGAACAAAGTAAAGTTTCTGATCAATTCTAATGAAGTACAAACCCTTGTTAAGTAAGATGTAAATACAGGCTCTACTTTTGTCTACTCACCTGTAGTCCAAAGCCAGATAAACGTGTAGCCAGGTAAATATAAGCATTCTCATATCATTGAAAGAGCATTTTATCTCATCCTTTTCCCCCAAATTTCCAGAGTCAAAAAAACCATGAAGAAAAGTGTGTGTCTCATGGCTCTTTATCTAGATCTTTGTGTCACCAATCTGTTAATGGGTCACTCCCTGCCTACCAACAAAAAGAACACATCCTGTTACACCAGTACTCTACATTTGGAATGATATGGCAGATTCCCACTGAATATCTCATCATTCAACTTTAGCACATTATGAAACCAACCATTCCATGTTGTATTCACACAAATATAGTTAACAATGCTTTTAACTTATTGCAAAGTGTCACTTAAAATAGTAGATTTAGCATAGAGATTTTGCTGATGCAAGATACAATGAAAAGAAATTACAGCTTCTGTTTTTAAATGCTGCATAGTATTCCATGGTATGGGACCACGCCTATGGAACATATTGCAAGGGTACAAGTCAAATCTATCAAGTATAGAACACAAATGTGTTAACACTGTGATTCAGTAAATGAGATGAAAGCTATGTTAATTATTTTGATGTAAGTACTCCCATTTGTACAAATAATCAATACATTAAATCCCACAAAGGCATAAATGTATTCATGATCTATGTATATATGCCTTAATAAAATGGAAAAAAAAAGAAATCAGAGCTTCTGGATCAGTTGATACATTTTTTAAAACAGTAAACATACCAATGGCAGTAGGGCCAGGGACAGTTTGTTTTCCAACATCCCTGACCTCCCCACTGGTTTGCGTCTATTAATGATGATCAGAATTGTAATATCTTATTTCTGCTAAAATAAGATGATTTGCTTATTTTGTGACACTGCAATATCAACATCAAAGAGATTCAAAGCTCATCAGCATTATAACATTCATAATGACTACAAATGAATACAAATATTTTATTATCAATTAGAGGGAGAGGTGGGAAAGGTTGTATGCAAAAATTAAACAATGGAAAGCAAAATCAAAGGCAATACTTTTAAGCAGCAATAAGGCCTGGAAAAATTGCAACGAAAGCAATTCATAAAGTAGCTTATACATGTGGTAAAAAAAGGGAAGCTATTCAGTTAATTAAAAATCATGAAAGGTCTAGGGTGCTTAGACTCCAGTAAGATTTCAAAGTACAATTGCCTTTGCAAGGAGAAACATAACTGATCAGCAGCATGAATTACCATTCAACTTAACAGAACAACTTTATCCAATACTTCAAAAGGGAAATATGTATTACTCAGTCACTTTGGACAAATCAGCTGGTACTACTGACTCAGAACGGCTTTTGTATCGTACTTCATTCAGCTCATAACAGAAGATTCTCTTGGCTAGAAAGTTACTCACTTTGGGTGGCACTCTTGAAAACAGAACATGGAGAACAGACATGGTCAACTTCTTTCAAGATGAATGTCATGAAGTTGGACTGAATTTGGTAAATTTAGTGAGTGTCGGTACAGTTTTCCCTTCCATGGTGGGAAAACTTGAGGGTGTTACTGTACCGATTAAAAAGCAGTAGCAGGGCGGCGCCTGTGGCTCAGTGAGTAGGGCGCCAGCCCCATATGCCGAGGGTGGCGGGTTCAAACCCAGCCCCGGCCAAACTGCAACCAAAAAATAGCCGGGCGTTGTGGCGGGCGCCTGTAGTCCCAGCTGCTCAGGAGGCTGAGGCAAGAGAATCGCGTAAGCCCAAGGGTTAAGAGGTTGCTGTGAGCCGTGTGACGCCACGGCACTCTACCCGAGGGTGGTACAGTGAGACTCTGTCTCTACAAAAAAATAAATAAATAAAAAAATAAATAAATAAATAAAAAGCAATAGCAAAACAAGGGTGGTCAGGGACTTGTGAAAACAAACCATCCCTGATTCCACCACTGTTGGTCTGGGATGGTTAAAAAGTCTATGTTCTTCCTTCAGCATTCCCGTGGTCTTCTTTGACATGGGGACTGCTAAGGAGACTAAATTAAAAAATCCTGTTGCGCTGTACAATTATTCACAAATCCTACTTCAAACAGAAACACAGTGCACCATTGTCCAAACCTGATAACAGACAGGAGCACTCTCCCCATAAACTCTCACCAACCAACCTGCTCATGCAACAGTACGTAAAACCATGAAACTAAATCAAGAAGGTAGGAGCTTCCCATTTATCCCTATGGTTTGCAAGTGTTCTAATTGTGGTGTTCAATCTGGCTGTTAAAACTTATTTTATTCTTTGGTATTTTGAATATGTTCATTTTAAAAATAAAGTACAAATAGAAAGGTTGCACAAAAATGTATTCATGAAAATGAAAGCTTTTTTTGTGTTTGTGAAGTTTGGATTCAGGCAAAAGGTCACAGTTAAGGAAAGACCTAGAGGGCCACACATGGTATTTAGGCCCCAGGTTCCCCAGCCCTTCCTTTCCTAGACTTCGTCATGTATCTCCATGAATCCATTACTTCAATATGATGAAGATTTACCCATATGGTCAGAATGGGATGTGATTTTGGATTTCATCAATTCTCATCTTGTCCACTTTCATCTTCTTTTGGCTTTTTATTTTCCTGGTAAATCAGTGATTAAATACATTAAAAATGCAGTGACCGTATTAATTTTGATGGGCAGGTTTGATCTGAGCATCCACCATACCACAACATGGGGGATAGATATATATTTTTTCTATTCCTTTTCCTATATAGCTCAAATAGGTATACACCATAGGTGTAAAAGTCTCTGTATATGTGAGGATGTGTGTGTACATGTATATAGTTATCTATATATACATACATACATACATACATATTCACAGAATATTTGAACAAAGTCATATGAGGGAAGAAGTATGGAGAAATGCCATTTTCCATTACAACTTGTAGATGTCTACCAGAAGTAAAATTATAAGAATAAAAATGATACATAATTCTTCAGGAAAAACAGGTAATTTGGTTGCCATTTCAAAGGAGATAACATGTTCAACAAACTCTTAGAACTATGAACACCTTACACATACCAAAACCTACAAACTCTTGTTTACTCTACTGAATATTTGTTAGATTTTGAAACAAGTAGTCTTTGCTGTGCATTACATCAATAAAATAAAGCTTAGTATGATTTTGGAATATTAAACAACCTTAGCATGTGGGGAAAAGTTTATATTCTTATTGCCATATAACTACAAAAGAAAAGTAAATTGGACCTAGCAGAAAACTCAGGAGAGAAATTATTATTTTGATTAAAAGTGGGACCGCAGAGAAAAGGGATAAAAAAACTAGACCGACAGCAGGTGAAAGTATTTATACTCTTATGCAAATATTAAGTGTGAACAGCTGGTACAGGGAAGAAATTACCATGCCTGGTAGCTAATTGTCAAGTTGTTGTGTAATCACCTTTCTTAATATGGGAAAGTAATTTTCTTAAATCAAATTCTTCAATCAACCTTCATCTGACTGTGTCAATGTTTCCACAAGCAAAGAGGTGATTGTTTTCTCCCATCCCCTATTTAGACCAGAGGGTAAACTCGACTGTGTCAATATTTTGAAAGAGTTTTCTATTCATTTAAAAGATCATGGTACTATACAGGAAGTTAGAAAATATGACATTGGAAATAAAACAACTTTATAAGGAAATGTGGTATTCAAATTTTATACCTACAAAAGTAACATGAATGCAATTAAAAGATGACATGGTAGAGATTTATGAAAAGGTATAAATTGGACATTGCCATGTATCAGTTGCCTGTAATCGCCTAAGTTATGTAGTAGAGATTTTAACTACATTACCAAATTAAACTAGCCCTGGAAGTAGGTGTTATTATCTTTATGTTATCTATCAGGAAATCCGTATCAGATCACAGAGCCATAGACTGCATAGAACATACACAGGTTGCCGGCTGTAATCTGTCATCAGAGTCTTCAATGCTGACTGTATTATCAATCAAAGGATCAATTCATTTTGAAACACCATGGAAAAGTCAAGTTCTTATAAAAGTATACTTTTAAAACATACGTAATTTGTTTTAAGATGATTTAAGAAATAAACAAATAAGTAATGTTTCCAATGCTAAAGGCATTAATCCATTTCATTCTCCAGAATACATAAAAAATTATTTGACTTTTGCCATGTTTCCAAAACAATAATTCTTACAAACACTTGTATTTAACTATTGCAATGCAGATGTTAATATTAATCACATTACAAGTGACAGTCCTTAACATGACTAAAAACAAAATTAGCCTCAGTATAGTAGGTGCAATTTGATTTAAACTGAATAGTGAATACCTGAGTATTCCATTTTTTTTCTCAAATACTAGTGAATAACAACAAGAACATGAAGAAGGCCAAACGAAAACTAAATATCAAATCTTATGGGATATGGGAACCCAGTTTCTTTCCCAGAAATGCAATACTGTGAATCATAAGCATAAATGTTACATAAACAGGCTTTGAGTTAAAGCAGCTCAGATAGAAACTTTTTTTCAGGAAATTTCAAGATGTATGTCTTTGGGCAAAAAGAAAATAAATTAAATTTTATTAATTAAATGACTGATTGAATGAATAAATAGTTCAACTACTATTTATTAAGCTTCTGTTCTATACACGTGCTAGATTCTTGGAATAAGGTTGTAAAAAATCTAATATCTTCAATCATAGAATTTATATTTTAATGGGGGAAAGAGATTACAATACACAATTAGAGCAAAAAATCTAATATCTTCAATCATAGAATTTATATTTTAATGGGGGAAGAGATTACAATACACAATTAGAGCAAAAAATCTAATATCTTCAATCATAGAATTTATATTTTAATGGGGGGAAAGAGATTACAATATGCAAACAGGTAAATGTAAAATTAGTCCAATGATGATAAAAAGTAAGAGAAGTTGTAGAGGAATAAAAATGGGAGAACAGCTATTTCAACGAAAATGGTCAAGGTTGCCTCAGATGTCATGTGATACATGAATAAGAACAAAGCAAGAGCCAGGCAGAAGTAAGCTGTTGGATATTTGGTCAGGGGAGGGAAGGAAGAACATTCCTGGGGGGAAAGAACTTGCAACTATAAAAGTCCCAGTGTGTAAGCCAGCTTGTATATTTAAGGGGGAAAGATGAAGCAAGTGTAGCTCAATGGAGTGAAAAAGTGGCAGCAGGGAAGAAACAGAGATCAAAAAAATATCAGATCCCCTCTAAAGTAAGTCACATAGATCTATGAAATGTCTTCCAGTGTGATTCTACACAGGACATATAACCGAAAGTGGAGTTTGATCCTGAAAGTGGCATATACTATCTATTTTTAGAAAGAATTACTTGAAATATTGTGTTGGGAGTAGCCTGTCGAAGATAGGCTAGAAGGTAGAAGGTAGAAGATAAATGGAAGAGAAACCATTTAGGAAACTTTTGCAATAATCCGATCAATAATATGATTGGAATAGAACTAATAGATGTGGAGTTGATTCATATCAGAAAGGATGAATTCCAAATATATTTTGAAAGTATAGGTAGCAGGACTTAGAGGCAGATTCTGTGTTATAAGATGAAAGAGAAGAAAGCATCAAAAACGACTTCAGTGATTTTGGCCTTAAAAATGGGTAATAATTTTGAGATTAAAGGGAAGAGCTTAAATTTCTCATGAATAGGAAAAAAATAAGACAACAACATAATGCATCATAAAAACACTTACATTCCAGTAGTAGTCATATTCCAGTTAGAAAGCGAAGTAAAAGTTGACATAATTTTTAATCACACATGGAGCTTATAAAAGGAAAGATTTGATTTTATACTTATAAAATATGTAATTTGGCTGGAGCAGTAATACATTTCTAATATATTATTTTAACAAATCAACTATACACAGACATATACACAGATATAAATGGCACAGGTCATTTCTCAAACTACAGATTTAATACTAAAGCAACCATACTTGCTTATGGTTGTAGAAAATAATGTATATTTTGTTAAATTTATTGTGTCTGAAATGTTGTGTAAAATGTGTTAATCTTAACAATAAATATAAAAGTAGAATTATAGGAACAGAATTTAAGAGATGAAAGAAAAAAATTGATGTGAAAAAAAAAAAGAAAAAAGAAATGAAGCCCTGAATGTGAAATTCAAAATTCTAAATAAAATCCTCAGAAGTAAACATAGGTACAAATCTTTATGTCTTTGGAATAAATAATTTCTTAGATCTGAAGCATAAAACAAGTGACAAAAGAAAAAAATAGATTAATTGAATTTAAAAATAAAAATTATAAACATTTATGCTTTAACAGAAACTATCAAAAAAGCTGAAGAAAATACACAGCAGTTCCTCAAATAGTTAAACATATACCTGCCAATCACTCGATAATTCCACTCCTAAATATGTAAGCAAGAGAACTGTAAACTTACATTCATACAAATACTTGCACATGAATGTTGACTATAACATTTTCGTAAGAACCAAATTGTGAAAAAACTCAGATTCCATCAACTGATGAAAGGACAAACACAATGTGGTATATCCATACAATGGAATAGTATTCAGTCATAAAAAGGAATGAGATAGTCTCAACAACAATAATGTTAATAATCACATTAAAATTAGGGCATGTTAACATCTTGATAAAAATAAATAAATCATAAATAAAAAATAAAAAGTAGAACATGAACTATTTTTTCAGAAGAAGGCATACAAATGTTCAAGCACATTAAAAATGCTTAACATCTCTAATCATCAAAGAAATTAAAATAAAAGCCACAATGAGATATCACCTTACAGAGGTCAGAAGGGCTATTATTAAAAAGACAAAAATAACAGATGTCAGTGAGGAAGTGTGGGAAATGGAATGTTTATACACTATTGCTGGAAAAAGAATTAATACACCTCTATGGAAAATAGTCTGGAGATTTCTCAAATAATTACAAATACAATTACCATTTGATCCAGGAATCCCACTGTTTCTTCCTAAAGGAAAAAAAATTAGCATACCAAAAAGATGCCTGCACTTATATGTTTATTGTGGTACTATTCACTATGAGGATATGCAATTAATCTAAGTGTACATCAACAGATAACTGGATTAAGAAAATATATATACAGAAAGGAATACTACTTGGCTTTAAAAAGAATAAAATCATATCTTACGTAGCAAAGCGGGTGGAATTGGAGGTCATTAAGTTAAGTAAAATAAGCCAGACACAGAAAGACAAACCTCACATGTCCTCACTTATAAGTGGGAACTAAGTGTGTACATAGAGTGTGGAATGGTAGACAGTGAAGACCGTGATGGACCAGGGGATGGAGGGGGGAATGATGAGAAATTTCTTAATGGATGCAAAATGCATTATTTGGGTGATGGTTACACTAAAGACCCTGACCCCACCACTATGCAAAATATCCATGGAAAAATTACATGTATACCTCAAAAATTTATAAATATTTTATACATATATTCACATAGATGAAATTGTGGGAAAAAGTGTGGGAAAAATTAGACACAAAAGGCCATGTATTTTATCATTTTACTTATATGAAATGTCCAGAATAGGCAAACTCAGGCAGAAATAATACAAATTAGTAACGTTTGTAAGCTAGAGGCAGACAGAATGATGAGTGACTGCGGTTGGGTACAAAGTGTTCTTTTTGGGTGAAAATTATATTCTGAAATTAAATAGTAATGATGTTTGGACAAGTCTGTAATTATACCAAAAAATTCCCATATTTTACCTTTGACAATGGTCAACTTTTGTAGAATATTAATTATAGCTTTACAAAAATAAAAAATAAAAGTCAAAAAAATCAATTTTTTCAGTTTTGAAATTTATGGATCATTTCTTTATCTCTGGATTTTAAAACATGAAAAAAATAAAATGTTAAATTACATAAAGGAAAATGATAAGGGCAATTTTGTAATTAAAAAATGGATATAATCAATAATTCTACATTCAAAATCCATCTCCCATTCTTACAATCTGTGACTTTAAGACATTTTTTAACCCTCTGCTATTTATTATACATTTGATTATCATTGATTGAAATAATGCCTTATCCACAAGAAGGCCAAAACATTGAAAATTCTCAGGCATTAGAACTGGCCAGGCATGGGGGCTCAAATGCCTGTAGTTTAAGTACACTGGGAGCCTGAGGTGGGTGGATGGCTTGAACTCAGGAGCTTCAGACCAGCATGAGCAAGAGTGTTGGGCCCTGCCATGTGCCTGAGGCCTAGTGCAACTTCCCGAGCTTGACCAGAAGTAGATCCATCCAGCTACTTCCGTGTAGCAATGATTCAGCAAGGCCCGGCCTGAAACTGCCTCTCCCTAGATACAGCCAACGTGTACCATGCCATTGGCCCAACCCTGTTATACCACCCATCACACCATTTCACGTACCTCATCCCCCGCCTCCTTTCCCTGCCCCTTCCCCACGCCCTATGTAAGTGGCTCCTTCACACAATCAAGTTGAGATCCTGCTTCCACAGACTCCCGGCTCCGTGTGTTCCTGTTGGAGCTGCGGATACTCGCCATCCCGCTCAGCCCCTGGGAGGAGATCTGGCTGGCCCCCATCTTCCCTCAACTGCAACTGAACTGCGAGTGCCGGAGGACCCGGCACAAGAGTGAGGCCAGGTCTCTACTATAAATAGAAAAAGCAGCTGGGCATTGTTGTGGGCACCTGTAGTGCAAACTACTGGGGAGGCTGAAGCAGGGGGATCTCTGGAGCCCAAGGGTTTGAGGTTACTGTGAGCTACGATGATGCTATTAAACTCTATGTAGGGTGGCCCAACAAAACGTCTCAAAAAAAGAAGAGGAGGAGGAGGAGGAGGAGGAAACGTATTTTGTGTGCATCATTATGGGTGCTTTTAGTTTCTTTCAGCATACAATGATATAACATACCCTGAAATGACAGCCATTCCTGCTGCCAAATCACTCCAAGATTTCCTTTCACTTTGAAATGACCACACTCATTTAAGAGGATTCACTTTTACTTAAGTTCTGAAGCTCACAAGTAACTAAAGTTGGCCATCCCACTATCTTCTTCCCAGACACATTACATATGGTTTTTAGATATTACTTTGCCACAGAATACTGCTAGAAGCCTGTCTCCAAATGGGCACCAGTGCCTGTGCCAATAGTGCAAACATTATGAAGTGCCCCCCAAATTTCACTAATCATTATGCAATTTACTATCTATCAGAACAGATAATAAATAGATAAATAATATTCCTCTTAATGTTAGATGAGTTTTTGTAGTATTCAATCTGTTTAATTTTTTTTTTTTTTAAGATGGAATCTCACTGTGTCACCCTGGGTAAAGTCGTGGCATCATAACTCACAGCAACCACTAACTCTTGGCCTCAGGCAATCCTCTTGCCTCAACCACCCAAGTAGCTGGGACTATTATTATTCTGCTATTATTCCTGGCTAATTTTTCTATTTTGAATGGAGTTACTTAGGCTGGTCTCTAACTTCTGAGCTTAAGCAGTCCACCCACTTCAGCCTCCCAGGTGCCAGGATTACAGGCATGATCTACCACACCCAGCCCCAGAATTTATAATAGTAAATTTATAATAGTATTTATAATACTATTTAGATAATATAGTATTTAGATAATAGATACGGATATAGATAATAGGTATAGTATAATAAATAATAGAAATAACACCTTGTCAAATAAGTGAAGAATTACTTGAATAAAGTTGGTACAGTACTCATGAATTTTAAAAATGATTTAAATTTCATTCAGGAAACACCAAATGAAATTTACTTAACCTTTATAATATTTTCATGCCATAAGGATATGTAAAATAAAATTATACTATAGCATAAATATGAAACCAGTTAAAATTTAGGTTAATATATAATAGTTATAAAATTATTTATACCTGTGTCTGAAAAACACATAGAGCTTTCTTTGTAGGAACAATACAGAGGGTTTCTGCAAATTGAATTTTGTTTTAGTAAATATCTCTACAAAAATTATTTTACTTGGGTTCAGGAACTCTAAATTTAAGTTATTTTGAATAGTTCACACTCTGCCAAAGTAAATCCTAAGGTACACTGCAGGTATAATTCAGAAAGAGAAAAAATTCTGGCAATTCTAGGAGAGTGAAATAAAGTCAGGTGAAGATTGATGATAGTCTGAGCAAGAATTAAGGTACAGGCAGGTCAAGGTAAGAATGATTGTTGATTATGCACAATCCTAACAGCATCTTAAGAACATGGACCGAATGTGTTAGGAAAACAAGTTTTAGCTAAAGAATGACGAATGCTTTTAGCCTTGGGAGCAAAGCTAATGTCTGTGTTAAAGAGACAGATTGTTAGCGGTGTTGTCAGCTTAGTCATCCATCTGCAATTGTTTTTACCTTCTTGTTTTTCAGTTTTTCTATTTTTAAAAAAAGCATTTTCCCTTTGTTGAACAAATGAAAAGTAATATGCAATTAACAAGAATGTGATTCCAGATGATTTTTTGGCGTTAAAGTTGTGTTTGACATTTAAGCAAATCACCTAATTAGTCTCTGCCTACATTTACCAACCTATGAAGCAGATCTTACACATTTGTATTCCTGGTAACAAAATTGGCCAATTTTAATGTGTTTAATATTAAAAGATGTTGTACAGTCTCTAATTTTTCAAAAAATGTTTGATTTGATGACATAAAGGAGTAACTATATGTGTAAAAGACTAATGTGACAGAGCTATCTTAAGGCTCAGAGCTTATTTTTTGAAATGGTTATAATCTAAGCACAAAAAGCGTTGTGAATGTTGTTTGGCTTTTTAGAAAGTACATTATGCCTATCTTACATAATGTGTATAAGTCGGCTCTATTCTGAATCTCATATTCCACAAAATAGCATACAACACAACCATATATACACACAAAATGTAAATGCAAAAATCTCTCCAAATGAAACACTGTGATATAAAATTCTAAAGTAATAACACTTACTGCCCTATAATGGTTACCAATTTAAAACATATTGGTTGAGGCAGAGCTTGGTGGCTCATGCTTGTAATCTTAGCACTCTGGAAGGCTGAGATGGGTGGATCGATTGAGCTCAGTTCAAGAACAGCCTGAGCTAGAGTAAGACCCTGCCTCTACTAACAGATAGAAAAACTAGCTGGATGTGGTGGTGCATACCTGTAGTCTCAGCTACTTGGGAGGATGAGGCGAAAGGATCTCTTGAGCCCAGGACCCTGAGGTTGCTGTAAGCTGTGATGGCACAGCAGTCCAGTGTGAGACAATAGAGTGAGACTCTGTCTCAAAGAAAAAGAAATGATTGAATATTTATACAGTATATACAGCTACCTGACATTTAACATGTGGATATGCTCTGAGAAATGTATCATTAGGTGGTATCCTTGTTGTGGGAATGACATACATTTCACTTAACACAAACCTAGGAGATACAGCCCACCACACACCAAGACCATAGCCTACTGTTTCTTGGCTACAAACATGTATAGCACATTACTTTGCCAAATACTGTAGGCAATTGTAAACCAATGGTAAGTATTTATGAATCTAAACATTGACAAGGTACAATTCAATTGCAGTGTAAAAGTTTTTAAAAAAGGTACATCTGTATAGATATAGCTACTGATGGTGCAGGGAGCTTGCAGAATGACAGCTTGCCCTGGATTTGTCAGTGAGTGAGTTGGTGAGTACATGTGAAGACCTAGTACAGTTATGTTTGCTCCTGAGAACTTTACAAACACTGTACACGTCAGCTGTACTAAATATATAAAAATGTTTTTCAATAATAAATTAACCTTAGCTTACCTTAACTTTTTGCTTCATAGAACTAATTTTTAAAACTATGTTACTCCTTTGTAATAACAGCATAAAAAGCAAACACTTTGTACGGTACAAAATATCTTATACTAAACAAAAATACCATCTTCCTTTATATCACCAATCTTTAAGGTTTTTATCTGTTTTTAAAATTTTCTATTTGTAACTGTTAAATTATTTTTTAATTTTTAACATTTTTTTTGCCCCCCACTAAGACACAAAAACACACATTAGCCTGGGCCTACGCAGGTCAGAACCGTATATATCATTGTTTCCCACATTCAAAGCTTGTCTTGCTGGGAAGTCTTCAGGGACAATAACACATAGGGAGCTGTCATTTCTGTGCTAACTGCGCTTCTTCTGGAACACTTCCTGAAGGACTTGCCGAAGGATGCTTTACAGTTAACTTAAAAAAAAATAGTTATAAGAGAATACTCTAAAATAATCATAAAATATGCATAATAGTGAATACATAAAGCAGCAACACAGTCAGTTTTATCATTATCAAGAATTATGTACTGTACATAATTTCATTGCTACACTTGCATGGAACTGGCAGCCCAGTAGGCTTATTTGCACGGTAGCATGTTATGCTATGACGACACATGCCTACTGGGGGACAGGAATCTTCAGTTCTGTTATAAAATTATGGAACCACTGTCTATGTGTCATCTGCTGTTGAGGCACAAGCCTATAAATAGTGAGGCATTCCCATTTGAGATCCACTGAAAAGGAGTTGGGAAGTTATGAAGAAAAATGCAAAATAGAAAACTTTGTTGGCTAAGAAGTTTTTGCATCTTCACTATTAAGAAATCAGAGCAAAGTGATGTACAATAAATTAATGTTTTAACACTCTCTACTATTTGTGTTGGGACACTGGAAGGAATAGTCTGTGGCCAGTTTGCAAAATGGGTGCAATTATCACTATTTGATTTTATATATTAGGAGGGAGAGAAACAGTATTTGTCCAGCAATGTACCAGGACTGAACCTTAACATTTTTTTTTTAAAGTTTCAGGAGGTGAGAGGAGCCCAATGTGGAATGCAGAATGTCACCAACGATATAACTGTTTTACAAAGTCATGAAATTGTATCACTGGAAAAGGCTGAAAAAATGGTTGCCACCTTTGAAACTTTGGGATGAGTAGAATAACAATAAAGGTCAAAAAGAAACAAAAAACAACAACAGAAAACCCCAAACCTCCTTGTATTGTATTTGATGAAGTTGTTTACCACAAGAGTAGAGGCTGAATACTTTGAAATCACTGCACATAATAGGGCAAATGGTCAGCAGGTGGTGGGAGTCTGGTTTCTTGTTACTAACATGGGAAGTTACAGGCCAGTGAGGGGGACAGAGGCTGTTCACGTGGTCACAGAGTAGAGCAGGAGTTGGCAGCGTGAGGGCAGGTGAAGCATGAGAGATGATAATCTCCAGGGATGTTTATAGATATGTGTGTAGAGTGTTTTATTACACACATGTGCATTTTCCTGCTCCGTCACCTCAGAGGGTTACGAGCAACCACAGTAGCAAAGAGCAAACCCAGCACCCATGTCTTAGTTTCTAGTACAGATTATACAGTGAGCAGAATCACGGCCTCTTCGTGGAATGGCTGATTCCGTGTTTGGGTGGGAGATATACACAGTGAGTTTGGAACATCTGAAAGTGCAGGAAAGTAAAGTCCAAAAACCAAAAAAATCAGTAATGGAGGTGTATCCGAGGCACACAAGAGGTAACTGGAAAGCTCTCAAAGAGAAGCAAAAGATGTATTAGCCACATTAATATAAATGAATATTTGAATAAATGGAAAAGGGGGAATGGGAAAAAAATCCTGGGCAGAAGAATTCCACACTATTTATGTAGATACTCCATCCTCAAGGAAGCAGAGCAGAACTCTCTCCTCCTCCAGTGGCTGCACACGGCAATATCCTTCCAAAGAGCTGGGTGTGCAAAGCATGTAAAAAGGGCAACTGAAGAAACCTGAAAAATACAACCTCAGCCAGGTGATCAAGACTAATGTCAAAGATAATAACACATTTTGATCATATACTACCCCCCCACACTTTTTTTAAAGACAAAGTCTCACTCTGTTACCCTGGGTCAAGTGCCATGGCATTATACCTCACAGTAACCTCAAACTCTTGGGCTCAAGCAATCTTCTTGCCTTTGCCTCCTAAGTAACTGGTATTACAGGCATCCTCCAAAATGTCCTGGCTACTTTTTTTTCTATTTTTACTAGAGACAGGGTCTGGCTGTTGCTCAGGCTGATCTCAAACTCCTGAGCTCAAGCAGTCCATCTGCCTCAGCCTCCCAGAAAGCTGGGATTACTGGAGTGAGCCACCGCACCTGTATATACACACCTGTGATATTATGTAACAAAATTTTCAAACTACTTATGTGGATTTCCTTAAAAAGTCATCCTAATAGCCTAATCTTAAAAAAATGAAATCCGACTAATCCATGAACATTATACAAACTCCTGACCAATATTTCTCAAAACAGTAAGGTCTTTATTCATAAGAAGTATTTGAGAAATGATTAAAACTAGAAGGAGCTAGGGAACAGAATGACTAAATGTAAAGTCATACCTTGGTCGAGGTCCTGAAACAGAAAATACAAAACTTGGGTGGCGCCTGTGGCTCAGTCGGTAGGGCGCCGGCCCCATATACCGAGGGTGACGGGTTCAAACCTGGCCCCAGCCAAACTGCAACCAAAAAATAGCCAGGCGTTGTGGCGGGCGCCTGTATTCCCAGCTACTCGGGAGGCTGAGGCAAGAGAATCGCTTAAGCCCAGGAGTTGGAGGTTGCTGTGAGCTGTGTGAGGCCACGGCACTCTACCAAGGGCCATAAAGTGAGACTCTGTCTCTATAAAAAAAAAAAGAACAGAAAAAAGAAAATAAAAAACTTAAGAAAATATGAATGAAGCTTGGACTTGGTATTTAATTATCATTTATCAAGATTGTGGTATTAATAATGAGAAATGTCTTATCACTTAAGAATGTTAATATATAGGGAAACAATGTGACTAGGAGAGAACTCTCTGTACTATCTTCAACATTTTTCTATAATTGTAAAACTATTTTAAGATCAAAGCCTTTTTTTTTTTTAACTATATAGAAAAGAGTGGAGATGGAGAGAAAGACACTGATGTTTTTGCAGCAAAATAAATGCTGTATCTGAGGTACCAGCTGCTGAGCCGGACAAGTCTGTCCATCTGCCCTCCTGCGGTTCACATCACCGCACACTGTGTAGGTGTCCATGAACACACTCACACCCAAGCTTCTGTCACAAGTCACAGTAACTGTTAACTCTAAAGCCACCACTTACCATGAAAGTGAATTAAACTCTAGTCTCTCTTCCACCAAAAAATGAAAAACGATAAAACTAAACGAAACAATGTGGTATCTTTCTACACTAGCTTTCTGTATTACTTCTTTCTCTTCTTTTTCTGTCTTTTTGCTAGCATAATGACTATTTTGTGTGTTTACTTTGAGAATAATTCCAGAAAGATAAAAAAGAGCATTGTGGGTACTATATTCTGTGAAGTAAAAAAAGTAAACAGTGAATAGCTGGGCGCTGTGGTGGGCACCTGTGGTCCCAGCTACTCAGGAGGCTGAGGCAAGACAATCGCCTAAGCCCAAGAGTTGGAGGTTGCTGTGAGCTGTGTGATGCCACGCATTCTACTGAGGGTGACATAGTGAGACTGTGTCTCTACAAAAAAAAACCAAACAGTAAACAGTGAAGACCTGGAAGACTTTATATGTAATAAGAACCTAGTAAAAGCTGCGGTCAGGTGAGGATGAGGGCACGGTGGGACACAGCATGTATGTAGCAAGAGGGAAGGCAGCCATGGGGGTAGGGTGGAATCTAAGACAAGTAGGGGTGAATCTTATATGTGCAATAATGTAAAAGAACCGTGGAAGTTTCTCGCTATTGGTATCATGCATTCTTTCACTCACAACGCTCAGATGATTATGGAGAGCACACTTTGAGACTTGGGCAAAGCAGCATTGTAAGTGCTTACTTCTACTTGGAGAAGAAGAAAAAGACTCTGTATCTGGTCGATGGTATCTCTCCATCTGTTTGAGTAGCCAATTCGACTTCCGTGAACAATGTAGAGATGTCTATCCAGCCAAATCTGATTTCACAATGTATTTTTAAAGCATGTGGGAGCTACTTAATAGCAACTCGTACTTTTTTGCTGCCACGTTTTTCCCAAATATGATGAGGTAGATTTCATTGCAGAGAACCAAGGGGCAAATTACAGCAAGCTGGATGATGATTTTTTTCACTGAAATTAAATATATATGTATATGTATATATATATATTTCTAGTCTTCCTCTTAATGTAAAATTATAGAGGTTCCCCCCAAAAAGCCTTAATTTACCTAATTTAGTTTATAATTTATTAAAAACATTACGCAGTAATACAGACAGTGGTAATAAAAGGCTAGCTAAAATGTTAGACAACCATAGAAAGAAAATTCTCTATGTATTAAGGTTTCAACCATCGAATCTCACTTTCATTTCTGCTAAGCAAGCTCATGACCTTGCATGTTAGTTTGTGTGTATGGCATTAAATTTGACATAGATCATTTTTTATTAATTTTAGTCATTAAAGTTCTTTAAAAGGTTTAATTACTTTATGGCCAACAACAAAGGAAATCCATATGTTTTTACAGGGTTCTCACTGTGTCCGAAAATTACAGTAAGTCCACCTTTTAATTTAGCTTACCAACAATGGATTTCCACCAACGTGTACTTTTTTCTATTTTTTAAAAGTTTGATGCTTTTAAGGAAATATGTATTATATTGCTGTGATAGTGTTTTGTTATAAAATGATAAAATGGAAGTGCACTGGTTTAGAGAAGCCCAGGAAATGTAAGCCCAGGTGGAGGACAGGAAGTTGTCCACGGTTCCACTGAACTTAGGTGGAGTTGCAATTGTGTGGTGTCACAGTCAGTCTAGTTACTTTTTGAGAACTATTCCTCTGGTTTTTCTTCTGTCTGCATAATTTAGTTTTCTATGAAGTACTAGAGGAATTTTGGAGTACTGTATGGCTTATATTTTCAATTCTGTCTTTCCTTGAATTTTAGATAATTAGAATTCTCATTCTAAATATTCATATTTATTGAATAATGTGATATCTGTTATCAGTGGGTAAATATTGTAGCCAAAATTATATTAAGTAAATATAATTATGTCAAAGTGGCAAACTTAACTACAGAATTTGGAGTTATTTTTTAATCAGTGTTTCCAAAAGCATGGAATCGGTGTTATCATAATCACGGAATATAGATGTAACACAAAATAAATACTAAAATCTGTGAAAGGAGGAAGGAATCAAATAATAATGGAAGGAGGAGGGAAAGAAGGAAGGGAGGGAGGGAGGGAGAGAGTGGGTTTAGTTTAATTTTTTTTCAAACTTTATAAACTAGACAATTTAACTTGTTTTTTATTTTATTTTATTCCTAAGAATTGAGTACTTGTAAAACAATAATGTTTAGTAAAGTATAACCCCAAAATGTTGTTATTAAGTTTTAGGGGATCACTTATTATATTTTCCTTTTAACCAAATAATTTAATGAATACCTTTTTTTCCCTCAGTTTTCTTTAAAATGATCACTGTGTACTTAGAAGTTTTGTTATGAATTGACTGCTTGGTCCCTTAATAAAATCTCTTTGGACCACCCTCTCTCAGAATTAGGAATTTGGTAACAGAATTTAAGATCATTCAAAATATGGTTTAATTTTGTAGGCATCTTCTGCAATTGTTAAAAAAAAATCTCAATTTTAAGTGATTACTTTCATACCATTTTATGATTAGTCTTTTATTTTCTCTGAAACATTAGGAATGTTTGAATATGCATTAAGTCCATATGGGAGATACCACTTGAAACTAATATTGTTCATATTTATGTATGTATAAACAATTTAACAGGTATATTTAATGTGTAAGGAAATATTGATTTCAAATGCATTAAAATGTGTCACACTTTATGGGGGCAAGACATGATTGCAAGAGGGAGTTTACCTAACAATTGCAATCAGTGTAACCTGGCTTATTATACCCTCAATGAATCCCCAACAATAAAAAAAAAAAACATGGTAAATATTTTACCATCCTGCCATGAAACTATACACAGAAATATTATGGTGTCCTTACTTCATCCTCATCTAAATGGCTAGATTTATAGTAATGGGCCATATTTGGCAAGAAAGTTGTTAACTGCCAGGGTTTTAAAGAGGAGATAGTATAAAAACATATAATCAGAACATTGTCGTAGATGGTAAGCAGAACAGAGAGGCTCATAATGCCCCCTGCTCACTCATCTCACAAGTTACGCAGCAGGGTAAATGCGTAACAATTACTAGATAAGGACTGGGTTTTCTAATTTGAGATAGTTAATTTGTGTTCATATACATCATATTCTGTTTTAATAAAATTTTCTACTTATAATCTACGAGAAAACACAATCCTTTTACTGTATCCATCATCAAACTGCTTTCATTACTGCCTTAGGATAAATATGCAGACTTGGGACCTTGTTTTCTTTAAGAATGAACACATTTACACGTTTTCTTATCCACAGTAGCAGCGTGCCTGCAGGAAACATGTATTCAGTTATAATTCTACGTGTGGTGCACCAAGTGGTACAAGTCCTCAAAAGTGGGCATTAAATATAGTGAAATACATTCAAAAGACAAAAATACATCTTTCGTGTGCATAACCATCTTTATTATGATGGTCTATTACGATTACATTCTGAATGTAATCATATTCTCCTGTAGGGAATTTTAATGCATGTATTTAATGCAGAATTGTATTATCCATCTTTATTAGTGATGTAATCACATTTTCCTATAGGGAACTTTAAAGCATGTATTTAATGCAGACTTTTATTTCATTTTCTTACGGCACCTTTTGATTTTTATTATCTAAATTCTGATGTAAGCAACATCTTTGCTAAGTTATGTCTGTTAAAACACATACACATTAGCAATATTACTATGTTTGGGGGGTTAGGTACAAACAATTTAGTGCATTTATCTTAAGTGTGCAACTCAGTGGTACTTTAGACACACACATACAAACCAGTGAAGCAACTGCAGCTTAAAATATAGAGCACTTCTGGCACCCAAGAATGTTCCTTTTGCCTCTTTTCCAGTTAACGACTCCCCAGAGGTCATCGTCATTCTCATTTTTACCAGCATCAACTACATTCACTTATTCTTGAACTTGATAAAGTGAGACCATATGATTTAATACATACTAATTTGTTCCTTAGTAAGGATGAGATTCATCTATGTTGTTCATAGCAGAAGCTGTTTATTTTTGATTGCTATGGGGTAACCGATTCCAGTAATATCTCAAAATTACTTAACCGTGAGGTCTGACAGTTAGGCTGCCAAACGCATCCTAGGAAAATCGCTTTACCCTCATTGCTGAATATCACTATGGTCACCTTCAAATTACTCCCCTTGGGAAACTGTGCTCTGATGCTGGCACCAGGTCTACCCTTTTAAGCAATTTTGGAACTCTTTCTCTGGAATGGCTGATAGAGCTGTCATCGTATTACCCTTGATATCCTGAATGGGATCAAAATACCTTCCTTTCAATATTTCCTTTATCTTTAAATAAAGAAAAATATCATTGGGAACCAGATGAGGTGAGTGGGGAGGTGGTTCCAATAAAGTCACTTGTTTACTGGCTAAAAACTCACCTCACAGACAGTGCCACCTGAGCTGCTGCACTGTCACAGTGCAAGAGCCGTGAGTTGTTGGCCCGGATTTCCAGTTAAGATTTTCCTGTTCCTCCATCAATGTTTACTTTGCCTGCTATGCTTCTCACAGTCAGCTGATAACTTTTCTTTTTCATTTTTTGCAGTTTTTTGCAGGGGCTGGCTTTGAACCCACCACCTCTGTTGTATCGGGCCAGTGCCTTACTCCTTTGAGCCACAGGCGCCACCCATCAGCTCATAATTTTGACACACAATTCAGTGAAGTTTTGCAATGTTTGCATCAGTTCTGCTTGTTACTGGCCACCCCACCCTTTCTTCATCAGTGATGCTTCCTATTTTTACACTGCTGTTTTCTTCATGGCATTATCATAAACTCGGACTAACTTGTCCCTTACTTCACTTCCACTCTTGCCAAGTTTAACACGAAATTTGTGAACATTTGTTGGTTGGTCTAATTCAAGTCTCTGCCTTCTTATAAAGGCACACAAAAAATGCACCAAGAAGAATGAACAGCGCTCAGCAAGACACCTCGTCACATTGACACGATAATAGCTGTGAGGCACTAATCCCAAGGTTATGAAACCTCACTGCGTAGTTCGTGCAGAGCTGCCAACATAAGCACGTGATGGCAAGTTTGTAAACTTAATTATCAGACCGTGTAGTGTTATGTTGATTGCCTTTTCCTGTTTCTAGATGTTGTGTAATAAGACTACAGTTTCTATAAACATTGATATCCATGTTTTGTTGGTTGATACACGTTCTCTATTATATTCACATACAAGAATGGAATTACTTATAAGGTAGCTGTACATTCAGCTTTAGAAGTCAACATAATAAAATTACAAATGAGTAATATTATGGATCTGTTAATGCAGATTAAAACCACAAAGAGATAATACCTTACCTCTGTCAGAATGTCTATATTTATGATAAAAAATAAAAACAAACAAAAAAAGTTGGCACAGTACACTGAAATGGGAGCATTTAATACGCTATATTAGCAGAAATATAATTTAGTACAATCTCTGTAGTAAACAGAAGAGAGATTCCTTAAGGAACTAAAAGCATTACCATTCTATCCAGAAATCCCATTATTGGATATCTACCTAAAGGAAAGGTGGTTACTATATAAAAAATACACCTGAATGTTTACTACAGGAAAATCCACAATTAAAAAATGTAGAATCAACCTAAGTGTCCATCAACCAAAGAGTGTCTGAAGAAATGGGGTGTGTATGAGGCTGTCCAGAAAGTCTCTAGCTATGTAATTTGAAAAATAGAGACTTACCTGGGTGTATACTGTCTGGAAATACCTCGCATATACCTTACAATACAACTTGGCCATAACAATAATAATTTTTTTTTTCCAGCAGTGTAAGTAGGACTGGAATTCCATGATCCTAGGTGAAGTATTTCGAGAATAGAAGAATAACACATATACTGACAAGCGGAAGGTAAACGATGGCTGCATGTGTCATACAGAGCGGCTCAATGAACTTTGGGGACTCAGGAGGAGTGAGGTGGGGGATCAAAAATTACTTCTCGGGTATAGTATGCTATTTGGGTGATGGGCACGCTAAACGTCCCGACTTCACCACTATATAATTCATCTCTGTAACAAAATACTGCTTGTACCCACTAAGTCTATTGAAATAAAATAAATAAAATAAAATTTTAAATAGGGTTAATTAGATGGATAATGGCTGTGGTGTCCTGGGTTTTAACTTAAAGAAACCTACCTGCAAGTCAAATGGATTTCTTGTAAATTACTAACTTAAAAGAAACAAAACTTATGCTTCACTGACCACAAAATGCCTATAAAGCTTTGATTACATAACAGGGAAACTTCTCTCTGAATAGTTCACATAAAGCAACCACATAACTGTAACCAATTATTTAAACTGGTTTGCTTCCTCTCGTACCTTCTAAGAGACTTTTTCTTCAAGCCCCTCTGTAACCCCCAAACCCAAAACCATGGACAGGTATTTCTAGACTCATAAATCACTGTCCGCTCATAGAAACTCTTTAATATTAAAGAAAATCAAAGGAACCAAGACTTAAGTCCAAAGAAATATAATAGACGATATGAGATTTTTAAAAGTTAAAAATAACATCTTTAGAGGCAGAGAGCAGTGAGATAGCTGAAAAACAAACCTGTTTATTGGGATATACTTGCGTTTTCCTCACAAAAGTGAATATCAGATTCATGAGGAAATCAAGAATTAATACATTTGAGAGAAAAACTCAAAATACTGGAAAAATACCATTGTGTTCAGGTGTGCTGAAAATGTTTTCATAGTACTGTGTGAGAGAGAAAGGGCGCCACATATTTAACCTGCGTACGTTTTAATTTTCAAAATCCTTATGAGGTAGGATGATTATTTTTCCCATGTTATTCCTGATAAGTGAGAGACTCAGTGTTATCACATAGTCCACAGCTAGAAAATCTAGCGTGTGGTCTCAGCTCACTAGAAGTGGAAGACCTCAAGTTTCCCAGTAGTTTGTGTCCCCACTTGGCATTTTAAAACCCACCGGTCCTCTCTGGGTGGCTTCCTTCCAGCCTGCTTCATGTTCCTCCGATTTCTCAGAGCTTCTTTTGTATCAAAATATTCTTGAGAAAGGAAAATATTATCTGAGAAAAGTTCCCATGAATCCTTGTTTTTCAACAGGAGGCAAAGCTCTAATTTAAAGAAATTAATTCTAACATCATTTGAGGCAAGAGCAATTGGGTAAAATAATGTTTGTATGAAGGAGACTCCGTCAGGATGCTGAAATACTATAAAGATAGATGGCTGTTTGACCTCATTCGTAGGGACTGTCTCTGGAATTTTATCTCCTTTAGTCACTAATTATCATATTGTGAAAATAAAATATTTTTATCATTTAATTCAATTGTTATATGGCTTTAACTACTGATGTGTTACTTAACATTTGTAAAAATTTGTATTTGTTAAACAAAGCAAACTCTAGAGGAAAATGTGTTAAATTTTCAGTAAAACACACCAGGCTTTTGGAAGTTCATGCTACTAATGCAATATTCAAGAGTATGCAAATGTTTATTACACTACTCTGTTTTTACCTTTTTTTTTTCCATCCCTCCATCAGGTTTATTAGTGATAGCAATGAATGAAAAGTATAGTGTTTATAAAAATAGTAGTCATTAAATAATGTCTTCTTTTTCCCCCATGTTATAAAATACTTTTATTATTTTATTTATTTAAGACAGAGTCTCTTTCTGTTGCCCAGGCTAGAGTGCCATGGCCTCAGCCTATCTTATAGCAACCTCAAACTCATGGGTTCAAGGGATCCTCCTAACTCAGTCCCCAGAGTGCTGGGACTCTAGGTACATGCCACAATGCCTAGCTAATTTTTCTGCTTTTAGTAGAGACAGGGTATTTTGCTTTGTTTAAGGTGGTCTGGAACTTAGTAGAATCTGGAAAAATGCCTCCAAAGCTGATATATTTAAATGTTGCTATCAGTCCCTCGGGTAATTATTGAGGTATTTATCATTTAAAAGGTATTCATTATTTAAGATATTTATAATTTGATGCCACACATATTCTGCATCAAATTTTACCAGCGCATGTCAAACTTCTGTTTGAATTGCATTAAATCTGCAATCACATGTTTTAGAAACCCGCTTAAGTGAACACTGTAGGAAACAATGTTACAAATTGAAGGAAAAAATTATCCTGTTTAAAGCATTTAACTTAAAACATTACATTATGGAATTTTGTAGCAGTGCAAATGAGAACTCTTTTTTTTTTTTTTATTAAATCATAACTGTATACAATGATATGATTATGGGGCATCATACACTCACTTCATAAACCATTTGACACATTTTTATCACAGTGGTTAACATAGCCTTTCCGGCGTTATCTCAGTTACTGTGCCAAAACATTTACATTCTACATTTACCAAGTTTCGCAAATACCCCTGTAATATGCACCACAGCTGTGCTCCCACAGATCCCCCTCCCTCTACCCACCCTTCTCCTTTCCCACTTCCCCCTATTGTTAAGTTGTAGCTGGGTTATAGCTTTCATGTGAGAGTCCCAAATTAGTTTCATAGTAGGGCTGTGTACATTGGGTATTTTTTCTTCCATTCTTCGGATACTTTACTAAGAAGAATATGTTCCAGCTCCATCCATGTAAACATGAAAGAGGTAAAGTCTCCATCTTTCTTTAAGGCTCAGAGATCTAAAAATAGATCTGCCATTCAATCCTGTAATTCCTCTGCTGGGCATATACCCAGAAGACCAAAAATCACAACATAACAAAGATATTTGTACCAGAATGTTTATTGCAGCCCAATTCATAATAGCTAAGTCATGGAAAAAGCCCAAGTGCCCATCGATCCACGAATGGATTAATAAATTGTGGTATATGTATACCATGCAAATGAGAACTCTTAAGTGTAAACCAGAGTCAGGCAAATGCCGTCTGAAAGGCTGGTCAGGTACAGCAGCTACTGCTGGTACCTTGCTTGTGCTTTACAGCTGTATTTCTGCTCCCTAAAAAACCTGGGTATTTCTTCATTCTTCCACAACATTAAAATTTCAAAATCTTTTATTCTGTATTTAACATGATCCAACGTATGTGTGAATGTAGGAGAAGTTGCACCTATCAAGAACAAGAAAGAATATCATTCAGATGTCAGAAAGATCATTTCACAATAACGCACCATAAAAGGACCTATTAGAATGAGTTGGAAAATATTCTATCTTTCATAATTTTCTGAAAAAAGTCTACCATTGGTGTTATTCTTTCACTAAAAGCTTGATAAAATTTATCAGTGAACCAGTGAAGCTTTGGACTCAGAGTTTCTTTGTGAAAAAAAAAAATTTTAAACTGAAAGTTCAATTTATTGTATAATATCTGTGTGGCCAAAATGATCATTTCTAATAAATAGAAAACTATAACCTCCTCACCCCCAAATGTCTACCCGGGATGATGTCAAGACATCATAAGCAATTCTTCCTTTTTTATTACGTTTATGAGTGGTTTCCATTCCATTTCCCTTTTACCAAATGATTTGCTGACCTACCTCTTTCCTTCATCATCCTTTCATACCAGTCCAACATACTTAGTACTTGTGTTAAAAACTGATCTACCCGCAGATATTTCTGACAGCTCCAAGAAAAGTTGATTTTTTTATTTTATTTTCTTCAACTTTTTAGTTGTTAGGGCAGAGTGACTACTTCTAAACTCTTTACATACTGGACCAGATAGGAGAAGCCATCAGAAGTAAATTTTAAATCATCATAAAGAGCTCTGAGAAGTCCATGAAAAAATGAGATTATTGCAACAGCTAAAGTTCCATTATGCAAAATGTTGTCCCGTAGCTCTCAAGATGTCCATCTTGCTGGTGATAGCTTATGTTTGGGGTATACATTGATATAAATATACAGTGTAAAGAGAGATTTTAACTACAGTGCCGTGGTTTCCACTAATTAAGAAATAGTAGAATTAAAATTGACCAGAAGACGTGACCTACGGCTACAAATAATCCTCTGCCTCAATTGGTGTGTCATTCATCAAAATATCTGGTATAAGATTTATGAACACAACTCTAAAGTGCAGATGAGTAACTATATTTACTCTGTTGTTCACATATACTTTATGCCATCAATTAAAATCATCACAAAAAAAAATGTGCATCGGAGGTCTTCTAAAATGTTGCCCACTGATCTCCGTCCCCTGTATCATCCCTTGCCTTTGAGAATAACTAGAATGAAAGAAAATGGAAAATCATTATTCTATCATAACAGCAATAGGCACACATATCTGAAAGTTGCAGATGCAGCTTTGTGACAACTTTCCGGTAAATTCACACCAATCCCATGTTTTACAGCTAAAATGCAGCTGAGGTTTTCTTAAGTGGCCTCGTGTGACTCCTGCTTTTACAGAATTTCCTGAAAGGTCAGCTTCTTTTGGATATGTTCTAACAGTGTTGTGAGCATCAAATTTGCTATATTAAATCATTTTATGAGAACATTTCTAAGGGATTCATATATTTATAATAAAACTGTAATTGATGAACACTCATTTATCATGTTATTGAATAGGACATGCCAAAAACACTGACCTGACCAGCATGAACGATCTAATTATCTTGCAGTGATTACACGTATGTACTGTAGGCAGAGAACTGTGAAAGCCACCTTCTCTCTTTTCCATTTTGCACACCAGGATCTAATAAATCAGATAGAGCTGAATCACTAATCACATGACAAGAAGAGGCTGAATGTGAGAAATTGGGAGAAAAAAAGACATTTAAAAGGCTAAAGCGAAACAAGACAGATGGTCTCCAAAGGATTTGCTGAACAGGAGTCAACAACTGTTTAATTACCCCTGGGATGGAGCGCAGAGACCGTCAGATCATGAGAAGTCAGAGGTGTGAGGAAGCAAAGACTTCTCCACCTGTTCACCCTTCCTTCTTTAGATTACTCTGGAAAATACAAACTGTAGCTATGATAAAGCGTGTTATAAATTCTTTTCAAAGCCATACTGCCTTAGATAGAGTACAGTTCAACACTTGGTAAGTTATTGGAGTAACTTCTAGAGTTCCATATTAATTTTATGAAATGCACACTTACGTTTGGTTACTCCCATGATTTTTGATCCTTTTTCAATAAAGACACTACACACTCCATAATTGACAATAAAATTAAAGAAAGCAGTATATATTTTTTTCTTAACTTCAAAACAGTCTACGCATATTTTGTTACACTATGAAATATTGAATATGTTCTAGTGCCTAAAGCATTTTTATATATACAAAGTATTTGGTAAAGGTGTGTTAAAAACTAAGTAAATGCTTTGAACACGACTCCTTTTGAAACAGCCTATCAAGATCAATCTAGGCTTACCAGTGAAGCCACTGGACTCAGAGTTTCTTTGTGAAATTTTCTTTTTTAAATGAAAGTTCAATTTATTTATCCTGCACTTCTAAAGATCTAAGTTGAAAACATTTTTCTTGTAACACTGTAGCCCCTTATATCCTCATGATTGATATAAATTTTGCAAATTAAAAACTGTATTATTCCAGTAGTCCTATTACCTTGGTGATTACTAACAAGAATAGAACAAATGCAGTATATGATAGGTGCTCTATTTCTTTTCTTTTTTTTTTTTTTTGTAGAGACAGAGTCTCACTGTACCGCCCTCGGGTAGAGTGCTGTGGCGTCACACGGCTCACAGCAACCTCTTAACTCTTGGGCTTACGCGATTCTCTTGCCTCAGCCTCCCGAGCAGCTGGGACTACAGGCGCCCGCCACAACGCCCGGCTATTTTTTGGTTGCAGTTTGGCCGGGGCTGGGTTTGAACCCGCCACCCTCGGCATATGGGGCTGGCGCTCTACTCACTGAGCCACAGGCGCCGCCCAATAGGTGCTCTATTTCAAATAGTGTGGGCTGAGATTAATTTTTGGAATGTGACAATATAGTCTACTGAGGGATTTTGTGTTTGTTAATGAGGCTTTTAACCCATATATCTATATACGTATGACTATTTCCATTAATAAATCCACAGACTTAACAGATTTGATGTATTTGTCCTTAAGAATATGTTTACTCAGATGTTCAAATACATTTTATGCAAATGATGGAATTTCTTTATTGTGCTATATTATCAATGCCTTCAAGAATTTTTACAGATAAAGGCAGCACAACTTTTAAAGAAAACAAACTTGCAAATTTAATTTTTCACAGTGATAAAGCATGAAAATAAACCTAATGAAGATAATGCAAATGATTATAATATTATATGACCATGGGGAAAATAAATCTCTAATGCCAGCTAATTTAAATTTAAATGTAATTGTCAGTCAGTGACACATGGACTCAATCCTGAATATTTTATTCTAATCAGAAAAGATATAAATAGCCTTATCTCCCACCCCAAGATATTTAAAAGAGCCAGACTGAAAGACTTCACCATGCTGAAACCCAGGAAAAGAAATGTTTCTACAGCAAATAACACATAACGGCTTATTCTGAGTTTCCCATCATGCATCATATTGTCACATTTTCACCAAACTATTCCGAATGCATGGCCCTAGGTCCAAAAGTCTATCCAAACTGCTCATTTTTGGGGCTTTTGAAGTCTAGGAAAGATGTACTTAGAGGTTTTAGGTAAACACTAAAAAAGCTAAGAAATTACACAAAATAAATTCTCAGGATACCAGTCATACTCTCTCAAGTGGGTATATTTATTTGTTCAGCATTTAAGAAATATTATTAAGTATCTTTTCTGAACACAAAACTGCTAGGCATTGGGGCAAGGAGAGATGGTTCTTTTAATGGAAATAAAGAAAAAAACATTTTTCACCATAAATTTATTTTAAACCACAAATATTTATTTATCTAAGTAAAGATCCTAAGCTTTTTTCCCTTGTAAAATATATGAATTGATTTTTACAGTCTATTTAATGCATTACTTTGGAAAGTAATTTTTTAGAATTTTCTTTTAAAATCATATATAAGATAGGTATAAAAATTAGCATAGATTATCTCCTCTTCATATGTATATGTACATATATGCACAAAATTATATTAAGAATGTACTGTGGGATAATATTGGAAAATAAATGTTGCCTATGTTCAGTCATTGATAGCTGTGGTCCCCAAGCCCAGGCAATGCACTGGCCCTGGGCCATGGCCTGATGGGAACTTGGGAACTGGGCAGCACAGCTGGGTAGGCGTGGCCAGCAAGCAAAGCTTTGGCTGTGGTTTATAGCCACGCCCCCATTGCTCACGTCATCACCAGAGCTCCGTCTCCTGCCAGATCAGCAGCGGTGTTCAATTCTCACACAAGCACAAACCCTACTGTAAACTGTGCTTGTGAGGGATTTAGGTTGCACGCTCCTTGTAAGAATCTAATGTCTGATCATCTGAGGTGGACCCACGGCAGTGATGCCAGCACTGGGGAGTGGCTATAATACAGCATGGGCCCATCTAGTTGTAGGAAAACAAGCTCAGGGATACCGTTGATTCTGCATTATGGTGAAAGGGTTAATCATTTCATTATATGTTACAATGTAATAATAATAGAAATAAAGTGCACCATAAATGCAATCCCCTTGAATTGTTCGGAAACCACCATCCCCACTGGCCTATGGAAAAATTGCCTTCCTTAAAACTGGTCCCTGGAGCCAGAAAGGTCGGATGCTGCTGATCTATAGTCCATTAAATCTATTCTCACACGCGTCATATAAACTGTGTTAACTAAGTTTTCAAATAAGGAAAACTATAGTTAGGTTGATCATGAATGAAATCCATGCTGTATGTTGTACAAGTAAAAGTAGAAAGAATTGACATGAAAATTCGGTTGGTCTTCATCAAAGGCCCATGCTTTCTGATTGACATCCTGCTTTGCATAACTCCATGTGTTAGTCTGAGCAGGCTGATAGAACAAAAGGCCATATTTCTAGCCACCTTCTAGGTGGCTGAAAAAGCAGATGGTTATTTCTCAGAGTTCTGGAGGCTGGAATTCTAGGATCGACTGCTGGCAGATTTGGTTCCTGGTGAGCACCCTTTGCTTGGCTTGCAAGTGGCTGTATTTTCACTGTTGTCTGCATGTGGTGCAAAGAGATTTAGCTTGGGTCTCTATTCCTCTTCCAATAAGGACTTAATCCCATCATGGTGATGCCATATTCATAATCAGATTTCATCTTAATTACCTGCCAAAGACCCCATCCCCAATATTATCATAGTGGAGGTTAGAGCTTCAGCCTATGAATGTGTTTAAGGGGGAAGGCCAAACATTCAGTCCCTAATACCTCATTGGGTTCAAATGTATATACGCGTATGAAATCTGAAAGCTGCCTTCCTGAAATGATGTGGTGCGGGCTAAGTCAAACAATTTTACATATACATATGTGCGTGTATATAAAAATACATATATATTTACATACCATATAATTTACATATATGTATATATGTACACAAACAAATTATATGTATACGTGTGTTTATGTGTGTACATATATACTATATATCTAAATAGGTACACACACAGATACAAGGAAATTTAAGTGAAAGTCTATACTATTGGCCAATTGCTGTGAACATCTGGAGTTGGCTGCCTAGTACCACTTTCTTAGAATTAGTATAGGAGCCATTGTATTTGCATAATATAATTGAATTACAGTTCAACTTATTATCCCCATCATAGAAATTGCCAGAACTTCCTTCCTCCAGATTCAGTGATTTGTGATTTGGTTCACATGTCACCTGACAAACCAGATCGGTCAGGCTATTAGCAACATTTAAACTTTATAAAGAATTTGAGGTCAATCTTTATACTAGCAGTAAAATTACAGACTTATCATCTTATTGATTTGGATTGTAATGTATACAGTAATGATTTAATAAAAAAAATTGTTAGGAGGAAAAAAAGTTGAGATAAAGTAAGATAGATTGCACCTCACAAACAAGAAGAGACACACAGAGATGAGGCCTTGAGTGAGTCAGTTTCCTGCTCTTGCTGGTCCATATGTGCACACGGTCTCTCCAGCTGTCTCCAGTCAGCTGTGTGGGTTCTGTGAGTCAATGTGTTCTTCGTTTATCTACAGAAGTTTGCATTGCGTTTCTGCAAATGTATTTTGCATTTGAAACCAAAAGTTAAAACCAATACAGAAATTTGTACCTGATGTGAGATGTTACCAATTAGGCACTTACATGAAAAAAGTGGCAGAATGTGGTGCTGAGGGAGATTGACAATTCATCGGTAGGACTGCAAAATTAGTAATTTAGTATGGTGTTATGAAACCCAGGGTTAAAATACAATCCATTTCTCTTCAGACTCAGCTCATGTGCCTTCTGAAATCTGTGTTTTGACACACATGATGTTAAATTATCTACCTACACAAAACATTGACTACTTCTTGTGGCCCTCAGCTACATAGGCAAATGCCGATGTGGCCTTCTCAATCTTTGAGTAAAGCCTGTGACTGAATCTAAATTTACAGAACAAATTCTTTAAATAAAGGGATTTGTTCTGCAAACTTTGGATTCAATCCACGAGTCACACTTGGAGATCTGGAGGCCCAATGTGACCTGGAGGCTACAGGTCTCCCGACTCTATTTACAGACTCCTTTTTCCTTCAGATTAATGTAAGGGTAGATATGATTAGTAACATCGTTTGCATTTCTCAGATAAAATCCAAGTTGTAGCTGAGCCCTTCACCCAACACCCAAGAGGTGTGCCGGGTACCCCGGCACTGTACCTTATAGGTGTGAGCTTACCACACCCTTTACCCTCTCCCATGTGGCCTCTCTCCTCCATCTCTTCAACTAAAGCAATGTGCCAGGATCCTGCTGAGATCCCAGTCTTGGCTCCACAGCTTGAAATCTTTCCCAAGGCAACAATCTGGGTCACCTCATGTGATACTTAGTTCTATTTTCTAAAATATATTAATGCAGCAGCTAAAATAATAGTAATATTAACACAACCAACACAAATTAGGACAGAGAATTAGGAAAAGATAAAAAAGCTTCTGCAAAACAATTGAATGTAATTGAATATAATACCTATAGTTAATACATATGTAGATAACATTAGTTTAATTGTATTATTTAAAATTGATAAGATGGTGAAACAATTATACAATGGTTTCCTTGAATAGCAGAATCAGAACTTCTCTATGAGTTAAAAGTCAGCTTGACAACAGTGTATACATAAAAGTAAAGTTTGTTTTTAAATAATCTCAGATTAATATGAGGATACAGACTATTAGGTCACATTGTTTGAGTTTGTTAGGTAGAGCCCAAGTTGTGTACTGCAGCCCTTCATCCAGGAAGTGAGCCTCTGAGATCAGTGGCTCTCAACCTTCCTAATGCTGCAACGCAACCCTTTAATATAGTTCCTCATGTTGTGGTGATAAATTTATGGTTAGGGGTCTCCACAACATGAGGAACTGTAGTAAAGGGTTATGGCATTAGGAACATTGAGAACCGGTGGTAGATGACAGTGGACCAATCCCCTCCTTCCAAATAATGTCTCAATGACAGACTAAATGGATGTTTAAAACCATTGAAGGAAAAAGTGTTCATGGTATTTCAGGAATGGAAAAAAAAATATCCAATGTACTCAGTACTACTGTGAAACCAGTTTATAATCACTCACACCTTCATATGAGAGATGCATCACAACTATAGCCCAGGATGAAGGAGGGAAGGGACAGGAAGAGGGGGGTTGTTTGACAGAGGGAGGGTTCATGGTGGGACCACCCCATGGAGCATATTGCAAGGGTATAAGTCAAATCTATCAAGTATAGAACACAAATGTCTTAACACTGTGATTAAGTAAATGAGGTGAAAGCTATTTTAATAGTAGGATGTAAGAACTCCAATTTATACAAATAATCAACACATTGAATCACACAAAGGCATAAATGTATTCATAAACTAGGTATATATGAATTAATAAAAAAAGTAAAAGAAAAGAAAAAAGTTCTCACATTGTATGTGATCTTTAATATATAAAAATGTATTTTCTTTTCCAAATTAAAATCAAGATTGCTAAAATTGACCAATTATTCACTAACTATCCCTCTTCCACCATTCTTTTTTCCCCTGCAATTCATGCGTGTATGTTCTTTTAAATAATATCTGTTCTAAATTAAAAAAAATAATAATTCAAGCCTATTCTCTTTAGGATATTAAATTGTAGTTATTCTTTGTTTTAATTTAAATCTTAATGTTGAGGCATTCAGTCAGTTCACAATATGTGCTGTAATGGACTCTGATGAAAGCAGAAAATGTCAAGAAGTAACAGAGCAGTCATTTAAAAAATATTAAAATCTTAATTTTAAGGATCTAGAGAAAATACATGTTTTCAGGGAAATTTTGAGTTTATTAAAATATTTTTAAAAGAAAGCATAAGACATGAAAATGTCAGGTAATTTAAGATACTATACCTTAAAAATACAAGATCTTATTATAGGTATTATCCTCTAGGATTTCAATATACTAGTCATTTGGAAAAATTAGATTTAAAATTATGTTTCTTAAGTGAATGATCAACTTGGTGAATATATGTGTACTATTATAGGCAAAATCATCATATTTGTTTAAATTGCAATAAAATCTAATTCTAGTGCAATGTCAGATTCTGAAATCAACATGTTGAAGTGTTTCTAATAACGTTCCCCCCAGTAGGAAAAACCTGCAAAGAGCAACTGAGAACAATGTTATTCTTCACCTGATATTTCAAAATGTAAATCATTGTAATTTAATAACTGTTACCATATGCAGCTACATGCCCTATTCCGTTCAAAGTAGAAAATGCCATGTATATAATGTAAGCTACCATAAAGCCACTTCATGGAACCCCAAACCCTTATTCAGTTAGAGCAGAGAACTGACCTGCCATTATATTACTTTCTAGGATAGAAACATAGGGACCATGAAAAAACATAAGAAGGCATTTCAGTTTGAGTGTAAATGAATATATTTAACCCTAATTTCTTTGTAATGACATGCGTTTCAAAAGAGGAATTGTGTTGGAGCCTCTAAAGATGGGAAGCATCGTGCAGAGGAAATGCAGATATTTCTCTCCCCTGGTATCTGCAGTCTGCAGTTCAGAAATGGGCCTCCTTGGTGTGTTAGTCCATCAAAACCAATATTTATAATTAAGTGATGTGTGAAATCCTCTGAAGGATCAGTGAATGTCATTAGAACCATCAGCATGTGCAGGTTTTTCTTCCCTACTGGAACGTTAAGTCACACATACAGCAGCACCTAAGGGATGCAGATGGCGTCACTGATTCTGAGAAGCTGAGTGACTTGCACTAAGAATCAACACAGAAGACTTGAAATTTGAACATAGGACTCAGATATCAAAAGTCATTCTCTTCCCACACAACTCCCTTTTTTGTTCAAAGTTCCTCCTGAGTGTGAAAAAAATATATATCCTCAGAGAAAAGAAAGTTGATTTGTTCCCAGTCACATCAAAAAGTGTTCCACTACCTAACCTGTCACTAATGAGGAGATTTATAACGTCAGTTGAAATTATCGATTGCAATTTTCTTTCCTCTTATTTCTACTCTCCACCAGCTGGTGAAAGCACAAGAAAGAAATATTCACAAATGTTTGGTATTTTTATAGGTGGGCGGCATTTTTTCAAGTTTTGCTTTTCACCAATTTTGATTTATACCTGATTTTAAAACATATTGAGTCTTATTCTCTTCACTAGCAGGAGGGAGTAGCTCCCATAAATTTCTTGATACTGCCAGCTTATACAAAGGAAAGGATTGTTTTGGATTGAACAACATATATAATTCCAGCTCAGGGGCTGAAAAAAAAAAATATAATGAAAGAATTCTCTAATATCCTCTAGGCCTAGAAAGGTAGGGAGCAGGCCTTTCATTAATGAGGGAATATTAAATGAATCTATTCATAGTACTAAAATTACGTATCAGAGCATCTGCTTTCATTCAAAGATATAGTTATAAACAAACTAAATGGGGATTTTTTTCTTATCCATAAAATCTAAATGCTGTGAATTATAACTGCTTAGAAATGATTACTGTAACACTCCTGTCATCAAATATTACGATGGATATCACTTTTTCTCAGCCATATCAAAGAATTGAATAATAAGCAGTCTACTTTTTCCAAGTCTAAAAAAAGCTGAATGTGATAAACATAACTAAATCATGTTTAAAATATCAATGGCTTATGTCTATACACAAAAATCCAGAACTTTATAGCAAAATACCACCTAGTTTTCTAAGCACATGATTATCTTAATTCCCTGAAAGATAATCATATTTGCAACAATGTAATTTGGGGCTTTGAATAATTGGCAGAATTATGGAGCCGTGATAAATTACTTAGATAGAAAATATGTTTAGATTATTTCTTAAAAAATCACCAATTATATTTTTCAGGCATACTCAGAGATCTTAGAAAATATTCTAATAATAATTTTTCATGATATTTAACAGTTCATACTTGTGGAACTTTTTTTTTAAAAAATATAAGCACTAAAGGGCAATGAGAAAAGCCAAAACTCAAATAGTGTGAGGCTCAACTCTATTGTCATTTAAAATTGAAATTCTGACAAAACGTGTGATAAACAACACTAAAATCATGATTTAGCTGGAAATCCTCCATGGGAGAGATTCATAACTTAAATAAATTGATTTCCAAGTGAACTTTTACAGGGCAGTGTATGAAACTTAGGGTACTTGTTTTATCACTATTTTTTTCTGGTGGATATAAATTAGTCATTATAGAATATTAATAAAATAATTGTAGAATATCCTGTTTTTTAAAAAAGTCTGACAGGTTTGTATTTAACTGTTTGTGTCTATTTCTTTAATCTAGTTTATGATGGGATACAATGGTAGCCACTGAAACTGAAATGTGCTGGAAGTGAGGACACCACATAAAAGATCGGAAACACTGAGGTTTGACATGTTCTACACAAATAAATACTGTGTATTTATATAGACGATCAAAATGCAAGTAACACATTTCTTTCCCTTCATGTTTAGAATGACTGTGCAATTATCTTTATTTCTAATGTTTATTTCTCAAATGCAAGAATATGTATGCTACAGGATTGGAGATAGGAACTGCACAGCTTTCCAAATAGTTACAAATTTGTTTGTACGTATGGAACTAAACTTAGTCTACTAAAATATGTGGCTGTGTTGGGAAGTAAGTACCATAACAGAGAGTTCACAAATATTTATTAAATCACAAGTGATAAAATTGTGCTAATTGAAGCATAAATGTATACATATTTTGTATATTTATATATAACATATGAATATATATAATAAATACATATATTTAATTATATATAATATACATTATATATAATATATATAATAATGTTATATATAATGAAATATATAATATATATATTAAACCTCACGGGTGACCACAACAATTCTTTAGAACCTAGGCCAAAAAATGAGATTAAGGAAACTGTATTTTGTCTCTGATTTCATTTAGTTTCTGGCATAGCAGTTAATGAAAAGCAGATTATTTAGTCTCCTTTTATTATAATTGGATTGTGTCAGTAACAGAAACACACATTTTTTATTGCATTAGACGCGGACATCCCTGTCACGTCACTCACGTTATGCAGCTGCTTACTCCTGAATTGTGCATTATTATGGGCTTATGTGCTGGAATTTCAGCACTCACAGTATGTTTCAGTCATGCATTCATTTTATCAGATAGGTAGCAATTGACACAATTCTTCTAATTAACTTATTTGTGAGAATCAGGGTTAGAAGAAATGGCTTCTGTCTTCATTTACCTCTTAGATACAAACACTCACCGGGAGTAGATGCAAGCATCTGATGACTCTATTTTGTTTTCAACAGTTGTTATGTCCAAACATTTACCTATTGTGCTGCCTGCCTGTCCCTCTCAGCTTTCATTTCTTTCCTTAAAGTTTTCAGAGATGGAAATTTAAAAGCTACTGCCAGTTTTCAGGCTGGGAGGGAGATTTTAACAGTTGCACTTGCATGAGATTTTGAAGTAAAAAGGGAGGCAGAGGACGTTTTCCTTTCCCCTTTTCTCTATTTCTGATGGTGAGCATGGTTGTTCAAATGAGAGAATTCAAATGAGAGACTTACCTGAAAAAAAAATTGCAGTTTCTGTAGTCCGGTGTCTTTGAGGACAGGAAATAGTTCAATGTTGATGGTATTTCCTCTCCCTTTGGGTAATTGATATGGGCGTCCCTTCCGTAGTGTCCCGATGATGAGATGGAGTTGCAGTCTTGACATTGGCACGATGATACAGCAGCATAATTTCATGGTTGCGCCAAAACTGGCCTCTGAGTCACTTTCCTACTGTTTTGGTGTATTTCCTGGAGTCTCTTTGGACACGCTTCTTCAACTTTACAATTTACACCCACCAATACCTACATCAAATCATACACCCTTCAGATGAGAGATTTCTGTCTCTTGCCCAAAACTAACACATATACTGATATTTAGACATTCTTCAATAAATTATAATATATTCTTTTCTGAAATACCTTGTTTTATATAAATCACAAACTAAAAAAATTTGGATTAGGAAAGAACTAAAAAAAAAAAAAAACCCATGAAATCTTGTAAGAAAAATTGTCAAAAGTAGTAACGATGCTAATAAGGAACTAGTATTTTTATAAATATATACTACATTTCTAATAAATGCAGAAGTGCCACAATAAATAGATGTTTTTATTTTTATTGAGAATACTAAAGTTAATGTGATGGAAAGCTTGAGACAGTTGAGGGCATTCATCTTAGTTCATTTTCTATTTCTTGTACAGAAATTGGATTATGACCTAAAACTGGGTAATTTATAAGAAAAAAAAATATTATATTCATAGAGGCTGAGAAATCCAAGTTCAGCTGGCCATACTGGGTGAGAGTCTTCTTGCTCCTGTAACTCTGCAGAGTCTCACGGTGGCCCACGGTACCACATTGTTGGGGGCGGGGTGACCATGGAAGCTCAGGTCTCTCTGCTTTTATAAAGGCAGCAGTCTCACTTCTATGATAATCTACCAATCTATGATTAATCCATTTATGTATTGATTCATTCAAGACCACAGCCATTACTATCCAATACCTTCTTAAATGACCCATCTCTTAATACTGCTACATAGGGGAATAAATTTTAACATGGACTAACAATTAGTCCCCATTGGAGGGGACTAATGTTCAAACCACCACGTTCTTCCCCTGGACTTCCACAACTCATGTCTTTCTTACATATAAATGCATTTGTTTCAAGCCTATAGTCTTGAAGTTTTAACTTGTTCTAACTCCACCTCAAAAATCCAAAGTCTAGACTCTATTGTGAGTTCCGCTACAATCAAAATAAGTTATTATGACAGTGGAGGCATAAGCAGACATTCCCATTCCAATAGCGAGCAGTAGACAAAAATGAAGGAATAGCAGACCAAATCCCAACAAGCAAATGCGAAATCTTAAAGCTGGAGAATAATCCATTTGACTCTGCATACCAACTCCTGGACACACTGGGGCAGGGGTTGGGATCCCAAAGTTTCAGGTAGCCCTGCCCCATGTCATAGATGGGTGACGTCCACTTGGCTGCTCACGTAGGTTGGTGTCTATAGCTTTCCCAGGTGGGCATCGCATCCTGATGGCAGCCTCATAGCTCCCAAAGTTTCTCCAGCGATTCTCCATGGTGATCTCACACGCACGGCTCCACCAGGCCTTCCCCTGTTTGGGGCTCTCTGAGGCAGCTCTGCTCCTATGACAAGTCTTTGCCGGGGCCAGTGGCCTTTTGGTGGCATCCTTTGAAATCTGGGTGAAGGCTGCTGTTCCTCTTTTTGCTTCCTAAAATCTGCAGGATTAGCACCAAATGAATGTTGCCAGGGCTCATGGCTTGTATCTTCTTGAATAACAGAGTGATCTGTCCTTGGGGCAGCTTGTGCCACAGGTAAGGTGGCCAAAAATCACTGTGCTAGAATCAGAGCCCAAGATCCCAAGGTGGGCCTGGGTAGTCATCCCAGAGAAGGTGTCTGGGGCCCATTTCAATACCATCTGTCCTCCCAAAAAGGCAAGTGATGGGAGGGACAGCCTGAAGATCTTGTAAATGTCTTTAAGATCTTTCTTCTATTATCTTTTAAGGAATAACACTCATCCCCTTCTATACTTCCTCATGCTCTGGCAAATCGGTACGGGGCCATATCATTAGTTTTGTCTTCCAAACATGATTTTTCACTCTTTATATGTTCAGACTATTAGTTTTCCAAATAGTGAAGGTGTTCTTCTCTTTTGGGTATACATTCTGTATTGAAGACTTTTCTCCTCTCACAGCTTAATATTAGTTCTTAAAAGCAGCCATGTGAATAGACAACCTGTATAATAATTTTACATAACCTCCAATAATTTTACATTATTAGAGATCAAATGATGCCTATAGTTTCATGTAAGTTAATTTCACTCATTTATATTAATTAAAAAATTCTGATTATTATAAGTTTATGAAAGCAGGATATTTCACATACAAATTTTACTTTAAGAGTGATTGTTGCAAAATATTTGTGAAAAGTGATTTATGTAAAAAGAAAAGCAGATACTTTATCCCATCTACTTGAGTTCTTTCTCAAACCACTTGCTCTCAAAGACAATAGTGACCATTTGCTACTCTAAACTGACATCACACTCCTCTCTACAATGCCAAAATGTGTGATTTTACTTGCAAGAACTTGGAATGATTCAGGGATCAGTTTTCGCATCCCCATATCTTTTCTTCTCTTCCTTTACTTGTTCAGTAATAAACCAAAGTGAAATAAACCCAGGGAGCATAAATCAACCTTCTCAATCCACTGGATTTAGAATCCAGACTGGATTTAGAACCCAGACCCTGGGTACCTCAAATACCACCCCCAAGAAATTTTAAGCATCTTCATAGTGAGGAAGGGATTTAATTTTCCAGATACTATCATTCATATATCTTTATAGGTCTAAAAGTAATGCCCTCTAGAGTAGGCAGTAAATACCTGCTATTTCATGATTGACACTTAGAGTAGACCAACTGCCAATTTCAAATATGTAAAGCCCAAAAGTTGACAGGCACTGAGACCCATCAGGCTTAAAATCGTCTCATTATGCATTTCAGCATTCTCATACTCAGTGACTGATTTCAAACATTTTTCAAATCCCTGGCTCTCTTCTCATTCATTTATTACAATCTGAAAAAATTGTTACATAATTAAATAGTATACTTTATTGAAAATCACTTAAATATGAAAAATATTTTCTGCTTCTTATTATATTTGTCTATAGATGTATGCTTAGAGTCATCACAATCATAGGTAAAATCTATTAACATTAGAGAAAATTAATTCAAAATGGCTAATCAATTTGGGACTAATTCTTAAAAATATAGGTAGTCCAGTAAAAAATACTGAAAGGCAAACTGATCATTTTAAGCCACAGACCATGCTTTTTTTCAAGTACTATCAGAATAAATAACACTGTGAGTAAAATATATGCAGACGATGTATTGCTACATACACAGGTTCATTTGCATTTATATGTTTTGAAATATTGTTTTTGAGATTTCTAAACTCTTTCACACTCTACAAGAAGCTTACTAACATGTACTGTCTGTTTAATTATTACTCTATTTTGTCATGCATAATGTGCACTTTCTGGCCTAATGTTTTGAGGGAAATAAAAATGCATATTATACCTGGATCATCTAGCTCAGGGTTGTGGAGCCCAGGAGTCTCCTAGGACGGGGAGGGCCTCCCTCCTGAGCCCGCCAGGTGCAAGGAGATAACTCTGGGAGAATCCAGGATCCAGTGGGCCCTGCCCAGAGTGGCCTAGTGTCACAATCAGGGGAGGGGGCAGTTGCAGGACTGACGAGGTGGGCTGCAGCTGTGATGGGCGAGGAATGAGGCCTAAGATCAGCCCCACAGAGAGGAATCCCTGCTTCAGCCCCAGGGACTACCTGACTGCTTGCAACCAAGCAGCTTCAGAAGCTCCAGGCTGGTGGCCACCTTGGCTACAGCCCAATGTGGTGGAGAGGGCTGGGCTCCCAAAAGAGAGGAAATGGGCATCCTTCCAGAGCAGGTGGCTGTGGGAGGGCAGTGCGATCGGCACATTTTCAAGGGGACCTTAACCCTCTCCAGATGTATCTCTCCAAGCCAAGAGCTGCCCACTTTATCGTGGGGTGTTTTCCTTAAAGTTTGGGTTAGAAACGTGAGTGTACGTTATACACAGGGGCACATTATATACAGCAAAATATAGTAATATGCCAATCCCTTATATTTTTAACTGTCAGTCATTCAGAATTTTTTCAACTATGTTCTTTCAAGCCTATATTATACATTATTATAGACAACCTAATAGTGTCTTTTCTTCACATTAATATTGTATTTCAGGTACCAATTTTTTTTCCTAAAAATTAATGTACAGTACAGTTAATTAAGTTAATCTGTAATTGGATCCTTCCTTGATTTTTAATTTTTAATGCCCTAGTCACCCACCATTTCTAAAAAAATTCTTTAAGTCACACCTTAATTTCTCTGTGGCCATCCAGTTCATCTAAACTTACATTATCGGTATTTATTCTTAACAGTTTTAACCCAGAATTTTCCACAGCATGAAGTGTTTTATAGCCTCTCTAAATAAATTATCTAATCTAATATAATTAATCTCCACATTACAAAGTAAGTAGTATCTTTTCAGAGAGTGTGGGCTCTTCACATTCATCCAAATTTGTCATAAATAATAAATTTCCTACTTAAAGGCTAAGTAATATATATTTCCCACATTTTTATCCACTTATCCATAGATAGACCCTTGGGTTTATTCCATAATGCAGCAATAAACATGGAGTGCCTGTATCTCCTGAATTTACTGATTATATCTCCCTAGAACATATTCCTAAGAATGGGATTGCTGGATGATATGAAACTTTTTGTTGTTTTTAGGTTTTCGAGAATCTTCTATTCTGCATTCCACAATGGCTGTGTCAATTTACATTCCCACCAACAATGCATGGAGGTTGTCTTATCTTCACATCTCCACAAAATCTCATTTTGACTTTTTGATAATTCCCATCCGAACATGTGTGAGCTGATATCTCATTGTAGTTCTGATTTGTCTGTATCTGATGATTGAACAAATGAGATCTGGAAGGAAGGAGCCATATATGACAAGCCCACTGCTAACATCACACTCGCTAGTGAAAAGATGAACCTTTTTTTCTCTAAGACGAGGTACATACTTATGAATAAAATTTATATCTGCATTACTTATTGTATCTGTACTGTTATTTTAACTATTTTTTCAAATATTTTTGAAGAGTATTTGCTTGAATGCACATGTGCCCATTTCTATACTACTGAGTTCCTAGACAGAACAAATAGGCAAGAAGAAATAAAAGGGAAAGGAATTTTGTCCTGAGTTCAGATGACATTATCTTAAATAGAAAATGTAGATTTCACCTAAAACCTATTATAACTAATAAAAAAATTCAGTGAATTTCAGAATACAAGATCAGCATACAAAAATCAACAGTTTTATATGTTAACAATCAGCTCTCTAAAATAGAAATTAAGAAAGTACTTCCATTTAAGGTAGAATCGAAATAATAAAATACTTATGAACAAAATTGATATTTGCATTACCTGTATCTGTATTATTATTTTAATTATTTTCTTTAAATATTTTTTGTGAGTGTTTGCTTGAGTCCACAAATGCAGAACCTGTGATAATGAAGGGCTGATTTCAGTTAAGAATAAATTTAACAAAGGGGGTGAAAGATCTGAACATTGAAAACCATAACACAATATTGAAAGAAATGGAACAAGAGACAAATGGAAAAGATAACCCATGTTCATGCAGTGGGAGAATAGATATTGTTTAAATTTCCAAACTACAAAAAGCAATCTATAGATTCACTGTGATACATATAAGTTTTCCATTGGCACTTTTCATGCTAATAAAAAAATGATTCTAAAGCTCATGTAGAACCAAAAAAAGACACTCAACAGCTAAACTAATCTTGAATTAAGAACAAAGCTGGTGGTATTACACTCTGGATTTCAAAATTTATTACAAAGCTTACAGTAATCAAATCAGTATGCCACTGGCATGAAAACAGACACATAAACAAATGGAATAGAATTAAAAGCCCAAGAATGAACTTATGCATACACAGTCAAGTAAATATTTGGCAAGAATTCCAAGAGTCACTGTGGGGAAAGGACAGTCTCACCAGAAAATGGTATAGGGAAAAGTGGTCATTCACATTCACATAAATGAAAGTGTATTTATATCTGACACCACACAAGACTCTTCTCAAAATGGTTTAAAAATTTCAACATAAAATCTGAAACTACAAAGCTCATAGAGGGAAACATAAGGAAACTACTTCATGGTATAGGTCTTGGCAATGATTTTTTGGATCCTGGCAATCCCTGGGAAACAGACAAGATAGGTTTATGTAGGTTGGTTCTATGTAAACTGGAAAAAGCACATTTACTTGCCTATTACCTGAAATAGCTGTGTTTTTGAGTGAGTGTTATACATCAGTCAGGTGTTTATAACTTGGGGACAGCCTGAAAAACACCAGAAGAAAGCAGAAAACAAACGACACCAAAAATATGCAAGTGGATCCACCTCAAGTCACAAAGCTTTTGCCCAGCAAAGAAAACAATCAACAAAATTAAAAGTCAGTCTACCCTATTTGCAAACCACATATGTGGTAAGAGGTCAATAACCAAAATAAATACAAAACTCACATAACTCAACAGAAAACAAAACAAAACAAAACACAAATAACCCAACTGAAAAATGGGAGGACACATCTAAATAGACATTTTCCCAAGGAAAACATACCGATAGCCAAAAAGACCATGGAAGTGAGTACAGGTGAGAAAAATTAGCATGAGATCAACATTGGAAGAGGATTTTTTTAAGTAGAAAAAAAAATAATAAAAAATATATACCTAGTTCAGTTGATTTCACTAAAAAAGAAATTCCATAGATTCTCATTGGCAAATACTTAATCATTAAGGTTGGTAGTTTAGTAACCAAATATAATATAAAATAAATTAGTAGAATAGAAGACTATTCAAATTATAATCATAACATTCTGACTTCAAATTTTGGAATAGATTGCTTAAGACGTATAATTAGAGAAGGTGGATCCTTCACAGAACTTCAAGTGACATTTTAAAACATTATATAGCTCTTTCTCTTTTTAACATAATGAACAGCAATGATTATAAGTAATAGAATAGATTTCTACTTCTGGGAAGATGGAAAAGACATAATTTTCCCTATTTGGGGGAGGAAATACAGCCTAAATTCTGGATTTTATATGTAAAACAAAACCTAGAAGAAAACTAAGAGCTGGAGACAAAGATTCTAGCTGGCTGGAGTCCTCTGGACCTGAAGAATGGGCACTGTGGCGAGTTCTCTGATTTTTCTTTATGCTTTATGGGTACCAGACTTAAAGCCAAATAAGCAGCAAGCTGGAAATAGCAATAGGCAAAGAGAAAAAATAAGAATGCAAACCAAAAAATGAAGCCTGTCCCTTTTTGCCTAAAATGCAGGAAGGTTACAATCAATTCTGGCCTATCATGATGGAAAACACTGAGACAATAAATGCTCTATTCCAAATTTTGCAGCAAAACTGTTATCCCTCCTGTTACCAAAATTCTTTCTTCAGTAGGTCCTTGGTCTCAGGGATTGAAAGAAAGAATGAATCCACGGACCACAGATCAGTGTTAAGATTGGATTTATTAGTGGAAAAGAATACAGAGATAGCACCAGAGCTCCGGCAGAAGGAAAGACCCAAGTCTGAAAAAAATCTCCTTTCTCTGCCTGGGTCTTAGGGATGTGTGTGTGTGTGTGTGTGTGTGTGTGTGTGTGTGTGTGTGTGTGTGTGTGTGTATAATAATCTCCTAACAAATGAATGGATACAGTCCTTTCTGTTGAGTTAAGGTTAACGAATGTGTTGACAAATGAATACTGTTCCTTTCGTTAGAAGCAAAATGTCCAAGTGCTCCCTTCTTGAAATTTCCCAGGCCTAGGAAACTTCCATGAAATTGAGCAGACCTAGGAAATTTCCGCCCTGAATGGAGGAACCCTGCATAGGAGCCACTTCCAGCCCCAGAGGGAAGCAGCCTTACACCTGCAGTACTGCGCCCCCAAATAAGGGGCAAGCAGAGGTGGCTGTGGCAGCAGCCCGGGCTGGGCCGAGGCCTCCCTCAACTAACAGCCGGCTCACATCACGCTTGCCCCTTTTCAGGCGCTTGGCTCCCCAGGCCTCGGTCCTCTCATCCTCCTGCACCAACATCTCCCCAGGGCTGCGGTGCAGACGGGGCAGCAGGTCCTCCACTGAGCCCAACGCAGCCTGAGCTGGGCAGCGCCTCCGGTTCCGTATCACTCCCTCTACCTACACCTGTAGAAGAGAGCCGGGTCTGAAACGCCCACTTAGCCTCTACTGTAATGAGCCCTGTCTCTACACCCCTGACTTCCCTTAAGATTGTTTTAGATAAGGCCAGGTTGGAAGCCAGAGTTTTCTGGTCCTTGTGATACAGGGTGGGTGGCGCCCGCCAGGCAGACAACAAGGCTGCCTCACCGTGGGGGTGAATGCAGGGAGGCCAGGGCTGGAGAGCCAGGTGCCAGAGAGAGGGGCAAACGCGGGCCAAGTCCACTGGTCCCTAAGATACAGGACGGGTGCACCCCACCCAGGCTTGATCAGCGGCAGCCACCCAGGAGGACCTGCCCGCTTTCTGCACCTCCACCCCTGCGGTTGGTGCAGCCATCAAGGGGAGGCAGAGCAGGACAACCAAGTGCTACAGAAAGGGCGAGCAGGTGGAAGCCTTGGACCTAGAGGCCCTCCTCTGGATGCACCGTGATGGAAGCCTTGGACCTAGAGCGCCCTCCCCTGGCTGCACTACTCCCCTGTAAGCATTTCACAGTCCCAAGGACCATACAGGGTCCCCCATTCAGGGGGACCCCTCATTCCCTTGGCCTGGGCAAAAACTTCATGAGTGGACTGTACCCATTCATTGTTCATGCACCTTGCCCCTAGGGGAAGGGACTGCACCCGTTCACGATGTGCTCATTCATCTCATCCTGGCAGGGGGGCCGATATCGACTCAAGTGTTACCAAGTCCTAGCCTCATGTCCCTACCGGGGACCCGGCGACTATATGAATCCTTAGACAAGGAATCCAGGCAGAGAGGAGATTTTCTGACTTACATCTTTCTCTCCGCCAGGAGCTCTGGTGCTTTCTCTGCATTCTTCTCTGCAAAATAAATCCTGTCTTACCACTGATCTGTGGTCCGTGGGTTCATTCTTCCAGTCCCCGAGAATAGGACCTACCAGTACACGGACACCACAAGGGGAGCACGCACTTCCCTTTTCAGCTGTGGTGGTGTCAGAGAAGGCCCTTAGAGAGTTGGGAGTTTTACCCATACCCAGCAGTGAGGAGGCTGCCACTCACGAAGGCACACGATGACCCGGAGAGGGGCTGTATGAGGCTCTCCTATCCCCTGAAGTCAGAGAGTTGTCAGTCGGAAGCTGAAAAACTCTGCCCTCAGCTGCAGTCTCAAGAGTACCCCACTTCAGATGTCGGCAAAACCTTGTGGGGATCCTAGAAGTCTTCATTCCCCAAAAGTGATGGAGTTGATACCAGAGTCCCCCACTCGGGCTGGACAGGGACCTCCCGCCCCCTATTTTCTAGGCCCAGGTGAGCTCAGAAATCAGACCTCCATCTCTAGGCACAAACAGGCTGCAATTTCCATGCCACACCCTAGCAGCCTGAAACCTTTTTAGTGGTTCCACCTTGAATTAGGTTCCACACACCCTAATCCCTTCCCTGAGTCAAAAACTGCAAGGGCCTGATAACTTTGCCCCAGCACTACATTCATTCATTTGTTAATGCCCTCATTAACTTTGAAAAGATATTTTTCCACCTACCAAGTCCTGGCCAAAATGTAATATAGACCCCTAGACCAAAGGCTCTTGTGAGAGACTTCAGACTTGGGTCTTCCCTTTTGCCAGAAGCTCTGGTACTTTTTTACACTTTTTGTATTCTTTTCTGTCTAATAAAATCCTGTATTACCACTGATCTGTGGTTTGTGGGTTCATTCTTCAAATTCCTGAGACTAAGGACCTACTGAAGAAAGAAATTCTGGTAACAAGGTGGTATAAGAGAAATCTAGGAGAACAGAAAATTTAAATAAGAACCAGCGTCTTATAATTTCTGAAATGGTCAGCCTTCAAATGAAAATCTCTCCTTATGTCTAGGTCCACAAAGATCTCAAACTGAATGAAAACTGTGAGCATGTATTGTACCAGTATCGGTTCCTGGTGTTGCTACTATCCTGTAATCATGTAAGATATAACCATTGAGAAAATCTGGTGACCTGGGCATGGGCGCTTTCTGTACTATTTGCCACTTTCTGTGAATGTACATATATTTCAACATGATACAGTACGTAAATAACAGGAGTAACAATCAGAAGACATATTTGTTGTTAATACAGAGCCTTTTAAAACTATATAGAACTGAAGAAGATGGCAGACTTGATGCAGCCAACCAGCACGCTGCTCTTTTGGAAAGAAGTGAAAGTACAGGCAGAAGCCTGTGAACAAATGGCTCTTCTTCAGTGGAACATTGGGAAATCACAGAGAAGCAATGTGAGACAATCAGTGTGGGGAGAAAAAAGTGATGAGACAATGTATTTGACAAGATTAAATGCATGTGGGAAGGAGGACAGTGTGCTGGGGTACCTGATTACTTCAGAAGTGCTGTGGCCAAGACGGCAGCCTGCACTGCCACAGATCTCTCCTTTAATGGAACAGGGACCAGCCCAGGATCTATGCGGAGTCATTTCATCTGATGACAGGCGAGGTGGGGATCAGGCAGAAGCTAACACTAACTGCAGGTGTTAGATGCATGGGGCTCAGTCAGCCCAGGTCTGAGCTTTGCCAAGGAGGCCTTCTCATGGTCCCCACTAGGCTGGGAAGGGAGTGAACTAGCCAGTGGCTCACCATACCCTGTGACTGGAAGCCAAATGCAATATTCCCCTGCAGAGGTTATAGAGAACGACTGGAGTGCTGAAGTCTCCAACATGGGAAGCTTTGGGCAACTGCTTCAGCAGGTCCTAAGGGTCCTTGGTCCCTGGGCCACTGGAACCAAACTCCACACACATGACATCAAATCTATGCCTTCCCTGAGCTTACAGAACAGTCTATTTGCTTGGCCTCAAATAGACTCCCAGGGTCCCAAATGCCTCCCACCTCCTAGGCCCTGACTGCACCCTCCAGGTTGCAGCAACTCCACCATGCATGGCCCTGCTACCAGCTCTAAGATCATCCCAGCTCAAAAGTCCTGATTCTGACTTCTCCTTAGTCCTAGATCTGAGGTTGTTAAGCTGGAGCCTGAAGCTCTGCTATTTTGCCTCCAGATCTCCCACAAGGCCTGGGACACTGCCCCTGAGAGTCTAGCACCACATCTGGGCCCAAAGACCCCAGCACAGAGCACTCACCACTGCCATGAGGCTGCAGGAACTTCTCCAGGGTCCAATTCCCAACCAGAGATCCCTCCCCCAGCCTCAAGCTGCCAGTATACTGGGACCTGACTTGAGCAAGCACCCATGGTCCAGGAACCCACGACCACTGACTAAATAGTGTCACACAGTTGCTAATGTCATCTCTGTGGGAAGACCCCAGATAGAATAATCCCCACAACAGCAGTCTCAGTGAAAAAGATCATTCCCAACTCAAACATCCCACACTGACCTTGTGAGCAACCCAACACTCACCACAAATAGCATCCACCATAGACTTGAACAGAGGCTATCAAAGGTGAACAGAGCAAACCTGGCAGTCTAAATACAAGGTTTCAGTTCACATGCCTTTTACCACATCGAAGTTCCCAAGTAGGGGAAAAGCATCATCTAGGGACCTCCCCCTTCATCTCACTGAGCAGGAGAGTTACCAGAAAAGAACAGGTGTCTTGCAAACCTGTTAGCCTGAGTTAATAAAAGAGACTTCAGATGAGAAGAAACCAGGAAAAGAATACTGACAACGTGAAAAGTCAAAACAGATCAATGCCACTAAAGGATCACAGTGGCGCTACAGTAGTTAATTCCAACCACCCAGAAAATTGCATAAATGATAGAAATGGAATTCTGAATATGGATGAAAAGTAAGCTGAATGGAGTTGAATAAAAAGTTGAAACCAAAAAAGAAACCAAAAAAAATTTCATGAAATTAACGAAAAAGTCACAAAAGAGCTCGTCAACATAAGGACTTAAAGAATGGAAAGAGTTGTTTAGAGAAGGTCAGAAAAAACACCAGAACCTTTAGTAACAGTTTAAATCAAGAAGAGAAAAATCACAGAGCTTGACAACAAGATTCTTGAGCTAACCCAGTCATTTAAAGAGGCATAAAAGAGAGCAATACAGGTGAAGGAGTCATTTAGTTGTGGAACCATGTGAAGCAAATATTCCTTATCAATATACATGAAAAAATCCTCAATAAAATATTAGCCAACCAAATTCAGCAACACATCAGAAAAATAATCTATCATGATCAAGTGGGCTTACCCAAGAATGCAAGGATGGTTCAACATATGTAAATCAATAAATGTGATTCACCACATAAATAGAAACAAACAAAAACATCATACAATAATCTTAATAGATGTAGAAAAAGCATTTGACAAAATTTAGCCTCTTTCATGATAAAAACATCTTCAACAAACAAAGCAAGGAGGTATTGCATATATCTTAAAATGATGACACCAATATATGACAGATCCAAGCCAACATTATACTGAATGGTGATATGTTGAAAACATTTCCACTAAGAACTGGAATAGGAAAAGAAATATTGCTATCACCACTTCTACTCAATATAGTGCTAGAAGTCCTAGCCAGAGAAATTAGGCCAGAGAAAAAAATAAAAGGCATCCAAATCAAGAAAGAGGAGGTGAAACTATCTCTTTTCACAGACAATACGATGTGTTACCTGGAAAACCCTAAAGACTCACCCAGAGACTCCTGGAATTGATAAATAAATTCAGGAAAGCATCAGGTTGTTAAATCAATATACAGAAATCAGTAGCATCTCTATCTATGAATAATAGTCAAACTGAGAGGTGAATCAAAGACTCAATGATTATTATTAACAATAGGCTAATAAAAAATAAAATACCCAGGAATATACTTAAGCAAGGAGGTAAAAGATCTTTGCCAGGGAACCATGAAACACTGAGGAAAGAAATTACTAATGTTGTACAAACGAATGGAGAGATACAACCTGCTCATGGATCAGTAGAGCCCACATTGTTAAAATGTCCAACCTGCCATAGACCAAAGGGGCAGAGGACCCAAACAAAAACTCTACCTACATCCAATTGATCTCTGACAAAACAGATAGCAATACTAGGGAAAAGAAAAGTTTATTCAGTAAATGGTGCTGGGAAAATTGGACAGCCATATGCAATGAAACAGGACCCCTATTTCTTGCCACTTACAAAATTAATTCAAGATAGATGAAAGACTTAAACATAAGGCATGAAACTAAAAGAATTCTAGAAAAATGTAGGAAAGACTCATCTAAACATCAGCCTAGACCAAAAATACATTACTAAGACCCCCATGGCAATTAGAGTAGCAACAAAAAGAATAAATGTGACTTGATTAAGTTAAAAAGCTTTGGCATGGCTAAGGAAATAATCAACAAGTTATGAAAAGCTAGTGCGTGTATACACAGAATGTAGTATATATACCACGGAGTACTTCTCAGCCACAACAAAGAATGAATTAATGATTTTTGCAGCAATTTGGAAGGACTGGTGCACGTGTTCTAAGCGAAGTGTTTCAAGAATGGAAAAACACACACCATATGTACCCTCAATACTAAATTGAAACTAATCTATGGGCACACATGTGCACAGAGGGATGTAAAAGTTATTGGAAATCAGGCAGTGGAGGAGGGAGGAGGGAGAAAAACCCACCTAATGAATACGATGACCACTATTCACGTGATGGGCACTTTTATTGCCCTGTCCCAAGCCATGGATCAAAAACATCTGCACACCTTGAATATTTTGCAAAAAATATTTAGAAATTTAAAAAGTAAAAAAGATTACAAAGAAAATCTGTATCTTTAAAATTCTCTCTGAAGTGTTTCAAAGTATAAAGAAAAATATAAATTTTCTTCATTTTTTTCTACTAATTGAGGGCTAAATGAAGATTACGAATAAAAAGTGATTTAACCCCACACCAAACCAAAATTCTCACATGCTTGCACTGCAATGTTATCAGTTGGTATTGACACTTGTCCCCTGACCTAAATGCTACATACACTCAATTGTCTTTTTTGTAGCACAATTGAAAAATCTAATAGGTTTGTGGCATAAACATGACCAATACAGATTTACTTCTGTTCCTTGGAAATATTGAATTGCCACGAAATTGTAGAATATTGAAATATATTTTAAAATCCTACTTATAGTTGTTAAGAATAGATTAAGTATGATATTTCTCTATAAACCACATAATCATTTAAGAGAGGTTGACAATTTATGTTACCCGGAAATGTGGTATTAATTTTTCAAAAGCAGTCTACATGGTAATAAATAACTTTCTGACTCTCTCCATTTTAATGTTTCTATTTAGCTGACAGATTTCTTGACTGCTGACAGTTCATTTCTCTAGGATCAACAGCTTGTAGGAAAAAGGAACATTATTCCCTCTGCACTGTCAGGTGTGCAAGTGAGATGTCAGAATAGCGACTACTTCTCTCCCCTTAATATGATTCTTAAATGTTTTAATGTTAAGTCACATTACACATTCCTTAGATTATTTTTTTTACTACCAAAGGTATCTCTTAGTTACTTACTTAGTCTACCTTACACATTCCAGGAAAAATGAATAAGAGTTCATATGGAAGATATTTTATTTGGCACTTTTGTATCTTAATAAAAATACATTTTGCTAAGCACAGTATTATTATCTAACCTAATATTAACAGTAATATTTAACAGATAATATTCAGTTAATATTTAAAGTTCTCCAATTGTTTTGAAATATATTTTATTGTTATCAGCTTTATCAATCAATCAGTCAAGAGATGGTGTTTCAGATAATAAATTAATTTGTAAAGTTATCCCCTCGAGCCATCTCAGAAAACTGGTGTCTCTTCAGTGCTGTATTACTCTGACACCTTTGTTCATTTATCACCCGACAGTAGCTGCTCTTTGCTAGCCTTTTTTTAAGTCTGTCTTGGAATGTGTACAATCTATCCTTGAATATGTGAAGTTCATAATTTCACTGGAAGAATCATTAAGCATGTTGTGAAGACTCATTCTCTGTCATCCCCTCTTCTCTGAATCCTACCCTAAATTCCACCCACCTTAGCAATGCTCAAATGATTACCACCCGCCATTTCAGCTCCATTTCTCTGTACAGCAATTTGGTTTTTCCCCCTTTGTGAAGCCAAACCACGGAGGCTGGTCCAGGCTGAAGGATGTTGTTATATCAACTCTTCCCAAGGCTGTTTGTTCTTGATTTCTACAAAATGTCCAGGTCCAAGGTCTGATACTGTTTTCTGTGCTTTTTAATGAAGCAATATCCTCTCACCTAGTCTTGCTCTCTCGGGTGTAAGAGTTTTCCATTTATTTAGGAAATGGATTTAGAGTATTTCCGTGGTCATCTGACCAAAGCTCCCAGCACCAACACAGTTTATTCAAATACACACATAGGATTTCAACCTCTAAAACATTTGATTCAATTATGCTTGATTAGTGATGACCTCGTTAGTTAAAAATGAAATAGTTCAGAAACAATCACTTGTGAATGTTACCTATATAATGTTCAGTGAAAATATAATTATTGTTGTGATAGTTCTAGAGCTACACTTAGTATCATCTATCACAGGACACTTTTATCATGGAGTTAATACATTTTGGAGCTCAAAGACATGGAGCTGCCAATTAGTGTCTGTAGGAAAATTTTATTAAAAAAAAATGAACAGTTAATTTTTTACATTTAGAAATAGGGAAGTTTGAGCTAGTTCGTCTTTCTGTTTTAGTTGTACCACTAATATTTTCCAAATTGAATTTGCATGCTCAGGGAAAAATAACCCCCTCCTGTAGTAGTTTATAAAAGATCCAGCAAGGCTGGGGAACCTGCAGCCTTGGGGCCACACACGGCCTTCTGGATCCTTGAATGTGGCCTTTTGACTGAGTCCCAATTTTACAGAACAATCCCTTTTAAAGGAAGTTGTTCTGTGAAATTTGGTTTGGTCAAGGGCCCACACTTGGGGATCTGGAGGGCCACACATGACCTTGAACCTGCATGTTCTCCACCTCCACTTGTTGTTAAATACATTTCTATTTCATTTTTTTGAAACGCTGGCATAGAATGAATTCTTAATTATTCACAGCATTAGGGTTTGAAAAGATAAAATGTTGAAAATGTTTTCTATTAGATAAGCCAAATTTCCAATGTTTGACAACTATATAAACTTGTACCTAGATTTTCATTTTTAATGGATACAGTTATGGTAAAAAGTTATATTAATTATCATATCAGACTCCATATTAAATATTGAGATAGTTAAGTTACATATTTTATATTCCATATTCCATTCTCTATACTATAAATATTTCCTGGCCAGTAGCTACCTTCTCATACCTGTATTAACTAGTACCTGGGTTAAACATCCTTGTAAGATGGTGGGTTGCCATAAAAGATTGAACAAACTAATGAAAATAGTCAAATACAAAATGAAAATAGTCAAATACAAAATAAAAAAATAATCTAAACACTTCTAAGTAAATTATTAGTATGAATTATGGCACCTGAATCTCATTCCTCCTGTTATGGGTTGGATTGCTCTCTCTCAAAACTCATTCCGTGAAGCTCGTGGTGTTGAGAACCTTAGAATGTAACGGTTCCTGGCGGTGTCTGTGGTGCAAAGGAACAGGGCGCTGGCCCCATATGCTGGAGGTGGCAGGTTCAAACCCAGCCTCTGCCAAAAACTGCAAAAAAAAAAAAAAAGAATGTAACGGTTCCAAGATTGTCCCTTTACAGAGGTAATTAAGTTAAAATGAGGCTGTTTGGTCTCTCTACAATCCATTTGAGTGTGCTTCTTATAAGACAAGATCACACAGGGACATTCCTGCACACAGGGACAACCAAGTAGAGAAACAGCAAGAGGGCAGCCGGCCATCTGCAAGTCACAGAAAGATGCTGAAGGAAACAACCCTGTCAGTACTTGACCTTAGACTTCAGTCTCCAGAACTGTAAAAAAAAAAACAAAAAACTGTTTTTTCTTTTTTTTTTTTTTAATTAAATCATAGCTGTGTATGTCAATATGATCATGGGGCACCATATACTTGTTTCATAGAATATTTGACACATTTTCATCTCATTAGTTGACATAGCCCTCCTGGCATTATCCTAGTTACTTTGTCAAGACATTTACATTCCACATTTGCCAAGGCTCACATGTACCTTTGTAAGATGCACCACAGCTGTGATCCTTTCAATCCCCCTCCCTCTACCCACCTCCCCCTCCCTCCCCACCCTTTCCCCCTTCCCCCTGTTCTTAGGTTGAAACTTGGTTATAGCTTCATGTAAAGGTCCTAAGTTAGTTTCATAGTAGGGGTGAATACATTGGATATTTTTTCTTCCATTCTTGAGACACTTTACTGAGAAGAATATGTTCCAGCTCCATCCATGTAAACATGAAGGAGGTGAGGTCTCCATCTTTCTTCAAGGCTGCATAGTATTCCATGGTGTACATATACCACAATTTGTTAATCCATTCGTGGATCGATGGGCACTTGGGTTTCTTCCATGACTTAGCAATTATGAATAGGGCTGCAAAAAAGATTCTGGTACAAATATCTTTGTTATGATGTGGTTTTTGGTCTTCTGGATATATGCCCAGCAGAGGAATTACAGGATTGAATGGTAGATCTATTTTTAGATCTCTAAGTGTTATTTTCTTATGGCATCTGTACCAAACTAATATTGTCTCTCCCTATACAATCATTGCAAGCCAGTATTAGGTTTTATAGTAAAAAATTTTGTTTTTTAAAATAGAAAAATGATTATATTAGCTATTGATAAGGATTTATTAAAGCTATATAAAGAGAGAATGAACCTTGAAACAGTTCAATGACTTACCAGCTTTTAAGAATCCTTTATGCACAATACGGTTCTTCTGTACCACAACTCTAGGTCTGTCCATTTGATTTAACAAATATTGATACTTAGTTTTCAGAATCCTGCAAAGTGAGTGCAATATTTGTCTTTATTTATTCAATCTCTAATATGGCTTCAGGAAAGCAATGATGGATTCTATTTGATGGACAAAAACAAGTGAAATGAGGTATCTATTAGGAAAGCTGGAAAAAGAAAACCTTGGAATTGAATATTGTTTCCTAACATTGAAATGTTGATTTCAGTCATTTGGCTCATTTTTTATTATCAAAGGGGTTGTATGTTTCTCACAGTGAAGTTTGATGCTGTTTAAAATTTTATAGATATAAATCAGATAGCAGATATATATATCAGATATACATATAATTTGCAAACATTTCCTGGTATATAGGTTATCTTTTTTATATACTTTCAGAGATGTATTTCATATAGAAAATTCTAAAATTTTTATGAAGTATAATTTATCACTTTTTTCCCTTTTTAGATTTTGCTGTCCGTGTCATATCTAGGAATGCTCCCTAATCATGGAGTCCAAAGACACAGTAAGTGAAAAGAAACAGGTTCAAAAGGTTATGGTTCCATTTATACAACATTCTTGAAAAGACACAACTAAAATGACAGAAAAAAGAGCAGCAGCCCAGGAGCAATGGCTCAGATCTATAATCCTAGCACTCTGGGAGGCCAAAGCAGGTGGATAGCTTGAGTTCGGGAGTTTGAGACCAGCCTGGGTAAGAGTGAGATCCCATCTCTACCAAAAATGGAAAAACTGAGGCAAGAGGTTCGCTTGAGCTCAAAAGTTGGAGGTTGCTGTGAACTATGATGCTGCTGCGGGACTCTACCTAAGGCGACAACTTGAAACTCTGCCTCAAAAAAAAAAAAAAAAAAAAAATATATATATATATATATATAGCAAAAGTATGAAAATGATTTATTTCAATCTAAGTATATTTTATAACAGGTATTCCTTAAAAGTAAATGAATGACAATTATCAAGAAGATGTAGTAGTTGCCGCAAATTGTAATCAAATTTATGACATCAAAGAACTTACAAAAAAAGAACTTACAAAAAAGTACCCAGTGAGATAGTTTCCCTACTCAGGGCATGGTCAGATATTCTGTATCAATAACTTCAGTGACAACATCATTACTAATTTATAAAGCATAGCTACTATAAGTATTCACGGAGCAGAGGGAAATACTGGTATCAGAGTCTCTCAATTCTTTTCCTTAAGAAGCAATGGCAAATATTTATGAAAGATTATGAATGGAAAAAAAAAATTCTAAAAATGTGAGCCTATACATAACCATCCCATACTTATAATAGCAATTAAGTGATCTAGACATATTCTCCTAATTGAGCTCCTTAAGCATATTATAAAAGTTTGATTAATGTTATTTTATGTAATAGTTGAATAAAAACTGAGAATAATATTAAAAAAAAAATCCACAAGGACGAAAATTACTTTGGAGACATCAGCAGATAATTGAATTTGATATTATTACATTTAACAATGATATTTATTTATTTTATTTTTTTAACAATGACATTTAATTATTCATTTTGATTTACTTTGTTTCTCTTTTATTTGTACAAATTTATGGGTACAAGTGCAATTTTGTTGCATGCATAGATTGTGTTATAGTTACATCAGGGCTTTTAACATATCCATTACCTGAATAACATACCCAGTGATAATTAAGTAATTTCTCACAATCCAGCCCTCTCATTCCACACTCTTTTGAATCTCCATTGTCTATAATTCCACCCTCTACACTTATGTGTAACATTTTTTCAGTGTGTCCATTTATAAGTGACAACATGCAATATTTGTCTGAGTCTTGCTTCTCTTAAGACAACCACCTCCAGTTCCATCAGTGTTGCTAAAAATACATTATTTCATCGCTTTTCGGCCTTTTGGCTAAAATCAAGTGAAAATACATTATTTCATTATTTTTATGAGTGAGTAGTATTCCTTTGGATATTATTACACATTTTTTTATCCAATCTTATTAATGGACACTTAGATTGATTCCAATAGTTTTCTTATTGTGAATAATGTTGCAATAAAGGTATGTGTGCAGCTAGCTTTTTTGATATATTCATTTCTTTTCCTTTCCAGTAATGGGATTTCTGAATTGAATGGTAGTTATATTTTCATTTTATTCAAGTAATTTCTACCTGTTTTTCATAGAGGTTACACTAATTTCCATTTCCACCAACAGGGCTTAAGAGTTCTTTTTCTATGCCTCCTCACCATGAAATATAGTTTTATTTTTATGTTCACTCAACCAACATTCTTTGGCTAAACTTTAAGTTAATTATAGCATACAAGCAGCTTGCCTTTGTTGAGTTATTTACTCCCAACTTGATCATATCATGAGTTGCCAAGTAGTAAGAATAGGACTAGATTCTGTTTTTTTTTTCTTTTCTTTTTTCAGACAGTACCATATGTAGGGGCTGAAAATTAAAATGTAAGTTTAATTTTAAACTAGATTCTTTTTTTTTTTTTCAGGATAATACTGTATTGGGGATGAAAAAAATTAAAATTTATTATTAAGCTAGATAATTATATAGGTACTTCCAACTCCAAATAATCATATAATTATTAATTTGCATAGAACATTCTTTACCTCTTTTTTCTCTCAATCTTATAAGGCTCTATAATTTTATGAAAAATATAATATTTAATTCAGACTTGGAATTTTTTTTTTTTTTTGAAGCTTTTGGGCAGGCCGGGTTTGAACCCACCACCTCCAGTAGAGAGGGCTGGCACCCTACTCCTTTGAACCACAGGCACTGCCCAGACTTGACAATTTTATATTGGCATATTTGAATGTTCAATATTATATACAAAGAAGAGAAGAACGTTAGATGAATTGAGACAATTTTGAATGAGTAAAAATATCTAGAAATAAAGAAGAATGAAAACAAGTTTGAAACTGTAGGTATATGTATATCATGGAATACTATTCAGCTATTAAAAAGATGGAGACTTTACTTCTTTTGTACTAACCTCAATAGAGTTGAAATACATTCTTCTTAGTAAAGTATCACAAGAATGGAGAAGCAATATCCAATGTATTCAACACTAATATGAATCCAGTAGATAATCTAATGCACACCCACATAAGAGAAAAACACAAATAAATTCCAGGTGGGGTGAGGGGGAATGAGGGAGGGGTGAGAGGGGGGAGGGAGAGTGATGGCTGTGCTCCCACTTATTAGGCACAATGTTAGGGTGTATGGCACACCTCTAGGGGTAGGACACAATTATAAGCGGGACTATACCTAACAAATGTAAACATCGTACCTTCAAAGAAACCTGAAATAAAAAAAAAAAAATTATACCAGAAGCATTGTATCATTATTTTAGATCTTTATGTTTTGCTGGAATTCCATGTAAAAACAATAGGTAGAATCTGCTTTCTCTTATTTTGTCAAGTAAATGGATTTCCCACGTAGTTTAGCAGCTACCGTGAGAGTGAGTTTATTTTCCAGGCATATTCTGTCTATGGCTCCCACTTCTCTCCTGCTTAAGATTTATGTGATATAAGTTTGTATGAGTCTGTACACATTCAGAAGTGTTATGTCTAATCTATGTAGTTCATCAAAAATTAAAATTCTCTGTTTCTTCCATAAAGCCAATAATAAAGTGAAAATGAAAATGTGAAGAAAACAGTGGGTATATGACAATATTTGATTTTGATGGAATTATGTTGAGCAGAAAGCTACTCACACTTCCTTGTCAAAATAAATATTGTACATGTCATAGAGTGTTAGTAACACCTAAAACTTATAGTTCCTTCTGAAAAGGGAGTTTCCATAAAATAGAAGTATTTCCTTTAAGAAAAGTATAATACTAAAGAAAGTAGAAAGGACACAATGTTTAAAAAAATAAAGTTCAAATAGAACAAAAGAGATAATTATTAAACTATTTATAAGGAAAGAAAGGTAATGACATAGGAGAGGTGAAAGAAAAACCATGACAGCAAAACAAAATACTTTGAAAAGTTGAAGTACAAAGTAAATAACACAACTGTTCCAAAGTCCAGAGAAGGATGTGTCCTGTAGGATAAAAAGCTTCCTGATAAAATAGCCTGTATCGACCATTCAGTACCACTCACTAACACAATGACAATCAAATACATCTAATCATCTCGATTAATTTGGTAAAAGAAGTATTACCTCTGTGGCTCAGTGAGTAGGGTGCCGGCCCCATATGCTGAGGGTGGTGGGTTCAAACCCAGCCCCAGCCAAACTGCAACAAAGAAAATAGCCGGGCGTTGTGGTGGGCGCCTGTAGTCCCAGCTGCTCCGGAGGCTGAGGCAAGAGAATCGCATAAGCCCAAGAGTTAGAGGTTGCTGTGAGCCGTGTGACGCCACGGCACTCTACCCGAGGGTGGTACAGTGAGACTCTGTCTCTACAAAAAAAAAAAAAAAAAAAGAAGTATTACCTCTCTGGAAAAGCACATGTTCCATAATTCTATGCTTGGTAATGTTATAAAAGAGATTGTAGACTTCAGTTATTTATTTATTTATTTTAAACAAAGTCTCTCTCTGTTGCCCCAGGCTAGAGTGCTATGGTGTCATCAGAGTTCACAGCAACCTCCAAACTCCTGAGCTGAAGCCATCATCTTTCCTCAGCCTCCCAAGTAGCTGGGACTACAGGTGCCCACCATGGCCAGTTTATTTATTTTTAGTAAAGATGGAGTGTTGCTGTTGCTCAGGCTGGTCTCAAACTCCTGAGCTCAAGCCATCTACTTGCCTCAGCCTCCCAGAATTCTAGGATTACAGGCCTGAGGCTCTGCACCTGGCCTGATTGCAGACTTTAGAAAATGATGTTAAGAGGACGGTGGGTTCCATGTTCCTAATTGCCATTAGCCTTCACTGACAGATGTGAACACTGACATTTGTTCTCCTAATGCTCCTGAGCATTGTAACACAGCCACCCTTACTAACCTGCAGCCAAGATCGAGATGACTTTATATGCAGGATGCTTCTGCTACACTCATGAGAAAACACTGAAAATCTGCCAGGGAAAATTTTCACTTCTTATATAAGTCAAGAAATCATGGTGGCAAGAAAAGAAAGAAAAAAGAAAGCTTCATAAAGTAGGTATTGTTTTTCACTCGAACATAATGGATTCTTTATTATATTCGCATAATTTCAAAATGATTCATTTTATATTTATATTTTTCTAAAATCGTATGTTATCTGGATTTTTGAAGAGAAGCAGAGGAATAGAAAGAGCCAGAAGAAAATAAAATTTTATGGTTAAAGGGCAATAAGAATGCCAGGGGGAAGATACTTCAGCCTGTGAGTTGGTAGGAGGATGGGAGACGTATTTCTGTGAGAGATCAATGTAAAAATGTACTTTTACTCCTTGAGGACTTCTGATGGTTCAATGGCCAGCTGATAGGAAAAGTGAAAAGGTATTTATGAATGACAGAAATAGGGAGTTTTCCACTTTGCCCTATACTTTTCTTCCAGTATTGATTTTTATTTCTGAAATTCTCACCCTGCCTGAGTGGTGGATCCAAATACACCTGTGTTAAATGTTCCAGAATCATTGCACGGTGGCTGGGACTGAGGGATGAGGCAAAACTATATGTGCAAGAATTACAGACAAGAGTTCCCGAGTGAAATGTGGAGATATGTGTAGATTTGCTTACCCGGAATCCCAGTCTGTGTGCCCTTTAAATCATCATAGTAAAAAAAGAAAAAAATCATTGCAGTAAGAAATTGCTAAAAATTATAGGTGTTTAACTTATACTTGTTTCCGTCTGTCTGGAAGGTCTTATTTACTCTAGGATATAACTTTTGAAATCATAATCTGCATAATAAGCATAAATTTAAAATACAACAGTTGCTCTGGAAACCAATCAAAAATGTCTTAAAGCGATTACCAGAGAAAGTTTCAACTTGAGGTCTGGGTTGAGATATGTAACTATGTTTAGCTACTGCATGGAGTTAATTGATCCAGCAAATAATATTATTTTAGGTAATCCTAGAGGAGAGATGAGAATATTAAATATTTTTACAGAAATATAAATACAAAATATTAAAAATAAAAATGAGTACATTTATGAAATGAGTTCCAGAATTACCCAGACTGATGCCATATCACACAGACTGATAGTTAACTACTAATAGTTACAGACTACTGCTGAGACATTGCTGTATCTCAAGGTTCTCCTATGATTTTTAAGGTTCATTCCGTTCTCACACAGCCTTATAACTCTTGTTATATTTATTATGTAAATGTTCAAATTGCACTATAATGATTAAGGGTTTATTTAAAACCTGTTACTACAACAGATTAAATCTATTTTTTTAACTTAGTTGAGGTGAATAATTTTTAATCAGGCTAATTTTGTAGGATTTGAGAGGGTATTAAAATCAGTAAAGCTTCTAAATCTGTTTGCAGATACAAGAAACTCAGCAAACAGCAGTTATTTGTTATTTTTATGAGCAGGTATTATAAACACACTGTATTTTTGCAGTCGTGCACCACATAGCAATGTTTCTGGCAATGATGGACCACAGATACGGTGATAGTCACCTAAGATTAAAATGCCATATTTTAATGTACCTTTTATATGTTTAGGTATAAACACTAAGTATAAACACACACTGGGCAGGACAGGTATCTAACACCCAAAAGAACAGCCCCCCCCATCCTCTGATCTTTCTCTTTTGTCCCATACTCAAGGGAAGAAATATGTTTATATGTTTATTCTATTCCTACCTAAGAAAACTCACATGCTGAATAAACATTGGATGAAAGATTTTCCTTTTGACTAGCAAGTTTTGAACAAATTTGAAGGGGAAATTAAGAGTACTGGTTTTGTGCTTTTTGCTCAATACATGTCATCACTTCATCTTCAAAACAAATTCTAAAAACTAGGTAATCATACTTTATAATTGAGGAAACTGAGGCTTAAAGAAATTATATAACTGCCTACTAAAACCAAACTATTGAAGAATCAGTTCTTTAATTTGAGTCTCCAAGATTCTAAAAGTTATAAAATTTTCTTTATACTCTGATGTACATTCAGCTAGAACTTAATTGAAACAAAGACTAAAAATGGAATTAATTGTCGAGCAACTTCTGCTGCCACCAGCAATAAAGCATTTGGCTTAATTTGCTTTTCCAATGCTTTCTTACAGTTGAATAATGTTTTAACTTTCCTAGAATTCCATTTCTAGAAAATATTTGAGAATAATAAGCTGGCAAATACTACTTGCAATGACAAAATATATTAATATTTATAGAATTTTCCCCGGTAACTCACCACCAGTGCTACCTAATGAACAATAGAGAAATTGGATGAGTGCATCCAATATTCAAATTGTATGCATTTTTCTACACGGTATCTCCAAGGAACTCCAAGTCACTGTAACTATATATCATTACTACATACCAGGCAAAGAAGTTCCAATTCAGCATAGCCAATGCATCCCAAATGTGCCTCCAGGTCACCTTCTTCTACCACGACAGGAGTATCAATCAGGGTGATTCTGCCACAGAAGAAAATTGCTTAGAAAAAGAAAGTGTTTTATTCTCCTAGCAGCTGTTCCTGGTATAGCACATGGAGTCTTGGTAATCAACCCAGACCAACCTCTCTTTCTTCTTTCTCTCTGTCATTTCTTTCTCCCCTCACTTCTTATTCTGACTCTCTCTCCCATTTATTTTTCTTTATTTTTTGGTTTTTATTTTGTTTTTATTCCAACCATGCGACATGAGATGTAAATATTATATCTCTCCATGTAATTAAATGCCAAGGAAAGCACTTTTTAACTCCTAAAAGAAGCAATAGTGTAACTATATTTTAGAGATCTAGACTTAGGGTTAGATATTAATAAGCTTTAAATTTTTTTCTGTGACATTTGGGAGAATTTGACTTCGGAAAATGTAATTCAGAATGGTTGAGAATTTGAGAGAAAGAGAACGAAACTACCTTATAATTTGTCTGGAACGTCAGGGTTTCCCAGGGCATAGAACCTGGGCAGACCTGGGCAGGTGACCACCCTGTTCCTGGTCGTAAATTATTAAGAAAATCTTTTACTTGGAGAATTCAACAGGAGTTATCTACTATTGATATAATATATTTTCTGTGAAAACAGTACACATATTTCCAAATGTTTATTGTCCCAAGTTGATTTTGTGGGTCTGGAGAGAACAATGTGTCTGTAGTTTCTGGGACGGAGATTGTACTTCTAGGTACGAGTATTTGTCTAGCCAGCATTGTCGTAAGGGTCTAAAGACTTTAAACTTCAGTGGAATTGTGATTTCCTGGGCAGTTTCTTTCACTGCTATACCTTTATTTCAGGGTTGTGATAGAAATATGTTGATGCTTAATTCAACTTAATGCATTACCTTGCCTGTCCTCTCTAATCTCCCAGGAAACGCACTGCACCCCAGTTTCATGCTGTACTATTAGTAAAGGATAATAATGAAGCTCTTCCACCCTTTTATTTTACTTGTTACTGAAGACATTTCTTTCATCACGTTTATAACTAATTAGAATTTAGACTTGATTTATATCTTCTTCATTCAAAACTACAACAAAACCAAGAAATGAAATACATTTTTTTTTAATAAAAGAGCAAACTAAACTAAATGAACGACAGCCAACCAGCCACAGACAAGTAGCTGCCCCACACCCTTCCCTGCAGCTCTCACCCTTTTTCCTCATTACTGTCCTGGGCTCTTTCTCCAGCCCACCTGCTTTAAAGAATCATCAAAGTGACTTAGAAATTGAATCTTTTAACCAATAAAATGTGAGTTTTTTCTATTTTTGCCTTATTCTTTGCAATCTTTTGATATTTCTCCATCAAAGTCGCGAGATTTCCTCTTTGTTGTTAAATTCAGTGGGCACTTTGAATTTGGATGAAAACAGAAAAAAAAACAGGCATTAACCAAATTTCCATAAGATGCAAGAAGTAATTTTATTAGAATTGCAACTGAAACAAAATCATCTGATATGACAATATCAACTATTTAAAAAAATTGCAGGAGTATCTATAGTAAATGAAAACACTTGCAGAGGTTCATAGGAAATCTCTGTACCTTCCTTTTAATTCTGCTGTGAATCTAAAACATCTCTAAAAAAATAGAGTCATAAAATAATGAAAAAAAGTTAAAGACGAGGAAATAAACCTTCTTCTTGGCCCTATAAAAGAATACAGCCCTTGTGATACTTTGATTTTAGCTCCATAAGATACATTTTAAATTGTGGACCTCCAACCAAAGATAATAAATTTATGACTTATGCCCGCAAAGGATGATCAAGCTAGTAATCAAAACTAGTAATAGCATTAATATATTATCTTCATAGACATCAATGTTTTATTACCTAAATATGGAGATTCAAAAAACATTTCGAAGATTTTGTGTGCAAAAAATAATATATAAGAAAATATGGGCTGAGCGTGGTGGCTCACACCTGTAGTCCCAGCACTCTAGAGGCTGAGATGGGTGGATCTCAAGAGCTCAAGACCAGCTCTAATTTAGAAGGAGACTCCATCTCTAAAAATAGCCGGGCATTGTGGTAGGCACCTGTGGTCCTTGCTACTTAGAGACAAAGGAAAGAGAACTGCTTGAGCCCAAGACTTGGAGGTTGCTGTGAGGTATAATACCACAGTACTGTACCAGGGAAGACAAAGTGAGACCCTGCCTCAAAAAAAAAAAAAAAAAACCCTTATCATCGCAGGCCTGGGTAAATAGGCATCAAAACAAAAAATAACTTTTTCAACAAAATGAGAGAAAATGAAGCTGGACATTTTGAAAGAAATTTCATTTACTGATATTATCGATTGTGTCTGTTGTTTTAAGGATTTCTAGTCATTATGAAAACAGTTATTTACTGAAAATTGGTGATTAACTTATCAGGTTTAATTCATGTTAAGAAAGGAGATTCTATTGCTTGTCAAATGGTTTCAAAACCATCTAGGGTCTTCATAAGAATGGATGTAACCCATGTTCTGGGAAAGCCTCACTCTTAACATCCAGGGAAGAAAATGACGACATGAAATCCTGCCGTTCAGTAGGCAGGTCCTATTATGATCTATTGACGACAGTAACAGTGTTTGACACAAGAAGTCATTTTAGATCATCTAATACTTGTGCTATAAATATTCATTAAAATGTCCACAATAGATATGTTTTATCTCAGTTCCTGGCACTACACTGGCATTAAAAATTAGAGCAATTCTAGATATGGCAATAGGATGCATATCTTTATTCATTGAAATTGATTTTGTACACTTATTAGAAGTAAAAGAGATATTAAAGTATAAAAATTTCAACTTCATTCACTCATTTTTAGAGTAATTTCAATGTCCTCTATTTAATCATCATGTCAGTCTGACTTAAACAAGTTCTCCAGTTGTATCTGTTCCTTGTTTTTCTCCTTTTCTCAAATCATCATCTCAAGCAGATCTGATTTCCCAGATCCTTTTTTTATTAATTCATTTTTAACTGTCCTGTCTTTGAAACTTTAAGGAATGCCATATAGAAAACATTTTTCATCCTGAGTGGATTATCACAAATATTTCCAATTTAGTTTTAGTCTTTAATATTTTTAAAAATTTTGAAACTTTTTTTCATATATCTGACAAATTTTAAGAAGCTGTTTTAGGTCACTCAGACTCCTTTACCATCTTGCGTAAATTGTGTGTGGAGTTAGTCTATTTCCTCTGATTTAACTCTCTAAGAAAAATAAAATTTTCTGAGACAATACTTTAGATTTTATTTGACATATAAAATTAGCTGTCACCACAAGGGACAATGCATAGTACAACGAACAAAGAAATCCTTTTTCTCTAAATATCATATAATTGATTAAAGGAATGGCATTTGACTAAAATTCCATGTTGAATATACACAATTGTTTGCTCAAATAGGTGATACCAAATAGAAGTATTTTAAGAATGGAGGAAAATAGATATAACATGATGATTCCACAAAAATATATTAAGTATATAGTCTCAGCCAAAAGAGCAACAGAAGTATAGATAAATTGAAAAACAAGGAGTTCATCAGAGGGAAAAAAATATTTAAAATCACCTGGGAAATTTTTCAAAATATAACCAAGCATCATGTAGCCACACATCATGGGGCCAATTAGTGTTGAAGTATTGACATCAACTATTAAGGAATTTGTGGAAGACAGATAGGCTAATGTCTCCATTGCCCTCCAATTCAGGGTGAAGCACTCAGGTGGGCCCTCCCTGTGGCTCCTCCCAGATCACCTAAGACTCTCCCCAGACCACCAAAGAAGAGAGGAGGATGGAGGCAGCCCAGTCAGGGGAATGTCAACATGACTATCCCTATGGGGGATCAGCAGAACAGGTGGGTTAAGACCTTTGGGCTCCTGATCAGAAGTTTAGATTAGAGAAGTTAGGATATCTGCTTGCAGAAATGAAACCTGCTTTCTCCTCCCCTTTTTTATATATAGGTTATCAGACTGTTCCAGGTGGTACCCTATGTTCCTGATTATCTCACTTTCCTGAGAGCCAAAGGTCCTCTCTAATCTTTTGTTTGTTTGTTTTGTAACGGCAGGTTTCAATATTAAGTCCCTTGTCACTCATCATTTGTGGGTCCCCTCTAATCTTACTTTAAAATTTTAACAACCCTGCATTCTTGCATGAATGCTTTACATTTGAGCAAAATAAAAGACCCCTGAGAGATCAGAACAAGGCTGCACTGCTTCAATCTGCCACTCAGCGCATGAGGCAGTGTAAGCCTCTCCAGGCTCCTCAGACTTTATGTGTTAAGTTGGTGTGAAGTCTTCTTCCTTCAATGCCATCTCCCTTGTCAGCCCCCATCCTGGGTCAGGATCCCCCAGGAACCCCAAAAGGAATTCCGGATAATTATAACACACACCCATAAAATGAGTATCTAGAATCTCAGAAAAGAAGGGGGTGTGGAGGGGAATTTAAAAGATATCAACTATTGCCAAATGTTTGGAAACACAAGGGAAGCGATTTTCTTTTGAGTTTTCAAGATGACATATTGAAGGTCTGGAAGACACTTGGTGGTATAATCACACAGAGAACAGTTTAATAAATTGTTATATTACGTGTTTAACTTGAAGTCTTGAACTAATTAAGAAACACTGTTTCAGAAAAATGGATCTGTCCTAGAGTGCAACAAACATATAGACGTATATATGATTTGATTTATTAAGCTTTAAAATATCCATTCCCCAATGACCCAACAATTACGCTATTAGATATGTATCTTAGGGAAATGCTTTCACATTTGAATATAAATATGACAGAAAAATGCAAAAATATTCACACCAGCACCATTTATATTAGAGAAAAAACTGGAATAAATGAAATATTCCTCAATGGGGATATGTGTAAACAATCTGTGGTATGTTCAGAAAAATGGAATCTTAGGGAAAAAATTAAAAAGGATACATTAAAGCTATATAGAACCACATAATTGTATTTTAAAATATAAAGAAATGATAAACACTGAATTTTGCATATGGTTCCTACTTGGGAGTAGAGTGTAGGGTATACCCATAGGAAAGTGTGTGCAGCAAACATTAGCAATACTGCAACATTTTATTTTTTTCCTAAAGCTTAGATCCATCTGAGATTCCAAATTAAATTTAAGGAGGTTTCAGGTATCCCTTCTAGGCTAGTTTGAAATTCAGCTTCAGTTCTTGTAGCCATCATTCCTTCTGAGGGTTGCAAAAGAACCTGTTGGGAAGGCTGCGTGTGCCCAAACTGTCACTCAGGTCCTGCTCAACCTTCCTTCTCTCATTCTTTCCTTCTTAATTAGGTCCTGACAAGTAGGCATGTGGGCCTCCTAACTACCTCCTGCTGCTGAAGGGACTCTGCCCTTGATACTCAGCCTAGAAACATCTGGTCCCAGATACCCACGTGACTGCCCACTTTCAAATCTTTTCTCTTATCTTTCCTCAAGGAATCTTTCTCTTACTGCTCCATTAAAGTTCCACTCTTCCACCTCTGTCTTCCCTGCCACTTTTTAAACTCTTTCACTTTCTCTTTCATAGGATTTACAATCTTCACATACAATACATAATTTACTGACTGGTTTATTGTCTACCCCCAGCCCTGCAGGAAGATAGCAGGAAATTTTTGTCCGTTTTCCTTATTGTTGTCATGTGTAGTAAGCACTTGATATACTTCTGATTGAATTCTTTCATAATGCTGCTTCAATGAGTGTTTTAGAAGCCAGGTAGTTCTCCACATTTATCAGTCCCGTTGTTCTCTTGTTTGGCAAGGTAGAGAAAACATAGGCCAAGGCTCAGAGTTGAGTGTCCAGTGATCAGTCTTCCAAGATCACTTATACAAGTTTCTCACTGCTGTTTTAGAAAGCAATGACTTTTGTGCCTGCTCTTCTTATCACTCTTGCGTTCAAATATAAGTTTCCTTTTTAGACATTTTGGTTTCTTTATATTTGCATTCGCACCCATCCCTCTAAAATGCATTAAACTTCTTTTTTCTTTCTTTTTTTTTTTGAGACAGAGCCTCAAGCTGTTGCCCTGGGTAGAGTGCTGTGGCATCACAGCTCACAGCAACCTCAAACTCCTGGGCTCAAGCGAGTCTCCTGTCTCCGCCTCCCAAGTAGCTGGGACCACAGGCACCCACCACAATGCCCAGCTATTTTTTGTTTGCAGCCGTCCTTGTTGTTTGGCGGGCCCGGGCTGGATTCGAACCCGCCAGCTCAGGTGTACATGGCTGGCGCCACAGGCCCCGAGCCTAAACTTATTTTTTTCAATAAAATGTCCCATAGTGAGCTTTAGGAATACAACAAAAACTACTGAATGTGTTCTAAATGCACAAGTATCTACAAGAGCAAGCAACATAGAAAAAAAGACTTTTTATGGTCTTTCAGTGAGAAAAACAAAATTCTTAAGAGAAAACAATTCTCAGTTAATTATCTTTTAATATTACAGCAGCAAAGGGAGTGACACAATTGGTCACCATTATGATCTTACTCTTTAATAGATTTTTTTTCATTTTCATTAAAAATGACATCAGAATTATTTTTCCAGTGGATACTATAAATACGGGAAATATGTTCATGCTTCATTATCTATTGAAGCATGTATATATAATTATCAATATCATTATCAATGTTACCTGTTTGCACAGGAAAACATATTTTTATGGGGGTTCAGGCACTACAGTTTCTGAATGAACCTGAGCTTAACCCTATGAGTTCAGCGCTTTAAACAACTTTGTTGTTTACACACTTAAAGTTATTTCCACTGTCTGAACTGTATCAAGTTAGGTAACACAGAGCCAAATTACATCAAATGGAAAAGGTGAAAAACTTAATTAGCAGAGTCAATTAAACACTCTTCTGAGCACATGAATATTGAAAGCATAACAACTGCCACTATTATACAGAATAGTTTAATTTTAGAAGAAAAATTATATATTTTACAAACTAATAATGTGAGAATAGCATGTCATTTCTTTTAGTAGATAATTTGACTACTTGCTTTTTATACTATAAAATGAAAAAATATATATCCAAATTTAATTACAGGCTTTGTCCACAACTTTTATGCTATAATAGATTTTCTAACAATAAGAGAATATTTGAATTCATCGTGGCAGGGCCCTGCTTGTTTCAGAGTAGTAATTGTTTGTGTGGGAGGAAGAAAGAACATGCTTGTAGTCTCCCAATCAATTACTTAGAGTTCACAACACTTAACTATGTATCATTTTTAAAAACTGGACGTCTTCTGTTTGCCATTATTCAACTTTACTATGAATTTTAGTCTTTTGAAAGAATTTTACTTAAAAATTAGTGAATTTTTTTTTTCTGAAAACAAATTTTGTTTAAATAAGGGTTTAAATACATTTCACATACCATTAAAATTGAAGGGGAAAAAAAACAGTCTTGTTACTTCACGTGGCATTGGGCAGCTGTTGCTAGTAAGTTGCAAGCTCTATAGCTAGCTACATAGCTGGTACATCAGTTTTGAGATTTGTTCCCTTGTCAAAAGTTTAACTGATAGAAGGTTGGGCTCACATTCTGATGTTTGGACATCCCTTAGCTAGGATATGTCTGGTCAAAAAGACCTCAAAAAAGACCTTGGTGGAAAGCCATATGTCCTATCACCGTACTGGAGGGAAGGTGGCCTAAGTTCTGCCCACCTGGAGATACCAGGGCATCTTTCCTTTACTACCAAAGACTCCCTCTAGAGGTATAGCTGCATTGCTGCCTTACCCCATCCTCTCAGATTCACCGAGGCTTGTCCAGGTGGTGACATTCTCTTAGGGCTGGGCACTCTGCAGAGGGAGAGGCAGGAGCTTCTGGCCAGGCATAGCCGTCTGTGATCTTAGGGCTCTGGGCTTGGCTGAAACAACATGTTATTGCTTTGTTTGAGGCGTGATGCTGCCAGGCACCTCCTGCTTGACCTCTGTTTAAATGAGGGACTTTAAGACTAGACAGCACGGCTCTTTTCAGTGTATTGCATGAAGGAGTTACACTAGTCCAAGTTAAAAGCAGACCCCAAATGGTTACATTACACAAGCTGTGAGGTTTTTAAACTTGCGACAAGGGACAGAGGGGAAGTCCTACTCATTGCAAGGAAATCCTCACTTAAGCTTCAGTGAGCCACAAGCACTTAAAACCCATGAACCTTCAGCTGGTTGTCCTTAGCCAGTCCAATCTCTACAAGGAACTGGCATTTGTTCTTGTGCTTGTCACCCTGTGGCTGAATTACTTCTCCATATTCTGGACGCTCAATTGCAGTACCATTGCAGGTAAATTTCTTCTTAAACACCTTCACTAATTTCTTTTCATCGTAATCATCAGTGATCCCTTGAAAAGTAAGGGTCTTCCTGCCGTTTCTCTGTTGAATTTTTATATGGATATAATCCTCAGTGCCAGCAGGAAGGAGGTCATCACCCTTACTTGCATCAGCAAAGGGGTGGAAAGAGTGGAGGTTCTGGATAGTGGACACACCATATGATTCCTTTCCTCCGTGGTGGAAACGGACGCGAGGGGGCTCAAGGGCAAGGCTGCTGAGTCCTCAGCGGCCCCTCGGTGAATGGCCAGTGAATTTTTTTTTCTGTAACTCTATCAGTGGCTTAAACTCTAATATCTGTTTATTGCATGAAGGAGTTACACTAGTCCAAGTTAAAAGCAGACCCCAAATGGTTACATTATACAAGCTGTGAGGTTTTTAAACTTGTGACAAGGGACAGAGGGGAAATTCTACAACAGACAAAATATCACTTATTTTCAGAGATAAAAGCAAGGTGAGTACTATGAAAGATATATATTACTTCAGAGAGTTCACATTATCAAAATGTTTTCTAAAGTAGAAGGTTAGAAACTCTAAAATTCTCTTCTATATTTGTTCAGATGTTGTCAAGGGAAGGTTTAGAAATATAAGGCTGTGGTAAAATGGGCAAATGATCCGGTGAGTATAATACAGAAGTTAGGATCATATTTTAATAAACAGAAGAGCCAGTCAAGAAAAATTTGAGTGGAAAATGGGAAATTAATATATTCATAACTATTAAAGGTCATTACTAAAAAAGATTGCATGATGGTTTTTACTAGTCACAAGGATATACCTGAAAATATGTATGAATGTTGTATAATATGTATAAAATATGCATAAATGACAATATGTACAAATACTCAGTGGACCCCATACTATATATCCTCAGTCAAATCACCACAGAAAAATATGGGTAAAAAGGAAAGAGTCACATCTACCTAATACCCAGGAATTCACATCATACATAAGCCAAATTGCCTTCTAGTTCTCAGAGAAATACATCGCAAGTGTAAGGAAATAGTGGAGAGTCCCTGCCCATTTACTTTCTTTCCTAATGAAAACTGTTACCCTTAAGACACTAGGTAAAATAAAGTTGGTAATTTTGAAACTTACTTTCAAGTTGAAATATTTTAGAAAATAAATCATACTTTTCTCCTATAAAGCCAAGATTTTTTTATTTGTAACTCTAACCTTGGCCTGAACTATCTAATATATGATTCCAACAGATAAAATATACCTTATTTAATACAAATAATCTGTGTTGGTGACAAGGCAAAGAAGTGGAGCACTTCCATACACTGATGAAAATGTGAATGTTTTCCAAGAATACTCTTGGCAATAAAATTTTCCAAAAATATCAAACTCTTTGCTTTAATCTTGTATTAGCATTAGTTTTTGAACTTCCATAATAATAACAATATAAAGGACAAAAAGAGATTTAAGAAAATTGACAGTAGATTTAGGCCAAATAACCCCTAGATTGCTTGCTGACATACTTAAAATCAACATTGTCACTGCAAACATCATACTCATTGTTCTCCACTAAAAATAAGGTTGATAATTCTATAAAGATAGAAAGACAACTCACCAAATACCAAAGCATTTTAATACTTCTCCTCCCTGGGCCTTTGGAAGATATCAACTGTTTGTATGATTGCTTGAATTTCCCCCATTTTGAATTGAGGATGTTTTTATCAAGAATTGAAGACAGTTTACTCATGTACAGGGATCTCTGGCTGAAAATGAAAAAAAAAGACAAAACTGATTAATTTGCTTAACCCTTTCTTGCTCTTAAAAGGCTATTAACGTAAAGGTAAATAAATGGAATCTGAAACCCAAGTAGCTCAAAACATTAAGTTCACTGAGGGCACTGTCGATTAATGAGTAAGAAATTACACAAATAAATTAGATGAAGTAGATTAACTTCTGAGAGCCTGAGTATTTTTTTTTTTTTTTTTTTTTTGCTTGCAAGGTAATGACTGCAGTAAAGCAAGTTTAGCTCTGTTAATACTTGAAGAGATTTAGGGAATAAAAAGTCCAGATAAAGAGAAACTTGACAGTAATCAGTGGGGCAAAGATAAAAATCAAAGATAAAAATCTTATTAAGAGACAGTCTGGTTCTCCAATCTTAAAGTGTGCACTCAGAATAGCACAATAAAGTACTCTGTGTGACCAGGTTCCAGGCCTCTTGCTGAGAAAGAGAGATGGGGGTCTCTAGAATCTGCCTTGTTCCACAGCCTTATTGACTCCTATCCAGAAGAATTATGGTGGGCATGTAACTTTGTCACCAGACCCGTAAGTGACACTTGCAGGTAAAAATTGAGTTCTGTGCAACCGAATCAGCACACGCACAACTTGACCTCCCTGCCAGGAGGTGGCGCTGCAGGAGGAAGCTGCGTGTGATGTTCCCTGGTCCTATGCCTGGACCTAGTCCATCACAAACAGAGCTCAGATGTCCCCGGCCCTGGGCATGGCCCTTATACTCTCAGGAGGTGCTTGTGATCTGCAGCCACCAAGGCTGATGGGAGCAAAGGCGGTTCAGATGGGACAGCCTGCCTCCAAGCTCCCCACAGTCCAACACAAGTGCTGTCCCAATGTGGGTGGACGGGTCAGGTCCCAGGGCACGGAGGAAAGCCGCTCAGGGGGTAGATGTGCTCACCAGCCATAGAACATGCACGTGGGACCAGGTCGGTCCAGAAACCACAGTCTTCCAAGCAGAAGTAGATGTGGCCAGTCAAGTTCAGACAAGGTAAAGTAGTATTTCAAAATAATTTTGGAAAAAATTCATAATGCATAGGACACTCCATTCATCTGAAAAATATAAAACTAAAAACCACAATCACCCGATGCAAGAATTTACTCAAAATTGATCAAAGACCCTATGTAAAATTGTGAAATTTCTCAGAGAAAATGTAGAAAGAAATGTGTTGATCTTGTATTTGGAAAATTTTCGTAGATATGATACCAAGAAATTATTCATTAAAAACAAACAAGTCAATAAACAAAAACCCAAATAAACAATGGGCCAGACAAGTGGCTCGGGTTTGTAATCTTAGCCCACTAAGAGGCTAAAGCAGGAGGATCATTTGAGGTCAGGAGTTCCAGACCAGCCAGAGCAAAAGTGAGACTTTATCTCCTCAAAATGAGAAAATTAGCCAGTTGTGGTGGTGCGCACCTATATTCCCCCTACTTCAGAGGCTAAAGCAGGGAGATCATTGGAACTCAGGGGTTTGAGGTTGCAGTGAGCTATGATGATGCCGCCGTACTCCAGCCTGGAGAACAGAGCAAGACCCTGTCTCAATAAACAAACAAACAATAAATTGGACTTCATAAAACTTAAGAACTTTTGTTTCCTAAAAACATGATGGCAAAAAGAGAGTGAAAACAAATGCTAAATATGGAGAATAAATATTTGCAAGTTATATATGTGATAAATGACTTGGTTCTAGAGTATGTTATTAAACACTCTTAAAACTTAATAAGAAAAACAAAAAAACAATAAAAATTAGCAACAGACTGAAGAGATATATTACCACTAAAGGATGAAATAATGCCTAATATATTTTATCATTAGGGAAAAGAAAATACAATTAGATACCATTACATTCCTATTAAAAGGCAATAAACAAACAAAACCCTGAAATATCAAAAGCTGGCAAAAATGATCTGAAGATCTTATTAAAGCACAGACTCCTGAGCCCCTACTCTAAGATTCTTGTACAGAAGATGCTAGTTAGGGGCCAAGAATTTGAATTTTTAACAAGAACTTATAATGATGCATACTGTCCTGGGAAAATATCTGGAGTAACATTATGCTACTGTTTTTTGAAATAACTTTGAGACATTTTATTGCCTGTAGTAATAATACAAAAGTATCGTTTGGTAGAAGACTTTAGGCAGTAACTTAAATAACTTAAATAACTTCTCTACAATCATACTAATATCTGCAATAACAAAAACTATACATTTCCTCAATATTTTATTGTTTAGCTTTGTAATATATATATTTATAGACATTTTCATATTTTTCTGTACTCTTTAATTGCAAACAATATAAACACATTAAAGTACCCTTTTGTAGCAAAGAAATTTAAATCACTTTCAGAATCAAAGGGAGACTTTCAAAGATCTGATCAATTTGAATCTGGAACTTGGCAGATCTAAGTCTTACATTTGACTCCTTGGACACAGTAGCTCTCAGACCCTTTTCTCTATGAGCATACCTTTTAGCACCAAGATGTATTCGCAGCATTTGCACCTGCAGGAATGAAAAAAGTGTTCCAGCAGCTGGTGTGAGTCTAACTGATGTATAGGGAGTTCTCAGCCTTCATTGAGAATAGCCTGAGTTGATGAAAACCACTGACCCAAAATGATGAGTCCTTCCTAGAGAAGGAGACATTTAAAAACTGGTTGATAAAGGTTAGAGAGCCTGGGCCAGTACGAATCATCTTTGGAAATGTTGTCAGAAGTCCTGTGGGTTTGACTGAGGTCTTCATTGAGATGGCATTGAACATAGGGAAGCATACACAGCTGGCCATGCATTAATAAATAACATTCTGGTTTCTTAGGAACATTTTCTTTATTGTGGTCATGATATATGCCTTTCAAGAATAAGAAAAAATAATTTTGTGCTTCATGTGGAATGTGAAAAAAATCCAGAGTAACCAAAGCAATCTTCAGCAAAAAGAACACATCAGTAGGTATCACTTTACCTTATAGTTTAAACTAAACTACAAAGCTATAGTAACCAAAAAAGCATGGTACTGGCAAAAGAACAGACATACAGATCAATGGCTCAGAAAAGAGAACCTGAATATAAACCCATGGTTATATTGTTATTTTATCCCTGATAAAGTAGACAAAAATATACAGTGGTGCAAAGAATCCTATTCAATAAATGATGCTGGGGCATGGCACCCATAGCACAGTGGTTAAAGCACTGGCCACACACATGGAGGGCGGTGGGATCGAGCCTAGTCTTGGCCAGATAAAAAAACAATGACAACTGCATCAAAAAATAGCCAGGCATAGTGGTGGGCACCTGTAGTCCCAGCTACTTTGGAGGCTGAGACAAGAGAATCACTTAAGCCCAAGGGTTTGAAGTTGCTGTGTGCTGTGACACCATGGCACTCTACTGAGGGTGGCATATTGAGACTGTCTTAAAAAAGAAAATAATAAAATAAAAATAGATAAATGGTGCTGGGAAAACTGGATAACCATTATATAGAAGACTGAAACCAGCTCTGCACCTCTCATCATTTATAAAAACTAATTCACAATTAATAACAACCTTAAACCCAAGGAATGAAACTATAAGAGGTTTAGAAAAAGAGGATGGAAAAACTTATAGGCAAATTATTTATGAAGAAAAACATGAAGGAACAACAAAAGTAAATACATAGAACCTGAGTAAAGAAAGCTTCTGCACAGCCAGAGAAACAATCAGTAGAGTGCATGGGAGAAAATATTTGCATGCCACACATCAATGCAGGGTTCGTAATAAGAATCTACAAAGAACTCGTGCAAATGAGCAAGAAAACATGGAATAGCCACATGAAAAATGGGCAAAAGGCATGATTGGAAGCTTTTCAAAAGAGAAACCAATGCGTGATAAACATATGAAAAATGCTCAACGTCTCTAATCATCAGCAAGATGCAAATCAAAATCACAATGAGATATTACCTGACACCAGTGAAAATGCTTGTATATAAATGTTCCATAATAGCATGGGTGCTAGCATGTGTAGAGAGAGAAAGAGACACTTATACACCCCTGGCGGAACTGCAAACTAGCACACCTCTTTTGAAAGTAGTATGGAGATACATCAAAGAACTAAATGTAGATGTACCATTTGATCCAGCAATCACACTACTGGGTATTTACTCAGAGGCAAAAAAGCCATTCTATAAAAAAGGCATGTACTTGAATGTGATGGAGAGAAAGAGAGAGATAACGTCATAGCTCAGCCTTTCCTTCTGTTCAATCCCACTCCTTTATCTTTCATTCTATATGGGAGCCATACTTAACTTTTTGTGTTAGGCTAAAAAATTGACCTGTACCCAATATATTCATTTTCTAATCACTAGAACATATGAACATAGCCTTATACAGCAAAATAATGTGTATTATCTTAGGTGTCAAAACATGTAATCAAGCAAAAGATATTGAAAAAAAATAAAACACAGCATTCAACCTGGATTATATGGGTGGCCCTAAATGCTATTGGGTTTGTTATTATAAGAGAAAACTGAAGTTTTTTATAATACATGCACAGAACAAGGTGCTATGAAGACAGGACATGGAGAGGCAACAGCTACAAGTCAAAGAATTCCAGCAACTACAAAAAACTAGAAGAGTGAAGGAACTGAGTTTTCCCTGGAAATGTCTCTGGAGGGGACATGGCCCTCCCTGTACCCTAACTCCATACATTTAGCCCCCAAAACTGTGTGGGAATAAATCTATTTTGTTTTAAGCCACATGGTTCCCATGTTTTGTTGTAGCAGCCACATTAAAAAAAAAAAGGCCAAAAGTAAGGAAAAGAAAAACAGACAAAGAAAAGAGAAAAAGCTCAATATTCCTCCTACATGCCAATGTCCAGCTTAAAGGCACCTTCCAAGAAACCCCTGCTGGAACAGACATACTCATCAAAAATCCTGGAGTTACAACTCACATCTTCACAACCAGAGATGAAAGGATCTTTCTCTACCACTGCACAAATTCCTACAAAAGGGGATTTTGTTTGTTGCCTGAATTACTTGTTTTCTGTTTTTCTTCAGCTAGAAAATTATTCTCAGTAACGGATCATTTGAAATAGCAATGGTGTAAGTTAGATTTGTGTCAGGTGCCCATTGCACACACCAACAGAACAGGCACTAACATAGGAAGACTCCTTCAAACCATGTAGGTGAGCAGGATGCAAATTACCCATGAACGCTTGAGAAAGAGAGGAGTGGATGCTGGGAAAACAAAACAGATGTCTTTTCATATACATTTTCCCAGAAAAAAATCCCCATATTGGGCGACGTCTGTGGCTCAGAGAGTAGAGTGTTGGCACCATATATGGAAGGTGGTGGGTTCAAACCCAGCCCCGTCCAAATTGCAACAACAACAACAACAACAAAATCCCCATATCATATTATAAATTGTAAATCCATGGATACGACTTGATAAATCGTTTAAATGATGGCACCTATTTAATATTAGAAGATTCAATATAACTTTGCATGATTTATTTTATAGATAATCTTAGTTAAAATAACAAAATGTGATGACTTCGTTACTTGTTACAGGCTGACTTGTGTCCTCCCAAAATGTATATGTAGACATCTTGATCATCAGGGCCTCAGGATGTGACTGTATTTGGAGATAAGTTTTTAAAGAGGTTTAATGATGTTTAATGAGTTTAAATGAGGTCTTTGGTGGGGAGAGGGGAAAATGCAACTGCTGTTGTAATAGAAAAGCATTAGCCTACACACACAGGTATAAGATAGTGTGAAGGCAGAAGCAGATAGCCATCTACAAGCAAATGACAGAGGCTCAGAAAAAAAAAAACAACTCTGAGAGACCCATGTTCGTGGACATATAACTTCTATACCTGGAAATAGGAAATACATTTCTGCTAGTTAAACCACCCAGTCTGTTGTATTTGTTATGGCAGCCCTCGCAAATTAATCCATTACTGAAAAGTAATATTTATAATGTATCAAACTTAATTTAAACCGTAATTTACAAATAAACTAAAGTAATTCTTCAGAAATGTCCAGAGTGCCTTCATGTATAAAATTTCATGAGTGATATCATTAATAATCATTAAGTCATTAAGATGTATGTTATGACTATATGGTTATTTATAAGTGTTTCGCGAGCTTTTCTATATAAGGTAAAGAAGTTATGTTTATTATGAGAAAACATGAAAAGAATTAATCCTATTAGTTTGAATTTGTACAAACTTAAGATCAATTCATATGTATGAATGTAACAAATTTTGGAAAGCTCATCTTTTGTACAATCAAAGGTTGTATTAAATAATGTTTAGGCTGGGCATAGTGACTCACGCCAATAACTGTAGCATTCTGGGAGGGTGGATTATTTTGATTTCAGGAGTTCAAGACCAGCCTGAGCAAGAGTGGGACACCATCTCTACTAAAAATAGAAAACAACAACAACAACAACAACAACAAAAACCCTACCTGGGAATTATAGCAGGCTCTATAGTCCTAGCTACTCAGGAAGCTGAGGCAAGAGGATCTCTTGAGCCCAAGAGTTTGAGGTTGCTGTGAACTATGACACCAGGGCACTGTATCAAGGGCAATAGAGTGAGACTCAGTCTCTAAATAAATAATGAATAATAGCAGTTAATTAAAATCATTAGTGTTTAACCTTACTTTTATGTTACAATGTGAATACGGAACAGAAACTAAAGTTTTTCTAAAACTTAATTTTAATGCATTATTTCACATGATGGCAATTGATTTCAACTAGGTTTTCTGACTGGTATATATTATACCAGTATTATATGGATGTTACAGAGATGACATAATAGTATTCTAGCAAGGAAATGAACTAAATTTAAAAAAAGACTGTGATATTTATGCTTTCTATCAAAATTAAACTCGTATTTTTTTTTAAACCACCGAAAATGTTGGAGGGCTTTGCTACCATAGCATAATTAACTAATTAACCCATCCTGACTGGTGTACTTGTAATTAGTGATGGGCCACTGACAAAAAACCAACCAAATAAACAAAAAAAAAAAACAATAAAAAGTAAAGTATGTAGCATTATCTAACTGCCCATTTTCTAGTAGCATGGAAAAAATTACCCTATATTGCAAAGATGGCAATGCATTACACATAAATATCAATTTGGGGGGCAAAACTGTAACTTTATGTTAATACATTTAAACAAGGCTGAAATACAAAACAATAGTAGCATATGATAGTTACTGTTGGTTTTATTTAATAAGATATTGCCCAGAAAGAAAGAAATTCAAAAATAATGGATAGACTTCAGATCCATCTGGTCAGAATATTAAAGATAGAGCCAGATCATTGCTTCCACAATAAAAGAAAGATGAAAAGACTTTATAAAAATAGTGTATTTGTGTGTGCATTGAACCATTGTTAACACACAGTGTTTTCTTTTTCTCTAATGATACTTTTTAAGTGTTTAAGAATTTCATACATACTGAGATTTGGAGAATCATAGAAAGAACTCAAGTACTCTTTATTTAGATTCCTAAAATGTTAATGATTTAAATTCTGTTTATTACCTTACATATACATACATACATACATAAGTATGTCTTCTTACGGGTATGTGTGTATATTTACATGCCTGTGTTTATTTCTGTCAGGTAGAGAATAAAGGACCTCTAAGACACTGTCAGAGACAAAGTGGGTGCCTCGTGATGGCACCATCTGGAGCATTTCCACACCTGGGAAGAATAACAATGGCATCTTGGTGCTACCTCCCCAACCCCCCACCCCTTAGTCCCTATCCCGAGCAACTTCCACACCTGGGAGAAGGAAGTGTGACCAGGCAGCTCAGGTGCAATAGAATTTGCAAAGTCGCCTAGATTAGCCTTGGCTAATTATCATGTCTTTAACTGTCCATCAAAGTGGTCTGTGAACCATGAAGAGGGCCCAATCCAGGCGGTATAAAACAGGACCCCAGACCATACCCAGGACTTTTTCTTTTTTTTTTTTTTTTTGGCACATCAAGGGCACCCATGCAGTTGTCTGTGGCAAACTTTTCTTGCCTGTAAATCTATGTCTTGCTCTTGCTCTATAAACCTATCTTTCTCTTCCTCAGTAAGCCTTGTTGCATTCTCACTCTGCTTGTGGTGATCTGGTCATTCTTTGGCCAAGAGCTCACCAAGAACCAAGAATGCAGACAACTGCCTAAACCCCAACATTTCTATTAATCAATTTAGATAGGTAAGTATAGAGATATACATTATATATAATTACATATAAATTGTTGAATATGTGTTAATTTCTAAACGATTTGAGAGTAAGTTACAGATTAGATGTCTATTTATGTGTAAATATTTCATAATGTTATTTTTTTTTAAGTTATCAACTATGGTGCAATAAGAAAATCAGGAATTTAGTAATAACCAAGAACTATTTGTAATCAATAAAGACTATTCAGGTATTCCCAGTAGCCCCCATAATATTTATTGCACCAAAAGGAAACTGCAGCTGGTACCTTGCATTTAGTTTTCCTATTTCATTGCTCTTCTTTAATTTAAAGGAGTTCCTCAGCCTTCCTTTATATTCCCTAATTTTGACATTTTATAGGTCAGTTATTTTATAGAATATTTTGAAAATTGGATTTTCTAATGTTCCCTCAATGTTAAATTCTGGGTATGTTCTTTTGGGAAGAATAATACGCAGGTGATGTTAAATTCTTCTAGAAGTGCGTCAGGTCACGTAGTTTTTAGAATTACTGTGTTCTATCATGGGTGCTGTTAATCTGGTTCACACGGTTAATGTAGGGCCTGATGGTTTCTCTAATGGAGACTTACTATTTGTTTCATTCATGTTGCATTATCTTTGAAGGAGATACTTTAATACTATAAAAATATGTATTTATTCTTCCCATTTTCACCAACTAGTTTTAGTATTCTGACTTTTTTTTCAAATAAATTATTTGAGTAATTTTCCCAGTGTGGAAGTTTGTTAATTTAATCCTTTCTTCCTGAAATTTCTTTTTCTTTCTTTTTTTTTTTTTTTTTTTTGAGACAGAGTCTCACTATGCCTCTGTAGACTGCTGTGGTGTCACAACTCACGGCAATCTCCAACACTTGGGCTTAAGTGATTGTCTTGCCTCAGCCTTCCAAGTAGCAGGGAATATGGACACCAGCCACAATGCCAGGCTATTTTTTTGTTGCAGTTGTTTAGTTGACCCAGGCCGGGTTCGAACCCGCCACCCTCAATGTGTGTGGCTGGAGCCGTAACCACTGTGCTATGGGCGATGAGTCTATGAAATTTCTTATTTATGTGTTGCCTTTCTACTGAACAGAGAACTTTCACCCCTTTCTTTAAAAAATCAAGGTATACTCACAGATCTCTAATTTATTCAAAGGGTCGTAATTTTTGTCTGTCGCACCAATTACTCCATGGTGAAGTGAAATCTTTTCAAGTTAGTTCGTGTGTCTCTTGATTATCTCTTGTTTCTTCAGCTCTTTCTCTCATTCCAGATGACTAGAAACACTAAACACGTCTTGAACTTCTGTCCCCGTCCTGAAATCAGGCCTCACCCAGAAAGCCCTCACTCTTTCTTGGCAAAGAATAAATTTTAGCCACCCTGAGTTGGGCATGAATTCAGTGCACCGACCTTGAGAGGCCACTGTTCTAGGCTGAATTGTGTCTATCTGTGTCAGTGACACCTGTATCTACTTACAAACCTGTCCATGTTTAGAACTTTCTATTTCTGCCTATACACGTCTGTATCCTGTATTGGTGTTCATTTCTGTATAAACTCATAAGCACACACTAAGCTCTCTTTCCAATCCCAGAGCAAAGGCTTATCCTTGCTGTGTTCTTACACTCACATGTTTATAGTGTTCATGTCCATAGTGACAGATCAAGCTCCAGTTATCCAGAATATATATATGGAATTGTTCAGTCCTCAAATACCAACAAAGTAGTTTCAGAACTTCTAATTATACCTCTGTGAAATTAAATGTATTAAATACAGAGTTCGGTATGTTCAGAATTCTTTTTTCCTGGCCTGAATGTATCATCAAAATGCTGGTTACAAATTACCTGGGTTAGCCGTCTCCCATGGTCAGACATACATGGTAAGTTATTTATTTGAAATATGGTTTGTTTTTTTTTTTCTCTTTTTATTATCTTTTGCAATGTTCCATTATTTTCATTAATTTTGGGAGGAGACACTAGCAGGTTCTAAAGTCATTATAGTATAAAAGGTATTTATCTGAAGAATTCTTAAGATAAGAAAAAGAGAATTTTTTTGCTCTTAAAAATATTAATAGCAAGGTTAATTTGGATAAATATACATATTAAAAAGGCAAAAGATTGTTCTATTAACATATTACACAATATATGTGTGATATAGGTTTTTAAATATATATTTTAAGAACTATCCACATTAAAATACTTAATTCCAAATACCACAACCCCCCAAGTTATGACAACCAACTGCAGAAGTCATTTCTTTGGTAGTATTAGATTAGAAATATTTTGTTATTTTTGTCTATTCTTAAAGCATTATGTTTATTTCTGTATTTTAAATTATACAATTCAGTAACTTCTCATTTCCACTTCTCAAGTTTTGAAATTATAAGTCTAAATGATTAAAGGCAAATACAATGGGGGATAATCAAACAAAATTCTACACCAGAAAAAGAGAAGAGAAACATTGTTGAAGGGTGAATGAAATAATGAAAAGGAAATTTATGGACCGAAGAATAAGAAATTGCCTGCATGGATGAATGATCAGGGAGGTGCTATGCTCCACAGAGCTGTTATTGGCCATTTTGGAGAATAAATGAAGAAAAAATGTAGAAAACACCCCATTCTGTTTTTTTTTTTAAATACATACTTCCCTAGTGATGAAGAATCTCTTCAAACATCAAATAATTTATTACATAGATAAAAATGTCCCCATTACATTTATGTCTAATTACACTTAGTTAAGTTGTATAATTCTTAAAGTAAGCATATCTGAGCGTGGAGAACACATTCCTGTATGTTAACACGATGTAGTATTTCATTGTCAAGTATATAAGACAATGGAGGATAATGATCCAATATTAACCAAATATTAACATATGTGCAATAAATAATATATATTTTAACACTTTTATTTGCATGAGGAAGACAAAAGATTACTTTTGACAATGAAACATAAAGCCATTCCACAATTTTGTTGAGTTCATATAATCATAGGTTAAATACTGAATAATAGTATTTACTTTAAAATTAATATATTGAGCCATCCTTGCAATAAATACTAAATAATTCACCAATAGATATATATGAAAGAGGGGATTTTTTTTTTTTCAAGGCAAGGTTTCACTCTGTTGCCAAGGTTGGAGTGCAAATGGCTTCATCATAGCTCACTGCAACCTCAGATTCCTGGGCTCAAAGGATCCTCCTGCTTCCGTCTCTGAGAAGCATTCCTGAGAATGCTAACACCTGGCTACCATGCTGGTCTTGAACTCCTGACTTTAAGCAATCCTCCAACCTTAGCCTCCCCAAATGCTAGGATTACAAGTGTGAGCCACTGTCCACTGTCTTAAGTAGTGTATGTGTACCATAGCTGCTGATTTCTCTTTCCAAAAATGAAGAGAGAGAAACAGAAACAGAAAAAGACAGAGGGGGAGAGAGAAGATACAAGTCATAGGTGAAAAGAGATGACAGAACAAGACGACGTGGAAACGTAATTAAGTAGGTTTGGATTTTATAAGGAAAACATTCTCAATTAAGAAGAAGAAGCCATTATTTCCATAGCCACATTGTTTCTGCATAACATTAATTACCAACATAATCTTCTTATCACTCTTCCTTCAAAATTTAGAATTCAATTAATCGCAAAATGAATTGACAACTATCTACTCTCAATTTCTGAGACAAGGAAGGTTTGTCTTTGAAAGGTAAATAATTATAAATGTTTAATAGTCATTTTTTAATACTTTCTGACTCTTTCCTGTTCATAATCATGTCATGAATGTCATATGCCAAAAGTCTCCGCATTTTACTCACAGGAGATGAGAACTGTATCAAGTGTGTGGCAGTTTAGGTAGTCTCATAAACCACGTCTTTTTTCCCTAAAGGTAAATGAAAGACGGCATACTACATCATCTCTAGAAACACACCCGAGTGAAAGATAGAATTAACAAAACATATACAATTCTTTACCCTCAGATTGTTCAGGAAAATAAAATGTTTACCCACTCACCCCTAATAGTACAAGTATAATTAAGAATTTTGAAACACTAATGATAATATAAATGTAGAAGATGATGAATTTTGGATGAAATCCAGAGAAAAGATATTTAAAATTAGCTCACATGACCACAGTGAGTTGAAATAATGATAGTAACCATATTGATAGCAATATTTTCAATGGAACTGTCAAAGTGCTTCTTGACTTATGAGCACCATCTGATTAATCAGAATTTACTTTACTCAAGCAATAGGGAATTACATAGTGAAAGCCCAAATTAGATACCTGATATAAGCACAAATTTCATTTTTTTGGTTCTTAAATTAATTCATATATTTTTGTTAATTCACTTCCTATAAATATCTATTGATCGTCTGCTTTATACTGAGTGTGGTGTGGTCCTGGATAGTAGAGATATAGCAGTGAACAAAAAGGATTAAAATCCCTTTTCTCTTCTGCCTGTAGTTTAGGAAGGCTGTGGTGGTGTTAATAAGAATTTTTTTTTTTCAAAATGGGTATGATATGTCAGATAATAAGTACTATAAACAAAATTAAGAAGAGAAGAAAGTATTTAGGAAAATAGTTGTAATTTTAAATTACATACGTAACTAAGAAGGAACCATTATTCAGGTATGTTAAGTTGCACTAAAAAAATTAACTCCTTATTTTTGATTATTTGACATATAAATTTGTCTTTTTGGCTCATGAAAATCCTTCTGTAGGTCTGGCAGCTGTCTATGGCAACATTCTCTTAGAGGGTGACACACACAGCCAAATTCTGGCTCCATCATAACAAAATGTGCCTGGTTTCTTGCTGGAATGGGGCTGAGTGAGTTCACATGTTGGTTGTGGGCTTTTACTGTCTCTGTCTAGACACGACACTATTTTTTTTTCTCATAGTCATCATCCAAAAAGAGTCACATGGTCCTGTCTCATATGTAATCAGATTGAGTAGCATAGTTCCCTATGTATTTCAGAAAGTGAGCATCTTTAGTTATTTATGAGTACCGATGGTGTCATCAAAAAAGGTTTAGTAGGAAGGTGGTGTTTAAGTAAAGACCTGAGGGAAGGAAGGGATTAAGCCATTTATAGACCAAAACAATGACTAATCCAGACAGAGCTAAAACCAAACGCAGATAGTCTGAAAAGGGAGCAGGCTGAGCTGAAATTCATGAGGATCAGTACACTTAGAGATAGAGGGGGCCTTTCCTAGATTAAAAAAGAAGGTATCAATTTCCTCATCTTAGAAGACTAACAGATTCACACTAATTCTGAGAGGGGCTGAAAACACCTTGCGTCCTCCCAGCTCTTGCTGATATTGCCTGCTGAGTTGGCAGAAGGTTGACAATCTGAACTCTGTGGCCCAAAGTGGAGAAGAAGCACCTGAGTTTCCAAGGACTATGATGGATGAGTTCTAACACGGAGTCCAGGTGGCCAACTAAACACCAGGTGGGCTTCTGTGCACCAACTGTTATTTCAGCTATAGCTAATTGGCAGATTATTGATGACAATCTTAATCGTGACTGAAATTTCGTATCTTACGTGCTCTAAGGGCCAGAGATTTAAGTAGCACCTATATGGGGCGGCGCCTGTGGCTTAGTCGGTAAGGTGCCGGCCCCATATACCAAGGGTGGCGGGTTCAAACCCAGCCCCGGCCAAACTGCAACCAAAAAATAGCCAGGCATTGTGGGGGGCGCCTGTAGTCCCAGCTACTCGGGAGGCTGAGGCAAGAGAATCGCTTAAGCCCAGGAGCTGGAGGTTGTTGTGAGCTGTGAGGCCACGGCACTCTACTGAGGGCCATAAAGTGAGACTCTGTCTCTACAAAAAAAAAAATAAATAAATAAGTAGCACCTATATTACAACTATACTGATTAGTTTCAAACAATTGAAACAAACTCTGGGTCATGGAGTCTGCCAGGAAAACTAAGGGTCTATATAGCTATGTCCCCATCTTTAAACTAATTCTCTATGTGTAGTCTACAATATTTCTATTAATATTAAGAATAGTAGGTGGCGCCTGTGGCTCAAAGGAGTAGGGCGCCAGCCCCATATGCCAGAGGTGGAGGGTTCAAACCCGGCCCTGGCCAAAAACTGCAAAAAAAAGAATTGCGCATCACCACTCAATACTTCCAGTTTATTTGGCCCAACGAAGTGTAACTTTGTATTTTTACTCACCAGGGGCTTGTGTTCCTGGACTCTTTCCTCTAAATAAACAGAATAATCAATTCCTTTTACTTTACCCAGTCTACATTCACAACTTTCTATTTCCAAATGCCATAACTGTTGCTTTGATAATCTAGAATTACTTTCTGAATGATAAAATTCTGGGTCAACAGTTGTGCCTCTTATAAAGCTTTTAATTCATTAGCCAACATTTCTTTTACAGAGATTGTATCACATGATATTCCAACCTGAATTGGGATTTGAATAAAAATAATTTCAATTTGAAGAGTGAAAAATTGCATCTTCTTTACAAACACATCACTTTGACACTAAAAAGTAAAATTATTAAAAACACTTCAGATTTTTGTACTTCACATTTATTCTGTTAGAATTCTGCATTAGCAATACAAGTTGTTAATCATATGGTTGAGGGGCAAAATTCTTGGGTTTAAATTATGGCTCAACAGCCATTATTCTTTGAAATTTCGGGCAAATAACGGAAAGCCTGAGTTTTTCAATACAATCCTAGGACCAGCCTCCAAAGACATTTTTGGGGAATTAAATGGAATAATGTTTGTAACAATTTAATAGAGTTATTATTCAAACTATAAGATGAAAAATACTATTACACTGTGATTTAGAAATATGAAGATTTAAACTGAAAAGATAAACACATGTGAATAATTCGTAGAGAATATTCTTTTAATGCCTTTTCTACAAAATTAATTGAAATTAAAATGTCTTTAAAACTTCTATTTTTTAATTCACTATAAAACGTCTAAGGTGTTTTACTTTGGGCATATTTTCATGGAAAAGCATTTCTTGTTTACGTTATTTTTATAACACAGCCAAATGTAAATGTGTTGTCTGATTTTGTGCCAGAGGATAATGAACTTTCTGCTGCTGTGAGCTCAACTCTCAAGTTGTTTGCGAAAATGAGAGGAAGTGGTGAAAACCACCGACATTGCTTGGCAAAGTCGTGCTGTCTCAGTGTGTGCATATTAGCTCATTGTTACTGAATAATATCTGCCTGTTGGTCCTCACTTACTCTGCAGATGTCAACCAAGGATGCTTCAAAGCATCTGGTACTATTTTGAACACTATGACAAATTTCATAGTTTGGTTTGATAATATGCTACAATTAAGCTTATGGGCTTAACTTATTATTTGGCAGATGTTGAAATTAGTATTTAAGTACAAAAGGCAGCATTTGCACAGAGATTATAAATTTCTCTAGTAGTTTTCATTAGCAATAAAGTAAAATAAAGTAGAAATGTCATAAGAAGTCTAACTTTTCATTAAAAAAAAAACAAAAACAAAAACACAGGGTAGTGCCTGTGGCTCAGTGGATAGGGTGCCGGCCCCATATACCAAGGGTGGCAGGTTCAAACCCAGCCCTGACCAAACTGCAACAAAAAAATAGCCGGGCGTTGTGGCGGGCACCTGTAGTCCCAGCTGCTTGGGAGGCTGAGGCAAGAGAATCGCCTAAGCCCAGGAGTTGGAGGTTGCTGTGAACTGTGACCACACAGCACTCTACCGAGGGCCATAAGGTGAGACTCTGTCTCTATAAAAAAAAAACATACTTTCACGTGAAATACAGGTGAAATCAATGGCACTACATTGTAAGGCATTAAAATAATGGAATTGTTTCTAAAATTAACAATTTGGTGGATTCATTTGTTAAGTTTCTTGGAATGAAAAATATTGTGTCTTTACCAATTCAAATATCTAGTTGCTCAAATATGTAGGTTGCTAATAAACAAAGAAAGTTAATAAATAAAGACTTTTTTGTTTTGTAGATGTATTATATATCTTCATTAAAAACGATGTCACACAAGGATATTAAAATTAATAAATATGAGATGTTTAGCTACAAGTCATTGCGTGGAGCCTAATGGATTTTCCAAATGTTCAGAGGTCCATTTACTGAATTTCACACTGTTTTGCAAAAATAATTTCATACATTTCTGTGTAATTAGTATTTATTTTATGCTTGCAAGATTATTTAATATGCCTTGCCATTTAACCTCAAAGGAAAATAATAAGACAAGTATTTTTGCCTATTCTCAAATGATGGAGCTGATACAATTTATATATTTCATTTGATAATGCTATAATATTTTCTCTAAATACTAGTTTCCACATACCCAATACATTTATGTGTTTCATTTTCATTCCACTCATTTTAAAATAGTTTTTAAAATTTTCTTTTAGACCTTATTTAAATGCATGTGTTATCTCTTGAAGTTTATGTGTATATAACTTTTAGTTTCCAAGTATTTGGAGATTTTCCAGCTATCTTTATATCATTGACCTATAGTTTAGTTCTATTTTGGCCTGAGAACGTATCTTATACGACCTGTTGTTTAAAATATGTCGCATTGTGGCTTGGTAGCCGTAGCCCCGCAATTACGGTGCCAGACACATATACCGAGGGTGGAGGGTTTGAATCCAGGCCTGCTAAACAACAATGACAACTGCAAAAAAAATTTCTGGGCATAGTGGCAGGCACCTGTAGTCCCAGCTACTTGGGAGGCTGAGGCAAGAGAATCGCTTGAGCCCAAGAGTCGGAGGTTGCTGTGAGCTGTGACGCCATATCACTCTACGGAGAGTGACATAGTGGAACTCTGTCTCGACAAAAGAATCTTTGTCACATTGTGTTTTATGTCTCATGATATTCCATGTGAGATTAAGAAGAAGGTATATTCTGCTCTTGTTTTATGTTGTGTGCCATCAACTTCGATTAGTAAAGTCCAGTCACGGTGCTGTCCAAGACATCAATATAATCACTGATTTTCTGCCTTTTTGATCAATAAAGCACTGAAGCTGTTTATAAAGTCTCCACAGATCAGTAATAGTGGATCTATTTCTTTTTGAATTTCTATAAATTTACTTTATATTTGTTGATTGCTGTAAAGCACATACATCTGATGGTCGTGGGCTCTTGGAGGAATGAACCACTTTAAAATTATGTAACGTCCTCTTTAGTCCTTAGAATACCCCTTGTAGTGAAATCTCATTTGTCTAAATCTAGTGTATCTGTACAAGGTTTCTTTTAATTTATGTTAGTGTGGTATATTTTTCTCTCCCCCTTTACTTTAACCTGACGTTTTATAATTAAAGGTGGTTTCTGTAAACAACATATAATTTGACTTTTAAATCGATTCTGACAATCTGTATCTTTTGATTGACGCCTTTAGACTTCTCATATTTAAAAAAAAGATATTGAATTAATAGAACTTGTTTCCTGTTTGTTGCATCTTTTTCTGTTTGTGCCTTTTCTAATTTTAAGTGGGGATTTACATGATTCTATTTTATCTCCTTTCTTAACCTAGCAACTATATATTTTTATTTTTTCTTATTTATCTTGCTGGCCTTCAGTTTGGCACACACATTTTTAAATAATCAAAATCCCTTTTAGTTTGGTCCTTTTTTCCATCAGTGCTTGTTTCCCTTTTCAGTGAAGGTCAATGGCATGTTTTTATTTCCTCCCTCCCAACATGTAACATTCATCTTATTTTTGTATATCTCAGAATCACCCTATGTATTGTTAGTATGATTATATTTCACAGTCAGTTATGAATAAAGAATAAAATATGTCATCTTGCTTATTCCTTCTTTGACATTTTTCTTTTTTAAAAGTAATAATTAAAACAATATATTTGGGGGCTGGTAACATTCATAGTTGTAATACATTGGACAATATTATCCCAAAAACAGAGAATAGGGATTAGTGTCATACAGGAAAAAATATTTCTATTTATTTATTATTTATTTAACAATACTATAGGGTTGCACACATTTTGGTGCACAGTTTGCTTTTGTATATTTTAAGTCAAAGTTTTAAGTGTGCCCTTAAAGAGAGTGTGGGATACACTCCTCAGGGGTGTGAATTGGCCCATCCCTTTCTGCTCCCTCCCACCTAATTCAATTCTATTGAGTTTTGTTTTATTTGAGAGAATAATTTATTTTTCGGTAAATTCAGCTTTCTGGATTAGGTGTTTTTCCTTCTTACTGACGAGATTTTAAAATTTCTTGGAAAGTAAGTCTGGTGGCAATGGTTTCCCTTTCATTACATAATGAAGTCTTTATTTCTCCCTTACTTTTGAAGAATGCTTTTTAGAATTCCAGTCTGGTCCTTTTTTCCATCAGTGCTTCAAACATTCCAGAAAAAATCTTCCTTTTTCTTCCTCCTCCTCTTCTTTTTGAGTAGCCCACTGTATACTAATTATTACTATTTTATAGGTAAGATTTTATTGATACCCTCCTAGATATAGTTTGTGCTATTTTTCCTTGTTCGTGTTCTAACATTTCCTGGCTGTGTCTTCGTACTGCAATCTGTGCTTTTATACTAGCGCCCTTGTGGAACGGTGGTAAGGGGTAGGAGAGAGACTATAGTGTTCTACAATATTCTGAGTAAAGTCAGTGTTTTAGCGTCTCATGTCTCATGATGGTGACCCTTACCATGGTTTCACAAGTGACGTAGCTTTCCCCTCCCAATGTCTCCTCCCTTCTTTCTTGCCCAAATATAAAATATATTTCACTGTGTCTATGACCCCTCTGAAATAGTCCCCCTCATTCCACAGGTGAAACAGAGACAAAATGGGTATGAAATGAGCAGCCTCTTCCCTCACTTAAAAAAGTCTATAATAGTATTTTTATCCACTTAACACTTGGACTTTGAATAGAAAGGACTCGGGCATATTTCAAAATGATTTATCTTCCCCTTCTGTTAGTAGAGCCATGAGTAGATTTTTCTTGAATTTTTGTTGAGAGGTCTCAGTGGAGTTCCTAAGAAAATCATAAATATACTGGGTCTCTTCTAAAAATAGGTTCCCGGAATTGTTCTCACACTGCACAACACCAATTCTCCGTCAGTCTGACAACACAAGCGTTTACTGACTCCAGAAGTTCCTGTTGTGTGTAAGCAGGTCTCAGCTGTAGCTGCAAGTCCTTCTGGCCAGAGTTCAGGGTCACGTTTGCCTCACATCTTGATTCTCTGACAGGTTTTTAAAAACAGTCATTGTTTTTCCATTTATAGAATCAGAATTTTTTGTAAGGACAGTAATAACTTTCAACTTTTTAAAATGTTATAGCTGAAACCTCAGATTTTAAAAAATACTTTTTATTTAAAAAATTATTTTAGACTCACAGAGTGGTAAAAGTAGAGAGAATTCCCATTTAATAGTCACTCATCTCTCTCCAATGCAAACACAATCATCCTTCATGGTCAAAAGTAAGAAATGTTCACTAGCACAATATAATTCAATACAGTAGACCAGAATTGGATTTCCAGTCTTACCTTCATTCACTTTTTTTATATAGTTCTATACATTTTTATCACGCATACAGATCTGTGTTACCACCACAATAATCAAGATATCGAAATTTCACCACCACAAAGAAACTCTCATGTTACTCATGTATAATCGTATCCCCCCTAAAAATACTAATTCCTACATTTGTGTTATTATTTTGTAATTAATTTGATATTAAGAACCCAGAGGGTGGTATCTTCATCCCAATTTTAATTTTAGTTCCAACTAAAAGGAATTGAATATACATCTGTGAATATATAGATATAATTTTATTTCGTAAACTTGTGAATTGATTTCAAAATTGAGTTACAGTACAATTTTATTTATTCTCCCTGCTCATACACACATCACACCTTTCTTCACTTCCAATAGGAAATTCAACTTGAATCTAATCTTCACTTCAAATCACTTCTTTTATCAAGGATTAAATTCATCTAATATCTAATATCCTTGTTACTTTTCTTTTTGAGACAGAGTCTCACTTTGTCACCCTCAGAAGAGTGCGGTGACATCATAGCTCACAGCAGCCTTAAACTCTTGGGTTTAAGGGATTCTCTTGCCTCAACCTCCCAGGTAGCTGGGACTACAAGCACCCTCCACAATACCTGGCTATTTTTAGAGATGGGGTCTTGCTCTTGCTCAGGCTGGTCTCCAACCTGTAGCTAAGTTAATCACCCGCGTCAGCCTCCCAGAGTTCTAGGATTACGGGTGCGAGCCACTGCGCCTAGCCTGTTACATTTTTAAATTATGCATCTTACTAGCTTTTTGGACAATGCATGTTGTGCATTTATGTGTATTTCAATATGTGTAGTACTTAAACATTATTGTATTAAAAGCAGCTATATTGTTGTTTTAGAAGTTTATTAAATCTTAGTAGTTTTGCTATATAATTATTTAATCTATCAACTGACTGTTGGATCTGTTAATGCCATACACACAATATCTAAAAATATAACTATGCTTTTGTCTATTAGTCTCTGTATGTTCTTAAAACATTACAGCTTTACATTTTATTGATTCAATGAGTTTCTAGAACTCTTTGATGATAAAAATTGGATAGCCTTCTATCTCGACATGGTAGTCCTCCCCTTATCTGCATTTGATTTTCCAGTTTCAGATACCCACAGTCAGCCGTGGTCCAAACAATTAAATAGAAAATTGAGAAATATTTTGATCATTGTATATGAAATTCAATTTCAAATCAAAACTTTAGTTTATTATATCTCAAACAAGAAGCTGTACAATTAATCCAAATATGTACCTAAGCTACTGACACAGTACCACCATCTTAACGGTATGTACTTTGTTTATGTCAGCTGTGAAGAAGCCTGGAGAATGAGTGGCAGTGAAATTGCAAAAGACATTCTCTATAGCTTGTTGAGAATCGAATACTTTTCCTTGGAAGAAGTTGCCCAAAGCCTAGAAAAGTGGCAAACAGTTGGTGCAAATTCTGGTGAATACTGTGGGCAGCAGAGTTTCTGAGTCTAACTTCAGTTGTTTGAGCAGTGTTGTTTGTGTGACTTGTGACTGTCTTTCAAGAGGATTGGGCTGTCTCCGTTGACCAGTGTCAGCTGCTAAGTTGCAAACATCCTCGTTATGTCCTCCAGTTGGTTGCAGTGAACGTCCTTTGTAGTCAACTGACTTGGTTTCTTGAAACTGTAGACACCACCGGCTTTTTTGATGAATGTCTTTACTCAACCATTGTGCCAAATGCTTGTGACTGTCAAAAAAATTCCATTTTTCATCACATGTAATAATATGGTGTAGAAATTGTTCTCCTTTATGTCATGACAGCAAAGAAAGGCAAACTTTGAGATGACATCTCTTCCGATGCTCGTTTAAGTTTGTTTAATTCATGTGCAACCCACCTATCCAGCCTCTGTACCTTGTCAACTTGCTGCAAATGGTCTGATGTTCTTTGAATAGTAACGTCAAACCTTGTTGCTAATTTGCACATAGAATGAGATGATTTGCTTCTCCTACAGCTTTCAGCTCATCTCTGTCCACCCTGTGGGGTCTCAGATCACCCACGTGGCTCATTTTCAAGATTAAAATAACCAGCAACCATGTACTGCGAATAAATTAGCCACATCTTTTCCAAACATGTCACTGATATATGGAGCTCTCCGTGTTTCTTTGGTTCCATGATAGAATTCATATTGGAAAAGAACGAATATTTGACTTCCACAAAAATTGCTTTAAAAAAAAATTTGAAAGGTAATCAACAGTCAAAACATGTATTTGAAAGAGTCAGAATATACATTCACAACAAAAAATGAAACAAGAAGTGTCAGAGTGAAATGTCAGAGCTGGAAAACTCTTAAGCTTAGTACTTAAGGAAAGCAGACATTTCCTACTTAATAACCTAAAAATAAACAATTTAGTATTAATAAATTAGGAAAAAATTATAAATATTAGATAACTTTTATTACAGGATATAGTTATAGCTGTTCTATTTTATTTTTATTATTAATTTCAAATAATGTGCATTATTTACAAATTAAGCTTTACCATATGTATATAAATATAGGGAAAAAGCATAGTAAAATAAGGTTCAATACTATCCCTCTTTTTCAGGTCTCCCTTAAAATGTATCCCCAGCAGATAAAAGAGGACCATGATATTTCAAACAAATGTAGCCCTGGGCACCTGAAATCTAAAGAAATATACAGTTAGATTATGCTATGTTTTGAGTGAGGGCAAAATGAAGACATTTGGAGCCATCAGCGTTGTCAGAACTTCACCTTAGGTGCCAGTTCATCTGATTGTTTTGAATATTGCAGCTTTAAGGAGGAATTAGTGTGTGTTTTCAAACTAATTAAGGCACAGTTATTAAATGTCACATCTGTTGTTAATAAAGCATATGGTTTTAAGATTTAATCTTGCACAGATCTGGCATTTTTAACCAATATCTGCTTACATTTTGATCTAGGATGATTTTAATCCTCCTGTATTTTGTTGGAATTCAATATTTGGGGTTATAGTCAAAGTGTGAATTTTTAAAATATTTTAGGGAGAAATAACTGCTTAACAGTACTTATATCTTAAGCTAAAAATTATGGTGCTATACAGTATTCTAGGAATTATTAATAGAAAGTATTTCAACCATTAAATTATTATTTAATTTTTTGGAAAAGAATTTGAGATCATTAAAATTAAAGCATTCCTGTGTTGATTCTTGATAAATAGCTTTTATTCTCACTTACCTGCCTAGCATGGATTTAACTTTCTATTGCCTTGCTTCCAAGTGTATGAGAATTGACTATATGAATTGCCATATGAAACACACAACAGTTTATTTGGAATATATGAAAATGTTACAGAAGTTTTCTTGAAATTTTAATTGAAGATACACGTTGTGGTCCAACAAAATTTTGTTTGTAATCAATATTATCTTCAATTTTTCATATACAATTTGTCTCGTGTGCCTGCAATCTAGAAAGATAACACAGAAGGAAATTATGACTTGACCTTCTTTGGCATGTAATTTGAGAGCATTGTTTCTGTGGAGATAACGGTCTCCATGGTTACTGGTTACACTGACTTTTTAAATGTTTTAACAATGTTAGGGGATCATGAAGCTGCAGCTTTGCATTTCAGAAAATAAGGGCATTCCTCCTCTGAGAATGCACCTTTGAAATAATAAATATGGATTAGTTGAAATGTACTATGGTGTCTATAACACCCATCAAAAGCTTATTAATGTGCATACATGGACGATGATCTGATGAGATACTCTGTATCTAAGTTTGTAATTTGTCAAAGTGAATGTTTGTTAATAGGTAGAAGTGAGTACCAGTGTCTGCAGAGATCACTATGATTGTGCTGTTCGGATAACATAGGAAAAAAAAACTCCAGTCGAGGGATCTGTCTTGTTATCTCTGAATATGTCTGAAAATGTAATACTTGTGGGGAAGGCAGAAGCAGCACTACCGGATATAAAAAGTATTTTAAAAAGGATAATCATTTATAAAAATAGGGTAAACCCTGACTAAAATTGCTGCAGCCTTAATATCCCTTTCAGTGATTTTTTGAAATATAATAGCTGGGAGGGATGGGAAAATAAAATAGTTAAAAGTAACATGTTTTACCGTTTTTACCATTTCACCCACCATATTTTTCTCCCTAGAACGATCTATTCCTCCATTTGCTACTCTGTAAGCATGTACTTTTATACTATACAAATGCTTAAAAGGTGACATAACAGGTTTGCTGTTAGTCAAAGATGATGGATTTTTTTTTTCCCTGCCATATCTAAGTTTTGGTTGGTCTGAAGATTTTAATTGTATAAACCATGTAAGCGATTCCCATGTATAAAATATATTTTATTCCCTTTAAGAATATTTGAATTGTGAAATTTGGAGCCTTTGACATTTGTAGGGAGCTAGAAATTATTCAATTTTAATATACATTTTTTCCAATTAGGCATTTTAGCCAATTCGTTTGGGAGTGACTCCTGACTATATCTGTACCACAGTGATAGACGCAGGAAGAAACTAGAAGAAGCAGAGCAGGGAAGTAATCCTCAGGGTGCTGGTGTTGTGTTTGAGATTTATTCTATGCTCGGTTTCACCCATCTTCAGAATCAGTCATTTTAATTCAAGAGCTTTGTGTCACATACTTTAAAAAAAATTTTTTTCCCCTGTTAAAATTTAACTACCATGTTTCCCCGAAAATAAAACATCCTCCGAAAATAAAACCTACTTACCGGTTTCCTTCTGGGTGAAATATAAGGCATCCCCCCGAAAATAAGGCCCTCACCCAGGTTCTGTCTCAGAATGAAAATTAATTTACCCTAAGCTGGTTGCTAGGGCCGCCCAGACTGGCGTCTAGCAACCAGTGACGTTACATGGAGTCCTGACGTCACTGCTGTGTGGAGGCAAAGCGAGGTTGGAGTGAGCAGTGAGTGCCCGGCGGGAGAGAGGAGGAGACTTTCGCAGATGCGTGTAGAAGGACAGGAGGATCAGAGCAGACGGGATGCAGTGAAGGTGGTGAGTGCTGGTCTGTCTCTGGTGACACTACCTGATGCTCACGGCCGCCCTCATGCTGACTGAAGGTAGGATTCACAGTTTGTCTGGTTTGTGTTGACAACTACCGTACTACCGTACCGTATACAGGTAATAAATTTCCTTTATTTTCATTTAACAACAAACGTGTACTGTATTCTTCTTCATGGAAAAATAAGACATCCCCTGAAAATAAGACCTAGCGCATCTTTGGGAGCAAAAATTAATACAAGACATTGTCTTATTTTTGGGGAAACAAGGTACTTTAATCCCCTAGGTTCTTTTTTCTTTTAGAATATAGAGTCATAGTCTGATATAGTATATTTGTCCTACATGGAAATATCAGTGAAGTCTATTTGAAATTATTTTGAATAAATTGTTAATATTTTTAAAACAGTACACAGAAAACTAAAAGAAAGTGATCAAATCACACAATCTCATAACTTAGTGAAAACTACTGATATAATTTGGTGCATGTCCCTTTTTTCATTTCAGTCTAATAATAGGAGAGTCATTAGCTGACTTATGAGACCCTGAGTGATGTCAATAAAAGTACTTACTACTTTAAAATGATCTACAATTAAAATTGTGCAAAAATGAAATGCTATGCAGAATTTTAAGGACGTGTCTTTGCACATTCATGCTTGTACACAGTTTTAAGGAACTTCAACAGATTTTACGTGGCCTTCATCATGTACTGACAATAGGTTGCATTTTTGTTCACACTGAATATCAGTGTAACTAATTTCCTGCTGGAAAACCTTGGAGAAGCTTAAAAAGTTCATGTTAATGTCATATTTACTTTGAAAATGTATCTGATCCAGTAAAAATTGAACATGGATATGGCATTCATCTAAATGTATATACAGACAGGCAATGGTTCAACAATTAAAGGTTATATTCTGTTTTGTTTTAACAGTGATTTCTTATGATTTTTACATATTCTTTAATCGATTCATCTCGAAAGGGTAAATGAGACCAAACAATTCAAAAGACTCCGTATTCATATTTATTATAATTTTATTTCTAAAATATCTATGTTATAGAAATTAAGACATCCATCAGAGACATTTGTGGAGTACTATTCATCTTAAACCTATGGTATTTAAATAATAAAAAATGCATGCAAACCATCTCCAAAATCTACTTTTCTGCCTATACTACATTGGTCAGATCATTTGGCTTTGCTCTAAGGTAATATGAAAACCATGTGTTACGACAGTCTAAGAAATGTTTTTGGCAGTTTGGATGTACTGTATAAACACACATGGTAGCTATTTCTGCAGTTTTTTTTTTTTTTTACTGAACTTGAATAGAAGTGATCTCCTGATCAGAGAAAATGGACCTTCAATGTACCAAGTACAGACAATGATTATATTGTAAGGACTATTTTCCTGTTCGTATATTCTCAGTTCTTCTATATTCCTCACATTTTCTATTGCCCATTGTTTTTTTTCTATTCATTTAGTTATATTAAATTATAGTATAATTGGGTTGGAATAGATACTTTCTAAAATATGTTAGTGTTTACAGAGTTGCTTTCTCTATGGTTTTTGTAGAAGACATCTGTAGAATTGAGTCCATTTTGTAAGGGAGAAATCAGGCATTGGGAGGTAAATTGTCAAACAAAATCTAGGTAAAAATAAAGAACAATCCAAGGTATAGGTACAAGATTATTCTCTCTCTGGTAATGTATATATATTCTATTCAAGTAGGTGAATTTTACATGTTGACAATAATGTTCACTTTTTTCCTCTTTCTAACACTTCACATAGGTGTTTCTTACTTTCGCCTTTTATTACATGTGAGGTAAAATGGTGTCTGCCGGACACATGATGATTAAAAAGCCATGGCATTCTCATCATTGTTCATTCGTTCAGCCAATATTTGAGTGTGTATCATGTGCCAGGCCCTGTGTGAACGCTGCAGAGGACAAACACAGCAGGTCGTTAAGGGAACTCTGCAATGCCAGTAAATAGAAAAATCACAATAAGACTAAAATTCGTCTGAAGGAAATGTTACTATAAATAATAAGTCTTTCTGCAATTTGAGTTTTAAAATTAGCATACTTAAGGAGTTCTGTTTTAAGGAGGGACACAAATCAGCAAAGAGCCAACTCCAAAGTCCTGTGATAACTGCCTGGCGTGGGGAATTCTCACAGGTTTGTGGACACTCACAGGATAAAGGGGACCTGACTCTGGGCAGAACCAGAGCTTGAAGCAAGGAAAGCTTTCCGGAGAAGGTAAGGTGTGAACAATCTGCGTATACATCTGATTACAGGGTGAGGACGGGGGAGAGAAAAGAGAGTAAAGGGCTGCAGAGAGGAGGCAGCGTGCAGCCCAGAGCCAGGAGGAGGGACTGGTCTTACTAGAAATGATCACCCTCGGATTTTGACCACCTTGTTCTGAGTAAACCACACTGATTTACTTCTGTTTTCTAACTTGCGTGATAGTATTGCCTTCACTCTCATGCAGTTATTTCACGCAGGCCTTACTTTAAAACACTCTAAAGAAAGTGGCAGGAATGCATTTTCTTTCTTACTTTATTTGTTAGCAATGTGACATTTGAATTATTCTTGTCTCAAGTTAATGCTGATAATTCTTTTTCTGGGTCAATATTAGTCTGTTTGTATCAGTCAGAAGGAGTCCAACAACTGCCTCTGTATTTTAGCTGCTCTGCCCTCATCTCTCTTAAGCTCCATCATTTGTAATTTGTGACACAGTCTTTTTTTTTTTCTTTGCGCAGTCCCCTGTGACACAGTCTTAGATAACGTCTTCAGAGGCAGCAGCTATAAATTTTTTTTTAACTGTTTCTGTTATCAGTCACAGGACATATTCTTTTTTGGTGTTTATAAACAGTTTAACAGAGAGCTTAATGAGGGTCAATTAGATAGAAAAAAATTCTTAATTTCTTTGAGAAAAAAATCGACTCTATAAACCACTCCTAAAAATAAAATAATTAATAAAAGATAGATGTCACCTTTGTAAGACATTAAATTTTACTTTTATATTAATCACGCAGAGTTCACAGGAGGCTTCTCTGTCCTCTACTAGAGACATCAGTAAATTCATACAGGAAATTCGAAAGGCATACAGAGATAAATAAGAAACATAATGCCAAAATACAACAAAAATGCTAAACTTTGATCTAGCATTCCCAAATTTCATCAAACCATGCCTTTTCTTTTCTTTCTTTCTTTCTTTCCTTTTTTTTTTTTTTTTAGAAACAGTCTTACTCTGTCGCCTTGGTAGAGTGCTATGGCGTCACAGCTTACAGCAACCTCCAGCTGTTGAGCTTAGGCGATTCTCTTGCCTCAGCCTCCTGAGTAGCTGGGACCACAGGCACCAGCCACAACACCCAGCTATTTTTTGTTGCAGTTTGGCCGGGTCTGGGTTTGAACCCGTCACTCTCGGTATATGGGCCAGCACCCTACTAACTGAGTTACAGGCACTGCCCCAAACCACGCTTTTTCATATGCGTATTCCATATGAAAAGGAAAAGTAAGGAAAAGTTCATACAAACATAAATATTTGCAATTTTTCCATTTAATTGCAGATTTTAATTGTATAGTTTGATGTCTTCTGCCAATTTACATATCCATATAACCACCACCACAATCAATGTAAATTTTAATTGTCTGCGGGTAAATACGAAAGTGTTGAGACACACAAAGTAGAGAAATGTACTATTCCATGCAGACAGAATGAATAAGGCCCTCCCAGAAACCGCAGGAAGCCAAGCCAGTCCCAATTTGGACAGAAAAATCAGAAAGGGTTCCGTCAACTGTGTTTCTTGGAAATGAAATGATGGACCATAATAAAGTTTGTCTCAAAACTTCCTAGTGATCTGCACACCCTTTGATGTCTTTTGAACAAAGACCACAATCTCGGCATAGAATGTTTTGATATGATGTAAATAATTCTAACGGTAAAATTTTCATGGATATAATAGTTTAAAATGAAATATATTTAAGGTAAAGAAGTCATAACAGTACTATTTAATGTAATTTATTAACATAATTAATATGCAATAATGAAATTATAGAAGGTCTGTGAAATCAGAGTTTTTTTGTCAGATTTGTTCAATGACATCTGCCATTGACACCCACTAGGTGCTCAATATCTTTATATCTTTACGCTTTCAATAATAATTAAACATGCCCTTACTTCTATTTTCATTTCAGTATGTTACAGAAAATTTTATTTTTAATAAGGAAAAGTAAACACTGTATTAACATTAACAAACTGTTCTGTTAAATTTACTGCTTCACAAACATACATAATTTAACAATTTTCTCTTATCTGAATGTTATTCTTTTAATTTTAGTATCATTTAGGCATTTTAAAAATATGCTTTTTATGTATAATTATTCAAAGCTACTTTATTGACATGCTACCTAAGTCTAACTTAACATATGCTCAGGTTTTTATGGTAATAGATGTACTATCTTATTTGACTGACACAAAGTTGAAACATAGAAAACAATGAGTCGTTAAAAAATAATTACCCAAGTGTAGTTTACTGGCTAGATCAATTTTTTCCATATGGTAACATTTTTTATGTTGCTAAGCAAACTTTGTCATCCACAAATGAGCAATTGTCTTCGGTGATGGCAATGTACTTTAAAGCAACAATTCAACTGTCCTTAAAACTACAAAAAAAGTTTTTTTATTTCTGGACAGTTGCAGCTCTCCATGACAACAATAATTTTCAATACCTGGAAAATCTATTTGACATATTAGGGTCAGGAGTTGTGATTAACAGTGTCGGCAGGTACGTCTAATTTCGTGATAGCAGAAAAGGTCTCACCAATGATGCCTGTTCTAAAATTTTAGACCACAGATATTTTCATTCATTAGCAACATTATTCTCCTCGTAAAACAGCCAACTTTATTCTTTTATAACTATACTTGTTATAAAATTGCATTTTCTGTTTTTCTATAGCACATATTCTGGAGAATCTTTCTCAGTTAACGCTGGCCCTTCTCACTGGGCTTGCTTTTTCTGACATCTCACTGAGCTCCATCTCACTAGATAATGCTTCTCTCCCAGTTCCTTTACCCTTGCGATCTGAGTTTAGATGTTCCCCTGGCAGCCTCCACCTTTTCATGCTACACTGTTCATTTCAGTGGAGCGCATTCCTGGCCAAGTCACTCCGGGTCAGGATGAGAAACTTAACAATTATCACCACCAAAATTAACAAGAAAGCATAATTGTAATTTAAATACGTACTCACTAGCTATACTGAAATAGCAATATTTTTCCTAAAAGAAAAATAAAAGCAAATAGACAAACTGCTTTACTGGAGCAGGTGGCTTCAAAACTCATGGAGGAAAATTATTTCTTTTGGATTGAAATATAATTCTATTTCTTTAGTAACTGTACTAGTGGGGGTTAGAAGTAATTTTACTAGAACTGTTTTAAAGATGATTCTCTAATCCTCCATCATTTACAAGTGAATTTACAGGATGCCAGAAATTGCAGTTAAACTTCACAATATCTTTAAGAAGGAATGCAAGTGCTCCGGGCATTCATTTTTGGAGTGTATTCGGCTAAAGGGGTGAGTCATGTATCTTTCTGAAACTTCTATTTTTAGTCGACAATTAGGAAGGAAAGCATGATCACTCTAATGAATAAAGTGAGCACTGGTGATCACAGCACAGCTGTTTAACAGCAGCAATAACAGTAGTAATAATAATGATAATGAAATGAGTCCAGACCACACATTGTTATAGGCAAATAACTTATCCTAAAATGACTGGCAAGACACGAACACATTATTTTTCTTTTTATTCAGTGCTAAGTGTTACATTTCCAGCACCATAAAAAGGAGAGATCTGATGGTCTGAGAGGAGGGGAAGAGAGATCTGATGGTCTGTTCTCATACCTTTGTATCTATTCGCCATCACTTACCACTACGGTATGTTCCATCATGCAATCTGAAACATAACTAATGGATATTACAATACATATACTTTTTCCTTTAAAGGCTTAAAGAAAAATGTATTTTCTTTCTGTATTATTTGTTAGCAATATGACATTTGTATCATTTATATATGACATAGTACATCTATAAGTAATATAAGCATTATATATTCATGACATATATATATATATGCAATGAAACCTCTATCAAAAAATAAATATTCTACAAAAATACTTAACCAAAAAGGTAAAAGATTTCTCCTACGAGGGAGTAATCTATATATGTATGTCATGGTACATATGTAAGTAAGATTAGTAATATAAACATTATATATTGGTTAATGTATAATGTTTTTTGTGTGCAGTCTTTTTTGTTTGGGGTCTATACTTCTTACCATAAAATAAAATCTTCTATTTTGTATAATTTTCATTATCTGATTCATTTCACATTTCCTCAATCCAAAAAGCAATGGGCTTTTTTCTAAAGTAAAATACATCATAGTACATATATAAGTCATATCAGCATTATGTAACCAATTATTCAGGTTGAGGAAATGTGAAATGAATCAGATAATGAAAATTATATGCAATGAAAGATTTATTTTATAGTAAGAAATATGGACTCAAAACAAAAATGACTGCCAGCAAATATTTGTCCAAATGGTTATCAAGAATCCTTATAAAGTCAATTGAAGATGTGATTATTAAATTCAAACAATTTTTATCTGCACGTTCCCTTAAGACATAAAGTATATGAGCTGACTCCAGTGTTCAGCACCTGTAGTTTCCTTTGAGCACAGAAGTGAAACTGGGCAGCGAAGTGAAACTGCTCTCAAAAAAAAAAAAAAAAGAAAGAAAGAATAAAAGATAAAGTCTGCTCTCAAAAAAAAAAAAAAAGAAAGAAAGAATAAAAGATAAAGTCTATTAGATACATCGTGTGTCCCTACAGCAGAGTGTGACACATAATAGGTAGTATATTCAGGGTGGCGCCTGAGGCTCAGTGGGTAAGTCAGCGGCCCCATATCCTGAGGGTGATGGGTTTGAACCTGGCCCTGGTCAGCTAAAACAGCAGTGGCAACTGCAACAAAAATAGCTAGGTGTTGTGGCTGGTGTCCATAGTCCCAGGTACTCAGGAGGCTGAGGCAAAAGAATAGCCCTAGCCCAAGAGCTGGAGGTTGCTGTGAGCTGTGATGCCACAGCACTCTACTGAGGGTGGTAAACTGAGACTCCGTCTCAAAAAAAAAAAAAGTAGTATATTCATTTTGTTGAGTGCATAAGAAACCAACAGATGTAAAAAGTGTGAACACCTAGAAAAGAAAAATTATAAATAATCCATCATTTGTCCATCAAAGAGCAAGTTATATCATAATAACTTTTATTTCATTTTAGACAGGATTGCTGATTATTAGAGCAGCTTGCACAGAGAAAGGAAACCCCAAGCCAGAAAATTATTCAATCAGCTAGTTTATACAATTATGTAGATTTTAGTCTTTAAACAGATCTGATGAAAACTTTGATGTACAAATGTTGTTTGCTATAATCACTGGTGGCCTTTCTTGGACAGTATCCTATTAAATTGTTATATAATTATTGTAGATAATAACATGAAAGATGGGATTATCAACTCTGTGGAGTTGCTATTGTCTAAACTAGTACCTTCATATTTAAAGTGTTGGATATACTAAAACAGAAGCGAAGTTTACATTAGTAGAGATAAAGTTCATAATTTAAAAATACTTAGTCATACAGATTTAGTATGAGGGAGAATTGACTTAGAAACTCACTGAAAGGCACCAGGAAAAGTTTAGTTAATTTGAAGCCAAATAAGCCGTATTAATGTATAGGCAGCATAAATTTAGTATAAGTCAAGGTTTTATTAATCAATGTATAATGCTTGTATTATTGTATATTATTATTGCATACATAAAACATTTATAATAATGCCAACTAAGTGTGCATATCATCTCAGAGTCTTCCAGGTGGGTTTAAACCTATTTGTCATTTTCTTTAGATTTTAGACTTACTCATTTTAAGAAATATGCAACATGTTTGCCAGATACCTCTAAAACACATTCTTTTTTGCTGAATGTATTTCGATTGCCTCATAGTTTATTCATATATAATGCTTAATTAGAAAACTCTAATCCAGGCCACCTCAAATCATGGTTAAAATGCAGTAAAACTTGCTTTGAGGATTTTTTTTTTTTTTTAAACAGAGCCTCAAGCTGTCACCCTGGGTAGTGTGCTGTAACATCATAGCTCACAGCAACCTCTAACTCCTGGGCTCAAGTGATTCTCTTGTCTCCACCTCCCAACTAGCTGGGACTATAGGCACCCACCACAATGCCTGGCTATTTTTTGGTTGCAGCCATAATTGTTGTTTGGTGGGCCCGGGCTGGATTTGAACCTGCCAGCTCAGGTGTATGTGGCTGGCGCCTTAGCTGCTTGAGCCACAGACTCTGAGCAAACTTTGAGGATGTTTTATTTCATTAACAAACAAGAAAGAAGAGCACCAGTGATTAGAAGAAAATCTTGAGAGTGTACTATTGCCTGAAAGAGGAAAATGGAGTTTCAAGAATGAGAGATGGAGCTACTATTTCAAATCCTGCTAAAACAAGTCAAATATGGGTTGAGAATTGGTCAATGGACACAGCAAAACAGACGTTCGTTTCTGTGGATGGACAGGGACAAGTGCTTGATGTTTCAGAAGGAAATCAGCAAGGAAAGAGAAATCAGCTAGTGTTGGAGGTTGCCTTTTTCAGGGAAAGAAGTAAAAACATGTTGGTGTGCTGATTACACTGATCCAGGATGCAAAGAGAAAATACTTGATGCAGGGTATTGATCTTGTGTGAAAAATGGAGATATTATTTGGCTAAGAACTCAAGGGATTCATCTGTAAGAACAGATGAGGGGTAAGATACGAATGCAGATAGAGGTGAATTGTTAGATATGAGGATGTAATTCTTTACGATCTTTTGTCTCACTCCTATTTCTTTCCTGCTGTGAGGAACAGGATAGAACAAAAAGGTGATTGGAGTTCAAATAAAGGAAAGACAAAGGATAGAAAATTATCTTGGTAATAAAAGATTTAAAAAGTCATGATTATCAGGTAGTATCAACTTGAATCTCAAGTTTGATGGGAAATTTACTGTGATATACATGTGAAATATTAGCATTGTGTTTATAATTTCCATAAACAATTGCATTTGTTCTACTCACCAGCCATCTTTCTTACACTGTTCCCATATATACGTTTTCTCTCAATCACCCACAACTTCATGAGAGAATTGCCTTGATTAACATTTCACCCATGATTTCATGATATATCACTAGCTGCCTCTTGCTCCTTTGACATTTCTAGCTAAATTCATCCTGGGGACACTCAGATGTTTGCCTTTAATAGAGAAATAAAGGTTAGAGGAATTTTCCCTGACGTAGCTATTCTACAATATAAAATGTCACTTAAAAATTAATTTCCTAACACACACATCTAGGTATACCTTTCTGCACATTTAAAAGCACACATATTTATTGCACATATACATTCATTTACCTCACTTAACTTTTTTTTTTACTTTTGCATATTCTATAGGAAATTTACATTCTTGCTGTCAAACATGAAAATTTGGTAAAGTCATTACATCTTTCAAAGTAAATTTTAAAGAAGTTATCATTTGTAGACCACAAATGAGTACATGGACCTTTTCTAAGTAAATAAAGACATGTATGGTAATCTAGCAACTGAGGGTGATATTTTGTTGATCTTGCCAAAGTGGATTTTATTAATTATAATTGAAGTTATTTTTCATATGCAGGGTATTCTGAATGATTTCAATAATATAAAATAACTAATTTAAAATGAATGTCAATTGTGGTTTTTTAGTAACTTATGAGACTAGATAGAATTAATTAATTAATTAATTTATTTTTCTTATTATTATTTTTTTATTTCCAAGAATGTCTAGTTCCAGGACCCGGTGTCCTCTGAAATTCCAAGCAATTCTACTCCTTCAGTTCTGCCCTAATCCAGCATCTCATCTAAGTCCGGTAAAGAGCAACATCTGCTCCCTGCCCCAGTGGACTCTGAGCGGAAGCAGGGTGGCCCGAGGCTCTGGCACGTAAGCTAGGTTTCCACAAATGACATTTTTCAGTACAAGAAAAGAAGGAAAGCCCTGGAGGGTGATATTCAAAGCAGGCAGATGCAGGCAAGGTTTATTCTCAGCAATGAAAGTGAACGTCATGGGTCAGAGAAAGAGACATGAACCTTTCCAACAATTCTCTTGAAAAATCAACATAAATTAAAGCGAGTATACCTACAGGGTCAGGTATGCCCTTATTTATTTTAGGTATTATTTTAGGGAAAATTGGCAAATGTATCTCTGAAGGAAACTTCCCATGGCTGTTCCCAAATGCTTGCAATGATTTTTATTCAGTGAAAAAAAAAGTAAGACATTTTAAAATACTATTTTAGAGATAAAATAACCTTAACATTGAAAACTATTATTTCTAAAATATCCTGTTTTAAGTAGAGAGGGTTGGGAGTGAAAGATGTTCATACAACTGGAACTCAATATTATGTACAACAGGAGAGAGAAACCACCTGGGAAGAGCATTTGTGAACTGCACCATCCTCCATAGATCCTGTTTATTTATTTCATCTGTATGTTGACAAAAAAATAAATACATGAAGGTGAGAAGGATCCTGATACAGGAGTTTCCGGTCCTGCTTAATTGCATTGAGTATCATCTCCATGAGAACTCAGTCTATAAACACCTCCAAAGTAATTAAACTCTAATAAAGTGTCACTCTGTAATGTTTACAAACTCTGTGTCCTGAGGGTACTTAAAATGCTTTATTAATTATACAATTAAGACTGATAAAAGTTCTAAAATTAAGAAACACTTGGTGTGCACTTCAAGACTATTAGGAGACTCATTCACGGCATGTCTTGAGTTCCTTTAAAACTTTCCATCTGAAACTTTTTTCTTTGAATTTGAGAATGGTTGTAATCTGTAATCTTTCACTGTGATAACTTTTAATGACTTAATTGTTGACAGTTTCTTTAGTATAATGTACTCATGCATAACTATAAGTGGGCCAAAGATAGTTTTGCTTCTATGCTTCAAATTAGTTTTTCTAAAACTCTCTGCCTTGAATAGCCTTGTATTTACGAATTTTTTAATGCTTATTTTTTAATATTCACCTAAATCTACCTATCCATTAGTTTAGTACCAGTATACGCAACACCCCAAGCCCCCCAAATATAACAGTTCTTGGTTTTATATGACAGGATTTTGTTTCTATCCGGAAATACGATTATCTCTTTCTAAAGAAATTTTATTTTATTTTTTTCTTTTTATTGTTGGGGATTCGTTGAGGGTACAATAAGCCAGTTACACTGATTGCAATTGTTAGGTAAAGTCCCTCTTGCAATCATGTCTTGCCCCCATAAAGTGTGAATGATTCTTTTGTTTTCAATTTCATTGATCACTGATTTGATTTTGGATATTTCTTTTCTTCTACTGAGTTTAGGCTTAGATTGTTCTTCTTTTTCCAATTCCATAAGATCTCTTGTGAGATTGTTGATGTGCTCTCTTTCTGTTTTTCGAATGTAGGCATCTAAAGCGATGAATTTTCCTCTCAAAACTGCTTTTGCAGTATCCCACAGGTTTTGGTAGCTTGTGTCTTCATTGTTGTTATGCTCAAGGAAGTTAATGATTTCCTGTTTTATTTCTTCCTGCACCCATCTGTTATTCAACAGAAGATTGTTTAATTTCCATGCCTTTGGGTGGGGTCAAGCATTTTTGTTAGAGTTGAGTTCCACCTTTAGTGCCTTATGGTCTGAGAAGATACAAGGTAAAATTTCAATTCTTTTGATTCTGTTGATATTTGTTTTGTGTCCCAGGATATGATCAGTTTTGGAGAATGTTCCATGGGGTGATGAGAAGAATGTATATTCTTTATCTTTGGGGTGGAGTGTACTATATGCATCTATCAAGCACAGTCATTCTAGGGTCTCATTGAAATCTCTTATATCTTTGTTTAATTTCTGTTTAGAGGATCTGTCCAGCTCTATAAGAGGACTGTTAAAGTCCCTTGTTATGATGGTATTATGAGATATCATATTGCTCAGACTGAGTAAGGTCTGCTTCAAGAAAATGGGAGCATTTAAATTGGGTGAATAAATATTTAGAATTGAAATGTCTTCTTGTTGTAGTTTTCCCTTGACCAATATAAAGTGACCATCTTTGTCTTTTTTGACTTTAGTTGCTTTAAATCAACGTGTATCTGAAAATAAGATTGCAACTCCTCTTTTCTTCTGAATTCCATTTTCTTGAAAAATTGTCTTCCAACCCTTTACTCGGAGCTTTAATTTGTCTTTTGAAGCCAGGTGTGTTTCTTGCAGACGGCAAATGGATGGCTTGTGTTTTTTAATCCAGTCAACCAATCTATGTCTCTTCAGTGGGGAATTCAAGCCATTAACATTTATTGAGATAATTGATAAGTGTGGTAGTATTCTATTCATCTTATTTTGTGACAGTCCATTGCTTAGTTTTGTCTTTTGCATCAGTGTGGAGGTTAGGTTCTGTCCTTTAATTTGTGAGTTCTTACTTTGCTGCTGATCCATTGTGGTGGTCAGTGTGCAGAACAGGTTGAAGTATTTCTTGTAGAGCTCGTCTTGTTTTGGCGAATTTCCTCAATGTTTGTATATCCGTAAATGATTTGATTTCTCCATCAATTTTGAAGCTTAGCTTAGCAGGGTACAGAATTCTGGGCTGAAAATTGTTCTGTTTAAGTAGATTAAAGGTAGATGACCATTGTCTTCTTGCTTGGAAAGTTTCATTAAAGAAGTCTGCGGTCAATCTGATGGATTTGCCCCTGTAGGTCAACTGGCGCTTAGTCCTGGCAGCTTGTAGAATCTTTTCTTTTGTCTAGACTTTGGATAGGTTCATCACAATGTGTCTTGGAGAAGCTCGGTTAGAGTTGAGGCGACCTGGGGTCTGATATCCCTCTGAAAGCAGTGTGTCAGAATCTTTGGTGATGTTTGGGAAATTTTCTTTTATAATATTCTCTAGTATGGCTTCCATTCCTCTGGGGCATTCTTCTTCCCCTTCTGGAATTCTTATAACTCGTATGTTGGAACGCTTCATAAAGTCCCATAATTCTGACAGTGAACGTTCTGCTTTCTCTCTCTTCTTTTCTGCCTCTTTTACTGTCTGAGTTATCTCAAGAACTTTGTCTTCTACCTCTGAAATTCTTTCTTCTGCATGGTCTAACCTGTTGCTGATACTTTCCATTGTATCTTTAAGTTCCCTAATTGACTGTTTCAGTTCCTTCAGGTCTGCTATATCCTTTTTATATTCTTCATATCGTTCATCTCTTATTTGATTCTGTTTTTGGATTTCCTTTTGGTTATTTTCCACTTTATTAGCAATTTCCTTCATTGTTTCCATCATTTCTTTCATTGTTTTCAACATGTGTATTCTAAATTCCATTTCTGTCATTCCTAACATTTCTTTACAGGTGGAATCATCTGCAGTAGCTACCTCATGGTCCCTTGGTGGGGTTGTTCTAGACTGGTTCTTCATGTTGCCTGTTGTTTTCTGCTGAAAGGGATGAAAGAAAGGAGGACCGAGTGATAAGAAAAACAAAGAAATATAGAGAAAGGAGAGGGGATGGGTAAAAGGAATACTGACAAAAAGAAGAGAGGCACAGAAAGAGGGAGACCGAGCAATATAGGTGTACAGTAGTGTACTTTGACACAACCTTAAAAAAACCCCACCTTCTGGGGGTGCCCAGTTGGGTGATTCCCTTGAGGTCAGCGGCTCTTTGCTAACCTGATCAGACACAGTACCCCACCTCCACCAAGTAGAGAGGAAAGACAAAAATGCTATAAATCAAACCAAAACAAGCAAACAGAAAACTTTACGGGGATAAAATTGGGCGAACAACCAAATGATAGCAGTAGAAACACTAGCAAAAATGAAGTTCTAGTTATTAAAAAAGGCAGCAATGGGAAATTATAATTAAACTAGAAAAATTGAGAAAGAAAAAGGGATCTGTATGGAAAAGATTGAAATTAAAAAGAAAAGAACATCAACAATGTCAAAATAAACAAAAAAAACAACCAGACAAAAAAAGAAAAAAATACACAACCAAAAACAAAGCAGTTTGTATATGTTATTGAATATTGTCTGGGCAACACGTGGTCTTCTGGGGTATGAGATGTTAATCACAGTTCTGATACAACTGGAGGCTGCTGATTTCTCAAACCCCAGCAGGTAGACACCCTAAATCTCTCTTCAGCCCACTTAAAAGGCTTTGAACTTGTAAACTTGCTGAGCAGAAGCTTTCCCAGCTTTCTCGCTGGAATCACTGCTGAAGTGGCTATCCACTTACCCAGTGTGCCAAAACCGGTCTCACTCTGCCCCTGAGGGTTAGGGCTGCAAGGCAGCTCAGACCCCACCCTTAGGCTACTTGGTTGCTGGGTTAACAGCTCCCACCCGTTTCTAGCTCTGTGACCCTGAGGGCAGAGCTTGCCGGGGCAGATCACTGACAATGGTTCCGTGTGACCCACCTCCAAAGACAATTAGCTCCGTCTGGCTCAGTGACTCAGACAGGGGCCCTAGACAATGGCCAAAGTTCTCTGCACTCCCGCTCAGGCCCTCCCCAAGGCAGTTCAACTCAGTGCCAAGTCCAAGGACACCAAAACAGTTCACAGGTAAGGCCTTTCTGGTTTGCAGTCTCGCTGCTACTGAACTTACAGTTGTGGGCGGGTTTAGACGGATTGAACACACGTGACCACTTGCCAGTTTTCCACTGTTTTAGTCCTCCTCTTGGGGTCCAGAAGTCTCTCGCTGACTCCCTGTATCCTCATAGGAGTGATGATAGGCAGATCCCACCAGCCAGAGATGCCTGGAGTCCTATCTCCCCAGACTCCCCGTACCCAGATGCAAGGAAGCTGTTACTCGGCAGCCATCTTGTTCCGCCTCCCAAGAAATTTTATTTTTAATATCTGTGTAAAGCAAATAATTATTTTATGGACTTTTGTGATATTGTAAGGTTCCCCAACTTCTCAGGGTCTTATTTTTCTGTGTTTGTTCTACAAAGTAGAAGATTACTTTCATCTGTGCATTCGTATTTACATTATTGCCCATTGAAGAAAGAAACAAAAAATATTTCATAAATTTGAGTTCAGAGTATCAATACAAGACTTAATTGATTCGATTTACTTGGGAAAAGATAGATTATGGCTCAGTGATACAGCCTTGCAAGTTTAAGACACATGCTTCTCTATGGTAGATTTCTCATGAAACCTTAAAGGCTTTTTCATGTGAACCCAGCACGTATTATGTTGCCTTGTATGGGCCTGATACAGAGTGAGTGCTCAGGAAATATGTGCAATGAAGTATCGCATCGATAGGATAGATGCATTTCAAATTGGCTATACTACTCTACATACACAAAGTTGATTATTTCCTTTGCTGTACAAAAGCCTTTTAATTGAAGTCCCATTTATTTTGTTGTTACTGTGTGGGTCTTTGCCATCTTTGTCATAAATTTGTTGCCTAGGATGATGTGTAGAAGAATTTGTTTGTATGTTTTCCCTAGCATTTTCATGGTTTCATGCCTTAAATATTGAAGTTTTTAATTCACCTTGAATTAGTTTTTGTGTATGGTGGGAGAGAGGTGTCCTGTTTCATTCTTCTGCATGTGGCTATCCAGTTTTCCCAATACCATCTATGAAATACAGTTTTCTTTACACAATGCATGGTATTGTTTGCTCTGTTGAACATCAAGTGGTTATAGTTGTGGTTTTATTTCTGGGTTCTTTATTTTGTTCCATTCTGTATCTCTACTATTACATCACTACGATGTGGTTTGGGTTACCCTTCCCTTATAATATAATTTTTTTTTTTTTTTTTTTTTTTTTTTTTTTTTTTTTTTGTAGAGACAGAGTCTCACTGTACCGCCCTTGGTAGAGTGCCGTGGCGTCACCCGGCTCACAGCAACCTCTAACTCCTGGGCTTCCGCGATTCTCTTGCCTCAGCCTCCCGAGTAGCTGGGACTACAGGCGCCTGCCACAACGCCCGGCTACCTTATAATATAATTTTAAGTCAGGTAACGTGATGCCTCCAGATTTGTTCCTTTTGCTGAAGATTGCTTTGTCTGTTTGGGCTTGTTTTGTTCCAAATGAAGTTCAGGATTATATTATTTTCTAGATCTATGAAATATGATGTTGGTATTTTGATGGGGATTACACTGAATCTGTAAATCTCTTTGGGTAGAATGGACATCCTAACATTGCTGATTCCATCCATTTATGAAAATGGGATGCTTTCCATTTGTTTATTTCATCCATGATTTCCTTCATCAGTGTCAGGAGCCCTCATAGGAGAGATTTTTACCTCCTTGGTTATGTCTATTCCTACATACATTTTTTGTACCTATTTTGAATGGTATTGAATCCTTGATTTGACTCCCAGCTTGATTATTAGTAGTAGGTAGAAGTGCTATTGATTTTGTAGCCTGAGACTTTGCTTAACTTTTCTTTTGGTAAAGTCTTTAGAGTTTTCATGTAGAAGATAATGTCATCATCAACTATCCATATTTCCTTATTTCTTTCCCAGTCTTTCCTTATATGGATACTTATTGCTCTGGCTTCTGCCTTCTGTACTACGTTGAATAGAAGCTGTGACAGTGGGTGCCTTTATCTCGTTCTAGTTCTTAGAGGGGAAAGCTTTCTACTTTTTTCCCATGGAGTATGATGTTGATGGTGGGTTTGTGATACATAGCTTTACAATTTTCTGGATGTACGTTCCTTATATGTCTAATTTTTTAAAAATCATGAAATGGTGCTGCATTTTATCAAATGCTTTTTCTGCATCTATTGCGATGAAAATACGGTCTTTGTTTTTGCTTCTGTGGGGAATCTCCTTTATTAGTTTGCACATTTTGAACCACACAGGCATCTGCTATGGAATTTAGTTTGCTAGAATGTTGCTGAGGATTTTTGCACTGGTACTGATAAGGGATATTGGCCTGCAGTTTTTATCATTGTTGTGTCCTGTCCAGATGTCAGTATCAATTTTATACCATTTCATAAAGTTAAGCAGAGAGGATTCTCTCCTTCTTGATATGGAAAATTTTCTAGATGGATACCAGTATTGCTTTCTAAGTCTATGCTAGAATTCAGCCATGAGTTCTTCTAGTCTGTGACATTTTTTGTTGAAATATATTTTATTGCAGCTTGTTATTGGTCTGTTCAGTCCTTATAACTCAATCTCCCTGAATGCTATTGGTTTGTTCAGTAGTTATGTTTCAATCTCACTGCATGTTGTTGGTCTGTTCAGTACTATGACTCAATCTTACTGCATGTTATTGGTCTGTTCAGTATTATGACTCAATCTCCCTGCTTGTTATTGGTCTAATGAATCATTATGATTCAATCTTCCTGCATGTTATTGGTCTGTTCAGTACTATGACTCACTCTCACTGCATGTTATTGGTTTAATGAATCATTATAATTCAGTCTCCCTGCATGTGATTGGTCTGTTCAGTACTATGATTCAATCTCCCTGCATGTTATTGGTCTAGTGAGTCATTATGATCCCATCTCCCTGCATGTTATTGGTCTGTTCAGTACTTATGATTCAATATCCCTGCATGTTATTGGTCTATTCATTATTTATATTTCCTTCTGACTCAGGCTTTGGAGCTTATGAGTTTCCAGAAATTTATCCATTTCTTCTATGTTTTCTACTTCATGTGCATAGAAGTTTTCACATCTTTTTCACCCCTCTCCACATTTTTTTCTGAATATTTTTACAACAGGTTGTTTGTGCTTAGAAATTTACACAGAAAAAATTCTATAATCTTTTGAATATTTTTATTTAAGGTAATGTCTATGAAATTCATCTGAGTTTGTCTGTATATTCAACATTGGTCCCCTCTCATCTTTATTTCACTGAATTGTGGGGAAATAATACATTGTGGTAGTCCATTCTCCTATAAATGAAAATTTAGATTATTTCTGTGAGTACGGCTGTAATAGACATTCATGTGTGAGTGTCCTGTTACACATATTGTTTCATTTCTTTTCAAGTAAAACTTATAATTTTAAAAATTTGGTTTCTTGATATTGCCATCTCATCTCAATAATTCTTTCTTTTCTGCTTTTCCTTCAAACATTTTGGTATATATAATTCAGAAAAATGACAATGATAAACAATCAAACACATATTAATATATTAAAGATTGTTCTGCATAGAAAAACAGGCAAATAACTATGAAAATTAAATAAAAAGTCTTACCTAAGTTCACATAAAAATCACAAAGAGTATTGTAGATATCATAGTGTGAGATGCATCGTGACAGGCAGACAAGATGTTTCCACATGTGAGGAAAAGTATCTGAGGAGCTGTACCTGCTGCAGGAACAGAATAAACAGAAGCATGAGGACATGCAGTATCACATATGTTTAAAAACAATGAGTGAGTTAGGGCAAGAATGCCACTGTAGAATAATGAAGTTATAGATCATAGTGAATATGGTGTCTGACAATTAAGTTCATGAACTTGCCACCATGCACTTAGTTGGCAGCACTGTACAAACAACTTGGTAAGATTTTATAACCTTGGTACATCAGCATCTCACAGCTGTGCTCGCGTCGATGTGTGGTGGTGTCTTGCTGAGTGGCACTCATTATTGGTATGTGTTTTTGTGTGCCATCATGAGAATGTCAGAGCTTGAATTAGAGCAAGAAACAAACATTCATAAATTTCTCGTTAAACGTGGCAAAAGTGGAAGTGAAATCAGAGACATGTTAGTCCAAGCTTATCAGGATAATGCCATGAAGAAAATGACATTGTACAAATGGATTCCATGTTTTTCTGAGAGGAAAGAAAATGTCACTAATGAAGAGGTCAGGGGGGCCAGTAATGAACAGAATTGATGAAAACATCACTAAACTTCATTGAATTGTGCGTCAAAATTGTCAGTTGGCTATGAGAAGCATAATAGAACAAGTAAACACCAATGGAGAAATAGGAAGGTCTTAACTGAAAATTTTGGCCAAGAACTCATGACTTGTACAACACACCAGCTTATATGGCACTGTCTGTGAGAGTTTTTAGCCATAAACAAATAACTGTATTGGAGCACTTTCCTTACTCACCTGATCTGGCCCCCAATGCAATTTTTGCTTTATTTGAAGGTAAAGGAAATATTAAAAGGAAGTCATTTGGATGACATTCAGGACATCAAGGGTGATACAATGACAGCGTGAATGGCCATTCTAGATAAAGAGTTCTAAAACTGCTTTGAAGGAGGGAGAGGTTTGATAGAGGGAGGATAAATGGTGGGAGCACACCTACAAAGCATATTGCAAGGGTACAAATCAAATCTATTAATAGAATATAAATGTTTTAAAACAATAAGTAAATGAGATGAAAGCTATGTTGATTAGTATGATGTGAGCACTCCATATTGTATAAACAATTAACACATTATACCCCACAAATACATAGACATATTTGTGATCTATGTGTATATGACTTTAAAAAAGGGAAAAAAAAACAAAGTAATTTCTATAAAGAATATTTCTTGATAGAGGTTTCATGGAATATTTACATTGCTTTGGATAATATGACCATTTTAATAATTTAATTCTTCCAATCCATGAACATAGGTTATCAACTACAGTTTTCTTTTGGTATGTCCTTTTCATTTTCTTTCATTGGTGTTTTGTAATTTTTATTGTACAAATTTTCTATTTCCCTGATTATGTTTATGCCTAGAATTTTTTTTTTGTAGATATTGTAAATGAGATTGATTCTTTATTTCTTTTTCAGATTATTTGCTATTGGCATACAAAAATGGTTTTTTGTTTGTTGATTTTGTATTCTGCAGTTTTACTAAATTTATTTATTAATTCTACCAGATTTTGGTGGAGTTTTCAAGAAATTCCAAATAAAACATTATTTTGGAATTTTATCTTTAAAAAAATAAAAAATAAATAAATTTTATCTTAAAAAATAAATGTAATGTTAGAATTTTATGGTTTTGTAGTCAGTGTTGCTTAGGAAACACCTTCTTCACATCAAATTTATAAAAAAAACATATTTCTCTAATACTTATAATATTATGTAAGTAAAATGTTTAGTCTCAGTTTACCTTTACTCTTAAATCATCTCAATATTAATTATTTCCTTATGTTCAATCTCCTATTTGTTTTAACTGATTATTTTTATAAGCTCCCCTGATATTGTTATACAGATTAATTTTATCATTACCTTTTTATATTTCACCTCAATAGACACATTAGTTCAAGTCTTTCATGCTAAATAATAAGGGGAAAACAGCAGTTAAAAAAACAAAACAACAGAATATGGTCTAATGAATATTTTTCATTTGGTATTGTTGAAATTCATAAATCTTCTCATTTAAAACTTTTAAGACACTGTAATATCAGACATTTATGTAGAACTATTTAAATAGCCATTATTTCCTGTACTGAACAATATTACTAGAAGGTTTGTCACACCTATAATTAATTTCACCTATCAGCTAATTATATTCCAGAGAGGGAAGAAACTATTAGTTAAATTGTTTTACCTAGCTTAACATGAATCATCTGTCAGGGAATTAAAAACTGTATTTGTTAGCAATAAATTACTATTGGCTAACCATTACTTCATATTACAAATTTTTTGAGTGTTTTCTTAATAAAGTCTTTTCACAATTATCCTACTGATCTTAAATCATCACTTGTTTTTTCATTATGAAGAGTGAGACATCAGAAAAAAAAACATGCAATGCTAAATGAGAGAAGAAAGGAAACTTTTCTAAAGTCATGAAGCGATCTGTCCACAATGAATTACTAAACTTTAATTTCAAACACTAGTGAACCTGAAATTGCTATTTTATGACAGGCTCCTTGCAGGTTTCTATTTCCAGTGATGGCTATCCCTCAGTAATCATGCAACTATTTGCTACTGCCATAAAGCTCTTGCCTAGCCATGACCACATGCTGTTTCTTTCTTTTTTTTTTTTTATTGAATCATAACTGTATACGTTGATATGATCATGGAGCATCATACACTCGCTTCATAGACCATTTGATACATTTTTATCACAATGGTTAACATAGCCTTTCCGGCGTTATCTCAGTTACTGTGCCAAAACATTTACATTCTACATTTACCAAGTTTCGCAAACATGCTGTTTCAATTCTCTAGCACAAAATCATATGTAAGAATTCTTTTCAGTCATGATAATACTATTTTGAAGTACCACAAGAATCAGGAAGTCAACAGGCTTAAAAAGGGTGAACCCACGTTCGCCCTTAAGTGAACTTATTTTTTTAAGTAAGTTCTTAAGTAAAAATAATACAAAGCATCTTTAAATGCAATACTTTCAATATTCTCTATTTTAAAGTTAAGTAACCACATTTCTGAACTTTATAGTGTAAAATATATTTTTCTTTCTTTTTTTTTTATTGTTGGGGATTCATTGAGGGTACAATAAGCCAGGTTACACTGATTGCAATTGTTAGGTAAAGTCCCTCTTGCAATCATGTCTTGCCCCCATAAAGTGTGACACACACCAATATATTTTTCTTAAGTAAAAATAATACAAAGCATCTTTAAATGCAATACTTTCAATATTCTCTATTTTAAAGTTAAGTAACCACATTTCTGAACTTTATAGTATAATTGAAGCAAATACTGAATTATTAAACATGATGATATCTATATATCATTTCATGTTTTTCTGTCATATTTTAATGAACTTCTAAATAGCACCATGGAACACTATCTGCTTTTATTTATGGAGACATTAAATATTCTTGCAAAACTTAATGCTATATATTTTAGGTAGAAAGTTAAAATGCATGATTATGTTTCATTTAGTAAAACTGACTCAAATAAGTAAGTGAAATGAAATAATCTTTACAAAAAACCGTACATGAAATTGCATAATTTGAGAAACTGATAGGTCATTAGACATGGGAATGTCTGCAAATAAAATGGTTTATCCCATGCACCTGTGACAATTCAGTAACTAACATAGAACATGTCCTACAGTACCTAGAAGGTAATTAAGGAAAACACTAGGAAGTTTATACAAATGTTCAGCTGTTCAGATGGCTGAACAGCTCCTGGAGCCTCCTGGAGGGTCTTAGGGTCCAGACCCTAGAAAGATACGTTTGGTATGATTCCACTGATCTTCCTTTGTGTACACATCTTTGGCAATCTCTCGATCTGCACATCGAGGTTTATTTATTTATTTATTTATTTATTTGCAGTTTTTGTCTGGGGCTGGGTTTGAATCGGCCACCTCCCGCATATGGGGCCGGAGCCCTACTCCTTTGAGCCACAGGCGCCGCCTGGTTCATTTATTTTCTTTGCTTGTCTGCTTTCCTCTACTTTCCCCACTCTCCTTTCTTTCCTCATTGTTAATCCATCTCTTTAATTTTTCCTGCTCCCCCGATCTCTCTCCCCATCGCCTTTCCCTGCTTCCCTCCTCCCATCTTCACTCCGTTCCTTCCTTTTTTTTCATTTTCACTATCCTTTTTTTTTTAGTCTATTAGGAATTTATTCTTTCAGACTTTATGACTTTCATGGCTTTTCCCTACTTTATTTTACTTTCAGATCAATATAACGGTACATACAATTAGGCTACCTTATGTGCATTTGTAAGGTACAGTCCAAGTTACAGTTGAATACTTCACCGAAGAGGTGAACAGAACCTTATCCCAAGAAGATATATAAGTGGAAAACAAACACATGAAAAAGTATTCATCATCTCTAATCCTCAAAGAAATGCAAATCTAAACCAGCTTGAGATGTTGCCTAACCTCAACAAGAAGAGCTGACATCACAAAGTCCCAAAGCTTCAGATGCCAGCATGGATTTGGAGAGAAGGAAACACTTTTGTACTGTTGGTGGGACTGCAAACTAATGCAGCCTCTTTGGAAGGAAGTATGGAGAATCTTCAAAAGGCTAAAAACAGATATTTCAGTTGATTCTGCAATCCCGTTGCTAGATATCTACCCAGAAGAAAAAAATCACAAGGACTTTTGCAGTCAAATATTTACAGCAGCTTATATTCACAATTGCAAAGATGTGTAAGCAACGCAGGTGCCCATCAATCCATGAATGGATAAATAAACCGTGGTGTAGACCATGGAGTACTATTCAGCCATAAGGGAAGATGGAGACTTCACATCTCTAGTATTTACCTGGAAGGATTTGGAGAACATCCTCCTAAGTGAAGTCTCACAGGAATGGAAAATCAAGCATCCAGTGTACTCAATATTAATAGGAAAACTAGTAGATGAACAACTACGTGACCACATGAGAGAAAAACGCAATTAAATTCAAGAAGGGGTGCAGTAAGCTCTCACCTCACTCTAACTTTCTAATGTCCCCAGAACTATTTTCTCTCTGGCCAATGGCCAGTCATGTTTCCTAGATCAGTAGTTCACCTGCCTTCTTTGCTCACAGTACACCCACTCTGTGGCCTTCCCTGGACATTTCCTAATAATCTATTGCTTTCTGTTGCACTGACAAGAAATCATCTTGATCCTAGTGCGATTTGCACACAAAAAAGTTCTGGAAATATTAGAGCTGGTTTTGTTTTCTCAGTTACACAATCCTGTCATGGTTTGGATGATTGTATTCACCTCTACCTTTTTAATTATATACTTCTTTCATCTCATTGCTATTCTTAAATTTTAAAGCATTTTAATTACTAGAGTGTGCCTTTGAATTTCATAAACTCCAAGCTTGTTTAAAAGTATTGGTAACTGATTATGAATAACTAACTTAATATCAATTTTTGTGGGTCATTATAAAAATTATATTCAAGGTCGTAACAGACATTAAATTGGTAAGATCTAGTATATGAATTGTATGAGAATATTATAAAATATATGGAAAGTCATAGAGTAAGAAAAATTTGATAAGATCATGAAAGGGTTAGTTGAAGAGGAGGAACTAAACCTGGATATATAAGGTGGGTTGTAATTTGACAGTAGTTAAAACTAATTATTATGGCCAGTATAGAAAGTTAAATAAAATATAGACATTCACTTCCATTGAGAAGCTTGTAACAGCAGGAGGAAGAGGTGGCTCAATTTCATTAATGCCTCCAGCCAATACTAGGTATCCTGACATGCATAAGTGGTTTGGACAAGAATTGCCGGGGACTTGAACATTTTTTCAATTAATTAAGATGCACTTATTAAAGCAAACTTAGTAGAAAAAAGACTTGTTCATGAGAATGAATATAAACTATTTTTTAATGAAATATGGATAATGAATACATTAATGTGTAGTCAGAAAACATGAAAGAATTCTGAAAAGAAGTTTCCTGTCTGTCACCGCTGACAAGTGCCAAATCTGACCAGTCTGTGGTTCAGTGTTTTTTATTTTTTTTAATCTCTAAAGTAGATATTATGGTAATAATAAGTTCTGAATACATTATAGACATGTGATATGCATTAAAATATTATATATAGGCTCAGCGCCTCTAGCTCAGCAGCTAGGGCTCTGGCCACATATACCGAGGCTGGCGGGTTCAAACCTGGCCTGGACCTGCCAAACAACAACTACAACAAAAACTAGCCAGGCATTGTGGCAAACACCTGCAGTCCCAGCTACTTGGGAGGCTGAGGCAAGAAAATTACTTAAGCCCAAGAGTTTGAGGTTGCTATGAGCTGTGATGTCACAGCACTGTACAGAGGTCAACAAACATGGTGAGACTCTGTCTCGAAAAAAATTAAAAAGATCACATATAGAAAACTGCTTTGTACGTAAAACTGTTTTTAAGATAGAAAATCTGTGGAGAGAAACTCCAAGGGTCTGGAACAGATTAGTAGGACACAGAACAGACTAATGCTTCTTTATGTTAGTGGATCAGAACCCAAAGGCTTCCCACAAATAAATAAATGTGAAACAATATGATAAATAAATAAATGAAAACAGAATATTCAAAAGCAAGAAATAAAAATGGACCTTTAAACATTAGATATTTAATATTATCTACCAGTGAAAATATTAAATTATATTGTAGGTTTTTTTCACCTATCAATAATGTTCAAAATACTAACACTGTTAAGAATGTGGAGAACAAGGACTTATATAAAGAAAGGTGGAAATCATTATAAATGATTTGTGTGGAAATCCAGACTTTAAATGCACAGACACTTCGTCAGCAATTTGCAACTACATAATGCAATAACTTAAATACTGAAATTATTGCAATATATATACATATATATTTTTATATATACAAAAGTGGGAAGAAATGCTTGCTTTCTATTTTTTAAGGTATTAATATGTACATGTGTCAATTTTGTAGCAAAATAACATTATTAAATTAGATCAGGGTGTTCTAACGATCTGAAATCAATGTAATGTAAATTTTTGTTTTGTTTTGTTCTTTTAAAAAGAATATATGTAGGACATTTTGCTTCTTTTTATAAATCTAATTCACTATGTGTTTATTTTTTTTTTCTGTGCAGAATCATTCATTTGAGCCTTATAGATAATCATCTCTTCCTACTTTTATTACTGGTCATTTTGAAGCTCACTGTTGGCCTGATGAAATCTGCCTACAAGGAGAATAATTCTAGCAGTAAGTATAATTGCTCTATCCCCAGGCTCTACCCAATGGGAAAAATATCACAGTTTCTGACAAGATGCATTTATAAATGATAATATCATTTGGCTTAATTATCATGACTGTCACGTGCTGTGATGCAAATTCACATGCTGAGTCCATCTTTATTGATTCTTTGCGTCTAGGATAAAATCCAGACATCAAAATATCCCTGGATCAACTGAATCATAATTTATAAGATACGTTTGATGTCTTACTTAAAAATCATGTATAATTTGGAAAACAATTCCAATCATTTCTCACTAGTTTCACTATGTGCTTCCTAAACTCTAAGTTGAATAATTGCACAATAATTTGCTGTTTACTAAGTCATGTATCATTTTGCTTGCTGTTTTTCAATTGTCTTAATAAAAATAATTTTTTAGTTTTTTTTTACTTGCATTCAATTTATCAAAGTTCCTGTACACATTTTTTTTTTTTTTTATCCTTACAATGAGCAAGACAGGGCAGCCACCATCACTGGAGAGGTAACAGGAGAAGTAACTTTTCTTTTTTTTTTTTTCTTTCTATTGTTGGGGATTCATTGAGGGTACAATAAGCCAAGTTACACTGATTGCCATTGTTAGGTGTAGTTAATATGGGCCTGGGACACAGATTTTGTTTCTATGATCAATGTTCTTTCTGAATGCAACACAATTGTCTATATACCTTGAAAATAATCAGGAAATTAGAAATCAGCTTCAGTGTATTTTCTTAGAAATTTTAAAGCATATTAAAATGGTACTCATCGTATTAATCACACACCCTCAGTGCTTGTGCATTTCCTTTTGGTCCTTTCGATTTCTCAGAACATTATCTGAAATTCCAGCTGGTGGCAGCTGCATCGCTTTGCCTGAAGGCTTCTTCTGGCAACAGGAACCCAATTTACCTATGGAAGGGGCAAGGGAGAGTGCCGTGTAATTAATAACACACTATCCAACAATGATTGTTAAAGAACTAGCACCTACATACACACTCAGGCTTCCTTAGGAGACATCACTGAAGATTGTTTAATTCTGACTGTCCACATCTCTGGTGGATTCACTTTTGCTGCCTCTGACAGTAACTTGCCTGGTAGTTGAAGTTCATTGACTCCTTCCTTACCCTCCTCATCGCAATCTCATTTTTGTGTCAGAGTTTGCAGAGTTAATCTGTAATTTAAAATACTTACACTTGTTTTTTATTATTTATTTATTTATCTATTCCTTTAGATTTGGGGGTACAAGTGGTATTTTTTTGCATGGATGAATTGTCTAGTGGGGCAGTCAGAACTTTTAATGGACCCGTCACCTGAATGGCATACATTGTGCCCAATAGGGAGTTTTTCCGTCCGCATCTCCTCCCACAGACACTTGTCTGGTGTTCCAGAGTCCATTCTACCACTCTGTACAGCCATGCAGAACCATCGGCTGGCTCCCACTGAACAGGGATAATACGCAGTATTTGATTTTTCCAGTTTCATGCAGGCTGCTGGAAAAGACATTTCATTCTTTTCAATGGCTCAGTAGTGTTGTGTGTGTGTGTGTGTATCTGTGTGGGTATCTGTGTGTGTTCTGTGTGTGACCATTTTTTTATCCATTCATCAGTTGGTGGGAACTTATGCTGATTCTATATCTTTATAGTTGTTTACTATACTGTAATAAACCTATGAATTCAAGTGTCTTTTTCTAGATCATCTGTTAGGCCTGCTTTTCTTTATCTAAGGAATTTGTATACTGTTTTCCATAGTTGTTATACAAATTTACATTTCCATCAAGCTTATATGCTTCCCAGTAGATAAGTGTTCCCTTTTCTTTGGATCTCTGCCAACATCTATTGTTTTTTGCCTTTTTAATAAAATGGCCATGGTGATAGGGATAATAAGATTGTATCTCACTGTAGTTTTAATTATTTCTTTAATGACTAATGAGGTTGACAATTTTTATTCTATTTGTTGGTCATGTATATATCCTCTTTTGAAAAATATCAAAAATGTCTGTTCATGTATTTTGCTCATTTTAAATGGAGTTATTTGTTTATATCTTATTGATTTATTTGACTTCCATGTAGATTTTGGGTATTAGGCTTTTTTCAAACGGATGATTTGTGAATATTTTGTCCCATTCCATAAATCATTTAATTACTCTATTGTTTCTGTTGCTGCACAGAAACCTCTTACTTGGATCAAGTCCTGTTTATTTATTTTCATTGTATTTGCTTTTGGGGTCTTAGTCAAAAATTCTTTGCCTGGAAGAAGGGAAAGAACAGTTTTTCCTCAGTTTTATTCTAAAATTTTTGTGGTTCTAGCTCATAATTAACCCATCTTGAGACATTTTTGAAGGTGATGATAGATTGGGATCCAGTTTTATTCTTCTGCATGTGGCCATCTGATTTTCTTGGTACCTTCTGTTGCCAAGGAAAGGGATTGCCTTTCCCCAGGTGTGTTCTCGTCTGCTTTTCCAGATCCCAGTTGGTTGTAGGTGTGTGGTTTTATTTCTGTGTTCTCCATTCTGTTCCACTGACCTGTGTGCCTCCTTTATGCTTGTACCATGACCCTCCTGTCTCGTGGCATTATTTAAAGTCAGGTAATGTGGTGTCTCTAGCTCTGTTCTTTTTGGACTTCTTTGGCCGTCTAGGCTCTTTTTTTTTCCTTTTTATACTATATGAAATTTAGAATTGTTTTTTTTTTTCCAAAATTCTCTGTAAAACGACTTTAGTATTTTCACGGCAATTCCATCGAACCTGTACAACACTTTGGACACTATGAACATTTTAACAATATCGATTCTCCCAGCTCACGAGCATGGGATATTTTTACGTTTGTGTCTTCTATTAATTCTTTCATCAATTTTTAAAACAGAAAAAGATATATCAAAGGCTGAATTATTTTTTATTCATTCTGTTATTTATGGTTCAGGTGACTAAAGAACATAGGAATAAAATATTAGCAAAGTACAGGAGATTGAACATGATAACGGTGGAGATAAGCTGAGCTGACTTAATTTATCAGTCTTGGCTTTCACGCTTTTTCAAATTTAGTGAGTACTGGTTTGCTATAAAAAGTTCCAGAGCATGACCTCAGGAAAGTAGAACTCATTGCTTTACATTTAAATTTATGTGAGTTTCAGTGACCATTATTCCTTTTCCATTTTCCTTTTTGAATCCTTGTGGTGATGTATAGGAAGAAAGTTTTTAGAGCAATAATTGAAGAAAAGGGAGAAAAGAAAATAGGGGTTGTCAAGTAGTGGCAAAACTTACATGCAGCATTCCGATGTAATTCCAGCCTTTAGGTAAGCCAGTTGGTCAAAGCAAGACTTCGTTTGAACTATATCTTCAATAAATCATTTTTTCACATCTGAATAGTTTGCAATATTGAAACTGATATTTACTTGCTAAGATAGTTTTAGATAATTGATGTTGAAATCTTTTTAGGATACAGGTTTTTGCTTCCTACCACCTTATCCTATCATTTTTCTGTAATTTTAGCTCACCAAGGAATTCAAATATCAAATAATGATAAATTTGAACTATTCCTCTACCCTTATCTCTGTAAATATTTCCACTAGATTAAAGTTATGACCTTCCTTTGGCTGTTTAAGGAGTAAAGGATACTGTAGTTTGAATGTTCGTGTCTCTGAAAATTAATATGTTGAAATCCTAACCCCCAAGGTGATGGCATTAGGAGACAAGGGCTTTGGGGAAGAGATTAGCTCATGTTGTTCTAAAAAGAGGCACCAGAGAGCCTTGCCCCAAGTCACCAAGTGAGGTAGCAGTGAGAGGGGCCACGCACGCAACAGGTGATGGACCCTCAGCAGATTCTGCACCTGTTTGTGCCTTGATGTGGGACTTTACAGCCTCCAGATAGAAATAAATATCTGTTGTTTCTGAGATACTTAATCTATGGTATTTTAAAAACAGCCTGAATGAACAAAAACAAGGGAGTAATATTCAGTGGTGACAGTTCAGTAAGAGAAAAATTACACAAAGTAACATTCAAGAATCTGAAATATGTGATGATGATACCATTGGAGAACTAAATTTGAGAATCACTGTTTTCTAAAAAGAAATTAAAGATTATTGTAATCGCCTATATCCGCAATCCCCAAAGCCTGAAAACTGTCTGAAAAATATAAATTGTTGCAAGCAGAGATGGCTCTGTACTTGCTATCCAGAGCTCCCCGCTGTATGGGCCTGCTTGTTCCACTCTGTACTGAGATGGAGAGCAGAGTCGTACACAAAAATATCAGGGGGTTCTATAGTTAGATAGTTTTGTCAGAAGCTACAGGATAACCTTATAATATCCTGCTCTACAATCTTCTCAAGTAGAGTGTTTCTACAATCTTCTACTACTTCTTATTTTTCAGTAGTCAGGAATCTTGTTGAAAGTTTATCCAGTAGCCCCTCTACTGGGCAATTATGTAAACTGTCACAAATTTCCATGGCAAGTTACGAAACAAGACTTCTAGAAAAGAAGTCTTTGGAAATTAAAATTCCAAATGTCATATGTCAGGCCATCTAAAAATGAGTGCCGGAGAAAAATCAGAAATCATGATCAACACAGCCATGTACAGGACTGTTTCGTCTCAAGATGGTAACTTTACCTATAACAAGAAAGGGCACTTAAGAAAAACTATCCTCTAACAATCTCATTTTCTATCAGCCACCAAGATTATGATCACGGTTTCTTTCATTGGAGAGAGGACCACTCTTTTGTTTTACTTTTTACTTTAAATCCATAAAAATTAGGCTATGAATTATATGGGTTCTAGTAGGGGAATGCATGGATTATCAGAAATTAAGCTGAAGCAGTACATTTCTATGTGTTAATAAAGAAAACATTTAAGAGGGGGAAAAACAATGGGCTTCAATAGACAGGAGACAAAACTAAGAGGGGAAGTGTAGCAATTAAATAATTGAAAAACTAATTGTTTCACAGCAGATGTTACAGTTCCACAATTGATCAATGTACTTCATGAAAGAAAGAAAGAGAGTCTGTAATAGCTCTGCTTGGTGCTGTGGGCATATGAGAAACACCTGGGTAAACACTGCGATTCTCTTGAGTTCATGGGAAAAACCTCACAACAAAGGATGCTTTACACACAGCTATAGACAAGGATTTAACAGCAATTATGATGATGCTCACTGGCATATTTCAGGATTTGATAATTAAATTCCATTTCAGAGAATTAATGGAACTCATATCCTGATCTTTCAGTGATATTAAATAATACTAATTAGGATTTTAAAGGAAAAGCTATACCTGCAGGAAATGAAGAAAACATCTTTCACTAAAGTAAGGGATGTTGACTTACTATGTAATATATACAGAGTTTGCAAATCTACCTGATCATGTAACAAATTCTAAATTTCAATCAAAAAGGTTAAGCAGACACCATGGAGCTTACTTAGGCAAAGATTTTTTTTTTTTTTTTTGTACTTTTTGGCCGGGGCTGGGTTTGAACCTGCCATCTCCAGCATATGGGACCGGTGCCCTACTCCTTGAGCCACAGGCGCCACCCTTAGGCAAAGATTTTATTTAGCGGCACACAGTATGGTCCAGCGACAGAAAGGGGCAGCAGGCCAGTATCAGAGGTCCCAGAGACACCCCGGCCCAGGTCCCAGAGGCCTTATTCCAGACAAACTGAGTTCTCTCTGCAGCTCAAGCCATCAACATGTGGGTGAAGAATTTGGCTTCAGGGGAGCCCACAGCAGAAGATCTCCTGGGAATTTCAAATGCAACTTTGGCCACTTAATCAGGCAAAGCTGACTTAATTGATTAAGCCAGTAGCAAACTATCAAAAAAAAAAAAAAATCCTGAAAAGCTGATCTGGAGATTATCAGGAGTGTTTCAACTTTAAACTGCATCTTAGCCTTACCTTAGCCAAAACCTGCACACATACACACATACACACATACACAATATTCAGGCATCCCCAGAGACAGAGATGATGTTTCAGCCCAGATGTAAATCAGGTGTATGTCTGCAGAGCACTTTTCAGAATGCTCACCCCGGTTCTGTCGCATCCACATGGTAGGGCAAGAGGCTGCACAAGGCACGAAAGAATGAACTGGGAAGTAGGTCAGTAGAGTGTTTTCAGGCCAATTCTCAATTGCTATGTCACTCAGGGATAGTGGGCACAAAATCATGGTAAAATTGTGTAAGATAAAGCGTAAGAGATACTCAACTCATAGGAAAAAGGATGCAGTGTAATTTATTGGAAAGCCTTTCTATATTATATTACTTATTTTTTATACCTCAAACGTAACATTTCTTACTAGGTAACCTTTCAGTTACCTCACAGAAACAGATAAAGATGATAGCGTGTCATATATTTCCAGTACTGCTGTGCCACTTCCGAATTCCTTGGGAAAATTGTTTATAATTCAGGAGCGTCTTGTAGCATCCTTCTGAACCAAAATACTATTAACATCAATAATGATACCAATAATAAAAAATAAGTTTAGTATTTAATGTCAGGTTTATAATGAGAAGAAATAAGCATTTGCTGATTATGACATATTTATAAAATTATATTCTCATTGGGTGTATAAGTTGGCAGCTTGTAATAATAAATATCGTCATGGGGAAATCACAATTAACACTTGTACTTTATATATTCAGCTGAGGATGTCTAGTAAGATTTGGTGTTCCTTGACATACAGTATCATTCTGCAATGATGAGGAGGAGTACATTTTTAAAAGCAAACGCAGTTTAGTAATTACAAAAATCTACATTTATTAAACAGCCTGAGAATTGTCATAAGATAGCATCACCGAGTTATTCTGAGTTGAAAAAAGAAAATCTAAAGGTTTTAAAAGCTTTAACAAAGTTTAGAGTAATGATTTGGAGTGATTCGGATCAATTTGTACAAATTAAAAATATTATAAATTTTTAGGAAAAACATAATCCCTTATTATTTGAAATTAGTTGTAGAGTTAATACAACTTCACTTGGAGGTATGGGTTATAGATTTCACTTCTTTATTTTCATAATTCACCCTTCCTATATAGAAAAAGCAAATGTTCCCAACCATCACTTGCACAGTTGTCCACAAATATGACTTGTGGTGAATTTCATCTTTCCCTTTGGGAATAATCAGCAAAAAATATCAAATATATTGCAGTGTTAAGGAAGTTAAAATGGAAATATAATTTTTGCACAAGAGAGAAATTATTATCTAAATGAATTTATAAAGAAAAAGGAACCTTACTTTCACTCCTCTCTGATATTTAGCTCATATACAATAAATTTTGAGCTGTATCATATGTATAGAATTACATATATATATTTAATACAAATATATGAATAACAATATATTTAGGAATACAAAATGATAAGATATAATAATGTAAGATGAATAAGTATAATTTTAAAAAACATGGAGTATGTTATTTTTTGATGGTCTCAGTGATACCAAGCATTAACAAGAACAGTACTTACCAGTCAGGGTCCAACAAGAAGACTGAACTCACACAGTAATTTAAATTATTTCATATCAATAATTATTAATTATAATAGATGATTAATTATAAGGGGGAAGAATACTTTAATGAATAGCCTAGGTCTGAAGAAGAATATCAAAAGAAAGTATAAATTTGTACAAAGGTATTCCCAAGTTTGGGATTCAGACCTGGCAGGAAACGACTTGACTGAATCTCACTAAATGGATGGTAAATTTTTTGAGATGTCCTGCCACAGCTGGCCCACAGTTAGAAGGCCAATGCCTGTATTTGTACACAAGAAACTACGGGCCAGAGAAGCAGCTCAAAGCCTCTGGTGGTGAGAAGGATGCTAAGCTGGTGCTTGAGAGGTTCCATAGTTCAAGACTGGGCAGTCATTGCTGGAAAAACTCTGAGCCCAAAGTGAAGCCACTGGAACTCCCGGAAGGTCTACGTCACTGCTCCTAGCTACACGACAGGAACAAGAAGTATCTGGAAGCACACCAGAAACAAGAGGACAATCCTTCCTTCCTTAACATCCCTCCAGTGCCCTTTACTGTAAAATTTAGCATCATGCCAGTTGCAAAGGAGAAATGCAATTTCCCATTGGGAAAGTAGTAAGTGACCGGTGGGATGGAGCTATAAATCAACACTAACAGAGAGTAACAATCTTCCTTCACTTTAACTTGATTTGAGAAACTATAAATAAGTGAACTTAAATAATTTTATTTCTGGGAAGAAACTTGTAATACTGTCACTGAAAATAGTTAAAATTGTTAGTCTATTAAAATTAATGGATTATTTGAGTAGAAGATAATTACTATGTCTACACTTACACATTAGGAACATATATTTGCGTTGGCTTTTATTATCATTTCCTAGACAGACAATTGATAGAGGCGTATTTTAGCATGCTTCCCATAAGTATATGCAGTGTCCAAAGGTCACCATACACAGAAAAATTTTAAAAGCTCATATTATATTTTATATTATGTGATGCTTTATATTTGCATTATTTTTATATTTGTAAATCAACACAAAAATATTCTGTAAAATTTTTAATGGGTATTTTGTAAACAAAAGTAATTTTCCTACAATTTCCCATTTTCCTTATGTATGCAGGTGTGGCAACCATTGGCACACTCTGAAATTACAACAAAGGTATGACTGGGCAACTCTGAAAACATTAATTAATTTACACACAACCCCAAGGTAAGCATTCTATGATTTCTCCATGCAACAAGAACATTTATACACCCTAATATTTTGGAATTAAAATTATCCTTGAAAAAGCAAATCCTGCATCCATATGATCAGGACTTCTCTGAGTAACTACCTATTCCTTGAATCCAAACAGCTGGTTGCAGTTGGAGATAAGAGGAATCTTCCATTTTTCAGATATGGAGAAATAACTAATAACGGGTATCTAATAACACTCATCTATTCCACTTTTGTGATCAGTATTACACACATATGGAGTAGCTGTTATCTGCTAGACACTATATATTGTAATGCAAGAGAAAATTGTAAAACTTATGTCTTTATTAAAAAGAAAATGGTAAATACAGTTATAGTTCATATTCGCCAGTGAAAAATAGTAGCATCGTATTGTTAAATATATTCAAATTAACATATAGCTTTAATGAAATTATAATCAAAATATCCTACATAAATTGACAAGGAGATATTAAAATTTACATGTAAAAATACGCAACAAGAAATAATATAACTCCACCAGATAACAAGAACCATGGAAAATTGCAAAAATGTGACAAGTAAGACATGGTAATTTGACATACAAATACAGAGATAAAGACAGTAACAAACCTGGGAGAGACTCATTAGATTCATGAATTTTCATGTATAACATACTTTGGATCATTTTAAACAAAGGGAAATAATCAAGAATGTGCTAGACATTGGGTTATTCGTGTGGAAAACAAATAAGCAATTGTAATTTCCAACACCTTGACCTTGGACTTTCCAACCTCAAAAAGGGTGAGAAATAAATTTCCATTGATATATTGTGAAGGCAGCTGAGCCAAAACAGATGCTTCTGATCTTTTCATGTGCTTATTTTTTATTTGGTTTTGAAGTTAGGGTAATGCAAACCTTACAGAATGAATCAGGAGTTGCTCCTTCTGGGTCTACTGACTGGCAAAGATTAATAAGCATTGCATCACTTCTGCCTTAATCCACCGGTGAAGTCATCTTGGCCTGACGCTGTTCATTATTATCAATTATTGACTGAAATTTACAATATATATAGGGTGACATGGTATTTTTCTCCAGCCTCCTACTACAATTTATCAATATATTTGTATTTTAAATGGCTTATTAACTGGGTACACTGGGCTTTGTTTACGACAACTCCTGTTACTGGCACACGAGGACCGTAGTGATATTCAACAGTGAGGTGTGTAGCACTTTTTCTAAGATGAGTTCACAAACTTAATTGTCAGACTTCCATCTAACACATTTACTTTTAAAAAAGCTCATGGCATTCTGCCAGCTATTTTCTATTCATGCACTCTGTTCTTTGTTTCTCTTTTTGTATCTTTTTGCCTTCTCTGGGTTTGTTTATTTATTTATCATCATCATTATTATTACATTTGTCTCTACCACTGAGTTATTACTTACACATATTTTAAAAATCTTCTTAAAGATGCCCTAGGATTTATAATATATATTTTTAAATGGCCTGAAGCAACCTTCAAATAATACTGAATTGCTCCGTATGTAGTATAAGAACCTTATAATCCCAAAGCCTTCTTCTCTTCTATTTTTGTCTGCATTTCCCTAAACAAATGCCACGAAGACACACCACATTGTTACTTCTGATACTTTTAGTAATACCTAGTTTGTATCATCTCATTTAGGTCTTACATCTCTGAGAACCTGCAAAGAGAATCTGTCTCTAGCAGCTTTCCTAGCTTTGTCACGCTATTGTTTTTATTAAAAGTGTGTTACCTTTTGTACAGGGGTTAGGGAAGGAGCTTTTCTTGGTCGCTTAACTGGGTCTGGGTCTTCCCAGGCACTGTAACCCTGGTTACCTAGCACATACTTCCCAAGCGTCACGGCTTCTCCCCCATATTCAGTCCTACACCCACTATCTATTTTTTCCCCTTTTCTAGCTGCAATGTATTTCTATTCTCCACAGCTTTGGGAGGTTTCTTTCAGTATGTTTTTATTTTGCCCATTATGCTGGAGATAAGGATTTCCTTCATAAAACAGATGAGGCCATGAATACAGGCAAAGTTTCTGATGGGCGTCTTTTTTTGCAGCAATTATAGGAATTTTTAATTTGTGGCAAATAAATGCTTTCTAGTTACTAGATTAAAATGTATGTTTCAATGCGAAGTATAAAGACGATTTTATGAAGCCATAAATCTAGAAATTAATAAACAAGATAATGTTTATTGCAAATGGTCAATTAGCATATTAGTTTCCCCAGCCAGTTCAATGGCTAAAACAAATGTAATTTAGTTTGTTTCTTTCCAGTCTTATAAAACCATAATAATCTCTAGAGTTGGAAAGTAGTGAAATCTAAATAAATCTTATATAGATGTGTAGAGAGACATTTTTAGTCTTCATGGAATTTTAGTGGAAAATTAATAGTAATATAGATTATCTTATGTGAAAAAAATGTGGCTCCATCTTCTAGTTGAAATCCAGAAGTATAGTGATGAACCTTAGTATACTTATGTATATGTTGGGATGTAATTCTATTTATTTTATTTTATTTTATTTTATTTATTTATTTATTTTTGCAGTTTTGGGCCAGGGCCGTGTTTGAACCTGCCACCTCCAGTATAGGGGGCCAGTGCCCTACTCCTTGAGCTCCAGGCACCGCCCCTAACCACTATTTTTTTTAATTATGCACATTTACCTACTTTATAGACAGAAAAGTAAATTTAAAAACCCTAGGTATGGATACAATTAGAATAAATATTTATTCTGTTTAGAAGTGGGTTGTCATTGTACATAATAGATTACTTAGTATATACTGGAAGACAGACAAATAGGTCACAATAAAATGACAAGGCAGTTTACATGTTTTCAAATAGAGTTGCAGTAACTAGGCAAAACATCTGACAGCCTAAGAAGCAATTGTGTGAAGAACTTCTTTGGAGAGAGAACAAATTGTATAAAAATCCTGAAAAATTAGAATGGATATTTGGCTTTTGATTTTTGGAATAAGGAAGAACTATTTCTTTAAAGCACTTGAAAGTTAATGAAATGTTAATTCAAAGGTTAATTCAAAACCGAGATATGTATCCTAATGATTCTAGAACATTTCTTCCCACATTTAGTAATCCTTGTGACCTTTGGTGATGTTTGCTAAGCCTTGTTCACAACGTAACTGCAAGGAGAACTAGGGAACAGAAAATGGTGTGTAGGTTATCAGCACAGAGCTCTAAATGACAGGAGAATAACAAGCAAGGTTTTAGTTTTCCGAATAAAATTAGATGCCTGTTTGACAATGGAGAATTGGGTGAAAAATACAATGATCTTCAACTTTCTTCAGTAAAATGCCTAGAAATCTGTACCTAGTAAAGGCAAGGCTTTTGTTCAGAAAGCACACTACTTTTGCCTTGGGTCTTAGATGTTTATAATAAAGAATTAACAATTTTTTGCACTGTGACTCATTAAATTATTCAATTTCCAAAGTAACATTTTTTAATGACAGGCATAGATTAACATCTATTGATTTTTTTTCTTACCAAGAAGCCATCCTGGTGCTCCTTATAATTTTCTGCATAGTGTACTTGTATAGAAATCTGATAGAGGGCAGCGCCTGTGGCTCAGTAGGTAAGGCGCCGGCCCCATATACTGAGGGTGGCGGGTTCAAACCCCGCCCCAGCTGAACTGCAACCAAAAAATAGCCGGGCGTTGTGGCGGGCGCCTGTAGTCCCAACTACTCGGGAGGCTGAGGCAAGAGAATCGCTTAAGCCCAGGAGTTGGAGGTTGCTGTGAGCTGTGTGAGGCCATGGCACTCTACCGAAGGACATAAAGTGAAACTCTGCCTCTACAAAAAAAAAAAAAAAGAAAGAAATCTGATAGAGTTTTTTCAGTGATTGTAAGACAATATTGATAGAAGCAACTACTGTTGTTAAGCTCCCTCCAGTAGGGCTAATGTTGACACAGAAAAAGTTGGAATTTTATATTTAGTCAAGGTCTATGAAAACAATTTCACTCAAATAGTGAGGCATGATTGATTGAAATATTGCCAGCTAATTTTAAAACTAGATGAGAAAATTAGTATTGTTTACTTCAAACCATTTTACTAAACTTTTCTCTTTACAATACTTTTAATTTTTTTAAATTTAATCAAAAGCCAGGTCTAGCTCTTCCAAACAAAAATTTTTAATTAGGAAAAATTCATTAAAAAACAGGAAAATTGTGATGCCACTTACTTTCTCCATTTATCAACTCTTCTTTCTTGACCTGAAGATTTCTCATGGTTTGATTTAGTATATAAGATGACTAGACTTTTTCTGCATTTAAACAAGTAGAAAGAGGAAGAATTTACTTTATGAACACAGCAAAAAACATTTTTATGGGTAAGAATTTTTTTGTGAGAGGATCAAAATACAGCATGTTCTGTAATCTTCCCAGTCCGCGTTCTAGTGAGTGATAGAGTCTGAAGCAAGTCCCCTGGACTGTCAGGAACTGTAGGACGTCCGACAACATGACACACAGCACTGAGGCAGAAAGGGCCCCTCCTGGGCATATCAAAAATACATGGAAGCTCTGGGATTATTTTTAAGTAATCTTGCACAGTGGAATACATATATATATATATATATATATATCCTTAATTTCTAGAATTGAAGAGAAAGACAAAATTTGTTAGATGAATAAGATCAATGTCAAAGCAGGCCAGGGCATCAGATATAATTTAAGTTTCCTTTTTAATTTGAGGATAGTGACTTGTTAATAATTATTGCAATCAATTTAGTGTGTTATGTTGCAAAAAAAATTGTCTAGACATCAGAATTAGGCAAAAGGAATTATTACTCTCAATACAGTGCTTGAGTAGAACCTTTGCTGACTTTTTAAAACTTTATTATTAAATGATAACTGTACATTGTACATTAATGCATTTATGGGGTACAATGTGCTGATTTTATATACTATTTGGAATGCTTACATCAAACTGGTTAACATAGCCTTCATCTCACTGAATTATTTGTTGCTTTAAGACATTTATACTCTACTCTTAATAAATTTGACATGGACCCTTGCAAAATGCACCATAGGTGAGGGCCCACCAATTACCCTCACTCCAGCCGACCACCCCAAGGCACTCACCTCCCCCACCTTTTCCCTCCTTCATTCTGCACTGTAGTTGTGTTTTATCATTTGTATGAAAGTTTAGGTGATTATATGTTGGTTTCATAATAGTGCTGAGTACATTGAATACTTTTTCTTTCGTTCTTAAAATACTTTACTAAGAAGAATATGTTCCAGCTCCATCCATGTAAACATAAAAGAGGTAAAGTCTCCATCTTTTTTAAGGCTGCATAATATTCTGTGTCACACATATACTAAAATTTGTTAGTCCATTCATGGGTCTATGGGCACTTGGGCTGCTTCCATGACTTGGCAATTATGAATTGGGCTGCAATAAATATTCTGGTGCAAATATCCTTGTTATGAAATGATTTTTGGTCATCTGGATATATACCTAGTAGAGGAATTGCAGGATCAAACGGCAGGTCTACTTCTAGTTCCGTAAGTGCCCTAAGTGTTCTCCGAACTTCTTTCCAAAAGAAAGAAGCTAGCTTGCATTCCCGCCAGCGGTGCAGAAGTGTTCCCTTCTCTCAAAATCCATGTAAACATCTGTACTTTTGTTGATTTTTTTATTGATTGAGCTGTCTTCTAGTGGCACATATACAAGTGGAAGTTAACTTGTGGATTTTTATCCTGAAGAGATGAAAATAATAGATCCGCACTAGGTATTTTAACCACCACAGTTAACAATTTATTTTCATGTAAGTCATTAACCAATTCCATATCTTACCCAGTGATTTATCTTAATATTCTTAATAGAATTTCTTGTTCATAATCTCTCAAATTTTCATTTTAGCTTATATTAACAACCTACTAGAGTATTTTATAATAGGTAAGTAAAATCAATTAAACATATTTATTTTTTATTTAAATAAATGCCACTTTGTTCAACATTTGGTAAGTTATATTACCTGCATTGGTCAAACAAATATCCTATGATAAAGGTTAATTTTGATTTCAGAAACATGCGGTTGTGTTTTTTTCGTGTCTGTGTTAGCATACTAGATTACAATGTAAATGAAATCTTCTTACTACTTCAAGCCCCTCATTTGAAGTCAAAGGTTTATATAATAATATGTATTAGATTGTTTTTAATAATCTATTGGCAATTGTTGAAAACTAAGCTCTTTTGCAAAAGCTAGAAACATGAAAAGTTGAATTTTCTGTGAAACCAGACCTAGAAAAACCTCTTCCTAAACTTTCCTGACAAAGCAGAAATATATATTGTTATCCATCCAAGCCATTGTTAGAAAAATGAAATATTACCAAAGAGAAATTTAAATTACACACTTAAATTGTAAAAGAGTGCGGATGGTATTCTACATTTACACCACTTGGTGATATTAGAGTTCCAGACATAGAAAGAAACATACTCTTAATTTGATCTTGAAACCTTCCCTCCAAAAGCAAATTCAAAACTATGCTGTAAGCATAGATCTTAAAGGCCTAACTCACAGAACTAAATTAGTTTACAACAGAAATTTTAAAATAAGACACTAAACAAATTATTTTAAACAGAGAGTCAACATAAAAACAAAATGATTACATACCAATACTTAGAGACTCTAGAATATTCTGAAGGCTATTATAGAAAAATATATTCAAAGAGGCTTGGCTCCAGCCACATACACCAAAACTGGAAGGGTTTGGTTTGAATCCAGCCTGGGCCAGTTAAACAACAAAGACAACTGCAACAAAAAATAGTCAGGTGTTGTGGCAGGCACCTGTAGTCCCAGCTACTCAGGAGGCTGAGGCAAGAGAATCACTTAAGCCCAAGAGTTTAAGGTTGCTGTGAGCTGTGACACCACAGCATGCTACTGAGGGTGACGTAGTAAGACTCCATCTCAAAAACCAAATAAATAAATAAATACATATTCAAAGAAAAGAACAATCTTGGTGTAATCAATTAACAATATAAAATAAATACAATATTTAACATTGTAAATATTAGCATTACTTTACCTTCGAGGAATAGAAAAATTGAAATAGATATTTAGGTACCAAGCTTAGCAAGGAAGACATTCTATGTCATTCTAGTGTCAATAAGAAAATCTAGATTAATATTTTTGTTTCACATTTAATATTTATGGAAATAAAAAGCTTTATTTAATCCAACAGGGTTAATATTTCTTTTTTATAAAGGGAGAATAGTAATAACCCATAGAAACTTTGCAAGCATTTATTTTCAAAAAATAAGAAACAACACAATGTAGCCTTCAAAATAATCTTAGCTATAAATATTCAAATAGTTCTGTTCACTTATTAGCCTACAACAATCTGTAAATGGGAAAAATTCAAACAGTCACTAAAAGAAGCTAATGTAAATGAGGGGACAGTCCTGTAGAGGCTTATTCTTCACAAGGAAATACAGTCTTAGGTAAAGTATCTGTTTAATACTAGAAGTCCTGTCCTAGACCAAGTGTAACATTACAAGACAAAAGGCCCCCAGTAATACGGAAGGACTCAGCTGTAAATGTGACAAATCCACGTGTGAGTTTAGTGCTGAGAAGCAGGAGGAATCACCAAAAAATAAGGACCCCTGTACTGATGACCTTGAAGTCAACAGTCATGTGATGGGCTTGTCACATGATGGGTAAAGGATGGATGTATAAACCCTGGAGTTCTTGGAAATATTAAGGGAAAGGAACTCTGGGAAGAAGACTTCATTTTTAAGTAGGTATGCGTTGGATGTGACTAAAAGTAAGTGTTACCTGATCAGTAAAAGAGGGTTTATTTTAAACCATAGGATGTTGAGAGGATTCAAAGGCAAATATATGTGTGTCTAAAATATAACTGCTCTCAGGGGCCAGCATTATGTCTTACGCTCCTATATGGCTCTTGATTAGTCGTTAGATAAATAAATTTACTAAAAAGAAACCCTCTTGCAGTGACAATCAATATAGATTTAACTAAAATATAGTCCCACAGTGTACACTATTTGACAGGAGAGTTTTTATTGCTTAATTCTTACAGTTCTCTTTTTCGTAGTTCGAATTTACGGATGGACTTTTATCACACTAGGAATTTTTTTTAAAAAGTCTTATTAATCTTTCTAAAATTTTTGTGTTTTGATGATTATACTTTACTGATGCAACTCAAATATCATTTTCCAGTGACAAACAGGCAACCCCACTAATAGAGCTTTATCGTATCTTAAAGAAAAGTCAAACATGATACTTGTTAATGAGAATTATTTTCACAAAATTTAAATCTTTCCTCTGTATCTATGTCTCCCAGATCAGATCATACATTACTAGTCATGCCATGAATTTACCACCTTAGACAATCTTTAGGAAAAAGTTAATTATGTATATATTTGATGATTTCTAGATAAATGAATGGGGTTATTTTGTCACAGATATTACAGGGCACTTACATTATTTCACCTGGTCAAACTTCCTTACTTGAAGTCATGCTAAATCTCATTTAGTGCAATTCTTTTCCCTCTCCATAAATTTCAAGAGCCTAAAGATAATATTTAATTACAAGTCCCCTGTAACTAAATATGCACCAGTTAAAAGCATTCTCTAGGTTATTTGAACACATATCATAAAAATAAAAAAAGAATCCCCTCTTTGGAATGAATAGATGTACGTGAAGTTCAGATCATTTAGTTGGTCTTATTGACACATTTGGAAAAAGTTTATATCTAATGAAAGCAGGGTGATTATTACCACATTGAAAATGCTGAGATTCAGACAGGGGAGAGAACCCTGATTTCTTTGGATTCCCTTATGTCACTTGTCACTCAAGAAAGGCTGTCGCCCTGGTCATTCTGCTAAAAGTAAGACATTCTCCAATGTAAGACATTCTCAAAAGTGAGACAACTCTCAATGTTCATTTGAGAGCTCTACTGCTCAGGGAAATGTGTGAGCAAAGAGGACAAAAACCTTCCTGCACCTGTGAATGCTAACGTCTCTTACTGTAGGGACAATTGCAATCAGTGTAACCTGGCTTATTGTACCCTCAATGAATCCCCAACAATAAAAAAAATAATAATAAAAAATTAAAAAAAAAATCTTGAGACTTGGCATTTGCAGTTTATTGTGTTTATCCTGAGTTTCAGTAATAGGTCCTATGGTATATTTGAAGAAGAATACCATGAAGTTTAATGCTTTTATTTTACATAATAAATCTTCCAATTGTGTTGGTTATAAAGTTTGAATGATTCTTTTTGAAATTTGCGGCAAGTAATGATTTTATTTTAAAATAAGGCCTGATTTACTGTGTTATATCAAGACAGTGTTTTATGGCAATCTCCAGAATTAGAATGATACTAGTCTACATTACCTTCCATCATTATTGGGGACAATTGGAATTTTTAGCAAATGTTCTATCCTTCATTGTCAGAAAAAGAAAACATGTTATACTTCAGCACTTTTACAATTGCTAAAGTGCTTAAGAGCTAATGGTATATTTGTACTAGCTTACTTGACCTGCTAAAAATGATTTTCAAACTAATGATCTATAGAATAAACTAATGTCAATATAAAATCATTAGTTTTTTTTACTGCATTTAAAAGAGTGTTTTTTGGCAATGACACAGTTTGAAATTTACAATATACAATGAAGCTTTAAAATTTCTTTAAATTAAAATATCCTGAGAAATGCTTCATGTTCCACAAACTCAAATCCATGGTTACTATTCTTTTTATTTGTTTGTTTATTTGTTTTTAAGACAGTTTCACTTTTTCACCCTCAGTAGAGAGCTGTGGTATCATAGCTCATGGCGACCTCAAACTCTTGGGCTCAAGCAATTCTCTTGCCTCAGCCTCCCCAGTAGCTGGGATTACAGGTCCCTGCCACAACTCCCGGCTATTTTTTAGAGATAGAGTCTCGCTCTGGCTCAAGCTGGTCTTGAACTCCTGAGCTCAGGCAATCCAACTGCCTCAGCCTCCCAAAGTATTGGGATTTACAGCATGAGCCACCATGGCCAGTGTGTGGTTACTGTTCTTAACTCAATATTAAATGTTTCCAATTGCTCGCATTGTTTTGAAGTGTATGGAGACAAATTTATATGGGAGATACATGAGAGGACATCTCGTTTCTCTGTACCAAACCCTCCATAGGAATTTAATACCATAACTTATACTTTCACGTCTTTATTCAAAAATAATAGATTTTCTAACAAGGTGAATATAATTAAATTATATAAATTTTTAGTAATATTTTTCATTATATTGTTAATGCAAAAATAAAATTAGTAAGAAGAATAATATGATTAAATATAATTTCTCATTTTTGTACGTGGGCCATCTTGCTGTGATAATTAATGACCAGTTATTGTACAGAATATGTCAGCAAACTAAATAGGTTTTTAGGGATAAATACGGTTATTCAAATGTTAGAATGTTATCAGAGGTATTGTTGAACTCTAATGTTTTAATGTAAGTATACAGGGACCAGTGTTTTTTACACATGGCCAAGGAATGATTAATCTGAATTGCCTCTGAATAATCAGGTTTAAATTCACCAGAACCTTACTGGTACATTAATATACATTTATTATATATTATATATATAAATATAATTAATCTTACTATTAATAAATAACTAGATAAAATATTTACATATTCTTATCCAGAAAATGTGGGCTTATAGATTACTTGATTCTTGAGGAAATAAACACCCAGATTATGAGTAAAATGAGGGAAATGTGTAACCAGAAGGCATTAATTATTGGTAAATATGATATGAATCAGAACACACATCGAAGTAAATTATTTATGTGATTTTTGCAATCCAGAAAAAGTGACATCCAAAAGAATACTCCTTTACTTACTCACCTAATAAATATTTATTGGAAATATACTTTGTGAACAGGTGCAAAGACAGATACTCCAAGAGACACAACATGAGTCATATGATACATTATTATCCATGTTTTTCAATAGAAATTATGGATCCTAGTACAAAGGAGAATAGCATTTTAATAAACATTATTCCACAGTTCACTTATGTCTTATTATAACATTTTTTTGCTCTTTTTTTCTCTTTGCATTTCAGTATAAGAAATTTTTTTAACCTCTATTTCCCATCTGTGTCCCGTCCATTTGTTAGCCATTAGATAATATTCTTTGTTTTTATTTTCTGGTATTTCCACAGCTAGTTACATTATCTATCTGTTCTTTCATGTTGTCTAATTTTTTCAGGCTAGCCCTTAAAATATGAATCATCATTTCTATATTTACCTTGCATTAATATTATTTGACAAACAAATCATAATTCTCTACATTGAAATGTCACAAGGTGGTGTTTTGAGTCGTGTATACAACGTGGAATGATTATCCAAAGCTAATTCATATATCTATCACCTCACGTATGATTATGGCAAAGTATTTGAATTTTACTTTCTTAATTTGAAATATACAGAGTGACCATAAAGTTCATGTGCAAATTAAAATAGTGCATCACTACAAATTGCACACAAACCTTGTGCCCATCCTGCATGATACATTGTTATTGACTGTGGTCATCCTGCTTTTCAATGCACCTCAAAACATATTTCTACTGTTGACTTGGAAATTTGTGCCCTTCACTCAACGACTCCCTGCACCATCCCTCCCGCCCTCTAGCCTCTGGGAACCCCCAGACTACTCTCCACGTCCACGAGTTCAACATTTTTAGATTCCATGTGTACGGGAGATCACACAATATTTATCTTTCTGTGTCTGTTGTGTTATAACTGGCATCCTGTTCTACAGTTTCTTTCTTTTTCTCATAAATGACAGGAATTTTTTCATTCTAAAGGCTGAACAGTATTACACTGTGTACACTTGTATGTGAGTGAGAGCCACACAGCAGGTTTACTTTGTCTTCCAGTGGACACTGAGGTTGATTTCACATCTTGTGTATTATAAATAATGCTTCAGTGAACATCAGAATAGTGAATTCCTTCGCCATATTAATTTCAATTATTTTAAATATATACACACAGGTGGGATTATTGAAAATTTGCATTTTCCTAATGGTTAGTGATGCTGAACATTTTTCCATCCACCTACTGGCTATTCCTATGTTTTCTTTTGAGAAATGTCTGCTTGTATTTTGACATTTTTAATTTTGTTAAAATTACAGCTGAACCAATATTTAAGCATATATATATATATATATATTCTTCGATCCAAATGTTAAAAAATGCTGAAAGTCAATGATGTAAGCATCTATCTGAAAATTCAAAATAAATATAAAGTAGAAATTAATGAGGAAAAGATAAATTAAAAGTGAAAATCTATAGACCAGGGATATATAGACGGTAAATATATAGACAGATAAACATGTACTTGGATATAGAGTTAGAGATAGATACAGATTTTCTTCCTTAGGTTTCTGGAGCAGAGAATTTTACTTTCTCATTTTGACTACAGTTAGGGAAAAAGTGGGAAGAAGTAGTCATAATTTTAGACTAACAATATATATTATCTGTTCTAGGCATGAATTAAATGATTAAGAAACTAAACTATGCATTTGCTTGGATAAAATATGCATGAATAATTAAGTTAATTTGAAAAGTCAAACATCTCCTCTGGATTTATGACAGTGACACATGTGTATTTTTTTTGAAAAGCTCTGAGTCTTAGTTTTATAAATAAGCTGCCTCTTAGCTCTGCATACATACTTTTAAGTCCAATTCTGAATATCTTAACTGACTTTTACTCTTTAGAATGCATCACTAATATTTTAAATTGCACTTAATTCAGTTACATTTCATGTTCACTATTTTATTTATGTTTACTCTATTATTATTTTAAGAAGAGAAGAATTTTGACTGTCAAAAGCAGCATTGGTACACAGCGAAACTAAAAAAGTAAACCTTAAGTAAAACATTATTTAATTACGAAGGACAGAAACTGAAATAAAAATATACAATAAAAATCCACAATATCTAACTCTTTTACATGAATTTTTAACTTATTTCTAATAGTAATCATATTCTCTATTTAAAAAGATACTAAAAATGTAATTTAAACCAAGATCTAACTTAACCCAATGACTTTGATTGAATGTTTTAAGAAATTAATAAATACCTTAATAAGGTATGTATAAAAAAAGTTTTACTGTGTAAAAATTTAAAAGACCCCCAAATTTGCTATTTTATACTGAACCTATTTTTTAAAATGTTCTACTATGAATGATGAATATGTGAATTAAAAAAAGAAGAATATAAATACTTATGAAAAATCTCCAAAAATAGACGAAATGGTAAAAATACATTGAGTATTCTACATGTCACAATGAAATGGAATTTGTTAGGTTAATGAAGGGTAAGCCAAAAGCAGCTGCCATATCCTTCAGGAATGAACAAGTTCAAAATACACTTAAAAAGCACTATGTCTCAAGCAAGAATAAATAGCATCTTTACTTTCTTGAAATGTAATGCCTGATTAGAGTTTTTCTGTTTAAGGTAGTAGACCTTCCTTTTGATATTTTACAGAGAAATAATTCAATGGGTTGAAATTTTGGCCCTCACTGCAAACTTGACGTTGGCACCTACAATTCTCTCACTAGTTCCTGGAGGGGCACAAAGCAAAGGCTATTAAAGGGGAATCATGTTAACAAATCATAGAACATTATTCAAAAGTTATGTTAGCATGGTGGTAATTAAATTGTAATAAATTTTTAAAGAATAAATTTTACTAATTCAATATTTCAGCCCTCTTCAGGTTTTATCTTTTGTGACTTAGTCCTGTAGAAACTCTTTTCTGAAGTTCTCCATAGAGATAAGAATGAAACTGGATTTTGTCTTCTTCGATTGGTGAATAAATACGGTATACACAGATTGGAAAGTATGTTTTTATTTGAAAAGTGGTTGTAATTGCATTAGCTCTTCAATGTGCTTCAATAAGGTTGTAAAAGTATCCCAAATGAAATATGTATATTAATCCTGGCATGAAGTACAGGGTACGGATTTACATTTGGTTAGTTTTTGATTTGGCATCCCAATCTGTATAAATCCTTAGTAGGCAAACACACCAGGAGAGCCACCTGCTGGTAAAAAATCAAACCAAACCCGTGGACACAACTTTATTTCTGTCTTCATCTATTAAGGGTCTGAATACCACTTGCTAAGTACAGAAATCCAGTAATGTATTAATAGAACCGTAATAATGGAAAAGCACTGGTAAAGCCGACTATTAGAATAATAACGTGGTTTGCGTAAGGCACAATGTTGATATTTTTTCTGATTTTTAAGGACATTAAAACTTCTCTAACTATTTACAAACTATATTTACAACTATGCATCCATGCAGGTGCCAAGTCCGAAGTAGATTAATAGTTCCTTTAATTTACTATATTACTAATTCTGTAAAAGTATTGGTAATTTACAGAGACTTCCAGCTTTTATGTTTATATTTTCAAATTGCCATTTTATCTATATTTTAATAATCAAAAATTTTTCTAAGTTATTTTTATTTTTGAATGAATTATTAACTTTCACTCTTAAACATGTTACTTTTGTCAGTTTAATATTAGCATGCCAAAATCAGAAGTCTTTTTAATACCATGATTCTAGAAGACCTAGATAATAAAGTTTATTTTGTGATTTTTTGTATGTTTTATGAATATATTAATCATTGGCAAAAATACTTTTCTTTCATATATTCCAGACGTGATAATAGTTCTATTTCAAATTATTTTTAAACTCTCATTTACTGGTAATTGAAATTAAGGAAGCATATTGAGAAATAAATAATTTATAAACATAAATTGAATCTTGGAAGGGAAAATGGCACAGAAAATTCCCTACAATGTTAGTAAATTTCTACTGTATTGGGAAGTCAGAAAATAGATGGTCGAATGAATTTGCTGGATAGAATAGCAGATTTTCATTTGGGGGGAAAAACTCCTTTTTATGAGTTTGACAATTAGATTTTATAGAGAAGATATGAACAAGTGTTAGCTATCCGTTGTGAAAGCTACCTATTGTATCTGATTTTATCTTTAATAATTATATGGTAAATAATCAAGAAGAAGCTGCTGGAAATGTATATTAATGTACATTTATACATTACTGGGCACCATCGTCAGGATGATTGCTTTTCTTTTTTTTTCTTTTTTTTTTTTTTAGGATGATTGCTTTTCAAAAACAGATGATTTTATGAAATGGAAAACAAATTTTTCAGTTATGAATTATAAGATTATTTTATACATTTTAATAGACTGATGAAAATTTTAGTAGACCAGTGAAGACTGAACTACTTATATTGAACCTTAATTATAAATTTTGCACCAAGAAATGAGAAATATGCTTGCTTTATAAATATTTCTCCTGATAAGTAGAATGAGAGAAAGCAAAAAAAAAAAATAAATAAAGAAAATCATATTGCTATGATAAATTGCTATCATGGAAAGTATCTGACCAGTGTCCTAGAAAATGCCTACGAGCAGCAATTCTGGGTGCTCGTGTTAGTAGAGTTACTGCGGGTGACATTTATCCACACTCAAATGTCATAAAGACAAGGGCGCAAAGGGAGAGCCAGCACTGGGTCAGCAGACACGGAAAAGCAGATTTAGAAGCTGTCAGCATAAAGGCAGTAATAAAACTCACGAGCGTGTGCCGGAGTGCCCTCAAGAAGCATATAAATACACACACGTCCACACGGAATTTTGAATGACTCCTGTGCGATTCTCTGAGTAACCTGGGCAATGCCAGCTTAATACAAACATACAACACTATGTAAAAATGAAAATTCATTGCAAGTATAGCTGTCTGGGATGATTTTATATAAATAACAAAAATGTGAATTCAAGCAGTCAGTTGAAATAACTGTGGCTATCGCTTATGGTGGAAAACAAGTTATAAAATTTTAAAATGAATGAATGTGTGTGTTTGAATTTTATTTATTTAATCAATATTTATGTAGCACTGATAATACAGCTATTGTTTTAAGGGCTTATAGATATTAACTCATTTAATTCATATAACAAACAGATACATTCATGCATTACTAATGAATAAACAAAGATTACTTTAAATTTATCCAAAGTCATGCATACAATCAGTAAAGGATCTGGAATTAAAAACTCAGTGTCTTTCCACATGATGCAGAAAAGCATAAATGCTTATAAAATTAATGGCATCTGACAGCAAAATAAAAGCTGCAAAAAGAAAATAAAGATTTATTTCACAGTAATATTTGTAATGTTCCCTGTGGAAAGCACAAGTAGTTCTGAGGGTGAATCTTTGATGACCTTACTTTTATCACTGTGTCGCTCTGGCGTATGTTTTGGTACTGTGCAGAATCTCCACATTTCCATGACTTCCCCACATCAGGAATCAATGTTGCTAATCTCTCACTTTAGCGTGATCGACTCATCTGAATTTTCCAGGGATGTCTCTGGCTGCAGCACTTATAAGTTCAGAATGCTGAGAATGTCCCAAATCCCAGGCAAACAGGCGTAGTCTCTCTGAAGTCAAAGGCAACAACAGATGTTAGCTGTGTGCCCTTTGTGGTAGAAATTATTATAAAGCCCTTATAATCATTGCATCTGCTACTAAATTTTCTAGGTGTTCTTGTATATTTTTCATTTTAGAAACAAATTTGGTGAGACTCCACTGAACAACAATGGAGTAGCTTGTGTGTCTTAGCAGAAATCTAGGAAAGCTGGATTTAAAAAATCAATTTACAGTTATCCAAGAGTCAAGGGAGCCTCCAAATAGGAAGCACTAACTTCCTGATGATGGAATTACAGGAGACGGCTGAAATGACATTCCGAAGTAACGTTTCTCCCACGCGAGTATTTGCTGATCTAGACCTAAGGCATAAGATTTTGAATTGGAATTTTTTTTCCCTTGGGCAAAGGGTTTCTGCCAGATACAGAGATATCAACAGTCCTGGAAACATTCTTCAGAGGCTGATGTGCACCTTGTAGAAGGAGGGCTAAAATCCTTGTAGAAGAATGGGGTGGAAAGCTCGGCCTGAGAATCAGACTATCCACCTTCATACATAAACCTCTGCAATTGCAGAACATCTGGGTTTTAAAAACCCAGCACAAAATCTCTGAAAGACACAGAATAGCATTGCCAAAATCTCACTATGCCAAAGAGGAAAGGATGAAAGACAGGGTCCCTCTACTTTGAAGTCCTGAAAGAAAGGCTCTACACATGAACTCATCAAAAATAGACACAGCCAGGTTCGAACCTGCCTGCCTTGGTGTATGTGGCCAGCACCCTATCCCCAGGGCACTCTACTGAGGGTAACATAGTGAGACTTTGTCTCAAAAAAAAAAAAAAAAAAAAAAAAATGGACACAGCCTACCCAAGCATGAGAGAGTATCATAGAAGCGTCTCCCGACAACCATTTTTGGAATAAAGTAATGCATGCTGTATCCACAGAGGGCTGGTTCACCTGGTATCTTGTTTAAACTATCATGCATTTTCAGATGTAGTGAGGAAAATAAATATGATGAGAATTCCAAGAAAGTTTATCTGTAACTGAGGTATAATATTTTTCTTGCCTAAAGTTTAGATGACTTCCTAATTTGTAACAGCAATGTGTGTATGTAGGTTAATGTGAACGGAGTGAATCCAAGTATCAAATATTCCACAGTACCATTGACCTTCAAATAGCTCAGATTTGAAAAACCCCTATTCTTTTTCTTTCTGTTGCAGAGACTGTTCAGTTTCTTTCAGTATAAATCCCTGTGAGATTTATATTGAAACTGAATATTTCTCTGTGGGCAGAAGAGTTGAGTCTACATGGAGGTGATGTTTATTATGCATTAGATCATGTACCAACGTTCTGTGCCCACTAACGCACCAGATTTATCAGAAAAAGTAAGTCCATTACTACAGAAAGCATAGCTAGTCCCACGTTATCCAAAATTTCTGTTCATTTTTAATGTGCCATTTGTGTTCATTTTTCATTTTTGTATTTTTTAAACTGTGTTACAACACAGTGTTTACCTTTGGTTAATTCAATCAAATGTAACTTGATGAGTAAATTGTATGTATCAGAATGATTCTTATTTCCACAAAATCATTTACATGATATTGATCATTATCTTGTGCAACTCTCCTCTGTAAATTGAAGGCTGGAGCTGCATTGTTCCTTCCTAATTCATGCTTTTATTCTCTTCAACCTCCATTCTCACTTCCTCCTCTGGGTGTTTCTTTCCTCCAGTCTGTGACCTCTTCAAGCCAAGTAAGACCCATTTCCATGACTTCCTATCAAAAACAACACATAGTTTTCCAAGACAAATGTTACTGTGAGGTAGATCACTGCACTGTCACAATCAAACCTTCAAAATTCCCAGATCCAGTTGGATCACATTGGGAAACAGTTTGAAAACAAAGGGGAAACAATTGCTTGTTAACCTCATTATCAAGGGTAAATTAGGTGTTGGTTCAGTCGGATTTTTTTGGAAAGGTGAAAATATCTCTCTGCGACACATACTAACCAGAAAGAAATTTGTGGCTTTCTGTTATATTTTTGTGACAATTTAAGCACCAGAAATCAATAGCCTAGTATCCTGGGGCAATTGCTGTAATTTTTTCTCTTTCTCTCTCTTATAGATTATTTGTAAAGATAATTCATAACTAGCAACAGCTCTACATGAATTACAGTCAATACCAACTAAGAAGATTATTTGCATCCAATCTCTATAAATTATATCTCATCACTTTAAGACAACTGATCTGTCAACAATCACTTTCTTGTGAATCTCAACTCTCTTTATAAACTTATAAAGTATAATTGTTATGTAACTACTCCCAGAAATAGTTTGATCAGAAGCCAGACACAGATCCATTAGGCCATGTGGTTGCAAATCAACTCTCAAAAAATTCTGGAAGTTTCATGCAAAGCCCAGAAATATTTTAGAAACAGAATGTATTCTAGAAACACAAGTTGATACCATATTATTAAATTACCACAAACCATTGAGAAAATGTTCAAAATATTATATTTTTAAAACATGTGAATGTTAGAGAACATTGCATATTATCTTTTGTGCTTAAGACATTTTAACTGGTTTTCATGTTAAAATATACAAATAAAAAATTCTGTAATTCTAGATAATAATCAGATATGAAAAAAACACCTGTTTATGTATCAATCAATTCTGGCAAGAGGGTTAAATTTCCAAAATTGTCTTAGACCATCTATTTTGAGAGGAATTCATGCTGAGGAGTCAATAAAAAGAGAAATGAAGTATGCATTATAATGAAAATAATATATTGTAGTTCTTTACCTGCATATGTCACAATAAAAACAAAACCAAACCAAAACCTACATGATTGGGAGATGTCATGGTTGTTAAGAACCATTCTTGGGAGACTCCTATGACTCAGTGGGTAAGGCACCGGACCCATATACCGAGGGTGGCGGGTTCAAACCCGGCCCTGGCTAAACTGCAGCAAGAAAATAGCCAGAGCACTCTGGACATGAGGCAAGAGAATTGCCTAAGCCCAAGAGCTGGAGGTTGCTGTGAGCTGTGACAGCACAGAACCTACAGACAGAGGGCGACAAAGTGAGACTCTGTCTCTTAAAAAAAAAAAAAGAACCATTCCCCATTTGATTATAGCTATAATATTTCAATCAATGGCAGACATAATTAATCCATATCAATAAACTTAGTTTATAAAGTTTAATTTTCAAATTTTCATTTGATGTCTCATAGAAGTTTATTACAGATGTATATTCAAAATTACAGAGTTAAAATTTTATTTCTGGAATGGATATTAGGATAAACTTTTAGCCACTTCCTATGTGAACAGGTCTAAAGAATTATCAATGTGATAGAATTTTTAAAGCTTTAAATAGTTGTCACCATAAGTGTTTTACAAAAATTTAATTTTTACTAGGTTTTCTAAGTCAAGGTGTATATTAACTTCATGACTATGTATATTTGTTATTTGCAAAATGATATTTTCAACTCTGTGGAGTTTTCAAAACATTGACAGAATTATTAGTACCCTCAACATACCAGGAATTCTGATTTGCAAATTAAATTTTTCATGTTCAATTCAGAGGTGGTTGGCAAAAAAAATCAAAGCAAACACATTTATTTACGTGACTTATAAAACCTGAGTTTTCATTAATAGCATTAAATTTCAAGTTCCTTCAGAACTTATCCGAACATTTTACAGAACCACTTTTTCATTTTTCATATGCAATGAAAGAAGAGGTGGTCACTATTTCCCTTACGTTTTCCTCATTGTCTCTGTATAGGAACAGCAAGTCTTCTATTTAGAGAAGAGACTCAGTACTGGGAATGCAACCAATTATATGGGACAGAAGTTTGGTATAACTTAGATATTTGCCCCTTTAAACCTCATGTTACAATCTGATCCCCAGTGTGGGCCTGGTGGGAGGTGTTTGTGTTGTGTGGGTCGCTCCCTCCCTGGCGTGGAGCCCTCCCCATGGTAGAGAGTGAGGTCTTGCTGTGTTGGTTCAGGCCAGTACTGGGTGTTAAGAAGAGCCTTGCCCCTCCGCCTCCATCACCATGGCAGCTCCACCTTCGCCTTCCACCGTGAGTAAAAGCTTAAGGCCCTCAGCAGAAGCAGATGATGGTACCTTGCTTCTTGTACAACCTGCAGAAGCATGAGCCAAATAAACCTCTTTTCTTTATACAACACCCATTGTGGAGGCTTGCATGAGGTTTCACTGAATAGCACATAGAAATGCTTCCCTCGTTATAAACTGGAACAAGTAAAAATTCACAGCGCACAGCCAAATTTCAACTTACTCATTGTTTATGTGCACTCAACATTGCCAAAGAACTGGTATTACATATGTCCTGGAGGAACACGTTTATATCTCAGTAAGTACACATGAAATGTAGCTATGTTGAGCAGTGAAATGGTAACTTAGGATTAACGTCTTTATATCATGATGTTTGAAAACAATGCATGAGAGAGTGAAAGGCCAGGGGCGGGACAAACTTTTACTCATTTTGTGTTGGGAAAGAAAGAAAAAATATCGAGCTAATATCTGACTAAAATGATTTGGAGAAAAATTGTAATGGAAAACAATTCATCTGTGTATATAACACAAATGTTTGATGTGGACACCAGGAAGAATCATAATTCCCATAAACGATGAATTGAACAATGGATGTAAGGAAGATGTTAAAAAACCAAACCTTTTCCCTACAATTTCTGTGAAAAATTTAATAAACTATTTTAACAGCTATTATGAAAACATTTTTCACAGTATCCTTTAACATTTGTAGTTCAGTGAAACCCCATATTTCTGGAAACGTGTGGGATGATGTGAAAAGAATGAAGTCTTGGGCTAATTATGTTAAAATTATACCTGTAAAAAACTACGAAGACATTTTTAGGTTTATATAAAAATAAGACTGAATATACCTAACTGTAATTTTATGTCTTATTTTTAACTAAAATGATATGATGTATGCAATTATAACAATTATTATAAATAAGAATTAAAGGCAAAAAATACATATCCTTACCACACTAAGATAGCAGTTCACTTATTCTTCCTTAAACAACTATATTTTCTGAACCTCTTTACATAAAGTATGAAAATATGAAAACACAATGAAAATCAGATTTACCAAAAGGATACAGGTGATTAAAAAATAATGTTAAAATAAGTAAGCTGTTTACTTGTATTTCCATGCACACATATATTTTGTAATAATGCTTCATAAATTACTGAAATAGAAAGATTATTTAAATTTTTAAAAAGCAATCAATTCACAAAAATGGCAACTCCAACATCAAATTAAGATTAAGAGACATTAGGAGATAGACCTTCATTTAGTATGAAACGCGGTAGGGCAATTTGAAGCAGTATTACCACTACATGTTTTTACCGTATTTAAGTGAGGTGCTTTCCTTTGCAGATGTTTGGTTGGTTGCCGCACTCTATATAAAAATCTAATAAAAGTGCATAAACAACTAAAATCTAAGACCTGAAACTATGAAACTACTAAAACAGAACATTGGGGAAATGCTTCAGGACATGGATCTGGCCAAGGACTTCTTGAGTAATAGCCTTAAGCACAGGAAGCCAAAGCAAATTGGGCACATGGGATCACATCAAGCTAAAACACTACTGCTCAGGAACAGAACATCAGCGAACACTGGAGACAACCACAGTATGGGAGAAAACATTTGCAAACTACCCATCTGAGAAAGGAGTGTTAATTATCATATAAAAGGAGCTCCAGCAACTCAATAGAAAAATCAAAAAATCTTATTGAAAATGGGCAGAACAATCTAATACACATCCACATAAGAGAAAAAGCTGAGGGAGGAGAAGGATAAAAACTTACCTAGTGAGTACAATTCTTACTGTCTGGGGCACTCAGAAAGCCCTGACTGCAGTGTTATATTATGGATCCATGTAACAAAAACTTTTCTACCCCCTTAATATTTTGAAAATTTTAAAAAATTAAAATGAAATACTATTTTGGTTACTTCTTATGTCCTTTAAAAATATGTCTGTATAAAGCAAAATAGATAACGCTCTATAATTACATTTATGATTTATGTATTTGTAATATTTATGAAAATAATAGTAACGCTAAGAAGGAATAGAAAATGTCACTAAACAGCTACTATGCTCCAGCATTACATATAATATGATCCAATACTAACTTAAGATAGGTTTTGATAAGTTAAAAACCACATATGGAAATCATTAGAGAAAAAATAAATACAATTCAATGCAAAGAAGTACAGCTGAAAATCCAATGACGAAGTTAGGGTTAAGCCAAACAACCATTCCATTTCTGGAAAGCAAAGTGACATTCAGATTCTCTCATTGTCACTGATGGCCTCATGCATCTGGGCTGCTTCTGTTTCTAACTCCTGGTCAGTGTGATAGATGATAAAATACATGATGAATCAGAGAAGGGATGCTCCTGCCGTGATCGAAGTGAGTCATTTACACACATCTAACTATACCGGCTACAGAGAGGCAAGTGTGTTAGGTGCCTGAATGGGGAAGAAACACTTGTGAAGGAAATCTAGGACTAACCTTGCTCCTCTCTGACACCAAAAGTGAGTTGTCACCCTCTCATGAAAAGGTTATCAGTTGTGGTAAGCAGAATACTTGATGCCCCACTATACTAGGTCCAAATGTCTGTAAGGTGTAAATGATTCTTTTCTTTTTAAGAGATTTCTGAGGTAGGACCCAGTGGCTCACACTTGTAATCCTGGCTCTCTGGGACTCCAAGGTGGAGGATCACTTGAGCTCAGGAGTTTGAGACCAGCCTGAGTGAGAGCAGAACCCCATCTCTACTAAAATAGACTAATTAGTTTGGTGCACAGGCAGTTGGCTGTAGTCCCAGCTACACGGGACCCTGACGTAGGAACATCATTTGAGTGCAGAAGTTTGAGTTTGCTGTGAGATGTGATGCCACAGCACCCCAGCATAGGTGACAGGGCAAGACTCAGTCTTAAAACAAAATAAAACAAAACGAGATCTTCGATCTTTGAGGATGTGATTAAATGAGGTGAAGAGACTTCCTGGATTTCCTGTGTATACACTAAATGCAATCACAAATGAAAGAAGATTAAATTTCCTCCAGGGAAGAGGGAAAGGCATCAGGGTCAGGGAGGCCTCCAGGCAGCCAGTAAAAGCTGGAAGAGGAAAGGAACTGGCTCATCATTGGGGTCTCCTAAGGGAAGAGGGCCCTGCAGACACGACACTTTTATTTCAACCTAATGAAAATGATTTGGGGAATTTGTTCTCTTGAACTGTGAATTTACAAATATCTATTATTTTAGGTCACCAAGTTTACGATAATTTGTTGCAGAAGTCATAGGAAACTAATACATTATTTTTTCCAGAAAATGTCTTGCTCATTAATCTCTTTGTGCAACTTTACCAAAATACTGCATACTACATTTAATTTCAAATATTAAATGCATTTAATTTAATTTCCATGTCATAATATTTTAAAAATTTCTTAGAACAACACATAATACTGTCCATATTTGTGGAGTATAGAGTGATGTTGCAATATATGTAACATAGTGAGTGGATTGGGGGTAATCAGCACATCCATCATCTCAAATATTTCCCTATGTCTGTGTTAGGAACATTTGATGTTTTCTTTCTAGCTTTTTGAAAATCTATACTATGTTATTGTTAGTGACAGTCGTCCTACAGTGCTATAGAACACCAGAACTTAAGAGGATACTTCATGAATTTTTTTAACCCTTAATGTAATTTTTTCTTACTTTGGTTGTATTACAAAGTGAAATTTATTTCAAGAAATTTGGTGTTTATATTCAGGTCACTCTGATGAAAAAAAATCCATGATGCCAATGAAGGTACAATTTATATGCAACCAATATATGAATGATCCTTGTTTTTTGTTTGTTTGTTTTAGGAAAAAACTAGTTCAACCTCAGCATTTTCTGATAAATCTTGACAGTTAAAAAATGACTTATTTATGAACATATTTTATGGATTAAGGTAGGAGCTATCTTCTAGGACAATCAATGTGACAGGAAATGACATAGTCATAATTTTAATGGTTAAGTGTCTATGTTAATTTTTAAGCAGCACACTTCTGATTCTATACTTCTTTACCAGGGTCATCTTTTACATGATTTACCCGTAATGACATTTTAACCAAATAACTCTGCAGTTTATGTGTGATACATACAAAGATTGGGAGTAATAGGTTTCCGAAGATGAATACCAACCTTCAATTCACATTGTCATACATTGGATACATACATCTGTTTAGTTTGCGTATATTACATTTTCTGTTTAAGACCACATATGTAAATTAACATGGATTTCATTATTGAGGCATAATTTATATACTGTAAAATGCGTATGTTTTAGGTATGCAGTTGGATGAGTTTTGACATGTGCATATGGTCAGTTTATCATCTCCACAATCAAGATATAGGAGAACAGCTCCATCACTCCAAGGATATCCTTTGCTGTACTTTGTATACCATCTCTTCTGCTTTTCTCTCTTTCCAAGCAATATTTGTTGCGTGTTCTGACTTGTAGGCAAGTTAGATACCCTTATATTTGCATTCTCTAGGCATAGTACTATGCGTCAGATAAATAACTTAGTTCTATATTATAGATGTGACTTCCCTTCATGTTGTTGGGTGTATGGTTAGGTTATTTAATTTTATTGTTAAGTTCTATTTTGTGGTTTGTTTTCTATTCATTTGTGAAGGGGAAGTAGTTTGTGTCCAATATTTAACTAATATGAATAAATATGGTATAACATTCTTGAGTAGTAGTAGTAGCCTTGATCAAAAAGAGTTAGATTTGCTTGTTGTAAGATGTTAGGATTATATTCTAAGTCGGGTGTGGTGACATGTAATTGTTGAGAAGAAGGGAGTATTATAATCTGATATGGATTTTTAAAAATATTATTTGAATATTTTGCAGAAATTAATTTTAGAGATGAATGAAATAATATTTGATAATGGTGACTGACAAGACAGTGTGGACTTGGCTACTAGTGTTGAATATAGAATTGAACCGTAATTTTCTATTTTCTGGAAATGAAACCAAAAGAGAAAATGCCCTGGACTAAAATCTCAGATCCTCCATTTACTAGTTATGTGACTTTACTCTAGTTATTTAATACAGAGTTGCTAGACCTCAAACTATCAACACTTCCTCTGATAATTATTTCTTGGTAGGCAGGGTAGGGGAACTATCTTGGGTATTCCAAGATGTTTAACCACATTTCTGGCCTCTACTTACTAGATACTAGTCCAATAATATTCCCTAGCTGTGAATAATGTAAATATCCTTGTAAGTTACCAAATGTCCTTTGGGGACAAAAATTACTCTCAGTTGAGACCCACTGACTTAACCTTTTTCTACCTTACTTTACTTATCTATAAAATGGAAATGATAATAGTCACTTATATATTAAAGTGAGCTGCTTTAGTCCCTGGAAATTTTGCCTACTTGAAATGTATGACATATGCATTAAATCTTGCAAAATTAAAGGTTCTTCAACCAAATAATTAAGGATACTTGTTTTATGGTGACGTGGAGAAGTAGGTGTAAAGGGAAAGAGAGGGGGTGCCAAACATCTTACGGTTATTTCCACTATAGAAAGTGCTAACCTGTGACATCAATAGTGCTGAGTACAAATGCCTGAATTTGGTTGCTAAACTTTATTCTCCAGTAACAGAAATTAAACTTCTTGGAGAAATAATGGACCTCAGAGCTGAGGCAGAAAACACTATGGGATCTTGAAACATCTAATGGTGAAAGAAATAAGAAGATCTCAGAAAAGGACAAAGACGTGTACAAAGCATATGGGACACATCTTAACTGAACTACTGATGGTCCAATTCAAAACAATTTAAGCAACACAATAACAATAGTTTTAAACTATAATCCACAAAATAAAACACATACCATGTGTTCAAAATAACCTATATATGTAATTCATCACATAAGTAAATGGAAAAGGGAAAACTATTCATTAGAGAAGAATTTCATTTAATACGAGAAGAAAAAAAGAGATACAAACAACCATTTGGAAAATTCACAGTATTAACTTTTTTAGAAAAGCTCTGCCAATAGATGTTAAAATTATTGAGTAAAAGTTTGAGGAGAAATACATGAATACTTCATGTATATAAAATTTTAATCAATAGTACATTTCACTCAGCAATAACCTTAAGTATTCCTTCTGAAATAAAGACAAAAATCTAAGATCTTTCTATTTTATCCATTTCTATTAACACTAGTTTAATTTTAGACAATAACATATTTCTTACAGGGCGGCGCCTGTGGCTCAGTGAGTAGGGCGCCGGCCCCATATGCCGAGGGTGGCGGGTTCAAACCCAGCCCCGGCCAAACTGCAACAAAAAAATAGCCGGGCGTTGTGGCGGGCGCCTGTAGTCCCAGCTACTCCGGAGGCTGAGGCAAGAGAATCGGTTAAGCCCAGGAGTTGGAGGTTGCTATGAGCCGTGTGACGCCACGGCACTCTACCCGAGGGCGGTACAGTGAGACTCTGTCTCTACAAAAAAAAAAAAAAAAAAAACATATTTCTTACAATATTTCAGCTAATAGGAATATTATAAAAAATTAAAAATGTCTATGCTTGAAAATCAACTTGTTGAATTATTTTAACCATTCAAGTAACCATTCAACAATAGCTCATTGAATTTCTTGTTTAATTAAATTGCCTCCATGTATGTATGGCAAAAACAGAAATGGAGATACATATATACATATACACTAATGTATACTAAATATAATTGTATGTAGGCAGGTACTTTTTTGCTAGGGCTGTTGCAATTAAGCTAAATAAACTTGATAGTAATCTAATTAATGAATAATCTCTAATATTTTATTATTTGTCCTGCTTACTCCTGTTATTGAATTTTGTGTAACCTCTTTGCACTAGATCCCTTATTAAGAAAGAATATAGGATGCTTAACATCTTATCACAACATTTTGATACATACAACAAAGTCTTAAAAAGGAAAATAATGTATTGTAAATTAAAAATTAAGAGTTTCCGCAATAGTATTATTTAAAATTGAAGGAGAATTGAATAAAGTTAACTATCTTTTTTAATTTATTCACTTACTTATGTTAATATGTTCCTTATAGGTATTTTCCCAGTTAAAGCAAAAGAATTAACATAAACTATTTAAATTTATATTTAAACTTCAACTACTATTACGTTATCTACTTCTTTTTGTTTGGAGATAACTAACATTTCTTCCTCTCATTAGGTCTACCTCAGATATCTATTAATAAAAATAAAAATCTGCTTTAAGAAAGCAAATATACTAAATAATGACATGTTATTTTAAGATGACAACAAAAAAGTAAGCTTATTGAACTTTTATACCAAATTCTAACAAAGAACAAAATATCCTAAAAATGTTGGCATTTCTAGAATAATTGGATATTCAGAATAAGAGTAACGTTATTCCACTAAAAAATTTTTAGTCAGAATTCTTTTTTCTTAATTGGTAATGTCTTTCTTTATTGCAAAAATTATCTGACCAGGAACTTCTGATAAGTCCTTTTGAAGCTTTATATACTACGCAATAATATTTTTGCTCAAACTATTGTATGTAAATGTTATTCAAATCATTTATATCCAATACCTACCAAAAAAAGTAATTGACTTATTCACATAAATTTTATTTCAATGCTGGCGTAGTTAGAAGGGCAAAGCCCCACCGTGTGTGGAGAAGCTGTGTGGAGCCTGTCGTCTTGGTTGGGTCTGTGGTGAGGGAAAGCAGCACGGGCTGGCAGGCCGGTGTGTGGTGGTCCAGAGGATCCCGATTCCCAAACGCAATCAGTGTAACTGGCTTATTGTACCCTCAATGAATCCCCAACAATAAAAAAAAAGAAAAGAAAAGCTAGGCAGCACTCAGGAGCCTGCTGAAGCCAGAGATGGTGGAAAGGAGCTACCAGCTTCCCACCTACCTTTCCACTGGACCCACCAGCTTCCCACCTACCTTTCCACCTGACCCAGGCCTGCTGGGGCAACAGATGTCCTCTGCTGGTATCTCCTTCCTTGTGCTCTGCCACTTCTCACAGAATCTTTTCTAGGTCCCAGCACTTCCCCTCAGAACTACACCTGACACATGACAGCTTGGTTTTGTTTGTTTGTTTTTCTTTTTCATCTAAAACATTTCCATCTTTCTGAGATGATCTTGCACCTGGGATCTTTGGTCAGCCATCTGGCCTCTCAGCATTGCATTTTAAACTGTTGTGAAACCTCTATGCTGTTTTCCATACTCGATGCACAAATTTCCATGTTCCCTGACAGTGGACCAGGCTTCCTTTTCTTTCTACATGTATGGTGACTTTACGGGTGACTGTTTGGACACCCGGCATATTGAAGAGCCGTGACAACATTTTTGATTTCTGGCGTTTGCTTCTGATTCTTTCTCCACATTTCCATCTATCTACTGATATTGCTAATTTGTGTTTCTTGCCTTTTAGTATGATTGAACAATTTTTGTTGTTGTTGTTTGAAGCCATCCCTAAGATACTATGTAGAAAGAAATGAGGTCAGCAGCCCCCATGGGAGCCTTCCTGTTTAGTGGGCTCTGTGTCTCTTCCATCTACAGGTGTCAGACGAAAGAACTTTCTCCCGTGTACTTGTTTTTGTTGTTGTTGTTTGTTTGTTTGTTTTGCCTCTCCTGTTTTTTGGGTTTCCCTAGAGACCATTTCTTTTTAAAGTCTGTGATTTGCAGTTATTTCAGTTTTAACCTCCTGGTATGATACAGTAGCCCTGCAGATGTGGTGGAGAGGTATCACTGGCAGTAAGCCTTTCCTAATTTTATAATTATGCCTCATTCTTTGAGTAAATCTATGCCCGTGGGCTGAGACCTTCACGAGACCTTCTCAGCCCCTCACCTTTCCCAACACAGGTGAGGTGAGAAGGCAGGAGCTGAGAATTTTCCTTCCAACACGGGGAAGGCTGCCGTGGGCTGGAGTTACGTATTTCCCTTCCCATGTTAGTCTCTGTAAAGTAGTTTCCCTGGCGGGCAAGCCTTCACCAGGGGAACAGAGGGGGACAGAGGGCTCTAAGTGTGCTTCAAAACACCTGCCTTTCTGCTCACCCCGCCAGGAGAGATTGTTCTCCAATCTTTTCTTGGGAACCTGGGAGGCTCCTGGAGGTAAACACGTGAATTTGCCCTCTCTTCATGGCTCCCTTTCTCCAGAGCTTTTCACTTTCAAGGTGACCCTGCCCTACCTCCAGCAGCCCATCAAGTACGGCTTAAATCTTTCTGCCTCCTTGGAGGCTTGAGGCAGGCTTCTGCTCTTGGGTTTCCGCTCCAGTGCACTGTGATTCTTTATATTTGCCTGTCTCCCAAATTTGGGGTGCAGAAATTTGCTCTATGATTTCAGTTTTCTGATAGGTCTAATAAATGTTAATTTTCAGTTTGTGGAGATTTTTTTGTTTTAAGAACAAGAATGACAACTTTCAAGCTTTTTACCTGCCTTTTTCTAAAATTTAGAAACAAATTGTGGTCATCAGTATACACGTTTAGTGCTGCATTTGGCTCTATATTTTTAACAAGTTCATACTTTCTTTAAATACACAGAGATCAGGACACATGTTTTTGCTGCGTGTTTTGCCTCCATCAACTTTTTCCTTTTGAAACGCATCATCCTTTCTCTCTCCTCCAAACTACTGACTTGATGTTTCCCTCTTCTTTTTTGGAGTTGGTGTTTCTCTGTTAATATAATCATGCATGTGTGTGGGCGGTGCCTGTGGCCCAAAGGAGTAGGGCGCCAGCCCCATATGCCGGAGGTGGTGGGTTCAAACCCAGCCCCAGCCAAAAACTGCAAAAAAAAAAAAAAAAATCATGCACATGTGTGCACACATCTACAAACTCACAAATTGTTTTATAGCATATAACCCTTAAGCTTGGAAAAAAAAATATTGGCCGAGCTTACAATTGCCTACCCCTCATCAGCTGGTATCACAGAGCCGTCTCTTGGGCATCTTGTGCTGTCCTGACAAAAGCACCAACAGTATTTACTACTGAACAAGTGCTATGGGAGGACACTCCATTTCCCTTTTCTTTATTTAGCAGTTCAATTTATATACAATTTTTTCATAAGACACTAACACACAAGCACACACAAGTGTGTGTATATGTATTGTACATATACAGAAACATGTGCGTATACATAAACACATATACACACATGCTATCTACTATGTTATATAGTCAAACACACCAATAAACATTTTATTAAATATGTATGTTGTACGTTTAACACAGTGCGACCTCTTGTATAATGTGCTTTAACAATAAATTATCACACATTAGAGTACACCATACGAATGCACTGATACATTTTGAGTAATTTTAAATAATGGCTACTTTTATAAAAGACGTTTTTAGAAAGATCAACTATGGAAGCTATTTTTATAACTGTATATATACATTCATAATGACCTGCCAGGGAAAATGTCTAGAAACAAATAAAATTAACCCAGTGTAAGCCCTTTCTGTTTTTGTTTTGATTTGTTTTTAGTGTTTGGGATTCACGGAGGGTACAAAGAATTGGGTTACACTGATCGCATTTGTTATGTAAAGTCCCTCTTATAATTGTGTCTCGCTTCCAAGAGGTTTTCTGAACACCGTAACCCCCACCTCCACCTCCTCCCCTCTCCCTGTTCCCCACTTGCTCATTCCCCTGCCCCTCCTTGTATTAACTCACCTACTGTCTTCATACTAGAATGGAGTACATTGGATTCTTGTTTCTCCATTCTTCTGATGCTTTACTAGGGAGAATGTGTTCCACTTGAATCCAGGAAAACACAAAAGACAGAAAATCAGGGCAGCGCCTGTGGCTTCAGTGGATTGGGCACTGGCCCCATATTCCAAGAGTGGCAGGTTCAAACTCGACCCCGGCCAAACTGCAACAACAACAAAAAATACCAGGCATTGTGGTGGGCGCCTGTAGTCCCAGCTACGCGGGAGGCTGAGGCAAGAGAATCACCTAAGCCCAGGTGTTGGAGGTTGCTGTGAGCTGTGATGCCATAGTACTCTACTGAGGGTGACAAAGTGAGACTCTGTCTATAAAAATAAATAAATAAATAAAAATAAAAAAAGTCTCCGTCTTTATTTTTAATGGCCAGATAGTATGGGCTATAATTATTTTTTCAATTTAGAAACCAAATTTAACATCCACATATGCCTATATTCATAGCGGCATTATTCACAATAGCCAAAAGGTAGAAGCAAGCTGTGTCCATTGACGGACAAATAAATAAAAAGTGATAGATACATACAATGGAATATTACTCAGCCTTAACAAGAAGAAAATTCTGACACATGTTATGGCATGAATGACTTGTGAAGACATTATGCTATGTGGAATAAATCACAAAATGACAAATAACTGGATTCCACTAAGCTGAGATACCCAGAAAAATAAAATTCATAGAGATAGGAAGTGGAATGATGCTTTCCAGGAGCTAAAAAAAGGGAAGGAGGATGAGTTATTATTTAAATGGTATAAAATATCACTTAAAGATGTGAATGCCACTGAACTGTACAGGTGAGAATGATTTAAAAAGTAAATTTTGCTATGTAAGTGTTACATAATAGAAGTATTTCTGGGCCAGGTGTGGTGGCTCATGCCTGTAATTCTTACACTCTGGGAGACTGAGGCAGGCGGATCGCCTGAGCTCAGGAGTTGGGAGACCAGCCTGAGCAAGAGTGAGACAAAGTCTCTAAAAATAGCCAGGCATTGTGTTGAGAGGCTGAGGCAGGAGGATCCTTTGAGATCAGAAGCTTGAGGATTTGAGGTTGCTGTGAGCTATGATGCCACAGCACTCTACCCAGGGCACAGAGTGAGACTCTGTCTCAAATAAAATAAAATGAAATAAAATAAAATAAAATAATAAAATAGAAATTTCTGTGAATTTGTATTACTAGTGGTTTTGTAGAGGCAGAAACTGGAAAATGAACAAGTATTCAAGTTAAAAAAAAAGGATTACTCTCAAACTACTTACCAGAAATTTTAAATATGAAAAATGGAAAAAAAATAGCAGCAGAGATCCTTCAAACATTAAAAAGAAAATAAGAGGCTGCTATGGACAAAACAGTTAATATTTAAAAAGACATAATGAAAACTTGAATTTTTTTTGTCTAATGTGCCATTGTCTGCTTTTTTCAAAATATAAAAAACAAAGATCTATCAAGCTTTCCATGACTTAGGACAGGCACAGTAGCAATGTTCTCCTATGAGGTGTGTCTAAGCTCTGTGCTATTTATGAACAATTCACAAATTACATAGATAAGAATAAAACTTATGGAAATATTTTTAAATTTGAATGTATGGCAAATAATAAAACGTGCTATTATTCTTCTCATACATTCTGCAATTTAAAGTTCAGATGTGGGTTCTTGTGTGATGTGCATGAGTGTGTATACCCAGAGAAAGGGCTGATAACATTATTTTAAAAGATAATAACTACAGTTGATATTTCAGCTTCTAGTATATTGCAGAAAATAAGGAAAGTGAAAGATACTTAAAATGTTAAGAATAATGAAAATCTGAAGTTTGGAACCTTTCATTTTTTATAATGCTTTACATATTGAAACCTTACCTTTAATTCAATCCACATGAGAGTTTGATCCATTTAAGAAAATACATTTAAGTCTAAGTCCTTCATTATACTCTTTGTAATGTTATGAAATCCAATTTGGGAATAAGAAATAGATTTGCGACAATACACATAAAGTTTTATAATTGAAATAAATGTCATATTGTGGATACTGACACTGATTTTAGCTTTTGTTCAGATTATTTTCCAGTTGGTTTTTGGGCAGTGATCAGGTAACTGTCACTGCCTATTCGTAGCCGTGCGGACAAATAAATAGTTTAGACTCATATTGTGTCATTTGATTCAAAAGATATTTTTCTGATAAAAACTTATTTCCTCCTTTCAACTATTTTTTATTCATTTATAGAAATAGTCCAGGCTCTTATTCTTTAATAGATCCACGGCTGTACAAAATTAACATATGGAATATAAATCTTGTATGAATTTTCATTATTTTACTGACTCAACAGATAATGGCCTGAGGGATTTCTGGTGTATCTTCGCTGCTTTGGCCGAACGAAACAGCAGTGTATAAAACTGAGAAAATATTTACCCTCAGAGGGACTTCATTCTAGCAAAGAGCAAAGGCGCCTGTGGCTCAATGAGTAGGGGGCTGGCCCCATATACCTGAGGGTGGCGGGTTCAAACCCAGCCCCAGCTGAACTGCAACCAAAAAATAGCCGGGCGTTGTGGCGGGCACCTGTAGTCCCAGCTGCTCGGGAGGCTGAGGCAGGAGAATCGCGGAAGTCCAAGAGCTAGAGGTTGCTGTGAGTCCTGTGACATCATGGCACTCTACTGAAGGCGGGAAAGTGAGACCCTGTCTCTACAAAAAAAAAAAAAAAAACTTTATCACTAGTACTACCAGATCGTGATACCTCAAATGAGATGTAGGTCATACCTTTTTTTGATAAGTTGTGTTCACTACTCTCAAAGTCTTTCTCTCACTCTGCACCATGACCTTTACTTTATTTGTGGACTTAGAACTGGTGATTTTTTTCTTGATTTTTCTTAACTAAAAATTGTCATTTATAAAGGTTGGAAATCCAGTACAGCCTTTCTCCTATAAACCTGTTTGTATCAATGTAATAGGAACTACAAATTATAAGACATATCCTTTAGTGTCAGCAATATTTTAGGAAGTGTTAACCTAGACTTAATTTTACCTAACTCTAGGTTAGCACACACCCTCTTTAGAAATAAGTTGTTTAATTATTTGAGGATTTCTTTGTATAACTAATCTTTATTTATTGTAGACAGATAACATATGTATTTTTATTTCATCCCTCTAAATTTATACATTTACTCTTTCTAAATTGACTATTTTTTGCTCAACCCACGTTCTGTTACTTTGTGTGAGCTCTACTTTCCTCTGGTGGGGTGCTCCACATCTGGGTGAGGGCAAGCTGACAAGTGTGGTTCGTGTCTGTCTTCCATTTACTCTGCTACAGACAGCAGTACTGAAATCATAAACTGTAATCCTATTGGATTATTTATTCTCTGAATATTTTCATTTTTTGTTTCATGTATTTTGTGACTTGATTGGTATTTGCATGCATATTTTCACTTATCCTAATTATTAACCTTTATCCGCATTATGGAATGACCTTTTTGCAATTTCCCTTGTTTAATGTCCAGGTAATCTGATATTTATACAGCCACTATAGTCTTTTTATGGTCAATGTTTCCATGTTATCTTTTTATCATATGTTTATTTTTCAAGTTATTTGTATATATTTATTTAAAATGTCCCACTTGTGGACAACATATAGTAAAAACTTACTATTATTTCCAGTCAGACATTTGGTGACTTTTAATTGAAATGTGCATTCTACCCATATTCAATGTAATTATTAGAATGTTTAATTTATATCTGCCATTTTGCTCTTTATTTTTCATATATTTATAGCAATTTTCTTTATTCCGTTTTTATTGCCTTTGAAAAATTACACATATTTTGTACTATAACATTTGTTGTAGATAATTTCTCTGTTGATTTTTATCTATATTTCTTTCCTCTTTTCTTGGTTGTTTTAATGATTATTTTAAAAGCTTTAGTTTTTTATATTCAAATTTAGGTTAAAGCAGATTTATTTCAGTAGAATACAGCAATTTTGCTTCAAAATAGCTTATTCTTGGGTGGCACCTGTGGCATAAAAGGAGTAGGGCGCCAGCCCCATGTACCAGAGGTGGTGGGTTCAAACCCAGCCCGGGCCAAAAAAAAAAAAAAAAAATAGCTTATTCTTGGAGTTATGTTCGTATATGTTATAAGCAATTCAGTGCTATAATTATCACTTTAAACATTTTTTTGAAATGAAGAGAATATAAGTGGAAAACATTTCTGTGTTGTTTATATTTGTTTTCTAAAATAGTCAAATACACAGACTGGGGGCTTAAATCATAAACGTTGGTATTCTCACACTTCTGGAGACTCAGGGTCTATGATCAGTGTAACAGCCACATTGTCCCTCCTTACATCTCTCCTGGATTGCAAATAGCCAAATCTCTCTTGGATTGCAAATGGCCAAATCTCTCTCAGATTGCAAATGGCAAAATCTCTCTTGGATTGCAAATGGCCAAATCTCTCTCGGATTGCAAATGGCAAAATCTCTCTTGGATTGCAAATGGCCAAATCTCTCTTGGATTGCAAATGGCCAAATCTGTCCTGGGATTGTAAATTGCCATCTTCTCTCAGTGTTTTCATGTTTGTGTATGTCCAGCATTCTTTTTTTTTTTTTTTAATAAGGCCAACAGTCATATTGGCTTAGGTCTCATCCATATTGCTTCACTTTATTTTAATTCCCTTTAAGGTCCTCTCTCCAAAAATAGTTACTTTCTGAGGTAGTGAGAACGAGGACTTCAACCTATAAACTTCGGGGGAACACAGCATATAGTTCAGCACATGATAATCTTTTACATTCAGCTACTTCTTTATCTATGTCGGTGCTCTTTATACCTTCATGTGAACTTGCATTTGCATCTGTTGTTTTTTTCCTTTCAGTCTGGTGGTCCATTGTTTAGTTTTAGTAAAGTAGATGTCCTAGACATGTATTTCTGTTTTCTTTAACTGGGAATGTTTTAACTTTGTCTTCTCTACAACGTATAGAATATTTTTTGTTTTCTTGTTTAAATTTTATTTATCCAGTTTTTTGTTTGTTTTCGTTTTTATACTTCAGATTAATATGAGTGTACAAATGAGTAGGTTACGTTGTGTTTCTAAGGTAAAGTCCAAGTTGTGCTGAGCCTTTCACCCAGCGGGTGAGGGCAAGCTGACAAGTGTGGTTCGTGTCTGTCTTCCATTTACTCTGCTACAGACAGCAGTACTGAAATCATAAACTGTAATCCTATTGGATTATTTATTCTATGAATATTTTCATTTTTTGTTTCATGTATTTTGTAACTTGATTGGTATTTGCATGCATATTTTCACTTATCCTAATGTGCCCATTAGATGAGAGCTTACTAGGCCCCCTCCATCCTCCCCTGTCCTTTTTCCCTCCTCCCCTCCCAGCCCAACTTGAATATACTTCCCCACAGAGGAGGAAAAAAGGGGGTGAAAAAAGAAAGGGAGTTGAAAGAGGGAGAGTGAAAGAAAACATTAGACAAAATAGTAAAAATGCAATTGAAATATTTATATAAAATGTCTGGACCCCTATACAAGACAATGGCAAATATTAACTTTTTCTCAAAGTATTTGTATTTAGCTAATAAACAAATTAGGTGATGAAGTACACAGTTAAATAAATGTTGACTAAATAATCAACATATTTTTCAATAAAATATTGCAATTATTTTTCTTAAAATTTCTTATAAATATCTAGTAGTAGACACACAAAACATGTAATTGAAGAAAATTTTCTGAGGTAAATATTTAAAATAACTAAGATTAATCATTTTTGAAAATGAGTTTAGGTGTAGTTATGTTAAATAAAAGAGGCTAATTTACTGGACACAGAGAGTAGTTTCCTAGTTGTTGGCCTAATAACTTTCATGAAAAGTCTAAAAAAATTATTCAAAATAATGTTGTATATGAATTTCAAAATGATACATTACTCAGGAACTTTATAAAATGCATATGAACTTATTTTGATATTTGTAAAATACAGTTCTTACAGATTATCATTGTCTTTCTATATTTATCTAATGTATATAAAATGAAGTTCAGGAATGAAGAAAAAATGTTTCTATGAACTTGAAATTGACCATGTAATAATGAAAGTCCGGAAGCAGCAAGACTTACAGATCCCTTCAGTAAACATAGAGTTAATAGTAAACCTCTCTAACAAAATGTCTAGTCTTTTTATGTTTACTGATAACCACAACTAGAAGTTATACAGACATATGATGACCTTTCTAAAAGAGCATTCAGAAATATAATAAATCCACCCAGAAAACAAATCGGTAAAAAAAATGTGCCATCTTGAACATTAATTCTATTAATGTTATACAGAAATAAAAATCTGATTTATAGTGAATGACAGTTGTGCTGCATTTAATTTGAATTTTTTTTACTGTTGTCACACCATGATTGATTAGCTCTTCTGGAAGATATTAACAGCTCAGCCTGTTGATTTTTCACTTTTCCGCTTTGCCACACTTCACACTTCTAAGCTCGTTATTTTATTACTTCAAAATCTATTTGCCTTTGAAGTCTAAAATATCCAACTGTCATAAAGAAAAGGCATTTGGTAATTAATTTAATACCAAATCAGACATCTGCCATGGCAATGAAAAGGGATAATTGGCTATGCATTTCCTAATGCTCATTGAACTTTGAGTATAGGGTAAAAAAATTTTTAAGCAAATAATTGATAACTTCAAAGACATACATTCAATTTATCATGTGTCAATAGTCAACAAAGACTTTTAAAACTAATCTTGATTGAAAATGTCAATAGAGCTGACATTTAAAAATTAATTCAAGTATAATTCCTGTAGCAGACCAACACACTAAAATTGATCCCAAGGTTGATTTTAAGAAAAAGTTGCTTAATCCTCAGGGAAATGCAATGCAAGCCACGTTGAGATATGGTCTAACCCAGCTGAAAATGGCTTATCGTAAATCCCCAAAGCAACAGATGCTGACGTGACTGTGGAGAGAAAGGAAACTGTCATATATTCTGTGACTTCAACCTGGTACAGCCTGTAAGGAAAGTAGTATGGAGATTACGCAAAGAAATTAGAGTAGACCTACCATTTGATCCTGCAGTCCCACTGTGAGGTATTTACCCAATAGGAAAACAAGGCATTTTATCATAAAGACATTTGCACTCAAATGTTTATAGCAGCATGATTCACAATTGCAAAGATGTGGAAATAACCAATGAGCCCTTTAATGCAGGAACAGATTAATAAATTATGGTATAAGTATACCATGGAATATTAGTTAGCCATAAAAGGGCATAGATTTAGTATTGTTTGAATGAACCTGGATGGAATGGGAAACTATTCCACATGAAGCATCGCAAGATTGAAAACAACAAACACCACATGTGCTCAATACTCAATTGGAATCACTTCATCAGCCCCTACATGCTCGTATGCAAGTAAAGCTCAATGAGATTCAAGTTGGGAAGAGGGAGAGGGAGGAGATGGGTAAATTTCCACCCCAAAGTCACATTGTACAAGCCTGTTATGTGTAGCACACTTCCCAGGTGAAGGGCACACCCATAACTCTGACTTCAACCATACAGTAAAACTATGCAACTGAAATGTAGGTACTCCCATGATAATCTGAAATAAAAAGCCTATAGATCAATAAACCTATAATGTTGTGATTCATTCTCTTGCTTACTTAAGACCATTGAAATTCAGAAAAGTGAAGGATAATTATAGTGATAACCGAATGGCTGTGCTTATATATCAATCATATCACAAAGCCTGGTGTCTTTATAAGAGGTCAAATACTTCAAAATAAACAGTTCCATGGGTTTCAGTATTATGTTTATTTATTATGATAAATAAAAACAAAAGTCAAAGATTTTATTATTTAATGACAGGAACTTTCTGATTTCCAGTAGATACACACAAAATCAAATACACACAACCCAGTCTTTGAAGAAGTTATAAAATTTTACTTAAGTATTTTTTTAATGTTGAAATATAGCCAATAAAAAAATATTCAGAATAAATTTTTGTGTGGATAGTTTGAAATTAAAACTATTAAGAAAACCATATCTCTTTTCAAAGTGTTATTAATTTTAAATTGACATACAACACTGTATGTTTTCATTGTTTATAACATGATGTTTTGAAGTACATATACATTAGGTAATGGTTATATCTAATTAATTGCACTTGGCAAGTGCGATATAAGACAACGTTAAAACATGAAGAATTTTTAAAATTTTCAATCCCTTTTATTTACTATATTATAGAAGTGAGATTTAGGGGACAAATTATATTTACCTTAAACATCTGGGGAAATACAGTTCATAATGTGTCATATCACAAGCTATAATTACTTTCTTTTTCATTTTGATTCGACATTGTGTGTGAGTATGGGCCAAGCCAGGTTCAAAATCACTTGTTGCTAAGTGACTTGTCTTTGGCAGAAGAAAGACAATGAAAATGGCCCACTGTGTTTCTTCAATTCAGTATTTCTGTCACATTTGACTATGTTATAATCATAAATAATTAATGCTATATTAAATTCTTAGGATTCATCATGGAATTTTACCATGTCTGTTGCTCCATCATCACTTCGTGTGACTCAGGGATTTCACCATATCTGAAAGTGCACACATAGGTGTCAACAATTTGTGAACAAGTTTTGTTCACAATATTAATGCTTTTATTCTAATTAGAAATAAAATTAACCAATAATTTTGCACAATCATTTATCAATAATATGCAACTTAAGCCACGCAGGAAATGATGTTGAAGTTATCTGTTCATTTTGGAACTGAACTGTGTAAGAAAAGCCAGTCTCAGGCCTCCACGTGCAAATAATTTGCAAGCAGGATTACATTGCAAAGGGCACGGATATAGGGAAGAGTGAACAGTTAGGCCAAACACAGTTACCTGCATCTCCTATGTATCTGCTACTGGACTTACAGGATATAACAAGTATTTCCTGAATCTTTCATTAACCTTTATGCTCAGGACATTGAATTTTATTTTTCTCATGCTTTTTCTTCTATTTGATATCCCTCTCCCTGTCTCCTTACCTCTGTCCCCCTCTCTGTCTTTCTCCCCCACCCACTTACCCCCACACATACACCTGAGCCTATAAACAGTTAACAGAAATTTTATGTTTTAAATAAATTATATTACAAACCATCTCAACTGTCCCCACATCAGGTATATTATTCTTTCCTCTAAAATATTGCAAATCTATTATGGTTCAATTTTACCCCATTTCATTCTTTTTTTAAGAGGTAGGGTCTAGCTGCCCCTCATTTCATTTTTCCCACTGCCACTCTTCCACATGAAAGACAATTCTTAATTTTTTGTTAGATACAAGAGTAGTAAGCAACACCAAAAATATAAAAGCCCATATTCTCACATAAAGAAAAATCAGTAACTTGAAAAAGACTAAAAAAAAAAAAAAATCAATTTCCAAGAGGATCGCTTTAAACTTAAAATACTAATATAAGTTATAATTATGGTAATATAAACTTCAGAAATACATCTCTTACAGAAAATATAATATGCATGTAAGTGTATTTAGTAAAGGACATGTCTAAACCTATTTGAAATGTCCTAAGATGCTGGAAAGAAAGACTCCAGATTATTCTTAATAAGATATTGTTCTGCAAAGGATTGGCATTCAATTTTGCAGAATTTCTAAGGGTTCAGACATCTGCCAAGGGAATGTAGATACAGCAAATTCTTAACCTACTTTAGTCTCCCCTTTACTTGCCTAATACACTTACAGCACTTGGACCAGCACCATTAATAAAACCTGTCACTTCTGTGCTCAGTAATTTTGAAAAATTTGGTTCCTTTATTTAATTATTAACTTCATATTTCTATCTTCTCCCTTTCTGAGCTTCTTGGTGCCATTCAGAAAATGGAAAAGAATATGCAATAAGCAAAGGGCAACTGAGTGATTGAATAAAACAAAGAACCAGAATGTTTCTCTTAGCGTTACATATTTAAAGACTAAACTTAATACCAGCAGACTGAAAGAAAATCTTCTGAGACTGAGTGTTACTATGTTGACCAGACTAGAGTCCTGAGCCATCAGTTGAGGTCACAGCAACCTCAAGTCCTGGGCTCCAGGGATGCTCCTGCCTCAGAATCCTGAGCAGCTGGGATTACAGTCACCTGCCGCAACACCTGACTAACTTTTCTATTTTTAGGAGCGATGGGGTCTCGCTCTTGCTCAGACTGGTCTCAAACTCTTGAGTTCAAGAGGTCCCCCCGACCTGGGCCTCCCAGAGTGCTGGGATTACAGGCCGAGCCTCAGTTTTTTCTTGTTGAGAAAATGAGAATCCATTTGCGGCCTTTATATAATCTAAAGACTACTTTTAATAAAATGATCATTATCCTCTGATTCTTACCTACTTTTGTGAAGTGTGTACGTTTAGTTTGTTTTGTACTTCTAAACCTTAATGCCCTCGATGATAGGACTTTTAAGTAGGGATCTTTAATCTAGAAAGCTAAAAGATCATATGTAGTAGAATACCCTCAAATTGTGTTTATAAATATATAATTCCAAAAATTCTAATATAAATTCAAGTATGTTTAAGAATTCCAATATATATTGATGATATTAAATAATTGTAATATGTGATATGAAATTCTAATATATATATATACTAAATTTAATACATATGATTCTAATTCGTAATGAAAGCATGGGCGGCCCTAACCTCCCCATTCCATTTTTACTTCCATTCCCTTTTCCCACACTACATTTATCCTTTCTCTGTCCACATGAACCTGGACAGTGTCTACTTCCGAGTAACAGGGCAGTAGTTCCAAATTTATGAGGTGAAGAATTTGTGAGATTTGGTAACTGGACCAAACCACAGAAATTATGCTGTAAGGACCTTAACTTTAAGAGCAATGTGCATGTTTTGTGGGGGGGAGGGGTTTGTTTGTTTGTTTGTTTTTTAGAAAATCGTAGCCTTCAGTGAACAGAATCACCCTCCCCTGAAGTGTCACGGCAGCCAGGGCAGGTGGCTGGAGAGTTGTCTTCATATGGTCACAGACCAGCTACCCACAAGGGCAGGGCTGAGTTCAACACCACCACTCTGCTGCCCTGAGAAGCCAGGCCCAGGCCGGAGGGAAGTTGTCAATCCCTTTGTTCTTCCAGTTTAGGCGTGGAAGAGACAGTTACGCTTTTTGAGACAGATTAAGTGCTTTGCTTCTTGGAAAATACAAATTGTGATACAAATGTCAAGATAAAGTCACTAAAATTCTTGTTAACAATGCACTTAGGGACTCTTGTGCTTTACGGGAAAAAAATAAATAAATAACCACACTGTATATACTTACAGAGTGCATTAGTGGTAGATTTCTTAACCATTTAATCTATTTAAATTCTTAGAAGTTAAGCATAGAGACAGATTCTAAATCTATTCTTCTTATTGCCTTCTCTGGGCTTTCTTACAAAAATATGTTAATGTCTATGATCTTCCCAAACTCCAGCGTCATCTCTCTTTTAGAGTGCCTTAACAGGCCAGATTCAGGGTGGCTTCTGTGGTTCAAAGGAGGAGGGCGCCAGCTGCATATGCCGGAGGTGGTGGATTCAAACCCAGCCCCAGCTAAAAACTGCAAAAAGAAGAAGAAAAAAAAAAGGGGGCCAGATTCACAGCAATAGGACGTATTACTGTTACGTGAGAGGAATGTGAGGAGGGGATTGCGAAGAAAAGATGAATGTGAAGAAAGATGTGAAGAATGTGAAGAAAGATGTTGAGTGATGAATACATTCACTCTACGGACTGGTGATGGTTTTGTAGGTGTATGGATATCACTTCTTACCAAATTGCATTCTTTTTTTTTTTTTTTTTTTTTTATTGTTGGGGATTCATTGAGGGTACAATAAGCCAGTTACACTGATTGCAATTGTTAGGTAAAGTCCCTCTTGCAATCATGTCTTGCCCCCATAAAATGTGACACACACTAAGGCCCCACCCTCCTCCCTCCATCCCTCTTTCTGCTTCCCCCCCCATAACCTTAATTGTCATTAATTGTCCTCATATCAAGATTGAGTACATAGGATTCATGCTTCTCCATTTTTGTGATGCTTTACTAAGAATAATGTCTTCCACTTCCATCCAGGTTAATACGAAGGATGTAAAGTCTCCATTTTTTTTAATGGCTGAATAGTATTCCATGGTATACATATACCACAGCTTGTTAATCCATTCCTGGGTTGGTGGGCATTTAGGCTCTTTCCACATTTTGGCAATGGTAAATTGAGCTGCAATAAACAGTCTAGTACAAGTGTCCTTATGATAAAAGGATTTTTTTCCTTCTGGGTAGATGCCCAGTAATGGGATTGCAGGATCGAATGGGAGGTCTAGGTTGAGTGCTTTGAGGTTTCTCCATATTTCCTTCCAGAAAGGTTGTACTAGTTTGCAGTCCCACCAGCAGTGTAAAAGTGTTCCCTTCTCTCCACATCCACGCCAGCATCTGCAGTTTTGAGATTTTGTGATGTGGGCCATTCTCACTGGGGTTAGATGATATCTCAGGGTTGTTTTGATTTGCATTTCTCTAATATATAGAGATGATGAACATTTTTTCATGCGTTTGTTAGCCATTCGTCTGTCGTCTTTAGAGAAAGTTCTATTCATGTCTCTTGCCCATTGATATAAGGGATTGTTGGCTTTTTTCATGTGGATTAATTTGAGTTCTCTATAGATCCTGGTTATCAAGCTTTTGTCTGATTGAAAATATGCAAATATCCTTTCCCATTGTGTAGGTTGTCTCTTTGCTTTGGTTATTGTCTCCTTAGCTGTACAGAAGCTTTTCAGTTTAATGAGGTCCCATTTGTTTATTTTTGTTGTTGTTGCAATTGCCATGGCAGTCTTCTTCATGAAGTCTTCCCCCAGGCCAATATCTTCCAGTGTTTTTCCTATGCTTTCTTTGAGGATTTTTATTGTTTCCTGCCTTAAATTTAAGTCCTTTATCCATCTTGAATCAATTTTTGTGAGTGGGGAAAGGTGTGGGTCCAGTTTCAGTCTTTTACATGTAGACATCCAGTTCTCCCAACACCATTTATTGAATAGGGAGTCTTTCCCCCAAGGTAAGTTCTTGTTTGGTTTATCAAAGATTAGGTGGTTGTAAGATGTTAGTTTCATTTCTTGGTGTTCAATTCGATTCCAAGTGTCTATGTCTCTGTTTTTGTGCCAGTACCATGCTGTCTTCAGCACTATGGCTTTGTAGTACAGACTAAAATCTGGTATGCTGATGCCCCCAGCTTTATTTTTGTTACTAAGAACTGCCTTAGCTATACGGGGTTTTTTCCGGTTCCATACAAAACGCAGAATCATTTTTTCCAAATCTTGAAAGTACGATGTAGGTACTTTGATAGGAATGGCATTGAATAGGTAGATTGTTTTGGGAAGTATAGACATTTTAACAATGTTGATTCTTCCCATCCATGAGCATAGTATGTTCTTCCATTTGTTAATATCCTCTGCTATTTCCTTTCTGAGGATTTCATAGTTTTCTTTATAGAGGTCCTTCACCTCCTTCGTTAGGTATATTCCTAGGTATTTCATTTTCTTTGAAACTATGGTGAAGGGAGTTGTGTCCTTAATTAGCTTCTCATCTTGACTGTTATTGGTGTATACAAAGGCTACTGACTTGTGGACATTGATTTTATATCCTGAAACATTACTGTATTTTCTGATGACTTCTAGGAGTCTTGTGGTTGACTCTTTGGGGTTCTCTAAGTATAAGATCATGTCGTCAGCAAAGAGGGAGAGTTTGACCTCCTCTGCTCCCATTTGGATTCCCTTTATTTCCTTGTCTTGCCTAATTGTATTGGCTAGAACTTCCAGCACTATGTTGAATAGTAAAGGTGACAGAGGACAACCTTGTCTGGTTCCAGTTCTAAGAGGAAAAGCTTTCAGTTTTACTCCATTCAGTAAAATATTGGCTGTGGGTTTGTCATAGATAGCTTCAATCAGTTTTAGAAATGTGCCACCTATGCCTATACTCTTCAGTGTTCTAATTAGAAAAGGATGCTGGATTTTATCAAATGCTTTTTCTGCATCTATTGAGAGGATCATGTGATCTTTATTTTTGCCTCTGTTAATATGGTGGATAACGTTTATGGACTTGCGTATGTTAAACCAGCCTTGCATCCCTGGGATGAAGCCTACTTGATCATGATGAATGACTTTTTTGATGATAAGCTGTAATCTATTGGCTAGGATTTTGTTGAGAATTTTTCCATCTATATTCATGAGTGAGATTGGTCTGAAATTCTCCTTTTTGCTTGGGTCTTTTCCTGGTTTTGGTATCAGGGTGATGTTTGCTTCATAGAATGTGTTGGGGAAGATTCCTTCTTCCTCAATTTTTTGGAATAATTTCTGCAGTACAGGAATAAGCTCTTCCTTGAAGGTTTGATAGAATTCTGGAGTGAAGCCATCTGGACCAGGGCATTTTTTAGTTGGAAGCTTTTTTATTGTTTCTTTGATCTCAGTGCTTGAAATTGGTCTGTTCAGGAGGTCTATTTCTTCCTGGCTAAGTCTAGGGAGAGGGTGTGATTCCAAATATTGATCCATTTCCTTCACATTGTCAAATTTCTGGGCATAGAGTTTCTGGTAGTATTCAGAGATGATCTCTTGTATCTCTGTGGGATCAGTTGTTATTTCCCCTTTATCGTTTCTGATTGAGGTTATTAGAGATTTTACTTTTCTATTTCTAGTTAGTCTGGCCAATGGTTTATCTATTTTATTTATTTTTTCAAAAAACCAACTCCTTGTTTCATTAATTTTCTGAATGATTCTTTTGTTTTCAATTTCATTGATCTCTGATTTGATTTTGGATATTTCTTTTCTTCTACTGGGTTTAGGCTTAGATTGTTCTTCTTTTTCCAATTCCATAAGATCTCTTGTGAGATTGTTGATGTGCTCTCTTTCTGTTTTTTGAATGTAGGCATCTAAAGCGATGAATTTTCCTCTCAAAACTGCTTTTGCAGTATCCCACAGGTTTTGGTAGCTTGTGTCTTCATTGTTGTTATGCTCAAGGAAGTAAATGATTTCCTGTTTTATTTCTTCCTTCACCCATCTGTTATTCAACAGAAGATTGTTTAATTTCCATGCCTTTGGGTGGGGTTGAGCATTTTTGTTAGAGTTGAGTTCCATCTTTAGTGCCTTATGGTCTGAAAAGATACAAGGTAAAATTTCAATTCTTTTGATTCTGTTGATATTTGTTTTGTGTCCCAGGATATGATCAATTTTGGAGAATGTTCCATGGGGTGATGAGAAGAATGTATATTCTTTATCTTTGGGGTGGAGTGTTCTATACACGTCTATCAAGCATAGTTGGTCTAGGGTCTCATTTAATTCTCTTACATCTTTGTTTAATTTCTGTTTAGAGGATCTGTCCAGCTCTGTAAGAGGTGTGTTAAAGTCCCGTTATGATGGTATTATCAGATATCATATTGCTCAGACTGAGTAAGGTCTGCTTCAAGAATCTGGGAGCATTTAAATTGGGTGCATAAATATTTAGAATGGAAATGTCTTCTTGTTGTAGTTTTCCCTTGACCAATATAAAGTGACCATCTTTGTCTTTTTTGACTTTAGTTGCTTTAAATCCACATGTATCTGAAAATAAGATTGCAACTCCTCTTTTCTTCTGAATTCCATTTGCCTGAAAAATTGTCTTCCAACCCTTGACTCGGAGCTTTAATTTGTCTTTTGAAGCCAGGTGTGTTTCTTGCAGACAGCAAATGGATGGCTTGTGTTTTTTAATCCAGTCAGCCAATGTATGTCTCTTCAGTGGGGAATTCAAGCCATTAACATTTATTGAGATAATGGATAAGGGTGGTAGTATTCTATTCGTCTTATTTGGTGAGAGTCCATTGCTTAGTTTTATCTTTTGCATCAGTGTGGAGGTTAGGTTCTGTCCTTTGGTTTCTGAGTTCTTACTTTGCTGCTGATCCATTGTGGTGGTCAGTGTGCAGAACAGGTTGAAGTATTTCCTGTAGAGCTGGTCTTGTTGTTGCGAATTTCCTCAATGTTTGTATATCCGTAAATGATTTGATTTCTCCGTCAATTTTGAAGCTTAGCTTAGCAGGGTACAGAATTCTGGGCTGAAAATTGTTCTGTTTAAGTAGATTAAAGGTAGATGACCATTGTCTTCTTGCTTGGAAAGTTTCATTAGAGAAGTCTGTGGTAACTCTGATGGATTTGCCCCTGTAGGTCAACTGGCGCTTACTCCTGGCAGCTTGCAGAATCTTTTCTTTTGTCTTGACTTTGGACAGGTTCATCACAATGTGTCTTGGAGAAGCTTGGTTAGAGTTGAGGCGACCCGGGGTCCGATATCCCTCTGAAAGCAGTGTGTCAGAATCTTTGGTGATGTTTGGGAAATTTTCTTTTATAATATTCTCTAGTATGGCTTCCATTCCTCTGGGGCATTCTTCTTCCCCTTCTGGAATTCCTATAACTCGTATGTTGGAACGCTTCATAAAGTCCCATAATTCTGACAGTGAACATTCTGCTTTCTCTCTCTTCTTTTCTGCCTCTTTTACTGTCTGAGTTATCTCAAGAACTTTGTCTTCTATCTCTGAAATTCTTTCTTCTGCATGGTCTAACCTGTTGCTGATACTTTCCATTGCATCTTTAAGTTCCCTAATTGACTGTTTCAGTTCCTTCAGGTCTGCTATATCCTTTTTATATTCTTCATATCGTTCATCTCTTATTTGATTCTGTTTTTGGATTTCCTTTTGGTTATTTTCCACTTTATTAGCAATTTCCTTCATTGTTTCCATCATTTCTTTCATTGTTTTCAACATGTGTATTCTAAATTCCCTTTCTGTCATTCCTAACATTTCTATACTGGTGGAATCATCTGCAGTAGCTACCTCATGGTCCCTTGGTGGGGTTGTTCTAGACTGGTTCTTCATGTTGCCTGGAGTTTTCTGCTGATTCTTCCTCATGAGTGATTTCTTTTATCTGTTTGCTTGCCCTAATTTTCCTTTCACTTCCTCTTGCTCTTTAAGTTCTTGTGCCTGTGGACTAAAGGTTACAGGACCAGAAGGGTGAGAAGGTTGAAGAGCAAAAAAAAAAGGGGATGAAAGAAAGGAGGACCGAGTGATAAGAAAAAAAGAAAGATAGAGAAAGGAGAGGGGGTGGGTATAAGGAATATTGACAAAAAGAAGAGAGGCACAGAAAGAGGGAGACAGGGCAATATAGGTGTACAGTAGGGTACTTTGACACAACCTTAAAAAACCCCACCTTCTGGGGGTGCCCAGTTGCGTGGTTCCCTTGAGGTCAGCAGCTCTTTGCTAACCTGATCAGACACAGTACCCCACCTCCACCAAGTAGAGAGGAAAGACAAAAATGCTATAAATCAAACCAAAAGAAGCAAACAGAAAACTTTACAGGGATAAAATTGGGTGAAAAACCAAATTATATCGGTAGAAACACTAGCAAAAATGAAGTTGAAGTTATTAAAAAAAGCAGCAATGGGAAATTATAATTAAACTAGGAAAATTGAGAAAGAAAAAGGGATCTGTGTGGAAAAGATTGAAATTAAAAAAACAAAAGAATATCAGCAACGTCAAAATAAACAAACAAAAAAAACAACCAAGCAAAAAAAGAAAGAAAAAAATACACAACCAAAAACAAAGCAGTTTGTATATGTTATTGAATATTGTCTGGGCAACACGTGGTCTTCTGGGGTATGAGATGTTAGTCACAGTTCAGATACGACTGGAGGCTGCTGATTACTCAAACCCCAGCAGGTAGACACCCTGAATCTCTCTTCAGCCTACTTAAAAGGCACTTCGAACTTGTAAACTTGTTGAGCAGAAGCTTTCCCAGCTTTCTTGCTGGAATTGCTGCTGAAGTGGCTATCCACTTACTCAGTGTGCCAAAACCGGTCTCACTCTGCCCCTGAGGGTTAGGGCTGCAAGGTGGCTCAGACCCCACCCTTAGGCTACTTGGTTGCTGGGTTACCAGCTCCCACCCGTTTCTAGCTCTGCGACCCTGAGGGCGGAGCTTGCCGGGGCAGATCGCTGACAATGGATCCGTGTGACCCACCGCCAAACACTATTAGCTCCGTCTGGCTCAGCGGCTCAGACTGGGGCCCTAGACAACGGCCAAAGTTCTCGCACTCCCGCTCAGGCCTTCCCCAAGGCAGTTCAACTCAGTGCCAAGTCCAAGGACATCAAAACAGTTCACAGGTAAGGCCTTTCTGGTTTGCAGTCTCGCTGCTACTGAACTTACAGTTGTGGGCGGGTTTAGACGGATTGAACACACGCGACCACTTGCCGGTTTTCCATGGATTTAGTCCTCCTCTTGGGGTCCAGAAGTCTCTCGCTGACTCCCTGTATCCTCATAGGAGTGATGATAGGCAGTTCTCACCAGCCAGAGACGCCTGGAGTCCTATCTCCCCAGACTCACGGTGCCCAGATGCAAGGAAGCTGTTACTCGGCTGCCATCTTGCTCCCTGTTGCAAATTGCATTCTTTACATATACTCAGTATTAAATGCATTCGATAGTGATGCCAATCTTAAAATATGTTTACAAATAAACTGTTTATAAGTCACACAATCATATTATTTTCCTCAGGACCTATGGGTAGTACAGGTATAAAGAATAAAAACAAAGGATACTTTGTTCCCACTCTTTTTTATTGTTATTAAAATATATGTGTGTGTGTGCATATGTATTTGCATACACATTGAAGGCATTTTGGATATATTCAGAGAAAAAATTGTGTCCTATATTCAAGGTTTTTCTTTTAAAGAAAGTATTCTTTATTATGACAATCCATTAGTATTTTAATCACACGTTCTAACCATATTTCAAGTATATTTTTACAGTGCTTTCCGAGACAAACAGCAAAGAGAACAAAAATAATGTGAAAGTAGATTTGACGGCTCAAGAGTAAAGCTAAACAAAGAAAAATAAATCTTTATTGCCTGCTCCCCTCAGAAAATGACTTATAAAGCCCTGTGGACATGGCTTCTTATGACTAAACAGCACCTTCACCTGCACTTGTAAACTATGTATAGATTTTCTGCACAATACAAAGTACATTGTAACTATAAGACAATGTCTACCACCAATTGCTGTGGAAAAGCTGATTAAGTCATTTTTGCACATTACTTTGAGACATTTCAGGGGAAAGGAGTTAATGAATGTCAATTGTTTTGAGGTTTTGACTTTGAATTATGTTCTGAGGAAAGGCATACTCCCACCCTTCTAGAACGTGCGGACTATGTTCCAGGTTCTATAATATGTTGACAATTTACCAATTATTTTCCTTCCATGAGAATTAGATAAGATTTTATTCAAATTGTGAACATAGAATAATTTTCCAAAAACTCAATGGAAAATTGCACAAATAGACATTAGTTAATATAATTTAATAAAAATTACATGATTTTGTATGCTCAGAATAGTCATGCCATATCAATACATTTTAATGAAATATTAAGGAAAGTCTGGACACAATTTTGTCTGCCACTAATCATTAGAAGTTGTTCATTAAAAAGCAAATTAATTTTAGTTGTAACCTCATTTGTGTTTTTTTTGTAAAAATATATCCATGATGCTATAAATTGACAAAGAATAAGTATATAGATGTAGACTTAAAGAGCCACACATGAGGATGATAAAGAACTTGCTCTACAAATCTCAGGACAATAAGGTGAACACTTTGTAAAAATATCTTTTACAAAGCAAAGATGCTTTTAAGCACCTTAGAAGTTAGATATCTACCTTTTTATTATAGTGAGGGACTTTATAAAAGCTTCAATATACTTTAGTGACAAAGAAATGAATTTGACTGTGATACTTAAGCAACTTGTCATGAAAAAGTCATGCAAAAATTTTTTCTTTTTCTTTTTTTGTTTAACTATATGGCAAGATGCAGTCATTAGAACAATTAGTAACCTCAGATTTGGTCACTTTAACAAAACGTTCTAAGATTCTTGATATGGAGAAACGTAATTCACACAGAATATTCATGTGGGAATCACAGAAAAAATGAACCTAAATAAGAAAGATAGGTTTTTACATAATATTTATGTACATTTATTATTTTTTCTACTTATTACATATACACTTATTTTCAACCGTGTCAAGTTGAATATGTTTATATTCCTAAGGGCAAAAATAGAGGCGTAGACATTTTCTATACACTTTAATACTGAAAAGTTTAGTCAATTATATTAATTGTATTTTCCACACAATATATTAAATAGATTAGCAAGTAAAAACCAAAGTAGTTCTGTATTTTATGATATATTGGGCATTGAGTGACACAGACCTTAAAATACTTTTTCGTCCATGGCCACTATGAATGATACAAATTTAAATATATATTTGGTGTTTTAAAACTATCTAATTATCAATCTCATAAGATACTCTTTTCTTTCAGGACTACAAAATCTCTAGTCCTGTAATGAAAATATAGAGCATAACTATAGATTTCCTTGAGAAAATATACTGCATTGTTTTTATAAAAATACAAATTTAATTAGCACAACTTTCTCAAAGAAAATGTTTTCCACCACCAACAGACTCGGATCCTCCTAAATCACTATTATTATAGGCAAATAAAATAATGACTAAAGTGATATTGAAAAAATAAGAAGCCCAAGTTTTGATTCCTTGATTTAAACAGCGACTAGCGATTGACCTTGGCAAATCACTTAACCTCCTTGACCTTGGCAAATCACTTAACCTCCTTGAACCTCGGTTCTCTCAACTGTAAAATGAATGGCTCTCCTAAATAAACTTAATACTCATATCTGCCTCTGAGGTTTTCTTATACCTCTGAAAAAGGCTTCTGAAAATAAGATGTAAAAAACTATGATTAACTGCTAAACCTTACATTTCTATTTAATTTGTAAATGCTTATTTTCTAGAAATGTGCAACTTTATTTGCACATTTCTCTAATGCTTAAATGGATTTTCAGGATTAAAATATCCTAAATATCCTGAAATGGCATTTTTAGCATATAGAGCTTGAAAAGTTTCTCTCAACTTCACCTTCATCTGACTCACTGTTGCAAATAATTAAATGTCTCAAGGTGTCAAAACTAATTTGTTCACAGTAAGATGTGGCTTGGTTGTTCAGGGTCCTGTAAAAGGAAGGGCTAAAAGGGTTAGCAAATGGATTGCACCATGAAAAATGAAGAAACTATGGTCTTAAATTGCATATATTTAAAACTTTCTTGAAAAAATAAATCACTTCATGTTTGTACTTTACTTGCTCTGTTATAGCTGTGAGGATAAACAATTTATAATAGTGAGATCTTAGGAAAATAACATTTTTACTATTTTATATTTTGTTACAATATTGATCTTTCTGCTTATGTTGATTAAAAACAAAGTAACAGAGAATATTTTAATTAAGAGCTCAACCAATTCAATTTCTTAGGATGGAAATTACATAATTGGTATTATATTAAGTGCTGAGAGGCAAACAAAATATAGCTATTTTGCTGTAACTGAATACCATATACTGAGTGGTTTAAACAACAAAAATTGTTTTTCACAGTCCCAGAGTTTAGAGGTCTGAAATGAGGATGCCAGCCGGGTAGGGTTTGGGGGAGGGCCCTCTTCCAAGTTATGCCCTGTCATTGGCTTCCTTGGTGGGAGGGAGGAAAGGAGAGAGAGAGACTGATTCTGTCTCTTCCTCTTTTATTAGGAAATTAATCTATCACAAAGCCCCAACCTCATGACCTAATCTATAAGAACTGTAATTCCCTCCCAAAGGCCATCGGGTCTTCATAACAGTTAGGGTTTCAGCAATTTCAATATGAAGGTTTTTTGTTTGTTTGTTTGTTTGTTTGCTTTTTGTCAAAAGAGGGTAAATTCTGGGCTCACACCTGTAATTCCAGCTCCACTTCCACTTGATCAAACTGACCAGTGGGAAAGGTACCTGTGGCTTGGAACTTTTTGACTGGAGATAAAAAGGGAAAGGCCAAGCCAGTCGGGGAGTGTGGCATTTCAAATTCTTCTATGCCATTTGCTCCGCCAGCTGAAATAAAGCCCTTCCTCTTATAAACACGGTGTTTGGGTGCTCTTTCTCTCCACTGGGCCTCGTCTTGCTGCAACATGTGGACAGAGTTTTGTCACAAAGCATTTTCGGCTGTGCAAGCTCACCGTATTTTGCAGGTTCTTGAAGTCTGTTGAATTATCCTAAAAGTTATTAGGATTGCCGCCTTTTCTCCTCTTCCCTTCCCTTATGGAAAAGGGTATATAAACATCTGCATACTATTGAGTTCTTTAATAATCATTCTCCTGTAACACAAAATGAAAGTGCCTGATAGCACAAAGTGTTTGATAACGTTTATAATGTTAAGTACATAACGTGGGGAAAGGTCTCATCTTAGGCGTTTACCAAAGTAAAATAAAAAGAAAAACTTATGTCCTCAAAAACGTGTGCTAATTGCTTAGCAATGAGTTCTCACAATTGCCAAACCTGGAAACAACCCAAATGTCCTTAAACTGGTAGGTGGATGAAGAAAGGTGGATACTATTCCGTGACACAAATGAGTTAGCAAGGGACATTTCAACAGACACAGATGAATCTCACAGACAGCAGGCCAAGTGCAAGAAGCAAGACAGAAAAGACTAAGTACTTACAAATCCATTTGGTGGAAACATAGAAGGCAAAACAATAAGGATAGAGAGCAGATCCGTGATTCCCAAGGTTAGAGACGAGTACAGCGTTCGATTACAAAGAGAAGCACGAAAAGTTTGGGGGAGATGATGGACCTCTTCTCTATGTCCTGTGTGCTGGCAAGTACATAATTCTATGCATCCCTCAATGCTTACAGGGATGTACCTCTCCATTGAGTGAATTTTACTATATGTAAACTATACGTTTTTTAGAATGCAAAAAGCAGTGCACAATTCTGCCTGTCGTGTTTCTTTCTGTGTCTTTCTCACACTTCCCTCCACAGTTTCTCTTTTCAAAAGGATACAAATGCAACATATGAGACTGTAAACTGCAGAATCCTGGCATGAAAAAAAAAGAACACGGCGTATACAAACTAGCATCAAGGCTATTTCCACGATGGTGGGCAGGATTTCGATAAAACAACCAAGTCAAGGTTGCATTAGCATTAGCAACAGCAAGATCTGCTACCACTTTTAGGTCTAACAGAAAAGAGTGGGGTCCATTCTGAGAGGAAGCTGTGACCGTCAGATTAGGGAATCACTCTACATCCAGAAGAAGAAACACGGGGATAAGTATTTTAAACTCTGTCTTGTTCTGCAAAAAGTCCCCTGGAGTAAACTTAACTGGAAACCAGGACGGGAGAGGCCACACTGATGCAGGTCAGCCTCACCAGGCACACAGATAGAAAATGGGACTGTACATCTGGATGGGCAAGGTGAAGACATGGGGCAAAATCATAGCTCGTCCAATAAAGAGGACAGGAGTAGACTCGATAATACTAAAATAAACAATAACACACCTAACACGTAATTATCCCATCTTTTGTAACTCCCAAGCATCTCTTCTTATTTCAAAATTGTATATTCACACTAGCATTTATATCACTCAGAAATTATTTGTTAACACAACATACTTGATTTTTTTAATAAAGGGGTAATTTCATAAATATTCTAAACAGGTAAATATATATAAATTATCTAACTTTTTGGTGAAGACTATTCAAATAATTTCCTTGAACTTTTTTTAAAAGACTATTCTTTCAGATATTGTAGCTTCACAAGATTTATAACTCAACATTTATAAATCTCAAACATTTGTAACTATAGATGTTTGAGTGCTCAGTGCTATTTTTTTCCTTCTCGGCCTATCGCATTTTCTATGTCGGCCTTGAACTGTGGTCATCCCGTCAATCCCCACAGCTTCAGCTGTGACCTGTGACTGTGTGATGCCCACACCTTCATCACTAACATTCACCTGTCTGGTGACTTGTCCTTCCTCATGTGACATGTTCACCATATGTATTGAAGTCACATCTGACAAAACAGTTGTGTACCAACCCCGTGACATAATTCTTCCCAGAAATTGAGATTTTTCTTTCCACTTCCATGAAAAGATTTGTCTTCTGAGTTTTCCTTTTCTTTAAACATGTGTGAATTACTCTGATAATGCTAGAAAATGTTTTGAAAGTTTAGATTCATTCTCTATTTGAAATGTATGAGAAGAAATGCTTGACCTGGGAAATTCAACCTTTTCAGGCTAATTCAGTGTCTTCAGTATTTATTTTTATTTTGTTCATGTTATAAGACATTTATGCATTCAAATTTCTGACATACGGTATTTACTTGAAAACATGGGTACTATTTGTAGTAATATACTGAGAGTTTGGAGTCATTTTGCAAGTCATATTTCTAAAATTTATTTGGTCATTTTTTATATTAATACCTTTCCAAATTTGTTTCAATATTTTACATAAGAGCATACTAGTTTATAATATTCCAGTATCTGTATAAAATAGTTATAAAATATAGCTTTGTATTTTATAATAAAATATAAATGATAATAATGCCTTTCATAATGATTAAAGTAATACCTGCAATGATATCGTGAATTTCATAATTTTACCTTAAACTTAATTCTGTTCACCTTGATATCATGTAATTTCTGTAAACTTTTACCTTTTATTTATTGAAGTTATTTTTTATTTATCTCCCTTGCTTCAGTGCTAGGAGTCGGTAATATTTTCTACATTTAATCTCTAAAATATATATACTGTGCATTTTTATTTGAATTATTAATGCTTCTCATTTCAATATCAATATTATAATCTCACAGATACTATAATAATTTCTACATTTCCAATATATTATGCTAACACATTAGATTCATTTATAGACAGTTTTTTGGGCTTTTGTTTTTGCTTTTGTTTTCTTAAGAAAGACTCTCACTCCATGGCTAGGGCCAGCATGCAGTAGCATCATCATAGCTAATTTTAATATCAAATTCTTAATCTCAAGGCATTCTCCTCCCTCAGCCTCCTGCGTAGCTGAGACTGTAGAATGCATCACTACACCTAGCTAATTTTTCTTTCTGTCTTTCTTTCTTTTTTTTTTGTAAAGACAGGGTCTTTTTATTGCATGGACTAGTCTCAAACTACTGGCTTCAACCCACCTTCCTCCCAAAGTATTGAGATTCTAGATGTGAGCCACTGTATTTGGCCTTAGGCACGTTGTGTTAATGTCAGCCTCTGCCTGGACCTGGCTATGAGGATCAGTATAGTTTTATGGTTAAAATTTGAGTTCTTTTCCACTAATGTATTTAATTGATGTGTCATCCCAGATTGGTCTGCCCCTGCTGTGTAATCATAATCATAACAACATAGACAAGGCCCAAAAGAAGAGACTTTCAGTCCAGTTGGACTACACAGCCAGCACCAACTACATACTCCCTGGCCTCTACTGGGTCTCCACTTCATGGTCTTCACAACACTTTCTCTAGGAATACACACTTCCACCAGTTCCGTAACTGTGAAAACCCATGTTATGCTTCAAGGTCCAGCACACGTGTCATTATGTATTCTAATAATTCAGATTTATTTCTACAAAGAAAGATCATTTTTTGTACTACCCTTCACCATATAGAACCTAGTATGTAAGAACTTCCATACTAGACTAATACCTAAAATATTTTAAATTCCTTGAACACAGGCATAGTTTTCACCATGTACATATTAAGGCTTTATCATAAATACTAATATTCACACAAATATACATTCATTTTAACACCTTGATTTGATTGAACTTTGTCCTATCGCTAAAATGTGTTTACTGGCATCTTAGGCCTGTAGTGCTTCTTCTGGAAAAAATATTTATTCACAGGGCTGAGCTAAATATGAAGTTTTCATTAGATAGTCATCTTCAATCTCTATGCTGTTAAAATTCAACTTTAAATATGATTTGAGTATTATACTTTTTTTTTTAGTAATAAAACATTCTCTTTTTAGTCCTAAGTGACCCATAGAAACCATGTATTTGTTATATTTCCGTCTTTGGGTTGAAAATTTAGGAAATATTTCTACTTACAAGCATCACTAGTAAATCCCCCCCTCCTCACAGCACCACATGACGTTTCGTAACTGTGTTCTAGAATACAGCAAGCCTTCACAGAGAAACATGTGTTTTAATTTTAACCTACAAATTCTCACAGACTCATGAGTCAGACCCTGGGAGCAGAGGGAACAGAAGGTATTTTTAATGAATTTATTTTTCAAAAATAGCCCAATGATATCCCAAGTTTTCTTCAGTAAGAGAAATACTACTGTCTGAGAGTGGGTGTCTATATCTGTTTTGTTAAAAACAGGTCTGTACGTTCGGAAATCCCAAGTTCCCTATAGAGGTTGACCTTTAAACTTATTTTTGTTTTCTGCCTAACTTTACAGAGGGTTACCTCATATAGCTAATGTTGATATTATTTGTAATGGCTGGTCAGACTGCAGGATCTGTCAGATTCTTGTCTATACCTTTGGCATTGTTACAGAGGCCTGTGATCAGGCGACCCCTCCCGGCCCGCCTTGACCTCCTCTCTAAATCACTAGGTCTAGACTAACCAGCTGCAAGATGATTCATTATTTCTATCTATAAATGAGATGTTCTTTCTCATTGGTTCACTCACATTTTCATGTTTCATCATATCCACAGATGTCGGTCTGTGGCTCCCATAATCTCTCTCAATACATTATTTTCTTCATTGTGACTTTATCCCTCGCCCAGAAAGAGAGTCAACTTCTCTGACTCCTGAATCTGAGAGAAAAACACATACACCGCAAACATGTCAAATATAACAGTATTGGATGCAACCCCCCCCCCAAAAAAAAGTGTGAACTATAAAATGGGGGAATGGAATACAGAGTCCAGGAGAGGACCTGGATGGAACTGTTAAATAGGAGTCAGGAAAGTCTTCATTAAGCTGATGCCATTTAAGTGAAAAAGGAAATGAGGTGGTTGCCTTTATAGATATCTGGAAGATGATCTGTGTGTTCGCTAACTTTGGTTAATTCTAGCAGTACTTTAAATACATTAAACTTGATTTTCTGTAATTCAGTTAGAAATTTCCTCACTTTTTGTTACAGTTTTTCTAGCATCACTAAAATATAATTGACAGTTAAAAACCATTTATATTCACAGTATTTGCAGTGATGGCGTACAACCCGGGGTCTTGATATATGTATACATTGTGATTACCACAATCAAGCTCATTAACATAGCCATCGCCTGACATAGTTACCTTTTTTTGTGTGAAGTGACAATACTTAAGATCTCCTTTCATAGCTACTTCCTGGCATACAATATAATTCAGAGCTGAAACTTTGTACCCTTCCACCAATATCTTCCCATTCTTCCGCCCCTTAGCACTTGACAGCCGCTATTTTATTCTTTACTTCTACAGATGTGATTGCACTTAACATGATGTCCTGTAAGTTCATGTGTGCTGCTAAAAATTACAAGGTTTCAGGCAGTGCCTGTGGCTCAGTCGGTAAGGCGCTGGCCCCATATGCCGAGGGTGGCGGGTTCAAACCTGGCCCCGGCCAAACTGCAACAACAAAAAAAATAGCCGGGCGTTGTGGCGGGCGCCTGTAGTCCCAGCTACTTGGGAGGCTGAGGCAAGAGAATCACTTAAGCCCAGGAGTTGGAGGTTGCTGTGAGCTGTGTGATGCCATGGCACTCTACCGAGGGCCATAAAGTGAGAGTCTGTCTCTACAAAAAAAAAAAAAAAAAAAATTACAGGGTTTCTTGTCTTTCTTTTTTATTATTATTATTAAATCATAGCTATGTACATTAAGGCAATCACTGGGCAACATACGCTGGTTTTATAGACCGTTTGACACATTTCCATCACACTGGTTAACATACCTTTCCTGGCATTTTCTCAGTTATTGTGTTAAGACATTTATAGGCTACATTTACAAAGTTTCACATGTATCCTTGTAAGATGCACTGTAGGTATAATTCCACCAATCACCCTCCCTCTGCCAAACCTCCCACCTCCCTTCCTTACCTCTCCCCCTTTCCCATATTCGTAGGTTATAACTGGGTTATAGCTTTCATATGAAAGCCATAAATTAGTTTCATAGTAGGGCTGAGTACATTGGATACTTTTTCTTCCATTCTTGAGATACTTTACTAAGAAGAATATGTTCCAGCTCCATCCATGTAAATATGAAAAAGGTAAAGCTTCCATCTTTCTTTAAGGCTGCATAATATTCCATGGTGTACGTATAACAAAATTTATTAATCCATTTGTGGATCGATGGGCTCTTGGGTTTTTTCCATGACTTAGCAATTATGAATTGGGCTGCAGTAAACATTCTGGTACAAATATCTTTGTTATAATGTGTTTTTGTCTTCTGTGTATATACCTAGTAGAGGAATTATAGGATTGGATGGCAGATGTATTTTTAGATCTCTAAGTGTTCTCCAAACATCTTTCCAAAAGGAATTATTAATTTGCATTCCCACCAGCAGTGTAGAAGTGTTCCCTTTTCTCCACATCCATGTCAACATGTCTGGACTTGGGATTTCTTCATATGGGCTAATCTTACTGGAGTTAGATGATATCTCAAAGTAGTTTGATTTGCATTTCTCTGATGATTAAAGATGATGAGCATTTTTTCATATGTCTGTAGGCCGCGCACCTGTCTTCTTCAGAGAAGTTGCTTTTTGAGTCCCTTGCCCAGCCTGTGATGGGATCACTTGTTCTTTTCTTGCTTATATGTTTGAGTTCTCCATGGATTCTGGTTATTAAACTTTTGTCAGAGACATAATCTGCAAATATCTTCTCCCATTCTGAGGGCTGTTTGCTTGCTTAACTTACTGTGTTCTTTTTAGTTTGATCATGTCCCAGTAGTGTGTTTTGAAGCTGCTTCAATTGCCCGGGGGGGTCCTCCTCATAAAATACTCGCCCAGACTGATTTCTTCAAGGGTTTTCCCTGCACTCTCCTCTAGTATTTTTATAGTTTCATGTCTTAAGTTTAAATCTTTGATCCAGTGAGAGTCTATGTTAGTTAATGGTGAAAGTTGTGGGTCCACTTTAAGTCTTCTACAGGTTACCAGCCAGTTCATCCAGCACCATTTGTTAAATAGGGAATCTTTTCCCCACTGAATGTTTTTAATTGGCTTGTCAAATATCAAATAACGGTAAGTGGCTGGATTCATCTCTTGGTTCTCTATTCTGTTTCAGACATCTACTTCTCTGTTTTTGTGCCAGTACCATGCTGTTTTGAACACTATCGATTTATAGTATAGTCTGAGGTCTGGTAGCATGATTCCTCCTGCTTTGTTTTTATTTCTGAGTAATGTCTTGACTATTCGAGGATTTTTCTGATTCCATATAAAACGAATTATTATTTTTTCAAGATCTTTAAAGTATGATAGTGGAGCTTAAATAGGGATTGCATTAAAACTGTATATTGCTTTGGGTAGTATGGACATTTTAACAATGTTGATTCTTCCCAGCCATGAGCATGGTATATTTTTCGGTTTGTTAACATTTCCAGCTATTTCTTTTCTTAGAGTTTCATAGTTCTCTTTATAGAGATCTTTCACGTCCTTTGTTTGATAAACTGCCAAATATTTCATCTTCTTTGGCACTACTGTGAATGGAATAGAGTCCTTAACTGTTTGTTCAGCTTGACTATTGTTGGTATATATTAAGGCTACCGATTTATGAATGTTGATTTTGTAACCTGAGATGCTGCTGTATTCCTTGATCACTTCTAAGAGTTTTGTAGTAGAATTCCTGGTGTTTTCCAGATATACAATCAGAAGGGCCTCTGTGCCCTGTGAGGCCACTTCATCACTTTCACAGATTCCAATATTAGCCTTCTTTGAATTATTCCAGAGCTCTCTGAGAGAATGATCCTTTTTGCTCTCCATTTCTCTTCCTCTTTGAGAGTTTTGGAGTGTTCAAAGGGTTTGTCTTTAATGTCAGAAATCCTTTCTTCTGCTTGCTCCACTCTGTTACTGAGGGATTCTACTGTATTTTTCAGATCTTTGAGAGATGCAAATTCTTGCTTCAGTGCATCAAAATCTTTGGTGGTTTTGTCTTTAAATTCATTAAATTCTTGAGACAACTTTTGAATTTCTCCTCGAATTTCTAATTCTGACTTTTGAATTGCTGCTCAATTTTCTAATTCCAAATTTACCTCCATTTTATTAATCTTGTTTGCAATCCAAATTCTGAATTTTATTTCTGACATCTCAGCCAGCTGTTTATGAATGGGATCTTCAGTTACACCTGCCATATCTTTCCTTGGGTGGGGGGGGGGTTCATCTATTCTGGTTATTCATGTTACCAGAGTTTTTCTGCTGATTCTGCCCCATGATTATTTTACACCATTTCACTTTGCCCCTGGAGTTTTGTCGAGAACCTGTATAGTGCTATGGTCTGAGAAACTGGGGACCTGTTTGTTGTGGTGGGGCTAAGTGGTTCTGTCTTGTTTTCAGCTGGTCTCTGTCCAACCCTAGTGAAACAGTTACTATGCATTGAAGTCTCAGCGGTGGAGAAATACCAGCAATTAAGTTACCCCACCCCCCACAGGCAACAATTGGGAAAGGAAAATCAACCCTTCCTTCAACCACACACCCAGGGCACCACTTGAAATATCCTCGGGTAATTGGCTCAGTTCAAAAGGTCCAAATAAATTGTCTCAGTCATCACCTGTCTCAGGTGAGAGAGTTTAAAAGGTCTCTGGCAACTGGATCTGGGGGTTTGGTGACAACTCAAATATGACTTGCTCTGGTGCTCCGTGAAGTCAGGAGGACCCACCCAGCAAATAGATTAGTCTGGGAAGGTTGATGCCTCCTTCCCCACTTTGCACCTCTGTCACACCCAGTCACTGATGGCCCCGCAGGGCTGTGAGCCAGTTGCCTCCTGTGAGCACATACCCCGGCAGTTTGCAGCTGCCTGAATCACAATGAAATCTATATCTGCTCAGCCAGGCCACTTCTCTCTGCCTCTATCCAGCAGGGGGAGGTGGGGCCTGACAACCTCAGGCACTTGATGGGGCTGGGGTTGGGGGGGTGTTCACTCAGTTCTAGCCCTGCCCCTGATTGATGTTACTGAGAGAACAGAACAACTTTGTGGGAATTTGTTTCTCTCCCTGCTAAATTCCCCTGCAGAAGAGAAGCTATTTTGAGTTCCCAGAACCTGGGTCTCAGGCCCTGTCTTTGCTCCTGCAAGTTTGCATTTACAGCACGGTTAAGTGTCAGTTCTAGCCTCCTGCCTTCCTTTGTCTATACACCGATGATCCCCTGAGGGCCAGGTGTGTCTTAGGCTCAGTAAAGCAGTCCTCTGGGTCAGCCCTGCCCTGGGAATTTCCTGGCTCTGCACATGTGTTTTCTAGTCTTCATGCTCCACCCAGGCTGGTACCGCCTCAGGCAAACCCTTTACACTTGGGGCCTGCATTTTGGTCCCAGATCTGTTCCTCAGGGGTTGCCACCTGAGAAGATGCCTGGCCTCCTCTGGTTGTCCAGGGAGACAGGCGTTGTGTCTTTGGAATATCCGGGGATAAGCCTTATTTTTGCCAAAAATGTCTGCTGCTCTGTGCCTCGGGGAACCAACGCTCTGGCGTGGTTCCCTCTCAGCTGACTGTCCTCACCTCACTCCTGTGCCACAGAATTAGCACTGACCAGCTGCAGTCTAGGCCCTGTCCACATCCCTTGAGAAATCACCCAAGAATCTGGACTCCTGGAGGACAGGCCTCCAGACCTCAGAGTGAGAGTGGAGGGGAGTGCTGGGAGCTCAGAATTGCAGGTAGAGAATATGTACAGTTTTATACACTTTTATGCCTAGCAGGAGAATGCTGTGGCACCCTAGTAGGGGAGGTAGGTCCAGGTTTTAGAGGGTCTCTCCCATGGTGTGTAGTGGGAGGACCTTTGAACTCTGCTCATTTGTTTGTGTGGTCCTCCAAGCCCTTCTCACGTGGGAGAGGACTCCTGTCCACTTGGTGATGGATTTTGTACCTTTTGCTTGTAACCATGGGGTCACAGCTCACCTCAGCAGGGTTGATGTTCTTTAACCTTCTCTCTTGGTGTAGCTCTAATCCACCAGGTTACTTGTTAAATTTCTGTCCTTTAACTCTCCTTCTGGACGGGCACCTCTGCGGAAAGTTGGCTTCAGTCAGCCATCTTGTCTCCACCCCGGGTTTCTTGTCTTCAGTGTGAATGCAATTCTGATGTGTGCATGTGTGTAAGAGTACATGTATCTCATTTTCAAATATTGGAAATATTGTAATATCTAGATTCCTTTTTTTTTTTTTTTTTTGCAGTTTTTGGCCAGGGATGGGGTTGAACCCACCACCTCTGGCATATGGGGCTGGCGCCCTACACCTTTGAGCCACAGGTGCTGTCGTATCTAGATTTCTTTTTTTGTTTTGTTTTGTTTTTATTTTTACTTTTTTTTTTTTGTAGAGACACAGTCTCACTTTATGGCCCTCGGTAGAGTGCCATGGCGTCACACAGCTCACAGCAACCTCCAACTCCTGGGCTTAAGCGATTCTCCTGCCTCAGCCTCCGGAGCAGCTGGGACTACAGGCACCCGCCACAATGCCCGGCTATTTTTTTGTTGCAGTTTGGCCAGGGCTGGGTTTGAACCCGCCACCCTCGGCATATGGGGCTGGTGCCCTACTCACTGCGCCACAGGCGCTGCCCCGTTTTGTTTTGTTTTTAATATCTAGATTCCTTAACTGTGGCTTCCACCAAGAAAGTAGGATTATTTCTTTTTAAAATATGATCACTTCTTTTTCTCTGATATTAGCTATCATTTATCTCTTCTCTTAGTTTTAATCTCCATGTTTTCCTTTTCTTGACCTTCCCTTAGCAAACAAGTCAAGTCACAAATCACAACCTCCACTAAGACATTTCCCCACCTTCTCATCTAGTCATAACATCCTCCAAAACTTTTTTCATCTACATTTATTCTGACTTCCCTGTATCTGCCACTTTTGCCAATTAAATTGTTTTTGTATTTATTGCAGACTTTAACTCTGTCCCTTTAATTCCATCATCCTTTCTTTGGAACACATGCTTGTTCTTCATTTCTCCTCATTGTGACCCCCTGTCAATTCATTTATCCATAACATCTAATTAAAACAACTTGACATCAATTAAGGATCATCATCTATTTTCAACTCACATCAGTATCTCAGCCTCTCTAATTTCATCACTTTTGATATCTACCAGGTAGCACGATTCTCACTTTCACAGTTAGAGCCATTTATATTTAATATACTAGAGCACAGAAATTTTACCTTATTTTTATGTAGACCTCTCTACTGACAATATCCTTGCTCAAAATTGCAGCCATGCAAAAACTCAATGCTTAGGATGGTTTTGGTATCATACCAATTATGAGAATTAACATTTAAAGATAATTCTTTTTGTATTTAGTAGCCAACTGTTCTTGGGTTCTGGTCTTGAGCCAAATGTTCTCAACTTCTGATACTTAAATAATATAGTCTTTTTTTCTATCTAAGAAATCAGAAAACTATGAACTTACAATGTCACATGTTTTACTGGCCATGATCCTTAAAATATGCACATGCCAGTTAATTGAATACAGCTCAGCTGATGATTTCTTATCTACAGAGCCATTGCTACATAGACACATGTTAAGAAATGAAAATGCTCAGGTGACACCTTGATAATAACCCCTCAGTATGTTATTTTTCTATTTGTGCTTCTCATAGTTTTTTGAAAAAAAAAATTTCATTATTTTTGTGATGAATTTAAAATAAAAACTTTAAGACTTATCAATTGCTATGTAAATATCTAGCTCTCTTTTGTAACAAGGTCCACAAGTTGTGTTCCTAGACTTTAAGACCAGATGCATCATCTTTATTTTTCAAGAATATGATTTCTTCTCTATATTTCTTTAAATAGTAGCTAAAATAAAATAACTAAGTAAATTTTCCAGTATTAAAAACTCTTAAATCTAACCTGGAACAATTATATAATAATGTATAGTATTGATTCTGGAATCATACAGTCTTAGTTCAGATCCCTGCCTTGCTGCTTAATAACTTGATAATAATGAGAAATTGTTTGCACTTCTGAGTCTTGAAGTCTTTATCTGTAAAATGAAGATGACATGAAAACCTATTTCATAGAGTTGTTGTGAGGATTTTATGTGACAGTATATGGACATTTATTTCATATGGTTTTATGATGATATATTTTGAATTTTAATTTTGCCAAAATTCTAAAATATGAGTAATGTACAATCTCATATTCACAAATTCAAACAAACACCATGTGTTAACATATCCTAATTTGAACAGGACAATTTGTTTTTAATTTACAAGTTATTTTTCTTAAGTAATACATAGAGAAAATGCAACATGGCATATTGTGGGTGGGTGGAGACCCAGTAGGCACAGCTAGCGTTCAGATTGAGAAGCCATGAAGAGGACTCTTTTGAATAAATTGGCAATTGATTGAATTGTCTGTAGAAAAACAGATTGGCATGCAGTCAGGTATTTGTATACAGAGTTGATGCAAATGGTGTTTTTTAGCCTTGAGTTATTATTGATTTAGGCAGGAAAATTGAACCTCATACTTTGATATGTATTGAAAAGTAGTTATATCTAATATCTATAAAGGTAATTATCCACCAACCATATTTCTGACATCCTCTTGTTAACAAGAAAAGCTTCATAAAAGGCCATGTTTGTACATATATTTATTTGATATGAAGAAATATTTTCCGTATTTCAAAAGCTTAAACATGTTAGGAAAATATGGATTTTCCAAAGAATATATGAAAAGCAAATATACTTATATCTAGATATGTATTTTGTTTAAAATTATCTTAAATAAGATATAACCAGTATATTATTTTTAATTTTAAGCAAAGACTTCAGTATCTTGGTTATAATACATCCAGAAAATTATTACATACATAATATAATTGATAAACTTTGTGTAAAGGTCTTCAGCAAGTGGCTTTTATACTATACATGCCCAGTGTTAATTGCAACTATTAATAAGATTATAAGATAAAAGTAAATGTTCTAATTTTTTTGATTAAACAGGTGAATATGAATTCAAATATTTTAATATTAACTCTGAATATTCTTACTTGTATTAAATGTCACTTTAGTATAAAATAGCTAAGTAAATTTTCCAATATTAAAACTGCTTCACTCTAACTTGGAATAAAATTAATCTGATAATTTATGGGATTGACTCTGGAAACAAACAGTCTTAGTTTAGATTCCTTCTTTGCCACTTAATAACTTTAAAATATTGGAAAATTGTTTACCCTTCTGGGTGTCAGAGCCTTCATCTGTAAAATTAAGATTACGTGAAAGCCTGTTTCATAGAGTTGCTATGAGGACCTTATGTGTCAGTATATGTAGAATGTGGAAAAGTAATAATGAATGCAATTAACATTATTTATCATTTTAAATAATATAATGTTTAAAACTTTGCTAAAAGATAAACAAAGTCGTTATCTTTTTACCCTAATATATAGGAAGATCTAAGTGAATGGTCAGCATGTAGAGGGCGTGTTTACAGACAGATCTATCAAAAATTAGATTGTTTGGCATTTAGAAAAGTCACCCTGGAAATTTTGACATCAAGTTAATGAGAGCAATAAAATCATACAAAAATCAGAAACTGAAAGTTAGAAATATTCTCCTATAAGAATAGGTAAAAGAATGCTACAGTTAATAAGTTACTTAGTGGAAAGAAAATAAAAAACAATCAGTTCAAATACCAGAGGAAAGGACATACAGAATCTGACAGTAAGTGCTGAAATTGCAATCTAGCTGCTCCTTTTATGGGAAGGAAAAAGACTGCATTTCTGAAGTAAAATAGAGGGAAAATTTTATCTACAAGTGTTTAATATTTCTTCAGACTGACACAAGAAAGCCACTAGATTTTAAAAAAAGAATATAATCACGTATAGGAATCTGTTGCATATCTATTAGTTATATCTAATTTTTGTGCCCAAATAATATAACCCAGAGGTAATATTACAAAGATAGAGAGAGCGACTTCATATGTGAAGAGTCTAAATGAAAATTTAATGGAGTAAAGAATTAGGAAGAAATACAGCTAATTATGCGTGATTGATGCAAATTGAAGTAGAAGCTAAAAAAAAGAATTACATATTTAAAACACCTTAATTTTGGAAAATGGGCCTATTGCACTGTCTCTTTTGATCCTCACAATTTAGAAGATCGATATTATAATTGTCATTTATATGTTTTAAAGCTGAAAAAATAAATGTGCAAGTAACTTATCAAAGGTCCCAAAGACGTTCATGTCAAGCCCGTGTGCCTGATGTGATAACCAGTTCAGTAGAAGGTGCCATTACCTTTGGATTTTGAGCACAGCCAAAAGAAATAACTGATTGGTTTCTTGAGTACTTATTAATAATTCTCTAACAGTAACCCCAATAGTACACCATAAGCATCAATATTACATTTTTCCTATTTTCCATTTATTATTTTTCTCAACACTAAAATACATATTATTTGGAATATACGAGAAATTATTATTATTTTATTAATTTATTTATTTGGCTTTTTTTTTTTTCTAGCTGGGGTCGGGTATGAACACACCACCTCCTTATATGGGACCAGCACCCTACTCCTCTGAGCCACAGGCACTGCCCATGAAATTATTTTTGATGGTATCGAAGTGAAGGTATTATTAAAAAATAAAGACCAAAAGGAGACTATCCAATGATTTTACACAATTTATTGAAGTCCTTCTTTAAGCACGGTATTTAAAATAGTATACAAGAAGTCATAATAACCTGATCAAATCAGTGGCTCTTTTTAGTTTAGAAAGCAGAAGAGTTTGAGGCTAAACATTCTGTGAAAACGGGTACAAATTATGACAATTAAGTTTGAGAACTAGCCATAGTGTACGTGTGTTGGAAGCATGATACAAACAGCTTGGTAAAGTATCATAATGTTGGTGTAGCCGTGTCTCACAGCTGTGTTCACAGTGTGTGGCAAAGCCTTGCTGAGTGGTGTTCATTAGTGTTGTGTGTTTTTGTGTGTCAGAGTTTGAATTAGAGCAAAGAAAAAAACATTAATTTTCTTCTTAAACTTGGCAAGAGTGGAAGAAAAATCAGGGACTTTCTAGTTCAAGTTTATGGGTCTAATACCATGAAGAAAATGGCAGTGTACAGGGATGGAACATTTTTCCTGAGGGTAGACAAAGCGTCACTCATGAAGGAAGGTCAGGGCAGCCAGTAATGAGCAGAACTGATGAAAACATTGCAAGAATTCATCCAATTATGGGTCAAAATTGTTGCCTTATTGTGAGAAGCATAGTAGATCGAGTAAACATTGTTAGATAAATAGGAAAATCTTAATTGCGCATCCTGGCATGAGAAAAGTATGTGCAAAAATGTTCCAGAAAGAACTCACCAATGAACAAATCAAAGGAGAGTGCAAGTTCAGAAAATCCTTTAGGACAGGCAAGACTAGGTTCTGGGCTGTGTTATCTCCCTGGTGATGAAACGTGGGTGTTCCAGCGTAACTCTGAAACAAAGCATCAAAGTGCACAATGTAATTCACCCAATTCTCCATGAACAAAAATGTTCTGTCATTCCAAATCAAGAGTCAAACAATGTTGCTAAACGTTTTTGATATCTGAGGGATTGTCCATTCTGAAACAAACTGTTAACCAAGTTTACTCTTAGAAGTGCTGAAAATGCTGTGTGAAAAAGACAAAAACAACCTGAACTTTTCACCAGCAGCTCATGGCCGTTGCATCACATCACGACCATGCTCCAGCTCACACGACACTCTCCACAAGGGAGTTTGTAGCCCGTAAACAAATACCTGTGTTGGAATACTCTTCCTACTCATCTGATCTGGACCCCAGTGACATTTTTCTTTTACCTGAAAATAAAGGAAATATTGAAGAAAGACTTTTTTTTTGAGACAGATTGTCACTATGTCATTCTTAGTAGAGTGTCATGATGTCACAGCTCACAGAAACCTCCAACTCTTGGGCTTAAGCTATTATCTTGCCCCAGCCTCTCAAGTAGCTGGAACTACAGGCACCCACCACAATGCCTGGCTATTTTTTGGTTGCAGTTGTCATTGTTGCTTAGCGGGGTTCAAACCTGCCAGCCTTGGTATATGTGGCTGGCTACAAAAAAAGAAAAAATTAAAAAATAGTAGTAACCACTGTGCTATGGGCACCAAGCCTTAGGAAGACATTTTGATGACATTCAGGACATCTTTGTTAATATGACAATAACTCTGATGGCCTTTTTAGAATGAGTTCCAAAATTGCTTTGAAGGATGAACTAGGTGCTGGTGTCAGTGCCGAGCTTCCCAAGGGGAGTCATTCGAAGGTGACATAGTGATATTCAGCAATGAAGTATGTAGCTCTTTTTCTAGAATGAGTTTGTCAACTTAATTGTCACAGCTTCGTTTAAAATTAAGGACGCAGCTTTGAGTTTCAATCAGAAGTGTAGTTTATATATAGTCTGTGGACTTTTCAGTGACTCTTACCCATGAAAAATTCAGTTTCTTCAAAGTAGCACATTGTAATAAAATATTTGTCTGCCAAAAGAGCCACACCAATCCAATCTCTCTACTCTTGATGTCAAGTAGTGACTGCTGTGGTTGGAAAGGAAATTATGTTGGTATACGACATTGTGTCACAAGTGAAAGTAGTTCCTCAGGGTCAAGTACCATGAAGAACCCAGAAAAAGATGATGGTGTTGGTGAGAGAGGTGGTAAGGGAAGATACGGTGATGAGTGGTCAGGAAAACAAGGTTCATCTACTCAGCAGATTTGAACTACAAATCCTGGGACATGGGACAAGTTGAAAATGTGTTTGTATTTAATATAGAAACTGCTACTTCTCTGAAGAACCAAATTTTACTATCATTATTGCAGCTTCTAGAACTACAAAGTTATTAATGATTATGAAATTATCTTATTATGAAAAAATTCTTCCTGAATTTTTGCCCCAAATACCCCTTCATGTGACCATCAGAGAAACAAAATGTTCCTCCTCCTTGTATTCTCACCCGCAGTGATTATCAACTAATTTTCATAATTTTTACTGTTTTCCTATAAGATTTTCCTTCTTACCCTCTTAGTTTTGTACTTTGTATTTGTATTTAAATATAATCTCCCTGACTATATGAATCCTTTCATTTCCTTTACATGAAATACTGCATTTCAATCTACATTACTTGTTGATTTTTCCATCAGCCAAATTTAAAGGTGACATTTGACTTTTAAAATGTATTTTAATTGTGAATTATTTTAAACTAATGGTGAAGTCTTTTACATATTACTATTTACTTGTCCCCAGGATTATTTATTGACTCGGAGTTATTTTCCCCAGTGTAAGTTTTTGTCTACTTTGTCAAAGATCACATGAGACTATGAGAGTGGTTTCATCTCTGGGTTTTCTGCGCTGATCCACAGGTCGATGTCTCTGTTCTGGTGCCCCTACTATGCTGTTTGGTACCATGGCCTTGTAGTACAGCTTGAAGTCTGATAAAGTGGTTGCTCCTCATTTATTCTTATTCTGTAAAGTTGCATTGTCTATTCAGGGTCTTCTCTGGTTCCATACAAAGCACAGGAGTATTTTTTTCTACACCTGCAAACAAGGATGTTAATGTTTTAATGAGGATTCTGCTGAATGTATAAATCACTTTTGGTAGCGTAGCTATTTTAACAATATTGATTCTTCCCTTCCATGAGCATGATATGTTTTTTTCATGTGTTTACATCCTCTGTGATTTCTTCTGCAGTGTTTCATAGTTCTCCCTATAGAGGTCTTTCACCTCCTTAGTTAAATATATTCCTAAGCATTTTTTTCCTTTTTGCTACTGTGAAAGACATTGTGTGATTGATTTTATTCTCAGCCTGTTGGTGTATATAAAAGCTACTGTTTTGTGCACAGTGATTTTTTAAATTGAGATTTTGCTGGGTTTATTTATCAATTCCAGGAGTCTCTGGGCTGAATATTATGTTTTCTAAATATAAGATCATATCATCAGCAAAGAGTGATAACTTGACCCCTTCTCTCCCCAGCTGGACCCCTCTGAGTTTTACTTCTCTTGTTTGAAGGCTCTGCCTAGGATTTCCTGTACTATGCTAAGTAGAAGTGCTGCAAGTGGGCAACCCTGTCTAGTTCCAGTTCTAAGTAGGGATGCTTTCATTTTTCCCCATTCAATATGATGTTGGCTATGGGTTTGTGTATATGGCCTTTATAATTTTGCAATATGTCCCATCTAAACCGATTTTTTATGTCTTCTTATCATAAAAGATTTCTGAATTTTGTAAAATGATTTCCCTGTGTCTTTTGAAAGGATTATTTGGTCTTTGTTTTTGCCTCTATTTATGGGGTGAGTTACATAAATAGATTTGCGTATGTTGAATTATCATTGTATCACTGGGGTGAAACTCTTAATAGTCATTAATATACTAACAGTGAACAGAACCTTAGTGGACTTAGTTAAATCTTTAACCTGAAATAAAAAACCAAGAACAATTCAAGGGAAACTCAAATTTGGTTGATATTTGGAATTGTCTACTTTGCATATCAACAATTATTTTTAAATTAGAGCAAACTTTGTTTTGTCCTAGAAAGTCTAAATCTTTCTAAGTTTTCACAATGAAATGCAATATGCTATCTCTTTAATAAAAATTGGGCTACTTGAATTGAGTTGCAACATTACTAAGCATCAGGCAAGCAGTGGAATCCACTTCTACTGAATAAAACAAGTAACTGATGATGCTTAATGTGTCATCTTGCATTTCTCTAAGAAGGTCTACTGACCTCAATGAAAGGATAAAAAAAGAGGTGGAAATTGGCAATTTCACTGCAAGTAGTTAAAGATATTTTGAAATAGTGCATGTAAATGATACAAAGAAAATTTGTCAATATAACAGTTTGTTGTCATCCCTATAAAGTCAAATGCAAAATTAAACATTCAATCTGGGATCAAAGTGACAGCAACCACATAAAAAGTAACCTGAAATATTAAATTTCTTTTTTTAGCATCTTCTCCTTCATGGTAAATTTTCCACTCTTACAACTGCAATGTTTCTTCCATGTCTGAAATATATTTGAAAAATAAATATAATAAAACAAAAAGTAAATAATAAAACATAAATCACAAAGCAACTAATATGTAGGTAGAAAAGTAAAACTACTAATAATTGTATGTCAGGCTTTATCGATTTTATATATATATATATATATATATATGTTTTTACTTAAATTTATTGCAAAAATTCAAGTAAAATTCTTAAAGTTATTAAATTTGAATATAATATTTTATATGATTTTTATAATGTAGTTACTATTCAATTAATGATTTTTAACCAAATGTAATTGACAAATATTTATGAATAACTTATATGTCAAAATATAATTAGATAAAATGTTCAATGCACTAAAAATAGTAAACAAAAACATCTGTTCAATAAAATATACTAAATGAATTAAAAATAAAAATACAAAACTAAAACATAAAAAGTGAAGATTAGAAAGATAAAGCCAAATGTATTTGTAATTAAATTAATTAAAATGAATTAAATTCGTAAGGTAAGTTAAATAGAAAATGCACAAATTAAATAAGAAAAACATGTACAAATTTAAACTAATATGTGTGACGATATAATACTGTTTACCACAAACATTTGGAAGTAGTGAAATGGATCAATGTACTAAACAAATGCCAATAAATAAAAGCAAAAAGAGATAAATTAATAACAAGAAAAGATTGTTTCAAGAAAAAAGATAGCCCTTTGCGGTAGGCTTAGAAATGTATTGAAAAGTGAGAAGATAAAACATTAATTAACATATATAATGTTTCATACAACTTAATGTACAAATATACAGATTTTCATAAAACCAAAATCATAATGTAAAATCCAGTCTTCCTTGACAAATGAAGAGTTAAATTCCATAACAATAATTAAATACTTATAATGAACAAATGAACAAGAAATAAATGAAGATCTAAACCTAAATGGCTTAACACAAAGATTTTAAGTCCTGCTTATGATACGTTAACCACATGGCTCAGGCAGGAGGATTGTCCCTTCTTAGCTATTCAACAGTCAAAGCAAAAAACGAAACACAAAAGAAAAGCAAACAAACAAACAAAAAAACTATGTTAAGACAAATTTCTGCTGTTGAGGGAAAAAGAAAGAATATGGCTATATGATATTGCCAGAGGCTCAAAGGGGAAAAATCTGTTTGCACCCTTGCTCAGTCTGTTGAAAGGATTTGTCTCCTTGTTGCTACAGAGCTGAGAGACTGTTACTCACTGCCTATCACCGTCAGCCACTGTCAGCGCCAGGTGTCCCAGTGGCCATTTCCACAGCGTGACATTTTAATACTCCAGAGGTAACCAGGGAGACTCTCTTCTCAGGGAGTTTCCAGTTCCTTTTTTTAAGCAATACTCAACTGACGATAAGTCAAGCTTTGCCAGGATCACTTTCCTTTTGATAAACACAAAATTGATTAGTTGGATTTTCTTTACATCTTATAAACCCTGTCATCTTTCCCATTTTCTAAGGCTATAAGAAGGTGACAGGTCTTGAATACACTCAAGGGGAGAGGATTAAAAATATGCTTGCCACAGGAAAGTGGCTATTGTATACTGTATGTCCAACTCTATAATCTAATTTAATTATATTGGTAAAAAATATGTTACATCTTAAATAGCCATTGAGGTTTTCTAGCCCTTCCTCATTCTCCTTAAATCATTCTGTTAAAGGCTGACCAATAAATGTGTCTCTCAACTTCTTTTATTTCTAAACATTTCCCTTGTACAGAGTACATGCCACTTACTATTTTTTTATAATAAAATGATTTGGTTTAAATTTGTCATCTTACCTCTCAATTAATGAGTTGTAATTTTTATCAGGCACTCTGTTAACTACTTAAAAAGGTTACTTAATTATAATATCTCAAATTCACACTACAATAAAGGATTCCTGAAAACACCTAGTGTGTAAGTGGTAAATTATAAAATTACAATGCTAATTTGTCTGTCTATTTATAAAGGCAATTATTTCATGCACTATATATATTTGATCCATTAAATTAACAATAGCTTCCATTTCCATTAAAATATGCTTTCTTAAATGTTACTTTAATTTACATAAAGATTTTCTGAGTTGATTGTTCTTTGAAACTAATCTTCTCTTTTGTATTCCCTAGAGTAGCTTTATAAATTAATTTCCCTTTCAATTTTCTTTGATGTTGTGAAATTTGTGTGTGATATAGTTTTTGTTATACCTCAGTCTGAGTGTCTTTTGTTTCAAAAAAGCATGTTTATATACTCAAATATTATTTATACTCTTTGGTGTACTTTAATTTCTGAAGTAGCTTTTTACTTTTTTCATTGCTGCTGCTGTTTCTTCAGCATAATTTCTTCGTTAGGAAAATGGTATTTTCTATGTTTATTTTAAAGTAGTTTTGATAAATTTGTGTAGTCTATTTCTAAAGCTGTTACTGGTTCTGCTTAAAATTTTAGTTTTATTTGGACATTTACAAAATGCATTAAAGTTAGGAAGTTAAAATGCATTTTTACATAATCTATTTTAAAAATAAAAATATTTTAAAATCTTGGTAATCTAGTATTTATGCTCTTGTATAATCCCCTCTTCTTTTGTGTGAGCTACATCACATGACTTCAATAAAATAAAATAAGGCTAACAGTAATGGGATGTCACTTGTAAGATACAAAAGGCTGTGACTTTTTTCTTAACTTCACCCTCTTCGGCTCGCACCTGCTCATTCTGACAAATCCATCTTCCCCGGGGTTGAGCTACCCAGCGTAGGAGCTTGTGTAGCAAGTAACTGAGGGCAATGTCAGGCAAACAGTCTGTGATAAATTGACTTGCTCTGTCCAGGAGCTTTTCAGTTCAAAAAACCTGCAAAGAACTGAATCTTTCCAACAACCTCATGAGTGAGTTTGGGAGTAAATGCTTCTCCACATGAGGTCCAGCAAACACCCTGACTGCAGCCTCAGGGGAGAGACCAAGCAATAGAGACCAAGCAATACAGGAGTCAGTAAAATCACATGGAAATTGTGGACCCATAAAAGGGAAAGGTAATAAATGTTTTTTGTATTAATCCATCAAATTACAGGGTAATTTGTCACACAGTGATGGATAACTAATAAAATATTTTACGTAATAATTTTTTTCTACATATGTAAAATTTATATTTTTTGTATTAGTTGTTTCCAATAATACATATCCCTCAGTCTGTGTAAGGAGCAATCTTTGAAGTTAGGTAAATAAATAATCAAACTGAATATCTTAAATACTTCATTTAACAAACATGTTTTTCAAAAGAGAAAAATGCATTAAATTTGAATAATTGCATATAGATTGGGTACTATTTTATCTTACTATTTTAGGCATACCAGCTATTCATGAAAAAATTTCTTTCTGTATCAAATTATAATAAAACAAGCAGATTTGATTTAGGATCATGAAGCTTTTAAAATCCAAGAAAAGGAATTAATCTGAAACATATACTTAAGATTTTCCCTTTGTCAGATAATTAAGGAGAATGTTCTTCAACTCCATCCAGGTTAAAATGGCAAAAATGATAGTGTACTGTGTTGACATTAAACAAATAAATATAAGCAAATTTTGTTCCTTGAAATAAAATGAAAAATATTTAAATAATAGTAAGCTAGAAGATATACATCTACTTTGAAATACAAGGCTTACTCAATAAATATTAACAAAATATATTTATATCACTAAACCCAGGATTTTCTGATAGAGTAGAGGTATGCATTTAAATTTTACTGTGGATTCACTCACTGAAACTAGTTTACTAATATCAAGAATCTGCTCAGCCTTGGTTAAGTTTATCTCATGCCATTAAACACTTGTGCTGACTTCACCTGACATTTAATTCTGTGCAACAGCTCAGTAACTCACATGAAAAGTGCAACTGCAAACATCCAGTGCATGGAATTTGCTTTGATTCATAAAAGCAAATATTGTATGCCACTAAAAATATAGGAACATGGCCAAAACAATTTTATTTTCTTTCTCCAAACTGTCATCTATAATAATTATTTTCCGCATTCACAATTTCCTATGCTTAATGAATATTACTGTGTAAAATTCAAGAACTAGTAAGGAAGCAAGAATGATATAACCTGGAATTAACACTACTAAACACTCCTTGTGAAATTATAGCAAAGATTTCATCACATGATCAAATTACTAAGGAAAAACTATCAGAAAAGATTATGCAGTTAGCATCATGCATTTAAAAGCATTATCTGGTACATTACATTACTATTTTAATTGCTTAACAATAAGAAAAGTGTCTACTAAGATTCGAATCAGGGAGCGGAGTTATTTTTTATCTACAAATTCCGATCTCCTGATAACAAAGGAGCTGGAGTTATAAACACACAAACACACACCCTGCCACCACACAAACTCGATTTTTCTTTCAAATGGACAAGCTTCAGGTGCCATGCTGACTGTTTATTGAAAGCTCTTTGGACTTTGCTCACCACTACGATAACGTGTGGACTCCTACCGTTGCTATCCCCTCAAAGTTGGACGAGGATTACGATAGATACCATTCATGTCATAAAGGTGAAAACAGAAGTAATAAAAAAAACAATAACCTACCTAGTAGTGCAACTATAACATGGACATTTTTGCTTCATAATTTCATATATTTTTCAATAAATTTGTTAGCATCTCAATAATATTCTGTGTATAATAGAATAAACCAAGCAATCATTTCAAATAGAATAGAATGTTGACAGAAAAGTAAAAGTTCATATCATATCTTTTAAAATAATATTTAACACTGACAATGTCTTTTAATTTCCAATGAATGCCATAGGGAATAGAGGGTAGAAAAAAATAATTCTGCTTGAAAGCTTTATTAAATGTTAAAAGAATGATTACTTTACCCTATTTAACCTCATAAAAATATAATAAATATACATTTAAGCAACTCTCAGACATCTTACTCATGTTTGTTAGTTGACAAAATGTCATGATATCTAACTAAAAAATATTTCAATAAAATTTTCAATAAACAAACACAAATTTGCGAGATTTCCTATTAAAGAAAGAAACTCTGTAACTTCTAAAACATCTACTAGTTTACATTTACTTACAATTCATTTCACAAGCTGTTACTATTTCCAGATGGTTTATATGCTGTAAAATAACTTTGTTCCAGGCAGAATATTGCCATATAAAAATATAAAATCTAAATCTGTAAGCAGACTTTTAAAATGACTTCGAAGATGAAACTACATTAAAATATTTTATTTAATATATGAAAACAGACCCAATACATGGAGTCCTATGACTTCTTCAGAAATAAAAAGAAGATAAATACTTAAAAAATCACCATGATAATTTAACTACCAGAATTGCTAAGTATTTCATGTACCCTCCCCCTCCATAAAAACATCTTAGTAAATTATGGAAAGAGGAAATCTTTTATTTTTAGGTAAAAAAAAATCAAATCATATATAAATATTTTCGTTTCAGTAATAAAAGCAATTAGAATTATAGAATGCTTACTCTAGATTTCCAGGTACTAACTAAAACACAAGTACTGTATTCACAAATACACCTTATTTTAACCCATTTTACAGGTAAATGAACTGATATCCATGTTAAGATGTTTGCAGTTTCACGTCAAATTACTAACAATTTTAATAAACTTGAGAAATACCAAATGGAAACCTTGTTTGGGACTTCGGACAGATAGTTTGCTGCTGAAAGAAAATGATTTTGTAGAGTAGATGTCATTTGGTATTGTAATAAAATTAAATTCTGTTAATAAACTGATGTTGCAGTATTTCTTGTTCTTTGCCTTTGTTATATGGTGCTATCTGCCATGAAAATGTGTGGGGAGAGGATCTGTCATAGCTCCTGGCAGACAGGAGGCACCCAGACACTCATTTCCATCACATTTCTCTTTGCTGCCTTAGTCTTCCGATTATGGTCCCTCCTGCTAGATCTTACTTTGCTAAAATATGCAAGCTTCAAAGTTAACACAAATATTTTAATTAGCTTTATTTAGATAAAATTTACATGAGATAAAACTCCTCATGTTATAGTAAACAATTTCATGACTTTTGAAAATAAATGTTAACATAACCAAAATCCAATTTAAAACATTTCCAACACCTACCTAAGAAATTTTCCTCACTACCATTTTCGAGACAGTGTCTTGCTCTGTTGTCTGGGTTATGTTGAACTGTGCTATCATTGCTCACCGCAACCTCAAACTGGCTCAAGGAATCCTTCTGCCCCAACCCTCCCAATAGCTGGGACTACAGGCAAATACTCCTACACCTGGCTATTTATTTATTTGTTTGTTTATTTTTTTGTTGTTGTTGAGATGGATTTTCTCTATGTTTGTTGAGATGGATTTTCTCTATGTTGGTCTCGAACTCTTGGGCTCAAGTGATTGTCCCAGACTCCCAAAGTGCTAGAATTATTGACATGAGCCAACACTGGCATGATCTGCTTTTTTCTTAACATTGTTTTGTAGATTTTCATATAAATGGAATTATTCATATGCAGTCTGGTTTTTTTCATGGAGGTGTTTTTGAGTTTCATCCACTTTGCTGCATTTATTAGCACTTTGTCCTTTATCGACGTTGTTCAACACTCAGTTATAGGTAAATCCGCTTACCCATTTACCAGCTGATGTATATTTGTTCATTTTTGTGTCCATTTTTCAGCTATAATGAACAAAGCTGCTATGAACGTGTGCATGAAAGTCTTTTATAGACATGTATTTCCATTATTCTTTGGTCAATAACCTAGAAGATGGATTGTGAGATAATACAGCAAGTTTACAGAAATTTAATTTTAGTTTTTAAGAAATTTTAATTTTTTAAGACTTTATCAAATCTTTTGATAAGTGATGCTTCATTTTAGACTCCACCAACAATAAAAGAGAGTTCCAGTCACCCCAGACTCATGTCAATGGTCTTTAACTTTGGCCATTCTAAAAGAATCATATTGTTACTTAAATTTTCATTTTCAAATGACTAATTATGTTAAGAATAGTTTCATGTGCTTATTTTCTATTTAAATATCATTGATGAGATGTTTAAAACTTTAAAAAGTTTTTCACCAGTTTTCTATTTTTTTACTTATTTATATGTATATATTTTGAGACAGAATCTGTCTCAAAAAGTAATGTCGTTACAGCTCGCTGCAATCTCAAACCTCTAGGGGTCAAGCAATCTTCCTGCCTCAGCCTCTCCAGTAGACAGAACTACAGGGCTGTGCCATTTGCTTAATTTTTCTTTTTTTCTGTAGACAGCGGTCTAGGTTTTGCTCAGTATGGTCTCCGTCTACTGACCTCAAGCAATTCTCCCACCTCTGAATTTTGTTATTTTTAATTCTTTCTCTTGTGTTTTCAGTGTTTTTGATATATGTTAGTGATAATTTATTCTATAAATACCTATTCTATTTATTTATAACATACAAATATATTCTTCTGATCTATATCTTGTGTTTATATTTTATTTACTGTCTTTTGAAGAATGGAAGTCCTCCACTGCCTGGTGTTCAAGGTTTTGAAAATCATTTTGTTATATATTTTGTCTGATTTTTGGTCGTTTCAGATCGGAGGACAAATCTCACCCCTGTCATTCCACCCTGTCTAGAAGTAGAAGTAGTTTATTATGTTTATATTCTAAATTGTCAAATAGAGATGGACAAACAAATCTTTCTCCAAAAATATCCAATTTTGTTTTTTCATGAATAGCTCTGCTGAGTTCCCTCTTCTAAAGTAGCTCTTCTGTTGGCCGGAGGGGAGCTACAGCAGAGCAGCTGTTGCCTGAAACATAAAGCAGCGGCCCTCTTTTGCTAGCAATACGTTTCATTACCGAATATTTTGAAGCCACACCCCCTATCTCCCTGGGCAACCAGAGACTCTGAGTTTGCCTGAGGCAACTCCAACTTGCAAACCAGGGAAACTCCCAGGGTGGGGCTGACCCAGAGGTCCGCTTTACTAAACCTAAGATGCACCTGGCCCTCAGGGACTCGTCAGCCTATAGACAATACAGGAGCAAAGACAAGCTGATTTGGAGCTCAATTCAGCTTCTCTTCTGCAGGGGAACCACAGAGTTGTTCTGTTCTGTCAGTAACATTAATCAGGGGCGAGACTGGACCTGAGTGAAAACCCCTCAACCTTCATCAAGTGCTGAGGTTGTCAGGCCTTACTTCCTCCTGCTGGAGAGAGGCAGAGCGCAGCAGCCTGGCAGACTTCCTTGTGATTCAGGCAGGTACAAACTTTTGGAGTACCGATTCACTACAGGCAACCTGGTCAGCCAACTGCAGGGCTATCAGTGACTGGATGTGAAGTGGTGCAAGGTGGGGAAGGAGGCAGCAACCTTCCCAGACTGATTTATTGGCTGGGTGGCTTCTCCTACTCCACGCAGCACTGGAGCAAGCCACACCAGAGTAATCACCAGACCCCTGTGATCCAGTTCCCAGAGACCTCTTAAAATCTCACCCGAGACAGGTGCAGACTGAGATAATTGATTTGGACCTTTTTGAACTGAACCAATCGCCTGAGGACAAATCAGGTGGTGCCCTGGGGGCACGGTGGTAGGAAGGTTTGATTTTTCTTTTCCAATTGTTTGCCAGTGGGGGGCGGGGTGACTTAATTGCTGATATTTCTCCATAGCTGAGACTTCAATCCAAAGTATCTGTTTCACTAGGGTGGAACAGAAACCAGCTAAAAACAAGACAGAACCACTTACTCCCACGACACCAGACAGGGCCCAAGTTTCTCAGGCCACAACACTGTACAAGCCCTCAACAAAGCCCCAGGGGGAAAAAATCAGAGGGAGTAAAACAACAATGGGGCAGAATCAGAGGAAAAACTCTGGTAACATGAATAACCAGAATAGATCAACCCCGCCCAAGGAAAGATATGGCAGATGCAATTGAAGATCCCATTCATAAACAAATGGCTGAGATGTCAGAAATTGAATTCAGAATTTGGATTGCAGACAAGATTAACAAAGTGGAATTAGGAATTTGAGGAGAAATTCAAAAGTTTTCTCAAGAATTTAATGAATTTAAAGACAAAACCACCAAAGACTTAGACACACTGAAGCAAGAATTTGCAGCCCTCAAAGATATGAAAAATACAGTAGAATCCCTTAGCAACAGAATGGAGCAAGCAGAAGAAAGGATTTCTGACATCAAAGATAAAGCCATTGAACGGTCCCAAACTCTCAAAGAGGAAGAGAAATGGAGAGCAAAAATGGATCATTCTCTCCGAGACCTCTGGGATAATTCAAAGAAGGCGAATATCCGAATCATAGGGGTTCCAGAAACAGATGAAGAGGCCTCGTTGGGCACAGAGGCCCTTCTGCATGAAATTATGAAAGAGAATTTTCCAGACATGCCTAGAGATTCTGAAATTCAGATAGCAGACAGCTTCAGAACCCCAGCACGACTCAACCCCAATAAGACATCCCCAGACATATCATAATTAACTTCACTAAAGTTAATATGGAGAAAATCCTCAAAGCTGCCAGGAGAAAGAAAACCATTACCTTCAAAGGGAAGAATATTAGACTGACTGCAGATCTCTCTGCTGAAACTTTTCAAGCCAGAAGAGGGGGGGTCACCGACTTTTAATCTCCTAAAGCAAAATAACTTTCAACCCCAGATCTTGTATCCAGCTAAACTGAGTTTCATTTATGATGGAGAAATTAAATACTTTAATGACATTCATATGTTGAAGAAATTTGCCATAATGAAACCAGCTCTTCAGGATATTCTCAGACCTATCCTCCATAATGACAAACCCAATCGTATACCACAAAAGTAACCTCACTCAGAAACTTCGGATCAAACTCCAATTTCCACACTGGTGAAAGGATTAAAAATGCCCACTGGACTTATGAAAAACTCAATACCCAAAACTTCACCAGACTTATCAATATTCTCCATTAATGTGAACGGCTTAAAGTGTCCTCTAAAGAGGCATAGGTTAGCTGATTGGATACAAAAACTCAGGCCAGATATTTGTTGCATACAAGAGTCACATCTTAACTTAAAAGACAAATACAGACTCAGGGTGAAAGGATGGTCATCCATATTTCAGGCAAATGATAATCAGAAAAAAGCAGGTGTTGCAATTTTATTTGCAGATACAATAGGCTTTAAACCAACAAAAGTAAGGAAGGACAAGAATGGTCACTTCATATTTGTTAAGGGTAGTACTCAATATGATGAGATCTCAATTATTAATATCTATGCCCCCAACCAGAATGCACCTCAATTTATAAGAGAAATTCTAACAGACATGAGCAACTTGATTTCCTCCACCTCCATAATCGTCAGAGATTTCAACACTTCTTTGGCAGTGTTGGATCGATCCTTCAACAATAAGCTGAGCAAAGAAATCTTAGATTTAAACCTAACCATCCAACATTTGGATTTAGCAGACATCTACAGAACATTTCATCCCAACAAAACTGAATACACGTACTTCTCATCAGCCCATGGAACTTACTCCAAAATCGATCACATCTTAGGTCACAAGTCTAACCTCAGTAAATTTAAAGGAATAGAAATCATTCCATGCATCTTCTTGGACCACCATGGAATAAAACTTGAGCTGAGTAACAACGGGAATCTGCATACTCATGCAAAAACATGGAAGTTAAATAACCTTATGCTGAATGATAGCTGGGTCAGAGATGAGACTAAGAAAGAAATCACCAATTTTTTGGAACAAAACAACGATGAAGACACGAATTATCAGAACCTCTGGGACACTGCAAAGGTAGTTCTAAGAGGGAAATTTATAGCACTACAAGCCTTCCTCAAGAGAACAGAAAGAGAGGAAGTTAACAACTTAATGGGACATCTCAAGCAACTGGAAAAGGAAGAACATTCCAACCCCAAACCCAGTAGAAGAAAAGAAATAACCAAAATTAGAGCAGAATTAAATGAAATTGAAAACAAAAGAATAATACAACAGATCAATAAATCAAAAAGCTGGTTTTTCGAAAAGGTCAATAAAATAGATAAACCTTTGGCTAACCTAATCAGGAAAAAAAGAGTAAAATCTCTAATCTCATCAATCAGAAACAACAAAGATGAAATAACAACAGACTCCTCAGAAATCAAAAAAATCCTTAATGAATATTACAAGAAACTTTATTCTCAGAAATATGAAAATCTGAAGGAAATTGACCAATACTTGGAAGCATGTCACCTTCCAAGACTTAGCCAGAATCAAGTGGAAATGTTGAACAGGCCCATATGAAGTTCAGAAATAGCATCAACCATACAAAACCTCTCTAAAAAGAAAAGCCCGGGACCAGATGGTTTCATGTCTGAATTCTACCAAACCTTTTAAGAGGAATTAGTACCTATATTACTTAACCTGTTCCAAAAGTTAGAAAAAGAAGGAAGACTACCCAACACATTCTATGAAGCAAACATCACCCTGATCCCCAAACCAGGAAAAGACCCAACAAGAAAAGAAAATTATAGACCAATATCACTAATGAATATAGATGCAAAAACATTCAACAAGATCCTAACAAACAGAATCCAGCAATACATCAAACAAATTATACATCATGACCAAGTCGGTTTTATCCCAGGATGTCAAGGCTGGTTCAATATACATAAATCTATAAATGTAATTCAGCACATAAACAACTTAAAAAAGAAAGACCATATGATTCTCTCAACTGATGCAGAAAAAGCTTTTGATAATATCCAGCATCCCTTCATGAACACTTAAAAAAATCGGTATAGAAGGGACATTTCTTAAACTGATACAGGCCATCTACAGCAAACCCACGGCCAATATCATATTGAATGGAGTTAAATTGGAATCATTTCCACTCAGATCAGGAACCAGCATTGTCTCCATTGCTTTTTAACATTGTAATGGAAGTTTTAGCCACTGCAATTAGGGAGGAAAAGGCGATCAAGGGTATCCATATAGGGTCAGAAGAGATCAAACTTTCACTCTTCGCAGATGATATGATAGTATATCTGGAAAACACTAGGGACTCTACTATAAAACTTTTAAAAGTGATCAAGGAATACAGCAGTGTCTCAGGTTACAAAATCAACATTCATAAATCAGTAGCCTTTATATATACCAACAACAGTAAAGTTGAAAAAACAGTTAAGGACTCTATCCCATTCACAGTAGTGCCAAAGAAGATGAAATATTTGGGAATTTATCTAACAAAGGACGTGAAAGATCTCTATATGAAAGATCTCTCTAAAGATCTCTATATGAGAACTATGAAACTCTAAGAAAAGAAATAGCTGAAAATATTAACAAATGGAAAAACATACCATGCTCATGGCTGGGAAGAATCAATATTTTTAAAATGTCTATACTGCCCAAAGCAATATATAATTTCAACGCAATCCCTATTAAAGCTCCACTGTCATACTTTAAAGATCTTGAAAAAACAATACTTCATTTTATATGGAATCAGAAAAAACCTTGAATAGCCAAGACATTAATCAGAAATAAAAACAAAGCAGGAGGAATTATGCTACCAGACCTCAGACTATACTACAAATCGATAGTAATCAAAACAGCATGGTATTGGCACAAAAACAGAGAAATAGATGTCTGGAACAGAATAGAGAACCAAGAGATGAATCCCAGCTACTTACCGTTATTTAATCTTTGACAAGCCAATTAAAAACATTCAGTGGGGAAAAAGATTCCCTATTTCACAAATGGTGCTGGGTGAACTCGCTGGCATCATGTAGAAGACTGAAAGTGGACCCACATCTTTCACCATTAACTAAGATAGACTCTCACTAGATCAAAGATTTAAACTTAAGACATGAAACTATAAAAATACTAGAGGAGAGTGCAGGGAAAACCCTTGATGAAATCGGGCTGGGCAAGTATTTTCTAGGCAAGTATTTTATGAGGAGGACCCCCCAGGCAATTGAAGCAGATTCAAAAATACACTACTGGGACTTGATCAAACTAAAAAGCCTCTGCACGGCCAAGAACACAGTAAGTAAAGCAAGCAAACAGCCTTCAGAATGGGAGAATATATTTGCAGGTTATGTCTCTGACAAAGGTTTAATAACCAGAATCCACAGAGAACTCACACACATTAGCAAGAATAGAACAAGGGATCCCATCACAGGCTGGGCAAGGGATTTGAAGAGAAACTTCTCTGAAGAAGACAGGAGCACGGCCTTCAGACATATGAAAAAATGCTCATCATCTTTAATCATCAGAGAAATGCAAATCAAATCTACTTTGAAATACCATCTAAGTCCAGTGAGACTAGCCTATATCACAAAATCCCAAGACCAGAGATGTTGGCGCAGATGTGGAGAAAAGGGAACACTTTTTCACTGCTGGTGGGAATGCAAATTAATACATTCCTTTTGGAAAGAGATATGGAGAACACTTAGAGATCTAAAAATAGATCTGCCAGTCAATCCTGTAATCCCTCTACTGGGCATATACCCAGAAGACCAAAAACCACATCATAACAAAGATGTTTGTACCAGAATGTTTATTGCAGCTCAATTCATAATTGCTAAGTCATGGAAGAAGCCCAGGTGCCCATCGATCCACGAATGGATTAATAAATTGTGGTACATGTACGCCATGGAATATTATGCAGCCTTAAAGAAAGATGGAGACTTTACCTCTTTCATGTTTACATGGATGGAGCTGGAACATATTCTTCTTAGTAAAGTATCTCAAGAATGGAAGAAAAAGTACCCAATGTACTCAGCCCTACTATGAGACTAATTTAGAGTTTTCACATGAAAGCTATAACCCAGTTACAACCTAAGAATAGGGGGAAGGGGGAAAGGGAGGAGAGGGAGGGGGAAGGTGGGTAGAGGGAAGGGGATTGGTGGGATTACACCAGCGGTGCATCTTACAAGGGTATATGTGAAACTTGGTAAACAGTCTGTGAAGCTAGTAAATGATGCCCCATGATCATATCAATGTACACAGCTATGATTTAATAAAATAAAATAAAATAAAATAAAGTAGCTCTTCTGCTGTGAGGCTTGCCTACAGGCTGAAATGTCATATCCAATGTTACGGCTCACAGTACCCAAGAGATAATACAAAAAATGCATAGTTTGAGAAATGGCTTATTAGAAGTAGTTTGGAAGTACCTGGGATTTCCGTGTGTCCACAACTGCTGTTTAAGGAATAGAAAAGTCTGAAAAAAGGTCTTTCCTCTCTTCAATATAAATGAACTGAGGATTAAAGAGAGTAAGGATTTTCAGGCACGACTCACACTGGTTGCTTCTACGGAGGATGATCAGAAAATATTTTCCCAAAGTTTGCCCTTCTTGTTTTATCTTTTATTTCATTTTATCTATGCCAGAAAACATTTGTCTGGTTTGTATCATTTCTATCTTTCTCGAATTATTTTTATGAATTTCCAAGTGAGCAAACTATTAATGATTACACCTATAGTCTTTGGTTTCTGCTCTTTTTTTTTTTTGCACTTAACCCCTGTATACTATCTCTATTGCTCTATTCAATTTCCTTTGGCTAATTGTTGACCACTACCCATTTTCAGCTGATTAGCAGCATATGCTACTGTTGATGGTATGGTTCATAACTAAGGTTATACAGAGAGTTGCCTTTAGTTACACAGTACTGTGCTGAAAGGGGCATTCTACAACAAGCAAAATGCAATTTTTATTATAAAAAATAAAACATTGCTGAGATGAATAGAATTATTTTAAATTATATTTAGTATACTTCTTAAAAATATAAATAAAATAATTTAAATGGTATTTTGCAGATCAATTCATTGTGTTGATAGTAATTTTTAAAATTATTGACCTCTTTTATGTTCCATTCTGATTATACGCATTATTCACCCAGAGAAGAAGGCTATGAGCTGCAATAAGAAACTAAGGAAACTGAAAAACGTCACATTTGGATCTCGTAATGCATAGAATTCTTCATATCAGAAACACTGAGAAAAGCTATCAGCTTTGAAGCAAACTTTTTTCATGCAATTTAGAAATAGAAATTGTAAAGGAAAAATGTAAATATTGCTTCTTTATACATCAAAATATATGGGAGTCCCAATTCTGCTATGATTGACTCTCGATAAGATGTTTTTAAAAATAGTAAAAAATATTTTTTTAAAAAAGTGGATTCCATGCTTAATACCTATTGCTTTTCTTTAATTTCATAAAATTATTCTCTTTGCCTCTGAACTAATCCTCCTACTATTTTCATTCTTTAATCTCTGTCTTCTGTTCGGTCTCTTGGGCAGTTGCAATCTTATTCTCTGGGTATCACATTTGGTTTTTTGTGTCTATGTGTTTCTTAGATGTTTGTTCATCATGTTAAGCACACTGAATGTCTTAATCCTTTACATGTGGCTTCTCGATCTGTGTTAATCAATCTTTGTATCACATGTTATATTCTATGTCGGCTGAGCATCTGATTCATCTTTCATATCCTTTATAACTCTTGCAATTGGCTAAGACATGTCCATTTCGATTTATTCGTCTACTTTTTGGAATCTTAAATTATTCATTTTTCTAATAAACTGAATATAAAAATAAAGTATGTAAGTGCATAATAATATGGTGTGTGTGTGTATATATATAAGTATACAATCAGTACAGTAACTACTTTGTAGATATGCTGGCTAGATTTGTGGAATAGGCTTTTACTGCTCCATTAAGGTAGAAAAATAGATTTCTATAGGAAGGTTGGAGTGCAGGTTTAGGGGCAACCTATAGGTTGACAGCTTAGAAAAATTTATTCCTTGAATTGAAAACACACACAGGTGTAGGTTAGGACTGAAATATAAAACTGATTGTGTTACCTTAACCCAACATGAAATATTTTCAGAAAGAGTAAATCAGCCATTTATATAGCAAATTTTATTAACCTCATCATTACACCAAATTAGCTTCTACTAGAAAACAGTGGACACATTCAGAACTGAAAAAGTGAATTCATTCTGGCATTAATTGCTGAAAAAATGTATGTGTTTTCAAATGTCCCAAAGTTAATGATGTGAAAATAAAATGTGGTATTCAAGTGAATAAAATGTTATTCAAGAGAAATTGCTTGTGAAAACCAGAGAGAAACTAAGACTAAAATATTTAAAAACTGGTAATATTGTCTACACAGAATGAAAACTACTGAAAAGAACTTTGCTTTATGTTGACATCTTCATAAATATGAAGTGTTCTAAGAATTAGAGCAGTTGGATGTCTGAATTCTATGCTTATGTGAAGTTAGCTTTTGGGAAAAACAACATACAAAATATTACTTACATTCATTTTTATTATTACTATGTTTCCACCTAATTGTTCTATGCTTTAATAAGCATACTGCATTGAATCTTTTCTACATTTAAACATTTTGTGCTTTCTAAGAGCATTGCAATGACTTTGTCTCTCTTTCCTCCTTGGTTCTCATTCTACACTTTTTTTTTCATTCTACATTTTTATAGTTAGTGAAGTGAAGGAAATACTATCATATTTTGTTTAGATTTTCACTTAGTCTTGCCAATTTTTGTTTTATATCATTTAACACTGTGTTATTATGTGCAATTCATATAAGAATTTTTGTGTAAGTTTTTTTGGGGGGGCAGTGGAGGATGGACACAATTATAAGAGGGACTTTACCTAACATATGCAATTAATATAACCTGGATCTTTGTACGTTCAATGAATCTTTAACACTAAAAATAAAAAAGGAAGAAAAAAAACAGAAAAAAAAGAAAGAATATCTATGTTAAGTTTTTTTTAAACAAATCCCACTAGGGTCCCTGCCTGAAATTTGAATTTGTCTGATTCTAATATATCAAACCAACTTTCTTTTTGTTATTGTTTTCCATCTATTATCATTCCACCCTTTGTAAAAGTCTGCTTTTTGCTTTTGCCATATCTTGTTTGACAATATTATTCCCACAAATGCATATACAGTTGAGCACATAAATTTAATTATTTACATAAAATATAATTATATAATATTTGACATTCTGATTTTTTGCCTTTTAGGAGGTTAAGCAAACACTTTAAATCCATTTTTTCTCCACTAAGTGGTTAGTTATATGCTGTTTATATGCTAGTCTGGATAGTATATATTTATTTTTGATTTCTTATAGTCTAAAAGCAATTAGTAATTTTTGAAATTTATGTGATATTACTAACACCATAGAACAATTTGCCAGACATGCAATGTCTATTTTCCAATAATTTTGCTCTGTGCTTTTAGTTTCCATACATTTCAAGCATTACATGACGTTGCACCTACTTTCATGCTATCAATAGTCACTTAACATTTGTCCACTGTTCTTTTTTCCATTTTTTGTAGCAAACCAGGAACTAGGCCACCATGCAGTGGGCTAGGGTTCCTCCTCAAGTGGGAACTGTGCCCAACCTCCCTGGATCTGGCAGAAAAAGGGATAGAAGAGCTGAGAAAATTACACACATACAAAGTTCTGACCTGGGAGGGATGACACTGTGCCAGCCCCTCATGAGGCTAACAGGTGCCATCTCAACCCCAGGATTTGTGCCTATTTTTTTAGAAAATTTGGAGCATGTTTTCAAGGCAAAAAGTGAAAAGGTAACAGCGTCATGCTTCAATTAAATGGGCAGTCCTTTGTTTAGGGAAGAAAGTTACCAGGTGGAAGAACGGGGGAATACTCAGCTACAAATCAAAGAATACTTCCGGGGAAAGTTAAGGAAGGAATGTTACAGTCTCAGGTCAAGGTGCTTGTGGCTGCAGGGTCTCTATGGAGGTGGGGGCGGGGTGGGACAACTATCAATTGTTTTCTGGTTTCATTTATATCTTTTTCTCTAAGCTCTTGCTCTCTGACTAGACTTTTCCAACACTACTTTTTTATCTACTCTTCTGGACATTCCAACCCCCCTTTACCGCAATAGGCATGCATTGCAACAGGGGAGCTGAAACTCAGGCCCAAAACTGACTTGAGATTACAGTAGGGGAATGCCAGGCTATTCCAGCTTTCACCCACAATTTTTCAGTTTCTCATTTCTATCAGGAGTCATTTTTCTTTTGCTTACCTTTTTCTTTAGTATTTTAGGTCAGGCTAATTTAACATGCATTTTTCTGTTTTATTTGTATATGGACACAATATTTGTTTTTATTTTTGGACACGGAGTCTCACTATGTCACTTCGGTGGAGTACTGTGGCATCACAGCTCAGAACAACCTCAAACTCTTGGGCTTAAGCGATCCTCTTGCCTCAGCCTCCCAAGTAGCTGGGACTACAGGCGCCCACCACAGGACTGACTATTTTTTGGGTGCCATTGTCATTGTTATTTAGCAGGCCCAGGCTGGGCTCAAACCCACCAGCTTCAGTGTATGTGGCCAGCACTCTACTCACTAAGCTATGGGCGCCAAGCCTGGACACAATATTTTTGTAAAATATTTTTGTTAATTAGAACATCGTTTGTTGATAGAAAATCATCTTATGCTACAAAGAAATTATTCCACCTACTGGTTTTCTTTGACTTGCCCCCCATCTTTCTTTTTCTTTTCTTTTCTGTATGGAAATCGCGTTAATGCCTAATTTTTTTTTTGTCTTATTTTTTGTGGAAGGGAATGTTAACATTTTACTCTGCACTCTTTTCATATTTTCTTTTTAGTGTTCCATTATAGCATTGTGTTCCAAAAAGCCAGGTTACGATTTCCTGCAGTAGTTCATGAAACTTTTTTGTATGTAGGTAAATTGATATGTCTCATCACTTTTGACAAATTTGTGGTTATTACATTTTGAAATTTTTTTTTTTTTACCTCATTCTCTCTGCTCTCTCCTTTTAGCACTATGATTTAATGTAGTTGGAGCGTGGGAGGCCACCCCTGTGAGTCCTGAGCTCTTTTCTCCTCTTCTCTTTTTCTTTCTTTGGGCTTTGTTTTGAATAGTTTTTATTGACCTGAATTTTAGTACCTCAGTGCTTTTCTCTATCATGACTGACCTGCTCTATCATCTTTAACTGCAATTTTTAGTTCTAGTAATAACAATAATATAAACTTTCATACTCTAAAACGTCATTGAAATTCTTCCCTCTTTTGTCCACCTTGCCTATTTTTCTGTTTACTGTCTTTTTTTTTTTTTTTTTTAGTTTTTTGTCTACTGTCCTTTCTGTTTGTATCATTTTCATTTTCTTTCTTCTTTACTCTTGAAGAAATTTTTAATTTTCACATTATGTTCTTAAAATTTTATTTCAAAATATTAAGGGGATATAAATGATTTTGTTGCATGGAAACTTTTATAATGCTGAAGTTGGGCTTTCAGTGTGTCCATTACCAAGACAATATAAGATAAGGAAGGTTTTATCCCTGTGTTCTCTTTCCTGATCCATAGGTCTATGTCTCTGTTTTTGTGCCAGAACCACGTGATTTTGGTTACTATAGCCTTGTAGTATAGCTTGAAGTCTTGTAAAATGGTGCTCCCCCACTTTGTTCTTGTTTCAAAAGTTTGCATTGGCTATTTGGGGCCTTTTCGGGTTCCATATAAAGTATAGAATTATTTATTTCTAGATCTGCAAAAATCTATATTGACATTTGGAAAAAACAATGCCTATGAATACTATGAAAATCTCTCTGTGATTAACTTGAAGATGTTGAAGAAACGCACAAACCTCCTTAGCCTCATTCAGAAAGAAATAGAACTTATGAACAGATCAATATCAAATGCTGAAGTTCTAGCAGCAATACAAAATCTTCCAGTACAAAGAGTCCTGCACAAGATGGTTTCTCATCCAAATTCTACCAAACCTACAAAGAAGAACTTTAATTGTTTCATAACTCCTCAACTCATTCTGCAAAGCAAATATAACCTTGAAACCAAAGACAAGAACAAAACAGAGAAAGAAAACTTCACACCAGTTTATATTATGAATACAGATTCAAAAATTCTCAGTAAAGTCTTAGCAAACTGAATTCAGTGGCATATCACAAACGTAATAAGTCATATTCAGATGGACTTCATCCCAAGATGGCTACAAAGATTGTTCAACATACACAAATCTATAAATGTAACACACCCCATGAACAAAAGCAAAAAGCAAAGATTATACGATCCACTCAATAGATGCAGAAATAGCATTTAACAAAATTCAGCACTCTTTATGATAACTGCATAGGCATGGATGGGACATTCCTCAATATCAAAAAAGTTAAATATGACACACCCATAGCTAGAAACACATTGAAGGGGAAAAATTTGAAAGTATTCCCACTTGAAGCTGGCAACAGGTAAGGATGTCTACTCTCACTACTCCTATTCATCACAGTTCTGGAAATCCTACCCAGAGTAACCAAACACAAGAAGGAAATCAGGGGTATCTAAATAGGAAATAAGAGGTCAGATTATTGCTCTTTGCTGCTGATATAATTTTATGCCTAGAAAATGCCAAAGATTTTGCCAAGAGAGTCTTGGAATTGATAAATAAATTCAGCAATGTCAGGTTACAAAATCAATATGCACAAATCAGTAGCATTCATATGTGCCAACAATAGTCAAGTTGAGAACTGAATCAAGAACTCAATTCCCTTCCTAATTACAACAAAGAAAATAAAATACCTTGGAATTTAACTACAGAGGTGAAAGGCTTCTACAGAGAGCTAGGACACACTGAGGAAGGTAATTGCAGAGGATGTAAACAAATGGAAAAATATTGTTCCAGCAGGTTGGCAAAATCAACATAGTTAAAATATCTATACTACCCAAAGTGGTTTACAGATTGAACACAATCCCTATCAAAGGTTATTATTTCTAGATTCTAAAGAATCTTCTAAAGATTATACCCTAATTTCTCCCACTCCCATTTTAGGACCAATAACTCTTAGGTTTGATATTTTGAGGCTATTTTCTATACCTTGTAGGCTTATTTTATTTTCTTTATTCTTTTTTTTTTCTCTTGTGTGTATCTTCAAATAATTTTTCCTCAAGTTCACTAATTCTTTCTTCCATTAGCTCAATTTTACTTTTGAGAGACTGACTCATTCCACAGTTGATCAGCTTGATTTATTAAGCTCTAAAATTTCTGCTTAATTTATTTTTAATTATTTTAATGTCTCTGTTTGATTTCTCTGGTATGTTCTGAATTCCTTCTCTGTGTTATCTTGAAGTTCATTAAGTTTCCTTTAGGACGACTATATTGAATTCTTTTGCTGCAAGGTCACATATCTCCATTGATCTAGGATTGGTCACTGGTATCTTATTTATTTCATTTGGTGAGGTCATATTCTTCTGGATACTCTTGATACTTTTAGATGTTTGTGAATATCTGGGTATGGAAGAATTAGGTATTTATTTTAATCTTTGCAGTCTGGACTTTTTTTGTACCTGTCATTCTTGAGAAGGTTTCCCAGATATTCGAAGGGATTTGAATGTTATTGTTCCAGTTTCTGGTCACTGCAGCTGTATCAGCACTGGGTGAGCCTGAAGCTCAGTAATGCTGTGACTTTTGCAGACTCCTGGTGGTACCACCTTTGTGGAATTTGGTAAGATGTGGGCAAAGTCCCTGGGTTACCAGGCAAAATCTTTTGCTTCCTTCCCTCGCTCTCTGTGCTGGGCTGCTGGAGTTGGAGGAAGAGGCACTCCCTTGTGATCACAAATTACAGGTCACACCTGAAGCCAGCCTAGTCTCACCAAAAGCCCAAGGTGACTGTTGCCTGTCCACCTCACATGTTTATTCAAAGCCCAAGGTCTCTATAGTCAGCAGATGATGAATCCTGCCTCGACGGGTCCTTCCCTTCACCGCAGGATGTTTCCTTCTGCCTAAGGTGGGCAAAAAAATGCCTTCCAGGAGCTAAGGCCTGGTGTCAGGGGCTTCAGGAATCTGCTTAGTGCTTTATTTTACTGTGGCTGAGCCATACCTCATGTGGCAAAAGAACAAAACGTCCTCTGAACTTTTTCCTTTCCTCCAGTGAAAGAAGACTTCCTGAGTTACGCAGCCTGTCTTTGTGTGGGTAACACAGACCCTGGCGTGGCCCCACCAATGATGTCTCCCTGGGTGAAACGTACCCCAAGTCCACTGGCTGCAAGCCAGCACAGCTATAGGAATTGACCTGCAGCCTTTGTTGTCTGACTGCCTTACAAATTTAGTCCAGGCCCCCGGCTGCTTTTTTTGTCAACCTGTGGTGGGCCTACCCGGAATTTGGCTCTTAAGGTGGAGGATTTTCCGTTGGCCAGCCTGGTCTAAATGCTCCCTCCACAGGCACTGGCCGACTGTCCTGTTCTCTGGTCCTCTGTGCTAGGATGGCCTGAAGGTCAATGTTGAAGTCCCACCATCAGTTCACTCTCCCTTCCCTGGGCACATAGATTCTCTGTCCATTTGGTGTGTTAGGGTGTCACTGCCAGGGGGATTGGACGAGTGTGGTGTAGGTGAGGCACAACGGTTTTCTCTTCCCTGTTCAGGGCCACCTGTTGACTTTGTTAATGCCAGCGCTTTCCTTGTCTGCTCCAGTCTTTAATAAGCCCATTGAAGCCATTCTTCATTTTTGTTATGATACTCTCTCTATTCAACATAAAAAAAAAAAAATTCTTCTCAGGTTTTACATCTCTGTGCATTTATTTTTTTATTTTCTTATTTTTTTAATTTGGCCAGGGCTGGGTTTGAACCCGCCACCTCCGGCATGTGGGACCGGCGCCCTACCCGCTGAGCCACAGGCGCTGCCCTCTGTGCATTTATTATAACATAATGGATCTTGGCTACTATTTTATTAGAGTCCCTAAAATATTAATCATAGTTATTTTAAATTACATGTACAATAATTTCAATATCTGTATCTTATCTGATTCTGGTTTTAGTGATTGTTTTGTATCTTTGACCTCTGCTTTTTATTTTCTGCTTTTTGTCACGGCTTTTAGCTTTTGGTTGAAGTTTGGACATTTAGTATGCTGTATATATTAAGTATATATTAAGAACAAAGGCAAAAATATCTCATATGAACATTTGTGTCAATTTAGTGAGGGATTTGGTTATCTTTACTATTTTCTATAGCTCTTGGTATGAATGCTTGAGTTTCCCTAGCATCTTTGCTTTTGTTTCTCTTCTAGAATTTTGGCCCGTGTAAATATTCTCACCCAGAGAGACTGTGTCCTGAAATTCTTTTAAGTGTAAATCTCTGTTATTATACTAAAGACTTGTTGATCTAGTGGTAAGGTGTAGGAGAGAAGAGGCATCCTATAATCTTCCAGTTTATTCTAAATCTATCCATCTACCTATACCTGTATTTTTCTCTCTGTATCTATACCAGTTTGATTCCCCCCATTGCCTTAAACTATTTCCCTGGGTGGAGAGTTCACATATTTCCTTGAATTCCTCAGTCCTGTTGACTTTGTTAAATTTAACCACTGACATTAGACAGAAGCTGGACCTGGATGCAGAGGGACCTGGATTAGGAGGAATGCCCTTACCAAATAGAAATAGGTTCTATTTTCCTTTGCTGCATAGGTTATTGTGATGGCAACCTCTCCATAATTCACAATGGTTACTCTTCTTTTCCCATTTCCACTGATATAAAGACATGTTTCTTGATTCTTTACTATGAAAACCTTTGAACTTCTTAGAAGTAAAATCCATGAACCTGTGAACTCCCCCAAGGCTATGGTTCTTAAGACTTGCTCAGGGTCACAGTAGCCCATACCCAGTCTCTAAAGATTTGTCACAATTGTCATGTAGGTGTTCCTGCTAGTCTAGAATTCGGTCAACTTCTGTTCTGATGAATAGATTAGATGTTATCTTAGTTGGTGTGGGCTGCCATAACACGAGGCCATGGGCTGTGTGGCTAAAACAGCAGAAATTTACTTTCCTACAATTGTGGAATCTAGAAGTGCAAGAAGAGGGTGCCAACAAGGTCAGGTTCCGGGAAGGGCTCAGTCTCTGCTTTGCAGAGGGCTTCCTCCTCACTACATGCTCAGGGGCGTTTTCTTGATGCATGTGTGGGGTTGGGGTAGAGGAAAAAAAAAAGAGAGAGAGATAATCTTCTGTTTCTTAGAGGACTGCTAATCCCATCAGAGGGATCTACCTTATGACCTGATGTAGCCCTAACTACACTATACCTCCCAAAACAGCCATCTTCAAACACCATCACATTTAATATTGGGGGTTATGGCTCCAACATGCAAATTGGGGGCACAGATATTTAATTCATGGTACTGAGCTTTGGATGAACCTGTCTGTTCAGATTTGGGGATGGCCTGCAAACTCTTCTCTCTACTGGGTCTGGGAAGTAATTGCATTTTAATTTGTTCACTTTTTATAACGATAATAGAGGAAATTACTATTTTCAGGCTCCTTATAGGGGGTGTGCCAAAAAAATATGTATACACATTTTGAAGAAAGGAAAAAGGCTATATTAACATTGTAATACTCAAGTCACATTTGGCTTCTGCCATTACAAGACACATAAGACACAATCTTCCAGATGACAAATGTTATCAATATATAGTATTACAGTGCTAATACAGTCTTTTTTCCTTTCCTAAAATGTGTACCTTTTTTTGGCTCCCTCTGCATCTCAGAACTGAAATCATGAAATCCTAAGCTGACTTTGGCCTTTTCGTTGCTTGTGCTTGGCATTCTATTTTGATAATTTTCCTTTTATTTTGTAATTTTCTTTCTTCTATTAATTTAAGTTTACTTTTTATAACTTACTTAGACAGAAACTTATAAAACAGAGATGCATAATTTTTGAGAACTTTTACTGAATTTTCACTGTCAGCTACAATAGACTTTCAAAGATGAATATATGTTATATAAACTATATTTTCTCTTATTTATATTTATTTATTTTACAAAGAAGTATTTTAATGTCTACTATTTTAAAATTTTGAAAATTAATTTTTTTGTACATTTGCCCTAAGAATGATGCTTTATCAGAAAAATTAGTAAATATTCACCTGTATACTTATCAATATATTTTAATATTAATTATAACTAAAGTTATTTTAACTTTTACATTATAACTAATGTTATACTAACTTTATTACATTGTTTGTAACATTTCAGATATACAGATGTATTTATATATGCATTTATGCAAACAATTGCAAAACATATATTCTTGTATTTATTATCTAAAATATTATGACACCCTTTAATATAAAATAGATATGCATACAGTATTGCTTTTACAAATTATAGTACAATTTACTTCATGGAGAATTATATTTTACATATAAATTTGTATTTAGTTCATCTTCTATCATAACAATACCATGCTACTAAAAGCATCTTTTCAGATTTTCTATTTTCTGGGACTTTGTTTGCTTGTTTATTAATTTGGGACACTTTTATGGCTGTTAGTTTAAGGATATTAAAATTATTTTTGTTAATAGCCGGGCGTTGTGGGGGGCGCCTGTGGTCCCAGCTACTGGGGAGTCTGAGGCAAGAGAATCGCCTAAGGGCAATAAAGTGAGCCTCTATCTCTACAAAAAAAAAAAAAAAATTTGTTCTAATACCAGGGGGGAAAATAAAATACCTAAAGTACAACATGGATTACTATTACTTGCATTCACCCAGGAATGAGCATTTGTATTACTTGTTTGGCTTGTATCTCTTCACTAAGTAGTTATTTATGTGTTTTTTGTTTATTCCATTGGTTGCTAAACTATTAAAAGTATAGCTTTTGAGGGGTACATATTACCAGTATTTTTCCACATTAATCTAATTTTTTGATATTGGAATTTTGCTCTTCAGTAGATTCTTGGTCTCAGTGATTAGAAGAATGGACCACAGATCAGTGGTAAGACAGGATTTATTTACATAAAGAAAAGAATACAAAAACACCAAAGCTCCTGACAGAGAGAAAAAATCAAATTTGGGAAAAAAGCTTCCCCTGTGGGCTGTTTGTCCACGGCTATATACAGTGGCATGGATCCTTTGTAGTTACATTAGGCCAGGACTTGGTAACAAATGAATGGACATAGTCACTTCTGCTGCCACAAGGTGGGGAATGAATGCATTAATGAATGGACACAGTCCTATTGATTCCCAGGCCTAGGAAACTTACATGACATTGACCGGGCCTAGGAAATGAGGGAATCCCTGTTCAGACACAAGTGCCAGGGGAGGGAAACGCTAAAGCACTGGGGAATCCACAGCAGTGGCCTGGCCACTCCAGCTTACTGGAGCCTCCTGCAGCCCCCCTCCCCCAGCCTGCCGGTTCTTGTCCCACTGGCCGCTGCGCCACCACCACCAGGGCGGAGGCGGCAGGTCCACCCAGCACTGCAGAGCTGGCTGGGGCACCATCCACCTTGTATCACTTTCACCTTTGTTCATATTTTTAGGTATGTGTCTGGTATTTGCAATGTTAGCATTTTAATGGTTTCATTATTAAATAATAAATATATTAATAATCTCTTTTTTATACATCTATTATAATTCTTCAATATTTTAGTGGTCATTTTTCTTCAGTTATAGGATTAATTAATGAATGAGGTATTATTTAACTGCAGTAAGTAACTAAAATATGTTACTTTGTCCACATGAACTTTTAGTCTATAAGAACTCTTCTAAGATTTAAATTTGTAAAATCCTGACTCTATATTATCTGTGTCTATGATCATTCTACTGTCATTTTTGTATATTTTATTTCATTTTTCATTTGTTACATCTGCTATTCAGTTATAGAAATACAGTATCTGCAGTTATTTATATGGTTATTACCTATAATAAAATTTTGCATTTACATTGAGTTTGGGGGCTATATATTATAGTACCCAATCCTACATTATAGGACTTAGCCTTGTGAACTTAATATTCGTACTTATTATATTTGTTACCTTTAATAAAATACTTAGATATTTCTCCACAAATATCTGTAAGTACTGAAACACAGGTGGTGTAGAAATTGCGTACTTAATAGGCATATTCCTGTGGTTTATTGATTATTTGAATTATCTGACTATGATTTATCTCTGTTTTGCTACATGTTTTTCTTATACAATAGTTTATATTATGTAGTATTTATCTTAGTCACTTTTTAGTACCATAATTTCAGATTTCTCCATTTACTTTTCTGCCCAACTGATAATGGAATATGTATGAAGATTATCAAATGAGTATTTTATTCATAAGTTTACAAACACTTTAATATCTTAATCTTTCATCTTCAGCCCCATGAATCATTGCTATTCAAAATGCATATAGTTTCAGAGCACAATAAAATTTAGAAGTAAATATATTTACCAAAGCTGGTAATAGAAAAGTAGTAAAACAAGAAGTGGAATTAGAAATGAGAAGGGAGGCTGAAAGAACAGAAAAAAGACTTTGTTACTGAAAGATACTTATAAATATCGTAGATATAAGTAGATAGGCCTTGGCTTAGACATGGCTATTCAATGGCATTAACACAATGCACATAAGAACAAAAGACAAAAGTTGGCCTGAGCTCTGTGCCAGGGAGAAGCTCAGTGCTGAGCAGAAGGACCCAGCTTCTGAGTCTGGATCTGCACTTGGAACATGGCAGAGTGGGCCACATGTTAAGGGGTAGACCTGTCACCTTGATAACTTTCAATGTAATTACAGTTCCAGGTTTTCAGTAGGAGCATAGTGAGAAAGCAACTCTCAGGAGTCAATGAAAGCCCAGCTGTTACTATCAGAGTTTCTGTCCACAGGACATTTAAATCTAGTGCCTAGATTCCAATAGCTTTCTGGTGGAAAAAATCTAATAAAAGGTAGGGTATCATCCCTCTGTCATATACCTAATAACTGTTTAAAAATATGGCAGAAACCACCTTTGATCATGTAAACCTCTACACTGAACTAGAAGCCTTTGAGTAGCTTAGATTCCATGGAGTCTGAAAATGACCTTAAGACGAAATTTGTACTGTATTATTATGGTAAGTAAATTTATTTCATAATTTACAGATAGGAAACAAGATTGGTAGAATTATAAAGATTGTAAAATTTCCAGTTAGTTTTTAGTTTGTCTTTGTTACCTTTCCTTAAAATTTTATTACTCCTTGTAGTAATTGTAGCAGGCATTGTCTGTATATGAGGCCTATTTACCCATCGACTTATTTTAGATAGCAAGCATTTGTATTAAAGCAATCCTTTGTTTTAGGTGTATAAAATACAGTGTTAAATTAGACCTCGCCCTTGCACTTTTCTATAATTTATAGACTTGTTAAGGAATCTTATGAAGAAAGAGAAAAGAGCAAGAAGCTATAATCTTTGTGTTCAATCAATAGATGAGAATCTGTTAAATATATCTCAATCTCCATTTGTCTTTAACAATAGCCCTCAATTTCATTTAAAAAATAAGGTTCGACCACATCCTATACTACATGTGAAAAATAGTTGTTGCCCTTTTGTTCTGTATAGAATATTTTTATAATTATTATAAAAAAGGAAGAGACAATCAATATATTTTCAAAGATAGATAGTGGTCCAAACTCATAATACAAATAGAGATGAAAATATACGGAAAACTTCAACACATACCAGATAAAAGTGTATTTATAACTAAGTATGCAGAAAAGGTTATTACATAGTTTTAGGTAGGATTAGCTCGTTCAGAAAGAAGGATTTTAATGATGAATAATAAATATTCAAAAGTGTTTCCAATAATAATTGCAGATTTATATCTACAGAGAAAATGGTGTTCAATATTCTAAGTAGGATTCTGTTGCAAATGGAAATTGAGTGTGTGCTCCTTAACAACTTTCAATGCTGCAACAAATTAAATTAAATGTAACATTTTGCCTCAGTGTACGGACTCAGATGGTGCTATACAGTGATATCCCTAATGTGATTATCCAGAAGACCTATCCCGCAGTCTTGGGAAAAATGGACATGTTACAGATGTCTACAGCTGTGAGATGAATATGCCTGACCAAGCTTTGTAAGTAGAATGGTTGTCTGTTGGTCAATACAACTTTTTATTCACTCTACTGGAAAATAATTAGGATATGGTTTTGTTCTTAACCTTATGTAAAGATATAGAAACACTTAAAAATCACATAACTCAACAAAAGGAAACCGAAAACATTTGTATTTAAAAGCCAACAATAACATAGAGATTATAATAACAATAACCACAAATCCCTTTTTAAGGGACCTTTACTAAGGTTGTTGAGTCATTTTCCTTCTTACTGGGTTTCCCTTCATTGTGTCATAATTATTACTATCTTCATTTAAAAAAAAACAACAGAGATTTTTAAATAATTTAAAATAAGATGAATTCAAAACTAATTCCAAAGTCGAGCATCTTAGTTGCGAGGTTACACCAGCTCCAGGTACTGGGGAAAGCATACAACACACAACAGTGAGGAAGGAAGGACCAATTCATTGCTCACAGACACTGTTCTAGTCCAAAAAAACACTTTTGTTTCATTTCTCACTCATAGGATAAGACATATACAATCTATGATATAATTTATATATTTATAACTTGATTTATACATTTATACATTTGCAGCTTGAATACCAAACAGCTACCAAAACTGGTTGTTGCACATAAGCAATCCAGGCTGCTGAAATAGTACGCCTACAAATAATCCCCTATGACTTTATTACAAACACATAGCCTTTACGGATAAATGATTTGGACTATATCATAACTGCCCTGAAATTTGCCTTGTAAGTTTATGACCACAAAGATAATATTTAGCCCTAGGAATTTATCTTAAACTGTAGTAGTTCATGATTTTTGCAACACATTTGGAGAAGTGTCTTCTTTTCAAATACATATTTTTATACAGAAAATTGTTTAGTCCACTCAGTGAAAATTCAGTGGTATGTATGTGTCAGTTTTTGTTTGTTTTTAGCAATATCAACGAAAACTAGTGTAGGCAAGAAATATATATATGTTGTCTCTTAATAACTATACTCTCTAAAAATGACATCTCTGCCCATTTTTAAAATGTCACATTTCTAAATTGTGTATTTTTTATAACATGTATGTGGTCATTGGCAGGCATTACTGGAGTGTCCTTGTCTGTAGGACTTAACCTCCATCCATTCGTCCTGCTTCTCCCATCTGCAAAGAACTTTCAGAACACTGGCTAATCGATACCCACAATTCAACTCTAGATAAGGTTGTTAGTGCTCGAGATGAGAAAGCTTAAGAAGAGTTAAGTAACTTGTACAAGGTCAGTGTGAAGTGGTGTCTGAGCCAGGGTTCGCATACAAATTTACTAGCCCTATAACTATTTTTACATTCTCTAGGCTTAGCTGTTCAGACAGTCCACTAACAGAGAATATCCTTTAACTGTGGATTTTCTTTAGAAAGTTTAAATATAGCTGTAGACATATTTACAGTTGCACATTTCTTCATATTTTCTACCAACATTTATCACAGAGAATGTATGTATATATGTGTGGGAGAGAGTGTGTGTGTATTTTTGTAGACACACACTAATTTTGTGGTTCATATTTATGTATTATATATCATTGTTTTTGCCAAATTTTAGAACCATGTTTCTTACTCATCACAAATGTTAACTGTATTACAAAAGTTGATTCGTTACCATGTTTTTCCTCTATATTCTTTATTGAAAACTGCATCACAACTCATGTAATTTTTCTGATATAAAAAGGAGTCTTAGTTATGGTCTTAATCAGTTGATTACCTCTTTAAATAACTCCAAGTCGGTCAGGTTTGCTGGTTTATGCCTGTGATTCCAGAACTCTGGGAGGCTGAAGCAGGAGAGTGGCTTGAGCTCAGGAGATGGAGACCAGCCTGAGCAGGAATGAGACTCCATCTCTACTAAAAATAGAAAAATTAGCAGGGCATTGTTGTGTGCACCTGTGGTCCCAGCTACAGGGGAGGCAGAGGCAGCAAGTTGCTTGAACCTAGGAGTTTAAGGTTGATGTGAGCATTGCTGACACCACGGCACTCCAACCGGGGCAGCAGAGTGGGGCTGTCTCAAAAAAACAAACAAATAAATAAACAATAAACATTTCGAAGTTATTAATTGCTCTGAATAGCTTTGTTAAGTATTCTAAATATGCTTAACATTTCTAATACTTCGGAAAAGTCACCATTCCTTGTTTTCACAAGTTGATATGTGCTAACAAATGCATAATTTTTGTGAGATGGACTGTTTACATTTCAACAAATCCTTTCTACTGAGATACATCTGCTATTCCTTTATTTTTCTGAAAGCAAGTGGTACACTTTTACTTGAGCAGCATTGTTTATTTCCATGCTTAGCACGTCCCATTTTCACTCCGGGCTTGTACACTTTCTCTCCTCCACCCTTCTGGACTGACTGTGATCGATGGGTCCTATCAACTCTACGTGTATCTGAGCGACTAAGATGCCATATCCATTATTATTTTGCTTCAGGTTTTTATGACCACTTTGACCACGTTTCTGAAGCAGTCAACATTCATACAGTTTGCACGCAGTTAGCACTGCCGCTGTCAGGGACCTCTGGCAATGCGGGGTTACTTTCCTGACTGATTTGCTGTTAATCTTTATTTCTTTCAGTTTGAATCTCTCATCCTGCTTCCTCAACTAATATTTAAATCATGCCTCCAGATTTTGTACTGCATTTATTATTAAATAAAATTTAAATACCCTTTGCATTAACTTATTTTTCTTTTTGTTATTTATTCTATTTCCCCTTATCTTAAGCTAAATTGAGTGTGCATATGACCTTACCTATCACATGAGTGGACACTACAATTATTTTCTATTTATTGACTGACTTTAGTAGACCCACATAACCTTCACTCACATCATTTTCCTTATGTAATCTATTTATTTACTCATAAGTTATGTAGTCCACATATACAAAGAGGGGATCATTTTCTGATTTTATATCAATGGCATTTGTTTCCGTTACCTCACCCAATCCATATGCCTTTTTACACCCAATCCATATGCCTGATTCAAAGGGAATGTATTTCCTAAAAGCGTAAATTCAAATAGCTCCATCATTCATCCTGGAAACTTTATGAATATGATAGGAATTTCATCATGGTCACCTTGCTATCCATGAATCATTTTACAAAGGTAGTACATTACTTTTCAAAGAAACCTTCATCATGTTGAGGCCTGTTGTTAAATACAATGAACTAAGATACGACGTACACAACACACTTGTGAGGGTGCTCAGAAATTATGCCGTTCCTTTTCGTTCATCTCACCACGCTGCCTGAATCCACCTCAGCTCTGTAATGACGGTTAACACAGTTTCAACTAAAAATTGTGAGCAGAGATGAAATAAAACTGTCCATCATATCCTACAAAATTCTTCTCACAAGTAAATGGTTTGATGTAGAATTTTCTGTATTTGGGATATAAACAGGAAACAGCTCCCCCACCCCAGTGTTAACCTTCCATGGTGCTTATTCACTTTGCCTAAATTAAGCCTTTAAAAAACTCACAAGAATCTCCAATTACGGAGCTTCCACTAGAAGGAAGGTTTCCATATTTTAATAAAAATCATCTATTTTTTAGTTAAAAATTTTAACATTCAGTTATTGAAAAAAAATCTGTCACATTCTAGTTACACTTGAAACTCTGGGTGCTTTTCAAAGCTTCCTACCCCAGATTAGAACTCACTTTGGCTCCAGGAACCTGGTGAAATGACGAGGCGATGTCTGTTCTTTATATCAATGTCCATTTCTTTCTTCTTTCTGGGTCCCCAAGATCAAGGCAGGCCTGGCATGAGTGACTTAAAACAAAGACTGAGGTTTTGTGTTATATTTGAATTTGTCACCAGGCTACCAAAGTCTTCTTTACGGCAGTTTTTCCAAAGCTGATTTCAGGCATAGGGTGTTTGGAAGCTCCTCACTGCAAATCACACTCTTCACATTTCCATGACGTGGTGTTTGTTCCCCCAAGGATGAATTTTTTTGACATGTCCCCTAACTTCTAGTTTGGGTGGCACTTCCTAACCCCTCTGACGAATAAGGACCCCACATTCTCTTATGTGGGATTTCCTTTAGGTACTTCATCTGGGACCTAGTTGTCTCCACTTGACATAGAGAAGACTTTTTACACATTTTAAGATACACCCATGGCAGAAGTGTGGCCTCTCACCATTTCATCACTCTGTTTTGTGTGGCCTTACCGGGTACTCCAGAGAGAGTAAGGTAATAGCCTTCTTTTCCTGTAGGAATGATCAGTTCTGAGCAGTTCGCAAGGAAAGCCATCTCTTCCGGACATTATCCATCTTTATTTATTACAATACCTGACTATTCACAAAAGCAATTATATCAATGAATTCTCTTTAATTCTGTAGTTTTTTTTTTTCTTTTAAATATGAGGTGGTTAGTATTTCTGTTGTGTGATAAAGATTACTGGAAAAGCAGCATATTTTTTAGAAAGAAGCTGTTAGAAAGCTTAATGTTCTCATTAGAATTTATGACTTGTTTTCAACTTTAGAGATTTAGGGAAAAATAAAAAGACTACAGATACATTATATTTAATACTCTATTACATATGCTTTGCATCAGTTGTTCACTTTTTGTATGAATATATTCTAATAATTATTTAGTTCAAAAATAATGCTTTAGACTACAAAACAACAAAATACAAATGTGTCTTATCTTAATTTCTTATATCTACTAATCTTTTTTTTTTTTTTTGCAGTTTTTTTTTTGGCTGGTGCCAGGTTTGAACCCTCCACCTCTGGTATATGGGGCCGGTGCCCTACTTCTTGAGCCACAGGTGCTGCCCACTATCTTTTTAATTTAATTGTGTGACACATTGATTTCAAATGTTAAAAATAAAACAAGATAACTAACTGCAGGATTTGAGGGGAAAAGCAGTTGCAGTAAATTTTTTGTATATTTAATCAATTATGGAAAAGAAACATATGACCAAAAGTATTTTGAATAAAATATAATCTTCTTGTGTGGTAACCTTTAATAAAATAATTCAAAAGGATCTTTAAGTATTGCTTGACATTGTACATGATAAATCGGTGTTAAAAAGTTCAAACCTTTTATATTATTGAAATAGGCTCAATATACTAAGAGAAAGAACAATTTAAATCTTAACATCCGAAGTCCAAGCCTACTGAGAAAACAACTTATTAGTAAACACCCAACACTTCCTACAGAGAAACAATTTATTTCCCACAGAGAAAACAACCTATGAACAGAAACATCACAATCTGGTTCTAAGTAGCAGATGCTAATCAATAATTCAGTATCTAAAATCAAATAATGAAGGAACAATGATAAATATGTATTTATGGAGTAGTAAATTGTATCACAGTGTTTCATATATAAAAAATAGAACATTCTACCACATAAGCTATGTTTCTCCATTTTCATACAAAGCTTATATTTTGGTATTTGAGGAGTAATTGTCAATAAAGTGAAATACATATGTATATATATATATATCTCACTAAAGGGAATATTTTCATTAAGAAGAAACTCTATCATTACTTCTAATTTTTTAACCCTCCTTTAGTAGAGAAACTATGTATGTAGTAAACTTCTGAATTCCACCAAGTAATAAATTGTTGTAATCAAAGGACTGCAAAGAGAAGCATATTATCCTATTTAAAGTTTTATCTTTCTAGGAATAGGCTATTAATTTACTATGAGCCATTGATCATGGTGGATGACATGGTTTCCACTATTTGTTTCTAGTTATTCTTATTTCAAAAAATTATGACCTCAACTACTCCAAAACAATAGTTGATTAGAAATCAAGATGCTAATCTTGACTTTCTCATAAAACTCCAGGTATTTCTAATGGCCTACTGGAGTCTTTCTATCCTCCTATCACACAAATACTCTCTATCTCAACATGGCTTATAATGAGTTCTTCATATTTGATTTCAAACTTTTTCCCCTCTCAAATTCCCCTTATAAATTAATCATACTACCATATACAAATATGTTTGAAGTATCTTAACTTTGTATTCTATTCCCTAGCAGTAAATAGTATTACTAGTATTACTAGTAGCATACTAGCAACATTAGAAAATTTAGACTGCGTTTTTTCCTTTCAGGTACATACTGCTATGAAATTAATGTGAATGCTAATTTTTTATTTTTCTTTTTGGCCGGTAAAAAGCACATGGAAAAAAAGTATAATTTTCAGTTCAAAAATTTTAATTCCTCTCAAGTAGTTCTCTTTGCTCTATTTCCTTGTTATAGTAAATACAGAGACTAATTTAGGGATAGAAACTACTGGAATATTCACTTACCGTATGAACAGTAATGCCAAGGAAAGAACTTTGTGTTGATAAATGAATGCTAATTTTGTTAAGCTACTAATATTTGGGAATATTTGTTGGGGCATCATAACCTAGCTTATCCTTATAGATACGTATGTATATTAAGAGGTATTTATTAAATTTATAAATTAAAGCTAATTTAATTAATTGTTTAACTCTTCCCTTGAATAGCATTTAACATTACTTATTGATTTAACAGACAGAATTTCTTTTTTTTTTTTTTTGTAGAGACAGAGTCTCACTTTTATGGCCCTCGGTAGAGTGCCATGGCCTCACATAGCTCACAGCAACCTCCAACTCCTGGGCTCAAGCGATTCTCTTGCCTCAGCCTCCCGAGTAGCTGGGACTACAGGCACCCGCCACAACGCCCGGCTATTTTTTGGTTGCAGTTTGGCCCGGGCTGGGTTTGAACCCGCCACCCTCGGTATATGGGGCCGGTGCCTTACCGACTGAGCCACAGGCGCCGCCCTAACAGACAGAATTTCTTGCCTAAACTTCTGCAATCTTGGCATGGGAAATTAATTAATCTATAATCTTCTTATATTAAAAATAAATAAGACATAAGCTATCTTACAAGTTCCCACGTTGTGTACCAAGCACACAGCTTCCCTGGTTGGCCAGATTTATACCACTAATATTTATTGAGAACCCGGTCTGTACCAGACAGTGGCCATGTTCAAGGTTATTGAGACACAGAAGTGATTGCACTGGATTCCGTTTACCAAAGATGCTAGCTTATGTAAGGCTAGTAGTCAAATAGGGAAAAGCAAAACATAAAAAGTATAGTTAATAAGAAAACTTTAAATTGCTATCAAAATTGCACAATGAAAAATGCATAGATTATGAGCATTTATTGTGGGACAGGGAACATTTGTTGCCTTTTATAAGGTAATAAGTGTAATTTCATTGAGAAGTTTCAAAGAAGTTTGAGATAGACATTCCACGTGTAAAAGAGTATCCCAGGTAAAGGAATCCCTGGAGCACCAACATAAGTGTTCCCAGAGCATCAGAAGGACAGGTTGCATCCACCCATGGCCGGGATCAAGAATCTCTGAAAAAAAATCAGGAAGTGATATCACTGAGGTAAAGACTGGTGAGAGAGTGTAGCATATCATACTTTTTAAAATGACATTGTTTTTATTCTAAGTGAAAAGACAAATTATTGCAGGGTTTTGAATAGAGACTGCCATGATCTGACACGGTTATAAAAAATGATTTTGGCTGCTCTGGAGTAAAAGATTGTGTAGGGATGAGGATTTGAGTAAGAGCTCTGAGGCATTTTTAGGCATCTGGATGAATGAAGCCATGAGTTCCATCAGATTTGTGACAGCAGAAAGAGTTAGATGAAGGCATTGTATATCTATATTATGTATGTATTTGTCATTGTATACTTACATTATAGATGTGTATAATATATACATATGTGTACATGTATTTTAAAAAGTGAGAATTTGTTTTTGGCTTAGTTGTGGCATGTGAGAGGAAGAGCAAAGTCAGGAGTGGCTCAGAGACTTTTCCCCGAACAACTGGACAGTTAACACACTATTAACGCCAAAGAAAAATATGGGTTTCAGGTTACATCATGTTAAATTTGATAGTTAACTGGAGAGGTTGAGTATAAATATATGAGTCAGGAGTCCAGGGGCATTCTGGAGCATTTTCTTTTACAAGAAGTGTTTTTGTACTTCCGTCAGCCAATTCTTTAATCTTGGTACTGTGTTTAAAATACAAGTCAGTTTTGTATTTATTGAGTACGAGTCTTTGATGTTTTATTCCGAACAAAACAATGAAAATTTTCTTTATTACATAAAACTGTGTTTCTCACAGACATTTAAACTCAGTTTCAGAACAAATTCATATAAACATATGTCTGACTATTGAGAGTGTCTGTCCTGCCCAGGGTCCGTGGCTCACACTTGGTGTCCCTGCTCTCAAGGAGACCAAGGTGGGAGGATCCCTGGAACTCAATGGTCAAGGTCAGCCTGAGCAACAGTGAGACTCTGGGTCTAGTAAAAATAGAAAAATTAGGCAGGCCCTGTTGTGGGAGCCTGTAGTCCCAGCTACTGAGGTGGCTGAGCCAGGAGGATCACTTGAACCCAGGAGTTTGAGGTAGTTGTGAGCTAGGCGGAGGCACTCTACCCTGGGGCAACAGAGTTATTATCTGTCTCTAAAATAATAAAAGATTACATAAATAAATAAATAAGAATGTCTATCCTGGAACTTGAGTTTTGCTGTTTTTTCTTTCATAAATTTCTTCCACCACACATAGCATAGCTTCTCAATTATTATACTATGTTTAATTTCAAATTCAGCATATCTCTAATTACTGATTTTTACCATTACCATTACATAAGATTTTTTCTTTCAAGCATTTCTGTTCTTTTATGATTGAGCTATCATTCCTTAAGGAAATCCAAAAATACCTGCATGATTGTGCACTATAATGGTACTTGTTTAGAGAGCTATACATCATTTAATTTTGTCATGTCCACCATCATTGACTGTCTCCCGAAGTAGAATGTTTTCAAGAAAAGTATGAATGCTTTTCAAAATAAATAAATCATGTTTCTAAATATATATGAGCCTTTTGTATAGTCACACAAGTTAAGCTCAGTTATTCCTGACATCAAGCCTTATAAAATTATCACATTTTCTTTGAGACATGCTCTCACTTTGTTGCTTAGGCTGGAGTGTGGTGGCTCAGTCATATCTCACTATAGCCTTAAACTCCCCAGCTCAAGAGATCCTCCTTATCTCACCCTCCCAGGTAGCTGGGACTACATATAGCACTCAAAACACACAACAATAATGAATGTCACTCACCAAGACAATGCCACACATCAATTAGAGCACAGCTGTAAGACACTGATATTCCAACATTATGAAACTCAACTGAGTTGTTTGTACAACTGCTGCCAACTTAAATGGTGGCAAGTTTGTGAACTTCATTGTCAGGTCTTCAAATCACAGCTTTAATGGTCTTTCCAAAAAAAAAAGTTCCACAATTTTTTCAAAGGGTGGACTAGGGCGGACTTTGAACATGACCGTAGTGATATGCAGCAATGAGGCATGCAACACTGGTTTTAGGACAAGTTCATGAACTTAATTGTCAAGACTTCACATAACGTTGACTTATTTTTGTATATTGAACCATCCTTCCATCCAAGGGATAAATTATACTGCATGATTTTTTTTTTTTTTTTTTTTAATATATGCTGGATTTGGTTGGCTGGCATTTGAGTGAGGACTTTTGCACTTGTATTCATCTGAGATATCGGCCTGTAGTTTCTTTTCTTCTGGTGTCTTGGTCCGGCCTTGGTGTGTTTGTAATGGGTGCTCCATAACATGAGTGTGGATATGCTTTCGCCTCTTCAATTTTGAAAAAGTGTGAAGTGAATTGATGTTAATTCTTCTTGAAATGTTCAAATGTATTTATGAAGACATCTGGTCGTAGGTCCTTTGTTGGGAGTTTTTGATTACGATGCAGTCTCCTTAACAGGAATCGATGTCTTCCGGGTTTCCATTTCTTCGTGATGTAGTGTTTGTAGGTTGTATTTTCCTAAGTATCTATCCATTCTTCTAGGTTATTCAATTTGTTGGCATATAGTTGTTCAGAGTGCGTATTTTTTTTTTTTCATTTCTATGACATCAATGCCTCCTCTTTCATTCCTGATTTTTTTTGTTTTTGGTTTTTGGTCGGGGCTAGGTTTGAACCCACCACCTCTGGCATATGGGACTGGTGCTCTACTCCTTGAGCCACAGGCACCACCCTCATTCCTGATTTTATTTGACTCTTTTGTCTGTTTCCTTAGTTGGTCTAGTTTAATGTTTGTTCTTTTGTTAATATTTTTTAAAATCCCAATTTTTAGTGTCACCAACTATTTTCCTGCTATTTTTCTATGACTTTCTTTTTTGGGGGGATTAATCAACCTTAATCTTAATAATCTTCCTTCTGCTAACTTTGGGCTTAGTTCCTCGTTTTTTCTAGTTATTAATTCATAACTTTGGGTTGTTGACTTAAGATCATTCTTCCTTTTAATATAGGGTTTATTAGCATAAAATTCTCTGTTAGTGCCACTTTTTCTGTATTCTATGTTTGGGTATGAGGCATTTTTGTTTTCATTTGTTTCTCAATACACTTTCCGGTTTTTCTTATGATTTATTCATTCACCTATTGGTTACAAAATTTTTTTTGATTTACTTCATTATGACTCAGTATTTAACAACAAAGGTTAACAAAGTTAATTAACATATTTATAATATTCATATATAATCAATTCACTGAGAATAGCTATGAATGGAATACATATACTTCCACATTAATCTGGGTATGATTGTATTCTTAACTTATTTCTTCGCTCAAAAACATATATGCAAACATGTATTCAAATAGTTATGTTAGGTTTAAACTCTAAAATGTTACTTTGCAGATTAAAATACATAGCATTTAACTCAAAATTGATTTTCATTTACAAAACTGAAAGATGGAAAACTCATTAACAGGTTATCCACCACTTCTAACAGAGTCCTTTACATCTAATGGTCATTCGTGAAAGAGTATTCAGTAAGTCAGTTGTGAAAATATATTAGAAAATGCAATATGGAGCTAATTGCATGTTAAAGTAACATCTTTGATCTTTGATCTGTACTTGACTTTCAAAAATTTATATATTCTCTTACACTGCATTATCAAAATGAGACAATTGAATGACACCTTTTTTTTTTTAGTGGATCATATTGCAAAGTATCCTATAGATAAGACATATTACCCCAAGGATGCTTTATTGATTATTTGGCACTGGAGGAGAACAGAACTTGATGTAAATATTACTATAATAAAAATTAAATATATGAAATACATCCAAATTCTAGTTAAATTTGAAATGGGTCACATAACCTCACTGTATGGTTTCATCTTATGCTAAGCAAATACTATAAAATTCTTTGTTTTACCACTCTGGGATAATATAAAAATATTCTATGTAATTCCCTAAACAAAGCCCATCTTATTTGACTCTTATCTTGATTGTTACTGGCATATAGGAGTGCTCCTGATTTTGTACAATGATTTGTAACCTGAGACAAAGTTTATTTACTAATTCTAGGAATTAATTCTGAGTTTATTTACTAATTCTAGGAATGTCTTGGAAAAATCTTTTGGGTTTTCTAAACACAGAAATATATCAGCAGAAAGTGATCATTTGATCTCCTCTTTTGCAGATTTGGATAAATTTATTTTCTTTCTCTTGTTTGATTCTTCTTGGTAAGACTTCCAGCACTACGTTGAATAGGAGCGGTGACAATAGGCATCCTTGTCTTTTTTCAATTCTTAGTGGGAATGCTTTCAACTTTTCCCCATTCAGTATGGTATTGGCTATGCATTTGTCATATATGGCTTTTATATATTTGAGATACATTCCTTTTATGCTTAGTTTGCTGAAGTTTTTATCATGAAAACGTATTAAATTTTGCTGAGTGCCTTCATGCATCTATTGAGATGATCATATGATCTTTGTTTTCATTTACAATAGCTACAAAGAGAATAAAATACCTAGATGTATACTTTAAAGAAGTGGAAGAACTATACAAAGTGAGCTATGAAAACCTGAGTAAAGAAATCACAGATGATACAAAAAAATGGAAAAACATACCATGTTCATGGATTGGTAGAATCAACATTGTAAAATGTTCATACTGCCCCAGGTGATTTACAGATTTAATGTAATTGCCATAAAAATACCAATATAATATTTTACATATCTAGAAAAAATAATTCTGTACTTCATGTGGAACCAGAGAAGAGCCCAAATAGTCAAATCAATTAAGAAGAAGAAACAAATATGGAGGCATCACATTACCAGACTTCAAACTATGCTACCAAGTTATAGTAACCAAAAAAAGCAGGGCATTAGCACAAAAATAGAGACATAGCACAAAGGAAAAGAACAGAAAACTCAGTTGTAAAACCATCTGCATATAGCAAACTGATCTTTCACAAAGCAGACAACATTATACACTGGGGAAAAGAATCCCTATTCAACAAATGGAGCTGGGAAAATGGATAGCCACATGCAAGGATGTGGCTCCATCGCTCAGCATTTACAAAAATCAATTCAGGATGGATAAAAGACCTAAATGTAAGGCATAAAACCATAAGAACTGTAGAAGAAAATGTTGTAAAAGCTCTTCTAGATATTGGCATAGGCAAAGAATTTATGAAGAAGATCTCTGTGGCAAACCCAGAAAGAACAAAGATAAATAATTGAAATTTGATTAAACAACAGATAACTAGATATCCGAGTTAGGACTGTCCTGATCCTAACATTTAAGGCATTTTTATACTTTATTATTCAAATTAAAGAAATAACTTATGGCCCTAACTACAACAGGTTAGAAATATTATCTAAATTCACATCTAGATATTTGGATCATGAATAGCATAATTATAATTAGGTAAGTATAGCAATTGATATATATATGTCTACATTTATGCACATATACCAACACTATGCTTTCATTTTTCATTCCAAATTTCCTGATTTACTAAAGGAGCATTCAGTTATAATGTTGTTGCTGTTGCAGCAGCTAACATTTGTTCATTATGTACTGGATACTTTGTTAGGTTCAAAGTAAATTTGCTTTAAGTTTTGCAAACACATAAAAATATTGATGAGAATTACAATGCTGCTGCTTGCTGCTACAGCTACCATTTCATTATTATGTACTGGACACTTTGTTAAGTCCATAGCTTATGTAGTTTAAGTAAGGACATAAGAGAATAATCCTGGTGAATTCCTGGGATAAGGAACAAAGTGGAATGCAGGTTCTGCATTAGAAGTGTGCTTGGCTGCACGGTATGTTTAAGAAAGAACAAGTGAGCCTTGTAATGAAGACAGAATTAATACAGAGAAGAAGAGCAGAGATCAGAAAGGTAATGGGGGCAAATGATGAGGCACCTTGACAGCAGGGTAATGAAACGTCCTAGGTTCCTACACCAATTTATTTTTATGTGTATTGTTCTGTCATTAATAGTATAACTCCTTTCAATCTCTAATGTGTTAGGATCATAAATTAAATGATCACTCTTCTTGTAAGCATTTTAGAAATCCTGGCTTTTATACTGAATGTAAAGAGCAGCCATGCAGGGTTTTAAGCAGAAGAAAAACAGCTCTCATTTATGTTCTCAAAGGCTTATTTTGGCAGCTGTGATTTGGGTATCTAAGCTCTTGGATATTATCAGGGACAATCCTGAGGAGTTTATTACAAATTCCAGGTGAGAGACGAGGGCTCGGATTAGTGGTGTGGTGGAAATAAATAGGATGCTTGAAATTCAAATATTTTAAAGTTAAGCTAGGTTGATATTATGATGGTTTGCTTAGTGTTTTTTTTACTTGTTTGGTTAGTGTTTTGTGTTTTTCTTTAATTAAAGGATTCTGTGATGAAATAAAATGTTTTTGTTTGTTTCTGAGAAACTAGAAGGAAGAATTTGCTATGAACTGAAACAAAGAAGTCTGCAGGTAGGTGAGATTTTTGTGGAGTGATCATGAGTTCATATTTGGTCATATTACATTAATATATGCAATAAAAAATGGTGATGCATGTAGGTTCTGTATCAGCTTCAGGTATTCACACAAACATTTCTGGACTAAATATGTTAATTTTAGTGTTGTAAATTCATAGGTGATAATTAAATCATAAGGAATGGTAAGATCGTCAGAACTACTCATAGAGTCCCTTTAATTGTAATAGTCTGAGAGGAGGGAAAGATGCAGCATCAGAAACCTAGAAGCGACTCCCATGATATGGGAGAAAATTCAAGAGAGTTTCAGTTAGGTAAGCCAAGTGAACCAAGTATATGTATCAAAGAAAAAAGAGCTGTGCCAGCTGCTTCTGAAAAATCAAATGAACCAACATTCAAAGAGTCCATTACATTTAGGAAATTATTTATCATTGATAACATTCATGAGATCAAGTTTAGTGGACTGAGGGGAGTGAATGTGGGTTGAAGTCAGTAAAATTAACAGAAAATAAAAGGAAAGAAATTGGAGATATCAAGTTCATTGCCAGAGAAGTGAAGCAAAAGAAATAAGAAAACATTAATCCTCTTCCATAAAAAACAATAATTCTGGGAGGATATTTATTTATTTATTTATTCAATTTGTCCTTTTTTTTTTCATTTCCGTGATGTGTTAGGAATGTAACATCGAGGCAGTTAGTGACTTTTCCAAATATAAATTTACTGTAAAATAACATATGATTATTATCAACCTTAGAGTGTTGCTCATGTTCAGTTCTTCTATTGAAAAGTGAAGTTTTCTACTGAAAAATTCTAACATAGTTTAGAAGTTTAGGTCTCAAAAGCAGACATTACTATTTTGTTATTGTTGTTACTCCTACGTCTATCATTTTCACTATCCTGTAGTATTACTCAGTTTTTACAACACAGGAGTGGTCAGTGGGGTCCTGACTTTCCTTTCTCTGTACATTTTTATCCCATTCTAATTCTTTCTCCTGTCTTCATCCTGCCAAGATCTTCTCTGAGACCAAAAATAAACTAATAAACAAGCACATAAAGAAAAGATAAAAACTTCTTGGTTAATCTGTGGAAGGGATCTAGGTATTTTTACATTCTCCGGAATAGTACATTCATTGGATGACTATTTCTCTTCATTGGCATTATTTATATCTTAGATCTGAACTCCCTGTCAGGGTGAGGCTGAAGCAGAAAGATGATATGAAGGAGGTTGAGCTGTTAGCTATGTCTACAATGTTCCACAATTTCCTGGCCGTAGATCTTTTCATCTGCTGTGTGTTGGGTTAACCTGCCCAAATACCACTGTTCTTCACTGATTCCTACATGTTTTACTACAGATTTCCACACTTCTATGCTGTTCAAACTAGTTTGAAAATTGCCTCTATCCAAGAGAAATGCTTTGGGAGTGCTGAACATCTACTTTTTTTTTTTTAAGATGGTAACAGTGAGTGTGGAAAAGAAAAGCAGTAACATACTTTGGACCAAATACCCTTCCTCCCCATTTCCTCTTTCTGACGCCCAGCTCCAACTGTCCAACAATCTCATCTTAGACATGGATGAGAATGATGGTGATTACTGTTCATCTCCACAGATTCCAAATCTCATGATTTCATCTCTGTGACACAAATTATTACTTGGAGTTGTAATTAACATCAGCATATTTGGTACTCCACTGAATGGAATTCCTAGACTGTAAGATACATTCTCTTTATCTTGATATTCTGAGTAATTACACACTGTTTTGAATATAGTTAGCCTTCATGTGTTTTAGTTAAATTGAACCAAATTCTATCGCATTAAAACTCTTAAAAGTATTTCTTATACTTAAATATAATGACAGATATCTCATTTAATCATTATAATACTATTACTTTATGAGATAGCAACATAAAAGTTTTCTCATCAATCCTTTGTCTTCACATGAGATGATGAATTTTTCCTTGAGTTAGAGTCTTAAGATAAGTCTCAGATTCTCCATACAATGGCATTTAATGCAGGAAAGATAATAATATGTTCAATTTTTACTCTACAGACCTCTTTGGTCATATGTTTTGGTGCAATGTGTATTAGTTGCAGGATATTGCCGTGAAGCCACATGTTGATTTATATGAAAGTACTTTATATAGTAACATGACGTGTGTTCTAGTATGTGAAATACAACATGATCTGAGGTCTCAAAATGCTAAACAGAACTACCAAAAATTAGTAGAAGATGAATAATGAGTCATTTAAATGCCATTGAGCTATTGTAATGCCTGTGAACTTCCATTTTACTCCAAACTCAATCCCTAAAAAGAGAGTGGAGAAGGGTGACAGTGTTAAGAACTTAATTATTTTTCTTCTCCCATGAAGGAGAGAGAGGGAGCACCCGACCTGACATCAGATGAATCACTTTGCAGCAAAGCTGCCTTGTGGCTTAATAAGATACTACATCAGGAGGTCTACTCTAGAGCTTCCAAGAAAAGAGAACTTGGTGAGATTATTCTCAGGAAGCTAAAGGAGGAGTCTCGTAATGTTTGGGAACATGCATAAGCCTAAAGACTGGTGCCTGATTCTGTTTAGTTGGAGGCTTCAAAAGAAGAGTTTTCTAGTGCCTGAGGCTCCTGTAAAGTGGTCACACTGCTAACATCAGTATAGAGTATGAGCAGCAATTAGTATCAGATGTTTGTCTGGGCTGACCTGGAACTGGCTCATCCCTCTACCATGGACAATGACCAGTTTCCATAAAATATATATGGTCCCTTTTAGTCCTTACTTCCAGCATCGGAGGAGATTGGTCTTGAAAAGGATGGTGTTAGTATGTGTCACAAAGTCTCACTTTTATCTCCCTAACTAACCACTACTACTGTTAAACTAAGGGTATGATTAATGCCTGCTTTTAAGGATGTGAAGATATGAAATTTAAATTGGGTTTAAGATTAAGGTTGTAAATCACACTTTACTTTTCATAAGCAAAGGTGGCTAGGAAGTTATGAAATGTAATCAAAATATGATTTAAGAGATGAGGAACAAGAACATGATGTAGAAGAGTTAGGTAAAAAATACAAATACCATTTTAAGTTGAAATTTAAAGTTATGCCCCCTTTTAGGGGGGCCAGGCATAATGGACCAGTTTTGCTATCATTCCCTGGTGACTGAGGGATGGGAAGAGAAGCCTAAACGAGGATCACTCAGGAAGATTCCAGAGATGAAGATGTGAGTACTACATTTGGGTTTTATTATCCTTTCTGAATTATTTTATATATGAACACAGAATGATTTTTTTAATCAATGTATATTTTAGAGATTACCTGAATTAAAATGACAACTTGATTAAATCCAGAGTCCTGGTATGTATCTCAGATTGGAATCTCCAAGGAGTCTCTAGATTTCTCATATATGTTTGCAGTTGAAAAACAGTAACATAGGAATTTAATTCCAAGATGTGAATATTTAGCACATATATCTTAACACAAACAAGTAAGCAAATCTGTTCTTCCAAACTCCAGATTTTTTTGTGATACCAGCAATTCTGCAGAAGAGGAGACTTGGGGATATCGGAGTATCACAGTGTGAGGAAGTTGCTTCTAGTAAAGTTGTACTGGAGGATGGCAGTCCTAGAGTGGCTAACATGGGAAGAGTCTCTGGGGAGTCTGTGGTCTTCTTGTCTGCCTGTGTAATGATTCAGCACTCTCTGATGATTTAGTGGGTGAGACCAGAGCTGTAAAAGGAATAATCAAAGTTCAGAAGTGTGACACGAGTGTATCTCCACAAAAATGAAATTTCCCCTGCATGGCCTCTGTATGTGTGGCTCAAAATTTTCTGCTTAAAATACTCTAAAAGAATGAAAACTCAGACGGTAAATAGAAGTGCCTATACTTAGCTAAATATATTCATTTGTTTAGAAAATTCAAATGCTTGGCAATTTTTACTGCGTGGTCACTTTTTAGACAATGAGGACACAGTTACAGATAAAAATATTCATGGGCATCATCCTTATGGAGCTTATACACTTCCTGCAAGGGGTAGAGCAATAAACAATTATAATGATAAAAATAACCGCTATATCTTATTTTGCAAAGATCATAGTCAATTCATTTGTTAAGTTGTTTTACGACATTTTTCTTGTTAATTTGTAGATACAAACTTTTCTCTACTCTGTATGTTACAGATTACTATTTGTGGTTGCCTTTTCATTTTCTTCATTGTACTTTAAAAAAAAAAATTATTCCTGTTACAGACTAGTATCACCTTATAGTGGAACCAAAGACTGAACAAAACAAGAAAACTACACTCCAGTGTCTCGGATATGCATAGGTACAAACATCCTCAACAAAATACTAGTAAACCGAATTCAACAGCATATTAAGAAGATTATTTATCATGATTAAATGTCAGAATGCCTCTCATCCCAGAGATTCAAGGATGGTTCAACATACACAAATCAATCAATGCAATACTCCTGTCAACAGAGTGAGGGGAAAAAACCCATACAATCATCTCGAATTATGCCAAAAAAGCATTATGTGAATTTGGCATCCCTTCCTGATAGGCACACTCAAAAAAAGGGTGCAAAAAGATTATACTTAAACATTAAAAAGCCATATATGCAGGCACACTGCTAATATCCTACTGAGAGGGACTTTTCTTCTAAGAAATAAGATAAGGTTGCCCACTTTCAGCCCTATCACTCAAGCTAGTAATGAAAGTCCTACTTTAGCAATCAGACAAGAGAAAGAAATACAGGGCATCCAAATTGCAAAGGGAGGAGTTAAATTATTTTTGTTTGCAGATGAGATAATCTTATATTTAGAGAAATCTAAAGTACCCACCAATAAAAAAATTAGAACTTATAAACAAATTCTGTAAAGTTGCTGCACACAATGTCGACATTAAAAAGTCAGTAGCATTTCTGTATGTCAACAGAGAACCACTGAGGAAGCAAAGGGAAAGTAATCCCAATAATCCCACTTAAAATAGCTATAACTATTAACTAAGAATAAATTTACCCAATGAATGAAATATCTTTACTGTGAAAATTATAAAATATTGTTGAAAGTAATTGAAGAGGATGCAAAAAAAGATATCTAATACTCACGGACTTGAATAATCTAATCAAAATCTCCACACTACCCAAAGCAATCTCCAGCTATAATGCAATCCCCGTCAAATTGCTAATGAAATCCTTCGCAGAAATAGAAAATAGAATCCTAAAAGTTTTATGGGAACCAAAAGACTCAAACAGCCAAAACCATTCTGAGCAAAAAGAATGAAACTGAAGGAATCACATTATATGACTTCAAATTATTCTACAGAGCTATAATAACAAAAACAGCATGGTACTGGCCTAAGAACAAACAGGTCAAACAATGTAATACAATAGAGAACACAAAAATAAATCCACACATCTACACATAGTAAACTTTATTTTCCACAAAGCTGCCAAGAACGTACACTGGAGGAAAGAATAGTATCTTTAAGATGGTGGGAAAACTGGATATCCAAATGCAGAAGAATGAAACTAGACTCTCAAAATACTCTTACCATATACAAAAATCAAATCAAAACAAATTTAAGACCTGAACCAAAAACTTATAACTATGAAAACACTAAAAAACAAACAAAAGAACAAAGCACTGAAGAAATGTTCTGGGCTTTGGTCTGGGCAAATGTTCCCGGAGAACCACCTAAAAAGCAAATGGGATCACAGGAAGCTAAGAAGCTTCTGAACAGCAATGGAGACAGTCAACTAAGCAAGGAGACAATGGAGAAAGTATTTGCAAACTACAATTGGACAAAGGATTAATAACTGTGCTATCCCTCTATAGGGAACTCAAACAACTCAATGGGAAAAACATCAAATGATCTAGTTGATAAATGGGAAAAATACATGTATAAATATGTCTCAAAGGAAGACTTACAAATGGCTAAAACATGTAAAAAAAATGTTCAATATGTTAATCATCAGAGAAATGCAAGTCAAATGCAAGTCTTGTACCCTCAGTAAATCCCCAAAAAGAAAAAAGAAAGAAGTGTTCAACACCATTAGTCATCAGAGAAATACAAGTCAAAACTGCCCCAGTAAAAATGGATTTTATCAAAAGCACAGGCAATAAAAAATGCTGGCAAGTATGAAAAGGGGAACCCTCATGTATCGTTGGTAGGAACATAAATTAGTACAGCCACTTTAGAGAACAGTAAAACTGTTCTCAAAAAAACTAGAACTAGAACTACCATGTGACCCATAAATCCCCCTGCTAGGTGTACCTGCAAAAGTAAGGAAATCAGTAAATCAAGTGGAATCTGCCCTTCTGTTTTTATGGTAGCACTATTGGTATACACAATGGACTATTATCAGCCATAAAAAGGGATGAGATCCTGTCTGTTGCAGCAACATCGTGGGGACTGGGCAATATTATGTTAAATAATACACAGAAGACAAATGTCACATGTTCTTGCTCATAAGTGAAAACTAAAAATTAAAACAATTGATTTCCCAGAGATGGTGTGTATAGAATGATGGTTCCCATGGGATGAGAAGGGTAGCAGAAACATGGGGGATAAAAATCAGGGATGATTAATGAGTGGAAACATATAGCAGGAAAAATTAACAAAAGCTAATATTTGATAGTATAGTACTCTTAATGATAGTCAACAATAAGATATTGTATATTCTACAAGAACTAAATGACCAGACTTGGAATGTTTCCAACATGAAGAAATGATTAATACTTGAAGTGATAACTATTCCAATTAAACTGCTTTTGTTATTTTTACACATTGTATACCTGTGTTTAAAAAATATGTTTCCCATAAATATAGGTATCTATTACATACCCATAATAGTTGAAATTTAAAATTATAAAATATCTATATAAATAAAAAATAAAAATTTAATAAATATATGGCTTCAGACACAAATATATTGATAAAAGTGGTAAATAGGTTAGGCGATTCTGTATAATCTGAATGTTTCTATTTTCTCTACAAAGTAAGAAACTAAGATTTCATTCAAGACTGAGATCAAATATAGTAAAAAGCTATGAGATTATGATTTGGAAAAAAATTCTAAAATATTTATATAAGACTGTAAAGAAACCAGGGACATATGTTATGAATCCATGGCAGTGCTAAGTGCTTATGTGGTATTTATGGTCATTAATTAAAGTAAAAAACAATCAACTGGTTTTATGTGTCTTTTTAGCCAAATTTAGCCCACTGCTCTTAATACAACCACAGAATAAGTGAAGAGTGTAGCCAAGGGACAGTATTCTGAAAAATAATAATAACAATAATAATAATGAGGCAGAAACACTTACAGCAAATATTTATTTTATTCCCCTATCAGGAATGTCCAAACTGTTTTCTTTTCTGCTGTACCTTGGAAGAATAAGAGCTATCTGGGACCACATGTTAAATACACAAATAGTAACAAATCTGATTAGCAAAGAAAAAGTTCTGTGCATACTTTGTGTGATATCCCACATCACAGATAAGCAAGCAAAGTCCTCACAAAATCAACATGTGGTTTGCGGGCTGCAGGTTGGACACCCCTGCTTCATATTTTTCAGTTGTCATAATATTGTGGGACCCTGAATACACTAGCTAGTGGACTCCAAAATAGTGTCAAGCCAATTGCAAGCTAGGGTTCTGCCTTCACCTTTTCATAGAGTTACTCTGAGGGTAAACATACCAGATGGCCCAGCTACAGGATGGGCTGGGGCTGGGCTCTTAAAACAAACACATTCTATTGTAAGAATACACGTTTCGTCTCTGAGGTTTGGGAGCTTATGAAGGATTATGATACAGTCTTTCCAATCCTGTTACAAATATAAATGACATAGTATATTTCTGATACAGAAAAGAAGTGCCATCATTAGAGAAACTCATAATATTTGACAGTAAGACAGTCAAACAGGATGGTGGTGGAAGCTGGATCAAAGATGGTCTTCTCTATGCAGTAGCCAAGTACTTGGCAAATAGTCGTTACCATGTTCCTGACATGAGGAGCCCATAAGCAGGATGACAAATTATTATTTCATTATAAAAAAGATAATATTAGAGAATAATTGACTGGTGTACAAGTGGAAGTGAATGGGAAGTGGTAAATTTCTTACTTCAAGGATTTGTATGCTTGGAAAGAAAGAGTCCTCTGGACTAGGTAAGAAACAGCAAGAGATGAGACTGTAAGACACTGAGAAAACCAATGTCCAGTAAATACTCTGATTGTGCAAAGTGACAGTGTAGAAATAAGAGAAATAAGACTAAGGTGTGGTCTGTCCAATCATTTCAATCACTTCCAGGTAAACAACTTAAGACAGAGAGATACAGGAATGATGGAAGAAAGAAATGAAAATACGTGAAAATTTGGACTAAAAAATTAAACTTTGGATTTTTTTTCTCTTGGAGCTAACTGGAAACAAATAGATCAGAAGCCTATAAAATTTTTGAGGGTAATGAATTACCAAACAAACCTGAAGCCCAGGTTTTAAGAGTCTTTTACTGCACCACATTAGAAACAACTCTATTGCCAAGATTCAGATAAGAAATGGGCTAGGAAAACAAGGAACATAGTCCCCATTTCTCATAGCAGCTTTACCTACAGAGTAGAATCAAGGCCAAATTAATAAATTTCCTCCATAATCTCCTGGTGAGCCTGCCCCAGGCCTTCCCTGTACCTGTCCAGTGAATGTGCACAACCACCGAGCTGCAGGAATGGCCGTGGCTCCCACTGTTGCCCTCCTTAATGGTATAATTATTGAAATTACCAGTTGCTGTTCTGTAATTTCAGGTAGAAAAGTACTATTTTTGTTTATTTTTTTGTTTTTAACTTTACTATCTCTACAGCAACGAGGAGTCACAAGCAGATCTCATGCAGAGATAACGAAACATCAGCCGGAGAGGCTATAATTTTACCTGGGGGCTGAATGGGCTTTTCATTTAAGTATCTGGAGAATGGAGGTTTTATACATGGGTAAGAAAATAAGCAAAGGTTAATTTATCAGAAGAAGAGCAGACTATGGGAGAGAGCCTTAGTGCTGTCCTAACATTGCTGGCTGTCACTTGCAATTGTGTTGTAGCTATGAACCTGATTCAGGCTCTGAAATGAGTGTGTGGTGTACCACACTCTGGGAGAGACCTAGTGTGAGAGTGCATGGTGCACACCGCTCTGGAAAAGACCCAGTGTGAGAGTGCGTGGTGCACACCGCTCTGAGGAAGACCCGGTGTAAGAGTTTGTGCTGCACACAGGTCTGGGGGACACCCAGTGTGAGTGCACACTGCACTTGGGAAGACACGGGTTGTGGATTTACTCCCTCCTTCTCTTTTACTTATTTTTAATTATAAAAATGCTCAAGATAAACACATTCCAGAAGATAATATGGCTACGACGGATGAGGTTCTTGGATATATAGAAGGAAAATAAGTGTGTGTTGTCTAAAACAGTACAATTACTGATTTAACTGTTTGCTATAATCTAGCAAAGCCTGCCTTGTGCAGCACAGGAGAAAGATTTAAATGCATAGGCTGCATGTAAGAGTTTGTGTTCAATACACATCGAATCTTCCAACACTTTTTTCTTCTCTCTTTTTCTTATTTATTTGTTAATTTAATTTGTTTGGTCATATTCATCTTCTTCTTAAGTATTTGATTTAAAGAAAATTTTGTTTTTCTTGAAGCAAGCATGGTAATTGCCTTAAAAGAAATATTAATGTGGAATTTCACTGAAAACATGGAGTAGTTATTGTTCATAAAGTTGTTTATATTATTATTGACAGGACAGGTGGCACCCTCCTCCGTGGTGGTGTTGGTGCCCTGGCAGCTGACAGAGGAACCAGCGGGCTGGAGGATAGGCAGAGGGGCCCCTGCTGGAGGCTCCAGTAGCCGCAGGGGCCAGACAACTGCTGAGGAGACACCAGCACCTTAGGTCTCCCTCCCCTTGCACTTGTAGCTGAACAGGGAACACCCCATTTCCTAGGCCTGATTTCATGTAAGTTTCCCAGGCCTGGGAATGAAAGAGATTGTAGCCATCCTTTTACTACTGAGTTCCTGCTAAATGTAACTACAGAGGACCCCTTGCTAATATATATATATATCCCTGGACAAAGAGCCCAGAGAAAAGGGAGCGAGAGAGCTTTTTCCCGATCTGGGTTCTCTCTGCCAGAAGCTTTGGTGTTTTTGTATTCTTTTCTTTTCTATAAGTAAATCCTGTCTTACCACTGATCTGTGGTCAGTGGATTCATTCTTCCAATCACCCAGACCAAGAATCTACTGAAGACGAAACTCCAATATCTCTATGACATAAGGACATTAGCTTTTATGTATCTCTATATTAGTTTCATGAATATGTTTTCTCTTCTATAGTAGTTACAAAAGCAGATCATAACAAAAATCTTTACAGACTTGAAGGAATCTATGAATTTTAAAGTAAGTGAAAATTTTGACTAACTCTAAAGTGAATGGATTACACTGTTGAAGCATTAGGTTGCCCCGGCCTGCGGGGAATTCAACAGGGACCTGGGAAACAAAGGGGTCAGTCGAATGAGGGGACAAGAGACACGAAAGAATGAGAGCAAGTCAAGAGTCTGATCAAGCTCCGTCAAGTTTATTTTTCAGCTGGGCTTATAAGCACACAAACGAGGAAGTAACTAAGGGCTATCCCTAACAGGGCGGGGAGGGGCTAGTTTCTGGAAAATTACTAGGAGAAGGACCCTAAGGCGGGGGGTGCATTTTTGAGGAGATACGCCAGGGGAAAGTACCGTGGCTGTTTAGGGTTGAATTCCTGAGAATAGTTTGCTCGTAAAATCAAGATAGCAAGGGACATTTTTGTGATATGTTTTGGCTCCCGGCATCTCCTCCCTTTTAGTTTTTTAAATTGTTGGGGTCTGTCAGTTGTCGGCGTAGAAGAGAGGGCATTAACCTTTTGGGGGGAAGTATTGACCTGATTCCTCCCACGGGCATAATGACCGCATGATAAGTTTGAGCGTCTTTTGGGGAGGAGAGGAGAAATTTTTATGACGCTAACCTCTGTGCAAATCAGGTTTGCTTCCAAGGGACTCAGAGAGGCTGTTTATGCCTTCCCTTCGCAGTGTCTTTATTGCACCCCGTAAAAAGGCACCCAGGTTGTACTCACATGTGATGGTGAGTCAACGTGCATAGCTCTGAGTGCTTACGCGGTTCCCGGAGGAATATCTTCGTCGTTAGGTTCGGCAAGGCCCCGGTCTGCAAAGTCGAGTCTATGATAATGGACTTGAATGGGTTTTGATGCCAGGGAGTCAATCTGTGATTTGATAAAATTCATGATTTTGTTAAAAATAATGGGTCCAAGGGTGATTATTAATAGCAAGCTAATAAGGGGACCTGCAAGGGGCATGAGTAAGGAGTACATGGAGGATTTCCATCACTCGTTTGCCTCAGATGATGCAGTGCTTGGATTTTAAAGTCAGTAAAATTAAGAAAAATGGTAGAACTGCATCCAGAAGGCGGGCAGTCGGCAGTGGCTAGGAGGTGGCCGAAACCTTTTTCATCAGTCGTGTTTTCAGTTAAATAGAAGCGCCAAGTGAAGGGCTTGGTGACCGCTGGAACAGGTTGGCCCAGTGCTGGGAGGCAGAAGATCCGGAGATAAGGCAGCATCATGGATGGAAATCCGTGGTTCTGGAAGGGAAAGGAGAAAGATAATCTCAGGGAGGTTTTTCTCCCTGGATTTTAGAATTGTTATCAATTTGTTTTATTAATCTTTCAGGCAGCCATCTGGCTGCATTTTCTTTGGTATCAAATAGGCGTACGGATCCTCGGCCCCAGATAAGAACTGGGTCTGGGCCGTTCCATTTTGAGGTGAGTGGATCCTTCCATAGGACTGTGGCATAATTGTTATTTGTTTCTGGGTGCCAAAGGCAGTCAGTGGCAGACTTGCCCTGGGCATCCATATTTAAAAAATTAAGAACAAATAGGGCATGATGAAGAATGTTTCTTGGGGATCCTTTCGTGGGGTATAATTCTCTCTTTTTTAATTTGTGAAAAGTATTTTTAAGGGTTTGATGAGCACGTTCAATGATGCCCTGTTGAATGTTGGCCAAGGAGGTAGTTGCCAATCCCTTGGGAGGGAGCTTTCTCCATGCTTTAAGGGCAGCATTCTGTATTTGGGCCAGGAGGCCGGGGGAAAATTTAGCTTGTGTAATGTTAGTATCATAGGGACTATGTCCCATGAGTTTATCCCTAGTCCATTTCTTGGAGGTCTTATTTTCAAGATTACAGGCTGCTGTTTCTTTGCAGTTATCAGCATATTCGGTTCTCCTGAGGACATAATCACCTCCAGGCAGGGTAGCACGGGTTATAAAAAACCAGTCATTTGGGGTGAGCCACCGCTCACTCAGAGATTCAACTATAGATATAGTGAAAGGGGCTGTGAGGCCATAGAGGGACACAGCAGTTTTTAATTCTTTAACATGCTCGAAATTCAAGCCGCGATACTGTGGATCGGCAGTTTCAGTTTTTTCAGCATCTGAGTCAGAGGCCTCGTGGTCATTATCCAAGGCGTCATCTGCCGAGGGGTGGTCATCCCCGTCGGAGGGAGGTTTTGTTCCTGATTCAGAAGTGGGGTCCCCTTTAATTTTAGTTACAGGAAAGGCGTGCAGCACCTTTGAAGGTTTTTCTTTCGAGCTATGTTTATGGAACGTTGGGGTGAGGGGGGGTTTAGTTCCAAATTCTAAAGCACGTAACTCTTGAATGAGTTTTAAATGTTCCTTCCTTGTTTGGAGTAAGTCCTTAAGGGAGGAGACCTCTTGACATAATTTGCGTTTGACATTTTCAATTGGAGTGTCTACACCTAGAATTGGAGCACAAAATGGAGGGGCAGAAGCATAGGAAGGAGGATGATTTAGGATGGAAGGGAAGGGAGGCCAGTCAGAATTGTGATACTTAGCGGCTTCCTCTTCCCGGGTGGTCGTTTCTTCGGGGGAGAGGGAGTCGGGGGGGGGCTCCTTGAAGGAGGGGTATAGGGAATTAACAGGAGGTTTGGGAGGTTCAGGATTAGGGGAAGTGTCAGACTCAGGCATAGGAACAGAAACAGAAGGGCAGGCTGAGGGTGGTCTGGAGTGTTCTTTAAGCGCCTTCTCTCCTTCTTTAACAACTTCTTGGATATCAGGCCATTGGTTGTAAGTTTTTAAAATTTCATAGATCAAATTCCAGTAGGAAAATGCCTGAACAGGAATTTTTTTCGGGGTCGAATGTCCTATAATAATCTTTTAGGCAATCACCGACTCTAGTCCATCTCAGAACATCAATAGTACCTTCTTGGGGGAACCAAGGACAGATATCACCAATAAAAACAAAAAAATTATAGAGATCTTTTTTCTTTACCCGAATTCCTCGTGTCTTGAGGGACTCCTTGAGTCCCTGAATAAACAAGTCACGTTTACTTAATGTTTGTCCCATAAACTCGTTGCTTTCTCTTACCTTGACAGATCAGACTCGCAGGTGGGCAGTTCTGCGGCGATTTCAGTGCGGATCTTCACTCACGTCCTTCTTGTGGTGCGGCGATCACAGTGCGGATTTTCACTCACAATCTTGGCGTTGCGGCAATCCAATGATAAGGGTACCCTTACTGGCAGCAACGTTCGATGACACCCCCGTACCCTTGCCCCATGTTTGGGCGCCAATTGCCCCGGCCCACGGGGAATTCAACGGGAACCTGGGAAACAAAGGGTCAGTCGAATGAGGGGACAAGAGACATGAAAGAATGAGAGCAAGTCAAGAGTCTGATCAAGCTCTGTTGAGTTTATTTTTTCAGCTGGACTTATAAGCACACAAACGAGGAAGTAACTAAGGGCTATTCCTAACAGGGCAGGGAGGGGGCTAGTTTCTGGAAAATTACTAGGAGAAGGACCCTAAGGCAGGGGGTGCATTTTTGAGGAGATATGCAAGGGGAAAGTACTGTTGCTGCTTACGGTTGAATTCCTGAGAATAGTTTGCTCGTAAAATCAAGATAGCAAGGGGCATTTTTGTGATATGTTTTGGCTCCTGGCATTATGTAATCATTTGCTTATCATTAAACTGTACTTCAAGGCAACATAGAAAGTTTGTGAAAACCTATTATCAGTTAAGATCACAAACAAACAGTTGAGGTATGTTGCCTGGTGCTGTAGCAGATGCAGGCAGTATCCCATGCATACTCTTTCTGCATTTAGCATTTCCATTTCCCTGACCAAGCTTCCACCTGCCCACCTTCCAGCTATTTGTCTGACTCCCTTCTCTAGCCACAGAAACCATACTGCTAGCTCTGGGCTTGCAACAATTAGAGGAAAATTAACATCCTCAACAAGTAGCACCCAACCAAAATCAATCGTTCTTGAGAGGGATATATCAGAAGCAAGATTTCTATTAGTACATTATACCCAGAGTTCCATAGCCTGCAGTGGTAACTTGTTTTAAAATGTAAACATTTTTGGCTCCTTTTTTTCCCCCTTATTTTTCATCTCAAACTCCTAACAGGTTTCATCCCTTCACAAACCAAATAAATTACTTATACTTGAATCCTTATCTCAGATTCCACTTCTAAATAATTTAAATATTGCCACCCACTTCTAAATAATTTAAATATTCCCTTAAGCAGGAAACTTTATCTCAAAATGCTTGTTACCTGAGCTAAAAAATCTAAATCACATGACTCTTTTCTGTGTGAAAGGTTAAGTAAACCACTGCTGTTCACTACAAGATCTTTCCAGGATGCCTATATATGAATTCAATTGAATGGGCTTTGGTTTTTAGGATTGTTAGCACTGAGTAATAAAATTATCTAATTAACAAATACATTAAATTTTAACTACAAATAATTTTTATGCAGCATTGGAAGACAAAAATATGGTTCAAAATAGGGCAAGGACAGCGGTAATTTCCCTTGGTTTTGCTCTTTCTGTTTCCCTACTACACACATAGATTTGCTTTGAGTTTTCTCAAATTATTGCACATAAGTGTTTGGGAAACCATAAAGTACTACATAAATGTTATTGTCAATAAATTTTGTTTGTTCTAAGTCTAAATAGGGATAAATTGTAAAATAAGGAAAAGTAGAAGTAGTAAAAAATTAAGTGCAAATGCATTGAGAGCAAAAACAAATATAATAATTGTATCTGAGTCAGATAATTCAGATTTCACGTTTGACTGTGATATTTGTAATTTTACGGAGTAGAGAAGATTGCATGAACTCTCTAATCTCAGTCACTTATTCTTTAACATAACAAATATGGTAGTCCCTTCTTTGTATCACTGATGAAAAATTAAATGAGAAAATAAATGCAAATAGAAAATATACTGCTCTACCTGATCCAAAGCAATCTTTTTGTTAGCTGCTCTACTATTACGAATGCTAAAATTACTATTATACTATTATAATTATTATAATTAGTATTATAATGAAGTAGAAAAAACTCAGTGTGAAAATGGAAAGCATACGCTAAATTCTCTGTAAGCCTATATTGTTGCAGGAAGACAAGGCCCAACAGAGAGAAAGAGCACCCAACACCACGTTTATAAGAGGAAGGCTTTAGTCACCAGCCGGGAGCTTACGGCATAGAAGAATTCCAAATGGCCGCGCTCCCCGACTGCCTTGGTTTTTCCCTTTTTATTGACAGTCAAAAAGTTCCACCCCACAGGTACCCTTCTCATTGGCCAGTTTGAATCAAGTGGGAGATGCTATTCCCACCCAAACAGAACTACAGGATTTCACAGAACTTGGAAATTTCCAAATTTCAGGAAGTTAAGTTTACAAATTCCCAAGAGCGAGTCACAGTGGAGAGGACCCTGCAGGTGTATCCTTGTGGTCCCCTTGAGAAGACCCGTTCTTCTAAACCTCACCCTTCTCGGGTGTCCTCTCTCATTATGAATGTCATTGAAATATATTACAATGAAAGAGTTAGCTTACAAATTTTGGTTGCTTCCTCCTCCAAAAATGCCATATATGTTAATGCTTCTTTCTTAGACACTGAGAATAACAATTCCGCTTCATAAACACTCAAGCCTTAAGAACTGGATAATTAAACATAGGAAATAAATATAGAATTTTTATCATGCAATTTTAAACTATGGAGTCAACATTCATTGACAAAATATGAGCATTTTAGTTTTTACAGCAGAATTTAAAGAGTTTGGGGGTAGTTGCTGCCATCCTCATTACGAAGAAGAAGCGGGAAAACAAAAATGGCTTTCCTTAGATGTCCTTCAAGGGAAGATATCAGAGAGAAAACCAGCACCCCCAAATACAGAAAAACAAGTTGGTCACTATGTGTACAGAAGGTGATATTGGCTTAGCTGTAGGGGAAGCCCCTGGAGATACGGCCTAGTGGGACTTCATAAATGGTTATTTTGATGCATTTCTAGAAGCTGAGTGTGAACTATTATGACTGTGAAAAACTCCCGTGACCAGTCTTAGGTTATATACACTCACAGCTGAGGGCTGGGGATGTCACCACACACCGTGAGGGGTGACAAAGAAAGGGATTGTGTGAGGCAACTTCTACATTCACAGACTGTGGATTAGACCCTTGTCTCTCAGAGGACGGTGTGATTAATTTGGCTACACAATTTTGTTGGCTGGCAAGAAGATGAAACCCTAGTTAGGGTGAGGACTGGGGCCATGGGAACACAGCTGGTCTGGCTAATTAGAGACTTAGCCAGATAATAAGCCTTTCCCACTAGATGAGAAAATGATGGGTGAATAATTCAAAGTCTTATAATAAAAGATCAATATACAGAAGTCAAGTGCTTTCCTAAATACTAGAATTGAACAACCAAAATTTGAAAAAAAAAAAATGTGTATCACTTATAATAGATTAAATTAAAATGAGGTATTTAGGCACAGATCTAACAAATATGTATAGTATATGTGTATGGAAAACTATAAAATGCTCATGACATAATAAAGAACTCAATAAATGAAGAGATATCTGTCACCCTGGATTGAAAGACTCAGTAATTAAGATGTCAATTCTTTTCAAACTGATCTATGGATTCAGTACAATTTAATCAAAATCCCAACAATGTATTTTGAAGTTATTAAAGAACTGAACCTAAAATGAACATGCAAAACAAAACAAACAAACAACAAAAAAAAAAGCCTAGAAAATCTAATCAGATACTGAAAAAGAATAAAATTGGAGGTTCCTAGGACTGAGTGTCAAGAAATATTCTTTTTTTTTTTAGTTTTTATTTATTTATTTATTAAATCATAGCTGTGTACATTAATGTGATCATGGGGCACCATACATTAGTTTCATAGACCATTTGACACATTTTCATCACACTGGTTAGCATAGACTTCCTGGCATTTTCTTAGTTATTGTGCTAAGACATTACATTCCTAAAACTACAGTAATTAAGACATTCTGAAATTGGCAGAACAGGAACTTGAGTCAATGGTTCAGAGTATAAAACCCAGAAACAGAACTATAAAATTATATTAAATTGATATTTGATGACAGTGGCAAAAATTAATGGATAAACACTGGTCTTTTCACCCCGTGATGATGGAAAATGTACATTTCAATGTACAAAAATAAATTCAGGTAGACCACAAACCTTATACCTTCCACACAAAAAAAATCATAGATCTAAATGTAAAGGGAAAAACAATAAATTTTCTTTAAGCAATTATAGGGCAAAGTCTGTATGATCATGGGTTTGCTGATGAGTTTTAGATACAATATCAAAATGTCAATTATAAAAGAACAAATAATTTGTTTCATGAAAATTAAAAGCTTTTGAAAAGTTTACAAAAACATTGTAAGAGAATGAAAAATATTTTTCTCCACCTGTGATAAAGTATTCACAAACTATATGTGGGATAACAGACTTACATCAAATATAGAAATTTGCTTTCAAACTTAAAAATAAATAAATAGAAACCAAATAAAAAGAGGTGAAAAGTGTCAACAGTCCTATCACCAAGATATCATGCACATGTGCAAATAAGCATTTGAAATGAATTAAACATCATTTGTCACGAGGGATATGTAAATTAAAAGAACATTGAGATAACTTAGAATGACTAACATTCAAAAGTAAAAATTAAAATGATATTTTCAAAGCATGCTACTGGAGAAGATGTGAGGCAACATGAACTCTCTTTCATTTCTGGAGGGAGGGCACAATAGTCCATTTGAAAGACAATTTGGAAATATAGCCTTACCCTATGATCCAGCAATCGTGCTTATAATGATTTCAGATTATAAACCAAAATAGAAAATATACTTTCATGAGTCCATACTAAAATAAATGAATAAGTAAATAAATAAATAAATTGGAGAAAAGAGGCAAATCTTCCTTACAGAAGTATATTATTATGCATATGGTGTCTCTACATAAATGGATAAGCCATTCTTTAGGAAGTATACCTTAATCAAATTCCAGACCTTGCTTGAGAGTGATGGTGGGCTACACATACTGATTTGCTCCCAAAGAAAAGATTATAGAAAAGCAAAAATAACTATTCTCACAGTGAATAAATCTAACAAATTCTCCTTCATCTTTAAAGGTTAGCATCCCCAGGGATACAGTGAATTACCTGGTATGATGTGCTGAGAAGGACACTGTGTGTCATTCTGTCAAAAACTCTTTATTAGTCTAATAATACAAAAATAATAAATCAGAGAATTGCAAGTTGGGTACATCGTATATAATACTTGAAAGAGGGGCACTCGACCGGCAGAGATCTCACAGACCACTAAGGCTTGTACAAAAGGTTTTTATTGGCGAGGGAGGGATGCTGCAGAGCAGCACCAAGGAGAAGAGAAAAGAAGGGGGGGGAGAAAAGAGAGAGGAGAGGAAAGGGAGGGGAGAGGGAGCGAGCATCCCTTTATGTAAGTTTGGTTAGGGAAAGTCTTAGAATGGTGACGGGATGGTAGAATAGCCAATAATAGCCAATAGCTGGAAGAGCTGTTAGGGGCAGGCAATAAGTTTGAAATTTTCAGTGGGTAGCTGTAACTTTAAGAGTGAGACAGCTAATCATGGTCTATAGAAAGTAGGAAGGGGCTTTTCTGGGAACGGGGCTTTCTCTGGGGCAATTACCTAACAATAATAGGCCAGTGCTTCTAACAACTGTCAAGGTTACAGAAGATCGGGGAGACTAAGAAACGGTCACAGATAAGGGGGACTGAGGAGGCATAACTGTAACTTAGTGCCCTGGGTTTGAATCTGGAGCAGAAAGAGAACATGAATGGAAAAACAAGTGAAATCCACATGAAGTCTGGAGTGAGTTAATATCAGTGTGCAAATGCCAGTTTATTCATTTATATAATTGTTCCTTTGTACTTCCTAAGAACAGAAGAATCTACATGTGAGTTATACAGCAACTGTTGGTATTATCTTTGAAACTTTTTTGTAATTCTAAAAATATTCCAAAATAAAACAGCCTGTTCAAAAAGAAAGGCATAGACATTATTTTGTAAATAGCATTGATAGTCTACGGTAGCTGTGGGGGAATACTCATGGCTTAACTTTCCATTTTATTCTTTCTCGAGTCAAGTGAAATGTTGTTCTGAAAATGAACTTCCTTCTAGACTTCACTAAGTTTGTGGATTTTTCTTTGGACATAACGTCTTAGGAGTGACATTGCTTCAGTTCAGGACTAGCCTTTAAGACCTTCAACTTCCGCTTCCTGTATCTTTGAGGCCAAACATCATATTGTGAGAGAGCCCAGATAGTCAAATGAAGGAGCAACAAGGTTCCCAGGCAAAATGTCAGGGTCCTGCCCCAGGAGCAGGGTCAGCTAAGACCTGTAGAAACTGGTGGGGACAGACTGAAGAAATATAGGTTTAGAAACAATGGTGAAGAAAGGGACATGAGACATAGAGTAGAATTAAAAAGTGCGAGCTCAGGGCTCCATTGCCCATTTGTCAGATTCTGGCAATGGCACCGAGTGTTTGCTCCCCTCTGCTTTTATTGAAGTCTATTTGCCCAGCAGGTAAGATGAGGGAGGGAACAAAGATGCCAGCAGTTTCTCTGAGTGAGCTTATCAGCTCCTATTGTTATTATTATTGACCAGAAGGGTAGCCTTGAGAATCTGAAATCTGAGCCTTGTTTTGGGAGAGTCTCCTGCTTCAGATCACACACACAGATTTCTAGGGAGATGTTAAACTCCTCTAGTTTCCTGTGGAGTAAAACGCCATTTTCGTTAATCTCCTCTGAGGAATGGGTGAGAGGGAGGCATTTTCCTCCCATCACCACCACAGAAGATCTTCCTCCTCAATAAGGGATATAAGCTCTTCTGCCCATATCTCAGGGCACCGAGCTACTCCCTTCATCTCTGTTCCAGGTAAATGCAAAACTCCACCATGGGTATCTGCTTTTCCTGTTTACTAGGCAGGAAACCACTGAGTTAATGTATCTTTCTAGTTCTTTGCCATAGGCTCTTCTATGACCATTTTTCCTCAGAATATTCACAGACCCAGCAGGGGTGTTTGTAAGCTGTATTCCCAAAAGGTTAGAATTTCAGAAAAGGCAGGAAGCTTGCTAGCAATGGCTAGCTTAAATGTAAACTAGCTGATTTTTCTTTGTTCTGACTCACTCAGCTTACTTTTTAATTTTCCTCTTTTTCTGGGGGTGCTTTCCCTTGCTAAGAATGGGGTCTTTGGTTCCCATTCTCCCAGCACAAAAGAGCTGAACCCCCTAATGACAGCCAGCAGCACTCTTGACAGCTGAATGGATATGAATATTTCAGCCTTAGTTGAGTCACCTCACCTGACAAATGCCACTTAAACATTGAACCTTAAATGAGTTACATCATGGATAAATAAGTCATTGCTGTTGTCTCAAGCCATTGAGCTATGGGGGTGGTTTGTTATTTAGCAATGTATTTCTAAAACAAAATTCGGTTTCAAAAATGGTCTGCTGCTAGGAAAAAAAACCTTCTGAAACATGTGAAATTAGCTTTAAAACCGAGTGGTGGGGAAAAGTCTCAAGGAGATTTTGGGGACGGCTGAAGGGACAGTTGTGTTGTCATTGGATGTAGGAGGCAAGTGGAAAAACATTGGCCAACACTGTTACTTGAGCTATTCCAAAAAAATAGAAATAGCATCTCATCAACTCATGGATGTGGCTTAGGAGATTTCCAGGGAGAATGCTGCAGGCACTCGCTGGCTTCTTGGAGATCAGTGTGGTAAAAGACAAAGCTGCAAGAAACGCTAAAATTAACTCTTTACTTTGTAGTAGAATTTAAAGGAAATATAAAGAAGCAGGACTATGTTTGAAATAAAACTGTATTTCATTCTTAGCGTCTAAATAAGAGGTTATCAAAGTAATAAATGGTTTCAGAAAATGAACAAATACAGGCTGACGGAAAGTCAAATAAAACATTGCCTCTGAGTCAAATGCATCAGTGGTGGAGGTTATAAGATGCTTGTGTAGATCGCAGAGAGATTTAAGAATATGCCTCACTCACTCCTCCATCCAGACAAAAGGCTTCTAAGCATCACAAGAGCATTGTTCAACAGGAGCCTCAAACATGACCTAAGGTGAGAGAAGGGCCTACCTTGGAAAGAAATGTGGGCTTGAATTTTATTTCATTGTGTTGAATATAAATTGTGTAGAAGGAACCAATGCCCTGACTCAAAAAGACAGAGGAGGTTCAAAATGAGCAGTGACCTCTACATCTTTAACTTTCGATGACTTGAGAAAACTATTAAGCTGCAATTTGAAATATATCTAATGGGAAAAGCCAGAATCGAGAGCTCAGAGGATTAAACCAAGGGCCATAGACAATCATTCTCAAGGAACAGAGAGCGAATGGTAATTCAGCAACAGGCAATATGAACACGGATGAATTTCAAAATCAGAATGGAGCAATGATGTCAAGGTGCTTTCCACTTTCTTTGGTTTTGAATATACACCCATTGCCAGCTCCCTCCTTCTATAGTGTTATTTGAGTATACATGGGGGTTCAACTTGCTTTCATTTTACTTTATGATATTTTTTAAATCAAGAGGAACCACACCTACAGCATGACCCCCACACCTGGTCCTCCTGACTCAGATGAAGATCTTCTGGATTTTGAATATGGTGACAAATGAGTAGTCTTATAGGAAAGAGAGGAATTTTGCATATGAGAGTTGTATACATAATTATAGCTTGATGGTAGAATGTTGTAGACTGAATAGAACTGTAAATTTTCCACCAATCACTAACAGAAATGGTTGGTCTATTTCTCCAACCCCTTGAATCTGGAACGATCCTGTCACTTTTTGCTTAATAGAGTACACTGACTCTATGTCAATTTCAGGCCTAAATTTTAAGACTATTAAATTCCATGTCCTGTTTCTGAAACATACCCTGCCAGGTTCTAAATAAAAGCGCAGATGGCCATGGGAAAGAGGATTTAGATTCCCAGCTGAAGGTCCCAGATGAGTTTCTGGCCAACAGCCAACCAGATGAGTGAGTCATCTTGCAATTTATCTTCCCCAGACACTTTGCTCTACCCAAAACAGAGATGTGTTATTCCCACTGAGCACTGCCCAAAATTGACAAAGAAACAAAACAAAAACAAGAATGAACAAATTGTTGTGGTTTTAGAACTTAGTAATCAGAGTAGTTTGTGTAAAGCAGAAAGCAAACAAAAGTTCTAGCTCTTACCTCCTTCCCTTTATGACACTGATAGCAGATATAACACAGCTTGCAGCGCATCACAATGAAAAATGTCTTTCTAGTAGCTTTTTATTAATAAATAACACACACGAATGACTTGAAAAAAAATTTGAGTTTCTGTTAAATCCCATAAATATATTTTCTCTCTTTCTTAACTTTGAAGAGTATTTTGTTAAGTCAAATTATTTTCATTCATTTTATGTTCATTTTAATGAGACAGCATCCTCAATTAACTCTACTTTATAACTTAAGAATATCTGTAAATTATACTCATATTAGTATGTAAAATTGAAATATATTTTGTGATAGTTATTAATAGATTGTGGTGATAAAAGTAACTTTGAAGAAAATGTTTACACTATGTTTTGGTTTCCTTTGTAATGATTATGACTTCCACTTTATGACATTTTCTGACAGTTGACATACTTGTGTTTATGTAATAATTTAATTTCATCAATTTAGTAAATTCTTTATTTTTACATATACTATGCCATCTAGTGACAACAAAATTCAACATGAGCAGCATGCTCTTCTAAGTCACCTTGAAGAAAAAAACCACGTGATGCTATTCACTTGGTTCTAATCCAGTACAGGAAATAAATTATATATTTTTACATATTTTTTCTTCTTAAAGAAGAAAAATTCTTCCATATTTTCAATGCAAAATATTCTATGTCTTCACATTTACGATACATCGTGAGATATATATATACATTCAATAACTCTTAAAATCCAATTCCATTAGAAAAAAATAATGTGATATTTAGCATACTCTGTCAAGTTATTATTTTGTACTCTAATCAAGTTAAAAGTCTTATCAAAATCTTATTATTTATACTTGATGTTATGCTTATTTTATAAAATGGAACTCAGCTGTTAACAAAAATATCTCACACCTGTTGTCTCTATAGAATACACTAGATTTTTTTTTCAGAAGACTAGATCCTTAATATTAATGCACAAAGTATAATTTATCCTAGATAATAAAACATGATTTGCATCTATCTCATTTACTGTCTCTCTGGGCCATTTTGTATGTAGAGAACAGGTGGTGAAGTGGCAGGGCCCCCACAGCCTGGGGAACGTTCAGTGAAGGGCCCCCCAACTGTTTCTCCTCCTTGCTCTAAAGGACACTAATCCTCCCTCCACGTCCTCTGCTAGAAGTCAATGGCTTTTTCTTTGTCCAGTTGATCTTTAGAAACTATTCAGAAATCCCTGTCATTTCTCTTATTACCTTTTAACATATGTTAACGAAGTTAAGTAGAAACCATTAACAGGATTATTTGTTTTTGATAAAGTCACTTACATTTTCCAATCATATTGTATGCCCCAAAATATGTCTATGCTCCTTTCTAATGAACAACCCTGCCAAGATACTGTAAAATAAAGTGACTTTTGTGTTTTGGTGCTGACTGCAGTCATTAGCGGCATGGAGCATCCCAACCCCATCTTTCCTCTCCTATGTCTTTTCCTGTGTTTTATTTTCCCCATCCCCACTGCTCCCAATCTGGTTCCTTCTCCTTCCCCATGCAGGCTCAAGAAATTTACAGACCCAGGTATTGAGGCTTAGAAAGAGTGGGTGATTTGTCACTGACACGATGTGACCATAGTATATTTCTTCTTATGCGAAAAACAAATTAAAACTAGCACGCTAATAAAATTTCAAATACAAAATATTTTATTGGAATTTTGTCTTCAGTCAGTCCTTGGTCTCAGGGATTCAAAGAATGAATCCACGGACGACAGATCAGTAGTATAAGACAGGATTTGTTTTACAGAATAGAATATGAAGAAAAAACTCCAATGTTCCTGGCAGAAAGAAAAACCAAAGTGGGAAGAAACCTCTCTTTCTCCTCTCCCCCTCTCCCCCCACTTCTATGTCTAGGGGGTACATGTAGAGGCATGGATCCTCTGTAGTTACATCTGGCCAGGAGTTGGTAACAAATGAATGGATACAGTCTCTTTAGTTCCCAGGCTTAGGAAACGTACATGAAATTGATCAGGTCTAGGAAATAGGGGTTCCCTGTCCAGCCTCAAGTGCAAGGGAATGGAGACACTTAAGAACTGGTGTCTCCCCAGCAGTTATCTGGCCCCTCTCTGGCTACTGGAGCCTCCTGCCTGGCCCCACACCCTCCAACCGGCTGGTTCCTCTGCTGGCTGCCCCTGCACAAGCACCCCCAGGGCTGACACTGAGGTCCTCCCCTCAGCTCCACCCAGCCGGCTGGGGCACCACCCACCCTGTATCAGGATAATATTTGACATACAGTTTTTTTCTCTTTATCATTATAAGCTTCTCATATATTTTCATAAGTAAAGGCTTGAACGTCTTTTAAATGGAGATACAAAGCAAGTTCATTCCATAGGTCCTTTAACTTACCTGTTGGCAAGGAACTTAGACACTTAAACAAGTTAGAGCAGAATTTGTTTAAACTTGGTTGTGGTCAGCTTTTTAAGATTATAATAAATATTTGTGGAATCTTTCTCCTAAAACAAAAAAAAATCTCTTTTCAATAGCCTATCAAAGAGTTGATTAGGGTCATTATGAAAAAATAATTTCTCTGCCATTAGCAAACTTCTTTATAATTAAATATACTCTAGAAATAACTTCTTCACTTTTTTAAAACATTCTTGACAAGTTTTTCTTAGATGTGATGTCATTCTCCTCCCAAAATAATGTGCACCAGCTGAGAATTCTGCTTCGTTTCTAAATTCATGTTCCACAGAAAATATCTTGGAATACGTATGTGTATGTTTTTTGTGTATATATGTACATATTAATATTGAACTCATATTTTATATCATGAAATATATTAAAAAAGCAAATGTGTGATTGGGTCCTTTTTCAGAATAGCAAAGAATAAAATATTATTACTTAGATTTTGAATTTAAAACTTTATCAAAATGAAAAGTATTTCTGTGCTTCTTATTCTTTGTATTATCATATCCAGACACCAGTCTTGGAATTCCCGCTATTTAACTTAAAGAAATTCTGAATCAGATAGTAAAAGGAAATGAGGAAAGACCAGCTGTCATGGTTCCAGGGGTTCGTATGGCAGAGAAGCACGGGAAAGAGCCAGGTAGGCAGATGTCTTGATCTGGCTTATGCAGATTTCAAAACTAGGAGGAAAAAGTATTTTGCACACTTTATACCTTCGGTTTTTAAAGGAGAGAATCTGTACGCTGCTCTTGTCCAGATCAGTGGGCTGCAGCAGACAGAACAGGGCAGATAAGCTAAATTATTCGGTGACGTGGATTAGCTGGCAATCTTGAATATCCTTCAGTTTCTATTTAGCGTGGTGTGATTTAGAAATCTCCAACTTCCTTTTAGAGTCGGTAGAAGTGACTAAACTGAAAACCGAGATGACCTCCATGCAGACACAACAGCTAGAAGGAAAGAAGCTGAAGACAGCCTAGGCGAGCATCCAAATGAGGAATGTAGCAAGCAGTTAGAGATTAGGGCCAAGGAATGGTCAGGCAGCAGGATAGATTACTACTGAGGTCAACGACCAAGTTCATTCAGAAGAGAGGTAAGACCCACCACGGTGAACAAGCCACTCCACAAACATCAGACCCATTTACTAGCTGAAGGCCCAATGCTAGAATTCAATCAAATCGAGCACACCAGCATGAGAAAGCCCATGGACAGCGTATGGCTTTGTGGACTGGCATTTTCTTTCTTGCCCCATTTTCTATCCCAATAACCTCCTTCCACTATCCGCTCTGGTGAATAGGACCAGTTGAGGGAAAAGACTATGGAAAGCATGGACATTTCCTTATATTTACTCACAGAGATTGTGTATAAAATATTAAAATAAGCCTAATAGATTTTGTGTTTACTCTCCTATGTCACTAAAAACTGACATCCTTTGCTTAACTACTGAAAACCACTCGAGGTAGGGAACTCATAGGGAATAAGAGATGAGTTAAAAAGAAATGAAGGAACCTAACTTTCTTTTACTATCTGAGTTTAGGATAAGTTTTTAGGCTTCACCATGTAAAAATAAAAGCTATAATATTAGCTATTTTAAGGAAAAGCTGAATAAAAATATAGATGGATGTCTCTGCTATCACTGTATTATGAGATGACATTATGGGGTCTGTGAGAGTCTGGTGGTGGGTACTGAGCCTTCCGTGACCTCTTCCTTCTCCCTATTCCTCCTTACCCCACCCTGTTCCCCTTTCCCCATTCTGGCTCTGTCACCCCCTGCCCCACCCCCCACACTCAGGACTGGAGTGCCCTGCCTGGAACAAGCCAGCAGCACCTGGATGGCTCTGGTCTCGGTCCAGTGGTGGGCTACCCCCAGCACCACCTCTAGCCCTGCAGCTTGACCACAATGGAGTAAAAGTAGAAGCAATTCCAACAGAAACACTCATCCCCATGCAAAGGAAACTGAACAACTAATTGCTGAATGACAGCTGAGTCAGGAGAAGATAAAGAAGGAAATCATTAGATTCCTTAAGTAAAATGACAATAAGGCAATAAGCTCTTAAAACCTGTAGGGTACTGCAAAAGCAGTTCCCAAGAGGGGAATTTATTGCATTACATGGCCCTATCCAGAAGTCAGAAAGACTGCAAATTAACAACTTAGTGAATGGTCTCAAGGAGTTAGAAAAGGATGAGCAATCCAATCCCAAATCCAGCAGAAGAAAAGAAATAACCAAATTATGATAGGGTAGTATAAGTTAAATCATCAGTTGGTGTTGATTAGTATATTTCTATTTTTAACCTCTGATTCATCTCTGATTTTCAGCTGGCTCTACTCTCTGATATTACATAAATGTATGTGGCCGCCACATAATTATTTCAAGGGACTACTTATTGTTACAACAAATCTCAGACATATAGCTATTAGTACTTTAGTCTTTTTATAGAAATTGTTAGAAAATAAATTACACAATAAAGTATTAGCTAAAGTGCAGTGAATTTCAAATTAATATTCAGGGGCACCAATAAATGTTTACCAACAACATACTGAAGAATCAGCTTTATAAAACAAGAGTACTCAAACAAGTACTAAATTAAGTGCTTTATATACCATATTTACTTATTTATTTAATATATGTTGTAAATAAAATCTATTGTGAAGACCTATAGAGAGCACATGTAACATCGGGCAATGTCAGAAATGAGGTAACTGATCAACAGAGGTAAAATAATTGGTCCAGGGTTATATAGTTAATAAGTAAAAGATATACACTGTCTAGCATCAAAATCCATATTATTCTAAAATATACTATATTGCTCCTGCCATATATTTTATTATATAAGACTTGTTACTTTCTCAACATTTAAACCCCTTCTCTTCATAATATCTAATTTTTATTGCATTTTGATTATATATCTTCAGAAATTTAGTAGAATATAATTTAGCATAACACGCTGTTTAGTCTTAACAGAGCCTTAAAAAAACCCATCCCTTGACAACCATTATATGTTCAGATATAAAAGAAGCATGACCCAAATTGGGCAAAAAAGAAAAAAGGAGATATTTTGCCAAAACATATGGATAGACGCTACCACATTTTGTAAATGCTTTCACACGCAAAATTATATAGTTTCTTTTAGTAAAATTGCTGGACTTAGCAACTGAAGTACGTGTATAGGATATCCAGATAAATTTGAATTTCAGATGAACAGTATAATAATTTCACATAGGCTATTCTTATACAAAAAGGCTATTTGCTTTTTATCAGAAATTCAAATTCAAATGGATGTCTTCTATTTCATCTGCCAATCTTACCTTTATTTAATGACACAACACTGCAGACCTGAAAGCTTTTGGCAGAAATGTAATCATAGTGGGAAGTCAGTCTTCACATGAAAGGAAAATAGTTAAAGAGAAAGGTGGAAAGAAAGCACGCATGCTGTGTTAGCTGCTGCAACAAAACTAAAACAGTCTCCAAGTCTTTGTTGCCTCTTATTTTCCAGTAAAATAGCCAATATGTGTATTAGCCAGGTTAAGTTGAACATTATGCTATTGTAATGTAGTATACCTACTCTGATACACTCTACAGAGTTACCGTGAAATATTATTATTTCAATATGCGTTATGTTAGGCCAGGCATGGTGACTCATTCCCAGCACTCTGGGAAGCAGAGGCAGGTGGATAGCCTGAGCTCGGCTGTTTGAGACCAGCCTAAGCAAGACTGAGACCCTCTGTCTCTACTAAAAAAAAAAAAAAAAAAAACCCAAACCCAAACTGGCCAGGCATTATGTAGTCCCAGCTATTTGGGAGGCTGAGGGAAGAGGGTCAATGGAGCTCAGGAGTTTGAAGTTGCTGTGAGCTCTGATTCCCTGGTACTCTACCTAGAGACTCTGTCTCAAAAAAAAAAAAAAGTTGTTTATGTTTTCCTGAATATGGCGCTGAAACTTAAATGTTACACATTCCACATGAAACAAGAAGTGACTTGGAATATGTCAGACATGTTATGTCACGTAGGGATTTCTTTGCTGTTTTTGAATACTAAAATCTTAAAGTCCAAGTCAAAAGAATCAGGGGTAAGAAAAAAAACAATGTATTAATTTTATATCCTGCAATGGAGACTTCATAAATCATTATGAAGTCCAGCAATACTCAGACATATGTGGATGTTAGAATGTTGCCAGAATTTCTTCTTCAGTAGGTCTTTGGTCTCCAGGATTCAAAGAATGAATTAACTGACCACAGATTGGTGCTAAGATAGGATTTATTTAACAGAAAGAATACAGAAAGAAATCACCAGACCTCCTGGCAGAGGGAAAAACTTCCCAAGTCAGAAAAAATTTCTCTGCCTAGGTCAGTGGTTCTCAACCTGCCCTTAAATACAGTTCCTCATGTTGTGGTGACTCCCAACCATAAAATTATTTTAGTTGCTACTTCTAGATACCTGGTTAGCTTTTACTTGACTTGAAACGACATTTTATTTTCAGCACGTTATTACTTGTTATTATTCAGTATTGACTTATTTCTATGTTATTTTCTACTTCTAGCAATGAAAATAATTTTATGGTTAGGGGTCACCATAATGTGAGGAACTGTATTAAAGGGTCACGGCTTTAGGAAGGTTGCGAACCACTGACCTAAGCTCTTGGTCTAGGGGTATATACAGGCGCGTGAGTCCTTTGCACTTACATCTGGCCAGGACTTGGTAACAAATAAATGGATATGATCCCTTCTGTCCGGGGGAAGGTGAATGAGCGCATTAATGAATGGACACAGTCCCTGCCTGAAACTGTACAAGCCTAGGAAACTTACATGAAATTGCCCAGGCCTAGGAAATTATTCTCCAGCTCTGCCTCCCCTGGTCTGCTGCCACATCACCCCGGGGTGGAGATGCAGGAGGCAGGGCAGGTCCCCCCCGGGGACAGTGCTGACCAAGCTAGGGTGCACCTGCCCTGTATCAAGAATTTTGTGATTTGTTCTACCACTGTCCATGGAGGATATGTTTGATTTGCTTTGGACTGGTTGTTGTTATTTCTCACAAACCACCTCTTAGGTGGTCTCTTTTTATGTCGAGTCCATTATTCAACCGCCATTCTTCATAGCTTGTTATCTCACTGATCGGGTAATGTTTCCATGTTGAATTACCTGACGTGCGTGGATGTTGGTTAGAGTCAGATAAATGAGGCACCAACCGCTCTTAAATGTGTGAAATGTATTTCAATGAAGGAATGTTGTAAGTCATGGTGATGAATATTTAAAAGTGTTGGTAACGTGATTAAAGAAATGGAAGTGAATATTTATTTTACTTTTAAAAAAAAACTTTAATAAAATTTGAAGGAATTTAACATAGAAAGAGACCAGCAAATCAGTATAGCAAATCACACATCTTTATTTAAATGCAGGCTTATTTTTTCTTCTATTTATATATGTTGTATGTATACACACGTGTGCGTACACACTTTAGTTAGGTTTCTCCCCTCCTCCAGCCCATTTAATATGTTATCATTTCCCCATAAGAATTCATAATAGTTGTCATCTCTGATTAACAGTGCTCTAAAACTGCTTATAAACATACAAATTCCTTTATTCTATACTCAAACATTTTTTCTAATTGTTTACTTTTTTTTCTTTGCCCCCCCCCCGCTTTTTTTTTTTTTTTTACAAACTCTTGCTCTGCAATCCAGACTAGCAAACATGGTCAGCCTAGCTCACACCAGCCTCAAACTCCTGGGCTCAAGCCGTCCTCCTGCCTTAGCCTCCCTAGTAGCTAAGACTACAGGCACCTGCCACCATGACCAGCTATTTTTTCCCCTATTTTTACTAGTAGAAATGGGTTCCCGCTCTTGCTCAAGCTAGTCTTGTTAGGATCTCGGAAATAGGCCAACCCCCCTACTGTTAGAACTAGGCCAACCCCCTACTAAGATGACTCATCCACAGACAGTTGAAAAACTGCCCCATCTATGGATAACCAGGTGGTTAACTGCCCCACCTGCGCGTGGGCTATGCGGTTTTTTCCTCCCTATAAAAGGGGCCTGAAACCCCAAACCTGGGTGGACTTAAGGAAACAGTCCGTCCGGGTGTGCACCCCGAATAAAGCTTCCTCCTGCTTTTGCATCAAGGATGGGCTCCACGTTTGATTGGGTGCTCTCCTCAATCTCATCTCCGAGGGGTCTTTGAGCTTGAGGCCCTTACAGTCTCAAACTCCTGTAATCAAGCAGGCCTCCCAAGAGTACTGAGATTACAAGCATGCGCCACCTGGTCGCTTTTTCTTGACTTCAAAAGACCTATTTTATTTTGAGTTCATTATTACTTGTTATTATTCAGTATTGACCGATTTCTATGTTATTTTAATAGGGAGTGTTTTTTCCTCATAATTTTCTTCTTTGTGGAGAAAGTAATGACTGTATTTTCCCAGCTGCTTCTGTGTTTCGCTTCTCTTCCAATTGTGAAACATGATATATTTCCACAGACTTTCCTTACACAGAAATTGAACAGGATTCATACACATTCGTGGTAGATTTTATTATTCATATTCCTTCTATAAGATTATATGATCAATATTAAGATGAATTAACAAATCTCAAAACTTAAGATGTTCGCCAAATCGCAAGGGTGCAATATCGTAAGTGGTGATTTTGCTGACTAAGCCCGGGATCAAAAAGACAGAATCATGGAATATACGTGAAAATTTTATTAAAATAGTTTTAATAAAATAGTTATAGTAAATAATAGTTTATTAAAATCGTAAGTAACAAGCGCCTACCACCAAACTAAAGTCATGAACTTTATTAAATCAATGGGAAATCTTTAATCATAGGCATATTGATATTTTTATTAAGAAATGGATGATATTCTATTAAATATTAATTACAATTACTGTAGGCAAAAGTTGTAAGCACAGTATACAACAAATCAATATGATGACATAGTAATTATATAATTGCCTTATCAAATGGTTAGGTAAATATAATGGAACTATTATAATTACAAGAAAGTATTAAAATCCATTCCAGTTTTGAATACAGTATAAATTAACTTTTTTTTTTTTTTTTTTCCAGTTTTTGGCCAGGGCTGGGTTTGAACCCGCCACCTCTGGCATATGGGGCCGGCGCCCTACTCCCTTGAGACACAGGCGCCACCCTAAATTAACGTTTTACATGAGTAAACAAATGATGAGATGGATCTATAGAGGACATTTTAATACCACCATAAAAAATTCACAGTATATTGCACATATGCCCGAGATATACATGCCCACGTGCACCGTGATACACCAGACACACAAGCAATTATAGGCATAGGAAAAAATTATAGATATATACATTTGTTAAAAATTATCAACCTATCGGGTGGCGCCTGTGGCTCAGTGAGTAGGGCGCCGGAACTATATACCGAGGGTGGCGGGTTCAAGCCCAGCCCCGGCCAAACTGCAACAAAAAAATAGCCGGGCGTTGTGGCGGGCGCCTGTAGTCCCAGCTGCTCGGGAGGCTGAGGCAAGAGAATCACGTAAGCCCAGGAGTTAGAGGTTGCTGTGAGCTGTGTGATGCCATGGCACTCTACCCGAGGGCGGTACAGTGAGATTCTGTCTCTACAAAAAAAAAAAAAAAAAAAAATTATCAACCTATCATTAATGGTGACAATCATAAAAGAAATGTAGAAAGCAGGGTTTTAGTTCACAATGACTGAAAAATTTAGAATTACCCGCTGTAATGATGAAAACGATGACCTTTAGGGTTAATAAAACATCCTAACACTCTGGAAGGCTGAGAGGATGGCTTGAGGTCAGGACCAGCCTGGCAAAAATGAGACACCATCACTCCTTAAAATAAAATAATTAACTGGATAGGGGGGTGCAAACCTATAGTCCCAGCTACTTCTCTGGAGGCTGAGGCAGGAGAATTATATGAGTCCAGGAGTTTAAGGTTGCCGTGAGCTATAATGACACGATTAGACTCTCCAGGGCCACAGAGCAAGACTATGTCTTAAAAAAAAAAGCAAACATCCATTTATGCAAACATATTTTTCATAGTGACCACAAATTGCAATCATAGTGATTATCAGTCCATGAAAACAACAAGAACTATGATGTTGAAAATGTTTTAAAAATGAATTACGACTACACCAGATAAAGTTTAGAGATCTCTACCTGATAATGGCTGAAAGAGAAAGCTTGATATAAGAGCACAATAGTAACAGCTCATTTTTTTATATGTAACTTTTTCCCCCTCTCTTCTTTTCCTTGTAATTTTTATATTCTCTAGAATAAACATATACCTCTAATAGAGATAAAAATTTATTTTTGACAACATGGCCTCCAACACATTGTGTACATTTGCATATTCACAGATGCATGCAAAGAAATAGACAGCCATGTATTATCCGTGTGTTCCTTAATACACCTGCTTTTAGTAAAAGATGGAGATGTTTTGTCTGATTTTGTTCCTTATAATTTCTCTTTACAAAATAAAAACTTTAAGAGATGCTACATATATATAGAAAATATTCTCTCTGAAAGCAGAGACACGTGTTTCCGCATGCTCTCTGTGTGTGATATAAAGCTTTCGATCATTATGCTTAACATGAAACAGTTTCTAACAATTGACAAAATAAAATTCAAAATTAATTCTAATATTTTGAGAAAATGCTAGCAAAGGATTAAAAAAGGATAAAACACATTTGGAAAAACATTTAATGTCAATAATACTAGCTTAATACATGCTCCTCTCTCTGACTTTATAAGGCAATTAAACACAAGCTTCAATATTTGCAGAAAGGTTGGATTTGATAGGATTTTGAAATCAATCTGTTGGGATAAATTGATTTCTTAAGGTGAACACTGTGCTTCACTTCACGTCAACTTTTCATTATGTTCCCTTTCTAGTTACGTTTTAACCAATCAAATGAACCAACTGAGAAACAAGAAGCATTTGTAAAGCCAAGGTAATTAACATGGTCATGGGTTAATAACAAAAAATAAATATTATTTATATGTTGAATTCTCAGAAAATGAAGGAAAGATATTGAATTTGAAAGCCTACGTTAATAGTCACCATTTACCTGGTGGCTGAGATATCTTCTCTACATATTGAGCTAAATTTAAAAACAGCCATTCTAAACTCATTGTAACGGTGTGTTCCACCCTCATAGACTCTATTTCATTATTCCTGAATTTATGAGCCAATATTCAACAACTCTAACTTATTACTCTTAATCACTTTTACTCTAAAGTCTGTTTGATGCTAAATATTGTCGAAAATAATACTTATTTGACCCATGTTTATCATTTCAATTATGATTGATTATGCTAGACTATGAAACAAGAATTTATTATAATAGTACAAATAAAAATTAATGAATAATTAAGTAATTTTACAGAAATTTTCTTAATTTCTTGGGTTAACTTTGGAATTGCTACTAATACATTTCACACTTAACATTATCGTAGTGATGTTATTATACACCTAAATGTGTATCATCATGACTCAGTCACTGGATAGATATACCCTAATCTATACCTGAGATTTTTGAAACTCCTTTTAAATTGTTTTCACTCATCATTAATCCTTTGTATTCCTCAGAGAAAATACTACCACTTCTAAATACAAAGTGCTCTCATTTTCATATATTTTGAAAATAATGTTTGAAAAAGATAGCCGCTAATGCAGTGGTTCATGCAGCTTTTATACCATTATTTTTAGTTTAATGTTAATATTCATTTTGCTAGAATATATTTATATTTTTTCTTTCCTCTGTCAAATTTTGTTGTAAAGTAATTTATATTTAGTTAATTTCACATTCCCTATTTCACCAAAACCCTAACACACAAAAAGAAGTTCTACACATAGAAAAACTTCAGGACCTTGTGTATTGGTTCCACATCTCTCTACTCTAGCCGGCCTCTCCAGGCTCGTGGGATTGTAAACTTATTGGAAACCCCAATGGAAAGCTGACAAGGGAAGTTTCTTCCACAGAAGCAGAGCACTTTGTTAATATGGACAGCTTTTCCAAGACCATGATTGAAGGTTCTTTCACTTTTCGCTGTGCAATCTTTGTACCTTTTCCTGTTTTCTTACTGTTTCTTTTTTGTTTATGCCTGGGAAGATAATGAGATAATTAAAACACTATACTCATTAACATCTATGAGTCACTTAACTGAATGTTAGATATGTCATGCTAATCCTAAAACCCTACATGATCTCGGAGATTCTAAGATTTGCCCACTAACAAATGTTACTGATATTCCAAGTGTGACTATTTGTTCAAGTTATAGCTGACCTTTATATAGCGGTTGGCTTTTATACTCCTGTATTTGGAGTCCTTGTTTAAATTTAGCAGTAGGCAAAATTTACTGTGAGGGTTTTGTAGTTAAATTATGCCACAAATTGAATAAAGACAAAATAAAGACAATTCAACAGCTTGTAGACAAATTTATAACCCTAATTCTGGAATTGTCAGTAGTCTCCAACCATGCCGTGATTTAATAATGGAACCTTGGATAACAATTACTAGTGCTTCCCTGCTAGTGACCAGGAATGCACAGGGCATCCCACAAGCAGCTGTCTGTTGTGCTCCTATGGGATATATTTTTATTTGTGGAGGGTTGAACTATTAACCATATGTATGGGCAACATCATGTCTTTATAAGTGAAAAATAAAAGGCAAATGTGGGTTAAAGATTCTAATGGTGCCCCTATCTCTTTATAATCAGTTGGAACTGAACATTGATCTACACCTATGCATTTGCACTGTGGACGAAAGAGGAATTTGTCGGGAGGAATAAATCCCTCTAACCGAGCTTCTTTTGGTAGAATGCTTCTTCTCTGGATCAGCATAAATGTAAATGAGGTTATGAATAGAAATCTGTTTCACACATCAGTAACTGTATAGCTCACTACTGCAAAGGGTATAGCTGTGCAGACAACGTCTTTAAATTCTCTCGTGAAAGGGTTGCTTTGACTACCTGTGAGCTGAACAGGGAGCGTGTATGTGTATGTTATCTAACACCTCCAGCTATCCTTGAATAAATATGTCTGATATGGTAGAAACTCAGGTGCAAGAAATCAACAAACAGCTACTTGGTTATAACAAGTATATTCCTCTTCCTGCTCATTTTTATAATTATTGGATTTTAATTGGTTTAATTGGTTTGGTTTGTAGGGCCTCATATTAAGGAGCACAGTTTAGTCTCTTGGGATTATGATGGTTTTTCTCATCATAGTATGTTATATCCTCTCAAAAGTTTTAAATGCAGTCACCCTGCAAGTCATATGGTCCCTCTCCATTTAGAACAACAAAATAGGAAGATACCATAAAGAGCACTCGAATGACCTTAATGTCATGACTTGTGAATTCTACACTAAGACCGAACAGGTCCATTATGATGGAGACAGAGAGTGGTGTCAGTGCCCAAATTTTTAGTCAATCTCTTAGAATTGAGAGGCTGATCAAGTGGGGTTATTACTAAATCAAGTTAAGTTTGGCCTGAGGTTGCATCTGTACCTGAAACTCTGCATGGTGAACTAAAACATAGGTAGCATGTGAACAAATGAAACCTAACATTTAACGAATGTTAGTTAATGTTAGTTAATGTTAGTATAACGAACAGCTGACTTTCTGTGTCTCTGTCCATTATAAGTAGGCCAACTTCACCCAATCATGGGCAGCCAACTCATCACACCATTTCAAAATTAAGCGCATAGCTATCATGTCATATGCAAATATGGCAAATGACAAGAATAGCCAATCAGATGATCAGATGATCTCTCTCTCTACTTTGCTGCTGTGACTATCCTATAAAAACATACTGCTCACTCTGAAACTCTTCTGGTGGTTGTGAGTGCTGACCAGTTCATGGATCTTTCTTTTTTTCCCTCAAATACATCCTGGTAAATTTAATTTTTATGATGCTTTTTTAGACACATATATATAGAAAAATAATTATAAGAGAGAAAAACCTCCATCTCAATTAGCAATTTGAATGTCTCACTTTTTCAATGGAATTAAATTGGTTTATAACTAATAACTACAAAATTTGCTGTTAACATATATATATCAGTATGTTAACTTATGATTTCTCATCTTCAAAGAACATTTAATGAACACCTAAGTCAAAATGAAATTTATCAAATGAATAGCATAGATCTTTTGCCTCTGAGAGCGTACAACCTAAGACAAGTATAAGAAATCAAAACTCTGGCCCGGCCTCTGTAGCTCTGTAGTTAGGGCACTGGCCACATACAGTGAGGCTGGAGGGTTCAAACTCAGCCTGGGCCTGCTAAACAACGACAACAACAACAACAAAATAGCCGGGCATTGTGGCAGGTGCCTGTGGTCCCAGATGCTTGGGAGGCTGAGGCAATCGCTTAAGCCCAAGGTTGCTGTGAGCTGTAACACCCTAGCACTTTACCCAGGGTGAGAGTGTGACATATTGAGAGTCTGTCTCAAAAAAAGAAAAAGAATAAAGGAAATCAGAAATTCCGATTATTTTTAATATACAATCTTATTTTAATATTAATTAAATGACATTAAATTTCGATATTAATATTTAACAGTATTAATTATATTTGAATGCTGTGGTCCCATTTTGCACATCAGTTAACCCCTTGCCCTTTTGCAATTCCTTTTTTTTTTTCCTGTATACCATATTTCTCTGAAGAAAAGGTTGAACATAACAGAAACCTGCTGGTGTTGCTGCATCTAACTTTCTATTCCTCTTACTTAAAAATGGAGCTCTGGTACCTGACACCACGGCAGCCATCAGGTGAGCAGAACACAGTGAGAAAGAAGAAAGATCAAAACACATTAATGAAGGAGGCGTGGAAATCTGTGAGTTTACTCCGAGCCTTTCAGTGGCACTGTCAGCTCTCGATGCTTCCGTACATAGCTTACTTGATGAATGAAGTCATCCCCTTTTGTGTGAGTCATCTTAGGAGAAGTTTCTGATGTTTGAATTTTTTGTTAATGTGACCTATGCATAAAATACAGTATATGACATCATATATGTGTCTGCGCCTATCTCTGAATACCCACACCTCTTTAAAAGTTGCTTTATATATTTGAAAACATAGGTAAACCTAAAAGGTACCAGATACAAGCACATTACTATAAATGCCAGCTAAATCACCACTACTATTTTTCCACTGCTGCATTTGTCAGAAATGCGTATACAAGTGGTAACAGCTAGTACTGTGTACATGAAGATAAGCTAGTGAAAATATTGTTTAATTATAAGATAAATGAATAATTATTGTAAAATTGTTAATATTATTTAGATTTCTCTGTACTCCAAATAATGTATAAAATGCTTTGCATGCCTTATTCTAAATAATCTATTTCATAAATAGAAGTTAAATATACTATTTTCATTTTTGCAATGATTTTTTTGAGTCTCAAACAGGTGAAAGCACTTAACCAAGGAAATGGCAGTTGTGTTATTTTAGGCGGTGTGATTTGACTACAAAGCTCAGTTCCTGAGATGAACTGTTTCCACTGTTAGGCGTATGAGTTTTCCAGAATAAGTTTCATAGCATGCGTTTCCTTCAAATCACCCCCTCCACACCCACATTCACGTTCCACTTCTACCTAGGAGTTGAGGAAAGACATTTCTTTGTTAATTGATTTTTCCAGAACTCTAATATTGGTCATCAATGAAAGTTGAAGTAATCTATTCTCAAAGACAGGAGGAGGACAAGGAGGAAGGCACAGGAGGAAAAGCCATAGAAATTAAAAATGCCAAAATGCTAAACTTTTTCTGCCTTTTCTCCACATAGTTGTATACGTATAGGCAAGTGGTTTAATTATTTTAAACCACTCAGTACCAACATGTTTAAATGGAATACTATTGCACAGGTAATGTCAGAGCTCTCATTTTAAAATTTTAAATCTAAGTATTAAACAGTGCCAGAATTATGAGCACAAATTATTTTGCCCTTCCAAACACTTTGAATAACTTTTTTTGATCAAAATATGTGATGAATGAAATTGTGAACTGTAAACTACTCAGAACAAATTTAGTGAGGATTTCACATTTTAGAAATTTAAATATCCAATGGAGTTACACAGAAATAGAAAAGACAGAGCTAAGTAATCAGAAATCTAAAGAAGTGGTCTATAAATTGCTATTTCTTAGAGTTATGATGTTCTTAATTCCTGTCCTTCTAGATACCTGCTTATCCATGTGTTCTTTTGTGCCCTAGGGTTACACTTTATATTTTTAATAATATTTATTAATTTGATTGCAAGCAAAGGCATGAAAATGTCACCAGTACATTAACCATAGAAATTCTAGGAAATGAATATAAATACCACATTCAAACTATTTTGGACTTTATTCAGCAAACTCATCAGCATCAGGAATAAACGTCTCCTTCTTCCTAATATAGGTACTTTCTGTTGCAATGTTCATCCCAGCTGTCCTAGGATTCTGTTTAAATGTTACCTGCAGTGGCCTCCTGGGCATATTCAGGAAATTATATTAAAATTTTTAACATGTGATAAAAAAAATCTTAGAGCAGAAAAAAATAAGTAAAAATCAAAATGAAATAAAGGAAAGTAAAGGGACTTCACATAAGAAAAAGATTCTAAAAAGATTATAAATATGTGAAAGATTTCTATACCTGTGATGGAAGAGAAATGGTGAAATAATAGAAATGCTTACAGGTCTTAAGAATTAAATAAATATTTATTAAGTGAATATTAGGTACTATATGTGTGCACACAAATTATTACAGTGACATTTACCCCCGTGTGATGGTATTAGGAGGTGGGGCCTTTTGGAGATAATTAGAGGAGTAAAGGAGGTGAAGCTCTCCTAATGGGATTAGTCTTGCAATAAGAGGTAAGAGATCCAATTTGCACACTTTCTACAAGAAAAGAGAGAATACATGTGAGGGCAGAATGGAAGCTGGCCGTGTGGAACCAGGAGGAAGGCCACGGCCCCATCATGCTGGCACCAGTATCAGCCTTCAGAACTGTGGGCAGTAGCTTCTGCCATCTGTAAGCCACCTGTCGTTACAGCAACCTCAACTGAATCAGACAACAAATGAATAAATAGAAGAAGACAACGTGAATCGTAAATGTGACCCATCCACGGTTAGCAGGGCCCTAGCGATGAGAGGCCCTAGGGAGTTGAAGTGGAAAGTTCAGAGCTATCTCTGGTAGACAGAGACCAGAAAGGGACCAAACAGTATAAAAATCCGTCCCTGTGTGGAAAGCAGACCTGATACGGTGAATATCTTGGCTTTGGAGAAGATAGTTCAAGGTGCCAATGGAATTAAATAACAATCAAACAACAGCACAGTGGGAAGTAAGGTAAGAAAAATCAAGTCTGAGCATGGTTCTTATCTCATTCACTGCCGGCCAATTTCCTCCTGAGCAAACTTGTCAGATGAATATACGCTGCTTACACTCCTGGGGATTCAGACTAGGTAAGTGGGTATGACTGTGAAACTTCTTTTATTTCTTCTTTGTTCTAAGCACCTATGCTGAAGTCTTCTTTTCCTTATTTGAAATGTCTAATTTTAATAATGGTGAACTTGTTTTAATCATGCAGTTGATATAAAGTATATATAAAATCTAATCAAAAATGGTCCTCAAGGGCGGTGCCTGTGGCTCAAAGGAGTAGGGCACAGGCTCCGTATGCCAAAGGTGGCATGTTCAAACCCAGCCCGGGCCAAAAACTGCAAAAAAAAAAAAAAAAAAGAAAAGAAATGGTCCTCAGCAAATAGAAAATTAAAATATGCCATCAAGTTAACTTAATGCTTTGCTATTCTTTCTTTTATTCTTCATTCTCTCAAACTAAAATGTGCACAAAAAGTAAAAAAGTACTTCTGAAAAATAGTGACCTACTAATTCCCCATAAGAGACAGGGAGCAATTTCTCTCTGATTGTGTTCGTCTTTAAATACAAACTTCTATGCACTCCATTAGCTGCATAGAAATGCAATCTTTTTTTAATTTTTAGATTGATATTTTTTGGCTTTCAGAAAAACTGGGGGGATGTAGAGTGCTTTATTTTGTTTCTTATTTTCTTTTCTTTATGGAATAAACTGAATTTGAAAATGAATTAGTGTAGACCTTTCATTAACTGAAGTACATTGCCTATTAGTTACCACTCTGAGCAATTTTCTGTAAGAGGCTGTTATGAGTTATAACTCTGATTTTTAATACCCTTGGAGAAATATGTTAATATGTTGTGGAATCTAACTGATTTTATCCAGCACATTAATTTCAAAGATAAGTTATATAATACATTTTAAAGAAACGAACGCACACTTATCAATCCTACGACAATATGCACTATGATTTTTTTTTAGTGTAAATATGTTATTAATATGGCTAGTGCTTTATAACTTTTTATGGAATCATTGATTGAATAGTAGAAAAATTAAGATAACTTCTGTTTTTATAATGATTTATTGCTTTTAAAATCACATTTAAATACATTGTTTAATTTTCTATAGTAATCTTATGAGCTCTTCTTAACATCGCATGCAAATTATTGAAAAAAATGTGTCAATGATATTGATCCATCAGAAAAAGCAAGAGGGGGAAGGCTTCTAACAATAATTTTATATAACTACAATAGACAAAATGGTTCAAACTATGTTATAGATGTAACATAATTTAATTCTAACAAACATAATGTATTTTTAAACTTTACTTTTGAGAATTCTAAAATATTAGAAGATAGAATAATTATTGCTAACACACAGTCAAGCTGGGATTAGGTCAAACTATTTAAAATGCAACTTCTTTTCCCTATACCACATGAACTCTTAAATATTTTTAAAACGTATGTGTTAAGTAACTTCCCCACTTAAAAATACTACTTTTAGAAGTTGTTGGGAAGAAGAGAAAATAAAAGAGATTCAGAGGGGGAAAAAAAAGAAAGAAAAAGAAAAATCAAGTTTATACCAACAATGTTATCTTTTTCTTTTTGTTCTCATGCTCAAGGTACTTAAAATTAGGCCTGAGAGTTAAAAATTATCTAGGATGACAGTTGTTAACTTTGGGCAAGCAGCTTTCAACATTAGGTCAGATGTGGGTCCAGATTTTCTGAATCAAAATAAAATTCTCTGTGTGTGTGCCTAATCTCAGCCTTTAAAATACTAATCTGATTTAGGTTAAATGCTTAACTGATTTTTCCTGAAAATAAGTGAATAGGTTAATAATCAATTAGTAGATGTTTAAAGATGAAGGCTTCCTTATACGTCAGGCGGAGTGGTAAATGTTTTTATCTGCACAATTTGTTCTTTTATTTCTCATAAGAACCTAATGAGGTTGGTACTATAATTACTCCTACTTTATGGGGGAGTTTATGTCTCCAAGAGCACACAGGGAAAGCAGCACAGGAACCTATGCAGTATTCACAAACCAAGAAGACAAATTTTATAGTAGATATAGAAAAATTACAAGGTCAGTCATGTATATGGAAATGTCTTTGGCTTTTTACTGGCAAGGAATCCTGATTATTTTAGAGCTATACTAAATATAAGGCAGTATCAATTGAATATGAAACTTATGAACATTTTTAGATGTTAAAAAACATTTCATTTTCTTTCAGATATTTCCAGTTAATTTTATTACCTAGAGGTAATAAAAAATGTAGTAATCCTTGAGAATTGATTGTGTGTCTAAATTGCTTTGATATAGCAAAGCTTTCCCAGTTACTCGTGTGAAGCTGGGTGGCACACCTCCTGGTCCTCTCGGAAGCCATTCCCCTGTGACAGAGGCCAGAGTCCAAAATAATGAGGGTTCTGGAAATTCATCAATAGTTCTCACTGTATCCCCCATATTCTATTTTCTTGTTTGTCTAACATTCTGCTCATTTATACACCTAAGAAAATGCATCTGTTACACCACTGTGAATTTCTGTTTTAATTATTCAAACAAATTTTCACTGTAAATCAGAAAGAATATAAATAACCATCATTTCCTGATATAAAGGTGGGGGGGGAAGCCACAGCTCAGTCCTTTGGTGCATCTTCTTCTCGTCAGGGTTTGAATTGAGATTGGGTTAAAATTGTTGTCTTTAACTGCCAGTATCTATTATCCATAATACAGTAAAGGATGTGAAAAAGAGCAATTTAATAAGGTTTTCTGAGAGGGGAAAAGGGCAATGTGTTATGTATGACTGCATAGAGGCATAAGCCAGAAAGCTCACATAACAAAGCAAGTACCTTGTTAGCCACCATTGGGTCAGGACAAAAAGGTACGAAACTTTCTTCAAAGAATTCATAAATATTAATACACCTTACTTAATAATGCTTCAGTTTGTAAGTATCATTTACTTGCATCTTGGTTATTAATGGTAAAGAGATAATTTTAATGCAGAATCTATTTGACTGCTCAATCTTACCCGTAAAAATCTCTGGGTAACCAGGCATCATCCCAGGCTCTGCTGGTACTAAACTCTGTTTTTCTTTTTGCAACAGAGTCTCAAGCTGTTGCCCTGGGTAGAGAGCTGTGGCATCACAGCTCACAGCAACCTCAAACTCTTGGGCCTCAACCTTACACTCTTGGACTTAAGTAATTCTCTTGCCTCAGCCTCCCGAGTAGCTGGGACTGCAGGTATCCGCCACAACACCGGCTATTTTTCTGTTGCAGTTTCATTGCTGCTTTAGCAGGCCCAGGCCGGATTTGAACCCACCAGTCTCGGTGTGTGTGGCTGGCGCCCTACTCACTGAGCTACTGGTGCCACCCTAAGCTCTGTTTTTCTTCTGCGCCTCACTCTTCCTGCTAGCACACTATTTTTTTTTTTTTTTGGTTTTCCACTCTTTTCTTTTTTTTTTTTAATTTTTTTATTAAACCATAGCTGTGTACATTAGTATGATCATGGGGCACCATTTACTACATGGTTTTATAATGACTTAATCACATTTTACCAGTATCTATAGTAAATATTCCTCGTGAACAAGAATTCTAATTTTTCTTTATTCCCTGAGTATGGTAAAGTGCCTGATATATAGAGATACTACATTTTTAGCTGTAAAACATATGGTTATATCTTTATACAGAGGGCAGTGTGTGGCCCATGGAAGTCATTTAACATTTGTTGACTAATACACAGAAAGGCTGTAACAGTAGGTGGTTCCTTTTTATTGTATTGTATTGCTAAGTATTTTTAAAACCATTAAATCACATAAGGTTGACAAATTTAAACATTGACAGAATATTTAAGCTCCTTCGGTGTATAAACCTAGAGGGGAACTAAAATATCAGAGAGGCAATCAGCCCATTCTTGACTTTATATTAACATCTGTGAAAAGTGAATACAGACATTAAAGATAGAAAAAGAGAAAATTCTTTTCTCCCCAGAAGATAGTTAAAATCACTGTTCTTTAGAGAATCCTTAGGGAGCAGGCAATGACATACTTATTTAAATAATTCAATGCACACACCTTACTGTATGCCAACATATGTACCACATATATTACAAAATTCAGCATTTCTAATATTTGTTTTTATCTTTAGAGTGTAAGTGTTCCATACGGAATAGTAGGCATGTTGGATTTAACGTAGTGTCATCGGTGTTTAAAAGAAGTCTGGCCACGTAGCAGGCATGGAATAGGTAGTTGTTAAATAAGTAACAAGTAAGGTTTTATGTTTCTGGAATATGGTTAATGAAATAGGGTAATTATTCAGATATAATATTTATTAAGAAAATGGAGACACCAAGTATCGTAAAATATGATCTCTTGTTCTGGGAGTATTTCCTTTATTTTTGTTTTTCTGAATGCTCTATTCGTAAGACATAATCCGTGTATCTATTAAGATCTCTATCTTTATTTGGTAAGTAATATGGACTAATAAAATTAAACATAGAATTTTGTGCAAAGGCATCTTTTAGTCGACTGCTTCACGTCTAAGTATTTCACACTGAAGGTGGAAACAACAGACTCTATTTTGCATGCTAATCTGCTGCGTGACTGCGGACTAACGTTGAGTCTGGAGGTGCCTCCAAGGTGTCTAGCTGATGTATTACTCTTTATGTAGAAACACCTATTTTCTGCTAAGTTTTACCTTTCCTCCACATCAAAGGTGTGAGTCTGTAAACCTCCGGCATATTCCTAGTGAACATTTGTGCCTTTCTCCAAGATATAAGTCCTGCTCCAGCCTGGACATCCTCTTGTCTTCTGGCCACCCAAGATCATGCTTCTGTTTGCAAATCCCCCTAATAAATCACCTTTTCCCAAGAAACCGTGTTTTCTGTGCTTGTTTTTTGGTTTCAGGATTTCTTTGGAATGAGGAGGCAGTTTTTCATGTACAGCCCTTTCACCCAACACTGATAATAAATGTTCTACGGGACATATTTTTTGTCTACCTGTTTAGCTCCTTCTCGGGATGATTTCCTTCTTTCACAGTAAGTTCTAAAAACAGTAAGTGTTGGGCGGCACCTGTGGCTCACGGGGTAGGGTGTTGGCCCCATATACTGGCGGTGGTGGGTTCAAACCTGGCCCTGGCCAAAAACTGCAAAAATAACCCCAAACAGTAAGTGTCATGAAGCAGTAAGCGCACCTTCCTCTCTGCTGCTCTCGAGCACCTGCATACTTACTTCTCTCTCTCTCTCTCTCTCTCTCTCTCTCTCTCTCGCTCTCTGTTTCTCTCTCCCCTTAGCTGCTTTTTCTGGACTAGTTTTATCAGTGCTTCATCTCTGAAGTCAGAAAGTACCTTTCCAGTAAGGAACTGTTATTGATATTGAACAATGCCCTTGGCTATCCTGAACCTCCTGAATCCAACAGGAAAGGAGTAAGAATGGTTGACTTGCCCCAAACACGTCTTAATTCAGCCTCTAGATCAAGAGTTATAAGCACCATTCAGCCTCCTCACATAAGGCCCTCTATGAACAGGATTTCAACATTATTCAAGAGAATCCTGATGGAATATCATGAAAGTTAGAGGGATTATGCCTTTGAAGATACCATCATTGTTAGAGAGAAGGCCCCGAGAGATTTCAAGCCCAAACCAATAAACACCTGCTGGAAGAACCTATGTCCGGATGTGGGGCTGAAGGAACCTATGTCCAGATGTGGAGCTGGAGGAACCTATGTCCAGATGTGGAGCTATAGAACCTATGTCGGATGTGGAGCTGGAGGAACCTATGTCCAGATGTGGAGCTGGAGGACCTATGTCCAGATGTGGAGCTGGAGGAACCTATGTCCAGATGTGGAGCTATAGGACCTATGTCGGATGTGGAGCTGGAGGACCTATGTGTGGATGTGGAGCTGGAGGAACCTATGTCCAGATGTGGAGCTGGAGGAACCTATGTCTAGATGTGGAGCTATAGGACCTATGTCGGATGTGGAGCTGGAGGACCTATGTCCAGATGTGGAGCTGGAGGAACCTATGTCCAGATGTGGAGCTATAGGACCTATGTCGGATGTGGAGCTGGAGGACCTATGTGTGGATGTGGAGCTGGAGGAACTTATGTCCGGATGTGGAGCTGGAGGAACCTATCTCCAGATGTGGAGCTAGAGGACCTATGTCCGGATGTGGAGCTGGAGGAACCTATGTCCAGATGTGGAGCTGGAGGAACCTATCTCCAGATGTGGAGCTAGAGGACCTATGTCCGGATGTGGAGCTGGAGGAACCTATGTCCAGATGTGGAACAGTAGGAACCTATGTCCAGTTGTGGAGCAGTAGGAATCTATGTCCAGATGTGGAGCTGGAGGAACCTATGTCCAGATGTGGAGTTGGAGGACCTATGTGTGGATGTGGAGCTGGAGGAACCTATGTCCAGATGTGGAGCTGGAGGACCTATGTCCGGATGTAGGGCTGGAGGAACCTATGGATACTCGTAAACTATGCATTCCCATATTCAAATTCTTCTACTGTATTTGAATTAGTTTTTGAGTCTTTAAGACTCTACCAGGTCTATCCTCAATTTTGATCATTAAACTCATCTCCTCTCACTTCCTTCCCCCTCCCGCCTCTTCATTCCACAACAAGCTTATTAGAGCCTTAAACTCTGTCTCTGGTACTCTCTCATCCAGAAACTCTCTTTTCCAAGAAAACAATACAAATGGCAAAAGTTACTGAATATGTATTAAGTGCCAGGCACTTTTCTGAATGCTTTATATATGTATATATGTTACCTTATTTAACCCTGGTAGTAATCTCATGGGGATATACTGTCTAAAAGTCACTTCCCAAAGGGGGAAATGGTGATATAGAGTAGTTAAGTAACTTATCCAACTTTACACACTAATACCCATATTTATATGACTTAGAAATGGTTTATAAAGTGACTCAGAAATATCAGCAGCTTCTTGTTTTAGCTGTGGTCCAATTCAGATACATGAATGATGTCAGCACATTCAGAAACAGAGACTCTTTCCGTTTATGATTCCAGTTGCTTTTAGGTAATCCGAACCTGTCTGTTCAGCTGGGAAGATCAAAGAAGAGCCCACAAAAGATTGATTGTCAGAACTTTTCAAGTTCTAGGTCTGGAAAGGATCTACATCATTGCTGCTCATGTACCACCGGCCAATATTTAGGCATATGAAATTCTCCAACTATAGCATATCCTGGGCTGTGAATCTAGCTGTGTGCCACATATCAGATCTCTTCCTTTCTTTCCCTTCTCTTTTCATTTATGACCTCCTCTGAAAGCAGTATTAGAAACACTGCACTTAATATATATAAAATCCACCCCACCTTTAACTGTCTAATCCTATTTTATTCATAATACTTATAGCTAAACAAAAGTAAATGTTATGTCTATTTATTTTCAGATGTGTGTGTATTTGAATTGGAACATAGAAACACATTTATATACATTTTTCAAATTAACACATAAATAGATTCAAGTATAATATGACCTGGCCATTCTTATATAGTCTGAGGCCTGGACAAAGCCATTTTCCCAAATAAGACTGCATCTTTCTAGCCCCTCGTGTGCAAAATACCCTGATGTTGCAGCTGAGGCTGACTGAAATTGTAATAGGGACCAGACCAATTCTGGGTAAAGCAAGTGTGGATAAAAAAGAGAAAGAACTTTTAAATGGATAGCATTGAAAAACTTACTTTGGGGAAATTAGTTTGAAATTATTTTATACTTTCGCTTTTTTATGTATCTGAGCTTCTGGATTCTGTTAAAATATTTTGAAAATAAAAATAAGCTACTTTTAGTCAAGCTAAACAATCTGAGTATCTTAATCTAACAATTTTTGGCAAATTTAACCTCTGTACTTTGCTGTTTCTTTAGTTCACAATTACTTGGTGTTGACCTATCCGACTGCTATTTCCTACTGATAAGACAGAGTAACATGGAAGTGACTATAGACTGATACCATAGAACAAGCTCTTCCCAGAAAACCAACACATGAACCTATTCATCTGGCTTTACCTGATTGGTTTCTAAGCAGAAAAAAATAAAATTTAAAAACTAAATATTTAGAGAAAATAGAACGTTGCAAACTAAAATGTGGAAGTGAGGTTTTCATGAAAGATACGCATTCCTTCCGAGTGTAGTAATGTTGCCGACTTCCTAAATCTAGGTGGTTCTGTTTCCTTGAGCTGCCAATTAGATAGTGGAGAAATCCAATACTGGAGAAACTCATTTAAGTGTTAGAGCACTCCTCTCTCCCTAAGGCGAACCCTGCTTGTCTGGATGGCAATGAAAGTGGGAGAATTTCTTATCTCACTGTTTCCTTGAGTCTTTCAGTTTGCTCAAACTCTATTCCTCCTTCAGCCACTCCTAGTAGACTTTGCTCAAATTTCCAGTCTATGGTCTTTCTTTTAATTTGTGTTTTCCGTTTCTTCATTTTATGTGCTTTATTGCTGTATTGCAATTATTTCATGTATCGAATTCCTTTAACTTAATATAATTAATATATGTAATATTTATAATAAATAATTTTAGTTATCTCTGCTCTAATTTATAAACTCAGTAAAATTCATATCTATGATTTTTCTTTTCATTTCCACTTCCATTTGTTTGTTTACAACCTGTTTAGTATTTTTTAATCCATGGCGAATCCTAACGCACTCATACGGATGTTTTATGTATGTTTACCTAGAAATCAGTTTCTGGGTATTTTGTTAAGTGGTGCTTTGAAGGTATAAATTCGACACCATAGTTCATTTGATGATTCTTTTTCTTTCTTGGTTGTTTACCTTTATCTCATGCTCAGAGATTATGTGTGTGTGTGTTGCTTCTGTCTTGGATGATTTATGTCTCTATTCAAGTCTTTTAAATAATTTTCTTTTGCTGAATGGAATGAATAACATTGTTTTATTTACTTTTTCACCTTGTTGTTTCTAGACTACGTTTAGTAAAAATCAGATATGTATATCTACGCAAACCTGGAGTTGAATTTATTTATACATTTCCCCCTTTTTTCTATAGCAAGTTCCTTTACAACACCCCAGACTGGGAGTTGGAATTGATCAAGTATCCACTTTACAAAAGCAACTGTGCCTCTGAGTTTATGTGCGGATTCTGTTCGCATTTGCCATCGTGAATAAGCCTGAAGTTTCAGTGGCTATGCCAAGAGAGGCTAAATCTCATCCTCATTTTATAGCACCTTCCTTTAGTCCCCTTGGTTCTTAATTCAGCTTTTCCCCACCTCACGGTTTTGCATTTTCCCTTTCTATTTGCCATCTACTGATTTCCTTTTCCTAATTTCAAGATAAATTATGTATTTTAATGTTAAATTCATCATGTTATCCAGCTTCTTTGTATGTTTTATGGGAGAGGGAACTTCCTCTGTCACCTCAGCCACTGCCAAGTCTTGTTAAATAGTAATGCACGTCATATTTATGTTAACCCTTACAGTCTGCAATTTGAGCTTTGCAATCCTTTTCCATCCTGCTGCACAATATGAATTTTTCTCACCAGAATGAATTTTTCTCTGCTCACATAGTCTCAACTTCTCTGTGCTTATCTTTTCTCCTAAAAGGAATTTTATTCTCTAAGGATCCTAAGTTGGCTCAGTTTTCTAGAGCACCCTTTTCTGAATATTTCGTTCACTCTATTTCTGCAATTAAAATTTTTCTTTTATCTGCATTTTGTGTTAAATATAAACAATTTAATTTTCTATAATAAAAATTAACTACTATGAGTATATAGCTAATATGAAAATATCAATATCAGAAAATGTAGTGGAGCTACATTATTTCTAGATTTACTATTACCTATATTATTATTCCATGAGGAACTCTTGGATGAAAAGCTTAACTGTATTCCTTATGTACAAAAATCTTCTTAAGGTGCCTACAATTATAGAGCCAGAAAGAAGCAAGTAAAAAAATAATAAGTCCAATTTTTTAAGAAATTATTATTTTTTTATTTCATATTAATGTGAGGGTACAGACAACTAGGTTATAATGTTTGCATTTGTTAATTAGAATCCCTCTTGTAGTTGTGTCTGGCACCCAAAAAGTGTGCCAAATACCTTTATATTGTGCCCATTAAGTGGGAGCATACCAATCCCCCTTCCTGCTTCCTTCACCCTTCTTCCCCCTCCCCCCAACTTGGATTGAATTGAATTTTTCTCTTATGTGTGCTTGTTAGATTATCCCCTGGCTTCGTATTAGTGATACCGGAATTTCACACTTCAGTAGGTCCTTGGTCTCGGGGATTCAAAGAATGAACCCACGGACCACAGATCAGTGGTAAGATAGGACTTTTATTAGAAGTTAGAAAGGAATACAGGAAAGCACCAGAGCTCTTGGAAGGGGGAAAGAGCTGAAGAACTCTCTTAAGAGTCTCCACATGGACTCCTTTATCTAGGGGTCTTAAGTCTAGAGGATTACACGTGGTCAGCAGTTGGTCCTTTCTGGTCTTTGTCCCTGAGAAAGGTTTAGGGTGTGTGCTCCTACCCAAGGTGGAACCACCCAAAAAACCATCACAGGTTGCTTTGTTCATGATCTTATCAGAGCCCAGAGGGTTTGTCCCAAAAAAGGCAGTCTGCTTGTGCCTGGAAATGGGGGTCTGACTTCTGAGCTCACCTGGGCCTAGAGAATGGGGGGCGCCCTGTCTAGCCCTGAGTGGTGGAATCATGGGTCACTAGTATTGAGTATGCTTGCTTTTCCTTCCTTGTGATACTCTACTAAGAAGAATATGTTTCCACTCAAGGTTAATACAAAAGATGTAAAATACCTATTTTTTTATGGCTGAATAGTATTCCAGGGTATACATATACCACAGTCTGTTAATCCGTTCCCAGATCCATGGGCCTAATAGGTTGTTTCCACATTTTAGCAAATGTAAATTGAGTTGCAATAAACAGTCTAGTGCAAATGTCTTTATAATAAAATGATTTTTATTCTTCTGGATAGATGCCTACTAATGAGATTGGGGAATTAAATTAAAAGTCTATTTCGAGTTCTTTGAGGATTCTTGATACTTCTTTACAAAGACGCTGTGTTGGTTTGCAGTCCCCAAAACAGTGTAAAAGTGTTCCCTTCTCTCCACATCCCAGACAGAATCTGCAGCTTTGAGACTGTAATATGGCTTATTTTCAGTGGGGGTTAGGTAATGTCTCAGGGTGGTTTTCTTTCTTTCTCTCTCTCTCTCTCTCTTTTTTTTTTTTTTCAGTTTGAACCCGCCATCTCCTGCATATGGGGCTGGCGCCCTACTCCTTTGAGCCACAGGTGCCACCCTCAGGGTGGTTTTTATTTGCATTTCTCTGATGGTTAAAGACAATGAGCATTTTTTCAAATGTTTATTAGTTATTTGTCTGTCTTCCTCAAGAAGAATTTGCTCATGTCTCTTGCCCAGTGATAGACAAGGTTGTTTGCTCTTTTTTTGGTGATTAATTTGAATTCTCTGTAGATTGTAATATCAAGCCTTTGTCAGATTTGTAACATGCAAATATCTTTTCCCGTTCTCAAGGTTCTCCATTTTGCTTTAATTTTTGTGTCCTTAGAGGTGCAGAAGATTTTCACCTTAAGTTCTATTTGTTTATTTTTGTTGTTACTGTGAAGGCCACCAAAATCTTCTTCATAAAATCTTTCCCCAGGCTGACATCCTTCACAGTTTTTCCCACATTTTGTTCTAGGCTTTTTATCATTTTATGCCTCTGATTCAAATCTTTTATCCATCTTTCTAAGTAGTGAAAGCTGTGGGTCCAATTTCATTCTTTTACACGTGGTTATCCAGTTTTCTCAGCACCATTTATTAGGTAAAGATTCTTTTTCCCCATGTATGCTTTTGTTTGGTTTGTTGAAGATTAGATGGTGGTAACAGACTGACTGGTTTTATTGGTTTTCTACTTGTTTGCAAATGTCTATGTCTCTATTTTTGTGTGAAAACCATGCTGTTTTGATCACTGTGGACTTGCAATATAATCTGGAATCTGGTAGGGTGATGCCTCCAGCTTTGGTTTTATTACTAAGAATTGCATTGGTTATGTTTTTCTGATTCCATACAAAACAAAGAACCAGTTTTTCCAGTTCTTCAAACTATTATGTTGTTATTTTAATGAGGATTGCATTAAATCTGTAGATTGCTTTGGGTAGAATTGACATTTTAACAATGTTGAGTCTTTCCAGCCAAGAACATAGTACGTTTTTCCATTTGCTACTGTTTCCTGCTATTTCTTTTCTCAGGCTTTTATAACTCTCTTTGTAAAGATTCTTCACCATTTTTTTTTTAATTTAATCATAGCTGTGTACATTAATACCATCATGGAGTACAATGTGCTGGTTTTATATACAATTTGAAATATTTTCATCGATCTGGTTAACATAGCCTTCATGGAATTTTCTTAGTTATTGTGTTCAGACATTTTTTTGTTAGATATATTCCTAGGTATTTCATTTTCTTTCAAGCTACTATGAAGGGAATTGCGTCTTTGATTTCCTTTTTGACTTGGCTGTTCTTGCATATACAAAGGCTACTGATTGGTGAACATTGATTTTATACCCTGAGACAATACTTCCCAGAGTACAAAAAGTACTTGATCACTTCCAGGAGGCTCTGGAATTTTTCTACATATAAGATCACATCATTAGCAAAAAGTGAGAGCTTGACGTGTCCCACCCCCATTTGGGTTCCCTTTATATACTTCTCTTGCCTGATTGCACTGGCTAGAATGTCCAGAGCTTTGTTGAATAGTAGTGGTGATAGAGAACATTCTTGTTTGGTTCCAGAACTAAGTGGAAAAGCTTTCAGTTTTATACCATTCCAAATAATGCTGGCTGTGAGTCTGTCATAGACGGTTTCTTTCAATTTAATAAATGTGTCAACTATGCCTATTTTCTTAAGTGTTCTTGTTAGAAAAAAGATGCTGAATTTTGTCAAATGCTTTTTCTGCATCCACGGAGATGATCATATGATCTGTTTTTGCTTCTACTGATATGGTGTACTACATTTATGGATTTGTATATGTTAAACCAGACTTGCATCCCTGGGTTAAAGCCTACTTTAGTTGTGCATAATTTTTTAATGAGTAGCTGTAATCTATTAGCTAAGATTTCATTGATTATTATTGTGTCAATATTCATTAGTGAAATTGGACTCTAGTTCTCCTTTTAAGCTGAGTCTTTTCCTGGTTTTGGTATCAGAGTAATGTTTACTTCATAGAACATGCTGGGGAAGGGTCCTTCCTACTCAATGTTTTGGAATAGGTTCTGCAGAATAGGTACATGCTCATTTCTGATGGTATGATAGAATTCTGGTCCTGGGCTATTTTTTTTGGGGGGGGGAAGCTTTATTATTGTTTCTGCAATCTCAGCACTTGATATTGATATGTTTAAGAGATTTATTTCATCCTGATTAAGTCTAGGGAAATGGTATGATTCCGTATTGGTCCATTTCCTCCACATTGTCAAATTTCTGGGTATAAAATTATTTTTGTAGTAGTTAGAGTTAATTTCTTATACCTATGTGGTATCTGTTGTTATTTTCCATTTTTCACTTCCCATGAAGGTTATGAGAGTTTTTAATTTTGTTTCCAGTTAATCTTGCTAAAGATTTGTCAATTTTGTTTACCTTTTCAATGAACAAGCTATTTATTTCATTGGTTTTCTGAATGACTCTTTCAATTTCACTTGCTTCAATTCTGGAGTCATTTCTGAATGACTCTTTTCAATTTCATTTGTTTCACTTGTTTCACAATTTCACTTGTTTCAAGTTCACTTATTTCTGATTTAATTTTGGTTATTTCTTTTCTTCTGCTAGATGTGGGATTGGATTGCTCTTCTTTTTCCTTGAGATGTTTCCTTAGGTTGTTGATGTGCTCTCTTTCTGTTTTTTTAGATGTGGAATCTAATGTGATCAATTTCCCTCTTAGCACTGCAGTGCAGTGCAGTGCAGGTTTTGGTAGCTTGTGGTTTCATTGTTGTTATGTTGGAAGAATTTAAAATTTCCTTCTTTACCTCTTCCTTGACCCAATTGTCATTCAGCATAAGGTTGTTTAGTTTTCCTCTCTTTGTGTGATGATGAAAATCTATGTTGGTGGTGAACTTCCAACTTTATTGCCTAAGAATATGATATGATACAGGGTATAATTTCAATTCTTTTGATTTTGTTGAGTCAAGTAATTATTAAAGGGTTTTTGAGCATTCTGATTGGATTCTATGAAGAATAGTGGTTTAGAGAGTCAGGATAGTAACTGAAAACTCTTTTATATCTGCACCTTTTTCATCCATAGGAAATGTCAAAAACTTTTAACTTTCCTTCAAGACAGTGTATTTCAGGAATGATCACTGTTTGCACATATTACAGTTTTTCTCCCTTGTTATCATTAGGTAAAAGAAAATGAGTACTGTTAAGATCATTTCCCAAAGTGACTTCAATACCATATTTATCTATATATGCCTGTTGTATTGCCTGTGAATGTTAAAAAGTAGGGATACCATAAATAAAGGTGTGATTGTGTTAGCCATCACTGAATAGTGGAGCTCTGTTAACATCCTTGTTTTAAACAGTCCAAACATTTCGAATGTTGCATTTCTATAATTTAAATAATTTAATAGGTTTTTTATTGACATTCTTTTATGGGTAGTTTTTCTTCATTTGATAATCATTGATCACAGACATCCTCTTTACCTACATTTTTTTGTGATTTGCTGTCTTGTCAGCATAGATCATACTAATATTTTTGTATGTTAATTTTCTTTTAAATGCAAAAAGGACAGTTAAGTGAAAAGGTGAGTTACAACTGTTTCATCACTTGGCTCTGAACAGAACTACCAAAAGCTTCAATTCAGGCCTCAGAATCATAAGAATAAGAGTTATGATATTCTGTGCACCAGCTTAAAGATATCTAAAACTCCAGAATGTGAAGCCTAACTCATTTTCTTCAGTACATTAATCAAAGTACCTTTGACAACCAGAATTATGTTGTTATTCATGTGAGGCACTCAAAACAGTTCTCAATTCCCAGGTGAAATTCGTGTCACAATTCTGAAATAGTGACAGAGAGGAAAAAAACAACTTGTTAAAATACCAAGAAAAGGTAAAATATTTCTGATTTCAACTAAATATTAAATAAATACTTGATATTTCAAACTAGTTATTGACACTGTACATCATCTATACTCTATTACCACAATAAACAACACATTTCATTTTTGCCATTTCTTTCCTATGTATTAAAATTATATATATGATTTTATAAAGTTTATAATATTTAATATTTTATCATGTTTTATAGTTCAGTTAGTTAACAGCAAACTAATATTGCAATTTTGGTCCATATGGATCATATGGATCAAGTACTTTTTATTCTCTGGCTGTATTTGTTCATTCTTAATGAAAGCAATTAGAAGTTAAACATAAATCTGAACTAAAACACAAAAATGAGCATGTCTGTAAAAATATTTGACTACAGAAAATATAATGAACTAAATAATTGCTGCTATGTTTAACTTTAGTATTTTCATACTTATGTGTTTAATCGAAAAGCTTAGATAGTCCAAGTTATTATGCTTATTGAATTATACTGTGTTATTAGCTAAGTTTTAATTTGGTTCCTGGCTTGTGATCCCTCTGAATCATAGTACACTGAGTCCTAAAATCCAGTAACCTAGAGGTCTGCCTTTATTTTTTTTATTCATACTTACTTATTGTTACTACAGAAAAATCTTAATTTTTCAATATTCTCAGGACAAATTTTAAAGGCTGATAGAAAGTCATATAAGTAATAAAATTCAAGCAATATTATGAGGTTAAAATTTAAAGATGGATATGCAGTTAGAGATTTCACTAGAGAAGTATCTAATAACCCTAAACAGCGTGAATATAATTGCTATATGATCAGTTTCAAATTAAAATCTAGGCCAGAACTCAGGCTGTAAATAATGTTGTTTGTGGAGAAGTAGCTAGGTAGTTAGTAGCAACTTTTCTTGGAAGAAGGACAAGGCAGGACCCCCAGGGTGTCATCTTGGTTCCATTCACCTTAATATTTTTCAAGTGATTGCTCACACCTGGAAGGAGGGAATGCTTTAAGAATCCACAAATCAGAACTGAGCATGCCAACTGCAAACTGATGTAGAAGGCTATTTAGCCCAGCGGTTCTAAACCTGTGGGTTGTGACTCCTTTGGGGGTTTAATGACCCTTCCACAGGGGTCGCCTAATGTTAGATATTTATATTGCAATTCATAACAATAGCAAAATTATAGTTATGAAGTAGCAACAAAAATAATTTTATGGTTGGGGGTCACCACAACATGAGGAACTGAATTAAAGGGTCGTGGCATTAGGAAGAGTGAGAACCACTGATTCTACCCTAATAAAAAGTGCAATAGAGTCTTGAAGATGACCTAGAACAGCCTTAAGACTAATGATCATGTGGCCCCGTGGGTTCTCAGGGAAGGTCATCAGAGGTCTCCAAAGGCAGTAAGACTGTTTCAAAGGTGTCTTTTGAATCACCAGGCATGTCCAAGCCAGACAGTAAAAGAGAGTATCTCCAGCCATGTTCAAGGTCTCTTTGCCTATTTGCCCTGGAAATGGAGGCCCATTCACTGTCTAGGATGAATGTATCCTGCTTTGTAAACATTTTTACTCCATAAACCTATCTTTCTGGGCGGCACCTGTGGCTCAGTCGGTAAGGCGCCGGCCCCATATACGGAGGGTGGCGGGTTCAAACCCGGCCCCGGCCAAACTGCAACCAAAGAATAGCCGGGCGTTGTGGCGGGTGCCTGTGGTCCCAGCTACTCGGGAGGCTGAGGCAAGAGAATCGCTTAAGCCCAGGAGTTGGAGGTTGCTGTGAGCTGTGTGAGGCCACGGCGCTCTACCGAGGGCCATAAAGTGAGACTCTGTCTCTACAAAAAAAAAAACTATCTTTCTCTCCCTCAATCAACTTTGCATCATGCTTGCTTTACTTTACATTTTCTGAACAATATCTCTCCAAGAACTAAGGGCCCAGGCTGCTCCCTGAAACTCTGACATTTTCGGCAAGGGGCAGCTGCCTGGAAACCCAACATAATCATGTTAATAAAAGTTATAAAGAAATTGAAAACTTTATCTATTTCATGATTACATAGATACCTTAATGTAAAGTTGAGAAAACTTTTTTATGTACCTAATTTACTAAAGGTTTTTACCATAAATGAACAGTGAATATTATCAAAAGCTCTGTCAGCCAAAACAGTCTTGTTTTTTCTTCTGTTAATATGAAGAATTAAATTGATTGCATTTCATATGGTAATGAACTTTTCATGCATCAGATAAACGCTACCAGGCTATAATCCCTTAACTTTTAAAAAATATTGATGAATTTTATTTGCTCATAGTTTAGTTAAAGATGATGTGCCTTTTTTCCAGGAGTTTAGGGTAGTAATTTTATTTTATTATAATGTCTTAGTAAGATTTTGACATTAGGATTTTGCTGACCTCTTACAACAATTGAGGATGTTTCTTTATTCTCTGACAGTTGTTCTATAGGTTACCTTATGTAGTGATATCTAAAATGGGCATTGGGGAATATGTCCTTGGGGTATGAAGTGTTTTTGTGGCCCATTCCCTACCATTAAAGATTGGTCTAAGAATAAATTTTAGACTGAAATAGTCATAGAATTGATTAGTACGGTCATTTTACTTACTTGGTTTTATTCTGAGGGCAGAAGAAGGATTATTTTGGGGTTTGTTTTCATGTTTTTTTGTGTGTGTTTATTGTCTTGCTTTGTTTTGTCCTGGTTTGATTTTGGTATTTTTAAATCTCTTGATGAGAAGAGTCGGTTTCCTGTACCATAATCACAGCCTTGGGTATTTTCAGGACTATTTTCTTGAATTTTTGTGTGTGTTTGTTTTTGCTTTGTTTATGTTCTAACTTTGTAATTGCTGGTAGTATAGCACTATATAAGAAATATTATCTATACATCAATAAAGTAGTTTACTATAAATTATTTAAGTAAATTACTTAGAACAGTGGTCTAATTGTGAAAATTAATTCTCTAAAAATATTCTAATAAAATTTTCTCATTCTGTATATGTGGTATCAGTAGCACCATTTTTGCTCTCAGTTATTAATCATAATAAAACATATTTTCACCTATTTATATTTTTACTGTTCTTAAGGGCTAATGATTCATGGGTATTTAATCCTTTTAATATTTTAAAATGGGGACACCTAGTTTAATTCCTTTAACTTAAATCTTTCTTGGCATATAAACTGAGAATTTCATCAGTAAGTAACACTAATGGATAAGTGTCAGTGCTGTATTTACAGTGAACTTTTTCACACTAATTGTGTTATAAAAGCTGCTGAAGAAACATGAACAAACAAATTAAAAGGAAGCAGAATTAATGAGGACGGGTGAAAAGTTATGTAATACTTTTGGGTAAGTGTATTATGTACGGGAGAAACTAAATATTGAGTATTACATGTTAGGTTGGCAGTTTTCAACCCACCATAACCCACCATAAAAAAAATGACAGTAAAATCTTCTTTGGAAGGAAATTGATTCATCTGAAACAAAACAGGAGTCTCATTTTTTTCCTTAAGAATAGTCTCCAGCAAGATGGAATGCTGGTTATTGCTGGCCACTTCAACCAGATCTTTATAGCACAGCCTAGAGGAACTGTGGTTCAGTCATATTCATGTGAACTCACTTTAAATCACACAAAATAATAAAATAGTGCTCAACTGGATGAATGCAAAATAAAATTATAATCTATTCATCAGAAAAGAGGAATTTCATATAAATAATGAAGTTAATCGTTGATTGTAATATAAGCAGAAGACACGTGTATATTTAGAATATTCATTTATTCTTAATGTAAATATCAGGGTTATGTTATCCAGTAGGAATATCCTACTGTTATCCAGTATTCCTACTGGATAAAAACATATATATGCTCCATTTTTCTTCTTATTATTTTTTTAAAAATTGTAAATGTATTCTAAATAACTTGAAATAAACATATATATGTTCATATATATGCTTCATTTTTCTTCTTATTTTTTTAATTGTAAATGTATTGTAAATAACTTGAAATAAATCATATGACAGATTTTAAGTTTAGAGTAAAAACAGTAGATTATCTATTATCCTTCTCAAATATAAAATGGTCTTGTCCACAGGCAGTAAAATATAATATATCATTCACTATCTTAAAAATGAATTGTGATCATTTCCACTAAATTCCAGAATTTTCTATTTATTATTTATACTATTAAACACACCAGGAATGCCAGAACAAAACCTAAAAGACAAATTGTAAAGCGATAAAAGCATTTCTGAATGCATAAATCAAACACACACTCTGCCAATGTTCTATTAAGAAACATCAGGAGGGTTTAATTTTTCCCATTTTTAAAATCCTGTACATTGTTATTTTTAATAATGCATAATACATAGTCTATATAAGGGTGATGACAGAATGAAAGGAAAGGAACAGCCGCTTGGAATGGAATGTAGCTTTCTTTTTGATGATGGGCTTTACATTTGTCTGATATCAAGACTGTATAACTACTTAATGAGAAAGATTTTAATTTTATGTGCTAGTATTAGATGTGACAAGGTAGCTAGGTCGCCCACCCTAACTCACCCTTCAGTACCTGAGAACATTGTCAGTTTGATTTCCCCTAAGTCAGTGCTGTTCTACACTTTTCCTGTTTGGCATTTGCTCTTGAGGATTTGTTCTTTCAGTTTCATCTTTCAACTGCATAATAAAACAGCAGGTGTTTTCTAAAAGTGGGACTCACTGATTGAATTTCTCATAATAGCAGGAAAAGGTAGAGATGTCACCCAAAGTCTTGTACCTAGAAGTTATCATTCTGACACTGAAATAGTACTTTTAAAGAAAAAGCACTCACAAGTCAAAGATTACCATAGTCATTACAGGCATAATACAAAAGTCGTTTATCAAAATGTAAACCATGCGGTGCAACTAGATACTAATGAGTAGCATCGACAAAGGTTAAATATAAATACTCATAATTACAGCTTTCTGGTGAAAAGATATTATTACTTTCTTTCTTATCCACAAGACAGAGCTCTAAAATAACAAACAGAGACAAAAGTGTGTTTATTCTGCAATCTTAACAGCACTAGGAAATGTTCCATTCAAAACATTTTGGATATGTAATGCTATTGCTTGTAAACTAGATTGAGATTTTTCAACCAATGAAGTTGTATATAATAGCACTTTAAATTTTGAAATTTCAACCTGGTGCTCAAAGACATATGTTTTTGTTTGTCAAGTTTATCACACAAACAAAGCAAAAACTTAGAAAATGTCAACTCATTGCAAGTTAAAAGTCTATAATGAAGTACTGTGAAGCAGGACTACAAGAATTATAGATGGTATTTCATAAAGATAAATTGAATTATGATATTTTTCTGCATAAAAATCATAAAGAATAAATTACTATAAAATGCCCTGTGCTGGTCATGAAAACATGAGTTGCATTATTGAATTGATAATAGTTTCTCTTTAATGTACTTGTTGATCTCAGTGTAGAATAATTAGCATCATAATGAACATGAGAGATACTTATAGAATGTTAAGTGATAAAATGAAGAAAATTCTATTTATTTTATGATTATAACTAACATAATACATATTCATATGCAAAGGCACCAGAGCTATAATTTATAATTATACATTTATTTATTATCTTGGATTTCTTCATTACTATAATAATTTTAATAAAATAAACTTATTCTTGAAAAATAATTTTAGTAGATCTTTTGAAGATATGAAGAGGCTAATGCTATATAATAAATAGCACTCACTAGCTAGGGCTGCCTGGGAGGAACAGTCCTTAGGGTCCTAACATGAGACCAGCTCTGATGTGCCTGCTGAGCTTGAGCAGCTACCCTTGGGGTGAGTTGGGTGGCCCCTGCACCCCCGGGAAAGCCACTTTGTGGCCAAGGGACACCGTTTGGAAGGTCAAGGTGTGTCTACTAAGTAGTCTGGTGAGAACTTCAGGCTCCCAACCCATCAGGAATTGAATGCTAGTGAAGCCACCAAGCCCTGATTGAGGGAAAATAAATCAGAAAGACTGGACAGGTCACCTCTGCAAGTAGATAGTGGTATCCAGACCCCATCTTACGGAGCAGAAAAAGTGCACATGTTTTGTAGCTCCTAACCCCAGAGCACCACATGGTGTCTAGGCAATATTTTTCATTATATATCCCCCCCCCTTTTTTTCCAATCTTTTTGGAACACCAACAGGTGTCCAAGCAACAATGTATTGGAATATATATATAGGTTTTTAGTTTTTTTCTTGCTTTTTTTTGTTTTGTTGTATTTTTATTTTCTCATTATTATTTCTTGAATATCAAGGGGTCCTTTTTTTTCTTTTCTTTCTTTCTTTTTTTTTTTTTTTAGACAGAGTCTTACTATGTCACCCTGGCTACAGTGTCATGGTGTCACAGCTCACAGCAACCTCAAACCCTTGGGCTTAAGCAATTCTCTTGCCTCAGCCTCCCAAGTAGCTGGGACTACAGGCACCTGCCACAATGACTGGCTATTTTTTGTTGCAGTTGTCATTGTCATTTAGTAGGCCCAGGCCAGGTTCGAACCCGTCACCCTTGGTGTATGTGGCTGGAGCCATAACCACTGTGCAATGGATGCTAAGCCAATAGGTCCATTTTTGATACAATTTTTCTGCCCCTATTTTTCTTTCTTTCTTTCATATTTCTCCCCTTTTTTCTTTCTTCTGGTAGATACCTTTCTACTTCTCTCATCTTCCCCTCATAAATTATTCAACAACTGAGTGACCCCATTTTTTTTTACATTTTACCTAATTTCACATTTAATTTTCCTTACTGTTATCATTATTGTTTCCTTTCTTTGACATATTTTATTCGATTTCTTTCTGTATTCTATTTATGGAACATAGCCTCACTTCGAGGCCTAGGCTGGGATGTCATGACATTAGCATCACTCCAGGAGGTCTGGAGAGCCCACTCTAGAGTGTCCTTCTACTTTTGGCCTTTGGAAGGATGGTATTGGTAGGTTCCCACTGTGACACACTGCTGATTTTTAAATATTTGGTGGGAGGTAGGGTCTTACTTTTAATCAGGCTACTAGGGAGGGTGAAGTTCTTACCAGACTGCTTAGTAGACACACCTTGACCTTCCAAACGTTGCCCCTTGGCCACAAAGTGGCTTTCCCAGGAGTGTGGGATTCTAGCAAGGCCCTCCAGAGTGCTGGAATTGTGGGTGTGGGTCAAAGCACCTGCAGAATACCTACTATAAATCCTGTCTTTCTCTGTCCATCCTTCTTCTCTCTGTTTTTTTTTTCCTTCTTTCACTGCCACCCTTTTTTTTTTTTTTTAACTTTTATTTCTTTTTTTCCTTTCTTGCTCTTTTCTTTCCCTTTTGAACTTATACCAAAAAGCCACTTGAACACCTAAGGACAGAGACAAGTATAAATCATGGTATAATTTATAAATTATGGTATAATTTACAAATATAAATTATGGTATAATTTAAAGAGAGGGAGAAAGTGAGAGGAAAAGACAGGGGATGGGATGAACAAGAACAAAACATGCGTGAGGAGAAACCAACGAAAAATTCCAGCAACATGAAAAACTAGAACAAATCAATTCCCTATTGGATCCTGAGGCAGTCAATGTAGAGAAATCCATGTATGAAGAAATTTTGGAATGACAGAAAAGAAATTTAAAGTACAATGGCAAAAACAATGAAGAGAATTAAAGAAAAACTTGAAAATAACAAAAGAAAATTTAATATTGACCCAAATAATGAATTAAAGACATAATGAAATTAGAAATAATATATTAGAGCTTAATAAATTGAAATAGTCAATTGGGAACTTAAAAATGCCATGGAAAGTACCAATAACAGATCAGAACCTAGAGAAGAGAGAATCTCTGAGTTAGAGAAGAAAGCCCTTGAGTTAACCCAAGCATTTAAAAAAAGGCAGAAAAGAAGAAAGAAAAAGCAGAAGGACCACTTAGAGACTTAAGAAAGCAATCAAAGATACTAATTATAGGTAACATTGAAGGGGAAGAAGAAGCCCTACTAGAGGATATCATAACTGAAAATCTTTCAAGCATCACCAAAGATTCTGAAATACTTCATTTACAGGGATATCAAAGCCAGTGGGTCTCCAACACAAACAGAGCATCTCCAAGACACATTGTAGTAAACATGCCCAACATAAAAACTAAAGAGAAAATTCTGTAAGCAACCAGGAGTAAGTGCCAATTGACCTACAGAAAGAGATTCACCAAAGTGTCAGTGGACTTTTTAGCTGAACTATTTTAAGCCAGAATAGAGTGGTCATCTAACTTTAACCTTCTTAGCCAAAATTTTCAGCCCAGATCTATATCCTGCTAAACTTAGCTTTAAAATTGATGAAAAACTTATGTTTTACTGACATGAAAACATTAAGAAAATTTGCCATAAGATAAACTCTACAGGAAATACTTAGACCATTATTCACAGTAACCATCGCAGTGGACCACAAGCAAAGTAAACAGCTAGAAATTAAAGGAAAAACCTAGCTCTCACAAGGATAAAACTAAGCAACAGACTTTTATAAAATAAGATGAATAGAACTCTACCATACTTATCAGTTCTCTCAGTAAATGTTAATGGCTTGAATTTTCCACAAAAGAGGCACAGACTGACTGATAGGATAAAAAAGCAAAAGCCATCTATATGCTGTCCCCAGTAAACACACTGAAATTTAAAGGGCAAAACAAGACTCAGGGTAAAAGTATGGAAAACAATATTTCAGGCAAATAGAAATTAGAAGAATGGAGGGGTCACAATATTATTTCATGCACGTGTGGATTTAAACTAACTAAAGGTAAAAAGGACAAAGATGCTCACTTCATATTTGTAAAAAGAACAATACAACAAGAGGACATTTCAATTCTAAATATTTATGCATCCAACTTAAATGCTCCCAGATTTATGAAACAAACAAAACATGATATCCCATAATGCTATAAGAGCTGGGGACTTTAACACCCTTCTGATAGAACTGGACAGATCCTCCAAACAGAAACAAAGAAGGGACTTAAATGTGATCCTAAAACAATTGGGCTTACTAGATATATACAAAGCATACCATCCCAAGCTAATAAATGTATGTTCTTTTCATGAGCCCATGGATCATACATCAAAATAGATAAGATCCTAGGATACAAATCAAACCTGAACAAAATTAAAAAATTTAAATTACACCTTGTATTATGTCAGAACATGAGGCAAGAAAGTTGGAATTCAACTTCAACTTAAATGTTCATTCCCACACAAAGGAAGAAAAGTAGACAACCTTATACTGAATGGCAGTTGGATCAAGGAAGAGATAAAGGAGGAAATTATTAAATTCCTTAAACATAACAATAATGAAGCCACAAGCTACCAAAATCTGTGTGACACTGCAAACACAATCCTAAAAGGGAAATTTATTGTAGCAGATGCCTATATCTGAAATACATAAAGAGAGCACATCAACAACCTAATGAAGGATCTCAAGCAAATGGAAAAGAAAGGGAAATCCTATCCCAAAGCTAGCAGAAGAAAAGAAATAACCAAAATTAAATCAGAAATGAATGAATTAAAATCAAGAGTCATTCAGAAAATTAATGAAAGAAAAAGTTTGTTCTCTGAATTATTGCAATAATTCAAGTCTGGTTTAACATACACAAATTCATAAATGTGTGATTCACCATATAAACAAAAGCAAAATAAAAGACCATATGATCCTCTCAATAGATATAGAAAAAGCATTGGACAAAATTCAACATTCTTTTCTAAGAAGAAAACTTAAGAAAACAGGCATAGGTGGCACGTTTCTTAAACTGATAGAAACCATCTGTGACAGACACACAGCTAGCATTATAGGGATGGAGCTGGAATACATTCATCTTATTAAAGTATCACAAGAATGGAAAAGCAAGTATTCAAAGTACTTAATACAATTAGGAAGCCAATAGACAAACTAGTACATGCCCACACAAGAGGAAAACTCCATTCAATTCCAGTTAGAGAAGGAGGGAGGGAACAGAGAGGATGGGGAGAGGGCAGAGGGGAGGTTGGAGGAGCATTGGAGTGCTCCCACCCAGTAGAACAATGTAAGGGTATATGACACACCTCCTGGGTGCTGGTCACAACTACAACAGGGACTTTAGCTAACCAATGCAAACATTATAACCTAATTATTTTAATCTAAAATAAAAAATAAAATTCAATGAATATGAATGAATTTAAGTTCCTAGTATGGCTTAAAGATTCTACAAGATCAGATTCCCTGCAATCTTTTCTGATCTCATGGCTATTCTTCTATTTTAATTGAAATATAGCCACATGCTTTTTTCCTTGAACTCTCCAACTTTGGTCCTGCCTTATGGCATTTGTACTCGTCACTGCCATGAGCGTCCAGCAACCCTCAAGATATCTACCAACCTCTCTCTCTTTTCTAATTATCCTATATAAACTAATGATATCTGCATTCATAGCTCTATGATATTTTCATTTTTTATGAAAGAGCATACAGCTACTTGATTTTTATGTCTGTCTAAGCATATGTGTGTGCATTTTTGGTCTACCTCCTGAGGATGTCAACACGGACATTTTCTGTTTTTTTCCTGCTTTATCCCAAAACCATCTGATACATATGCAGTGCTCCATACATATTCATTTGAGTGAATTAATGAGTCAGTGAAGGAAGGCTTAGGCATTCACCAGAATTGGGTCTGCCATTCTTTCATCCTACAAGTCTCCATTATCAGGTTAGGTAATACAGGGGTAAATTCACACCTAATGGATCAACAGGGGTAAATTCACACATAATGGATGCAATGTGCACCATCCAGGTGATGGGAACAACTGTAACTTTGACTCAAATTGTACAAAAACAATTAATGTAACTAAAACATATGTACCGCTATGAAATTATGAGATAAAAATTGATAAGTATAATAGAATAATGTATTTAAAGTGCTGTTAACTTAAAACTATCTATATGGGGTGGGGGGGGCAGGAAGATGACAAACTGGAGCCAGCTTTCTACAGAAGCTCCCATCCAGAGGGAAGGATAATGACCAGTAAGGACCCAATAAAGCTGAAGATCAGATGCCAAGCTGAGAGAGAAGAGTGATAACTGTACATCACCTCAGTGGAGGCAAGCTGTGATTCCAAGGAAGCAAACTACAGGTACAAAACTATCCCAAAGTTTTTAAAAGAGTGTCTGTCCCATCCCCCAAGACAATTTTTTTTTTTTTGCTTACTGTGGGATCTCTACAAGTGGTGAATTGAGGCCCTCTTGTCTCACTCCAAGGAATAGAGTTGCTAGAAGCAGAAACTACTTCTCCAAGGGGAACATGCTGTGAGCCTGGGAACTCTCTTGTCAGGCATGAAAGTTGAATAAACGTTTCCCCAGCCATTTTGAACTCCTAGTCCACCCTTCCTCCCTTGCCTGGAATTCCAGAAGTTTAACACCCACATAGACCAGAATGTCTGAGGTTTATTGCTAGGACCGGGCATTGCTGTGCTGTAATAGTGAGCTCAGCAGTAGTGCAGACAGACAAAGATGGGAGGCTGTTGGGCTTGGCTCTGTGAAAGTGCAAATCAGCAGTGGGTGGTGACTGCCACCACCACTGCTGCTGCCCTCAACCCGTGCTGCCCCAACTGCTGTCACCTGCAACCCACGCTACCACGTGGGAGCCATAGGAGGCACCTTGGAGCCATGCAGAGACACCTCCCACAAAGCTTCAGCAATAGTAGAGTGATCCCACTGAGTTCTAAATTTGGAGAGACACCTCCCAACTCTGACGACTGCAGAAGGAGCCATCCCTCACCCTATAGAAATACCAGAGCTGCAGAGCAGGTGGGGCAAAGGCATGGAGCCTGAGGGAGAAAAACATTTGCTGACTTGTTATCATCAGGTTTGGACTGAGCTCAGTTGGAACACTTCCCAGTTGCCATTTAGTACCTGAGGCAGGCAGGCCTCAGTTCCCCCTGCTGGCTGGTGGGAGAGGGTGGTGGCTGGGCAGAAGAGGCATTGACTTACCTTTGACTCTGGCAGGAGCAAAGCCCTGGCACATTTGCTTATTGGACAGAACTTGGCCACAGCCCCATGGATTACAAGTGACTGGGGGTGAAGGAGGTGCAAGATGGGGAAAGAGGCATCAGCCCCCCTGGACCAACTTTTCTACTGGGTGGGCCTTTCTGATTCCACAGAGCACTTGAGCTGCAAGTAGACCCCTGCTATCTAGTTGGTGGTGATCTTTTTAAATCTCCCACTTGAGAGTTGGTGCTGACTAGGACAATTAGTTTAGAACTTTTAAATGGGGAAAAACACCCAAAGACCCTCCAAGGTGATACCCTGGTTGTGTTATAGTGAGAAGGTTTGATTTTGCTATTCCAGTTGTTGCCCGTGGTGGGTGGTGTGTCTTAGTTGCTAGTATTTCTCCAAAGCTGAGACTTCAACCCAGAGTCACTGATTCACTAGGATTGGAGAGAGACCAGTTGAATACAAGACAGAGCCACCTAGCCCTTCTACACCAAACAGGTCCCCAGAGTCTCAGGCAGTAGTACTGTATGGGTCCTTTGCAAAGCTGTAGGGGAAAAGCTGCAGTTACCAATCCCAGATCTTTGGAAAAGTGCTGGTTAATCACAACTCCAGGAGCCCCTAATCCAATTTCACCATCTAGCCAAATGGTGAAAAACAATCATGGGGTGGAATCAGTGAAAAAATTCTGGCAACGTGAATAATCAGACTAGATCAAATCCCCCAAGGAACAACAAAGCAGACATATCAGAAGCTCCCATTCATAAACAAATGGCTGAGATGTCAGAAATCGAGTTTAGAATTTGGATGGCAAAAAGATTGACAGAAGGAAAGTAAAGTTGGAATTAAAAATTCTAGGAATAATTCAAAAGTTGTTTCAAGAATTCAAGGAATTCAAAGACAAAATCACCAAAGATTTTGACACATTGAGAAAATAATTTTCAGCCCTCAAAGATTTGAGAAATACAGTAGAATCCCTCAGTAACAGAATGGAGCAGGCAGAAGAAAGAATTTCTGACACTGAAGGCAAAGCTTTTGAATGCTCCCAAACACTCAAAGACGAAGAGAAGTGGAGACCAAAAACTGATCATTCCCTTAGACAGCTGTGGGACAACTCCAATAAAGCAAACATTAGCCTTATAGGAATTCCTGAAGGTAACGAGTTTGTTCTAAAAGGCACAAATGCTCTACTCCAAGAGATAATTAAGGAGAACTTCCCCAACATGGCAAGAGAATTTTTTGAAATTCAGATAGCTAACAGTTTCAAAACCCTAGCATGACTCAATCCAAATAAGCATCTCCCAGACACATTATAATTAACTTCACCAAAATTAATACGAAGGAGAAAATTCTGCAAGCAGCCACACGTAAGTAAACCATAACCTAAAAGGGGAAGAATATTAGAATGACTGCAGATCTCTCTGCTGAAATGTTTCAAGCCAGAAGAGTTGAAACGAGTGGATACAAAAACTCAGGCCAGATATCTGCTGCATACAAGAATCTGATCTTACTTTTAAAGATAAATATAGACTCATGGTAAAGAGATGGATGGTCATCTATAATTAAGACAAATGGCAATAAGAAAAAACCAGGTGTTGCAATTTTATTCGCAGATACAATAGGCTTTAAACCAATAAAAGTAAGGAAAGAAAAGGATGGTCACTTCATATTTGTTAAGGTCATCGACCTTCAATCTCCTAAAACAAAACAACTTTCAACCCAGGATCCTGTATCCAACTAAACTGAGTTTCATCTATGATGGAGAAATTAAATACTTTAATAACATGTACATGTTAAAGAAATTTGCCATAACTAAACAAGCTTTCCAGGATATTCTCAGACCCATTCTCCACAATGACCATCAGAATGCTCTACCACCAAAGTAAATTCACTCAGAAACGTTTGATTAAATCCCTACTTCCACAGTGGCAAAAGAATTAAGTATGACCACTGGACCTTTGAAAAACTCAACATACAAAATACTAGCAGGCTTATCAATACTCTTAATTAATGTGAATGGCTTAAATTGTCCTCTAAAGAGGCACAGGTTGGCTGACTGGATACAAAAACTCAGGCCAGATATCTGCTGCATACAAGAAGCTGATCTTACCTTTAAAGATAAATATAAACTCAGGGTGAAGGGATGGATGGTCATCTATATTCCAGGCAAATGGCAATCAGAAAAAAGCAACTGTTTCAATTGTATTCATAGATACAATAGGCTTTAAACCAACAAAAGTAAGGAAAGATAAGGATGGTCACTTCATATTTGTTAAGGGTAACACTCAACATGATGAGATTTCAATTATTAACATTTATGCACCCAACCAGAATGCTCCTCAATTTATAAGGGAGACCCTAACAGACATGAGCAACTTGATATACTCCAGCACCATAAGAGTTGGAGATTTTAACACCCCTTTGGAAGTGTTGGATAGATCCTCCAATAAGAAACTCAGCAAATAAATTTCAGACTTAAACTTCACCATTCAACAATTGGATTCAAGAGACATCTACAGAACATTTCATCCTAACAAAACTAAATACACTTTCTTCTCATTAGTCCATGGAACATCCTCTAAAACTGATCACATCTTAGGTCACAAGTCTAACCTCAGCAAATGAAAAAGAATAGAAATTATTCCATGTATCTTCTTGGACCATCATGGATTAAAAGTTGAGCTCAGTAACAACAGGAATCTGCATACTCATACAAAAACATGAAAACTAAATAACCTTATGCTGAAAGATAGCTGAGTTATAAATGAGATTAAGAAGGAAATTACCAAATGTTTGGAACAAAATGGTAATGAAGACATGAATTAGCAGAGCCTCTGGATATCATAAAGGCAGTCATAGTAGGGAAATTCATATCATTGCAATCCTTTCTTAAGAGAATGGAAAGCAAGGAAGTCAACAACTTAGTGGGACATCTCAAGCAATTGGAAAAGGAAGAACATCCCAACCCCAAACCAAAGAGAGTAGGGGAATCCAAGCAGCAAGTGGAAAGGCCCCCACATCTTCAATCTAGGAGTTTTAAATGCTGTTCTTCCTGTGCTGTGGTCAGAGTGTTTTGGGGAAGTGTGTTACAATTGGCCAGAAATCTGCAAGCATAAAATAATACTAAAATAATCCTAAAACTAGTACAGGGATGTGATCCTTGCAGTTTTTCCTTCAGACAAGGAATTAGGGTATTTACTCCCTACTCAAAGAGAAACCACCCAGAACCTTTCAGGCTGATTTGTTCATGACCTTGCTGGAGACCAGAGGGTGCAGCCTGAAAAGGGTGGTCTATTTGTGCTTAGAGGTGGAGGGTGGTCTGATTTCTGAGCTCACTTGGGCCTAGAGAATGGAGGTTCCCTGTCCAGCCCTGAATGGGAGAATCCTATATCACATGTTTATCACATTTCCTTTTACACTTATCAGTTAATGGGCACTTAGGCTGATTGTCTATCTTTGCAATTATGAACCATGCTGCAATAAACATACAAGAGTTGTTTTGCTATAATGGCTCCTTTCCTTTGGATAGATACTCACTAGTAGGTTTGCTGGGTCAAATATTAAGCTTAATTATAGTTCTCTGTGAAATCTCCAAACAGTTTTTGATAGGTCAAATTTTAATAAACAGTTTATAAGAGTTCCCTTTCAACCACATCCATGCCTACATCTATTGTTTTATAAGTATAATGGTTTCTTCACTTTTTCTTAATAACCATTCTTACAGGGATGAAGGATAAGGTTTCACTTCAGTCTTGCTTTAAGTAGCTATCCTTGATGATGTTGAATATTTTTCATGCCTTTTTTGGCCATTTGTATATGTTCTTGGAAAAATGTCTGTTCCTGTCTTTTTTCCCATTTCTATTTCTTGCTAATTTGTTTGAGTTTCTTAAAGATTCTGGATATTAATTCTTTGTTGGATGTATAGTTTGACAAAATTATCTCCCATTCTGTAGGTGGTCTATTTACTCTCAGTTATTTCTATAAATCAGAAGAAATTTTTTAGCTTAATTAAATCACATTAAATTATATTTTTCTTCTTTGTTGTGTTTGCTCGAGAGGTCACAGTTATAAATTCTTTGCCTACTTCAAAGCCCTAAAGATATTTTTCCAAATTTCCTTCTAGAATTTTTATGATGCTGGGTCTTAAATTTACCTTTAATGTATCTTGAGTTAATATTTGTATATGGTGAGAGATAGGGACCCAGTTTTATTTGCATGTGGCTCCCAATTTTCCTAGAACTTTTTATTTTATATGTCATACTTACCCTGGTGTACATTTATGATGGTTAGTTGTAGGCATATTGTTTTATTTCTAGCTTTTGTGTTCCATTCATCTATGTACCTACTTTTATACCAGTGCCATACTGTTCCAATTATGATAGCCTTGTCATATAATCTGAAGTCACATAATGTGATACCTCTGGATTTTATTTTTTGTTGTTGTTGTTTTGTTTGTCATTTCTTTGGCTACTTGGGTTCTTTTTTATTCCATATGAAATATTGGATTTTTTTTCTAATTCTGTAAAATATGTTATTGGTCTTTTGATGGGAGTTGCATGGAATTTATAATTTTTTTGACCAAATTGACATTTTAACAATTAATTATTCTAGTACATGAGGATGGGATACTTTTGCAGTTATTTATGGCATCAAAATATTTTTCATTTGTGTTCTTTAGAACTCCTTATATAGTTTTTTTCTCTATAACTAAATATATTTCCTTTCTTTCTTTCTCTCTCACTCTCTCTCTCTTTTTTTTTTTTTTGTAGCTATTGTTAATGTATTGATTCTTGATTTTTTTAGCTTGGCCTATTAGGATATAGAAATGCTACCAATTTGTGTACATGAATTTTATAACATGAGACATTACAAAATATATTCATCAATTCTAGGAGCCTTTGGAAGAGTCTTCAGTGTTTTTCAGATTAAGAACATATCACCAACAAACAGATAATTTTAACATTGTCCTTTCCAATTAATGTCCTTTCTTTTGACCTCTTTCTTTTGACTAATCACCTTGGATAGGACTTCCAGTATTAGGTTGAAGAGAAGTGGTTGCAGTGGGTATCTTGTCTTGTTCCACTTCTTAGTAGGGATGTCTTCAACTTTACCCCATTCAGAATGACCTTGGCTATAGATTTCTCATACATGCTCTTATTATTTTGAAGTAGGTTCCTTCTACTCCTAGTTTGTTAAAAGTTTTATAAAAGATTGCTAGATTTTATGAAATTCTTTTCTGAATTTATCAAAATGATCATATCTTTCATTTTTAATTCTTTTTATGTCATAAATCATATTAATGACGTGTGTATCATGAACTAGCCTTGTCTCCTTGGCATGAAACTCACAAGTTCATGGTGAATTATATTTTTGGTGTGCTGTTATATTATATACTAGATATTTTGTTGAGGATTTTTACAACAATGTCCATGAAGGATATTGGTCTACAGTTTTATTGTGTCTGATGCCAAATCCTTTTCTGGTTTTGGCATCAGTTTATACTGGTTTTGCAGAATATGTTAAGGAGAATCCCTCCTTCTCTACATTATGGAACAGTTTCAGTAAATTATACCAGTTTAGATTAGGCTGTGATTTTTACTGTTTTGGAATTTTTGGGGGGGAGGGCGGGGGGATTAATTTACTATTTTAATCTTGCTACTTGCTAATTGCCTATTTAAGATTTCTACTTTCTTCCTGATTCAAGCACGGAGGTTTTGTAGTTCTAAAAATTGTTCCATTTCCTCTGGATTTTCTATTTTCTCTGCATTGAGGTGTTCATAGTAGTCACAGAGGATCATTTGAGTTTTTGTGTTATTAGTTGCAACGATAATATGGAAAACAAATTTTTATTTCTTATTGAGCTTATTTCAGTTCTCTCCCCTTCTTTTCTTGGTTAACCCAGCCAGTGGTTTATCAGTGTTATTTATCTTTTCAGAGATAAAGAAACCCATTTTTAATTTCATTGACTCCTTGTATTCTTTTCCAGTTTCAATTTTGTTTAGCTCTGTCCTGATATTTGTTATTTCTTGTCTTCTTCTAGCTAAGGGCTCAGTTTGTCTCTGTTTTATTAGTCTGCTGAGGTGTGACATTAGATTGCTGGTTTCTAATGTTCCTGTCCTTTTGGTGTAGGCATTTAGGGTTAGGAACTTCCCTCTTGGCATTGTTTTGTTGTGTGTATATATCAAAGTGTGTGTATATGTATATTCATACACACACACACATACAAAGCAGAAGTTTTGGTAGCTTGTGTTTCTCTTATCATTTGATTCAAAAGAAAGTTCGATACCCATCTTTATTTTGTCATTGACCCATAGAACATTCAGAAGTGGATTGTTTAATTTCCATGGGTATTCATGTAATTTTCAGAGTCCCTGGTCTCCTTTTTTCTAAGGGCCCTCTGGCACGCTGCACTGTCTTCTTGATTGGGAGTGGTCTTCCCTGAATGCTCAAGCACTGGGAGACCCACAGTTCTAAAGCCCATAGCTACCCCAAGGCTGCTGTGGTCTGAGTGAATGATTGGGGGAATTAACTATAGATCCAGCATTGCAGTGACCTAGAAGCTGAATGCCTCATGTTGGCACAGCTACAAAACACCACTTGTCCATGAAGGGACAGAAAGGAGCCATGGCCTCCATGTAAAACCCATGTGAAGTCAGCAGAGTGCCTTTGAGGATGAACTCCACCCCTGTGAGACTGGAACTGGCTGTCCCACAGCTCATCCACACCCAAACCACAGCTTGGGAAACAGAATCAGTAGTGCCCATGGCATTGGCTGGCTAGAGGAGGTGAGGTCCCATTCCCATGTTCTTTCCTGGACTGGCCAGTATCAAATGTTGATCTGAGCCTTTGAGCCAAGGGGGCAGGGGATGCCTTTTCTGGGCAAATATCATGGGCAGGATGCTGGGTCGTATGCCATCTGTTCATGTCTCAGTCTCACTGCAACTTGTAGTAGGGTGCTGAAAACAGGTAGGAGAACTTGGACTCCCTGTTCTTCCTCAGCTGGACAGGGATGAGTTAGCCTGAATTAGGCCAGAGGGTGGGGCACCGCCCAGCTTCAAACTCCTCAAATGGCTTGAGACCATTTAGGAGAGAGGATCGAGCCTTTCTCCAGTGCCTGGCACTGGCAGGAAACTGTGTAGAGTGCAATGTGCTTGAGGTTCATTCTTAGAGTAGCCAACTGCAGGATGGGGGCACCATCCAGATTGTATGCTGAAAAGCCCGGCTTCTCTGTCCCTCCCCAGACAGGTGAGGGCAGTGGCTGCATCAAGCACCAACCCAGCCCAAGGGTGGTGCACAGTGGCTGCATCAAGCACCAACCCAGCCCAAGAGTGGTGCATAGCACAAGACCAAACCCTCAAAATAGTGCCTTGAACCTACAACCAGAGAGAGTGAGACCCCACTCAGGTAGTCTACGTAGTGAGAAACTATGGAAAACATTGTGCTCTCACATTTTAGTCTCAGAAGCAGACCAAAGAAGGGCACTAGAGACCTTCCCAGGTGGGTATGTGGAGCACCTACAAAAAATGGACTAGCTGGGCATTGTGGTGCTTGTAGTCCCAAATACTCCGGAGCCTGAGGTAAGACGATTGCCTGAGCCTAGGAGTCTGAGGTGGCTATGAAGTATGGTGTCACAGCACTTCATCCTTGGAAAAGAGTCAGACTCTGTCTCCAAAAGGAAAAAGTAGCTAGTGAGGCCCAAAGAGAATGGGATAAGCAATAAAGAGATACGCATATTGAGACAGTTGAAATCACTGGCACCTATGGCTACAGAAAACTCAACTGCCAGGTAGAGTAACATAAATCTTCACACTAAAGGCTACTTCCACAGTTCCTCTTACCTGACATAGAATATCCAGCTTTCAACAATAACATTATAAATTATTTTAAAAGTCAAGAAAAAGTAAAGTCTGAAAAGACATGAGAGGCATCAGAACCAGAATTGTGTCCAATATTAATTTTGGAATTATCAGATGAGTAATTAAAAATACCCATGCTTACTATATAATAATGAGTCTAATGGAAGTTCATTTCTTCAACCTCTCCATCTCCCTTTTTATAATACCCACCTGTTCTCCTGTCCTCATATGTCTTTTACCTTCCATTAGACTCATTATTATATTATTGTAAAATGTAAGACACATTTTAAAAGTCCATAAATATTACATAGCTCAATGATTTATAAAACAAAAAAAGAATAATCATTAGCAAGGATTAAATGTAGAAAAATGCATTTTTAAAATACGAGTATTAATAGTCCTAGATTCACACCAATAAAAAATTTTGACAGAGTATGAAATTAATGTGTAAGTCAGATTTGCATCATCCTTTGTTTTCTATACTGCTTAAATTGTTTTATAAATAAAAAAACCATTACAGTTAAAAGGTACTTAACATAGATTTTAACTTTTTAAAATATTTTTGATCATCTTAATCATTTACTTTATTGGTAAGTATATACATATGTGTGTGTGTGTGTGTGGTTCATACATATATATATTCTATTCCATACATTTCTCTAAGCACTGCTTTTGTTTCATCCCACAAATTTTATATTGTAATTTTAATTTTAATTTTATTTTATTATTATTTTTTTCTTGATAGATCATAGCTCTGTACATTAATGCGATCATGGGGCACCATATACTGGTTTTATAGACTGTTTGACACATTGTCATCACACTGGTTAACATAGCCTTCCTGGCATTTTCTTAGTTATTGTGTTAAGACATTTATATTCTACATTTACTAAGTTTCACATGTACTCTTGTAAGATGCACCGCAGGTGTAATCCCACCAATCATCCTCCCTCTGCCAATTTTCCCCGCTCCCACCCCTCCCTCTCCCCCTTCCTCCTATTTTTAGGTTATAGCTGGGTTATAGCTTTCATATGAAAGCCATAAATTAGTTTCATAGTAGGGCTGAGTACTTTGGATACTTTTTCTTCCATTCTTGAGATACTTTACTAAGAGAATATATTCCAGCTCCATTCATGTAAACATGAAAGAGGTAAAGTCTCCATCTTTCTTTAAGGCTGCATAATATTCCATAGTGTACATGTACCACAATTTGCTAGTCCATTCATGGATCGATGGGCACTTGGGCTTTTTCCATGACTTAGCAATTATGAATTGGGCTGCAATAAACATACCGGTACAAATATCTTTGTTATACTGTGATTTTGGTCTTCTGGGTATATACCTAGTAGAGGAATTATAGGATTGAATGGCAGATCTATTTTTAGATCTCTAAGTGTTCTCCAAACATCTGTCCAAAAGCAATGTATTAATTCGCATTCCCACTAGCAGTGTAGAAGTGTTCCCTTTTCTCCACATCCATGCCAACATCTCTGGTCTTGGGATTTTGTGATATGGACTAATCTTACTGGAGTTAGATGATATCTCAAAGTATTTTTGATTTGCATTTCTCTGATGATTAAAAATGATGAGCATTTATTCCTATGTCTGTAGGCTGTGCGCCTTTTCTTCTTCAGAGAAGTTTCTCATCAAGTCCCTTGCCCAGCCTGCGATGGGATCACTTGTTCTTTTCTGGCTTATACATTTGAGTTTTTTGTGGATTCTGGTTCTTAAACCTTTATCGGAGACATAACCTGCAAATATTTTCTCCCATTCTGAGGGCTGTTTGCTTGCTTTACTTACTATGTTCTTGGCTTTGCAGAAGCTTTTTAGTTTGATCAGGTCCCAGTAGTATATTTTTTTTGTTGTTGTTGTTGTTTTATTATTAAATCATAGCTGTGTACATTAGTGCAATCAAGGGTTACAATGTGCTGGTTTCATATATAATCTGAAATATTGTTATCAAACTGTAGTGTATTTTTGAAGCTGCTTCAGTTGCCCAGGGGGTCCTCCTCATAAATACTCACCCAGACCGATTTCTTCAAGAGTTTTCCCTGCACTCTCTTCTAGTATTTTTTCAGTTTCATGTCTTAAGTTTAAATCTTTAATCCAGTGAGAATCTATCTTAGTTAATGGTGAAAGGTGTGGGTCCAGTTTCAGTCTTCTACAGGTTGCAGCCAGTTCACCCAGCACCATGTGTTAAATAGGGAATCTTTTCCCCACTGAATGTTTTTAATTGGCTTGTCAAAGATTAAATAACAGTAAGTAGCTGGATTCATCTCTTGGTTCTCTATTCTGTTCCAGACATCTACTTCTCTGTTTTTGTGCCAGTACCATGCTGTTTTGATCACTATCGATTTGTAGTATAGTCTGAGGTCTGGTAGTGTGATTCCTCCTGCTTTGTTTTTATTTCTGAGTAATGTCTTGGCTATTCGAGGTTTTTTTTTTGATTCCATATAAAATAAAGTATTATTTTTTCAAGATCTTTAAAGTATGACAGTGGAGCTTTAATAAAAATTGCATTAAAATTGTATATTGCTTTGGGTAGTATGGACATTTTATCAATGTTGATTCTTCCCAGCCATGAGCATGGTATATTTTTCCAATTGTTAACATTTTCAGCTATTTCTTTTCTTAGTTCTCTTTATAGAGATCTTTCATGTCCTTTCTTTGATAAACTCCCAAATATTTCATCTTCTTTGGCACTACTGTGAATAGAATATTGTCCTTAATTATTTTTTCAGCTTGACTATTGTTGGTATATATAAAGGCTACCAATTTATGAATGTTGATTTTGTAACCTGAGATGCTGCTGTATTCTTTGATCACTTCTAAGAGTTTTTTAGTAGAATCCTGGTGTTTTCCAGATGTACAATCATATCATCTGTGAAGAGCGAAAGTTTGATCTCTTCTGATTCTATATGGATACCCATGATCGCCTTTTCTTCCCTAATTTTGGTGGCTAAAACTTCGATTACAATGTTAAAGAGCAGTGGAGACAATGGGCAGCCTTGTCTGGTTCCTGATATGAGTGAAAATGATTTCAATTTAATTCTATTCAATATGATATTGGCTGTGGGTTTGCTGTAGATGGCCTCTATCAGTTTAGGAAATGTCCCTTCTATGCCAATTTTCTTAAGTATTCTGATCATGAAGGGATGCTGGATATTATCAAAAGCTTTTTCTGCGTCAATTGAGAGAATCATATGGTCTTCGTTTTTTAATTTGTTTATGTGCTGAATTATACTTATAGATTTACGTATATTGAACCCGCCTTGAGACCCTGGGATAAAACCGACTTGGTCATGATGTATAATTTGTTTGATGTATTGCTGGATTTCTTTTTGTTAGGATCTTGTTGAATATTTTTGCATCTATATTCATTAGTGATATTGGCCTATAATTTTCTTTTCTTGTTGGGTCTTTTCCTGGTTTGGGGATCAGGGTGATGTTTGCTTCATAGAACGTGTTGGGTAGTCTTCCTTCTTTTTCTACACTTTGGAACAGGTTGAATAATATAGGTACTACTTCCTCTTTAAATGTTTGGTAGAGTTCTGATGTGAAGCCATCTGGTCCCGGGCTTTTCCTTTTAGGGAGATTTTGTATAGTTGATGCACTGCAAGCCTTCCTCAAGAGAATGGAAAAAGAGGTAGTTAACAACTTAATGGGACATCTCAAGCAACTGGAAAAGGAAGAAAATTCTAACACCAAACCCAGTAGAAGAAAAGAAATAACCAAAATTAGAGCAGAATTAAATGAAATTGAAAACAAATGAATTATACAATAGATCAATAAATCAAAAAGTTGGTTTTTTTAAAAGGTCAATAAAATAGATAAACCTTTGGCTAACCTAACCAGGAAAAAAAGAGTAAAATCTCTAATCTCATCAATCAGAAATGACAAAGACAAAATAACAACAGACTTCTCAAAAATTCAAAAAAATCCTTAATGAATATTACATGAAACTTTATTCTCAGAAATATGAAAATCTGAAGGAAATTGACCAATACTTGGAAGCACGTCACCTTCCAAGACTTAGCCAGAATCAAGTGGAAATTTTGAACAGGCCAATAATTTTATTTAGTCAAAAATGTCTTAAGTTTCTCTTGAGATTTCTTTGATCTATGTGTTGTGAAGGAAGGAAGGAAGGAAGGAAGGAAGGAAGGAAGGAAGGAAGGAAGAAAGAAAGAAAGAAAGAAAGAAAGAAAGAAAGAAAGAAAGAAAGAAAGAAAGAAAGAAAGAAAGAAAGAAAGAAAGAAAGGAAAAGATAAAATGTATAAGCAGACTTCATGTATGAGTGTATATATATATATAATTATGTGTGGGTATACACAGGTTTATTGCTACATAATTTTGTTATTAAAAAATTATAGATACTATAAACTAAATATATAATAGTGACAAATTGTGTCTGAGGTAATCGTATCCTTGAATGTTATGGAAGCATTAAAATTCTGTTCGTAGAGTTTCAGGTACAGACATAGAAAAAAATAATATAAATGCTGATAAATGCTAAGATATGAAAAGCAGTAAGTTGCATAAACATGCACATAGTAGGCGCTCATTTCTCTATAAGGGGAACTGAACTTCTCTATGTGTATACGTCAATGTGTATACCTTGGCACTGCACTTTTCTACATGTATACGTCAATGTGTATACATTGGAACTGCACTTCTGTACGTATATACGTCAATATGTATACGTTTGAGCTGCCTGGATAAATTTGGGGTGTGGGCACTTTCAATTTTTATGTAATACATCTTTGTATTTGTGGTTTTTCAAAAATAATTATCTATATTTATATTTTTAAAAAATTGATGGAAAATAAACAAATTTATTTATACAGAATATAAAACCTCAGAGAAGAACTTCCCTTTTGTTAAGTACACTCTTTCTTAGGAAGAGATTTTATGTCACTGTGGTTTGACTTTGTCTATATTTCTATCTTCTGACACATGGCATGCCAGAATATGCACTTGATAAATACTTAGGGAATACATAAAAGCCTTCAAGAGCCATTCTGAGCATTTCCTGGAGAGCCATCAGTGCAGGACACCTCTGGAGAGCAGCACTGGGCATATAGAACGTGCATCTCTGACTCAGAGCCTGATATCTCAACAACCTCCAGTGACCTCAATACTGACATGAATTTTCCACATAAAGGAGGGTAGCACAAACTAACAATATTCTTACTAAAGTTGATTGAATGAAAATTCATGACATTAGAGGCCCAGAAAGGTGAGATGGCAACATCAGCAATTTACAGAAATTTTGCATTGTTAAGTCATCTTTCAGATTTTCAGTAGAGTCCTTGACACTGTCTGAAAGGATGGTTGCAGTTTACTACAATAATTAATTTATTTTCTTTGGAACTAATTTCCCTGCTTCTTGCCCTCCCTTCCTCTATCCCTTCCTTCCCTTCCTTCCTTTCATCCTTTCTTTCTTTTTTACTGTTTTAGATTTCTGAAAATTCCAAGTTCTCTTATTCATTATAATTGCCTTTCTACTGACGGCTCTAGGTACTTTCTTCAGATAAAATTCATAATGGAAGAAAATTATTCATGTAAGTTTCAAAAAAGTACTTGCCAGATTGCAAGTTTTATATACAACAGAGTAAAACACGATTTAATTAGAAACAAAAAGTCTCTTTCCTAGGACTGCAGTAAAATTTTGAATTTAGAAGGCCAGATGGTTGTCTGAAATAGCACATATTTTAGATTCTTCGGTGGCAGTAAAGTAGACTTAAATCAACTGGATGAGAGGTTCACTGTAATCAGGTCAACCAACAGTTATTACATCAGAGCTGATTGAAATTCAGCAAAATTAAGTAATTCCCACATTTCAGACTTCTACTGAGATAAGGCATACAACTGATTTTGCATTTCTTGTTAAAGATTTGCTAATGTCATAGAAATTTCCTTAATTATTTACAAAAATGGAAATCTAAATACAAATACTTCCAGCAAATATAAACTGAAAGATAATTAAAATCCAGATGAAATTTAGTGAAATGCAGGATGGCAGTCAGACTATTTACATGTCATCCAAATATGCTTTTTCTGCTAACATTTATTTTCATATCAGGATTTGAAATGTCCTTTATGTAAAATATTTCACGAAATAACATGAAATAAGTAGGATGGAATTCAGTGTTTAACTTCAAGGTCATTGTGAAAAGAGACTATATTTTTTAACCAGTCCACATTAAAACTCTGTGAAACTTAGATATCAGCAATTGCCTTGCTTTCTCCAAATCATATTTATCCATATGACATTGACAATATGACTAGATGATTGATGGAAACCTTCTCCATTTTAATATTGCCTAACTCTATCTTTACTCCAGCAGGAGAAAACAATAAAATATGTATTCATTTGTTTATTCATTTAGCAAACAAATGTTAAGCAGCCCTATGTGAAAAAAAAAAGTAACCTCTTTGAGGTGAGTGTGCAAACAGAAACAAACAGTTTCTTCTCTCATGGCACCTAGCATTGGATCGCGCATGGAAAGGCAGAAAATAAGTAAAGGAAGGTGTGGGCAGAAATGTGCTTTAAAAAATATAATGCAGGGCAGCACCTGTGATTCAAAGGTGTAGGGTGCTGGCCCCATATGCCATAGGTGGCAGGTTCAAACCCAGCCCTGGCCATAAACTGAAAAAAAAAAAAAAGTAATGCGATGGATTAGAGACCATTGAGGAAGTGGTCTGACAATTAAGTCTGGGAACTTCTCCTAGAAAAAGTGCTACATACCTCCCTGCTGAATATCACTGTGGTCACCTTTGAAGTACTACTGTTGGGAAGATATGGCCTGACACCAGCACCTAGTCCACCTTTGAAACTTTTTCTGGAATGGCCATCAGAGCTATTATCATATTACCTTTGATGTTCTGAATGTCATCAAAATATCTTCCTTTCAATACTCTTTTTATCTTTGGTTAAAGAAATGGTTAAAGTCATTGAGGCCAGATCAGGTGAGTAGGGAGTGTGTTCCATTACAGTTATCTGTTTATTGGCTAAAAGCTTCATCACAGACAGTGCTGTGTGAGCTGGTGCACTGTTGTGATTCAAGAGCCCTGAGTTGTTAGCCAAGATTTTCTGTTAAGATTTTCCTGCATCTCTATGTTTGCTAGATTTGCTATGCTTCTCCCAATCAGCTGATGATTCTGGCACACAATTCGATGAGTTTTTATAATGTATTCATCAGTTATGCCTATTATTAGATGCCTTGATATCTTCTCTTCAGTGACGCTTTCTCTTTTCTCTGAAAAGCATTTAACCCATTTGTACACTGCTGTTTTCTTCATGGCATTGTCCCCATAAGCTTGGACTAATGTGTCCTGGATTTCACTTCCACTCTTTCCAAGCTTAACAAGAAGTTAACTGTTTGTTTATTCCTCTAATTCAATCTCTGACATGCTCACAATGGCACACAGAAATATGCAATAATAATAATGGATGCCACTCAACAAGATACTGATACACATTGACACAGCTGTGAGACCCAGATATCTTCAGGTTATGAAACATTACTGAGTGGTTTGTACTGCATTGCTACCAAAACGCACAGAGACAAATTCATGAATTTAATTGCCAGACCCCATATCTAAGGTGAAACAAATTGTGTACAGGAGCCAAAAAGAGTTGAAGTGGGAAAATTAAATTTTTAAAGTTGCCTTGGGGGGGGTAGGTATGTGAAAATAATTACCTCCCTTATGATTAGTGATGTTTTTATTTCATACATTTCTCAACCTTGAAACTTTGGAGAACCTTTATCTTTTAAATGTTGTTACAACATAGATATTTGAGAGAGTGTTGCAAATGCAAGAGGGTTAATCAACAGGATTAACCATGGGCATTATCTTTCCAGTAAAGGATAAAAAATATCTGTTACAAGTGGATTCAAAGAATAAAATAAAATAAGCATAAATATGCAGATAAATTTTGTCTATGGCATTTGGATTTTGAAGTAAGTGATATAGTTATCTGTTGGAAAAGAAAGAGGTAGTAGAATTGGGAGGGTACAGTCCATGGAGACATTAGTCCTTCGGAGAATGTGCACCATAGTTAAGAGCTAACTAGGAAACTCTGGAAATAATGAAGCAGGGCTGAGTGATGTTTGTGTTGAAAAACCTAAATTTAAAGCAACCTTAATAAATTAATTAATGTGTCAATCAATAACTTTTTCTTCCTCCCTACTTCAAATACATTTCATCTATCCAGAAATCAAAAATAGAACAATTTGGAAATACAACATTGAAACTTTAGGGAAGTAATATTTATTTACTTTCATTACATATTTTATACAATACTACCATATTGTAGTACATATGGTATATATGTGCACATGGAAAGTTAAGCTACTTCACATCAGTATAAAAAATATATATTATATAGAAAAATTTTTTCTTGAAGTATATTTAGTTGATAGAAAGATGAACAAATATTTCCAACATAAGGCAATTATGTTTACTCTATGAAGTACAGAATAGGAACGTAATTGGTGATCAACAAGAAATTACTTTACATATTTCTTTAATATATAAAAGTCCTGCTATTTTTCCACTCCAATACTACAATTGTTTTTATGCTACTTTTTCTTTTCCTTTAGTGATGGATTTTTTTATTACCTTTAACAACTCCTCTGCTGAATTTACGAAGGGAGTGACATTTGTACATCTTTTTGTGAAAAAGATAAAGGCAAAGATAGCATGCTGCTTTCTATTTTTTAGCGTATGTTATTTCTTTTTCTTCATATTTGTGTAAGCTTTATAAAAACATCTTTTCCAAAAAGTCAGAATCCCCATAGATACTTAGGTACTACATACAACTCGTTACACAGATAGCTGAGAGTTTGGTGGAGAAAAGACTAAAAAAAATATATAATATAAATCTTTGTCCTAGTAATCATTCTACCCCTGACACTTATATTCTTTTTCCCAAGATATCTATAAAATTAAACTACAATTAAGGTTATTAGCATTATGAGAATATCATATAATATTTAATAATTCTAGAAGACATTGTCATTGGTGAATATTAGGGTTTTTTTTTTTAAAAAAAAAGGATATCCAGTAATCTTTAAACTGTAATTCCTATGATAGTGATATGCTTTTTGTACTATCTGCCCTTTGTTTTATGAGATTAATTATACCAAGTATTTCACATCCCTCATTTGTTTAAAGTTTTAAGAAAAAAACGGTAGTTTTCTCTCAATATCTATCTTTCTTCTTTTTATTTAGTAAAGGAAACACACATTTTTCTGTATTTAGAGATACCTACCTAGTAAGAACATTTCCCAGGCCTTCTAGTAGCAAAAACTTAATACATAATTAATTCCTACTCCTGTGATGTGAGGGAAATGGTGTGCACAACTTCTCAATGATGTGCACAATTTCTCGATGACATCTATCTGGGGAAGCTGTTTAGCCTGTCCTTAATCCTGGGCAGTGGTATGGACACAGCATGCTAATGGGCCAGTGTGGCCGTGCAGGTGGGATGCTGAAGTGGGCGCGTAGAGAACTGCGTACTATAAACCCTGAGCCGCCAATCACAGGGGACTGTTGTATACTTGAAAGAATGAGCTTTTGCTCCTGTTTACGGCATGCTTACTTGTTCTCTATTGAAGCAACCAAATAAACCTCCTTCCTAGTAAAAATTTTGCATTAAAAACATCTGCCAATGTATGATCTGCACCTGTTTAAACATTGTAATTATCCTTCCCCCATTATTGGAGAATATAGTTTGTTAAAAATAAATGTCATTTCACTAGAGTATATCATGTAATCAGGTAATAATGTCTCCCTTTATGTAACTTCATGTTCATATGATTCAAAACTGTCTTTTGATTTAATGCCCACAGAAATGTGTTCCCAAATGTCATCTACCACATCTGCTTGATAATGCAGCAGAAATACATCTTATTTGGTTATTTCTACAACAGCCTGTCTCAGACTCTGGTCCCTGACCCAAATCCAAGTCATTCTCTTCCTTCACCCTCTCCCATATGGGTAAAGCAGCAAGGACAAAGTATTTAAAGTCTTTAGAAAAGTAGCATTTGGCAACCTTTCATCACAGACTCAGTGCCCTCTCTCTCTGCGGTCTCCCACCAGTCCTCTCCCTGCCCACTTTGAGCAGTCTGTGGTCATTACACCCACATGCAGACAAACCCAAACCCCTGTCCTCTCTCACACAGAACAGAGGACAGTGGAGTGTTGTAGGGGTTCCTGAGATGCACCTTTTCGATCTGGTCCTCCAACCATAAAATTGACCTTCGAAAATAAGAGGATGCCTAAAATCAGATATTAGGTATTAAACTGAACTGTCAAACCAGTGAGCTCCAAGGAAATCAGAGCTTATGGATTATCCACCAATAACTTAGACTTTTTTTGCCCACATATAATAGATGGGAGTATTGTATATAAACTTTATATTTAATACCTATGTTAAAAACAATGGGATTAAAATAATAGCGAGTATAGGAGGCCTTTTATATTATAGAATGTGTAATCGTGCTGTATTATCCTGTGTGAGGGAAATTCCATAAACTATCTTCTGCGTCAGAACTTTCAAAATTCTGTTGTCAGAGTTCAGAAACCCCAATAAAGGGGGAGTGAGGTGCTAAGAGCAGATGGTGGAGAAATACCCAACCTTCAGTATAGTGAGCTATATGCGCTAACCTTCATATTTTCAGCATTAATAAATGAGAAGCATCTGTTTTATAAATAAACTGTATTTGAAGAAAATGCTTAATGAGTTTTGACTGAATAACAAACCAATCGAACATATTTCAAATATATTGGAATTGTAAATGAATTGGCTTACATACGATATTTTTATACATAGACAAGCAAACAGGAATGATATAATTTATTGCATTTTCCGTCATTATTTAGGTTTTCTCATCCTCTTTGAGTTCTTTAAACACAGTATGCATAATAATTCTATCATAGTTTGTATAACGTTATCTTGCAAGAATTTGTTTCTCTAACCAGCTGAGAGCTCCCAGATAGCCAAACCCACAAAGGAATTATGTTAGAACTCACAGTTCTTAATGCTGAGGTTGCCACGTATTAAGTGCTTAATCATCATCTACAGAGTGACTAAATTAATTAATGAGTCACTCAGTGTGTATAATTCTTAAGTTAATATTAGAAGTATCTCCATGTAAGCATATTTCAGGGTGGAGTGTCTATTTGAATGAGAGCTTTGCATAAACTAGAGAGGTACAAATATCATATATAATGTGCACAATGCTACTTGGAGTTTCTGGTAAAGTATAAGCCACTAGCACAGAAAAGATGGAGTTCTCCTGGGGGCAATGTCTACAAGAGAGCTCCTAAAAGAGATAAGGGTAATCATCTTTTAGGACAAAATCTTTCAGGAAGACACTTTAATTATCATTCATCAGATGAAGAAGCATATCTACGATTTCTAGGGACTTAGTAAGATTAAATGCTATTCAGTTACAGTGAAGAGATTTTTGCTTCTTAACTGAAGTCTTTTGCTACAGGAAGTTGTCAGTTTTGCATGCCAGGAAGAAAAAATAGCAAAATGTATGCTACAAGGACTTGGGAATCATCCGTAAAGTACAATGCATTACTCATCTGTCACGTCAGCAGTTAAACGTAAATCCGATCCCTCACAATATACTTTAATACCCATCTAGTAATTTCATGGTACTTCAGGAAGCCATCAAAAGTTTACCCTAAAAGTTGCCCCCCAAATCCTTTTTCTTCTTCCTCTTATTTTTGTTTGTTTATTTTCATTTCCCATCTGTGAGGCAGTTTTTTTGTCACTTTCAAGTGCATTTTTTATGCTTGACATATGTGTAGGATGTTTATGTATAAGTTAGATCACCAGGATTATCATTACATAAAGTATAAAATCTGTTTTGAAAAACTAATTTTGATGGCAGTCTTTAGTATAAAACTTTACAATAGTAATACTATGTCAGCATTTGTACAACTGAATTCCTAAAAAATTCTAGCCTATTATAAATGAGCATTATATGCTGTGTCACTGAGCTTCTTAAATTAATAGAGGTCATTAATATAATATGCAGCTGGACCCATTAATTGATTTCACTTCAGATTGGTAAACTTATATTCATGATACTATGTTTAAGCAGATTGAATTACTTCTAATCCAGACCAACATAAACATTCTTTATAGACTAACGGCTTACCTTTAATTACACCACTTTCTGCCATCACAAACTTTCATAAAACAATTACTCCTATCATCTCTGTTTTGATATATATGTTTCAGAGTATTAAAAGTAAGCATGCTGTTGATTTTGCCAAAGAGGGAGTATAAGAATTATACAATGAAAATATCGGTCTTTGAAATAGAACTTGAGACGACTTCTGAATTTACATGGACTTAATTTCCCAGAGAATTATGTACCTCATTTGTAAATAAGAAATAAAAATGCATTCATCATAAGGATGTTTCCAAAATCATCACAATATCATTTATTGTGTTTGTCATTTCCCAGGGCTTGTATGAATGCTGACACTTCCCCCACTGGCATTTACTTCTATCCAGTAAAGTAAAGTGAACTTACATGACTACACACCTAATAATGAAGGTGGATTTTTATATCTGTATTGTCAAAAGATAAAGATCTGATGAGAGGTTTTATGAAAGAACATGCACCAAATGTTTAGTGGGAAGGGAATCCTAATACAATATTACCTTTACTGGGTATATAGCAGAAAAAAAAAATGAGAAGGCTCGGGCGGCTCCTGTGGCTCAAAGGAGTAGGGCGCCAGCCCCATATGCTGGAGGTGGCAGGTTCAAACCCAGCTCTGGCCAAAAACTGAAAAAAAAAAAAAAAAAAAAAGGAGAAGGCTCATCTTCTATTGGAGATTGCACTATACTAAGGGGAAGACAAGACCAACAGTGAACAAGTAAATAAACAATGACAAATTCAGGTAGATATAACTGGGTAGCAGAAAACTACTAACAGCATATGTTAGGAAGTGATCCTGGGAAAGAGGCACATTCTCCTTTGGAAATGATTGAGGACATTTAAGAACATGTGATTATTTTAGCTAAAATTAAAGGATGAACAGAAATCTGCCATGTGACGGTATGGAGGAAAATAATTCCAGGAAAAAGTAGGAACCATTGGAAAACTAATATGAGAATGAACTTGCTGCTTTTTAGTATCAGAAAATAGGTCCCTTTGGCTTGATTGCAGGAAGGGTAACATCAACAAATTAGCAGAGGCCAAACCACATGATACCTTGGAGCAAATGGAAAGGTGTTAGCTTTTGGTATAAGCAAAAGAGAGAGCTATGAAACAAAATCATGTAATTGAGGTTTATCCTGTTTTTATGAACATATTTTCCTGTTTTTTAAAAGGAGATTCTAGCTGTTATATAGAAAAATGCATTTGGGTTGGGCAAGTGAAGCAGAAAGATTGGAAGCTCCTTTAATAAATCCTGAGAAACAATCCATCTCAAAACATAAAACCCTTAGTAAAATGGACAGTTAAAAGATGAGATCCTTTTGTAGTTAAAAGTGATGACTGGGTTTTCATAAAACAAATAATTTGCAAGAAAATAAATAGTAAAAAACAGATGGGTGTTTCTTGAATATTACGTAGATACAAGGAGAATAACTAGGATACTTTTGGATAGTGTGATTATAGGAAGACATTTCAACTGCGCGTTTGAACATATTTGAAAAGCCAGCAATGAAGTTCTTTCCAGAATAGTTCACAGACACAGCTATCTGTATGCCCAGGGATAGTCAGAAAACAGCAATATGGTGATGGCAAAAATGTCAGAATATAACTGTGTTCTGAATTTTGATGCCCCAGAAAACAGCATTTTGTTCTTGTATGGACATCAAGAAATTGATACCATTCATCAACTACAGTTTTATGAAGAAGAGTATTGACATAATGGCTGTTACTTTTGCAGGAATGTGATGAGCTACAAGAACAGAAGTTGATTTCCAGCCACATTCATTCTCCTGGAGCAAGTTTCCGTCTTGCTCTAGATAATTTCCAGCTCCTCAAAGTCCTGGCAGAACGTGGTGGCTCACACCTAGAATGCCAGCACTTCGGGAGGATGAGGCAGGTGGAGCTCAGGAGTTTGAGACCAGCCTGAGAAAGAGGAAGACTACTAAAAATAGAAAAAATTAGCTGGGCCTTTTGGTGGGCCCTGGAATCCCAGCTATTTGAGAGGCTTAGGCAAAAGGATCTGTTGAGCCCAAGAGTTTGAGATTGCTGTGAGCCATAATGCCACAGCACTCTACCCAGAACAACAGAGTGAAGCTCTGTTCCAAAATAAGTAAAAAATAAAATGAAATAAAATTTTATTATATTTTCATATTTTAGTATATATTTAAATAAAAAACACTTTGATTAAGAGGCCCATTTGGAAAATCAATTAAAAATAGGTAATTATAATTGACTTCTATGTTTTCATTCCTCTTGAAAAATCTCTGACAGATTCCCAATTTTAAAATTCAGAGTCTTTTGTCTTTTGTTACTTACTGTGTGAGGAATTGAAGAGCAGATCTTGCAGGATAATTAATTCTGAAATTTGCCAAAACAATTAAAATGAACTCTCAACGTTTCCTTGAAATGCCATGTAGGAAAGAGCAATTTGACACAAACCCTCAGTTGTCCATGCTTAGTCTCTGTGACCCAGAGCTTTGGGGGAGACTTCTCCCCTAACAAATTATGTGTTTTCAGGAATACAGACCATTATGTAAAAATTGCAAATTACAACGTGATTTATTTTGAGACATTGTATGTAGATTTGCTATCGATACAGATAAAGATGTAAATCTGTGAATTACAAATGATAGTGTATAAAAAAATCTTTCATGGAAAAGGGTTAAATAAAAGTTAAAGATGTAACTAAGTAAACACTTTCTATGATGCTGTGAAAGGTGAATTTCAGAGACAGGTACTGAGAATACTGGTAAGAACAAAGAAATGGAAGTTCTACTCTGAGCAGCCAAAATATGAGTGATTCCTGTAAATTTTCCATGGTGGGCTATCTCCAAGAAGAGAGGCCCTTTTTACTCATCTATCATGGATTCCTGACATAGCTACTTTCAGCATTCCTCAGATCCTATAGCTTTTCATTTTTCTCCAAGGAATTCTATAAATCCAGGGCCAATGGAGTTGATGAGCTTGTTCATGGTACTACTTTATTTATTTATTTATTTTTTTTTATTGTTGAGGATTCATTGAGGGTACAATAAGCCAAGTTACACTGATTGCAATTGTTAGGTAAAGTCCCTCTTGCAATCATGTCTTGCCCCCATAAAGTGTGACACACACCAAGGCCCCACCCCCCTCCCTCCGTCCCTCTTTCGCTTCCCCCCAATAACCTTAATTGTCATTAATTGTCCTCATATCAAAATTGACTACATAGGATTCATGCTTCTCCATTCTTGTGATGCTTTACTAAGAATAATGTCTTCCACTTCCATCCAGGTTAATACGAAGGATGTAAAGTCTCCATTTTTTTTAATGGCTGAATAGTATTCCATGGTGTACATATACCACAGCTTGTTAATCCATTCCGGGGTTGGTGGGCATTTAGGCTGTGTCCACATTTTAGCGATTGTAATTGAGCTGCAATAAACAGTCTAGTACAAGTGTCCTTATGATAAAAGGATTTTTTTCCTTCTGGGTAGATGCCCAGTAATGGGATTGCAGGATCAAATGGGAGGTCTAGCTTGAGTGCTTTGAGGTTTCTCCATACTTCCTTCCAGAAAGGTTGTACTAGTTTGTAGTCCCACCAGCAGTGTAAAAGTATTCCCTTCTCTCCACATCCACGCCAGCATCTGCAGTTTTGAGATTTTGTGATGTGGGCCATTCTCACTGGGATTAGGATGATATCTCAGGGTTGTTTTGATTTGCATTTCTCTAATATATAGAGATGATGAACATTTTTTCATGTGTTTGGTAGCCATTCGTCTGTCATCTTTAGAGAAAGTTCTATTCATGTCTCTTGCCCATTGATATATGGGATCGTTGGCTTTTTTCATGTGGATTAATTTGAGTTCTCTGTAGATCCTAGTTATCAAGCTTTTGTCTGATTGAAAATATGCAAATATCCTTTCCCATTGTGTAGGTTGTCTCTTCGCTTTGGTTATTGTCTCCTTAGCTGTACAGAAGCTTTTCAGTTTAATGAAGTCCCATTTGTTGATTTTTGTTGTTGTTGCAATTGCCATGGCAGTCTTCTTCATGAAGTCTTTCCCCAGGCCAATATCTTCCAGTGTTTTTCCTATGCTTTCTTTGAGGATTTTTATTGTTTCATACCTTAAATTTAAGTCCTTTATCCATCTTGAATCAATGTTTGTGAGTGGGGAAAGGTGTGGGTCCAGTTTCAGTCTTCTACATGTAGACATCCAGTTCTCCCAACACCATTTATTGAACAGGGAGTCTTTCCCCCAAGGTATGTTCTTGTTTGGTTTATCAAAGATTAGGTGGTTGTAAGATGTTAGTTTCATATCTTGGTTTTCAATTCGATTCCAAGTGTCTATGTCTCTGTTTTTGTGCCAGTACCATGCTGTCTTGAGCACTATGGCTTTGTAGTACAGACTAAAACCTGGTATGCTGATGCCCCCAGCTTTATTTTTGTTACAGAGAACTGCCTTAGTTATACGGGGTTTTTTCCAGTTCCATACAAAACACAGAATCATTTTTTCCAAATCTTGAAAGTACGATGTTGGTATTTTGATAGGAATGGCATTGAATAGGTAAATTACTTGGGGAAGTATAGACATTTTAACAATGTTGATTCTTCCCATCCATGAGTATGGTATGTTCTTCCATTTGTTAATATCCTCTGCTATTTCCTTTCTGAGGATTTCATAGTTTACTTTATAGAGGTCCTTCACCTCCTTCATTAGGTATATTCCTAGGTATTTCATTTTCTTTGAAACTATGGTGAAGGGAGTTATGTCCTTAATTAGCTTCTCATCTTGACTGTTATTGGTGTACACAAAGGCTACTGACTTGTGGACATTGATTTTATATCCTGAAACATTACTGTATTTTTTGATGACTTCTAGGAGTCTTGTGGTTGAGTCTTTGGGGTTCTCTAAGTATAAGATCATGTCGTCAGCAAAGAGGGAGAGTTTGACCTCTTCTGCTCCCATTTGGATTCCCTTTATTTCCTTGTCTTGCCTAATTGTATTGGCTAGATCTTCCAGCACTGTGTTGAATAGTAAAGGTGACAGAGGACCACCTTGTCTGGTTCCAGTTCTAAGGGGAAAATCTTTCAGTTTTACTCCATTCAGTAAAATATTGGCTGTGGGTTTGTCATAGATAGCTTCAATCAGTTTTAGAAATGTGCCACCTATGCCTATACTCTTCAGTGTTCTAACTAGAAAAGGATGCTGGATTTTGTCAAATGCTTTTTCTGCATCTATTGAGAGGATCATGTGATATATTTTTGCCTCTGTTAATATGGTGGATAACATTTATGGACTTGCGTATGTTAGACCGGCCTTGTATCCCTGGGATGAAGCCTACTTGATCATGATGAATGACTTTTTTGATGAGAAGCTGTAATCTATTGGCTAGGATTTTGTTGAGAATTTTTGCATCTATATTCATGTGTGAGATTGGTCTGAAATTCTCCTTTTTGTTTGGGTCTTTTCCTGGTTTTTGGTATCAGGGTGATGTTTGCTTCATAGAATGTGTTGGGGAAGATTCCTTCTTCCTCAATTTTTTGGAATAATTTCTGCAGTACAGGAATAAGCTCTTCCTTGAAGGTTTGATAGAGTTCTGGTGTGAAGCCACCTGGACGAGGTCATTTTTTGGTTGGAAGATTTTTTTATTCTTTCTTTGATCTCAGTGCTTGAAATTGGTCTGTTCAGGAGCTCTATTTCTTCCTGGCTGAGTCTAGGGAGAGGCTGTGATTCCAAATATTGATCCATTTCCTTCACATTGTCAAATTTCTGGGCATAGAGTTTCCGGTAGTATTCAGAGATGATCTCTTGTATCTCTGTGGGATCACTTGTTATTTCCCCTTTATCGTTTCTGATTGAGGTTACTAGAGATTTTACTTTTCTATTCCTCGTTAGTCTGGCCAGTGGTTTATCTATTTTATTTATTTTTTCAAAAAACCAACTCCTTGTTTCATTAATTTTCTGAATGATTCTTTTGTTTTCAATTTCATTGATCTCTGATTTGATTTTGGATATTTCTTTTCTTCTACTGAGTTTAGGCTTAGATTGTTCTTCTTTTTCCAATTCCATAAGATCTCTTGTGAGATTGTTGATTTGCTCTCTTTCTGTTTTTCGAATGTAGGCATCTAAAGCGATGAATTTTCCTCTCAAAACTGCTTTTGCAGTATCCCACAGGTTTTGGTAGCTTGTGTCTTCATTGTTGTTATGCTCAAGGAAGTTAATGATTTCCTGTTTTATTTCTTCCTGCACCCATCTGTTATTCAACAGAAGATTGTTTAATTTCCATGCCTTTGGGTGGGGTCGAGCATTTTTGTTAGAGTTGAGTTCCACCTTTAGTGCCTTATGGTCTGAGAAGATAGAAGGTAAAATTACAATTCTTTTGATTCTGTTGATATTTGTTTTGTGTCCCAGGATATGATCAATTTTGGAGAATGTTCCATGGGGTGATGAGAAGAATGTATATTCTTTATCTTTGGGATGGAGTGTTCTATATGTGTCTATCAAGAACAGTTGTTCTAGGGTCTCATTTAAATCTCTTATATCTTTGTTTAATTTCTGTTTAGAGGATCTGTCCAGCTCTGTAAGAGGAGTGTTAAAGTCCCCTGTTATGATGGTATTATCAGATACCATATTGCTCAGACTGAGTAAGGTCTGCTTCAAGAATCTGGGAGCATTTAAATTGGGTGCATAAATATTTAGAATTGAAATGTCTTCTTGTTGTATTTTTCCCTTGTCCAATATAAAGTGACCATCTTTGTCTTTTTTGACTTTAGTTGCTTTAAATCCACATGTATCGGAAAGTAAGATTGCAACTCCTCTTTTCTTCTGAATTCCATTTGCCTGAAAAATTGTCTTCCAACCCTTGACTCAGAGCTTTAATTTGTCTTTGAAGCCAGGTGTGTTTCTTGCTGACAGCAAATGGATGGCTTGTGTTTTTTAATCCAGTCAGCCAATCTATGTCTCTTCAGTGGGGAATTCAAGCCATTAACATTTATTGAGATAATTGATAAGTGTGGTAGTATTCTATTCATCTTATTTTGTGAGAGTCCATTGCTTAGTTTTATCTTTTGCATCAGTGTGGAGGTTAGGTTCTGTCCTTTAATTTCTGAGTTCTTACTTTGCTGCTGATCCATTGTGGTGGTCAGTGTGCAGAACAGGTTGAAGTATTTCCTATAGAGCTGGTCTTGTTGTGGCGAATTTCCTCAATGTTTGTATATCTGTAAATGATTTGATTTCTCCATTAATTTTGAAGCTTAGCTTAGCAGGGTACAGAATTCTGGGCTGAAAATTGTTCTGTTTAAGTAGATTAAAGGTAGATGACCATTGTCTTCTTGCTTGGAAAGTTTCATTAGAGAAGTCTGCCGTCACTCTGATGGATTTGCCCCTGTAGGTCAACTGGCTCTTACTCCTGGCAGCTTGCAGAATCTTTTCTTTTGTCTTGACTTTGGACAGGTTCATCACAATGTGTCTTGGAGAAGCTCGGTTAGAGTTGAGGTGACCTGGGGTCCGATATCCCTCTGAAAGCAGTGGGTCAGTATCTTTGGTGATATTTGTGAAATTTTCTTTTATGATATTCTCTAGTATGGCTTCCATTCCTCTGGGGCATTCTTCTTCCCCTTCTGAAATTCCTATAACTCGTATCTTGGAACGCTTCATAAAGTCCCATAATTCTGACAGTGAACGTTCTGCTTTCTCTCTCTTCTTTTCTGCCTCTTTTACTATCTGAGTTATCTCAAGAACTTTGTCTTCTACCTCTGACATTCTTTCTTCTGCATGGTCTAACCTGTTGCTGATAGTTTCCATTGCATCTTTAAGTTCCCTAATTGACTGTTTCAGTTCCTTCAGCTCTGCTATATCCTTTTTGTATTCTTCATATAGTTCATCTCTTATTTGATTCTGTTTTTGGATTTCCTTTTGGTTATTTTCCACTTTATTAACAGTTTCCTGCATTGTTTCCATCATTTCTTTCATTGTTTTCAACATGTGTATTCTAAATTCCCTTTCTGTCATTCCTAACATTTCTTTATAGGTGGAATCATCTGCAGTAGCTAACTCATGGTCCCTTGGTGGGGTTGTTCTAGACTGGTTCTTCATGTTGCCTGGAGTTTTCTGCTGATTCTTCCTCATGAGTGATTTCTTTTATCTGTTTCCTTTCACTTCCTCTTGCTCTTTAAGTTCTCGTGCCTGTGAATTAAGGGTTACAGGACCAGAAGGGTGAGAAGGTTGAAGAGCAAAAAAGGGATGAAAGAAAGGAGGACCGAGTGATAAGAAAAACAAAGAAATATAGATAAAGGAGAGGGGATGGGTAAAAAGAATATTGACAAAAAGAAGAGAGGCACAGAAAGAGGGAGACAGAGCAATATAGGTGTACAGTAGGGTACTTTTATACAACCTTAAAAAAACCCCACCTGCTGGGGGTGCCCAGTTGGGTGGTTCCCTTGAGGTGAGCAGCTCTTTGCTAACCTGATCAGACACAGTACCCCACCTCCACCAAGTAGAAAGGAAAGACAAAAATGCTATAAATCAAACCAAAACAAGCAAACAGAAAACTTTGCAGGATAAAGTTGGGTAGAAAACCAGATAATAGCGGTAGAAACACTAGCAGAAATGAAGTTCTAATTATTGAAAAAGGCAGCAATGAGAAATTATAATTAAACTATAAAAATTGAGAAAGAAAAAGGATCTGTATGGAAAAGGTTGAACTTAAAAAACAAAGCAACATCAACAACCTCAAAATAAACAAAAAAAACAACCAACCCGCCCCCCCCCAAAAAAAACACACAACCAAAACCAAAGCAATATGTATATGTTATTGAATATTGTCTGAGCAACACGTGTTCTTCTGGGGTATGAGATGTTAGTCACAGTTCTGATACGACTGGAGGCTGCTAATTTCTCAAACCCCAGCAGGTAGACACCCTAAATCTCTCTTCAGCTCACTCAAAAGGCACTTTGAACTTGTTCACTTGCTGAGCAGAAGCTTTCCCAGGAAAGTGCTTGTTGCTGGAGTCACTGCTGAAGTGGCTATCCACTTACCCAGTGTGACAAAACTGGTCTCACTCTGCCCCTGAGGGTTAGGGCTGCAAGGCGGCTCAGACCCCGTCCTTAGGCTACTTGGTCACTGGGTTACCAGCTCCCACCCAATTCTAGCTCTGCAACCCTGAGGGCGGAGCTTGCCGGGGCAGATCGCTCACAATGGCTCCCTGTGACCCACAGTCAAACACTATTAGCTCCGTCTGGCTCAGCGGCTCAGACTGGGGCCCTAGACAACGGCCAAAGTTCTCAGCACTCCCACTCAGGCTCTCCCCAAGGCAGTTCAACTGAGTGCCAAGTCCAAAGACACCAAAACAGTTCACAGGTAAGGCCTTTCTGGTTTGCAGTCTCGCTGCTACTGAACTTACAGTTGCGGGCAGGTTTAGATGGATTGAACACACGCGACCACTTGCCGTTTTTCCACTGTTTTAGTCCTCCTCTTGGGGTCCAGAAGTCTCTCGCTTACTCCCTGTATCCTTGCAGGGGTGATGATAGGCAGATCCCACCAGCCAGAGATGCCTGGAAGTCCTATCTCCCCAGACTCACGGTGCCCAGATGCAAGGAAGCTGTTAGTCGGTTGCCATCTTGCTCCGCCCCCCCCACAAATAAATTTTGAAATTGCCATGACTACTGTAGTTAGGGAGCCCACAGCTTCTGCTTTGAATGTTATCAGATCTTTCGTTTGTCGAGTTTGTTAAGGTGCTTTCTTTCCTTAAGAAAGGGGTGGGCGGGGTGGGCGGGGGCGCTGCAGTGCATGCTCTCATGGTACTTCTTATCTTTCCTCCTTTCCTAGTTCTGAGGACATCATCTGGAGTAATAATTGTTAGTAAGTCCCATTCAGAGCATCTCTGAACAACCGCCATAATATTTGGTCAACTAGAATTTGGAGGTGAAATATCCTATAAAACATTTAATTTAAAAACTTTTTAGAAACTCTGAAATTCAGCTTCCAAATCCTAATGTATAACCTATTGTAAAATATATTTTAAATCTCAGAACTCCACAATAAGAACATTACTCAAAAACCCATTAAGGTCTTCATCATATGAAACATGCTAGTGGCACACAAATCACAAAATAAGGTGGTCTGAATGTTTCACAAATAATATTAAATAATCATGTGCCCTGAGTTTAAATGAATTTCTTGTCACCATACAAAGCATGCAGATTCATGAACTGACCTCATGCCAGTGTTTTTCTGTTTGTTTGTTTTTGCTTTGTTTGTTTTTTATTTCTTGGTATACTTGAATCTAAAGTTACACCTTTGTGGCACACTTAAATTATGTTGATCAAAAAAAAAAAGGAATATACTTACTGTGCTTTTTCTTTTAAAAATAATTTAATCGATGATCTTCTAATGTTTTCATGGCACACCTAAGATCCTCTCACGGTGCACCAGCACCCACATAGAAAGCATTTGCAAATCACTGCCTTGGTATTAGTTAACAGCCTCTTGCAACAAAGATTTAGAGTCCCTCTCCTATATTTAACAACTAGCCGCTAGCTCCTTGAATAAACAGGGAAAGGCTGGCTACTTTCTCTTCTGTAGCCTTAAGTCTATTCAACTGTAAGTACAAAAAAAGTACTGTAAACAGCCTGATTTTTTTATTTACCATCATGATCTTCTGTAAGATATTTATAAAATGTAATTAATATGCAGTTCTTTATTATTTTATAAATATTTTAAAGAATGAAAGTTATGATTTTCTACTTTTTAGTTGAAACAGCAGCAGCAATGATAATAATAAAAAGGTATCAACATAAAATCCCTTCTTAAATAGCTTTCAATGTAAATATTTTATTTACTAAAAAGTAGCAAAATCCAATTTGTTTCTTAGTAGGATGACACATCTTCTTTTTGCAACATTTTAAGTGAACCCCATTTCTATTAGTATCAATTTTGTTTGACTTTTCTGTAAGTACTAAAAATGCAAGCAGCATCAGCAGTTTGCCACTTAAAAATGCTCCAAGCTGTAGTATGCCACTTCTAGTAGGACTATGTTTTATCCAGAGGAGATTAATAGGTGGTGCCAAAATCCAATTATGAAGTGGTGGAATTTCAGCACTTAATTCCCAAGTGCTACCATCAACATAAATTCACTGTGTGTTTCTGTAACTGTCTGCCAGGCACTGAGACGGTGACATAGCATCCCTCATGTCAGTTTCACGACCAATAAGTGACTTCATGGGCTCTATTAGCTCCAAATGATGATGTATACAATTCCTACTCCTTAGTAAAGGCTACCACTTCAGCTATAAGGTATTCTAGTTAAAAGGTTTGCCTGATTTTCTCACGTATCCTGTGCAATGTACTGCACATAAAGTATAATTGGTGGTCCCACTTTAACAGCCTTCTCATTCTCAGCAGAATGAGAAAAATTATATAGAACCTATTTTCGGTATCTCTGTTACATATTCAAGATTTTTTCAAAATCTTAAACAAAAGAACTGAAGCTAAGAATCCCTGCTATACTCATCAGAGTAAGGAAAATGATCCATTTCTATGATAGTTATTTTAACTTTTGACACTATTTTTTTAGTATGTAACCCCATGATTGTTCCCTGGCATTTCAAGTGATGACCTTATCTTATACATCCTAGATAAAAACAAGACTATCTGGCATGAACCACCCAATTTTCCAACTCTACATGTGAAAATGATCCTAAAATAGTGTTTATGATTGCCTGTATCCTGACCTTGTCAGATGAGGAACCTTCACCCTCTGAACCTAACCCAGAACCATTGATGGACTCACATTGCTATTTGCTTAGTGTCCTCAGGAAAAGTCACCCAATAGTTAACCTCTCTACCTAGAACAGTTGTCCTTCCAATGACTCCCCCCGATCAGCTTTTAATTTCCTGAATAATTCTCATTCTAAAATAATATTATTTTCTGAAAAAATGTTAATAAGAGTCAATAGCTATGCTTTACTATCTTAACTATAACATAGTAATAATATTCATAATATAGTAACAAGTCATTATCCCCGATTGCTTGTGCTTCTTCTACTTTTTATTATTTAACATTTTTTTAGGTACACACTTCTTCCAAAATTTCACTGACTACAAGTAATTGTTAAAAGCTTTTTTATTGTGAATTTTTTTAAAGTAACAGTATTTAACACAGATAAAAAAGAAAAAGGATGAGTTCGTAAAGAGTTCATAACCAAAAGGACTAGTTTATAACTACTGCCACTTCCTCTTTTTTTGGTTTGTTTTTAGCAGTTTATTTTATTAGGTCTGATTTTCTTTGTATATATTTAGTTTGAGATATAATAACAAGAGGAGATGAATATATACTTTAAATTGTAGAAAAATAGTTTATCCTATGATATATGAGATATGTAATATGTGAGGGTTAAAAATAAACTAAGTTGAATCGTTTAATGTGGACTTTGCCGTGGCGTGGTTGCTTACAGTTGAGATTTATCAGGGATATGGAAATAGATTTGGCCTAAGAAAGTGACTGTAGTTTAAGAACTCATTTGTGTCCCCTACATAATGTCATATTATATTTCCTAACATGACTGAAAAATTAGTTATCTTGTCATTAAGAAATTTTGGTTGCATCCAAACATCTTTTTTATAAGGGAGAATAGAAGTTCATCAAAGTATGAGAAAAACTGAAAGAATGATTCTAGGGCAGCTCCTGTGGCTTAGTGAGTAGGGTGCCGGCCCCATATACCAAGGGTGGTGGGTTCAAACTCAGCCCCGGCCAAACTGCAACAAAAGAATAGATGGGTGTCGTGGTGGATCCTGTAGTACCAGCTACTTGGATGGCTGAGGCAAGAGTATCTCCTAAGCCCAGGAACTGGAGGTTGCTGTGAGCTGTGTGATGCCATGGCACTCTACCGAGGGCAATAAAGTGAGACTCTGTCTCTACAAAATGAAAGAAAGAAAGAGAGAGAGAGAGAGAAAGAAAGAGAGAGAAGGATTCTATGCCTACGTGCCAAAAAAGAAAACGTTTACTCATATCTAATAATTTCTACCTAAGCATAAAACTCACTCTCACTGCTGAGTATTTAAACTGCATTATTTTCACCTGGTTAGACTGTGAATTTGACACTACAAAGTACTGTGATTTGATTTATAAAAACAACAAAAATTATGAAAGTTTAAGATTCTTTACGAAACAAGAATACAGCCCAAGTTGTGATATTACAAAACACAGAAGACAATTCTGAAATTTAAGTTAGCAGAATACAGAGGATGGTAAGTTTAGGAACCCTGTACAAAGCATAAAAATACCTTTTAACCTGTTACTGATCTCTAACATTTGTGCTTCAATAATTTCTAAATAAATTAGTTTTACCAATATTTTCCAGGGGATGTTTATTAAGTGAGGTTTGATATGATTATTTAAATATTGGAAAAACACAACATAAAAGAATATGGTAGAGACAAAAATTTGAAATAGGATTATAATTTTATCTCTTAGATGCTCTAACCAGAGACAAGTACAGAGATATAAAAATTTCCTTTATCCTATAAATCATTGACAAAATTTAATGGCATATGTCTTGCTTTGCTTTGTTTTCTAGGTTATGTGTTTGTGTAGAAATGCTAAGAATTTGGTTCTTTTCACGTAAAACTTTTTTTAACCAACGCTTTCCCAAAAAAGAAGCTAAACTAACTCAGGAAGAGTTTTTATATTTTAACTTCTGGGCTTTTAAAAACTGTTTAACATGTACCTGTTATATGTTATATGTTATACACTCTGTGGAGCTCAGGGAGCAATGAAGTACGTTAGCTGTGATACAGAATGAAAATTCTGAAAGACAGTTTATGAGGCTGCCAGGAACCTAAAGAAGTTTTAAGTCAGGTTCACGCACATAGTTATTATTCTGTGCCATGATTATATCCAAACGGTGCTTAAATTAGATTATGCCATAAATACATATTCATATAAGAGAAAAACTTCAAAATGCTTCAGAAAAAGATCAAAGAGCTCCAGATATTGTTCAATTTAGTTATATTCTTTAGTAATGACGAAATTTGCTGTTCATGCTTATTATTTCTTTTTAAAATCTACATCAGGCCTACAAATACAGAAATTTACCTAAGGAAAGAAAACCTTTTATGACAAGAAGATACAGTATTTTAACAGTAGGTCACTGTGTGCTCAGTGGAAACTTCAGGGCATAATGTAGCGTGGGGATGTTGTAATGCCTGCTCTTGCTCCCAGGTACAACGCAGGGCAAAGGTTGTTGACTCTAACATAGGAGATTATTAAGATGTCTAGAAATAAGGGGGGTAAATGGCGATTCTTTAAAATTATTATTTTTTTCTTTTGCTGGAGTTAAAAACTGATGAGGTACTTGGGGACTGACTAGAAATTCAGTGTATGCACAATATTTACAGAGATTGCAGTGCATCTCCAAGTTCAAAAGGAAAGCCAGAACTCATAACTTCCAATGTTTTATTCAATTCTGAACATATTTTATTTGCTTAATTAAATAAGCAGAGTTAGAAATGATCTCCAGAACTGTTATATCATCTCTAATATAAAAATTTCCTCTGCTAGGTAAGATGATTTTAAGTTCTTAAAGTACCTCTGTTGTGTAAACACTGTGCGCTGACAGTGGGAACACTTTGTGTCATTTACTGAAATGAGTAACCCACAGCAGGATGTCAATGTTTTTATGGAAGCCCAGGACTGTGAGTAATTATCGCCTGGCTATAATGCCTTGACAACATGAAATGTGTCACATACAACCCAAATCGACCATTTTAGATTCCATTATAGAATTATTTTAACATTTTCAGCTGATAATGTAGTAAATACGAGAAAAGAACAAATTGACAAAAATGATGAGATCTTAAAAGTCCCTTAAAACCTTCCAAATGCCAAGTATACCAGGGTCGTGCTTAAGAAATCATATTGTTGGCTTGGCGCCCCAGCACAGTGGTGACAGCGCCAGCCACATACACCAAGGCTGGTGGGTTCAAACCCAGCCCAGGCCAGGTAAATAACAATGACAACTGCAACAGAAAAATAGTCGGGTGTTGTGGAGGCTGCCTGTAGTCCCAGCTACTTGGGAGGCTGGGGCAAGAGAATCCCTTAAGCCTAAGAGTTTGAGGTTGCTGTGAGCTGTGATGCCACAGCACTCTACCGAGGGTGACATAGTGAGACTGTCTCAAATAAATAAATAATAAAAAAAAAATCATATTGTTTTATTTTGTTGGTAGTATTCAGTACCTTAGGTAACTCTATATTGAACTAGTAGATTCCAACCTATAAAGCAAATTTTTTTCTTTCTTTTGTTCTTTCTTTCTTTTTTGGAGCAGAGTCTCACTCTGTTTCCATGGGTAAAGTATAGGACTACATGTACAGGCCACCACTTCCAGCTATTTTTTTTTTTTTTAATTTTTATTAGAGACAAGGTCTTCCTCTTGTTTAGTCCGGTCTCCATCTCCTGAACTCAAGCAACCCTCCCACCACTGTTTCCCAGAGTGCCGGGATTACAGGCGTGAGCCACTGCACCTAGACTAAATATTTTTCTAAACCAGTTTTGTGTTTGTATGTAAAGAATATGTCCAGTATTTATAAATTTATGAAATGTATTTTGTGAAACCTATGTAAACCTAGGAAGGGTGGTTTTTCCAATTGCTCTAAATTACTATTAGATGGCTAAGAATAGCTAATCAACATGATTCAAGGTATTCTTCCCCTAAATAGTAATACTTTTCTAACATATTATTTAGTTAAAATAAATTAATTTCAATATGCTTACTCATTTGAAATGAATTACTTTATTTAAGCTACATTAATTTAGTTTGGTAAGGTGTTTTCATTCTTTATGTATTTTATAAATTAAAAATTTATATATATTTTTAAAAGATCAACATATTACAGATTACCCATAATATTAAGAAAATTCTCTGGAATGTAGTAATAAAACAGGATGGGGTGCAGTGCAGTGGCTCATGCCTGCAATCTCATCATTTTGGGAGGCCAAGATGAGAATATCACTTGAGGCTAGTAGTTTGAGACCATCCTGGGCTACATGGCGGGATCCAGTTTCTATAAAAATAATTAGTTTTTAAATAGCTGGTGGGGTGGTGCATGCTTATAGTCTTAGCTACTCCACAGACTAATGCAAGAGGATTCCCTGGGCTAATGTGCTCAAAGTTACGGTGCGATCTCTGCTCTCCAGCCTGGGAGACAAAGGGAGACCCTCTTTCTATGAATAAATAAATGAATATATAAACACATGCACACACACTAATAAATAAGTATATGTACACAAATAAATGAAACAAAACTAGGTCATTAAAAAATTTTGTACTCATTGATCTCATTATTACTGTTTAGAGAAATGAACTTGGCACTGTCATAATCCCGAAACCAGAGTTTTGCTAAGGACCCATTAGACTGTCTACACCCCCAGACAGAGAACCCAGGTGGAGGTTTTCTGACTTGTGCCTTTCTCTCTGCCGGGAGCTCTGATGCTTGTTCTGTATTCCTGTCTAATAAGTCCTGTCTGACCACTGACCTGTGGTCAGTGAGTTCCTTCTATAAATCCAGGAGACCAAGGATCTACTGAAGAAAAATTCTAGTAACATGTTGATAGCAATTGTTAATAATTATATCTGGTTTTAAAAGAAAAACTAATGAGAGCAGTAATCAAAACAAACCTCCTAAGCTAAGGAACAGTCTTGCTAATATTTGAATTCCCGAATATCATTAATCTCAGAGGCATAAGAAGGATTTTACTGTTCTTGTGTATCAGGACCCATTGCCTGAGGAATACACAAATGTGTAGATTTATTTTGTGACATTGTTTTGCTTTCAGGCTGAGAACAATGTATAATGTTTACAAATACATCTTCAATACATTATTATAGACTTGGTGCATAAAATCACTTACAAATACAAATGGTGCCATGTAAATCGCCTTCCTTATGTTTTTGGCTTAATATTCAATCTAGTCCCCAGTAAAATTTATTTGGTTATCAGTTTGTCTGTTTATATCTGAATGAGACATTAGATTTCTCTTAACATGAACTGAATAGAGTTGTGTAAACATAAAAAGTTAAAATTTAGATCCATTTTACTATTTTTAAAAAATTCTGATTATTTTAAGATGCATTCAACAGATTAAAAGTTAGTCAATTGACTTAATGAAATTTCAAAGCAATATATTCTAATGGTATTTAACAAATTTAAATCTGATGAGTAAAAAATTAGATACTGTTTTGTAAATCTTGTTAACATAGGGCTAATAATAAGATTTGAAAAATTTGTGAAGTTAAAGTGGACACCCTTAATCAATTCAGTGATTCAATGTTTGAATATGGTTATCACAGTACATCTATCCTAACTACACATGCACAGATATATAAAATGAAAGTTTTATATATACATATAATGTATATTTCTTATATATAAATATATGTATATGCACATATATATTCAGAGAAAATTAATTTTTGCACATGACAACCTTAGTGTTTCTGTTCAACATATTTAGTAGTAGAAACAAAACAAGAGAAAAAGGCAATCTTCACATCTGACAGAAGTCAATTACTTCTCAGCTACACTTTGGATGTTTTAATAATTACAGTCATATCATTAACTCTTAATCTACCATTACAACAAACAAAATAGCCATTAGCCAAGAATAAAAGGAAATATGGAAACAATTAATTAAAGAAGCGACCCATATGAAAGAAATGATGGTGTTTATTGGAGAAAAAAGAAATCAAAGAGCAATATCATAGTTTCAAATACAAGTACAACAGCAATTATATTAAATATAAATGTTATAAAAATTTAATTCATTTTATTCATTCATAAGAATAGATAAAAAAAAATAAGGACCGAATATTTTGCCATACAGAAGAATCTTACTCTAAATGACATGTTAAAAGTAAATAGGGGAAAGCTCTTCAGTGCAAACACTGCATTGATAGTATTATTGAAAAATACTCCAGGACACTTGAAGGTGCCAGGAAGATGGATATGAAATTACAATGAGAGGCAAGATCTCTACCACATTTGTCCTATTCTCTATCCTACCTCACCCACAGTTCAAGGGTAATTTTTATGATGTAGGAACATTCACTGAGGTAAACTGCATTTAATGACCAGACAGGAATTACAATGTACTATCTATATTGACACTTGCCAACTTTTCACCAAAGACAAAATGTATATTTTTCAATTCCAACAAAAAATGAAAAATTCTTCAGTGAAATACTTTTAAAAGACAAAATGGATTTCCTTTATAAATTTACACTAATATTTAAAAGGAAAATACTTAAGCTGTTTCTTGAATCAAACTTAGAATAAAAATCTTAGGACATGTGTCTCTATACAACATTTGTATTATTTTCTGAGAATAATAAATTAATGGGAATAGAATGGTAGGTTCAAAAATGTGAATATTTTAGCAGTTTAGATACATAACTATATTTTACAGCTTCTCTATCTGAATATTATCTATTATATTCAACCTATGAGTATCAAAATGTTGCAATAAGTAATATGTTGTAAAGATTTTGTTTCTGTGCTCTGCCTAATAGTAAATTTAATTATTTTTGGATACACATATTAGCCAATCTTCAAATTGTTATTTAATGCCCAATTTTCTATTTAATACATTTTTCATGAAAAAAATTTTTTATTTGTTAGGATAAATAACTTTATAATCTATTTGTACTTCATTTATAATGCAAATAACATTCGATGATTGATTTCTGAGCTTAATTTTATGTAATGTGTTCTTTGACAAAAGACTTTGAAAAGTATATAATAAGTAATAAAAATCACTTATATCATATTGTGTGATTTCTCAAAGGCTTTCTTCAATACAGGAACAAATTTAAAATATTCATTTTTGAAAGAATATTAGGCTAAGGTTGGAGAACTCTGACTACATTGTAACCTCAATGTTTTACTAGTTAGCCTCTTGCTGAATAATCTGTTCTTCCAAAAATGATTCACAAGGCACTTTCACTCTTTATATTTAGAAAGGAAATGAATTTTATGTTAGTGTTTGTCAGTGTGTTTATTCATTCCAACACCAATTACATGACTTTTATTTATAATAGATTTATGATACATTTCAATATCTAATATAAAAATTATTATACTTTTAAAAAATATATGGCCGTTTCCTATAAATAAATATTATAATAATTGCTTGAACTGAAATAAAGCGTATCAGGCATTACACAGCTTACATAGACTTTACATAAATTTGGGGAAGTTACTATTCTAACAAATACTCTTTCAGCCATGTTAAAAACCAAGTCTCCTACACGCCTCTCATTATATTTTTGTAGTATTCTTCACTTTCATATCACAAATATCTTAAGTAGATATTCTTTATTTCTTATATATTTTTTGTTTTGTTATATTTTATTAAATGATAACTGTGTACATTAATGCATTTGTGGGGTACAAGGTGCTGATTTGATATACAAAGTGGAACGCTTACATCAAATTGGTTAACATAACCATCACCTCACTTACTTATTTGTAAGTAAGTTTTAAGACATTTCTACTCTTAATAGTTATGAAATGTATCATTGCATTATGCATATTAGGTGAGGTCCCCACAAATACCCTCCCTCCTACCGGCCTCACCCCTCCCCTCCTCTCTCTTTTCCTCTCCTTTCTGGACTAAAGTTATTTTTTACCATTCATATGAGTGTGTAGGTGATTTTTTTCATAATAGTATTGAGTACATTGGATTTCTTATATTTTTATTGATACTACCAAGGAGAAATATTTTCTCCATATATTTTAATGTTTTATTCAGTTTACACTGTTGTATTATGCATTATAGAAAAGTATAACTTTTATATTAGGTTCACCATAAGTTTCCATTTGATATTTTTTGTTTTCCAAGTTAAAATCATAATATTTAAAAACACTCAAAGAAATCGACTTTTCCTTCATTTACATTTCCTTCATTTTTCTCACCTAGTTTATCTTCTACATGATATTGTTTTGGTAAAAGCAAATCTTCCAGTGTTGTTGTTAGTGGGAATACGGTTTGTAGCATTTTATACAGCACAAAGTTTAATGGTGGTAATAGGCATATTCATAGCAATTAATAAGAACAAATGCCAGTGACAGAAAGCTTATTATGTATCAGGAACTGTCCCTGGTTTCTATGATTTAGGTATAATTAATGTATTTTTAATTAAAAAATAGGGCAAAAAAATGATATGCCCAAGATGACATCATCATTATTAATTAGACGAGTTTGTTCAACCAATGTGAGTTCCTTGTTGTTCTTCACCTCGGTACACCGGGGTTGGAGATGAATTCCACAGTGTCTCAGAATACAGGTTGAGCCATATAATTTAACAGAAAATGACCCCCTGAGTGTTTCATTTTTCCATTATTGCTCAGGAACAGATACCAGGGTCAGGACATTCTGCTGGACTTCGGTGTGTTTTTCTGACACAGAAGTTGAAGGTGGGCATGTGGGTGGCAAGCCTCCAGTTTCAATGAAAGGTAAACTTTACCTCTTGAAAGAAGATATTCCTCAGGATCCAACTGGCTTGCTCGGCAAGCAAACAAAAACAATCACAATGTGAAAAGTCCTGCTCATGGCATTTCCAGTTGAATTTGAAACTAGGACATCCAGTATTTAATTCACTGCAATCTAGCTAAAAATATAATAGTTGATAAGTGAAAGGACCCCTTGCTATAATGAGTATGGGATCCTGTCTTTCAAAAATGTGATATATGGACCAATATGGCAGAATATTCAGGGCCCAATCATTAATTCCAGACAACATATGATCAAATTGTATTTCTGTAGCCACAAAATATTATTTCTTTCCTGTTTCTTTCACTTCATTGTTTCAGTGAAGATTTTGAAAGATCGGAACTATTCAGATAATTGTGAAAATTAAGTTTATGAACATTACCTGACTCATAATAAATCATCCTTAGAATGTTTGTTTAATTATATGAAAGAAAATCATTTTCTTTCAGAAAGGTTCTGGCTACCTGCCTCAGGAAGCAGTTCGACATGTATCTTCATTGTTGATATTCGATAAAGTTTTCAAAACATTTGCTAGTGAACCTGATATTCTACAGTTACATTTGAAATATAGCTTAAAATTTCTTGTCTGTCTTTGTCTGCTTAAAATGATGTATTAAGTTTGGGGGAATTAGTATAACATTTCTATGTGGCTGCTGCCTAGAAACCAGTGTCTTGCAAAATAGTTGAATTCTTTAATGTTACTCTCATGAAAAAAATCTTATATGCAGGAAATGTCTTCAGGGAATGGAGGTTTGACATATGGACACTGACGGATCAATAGATAAAACTATCTATTGCATGTTACACATTGGGAAACAGATGTTTTTCATTTCAACAAGCATCTGATGCAAAAAGTTTTGCACTAAAGAGTAAATTTCACATATTCCATAGCTTCCAGGACTTTCCCCCGCGGTCTGTGGCTAGGCTGTCCTACTAAAAACCCTTGGGGTCGGAGTCTCACACATCATTCCGAGAGTATATAGTTTTTTTTTAAGCAACACAATGATCTGGTGTATCTTAAATGAAACTCAGTAACAACACGGTTCACTTTTCTTGGAAAGTCATCTGCAAAATGCCTATACTTCATACATGTGAGGTCAGGATTAAGTAAAAAATGTACTATCTTGAAATGAAAACCTAATTTTATCATTAAAGACAAAATGAAAAAAAAAAAGTACTGTTGCGAACATTGACATAAAAGTCTTGAACAAAATATTAGCATTTAAAATCCAGCAATATATAATAAGAAAAAAACTTTTTTACCAAGTTGGTTTTATCCCAGAAGTGCCACTGAGGTTTAAGGGAAATCAATATAATTCACTACATAAAACAGAAAGATAATACAGAAAATCATCTCAAAGGAAAAAAAAATCTATACTCATTTTCTGATGCAGAAAAAACATTTGACGAAATTCAAAATTTCTAATTAGAAAAAAAGCCCAGAAATTCAGGGCTAGAAAGGAACTTTCTGAAAATGGTAAAGAACATCAACAAAAAAAAATCCAGAAGAAACTTCATACTTAGCATTGAAAAACTAAATGCTTTCATGCTGAGAAGGAGAACAAGAAAAAATTTCCTTTCTCACCACTTCTATTTATCAATATACTGAAGTTAGATCCATTTAAGCAAGAAGAATGAATAAAAAGCACAGGAAGTGCGTAAGTGGAAAAAAAGCATAAAAACTGTCCTTATTCCCAGATAACATAATTAAGAATGTATAAGGACTGACATTAAATTTGTGAACTCATTCTAGAAAAGTGCTGCATGTCTCTTTAGTGAACATCATGAGCACAGTCACCTTCCAAGTTCTCCTGGGTACATGGGCTGGCTGTGGCGATATTCAGCACTGAGGTATGTAGCACTTTTACTAGGAGGAGTTCACAGACTTAATTTTCCAACCTCATTAAGTCGTAAAGGATTTGCCAAAAAATTGCCCAAATGGGTAGTAAAATTTGTCATGTCAAACAAGAGGACATATCAAATCAATTCTATTTCTATCACTAGCAATAAACAAGTAGAAAACTGAAATTTTAAAATGTAATGCTTCTAAATAACTTAAAATAAAATACTTAGGTATAAATATAACAAAAGATGTTTCAGACTTGTGTATTAAAATTCAGTAGGAAAACAAACAAAGGGATATACTACATCTGTAGTTCTGTAGAGCAACATATTTTTTTGTTTGTTTGTTTTGAGATAGAGTCTCACTTTGTTACCCTTGGTAGAGGGCTGTGGTGTTACAGCTCACAGCAACCTCAAACTCCTGGGCTTGAGTGATTCTCTTGCCTCAGCATCCCAAGTAGCTGGGAGTACAGGCTCCTGCCACAATGCCAACTATTTTTTTTTTTCATTTTTTTAGCTGTGGCTGGGTTTGAACCCGCTACCTCTGACATATGGAGCCGGCAACCTACTCCTTTGAGCCTCAGGAGCCACCCCCAACGCTGACTATTTTTGAGACAAGATCTTGCTCTGGCTCAGGCTGGTCTCAAACTTGTGATCTCAAGCAATCCATCCACCTCAGCTTCCCAAGTACTGGGATTACAGGTGTGAGCCACTGTGCCTGGCCAATGTTTTTAATTTTGTTTATTTAATTTTTAGAATGTTTTATTTTTAACTATTCAGAAAGTATAAAAGTTATAAGTATTTATAGGGTTCGTGTGATAGTTTGACACAAGTATACAAACTGTAATGATCAAATTATGGTAATTGGTTTATCTCTGAAGCATTCATCATTTCTTTATGTTAGAAACATTCTAGTTTCATTATTTTGGTTATTTTCAAATATGCATAAATTAATATTAACTATAACCACTCTATTGTGCTAAGGAACACTAAATCTTATTCCTTCTAACTATTTTTATCCCTATTTTTTCTTCAAATTGATATATAGTTTCAATGCATCCCATCAAATCCCCACAAGCTTTGTTGTAAAAATGAACAAACGCATTCTAAATTTATATGGAAATCCCAAGGACCTACAGTAGGCAAAATAATTTTTAAAAGGAAAAAGAAGTAAAATATCAGAGGACTCCAGCTATTAACTTATTTTGTTTTATTCAAACATAACTAATGACAGAAAACATCATAGGAGATAGCTGGAGGATGTAAATTTTAGCGCCCTGTCTACATTCTGGGAACTGGAGGCCCACAAGGAAAAAGTTGCGTATTTATAGAAAAGTCAACAGTAGATCACAAACCAGAATGTAAGTTAAAATTTGCTTCCTCTTTTCTTCTGGTCCCTTTAAAGTAAAAGCACACGGCCTCCAATCCGCATCAACTCAGTTGTGATCTTCATCTACAGCACAGAGAAAAATTCTTAATGGTCCAAAATCAATTCTTGAGACGTGTCAGGAAGATGTTTTAACACAGCCTGACGTGCTGTGAATCACACCAGGTTGTCAGGTGGAGGGTGGGAGGAACTAGGAATAGACACGCTGAGGTTTTGCTTTTAATTGCCGTGAACCTAAGTCTGATGACTGTTCTTAAGCTGTGTAAGAATAAAAGACGTTTTATCTCATCATGTCTTGTTCCTTGTTAGGCCCTAAAAATAGTTTTAGCTTCTCCCCTGCTTTAATTCCTAATTTTTGTTCTAGTCGTACCCCAAAAAAGGAAAATTACAAAATTCTCTTTCTGCCTGTGCTTTCCCTTCCATTCCTCCTCCCACATTTTCCCCTCCCATTCCTCTTTCTTGAAGCCTCCTAAAGTTCTTAAGTGTTTTTGTTTTAAAATTGTTTTATTTTGAACTAATTCTAGAATACTAGCAACTAGCAAATTTGCAAACCATTACAAGTCCTTCACCCCTCTTCCTTTGAAGTTAGTATCTTATACAACATAGTACAATTACCAAAAACAAGAAAGATCAGTATATTTTAAAGTGAACTATGAAAATCATGCATATTTTACCAATGTTTCCTCCAGTGTTCTTTTTTGTTCTTTGTTTTTGTTTCAGGGTTCTCACTGAGATCTCACGTTGTAATTGGTTGTTATTTTCTCCTTGGTGTCTTCCAGATTTTGGTAACTCCACTCCGTAGCTTTCATAACCTTGGCACTTCTGATGAGCACTAATAAGTTACTTTGTAACCGTGGTTTATATTTGTCTATGTTTACACATGATGGGGATTAGGTTAGGGCCTTCTGTCAAGAAGGGCACAGCACAGACTTCTGTTTTCCCCAGGTCATCCCATACCACGGCCATGGTATAGATGTGCCTGGTTGGTGTCGCTGTTGAACTTGACTGCTCGGTTTAACTGGTGTCTTTTTGCTTTCCTCACTGCAGAGCGACTCAATTTCCTTTTATATTTGTGGTATGTGGGATCCCTAGGAGGAGAAACCCTAGAATAGGCACATCCTGTTTCTCTTCACATTTTCAGCTATGTTATCTCTTTTATTTCACTGGGGTTTGGGAATCTTGTTCTTGGTTCCTGGTGTGCTCTTGGCAATAGAAAGCCAGACCCACCAAAGCAAGGCAAGTCTCAAGAGGAGATCACAAGGGAAGGATAATATAGGTTTACAGAGCCAGAGAAAGATACTCTAGCCATGGATGATGAGATGAAAGGGCTCCTTTTGGTACCAAAGAGGCCTTGGTTATAGTCTGGGGTCTTGTTCTATACTATCTGGATTGGGCTCTTGCTGTGCTTCAGACATCACCATAAAACCACCTTGCTAGACACCTGTGAGTTACATGACCTGAAACTGCCTTGATAGACAGTTGGGAGTTACATGACCTGAGTCCTACTGCTCATGAACCTCCCAGGAGCCTCTATGAAAGCCCGTGGCGGGCAGAGAACTGCAGTGTAGATTTAAGCTAATGACAGGATAATTTGTCTTAACCTTCCCAACCCTGGGTGGCTGTGCTGTGGGCCTGCGGGCTGGGGGATCCTCTGAACCCTTCTGCAGTTGGCCCGCTGAGTTCTCACCGGTAGGATGTGGGGGGTTCCCTCCGTCCAGCTGTGCCAGTAGTTCAGGGCCACCAGCCTCTATACCCTGGGAGGGGCCGAAGGTCCTCACCATCTACCTACCAGTTTTAGTAATACTAGAAATTTAATGTTTAAAATAAGACATTTTCTCTCTGTAATTTTAATTAAATTTTGCAAGGAGAAAGTACATGCATGGTGCTCAAATTTCCAACCCAAACTGGTAGAGGATATCTTAATGTTTATTTATGTTAAACTTTGATGATCGTGAAAGATAAAGAAGACATCAGCTTATGAATTAAGAAATTTCTTACAGAATATTATTCAAAAAAAATTTTCCCTATGTCAAGTAAAACTTCTAAAAATTCATGCATCATTGAACTTTTGAATAGGCAAAATACTTTAGTTTAAAATAAATTTGAAAAATCTAAAGGAATTTTATAGTCGGTGTAAGCTGGCCTCAGTCAAAGTTTTATTTCTGCTTGCCATCAGCATCTGTCTCTGACGTAACATGATGCAATCGAACATGTAGTAATTAGAATTTCTCAGGAAGTCTTAGCAAAAACTACAACAAAGGAGGGAAACCGCGACGTCAGACAGAAATGTCAGGGGTAAACAGACCAGTCAATCATAGTCCAGCTTCTGATGGGCTAATTAGTTTCCTGCATTTTCTAGATATGTAACAGTGAGTCCAAACTAATTTTAAGGAGGATAAATATTTTCACAGTGTTTGTGTTAGTTTACAAGATTAAGTGTCCCAAAGTCAGGAACCATGTACAAAACCTAATACAGGATGTATGGTATATAAAGGTGTGGTTACTTCTCAGATGTGAGCCTCCTGATATATTCATTCAGATTTACTTATCCATGTCTAATTTTAAAACTTAAATTTCCCTTCTTTGATGTTTATCATGTATTACTTTATGAGCAAATAATCTAAATTCTACTTTCTACACCGAAATCTCTACCACCGACTTTCATCTGCTATTTCACTGTTTCTTAATCTTGTATCTGATACATCATGGAAATTAGCATTTGGGTAACTCCTGTCCTCAATTTCTGGCTAGTTGTTTTAGTTTTTGGCTTTGTGCCTTATTAATGTTATGTTTTTTGATGTGTAATAAAATAGATTTCTGATTTTTAACACCCATTGGCTAATTTAGCCTTTTCTTGAAATTAGTAGAGGCTTTAAATGTTAATTGATAGGATATTTGTATTGGTAATGATAAGGTAGGAAAAAAATCATAAAGTGTGATTTTTTTTCCTATTTCACATTAATTCAGTAATATGAACCTTTTATGTGTAAATCATATTAATATTGACTTTGCAAGTACCTTCTTTTTGGACTATTTACAGTTTTGAATTAACTGTAAATTGTTATGAATAAGTTTATGAACCAAAGTTATAAATGTTAGAAACATAAATATTAGGCATAACATTCTGAAATTATCAATTAAGTAGACAGAATACAAATATATGCAATTTTATGTAAATCATAATGTAATTTGATAAAATAGTGGAAATATTAGACATTCCTCCAATGGTTATTTTAACCAGAAACAAAGGGATCTCCTTTAGACGTATTTTGCTTCGCTTTCAGCCTGGTTTGCGTGTGAGACGACAGAAGCAGAGCTATTTACTCACACATGGTGGCGAAAGTGTCAGTCATGGGCCTTTAACTAGCACTTTGTCCAAAGCTAAATCTAAGCAAATTACACATAGAATGAATAGAAATGCAATGTACCTAGAGCCTTAAACGTCAATATAGTACTGTAAACAAGGGTATTAAATTTGAAAGATAGTGGAACTAATTCAAGAAACCAGAAGCATTTTAGACACTATGACAACTTCAGAGAAAGGGAACAATAACAGTGGCTCAATTTTATTCACTTAGTTTCATCTTCTACAGCTGCAAAATCAAATTAGTCTGCATATTTTTATTTGAGTAGTCTTATAAAATGATTTATAATTTCTAAGCAAAACTTTTCTTATGGAAACATAAACATGTTGTTAAAATATTATATTTACTATATTTCCAGACTCATAAATTACTGAGACTTTTTTGTGTTAAACTTGTAAATTCAGTATCATGATTTAGACCTGTCCATGATCTAAGTACATTTGAGTGTAATGATAGAATATATTAGCATGTAGTCAACTTTTTTGACTGTAATTTTTAAAAACTACTTACATAAAATCAAACAACCAAACATTCAAGAAAGCATGTTTTTTCTTTTTGTCTTCCTTGCCTGCCCAGCTCAATTTTTTTCATAATTAATTTAAAACATTGTTCGTGTGGGATGTTTTCCTTCTTTCCAGCTATATTGCTGACTTTAGAGGGTGCATTTAAAAACAAAAGAACTAATTACTTTTGAAGATTAAGTGACTTTTTCATTTCTGCCACATACAATATTTCTTGAACAAAATCGGGTTAGTCTCATTCTCTTTGATTATATTTTGAACCAAAAATACACTCTCACTGGAGTGTATAAATCTGAGCTAGATGTCATTTTGGATTTTGAACAGACTTAAGACATTAAAAGCCCAAAGATTACCAAAGTTTTATTTGATTTTATAAAAATCTTACCAATGTTAAGATGCTTTTCTCTTACTCCACAGATGAAATTTGACAGAGGAATTTTTCTTTCCTCCTTGGCCTATATAAAGGTTCCATTTTACCTTCCAGATGCATGCCAGAGTTTACCAACCTCTGAGTTACAAGGCAGACTTTGAGGATTCAATTCTTATTTGTCTGGGGTCACTGAAACAAAGTTCGTTTAGGCATTTTATGACCAGAAAAAAATGATTTTTGTAAGTTAAAAAATAAAGTGCTCTTCCTAAGAATTAATTTCATTTTTTGGTTTTAATCTTAGGCCAAAACTCAATTTCAATTTCCTTTAATTTTTCAGCAAAGAAAGTGGAACCAGATTAATAAATATTTAAAACAATAGATTTGTTGATAACCTGATGAATTCTCAGGTCAGACATATTAAGCATATGTATCTATTTGCAAATAGTAACATAAATTTAGTTTTCTGAACACAGATGTAATTTTTATTTCTCAGAATTAAGTTTTCATTTTATAAAGCTGATTTTATAAATCTCCATTTAACTAGTACCCCCTGAAATGAGAAAATGTCACAAGCTCTGACTTGCTTTCTGAGTCATTATCTCCTCTGTGGCCACACGGAGTGACTTTAAAACACTCGTTGAAGGAGGTATGAAAAATATGAATCCTGTGGTCCCTTAAAACATCTCTGCTCCATGCCAGGGAAAGGCGGGCTTTGGTGGTTCATGCCTGTAATGCTAACACTTTGGGAGGCCGGAGCAGGAGGATCACTTGAAGCAGGAGTTCAAGACCAACCTGGGCAGCAAAGCTAGACCAGGTGATGGAGGATACAATGAGCTATAGCTGGAATCCAGTCTGGAGAATAGAGCAAGTCTTTCTCTTAAGAAAAAGAAAGAGAGAAGAGAAATAAAAATAGTCAACTTTTAAATAAACCACAAAACAAAAACAAAATAGCAAAAACGTCAAAAACCAGAAATGCGAGATCTAGGATCCTATTTAGTAACTAGTAATTATGCAGCATTGAGAAAGCTTTCTCTTCTTTCTTTTTTCTCCTCCTTTTCGACTTCTTCCCCTTTTCTGTCTGGACTAAGGTTAATGATAACGCACAACTCATTGAATGGTTAGCAGGATTAAAAAAGAGTACAGTTATCAAGATCCTTACCCATGTTAAACACTCTATAAACAATAGCTTTTTTTTTAGGTCTCATCTTACTTGTTATTCCTTAACTTTTTTTTTTTTCATTCCTTTGAGATAGAGTCTCACTCTCTTTCCCTGGTAGAGTGCTGTGGCATCTGATAGCTCACAGCAACCAGAAACTCTTGGGCTCACACCATCTTCTTTCCTCAGTCTCCCACGTAGCTGGGACTACAGGCACCCTCTACACCTGGCTTGTCTTTACGCTTTTAGTAGACATGTGGTCTTGCTCTGGCTCAGGCTGGTGAACTCCTGGGCTCTAGCAATCCACCTGCTTCACCCTCCCAAAGTGCTAGGATACAGGAGGAGCCACCACCCACAGCTAAAACAAATATTGTTTCTTTTTTTTTTTCTTTTCTTCCTTTAGCGATTCTCTTGCCCTTTGCCTCCCAAGTAGCTGGGACTACAGGCGCCCACCACAATGCTGGCTTTTTTTTTTTTTTTTTGTAGAGACAGGGTCTCACTCTGGCTCACTCCAGCTCATGCTAGTCTTGAACCTCTGAGCTCAGGCAATCCACCCACCTCGGCCTCCCACAGTGCTAGGACTGCAGGCGTGAGCCACCACTCCTGGCCACAAACATTGATTTTAATTGGACTCAGAAGTAGAAAGAGTCAAAGAGGTCAGTCTGAGTCTCCCAGCAATCTGTTTCTGGCATTTTCTTGGCCTCCTTCATTCTCCTGGGTAAAAGTTCAGCACATTATGTGGCATCTTGCTTATTTTCTTTGGATTGTTTCTTTGGAGCAGGCTGCTGGTGTTCATGCTGCAGGACACATGGAGCAACAAGACACTGTTTTGGGGGCCTTGGGGCCTAGATTTCTTACCTTCTTTTATTGAGAGTTTTCTTTCAACAACAACCTCATCTCCTTTAGAGAGACTTAAGGATCCAGCTAGCTCTTTGACCCCCAGGGGATGAGTGAGGCATATTAGTATCACTAATATGTGATATTAATATCACAGTCAGTCAAGGAATGTCCTTCTCTTGTTCGTCTGTTTGTTTAATAATCTGGTTGAGACAGCTTAGATTGGCATCCTCCATGCAACCTCAAGCAAATGTGTGCTTTCTTTTCTACAGTACGTCTAGGTCAGGAATATAATAGGAATGCCCTTTACTCAGTCAGTAGTAGAGGATCTGCCTCTGGGATGAGATCACTTGCTCCAGGGGAAAATCTTGCTTGTTATTCCTGCCACTTCTTTGGACCACATACGCTTCCAATCTTCACTTGGAGCTTCAGCAGCAACTGCTGTGGCCGTATACTTCTCGTAAAAGTGAAAGGTGTGCTTTTATTATCCATTCCATTGATATTCTGACAGCTAGTTGCTAGGAAGGAGATATTTAGCAAGCCCATCACCTCCATGGCACCAGAAAAAAAAAATAGCTAACTTTAGAAAAAGCATATCACTCACTGTGTGGGTCAGACTAAGTTTCTAAACAGGAAAGTTGAATATTAGTAGCAACATGTAAAAAATATATCTACATAAATAACGATATTTAAGTTCTTTTTGTGGACTGGATGAAATTCGTATAGATGTAAATTAAAATGATACAAGAGAATTCAAACATGAGTGAAATACACAATTCAAAGCACTCATGAATGGCTTACCCAGAGGGCTGATGAAAAAAGTAACAAGAGATCGCTAACGTCTAACAGTCATTAAAATGAGAAATGTATATTAATAGGAGTTAAGGCAAAATTAAGGAAGTCCTTCCAAGTAAAATATCAAATTTCTTACTTTATAACACTGTGCTAAGTAAATGAAATTTTGGGAACAGAATAATTACAGCAGGCAGCAGAGAGCAGAATGGAAGAGAGAGAGGGTGGAAGTAGCGAGACGGACAGAGCAGGTGCAGAAGCAAATTCAGTTTAAACTGCTTGGTCTCTGGATCCAAATTTATGACATGCCAAAAGACAATTAAGGTAACCCTAAGAGTCATATTGGAATAAAAGAAGATATAATTTGTAGGAAAATGAGCACCATGCTTGTAAGAACACTCACCGGTTCTTAAGGGAAACGCTGAGGGAAGGACAGTCTCTGGGCTGGCCGAAAGATGTTGTGCAGCCTGGGGACAAGCCCGCAAGTAACTCAGTGCTCTAATGAGATGAGATCGGTTGCTTGTTAGTCAGCAGATATTGGACCTTGAGCATTTGTGGCACTTCAGGGTGGGGGTCAAGCCCATGGGGAGAAAGAGCACATAGCCATCCTTAAGCACATGTAGCCATCCTTAAGCACGTAGCCCTTTATGTGATTACTGGGCACTCCCCACACCTGGTATAGATTGTCTCAATAAATAGCCACTGCAGAGGTTGCTTGGGGCTCCCCTGCACCTCTGGCGAGCCTCACCTCATCCAAGCTTGTACTTTCAATCTGTGTACTGACTGTTACCTGCGTGTGGCACCAACAACACAGTGGCTTGGGCAATAATTAGATGACATACTCTTTATATTCAAATATGAGTAACTGAAACCATGCAACACAGTGAAAATGAAGGCTTATGTTTCATCCCCAGCATTTTCTTTGACAGAGCAAGGTAATTAAGTAAAGTATAGGTTCCTTCTATAAGCAGCAGAGGTGCCCTACTAGAGGTAGGATACTATCTACTGAAATGATTACAGAGGATAATATGTAGAAGACTAACATGATCTTGGCTATTGCACAAATTATCAGCATTATAAACATTAAGGAAAAAACATGATGCAACATGTCTTCAAGACCCATGTTTGCATGAATTGGAAGTCAGGATTGTAATGCACAAGATCAGCGGGGAGGTGCTGTCCAGGGCCTGGGACAGGTAGAGGAAAATGACAGTAGAATACAGCATGCCTCTCGTTCCTGGCCGTGTGCACCATCCAGGCGGAATGAGAGTAAAACTGACAAGATCACCTACTCCCTACCAAAGAAAGAGATTTGTTTTCCTTTTAGTCATTGGCTTTCAAATTCCATTATTCTATTTTGTTTTAATGTGTTTCATTTTTCCCTACAGGTAATAATGGCCTAATACAACACAACCAATTTAAATCCAGTCTACTCAAAATACCGATCATGTTATACCATGTGGGACTCTGACACGAATTCCTCCACTCTGCCTGCCCACAGAGATTATAGTCATAAGCATTTCTTCAGCCATTAACCAAATTACAAATGAGAAGTAAACTTTTATATAAACATAGTTTGAAAGCAGGTGGTGTTTTGATTATTTGCGTTTGAACAGTCTAATGAAGCTGTGAGAAATGAATAGATGGTAATTTATTGAAAGAAATGAAAAGAGAGTTTTTAGCTGAAAGCTCCGGGTGTGAAGAACGCTTCGTGAAATCACCAAGTATAAAATTTACATTCTCCCGCTGAGTTAAATATGCCTTCACAATGTCGATGAACTTGGAGAAAAATGACAGATTACTATTATATGCTCAAGTTTCTGAAAGTCACGCTGTTAGCTATTGTAAACATCACAAGGTACTACTGAAAAGCTTGTTTTATATTTATCCTTGTTTTTTGTGCAAAGTATTTTGCCTTTTCCATTGCTATAGCTGAGTTCAGAAAATAGAAAGATTATTGAAGTTTCCCCCAGTAAAGGAAATGTTTGTATATAGCAGAGTTCTAACTTGAAATTTTATTTCATAATTTTAATCTTAGTCATTACCTACAAAACCCACAAACTCCCTTATCATCCACATGCCTACAAATATGTATGTTAACTTTTTGAAAAGATGTTTGATCCTTATGGCTGAACATGCATTTATAGAGTTCAGTGAAGGTGGAAACTATCCGATTATTGGTTAAAAAAAACAGTTTTTTTATTTCTTTTGAAAATAGTTATCAAAAGAACTGGGGAAAAAGAATAACTGACAAGTTACATGTAAAATAAAACAGCAGAAATTAAAAATGACTTCCTTTCTAATTATAACACTGAAGGAAATATTGTTTAAAATTCTGAAATCTCTGGAAATTATTGCCCTTTATTTTTTTTGTAGAGACAGTCTCACTCTATCGCCCTGGGTGGACTGCTGTAGCATCACACTGCTCATAGGAACCTCCAACTCCTGGGCCCAGGCGATTCTCCTGCCTCAGCCTCCCTAGAGCTGGGACCACAGGCACCCACCACAGTGCCTGGCCATTTCTTTGTTGCAGTTTGATGGGCCGGGCTTGAACCCAGCCAAAGTTCTGGCCAGCGCCCCACTCACTGAGCCATAGGCGCTGCCCAAAATTATTGCTATTTTTAAACATAAAAGTATTTTGATCAGTATAAATGTAAAATAAAAAAAGGACCCTCAGAACTGTATACTGTGAACTGGTAATTATCACCTAATGACTTTTACATGACAGAGGTAGAGCAATTAGTGAATTTATGGGTAGTCCCAGATATATCTTAATAAGAACAATAATTTTGACATATGGTAATGTTTAATGCTGCCTTCAATTAATCCTTATTCCTGAAATAGAAAATTTGACTTCATAATTTGTTGCTTTCTTGCTCAGATTCTTATGCCGAATCATTCACCAGTAGCTATTAGAATCTGGCAATATCTCTTAAAACTGGCCACTCTGCTCCAGCACCCACACACCTGCTTTAAAGCAGACTTCTACCACAGTCTTCCATCATTTGAACTAATCCTGTTTTATTTTCACCACACTTTCCTTCTTAATAAATTTTTAAGAAGGCTTGTGGAATTATTTTAAAAAATAGCAATGGTTTTACTCCACTATTCATTAACTGATTTTTTTATGCAATTTAAAGATTCTAAAAGCTATTTTGTCAATTTGGTGCTCACAATCTTGACCAAACTATCCTTCTAGTATCCTTCTAGTTCATCAGTTTGCACAGATCACACTGAATGTCACATTATCCCAGATGTTTTCATGAGTTGATGTCCTCATACATTGTATTTATTACTTCTGTTAGATATGACAACATATTTTCTTTAGCAATTCCATTAGCAAAATTCTGCACCCCCTTCCAGACTGTTTTTGGTGTCACAATGAAACTTTTCCTGACATTTTTAGAAAAATTTTATTTTCTGAGCCTTTGATAAATTAACACTTTGTTCTCAGCTCTGTAGTAAAAATGTACACATTGTGCTCACATTCATTTGTGAAAGCCATTGTTTTCTAAAATAAATTATGGGGCCCTCTAGGACCTTGATACACAGAGACAGGTTGGGAGGAGAGCTTGGGAACTTGTGTGAGATGCAGATTCTCTGGCTCCACTCAGAACTTCCGAATCAAAACCTGTGTTTTTAAGAAGAGGCACATGTGGTTATCACATTTACTAAAGTTTAAAAAGCACTGCTGTGGAACACATGTGCATACATACATGCATCTTCACACACACACGTGTGTGTGTATTTCTAGACCAAGTACAGAGCTTAATTACAGTTTATCAAATGAAGAAAAGTTTAATTGTGAATTTATTGCTGTGTATTTTACTAATGAAGCTGATTGTGTTGCTTTGAATCGCTGGATATGGACTACTGAACTCCAGGCTGTGAACTGCACTTTTGTCTAAACACATTTAAAAGAATTTTAAGAAAACACAAGCACCTTTTCTGTCCTACATGGACAATAAAATAGCAGGATCAGTTACAAGAGAATATGTGAATAGAGGTTAAAAATCATGCAAGCTCATTTCACTTAAGGGAATAATATTCTTCAGTACATTATAACAGAAATTCTTTACACATTACACCTTCATAGGACTGAAGAAACAGGTCCTCTGGGACGTAGGGTCAAAACTAAAAGATAATTAATAAAGCCACTCTGTGTGGCCTCTCAAAAATACCAGTTATTGCCTGTGCTAAACTCTGTTCTCTCCACTGCTTTAAAAATTGGATTCTTAGCACAGTGGGACTATGAGTAGTTGATAAAAGGATTAATGGCTTCATGCATTTGCTATGTGAGTGGGGGTTGGAGTAGAAAATTAATAAATTGAAACTTTTCCACTCTTGGTACATGGATATGTTCCAGAGAATAAATGTTTTGTTTTTGTTTATATAATCTTCAGATACGAAGTATAAAATTATAGGGTCCTATAATTCTGACCCTACTCACATTTTTATCTCTTAGATAATGAAAATATCAGACAATTAAAAGCTCTTGAACCTGTCTCATGAATTGGCCAAGAGTCAGTCAATCTGCGAAAAAGAACAGCTGTGAAGATGCCAACACAGTTGAGTACTCCATCTCTACGTATTTCTAAATATGGAGATTTATTGAACACTTAGGACATGGACTGACAATGGGGTCAATTCAACCGTAAGGCAGAGCTAAGACACCTTCCTTACGGCCTTTCCCTGGCATAAGCTATGTGTTAATAAAGGCATATCAGTCACAGACTGTGTGTGCAGGTGGAAATAAACAGAAAATTTAGACATGAAGATGATTTGCCCATCTTTTAGGTATTCATCTTAGAAATTTTATTCAATCATTTAAGTAAAAATAGATTGGAATGTTTATTTTTACTTGAGAAATAGCACATTGAATTTCTTTTATGTGTACAAATGAATATTTCAAATTAAAAATTCAAAAGAAATTCTATACAATTTTTTTCTCTTTAAATATTCTCCGCAAATGTACTTATCATTGTACAAGTCATACTTCTTTCTTCATTTTCAAATCCAGGCAAATTCCAGATATTGACATCCACTTGTCTTCAGTTACAGTGATGACCTGTGGCAAATGGAAGCTGTCTTACTGTAGAGACCTATGTAGCTTCTAATTTTCACCATCATTCTGCAGATTTTTCTTTCAAACACAAAATCGTTGATGAAGTCTTTTCCATGGGATTAGTCTATCTCTCCATTTAAATTTCTTGGTCTGACCAAAATATTTCACGGCACAAACTGAATTTTATACCAGGATAGGACAATTCTTGGATTGTGCTTCGAAAAGCCTTCTGTAAGTCAGAAAAAAACAGCATGTACTTACAAATTGGTACACTAACTGAAAGTACATCCAGCCCTACGTACCAAACACCATGCCAAGATTTGAGTATTTCTGCCACCCCAGAATAAAAAAATTGTATATGGTAATGAAAACTTCAACACTAGCCAAAAATTTCTATTCATCTCACAAAAAAAGCTGTGTCATTTTTTCATTGAAGTTTTCTCATTTTTTTTTTCATTCATAGAATGGCTATTCATATGATTAAGGATGGTACTAGAGGTGCTCAGCATTTACTAACTACCTGCTCTATGCTAGTTCATTTAAGTACAATATGCCAATTATAGGTAAAGCTCTGAAGTCAACTGGACATTTTCCAAAATGAAGCATTGTATTTTATCCTCGTTTTTTGGACTGGCTTCAGCTGGCGAACCTCTCCACTCAAAATAGCTCCCTTCAAATTCAAAATAAGTAATGCCTTAGTCATATGTCCCATAGCAAGATTGTAAAGAAACTGTGATATCCTTATAGCCGAGAGATGACACAGCCATCACAATGGCTAGAGCAGCGGGTTACTCTCACGTCTATGGTAACACTGCTGAAGCAGATTGACTGCACTCCCAGTTATGTAAAGGTCTAACATGTGCAATTGTGTTAAGTTCATAATGATAATAAATGACTGTGTTACTGATGAATATATTTGCTATACTATACTTTTTGTTGTTAGAGTGCACTCCTTTTATATATATATATAAAAAAGTTAAGTATAAAACAGCCTCCGGCAGGTCCATAAACATATATTTTGGAAGAAGGCATTATTGTCATAAGAGATGATGCTCCAGTGAGTAATTATCCCTCCAGACCTTCTGGTGAGACAAGAATGAGGAAGAGGAAGACAGTGATGTTGGTGACATTGAACCTGGGTGGACCTCGGCTAAGGAGTATGCTTATGCCTTTGTCTTTAACAATCAGGTAAAAAACTTAAAAAAATAAATAGAAAACAGAAGAATAAAGCTATAGAGGTAATATTTTGTACGATTAAACATAGATTACTGCTTTTTTTTTACTTTACATACTTTTTCATGTTTTAACTTGTTGACTCTTTTGTAATAACACTTAGCTTAAAACACATGAACGTTTTGTACAACTGTGTTATGAGTGCATATAAAATATGAAAGGCTTAACGGTTACTGTTTCTATCCTAAATTTGACACTTTAAAACATTTTTTAATAGAAAGATTGGGAAAAAATTTCATCTTAAAAAAATGTTTGACATGGAAGAGGGATTGGGAAAAAATTTCATCTTAAAAAAATGTTTGACATGGAAGAGGTGGTTTGATTTGTAGAGACGGAAGCAAGAAAGCAAACAAGAGAAAGAAAGAAAAAACGGGAAAAAGAGAGAAAGAGAGATAGAGGGAGGGAAGGAAGGAGAAGGAAAAAAGGTAGGAATGCAGGCAGGAAAGGAAAGAGAAAAAGAAGAAAGGCATTTTATTAATTTCAGATAAAACTGAGGGAAAAGAATAACATTTTTTCAGTAGATACAATGCTTTGTACTACCCATTCTTTTAATATTTGTGTATTAATATCCAACCAAGTGTTTTAGTACGATGTAGATACAGTAAAATTATAAGCAAATGCAAAAAAAGTAACTTTTATCAATATGCCAAGAAAAATAGGTAAGGATGTATAGCCATATTTTAATAACACAAAATCATGGAAATTGATGATCAAGGACACATGTGAATCTTAAAATTCTGTTTTAACAATTTATTTTACTAGTTTTTTTCCAAATAAATAATATTACATCCAATCTCTGGCACTGATTTTAGAGACATACCATGAAGAACAAGTGTTTAAATTATTGTGTAATTCAAAACTGTAGTACTTCTTCCATTATGCAAATAAGCAAGTGGTATTAGATTATTATCAAATTTCCTCAAATTTAAGTAGTATATAGTTTGGATTTTTATTGCATAATTGCCTTAAAGTTACATAATACTTTGAATTTTCAAATGTCTTATTTACATCTCAAATCCAAATTAGAAGCCCATCCTTAGGAACTTTTATAAAATCCTCCACCATATAATTAAAGGGAAAGTGGCCATTTACTTTAACTCTTACTCAGACCCTGGGTGAAGGGCATAAGAGAAAACTAAAATAAGGTTTATTTAAAATATCATATTGTCAAATGATTTAAAAAATGGGAAATGGTGAAGCAGTACAGATGTGATTGTTAGCCGTTAATTTTTATAAAGGTTTAGTAGCATATTAATGTGCATTTTGATCTAGGACAATAGGAAAAAACACCATAATGGAAGTATTTTGAAGTTATTTTCCAAGTTTCTACTGACAATGTCAAATAAATCGACCGCATTAACCAGTTCAGTGATATTGATAAGAAAATTGCTATTCAAATTTTTGCCCATGTTTATTTTCTAAATGAAAGGTAGAGAAAATAAATATCAATCTGTTTATTTTATCATGTTATTTCCATTGTTCCTGATTCAGAATTCAGATAGAGGAAAAACAATCCTTGTACTCGACACCCACGTGACCGTGGGCATGCACATGAGCAAGGGAGAAATGGGGGGAGATGTTTTTTTCTTTCTCAGCATGGCCTGGGTGAAGAAGCGTACATAATATGAAAAAGGGAACTAAACTGGGAGGTCTAGGTTGAAATTTTCTGTTAGATTTTTTCAACTGTTTGTGCAAGTACTGCCATTTATTTTGAAAAAGTGATTAGCTCTAGAATGAGACACCTGTCCGGAGCAGGATTGAGGTGTTACCCAGCTAGAGACCTGCAGCCCAGGTCTAAGAGAAGACATGAGCGCTTCCTTCAGCAGAATAATCATTAGGGAAGATGGCACAACTTTCTGAAGACTCCTTCCTTCCAAACAATGAGAACATGAGCACTTGGTGAGGAAGGATGCTGAATGGTACTAGAATTTTGAGTTTGAAGTGCTACAACTGAGAAAAAAAACAAACAAGAGTTTTGCAACTCTTCACAAAAATAGAAATAATGGAGCTAAATGCAACTAAAATAAAAACCGATTTGTCTAATTTTGGTCTAAAACTGACACTAATGTGGTTTCTAGAGCTATTCATGGTAAGAGAGTAACAATATTTTATTTAATTTTTGTGAGGTTCAGGTTGGTTTATGATCGTTGAACCAAGCAACATACACATGTACACTCACCTCAAAACAAACACAACACTGTCTGTCTATACTTTAAATTCTGTTTCGGAAAAGATATGTAATAACATTAAAGTTGTACTCAAACAATAAGTCCAGAATCAACGTTTTTGCTTAATTAACAGAGGTATTCAAATAGAGCAGTTGGCTAAGTCATGATAGGAATTACATAGAAGTTGTGGTTTGACTTGAAATCTCTAAAGCTGTTATGACAAATAAAACAGCCTTATAAAAAAAAGAGTAAATATCATGCAGAATATGGAATCTTTCATTATTTTTACCTTATTTACTAACCTTGCCATAAGTAAATTGACTCTACTTGAGTTTTATATCTAAGCCGAAAGAGGACTATGAATATTTAAACAGTTTCTCATCCATACCGGGTATGAATCACTGCGACTGCGTGGTCCAGTTCCACCAAGTAGTTCAGTAACCTAGCGTGCTGTCCTTTCATTTGAAGTCATAATGAAATAATTCCATGATCCTAGTGTCTAAGTTGCAGGAAGCTTGTTTTGTATCATAACATAGCCCCCTCCCCAGTCCCACCAACTCCTGGAATCACAGAATTTCAGGCTATCACCAGGAGAGAGATTAGGCTTAATTACCTTGTCCCATTAAGGCTTAATGATTAAGCAAACCTAGAGAGGCTGATTATCGAGCTATGTTGCCTCCTTCCTGGGTGGTGTTGCTGCATTACAGAGTTCAATTTACTACATTAGCTCCCTGAAAGGCCCTGCTTTCCATTTCATAAAATGTTTCTAACACTCAGTGATGTTGATGTCAAAATTATGGTATCCAGCTGGCTAAGGCAAGGTGTTTTTCTTGCACCAACTGTTGTGACAGCTGAGACCTGCAGCCTGTCCATGTGGCCCGGGTCTCTGCAGAGAACTGTAGCCAATAAAATCTGCTTTCTCAGCATAAAGTGTCACTACTGTTAGAGATATCGCAGGAATCTGGGATTCCCATTGCAGCTTCAGCTTATTGTGTTTTCAGATTGTTGTATTGGGACTTTTAATTGGTCTCCAAGTATGGACATAGGTGGAAGATTGACTGTATCAGCCTACAACAAAAACCACTTCATTTTGATTTATTTTTAATTAATATTTTTTCTTCTGTTAAATACTCCTAACATAAACTTTACCTGCCATTTTTATTTTATTTAAGTGTGTAGTTCTGTGGTATTAGATACATTCATTCACATTTTTTGCACAACCAGCACCAGGATGCATGTTTAGAAATTTGTTGCCTTCCCAATAGAAACTCTACCTATTAATTAGTTATTCACGACTATTTTCTCTATGAATTTGTCTGTTTTAAACACCTCTTATGAGTAGAATCATACAATATTTGTTCTGCTGTGTCTGGGTTGTGTTACTTAGCCTAATATTTTCAATGTTCACTTATATAATAAATATCAAGAGCTTATTCTTTTTTATGTGTGAATAATATTCTATTGCGTGGGGCAATGCCTATGGCTCAAGGAGTAGGATGCTGGCCCTATATACCAGAGTTGGTGGGTTCAAACTTGTCCCTGGCCAAAAAAAAAGATAAATAAATAAGAAAAATAACTCAAAAAATATTCCATTGCATGGATATATTGCATTTTATTTCTCCATTTATTTGCTATGGACAAGTGGGTTGTTCTTTTCTTTGGCTATTGTAAATAATGCTGCTCTGAACAAGTGTCAGTCTGAGCACCTGTTTTCAGTTCTTTGGGATATTTTCCTAAGAGTGGGACTGCTTAGCTGCATGATAAGTCTATGTTTAACTACTGTTTTAGAGAGAGAATCTCGCTTTGCCTCCCAGGCTGGAGTGCAGTGCTACAATCAAGGCTCTCTGCAATCTCCACCTCCTGGGCTCAAGCAATGCTCCTGCGTCAGCCTCGTAAATAGTTGAGATGAAAGTGTGTACCATCAGATCTGGTTAAATTAAAAAACAAATAAAAACCATTTTGTGGAGTTGAGGGATCTTGCTATGTTGCTCAGTCTGGTCTTGAATTCCTGGTCTCACGTGATCCTTCTTGTTCAACCTCTTGGGTAGCTAAAAGTACAAGGCATACGCCACTGTACCAGCTAATGTTTTAATTTTCTTTTAGAGATGTAATTTTACCATATTGCTCCGTGTAGTCTTAAACTCTTGGTGACAAATGTCCTTCTGCCTCTGCCTGAGAATACCAAAGTACTGGTACTACAATGTGCACTGCCATGCTCAGTCTATACTTTAACTTTTGAAGGACTGACAGTGTTTTCACAGTGGCTGGACCATCTTATGTTCCCACAAAGACTGCATGAGCTTGCCAATTTCCCTACCTCCTTGCCAACACTTGCTGTTTTTAATTACTATTTCTGACAACTACCATTTCTAACGGATGTGAAGTGGTCTTTTATTAGGGTTTGTACTTGCATTTCCCTGACGAGCAGTGGTGGAGAGCATCTTGTCATGAGCTGATTAGACACCTGAATCTCCTCTTGGGGATCATTTTCATTCTATCCCCAGAACAGTGCCTTTTTTATGTAGTAGAATAGCCACCCCTTTATTAAAAACCAGCCTGGGCGCCATAGTGGCACCCTACTCTAACAAAAAAGAAATAAATAAGAAAAAACGACCCAGGCATGGTGGCACGTGTGTAGTGAACTATGCTCCTATGATCAGCCACTGCACTCCAGCCTGGGTGGCAAAGTGAGATTCAATCTCTGAAATTCAAAGGATGTGCAATACAAGGAGTGAGCCCTACGGCAAAGTGTGAACTCAATAACAGCGAATCAGTGGGGATTCATTGGCTGCAAGGCGTGTGCCGCACTGCTACTGTGAATGTTGACGGGGAAAAAAGCTGTGTGAGGTACAGAAGAATGAGGGCACAAGTGGGATATTTCTGTACTATCTGCTCAAGTTTCATATGAATCTAACATTCTTCTAAAAATATATTCATTAAAAAATGCTGCTATTTTGAGTAAACCTAAGAATATATATTCAGAGTACATTTACTCTATTATTTTGGGGAGAAATTTAAAATGGTCTTGGATTAGGAACTCTGTATTCAGAAAGGGTCTTGAAAAAAATAAAAACTTTAAAAGTTCGGGTGGTGCCTGTGGTTCAGTGAGTAGGGCACTAGCCCCATATACCAAGGGTGGTAGGTTTGAATCCAGCCCCGGAAAAACTGCAACAAAAAATAGCCGGGTATTGTGATGGGTGCCTGTAGTCCCATCTACTTGGAAGGTGGAGGCAAGAAGATCACCTAAACCCAAGAGTTGGAGGTTGCTATGAACTGTGACCCCCACGGCACTCTGCTGAGGGCAACAAAGTGAGACTCTGCCTCAAAAAAAAAAAAAAGTTGACCTCTGGTTTAAACCCTCACAATTAAAGACCTTGACCAATTGCCCCTTTAGTCCTCACAAAATAACAAAATAACAAAAAGCTGAAGAATAGTAGAAACTGAAAACAAACAACTGTTATAGATCCATCAAGAATTGATACCACAGGAAAAATTCTTACCTTGAGAAATGGAGAGCCAGACAATGACATGGAAGATCCAGAACTTTGAAAAGAATATAACTAGAGGAAAATATTTGCTAAACATATATCTGATAAAATGTTTATATTGTATAACACACAAAGAATTTAGACATAAAATAAAATAGCAAACAACTCAATTGTATAATGGAGGAATTATCTGAACAGACATTTTCATGTGCAGGAATATAAAGATAGCAAGTCAGAATTTTAAAAGACACCTAATATTGTTGTCATGAGAGAATTGCAAAAGCAAACATGGGGGAAATCCCTGTTCCATATATGGTGCTGGGACAACTGGATCACCACATGGAAATGACTGACTCTATCTTGTACTTTTCACCACTTACAAAAGTTGACTCAAAATGGATAAAAGGTTTAAATATAAGGAATGAAACAATAAAAATCCTGGAAGAAAGTATAGGAAAAACTATTGAGGATTTTTGTGTGAGAAAATATTTTATGACAAAGGCATATTGCAACTGCAACAACAACAAAAACAACAAATGAAACTTAATTAAATTGAAAAGTTTCTGCACAGCTAAGGACACAACAACAAAGCAAATAGAAAACCTTCAGAATGGGGAAAGATATTTGCATGATATGAATCTGACAAAGGTTTGATAATGAGGATTTATAGAGAGCTCAAATGAATAAACAAACAAAAGAGCAAACAATCCGTCTATCACTGGACAAGAGACATGAACAGAACTTTCTCTGAGGTAAACAGATGAATGGTTAACAAACATGAAAAAATGCTCATTGTCCCTAATTATCAGAGAAATGCAAATCAAAATCACCCTGAGATATCACCTAACCCCAGTAAGATTAGCAAACACCAAGATTAGCTGCAGATGCTGACGTGGATGTGGTGAGAGGAGAATACTTATATACTGCTAGTGGAACTGCAAACTAATATAGCCTCTTTGGAAAAAAGTATGGAGAACCCTCAAAGAACTCAAATTAGACCTCCATTTGACCCTGCAATCCCACTACTAGGCATTTACCCAGAAGAAAAAAAAATTATCATAAAGACATTTGACCTAGATTGTTTATCGCAGCTCAATTTATAACCACCAAGATATGGAAACAACCTAAATGCCCATCAACTCAGGAATGCATTAACAAGCTGTGGTGTATGTATACCATGGAATACTATTTGGCCAAAAAAAATATGGTGACTTTACATCATAGGTTTTCTATTAACCTGGATAGAGGTGAAACACATTATTCTTAGTAAAGTATCACAAGAATGGAAAAGCTAATATCCAATGTACTCAGTATTAATATGAAGCCAGTAGAGGATCTAATTCATGCCCATTGAAGAGACAATCTCATTTCATTTCAAGTCAGAGGAGGGGGAAAGAGGGAAGGAGAAGAAGGTGGGTAGGGGGTGTTCCCACTGAATGGGCACAGCAGAGGGGTGTATGGAACACCTTTGGATGCAGGACACAACTATAATAGGGACTCTATCAAATTCAAAAACTGTGAACTGGTTTATTGTACCCTTACATTAACCTGAAATTAAAAAAAAAAATAAGGATAGTAGTGCCTACCTCTTAGAGTAGCTGAAAACCAAAATTCTGGTACCAACTGCCAGTACGAATTCAGAAAAGTGAGAAGCCTTATCTACTGCTAGGTGAGAATTCAAAATGATGCAGCCCAGGTATTTCATTTTCTTTGAAACTATGGTGAAGGGAGTTGTGTCCTTAATTAGCTTCTCATCTCTCATCTTGACTGTTATTGGCATATACAAAGGCTACTGACTTGTGGACATTGATTTTATATCCTGAAACATTTCTGTATTTTTTGATGACTTCTAGGAGTCCTGTGGTTGAGTCTTTGGGATTCTCTAAGTATAAGATCATGTCGTCAGCAAAGAGGGAGAGTTTGACCTTCTCTGCTCCCATTTGGATTCCCTTTATTTCCTTGTCTTGCCTAATTGTATTGGCTAGAACTTCCAGCACTATGTTGAATAGTAAAGGTGACAGAGGACAACCTTGTCTGGTTCCAGTTCTAAGGGGAAAAGCTTTCAGTTTTACTCCATTCATTAAAATATTAGCTGTGGGTTTGTCGTAGATGGATTCAATCAGTTTTAGAAATGTGCCACCTATGCCTAAACTTTTTAGTGTTCTAATTAGAAAAGGATGCTGAATTTTATCAAATGCTTTTTCTCCATCTATTGAGAGGATCATATGATCTTTATTTTTGCCTCTGTTAATATGGTGGATAACGTTTATGGACTCGCATATGTTAAACCAGCCTTGCATCCCTGGGATGAAACCCACTTGATCATGATGAATGACTTTTTTGATGATAAGCTGTAATCTATTGGCTAGGATTTTGTTGAGAATTTTTGCATCTATATTCATGAGTGAGATTGGTCTGAAATTCTCCTTTTGTTTGTCTTTTCCTGGTTTTGGTATCAGGGTGATGTTTGCTTCATAGAATGTGTTGGGGAGGATTCCTTCTTCCTCAATTTTTTGGAATAATTTCTGCAGTACAGGAATAAGCTCTTCCTTGAAGGTTTGATAGAATTCTGGTGTGAAGCCATCTGGACCAGGGCATTTTTTGGTTGGAAGCTTTTTTATTGTTTCTTTAATCTCAGTGCTTGAAATACCTGGAAATATACCTAACAAAGGAGGTAAAGGACCTCTATAAAGAAAACTATGAAATCCTCAGAAAGAAAATAGCAGAGGATATTAACAAATGGAAGAACATACCATACTCATGGATGGGAAGAATCAACATTGTTAAAATGTCTACTTCCCAAAACAATCTACCTATTCAATGCCATTCCTATCAAAATACCAACATTGTACTTTCAAGATTTGGAAAAAATGATTCTGTGTTTTGTATGGAACCAGAAAATAACCCGTATAGCTAAGGCGGTTCTTAGTAATAAAAATAAAGCTGGGGGCATCAGCATACCATATTTTAGGCTGTACTACAAAGCCATAGTGGTCAAGACAGCATGGTACTGGCACAAAAATAAAGACATAGACACTTGGAATCAAATTGAACACCAAGAAATGAAACTAACATCTTACAACCACCTAATCTTTGATAAACCAAACAAGAACATACCTTGGGGGAAAGACTCCCTATTCAATAAATGGTGTTGGGAGAACTGGATGTCTACATGTAAAAGACTGAAACTGGACTCATACCTTTCCCCACTCACAAACATTGATTCAAGATGGATAAAGGACTTAAATTTAAGGTATGAAACAATAAAAATCCTCAAAGAAAGCATAGGAAAAACACTGGAAGATATTGGCCTGGGGAAAGACTTCATGAAGAAGACTGCCATGGCAATTGCAACAACAACAAAAATAAACAAATGGGACTTCATTAAACTGAAAAGCTTCTGTGCAGCTAAGGAGACAAAACCAAAGCAAAGAGACAACCTACACAATGGGAAAGGATATTTGCATATTTTCAATCGGACAAAAGCTTGATAATTAGGATCTATAGAGAACTCAAATTAAGCCACATGAAAAAAGCCAACAATCCCATATATCAATGGGCAAGAGACATGAATAGAACTTTCTCTAAAGATGACAGACGAATGGCTAACAAACATATGAAAAAATGTTCATCATCTCTATATATTAGAGAAATGCAAATCAAAACAACCCTGAGATATCATCTAACCCCGGTGAGAATGGCCCACATCACAAAATCTCAAAACTGCAGATACTGGCGTGGATGTGGAGAGAAGGGAACACTTTTACACTGCTGGTGGGACTGCAAACTAGTACAACCTTTCTGGAAGGAAGTATGGAGAAACCTCAAAGCACTCAAGCTAGACCTCCCATTTGATCCTGCAATCCCATTACTGGGCATCTACCCAGAAGGAAAAAAATCCTTTTATCATAAGGACACTTGTACTAGACTGTTTACTGCAGTTCAATTTACAATCACCAAAATGTGGAAACAGCCTAAATGCCCACCAACCCAGGAATGGATTAACAAGCTGTGGTATATGTATACCATTCAGCTATTAAAACAAATGGAGACTTTACATCCTTCGTATTAACCTGGATGGAAGTGGAAGACATTATTCTTAGTAAAGGATCACAAGAATGGAGAAGCATGAATCCTATGTACTCAATTTTGATATGAGGACAATTAATGACAATTAAGGTTATGGGGGGGAGGAAAAGCAGAAAGAGGGATGGAGGGAGGGGGTGGGTACTTGGTGTGTGTCACACTTTATGGGGGCAAGACATGGTTGCAAGAGGGACTTTGCCTAACAATTGCAATCAGTGTAACCTGGCTTATTGTACCCTCAATGAATCCCCAACAACAACAACAAAAAAAGATGCAGCCTCTTTGGAGGGCAGCCTGGCAATTTCCTACAAAGCCTAATGCATTTTGAGACTTTGTCTCAAAAAAAAAAAGTTAACCTGACCTCTGGCTTAAACCCTGGCAATTAAAGACCTTGAAAATTGCCACTCCAGTCTTCACAAAATAATAAAATAACAAAAAGCTCAAGAATAGCAGAAACCAAAAACAAACAACTATTATAGATCCATCAGAGAATTGATCAACAGGGCAAATTCTTACCTGAAGAAATGGAGAGCCAGACAATGACATAGAAGATCCAGAACCTAATTGAGTTGAAAACTTAGGTCCACACAGAAATCTGCACTTACATGTTTATAGAAGCTTTCTTCATAATTGTTAAAAACTGAAATCAATCAAGATTCCTTTCAAGAGGTAGGTGGATATACTCTTGTACATTAGAGTACCATTTCAAGATAAAAAGATAAGAGTTGTCAAGTAGTCAGAAGACATGCAGAAATCTTTTTTTTTTATTAAATCATAGCTGTGTACATTGATATAATCATGTGACATCATTCACTAGCTTCACAGACCATTTACCAAGTTTCACATATACCCTTGTAAGATGCACCGCTCTTGAATGTATGTCAGTATATGAAAAAAAAAAAAAAGCCATTCTAAGAAGGGTGCATACTGTGTAACTCCAACTCTATGGAATTCTGAAAAGATAAAACTATAGAGGCATTAAAAGAGCAGTGGTTCCTAGGTGTGTGAGGGAGGCAGGGAGGAGTCCTGACGGGATCAGGGATGTTTTGGTGGTAAAGCGCTTCTGTGTGATACTGCAGTGGTGCAAAAGGAAACACACTTCATTTGCCAAAACCCATAGAACCTTATACAACAAAAGTGACCATTCTTGTACTTTCATTAATAATAAAATATCAGTATTGGCTCATTAAGTGTAACAGATGTACCCCTCTTGTACAAGGGTCGATTATGGGGGAAACGGGGAGTGGGAGGACAGGTGGTATCGGGGATCTCCCTGATGACCCATTGTTCTGTAAATCTAAAACTGTTCTAAAAACTAAACATTATTAATTAACAATGACTTTACCTTATTTCTAGAGAACTCTAAGTTATTTAATTCTTTTTTCATAGACATAAATCAGGCATGATCTTTAGTTATAAAAAATTAAAATTGGTCAAATGGTTAAAGAAAAAAACGTGTGTGTACATATTGGTCTCTCTATATATATATGTGTGTGTGTGTGTGTGTGTGTATGTATATACAGATATGTAGTAAAAACAATCATATATATTTGGTGGTGAAAGGAAGATTATATAATTATATGTAAATTACTTCAAATCCTAGTATCATGACAAATAGATAAAAAGTAAATAAATTAGGTGAAGAAAAAACTAAAAATTGAAAAGGGGAGGAAATCATTTAAATAGATCATTTTTGAGAGAAAAGAAAACATAACCCCAGGACAACTTGATTTCTACTCTCCCCTCAGGGAGGACTCATGTTGACAGTGAGTGTGGCCAGGGCACTGACCTCAGGCTGCTCTATCACCATTAGTCTTCTGTCCCTTGCACAGGAAAAAATACATTAATACATTGTTTCTTCATAGTGTCCACAGGTAAAACAACACACTGGACAGATGCAATTGCCATTTATTTAAAATAGCTTTGGTATCTAACTTTGGTTTTTAAAGTCAATGGAGAAACTGCATGTAATATCACTGTCATGACATGGATTTCCAAGGCCATTATTTCTCTTTCCAAATCAATTTTTCTGCCCCCTGCAAACTCCTCAGCTCTATTTATTTTGGGCAGAAAAAGGGTTGGTGAGTAAACATATCCTACAGTTTTAAAGAGAAAAACATAAACATGGGCTTATCTGATGGTTTTATTACCTATTTTAGGCAACATAAAATAATTAAAATGTTATTGGTTATTTTTGTTTATAAACAACAACAAAAATATTATGTCAGATAGTCCAACATAGGCTCAGAAAAGGTATTTAGAATGGACGAGTGTTGAAGTCCTTGCCAGGTAACTATTTTCTCCTTTCTGGGAGAATCATGAATAAAAATCATCAGGAGTTCTTTTCATTTTATGTTCTATATTCTGGTCTTTGTAACTGACATACATTCAACTCCTAAATTTACTAATTTAGCTTATATTATCTCGATTTATTATATTAGAATTAGATTATAATTTTTGCAGATGATGTTTATGCAGACTTTAAATAATTAGAAAATGCCACACAACTTACAATGTTAATGATCTTTCCAGGTATTCACACTCCCTGATTTCAATTCTTTTTCTTCAAAGAAATCTATGTTGTCTGATTGTCTATTGCCTATCCTCATTTTTCTAGGCAACATATTACTATTTCTTGTCATTTTAAAAATTTTTCAATTTTAGTCATTTTCAATGGTTAATTGATAGCATAATGTATTTTATCTTGGCATAGGTGCTTTACAAATCTGGCAAAAAGGGAGTATAGAGTAGTGGTATAGCTATAGATAAAACAAGTAATCAAGAACATGAGGCAATTATTAAGTGCTGATAAAAAGGTAATACATAAAATACATTTATAATATAATACGGGCACATGGCTTGGCTATACTATTTTATATACATATAAGATATGTATACGCAAAATCTGTACACACAAATACATGTACACACAGTAGGAAATAAAAGAAAACTAGTAGGCTTGGTGCCTGTTCCTTAGTGGCTAGGGTGCCAACCACATACACCAGAGCTGGCAGGTTTTAATGCAACCCAGGCCTTTCAAAAAAAAAAAAAAAATGATAACTACAACCAAAAAATAGCCAGGCATTGTGGCAGGTGCCTATACTCCCAGCTACTTGGGAGGCTGAGGCAAGAGAATCACCCAAGCCCAAGAGATGGAGGTTGCTGTGAGCTGTGATGCTACGGCACTGTACCCAGGGTGACAGAGTGAGACTCTTTCAAGAAAAAAAGAAAGAAAGAAGGAAGGAAGAAGGAAGGAAGGAAGGAAGGAAGGGAAAACTAGTAGAAAAATATGAATTTATCAATGACACCTGCGTACAACTGCATTACGTAGGTGGCCATAGGTGGAGGTATGTGAGAACAAATTCTTGACTAACTTAGGGGGGAGTAAATTGAATGTATTTCCCGACCTCAACCATTTTGATCTCTGGTGCACAGTTAGCCCTCACTAGTGCAGTGTAGATGTAGTGATATTGTTTTATTGGTGAACCTTGGTCTTAAGAGACATTATGGATTTTATCCATCTTGGACTATTAAGAGTGGCTTTCCCATGGATAATACTCTGAGAGATGTGTCATTAGGTGATTTCACCACTGCGTGATCATCATAAGGCGTAATTACATGAACCTATGCAGTACAGCCTCTTTCATACCTAGGCTATATGGTCTAGCCTATTACTCCTCGGGTACAACCTTGCAGAGCATGTCAATGTTCTGAATACCAAAGGGAATTGAGGCAAAAAGGACCTGTGTATCTAAACATTTCTATTCAGGGAAAAATACAGTAGAAATATAGTGTTCTAATTTTATGGGAGCATTGTGGTACATGTGGTCTGTCATAGGCCACAAGGTAGTCACGTGGTGTCTGACGAGATTTCTATTGCTACCATAATATAAAGAGGCCCAGGGTCGTCTGCGAACGCCATGGAATGAAGTGCAGCAGATGGACACTGAATGTGCAACTCAAGGTGAAGACCCACCAAGCCCTTCACTGATTAGGTGAATTTCAGGTAATGCACAGAAAGGTGAATGAGAGAGAAATACTTCATGTTTTCCGAAGTTTTAAGATGTCTGGTACACAGCTTTATTATATCCATAACTAATTAATAAAATCTCCCCTTCCTACTGGAAATGTCAACACCTATCTACTTATTCTTGGCTAGCCATTTTTATTTATGATTTCGGCAATGTATGTTTATAACCTGTGTGTCTATCTGGAGGAGACAGCTTGAAGGGCCTGGCTCCTGGCAACCTTCATTGTTGTGTAACAAGGTCATTAATGTTTTGTTGGTTCTGTCACTCAAGCTTCTGAAATATGACTTTTACTAGACATTTTATTTATAATGAATCACCTTAACTACAGAGAAATTTTTCAGTTTTATGCCTTTGAGGTATAAAAAATCATTGCTTGTATCCTGGGAGTCAGTAATTGGAATGGCTGGTGACCTTTCCGTGAAGACCGCTACTTAATCCCCCACTTTTCATTAAGGCACCTCTTTCAACCCTCAGGGGGAACCGTTCTAGCTTTCTTTCTCTCTGGAAAAAGTTATGATGTAATTTCTGTTAGAAAAGTTGCCTTCTTGGAGTAAAAATGAAACATGCAATCGGGTGTTTTAAGTTTTTATGCAAACTATATGAGTGATAATCACGTCCACAGCAGTGACAATGAATAACTAAATGCCATTGTTTCAGGGACTTTATACATATTAACTCTTTTCCAGTCTTCTCTTAATCACTTCATAAACCGCTGCTCATCTTCAAACACTCTTTGTGATTTAGTACATCCTGGATCCCTACTTTCAGAGGTGTGTGGCACCTGGAATCCTGGGCTGCAACTGTGTGTATCTTCAAAATTATTGATGAATTTTTCCTGATGTATCAGTTGATAACACTTTTGGCTAGTTTCTTCATCCACTAACTAGTTATAAATGTCTCTGCAGTTTCCCCCTAATGGTATATTATCATTTTTTTGATGCTCATTGTTCTTGTCTGTTTGTTAGGAATGCAAAAGGGAATGAATACTTCTTTCATATAAAAGCATAATATTGTCAGACAATATTTACTAAATAAACTAGACATATCTAAGTCATTAAAATATATCATCTTTGTATGTTCACTGAAATAAATTAAAAAAGTGGTTAATAATGTGTAGAAATAACTTAGACACAGTATTGCCAAGCCTTTAGGACATCTCTGAAATACTGGATCCTGGAATGAATAAAGCATAAAATAAGCAGTTATTTGCCCATCATTATTCTCTGCGTGCATATCCAAAATGCATGAAGCGTTCCATGGGCTGGAGGTTTCCTTCTTTGTATGAAGATGATCTCTGATGTTTTGTGTATTGTTTTTTCTATCTCTGCAGCCTCAGTGAGATGCTTTGCATTGTTAATCTTGTAGCATTTCTATTTCAGTGATAAAGTCAGCTGTAACTGGGTCCGTGGCACGGCTTGCCCTTCATGGCTGTGTGATTCAGGGGTTTGTCTTGCATTAGTCAAGCCCGTCTGGTCCAGCGTCTTTAATACCCACATCTGCGAGGCGACAGGTGATTAATGTTATTGATGGTTTGATTTACATCGCATCTCTCCACCAGGCTTCTTGCTAAAGGAGAATAGGCTTTCCCACGAGAGTTCTTCAGAGAAATCTTATAATATTCCTTTTTCATTACTACTTGATATCTTCAAAGTGTTTCTTTTTTCCTCTTTACTTAAACATATTCTAAAGTGACAATATGCCTTCCTTATAGTCACAGTGAGAAAGGGTGAGGAATATCTTTGAGGCGAGCTTTCATGTCCTTGATGGTTAAGTTTTTTAATTGCCCAATTTATCAGGGAATACAGTAAAGGTTTTTCTTTTTTTTTGTAGAGACAGAGTCTCACTTTATGGCCCTCGGTAGAGTGCCGTGGCCTCACACAGCTCACAGCAACCTTCAACTCCTGGGCTTAGGCGATTCTCCTGCCTCAGCCTCCCGAGTAGCTGGGACTACAGGCGCCCGCCACAACGCCCGGCTATTTTTTGGTTGCAGTTTGGCCGGGGCCGGGTTTGAACCCACCACCCTCGGTGTATGGGGCTGGCACCTTACCGACTGAGCCACAGGCACTGCCCACAGTAAAGGTTTTTCAGTAAGGAATCAGATTGAATTAGAATGAAGAAACCACTCGGAATAGTATTCACTATCAATTAGCTGTTGCCAAATAGTAGATTTTGAAACTTTCTAAGAATCTGCTCTGAGTCTAAAGTGGAAAACACCTTAAGTAGTTGATAGTAGAGCTTATGTCGAAGAACTCAATAAAATGCAAATCTAACAGGTGCCCTCATCTAAAACAATCCTGTTTGCAGTGAAGTCTCCCACATGCACCTCATTATTTACACAGTATTAGGAAAGCATTCATCAAATGCATATATTTTGATTGCCAAATACTTCTTTGGCACACTAATTCAACAATCCTAATTCATACTTTGTGATTTCTTCAATGTGCTACTTGAATATTTTTGCTTGCTATGAAATACATTTTTCCCAAGAATAAGAAATATAATTCTATATAAGTTTAGATAGTCTGCAGAACTAAACTTGCTAATAATAAATCTGAGTGGGTAGTGCCATCTGTATTTCTGAGATTGCTCCTACCTTTATATTGTATCATAAGACTCATTCTATTCATTAGAATGTAAGTGTACTCTGCAAATTGCTATTTAGTACAGATCTGTTAATTCTTCAGGACAAATTATTGAAAAGGATAATGATTGAAAATTCATAAAAAAATCAAGATGATGTATGTGGTTGCACAATAATGTTAAGATAGTTACAGTATTTTTTTTTTCATTTCAAACTGGCATTGTTATTGCAATCAATTTTATATATACATCTGTAGATGAACTATACTAATGAAAATCCCAGCTACCCTTTCACATATGAAAGAAAAAATAGACTGAAGATGTAGCAAACTATTTTATGTGCTTTATGTAGCATTTCATGACTTATGATTAAATTATAAGATGATTGATTTTCCTTAAAAGACCACATTTTCACAGATTCATCATTTTTCTTGTTTATGTTGAGATTAAATGAACTGCACCCATATATTTGATTATGATTTGTTACTTTTAATATTCCATTTGAACTGAGAGAACTCCTGAGATTCTTCTGATAAATTTTGAGCTCATATTAAGAAATAAAACATCAATTCAAGTTATTAGAATGGGAATATGACAAATATATGAGAAAGGGCTGCCAAGTCAAAGTTTATAGGTATAGAACAGTATTTATCGAGCATAAATTTGATGATCAGCTACTGAAAATTGCAGATGTATAAATTAAGCTACACAGTGAGAAGTTAATGTAATGTCAGAGGGAACGGTGTGAGCAAACAAATTTGTGAATCACCAGAGCTTTTGTTAATAAACTATTGGTGATTGGAAGAAACACGCAGTTTAGTTCACCAAACATTATTGAAGCTACTTTGTACCTAAGCAATAGATAATTGCCTGGTGCTTGTTAGATAGGATAGAGAGAAACAGATGGCTACCGGATAAAAGCTCATTCTAGACCAGTCTTGAGTGCAATGGTGTTTACAACTAATTGATTGTAACCAGTTGCAGATTCCTTTTGTTCCTTCCCCACTCCCACTGCTTCACTTGGCACCATCCCCACACAGACACACATGCACAACCAGTAATAACAAAACCCAAACCCATTATGACTGTATTAGATTAATAGAAACCTTGACTTTCTGGTGCCTTTTAGAAGACAGAGAGTAGAAGGAAGTGATCCAGGAAGTAGATCAGATTTGTAGGTGAAGTTTAACAAGAGTTGGCATTAATCCCTATTCATTCATGCAACAATTACTGAGATGCTATTTCCAGGATTCCTAGATGGGTTCTGAGTTCACAAGGGTGATTCGGGTAAAGTCACTGTTGTCAGGGAGCAGACAGAGGAGGTTGACGTTTTATAAAGGAACGTAAATAACAACATGTACAGTAGCCAATTTGACAGTCATGGGTCACACTGATAAACAGAGGGATCCTGAACTTTACAGGATGAACATTGTTATGAATATTTAATTACGTTAGAACATTTATAGCTCTGTTCCGCCACGTGATTAGTTAAGCACCAGGCCCCACCCCAATACCACACGCCAAAGGCCAGTAGGAGGGGTAAGTTCCGTTCCTCTCTCATTCTGAATATCATTCCTTTAGAAACATCTTAATTTCTAACATTTCATTCTTTCTTGTTTTTCTTTTTACCCTACTTTTTGCTCTCACGTTATCACCTTGTGGCTATGACACAATGCAGATATAGCAGGTGGCATTTTAAATTTTCTTTGGGGGTACATCTAAAATACGTAAGTTAAAAGGATAAAATGATATGATTCTACTAAATACAAAATAAACACGTGTCTTAGTAATTTAGCTGCTGTAAGAAAATGCCATAAACTGGTGGCTTCCTAAAAAACAAGTCTGACATCAGGGTTCCAGCGAGATCCGGCTCTGCAGATGGGTTGTGGGTTGCAGACTGCCCACTTTGTGTGTGTCTCATGTGCTGGTAGGATGAAGAGAGGGTTCTGCAGGGTCTCTCTTTATGAGGACAGAGATCCCATTTGTGAGAGCTCCATCGTTATTACTTAATTGCATACGAAGTCTCCATGTCCTAATACCATTCCATTAAGAAGCAAAATTTCAATATGTATATAAAATCTTTCAGTTGTGTTATAGAGTTATTTGACACAAGTCAACATTTTATTTAATCCATTAATGAAGTGTCAAAACATGATTTTCAAAATGTAAAATCATGACTTGCATGCACACATAAAGAGTGTTTCAGATATTTGATTTAACTTATAATTAATGACATGAGTAAGGTATTATGAGTCAATTAAAGAACATTTTAAAAATTATGGTATTTATAGATACAATGCATAGATTAGATCCAAAAGTTTACATTAATGTCCCACACAGTCATAAATAATGACCCCTCAGGGACACTTTATCAGTAAGTAAATAGAGAGTCAAAGGAAGTACATTTCCTTAGACAGTCCTTTGGGGGACTTGACTCCTGTGTGACATTAGTAGAAGTGTGATGCAGCCTTTTCACTTATGAACTTTTAAGCACATGACACTCTCCTCACAAGCTTAAGCGCCATGTAAAAAACAACTTCCTAGTTAAATCTGGCCAAGCACCTCATTGGAGTCATAGACTCTGCAATGAAAATTTACAAAACGAGGCTCAGCATCCATAGCTCAGTGGCTAGTGTGCCAGCCACATACACCCAGTTTGAACCCAGCCCAGGTCTGCCAAACAACAATGACAACTACAACAACAGCAACAAAAAAAATAGCAGGGCATTGTGGCGAGCACCTGTAGTCCCAGCTACTCAGGAGGCTAAAACAAGAGAATCACTTACACCCAAGAGTTTGAGGTTGCTATGAGCTGTGATGCCACAGCACTCTCCTGAGGGCAGCAGGGCAACATAGTGAGACTCTGTCTCAAAAAAAAAAGAAAGAAAGAAAGAAAAAGAAAACAAAAAAAAAAGAAAAAAGAAAATTTACAACACGAGATTTAAAAAAGGTAGAAGCAGACTCCATCGTGTATATATTTTATGGTCAGTGTAGCTAAAGTGAGAAATGGTTAGAATTGGATATATTTAAGTTCTTGCCTGGATATAGCCCAGATATTTTCTGGTAGTATACTTGTATAAAATAAAAGAAAGTATCACTATAAGGTATTGACTCGGTACATCCAAGAACACACATTACATTTAGATTAAGATGAGCAGGTTTAAGAGGAAAACAGTTCAATTTCTCACACATTAGAAATGTGGTATCTATTAGATATCTACACACAGCACACAGTGTGCTGTGTGTGTGTGTTATTTGATATCCAAAACTGGAATTAAGATTAACATACAAATTTGGTAATTTTCAACTACAGGAGATTTTTAAAGCCATAGGACTTAATGAAATCTGCAGAATATGGTTGGGGAAGGAAAGAAGAAATGAAAAGGAGTGTGTGTATGCTGTGTGCTCTGCGTGTGTGTGTGTGTGTGTTCTGTGTGCTGTGTGTGTTATGTGTGTGTTCTGTGTGCTGTGTGTGTTATGTGTGTGTTCTGTGTGTGCTGTGGGTGTGTGTTCTGTGTGTGTGCTGTGTGTGTGTTCTCTGTGTGTGCTGTGTTTGTGTGTGTGTTCTGTGTGTGTTCTGTGTGCTGTGGGTGTGCTGTGTGTGTGCTGTGTGTGTGTGTTCTGTGTGCTGTGTGTGTGTGTGTTCTGTGTGTGTTCTGTGTGTGCTGTGTGTATGTGTTCTGTGTGTGCTGTGTGCTGTGTGTGTACTGTGTGTGTTCTGTGTGTGTGTTCTGTGTGAGTGTTCTCTGTGTATGCTGTGTGTGTGTGCTGTGTGCTCTGTGTGTGTTCTGTGTGTTCTGTGTGTGTGTTCTCTGTGTGTGCTGTGTGCTGTGTGTGTGTTCTGTGTGCTGTGTGTGTTCTGTGTGCTGTGTGTGTGTGTTCTGTGTGTGCTGTGTGTGTGTTCTATGTGCTGTGTGTGTGTTCTGTGTGTGCTGTGTGTGTGTGTTCTGTGTGTGCTGTGTGTGTTCTGTGTGTGTGTGTTCTGTATGCTGGATGTGTGTGCGTTCTGTGTGCTGTGTGTGTGTTCTGTGTGCTGTGAGTGTGTGCTGTGTGTGTTCTGTGTCTGTGTGCTGTGTGCTGTGTGTGTGCTGTGTGTGTGTTTTGTGTGTTCTCTGTGCTGTGTGTGTTCTGTGTTCTGTGTCTGTGTGCTGTGTGCTTTGTGTATGTTCTCTGGGCTGTGTGTGTGTGCTGTGTGTGTGTGTTCTGTGTGCTGTGTGTGTGTGCTCTGTGCTGTGTGTGTTCTGTGTGTGCTGTGTGTGTTCTGTGTGCTGTGTGCTGTGTGTGTACTGTGTGTGTGTGTTCTGTGTGCTGTGTGTGTGTTCTGTGTGCTGTGTGTGTTCTGTGTGTGTGTTCTGTGTGCTGTGTGTGTGTTCTTTGTGCTGTGTGTGTGTGTGCTGTGTGTGTTCTGTGTGTGTGTTCTTTGTGCTGTGTGTGGGTGTTCTGCGTGTTCTGTGTGCTGTGTGTGTGTTCTGTGCGCTGTGTGTGTGTTCTGTGTGTCCTGTGTGTGTGTTCTGTGTGCTGTGTGTGTGTTCTGTGTGTGCTGTGTGCTGTGTGTGTGCTGTGTGTGTGTTCTGTTTGCTGTGTGTGGGTGTTCTGCGTGTTCTGTGTGCTGTGTGTGTGTTCTGTGCGCTCTGTGTGTGTTCTGTGTGTGCTGTGTGTGTGTTCTGTGTGCTGTGTGTGGGTGTTCTGCGTGTTCTGTGTGCTGTGTGTGTGTTCTGTGCACTGTGTGTGTGTTCTGTGTGTTCTGTGTGCTGTGTGTGCGTGCTGTGTTTTCTGTGTGTGTGTTCTGTGTGCTGTGTGTGTGTTCTGTGTGTTCTGTGTGCTGTGTGTGTGTTCTGTGTGTGCTGTGTGTGTGCTGTGTGTATGTGTATTCTTTGTGTGTTCTGTGTGTGCCGTGTGTGTTCTCTGTGTGTTGTGTGTGTGTTCTGTGTGTGTTCCTTGTGTGCTGTGTGTGTTCTCTGTGTGTGTGTTCTGTGTGTTTGTTCTGTGTGCTGTGCGTGTGTTCTGTGTGCTGTGTGTGTGTTCTGTGTGTTCTGTGTGCTGTGTGTGTGTTCTGTGTGTGCTGTATGTGTTCCGTGTGTCTGTTCTGTGTGCTGTGTGTGTGTTCTGTGTGTGCTGTATGTGTTCCGTGTGTCTGTTCTGTGTGCTGTGTGTGTGTTTCTGTGTGCTGTGTCTGTGTTCTGTGTGTTCTGTGTGTTGTGCTGTGTGTGTGTTCTGTGTGTGTTTTGTGTGCTGTGTGTGTGTGTTCTGTGTGTTCTGTGTGCTGTGTGTGCTGTGTGTGTGTGTGTTCTGTGTGTGCTGTGTGTTCTCTCTGTGTGTATTCTCTGTGTGTGTGTGTTCTGTGTGCTGTGTGTGTTCTGTGTGTTCTGTGTGCTGTGTTTGTGTTCTGTGTGTGCTGTGTGGGTTCTGGGTGTGTGTTCTGTGTGCTGTGTGTGTGTTCTGTGTGTCTGTTCTGTGTTTCTGTGTGCTGTGTCTGTGTTCTGTGTGTTCTGTGTGTTGTGCTGTGTGTGTGTTCTGTGTGTGTTTTGTGTGCTGTGTGTGTGTGTTCTGTGTGTTCTGTGTGATGTGTGTGTGCTGTGTGTGTGTGTGTTCTGTGTGTGCTGTGTGTTCTCTCTGTGTGTGTTCTGTGTGTGTGTGTGTTCTGTGTGCTGTGTGTGTTCTGTGTGTTCTGTGTGCTGTGTTTGTGTTCTGTGTGTGCTGTGTGGGTTCTGGGTGTGTGTTCTGTGTGCTGTGCGTGTGTTCTGTGTGCTGTTGTGTGTGCTGTGTGTGTTCTGTGTGTGTGCATTCTGTGTGCTGTGTGTGTGTTCTGTGTGCTGGGTGTGTGTGCTGCGTGTGTGTTCTGTGTGCTGTGAGTGTGTGCTGTGTGTGTGTTCTGTGTGTGCTGTGTGTGTTCTGTGTGTGTGTTCTGTGTGCTGGGTGTGTGTGCTTTGTGCTGTGTGTGTGTTCTGCATGCTGTGTGTGTGTTCTGTGTGCTCTGTGTGTGTGTGCTGTGTGTGTGTTCTGTGTGCTGGGTGTGTATGCGTTCTGTGTGCCTTGTGTGTGTTTTGTGTGTGTGTTGTGTGCTGTGTTTGTGTGCTGTGTGTGTTCTGTGTGTGCTGTGTGTGTGTGCTGTGTTTGTGTGTTCTGTGTGTGTGCTGTGTGTGTTCTGTGTGTGTTGTGTGTGTGTGTTCTGTGTGCTGTTGTGTGTGCTGTGTGTGTTCTGTGTGCTGTGTGTGTGCTGTGTGTGTGTTCTGTGTGTGTGTGTTCTGTGTGCTGGGTGTGTGTGCTTTGTGCTGTGTGTGTGTTCTGCATGCTGTGTGTGTGTTCTGTGTGTTCTGTGTGCTGTGTGTGTTCTGTGTGTGTGTGTTCTGTGTGTGCTGTGTGTGTGTATGTGCTGTGTGTGTGTGTTCTGTGTGCTGGGTGTGTATGCGTTCTGTGTGCTGTGTGTGTGTTCTGTGTGCTGTGTTTGTGTGCTGTGTGTGTTCTGTGTGTGCTGTGTTTGTGTGTTTTGTGTGTGTGCTGTGTGTGTGTTGTTTGTGTTGTGTGTGTGTGTTCTGTGTGCTGTTGGTTGTGCTGTGTGTGCTGTGTGTGCAGTGTATGTGTGTTCTGTGTGTGTGTTCTGTGTGTGTTCTGTGTGCTGTGTGTGTGTGTCTGTCTGTGTACATCCTGCTGTAGTAGGATGTGATATTTGCAGGTTTATGACTAACATGATTCCTGGCTGGTGTAAAAAGAAAGAAAAGTAAAGAGGTTTCACATAAACTAAATAGAGATGGAAGTTCTAAAAGTGATAAGGTAAGAGCTACTAACGATCTTCAGGTAAGCTGTGCTAATTGTTTACAGATGTTTTAAAATTACTGTTTTAAACAGATATTAAGGAATCACTTTTAATTTATGAAATTAGGCAACACCTCCAATAAGATATTTTATTAAATATTTTCCATAATTTAAAAAATATAATTCTAAATTTTGCATAATGCAAGTATCGCCTGAGTTTTACTTCTAATTTTGCATGCAGGTTGTGTCTTATCAATGAGCTTTTAGACTGGAAAACAAAATTATTTATTTTTTCCCAGTGAAGGTTGGTCTCTGAGCTGTGGGGGGGGGGCTCTCCATGGACTAGGCTGCAGGATTGACATAGGAAACTGTTATTGAAAACCCACCAATAAGGAGTAGCAAAAATCCTCAAAGAGATACAGTAGAGGAACCTCATAATTGACCACCTCCCTGCGTTGATGAATTCCTTAAGTTGACCTAATTTTCACAGCCCAGACACATATCACATTTACGCATCAGGGCAGGAGGCCATGTTCTTTCTGTTGCCCACTTCTGGATGTTCACCAGTTTGTCACAGTCCTTTGGGTGGTCAATACAGTGAGGTTTCTCTGTACTAGCAAACTTAATCCAAAAGTCTAATCCATCATGATCAAGTGGGTTAGAACTCAGAGAAACAAAGATGTTTCAACCTATGCAAATCGATAAATGTGATTTACCACATAAACAATTTAAAGCAGAAAGAATTTGATCATCTCAAAAGATACAGGAAAAAATCTATAATATGTATACCTCCTTCAAGATAAAAATCCTTTAACACATTAAAATGTTCACAATAATGCTGTGTTAGTCAAACTAGCATCTGACTTTTTATTTTTTTTCAGGTTGAAAATTGATGACATGATGTCACAGTTGAACATGAATATACATTTATTTAATAATGAATACAAATAGCTTTTACTTTCTTAAATTCCATTAATGCTTCTAATTTAATGAAATATTTATTTTTGTTATCTCAGATATTCTAATTGCATTTTTTTTCTTCTTTTCCTGAAGGGCCTTCATATACCAGGTAAATTAGCTGTATGCACTAAAAAATATATTTTATTTTATTTTATTTTGTTTGGAATGTTTCCTGAATATTTTCTTGAATTACATTTTATTAATAATTTATCAACCTTACTATTATTACCTTTTTATATAAAATATTTTGCTTCTTTTGAACTTCCAAGTTATTTGCATTTTTTAATTAAAATGCCTCTCTTATGCATAACGTAAGACTGGATCTTTCTTTCCAGTCCTTTCTAATAATTTCTGATTTTTATTGGAATGCTGATCATTTAAATTTATATATAGTGAGAGTGTCACATATCAAGTAATTTTACCATAAGCTTTGCAATGTGATCAATTTAAGTACAGCTTAAAGGGCAAAGGAAACCTGTCAGTGGCATAATTTTTTGTACCTATACGAGGAAAGGAACCAATAGCAACAGACAAAGTTTTATTGATCAGCATAAAGCAAAAAATTATTTCCACCATTATACACACTCAACTGTATAAAATTTAATGAATGACAGCCATTATAATATATTTTCAATATGTAATATTAATATTCAATGTGTAATTTCAATATGTATGTGACTAATAAACATATGACTGGAAATAGAAGTCTATTTTAGAACCATTAGAATTTCTTATGTAGCTTGAAGAGGGCCAACGTAACACAAGCACATAATATTTCTTCTCTGCACTTAGTATGATATATACTTGACTTTCACATTTAGTAAGTATTTGAGGTGCATGCAAGCTCCACACTCACTCTACTCATGAATTTCTTAGGTCCTGAACACATGTGTGAATTTTTTGTTTGTTTCCTTTTATATGATAAATGCACACATGGTATCTGGCAGAATTGTAGGTTGTAAGTGATCCCATAATTAGTAGGGGCATTTTAGATTTTGATAGGAATGCCTCATAGGCAACGCTCACTTTTGATAACAACAAAATAGAATAAGATGGGTAATACATGATATAGTCGGTTAAACTCTAAATAAATTTATTAAAGTACAGACAGCCCTGTAAGGAGTATAACTGAGTTTTGTACTAAACATGGTAGACACAATAATGGCATGTAATGGAAGGTCTAGAATGAATTATTATGTATATTTTTTGTAATGGGTGTTTTCCCATAGTGAAAATAAAACTGTAGGAGGAGGAGGTGAAATGGAGAATGTTATGATGTTTAGAAGTGAGGAATGAGAAATGGAGTTGAAACAGAGTTGTTTAGCTTCTATATTTAACTCCTGCTTATTGGCTAATTTGTAGGGGGTCCATCTGCTATACCAGTAAGCTAAATAGGAAATAAAATTCACTGATGTTTCACAGTATTTCACTATAGTATCTGGAAAATTTGGGCATGACAAAGACAAATTCTAACACTAACGATTTAGAAAAATTTGTTAAATTTATCTAGTTGAGATAGTGACTGTATTATTCTGATCTACATATATTATATTATAGATGTATAGTTTTTCTACCTACATATTAAACATATGCGATTAGCTAATGTAACTTCAAAATTTCTGAAGAATTCCAAATTCATTGATTAAAATATTGACTATCATAAGATCTCAAAAATCTTGCCTTGGTTTTAAAGTTGTAATTATTTTCGGTTTTTTAGAATAGGAGTATGTAGAATATTGTCTGCTTTATATGCAAATGGCATTCCTGTTATCACTGTTAATCACTGTGATTTTTACATGCTCTCAGCTTTACGCTGTTTGCATTATCTGATAATTAAATGAATTTTAAACAAATTTATCTTCACTTTTGAAGGCTATTTTCACCAAAATATTCAATAAAATGTCAATTAATGAATAGAGGCTAAGTCACTGAATGAAAATTGAAACATCTCTACATAAGCTAGCATATACATTTTGAAAAAACAAAAAGTATTTTGATACCTCAAGGAGAATGAATTGAAGAATCAACAGAAGAAATTCAGATTCTTTCTCCCATGTACTAAGGATGCCAGATCCTACAGATGGTGCTAACAAACATCATTTCCAACCCAACTCTTCTATCATCTCAATCATAAAAATTGTAAAAATTAAGGGCTTCCAATTAAGTATATCAATGTCACAGTTATAGTCAATTACATATGGGCAAAATTCAGCACAGGGATTGTAGGAAACCTTTTGCTTGTTGTAAGGAGAGAGAGGCAGACACAGTTGTTCCCTTACCCACAAAGATACATTCCACGCCTCCAGCATAAGCCTGAAACCCCAGATCGGACTATACCCAGTAGCTGTTAGTTGGAACACATTTATGTTAATGTCTTCCACCCCCAAATTTAATGCCTTTTTCATCTTTTTTTTTTTTTTTTTTTTTGTGGTTTTTGGGCCGGGGCTGGGTTTGAACCCGCCACCTCCTGCATATGGGACCGGCGCCCTACTCCTTGAGCCACAGGTGCCGCCCTGCCTTTTTCATCTTAATCAATCACTAATCACACACTATGGCCATAACTTTTGCTATTGGAGGCCCACTGGCACAACTAGTGTGAATCTTTTTTTCTTCCTTCACAGTTTCACAAATCGAGATCTGTTCTTATCATAAATCTTTGCAGCCTCAGCATATGATATTATTTCTTATTAAATATAGAATTTACACATTGTCACTTTTAAAAAAGCACCTTACTACTATTCAGTGGCAGATTCCTATTTCCAGCATCACTACACTTACGCTTAGGGGCCATTATTAAATGAAATAAGGGTTACGTGAATGCAAATGCAATGATGCTGTGAAAGTCACTCTGGTAACTGGGGAAGCTCTGAGTTCAGTGAACAGGTGCTGCCGACAGCACAGACGTGCAAAGTCGAGCAGGATTCACGTCCTAGGCGGAATGGAGGGACCGCGTGAGACTTCATCAATTACTGAGATGAGTGCAGTTTAAAACTTCTGAATTATTTACTTTTGGAATTTTCCATTTAATATTTTCTGATCACATTTGACCGTAACCGAGATCATAAAACGCAAAACCAGGGATAAGGAAAGACCACTGTAGCTTATTCTTAGATAAGGTATAAGTAAAATACTGTAATTATTATCTTTCATTTTGAAGCAATAGAGAGGAAATTATGTTATGGAATTATCCATTCCCAGGATTTTAGCAAAAAGGAGAAAAAAAATTAGTATCTATACATTTCATTATCATAATTCTTCTTTGTTTGGAAACTTAGTGCATTAGTTTTTTCACATATCTGTAATAATAATAGCAGTAGGGAGCATGATGTCTCAAATTAAAAAATTACTAAATATTACAATAAACCAAACAGTGGTGTGACAAAAAGCAAAATAAAATGAATATATTCCATCTGTTGATTCAAAATTAGCTCTGATTAGCAGACAGTGGACAATTGCTTCTGTGCATACTCACACTGTCACATTATCTGCCCTGGTAATGAAGCCCTGGGCTATTCAGATTATTGAGCTTTTTATCATCCAGAAGCAGGCAGGGGCCGAGCAGATAATACTCGTGTATCATGTTCTTTAATGTGGACCAAAGAGACAATGAAACACTTTGGGCTCATTTCTAACTTCATTCATTATGTGTATCGGGTCCATTCTGATTATAAAATATTCAAGTATGATCTTCCCTAGGAAGCAAAGACTTAATTTTTCTAGACCTGGCAAAAACTGGTTGCAAAAGAAAGATAAATTTGCTAACGAGAAGGAGTTAGCCATTATAAACCCATGCTTTCTTTTATATCAAGACTCAAGTTACACATCCTATAGCATTGGAGGAGACAAGGGTGGGAGGTTTTATCCAGTGGAAAAAGCCACTCAGAAAGTCTAGAGTTACTAAGTCAATCTTTACTGTGACCTTACCTCTACGCTCTCATTCTTATACGGGTGAAAAAATAAGCGTAATTACAGACTATAGACAGTTAAGTATGACCATGAAAGATAAAGATCTTCAGACACAAGGAATGGAAACAAGTCCAGGGTCAAGCGGTGCTGCTGACTGAGCTACAGGGAATAAAAACATACTCATGGGTCCTGCCTGGCCATACTGTTTTGGAGGTATTTTCAAACTGAGCTTAGAAAATCTAAAATTGAAATTTAATAACACTAAATTCAGTTAAAGAGTTTCCTCTCATGGTAGAACTAATGTGACATGTTCCCTTTTGAATGAATTCGGTACTTTCGGAGATATAAAGCATCAACTTTTGATTGTTTTTTTAAAAGCATTTTGATCCCAGCGTGAGGAGGGTAGACTGGGCTCTGAGATCTGGAACACAGTCTGTACGTATTTCCTCCACTTAAACACACATAAATCCCAGGGTGGCAACAGCGTGTTACCTTTTACTGTATTTCCCACTGGAGTTATTCATATTTTCTTCTTAAGTGGTTGTCTCCAGCTGCTGAAAATTGAGTTGTTCTTGATGTCAGGTAAACTTGCTGTCAGGGAAAGTATTTTCAGAGTAGTGATTCTCAACAGTGCTTTATTAATGTTTCTCTACATTTGAGTTTCTTTAACTTCTATTTTTATGTCTTTATGTTCTTCTAATAATTCCACTTTATTTGTAAGTCATGACATATTTATTGGAAAACATATTAATATACATGAGGGTTGTCCGGAAAGTATCCAGCCACATGACTGGAAAAATAGAGACACCCATGGCTGGATAGTTTCCAGCCTTCATGGATAAGGGAAAAGCAATTCAATATGAATTGAATGATTAAATTCAATGAATAAAAATGAATGTGGATTTAAAAATAAGTCCTCTACTCCCAATTGCCATAATATTGCCATTTATCTCTTTGAAGCAACTGCTAAGCTTAGCTTGTTTTATATATTTCTACAATTACGGATTATAAGTGTATATACTCTTTTTTATTTTTTATAACACAAAGGGTAGCATTTAAGGCTTGTTTTCCCCATCCTTACTTGTGAAGGAACTCAATTCATACAAAATATATATTGATAAAAAGTAAGCGAGGTAAATAAATAAATCAAATTTTTTTAGCAAATGTACAGCATCCACTTTTCACTATGTTATGGAACCAATTATGTGATAAGGACATATGATTCACAGTACAAAACATATGTAAATGAATTATCAGAGAATTGTTTATGCCCATATATGTGCACACACACATACATGTAAGATATCACAGAGTATGCTTATTAATTTAAGTGCATACAATATTATCAGATTATCTTCCAAAAATGTTTGAACATTTGTATTTTAATAAAGAAGAAATAGGAATGATTTTCCATAGTACACTGTTTTCTTAACACAATTCTATTCCTAAGAATATTTTTAAAATAAACTGTGAATGTATTAAAATATAGCATTTAAACAGCAACTCTGATATATAGGAAATAAGAAATAATATATATGCACTATCGTTTTATGTGTTTTCCCAGAAAGCAATGTATATATAACATTTATATATAATATACAATAATCATATTATAATTACATATGACATGATATGTATATGGTGATAATATATGTAATTATGTATTATACAATAATTATACATTATAAATACTATACTATATATCAGACTATATATATAATATATATTTCAATGTGAGCTCTAAATATTTATTACACAAAATAGTGAGATTTGATTAATAAATAAATTTTTTATTAATTGTTCTAGTGGCTTATTTATATAGTTTCACATTTTTGGTATGTTTTATAATTTACATAAGGCATTTAGCACAATCAGCATTCTGTTTAATATGTTATTCAGTGTATTTTATGTTATAAATTTGGAGGGCAATAAAGCTATTGGTAAAAATTAAGAGAGAAGATCAATCTAAGCTATCATTAAATTTTAACAGTAAATGATTTTAATCAACATTTATAAAGTTTTACTTTTAAATATACATTTAATCACATAGTTAAATCGACAAACTGTCACCTGATGAAAACTCTGTATTTTCATGGCACATCGTTACATAGTAATCTGAGGATATGACAATGTCTTTTGACATTACCATATTCAACATGAATAAATACTTCTAAAGTAACTGAAATCAACTAGTTAGCGTACTTGTGCAAGTGAATGCTTTCTCTTGTAAATGCTTACTCATTTATGCATGTATTTAACAAATTTATTGAGGTATAATTAGTACATTATAAACTACATATTTCAAATGTATAATTGGACAAGGTTTGACATATGTATACACCAGTGAAATCATCACAAAATCAAAACAGTGATTATTCAGAGAAGTCGTCTCCTGCCCTCTATAATCCTTCCCTCCTACCAGCCATCCCTCAATCATTGACTTTTGTTACTCTGCTTTGCATTTTCTAGACTTTCATGTAAATACGTAGGATATATTCTTTTGTTTAAATTCTCTCATCTATAATTTTCGAAAAATATCTGTGTTGTATGTTCAATAGTCTGTTCCTCTTTATTGCCAAGTAGTATTTCATTATCTGAATATACCGTAATTTGTGTATCCGTTTGTATGTTAATGGCTATTTGAGTGATTTCCAGTTTTCACAATTACAAATAAAATTGCTGTCAACATTCATACCTCTATTACCAGGCAAACTCAGTCTCTTCCCTTGCCTCTGTGCTGGGCTGCTGGAATTGGAGATGAGCCTTGTGGGCTCTCCCTTTCTGCCACCTCAGCTTGAACTGCACTCGTTCATATCTGAAGCCAGTTCAGTGACCCAAAGCCTGCATGGCTCCCTGTCTGTGTGGCTATTCAAAGGCCAGCTCCAGCGGCTCTTTAGTCAGCAGGTGATGAATCCTGGCAGGACTGAATCTTCACTCTGGGCAGGTCTCTTCTGGGTGGTCTAAGAACGCTATCTAGGAACTAGGACCTGGAAGCAGGAGTTCAAGTATTTCCTTTGTACTTTCTGTTACTGTGGCTGAGCTAGAACTCAAGTTGCAAAACGGGCATCTGAAATTTTCCCTTTCCTTTCCTCAAATGGTAGAAGATTATTCCTCTGCTGCTCTGCCCGGAGTTGAGGGAGATGAGACACCGGCACTGGCCTGGCTGCAGCTGCTGGTGTCTCACTAAGTCATATGCATCCCAGGTCCTCTATTGTTGAGTCAACACAGCTGCAGGGATCACCAAGGACAATAGCACAGCTGCAGGGATTGCCCAAGGACTATAGCCTTTGTGGCCTGGCAGCCTTATGAATGTATTCTAGGCCTAGGCCATGTTAATCAATAGGGTTGGGGTTCGCTGAAAATCATGTTTCGGGGCAAAGGCTTTCCCTCTGGCTAGGGTAGTCTAACAGCTGCCTGTGGATGCCAAAATTCTGGCCTGGTCTGTGTCCTTAGGGACCCGGGGTGGGGAGGAGCTCTGACTTCCAATGCAAAGTCCCACAGTCCCTTCATTTTCCTTCCCCTGGATTCCCAGATTCTCTCTCCACTAGATGCTCTGCTGGGAGATGAGGGAGGTTTGGTGCGGGTAATGGAAGACTGCCTTATCTGCCCTCTGAAGTGCCTCTTTCCTTAATAATAATGTTAAAACTAGGCTCTGTGATTCCTCACCTAATTTTTGGTTCTTCAGAAGGTGTCTCCTCACATGGATAGTTTTTGAATTTGCTGTTAATATAGACAGATGATCACTAGAGGTTTCTATCTGGTCATATTTCTCCACTCTTCCTACCCACATTTTATTTCTCTTTATTGCTTAATTTTAATGGCTGGAACCTCTAATATATGTATGAACAGCAGTGGTGGAAATTGACATTCTTGTGCTATTTCTGGTTTTGGGGGAAATGCTGAACATTTGAGAAGGTCTCTGCATGTCATTGTATCTCTCTCTCTCTCTCATCTCTATCTCTCTCTTTCTTGACCTTGTCCTCACTCTTTCCCCTCCAATATTTGCTCTTATGAGCTTGACATGCAGTTACCAAATAGCTCTGCCTGAACCCTAAATGCTACTGGTCCCTGAATCAGTTCTCTTTCAGTGTACCACAATCTGAAAACTTCCTCAAGATAGTAAGACCATTGCTTGTTTTCTTTGTCTCATGCATCACTGTCTTTCGTTTTATGAGTCTAATGTTTGGAAGAGTCCTACATACACGTTGGTCTGTTTTCTTTTTTGGTTGTTTTAGATTAGAGGAAGAATGCTCACCTTGTAATTTCATGTTATGCAGGAGGAGAAATTTTCTCACTGATTTTGTTTTCTTTTAACAAAAATTAACTAAAGTAAATTTTAGTTATAGTGTCTGAATTATTTCAAACTATAGACACTATAACTAAATTTTTCTTTTAGAAAAAATTAACTAAAGTTAATTTTAGTGTCTATATTATTACAAACTCCAAATTTGTGAAATAAACATTATAAACTATATCAATTCACATTTATGATCTTAGGGAATGATTTCTATTTACATCACTTTTATGAACCATAATCAGTAATGTATTCGAGCTATTTTTTATCATTAAGTACCATTGAGCAGTAAGCTCTAGAGTCACTGTTAACTCTGAAACTTTGTACAGCAATTATCAATTACACATAAAGAAACTATGACATTTGTTGTAAATAATTTAATTTTTTACAATATTTCCTCACTGTTCAGGATCTAAACTTCTGATGACTCATATGTCAGAGAAATAGAGACCCTGGAGATACTATTCTTTTATTTTCTTCAGCTTATCACAACTTGGTTTTAGAAATATTTTTGTAATGCTTTATAAGGGAGATTTATAACTATTATACAGATATATTAACTAATATAAATAAAACATAATTTAGAGTAAAATTGGATCTCCTTATCTAAGTTAGACTTCCAGATGGCCTTTAAAATTTAGCAACAATTCACCATGTATTAAAACAAATATCTTACAACAGATAAATAAATCAAAAAGTTGGTTTTTTTGAAAAGGTCAATAAAATAGATAAACCTTTGGCAAACCTAACCAGGAATAGAAGAGTAAAATAACTAATTTAATCAATCAGAAATGACAAAGACAAAATAACAACAGACTCCTCAGAAATTCAAAAAATCCTTAATGAATATTACAAAACTCCATTCTCAGAAATACAAAAATCTGAAGGAAATAAACCAATGTTTGAAAGCACACCAACTTCCTTGACTTAGCTAGAATGAAGTAGAAATGTTGAATAGGCCTATTTCAAGCTCTGAAATAGCATCAACTATACAAAACCTCCCCAAAAAGAAAAGTTCAGGATAAGATGGCTTCACATCAGAATTCTACCAAACCTTTAAAGAGGAACTAGTACCTATATTACTTAAACTTTTCCAAAATATAGAAAAATAAGGAATACTACCCAACACATTCCATGAAGCAAACATCACCTTGATCCCCAAACCCAACAAGAAAAGATCCAACAAGAAAAAAAAAATTATAGACCAATATCTCGAATGAATATTCATGCAAAAATATTCAATAAGATCCTAGCAAACAGAATCCAGCAACAAATCAAACAAATTGTACACCATGACCAAATAAGTTTTATCCCAGGGTCTCAAGGCTGGCTCAACATACGTAAATCTATAAATACAATTCAGCACATAAACAAACTAACAGACAAAGACCATATAATTCTCTCAATTGATGCAGAAAAAGCTTTTGATAATATATAGCATCTTTTCATGATCAGAACACTTAAGAAAATTGGTTTAGAAGGGAAATTTCTTTTTTTTCTTTTTTTTTTTTTTTTTTTGTTGGGGATTCATTGAGGGTACAATAAGCCAGTTACACTGATTGCAATTGTTAGGTAAAGTCCCTCTTGCAATCATGTCTTGCCCCCATAAAGTGTGACACACACTAAGGCCCCACCCCCCTCCCTCCATCCCTCTTTCTGCTTCCCCCCCCATAACCTTAATTGTCATTAATTGTCCTCATATCAAGATTGAGTACATAGGATTCATGCTTCTCCATTGTTGTGATGCTTTACTAAGAATAATGTCTTCCACTTCCATCCAGGTTAATACGAAGGATGTAAAGTCTCCATTTTTTTTAATGGCTGAATAGTATTCCATGGTATACATATACAACAGCTTGTTAATCCATTCCTGGGTTGGTGGGCATTTAGGCTCTTTCCACATTTTGGCGATTGTAAATTGAGCTGCAATAAACAGTCTAGTACAAGTGTCCTTATGATAAAAGGATTTTTTTCCTTCTGGGTAGATGCCCAGTAATGGGATTGCAGGATCGAATGGGAGGTCTAGGTTGAGTGCTTTGAGGTTTCTCCATGCTTCCTTCCAGAAAGGTTGTACTAGTTTGCAGTCCCACCAGCAGTGTAAAAGTATTCCCTTCTCTCCACATCCACGCCATCATCTGCAGTTTTGGGATTTTGTGATGTGGGCCATTCTCACTGGGGTTAGATGATATCTCAGGGATGTTTTGATTTGCATTTCTCTAATATATAGAGATGATGAACATTTTTTCATGTGTTTGTTAGCCATTCGTCTGTCGTCTTTAGAGAAAGTTCTATTCAAGTCTCTTGCCCATTGATATACGGGATTGTTGGCTTTTTTCATGTGGATTAATTTGAGTTCTCTATAGATCCTGGTTATCAAGCTTTTGTCTGATTGAAAATATGCAAATATCCTTTCCCATTGTGTGGGTTGTCTCTTTGCTTTGGTTATTGTCTCCTTAGCTGTACAGAAGCTTTTCAGTTTAATGAAGTCCCATTTGTTTACTTTTGTTGTTGTTGCAATTGCCACGGCAGTCTTCTTCATGGAGTCTTCCTCCAGGCCAATATCTTCCAGTGTTTTTCCTATGCTTTCTTTGAGGATTTTTATTGTTTCATGCCTTAAATTTAAGTCCTTTATCCATCTTGAGTCAATTTTTGTGAGTGGGGAAAGGTGTGGGTCCAGTTTCAGTCTTTTACATGTAGACATCCAGTTCTCCCAACACCATTTATTGAATAGGGAGTCTTTCCCCCAAGGTAAGTTCTTGTTTGGTTTATCGAAGATTAGGTGGTTGTAAGATGTTAGTTTCATTTCTTGGTGTTCAATTCGATTCCAAGTGTCCATGTCTCTGTTTTTGTGCCAGTACCATGCTGTCTTGAGCACTATGGCTTTGTAGTACAGACTAAAATCTGGTATGCTGATGCCCCCAGCTTTATTTTTGTTACAGAGAACTGCCTTAGCTATACGGGTTTTTTTCCGGTTCCATACAAAAAGCAGAATCATTTTTTCCAATTCTTGAAAGTACGATGTAGGTACTTTGATAGGAATGGCATTGAATAGGTAGATTGCTTTGGGAAGTATAGACATTTTAACAATGTTGATTCTTCCCATCCATGAGCATGGTATGTTCTTCCATTTGTTAATATCCTCTGCTATTTCCTTTCTGAGGAGTTCATAGTTTTCTTTATAGAGGTCCTTCACCTCCTTCGTTAGGTATATTCCTAGGTATTTCATTTTCTTTGAAACTATGGTGAAGGGAGTTGTGTCCTTAATTAGCTTCTCATCTTGACTGTTATTGGTGTAAACAAAGGCTACTGACTTGTGGACATCGATTTTATATCCTGAAACATTACTGTATTTTTTGATGACTTCTAGGAGTCTTGTGGTTGAGTCTTTGGGGTTCTCTAAGTATAAGATCATGTCGTCAGCAAAGAGGGAGAGGTTGACCTCCTCTGCTCCCATTTGGATTCCCTTTATTTCCTTGTCTTGCCTAATTGTATTGGCTAGAACTTCCAGCACTATGTTGAATAGTAAAGGTGACAGAGGACAACCTTGCCTGGTTCCAGTTCTAAGAGGAAAAGCTTTCAGTTTTACTCCATTCAGTAAAATATTGGCTGTGGGTTTGTCATAGATAGCTTCAATCAGTTTTAGAAATGTGCCACCTATGCCTATACTCTTCAGTGTTCTAATTAGAAAAGGATGCTGGATTTTATCAAATGCTTTTTCTGCATCTATTGAGAGGATCATGTGATCTTTATTTTTGCCTCTGTTAATATGGTGGATAATGTTTATGGACTTGCGTATGTTAAACCAGCCTTGCATCCCTGGGATGAAGCCTACTTGATCATGATGAATGACTTTTTTGATGATAAGCTGTAATCTATTGGCTAGGATTTTGTTGAGAATTTTTGTGTCTACATTCATGAGTGAGATTGGTCTGAAATTCTCCTTTTTGTTTGGGTCTTTTCCTGGTTTTGGTATCAGGGTGATGTTTGCTTCATAGAATGTGTTGGGGAAGATTCCTTCTTCCTCAGTTTTTTGGAATAATTTCTGCAGTACAGGAATCAGCTCTTCCTTGAAGGTTTGATAGAATTCTGGAGTGAAGCCATCTGGACCAGGGCATTTTTTAGTTGGAAGCTTTTTTATTGTTTCTTTGATCTCAGTGCTTGAAATTGGTCTGTTCAGGAGCTCTATTTCTTCCTGGCTAAGTCTAGGGAGAGGGTGTGATTCCAAATATTGATCCATTTCCTTCACATTGTCAAATTTCTGGGCATAGAGTTTCTGGTAGTATTCAGAGATGATCTCTTGTATCTCTGTGGGATCAGTTGTTATTTCCCCTTTATCGTTTCTGATTGAGGTTACTAGAGATTTTACTTTTCTATTCCTCATTAGTCTGGCCAATGGTTTATCTATTTTATTTATTTTTTCAAAAAACCAACTCCTTGTTTCATTAATTTTCTGAATGATTCTTTTGTTTTCAATTTCATTGATCTCTGATTTGATTTTGGAGATTTCTTTTCTTCTACTGAGTTTAGGCTTAGATTGTTCTTCTTTTTCCAATTCCATAAGATCTCTTGTGAGATTGTTGATGTGCTCTCTTTCTGTTTTTCAAATGTAGGCATCTAAAGCGATGAATTTTCCTCTCAAAACTGCTTTTGCAGTATCCCAGAGGTTTTGGTAGCTTGTGTCTTCATTGTTGTTATGCTCAAGGAAGTTAATGATTTCCTGTTTTATTTCTTCCTGCACCTATCTGTTATTCAACAGAAGATTGTTTAATTTCCATGCCTTTGGGTGGGGTTGAGCATTTTTGTTAGAGTTGAGTTCCACCTTTAGTGCCTTATGGTCTGAGAAGATAGAAGGTAAAATTTCAATTCTTTTGATTCTGTTGATATTTGTTTTGTGTCCCAGGATATGATCAATTTTGGAGAATGTTCCATGGGGTGATGAGAAGAATGTATATTCTTTGTCTTTGGGGTGGAGTGTTCTATATGCGTCTATCAAGCATAGTTGGTCTAAGGTCTCATTTAAATCTCTTATATCTTTGTTTAATTTCTGTTTAGAGGATCTGTCCAGCTCTGAAAGGGGTGTGTTAAAGTCCCCTGTTATGATGGTATTATCAGATATCATATTACTCAGACTGAGTAAGGTCTGCTTCAAGAATCTGGGAGCATTTAAATTGGGTGCATAAATATTTAGAATTGAAATGTCTTCTTGTTGTAGTTTTCCCTTGACCAATATAAGTGACCATCTTTGTCTTTTTTGACTTTAGTTGCTTTAAATCCACATGTATCTGAAAATAAGATTGCAACTCCTCTTTTCTTCTGAATTCCATTTGCCTGAAAAATTGTCTTCCAACCCTTGACTCGGAGCTTTAATTTGTCTTTTGAAGCCAGGTGTGTTTCTTGCAGACAGCAAATGGATGGCTTGTGTTTTTTAATCCAGTCAGCCAATCTATGCCTCTTCAGTGGGGAATTCAAGCCATTAACATTTATGGAGATAATTGATAAATGTGGTAGTATTCTATTCGTCTTATTTGGTGAGAGTCCATTGCTTAGTTTTATCTTTTGCATCAGTGTGGAGGTTAGGTTCTGTCCTTTGATTTCTGAGTTCTTACTTTGCTGCTGATCCATTGTGGTGGTCAGTGTGCAGAACAGGTTGAAGTATTTCCTGTAGAGCTGGTCTTGTTGTGGCGAATTTCCTCAATGTTTGTATATCCATAAATGATTTGATTTCTCCGTCAATTTTTAAGCTTAGCTTAGCGGGGTACAGAATTCTGGGCTGAAAATTGTTCTGTTTAAGTAGATTAAAGGTAGATGACCATTGTCTTCTTGCTTGGAAAGTTTCATTAGAGAAGTCTGCGGTCACTCTGATGGATTTGCCCCTGTAGGTCAACTGGTGCTTACTCCTGGCAGCTTGCAGAATCTTTTCTTTTGTCTTGACTTTGGACAGGTTCATCACAATGTGTCTTGCAGAAGCTCGGTTAGAGTTGAGGCGACCTGGGGTCCGATATCCCTCTGAAAGCAGTGTGTCAGAATCTTTGGTGATGTTTGGGAAATTTTCTTTTATGATATTCTCTAGTATGGCTTCCATTCCTGTGGGGCATTCTTCTTCCCCTTTTGGAATTCCTATAACTCGTATGTTGGAACACTTCATAAATTCCCATAATTCTGACAGTGAACATTCTGCTTTCTCTCTCTTCTTTTCTGCCTCTTTTACTATCTGAGTTATCTCATAAACTTTGTCTTCTACTTCTGAAATTCTTTCTTCTGCATGGTCTAACCTGTTGCTGATACTTTCCATTGCATCTTTAAGTTCCCTAATTGACTGCTTCATTTCCTTCAGCTCTGCTATATCCTTTTTATATTCTTCATATCGTTCATCTCTGATTTGATTCTGTTTTTGGATTTCCTTTTGGTTATTTTCCACTTTATTAGCAGTTTCCTTCGTTGTTTCCATCATTTCTTTCATTGTTTTCAACATGTGTATTCTAAATTCCCTTTCTGTCATTCCTAACATTTCTGTATAGGTGGAATCCTCTGCAGTAGCTACCTCATGGTCCCTTGGTGGGGTTGTTCTGGACTGGTTCTTCATGTTGCCTGGAGTTTTCTGCTGATTCTTCATCATGAGTGATTTCTTTTATCTGTTTCCTTGCCCTAATTTTCCTTTCACTTCCTCTTGCTCTTTAGTTCTTGTGCCTGTGGACTAGGGTTACAGGACCAGAAGGGTGAGAAGGTTGAAGAGCAAAAAAGGGATGAAAGAAAGGGGGACCGAGTGATAAGAAAAAAAGAATGATAGAGAAAGGAGAGGGGGTGGGGATAAGGAATATTGACAAAAAGAAGAGAGGTACAGAAAGAGGGAGACAGGGCAATATAGGTGTACAGTAGGGTACTTTGACACGACCTTAAAAAAACCCCACCTCTGGGAGTGCCCAGTTGGGTGGTTCCCTTGAGGTCAGCAGCTCTTTGCTAACCTGGTCAGACACAGTACCCCACCTCCACCAAGTAGAGAGGAAAGACAAAAATGCTATAAATCAAACCAAAACAAGCATACAGAAAACTTTACGGGGATACAATTGGGTGAAAAACCAAATGATAGCAGTAGAAACACTAGCAAAAATGAAGTTGTAGTTATTAAAAAAGGCAGCAATGGGAAATTATGATTAAACTAGAAAAGTTGAGAAAGAAAAAGGGATCTGTATGGAAAAGATTGAAATTAAAAAACAAAAGAACATCAACAACGTCAAAATAAACAAACAAACAAAAACAAACAAACAAAAAAAAATACACAACCAAAAACAAAGCAGTTTGTATATGTTATGGAATATTGTCTGGGCAACACGTGGTCTTCTGGGGTATGAGATGTTAGTCACAGTTCTGATAGGACTGGAGGCTGCTGATTTCTCAAACCCCAGCAGGTAGACACCCTAAATCTCTCTTCAGCCCACTTAAAAGGCACTTTGAACTTGTAAACTTGCTGAGCAGAAGCTTTCCCAGCTTTCTCGCTGGAATCACTGCTGAAGTGGCTATCCGCTTACCCAGTGTGCCAAAATTGGTCTCACTCTGCCCCTGAGGGTTAGGGCTGCAAGGCGGCTCAGACCCCACCCTTAGGCTACTTGGTTGCTGGGTTACCAGCTGCCACCCATTTCTAGCTCTGCGACCCTGAGGGTGGAGCTTGCCGGGGCAGATCACTGGCAATGGTTCCGTGTGACCCACCGCCAAACACTATTAGCTCCGTCTGGCTCAGCGGCTCATACTGGGGCCCTAGACAATGGCCAAAGTTCTCCGCACTCCTGCTCAGGCCTTCCCCAGGGCAGTTCAACTCAGTGCCAAGCCCAAGGACATCATAACAGTTCACAGGTAAGGCCTTTCTGGTTTGCAGTCTCGCTGCTACTGAACTTACAGTTGTGGGCGGGTTTAGACGGATTGAACACACGCGACCACTTGCCGGTTTTCCACTGTTTTAGTCCTCCTCTTGGGGTCCAGAAGTCTCTCGCTGACTCCCTGTATCCTCATAGGAGTGATGATAGGCAGTTCCCACCAGCCAGAGATGCCTGGAATCCTATCTCCCCAGACTCACGGTGCCCAGATGCAAGGAAGCTGTTACTCGGCTGCCGTCTTGCTCCTGGAACCTAGAAGGGAAATTTCTTAAACTGATACAGGCCATCTACAGCAAACCACAGCCAATATCATATTGAATGGAGTTAAATTGAAATCATTTCCACTCAGATCAGGAACCAGGCAAGGTTGCCCATTGTCTCCACTGCTTTATAACAATGTATGAAAGTCTTAGCCATCGCAATCAGGTAAGAAAAGGCGATCAAGGGTATCCATATAGGGTCAGAAGAGATCAAACTTTCACTCTTCACAGATGATATGATTTATATCTGGAAAACCCTGGTGATTCAACTACAAAACTCTTAGAAGTGATCAAGGAATACAGCAGCATCTCAGGTTACAAAATCAATACTCACATATCTGTAGCCTTTATATATACAATTGTCAAGCTCAAAAAACCAGTCACAGACTCTATTCCTTTTACAATAGTGCCAAAGAAGAGGAAATATTTGTGAGTTTACCTAAGAAAACATGTGAGCAATCTCTATAAAGAGAACTGTGAAACTCTGAGAAAAGAAATAGCTGAAGACATTAACAAATGGGAAAACATGCCATGCTCATGGCTGGGAAGAATCAACATTGTTAAAATGTCCATACTACCTAAAGCAATATACAATTTTAATGCAACCCCTATTAAAGCACCACTGTCATACTTCAAAGACCTTAAAAAAATAATACTTTGTTTCATATGGAATCAGAAAAAAACCTCGACCAGCCAAGACATAACTCAGAAATAAAAACAAAGCAGGAAGAATCATGCTACCAGACCTCAGATTACACTATAAATCGATAGTGAGCAAAACAGCATGGTACTGGCACAAAAACAGAGAGGTAGAAGTATGGAACAGAATAGAGAACCAACAGGTGAACTCAGCTACTTACCATCATTTGATCTTCAACAAGCCAATTAAGAACATTCAGTGGAGAAAAGACTCCCTATTTAACAAATGGTGCTGGGTGAACTGGCTGGTAAAAGACTGAAACTGGATCCACACCTTTCACCATTAACTGAGACAGACTCTCTCCGGATTAAAGATTTAATCTTAAAACATGAAACTATAAAAGTACTGGAAGAAAGTGCAGGGAAAACACTTGAAGAAATCAGCCTGGGAGAATATTTTATGAGAAGGACTCCCAGGCAATTGAAGCAATACCAAAAATACATTACTGGGACCTGATCAAACTAAAAAGCTTCTGCATAACTTCTGCACAGTACGTAAAGTAAGTAGACAGCCCTCAGAATGGGAGAATATATTTGCAGGTTATGTCTCTGATAAAGGTTTACTAACCAGAATCCACAGAGAACTCAAACGTATTAGCAAGAAAGGAACAAGGAACTTGAAGAGAAACTTCTCTGAAGAAGACAGGTGCATGGCCTACAGATACATGAAAAAATGCTCTTGATTTTTAGTCATCGGAAAAATGCAAATCAAAACCACTTTGAGATATCATCTAACTCCAGTAAGATTAGTCCACATCACAAAATTCCAAAACCATAGATGTTGGCTTGGATGTGGAGAAAAGGGAACACTTCTGCACTGCTTGTGGGAACTAATATGATCCTTTTGGAAGGATGTTTGGAGATCGCTTAGGGATCTAAAAATAGATCTGCCATTTGATCCTTCAATTCCTCTATTAGGTATATACCCAGAGGACCAAAAATCACATTATAACGAAGTTATTTGTACCAGAATGTTTATTGCAGCCCAATTCTGCCGCGGACCGCCCTGTCGGTGGGTTTCAGTCCGAGGGAAAGCAGGGAGAAGGAGTGAGGAAAGTTGAAAGGTCGACGCAGGAATGACAGTCTGGCACACTACGGGTTAAAGTATGCAGCTGCAAAATTTACTGAGAGTATATGTTGGTATTTATACATTTTCTTTCCAAGGTTCAAACAATGCAATCTTTATTTTGCTTATGCTTATAAATTATCTTTGTGTCTGCATATGCGGTTTATCATGCATTACATGTTTTCAAGGTTTTGCTCTCCGGAGGGAGGTGGTTTATCAGTAACACCTGCTTACTCCTTCTTTTCTCAGGAATGTCAAGGTTTGCAACTTCTCTCAGTTCTGTAACTCTTTTCAGTTTCTTATGATCTTATTTTTAAAATAGTTGGACATATTCTTTTATGTATAATGCTTGACTACTTTTATATATATTTTCTATATATTTTTACTCTTATTAGTAATTATACTTTGATTCATAATTGATTGTTTGTTAAACATTAAACTACTCTATTGATTTGTATTACATATGAAAATTAGTGAAGCAAGATGTTTTTCTAAGTAAAGTTTTACTGCAGGTGGTGATAGTGCATGTCGTGTTGGAACATCTTGTTTAAACGTCTTGTTTGCTGTGCCTGCATTGTCTTAGCTCACTGACATTCATGGTGGGAACATGCTGTTGTGCAGGCTTACTTGGAGCCACTGAGTCTGGCACAGTCATACTTTTTGTGCTATATCTGGATCAGTAAACTATTGTGTTCCTTATTGATTACTTTATCAGGACAAACAGACATTCAGCACGACATGAAGGTCTTTCTTAACGAAAAAGCCATACCCTTTGAGTTTTTGCCACAAAAACAGCATGCTAGGCAACATTTCTGTTGCTGTGCACACTGGGGGTGCTGGGGGCTTCGCTCCGGGGAGCACAGACCTCCTTTCCGTCATTTTACAATGCGGACAGCGCCACCTCGCTGCGGCTTGGTGCCGAGGGTGCGGCACAATTCATAATTGCTAAGTCATGGAAGAAGCCCAAGTGCCCATTGACCCATGAATGGATTAATAAATTGTGGTGTATGTACACCATGGAATATTATGCAGCTTAAAAAAATGGAGACTTTCCCTCTTTCATATTTACATGGATGGAGCTGGAACATATTCTTCTTAGGAATGTGTTTCAAGAATGGAAGAAAAAGTATCCAATGTACTCAGCCCTACTATGAAACTACTATGAAATTTATAAGCACCACTGTTCCATAGGAAAGCTATAACCCAACTATAGCCCAAGATGAAAGAGGAGCGGGAGGGGAGGGGAGGGGGGAAGATGGGTGGAGGGAGAGTTGTATGGCTTTGAATGTAGTTTCACTCTGAAGATTATGTAGTGATATAGTCTTTAAAAATAGTGACAGCCTGGGCAGTGCCCATGGCTCAAGGAGTAGGGTGCTAGCCCCATATACCAGAGGTGGTGGGTTCAAACCCAGCCCCACCAAAAAAAAAAAAAATAGTGACAGCCTTATATTATATTCTTAATGAATATGTGTTAAATAATATGCATTGCATTGGAAAGTTAAATACTACTAGTGTGAATTTTTAGAAAATTGCTAATATTTGCTGGTCTGTTCCATAAATTAGTCAATTTTGCTGCACTTTCATCTCACATCCCCCACCCCACTACTTACAGAAACTTCCCCTATGTCAATTTCCTCCCAGGAAAGAAAATTATTTCAAATATTTACAACTTTAGTACATTTGAATACCTCTTTCATCTCTTAAATAAGTAGATATTTAAAATTAAATGTTACATTATGCAGTATAATTTTCCCCAAATAAGATAATGATGAGTCATTGTTGATCAAGTAAAAAATACTTTTTGGTAAAATAAGGAGTAATTTTGTCACAGAATATATCCAGATATGTTGGTATGGGAAGAGTCATTATACATCTATTCACATAATGTTTATTTAACAAGAATGACTGATTTATAATGCACTATATCAAGGAAGAAAGACATGGAGATAATGCACCAAGTCTACCTTCCCTTTTAGTCCATTTACATAAGAAATTGGGAAGAAGTGCCTCATTTTAATTGAAAGATGAATTTCAATGAATTAAACACACCCGAATGATTCATTTTATGGCTCTATTATTTGTTGTTTCCCAACATCCCTCTGGTACTAGTAGCTAAAAAACAAACAAACAAACAAAAAAACAGTTTTATGAGGGATCTGCTAACTTATACTTGGGAAGACATTGCCCAGCTATTCACTATTGTGTATTCCAAACAATTTTAATTATTTCCAACTTAGAGACAGCACAATTCCTTAATAAACCACAGAGACTGCTTCATTTGACTTTTAACAGTTAGAAGTATTACAGCAAGCTCATTCTACTTTTTTCAACGAGAAAGCCTGGCAGCTGTAGTCCCAGCACAATTATTGCTCCCACAGAGTGTTCTAAATCTGTCAACAAGAAAATACGTGAACTACTGTATAATAAAGCTGTTGAAAGGGTGACCCAGTTGTTACACCACAACTGCTTTTTCTGGCAGAGAGAGTCAGCTAACCTGCTGATTAACAGTGCCTCAGTTGCCAACACAATTAAAGACAACTTTCCTTTTTCCATTTGTATAATGGAGAATTTTGATGGTTGAAAAACATTTGATAATGTTTGTATCTAATTTGATCCTAATAAAAGTTTAGGAATCAAGTATTAAGAATGCAATATAAATATTTTAACATGAGAATGACAATTAAGTTAGTGAACTTGCCACCATGTGCTTATGTTGGCAGCACTGTACAAACAACTCCGTAAGATTTCATAACCTTGATATATCAGTGTTTCACAACTATGTGTTGACGTGTGGCAGTGCCTTGCTGAGTATCTTTCATTATTGTTGTTGAGTGTTTCTGAACATGTTTCCATCATGAAAATGTTGGAGCTTGAAATACAGCAAAGAACATTAAATTTCTTGTTAAACTTGGCAACAGTGGAATCAGGGACCTGTTAGTCCAAATTTATGAAAAATAAGGACATGCAGAAAATGGAATTGTACAAATGGATTAAACATTTTTCTGAGGGGAGAGAAATTATCACTGATGAAGGGAGGTCAGAGCAGCCAATAATGAGTAGAACCAGTGAAAACATTGCAAAAGTTCATCTAATTGTGTGCAGAAATTGTCAGATGACTGTAAAAAGCATGGAAAAGCCAAGTAAACATCAATACAGGAACAATTAGGAAGATCTGAACTGAAAATCTTGAATGAGAAAGCTGTGGCCCTTGCATCACAAAAATGTACCAGCTCACACAGCACTGTCTGTGAGGGAGTTTTTAGCCAGTAAACAAATAACTGTATTGGAACATCCTGCCTACTCACCTGATCTGGCCCCAGTGACTTTTTCTATTTACCTAAATATAAAGGAAATATTGAAAGGAAAAAATTTTGATGACATTCAGGACATCAAGGATAATATGATGATAGCACTGATGGCCATTCTAGAAAAGGAGTACTAAAATTTCTTTCAAAACTGGACTGGGCACTGGTGTTGGTGCATAGCTTCCCAAGCGGAGAACTTTGAAGGTGACCATAGTGACATTTAGCAGTGATGTCTGCAGCACTTTTTCTAGGATGAGTTCATGAACTTACATGTTGGATCTTGTACATGGGGGTAGAAATCAAAAATTAAAACTGGGAGTGGCTTCTGACTGTCAGATGAAATAACTTGCAGAGTTTTTGCTTCCTAATCCAGCAACTAGAGGTTTGCAGATTTTGAAGTCTAAAGTCCCAAAGTAAAAATGCTTCAGTGTTTCCTAGAATTGGAAAATCAAAAAGCATGTCAGTCATTTTAGCTCTCATGCCATTGAATCAAAACCAAGAAAAGGGGGTGCTGTAGGGATGCTGTGATTGACTCAATCCCAAAGGGGGAATTCAGCTGTATTAGACAGTAAGGGTAGGAGGACTGGTCTAACATCAAAGTGAGTTTCTGGGATACCTCTTTGTACTCCCATGTCCAATAGTAGATGTTAATGGAGAACAAGATGATAGCAATAAAAAGAAAGGAGAGATTGTAGACTCTAGGATTGAAGGTGTAGTTCCCTATACTGGGTCAAGAATCTAAAGAGCAGATCTGGCTGAAGCAGGAAACACATAAACCCAACTGGAGTGTGTACAGGCATAGCTCACCAGATTGCAGACACTTCTGAGATTTTTTGCTGTTAGAATTTACTGGAAGTTCATACTCCGAGGTGCAAATGTAAACCACCCAAGAGTTTCCATACATCTGAACTCACAGACCTTAAACGGAGTTCTTAGTGAAGACCCTCCCAGGAAGCCCTCTTCTGTGAACTTACTGGCACCTGGGCTTTCTAGCTAGCACATGGCAGAAGCCAGATGCCACGGAAACTCCTTTGGCAAGAATTGAATCTTAGACAAGCTGCACACAGTTCAAGATCATGATAAGAAAACTCTATGAGAGTCAGGAGCAGAAATACCTCCTCCTCCAGTGTCCTCCATGCATCTTTACTGACAAAGATTAACCAACCAGAAAAGGAGAAATGTTAGCAGAGTCTGTCTACGTTGTCAAAGAACAAGCTGTGCTGAAACTAGCTGACAGGACAAAAATTGAGAACTCAACCAGCCTGAAATCAAAAGCATTTCCCACCCTGATACGGATTCATAAAGAGGAGAGTTTGCAGCTGGGCTTGGTGCCTCATGTCTGTCATTCCAGCATTCCAAGAGGCTGAGGCAGGTGGATAGACTGAGCTCAAGAGTTTGAGACCAGCCTGAGCAAGAGTGAGACTCCATCTCTAAAAGAAGCCAGGTGTTGTGGCAGGTGTCTGTTGTCCCAGCTGCTTGTGAGGCTGAAGCAAGAGAATTGCTTGAGTCCAAGAGAGTTTGAGGTTGCTGTGAGATGTAATCCAGGGGCACTCCACCCAGAGTGACAGAGTGACGCTGTGTTTCAGAAAAAGAGAAGAGAGTTTGTCCTCTCAGTTGATCAGCACGACCAATAGTCATCTCCTTTTTCTTTTTAAAAATATGTGTTATCAAAATTCTAACTGAATTGAAATATGAAGATTATTTCTGAGACTTGAAGTATTTTTTAATTAGAACCTAAGGCAGTGTACTGCAATATAATGACACGACTAAAACACATTTCCTCAACTCCTTGGGTTTGTCTGCCTTGTTCATTATTCCCCAACCATCATCACATTTACTTTCTTTTGGGGGGAAGGCTACATTTCTCAAAACTGGGGTACCTAGGATGAAGAAAGGTGCTAATCAGTATACAAATGAGACAAGGGGATGAAGAAATCACAGACAATCTGAAGCACACATATACGCACTTCCTTTTATGGCTTTTCAATGATCTATAAAAAATGAAGTTTATAGTAAATTATTCTATGTTGATACTTTCCATTTTATTTGTCAAAAGTGAGAGGGCCTGCTTTTCAAGCTTTACAAACTACTATTATCTGTATGTATATAAATGCACCTATGTTGCTATATATAATAGCATATAATTATACAAGTATAGGCTATATGTATTCTGAAATTACATAGAATACATACTAATAACAGTGATTGATTAAAGATTTGTTGAGATTTCTTGTTTTATAGCCTGTTTTATACTTGAAAAGGAGACCAGAATTGATGTGCTTTCCCTGAAGGAAGTTGTGTAAACATCACTTTAATAGATGTGTAGATCTTTTGCCCAAACTTTACTTACACAAAATAACATTTTATTTTAAAATGTACTACTCCCCTGGCACTGGTAAAGAGAAGAAACATGGAACTGCTTTTGTTGTTAAATCCAGACGAGCTAACTTAGAACTTTACAACCTCAGTGTTACACTAATAAATGCCTTTCAAAGTTACTGTCAACTTTCATCACCCTTTGGAAAACTATGATAACAGATATATTTGCGTATACTGTGAATTGTAGATATTTTACCATTTCAGCACAACGCTATCATAGTCTTTCATGTTAAACTGAAAATCTCAAGGAAATTTGAGATGTCAATTGGATAAGAGTCTTTTTGGCCATGTCTTTTTGAGGTGCACTGCAGTTTATAGAAAAAAAAAGTGCCTGCTTTCAGAACCCGATTTAAAGTACTATATTTTCCTATACATGGATCCTTGTTCAAGTACCTGGGTTTCATGGTGTTATGAATTCATCATATTAATTTGCTAGGCATTTTAAGAAATTATATTTTTTCATAATATTTTTTCTTCCTGATATGCTGCTTTGCATTATATTATAACTTCTAGGATATAAAATATTTTTTATAAAAAAACTTAATATAGATGAAATAATAATTTCTGCAAAATATGACGTAAAACACAGAACAGATCTTTAATCACATAGTATCTTAGTGAATTTATTTATTTCTTTATTCATTTTTTGAGACAGAGTCTCACTGTGTTGCCCTCGGTAGAGTGCCAGGGTGTCATAGCTCACAGCAACCTCAAACTCTGGGAGTCAAATAATTCTCTTGCCTCAGTCTCCCAAGTAGTTGCCACAATGCTTGGTTATTTTTGAATTTTTTTTATTTTTTTTTTTTTTGCAGTTTTCGGCCGTGGCTGGGTTTGAACCCACCACCTCCAGCATATGGGGCCAGCGCCCTACTCCTTTGAGCCCCAGGCGCCACCTGATGCTTGGCTATTTTTTTAGAGATGACATCTCACTCTGACTCTGGCTGGTCTTGAACCAGTGAGCTCAGGCGATCCACCTGTCTTGTCTCCCAGAGTGCTTGGATTACAGGTGTGAGCCACCCACCATGCCTAGCCTATCTTAGTGAATTTAAACATAATGTGATTTTGTAGTAGTTATGGCCCACTGCTATGCTAGTTATCCTCACACCCTGCAGCTGTATTTAGGAGAAGGAAGACTGAATATATTTTCTGAAATTTATTCCCAGTTAAGTCTCTGCTTTAGGCTCATCTACTAACAGGCGCTGACTTTGGTCTATCAACAATCTTCTCAAGTCTTCTAATTTGAAGGTAACAACATTTCTTGACTTTTTTTTATTGCAGTACTTCCAAAGATTTTGAAAGTAATTATTTCTCTTTATTTCTGCTAAAAATTCCTGGAGTATTTTCTTATTTTTTTTATTGAACTTTAATAAACTGTGTTTGGTACACAATTTTTAGATATGTCTTACACACAATGAACTATGCACAGTGAATTTCTGGAGTGAGCTTAAAATACTTTCCATTATGTTTTGTTTATTTTTTCTGAGTATTTGATTTAAAACCATTACCAGAAAACCACTAGTCGTTTTTCATAAAATAATATCTTTTTTTAATAATTTTCTTACTTTTATATTTGTTTTATATCTTCAACTTTCTGTCTTGATAAGGCTACTGTGGTAAAAATCAAATTCTATCATAATGTTTAAAATTCCACTAAAGTGCTATCCAGAAAATCCTATATCAAACTGTTTATAACAAAAACAGTTACTGTGTTTTTAATGCATTATAGAGGACTATATCTCTATACCAATGTTACTCATTAAAAAAAAATTTCATGGAAATGTCTTCTTAACTCATTTATATAGGTAAAGCTTTATATTTTGTCTGACTTATTAAATTTTTATGATCTATTAATCATTAAGATTAAAATCTTAGTGATTACAATATCAGTGATGTTTGAGAAATAAAATTATTGATTATTTTTCCAAGAATAACAAATTGTTCATTGACAATTTATTTGAAGGGATTTCAAAACTCCTTTGTCTTCCTTTGAATTTTCTCCTCAGAAAACTCTCACTGGAAACCTTGGGTACCTGTCAAACTTATCCAATACTCTGTGACAATGGTTCGTTGGAGAATGGTCTAAATTAGGTAGAAATCTGATTCTCACAATAAGTTAACATTTCACAGCTACAGAAATATGGCTAATTCATCACAGCCTACCTTACAACCAGGTGTTGACATTTGATTGAGTTCTGGCAAATATGACTGAGGGGGCTTCTAAAACAAAATGCAACTTTTGCCCTTTAATATGTGAGACAAACAAGAGCATGAAAAATTGGAAGTTTTTAGCACTAGCTCTGCAATCTATTGCCCTGACATTGGCATCAGAAGGTGGAAGAATCATCTTAAATATGTGTGGGTAGAACGAAGAAAATGTCATGTTAAAGTGGCTACAACACAGGTAATAAAACTAATTCTATTGAATCCTGGAATATGTAAACCAACTTAAGAACCATAAATGCACTTAACCTAGTCTTGTTATATTTCCCTAATATTTGTAGCTGAAGCCATTCCTTAGCTAGACAGAATTTAATGTGAATGGGAAAAAATAAAATTAATTTCACATTACCATTGTACACATTTTAATTAGAAAACGTTCTATAGAAAGACTCTATTAATTATAGATTACATGCAGCATACCAAAATATACTTTTTTTTTCTTTTTGGCTGAAACTGGAGACGATTATCCTAAGTGAAGTAACTCAGGAATGAGAAAAAAATGCTAATGCATATTTTCATTTAAAAAGTGGGAGCCAAGTGAAGGATTTATATGGTTATGAATAGCAGTAATGGACATTGGAAATGAAGAGGAGGGAAGGGTGAGAGGGGTGTAGAATGAAAAATATATCTATAGAACGTGTCTTGAGAGTTAACAGGAAGGACAAGAATGTTAATGTTTGTCTGATTCTGATCCTAAGAAAAATTCATCAATCAGGTCAAATTTACAAGGCCATGCCAGTTATCCCTCCCAGATGGAAGTATAAATAATCCTCTGCCCTGGTTGCCTAAATTTGTCTATGGACTTAATCAATAAAATCATTGTTTAACTAAAAAAAAAAATCAACCAATGAAGTACAATGTGTTCTATTCTAGTGACAGAAATACTGAACGTTCTTATTTCAGCATGACACATTTGTACTGCCTAAATTTTTGAAATAAAAAGATGTTGTTTATAGTAACCACATTTTAAAAACCTTTGAATTAGCATATAATTTGATATATTTCAAATATGTATTTATGCCAATTATTATTAGACCTGTGGTCATGTATGTAATTACTTCCTATCCCATCAAAATAAAGCAGGGAAATAATCATTTCCATGATTAATAAAATAAATTATATCTAAGAATGCAAAATAATATAAAAGCAGATAATTTTAATATGATCTTAGAATTTCTAACTTACTTTTTAATTTTTTAAAATGTTTAATTGTTATGGGAATAAAATAGTTGTATATATTTGTAGGGTACATATGATGTTTTGATGCAGGTAATGGGGTGTAATAATCAAATCAAGATAATTGGAGTATTCATTACCTCAAGCATTGGTCATTTTTTCCATTAGGAACATTCTGATTTTACTCCTTTAGTTATTTTAAGGCATACTCTATCTTTTTGTTGACTATCAAATCCTGTTAACTCTAATTGTTTATATTTTTGCAAAAGAATATTGCAATAAACATTTCCAGGTTGAGATGATTGAGTTATGTTTCCATAAATGATTATTCTTTACCACCTGTGATGAATAAATTGTAGAAGAAAGGACCATAAATATATAACTCTGCTCAAATAGAAGCTAATTGTTATCTTTTTAAAATTGGAAATTGACCCAGGCTAAAGACAAGGGCCTCCCATTCTCCAGCTTCACCCACCAAACTTTGAGATGGGAATGGGCCTCTGTGGAGCTCTGCATTACAATAGACTGATGCTCAGTACAGAGGCTTCTCACCCTCCCTGCCAACTCTTTGTCATGGCAAAAAATAAAGCTCTGAAAACTCCTGCCAAACATGGAAATCTCTACAGTCTTTGGAAATACAGGATGAGGGAGATGGACGAACCACCCCACTTTATGATCAAACTTTGAGTTACCTGTGAATTATTTCTGTAAATGGCTTTGCAACTTCCCGTGCTTCGTCCCCATCAGCACAAAGCAGGAGCTTCCAACTCCCATTGCAGAAAGAAGAGGAGACGGAATGATGGCGGGAAGGAAGGGGAGGCATGAGAGAAAGAAAGAGAGAGACCCACTCATGTAAGTTAAGACTTTAACTAAAATCCCAAAACATTTTAAGAAATATAAGCTGGGAATTATAGTCAAAGAAAATTTAAAACTACCTTTTCATAACAATAAATTCACTGAACAATATTCTGAAGATTTTATAATAAACATAAATATTCATATAGGATGCTTAAAGAGATGAAAAACTGTAAAGCAAAAAACAAAAATATTACGGAGCAAAGATCATAAAGAGATTTAGTGAGAGTTTTTAAATAGTTATCAAAATTTAATTGTAAGTAAACTGCACAAGTTCTGATCTATGTACATTTAAAAAAAATAATAAATTGTGTATTTCCACTGAGAAATTCACCCCAAATATAGTCTAGAGGGAAAACAAAAGAGAAAACAGTGGAAAACTATAAATATATACTGAAAAATTTAAGTCCAAAAATACCAATGCCAAAAACTGGATTGAAATTTGCTGTTATTATATGTTTATCTTACATTCATTATACTATTCAACACATATTATTTTGTAATATTACATTTTGAAAACAATGTACATTTCAATAAACGAAAGATGAGCTTTGTAAGTTATATAAATTCACATTTTCATTGTGAGATTTTAAATTTTCTATTTAATTTTCAAGAATATTTAAATTGTGGATTCTTTTGACTATAACAAAACTGGTGCAAAGAACTTTTACAATTAATACTGAATATTTGTTTACATTTTTACAACCAATTCATAAGAATTGGGCCAAAAACCATGATGAAATTCAACGATTTTGTTACTTGGAATGAATCCTAAGTGAGTCAAAATATAAAAAAAATTTTTTTAAATATTTCCATGTAAATTCTGCTATTGTGAGGGTTACATAAATAATACATCTATCCATTTAGGACATTTTCTCTTACATAATAAATGAATTATCATTTGTAATTATCATTAAGCTCATTACTGGCAATACTGTATTTTCCTATTATTTGCACCAGCAGACAAAATACCTTTTTTAAACTTTGCTTAATAGTCCCTAAATATTTGGAATTTCTACTAATGTAATAGCAAAAATCTTACATAAAAATGAAAATTCAGGGCGGCGCCTGTGGCTCAGTTCGTAAGGCACCGGCCCCATATACCGAGGGTGGTGGGTTCAAACCCGGGCCCGACTGAACTGCAACCAAAAAATAGCTGGGCGTTGTGGCAGGCACCTGTACTCCCAGCTACTTGGGAGGCTGAGGCAAGAGAATCACTTAAGGTTGGAGGTTGCTGTGAGCTGTGTGATGCCATGGCACTCAACCGAGGGCCATAAAGTGAGACTCTGTCTCTACAAAAAAAAAAAAAAAAAGAAAAAAAAAGAAAATTCATTTCCTAAATGATATATTAAAATCTCATCATATCCACTCCAGTGTCTTTCACATTTTCCACTGAGAAATTCACCCAAATATAGTTAGAGAGAGAACAAAAGAGAGAACAGTGGAAAGCTATAAATATATACTGAGAAAATTAAGTCTAAAAAATCTATTCCACAAACTGGATTGAAAATTGCTGATATTATATGTTTATTTAATCAACCTATAACCCTACCATTAAAAGCTAAGAATCTTTTCCCTCTTTACAAACATGAATTCTTTAATGTAGGGAGAGTTAAAGAAGCAAACTGTAAGTAGTGATCAACTTGTAGAATTGAGAGTTTTTGCAGAATTCCATGGGTAAGCCGAGGAATTTTGTCTTGAATAGTAAGACGTATTTTTACATGCTATGCCCATTTTAAAATTATGGTGTCATTAATAAATTAACTTTAAGTGGTGACCAACATGTTTCCTCACAGTCACCAACAAAAATCATGTTATTGATTCTGTTAAAATGGTTGGTTATGATCTTCTGGTTCCCACCAAGGTGTTGATAGTCTTATCCCTTAATGGTCCTCACTCTTAGAACTAAAAGACATCAAGCTAACAAAACAAACAAGCATTGAGAGTAAAAAGAATAAGGTGAACTACCTAGACACCTAGGAACTTGAAGAATGAGATGTTGACAATTAACTCATGCAAAAAGCTATGGAAAAAATACCTAGGAAGAAACTTAACCAAAGAAATGGGGGAGGGCCATTGACAGGAGGGAGGGCAATCAGCGAGATCTCACCTGCTGTGCATAGTGGGAGGGTGGTCAGCACACCCACTGGGTGAGGGGTCAATGACAACTTGAACTTCACCTTATAATCAAAAACAATGTAACCTGCACATTTGTACCCTAATATTAATTTGAAATGAAAAATAAAGAAGTGAAAGATAACTATAATGAAAATTACAAAACATTGAAAATGTTAGTTTAGAATACACAAAAAGTGAGAAGGTATTCCATGACTTACGGTTTAGAAGAATTATATACACACATATGCATACACAGATACATGTATGTATGTATATTTTTGTATATATTTATATATGTGCACTGTCCAAAGTAAGCAAATGCAAATCCTTGTCAAAATACCAAGGCATTCTTGACTGAAATAGAAAAATAATCCTAAAATTTGTATAGAACTGCAAAAGACCCTGCAAAGGTAAAGTAATCATGACCAAAATGAATAAAGCTGAAGGCATAATACTATCTGATTTCAGTTCATACTTCAAGGCCATAGTAACCAAATGCCACGGTATTAGCATAGAGACAGACACATAGATTACTGGGAGAACAGAGAGCACGGAAATAAACTCACCCACTCATAGACAATTCATTTTTGACAAAGATACCATGAATACACCCCAGGAAAGGGCATTGTCTTCAATAAACACTGCTGGGAAAAATAGATGCTTATATGCAGAAGAATGAAAATAGACTCCTATCTTTCATCATAGACAAAACTCAACTCAAAATGGATTAAAGACTTAAATCTGGGTCCTTAAACTATGAACTTTTTAGGAGAAAATAATAGGAAAATGCTACAAGATACTGTAATTTAGCTGCTGTTTTCAAAGTAAACTAGCCAAACTGTTTTTATTCCATCTTGCTCAGCTTATTTCTGTTTTTCCATTTTTCTGGGGATGTTTTCCCTGCAAAGAACGGGGTCTTCCATCCCCATTCTTCCTGCATCTATTATGTGTGATTATTTTTTCTTCTTATGCTGTGTCCCCAAGTTTTTCAGACTCATTTAAGTAAAGGCTAAAGTAAGGAATAGAATCAAGTGATGTAGGTGCCTAAGCCATGAAGTACAAATATTGTTATTGCAAGAATTTGTTTTTATTCAGGAAATTAGGAAAATTCAAGTCATAGATTTCTACTCTACAATCTTCACACCTAAACTTCCAGAATGCACATTTGCCTGTGTAGATCAGTCTTGGTATCTTCAGGTAAGTCAAAACTACACGTTCCTCTTTCTTCATATATGGCAGATAAAGTTGGTTAATAACTACAAAGATACAATTTAAAATAAGTTCTAGCATTCAATAGAAGAGTAGGAAAATCATAGTTAACAATAATTTATTAAATATTTCAAAATACCTAGAAAAGTTGTACTGTTTCCAGCCCAAAGAAAAGGTAAACATTCGAGGTGATGTATATTCCAATTAACATGATTTGGTCATTAAACATTATATACATGTATCAAAATATCAATAATAAATAACATAAGAATAAAAACAAGATTGGCAAAATGTTTAATATATGTTCTACTTTTGTATATATTTGAAATATCCATAATAGATGTTAAAACATTCAAAAAACTGCATGCAGAAGGGAATTAAAAAAATTATCCTCCTTTTATGATAAAAATTAAGTATTGATAAAACAAGTTGAGTATAAAAGAAATGTGCATCATCAAAATAAAGGTCACATATGATGAACCCACATCTAACATATTTGAAAGCAAAATTTGAAAACATTTTTTTCTCTAAGATCAGAAACATGACAAGGATTGCCACTTGTATTTCAACAAAGTGCTGACTAAAGATCCTAGCAAGAGCAATTAGGTGGAGAAAGAATTAAAATCCATCTAAATTGGCTAAGTTATAAATCCATCTAAGTTAGTTAAATTATTATTTTTATGGCTGACATAATCTTATATGTAGGAATCCTTAAGATGTAACAATAAACTGTTAGAACTGATGAATGAATTCAGTAAAGTTATCGGATAAAATATTACTTAATATTTTTCAATGCTCAATTTTCTCATCTGCTCAACTGGGATATTACATTTAGAGAAATTTCAAGGGCTGAATAGGAATATTGAACATAAAGTACACAATTTCTGGTCATCTTTCTCCTGTTTTTCTCCCCAGAGTGGCACTACTACCTCCTTGAGCATCGGTACAATCTTGCAATGCACTCAAGTCTGGATATTATGCCTTTTCTTATTAAATTGTGTCATCAAATAATTCTTAAGAAGTTGCCAATAATTGATAACATATTCCATTTTATGAGGATATAGGAGATGCAATTACCATGCCTGGATCATAACATTTATTGAAGGAAATTTGGCATGTCTTAGATTTACCCCATGGAGAACACATAACTTCATCAGAAGGTTTGGGCAGTCCTGCAACAAGTCTTCATTATTCTTTTCTGAGTCACAGTCATTTATTGGATTTAGTTTTTATACCTCTCTTAATGGACTTTCAAGGTGTTCCTGGGTTTTAGTGGTTTCTTTTTCAAGAAAGCAAGGATCAGTGATGCGAATGGAAGAACAACGGCTCATGGAGTCAGAACATTACCTCACTGATGAGAATGTCAGCACAGTCAAGGCAACAGTGCTTTTTCAGCTGCAGTATGATGTTTCTTCACATAATTCCTTTTAAATTGTCAGGGCTCTATGACGCATTTTGGAAATATTCATGATAATGGAAAAGAGAGTTCACATCAGAATAATGCAAAGGTGAAGTATTCAATTTGTTTCTAATGCAATTGTACTCATCACCTGTCAAGGGAAATCATTTCAAACTGGTGCCTTTTATGAAAAAAAAAATAGTTTGTTAAGATTTTCACCTAAGGCATCATTTGCTGACATTGCAACGTTTAAACCTAATCATTAGCAAGAGCAGTACCAACTGGTACTGGTGCCAACGCTGGTGAATCTATAATTATTCATGAAATTTTTTGTATGAACAATAGTTAAAATATATTATAAGAAATTTAAAAATTAAATATTTCAAAGTATGTGTAAAGACTTTTTCACCAACCTCTGAGGTCCACTTAAATTAAACAGGAACTTTTCATTAAACTATTGGTAGCAGACTTGACCAGTCAATAGCCATGTGGTTACATGACTAACTCCAAGCTAACAGTCGTGGGCTGGACTTCTCTGAAGGATACAGGAATGGGGATCACTACTGACGTTATTCACTTCCCACATTTGCTCTGCTTTATTTTAATGAGGTGACATGATGGCAGGAGCTCCAGAAACCATCTTATATCCTAAAATAATTCTCTAAATAAATATTATGTGCTATTACGTGAAACATCAAGTAGGGGAGGGAAAAACCTAGGTTTTAACTTTTTTATGTTGTTTAAGGCAACATGAATCTTTATTTGGTTTACACTATGAAAAGTTGGCATTTTCAAATATAAGAAACCAAATCTAACCCTAATGTACTACCTACTACGTATGGTAGGGGGTGTCTAAAAATGTCTAACCAATATAAATATCAGTGGATTTAAAGCAACTAAAGTTAAGACAGACAAAGATGGTGACTCCATTCTTGTCAAAGGAACAATACAGCAGGACATTTCAATTCTAAAAATTTATTCACCCAACTTAAATGCTCCCAGATTTATGAAATAGACTTTGATTAGTCTGAGCAATATGATATCCATTGTATCATAATAGCTAGAACTTTTAACATCCTGCTGGCAGAGCTTGACAGATCCTCTAAACAGAAACCAACAAAGACACAAGGGACTTAAATGTAACCATAGAAGAACTGTGGTTATAAAATATAACCGAACACACAATCTCAAAGCTAAGGAATATACATTCTTCTCATCAGCCTATGGAACATTCTCCAAGATAGGACCTAGGACCTAAATCAAATCTCAACAAAATTTAAAAAAAATTGAAATTTCATCTTGTACTTTCTCAGACCAAAGGGCAATACAGGTGGAACTCAACACCAGCAAATATTTTCATCCCCACACAAAGGCATCAAAATTAAACAACCTTATGTGGAGTGACAGTTGGATCAAGGAAAAGGTGGAAGAGAAAATTGTTAAATTCCTAAAACATAACAAAAATGAAGCTTCAAGTGACCAAAACCTGTGGGATACACCAAAAGCATTCCTGAGGAAAATTGATCTCTTTAAATGCCTATATCCAAAAAAACAGAAAAAGATCACATCAATAACCTAATTGATCATCTTAAGAAAAATGGAAAAGGAAAAACTACCTAATCCTAAACTTAGGAGAAGAAAAGAAACAACCAAAATTAATCCAGAAACAAATGAAATCAAAAACAAAAGAATCATTTAGAGAACTAGTGAAACAAAATGCTGATTCTTTGAAAAAATATATGAAATTGATAAATCTTTGGCCAGATGAACTAAAAACAGAAAAAAAAAAAAACCTCTAGTAACCTCAATCAGGAACAAAAAGGGAAAATAACAACGGATACCACAGAGATACAAGAGATTATCTCTGACCACTACCAAAAACAAACAAAAGCAAAAACAAAAACTTTATGTTCAGAAATTTGTAAATGGGGAGGAAATGGACCAATACCTAGAATCACACCATCTCCCTAGACTTAACAAAGAAGAAATTGATATCTTTAACAGGCCAATATGAAGTAATGAGATTGAAGAAGTGTTAAAAGAAAAATTCCAATAAAAAAAGCCCTGGACCAGATTGCTTCACCCCAGAATTCTATCAAATCTTTAAAGAAGAGCTTATAACTGTACTGCAGATCCTATTCCAAAACATTGAGAAGGAAGGACTCTTCCATAAACTGTTCTCAGAAGCAAACATCACCCTATTACGAAAACCAGAAAAGGACCAAAAACTACTGACGAATTTCATTAATGAAGGTACATGTAAAAATACTCAGTAAAATCTTAGCCAAGAGATTACAGCTACATGTTAAAAAAACTATGAACAAGTAGGCTTTATCCCAGAGATGCAAGGCCTGTTTAGCATATGCAAATCCATAAATGTAATTCACCATATTAATAGAAGCAGAAACAAAGACCATATGATCCTCTCTATAGATGCAGAAAAAGCATTTGATAAAATTCAGCACCCTTTCCTAACAATAACACTTAAAGATATAGGAATAAGGGGCATTTTTCTAAAACTGATTGAAGCCATCTACAATGAACCCATACCTACTACGACACTGAATGGAGTATAACTGAAAGCTTTTCCACTTAGAACAGGAACCACACAAGGATGTCCCCTGTCACCACTATTATTCAACATTGTGCTAGAAGTTCTAGACAATACAATCAGGCAAGACAAGAAAGGGCATCCAAGTGGGAGCAGAAGAGGTCAAACTCTGGCTCTTTGCTGATTATATGATCTCATACTTTGGAAACACCAGAGACTTAACTAAAAGATTCCTGGAAGTGATTAAGAAATACAGTAATGTCTCAGGGTATAAACTCACTGTGCACATGTCGGTAGCCTTAGTATATGTCAATAATAGTCAAGTTGACAAGCAAATCAAAGACATAATTCCATTCACAGTAGCTTCCAAGAAAACAAAGGACACCTAGGAATATACCTAAAAAAGACATGAAGAACATCTACAAAGAGAATTATGAAACTCTAAGAAAAGAAATAGCAGAATACTTAAACAAATGAATGAACATATTTTGCCCTTGGCCGGGAAGAATCAACATTGTTAAAATATCTATACTACCCAAAGCAATTTGCACATTTTATACAATCTCCATTAAAATACTAGCATCATACTTTCAAGAAATGGAAAAAATAGTTTTCCATTTCATATGACACCAGAAAAAAATCTATATAATAAAGGCAAATTTTAGTAATAAAAAATTCCCTGGCACTCTACCTAGGTGACAGCGTGAGACCCTGCCTGAAAACCAAACCAAACAAATAACCATAAGATAATTAAAATGATTCTAACCACAAAACTATTATAGGTCGCGTGTCTCTTATCTGAAATACATGAGACCACAGTGTTTCAGATATCAAAATTATTTTGTATTTTGAAGCATTTTTATATATATATAATGAGATACCTTGGGGGTGGGTCCCAAGTCTAAAGATAGATTTTACTTGTTTCCTATACATTTTATACACGCATCCTGAGAGCAGTTTTATACAGTAAGTCAAACATTTTATGCGTGAAAGAAAGTTTGTGTACATTGAACCTTCTGAAAGCATCGTCACCAAGTGTGGAATTTTCCTCCTGTGGCATCATCATGTAGCCCTCAGAAAGTTTCAGATTTTGAAGCATTTCATATGCAGATGTTTGGGTTAGGAATGTTCAATTTGCAGCATGAAAACATGGAGTGGAAAAAGACAATAAATGCAGAAAAATGCAGTTTATATGATCAACTTATAAAAACACACAGAGCAGGAAGCAGAAAATAGAAAGCACAACAAATTAGATAATAAATGGTAAGCCTTATTACAATAGCAAGAACATTAAATAACCTGGTCGAAAATCAAAGATGGATAAACCGGATTGAAGAAAATTACAATTACAGCCTGTTTACAAGCTACATTAAAAATATATTGCAATGAGAAAAGTACAAAGCTTACAAATTCAAACAAAAACAAAAATGCGAGGGAGCTGTATTAATATCAAACAAATAGATTCTAAGGCAAAAATGTATCACTAAAAATAGTTGCTTTTGTAAAAACTGATAAAATTCCCCCGAAGCAGCTAATTTGTATACTGTTTTATATTTACATATGGTCAAGTATATTAAGCCAAAAAGATAAAACCATGATTAAATATAGTTAAATTCTAAACATCATGAGAAATTTTAGTCCCATTCGCTCATTAATTATAAGAACAAGTGGGAGGGAGACAGACAGATAGGTAAATGCAAGCAAATATTCAAGGAACAGACAACTTCTTTCTTCACTAAACTTTTGAATAGAATAGAAATTATGGCACCCTCCTCCATGTACTTTACAAGGTAAGCATAACCTTGATAGTAAGGTTATATGTCCAGTAAAAAAAGAGAATGACAATTTATTTTACATGGGACAACACGTATTAATGAAGATACAAACAGAACTACTATAGTAAAAACGACCCCGAAATGCAGTGGCAATAAGATAGGGTTATGCTTATCTCTCATACAACATATAAAAATGGATGAAGAAGAATTCATGGATGGATGAAAACTTTGTCCTAGAAGATATTACAGGTACTCAGCTTCCATTATCTCTAGAGTATGGATCTCATGAGAATGGGATCCGTTGAAAAGTCAGTACAGACTATGATCAATTTGAGGACTCTATAAAGACCTCGCAGACATTTTTACACATAGCATATTACTTATTACACTAATCACCTCAAGTTTTGCTTTCAATTGGCCTAAATAATTATTGCTGCACTTTTGCAGTGGAGGCATTTCTGAAGAAAACAAAGAAAGGGAAATAAGATGACCACATAAGATAAATGCTAAAGCCCACGACAGACATGGATGAAAACATGGAGAGGCAACATTACCTGGAAGAAACAAAATGATGCTAAAAACTTGATTCTGACTGGAGTCAACATACTAACTGCTGTTAAATTAAATTAAATTTGGTCTGAGACTGTGCAGTATGTTGTCACCCCATCTAGGGAATGGTATCCTAACTAAGGATGCAAACAGACCTAGTTAGGAATGTGACAAATAGCTAAGTTTCATGCAATCACAAGTTCCTGAGTTTTATGCAATCACAGGCAGCTGATTCATTGTACTATGCCCCAATAAGGCAGATGTCAGGGGTAACCAGTTTATTTTTCTGCTTCTGTGTCTGACCTTTTAAAGCTCACTGCATACACTGCTGGGCAAAGGTCTCTAAATCGCCAATGATTTTCAGGGTGCTATTTAACAAATGAATAGCTCAAATAAACAGTTCAGTTAATTTTTCTGAAGTTTTTCTTTTAACACTGTATTAGTTATTGGATATTAAAAGTGATGATGCAAAAGTTGGCTATTTCACCCTAGCAGTGATTAGAAAACAAGAATCTAGAGAGGAGAGTTTGTAGTATTTGCTTTGAAGGACAAAGGAGAATAAAGTTAAATGCTTAGTCTAATGTCACTAAAGAGAAGATTGTAAACTTCTTACTCAAATTCCTTAACAGAGAAACCTCTTCGTTATATTCCAGGAGCCTCTGTCAACCTTCTCATAGGCAGAAAATGCACTAGTCCTGTTTACACGAAGAGTCTCACTCCCGGAGTAGCATTTATAATTATAGATTCATAGACTGGAATTTGTTTTTATCTTTCTACTTTGGAATCTTGCTTAAATTGAACAAACACAGAAAGCTTAAGATATGACACAATTTTGAAGGTCCTGATATGCCTAGTATAAAGAAAATTCAAATATACTAACCTGTAAAATCCCTTCTTGAAAAAAGTCGGCCTGACTTTTCAGCTAACATCTTTCTGCATTGCAAAGTGAAATTTTCTATCTCGAAATTTCAATAAACCACAGGATGAAATATAAATTCAGGCATTTCAATTCAGCAGTTTTATGTAAATCGATTAAAGTAGATTAAACAAAAATGGACAAAGTAATCAATATAGCTTTCCTCTCATCTCCAAAAAAAATTTTATATTTTTAAAACTTTAGTCAAAGGAATTTAGGTCTTCTATTTCAAGTACAAGGATATCATTTTAGATATAAATGAACAGTGGCCTATGCATCAACTTAAACACAAGACACAGTTTGGAAAGCATATTCAATACCTATGGGTCTAAACTATGTATGAAAAAATGTACTTAATATTTTTTAAAAACTGCTATTATATATCTGGGCATTGTGGCAGATGCCTGTAGTCCCAGCTACTCAGGAAGCTGAGGCAACAGAATTGCTTAAGCCCAAGAGTTGGAGGTTGCTGTGAGCTGTGATGCCACGCACTCTACTGAGGGCAACATAGTGAGACTCTGTCTCAAAAACAACAACAACAAACCCCCTGCTATTACAATATATAGCAGGATGACTATAATAAATAACAATGTAGTATATATTTCAAGATAGCTCAAATTATTTTATTTTATTTTTGAAGGTGTAAAACGTGTATAATTTATTATAATGAAAAATTCTGGCCACTAACAACCAAAGGACTTTGAGGGGAACACCACTGTGAAACCATAAACACATCGGTCTTCCCAATGGACTTTGCTCGCTTGCTTTAACATTTACAGAGGATTGCTGCCCACACCTTGTGAGTCTGTAAGATGACAGCTACAAATTTTCCAACTCCACCACTCCTTCCAGTGTTTTTTTATATCTTCATAGGAGGGGAGAAAATTCCCTGTTGTCAAAGTGTCTGGCGTTTTTATCCTTGAGGAGAACCACCAAAGTCTCAGGATATTAAGAAAACTTTGAATGTGAATGACTTTTTCTTCTTACGAATTTGTGAACTATTTTCCTTTTAAACCTAAGTGTCTCTGTATCTAACCCATGGAGCAGCAGGTCTCAGTAGGGGTCTGAAGATAACGTTGGCAACCCGCCCGTCTGCCTGGCCTGAGAGCAGATGTGAAGGGGCCTGAGGATGAGATGAAATATAAATTCAGGCATTTCAGTTCAGCAGTCGGTAGCACTATGGAATGAATTGTCCAGCATCTCCGCCGTCAGTTCCAATCATAGATGCATTTTCCCTTTTTTTCTGGTATATCATTCCACTGGAGACTTTTTATTACAACCTTGTTCCTAAGGAGCAGTGGGGGCACAAGTTGTCTTCAAGATGTGTGTGTGTGTGCGTGTGTGTGCGTGTGTGTGTGTGTGTGTGTGTAAATTTCAGGCAGGAAGCCAGAGGAGAGCGGTCATTTCCCTGCCTGCTTTCTGGGAACCCAGGCTCATCCCCACCTCCCGTGTCTGCAGGGAGCCTCCTCCCGAGGACCCCACCCCACCGGGTCCAACCCTGCGGAGATTCCACTGCCTCTGTGGACAGCCCTGCCCAGGAGCCCTGCCCAGGAGGCCAGCCACTCGCAGGGGCAGACGTTGTCACCCCTGTGTTAACTCCCTGGAGAAGGGAGGCGGACTCCGAGACAGGCAGCCCCTTCTGCGGGGCGAGGACCTCATCCGGGAGCTGGAACTACCGCAGGAGGGTCGGTCCCCTGGAACACACCCTTTGCTCGGAACCTCCTGGGGACATTTCTTTCTTGTCCACGTTTGACTTTCTTTTTAGGGAGTTCCGGATCTTGGCCTCTTTTGCTGAGCTAGGATACATCCTTTGGATCTGGAAAAGCCCGTGTCGACTCTATACACCCAGTTTCTGCCTTCGGAGCGCAGGTGTAATGGTGGCGCCAGCTTACTGGTGGCAGTGTGGCGGGCGATGGAGGACTCCGCACCTTCTTCTGAGGGTTTGGGACGTCTCTATGTTCTGGTTTCTTTCATGAGCTGAACTGTTTGTTACCCTTGACAGATATTTTTCGTTGGTCCCCTGCGCTGGGGTTCCCGGTACAGCCGCCGCACCTGGTGACTCGCAGCGGGCAGATCCGCTACGGAGCAAGTGTCTGCCCCTACCGGGTCTAATCTTAATTCCCACATTCTGCTCTCGCCTTCTCTGTGGGGGTCCAATCCTTGTCTTTCCCGTTCTCCATACTTAGAGAGAAGAGGAGGTCGAAAAAATTCTCCAAAAAAATCAGCTAGACTATTTTGAATGTTGCTGCCGTCAGAAATACATATTTAAAGCGATGTGCATGGTCTTTACTGGGTTTGTGTGTAAACGCCTTGAAACAGCCCTAGGACTCCAGAAATATGAACAGTTACATGCCAATTATAACTTTTCAAAGAATCATCTGATAGTTCATAACACGTTTTGCCATGTACCCGTGTGAACTTTTGCTATTTTTAACAGTTTATACCTTAACAGTTCATATTGTTTGTAGGGTTTCACGTTTCTTACCATTTTAAAATGGACTTGTAGATATGTGCCTTTGAAGTATCTAAGAAAAGTTGAAAACATTGGTTTAGAAAAATTACATATATGCCGAACCTTAATAAAAATAGGCTTTATAAATAAAATGTACTGTAAGAGGCTCTGATTACTTTAATTCTTTTCTTGTATTGAATCCAGAGTCACCACCAATTTAAATAGTAATGGAAGCCAGGAAGGACTCCTCTATGAAAGATGAAGGTATTCCTTGTGGGTGACTGACCTCATTCCATAGAATGAGTTTTAGGAGGACGGCCCCTGTGTCTCAGTGAGTAGGGTGCCGGCCCCATATGCCAAGGGTGGTGGGTTCAAACCCAGCCCTGGCCAAGAATGAGTTTTAGGTAGAGTTAAATTTGACTAAAAAAGATTGTAACCATACTTCATGTTATATTTATTCTTTCTACAATAGTAAGGAAGTGTTAGGCTTTAAGTAGGTTTGGAATTCTCTACTCCTTGCACTGCCCATGACGCCCCATTCTGTTAATCAGTGAGGGTTTTAATTCAAGCTCATCTCTCCTAAAATCTCATGTCCCATGTTAAAACTACAAAGAAATGTATCCACATATTACTGTCAATGCTTATATTTCAACTTTAAATAAAATGATCACTACCAATATTTTGTTAAGGTGGTTTTGCCCCCTGTTAGGTATTTGACATTGTCTTGTGTATTCTGTAAATATTCTCTCCTGCAGATTGTGTTACTGAAAAAAAAAATTAATAGCATTATAGAAATATTATCTTCAAGATCTTAGGCACAGCTATAATGAGCAAATACGTATTACTTGTATAGAAATAAAAGCATTTTCACACATCCTAGTCTTTCCAAGGCTATCAGTTTTGATACTAGAGAAAAAAAAATGTATCATTTCAGGTGGCAAAATAGCTATCACAGATGAATTCTGGAGAAATAAGGATCTCTTTTTTATGCAGATATCCTCTGTAATAAAGAATGAGGTAAACAACTTACATAAGTTATGTGTAAGCAGATTGGTTTCTAAAAAAAATTTTTCAAATTCTTCCTGAGATGTCAGCAGCTGCTGTTTGAAGATGAGTGACTAGTTTCAATACACTACCATGGAAATGAGTCTGTCAACTTAAAACTTAAATTACATTCCTCATCATTAATAAGTGAACTAATTGGGTACTGAAATGAGGTTGTCCAAGATGGGACTAAAGAAGGAAATGTAAGTATTAGAGTTCAAAACTACTCCCTACAATTATCTCTTGCATTCTGTGATTTTGTTCTAAGAGGGGAATATAGCTTCTTACTTAAAATTCAGCACTCACAATCAAGTCTGTCTGTTTTGCAGAGGGAGAAAATGAATCATAATGGGCAGAGGTTATGCAAATGGAGGTTTATGATTTTAGGTCAACGGTGAAATCTATCACCCCCAAATTTTGAGAATATCAATTGTGTCTTATTCAAATCTCACACCTACAATATAATAATATAACATTGCTATTATAACCTATGTTGTTTTAAATTTTTCTACAATTTTTGACCATTTTGCTATGGTTTCAATGTTTATTCTCTCTAAATTGGAAATTGCCAATTGTAACAGAATTGAGATGCAGGATGATCTGGGCATTACAGCTTAGCCTTCATAGATGGGTGTCATGGGTTTAATGTTTTCACAAAAGAACTGTTGAGGGTGGCTTCTTTCTCTTGCCCGTCCACCGTGGGAAGACACATCAACCAGGCCCTCACCAGATAAGAGCCTCTTGACATTAGGCTTTCCTCGAGGCAATAATTTCTGCTTTTTGAAATAAATTAACATGTTCTAGGAATTCTGTACAGCAATAAAGTTAAACCGAGACAAATCTTATACAAAGCCCTAAAATTTTCTTGCATCATTTATTATATGCAGTGTTAGTTTAAAAAGAAAAGACAACCAGAGCATGTACAAATCAGAAACCTAGTTGTATAAACTATTTTTCATTCTCTCTTCTATTCTTATAGTAACAAGTCATTAAAACATATTATCTGAGAAGAATTTCTCTTTAAAATAATAAACAGAGGCCCTTCTAGTTAGACATTATTATGGTAAAAAGTTTGGTGTTTCCCTACAAACATGATAAAACTTAATTTCTACTTTAATAGCATTAAGAGGTGAGGCCTTTAAGATTTCTTTAGATCATAACTGGTTTTCTCATGAAAGAGATTAATACCTTTATAACAGAAGCATGAGAGAACCTTTTTGCCCTTTCATCAGGTAACAACTCAGAAGGTATCATTTGAGGAATACGCCTTCATCAGACACTGAATATGTTCATGCTTTGATTTTTTTATTACCAGTATTTAAAACTATAAGTGGTAAATACAACACTTTTTTGGTGTTGAAATCCTAAATTCATATTTTTATAAAGTGCCTGTCTAAGGTATTGTTAAAGCGCCCCAAATGGATGAAAACAGGTATATTGCATTAATTGTTCAAAGCTCATAGTCCTGGAGGCGGAGAAAGATGTCATATTAGAGGCAGCTCATAGTCACTGTGAATGGTGAGATAGGAGAGAAAAGACTTTAGCCCCCTCTGGCTGGTGGACTGTGCCCAGAAACTTGCCTTTGGGGGCACAGGGAGGCAGCAGGAGACTCCAGTACTATAAGAGGAGGTCAGAAGCAATGTAGAATCAGCACAAGTATGAATACTTGTGTGCCAACAGAGGATGACTAAATTGGAGGCAGTAGGTGTTTTCAGACCTGCCCTACAGGTTTCGTTTTTCCTTCTTTAAAGAAGAGCACATGGTGGAGTTCACCTTAGGAGAGCTTAGGTGAGCAAGGGAGTGATCTTGAACAGCACCCAGGAGTTAGGGCTGAGCCACCAGGCAGAGCAGAGCTCTCATTGTCCAGCTGCAGACCTGGAGCCACCATTGTGGGAGAGCTGACTTGCAGGCTCATCCCTCAGGATCCTAGTGTGAGGCCAGGTCTGGATTGCCTGATAAGCAAGACAAACATGCTTTGGAAGATTTGAGTGACACAAGCTTTCCTGGGAAATCCACTATGTGGCCAAGGAAGAGGTTTTGGAAAGGTAGAGATGTGCATATTAAGCAGGCAGAAGAAACCTTCTGGTTCCCAACCTTGTAGGGATTGGGAGCAAAGAAATGGGGAAAATGGGATCAGGCCTCCTCAGCAAGACAGAGGCTTCCAGTCTCTCAATCTCTAATTTCTACAGCTGTATCAGTGTTGTGAATAGCATTTCATACCCTAGAAGATCATTGGTTGCTGGGGCAAAATGTGGCGATATATATCTATATATTCATCTCTGTGTGTAAGTATATATATTTCTTTTTTAAAAATGCTTTCAACTTTTTACCTAGACTTTTTTTTTCTCTCTTGTATTATAACTTTTCATTGTTTTCTTCTTCAATAGAAGGGCTCCATCTTTGCTAGATTTTCTGATCCTTTTATTTCTTTTTTCCCACAAATTTTATCCCTTAAGGTTTTATGTTTATTTGTTTAGTTGATTTATAGCATTTTTTTTCTTCTATATTTGGTGGAGGTGGGGTATCGTGTCTGCTAAGGCTAGCAAAGAGCTCAAGACATTTAAGGACACACCCATCCCAGGTTCCCAGAGGCTAGAAACTGTAGGTGTGGGTCAAAGCACCCTAATGTACAACACTATTACTTCTGTCTCTCTTTCTGTTCCTTTCTTCTTTTTGTCAGTCTTAACTTTTATTCCTGCATTTTTCTTTTTTTCTGTCTTTTTAAAAATCTTTTGTTCCTTCTTGGTCTTCCCTCTACTCCTTTGGTCCTATACCAAAAGGACATTTCAACATCATAGGTCAGAGACAGGTAATTTAAAGAGGAAGAGAAAGTGAAAGAAAAAAAGTAGGGCAAGGAAGCAGACAAAAAGAAAACACTCACGAGGAAGAAATAGCAGAAAAATCCTGGCAACGTGAAAAATCAGAACAGAGCAACACCCTACCCCCAAGGTTCATGAGGTAGAGACTGCAGAGGATTTTACCTATAAAGAAATGTTAGAAATGATATAAAGGTAATTCAAAATATGGATTATTAAAAACAATGAAGGAAATTGCTGAGAAAGTGATAAATGACCAAGAGGAAATCCAAAATCAGAACCAAATAAGGGATGAAAGATATGAAGAATATAGAAAAGAGATAGCAGAGCTTAAGGAATTGTGCAGTCAATCAGGGAACATAAAAATGCAGTAGAGTGTGTCAATAACAGATTAGCCCATGCAGGAGAAAGAATCTCAGAGATAGAGGATAAAGCTCTTGAGCTGACTCAGGCAATTAAAGAGACAGAGAGAAAGATAAAGCAGATCATTCACTGAAAGAATTATAGGACGTGATAAAGTGTTCAAACTTATCAGTTACAGGTATCCCAGAAGGGAAAGAAGAGTGCCTAGAGGAATAGAGGCCCTACTATAGGATTATCATAAATAAAAATGTCCCAAGTATCACCAGAGATACTGACACACTCCTTTCAGAGGGATATTGAACCCTAAGCCATTTTAACTCAAACAGAGCTTCTCCATGACACATTGTTATGAACACACCCAGGGTCAAGATGGAAGAGAGAATTCTGCAAGCAGCCAATACTAAGTGCCAATTGACCTACAGGGGCAAAACCATGAGGATGAAAATGGATTTCTCAGAGGAATCTTTTTAAGCCAGAAGGGAATGGTCATCTACATTTAACCTACTTAAACAGAACAATTTTTAGCTCAGAATTCTATATCCTGCTAAGCTAAGCTTTAAACTTGATGGAGAAATCAACTCTTTTACAGATGAGCAAACATTGAGGAAGTCTGCCACATGACCAACTCCACAGGAAATACTTAGACCTAATTCTACACACTGACTATCACAATGGACCACTAGTAAATTAAACACCCAGAAAATAAAGGCCAAAACCTAGCTTCCACAATGATGCAAAATATGAAACTAAACAATGGATTTTCACAAAGGAGATAAATAGAACTCCATCACATTTATCAATTCTCTCAATAAATGTAAATAGCTTGAATTCTTCACTGAAGAGGCTCAAGCTGGCTTATTGGGTAAAAAAAGCACAAGCCATCCATATGCTGCCTACAGAAATTAGACCTAGCCTCAAAGGACAAAGCAAGACTCAGGATGAAGGGATGGAAAACAACATTTCAGGCAAATGGAAATCAGAAGAAAAAAGGGGTTGCAATCTCATTTTCAGATACAAGTACCTTTAAAGCAACTAAAGTAAAAAAAGACAAAGATGGACACTTCATATTGGTCAAGGGAACAATAAAAAAAAAAAAAAAAAGACACTTCAATTCTAAATATTTATATACCCAACTTAAATGCTCCCAGATTTATGAAACACACCTTAATTAGTATGAGCAATATGATATCCTATAACACCATAATAGTAGGGACCTTTAGCACTCCTCTAACAGAGCAGGAAAAATCCTCTAAACAGAAAGTAAATAAAGTTACAATGGATTTAAACTTGACCCTAGAACAACAGTGCTTAACAGAAATATACAGAAAACACCATTCCAAAACTAAGGAATGTATGTTCTTTTCATTACCCCATGAAACATTCTCCAAAATAGATCATATCCTAGACACCAATCAAGCCTCAATAAAAACAAAAGAATTGAATTTATACCTTATTTCTTCTCAAAAAGCAATAAAGTTAGAACTCAACTCCAACAAAATTTTTCATCCCATCGCAGACTAGGATAAAACAACATGCAGAATGACACGTGGGTCCGGGAAGAGGTAAAAAAGGAAATCATTAACTTCAGTAAGCATAACAAGAATGAAGGCACAAGCTACCAAAACCTGTGGGACATTGCAAAAGCAGTCCAATTAGGGAAATTTATTGTATTAGATACTTACATCTGAAAAGCAGAAAGAGAGCACATCACCAACCTAATGAATCATCTTAAGGAAATGGAAAAGGAAGAACAACTCCATACAAAACATAGCAGAAGAAAAAAATAACCAAAAATTGGGGGGCAAAGACAAGATGGCTGACTAAAGCCAGCTTTCCGCAGAGGCTCCCATTCAGAAGGAGAGTTAATGGGCAGGAATTTAGCAAGTAACCTGGTGAATTAGAGCTGCACCAAGAGATAAGGTTGAAGAACGCACATCAACCCCACTGAGGTTAGCTGTAACCCCTAGGATACAAACAAAAGGTACAAAATCCATCACCAAGCGGATGGGAGTCTCTTCTCCCATGAGAACAGTTTGGAATGCCCCACAAAAAATGAGCAGAGTTCAAAGGTCCTCCCACTACACTCCACAGGAGTGACCCTCTAAAAACTGGACGTACCTCCCCTCCTAGGGTACCAGGGTGTTATCCTTCCAGGCATAAAACTGTATAAAACTGTATATATTCTCTACCTGAAATTCTGAGCTCCCAGCACTTGCCTCCATTTTCACTCTGAGGTCTGGAAGCCTGTCCCCCAGGAGTCTGGATTCTTGGGTGTTTTCTCCAGAGGTGTGGACAGGGCCTGAACTGCTGCTGGTCAGTGCTGATTCTGTGGCACGGGAGTGAGGAGAGGATGGTTGACTGCGAGGGAACCACACCGGAGTGGCAATGCCCTGAGGCACAAAGCAGCAGCCATTTTTTGGCAACAATAGGGCTCACTCCCAGATATTCCAAAGCCACACCCCCATTTTCCTGGGCAACCAGAGGAGGCTGGGCATCTTCCCAGGTGGGAACAACTGAGGAACAGATCTGGGACAAAAACACAGGCCCGTATCAAACAGAGACCAGCTGAAAACAAGACCACACCCAACAGGACTCCAGTTTCTCAGGCTGTAGCACTGTACGGGTCCTGGATAAAGCTCCAGGTGAAAAGTCAAATGGTATAAAATAATCATGGGGAGGAATCAGTGGAAAAACTCTGGTAACATGGGTGGCGCCTGTAGCTCAGTGAGCAGGGCACCGGCCCCATATACCAAGGGTGGCGGGTTCAAACCCAGACCCAGCCAAACTGCAACAACAACAACAACAAAAAAAAATAGCCAGGCGTTGTGGCAGGCGCCTGTAGTCACAGCTACTCGGGAGGCTGAGGCAGGAGAATCACCTAAGCCCAGGAGTTGAAGCTTGCTGTGAGCTGTGTGACGCCATGGCACTCTACCGAGGACAATAAAGTGAAACTCTGTCTCTACAAAAAAAAAAAAACAACTCTGGTAACATGAATAACCAGAATAGATCACCCCCACCACCACCACCAAGGAAAGATATGGCAGATGTAACTCAAGATCCCATTCATAAACAGCTGGCTGAGATGTCAGAAATCGAATTCAGAATTTGGATTGCAAACAAGATTAATAGAATGAAGGAAAATTTAGAATTAGAAATTGGAGGAGCAATTCAAAAGTCAGAATTACAAATTCGAGAAGAGACTCAAAAGTTGTCTCAAGAATTTAATGAATTTAAAGACAAAACCACCAAAGATTTTGACGCACTGAAGCAAGAATTTGCAGCCCTAAAAGATCTGAAAAATACAGTAGAATCCCTCAGTAACAGAGTGGAGCAAGCAGAAGAATGGATCTCTGACATTGAAGACAAAGCCTTTGAACACTCCCAAACTCTCAAAGAGGAAAAGAAATGGAGAGCAAAAACATATCATTCTCTCAGAGAGCTCTGGGATAATTCGAAGAAGGCTAATATCTGCCTCATTGGAATCCCTGAAAGTGATGAAGAGGCCTTGCAAGGCAAAGAGGCTCTTCTCCATGAAATTATGACAGATAATTTTCCAGACATCCCAAGAGATTCCGAAATTCAGATAGCAGACAGTTTCAGAACCCCAGCATGACTCAATCTGAATAAGACATCCCCGAGGCATATCATAATTAACTTCACTAAAGTTAATATGAAGGAGAAAATTCTGAAAGCAGCCAGATGGAAGAAATCCATTACCTACAAAGGGAAGAATATTAGAATGACTGCATATCTCTCTGCTGAAACTTTTCAAGCCAGAAGAGGGTGGTCATTGACTTTTAATCTTCTAAAGCAAAATAACTTTCAACCCCGGATCCTGTATCCAGCTAAACTGAGTTAAATTTATGATGGAGATAAAAATACTTTAATGACATTCATATGTTGAAGAAATTTGCCGTAACCACAAGCTCTTCAGGATATTCACAGACCTATCCTCCATAATGACCAGCCCACTCCTCTATCACAAAAGTAAACTCTCTCAGAAACTTTTGATCAAACACCAACTTCCACAGTGGCAAAAGGATTAAAAATGTCCACTGGACTTTCGAAAAACACGATACCCAAAATTTTACCAGACTTATCAATATTCACCATTAATGTGAACAGCTTAAACTGTCCTCTAAAGAGGCACAGGTTAGCTGACTAGATACAAAATCTCAGGCCAGATATTGCTGCATACAAGAATTACATCTTACCTTAAAAGATAAATATAAACTCAGGGTGAAAGGATGGTTGTCCATATTTCAGGCAAATTGTAATCAGAAAAAAGCAGGTGTTGCAATTCTATTTGCAGACACAATTGCTTTAAACCAACAAAAGTAAGGAAGGATAAGAATGGTCACTTCATATTTGTTAAGGGTAATACTCAATATGATGAGATTTCAATTTTAATATTTATGCATCCAAACAGAATGCACCTCAATTTATAAGAGAAACTCTAACCGACATGAGCAACTTGATTTCCTCCAGTTCCATAATAGTCGGAGATTTCAACACTCTTTTGGCAGTGTTGGATAGATCCTCTGAGAATAAGCTGAGCAAAGAAATTTTAGATTTAAACCTAACAATCCAACATTTGGATTTAGCAGACATCTACAGAACATTTCATCCCAACAAAACTGAATACACATACTTCTCATCACCCCATGGAACATACTCCAAAATCAATCACATCTTAGGTCACAAGTCTAACTTCAGTTAATTTAAAGGAATAGAAATTATTCCTTGCATCTCTTCAGACCACCATGAAATAAATTTTGAACTCAGTAACAACAGGAATCTGCATACTCATACAAAAACATGGAAGTTAAATAAGCTTATGCTGAATGATAGTTGGGTCATAGATGAGAATAAGAAGGAAATTGCCAAATTTTTGGGAAAAAACGACAATGAAAACACGAATTATAAGAACCTCTGGGATACTGCAAAGGCAGTCCTAAGAGGGAAATTTATAGCACTACAAGCCTTCCTCAAGAGAACGGAAAGAGAGGAAGTTAGCAACTTAATGGGAGATCTCAAGCAACTGGAAAAGGAAGAACATTCCAACCCCAAACCCAGTAGAAGAAAAGAAATAACCAAAATTAGAGCAGAATTAAATGAAATTGAAAATAAAAGAATTATACAACAGAACAATAAATCAAAAAGTTTGTTTTTTGAAAAGGTCAATAAAATAGATAAACCTTTGGCTAACTGAACCAGGAAAAAAAGAGTAAAATCTCTAATCTCATCAATCAGAAACGACAAAGACAAAATAACAACAGACTCCTCAGAAATTAAAAAAATCCTTAATGAATATTACAAGAAACTTTATTCTCAGAAATATGAAAATCTGAAGGAAATTGACCAATACTTGGAAGCACGTCACCTTCAAAGACTTAGCCAGAATCAAGTAGAAATGTTGCACAGGCCCATATCAAGTTCTTAAATAGCATCAACCATACAAAATCTCCCTAAAAAGAAAAGCCCAGGACCTGATGGCTTCACATCACAATTCTACCAAACCTTTAAAGGGAAACTAGTACCTATATTACTCAGCCTGTTCCAAAATTTAGAAAACGAAGTAATACTATCCAACATATTCTACAAAGCAAACATCACCCTCATCCCCAAACCAGGAAAGGACCCAATAAAAAAAGAAAATTATAGACCAATATCACTAACGAATATAGATGCAAAATATTCAACAAGATCCTAACAAACAGAATCCGACAACATATCAAACAAATTATACATCATGACCAAGTCGATTTTATCCCAGAGTCTCAAGTCTGGTTCGATATACATAAATCTATCAGTATAATTCAGCACATAAAAAATTAAAAAACAAAGACCATATGATTCTCTCAATTGATACAGAAAAAGTTTTTGATAATATCCAGCACCTCTCCATGATCAGAACACTTAAGAAAATTGGTATAGAAGGGACATTTCTTAAACTAATAGAGGCCATCTACAGCAAACCCACAGCCAATATCGTATTAAATGGAGTTAAATTGAAATCATTTCCACTCAGATCAGGAACCAGATAAGGCTGCCCATTGTCTCCATTGCTCTTTAATTTTGTAATGGAAGTTTTAGCCACCAAAATTAGGGAAGAAAAGGTGATCAAGGGTATCCACATAGGGTTAGAAGAGATCAAAATTTTGCTCTTCACAGATGATAAGATTGTATATCTGGAAAACACCAGGGATTCTACTACAAAACTCTTAGAAGTGATCAAGGAATACAGCAGTGCTTCAGGTTACAAAATCAACACTCATAAATTGGTAGCCTGTATATATACCAACAATAGTCAAACTGAAAAAACAGTTAAGGACTCTATTCCATTCACATTAGTGCCAAAGAAGATGAAATATTTGGGAGTTTATTTACCAAAGGACGTGAAAGATCTCTATAAAGAGAACTATGAAACTCTAAGAAAAGATATAGCTTAAAATGTTAACAAATGGAAAAAAATACCATGTTCATGCTGGGAAGAATCAACATTCTTAAAATGTCCATACTACCCAAAGCAATATACAATTTTAATGCAATTTATATTAAAGCTCCACTGTCATACTCTAAAGATCTTGAAAAAATAATACTTCATTTTCTATGGAATCAGAAAAAACCTCGAATAGCCAAGACATTACTCAGAAATACAAACAAAGCAGGAGTAATCACGCTACCAGACTCAGACTATACCATAAATCGATAGTGATCAAAACAGCATGGTACTGGCACAAAAATAGAGTAGATGTCTGGAACAGAATAGAGAACCAAGAGATGAATCCAGCTACTTACTGTTATTTGATCTTTGACAAGCCAATTAAAAACATTCAGTGGGGAAAAGATTCCCTACTTAACAAATGGTGCTGGGTGAACTGGCTGGCAACCTGTAGAAGACTGAAACTGGATCCACACCTTTCACCATTAACTAAGATAGACTCTCACTGGATTAAAGATTTAAACTTAAGACATGAAACTATAAAAATACTAGAAGAGAGTGCAGGGAAAACTCTTGAAGAAATCGGTCTGGGCGAGCATTTTATGAGAAGGACCTCCCGGGCAATTGAAGCAGCTTCAAAAATACACTACTGGGACCTGATCAAACTAAAAAGCTTCTTCACAACCAAGAACACAGTAAGTAAAGCAAGAAAACATCACTCAGAATAGGAGAAAATATTTGCAGGTTATGTCTCCAACAAAAGTTTAAGAACCAGAATCCACAAAAAACTCAAACGTATAAGCAAGAAAAGAACAGGTGATCCCATTGCAGGCTGGGCAAGAGACTTGAAGAGAAACTTCTCTGAAGAAGACAGATGTATGGCCTACAGATATATGAACAAATGCTCATCATCTTTAATCATCAGGGAAATGCAAATCAAAACTACTTTGAGATATCATCTAATTCCAGTGAGACTAGCCTATATCACAAAATCCCAAGACCAGAGATGTTGGCGTGGATGTGGAGAAAAGGGAACACTTTTGCACTGCTGGTGGGAATGCAAATTAATACATTCCTTTTGGAAAGATGTTTGGAGAACACTTAGAGATCTAAAAATAGATCTGCCATTCATTCCTATAATTCCTCTACTAGGTATATACCCAGAAGACCAAAAAGTCACATCATAACAAAGATATTTGTACCAGAATATTTGTTGCAACCCAATTCATAATTGCTAAGTCATGGAAAAAGCCCAATGTTCATCGATGCACGAATGGATTAATAAATTGTAGTATATGTACACTATGGAATATTATGCAGCCTTAAAGAAAGATGGAGACTTTACCTCTTTCATGTTTACATGGAAGGAGCTGGAACTTATTCTTCCTAGTAAAGTATCTCAAGAATGGAAGAAAAAGTATCCAATGTACTCAGCCTACTATGAAACTAATTTATGGCTTTCACATGAAAGCTATAACCCAGTTATAACCTAAAGATAGGGGGAATGGGGAGATTGATGGGAGTGGGGGGGAATGATGTGCAGAGGGAGGGTGGTTGGTGGGATTACACCTGCGGTGCATCTTACAAGTATACATGTGAAACTTAGTAAGTGTAGAAAAAAATGTCTTAACACAATAACTAAGAAAATGTCAGGAAGGCTATATTAACCAGTGTGATGAAAATGTGTCAAACAGTCTATAAAACTAGTGTATGGTGCCCCATGATTGCATTAAATTATACAGCTATGATTTTATAATAAAAAAACCTGTTTAATAACAGAAAAAAATAACCAAAAATTAATTCAGAAATAAATGAAATTGAAAATAGAAGAGCATTAACAAAATTGATTAAACAAAATGTTGGTTCTTCAAAAAGATAAAATTGATGAGCCATTGGAAAGATCAACCAGAAATAGAAAAGCAAAATCTTTAATAACCTTAATCAGAAATTAAAAGGGGGAAATAACAACTGAAACCATGTGGATACAAGAGATTATCTGTGACTATTACCAAAAATTCTCTGCCGAGAAATTTGACAATGTGGAAAAAATTGAACAATATCTGGAATCACACCATCTCCCTAGATTTAGTAAGGAAGGTATAGATCTTGAGAGACCAGTATCAATCACAGAGATTGTGGAAAAATAAAAAGCTTCAAAAAAAAAAAGGACCAGGTGGCTTCACATTAGAATGATCAGATCTTCAAAGATAACCTTGCGCCTATGCTGTAAATCCCATTCCAAAACATTGAGAAGGAAGGAACCTTCCCCAACATGTTCTATGATGCAAACATCACCTTGATTCCAAAGCCAAGGAAGCACCCAACCAAAAAGAACTGCAGACCAATTTCACTCATGAATATACATGTAACAGTACTCAACAAGATCTTAGCTAATAGATTGCAGCTACACATTAAAAAAATGTACATCACACTCAAGTAGGCTTCATCCAAAGGATGCCAGGTTGGTTTAATATATGCAAATCCATAAATGTGATACATCATATCAATAGAAGCAAAAACAAAGACCATATGATCCTCTCAACAGATGCAGAAAAAGCATTTGAGAAACTTCAACATCCTTTTCTAACAAGAACACTTAGGCAAATTGGCATAGGTAGCACATTTCTGTGACAAACCCACAGCTAAGATCATACTGAATTGGGTAAATGGAAAGCTTTTCCACTTACAGCTGGAACCAGACAAGGATGTCCACTATTGCCACTGTTATTCAACATTGTGCTGGAAGTTCTAGCCGATGCAATCAGGCAAGAGAAGGACATAAAGGGCATCCAAAGGGGGCAGACGAGACCAAACTCTTGCTCTTTGCTGATGACCTTATACTAAGAAAACCCTAAAGACTCAGCCACAGGTGTTGCTCTAAAGATATTTTGTTAAAGCCCATAGCAGAATGACTTTAAGCAAGGAGGATTATCCTAGATAAACTTAGTAGGTCTAATTCAATCTGTTGAAAGGCTCTAGGGGAAAATTCTACCTATAGATTATTGAGATTCTGGGGGGAAAAAAGGACATTCTACCTGTGGGACTGCAGCTTCAGCTTATGCTGGACAGTTCTAGCCTGTCTTTGAGATGATTTGTCCTATAGATTTCGAATTTCCCTACACAAGTCCACAATCACATACACCAGTGTAATACAAAAAACATATTCATATGTCTTCCTAATATGTTTGATCTGTTCGTTACCTATGTATTTATCTGTCATCATATACATTCTAAACGTTTTGATCCTGGAAAACTCTCGCAGTACTGTGGTGTCCAGCGCACTTCCTCAGAGCCACTTTGCAACTTACCCTTTTGGATTAGAGACTTAAATTTTCTTATATGTCTAGATGCTGACATTGTTAATGGAAATAGGTAACCAAGAGACTTGTCAGTGCTTTGCAAGGCATCTACCTCAAAGGATGCCATTACAGGTTCCTTAGGCAAAGAACAGGGAACTTGCTCAGGCAGAGGTGGAAAAGCTGCTTCTATCAGCAAAGAAAACTTAGAAGAATGTGGAGATCATATATACCCAGATTCACTGGCTCTGCTTATGTGTCCCCATTATAATCGTCAGGGTCCCATTCTTTCCCAAGGTACCCTCTAAGGTTGAAAAGTTGCGTTCCAACTGAGTCACTTGCTAGATGACATTCTGGGCTTTCAGAAACTCTAGCCTTCAGTTACAGGTTAAGAGTCTCTTTTGAGGCAGATGTAGAAGCTTTCAGCTTGTTTATCAGGATTTTGAACTAGGTATTTGAAACTCTGAAGCTCTGAGCATGTAATTTACTATATCTATTTTCTTCAGTGCAATTGGGAGAAACGAAATAATCCCACTATACTTTGTTAGTCTGACTAAAATGTTCTAAGGTATCAAATACATAGTATTTTCCACCTGTACAGACACATGTGGGGAACACGTGTATGGGAACACGTATGGGAAGAGTATGGTGTAACAATGGAAGGAATATTATACTGGATCAGGCTTAATTTACCCATATGGGAAAATGAAGCTGATTCTTAAATGTAATAATTCATTTGAAGGTGTGAAAGAACTCTACACATTTGAGTAGTTTTCTGAAACGTAACCCAAGGTTGGCAGGAAAAAAATGATGTCATGGGCGGCGCCTGTGGCTCAGTGAGTAGGGCTCTGGCCCCATATACCGAGGGTAGCGGGTTCAAACCCGGCCCCGGCCAAACCGCAACAAAAAAATAGCCGGGCATTGTGGCGGGCGCCTGTTGTCCCAGCTACGCGGGAGGCTGAGGCAGGAGAATCGCCTAAGCCCAAGAGCTGGAGGTTGCTGTGAGCCATGTGATGCCACGGCACTCTACCGAGGGCAGTAAAGAGAGACTCTGTCTCTATAAAAAAAAAAAAAAAAAAAATGATGTCACAATGCCTAAGCTTCTTTATATACTGTAGCAGAATATACCAGACGGATAAAGGGTGCAGAAGAAGGGAAGCCTTTAACCCAGACCCCAGCTGCAAGGGAACTGCTCTGTCACGTGGGCCACAGGATTCCACAGATGTGATGGTGTATGAAGGGTTAGCATCCTGACAAGCCTCTATAGGTGAACCATAACACAGGTCCTGAGGATGTGGGGCAAAGTCTGTCACCTTCTGAACATAACTAGTACATTTTTGAGTGACAGCTTTGGTTTGCAATTGCGCCTTGAGACTGAACGCTTCCATCTGAGTGCTGAAGAGAAGGCTGTCTTCTCTTGCTACTTCCATTTAACATATTGGAAGTTCTATCCAGAGCACATAGAGTCAGAAGAAAGAAAGGAAAGGAAAGAAACCCTAATTGTAAAGGACAAAGCAAAGTTATCTTTATTCACGGATGACATAAACATATATATTAATAAAGCTCCAAAGATTCCACAATCGTGGAGAAGCCTAGAATTAACACAGCACGGCAGCGAACTAACAAGTGAATTCAGTACTTCAGTAAAGTTTGAGAATATGAAGTCAAAACACAAAAATAAGTTGTGTTTCTAATAACAATGAAAGATCTGAAAAGGAAATACTGACAGCTATTATTTACAAAGATAATCAAAGTAATTAAGAACACAGGACTGAGTTTATTTAAAGAGGTGCAAGACTTATACAATAAAAACAAAGGACAAAAGGAAAGAAATTAAAGATCATATAAAATGTAAAAGCATCATATCTTAATGGACTGAAGTCTTGGTGGTGTTGTCAACTGTATCCAAATCAATATACAGATACAGTGAAATTTATGTTAAAATCCCAGCAAGATTTTTATAGAAAAATTCACCCTAATAGTCATATGGCTTCTTGAAATAGCGAAAACAATATTAAAAGCTTACAGCAAAGTTAGAGTTCTTACATGTCCTCATTTCAAAGCTTGTGACAAAGATACAGTAATAAAAACTTTGTGGCACTGACATAAATACAGATGGATAGACTACTCGAGTAAAATAGCTCAGTAATAAACCTCAACATATACGGGCAAATTATTTCTGAGAGGTATTCCAGGGACATTTAATGGGCAGAAGAACAGTCCTTTCAACAAATGGTGCTAGGAAAACTGGATATTAACTTGGAAAAGAATTACACTTATATTATAAACAAGTGGTGAAATTTAGCATGCACTATAAACAAAAATTAGCTTAAAATGAGTAAAAGACCTACATATAAGACATAAAACTATAAAACTCTTATAAGAAAATATAAGTAGAAGGCATACATATAGTATTGGTTTAGACTGTGATTTCTCAGTTAAAACATTAAAAATACATGGAACAAAAGAAAAAGTTTATAAATAATACTGCATCAAAATCGAAAGCACAATTTAAAAATAAGCTACAGGCTCAGAGCCCATGGCTCAGCGAGTAGGGTGCTGGCCACATACAACGAAGGTGGTGGGTTTGGACCTGGCCCGGGTCTGCTAAACAATGACAACTGCAATCAAAAAATAGCCGGGCGTAGTGGCAGGTGGCTGTGGTCCCAGCTACTCAGGAGGCTGAGGCAAGATAATCGCTTAAGTCCAAGAGTTTGAGGTTGTTGTGAGCTGTGACACCATGGCACTCTATCGAGGGCGACATCATGAGACTCTGTCTCAAAAAATGAAAATAAAAATAAGCTACAGAAAATAGAAGTAAAAATAAGCTACAGATCTGAATCAATACCTCATCAAAGACAATAGAGGTATCAAGTAGGTATGTGAAAGGATGCTCAAGGTCGTTATCATTAGAGAATTGCAAATTTAACATTAGTGAGATATTACTATACGCCTAGTAGAATAACTGCAAATTAATTTTAAAAACTGGTAGTATCAATTACAAGAGATGTTGGGAAGCAAGAGGAATTTTTTTGTTTTTTATGGTGAGAATGTGACGTGTCAATGCCTCTTTGGAAGACAATTTCAGTGTTTCTTAGAGAGCCGAACGTAGTCTTACGTAAGAACTTGTGGTCCACTGCTGTACTTGGCATTTTACACTCCTAAGCATCAACCCAATTTATCTGAAAATGGATGACACCACAAAAAGCTACACGCAAATGTTTATAGAAGCTTTATTTATAATTTGTAAAAACTAGAAACAAAGAAAATGCCATCATAGGTTAATAGATAAGTAAACGATCGTACATCCAAGCAATGGAACTTTATTCAGCAATGAAAACATATGACCTACAAAGCCAAGCATGAATGAATCTTAGATGTGTACTGCCAAGGGCAAAAGGGAACCTGGAAAGGTTACACACAAGGTGACCCCAGTTATGTTTACATTCTGGAAAAGTCAAAACTCTAGAAACACTTAAAAGTTAGTGGTTTTCGGGCATGTGGAATGGTCATGGGGGTTGGATAACTGAAGCCCAAAAATCTTTTTAGGGCAGTGAAACTCTTTTGTATGATACCGAAGGACGCAGAGCACCACTCACTTGTCAAATTCATAGAACTTTATAGACCAAAGAATAAACTTTAACCTATGTATGCACATTGAAAAACTAATTGGGGGGGTTATATGTTCCTAGTATGTAAGGAAAAACATGAAAAAAATTAAAAATAACCATATTAGACATCTTATTAAATAGGACAGGGGAAAACATTGGTAACCTAAATAACTTTAGAAGTGAGTGAATCCATACGACTAAATGGAAAATAAATAGTTCATGAGCCTTTTGGTGATTTCCCACAGGTGTGTGCTTTAACAATTAAGATACTGCTAATAAACTAGAATTGACTGGTTAAATAAATGGATTAGAGATGGTAGTTTTGTCACTGTTGAAATGGGATTTTAGAGAAAAGCAAGCAGAGGAAATCAATTGAATTATGTGTTAGTAAATTAAACTCGGAGATATGAGTATGAACTCATGTCAACCTTACTAATAATCAAGATGGTAACACATGGAGATATTTATAAGTATGTATGTTTAGTATACATACGTATGTGTCCTCACTTTGTCAGTTGTGAGGGCCAACAGCCAATGATAGCCAAAAGTAATAGACACACCTGGCTCCCGAACATTTGTTTTTAGGATCATTCTCCAATAAAGGAAAACAGAGCCCTGGGGGGCAGGGAAAGGGAAGAAAATATACAAGATGAACTGCTCAAAGCAAAGAAGCAAAAACATACATTGTTGAGAGTACAGCAAAGGGACACAGAGAAACTAAATGAAAAAGTTCTCGATAGCCAAGCTGGAATAATTCAGCAATAAAAGAAATACAGTAGCAATTAGAAAACAGAGTATAAAATATGAGGTTTGACAATTAAGTTTGTAAACTCATCCTAGGAAGAGTGCTACGTACCTCATTGCTGAATAGACCACGGTCTCCTTCAAAGCCCTCCCTTGGGAAGCTGTGCACTGATGCCAAAATGTAGTCCACCCTTCAAAGTAACTTTGGAGCTCTTTTTATAAATGACCACAAGAGCTATCATTGTATGTTGTCTGATAATAAAGTTGGCAAACTCATCCAAGAAATATTATTACATATACCTCATTCCTGAATAGCTCAAGTTATCAGACAGGCCAGGGGCAGGCTTTGAAGGTGACCATAGTGATATTCAGCAATGAGGTATGTAGCACTTTTTCTAATATGAGTTCACCAACTTAATTGTCTGAGTGCTCATAAACATCCAAGAGGTGATACTGTTAAAAAGGAATATATAAATAAGTAAAAAGTTGAAAAAAAGAGACCAATTTCTCTTGAAGAATTCCAAATAGTTTTAGTAGATAGTTTCCCTCCCCCTATCCATTCCTTAAATGTGAGCTACTTACTGTGACTTTTTTTTTATCAGTCCTGCCCATAAAGGAGCTAAAATAGCACATTTGCAGGGGCTAAACCTGACAACCACTTCCTGAACCAGGGGACTATAGTTAACATCGACGTGTTGAAAGCCTGTACCACTGACATGATATAATGAAAATGACACTTTATCTCTTTGGTCGACCTCCTGCAAACATAAAACCCGAGAAACATGATTAGAAAATTAAGGCAAATCCTAGTAAGTGGACATTTTGCAAATTATTTGATCAGCATGCTTCAAACTGTCGGGGTTAACACAAAGAAGAGAAATTGGAGAAACTGTTACAGCCAGGAGGGATGCTGGAACACAAGGGATGTGAGGTAGAGGTAAATATGAATTGTGTTGGCTTTACTTGACAATAGCATAATATAATTAGTTTATTAATCATAGCAAATATATCACAATAATGTAGGGTAATAATAGGGAAACTGGATGCTGGGTACATGGGAACTATTTGTACTAATTTTTTTTTTTGCATTTTTTTTTCTGTAAACCTAGATTTGTTTTAAAATATAAAGTTTATTAAAAACCACGAACTGGGGTTTTGAAAATGAACAGAAATAGTCATAGATAAAGGAGAAAGAAATTTCAGGTAAGAATAAAACACATGAAAATGGAGCTGGTTTGGTTTGACCCTTATGGATAGTATTCTAGGTCAGTCAGACTATGAGTTGACACTTGTGAAAATACACTCAACGTTTTAACAAAACTTTTATGTGATTCACTCTGATTACTTTTGATTTTCTTTTTGGGGGTATAATAGTTGTGTCAAATAAATAAAAATAAAAGTACCCACTTAGTGCTCGCTTCGGCAGCACATATACTAAAATTGGAACGATACAGAGAAGATTAGCATGGCCCCTGCGCAAGGATGACACGCAAATTCGTGAAGCGTTCCATATTTTAAAAAAAAAAAAAAAAAAAGTACCCACTTACAGTGTAAATAAAGTCCTTCTGAATCTGGCATCTGGGGAATTTTCATCTTCCTAAATGTATTCATCTTCTTCATACTGGGAAAATGGTCGTAGGAGTAGTTTCACAAGCTTACATCTTTTTAGCTGCTGAATACTCTACCCTTTCCTTCTTAAACTCACCCCCATTATTAAGTCCTGCCGAAAAATATCCATCTTACCATATAAATTATAGTCTCTGGATTCGCATGGCATTCAGTTATTTTTTGCTGTTATAAATCTTATATATAATATAAGATATAGACATCTTTTTACTTTTTTGCCATTTGTCTTCACTTTCTTTGAGGGCAGCAAGGCTGTCTTATTTATCGTAACCTTCATACAATTTTAATAGAAAAATGTTCAATGAGAGAAAGTAGAGAAAGAAGGATAAAAAGCAAACATGATTTAATAATATAAAAATTGCATTTTTGTTGTTTTGGGCAAAGTCTAATTCACTAAAAAAATCTAATCTGATGAGAAAAATATTAAGTAGATATTTACTCTTCATTTTGTGCTCATTTTTGAAAGGCTGTGAGTCTTCTCTTAAGATGTAATAGTATAGTCAACTGTATTTTGGAATCTCTATCACTTGATAATTCATGTAGTTTGCAAAATATATAGTTCCCTTTGCTTTCACCATCGGTTCCTTGTATTTTCCAAACATGATACATTTCTCTGAAACTTATGTGCAAAGATATTTCAAATAATATGAATACCTAAATAAAGAAATTTTGGCTTTAGAGTAGAAAAATATGAAAATGATTCTATTGAGATACATACACACAGAGAGGGGGTAACAAATGTATACACATCTCAAGAAAGGAAAAAAAACTTAGTCAAAATTGTAACACTCAATATATATCAATAACGTCTATTGTCTCACATACTGTATCTTTTGTCTCTTGTAACTGCAGAAGTCAAATGTACTTGAACATTAAAATTCTAATACAGTATTTTCCTTTCTTAAAATGTGTATACATTTTTGCACCCTCAGTGTGTGTGTGTATATATTCAGATGGAAATCTTTTGTATGATTTATGAAATAGTTTAGATTTCTGATAACGCTTTGACGTAAAATTCACCAATTACGAAGACAGGTGAAACTCCTTTGTCAGATAGGCTAAAACCAACCAAATTCCAAAGACATTTAGTGCACTGGTCTGAATTGTGCCCTTCTAAAGGTGTAGTCAAGTCCTAATCTTCTGTGACTATGACCTTATTTTGAAATAATATCTTTGCAAATGTACTTACATTAAAATAAGGTCATTCTGGATAAGCATGAGCCTTAAATTCAATGCTTGATGTCTTTATAAGGGAGAAATTTGTACTTGGAGACAAACTCAGAGGAAAGACAGCCGTAGGAAGACAGAAACAGAAACTGGAGTGTGACGGCTGGTACCAGCGATGGGGAGGACGGTCAGCCATGACCAGAACCCAGGAAAAGGCAGGGAAAGACCCTCTCCTGAACCTGAAGAGAAAGCATGGCCCTGCAAGGACTTGATTCTCTAGAATTCTCAAGAATTATGGAAGAAAAAAATTACGTTGCTTTAAGGTACTCACTGTGCAGTACTTTGTTATGGCAGGCCTTAGGAGACTGATATGTTCAATTAAATGTTTTGTTCAGATCTTTTTCCCATATCACCAATTTCAGAAAATTACAAACTTGAAACTATAAAACTGTATCATACGTACATGTATGTGTTTCATTTCGAACATGTTTTACTTTAGGTGTAGTCATCAGAGCAAGGACCACTCTGATTTGCATCTCATTCCTGTTTTACTTCTCTCACTCTGGCTCTGAAAGAAACTTCTACCGAAGTTGAAATCAACTCATGTATAGCTTTCGTTTGACTTTATTTTCTTTTTCCCTCGAGAGTTTGCACATGAAACTGTTGGGCCTTTGCAACGTTTTTGTTTTTTAGATATTTTCTTTTAAGTTGTATCTCCAACCAACCCCACATAGCTTCTGGACTTTCTCATAATCCATTTCTTACTCTGTAGAGAACTGATATAGAAGGGCTGACCTTGGCTTCAAAGAATATTGAAAGAGGAAAATGGGATGAAAACTAAGTAAAGCAATATGAAGACTCACACTGTTCAAGGTCAGAGAATATCAGAGCACAAGTAATTTCAGAAAGGAGTGAGACCTAATTCAGTGAGTTAGACCTGTTTTAAATGCCATCTGTTATGCACTCAAAGTCCATGAAAAAGATGTTCTACATAGAAAGAACTGTTTTATTCTACACATACATAGTTAAATATATATATAAATGAGCATGCATTTACCCTTTAAAACAGTAAATATGTCACTAAATATATATAGTATCACAGACATAATGATTTAAAAATGAAAGTTGCAAAATTGACAACTATTTGTTGATTATGTAATAATACAAAGTGATAAACTTTTCTGCAACAGTGAGAAAAAATTCACATTTACTTGCAAAATCAAATTTTCTCATTTGCAACAGGGTATATTCAAAACACTCTTAAATAAGCATGTTTTATTTCCTAAAAAATGAGGGAAATGTTTGCAACAATTTCCTTAAAATTATTGGGCAAGAAATTCATACTTTTTAACTTCCAGTGTTGAAATGTAATTATTGGTATTTCTGTCTGGGACATTCAACTATGAACTTATAATTATGTTTATCAAAGTATCACAAGCAATGTTATAACTAATACTCCTCACTTCAGTGGTTCTCAACCTGTGGGTTACGACTCCTTTAGGAGTCGAACGACCTTTTCACAGGGGTCACCTAAGACCATCCTGCATATCAGATATTTACATTACGATTCATAACAGTAGCAAAATTACGGTTATAAAGTAGCAATGAAAATAATTTTATGGTTTGGGGTCACCACATGAGGAACTGTATTAGGGTCGTGGCATTAGGAAGGTTGAGAACCATTGCCTCAGTTAATAAAATGGGTCAAAAGGTGATTTTACAGCTTGTAATGCCTAGAATAAGAGCTCTATATGAACTTAAGATGTAAGGTTCTATTTTTAAGTGTCTTACATTCACACACACACAAATTATGTATTTTCAAAAGCTATTATAATTTTGATAAATTCAATATTTTAGGCATTGTGGTTACTTCATGTGGAAATCTAATAAAACTCTCTAGCATTATTAGACTTGAATGGAAATGTCACAGGATATTGATAAAAGCAAGCAATAACTTATGCTGCAATATATATTCTCCTAAAGCAAAAGGAAATGAAAAGATTAAAAATTTACATTTTAAACGTAACGTTACATAGTTTGGATATATTGTTTCTGAAATTCCATTGAACTCTACTTATTATTTTGCAAGGAAAATAACTAAATTTATTTCTACATTGCAGAATATTGACAATCTCTAAATCTCGTGTCTGGATATTAATTCCCCTTTTTAGTTAAAGGTACTCTCCAGAAGGTCACAACGATAACTAAAGCATATATGAAGGATGGTCACAAGAATACAGGAAGTGTAGATGATACGTTAGGTTTTATAATATGCTCTCAAATAAATTATCTTATTTTTTTCACATTCCAATCAATCCCCCACATTGCCTACAATCAAGGAATTATTTTATTAAGCATTCTCTTATGTCACATACAATGAAACATTAATAAGATAACAGTTCTTGCCTTCAGAAACATTCAACTGCTGGAAAATCAAAGAAACCAGTATTTCACACACAGAAAAAGGAAATCAAGAGTGGAGAGGGAGGAGAGGGGAGGAGGAGGATGGGTGGAGGGAGGGTGATTGGAGGGACCATACCTACGTACATCTTACCAGGGTACATGTGAAATTTACTAGGTGTAGAATATAAATGTCTTAACACAATAACTAAGAAAATGCCGTGAAGGCTATGTTAACCAGTGTGATGAAAACATTTCAAATTCCATATAAAACCAGCACATTGTACCCCATGATTGCATTAATGTACACAGCTATGATTTAATAATAATAATAATAAAAGTGTGTACTCCATGACAGCAGCTGTAAGTTGCTCTAGGAGGTTTAATGCAGGCACTTATTCTTGTCTGAGAAGAATCAGGGAAGCCTACATGGGAGAAGGATTCATGATCTAGCCTATTACAGATAGTCAAATGAACAGGCAGGGAAGCTTATTCTAAAAGATGTGAAGGGAAGAATAAAGGTTCAGATTTATAACACAGCGGAGGTGCTGAAAAATTAGCCTCAAGGCTAAGCAGCCAAAAACCATGTCTGCCAGGCACAAGGAGATCAGGGATCCAAAACCCACAGGATAAACACCGTCCCTTGAGACAGTGTGCATGTGACAAAGTGGGGGAAGCATTTTAGAGACTATTTTCTACAACGTAGAAATGATTTTAGTTCCTTCTTTCACTATAGGGTGTTGACCAACAGAAGAAAAAACTCAAATGAAAAATTTAATAATAACAATGAGACCTGGGTCAATTTCACAAGGTTAGGATGAAAAAAATATACGGTGAAACTAAAACAGAGGGAACATGAGGTATTAGTAAAATTCATAAACTTTAACCCAAAGAGAGATTTTCTGTAAGAGAAAAGGGTTCTTGCGATTTCATCTGAAAAAGGTGAACAACCCAGTAGACGAAGCTCTGCAGAGGGTTTGTGCCGCTCTTGAATCCCACCCATAACAGCTTTCTTCACTGTGTTTCGTCTTAATTTCTCCATACATCTCACCCCAGAATTACAACACTTTATAACAGTAATATAACAGCAGCATAACGGAGGTCTTTTGAGACTCAGTAAATACGCACTGTCACATAAACATGACTATAAGTGAAGAAACATATTGAGCTTTAAAGTAGCAATCATTTGACCTAGAAATTGAAAAAATGTGTAGAAGAGTATCTTTTAAATCAATTTCAACACCTCTCACACATATATAGTGGCAGTGCCCCAAACCCTTTTTTTCCAGGAACTGCTTCCTCAATCTTTCTGTAATCTTACTCCAAAATTTCCAGTAAAATTCAGTCTCTAGGCTTATTTACATATCTTGCGTCCACTGCTCATTTATGCTTTTTACTAACTCTCTATTTCTACATTTGTGTCTCAGGTACAACACACACCCAACACTCAAACCCTAAAGGAAATAGTCCTGTAAGCACACACACAGCTTCCGGTCTGCAGTGCTGCTCCTTGGAAGCTACAAGCTGGCCTCCCAGTTACACTCGTCTTCTCTCAAGAATTAGCCATTTATTATCCTTGCCCACAAAAATAAAAGAGACAACCTAGCAATAAGTACCTTTTTAAGAAGGCACATGCTTGTGTATGGATGCAGCGTGTGTGTGTTGTGTGTGCTGTGTGTGTGTGGTATGTTGTGTGTGTTGTGTGTGTGTGGTATGTTGTGTGTGCTGTGTGTGTGGTATGTTGTGTGTGTGTGGTATGTTGTGTGTGCTGTGTGTGTGTGGTATGTTGTGTGTGTTATGTTGTGTGTACTGTGTGTGTGTCATGTTGTGTGTGTTGTGTGTGTGTGGTATGTTGTGTGTGTGGCATGTTGTGTGTACTGTGTGTGAGTGTTACATTGTGTGTGCTGTGTGTGTGTTATGTTGTGTGTGGTATGTTGTGTGTGTGTGTTATGTTGTGTGTGCTGTGTGCGTGTTATGTTGTGTGTGGTATGTTGTGTGTGTGTGTGGCATGTGTGTGTGCTCTGTGTGTGTGGTATGTTGTGTGTGCTGTGTGTGTGTGGTATGTTGTGTGTGTGTGGTATGTTGTATGTGTGTGGCATGTTGGGTGTGCTGTGTGTGTGTGGTATGTTGTGTGTGTGTGTGTAGCAAGTGTGTGCTCTGTGTGTGTGGTATGTTGTGTGTGCTGGGTGTGTGTGGTATGTTGTGTGTGTGTGGCATGTTGCGTGTGCTCTGTGTGTGTGGTATGTTGTGTGTGCTGTGTTGCGTGTGTGTTGTATGTGTGTTGTGTATATTGTATGTGTTGTGTGTCTTGTGTGTGTTTTCTGTGTTGTGTGTCTGTGGGGTGTGTGTGTGTGCTGTGTTAGTGGGAGAAGCCGTGTGAGATGGAAAGATGCAGGCTTTGCTAATTATTTTTGTCCATGTTGCAATTACTTCTGCGTTTATGTCTCCCACTAGACTCAATTACTACGGAGCAGCTGCAGGCCTTATTTTTATTCCCTGTTCTTCCATTGCCTGGCATATTTTCAGCCATTTAGGTAATTATCAATACATGGGTATTGAATAACTAATAATAAATAAGTATATGGAAAAATATTAGGAAACGTGCATTGCTACAATTAAGAACACTGACACGGATTAAAATCTCTGGTTTACCATTTAAAATACTGTGTTGCTTTGGCTTAAAGGCTTAAACCTTTCTCTGACTGTGTTACTAAGCAGGGTAATAATGGATAATGTCTGAATTGTAGGTTGTTTGAGAAAGTTACATTAACGGATGCCTGGTTGTAGAAATGTTTATATATCCCAGGAAACATTCAGACCTAAGTAAATGACTATTGATTTTACTGTTGTTGGTATTATTATTCACTGGTTTGTAAATAAGCCTGACTTTGGATAAAAGATGTAAGGATCATTTAAAAAACAAATATTTATCTAACCGCTATAGATATTTATAGTACTCTAACAAAATTATTTTTACTTTCAAAGAACTTTCTTCTATCTCATATGTAAGAATGGGAAACTATGATATGTAATTAATTTTTAGATAATTTTAATGACTTTTATTCCTGATATTTCTTCATAAAGGAAGGACAAACTTTACACAGAAAATAAAGCATTTAGAAGTTTTTGCTACTAAGTTATACTATTAAGTTTACTAACATACATTTAATCTTTGTGTATAATAAAATGTGAATTATTTTTCCAATAAAATTATTAATTTTATAATATAAAAACTAATTATTCACACATTAAATTCTAACTTAGTTTTAATTTTATTTTTAATGTAAGTAGTTTACTTTATTATATTTTTTTCCAAGACAAAGATATCTGGGTATAATATCTTCTTTTTTTTCCAAAAAATTATATTATGCTCAGAAGTACTATTTAGATTTCTTACCTTTTTTCTTCTTCAATGTAATATTCCAAATTCAGCCTTCATTTCTCCACCATAAACATTTATATTATTTGTTGCCTTCACAAAGAAGTGTTCTCTACCTTCTTTATAAATCGATTGTAATGATTACGAAACATGTAAGTGTGCTTTAAAACATTTTAATATATTGACATTGAAAGAGTCAGACCATGCCACCTCAGGATATGCTGCTGTGACAGTTTTACTGTTTTATATTCATAGAACTTAAAAATCAGTTGATGATAGATCATTCTAATTTTAATGCTGTTTCTTATAAACAGGATGATGAAATTCTTAGGTGAAAGTTGTCTTTCCCATACCACAAATAAAGTTTAATTCTATCCACAAGGACAGGAAGTTGATGCCAATGGAAGTCTGTCCAATAGAACATGCTAGACTAATCCTTGTCTCCGACCTTTTCTTCATCCAATGAACTACTCTAGCCCAAGCTTTTCTGCCCTGCTGTATTTTTATATTGTAGTGTGCTCTGCCCACGTCAGTATGTTATGAACAGCTCACTGTGCCTGCAGGACTTCACTTCCTCTGGAAGGTCCCATGACACAAAACGTGCATGAAACAAATGTGTGCATTTCTCCTGCTGATGGATCTAATGCCAATGTAATTCTCAGGCTTAGATTGAGAGCCCTAAAAAGGCACAAATATATTTTTACCTCACCTAAAATATCATTAAGTAAAAATGTAAATACTGAGGGAGTATTACATTTAATCTTCCTGGATAGAAGATAAAAATTTGGATTTATTTAAAGAGTATGCTTTAATGTCAAGTCAAATGGATACATATGTATATACATATATACATAAAACATATGGTATATATTGTGATATATTTAATTTTAAATGTTTATGAATACATATATATTTGTGAGGTCCATGTGATGTCTTGATACAGGCATGCAATGTGTAATTATTGAATTTGGATAATTGAGAAAGGCATCATCTTGAACTTTTATCATTTCTTTGTGTTGCGAACAATTCCATTTCACTCTTAGTTTTAAATATACAATAACTTATTTTTATTATAGTCGCCCTGTTGTGCTATCAAATATTAGATCTATTAGTTTGACAGAATGAACTGCATTTTTATTAGAATATATATTAGAATATTAGTCTGTTTAAAAAAGCTACATTTTTTCATTCATTTAACACCCCCACTTTACCATCTCAGCTCACTACTCATCTGAACCTCTGCTAAACATCATTCTACTGTTTACATTCGTGAAATGAATTTTTTTTTTTTTGCAGTTTTTGGCCGGGGCTGGGCTTGAACCCACCACCTCCAGCATATGGGGCCGGCGCCCTACTCCTTTGAGCCACAGGCACTGCCCTGAAATGAATTATTTTAATTTAGCTCCCACATTTGAGTGGGAACACAAGAAATGTGTCTTTCTGCGCTTGGTTTATTTCATTTGACATAATATTCTTCTGTTTATCCATATTGTTGTAAATGACAGGATTTCATTCCTTTTATGGCTGAATAATACTCCATCATGTGGTTTTCCCGCTTATTCTTTATCCATCCATCCAAGAATGGACACTTATGTTGATTTCCAATATAGACTATTATGAATAGTGCTATAATAAACCTGGGGGTTCAGATATCTTTTTGATACATGGATTTCCTTTCTATTGGATATTTACCTAGCAACGGGATTTCTGAGTCATATGGCAGAAACCCACACAAGGAACCTTCCATACAGTTCTTCACAGAAGCTGCAATAATTTACATTCCCCCTAACAGCATACAAGGATTTTCCTTTGCTCACATCTTTGCCAGCATCCATTATTGTTAAAAAGACATTTTAACTATGGTAAGATGATATCCAATTGTAGTTTAGATTTCTGTTTTTCTGATGAATAATAATTTTGAGCATTTTTTCATATACTTGTTGGTCATTTGCATGCCTTCTCTTGAGAAATGTCTCTTCAGACCCGCTGCTCATTTTTTCCCCAGATTATTTGGAGTTAAAAAATCACGATGATCATGACAGAATACTTATTCTTTTGAAATTCACAGGTGTTACTATATTCCCAAAGTATATTAGGCAAGTCTCTCTGGAGAAAAAAACACTACATATGTATAATTTTCTTATAAAAATTTAGTACAAATATTTTGTTGTTGTTGTTGTTGCAGTTTGGCTGGGGCTGGGTTTGAACCCACCACCCTCAGCATATGGGGCCGACGCCCTACTCACTGAGCCACAGGCGCTGCCCTAGTACAAATATTTATAGATCAAACTTCATTAAACCTAAAAAATGGCTAATTTTCACATTAGGTGGGAGGTCCATGTAATGATAGCTAAAGGAGTTATTGGAACCTGAGAATAATAAACTCTGTCTAGATCCAAGCAGGTTTCTGGTTTGGGTTCTGACATTGCATGTTTAGTGCAATTCAAGAAAGGATATCTCCGCAATGAAATAAAAGATGAACAAGGGTTCAAAAGAGTCCAGTCAATAGCGCAACAGCTATTGCACATCAGAAACACAGTTTGGACTAAATTATTCAAATATTTGTCGGGCAACTGCAATCAAAGTTGACTTGGAATGGATAAAAAACTTTCCTCTCTCTGGTCGAGTAAGTATCATACTTCTACTGCAGTTTGGAGTACTTTGACAATATGTCAGGTCTGGCACTTATTTACATACATAGTTTATAATTTTAGTTAAAACTGGAAATCAAATCAAGTAAAAAAATAGTCTCCGGGCAGCGCCTGTGGTTCAAAGGAGTGGGGCACTGCCCCCTATGCTGGAGGTGGCGGGTTCAAGCCCAGTCCCGGCCAAAAACTACCAAAAAAAAAAAAAAATTGTCTCCATGCACACAAAGGTATAACACTGGTATTTATGATGTTTGGTAGTAACTCCATTGACATATGTTACAAAAATTCATAGTGATTACAAACACACTTTTGGAGTCCATGGTATAACAGACTGAATGTTTAAGTGATGATATTTGGAGGTGGGAAAGGTAGTAAGTCACGATGACAGAGCCTTCATAAATGGGATGAGTGCTCCCACAATGGGGCCCCAGAGGACCCCCTAATACCTTCTGTCCTGGGAAAAAGTATCAAGAAGATGGTGATCTGTTGCTGGGGTAAGGTCATGCTGAAGACTGAGAGGATGGACACTGAATGAAAGGGACTCGGAAGCAAAGGTTCTGACTTTCTCCCGTCCTTCCGGATTTCCTTTCTTCGCCAGGATAGGCTATAGAAACTAGGATTCCTCTCCCCAGCACGGGTCAGAGAAAACATAATTATTACTCTAAACCCACCTGTCTTTCTGTGTAACAGCTGCCTATGAAAAAATTCTCTCACCTTCTTTATAGGGGGTCACATGGACTTCATTCCAGAAGGGGTCCTGCTCTGTACCCAGGAGAAAGAAATGCTTCAAGAAAGACCAAGAAGAACATGAACAGACAGGCCTGACTGGGTTTATCCTGGTCTATTCCCATTAGGTCACACACTTTTATCCAATAATATTTCCACACGGTTTCATCAAAGAAGCATAAAAACGGGCAGCTTTTCCTGTGCCTTTGGGTCTTCGTCTCCAAAGGCTTCCATGCCAGGTAAAACTTTGCTTAAATAAATTTTCTGTGTTTTTCTATTATTAATTCTGTCTTTTTTTTTTTTTAACAAGAGTGATTTTGTCTGGAGCAAAGAAAGGTTAGGCCTTTTCTGCCCTTCCTGGAGGGATGAGGAAGCGCACCCTCACGAGAGGACACTGATTGTATCCATGCCTTGAGTAGGAGCTTCCCAGCCTCCAGAACTAGGAGAAGTATATATCTGTTGTTTTTCAAAGCAAAATTCTTTGTTCTTTTTGTACCAGAGGGACATATGTGGTACCTCAGACCATGTGCTGTGTTTGAAACTTCAGTTACAATGAACTGATTTAATAGTCTATGGTTATTGATAAAATAAGAAGTCATAAAGGCAAGGTACTTAGGAAGTCGAACGTGGAAAAGAAGAAATAATCAGTTTGAATAAGTAAAAATAAAAATATAATAATAATTATATATTCTCTTGTTTTCTGAATGGAATACATCTACTGTGATCTTATTTGTTTTGTGATGATGCTGCTGTTTCTCACATTGTTACTTTTGGAAAAGAAGTAAAATTTAAGCTGTATGAGAAACTGATAAACATTTTGCAACACATTACATTTTCTCATTTTGTGATAACAATCTTATTATAATTATTTTATAGCGGTAATATATATGTATTTTTAAATTTAAGTAAATCTTTGATGCTATAATATTTAAATATAAACAGTCTACTTCAAAGATAAACATTAAGAAGCAATGCATGGAACTCTCTTTTGCTCACCTTAATATCTCCTATCACTTCAAGACATTACGATGAGGGATTTTATATATTTTAGTAAAATTATAAAACTCTTAACATGATCTTTTAGGAATAATGCCTGACTAAATACGTTCTCCAGATATGAAATCTTTGAGTTGATGTTATCTTTGCAGAAGGATTTTTCCCAATGCATAATTTTCGTATGGGCAAGTCACAGGATTTTTTTTCTCTGGTTAGATAAACCAGCATAGATATGGTTTAAAAAATTTACAATTATAATGTTCTAATTTTTGCTCCTTTTTGAGTTAGAACATTTTATATCATTGAATATTATACATAATTATAGTAAATGCAAAACAGTAATTAAATCTTATTTTTAGAAAAGCTATTGCATGGGAAGGGTCTTTTCTACTAGACCAGGTTATTCTAGACTACAAACTATACTAAGTCTCAGTTAGTATTTAATCGGCATTTCTTATCAAGGACAATGAAAGCAGAAAAGGGAAAAGAGAGGGGATTATTTGCCAAGAGATTGCATCACAAGCTGTACAAGGATTTATCTAATCCTGGGACAATTATCTTGAGAATGGAAATCAAGTTATGTCTATTACAGGGTAGCATAGTGACTGACAGCTTGTCAGTTAATTAGCAATGCCATCACTTGGATATGCCTCCCCTCCAAATTTCATGATGAGATTTAACCCCTAATGTTGCAGGTAGAGCCCAGGAGGAAGCTTAGGTCATAGAAGATGACGCTTCATAGTCGGCCTTATGCCATCCTCAGGGGAGTGACTGAGTTCTCACTTTCAGTTCCTGAGAAAACTGGTTGTTGCAATGAGCTGAGCGCCCCGTCCCCTTGCCCCTGCTTCCCGCCCACCTTGCGGTCTGCACACACTGGCTGCACTTCCATTTTGCCATGAGTGGGAGCCATCTGAGGCCCTCAGCAGACGCAGATACAAGCACTCTCCTTCTTTTACAGCCAGAAGGACTGTAAGCCAAATAAATATTTTTTTACTAAGAATTACCAAGGCTGAGGTATTCATTAATAGCAACACAGATGGACTAGAGCAATTTATAGTATATTTTCTCATCTATGGTGTTTCAATAACTAAGAAACTAAGACCTTTGTGGACTCTGCTTGGGAGACCACGTGTGCTCATTCAGGCAGACTCTGAACATTTCTGGAGTAGAAAAATGTTTCTACATCCATGGGAATCCTGACATGAGCAGACTTATGTAGCATTTTTAGTAATATGCTAGTTTCCATACATGTTAGTGACCTTTGACTTCACAAAGTCTTTATTCTTTGCTTGCTTATGTTGTCAAATAAAAAGTTCTACAACCTTCTATTAATGGCTATATACAGTTATATTTGCAATAAGCATAGTTAGCATAACAGGATTATTAGTATTCTTTTCATTAGCATAGCTTTTTTTTTTTGTAAGCAAAGAATTAAAAGGAGGTTGTATATGAAATATCACAAACCATTAAATGATTTACAGAGAATTCAGGATGTAAAAGAGTAGAAAATTCTGGAAAATGTCCAAGATAATTCCTATTTCTATCCACCAATTCTATTTATATTGAAGCGGCCTCTGTGTGCTTACCATCATAGTTAAATCTTAAAGGCAGTGAAAAAACCATAGTAATTTAGATTAATAAGGCTAAGAAAAATTCAAGGAATTTCACTAATTTTATGCTGGAAATACTTAGTATATCACCTTCACTGGTACATTATTATTAAATTTCTTATTAATTGTGAATACACACAATTCACAGTACACTTTAGGAGCTGAAATATTTTAAGGAGAAATTATTAAAGGAATTCAAATATGAAATTAATGATAAAAGGCACTATATTTTTCTAGAAGACCATTGTATTACTATTTTTTTCTTAAAAAAGAAAACATATTAAATATGAAGGATACAAATTATTGGGTTTCTTTAATATATTTTAATGAATCCTAGTTTTGCAGATAATTTTCAAAGTAAAATATGCATACATGTAGCCAAAAATTCAAATAATTCTAAAACTTAAAAAAAAATATGTAAATATTCTGCCTATCTTCTCACCACACTTTAAAAATAAATACTATCAATATTTTAGTGGATTAAATCAGCACCTTGGAGCCTGTTTATATGTTGTTTGATGAAGAATAAATAATTTAAAGTATATATTAATATTAACATCTTTTTTCTTTTCTGTTATGAATAATAATGATATTGCCATTACCTGTGTGATGATTGAGAAAGATATTTAAAAACATAAATGGTTGCAAGATTTTACATATATATTTTTACATCTTTGATAACATTTCCTGATTCTCATGTGGAAATCATAAGTATACCAACTAATTTTCAAATAAATATTGACAACCTGAATTTCACCAAGTTGGAAGTTATGAACTTCAAAAACATTGGCAGCATAATAAAATGGTGATGGGGAAATACAGGGAAAGAAATACCATGATTTATTTTATTTTTTAATTTTTTTATTAAGTCATGTACACATAGATCATGAATACATTTATGCATATGTGGGGTACAATGTGTTGACTTTTTTTATACAATCTGACATGCTTACATCAAACCAATCAACATAGCTTTCTCCTCATTTACTTTATGTTAAGACATTTATGTTCTACACTTGACAGATTTGACTTGTACCTTTGCAATATGCTCCATAGGTATGTCCCAGGATGAAGGGGAGAAATGGAGAGGGAAGGGAGGAGAGGGGGGAGGCTTGATGGAGGGTAAAAGGTGGGACCATACCTATGGACCATAATTTATTTTAAATTTGATTTAGCTCTTGGCTCTAGCTCTGGAATTTCATTTTTGACTGATCTTCTGATTGATCTTAATTTTATTTTGGGGGGAATGTTCATCATGTGTGACAAGGAGTAATTTTGTTTGTGTTTATTCTCCTGGGGGGGTTGTAGATCTTCTGGCCTCTATATGTTAATTATTTTCAAACTTTGAAGAATATTCTCAATTTTTTAACTTAAAAAGCACTCTTGTCTTATTTTTTTCCTTACTCTCCTTTTAGAACTTAAATATGGTAATATTGCAGAACACCAAAATAAGCCACCCTCTTCCCCCCAAAAAACTGTAAAGGACCAAAATATGCCTCTGTTGCATAAGGAGTATTCTGAGCTGATTATTTTGAGAAATTTCAGACAGAAGAGAAGCTCTAAAAACAGCAGAAGTTACCTCTTTGTAAGAAAAATTGGCATCTATAAAGAAAATTTCCATTTCTACAGTGTTTTACTGTGTCTCCTCTCTGTATTACAAAGAGAAGAAAAAATAATTAAGTCATCCTACAGAAAACACTTACAAATTTGCATAAAGAATTTTGCTCTTTTTCACAAACTCTTTTTCATTACTTCCCCATAACCAGCTTCCTCTAACCCTTCTTTCTTTGTGTCACCAAATGATGGTATTTATGCCTGAATTCAAAGCCACTTTTTTGAGATTAACTCTTTTTCCCTAGGAATTTCTCATATCCACATGAAATTTATGTGTGAATCACCTTCTGTTTGTATTTCTATAGTTAATCAGTCTTTTGTTAATCAATCCTAACTAAGAAACCCAGACCTCAAATGAAAAGTCCAAGCAAAATATGATTTAAAGAGTTTACTTGAGCCAAAGTAGGGACAGTAGCCTGGAAGACTCACATACAAGGAACTTTGGATGTGAGCTCCCTTTGACCTTTGTTACAAGCAGATTTTAAAGGGAAAATAAGGGGACAAAATTGAGTGTCAGGAATTCTCATTGATTTATCTAAGCAACTTTGATTAGTGATTGGCTATACTTCTTTAAGCCATAGGGTCTGGGGTGGCATTATTAGGTTAATTTACAGCTATTTATAGCAGTAGAACACAGTTTCAAGAAATGAATATTTAACTCAGAGGAAGGAGTCAGGCATGATTTCTGTCTCATTTCAATGTCTCCCTGTAGTATTTTAAAAATACTACTTTCATTCCTTAAAATCTCAGTTATTGTCTTTTTTCAGAATTATTAAGTATAGAGTGAAAGCCATTATTTCTCTACTACAATATTTTTTATTGTTATTTGTGAAGACGTAGGGGGTACAAGTGCAGTTTTGCTACAAGGATATATGGAATAGGAGTGAATCCGGGCTCTTTGTGTGACAGTCACCTGATTGGTGTAGACAGTGCCCATTAGATAATTCCTTATATCACTTCCCTACCACATTACCATCCCCCAGCCCTTGTGAGTCTATAATGTTCATTATTCCATGTTCTGTGTACCTGTGTATACGTTATTCAGCTTACACTTGTAAATGAGAACATGTAACATTTGACTTCCTGTTTATTATTTCACTTACCATGATGGCCTCTAGTTCCATCCATGTTGTTAAAAAACAAAAAACATAATTTCATTCTTGTTTTATGGTTGAATGATAGTCTATGGTATAAACATGCCACATTTTCTTTCTCCAGCATTTGCGGTCACTTGCATTGATTCTGTATCTTTGGTATTATGAGTGGTGCTGCAATAAACAGATGAGTGCTGCATCTTTTCAGTATAATTATTTCCTTTCTTTTTTTTTTTTTTTTTTTTTGTAGAGACAGAGTCTCACTTTATGGCCCTCGGTAGAGTGCCGTGGCCTCACACAGCTCACAGCAACCTCCAACTCCTGGGCTTAAGCGATTCTTGGCTGTATACATCAGAGTGGGTTTGATGAATCAAATGGAAACATTATTTGTAGTTCTTTGAGTGATCTCCAGAATACTTTCCCTAAAGATTATACTAATCTACATTCCTATGCACTGTATAAGCATTCCCTTTGCTCATATCCATGTTTTGCTTTGTTTTGCTTTTAATAATGGCCTTTTAGGCTGATATAAGATGGTATCTTTTTACAGTTTTAATTTGACTTTCTATAATGATTAGTGGTGCTGAGTATTTTTCATGTTTGGTGGCAAACTCTGTTTTCCTTTAAAAAAATGTCTATTCGTGTACTTTGCCCATTTTTTTTTTTTAATGGAGTTATTTGTGTTTTCTTGTTGAGTTCTTTGAGATTCTAGATATTGGGACTTTGTTGGATACATATAGTTTGCAATATTTTCCCCATTCTGTAGGTTGCCTATTTACTCTGTTTATTATTTTGATTGCTGTGCAGAAGCTTTTATTTTAATTCAGTTTCATTTGTCTGTTGTTTCTGTTTCATTTGCTTTTAGAGTTTCCTGGCCTTGAATTCTTTCCCTAGGCCAATCAATGTCCAAGAAAGACTTTCCTAGAATTTCTTTAGGATCTTTATGGTTTTAGTTCTTACCTTTAATCTTCAATTCATCTTGAGTTTATTTTTAAGTCTGGTGAAGTTTACAGATCTGATGAAGAATTTGGTTATCTAATTTTCTCAGTATCGCTTATTAAATGGAGTTTCCTTTTAAAGTATTCTTAAATAAAAGCTCACCATGTTGATCCCTACACATTTTATTATTTCCAAATGGATGAGGCCAACTAACAGAGACTTTAATCTGCCATCTTAAAAAAAAAAATCACATTCTACAACTCCATATGTGTCAAATAACCTTCTAAATCTTTATTTTTAAAAACTATCTCTATTCTTTGATATGAATTTTTTTCATTGGCGGTTTTCCAGGTCACCTACTCTGTCATCTGCTCTGTATAATGTTCTGGTAAATTAAGCATCTTATAAATATCTAATGACCTTTTAATTACATGCATTTTATTTTCTACCTCAAGAGTAGTTATCTGATTATTGATTTAAGCATTTCAATTACTGGTGAAAATTAGCACCTTTTCTACTTCATAACTAATTTTGCTACTGTTATGACTCCTAATGTAAATATGCAGGATTGTCTTAGGCAACCCCTTTCTGCTATTTTGCCTTCTGTTGTTCCTTTTTTGGAAACATGAGTCAAAATTATTTAAAAATCCTAATTATGTAATATAAATGCAGTACTCTCCATTTATTCACAGTTATGTACCATTTTCCTTTCTAAGTTTCAGTTACTGGCAGTCAACTATAGTCTGAAAATAGTAAGTAAAACATTTCAGATATAAACAATTAATAAGTTTTCAATTATGCACCATTCTAAGCTGTGTGATAAGATCTCATGCCCACCTGCTACCTGGGACATAAATCATCCCTTTGCCCAGTATATCTATGGTATATATATTAAACACCATTAGTCACTTGGTGGCTGCGTAGGTTATCAGATTAACTGCTGAGGTATAGCAGGGCTGGGTTTTGGTGCTATTTCAGGTTTTAAGCAACCACAGGGACACGTGGAGAGTGTCTTTTGCTGATAAGAGGGGGCTGCTCTATCCATATCATTTTCTTAGTCTTTTGTGCTGCTATAATGGAATACTACAGATGCAGTGATTTATAACCTATCGTATGTTTGAATCACGGTTCTGGAGGCTGGTAAATCCTACTGAAGGACTTACTGGTGAGGGTGCTCTTAGGGCATCATGTGAAGGGAGAGTGTGTGAGAAGGAGGAAGAGGGGCCAAATTAGCTTTTATAACCAATCCACTCTTGGGATATCAAATATAGTCCAATGATAACAGCATTAATCTGCTCGTGATGGCATAGCCCTCATGACTTAATCAACTCATGAACACCCCATCCCTCAACACTTTTGCATTATAGGCCAAGTCAAGTGGACTTTGAGGGAAACATTTAAACCAGAGCATTCCAACCCATCCCCCTAAATTTATATTATTTTCATATGGAAATGTCTTCATTCCATCCCACTAACGCCAGAAATCTTAACATGTTTTAGCATCACTCAACAGTTCAAAGTCCAGAGTCTCATCAAAATTAGGTGTCAGAGAGATTCAAAGCAAGATTAACCCTGAGCCAGATCCCCCAGCTGTGCACCTGTGAAATAAAAGCAAGTTACAAGCTTCCAAAATACAATGGTGGGACAGGTATAGGGAGGATGTTCCAATTCCAAGGAAGGAGAAATAAGTACAAAGAAATATAATTTCTCCCAAGTTAAGTCCACAGACCAATAGAATAAACAACATTAAATCTTGAGGCTCCAGAGTTATATTTTTTGTCCCCATGCCCTACATTCTGAGCACACTAAGTAGGGTTTGGGCCTACTTAGGGTTTGGGCCTCATACAGCAACATTCTTATGATTTTGCTTGTCTCACTTCACTCAACATCACTCAAAGTTTGGATCCTTGTACCTGCAGCTTTTTAAGGCTGTCATGCTTCCGGTGCCGCCACAATTCCAGAGTCTTGAGGGCAGTTCTGCTCTATTGCTCCACAGGCTTTCCACCCCTGCTCTGTGGTTAGTTTCTGTCTGGACTCTGAGGGTCTCTGATGCATTCTTTGAAATCTGGGTGGACACCACGGTGGCCTTACCGCTCTTGCCTTCTCTGTATATGTTGAATTAGTACCAGTACTGTGTGGACACTGCCAAAACTAAAGTTTGCACCTTCTAAAATGGTGGATCTATCTAGAATTATTTAAATTCTAATTGCTGTTCTCCCCAAAGAAAAAAAGATATGTTCTGCTTCTCAGAGGTCTGCAATTTAGTTTATTTCCTGCCCAGATTATTCTGTTGGGGTTCAGAAAGCAATACCTATCTTTTGTGAGTTGATGTTTTCGTGTAATCTTAAGAGAATCCAGAAACTGACAAACCAGAAAAGGGTAAGAATTACTTACCAGTCAGGCTCCCAGTCTGTCTCTGCACAATCTGGTCTAGCAGATAGGAAAAATCAGTTTTCTTTGTAAAATTTCGATTAAGGAGGAAAATAAATTTATGTGTGAATGTCTTGATGTAATGATGCTGGTGCAATATTTGGCACTTTGTGGTATGAATGTTTATATTGTTTGTCAGCTTTTCTTCCCCCAAATAGCCTTTTTCTTTTCTTTTTGACTGTGTTGTTCTGTCATAGAGGGGTACTATTTGACAACTTATTAGAAATTTCTAACTGGGAAACCTCGTTGTATTAATGCACTAATATAAATCTTCAATAAATGTGAAGTTTTATTACTACAAAAGAAAAGAGGGGGACTGGCTAAGGTTCCCTCTCATCTTGTTTTATGTCATTGCGAATGTGACTTGTGACCACATGGGAGCAATCTTTCTTGGTCTCCACCATCCAGGGAGTATGATTTTCAGGTTACTTCAGTTAGCAAGCATGAAAATGATTAGAAGACAAATTTTTTCCTTCAAATGCATCCAGCTCACAAGAAGGTTTTGTCATAAGAAGTCCCAGTGCATAAGGGGCTTTTGTCATTTCAATCCTTATTGCCTAGTTAGTGCTGGGAAAGAGGGCCTACTGGTGTCACAGCTGAATAAGTCTGTGACTGGCAGCCTCCTACAAATTTGTGTGTTACTAGATGCAAACATCATCTTTAATTTTCTATGAAAAGACTCTTTTGTTATCTTAGTCTAGTTTTGAGAGTGGGGTTATCTTTGGGACAGTGTCTTCTCTGAAGAGGCTATTGGATTGAATTGCTGTCAGAATGAGTACACTGTTAAATATTCCAATTGTCAATGAGCAGAAGAGGAATTCTTTAAATTAGACTCCTAAATTCAGAAAAAGAAAAGAATCTAGAGGGTGGCACCTGTAGCTCAAGGAGTAGGGCGCCGGTCTCATATGTCGGAGGTGGCGGGTTCAAACCCAGCCCTGGCCAAAAACCACAAAAAAAAAAAAAAAAAAAAAAAAGAAAAGAATCTAGAGATAACTTTTTCTGCACAATTGCCTTATGTGTATGTATGGAAAGATCAAATCTTAAAAAACATCATAATAATGTCATGGCTAACACTAAAAATTATCTTTGCTAAATTAAAAAAAATACTATAAAATCCTCTGTAAGCTTAACCTGCATGCTTAATATCTCCTGCTAGGAAGACTATGTTCCAGCTCCATCCAGTTAAACATAAAAGATGTAACAATATCATCTTTTTTATGGCTGCATAGTGTTTCAAAATGTATCAATGGACACCGTTATGACTTAATAAAAAAAAATCCCTCTAGATTAACAATAAATGTTGCCTCATCTTGTAGTCCGATGGTTAAAATTCCACATAAAGTTTAACTTAGAAAGATATCTCATAAAAAGTATCCACAAAATAAAAATAACAGCTATGTGTTTGTCCTGACTAAAATCTGATAAAAAGAGATTAGAAAGGAAATTTTTAAAGAATTCTATAGTCAAAAGTGATCTGAAAACTCATATTTAGGAGATTTTATATACATATACGTATTGCAAAAAATTTCCAGTGAATTGAATTTCTCTTCTCTCACATTCCTGCTAACTATGAGCTCTGTGATATATATTCAGACACTTTCACACACACACACACACACACATGATATGTTCTGTAATTCTATATGTATATGTTTATACACATTCCTATATTGTCTGCATGTGATACCAAGCTTAATTAAACATAAAAGAGTAATCACAAATTAATTAACTAGCCTAAATACTCATCAAGTTCCTGTGACCTTCATAACCATTTATAAATAAAGACAGTTTTTACATTGTTCATAAAATAAAATAAAAATATTTTTCTAAGTCAACTTCACAAAGCAGTTTAGGCTATTGCTGCTATGCATTTTAAGACCATAAAACTGTTATTTCTATGGTACTCTTGATTCTTGCTTAATTTGTCTGTGAACTTATGTCTTTGGACTTGAGTCTTTAGGCCATGGTGAGTCATTGTCCTTTGTCCTGGGATCTGCATCTGATACATTATTAGAATTACTTACCTCCTAGGTTTTTCACTGAAAATAAGACTTACTAATAGTTGACACTGTAGTTAATATAAGCAATTAAAACTACTATCTAGTTTTCAACTTTGTAAAAGTTGTTTTAAATTGAAGGAGAAAATGATAAAGAAAATTGAATGGTTGTAAAGAGTTGGGTAAAGGGAAAGAGTGGAAAAATTGTAAGAGGTTACAAAGAGTTTGTGGAAATGTTATTTTGTGTAGTCAAAAATGGTTGAGATGAAATGGATTTGTTTATAAGCTTTTATCAAAACTATCTTTAGCATTAATAATACATTAATGGGAAAGCAAACTTTTATTTCTTTTTAAAATAAGATTTTCAAAAAAATAAGATATTGTAAAAGAGTTTTTATCCTTTGTGAAAACTGCAAAAGAAAAAAAAAAGAAATTCCCCTACCCAAGGAAAAAGAGAGGGACTGAAAGAGACATATTCAGTTTGCCTTGCGGGGTCTTTATTAACTGTTACGATTGCTTAGGAAACTGGGTCTCTGCTCTTAGGAGTGAGTATATATTTGCTCTTTAAAATAGTTGAATTATCATTTTGGCTAAGTTAATAACTACTCTTTTAGAGTGACCTCTGATTCTATTTTAAACAAGTGTTTTAAGTCTTTGATATTTGACAACCTTTCCAAAATCACAATTTCAAACTTTCAATTCAGTCTTTTTGACCTCAAAGTATGTCTCGGGATGCCAGTGCTCCTGGAAGTCCAAGAGGTTAGGTTTATTCAGTACATTAAAATCATATGGGAAGCGTTACCAAGTATTAAATGGTGTTTAACTTTCTTCGGGTTATACTTGGATAAATATGCTATTATTGTGTTCCAAAATTATATGAGACTCCTAAATTTTTGAACTGTGTCATGCTGCCATCAGCAATAATAATGATTTTGTTAATTGTTATGTGTTACAGAAATAAGCAAATTTCCTTGCAAATTATATCTTTAACTATGGCATTTCTGAGATTTTCTCATTCACAATCATTGTTTTACTTTAAATATTCTCAAAACACATTTAATAATCATTTATAGTCCAAAATTTTCTTATTTAAAAATAATATATCTATATAGACTGACAAATACAGGTTTTTAATAATTTCATATGTTATAGGATGTCTAAAGAAAAAAAATTTCCAGGACTTTATAAAAAACCGATGTGTCCATCATGTTTGCTAACCCAGCATCAAGTAAAGCAAGAGTGAATTAACATGGCATGGAAATGATAGCTAAAATAACTCCTATGGCTTTTAAATTTAAAACATTATTGATTCTTTTTATGGGTTCTGAATAAAAGCCTATTTATTTTGGGCTGTTTACTGCTTCTATCAAATTGAGTAATGTATGCTTTTGTGAACACAATTTGAAACATTTGTCCTCCTCCCTACCTGATTTTTCAGAAATTGTGAGTAGTGAATAGTAATATAGTTATTGGTACAAATTAAATAAGAATCTATTTTACTTTTGTATCATAATACAATTGGAGGCACTAGTTAGGTCTTCAGTGCAATAGCCCATTTTTCAGACATGCCCACACATCTCTGAGGAATTGAGTTTGAGTTTATGTAGCTGATAAAAGCTTATTGGAAATATTGGTCTGGTTACCTTGCCTATGCAATCCCTTTGCAATGTTCCTGACATGTGGTAAATAAAGAATTCCACTTTATGGTATGCCCAGGAACTCATGTTATTTGCGGACCTCGAAAAAAGATGAACTCATCACACAGGATTACAGGCAGTCTGGCAAATCCTTGACTTGGATAGCTCAAGAGGCTTTTATATATCTCCTCTGAGATTCCTTATGAAGATAAAGTTCTAGCAAAGCCAACTTAAAAGAGGCTATATGGCCCATTACTATTCTTCCTGCACTTTTTGAAAGTAACCAGGCCAGGTATAATAAAATTAAAGCTTACTTTGCAAGTAAATTGGTTCTATATGATTTGTCATTAATAGAATTTAAGGACTGGAGACAGAAATAGGTTTCTGAAGGAATCTGTACAACATCTGTCATGACACTCTACCCATGGCCATTGTTTTTCAGCTTTTATTATTTAACTGTACTTTGGACTGAATCATAAATTTTGTTCTGATTACACATCTTCAAATTAATGTTTCCATGTCTTTTCTTCAATTTTTGACTTTAAACTGTTGAAATTAACATTCCTTTTTCCTGAGGTCCTGCAAGTTAAAACTAGACAACTTGAAATGAATTTCACATATAAATAGTCTTTGGTGTATGACTACTCACACAGACCACTCAGAAAGTTTCCCAGGACACATGATGGAAACAGAACCCAGGAAAATATGTCAGGATCTGAAATATGCCACTATCTGAAAATGCTTTGAGCCCAACATGTAAAAATACTCTAGCTGTCCTCTGAACTCAAAAACTGAGTTTATAATTTGTGAACTGACTCTTACTGAATATATGATTGCCCAAATTATCTACAGACCTGACTTGGATGAAGTGATCTGAAACACTATGGCTTGTTAATTGTTTAACTGGATTGGCCAGTTCCCAGAATGGTTCAATGGCTTGGAAGACACTCCACAAATCTAATTTCTGTGCTGTGAAACTTCTTGGGAAGTTTCAGATTGGAGAATGATGAGGCTCAGAAAACAATACCCATCATGAAAGCCTCAGAAGCAGCCTTAGAAGCAAATGTCTTTCCCTGACCTTCTTTTGTCCTGAGTTCTTTCAATCCCACTTTCCCCCAAGATTACCCATGCAAATTAGAATCTCTATTCCCCAAGGAAAATCTTAGAAACCGTAACTCTTTCACCCAAGAGACAATCATAAAAATCTAACAATATTATTCTAACTTTCCTTTTGCCTTATCTGTGTAAAAACTAGCTGCAAAGAAATTATCTGACCTACCTTGATTGGCTGTAAATCATGAGATCCCATTCAAAAGAAGGTCCCACCCCACACCCAGAAGGAAGGAATGTGTATTCAGAGAGATTGACAAGAATGTATAGCCGGGCATTGTGGCTGGCACCTGTAGTCCCAGCTACTGGGGAGGCTGAGGCAAGAGAATCGTGTAAGCCCAAGAGTTAGAGGTTGCTGTGAGCCGTGTGACACCACGGCACTCTACCTGAGGGTGGTGCAGTGAGACTCCGTCTCTACAAAAAAAAAAAAAAAAAAAAAAAAAGACACAAATCTAGACCTGTGGTTCTCAACTTGTGGATCGTGACCCCTTTGTAACGATGAAAATACATCCTGCATCAGATATTTACATTACAATTCATAACAGTAGAAAAATTACAGTTATGAAGTAGCAACAAAAATAATTTTATGGTTGGGGGTCACCACAACATGAGGAACTGTATTAAAGGGTCGTGGCATTACGAGGTATTAGGAAGGCTGAGAACAACTGATCTGGACAGACAGGCCTTGATGGTTTCCCCGTTCAATCCATTAGGATTTGATCTTTTGCTTTTTGCCAAATGATATTTCTATGTGTCTGCCCATACTTTGTTGAAGCTAAACTTAAAAAGTGAACAATTTCCCTTGTATATTTTGTTTTTATTCTGAAGGCTTCAGTGTATACACATGAAATAAATTTGTTTGCCTTTTCTCCAATTAATCAGACTTTTTGTTCAGTAAAACGTCAGAGGGCCAAAGGGGAATTTTCCCATTGGACCCACTTTCGTGCCTGAATTCCTAGTATTCAGTTACAGTTTGGTACTAAGAACTGGTGTTTTACATGTGATCTGCCAAGGGCTCTTCTAACTTCTCTTATCTACAACATTTGTCTTACAGAGTTGCAACACCCATAAACGATGTCCTCTGCTTATAATCAGCTTTGTAAAAAGGTCCTCACTTAAGAAAATAGGCTTAGATGGGACATTTCTTAAACTGATAGAAGCCATCTGCAGCAAACTCACAGCCAATATCATATTGAATGGAGTAAAATTGAAAGCATTTTTTCCACTCAGATCTGGAACTAGACAAGAATGCCCATGGTCAACACTGTTATTCAACATAATACTTGGAAGTCCTAGCCATTGCAATCAGGCAAGAGAAGGAAATCAAGGGTATTCAAATGGAGACAGAGGAGGTCAAACTCTTACTTTTTGCCGATGACATGATCATATAACTGAAAAACCCCATGGACTCAACTACAAAGCTCTTAGAAGTGATCAAGGAATATAGCAGTGTCTCAGGATACAAAATCAATATCTACAAATCAGTAGCCTTCATATATATGAACAATAGTCAAACCAAAAATATAATTAAAGACTGTATTCCTTTTACAATAGTGCCAAAGAAGATGAAATGCCTGGGAATATATCTAACAAAGGATGTGCAAGATCTCTATAAAGAGAATTATGAAACCTTGAGAAAAGAAATAGCTGAAGTTGTTAACAAATGGAAGAATATACCATGCTTGTGGTTAGGAACAATCAACATTGTTAAAATGACCATACCACCCAAAGAAATCTACAGATTTAATGCAATCTCCATCAAAACACCAAGGTCACTTTGAGAACTTGAAAAAATAGTACTTTATTGTATATGGAATCAGAAAAAAACCTGAATAGCCAATACAATTCTTTTTTTTTTAATTTTTGTTAAATCATAGCTGTGTACATTAATATGATCATGGGGCACCATACACTTGGTTCATAGATCGTTTGACACATTTTCATCACACTAGTCAACATAGCCTTCATAGCATTTTCCTAGTTATTTTGCCAAGACCTTTACATTCCACATTTACTAGGATTCACATATACCCTTGTAAGATGCACCGCAGGTGTAATCCCATTAATCCCCCTCCCTCTGCCTACCTACCCCCTTCTCCCTATTCTTAGGTTGTAGCTGGGTTATAGCCTTCACAACTACTTTGAGATATCATCTAACTCCAGTGAGACTAGCCTATATCACAAAATCCCAACACAATTCTTAGAAACAAAAACAAATCTGGAGGTATCACATTACCAGACTTTAGATTATATTATAAACCGATAGTGATCAAAATATCATAATATTGGCACAAAAATAGAGATGTGGATCTATGGACTGGAATAGAGAATCTAGAGATGAACCCAGCCCCATAGCATCATTTGATCATTGATAAGCCTAACAAAACATGCATTGTGGAAAAGAATCCCTATTTAAAAATGGTGCTGGGAGAACTGGCTATCCACATGCAGAAGACTGAAACTGGACCCACACCGCTCACCACTAACAAAAATTGATTCTCAGTGAATAAAAGCTTTAAGTTTAAGACATAAAACTATAAAATAAAAATACTAGTAGAGAGTATGGGGAAATCTTGAATATATTGGCCTGAGAAAATATTTTATGAGGAAGATGCCCCCCCTTTGGCAATTGTAGCAACACCAAAGATAAATAACTGACATTGGATAAAGCTAAAAAGCTTCTCCACAGCTAAAGGCAGTAGAATGAAGGCAAACAGACGGCCTTCAGAATGGGAGAAGATTTGTGCAGGTTATGATTCTGACAAAGGTGTAATAACTAAAATCTACAGAGAACTCAAATTAATCAATAAGGAAAGAACAAACAACCCATTTTTTGGGGGAGGGGTCAAGAGATTTGAACAGAAATGTCTCTGAAGATGACAGGTGAATGGCAACAAACTTATGAAAAAGTGTTCATCATCTTTAATCATCAGAGAATGCAAATCAAAACCACTTTGAGATGCCACCTAACACCAGTAAGATTAGCACACTTCAGAAAGCCCAAAAACTGCAGATGCCGGCATGGATGTGGAGATAAGGGAACATTTCTACACTGCTGGTGGGATGGCAAACTAATACAGCCTCTATGGAAAGAAGTATGGAGAATTCTGAAAGCACTAAAAGTTGACCTTCCATTTGATCCTGCAATTTCCATTACTAGGTATCTACCCAGAAGAACAAAAATCATTTTACCACAAAGACATTTGCAGCTAGAATTTTTATTACAGCCCAATTCATAATTGCCAAGTTGTGAAAGTAACCCAAATTCCTATCAACCCATGAATGGATTAACAGATTATAGTATATGTGTACCATAGAATGCTATTCAGCTGTAAAAAGATGGAGAGTTTACATGTTTTATGTTAGCTTGAGGGAGTTAGAACACATTCTTCCTAGTAAAGTATCTCAAGAATGGAAAAAAAGTATCCAATGTACTCAATACTATTATGAAACCAATATATAAACACTCATGCGAATGATAAAACACAAATATACTCTATCAAGGGGGAGGGGTGAGGAAGGAGAGGCGAGGGGAAGAAGGGAGGGAGGTTGAGGGAGGACATTTGGTGGGATCTCACCTAATGCGCACCATGCAAGGGTATAGTTCAAAATAACTGAGAGTAAATTTTAAGTGTCTTACCACAAGAAACAAGTAAGTGAGGTGATGGCTATGTTAATCAGTTTGATTTAAGAATTACACATTGAATAGCACATCATCACACTGTACACCCATAAATGTGTGCACTTATGACTTTAATTAAAAATTAAATAAATAACAGAAAAAGAAATTAAAAGAAATTAAAAATAAAAAGGTCGTCAAGAGAAAAGCAGCCACAGAAAGAACAGCTTTCAAAAGTCTTACTATCCCTGTCTCAGTTCCCTTAGTGGTCACTCCGTCATGAAAACTAGCCGCCTTCAAGGGGACAGCTGAATGATGCCTGCATTTTCTCTTTTCTTTCTGTTCTTGTATGTTAATGGAAGAGCTGATACCCTGATACTGCAACAAGCCCAGAACTGAAATTATCTAAATTTCTAACAAATCTGAAATTATCTACATGTTAAACAAATTTGAGCTATTTTTTTTTAAATTTTGAATTGGACAAGACAAAAAAATGTAAAGATTTATGCTGATTTACTCCATATATTTCTATATTTTACCAGTTTTATCTATAAAATTTCTAGTGTTTGAAAACTTTACAAAGTCATAAAATCATTAGTTTTAAAATTTTGTTCTAAGTTATATGCAACTTGAATTGCTTACCCCTTTAATACGTGCATATGACAAAAAGTGAATTTAATTGTGTACTAAAACTTCACTATTTTCTAAATATAGTTCTAAGTGTATGCTTATCACTGTCTCATGACAAAGTGTCTCTATTTTCCTTATATGTATGTTTGTTTTTCTTTTAGACAGGAAGAACGAATGAAGTTTATTTTGTCCTCTTCACAGAGTGTGTTTTTCATCACCATTGTATGTCCATTATTTTTTATTCAATTTTTACATTTGGAAGTCTACTATTTAAAAAACTTAACTTACCTTGTGGCCTACTTGAGCCTCAATTTTAATTTCTATTAGAGTTACTCTGATATATTCCTTGCTGGTCTCAGTGAGTTCTGGTCCTCATTTTTGTTGTGTTTAACTTAGAGGGCACAATTCTAACTGGATATAGGCTGTCGTGGACCAGTAGACTCTTTCTTCTTATCCTGTGTCCAAAAGGTTTTTTTCTTCTTTTTAACCTGGAAATAATTTCTAAGATTTCATTTTAAGCACTTATTTGGCCAAATAGAAAATTGGAGATTTTTTGACTACTTACCATTAATAACTTTAAAGATATGTTTGCATGTGAAAAAAAAACCTGTGTCTAAATATCGTTAAATATTCCAAAAGTCTCTGCCTTTAAGTATATTTTGTTTCGAACTGTTTTTATTAAATCACATTTAGGCACTTAGAAAGCATACATGATTTAAAATGTTAAATTTCTTGAAAAATGAAAGTGACAACCAACTTAAAAAATGTGAAAGCTATAACCCAATTATAGCCCAAGAAGAAGGGGAAAGGGAAGATGGAGGGGAAAGGAGGGGGGAGGATGGTTGGAGGGAGCGTAATTGGTGGGACCACACCTACGGTGCATCTTACAAGGGTACATGTGAAATTTACTAGGAATAGAATATAAATGTCTCAACACAATAACTAAGAAAAAGCTTTGAAGGCTATGTTAACCAGTTTGGTGAAAATATTTCAAATTGTATATAAAACCAGCACATTGTACCCTATGATTGCATTAATGTACCAGCTATGGTTTAATAGAAAAAATATATTAAAAAAATTAATATAACATAACACAAATACATATCTAAAGATTTAAGGAAATAAGATAGTAGAGAAATATATTAGCAAGATACTCACCTTGGTTTCCTCCTCTTCCAAGTAACTATATCCTATCATCAGTCACTTGAATTGGTATTTTGTCACGCTCAAAGGCATAATAAAGAGAAGACTGATCCAAACAACTGTATAAATGTCCTTGGTGAAAATTTCATAAGTTTGATTTTTAGATTGCAAATCTAGTACAAAGCAGATTTGCAATTGCTTCTTTCTCATAATGCAGATTTTATAGCCAATTAATATTGACTATGTAATAAACTCAGTGTTTGATTCCAGCTTGTGAGTGATATTTTTGATATATTCATATATCAAAATTTAGATTCAAACCATGGAGTTGGTAAAAGTAACTTAAAGGAATGGTATAGTATATACAGGATAATTCAAACATGTATAAAATTCTAAATTTGTTTTACATGTATATTTGATACTACATATTTAAATGATGTTAATATTTTATGCAGAATTTTTCTTTCAATGTATATTAAATTTCTACTATGGGATTTAATAATACAAAGCAATATTTAAATAAATGAAAATTACATATAAACATTTAGGTGTTGATTAATCTAGTATCTTTCAAAATATTTAAATATTTTATGTTCAGATTAATTACACAACTACATTCATGCCAAAACAAAATAAAAGAACAAAATAAAAATAAATAAAAATAACCCTGAAAAGTGGAGTATGGGAAACCAATCTTTTCAAAGCAGTCAGAAGTATTTAATGAATGCAATAACAAATTCTTCTCAAGGGTAATTTCCTCCAATCCTAATTTAAAGCAAAATAAATCATACGGCATTATTTTATTATTCTGAAATATGTACTACTCAAAATAGTTAAGGGTTATTTTTTCTTGCTACTTGGCCCAATAAAATAACTTTGAAAACCTGGCAGAATTACAAATAGCTTTATTTTATTAATAGTTCTCTTTTAATTCTTCCCATAGGCTAGCAGGGTACATATTAGGAAGTCTGACCTCAGTAATTTTTGCGTTTTGAGGCACAGATGGCATTCAATCATGGCTGTTCTACCATTCCACATTTCTGTAATCTGAAGGGTAAATTTAGAGGTCAATTAAGGAAAGAAAAAGTTTGTTTTTTATATTGTTTGAATTTCTCTAACAATCATATTACTGAATTTCTTTGGTGTGAAGCCATTGTTCCTACTTATCAGAGAGAGACTTAATGGAGATATTGCTGAACTTATTTTAAGAGTTTGTTTCAAACTGTTTACTATATAGCACAGTTTTCACTACAAGTCTTCTTGTAAGAAATTTTTCTCTGGTCTAGGGCCAAGCATAGTCATTCTTCTGTGGAACATCTGATTTGCTTTTATCTTAAATTCACTACAAATAAGCAAAGTGATGATTTTCTGTTTGCACTGGCTGCTGAAAAGCACAGTTCTAAGTTTGTTACTCTTTCTAGTAGAAATTGATACGATATACAGGTATTTAATGTTCCTACCTCCCTCTACTTATATTTTGCATCCTTTTTCTCTCTTGACTTTGCATTAAAAATAATTTTTATTGTATAAAAATCACTTTTGCAAGTAGTTTTAAATATCCTCTTGTGAATTAAGTGAGGTATTAGATAAGCAGCCTTATATTTAAAGGTTTGAAAATCAGAAAAAAAGAGAAATGAAGATTTTAGTTGGATTTTAACAATCTTTCATTCATAACCAGCTGAGTGCTAAAAGACGACGAATGGTGCATTTGCTCCAGAAAAGGAGTTTAATTGAATAGTTGGCTTCAAGTGGTTCTTTGCATATTACAAGTTGGTCATTTAAAAAAAGAAAGTGTCAGCAGCAGAGCAAGAGCAGCTTGGCACAAATGCAGTGTCGTATTTTCTGTTTGTTTATTTTCATTTGGTATAATATTCCTCATAAAGCCTTCACCACATGTGTATCTGGCATATGGACTAGACGATTTATCTGTGCTTCAGGCCAACAGAAAAAGGGAAGAAGACTGCTGTGAAGTTTAGTACAAACAGAAATACCGAAAGCTAAGATGTGAACCAAGTTTAAAATGCGAGATAAGAGATTCCAGCAGCAGATGTGTTTAAGTTCTGTGGATTTCAAAGGCCCTCGGGTTTAGAGAAGTATTGTTTACACTCTCTAAGATAGTCTTGGTTTTCTCATATGTAAAATTGAATACAAACATGTAATATCTAACACAATGGTAGACACCGGACACGTAAGAAATGTTATTCTCATTTCCTACTCTTCTTTTTGTTCTTGCCATGGATTAAAAACATAGATTCTAAAGGTATTCTCTAGAGATCTTTTAAATTTACCAAGGTCTGCCCCATTTCCAAGCAAACTGAAGTTAAATCTCACTTAGTGGCGTTTAAGAATCTGAGTCTTAAAGTTTTCTAGGTGGTTTTATCTTCTTTATCCAGTCATGATTTCTGCTTATGGTCTTACAAATCATCTGGCAAAATATTTAAAATTCATTAGAACTTTTGAGTCTGAATATCTAGTGGATGAATTTATAAATCCGGTTGTACCAGAAAAATTAGGTCAGGGTAGAGTTTACAACAGTGATGATCATAATTTGAACAGCAGGGGAGACACTTCCATAATTTGGTGACTATAATGAGTTGATATGAAAATAGGCTTTGCTAGGGAGAGTTTAGGCTCCTTCCCATTCATTTTTTTTTTTTTTATCCCTTGAGGCTTCTATCCTATCATTTACAAATGTGAAGTATGACCTCTTTGTCTTCATATTAAGTTATTTTCTTCATTTTTTAACCTCTTATAATCACTCAACTCTATCAATCACTTTTCCCTTTTGTAAGAATTTCTCCACTTCTGCCATCTGGGGAAACCCTACCCTCTTGTTTTTCTTCCTACATTACTGGCTATATCTTCTAAGTCACTTTTGCTAGAATGCTATTTTCCTGATCGCTCAAACACTGAATGCTCTGTGCATCAATGTTTTCCGACACCATCTCTGCCTTATTTTAACTTACTCTGCAGGCTACTTTTATCTAACTCCATGGTCTTAATACCATTTTTATTCTATCCTCAAATTTACATCTTCTGCCGTGACATTTTTCTTATATCCAGACTCAGATTTCAAACTCATTACTTTCTATTTGCCCTTGAATGTTGACCAAACTTGTCTCTTCCTAATTTGCTTCTTTCATTGTTTAGAAAATTAGTCCTTTCTATGACTGATTACCTCAGGTTAAAAACTTACAGCCATTCTGCACTACTTTCTTTCTTTCATATTTCACATATAAAATATCATCATATCTTGTCATACCTATTCCAAAATTAGTTCTGAAAATAGACCACTTTTTACTACCTGCAGTTTAGACCAATGTACCATCATATCCCATTTGAACTAATACCACAGCCTCCCAGTGGGTCTCTTCATGTCCATTATTAAATTACAAGTAGAAATAATTTTAAAACACGAATTCATTCATGTCTTCCCCCTCACACACAGACACAATGCAATGATGGTTTCCCAACCATTTGGAATAACTTTCCCGGTGCTGACCACAGAAGATAAGGTCTTGCCTTATCTGATAGGTAAAGTTTTCTCTTCCACTTTGTCTATTCCCCATGGTCATGGAAGCCCAGGTGCTCAGCCTCCCCACTCCTGATCTTTCTACACTCTTCATTCCTGCCTTAGCATCTCCCCTTCTTATTGTCTGGAACAGTTCTCTTCATTTATGTCCCCTGGATTGCTGTTCAGAAATCGCTTTCACAGAGAGGCCTTTCCTGTCCCCATCCACATGCTGTGTCTTCTTATTCCCCTTGAAGGGTTTTCACAGTCGTGTTCTTCCGGTTGGCATTTTGTTACCTACAAATGTGGATTTGTTTGCTTCTTCTTTTTCATATGACCTACTCACTAGGATGTAGGGTCGATAAAATCACAGAATTTGTCTATTCACGCCTTGTTTTATGCCCAACACAGAGGACAGTTCTTGGCAAATGTCAACGTTGAATATCATTTCATTTGTCAAAGGACTGTATGTCAAATTGTTATCTATTTTCTGATTCTTCTGAGGCTGAAATAAAGCATTTGTCAGGATTCTAGTCTGTCTGTTCTGATCCTTGTCCAGCTCAAGAGACATCACATTAGCATGGACTCTACAGTTCTGCGTATAGCAGGCAGCTCCAGCAATATAGCGGGGCATTCCTACAGTCTATTGAACTTTTGCTTTAATTTTTTCCCATTCCTTGTTTTTTTTAATATATATTTCTGTTTTTATTTTTAAATTATTTGTTTTATATTTTACCTGTGTGTGATTCAGAGAAGTCTTCATCCAGTGATGCTCTCTTTACATCCAGACACACGTGCTTGTATGTGTTTATCTTTGTCCGTGGCTTGTGTGACTCATACCATGTACAGCCGTGTTCCAATGTTCAAAAGCAAGGATCTGAGGAATGAGACTCTTCATTTGATAGGAAATTATTGACAAGGATACATTATAGTTCAGTTTATCTACTTGAAAGAGTCACATCTTTATTAGTTAAAATATCCAATTTTCTTTTGCTAAAGCTCTTACAATAAATTGAAGAGTACATTTTACTTTGCAACAAAATTAAAGCTTTTGTGACATAATTTTCTGTTATTTGTCGATCTGTGTAATTTAAATATGCTAATGCTGAGAACATTCAAATGCTTGCCTCTGAATGTAATTAACATAGCAACTTATTTTTAAAGTAACAATAATAGAAGTCATGAGATCATCTCACAGAAGTGATGAGATCGAGTCATCAGAAAAACCTCCCAAATGGTCCACATTAGCATTTTATCATGGTCTAGTCACTTGTAATATAATTTTGTTTTAGCTGTTCACAATTTAAGATTAGTAGACAAAGGGGGGGTAGAGTAATTATGCTTTACTTCTCTATTAACATATAGACATTTTCTTGGCTGCAGTGAACGAATTAAAGAATTTTCCTGGTAGAACCTTGCATTAGCCAAGCTATGGCAAAAATCAAGCCAAAAATCAGTTTTACATCAGGTCTATTTTTCTTTCATGAGATTAGAAAAATGAAAGATGTGAAACACATTTTCTTTATAAATCTTCACTCATAAATCCATTCCTTGCAATGTTATTACATGTCATAGTTCTTTTTTTTTTTGTTGTAATCTTTGGTGTTTAATTGGGTCTAAACTTGTCACTTGTCACAAGGTAATTGAGAAACACTTTCAAACGTTATTCAAATATAATTCAACAGCTAATATAGAACATAGAAGTCAATTTTAATCACATATAAGGTTGTACTTTAGTGAAAAATATTTATTTATTCATTTTATTATTATTTTTTATCAAATCATAACTTTGTACATTGATGCCTGTATAGGGTTCAGTGTACTGCTTTGATATACAATGTGAAATGCTTACATTGAACTTAGTAACACATCTATCACAATTATACTAATTTATTAATAGTTTTGAAATGTACCATTGCATCATACATATTAGGTGAGGTCCCCCTAAAAGCCCTCCCTCCTCCCATTTCCCCCCTCCCTTCGTTCTCCTCTTCCCTTCCACTTTCTGGACTATAGTTACGTTTTGCCATTCATACAAGTGTGTAGGTGATTATATATTGATTTCATAGTAGTATTGAGTACATCGGATACTTTTTCCCCATTCTTGAGATACTAATAAGAATATGTTCCAGCTCCATCCAGGTAAACATAAAATATGTGAAGTCTCCATATTTTTATGACTGTATGAGTATTCCATGGTATACATATACCACAATTTGTTAATCCATTCATGGGCCGATAGACACTTGGGCTATTTCCATGTCTTGGCTATTATGAATTGGGCTGCAATAAACATTCTGGTGCAAATGTCTTTCTTGTAAAATAATTTTTTTTTTTTTTGTAGAGAAAGAGTCTCACTTTATGGCCCTCAGTAGAGTGCCGTGGCCTCACACAACTCACAGCAACCTCCAACTCCTGAGCTTAAGCGATTCTCTTGCCTCAGCCTCCCAAGTAGCTGGGACTACAGGCTCCCGCCACAACACCCGGCTATTTTTTGGTTGCAGTTTGGCCGAGGCCGGGTTTGAAGCCGCCACACTCGGTATATGGGGCCGGCGCCTTACCGACTGAGCCACAGGCGCGGCCGTAAAATAATTTTTGATCATCCGGGTATATACCTAGTAGAGGAATTGCAGGATCAAATGATAGGTATACTTTTACTTCCTTGAGTGTTCTCCAAACTTCTTTCCAAAAAGGTCGTACTAGCTTGCATTCCCACCAGCAGTGCAGAAGCATTCCCTTCTCTTGGCATCCACATCAACATCTGCAGTTTTGGGATTTTGTGATGTGGGCTAATCTTACTGGAGTTAGATGATATCTCAAAGTGGTTTTGATTTGCATTTCTCTGATGATTAAGGATGATAAGCATTTTTTTCATGTGTTTGTAGGCCCTGTGCTTGTCTTCATCAGAGAAGTTTCTGTTCAAGTCTCTTGCCCAGATAGAAATGGGGTTATTTATTCTTTTCTTATTGATTAGTTTGAGTTCTCTGTAGTTCTTTGTCAGAAGCATAACCTGCAAAATCTTCTCCTATTCTGAAGGTTGTCTGTTTGCTTTACTTACTATGCTCTTGGCTGTGCAAAAGCTTTTTAGTTTGATCAGATCCCAGTAATGGATTTTTGGTGTTGCTTCAATTGCCTGGGGGGAGGGAGGGTCCTCCTCATAAAATATTCTCCCTGGCCAATTTCTTCAAGCGTTTTCCATGAACTCTCTTCCAGAATTTTTATAATTTCATGTCTTAAAGTTAAATCTTTTATACAGAGAGAATCAATTTTTGTTACTGGTAAAAGGTGGGGGTCCAGTTTCAGTCTTCCGTGGGTCATCAGCCAGTTCACCCAGCACCATTTGTTAAATAGGGAGTCTTTCACTCACTGAATATTTTTGATAGGCTTGTCAAAGATCAAATGATGATCAGTAGTTTGGTTCATCTCTTGGTTCCCTATTCTGTTCCATTAATCAACTGCTCTGTTTTTGTTCCAGTCCCGTGCTGTTTTGATCACTATAGATTTATAGTATAGCCTGAAGTCTGGTAATGTAATACCTCCTGATTTGTTCTTATTTCAGAGTAATGTATTTGCTATTTGAGGTTTTTTCTGATACCATATAAAATGAAGTACTATTTTTTCCAGTTCTTTAAAGTATGACAATGGTGCTTTAATATGTATTGCATTAAATCTGTAGATTGCTTTGGGTAGTATGGACATTTTAATAATGTTAATTCTTCCCAGCCATGAGCATGGTATATTTTTCCATTTGTTAACATCTTCAGCTATCTCTTTTCTCAGAGTTTCAAAGTTCTCTTTATAGAGATCTTTCACATCCTTTTTTAGGTAAATTCCCAGATATTTCATCTTCTTTGGCACTATTGTGAAAAGAATAGAGTCCTTAACTATATTTTCAACTTGAGTATTGTTGGCATATATAAAAACTACTTATTTGTAAGTATTGATTTTGTATCCAGAGATACTGCTGTATTCCTTGAGCACTTCTAAGAGTTTTGAAGTTGAGTCCCTGGGATATTTCAGGTATAGGATTATATCATCAATGAAGAGTGAAAGGTTATCTGCTCTGATCCTATTTGGATACCCTTGATTGCCTTCTCTTGCCTGATTGTGATGGCCAAGACTTTCATTACTATATTGAATAGCAGTGGAGACAGTGGGCATCCTTGCCTCATTCCTGATCTGAGTTAAAATGTTTTCAATTTTGCACCATTCAATATGATATTTGCTGTGAGTTTGCTGTAGATGGCCTCTATGAGTTTAAGAAATATCCCTTCTTTGCCTATTTTCTTAAGTGTTCTGATCATCAATGGATGCTGGATATTATCAAAGGCTTTTTCTGCATCAATTGAGAGAATCATATGGTCTTTGTTTTTTATTTTATTGATGTGATGTATTATATTTATAGATTTACATATGTTGAACCAACCCTGTAACACTGGAATAAAACCATCTTGATCAAGTTGTATAATTTTTTTGATGTGTTGGATTATTTCTGGTTTGAGTGTCAGGGTTATATTTGCTTCACCAAATGTGTTGGGAAGTATTCCTTCTTTTTCTATGCTTTGGAAAAGGTTGTATAATATAGGTAAGTACTAGCTCCTCTTGAAATGTTTGATAGAATTCAGATGTGAAGACATCTGGTCCTGGACTTTTCTTTTTTGGGAGATTTTGTATGTTGATGCTATTTCAGTGATTGACATAGGTCTATTCAAGATTTCTACTTCTTTCTGGTTGAGTCTAGGAAGGCAGCATGCTTCCAGGTATTGGTCCATTTCCTTCATATTTTCATATTTCTGGGAATAGAGATTTTTGTAGTAATCATTGAGGATTTTTTGAATTTCTGAAGTGTCTGTTGTTATTTCTCCTTTATCATTTCTGATAGACAATATTAGAGATTTTGCTTTTCTATTTCTGGTTAGGTTGGCCAAAGGTTTATCAATTTTGTTCATCTTTAAAAACAAACAAACAACTTTTTGTTTTGTTGATCTTCTGAATGATTCTTTTGTTTTCAATTTCATTTAATTCTGCCCTAATTTTGGTTATTTCTTTTCTTCTGCTGGGTTTGTTTTTGGAATGTTCTTCCATTTCCAGTTGCTTGTGATGATCCATTAAGTTGTTGGCTTCCTCTGTTTCTGTTTTCTTGATGAAGGCTTCCAATGTTATAAATTTCCCTCTTAAGACTGCCTTCGCAATATCCCACAGGTTTTGATAATTTGTGTCTTCATTATAATTTTGTTCCAAAAATTTGGTGATTTCCTTCTTAATCTTGTCTTTGACCCAGCTATCATTCAGCCTAAGATTATTTAGTTTCCATGACTTTGTTTGAGTATGAAGATTCCTGTTTCTATTGAGTTCAACTTTTATTCCATGGTGGTCTGAGAAGATACAAGGAATAATTTCTATACTTATATATTTGTTAAGGTTAGACTTGTGTCCTAGGATATGATCTATTTTGGAATATGACCCATGGGATGATGAGAAGAATGTATATTCAGTTTTATTAGAGTGAAATGTTTTGTAGAGGTTGGTAAAGTCCACTTGCTCTAGGGTCAGTTTTAAATCTAATATTTTTTTGTTTAGTTTCTTCTTGGAGGATGTATCCAAATCTGTCAAAGGGGTGTTAAAATCTCCAACTATTATAGTGCAGAAAGATATCAGGTTGTTCATATCTATCTGGGTCTGCTTTATGAATTGAGGAGCATTCGGGTAGGGTGCATAAATGTTAATTATTGAAATCTCTTTGTGTTGGGTGTTTCCCTTGACAAATATGTACTGACCTTCTTTACCTTTCTTTACCTTTGTTGGTTTATAGCCAATTGTATCTGCTACTAAAATTTCAACCCCTGGTTTTTTTCTGGTTTCCATTTGCCTTTATTATACAAGTCCATCCATTCACCGTGAGTCTACTTGTATTCTTTAAGGTAAGATGAGATTCTTGTATACAGCAGATATCTGGTGTGAGTTTATGTATCCAGTCAGCCAGCCTGTGCCTCTTTAGAGGACAATTTAAACCATTCATGTTACTTGAGAGAATTGATAAGCCTGATCGTGTTTTGGGTGTCATGATTTTAAGATGTCTAGAGGACATTTTTAATCCTTCCACCACTGTGGAAGTTGGGTTTTGTTCAAAAAATTTCTGGGTGAGTTTACTTTGAAGGTAGAGCATTGTGATAGTCATTGTGAAGGATAGGTTTGAGAATATCCTGTAGAGTTGGTTTAGTTATGGAAAATTTCTTCACTATGTCTGTCATTAAAGTATTTGATTTTCCATCACAAATGAAACTCAGTTTACCTGAATACAGGGTCCTGGGATGGAAGGTATTTTGTTTTAGGAGTTTGAAGGTTAATGACCATCTTCTTCTGGCTTAAAACATTTTGGCTGAGAGATCTGCAGTCATTCTGATACTTCTCCCTTTATAGGTAATGCTTTTCTTACATCAGGCTGCTTGCTGAATTTTCTCCTTTGTCTTAACTTTGGCAAAGTTAATCACAATATGTCTAGAAGATGCTTTCATAGTTGATATTCTGATGCTATTATTCTCTCAGCCAGAAAGCAAATTTTACATTCAAAGTTTATGGTTTTTATTCTACTTCATCTGTAGCCATGCTCAAATTCCATATTGTCCACTACTGTTCAACATGCAGTTTAGTTCAAATAATTCCTATACCATGAAAACCTTTCCAAGTGTAATAAGTAAGACAAAGTTGATGTCATTAGTAATTATTTTACCTATTTGAAAAAATATGGTTCATGCTTACTAAACATACAAAGAAACACATAAAATAGTCTTTCTCTGACAACATTTCTATTTTTTTTACAGCTTTTTAGCCATACAATTATAATACAAAAATAGTACATGCTTAATGTATACAATCTGATGAATTTGGCACATATACACGCACACCTAGAATCCCATCAACACCATTAATAAATGTATTTATCACTTCCGAGAGTTTTCTTATATCCCTTTGCTCACACCCACATTTCCTTATTAATTGTAGGTTCTGGAATTCTGATCACTGTAAAGTACTGTGAAGGATCTAGGATTTTACACTACTTAAAGCTGACACATAAAGCTTGTAAGATGTGAAACTTAGTAAATGTGGAAAGTAAATGTCTTAGCACAATAACTAAGAAAATGCCAGGAAGGCTATGTTAACCAGTGTGATGAAAATCTGTCAAACGATCTATGAAACTAGTGTATGGTGCCCCATGATCACATTAATGTACACACCTATGATTTAGTTAAAAAAAAATATGACACATTAGCCTGCCACTGTTTCATAGATGCTCTCAGAAGACACAAGACCTGTGCATCACAGACAAAGGAATTATTTATTTCTCACAGTAAAAGGATATTAGTCACTAGGAGATCCATATTTGCATTGGTTTACAGAATCCCATTTCGCACAGGGTTATACACAGGGGTTTGAGGTGATCTCTGTACACAGGGTGGGTTTTAGGACAGAAGATAAACCCTGAGCTTAGGGAACCTGGATCTTCTAAAATTAACATTTGTTTCTGCATCTAAGTTTACCTCTGTCCCCCAAAACCTACTAACCCAAATAACCTTAGCTCCTTAAAATGATGATGTTTAATTCAATGACAAGTTACTTGAAGTACAGTGTAACAAGCTCTTTTTTTTTCCCCTGGTTGGGTGAAGTCATTCTTATAATTGTGCCCCATTCAGTGTAACAAGCTCTTACGGAGATCACACCTATGTTACAGAATTTATTGGGCAATAGTACAAGCTGAGGAATGAGCACTTCAATTCGCTTATGCCTACCTATAAATATATTTTTAGTTTGAAACAAATATCTCTGATTTAATATTCAATATAAGACACAATGTTGCAGACAATCTAGAATGCTCATTTTCTAGGGGAAAGCAACAAAATATATTAATAACTAGTAATATTGCCATAATGCATTTAAAATTTTAATTTCCCTGCATACAGTACAAATTCTATGACTTATGACCATGAAGATTGCATAGATGTAAAATTTAGAAAGTATTTTATAAAGACATTTAACACCCACTTATAGCGAGTTTAAAATTATATTAATACAATTTATTGGGAGTTGTTTGCTATTATTCTTGTATGTATTTCATTAAAGATAGATATATATTAAAAATATTGATAAGTTTAAAATCTAAAAAACTTCATAATTTTAAAAATATGATCACTTATAAAATAAACATAGAAAGACTTGACAAATTCTAGGGAGTGTCTAAAAAAGTGGAGTAGCAATTTGATTTTCAAGTTTTCTTATTATACAAAGTAATAAGCTTTGAGTTTGAAGTTTGCTTTAAAAAACAGTTAAAACTCTGCTTCACATCTTTCCAAAATGATTTTGTTTACTTTAAATCAATGACCATTACGTGTAACCTCAGTTTAGAGCTGATTTTCCAATCAGAAGCTTTGTTCCCCCAAAGCCCCACATTTATACACGTGATTTTCCTCCCCACAAAGTTACATGGTACATGATAGCAGTTGTTAGCTTCTGTGGGCCAGAGACTTTCTATTTGCTCATACTGTAGATCTGTAATAAAACTTTAAATTCCAAATGTAAAAAGATTACATGGATAATGATCAGCAGTCTCAAAATATTTAAGAAGTCTATCCAAATGCTACAAAATGTCTTACTTGCAGTTTTTTTTGGCACTTAATTTGCAACTTGGCATTATGAGAATACTTCCATTTGGTGATCAGCTGAACTAAAGCACAGATAATTTGTACGTATTCCAAAGATTATAATTAAGGTTATCACAGGGATAAACCCCCGCATATTTGCAGACTTCCTAGGCAGCAGTAATAACCAGCTCATCATCTTTTAATTAAAATCGTAGTCATCTTGTTTTCTAAAAATAGAATTGTGATTCCTTTATTGTCAATGGAATGGTATACTCACTGTGTAAAACATTTCACTTTAGTTTGCATTTCATATTAGAACGTTTTTGGTCTCATGTGACACATATTATCAAACTAAATTTGAAATAATACCATATGCCCATAGTATTTAGTATAACGGGAATGTGTTTTAGAGGACATAACTAGCTTTTAACGTAATCATGTCTATTGCAATATAATATTTGCTTTATAAACAAAGCAAGTGCAGACATAACTTCTTTGCAAATTTTAAATAAAAGGATTTATAAGGTAATATATTTCATTTAAGGTAATACTCTAAGTGAATAATTTTGTTATATTTATGATTATATATTTTCTTCCCATTATTATTGTTTCTAAGTTGACAAATTAGATTTATAAATATTTAAGAGTGGATGAAGACCAACAGATGCTTAAGCAGAGGAGGAGGAGATTGATGGCACCCGGATTTATAAACCCAGGACTTGATTATGGTATATAAAACAGCAAAGATTAAGAATTATCCCTAAAATACAGAGTTTCATTTTTTAAAAATATGCCACTTTACAGATTTTTTGCTTCCATGATAAAAGTTGAAACCTAGACAGTTTCATATTGTATTTCATCAAATCCTCTCATTCTCATTCAAACCAAATGTGCAGTGCACTTGTTTCTTACTTTCTCTTTAACAATTAAAGTTGTAAAATTTAAAACACTTTATTACAGAGACTAACCAACATTAAATTTACTCTTCTTATTACTATTTCTGCTTTGAAACCACAGTGTTGATTCTTTTATTTTTTATGATATTCAAAACACTTAAATAGAAAATAATAGACTGCATGAAATAAATGGCAAATTAGGGCGACCAAAATGTTCCTTTATTTTTAATATCCTATGGCTTAGTGAGTCATTGAAACTGGGTAATATCAGAGTAAACTTGTGCATGATAAGAAGCTACATGAGCACAGATCCTGAATGACGAGTGACATACTGGAGATTTAAAGAACTGGCTGAGCTCCCAGCTGAGTGTAGCCAAATGGGTGAGTTTAGCAACACCATGTTGAACAGAAACATCAACCCAGTGAACACAGCCAATCCAAGGAAGAAATAGAAAAAAAAAATTATTTTATATATGAAGTCATTTTGTGAAGACTTGTTATACAAAGAAAGAACAACAACAAAAAAAAAGGTTTAAGTTAGCTACAAAAAATTTTTCCTTCTTTGGATTAATGAGTAGTCTGTGTCCTAACAATAATACACTGTCAAAAGTATTCCTGCTTTACATATTCTGTGAAGCGGTGCTGCTCAACAGAGAGAGGAAAACAAGAGGATCTCCACTGGAGGAAGTGGACATCTGAGGGTTAATAGAAAATCAATGGATTAAGATAAACACAGAAAATAACAACAAAACCCCACAAGTCCCCAAGATACCGGTAAGCACATCATCAACAGGTTGAGTGTGTTCAAAGCTGCTTCTCTGTCCTATGGTACTCTTTGGCTCATTTTACTACTAGAATGCTCACCTAGAGAAACATTAAAATAACATGAATCACATTTTAAAAAATGGTGGATATAGTCTTATGCTTGTGGTGCCTGTGGCTCAAAGGAGTAGGGCACCAGCCCCATATACCAAGGGTGGTGGGTTCAAACCCAGCCCCGGCCAAAAACTGCAAAAAAAAAAAAGAAAGAAAGAAAGAAAACATGGTGCATTGCTTATGCTTAATCTATTTGGCCTGTGCATATACAATGATGTAAAGAAAGACTACACATCATTCTCTTTTAAAAAAAAGAAAATAGTAAGGTGGCACCGTATGCGGGCAATTCTGATTTTACTCTGCAGAGAGGCTGTGTGCTGTCCAGTAACAAACACTCCATGTAAGTAACTACTAATAAACTCATTCATCTCTCAAAGGTGAATTTTCCTGAGTAATTCTTTGGTCTTTCAACACCTCCTCAGTTTGGAAGGTAGTTTTCCTATACTATCCTAGCTTTCTCTCAAACAAAAATTTCTGTGATGATAAAAATAAGGTTTGATGAGGGGGAGACAAGGTGGCTGACTGGAGCCATTGGTCTCCAGATCATCTCAGGAAGAAAAAAATATTACACAAAATCATAGTCCAGGTGTAATTCTCACTGAAAAGTGCCAGGACTTACCAGAGAGTCCATGGAAAGAAATTGAAACCCAAAATAACAAGGAGCTGCATTTCAGCAGGTATCAATACCCAAGAAATTTGGGGACTTATAGAAATGATTGGTGTGGATGGGTTTTTTTGTTTGTTTGTTTCTATTTTCCTCCTTTTATGCCTCTAGCTGACAGCAGGCTCCCAATTTTGGGGGGAAGGTTTTATACTATCATGATCTCAAAAGTTGCTGCCACTTGTGAACAGGCAGCTTCTCAAGAGCAGAGCCCTGAGCTTCCACCCACCATGAGGTTGCTCCCCCTCACCACAGACCCAGCTGAGGCAGTGGGCACCCTGCTGCTTTTCCACCAGGGTGTGCTCTGTCCTGCCAGGTAGTTTCAGCCCTTCAGTTTTCTTCTCACTGCTCCCCCCACAAATATTTTCTAATACCTACCCAGACTGTGGTGGCCATAGGAGGTCAGTAAGTCCTAGGGGAACGGGGACATTCAGTGTGGGTAGGCTGCGTTCAGGGGAGAAGAGAAGGTAGGGAGCTACAGAGTGCCAGTTTTCTGGCACTTGGGACAAAGGGACCAGAGTGCCAGTTTTATTCCAGCCAAGCTCTTCTCCTGCACTTCGGGGCTATGGCAGTCCCCACATGGCTTGGCACAGGAGCCTCTGGGGACAATTGAGCTGGGGCTCTCAGGAGAGGCTGCTCCCCTCTGTTGGCATGCCCTCCACACCCAGCCTTCCACAGACAGTGGGGATCAGGCTTTTCATCCTGAAGAGCTGAAGGGGACCATCAGGGGCTTGGACAGTGCCCACCTGCCCAGCTATTCTCACTACTGTCACTGATCCAGCAGAGCAGGGTAGACCTGAGGGGAGAAGGAACTAAGCCTAATTGAGCATTCCATGGGCTACACAACACCAGTGCATCTTCCTGACACAGGCAGGTGTTAAACTTGGGGATTAGAGGACAGGCCTGAAGGCTGGATCTCATGCCCAAGAACTCAATCTGGTTGTCAGGGGCATGGAGGAGATATTAGTGGGCTAATCTTGGGAGGCAAGCAAGACCAAGTGTGCTGAATTAGAACTAGAATGTGGAACTCATCCAAGCCACAGCGCACTCACAGAGCACACCTCCCTACAAGAAAGTCACACATTCACTCTGGGGCAGGATACTGCAAGGACAGCCTGGCCTCTGGTGCCATTGCTGGGTGAGTATAGAGAGTTTGAGCAGGTACATGGAGCTACACTCCAACACCCCAAAAGGATATCAGCAGGGAAGAGGAAGAGAGAGAAGAGTAAAGCCCACTCTCACCTTCCTGACTGTGAATCGCCAAATGCCCCTTTCCTGAGAGCAGGCATTTGGCTTGGTGGGGCTGCTTCAGTTACAGCCCCACTTTCCACATTCCACAGTGGCCTGAGAGTGAACCCTTGACCCTGTTGAGACAGCTCTTATACCCACCTTTGTGGAGTCAGAATTCAACTCACTTGACCCAACACCACTTAGGCTCGCTCCCCCAGTCACCTTGCCTGTGATAGAGCATGATAAGTGGTCTCCTGGGACCCACTGTCCAGAACACACAAGCACATCTCCTAAGTGACTAGAGCCAGACATAGTCCTGAATTACACCACTACACCTGCCTTCTTAGTTCATATACATAGATGATCCAGATCACGCTTCATGGATTCAAATTCCGGTGCATCGTCACAATGCAAGAGCCGTGAGTTCACGGCCAACATACAGTTAAAAATTTCCTGTTTCTCTATCAATGTTTACTTGGTCTACTATGCTTTTCATAGTCAAGTGATGATTTTGACTCACAATTCTATGCATGTTTTCAGTGTTTTTGTCAGTTCTGCTTGTTACTGGCTGCCTTGACCACTCATCCTCTGTGATACTTTGTCTTCTCAAAAAAATGTTTAATCCATTCGTATACTGCCCTTTTCTTCATGGTATTGTCCCCATAAATCTGGACTAACCTGTTCCTGACTTCACTTCCATTCCTTTCAAGTTTAACAAGAAATTTAATGTCAAGCTCCAAAATTGTTGTGATGGCACCCTAAAACCCACAACAGTAATGAACACCACTCAGCAAGATACTGCCACACTTTGAGATGAACACAACTGTGCTACCAAACATAAGCGCACAGTGGCAAGTTTGCGACCTTAGTTATCAGACCTCACGTGTGTATATACGCACACACACATATAACATATATACATACATACACACACACCACAGAATACTACTCAATCACATTTTCTGCAGCAACATAGATGGAATTGAAGTCCAAAAAGTTAAGTGAAATAACAAAGAAACAGAAAGTCAAATGTTGCATGTTGCAAAGCTCACCAAACAAGAGGTAACCACTGGGTGCACAAGGACACAGAGGGTGAAATAAGAAACGTCAGAGACTCTAAAAGCTAAGACTAGGACACGGGATAAGAAATTACTTTTTCACATTCTTAACTCCAGAAAGTTTTTTGTTTTTTTTTAATGCATGTTGACTATATTTGTCATATTATAAATTAACATTGTAATATATTTTACTTTATTTTTAAAAGATTTACTTTATTTAATTTAGTTTATTTTAAAAAGACAAATAAGTTATAATAGATATAATAAAATGTATTTTTCTTACATTGACTAAATAAATACAATATACACATAAGATAACAATACTTTACAACAACCTGGAATTACATTGCATTCGATGTGATAAGTAATCTAGAGGCAAAGTATCCAGAAGAAAATTAGTAGGTTATATATAAAAATTACTCTATTTTACATGAGGGACTTGAGCATCTCTGTATTTTAGCACCTCCCTGTGGTCCTAGAACCATTTCCCCAGGGATATAGGGATGTTCAAGACAACTTTCTGACACAAAAAGGTGTTTCAAATGTTTCAGATGCATTTTATATTTTTCGCATTTTTGTAATGGAATTATTGAATTTTACAAAGACCTACATTTTCTTGATGTCACTGGTGTATCATCAATTTTAGTGAGTTTCAGTGACCAGAGCGAAGAATTTTGTATATGTAATTTTACGTATGTGTTTGTCTGTCTGTCTGTCTATCTATCTACCTGAGAGAGGGAGTTAAAGAGTGAATCATGTCAATGCCTCCAATTTGGGGCTAATACCATAGGGACCTTCTATCTCTCCTGCAGTCCATGTTTATATTTCTCTCCTTTAACAATAAAAACCTCATTTCCTAATTTTTTTATGGTATTTAGGGAATAGCAAACAGTATTTCCTGGGAATGAAGTGGTATTTTTATTTTAAAGGCTAGTAATCCATCCTCAAAGCACAAAATGTGCTGGGGTATAATAACATTTACTCCAATATTTATTCAAAGAATCACATGGCTGCACACATAACCCAGCCACTTTCTGGCTTTCAGGCAAAATCACATTTAAACTAACTTAGATGAGGAAAATATATTCCCTTTTATTATGTAAAGACCTTCCTAGGTTAATCAATTTTCATATTTAACTATTAGAAAATCCTTTGTCCTATATCCTCCATGCTGAAATATAACTTTTCTTTTCCTTCTTCCATTCAAAGGAAAGAAAATAGTTGTCATTATCTACTGAATAGATACCTCTTGAATATCCTTTTATATTCTAGAATCTTATTATACCACTTAGCCTCATTTTTCCCCTATTTTTATTTTTTAATTTGAATCTTTCTTCAAGATCTTATTTACTTTTTTTACTTATAATCCTTGTTATTCTGCTGATACTCAAATTTTTATTAAATGTTGAACATTTTAGAGCATCATTCGAAATGGAACAAAGTAGTGAAAATGTGGCTGAGTTTGATGTAACTCAACTACATTTGTCTGTTTTTAAAGTTATTCTCTATTTATGATTTACAATGTTATTTTTTCTATTAGGTACTAAAGGTGTTTTTTTTACCCCATTCAGTCATACATAACTATTTAAGCCACTTCTTATTGTAAGTCACATTAATTAGTACAGCAGCACCAGCAATTCCAGAATTGTGCTGTTGCTATGATTCAACTTGTAAAATGAGCCTTTATAGAAAATATCTTCATTTTCTCAATAACTGAATAACAATAAGATTGCAACGAAACCATTTATTAAGTGCTTTATATGTGCCAGCCAGTGTGGTAAACACATCCTCGAACCATCTAATTCAATTCTTACAATACTTAGAATAAATACTACTATAAGTAGTATTTCTTATTACTTGGGAGAAATGATTAACACAAGAAGTTGAATTGCTTCTTGGATACAGATCAATCTAATTCTGAAATCTGCACTTTCAACACCACACAAACTTCCTCCAAATTTAATTGGGTTCCTAATGCTTCATAAATTACCTTATTGATAAGGTCTAATTTTTTTTTATTGCAATCATAGGAAAACAGGATAGTTCTGCTTAAACTTTATTCCACTATCATAGTAACCTGTACCTGTAATTTTCAAGTCACTAAGCTGGTACATAATTGTCCTGAATAAGTTCCATTATGTAACAGAAATTATATGGGGAGATTTATTAGAAGATAGTATAGAATGAGAACAGGGAGAGTATGGAATTAACTGAGGACAGAACTGTAATTTTGAAGACTAAAAAGAATCCGGAAGGGTGGATTTCAGTTTGACAGGAAGAAGATGATTTGTGTTAGTTGGTGGTAGCCAGTTTGGGGAGCAAATGACAATGTGGTACAGTCCTGGGTCTCAGGGTGGATAGTTGCCATTGCAGGACTAAAGTAATACCAGGGTACACGATGCAGCATATCGATGCCATTTTTATTTTTTTTCCAATGGTTGAGGTTGAGGACCAGCATCAGTGTGAGTTATGATCTGACAGGGGCTACAATACTGGTGGGTGAGGAGCTTGCTCCAAATAGTACTAGAAGCACAGGTTAGAAAATCAGAATATACACACTGTCTACCTCCAGTATCTACCATCATGATGTTGTAGGAAACGGATTATAATTAAGCCCACATGTCTGAGGATTATGATTTCTCAGTAAGAATTTGTAGAGCTTGGTTTAATAGAATAGAATAAGAATAGGATGATATAATTATACTACATTTCCACTATGTTTTATTTTTAAATAGGTTGAGGAATCCAGAAAAAGGTATTGTTGTTATAATTATAGCATATCAGAACAGAGGAGGACATTAAAATTATCTAGTTTAGAAAAGGGGACTGGAAGAAAACATTTATAGCTTTAAGGTTTAAAACTTAACCTGCCAGAAGCTTTAATAGGTAGCATATACACAAAGGGAAGGGTCTTTGTTCTAGTAAAACTTAATTATAAAACAGGTGGTAGGCCATGTTTGGCCCATGACGAAAAGTAGTTTCCAACCTTTGATCTTGTCATTTTTGGATTAGGAAAATGAATTCTAGCATGAATTGTCAAATAGCCAAACTGGGGACATAAATAGAAGTCAAATCTTCAGATCCTAGATTGACATGCTGAATTTATCTCTCATAACATATGCAGATAACACCTACGTTTTGCAGAGGCAATTATTGCTTGAAATAATAATTCTAATAAATAATTGCTTTGGCATATTCTAGCTTTATTGAGGTATAATTGCCAAATAAACACTGCATATATTTAGGTTGTATGTTATGATATTCAGATACATGTACACATTGTGATGTGATTACCACAGTCAAGGCAATTAATGTTTTCATCATCTCACACTTTGCTTTGTGTGTGTATGTGTGTGTGTGTGTGTGTGTGTGTGTGTGTGTGATGAGAACATTTCAAACACACAGTACCGTATTATTAGCAATAACCATCAGGCTGTGCATTCAGTCCCCCTTACTTATTCATCTTACACTGTGCACACCCTGGTAACTTAAATTCTGGGGGAGTTAGACTTATTTTCTTTTTGTGTCTATCTTATGTCTATTATTATCTCCAGACACATTTACACATACATGTTGCAAATGTCAGGATTCCTTCTTTTTTTTGGTTGGGTGCACACACATACACACATACATTGTGATTTCTTTACCCATTTACCAATGAACATTTGAGTTGTTTCTTGTTTTGTTTTGTTTTTATAGAGACAGAGTCTCACTTTATGGCCCTGGGTAGAGCGCCGTGGCCTCACACGGCTCACAGCAACCTCTAACTCTTGGGCTTACGCGATTCTCCTGTCTCAGCCTTCCGAGCAGCTGGGACTACAGGCGCCCGCCACAACGCCCGGCTATTTTTTTGTTGCAGTTTGGCAGGGGCTGGGTTTGAACCCGCCACCCTCGGCATATGGGGCCGGCGCCCTACTCACTGAGCCGCAGGCGCCGCCCCATTTGAGTTGTTTCTATACCTTGGCTATTGTGGATAATGCCGAAAACATGGGAGAGTATATGAATATCCAGTATAGAGGTTTTATTTCTTTTGAATATATACCTAAAAGTGAGATTGTTGTATCAAAAGGTAGTTTTATTGTTTATTTTTGTGTTTTAAGGAAATTCCACATTGTTTTCCATAATGAATGGACACGTTTACATTTTCACCAGCAGTGTACAGGGTTTCCTTTTCTTTACATCCTCACCAGGGGTTGACGTCTATTGACTTTTTGATTGTAGCAATCCTAAGAGATGTTATACGATACGTCATTGTGTTTTTTATTTGCACGGCCCTGGTGGTTACTGATATTGAGCATCTTTTCATAAACCTGCCGGCAATTTAAAAAAAAGAAAATTTTTTTTTAATTTCAAAATTTGCTGGAAAAAATGTACAAACTAATTCAGACAGCATTTAGGAAAATTTTATACCATTCAAAAAAGATTGTGCAGTCTATAACTCCTCTTCAAAATAAAAACGTAGGGAATATTTTAATTGTCGCAACATTTCATGAGGCTTATATACTTCTAGTGGTAAAATTGAGATAGGCATTAAACAAAAAATGATATAAAATAAATCACACTTGTAAGTGTCCACTCAATCCCAAATAAAATGTTATCTAACTAAATCCTTCAAGGCTTAAAAAGCCTCATGAATATGTAAGTAATATATCAGAAATGCAAAACTGGCTAAACTTCATGAAACCAATTAAGCTGATTCACTGTATCGGCAGATTAAAATAAACTTAAATATATCCTCAGTATAAACCCAAACAGAAATAAAATGTGATATAAGAAAGATGTTTTATAAAATTCAACATTCATAAATAGCAGTAATTCTTCATGAAAGAGTTAAAAGGGGACGGCATCAACCATGCAATAAGAATCTACCAAAATACAGCATCAGCTTACAGAAATCAGTATCTACTAGAAGCCACTTTGAAATGAAATTTAAAATTTACAATAAGAAAACAATCATAAAACTATGGAGTAACAGGTCTAATAAATCGTCAAGAATGTATTGAACATATGGTATAGAAGAACTTCTTCAACAAGTTTAATAAGCCTCCAAATAAAAGTACGAAAATGATAAATTTATTTTGAATGTATTTGTTGTCGTTAATTCTTTACAAGGTTTGTGTTTCTAGTCCTTACCTTCAGCATTGCTATTATTATTAAATTTTAAGCGTTTTTAATTCTGTGAAGGCAAAAGTGGAAACCTAATAAACACATGTATAGGTAAAAAAATAAATAAATGATAAATTTAACATTAAAGACCACATATGAAAAGGTATATTAAAGAAAGAAGGAATGAAAGTCACAATCCAGAAGATAATAATTGCTATATATAAAAAGGAGAGGAGATTAATTATTACAATCTATTTACTAAATTTATGAGAACTAGACAAAAATGTTGGCAAATTACATAAAAAATGATGCTTATGGATGAAAACTTATTTATTTGGGATGTTAATAAGTGAAATGAAAAACATGAATTTAAAATAATTTTAAATGTTGAATAGTCAAAATTTAAAAGTCTGATTACGAACAATTTTTTTCAAGGTTGAAAAAAATGGGAATAAAAATGCCCTGCTCCTTGAATATGCACTATGGAAATTACCACAATCAGTATAGAAATCTAATTCTAATACCTAGTAAAATAAAATTACACATTCTGAGAGAAATTTAAATTCTAGTTAAAATTCCTCAAAAAATTCATATGAAAATTGTTCAAATATCAAGGATATATTTAAAAAGATGTTCATTATACTGCTAATTAATTTTTTTAAAAAAACTTGAAGACCATCTTGTTATAGATCAATAAAGAATTGGATAAATTAGCAATGATGCATTCAAACGTAATATGTGTTTCTATTATAAAGAACTAAATAAATGTGTATATATACATAACATATGGTCATGGCTAATTCACAAATATAATTTTCTTTCAGTGAAAAAGTAACAGTTGTAAACATATAGGTGCAGTATAATTTCTTTCACGTAAAGTTTTAAAACTCACAAAACGGATTTACATTTTGTTATTTCTACGCAGGTGAGAATTAACGGGAGCATAGTGTTAATGTAGAGGCTTGAGTATGGAGTATTACCTATGTATGAATATCTAATTCCCTATAGACACGCAAAGTAGGCATTGTATACATAATAACCTGGGCTGAAATACAGGTGTAAGCATCTTGGTGTGTGTAATATTATTTTAATATTTTCCAATATTTGAAATATTTAATAACTTTATACTTATGGGGAAACTATTATCTTTCATTTGTACATAATGTGTAGACTGTTAGAAAAATATTTATTATTTATATTAATGTGTCTTAGATAAAAACTTTCTAAATTTCTAATTTGTAATTTCTCACATTTTCTTTTTTTTTTTGTAGAGACAGAGTCTCACCCTATGGCCCTCCGTAGAGTGCCGTGGCCTCACACAGCTCACAGCAACCTCCAACTCCTGGGCTTAAGCGATTCTTTTGCCTCAGCCTCCCGAGTAGCTGGGACTACAGGCACCCACCACGATGCCCGGCTAAATTTCTCACATTTTCAATCACTAGGAAGAATGGAGTTGAAGCAGTTGGTCTGCGATCCACATCTTTTTCATTATAGAGATTCCACTAACTAGAAAAGAATGAGGGCAGAGCCTGTGGCTCAAAGGAGTAGGGCGCCAGCCCCATATGCTGGAGGTGGAGGGTTCAAACCCAGCACCAGCCAAAAACTGCAAAAAAAAAAGAATGAAATTAGGTACTGTTTGAAAAATTTACTTTGTTGACATTTTGTTATGCCATCCTAGCTCACTTCTCCTGTCAAAATATGTACTTTATTTTAAATGGAAGTAAAGTTCATAAATGCACAGGTTTTCTTTTTTGCTTAGAATTAAAATTCTAAATCAGAGTACCTCAGTTCATAACCTAGGTACTCAGTTCATAAACTTATGTTCACCTAGATTAAATAATTTTATTTGATCTTAATGTGATGATACTAATAATGGTAATACTGGTTTTAATGTGGTTTATCAAAATCTATATATTTTTTAAGTTCGATTAATGTTTAATAATAAAAGTATACTTTCAATTTGTGTTTTTGTTTTGGCTCTTTTCCAAGATATTAATGCTGGGTATATGCTTCTGTTGGTGGCCCACCACCTCAAAGGAAAAGGAGTATATAATTATACCTGTCACCTTCTATTCCGCAACGCCAGGTCCTGATAAAATAGTCATTGACAAGCTACAACTAATTTGTCAAATACTGTATTATAGACACACGTTTTAACTTTCAGTCTCCCAACAACTTTATTCATTAAATACCTTTGAAATTATTTTTATAGATGAAAAAACACCCACAGTAAAAAACAAACAAACAAACAAAAGAGCATATAAATCCAGATCTGTCAACAGCCAGTCCTTTAGGGGTTAGTGGAACAATGGGATGAGAGATATGATAAATTTGACATCACATGCAGTTGGAAAGTGCTATGAGGGATAGTTTCTATTTACCCAAAGATCTTTATTTGAAATACATTACTCTTGTTTCTCACACAGGATTTGCCACTTAAATGTTTCAGTTTAGTGACGTTCAATAATTTGGTTGCTAACTTAATTTTTTATTTTTTAAATTTCAGTTTAAGATGAGTGCACAAATGATTAGATTACATTGTTGGCATTTGCTAGGTGACGTCCATGTTACAGTTGACCCTAGATTGTGCTGGCTAGGTGAGAAAAACCAGTCTTCCTCCCTCCTCACCTCTCTCTGCCCTCTCCTGCCTCTTGCCTCCATTTAAATTTTACTGTGTTTTTCTCTTCTGTGGACATGCAGTTGTTCATCTGCTGGTTTCATATTGGTATTGCTACTTGTTTTTCCATTATGCGATACTTTACTAAGGAGAATATTCTTCAGCTCCATCCAGGATAATACAAAAGATGTAAAGTCTCCATCTTTTTATGGCTGCATAGTATTCCATGAAATACATATACCACAGTTTATTAATCCATTCATAGGTTGACAGTGCTTGTGTTGATTCTACATCTTGGTGGCTTTGAATTAAAATAATAGTTTATAAAACTTGGAGCATCTGAAAATTGAAAAAAAAAAACTCTCTAAGAAAGGACAACTCCACTGGTGTAAACATTGTTTAGATTCAATACCTACAGTCAAGTCAAATAGTTCCCTCTCAATACTTTCCTTAACATAAAAAAGTGGATATCTGTGTACATAGGATGAAGCTAAACTTGTGTCTCTCACAGTATACAAAATTTAATTCCAAATCCTTTAAAGCCTTAAACGTAAGACCTGCAACTATAAAACTACTACAAGAAAATATAACAGTAGGGTGATCAGTTCTTGTATATTTCAAAGTAGCTAGAAGATTTGAAATGTTCCAACACAAATAAAAAGTTTGAGGTTATGGATAAATACCATGATCTGATAGTTACAAATTGCATATATGTATCAGAGTATCACATATAACTCCTAAATATGTACAATTATTATTTATCAATAATAAAGAGTATTTCCAACATCTTTAACAGTTAGTTCATGCGTTCTGTTAGCAAGATCTGCTCAAAACTTCTATGAAGGCAACCACTGATCTAACTTCTGCCCCTATAATTTTGTCTTTTCTACCATTTCATAAAAAATCAATAACTGAGAAAAGATTTCTATATAATTTTCTTCTTATAATGTTTTGGTGCTGCATTAATTTTGTTTTATGTGTGAATAGTTAACTTAAATTCTGAGTAAGATTACATATTATGAATGTACTGCATTTTGCTTATTCAGATGAAGAATATTTGGATTGTTTTAGTTATAGACTGTCAGGAATCGTTTTCTAAAAATTTATTAAAATTATTTGTATGAATATATATGTCAGTCATCTTGGACAGATTTCTGAGGAGGAATTGCTGGTTTTATTGAGTCTATAAACCAATTTTTCAAATTGGTTCTAATGTTTTATATTCCCAACAGCAGTACACAGGGGTTTGAGCTTCTCTATATTATTTCAATACCTGATGGTTGCTGCCAGGGACACTATGCCTCCTGGTGTCGCAGGAAAGAATCAGGTAGGACACAGACTGAAGTGCTAACTTTCAAGAAGTGGGCTAACCAGAGGTGCAGGAGAGCCCTGAGCCCCCTCCACAGTAGCTATTTGTTAGGGTTATACACAACAGGTGTGGAGAGTTGAAGTCGTGACAAATGAGGCTGCATGTGCTCATTCCTCACCTGTTCTTTCCCCACAATTCCCTAGAAGGAGCATCAAGCATCAATGTTTCACATTTGTTTACTAATGAGTGACCAATCTTATCTCATTCCAGAACACCGCGTTACTTGGGGGATTGCCCCTAAGACACAAAACATCTCTAGGCTCATCAGGAGACTGTCCTATTCTCAGTGTTTCCTTTTCATGTGGTAAGAATGAGTAACTATCCTTGCGAGCATGGTGTCCATTCCTCTACACCTGATATTATGCCTTTTTATTTATATTCATTTAAGTCAGTGCATAATAATATCTCACCTGGTTTTTTACTTGTATTTTCCTCATTATGAATGTTGTTGAGCATTGGTCCATGTGTTTATTTGCCTTTGGTTTATCTTCTTTGTTGAAGTGTTTGCTACAATCTTTTAATCAGTTTTTAGAATGGTTTGGACATTAAGAATTTAAAAATATATTCCAGATGCAACTGTTTTATCAATACGCTATTTGAAAAAGTTGACTGCCAGTCTGTCATTTAAGTGAAAGTTTCTAACCTTGATAAAGTCCAATGTATACATTAATGAATTCTTCTTATTTTATACTTCTGTGATCACATATAAGAGCGTCCCTACAGAAATTTTTACTATTTGGTTTTTGTTGCATTTTTATGGGCTTAGTATTTTTTTGAAAATCTCATATTTAGTTCTATGATTCATATTTGGATAAATTATTGTATAAAATTTGAGGTAGTGACACAAGCTAATTTTTATCCTGTTTTGCATGTTAATATATAAATTTTGCAATGTATTTTCAAGAAATGACTTCCATCTCATTGAATTACTTTGGCACCTCTGTCAAAAATCAATCAATTCTGGCCTCTATTCTAATTATTTGGTCTACATATCTATTTTTATAGCATGTATACATGGCTTTTTACCACTGTAGCTTTATGTTAAATTTTGAGATCCTGTAGGTTATATAAAACATATGTATACCTATTTTCATACTTGTCTCTGTGTTCTGCATTCTTTGTAAGTTTATATAAGAGAAAAAAATTTAAAACTCTACTAATGGTCGTCTGAAATATTGAAAGAAATTGTCAAATATTTATGTCGAAAATAATCTTAATGATTTGTTGTCAATCAATGGAAGATCGCTTGTGTCACCTCTAACATATCTGAACACCGTATTGTAGTGTATACTATACAAATATTGCACTACTTTATAATATTCGTAGCTAAGTATTTTACTTTTCAATGCTACCATATAAAATAAATTCACCAATTTCATTTTCAGATTGTTGCCACTATATACAAATACAAATTCTTTTTAAAATAGTGATCTTATAGCCTCTGACCTCACTAAAGTCATTAACTTATTCAAGTAAAGCTTTTTTTATTGTTGTCACTTGTTTGATTTGCTTTCCTTCTGTAAAGTCCTTATAGATTGCTATTTATGAAAACATTCTATCTGTGAAAGAAAAAAAGACAATTATATTTCTTTCAAGTCAATATAAATTCATATATTTTATTCTTTCTTGCTTTATTCCCTTGGCTAGATCCTCAAGTACAATGATGAATGGATGAAATAACAGCGAGCTGCCCTGTCTGATCACAATCTTAGGCAGAAATCATTCAGTTTAGGTCGGTTTTAGCATTAAGTATGATTTTTAGCTATAGGCATTCTGGAAATATTCTATGTTTGACATAGATATTTATTTTTATTACTGTTTTCGGATAAGTTTTTTTTTTTTTTTTTAATTTTTTTTTTTTATTTTTGGCCGGGGCTGGGCTTGAACCCGCCATCTCCGGCATATGGGACCGGCGCCCTACCCGTTGAGCCACAGGCGCCGCCCTCGGATAAGTTTTTAATCATGAATGGCTGTTAGATTTTATCAGTGGTTTTGTTTCTCAACTGTTACAAGGCTTCCATGTTTCTTTCATTACACTTGCATATCATATAAATTAAGGATAAAAGCTAACTGGCAGCATCCTCTGAAATGACCTTCAAGAGCCAGATTTACAGTAGTATGCCTGTTGTCATCTCCCGCTTTTGAGTGTGAGCTGGAGCTATCAATTCACTGTTAAGAAATAGAATATCACGGAACAAAAGGGAATGGAAGTGAAGCAACAAAAAAATAAAGGGATGTGGAGAGAAGAGATATTTGTGGAATGAACTAGTGGAGACAATAGGAGATTTTTGGAATATTATGCTGTAATAATTGCTAACTAAGCACAAAACAAGTTAAGCAGAGTAGAACATGTCAAGAAAAAAAGCATGTACAGATTATACATCATTATGAATGCTATTTTACTAGGTATTCATATGAAAGATTATAAGCATGTATTTATTCTTTTACATATAATTTCAATCTTATTACTAATTTCACTGGAACTCAACAGAAATGTAAGGAGATACAATGATAAAATTGGTGGAAATTATTCCTTTCAGAAGTTACATTGCTATGGGACAAAATAAATATTCAATACAAGGAAGATCACTTTTAAGATCATAACAATGAAAGATAATATTCTATGCAAATTTTGAAGAAGTAAAAGGTTAAAGCTGGAGGTTTTTCTTTTGAAAAATGCACTTAATTATCAATGATATTTGAAATTCTTTGAAATAATTATACCTTAAAAATGAAGATAAAGGCATCACAAGTTATGATCAATAGTTCCAAGGCAGACTATGTTCCACATAATCTGACAGAGATGGCATAACACTTGGATGAAATGGTGAATGAGTGGGGAAGAGTTATAAGAGATAAAAATCAGAAAAATAATGGGACCTAAAATTTTTACTTCCAATTTAAGCAGAACAAAGAAAAGTATCTCTGTGTGTGCACAACAGCACACGAGTGTGCTACAGACTATTGAAAAACAATTGCTGATTATTGATATTAGCCATCACTTCTATTTAAGCATCTTCTTCATTTATGTCTCCAATATGACTTTATAAATGTAAGAAAATAAAATCACAAAGAGATACATCTTAGGGTCATCTTTACCTATAATTATAACAGTATGGCCATTTACCTTAAGCCATGAAATCTCTACTGTAACATTTTAGCCTTCCTCACTTTGAACTAAAATAGCCAATTTATCAAACTCATATCAAACTCTAATATATAAGTTGAAGTTACCTAAAATATTGTGCTGAGAAAAATGTTGACACCGTTTTGATGTCCAGTGAGAAAAAAAATCCTATAATTGATATGGCCGTGATGAGTGTAGTAATAGGCAATACAAGGAGTACAAACCAAGCAGTTGCTATTCCTGAAGCAGAAACACTGACATCTAGCTAATCCTTTGTAAGTAATGGTATAAGTGTTGCTTGCCCTTGTAAAAAGTAAAGAGGACATTTACCTTCTAACTTAGTTATTTAAAATAGAATATTTGAATTTTTTATACATTCTGATGTTATATCTCAGCACATTTTCAAATTGATGCATCTATTTTAAAATTATAGGGTTTAAGACCTATTATTTAAAAAAATAAAAAAATAAATGAGACCTATTATTTTAATAAAAAATAAAAAATAATTTATTATTATTTTCCATAACATTAACTAATTTTCAGTTACATTTATCAGAAATTCTATCTAACAGCATCGCCAAAAAAATGGTCAAACATTGGATGGAATATTTTTCATTCTAAGGAAATGTGAATGGGATTATATACATCATCTTAGCATTTGAACTACATATATGGGGGATAAATCAAAACCAGAATATTCATAGTGTGTACTGTTATGTTGGTAAAACAGTATAATTTTGCCTCCTTCAATCAGGATTGAAGATAATATGAAGTATAATATATATTTTAAAAACTAGAATATTTTTATACTTAAAATCAAATAGGAGAAGAAAACAGTTCAAGAAAATATGTGAAGCAAAAACAGATAGACTTGCAAGGAAGAAAAAAAAAATCCAGTATTGTAGTAGGAGACTTCAACATTCTTCTTTAAGTGATTGATAGATCAAGGAGTAAGAAAATCAATAAGAATATAGTTAAACAGAACAATGCTATCAATCAACTTGATCTAATTTACATTTATATAATACCCCATCCTACAATAGCAGACTACTTATATTCTCAAATTCACATTGAACATTTACCAAGATAGACCACATTCTTGGTCATAAAACACCTTAACCAATTTAAAGTTATATAATTCAGACATAAATGGAATTAAAGAAGAAATCAATAGCACAAAGATAGCTGGAAAATCCCCAACTGTTTTAAAATCAAATAACACACAGGTGAATGAAAAAATCCCAAAAGAAATGTGATAAAAAATTGAAATAAATAACAATGGTAATACAACTGATTAAATTTGTGAGATACAGCAAGTGCCAGGCTTACAGAAAAATTTAGAACCCAAGATGCATGTATTAGAAAAGACGCAAGATGTAAATATAAACTTAAGCTTTCACTTTTACAAATCAAACAAATAAGATCAACTTAAATCTTAGGAAAGCATGGGAAGAGAAAAAAATAAAACAATAAAAATAAAAATTTGAAAACAAGAAAAAATAGTCAAAATTTGGTTCTTCAAACAAAAACTGGTAAACTTCTATTCAGACAAAAATCAAGGAAAAATCCCTCATAAAATGTCATTTGTGTACGTAAAAGAGTAGTCATTATTACTGATCCTGTAAATATTGAAATAATAATGAAGGATTAGCCTAAACAAATCTATGCCTTCAAATGGAATAGTTTACATGATACGAAGTACTAAAACTTGAGAATAAGACCATTGAATTGCCCAACATCTATTTTAGGTTCTTTTGCAAGATCTGTATCAGTATTTATAAATTCTGCTTGTGAAGTTTAGGAAATTTACATAGCTCTATTTTCAGAAGTTTTCTAAGCCTTTGTTATTTTTCTGAATATTATATTTTTCTGTATCAAATGTTCTCTATTTTCAAGTTAAATACCTCTTTAATATTTGAATAATATAGATCTATTACATTATGCACATTTTGCTGCAGTGAAAATTAGACACAGCCTCCCTTCCCATCGTTTAATAGTGTTTAAAGTGTTTAATTTACTTTGTATCGTTTATACATTTCAACATTCTTTTGAAATGTGTATCTTTTTAAAGCATCTGCTTTTATTTCACATTCTTAGGAAGTTTCTTGTTCATATGAGAAAAACATTTCAAGGTTAAATATTTTTTAGAAACACAAGCAGCTCATGTTTCTTTTTATGGAGCTTATTTGCATCTCCCCACTATCCGCAAACAGGGGAAGCACAGAACAAGCCCATGTGGACCAGGGTCTGCAGGAGAGGAGAGAGCCCAAGGCACCCTGCTGGATGAAGGTTTCACACACCAGCATTCTGAGAGGTTTGACAAATGAGCACATTTTATGGGAAAATGTAATTCAAGTGCATATTTTTAACAATATCACTTTATTTTTAAGTTTTGCAATAGTTTTTTTTATCAAAAGTTTGAGTGAGAATTTGGCTAAAAGCATGGACACTTTTTTTATACTAATTTGTGTGTTATATATAATTTTTCCTTTTCTTACGGGAATTTACCAGCTATTATAAATGTGACATTTGCTCAAATAGGCAAGAACAAGTTCATTTCTTGAAAATATTTTTAAAGAAGACTACAAAGTTCTGATTTACTCTAAGGTTTTTTTTTATAGAATCTTCTTTATGTAAAGTAGTACAAATCTTAACATAACCACATGCCTCCTGATTTCTCAGAAACAAGTACATTAAGTATAATAAAGGATCAGAAGCTTCTTAATCTCAAATTCACCTTCTCACTTTCATTCCTGACATTGGTGTCCTCACTAATGAAATACAAAATAAATATTTTATAATATATATCATTAAATGATGAACATTTTTACTAATACACATAGAAGATTTCTATATTATCTTATAACATTTGGTCTTATAGAGCAATGCATTACATTATTTACTAAAATTAGTTTGTTATACCTGATAGAAAAGAATATGAAAGACAACCTCTTTCTAAATAGCAGAAAATATATACTTTTATAGATGATAAATATTGTGCTACATAGTTATATTCTAGAGGACAGGTTTATAATGTATTTAAAACATATTTATACCTAGAGCTATATGAAGTAATAAGCAAGTAAAATATATTTTTAACAAATAGCTCCTTTCTTTCAGATATTTCTATTACTATGGCCTCTTACACTTTTAAATATGTTTTCAAAGACAATAATCTTATTATTTAGTTATATTTATTCAATATTTTTCAATTCATATGAAATTATTTAAATATTACCTTGTTAAGTGTACGTACTCCATTTTGTTATTTAATATTAGAAAATAGGACTTGATATAAAAGATTTCATTTTGTTTTATTTTCTGGTACATTGTAAAGTATTCATAGAAACAAGTAAAAATACAGAAGTCATGGAAATATGCATTTTTAAGACTATTATCTCAAGTACTTTTACTTTGAGAAATGATGTAAAGATTTTATCTTTTATTTAGTTTGTCTCATTTCATATATTAGATGCACACCAATTGATATGCAGCTACTTATATACCTTTACATATATTTCTAGAGGGGAAGAGAGAGAAATATAATTTGAATGAAAAATATATTTGTACAGATACAGACACACACTCTTTTCTCTCTCAAAATTCCTGGCAGGGAATAGTGTGCTTTTAGAAGTTCTGGGGTCAGACGCCTGGGTACTCATTGACAGAGCTGTTAATGATGCTCCTGACAGCACCAAGATATCACACACTATATGACAACAGGCTTGAAAAGGCTTCACCGAAGGCGATAATGATGAGCAGCCGCAGGAGAACGTATTTCAGACTGAGAAGCTGGGAGAGTATTATCAGTCTGATGGAACAGGCTGAGATTTGGAAGCGTGTGGATGCCATTCTTCTTTTATTGAGAATCCTCCATGAAATAGATACCCTATACCAAGGCGAGGTAATTTGCAGCAGTTCAAGAGATTGCAAAATATTCTTCATGCAAGAGCAAGTCCGGAAAATGGTAATGCACAAGTTTGGGGGAAATATGAAAAGCAAGAGATTTGAAAAATCATCTAAAAATTTTAATTTTGTCATAAAACTAACATAGCAATTAATGCTGCATTTTACTCTTTATTTATAAATACAAAAAATTAGTATTAGCTTTCTTGACCTACCAGCACAAGTCCTTCTAAAATGTACATGATACAGGGCCATTGGTACGCTTTAAGTAGTAAGTTGGCCAGTCCTACTGACAATGTTTTTCCCAGCATACAATTTGTAATGGAGTCCTGAAGAACAACTTTCTAATGAGGGTTGAGGGCAAGATTCTGGTTCTAAACTTTTCCTCAATCTAGGTGCTAACACAGATGAAGATTTATGTAATAATATGTCCTTGGAGGACAAGTTTGCCAAATGCAAGATTTCATTCTAAACTCACGACTAAATTTTCAGGTAAAAAAAATAGAAAAGATGCAGGGCGGCGCCTGTGGCTCAGTCGGTAAGGCGCCAGCCCCATATACCGAGGGTGGCGGGTTCAAACCCGGCCCCGGCCAAACTGCAACCAAAAAATAGCCGGGCGTTGTGGCGGGCGCCTGTAGTCCCTGCTGCCTGGGAGGCTGAGGCAAGAGAATCGCTTAAGCCAAGGAGTTGGAGGTTGCTGTGAGCTGTGTGAGGCCACGGCACTCTACCGAGGGCCATAAAGTGAGACTCTGTCTCTATAAAAAAAAAAAAAAAAAAAATAGAAAAGATGCAGATAGAAAAGTGGCTTGTTTTGTTGTGCAGGTTGGCATCCTGGTTATAATTCTAAAGGATTCTTGTTAAGTTCCTTCAAGGCACACTCTTCTTTGCAATGGTTACATAACTGGTCCTATGAGGCTTAGAAGGGACATGCTCAGATACGATGCCTAGGGGGAAATTTATCAGGCTCAATCTCGTTGACTCTCCAGTCGGTATCAGTGTCAACCCCAGCTGGTGATCTTGGGAGCATCCACTTTCTACTTCATCACTGTGATGATTGATACTCAGAACAAATGATGTACTGTGAGCACTCATACATTTCCATGAAGAGCACATTCCTTGCAAATGCAATCAACCATATATCAAAAGTCATGGTTTACATTGTGGTACCTGGAATTTCTCTTCGATTATCCCTGGAATACTATTTTTCCATAGGGGGGGGGAATAAAAACTGTAAAGGAACCAATAGGACTGACAAAAGAGAGACTGAAACTTTGAACACATCCTGCAAAGGAAATTATAGGAATTTTGTTGGTGCCAGGGGAAGATGACCCAGGAGCCGAAAATCACCTTTGTAAGAAGGACATCAAATTTGACATGTTTCAGAACACTGAGGGAATGGCTCTCGTGTAAAATAAATCTCATGAAAACAAATTATTGCAATTTCTGTGTCTATTCCTTTACTTGTCAGTAATTTTTAATCCATATTAGCTGGCTTTTATTGTAGTCATAGCTCTTAATACCAAAGTGTCTGATCATTTCTTAATAACAAAGGATGCAGTTTGTTCTTATTTTATCTGTTTTTTCAAAAGCAATATTTGATGTATTTGATCATTCTTTCCTTCAAACGTCTTCCTTTCTCTACTCCCCACCCCACACTACCTGCCACAGGCTCCTATTTAAGATTATTTTTACAGCTATTCCTCAATTCCTTTTATTTTTCTTTTTTTCTTGTCTACCAGTTAAATATTGAAATTCCTCGAGGATATTACAGATCCCTTCTAGTTTCACTCTAGTCTTTGTGAACAACCTCTTTTGACGTGTTCTGTATTCTGATCTGAAGTGTTCCCTTCTCTAGACTTCTGGCATTCTTTGAATTTCCAGGTTTCATTCTGAGCATTCCTTCTAAGCTACTCTTGTAAATTTCTCCTCTTCTTCTCTTAGTTATAATTGTTAGATTTCCTAGAATTCTCTTTCAGATAATAATAGTGTCTCTCTTGTTCTCTCTAAGTAACATTGTTTAAGCAGACATCCACAAGATGCTATTTCTGCTTTGTCACTCTCCTCCGAGCGCCACCATTCTTTATTCAACTGCCTTTGGATATATTCCCTTTGAATTGTTTTGAGAACAATTTAAGATAACCTGTCAATTATGAAGCTTTTTGTCCTTCCAAGTCTTATAATGTCCTTGTCTTTCTCATTGTAAAATATTGCACTATATCATCCACCCAATTACTTACGTCAAAATATTGTTTCATAAAATCCCAAATCTCCCAACAAAATTTCTAAAGTCATCTACTGAGATCAATACCAGTTCAACCTTCTGCTCCAAGCTCTTCACCTGTGCGGATGTATTTTTGCTAATTAAGTTGAATTGTGTTATCTGAACACATAAACTGAATTTTTCCCTTAAAATGAGAATTTGAAAACTAGTCTCATGACAAATAAATAGAATGATATGTAAACAATTAACAGAGTGCTATATATTTGATAGTTCCTTTGTTCTTTCTGCTTATTTTGGTTTGTATCAAATACACATGTCGCCTTGGAGAAGACATATCTGATAATCCTTTCTGAACTTTTGCTGTCCCTCTCTATCCCTTTACTCTATGGTACATTAGGTAAATGAATCTTTAAATTTAATATTTATGACCGGCTGCAGTGGCTCATGCCTGTAATGCTAGAACTTCAGAGGATGAGGTTTATAGATTGCCAGAGCTAACAAGTTCAAGACCAGTCTGAGAAAGAGTGAGACCAAGTCTCAAAAACAAACAAAACAATAGCCAGGCGTTGTGGTGGACACATATAGTCCCAGCTACTTGGGAGGCTGAGGCAAGAGTATCGATCGCTTAAGCCTAAGTGTTGGTTGTTGCTGTAAGCTGTGATGCCAGAGCACCCTCCCAAGCAGGACAAAGTGAGACTCTGCCTTGTCGTGACCCCTATGGCACTGGTCTTGGTCGCTGCAGGAAGAAACCAGGCCGTGACACAGATTAGAAGTACAAGCTTGCAGGAGGTGGGTTAACCTTAGTTGCAGGGTACCCCTGCGCCCCCTCCGCAATATTAAGGTTATACACAACAGGTGCGGAGAGTTAAGGTCATTACCGAGGAGGGCTGCATGCAGAAGGATTGCACGTGCTCTCCTCACATGCTCTTTCCCCACGTGTTCTTTCCCCACAACCCTCATGAAGAACTAGTAAGCATCAATGTTTATCACATGCTTCCAGTGAGTGACCCATCTTATCTCATTCTGGAACACTGAATTACTTGGGGGATTGCCCCCAAGTCACAAAACGTCTCTAGGCTCATCAGGAGACTGTCCCGTTCTCAGCATGTCTTTTTAATGTGATAAGAATCAGTAACTGTCCTTTGCAAGCATGGTGTCCATTCCTCTACACTGCCTCAAATAAATAAATAAATTTAATATTTATAACAATAGGGACTCTACCTTTTTTAAATATTGTATTCTAGCTCTTAAGTGTGTTGACAAATAGTTCTCAGTAAGTAGTGATGAATGAATAAGTCAAAGAGCATGCACTTAATCAAAGATGTACTATAAAAATATAGCTGGAATAGCTGTTTATGAAATAAAAGAGTACAAATGTAAAATTATCTCATCCGTTCATTTGGGGGCCTCTAAGAAAATCACTCAGCTATCCTTGGTTTATGTTTCTCTCCTAATTTTTTGTGTTTAGCTCAAGTCAGATAAAGTGACCTCACCCCAAGAAAGGACTTTCTAATATCTCATCTGCTATGTTCAACAGCCTCTCTAAGTTTCTTCCTAGAGCGATTGCAGATAAGAAACTGCAATGAAGTAATAATTGATTTGCACTGATACTCATATAATCTCTCACTAGATTACTAACTGGTTTAATAGTTAATTTCCAGTAATTATTTTGAATTATAGCTAAAAACCATAAATTCACAGATAAAGCATACCCTGTTTCCCTGAAAATAAGACATCCTCCAAAAATAAGACCTACTTACAGGAAAGATAAGACGTCCCCTGAAAATAAAGCCTAGCGAATCTTTAGGAGCACACCTTACTGTCTTATTTTCGGGGAAACAGGGTATAACTATTTTTTTTTTTAATACAGTGTTGTAAATGTATGTCTTGGAAAAGAATCACAAATGCAAGCTTACCAAAGAATATCTTACTAATTTTTTTTCTTTCTTACTCCACAAGACAGACTAATTCCTGACTATTCTTTAGATAATATTATTTTCTTAAAAAATCCTATATTAAGGCTATTTTAAAATTCCACACATCACTTGAATGTAGCTCTCCTTCCCCTTATTAGTTCCACACACAGTGAAAAGCAAATCTTTTTGTCTCTTCTTATGTGTGTAGAAACTCCCTCATCTTGTCATCTAGTTAGAGATGGACATTTTATCAACTGGGACTCCTGGCAGGGCTTTGAGACCCAAACTCTATCCAAGAGTGAGCCTCTACTTTGGAGATTACTCACAAGTACAGTTATGTATTGCTTAATGAAAGGGATGTGTTCTAACAAATGTGTCATTAGATGATTTTGTTGTGTAAAATCATCGTAGTATGTGCTCACATAAACCTGGAGAGTACAGCCTACTGCACACCTACTCTGCAGGGCTGTGGTCCCCAACCCCCTGGCTGTAGACAAGACTATTCACAATCAGACAGAAACTGGTACACAAGCATCACGGCCTGACCTCCACCTCCTGTCTCATCCTCCACCCACACCCGGGAATTTGTCTCCCATGAAACCAGTTCCTGGAACCAATAAAGTTCTTGTCTGCAGCCTGTTAGAAATGGTCCACATGGCAGGAGGTGAGTAGTCAGCAAATTGCAAAGCCCCATTGGCTCACGTTACTGCCTGAGCCCTACTTCTGTCCCATACAGCACCCCAGCCCCCTGAGTACTCCCCAGGTCTGCGGAAAATTGTCTTCGTTGAGACTGATCCCTGGTGCCAAAAAGATTGGGTACAGCTGCTGTGCGGTACGTCCTATCACTCCTTCTCACTATATTGCACCATGTCACTGTATGGTGGGTGATTATAACACAGTAATAAGTATTTGTGTAGCTAAATATATCTACATATAGAAACAATGTAATAACAAACAGTATTATAATCTTATACTGCCAATATCATGCATGTAGCTCATCACTGACCAAAATGTTACCCTGCTCAGCCCTACACCTAAAAATGATACAAAGGATTAAGTAAAATATGTTTTGTTAACCATAATAATCGATTATATTGATAAATCACTTTATATTCAAACACGATGCCCCATGATCATATCAATGTACACAGCTATGATTTAATAAAAAAATAAATAAATAAAAAATAAACAACAACAAAAAGAAAACAAACACATATTGCATGTCTCTGTTATGATATGTCCCCTTTCGATTCTTGAGATACTCTCAAAGTCTCAGTCCAAACAATGTTTTAAATATACTTTTAATGAATAAAGGTCATACTTTTAAATAAATGTGTTTTAAAATAGAAAAGGGGTGTATTTGTTGACAAAAAAAAAATGTTGGCAAAAAGAAAAATATGTAGAAGGGTTTAAAAATAGCATGTGTTAACATAAACCCAAAGCCAGCAATTGCACACAGTGTAAAGAAGTTTTATCTGTTTTATTAGGATCACAAATATGCTCATTTTAAGGTACAGGATCCACTCATCTAAGCAGTGGGCTTCAGAGGAGTTATAAATCCCTTAAAAATTTTCCGGTTAAAAATTTTCTGGCAGTTTTTGGTTTCTGAAGTTGCCATATTTAATTACTCACAGAAGCATTTCCTTCTCCAACTTCAGAAGTTAAAAAACGTAGAAGACAAATTCTCAAGAAGGCAGAACTGAGTTGACTATTCCTTTCCATATTATCCCAAAATACACATATTCTGTGTGCAGTTTATATTCCTGGGCCAAAAACCCCCAAGTCCAGTGTCTCTCAGAAGTCTCCAGCCTTACTTTTAAACATAATCAGTCTTTCTCTGGATTCTGGCAAAACTTTAAGAAATTAACTGGAGGTTCCCAAATTTACAGTGTTTCAGAAAGTTTAAAGTGTTCAGATATTCTGCCACTCCTGCTGAATGTTTTTGTTTTCGATTCTTGTAGCTTGGTTACAAATTTACAGCCAAGCTTCTGAGAACACTCCACCAGTATTCTCGCTCCTCCTACCCACCCAATGCGGAATGGAAACTCACTACCTGCTTTGTATTCCCCAAGGCCTCAAAAGGGCGACAGAGCACTGTAATCAAGATCCAAACAGCTGTTATCTAAGCAAAAACTTTCATTCCTATAAAACACCACAGGGTCTGTTATTCTGTAATTTCCTCTACGGGCTCAGTAATCTTCCCAAACTGTGAGCCCCTGTCTTGTGTGACATTCCCCAGTTAGGAAAGAGGTAGCCTTGGAGTCACGTCTTTCCATTTTCTGGAAGAGTTGGATTTTTTTGTTTGTTTTTACATTAGTCTGTTACAGAATATTCAGAGAGTATCTTCCTTGTTCCCTATTTTCTTAACAATCTATTGGGAACCACAAATTAAATTGTGTCAGAAATCTGTAACAGGCCACACTTAATCACTTCCTTATTCCTATACATAATTCTGCTGATCACTCTGCGTCCACTAGAGCTTGTTAAATCGTATGTAGTAATATTTTGGAAATCTTATCATAGTTCACCGATATTCCTCCATTCACAAAAAAAGTAGGAAATATAACATTTGTATTTACATATAAATTCTCCATTAGGGTCATGGCCTATGCCTCAAAATTAATAATTAGTGTAATAATCAGTGTGACTATGAGCAGTGAATGGATGATATATATATACACACACACACACACACACACACTATGTGTCTCAGTATATGGCATACAGCAAAAACTTATTATTACCAATTGCCACAATCATTTTCACTAACATTCTGACATTGAAAAGGGATACATGTATCATATGTGAACTTCCTCTTACTTTTTCACCATAATTTACAACACCTTTTTTAAATTATTTATTTCCTGGTATCTTATTTATCTAGTGTCATTATCACTATTATATCCCCAGTCCCTAAAATAATTGAAAAATTAGTAAACATTTGTTAGAAATTTAATTCTTTAATGACTAGGCACAGGCTAGATAAATCCAGATAAGGGTCGAAAGTTGGGGAAAGTTTTCTTCCCTTGCTACCTGCAATCCTGAGCTATGATAGACCATGAAGCAAGAAAATATGTCTGCATGTCTATCATGTTGGAGTGGATAGATAAATATACCTACTCTGATAAACAGAGCACAGTTCATATTTCTAAATTATTCTGTCACTACAGTGAACACTTTAAAAAACTGAAAGCATAGCATCAAATAAATCAGAGTTCAATTTTTCACTCATAGCAAAATTGAATCTGACATTGTTTATTTCAATTTCCAGCATTTGACGTTCATGATTCCAGCTTCATTTACATTCAAATATCAGGGAATGTTTAGGTAATTCTTGAGCACTGTTATCCTCTAGTCATATTACTGCATTTCAATAATCAGACTGTTGTTTACTTACAGATCTCAAAATATTTTGCAGGCAAAAAATATATTTTAAATGAAAAAAATAGTGGAGTCATTGTAATTAATGAAATAAAGCAGATGTTCATGTTTCAGTTAACGTGGCGTAACCTGAATCTGGACAAAGTTAGACTGTCTACCAGACGGGGAAGATAGAATGTAATACCTTCTATGGAAGTTGTGGAAGTTGAGGTCCTTCTTCCCTTCCCAAAGAAGAAATGTTGACAATGAGTATAATAAGAAATGAAAACGTTGATCAATGGTAATATTGACAGTAAGCAAAGACACGTTCATGTACTTGACACCTAAACATGACAAAAAATCATTCTCGGATGTAACAAACCATGTTTTCTTGGTAAATTGATAGATGCTTTTCATGGTGTGTTATACCATGCATTTAATTTTTGACCTTTTTTTAATAAAACTTCAATCATTATGACATATTTTAGAAATACGAACTTTAAATTATTTCAATTTTGAATTAGAGTGCGTTTGGCAATATTACAATCTAAAAATAGAGAGATTTTTCTAAGTAAGTCAAAGGAGAGTCATTTGATGCTAACGATGCCATCTGCGGAGCAAGAAGGCTAAATAGAAACCCCTATGATCATCCCTCCACATAGATACCATATTCAACAACTATCCATGCAAGCAAGCACCTTCAGATTTACCAAAAATAAGCCGAGTGGTCATAATAATTGGTTTAAATATTCTCTCTAGGAGAGAAGCACAGAAGAGGGCAGAAAAGACAATCTTACACTGCCTACACTACACCTCCTACTCCCAGGGCAGTACCACTGCAGCATGCAGAGTGGAGAGGGAATAAATGTTCTCAGTCTAGCAGAGTGAACGTGAAGTGATTGTGCGACTCAGCATTGAAACTCAGTGCCACCCTGGCACAGGGGAACATAGCACAGGGCAGAATGCTACCAATGCCCACATAGGGAACAATTAGACAAGCCTAGCCAGAGGAAAATCTTCCCCTGAAACCAGAGTTCCAGACAGTCCAACCGTCAGGCTGACAAAAGGCAGCCTCAGGTAGGATGAAATTCAAATGCTCAAAGGCTACAGTTATTGGAAAATTCATATAGCTGAGTTGACTAGAAGCCAGTGCACTTAGGCTGTACATGACCCGGGGAGACATCAGCCATGGAAGCCAAGCCAGGACCTGTATCACTCCTCCCCCAAATACAAGCAGTGTGGTTTACAGAAGGTCTTTTTTTGCTGGAGGAAAGGAAAGGGAAAAGTTAAGAGGACTTGGTTTTGCTACTTGTGTAGCAGCTAAGGCACAATAAAACAAAGTCCCAAGCACATTCCTGAAAACCCTCCACCCACACCTTATTTCCTGCAAGGCATTTCTGTATCCATCCTGAACAGAAGGAAACATACTGCCCTGAGGGGAAGGTCCTATTTCTGAAATTTTCTTACTAAAGAGCACTTGTGCTTGGAATAAATATCAGCGGTAGCCATGCAATAGTTCCCATGGGCTTAGAGTATGATGAGGCTGACTGAGGTGTGACTTAATGCTGGGGACAATGAGGGAGGGCCCATGTCATTCCTCCTCCATCTCCATCAGCCCAACACAGAGAATGAGGGAAGAAAGTGAAATACCTTGCCTTGTAATCCAGGGAACTCTCTCATATCTTACCATGTTCACCAAGGTGATACTACCAGGAGTCACAGCATTACTGGGCTGATGGCAACTGTAGTGCTGATATGGCTGTGATGACAAAAGACTTCAATTACAACATTCAATTTCCTTTGAATAATAGTAAAACCTTCACGAGAAGGATGGGTTAACACAAGCCCAAATTATGAAGATTAAAATAAATAACTAACTTTTCAACCTTCAGACATCAGTGAAAATCCATAAGCATCGAGAACATACTGGCAGACATGACCTCACCAAATCAACTAAATTGCTAGTATCTAATCTTGGAGTGATGGAGATAGGTTATCTTTCAAAGAATTCACAATAACTTTTTTTTTTTATACTCACCACCATACTAACAAGGACAAAATACCTTTCTTGAACTACCTCAGTGAACTTCAAGATAACAAAGAAAAGGAATCCACAGCCTAACTGAGAAATTTAACCAAAAACACTGAAATAATAAAAAAAAAAGCAGAAATTCTAGAGCTTAAGAATTCAATTGACACTCTCCACTTGTCCCTGCCCAACCATGTACTAGGCCATCAACTGTCCTCATAGAAGAACTGAGTGCATAGTATTCATGCCTCTCTATTCTTGTGATGCTTTACTAAGAAAAACGTGTTCCAATTCCATCCAGGTTAATACAAAGGATGTAAAGTCTCCATATTTTTAATGGCTGAATAGTATACATGCTATACGTGTATCACAGCTTGTTAAGCCATTCTTGTCTTGGTGGGCACTTTGGCTGTTTCCATATTTGGCGATTGTAAATTGAGCTGCAATAAGCAGTCTACTACAGTGTCCTTATGGTAAAAGGATTTGATTCCTTCTGGATTGATGTCCAGTAATGGGATTGCAGGATCAAATGGGAGGTCTACCTTGAGTTCGTTGAGGTTTCTCCATACTTCCTTCCAAAAACGTTGTATTAGTTTGCAGTCCCACCAGCAGTGTAAAATTATTCCCTTCTCTCCACATCCACACCAGCATCTGAAGTTTTAGATTTTGTGACGTGGACCATTCTCACTGGGATTAGATAATAACTCAGGGTGGTTTTGATTTGCACTTCTGTAATAATTAGGGATGATGAGCATTTTTTCATATGTTTGTTAGCCATTCGTCTGTCTTCTTTTTTTTTTTCCTTTTTTTTTTTTTTTATTGTTGGGGATTCATTGAGAGTACAATAAGCCAGTTACACTGATTGCAATTGTTAGGTAAAGTCCCTCTTGCAATCATGTCTTGCCCCCATAAAGTGTGACACACACTAAGGCCCCAACCCCCCCCTCCATCCCTCTTTCTGCTTCCCCCCCCATAACCTTAATTGTCATTAATTGTCCTCATATCAAGATTGAGTACATAGGATTCATGCTTCTCCATTCTTGTGATGCTTTACTAAGAATAATGTCTTCCACTTCCATCCAGGTTAATACGAAGGATGTAAAGTCTCCATTTTTTTAATGGCTGAATAGTATTCCATAGTATACATATACCACAGCTTGTTAATCCATTCCTGGGTTGCTGGGCATTTAGGCTATTTCCACATTTTGGCGATTGTAAATTGAGCTGCAATAAACAGTCTAGTACAAGTGTCCTTATGCTAAAAGGATTTTTTTCCTTCTGGGAAGATGCCCAGTAATGGGATTGCAGGATCAAATGGGAGGTCTAGCTTGAGTGCTTTGAGGTTTCTCCATACTTCCTTCCAGAAAGGTAATACTAGTTTGCAGTCCCACCAGCAGTGTAAAAGTGTTCCCTTCTCTCCACATCCACGCCAGCATCTGCAGTTTTGAGATTTTGTGATGTGGGACATTCTCACGGGGATTAGATGATATCTCAGGGTTGTTTTGATTTGCATTTCTCTAATATATAGAGATGATGAACATTTTTTCATGTGTTTGTTAGCCATTCGTCTGTCGTCTTTAGAGAAAGTTTTATTCATGTCTCTTGCCCATTGACATATGGGATTGTTGGCTTTTTTCATGTGGATTAATTTGAGTTCTCTATAGATCCTAGTTATCAAGCTTTTGTCTGATTGAAAATATGCAAATATCCTTTCCCATTGTGTAGGTTGTCTCTTTGCTTTGGTTATTGTCTCCTTAGCTGTACAGAAGCTTTTCAGTTTAATGAAGTCCCATTTGTTTATTTTTGTTGTTGTTGCAATTGCCATGGCAGTCTTCTTCATGAAGTCTTTCCCCAGGCCAATATCTTCCAGTGTTTTTCCTATGCTTTCTTGGAGGATTTTTATTGTTTCATGCCTTAAGTTTAAGTCCTTTATCCATCTTGAATCAATTTTTGTGAGCGGGGAAAGGTGTGGGTCCAGTTTCAGTCTTTTACATGTAGACATCCAGTTCTCTGAACACAATTTATTGAATAGGGAGTCTTTCCTCCAGGGTAAGTTCTTGTTTGGTTTATCGAAGATTAGGTGGTTGTAAGATGTTAGTTTCATTTCTTGGCTTTCAATTCTATTTCAAATGTCTATGTCTCTGTTTTTGTGCCAGTACCATGCTGTCTTGACCACTATGGCTTTGTAGTACAGACTAAAATCTGGTATGCTGATGCCCCCAGCTTTATTTTTATTACTAAGAACTGCCTTAGCTATATGGGGCTTTTTCCGGTTCCATACAAAACGCAGAATCATTTTTCCCAAATCTTGAAAGTACGATGTAGGTACTTTGATAGGAATGGCATTGAATAGGTAGATTGCTTTGGGAAGTATAGACATTTTAACAATGTTGATTCTTCCCATCCATGAGCATGGTATGTTCTTCCATTTGTTAATATCCTCTGCTATTTCCTTTCTGAGGAGTTCATAGTTTTCTTTATAGAGGTCCTTCACCTCCTTTGTTAGGTATATTCCTAGGTATTTCATTTTCTTTGAAACTATGGTGAAGGGAGTTGTGTCCTTAATTAGCTTCTCATCTTCACTGTTATTGGTGTATACAAAGGCTACTGACTTCTGGACATTGATTTTATATCCTGAAACATTACTGTATTTTTTTATGACTTCTAGGAGTCTTGTAGTTGAGTCTTTGGGGTTCTCTAAGTATAAGATCATGTCATCAGCAAAGAGGGAGAGTTTGACCTCCTCTGCTCCCATTTGGATTCCCTTGATTTCCTTGTCTTGCCTAATTGTATTGGCTAGAACTTCCAGCACTATGTTGAATAGTAAAGGTGACAGAGGACAACCTTGTCTGGTTCCAGTTCTAAGGGGAAAAGCTTTCAGTTTTACTCCATTCAGTAAAATATTGGCTGTGAGTTTGTCATAGATAGCTTCAATCAGTTTTAGAAATGTGCCATCTATGCCTATACTCTTCAGTGTTCTAATTAGAAAAGGATGCTGGATTTTATCAAATGCTTTTTCTGCATCTATTGAGAGGATCATGTGATCTTTATTTTTGCCTCTGTTAATATGGTGGATAACGTTTATGGACTTGCGTATGTTAAACCAGCCTTGCATCCCTGGGATGAAGCCTACTTGATCATGATGAATGACTTTTTTGATGATAAACTGTAATCTATTGGCTAGGATTTTGTTGAGAATTTTTCCATCTATATTCATGAGTGAGATTGGTCTGAAATTCTCCTTTTTGTTTGGGTCTTTTCCTGGTTTTGGTATCAGGGTGATGTTTGCTTCATAGAATGTGTTGGGGAAGATTCCTTCTTCCTCAGTTTTTTGGAATAATTTCTGCAGTACAGGAATAAGCTTTTCCTTGAAGTTTTGATAGAATTCTGGAGTGAAGCCATCTGGACCAGGGCATTTTTTAGTTGGAAGCTTTTTTATTGTTTCTTTGATCTCAGTGCTTGAAATTGGTCTGTTCAGGAGCTCTATTTCTTCCTGGCTAAGTCTAGGGAGAGGGTGTGATTCCAAATATTGATCCATTTCCTTCACATTGTCAAATTTCTGGGCATAGAGTTTCTGGTAGTATTCAGAGATGATCTCTTGTATCTCTGTGGGATCAGTTGTTATTTCCCCTTTATCGTTTCTGATTGAATTTATTAGAGATTTTACTTTTCTATTTCTAGTTAGTCTGGCGAATGGTTTATCTATTTTATTTATTTTTTCAAAAAACCAACTCCTTGTTTCATTAATTTTCTGAATGATTCTTTTGTTTTCAATTTCATTGATCTCTGATTTGATTTTGGATATTTCTTTTCTTCTACTGAGTTTAGGCTTAGATTGTTCCTCTTTTTCCAATTCCATAAGATCTCTTGTGAGATTGTTGATGTGCTCTCTTTCTGTTTTTCGAATATAAGCATCTAAAGCGATGAATTTTCCCCTCAAAACTGGTTTTGCAGTATCCCACAGGTTTTGGTAGCTTGTGTCTTCATTGTTGTTATGCTCAAGGAAGTTAATGATTTCCTGTTTTATTTCTTCCTGCACCCATCTGTTATTCAACAGAAGATTGTTTAATTTCCATGCCTTTGGGTGGGGTTGAGCATTTTTATTAGAGTTGAGTTGCACCTTTAGTGCCTTATGGTCTGAAAAGATACAAGGTAAAATTTCAATTCTTTTGATTCTGTTGATATTTGTTTTGTGTCCCAGGATATGATCAATTTTGGAGAATGTTCCATGGGGTGATGAGAAGAATGTATATTCTTTATCTTTGGGGTGGAGTGTTCTATATGCATCTATCAAGCACAGTTGTTCTAGGGTCTCATTTAAATCTCTTATATCTTTGTTTAATTTCTGTTTAGAGGATCTGTCCAGCTCTGTAAGAGGAGTGTTAAAGTCCCCTGTTATGATGGTATTATCAGATATCATATTGCTCAGACTGAGTAAGGTCTGTTTCAAGAATCTGGGAGTATTTAAATTGGGTGCATAGATATTTAGTACTGAAATGTCTTCTTGTTGTAGTTTTCCCTTGACCAATATAAAGTGACCATCTTTGTCTTTTTTGACTTTAGTTGCTTTAAATCCACATGTATCTGAAAATAAGATTGCAACCCCTCTTTTCTTCTGAATTCCATTTGCCTGAAAAATTGTCTTCCAACCCTTGACTCGGAGCTTTAATTTGTCTTTTGAATCCAGGTGTGTTTCTTGCAGACAGCAAATGGATGGCTTGTGTTTTTTAATCCAGTCAGCCAATCTATGTCTCTTCAGTGGGGAATTCATGCCATTAACATTTATTGAGATAATTGATAAGTGTGGTAGTATTCTATTCGTCTTATTTGGTGAGAGTCCATTGCTTAGTTTTATCTTTTGCATCAGTGTGGATGTTTGGTTCTGTCCTTTAATTTCTGAGTTCTTACTTTGCTGCTGATCCATTGTGGTGGTCAGTGTGCAGAACAGGTTGAAGTATTTCCTGTAGAGCTGGTCTTGTTGTGGCATATTTCCTCAATGTTTGTATATCCGTAAATGATTTGATTTCTCCGTCAATTTTTAAGCTTAGCTTAGCGGGGTACAGAATTCTGGGCTGAAAATTGTTCTGTTTAAGTAGATTAAAGGTAGATGACAATTGTCTTCTTGCTTGGAAAGTTTCATTAGAGAAGTCTGCGATCACTCTGATGGATTTTCCCCTGTAGGTCAACTGGCGCTTACTCTTGGCAGCTTGCAGAACCTTTTTTTTGTCTTGACTTTGGACAGGTTCATCACAATGTGTCTTGGAGAAGCTCGGTTAGAGTTGAGGCAACCTGGGGTCTGATAGCCCTCTGAAAGCAGTTTGTCAGAATCTTTGGTGATGTTTGGGAAATTTTCTTTTATAATATTCTCTAGTATGGCTTCCATTCCTCTGGGGCATTCTTCTTCCCCTTCTGGAATTCCTATAACTCGTATGTTGGAACGCTTCATAAAGTCCCATAATTCTGACAGTGAACGTTCTGCTTTCTCTCTCTTCTTTTCTGCCTCTTTTACTGTCTGAGTTATCTCAAGAACTTTGTCTTCGACCTCTGAAATTCTTTCTTCTGCATGGTCTAACCTGTTGCTGATACTTTCCATTGCATCTTCAACTTCCCTAATTGTTTCAGTTCCTTCAGGTCTGCTATATCCTTTTTATATTCTTCATATCGTTCATCTCTTATTTGATTCTGTTTTTGGATTTCCTTTTGGTTATTTTCCACTTTATTAGCAATTTCCTTCATTGTTTCCATCATTTCTTTCATTGTTTTCAACATGTGTATTCTAAATTCCCTTTCTGTCATTCCTAACATTTCTTTACAGGTGGAATCATCTGCAGTAGCTACCTCATGGTCCCTTGGTGGGGTTGTTCTAGACTGGTTCTTCATGTTGCCTGGAGTTTTCTGCTGATTCTTCCTCATGAGTGATTTCTTTTATCTGTTTCCTTGCCCTAATTTTCCTTTCACTTCCTCTTGCTCTTTAAGTTCTTGTGCCTATGGACTAAGGGTTTCAGGACCAGAAGGGTGAGAAGGTTGAAGAGCAAAAAAGGGATGATAGAAAGGAGGACCGAGTGATAAGAAAAAAAAGAAACATAGAGAAAGGAGAGGGGGTGGGTATAAGGAATATTGACAAAAAGAAGAGAGGCACAGAAAGAGGGAGACAGGGCAATATAGGTGTACAGTAGGGTACTTTGACACAACCTTAATAAACCCCACCTTCTGGGGGTGCCCAGTTGGGTGGTTCCCTTGAGATCAGCAGCTCTTTGCTAACCTGATCAGACACAGTACCCCACCTCAACCAAGTAGAGAGGAAAGACAAAAATGCTATAGATCAAACCAAAACAAGCAAACAGAAAACTTTACGGGGATAAAATTGGGTGAAAAACCAAATAATAGCGGTAGAAACACTAGCAAAAATGAAGTTCTAGTTAATAAAAAAGGTAGCAATGGGAAATTATAATTAAACTAGAAAAATTGAGAAAGAAAAAGGGATCTGTATGTAAAAGATTGAAATTAAAAAACAAAAGAACATCAACAACATCAAAATAAACAAAAACAAACAAACAAAAAAAAAAGAATAAATGCACAACCAAAAACAAAGCAGTTTGCATATGTTATTGAATATTGTCTGGGCAACACGTGGTCTTCTGGGGGATGAGATGTTAATCGCAGTTCTGATACGACTGGAGGCTGCTGATTTCTCAAACTCCAGCAGGTAGACACCCTAAATCTCTCTTCAGCCCACTTAAAAGGCACTTTGAACTTGTAAACTTGCTGAGCATAAGCTTTCCCAGCTTTCTCACTGGAATCACTGCTGAAGTGGCTATCCCCTTACCCAGTGTGCCAAAACTGGTCTCACTCTGCCCCTGAGGGTTAGGGCTGCAAGGTGGCTCAGACCCCACCCTTAGGCTACTTGGTTGCTGGGTTACCAGCTCCCACCCGTTTCTAGCTCTGCAACCCTGAGGGCGGAGCTTGCCGGGGCAGATCACTGACAATGGTTCCATGTGACCCACCGCCAAACACTATTAGCTCCATCTGGCTCAGCGGCTCAGACTGGGGCCCTAGACAACGGCCAAAGTTCTCCGCACTCCCGCTCAGGCCCTCCCCAAGGCAGTTCAACTCAGTGCCAAGTCCAAGGACACCAAAACAGTTCACAGGTAAGGCCTTTCTGGTTTGCAGTCTCGCTGCTACTGAACTTACAGTTGTGGGCGGGTTTAGACGGATTAAACACACGCGACCACTTGCCAGTTTTCCACTGTTTTAGTCCTCCTCTTGGGGTCCAGAAGTCTCTCGCTGACTCCCTGTATCCTCATAGGAGTGATGATAGGCAGATCCCACCAGTCAGAGATGCCTGGAGTCCTATCTCCCCAGACTCACGGTGCCCAGATGCAAGGAAGCTGTTACTCGGCCCTCGTCTGTCTTCTTTAGAGAAGGTTCTATTCGTCTCTCTTGCCCATTGGTATATGGGATGTTGGCTTTTTTCATGTGGATTAATTTGAGTTCTCTATAGATCCTAGTTATCAAGGTTTTGGTCTGATTCAAAATATGCAAGGGAGACCAGAGAGAGGGAAGGAGGGAGGGGTATATGGGAAAGGGAGAGCAGAGAGCAGAAAGGAGGAAGGAGTTGGAGGAAGGGTAAAGCAGAGGGAGGAAAGGAGGGAAGGGGGGAGGACAGAACATATGTTAGGCCACAAAACAAGTGTCTTTATGATTCAAAAGAAAAAAATTAAAATCCTAGCAGTGTTTCCTCTGACCACAATAGAATAAAATTACAAATCAAGAACAAGGTAAATATTAGAAAACATACAAAAAAATATATAAGTTGAACAATATGCTCCTGAATAAAGAGATTAAAAATGAAATTAAACACTTTTCAAATCAAAGGAAAATGGAAGCATAACATATCAAAATTTATGCAATACAGCAAAAGTGGTGATAAGAGTAATATTTATAGCAGTAAGTGCCCACATCAGAAAAGTATAAAGTCTTCAAATAAAAAGCCCAACTATGCATCCAGATACCTAGAAAAATGAGCACAAAGTTTACCAAAAATGAGTAGAAGAAAATAAATAATAAAGATAAGAACAGAAAGCAATGAAACTTAAACCAATAAAACAATAAAAGAGATCAATGACACAAAAGGTTTTGTTTTTTTTTTAAGGGATAAAAAGTGATACAACTTGAGCCAGAGTAACCAAAGAAACAAAACCCAAAGAAATGAAATCAGAGATGAAAAATGACACAATAATTGATATTGCAGACATCCAAAAGATCATTTGACACTACTATGGAGAACTATATTGAGAATAAATTGATAATCCTAGAAAAAAATGGATAAATTCTTGAACAAACATATCTCACCAAGATTGAACCAGGAATAAATTCACACCTTAAATAAATCAATAACAAATAATAAGATAAAAGTAGTAATAAAAATTCTCTCATCAAAGACACTGTTAAATTCTACTAATATTCAAAGATTTAATACCAATCTTACTTACATTATTATTTAAAAAATCAATGAGAAGGGAATACTCCAAAACTCATCCTATAAACACAGTATCACCCTGACCCCCAAACCAGACAAAGATACAAGAATAAAAAACAATACTCCAATATCTCTGGTGAGTGTAAATACAAAAATCCTCAAGAAAATACTAGCAAACCAAAATTCAATGATACATCAAAAAGATTCTTCATCATGATCAAATAGATTAATTCTAAGAATGCAATGATGATTCAACATATACAAATCAATCAGTGTGATACAACATATCAACAAACTGAAAGACAAAAAAACAATATAATCATTTCCATTATTGATGAAAAATCATCCCCCAAAATTTCATGTCCCTTCATGATAAAAACTCTTTAAAAAGTATATAAAAGGAACTTACCTCAACACAATAAAAGTTGCATATGGCAGACTCACAGCCAGTATGGCACTGCATGAGGGAAATCTGAAAGCCTTTTCCCTAAAATCTGGAGCAAAAGAAGCATGCCTTCTTTCACTACTGGTATTCAACATCATAGTGGAAGTTGTAGCTTGAACAATCAGAAAAAAGAAAGAAATTAAACTATCCTAAATTGGAAAGAAAAAGTCAAAATATTCTTGCTTACAGATGATATGATCTTTTATCCAGAAAAACTTGACAACCCCACAAAAAATAAAAATTAGAACAATTTTAATAAATTTGTAGGGTAGACAAATTCAATACAGGTTTAGGATACAAAATCAACATTAAAACCATTAGCTCTTCTATATACATGAACAGTAAAGAATTAGAAAAGGCACCAAGATAGAAATACCATTAACAGCATCCACAAATAAAATAAAATTCCTGGCAATAAATTTAACCAAAGATGCAAAAGATATCTATAATGAAAACTATAAAATATTGAAAGAAATTTTAAAAAGGAATGCAATAAGAAAGAAAGATATTTCATCATCATGGATTGGAAGAATCAATACTGTTAAGATGTTCATACTAAACCCAAAATATTTACAGCAGTGGTTCTCAACCTTCCTAATGCTGTGGCCCACAGGTTGAGAATCACTGATCTGCAGATTCAATGCAATCCTCACAAAAACACCAATAACATGCTTTTCAGAAATAGAAAAAAAAAAATAGCTCTAAAATTTTTGTGGAACAACAGAAGACTCAGATTGGACAAAAACATCCTGATCAAAAAGGATAAAATTGGAGGAATTACATAAACTCACTTAAAGTTATACATAATAAAAAATAAAAAACAGACTCATACTTCAGAGTTGTAACAATCTAAACAGCATAGTACTGGTATAAAAACAAGCACATAGAAAAATGGTATAGAACAGGTAACCGAGAAATAAATCCACACATGTGCAGTGAACTTCAACAAACCAGACTAAAACATACCATTGAGAAAAGAAAGTCTCTTCAATAAATGGTCCTTGGAAAATTGAATATTTACTTGCATAAAAATTAAGCTAGACCTTTATGTCTCACCTTATTTCAAAAATCAAATAAAAATGGATCAAAGACTTTAATCTAAGACTTTAAACTATGAAATTACTAAAAGAAAACATTAGAGAAACTCTTCAGTATGTTTATCTGGGCATAGATTTTAAGTGATGTTCGCAAAGCACAGGGAACCAAAGCAAAATTGGACGAATGGCATCACACCAAGTAAAAGGCTTCTGAATAGCAAGGGAAACAACAGACGGAAGAGACAACCCAGAGGGTGGGAGAAAACATTTGCAAACTACCCATCTGACAAGGGATTGATGCTAGATTGTGCAAGAAGCTCAAACAACTCAACAGAAAAAAATCAAATAATCTAATTAAAAAATTGACAAAGTATCTGAATACACATTTATGAAAAGACATACAAAATGGTCAAAAGCTATATGAGGAATCTGAAAAAATGCTCAAAACCACTAACCATCAGAGAAATGCAAATCAGAGCTATAATAAATTATCATCTCATACAAGTTAAAATTTTTTTCATCAAGAAAAAAAAAACAGGTAATAATGAATCCTGGTGATAATGTGGAAAAAGAAGACCCTTATACACTTTGGGAATGTTAATTATTTCAACCACTATGGAAAACCATATGGAGGTTCTTCAATAAACAAAAGTAGAATTGTCATACAATTTAGGAACCCCAATGGTAAGTATCCCCTTCAGAAGAAGGGCAATTCAGCATATCAAAAAGACATCTGCACTCTCGTGTTTATTGCCATACTATGTACAATAGCCAAAACTTGGAATCAAACTAAGTGTCTATCAAAGGATGAATGGATAAATAAATGGAGGTACATATATACAATGGAATATTACAGAGTTACATTTGCAACGTGGATGAACTGTAGAACATCATCTCAGCTGAAAGAAGACAAGTCAGAGAGACAAATCTTCCATGTTCTCATATATGGGAGCTAAATATTAAAAACAATTGATCTCATTGAGACAAAGAGTAGAATTTCGGCTACCAGTGGCTGGGGAAGGGTAGTGGGAAAGGCAGATAAAGTGGGGATTGTTAATGGTTGCAAAAATATACTCAAACAGTTTGATATACTGAACAATATTTGCTAACACACCGGAGTAACTAAAAGCAACCATAAACTAGGGTATTAAAATAACTGAAAGAGTGGAATTGGTATGTTCTTAACTCGAAGAAACGTTAAATGCCTGAGGTGATGGATATCCCAATTATCTAGATTTTAGTAATTCACATTTTATGCCTATATCAAAACATCACATGTACCCTATAAATATATACAAGTATTGTGGACCCATAATAATTCTTAAAAGATAATGTCTTTATAATTTTAAATAATTAGCAATATTTTACCTATTTTAAGGAAAGTATGTAAATACTTTTATAATAAAATTTTATGAAATTTTAAAGAAGACTATGTAATGCATATAGTATTTGCACACATGTCTACAAATTAAATGGGATCTAAAACCCTGATAATTTTACTATTTATATAGAAAAGTAATTCATTTGCAAGTGTTTTGTACAATGTAGAATTGCAAATTATGAAAATAGTCTTTTTCAGCCCTCGCTGTTTGCTGTTTTTTTAAAGCCATTATTACCATGCAGCTAACCTAACACTTACACCTTCACATCATACGGAAAATCTGGTGACTTTAGATTATGCTGTTAGCATAAATCTTCTCATGTATAATTTATGATTCTGAAAGTTTAACTTTTTTTTTTCTTTCTTCCTTGGACTGTAGGCATAGTGTCAATTTCAGCTAATCCTTTCATCTTTTTTCAATCTTGATTGTGAAGGTCATACTGAATATAATATTCCTTATAAAATCAAAACCAAGGTCAGCCTTTGAATTTTATGATCAAAATTTCCCACAGGAGAGAAGACTAAGACCTGGGAATCAATCCAGAATCTGAAACTGCCATGAGCTAATTACTGAACACTTTCCACTGAAGGTTCTGGTTTAAAAAAAATAAATTTCCTAACTCAAATTTTAGAGTTTTTAGTAGAATTTAAAAATAGAAACAAAATAAAGTTATTTTATTTTATAGGAAATGTAATTTAAAGAGTAAATAATACACTGTGTGTCTGGCAATCTTTTTGGCCTCTTCATCTGGACGCAATGCATTTGAAAATCCTCCCATGGTATTGTGACATGACGCGCCCTACAAAAATCTTCACTTATGATTCTATGTCTGTTTATCTATACAAATTCGTAATTGATTTTCTTCTTAATGGATTATTAAGTAATGGGTAGAGTAACTGAAAACCTGCTCATCTTTGAAATTGTCCTTTTAAATGATTATTGGGGGGAAAAGACAAAACCCTCTGCTCTTGCCTTGCTTCTAAATGTGTATGCTACCTTTCCTGAATGTGTTTCTTTTATTGTGAATTTTTGAGATTTGTTACATTCAACGTTTCTATTACCAATACAGGAATACACATGATACATGATAATTTTCCATCCCTGTTTCCACTCACTTTCCAGAGTAAGTGCTCTTAACACTTTTTTATATTTCCTTCAAGTGCTTAAAAACATACACACGCACCCTCATTTTAGAGCTTTGTATGTAAGATGTTTCAGTATTTGATGAAAAAATGTATAGTATTATGTACATTTACCTAAATGAGGCAATACATTGCCAATCTGGGAAACTTATTCAATTTTCTTGAGTTCATACAAGATCTAAGCACATTGTTTTTATTATTTGCATATTATTTAAGAACAATATATTTTGGTTTTTGCTTTACTCAATTGCTTACAATTTAAGTGATTTCAAATAGTTCTCTCTTAAAAACCAGCACGAACTATGTTTGGAAGAGAATCTTTGCACATATGCAAATGTATTTCTGTAAGTTTAGTTTTGTCTGCAGCTTTATTTCTTAATGCTAATACTAAGTTTTTATTTTTAAATCATGACATATTTAAAACAAACAAAAAAGTGAGTCAAAATATAATAGTAATACATTGCTCTTAACTTTCATATTTAACAACAGTTAACATTGTCATATTTTTTGATCCATTAGAAAAGGAGTTAAATTTTCAGTTGAAATGCATTTTGAAATTTCAGTTGAAATGCAACTGAATTTTCATATCACATACTTTGTTGATGGTTTAATAATTCACAAAATATACAGTACATATCCATGAAAATGTCATGATTTGGGTTTTTGAACATTTATATAAACTGCACAATACATTATATCCTTCTGAATTTTTTCCATACACACCACATACTAAAAAGTGGAATGTCATATTTATAAAAGTTAAGGTGCCATATAAAATTTTAATTTCAGAATATTTCATTTTATCTTTATCCTAGTTCTATTTTTTGCAATTAGAAATAATTCTTCACTGACTTTTCTTGAATATATTTCCTTCCACACATATTCAAGAATGATTTCATTGTATCTACTTGAAAGGAGACTATTTTATAATAAAAGGGTTCATATTCAATCATACAAGATAATATTCATATTCTCACCATAATACTAAGTTACAGTTCCACTACTGTATATGAGAATTAATTCTCCATATTTTTATTAACATTTGTTAGTGTTCTATTTTATGTAAATTTTACTTTAGGCAAAATTTATTGCTTGGTATTTAATTGTCTTAGTTTATCTTTCCCAGGTTACCAGAGGAACCAAAATAATAATCATGCATTGGTGATTATTCTGGTTTGTTTTGCTACAAAATATACATATTTGTATTCTTCAAACTGATTTGTAAAACTTATTAACTTATACATGATAGTGATCATTTATCTATTTTATGTGTGGCAAACATCTTCCCACAGGGTAGAATTATCTTTCAAATTAATTTTGTATATTTAATTCCATTGTCTATGTAAAAGAGTCAAATATCAATATTTACTTCTGCCCCCATCATGTTGCCCTGGCTGGAGTGCAGTGGCTCTTCACAGGCCCAGGTGATAATAATATAGTGCAGCCCAGAATTTTTGGGCTCCTACAATCCTCCCATCTCAATGTTCTAAGTAGCTGGGATTACAGGAGTGGTGCCCCACTACTTTTATGAATTGTGCTTAGTGTTGAGAATTAAAATAAATCATCAGCATCCACATTACTTGAATGTAGAACCAAGACCACGTGGGCAATATGATAGAACTATTTGTTTCAGGAATTCTTGAACAGAAAGTTCGGTTTATATGCCAATAAATGTTTTTGTATTCAGCAAACTACTCTTTGTATCAGGACAAATCTCTTCAATCAAAATAGTAGAAGGGTAAGCTGAGCAAACAACTCACTTAACCAATAATTCACGTGTCCAAACTCACTTCACAATTGTTACCTCATAGTGTCCATCAAACCTAAATTATCATATTGTCAATTTTGTATTACTTTAAAATTGTCTGCCTTGAAACCTCTTAAGCCATTTGAGCACTGATTAGAAAAGTGTAAATATCTTTTCACGACCAACTAGCATATTGTGAGAATTATTAAGACTATGACAAAACGGTATTTTTTCTTACTCAAGTTAGTTTAACAAACTTAGCTGTACTTGAATAATAGATTATTTCTGTGGCTTTCTAGGGCAGTGTATCAGTTGACAGTTTCAGAAGTCACTTATTAGATTTGGTCAGCACACTGTCACTGCTACAGATCAAAATCCCCCACTCCCAGGTCCCCCTGATAGAGAGGTGAGATAGGCATTGCATTTTGTCTGAATTAAAGATTTTTGTTGTCAAACTCCCAAATATTCCCTTAGGAATAAATAGCACTTTGATTATATGATCATATATAAAATCTTTGATCCTTGGCAAAACCAGCCTGATTAGTGACAACACTGCTATCTATCTTTGCCACTTTTTATGAAGCCACTAAGAGGAATGCCATAGAGTCAGGGATAAACATAAGGTCAGTAGGGTCATTTCTCAAGCTGTATATTAAGTTCAATGGATATGGGTTTCAACACAATCTTTTTTTTTTTCTAGCTTTAGAATGTTTACTAAAATGATCATTTAATTTACAGAAGTCCTCCAGAATAGAAAACGGACTTCTATGGTTTGGCCCTGACAAGAGGAACAACTCAGGAAAAAAAAAAAAAACCAAACAAAAAAAAAAAAAAAAAAAAAAAACGGGGAAGCAAGAATATTCTGTTGAAAATGAAATTCATCAGACTTCACATTCAAAACATTATTTTTATTTATTTATTTTTTTTTTTTGTAGAGACAGAGTCTCACTTTATGGCCCTCAGTAGAGTGCCGTGGCCTCACACAGCTCACAGCAACCTCCAACTTCTGGGCTTAAGCGATCCTCTTGCCTCAGCCTCCCGAGTAGCTGGGACTACAGGCGCCCGCCACAACGCCCGGCTATTTTTTTGTTGCAGTTCGGCAGGGGCCGGGTTTGAACCCATCACCCTCAGTATATGGGGCCGGGGCCTTACCGACTGAGCCACAGGCGCCGCCCCAAAACATTATTCTTTACAGGCAATTTTTTGTTGGTTTAACTCTCAAAACCTTGTGAGAAATTTCCTCAATTTTTATTTTATTTTATTCCTGACTATTCTGATGCAAGTTCTTGTTGTCAAACTCCCAAATATTGCCTTCGGAATAAATAGCACTTTGATTGTATGATGATATATAAAATCTTTTATCCTTGGCAAAACCAGCCTTATTAGTGACAACACTGCTATCTATCTTTGTCACTTTTTACGAAGCCACTAAGAGGAATGCCACAGAATGCCAACTTCATCCATTGGAAATTAAACGTTTGTCTGTAATGGAGGTGGCTAGACCTGAAGTTAGGGCGACATGCTAAGTAGTCAAATGATAATTTGCAGGTATCGCTCGCAGGTCTGCCTCATCAGCGTGTACGTACTCCTTGTGTTGTATTATTGCTTCCTGTCTGTAATCAAACTATGATTTTAATTCTTGTGATAATCTTCAAAACTGGCTCAATTTCACAGAAGATAATTGGGAATTGGTCGCTTTGGGAAACGGTTGGTGTGAAGAAAATGTCTGTTTCAGAAGTCCCTACAAAAAAGGGAAGGTGTTTATGTAATGTTATATATATCCAATGACTTTCATTTTGTACTACTACCCTGTTTCCCTGAAAATAAGACAGTGTCTTATCTTAAGGTGTGCTCCCAAAAATGCGCTAGGTCTTATTTTCAGGGACGTCTTATCGTTCCTGTAAGCAGGTCTTATTTTCGGAGGATGTCTTTTTTTCTGGGAAACAGGGTATGTGGAAGCTTCAAAAATAGATTCTGATTCCAGAATTGTTTTGATAAAATATTTCTTAATCAAGGCAAATTATAACAAAGCTGTGTTCTTCCAACTGTCCAAATCACAACTCGGACAGAATAGTCCAAATGTGGAGCCACTTTCTGTACTTTCATCTTCCCATAACCTCCTTCCTGACTTGTTTTTCATTTCTTTTCTGGACAAAGAAACCAAAAGCTTAATTCTTTTTAAGAATCAGTTTCTTTTCAAATCAAGGCAGAGCAAGCTATCCTCATCATTAATTTTAAGTCCTGGTTAAATTCTCAGCTAGATCTACTGTTAAGAATTTTGAAATTAAGAGACTATATAATTATAAATTTTATATCTATATCTATAAGAGAAATTAATATTAAGAGAAATTTTGGATGAAAGGATTTGGAAGATAAGGACAAGTAGGAAAATTGGGAAGGTGATTTTTTAAGACTCTAAATTGCATAAAAATCCAGAAGCATTTAGAAAAATGTAGATACTGAATAATGTCTTTTGAAGATTTTATCTAAAGATTTTCTGTAAAAATAGTTAGATTCTGATTCAGCCCTACAAGCAAGAAAGGGATTTATCCGTAGAAAATGTCAGGAATGAGCTTTTTGACACCGTAAGACAGAATTGAAGAGTTTATCCTGAAGCAGATGTAATGCCAGCTCTCTCCTCATTTTTTATTACCAGCCTAAACAGAAATAAAACGATTTCATATAAAATCCAAAACTTGACTGGTAAATAGGCCTATTGCTAAATCTCCAAGTCCTCATTGAAAATTTTTAAGAGGAACTTTAAACAAAAGCAGACCACAGTAATTAAGCCTCTTAGGTCTGATCATCTTGATAAACACATCTCAGGATACCATAAACTGCAAGATCATTAGAAAACAATTGTACTGTACTAGCTAAGAAACATATAAAGAAACATAAATTAAGCAGGTGATTAATAAAGCTACATCAAGTGTGTGTGTGTGTGCTGCTACTCAACGTTCCTTGGTGTGAGCAATTTCAAAATAAAGCAGATCATTAGAAGCCATTTAGGAGTGACTTTTTACATGGCAACAGCAGCAGGCAATTGAAAATTTTATACCTTTTCCTGTTGGAGACAGGATGGAGTAGGGGCATTCCATCCTGTCCCTTGCATTAAGTACAGGTAAACACCCTGAACATCATATGTGAAATAAACAGAAGACTGTTAAGGGTGGGTAAGGAAAGATTGATTAGGAACCCTGGAGCTCACTCAGGCATGGTGGTGGGTCTGTGTGTTTGCCTATGTGCTGTCTCCAGTGTATCTCCAACTGGGGAGGGAGCCCGGAAACAGAAATGTCAAACGGGTTACACAAACTCAATCTTGCCTTGCCAAAAAAAAAAAAAAACCCAAAACCCAGAAAAGTAGCATTTTAGAAATACAGAAAGATTTTTGATAAAAAACACCCTAGTCCATCAAAAGGTGATGGGACTGGGGTCTGCAACGTAGTGTGAAGTCATAGTGGAGAGTTTAGATTTCTACTTTTACTGGCAGTAATAAGACACCTTCCATCTCCCACCTCGGTGGTGTGCATAGAGGCCAGAAAACTGATTTTCCCTTTACCCAGAACTGATTTATATTTTCCTTAAAAGAAAATTTTGGAAATAAAAGAAAATAAAACCATTTTGCCTGGTTTATTTACATTTTATTATTATAAAGTTTGCCTAGCATTTTTCTAATGTCTCTTATCTACACAGATGAAAAAAAAATTACCACAAAGAAATTTGCACCAGAATGTTTACTACAGCTTAATTAATAATTGCCAAGTAGTGGAAGCAACCCAAATGCCCATCAACCCATGAATGGAGCAACAAATTGTGGTATATGTATGCCATGGCATACTATTCAGCTATTAGAAAAGACGGAGACTTAACATCTTTTACATTTACCTAGATGGAGTTGAACACATTCTTCTTAGTAAAGTATCACAAGAATGAAAAAATAAATATGCAGTGTACTTAATACTAATATGAAACCAATATATCAACAATTGCATGTTGATCTGAACAATAAAACACAAATAGAGTCTAATACAGGTACAGAGGGAGGATGACTGACAGGAGGGAGGCCATGTGGAGGGATCTAAGCTAATGTACACACTGTGAGGGTGTCTAACCTGCCCCCAGGGGAGGGGCTCCTTTACAACTGGAACTTTACCCTGAAGGGGAGAACAACGTAATTGAACATGTGTACCCTCAAATTAATTTGAAACCAATTAATTAATTAATCAAATTACTAATAATCCCAAACAGCTGTTAACACTTCAGCTATTACACTCCTGCTGCAAAAAGGAAGAAAGGAAGACGAAAAAAATTAAGAACGTTACAGAAATTTCTACAAAAAAACGTAAATCTCAGTGATGACCATTTAAGCATATAACTATGCCTAGATATGGCCATCACATAATAATTTTACAATAGAAAATAGTCTTTATTCTGAAAGGAATATATCAGTTACAAATCAGAAATCAGATTACTGTGCAGCGGGGAGAAAGAATATTGCCTGACTTTATAGTCTACGGGACATCCTTTACCTCTTGCTTAAAAAATGCTTATGAATGGATTTTGGATTCTTTTTCTCTAGTGTCTGTAGTTAAAGTTTAGTTGTAAATATTAAAAAACATATAAATACCAACATTTGAGCCACACGTTTTCTCATTCACATTTTTCTTCAATTTTTTATTTTATAATAGTCACTTCTCAGAAAAATTGATTTATGTGATAGTGAATCCCTTTCATAAGAATGTATATATTAAAATAGAAAAATTGAGTTATAGCTTAGAATTGTGTTATTAATGATGAATAAAAATTGAATAATATTTTATAATTTAAAATATTTTAATCTTTTCAGTAATATCAATAGCTTTCTTAAAGGCCTTTCTCATTTTACTCCATTAAAAAAATAACCTATAGAAATCTGAAGAATACCCTTGAAATTGATGCACTAATTGGAATATATCAATTTTTATCTTCTTGTCCCCCAATATCACTTTCGGTTAATATTTTATACAGCTACATTGAATTTTTCACAGAACACTGCAATGTTGGGAATTAAACATGGTCCATAGTTTTTTTTTGTTTTGTTTTTAAGTCAAAGTGTTATTGAAATTAAGTCATGTATATTTTATAGTATCTCTGATTTTTCTAAAATATATGTGTGGTCAATCCAGGCGGGAAAAAAAAAAGAGAAAGAAACATTTGAACTATTAAAAGTCTATTATTTTAAATGGATTGAATTGTGAATAATGACTACTTTTTATTATGAAATAAAAAATAAATACTCCAAACATCTATATTTATCTACATTGCCCCCATGTTATCAAAAATTCATTCAAATGAACTTCGGTTAAGTTTAACTATTTCTCAATGTAACAAATATAGTTTTTTATGGTCATGAGTTGCTTAACAATGGGGATAGATTCTGAGAATGTGCCAATAAGCAATTCATCAATGTGCAAATATCCTCAAGTGGACTTACACAAATCTAGATAGTGTAACCAATTACTCACCCAGGCGTATCAGGTAGCCTATTGCTCTGAGGCTGTAGACCTTAATGGCACGTCATCATATTGAATACTGTAGGAAATAACATAAATTGTAAGTATTTGTATATCTAAACATAAAAAGATGCAACAAACATTTAGTGCAGAAGGCAACTTCTTTCTATTGTTTTATTCTTAGCTCCTTTGTAAAAACATCAGTTGAGTGTTAGTGTCAGTATTTATTTGTGAATTCCAAATTCTGTTCTGTTGGTCTAAGTGTCCACTGGTACTCCAGTCCCTGCTGTTTTGCTACTATAGCTTTGTAGTGCATTTTGAACTCAGGTAGGGTGATGCTTCCAGCTTTGTTTTGTTGCTCAAGATTACTTTAATTATTAGGGTTCTTTACTGTTTTCTTGTGAATTTTAAGGTTTATTTTCTAATTCTGTGAAGAATGTCACTCTAAACTTCATGTGCAATTTAAATTAGTGTGCAATTTAAAACTGCATACGAGCTTTATAGGCACTCCATATACAACAAATATCAGTGTGTTCCAGGTAGAAATAGTGTTAAAAATTGCATTTCCAACTTCCAACAAATAAACTTTTGGTAATATTCACTAAGATATTTTTATATTCGTACTGTTGTCAGATTCTGCTTCCTCTTTGTTAGAACATGCAGCTAAGCAAAAGGATATTCTGAATCACCTCAAATTGATTTTTATCAATTGGTAGAACAAATTGTTCTTTAGTAGAACAAAAAGGCATATGAAAAAATCTAAACTGCTAGTGTAGACTGTGACAAATGAGGCCATTTTGAGTTTAGGGGATTGACTCTTTGGAATAAGCCAGGGGTTTTCCTCTTATTTACTTTGCTTTAAAGTACTGAGCTTTAAAAACCTATTGTTGCATCAGTGTAACCTGGCTTATTGTACCCTCAATGAATCCCCAACAATAAAAAAAAAAAAGATAAAGACAAAAAAAAAAGCCTATTGTTGCTTTTTTAAAATTTGTATTTATAGACAGTCTTTCAAATCAAAGAATGTTTTTGCAAACTCAATACTGTTTATAACGTCTCTGTAAGGTTATGTTTAGGTAGACACCATTGTTAGATTCTGATATTAAAATGTAAGCATATGATTTAAAGATTTCATTGTTTTACCGCAAATGAATGACTACATGAGAAACGGTATAAACGAATTGGAAGTTGCATATTTTTTTTTACATGAAAAGATTCTATAAGCAGGTAGTTCAGGACTGACATATTAGTCTTTTTGTCATAAAATATCTACACTTGTCTCCAGGCTCAGTCATTTTTTCACCACATGAAAACTTGGATGGCTACTTTACCTCCAATATCATGATGAAGTTCTGAGAAGGATTAAAGTAAAAAGGGGCGATAGAGAGTATAATTCAGATCCTTTTTAAAGGTCTTTTTTTTATTTATTTGCGAACTATTCATTGTAATTCTCTCTTTTAGATATTGGCCACAACAACCCCTAGCTCAAATGGTAAGCTTCCTAAAGAAGAATAAAAAATAGATATTTTGTGTGTACCTAGTAAAGTTCACTCATCAAAACAAAATATTGATCCTATAAATATCTATTTTTCTTAAGCTCTTGTTTTAAGTAATTATTAGAATTTACATTATTTACACAAATTACTTTCTCTGAAAAAAATCCAATTGCATAACAGGCTTAATAATTTGAATATATATTGGGCGGCGCCTATGGCTCAGTCGGTAAGGCGCCGGCCCCATATGCTGAGGGTGGCGGGTTCAAACCCGGCCCCGGCCAAACTGCAACCAAAAAATAGCTGGGCGTTGTGGCGGGCGCCTGTAGTCCCAGCTGCTCGGGAGGCTGAGGCAAGAGAATTGCCTTAAGCCCAGGAGTTGGAGGTTGCTGTGAGCTGTGTGAGGCCACGGCACTCTACCAAGGGCCATAAAGTGAGACTCTGTCTCTACAAAAAAAAAAAATAATAATAATTTGAATATATAAAATAGCCAGTATTTACTATGAATAATTAAATGTGTTCTATAAATTTAATAGACTAAGTATAACTCATTCACAATGAACTATAGGACTTATAGAGATCCTACACCTGACTAATTAATTACAATAAATACAGGAATAACTTATTATAAATGTTTTTAATATATGTTGGTAAGATATTTCTTGATAATTTTTTACCATAAGTAAGTCTCAAACTGAGAGAACTTTATCAGCTACCTCTCCATCTGGTTTCTTTTTTTCTTTTTTTATAAGTTGTTTCTTTTTTTTTTTTGGTTTTTGGCCGGGGCTGGGTTTGAACCTGCCACCTCTGGCATATGGGACCGGCACCCTACTCCTTGAGCCACAGGCGCCACCCTCCATCTGGTTTCTAAACAGTGATACAGGGCAGGTGGTTCCTGGCTCAGCCGTCCTGGCCACCTGGAAGGCCTGCCTCTCCTCCTGCAGTGCTGCCCTGCAGGTGTTGGTGTGGCAGGATATGGGGAGGCAATGGCTAGAGAGCCAAGTGCAGCGGAGAGAAGCAAGTGTGGCAGAAGCCCATGGGTCCCTAGTTAGTTGAGGGATACCACAGCACAGCCCACCTGCTTCCTGAACCAAACCCAGAAGTACCCTTGGACCTAGAGAGCCCTCCTCTGTCTGTGCTACTCCCCTGTGAGCATTTCACAGTGACACAAATTTCCCTCCTTCAGGGCTCCACAGGAACCCTCTATTTGCTAGGCCTGGGCAATTTCATGAAAGGAATGGCTCATTCACCTTGCCCTCAGGGGAAGGGACTGTGTCCATTCATTTGTTACCAACTCCTGGCCAAATCTAACTACAAAAGACCCATGCAGGTATACATACTCCAAGACAAAGGATCCAGAAGATTTTCTGACATGGGTCTTTCCCTCTTCCAGAAGCTCTGGTGCTTTTTCTGCATTCTTTTCTGTGTAATAAATCTTATCTTATCACTGATCTATCGTTTGTGGGTTTATTCTTCAAATCCGGAGACCAAGGACTTACCCATACAAGGTGGGTGGCTCCCAGGCTCTGGGTGGGCCTGCTGGCCTGGGTGGACCTGCCTTGCCTTCTGCATCACCACCATGACATGTTAGTGTGCCAGGATGCAGGAAAGTGAGGGCTGGAGAATCAAGTGCAGCAGAGAGGGCCTAGCACTGCCAAAGCTCGTAGGTCCCCAGTCAGTTGAGGGAAATCATGGCACAGCTCCAGCTGTTGCTGATGTCAACCCAGCACCATCCTTGGATCTAGAGAGCCTTCCTCTAGCTGATCCTCCCCTGTGAGGATTTTACAGATCTAAGGGTGATATGTGATTTGGTTCCCCTATTCAGGTTTAAACAGGGTTCCCCCATTTCCTCGGCCTGGGCAATTTCATATAAGTTTCCTAGGCCTGGACAATTTCATGTAGGGACCATGTGCATTAATTAATGCAACCATTCATCTTCCCCCAGAGAAAGAGACTGTATCCATTCATTTAGTACCAAGTTCTGGCCAAATGGAACTACGAAAGATCCATGTGACTCTATGTACCCCTAGACAAAGGACCCAAAGGAGATTTTCCAACTTGGGTCTTTCCCTCTGTCAGGAGCTCTGGTGCTTTTTCTGTATTTTTTTTTTTCTGAATAATAAATTCTGTCTTATGACTGATCTGTGGTCTGTGGATTTATTCAAGAAATTCAGGTGACATATTTTGGGGCCATCATGAGGGATTGAAAATCTGTGGTTAGCAATGGGGTCACTCACCTCTGTCCTGTTTTTCTCTATAATCATGTTAACAGAGACCAATAATTCAGATGCTAGGCATCCCCAAAAGCTCTTTCTGTGGCTGCCAACCCCCAGATCACTGGCAAGAGACTGCTGGGGAACAACTTTTCTAATTACCCTTGGCTCCAAAAAAAAGGAGTGAAAGGGAATGTTAGAAGGCTTCTGAACCCATCCACTCTCTGGGATGGGCTCAGAACAAACAGAAGTAGCATCCAGAGGTCCTGGGATCCCCAGCAATGGTTCTGACCCCACAGCACTAGACAGCCTTGTGAAACATGTGCTTTCCCAGTGCTTTTCCTATCTGCTCTTGTCTTCCTCGGTCCCAGCCTTCTACTAATGTCTAACAGAACCCTGCCACTGTCTACCTCTCTCCTTTTAGTTTGTTTAGTTTGTTTGAATGTCGGTAAAGGATTGCTTTATGCATTTAGTTAAGTTTGTACTGACTCTTTCTGGTCTTTTCAGATGTTATAAATGTATTTTTTTTTAAGTCCTTTTCATTGCCTTTCACTGCAAAATTAAATTCAATTGGTTTTTGCATGTTTAAAAAAAGCTGAAATATATTAATGGTTAGAGACCAAGAAGTCAGTCCAAACAAGATGCAAAACGACTCCCCTACATAGCTTCTCTGGAGACCAGGAGCCTGGGAGGGGATGCTCAGGGCAACCCTCCAAGGCAAGAATGGCCTTAAACCCCGGGCTACAGTTCAGTCTCTTAAAAACGAAGAAAGGCAATGAAAATGACCCTGGGTGTTTGATTTTTTTTTTTTCTGGTCTATTGGGATAAATGAAAAAGTTGAAAAAAATTTCAGATTTCTCTAAGACTTTGCCTAGTTACAACTAATTCTAATGCAAAAGTTTCAAAGTGTCTCTAAACCCTGATTTGTTGCTGAGTTTAGTTATGTTCCTGGATAACTTTGGAAGAAGAAAGGGAGGTTGGAAAACCTAACGTTTAACACCTGCTCATGATAAAAAGCCTGTTTTTCTTTGTTACTGGGAATTTAGAAAAAGCTTGTAAAAATAATAATGGGTTACAAGTGTGAGCCTCACACATCCATTTTTTCTCCAGGGCAAAGATCATCCCTGCCTTAAGGGGCAGGATTCGCAACAGGTGGGACCAGGCTCCTGATACCTGATTTCTCAGACTAACCTGCCAGCAAGTAATAAGCACAGGAGAGCCCGCGGGTATGAAGCACTTACACTGGGAATTATGGCTATGTACAGACCAGCACAGGGGCTGGGGAGGTCACTCTCCACAGCTATTCTTCCCCAAGCATTGGAAAGATATTCCTTTTGTGTGGCAGGAAGCCTTCCTGGGTTGGTCAGAGGATGCTTTAACAACCCAGGGACACAGAGGGTGCATTCATTTAAGATGCTGTATGTTTGTTCTTTCCCGCAACTGGGTAACGATCTTCTCTCTAAGACAGGGGTTCTCAACCTTTCTAATGTTGTGACCCTTTAATACAGTTCCTCATGTTGTGGTGACCGCCCAAGCATTAGGAAGATTGAGAACCACTGGTCTAAGAGAACACCCTGGTAACATGTTCTTTTGTCAAGAGAACATTCATCAGGTGGAACGACTAGTGTTCTCGGATACCTGATTTTTCAGCCTGTGCTGCCAGAACACCCCATTGGACTGTATTCTCAAGCACTGGAACATGTTTGATCCCCAGACACTGAAAAAGGAATATACAGTTTCCCTCTGCAACCAGGTCTGGCCTTAGTATCAACTCTACAATCATGAACAATGACCACCAGATGATACTCTAAATTATTATAAACAAGAGGGGAGATGGAGCTCAGCACTCCTAGCTCAGTGGTTAGGATGCCAGCCACATACACTGAGGCAAGTGGGTTGGAACCCAACCCAGGCCTGCTAAGCAACAATGACAACTGCAACAACAACAAAAACAGCAAAATAGCTGGGCGTTGTGGTGGGAGCCTGTAGTCCCAGCTACTTGGGAGGCTGAGGCAAGAGAATCGCTCAAGTCCAAGATTTGAGATTGCTGTGAGCTGTGATGCCACAGCACTCTACCCAGGGGGACATAGTGAGACTCTGTCTCAAAACAAACAACGGGGGTGGGGGGGAGGAATGGCCTGAATTACCTATGTGCAAGCTTTCTTTTTTCTCAGAGACAACCTCCAACTGTTTAAAAGCTTTTAGATTGAGCCAGCTCTCCTGGTTGTAGTAACTTCCCCAAATGGCCAGGGATTCCTGAGAGAGACACTGTCACCACCTAGTTTCAAACCCACCATCTACATCCCCCACACCTTCCTTGATGCCTTTAGATAACCCCAAGAAAGAGCCTATTCCCAGAGTTTCTTCTGCTCCTTTTAGGACCCATAGAAAGCAACTATATACTTCTTTGTGCCCCTTGGTCAAGAATTGGGGTATAAAAAGGGAATTGCGCACATATTACTCCATTTTCTCCAGAAGATTTGAAACAAATCAGTCAGGAAAAATATAAGAAAATTTTCTGATGACCTAGATAAATACACAGATGTTCTCCAAGGGTTAGGACAAAGCTTTGGCCTCTCTTGGAGACATGTAATACTACTACTAGATCAAACTTTAACTTTGAATGAGAAAAATGAAGTCTGGAATGAGGCTAGAAAGGGATGATTTGTGGTTCATGGCCAATATTGATAGCAGTATGTCCTCTGAGGAAAGGAGTAGATGTCCCATAGGAGGACAGGCAGTTAGCTCCTTTTGAAGATCCTGAACAGCACCCTGAGAAACAAGGTGACTGGTGACATAAACATTTTCTAACATATATCCTAGAAGTTTTATTCAAGAACAAGCCTATGAATGATTCTAAATTGTCTATTATTTTCCAGGAGCAAAATGAAAATCCCTCAGCCTTTCTTGAGCAGCTTAGGGAGGCAATGAGTAAACACACTCAGTTAACACCTTACTCCTTAAGGACCAAATTATTTCAAAAGATAATTCAAACAGCCCCAGATATTAGAAGAAAACTCCAGAAATGAGTTCTAAGCCTGGATCATAACCTAAAGAACCTTCTTAAAATGGCTGCAGCCATCTTTTATGATCAAGATTAGGACGAAGAGGAGAAAGAAGGGATAAAAAAAAAGAATGACAGCCCTAGTAATGGTGCTTCAGCAATTTGGCACAGTTCAGGGGGACAGGGAACCAGAGGCAGAAAGAACAAGTGCCTCCAATGTGGTCAGACTGCCCACTGTAACAGAGATTGCTCCTGGCAACACCATCTGCTGGGGAAACCACAAGGCCCCTGTCCAGAATGCAAGGATGACCACTGAAGGGCAGCCTGGCTCCAGAGGTGAAGTTCTCCCGGGATGGTGACCCATTGGCCCCTAGATTGGACTGAGGGTTCCTGGGGCAGATTCTCATCGCTCCACCTGTGTCGTCCCCTCAAGAGCCTCAGGTGCGTTTCACAGTGGAGGACCAGGAGACAGAATTTCTTCTGGACACGGGAGCAACCTCTTCTGTACTCCTGTCTAACCCTGGTTTTCTATCCCACAAATCTATAACTGTACAGAGAGTGTTAGAAAGCCGGTCGCCAAATGTTTCTCTCAGCATTTAAGCTGCAATTGGGAGCACTGGCTGTTGACACATGCCTTTCTAATCACCCTGAAAGTCCTATTCCCTATTTGGGGACATACTAACTAAGCAGGAATAACCATTTGCATGAATATGTGACAAGAACCTATACTAAGCCTCCTCTTATTAGAGACAGAAATTAACCCATAAGTGTGGACTACGGAGGGATGGGGGAGTGCGAAATATGCTCAACTGGTCCAAATAAAGAGAAAGAAATACCATTGCCTAGCTTTCCAGGTAACAAAAACAAGGTAAATATCCAGGCGGACACTGACAAATAGATTTTATTCATCTCCCTAAGCACATGGTATATAATATTTGCTGATATTTGTGGATGCTTTTACTAATTGTGTTGAAATGTTCCCTTTACTATTAGAAGAGTCCCAGGGAGTTGTAAAGGCTTTTGTGCATGAGATTATCCCCAGGTTTGGACTCCCTCAGAGTTTGCAAAGTGATAATGAGCCTGCCTTCAAAGGCTCTGTTATGCAGAGAATATCTAAAGCCCTGGGCATAAAATATCATCTACACTGTTCTTGCAGGCCCCAATCCCCTAGAAGGTAGACAAAAATGAATGATAAAATCAAAGGACAGTTCTAAAAGCTAACTCAAGAGATTCATCTCCCTTGGACTAAATTACTTTCCATTGTTCTCCTTCAAATAAGAAATTTACCTCAGAAACTCAGTTGTAGCCCATTTGAATTATTGTATGGAATGTCCTTTTAAGGTAACAATTTATTATTAGATCAAAAGCTATAGAATTAGTAAAATATATTATTTCTTTACCTACATTTCAACAAATCCTTAAAAAACCTCCAAACTACATTTTCACATTTAGCACTAAAAGAGCTTCTCTCTCCTGGAGATCTAGTTATGATAAAAACTCCTTCCTCTGATTCACCTTCCCTGACCCCAAGTTTGGAGGATCTTTTTTCCTGTTATCTTGTCTTCTTCTACAGCTGTTAAAGTTATAGGAATAGATTTCTAGATACATCATTCAGGAATAAAATCCTGGAACCTTCTACTTCCTACAGAAGTGGACCATGAAGAGAATCAACCACAGTCCACCTACCCTTGCGAGCCTGAAGAAAATTTGAAGTTATTATTTAAAGTCCAGGAAGAAAAGTGTTAATGTAGTTTACTTCTGAAGTCACTGACTTTTTATCCTAACATGACACCACTAACACTGTAATGAGCCCCCTCCTCTCCCTGCTCCACCTTTGCCTTTTAATGTGCTAATCAGATTTGTGTCTTCCAGAAATGATGTCATCAGCCACGAGCAGTAAAAGTGGTTCCAGTCCAAGACCTAATTCTACTGTAGACCCCTGGATCACCCTTCCTCCATGGAAACCCTAACTGCCCCCTTCTGTCATTGGCCTGTTAGATCGAGGACTCATCCTTTTTCCCTAACAGCAGAGTTTCTAGTCAGAGCAAGAGAATTGAAAGAGGGCAGGTGGCACCTTGACTTGGGTAGCTCTGCAATGCCATGGAGGACCTGTCTTTCCTTCTGCATCCCTGCCTCAGAGATGTGGGTGCAGCAGAATGTGGGGAGGCAAGGGCTGGAGAACAATGTGCAGCAGAGAAGGGCAAGTGTTGACAAAGCCTGGGAGTCTCTAGTCAGTTGAAGGAGAACACGGCACGGCCTATGCCAACCCCAGAATCACCCTTGGACCTAGAGAGCCCTCCTCTGATTGGTACTACATTCATGGTTCCCCCATTCAGGGATCAACAGGGACTCACCCCACTCCTACCCCCACACCCCCCACCCCCTTTCCTGGGTAATTTCATGTAAGTTTCCTAGGCCTGGACAGTTTCACGAAGAAACCACATCCATCCATTAATGCACTCATTCATCTTGCACCAGTGGAAGAGACTGTATCCATTCACTGGTTACCAAGTCTTGGTCAAATGCAGCTACAAGGGATCCACGCAACTATATATACCCCTAGACAAAGGACCCAGGAGGAGTTATTCCAAATTGGGTCTTTCCCTCTGCCGGAAGCCTCTGCTTTTTCTGTATTTCTGCTTTTTCTGTATTCGTCTATGTATAATAAATCCTGTCTCACTTCTGACCTGTAGTCCATGGATTCATTCTTCAAATCCCTGAGATCAAAGACCTACTGAAGAAAGAAAATCTGGTAACACTAGCAAAGTAAGCAAATTTAGCAAACATTTTAAGATGAGCATAAACTTGTGGAATCTCAGCAGACTACCAATGATGACCTTGGGATTCCAAATATAACACGCTGAGTTAAAAAATGAATTAGTCTATTCCTCTTTCTATTCAACAATTATTTACCTTGAACCAATTAATTATTACCTTATGCAATACACAGTGGTATTATTGAGATCATCTTATTCAATTTAGCATTTTAAAATCAGTTCTTTACTGATTAACTATCAGTTATTAATTAAATATGTAATTAACGGTTTTGTGATTGATTAAAGTAAAAGGAGTAACTTCCTTTTACAAAATGTATTATTATCTAATTTGCTTAAAAAGCTATATGTGAATTGTCAGCATTAGGCTCAGTATGATAATCTTCATGTGACATACATCACAAAATATGGCACAGACAAGACAAGAAGACAAACATAGTATTTGATAAAATATCTTTTTTCATATGCGTCATCTAAGAAGGATTGTACTTTATAAGTATCTCAGTTTGAGAACTATGCAAAGAAAACATAAAAAGATCAAGAGCACCATCCCTTCCAGAGCTGACCTAGAACAGGATTCCAGTGGTTAAAGGCAAGAATTCTCACTGGGAAAAATCAAAGGATGCAAGAATTAAATGTTCAGTTGCTTTTTTTTTTTTTTTTTTTTGCTAATAGTAGGAGATTTGCATTTTTATTGTTATAATGAGAATACTTCTTTGATTTGGAATAATGAGAAATCGTATACAATTTTTAATAAATCATGACATTTAATAGGAATTATTCCTTTCTGAAGATACTGTGGATTTATATTCTGCCAAACTATCAAGTAACATCTATTTGTTCTCAAGTTATTTGTTGTTAGAAGAGAGATACAAACACAGAAGAAAATACAAATTATTTTAAAGTCTCATATGATTGACATAAAAGTATATCAGAAATGAATAGTTAAGATACATATTTGAAAATTTTAAAGAAGGAATAGGCAGATGGCTGTAACTCGAAGGGACTTAGAAAATTTTCCAAAATAAATTGATATATGGTTGTTCAAAAGGTCTGTTTCAATGTCTTATAGCCATAGCTTGCAGATAAAAATACATTCACAAAACTTGCTATCTGCTATCCTAAACACATAGGTTTGTACATTCAATGAAAGTTCAAGAATCAAGATGGTTATCTTTTGTTTACTTTTGGCTAATTCTTAAAGGGAAAATAAAATCTACAGGATCCAGATAAATAGAAGCTATTGAAAAATTAACGTGACAGTGGACAAATTCTATGCAAGATCAAAACCACAAAGAGAGAAACTGTGTGCTCAAGAATTGGGGGGTGGTGGGGCTACTGAGTAGACCAATAGAAGAACTGTTACAAAGGTCTCTTGTGATAAAATAACAGGAAAAAGAAGGGGTTAATAAATTACTCTTAGGCAAGATACAGGAGATGTGAAATCCAAGAATACAAACTTTAGTACAGGTAATCACAATATAGGTTGAGAATGCGAAGTTTTATGAAGCTTTATTCACCAAATGCCAATGACTTTATGGAAAAAGGAAAACCACTCATAAGGCAATTTCAATATTTTAAAATTGAGGTAATGACCCCAGGAGAAAATAAGAGGACATATTGGTCATTCCATGACATTGGATTTTATCCAGGATGAAATGTGTAAGGAAAAGTGCAACTGCATTTAGAAATTTCCCCTGCCAGTGTGAATAATGTATTGAAGGGAGAGAAGATTGAGCCAGGGGATTAATTGTGAGCACTATTTGATTCAGAGAAGAAGTTATCTTATTGGAAAGAAGATAATAGATTCAATAAGTACTTCAGAGTCTGACTTTTCAGCCTCAATTGAAAATGAGGTTGTGATGGATTAAGGGAGAACAATGGTTTGTCACGTGAAACACCTGACACAAAGTTTCATTCTGAGAGAGTGACCCGTTGGCAGGGGCACTGGATCCTAGTGGGGGTGGCGATGAGTGATGACATCAGTCCAGAGGCGCTAATTGATGACCTCAGTCCAGAGGCGCTAAGTGATGACCTCAGTCCAGAGGTGCTAAGTGACGACCTCAGTCCAGAGGCGATGAGTAATGGCGTCAGTCCAGAACAAATTTGTTCTGTGGCCACTTTGATGGAAGTTAGAGGATTATCTAGCATTTTGCGTATTTGGGTCTGAAGTTAAGAAAATATTTAACATTTTCAAAGTCTGGGAGAGAATGAGAATTGGAAGGCAGAGAAAAAAAAGTACAACTAGGAAAATGTTAGGTGCAAGAAAATAAAGAAAAGGAAATTTTAAATTTTAAATTCCAGAGCTAGCAATGGAGTTTCGTGTCGTGCATAGGCCATAACCTAAGTATTTCACTATCATGTGTATTTAAAATAGTTTTCCTAAAATCGATGATCCACCTATGCTAGAAGCACGTGGTATAAATGGTTGTTCTTATACTAAATTGGAGAAATTTATCCAACAACCAAATTATTTTAAGAACACTTTGCAAAAAAACGAAGAATCAATGTAGAAGAGTGTGTGTGAAAAGCCAAAGCTATCATGTGACTTAATTTGAAATAAGACATGGTGAAGATATTCAGAATTTTATGTAAGAAACACTACAGTTTTGCTTTTAATATTACTATTGAACACATACACAGTCTCTCGTGAGCTTGGAGAAATTTACATTCCATGTGTATTTGTTTATTTATGACATACATTGTTCCAGAAAGAATGTTAGCTGGCATATTAGAATATGTAAATGTTTGTCTGTCTGTGAGATGTGTGTGTGTGGGGGGGACGTGTTTATGTGTGTGTGCTTATGTTTATACTTAATAAGGTTAAAAGATATAGAAAATCTAGGGTAGAGACAAAAATTAGTCAATAATAAAACTGAATATAGGGCGGCGTCTGTGGCTCAGTGAGTAGGGCACCGGTCCCATATGCCAGAGGTGGTGGGTTCAAACCCAGCCCTGGCCAAAAAAAATACACACACACACAAAAAAATCAAAACTGAATATAAAATTACATGGATAATTCTAATTTCAAAAATTAGATAAATAAATAGATAAATTCTAATTTTCAAAATTCTAATTTCATGGACCACAAGTGTGGTTCAAAGTTTGTTAAGAAAAAGATTGTCCATACAAAAAGAAAGTCTGTTCATTTGCAAATATCGCTGTGATCATAAGATTAAACATGCTTTAGAAGTGCGATAGTGGATCTTCTCAAACAATGCTTACTACGCTGAAGAAAGTCCTTGACGGCGTTCTCCTGGAATAGCTGCAGTAAAGCTTTGCTCCTTGGACTCCTGTTTTATCATTTTCTCTAACAAGCTGGTAAGAAGTTTCACAGAAGCAATCCTGCTACAGTCCAGGTACTAATTCTCTGTTGATTTGACTTCAGATAGTGGCTGAAGATAGCATAATGTTATCTGTATGAAGGACGCCACGCACAGATGTGATGATCAAACAAGTGTGTTCTCAACAACCTTTCCAGTGTAATTCTCTGCTGAACACAAATGTCTATGCGTACGATCATCCAGGCACTCGGGGAAGATGAATGGCTTTAGCTTGACGATAAGCTAAAATATTCTTTCAAGTCCTCAAATTTACTATCACCTAGGTAACTCTGAGAAAAATACCATCTTTGCTATATCAAATTTAAAAAAGGCTCATTGTAAATTACTAAAACACTTTACACAGTAGGATGTGGAAAATTTATATTGGGTAAGGGTTTAAGTCAGTATTACTAATTCCCCTACTTACTTGGTGTAATGGACTGTTGCTGCACAAGTTGGAGCGCAAACCGTGCTGTCATGCGCACAGGTGTTCTCACAGGTGTTCTGAGAAGAAACATTACAGGGTTTAATTGTAACTTTAATTTAAATTATTTTGAAATTTAAACTAAAGAACAATATTTACATCATTGTCCTTTAATTTGCTATCTTCTAGATACCTTAAAGACAAATAAGAATAAATCACTTCTGCTTCAAGAAATAGATACACACAATTACAATATTTTAAGTGTTGGAAGCCTCACAACTTCATAAGCTTCAGATCATGCATAACTCAGTCTAGGTAATGGCATGCGTTTTGTACATGATATTTTGGTCAGTACAGATTTTAAGTTCAAATAAAAAGATTCAGGCAGATAACCTAAAAGAATGCAGTTGGACATCTGGGATCGCTGGTAAAAAAAAAAAATAAATAAATAAAAATAAAGCTAAACCCATTAGCAACTGGGGTTCTGCAAAAACCATGAAGCTAAATTATGTCACATACTAGGATTTTATACTAGATAATCTGGAAATTAAGATTTTACATTTGTAACTGGTCACACATAAAATCTGCACAAATATGTCTAAACAAGGTGTGTGCAGGCTCACTGCCATAGATCTAGTCACATCTAGAGGATTTTACTTGAAAACATCAAAGTTTTTGAAGAATATAATTAAATATATATACCCATACAATGTTAGAAAATAAAAGGATTAAAAGTCTATAAAAGTTTTCTGTGAATATCTAGAGAAATGCCCACTTAATCCATTCATACTCTAGCAGATATATTCTGGATATATTGCATGATTCAAATATAAATTATTTTGATAAATGTTTATTCCTTAAAACAAGTAAAATTTTATATTGAATCATATAATTGTATATTGAAAATTGCTATTGAAATTATAGACAAATATTAATGGCACAATAATGTATTAAATAATTTTAAAGTTCTATTTCTTCTAATAATATTTATATATTTTAATTTTTAAATAATTATATCATTGTGGAAAATATTGACAAATAAATAGATAAATTAAAACATGCAGATCCAACAAAAAGACAAGCAGTGTGAATATTTCAGGGAATTCCATTCTTGTCATTTTATTTGAATACATGTACCCAACTGAAAAATGAGGAAAAAAATGAGTTTAGACTCCTATGATCTACTTGTTACTATTTTAATATAACCATTTTCTGTACTATTAGTCGTTGATCATTAATTCTTAATAGTTATAATATGACATCACCCAATCACACTATAATTTATAAAACAAATATGAATATGTGTGATATTTTCAATTTGTGTTTATTAGGAAAAAAGGCTACAAGGGACATCCTTATTCATCAGAATTTTTTAGTAACAGAATAATTTACTAGAAAACTCTAAAAAGGCATAAATGCATTTACTGCCAGGATACTATCTACCATTTCATGAAAATTTCCTTTTCTGCACATATCAGAAAGCCATAGGCTTTAATTATAAATTAATATTTTTGTCAATTTGATTGATATCAATCATAGAAAATCTCCATTCTTTATTGTTTCCTATTGAGTATGGGCATATTTTTCTGTGTTAAATTATACAACTCTTGTTAAAAGAAAGAATTGCATTTTTGATAATGAGAAAGTGAGTTGGATAAATTAATAATTAAGATGGTGTATGACACAAGATGGTGGAACTTTCTGGAAGGGAATTTGCCATTCTATTTTTTAATTTGTATAATAAAAGGAAATTGTTTAAATAAGTAATCCAAGTTGTTTTTGTATTAATCTGAGGAATAATGTGTGCTTAATATTATTTGAAAAGTTCAAAACTCTTGATAAATATTTGTGCCTTTAACTGTGAAATATGTTAGTTTTGATTTGTTCAGTAAATCTCATTTAAACCACATTGGATGCATTAACAAAACAATAATAAATACTGAGTCACATTAAGGATTTTTTTGTGGCTTGTATGTCTATTCACAGAAAGTTAGTGAAGAAATTCTCTTTGGGAGAATCAAGAATGAACCACTAATAAATCATGGGTGATTTATGAGTGGTTAACCATCAGTGATTAAATCCAAATAATTACAAATGTCTTCCCAATGGAGAGATTTAATTTAACATTGAGTTGTAGAAATATGATAGAATAAAGTTTGGGTAAAATGGAATCAAGTATATATTAGTCAAGTATCAAAGATGAATTAAAGATCAAGAATGTTGGAAAGTTTGTCAGTCTTATTAACATGAAACATTTCCAGTACCACCATATTCAAGCTAGCTTACGGAAGAAATAAACATTTAGCAGTGAAATTGATCATAATTGGCTGGAGTTAAAATTAGAGAGATGTTTTTGGGGCAAAATGAAAGCAACACATGGTGCCTGACATAAATTAAGAGTTTAATAAATAATGAATAAAATTTAAGACTGAAAATAAGTGGGGAAATACGTACCTAAACTTCATCTGGCTCTGAAAAGTGTTTATTGAATGTCAGGTTTAAAATAGCTGCTGAAATATAAGACATTTTAATCAATTAATCGACATCTAATTTGATATTTATATCTTGCTAAGTACAAATTAAACACCTGTATATACTCCTCAAGGTTAAAACATTCATGAGAATGGAGTTACAAGTTTAGTATTTTAAAGTTCCAAGTTAATTAAATGGTATAAAGATGAATTCTTTGAATACATTTAAATGAATCTTTCTGTGTATTTTTGTTTCTTTTTTACTTCCTTGATTATTTAAAAATGTCCACTATTTGCATGGTAAACATGTAAAATAATCACATTTACTGTTGAAATTATAAAATTGGAAGTTGAGTTACATCAAATGTAAAAATAAAAAAAAGGACAGGGAAAATCCTCATTTAAAAACTGAGAAAATTTCAAAAAAAAATTGAAGAACTGGATTTATTTGAACCTCCATATTGAAAGACAATGAACCTGAATTGGCAAAATATAGATATTTATATGTGGCATGAAAATGCTTTTATGTAAAAATATATTATATTATATTATATAAAATGTGTTATGTGTTTTCATTTTATTTAATTCTCCAAAATATCTTAGTTGGTATTTAAATCATCTCTTGTTCCATAAGTAAATACTTGTTTTATGAATTAAAGGAATGAACTATAATTCTCTGCCTTATAGGTAAGAAAACTGAAATTCAGTGATTAACACATACTCTAAGATTGTTCAGCTAGGAGGTGACAAAAAGTGTTCAGCCGTAATTCCAAAGCATATTTTGCAATCTTTATCATGCTAAATATTAGTATAGTAAAAGTAAATAATCCCTGAATTGAGATAAATCTTCGTCATTGCTCCTCTTAGCTTAGGAAGGGGTCTCAGGTAAAACTCTCAGAGCAGCAACGACAAGGCTCATGATAAAGTAGCAATGACCCAGCTGGCTGGTAACTGCAGTAACCAAAGTTAGCACTTGAAAGGTTCCAAGAGAAATAATTATGACTACTTCTCCCATCCTGTTCAACTACTGGCTCACCTGAAAGATGCCGACCCACAGATCTGTCTCTGTGCCTTACTTATCCAAGTGTCTCTGACCTTGAACACAGAATCCAACCACGTTCTCCTACTTGAAATACCATGTTCAACTTATCCTTATTGCAGAACTATAAATATGGATTTTATAAAACTTGTTCTATCTTTTAGAAACTATACATGACTAATTACATTCACCGAGTAAATTAAAGCTGCCTAGAGTTGGTTGATTGATTACACGGAGCTCTGAGATATCAGTCTGTACATAGAAAATTCCACCTAAATCTCACCAAGTTTCCGTCTGTTTCAGGACAGGCAGAGAAATGATTCACAATAGTAACATTTTCATTGCAATGGGCCTACTACTGAGGCTATAAATTAGGTTAAGAATGTTAGCAATTCAAAAGCTAGCATCTAAAACTTTAAACAAATTTCCAGAGAAATGAGTTCACAGGACTCATGTCCCATGTCTTTCTTACATGGCATTTTCATTTAGTGATTTAATGTAAGTTAAAATCATTAGTCAGAGATAATTTTGAACACAAATGATCTTAGAATGACAAGATCATTTCAAATTTAAAGAATTTGAAACTAAGATATTTATTAAATACTGTCGAATTCACCGTTAGAGAGGTGGGACGATTTCAGATCTCAGCCTATAGTGTTTGATGTCTGTTTCCTCAAAGCTCACCAACTAGAGGTGTTGCTATATGCTTTGTTTGCTTGTTATGTCAATCTAATAGGTAAGAAAAATACGTCCGTTTAGTTTTAATTTGCATTCTTCATATAACAAGTTAGGTTTCCCCTCTTTTCTTATGTTTTTAATTCACTTACACAACTTTCTTTGTACCTGTCTGTTCACAGCTAGGAAATATCTAAAATCACTACCTACACATTCATTAGCTTGGTAATTATCTTCTAGACATTTATTGTTTACATCTAGCATATGTATTTTTCATGATCTCATACATAAAAATGCAAAAAAAATCATCTAGACTTTAGCTTTAATAGCAAAATACTGAAAACATATGAACAAGATAAGAATTTTCTCCCTTATTACTACTTTTAACTTTGTATGGAAAGTCCTAGCTACTGTAATAAGACAAGGAAAAGTGAAAACGGTATATAAATTTGAAAGGAAGAAATACAACTCTTTCTTCACAGAATTCATGATTCTCTATGTAAACTCTCCCTCAAAATATACACAACAGTACTCATTAAATTAGTAAGTACGTATAGCAGAATCACAGGATACAAGGTGAATACATACAAGCCAATTATTTATTATATACCCATAATAGACAATTGGAATTTTAAATTAAAAGACAATATCATTTGCTAGAGTACAAAGCATAAGTACATACACAAGTTCTATATGTGGAAAACCACACAATAGTTAAGAAAAAAACCCAAAGAATATATAACTACATATTCTGTGTGTTCTGAGTCAGAGGACTAATTTCTTAAGGTGTCAGTTATTCCCAAATTCATCTCCAGATTCAATGCAGTTCCCACAAAAATCTTGGAAAAGTGTTTTAAAATATCAACAAATTGATTCTAAAGTTTTACGTAAAGACAAAAGACATGGGATAACCAACACAATAATTAAGAATAACAAAATAGGAAGACTAATACTAACTGGTCTTAAGATTTAATATAAAGCAGCAATAATCAAGAGAGTGTGATATTTGAAAGGTAATAGACACATATATCAATAATCAGAATAGAGATCAAAGAAATATACTCACACAAGCCTAGTCAACTGATGATTGAAAAAGGAGAAGAAGCAAGTCAGTGAATAAAGAATTTGCTCTTCAACAAAAGTTTATTTTCAAAAACTTGGACCGCCATAGTCAAATACATCAAGTTAGATACAGAACTTACACTATTCACATACAGAGAAAGTAAAAAACTATTGAGGAATCAGCCCCAAACTTCACAGTAGTTCTTTCCCAGTGCTTGGCGGAAATGGGACAATGAAGGAAAATGAAAAGACAGACACAGATTTAAAGTTTTAAGAACATCCTGGGCCGAGGGATTGTTTCTTATTGTGAGGACCCAGCAAAGACCCTGACTCCAGGCCAGCTGTGTATTTATTTCATACATCCAGTAGGGGAAGGCCAGACAGAGGAAGCCAACAGGAAATGTACCTAATAGTCCAAACTGGGAATTTGGGACATAACATAAAGTAGTATTGAATTAAAATCTGAATACAATGGGCGGTGCCTGTGGCTCAACGGGGTAGGGCGCTGGCCCCATATGCTGGAGATGGTGGGTTCAAACCCAGCCCCAGCCAAAAAATAAACTGCAGAAAAAAAAAAAAAGATTAAAAAAAATCTGAATACAAAATAAATATTATCTATAATAACATTAAAAACCTTGGATAAATAAATTAAAGGAGGAAGAACTGGGAACTCTCGTAGTCAGATGACTTACAAATGATCTGTGTACTTCACTCTCCAGGGGATGGAGCATAATTCCCATGTAAGTATAGGCTATTGACAGCAACTTCCTTCCAAGGACTGTCATATAAAAAGGGAGAATAAAGAGTAACTTAACATTGGAGAAATCTTAGAACCACCACCTCAGCCAGGTAATCAAGTTTAACAGGAATGGTGATAAGATATGCTAGTAGTACGTATCTTGATGTGATGTCATGAAAATTACACTTCATCTCTGTGGCCTTCTTCCCAAAACAGATATCCCCAAAACAATCACAAGAAAAATATCAAAGAAATCTTAACTGAGAGGCTTTGTACAAAACCCATAACCAGTTTCTCCAACTTGTGAAGGGAAGGGCACCAAAAATAAAATTTGTGAAACCATCACAGCCAAGGAAAGCCTACCGAAACATTACTACTAAATGTATTGTAACAACCTGGATGGGATACTGGATGAGAAAAGGGACTGTCATTAATAAAAATACTGGTATTAATATTGGTTCATTAATTGCACCAAATGCACCATGCTACTGAGAGATGTCAAGGATAGGTGAAACCCAGCGGATGATGTATGGGAAATCCCTGCATTATCCCTGAAAAAATTTTGTGGATCTAAATCTGTTGTTATAAAATAAAAAGTTTATAAATTAACAAGAAAAGACTTAAATGTCCACACATAGTAGATTACTTGAATAAATTAGAGCACATTGTTGTAATGGAAAAATATACAATTATAAAAAAAAAAGAACTGATATAGAGTTATTTTAGGATATAATCAGAAGATGGTCTAGAAAGCAGAACTGGCCAAAAGAAAATGCTCAAGACTCTTGTTCTTTCAGAAATGTTTTAAAACCAATAATTTGTGGGAAAATATTAGTACCAATATTATAACACATCTAAAGGAAAACTGAGGGTAGAATGCAGATCAGAGAGATCCCCAGGACCCACAGAACTCATAGTTTTAAAGGCATTGCCTAAAATACCTCCATTCTTCAAATTCTTTAGTGTTGGTTATACATTAGTAATAAGACATCTTAATTGCATTATGGTCTTGTATATAAACAAATCTAGGATAGAACACATTAAAAAAATGGTAGGCATTACCATGTTCACATGTTTTTATTTATTTTTAATCTCAGAACCAATGTTTTGGGCTTGGATTACTTCATTTTTCTTAATTCACTGTGTGTCTTAGTCTATTTAGGTTTCTATGACTAAAGTACCATAGACTGGCTGAAGCAATAAACATTTGTTTCTTGCAGTGAGAAATCTGAGAGAAAGTTGCTGGTAGATTTGCTGTCTGGTAAGAGCCGTTTATTGGTTAACAGATGACCATTTTCCCCGTGTTCTCAAGTAGCAGAAGGAGCCAAGGAGACTTTTGGGGGCTCTTCATAAAGCCCTGATCCCGTTCATGGGGGCTCTACCCTCATGACCTAACTACCTTTCAAACTCTCTACCTCCTACTACTATCACCCTGGGTGTTAGGATTTCAGCCTACGAATTGGGGAGAAGACACTAAACTCAGCCTGTTACTGTCCCTCAGCATTTTCTCCATAGGCATGCACACAGTGGCAGAGTGAGATCACACTTAAAAAGGTTGATATTTATGATCTCAAGGTGTGTATTTTGTAATGTGGATGAGACTTGGAAGATAGACAATCCGTAGGTAGATAAATCCAAGATAGTGCTACGTGCTGAGATAGAAAATTAAGTATTGGGTGGCATTTTACATGATCAGAGAAGGTCTGTCTGATGTGTTTGTATATAATATAAAATGAGAATGACAGAAAGGAGTTTACTCAATAAAATTAGAGAGACAATATTTCCAAGAGGAATAAACAGCACTAAGAGGGAGGCAAGAATCAGCCTGGTGAGTTCAATGCCACACAGAACACTGGTCTGTCTGCGGCACGGCAGACGGAGGGGAGAGGAGCACAGACAATGCCAATAAGGGAGGTGCAGATAGGATGCATGGCCGGGTTAGAGACTGCGTAGTGATCCTGTGGGCTTGATATGCATTCGTGTTATATGGCAACATAGATGGTCAGCTCCTTGTAGCACACATCAGTTATTTTCAACTGCAGAGGGTGAGACTTACTAAGATAATAAACTGTGGTGTGGGACCGCATGTGAATGATGTCCTTGTGCTAAGAACATAAACAGATTTTTCAATGATGTGTGATTACAAAAATATCTTCGTTACCTACCTGCTTTGGTTTGTTTTTGGTTACAGTGCAGGGTACATTCTGAGGTGCCAAATGGTATCAATGCAAAATATCCAACTTTAAGGTTCATCGAAAGGCATCTGGGTTATTCAAATGTGTAAAGTACTGTATCACGGTCTACTATAGACCATGGAAAGGACACGTGAGTATAAAATGTCTAAATTTGTATGCTGCTATTGAACCTAGCCTGGGAAACAGTTATTTATTTTACCCCCCTTGTTAAAATAAAAGAGAAAAAGGAAACTTTCCCTTGATTTTGTATATCTTGTAAGTTATCACTTGATTTTACAATAAAATTCCTTAATAAAATTATCCCTGGTGTTTCGAATCTCTCTTTGCCTCTACTCTTAAGTCCACTGTTCTCTGATGTTCACTCCCAGCCTGCCAACCGGGGAATCGAGAGGAAGAGTGTTAAAAGCGATAAAAACATTGTGAAAACTTTGTGAAACCCCACAACGTTAAAGTCAACATCCAGTTTCTGCATTTCTTTGAGCTATCAGCCAATATCTGGTGCCCTTGGTCACCCTTTTTTTCCCTAATATCTTTCTTTACTTAATTTCTAGGCTAATGTTTTTTCTTTTTCTTTTTCAATTCCTATATTTTTGCAGGACAGCGCTCCAGGTGACCTCAGACTAACTCGGTCCTTCCCCTTTCTTGCTTACCGTTCTCAAGAATAGCTGTAGAATGTGCTTGGAAAGCAACATCTTAGAAAAGGGGGAACAAGCTGGCTGGAATAGCCCAGCTCTAATCCAGTTCACCTAGGAAGAGAGGGACCTGCTGGGCTTTGGCCCAGTGTACCCTGTAGCCCCCAGGAACCAAACCCAGAATGGGCTGCTTTCTAAGATGCCTCATCCAAGGTCTGGTTGGAACATGTGTAGTCAGGAATTCATCTGTCCTGGATGGCTTTCCACAGCTCTGGAGCACTGGCACGCAATGAGTGCTGGGCTTCTGTTTTTCCTGCTGCCATCAGTGAGCTGTAAAGCCGCTTCACATCAGTTGCGTGTTCTGCCTTACCACACCCAGACAAGTGGTGGCCATGCTTCTTGAACGACTTTCCGTTATTTGCTACTCTTTGCTACACTCCTTTACTGGGTACATTTCTGCTAAAATCATCTTGGTCACAGCCACAACCCATTCTTTGCTAAACTGGTGTAGTAGACCTCTCACTGTAATGTCTGCTTCTGTCGTTGGCTCCACCATCCCCACTCCATGCTTCTTGAGTCAACACAGCTGCCAGGATGATGGTTTAATGATTTTAATCAGAGCCTGTCTCTATTCCAGTCCAAGCCTGCAACACTCAAATACATGAAGTCTGGAAAGTGGTCCGGAGGGTTGTACGTGACCCGCCCTTCAGCATTTGAGCTCATTCCCACACTCTTCCTCTCAATTCTTTTGCAGCATTGTCCTTGCTGTTCCTTGAATGAAGAAGAAGATTCTTACCTGCCTTGGGGTCTTTACGCTGCTATAAATGCCACAAAATTTCCATATAATTTAATGGCTAACTCCGACTCCATCTTCTTTAGGTTTTATTCAAATATGACTTGGTTTGTATTTGTTTGATTAATTCAACTCTCACCTTAAACCTGGCATTCTGAATTCCCCCGTCATTATCCACTTTTGTTATAAATTTGAAAATCACTTTGTGATGCACTGTAAGTATTATTGATTTTCTATTGTCCATTATTAAACCAGAAAGCCTACAGGGGCAAAGTTTTTTTTATTTTCTTATTCACTAAAAATCCCAAATATCTGAACACAGTAGTTATGTTAATAGTATTTATTGAATAAATGAACAACAATTTTCAAAGCTTGACTTTATGTCATGTTCTTATTAGCCTAATTGCACCATTTCACATCTTTAAAAATTATTCGTGTGCATGTATGTGTGAGTGTGTGGGTGTGTGTTCTTATAATTTGCCTCATACTTATTGTCAGTATACTCCAGTGGCATTTTATTTTTTATGAGAAAAAAATGTGAAACTATTCGACAGGATATCTCAAAGCTGAGTGTTTTCACCAGCTAGCTGTACTGTATGATGAACTATTGATGGCTCACTGTTTCTCAAGGAATCATGGTTAAAATAAACAGATGCCTTGATTCATGCTTCATTAAATTGAAACAGGCCTTTTCTATCTCTGTCCTCATCCTGTGCCCTAATTTTCTACAGATTTTTCACATCTTGCTGTGATATTGCAGCAGAGTGATTAAGTGTACACTCCAGATTTAGAGCATTGCATCAGAATCTCAGATTTATCCTTTTTTAGTTGTGTGTCCTTGGGCAAGCTACTCATGGTCTCAATATCTCAGTTTCTACATATGAAAATTAAAGATAATAAAGTATATCTTGTAAGATTTTTGTAAAGATGAAATGAGTTAATATATCTCAAACATTTATGAGAGTGTCTAGCACAAAGTGTTATCTGTTAACACACGGCACACGTTAAATTAGTCTTATCTCTGTTTTCTGCTACAGGATCTCATTCTTGCTTCTTTCTAGATGCTTTTCAGTGAATTTCATTTTACTGTCCCTGAGAACTTGCTCAATGGAATATTGTAGGAAATGAATCTTTAGTGTTTCAGGACAGAATCTGCTTTCTTTTTTATAAGGAATTGTTACTTATGCTTTTGTGATGCTGTGAGACTCTCTCTCTCTATCTCTCCTTCCCCCTTTCATTCTTTCTCAAACCTGAGTATTCTATGTTTACCAAGGGTGGTTTTCTTTGAAGTCTACGTATTTTTCATCAGGACAATTATTTTGTCAGATACTGTGACTATGGATAGAGAATTTTAAATCTCCCTGTTCAGTGGAGTTACACGCGTGCACGCACACACACACACCCCTACCTAAAAATCAAAAATTTTTAAGCTTTAAAAAATATATATAAGTCTTTCAGTGCTGAGAAATTTAGATACCTGACCCACCTTGTAAAATATCACAAGGCTTCCTAGCTAGCTGTGGCTAAGAGCATTATTGTTTAATTATGCCACACCTGGTACTAGAACATTGTGAGATATAAAGCCCCACTACTATCATGGTTTGGGAGCTCTGCAGTCCTATCACAAAGATGAAATGATAGTTCTAACAACTTTCTTATCCAATATGCAATGTTATAAATGCCTGGAAAGTTGACAACTGCTTTATTAATGCCTGAGCTATGGTCTCTATAAGGAACAATGTGGCTGATGTCCTTTTTGAAATTATCACTCATATTTGGTACCATTTTTACACTGAATTCTGTGTATCACAAAGGCTATCTTTGCAATTATAACCAGTGCTATGCAGGGGTAAGCTCACATGCTTCCAAACTGCTGATCTAGATCCCCACATGTAAAGTCTAAATATATTCCTTATGGATTAAATCTCTCCCCCCACTTTATTCCTGTGTTCTCTGCCACTCTTTTTGATTGCACACAGAACTAGTACAGGCAAATTTAAGTTCCCAAGTTGACGTACAGAGCCAATCACAGTAATACAGGAAAAATAGCTGAGAACCAGACTTGGAAAACAGCCAGGCCTGAGAGAGATGCTTACATCACAGCTAAAGTACAAACTTTACCTGTTAGATAAGGACGTCCTTTTCATTTCTACTGAATGCTGTGGTGCACAGGGCCTGCACAAGTGTGTACCCTGCAGTGACTGCTTCTGGACATTAGACATTGTCTTGGCTTCTGAGCCAGAGGTGACCCACCTAACTTCACTGCTTCCCATCACTGTCTTTTAGTTCAAAGCTTAGGACACTGGGTCTAACTTACTAATCAAAAGGGCCTAGAAAAATAAGTATTTGGTCTTTCTTGCTTCCATAGGTGAAAGCAAATTCTATGTTGCACCAGATTTCATTAACTGGTTAATTTCCTAAACGTATAAAGCTGTTCAGAATAGTTTGCCAAAAAATAATATAGTTGGGGTCAATTTCTGCTAAATATGTTATTCATCAAATTAATTTTTAAAAGTTTTAAGTGGTATTTTTCAATCAGGCTATAACATAATGCATTTTCATTATAAAATATTCAAGACACTGTACCTAGAAATAACTACTTTAAACGACTTGATGAACAGGCTTTCAGATATTTCTCTATATGCTTATCATAAAGCTTCGATGACTAACTCAGCACCAGTTTCTAGTTGTACAGCGCTCTTTCTTTTCTGATATGGTCAGGTGTCAATAAGAGAAACTGATGCCACACCCGGCTCCAATTTAGGGAATGTGTGTTGTAAAGGTGATCTCTCCCCCACTTCCAGTGGTTGGTCTAAGATGAACATCTAGAACATATATTGTTTAAAAATTGCTTAAAGATTCTGTAAGAGAAACATTTTTCTTTTGTTTTATGATACTGAACTACTGAACTACTGTAAACCCTTCCAAACATACACGACAGAGATACAGATAGTGCTTACCAGAATGGGCAGCCATCCAAACCGAAATAGAAAAAGATGTTAAAGCAGAAGGGCAAATAAAATCAATGGAAAAATCTGGTTTCATGGAAACATCATTATACCATTGAATAAAATATCAACTGAAACTTTTAAACTCTATCATATGTGATCAAATGATAGCACCTTGGAGCAGAAGTTGCTCTTAGTGTTATTTTTTGTTTTCAGCTCAAAGTGGCTTCACAAATAGAGAAAACTTAAATACACATATACATGCACAGAAAAACATACTGTATGTAAATTTTCAACATTTAATCATTGTAACTTGATCTGTCAAGTCCAAAAATAGATAAAATAGATATATTAATACATTTATAAAGATATACTTCCAGTTTTCATGGATTTTTAGCAATGCATAGCATGGATGCATGCTATTCAATATTTTATCTTAGCGTTTATTTAATGATGAATATTTGGACTCTTGAGTGTTTTTTTCTGTTTGCTTAATATGTGCTATAGTGACATATGGCAGAGAATTACTGTATTAATTTTATAAGATAGTTGCTAAAAGTATGGCATGCAGATCAATCCACTCACTTTATTTGTTCTTCCATTCTTTTATTAAACTATGAAATATTCAAATGAAATTTTAATTCAAATACATCACACAGTTACAAATGTTTCTCTAAAATTATAAATTTAATGAGTTCAGAATATTAATGATATTTCTATTATATCTGGAAACACCCACTGAAAAGTTACATTTCAGGTAGCTATAAAAATAAAATTATGAGAGAATTATATAAATCAATGAGAAAATCCTGCTTCCTCTAACCACCCACATGAGTCTAATGAACCTGAGAGACAGTCACCCACCCAGTTCAGTCTTGGAATTATTCTGTGAATTGTGTTCAAAATACCTGGATATAAGGAAGGGAAGCTGTGAGTTCATCTTTGTTCAGGCTCATAAACTGTAATGTCCCCTGCAGAAGAAAGAGATCCCTGGCCCTAGGATCATTAAAAGGGGAGCAATCACAGGGAAAACTGAACCTTCCCAACTTTTGGAAGACAGCAGAATGAGAATAGCTGAGCACCAAATTTTATGATGTGTGAGTTTGTTTTCTTAGGTAAACTGGCTCAGGTGTATTGTCTGGTCTCAGTCCATCAACAAAATAAAAGTTGAATAATAACTTTAACTTTTTTTTTTTTTTTGTAGAGACAGAGTCTCACTGTACTGCCCTCCGGTAGAGTGCCGTGGCGTCACATGGCTCACAGCAACCTCTAACTCTTGGGCTTACGTGATTCTCTTGCCTCAGCCTCCTGAGCAGCTGGGACTACAGGCGCCCGCCACAGCACCCGGCTATTTTTTTGTTGCAGTTTGGCCGGGGCCGGGCTTGAACCCGCCACCCTCGGTATATGGGGCCGGCGCCATACTCACTGAGCCACAGGCGCTGCCCCCTTTAACTTTTTTTTTTAATTTCCATGTCAGATTACCCATGTGTTCTAAATGAGTTAAGACATTCCTGGTGACCTTGACACATGCTCCCCACTGACCTGTGAGTATTGACATCACAGTACTTTATATATCACTTTTTAGGGAATGAATAAAATGCCCCCTGCTCCAGACCTACATGAGTGAAGAGTTCCAGCTCTCAGAGGACACAACCGGGGCCAGAGCACTAGCATGGGAAGCAGAATGTAGACATCTTTTTACCTCTATATCCCAAAGAGTCTGGGAGGATGCATTTTGGAGGACAGAGCAAAGCCTCCTTCTGAGTAGTATTGAGGGCCGTGGTATCTACTGATATTCCAGGAAGTCCTGCTTCACTTCACATCCAGGCTCTCAGGGTGGGGTGTTCTGTGACTTGCCTCTCGGCTCCCTCTCTTTTTCCTGTTCACAGATATGCATGTTACTTCACACACTCAGCACTAGTGTGTGGAGAAAAAAGGATCAGAGCACCCTTCGCAACTGACAATTTTACTTGCATCTGTGACACCCACCAACCAAACCTAACTTTAACCTTAATCTTGAGCTCATGCCTGCCATGTTTGTGGTAAACGTTTTTTTATTTTTTTCTCCTTTGCATAAGTTTGTGGAGCACACATACAATTTTGTTATGTGCAAAGACTGCACAGTGGTAGAGCTGGTGCTTTTAGGGTACTCATCACTCGAATATGTGAATTGTAACCAGCCCCTACCTGTAGTTGCAAACATCTCAAAAGACTTGTTCATTCCTTTTATTTTTGTCTGAATGAATTATTTCAAAACACCTGTCTTCAAGTTCTAAAATTCTTTCTTCAACTTACTCTATTGTTGAAGCTTTCAAAAGCATTTGTATTTTCTTCAATGGATTTTGCAAATCCAGAATTTCTGTTCTTTTTTGTTGTTGTTGTTGTTGTTATGTATCTCCTTGATAATTTTTTCAGTCATATCCTGAGTTGTTTTTCTGAGTTCTTTGTATTGGTTTTCAGATTCATCTTCCATTCATTGAAGTGCTTTAAGAATCAATATTTTAATTTCCTTTAATCTAGGATATCTTCTTGGTCAAGAGCTATTGCTAGAGAATGATTGTGTCCCTTTGAGGTTGTCCTATTACCCTGCTTTTCCCTGTTTTCTGTGTCTTTTCATTGATTTCTAACATCTAGTGGTGCTTATTATTTCATCTTATTTTTGAATTTACTTCTATTTTTGAAGTAAGTTTCTGGGAGTTTCCTGAAGATGTGACTATGGTGTTGTTTGGAAAGGGTCCCTTAGTTTTGTTTCTGGGTGCATTTCATAGTGAAGACTGTGTATGATTTGTTGCTATAGTATTACTGGTTCCTGTGTTACAACATGGTTCTATTACTGGTTCTGTGTATTAGAACATGGTTACTGGTTCATGATGCTGTTGTAAATTTAGGCTGGGCACTGGAATGCCAGGAGGGTCTCCAGGTTTCCATGGTAGTGTCCAGGGGCTACATATGTGTATTTATGCCCTGGGATAATGTATGGTGATACTTGTGCTAGAAGTTCCAGCAAGGTATGTGTGTGGCCTCTGGGTGGCTTTTTCAGATGCCAGGAGTGGCTGTCCTGTAGCAGAATAAGTGGGCTCTGGAGCTCCGGGCAGCTGGCATGCCGTGGGCAGGGACAGAAGTGGTGGTGGTGGTGAAATGCTCTCTTGGATTCAAGCTCTGTGCACTGTGTGGTCAGTAGCTGCAGTGGTCAGTGTGGGCCAGCCCCCAAGTCAGGAGGGGGAATTTCTAGGTATGAACCAGTGGAGGTGGTAGCCATAGCAGGCCAAGAAGTGTTTGGGTGTTCCAAGCAGTAGATTGAGGTTCAGGACCCCAAACATCCTGGATCCCACTCTCTGTCTCAAGGCAAGGGAGTTCGTGATGAGGCACAGATGAAGTCCTGCCGTGGGGTGAGTGTGCTTGGCTCTGATAGTCACAGCAGTGGCCCAGGCCCAGTAGGTCTCCCTGCCCTATTCCAGCTGTCACAGCCCACCGATGTTCAGTTTGACCCAGAAGTTTATGCCTTATAACTCAACCCCAGGGCACAGGCATGACCCACAGTTCAAGGCTACAAACTCCAGGGCACTCCTGTGTGCTCATCTCTCAGGGAGGTGCCCACTTCCAGTGCTGGTCATTACAGCCTGGGCCAAGCTTGTTCTTAATCCTGGTAGAGGGAGCCCACTCTCTGCTCACACCCGGGTTCCTCGTGCAGCAGAACTTGTCTTCCCTAAGCCTAGGACAGGTGTTGCTGATTCACCAGATCTACACAGTCTGTTAAAAACTAAGAGAGAGAGAAAGGTCTGACTGCAGCAGCTTAGGTCTCAGGGAAGTATAGGCCAAGGCCATGTTCCATCCTGGAAACAATTCCTCTCACAGTCTTCTGCTACTCCCTAAGTTTCATTCAGGGGTTGGGACAAGTCAAGGTGCTTTCTCTTACCTTGAATTGTAGGATTCCTAATGGGAAAATAAACTATGGAAAGACACTCACCCTCTCCCATGGTGGAGAGTCACATCCAGACGCACTGGTCCTGGCCATGCAGGCTGCTTGGTTCTCTTTTTTGTCCCAGTTTTTGGGTGTTTCCTTTCACTTTTTTGTTGAACTTCTCTTTTCCCTATCGGGTAATGTATTAAAAATGTGAAAGTGTGATTGTCTTGATTGTCTACGTGCTGTTTTTTTTTTTTTTTTTTTAAGTGGATGAGACATGTTAGAAATGCTTCATGATAAGCATCATTTCTTAGCTTTTGGGGTTTCCTGGTGTCCTCCTAGCACCCCAGACAAGGTGGAGAAGCAACAGGGAAACGCCCTGGATGTCCCACGCCTGAGAAGATGGAGCAGTAGAGATGGGACCCAATATGCACATTTTGAAAGTTTGATGTTATAGCAAAAGTTCCGCCCAGAAGTTTATAATAATTGATACCCATATGTGCACAAAAGTATCTATTTCCTTACCTGATCATTCAGACTTCATATTAGAAAATGTTGTTAAGTGTTTTAATCTAAATAAACAGTGGAGGGAGGAGAAATGAGGGAAAAGAGAGAGGAAAAGAGGAAGGCAGATTGCTAAGCTCTCACCTAATGGGAACAATGTTAAAATGTATACAGCACACCCTCAGGAGAAGGGCTCAGTTACAGCTTGAACTTTACCTTAGGAATGCAAATAGTCCAGCCTAATATTTTGTACCCTTATATTAATCTGAAATAAAAAATACATTTGTAAATAATGTAAAAATAAATACACGAATGAATAAATAAGTGAATGATTGAATAGAGGAAAACATTACATCATCTTTTTGAGTTTCTAATTTTTCTTATTGCTTACACAAGTGCAGGCTACTTTTCACATTTGTTTGCCATCATTACTTCTGCCATAAAACATTTGTTTATGCCTCCACCCCACTTCATCTCTCTTCTTGTTGATTTGTAATTTCTTGAAGTATATTAGTTATACTAATAGTGCATTTTATGACTTAAAAATATTCCCCATTTTACATATACATGAATTCATCGCAGACTTATAATATATATAAATTTTAATGTAGTCAAATGTATTCATCTTTCTTTTATGGTTTTTAACTACTGTCATGCTTACTTTATTAAATTTGAGTATATCATTTTCCTTCTCCAACTTGTTATTTTCAAATATTTTCACTTCATTGAGCATTTAAATGGGTTTGAAAATTCTCCATATTCCCAATGCAAATCTAATAAACACTAAAATAGTAAATATTAATCACCAGAATGAAGCAGGATATATTATCATTGTTGATGTGGTTTAAATAAACTATCAATGGATTGGGTGTTTTGTGTTTATAAAAACATGATAATTCATGCCATAATTAAGAAAACAGTATTCTTGTTGATTTTGATTTGTAATGGTTAAGTACCTTACTATTTACTACATTTTAAAAATACATAAATCTTATTTTTTTTTATTAAATCATAACTGTATACAATGATATGATTATGGGGCATCATACACTCACTTCATAAACCATTTGACACATTTTTATCACACTGGTTAACATAGCCTTTCCAGCGTTATCTCAGTTACTGTGCCAAAACATTTACATTCTACATTTACCAAGTTTCGCAAATACCCCTGTAATATGCACCACAGGTGTGATCCCACCGATTCCCCTCCCTCTACCCACCCCCCCTTTCCCACTTCCCCCTATTGTTAAGTTGTAGCTGGGTTATAGCTTTCATGTGAGAGTCCCAAATTAGTTTCATAGTAGGGCTGTGTACATTGGGTATTTTTTCTTCCATTCTTGAGATACTTTACTAAGAAGAATATGTTCCAGCTCCATCCATGTAAACATGAAAGAGGTAAAGTCTCCATCTTTCTTTAAGGCTGCATAGTATTCCATGGTATACATATACCACAATTTATTAATCCATTCGTGGATCGATGGGCACTTGGGCTTTTTCCATGACTTAGCTATTATGAATTGGGCTGCAATAAACATTCTGGTACAAATATCTTTGTTATGGTGTGATTTTTGGTCTTCTGGGTATATGCCCAGCAGAGGAATTACAGGATTGAATGGCAGATCTATTTTTAGATCTCTGAGTGTTCATGCAAATTAATACATTCCTTTTGGAAACATAAATCTTATTTTAAAGAAAATATGGGATAAGTTAATGTTCATGGAACTGTTTATACATACCATAGATAAAATATGTTTAAAGTAAATAATTCACAAGCCCTGAACCAAAATGATGTAACATGGTCCTCATTTTTGTTTGAAGGGCTTGCATGCATATTCTGTTATATTTCTATACTTTCTGGACATAATTCTTAACACATATTTTTACCTCATAAAATAATTAGTTCCCATAAGTTTATATAACACAATATAACACATCTTTATTAAAAATAAACACAATATAACACAATAAACACAATATAACACAATATAACACATCTTTATTAAAAATAAAGATGTGTCGATATAGAGGAATTGACCTGAGAACACTCAATTACAATTTACAGTTATATGATATTTTCTTGCAATAAAAGAGAACAATGAAAAGGGAAGTTACTAGCGGTTATGCAAAATTATTTTAAATAATCACTAGTCTTTTTTTCCCAAATACATGGTCATCTCCAGTGTACAAAGAATGCCTTATAATTATTTCTTAATTAAAGTGATCCACATAGGTGACATTAAAATGGAAATTATCTGACATTGATTTAATTGATGTATTCTCAGCAACAAAAACTATTATTAAACCATAATTATATGAGAAATATTGGTGTTATTGTATCATTTTAAATGGTTATCTTAAAAACATACTGGTTTTTGAGATCCTAATTTTAAGGCTACATATCCCACCTGGCGCCCTCATCTACTCTCATAAATGGACACACTGGAATACTTTTTTAAAACCTCAGTTTACTTATTTTTAGAAGTTCTGGTCCTGATGCCAGTTCAAGTTGTTCCATTCAATTTTTGTTACTCCACTCTCTAATGATTTTATTGGTTTTTTTTGTTTGTTTGTTTTTAAGTAATGACATCATTTTGAAACCTCACTTTCTACTGATTCCAACTTCTTTGATTAGGGCTAAAATGTATACATCTCACCTACTAGTGTTTATGATCATTTATGTGCTAAATACTGGCTTATTTTCCTAGGTTCAAAATGTAAAGATAGGACTTCCAATTTCGATTTTACCATACACACAGCTTAGAAGCCGTCTCAATGAAACAGTAAGATAAAAGCTGACCAAACTGAAAACCAGGGGTTTTCTTGGCGTCCTCAGGAATTGAGGTTGCAAGGAAAACCATCACCTCAAAATCTGCAAAGACCTGTGACTACAGGGAAACACACCTACTCTGGAACAGCAAGGGCTGGAATCATAACCAGTCGGAGCCCTGGAGGGTAATTTCCATGGATCGCTAAAGGGCACGTTCCACTGTCTGGAGAGTGAGAAGCTCCTGGGTAGAGGGTGCAATAATAGGGAGAGAGGCTCTTACGCTTTGGGGGTTTAAACATCAGTCACCCATAAGATTCTCATACTGAACACTTAAGTCTGGGAGGCCAAGGTGGGTGGATCTCCTGAGCTCAGAGTTTTAGACCAGAATGAGCAAAGCGAGACCCCATCTGTACCAAAAATAGAAAAACTAACCAGGTGTTAAGGTTGTGGGTACCTGTCATTCCAGCTACTCAGAAAGCTGAGGCAAGATCATTGCTCGAGCCCAAGAGTTTGAGGTTGCTGTGAGCTGTGACACCACAGCACTTTAGGGCTAAGGAATGAGACTCATGAGACTCTGTCTCAAATAAAGTCTTAAGAAAACTCACCTCCTGTCTTTTATAAAGGAAGAGAAGCCATTGTGAAATATACCTAGGGTGTATTCCATAACAGGCCTACTTACCTTACAAAATCTTACAAAAGATTTTACCAGAACTATTTGCCGCATCAGCAGAGGCAAAATTACTCAACACAGCCACTCGCTTGTCTTTAATGTCACATTAAAAATGGAAGCGGGAACACATATGCAAGAGGTGCTTGTGTAGGTCTTAGCCGAGAGACACAAGCCTACCAAATGTTTGAGATTTAATCAAAAGATTATGGAATACTTACCCTCCGCATGTCCTTACCAACACTTCAGCAGGACACTATTATAATAATAGAATTAACAGGAAAAAACTGCCAGGCACAGGCTCTATTTAGAAAAGAATTCTTATGGGAATGCAGAGGCAGATAATAATAAAGGGAATAATAAAGGGAACTGAAGTCCCTGGCTCTTAAAAGTACATGAAACAGTCGGAGCAAGCCAAATCCTTCCGGGTAGCATGAACCTCAGACTAAAGGCCTGCCTACCTCAGCTCCTCTTATCTCATGTGCCATGTCCATCTCCTGACACAAAATTATGTCATGATAAAAGATGAGAAAAAGCACAGACTGATCAGAAACAGACACAGGCGTATCACTAATTTTGGAATGATTAGATTTTAAATCATTATGATTACATGTTAAGGATTCTACCAGAAAAGGTAGGCAAGTTGCAAGAACAGATGTGTAATGTGAACCGAGAACCGGGACTCCCAAGAAGGAACAAAAAGGAAATGATAAAGGCAATTTTAAAAACCCTGTGATGAAAATAGAGTGTTTTTAATAGGCTTGTCCGTACCCTGGACACGGCAGAGGAGAGGAAATCAGTGAGCTTGAAGGTAAATGAACAGAATGTCCCTGAACTTAAATCCAAAGAGAGAAAAACAAACAAACAAACAGGGACACCTGTAGATGGCAGAACAAATAAAAAGTTGTAATGTGTGAAAGGGAAATGCCAACAGATGAGAAAATGGAGCAGATAATTAAAACAATAACGACTAAAAAATTTCTAGAATTAACGGCAAACACCCCACCACAGATCCAGAAAGCTCAGCCAACACCAAGCAGGATAAATACTAAACATCTACAAGGCTACTGCAGAATGTCAAATGGCAGAAAATCAGAACGAAGAAAAATCTTAATAGAAAACAGAAAAACAACAACAACAAAAAAGTATCTATGAAGACGCAATGAGAATATTTCACTGGACTTATTTTTAAAAACCTTACATGCAAAAAGAGAAATCAAGGAAATAGTTAACCTGCTGGGAAAAAACCCTGAAAAATAATTCTGTATCCAGTGAAATCCTTTAAAAGTGAAGAAAAAATAATTTCTAAGATGACAAAAGCAGGGATTTTAACATCAGCATACTTTCCGTGCAAAAAATTATTAAAGGACTTTCTTCGGGAATAAGGAAATGACATATGAAAGTCTGACAATTAAGTTCATGATCGCATGGTAGGAAAAGTGGTCCGTCACTCAAGCCACCCTGAAGTACCTTCCTGAGAAGCCGAGCAATGACACCAGTTCACGCTTCACAGCAATTTTGGAACTCTTTTGATGGGACGGTCGTAAGAGTGGACATTTCCATTATCTTTCGGTAAAGAATAAAGTCACCAGGAGCCAGAACAAGCTCCTTTACCAAATGTGTTCATCAGTGAGCTCCTTTGGAACCAGTTTCGCACACACCATTCTCATGCCAAGATTTTCAGTTAAACTTTTCCTAACTGGTTCTCTGTTGATGTTTCCTTGCTCTGCTATGCTTCTCACAGTCTTCTGATGATTTTGACACAAAATTCCATCCATTTTTCCGTGTTTTTGGCAGTTCACCTTGTCAGCGGCTGCCCTGGACTCTCTCCATCAGTGATTCTTTCTCTCCCCTCAGAACAATTTTAATCTGTTTGTACACTGCCATTTCCTTTGTGGCATTGCCCCCATAAACTTGGACTAACATGTCCTGGGCTTCACTTCCACTTTTTAACACTGAATTTAATGTTTGTTGGTTGGTCTAGTTCAGTTCCAACTTTCTCATCACAGCAAACAACATCATATCAGGAATGTCCCTCAGCAAGACGCCTCCACAGGTCAACTTGAACACAACTGTGAGACATTGACACACCAAGTTCACGAACCTTACAGAGCTGTTTGTTCAGTGCTATCAACAGAAGACAGCAAGTTCACAAACATAATTGTCCCACCCTGTAGGTCAGACTAACAGACCTACCTTTAACAAAGAGAAAAGCAGTCGAAAAGGAATAAGTGAATGCAAAATACAATATTGCAATTATCTGTCTTTTCAACTGGTCTAGTACAGAGCCATTCATATAAGTAATGATAACACTGAATTATTTGGTAATAGCACATAGATAATATGTAAATAAATGATGGCAACTTTATAAAAGAAGAGAGGGAGAAATTAGGAATGCTTGGCCATGAGGTAGTTGCACTCCTCATGAAGTGATACAGTATTATTTGAAAGTAGACTTAGGTTAGTTGTGTACTGCAAACTCTGGAGCAACAATAAAACATTAAAAACAAAAATGAATAATTGATTTGCAAAAAGAGAAGAGAACATAAAATCCTACAAAGTGTTCAATTAATAATAGGAAAAGCAGAGAAAAATGAAAAGGGAAAAAATAAGTGAAATGAATAGAAAAGTTATAAACATGGTAGGTATTAATTCATCTCTCTCAGAAATCACTTCAAATGTGTATCCTCTAAATGTACCAACAAGAACAGAGACTGTGGTACTTGGAGTGAGGGAGCCACAACAGTTGAGTGGATCTTACAAAAGTAAATGTATGTTACAAAGATTCAGCATCTCACTTCCGGGTAAATTCACAACTTATTTAAAATAGCTGATAATTGCTGTTCTTACAAAGAAGAGGCCAGTATTTCCATCTATATTCTACAAAATTTGGGAAGGTGTAAGAAGAAAGTAATGGTGATGAGGTTGCTGATTTACCTACCTAAGATGTCATAGCATTGCCTTGAAAAATTATGTAGTCTTCTTCACCATGATACACTGGATATACATTGTGTGTGTGAGAGAGGGAGAGTTCATGTATAAAACATAAAAGCACAAACAATGATCAAAATAGGATTTTAGGTTTTGTGGTACAACCATTAAGAAAAAGACAAAGATAAACACTTTCACAATGCAAGTGAAGTGTGATTTGAAGACTATTCCTCTAATAGATGGGGTATGGAAATCAAGAATACACACAGAACACACGTTATAAGGAATCACATTTGAAAGTAGGTTATAATTTATTTTTATTTTTTACTTTGAATTGAGTGTGCTACACTTTTACCTTCTCAAGAAGAATTTCTTTCTGAATTCATGGACATTTTTCAATAAATAAAAAGCTAAGGGTAAAAAATTCGAAGGCATTTCAGAGGATAATGTGTCTCTGAATATTTTAATCAATGAATTTGATTAATAATAATTTATCCCTTTATTCAACAAAAAGCATATTGAGACATGACTTTGTACCTGGGCACTGCACACAAAGAAAGTAAAACATGATCTTCATCCTCATACTTAGAGACTCAAAAGAGTCTTTGCATAACTCAAGTGTTTTATTTGAAAATAGCAGAGATCGACTCCAGTTAACCTAGCAGCAATGAATTCATTTAAAATATGTAGTTCAGATAACGATTTGAGATATAAACTGGAATAGAAGGTGGCCAGATAGGCTGATCTGCAAACAAATCACTTTTTTTTTTTTTTTTGGAAACAAAAAAGTGTCAGGCTGGGCTGCCTTTATCCCAGCTGCTGATAAATGATCAGCTCCACCAGCAGCACCTCATTGTACCTGTACGCTGCCATCATAATTGCCAGTCCCCTGGCGTAGATTTAGTAAACCCTGGATGTTCCTGACAATGAAATGAGCATAAAGAGTCCCATATTCTTTTCATCAGTCTTTTAAATGGGATTTGTTAAGACTGAATCGTGAATCATTCCTCTCTCTCACCTCACACATATAATCTTCAGCAATTCCTGTTTCTTTTAATTTCAGAATACATGTGGAATTTGGCCATATTTCACAATCTCCACTATACTCCCAGCCTAGTATCCCATGATCTCTTGCCTGAATTAGAATAAATCTCTTAATTGGGACTTCCCACATTCACTCTTAATGCTGTGCACCCTCAGCAGAAAATCTAGAGGGATTCATTTGAAATAATTGTAGTCAAATAATGTCACTCTCCAGTTCATAGCCCTTCAATATCTAATTTCACTCAAAAGGAACCCAAAATTAAAAAAAAAAAAAAAGAAAAGAAAACCAAAATCCTTAACAATGCATAGTGAATGGGTAAATGCTCGGTCGTGAGTAATGAATCCTCCTGTTAATTCCCAACCTGCTGTAATCCCACTGCCCTCCTCGCTCTTTCTTCTTAAAAGTAAATATGTTCCCACCTTGGAGCCTTCTCCATTGCTAGTCCTTCTGCCCAGAGGCTCTTTCTCAAACAGCCACTTGGCTAACTTCTCTTCTTCCTGAACTTCCTACTGCTTCCTGCTCTCTTACTGCTTTCCATTTCAAAATGCAATCTGTGTTTGGTCCCGCTATTCCCAATTCACTCACACGCTCTGTTTTATCACATAGGCCAAATCAACTCACAGTCCTTTCATATATATTTATCCACTGCTTGCTTTCTCTTTTCTTTTATGTGAGAAAAATAACCTACAGTCAGGTAAGATTTTTTGTCTAACTCATCAATTATGTGTGTGTAAGTGTGCATGAGTATATCATATCATATAATAACAAGGGTTACCCCAGTGGCATTCACAGGGTTGCCACAAAATAAATATTTGTTGAACTGAAAGTTTAATTACTTTGTGAAAAACAGCAGAGAAACAAGATTCGAAGCAAAGAAGCCATTTGTGATTTATTACAGCATTCCAAAAAAGGGATAATGTTGATTAGAATTTATTTGTAGAGGTGTAGGATGTGGCCACTATTAGAGTATAGCATATTTCAAAGGTGAATGAATAGACCTAGCTTCTGGTTAGCTTTGGGGGTTTAGGGAAAGAAATGTATAAAGTGCATATCCTTTTTTGTTTGTTAGTTTGTTTTGTTTGTTTTTGGTAAGAGCATAGACAATTGACTATTCTATTTTGAAATTTAAATTTATACGGCTTATTCTATATTAAAAATGACCATGTTAAGAATATAAAAGATGCAGGTCAGGTGTATATCATAGAAAAAGGTGCTAGAGCCCGCCAGAGACCCCTTGGAGGAAAACTGTAGGGCAGAGAAGCAAGAAAATAAAGAAAAAAAAATATTGATGAGAATTCAACCTATAGCAGCTTGGAGCCCAGTGGCAGGGTAAAGGGACATGTTGGGGGGGGAATCCCTCTCTTCCTGGCATGACATAAAGGATATGAAAAAATTCTTGGAAACACACATCCTCTATGGCTACATCAGGTAGAAATAGAACCTCTGAACAGACCAATAATGAACAACAAGATTGAAGCAGCAATAAAAAAATCTTCCAACAACAAAAAAAAGCCTCCGTCAAAATGAATTCCAAGCTGAATTTTATCAGAGCTACACTGAACAACTGGTACATATATTGCAGAAATAATTTCATAACATCAAGAAGGAAGGAATCATCCCCAACTCTTGAAGCCAGTATCACTTGGAGACAAAAACAAGGTAAGGAAACATAAAAAAGATATCATAGTTCAATATTCTTTATGAATATAGATGTAAAAATCTGCAATAACATACCAGCAAGCCAAATTCAACAGCACATCAAAAAAGTAATTGACCATGACCAAGTGCACTTCAGCCCAGGGATGCAGCCATGGTTCAACACATGTAAATCGATACATGTGTTTCAACACATAAACAGAAGCAAAATTAAAGATCATATGATCATCTCAAAAGATGCGGGAAAGCATCTGACAAAATTCAACACCCTTTCATGATAAAAATGCTCAACAAACTAGGCACAGAAGAAACAATCTCAAAATTGTAGAAACGATATATGACAAACCCACAGTAAACACCATACTAACTGGGCCAAAGTTGAAAGCATTACCACTGATATCTGGAAAAAGACAAGGATGCTCACTCCCACCACTTCTATTCAACATAGTGCTGGAAGTCATAGCCAGAGCAATTAGACAAGAGAGAGAAATCAAGGTATTCAAACTGGGGAAGAGATCAAACTCTTGCTTTTTGCTAATGACATGATATTGTATCTATAAATTCCAAAAGACTCCACCAACAGACTCGTGGAGTTAATAAATAAATTTAACATTTCAGGTAACAAAATCAATGTATACTAATCAATACCATTTTTATATACCAATCACAGTAAAACTGAGACAAATTAAAGACTCAATATCATTCACAATAGCCACAAAGAAAATAAAATACATAGGAATATCCTTACCCTATGAGGTGAAAGATCTCCATATGGAGAACTATCAAACACAGAGGAGAAAATTGCAGATGATATAAACAAATGGAAAAACTCCTCATGCGCATGGAATCATAGAATCAACGTTGTTAAAATGTTCATACAGCCAAAGTGTTTTACCAATCTCCCTGAAAGTATCAATGACATATTTTCACATATGTAGAAAAAATAATTGGATGTTTAATTTAGAGTCAGAAAACATTCATAATATCCTAAACAACCTCTAGCAGCAGAAATAAATCTGGAGGCATCACATTAACAGATTCAAACTATACTACAAGGATATAGTAACCAAAAAAGTATGGTATTGGCACAAAAATACAGACATACACCAATGGAGCTGAACAGAAAACTCTGATTTAAAATCATTCACATACAGTCAACTGATCTTTGGCAAAGCACACAGCTATGCTCACTGGTGAAAAGAAGCTCTGTTCAATAAACGATGCTGGGAAAATTGAATAGCCACGTGCAAAATAATGAAAGAAGATCCGTATCTCTCATTGCTCAAAGAATAAATTCAAAATGGATAAATACTTAAATGTATGGCATGAAACTATAAAAATATGAGAAGAAAATGTTGGGAAAACTCTTCTAGATATCAGACAAAGCAAAGAATTTATAAGGAAAACCCCAATGACAACATAGTAACAATAAAAATAAAGAAATGGGCCTTATTAAATTAAAAAACTTCTAAACGGGTAATGAAATAATCAGTACAGCAAATAGGCAACCTACATGATGGGAGAAAATATTTCCATGCTATAGTCCAATAAAGGTCTAAATAATCAGAATCTAGCAAGAACTCAAGCAAATCAGCATGAATGAAAATGAAACAACCCCATTGAAAAGTGGGCAAAGCTCATGAACAAAAGAAGATAGAGAAATAGCTGATACACCTATGAGAAAATGTTCAACATCTCTAATGAACAAAAGCAACAAAGAAAAACCACAGCGAGATGTCGCCATGCCCCTGTTAGAATGGCTTTTATTAAAAAGTCAAAAAATAATAGTTTCTAGGTGGATGCTGGAGAAAGGAAGACTTATGTACTGTTGGTAGGACTGAAAATTATTAATAGTATGGAAAATAGTATGGCACTGCCTCAAAGAACTAGAAGTAGACCTACCAACTTATCCAGCAATCTCACTATTGGGTATTTACGTAAGGAAAATAAGTCATTCCATCAAAAACACACCTGCACTTGAAAGTTTAATGCAGAAAAATTCACAATTGCAAAGATGTGAAATCAATCCAAATGCCCATCAATTCATGAATGGATTAACAAAATGTGGTATATGTATACCATAGAATACTACTCAGTCATGGAGAAGGATAACTTAATGTCATTTGCAAAGATTTGGATGGAGAGATACTGAGAACTCAAATTAATCCACATGAAAAAAGCCAACAATCCCATATGTCCATGGGCAAGAGAGATGGATAAAAACTTCTCTAAAGAAGACAGATGAATGGCTAACAAACATATGAAAAAATACTCATTGTCCTAATTATTAGAGAAATGCAAATCAAAACCACTCTGAGATATCATCTAACCCCAACGAGAATGGCCCACATCACAAACTCTCAAAGCTACAGATGTCAGCACAGATATGGAGAGAAGGGAACACTTTTACACTTCAGGTGGGACTGCAAACTAATACAACCGTTTTGGAAGGAAGTACGGAAAACCTTCAAAGAACTCAAACTAGACCTTCCATTTGATCCTGCAATCCCATTACTGGGCATCCACCCAGAAGGAAAAAAATCGTTTTATCATAAGGACACTTGCACTAGACTGTTTATTGCAGCTCAATTTATAATTACAAAAATGTGGAAACAGCCTAAATGCCCACCAACCCAGGAATGGATAAACAAGGTGTAGTATATGTATACCATGGAATACTATTCAGCTATTAAAAAAAAATGGAAACTTGACATCCTTCGTATTAACCTGGATGTACGCAGAAGACATTATTCTTAGTAAAGCATCACGAGAATGTAGAAGCAAGAATCCTATGTACTCAGTTCTGATATGAAGGCAGTTGATGACCTAGGGCACAGTGGGTGAAGGGGAGAGCAAAGAGAGGGAAGGAGGGGCGTGGGAAAAGGGGAGACTAGAGAGAAGGAAGGAAGCTTGTGGGTGGGAGGGTCACGGTGTGTGACACACCTTTGGGGGTGGGACACAATTATAAGAAGGATTTTACCTAACAAATGCAGTCAATATAACCTGGTTCTTTATACCCTCAATGAGTCCCCAACAATAAAAAAAAAAAAATTGGATGAAACTAGAGACCATTTTCCTATGTAAATATCTAAAGAATGAAAAAACAAATACCACATGTATTCACTGTTAAATTGGAGCTTACCAATGAGCACACATGGGAAAAGATGGAAGTAAAACTCAATGTCAAGCAACCAGTGGGGAGGGAAAAGGAGAGGATGGGTGAAAATCTAACCAGAAGGGGAGGGAAAAGGAGAGGATGGGTGAAAATCTAACAACAAACATCTGGATGACAGGCACACTTTCTAACATGACTCTAGCATTATTGAAATGATCACATGTACCAAAAATATTGTATCCTCACAATACTTTGAAATTTAAAAAATAGCATACAATAGGTCCTTGAATAATGTCATCTCATTCAGTGTCCTCTCAATATGTGTATATAATGTCAGTGAGGAAAAAGAAGTGGATGTCATTACTTATTGTATCACTTAAAGTTGGAATTGGGTAAGTACAGATTAACACCTCAGCAGATAACTAGTTCTGAACATATATGAATAGATCTCTTATACTTTTAGCATGCTTGGTCACTTGATTTTTTTTCATCTATGCTTCAATTGACAACTATAGTCCTGTTGGGCATAACCTACATCATTTCGTAAGGAAAGAGAAAAATTAAGCCTAGCCTAGATAGACCATTATGCCATGCTTGGATCATATGTAAACGTACTTGTAGACCACTGTGTCTGTGGATCCTCAGAATGGCCTTAAAGAGTGAAAGCACTTGCCACCCACAAATGTTAGAACATACTGTTTGGCTTTAAAACCAGGAATATTAATTTACCCTCAGTTGAGAATGGAAGATGTGTGGGTGGAGCAGATATATTAAAAAATGGGAATTGATAGGAATCAATAATTCAATTCTGGACATGTTAAGTCTGAAATTATCTAATAGGTTTCTAATAGAGAAGTTGACTACACTGAGAGTTAGATAAATATGAAGATTTACCTACTATCATAAGGTGATTGTTTTTATTATTGTTTGGGATTCATTGAGGGTACAACGATTAAGGTTACACTGGTTGCAGTTGTTAGGTAAAGTCCCTCTTGTAATTGTGTCCTGCTCCCAAGAGGAGTGCCATAAGGTGATTTTTATATATACAAGATTAGATGATTAGACCATATTATAATGGTCTATAGATGAAGGCCCCAATGGAGTGACTATAACCAAGAAAAAAAGAGGACCAAGAATTGAGTCCTAGAACATTCATTTCAACATAAAGATGTTAAGAAATAAACACTATTTACACGCCATCTTTTCAGAAGCATTTTCCATAACTACTCTATCAGAAATAAGCTTTCAAAATCAGAACTGTATATTTTAATTAGTTTTCTAACATTTATTAATATCTAGGATTTCATTAATAATTCATTTATTACTTATTTCTTCACAAATAAAAGTTAAATCCATGAAGTGAATTCCTATCTCTTGTTAGCCACAATCTCCATGCATTAAGAATACACAAACAAATACTATATTTCTATATTCAAACTATATTCAGACATCAAAAAGTATGAAAATATAATTTAAGAATTTAATGAATATATTGTTTATAATAGCAATATATCTTATATTTACAAAATAAATCGTGCAGCAGATATGCAAGAATTGTTAAAATTCATTCAGAAGGAAATTTTCAATATTGAAAATATTTTAGCAATTTCCAAATTAATTTATACATCCATTAAATTCCCCCCAAATTCAATACATTTTGTTTATGAAATACAATGAGCCAGTTCTAAAATTTACTTGTCAAGCTATCTTCGGACATTCTTGAAGAGAAACATGTCATAGTAACTTGCTCTACCCAACATTGAAATATAGATTTTAAAATAGTAATGTTATACAATCAAATATTGTAATGTAATTAGATATATAATTGATACAAAATAAAGAGCTTAGTTCCACACATCAATGGAACTGGATTAATGACAGCACACACTGCACACTGATGAGAATTGATGACTACTTGACCATGGTGCTAGAAGTGTAAGTTATACATGTTGAAAAGGAGAAACTCTATTCCTAGTATGTACTGTGTTCCAAGTGTATGAAATAATCAAATTTGAAGGACACAATTTTAATGTTTTAAAAGAAAGTACTTTTAACCATCTCAGAATAGACCATTTTATAATCATGAGTTCCTATTTATTTTGTACTTCCATAGGTGTGTATAAAAGTATATAGATAAATATTTATATGTGAAAATAAGCACCTTATGGCAAAAAATGCAAAACACAACCCCAATGCCAGCGAGGTTGTGAAGCAGTATGCACTCTAAATCCCTGCTTGCGAGAAAGCAAAATAGTACAGACAGTTGGGAGACACCTTAGCAGTTTCTTACAACATCAAACATGTTCTTACCCTATGATTCAGCAAGTTTACGCTGTGGCATTTGCCTAAATGAGTTGAGAACTTACATCCACACAAAACTTACACATCAATGTTTATGGAAGATTTATTTATAGTTGGATATTCAAAAGTTGGAAGTGAATGAATATAGTGTGGTACATTGAGACAAGGGAGTATTAGTCATATCTAAAGAGAAAAGGTTATCAAGCCATAAAAAGACATGGAGAAAACTTAATTACATATTACTGAGTAAAAGAAGCCAATAGGAAAAAACTACATATGATTCCAACATTGCATAAAAAGGCAAAACTGTGAAGATAATAAGGAAGATTAGAGGTCTCCAAGGAAGAAGGGGTAAGCTAGGTCAAGAAACTTCTGTATGATACTGTAATGGCAGATACATGTCATTATATACTCATCAAAACCCACAAAATATACAACACCAAGGGTAAAACCTAATGTAAGTGATAAACTTCGCATAATGACAATGTAAAGCTGTTATAAAAATGTAGCATGCTGGTGTGGGCTGTTAATAGGAGGGGCGGGCGCTGTATACTTTAGTATGTGGGAACTGAGGACATTCTGGTCAATTTGCTGTGAACCTAAAATTCTCTGAAACTAAAATCTGTTTAAAATGGCTAAATTTGAGAAAATAATTAGCACAAATGCAACTGGAGTTTTATATCCAGAATATTGTGGGTGTTAGTTACAGAAGGGTCTTTGGTTGTGAGCTCCAAGGACTTTTCTATGACCTTCCCTATCCAAACAGTACTCAGCAGACACAGCACACTGTCTCAGCCCTGAGCCATATATTAAGGCAAGATAGAGTGAAATAAACAAGATATGTTAAGAGTTCCATCATGCAGAGATAAACTACTTGTTTTTGAACCTTTACTCTCTCTTTGAAGCTCTCCACTATACTATGTTTTTTCATGCCTGAGATTTCAATAAAAGTCGGTGAGGAACATTAGATGGGCCGCACCCTTGTTTCTCCTTGCAGAGTGCTTGGTAGTGTGGGCCTCCCCGGTCCTTCAGTTCAAGACAAATGGGCTGAGTAGGTGTTATTCATTAGTGTCAAGTCACATGGACAGAGTATATCAACACTCTGAAATTGTAAGTTTCAAAAGACTTACTACCACAGTAAAATGTGGGACAAGACTCAAAAATCCAAGAAAAGAAATTTTGAATAGATTTTAAAATATGCTATATCTCAAAAGGAAAATAAATCAAAATCATGTTTCTGAAATGAATTTATATAGTATTCACACATGCTGCCTGACTAATCACAATTAATTGTAAAGTGTGTGGAAAATTGGGAACTAGTTTATGCTTCTGGTGGTAGAAAAAAATGCCATATTTTTGATGTAACAATGTGAGGATACCTAAATTGTTACTTGTCTTGTTTAAAATTCCTTGATGACAAAGTATATCATACAGTCCATGAGTAACCTTTTATGTATCTAGATAACAAAATTGCACTTGTACCCCTAAATATATTAAAATTAAAAAAAAAATTCCTTAAAATGTCTTGGAAGTTTGTTGTCCTTAGGGACAGTTACCTTAGATAATATCCCCAGGTCTCCTTGAGAAAGGTTAGGGGAATGAACCAAAGTCCACATTTCAGAAATTATTATATAAGTGTCTACAGATGTATCTACCTAATCTTTTTTTCATTCAATGAGTTCTGAGTCTCTGAATTCACAAATTTCTAGGAAGTGAGTTATGAGTTATAACAAAATCTGTTTATGTTCATACATGTGTTTTCTCAGCTACTCCCCCCCAAAAAATCTTTAAGTTAAAATAAATATGACCTTCTGGAGGCTGCCCACTGTTTCAGTTGTTAGAATCATGAACAATTCAACCATTTCAAGGTCCTCAGGGAAGACCATTTTGATGACCTCTTCAGATCCCCTGGTGGTCTGACAACCATGGCTGCCTTGTCTATGGAGTTATGTGCCATTTTTTGATCTCTGCCTCTTTCAGGCGCTCTCCTTCCTTTGAATCCAGTCAAACTGAATCAATTTTACCTGCAGAAAAAGACTTTTCAAAGATGATGACAAGCCCAACACTCCCTGAAGCATATCACTGGCTCTTGGGGAAGAATGTCATCTTCTGGGCCCTCCCTGGGGATATTTCTGAGAGCTGGCTGTGTTAAATTCACTACTGCAGTTTTGTCTCTACCTAAAGCATTTACATTTATTTCTTAGTGTAGAACCCTGAAATTGCTACCATTTTCATTTAATTTGCCAAGGGCAGTCAGTGCAACCAGATTGATAATGTAAACCTCTCACAGCTTGATAAGCTACCACAGTGAATCTAGAAACTTCAAGACATAGACTCATATGGGTTGTCAGTCAAATCTGTCATTGTATTCCCAGAACCCCACCCCTCCCAGTTCTGACCCACTGATTTTTACTTTTGTAAATTTCTAATGTAAATTGGTGATATAAAGTACAACAGATCTTTGAATATAATTCTTCTTTTCAAAGTTGTCTTTAATTGACAATCCTTAGAGAATTTTAGGCTGTTATCCTAATTTAAGATTTCCCACTCTTTGTTACATTTTGAAATCAGCGAGGGAAATTTAAAGATTACGGATGCCTCGGCCATTCTCCACATTAATTAAACTGGTATCCCTGGAGAGAGCCACTGGCATCAGTATCTTTCCAAGCTCCTCAGGTAATTCCAATACACAGACAATCTTGAGCTGCTTTATAGACTAACAACAGCATTAAATGGAGAGAGTGACAGTCTAACCGGTAGCCTCCCCAAAGTGCGTGTCCAAGTGCTAATTCCTGGAACCTGTGCCTAATGACCTTATGTGGTAAAAAGAATCAATATCACCTTATGCCGCGCCCACGGCATATAGCCGTAGTGAGGCAGTGCTGTCCGCGTTATAGAACGACGGGAAGGTGGTTTGTGCTCCCCGGAGCTTTGCCCCCAGCGCCCCCAGTATGCACAGCATCAGAAATGTTGCCTAGCATGCTCAGTTACCCGCTTAAATTTAAAGATTGTGGCGTCTACTCATGTGTTTGTCATTCTGTACCAGAAGTCTGTTTGTTCTGATAAACTATCAATATGTACTTTCTTAAGAATGAACACAATACACTGTTGATCCAGATATAACACCACCTCATGAGCTACTAGACTCAGTGGCACCAACAATGAGCACATAAAGATGTTTTCCCACCATAAATACCAGTGAGCTAAGATGATAAGCCTAAGGACACGAAATACAAATTATCTACATAAGTTACAAAGTCACTGAAACACATCCACCCACCATGAAGTCCTGTTCAGAACATCTTACTTCACCAACTGTCACGCATAATAAAAATCAATAGAAAAACTAATACTTGTCAAGAAATTTACTCTAAATCAAAATTATAATTATCAATAACAATAAGATCAAATAGTAAATGTAGAATTAGTCAAGCATTAACATAAAGAAGATATCAAGCTGTTCTAAAAAGATAATAAGAAACTAAGAAAAGAGTTGGAGGCGGTAACATTCCTGAGATAGAAGAAAGCGGGCAAAGTTGACTAATAACCGCTACCCTCGGGAAGCGGAACCTTAAGACATAACAATGCATGATAAATCACACTTACAAACACAAAGATAACCCGCGCACGTAAGCAAAAAGATTACATTATATAAGCTCTGTAAAAATGTATAAATACCAACATGTGTACCCAGTAAATTTACAGCTGCATACTTTAACCCGTAGTGTGCCAGACTGTCATTCCTGCGCCGACCTCTCAACTTTCCTCGTTCCTTCTCCCTGCTTTCCCTCGGACTGGAGCCCACCGACAGGGTGGTCCGCGGCAGGTGGCGCCCGAACAGGGACCTGAAGGACAGTTATTCCAGGAGTAGTTAACTCAAATTCGGAAAAGACAACGCAGAAGGAGGCGCCAGCGGCCGCTGCAAGATCTCACCCGCCGCTTGGAGAAAATGAAAGTACACTCGCCGATAGCGAACAAAACCACCGGGCGCATTTCCACTGGCTCCAAGACGGCTGAAAAGGCCCAGCGGGGAAAGAAGCTGGGGGCCCCCCTGCCCTTCGTGGGGCGGGCCTGCCTCCCAAGTGTTACAGCCCCCAGACAGCAGCACTGGCGGAATCCCAAGAGTGAGGTTTAGAACCTTTATTATTGGCCCTTTGCCACTAGTAATTTGTATAAATAAGAAAAATATTTTTACAAACTGAATCTTTGTCAACGGATAAGATTCTTGCCTTTTAAACCTTCTAATTATCAGTTTAGCTGAGTGAATAAGTAACTTCATGGTAAACTGGGATCCTGTTTGGTGGAAAGTGAGTTTTTGAGAGTAAGAGAAATTAAACAGAAAGGAGAATGACATTGTGTAAAGAAAGAATCTTGTGTGATAAATTTTGTCCTGAAACAGAATAGTTATGTAAGAAAGTAAAAGACAGAGCAAAAGTTCAAGAAAGTTTAGAATGTTTGTAGATGGTCTGTGCAGGTTAAATGAAACTCATAAAAGAGAATTTGTGAAAGAATTTACATGTGATCCAGTTGACTATGTATTTCCTTTAAAATCTTTTAACTTGTAAAAATAACTAATTATATTGCGTCCTTTGATATGCAACATGATAAACAAGTAAATGTTATGTTAATTATTAAAAAAACCTTCATATGTAATGTTACCTGTAGATCTGCAAGACAATCCATGGTATGATAATGCAGCATTACAAGTGTTAGAAACACTTAATGAATTAATTAGACCTAAAAGATTTGTGGCAACTTTAATTTTAGACATTGCAACTTTAATTTCTATAATCACTACTTTTACTGTAGCTACTACAGCTTTAGTGCAACAAATACATACAGCATACTATGTCAATACTCTTAGCAGTAATGTAACTTTAGCGTTAATGACACAAGCTAGTATTAATAATAAACTAGAAGCCAAATTAAATATATTAGAAGAAGTAGTGTTAACTTTAGGTCAAGATATTAAGTATATACAGCAAAAACTACAAACAAAGTGTCACTCAGCATTTCAGGCCATTTGCATTACACCTTTGCCATATAATATATCTGACTCATAGAACAAAATACAAGCACATCTTCAAGGTGTCTGGAAAGACAATGATATTACTCACAATTTACATGGCTTACAACAAGATATTACAGCCCTGAGTCAAGCTCACCTGCCAGTAACTTCTCTTAATACATTAGCCCAATCTTTAACTAATGGATTTAAAGCACTCAATCCTCTTGACTGGATCCAGTATATTATGCTCATAACCATTATTGATTGTTTGTCATTTTGTGTTGTGTTATTGTTGCCATGTCTCATACAGTGTCTGTTTTCCTCTATTAACTCTATACGCCAAGAAGTCTTTGAACTGCGGTTTAAAAACAAAAAAGGGGGAAATGCCGCGCCCACGGCATATAGCCGTAGTGAGGCAGTGCTGTCCGCGTTATAGAACGACGGGAAGGTGGTTTGTGCTCCCCGGAGCTTTGCCCCCAGCGCCCCCAGTATGCACAGCATCAGAAATGTTGCCTAGCATGCTCAGTTACCCGCTTAAATTTAAAGATTGTGGCGTCTACTCATGTGTTTGTCATTCTGTACCAGAAGTCTGTTTGTTCTGATAAACTATCAATATGTACTTTCTTAAGAATGAACACAATACACTGTTGATCCAGATATAACACCACCTCATGAGCTACTAGACTCAGTAGCACCAACAATGAGCACATAAAGATGTTTTCCCACCATAAATACCAGTAAGCTAAGACGATAAGCCTAAGGACACGAAATACAAATTATCTACATAAGTTACAAAGTCACTGAAACACATCCACCCACCATGAAGTCCTGTTCAGAACATCTTACTTCACCAACTGTCACGCATAATAAAAATCAATAGAAAAACTAATACTTGTCAAGAAATTTACTCTAAATCAAAATTATAATTATCAATAACAATAAAATCAAATAGTAAATGTAGAATTAGTCAAGCATTAACATAAAGAAGATATCAAGCTGTTCTAAAAAGATAATAAGAAACTAAGAAAAGAGTTGGAGGCAGTAACATTCCTGAGATAGAAGAAAGCGGGCAAAGTTGACTAATAACCGCTACCCTCCGGGAAGCGGAACCTTAAGACATAACAATGCATAATAAATCACACTTACAAACACAAAGATAACCCGCGCATGTAAGCAAAAAGATTACATTATATAAGCTCTGTAAAAATGTATAAATACCAACATGTGTATCCAGTAAATTTACAGCTGCATACTTTAACCCGTAGTGTGCCAGACTGTCATTCCTGCGCCGACCTCTCAACTTTCCTCGTTCCTTCTCCCTGCTTTCCCTCGGACTGGAACCCACCGACAGGGTGGTCCGCGGCAACCTTACTTGGAAAATATGTCATTAAGGATCTTGAGAGAAGGAGCTTTTTGTGAATTACCTGGGTGGACCCTAACTAAATACAATCACATGTCTCCTGACAGGAGAGAGAGAGAGGGAGTTTAGAGAAAAATCCTCAAAGGAGAGGGTATAAACAGAAGAGGAGGCTAGGGGAAGATGGAGGCAGAGACTGGGGTGATGCAGTGACAAGCCAAGGATGGTTAGCAGACTCCAAGTCTGAGGAAGGGTGACCTCACATTCAACAGGCATTCAGCTAGGTAGTGGTGGATACCTCGTGGCACAGGAAATAAATTCCAGCAACCTCAGGAGCTCAACCAGAGTGTTTCCATATCATTGTTCCTACTGTTAGTCAAATGCCCTCCTAAACTAGCCACTTCCTAACTGATCAAAAAAGTGAGGAAATAAAGTGTCTTCATGCTACCAGCATTTATCTAGTTCTTCAGAACATTTCTGCTAATCTCAAGCATTTATGTCAGTTTCAGAGCTACAAATCAAGAGAAGAGAAAGCCTGAACAATTTCCTCTGCATTTACACATTATGCCTCCCCGTCCTGAGCTAATTTTTCCCCAACAACCAGAATTGCCACACCTGCTATGAGGACTCTGGCACTTCACATACAGTAGAACCTCCACAGTTGACATCTTCCTATATTGACCACCTCCTTAAGTTGACTTAATATTCATAGACTCCGACATGCACCACATGTACGTATCAGAATGGTAGGCCTCATTCCTCATATCCACCACATTCGTATGTTGAACAGTTAGTTACAGTCCCTTGGGTAGTCTGCTTTCAGAGGTTTCAACAACTCTATTACCTAAGTGTTATTAATATTATCTCCACTTATAGATTATGGAACTAGGCTTAAAAGCACTATCTAACTTGCTCCATGTCATGGAAATATCATTTGAGCCCGGTCAACTGGCTACTCCTCCAGTGTTCGGAATGACAGGCTTCAGTGTAGCAGCATACTCTGAAATTTTAATGTGTAACACACCACCCTTCTAGCTGGGCAGCCTGTACAGCTGCAGAGGGTTCTCCTCTCAGAAAAGCCTCAAGGTTGGTTTAATTCTCTTCTTAATTTAATTAAGATTCTTATTTTTTTTCTCTCTCTCTCTTTTTTTAACATTATAAATAACTGTCTGCCAACACTGCTCTCTCGAGACCTTTAATTCCTCCTGGCTGCACCTGAGGTGGGCACCATGGTGCCAAGGCCCCTCTCTGGCTAAGGATCTGTTGCTGCTTCTGTCTCTGTCTTTCCACCCTCCTTGGCTGCTGCCCCAGAGCCTTGCTGATGCCTTCTCCTGGCAAGAGAAAAGGACTTAACTAGACTTTCTGAACTTGAAGTTTCAGGTTATATTTTAATTTTTTTTTTTGTACAAATGCTGATGCTAATATATTTTAACATGCTTTCCAAAAAATTAATTTTATTTAATAAATTAGTAGTTATTTCTAACACACTCACACACACACATACAAATGACTTTTTTCTTTCTATGGTAGCAACAAAGTAGAGCAACTGTCTGTAGGAAATTACATGAACATGCCGGAGCCTTGATCACATGGCAGAAGTTATAAGGCAAATAGGACAGAGGATGCAAATTTCTTAATTTTTAAACAAAAAGCCCCAGATCTTGATTTGTACTGGGCCATGCCAGGGCTATTCTAAGCCCTCAGAATTCTTCTATTTTAATTTCATCCTCTGGTGTCCATTTTTTACCAAAGTGCTTATGTGCACATGACATTGACCAATAGATTATAAAGAACTGTATTTCAAAGATTCTTTAACATCACTTTTTAAGGCCACTGATTTTTGGATGCACCTCTCCGAACCTGGCTTCTGAACATTCACTTACTGTCAGGTGGCAGTCCTGATTTGGTTGCTGTTACCTGTACTTATTCACAAATCATCATTGTCTTTCATTTTATTATCATTAAAATGACTTATCTACATTGTCTAAACAACATGTGTCGTGTTTAATTACCAATCAAAATGTCTCCAAAAAGACTAAGCTAATATTTTTGTAATTTAATAAATTATCTCCAGGTAGCATGCTGTAAAGCAAACTTCATTCCCTCTCACCTTGGTAAGGGAAATACTAACTTTGACAAAATCTTTGAATAGTCTTAATAAGGGCGTCAGGAGTGAGAATTAATTATTTAGAGTTTAGGGGAATTGGGGCTAGAGTGGTTGATAGTGGATCTTTTAAGGCAGGAAACTGATAGGAATTTGTCAAAGATTGTGAGACTTTTTTTCTCATTTATGTGTGATTCAAGAATTTCAGGATTTATGCTTCATAGATTTTATATTTTTCCAGAAACAAACAATAAAACCATGGGATACATGTTGACTCAATTTGCTTTTTCTTTTCTCAGTTTGTTTTTATAAATAAAGTTCACTGTGTTCACAGAAAGTGAATATTTTGCACAAATGGAGGCTTTAGTACAATTGCATAGCCTGTTGCAAAGCATAATCCAAGTGTTTTACATGCTCCCTACTTGGAGCTCAAGTATTGACACAGCCTGGGCTACGTGGAAAACGCAGAATCTGAGCTTCCTACGTCACCACCTTCCACCTTAGTAAATCACAATCAGCATTTTAACTAGATTTTAATAGATTATATACATTTTATAAGAAACACTGCCTTAAGTTAGCACAAAAATAAAGCTTCTTATAAGAGAAGAAGTTGTATTGCTTGTTGTCAGCATAATATAAGTAACAGAGTAGCCTACCATATAATACAGCCAGAGGCGGGAAAATTTGCCAAATTCCTTAGAAGAGAAGAATTTGATTTGGGTGCCAGCCCCATATGCCAGAGGTGGTGGGTTCAAACCCAGCCCTGGCCCCCCAAAAAATGCAAAGAATAGAAATAAAAATAAAATATAAAAAAAGAAGCTAGAAAGATTTATGAGACAGTCAATACTACTGGGAAATTATTGACAATCAATTTTTCAGATGATTTGCGTCTTTGAGATAAGTTATTTAAATTCCGTATGATTCAATTTAACAAATGAAAAGAGTTTAGTGTATTTGGGGATAAAAGGATCAAAAAGCAAGAGGTTATAACATTAAGACTTTTTTTTAGACAGAGTGTCACTTTTTCACCAGCGTGCTGGGATTACAGGTGCGAGCCACAGTGCCCTGGCTGAGACTTTTACCTTTAAATGCTTCTGCATCATTAACAGTGTTAGGAACACAATGGGAAACCAAGGTATTGGTGGCTCCAACTTGAAAGGTGATTGAAAAATTCAGACATTGAATTTAAAGATTTTTGTAATACCTTAGTTTTTCTACTGGGGACCATAAGAATGGTTAATACATGATAAAATTTTGTCCAAATAATCCTAGAGCTCTGTAATAAGTAAGTAGAAAATGATACCATAATTTATATCAAAGCTTTAAAGGAGAATTGCTTGACACTTGAACCCAGGAGTTCGAGGTTTCAGTGAGCTATGGTGCGGCCACTGGGTTCTAGCACCTGTAACACAGCAAGACAACTCCTGCCCGTTCTTGAAAGGATGACATTTTTTTCTATCTTATCATTTCCTGTGGTATTCCATTATATATACCCATATTACCTAACATGTCTTCCAGTATTAGCCGTGAGAATTGAAAGTGGGAAACAATTGTTAATCAGATAACAGCCTGTTTTGTTTCGGCTTTCATTTTTCCCAATTACAAAGCATTCATTCACTGAAGTGGAAAATCATATTTATTTCTCTCATATAGGTTTAAATTTATCTAATTTTGTTACTCTTTCCTGTTAAACCTGATTTTAACAGGTTTAAATCATTATACCTGTTTAGAACTATGTGATTGCACCACCACATTCCTTTCAACCTTCTACCTAAAGCATACAGTTCCATTACACTTTTTACATAGAGGCCACTGTCATTGTTATTCTGAATTTTTATGGGTCCATAGGGAAACCTGAAATGTTTTTATCGGCCTTCCTTCCTCAACATATAGCCATACTAATTATTTTCTGTGGAGTGTAGGTGCAGTTTGGATTGTCCTGTGTGTCCTTCACTGTGACTGTCCCCGAACTAGATGCAATATTAAATGGAACTTTATGCCTCTGCCTCAGACATTTAGCGAGTCCTAAACAACACAACTAACTAAAAACAAACCAACAAAACAACAAAATAGGCATTTGTTCCTGTGGGGATGACTTCTTACCCTATGCAAGACAGGAAGACTTAATTTAGTACACTTGCCCCCAAATGCATAGTTTGTCTTCCCAAAGAAAAGTGCCATCTGGTGCCTCAAAACTGGTCTCTTTTTCCTTCTGATATAATAAGCATTTTGAGAAGGCAGAAGCTAGATTGTGAGAGCTCATGCTGTTGGGCCCATGTGGGTCGCCGTCTCCACTACCATGGCTATTTCATTTCTGTACCCATCATATTTTTTGTCATAGCCAATGACAAAGGCTACTTAATGTCAATTGGGTGAACAGTTGGTCTACTTGGTTGTTGAGTAGCTTTTTAATGATGAGTGTTCTCTGGTGGGCACTAACATCTGACATGAAAATTATCATAGTTGAAACCTTGCACATGTCCATGCGTATTTCCTCTCCCCTTGACATCATTTTATCCTATTGCATTAATTTTCGGGCCAGACAGATGCTTATAATTGAACATACAGGGGATGCCAGAAATGTAGATGTCTTGCAATCAGTGTAACCTGGCTTATTGTACCCTCAATGAATCCCCAACAATAAAAAGAAAAAACTGTATTAAAATTGTATCAGTATCACAAATTTCACACAATTTTTCCTTTCTTAAAAATGCGTGTGTATACATATGTGTAGGTATATATTCACCCTTTGTATATTCTTACCTTTGGTCATATCTCCTTTATGTAAAGTAGATGAACAGTCATAGGTCTAAAAACTCTATTAAGAGGATTTTCTCTGACTCACTGTCATTCAAAGACACCTCTCACGGTGGATGTAATGTAACCTCCATTTATTTGGGGTTTTCATTTTTATAACCAGCCAACCTATCCATAAACCAGGCAAGGATTTTTTTATGTCCCTTTCATACATCTGTAAGTGCAGGTGAAAGAGGAATAAATCTGTGATGGGTGGCCTGACAATCTAGCTATACGCTTACAAGGTTAACTTGTCCCTCATAGGCATATTCAGGCTCAATCTGTCAGGTTCCATTTCTGATCTGCCGTGAACTGTTGCTGGATCTACCCTGTTTGGTGACTACAGGGGTCCAATAGAACCCAGAGCAAAAAGGGCATACAATGATTGAAATTATTCAGAGATTTAACTCTTCTTATTAACTTGGCAACCAGAAGAAAAGACAGGGACAGCCCTTGAGGGGAAGCTGGCGCTTTGCAGGGAAGAGGTCTCCACAGTGCCTTCCCATACAGGAGGGGCACTATGTATCACGAGGGAAGAGTGAGCCCCCTCTGGAGCTCAAAGGTTTCAGAGTTATAATCATCAGAGGCAGTCAAAGATGTGGTCATTCTGTCTTAGTTTCTTAGGCTACAAAAATAAAATTTAGTAAACTGGGGGCTTAGCAGTAATTTAGTTTTCACATATGAATAATAAAACACAAAGACAGTCAGGAAAGAAAGAGAGGAAAGGAGGCACAGGGCAGGGGAGGAGGGAGGGCAAATTTAGAAGTTTAAAATACGTAGATAAAATGACAAAATAGATAAAAATAAGATAGAAGCTGTGGTAACAAAAAAGTCCTGGAAGATTTTTTCTTCCTGTTTTTCATATTTGTCTTCCTTCCCCCCTCCATTCTTTTGCTCTCCTTAAGTGAGATTTTAAATAGGAAAAGAAACACATTTGAAAACATTACATTTCTTAATATATTATTTCCAGATGCTCATTCATATCAAACAGAAATGCATGACAGACTTTGAACACTTTCAACGATGAAAACAGCAGGAAAAAAAAACAGACAAAAATAATTCCAGACACTATACAATCTGCCTTCATCTTCTTTTCAAATGAAAGATCTTGAAGTGCCTTGTCTCTGCAAGTGATGACCAGATCCTTTCCCACAAAGCTGCCTGTGGGGATTCCTGCTTTGGGTATATTCAGGCCAGGTGTGCAGTTTTTCTTTTCTTTTTAAACATATACCTATAACCATTATGCACTGAGGATGAAACAGGTTATGATTCCCTTGGGGTTTTTGTTTTGTGTTTGGTTTCCTGCACCACCCTCTCTGAATGGTGCTGCTTCAGGGGATGTCATATTCATTTACTCCCAGAGACTATGGCTTGGAACAACGCTGGGAAGAGCAAACCAGTGAAACATCAGGTCATTTTTGTCTATCAATGTCACATCAAGACCCATAATAACAAAAAATAAGAATATACATCTTCAATTAAGAAACACACATTTGATGACTAGGATGGTGCTAAGGCTATCAGGACAAAAACCATCAGGCAGAGACTCATCAAAAGTCTTATCAGAACCTCTGGGATATTTGCTAGAAAAATACGTCACTACCCACACCAGATGAACAAACTCAGCCCGCAAATTCTGACATGTACACATAAGCATTATATATTCATATATGGAATCTGAAATATGAATGAAATGAAAATTTGCATCAAAAAAAGCATTGTAAAGTGAGCAAAATAAAGACTGTGGAATTAACATGTTTATCAATCAAATTTAGGGAAATTATTTGGTTGCCCTTACAAATGTCACTGTTATGAGAATGCTGTACTATAGTCTTGATAAACAATACTGACTAGATTACACTGCTATGTAGTAAATAGCTAAAATCAAACTGTCATTGTTCTTCCATTGAAAAATTGGTACTTTTTAAACTTAGAGCTATGGTTAACAAAGGAATTAAAGTACCAAAAGACTTAAATGTCTAAGCCACGCACAATGCCTCATACCTGTAGTCCCAGAACTTTGGGAGGTTGAGGTGGGAGGTTCCCTTGAGGCCAAGAGTTCAAGACCAGCCTGTGCAACATAGCAGGAGCCCATCTCTACAAACAATTGATCCCAACTACTGGGAGACTTGGGCTGAAGGATTCTTTGAGCGTAGGCATTTGAGGCTATAATGAGCTACAATCATGCCACTGCACTCCTGCCTGGGCAGCAGATTAGGACTGTTTCAAAAGAAAAAAGAATGTATCTCTAGGTAAGGGTTTCTCAGACTTAGTTCTATTGATAGTTTGAATCAGATAATTTTGTTGTGACAACAAAAAATATTTCCAAACATTGCCATTGTCCCTTGGAAGTCTAACCACCCTGATTGAGACAACTAGGCCAGATGAACAGTTCGATTTGTTTTTTAATTGGGAGAATGTGTGTGCGTACATCTTTTTAAAATCTTTCACATACTAAGGGCAGAAAAAAATTATATGTATCCAGAGCAACAATTTATATAACAGTCTTCCTTAGTAATGCAGAAATTGATTTTACTTGAAAGAACTTGCTTTACTTATCCTCTCTGCTGCAGAATACAGCACCAAAACTCCACGATTGCATTGCTAAAAAGAGTAAACATGACCAACTTTTATATCAATGTATATATATATATACATATATATGTGATATCAGTTAGTTTTATATTTACGTTTTCACAAATAATAAACTAAAACTTCAACATGCATACATAATTAAGTCAAATTCTATATTATTTAATCACTTGAATTTAACAGTTTTAAAAAACAAAATACAAGTTTATTATCTTGATGTGGATATAGTAACACGGACCACATCAACAAAACATGCCTTAGGTATTTTGGCAAGTTGATCTTTCTGGGAGCAGAATTAATAGACTGCTCAGAATAATTCATTGACTCAGTAGTAATGCACAGAATGTCAATTATGTTCCAAGTATTTTGAAAGGGACCGGGAACATTGTGTTGAATATGGCAGAGAGAAAATAACCTGTTCACTACAACAGGACTTATATTTTATGAAAGGGTAGATGAGTAGACAGAAAATAAATAATATAAATAAATACATATATACATATATATTTAATATGTCTCTTTAACTACATGGTTACATAATTTATGTAAGAAATAAAACACATGACTGACACAGGAAGTGGCTTGCAGGGTCCAGAGGTTTTATGTGGGCTGGAGTTCTCACAACGCCCTCTCAGTGGAGGGGACCTTTGAACTGAGAGAGAAATGATAGAAGGAAGGCAGAACTATGAGTAAAAAGTATTTCAGCCAGGGGAGTGGTGACGGCAGAGTCTCTGAGGTTCACAGAATGTGGCGTATTAGAGGAATAAAAAGGCCGGTGGTGTGGCTGGAGCTTAAAGGAGAAAGTGCAGAAAGTAAATATTCTTATCTTATAATTTTTTTGAATTAATTATGACCTTACATAGCTTAAACATCCCACTTAAAATATTTTCATGCTTTTAATTTATTCATTAGGTCCTTAATTTAGAGAGCCACAAATATACATTTAAATCTTGACTTTGTTTTCATTTCAAAGGACAATCAGCCCAAACATACCCGATTTCCTGAACTCATCTATTTCAAGCACAAGCATCCTTGGCTTTATTGCACATCTCTGTCGGGCTTTACAGATCCTGGGTTTTTTGCAAATGGAATGTGTGCGACAGTCCTGCATTGAGAAAGCCCATCGTGCCATCTGCCAACATGATGTGTTCCTTCGTGTCTCTGTGCCATGTTTCAATATTCCAAAAGTTTTCTTTATTATAATATCGTTATAGTGATTGGTGACCAGTGATCTTCATCTTGCTATTTTTTCTTATTTTTTTAATTTATTTTTTTATTAAATCATAGCTGTGTACATTAGTATGATCATGGGGCACCATACACTTGGTTCATAGACCGTTTACACATTTTCATCACACTAGTTAACATAGCTTTCCTGGCATTTTCTTAGTTATTTTGCTAAGACCTTTACATTCCACATTTACTAAGATTCACATATACCCTTGTAAGATGCACCGCAGGTGTTGCTATTTTAATTGCTTTGGGGCACTACAAACTGCGGCCATATAAGACAGTGGTCTTTTTAATAATCACTAAAGGCTGTGCATGATTATTAAAAATAATAATCAAACTGCTCCACCACCACCTCTTCGGGCCTCCCGAGTATCTGAGACATACCAGTATTTAAATTACACAAACTGATAAATCTACAATGGCCTCTAAGTGCTCAAGGGAAAGAGCCACAAGTCTCTCACTTTAAATCAAAAGCTGGAAATGATTGGACCGACTGAGGCAAGCATGTCAACAGCCAAGAGAGGTCAAATGCCCGGCGTCCAGCGCTGAACAATTATCCGCATAGCAAAGGCAAAAGGAAAATTAGAAGAGCTGCTCGTGCACTAAAAGGAAAACGATATAAGGAAGAAAATAGCCTGCCCAATATTACAAGATACTACAAAGTTTCTATAATTAAAATAATGTGACACTGGTACCTAAATAGAATAGAAATAGACTGGACCATATAGAGAGATGCATTATATGATCAAAAGAATATATGACAATATTTTAATTATATAATAACATATAATTACATTTCTATACTAATGTAATTAAATTCCATTAAATACATTACATACAATATGCATTATATTCACTTTGTAAAAAAAATTTTTTTTCTCAGACAACTGGATAGACATTTGAAAAAATTACTTTAAGGCTTTTTATTTTCATTAGGTTTTGGTATTTGTTATTCTTAGACAATACATTGATTACTTTGTTTTTTCTTTTTCTTAATCCATGCATTTTTCATTAAGTATTGCTTTCGCTGTATTCCCATAGTTGATATAGACAGTACTCAACTTTGACTTAATTTCCTAAATAATTTATTACATTCTATTTAAAATTTTAACCCGATTTTAAAATTCACTTCACAGACATTTCACCACGACTAATGGTTACTTCTTGTATCATATGCCCTTCAAAAAATCAGCTAATAGTATCCCAACACAAATACTATATATTTTACCGAAGCTTAACATTGAACACTCTGTAGGGACATTTTATTACTTATGTGAAAAAGAACATATTTTATATAATGTAATTGGAATCGTACTTTCTGCTTTGGTGCTGCAATTTAGACATTAAAAAGCTACTAGTTTCGGCGGCGCCTGTGGCTCAGTGAGTAGGGCGCCGGCCCCATATGCCAAGGGTGGCGGGTTCAAACCCAGCCCCGGCCAAACTGCAACAAAAAAATAGCTGGGTGCTGTGGCGGGCGCCTGTAGTCCCAGCTGCTTGGGAGGCTGAGGCAGGAGAATCGCTTAAGCCCAGGAGCTGGAGGTTGCTGTGAGCTGTGTGATGCCATGGCACTCTACCAAGGGCCATAAAGTGAGACTCTGTCTCTACAAAAAAAAAAAAAAAAAAAAAAAAAGCTACTAGTTTCAAATAGACTCCACACTGTACATTTGTAAAATTGGTAATACCTTTTGCACCTGTCCTCTCTGCCAAAGGGTACTTCTCTCTTCCTCTTCCTGTATACTTTATACTGAGAACATTTTAATGTCTATATCTTGAACTTGACGTATGGTTTATCTTGTCATTATTTCTATTTGGTTCACATCAGACACATGTGTTTCTAGATTGTTCTTCAAATTTTTGAAGAATATTAATTAACATTTCATGCCACTATTGCAATGAATCTAGCTTTTTAGAATAAATGAATAACTACAACACCAAGATAAACTGATGTTGTTTGTTCCTGAAATATTAACACTGCGCTCTATTTTCATCCATTGAGGAGGATTAGGTCTGGTTAGTGAAAGAACAAGATTTATACAATATGAAGAAAAGTTCTTAAAAATATCACTAAAAGGCATCATTAACATATAAGGATATGTTTTTGTTGAAGACATCAAGTTGAAGCAGTATGCGTTTTTCCGCTCATTTTAATGACTGTCTTTGCAAATTCCTTCATACCTACCAAAATGTCAGGCAATGCTATGTCCTGACATGGTGTTCATCAGGTTGTCATTCACGCTAAGATAAAACTAACTGGCAATACTTCCAAGAGTGGCTTGTTTAAAAAATAACTTTTAGATAGATATATTGGCAGCAGAAAAAGCTTAAAATGGTCTAGCAATTAGGTGGTTTGATAGAAATAAAAGAAATTACATGTTTGTCAAGCTACATGCCTTGTTTTGACATGTGACAGTAAAAGAACAAATGATAAAAATGTCTTTTAAAGATCTAGACATGAATTTTGAAGATAGTTTTCAAAAACCACAATAACTATAATAATAAAAAACAATAAAACAACTAGAAAACTTCTTAAAGAAAAAACAAGTAAATGCTCAACATTTTATGCCTAGAATTTTGTGAATGACATGTAGGCCTAAGCCAGAAAGTTCTGGAACATTATGTGCAATTGCTTCTCATGTGACTGGTACTAAACTATGGATTTTTTTTTTAAGTCAGAGTTCTCTGTGTCTCTGGCTGCAGTGCAATGGAATAATCACAATTCACTACCACCTGCAACTCCCTCAGTTTAAGCAATTCTCCTACCTCAGGCTCCCTCGAAGCTGGGACTAAGGTGTGTGCCACCACATCCAATTATTTTATTTTATTTTATTTTATTTTTAATTTTCTGTAGAGATGGTGTTTCACTCTTGCTCAGGCTAGTTTCCTACTCCTGGCCTCAAACAATCCTCCCTCCTCAGCCTGACAGAATTCTGGCATCACATGTGTGGGCCGCAATGCACAGCCTCAACTATGGATTTATAAATCAATCAGAGATACATCAGAACCACAGTTTACAAAATAAAGCTATGGATTCTCCAAATAAATAAAGCCACTGATAACTATATTGTACTAGTCTCCTGGAGAAAGTGACAGAGGGAGGCCTCCTACTCAGAAGACAGATGTAGATGCTGTCGGGTGGCACCAGTCCTCAGACGTGTCCTGATCGCATTTCTTCCCTTGATTCTTAGTGAGCACAATTTTTAATGAAAATTCAATCCACTAAGAAATCAATAATTAAAGGTGAACAAAAGCAAAAAAAAAAAATTACATGCAAATTAAAAAAAAATAATGCTAGGCAATCCTTTGATGGTGGTTGTCAAAGTGTCCTTGATTGAATAATATTAGATTACAGGGGAATCTGTTTGAAATGCAAATTATTTGGCCTCACCTAAACCTAAAGAGTTATAATCTCTGGAAGCGGGCTCAGAAATTTGTGCTTTAAAATCTCTGGGTGACTGTGACATACACTAAAATTTAAGAATCACATGGACAAAATTAAAATCAAAAAAGGTATTAAAAATTATTTTATATAGTAGAAAAAAGGACGCTATATATTTAAATGTATGAAATAATGAAATCTATAGTTAACCCTATGAAATAATGAAATCTGAAAAAATAGGCTTAATTTGTTTTTAGTGGGCTTATAATTATTATTTTAAAGATTCAATTTATGTTTTAAATCTTTAAAATACAATTTATATTTTAAATATTTAAAGGATAATTTTTATCTCCAATTATTCCTTTTACAAATCTAGAATAATAGTTATTACAAACTCATACGACAGTGTATTTTAACATGCACACATATACTTACATACATACACACATGTATCTTCCACAGTTAACCTGAAAATAAAATAAATATGCCTGAGAATGGTTAAATTAACATATAAACAAGTGTAAAAAATACCAGACATGAAAATGGAGTTTACACATACACAAGGTATCAAAGATAAATGCAATTCAATTTCAATTAACATAGTGTTAGTTTCTGTATATTTTCTTCCTAATAAAACATTGTACCATATTACAACTCAGTATCCTGAAAACTGGATACTTAATGATATAACTTGAGAATAACCCAGAAATGTATGACAGTATAAAAAAACATGAAAATGAATATAGATATTATTTACTCAATAAATATCTAATAGGAAAAAATATAGAATGAGGATCTAATACAAAATTCCTGTTTTCTGGCTTCTGGAGAACTTACAGCATTGCCAAGTATTTTCTTAAATTTTTTTTCTTTTTTTTTTTTTAGAGACAGTCTCACTTTGTTGCCTTCTGTAGAGTGCTGTGATGTCACAGCTCACAGCAACCTCCAGCTCTGGGCTTAGGCAATTCTCTTGTCTCAGCCTCCCAAGTAGCTGGGACTACAGGTGCCTGCCACAATGCCCAACTATTTTTTTTGTTGCAGTTTGGCTGGGGCCAGGTTCGAACCCACCACCCTTGGTATACAGGGCCACTGCCCTACCCACTGAGCCACAGGTGCCACCCTGTCAAGTATCTTCTTTAACATGGTTGTTATTCTACATATACAGAGGCTGGTGTATGAGAATAGACCGTGCTTACACTGGAATCCATAGGATATTTTGAGACCCAGAGTCTGAGTCTAATTCTCGTCTATTAATAGAATGTCCTCAGTTTTGCCAATTTGTTACTGGTACTTAGTCAAAGGAGACCTTAATTATATAGAACATTAGTAAACCAGGGAAATCTATCCTCCTAGGGAAAGTTAGTTAAATTTAGAAATTTTTATCATCTTTCAAATTACAAAAAAAATCAGACTATTTAGGGCGGCGCCTGTGGCTCAGTGAGTAGGGCGCCAGCCCCATATGCCGAGGGTGGCGGGTTCAAACCCAGACCCGGCCAAACTGCAACCAAAAAATAGCTGGGCATTGTGGCGGGCGCCTGTAGTCCCAGCTGCTCGGGAGGCTGAGGCAAGAGAATCGCGTAAGCCCAAGAGTTAGAGGTTGCTGTGAGCTGTGTGAGGCCACGGCACTCTACCCGAGGGCGGTACAGTGAGACTCTGTCTCTACAAAAAAAAAAAAAAAAAAAATCAGACTATTTAATTCAATATTTGAAACAATTGGTAGAGTATAAAAACGTATGGAAATATAGATGATACAGTTCCAACAGCACTTAAGTACTTAGTGTTGCTCTGCTTCATAGAATAGCAGCTATTACATATTTCAATAGTTGTAAATTCAACATATTCTTTAAAATTTTTTATTTAACTTTTATGGATGAATATAGCTCTACATATTGATGGAGTACATGTGATGTTTTGATACAAGTATGAAATGTGTAGAGATCAAATCAGAGTAATTGGGCTATCCATCACCATAAGCACTTATCTTTTTTTTTTTTATTGTTTGGGATTCATTGAGGGTATAAAGAATTAAGTTACACCAACTGCGGTTTTTAGGTAAAGTCCCTCTTATAATTGTGGTCTGCCCCCAAGAGGTGTGCCATATTACCGAGAGCCCCCATCCCTCCTCTCTTTACCCAATCCCTCATTCCCCTACCCCGCACCTTATTTTAGATCATCTACTGCCTTCATATTAGAATTGAGTGCATTGGATTCTTGCTTCTCCTTTCTTGCGATGCTTTACTAAGAAAAATGTGTTCCGACCTCTATTCAGGTTAATACAAAGGATATGAATTCTCCACTTTTTAATGGATGAATATTATTCCATTGTATATATATAGCACAGCTTGTTAATCCATTCCTGGATTGGTGGGCATTTAGGTTGTTTCCACATTTTTGGTGATTTTAATTTGAGCTGAGATTAACACTCTAGTGCAAATGTCCTTATGATAAAAGAATTTTTTTTTTTTCCTCTGGTTAGATTCCTAGTAATGGGATTACAGGATCAAAAGGGAGGTCTGACTTGAGTTCTTTGAGGATTCTCCATATTTCCTTCCAAAAAGGTTGTATTAGTTTGCAGTCTCACCACCAATGTAAAAATGTTCTCATTTCTCCAAGTCCATGCTAGCCCAGCATCTGCAGCTTTGAGACTTTGTGATGTGGGCTATTCTCAGTGGGGTTAGGTGATATCTCAGGGTGCTTTTGATTTGCATTTCTCTGATGATGAGCATTTTTTCAAAGGTTTGTTAGCTATTCATCTATCTTCGTCACAGAAGGTTCTGTTCATATCTCTTGCCCAAAGGTAGATGGGATTGTTTACCCTTTTTCTGTTGATGAATTTGAGTTCTCTGCAGATTCTAGTTATCAACCTTTTTTCAGATTGATAACTTGAAAATAACGTTTTCCATTCTGAAGGTTATCTTTTTGCTTTACTTGTGTCCTTAGCTGTGCAGAAGCTTTTCTTTCAGTTTAATTAAGTCCCATTTGTTAATTTTTGTTGTTGTGATGGCTGCTGAAGACTTCATCATAAAATCTTTTCCCAATTCAATAGCATCAAGAGTTTTCGCCACACTTTCTTTTAAATTTTTTTATCGTTTTGTGTTTTACATTTAAGTTTCTTATTCATCTTGAGTTAATTTTTGTAAGCGGTGAAAGGTGTGGATTGAGTTTAGTCTTTTACATGTGATTGTCCAGTTCTCCCAGCACCATTTGTTGAATGGGAATTCTTTTCCCCCCTGTTTGCTTTTGTTTGGTTTATCAAAGATCATATGGCAAGTAGAGACTGATTCTTTTCTTGGTTTTCTCTTCTGTTCCATATATCTCTACTGTTGTATCATTACCATGCTATTTTGAGTACCGAGAAATTGTAATATAGCCTGATGTCTGGTAGGGTGATGCCTCCTCCTTTGTTTCTATTACTAAGAATAGCCTTAGCTATATGGTTTGTTTTCTGGTTTCATACTGAACGAAGCGCTATTTTTTTCCAGTTCTTTAAAATATGATGTTGGTATTTTGATGAGGATTGCATTGAATCTGTAGATTGCAATTGGGTACCATAGACATTTTGGCAATGTTAATTCCTCCCAGCCAAAAGCACGGTATGTTCTTCAATTTATTAGTGTCTTCTGCTATTTCTTTTTTTAGGATCATGATTCTTTTGAAAAGGTCTTTCCTCTGTTTTGTTAGGTATATAACTAAGTATCTCATTTCTTTCAGGTTACTGTGAAGGGAATCATGTCCTTGATTTGCTTTTCAAATCAACTGTTATTGGCATATACAAAGGCTCCTGATTTGTGGACACTGATTTTATACCAAGACATTATAGTATTTCCTAATCACTTCCAGGAGTTTATAGATGAGTCTTTGGGGATTTTTAGTATAAGATCATATCATCAGCAAAGAGGGAGAGTTTGTCTCCTCTGCACTCATTTGGATGCTCTTTATCTCCTTCTCTTGCCTGATTGCATTGGCTAGAACTTCCAGAAATATGTTGAATAATAGTGGTGATAGTGGACATCTTTGTCTGGTTCTAGTTTTAAGTGGAAAGGCCTTCATTTTTATACCACTAAATATGATGTTTGCTGTAAATTTGACCTAGATGCCGTCAATCAACTTATGAAATGTGTACCTCTGCCTATTTTCTTAAGTGTTCTTGTTAGAAAGGGATGCTGAATTTTGTCAGATGTTTTCTCTGCATCTATTGAAAGGCTTAGATGGTCTTTAATTTTGCTTCTATTGATATGGTGTATACTTTTACGGATTTGTGTATGTTAAACCAACCTTCCATCCCATGGATGAAGCCTACTTGATCATGATGTATAATTTTTTTAATAAGTAGCTGAAATCGATTAGCTACAATTTTGTTGAATATTTTTGCATTGATATTCATTAGTGAAATTGGTCTGCATTTCGCCTTTTTAGTTAGGTCCTTTTCATGTTTTGGAATCAAGATGATGTTTGCTTCATAGAACATGTTGAGGAAGATTCCTTCCTTCTCAGTGTTTTGGAATAGATTTTACAATATAGGTACAAGCTTTCTTTGAAGGTTTGATTGAATTCTGATGTTAAGTCATCTGGTACTGGGCTTTTTTTTAATTGGAGGTTTTTTAATTGTTTCAGCAATCTCAGTGCTTGATGTTGTTCTGTTCAAGACATCTATTTCTTCCTGGTTAAGTCTAGGAAGATGGTGTGATTACAGGTATTGGTCCATTTCCTCCACATTGTCAAATTTCTGAGCATAAAGTTTTTGGTAGTAATCAAAAATAGTGTCTTGTATCTCTGTGGTGTCAGTTGTTATTTCCTCTTTCTCATTTCTTTTTAAAGATTTTACTTTTCTATTTATGGTTAATCTGGCCAATGGCGTTTCAATTTTATTTATCTTTTTGAAGAACCAACGTTATGTTTAAGTAATTTTGTGAATGATTATATTATTTTCAATTTCATTAATTTATGATTTAATTTTTGTTATTTTGTTTCTTCTGCTATGTTTAAGATAGAATTCCTTTTCTTTATTCATTTCTTTAAGAAAAATAATGTCTTACAGTTGTATCCATGTTGTTGAAAAATTTGGTATTTCATCTTTTTCTATGACTGAATAATATCCCACTCTGAATATATCAGGTCAGAAAACTAAGTTCTCAAACCTCATTGCTGAATACAACTGTGGTCACCCTTGAAGCACTCTCATGGCCATCTGGTGACCATAGTGTTGTTCAGCGAGGATGTATGTAGAACGTTTTCTAGGATAAGTTTGAGAGCTTAATTTTCATTTCTTCATAAGACAATGGTTTTGTCAGACATTCCAGAACCACAACAAAAAAAAGACTTCCAAAATTGCTTTGACGAGTGGAGTAGGCACATCAGTGTACAGCTCCTCAAGGGCAGCACCTCAAAGGTGACCAAGATGACATTCAACAAGGAGGCGTGTAGCATTTCTTCTAAGATGTTTGTGAACCTAATTGTCCAACTGCATTTGCCATGTTTTTTCCTTATCTATTCCTCCTTTGAGGGACATTTAGGTTAATTTCAAATCTTGGCTATTGTGGATAGTGCTGCAACAAACACAGAAGTGCAGATGCTTCTTTATATATTGATTTCCTTTCTTTCAGATATATACCCAGTAGTGGAGTTGCCGGATCATATGGTAGTCCTATTTTGAGTTTTTTGAGAACCCTCCATACTGTTTTCCATAGCAGCTGTACTAATTTACATTCCCACTAGCAGTGTACAGGTGTTCCCCTTTCTCTTTATCCTCCTTAGCATTTATTATTGCCTATCACTTTGATACAAGCCATTTTACCTGGGGTTGAATAGTATCTTATTGTAGGTTTGATTGCATTTGTCTGATGTGTAGCGAATTTTTTCACATACCTATTGGCCATTTGTATATTATATTTAGAAATTCAAAGTACTAAAACTGTCAAATTTTCAATATTTTGTCAAAATCGAATATATTTCAAAAGACTATTTAAGAAATACTGACTGACATTGAATATAAATTCTGTGTAAAGGTGTGTGTGTGTGTATACACATAGAGAGAGAGTAAATATACATATTTTTGTCTTTTTCTCTAGTTAACAAAATGTTAAATTGTTTGCATAGTTAGTAAAACATAAACTTACTAAAGTTGGTACATTGGTAAAATTCAGAAAATAATCCCAAGAAGTAAAGTAACTTTCATGATAAGTAATGCCACAGGATAACTACCCCGTTTCCTTGAAAATAAGACATCCTCCGAAAATAAGACCTACTTACAGGAAAGATAAGACGTCCCCTGAAAATAAGACCTAGCACATCTTTGGGAGCACACCTTAAAATAAGACACTGTCTTATTTTCAGGGAAACAGGGTAGTGAAGGAAAATATGGAAGGCTGAGAGTGTATGCTTTTATTAGTAAGGCTTAGTGTAAGTGTAAGTTCAAATGCACTGAAATTGTTATTTGAAGTTAAACTTTTTTTTCCAGACACTTCCAAACTTATATATTTTTAAAAAAGTACTGTTATCTCTTGTTCAAACAAAAATAATATTAAATTATTATTGAGGATTTTCTTTCTCTATTAAGAATAACCTGGTTATTACATATGCTTCATATATTAATAGTACAAAATATAAACACCTTTAAAACAATAAACAAGTATTGGCTAATGTTAAAATAAAGTTGGAAATAAAAATCATAGAGGAATACTACCTAAGACATGGATATATCTAAAAGGACATTTGTAGGTGGTTTTATTTAAACATTTGGTCTATTTAACCTATTTGTTTAATTCAATATATCACAACATATGCAGTTAGCTCTTAATAATAAAAAGTAAAATCTGTATGCATGTACAATATATATAGTCACATGTACATATGTTTATATATGCATATGTCCATATATAAATGTGTAGGTATATTCACATGTGTAGGGATATAAATGTACATAATATGTGTGTGTGAATTAATACTTTTCAACATTTCAATGTTGAAATAAATGATATTAATATTTTGTGTTTTAACTATTGATAATTAGAAAGGTTACCCTGACTTTACAGTCTACCATAATAAAAAGTTTTCTCATGGCTAGCTGAAATATTATACTTGTTTTGAAAGTTAACGGTTAACATCTATGTCTGTTTTCCCAGAGTTGATGAGCATTATTCACCCATCACAGATGGTACTAATGACACTCTCAATGACAATGGAGTCACTTGGTATGGATGACTATATGGTCTGTACCACCCAGAAAACTAAAATCACAGCCTGTCCACTCATACATCATAGATATGATCCACAGTAGTCTATTAAAGCTATAATACAGCAATAACTCATCATAGAAATAATAATTCTATTAAATCTGGACAGCAAAGGGAATATGATAATGCCAGGATATAAAATACAATGTTTTAAATTATTTTAGGAGTTAAAAGATCAACAAGGTAACTTGAGGATCTTAACTTTTAACCTCATGCCAGATATTTTAAATCCGGAAAGAAAATAATTGATCTATTCTTAAGTTATTATTTATCATTTCATCAAACCCTATAGTTAGTTCAATAATTAAATAAGGTCTTATTCAAAATCATAACAGAAACAAAAGAGGAAAGCAGAATTACTGGAGCATATGATGATAAAATGGTCAATAAAATAATTCTGAAGTGCATTTGGCTGCACCAGCCTCAAGGATGATGGGGATTAGGTTCAGGTAATAATCATAGTGTGTTCCGTGTTAAGACCTTATACTGCCATCGTTAGCTGGAATATACTACAATTTTCATGACCTTAAGTTTCCCATCCTGGGTAACCTGAAAACCATATGAACTGTATTCTGTCATCACGCTAACTCCGAATTTCTGTTACAAAATTTGTTAGTTTTATATCCTTGATATTTATTCCAAATGATTTTGTCCCTTTCCTATCTAATGATGAATCTATAACTAAATCTTATCTGTACTATTATAAGAAACGTGACTCTCTGTGAACCTCCATTCTTGCCTTGTTCAATTCTTCATGTATATATCTTTTAGGGAGACTTATTCATTTAGTTAGTTATTTCCATTTTTTCATATTCTTTTTTTTTAATTTTTTTCATTTAATGGAAATGATGATCCAATCTACCAAAATTCTGGTATGCAGCCACAGCAGTTCTCAAAGTTCATGGAACCAAGGGCCTACATCAAAAAGACAGAAAAGTCCCACATTAACAACCTAATGTCACAACCCTGGGAATTAGAAAAACAGGAGAAACCAAACCCAAAGCTAATAGTAGACTAGAAATAACAAAGACCAGAGAACACTTAAAAGAAAAAACATTGGTGCCAAATAAAAAACAATATAAAGTATCAACAAAACAACAAGTTTATTCTTTGGAAAGACAGCCAAGAAAAGAAGAGAGAAGACACAAATGCCCTCAAACCGAAATAAACAAGCGGACATTACATCTGATACTATAGAAATACAAAAGATTATTAGAAACTCTGAAGGCCTTTATGCACACAAACTGGAAACTCTAGAGAAAATGGCGCACACAGCCCCATGCTTGAATAAGGAAGAAAAAAAAATCAGAGTAAACCAATAATGAGTGAGATTGAATCAGTAATAGAAAGTATTCCATCAATAAAAAGCTCAGGACCAATCGGATTCACAGTTGAATTCGATTCTTCATGGATAAGAACTGGTACATAACCTCCTGGAAATGTTCCATAACATTAAGAAGGACAGAATCCCCCCTTAACTACTTCTACGGAAACAGAATCCTGTCTCTCACCATACGCAAAAATTAACTCCGGATGCATTACAAACTTAAAAGAACTAACACCAGGAAAATTCCAGAAAATTTACCCAAAACTCTCCAGGACCATTGTTTAAGCAAATAATTTGCAACTAACACCACAAAAGCAAATACGACAAAAGCAAAAATAAATAAAGGGGATTAATTAAACTACAAAGATTTACACAGCAAAGGAAATAATGAAAAAGAGAAAATAACCTAAAGAATGGGAGAAAATACCTAGTAGACATCTGAGGACGGTCTAACATTAGGAATTTACAAGGAACTCAAACAAATTGCAAGGAAAATAAATAAATAAATAAATAACCCCATTAAAAAGTGGGCAAAAGACAAGAATGGAATTTTTTCAAAAGTAGATAAAGAAATGGCTAATAAATATATGATAGATTTCTCAATATTATTAATCACGAGGGAAGTACGTATTAAAATCACAATGAGATACCATCTCAGCCTTGTCAGAATGACCATTATTAAATAGTACAAACACAATTGAGGTTGGCACGAATGTGATGAAAGGTGAATGCTTATGCCCTTTCAGCAGGAATTTAATTTAGTACAACCTCTGTGGGAAACCGTCTGGGGAACTAATGAACTAAAAGTAGACCTACCATTTAATCCAGCCCTATTATTACTGGGTATCTACAAATGCACACATATGTTAACGTAACACAATTCACAATCCCAGAGATGAGGAATCAACGTAACGGCCCACCAACTGATGAGCAGGTAAAGATAATTTGATATGTGTGCATACACACACACACACACACACACACATCATGAACACTACTTAGCCATAAAGAAGAATGAAATAATGTCTTTTGCTGCAACTTGGACTGAACTGGAAGCCATTACCCTAAGTGAAGCATCTTAGGAACAGAAAACAAACACTGCATGTACTCAGTTATAAGTTGCCGTGAAACAATGTGTATAAATGCTCACATGCTCAGTGATACAATGGACTCTGGAGACTCAAAAGAGGGTGAGTGGGAGGCGGGAGAGGAATGAAAAACAATCTATCAGGTACAATGCACACACTATTCAGGTGAGCGACGGGTACACTAAAAGCCCTGGCTTCAGTACTATACAATTCATTCACGTAACAAAAATAACTTGCACCCATAAATCTATAGATATAAAAAAAGTATGAATTAAACACATGGTTGGGTCTCAACCTCAGACTTTTCGATTTAGCGGTTCTGGGGTAGGGCCTAAGAATTTGCATTTCTAAAAAGTCCCCAAGTAACTTCTGATGATGTTGGTGCAGGAGGCACATTTGACACCCACTGGTGAAGAATTTTAAGCCAGGTAATTACAAAATCCAATGTATAATTTAGAAGTGTCTAAAGGATTTTAAGGAAGTAATTAACCTAAGGCCTTAGGGGAGAAAAGACAATTTTAGGTAAAAAGAATAGACTTCCTGAAATCTCCAAGTAGCAGCCCATTGATTTCTTTTTTTCAAATGTAAAAAGGCTGCTGAGACCACCAGTCAGAGTGAAAGGGAAGATGGGAGGAGAAGAGCTGGCAGAGGGGGATCAGGGGAGAAAAAGCTGCTCAGGCCTGTAGAAAATGCTAATAAATTCATTCTCATTTAAAATATATAAAAACCCACTGGATGGCTATAAATAAGGAAATAACATGACCAAAATTATTTTAAGCATTTCAGGGGAAGACTACAGGGGAATAGTGAGCTAAAGAATAAAATAAAATAATGGAAAACAAATCAATTTTGGACAAAGGTATAGTGATCTCAACTTCTCATGCAGATGCATGAGAGTCTTAAAAACAAGACTATATAATAATTCAGATTTTTATAGTCCTCTGAATTTTATAAAGTATTTTTATACACATATATAACTGACGTTATAATTATCACTTGAAAAAGGTAGAAGTTAATAACTCCCATGTTAATATATGTAGCAAGTTTGTGCTGAAATGAAACGAACTTCTGGCACTGTATCAGCTAGTCTTAGAAATCATTCTGGAGATAACCTGAGCATCAGGGGAAATGTTTTAAGCCCTATCAGAGGTGTGGAAGTACAAAATAGCCCACAAGCAGACTATAGAAGCATCTAAAGACAGAAACTGCAAATGACTGGTAGTTCCCAAAGACAAATTTATATGAACTCACATGGCATATAAACTGGTTTCTACATTTTATAGGCAGGAATTAGTTTCTAGTGAACAACCGAAATATAAGTGCTAAGTCTGAAGGCCATGTATTGTGATTAGACACTTATGAGAGACCCCAAGGGAGGATGACCCAACAGAGGCGAAACACTGACCCAGGAGGGATAATGCATTTTGTTCCACACCACTAAATTTGGGCCATTTGCTAGGCAGAAATAAACAATGGAACAGTAGCAAATACTTCAGGTTTATAAGTTTCAGGCCTTTAATTAAATGAATTAATAGCCTCAGGAGATTGCTGGAATTTTCAATGGTCTTTGCAATGCTGAATGTCGTATTCCATATCCTGTTCTAAAGGTTGTTGGTGGTGAGAGTGTAAGAGAAATAGTTCAAAATTGGGAATCTGTTACCCTAAATGCTTGGCCTAGTAAGAACCTTCTAGGCCCATTCAGATGAAAATAAACTAAACAAAAAACACTAAATGAAATTTCTTCATCTTTTAAAATTGCTCATAACACCTGCACTCAAAGACACATACACACTCCAACACTCTTGTAAAAGTATAATATTTAAAAAATATGAAGCAGTAATTCAAAGTAAAAAAAAGTCATGTGTGTATCATTCTACTTCATTCCAACCTTTGGCATATATTTAAAAATTAAATGCTTTTAAAGGTACAAGAAATAAGACCTATGCATCAATTTCCCCAAATCTAATCTTTGCTTTTTAATAGTCTGATAGCCAATGTTTTTCAAAACAGTGTAAATCTTTTGATGTTTTTTTTCTTTTTTTTTTGGCCAGGGCTGGGTTTGAACCCACCATCTCTGGTACATGGGGCCAGTGCCCTACTCTTTGAGCCACAAGTGCCACCCTATATCTTTTGATTTTTTAAGCAAAAATATCCAGGCCTTTCTCACCTGTTGTACGTTGTCCTCCCAATCATTAGACACTCTCCTGTCTTAAACATCAGATCTTCCTGGCTTAAAATGCCATAAAGCAATTTTTAATATGTAAAACATTGCTACATTGCTAAAAATATTCACTTAGCTCAATGGTCTTAACATTTAACATGTCATTAAATAAAACATACTGTCACTATTACCCAAAAATTTACAATGAAAATTTAGAAAAATGGCTTCAAAAAGTCATTCTGTCAGTGATTTTTGCCTTCTTTCCATTGCAATTGAACATAGAATGCAATTTTATGCCGCGGACCGCCCTGCCGGTGGGCTTCAGTCCGAGGGAAAGCAGGGAGAAGGAACGAGGAAAGTTGAAAGGTCGACGCAGGAATGACAGTCTGGCATACAGCACTTAGTGAAGCATGCAGCTGCAAAATTTACTGAGAGTATATGTTGGTATTTATACATTTTTTTTCCAAGGTTCAAACAATGCAATCTTTATTCTGCTTATGCTTGTAAATTATCTTTGTGTCTGCATATGCGGTTTATCATGCATTACATGTTTTCAAGGTTTTGCTCTCCGGAGGGAGGTGGTTTATCAGTAACACCTGCTTACTCCTTCTTTTCTCAGGAATGTCAAGGTTTGTAACTTCTCTCAGTTCTGTAACTTTTTAGTTTCTTATAATCTTGTTTAAAATAATTGGACATATTCTTTTATGTATAATGCTTGACTACTTCTATATATATATTTTTATTCTTATTAGTAATTATACTTTGATTCATAATTGATTGTTTGTTAAACACTAAACTACTCTATTGATTTGTATTACTTATGAAAATTAGTGAAGTAAGATGTTTTGCTAAGTAAAGTTTTATTGCAGGTGGTAATGGTGCATGTTGTGTTGAAACATCTTGTTTTCTGAGTCTGTATTGTATCAGTCTACTGACATTCATGGTGGGAACATGCTGTTGTGCAGGCTTACTTGGAGCCACTGAGTCTGGCACAGTCATACTTTTTGTGTTATATCTGGATCAGTAAACTATTGTGTTCCTTATTGCTTACTTTATCAGGACAAACAGACATTCAGCACGACATGAAGGTCTTTCTTAACGAAAAAGCCATACCCTTTGAGTTTTTGCGACAAAAACAGCATGCTAGGCAACATTTCTGTTGCTGTGCACACTGGGGGTGCTGGGGGCCTCGCTCCGGGAAGCACTGACCTCCTTTCCTGCGTTTTCACAACGCGGACAGCGCCGCCTCGCTGCGGCCAGTTGCCAAGGGTGCGGCAATTTTACATTATATTATCAGCTTCAAAAAATTGCTTGAATATTATTTATAATAAATATTGTATTAAAATAATTTGTCATCTATAAAACTCTAAAAACCCAGAGATTACATTTGGACTTACCTAATACAATAAATAGCTCCTTCATTAAAGTATCTCAAAGGAGTAAATCTACTTTTATCAATAATGAGAGATAGTGATCATTAACTATGCTGGTTAATTTGTCATAATGATGCATTACTTCAAAGTAACAATCTGGATGTCAGTTTTTTTCTTATTTAAAATGGCTAAAACCTATCAAACATTATAAGCCACTTAATTACATATATCTTATATTTGAAAAAATTTGATACAGTCATTTAAAAGATACATAGCTGTTTCAGTTTAAAATTTTTATTTTAATGAGATACTGTAGATACCAGGATATTAATACACAATAAAGTCTAGGCAATGAATATTGCGTGATATTACAAGTTATTGGAGAAATACAGCCATGTGTTGTAAGCAAAGTTTTTAGAAATCCAAGAGGGATGATTACATCATAATAAATGTTCTAAAATGAAATCATTTTAGATGTAGAAGATAGTTGTTACTCCATTTTAAATAGCCATAAGAAAGTTCTTTTGACTTATTGTCCAATTATTGTTATCACTATCTGGAATTTGGACATATTTCATATCTGTTATTTTCAGAGGAGTAATCATTTGATAATATTTGTATCATTGAGGTGTTTTAATGCTAACTTAAGTCCAAAACCCTTCCAATAAGCTTCTGAAATTAACCTGCTTGTAGCAGCCAATCATATTTTATTTGCAAAAAGTTATTGTAAGTAACAGTAATATCGGACTGAATCTTAGAAACTTACGTTTAAAACATGGAATTTATAGTGAAAATGCAAAATACTGTCACAATGACATTTAACTTAAGTTTATCTATACATTGTAACAAACTCAGTTACAAGTAAACATAGTCTCACAATATACATGAAAGTATATTATGAGTTACATGAAAGTATATTATGAGTTTTGATAACATGTTAAATTTTGAGTGCCTTCTCGATTTCCAAATGATTACAGAAAAACAAAAAATAATATTTAAATCATTAAAATTTTTAAATCTCAAATTCTCTACAATTATAAATAGACACATTATAAAATTTAAAAACAGATTTTAAAAACTTTATTGTGGGCATGTCTAAAATTTTAAAAACTTTTTATTTTTTTAAATTTATTTTGAATTCAATAGTACCTCATTATATTTTTTCCAATTTTTTTTTTAGAATAGGAAGAACAAATTGAAGTTTTCATATTAGTGATCCCGAAAGCTACATTTATGTCCTACAGATGGAAGAGATAAGAGTAAATTCAAGGTTAAAAAACATGTAAAAGGTTATTTTAATCATTTAGTAATAATAACCTGGGCCAAAACAATGGAAGTGAGGAATTAAAAGGGTAGAAGGAATGTGGGAGCTATTTTAAAATAAAGAATTGAACTGTTAGGATGTAGAATTGACAAGATTAATAGGAAGGATTTTTGAATACTTTGTCAGCTATTCATATACAAATAATAATCGAAGTTAATTATTTTCCAAATCGTGTAAATAATTCCCAGGCAAGCAAATATCTAGAAGGGAGAAAAGAACCTCCAATGAGTATTCCGAGTCTACTTTCTTCTGAGACATATTTAATCATTTCCAGCACCACATCTGAGCACATGATTCATTCTGATAATTATTCCTTTCTTCCATGATTTTTCTTTCTTTCTTTTTAACAAATAATCGGACCACATCAAACTTTCCCCTTTCTTTTGACTTGATGAATTTCTTTGCCATAAGTATCTGATGAGATCGCCATTTTTCATAAAACATATTTAAGACTACCGTTACTCTATTTTTGAATGTTATAGCTCAAAGAATGAAAATTGATACTACTTTTTGTGAAGAACTAAAATGCTCCGGGTCAAATATGCACATTTCAAACAGTAAAAAACCGTCTTGGTTTGCAAGAGATAAAATGACATCAGATGGAAAAAGAAAAAAGCATCCCGGCCCTTTAATCCAGTTGGAAGGATAGATTGATAATCCAGGTGCAAAGGTGCCAGAAAACATTGTCTCTCCCATGTCATGCAGCGGCCATAAAATGCCATAACTGTCTCTGAGTGACACCGCTTTGGATTGTTTTAAACAGTTGTGCCCCCGGTTGGCTTATTCTCCTGACAGCACCTCGTCAACTTGTAGTCTGCCTGAGAAGCAACCCACACCTACAACCTTCTTCAGTTCCGCTGGAATTCTTGGCCAAAACTCTTTAGCAGAAACCTAAACCTTATTAAAGACACTTACCTCTGAGCATTTTCTACAGTTTCTTTCAGTGAGCTCTGTTACTAAGCTGAGTAATAATTCTGATGTTGTCATTACAGATGTGCTCCTGGAATCACTGAATTTGCAGTACATTATTAGGCTGAAGGAAATAGTCACCGCTCAGAATGAATTATGTAGTAATAACCAAGTTTCATTTCTCAAGAGTTAAAATTTTGTGACTGTCAACTTTATGTTTAGCAAGGAGTCCTCTAATTTATTTTATTACGTTTGTCTGGAAGTTTCGACAATTGTAAATAAAGATTATAAAAATATGGACTGTTTTAAAAATATTGCAAAATAAAAACTCATATAATTCTTTGCCTAATTGTCTCATTAGAAAGGTAGGTATTTTAATTTTAACACCAAATGAAAATAAAATCTCCTCTTTCTTTTAAATATTTTATTATCTTACATTTCTCAGACTCAGAATATTCTAATAAAATTTTATGAAAGTTGAGCAAATTTGTAAACCAAGGTGAAGATATCCTGCATTTGGGAAAGCCACAGTGTAGGCAAACTCTGGGACTTTTCCATTTTTATATATTTTTGGAAAGAAATAATAAAAGCAATAATGAAAACTCAAATCGACACATGGAAACATAATTTAGCTGACAAAGACGCGAATCAGAATACATCAAGAACATGAAGCTGAAGGGAATGGAATCACACCAAGCATCAAAAACACCAAGGATAATGAAAGTTAGGTTTATAAGAAAACAGACATAAAATATGGCCCTTGAAATAACGATGTATCTGGAATTATCTGCCAAAACGTCTGGATTAATCCAATAACAACTAAAATTCTTAGTGAAGGAAGAATACAATTACTAATTTCCCCATTACACACAGAGTGTCTATTGCAGTCTAAGGCTGTGTTAGTCATCGGTATTGGGTTTGAGATGTGCTTTCAAATTGTAACTAGAAAGAGTGAGATAAATTGCACAACTGCCAACAGAGGGGAGAAAGCAAACTAAAATAGCCCCCAAAATAAAATTAGAAGCAATTTAAAAAACAGGTTTTAAAAAGCATATCATGAAATGACTAAATAAAAATTGTGCTACAAAATAGCTTTTACTCAGATTAGAATCTATACAAGATTACTTAAAATAGTCAATGCCCTTTCTCTTAACAGTATTCTAACAGCAGCCCCTAGTTTTTATAAAAGCAACATATACTGGGTGGCGCCTGTGGCTCAAGGAGTAGGGCACCGGTCCCATATGCCGGAGGTGGCGGCTTCAAACCCAGCCCCGGCCAAAAAATCACACACACACACACACAAAAAAAAAAGCAACATATACTTATGAATCAAAAAGCAAACATAGAAAAATAACAACATACAGCATCAGACTCATTCTAGACTGTATCTATAGAAATTTTTTGCTATATGTAAATAAAATATAAAAGATTTGAAAGGATTTTGCTCTATAAATATAGTATAAAAGAGTTGGGAAAAATATAATATAAAAGAGTTAGAAAAATCCTTTACACATAAACAAATTATTGGTTTTGAAGAAAACATAAATTAGTTAAATTTTCTTTTAAAAAAATAACAATCTTGTATTAAATAAAATATAAGATCTGTATACATGTACTATATCTAAATATAAAACTGAAATTTTCAAATTAAAGATATACACAATAGGAACAAATATAAGGAAAGGAGTTTTCATAATATCAACATTATAAGAAATTGTAATTCAAGATAAAAGCAATTTAATACAGCATAACTATCTTATAATCTATAAAAAATTATAATTAAAAAAATTAAAATTGATATATATATGCAAGAAAGAATATGAAGAATAATTTTGGGAGACATAAGTGTATATTGAGATAATTTTTTTTTTTTTTTTTTGAGACAGAGTCCCACTATGTCTCCCTCTGTCAAGTGCTATGGCATTACAGCTCACAGCAACCTCAAACTCTTGGGCTTAAGCAATTCTCTTGCCTCAACCTCCCAAGTAGCTGGGACTACAGGTGCCCACTACAATGCCCGGCTAGAGATAAATATTAACAAATCCTATGTACAAAAAACAAAGATAGAAGATAAATCCTTTCATTAAGGACGATATTTATCTTGTAAGATTGAACATATTTACAAGCAATTATCCTAGAAAAATAATGAGGAGATTCGCATAATAAGCCATGGTTGAGCTGTAAGATCTTATCACCAAAATTGAAGATGTGGAAAACTTTCTGTGTCAAAGGCCTAGTAAAAGGAAATAAGGCATCTAATAAATTTACATCAAAAATAAGAGAAACTGGATTATAGCTTTCATGTGAAAGCAATAAATTAGTTTCATAGTAGGGCAGAGTACATTGGATACTTTTTCTTCCATTCTTGAGATACTTTACTAAGAAAAATATGTTCCAGCGTGTCAAACGGTCTATAAAACCAGTGTATAGTGCCCCATGATTGCATTAATGTGCACAGCTATGATGTAATAAAAAAATAAAAAATAAAGATCTACAAGGTGAAAAGCAAAAAAAAAAAAAAAAGAGAGAGAGAGTAAAACAATCGTCAAGTATTTTCATCATATACCTTGGCCCAAGAAGAGATTTTTATGGTTCTGAAGTATGATAGATGACAGAAACCGATCACTGTTTTATTTCCAACATAATGGTGACAACTTGAATATCAGTGGGGCGCAGAATGAGTGAACCTGTGACCTCTACGTTTTCAGTTTTCATATGGAGCTCTACCGGCTGAGCAAAACATCCAGGGGAAGGTCTCCTCCTTGTGCCCTCCCAAAACCACCGTAGGTTTCTGAGCTGAGCCAACAGCAGGGACTGATACTCAGTTCCTGGGTTGCTCTTTGGTCCACAGTTGAGCTCAGGATTGTATCCAGAAAGTCCTACGTTTCAATATAACAAGTTTACTTTTGAAATGTGACAGCTTTAGCCAGTTAAACTCTTTGAAACATAGTTTCCTCACCTATAGAGCAGAAATAATACTTCCTTCACACTTCTAAGTAAGATTTTCTCCCTAAGTTAAAACAGTGCCTGGTATTGGTACTAAGTACAAAGAAATTTCATTTCTTCTGAATTATGCATAATATGCTATCAGATAAAACAACAAAAATTATTAAAATAATTTAGGTAGAGCTTAAAATATTCTAATATATACACATATACATTCAAAACTCTATACTGTATAACTGAGTACAAATGTCAATATTCAGTCCAACCTATTTCCAAAGCTTTGCGTGATGCAAATTCAGAGTTATATTTTGCTGATATGCAATAATTGTTGGAAATGCACTAAACGAATACAAATGTGTATTCATTATAAAATTTTAGTTAAAAAGATTAGTATAAAATTTTAGTTAAAAACTTTATATCCATGAGTTATGATTTACATTTTATTTTTAATATAGAAAAACATTTTATACCTTAAAGATTAAATAAAATTATATTTATATACATCTTAATGTATGTTTTGACAAACATTGACATACACGATTTTTAATAAAATTTTAGAATTGAATTTTTCCATTCAATTAGACAATTACTGTTAATAGGATAAAACATGCTCCATACTTGAATATAGCAACATTAGGCATAAAAGACCTGGAAGTCAAGACATTAAAGACAGAGGAATAAACCTAAGAAATAAAATAATACATTAATTATTTCCTTTATGATTATGCATCAAAATAGTGTTGTCCTGACTCAACTAAAAGCACTTCACAGAAAGACAGAAATAAATTCAGTAGCTGCAATTTTGCCAAATTTTAATCGTATAAAACTGTGGTTCCCAGCTCCAGGGCCTCAGACCTCAGCAGTCTGGGAGTGGGAAGTGAGAAGTTAGCAAGAGAAGCTTCTTCTATATTCACAGCTGCTCCCTGTGCTTACATAGCCGCCTGAGTGCCACCTCCTGTAGGTCAGCGGTGACCTTAGATTCTCACGGGGCATCAATCCTACTGTCCACTGTGCATGCAAGGGACATAGGTTGCACACTTCTTGAGAGAATCTAATGCCTGATGATCTGAGTATATGTAATGTGCTTCAACAATCTGGAAATCATCCCCACTCCCTGGTTCATGGAAAAACTGACACTCATAAAACTGGTCCTTGGTGCCAAAATGTTGGGGAGTGCAGGTAGTATGTGTAAACTCTGCTTTCAGGTGCCTTTCCTTTTTTTCTTTATCAAAACAAAGGAATAAAAAGGATAATACCATGAATAGTATAGCTTATTAGTTTAGATGTAGATATGTGTTAAGAATCCTTCTTTTGTACCAGTACCACCTCTGGAAAATTTATGAAGATACCCCAATGAACTTCAAGTACAACTACTATTTAATCCACTACCGGGTATATACCCCAAAGGGGAAAAAAAAAAGTCATTTTATAACAAGGACCCTGCACTCAAATCTTTATAGCAGCACGAGACACAGTTGCTAAAGTGTGGTATGTGTATACTAGGAAGTAATCCTTAGCCATTAAAAAAAAAATGGCGATCTACTATCTTTTGTGACAACTTGGATGGAACTGGATATTATTCTTGCAAATAAAACGTAAGCATGGAGAAACAAACACATGTACTCAATACCAGGAGGCAATTGTCATATCAACATCCAAGTGCACATATACAAATAAATATTAATGAAAATCAATCTGGGGTTGATTGGTTGTGATACACACTATCTGGGTGGGGGTCATACTTATAAGCTTGACTTAATTTTGCAAAAATCAAAGTACGTAAACAAAACACACACGCCACCTAATATTCTGAAATAAAGGGGAAAAACCCAGTGCCTTTACATCCCTGCCATTCCTTGTAAATATTAGACAGAGGCGGGTACTAAGTGTTGTGCTACATGTGTAAATAGTTTCCATGAGTGACAAATACATCACCTTGTGTACAAGTACCCTTAGTACTCTCACTTTAGGTTTTAGGTAGTTTCTTTTTTTAGTGTTTATATTTCATCTTTCAAGATTATTTGCCATGTAAAATAGGTTTAACAAGAAAACAGAATGAATCAGCTTTTGAAAAAAAGTTACTATGCACATCAGAGATCTAGAAACAAAATAATGGAGAATAAAGTACAGTCATTATTGCTCAACGTCAGGGATATGTTCTGAGAAATGCGTCTGCAGGTGATTTCACCACTGTGTGAACACGTGGCCTGCACTCACACAAACTTGACTAGCAGGTGATTTCACCACTGTCAGAACACGTGGCCTGCACTCACAGAACTTTGACTAGCTGGTGATTTCATCACTGTGAACCATGTGGTCTCCACTCACACAACCTTGACTAGCAGGTGATTTCACCACTGTCAGAACACGTGGCCTGCACTCACAGAACCTTGACTAGCTGGTGATTTCACCACTGTGTGAACACATGGCCTGCACTCACACAACCTTGACTAGCTGGTGATTTCACCACTGTGTGTACCACGTGGCCTGCACTCACAGAATCTTGACTAGCTGGTGATTTCACCACTGTGTGTACCACGTGGCCTGCACTCACACAACCTTCACTAGCTGGTGATTTCACCACTGTGTGTACCACGTGGCCTGCACTCACACAACCATGACTAGCTGGTGATTTCACTACTGTGTGTACCGTGTGGCCCGCACTCACACAACCTTGACTAGCTGGTGATTTCACCACTGTGTGTACCATGTGGCCCGCACTCACACAACCTTGACTAGTTGGTGATTTCACTACTGTGTGTACCATGTGGCCCGCACTCACACAACCTTGACTAGCTGGTGATTTCACTACTGTGTGTACCATGTGGCCTGCACTCACACAATCTTGACTAGCTGGTGATTTCACCACTGTGTGTACCATGTGGCCTGCACTCACACAACGTTGACTATACACCTCAGCCTATCGTGTAGTTCATTGCTCCCCACTACAAACTGTTCCAGCATAAACTGTACTGTGTCCCGTTGGTGATTCCAACACAGTCGTGAGTATGTGGGTTTCTAAATGTATCTAGGCATAGACACGGGTACAGTAAAAATATGGCATAAAAATTGAAAAAGGGTAAACCTGTACAGAGTATTTACTGTAAATGGAGGTTGTAGGAATAAAAGTCGCTCTGGTGAGTGTGAAGGCCTTGGATGTCACTGTATACCACTGTAGACTGCATAAACACTGCACACTTTGGCTATACTAAATTTACAAAAGATAATTTTCTTTCTTCAATACTGAATTCACCTTAGCTTGCCTTTACTTTGCTACTCTAAAACATTTTAGTTTTCTGTAACTTTTGATCTTTTTTTTTTTAATAACAGCTCAAAACACAAGCACATTGTGTAGCTGTGCAAAAATAAGTTCTCTCTTTACCCTTACTTAACTTTTCACTAACTCTGATTTCCACCATGAGGTTTATTATATCTCAAACAAGAATCAGTACAATTAATCAAGATATGAACCTAAACTATAGACATAGGCTCACTGCTCTAATGGCAGCTTGTGTACCCCATGAGCTGAGAAGCCTGGAGAATAAGTGGTAATGAAATCATGAAAAGCATTTTCCACAGTTTGTTAATAGTTGAATAAATTTCCTTTCATGAAGGGGCCCAAAGCCTGTAGAAATGGTAGTCTGATGATGTGAGGTCTGGTGAACACAGTGGATGATGGAGACTCTCCGAATCCAGCTTCTATGGTTTTAGCAGAGTTGTTTGTGTGACAGCATTTTCTTGCAAGGCAGACTGGCTATCTCTATTGACCAATTTGGGCTTCTTAATCACAAGCATTTCATTGTACTGGCTGCAGTAGACACCCTCAATGATCAAGGGTGTTTCGTGAAGCCGTAGTGTATAATACCAGCAATGGACCTCCAAATAGACACTATTAGCTTTTTTAAAATGAATATTCTGTTTTAGACTACTTCAGCACTTCATCTTCATCCAAGCATTGTCCTGAATGCCTGTCCCTATCAAAAAGAGTCCAGTTTTCAACACATGTAACAATACAGTGTAGAAATGGTTCCACTTTATGTTGTGACAACAACGAAATGCAAGCTTCAAGATGATTTCTCTTCTGATGCTTGTTTAATTCACACAGAACATAGAACCCATCTATCCAGCTTCTTTACCTTGCCAATTTGCTCAGATGGTCCAATATTGTTGAAATAGCAACATCAAACCATGCTGCTACTTCACACACAGGTTGACGTAGATTTGCAGCACTACAGCTTTCAGCTCATACCCAGCTTGCTCTCAGGATGTCCACATGGTTCATTTTCAAGATAAAAATCACCAGAAAGGAATGACCGAAGCCACAGGCTTGCCGTGCACTCGTTAGCCACATCCTCGCCAGTCCCTTTATTACATGTAGCTGTCTGCGTGCCATCGGTTCTTAAGGGGACTCATGCTCAAAACTAACAGCAATTTTAGCCTACCATGGCTTCTAAAAAATTGGTCTAAAAATTATTTTAAATATAACCACAAGCCAAAGCATGAATTTGAAAGAATGAGGATAGACTTTCACAAAAAAAAAAAAAGGGAAAAAAAGTGAACAAAAACAAAGGGTCAACGTGAAATGTCAGAGATATGAATTGGAAAATTTAGTACTTAAGTAAAATGGACATTTTATGCTTACTAACTGAACACTTTGAACCTAACAAAGTTGTAAAATTTTGGTTCAACTAAATATACTATGTCTCTTATAAATCCAAAGGCTGACTCTGATTTTTAGAGACTCTAATGTCAGGCTGTTTACTTTATTCTCTTTTTGGATTTGCATGAGATTGTGTGTAAATGCATTTCCTTTGCATATTTTCTGTATTGAAACCTTCTTTGGAGTTGTTTTTCTCAAGAGATAAGTTAACCTTGCTTCTGTCACACATTTATGGCCAAACAAACTCAACATTATTTTCAACTTTATTGTAAGTAAGCATGGGCTTTTTGTTTAATGTTTCTGTATAAAAAAAAAGAAAATTATTTTAGGGTAGTTTTAGATTCACAGAAAAAGTTGCAAATATAGCACAGAATTCCTCTGTATCTCTCCCAGTCACTGCACTTTTTAAAATCTTATGTGACTAATATGCATTTATTCCATCTAGAAACCAATGCGCATGCCCTGATCTCCAGACTTAATTCAGATTTCAGTAGTTTGATCACTGATGTTCTTTTCCTTTTTCAGAGTCTTTCTTATTCTAGAAGCCATGATATATTCAGTCATCATGCCTCCCAGTCATCTACAGTGTGTGGCAGGCTTTTAATCTTTCCTAGCTTTTCATGATCCTAGCAGATTTTTTTTTTTATTATTGGAAAGTAAATTTATTTCAGGTTAATGTAAGGTTATAAACAACCGGGTCAAAATATTTGATTTTGTCAGGTACAGTCCTTCTTGTGGTTATGTCCCCACACACAAAGTGTGCCAAACACCCCCAACCCGGTGCCCATTCAGTGAGAGCACCCCACGCCCCCTCCCCAGCCTTTTCCCCTGTCCTCCCTTCTTGAATTGAAATAACTTTTTCTCCTATGTGGGCATGCATTAGATCATCAACTGGCTTCATTAGTATTGATTACATTGGATAATTGCTTTTTCATTCTTGTGAAACTTTACTAAGAAGAATGAGCTTCAGTTCCATCCAGGATATTACCAAAGATGTGAAGTCACCATCTTTTTATGGCTGAATAGTATTCCACAATGTGCCTGTACCACAATTTGTTAATCCATTCTGAGTTGATGGGCATTTAGGTTGTTTCCACATCTTGGCAATTGTGAATTGAGCTGAGATAAACAGTCTAGTGCAAATGTCCTTATGAGAAAATGATTTTTTTTCTTCTGGGTAGAAATAAATCCCCTTAGGAACGGGAATGTGGGGTCAAATGGGAGGTCTAATGTGAGTTCTTTGGGGATTCTCCATACTTCTTTCCAAAGAGGCTGTATTAGTTTGCACTCCCACCAACAGTGTAAAAGTGTTTTCCTCTCTCATTTGGCAATCTGAGCAGAATTGGTCAGAAATTTTATAGAATGTTCCTCAATTTGGGCCTCCACTCTATGTAATGAGGTGATTACCATTAGGAATTTTTAGCAGCTTTTTCTTCTTTTCTGCACCCCAAAATAGGTATAAATGTAACCCCAAGCTAGAACTTGGGCAATTTTTTACAACTTCTGAAGGAATGGGGTAAAAGTTCTTTTAAAAAAAAAAAAAGGAAATTTTTTATTCAATATATGTATTTTATGTTGAAAGTTTTGAGATATTAATTAGTATAGTTTTCTCAATCATGATATTTGGTATAGTGTTTTATCAGTTTCATTTCGCACTAGCTGTATGAAGAAAAGTTAAGTGACTTGCTGTCCTGAGGTTCTATCCCTGCCCTGGTCATGGTGAAGATAAAGTGTAATAACACATGATTTAGCACAATGCTGAAATATTGTAAGAGCTCAATATGTAGTCTTGGGGGGTATTTTTATTTTAAATTATTGTGGATACATAAGTGTTTATTATTATGATGCTGATTAAAAGTGTCAAAGTCCAATCTGGTAAAGTTAACATGATACCCTTGTCATGGAACTAAGAATAAAAAGAATCTATAACGTTTATATTGTGACTTTTAAGATGTGCCATTTCTTTAAAGCAACATCATAAATGCAGAATAAATAATTAGGATTAGGTTATAAAAATATCTACTTAAAAAAACCTTTGCTTTGTGTTTGTTTAGTTTCTTACTAATTGCTGACACAGTTCATAAACTTGACTTTGTACCATGATATTGTTCATGTATGTAACTGAACTTAGGTAAATGGGAAAAATAATTGAGAAGAAACAACACCACAGAGATCTGACTATAATTTAGTTTGAAAAATGCATCCACATAATCGTTTCCTATCTTTCCCAGTATTTTTAATTTGTTGTTATGCATATTTCAGAGTTGGAAAAATATTTTTCCAGGTATGGGTAATGACCTATGACTTTCCTGAGATCTTTCTTTCGCAATTTATACCTACTGTACTAGAGAAAAGTGAGGAGTGAAAAACAACCTCATTATCTGTAAGCAACTGCAATAATGAGGTTGCTATAGCATTTTCCATTAGGTTTTTCAATATCTATTTATCCCTGCTGAATATTTACAGGCATTGCATGAAAAACTGGATGTTTAGGTGGCTTTTACACTCATAGTCAAAGTTTATAAAGAAAGGAATATTTTTAAAAGACTATCATAATTGCAAAAACAAATTAGGTCAAAAACTTAGGAAATTAAAAATAAATTTTACAATCAAACACCAAGAAATTGAGCTGATCATTTATTAATATAAGGAAAAGTTAAACCATAGTTATTCAAACATTATAACAAAACATGGTTTACTATGAATTGGGATCCTTATTCTAGTTTTTAAGGTTATAACAAAACTTAAAAATGAAGTAGTTAAATGTGAAATCGCTTGCTTCCAATATTATTAGGAATATGACGGAAGTCAACCAAGTGCTCGTAGCAGGATTATATTAAACATGGAAGCGACTTTTCATATTTATCTTTTTTTTTGTCTTCTCTGTTCCACTTTGAAAATCAACATCTAAAAATATATTACAAGGTTGAATAGTTAACCTTAATGACCTTCAGCAATTGAAACTTCTTCCTATTTTTTGAAGTGTCATAAACATTCACTTAGATGTTACAGTACTAATAAAAAAATTACTTAGCTCAACCTTTACACAGATTTTTATTTATTTAATTTTATAACCCAGTCAAATGGTACAATGCATAAAGGGTGATCACTGATTAAAGAAACTGTATCAATTCTCACAACAAATTCTAGTAGTAAAGAAATTGGCTAACATATAATGGTTTCTACATACATAACAAACTTAAAGTGAACAAGAGAAAGTTTGGGCATTGGGAAACCATCTAAAGCTGAAAGAACTAAATCCCCTTTGCTTTCCTGCAGGATTCTCTCCTCACACAAACTCAAACTCATATCCTGTGGTTTTGGGGTCATTGTCCAAAAATCCCTGGTGTATCTGCTTCTTGAAGCTGAGCATTATTTGCTCTATCTCAGCCAAAGTGACCTGGAGACCTGAATGGAAAAATCTCTGATGCAAAAAAAGGATATTTAACAATATGTTGCCTTCTCTCCTTAGATCATGTCTAAAATCCAAGTGCTACAGTTAACCACAGCTGGAAAAGTTGTGTGGCTACTAGTAATTTCTTGGTAGACACAGTCCATTCTAAGGAGAACGGAGGGATTTCATGCAGTAAAGAGATGGCAAATTTGAAACAGTTCATGAAAAATTCTAATTCCAAACTGTGGCTGCCCCTTGTCTGGGAAGGGAAGGGAAGATCTTAACATCATGGATAATATGCTTTTAGAATTCTCCCTTTGAGTTTAGATATTTTTCAACATGTTGGTATCATATAGATTTCAGGAAGAGATTATTTGCCCTTCTGAAGATACCTCTTCAAATCATAAGAAAATTAAATAGACAGAGATAAGTTTAGCATTTCTAAGAAGGAAAGGGTTTGAAATTTGTCAATAATATAAGGAATATAATCAGCTACCAAAAGTGAAGTTATAGACAGGCCGATACATGATTGCATGCATATGTATGTGTTTGTGTATGTGAAGCCTGTTGTATTTTAAAAGCTTTAATGAAATTGTTCCCCCAAATTTAACCCTATATTCTCTGCCTATGTATTTTCAAAAGTAAAGTTTCCCACAGTGACTCTTGTTTTGAATACTGAACACTCTTCATCATCTGAATCTCCAGGCACTATTTTGATTGTCAAACTCAGAACAGGGCTTGTCAGTACTAATTTTTAGCTATTATAGAAAGCATCCTTTTTACTTTCTGTTAATGCTACTGGCAAGTTTCTGCTTAAAAATTATAGATAGTATTACCCTTAGAAGTGGCTACTTAAGTTAATGAAACATAAATTGATGTGGCTTCATTGACTGAGTCTTTAATTAAATCCTTATATTAATAACATAAAAACTGGTTCAGTCATGAATCACTACTACAAACTAATGTGGCAAATTCTTTATTTCTGATTCATAGATCTATCCAATTTTTACTTCAAAATAGATTTTTACTCATACACTGTGCATTTAACAAATGTTAAAGAAAGGCGAGGAGATTACTGGATTAAATCTAACAATGTTGTCCAAATTCCAAACTGCAGTAATTATTCAAATAGAACATCTCTCAAATATGACAATATCTTTTAAATATGTGTAATTGATTTTATACATAAAATTTTACTGTCTTTTACTTTAGTCACAGTGTTGGGTATTTAAAAACAAAACAAACTTGGCTACTTGCACACAGACTGGGCTCTTCTGTGTAAAGATTCAGGCTTACAAGTTATGCTGACCACTTACCCAAAACATTTGGCCTTCTTAACACACCTGCACTTCTTGGAAGCTGAGTGACTTGAGCTTTTAAAGAAGAAACCAGCAGACCAGTTTGCCACACCCCCATCACACCCTACTGTAATTGTAGCACTCAGGCCAAGAGGTGAAGGCTGTGCACATCACCCTTTACTTTTATTCTCCCCACAGTAGAGCAAAGAGGAAAGCAAACTATTCCTTGTACTCCTCTCTATTCCACAACCAGGAAGAATAAAAATTGACCCAGAGGGCTACATGTTTCAAGAAAGGGTAAGGAGTGTGTTTTTCTCCCCAGTAAGTGAAGAATATATCTCAGGTTGGTATATTTCAAGCATTCCTATTATCTTCTCACCACCTATAGGCATCTGACTTTGCAAATTCTGCTTTAAGCAGTAACTCATGGTAACAGTAAGGAGTGCACCAAAAATATTCTCAAAAGTTCGTCATTATATATATTCTTCCTGAGGCAAGCAGAAGTGATAAAAGATTTTTTTAGGGGAGATAGGAACGCTTTTTCCTACTGTTCAATGCCTGCTATTTTTATTTTTCCCACGAATAGTATAAAAGCCCCATTGGCATGAGAATCCCATGAAGTATGATACCTTGTAAAAAATATTCTCCAAAATATTCCAAATGGTCAGTTAAAGAAAAAATTTTGGTGGTTTCTATTGTGAATCTGGTAGTGCACTTAACGGCTTAACATCAATGGTTAAGAATCTATTTAAGCTGCCTATGGGTTCCCAGCCTGCTTTAATAAGGTTCACTATTTTCTGCACGCCCCTCCCCTTATATGCACTCAGAATGATAGGGTGGTGACAATGAAGTGTATGGAGGATAAATGGGCTTCAATCAAAGAATAACTGAATCTTGTAGTATGGCTTAACCCTGTAAACATTTGTGAAAATTTGAAAGAAGTGTATAAATGTGGCATCATTAGATGACCATCTAAGTGTTTATGCTGTGGTTTCCTATTTATCTCAGAACCTTCTGATTGTTTGTGGTCTTTCAAATCGTTCAGAACTAGAAAAATGATGTTCTGCATCACGTTCCGAGTACTGGGATAATTTTATCATTGTTACTTTAATTAAATGGCACATGTTTTTAATGATCATTATAAGTCTGTTAATCATTCATATGGGACTATAAGTAACCTTTGGAAGCTTGATACAATTATTTTCCTAAACCTGGAAATCTGAGGAAGAGAATCTCAACCCTGGTAAAATCACAGACACTGTTAAAACTGAACTTTCTTTCACATCTTAATTTGTTAATTTAACAAGCATTTCTCTGCTGTGTGCTTTGCTAGACGTTCTCCCGCAGGCACAAGTAAGGCAAAACTACTTGCCTGCCCAATGGCTTATGAGCTGTGTCGGGAGAAGACACACAAAACACAACTCGATCAATTAATCAGCCAGAAAAATATCTAGTTCAAGGGTTCTCAAGATGGGGTGCACAGTGGAGAGGTTTACAATTTACTAACGTCTGTAGTCCACCCCTAAAATTCTAGGGTGAGATATGGATGACTGAATATTTATAAGCTCTGTGTGGCTCAAATGTGCAGGCAAGTTCAGGAACCACTTGCCTGGAAAAGTATGTTAGCAAGAGAAGTGAAATTAGAAAGTGTCAGAGAATGAGTGAAGGGTGTAATTAGGGTAAGAGGCAATTTAAACTGACAGCTTAGGGACAAAGGCCAGACATATAAAGATGAAAACACAGAGCATGCCAGGCAGAGGTAACAGGCTTTAAGGCAAGAATGAACTCAGGGTCATTGGGTTCAGGAGGTCCTGGAGTAAAGGGGTGATGTGCTGATGGCACGGGATGAGAGTCAAGAGGTAGACAGAGGAGTAAAACCAGGAATTTACTATTTTTCTGAATTTATTAGGAGGCCTTTGCTGATTTAGATATTAGTGACATTAATATGATTTGTGATGTTTTAATCACAAATTTAATTTAATTTTTCATTCTAAGAATACTTTATATTAAGTTCTGCTGTAATTGAAAATAATTGCTCTATCTTTGGTTCACAGTTCAGTTGAAGCAAGGGTCATTTCATTAAGCATGATTAAACAAAAAAATGACATGGAAGAAACTTTACTAGGGAAATGAAAAAGAATCTCTGTTTCTCTCATAATATTCATCACATTAATTGATGTGCTATGTATAAGGATATCAGAAAAGATTTAATTTCTTCATTTCTCCAGTGCTCTGGATATTCCAAACATCACCTTAAAATATGTTAAACACTTGCCAGAATTGAAAATGTCTAAACTTTTTTAGAGCAAGAATGCAATTGAATAAAAATACAAAGTGTGTCTGGGAGAAAGGAGTCTGAAGATCGCTTGCAAGAGAATGGAGAAATTTTTGAAAAGCATTAAAATAAAATGAAGAATTTAAAATATCTATGTATTAGAGTCAGGCGTGGTGGGTCATGCCTGTATTCCCAGCACTTGGGAGGCTGAGGTGGGTGGGTTACCTGAGAAGTGAGTTTGAGACCAGCCTCAGCCACAATGAGACCTCACCTCTAAAAATAGCCAGGCATTGTGATGGGCACCTGTAGTCCAGCTACTTCAGAGGCTGAGGCAAGAGAATCGCTTGAAGTTGCTGTGAGCTATGACACCACAACACTCTACTAGGGATGACAAAGTGAGACTTTGTCTCTCTCTTTCTCTCTCTCTCTATATATATATTATAATACACACACACACACATGTCAAAGACAAACATACAAACAGTAACTGAATGAAGGAAGCGCTTGGAAACGAATGGTAGGTAGTTAGTGAGAAATGTTATGTTATATTAAAAGAAGAGACATAACATAACATTTCTCACTAAATATCTACCATTCATTTCCAAGCCCAAGAGGCTTGACCAGAAGCTTCTCTGAAGAAGACAGGCGTACGGCCTACAGACACATGAAAAAATGCTCATCATCTTTAATCATCAGAGAAATGCAAATCAAAACACTTTGAGATATAATCTAACTCCAGTGAGATTAGCCCACATCACAAAATCCCAAAACTGTAGATGTTGGCATGGATATGGAGAGAAGGGAACACTTTTGCACTGCTGGTGGGAATGCAATCTAATATGTTTCTTCTGGAAAGAAGTTTGGAGAACACTTAGGGAACTAAAAGTAGACCTACTATTCAATCCTACAATTCCTCTACTAGGTATATATCCAGATGACCAAAATCACTTTACAACAAAGACATTTGCACAAGAATGTTTACTGCAGACTAATTCATAATTGCCAAGTCATGGAAGCAACCCAAGTGTCCATTGACCTTTGAATGAATTAACAAATTGTGGTGTATGTACACCATGGAATATTATGCAGCCACAAAAAAAGATGGAGACTTTACCTCTTTTATGTTTGCATGGATGGAGCTGGATTATATTCTTCTTAGTAGAGTATCTCAAGAATGAAAAAAAAATACCCAATGTACTCAATAATATTATGAAACCAATAGATAATCACCCACACTTTCATATGAAAGATAGAACACATATATAGCCCATAAAGGGGGAGAAAAGAGGAGTGTGAGGGGAGGGGGGGTAAATGGGTGGAGGGGGGTCTACCTCCTCCCCTCCCCTCACCCTCCTCTTTTCTCCTTCTTTCTGGGCTATAATTGTGTTTTAGGGAGGGAGGGAGGGTAATCAGTGCTCACCGACTGGGCATATTGCAAGGGTACATGTCAAATATATTAAGAGTTGAGTATAAATGTCTAAACACAACTATTAAATAAGTGAGGTGAAGTCTATGTTAACCAGTTTTATGTAAACATTCCAAATTGTATATAAAATCAGCACATTGTACCACATAAATGCAGTTATGTACACAGTTATGATCTAATAAAGAATTTAAAAAGCTATTTTTTAAATAAAAATTATCTTCCTATTAAAAAAATAGATTAAAATTCTACAGGAAAATTGAAAAGACATTTAGTTACAAAAATAATTGATATTTTTAAGCTGTCAATTATCTGTTTATATCAGTTGAGGCACTTTATATATGCCCTGTCTCATTTTAATATTAGCAGATTCCGTTATTTGCTTTACGTCCTGGCATTGCTCCTGGTATTCTCTCTCTTTTTTTTTTTTTCGTAGAGACAGAGTCTCACTTTATGGCCCTCGGTAGAGTGCCGTGGCCTCACACAGCTCACAGCAACCTCCAACTCCTGGGCTTCAGCGATTCTCTTGCCTCAGCCTCCCAAATAGCTGGGACTACAGGTGCCGGCCACAACGCCTGGCTATTTTTTTGGTTGCAGTTTGGCGGGGGCCGGGTTTGAACCCATCACCCTCGGTATATGGGGCCAGCGCCCTACTCACTGAGCCACAGGCACCGCCCCTGCTCCTGGTATTCTTAACGTGTGTGTGTATCACATATTCCAGAATGGAATACATTCAACAAAAAGTAAACTTTCTTCTAGACTGTATCTAGATCAATCTAGATTTTATAAGAAATTTTCATTGTAAATTGTTTCTATTTCTTTTATTTCTCTTTCTTACTCATTAGAGTTTGATATCCAAATGAGTAAGATGAATACTATTTAGAAATTATTAGAAGAGTAGAATGGTTGTAACCGTTAGAAGCATGAGTTCTAGAGTAAAGATTGATATTTCACGTGTTTGTCCAGAATTCTGCCATTATGAGCTATGTGACAAACAGAAAGATAATTAATTAATTATCTATGAAGAATCCAGGTGAATAACAGTAGAAATAAAGTAGTTAAAAAACTACCCTCATTTTAGAAAATTGTTTCAGAGTAAATTCTACCAGGATGGCATTGAATAATGCATGTGTGTTCAAAAGTGCTTTGAAAACAAGTGGCATTTTCAATGCCTAATATGTGTGTGTGAGAGAGAGAAAGTATTTGACTTAGGAGATTTTGAAACAAATCCAATGGAAAACAAAACTATCACATGTATCCTATAAATATATAACAATTATGTACCTATAATCATTAAAAAATTTAAAAAGCTTTTAGAAGAAAATTAAGGAGACAACTTAATTTCTAAAATACACAGTTAAAATGTGATTTTTGTGACTGAGATTAGGCAAAGATTCCACAACTACATTTACAATAGTTATTTGCTAAAATGGAAAATATATTTAAATAAGTGGATGTGATAATCAGCCAACCCAATTGTCCAGCATGTGGCCCTCACAAGTTAAGGAGAGTTACTTTGCAGAATTATTATCTCTCCAGCATCACACAGATCACTTTTAATCAGTGATTGATTTCCTTCACTCTGTACTTTATAGAAACAAATCAAATAATTATAAATAAATAAAATCATTTATGCAATTAAAGCTCTGTGTGTTTTCCCAAATATTTTATTTTTGAAATAATTACATATTAATTAAGTAGAATAAATAAAAAGTACCTATAAGTACTGTTGGAACCATGTTGGGCTAAGGAAAATAAATCTGTCAGTCTAAACACAACTCAGGGCTGCAGTGCTTTAATTCATCCACTCCTGGTCATAGAGTAAATGAATGCAGGGCTCAGATTTTATTCCAAGGGCACTGACACTAATTAGAGTAGTGTAAATCACTACTCTAATGTAACTAACAATCTGTTTGCATTGTATGCTAATTTTTAAAAAGTTGATTTAATTATTCACTTCAACAAAAGGAATCTCTCAAATAGAAACTGGAATTCACATCCTTTACAAGAAGCATTGGTGAGCCCTGGTTTCTGTACTGAGTTCTCTCACTCTCTCTCCCTAATTATACCAGGTTGTTAAAACTAATAATTCAGTCCTTGAATATGTTACATGCAACAACCTCGGAAGGGGGCATTTGATACAAAAAGGTACTTGAAGTAAAATAAAGCAATCCTGCTCTGGCTTAAAATTTCTATTTTATATTCATCGGTAAGATTAGGTTTTAACCAAGATCTAAACTATAGTGCAAACTTTTACTCAAAGCCAATGGGTAATTTCTTCATTGCCCCCTAAAAAACAAAAAACAAACAAACAATAAAAAAAAAAACTTACAATCACAATGTAATAATGACTTTTCTCTCTGGGAACAGATAATGGGAATACACAGCTCCTTACAAGCCCTCAGAGTTCCTATCCCCCCAGCAGAATGACATTCTGCCAAATGTATAAATATGCAAAACCTTTCCAAATATTTGTCCTCGGTTAATAAATTATGGTGGCTAATATCATACCTAATAAAATATTTATTCCAAACACCAGGAGGCATGGCGTTAGCTTTAGTTAAAAATCTTCTGGTCAGCATCTTAATAGACCCTCTTTAATCAAAAGCGTAAGGAATTGAGTCACACACAGTAGGACACAGGTGGAAAACAGGCAGTGAAAAGACCTTAATGTGTCCAGCCCTCACGCCATGAAGCTCCTTACTATACAATTCAGAGTTAATAATAAATATAGGCTCACATGAGGTCAGACTAAAGTGTGAGCAGTTATGCCGAGAACTTGTAGGGAAGATGCTATGAGTTTTATCAATTACTTTCAATCCTATTTGACTTCCTCTGAGACTCTCAAAATGGAATAGATTGACTCTCAAATTAAAAAGAATAGAATTTTTACAGGGTCCACCGTAAGACAGTATTGCCAGTCATTCTCTGCCTCTTGCCGCAGGATTGCTCCTTTGAAAAGTAACCCCTAGTGCAGGTTGAGTTGCAGGCCATGAAGCATTGCAGGGACATACAACGGAGATGCAGTAAGATTTATTCTCTGAACAATAAAGTTTTAATCTTGATTTAAACATCAACAGAATACCCAGCTTTGTTTTGTATAAATCTCACATTAGCAGAAAGCTTTGTTTGATTGCCCAGAAAAACTATACTTGACACTTAAGGATATGTACGCAACACTGCACTATTTTTTGTCTAAGAATGACTGTTAGACGTTGAATTATAGATTGTGGGCCTCAGCCGGCAGCAACTTCGTTTTAATTTCAAATTCAGGGTGTTTTCATATTACTACCTAAAAAGGAAAATATTTGGAACTCTCAAGAATCACATTAAAAAGCAGGCTGACATATTTTTTAAGTAAAATAATTGGAATCAATATAACAACCTGAAAAAAAACACGAGTAACTAATTGCCATCCACACAGAATTTAAACGCTTTGGGGAAAAGTGCTTTGAAAACAAGTGGAGTTTTTAACGCCTGATTATTAACTGCCTCATTTGAAGAGCTATTATTAACATGACTCCTTCTGACATCATTAGCTCCATAACAAGCACATTTTTAGCTAGTAGGTTTAATACGTGTCATGGACTGCAGGTCATTATCACTGTACATACTACTATCCAACAGGTGGATGGTCAGAAAATCTGAATGAGGAACTGCTTATAGGTTGTACATAAAAATAAACCTAAGAAAGGAAACATCGCACAGTAAGTCTGTTTGAAAAACAAAATGTTATATCCTATTTTATAATTGAATTTTTTGCAATGCTCATAGAGGTCTTTTAAACATTCTAGAACTTGTAAATGAGCAGTAAACATAACATGTTATTCTTTTAGCATTAATTATTGGAACACAAACGCTTCTTTTCTAGAATTATAAGAAAAGGCTGCTGTACGGCATTGACTTTGTTTTGTACTGCCATGTAACAAATCACCTCAAGTTTAGAGGATGTAAAATAACACAAATGTATTATCTCCACAGGTCAAAAGTAGAGAAGTAACATAGCTCAGGTCTTAGAAGGTTGGAATCAAAGCGTCAGCTGAGTTCTCATCTAGAGCTGGAGGTCCTGTTCCAAGCTCACTCAGGTTGTTCACAGAATTCAGTTCCTCATAACTAAAGTCTTCATTTTCCTGCTGGATGTGAGTCTGAAGTTGCTTTCTGAGGCTATCCTCAGGTCCTAGGCCTCTTAAAACAGGGCAGGTTGCTTCTTCAAAGCCAGCAGAAGAATCCCTCTCTCATAGTTCGTGTCTCTTCCTTCTGAAGACCCAGTTGCCTTTAAGGTTTTACCTTATTAAGTTAGGCCCACCAAGAAAAATTTTTCTTTTGATAAACTCAATGCCAACTAATTTGGGACTCTAACAACATCTGTGAATCTTTTCACTTTTGTCATGTAATACATTGTAAGCACGTGAGTGCAATCCGTCCTATCCTCTGTCCTGCCCGCATGAGAGGGTGGGGGCCACACAGCCCTGGAGGCCAGTCTTGGAGAGCGACCCAGCATCTGGCCTACCACAGAAACGTATGGTAATTTTATTTTACAATTTTGATTATCTTTTACTTTTTGAAATTATCTTTTACTTTTATTTATAAATATTAGTTGTCTATTTTTTGATACTTAAAAAAAATAAGAAGTTAACTGATGACTCCATACTGAATCTCAGAATCAAAGCATTCTATAATAGACACACTCTTATCTGACAATGTGAAAAGTCTTTAATTTTGTGAAGGCAAAAAAAATGGAAACTAATTAACACATGTATACGTAAAAATTTTTTAAAAAAATTAGGTTTATAAAAATTAACTTATAGAACACCAAAAAATAAATGTAGAAGAAATGAAAAAAATTTTTTGAAAATTCATAAAACATTTGTGTCTTCAGTTGTTTATTCTTGTGCTTGGGGAAAAATAATCTTTTATCCATCTAAAGAAACTGCCTTATTATCTGTTTTTTATATGAGCTATTGGTGTAAGATTTCTTTTTAAGAAGGAAATTGTAAAGCTATTGATTTTGTCTGTCTCTGGGGTGTAGAGATGGAAGATGACGAGGCGTCCAGGGTGACTATCCAGAGTAGAGGTAGAATCAGAATTTCCCCCCATCTCCAGCACTTTGCACCAGTGTTCTTAGTTCTTTTAACTGGGTATCTGAGGTGTGCATGATAAGACCTGGCAATTCAGATCTCTTGGTTTTGCAAATCAGAAACCTGAAAGGCACTCTTATTTTAGAGTAGGTAAATATTTTCCGGTTTGAACTCCAGCTGATCCCTTTAATTGTTATGTGAAATTTGGTAACTTCCAGGCTGCTTAATGCTTCAGTATGTTCATACTGTTAAAATAATAAAGGTGACTACAGTACTGAACTCAAGAGGAATAGGAATGATGGAAGGAAAACTATGTATTACAGAATTTAGAATTGTCACCCATTTAAAAAAATACATTTTTATCATTAGTTACCATTATTATAATTACTAACATTTAATAGTTCTCCATTTCCCATCATATTTGAAATCTTTGTAGGTTTGTGAAAGTAATAACTAAAAGTTTATTTTTAGAAGTTGAAGGAAAAACACATCCTATCAGTAGGATGTAAATATATAAGAATTCTTTATATCATTCTAAGTATGTGCTAAAGAGAACATTTTTAATAGGAAGAAAAAAAAAAAAGGAATGGTTCACTGTTGTACTCCCTTTCTGTAGAACGGTGCCAAGTATATGCTGGAATGAATAAATCATGTAACACAAAACTAGAGAAGTAAAAGTTCACTTGTCTTTAATTACAAAGGACTACCTAAAGAAAAGACTTTCATCTTATAGATTTGATAAAAGAAGGAGTCAATTTCCATAAATAAATATTAAAAAATTATATATTTTCGGGCAGTGCCTGTGGCTCAAGGAGTAGGGCGCCAGTCCCATATGCCGGAGGTGGCGGGTTCAAACCCAGACCTGGCCAAAAACAAACAAACAAAAAAAATTATATATTTTCAAGCTAACTATTGACATCCACCGAATCTAATTCTGGTTTCTCTCTTCCTTTTGCCTCAGCACTACTAACCCCCTAATGCCCCTTATTAGAGATTTAAACACTAAATTCCTTTCTATCAGATTTTCCTAAAACTAAATAAATATTAATTGAGATAAATTTACAAATGGTTATGCAAGTATACTATTATTAATGTAATGTTTTCTTGGTGTCAACAATAAAACTCCAATGGTTTCTAAACTTTCCACCAAGCTCTCTTAAATACATATCTTCATATTTACTATATTTTTGCAAAGGCGCCAGCTTCCTTTGTTCATAACAGAGAAAACTTTATGCTTCTCGGAGCTTCTGTCGGTAGGTGCTTCTCAGACTCATCTCCAGCAGTTAACAAAGTAACTTGCAAATATCACGACTGTAACCATATTTGTCAAATGAATGAAAGCGACCATCAACCTAGACATTTAAGATAGTGTCCCTCCGCCTCTGACACTGTGGTCTGATCCGTCCAGCTGCTTATCCTAGTCTTTCACCCATTAAGCCATTCTAGGGACCCCACCATTTTCCAGCTACCTGTCACCACCCGGCTGTCTTTACTGATTTTGTTTCCCATGAAATATTCCATATGGAAAAGGATCAAAATTTAAAAGCTCTGAACAGTAACTGTGTTTGTCTATGTAACAGATTCATCTTACTTTGGAGCTCCCACTATCAATGATAGTAGATGGTGAGGAGAAGGGGTGTAATTTGCCAATTAAAGAGAACTCTCATAACACAGGGTGGATGACAGGTATTTTAGGACGAATTTTTCGGCACTTACATCTCCTCTCAAGGGGTTTTAAGTCCCTCCAGGGGCCAAGGCGGGTATCTTCCCTCTCTGTCTCCCATCCCTGAAGTGTGTATGAGAGGGGGAGCTTAAATGCTGACGCCGTGGTCAGCAGGAGCTCAGTGTGCCACTTCGGGGCCTGCTGCCCTGTCATCTGTCACTCTCCGCACTTGGAGGCCCTGGAACTACAATCACTGACCAGCAGTGGTGATTCTGCAAAAGGAGGCTGCGGGCCACAGGTGTCCAGGGAGGCCCTCCGCACACACTTTCACCTGAGGCATCTTCACTCCGCGCCACAGTCCAGACCAGAAACACGGACACTGTCACTGTCCCCACACAGAGGCTTCAAAGCTTCAAAGCTCCGCACTGCCTTCCAGGGCCCGGGTTACACTACATGGCTGTCTCTAGGTTTTCAGCTTTTCTCCAGTTTCCCTTGAGTGTACCACTCACATATGGGCATCTGCAGGCACCCTGTGGGTGTGGAGCTCTTTACCATGACGAAAGAAAGTCTGCTGTGAAAACGCTTCCTCGGCCCAGGCTCTGTGAGACCCAGCCCTTCCATTCAGGCTCCTCTGAAACCCATGACCACCCCTCCCCGCTCACCAGCTGGACACCAGGACAGGGCCTGGGTCTGTCTCACAGCCCTTGGTGTGTCCTTGACCCTAATGGCTCAATTGTTGTACATTTCCAGTTGTTTGTTTCCCTTATTAATTAGTTCAAACCTCAAGCATTGTATGTGCTGAAGAGAAGGGATAAAAATAGACCACCATATTTTAATTCTGATTTCAGGGAAAATTCTCACTTATTTGCTAGGGCGTCATTTAACTTTTTAGTAGGTAACTTTATCACTTTATGTATGTTACAATTTCTACTTTGATTTACTTATTTATTTATCAAATCATGAATACACACTGAATTTGATTGTGCACATTTATTCATCTATTGCAATAACCATTTTTTAAAGTTTTTTCTTTATTTTGTTAATGCAGTTCATTTCATTGATAGATTTTCAAACATCTTATATTATGTTCCTGGAATATATTAAAATAAGTTACGCCACATTATTATTTTCATATATTGTTTATTTTGGTAGTATTTGATAAAGGAGTTTAAATCTGTGTTCACATGTGGTCCTGTTGTATCATCCTCTGTCCTCATAATGTCTCTCTTGGATTTTGATATTAAGGTAATGATGGTTTTAGTAACTAGTTTGGAAATATTTTCTTGTTTTATATATTCCTGAGAGTTTGCATGTGATGGGTAATATTCAGTTTTGACAGAATGTCCTGATGAAGTTTTCTAGAATTAGAGTCTTTGAAATTTTTAAGTTAGAAATGCAAATTCTATAATGTGTTTATAACTTGGCACTAATTATCTTCTTCTTGATAAGTTATCTTTTGTTGTGAAATCTGATAAAAGTTGGTCCTTGTTCATGCATGTTATTACATCGTTGTTCATAATATCAACTCCTTTATTCAATGTTTATGAGATAAGCAATGATGTGCCCCTCTAAAATTACTGCTAATTGTTATTTGTACCTTGTCTGTTTTTATTTAGTTTTAACATTAATGTGTTGAAATTATCAGTTTCTCTTCAGAAAACTAATTCCTGAGTTTTTTTTTTTAATCACTTCTAGGATGCTGTTTTCTATTTCATTAACTTCTGCATGTTTATCATATATCTCCCCTAATATCTTTATTTCCCCCCCCAATATCTTTAAATGTATGTGGCTATTTCTGCCTAATTTCATGAGCTGATGATTAGTTCATTAATTTACACTTTTTTCATATTCTCATAAATAAATTCAAGTCTCCAAATTTCCCCTTACCAATGGTTTAGCTGCATTTAAATAAATGTTTATAAGTAGCGTTACTATTATTGTAAAATTAAAATTAATTACCACCAAAATTTTCAATAATATTCTTCTTTCATCATATACCTATACATCTCTTTTCTACCTATTATCTATGTTTTCATCTCTCTATCCACACACAGATTATATTCAAAAACATATAGTAGAAGCCAGAAATAACAGTATAAATGCTCTCTATCCTGTGTCCATGTCACTTTAAATGTAACCTGGATGGCCACTTTCATAGAACTGGTGCTGTTGAAATATAGTAATGTTAAAATTTTGATAATGAAGAAGTAGCCCTCAAGGATGCAGAATGAGTATTTGGGATTTTTATTTTTTATATGTATCTACAGAAAATGGCTAAATGGCTAAGTTAACACCTTTTACAGTGGAGTATAAATAAAGCATCAGAAAAAATTCCTTTGACATAATATATAATAGAGATTACACAAGTCATTTTAATAATAATATTTTTATGTTATTTACCATTGCCTTCTGGACAGACCTTAGTAACAATGTGTGAGTGATCTGGCTCCAGTTTATGTTGCTCCACTGAAATTCTGTACCGCAAATGTTCTTCATGGCTCCTGTCTGTTAGATAATTACTCTTTAGAGATAAAGGAAAATGACCGAAGATAAGAAGGAACGGATTTATTTCCAGCTCTAACAAGGATCTTCAGAGTTATTTTGTCTTGACATACACAACAATAACTCTTCCAACCCTTTCATTTTTTTTCTCCCCTTCATGTCCTCTTCTTTCAAAATTAAATGCTGAAGTTACACTCATCAATAGAAGGATAACAAACATTTGTGCATGGAAAGCTAGCCAGAAGTCACACAACATTTTACAATTAATTCTTATACAGAACGTAGTGCACCTGTGTAAGTTTCCACTTGCTACTATACCAAGGCAGTTATTTTTAAGGGGAAGAATCTTTGTCATTATAGTCCCTAATACTGTGTTGAAATAGAAACATGGTTGATAACCACCAGAGAGGAAAGTCATTGTGGGTCGTATGGACTGGAAATTGTATTCTCAACACTAAACAAATTTTACTATAATAAAAATAACTTGGAAACTCCAGAGAGGTTACATATTTGCCCACATTACTTAAAACTGTAATTTCAGCTAATTGCCTTATGTCAAAATAATATAAATTTTGTTGCAACAGATTCCAGTTTATAACAGAACCCTAGTAAAAATTCAGCATAGCATAATTGACCACCATCTTTCACACCCCAAATAGAATCAGTGCTTCTTGAATATGTATTTTTAAAATTTGTTTGTTCAATATATTACTAAATTAGTTAGTATTGTATTTTACTTTTCAAATTCAGAGAAAGAACAGATTATTTGTGTTCATGGAAAAGCTAATTGTCGGTGGATCACTTCCCTTTTTCCACCCTTGAACCTTTCTCGTCTTCATAGCCAACATGACTTCTCTTAAATTAGATTCATTTGTATATAGTAAAGTTTAGTGCATTTTTTTCTTTTGCTATTCTCTGAGGCATTATTGTAAATAGTTCATATTAGATAGTTAACGTATTTTAGCATGAATGCAAAGTTAGAGCAAGTGTAAGGAGGGAATATGCTTTATCTATCTATCTATCTATCTATCTATCTATCTATCTATCTATCTATCTGTCTATCTGTCGGTTGTGGTAGATCAGGAAGCCTTTCCCTAGCAATTAAACCAACAGATGTGAATACTTCACAAGCTGTAAAGACTAATGTCTTAAATACTTCAGTAACTTAACACATTTTTGTGAAGACCATAGTATTTATTTAAGAAACTTCGTATTTATTTAAGAAACTTCGGGGCGGCGCCTGTGGCTCAGTCGGTAGGGCGCCGGCCCCATATACCGAGGGTGGCGGGTTCAAACCCAGCCCCGGCCAAACTGTAACCAAAAAAATAGCCGGGCGTTGTGGCAGGCGCCTGTGGTCCCAGCTACTCGGGAGGCTGAGGCAAGAGAATCGCTTAAGCCCAGGAGTTGGAGGTTGCTGTGAGCTGTGTGAGGCCACGGCACTCTACCGAGGGCCATAAAGTGAGACTCTGTCTCTACAAAAAAAAAAAAAAAAAAAGAAACTTCGAGGCTTTTTTGCTAGTTTGAAACATGTCTAAGCTTAGCCTTAAAGTTTACTTCACTATGTTAATGATATAGCCAAAATATTTATTGAAAGACAAATTAGTGTATTTTAAGGTTACACCTGCTGTTTTTTCTTAAAGCACATTTTTTTGCTTCTAATTGCCAGTGCCATTATCAAAACTTATTTTTAAAATTGCTGTACATTTCTTATGTAACTAAATGCTTGATTTTAAAGTATTCTATTGCCATTATATAGTGTATAAAAATGTATAATTGCCAACTCATTATAACTATTATTTATTTTTAAATGAAAGTGTGAGAATGCTTTCTGATTCAAAAAAATTTGTTATTAAACTGTTTCTTTATCCTCTTTTCTGATGTAGCATAAAACTTGTCTTGAGTTTGAGTTATAACTGCCAGTAGATGCCCAGTCACGAGGGAACCACTTCTTGGTTGCCAGTCTTTCCTCATATTAAAAACAACTTGCAGATGTTTAGATTTTGTATCCAACCCCTAATTATTAAAATGTTTATAAAGTTTATTTTTACCAAAGGGATAAAGTATTGCAGAATAAACTTTGTTTGGTAACATGAAAAAAATAACAAAACCAGATAGTATTCTGTGTATATATATATCGTATTCTCTCCTTTCATTAATTTTCAGCTTAATTTGCTTTGACTAGAGAATACATTCTGGGTGCTATTGAATATTTGACATTTTTGAGCCTCGATTGATGACACGGGACATAAATATTTTTGCATTTCTTCAAGAAACTGAGTATTCTGTAGTTTGGGGAGTGTTCAGTACATTCCAGAAGGTAGCATTAATTATTTGTGTTGTTCTAACATTCTATAGGTCTACTTTTTTTTGTCTAATAATCCTCTAAGTCACTAAGATATTTTAAAATCTATCCAATGACTTTGGATTTTTCTATTGCTGAAAATACTCTTATTTTATTTAAAATTATATACTTAAAATATTATTGACTTATACATTTAAATTTTTATATCATTATTATAACTTGCAACTTCATTAAATAAGTTGTCTGTAACCCAGGTGGTCCTCTACGTCTCAGAATCTACATTTTAGAAATTAATGCTGCTACACTGGATTTTTAATTATTTCATGGGACATAATTTTCTATACTCTTTCCTTTAAAATTACTGTCCATATATGTTTAGATGATTCTTTTGTAAGAACGACTTTAAAATCCAGTCTGTTCTTTCTTAAAATTATGCCACTTAATATATTTACATTTATTGCTTGTATTTATATGTTTAGCTTTTATACTATTATTCTACAGTGTACTTTGAATCGGTCTTACATGGCTTATGCCTTTTTTAACTTACTTTTTCTAACCTTCCTTAGTTTTTTTTTTTATGGTTACCCAATTTTCTCGCTAATTAAGGTGGATTTAAAAAAATCTTTTCTATTCTTTCTTTATGATTGCCCTAGAAATTACATTTGTTTTTGAATTTTGGAATTCTGTGTTTAGTTGTTTCAGCCTCTTTTCTAGTAATTCAAGGCCTTAGAATACAACTCCGTTAACCCTTCCTGACTTATGTTACAATATTGTTTGAGAATTTTTATACAATTTTTCAACTGTACAAAGTGCTAAAATATTATTTTACACACTAAATAATATTTTTTAATTTCCCATGAATTTGTGATTTTTATTGTTCTTTATCATTTAATAGATCTCCAACTTTCCTTCTGGTGTCTTTTTGTGTACCCCACGTCTTTCCTTCGTTTTTTTCTTCCATACTGCCCACTAAAAGAAGAAAAGTGGTATTTTCTTTACAGTGGTCTGTGTCAAATGTTTGTATTTTACTTTTCTCCTTAAAGTATCCTTTGTTTCTCTTCTATTTTTATGCTGGAAGGTTTCTTAGTAAAACCCCATAAAAAAATTAGAACATTTTCATCTAGTTTCCATACTTTCTGTTAGGAATCCACCTGTCGGACTGGTTATGCTTTTGAAAGTCAACTGTCTTTTTTATGACATCTTTGAAGATTTTCTCTTTGTTTTTCAACAGTTTTGTTTTTATTTTTCTGCAAAGTTTTTTTTTTTTTTCATGTCCATGAATGTCCATGATGACTTCCTGGAATCCTTCAATTTCTTAATTTCTTTCTTCCATCAATTTGGGAGAATTCCCAACCACTGTCTCCTTCAATATGATCCCTGCCCCATTCTCTCAATGTTCTGTCTCTGAATCTAATTAAATGTAGTTTAGCTTTCCTCAGTGTTTTTTCCACATTTCTTACTTGTTTCTATATTGTTCAATTATTTTTCTGTCCTTTCTGTGAATTTTTTCTAACCTACTTTATCCTTACTAATTCCTTTCTAGAATGTTACAATCTGCTATTAAAAGTATCCAATGAATATGGTCTAAGTATGATTTACATAGAGCAAAATGCATAATTTTGATGGGTCAGATTTTTTCAGGTTTATATACCCTGTGGTGAAAATCTACACTTGAAATATTTTCCATCACTCCAGAAAGTTGTTGCCTGCTCCCTTCCAGCCCATTCCTACTCTCATAGCTCTCGAATTTTTGATTTCTTCCAACATACATTACTTTTGCTTGTTTTGAATGTCACATAAAATTAATCATACAGCAAAACCCTTAGGAATCTTCCTTTTTTGCTCAACATTGGTGTTTGTGATTCATTCTTGCTGTTGTATCATTAGTTTATATGTTTTATTGCTATAAACAGTAAGTTTTGCATGAAAATACCACAACTTATTTATTCATTCTCTTGGCTAATGGATATGTGGGTGTTTAATGGCTATTAATCATTATAAAGGCATTATCTACAAATGTTTTTGTTCAAGCCCTGCTATAGATATAGGCCTTCCTGAACTCTCAAGTAAAGCATTCATTGTGAAATTATGTGGTTTATGTTAGAAGAAATGGACAAGGACTTTCCTAAGTAGTTATAACTTTTCTTGCACCTTCTAATAATGGATGAGGATTCCAGCTTCTTCATATGTTTGCCAGTATTTGGTGCTGTCAGCCAGGTTTTGTCCCTCGAGTGTGCACGCAGCAGTGTATTATAGCATATTATTTCACCAGTATCAGCTGCATTGCTCTGATGGGTGTTGATGAAAGCAATCTTCTCCGTGGTTGTTTCTATTGACGTATTTTCCTTTATTAAGGGTTTACTTAAATATTTTGCCTATTGTTTTCAATTGGCTTTGTTTTTTTACCATAAATTTATAAATACTCTTTATATATTCTAGATATAAGTCCTTTGTTAGATGTTAAAAAGAAAAAGCAACCAACCCCTCCACCCCCACTGCGTGACTTGTCTTGCCACTTCTGCAACAGCAACTTTTGATTAGCAAGGATTTTATAGTTTTGATCGTCTAATAGTTCTTAGGATACATGTTTTGGATCCCAGCTAGGAAATATTTGTCTTCTCAGAAATTTCAAAGGTATGGAATAGTGTCATCAGGTTTAGATTTCATTTTTAATGATATAAAAAAATACAATGAACTCGAATTAAATGTAAAGTTGAGGGGTTTTTCCCTTTTTTGTTGATCCCTCTAATTCAGGAACATGGCCTGTAAATCTTTCTATCTTTATTGTCTTTCACTCATATGTTGTAGAAGTCTAACATCACATTTTGTTTTATTTCTTACTAGAGTGTTGGTGTGTTTGATGCTATTTTAAATGGTATTTTTAAAGGTTTACATTCTAATCATTTGCAGGTATAGTCATATATATGATTGTTGATATTGACCTGGAATCCGATCAGCTTGACAACTCACTTCACAGTCTGAGTTTTCTTTTTATCATTCCATAAATTATTCCATGTTAACAATCACATCGCCTGTGAAGTTTTCCTTGTTTCCAAGATTTACACCTGTTTCTCTTTTTCTTGCCTTCTTACACAAGTTATATCCTTTAGTACAATATTAAATAGATAGATAAATACAGATATTGTTAACTTGTTGCCAGGCTTAAAGAGATGGTTGCAATATTAAGTGTGCTGTTAGCTGTATAACTTTCAAAGGTATCACATTATTTCTAAGCAAAAGGAAATAGTCATTCTTTGTTCATTGACTTAATAAGTCAGTAATTCATCTAAACTTTGAGACAAATGCAAAAAGAGAAAGGCTTGTTCTTATATTTGGGAGCTGATAATATCAGGGTATGAAGTGGTATCACAGATAACAAACAAGCAAATAAATAAATAAGACTAAGTGATGTTATGAGGAGTTACTAGTGACAACTTTGTTTTGTAAGAGTAGTAGTATCTATTTCCTCAAAGGCCACCCTTGTCATATATACGTACGGGAATAAGAGCATTTTCTATCTCTTTATCTGACACATGGATTTAATGAGTGATTGAGTGAGCTATGGAGTGGTGGAATGAATAATTCAGTTTACTTGAAAAATAACTCAGGACTAGAGAAATAATAGTTATTTTGAAGAAATAGTTAAACTGTTTTCCATTTCTTTGGAAAATTTTGTCTGAGAAAGCATCACTGGCCACTCACTATTAACAGAATATTTAATTTGCACCAATTAATTTTAATTGGTGTAAATTAAATGCAATGTTAATTTGTATGTAATAAATAACATTTCATTACAGTTTTGTGCATACTTAACTACTTACCAGACTATAAGTTCATTGAAATTTTAACCAGACAATAGTTGATAATGAATATGCGTGTTCTATAAGCAAATCTTTAAGGAATGAATTCAGAAAGTTCTACATTTCAGTTTACTTTTAGACCAGTCATTTAGGTAATCTTGTTTCACAGTAAAAATACAACCTTATAGTGTGTATGTCAGAGAATATCATTTTTTATTTGATAAGGACACAGCTTGCATTTAGAGACAATAACTTTTCCTTCTGGTAATGCCATCATTCCATCAAGAGCTTGAGGCACTGACATATATCACGAAAACAATAGGCTACAGAGAAAACTATTTTCAAAAATTCACGGTGAATACGTAAGTTGATCCGTACCTATATGTGACAAAATGCTGCTGAAATGAGATGGATCTGTTCACAAGACAAGAGTGAAACTAAAAGCTGTGCCTGCAACATCAGGGCAATAGCAGATGGTGAGTTCACAAACCGGTGGTGGAAGACAGAGCAGCTGTCTAATCAAGCACATAAAATGTCCAGAATTGTATGGATCGATTAAAAATAGATAACTGCTTTCATTGATTTCATTCAGGTCTCTAGAAAAAATATTAGAGTCTCACAGATTTCATACTCACCTTTGGTTTCTGTATAATGTAAAAATAAGCTGAAGTTAAGTTCAATGTAGAAGCAATATTGTTTTAGTCTAAGAACTAGGGAGTTCTGTTTTGTTTTATTCTTTTGCATCCTCTTTTTAAATTTTTTTCGTATACCCAGGATAATTTTTTGGATGAGTTTGCAAAATAAGACTGTTTTGTATTTTCTTTTATAGCTAAAATACATATACAGTACAAATGAAAAATTAAAGATTCAAAATTTAGTTGGGTCTCAATCTAACTTCAATCTGAAATTCAGTTAATCCCTAAATTTGTATTCATTTTGCTCACTTGCATTTATGACTATGTACCCGCTACAGGCATGCCTATGCTCCTTGTGAAATATTAGTCCTTGGAGAGGAATATATACCTCATGGTTGCTTTTATGCAGAACCTAAAACAGTTGAATTTATAGAAGCATAAGTGAAATGGTGGTTTACAGGGGTTGAGATGACAGAGGGCTAGGAAATTGATAAGATAATGTATCAAAGATACAAAATTTCTGAAGGAGTAACTTCAACAGATCTACAGTCATAAAAATTTATAATCAAAAATTGCTAAGAGGATATATTTTAAGTGTTCTCATCACAGGAAAGAATAAGTATTTGAAGTAATGCATATGTTATTAATATTTAGCTTGATTTAATCATACCAAAAGGTGTACATGTTGAAAACATTATGCTGTATGATTAAAATACTACAAGTTTTATTTTTCAATTTAAAAATTAACATTAACAATTCTTCAAAAGTTATTCTTTGGAAGAAAATTCTTGTGATTTTTTAATTGCCTTTAAAGAAACATATGTATATATCATGAACCTAAGAACTTAAAAATAAAGAGAGGAGACGATAAAAAGACATTGCTAATAGTAGAATTAGTCACATTTACTAAGAGTTAATATATCTGAAAAAAAAGTCCTCTGCACTAGTTTTTATATAGATCTAAACAAGAATAATGATTGATTCATAGTAAAAGTAACAACAACTGAAAATATGGTAATTCATTCAGGAATTCTAGAAGAGAGACAGCAATTTTTGACCTATTAACATAGCAATTTCGTGTGATAAAGTGGACGATACTTGCCAGGGACCGGTATGTTTGTGTAGGATCTATAACAAGCTAATAAGGAGCACAAGATTCATGACAGCAGCCACTTTAGATGTGGGGAGATTGATCAGGACTGATCAACTGATATTGTCTTTTTACATTTGTGTTTATGGATTTTTTTTTTGCAGATATTTAATATATTATTATATGTAACAAAATACATAAATGAAAGAAGAATTCCTGTGGACAGATTAAGAGAGTGTGTCACAGAGCCAAACATTGCAATTAATCCAATTTGAAGTATTTCTGGTTCAAAATAAGCAAATAAAGGAATAATAAAGTAAAACCCCAGGAAGCTTTATTACTATTCATTCATGTTAAGCCTCATTTCAGGACATTATTTTTGCCTTATTTACATATGATCATGGGAACATATAAAAATGTAACTTTTACACCTTTGGTTCTCAAAATGGAAAGTTTGTACAGTAAAAAATAACAACCTCAGGAAAACTTAAAATTGCTATTATAGCAGTGAAATAGCAGTAATATCTTCCTCATTTTTTGCTTGTCTTTTTGTTCTTTTGTTCATTTCACCAAGCATACCTGCCTGGTTATCTGTAGATTTCAACAAAGTAGTTCCAGCCCTTGTAAGCTTCTCCATTTACCACATGATAAAATTGCTATTTGCAGAGGTAGCCAGAGAGGTGGATGACCCTCCAAATGACGTTTGTGCTATTTATACCAGTATTGGTTTAAAGCATATATTGAATTCAGAGTGTCACCATTAATCACAGAAATTAGGACACTTGAAAGGTTGTCCTCTGGTTTTCCCCTTCCTCAAAAGCTTTCTAGCCAAGTTCAATGCACGGTGGGGCTCTTTCAAACATTTTATACTTACTTGAAGTTTGGCTTTGTCGTGTTGCTTAATTAGAAATAATAATGAGGCTTGAAAAATGTCAGTTGCTAATGGAATAAAAATTCAGAACAACAGCAGGTCCCTCTTCCCCCCACTCTCTCAGGGCTATAAACGCAGTTTTGAGATTTTAACACGCAGGGGGGACACCATACGCACACTGGGGCAGCTTCTCCTGGGCTCTTTCTATTATTGCTAACGATCACTTGCTGTTCAAAGCTTCATATCTATTCAGCGTCATCTCAAAAAATATATTGCCCAAGTTATAGCCGTTAAATACATGTGTTCTGGACTACAGGAAAGAAACATATAGTTTACAGAAATGCTGAAAACAATTGTGACTTGTGTATCTGAGTTCTAGTGTTTCTCTTGAATGACACTTTTTCAGGAACATGAAAAATTTGCCTAAATTTGCCATATTAGCTTGTCTTATGTTTGTATGATGTGTTGCCCCTTTAATTTCCTTTACAAAATAGTTTGATCATGGCTATGCACCTGTAGCTTAGAGGCTAGGGCACCAGCCACATACACAGGAGTTGGAGGGTTCGAAACCAGCCCAGGGCTGCCAAAAAAAAGTGATCATATTTATAGGACAGCATTTTATTAAAAAAATACAAAAGTCATGGCTAGGAGAAATTTTTGAGTTAGAAATAAGTTCATGTGGTTTACTCTATTTTTATAAATTAAGAACTTGTATCATTCTTTTTCAGATGGATTGATCTGAAGAACTAATACCTTAGGTGTATAGAATAAAAGTCTGTTTTTTTAAACATATGAGTGATCAAGAGAAAATGGTCTTACATACTTTGATTTTTAAAATCCCACTTATGATCATCACAGGAACTTTTTAAGTATAAGTTTTGTGATTATTACATCTAAGCCCTTCACTACTTCTGTTGTTCATTCTCCTAGACTTAGATAAATGCCAAGTAAATATCATCTTTAAAAGAAAGAAATAAAAAGTTACTGATTTCATATTATATATGGATTATTGAAATCGCTTAAGAGCAATTAAAGTGGTTTGTAATCAAGTAAGTGAGTATGTCAGCAACCTAGATGGAGCCAAGGAATTTGGATAGATTTCCAGGCAGGGTTGCTAAGCTACAATACTAATAATGAGCATCTTTAGAGAAAACTTCCCAAACATGGGAAAGAGTGGAGAGGGCCTGCCAGAATTCAAATAGAATTATGGCATATTATATTTTTGGCTTTTGTTTTGTCCATTTGCTTTATTTATCAATAAAGTAAATCATCATGTAGCCTCTTCAATCATCATTCAACAAAAATTATTCCAAAATATCTGGAATCTTTGAAGGCCTCAGGAAAGTCACATTACTAAAAATAATATCATATATTAAGATCTATTCATGTTGCTAATAGAAGGATTCCAAATATGCACTTTATCTGCACACTAACAGACATCAGTTTCAAGGCTGTATACGTTAGTAGTTAATAAACTATAGAAATAGGTATTATTTTAACAACTATAAGTAAAAATACATATGCACACATGAGCATATAGTTTGCACAGTGCATGTACACATATTTACATGACACATAAGATAGTACATAAACACAAACCAAAATGGTGAATACAGGCACTGCTGGAGGGGTGGGATATATCTCAGGCTTATCCGGACATGCTAGGAAATATTCAGTGAAGGGGTGAATATGATTATAGAATAAACAGGAAAAGTGTTAACTATTACCACAAAATCATGGCCAAGAGCCTAAAACCACAAGATACACCAACAGCCTATATCAAGAAAACAATGGATTCCATTCAAACATCCCTGGGTTTGAATCCTGACTCGACCATTCAGATGTGACTTTATGGGGAAGTTCTCAAGAGTCATGAGCCTTGGTTAGCTCAGGCAACTTTAACAAAATACTATATATTGGGTGGCTCAAGCAACAGAAATATTTTCCACGGATCTAAAGACTTGGGAGTCCAAGATCAAAGCACCAGCCCATTTATTTCCTGTAAGGGTTCTCGTCCTGGCTTGCAGACGGCTGCCCTCTGCCTATGTCCTTCTGAAGTCTTCCTCTCCCTTCTTCTTATCAAGATGCTAATCCAATTACGAGGGCCACACGCACAGTGTCCACTAATCGGAACTGCTTCCTGAAGGCTCGGCCTCCACAGACCACTGCTGGGGGCTGGGGCTTCAACACATGAGTTCTGGGGACACAGACTTTCAGTCTACAACAGTGTCCTCTTAAAATGAAGCAAAACAGGTCTTGCTGCTATTTGTAAGGACTGGAGCACAGCAAACCAGGTGGTCATGGAAGCAAACAGCAGTGGAGCTGCTTCCACAGTTTGTGACCCTCTCGTGACAGAGTCAACAACCGATTAGGATAAAATGATCTCTACTCATTGAGTCTTCAAGACCAAGAACATCCACAAGTCAATAGAATGTGCTAGAAGATGTGTAAGGAATCTGTATACCAATGTGTTTAAACTCTCAGTCCCTCATCCATTTTGAGGAAATGGATTAGATACCATTGAAAACACAAGGAGAATTACACTGGAAAAAGTGTTGGAATGCCATGGCATTGCTTATCTTTACCTTAAATCAAATGCAAAGAGTTTCACAAGAAACTACCCAAAATTCCTGCATGTCCCTAGATATTGAGAGCCACACAAGTCTCAAACACATCTGAGAAACATAAAGATGAAAGAATATCATTATTCCAATAAAGTGGCAGAAGTGAGGGTTGGACAAAGGTGCATGATTCCTTTGGGCCAGATGGACAGGAGAACTGGCCAGGTGAGGAATGCACCTCACCCCACCAGACTAGGATTGCAAAGACGACTTGAATGTCCTGGCTGGACGTCAACAACAAGGTCACCACATTCAGTCATAAATTTGCAGGAAAGTGGGAGAGATTCTCTGAGCAACATAGAAAAAATACCTCCGTAAGGAAGTCATCATCAAATATCTGCTGATGTTGAAAGAGGGTGAATGTCAGATCAGAATACAATTACCCAATTTGCCTCTCCTTCTGATTGAACTCTTACCCAATTTGCCTCTCCTTCTGATTGAACTCTTGATGGGGGTTCCTGGATGAGAAGCTGAAGGTAGGGAGTGAGGAAGTAGTTGGAAAAACAAGAGAAGCTGACATTTTGTTCACAACAAGTGACTTCATATCATGAAGTAGCATTCAGTGGAGAAAGAAAAGAAGCTTTAATTGTATTGTAGTTCAGAACTCTGATCATGGTACTAACCCAGGATTTCATCTCATTAAATGGAAGTGTTTGAGGCTTGGCAACACCTAAAGAACTATCCATGAATTGATCCCAGAATCACAAGAACTGCTAATGAAAATGTTTGAATAGAATGAGGAAAGAAAGTTTCGCTATACTTACATGGTTAATAAAATGGTTACATTACTCTATAGCGATTAGTATTCATACCTCCATATTAAATAGACAATTTACAATATGTTAGTATTCCCTTTTAAAAATTTCAACCAATATTACATAGCTTACAAAAACGTTCCCATTTTGTACAATCAAAAAAAACTTTTTAAGGTTTTGGCATATAAAAGTGTGTTGTGAAAATTCTATTTATGTAGTAATTTGAGTCTATTGCCTCAGTTCCCAAAAGTTAGATGTTACTGTCTCCAGGCATAACTTCATAAACTTTAAAAAATACACTAAGCAAGGATTCATAAAATACAGATTTCATTAACTAACATTCTACTGGGCTTCGAGATCCATGTAAGTGGATGTGCAAGGCTTTGGGCTTCATTTCTATTTGCATTTATGAAGCTTCTCCAGAACAAACCCCTCACAGGAATATCAAATATTAAAGAAGTGTCTTCAGAATAGCAGATAATCAGTAAGGAAGCCAACAAATAAAGCTACCCCAGGGATGTGTTCTTCCAGCCTCCTGTCTGAAGTCCAAGTATTTATCTGGTTTACATAGCAGCTGTTGTCACTAAGAACAAAACAATAAAAACACCAGAATTCTTTGAAGTGCATTTGTTTCTCCTTTCTGACTATGACAGGGAAATAACTCTTGTTGTCTTTAATGTTAAAAATATGGTGATAAAATGGACATCAAACCAGGTTCCTACTTTGAAAGCGGTTTTTTCACAGTGTTTGTTTCATATTTTTAAAAGTAGATCGTATGTACAAGTAGTTTAAGGCCTTTAAAATAAAATTGTTTCCTGTGTCATCAATAAGGAATCACTCTGGCATTGTACTTTATCTTCAAGTTTATGGTAAGGAAGTTTTGCACTACAAGATACTTAATGTGTTAGTAAATAATGACATGTATAAATTATACCATTTGGAAATAGGGATGAACTCTAAGTCTGCCCTGTTATATTTATATTTGAGTTATCTGAATACTAAAATAATTTATTAAAAGGCATTGCTTTGAATTTAAAAGTATTTTCAGTTTCATAAATACAACAATCACAGGCATATATGTGTATAATTGTTATTTCCTCTATACTGTGTGATAAAATAATTGTTATTTCCTCTATACTGTGTAATAAAATGTACAGTTTTAAAGCTGAATTCTCAGAAATACTGAAAAACTTCATTTTAAATGTGGTAAATAGTATTACTATTTATTGCAGGTTCTACAGATTTATTTGTCCTGAGAAGTTAGAACATTTAGTCAAGCCATTATACTTGATATTTAAGAATCTCATATTAGAATAGTACAATTCTTTTTAACTTCTCCACACGTATCTATGGAGCAGTGATAAGATTAGGAACTATTCTTTGTTCTAGGACTATACTGGGAATAAGTACACACACAAATATTTCTGCCCACTCAACAATAGCAATCAGGATTATTCTGGGTATAGCTGAAAATCCATTGGCTCAAATACTAGTAAATAACATTTGCTTTGTAGTAAACAGAAAAGGATTTGAATCTCAACTCAGCAAGCTATTTTTGTACTTAAATCAAGTTAACAAGTTAATCTAGATCTTACTTTCATAGTATCTAAAATAGGAAATACTATGGAATTTACAGTGTTATTTGATTGCAGTGCCTGCTGTACAAATCACAGTCAAAAATCAATGTTTTATTGTGATTTATACTACAAAATCTGTTGATCAGGAACATATATATTTTAATACATTAATAGTTTAATATGGAAGTAATCTATTCATTCTGTTAATTATTACTTTTTCTTCTGGAAATATTGGCTTATTTAAATTTATTAAGTATTATAACTGATAACATGTTATAATATAGAACTAACTCTAAATATCCCGAATGAAGCTAAATTGGTCATTTACACATTACCCTTAAACCAAAGAAATTCCTGTTTTATAGATTTTTGGCAATTGCTTAAAGTTAATTATAATTAGTTTAAGTAGCATTAGCCAGAAGCTTTATACTTAGAAAAGTTTTCCTGGGATGTTATCTTCTTTTCTTTTTCCTCTTAGTGTTATTATTGTCTATATTCCCAACTTTGACATGTAGAACCTTAATTTCTTTTAATTAGAGATTGAACTTTGACATTAAAGGGGGTTACAAGTTAAAAATCACATTTCTAGCATTCCTGAAAGTATTACTCTCAGAAAAGTGTGTAATATGCAGAAGAAAGCGTGTGTTTGGATTCTGTCACCACTCTTCCCTGAACTTGGAAGACTTACATAAACTTTACCATTATTTTATCTTTAAAATAGAAACACCTCAACTCAGGATCTTACACCGATAAAAGGTAACAGTACTTGATGTAACACATAGATCCTAAAGTCGGCTCTCAATACATTTTATGTTGAAAACATTTGTTTTGGAAATAGAGACGATGCTTCAAACTAAGTCTACATTTTTATCTATGGAAGAGCCATTGAACATTATATCTATAGAGCTAGGAATAAATGCTTTGATTGCTATTTCCATAACTGTGTATTTCCCCTGGATCTTCTATTTCTTGTTAACTGATCTCTCCCAGATAAAAACTAAGACACTCTTTGGTTGTGTATTATGTTAAAATATTATTTAATTTACTATTGTCTGTAGACATAACATTAATTTTTAGAAAAAAAAAACAGAATCTATAGATTGTTGGGGCAGAGCTGAAGCACTCGGTGTAAAGAGTCCACCAACTCACAGGTTCTTACCACGTGTGGAAAATAACCATGGAGAAAAGATGAGGGAATGAATAGACTGTAATATGTGAGTCACCGTGCTTTGCAAGATGCCTTCAGCACCACACTCATGGGTCTCATTTAATTACATATTCTCCCAAATCCAGTGAATTGCCAAGACTTTGAATTCTACCTCCTATACCTGCTGGAAGTTTCCCCTGATGTTCATTCTCATTATCATCACCCCAGGCAGACATTTCCCTTCTGCTTACTCTGCTCAGATTTGCAGCACAAAGCTACTTCTTACCTTTCACTCAAACACTGTTCTTCTGGCTCCCCATGCGCGACCTTGTCTATCCAGCCTCATTTCTTGTCATTCTTTTATCTATAACTGGTAATGCAGAATGTATTTTCCCTCTGAAGACACTGGACTAAGGTCTTCCTGGACTTTCAGTCTTAACATGTGGGAATCTATGTGAGTGTTTAATGTCCATGTTACTCAATGCCTCCTTAGAGGCAACGTGCCTCCTGAAAGTCTTTCATGACCCAGACAGACCAGGTAATTGATAATATCTCACATCCCTGCTGCATTCCAGACCAGAATTTCCAATATTTTTATAACAATATTTTAATTTGTTTCTTTCTCTCTCCCCTGACCTGATGGTACATTTGAACCTACATGTAAATTTCCCCAGCACACTGATACTATGTTTATTAAAAAAAGAATAATAAAAAGATATACTTACTGTGCTTAGAATGCAGTGGAGCAGTGCCTGTAGTCCCAGCTACTCGGGAGGCTGAGACAGGAGGATGGGTTGAGTCCAGAAGTTCTGGGCTGTAGTGTGCTATGCCGATTGGGTGTCCCTACTAAGTTGGGCATCAATATGGTGACCCTGGGGAGGGGGGCAGCAGGTTGCCTAAGGAGAGGCGAACTGGCTCAGGTTGGAAATGGAGCAGGTCAAAACTGCCAAGCTGATCAGTAGTAGGATTGCACCTATTAATAGCCACTGCACTCCATCCTGGGCAACATAGTGAGACCTTGTCTCTTATGAAGAAAAAAAAGAAAAAAGAAAAGGAAAGAAAAATAATTTAATCAATTATATTTAAAAAAAAAAATTCATAGCACATCTAAGATTCTCTCATAGCACCCCAGTGCACCGGGGCACACCAATTGAAAATCACTGCACTAGACAATCAAATCTCTAAGGCAAGAATACTGCCTTCCTAAGTGACAGATACTCCAGAGACTACAGTCTACTACTAAGGACAAACATCTGATAAAAAGCAAAATGCAAACATTGCACACAATACCCACATCATGTGTGCTGGGTATTGAGAAGCACCAGAAATGAGGTCTGCGTCCAGTCTGAGCAGCGTTCCCGGAAGGAGCTTCTCCCAGGACCGGTGTGTGATCCTGTTTCCTCCCTGACTATCCTCATGGGTATTTCCTACTTGGTCTTTATGATTCAGAATTTAAGAACAGATCAAGAAGGAAATCAAGAGAGAAATAAAAAAAAATAAATAAAGACTAATGCTAAAGAAAAACTCAGTTTTTCTGAATTTCTAAAATCGAAGACCAAAAGTAACTTTAAGATATGTGGTGGTGGGGGAAGGGGCAAAGAATTACTAAAATATTGTCAGAGTATTAAAATCTTAAAATGCTTACAATTTTTGTGTGTGTGTATGTGACTTTGTCACCCTCAGTAGAGTGCGTGGCATCATAGCTGACAGCAACCTCAAACTCTTGGGTTCAAGTGATTCTCCTGCCTTAGCCTCCCAAATCGTTAGGACTACAGGTGCCTGCCACAACCCCTGGCTATTTTTTTGTTGTAGTTGTCATTGGTTTTTTTAGCAGGCCTGGGCCGGGTTTGAACCCTCTAGCCCCCGTGTATGGGGCTGGTGCCCTAACCACTGGGCAACGGGCGCCAAGCCAAAATGCTTACAATTTTAAAATAAAACTCTGTTTATAGTAGAATAAAGAGCTTTATCTTCATATACTAAGTGTAAATATATTTTAAATACCAAATAGTATATATTAATTTCAATGTATTTATATTTAACACGCATAACATACATACACACAACACCCTTTTAGGATAGCAGGCCCACGGAAGAGGTGAGAAGGTTAGAGGTAACAGAACTTTAGCGATTTCCATTAGCAAATTAAGAGGTATGGAACAAATCCGGGGGGCACATCTGGAATGAAATCAACAGTTGTCATATTCTTTTTTAACATTTGCTATTATTTTGTAATTAAACCAAATGGAACAATGATATTTCTACTTCATTCTACAAACTTTCACTGATGTCCTTCTATTGACTTCACACTGTAGCCCTGGGACCACAGCTATGGAAATGTAGATGGAATAAATTCCCAAAGAATGTCCTTTCTCAAGAACCAGTAAAATTGTCTTTTAAATCATTTCTTTAAAGGACTTCAGATGGAAAGGTAAGTGACAGGTTTTTAAAATGAAATTGTGACACTCAATTTATCACATTGATTTTGCTGAGCAGCTGCAATAGCCGCCCCTTAAACTAGGTGTTGAGAACGCAGAGGATATTAGAATGAAAGTGTCTTTACATTGGTGGCTATTCTTCGGCCTAAAAATTTAATAGTGAAATGAATGAGCATCTAGTATTATAAAGCATGACCCTAAGAAAGAAAAATAATTCAGCAAATTGTAAGTAGTCACGAGATTTGTGAGGACACTATTAAGCTATTGTGACACAAAAGAAGACTTAAGGACAGCATGAGATGCATGGGCAGAGAGGAACGGGCACAGCGTCAGAGAAAGCAGTGTGTTTCAGGAGGTCTGTTTAGGAGAGAATGCATTCCCTGTTATTATGGCAGACACACCTTTTCCGTTTTCAGAACTTGGGAAGATAGTATCGTCTATTTAACTTTTCTATAATGAGAATTTTGGCAGCAAACTGAAATAAATGGTTAAGTCATGAGGATATTCAGAACAGGTCTGTCCACATCACTTCTTTTTTTTCTTCTTCTTTCTCTGTGTCTACAATCTTTGGCATTTATTTGTCTGTATTTTTTCTGCTGAAAGAAAACATCACTTCTGAAGAGGAACACTCGCCCTGTAAAACGCTCTTTCCTGAAGCAGGTTCAGTAGAACAGAGAGGAGGCTGCAGCTGGTGCGTCCCCTTTCTCTGCAGAGGCCAGCAGGGCATTCCTCCTGCTCATTCCTCCTCCCCCCCACCAAGTGTCTATTGTTCAATGTGATTTAGTGATTATTGAAATAAACATTTTACCACTTTGATCCTTTGGAATTTAGAAATTATCCAAAGCTTAAAATCCTGTGTGTGTATTTTAACTTTCCAGTTAGTTTAGGAAAGTGCCCAGTGTACTTTACATGCAAATGGAGGTAAGGGATCTAAATTGTGATTTAAAATTCTTTGTGTGAATGGAAAAGCAAGTATCCAATGTATTCAATACTGACATGAAACCAATAAATAACTACACACCCACAGAAGAGAAAAACCGCAATCAAAAGCAGGCTGCTGGGGGGAGAGGGGAGAAAGGGGCTCGGTGAGCTCTCGCCTAATGAGCACAGGGTAAGGGTACACAGCACAGCCCTGGGTGGAGGTTCAACAACTTGAAATTTACCTAACAAAGGCAAACGATGTAATCTAATCATTTGTACCCTTGTATTAATCCGAAATAAAAAAAATACAGTAAAAATAAAATTCTTATAGAAAAAAATAATTCATTTTAAGTTCACTCTAATAGGTCTGAACCATAATCTTTTACTTTGTATACTTTCCTTTTAAAAGGATAAAAGCTCATTAGATGTTGGGAAAAAACAAAAAAAAACAAAAAAAAACCACTTCATCTGTGTTCTGAGGCAGCACAGCTGACTCTGTCCCCGCCAGGCTCTCTGCACGCTCCTGGCACAGTGAGGATTGCAACTGGGGTTCAATGTCTTGGATTTCTGTTCCCATCATAACTAAAGTGAATTTAGGCGGAGGATTTCATACTGATTATCGGAACTGGCAGATAATCTTAACTGCTTTTGCTATTCATAATGGAGCCTCTGGGAATCTAACCATCAGCTGCCAGTTCCTCAGGGAATCTGCACATTTTTTTTGCCTGTTTCCCTCTGTTCTATTGAAGTTTTCTCTTAAACTTTTGTTTTTCTCATGATGTTCTGCATATCTAATGACTCCTGCTAAGTGAATTTAGCTGGTAAGCTTTATAGACATTTCCTGTTTTTATTTTTATTTTTAAATAAAGTATGACATGGATCATGACAAAACATATTTCTTTGTTTTATGTGTTATTCTAAAGTGTGTGTGTGTGTGTGTGTGTGTGTATTGCTAACAAATTGACTTCCTTTTTAATTTTAATTTTCGGGTTCATATTTGACATCCCCTTTATTTGCAACTCTTCTTTATTATTGTCGCCAGGTCTATTTTTCGTGGCTTAGATTTAAACAGACATTTTTGAGTTCTGTCGTTTAATAGGAGTCATAGTTCTACCCACAATGGCAGCTGTTGTATATAGTTGTCACGTCCCTTCCATCCTACTTTGTGTGAACTGTTTATTTAAAATTATCCTTTTCGGTATACGCTTATTATTCTTCATTATTTTTGTGAAGTTGTCATTTAGTTCATATTCTGCCTACTCCCATCAATATGCTCACTCTAATATTTTCTAACCTTACCTAACCCTGCATTTATTAGACACTATACTTACTTCTCCATCATTATTTAAAACAAAAATAAACATATCTCCACAAAAGCACACCAGTTCCTCCCCAACACAGTTTGTATTACTCATCCCATGAAGACAGAAAACACAGAAACACTTTATTTTAACTCTTTCCTCGTCTTCTCAAAGTATGGTGCCTTTAGAATCCCCCCTATTCCTGGGTTTTGCTAAGCTACTTAAAAATTTTAAATCTTGACTATGGGTAAAGTTGTCTTATATTGATGTCATGGTCCCTCCACTCCAAGTGCTTTTAAAGCTTGGACTTTTCCCATGGTAATATCTTTAGTGGGGTGTGTTGGAAATAGGGCTCCAGCATCAGACTGCCAGGTTCTTGTGGCTCCTGTGCTGGCCGTAGAGCCCCACCACTATGGCACTATGCTGGACTGTGCATACAATCCAGGGCTTGGCCATGGGCTCCCCAGTCATGAGCCCCCTACTACTGCACGAAGCACCTAGACCCAAGGGAAGAAGCCACCCACAGCCCTGACACATGGCCTCTGCCTCCATACCTTGCCCAGTAGCAAAGACCTCATTACTGGGAGACCTAGGCAGAGCAACATTCTGTGAAGAGGTATCATCCAGCCCCCTACTAAAGCTTCAGCGGTGGCCTGGGGCCAACCCACCACTCCACACAAAATCCCGCAGCACGAGCCTTAATTGTGACAACACAGATAAGGACAGGGCAGAACAGCTGTGTCACAGGATCTCAGTGCATACGCCATTTTGCCACCAAATCAATATTCAGGCTTAGGAGATAATCGCTCCATCTCTGTTTTGTAAATAGGAGAGTTCCTGGGCTTGGAGAACACTTTCACTACAACCCAAACTGCCCTGAGCTGAGCAAAGAGGTTTCAGATGAGAAAGAATCAGCTAAAAAACTCTAGCAACATGAAGAAACATTCCTGGTTTAACACTCCTAAAGGTTCAAAATAGAACTGCAGTGATGGACCCCAACCGAAAAGAAATTGTCAAAATGTCATTAATGGAATTCAGACTATGGATGGCAAATAAGATGGGAAAGATTGGAGGTTGGGAGGAGGTTAATGGATAAAACCTTGCCCATCGGCTACAAGGAGCACTGTCCTGGGGGAGGGTAGACTGAAGCTCTGACTTCCGGATTCTTTAATACAATGTATCCATATAGGGAAAACATTTGCATTTTCTTAATATTTTGAAATAAAGTTCAAAAGCTTTGACTTTCTCTTTCACACCTTTTATTTTCTGGTACAAGTATGTTCTCGATTATTCCCTCAAGTGGAATTCATTAGATTATTGTATACGCTATCAGTCACCTCTGTGAGATGAAATCATTTTCAATAGGCATAGGATTTGGAGTGTACATCCTTTTTTTTTCTCTCAGTAGTCAGTAAATGTTATATTTATCTATTTCAGTTTCAAGTGTTAAAAATGAGAAACTTGATAATAGTCATTTTTCTGCTGTAGTCAACTTCTTATTTTTGTTATCAATAATACTATTGACATCAAGATTAACATAACTTATCACGCTATAGGATCTTGAAGATTTGAAAATTTGTCACAATAGGCTTAAGTCTGTATTTCTTTTTTATCAATTCATCTTGGAACATAGTGGGTGCATTCGTATATATACAGATCCCCTTTCATTATTTGTTTACCATTACCTATCCCCTAACTGATCTTTTTTCTTTCCCCTTGAAACATTATTTGCATGTTAATTTGTATGTAAGTCCTTTCATGTGTCTTATTTTTTCTCATAAATTCCCTCTATTTGTGTTTTTCTTCTGTGCGTGGCTATTTCTTTTAATATTTTAAGCCACTAATTTGGATAACAACAGTGACCATCTTCTTAATTTGGTTGGCAACAATAACCATCCTCTTCTCATTACATGAATTTCATGTCTGAAAATAATGTATTTTGTCTATTTAACCTTCAAAATTACCTTTGGTGCTATTTTTGTTTGATTTTGTTTTTAATCAGCCTTCCCCATCTGCTTGAATATGCCAAAATTGTGAAGATCTCTTTAGCCACTGGGCCTGCTTAGACATATGTTGTTTTCCTTTGCTGGCTCACTGGGGCTCAGATTTGGTTTGCATTGCTCAATCTTTTAGTAGGCAGAGAGAGAAAGACTCTTCCTTGCTATGGCCTGATAGAAGTAAGATGCACACATCGTGTAACATAAAGTATTCTCCTGACACTGCATACTCTTAAACTTTCCCAGTCCCAGGTGTAAATGAAGACCTTAACCTGGGTCTTCATTTCTTTGGTCACATTTACTTGGACAGTATAGACAGAGCTCTGGCCTCTGCCATCAGAAACACCAAGTAAATTTGGGTCACATTGTTCCCAGAATACTTTGCTTTGCAGGCCTCCTGTCTGTGTTTCACTCAGGTGAAGTTCATCCAAGCCATGGAGGAGAGAGCCATGTACAGATGTTCTCAATATCAATCACCACAGAAAAAACAAACCTTGGTGCATCCTCATATCTTTAAACCCCGTTCATCTTTTGGCACAGGCAAAGCATATAGACTGTTACTTTTAATGATGGAACAGAAGCTAGATTCTCATAATCATCTCCCCAGATTCCTCCACACTTCTTGGTGGACTCTTCTGAGTGTTCCAGTCCATTATGCTTTGATCTCAAGTTTGCTAGAAGCAAGGATTCTCTCCCATTGCTTTGTATTTAATTTTTTCCTTCTCTGACAGACCCTTGAGGTTGTGCTCAAGGAAATTTGGAACATTTGTCTCAGATTGTCTTGATTTATCCATCCATATTCCACTATGTACTTTTTGTTATATCAGTTTAAACTCCTTTGAAGTATGTGAGAAATGCAGTTAGTGACTGACTAGTTCAAGTATACAAATTTCCAGAAAACTTTACTTGTTTTATGCCATGTGATTCATGATTCATGTTTTAATTGGAAAATAGGATTTTATGCACATTGACCTACATCAAACTTCTTATGTTTATAGAGAGGTATTTTAAGAGTAAATCAGGTCTTCCAAAATCATACTTAATAAGCTTTAAATGAGAAACACAACATTACTGCTGTGCCTACATAAACTTTGGAATCTTTGGAGCTGAGTCCATAACACTTTTGGATTATTCTTTTGTTGAAATTTATAATTAACTCCTTATGTGGGCCATCAATAGATGCCCTATAAACATGCATACACATAAATGTTGAAAGACCCAAAATGTTCAAGTACAAAATTTGGCTACTAAATATCAAACGAATCAATTGTGAGCAGCTCAAATACATTATTTTACTCACTGACTATATTTAAAAGAAAATATGCCAAATTACCTTAATAAAATGAAATACTTAGATGAATTACAGTGCTACATATTCAATATCTCATTTTATTGTCTAAGGGAAAAGATAATGCACACAGTAAGCATCTAATAATGATAAAATAGTATGAATGAATCATGTTTCCAAGTCAGGCAGGACTTCAGAAGCATCATATCCTTTAGTAATCATAACCTCGCAAAATACAGTGAGCTACTATTATTTATCTCACGTTGTGGTTGAGAACAGCGGAGTGTAGAAAAATGAAGAAACTTGTTCAAAATCTGACACATAATGACTGATGGAGCCAATTTGGAAGCTATGTTTTCTGAATTCATTTCTCACTTAAGTATAGTGAGCACTATGAAATGTTAAGTTTATTGGTAAACATCTATATAAGAAAGTAGTAAAGGCTGCATCTAAGAAGTAAAGTTTGAAAGACACATGATACTTTGAAACTTACGACGTTTTTTGATGCCAGATTGAAAAGATTTGATAGGTCCAAGACACTCATGCTGTATTTGCCGTCCATGCAATTTTCTGCTCCACTTGGAATAAAAATTTCAGGATTTTATGCACATTTTATATAACTGGGTCTAAGAATAACTCCCAAATCAAAAATTATGATGAGGGGTCAGAGTAAGGTGGCAGATTGGAAATAGCTTCTTATTAGCCACTCGCAGTGAGACAGGAACTAGAAGTCCAGCCACCTGTGTCTGGGGGAACTTCCAAAGGGAGTTCACCCTGGGGGCACAGTAAAACAGCGGTGGACTCCAACAGCAGGTGAGGAGTCTGGAGCTAAGAAGAGCTGGTACAAATGCTACGTGCTTGGGTATGCACAAGGCTGGCAATCTCTTTCTTGATGTTTTACTTGTTTGGATTTTTTTGTATGGTTATATTTTTATTTTTTCATTTTTCCTTTCTTCAATAATAAGGGCTCATCCATTTTTGTTATGGTTTTTCTGCCCATTTTATTCTTTCCTTCTTTTTCACTTCTCTCCTGTTTTCTCTCTTTTGGTAGAGATTTTTCTTCTCCCATCTTTCCCACATACATTTCTCATATAACAGCTAAGATATACTCTTTTATTTTTTAATCTTTTATAATTGTATTTTTAATTTTCTTTACCTATTTTTATTTTTCATTTTTGTTACTTTTCTCCTTTTTCTCTGAGTGCTGTGGGGTTATGGCATTGGCTTGTTTGGGGGTCACAGCATTGCTCTGACAAGGAGCTAACAAGTTCATGGTCTAGTGTTTCCTTCTAGCTTTGGTCTTTGGAAAGACAATATTGGTAGTTCCCCCACTGTACACACTAATATTTTTTTTTCATTTTCTTATATATTTGGTGGAAGCGGGCTCTTGATTTTTTCCAGGCTTGTAAGGAGCTTCTGACTTTTATGGACTTACCCAGCATGGCCCCCGAATTGCTTAGATTTGCAACCAAGGTTATAACACTGTGCCAATCACCACTATTTCTCCTGTTGCTCTCTTTATCTCTTTATGTCCTTCTCTCCTTCTCATCCATTCTTTTCTTTTACTGCTCCTTCTATTTTTTTATCTTTCTCTTTCCTATTTGTTTTTTTCTGTTCATGCTCTTTGCCTTTCTCTTCCTTTTGGCCTTATTCCAAAAGGTCACTTCAAGATCTAATACCTGAGATGAGGTAATCTAAAGCAAAAGATATAGTGAGAAGTAAAAACAAGAAATGAACAAGAAGAATTCACATTATGAGGAGAAAGCAACTAAAAAAAAAGTGTGGCAATATCAAAACTAAAACGTAGCAACCACCACAAGGGACCATGAGAAAGCAACCTCAGAGAACTGAACCTATAAAAAAGTAATGTAAATTAAGGAAAGGGAATTTAAAATATGGATGGTAAAGGAAATAAAATAAATTTCTCACGAGGTGAAAGAACAGAACCAAAAAATTGTTGGAAAATGTGAGGAATATAGAAAGGATATAGTGGAGTTTCAGAAATCAAAGGAATCAATCAAGGAACTTGAAGGTGCAGTTATTGATACTTTTGTATCAATAACATATTAGACCATGAAAAAGAAAGAATCTCAGAGCTAGAGGATAAAGCTCTTGAGCTAAACCAGCTAGTTAAGGAGGCACAAGGAGAAAACCAAAACATTCATTCAGAGAATGTGGAATGTCCCAAAGCATTCAAATATACAAATTATATGGATTTATGAAGGGGAAGGTGAATGTCCCAAAGGAATGGAAAACCAACTGGACGATGTCATAAGTGAAAATTTCCATAGTTTCACTAAAGATTCTGACACATTCTTTTCAGAAGGATATTGAACCCTGGTTCATCTCAACACAAACAAAGCATTTCTAAGACACATTATAATGAACTTATCTAAAGTCAAGATGAAAGAGAAAATTCTCCAAGCATCTAGAAGTAAATGACAACTGACCTTCAGGGGCAGATCCATCAGGGTAACAGTGGACTTCTCAGCTGAAACTTTCCAAGAGAGAAAAGAATAGTCAGCTACCTTTATCCTACTTAAACAAAATAATTTTAAGTCCAGTATTCTATATCCTTCTAAACTAAGCTTCAAAATTGATAGAGAAATCAAATCTTTTACTGATATGCAAATATTGAGGAAATTCGTCAAAATAAGACCAGTTCTATGGGAAGTACTTAGAGCTATTCTCATACTGGACCACCAGCAAAGTAAACATACAAAACTAAAGGACAAAACCTAGATTCTGCAATGTCACAAAGGCAAAACTAAGCAACAAACTTTCACAAAATAAGATGAATACACTCAGCCACATTTCTCACCTCTCAAAAATGTTAATGGCTGGAATTCTCAACTAAAGAAGCACAGTCTGGCTGATTAGGATAAAAAAGCATAAGCCATCCATCTGCTGTCTCCAGGAAACACACCTAACCTTGAAGGGCAAAACAAGACTCCGGGTGAAGGGATGGAAAACAATATTTGAAACAAACAGAACTCAGAAGAAAGGGCTTCAATCTTATTTTCAAATACAAGTGGCTCTAAAGCAATTAAAGTTTGGAAAGACAAAGATTGTTACTTCATTCTGGTCAAGAGAACAATAAAAAAAAGGACATTTCAATGCTAACTATATATGCACCCAACTTAAATGATCCCAGATTTAAGAAAGAGACCTTAATTGATCTGAGAAATATGACATCTTAAAGCACCATAAAAGCTGGGGACTTTAACAACCCTATGCCAGAACTGGGCATATCCTCTAAATAGAAACTAAACAAATATACAAATGTGTTAAAAGTGACTCTAGAACAGATGGCTTAATAGAAATATACTAAACATACTATCACAAAGCTAAGGAATATACATTCCTCTTGCTAATCCATGGAACATACACAAAAATAGATCATATTCTAGGATACCAATCAAACCTCAACAAAGTTAAACAATTAAAATTATACCTTGTATCTTCTCAGAACTCAATCCCAATAAAATTTTTAATCTCCACACAATGGCATGGAAACTAAACAACCTTATGCTGAAAGACAGTTGGGTAAAGGAAGTGACAAAAGAGAAAATTTTCAGATTCCGCTAGAACATACCAACAAAGAAGCTACAAGGTACCAAAAAAAGTGAGATACTGAAAAAGCATTCCTAAGAGGGAAATTTATCACATTAGATGCCTACATTTGAAAAACAGAAGGTAAGTATATTAACAACCTAATGAATCATTTTAAGGAAAAGGAAAAAAGAGCAATCCAATTCCAAACTGAGACAAAGAATAGAAATGACCAAATTTAAATCAGAAATAAATGAAACTGGAAACTAAGGAATCATTAAAAAAAAATCAATGAAAAAAAAGCTGATTCTTCAAAAAGAAAAGTAATATTGATCTTCCTTTGGCCAGATTAACTAGAAATAGAAAAGTAAAATCTTCAATAACCTCAATCAGAAACAAAAAAGGGAATGTAAGTATAGATAATACAGAGATACAAGAGATTATTTTGGACTACTACAATAAACTCTATGCCCAGAAATTTCAGAACGTGGGGGAAATGAACCAATACATGGAATCACAAGATTGCCCTAGAGTTAAACAGGAAGAAATAGATCTCTAGAATAGATCAATATCAAGCACTGGCATAGGTGGCACTTTAATAAGTCTGATTAAAGCCATCCAGGACAAACCCACTGCTGATATTATATGGAATGTATCAAAACTGAAGGCTTTTTCACTTAGAACTGGAACCAAACAAGGACACTCTTATCACCATTACTGTTCAACATATTGCTGGAAGTCCTAGGCAATGCAATCAGGCTAGAAAAGGTTATAATGGGGGCAGCAAACTGCTCTGTCCTGATGATATGAACTTATAGAGCACCTCAGAGACTTAAGCACAAAACTCTTGGAAGTAATCAATTAATGCAGTAGCATCTCAGGTTATAAAATTAATGTGTACAAATCAGTGGTCTTTGTTTATGCCAATAATAGGCAGTGGAGAATTTAATTAAAGACACAATTCCCTTCACAGTAGTTTCAAAGAAAATGAAATACCTAGAAACATACCTAACAAAAGAGGTGAAAACCTCTGCAAGGAAAATGATGAAACCCTAAGAAAAGAAATAGCTGAAGACATTAACAAATGGAAGAATACACCATGCTCTTGGCTGGGAAAATAAACATTGTTAAAATGTTTAATAATTTCAATCAGAAACAAAAAAGGAGATATAACTACAGATAATACAGAGATACAAGAGATTATATTTCTACATATTTAATACAATTCCCCACTAAAATTCCAACATCATACTTTGAAAAATTGAAAAAAAAATCATTTTTTTATTTTATATGGAACCAGAAAGCCCCATATAATCAAGGCAACTTTAAGTAATAAAAAAAAATACCAGAGGTATCACTCTACCAGACTGTAGCCTATATTATAATTCCACAATGATCAGAACAGCATTGTATAGGTGCAAAATAGAGGTATAGACAATTGGAAATCAAATGGAAACCAAGAGATGAAACCAGTTTCTATTTGCCATCTGACCTTTGATAAACCCAGCAAAAGCATGTACTGGAGAAAAGAACCCCTATTCAATAAATCATGCTGGGAGAAGTGGATAACCACATGTAAAAGACTGAATATTGACCAGCACCTTTCGCCACTTACAAAAATTGATTCAAGATTGATAAAAGATTTAAATTTAAGTCACAAAAAAATAAACAATCTTAGAAGTATGGAAAAAAATTCTTGAGGATATTCACCTGGAGAAAGATTTTATGAAAAACACTTCGGGGGCAATTGCAACAACACCACAAATAAACAAATGGGACTTAATTAAACTGAAAAGCTTCTGCGCATCCAAGGACAAAACAATTAAAGCAAATACAAATACACAACCGTCAGAATGGAAAAAAAATATTTGCATGTTATAAATCGGACGAAAGTTTGAGAACTAGGATCTTCAGAGAACTCAAATTAATCAATAAGAAAAGAGCAAACATTCCCATCTATCACTGAGCAAGAGACATTAACAGAACCTTTTCTGAGGAAGACAGAAGAATGTCAACATACATATGAAAAAATACTCATCATCCAAGATTGTCAGAGTAATGCAAATCAAAACCACCTGGAACATCACCTCACCCCACTAAGATTAGCTCACATCACTAATCCTCAAAGTTGAAGATGCTGGCGTGGCTATGGAGAGAGGAGTTCACTTTTTCAGAGTTGGTGGGACTGCGAACTCATACAGCCTCTTAGAAAAATGTATAGAGAATCCTCAAAGAACTCAAATTATACCTCCCACTTGACACCGCAATCCCCCTACTAGGAATCTACTCAGAAGAAAAAAACATCATTTTATTATAAAAATATTTGCACTAGATTGTTTATTGTAGCTCAATTTATAATTGCCAAGATGTGGAAACAACCTAAATGTCCATCAACTCAGGAATGGATTAACAAGCTGTGATATATATATATATATACACATACACACCATGGAATATTATTCAGCCATAAAAAAGATGGAGACTTTATATCTTTTGTATTAGTCTGATTGGAGTTGAAGCACATTCTTCTTAGTGAAGTATCATGAGAATGGTAAAACAAACATCTAGTGTACTCAATACTCATATTAGGCCAGTAGACAATGTAATGTTTTCATAATCCATTCCTGGGCACAAAACTGTATGTGTATGTGTATATGCATATATGTACATAAACATATATTCATAAATAGATATATAAACATAGCAAAGTTATCTGAAAATATCTATAATAACTCAGAGAAACATAATGAAATTATTGAAAAATGAACCTTGGTTTCTCTGAGTTTAGACATTTTTTTTAATTAGATGTTTGAACATTTAACATTGCTTTTTATGTTTTTGATTCTCTGAACTCAGATTATAAGAAAAATAAATCCACATCTATAATAATTGTGCTACATATAACCAGCAACGTCAGAATCGGAATCATAACTATTTGTAGAGTAAACTGGAAGAATGTGGATGTAAAGTGAGTACATTCCAAAGCCTTAGCGATGAAAACAGTTTGTCAAAGAGCTGGTGAAGGGTTAGAAGAAGCTGGACATATAGTGTGGTAGTTGACGCACACACTGGGTAAACCTGATACAGGGAAGAGAAGTGTGTATCTTTCTGTTGCTGTGGACATCAAATTTCATAAAAGGTTATAGTATTTTATAGTGCTTATTGTTTGTTTTTTATTTTTATTTTGAATTATTTTTTTATAACTTCTTATGTAAAAAATAACATGATTAATTATGTCACTAAATTTTGTATTATCATAAGTCTTTACAGAAAAATATAAATTCTCAGTATCAGGAGTAGCACATTAGAAATTTTCAGCATGATTAACTTCGCAGTTTTCATTATCATTTGATTTTAGAATAGCTAGAGTCTTCATGACTTACATAAAACACTGATAGTATTTTTTTTCTCTCAACATACGTAACATACGTTTGTATTTGGTTACTTTAATTTTGGTTTGAGTTTTGAATTGTAGTTATAGTTATATTAAAATAACTTGAATTTTTATATAAAATGAAGTATTTATACTTCTAAACACATGGAAAGATTTTTCATTTCTCTCTGACTGGATCATGATCTTTATTTTTTTATGTTTCATATTTAGCCCATTAAATGTATATAATCAATTGCTCTGGATTATGATGTATGAGAACAGTCCAACCAGAAGATAGAGTCCTAAAATTCGGAGGAGTTTAATAGAGGCAGAAGTTCCCTTGCAACTCTCAAAAGAGAGAAGAAAAGTTAAAGCAGTTAAATTATTGACTGCAGGTCTCACTAAAGAAATTATTCGATGAGAGAAAGAAATGCTTATACATTTTCAGTGAGGCTGAAAATCAGCACAACGTCTGTGGAAAACAGTATGGAGATTTCTCAGAGAAATACAGTAGACCTACCATAATATCTGCCAGTCCCATTTCTGAGTATTCACCCAAGGGAAAAGAAATCATTTTATCAAAAAGACACTTGCACTTGAATGTTTAGTGCAGCTAAATTCACAATTGCAAATAAGTGAAATCAACTCAAGTGCTTGTCAATTCATGAGTGTTTTAACATCATATGGTATACGTATTCCATAGAGTACTACTCAGCCATGCAAAAGGATCAAACAGTGCCCTGCAACAATTTCCTGGGAACTGGACACCATTATTCTAGGTGAGTATCTAATGAATGAAAGAACAAAGGTCACATATGCTCGCTATTAAATTATAACTAACCCCTGAGCACACACATGCACAGAAAACTTAAAAGTGAGTGGAAATCAACCAGGCTTGATGGAGAAGGAGGGAAGATGCAAAAACCTGCCTAATAGTACAGCAATCACTCTGGGGGTGATGGGCACTTACAGCCATGACTCAAGCATTACAAAAATAATTCATGTAACCAAAGACATCTGTACCCCCTTAATAGTTTAAAATAAAAAAGTGAAATAGTTTAAAATAAAAAAGTGAAATAAAAAGAGCCATTCTTCTGTCTTTCAATAAAAAATTACCTTTCAAAATATTTCTGGATCACAGCCATCTAGTGCAGTTTAACTTTCGGGGCCACTTAGGTCTGAAGATAAGACACAAGACGTGACTCCCACAGGTGTCAGGCTGTGTTAGGCAAGCTGTTTTCAAAAAAGACCAAATTAGAAACTTTATTTTAGTAAATGTATCTGAAAATATCTAAATTACTAAATATGATTTTATATAATGATCTCATTGTTTAATAACCAGGAAATATTTCTAAATATTCATCCAAATTGAATATATGTATATGTATAATTACTATATTGTTAATTATTAGTCATCCTGCATAAATGTATTTTCTCATTTTTAAAAATTCCTCAGTTTTATAAATTATGGAATTGAGCTTTCATAGCTCATTTTATGTAAACATTAAGATAATAAAAATAATTAACATAAATTTCAATTAAAGATCTGTGTTAGGTTTTGTCTATCAGTCTTATTTTTGAATTAATTCAGTATTCATCAATAAGTTCTTTAAACACAGAAAAATAGTGTGTTATACAGCAGATGTAGCATATTAAGGAAGACTCTTTTTAATATAAGCCAAATCCTTATACATACTAAGAAATATTTATTGCTCCTATGATTACATGGGGTGACAAAATCAACACACTTAAAAGTACACAATGATTCTATAAATAAAGCCTGTGTCATTTATATATACTAAGTGTATTGAGCTAGAACCTCTTGTGGTAACACATAATATATAATGACCTTTAAAATCGTATGTGTTAAGAGTATCTATCTCTTAAAACTGTGGAATGTTTAAAAATTGGTCCACAATCATTTTTAAACAAATGTTTCATTTCACTTTGTGTATTCACATACGCAAAGGTTAGCCCTTTTACTCCTCAGCTTCTTTACTCCTTCACTCTCCTGGAATTCTGCTCCAGGACAGTGACCAATCATCACCAAGACAATAACGTACATCTGCACCCTGAAGAAACATCTGGTTTCATCTGGAATCTGCCCTGCTACTTATTATTAGTTTGTGTAAAGCAAGTGGATGTTTTATTTTATTGTTTATTTATTTTCATAAAAAAAGTCAACAAAGAGATAGAAAATGATCATTACTAGCTATGCTTTCCTGTGGTTTAACTCTTTTTATAGATTTCAACCACAGAAAATAGTTATTTCAAAAAAAAGGTTCCACATTTGTCACCTGAATATTTTGGTTCCCAATATACCCCTGGGATGAGAAAGCCAAGTTCAAAAAACAAAAAAAAAACTAAGACAGGAAATAATAATAATATTAGTAAATTTGAAAGGAGATAAAACAATCTTTGTGTATTCATTACTCGGGTCCTAACTCATTAACAATGATTAGCACATTTAATTCCATTTCCATTGGTCATCTCTTTAGACAAAATTAGAGAAATCATAATATGGCTGTTATATTTATTTATATTTATTTTACCACGTGCATGTATGCAATTGATACTTTTTATTTCAAAAGTATTATGCAAGTGATTTGGTTGTTTTATTACTTAAAATAATGGTGAGTAAAAACAATACATTTGTGTGTATTTACGTGCATGCTGTTTTTAGGGGGGAAAATTTCAATGTCACTTTCCATCATGTGCTTCTGTAATCAGCAGATGTTCTTAAAGATTTGGCTACAGAAGCCTTTTCAAAATACTCCAGGACAAGCTCAGCCAGGTGGCATACACCACAACAAATACCTATTGTGCTGCCCTTCAGCATTCAGCAAGGAGAACCTATGCTCTTCATCTTTCATCCCACTGAGACACATCCAGACAAATCAATATGCATGCTACAAGTAAACCATGAAAGTAAACATTGGATTACACCATCACACAGGAGCAATTCGTTGTTCTTACATAACTAAACTTTTAAAAGCTTAAGGAAATAAAGAGAATTGCAAATTTAGGTATTTTAAGATTCCATTCTAAAGATTTATCTTTTTTTACGGCAGAAAACATGCATTTTCTGTTTTCTTTATCACATACTTCTTTATAAAATATTCCTTCTGTTGGATTTTTTTTTATAGATAATCTCATTCTATTGCCAGGCTAGAGTGCTCAGGCATCAGCCTTGCTCACAGCAACCTCAACTGGTCTCAAACAATCCTCCTGCCTTAGCCTTCTGAGTAGCTGAGACTACAGGTGCCTGTCACATTACCTTGGCTAATGTTCCTATTTTCAGTAGAGTATATCTCTCATTCTTGCTCAGACTGGTTTCAAACTCCTGAGCTCCAGGGATCCTCCAGCCTCTGCCTCCCAGACTGCCATGAGTACAGGTGTAAGGCTCCCCACCAGGCCTGTTGTTAAATTGCATCTATTAAGAAAGGGAGGGCGGCGCCTGTGGCTCAGTTGGTAAGGCGCCAGCCCCATATACTGAGGGTGGTGGGTTCAAACCCGGCCCCGGCTGAACTACAACCAAAAAAAAAAAAAAAAAAATAGCCGGGCGTTGTGGCGGGCGCCTGTAGTCCCAGCTACTCTGGAGGCTGAGGCCAGAGAATCGCTTAAGCCCAGGAGTTGGAGGTTGCTGTAACAAAATTACCTATTTTTCATCAAAACTATTGCCAAAGATATAGTTTGATCTTTACAAGACTTAGAGATGCCATGGCACTCTACCAAGGGCCATAAAGTGAGACTCTGTCTCTACAAAAAAAAAAAAAAAAAGAAGAAAGAAAGGGAAACAAGGGCAGCACCTGTGGCTCAAAGGAGTAGGGCTCTGGCTCCATATGCCAGAGGTGGTGGGTTCAAACCCATCCCTGGCCAAAAACTGCAAAAAAAAAGAAAAAAGAAAGGGAAACGATTTCTGTCAGTCAGATAGACATTTTTTTGAAAAATGTCATCATTTTGTGTGTTTTTCTGTGAACATACCTTAAAATACACATAAATTTGTGATACCTATCAGGAATCCTGGCAAAGTTTCTAAGTGCTCTGGAAAGCACTATTAAAGGATAGTAGTGATGATGGAGCCAATAATATCTTACAAATAATATTACTAACTTTCTGTAAATAATTTTCAGAGACATGTGAGTATATTTGATAGTTAGAGATTAAAGAATATGACATGTATCTTAGTAAGTCATTGTGATCTAAAATTTAGGGCTTACAAAATCACTTAATACTAACCACCTTTTATCTGTGATAAAGCTTTTGTATGTTTCAAATGAAACTTTTTAAACTGATGAACAGTTAGCTGTAGATCTGTTTAAACAATTAAAATAAAGCATAAATAAGAAATTATCCAAAATAAATAATTAAAATGATATATGCAAAAAATCCTTTCCTAGGAACACTAACTCAATAGGTCATCCCGATTTCTAATATTTACTCAGTCAAAAAAATACAATGTGTACCAAAGATTGCATAATTGTACTTCACACCTTAACATTTACATTTTCATGAAAAAAAACTATTTCTTAATGCTCATATATGCTGTAAATAAACTTTCCAAAAATTACCTATTTGTCATCAAAACTATTGCCAAAGATATAGTTTTATCTTTAAAAGAATTAGTGACCAATATGTTTTAGGTAACAAAATGATGAGTGTGTACTTTCTCATTGAGCTATAACAGTATTATAATTAATAATAATATTACTTTGCGATTAAAAATAATATTTCAGGAAAAATCTTTACCATGGAAGGACAGGCACATTATGACAAACACCAGCAGAACCCAGAATTAAAGTATAGAGCAGGAATTAAATGATTTTTTTTAAATTTTTTTTATTAAATCATAACTGTATACAATGATATGATTATGGGGCATCATACACTCACTTCATAAACCATTTGACACAGTAACTGGGAATTAAATGATTTTATAGGAACTGTTGTTTATAATTATAATGAAAAGTAAATGTGTAATTCTTTGACGGAAAATTGTTACGTATTTTTTTCTTTCTCACTTTAAGTTTTCACATTTTGCTTGTGTGTGTCTAAATATAAAAATATCTAGTAATAAGTAGTCAGAGCATACTGATGAGTAGATTTATCCATTCCAATCTCAGGATTTGGTATTACGTCATACAAAGAGCAACTTCCACTATAATAGTCCTACAAAAATCAATTTTAAGATTTCACTAGGACACATATAAAATTGAGGCATGAGTCTATCTCCACATAACAGAAAACACAAAGAACAGTGACTTAAACAAATTTTATGTACTCCATAATTAACATGAATCATGTTTTATTCTGACTTAAATTTATAAAATTAATATAACAACTGCCTAAACAAATCATGGCTCAGAAAGTAAGAAGTAGTAACAATTTTTTCAAACTTTCAGGCCTAATTGCTCATATTATTTTGAATATATTCTGATTTATTTCTGTCTTCCTAAGTTGCATCATCCTTATTCCTGGTTATATAAATGAACCATTTAGAGAGTTTTAAAAAGTTTGACCAATGTCTGAGTCTCATGTAAGACAACTAAATCAGAATCTAAGGATGAGACTTACGTACCTGATATGTTAGGATTTTTCCCCTTTCCAGGTCATTGTTCTATGCCACTGGGTTTGAGAATCAGTACTCTTAAATTCTAAGCCTAGTATGCACTTTGCAAACTTATTTACTTCTGCAATATTCCACCTTGAGAGATCTAGAAATTGACTTCTATGTGTTTAAATGGGAATCAGGGAGTTGAATGTAATAAGAACAAAAAAATTAAACATGAAATGGAAATAATAGGTGGATCACACTCCCTTTCTGTCTCTCTGGCATAAATATAAGGATTATAAGTACAGTTTTGTTAGATGGAAATAATGCGTAAAGGTGAAGTCAGGGCTTTTAATGTAACCGCCCCCTGAAAGGCGTACATTTTACCTGTTAAGTCATTTTTTATCTTATCATCCCTGCCCCGCCCTCTCGCCTGTCTAAATTTCCATGGTCTGTTTTTCCACAATGTATGTCCATGCGTCTACATTACTGAGCTTCAGTTATAAGGAAGAACAGGTGGGAACGGCCCCCAGTTTCATTCATGCTCTTGCAACGGAAACAATTTCATTGCAGTTTATGGCTGAAAAGTGTTGCAAATATTATCCCCCTAAAACTGTAAACGCTTTTGTTACGAACTAAGTAATTCAATATACAAATAACAATATTAATACAATCCTACAGAAAGGAATTAAGAAAAAATAGAAATTATTTTATTGGAAGAAAAGATGTTTGATAAATAAGAGAAGGAACATCTATTTTGAAGAGACCGAATGCTTAGACATTCCTCTGGCAAGGATCATGAGGAATAAAGAGGAAATTAAAGAAAGGATGAACCTGCAATCTGAATACTTATTTAGGATAATACACAGAAATAGAAAAAAACTTATTTTGTAACAAGTTGTGAAAATGTTAAAGATCTTTGACTTGAGGGGGCTTTGTGGAAGTTAGGCTTTCTTTTTATCATAGATATTTAGTTATTTTTTATTTTGCATTGAGCATGTAGTACATTGTAATCATAACCTAAATATGTAATTGTACATATACGTGTGGATATGTACACATATGCCCACATATGTCTACACAGGTGTATATATTACACTACTAACCCTGACACCCTGGTGAATGTTTTTAGAATTGGCTACACTTTAACGTTTTATTTCTTTACATATTTTCCAAATTAAGAAAAATTACTATGCAGTCTAAAATTTTAAACTATAGAAGATGACATAGCTTTTCTATTTAAAGTGTGTAAAATACAAAAGAAAGAAATAAGTTATGTAGAGGTAGCCTTCATAACATGTTAATGCTTTCCTATACTGTTTCCTTTCCTGGTCCTAAGGTCACCTCATCACAGTAGTTTTGAAACCTATTTGCAACTTCATCAACACTGATGTACCTGTGAAGTTTCAGGAACTAATAGTAAAACACAGACTACAGTTTTTGTTGTTCCTCATTGTAATTCTTTTATATGTGATTCGTACCTGTGAACAAAAGCACAATGCAATAATTGCCTTGCAGATGTATTTAATTTACAGGTTGGGTGACGAGAGAAGTGTGTTTCAGAGCGTTCAGCCTTGTTAACCACAACATACAAGCTAAAGTATTCTCTTCAGCAGGTGAAGCCTGCAGATGTTGTAGCTTTGATTTTACAGGCAAGGAAATGATTTTGTTACTATTTTCTTTTGTGGCAGCTTCCATTTTTACATTATTTATATAAAAGAAAAACTCAATTGGGGACATTTCTCCATATAATATATAACCATGAATAAATAGCATCATTCTTACAAACCAACCATTTTATTTTATTTTTTTCACTGAGTAAACAATTTTGAAACCAGGTTTGGTTCCTGTATATCTTCTCTAAAAGCCAGCTGATGGCACTTTCAGTCACACTCAGAAAGGTATTACTCTGCCCAATCAGTGGGTGGCCAGCTCACAGAGTATCAATCAGATATCCTCCCAGAATTCAGTAAGATATGACGTGAAGATGGGGGAAGCAATGTTTCAGAGAGAGATGACATCAGCAGCACTGCAATTAACTCCAAATTTAATTTAAAAAAATACTGAAAACTTCTTCTTGGCTAGTTCTCTTACAGGAGGTCTACAGATGAGGAGGCTATGAGTATGGCCACGCCCTGAGTATCACAACAGATACACATAGATTAAACACTTCCCAGTATAAGTAGAAATTTTTGTGGGTGTGAGTGCAATAGCACATCATTTATAAACGTACAGAATCACCAAACACACTCAAAACTTGCTACCTCTCTTTCCTGATTGTTTGTTTTATTTTGCTTAACCATCTCTACTGGGTAACCATCAATTTTGTGATAGGGTTCTTCAGAGAAGAAGATGCAATAGACTCCTCCCCATACACACACACACAAATACACACACACATACAAGGGAGAAACTGATAAGGCATTGATTCACACAATTTTAGCGGCTAATATATTTGAAGTCTGTGAGAAAGATCTGCCAGTTGCAAACTCTGGTCTAATTTCTCTATTATATATCTGAGGCAGAATTCTTTTTTTCTTTGAGAGAGAACAGTCTTTGGTTTTAAGACCTTCAATTGATTGGACGATGCCCACCCACCATTTGCAAGGTTATCTACTTTACTTAAGGTGAAATAATGGTAAATATTAATACATGTAATATCAACAATATATTTTTGCAGCAACACGTGGACTAGTATTTGTTCAAATAACTGGAATAATAACGTAGCTAAGCTGACACATGCAATTAATTATCACTTCGGTGGGCGTGCGTTACATTCATTTTATCTGGTTTACTGCCTGTGTCCCCAACAATCAGATAATGTAAGCAGGATAAAGGGAAGCTTTAAAATCTATTTTGTTTATTTTGAATCCAAACGTCCTGTAAAGTCACATGGCCTATACTGGGCACTCAGTAATGAGTCAATGAAAGGTAAAATAAAAGAGATGAAAGGCTATTTTTCCTAACAGTATGAGGAACTTTAACCTATTGAAGGTATAATGAAATTATTGCCTATTTTCACAGTACATAGGCATATGAATTTAAATATTTCTTAAAGGCAATCTGACCAAAGAATCATTGATTCATACAGCAAAGACTAAATATGATGATCCTGCTTTCTGCTTTCTGTAGCTTTTTCTTAGTAACAAGGACAAGTATGAATAAACTACTACTACTGAATGTCAATTTGAGAAACAAGCTGAAAGAAGGCCAATATTTACACAAATAGTGACAAGTGTCTTGGCATGTGAAAGAGTGGGGGACAGGGTAGACAAGGTTGAGAGTATTCAGAGATGGGGTCAGAAAGACAACCCTGGAAGGCCTGCCAGGGAGAGTTGCAGGGCGTTCAAAGCACTTTACTTTTGATTTAATTCCTTAGTGAGATTGAAATCAACTCAGATACATTTCGATCTGAGGAATTATTTTATGTAACTTGTGCATTAAAAGAATATATTGGCTGATGTTTCTAAATTAAATTGTAGAGAAGAAAGAGAAGAGGCAGTGACACTAGTGGCAATATGAATGCAACCGTCCAGAGGGGGGATGGTGGTGTAGGGAGGGTGGAAAAGGAGAAATAGTTTACAGGCAGAGATTCTAGGATTTGTGAAACAAATCATATTGCTCAAGCAACTAGAAAGAGATGCCACTAATAGACATAAGGAAGATGTCATAGAAGATAATTTTGTTAGGAAGATCAATTCTTGTGGACATGCTTTAACTTCAAGACACGTGGATAGCCAAGAACAGATGTAAAAAATCTAGGCTAGGATTGTGCATTTGTACAACATACAGAGAAAGAGTGACCAGGGATAGTAGAACACCCAGGTGGCTCTGTGCTAAGGGACAAAGGATTTGATGTAGAAAAGCAGCCAACTCTATCAAATGCTGCTGATACAGAAAATAAAGACTAACAAATGCTCTGAACTTGAATCAAATAAGAGTCATGGAATGCAAGATATGAATGAAGGGATTTCAAGATAAAATGAGAGAAAGAAATTGAAAACAGTAGGCAGAGAATGTAAGAAACATTGATATAACCCCAAAGAAAGCGGAGTGGCAGCTAAAAGAAAATATGAGCTCCACAAGGTGTGTGCTTGATCCTGCTTCTAAAATGGATTGCAAGAGGGACTTTACCTAACAATTGTAATCAGTGTAACCTGGCTTATTGTACCTTCAATGAATCCCCAACAATAAAAAAAAAAAAAAGAACATGTGACCAGGTATTCCCTCCTGTTACCCAGTATAGATTCTTCCTGTAAGTTAAATGAAATGAAGGGCAAAGGAATGAGTATCAATCGAGATTAGTGAATATTGTGATTCATCTTGGGAGTTACCATGTATAAAGAGGAAAGTAAGAACGTTAAGGAGCGGAAGGATGGTGCAGCATCCATGGAGTGTGGGTTCAAGTGGAGTTAAGGAGTATTAGAGCTTGGGCATTGGAGCAAATGAGTTTGAAATATAAGAACTGGTGGTTGGAGAATAAAATATTTGAAATCAAAGTTCCAGAAGGTTTCGATTAACAGTAATAACATTAACAAAGTGGCTACTGAGGATGAAAGACAAAATGATGCATGAGAGGAGCCCAAGGGAGCGAGAAGCCAGGGCAGTGAAGTAGGAAGTTACGCTTCTCCATGTGTGGTAATCATCCACCTGTGGGGGAGACCTGGGCAAGGCACAACAGAGCCCAGAAAGGAGCAGATGGTTGCATCAAAGACACCTGTTTCATTTGATGACATGAGATTTAAACAAAGGGAAAGGATAATGATCTAGAAACAGCAATGAAGAAGTCCTTCTGCAACTCTGGAAACTGTGGGTCAGGGCGTGAGAGAAGAAAGCCTGATTCGGGAGAGAGGGCAGTAGAGGGACACCATCAGAGGGGAGCTCGGTTTCATCCAGCAGCAATGGAGAAAGGAATTTCACAGAGGAGTGAAGATTCTTTTTTTTGTTTTTTAGTTTGTCATCACTGGCTGCATTCTGGAAGGTACACTAAGAGAGTTTACAGTTGACGTGGCATTTCTTTGTGTTTTGATATCTTAATTTACAATTGAAGTTCAATCACACTCTGAATGATCTGCTCATATTTTACCAACTATTCCCTTTGCGTATTAGGAATTTCCCTATTATTTCATACAAACTGCATATATACAGTGTGTATATACTATGTATACACAAATATCAACTTCTCACTGTTATCTGTGTTGCTGGTATGTTTCTAAGCTTTCTGTTGAATTTTTTTATATTTCATTAATGATATATTAAAGTCATGAAATAAAGCTTATTTGTATTTATTCAAATCTATCAAACATTCTTTGTTTATTTCACAGATTTTTTCCCCGCATGAAAGGCCTTCCCTATTGCATGTCAAAATGCAGACCACGAAAGCTTAGTCCAAGTTTGCAGTTACACATTTATATGAAACAGTCATTTATAATTTTGAAAATCTGGGTTGTTGAGGGAAGAAGAAGTCAAGGAGCAAAATTGATTTTATCATGTGCTCAATAAATGTCTCAAAATCATGGTCAAGTAACTTACTTCTTTAGGATGTTTATGCATAGTAATAGAATCATTGCCAGGGTATTTATTCTGTTTAGTTGATATGTCTGTCTTCTTATATCAGCATTATACTGTTCAGGCATTTGTGTCACAGATGAAAATTTACAGACATAAAAAAGAATTTCAGGTATCATCTTAATAAAAAGCCTTCAGAACATTATGCTAACGCGTCCACATTTTTTTCTGTGAAAGTACATGCTTTTCTGTATAAACTAGACAACTGAGGGAGCTAGTAGTCATTTTCATTGGCTGTTAGATTTAGAGATGTTTTAATTGTTGCTAAATGATATTTTACCATTCTCCTACAGAAAAAATATACTGAAATTACAGAAAATATACATCATTACAAAAAATATATCGTATTATAGAAAATATACATAATTGGGTGGTGCCTGTGGCTCAGTGAGTAGGGCGCCGGCCCCATATGCCGAGGGTGGCAGGTTCAAACCTGGCCCTGGCCAAACTGCAACAAAAAAATAGCCGGGCGTTGTGGCCGGTGCCTGTAGTCCCAGCTGCTCGGGAGGCTGAGGCAGGAGAATCACGTAAGCCCAGGAGTTGGAGGTTGCTGTGAGCCGTGTGATGCCACGGCACTCTACCGAGGGCAGTAAAGTGAGACTCTGTCTCTACAAAAAAAAAAAAAAAAAAAGAAAATATACATAATTGTAAGAAAATATATTTAACCTTAAAGATACTGGAAACAAATGACACATAGGAAAGAACCAACTGAAAACACTTGGAAGACTCTCTCACCAGTCTGTCTCCGATCCAGGTAAATCTCCTCTTTTGATATTTGAAATTTGACAAAGTCTCTTGGAAAATGTCATTTTATTAGGCATTGTCCAGTGCCTCCTGCCTCTCATCAGCATGTTTTGTACAGCTAAATCCTATGCATTTTTTCATTTTCAGTTTTAAATAAGAAAAGCTTTCTTCCCACAAACCCCACTTCACACTTGCATACAGTGTACTTTTCCTTTTCATCTCTGGGCAGAATTCTCATGCCTTGACCAATGTCAACCCTTTCTCAGCGACTGTCCATTCTACTGGTGAAGGGACTACATTTGTCTAGACTCTCAGAAACTCACTACTAACACAGAGTCATGTCATGGGGTGCCAGCAGTACATGGAGTGTTGAAACAATGGGTAGAAAGAAGAAAGTGTACAGGCACTGTGCTCCCTTGGTCTCTGAGCCAAGCCACTCAGCATTGCTTGGTATCGAAATTCTCACTTAAAAAAGAAAAAGAAAAACTGAAAGAAGGACTCAATCTTATTAACATATTTTAAGACTAAAGATTAAAGAGATAATATATAAAAGAATATAAATCCCACATATATCATATAATAAACAAGTGATTGATGATCATATTATCATTGTTTGAAAAGTCCCCAGAAGTACATTATTTTAAAACAACAATTAACCCCCCGGCTAAGGAGGGATCAATAATAAATGCAGAGGACATTCCTAACAAAAAGGCCAACCAACAAAGCATGGGGTGAGGAGAACACCAAGGAATGTCAGCATATAAGAATTATTCAAATTGGGAACTCTCAGTAAGAAAGTGGTTTAGCAGCCTAAAAGTGAAGGTGAATGCATATTAAATGGAAAATGGTAAATTGTGGGGAGTTATCACAGCACAAACTTTGTAGCTTAAACTCATTGGTGGGGGGAGTCATTACGAGAATTCAAGAATTCAAGTACAGTTCATATGCAGAGTAAAGTAAGCCGTCAAAGACCTGAGGGCATACTGAGGGGGAGAGATAGAGAGGGAGGTGGGGGTGAGAGGGACTTCACTTCCTTAACTACATCCACAACACATCACGAAGTCAACTGTTACACAGGTCACCATTAAGATTTTATCTGAGAAAAAAAAAAAAAGAGTAGTAGAATAGGAGGTAAAAAAAAAATCACGTTTTTAATAGAATTTTTGTTGCTATTTTCAAACTTTAAGCCTTCAAAAGTCCTTTTTATTATACATTGCTTTCAAATAATAGTTAACCAATGATAATTGTCACCCTGTCTCTTCTCACCAGTTTCTCATTGTAATAAACTGACACAAAGACATTTCCAAAACATAAGCTTAGATGATGCCCATGATGTAAATTCTATTTAAAATAAGCAACCAATATGAAAGGAGACGCAGAATGGTTTTAGTTTTAATCGTAACTTTCCATTTTAAATTTTCATTACTTTATTGTTTTAGATATTTGACCAATGCATGTTTTACATAAATGAAATAGCACTTTAATGAAAAATAAGTATTGGAAATAAGAGAATCCTTTTTACAATGACTTTGATAAGGTGTAAATACCAGTATTTTTCTATAGCTTCAAAGGCAGAAGGTTAGCAGTCTAGATATATCCACCAATAATTTTTATTTTTATGTGATTTCTATGTTTATTTAGGCTGCTTCAATTATTACAGGCATCATGAGTATTATTTTTTAACTTTTGTGAAATTATCAGATAAACTCTATATTCAAGTAATTTACTTCCCATTATTTAGAATGAATATGAGATATTTTTGTCATATCTTCAAATGAACATATATAAATTGTAGTTAGCTGAAATACTTATTTAAAAAATTGTTCTAGCTTGAATAAAGCAATTGTTGACCTACTGACATTATGTGCTTCTGACTAGCCTTTGTTGGCTCTCTCGAGTCTGACTTATTTTTAAATGTTACAATAATTAGTGATAAATAGTAATATTTAAGTAAATATCAATATGACCAAATAATAGATACAACATCCCATAAAATGAGAGCTGCTGTCAATATATGTCGTAATAAAGATGATGATGTCAAATCTAAACAGCTCTACTTGCTAAGCTTTTGACAAAATCAGGAACACTCTCGGGTCATACTTAATTGAGCCATAAATGTTAAGGAGCAGGAACACAGAAATGGTTCCATTTTGTAGGTCCTCTCCAAAAGAAACTGTCTTTCAAGAGCAAAAATATTTTAAAGTTATCTTCTCAGGGAACACTTTTAAAAATTAAAATATATATATATATAATCACGGGATGACACAACTTGGGCCTTGGAGATTATGTAATTCATCTCTCTGTTTCAACAGAGAAAAGCAGACATGAAGAGGATGACATTCTAATATTAGCTTTTTTATAGCTTACTTTTTAATTTCTATAACTATATTTTTTTCCTGCTGTTCTTTTCCTTTATCTACAATACCTTCTACTTTTTAGTTCTGTGCTCTTTATTTCCTCCAATATTTTGAAATGCCTTATTTTTTGTTGGGTATTGTCAAGATAAACAAAGAGAAATAAGATAATGAAAATACCTCTGCACAATATTTGACAATATTCATCAACTTTATAAATGCAAATCATCATTTGGATTATTAATGCATTTCTGATAAAATGCTTCCAATATAGTATAATTAAAAATTCTATACAATAGTATGTTTATTCTTTGTCAAAAGACTGACATGAGATTCTTTAACACTCCTACTGAGAATTAAAACCTTTTCCATCCTCCTTGATCTGGGTTGCTCAGTAGATTATGGAGGATATGAGGCTGTGCCAATTTGAAGCATAAGCTTTAAGAGGAATGGAAGCACCTTGGTATCAAGAGTTCAGAGTTTTATTTTTATGTTTTTGCTTTTATTTTTTGAGACAGAGTCTCCCAAGGTAGCCTGTTGTTACATCAGTCTAGCTCATAGCAACGTCAAACTCCTGGGTTCAAATGATCCTCCTGCCTCAGCCTCCTGAGTAGTTGGAATTACAAGGCACCTGCCATAACACCAGGCTGTTGTTTTCCTATTTTTAGTAGAGACAGGATCTCTGTCTTGCTCAGGCTGGTTTTGGACTCTGGAGTTCAAGGGATTCTCCTGCCTAGGCCTTCCAGAGTACTGAGATTACAGGTGTGAGTCACCGCACCCAGCCAGAGTAGTTTCATAAGAACCTCAAATACTATGTTGGAAGTACCAAATGGAGACCACTTGAAGAAAGGCTAGCACCCAGACATGGGGATGTGTCCATTTGTATCACCCAGCCCCACTCAGCCATCATCTAAATGGTACTGAGTGAACCCAGTTGATATTCTTTAATCACAAAAAAAAATGTAGAGATGATAAAATGGTAGTTAGTTTAACTAATAAGTTTTAGAATGGTCTGTTTTGCAGCAACAGATAGTTGGACATGATGTGTGTACGATAAAATAATAAACAACTATAAATTGAAAGAATCAGCTCTCATTATCCAATATGGTCTTATCTCTGAGATAAATTAAGTGTAAGACTGAGTTAAAAGTTATTATCTATATTATGAGATAAATTAATCGCAAAAGAGAACTACAAAATGATGTCTGTTATGTTTCTACTCAAAATATTATCTATTATCTAGTTGTATGTTATAGCCATTTCATTAAAGGGATTGGGTACCTGAATTATATCCCTAAAACTTGTAAGACAGCTCAACTTTGGGAGAAAATAAAAAAGGAATTATATGTGTCTACATTGGAAAAAGATATAAATGTACTGTGCAACTTATAGCTTGGACTTTTATGTTTAATGAAAATCAATGCGAAGAAAGAAAATAGGACCGAGAGTAGTGTGGGCTTGAATTTCCTTAGTCTTACACTGCTTAGTACCTAGTATTATATAGATGCAGGAATTTTAGTTTGTGTCCTTGTCTTTGGACTGTCTTTTAAAATACTAGGATGATCAGTAAGTTACTATTGAGTGTCTTAGCAAAACATTTCATCAGATTCAATTGAAATTCAAAGCTACATTCCTTGTTGAGCAGATCTGGTCGGAGAAGAAATGTACAAATTCTGAACATCGGGTTTGCATTTCTAATCACCCTCCATACACCACGCAGCATACATAATGAAAGATGATTACACAGTCACTGGTAACACAGCTGGGAGGTGTTCTCTGAATAAGATTTTTGTTCTCTTTTCATTTCAAAACAGCTTTTATTTCCATGACATCTTGCCTAGAGCAGATGGTCTCAAAAGTTAAATTTGACCATGAATACTACATTAGTTGTCATGTAACTAGAGAAGAAAGATTATAAACAAGAAAAACTTCTTTTTAAAATGTTTCATTCATTTCACTTTTATATTATGTGTGTATGTTTTCATCTGGTGGAGAAAGTATTTAGCAAATATAGTTTATTTCTGTTTTATAACTCAATATTGCTTCGTTTTATTTCTGACCATTCAAATTCAAACAAGTATGCATCTCGAGAGTCATTAATATGCAATCATGCCTTACAATGATATCAACAGCACAGAAAAAGAAAAGTTTCTCTCATTGTTTTCCAACTAGAGGATCAATATAAGCAGATGTTCTGTTCTTGAGTTGGCAAGAGTATCAGCACTTTTGAAGAAGGTACACACAGAGTTGAAATATCCTCCAGTAATTGAAAAATGGATCTCAGCATGGCAATAAGAATGAGAAGTTGAACATTTTAAAATGGTGCTACCATCTGAAACGATCTAATACTTATATATTTTTTTTGCATTAAGTTCATAGACTGTGTGCCAGGTCTTTAGCCTTAAGAGATCATCTTCTGGCTCCCACTGATTAACATTATTTCCTCAGTATGAGAAAAAGAATAGGGGAGGAAGATGATTATCACAGGGCCAAAGTGTTGAAAAAGTGCGAAATATTCAGAAAATTTCAAAATAACACAAACAGAGAGAATCTCAGGAAATTATACTTATCGAGTGGATCTAATAACACATATTTTTATTTTTCCTAGGCAGTTATTATGTATTGTGTAACAAAACATTTGACAGAAGGTAAGACTAATTCGAGAATTTAGAAAAATATTCTAGTTGTTGATCAAAACACTAACTTGACATTTCTCATGTAAATATTAAAGATTATATAATGTAACAGATTATCTCAGTACCAACAACATATGACATAAAGGACAAAAAGATTTGTGTTCCCAGCTGATGGGATTGCTCAGGTGTGATTATTAACTAGAGAGAAGGACTAAATGCTTGATAGAGATTTTATCTTACCATTCAGCTGATTTTATACCTGGTCATTAAGCGACACCAACTTTTCAGAGTAACATTTGAATTTGGCCACTTTGCATTTATTCCAACGCTGATGCCCACCACCCTGGGGACAGATGTACACAACTAATTTGAAGAGAGAATGGTCAAAGCAAAGGTGATATTTTAACTAGAAGATTTCATGGGAAATCCATACACCCTTAATATTAGATAAAAGAACACTGGATTTGTTTATAATGAACATAATTGGGCATTTAAATTGGTATGTTAATAGCTTATCCACTAATTAACTTGTGATTAGTTTCCATAGGTAGTGCGGAATCAAGAAAATAATTTTATGATGATGTTTAGAAGGTTAATTTTAATTTTTCCTTTTTGTGTGTTAGAGGCAAATATTGAAAGTGTTCCCCATTTCAAAACTTAATTAGCATAAAGAAATATAACCTACATATTCATACACTTATAGAGGCTTTATTATTTTCATTATCTAACCATATATTTTTTTTCAGATGTAATCTAAACTTTACTTTTCTTTGTTCTTGAATAATAAATTGATTCTTTAAAAAAAAAACTCCTGAAATATATTTTAGTCATTATCACATTTTTGTGTTTTTTATATTCAGAGAAGAACAGCAATCATTAAGGCTCAGTTTGATTTGGTTTTCTGTCATAAGTGTCAGGTATAAAAAATACTTTACAGCACAGCTATAAAGTGTGTCAATATGATTAAAGTAGCAGTAGGATTTTTTTTTTTTTTTTTTTTTGGCTATAAATAGTGTTCTGTAGCAGCTCAGGAGTTCTGCAAATGACATTTACCCAACTAAAGTAATAAAAAGAATAATCATGTGGTGGAAATTTACATCTCATAAGGAAAAAATGGTAGATTCTAAATTGAGTTAGTATTGAAACTTTCTATTTTCTTTTTTCCATTAAAAAAAAGTATTTGATATAACAGAGGTTGCTGTCTAAGAGATTAGTATTCAAAAAGTGCCTCTGTGCTTACTTAGCTGCCTCAGCACTTTAGTAGTAAAGTTAAAAAGAAGAAGTAATAAAAACCAAATGAGATTGCTCAGTAGGTGCAGCTGGTCACTATTATGGAACCGCAGTGTAAACAGCATTGTTCATACACAATTTCTGGCTATGGGTGATTTTCCTGCAAGTGTCCTGATTACTGAATATCTAATAATATGCTAATCATGTAAGTCAGTCTATGTTTAGTATTATAAGTATTAGTATTAGCAGCACTTTCCTGTTATTAAGGTCTTAAATTAATATTTAAGACCTTTCCTATTAAGAAGGTCTTAAATAGTTTGAAACCTAGTTTATTTTTTTAAAAAAGCAAACATAGGGGCTTTGGAATCTTTGATTACTTGTTGATAATGGTTTGTTTCTGCAATAAAGAAAAGTTCATCTACAATGCTGATTGCACCTTCACAGGAACAGGAATTACATTTAATTGGAAATCATTTTCTCTGAAATAATTTCTAGCTTTAGGTCAACAGTTTTATGGACTCAACTTTCTGGAGGGTATATCTTAGTTGCCTGATTATATCACATTACCTAGATACACCTAGGAAGTCACTGAACACTTAGCCCTCTTGTGTTTCAATTATTTTGCAGAAAAATAGACTATAAATCAATATAGCTATTCTAATGTTATAAATGAAAACTAGCCAACGGAGCATATTTTTCTGCATATAAATTCAGAACGAAAGCAATCTTAGTCAACATTTTCTCAAAAATGTTGTATGCTATTATTGTTTAAAAATAATTTTTGTAGGAAAAATGGCAAGAAATTGTTATGGAATAATGAACAACACACTCTTTTGGAATAGTAACTAATAAACATCTTGATGATAAATAGAGATGGATGATGAATAGATGACAGATAGATAAATATAGATAGATACAATATTATTGATAAAGCTAATAGTAGAGTTTCACTTCCACAGAAAAGGAGAGGGTCATAGCTTTCAATATTTTCCCCACTAAGCATAACCCCAAACCCTAGACATCATATCTAAAACCAAACTAAGAAAACTTTCAAAGAGAGAAAATAATAGGCCAGATTTACTATGGACATTTTCACCCAAGAAAAGACGTGTAGTAAGTTCCTTATGCTTTCTGTTTTTGCCACATGGATCTCAGAGGTAGTAACTGAAAACACCAGCAACCCAGAAATGCCAGTTGCAGCAGATGAAAAGCTCCCTCAGTCTCCTGCTGTCTTTATTAAAGGACAAAGATACCGAAGTCTAGCAAAACAGGAAAATTTGAGGTAGCAATGCTGGATTGCAGAAAAATGGCTCAAGAAAAAAATGCTCTCAACTGCAATCAAAGCTTGAGAGGATAGGCAAGAGGCTATATTTCCACCCTCCTGATACTGTAACAACATGCCCCATTAATCCTCTACACTTGCCTGGGTGATATCCGAAAGGGCTATATAGGGATCTGGGACTTTCATCTGCTGGCATTGGGGGTGGGGTGGGGGCAGTGAGGCAGGTTGTCATGAATTATGGTAGTTTGTCCCCCTCAAGTATTAGAGAAAACCATGAGAGGTACCTGAACTTCAACTTGCTCCCCCATCTAATGTTATAAGGTGCCTCTCTCTCCCCGAGACGAGGTGATGTCAATGAAGGTCGAGTGGAGAGGCAGAACTTTCACCACTAACTTGTTCCAAAGCCACCAGCCTCCGTGTGGAGGCTACATGAGGAACAGCAATGATGCACTCTTCCTTCTATCGAAGGACATTTAGTGGAAGCTTAGTAGAGAATGAGAATGAGAAATTTTACCCCATGCAGCAGTAATAAAAAACCCCCATGTTTAGTTGTCACCAGAGGCTGAATGAGGAAACTGGAGTTCTGTTCCCAGCTACCAAAGACAAAGTAGCATTCCTTTCTCCTTGTCAGAGCAGCATTAATAAAATTCAAACAAACCAGAAGCTTTAAGTAATGTCCAGAGTCTCTTACATAATTCTCCAAATATGCAGACTTTAAAAAATTTAGTAAACATTGTCGCGGACCGCCAGTCGAATGAGTCTCAGTCCGAGGGCTTTCAGGGCGAACGGCTCAGGTTGATTGGAAGGTCGACGCAGGGTGATTTGACAGACTACTACACACCACGAGTGATGAGGAAAGTAGCTGCAACTTTATTGATTTTTAAGTCTGGTATTTATACATTTTCTTTCCAGGGTTAAAACAATGTAATCATTATTTTGCTTATGCTTGTAAATTATCTTTGTGCCTCCAATTATCTTTGTGTCTCCATATGTGGTTTATCATGCATTATATGTCTTCAAGGTTTTGCTCTTTGGAGGGAGGTGGTTTATTTTTTCAAGGTTTTTGTTCTAGGGAAGTGGTTTCATTAGTAACACCTGGTTGCTTCCCCTTATCTAGGAATGTCAAGGCTTGTAACTTCTCTTAGTTCTGTAATTGTTCTCAGTTTCTTATGATCTCTTTTAAAAACAGCTGAACATATTCTTTTATGTATAATACTTGACTACTACTATATATTTTTACTCTAATTAGTAACTATATTTTGATTTATAGTTAATTGTTTATTAAACATTAAACTACTCTATTGATTTGTGTTACATATGAAAATTAGTGAAGTAAGACATTTTTCTAAGTAAAGTTTTACTGCAGGAGGTGTCATGTTGGATCATCTTGTTTGCCGTGCCTGCATTCTCTCGATGTACTATTTCAATTCACTGACATTTATGGTGGGGACGTGCTGTTGTACAGGCTCTCTTGGAGCCACTGAGTCCGGCACAGCCATACTTGCTGTGTTTAATTGTGGATCAGTAAGTCACTGTGTTTATTCTTAGTTTCTCAAGACAATCAGGCAATAAACAGGCATTCAACTCACCAAGCAGGTTTCAAACAAATTTCAGGGTAAAGGTCCTTTAGGCTTTTATGCCGTACCTCATGAGTTTTTACGTTCACTAAAAGGCATGCTAGGCAACTTATGCGCTGCTGTCGCAAGCCAGGGGGACTGGGGGCAACGCTCCGGGGAGCACTCACCGCCTTACCACAGTTTTTACAACGCGGACAGAGCCATCCCGCCACGGCTTGATGCCGGGGGTGCGGCAAAACATACAAAGAAGCAGAAAGATCTCTAACAAGTGAAAAAGGTACAAAATAAATGCAAACACAAAAGTAGAGTAGTAGAGATAGTGAAATATGTGACAAAAAAGTTAGAGTAGGCATCAAAATAATATTTCAATAAGCAATTAGAAACATCCCTGGAGTTAAAAAAATAGTCTCACCAGCATTATATGACCAAAAATTATAGTTTAAAAAAAATAAAATAAAATTATAAAAAGCCTCAGTGAATGGGACCAATAGCAGAATGGAGGGACAAAAGAGAGAATGAGCTGGGAAAAGAGCTAGACTGACAACCTGTGAAAATACAGAAGAAAGCAGCAATGGCGGGCCTGACAACCTTTGATTACTGCTGAGCACATGGGGATTGTAGCTCACGGATCCACTCAACTATCTCAGCAGAAGCCAGGAATAGCAATGACATTACCCAAGACATGTCTAGAGAAGAGGCAGAATTGTTTGATATTTATATGTGTGTTTTATTCCTTCATGACATATAGAGATACCCACAAATTTCTGAGACTTTTATATCAGGAGAAGCACTACCAGCTTGTACTGAAAGGAAAAAAAAAGAAAGAAGGATTTCAGAACCCCCAAATCCCACAAGCAGGAAATAGGCTTATAAAACTCCTCTGCTGGGCAGCACCTGTGGCTCAAAGGAGTAGGGCGCTGGCCCCAAATGCTGGAGGTGGCGGGTTCAAACCCAGGCCAAAAACTGCAAAAAAAAAAGAAAAACCCAAAACATAAAAGCTCCTCTGCTACACATGTGTCTCCTTACACGAATGAGGACGTCTCACTTCTAGGGCAAGGCTACAAAACTAGATGATAAAATCCTGAGCCCAGAGAGAGAATAATTGATAGAAAGAGCATGCCTTGAAACCCACCAACATTTTTCTTGTTGGATTTCAAAATTGCTTAGGTCCAGTGATACCTTCTACTCTTTCAGTGTTCTCCTGTTTGGAATAGACCCGCATAACAGTTACGTATACCTTCCTCACTAGTGTACTTTGGATATAAATAAAGTTTTCCCAAGGATAAATTATATCCTGAGACCGTACCTGATTTGAATTATTTAGATGAGAGAGAGGGAGATTTGATGCACACAGAGAGTAGGTTGGAAGATGCTGGCCTTGGAAATTGACATGATAGAGCCATTAAGTGGAGGAATGCCCACAGCTACAAAATGCTGGAGAACACGGTATCAGGTTGTGCCTCACAGCCCCGAAAGGAGTCAGAGCTAGGAGTGCGCCCACCCAACTAACACTTGATTTCAGCCCAATAAAACTAATGTCAGACTCTGGTCTTCCAGAAATAGGAGAATGGTTTTGTTTGAAACCACCAAAGTTATGGTAGTTTGTTAGAAAAGCCATGTGAACTAATACAGATAACCATCAACCGACAGGATCCAGTTGACATGTATAGAACCTGCCACCAATAATAGCAACAAAAAATTGTTTCCAAGTGCTCATAAGAAAGATGCTAAGACAGACCATATCCTAAAGTATACCTCAATACATTTAAAATAATTTAAATGATAGAAAGTTATTAATCACAATGTAATTAATGTTAGAATCAGTAATATAAGAGTCTTCAGACACGTGGAAACTAAACAACACACTTGCAAATAAACTAGAGGTCAATATGCTGAAGAATGAAACTCAACCCCTGTCTCTCATTATATATAAAAACCAATTCTAGAGGAACTAATGACTTGATAGTAAAACTTGAAACTATGAAAATTATGAAGGAAAACCTAGAAAAAACATATAAACCTATAAAAAAACCTATAAACATCAACAGGATGTTTATAGCCCTAATCATTATATAAGCTGTCCATGTAACAAAAACTTTTCTACCCTCTTAATATTTTGGATTAAAAAAAAAAAAAATCCCAAAGCATGGGCACCAAAACCAAAAGTAAACAAATGGGACTTAAACTATGAAGTTTCTGCACAACAAAGAAATGATCAACAAAAAGAACAGCCAGCCAGAAGAATATCTGCAAACTATACATTCTTCAGGGGACTAACATTCAGAATTTGCAAAGTATTCAAGCAGCTCAACAACAAAGAAACAATTTACCCCATTAAAAAAGCAGGTCAAGGGGTGGTGCCTGTGGCTCAGTGAGTAGGGCTCTGGCCCCATATACAGAGGGTGGCAGGTTCGAACCCAGCCCCGGCCAAACTGCAATAAAAAATAGCCAGGCGTTGTGGCGGGCGCCTATAGTCCCAACTACTGAGGAGGCTGAGGCAAGATAATCGCCTAAGCCCAAGAGCTGGAGGTCACAGTGAGGTGTGACGTCCCAACACTCTACCAAGGGTGACAACATGAGACTCTGCCTCTAAAAACATTTTAAAAAGCAGGCCAAGGACATGAATAAATATTTAAAAAAAAAAAAAAAACACAAACAAATGTCCAACAACCATATGAAAAATGTCCACTATCACTAATCATCAGAGAAATAAAAATTTAAATCATAATGAAATATCTGCTTACACCAACGAGAATAGCTGTTATTAAATAGACAAAACATAACAAATGTTAATGAGAATGCACATAAATCTGACATCAATAATTTTAAGCTTCCACCTCAAGGACCTAGAAAAAAGAAGGGCAAACAAAACCCAAAGCAAGCAGGAGGAGGGAAACAATGGAGATAGCCGCAGAAATCGATGGGGCTTAAAATAGAAGACAATAACAAAGGATTACTGAACAAAGAAACAGTAAAATTGACAAACCTAGGGCAAGACTGACGGAGAATAAAGAGAAAAGGCACAGATTACCAACATTCGAAAGGAAATAACCCAACATCACTCTGGGTGCTGCCCATACCAAATGATATTTAAGGAATAATATAAAAAATTCTACCCACATAATTTGGCAACTTAAATGAAATGGACAAAGTCTTTCCAAAAAGTATGAACTACCACAAATCACCAAAAATTATATAGATAATTCAAATAATCCTGTATTTACCAAGGAAAATTGATTTGTAATGTGCAAAACTAACAGATAAATATATTTAAAAACTAACAAACAAATCTATGGACCCAAAGGGTTTAACTAAGGAATTCCTCCAAACCTTTATAGAATTAAGTCTAATCTTATATCTAAATTTTCTAAATCTATTCTAGAAAACGAAAGTGGAAGGAACACTTTCTAAATCATTTTATAAATCTAGTATTATCTTTATACCAAAATCAGATGACAACAGTGTGGATAAAGATATTTAAAGACAAATATCCCAATCCATTATCTATCTATCCAAAATTATAGATAGATAGATAATTGTACCATTATCAAGTGGGATTTATTTCAGGAATGCAAGCCTGGTTCTATATTAAATAATTAGCCAATGTATTCCACCATAGTAATGATCTAAAAATTGAAGTATCATATCAATTAATAAAGAAAAAGCATTCAACAAAATTCTATACCAATTCAAAATAAGGAGTCTCAGAAATTGGAATAGAGGCAAATGTTCCCTACTTGCTAATGGCATTCACAAAAAGCACCCTGCAACTGGCATACTTAATTGTGTAAGATTAAATATTTCCCCCTAAGATTGGGCATAAAGCAAAGATGTTTGCTCTCCCCTTGGGAATAAAGTGAGGATATTTTCGTTCACCTCTTTTATTCCACATAGCACTGAAAACTTTAGGCAGTGCAAAAGGAAGAAAAAGAAAATAATGTCAATAATGTCATCCAGAAATAAAACCATCTTCCTTTGGAAATGGCATGATTTACTACATTGGAAAACATAAATAAAATTTTCTATAACTCCTAGAATGAATAAGAAGAGTCCAGCAAATTTTCAGCACACAAGATAAACACACAAAGCCTGATTGCCTTCCTACATACTAACAATAAACAGATTACTACTGAAATTGAAAATACAGTGCCATTTGCAAATGCTGAAAGAAAAATAAAAGGAAATACTTAGATGTCAAACTAGCATAACATTATAGGACTTGTATGTTGAAAACTATACCATTCTGATTTTTAAAAAATCAAAGAAGATCTATAAGACTATACTTTCAGGGATCATTTCTATAAAAAAAAAATCAAAGAAGATCTAAATAAATAGACATTGTGGATATGGTTTCAAATACAACATAATAAACATGTCAATTCTCTTCAAATTGGTACAAAAATCCAAGCAAGAATTTTGTAGTTAGGGACAAGAATATTCTAAGCTCATATGGACATACAAAATAATCAGAATAACTAAAACAATTTTAAAATATATATATATCATCAGAGGAATAAATCTATTCAACTTTGTATTCTAAAATTATAAATGAAGCATATAATACAGCAATAGTAATAAAATCTATGTGGGCTTTCAGAGGGAGAGACATATGGAAAATGAATGGGATGGAAAATCCAGACCTATACCCACACAGATAGGCCCAAGTACTTTGATGAACACACACACACACACACACACACACAGATTCAAAGGGGGAAAAATAGTCTTTTTAATGAATAAGTCTACTATGCAGAATGCACATATATGGGGGCAAAAACCCCTCAAACTAAGTCTCACAACTTATGAAAATATTAATCAAAATGAATCACATATTTAAATGTAAAATATAAAGCTAAAAAACTGTTAGAATAAACATTGGAGGAAATTTCTAGTACATGGGGCTAGGAAACCTTTTATAAATCACATAATCCATAAAGAAAATTTTGATAATTTGTATTTTCTCTGTGCAAGACCTTATTTAAAGATAAAAATGCAAGCTACAGACTAAGAGAAGTATTTTAAAAATACATATATGAGATGTTCCAAAAATTAACATACATAGGAAAAGTGGTAATTTATAACTAAATATAGATTTATTTACAAAAGATTTGTTAAAAAACTTTATAAAATACCCTCTATATGTTGGCCGCCTGTTTGTAAAATTTTGCATTGAGTACTTCCTAAATAAAGCTACATTTAATAACAATTTCCTATTTATCCTTATGTATGGTGACTATGGGACAACCTGTAAAAGAAAGGGCTTACAGGGGTCCTCAAACTTTTTAAACAGGGGGCCAGTTCACTGTCCCTCAGACAGCTGGAGGCCCGGATTATAGTTTAAAAAAAAAGGGGTAGAGTCCCGGGCGGCCTGCGGCTGCGTCCTCTGCTAGGCGCTGCGAGACACCCCAGTGTGAAGATTGCTCCTGGAACAGTTGTATGTGTAGAAAGTGAAATCAGAGGAGATGTAACTATCGGACCCAGGATGGTGATCCACCCTAAAGCACGAATTATTGCAGAAGCTGGGCCAATAGTGATTGGTGAAGGTAACCTAATAGAAGAACAGGCCCTTATCATAAATGCTCACCTGGATAATATCACTCCTGACACTGAAGACCTGGAACCCAAACCTATGATCATTGGTACCAATAACGTGTTTGAAGTTGGCTGTTATTCCCAAGCCATGAAAATAGGAGATAATAATGTCATTGAATCAAAAGCATATGTAGGCAGAAATGTAATATTGACAAGTGGTTGCATCATTGGGGCTTGTTGTAACTTAAATACCTTTGAAATCATCCCTGAGAACACGGTGATCTACGGTGCAGACTGCCTTCGTCGGGTGCAGACTGAACGACCACAGCCTCAGACACTACAGCTGGATTTCTTGATGCGAAACTTGGTAAATGTAGAATATAAATGTTTTGGCACAGTAACTGAGATAACGCCGGAAAGGCTATGTTAACCACTGTGATAAAAATGTGTCAAATGGTTTATGAAGTGAGTGTATGATGCCCCATAATCATATCATTGTATACACTTATGATTTAATAAAAAAATTAAAAAAAAAAAAAAAAAAAAGAAAATCTTGCCAAATTACCACCACCTAAAGAAGACTATGAAAGGAAGCTCAACTCCAGTTAAGAACTAAGAACAGTGTATGATGTCAAGATAACATTTCGTCTTTGACTGTCTTTTGAAAGGACCACAGTGTTGTGTACTTTTAGCAGTTCATAAAATAGTACATGTTAACTTTATTTTGTAAGGTTGAGTTAGAGAGGAAAGTAATGGATTTTCATTGTAATTGTCCCCTACAATTTATATAAAATGTATTATTAATATTTTCCTGTATCCTTGCTTCTTTTCTGATAACTTACAGATTTAGTTTTTCTTCTGTAATATGTATATATTGTTAGCCACATACCTTAGTTACGTAAAAGACTACCTGTGATAAGAAAGGGCATATTGTATGTGTTTATGTTCTAGCATATCCTAAATTAATAAAAATGCTAATAACAGGAAAAAAAAAACTATGAACAAATTCCTATGCACACTGCACGTATCTTATTTTGAAGTAAAAAACAAAATGGGAACAAATACAATCACACCACCTCATGTGGCCCGCAGGCTGCAGTTTGAGGACCCCTGATTTATAACCAAACCATTTAGGAAACAGTAAAACCATGAAGAGACTTTGCACCAAAGGATACACAGAAATGGCAAATAAACATATTAAAAACATGTACAATATCATTAGCCATTAGGAAATGAAAATTAAAACCAATGATATATCACTACTAATCAGTCAGAATGATAAGAAAGTACTGGCAAAAATATAAATATATGTGCATACACATACGTTTTCTTTTATATTGTTTGGGATTCATTGAGGATGCAAAGAATTAGGTTACAGTGATTGCATTTGTTAGATAAACTCCCTCTTAACAATTGTGTCCCACCCACAAGGGAGGCTATACACCATGACCCCTAATCCCCATATCTCCTCCCGTTTCCCAGCACCCTCATTTCCCCACCCCCCACCTTGTGTTAGATCATCTACTGCCTTCATATTAGAATTGAGTACATTGGATTCTTGCTTCTCCATTCTTGTGATGCTTTACTAAGAAGAATGTGTTACACCTCCCTCCAGGTTAATACAAAAGATGTAAGGTCTCCATCTTTTTAAATGGATGCATAATATTCCACAGTATCTATATGCCACAGCTTGTTAATCCATTTTGGTGGGTATTTAGGTTGTTTCCACATTTTGGCAATTGTAAATTGAACTGTGATAAACTATCTAGTGCAAATGTCCTTATGATAAAATGATTTTTTTTTTTTTTATTCTCGGTAGATGCCTAGTCATGGGTTTGCAGGATCAAAGGGGAGGTCTAATTTGAGTTCTTCATACTTACTTCCAAAAAAAGGTTGCAATTACTTTGCAGTCCCACGTGTGAAGGTGTTCCCTTCTCTCCATATCCACTCCAGCATCTGCAGCTTTGAGAGTTTGTGATGTGGGCCATCCTCACTCCATAAAGGTGATATCAAAAGGTGGTTGATGGGCATCTCTCTGATGATCAGGGAAGGTGCATTTTTCAAATGTTTGTCAGCCATTCAGCTTTTTTCATCAGCGAAGGTTCTGTTCAAAACTCTTGACCAGTAAAAGATAGGATTCTTTACTCCTTTTTTGTTGATTAAGTTGAGTTCTCTGGAGATTCTAGTTGTCAATCTTTTTTTCTAGATGGATATCCTACAAATATCTTTTTGCTTTACTTGTGTCCTTAGCTGTGTAGAAGCTTTTAGACCTAATTAAGTCCCATTTGTTGTTAATTTTTGTCATTGTTACAATGACCACTGAAGGATTGTCATAAAATCTTCCCCTACACTTTCTTGGAAGATTTGTATCATTTTGTGTGTTAGATTTAAGTCTTATCCATCTTGAGTCAATTTTCGTAAGGGGTGAAAGGTGAGGGTCAAGTATCGGTCTTTTACATGTGGCTATCCAGTTCTGCCAGTACCATTGTTGAATAGGGGCTCTTTCCCCCACTGTTTGCTCTTGTTTGGTTTATCAAGGATCAGATGGCAAGTAGAAACTGCTTTCATCTCTTGGTTTTCTATTCTATTTCATATGTCTATGTCTCTACTTTTGTGCCAAAACCTGCTATGTTGATTACTGTGGACTCGTGATATAGCCTGGAGTCTGGGAAAGTGGTGCCTCCTGCTTTGTTGCTTTTACTAAGAATAGCCTTCACTGCATGGTTGTTGTTTTTTATTTTTTTTTTCTGGTTGCATACCAAATGAAGTACTCATTTTTCCAGTTCTTCAAAATATGATGTTGGTACTTTAATGGGGATTGCATTGAATGCGTAGATTGCTTTGGATCGAATAGGCATTTTGACAATGTTGATTCTTCCCAGCCAAGAGCATAGTATGTTTTCCCATTTGTTAGTGTTTCCTGCAAATTCTATTCTTAGGGTTTCATAATTCTTTTTGAAAAGATCTTTCACCTCTTTGTTTAGGTATATTCCTAAGTATTTCATTTTCTTTCAAGCTACTGTGAAGGGAATTGTGTCCTTGATTTGCTTCTCAATTTGTTATTGGCATATACAAAGACAATTGATTTGTGGACGTTGATTTTATACTCTGTACATTACTCTATTTCCTGATGACTTCCAAGAGCTTTGTGGTTGAGTCTCTGGGGTTTTTCAAGTATAAGATCATGCCATCACCAAAGATGGAGAGTTTGACCTCCTCTGCCCTCATCTGGATGCCCTTTATTTCCTTCTCTTCCCTGATTGCATTGGCTACAACTTCCAGCACAATGTTGAATAATAATGATGATACTGGATATCCTTGTCTGATTCCAGTTCTAAGTGGAAAAGCTTTGTTTTACTCCATTCAGTATGATATTAGCTGTGGGTTTATCAAAGATGGCTTCAATCAGCTTAAGAGGTGTGCCACCTAGGCCTATTTTCTTAGGTGTTCTTGATAGAAAAGGATGCTGGATTTTGTAAAATATTTTTGCTGCATCTATTGAGAGGATCATATGATCTTTGCTTTTGCTACTATTGATGTGATGTATTACACTTACAGATTTGCATATGTTAAATCAGCCTTGCATCCCTGGATGAGGCTACTTGATCATGATGTGTAAGTTTTTTTTTTTGTTTGTTTGTTTGTTTGTTTGAGACAGAGTCTCACCATGTGGTCCTTGGGAGAGTGCCATGGCATCACAGCTCACAACAACCTCAAACTCTTGGGCTCAAGAGATTCTCTTGCCTCAGCCTCCCAAGTAGCTGGAACTACAGGTGCCCACCACAACACCCGGCTATTTTTTGTTGTTGTTGCAGTTGTCATTGTTGGTTAGCTGGCCTGGGGCCAGGTTCAAACCTACCAACTTTGGTCTATGTGGCTGGCACCATAACCACTGTGCTACAGGAGCCGAGCCCATGATGTATAATTTTTTAATGTGTAGCTGCCATATATTAGCTAAGATTTTCTTGAGTATTTTCACCTCGAAATTTATTAGTGTAATTGGTCTGTAATTCTCCTTTTTGGTTGAGTCCTTTCTTGGTTTTGGGATCAAGGTGATGTTTGCTTCATAGAACATGTTGGGGAAGGTTCCTTCCTTCTCAATGTTTTCTAATAGATTTTGCAATATAAAAGATTTGCAAGCACATCTTTGAAGGTTTGACAGAATTCTAATGTGAAGCCTTCTGATCGTCGGCTTATTTTTTGTTGGAAGCTTTTTTATTGTTTCTGTAATCTCAGTGCTTGATATTGGTCTATTAAAGAGAGCAATTTCTTCCTGGTTAAATCTAGGAAGATAGTGTGATTACAGGTATTGACCTATTTCCTCCACATTGTCAAATTTCTGGGCATAGAATTTTTGATAGTAGTCAGAAATAGTCTCTTGTATTTCTGTTGTATCAGTTGCTATTTCCCCATTTTCTTTCCTGACAGAGGTTACTAAAGATTTTACTTTTTTATTTCTGCTTAATCTGGCCAATGGTTTACTGATTTTATTTATCTTTTCAAAGAACCATCTTTTTGTTTCATTAATTTTCTGAATGATTCTTTTATTTTAAATTTCATTTATTTCTGATTTACTTTTGGTTATTTCTTTTCCTCTGCTAGGTTTGGGGTTAGACTGGTTAGATCGTGCTTCCTTTCCATTTCTTTAAGATGATGCATTAGGTTGTTGATGTACTCCCTTTCTGTTTTTTGGATGTAGATACCTAATGCAATAAATCTCCCTCTTAGGATTACTTTTGCAGTGTCCCACAGGTTTTGGTAGCTTGCATCTTCATTGTTTTTATGCTCAAGGAGGTTAGTCATTTCCTTTTTTATCTCTTTTTTCACCCAACTCTCATTCAGCATAAGGTTGTTTTATTTTCATGCCTTTGTGTGAGGATGACAATTTTTGTTGGAGTTGAGTTCCACATTTATTGCCTTGTGGTCTGAGAAGATACAAGATACAATTTCAATTCTCGTTGAAGTCTGATTTGTGTCCTGGGATATGATCTATTTTCAAGAATGTTCCTTGAGCCAATGAGTATAACTTATATTCTTTAGCTTTGGATGGAGGGTTCTGTGTATGTCTGTTAAGCACTGTTGTTCTAGGGTAACATTTAAGTCCCTTGTATCTTCATTTAGTTTTGATTTAGAGGATCTGTTCAGCTCTGTAAGAGGAGTCTTAAAGTCATTTGCTATTATAGTGTTACAGGTATGATATTGCTCAGACTAATTTAGGTTTGTTTCAAGAATCTAGGAGCATTTAAGTTGGGTGCATAGATATTTGGAATGTCCTCTTGATGTATTGTTCCCATGATTAATATATAGTGTCCATCTTTGTCTTTTTTTTTTACTTTACCTGAAAATAATTGCAACCCCTCCTTTCCTCTGATTTCCTTTTAACTGAAAAATTGCTGAATCATTACTTCATTTACTTTGTTTACTTTTTCCTTCAAGGCTAGGTGTGTTTCCTGCTATCAGCAAAGGATGGCTTCTGTTTTTGTTTTTGTTTGTTTTTTTTGTTGTTGTTGTTTGTTTTGTTTTCCTAATTATCCAGCCTATGCCTCTTCAGTGGGGAATTCAAGCTATTAACATTTATTGAGATAATTGATAAGTGTGGTAGAGTTCTATTTATTGTATTTTGTGAAAGTCTATTGCTTCCTTTTATCTTTTGCATCATTGTGGAAGCTAGGTTTTGTATTTTGGCTTCTGGATGTTTCGTTTGCTGATGGTTCATGTGTGTTCAGTGTGTAGAATAGGTATAAGTATTTCCTGTGGAGCTAATCTTGTTGTGGCAAACTTCTTCAATATTTGCATATCAGTAAAAGATTTGATTTCTCTATCAATTTTAAAGCTTTGCTTAGCAGGATATAGAATTCTGGGCTGAACTAAGGAGTTAATTGGCACTTACTCTTGGCTGCTTGCCAAATCTTCTTTTCCACCTTGAGTTTGGATAGATTCATGACAATGTCTTGGAGAAGATCTGTTTGAGTTTACATGACTTGGATTTGATATCACTCTGACAGGAGTGTGTCAGAATCTTTCGTGATACTTGGGAGATTTTCACTTATGATAACCTCTAATAGGGCTTCCATTCCTCTGGAGTATTCTTCGTCCCCTTCTGAGATACCTATAATTCATATGTTTGAATGCTTCATGAAATCCCATAATTCTCTCAGGGAACATTCTGCTTTCTCTCTCTCTCTTACCCCCTCCCTCCTGGTCTCTTTAACTTCTTGTGTTAGCTCAAGAGCTTTATCCTCTACCTCTGAAATTCTTTCTTCCGTGAGGTCTAATCTGTTATTGATACTTTCTACTGCAACTTTAAGTTCCTTAAGCTCCACTATGTCCTTTCTATATTCTTCATATCATTCTTCATATCATTCATCTCTTATTTGATTCTGTTTTTAGTTATTTTCAGTTTTCTCAGCAATTTCCTTCATTGTTTTTACCATCCATGTTTTAAATTCCCTTTCTGTCATTTCTAACATTTCTTAATAGGTGGAATGCTCTGCATTAGTTACCTCATGATCCCTGAGGGGTTGCTCTGTTCTGGTTTTTTTATGTTGCCGGGATTTTTCTGTGGTTTCTTCCTCATCAGTGTTTTTTTTTTTTGTTTGTTTTTTGTAGAGACAGAGTCTCACTTTATGGCCCTTGGTAGAGTGCCATGGCATCACACAGCTCACAGCAACCTCCAGCTCCTGGGCTTAAGCGATTCTCTTGCCTCAGCCTCCCGAGTAGCTGGGACTACAGGTGCCCGCCACAACACCCGGCTATTTTTTTGTCACAGTTTGGCCAGGGCTGGGTTTGAACCCACCACCCTCGGCATATGGGGCCAGTGCCCTACTCACTGAGCCACAGGCGCCTCCCCCCTCATCAGTGTTTTCTTTCTGTCTGTTTCCTTGCCCGAATTTTCCTTTCACTTCTTCCTGTTTGTTAAGTTACCATGCCTCTGACTTAAGTTGTTAAAGTGTCCTTTTGTTAAAGGACTAAAAGAAAGAGAAGATTAAAGGGCAAGAAGGGATAAAAGATACTTAAAAGAGAGAAAAAAAGAGAAAGGAAAGGGGGAGATAAAAGGGAAAATTGACAAAAGAAGGAGGAACATAAAGAGAGAGACAAGAGTAATAGTAGTGCACAGTAGGGGACTTGACCCACACTCACAAATCCTAACCTCTGAGGGGCTGGGTTGGGTAGGTCCCTCAAGGTCTGGAGCTCTTTACCTGAGGAGATGCAAGACCCCACTTCCACCAAATAGAGAAGAAAGACAAAAATACTAGAAATCAAATTAAAACAAACAAACAAAAAACCTTGAGGGATGCAATTGGGGGTAAAAAAGAATAACAGAGCAGAAAAACTAACAAAACTAAAGCCTTTATTATTAAGGAAGGAAATGAAAAATTATAACACATGAGAAAAAAGAAGAAAAAAAGAAAAAATCTAGGAGAAAAAAGTTGACAAAAAATTTAGAAAGAAAAACTATATTTTTATGGTTTATATAATATAGTATCATATATATATATATTGCCTGGGCAACAGATGATCTTATGGGGTTTGTGATGCTAATCACCACACTGATACAGCTATATAAGATGGAGACTGGAAGTCTTTGCCTTTCTGAAAACCATGTTCCATCTTCCTGAACTCTTTGCCCTCAGACCCCACAGGGTTGGGAGCCTGAAGCTCTCCTCAGCCTGCTTAATAGACACACCTTGACCTTTTCCAAACTGTGTCCTTTGGCTACATACTTGCTTTGCCCAGGAAAGCATATGGAATTCAGATCTTTCCAGGAGTGCCTGCCCTGCTTATCAGGTACTGCAGAACTGGCCTCACACTAGGACTCTGAGTGTCAAGACTGGAAGTCAGCTTTCCCACAATGGCTGTGTCAGCCTGCAGCTGAACAACAAGCACTCTGCTCTGCCTGGGTGGCTCAGTCCCAGCCCCTGGGAGCTGCTCAAAATCACTCGCTCGCTCACCCAAGCTCTCCTAACATAACTCAACCAAGGTCCCAGTTCCAAAAAATCCCCGCAGGACAGGCCTTCTCTGTCTACGAACTATCCTGGCTGCAGCCACAGCTGCACCAGATGTCCTCTACTGGAATGCAAGTACTTGCCACTTCTTCACTACTTTCCTCCTTGTCTTGGGGTCCTGAAGTGTTCTGCTGCCTCCCTATGTCTCCAAAGGTATGTTTCTGGGCACAGACCAAAAGCCAGAGGTCCCTGGAGTGTTTTCTCCCCAATATCACCACGCTTGCCTGTGAAGACAGCTGTCTCTAGTCTGCCATCTTGCTCCCTCGCTATACATTTATATTTTGAAACTAGCATGAACTTGTAGCACCCTGGATATAAAGATATCCCTGGATTGAGGATACAGAGGAACTGGATTATTCTTACACTGCAGTGAGAATGTAAATCATTACAGCCACTCTGGAAAAAGGTGGGAAGTTTCACATAAAACCAAGTACACCATTATTATAACTCAGTAATTTGTCTCCTAGGCATCTGTCACAGAGAAATGAAAATTTATATTCACACACACACACACGGATGTAGATGTGGATGGTTACTTTAGTCACCATAGGCTTTTACACGACATAAATGAATAAAAGTTGCCCTCCGATGGGTAAATGTTTAAACAAACTACATAGGAATTAACTATTGATATTTACATATCCGGGGTCAGAAAATTACGTTTGGGAATGCATCCTAGGAAAAGTGCTACATACCTTATTGCTATCCAATATCCCTATGGTCACCTCCAGGTACTTCGCCTGGGAAGCTATGCTCAGAAGCCAGCTCCTAGTCTACCATTCAGGGTGCTTTTTGTAGGATGAGTTCCCAAACTTAATTGTCTGACACTATATGACAAGTGCTCTGCTAGGTATTCCAGGAAAATAATTCTACAATGGCTTTGAGGGGTGAACGAGGCACTGGCCGTAATGCCTATCTTCCCCTGCTTCCCATTGAGGATGATTGTAGTGATATTCAGTGATGAATTATATAGCATTTTTTTTTATAAGTTAGTGAACTTAATAATATAGATTAATCTCAAGAAAACTATGCAGAGTTAAATAAAAAACAACTCCCCAAAGGTTGTAAACTATATAATTCTATTAATATAATATTCTTGAAATGACATTATTACAGCAGAGAAGTTCCCAAAGATAAAGAAAGTACAGGTGATATAGGGTGGGTGGAGGCCCTGGTCGTGCTGCCGGAGCTGGGAGGAAGACCTACAGCAACTTCTGTGTCCCTCCCAACCCAGGGGTGTTGGTGCAGCAGGGGCAGAGGAGCCAGTGGGTTGGAGGGTAGGCAGAGGGGGCCACAGGAGGCTCCAGTAGCCAGAGGGACCAGACAACTGCTGGGGAGACACCTCCAGGTTGCCAGCTCAGGGCATGTGGTAGTGACTCACTCCCCAGCCACTGTCTCCCTCCTCTTACACTGTTCATTTTTAGAAGTAATTGCATAGAAGTTAGCTAGCTCCATAGTTCACAAAGCTCCTTCTCCTTTCTGTCTCTGGTGTGTCACACCAACCCACAGGAGGTGACAGGGCAAGCATTGTACCATACTGATACAGGGTTCCCCCATTCATGGCCAAACATGGGAACCCCCCATTTCCTAGGCCTGATCAATTTCATGTAAGTTTCCTAGGCCTGGAAAATTTCATGAAAGGAACACACTGACATTTTCCCCAAAAGTGACTGTATCCATTAATTTGCCAACACATTCATTAACCTTGCCCCACTGGAAGGGACTGTATCCATTCATTTGTTAGGCTATATGTATATACCCCTGGACAAAGGACCCAGGCTGAGATGTTCCAGCTTGGGGTCTTTCCTTCTGCCTGAAGCTCTGGAGCTTTTTCTGTATTCTGTTCTGCATAATAAATCCTATCCTCTGTATTCTGTTCTGTATAATAAATCCTATCTGTGGTCTGTGTGTTCATTCTTTGAATGCCCAAGACACAGGACCTATTGAAAAAAGACATTCTGGCAAATAGGGGCTGGAGGCAGGTTAGGTAGCGATAAATTAATAATGTCAGGAATTCTCGTGGTGACAGAAATGTTCTATAAAAGCAACAACACAATATATATCAATATCCTGTATTAATATCAATATCCTAGTAACGATATTGTAGAGTTTTACAAGATGATACCATTGGAGTAAACCAATTAAAGGGTACACCAGATATCATTGTATTATTTCTTACAGCATCAGGCCTATCTTCAATTATCAGAAAATTAAGAGTTTAATTTAAAAAAATTAGAAATATTTTAAAAGCCAGTAGAATGTTATATTAGGAAATATGCCTGAAACAGATATATGTTATTAATCTTCATTGTTAAGTGGCTGAATTCTTTAAGATCTTTTTAGTAGAGGAGGCAAATATTAATAGTAGAGTTAATTCCGAATTCACTTTACCACACAAAGAATGTTTTGTTGAAGGTCTATGTTTCATCACCTTTGTAACTTCTTTTCAAAAGTTTACATTATTATCAGAACAAAATAATAATTTGTGACCCACGAAAACAGGTGCATTATCTGCTGTAAGTAAATAATAGTCTGTTCTCTGTCAGAAACTTGTGGTAGTGCTTCATATAATATTAACAAATAAAATTGTATAGAAATAATATTTTGAGACACAGTAGTTCCTTTGAATTAATGAAATTAGCATTTTTCTTTAAAATTAAAGAAATAACTTACCAGTCAAGTGACGTCATAATAATAATAGAATAGAAAAATCCTTCAAGGAGAGATTTAAATAAGGCAGAGTAGCAATAACGCTTGGAACTTTGACTATGTGGAGACATTTCAACAGAGTGCCGAAATAATTAATATTTTACGTATTTTAGGCTGATTTACAGGCTTATAGATGAAAAGATTCTTTGCTAGGCCAAACTTTAGTCAGACTCATGAACCTTCTCCCAGGCTCATCTGTGAACTTACTTGTACAATTCAGTTTTAAAAAGAACTCTGCTCAATCAGTTCAGAGAGAATGTCCTACTCCTAGTACACTATCATCTTCAACATATGTTCAGGTTTCTCATCCTCCACTGTCCCACAGGTAATGTCTGATCACATGGCCTGCCTGCAGCAAGAATCCTGCTCAATTTCTTTAGCCAGCATTCCCCTTAGCCTGGTGGTTCCTCTAAGTAATTTTCTATCCGTGCTCTTTGGCTATAAATTCTCACCTGCCCACACCATATTTGGAGTTGAAACAGTGATCCCTGTATCTATCAAGATGATCCTATATGAAGCTGTTGGCCTTACCCTGCTTTAGCAAGTGCCAACAAATAACTTTTTAATATAAATTAGAAAACCTCAGAAGAATGAATAATGAATTTTAGTATTAATTCTTAAATAAATGCTGCTGTAAGATAATTATAATAGCTGAATTATTAGACATTCATGACAGAATTCCTGATAGATATATATGATAAATATGTGCTATAAGAAAGGCTGATATATACATACATTATATATATATATGAATATGTATACATGTATGTATGAAATTAGGAAACAGTCCACAATATCACTTTCACTCTTGATGCTACATACAAATTTAGGAGGGGTTTCCAGAATCACTACAAGGTTCAATAATTCACTGAAAATAACTCACTTAATATAATACTCATGATGATGGTTTATTGCAGTGAAAAGACACTGATTAATTTTAACAATCAGAAAAGCTCACCTTGGCATGTTGTCCAGAGTCTTTATTGGGGCTCCATCACACAGACATGGTCATACAGTCAACTACCTACACGGTTGGCCTCACTCTCCAGGCCTTCTACTATTCAGTGGTTACCACATGATGGAAAGTTCCTACCGTAAGTCTAATTGTTAGACTACCTGGCACATCCCAAATCCACCAAGTAAAAAGTACAGTACCTTCTAAAGTATGGCCTTCCCAGGCATTAGTAATCCCTCCCAGGAGCTGGAAGGGAGAGCAAAGCCCATACGGCCCTTCATGCAACATTAAATTCTTTACTATGGAGTATTTTGATAAAACACTCCTAGGTTTTAAGTCTGGAACTAACAATACAGAGTCAGTCTTTGATTTTCAAATGAAGACCAATGATACCAATAGCCTGCTTTAAAATTTGAAATGATGAGTAAGACTTTCATATGGAAGTGAGACCATTCATATTATCCACTTATTAAGACTCAAACAATCTTCATCAGCCTAAGGTTCAAGTACTTCTTTCAATAAATGCCTATTCAGATATAAGCTAATAAACCGATAAAATTACCTTGCAATTTTCTCCAGCAAATTCTTTTTTTTTTTTTTTTTTTGTAGAGACAGAGTCTCACTGTACCACCCTCGGTAGAGTGCCGTGGCGTCACACGGCTCATAGCAACCTCTAACTCTTGGGCTTACGTGATTCTCTTGCCTCAGCCTCCTGAGCAGCTGGGACTACAGGCACCCGCCACAACGCCCGGCTATTTTTTTGTTGCAGTTTGGCCAGGGCTGGGTTTGAACCTGCCACCCTCGGCATATGGGGCCGGTGCCCTGCTCACTGAGCCACAGGCACCACCCAGCAAATTCTTGAGAAACAATTTATTCAGACAAAGATTTTGTTCTTCTGGGCAACAATTGTTCTATTGCAGAGTAAGTTATACATTTAAGAAAACTATTGACTTATCAAAAATAGATTGCTCACCAATACTTTTTTGTTACTGTATTAACCAATCTTAAACCTCTAGACAAATTACTCATTTGAAATACACCTTACAATAAAAAACAAGCAAAATACCAAACATACATGGATATGCATTTTGATTAAATGTGAATACTTCCAAAGAGACTCAGATTACAAAATTATTTTTTCAAAAACTTGTAACCTAGGTCAATTTTTAAAAATGTGAAAAACTGCAGTATGTCTCTCTCTTAGATTCCCCAAACAATAAACTGAACATATGGCTTTCATCCCACCGTATCTCTTTCCTTGTTCTATACACTACCTCACTGTTTCCTTCCATTGAACAAATGCCACTGACAACCCAAGAACTTTCAACGTTCAGTTGCCTGTGAAAGTTAAGCCATAATTAGAAGACAGCATGCCCCTTACAACTTATTTTAAGCCATAGTCTTGGTGGGTGAGAGCTGTTGTTAAAGATGTTCAGAAACCTAGAAAGATGGACAGAAGATTATATAAGAAATTAGAATGCATACAGTTCTAGGAATGGAACCCAGGGATGCAAATAAAATATGGAAAATACTGAGTATTCCTCACTTCGCCTCTGGAGTTTCTTCTTTGTGAAGAAGACTACAGTTTAATGAAGTCCTACCAACAAAAAAGATAATTCCTTAGAAGGCTCCAGGAACTGGTCCTTTTACACTTTTATGTAACAACTTTGTGTAGATCCTGAAACAGAAGTGCCCAATCTCTCTCTTCATGGCTTGTGGCCTTATGCCAGAAATAGAGAATTTAAAATATAGCAGAATCTTGGATGGAAAGTATTTCTTCTGCCAGATCGCCTACTATTTTCTGCATAAGTTGAAATAGTCTTAGAATAAAAACAGAATAAGACCAGGAAGCACCCATGTTGATTAACTTTACACACAAAACAGATGGCCTCTTCCATCCCGGCATTATGTGTAGGAAAGGGAGCCTTCAGGCTAAAACACCCTCAGAACTCCAAGCAGAGAACGAATTTGGGTAAAACTGTCCTATGTTCACTCACAACCTGAAGGAGAAATAGTATCAGTCAGCTAAGCAATAAAGATGTTTGAGTCAGAACAAAGTGCCCAGTTTCCTGTTTCACCCATAAATGATAACAAACAATACATCTAAATATGAAATGAGAACTCTGCAGGTGTTTCATAGATACAGGCATGGAATATCATCATTCAACTGACACTCTCGCAACAACTCTGCTCAGAGTCTTTTTTAAATAACCCACAGATAAGACACTTCCTGTGCCTAGGTCTATAACCTCTATACTTGCTGTTATTTTACAACTAAAAAGTAAATATCCAATTTTCTTTGTGTTTTGTACCGTTAGAGTTAAGTCTCAGGGGGTTACTGAAGTACTCTCCCCTTTGCAGGCCTTCGAGGTCTCTTGGATTTCCTTAAAATTCTATCCTTATCTAAACATGCAGATGACCTTTGCTATGTCTTCAATCTAAGATAATGAGTTCTAAGACAAAGTGCAGCTATCAGCTACTTAAGCTCAGAAAGAATAGCAAACTTACAAATTCATAATTTAATATTAAAAAATTCCTCTAGGATATGGCTTATACCCAGGAAGCAAATTCTTATAACATTTTTTCCTCACATATTTACACCCATTTCTCCTTTGACTATCAAAATAGAAAATTCCTCAGTGTTCTAGTATCTTTCTGACAACATTCCATATTCCAGGTACATTTATCAAAACCCCCCAGCAAGTCTCAGTTCAGTCTGGTTTTGAGGTCCATACTTTATGACAGGAACAGGTGCATATCTTATCGGACGCCTACAACATGTCCCCTTACAAGACGCACATGCTGTTCAGATTGCAGAACTCACATCGTTCACTGGAGCTTGCTGAATGGTTAGAAAGAAGAGAGATAGTATATTCACTGACAGCAGCAAAACTTTGGGGGTTGCCCTTAATTTCAAATGTTATAGAGACTGTGAAGTTTCTTGATTTCAGCAGAATCCTCCTTAAAAATAATTAAAAGATTGAAAGTATTTGTAAATGCTCTGTTGCCTGTAGTGGCATATAAAAAGGAATAATAGAAAAGAAATTACTTTGCTTAGCATTATACCAGATAAGAAGCATTCACTAAAACTTTGTCTTGTAATGCTTCAAAGTGCTTTTTGGAGAGTTTCAAGAAGCCCTTCATAGAATGTCAGCAATATTCTCCAGAATCTGAAAAGACATACACAGAAAAATATAGTTGAAATTTCTGATAACCCCTGGCACTTTTAGAACAACATTTGATAACAGCAGATGTTATCAAGTGGAATCATGCAAAAAAAATTGCATCAAATTATCCAACACACACAAAATACATTGCCAGTACACTCTGTCAACATCAGTGGACAACTTTTACTAAAACTGTTGATATCTTTGGTGAACATCTCATATACCACTAGCATAGTACTGGTAAAACTGTAAAACTTTATCATAGAAAGAAAGATCTTTGGCCTTGAGATTCTTTTCAATGCCTCTAAATAGATTTTATACAACTGGGGTGACTTTTGAATAAATCCTGATTATCATTTTTTATACAAAAGATGAATTTAAATTTTACTTTCCTGGAAAGCTATGGCCATGGAGGTAGCAAAAATATGATTAGATTTGAGTTCTCTACCTTAGGTTGAACAACTCACAATCTAAGAACTTTAATGACAAGGATGATGATTTTATTGAGGTACTGTTTTCCTTTGGAAAGAGCTTTGCAAAGCCTTGCCATTTATAAAGATATTTTTATTATTTCCTCACCAAAATTTTCATAAAAAGCAGAGAAAAGCAATAGCATTTTGAAATTAATACTGTCAACCAATCTGATATAATTGGGCTTTGTTAGCCAATCATGTTACCACTGACCCTCATGATCTGTTACTATCATTGATCCTCACAATAAAATTTATTGATGGTCATGCTGTAACATTCAGCTTTTTCCCTGAGTTCGGAATCCACATTAATTCAAGACAACATGAAAAAAATGTCGAAGGGACTCATGAAATACATTCAGCCTCCTATATCCAAGTACAACCTGCCTTCTCTCAGGGCTTTTCCTCACAGTCTACTCATGCACAAAGATTATGGACTTCATCTTCTGGAAAAAAAGAAATATTTCTTAGAATCACATTAGAAAATATTTACCATCTACTTTATTTTTTTTTTATTTTTTGAGACGGAGTCTTATTTTATCGCCCTCAGTAGAGCGCTGTGGCATCACAGCTCACTGCAACCTCCAACTCCTGGGCTTAGGTGATTCTCTTGCCTCAGCCTCCCAAGTAGCTGGGACTACAGGTACCCACTACAATGCCCAGCTATTTTTTTTTTGTTGCAGTTTGGCCAGGTTTGAACCCGCCACCCTGGGCGCATAAGGCTGTCACCCTACCCATTGAGCCACAGGCGCCACCCTTTACCATCTACTTTTAACACTGGCATAGCAATTACTCACCATCAAGTAGGGCCCTGGATTCGTCAGAGAAGATACACAAGTTTTATTCGTCATCAACTGTGTTTTTATCCAAGTGAGAGAAATAAAACCACAGATTCTCAAAAGTCCTTTGTAAACAAAAGACATTGGAAGAAAGAGAACAACCCCAAGGTCACAGAGCCATGCTGATGAAAGCGGGATACACGGTTTCTACTTACGGTACTGGATTAAGAAATTGCCTCTTCTGTTGTTTCTTTCTCCATCAGGTTTGTTTTTGTCTGCGTCTGGATTGGTTCTGTGCTGTTTGCCGTTTAGTGAAGTCATCCCACTACCCTTCTTCACTACCTACTTTCTGTCACTTAAATGAGAAACATCTTTTGTGTGTGTGTGTGTGGTTTTTGGCCGGGGCTGGGTTTGAACCCGCCACCTCAGGCATATGGGACCGGCGCCCTACTCCTTGAGCCACAGGTGCCACCCAATGAGAAACATCTTACTCCCTCTTCCTATGAAGGCCATTGGTTATTTTATGATATGATCACAATAGTTGGTTAAGAACAGTCAATACTGAAGAAAACAACCTCAACTTGGACTTTACCTTACAAAGACAAAGTAACTTAACCCTATGTAACCTCATATTTTCTGAAATTTTTTAAAATATCAAGAAAAAATTTTAAAAGAATTACATGATATTAGATCATCTAATACAAGGGGTAGGGTAGGGGAATGAGGGATCGGGGAGAGGGGAGGAGGTGGGATGGGGCATTGTGGCAGGTGCTATACTCCCAGCTATTTAGGAAGTTGGGCAGGAGGAATCCCTTGAACCCAGGAGTTGGAGGTTACAATGAGCTAGAATGAGGCTATGGCACTGAATATAGTCAGACACAAGCTAAAAAAAAAAAAAAAAAAGTAGGCCAGACAGTGGCTTACGCCTGTAATACCAGCACTCTGAGAAGGCAAGGCAGGTGGATTGCTTACACTTAGGAGTTTAAGACCAGCTTGAGCAAGAGGGAGACCACGTCTCTAACAAAACAGAAAAACTAGCTGGGCGTTGTGGCTGGCACCTGTAGTCCCAGCAACTTGGGAGGCTGAGGTAAGAGGATCTCGTGGGCCCAAGATTTTGAGATTTCTGTAAACTATGACGCCATAGCACTCTACCAACTCAGACTCAAAAAAAAAAAAAAAAAGAAAGAAAGAAAAGAAATTTTTATTTTCAATTTTTTGTATTTCAACATAGTTTACAGAAAAGTATATAATTCACCTTCATCTTTTCAGAATATTTAATTCTGATATTATTTCTATATTACTATTATTTTTCTTTCAATGTTTAAAATATCTTTTCTTTAACTCGTGGCATCCATCACTGTTTAAAGAGCCTTTCTAGCACTGTTCTCTGGACGTACCCTGCCTTTTTTTTCTCTCGTTACTCTCGGGGCTGCCTTCACTTTGGGTCTTAGGAAGTTTGGCTGCAGCATTTCCACATGTGATTTTCTCTGTGGTTTCCTTTTATGGAGACTTCCCCAGCAAGACTCTGTGGGATGAAATCTTCCTTCAACTCTGAAAAATCATTTTGCCACCACTTCTTTGAATATTGTTTTTACTCTCAATCTCACCTGCATTCTGGTATTCTATTTAGACCAGGGGTGTCCGACCTATAATTTTGTGAGGACTTTTTTTACTTATCTGCAGTGTTTGTATTACTCATGGGGGGGGAAAAAGTTATCTAAACACCACAGATAAGTAAAAAAACCAGAACTTTGGCCTGTATTCCACAGCTCTTTTAAACTTACTTTTGCATTGTCTTTTTTCATTGATTTTTTAAGTTCCTCTCTTTCAGTTTTTTTCTATTCATCTATTTATTTTCACCATAATTTTCCTCACAATTTTCTATTCATAATCCTTCAGATTAACAATCCTGTATTCTGCCATTAAACACATGCAATAATTTCTTAATTACAGATATTTTTCAAATTCTAGAATAGATTCTAATTTTTCATTTAAATTACTTAACACTTCCTATATTCAACGCATATTGTCTTTCTCAAATAAATTATTTCTCAAATAAAATAATTATAATTCTTTTAAAGTACATAGTTAACAACAAATATATTGGAATTACTTAGAGACCTATTTTTATTTGTTTCTTTTTCCTGGTTTTTGGACATTTCTTCTCTATGTTAGTATGCTGCATTTTTTTTTTACTTTACCTTTAAAAAATATTTATGATAACCTTACAGATATATGAAAGATTTAATGCATAAACTTCTTGAATAAGATAGGTTATGCCTAAATCTTATGAAATAAATGTACCACGTCTCTCTTTAAACATTCAGAAAATGCACAAACTTATAAAAAAGAAAATAAATTATCCAAACTGTCATGCCTCCACCTCAATGGCTAAGAATTTTTAAATTCTCAGGAGGTGCATTTTATTTTATTTGTATGTTTATTTATATATTTGTAATAGTCAACAAAGTTGAAAAAGTACATAAGGAAATTGCAAATGCTCTTTGCCAAGTTTCCACAAGTTAGAGCAAGCCTCTTACTCCTTAATAATTCAGAAGTTTTTCATAAAACCAAAGCATTTTATTTAAATAACAATGCTATAGCTGTCACATTTACAAAATGTAAACTTGACACACATTTTAATGAGAGGTATGCATTGAAATTTAGCAGACTTCACAATGATGTACAATTTTGTTTGCTTTCCCTGAAAGGATCCCATCAGGACAAGTTTGCCCCTGTTTGGCACGCTTGTTTTCATCATCTTTAATCTGGAATCTTTCCCCAGTCTTGAATTGTCTTTCTTAGCATTGAGGATTCCAATTATTTCCATTTAGAGTAATTCAAATTGTTTTCCACATTTCTTCCTCATTTAGTTCAGGATATGCATTTGGCAACAATAAAATGAAGGTGATTATTTCATCATAGAGCATCACATTTCAGGCACATGCTACCTGTTCTGCATTATCAATTATGTTAACTTTGATCATTAGGATGGAGTCTGCTTTCTCTTTTTCCTTTTCAAATTGTTAAAGAATTAATGTAGAAACATTTAAGACCATGGTAGTGCTAATACTAATACATTAAGAAACATGGTAGTTCTAATACTCTATTACATATTAAAACACCATTGTTTCCAGTATATCTCCTGGGATTTAATTTTAATTTTTTTTTTTTTTTTGAGACAGACTCTGACTTGGTCATCCTCAGTACAGTGCCATGGCATCTTAGCTCAGAGCAATCTCAAACTCTGGGGTTCAAGTGATTCTCTTGCCCCAGCCTCCCAAGTATCTGGGACTACAGGTGACTGCCATCGCACCCGGCTAATTTTTAGAGACAGGGGTCTCACTCTTGCTCAAGTTGGTCTGGAATTTGTGAGCTCAGGCAATCCATTTGCCTCAGCCTCCCAAGTGCTGGGATTGCAGGTGTGAGCCACCGCACCTGGCTTCTGGGAATTTTTTAATCCTTAGTGATGACATTAAACTCATACCACATGGCATAGTTGAAAAGTAGATGATGGTTACTGAAGTGCAAAGGTAAAGCAGATGTTAGGGATCGGGAAAGTTGCCACTATTCTTAGGATGAAGGTTTACTGGAGAGGGGCACCAAGGGGTGATTGCTATTTCAGGCTCCATTTGAAAAAATGAAAATAAAAAAAGCAGTGAATAGTCAAAAAGAAAAGTAGTTTAATTGTTTAAAAGAGAAAAATGCTAAAAATTTCACCTCTGGTCTATTTAAACATGAGAGTTGTTTTCAAATCTCACATTTTGGATATAAAAATGTGTTTTTGGAATTCAAGGTAATTTCAGAGAATGTATCAGACTTTTTAATTTGTCACGTTTCATTTCTCTTTTAGAAAAAGTAAAATCACTACACATGCTTTGCAGAAACAGCAACAAGAACAACAACAAAAACCTTTAGTACCTCATCTGTGAAGCTATTTGTTTCCTGAGTCATTTGCTTTAAGCTCTGTGTATGACATGCAGCAGGATTATTTCCCATTCACAGCATTTTTGTATTTTTTGTGTGAACAAAATTAAAATGCCATAGAGGGAAGACGAATGTTTCATTTTATTTATACATTTGTGTGTGTACATATGTGTGTTTGTATACACAAATACATATTAAAAATGTATGTTCAATTTTTAAAAGTTTGAGTCATATACAAAATTTAAATATGTTAGAAAAAATAAATATATGCCTCTTTGTAAAGCTCCGTTTTAGAATTTAGTAGTATTTCCCAAATGAAAAGTAATTTACAAATGTATTAGACATCATCAAAGTAGAAACATTATTTAAATTGGCTTTGATAATAGACAAGGATTAGTCCTTGATAAGTCTGCAGTCAGTATCAACATCAATAATATTAAAGATGCAGCAGAAAATCATAACATAATATAAACCGTCATCACCGAATTTTAATAATAATAATATTCACTTATACAGAGGGTGCTCTGAAATAATTCACTTGCACATTTTTTTTTTTTCTTTTGGCCGGGGCTGGGTTTGAACCCGCCACTTCCGGCATATGGGACCGGCGCCCTACTCCTTGAGCCACAGGCGCCGCCTCACTTGCACATTTTTAAGTAAATAGCAATTTGACTTATGTCTTCTCTCTAGAATGATTAAAACTGAGAAACTCAGTATAAAAATTTGGAAACACTAAACCGTAAAACTTTGAGGTTAAATAATAATATTTAAATAACAAAGAAAATATTTTCAAAGCTTTGCTCCAGAAAATGAACTTTCTCTTTTTACATTCTATGTGATTTTCTCAAATGTGACCTCTGCATTCCTCATTTGGTTTTCTATAATTATCTTTTGTGGCTTGTTAGCCCATCCTGTATTCGAAACAATAATTAGCGTGCTTACATTCAATTTCTTACTACTGCCGGCTTCATTTTGCATTTCTCTTACTCAACTAAGACTTACAGAATCAGAGAGCACATATACAAAAATAACTTAGGGATATTTTCTTGGAGAAAGTAAATTGTGCAAAAAATAGTAGAGAGCCCTTATATTTGGAAGAGGAATGTAGACTAAATGAATACCTAGATTTCAAACAACGCAGGATCAACATGCAGTAGACGTCTTAGACTAGTCTCCACAATTCTCAGAGACAAAGCCTAAAGGCTGCCTCAGCCAGGTGGCTGCCGAGTGCAGCTGAGGAGGGAGAGTCTGCGCAGGGCAGTGTTATTTATTCTGTCCCACCCCCACAAAGAGCAACTGTGTGTTTCACTTAGTGGAGCCATCTTTGGACAAACTAAACTGCTTTCCCCTCAGCCCTTCTCGACAAGAATGGAGAATTTATACACTGACTGGAGTTCTCCTATTTATTAAAGATTTGCCCCCAAATTTATTACTTCTGCAGTATTCCTGGAGGTCTTATATTTTGAGTCCTCTTCAAGTTAGCCATCTTGATGATTTATTATTTTAGTAGTGGCTGAAAAAAGAAAAAAAATTGGAACAAAGAGATCTAGAATAGTTCATAAGAAATGTTTTTGATATAATAGAAAAATTTAATGATAAAAAATCATCAAAAGCATCTTTTGCATTTTAGGGGAAAGAAAATGCATTTTATATAAATGTTGGAAGAAACAATTCATCCACAGAATGAACAAAATGGGCTAAGCTGAATTATATCTTACAGGTTGCTAAGAGTAAGAACAGCATGAATAGTTCAGACTTTGGGATAAGAATACAAAAGCACTGAAAGTAAAAAAAGAATATAAATATATCTCCGTTAATCTTGTAAGCATCTTCTTTTAGGATGCATTGTTTGTGTTTGTCGGGTACAGTCCAAGGTGCAGCTGAGCCCTTCACCAAGGATATGTGCTATATACGTCTACATTTTACCTGATAGGTGAGCATTTACCACACCCTCCCCCCACCCCACAACTTAAATGTGTTTTCCTCCTGTGTGGACATGCTTGCATTTCCATTATTGTGGTACTTTATTTAGGAGGATAGTCTCCAAATCCTTCCAGGTAAATACAACAACATGTGAAGTCTCCATCACTCTTCATGGTTGAATAGTATGCCATGATCCATATACCACCGTTTATTAATTCATTCCTGACTTGATGGGCACTTGAGTGTTTCCACATCTGGGCTATTGTGACTTGAGCTGTGATAAACATTTGAATGCAAATGTTCTTTGGTTCAAGTATTTCTTTTTCATCTTGGTACATACCTAGTAATGGGATTGCAGGATCAAATGGAAAGTCTATTTTTAGCTCTTTGAGGATTCTCAGTACTTGTCTCTAAAAGGACTGTAATAGTTTACAATACCACCAACAGAGTATAAGTATTCCCCTCTCTCCAAAACCACACAGCATCTGCAGCTTCGGAACTTTGTAATATGGGCTGTTCTCACTGGGTTACACAATGTCTCAAAGTGGTTTTCATTTACATTTCTCTCATGAGTAGGGACTATGAACATTTTTTCATGTATTTGTTAGCCATGTGTCTAACTTCTTGGGAGAAGGTTCTGTCCATGTCTCTTGCCCAACGATAAACGGCGTTGTATTTGATAACGTCAAGGAATGTGGCACCACATGCTGATTAGTTGGAGCTCTCTGTAGATTCGGTTATTAGGACTTTGTCAAAGTTGCAGCACTCAGGGAGGCTGAGGCGGGTGAATTGGCTGAGTTCATGAATTTGAGAACAGCCTGAGTCAGAGTGAGGCCTCGTCTCTAAAAAAAAAAATCTGGCTGTTGCATCGGGCACCTGTAGTCCCAGCTCCTTGGGAGGCTGAGGCAAAAGAATCGCCTGAGCCTGAGAGTTTGAGGTTACTGTAAGCTGTGACGCCACGGCACTGTACCAATGAGTGAGACTTTTTCTCAAAAAAAATTGTAACATGTAAATATCTTCTTATTCCTAAGGTTGTCTATTTGCTTTAATTGTTGTGTCCTTAGCTGTGCAGACGCTTTATAGCTTGATCATATCTCCTTTATTTATTGTTGGTGTTGCTGTGATTATCAAGAGGGTCTTCATCATTAATTCTTTCCCAAGGTGGATATCATCAAGAGCTTTTCCCACACTTCCTTCTAGAATATTTATCATTTTGTATCTTAGATTCAAACATTCTATCCACTTGAGTCACTTTTTTTGTAAGTGTGAGAGGTGTGGGCCCAGTTTCAGCCTTTTACATATTGGGAACCAGTTCTCCCAGCACCATTCATTAAATAGGGATTTCTTTCCCCCAGTGTATACTTTTGTTTGGTTTATCCAAGATTGGGTGGCAATAGGTGGCTGGATTCATCTCTGGGTTCTCTATGCTGTTCCATAGATCAATGTCTCTATTTTTGTGCCTGTACCATGCTATTTTGATCACTGTGGACTTATAGTATAACCTGAAATCTGGTAACGTGATGCCTTGAGATTTGTTCTTACGAAGTATCTTCTAATCAAAAAATTATTAAAAAGTGAAATGTAAGCCCTAAACATAGAAAAGACACATGAAGCTTGTTTTATGAAGAAAGATTAAGAAATACTGAATGTTCTTTATTTTCCACAAACTTTTATTCAATTGTTACTGTTTATTATTTGACTTAGTTCTTTTTAAATGGATATTGTCTCTGCAATTATAATTTTGGAGATTTTTGCAAGCCGATTTTTCTAATTCTTTTCATACTGCTCTATCAAATCATTTAGTTAAAAAACTTCACATTTTATTTAAACTTTTTCTATATTCTATACACTACAAAAATACTCAACACTTACGCATATGTATATATTTGGATGCCAGACTGGATCGTATTGATCACACTGTCTACATAGCTGTGTAATTTTAAAATACAATAAAGAAAAAAAGGCAAGAATAATGCATAGAGGCCAAATAAACTAACTATGGGAAATTATATAGTAGCAAAGAATTCAAGCATAATAGTCACATTTTTCCAAATATAATGCTTATATCCACTAATATTTTCTCTCTTATTTAGTAATAAATCTTCATATTTGATTACATCCTTACGAAGCTATTTTCTATAAATAGCATCACTTCTTCTAGCTTGATTAGTCTGCTAATCAAATATTTTAACAATAAAATGAGACCCGCACATATATAAGTATATAAATGACTATGATACATTAAATAGTTCTCCCAAAGTCATATTACTGCTAAAACCATGAACTAATGCCAGGGGCTAGATATACTCTTGCCTTTTAATTAAGACAGATTGAAGCAGAGGATTGAAGCTCCAACTCCCTGAGGAAAAATTTCAACTCATAATCATTTTATATTAGCCTATTTGCCAAAGCAATATTTCCTGTATGACTAATATAGTCTGTTAGAAGGGTTGACCCTTCAGTCGTAACAAATTAATTATTGAAAATCACTTTTGTAACACTTGCTAGAATATTATGTTAAGTAGCAATGCCTACTTTTTAATATTCTAGTTCCTCTCTCCATTGGTTAGGATATAACATTTATTTTATAGCATCAATGATTATGGCTTCCCATGTTATTATTATAATGTGTAAAGTGCTCAGATAAACACAGGAAGAGGAAGAAGACAGGAAACAATATATAATTCATATTTAATTTACTAAAAAACGTTTGAATTTAAGTGTTTCTTTACTTTTAAAATTCTGTTTTTGTTGGTAAAAACATTTTACATGGCAAAAGTGCTATCTGATTCCAATAAGTGAAAAGTCAGTGACTCTACATCGTAACTAAAGGAATTTTGAATTTAGAAACTATGAGTTAATGTGTTCTGTTCCAAAATGGAAAATAGACGTGAAAAAAACATGATGGAAGTGTGTGTTCAATACTAACCATCGTAGGACGCTGAGACCCAGATGAAGGACATTACACTCTGAGACATAATTAGAGCACTTTAATAGGTAAGATCAAGGTCCTTAAAGTGATTTACTGAAAATTGGTAGCATAAGTAAGACATAACAATAATTATTCTAAATGGTAAAGTATATTTTATTTAAATAATAGTATTATGATTAAGATAGCAGTGCCTACTCATGCTCCAGTCATAAAATAATCCTTCCAGTTGGGGTATTTCTTGAATTTTAACAGGAATAAAAATAGCATAGTCAAATACATGCTCTAAGTTTGCGAATTTTTATAATATGAAAACCCTTAAAGTGTGCATGTCTAAATGAGCATATTAGATATGATATGCTTTATTAGGATCATATATTTTCTGATAGTCTAAGCTTTCTCCCTGAATTATTTATTTCCAGGAAGAATAATAAGTCATTGAATACAATACCATGGTTAGAGTTCTAACATATTACATAATTTTTTCCAAATTTTAAATTCATTGAATATTTACAAATTCATTATAAAGGGAGACATAGTAAAATAAGAGGTAAACATCTAACAATATGTATTAAAACAAAATCACATTTTAACCACACTATGTATTACTATTCTTATTCTTCCTACTACTATCTCTACTAACAAAGAGATATGGCCATCAATTCATTGGCAGATCAGAGGAAACTTTCTAAAATGAGCTTTTAAAATAACTATATAAAATTCACCAATACTTAAAAATACCTTGAAAATGGGATAAAAAACCAACTTTTCATGAATGAAATATTCTTTTCTTTAATGTTTCAATGCATTTTTTAATAAACAGTAGGCTTAGATTGGCTCCTTACACTGATATATTAAAATGCTATTTACAAAATAATTTTTATTTGTTTTATTAAATCATAGATGTGTACATTAATGCAATCATGGGGTACAATGTGCTCGTTTTATACACAACTTGAAATATTTTCATCTAACTGGTTAACATAGCCTTCACGGTATTTTCTTAGTTATCGTGTTAAGACATTTATATTGTACATTTAGTAAATTTCACATGTACCCTTGTAAGATGCACCCTACATGTGGTCCCACCAAGAACCTTCCCTCCACCCATCCTCCCCCGCCTCCTCTCCCTATCCCCTTTCCCCATGGTCTTGGGCTATAATTGGGTTATAGCTTTCCTATGAAAGCTATAACTTGGTTTCATAGTAGGCCTGAGTACATTGGATACTTTTTCTTTCATTCTTGAGATACTTTGCTAAGAAGAATATGTCCCAACTCTGTAAACATGAAAGAGATGAAATCTTCAACTTTTTTTTTTCTTTTTTTTTTTTTTTGGCCAGGCTGGCTTTGAACCCACCACCTCCATCATATGGGGCCGGTGCCTTACTCCTTTGAGCTACAGGTGCCACCCATCTCCATCTTTTTTTTAAGGCTGCATAATATTCCATGGTGTACACATACCACAATTTATCATCTTACACAGCTACTGGACTGTGTAAGAGTCAATGGGCACTTGGTCTTCTTCCATGACTTACAAATTATGAATTGGGATGCAGTAAACATTCTGGTACAAATATCTTTATTATAATGAGGTTTTTAGTCTTTTGGATATATACCTAGTAGAAGAATTGCAGGATTGAATGGCAGGTCTATTTTTAGTTCTCTAAGTGTTCTCCAGACATCTTTCCAAAAGGAACGTATTAGTTTGCATTCCCACCAGCAGTGTAGAAGTGTTCCCTTTTCTCCACATCCACGCCAACATCTCTGGTTTGGGGATTTTGTGATATGGGCTAATCTTACTGGAGTTAGATGATATCTCAAAGTAGTTTTCATTTGCATTTCTCTGATGATTAGGGATGATGAGCATTTTTTCATATGTCTGTAGGCCGTGCGGTTATCTTCTTCAGAGAAGTTTATCTTCAAGTCCCTTTAGATCTTATCTTTTAAAGTAAAATTATTTATAAATTAACCTTTGTGTATAAAATGAATAATTTTACTTTATTGTGACATGCAAAATGTTAAATATGCTTACATTTGGCAAGAAATTTATGGAGATTTGTATTTTTTTTACATGATGTGATGTCATGCCTGCAAATATGTTTTAGTATTTCTAGGTATTTGTCATTATGCATGTAATTATTCTACATTAAAAGCAAAACCAGTAAGGCCACTTTAATCATTCAACAGATACTACTGACTTGCTCTCTGTAAGGCACCAGACTGTGTAAGTTACTGAAGTAATTGCCATAAATACAAAAAATAAAAATTCTAGACATCAATATCATGTTTTAGTTTGATTAGAAGTAAGGGAGGGATCAAAGAGGCTGAAACTGAGTAGCTTATATCTGCCTTTCTTATCTTGGGCATGTTTTGAGTTACCAATAAAAATGTGTAGGAACAAAGAGCACCGCTACCCAAAGCTGTTTAGGGAGGTGTGCTGTATTTGCGTATTAACCCCACTGTGTGCCGGGCACACCACATACTTTGTTTACAACCAGAAGGGAATGTGGTGTAGTGAACTTGGGTAGCTCACTTCCACTACGGACCTTGTGTAGGTTGAAGAGTTTGCCTCATGTCTCCAGATGCACCGTATAATCTCATCACCAAGTCCTGTCTGATTCCTCTGGGACCACCAGGGCATCACTCCCGATTGACTCCTCTGACTTTGTGTAGGTTGAAGATTTTGCTTCATGTCTCCAGATGCACTGTATAATCTCTTCACCAAGTCCTGTCTGATTCCTCTGGGACCACCAGGGCATCACTCCCGATTGACTCCTCCGACTTTGTGATTCATGTCTGGCACCTGAAGATCTGAAGCCTGCTGCCCTCACAAGCTAGAAGCCTCTACTGGAGTAATTCTGATGTTAGTTTCACTCCCCTGAAAATGACTTTAAAGTGCAAGCAATGGTTCTTACCTGAGTTTAGAGTGAAGGGGAAGTTGATCTTAGTTGTGTATTTTATTGTTGTGTTTACATAAACTTTTCCATAAGTACAAATAAACCAGGGAAAAGCAGCAGTGGCAGAATCCCCAAATCATGGTTTTACTTAATTTTGTTAACAAGGATAATATCAAACTTTAAAAAATAAACGTGAAAAATCTTTACTACCCAAAAGCATAAAACATGTATTGTTTCTATTACTTCAATGTTTCAATACTAAATTACCAAATGGTACCTATGAAATATCCCTGTAATTATAATAATACTGGTATTGCAATGTCACTTTTAATTGATACCATAATAAAAATGAGACAGAAAATTAACAATATATAAAAGCATAATCATGCATTTTCTTATCGCTTTAGCAGCTTTCATTTTCTTTCACATTAGTAGAATGTAACCAAGATCAACAAGCTGACCATTTCATTTTTGCACATTAAATTTTTGTTTGTTATTTTATCTTATCTTACTACTGTCTCATCTCAGTAGCTCATAGTGAAAACCTAATGGTCTGTAGCAAAGCTCAGCCTCAGAAATCAGAATCGCACGAATGTTAAGAAAGACACATCCTGTAAAATAAAGTCTCAAACAGCCTTATTATCTAGTCTTCTAATTTCAAAATGCTATTCTCACCAAAGCTTATTCTTCCCTCTCAAATGCCAATAATTACCAGACATCACGCCCCATTAAATTCCTTTCCTTCATATGTTATTAAAATACAATTCACTGTCTCCTTTATTGTTTCTTCTTGCTCTCTCTCAAATTCATTTCTTTCCAAATATGTTGAAAACATGATCAGGCTTAATGACCCCAAGCCTGTTTAAAGACAGATGGCCGAGCAAAATCTTTGAATGGTTATATGACCCCCATTGTTGTAAAGGAATATAGGTCTCTTGGAATTTTTCTTTTAAGTTGGTTTCTGTTCACCTCATTTTCTAAATGTCAGTAAGAAAATCAACTACTAGCATGTGTGTAAGGCAAAATAAGAAGTGAGCGAACTTATCAGGGGCAGAATCAGAAAGTATATTAATCATGTATCAAGAAAAATCAATTGGAATATTCGGTAAACATGTAATGAGTAAAGTAAGCAAATTAAGGACAAAATACACACACTGTCAGGTTTATTTGGATTATGAAATCAAAATAAATGTAAATGAAATAATTAGAAAGTAGAGGCTGAAGGCAGAAAGTTCTTGCAATGAGTCTTGGTGTTTTTACTAAAAAAAAAAAAAAATGGAAGAATGGGTACTATAGAGTTATATGAAACTAGCATGTTTAGGAACCTCTCGAGAACTACACATCTACTTTATCTGCCTTTGCTCTAGACATGGTCTGGAAAAGTAGTAAAAACTGTTCCTTGCGCACATGTTTCCTTATTTAACCTGCTGATGATATTGTTACATGGAAAGCAGAATGGGAACGAGGCGGTGCATGTATTCCTAAAGAATGCTGCTGGCAATAAATACACTACTGACGATGGAATTTATTCGTATCATGAAGTCCAAAGCTATCATGGTGGCTCAAAGTCGTTATTGGGAATTCAGGCTGTTTTCATTTTTTCACTTTCGCCCTACAGGGCCCAGTTTTCCACCAGTTGTTTGTGGTTTGGGGGTTTATACTTCTCCTTCTTTCCCCAACAAGGCACAAAAAAGCTGGATGGGAGACAAAGAAATGATTGTATTCTTAATGGGAAGGTGATCTGTGTTCCCTAAAATGCCCATGTGAATATGTACCATTGACTATAATTATGTCTCATATATTTCACATCCAGATTGCCACCCTACACAGATTTGGGAGTATTTTAGCCTGAAATAATACCAGAGAGTAATCAAATATTTATATCAGACTCTGCATCCACAAATATGATCCTTGAGGAGAGGAATATTTATAATATTTGGAACATAGTAGGGAAAATGAAAGAGAAATGATACAAAAAAATAACTCCAATATTAGAAACAGCTGGAAGTGGCCATTACCATATGCAGACTGGAAGAAAAAGAACAGAGAACAGGTACTGTTGTCCAGAAAGACAGAGCTGTAATTGCAGGGGAGGTCTCCTGAACAGTAGCTGTGCGCATCTACAGGCTAGCAGGGGGTAGAGGGGGTCCCCCAGTATCACTACTTTTCCATCCCTGACTTGTTGCTGATGACATCTGCCACTGGTCAAATCCAGTGAGAGAACGGAGGGTGAGGGACTTGTTAAAATAGTCTATAAATTTTCATCTCTTGGGTGAGGTGGGAGGGGTAGGCCAATCAGGAGTCAAATGGAAAATTGTCAGTGCAGAACACAAATCCCAAGTTAAATGTGTGGAAGAAATGACCACCAGAGAAAGATTTAGAGAGTTATAGACCTTCATGAAACCTAAGAATGATTAGGCTAGTGGTGCAAATAAATAGTTCAGTTGGTTGTCCAGTTAAGATCATCTTGGTTAAATGTACTGAAGCCACTTACACTTCTGTTTAGCACTTATCAGACATTTTCCTTATATCATTACTTGGGCTTCATCTGTCCTTGCAAACTGCACTGTGTATATTCAGAAGGAAAAACGATGATTGAGTTGTTCACTGGGTGTGGTAAATAAGTGATGAGAACATGTTACGGATGAGAACACACAACTCTTCCATCGCAGCCATATGAGAGCCACAGCAGAGAACCAGTTACACTGTGCCACCCCTGACCTTCAGGACTGATCTGCAGAGCCGGGCTGCTTCAAGCCACTGAGTCTGTCACAGTGAAAATAAACTCCCGCACTGCTATCTCCACAAGCACAGCCATTACTCCAGAACAGATGAACAACATTGAATTAAAATTTTTTGAGTACATGAGAAATAAATCAGAATGGGAATCTTATAGCTCATATACGTCATATTTCTTATTTGCACCTTTGAGAACAGAAACTCAGAAAGTTTGTACATTGGTGAACAGACAGGTTAAACTAGCTAAAAACTCTTTCTGTCCTCCCGTCCGTGTCTACACCCTCCACACTTATGTTTCTTCTGAAAAATGTCTCAGATATAGAGCATGGCACTTTCTATCTTTCCAAATATCGCAATGCTTAATGAGCAGACTGATAGTAATCTTGGGAAATAGATTTTTAATTTAACTTTTAAATTGCTAGAAAATTGATAATCCCCTCGATTCATGGAAATTATAATTTTATTTTAAGTATGTTTATACACTTACCCTTTATCTATATAAGACATATTGAACAGAATAAGAAGATTGTAAATTTAAAGTTATACTAGAAAGGTATTTTACATGTGTTCATAGTTCACAAAATGGAGAAATATTATGTTACAGGAAGATACTTAATTTGGATCATTCTAGGAATAATTTCATTATCGGTTTTTGTTGTACTATATTCTGGTACACCATTACTGAGTGCTTCCCCACTCAGGGTAAAAAAAAAAAAAAAAAAATGAATCAATAAATTTTAAAAAGCACACACAAACAGAAATTTTCCATTTGGTAAACGATGTAAGAGCTAACAGAGTGGAAACTATGTCTTTTAAAATTTAATTTCTGGCGTGAATATGTTATTTTGAACATTATGTCTTGGATCTAAACATAACTTTCAGGGTTTTAATTTATAATAAATTAAACATAACTTTCAGGATTTAATTTATAATAAATTAAATTTTGAACAATGAAAGCTTCCTGTAAAATTATAATATTTAATTTTATATAGACATAAGGAAAAGATGTTATTCTAGCAAATAAAATTTGATACATGAAATTAACTCACATGAATGAAATTATCTTTATAAGAACTTAACTATTTTATTAATTATAGTATAATTATGGCATCAGAATTTTCTGTTCATTGTAAGTAATGGCAGAACATCCAGTCTTATTAAAATTACGTTTCCGGCTACAAAAATTCAATAGGAAAGTTGTCACTCAACTAATTAACTAATTACTAAACATGACGGGCTCTGTGAGGCCTCTACTTAAAACCAACATTTTATTAAGTAAAAATGTTTAATTTAATTATATCTAAAGTTTGCTTTTAAATGATGCAGAAAATATCTTTACTTAGATTTTTCTGAAAGTTAAAAACACTAAAAGTTTCAACAATTATAAAATTAATTACAAAATTCAACAATCTATAAAATTAATCAGGACTTTAATTGGAATGTTTATTTTAAAAAGTTGAAAATTGGGAGGAAAAGTTTTCTAGATACTAGAGTGTATTAACATTACCATTTAAATATAATGAATTAATTGAAATTTAAGGACCTTTATTTCAAGCAAATAATTGCTTAGTAGATATTGTGTGGATGTGTATTGCTTTGCATTGCCCCTAACTGTATTGTTTTCCCAAATTTGGACTAATTTTGAAACTTACACCTATGTTTAATTTACAAGTAAGTTTAGCAGTTACTTTCAATAACTCTTACTTCCCCTGCTAAAAATTAAAATGGAATTAAATAAGAGAAATTACCTTTTTACATTAGCATAATTTAATTAACCAAAGCAAAATATACATCTACTTTGTCATGCTATGACTTTATATTTATCATGCTATGACTTTCTCTTTGATAAGTCCTCATTGCCTGCACAAACTGTAATTCACTCCACTATAAGGTTTGAAATATCAATAAAAATGGTTAACTTATCTTTTATTAAAGCTAAAATTAGTCATTTTTTTTTTAAAGGACACTAAATACTATTCAACCTAGATTGACATAAATAATAGATACTTACACCTTATTCTCATGAGCAAGCCAATGTTAAAATTCTAATTCAGTCTATATTGGGTCAAATTTTTCAGGATTGATAACTACATCTAAATATTTAATATAAGCACTTTTCAAACTTCATGTAACCTTATCTGACATCCTGATAACCAACAACACATCATTTAACAATCCTAACTTAAAGTCACTGAACTTCTGTGATAGCTGGTGTTTTGTTCTTCCTTTCCTCAGGCCTACCTATTATTTTAAGCACCTCCATTTTTCTGTAATCAACTGAGAACTGAGTCTTAGCGTAATTGCCATCTTTCAACCAACATACCAATCTTACTTTGCATCTCATTAAATAATAAGAATTGTTATTTTACTTGAGCACCTTTGCTAAGTAGCAGAGAGAACCCACAAATGTTTTGGACAGGAGTTAAGTGACGTTCATGCAGATGAACTTCGAACAAAATATTTCATTGCTTATTAGTAAGGGTAAGTAACATGAGATGATATAACATCTCATATCTTAAAGTAAATTTAATATCTCAGTGCCAGAGCCTTTTAACATACAATGTATACTTAATTTTTCTTCATGCAACTACTCACAGTGGTATTTCCTGGTAGATGATTCTCCTGAACAACTTCATCTAAAGAGAAACTCTGTTGCCAACCTTCTTCCATTTCTGTAGCTCTCTTGGCACCAGGAGTATCAGAGTCTCTCCAGTTAGCTACTGGGTTGAAAAAAAAACAAAAAAACACTTATTGGAGAAGATACTTCCACTTTTCAGCAGCTCCGCCTAGAAATGACTAGTTGGTGAAAACTAGTCACAGTCATTTAGATTCAATGAGAATGAGCTATGTGGTCTAGTTGTTACCTTCAGGGACATTAGCACCGGCAACCTCTATCACAAATTATTATAGGTTTTGTCAGAATATTTTAAATTCCATTCAATAAAAAAGGTACAATCTGTTTTTAGGGTCTTTTGTGAATAACCTTCTTAAGGCAAAGCACCTTTACCCAGAGACAGAGGGGAGCAGAAATTTGGTTCGCAATTTTTTTCCATCCAATACGATGATAACAGAAGCTATGGATACTCCAAGTTTGATCTGTAAACTTGGATTTGCAGGCTGCCTATGAAGTCAAAGAGATTTTACTAGCACTTAGATCCACTAATTAACTAACTAACCACATGACAGTTCAAGTGACTTTTTTTTTTATTAAATCATAGCTGTGTACATTAATGCAATCATGATGCACCATACACTGGTTTTATAGATCATTTGACACATTTTCACCACACTGGTTAACCTAGCCTTCATGGCATTTTCTCAGTTATTGTGTTAAGACATTTACATTCTACATTTACTAAGTTTCACATATACCCTTGTAAGATGCACTGCAGGTGTAATCCCACCAATCACCCTCCCTCCGCCCACCTCCTCCCACCCTCCCCTCCTTTTCCCCATATTCCTAGGCTATAACTGGGTTATACCTTTCCTGAGAAAGCCATAAATTAGTTTCATAGCAGGGCTGAATACATTGGATACTTTTTCTTCCATTCTTGAGATACTTGACTCAGAAGAATATGTTCCAGCACCATCCATATAAACATGAAAAGGTAAAGTCTTTCGTTAAGGCTGCATAATATTCCAGGGTGTACATATACCACAATTTATTAATCCATTCGTGGATCGATGGGCACTTGGGCTTTTTCCATGACTTAGCAATTATGAATTGGGCTGCAATAAACATTCTGGTACAAATATCTTGGTATGATGTGATTTTTGGTCTTCTGGGTATATGCCTAGTAGAGGAATTATAGGATTGAATGGCAGATCTATTTTTGTATCTCTAAGTATTGTCCAAACATCTTTCCAAAAGGAATGAATTAATTTGCATTCCCACCAGAAGTGTAGAAGTGTTCCCTTTTCTCCACATCCATGCCAACATATCTGGTTTGGGGATTTTGTGATATGGGCTAATCTTACTGGAGTTAGATGATATCTCAAAGTAGTTTTGATTTGCATTTCTCTATGATTAAAGATGATGAGAATTTTTTCATATGTTTGTAGGCCGTGCACCAGTCTTCTTCAGAGAAGTTTCTCTTCAATTCCCTTGCCCAGCCTACAATGGGATCACTTGTTCTTTTCTTGCTTATACGTTTGAGTTCTTTGTGAATTCTGGTTATTAAACCTTTGTCGGAAACATAACCTGCAAATATCTTCTCCAATTCTGATGGCTGTCTGCTTGCTTTACTTACTGTGTTCTTGGCTGTGCAGAAGCTTTTTAGTTTGATCAGGTCCCAGTAGTGTATTTTTGAAGCTGCTTCAATGGCCTGGGGAGGGGTCCTCCTAATAAAATACTCGCCCAGACTGATTTCTTCAAGGGTTTTCCCTGCACTCTCTTCTAGTATTTTTATAGTTTCATGTCTTAAGTTTAAATCTTTAATCCAGTGAGAGTCTATCTTAGTTAAGGTGAAAGATGTGGGTCCAGTTTCAGTCTTCTACAGGTTGCCAGCCAGTTCACCCAGCACCATTTGTTAAATAGGGAATCTTTTCCCCACTGAATGTTTTTAATTGGCTTGTCAAAGATCAAATAACGTAAGTAGCTGGATTCATCTCTTGGTTCTCTTTTCTGTTCCAGACATCTACTTCTCTGTTTCTGTGCCAATACCATGCTGTTTTGATCACTATCGATTTGTAGTATAGTCTGAGGTCTGGTAGAGTGATTCCTCCTGCTTTGTTTTTATTTCCGAGTAATGTCTTGGCTATTCGAGGATTTTTCTGATTCCATATAATACAAAGTATTATTTTTTCAAGATCTTTAAAGTATGACAATGGAGCTTTAATACGGATTGCATTAAAATTGTATATTGCTTTGGGTAGTATGGACATTTTAACAATGTTGATTCTTCCCAGCCATGAGCATGGTATGTTTTTCCATTTGTTAACATTTTCAGCTATTTCTTTTCTTAGAGTTTCATAGTTCTCTTTATAGAGATCTTTCACATCCTTTGTTAGATAAACTGCCAAATATTTCATCTTCTTTGGCACTACTGTGAATGGGATAGAGTCCTCAACTGTTTTTTCAGCTTGACTATTGTTGATATACATAAAGGCTACCGATTTATGAATGTTGATTTTGTAACCTGAAAAGCTGCTGTATTCCTTGTTCACTTCTAAGAGTTTTTTAGTAGAATCCCTGGTGTTTTCGATATATACAATCACATCATCTGCAAAGAGTGAAAGTTTGATCTCTTCTGACCCTATATGGATACCCTTGATCACCTTTTTGTCCCTAATCGCAGTGGCTAAAACTTCCATTACAATGTTAAAGAGCAGTGGAGACAATGGGCAGCCTTGTCTGGTTCCAGATCTAAGTGGAAATGATTCCAATTGAACTCCATTCAATATGATATTGGCTGTGGGTTTGCTGTAGATGGCCTCTATCGGTTTAAGAAATGTCCCTTCTATACCAATTTTCTTAAGTGTTCTAATCATGAATGGATGTTGGATGTTATCAAAAGCTTTTTCTGCATTGATTGAGAGAATCATATGGTCTGTGTTTTTTAATTTTTTATGTGCTGAATTAAACTTACAGATTTACGTATATTGAACCAGTTTTGAGACACTGAGATACAACGGACTTGGTCATGATGTATAATTTGTTTGATGTGTTGCTGGATTCTGTTTGTTAGGATCTTTGTTGAATATTTTTGCATCTATATTCATTAGTGATATTTATCTATAATTTGACTTTCTTGTTGGGTCTTTCCCTGGTTTGGGGATCAGGGTGATTTTTGCTTCATAGAACGTGTTGGGTAGCCTTCCTTCTTTTTCTACATTTTGGAACAGGTTGAGTAATATGGGTACTAGTTCCTCTTTAAAGGTTTGCTAGAATTCTGACGTGAAGCCATCAGGTTCTGGGCTTTTCTTTTTAGGAAGATTTTGTATGATTGATGCTATTTCAGAACTTGATATGGGCCTGTTCAACATTTCCACTTGATTCTGCCTAAGTCTTGGAAGGTGACGTGCTTCCAAGTATTGATCAATTTCCTTCAGATTTTCATATTTCTGAGAATAAAGTTTCTTGTAATATTCATTAAGGATTTTTTGAATTTCTGAGGAGTCTGTTGTTATTTTGTCTTTGTTGTTTCTGATTGATGAGATTAGAGATTTTACTCTTTTTTTCCTGATTAGGTTGGCCAAAGGTTTATCTATTTTATTGACCTTTTCAAAAAACCAACTTGTTGATTTATTGATCTGTTGTATAATTCTTTTATTTTCAATTTCATTTAATTCTGCTCTAATTTTGGTTATTTCTTTTCTTCTACTGGGTTTGGGGTTGGAATATTCTTCCTTTTCCAGTTGCTTGACATTTCCCATTAAGTTCTTATTCCTTCTCTTACAGTTTTCTAGAGGAAGGCTTGCAGTGCTGTAAATTTCCCTCTTAGGACTGCCTTTGCGGTATCCCAGATGTTCTGATAATTCGTGTCTTCATTGTCATTTTGTTCCAAAAATTTGGCAATGTCCCTCTTAATCTCACCTCTCGCCCAGCTATCATTCAGCACAAGGTTATTTAACTTCCATGTTTTTGTGTGGGTATGCAGATTCCTGTTGTTACTGAGTTCAACTTTTATTCCATGGTGGTCGGAGAAGATGCATGGAATAATTTCTATTCCTTTAAATTTACTAAAGTTAGACTTGTGACCTAAGATGTGATCAATTTTGAAGTATGTTCTGTGGGCTGATGAGAAGTATGTGTATTCAGTTTTGTTAGGATGAAATGTTCTGTAGTTGTCTGCCAAATCTAAATGTTGGATGGTTAGGTTTAAATCTAAATTTTTTGCTCAGCTTCTTCTTGGAGGATCTACCCAAAACTGCCAAAGGGGTGTTTAAATCTCCGACTATTATGGAGCTGGAGGAAATCAACTTGCTCGTGTCTGTTAGAGTTTCTCTTATAAATTGAGGTGCATTCTGGTTTGGTGCATAAATATTAATAATTGAAATCTCATCATATTGAGCATTACCCTTAACAAATATGAAGTGACCATTCTTATCCTTCCTTACTTTTCTTGGTTAAAGCCTATTGTGTCTGCAAATAGAATTGAAACATCTGCTTTTTTCTGATTATCATTTGCCTGAAAAATGGATGACCATCCTTTCACCCTGAGTCTATATTTATCTTTTAAGGTAAGATGTGACTCTTGTATGCAGCAAATATCTGGCCTGAGTTTTTGTATCAGTCACCTAACCTGTGCCTCTTTAGAAGACAGTTTAAGCCGTTCACATTAATGGAGAATATTGATAATTCAGGGAAAATTTTGGGTATCAAGTTTTTTGAAAGTCCAGTGTACATTTTTAATCCTTTTGCCACTGTGGAAGTTGGAATTTGATCAAAAGTTTCTGAGTGAGTTTACTTTTGTGGTAAAGGATTGGGCTGGTCATGATGGAGGTTAGGTCTGAGAATATCTTGAAGAGCTGGTTTGGTTATGGCAAATTTCTTCAACATATGAATGTCATTAAAGTATTTAATTTCTGCATCATAAATGAAACTCACTTTAGCTGGATACAGGATCCAGGGTTGAAAGTTATTTTACTTTAGGAGATTAAAAGTCAGTGTCCACCCTCTTCTGGCTTTAAAAGTTTCAGCAGAGAGATCTGCAGTCATTCTAATATTCTTCCCTTTGTAGATAATGGATTTCTTACGTCTGGCTGCTTTGAGAATTTTCTCCTTCATATTAACTTTAGTGAAGTTAATTATGATATGCCTAGGGGATGTCTTATTGGAATTGAGTCATGCTGGGGTTCTGAAACTGTTTGCTATCTGAATTTCAGAATCTCTTGGCATGTCTGGAAAATTCTCTTTCAGAATTTCATGGAGAAGGGCCTCTTGGCCTAGCGAGGCCACTTCATCACTTTTAGGGATTCCAATGATGCGGATATTAGCCTTCTTCGAATTATCCCCGAGCTCTCTGAGAGAATGATCCATTTCTGTTTTCCATTTCTCTTCCTCTTTGAGAGTTTGTGAGCGTTCAAAGGCTTTGTCTTCAATGTCAGAAATCCTTTCTTCTGCTTGCTCCACTCTGTTACTGAGGGCTTCTACTATATTTTTCAGATCTTTGAGGGCTGCAAATTCTTGCTTCAGTGTATCAAAATCTTTGGTGGTTTTGTCTTTAAATTCGTTAAATTCTTGAGACAACTTTTGATTTTCTCCTCAAATTTCTAATTCTGACTTTTGAATTGCTGCTCAAATTTCTAATTCCAAATTTTCCTCCATTTTATTAATCTTGTCTGCAATCCAAATTCTGAATTCAATTTCTGACATCTCAGCCAGCTGTTTATGAATGGGATCTTCAGTTACATCTGCCATATATTTTCTTGGGGGAGTTGATCTATTCTGGTTATTCATGTTACCAGAGTATTCCGCTGATTCTGCCCCATGATTGTTTTATACCATTTGATTTTTCCCCTGGAGCTTTGTTGAGGACCCGTACAGTGCTATGGCCTGAGAAACTGGGGACCTGTTTGGTGTGGTGGGGCTAAGTGTTTCTGTCTTGTTTTCAGCTGGTATCTGTTCGACCCTAGTGAAACAGTTACTCTGGGTTGAAGTCTCAGCTGTGGAGAAATACAAGCAATTAAGTCACCCTGCCCCCCACCCAGGCAACAATTTTAAAAGGAAAATCAAACCTTCCTACAACCACACACCCAAGGCACCACCTGAATAGTCCTTGGGTGATTGGCTCAGTTCAAAATGTCCAAATCAATTGTCTCAGTCAGCACCTGTCTCAGGTGGGAGAGTTTAAAAGGTGTCTGGCAACCGGATCACAGGGGTCTGCTGACTACTCTGATATGGCTTGCTCCAGTGTTGCGTGGAGTCAGGAGGACCCACCTAGCAAATAGATCAGTCTGGGAATGTTGATGTCTCTTTCCCCACCTTGTACCTCTGTCATACCCAGTCACTGATAGTCCCGCAGTGCTTTGACCCTGTTGCCTGTAGTGAATAGATACTCCAGGGGTTTGCACCTGCCTGAATCACAAGGAAATCTATTTCTGCTCAGCCAGGCCACTGCACTTTGCCTCTATCTAGCAGGGAAAGGTGAGCCCTGACAAACTCAGGCGCTTGATGTAGGCTGGGGAGTGTTCACTCAGTTCCAGCCCCACCCCTGATTGATGTTACTGACAGAACATAACAGCTTTGCGGGAATTTGTGTCTGTCCCTGCTAAATTCCCCTGCAGAAGAGAAGCTGTTTTGAGTTCCCAGAGCCTGTGCTCAGGCCCTGTCTTTGCTCCTGCAGGTTTATATTTGGTTACCTGTCAGTTCTAGCCTCCTGTCTTCCTTTATCTATAGGCTGACGATCCCCTGAGGGCCGGGGATAAAACTACTAAGTTTTAGGCTTAGTAAAGCGGTCCTCTGGGTCAGCCCTGCCCTGGGAACTTCCTGGCTCTGCATGTGCATTTCTATTCCCTGCTCTTCACCAAGGCTGGTACCACCTCAGGCAAACCTTTTACTCACAGGGCCTATGTTTCCATTCCAGCTCTGTTCTGTGGTGGTTGCCACCTGAGTAGATGCCCAGCCTCCTCTGGTTGCCCAGAAAGACAGGGGGTGTGGCTTCAGAATATCCGGGAGGGAGCCCTTGTTGCTAAAAGACGGCTGCTGCTCTACGCCTCAAGGCACCGCTGCTCTGATGTGGTTCCCTCTCAGCTGACCATCCTCTCCTCACTCCCATGCCCCAGAGTCAGCACTGAACAGCTGCATTTTAGGCCCTGTCCATACCCCTTGAGAAATCTGGACTCCTGGGGGACAGGCCTTCAGACCTCAGAGTGAGAGTGGAGGGGAGAGCTGGGAGCTCAGAGTTGCAGATAGAGAATATATACAGTTTTATACAGTTTTATGCCTGGCAGGAGAACGCCGTGGCATCCTAGTAGGGGAGGTAGGTCCAGTTTTTAGAGGGTCTCTCCCATGAAGTGTAGTGGGAGGACCTTTGAACTCTGCTCATTCGTTTGTGGGGCACTCTGAGCCGTTCTCATTGGGGAGGGGACTCCCATCCACTTGGTGACGGATTTTGTATCTTTTGTTTGTATCCTTGGGGTTACAGCTCACCTCAGCAGGGTTGATGTGCATTCTTTAACCTTCTCTCTTGGTGCAACTCAAATCCACCAGGTTACTTGCTAAATTTCTGTCCTTTAACTCTCCTTCTGGATGGGAGCCTCCATGGAAAGCTGGCTTCAGTCAGCCCGTGACATTTTTTAAATGAAAAGTTTCTGCATAAAGAAGTCCATTGATTCACCTTCTGTTTCCTTCTGTTTCTGGCTCCTTATCTCTGGTAGATCTTCCTTTTGTTGAACAGTCATATAAATCTCCTACAGTTATTGAATTTTTCTTTTTGTGGCCCTAGATCTTTCTTATGCAATTGTTTCAGTTGTGGAAATCACAATCCTTACGTGTCACCCTCAGTTGGTCACTTTTAGCATTTCTGAAGTCCATTTTTATCATGTCAGGTTGTGCTGTTCTATGAATCATTTTGAAACTTGGAACTCCCATGTCTCATCTTTAGAAATTGTGCAATGTGGATAGTAAAACTTCTCATTTTCTTCTTTACTCCCTGATGAGAATTCTCACTAACTAAAAATAGTTTGATTTTATCCTAATGGTGAGCTCAATGCCTCCCTTCTTACCTCTACGCAAAAACAGTACATCATTAAGCTCCCACTCATTGGCGAAGATAACTATGAAAGAAATACTACTCAACATTTGTCTGTTTTATTACTTCTGGACTTTATTTTTGATTACTAATTTTTATTATTCCATTTTTATTCTGCATCATTTATTGTCTATCATAAATATGTTTGTATCAAAATTATTGAAACCTGCTTAGTTTTTGATTCTGTCATTTTTCTGAGTCTACATGAACCTTAAAACATTTTAGTCGACATCTTCCCTTCCATTTTTTGGACTGTCAATGACACATGTTTTCATTTAATGCATGCACTAAACTGCAGAAATCATTACAATGTATCTTGATGCATTAATTTTCTAGGTCCTTAATTCATATTAATTTATTAGTATGAATTTAAGATAAAAATATTAATATTTTATTTTTTCCTATAGATGTGACAATTTCATATGGCTCCATATATTTACCACAAATTTTCAGTAAGTTTTTTCTTTCTGCTTATGCACTCCCAGGTTTCTATCGGATGTAAGTTATCTTTGCCCGTGTTCCCAAAGCATTCGTTTTATCTTAGTGATGATTTGGGGCAACATATTACTCACTTCATGTTTTTCAGAAACTTACTTTATTTAATCTTTACATTTGAATATTATTTTCCCTTCACTTTAAGGGTAGAAAAAATTTTTGCCTCTATGTTCCTGGGGTCCTGGCTGGGTCCAAGATTAAACTGTCATATAATAGTTGAACAGGGGAAAAGTTTAATATAAGTTTTACATAGAACAAGTGGCCCTCAAAGAAATGAAAACCCCAAACCAGCAATTAGATTCAGTTCCTTATATACTGGATTGGACAAAAAAAAAAAAATAGGGAATTGTGAAAAAGTGGCTACATTATCTGGGATGGCTTAAAAGGTAAGAATTATTCTAATAATGTCTGTACAGTACTCTCTCTGCCTTGACTTGTTGTCCTTAAGGACGCAGATATTGCCTTTCATCCCAGTAGAAGGAGAGCATCTTTCTAGTGGGAATTTCATTGCCTTCTTTAAGAAAGAACACAGATCTTTCTGTAGCTGCTTTCTTTACTGTGTCTTTATATTAAAGGGTCAATATGTCAGAAGAGCATATTTTAACTTCTTTACAAGGATTGAAATACATCTGTACATTATCTTGGGGGAAGGTCCTATATATAATATTGAATCTTCCAAATAGAATCCCTATTTGGTTGCTTTAATGATGCCCCATGGTGAAATTTGACCTAGTCAAACAAAGCAAGTCTCCTGACTACACAAATGCCTTCTAATCTATTATTTTCTTTCTCTCACTCATAAAACACTCAGTAAATATTTGCTTAATGTAATTTATTTAGCAATTAGTGATGAGTCTGTCTGCATCGTCCTTACCACTGGGAATAGGAGCACTGGCAAATCTGGAGCAAACATCCATCCATCTCCACAGGAGGTCGTCGATGAGGAGACAGATGCACCTCCCGCCTGTTCTGCTTCATACATTGTGCACTTCAATCGACTATGCTTCATTTAAATTTCATCATTTTGTAATTACCTTCTCTGAAAGACACCTCAAAGAAGCACACTCTGAGCATCACATGTATTACCTGACACACAAAATGTAATAAATGTCAAAGGAATGTAATGGAGCTCATGCAGCGGGCCAGATACATTTCATTTCTTAGCTTAATGTTTAAAGATAGTACAAGGAAAATGGAACTTAGAAAGTCTATCTGAATTGAAATAATTGAATAAAGAATATGAAAAGAAAATCAAAGCTATTATCTAGTAGTGTGAAAACATTCCATGATGGCAGCAAGTTCTATGAATTGATTAAAGAGTTTTACTAATTAAAATAGAGAAAAGATAGATGCTGCTTTCAAATGCTAAGTGTGAGAGCCCTCTATATGGAATAATTAATATAGAGAATATAAAGAAAACCGTACATGAAGTTACAAGAGAATACATTTGAGAAAGAATTTGCACAATCTGTGTAGGAGAAAAGGGAGTAAGAAGTAGGTGGAACACAATGAAAGGGAGAGGAAAATCTCAGGAACTCAGGAGGTAGAGGACGCTGGCAATGAATCAGCCAAAGAGAAAAGGGAGGAAAGGGAATCATTCAATAACTGCTGTTAGCACGGTGATCCTTCCTGGCTCTTTGTTCTGTTTGCCATTCAATGCTCTCCAGTAGGCTGAGCGCAGTGGCTCAGGCCTGTAATCCCAGCACTCTGGGAGGCCCGAGGTAGGTGGATTACTTGAGCTAAGGAGCTTGAGACCAGGCTGAGCAAGGCACAACCCCATCTCTACAAAAAGAAAAAAAGAAAAAACTAGCTGAGTGTTGTGGTGGGGACCTGTGCTCCCAGCTACTCTGGAGGCTGAGCAGGAGGATAGCTGAAGCCAAGGTGAATGAGGCACAGATAAAGTGGAGATGAGCTATAAAATGCCCATTTTTCCTTATTTGCTCTCTAGTATGGAAAGAATAGCGCTAATTCTAACCTATTTCTATAAGGAAAAAATGACAGTATTTGATCCCAGTCAAAATAATCTATACTTATTTTTATAAAAAGAATGTTGACAATATTTTAGAAAGCTAAAATTCTAGAATTTTAAAAAATGTTAGTAATTGATTTCTCTTTAAGACCAGGAATGTATCTTTAATTCCTCCTATAATTCTTAAACTAGAGCAAACAGCAGAGAATGATTTTTCTCAGTCTAAGAGTCTAAGATTAATTATCTCTTATTTAAATGTATGGAAATCATGGAGAAAGACCAGGCCAGTAGAATTAAGTTTTCATAATGTTGCACCAATTATATTTAGCTAATACCCAAATTTTGAAAGCATTTGTAGTCTCTATTTAATGACTATTATAAAAATCTTAAAAGCTTCCAATTTTGAGTTTTATTCATTTATACATCCCCTTCTTCCAATTATGTAAACAATAAAAACTTATGTCCAATCCTAATTTTTAACCCATTTCTTCTACGTGAAAAAATATATTTTACAATCATATAAATGATGCATATGAAACTTTAAATAATATTATGATACTTGATTGGTAGGTGGAGGTTAGATGTGCTCATTTAAACACATGTAAATTTAGCAAATAAAGTGGTGAAAACATCAGACTTTTCAGTAATATCTGGCCACAAAAAATATTGTTTCCTAGTATTACTGAACTCCATCTTCAGAACAAAATCAGACTCTTACAATTGCAAAAATTAAACATAATTCTTTCACTTATGCAGCTGTCTTCAGAGTAAACAACAAAGTAAAAAAGTAACTCCTTGATTTACAGTTGTATGTTTGGAGAGTGAGGTAGCAAATCAAAAGTAACAGAAATATCTGGTTTGGTCAGTGTCTCACTGGCCTTCATCTCAATCCCAGTCTCTCACCTGCTGACACACAAGTCAATGTTTGCTGATGGCAACACTCTACATCCCAGTACAGGAGGAAATGATGAACTCACTGTCAATTAAATCCATCCCTAGGTAGAAAGAAGGCCCAGAGGTCTCTGACTGGTGTTAGAAACCAAGAAACTCCAGGCTTACTCCTTCTTACTATTTTTAAGTACTCTGTGTATTTGTGATGGTTAATTTTATGTGTTGATTTGTAAGGCGTTTTTTTGAATGAAATAAACATTTCACTTGGTGAAGATTAAGAAGATTTCCTCCTATAAAGTCGTTTAGCCTCATCTAATCAGTTGATGGTCTAACTAAAAGATCATCCTCTTCACCCAGGGTAGTCCCCTGATGACCTTTAAGGATCATTGTCTCAGCTGGGTCTCTAGGCTACCAGCCCACACTGAGGATTTTATATTTACCAGCCAACTTCTTGTAACAAATATCTTCCTCTTGATATGGGTTCTTCCACTTCTTATGGGTTCTGTGTCTCTGGAGAATCCTGAAGAATAACATAATCAATTTGACTATTTCAAAAATGCCTTCAAAAAAGGCAGAACAATCACAAATTAAGAACATAATGACACATCTCAAGTGCTTTGACATCAATTCATTAAATTTTTTTTTAAGAAATTAGAAGCAGAAAGTTGTTTTGTTTGTGCTAGACTTGAAATATCTAAATGATTTTTTAAATGTAGGTGTTTATCGGTTTCTTCAAACAGAACTATTTTATGAGTTACGGGTTTTGAATTTAACGTCATCTTCCTATCATTGGCCACTCAAACCATTAACATAGGGATTGTCTAAATGGAAAAGAGAAGTGCAGTTGATTATTTGATGATTATAGTTAAAAGCAGGGTGGAAGACCAAGCCCCCTTGATCCTCAAGGGCCAGTGGCATAACAAGAAAGCAAACTGAAGATCTCAGAACCAGCACTCCATAAATACTCTGAGTGTGACAGTTAGTGACACTTTTATAAAGATCCTTCTCCATCCTTCATTAGGCTACAATGTTTATCACCCAAGATGCATAATAAATTTCAGAGGTCTCAGAAGGCAAGTAGGCTGACCAGTGTTGTGGCATTCCCCACGTTCATGTTGATTAGAATGCCCAACAATTCCACCCATTTCATGGATTTCCCTTTGATTCAGAATAAGGACTTTTTAAGTTTAGCATAGTGGGAAAATAGAATTTTTGGAAATTTTGCTTTGACCACATATGTGAACTTGGATAAGACATTTAAATTATCTGATTGAAAAGTTTATCTTATGAACACCGTCTAGTAATACTAATTCTTGGACTTTTATAAGGATTAAGTGTTATACATTTTGTGTTGTATAATGTATGTGTTGTATATGGTATTATCACTTCAATAAAAGTATCTGAGATAATAGAGTAATCTTAAGACACACTTTATAATTTATTTTAAAAAAAAGTACCTTCTGGATACTTCCATGAGAAGTGTTGCTAATTATCAGATATTTGGTGTATGAATTAAGCCTTTGAACTATTTTGACATTTGGCTTTGTGTTCTAGGATAGAATAGTCATGTGAGTAAGTTAACATCCAGACATTCTTGAGTTTATGTTAGAAGTTGTAATTATCAAAGATTTTAGAATATATTATATAGTTTCAAATATTTTTGAACTATTGATATCCAATTTTGTCTTTGTTTTTCTCATTATCCTTGAGTAAACTGTTTTAAGTAAGCCATAATGTTTTCTTAATTAGTGGATTTTCAGCCCCAAGATAACATTTTTTCTTCTCATTACTAGAGTTCTCAAATAAAAAAATTATTTTTAAACATTTTCAGATATAGTATCTGATCAGGAGATCTGAATGCTATAATAATTAGTAGTTAAGCTTAAGTCACATAAAATAGCCTCTTGCCTTCTTTGTTAAATGAGTTGTGGTTATTTTATTCTTTTACATAAAATTGCTGGATTATTTCATAAATACATAGCCACTGGGGGAAATACTGCGGGTACATAGATAAATAAATATGTTTTTAAACGCGGCTATTTTTAATTCTTAAAAGAAAAAATTATTAGGAATATAATCACTGTTATTTGCAAATTTTATTATTTATGCTATTATACTAACTCAATTTTGACCAACTTCCCTTTTTTTCAGAAAAATATTTTCAGATTCAAATAGAAATGTATCTTCAACCAGTGATTCTTTATTATTTTTAACATAGAGGTCAAGATAGTATTCAGTATAATCAATATAGACATCTGGAAGAGATGAAAGTGCATAAGAGTTTTTCTCAGTACCCTCCTTCTTTGCGAAATCAACATTAGCTTTATTTTCCTTTTCATACCAAATACTGTCATATCTTATTGTAATACCATTTTTTTCCAAGAGAAAATATGATGGCAGTGGTAGAATTATTTTTCTTGTATAAAAGTAAAAATAGCAAGAAAAATAATAGCTCCCTGAACAAGGTCTGTTTTTTTTCCCTTTGTGTATTGATAAAAATCTGTATTGCCCAGATGCAATGTATTCTCTCAGAAGACTTTGACTGTTGTTCCCACTTTAAGAACAAAAGGAGAAAATAATAAAAAAAAGTGTGGGAGATTTAAAAAAGGAACTTTCTTTTGTAAATGTTCCCTGACCCACTTTTTTCTCCATGCAGTTATTTTAATTTAACTTTCACAGTTATGTTCCCATAGAATTGATTTCATTGAATTGCATAATATTCTGAATGAATAGAATTTATTTCACTTACAAACATCCTTTTCCGTGTTGAGCGCCCTTAGGAGAGGAATATTTTTTTAATTTTTCTTTGTAACTTAGTCTATTCATAGGTTAAGTTTTGAGTAAAACTTTGTTGAATTCATGCATATGTGTAATTAGCATTTTTAATTCTAATATATATAGAATGTACATTTACATTATAATCACATTTTTTCCGTGAAAAAGGTATATTTCTAGAAATATAACAGAGCAGTCTAAAATTTAATCTTTGATAATCTGGGAAAACTTTAAGAAAGGACAATAATCTCTAAGGGAAATATTGACAAAATGAAGGGAGATTTTGTGATGGTTAATTTTACGTGTTGACTTTATTGGGCTGCAGGGTGCCCTGGGATTGGATCAAACATTACTCTTCATCCATCTGTGAAGGTGTTTCTGGATAAGGCTGACATTTGAATCGTTAGTCCAAGGAAAGTATATTGCCCTCCCTAATGTAAGTGAATATCATACAGTCTAAACTAGCTATCGAGGACTCCTGCTTGAATCCTCTCCTGAGACATTGGCTCCTGTGGGTCTCAAATCTGCTGGCTTTTGGCCTGGAACTTAAAATATCAGGCCTCAGGGGCTCAAGGTCACCAACTTCAGCTGTTTGGACTTTTTAGCCCTTATGGTGTAACATGAGTGAATTCCTTATTTTCATTATTTTTAGATTTTCAAAGTTTACTTGGTAGATAGAGAAGCAAATTATTGCCACTATGTCTTTTTAGAACAGCATTCCCTATTCTTTTTGCCTGTTTTCCCATGTTTATTTTCCTTGGTATGAATGAAAAATCCTCAAGGGACTAGTTAAAAGTTTCTTGCCATTCATTGTATTTCTGCCCTAACTAGTCGTAAAGTAGAGAATTCTTCCTCAACACTTCTCTAGTAAGGGTTATGTTGGGTGGAAGGAATGCATTCTGTGGCCAAATAATCTTGTAAAAAATCTGGGTTAATCTTTTTTTAAACTAAATTAACTAAGTTTTCTGATCCTTTAGTACTCGTTAATGTCTGTTGTGTGGTTCACGAATAACCATCAATATCCAGGGTTAATCTTTAGGAGTATGCCATAGAATGAAAATTTCTCTAAAATATTTGTCAAGAATTTATTTTATTTGCTATTGATTTATAATTTTATGAGTTCGTGTGTAATAGTTTTAGAAAATTTACTATATTCAGAGAAAATTTTTATTTTGGCTTCCTTCAGGAGAGTACAGGTTCCCTCTTGTTATCAGCCTTTCTCCCTTAACTTAAAAGTGCTTCGGTTTGGAAATCTGTAAAATGAGATCCTTCGACTACTGGACTTTAAGGTTCTATATTTAAAACATTATGAATCTATGAGTCACAGATTTCATAATTCATATTATTGATAAATCCTGAGTAAATCAATGGCTTTAATCAATAATCTAGACCTTTTTCTGCATTATTTTTAAAATAAAATGTTCCTTGTCTTAACAAGAAATGAAGCCTATTTGTCTCTAAGATTTATATGAACATCTCAGAATATTTAACTGGATTCATGCCAATTTGAATTACAAACAGTTTCTCTGGATAGATGCTCTCACACACATGTATAGTTTGTATATTTACCTCTCATGACTGCTAACTGTCTTTTAGGTTTTATGTTGACAGTCTTTGAAGGAAGGGAAGTACTCAGACGATCCTACCGTGATTATGTCACACTTCACCTTGATCTGTATGAAGTGAGCTTCTTTGCGTGTTTCCATTATTACTGGCTATTAATTACTTCATTGATCATTGCATCAATTTCTGAAATTTTAGAAGCATTTCCATTGGTATGGTCTGCACTTTTGTCAAGTTTATAATTTTCTTTATAAGAAAATGATGCAATAACCTTTTCAAATATAAAATAAGTGATTAATTTTCAATTTAGCTTTTAGTATAGGTAAACCAATATAACACAAAACATGCAAACGGGTTAATTAGAAAAACTATGTTTTTAAATTTTATTCTATCTTGGGTAACTAATACATTCTTAAAATATTATATGTGCTTAAAAATGCCTTTATACTGAGAACGCAAAATACACCAGTTCACGTTAAAAACTGTAGCTTATTGTATTATCACAATTAAAACTACTGCTTTCCCCCTTCTCCAAGGTTCCCCATCTTGATTTTTTGCAGTTTAATTTTGAAATGTGTCGAAGCAAAATAATACACATTACAGTATGTCACGTCCAGTTGGCTTGCATTGCTATACATTTTTGTGAACAGGTGCCCACCACACACCTGGCTAATTTTTTCTATTTTTAGTACAGACAGAGTCTCACTCTTGTTCCGGCTAGCCTCAAACTCCTGAGCTCAAGCAGTACTCCTACCACAGCCTCCCAAAGTACTAGGATTACAGGTGTGAACCACTGCGCCTGGCCTGACATAATAATTTCTTACCATATAATGGGCATTTGAGTTGTTTTCATCATGGCAACTACAAAATAATGGAGCTGTAAATATTCTGTTATATGTTGTTCACTGCACCATAGCGTGTGTTTTCTTTGGATATATATCTAGGAATGAGAGTGCTGGTTCAAAGCTATGTCTTTGTCCAACTGCATGTACAGTATCAAAGTAGTTACTTTATTCTACCAGTAGTTTGGGATAGATGAGAAGTCTTACTTTTATTACAACCTATGAGAATCTATGTTACCTACAATATTCACTGAACAGTCTCTTTCCAGCACCACTGTTGTCACAGATAAGATGTCACTGCGTGCACAGGTTGGTTTCAATACTCTATTATGTTCCAGTTTTATTTTATTCTTGATTTTTGCTTTGATTTTAATACTACATCATCAAAAATGACTTATATTGAATTTAAAACAACTGATATGATCACAACATATTAAAAACACATTTAGCAACAAATAAAGCAAATATCATTCAACATAGATTTGTTCAGAGTTCCAGGAGGTTTCTAAGTAAGAGAATGGTGAAAATAACACACAGTTCTCATGGATTTTATATGGCAATCTATCAAAATCAAATGTTCTTAGACTATGGGCTGTAAGTTTTGACTTTAGGTCACAAATTCTCCTGGAAAGATTACTAAATCAATAACAGCTCTGGATCACATATAAAAGATGTGTTAGAACTATTTGGGGGAAATCTGTTGAAACCACAACTAAAAGCTGATCGTGTCTCCAGCATAATAGAGCCAACCCTCTTGAATGAGCTGAACTCCACCAACTGCAGACTCAGCTATGTGTGCAGACAGGAGCGTGTCTGTCTTCCTCCAGGGTGAGAAACTCTGCTGAATTGATGTTCTAAGATTACTGGTGATTTTTCCTGTGTTTCTTGCCCTGATGTCCTTTATGATAAAATGCGTTGGTTTATAGTTTGAAAATTGAGGAAAATAATATCAGAATCACAACAGTTAGAAGAGGTAAATAACTTTTTGTCTATTAGGCTTTAATCAGCCACTTCAAAGACGAGGATATATATTCTAAGAAATAAATAAAACCTCTTCTGAAGCGTGTCCCTATGCTACCGATCATTACTTTCAATGGCTCAGAGTAGATATAGCATCAATAATACACATTGCCTTTAAGAGCTCTTCATTTGAGGACACGAAAGTTAAATTACAATATTTTAATTGATATTTTACAAATAAAAAATGTGTTAACATTTTTAAAACTAATATAACTCGATAAGGAATTGTTTCAATATCATTGTGGTTCTATCATTTAAAATGTTCTGATTTTTAGTTTCGGCACCTATAGCACAGTGGTTATGGCACCGGCCACATACACATGGGGTGGCAAGAGTGTACGTGGCTGGGGCCAGCTAAACAACTGCAACAAAAAAAAATAGCCAGGCATTGTGGCAGGCACCTGTATTCCTGGCTACTTGGGAGGTTGAGGCAAGAGAATCACTTAAGCCCAAGAGTTTGAGGTTTGCTGCGAGCTGTAATGCCACAGCACTCTACCAAGGGTGACATAATGAGACTCTGTCTCAAAAAAAAAAAGTTCTGATTTTTAATGTATTAGAAAAATTAGTAGTTGAGTCATGCAGTGTGTTGGCAGATAAAAATTGGGAAAAAGCAAACAAGAGGTAAAGCAGACTAAGACAAGTGGACCATGAACTCCTGCACACTCTAACTCCTGTGGTGATGGCCTGCTTAAAACAGTGGTGCAAGGTGGTGACCTGATGAAAGGCAAAGGAAGTTACGCTCATACAGCTCCCCTTTGATATTAATATCATGTGTTGGCTTATTTGTCTCCAAATTTGTCTTCAAAATTCTGTGTCTCTCTCAATCTCTCTCTCTCCGTGTACAGGAGCTAAGAACATCTTTAGGACACTGTTTTCATGAATTCCCCAGGGATAAACCCTTTGTTTAATCTTCCATTGACTGCAATATCTAAAGTCAAAATGAGCATAAAATTAATACTAGTTGGTATTACCGAATTGCTGTTTCCTGCGGAAGGATTTCGTTAGTTTTTCCTGCTAAAAACAAAATCAATAACATTAGCAGACCTTGATTTGTGCACTCAGAATTGAAAACATTTATTATGACCTTACAGAATCACTGATATGAAATTCCTTTGATCTCCTTGGAACATTTAGAATAAAACTAACAAAAAATAATTTAAACATCTTTTCTCTCATGGGAAAGTAAAATGCAAGTAGACTAGTCATTATATTCACAACGGCAAATGAAAGGTATATTACTCGCCTTCCTTCTGTTCTGGAGAGGATCATCACTCAAAACACGGAGATGATTGCTCCTGGGTACTTTTAAACTCTATCCTTTCTACCTACCTTTCTTTCCATTTTTTTTTCTCTCTTCTTGGAAATGCTACTGCCTCTTAGATTTGCAGTCTTCCTAATTTCCATCCTCTGCTTTCTCCTTGATCACAGACTCTGCAGGAACTTGCTTTGGTATCTACTTTTCTTCTGAGACTGAACTAGAACTTTCTGAATTACTGACCTCTCCTAAATGAAGTTCACTCACTTGAAATGCTGGCAGTGATAAACTCCAACTTACTATCCCACAAACCAAAAAGCCTAAATAATCACAAAAGGTGGTTAAATCTTTTTAACACTTCCTATCAATTCTTCACTGTTGTAGGACATCCAGCACTGGAAACCAAAACAAAGTCCACTGAAAATACAATGGAATAAGGTAGAAAAAAATTGCAAAAGACAAATAAATGCTTATAGCATTTGAGATAGAGGTTAGAAAAACAAGTCAAATGGTAAGTTATGTATTGTTTTGTTTTAGAGAGAAGTAAATGCATGCTCAAGAAATGCTTCACTCTACAACACCAAAGTTTACATTGATTTAAAACTTCTGCTATTTCCTCCTCTCTTACAATAAACACTTATTTTTTTCAGAATTTTATCTTTCCGATATAAACACTTATATCCAGTGCTGCATTAGCTTCATCCCATGTGGATTTGGGAATCATTATTGTAAGTATTTTTTTATTTTAATTACTATTTATCCTAGAACCATGAGTTGAGTTATTTAAAGTAAAGTGTTTTTAAATTTGAAAAGGGTAGGGTTTTTCTGTTGAATTATCTTTTGTTACTTTTAGTTTCTCTCACTATGGTCAGAGAGAGAGTGGATCCTCTGAATTCCCTCCTCTGGCACTTTTTGAGACTTGCTTTATGGCAGAGAACATGCATAATTTTCAGAAATACTTCATATTTGCTTACATAGTCTATAATACATGGTATTAGAAATTCTAAATATAATTTATATATCACTCAGACCAAGACCAATATGTGAGGGGGAAGGAAATTGTTAATCTATTTTAATTTTGGTCTAAAAATGAAAAGAAACACAATTAAAAATGTATTTTTTTTAGTTAATGGTGAAAGGTGTGGGTACAGCTTCAGTCTTCTACAGGTCACCAGCCAGTTCACCCAGCACCATTTGTTAAATAGAGAATCTTTTCCCCACTGAATTTTTTAATTGGCTTGTCAAAGATCAAATAACAGTAAGTAGCTGGGTTCATCTCTTGGTTCTCTATTCTGTTCCATACATCTACCTCTCTGTTTTTGTGCCAGTATCCTGCTGCTTTGATCACTATTGGTTTATAGTATAGTCTGAGGTCTGGTAGCCTAATTCCTCACTTCCTCCTGCTTTGTTTTTATTTCTGAGTAATGTCTTGGCTAGTCGAGGTTTTTTTCTGATTCCACATAAAATGAAGTATTTTTTTGAGATCTTTAAAGTATGACAGTGGAGCTTTAATACGGATTGCATTAAAATTGTATATTGCTTTGGGTAGTATGGACATTTTTAACAATGTTGATTCTTCCCAGCCATGAGCATGGTATGTTTTTCCATTTGTTAACATCTTCAGCTATTTCTTTTCTTAGAGTTTCATAGTTCTCTTTATAGAGATCTTTCACGTCCTTTGTTAGATACATTCCCAAATGTTTCATGTTCTTTGGCACTACTGTGAAGGGAATAGAGTCCCTGTTTTTTCAGCTTAACCATTGTTGGTATATATAAAGGCTACGGATTTATGAGTGTTGAGACCCACACCTTTCACCATTAACTCAGATAGACTCTCACTGTATTAGAGATTTAAACTTAAGACATGAAACTAAAAGAATACTAGAAGAAAGTGCAGGGAAAAATCTTAAAGAAATCGGCCTGAGAGAATATTTTAGGAGGAGGACCCCCCGGGCAATTAAAGCAGCATCAAAAATACACTACTGGGGGCACGGCCTGTGGCTCAAAGGTGTAGGGTGCCGGCCCGTATGCCAGAGGTAGTGGGTTCAAACCCAGCCATGGCCAAAAAAAAAACTGAAAAAAAAAAAAAAATACATTACTGGAACCTGATCAAATTAAAAAGCTTCTGCACAGCCCTGCAAATACCTTCTCCCATTCTGAGGGCTATCTACTTGCTTTACTTACTGTGTTCTTGTAAGTAAAGCAAGTAGACAGCCCTCAGAATGGGAGAAGGTATTTGTAGGTTATGTCTCCGACAAAGGTTTAATAACCAGAATCCACAGAGAACTCAAACATATTAACAAGAAAAGAACAAGGGATCCCATCGCAGGCTGGGCAAGGGACTTGAAGAGAAACTTCTCTGAAGAAGACAGGCGCACGGCCTACAGACATATGAAAAAATGCTCATCATCCTTAATCATCAGAGAAATGCAAATCAAAACTGCTTTGAGATATCATCTAACTCCAATAAGATTAGGCCACATCACAAAATACCAAAACCAGAGATGTTGGCGTGGATGTGGAGAAAAGGGATTACTTCTACACTGCTGGTGGGAATGCAAACTGATATGTTCCTTTTGGAAAGACGTTTGGAGAACACTTAGAAAACTAAAAATAGACCTGCCATTCAATCCTACAATTCCTCTACTAGGTATATATCCAGAAGACCAAAAGTCACATTTTACCAAAGATATTTGTACCAAAATGTTTATTGCAGACCAATTCATAATTGCTAAGTCATGGAAGAAGACCAAGTGCCCATTGACCCACAAATGGACTAGCAAATTGTCGTATATGTACTCCACGGAATATTATGCAGCCTTAAAGAAATATGGAGGCTTTTCCTCTTACATGTTTACATGGATGAAGCTGGAACATATTCTTCAAGAATGGAAGAAAAAGTGTCCAATGTACTCAGCCCTACTATGAATCCAATTTATAGCTTTCTTATGAAAGCTGTAACCCAATTATAGCCCAAGAAGAAGGGGAAAGGGGAATGGGGAGAGGGAGGGGGGAGGAGAGGATGGGTGGAGGGCAGGTTTTTGGTGGGACCACACCTACGGTGCATCTTACAAGGGTACATGTGAAATTTACTAGGTGTAGAATATAAATGTCTTAACACAATAACTAAGAAAATGCTGTGAAGGCTATGTTAACCAGTTTGACAAAAATATTTCAAATTGTATATAAAACCAGCACATTGTACCCCATGATTGAATTAATGTACACAGCTATGATTTAATAAAAAAAGTGTATTTTTTCTTGATTACCCACTTTTCTCTTCTGTTTTTAGTAATAAAATCCTTGTAACTTTAATAAAATATATAACTTCTCATCTACAAATTATATTATCAGCTTTTTTTTTTTTTTTTGGCTACATATGGCCATGACTGTGATTTCAGGACAATGAGATACAATGATTGTGATTGTGTGAAACTTCCGTACAGACAGGCTGCTTGTCCTAGATTTTCTCTCAGTTAATCCTATCGTCTGGAAAGGTGTTAATTGGAGCAGATGCCTTTTATGAAAAGGTGAAAGTCACATATCCAGAATGCAACAAGTGCCCTATTTGAGTAAAAGTTCATAATCCAGGTCTGTGAATTGGCTCAAGCCTTGGAATTGGGTAAGTCATAAAGTTTTTGCACTCAATTTTTAATAAAATGTTCATCTATCTCAAACCTGTATGCAAGTACTCACAACCAAAGATGTCTGTGTCAAATATTCTGATTACTGCTGGCTCTGCTGTTTACAGTGACGGTCATGCTCACCCAGCTGTGATTGTTGATCTCTGGAGCCCTCGGATCCTGCCCTGCAGCTAGAGTCTAAAAGCTCATTGCGCTGACAGTATATTTACCTCCAATCTTTGGCTTGCAGAGCACAGCCAATATACAACATAATTAAAGGATATGATACTTCATATACAACATATTGCCCACGGCAATGGTGGCAGGAATGTCCTTTGTCACAGGGAACATAGCTTTGGGATGTGGACCAGGACGTATGTTACAAATTCACTCATATGCTTTTATTTCCTTAGGCCTTTAGGTTCCTTCTTACTTTAAAGTATAACAAGGACACCCTGATTTTTTCAATTTATTTGATGTAGTCAGATTGTGAGCCTGGGTCTCTTTTAAGCAAATGAATAATGTATTCGGGACACTTACTACATTGCAAATCAACATTACAGATTCAATATCATTAATGCCCAGAATTTTTGCTCGGTGTACCCCTATCAATAAATTCAATCTTAATTTTTTTTCTTCTAATATAACACTCTTAGAAATTATTCGTACATGTAGTTAGCAGGTTTCTACCAACATAGCTGACAAATCTTATAGTTCTTCAGAGTACATGGTGTATCCTATCAAGATGGCATTTGTAGTCATCCTTTTTGGTCTTCTGTGAGATTTGAGTCGTTTTAAGCTGAAAGCAGGAAAAAGTAATGAAATTTGAAACTGAAAGTTGGCATCCACAGAAAAGTCTACTGTCTTAGGAGAGATAACTATGGGGGTGTCAGGCAAGACTTGGCTAATTCCCTGACAGGGTTTCACGGTGTGGGTCACTCCTGTTGGTAAGGGAGGCCCAGAGGGAAGTTCAAGGTCTTCATAGTCACCAGAATCCACCTAGATGTCCTTATTATAATTCAGGGTCCCAGTATCTCCTAAATAATATCCTAATTTTAATTAAAAAGACCTGCTGAGGCTTAGAATTAAATTTACATATTGAAATTTAGCCACTACAGCTCAAGCTTGTTTGCATATCAGTAAATTCAGCCTTGTGACTTCATGAAATTAGGGATTTCTCAGAGTAATCAGAAAAATTCTTCAATTTTCTCCTCATAATTTATTCAGAGAATTTAAGACCTTAAGCTTGTTATTTTCTTCCCACAAATCTCTCAGGGTTTAAGTGTACAAACTGTAAACCCACAGATTTTTACACTTGTGTTCTGTATTCTCTCTGATGTTCTAATTCTCAAGCTGATAGTTCTCCTATAGCCTTGCCTCATAGAGATTCTTTCTTCCAGGCATTTTATGAAGTATTTTTCCAATGATTGCTGTGGAATGCCAGGGTCTTATTTTCCATTAATATTGGAACTCATTACTGTTTTTGAATCTAATTCGAGCTGAAAACTATTTACAGATCCTAGAAATTAATCATCTGTTTTCCAGAGCCGCTTCTGATGAAAAATGCTATGTTGATTAGTTTGCTTAGTAACCAACTATGAAGAATTTTAGTACAGAAAATGTGTGAGTCCATTTTGAGTTGCTATTAGGGAATACCTGAGTTTAACTGATAAAGTTTATCTGGCCTTGGTTCTACCACCTATACAAGAAGAGTCCCAGCATCTGCTTCTGGTGAGGGCTTCAAGGGGCTTCCATTCAAGGCAGAAGGTGAGGGGGGAGCAGATGTGTTACATATCACAAGAAGAAACATGAAAAGGAAGAGGTGGTGCCCGATTCATTTGAACAATGGCTCTCTTGTGAAATATTTAATATCAAAGTGAGAACCGACACATTCTCACAAAGTAGGCATCAATGCCACCAGGACTCACACACCACCGAGCCTCACCTCAAATTGCAAAATGACATTTGGAAGGACCCAAACAGCCAAACCGTATCGGAGAACCAGAGCCCTCAACCTTGGACCCGAGAAGGCCAAAGAAAGTTGCAATTGTATTTCAGGGACTCTTGGTGAAGGCAAACAGATCTCAAGAAACTGAGGGAAATTCCCACAGGTTGTCACAGATTAGGGCAACATATATGAAGCACAAATCAACTGGAGTTGTTTAAAATTATGCTGGGAAGCTGCTTAGGACAGTACATCCACACAGCTATGAAATAATTTCTAGAGTCTAGAGAACAAGCATCCCTTAATCTCCCGAGTGTCTCTCGTCCGCAGACACCTATGGAAACCTATACATGAATGCTCATTGACAGCGGCCAGATGGGCCCACACCCTGACCACCTGGTCTCTGGGGACACATGTGCAAGAACTTCCAAGAGCTGAAACTACCCACCAAATTTTGCAATCTTACATGAGAGAGAAATCAACTTCTATCCTGTTTAAACTGCTTGTCATGGCACTCTACCCAAGGGCGATACAGTGAGACTCTGTCTCTACAAAAAAAAAAAAAAAAATTCTTAATGTAACAGCATAATATACATCACAGCTAAGCAAAACAGCTTTATTTAATCCTAGCATTACATTCTTTTAAATATTTACTTTCCTAAACCACCTGTTATTATATTATCTCGGCCTAATTTTTTGAGGTATAATGCAGTTACCTCTCACTTGCTTTCTTGCCATGTTTGCATAGGAGCATGGGAGAGGGAGGGTGGAATATAAGCCGCTTCACCGGATCATCACTGCATTCATTTTAGTTTTCCTGCACACACTAGTACACTAGTATTCCTCCTGCTGGTGGGAATACTAGTCAAGTCATAATTTCTGAAAGCTAATTTAACAACATATATCAAGAACCTTAGAGTGTAGCACATACCAACATTGATAAATGTGTGAAAAATATTATATAATGTATATAATTAGGATTATTTTAATTATAATAACTAAAATTTAAAAATCACTTCAACCAATAGGATAATGATTATTCTTATAATACACTATTTCCTTGATGTAACCACTTTCAGTGTAGTAAGTTGTGTCTCTCTAAAATTCTTAAGCTGAAGCCCAAACCTCTGTTTCACTGCATTTAGACATGGGGACTTTAAGAGGGTAATGAAGGTTAAATGAGGTCATAAGAGTGGGTCCTAATGTGATAGAGTTGATGTCCATCCAGCAAGAGGAAGTGACACCAAATCTATCTGTCTATCTGTCTGTCTATCTATCCATCCATCCATCCATCCATCCCTCTCCACATGCGCAGAGGAAAGGTCATGCAAGGCTCCAGAAGAGGCAGCCATCTGCAAACCAAAGGGAGAAAAAAGAAGCCACCCCAGAAACCACACTTGCTGGTGCCTTGATCTTGAACTTCCACATTTCAGAATCATGAGAGCACAGGTGTCAGTTGTTTGAGCCACTCATTTTATGATAGTATTTTGTTATGGCAGCTGTATCTGATGAATACACCATTAAAATCAAGTTTTAGGCAATATTTAGTAACATGAAGTGAAAAGGAAGGAATAGAAATTATATATATATATGTATATGTATCTATGTATTTGTGTATATATATGGCCATAATTTTGAACTTAGACACATGAATTCATATATATCTAATATGTTGAAGAGATTCTGAGGAACTAAATTACAATAAAGTCTGTTTATTAACAGGTCATGAAAAACACTCCATTTCTGGGTATGGAAATGCCATGTTTCCTGAAAACTCTGTCCCAGCTGGCAGCATGTATTAAAATCATCCTAGTTAATTTTGTTTAATCTCTGGATTCTATTTGTAACTCTCCCTGTGTAAAGATTGGTCTGAACCACTGGGGGGAGGACAGGGGGAGGGTGGAGTGATGAGAGGAATAGCTGACTCTGTAAGCAGCAATCACTGGGGACAGAAATGGGACACAACTCTAAACCCAAGTCTTTGAAAAAATATGTTGACAGAGCGGGTTATGCTTAGGGTGCTCCCATAGTAAACTGAGGGCTGATGCCCAGAACGTGTCTGTGGTGCCCACTTATTTAGAAACAAAGCTGGACCTCAACTAGACTCTTCTGTCATTCTTCCACCTGTCCAGCTTGTGGTAATGCAGTTGATTTACTGTATGTTTGCAGTTTTTCCTTGGAAGTCATTTTTATCATATTTTTAGCAGTTCTTCCTTAAATGTTGTCCTTTTTTTTTTTGCAGTTTTGGCCAGGGCTGGGTTTGAACCCGCCACCTCTGGCATATGGGGTCAGGACCCTACTCCTTTGAGCCACAGATGCTGCCCTCAATGTTCTTCTTTTTTGTTCTTGTTTGTTTGTTTTTGATACAGAGTCTCACTTTGTCACCCTCCATAGAGTGCCATGATGTCATAGCTCACAGCAACCTCCGACTCTCGGGCTCAAGCATTTGACTCATACCACTGCCTCCTGAGTAGCTGGGACAACAGGTGTCTGCCACGACACCTGCCTAATGTTTTCTATTTATACTAGAGATGGGGGTCACATTCTTGCTCAAGCAATCTACTCTCCTCGGTCTCCCAGAGTGCTAGGATTATAGGCATGAGCCACCATACCTGGCCTCTTCCTTCAATATTCTATATGTCTCATTTACTTTTTAAGAAAGAGTTTATTTTAGGATGTTAATAGAAAGTGCCACAGTCCATGGATGGGCACTGGAAATGGACCTGAACAACAGAGATGGGCATGTCCATGCCAGCCAACACTGTAGTCTGTCCTTCTTATACCCTAAACCAAGGGAAGCTATTTTTCACATGATGTATTAATTTTAATCTCAATCATTGACACTTCCTGGGACCTCGTCTATTCCTCCAGGAATTAATGCAGCGTGTGTCTTAACCTACTGGTTTGCAGTGGTCATCAGCTGTCCATTACAAACGAGCCTCTCACCTTTACTGTAGGGGAAGGACTTTATATCTTTTATTTTAATTTTTTAGAACAACTCATGACATGTAAAATAGGGTCATGACTTTGAATATGCAAATGAACAAATGGGTGAAGCCAGTTCACTGCTGTCTTTTGGGTGTTGTGTGAGATGTGAGGATTGTTTGTGCTAGATTGTCCCACAAATTAGGACTCATATACCACAATGACTTGGGCGTGGGGGGGGGGTGTTGTTTTCTTATTTCAGTTTTGCTTTTTTTATCCTTTCTGGTTGCTTAACAATGAAAGGGGCTACTCCTTCCTCCAGGAGCTAAAAGGGAAGGACTAGAAAGCAGAGAGCTATTCAAGTAGCTTTTTTTCCACACTTAGCTCTGCTTGATTTAAGAAACTCCTCATTATGCACAAAGCAAGAAGATTTTGCAATTTAAATAACACACTTGCATAAGTGTCCCTTACTAGCCTCTCATGCACACTTGTATCTTAAAAAAGTGCCTTAATATTTTCAAGGAGTTGTCTTTTCAACTGCTTCTTTTCAGGGATTTCTGAAAGCGATCTTTCTGTGGGTGAGGGAAAACCTAATTGTAGAACTAAGAATTAAAAAATGAATGAGCAAAGATAATAGCCTTGGACGAGTTGATGACTTTTCTTATGTGACTTATTATTTGATATTATTTTAATAGAGCAATCAGGTATTGTGTCAATGTAAGGCTAAATAAGATATCCTATTACGAAAACCAATCTATAGGAAACTCTGAGGCCAAGAAGAAAGTATGCAAATAGTCCTCCAATTTAAATGCATTATTTCAAATTAATGAAAAGATTATTTTACTCCAATGTTTATTGTCAAATTGTGGAAGGAAGCATCAAGGCGTGCAAATAACTAAGCATATGACAATATCAGTGATTAAAAAAAAAACAAAACGTAATGCAGAGCTCATGTAGCCTTCATTTCAGGTCTCATAAGTGTGTGTATTCGATGCTAAAGGACCTTAGGATTTCTAAGCCTCATCTAAATGGATTGCTTGAGGATGAACGTGATCTTCTCTCCTGTTGTAGAATTCCATCTTCACAGCTTTTGTTATTACAGAGAATCTGATCACAGGGGACTAATGAGTTGTCTGGTGACCATCTCCTCAACCCTGGCAGCATTCAGCTGCTTTCATATTTAACGAAAGTCTGCCAAGCTGAACAACAATCTAGAAATCCACACTGAACTGGTCGTCACGAATGGGGTGTTTCCACTGCCGCTCTTGCTTTAGATGTGGCCAAATCTATCATGTGAATAAATGTGTCTGCAGTACTCCTCCTTGGATAATGTTTTAGCCAAAGACACAGGCCCTTTAGAGAGTACTACGGGACAGATTATAAAATCCTGGTAAGGGTGTGGAGAAAGGGGGCCCCTAGTCCATTATCAGTGGTAATGTAAATTAGGGTAACCACGATAAAGAACAGTACAGAGCCTTCTTATAAGACTGAGAGTAGAACTATTATACAAGCCAGTAAATCCACGGCTGGATGTATATGCAAAGGAGGGAAAATCAGGATAACTAAAGGCATCTTCCTTCCCAAATTCATTGCAGCTCATTCACCATAGCCAAGATTTGGAATCAACATAAGTGTCCCTCAATGGATAAATGGATGAAAAAAAATGTGGTACACACACCCAGGGTGGTGTTATGTAGCCTCAAGAAGAATGAAATCTTGTTGTTTGCAAGATGAAGCTGGAAAATATTATATTAAGTGAAATAAGTCAAGTAAGAGAAAGACAAATGCTGTTTGTTCTCCCTTATATATGTAACTAAATATTAGAATGACGGTTACCAGAGACTGGCAAGGGTCGTAGGGAGGGGGAAAAAGGGGGATGTTTAATGGGTGCAAACAATATAGAATAAACAGAATGTGATGGCACAACAAAGTGAATATGTTTAAAAATAAGTTCGGGCATAATTTAAAATAGCTAAAAGTAGAAGTGGAATGTTCCTAATATTAAGAAATAATAATGCCCAAGGTAATAGATGCCCCAATCATGCTGATTTGATTAATCCACATTACATACGTATATCAAAACATCATATGAGCCCTATAAAGACATACAAGTAACATACCCATAACCATTAAAAATAAGTAAAATAAAATGAACAGTGTTGGCAAAAATAATACAAAATAACTGCTTCCCACATTCATTAATTTGTTTTGAAATATCCGGAGCAATTATAAGTGAACAGAAATTATCAATTTAAACAGTGTTTAGTAAATAACTTAGGCCAAGAAAATACTTAGATAAACTCTAAACAGATCCTTTCTTTTATACACAGAAGCAAAAATATAGTCTAAATTAGCAAAACTTATGCTGAGTTTTGCTTCATTTAACTTTAGTGAATTTTTTTCTAAAACAGACATATATGATATATGTTTTTAAAGCATCCTCTAACAGTTCTTATTTTCTTTAAATCTTTATTCTAAGGAAAGCAAGAGGATAGAGAAAAAAATGGGGCAGATAGTTCATTCCTTCAGCGATATATCAAACTACCTGGAAAACAGGTCACCCAAAGCCAAGAGAAAAAGAAATTTCCACTTGTGATCACTGCCCAAGTATGTATTCCATGGTAGTGAAGATGAATTAGAAATACTAATCTCATTAAAGTTTATGCACAAGCTGTATGGCCTATTAGATTTCTTTCAAGTTTTAATTCCCATTATTTTGTTATCTTATTTACTACTTTTCAGTCACATTTCAGTTAATTTATATTCTCCATATTCAACTTGTTAAATTATAACAATTCTATGACTTGTCAGCTTAGTATCTGATAGTTTGGCAATTATGAAGAAATCACAACCCCTCAAAACCTTACAACTGGCTTCAAAAGGAGTTATTATTTTCTCAAAATTTTGCGTGCTATTCTACCAGAGATGTACAGAGTTGTTTGATTTTATTGCAAAAATTATTGTCTGTCAAATTATAACTATATTATTAGATTTGGTGGGCTCGCCTTTCAGATATTTTTGTCTAAACTTACGTTGTCATTTTTGTTTAACATTTTTTATTTATCTGATAGTACGACCCACACTAACTTTTGTGAAATTCCTGCTCTTTTTTCTTCTTTATTTTATTTTATCTTATTTATTTATTTTTGAGACAGAGTCTCACTTTGTCACCTCCAGTAGAGTACGTGGCGTCATAGCTCACAGCAACCTCAGACTCTTGGGCTCAAGCCATTCTCTTGCCTCAGTCTCCTAAGTAGTTGGGACTACATGTGCCTGCCACAACGTCCACTATTTCTGTAAGAGAGTAACTCAGGCTGGCCTTGAACTGGTGAGCCTAGATGATCTGCCCTCCTCAGCCTCCCTGAGTGCTGGGATTACCGGTATGAGCCACCACACCCGGCTTCCTTTTTCTTATTTAAGTACTTAATGGTAAGATTTCTTATACTCTGTACTTTTAACGTTGATCTGAGAGACTTTATAATAATCTAACAAAAAACTAAATGTCATCCGTGTAATTTTGTAGTTTGCTGTCATCCTTCTTTTATGGTTTTGATTTTATTAAGGTTCTTCATTCCTTTGTTCACTATAACTAGCAGGTAATGTGGATTTCATGTACATATTTGTTTTGTTCTTTCTTAAAATTCGTTGTAATTCAAATTCAGTTAATGGTAACTTTTATGTTTTCAAATCATCTCTATTGTGGAAAAGTCCACCTAAAGATGGTACTATTCTTTGGTTAACTCTATTTCCAAATCATTGCTAATATGTTTGGAAACTTTGGAACATTGTTATTTTACCTGTAATATTGCTTATTTTGTATATATCTGCATTCCACTGTAACTCACTGATGAATAATTATTCATGTTAACTCATCTAACTCATGCATTTTAGAACTCATTTTTTTTTTCCATTAACAGAAATCTAACTCAAAATAGTTTAAGTTACAAGGATGTCCAAACTTTTTTTTTTTCCTCTGCCGCACACCAGAAGAATCATTCATTGTCTTGGGCCACACATTAAATAAACAAACACGAATGAAAGCTGATTAGGAAAGAAAAGGTCTGTGAATACTTACAATGATGTCAGACACCACAGATAAGCAAAAATTCCTCATAAAATCAGCAGGTTGGACACCCCTGGAGAAAGAACATTGCATTGATTCATAGAAAAGTTTTTGCAATGAATTTATATGAACAGCAGAAAATTTAACCATAAACATCCAGCAATAAAAACATGTTTGCTTTTGGGGCTACGAACTATTGTTTCTGGTTTCATCTTCATTTTTCTTTTTCTTTTCCTTTTTCTTTTTCATGTATATTTTTTCTGTAAAGTGAGATGCAAAGACATTGATAGTGCCTGAGATTTATCCTACATGAGTTTTGCTTCTAGAGAGCATTTCGTTTTCTTTTATTTTAATTTACAGAATTCCATGACAGGCGCTAATTGGTTCAGCTTAACTAGGTAGCTGGGTCATGCAAAAACATGGGAGTTATTTTGGTAAGAATTTGTAAGCAGCATTTCTGTGAGAGTCACTAAGAGAAGCACTCAGACAACTGGGACTTTTCAAACATAGAAAAAAAACAGGTAAACACTGACATCAATAAGACAGTCCTATAAAAAAAGACCATAAGGGGCTGTGGGCTTTTATCTCTGCCAAGGGTGTTCAGTAAACACCTATATGTGAGGTGAAATTTATATATAAATTTGGCATCACAAATATTAACATAATTGAAGCATTTACGTGCATTTGATAACTTGCTTTTTAATTCCTTTGGTTCAGAAATGTAATTAGTATATGCATTTCAAACAACCATATAATTTTTTTTAGCTGTGACCATCACCAAAAGTTATAATTCGATATAATGGGCAACTTATTGAATTACATGTATTATATGGATGAATGAGAAACGTGATGAATAGATAATTACATGATAAAAAGCCAATCTCTGCCAGCTTCGTACATGTCTTGGCTTTGAGGTCCCTAGACATTTATGTACCTAGGTCTAATCATAAATCAGGAGATTAATTAGCAAACCCAGAGGGTGATGTTGGATTAATTTATCTCTAAAACTACTTTCAACTATTTATCTACCCATGAGTATTAGTCTCTCCGAGTCATTACTCTCTTATTTCATGAAGGATTATGGCTCAGTAAGTGCTTTGCTTCAAATATCTTTAGTCCTCAATATCAATGGGGAAACAATCTCATTTCCTATTATGGTTAAGATAAAGACGGTAGAGACCACTGGACTTCAACATTTATGTTACCCAGGCTTTCAAGAAGTTTGCCAAAGTGTGTGACCCAGTAATGAAGGGACCACACTGACCAGAAGAGTAGGAAGGGCAGAGCTCACCGTTTTGCTTTAAAAGTGAACCTGTTTGAAAATTAAGATTTTTTAATATTAAAAAATTATACAAATTTAGTAAATTAAATGGAACACATTATATTCACTGATCTTGTACAAAATTACTAGGTGACTCTTTTCCCTTGATTTCAGCAGATCTTCAAAAAAAGTTAATTCAGCACAGTTTCCCAATTTATCAATTATCTCCCTTATGAAATCTATTTTTATAAATTAGTACTATATTTTGTATAGCTTTTTTTTTTTTTTTTTTTGTGGTTTTTGACCGGGGCTGGGTTTGAACCCGCCACCTCCGGCATATGGGACCAGCGCCCTACTCCTTGAGCCACAGGCGCTGCCCTATTTTGTATAGCTTTAATGATAGTATCATTATATAAACTTCATACTGATAACATTTAATAAAATTATGCTGATGTAACTAGCCATACTTTTATAGCCATTCTCATATTTAATTTTTAGGTAATACTATGTATAAAATTGATGGATTTTTAAATATGATATTAAAAATCATCTAATAATCATTGCACTTAGAGCATTTCCTAGGCTTTATCGTCATAATAATTATTTTGAATACACCTGCAGTTAAGTAACTTTTCTTCACATAAGCACAATCAATCTTAATATTTTCTCCAGGGTGATTGTGAATGGGGGCTTCTATTGATCTTCATTTTATTTTATTTTGTGATCTTCATTTTCAAATGTCATTCTCACTTCACTCTCATATATATATAAATAACTTCCTAATACAGTTTCAATCATGTTGAACCAAAAGTTTGATTTTTCTCTCCATTTCTAGTCATGTAGAACATTAATGTCAGTAAAATCTAAATAAACCTGGGTTTTGTAATAATCTGTTTTTGATGGTGCACAACTCAAGCAAAAGCCAGTTATATTCCATATTCTCCAAAAAAAAAAAAAAACTATAAGGGGGGAATGGTTTTAATACGAGAAGTCATTTTTGGTCAAAGTAGAATTTTGAAAAGAAACAACATATCCCTATGATATAGAAAAATACCCCTGGGGTCATTATGCACTCAGCAACCTACAATATGACCTAATTAATGCTCTTTGGGCATACTGAGGAAAGAATAGCTAAGGAATTCAAAATTTAACTTTTCAAAAGTATGTTCCTCTAGCAGAGATTTCAGTTTTTACCTTTTCAAAGTCAATAGAAGTTTAAAGGATTATTTAAACATGTAACCTCCTAACGAAAAGAGAATAATAACCTTAAGATGTTTTATCAGAATTACAAAGCAGGCAATTATTAGATGGAGAATTTAATTTAGTTTAGTTTTTTTTTTTTTTTTTCTGTGTTGTGTTAGACCTTCCTGTACATCCTTAAAAACAATCTCTTAGAGCCCTAATGTAACAGGACAGGCCAAATCTTCCCTGAATCCTATACGAGCTAGTGGGCTGCTTAAATACTGTATTGGTTCTTAAGAACCAATATGTATATGATTTGTACAAAGCTTTTGTATATGGCTTTGTATATGATTTATACAAAGCTTTTGTATATGGCTTTGTATATGATTTATACAAAGCTTGTATAAGGCAAGTAAATAAGAGGGGTTGAATTATTCAAGTGAAAAATAATTTATGAAATGTCATCACCCAGAGCGCTTACTTATCCCTAACACCAAAAAGTCATTAACATTCACAGCTCAAACATCAAAGGATAAACTATCTTGCCTCACCCAGAAGAGAGCGCAGTTAGAGAGCAACATCCCTTCATGGGTTTGTGACTATGAGACACACTTTCAGATCCAAATCCTTTTAAAATTTTAGTCACACTTTCCTTTAAAGATTCAGCATTGTGTTTTGTTCTGTAATGACTCCTCCACCTCCTTAAGCATCAATTTTTAATAAATAGCAATGGTGTGAATTATGATTTTTTTCCCATCAAATAAGCACAATTCTAGCTGCTTTATAATTAGGTTTGGTGTAATCATTTGATAGTAACATTACAACTGCTACTCAAATATAGTATTTTTTTTCCTAATAGCACCACTCCCAATAACTAAATAAGGTCTAATTTTAGAAACACCATGTTAAAATACAGATTAGTACATGATCTAAAATCAGTGTAGTTAGATTTCCAGGATGAAAGACAAGATAGCAGCTAAGGAGCTGAGTAAAATATAATCTTCAGATGGCGATTGTCTTGTCTAGCTTCTAGTTACTCTCCACTCTCAGAAGAAGATGGAGATCAGCTTCAGAGAAGAGTGCAAATAAAACTTTTTCCCCTAATCACATACAGCCTCATTTCCTGCACCTTTTTTCTTTCCATCCTTACCCTTTCTGCACTATCTTTCCGGGGAATAAACACCTTCCGGCAATTCCCTTCCAATATCCTCATTCCTACCCCATTCCTCTAGGGTAATTCCTGCCCCACCATCTGCCAGGGATCTGCTTTCTCTAAAATAAAAGAAAATCAGTCTAGTGACCTAATCTGTCTCTATTATTAAGTGTCCTTGTATTTTATGCTCTTCTTGAAAAGTGGAGCTGAGATGGAGAAGTAGGGCAGTATTTTACATATGAGAGCATGTTCACAGTTCATAGGCATAGGGGTGTGCAAATATTATGACTTTTATTTCAAAATTATAATATTTGCTGCTACAGATTGGGCAAAAAAATTGTAAAATATAATTCAATTCTATTAAATATATCGTTTAAGACACTACTATAGAAGTATTCATCTCGGTCCCAGCTGCGTCTGGGGGAATGCAGACAGCCCTGGCTCGAGCCTGAATAAACGCCCTTGTGTGATTTGCAAAAAAAAAAAGATGTATTCATATGTCTGCCTTTAAATGTATTTTACCTTTGCAAATATATTTCCTAAATATTGCAAAATGCTTATTAAATATTTATGTGGGAAAAATAGAATATTTCCCCCAAATTTTGGGAAATACATCCTGAAATAAAGATACTTCAGAAGAGTTATTTCAAATCAGGAGATTTCACCCCAAGGAAAGAGTCAGGTTAAGCCATATTCAATTTTTCCCCATAAATGAATATGGAGTTATTCTTTGAAATATTTAGAAAAGATGCGAGAATTCTATTGACATTAAGGATAAAATATAAGAAACAGAAGAAAGAAAAATCAAAACAAAACACAGTACATGTTTAACTTTCATCTTTGCAATTTAAACGTGTACTTTTACAGTTTTCATGTTTACTAAGTAATGAAGTTCTTTGTAGCTCTGAAAGAATTACTTCAAGTACCTAACAGGATAGCAACTGCAAAATAGAGAGAACTGATAAACTCATTAGTCCACAAAAGCATCAGTGCGATTGTCAGATCTCCAAGTACATATTTTTAAAAAATAGTAAAAATGGAGCACCAAAATAGTATTACATTTCTGAAAGTGTCTCTTAATTAAAATTTTTAATTTATTTTAATTCTATGAATTAATAGCCCTCTGACTATAATTGTTTCTGACTATAATTGTTTTTATGATGACATGAAGGTACAGGCTAGTACCAAAACAAGTTGCTCTTTCAACAGTATCTGTGCTTAGGAATTAAAATTGATTAAGAAAATCATAAACTTGTTTTTTTATACACAAATAACTAATCACACAAAGTCAGTAGTAAGAGAGTACATCTGCAGAATATTTTCTCTACAAGAAAGCTCTCTGTTCTGTCATTTGATCATGTAAAAAATAATGAAAGAACCAGTCTCTGACTATAAGGGAAGATTAGAAGTGTTACATGTAAACCATTTTGGTCTGTCCTGCAACAAGCTGAGTGGATGATCTTGTTCCATGAAAAGTATAATTCTGATTTAGATTTTCTTTTATAAACTGGTGAGTCTTACAAGTTGTATCTGGCATATGATTAAAATGTTATAATTTTAAAATTAAAAAAGTCAGTAGTAAATCTGATAATCTAATTCCCAAGTATTACATAGCAATATATGTTTTCCTGACTAATTGCAAGATTTTTCTAATAAATAAAAAAAAAATGGTTAAGTCACTGGAGGATACAGTTGTAATAAAAGGAAAAATAAGTGGATTTTTGGCAGCAATCATATGTTGCACTAGATTTAGTGTGCTACAAAATTAGTTGCAGGGTTTTGACATATGATATAAATTTGTCTTATATTGAGACTGTGGAAACTTTGTATCACTTGCTGCATGCTATTGTAAGAAGCTTTTAGGATTATTTCAACTTTCTGAAATTTGTTTTTACCTTCCCACCGAGTTTTGGAGAAATAGCTGGAGTGATCCTGATGAAAGGCAAAGCGCCCCATGTTGGCCAGGTTCATTTTAAAGTATTAAAGTTTCTTGTGATAAAGTGAGATGCTCCCTGGTATTTGTCAATTGCACTTTGAAAAGCTTTTGGTTCTGACCTGTGGGTTGTAAATTTAGTATTGATGGGCCATAAGAGAAATGTTTTAAAACTCAAAGGTGTTTAAAGATTTAGCTGGGGCTGAAAGGAGTTTTAAAACTCTAACATTGCCAGAAAAAAAGGGGTCTAAGATACAATAGCAGCAAGTACATGGACTGAAAAGGTTATTTCTTCAATAAAGTAATTACTGAATCTTTCTATCACCTGTTCTATGAAGCATTTCCCAGCTTCCTATGTCAAAATGAAATGCTTTGTTCTCTCTGTTTCAAAAGCACTTTGGGCATGCTCGCATACCTCTTTATTTATTTTAGACTTAGTTGCTTACAATTCTGTTTCGTTCAACAGATTTCAAGTTTCTTGAGTGTGGTTAACTTTTTACTCATCTCTATAACCCTTGGTCAATGCCTAACACTTAATAGGAATTCAATGAACATTGTCTGACTTAAAGTGAATTTCATAAGGCCTTGTGAGATAGATAAAAATGAACATGAGAACCGGTATTATTCTCAAAGATCTTCAGTTGGAAGAACATTGGAGTAAGCGTGCTTTAATTTACAAGTTACCAAAAATTAAAACAACAAAAATGAAAAGAGTAAAAAAATAGAATATTTAGAGTCAATTGCACCCAACTCAACAAATAGAATAGAGCGTCTGCCCAATCTATAAAAAGCAAAGGGTTTTAGGGTGGCGCCTGTGGCTCAAAGGGGTAGGGCACTGGCCCCATATGACAGAGGTGGTGGGTTCAAGCCCAGCCCCAGCCAAAAAAAAACTAAAAAAAAAAAAAAAAAAGCAAAGGGTTTTGGCTCCTTGGAAAATTGGCGTGGTGACAATATCCAATGTAATAGCATTAGATTTGAAATTAGCGTATCAGAGAGGAGTAATCAAAAGGTCTAGGATGGGTAGTAATAATTTGGTATTGAAATTTCTAGAAGAGTCTGTGATAAAGTAATAATTAATTTTAGCTACTGGAAATTATAAAAAAAATGACGTAAAAATAGTATCCTATATTTTTAGGATTTTTTCCAAATGATTGTACATATGTCATTTCCCCCCCCAATTTTAGTCTCATGGCATCCTTTTGAGTTAAATAGAGCAAGTAATATTTCCATAGTATAAATTTATTATCTTAAATGTGGTTTAGTGAGACTTTACTAAGATTACACGCAAAGAGACATTTCAACATTACACACGACTGCAAGATTCATTAGATTGAGAAACTTTCTCCTTGGTTCTTTTTGTAAAAACTCAGCACCCAATGGGGAAGACATAAATTAACAAATGCTAAGTCTTTGCTGTATCACTTAATACAGCCATGAGTGTCAGATTTAGGACTCAAAATATCCTAATTTCAAATCTAATGCTATTACATTAAGCTACAGACTATCACACTAAAAATTAAATAGAATCAAACACAGGGTTATTTCATAACCAGGGTAATTTATGGGTTTATGTCTAAATTATCACAAATATGGAACAAAGCGAATGTTTTTTTTTTTCTCCCCTAAGAACATTAGGTAGATTACAGATTCCTCAGGATATATGTTTCTGTATCTACAATGTGTCACACTCAGGAAACAAATTTAGGTATCAACTCTATAAAATGATGAAAAATTAGAAGTGGGCAGAGAATAGCATTGAGTACTTGGAACCTATTAAACTAGACATATCCTAGAAAAACATAAAAAAATAGAGGGTTGTCAAAGAGATTGCTTCCTTTGACTTGCTCTAGTCTACTTGGAGGACTAGAATACAGGCAAGGATGCCAACTCTAGGCATGAGTCAAGGAATAAATGCCAATAAAAAAAAAAAAAAACAGTAGGATCTTTTTCTTTACATCATTTCCATTAGGGTTTTTTTCCTTTACATCTTTCCCTCCCTAGTTAAAGGTAGAATGAAGAACAATATCCCTTTTTACTGGCACTAAGCACTCTACATTCCTTCAATTCACTCAGTTCTGAAATAAAACAGAACTGATGATGTCCTACATTTCTGTAGATAACAGAGATAGAAATATAAAAGGAAATAATAAATCACAAATAAATTGCTTGAAAATAGTAAATAACAATTTTGTTTGTGTTGTATGTTTTTAAATCATTCATTATAAGCTCTTAATTTGTAAAGCTAAGGATTTGGTTGTGATAAAATACTACAAAAAGACATATCTCTGTTCATGTTTGTGCTTTTATAAAAAATATTGTCTTTTTGGTATGACTAGTGAGCTTACAGGGTGATAGTGATAAAAAGTTAAAAAGCCTCAAGTGATAATGATATTTCAAGTAATTTCAGAAGAAAGGTTTTTAGCACTAAATGACAAACTCTGAAGAATGCGCCATAGCATTCAGATACGCTATGTCTTTAAAACATACCTCTTAGGACTGCCTTTGCAGTATCCCACAGGTTTTGATAATTTGTGTCTTCTCGTTATCATTTTGTTCCAAAAATTTGGTGATTTCCTTCTCAATCTCTTCTTTGACCCAGCTATCATTCAGCCTAAGATTATTTAGCTTCCATGACTTTGTTTGAGTATGGAGATTCCCATTGCTGTTGAGTTCAACTTTTATTCCATAGTGGTCTGAGAAGATACAAAGAAATAATTTATACACTTTTAAATTTGCTGAGGTTAGACTTGTGTCCTAGGATATGATCTATTTTGGAGGATAACCCATGCACTGATGAGAAGAATGTATATTCAGTTTTATTAGGGTGAAATATTTTGTAGAGGTCTATAAAATCAATTTGTTCTGGGATCAGGTTTTAAGTCTAATATTTCTTTGTTTAGTTTCTTCTTGGAGTATCTATCCAAAACTGTAAAAGGGATGTTAAAACCTCCAACTATTATATTGCAGGAAGATATTAAGTTGTTCATATCCATTAGGGTCTGCTTTATGAATTGAGGAGCATTCTGGTAGGGTTCATAAATGTTAATTATTGAAATCTCTTCATGTTGGGTGTTTCCCTTGACAAATATGTAATGACCTTATTTATCTTTCTTTATCTGTGTTGATTTAAAGCCAATTGTATCTGCTACTAAAATTGCAACCCCTGATTTCTTCTGGTTTCCATTTGCCTGTAATATACAAGTCCATCCCTTCACCCTGAGTCTATTTTTATGCTTTAAGGTAAGGTGAGATTCTTATATACAACAAATTTCAGGTCTGAGTTTATGTATACAGTCAGCCAGCTTGTGCCTCCTTAGAGGACAATTTAAAGCATTCACATTAATTAACAGAATTGATAAGCTTGGCTGAGTTTGAGTGTCAAGATTTTTGGATTTCTGGTGGATATTTTTAATCCTTTAACCACTGTGGGAGTTGGGTTTTGTTCCAAAAATTCTGGGTGAGTTTACTTTAGAGGTAGTCATTGCTGGGATGGGTCTGAGCATACCCCGGAGAGTTGGTTAGTTATGGAAAATTTCTTCAACAATTCTATGTCATTAAATTATTTGATTTCTCCATCACAAATGAAACTCAGTTTAGCTGGATAGAGAATCCTGGGCTGGAAGTTGTTTTGTTTTAGGAAACTAAAAGTTGATGACCATCTTCTTGTGGCTTGAAGCGTTTTGGCCGAAAGATCTGCAATCATTCTGATATTTCTCCCTTTTTTTTCTTTATGTCTGGATGCTCACATAATTTTCTCCTGCATCTTAACTTTGGCAAAGTTAATCACAATGGGTCTAGGAGATGCTTTATTTTGGATTGAGTCTTGCTGCAGTTTTAAAACTGTCTGCTATCTGAAGTTCTGTATCTCTTGTAATGCTTCAGAAATTCTCCTCTAAAATCACTTAGAGTACAGCATCTGTACCTTTAGGACTATCCTCTTCTCCTTTGGGAACACCTATAAGACGAATATTTGATCTTTTAGAGTGACCCCACAGGTGTCTCAGGGAATGATCAGTTTTTGCTCTCCATTTGTCTGCCTCTTTGAGTGTTTGGGAACATTTAAAGCTTTGTCTTCAGTTTCAGAGATCCTTTCTTCTGCCTGGTCAACTCCATTACTGAGGGATTCTACTGTATTTTGGAGCTCCTCAACTAACTTTTTGTTTCCTTGCACTGTGCTATTTCCATATCTTTGGTGACTTGGGTTTTGAATTCATTAATTTCTTGAGACAACTTTAGAACTACTCTTTGGAATTCAAGTTCTGTCTTTTCTTCCATTTTATGTATCTTATTTACAATCCATATTCTGAATTTCATTTGTGACATTGCTGCCATTTGTCTCTGCCTGGCATCTTCAGTTCAAAGCATCACACATTGTAGATTAAAGCAGTACCCTGAACCCCATAAATGCATCAATGTACAAAGTTATGATTTAATAAAAACAATGTAAAACAAAAAAATAAAACATACCATCATTTTTTTGTACTTAATAAGAATAACCAATTTCTGAAAAAAACTTATTCAGATTAATCTCACTGTTTTGTACTATGAGAGCTCTGTTATGTTGTAACAGTGTTTTATTGTACACGCTTGGGCCAATTCACATATCTAAAATTAATCTGATGTGTTTATTACTAGTAGATCGAGGATACACTTATTCTTGCTTATACCAGGTATGGGTAAACACTGATCATGGACCAAACCTGGCCCTCAACTTATTTTTAGAAGTAAATATTGAATGAAGCACAGCTATGTCCATTCATTGTATGTTTTCTAAAGCTGCCTTTGTGCTACAGGAAGCATTGAATAGTTATGACAGAGCATATGAAATGCAAAATAAAAAAATTACTATCTAGCCTTTTATAGAAAAAGTTTGCTGGTCCCTAATCTAGATCATTAAGTTAGGTAATCTTTAGTAAGTAGGATTTGAATGACTACTATACTACTAAGATATGTAAATACTTTGACCTAACATTTGTGAAACAATGTTGATGTAACAGGAAAAACTGGGGGTTGGTGGGGGCTGAACACTAATAGAGACATATATTTCACTTTACTAAGCATAATATAAAGAATAATGTTCCAAAAATATATCAGTCAATAATCATAATATGATATAAATTTTAACAGAATATTGTCAAAGTAAAGGAAAATTGGGATCAATTTGACCTTTTAATTGATTTTATGTAAAATTTTACATAAAATTATGTATACCTTACATAAAATTTCTAAATCAACTACATGTACAATGTAAGAATAAATAGAAACATGTTTATATTGCTGAAAAAGAGAAGTATTTTAAAACAAGTTTGGAATGGTAGTTACAAAAACACCATAACATGCATCAATACACTGTGTATTGACAGGGAGCAGTGTTCAAGTTGAAATCTACGCGTGTCCTACAAAAACATTGGAGGGATTTTCTGGCCAATGCTTTATATGGGTATATGAGTATAATCCTCTGTTACGCTAGGTTGAAAATGGTAATAAAGCATCATTTGGATTTATATCCTTTTTATTTAAGCTTTGGGAAAAGAGATATTTTCATTGCCAAGTTGTATGCAACCAAAGGCGTAGCATTGGTCCAAGAAAAGAATATGTCATAATAGATTCAAAATGTTTAACAAACAAACATTTAAAATGCATTTGTAAAGAGAATTTTGTAACTGGTTAAATATGTTTAGGAATTTTTGTTCAAAGCACATGTAACTGGTATAATGAACCTCATTCAAAGAGTAAGAACCAACTTTTGGTCAACCAAATACATAGAAATTCAGGCATGAAAAAAGAAAAATCCAGTTCTGACATCCTTTCACATACAAGACAATTGGAGAAAATGGAATGGTGTTCACCAGTATTATTCAGAGGACATTTGAATTCTAAATAAAAGTGGCAGAGTCCAAGAACCTCCATCACCGCATCTGTCATTTTTTTCTACTATTACAATGCTGAAAATTGGTTCTAAACTACACCTGTTTTACCTACAGGGATCCCTGCATGATAAATCAGTAGAATAACAAAATCTCAGAACTCCGTGACCTTCATTTCCTGATGACATTTCTAGTGTCGATTTAAGTTGAGGCAGCTGCTGCATTAGTTTCCAGTGCTCTCCCGCCCTTCTGCTTACAAGGAGGATTAAGTGCCCAGTAAAAGCAAAAATACCCAACTGTTCACATACCTTCTGGACTAGTTCCCACTCTGAAATCCTTTTAACTATTTGCAAAAAATAAATATATCCTATGTTTTTGGGGGAAAATTCCATATAAATATATTTTAAAATATATTTCATAAACTCCAAATTCAATTTCAAAAGAAAACCTCAGGAAGAATAATAGAATTGGCAAAAATTGTTCCATTTACCAAAAGTGACTTTTCTGAAATAGAAGCACAAAGTGAGATGCGCAAGGCCTGGCATGTTTGATAAAAAATCAGTCTCATTAGCAGGTACATATAAATATATTTTCACAGCTCATATACTTTTGGATTCAAATCATAAGACTTTCTGCTTCAATTAATGAAAGGCAGATTACAGCGGGAAAGGAGAGTATCCAGAGAATTCTATTAGAACAACAAAGCTGTTAGTAACACTCAGCACAGAAGCACTGGAGTGTTTTAGGTAAGAGGCACTGTTTACTTTTCTAGTCCATGTTCTAAAGACAAAATGAAACCTTCAAGTAAATTTGCATACATTAATACCAGAAGGAGTTTTAGGAACAATAAAAACCGGTATCTACTCTAATATTTCATCATCTGCTTCTTAGGTCATCTCTCCAATGTTTTAAAAAATCAGGTGTTCATTGCACCAGGAAAATTATTTGTAAGAAAGCAAATGGCCTATTTAGTGAAAGACATCACCTAACCCTTTCTCAGTTAATTATATTTTCTGACATTCCAACTCAAAAAAGTCCACTCACCCCTTTTAAAATTACTTTAAATATGTTACTATCAAAGCTTACATTTGGTTCACTTCCTCTTTCCAGAGTAGATATTAAGATGACGGCACTTTATTTTTCCCTAGATTCCTATTTGCTGATCTGTACAGCGCTCCACAAAGCATGCTTCATTTACTGAGAGAAAGAACCCCACAGTCTCTTTCAAGCCTGAAGGCAGTGACAGACTAGTACTTCATTTTGAGACCCAGTTGATGGGAATGATTCTGGGGCACACTGGTTTCCTTAGGTAGTCACTGCTGAAGAAAGCAGTGAAGGGCGCAGTGGTACCCCTATAATATTCTAAAAACAATAAACAGATAAGAATTGTGGAACTCTTCTGTCAGGGTCTCTATTAGGAGATACCATGGAATGAATTAAATTCTCCCTTAGATAGTCCCTGTTCTGTTCCTGCTTCTCTTGTAAACTGTGAGATAACATAGCTTCTTGTACACTGCAACAGTGAAAATTTCCATCACGAAATTGAAGACACAGGGGTGTGGAGTGCATACTTTAGACTCAGACCTTGCCGTGTTCAAATTTCAGATCTTCCCCTTAAAAGGTGTGTGACATCCAGAAAATTATTTAACCCTCTAATTGTTAGTTTTCTCATCTTAGCATTGCGTATAATAAACACTAATATATATCATTGGAATAGTGAGGTTATCATCATCATCAGCAAGTTGTAAGCATAATAATGACCTTTATTTTTTAACACTGTTAGGAATGATTAAAATATTTTCTGATGATATAGGTCAGGAAGCCCAGAGACTCACTTAAGATTACTTTCTACACCTTGCCTCCTCTTGAGCTGAAAAATAATTCCCCCAAATAAAAAAGTGGTAAACGGGACAGAAATTGACAAAAAGACGCCTGTCAGTATGTAATGCTATCTGCTTCTTTGTTTTCACGCCTTCATAAAAGAATCGGCATGTGTGTAAGAGGCATACTTCTTTTAAAGCCTCTGGTTTTTAAAGGCATTTTAGCATAAATTAATGTTTTAGAACTTGAATAATTACTTTCCCTATGTCCCACTCTGACTGCGGTCTGAAGGACGCTAGGACCACCACATCCTGTCTTCTTATTGTCAAATTAGACATATGAAGAAAACAAAATTTTAGAATAGAAATTTCTCTCTTTTTTCTTCCCTAAATATTATTACCTAAAGGTCAATATCTCTTCTAACTATTTTTAGTGTATGTACATTATTTGGGATTAATAGAAATTTGCCTAGATTCATGAGTCCAACCAAGCTGGGCTGGAAGGCCTGATTCTCCACTTACCAGCTTAGCTGAGCTAGTCCTGCCAGCAACCATATTTTGCTATCTATGCAAACTGAACATTAATATCTATACCACCTGCTAAAGAAGGCTGTTAAGTAGCCACATCTGTCACTGATAAAATTCTATACCCAGATAATGTATGCGAAGGGGCACAATGGCAGATACGATGCAATATTTTAAATGTAACGATTAATTTCTCCCTCTTCATGCTGTGTTAGCATTTAAAGAAGTAACACTTTGTGTTTGTGTGGAGAATTTTCTTCCTTAGCCCACCTTGAAGGACTAAAATCCACCCAGTAAACCTGGTAACAAGCACCAGGCTCGGACATGGCTTGGTCTCCTCTGTTCCTGAAAGTTACATGAGAACAAGAGAGGGAGACAGCCCCCAATAGTAAAGAGAATGTGAGGAAAATAAACAGCAAAATGGGAATGCCGGGCTTCCGGTAACGACAAGGAGCAGGAGCAACAGACTCAGAGAGAGTAAAGCAGGGGTCGGGGTGACCTGCTGCAGAGATCGGAAGTGACTGCAAGGTGGAGCTCAGTGAGGACAGAGGGCAGGTTAAGGGTGGGACAGGGACCTACAGCCACTGTCCTCACGGTACGTCTGCAGAGGGGCTTTGCCGCCTGGCATCACTGTTCACCCTGCCTGGCACTTACTTCCAGGCAAAATCGTTTGCACCATCCAACCTTTGCAATTGCAAAATATGCCCAGAGATATAAGGGACGTCTTGCAGGTACTGATACCCCACAGAGTTCCTCTCCAGGTTCTGCACAGGAGATGGGGGTATCCCTATCATTAGCCATTTGCTGATTCATTATTTGACAAATAATTGAAGGATATAGAAGTGAATCAAACAAGAAAAACCCTCTGGCTTCATGAAGTATGAATTCTGGAGAAGGAAGTGAAGGAAGGCTAATTGAACACATATGTAGATAGAGTCTGCGTGTGAGTGTGTGTGTGTGTGTGTGGAATGGGGTCACGCCCGTGGAAGTGCCTCAGCTCCCCGTGTAACACTGCATAGCAGCACTCCACTCGGAAGGAAGGCCTATGTTAGAAGCAAAACTGTATATAATGGCAGAAAACAGTCTCGCTAGCTAACCACCTTGTTGAAAACAAAAGAACAAGCAAAATCACAAGATACTAGCAACATGCACACTCAGAATTGATGAACCACAATAAATTAACAGCCTTACTGACAGTGAAATAAAAAGTGATAATGTAAGAAAGAGAGGAGAGTGTTTAAAATTCTTATCAACAAATCCAAAGCCAAACAAAGGCAGGTAGATACACTCAAATCTTGCGTATGCTAGATGAAAGAATCAGAACAAAGCAATGCGTCACAATGGTGCGGTCACGTGACGTAAGAGACAACACACCCGTTTTTCTCAAAACATACAGACCACACTTACATTTAATAACATAGAATGCTATAAGGAAATTGACAAGTTACATTGAAAATAGTCCTGGACATAGACATTTATACACAGTTAAACTCAGTCAATAAAGAAAATTTTTAATCAAGCTAGCATTAAAAAGTTTACTTCACATAGGCAATTTCTGAAAGACAAAACTACTTTTTACTTGTTAATTTTATTAAATTTCAAATTAACATTAGGGTACAAACTTTTAGATTACCTTGTTCTCACTTCCAGGGTAAAGGGGAGCGTCTTATACAACATCGCAATGTGCACGTCAGGTGAGATCCCGCCACTGCCTGCCCTCCTTCTGCCAATCGTCCTCCCCATTCTTCCTGGTAAATATCGCAAGAATGGAAAAACGGAAAAATAAATCTCCAGTGTACTCAATACTCATATGAAACCAATATACAAACAATTACAAGCTCGTATGAACAATAAAACATATATAGTCTGGTATGGGGGCGGGAGGAGGAGGAAAAGAGGAGAGGGGGGACAAAACAATTTTTAATAGAGGATTCATTACAGGAAAACAGAAAGTGAGACTAAGAAAATGTCTTAGGCCAGGCCTGGGAGCTCACGCCTGTAGTCCCAGCATTCTGGGAGGCTGAGGTAGGTTGATTACTTGAGCTCACACGTTTGAGACCAGCCTGAGCATGAGCAAGGCCCGACTCTCCTAAAAATAGAAAAAATTAGGCAGTGTGGTGATGGGTAGCTACTGTGGCAGCTACTTGGGAGGCTGAGGCAAGAGAATCACTTGAGCCCTGGAATTTGTGGTTGCCATGAGCTATGATGCCACAGCACTCTACCCAAGGAAATAGAGAGGCTATCTCAAGAAAAAAAAAATCTTAAATTGCAGGAAACCTTGGTAGTAATGCAAGATTACAGCATAGTGAGATTCGATTATTATGCAAACCTGGCCCAGGATGGCAGCCTCATAGCCTGTGCCTCTCAGCTGGTCACTCAGGCCTTTTATGGCTGGTGCCACTTCAAGAAGCAATGCAACAGCCCCACCTGGCATTCATTCCTTATGTGCTCTAAATTCGGGGGACATTCCTCGTGAGCAAGAAATTGATGTTAAAGAGTCCAAATGCTGAACTGAAGACGTTTTCAAAAGTAGGTATGGAGTCAAGAGTGAGTAACACTCAAGGAAGACAGGCTGTTTAGTTCAAAATGCTTTATTTTAACTTGTGTTTTCCTTTTTCCCCTGAGTTGGTACGGCTTTTGAATAATGGTTTATTGACCAAAAGAAAAGTAGAAATTAGTAAACATCTTTGGAGAAAGAAAAACATTTACTCAATCTTAATAATCTTCATTACCATCTTGCTAATCGGTTGTTCTAAGTCAAACTATTGTGTGAGTTAGACGAAGACCTATTTATAATTTTTGTACATTAGCCTCCCTACTTGGGAATTAAAATAACACGGTGCTGTGACCACATCTGAACAGACTTAAATAATTTTAAATTAAATGTATTTTCAATTCAGAGAAAAATTCAATCTTATCTTTTAAAAGGGTTTCATTTACTCTGTAATTCAAATGAGCTTTTCTTTTCAATATAACAAGAAAAATCTAATTTCAAGACAAAATCAAGTTCAATATGCATAAAATGAATGAAATGCATGTAATCTGCTATGGTAAAATTAATATCCCATGTTATGACATTTTTTAAAGCATAAAACTTGGAGAATAAAACTCATTTTCCATAATTTTTTGAATTCCTCTAATATATGTATATGTACCAAATTATTCTGTTAGACACCATTTATTAAAAACCAATAGTACTTGAATGTAACCAGACATGAAAAAGAATATTGTTTACTGAAATTATGTTCATGTCATCTATGAAGAATTTTGAAGTTCAATGGGAATGTTAAATTTCAGCAAACTTTAGGATTAAATAACTTTTTCTGAATAAAATAAGTTACTAAAAGCCATAGCATTTAATTAAGAGGAGAAAAATACTCAGAAGAATAATCCTGGTAAAGAACCATCACTTGAGTTAATTGTTTATGATTTAAGTCAACAAAATCTCGCAGCAATAAATCAGAAAGAGATGCTTAATATTCAAAGTTCTGTGTTGGATAAAAGATAACGATGCTCATCCTGAAGCTTGTATAACCTACAATATCCCAAGATTATTTTGTGAATTCAGTATATGTTGCTAAAATATAAATCCCTTCTTCTCAAACCTTCTTTTCAACCTCTCCTCCCCTGAAACTAAAGCAAACCATTCCCTACCTGCCTGGGAATTATTACCCCTACATCCAATTATTAGGATGAATAAAAGCATATAATTAATGTGAATCCTACATTCTATACTTCATCCTAAATTTATGCACTCTTTTGAGAAAGAGATTTCTGCAAGTTTTGAGGACCAAATGCTTTGGGCAGATTTGGTTCTAATGTTTTTGTCTGACAAACTGCCTAGCTCTCCCTCTTCCTATAACTCGGCCTTATGTCGTCTTAAGTGGATTCAGGCCTCTTAAATATTTCTCCTGGGCTTAATGCCTTTTTGCTGTCTGACATGCCCTTCCAATACAAATTGTTTGCCTCATAATTTCCAAATACTGCACCTTGTAAGGCCCTAGTCTGCTGATATTTTAGTTGTTGAATCGTTTCATGAAGTTGTCCTACACCACACGTGTCACCTATGAACTGTTATTGCATTCTGTTTTTATCATACAACATGGATAGGATTCTTGCTTACCCTGCTGGAGTCTAAGGCAGGAGCTACTTTTTTTTTCAGAGGGCCTTATGACTATAATTAATCTTGACGATCAGTATACCTCGGTGAGGTTCCTGCATGTTTATGTGTGGGAATTCGTGGCTAGTGTTGGATCTCAGGCAGAGCCTCCCTGAGGCTGGGGCGCAGACCTGGGAAGTCGGCACTGCACAGCTGCTTCTCAGACTGCTGAGATGACCACAGCTAGGGACAGCTGCAGGACTGCTGTTAGCAAGTGCAGAGAGAAACTGGATCCTGGAGACAGTAAACCAACTCCCTTTACCTTTCTATCTTCCAGTTGATTCCAAATGCCTTCATGATCAGCGTCTAGGAGGAAGCCAGCTAAAAGGAAGCCCAGAGCACAGAATGGTGGGGAAGAACTGAGACAGATCGGAAATAAGCAATATACTGTGCAATCAATATGTATAGACGGCATTAAAATACCCGAGTACACAGTTTAGAAACAATCCAGCTCTTATAAACTGAGGCGTGAAGTTCAAATCCCGCAGCTCATGGACGGAAACTTCTATTGTGCCTCTTGGTTATTACTTTATTAACTATTTCCACAATTACAGAAAAAGTATCCAGACCAAATTTCTTCATGTTCTATTGCACCTGGCTGAATACACATTAGGTTTTTTGAGAGAAAAGACCACTGAAGTAGAGGGATTTTAAATAACTCAATCAAATAATTTTTAAGAAATTGAATTCACCATGGAATGCCATTTTCCACTTCTTTTTTAATTCAGAAATGATGGATTCGTTTTAGTTATTTTTCAAAAAAATTAATTAGGCAGTCCATCGGGTCTAATTTCATGTACAAATATGTTGGCACAGTTTACAAATGAACTTATCTTTATGAGAATACATGTTGCAATGTATGTTGCAGTAATATTTTTGAGTACTTCTCTAAGGAAATTAAAATTAAAAAAACAACTTATAAATGTGATACACCCATTTCCACTAATTTAAAGGATCAAATAAATTGTTTATTTTAGCTGAGGAGTTGTTCAAATTATAAAGTGTCTCTCATCCCACTGCCTTCAAAAATCAGTGTAGTGTTTCATTATTCATATCTACCAGCATTTAAACAGATTAGCAGTTTAAGCAAGAATAAAATACATTTAAAAAAATATTCCAAACAATTTGATTACACTATTGGAAAAGACTTGTAATGACTATGGATTATGATATTTTGCTGCCATCTTCTGATGAAAATACTTTAAGAGGAAAACAAAATGTTTAGAAAATGCTTAAAGTTAGGCAATTCTCACAGTGTAGTTTACCAGTGTCTGGGGATGGAATTCTGGAAACGAGTCATGTCAGTAACACACCTGTCATTTCCTTTCCACTCCATTTTCTAAAACACATTACTACCGTGTTATCTGCTATCCTTTTTACGTCAGGTTTTAAAAAGTGATTCGATATTCCCTGTGATGAATAAGAATGTAAGTAATTAGAAATATTCACTTGTGTTCTCTTTTAAATTGGCAAATGTAAATATTACAACATAATGACCCATCCCTTTATGTAATTGCAAAAGTCATCAATGGGGTTTTAAACTGGAGGATCATTAAGTATATTTAACACAAAGACAATGGCTTTCACATATATTAGAGTAACTCTGAACCAAAGTGCTTTTTAAATTCCCTTCTTTTTTCTTTTTTGAATCTATTAATTCAAAAGGAACAACTGCTGAGGTATTATTCTCCCGTTTTTCAGATGGTCGAATTGGAAAACAGTTAATTCTGCTATTAACTTGCCATGTAACTTTTTGCTGGTCACATGTGGACCCTGTAAAATGAGTTCAGCGTTCCGAATTACCAGCTCCAGGGCTTCATGCTGTGGAACTTTTGCATGACCTTCTGAAGTGACTAAAAGTACAGGATTCCTCAGTTTCTATTTCCTCAATTTTTCACTAACTTCTGCTGCTACAGGGTGAAAATAAGAAAGTTCATTTCTCCACAGAATAATTGGAATAGAAAACTTTGAACCAAATGATCACAAGGTTCTTGCTCTTAATGTCTAGATAGCAGAATAGAACCAGATGCAAAGCCCGTTGGAAATGTTGGAAGTTCCTTTCTTAGGCACCTTTTCTGTGTCAGCTTCACCCTCAGCCTCCCCTAATTGCTTTCTACACTTTTCCTCATCTCCCTCTAAATACTGAATATTGCTTTAGAATAAAGGCGGATAAGGCTCATGCTACTATGTCGGTTTTATCTTCATTTTAATAGTTGGTGTGACATTTTAAAGACTTGCCTCTGATTGTATTAGCTGCCTGTTCCGCATATGTATATATAGCGCAGCCTCTGCTTAGCCTTAAGAAAGTTAAACTAGACCAAGGACGGCAGCAAGCTCATATTACAGCTTGGTATAAATGAAAAAATAATGCTCCCTCTAGACATACAGCAAAAAGCACATGTCCTTGACTGAATAGAGCAGGAGGTTTTACATGATGCTTAAACTGAACAGATACACATGGTGATTCCAATTAATTCAGGATTCTGAGGTTTTCAATGATTTTAAGGTGTAACTTGTTTTTAAGGGGGATTTTTATGGCATCCCTCTCTGCTGGGCTTTTCTGTGTCACGTGGGAAATCATCAGGACCCTTTCCCTGCTCGCTCTACATTCTTCCCGGGAATCTCACTATCTCCTCCTGTGTATTCCCCTAAGTCCCCAAATCTGCACATGGTTATATTTTCTCCATGGTCTGCTCAGCCCTCCAGAATGAAACGCACTCCTCTCTTTCTGAAACCTACACTTACATATTTCACATTCAACTCAGACCCCAAATACCAAAACCTCCATTTGTTCTCTTGCTTCCAAGTTGTTCCAGTTGTAATGAACTGTCCCACTGTCCGTCTGAGCATTTCTGTGTCCTCTCTGCTACCTTACGTCCTCTCTCCAAAGTGGCACGTGTATCTCCATCTCTGACGCCACCCCCTGTGGGTCCTACCAATGCCACATCAACTTCACCTGAAGTCTCCTAAGCCTCCCACACCCCTTCTCCTCCCCTCCGTGTGTCACAGAGGCCTCAGTGTGTCACTGCCCACTCCTCCCCGGCTTTCCAATTGCTCAGACCGTGTACCACTGACCCCTGCCCATCACTCTTGCTTCAAACCCAGCTCTCTCCCTGAACCGTTTCTTCTGGATTTCCTGCATTTCCCTGAACACTGTGTCTTCTCTCATGTGAGGACCCACCAGTACACACAGGTTCCCTCCTCAGAACACCTGCACTTCCTTAGGACCTCCATCCTCTCCAGTTCGCAGCTGCAAAGTTCCTCTTCGGAGCCTCACATTGAGAAGTTGTACTCGCAATTGCTCACCCCTCAATCATTTACACGCCCCTAGCATGTTAAGATGATTTGTTTGTTTCTAACTTCACCCTTTATAAATATTTATTTACTTTGTCTCCCCGACAGATTGCAAACTGTGAGGACAGAGACTTTGTCTGCCATGCTCCTGACATCTCAACTATGGCATTTGCCATCAGGTCCAACACATCATGAATACTCAGTAAATGAGTTCATTGACCATGAAATGGATTTATTTAGTTGTTCTTATTTTAAAACTTCTATGAACAAGGCAGTGTGATATTATGTTTATGAACAAATGTAATATAATACAAGCAAAGTACAGGTTAGATTCAGTAAAATCTGAAAGCAAATTGTTAAGAGCACATTTTATCTATCTTTTACCTTGATATTTTTCAAAGATATGTCATCATCACATGAGTATTTATAGGACTACTTTATATTTTGTGGTATTACAGTTGGTAAAAAATACCATAACCCTGGGGAACCTGTATGTGGCATAATTATAATGAATATTGTTAAAATGTTCTTAGGAAGTTATTTTCTGGTTTGAATTCATTAAGTTTATTAAATTTCAAGATGGGACAATGTCACTTACTAGCTAACACATCATATGTTTCACAGTTTCATTTTAAACTCTGAACTTCCTCTCTTTTCTGACCTAAATTATTTGCTATATTTTAATCCCTTTCAAAGATTGTGCACTTCTAATTGGACATGAGCCATTCCTTTACCACTGCTATGTTCAAACTTTTAAAAAAGATGTTTTATGAAAAGATCACCATGTCTGTGGTGATGATGGTAAAAATGACTTTATGTTCTTATTTCTCTAAATATATTTTGGGTGTATCTTTCATTGTTGGGTGTATCTTTCATGTCCTGCTGCCTGTATTTAGTTTCGTCATTGATTTCACATTTTCATCTTGTTTAGTTTCCCCATGTGGTATGGGATCTCCCAAATTATCTATGGGATGCTTGGAAATCAGCTATATCTGCCAGCTATTAATAAAATTGTAAGAATAAAATAATTAACATGGTTTTTATGAGAATGATTACAGCTTTGCTTATCCTAATTAAAACGTTGGTCTGCTTAGATCAATTTCCAACCAGATAGTACAGGGTAGGAAACATCTGCTAAATTAAGAAAACTCTTGATAGTGCAAATTAGTAAATCACCCACTTTTCAGCAATGAGCTTCACAAACTTAGACAAAAATTCAGATGATAGAAAAGGCAAGATACCCATAGTATCCTGTGATTATAAAGGAAATGCGTTTATTTTAGATGTTTACTTATTATAATGTGAGCTTGTACAAACATTTGAAAATGAGGTTGAGTCCTCAATTGGTAATGATAACTTATGCAAATCAATCACATCTTACAATATAATAGAGTGCATTGTTTATCAAGAATGAAAAGCTTCAAATATATTAATGTTTGCTGAGTGGCAACACTCTGCAGTGAAAATAGTTTACAAAAGGAGTCTTAAATATATGAACATGTACACCCAAAAGTTCCTATCATATATATGCATATAATATATATTCTATCTGTAAAGGGGAGCTTATTATTATGATACTCTAGAGAAGGACACAGGCAAAGCTGTTAAGATCTTAAACTAGTTATCAAAAAATTTGCTGTGATTTGTATTGTTTGACCTCCTGTATTTAGTATTATTGGCAGACTACTGAATCATGTACAGATTTTTATTGATTTATTTAAATTTCCTATTAGACTTTAAGCCTATAAGGAAAAAACACGTATTACATATTCCTGTGCTTCCGAAAGTCCCCAGACAGGTTTCTGACCCATCTTGGGTAACACTGTTGGTGTGCACAGTTGGTCTGCTAAAGATCTTGCTATTCCAAGTGTGACTTGTGGCGAGGCAGCACTGGCATCATCTGGGAGCTAATAAGAAATGAAGAACATAGGATCCTAGTCCAGCCCTGATAAATCAGAATCTGAGTTTCAACAAGATCCAAATCACTCAATTCACATTAAAATAAAGACTGGCATGAAAAACACTATATAATTTGAAGATGTGAATTTGACACCCAGCTTTGTCACATGCTATGTCTATAGCCTTGGAAAACCTTGACATTGTACCTCATGATTGCATTGTTGTACACAGCTATGATTTAATAAAAAATAAAAAGGAGAAAAACAAAAACCTTGAAAAGTCCCTAAGTATCTTCCATTCTACTGTTTATGCTTTGGTTGTTTCCAGTTTAGAGCTATTATTTGTTTCCCTGCAAAATGAGATGAAACTAACTTCTTTGACAAATATCTGAGTTATTATGAACGTCTCACATGTTATATATTTCTGAAGATTTGCAGAAAAGTTCTACAACCTTTACCACAGCAGTGTGTTAATAAAATCACTCGTTTGTCATTTATGTTGATATATTCTGCATGTTGCCACTTGCTAGGACTTTAATATCAGCATTTCACTCTATAACAATGTAATATTTATCCCATAAAATATAGTTATTTTCTTTATGGATATTTATTATTATTTAGAAAAGACTTTCTTATTCAAATATAATAATCACAGTCTCTATTTTAATGAAGTTTATAGCTTGATTATATTTAATACTTTTGAAGTCAACTACAGAGAACATTCACAAATCATAAGTTTCTAGCTCCCTGAATCATTCCGAAGTGAACAGAGCTGTTCACCCATCAATTACATTAAAAATAGATTGTCCCAGAGCTCCAGTAACCAACTCTATAACTGTCACGTTCTTCTCCTCCAAGAGTGATCACTAACTGACCTCTAAGATGCCCACAGATTACTTCACTTTTAGGAAAGTTTATATAAATGAAATTAAACACCAAGGATTCTTTTGCATCATGTTTTTTTATTTCATGCAACAATTTAAGACAGTCATGTATCGGTAATTTATGAATGTATTTTATTTGTGGAAAGGCCATTCTGTTTATGCTTTGGTTGTTTCCAGTTCAGAGCTGTTATAATACTCCTATGAATATTTTCATACCTGGATATTATACAAATGTGCACTAATTTCTTTTGTATATCACACAGGCTTATAATAGCCACCTCATAAAAAGTCCACACATTTCATTTTACTTCAAAGTGGTCACCTACTTACACCAGCCTGCGAGCTGTGGTTGCTCCTCACCTTCTCTGCCATTAGGTACTGTCTGTTTTTTATAGTTTTAATTTTTTTTTTCAATTTTCGCTTTTCCAAAGAAGGGATGGTAGCATAATATTGTGGTTTAATTAGAATTTTTGATGACTAAAAGTTTGATTATACTTAAGTGTGATAATTAGGCCAACAGGCATATTAAAAGGTGCTAAATATCACTGATTATCAGGGAAAGGCAAATAAAAAACCATAATGAGCTACCACTTTTCACCTGTTAGGATAGATACCACCAAAAAGACAGATATTTAATGGTGAGAACATGGAATCTCTTATACCTCAAGAAGAGGTCTCTTATACCTCTTGTACCCTGAACCAACATAGATTAGTGCAGCCATTATGGAAAAGAGTATGGAAGTTCCTAAAGAAATTTAAAAAAAAATGAAATTAGCAGCTGGGTGAAGTGTCATGTGCCTATAATTGCTGATGCTCAAACTACGGCCCACGGGCTACAAGAGGCGGTGTGATTGTATTTGTTCCTGTTTTTTTTTTTACTTCAAAATAAGATATGTGCAGTGTGCATATAAATTTGTTCGTAATTTTTTTTTGTTGTTGTTTTGTTTTTTTTTTAACTATAGTCCGGCCTTCCAATGGTCTGAGGGACAGTGAATTGGCCCTAAAAAATTTGAGGACCCCTGCTCAAGAGCCTTAGGTGGGAGAAATGCTTGAACTCAGGCATTCAAGACCAGACTGGGCAACACAGCAAGACCCTGTAGGCTCCCCCATCCCACATGGAATTACATTTAACTCAGTGATTCCTCTTCTGGATTTATCAAAAGGAAATGAAATCAGCACGTTGTAGATATCTGCCCTCACATGTTAACTGCAGTATTATTCATAATATCCAGGATATGAGAACAACCTTGATGTCTGTCAACAAGGGAATAGACAAGGAACTAGGGCAAATCCACGCAAAGGAATGGCAATCAGCCTCAAGGAAAAAGGCGATCTCACCATCTGCCACAACATAGATGAAACTAGAGGTCCTTATGCTAAGTGAGATAGCCAGACAGAGAGAGAAAGAAGTATGCATATTTCACTCATATGAGCAATCTGAAAGAAAAATTTAAATATACAGAGATAGAGACTGAAAGAGTGGTTTCCAGGGTTAGGGTTGGGTGAAGGATGGGGAGATATAGATCAAAGAATACAAAGTGACAGATATTTAGAAGGTAGAACAACCAGTCCAAACCCACTGTACAACATGAGGCATTTTGTTGATAATAATGTATTGTATTCAAGATTTTTGCTAAATGAATAGATTATAGCTGCTCTTGCCACAGTTGGAAAGAAAATAAATTTGTGAGTTGAGTGGTATGTTTATTTGTTTCACTAGGGTAACTATTTTACTACATATATATATACACACATATATGTCTCATAACATCATATCGTATGCCTTAAATATATATATATAATATGATTTGCTTTTTACAAAGGAAGAAATCTGTTTGTATGCCTTCTCTGTCTGTCCAAATTCCTGTCCACATATGAACAGTGATTCTTTCCATGTCCAGATAGTACATGACAAATTATACCTTGTCCTTTTACTCTCTAAATAGTGCCTTTTGATGAAAAAGTCCTTATTTTAGTGCAGTACTTTATTAGTTATTTTCTTCTTGATGAATTTGTGTGTGTGTATGTGTCCTATTTCATTTTTCTTTAATTGGATATCAAACAGACATTCTTCTTTTATCTTTCAAAACCTTTGTAGCTTAGCCTGTCACATTTAGATCCACAATCCATCCAGAACTCATTTTTATGTGTGATTTCAATGATTCGCCTTTATGATACAGTTAAAAATGTTTAGGTCTAGGTGACGCCTCACTTTTGTAAAGCCTGTTCTTTCTTCACTCATCTATTGTGCCATTTTGATCATCATCCAAGTGTTTATATGTGTGTGATTCTGCATTCAATTCTGTTGTTATTAGACTTACTCTTTTCCCAAGGAAGTTTCTAGAAACACTGTCAAGGAGTTAAAGCCTAGAGTCAGGGGCTTCAGGAAACCGTCACTTTATTTATTGTGACTGAGCTGGTACACAAATTGCAAAACAGGGTCCTCAGTACTCTTCCCTTTCTCAAGTGGAAGAAGACTCCCCCAAACTTCTCTGCCTCAAGCTAGAGGAGGTGTGACATAGGCAGTCTCTTGGCCACCACTGCTGGTTTCTCACGGGGTCACATGCACTCCAAGTCCAGTGGCTATGAGCCTAATGCAGCCTGAGAGACTTCCCAAAGACTTCAGCTCTTGTGCCCTGCCTGTCTTAAAAATTTACTCCGGGCTCCACTGGTGGTGAAGCTAGTCAGAACTCAGATTTCTATCACTGGGATGGAGGATTCTTCCTCCTGGTGTAAATGTTCCCTCAGTGAGCATTAGTAGAATTGTGCACTGTGTTTGTTCTGTCCTATGACACAGTGGCCTTGAGTTTCAATCCAAATGCAACAATCACTTCACTCTCTGTCTGGTCTAAGCTCACAGATTGGCCTGAGGCTTCTGGGAGATTGATGGTGGGGAGGTGTAGGCAATGCCAGACTGTCCCTCTTGCCTTCTCTAGTGCCTCTGTCTTTGATATAAGATTAAAACCAGGTACTAGACCTGCCAACTGATTTTTGATTCTTTGCTGCTTTCATTCATTCATATTGCTTAATTTGATGTTCCTTGCAGGGGAATAATCACTGGCAGGTTCTCTTCAGCCATCTCACTCCATACAAGTTGAAAAATCTTGACTCAAACCATCAGCAGTTGGGGGCTGTCTGTACTCATTATATTTAAATGTACATAAATGAACAAGATCTGAATGCAAAGAAACACATTTAAAGTGAACACTTATAAGCTATTCTGATACACACGGAAATGATTGTCTCTAAATGAAACAAGTTGGATGGCTTATACAGATAAATATAATCTTGAAATTATGATAAACTAAACATTTTGCATCAAACAATCATATCCCACTAATTTATAGGACAAAATATTTGCATATGTCTATATTTATATATAGATAGAGACATTATATATATAGAGAGAGATGGATATATATATAGAGAGAAGAGAGACATATAGAGAGAGATGGAGAGATAGATGGATAAATATGTAGATGTATAGATATATCACCTAAAGCAAAGAGATTCTTGAATTTGTATTCTTGGAACTCACGTTATTTAAAATAAAATTATTATTTATTCCACACTTTTAAAAAAGCTTATTGGAGTCTGTAAATAGGGATGTAATGTTTCTTGTTTCACTTTCTTCTCAAAGACTACCTTAGTTACTGTAGTTTCTCATTCTGTTAAATATAAATTATTTTAGAAGGTAGAATCAAATTTTCTACTTATATTGGCAGATTATTAGAGCTGAACCCATCAAAGTTCAGAAGTTATAAAAAACAAAACCAATAGTCACTAGCTTAATAGAGAAAGAATTCATCATAATGTGTACCAGTTTTAAAAATGTTCCTATTTATCCAGTTGAAAAACACCAGAACTTAGGATATATTGTTTTAGGATGTCAGGTCTATAAATAAATAGCCATTTCTTCCTTCCCACTGGCAGTAGAATCAAATACTATTTTATCTCTAGTGCCATCAGAGGCAACATATTTTATTGTCTTGATTTCTTTAAGTGTCCCTTTCTATTCAGAAAGTAAAAAAATAAACAGTTGTGCTTCACATGTTTACCATGGAATTCTCCTAAATTACCTAATCTCTAAAAACAGAAAGCTAAAGAATTTAATATTACCTGATACTATATTTAAGTTCACTATATATATATGAATTTTGTAAATTCTAAAAATGATGTGATTTAAAAAAATATTTTAATCAGCTAATCTTTAGTGTTCTAGCTCATCTTTGTGGGAATCTTTAGCTATCAGTAGCTTATCACACCCTTGATCAAGGGGCTTAAAACTACCCATCCTGAATGTGCAAGAACAGCCAAAATTTCTCAGCAAGTAGGCTTTCTTTCAATTTTTCTTCTCTCTCACTCATTTCTGTTTATCATAATACTTTGAATCCAGGTACATTTTTTTCATTACTCAGTGCAAGTGACTTAGACTGTCTAAGCTTGGTCAGAACATTATGTATGTTTCATATAGATTTATTGCAACGTACTTTAAAAAATCTGGGTTTAATCTTGCTTATTAAGAGGTCATAAAAAATAGAGTGAAAGAAGAAACTATCACACAGGCAGGATATACCACAATTGATCACAATTCAGCCTTAGAACATGATCCTTGCCAGAGCCAACATTTTTCTAGCTGGCAGACTGTATCCAATTCAACAGCATATGCTGATTAGCTGGGGGCAAGAAAGGCAAGCTAGCATTTTTCAAAAAATACTTTCTCCCAAATTGGGGTATTCAAGCACACTAGGAACCCTTTTAAAAAATGGCAAAAGGATTATGAAAAAAATTAAAAAACTACATTAAAATTCTTCCTGAGGAGAAGACAGGTGCTTCCAGTTTTCACGAGAGATACAGAAGCTTAGAGAGAGAGTTGTTTCTCTTCTTAAAAACAAACAGGTACCAAATAATCTCCAAACTCACAACTTTTTTTGAAACCACCAGAGCATTGAAATCATCGTATCCAACTAACTTAAAATCTGAAAAAATGAAGTACCTCCAAGGAGAGAAGGGATGTGAGAACTTACTTGCCTGGGGCAGATACTACCCTGTTTTCCCGAAAATAAGACATCCTCCGAAAATAAGACCTACTTACAGGAAAGGTAAGACGTCCTTTGAAAATAAGACCTAGCTCATCTTTGGGAGCACACCTTAAAATAAGACACTGTCTTATTTTTGGGGAAACAGGGTAGATGTCTCAGAAGTCAATAGCAACAATTCGGATAAAAGTGTTGATGGGTAATGAAAAATCAAGACAAGTTTAAAAGTTGTGTAATTGAGAAATGTCTAGAAGCTTAGGGAGATGCAGACAAAGGAGACTTTGTACCCAGTCACAGTTTTTTATGCACATGTCTCACCAAGTGCTGTGGAGGAACACTGGGGCAGAGCAGGAGACCTGGGACAGCCTTCCTCCCATGCATCCTTTCCTTATTATTAGGAAACAAATAGCTTTTCCTCCATAAGGTTAATCTTTACCCCAGATGTTAAGATTTACCTTGTTAAAGATACTTTATAAATAAAGCTATTTCCACAGTTGGGTGCTGGCTGCCGTCATCAGCTGCATCAGACCTTCCCATCCTATCCTGTCTTTTGTCTCTTGTCTTTCTTTCTCATTTTCCACCATTTCCACTCACTTATTTCTCCTTCCCAGTGCAGGTTGCCAAAATCAGTTTTTCACTTTTCTATACAAGATGTACATCTTTGAACTATAAACTTACAACATATATCAAAAAAGCAAGAAACTGCACACATGCTCACCCTCAAAAGGGAAAACTCTCAACAAAACCACTTCAGATATACACAATGTAAAAATATTATCTGGCAATAAAAATTATGTTTACTATACTAAAGACTTTAGTGGGAAATATAAATGACATGTAAAATAAGGTAGGTAATTTTATCAGAGTGATGGACTTGATAATAAAACAAATGAGATAAGTCAAAGAGTAATAAAAATGAAGACTGCTTTGATGTGGGCATCAGTAGACTCAATATAGCAAATGTAAAAATCAGGGAAGTTAGAGTGAATGGAAATCATATGTTTGAAACACAGAAGAAAAAAATAGAAAGAACTTCAAAAGAGTGTGGAAAAACACAAAATATTCTCACAATATGTAAAATTGAAATCTCAGGACAAGAACAGGCAAAGAAGAGAAGAAATACTGATGTAATAGCTAAAACATTTCCAAATTAATGATAGACACCAAACCATGGCTTCTAGAAATTAAGAACCCAAAGCTGAATGAGTACACAGCCAGCAATCAACAAAAACTAATGCCTATACCTGTCAAATTCAAATTTTTGCAAACCAAAAATTAGGGAAAATACTTAAATTGGGATGATAATAATATACAATTTCATATAGAGGGACAGGTAAATATTACAGTCGAGTTTTCTCCCAAAGCTGTACTTGCATAAACTAGAAAGGGACCTCTTTAAAGTGTAAGAGAAAAAATACTGTCAATATAGAATTACATAACCAATGAAAATATAATTAAAAATGAAGAAAGATAGGCTCTGTGCTCATAGCACAGTGGTTATAGCACCAGCCACAAAAACTGAAGTTGGTGGGTTCCAACCCAGCCCAGGCCTGCTAAACAACAATGACAACTGCAACAAAAAAAAGCCAGGTGGTGTGGCGGGCACCTGTAGTCCCAGCTACTCGGGAGGCTGAGGCAAGAGAATCACTTAAGCCCAAGAGTTTGAGGTTGCTGTGAGTTGTGATGTCATAGCACTCTACTGAGGGCAACATAGTAAAACTCTGTCTAAAAAAAAAAAGAAAGAAAAAGAAAGAAAGAAAGAAAAAGGTTTTATTTTATTCAGAAAAAGCAGAGAGAATCTATTTTAACATTGATGAGAAAACATAAATCACACAGAGATTTTTGTCTTAATTGCTGAATATTTCCCAATGCTTCCCTTGTTTCAAGGGAATCCTGAAGTTAACAGAATGAGTAAATCTTCACGAACCTCTTCCAGGATTCAACCAATGACCACTGCAAAGAACACAACATTAGGCCCAGCGTGGTAACTCACATCTGTAATCTGAGGCTGTAAGATTCCTTGAGTTTAGGAGGTCAAGACCAGCCTGACAATCCCAACTCTACTAAAAATAGAAAAATTAGCTGGGTTTGGTGGTGGCCACCTATAGTCCCAGCTATTGGGGAGGCTGAAGCAGGAGGACCGCTTGAGCCCAGAAGTTTGAGGTTCCTGTGAACTAGGCTGATGGCCTGATACTCTAGCCTTGGGCAGTAGAATGAGATTCTATCTCAAAAAAAAAAAAAAAGCGGGGGGGGCATGCAAGTTCATTAAATTTATTATCTTCTCTTTCTGTAGTAAACAGTTCCATAAACAGGTGGTGATTTGTGACATGTGCACATACACACTAAAAAAATTTAGCTTTTATCTCTGTGACATTTTTCTAAGCGTCTGCTTCAGAACACTGAGCACAAATATATTCAATGTGTGTTATACAATGGAATAAAACTAGAAGAGGAACATTAGTCTCTTGTTTTGAAATTCCAATAAATCCTAATTTTTGGCCTAACAAAGAAAGAGTACCATCTGTTATGATGGAAAGTAATTTTGTTATCTAGCTGAAATTCTACCCTGACAGATAAAATTATGAGGCACATTTTATATTTCCTGCTGCAGCCTTAGAGTAATTCTTGGTAACTTTGAAAGTACTTGAGAAAAGTCAAGATATTAATTATGCAATATTGTTGCACGGTTAATATAAAGTTTAAGAAAACGTTCTGCAATTTTTTCAAATTTTGAACAAATTCAACTTTAATAGTGACAGAAAATTGTCATTTGTTTGGTAGATAATTTAAGATCTTTATTTGTAAGGTATCTTTTTTCTTCATTCCTCATAAAACTAAAAAAATTCACTAATGGAAATAATGATTTATTTCATAATTTTTTCCTTCTATAATTGGCTTCTTTTTATTCAAGAATTAAAGTTTGTTGAAGTTATAAGCTCAGATACTGTCAAAAATTGTTTAAATGTTTTATTTCACGCAAGCAATTTTTCTGGTTTGATTAGTGAGGGGCAACATAACAAATCCACTAGGTATTGGTTGAAAATGCCTCATAATATCTTTCCATTTATGACTTTAAACGTTTTTATTGTAATAGCTTTATTGTTTTCTCTGATATAACAAATTCACAACATATTTTCTTTCGGTGTCTCTTTTCCATTCTGGTTTCATTATGGTTCTAGTTTCTGCAACTTAGTTCCGCATCGGTACCTTATCTTCATTTAAAATTTATATTAAAAATTCATATTCATTTCTTAATGCAATTATAAGTATTGCCAATTATAATTTGCATAGGCAGTGTTATAATGTGTGTCATTTTCATAAAGTATTCAAATAAACATATCAAATACTACGTATGTTACATAGAAAAAGGTGTTCTAATTGAACCATCCCATTGACACTGTAGATCAATGATGTGTTCATTTTTAACACTAGAAATAATGTGTACTCCCAATCCTTGTGTTACAACACAATATATTTTTGGTAATATAGAAGTTAAAGTGAAACAAAATCCTAGCCAAAATTACACTTAACAGAAAAACATTTCACTCTGCTTTAATTAACATTTAAAAGAATAAAACATTTCACACAACTAAAATGAAATAAAATTTAAAATTCAAATCCTCCATTACACCAGCTAGGCTTCAAGTGCTCTATGCTAACGTCTGTGGGGTGGCCAATATTTATTACCCTGCACACATACACCCTTACATGTGCACAAAAACTCACTTCATAGACAAGGAGAGAGACTTACAATATGGGCTTTATGAAATACTTTAACATGGTTCCTTGAAAAATGCAATGATTGTCATTAGCTGCCGGATATGATATTTATGTCTTAAAATGAGATAGATATGACAGAGCAATATTTCAATATTAAAATAGTAGACACACAAACTTCCTCAAATTGAATCTAAGAAAGGAAAAGAAAATACAACAAAGCATATAACAGGATACAAGATTCATTGAATTTTCTTAAAACAATATCACGACAATATCTTAAAACACGTTAAGTGTACCTTTATATATTAATTTATTTTCACTTTTTATTTTGAAATATTTTAGACTTACAAAAAAAAGAAAATTTGGGAGGAAAATTGAAAATAAAAACACCATATACTAAAACTTATGGCATGCAACAAAAGCAGTACTAAGAGAAAAGTTTGGATTGGTAAACCCCTATTTCTATAAAGAAAGATCTCATATCAACAACCTAACTGTACACCTCAGTAAACAGGAGAAAGAATCACAAATAAGTCAGCATTTAACCAATGGAAGAAATACTAAAGATAAGTACAGAAATTGATGCTAGATTAGTAGAAAATAGGCACTAGAAAACAGTAGAAAACAATCAGTGAAATTTCTGTTGGATTTTTTTAAAAGATCAACAAAATTGATGACATCTTTGCCAGATTCACTAATAAAAAATAGGAAACACTCAAAATTTGAAATGAAAAAGGTGACATTAAAATTGATGCTGCAGAAACAAAATGGATCAGATGAGAATATTACCAATAATGACACACCAACAAATTAAATAATTTGGAAGAAAAGGAAGAATTTCAACCTCCAAGAAATATTCACAAAGAAATAGAGAATATGAGCAGAATTACAACTAGTAAGAAGATTGATTTTATAATAAAAAAAAAAAAATCCCATCAAGGAAAAGCCCAGGACCAGATGGCTTCAAGGGTGCATTCTATCAAGTATTTAAAGAATTAACATATCTCAAATTTTCCAAAGAATCCGGGAGGAGAGAAAACACTTCCAAACTTATTTTGTAATGTCAGCATTATTCTATACAAAAGCCAAAGACACTATAAGAAGTCTACAGAACAATAGCCCTGATTAACATAGAGGAAAAAATCTTCAAACAAATGATAATAACCTAATTTGGCAGCACACTAGGAAGATTATGTACTATGACCATTACCTACAATGCAAAGATAATTCAACATACAAAAGTCAATTTAATAGGATATACCACATTGTATGAACAAAGGGCAAAAATTACATACCAATAGTTACAAAAAAGTATTTGACAAAACTGAGTAACTTTCATAATGAAAACACTCAACCATCTAGCAACAGAAAGAAATTACCATGACATAATAAAGCCATATATAGAAACCCTACAGCTAAAACCATAATCAGTAGTGCAATACTGAGAAATTTCTTCTAAGGAACATCACAAGGATACCCATCAATTCTATTCAGGATAGTACTGAAACTCTCAGATAGAACAATTATGCAAATAAACAAACAAAAAATAAATAATGTCACCCAAGTCAGAAAGGAAGTAAAATTGTTTTTGCAAAAGGCATCATCTTTAATGTAGAAAACCCTAAAAATTACATCAAGAAAACTTGTTAAAACTGATAAATAAATTCAGAAAAATCAACCTCCAAAAATCTATCCACATTGTAGAATAGTGGTCAACTCTAACAAGGAAGAATTTGACACGGAAATTTAAAAAATAATCTCATTTAAAGTAACATCAAACAAATAGGAATAAACAACCAAGAAAGCAATAAATATGTGTAACAAAAATTATAAGAGACTTGAACAAAACTAAGAAAATATAAAATAATAAAAAAAATTTTGTGTTTATGAATTGGAACCAAAATATTTTTAAAATGCCCATATTAGTCGAAGATCTCTACAGATTTTGCAATTCCTATTAAAATCCCAAAGACTTTTCTTCAGAAATAGAAAATAACCCTAAAATGTATATGAACCTTAAAGGACCTCAAATAGTCAAATGGGCTTGAGAAAGAAGAACAAAGCTAGAAGCTTCAGACTCCCTGTCTTTGAAAGATAGTTCATGGCTACAGTAAACAAATCCATGTGATGCTGGCATAATGACAGACAGACAGACACATGAGCAGAACAGAGAATCTGTGTAGAAGCCAAAGACCAGAATGCAGTCAGATGACTTCTGACAAGGGGCACAAGACTCAACACACAAGAGGGGATAGTCTCTTCTCCAATGGTGTTGGGTAAGTTAGATTTCCACATGTAAAAATAATGAAATTTAATCCTTCTGACACCATACTCGAAAACAAATTCAAAATAGATTAACAACTGACCTAAGACCCAAAACTATAAAACTCCTGGAAAAATAAAATATAAATGAAAACTTCATAACACTGGTCTTGAAGATATTTTCTTGGTATGACACCAAATGCACAGGCAACAAAGCAAACAGGGATGGGTTGGACTACATCCAAGTAAAGAGCTCTGCACAGCAAAGGAAAGGGCAGCAGGAAAGAAAGATCAGCATGACAACCTATGAAATAGAAAAGAAGCTTTGGTAAACCACGTATCTGATAAGGGGTTAATATCCAAATATAAAAAGAACTCCTCTAACTCAGTAACAAGAAAGAAAGAAAGAAAGAAAGAAAGAAAGAAAGAAAGAAAGAAAGAAAGAAAGAAAGAAAGAAAGAAAGAAAGAAAGAAAGAAAGAAAGAAAGAAAGAAAGAAAGAAAGAAAGAAAGAAAGAAAGAAAGAAAGAAAGAAAGAAAGAAAGAAAGAAAGAAAGAAAGAAAGAAAGAAAGAAAGAAAGAAAGAAAGAAAGAAAGAAAGAAAGAAAGAAAGAAAGAAAGAAAGAAAGAAAGAAAGAAAGAAAGAAAGAAAGAAAGAAAGAAAGAAAGAAAGAAAGAAAGAAAGAAAGAAAGAAAGAAAAAGAAAGAAAGAAAGAAAGGAAAGAAAGAAAGAAAGAAAGATTTCATAAACACATTAAAAAATGGCAAAAGCACATAAATATGTATTTTTTAAAAAAACACATACAAATGGGTAATAAATGTATGAAGAAAATGGTGAACATTAGTAAATTATCAGGGAAATACAAATGAAAACCACACTAGATATCACCTCATGCCTATTAGCATGGCCATTTTTAAATGAACAAGCTTTTAAATGAACAGCTATGATGTAGAGAAACTAGAAGCTCTGTACACTATTGGTAAGAGCATCAAATGGCATGTATGGTATTCAAGAAAAATAAAAACAGAATTACAATATGATCAACCTATTCCACTTCTTCGCATATATCCTAAGGAAGTGAAAACAAGATCTTTAAAAGATTGATTGTAAACCCATGTTCACTGAGGCGTTATTTATGGTTGTGAAGACATAGAAGCCCCCTAAATGTCCATTGATGAAAGAATGAATGAAGAAAATGTGATAAATACAATGTAGTATCATTGAGCCTTGAAAAAGAAAGAAATCCTATCATATTCTGCAATTGTGGTCCTCACCCCCCAGACATAGACCTGTGCTATTCTGTGACCTGCCTGGAACCTGGCTGCAGGGCACCATTGCCTGAGCTCCACTTGACTGTCTTCCACCGTCCCCATGGGCCTCCCATGAACCTAGTCCCTGGTGCCCAAAAGTTTGGGTACCACTAATCTATGACGTGGATGGACTTGAAGATGTTATGCTAACTGAAGTAAGCCAGTTATAAAGGACAAATATGGTGTGCTTTCATTTATATGCAGGACCTAAAGTAGTGGAACTCCTAGAAGCTGAAAATAGAATGGTGGTTGCAAGGAATCAGGAGGCGGGAGGAGTGAGATGGTGTTGTGTGATGGCTAGAGAGCTTAGGTCATGCAAGGTAAAAATGTTCTAGAGAGCGTCTTGACAACAATTCACATGTAGTTAACAATATTATACTGCATATTTAAAATTTTACTAGTAAAGTAGACTTTATATCATGTTGTTTTTACAACAAAAAAGTAGGTGCCGTAACCTTAGTTGTAACTCATTCTTTCAAACTCCTGCAGTATAGTTTATATTACAAATATTCATAAGCACTGCTATGATTTGAAATTGGTCCCCTCAGAGGCTCATGTTGTAATTTAACAGTCATTGTAACAGTAGTGAGAGTTGGGACCTTTAAGAGATAATTAGACTATGGGGCCCCCACCTTCACAGAAGGGTTTAACGTGTTAATAAAAGAGCTTTCAGAAATGGGCTGTCTTTTTCACCCTTCCCCCATCAACATGTCATGTTGCAGGAAGAAAGCCTCACAAGATAACAGTGCCTTGATCTTGGATTTCTTAGCCTCAGAACAGTGAACAGAACAATCCCCTGTTCACTGTAAATTACCCAGTCTATAGTATTACTTACAGTAGTATAAAATGGAAAGTATCTCCTGTGAATCCCTGACACAGGGTCTATGTCTGTGAGCAAAGTAGACACAGTTTTCTGTGTGCACGTGGCTTACCTTCTAAGGTATCAGACAGTATTTCAATGAATATCTTTAGGCTGGCCTCCTGGGGCATATGTGAGAATTTTTCTCTAGGAAGTGATCAGGAAGGGAAAGTGCTGGATCTTAAATACAGGAAACAGGAAGAGAAGGCTTCAAGATTGATTTGCCCTCCCAAGAAGTGGTGCCTATCATAAACTTTTATATATAATTTCCTTCTGTTGTGTAAACATGTTAATTTTTCACTTTACAATTGTGTTGAACTAAGTATTTTGATAATATCCAAACATTACAATTATTTTTAGAAAAGTTTACACCCTTCGTCTCAGAGAATGACTAAGATAAAGCATATAATTTTACTGAAGTTCTAGATATTTAATACTAAACTTTTGAAAATGCTCACCCAGCACTGTAAGACTAAGTCTTCCTTACTTCATCCTCCAGTGGTTTTCTTTTGCTTTTTCTAAAATGTGAATGAGTAAAAACCAAACAACAGGAAGTTCTAAGAAGTTGAGTACTTTAAAAAAGAAATTGATAAGATGTCTATGTTGTGTAAAAGGAGATTTGCAGAAAATATATTCATATTAAAACTTAATTGTTCATGTTTCTAATTATTGTTGTTATCATCTGTGTCTTAGCTACATAAATGACATAATGACAGCAAGCATTTTTGAAGCAATGCAAAACTCACACTGATAGCATATTTGTTTTGTTAGAGAAGTTTAATTCATAATAAAAGAAACCACAAAAATGACCATCACAAGTACAACAATAGAATCGATAAAAAAAATTTTATATTTACATAGTGGAATTCAACATAGTAATGAAAAAAATCTCATTATGCTGAATGAAAATGCAAACACAAAGAGTATGTACTGGTGTTGTTCCATTTATATGATGTCCAAAAACAGGCAAAAATAATTTACAAAGTTAGACATCAGAATAATACGTAAATAGCGATCACATTTCTAGTTTGCTAGAAAGTTTTAGATATACTTGCTCTTCTACACGATTTTATGACTCTTAATTATTTGTTGAGATTCTTGAAAGCTTCCCCTGATAGACTGGTATATATTTTAAAATAAGTTAAACAAACAGTGATGTGTAGCAATACAAACCAATGCAAGCACCACAGAGAAGGGACCATTTAAGGGACCATTTGTGGTTCCTCACTAAAGTCACCTGGCTCAATGTATAACTGAGTCTGAGTTCTGAGTTCTGAGTCTGTTGAAGAACAAATAAACAAAAAAAGAACTTTGAAATAACCAATTAAATCTTCAATAAATACATGAGTAAAAGTGGATGCAATGTGTTTCTAACATGAAGTACTGGCCAAGTTGTTATAGTTTAATTACCCATCTGAATGATAAAAGTTGTCTGAAAAATACCCCAAACCACTCAAATAAATATATATTCTATTCCAAAAAGAATACCAGCACTAAATCTTAAAAACTTAAAAATTTAGTTTAAGGGCAGCTCCTGTGGCTCAAAGGAGTAGGGCGCCGGCCCCATATGCCAGAGGTGACAGGTTCAAACCCAGCCCCAGCCAAAAACTGAAAAAAAAAAAAAGAAAGAAAATTTAGTTTAGTATTGTTGACTATAAACAATGAAACATTGAATTATTAGAAAATTATGAATGTCTAGAATAAAAATTTAGGATGGCATGAAATTTTACAAATATGGCAATTTGTTTTAAACATTTCTTCATTGTTTAAATTTTAAAATTATAAAATCTTTTATTCTCTGATCATATTTACTAAAGTCACATATGATATTCTATGGAAATTAATTGAATATAGGCAATTCCTATATACTCACTAAAGCTCCTTTTACTTTTATTGGTACTATAAGAAAATGCAATATCATATTTTCAATCCAGATGGAAATCAAAAGCACATAAAATGATGTAACAGAAATATTTAAATCCATTAAAATTATCTTGAAAAATGAATACCATTAACTAATAAATATTTAACATAAACCATTAAAATATTATTTGCATAAAACATAAAGCAATTTTGCACAGTATTGATTATTAAAAATAAATGTCATGATTGTGAACTATTTTTCATGTTTGAATAATAGTTCATGAAAAAATCACTTTGAAAATATGCTCTTTAATTGTATCAATACATTGCTATTATCTTGGTAATATATAATGTTTTCAATACCTTAACAAAAACCTTTTTCAAAGTAAGAAACAAATGAACAGGGTGCTAGAGTTTAAGTAAAACTGCCCTGAATGAATGGTTAAGGTTTGGAGCAGAAAAGAGCTGAAACGGTCCCCAGCCTCAACCCTTAGATTGTGTATTTCGTGAGGCTTTGTCCCCTTTGCCTGGTATCCGCCCCGGCCTGCTCACTCTCAGGAGTTTGTTTCATGTCTTATGATCTACAACTTTAAGCTGGACCCAAGTTTCTTGCTTCCTGTGATAGACATTTGTTCAAAGGTAATTCCATTTTCCTTGTAATTGCTCTGCGCCCCTGCATCTAGACAGGGCACAGGAAGAGTTCCAGCCACAGAGCACAGGAGGAGTAAAACCCACAGTGCGGTGTGCCTTTTCTACACCTGACACAAGAAGGAACAATCTCCTAGGCATAAGCTGCTTTACTCTCTTCTTCCTCGGTGACCTTGAGAGTCACTACTGAGGGCCAGGTGGCTCCATGGAAGGGAGCCACTCTACGGGGGATCTCTTACATCGGAATCTGCATAAAGAGAAGGACGTTTTGCTGTGTTAATGTACTGAGATGTAGGGGTGTTGCAGCAGATGGTATCCAGGGGTCACCCTAACGGTTCACCTAACAAAGCTCAGGTAGCTTAGGTATTAAAAAGATGAGAAAATAACTAAAACCAAAGTAGTAGTATAGGATTGGGGTGAACATGAAATATATCTGTCCTGTCTCCACATGTATCTTGTCCTATCCAGTAGGTGGCCTGAGAAATCAACGCCTTGGTCACAATAAGACTAGAATATTTTCACATGCAAACTCTGTGGTCCTGCAGGTCCTGCATTCATTGCTATGGAGCAACTTCTACCAGCTTCTCAAAGCTTCCTCCTGTCTGTATCGATGTAAAGAAAAACAGTCTCATTCTGCTCAGCAGGCAGGTGACCTCCTCTCATTTCTGATAGCTTCCCACACTTACTTCACCTTCTGCATAGGGAATTGACTTCACTCTTACGGGTTCAGTAGAATGTTAATATCTAGCTAATAAAGTCCATGTTTCAAAGAGTTGTAGACAGCCTACAATGAGTCATTTAATCACAGATGATCTCGTAACTCCAAATCCTATAGGTAAACATATAGGGTCCTGCAGTTACGCTATGAGTAGTTACCCGGAGAAGTCAAGCGATTTGGTGGTTTGTACATTATCAAATATAACATTGAGGTAATTCTGAGACTACAGAACATAAAATTTCAAAGGAGCTGATAAAAAATAAAATAAAATACACCATGCAGTGTATACAATGTTTATTTATATACTCAGCTTGTGTATAGCACAGCTTCAAGAACAAGATGAATAGATATATTATTGTGTTTCAGTCACATCCATCAGAGGCTAAAAAGAATGTTGTTAATGGCTTTTTCTTTCAAAGTAACAAGAGCAGACTTACAATTGATTTGTATATTTAAAAATTGAATATTAGAAAAAATACTGCTTTAGCTAAAAAATCATCTGTATCCCTATGACATTGTCAATTGCGTATATTGCTTCCATAGAATCCTTCTTCATTTCTTCTGACTGCATGTTCAAAGGAGGCAGACAGAAGCAGCCTAACAGTCAAACATCAATGCAGTTTGCATACAGATGACTGAGATATCCTTCCTATGGTTATGTGAAGTGTAATCTTCTTTTTATTATTCTGCTAAAAATGATCACCCTGATACCTTTTCACTTTCTATTTTTCCCAAGTGCTCTTTAGACAGTTATCTTAAAAACATTTTTTTTCCCCTTATAAGATTTTCAATTTAAAGGGAAATTGATTTTCAGGGTGATAAAAATGAAAAAAAATTCAATAAAAGCTATGTAAAGATATTTTAAGTAATTTCTCTATGTGCTGAATGTTCGTATTCTATGAAGTGGTGACCCCAGAGAATTTAGTGGATTTTTACTGGCTTTCCAAACCTCTGCTGATGCAACAGAGAAATTGAACTGACTATAACTTAGTACCCAAAACTAGTAAAGAATTAATTATATTCGGTTTTTACTGACCTATTACCTTAGGATATAGCCCCAATAAACTTTGAAAGATGTAAAATGAAATAAGAACCATACCTTTATGGTGGTTCAAACAGCTTATGATTCAGGTAATCACCAACTTACACCTCAGAAATATTTCCGGTACCCATATTTCCTTTTCCACTCACTATGTTACCTCCTCTGTTAAAGTTTTATATGTTTCACTAACTATATTTCAGAGCCTGAATTCTTTGATACCATTATCCCTGTTTTCTGCAAAAAGACTTTTTTTCTGAAAAACTTATATAGATAACGCTACAATTAATCTCAAACACTACAGACAAAAACAGAAATCTTCCATTTTACAGTGAAAACCCATTCACAGTATGTCTACCTCTATAACCTTACTTCTCACCCACCATCCCTCCTGTAAATACATGAAGGTACAGCCAAACTAAGCTGAATGATCTATCATCTTTTGAATTTATTTAATTTAAATTTACTTAATTTTTAACATCACATAATATTATGGAGTACATGATTTCTTTACACACTTTTTGTACAGATTGAGTTGAAGTTATAAGTACGCCCTTTACCCAGATATTGTGCGTTATAATAGCTGTGAATTTATCTGTCTCCTTCTCTCCCCTCCCCCAGCTTGATTACCATCAATATTTATTTCGCTATGTGCCCTTAAGTGTTGATCAATTAGTTCCACTTTGGTATTAAGTACATGTGTTTTTTCCTCCACTCTCGTGACTTTATTCTTTTTTAAAATGCTGTTTTACATTCTGGTGAGGAGATTATTCTTCCTTAAAATTTGTGCTGACCAATTTTTTTTTTTTTATATTTTTTTTTTGTAGAGACAGAGTTTCACTTTATTGCCCTCGGTAGAGTGCTGTGGCATCACACAGCTCACAGCAACCTCCAACTCCTGGGCTTAGGCGATTCTCCTGCCTCAGCCTCCCGAGTAGCTGGGACCACAGGCACCCGCCGCAACGCCCGGCTATGTGCTGACCAATTTTATCTACTGAAAAGAACCTAAGAGTTCTCTAATACTGTAATTTAATATTCAGGCAATGTTTATAATGACCAGGATGCTGAAAAGCAGGAGTGAAAACAAATGATATAATACTCAGGGACCTGGGTTTGAATTCCTCTGAAACTACATTTTGACTTTGTGACATTGGGTAGTAATATTGACTTTTATGAGACTTACATTGGAATAAATAATAATATACAATATTCTATGACAAGTCTGTGGTTTTGAACAAATGTTTAAAAAAATTAAATTTGTGAGTTAAGAAAAATTAAAAATATCTGTAAATTTGATTTGTTTATTGGGAGTATCCACTTGTCTCCATGGCTTTGTGCATTTTCTGTTACAAAACTTGTCAAACCACAGCATAAAACCAACAAAGGTTTTATGTTATTTTTAAGAAAATATGATAATCTATAATACATCAATTGAGCTTTTTTCTCCCCTAAGCACAAGAAGATACAGAAGCTTTTCAATACAAAATTGACATTTTTATCTTTTTAAAAAAAGAGAAATGCTCAAAAACCACAGAATTGTTACTCATCTCAGAAATATAAATAAACCTCATTATTCCAAGAAGGAATATAGGGAATTTAATGACAAATTCTGTACTTGGAAAGAAAGAACAATGAGTTATTGGCAAAATATCTATACCTGATGACATTTTTGGTGCTGATTTTGTATCACTGAGTTAGAAAAGCAATTACTATCACTCTATGAGCAGAAATATAGCCTCCAAAATGGTGCACTGCACTCCACGCCAGCAGAGAAACAGCCCCACGCTGGCCCATATATCCATAGCATATCAGGAGGCCAGGAGTGTCCATCTCCTGAATTCTAACCCCCACATCAAAACTCTGAATGTCCAATAGACATGTACATAATACTTACCATCCAGCAAAACAATTACAGTCATTCTCAATCTATAATTTTTGGTTGACTCGGACCTGAAATCTGGAATTATCTGATAGAGACACTACATTTCTGCATTCTTAATGGCATGACAGTCAGTGTTTGAATCATCTGGCCTCTAGTTCAAGTTATTGTAGACAGCTATGACTAGCAAAAGACAGCAAATGATAAGCACTCACAGAATAAAAATAATGATTACAATTTTGCTATAGTTTGATTGCTAAAATACTGGAAAACAGAAATGCTAAGTGTTTTATAGATGCTAAACTACAATTAAGCTATGTGGAAAACAATGTTTAGAAAGTATTTATGTAACTTCCCATACTTTGTGTTTTCCTCATATTCTATATTCCATAATGCTGGTGACTTTCTTTTTTTTTTTTTTTATTGTTGGGGATTCATTGAGGGTACAATAAGCCTGGTTACACTGATTGCAATTGTTAGGCAAAGTCCCTCTTGCAATCATGTCTTGCCCCCATAAAGTGTGACACACACCAAGGCCCCACCCCCCTCCCTCTGTCCCTCTTTCTGCTTTACCCCCCATAACCTTAATTGTCATTAATTGTCCTCATATCAAAATTGAGTACATAGGATTCATGCTTCTCCATTCTTGTGATGCTTTATTAAGAATAACGTCTTCAGGGTGGCGCCTGTGGCTCAAGGGTAGGGCGCCGGTCCCATATGCCGGAGGTGGCGGGTTCAAACCCAACCCCGGCCAAAAAAAAAAAAAGAATAACGTCTTCCTACTATGCCGAAACGAAAGAAGGAGAATCAGCACCACTTACCGCCCCAGCAGCAGCCCCCATTACGGGAGAGGGAAGAGACTGGAGATGAGGAGGATGAGAGTCCCCTCGGACCACCCAGCCTTCTGGGCCCTCCCCCCATGGCCAATGGAAAGCCTGGTGATCCCAAGTCAGGAAATCATAGAGTAGGAGAAGATATTTGGAACAAATATAACCAATAAAGAGTTCATATCTCTGTGGATTCTGGTTATTAAACCCTTGTCGGAGACATAACCTGCAAATATCTTCTCCCATTCTGAAGGCTGTTTGCTTGCTTTACTTACTGTGTTCTTGGCTGTGCAGAAGCTTTTTAGTTTGATCAAGTCCCAATAGTGTATTTTTGAAGCAGCTTCAATTGCCCGGGGGGTCTTTCTCATAAAAAACTCGCCCAACCCAATTTCTTCAAGGGTTTTCCCTACACTCTCTTCTAGTATTTTTATAGTTTCATGTCTTAGGTTTAAATCTTTAATCCAGTGAGAGTCTATCTTGGTTAATGGTGAGAGGTGTGGGTCCAGTTTCAGTCTTCCACAGGTTGCCAGCCAGTTCACCCAGAACCATTTGTTAAATAGGGAATCTTTTCCCCACTGAATGTTTTTAATTGGCTTGTCAAAGATTTGCACTGCTGGTGGGAATGCAAATTAATACATTCCTTTTGGAAAGAGATATGGAGAACACTTAAAGATCTAAAAATAGATCTGCCATTCAACCCTGTAATCCCCCTACTGGGCATATACCCAGAAGATCAAAAATCACACCATAACAAAGATATTTGTATCAGAATATTTATTGCAGCCCTATTCATAATTGCTAAGTCATGGAAAAAGCCCAAGTGCCCATCGATCCACAAATGGATCAATAAATTGTGGTATATGTACACCATGGAATATTACGCAGCCTTAAAGAAAGATGGAGACTTTACCTCTTTCATGTTTACATGGATGGAGCTGGAACATATTCTTCTTAGTAAAATGTCTCAAGAATGGAAGAAAAAGTACTCAATGTACTCACCCTTATTATGAAACTAACATAGGACCTTCACATGAAAGCTATATCCCAGTTATAACCTAAGAATAGGGAGAAAGGGGAAAGGGAGGGGAGGGAGGGGGGAGGGAGGCGGAAGAAGGGGGACTAATGGGATTACACCTGCGGTCCATCTTACAAGGGTATATGTGAATCCTAGTAAATGTGGAATGTAAGGGTCTTAGCAAAATAACTAAGAAAATGCTACAAAAGCTATGTTAACTAATGTGATGAAAATGTGTCAAACGATATATGAACCAAGTGTATGGTGCCCCATGATCATACTAATGTACACAGCTATGGTTTAATAAAAAAAAAAAAAATAAGTTCATATCTAGAATGTATAAAGAACTCATCCAGACAAGCTATTAGGAAAATTGACAAAAGACCAGAACAGACACCTTATAAAAATGGAGATCTAAATGAACAAGAAATGTGAACAAGTACTCAACGTCATTAGTCATCAAACAAATGCAAGATAAAAACACAACACTTCAAAATTGGAACTCTTGCATGCCGCTGGTGGGATTGTAAAATGATGTAATCACTATGGAAAAAGAGTATGTTGGTTTCTCAAAAAGTTAAAAATAGAACTATGATATGACAGTCCCATTTATACCCCCCAAACTGGAAGTAGGATCTTGAAGAGGTATTTGCACATCCATGTTCATAGCAGTACTATTCACAAAGCCAAGAGGTGGAAGCAACCCAAATGGCCATTGACAGAAGAATGGATAAACGAAATGTCATGCATTCATACAGTGGAATACTATTCAGCTTTATAAAAGAAGAAAATGCTTTCACATACTACGACACAGATGAACTTTGAGGACGTGTATGCTAAGTGCGATAGAAGACAAGCACAGTGGGCCAGGTGTAGTGGCTCATCCTATAATCCCAGAACTTTGGGAAGCTGAAGCAGAAAGAGTACTGGAGGCCAGGAATTTGAGACCAGCCTCAGCAACAGAGTGAGACATGCTTGTGCGCCCAACGCCCATCTACAAAAAGTAAAAAGATTAGCCAGGCACAGTGACACACTTGTAGTCCCAGCTATTCAGAAGGCTGACAGAGGAAGATCACTTGAGTCCAGAAGTTTGAGGCTTCAGTGAGCTGTGATCACACCATTACACTCTGACCTGGCTGACAGAACAAGCCTCTGTCCCTAAAAAATAAGTCTTTTTAAAAGGCAGATACTGTACAGTTTCACTTATCTGAGGTGTCCAAAGTCAAATTCATAGAAACAGTAACATAGTGATTACAAGGGGCTAGGGGAAGAGGGATTGACGAAAGAGAATTGTTTAATAGGTACAGAATTTCAGTTAGGTTTAATAAAGTTCTGGAGATCTTTTTCACAACAAGATGAATATACTTAACACTACTGAACTGTACACTTAAAAACAGTTAAGAAGGTAAATTTTATGTTATGTGTTTTTTACCACAATAAAGGATAAACTAAACCAGGGTGGTGCCTGTGGCTCAAAGGAGTAGGACGCCAGCCCCATATGCCAGAGGTGGCAGGTTCAAACCCGGTCCTGGCTAAAAACTCCAAAAAAAAAAAAAAAAAAAGATGAACTATACCACCACTATTCACACTCACCAGAATGGCAAAATAAAGGCTAACAATACTAAATATTGTCATATCAATGGAACTGCTGGTGGGAGCATAAGTTAATATAAACACCTGGAAAACAAAGTTTGACATGATTTATTAAACTGGAGCATGCATTAAAAAAAAAAAAAAAGAATAACGTCTTCCACTTCCATCCAGGTTAATACGAAGGATGTAAAGTCTCCATTTTTTTTAATGGCTGAATAGTATTCCATGGTATATATATACCACAGCTTGTTAATCCATTCCTGGGTTGGTGGGCATTTAGGCTGTTTCCACATTTTGGCGATTGTAAATTGAGCTGCGATAAACAGTCTAGTGCAAGTGTCCTTATGATAGGAGTTTTTCCTTCTGGGTAGATGCCCAGTAATGGGATTGCAGGATCAAATGGGAGGTCTAGCTTGAGTACTTTGAGGTTTCTCCATACTTCCTTCCAGAAAGGTTGTACTAGTTTGCAGTCCCACCAGCAATGTAAAAGTGTTCCCTTCTCTCCACATCCACGCCAGCATCTGCAGTTTTGAGATTTTGTGATGTGGGCCATTCTCACTGGGGTTAGATGATATCTCAGGGTTGTTCTGATTTGCATTTCTCTAATATATAGAGATGATGAACATTTTTTCATGTGTTTGTTAGCCATTCGTCTGTCGTCTTTAGAGAAAGTTCTATTCATGTCTCTTGCCCATTGATATATGGGATTGTTGGCTTTTTTCATGTGGATTAATTTGAGTTCTCTATAGATCCTAGTTATCAAGCTTTTGTCTGATTGAAAATATGCAAATATCCTTTCCCATTGTGTAGGTTGTCTCTTTGCTTTGGTTATTGTCTCCTTAGCTGTACAGAAGCTTTTCAGTTTAATGAAGTCCCATTTGTTTATTTTTGTTGTTGTTGCAATTGCCATGGCAGTCTTCTTCATGAAGTCTTTCCCCAGGCCAATATCTTCCAGTATTTTTCCTATGCTTTCTTGGAGGATTTTTATTGTTTCATGCCTTAAATTTAAGTCCTTTATCAATCTTGAATCAATTTTTGTGAGTGGGGAAAGGTGTGGGTCCAGTTTCAGTCTTTTACATGTAGACATCCAGTTCTCCCAACACCATTTATTGAATAGGGAGTCTTTCCCCCAAGGTATGTTCTTGTTTGGTTTATTGAAGATTATGTGGTTGTAAGATGTTAGTTTCATTTCTTGGTTTTCAATTCGATACCAAGTGTCTATGTCTCTGTTTTTGTGCCAGTACCATGCTGTCTTGACCACTATGGCTTTGTAGTACAGACTAAAATCTGGTATGCTGATGCCCCCAGCTTTATTTTTATTACCAAGAACTGCCTTAGCTATACGGGGTTTTTTCCGGTTCCATACAAAATGCAGAATCATGTTTTCCAAATCTTGAAAGTACAATGTTGGTATTTTGATAGGAATGGCATTGAATAGGTAGATTGATTTGGGAAGTATAGACATTTTAACAATGTTGATTCTTCCCATCCATGAGCATGGTATGTTCTTCCATTTGTTAATATCCTCTGCTATTTCCTTTCTGAGGATTTCATAGTTTTCTTTATAGAGGTCCTTCACCTCCTTCGTTAGGTATATTCCTAGGTATTTCATTTTCTTTGAAACTATGGTGAAGGGAGTTGTGTCCTTAATTAGCTTCTTATCTTGACTGTTATTGGTGTATACAAAGGCTACTGACTTGTGGACATTGATTTTATATCCTGAAACTTTACTGTATTTTTTGATGACTTCTAGTAGTCTTGTGGTTGAGTCTTTGGGGTTCTCTAAGTATAAGATCATGTCATCAGCAAAGAGGGAGAGTTTGACCTCCTCTGCTCCCATTTGGATTCCCTTTATTTCCTTGTCTTGCCTAATTGTATTGGCTAGAACTTCCAGCACTACGTTGACTAGTAAAGGTGACAGAGGACAACCTTGTCTGGTTCCAGTTCTAAGAGGAAAAGCTTTCAGTTTTACTCCATTCAGTAAAATATTGGCTGTGGGTTTGTCATAGATAGCTTCAATCAGTTTTAGAAATGTGCCACCTATGCCTATACTCTTCAGTGTTCTAATTAGAAAAGGATGCTGGATTTTATCAAATGCTTTTTTGTCGGAAGCCATATAAGGTACAGCTCGGCCTTACTTCCTCTTCAAGTAAAAAACAGTTTTACCTTTTCCCGGTAACTTTACCTGGCAACTAGCCAACCAATCACCTTATGCCCCATCTTACTTACTCTAGCCAATCCCCAGTTAACAACTCCTCTGAACCTCCCAACAAGACACACCCTCCTTCCCTGTAATGCTTATAAGGCACAAGTTTTTCTTTTCTTTTTTTTTTTTTTTTGTAGAGACAGAGTCTCACTGTACCAGCCTCGGTAGAGTGCCATGGCGTCACATGGCTCACAGCAACCTCTAACTCTTGGGCTTACGCGATTCTCTTGCCTCAGCCTCCTGAGCAGCTGGGACTACAGGCGCCTGCCACAATGCCCGGCTATTTTTTTGTTGCAGTTTGGCCGGGGCTGGGTTTGAACCCACCACCCTCGGCATATGGGGCCGGTGCCCTACTCACTGAGCCACAGGCACTGCCCAGGGCACAGTTTTTTCAATAAAGTTTGAGACTTGATCAGAAAACTGTCTTGTCTCCCTTTCTCGCGCCCCTTCTTTGTTTTTCTCCTTTAGGTGGTTCCTGCGTCTCCCGTTGCTGTCCCGTGGGTCGGGAAACTTTTTCTGCATCTATTGAGAGGATCATGTGATCTTTATTTTTGCCTCTGTTAATGTGGTGGATAACGTTTATAGACTTGCGTATGTTAAACCGGCCTTGCATCCCTGGGATGAAGCCTACCTGATCATGATGAATGACTTTTTTGATGATAAGCTGTAATCTATTGGCTAGGATTTTGTTGAGATTTTTTGCATCTATATTCGTGAGTGAGATTGATCTGAAATTCTCCTTTTTGTTTGGGTCTTTTCCTGGTTATGGTATCAGGTTGATGTTTGCTTCATAGAATGTGTTTGAGAAGATTCCTTCTTCCTCAATTTTTTGGAATAATTTCTGCAGTACAGAAATAAGCTCTTCCTTGAAGTTTGATAGAATTCTGGAGTGAAGTCATCTGGACCAGGGCATTTTTTGGTTGGAAGATTTTTTATTGTTTCTTTGATCTCAGTGCTTGAAATTGGTCTGTTTAGGAGCTCTATTTCTTCCTGGCTGAGTCTAGGGAGAGGGTGTGATTCCAAATATTTATTCATTTCCTTCACATTGTCAAATTTCTGGGCATAGAGTTTCTGGTAGTATTCAGAGATGATCTCTTGTATCTCTGTGGGATCAGTTGTTATTTCCCCTTTATCATTTCTGATTGAGGTTACTAGAGATTTTACTTTTCTATTCCTCGTTAGTCTGGCCAATGGTTTATCCATTTTCTTTATTTTTTGAAAAAACCAACTCCTTGTTTCATTAATTTTCTGAATGATTCTTTTGTTTTCAATTTCATTGATCTCTGATTTGATTTTGGATATTTCTTTTCTTCTACTGAGTTTAGGCTTAGATTGTTCTTCTTTTTCCAATTCCATAAGATCTCTTGTGAGATTGTTGATGTGCTCTCTTTCTGTTTTTCGAATGTAGGCATCTAAAGCGATGAATTTTCCTCTCAAAACTGCTTTTGCAGTATCCCACAGGTTTTGGTAGCTTGTGTCTTCGTTGCTGTTATGCTCAAGGAAGTTAATGATTTCCTGTTTTATTTCTTCCTGTACCCATCTGTTATTGAACAGAAGATTGTTTAATTTCCATGCCTTTGGGTGGGGTCGAGTATTTTTGTTAGAGTTGAGTTCCACCTTTAGTGCCTTATGGTATGAGAAGATAGAAGGTAAAATTTCAATTCTTTTGATTCTGTTGATATTTGTTTTGTGTCCCAGGATATGATCAATTTTGGAGAATGTTCCATGGGGTGATGAGAAGAATGTATATTCTTTATCTTTGGGGTGGAGTGTTCTATATGCGTCTATCAAGCACAGTCATTCTAGGGTCTCATTTAAATCTCTTATATCTTTGTTTAATTTCTGTTTAGAGGATCTGTCCAGCTCTGTAAGAGGAATGTTAAGGTCCCCTGTTATTATGGTATTATCAGATATCATATTGCTCAGACTGAGTAAGGTCTCTTTCAAGAATCTGGGAGCATTTATATTGGGTGCATAAATATTTAGAATTGAAATGTCTTCTTGTTGTAGTTTTCCGTTGACCAATATAAAGTGACCATCTTCGTCTTTTTTGAGTTTAGTTGCTTTAAATCCACATGTATCTGAAAATAAGATTGCAACTCCTCTTTTCTTCTGAATTCCATTTGCCTGAAAAATTGTCTTCCAACCCTTGACTCGGAGCTTTAATTTGTCTTTTGAGGCCAGGTGTGTTTCTTGCAGACAGCAAATGGATGGCTTGTGTTTTTTAATCCAGTCAGCCAATCTATGTCTCTTCAGTGGCGAATTCAAGCCATTAACATTTATTGAGATAATTGATAAGTGTGGTAGTATTCTATTTGTCTTATTTGGTGAGAGTCCATTGCTTAATTTTATCTTTTGCATCAGTGTGGAGGTTAGGTTCTGTCCTTTAATTTCTGAGTTCTTACTTTGCTGCTGATCCATTGTGGTGGTCAGTGTGCAGAACAGGTTGAAGTATTTCCTGTAGAGCTCGTCTTGTTGTGGCGAATTTCCTCAATGTTTGTATATCCGTAAATGATTTGATTTCTCCGTCAATTTTGAAGCTTAGCTTAGCAGGGTACAGAATTCTGGGCTGAAAATTGTTCTGTTTAAGTAGATTAAAGGTAGATGACCATTGTCTTCTTGCTTGGAAAGTTTCATTAGAGAAGTGTGCGGTCACTCTGATGGATTTGCCCCTGTAGGTCAACTGGCGCTTACTCCTGGCAGCTTGCAGAATTTTTTCTTTTGTCTTGACTTTGGACAGGTTCATTACAATATGTCTTGGAGAAACTCAGTTAGAGTTGAGGCGACCTGGGGTCCGATAGCCCTCTGAAAGCAGTGTGTCAGAATCTTTGGTGATATTTGGGAAATTTTCTTTTATAATATTCTCTAGTATGGCTTCCATTCCTCTGGGGCATTCTTCTTCCCCTTCTGGAATTCCTATAACTCGTATGTTGGAACGCTTCATAAAGTCCCATAATTCTGACAGTGAACGTTCTGCTTTCTCTCTCTTCTTTTCTGCCTCTTTTACTATCTGAGTTATCTCAAAAACTTTGTCTTCTACCTCTGAAATTCTTTCTTCTGCATGGTCTAATCTTTTGCTGATACTTTCCATTGCATCTTTAAGTTCCCTAATTGACTGTTTCATTTCCTTCAGCTCTGCTATATCCTTTTTATATTCTTCATATCGTTCATCTCTGATTTGATTCTGTTTTTGGATTTCCTTTTGGTTATTTTCCACTTTATTAGCAGTTTCCTTCATTGTTTCCATCATTTCTTTCATTGTTTTCAACATGTGTATTCTAAATTCCCTTTCTGTCATTCCTAACATTTCTTTATAGGTGGAATCCTCTGCAGTAGCTACCTCATGGTCCCTTGGCAGGGTTGTTCTGGACTGGTTCTTCATGTTGCCTGGAGTTTTCTGCTGATTCTTCCTCATGAGTGATTTCTTTTATCTGTTTCCTTGCCCTAATTTTCCTTTCACTTCCTCTTGCTCTTTAAGTTCTCGTGCCTGTGGACTAAGGGTTACAGGACCAGAAGGGTGAGAAGGTTGAAGAGCAAAAAAGGAATGAAAGAAAGGAGGACCGAGTTATAAGAAAAAAAAAGAAAAATAGAGAAAGGAGAGGGGGTGGGTAAAAGGAATATTGACAAAATGAAGAGAGGCACAGAAAGAGGGAGACAGAGCAATATAGGTGTACAGTATGTTACTTTGACACAACCTTAAAAAAAATCCACCTTCTGGGGGTGCCCAGTTGGTTGGTTCCCTTGAGGTCAGCAGCTCTTTGCTAACCTGATCAGACACAGTACCCCACCTCCACCAAATAGAGAGGAAAGACAAAAATGCTACAAATCAAACCAAAACAAGCAAACAGAAAACTTTATGGGATAAAATTGGGTGAAAAACCAAATAATAGTGGTAGAAACACTAGCAAAAATGAAGTTCAGGTTATTGAAAAAGGCAGCAATGGGAAATTATAATTAAACTAGAAAAATTGAGAAAGAAAAAGGATCTGTATGGAAAAGGTTGAACTTATAAAACAAAACAACATCAAAATAGACAACAACAAAAAAAACAACCAAACCAAAAAAAGAAAAAAAAAAAGACACAACCAAAATCAAAGCAGTATGTGTATTTTATTGAATATTGTCTGGCAACACATGGTCTTCTGCGGTATGAGATGTTAATCACAGTTCTGATACGACTGGTGGCTGCTGATTTCTCAAACCCCAGCAGGTAGACACCCTAAATCTCTCTTCAGCCCACTTAAAAGGTACTTTGAACTTGAAAACGTGCTGAGCAGAAGCTTTCTCAGGAAAGTGCTTGTCACTGGAATCACTTCTGAAGTGGCTATCCACTTACCCAGTGTGCCAAAACCGGTCTCACTCTGCCGCTGAGGGTTAGGGCTGCAAGCCGGCTCAGACCTCACCCTTATGCTACTCGGTCACTGGGTTACCAGCTCCCACCGGATTCTAGCTCTGCGACCCTGAGGGTGGTGCTTGCTGGGGCAGATCGCTCACAATGACTCCCTGTGACCCACAGCCAAACACTATTAGCTCCGTCTGGCTCAGCACCTCAGACTGGGGCCCTAGATACTGGCCAAAGTTCTCTGCACTCCTGCTCAGGCTCTCCCCAAGGCAGTTCAACTGAGTGCCAAGTCCAAAGACACCAAAACAGTTCTCAGGTAAGGTCTTTCTGGTTTGCAGTCTCACTGCTACTGAACTTACAGTTGCGGGCGGGTTTAGACGGATTGAACATACGCAACCACTTGCCGTTTTTCCACTATTTTAGTCCTCCTCTTGGGGTCCAGAAGTCTCTCGCTGACTCCCTGTATCTTCGCAGGGGTGATGATAGGCAGATCCCACCAGCCAGAGATGCCTGGAATCCTATCTCCCCAGACTCATGGTGCCCAGATGCACTGAAGCTGTTACTCGGCTGCCATCTTCAACGCTGGTGACTTTCAAATGAAGATAATTGTTATCATTTATATGTAGTGCTTTCTAGAAAGATATGGGACCGTGATAAATTACCCATGGCATTTTTAGTACAGTGGATAAATTGCATAAAACCAATATTTTTAATATAGCGGGAGAGCTGAGAACTTTACTGAATACTTAACTTCTTCTAAGAGTATTTTTAGTAGAATTGCCAAGTTAATGACCATGGTGGCATGGTCTAGGGAAGTAACAGTGAGTAAATGAAAATAATAAATGTTCAGATTCAAAAGACATTTAGTAGCTGCATTATTGAATGTGAGAAGATTAAAAGAGAGAAGATTTACAGGAAATTCCATCCATATTGGCTTAGGTAATAGCGTGATAGTGGTGACACAAACTCACGGAGAGAAGTGAGCTTAGGCTATGGCTAAAGACCAGTTTCTGTTATGTTAAACATATCTGAAGGTCATTAAAGAGAGTGAAGGCAAAGAATTAGGAGCTTAAAACTTTAGGTGTGTAATAGATGATTCTCAGAAAAGTGGCAAAACCTGCAGAGGATGGAGAAAATGATAATACAGGTAAGGCTGTCAGTGAAATAGCAAAGAACCCCTGCAGCTGGTGTCGTAGCCAGGTGCCCTAAATAAAAGGGTGGAGTGTTTTGGTGTTTTGTTTTTTTAATTGGACTTATATGATCTAAAAGTATCACTAGGGATAGCTGGATCCCATCCACCATGCCAGACATTTGTGATGTTTAGCAATCATCAGCCACAAAGAAGGCTCCAGGTAAAGTAGAGTTTCCTTTAGTGCTAAGAAGGGAGAGAACTTCTGAAAGCTTTGAGAATGCAGCTGTGGATTGTTGCATGGCACTGTACAAAGTTGCAGAGGAAAGAGATTTCTGAGAAACAAAAGCTATAGGATTTTACATTCTTTAAAATAATACACAAAACAAAATAAACACCAGAATATCATAGAGGAGGGTTTCAGAGCAGCTTATATTTTGGATCACAATGGAGGCCAGCCAGGTCTGTGTGCATGGGTGACTTGAGTTGCATTAAAAACTTCTAGGTATTAGTGCTAACACTTGTTTTCTAAGCATCACATGTATGTCCTGCCTAAAACTAACCACAAATTTTGTGTGTGTGTGTGTGTGTGTGTTGTGAAAGGAATGCCAGTTTTACCTCTTAGCCTGTGAACTACATGCATAAAGGCAGAGAACCAGCTGGCTGTGCTCATCTTTGTTGCTTTGAGCCAGGTCCTGGCACATGGTAAACCTGTAACATACTGAGTAAATTTGGCTACAAACACTAGATTTGTTCCCTTATTTGAAATTATGTAAAAATGGGTTTTAACATGATATATATGATATTATATTAGTCCATGGGATAGATAAGAGATTGTGTACAAGGGGGGAAATAAAGGATTAATCAGACACTAGCACAAGTGGAATTCAGTCTGTTTTCTTCTTAATTTTATTTTTATTCAAAAATATTTTATCTTTAATCAATGGATAACTTTTATAACCCATGAAAACCAGGATATTTCTTTACTCTGTAACGGTCCCTCAGTATCTAGAAAGATACTTGGTATGTCACAGAAACTTTCTAAATGTATTGAATGAATGACTGAACCCATGAACATTATGAAGGAAATCCATGTTCTAACCAGGCATTCTTCTTTGACTAAAAATATTTTTTAGTGATAATGATGCTTGACAAAGTTCCTAACAAATTTGCTACCTCAGCCACACTAAAAGGAATCAGGATACATGGTGGTCTGTTAGAAAAGCAACTAGTCACATTTGCCATATAAAATATATTTTTATAAGAATAACATAAAATTTTCTAGGAGCATCATACTCAAGAGATTAGAATAGTATTTCAAGAAATGTGATGAGGATTTATAATGAGGCCACAGATGTTGAGCAGTGTACATGATAATAGCATTAACTATCTGTGTGCTCATTAACATATTTACAACATCAACCTTCACTACCTTCTGGGAATATTTTTATTTTCTATTTAATTTCAAGTGTTGCAACTGCCTTAAGATGGTTATAAATTATTTAAACTGCCATACAAAACTAAAAGTTGTAGTGTCTATTCTTTACTAGGTACAAATTTTGTTTTAAATTAAACATGGAGTAGATTTATAGTTCAATTCATGATCTTGTCATGGTTACAGATACTTGTTCAAGGATGGTTTCAAAGGGAAGTTTTGAAAAATGCCATATTTTTCAGTCGATCACTTTGAATTCTATTACTGCATTCATTATTGTTAAAATTAACAGAATAATCAAATATATAAATATGCAATATATAATTAAAGGATACTTCTCTAAACTTAAAATTAGATTATTTGTCTTAGGGCTAAACCTCTAGTAGAGGTGAGTTTCTCCTCCCCCCTTTCATTCCTAAACTGCAACCCTCAATTCGTTTTTATTATCTTGCATTATAACTGGATGTGGAATTCTGGTATCTTTTCTATTCCTATTTTTTTCCTATATGGCAAGAGATCCAGGGAGTAATGTGTGATATTTTTCTTCCCTATGACATGTTGGTTATGAAATTTTTTGACATAGAAATTATAGTATCATATAAGAATTTGCCATTTTTTCTTCTTTAAACACCAATGTTGTTTCTTAAACAAAGTAATCATGTATCTTCATTGTTATACGGAAGTGTGGTTTTATGCTAGTTTCTCTTTTTTACTTTTTAATTTTTTTTACATTTCAGATTAATTTGAGGGTATAAATGATTAGGTTACATTGCTTGTGTTTGTTAGGTGTTGTTCAACTTGCAGTTGAGCTTTTCACCCAGGCGGTATGCTGTGTACCCTTGTTGATGGAATTTCTTTTTACAGGAGGTCCTTGGCCTCAGAGATTCAAACTTGAACCCAGGGACTGGACCACAGTCATCAGTGATAAGGTAGGATTTATTCCATAGAAAGGAATAGAAGGAATGAAAGGCACAAGAACCTATGGGGGGTGGAGGGAGAGACCCAAGTGGGAAGCCCCGCAAGGGTCTTTTGTCTAGGGGGTATATAATTTTATAAATACGGAGATCTTGAGAATTACATTTGGTCAGAATTTGTCAGACTTCAATGTTGATGAGCAAATGAATGTGTGTATTAACAAATGAATGTAGTCCTTCAGCTCCAGGCAAAAGTGGCAGGGAGTCAACTCCAGAAGAGGAACAGCTTACATGAAATACTAGAAAAACCACTTTTTTCCTGTCTTGCTTGTATTCAGAGAGTGCAGTTTGGAGAGAAAAAGTCTGTTTAGGCCTGGAAAACAGGGACACTTATCCAGCCCTGACTGGCGGGAACCTGCATCCCATTAAGTGAGAGCTTACCAATCCTCCTCCCTTCTCCCTTTTCCCCAACTGGAATTTAATTGTGTTTTTCTCTCATGTGTGGGGTGTAGTTGTTTAGCTACCAGTTTCATATTAGTATTGAGTACATTGGATGCTTATTTTTCCATTCTTGTGATACTTTACTAAGAAAAATGTTCTTCAACTCTATCCAGGCTAATACAAAAGATGTAAAGCCTCCATCTTTTTATGGTTGAATAGTATTCCATGATATATACATACCACAGTTTATTAGTCCATTCAAGGGTTGTTAGACACTCGGGTTGATTCCACATGTTGGCGATTGTAAATTGATCTATGATAAACAATCTAGTGCAAATGTCTTTATGGTAAAATGAGTTTTTTCCTTCTTGGTAGATACCTAGTAATGGGATTGAAGGATGACACTGAATGTTTATTTTTAGCTCTTTGAGGATTCTTCATACAACATGCAACTTTCTTTTTGTTTTTGTCATTGTTGAGAAAGTTTCTCACTCTGTTTTCCTGGCTAGAGTAGAGTAACATCATCATTGTTCATAGCAACCTCAAAATCCTAAGTTCAAGTAATTCTCCTGCATTAGCCTCATGAGTAGTTGGGACTGCAGGAAAGCCACATGTGGCAATTTTTTCTATTTTTGTAGAGAGGGAGGTCTCACCATGTTGTGCATGCTGGTCTTGAACTCTTAACCTTAAGCCATCCTCCTTCCTCAGCTTTCCAAAGCAGTAGGATTTCATAGGCCTTAGCCACCACACAGACAATATGCTAATTTCTAATGGCAAAAGACCCAGGGAGTAACCTGGATGTTAGTGATTCTTTTTTTTTTTTTTTCAAAATTTCTAGCCAAGAAACTTGTTATTATATCTGTTGAAACAACTTATTTTAGAATTAGGAAAATATTAAATAAATGAGAACTTTTCTCTTTTATGAAGTACAGTGAAGTAAGGCTTACTTTTTATAAAACTGACAAATTTTATTTATTGCACATAGGCTTTTATCTTTAATATTGAATTTGTGCAACATTTGATACAGCTGACTGCTTTATCCACCATAGAACATTCTTTTCTTTTGAATTTTCAGGATCTACTCTCCTGAAAATTTCAGGAAATACTCTCCTTTTCCTCCTACCTATCTGCTCGCTATTTTTCAGGATAGTTTACATCAATCTTTCTTTTCTGTGCCAACTTTAAGCTCATTTTTGATGCCTCTGATGGACTTCTAAGCTCCAAACACCTTTTTTAAAATAATCGTTTTGAACTAAAAACACTAGTTCACTGGAACTCTTATTCTGTTCTCTTTCCTACACGTGTCATACATTTTCCTGTCTTAGCCTTTCTTGATGGTATAAAATGCTCTATCATGCATAGATTATTACCCAGTTCTGGAAACCAAAATTTAAGTGAATTCTTTCTTCTTCTTTTTTTTTGCTAAAATTATTTCCCTACAATTTTCCTTAAAATACATATCTCAACCATATTCTCTTCTTTCTATTTCTACCACCGCACTGTCACCTAGATTATGAAATAGCTTCCTAACATGTTTCCCTGGTTGCCTCATGAGCCAAATAGTTCATTCTCCGAATGATAATCATGACAACATTTAAAATATGTAAATCAAATAATTTCACTTCTGAGCTTAAAAGCTTTCAGTGCTTTCAGATAAACCCAAATATTTTGTCTTGGCCTGAGATGCTCCTTCCTAAATGAATAAAAGAATACATTTATAAATAGATTAATGAATGAATAAAAGAAAGGATGTCATGTTCTTCCACATCAGTAGAGGAAGTGACCTTATTTCCATTGTCATTCCATAACAAATCCCTTCACTCACTTACTCTCCTCTATTATGGCACACATTCACTAACTCCCTCTGTATTCTCTCTAAAAGATCCAAACCCTTTCTCGTGTCAAGGACTCTCATCTTACTGTCTCAATAACTAGTGAAGTTGCTTCAACGTCAGATAATATCAACTCAAATTTTATTTTATTTTATTTTATTTTATTTTGAGACAGAGTCTCACTCTGTCAGCCTGGGTAGAGTGCCAGGGAGGTGCAATAGCTCATAGCAACCACAATCTCTTGGGCTCAAGAGATCCTCTTGTGTCAGCCTCCCAAGTAGTTGGGACTACAGGCTCTCACCACAATTCTGGGCTAGTTTTTTTCTATTTTCAGTAGAGATGGGGTCTTGCTCTTGCTCAGGCTGGTTTTGAACTCTTGAGCTCAAGCAAGCCACACACCTCGGCCTCACAGAGTGCTAGGATTACAGGTGTGAGCCACCACACCTGGCCCAAATGTTACATTACACAGGGCCCTTTATTGATTATCTTCTACAAAATAATCTTTCTTATCTTAACATCATCATGGTAATCACAATTAGGAATAATTTTATTTTATGTTGTATGTATATGTGATCAGTTTTTCCTTTATTGAATGGAAAGTAAATAACTATAGATCATCGACACTACCAGTCTTATTCAAATACATATATATTATGCTAGCCACTATATTTGATAGCCACTATATATATATCAAATATATACTAACCACTAGCACAGTATGAGAATATAGCAGACAGCATATAAATCCTTCCTAAATGAATAAACGTATGAATAGATTGATGAATGAATAAAAGAATGGATGGCATGTTTCCCCATATCAGACAAGAAAGTGACCTATGTTTTAGTCTTCACCCATATGAAAAAGTCTAAACAATGCAAGCACAAAAAGTTTCATAAACAGAACTCTCAGTCCTCATATATTTATCTTTTTTAAACCTCATAAGTTACCTTTTTCTAAATCTGCTAACGAATCTGTGGAAGTCTCTTTTCTTTAAATATTAAAGGTATTAAGAAGTTGAATGGAGTGTTGACGAACTTAGCTTAAGAAAGTTATAGTTATTTCTTTACAATGTGGACAAAAACCATCTCCAAACCTTGCTGGAATAATTTTTAAAAACCACTTGAACTGACTTGTATCATCTGAGAAAGGTACCTTTTGACCTTCTGAGTCTCTTTTTTTCTTGACCTATGCAAATAAATGTTTCTATGATATCTGATTCTAGAAGTCAAAAAGAATTTAAAATTATTTAACATCCACAAACTCAATGATATAGAAATGGCAAGTGTGGCCAATAAAATACAGGCATACCATTTGCCAGTTCCTCCAAAAGCTTCTGTTTTTTTTGTTTTTTTTGCCAGATAAATTCTCAATTTGTTTTATGTTATCCAGATAACACCTTTGTCAGATTTTGGCAAAATTAACGTAAACCATAGGTCTATGGTCAAGATAAATGGACCATTTTCTGCCATTAATGTTTATATCATTATAGCAAAAAAAGGGCTACAAACGTCTCTTCAGAATGGTACATTCTGATTACCCAGTGCCCTAAATTATATGATTTGGGGTTATTTTTGGATTGGCTATAACAGATTAGCCACTAGACAGATCAAATGCATATGTCAAGTTAAACAGTTTACACTGATTTTCCACACATACATATGCATGTAGTGTGCACACACCGAGTTATTCATTAACACTAAAATGCTTAGATTTAGCATTTGGATCTTTCAGACTTCTTTAATTAAAAAAAAATTTCTCCATTTAACTTTCTGGTTTTTATCTCAACTAAGAGACTTTCAGTCTTCAATATGATTGGAATAATTTTATGCTCATTTCACAAAATTTCCTTATTCTGTTACAGTGGAAAAACATGGCCATTTAAGTTCAGTAAATGTTTGTTCAAAGCTGGGCTTTTCTACTTAACTGATGTACAGAAACTACATAGGTAGATCCTGAGTTTTAATTGCTCATCTAAAAGTTAAAGCTAATAATAGTTTTGACCTTTTAAATTTTTAAATTATAAATTTTTTGAATTTTAAAATAATTTCTGTTAACATATTGACATTTATGCTTAGGTATTAGAGAGGGGAGGTTTGAAATTATTTTAAAATTCAAAAAAATTATAATTCATATGTATGCTGATGGCTACATAATATTTCTAGTTTTAGATTATTTCACCCGTGTCCCACCAGTGTCTTCACATAACATGTGAAACCCCTACTTGTTGATAGTCAGGAGAAATTGGATCAGTTCCATCCTAACACAGAGCCATGAGGGTGGAGAGACATAGATGTTTCATACGAAAGCATCTTTCTTGTGCTAGCTCATTCAGGGCAGGTATGCAGCAACAGGGCAAAATGGGAAATTTAGTAGCAAAAGAATGTTGAGGGGAAAATTTATGGAACATTTAGGTCAACCAATTCTTTTCATCATTTTCAATTCCTCTGGGCTCCTTTAGTTTATTTGCCATGCATTTGACCTTGGAATGTGTGTTTTTTAAGCCACAAGATAAAGTGCTTAAAATGTCCCCAACTAACAAGAGCAGTTAATGTGACATCATAAAATAAATTCAAACTGAAAAAAATTTAAAACTGCAAGTTGTAGTGCAATGTTATTCTTCTGCATATAAAATCTGTTATTGTCTGTGTTCTCCAGAACAAAGATGTGATCTCTCCAAAATACTTAGTAAAAACTAAATAATTTGTTTTGCAAAAATATATATGAACACTATTATAGTCTAAATTGAACTGTATAAAATTGTAATTCTATAACTAAATGGTAGCTTCATAAGGTTCAAACTAATAGCTTCATTTCAAACAATTTACATAATCTGCATCACATTTTTGTTCGAATTTTTATGCTACAGATTTCCAAATTTTCCTATACTTTGAAATCATCTGGAAAGCTTTAAAACCTAAAGATTATGGGACCTTTTCTTCAACATTCTGATTTACTTACTCTCATGACTGGGGCCTTGAGAGTTTGAAAATATCCTCAGACTGTTTGGTATGCAGCAATGTCTAGGACACAGTTTGCTATAGCATTTTTCATTGTCTGTATACTTAAGAATCACTAAGAAAGTTTGTTCAATCTCAAAATTCACAAACTGCATTTTATGAGATTTTGATTCAGAAAATCGAGAGTTTTTTTTTTAATTATTAAATCATAGCTGTGTACATTAATGTGATCATGGGGCACCATACACTGGTTTTATAGACCTTTTGACACATTTTCATCACACTGGTTAACATAGCCTTCCTGGCATTTTCTTAGTTATTGTGTTAAGACATTTATATTCTACATTTACTAAGTTTTACATGTACCCTTGTAAAACGCACCTCAGGTGTAATCCCACCAATCACCCTCCCTCTGCCCATCCTCCCCAATCCCTTCCTGTCCTCCTTCCTCATATTTTTAGGTTATAACTGGGTTATAGCTTTCATGTGAAAGCCATAAATTAGTTTCAAAGTAGGGCAGAGTACATTGGATACTTTTTCTTCCCTTCTTGAGAAACTTTACATCAAGAATATGTTCCAGCTCCATCCATGTAAACATGAAAGAGGTAAAGTCTCCATCTTTCTTTAAGGCTGCATAATATTCCATGGTATACATGTACCACAATTTGCTAGCCATTAGTGGATCGATGGGCACTTGGGCTTTTTCCATGACTTAGCAATTGTGAATTGGGCTGCATAAACATTCTGGTACAAATATCGTTGTTATAATGTGATTTTTGGTCTTCTGAGTATATACCTAATAGAGGAATTATAGGATTGAATGGCAGATCTATTTTTAGATCTCTAAGTGTTCTCCAAACATCTTTCCAAAAGGAATGTATTAATTTGCATTCCCACCAGCAGTGTAGAAGTGTTCCCTTTTCTCCACATCCACGCCAACATCTCTGGTCTTGGGATTTTGTGATATGGATTAATCTTACTGGAGTTAGATGATATCTCAAAGTAGTTTTGATTTGCATTTCTCTGCTGATTAAAGATGATGATGATGATTAAAGATCATATGTCTGTAGGCCGTGCACCTGTCTTTTTCAGAGAAGTTTCTCTTCAAGTCTCTTGCCCCAGCCTGTGATGGGATCACTTGTTCTTTTCTTGCTTATACGTTTAAGTTCTCTGTGGATTTTGGTTATTAAACCTTTGTCGAGAGAGGTTTTTTGCATTCAACATTAGAAAAGCTGACAGTTTAAGTGCCATTTTTATAGAAATGTCTAGAGAAGTGCTTTTCACAAATGAAACACTCCAGATGTCATCTAGTTAATTAAACTAAGGAATTACTAGAATCAATTCAGAACTCCTCATGTAGTTGTTGGTCTCAAATTTTATAATTTCCACAATAGCTTATAGAGTTGAAAACCAGTGGTCTGCAGTTTCAATTAAGTACAGTGATAAAAACCACAACTAGAATCAAATCATTTCATATTAATAGTTTGAGCCCTGCAATTCACTTAATAACTGTATAATTTGGACAAATCACCAATCTTACTTAGCTGTTTGCTGTACAGACTGAATCAGATTTCTCACCGTTATAGTTGTTATAATGACTGAATCGGCTAATAAATTAAAGTTTCGTGGCCTGGTATCAAAATGTTTATTATTTAAAAACAAAGCAGAAACAACAAGAAACTTATTCAATCAATTTTCAATAATAATGACAATTTTTAATCTTCTAATAGTGCTGTTTCCTATGTCTTCAGGAAACCAATCTGTTTTGGATTCCTCTTATCTCAACATTTCCATTCAATTACTTTTGGCTGGGTCCTCCTCATTATGAATTACTCTAGGAATTAGCCTTTGAACTACTCTTGTTTATTAAATTTACCCTTCATCAAAGCCATCTCACGCAGTGATATAGCTTTTAATATCATATGTGTGCCAGCACTTCTTAGTTTACTTCTAAAACCAGGGATACAGTTGGTGCTCAATCAGTATCCAATCTAGACTGGCCACTTTCTTAATACCTCCCCATTTAGAATCCCTCAGCACACACCCAAATTCTGCAAAATACCTGCCCAGAAACTCTTACCTATCTGCTTTCAAGTGCTCTTCCTTTCCCTGGCAAATTAAATCATATATACTTTTTTCTATTGTCTTTGTTCTCCAGAACAAAAATGTGGTCTCTGAAAACTATTTAGTCAAAAATAAATATGTTTTTGTAAAAATATATATGAGCACTATTGTATATTAAATTGAATTGCATAAAATTAAGTAGTTTCATAAAGTTCAAAATAATAGCTTCATTTTTATCAATTTACATAGTCTGCATCACATTATTTTTATTCTGTTTGAATTTTTGATTTCAGGGATGTTCCGGGGTATCTTTCTCTAATGAACGTTGGCAGCCATGGTCCACATCTGACAGATGTTTATTTGCTTGTTCAGTATGTATTGTTTGCCTTCCACACTAAAATGTAAGATCTGTGAAAGCAGGATCTTTATTCTCTTCACTGCTGTATCCCCAGAGGCTGGTCCAAGTAGATACACAAGCGATATATATTTTTAGAGTGAAACATAATAATAGAGACCATAATAGTTATTATTATTATTTTCTTTGTCTGCCTTGTCAAATTGCCTTTCCTCTAAATGTGCATCATAACCTTCAGTCAGAAATATAAAACCTTTGCCCACTGACATCATAAACCCCAAACAAACAAGCCAGATTGCCCCTATGTCCTAGTCCGCTTTGCACTGTTACAGCAGACTGGCATAAACTGGGTAATTACTCCATATCAAGAACAGAAATGTATTCCTCACGATTGTGGATCCTGGGAAGACCAAAGTTAAAGCTTTGGAATCTGATGGATGAGAGCTTTCTCACTATATCCTCACACGGAAGAAGGCAGAGGGCAAAAGAGGAAACTCACTCCTGCCCCCCTTTTTATGGTGGCATCAATCCACAAACACCTCCCAACACTGTTGCTTTGGCGATTAAGTTCCCAGCCCATGAATTTGGATAAACCATGCAGAACATAGAACCTTTGTAGCTCTGTGTCCAAGTACACAAAACTTGAACCACTGCTTTTCATTTGCTTCTTAATATCTAATTTTGACCATAGTAATATATGACCAAACTTGGAAGAATGGCAATCATATACCATAAAAAAAAAAAAAACAAAGTTTCTTCTGCCACCATGAACAACCAATTGTAGCTTGGCTATACAGCAATAATTTCTATTTATTTGCTCTTTTAAAAAATGGGTTTCTTTTAAAATATGTGTTGTGTATTTGCATTTTTTTTACTTGTTATATAATGAAACTTTTCAAGATTCTTTTGCCCTAGAATCTTTCTTTAATACAAACAATACCATAAAGAAATGGTGAAATAAATTTATCTCATAAGTGAAAATCGGTTAAATATTATTATTATGTGTATATTTTAAATAACCTTTTAAAGTATGTCATAACTGTAGGAAATCACACTGAAAACATGCATCATCTTACTGCAAAGCAGGTAACAGAGTGCATATGTGTTATATATATCATAAATGTATGATAGTTATGGTTGAAAAATAAAAATGCAATTGGATTAAATGAAAATTCTGTTCTTGTAACATCTGCAATGTATAACCAAAAATGGCCTGCTATACGTAACCATTGATGCTTGAACTGATTAAAAACAAGTAGGTGATTTGCACACAGGGTAATAAAAGCAGTGGCATCCCCAGGTTGGTAATTAATGGTAAGAGATCAGTTACACAGCAGGTATTTAAAATGTCATCTACATGATGGCAAAATATGTGCTGGGAAAAGAAACTTTTTCAACTTGTTCAGGGTTTTTTTCTCAGTTCAGGAAATTGTGTCCTATTTAAAAGTGATTTATGGATTATATAGTCTAAGATAGGGAACTAATAATTTAAAAATTATAAATCTGTAATTTAGAAACTTATGAATAAATGTAGAAATATATTTTGATACTATATTACTAGCCTATTTATTTTTACAATTCTGTACTTAATGTTGGTCTTCATAACACAGATAAGAAAACAAATGTATTTTCCTTGTATTTTGACCAATATTGAAATATAATTGGTAAAGTGGGGATGTAAAACTTTCACTGTATTCTTCATACAAATGTTTCAAGGGAATAGTTTAAAAATACATATGCCTGGGTTAAATTTGTTCTCATTTATGTATTTAAAGCTTACTACTTTCTAATAATTTAGCTTACATTTTCCAAATAAAAGGACGACATGTGGCATCCTATAGTTCCCTGCGTCTGCCCTGGCAATGTTGATACCGTGTTGTGAAAGTTAAGTGAATTGCTTTCTGTCTTTCCGTGACTTTACCTAAGACTTTTACCTGCAGCAAGATTCTTTGTACCATTACTTTTGTGAAGAGGAAAAAAATCTATAAATTGAAAATAAAGCCCGAGTATGACTACATGTCCTTTCAATGTCCCCGTTTAACAGGTTCACCCAAGAATTATTTAATTATCTAAGAAGATGCACCTGGTTTTATGTGGCTATTTATTATTTTATGGGAGCCTGAAGCTGTGAAATTAAATGGCAACTTACAGATTTCTGTCAGGTAAAGAAGATAAGAGCAGAGGTTTCAGGGTTTCAGTTTTAAGGCTTATCGTATACTTTCCTGTTTTGTTACTATTAACAAGTTTTCAAGCATTGTCTGATGCTAAAAAAACGTTTTTGAATTATCCCTTGAGCCAGTTTTGGGATCTGAGTGGCTCCCTCACTGATAGATGAATAAAATATTTGACATGCGTCTGTTTCTGTCTCGGTGATAGCCACGTCTCTAACTTTTAAAAATAATAATGTTAATGGTTTTGAAAATTCTGCAGAGATGCTTAACAAGAGCCAGAGATGATGACATGGAGTCCTCTAAGAATAGCACCTGATAGCACAGCTTGCCTGGGACCCCAGCGTCATGTCCAAGGGCATTAGAGCTTCAACTTTTTGACTCCACAAAATGATTCCAGCAGATATGTATTTCTTGCTTATTTTTTCTTTGTCAAATACAAGAAAGTTACTTTGGCTAAAAGTTATAATTATTATGGCCAGCTGGAACTATGGTAGGACCAATATGAACATCCCAAGTTATGGGATGAGATTCGATTTTCAAGGAAAAAATGGAATAGTTTCGTTCAAATGTTATGTTTATTCCAGAATATGAAAGCATTTGACAGGGATGAAGATACTGAAATATGTCATGTTTCAAATGCCATGCTGTTGAAAACTCTTGCTGTTTTTCTCAAGTTTTAGTAGATTCAATTGATGAATCCTCCTCCAGCAAATATATGTTCATAAATAAAACTAATTAGTCCCTGTTTTTACAATGGAAACCGATACAGGTAACTTGTGTTTCTTGTTCTTAATCAGAATAGATTCCAGGAACATAGATTAATGTTATGAAAATCATCTCCCCAAGTAACCAGAGACTTTTACTATTAGGGTTTCCTAAAAGCATAGTTTGAGGCAGGAATTTTTATGGAAGTGATTTGTTCAGGGAGTGTGAGAGGAGAGAGAAAAAATGAGAGACAGAGGCAGGGAGAGAGAGAAAGAGAGGTTGCTAATTAAGACAGTAACAGATTTTGTCTTAGTCAAACATACCAGCTTCAGTGTGGTCGTGCAACGAGATCTGAAATGCAATCCTGCCACAGAGCTGCCAGCCTTCTATCGAGGTGAGAATGCACTCTCAGAGGGTCAGCATCGGACTCTCTGGTGGGTGGGTAAAATGTAACCTTCTGGGCTAGAAGACTCTCATTTTTCTAAGAACTAGTGTCCAGAGAAGGGGGCCACTAGAAGGCAGGGCTCACAGCACCTGACGTATGAGAATCTCAACCAGGTAAAGGAGATTGTGGGTAGTGGCAGGGCACCAAATGTGTGTGCATTTTTATAGCGGCATTTGCGTTGCAGCTGGAGTCATTACACAAAATGTTCAGTAAAGAGCCATTGCTACAATCACTAGCTTGTGTGTATCAAATTCTCAAATTAAATCAGTCGACAGCTACCTCTCTAGCATAGTACAAACTTCCCTAAAATCAAAAGAACTATTACAAAGACAAAGTCACATCAAGTGACTGCCACTAAGCCATGGCAGATCTTTTTCTCAATGATTTTAGCTTCATGGGGTCTCTTCCCTTCATATTGCAACGAATTTCCACCATTCAGAAATACTTCTTGTAAATTCTTCACTATTTCCTTCTCCTGTTGTGGAAGAAGTGACTGTCCAGAATTCTACCTCTTCATTAGTTCTCAGCCGTCTTGCTGCTTTTTATCATTTTTCTACACAACAGCTTTCCTCTGTTCAGTCACCAGTATTTTTTCACCAATGGGTTCTTTGGTTCACATATGTGCTTGAGCTCCCTTAATTCAGCCATAATTTTCCTCATTCGTTTGTAATAATCCGGATTTCTGCTTCTGTTTCAGTTACTCCATTCTGCTTCCGCCTCTCAACTATTTAAATCTATGTATTTTTTAAACAGTCGTTATCTCCAAAATATGGAACCAGTTGCCTTATTTCTCCTTTTTCACATCTTTCATTTTTTTAACCATGCACTCTTTCTTTTTTTTTTTATTAAATCATAACTGTATACATTGATATGATCATGGGGCATCATACACTCACTTCATAGACCATTTGACACATTTTTATCACAGTGGTTAACATAGCCTTTCCGGCGTTATCTCAGTTACTGTGCCAAAACCTGCCTGGCAGACTTCCTTGTGATTCAGGCAGGTGCAAACCCCTGGAGTGTCTGTTCACTGCAGGCAACTGGGTTAGCCATCTGCAGAGATACCAGTGACTGGGTCCAACGGAGGGGCAAAGTGGGGAAGGAGACGTCAACCTTCCCAGACTGCTCTGTTTGCTGGGTGGCTCCTCCTGACTCCACGCTGCACTGGGGTGAGCCGTGTCAGAGGAGTCACCAGGCTCCTGTGATCCAGTTCTCAGAGACCTCTTGAACTCTCCCACCCGAGACAGGTGCCGATTGAGACAGTTGATTTGGACCTTTTGAACTGGGCTAATAGACTGAGGACTTTTCAGGCGGTGCCCTGGGTGTGCGGTTGTAGGAAGGTTTGGTTCTCCATGCACTCTTCCTATTTGAAAATTCCCTCCTCTTTGGCTCCTACAACATGGTAGTGACTGAGAGCTTCCTTCTTTGGTTTATTTGTGTCTTTACGTTTTCTTTCTCTCCTAAAGACTGTTGCTATTGTAGCTTCCTTATTTTCTCTCTATGTGTTCTTCCATTTATTACATTTATTTATCACTATAGTCAAGCTCATTTTCCAAACTCATATCTAGGGTTTCAAAGATTCTGCAGTAAACTTTTACCTGGAAAACTGAAGAAAGAGTCAAGCGATTCCAAGATAAAGAATTTCAATCTCTGTGTTGGATTTGAGGCCTCATCTCTCTTTGTCTTTCTTTCTTTTTCCATTTTCTTTGTCATGCTAAGTACCCCCAAGAGACAAAACTGAGAGAGAGATATTTCAATCACTCTTCTCTTTGCCACAAGAATTTTGCTTCAAACTGAATTACCTCATGTCTATTTAAATCCTGCCTCTTTAATATTTGGAATGTTATCTGGATTTTTATTATAATAAGAATAATGAATGTCCTTTAAAATCACTATTATTTTCACAGTAATGATGCAGAAAGTATTAATAATCAGAAAAAAATAGACATTTGCTGACTTATTTTCTATGTTGGTTCATTTCTAAAGCTTGATAATTGTACTTAAAATTTAAAATTAGCATCAAGCAATGTTTCGTAATTGTCCTTTAATTAGAGACTAGATTGCAGATGATTAATTATATGTAATTTATAGAAATAATATCTCATAATTTTTGTGAGTATTCATCTCTCAAAAGTGATCATAATATTTATTTTAGTATTAGTGAAATTAGAAAAATTAAAAATCAAATTAAAGTTGCTGTTAGGATAATATTAGAATTTTGTACAGAAAAATTGCAATACCTTTAAATAGACTGTTGTAAGGGAAAAATTAAAAAGTTTTATATGTATAAATATTGCTTTTGGCAATTCTTTAGATACAAAATTTGGGAACTTATTCTACTCTATAAAATACATTCCATGACATTAAATTTGTATCTGATTTAATATTAGCAACTGCATTTTTCCAATCTTGCACAAAAGAAAAGATTTAAACAAATATATCTTTTCAGGTCATCAACAAAAATACAGTGGGTGGGTAAGCTATAATTAATATTTGCAATCATTAAAATTCGGATTTTATTTTTAAATGTCTTATTTGGTTGCATCAGGATATGAATTTAAAATTATGAATTTCATTTATTGAGCTAACATGGGCAACACAAAAACTTAAAGTTTTATTCCCTGACATATTTTATACCTAATATAAGTTTTAACATTTGAAATAATGTTTTTATTATTCTCAGTTTCCTTTGTAGAAATATAAATTTAAAAGGATAGAATATATTTTATAATATAGTAATTTGATAGTTGTTCTTTTTTTTTTTTTTTTTAGATAATGTCTGGCTCCATCACCTAGGCTAGAACCTCAGCACAGCTCACAGCAATGTCAAACTCCTGGGTTCAAGTGATTCGTCTGCCCCCATCCCCTGAGTAGCTGGGCTACCAGCACCTGCTACAGCTTCAGGCTAATTGTTCTATTTTTGGTAGAGATGGGTCTCACTGTCACTCAGACTGGTCTTGAACTCCTGAGTTCAACCAATCTTCCCACGTTAGCCTCCCCAGCCTAAGATTAATTATTTTCATATGCTTGAACACATGAAACATCTGAAAAGCTTTTTCTTCCCTTGTATCTATTAGGAAAAATAGTAATAAAAGTTTCTGTAATAACCATAAAATATCAAAGAGAGATAATAATATCCTTAAAACTGAAATACTTGACAGGATGCATCTTTATTCAACTCAGAAAAATGTGGGAAGCCCGTTGGGGGGAATTTTTTTGTTTTGAAAATATGTAATTTTTGTTCTTTTTCATAGACAGGAAGGTTTTGCTGCCTCTTTGTATATTGTAAAAAAAGGTGAATTCATCTTATTATAGCCCTGCAGTTATGACCATCACCGCCTGACTCCAAGGGTAATTCCTGAGAAGTTCTATCTTGGTCAGCAAATAAGTTTTCCACAGCACTGTCCTCGGGGGGTGGGAGGGTGGGGAGGGTGAAAACTTACCCAGATCTTGTTCTGCGTGGTCTGAGTATGTACAGGCCGATTGTGCTTGTGAAAGTTTGGGGCCACATCCTTATACTTTACTTTCCTGTTTTCACAACACAAGGTCCTTTATCCCTCCTTTAGTCTATACTTCTTTTCCAGTCCAGGTCAAACTTTGACCTCTCCCCCCCACCCCCTTTTCTCCTAGCTCTGTCTCTATTTCATGATAGCACACTTTTAATCTTTCCTTTATTGTTTTTTTTTTTAGGTCAAAAGTTTTAGAATTTGCTTTTTATCCATGGCTGCGTAGGTCACAGTTAAAGGGGCTGCCTGCAGAAGGAAAGGCCCCAGTTATGCTCACAAACCATCTCTGGAGCTGCTGGGGATCCTACAGAGCCCCAGGGCAGAGGCCAGGGGCTTGGCAGGGGATCAAGGGGATGGTGAGCTAGAAAGGTGTAGCATGTGCCCTTCTGTTTCAGTGTGAGTTGGAGAGGAAGAAAGATGTTCTTGGGTTTTCAATGAAGGAATAATGAGTAAGGTAAACACAAAACTCAAAGATTAATTCCTGGAAATATAATGTTGCCATCTACTCCTGAGTAGGCTCAGACTTAGAACTTCAGACCACGGCATAGTGTGATCCTAAAATTTAAAGTGGAGGGGTATCCCAGGCACAGAGTAAAAATCCATAACGATGAGGAAACTTAAGGTCTAGCTGGAAGAAACTGAAATGAGCAATGTCACCCTGGATCCCAGAAGGGGCCCTGAGTTGAAAAGGAGATAAATACTCAATATTCAAAAAGGAAGAATACTCAGATATGGAACCACAAGGCACAGAAGTAAATCAAATTATTGCCCTAAAATTCAAACAACCAATTAGAGAGCAAGCGAAGAACCAGAAAGATCGTATAGGTGAGCGTGAAACTGGAGTCTGTGCAGCAGTCTGTAGGACAGACACCCAAACAAGGAAGATGCAAGAGGCCGGCACTTCCAGACAAGCCGTTTGGAAAATAGAAAACACCTGCTGAACATACTTTGCTACACAAAAGCCAATTCTCTGCAAAAAATTATTATACACTTTCTCCAGAATAGACACTAATAAAAAACGTATATAACAACATCTATATTCCAATTAGGTAGTTTGGTACATGTATTTTTAAAAAAGAATGAAAGCCTAAGAAGAAGAAAAAAAGTATAAATACTAAAGCTTGTTTAATAAGAGACATAACTGAGTACCTGGTAACCTGATTACAGATATCGATTATACAGACACAAAAATATATACTCCAGGATATGATACAGCACATGTAATTATCAAATAAACTGTCAGGTTGCTCAAAACTCTGGCAGAAAGCCTTAGTCCAGTGTCATTTTTAAGAGCCTGCATTTTCTTAAATTTGTGCCAGTTAATCACTAAGCCTTGTTAATATTGACATCTACTCCTATAGTGTTTGATAAGTACTCAAAGTTTTTGAGTACTTTTTTGGATGGGGGCTATAAGGCCAGTTAAAAAGGCTATAAGGCGTGTCACAGCCTTACCACGCTGGTCCCAAGGACACCAGTTCAATGCAGGGGCAGGGATTAGAGCAGAGAGAGAGTTTAAAATCCCAGTTTCCCAGTGAGGAGACAGAAGGATTTCTCAAATCTGCACTCCTGAGAATTTGAGAGAATGGGGTGCAGGATGAGGACACTGCAGCCTTCTAATTTCAAGATCATTCTTTTATAAGCACCAAAGGGGGCAAGAAAAGCTTCATCTTTCTCGGCCGCACCCCACTCCTTTTAATAAAAGGATTTATGTGAAATTTGAATGCAGTCAAAAGGCCACAAAGTCTTCTTAAGGGAACAGGTTTCCCCACTCCTTTGGATCTGCTAATTGTCTGGGTTGGGGAGAATCCATAGGGATGTAGAAACTGTCTTTTTTGGAGGGGGGCTATAAGGCCAGTTAAAAGAGTTCCTTGTGTGGGCAACTGGTCCAGATGGGTCAGCCCTTCCACCAGAATGCAGGGCCTGAAGCACATCTCAAAAAACAGCTTTTGGATTCCCAAGAGTGATGTTATCTGTGGGAGCAATAAAGAAAGCAAAGACTCTTTATGACCGTCAGCTGTATCACTCCTGAGTTGTAAGTTAGCAATTACAGGAAAGCAAGCTAGGAAACAAAAGCTACTTATAAATACGCTTCCCCTACCACAGTGCCCACCTAGTGGTCCTTTATTACAGGACAGTGTCAGTAGCACACAGATGAATATCTATGTGTAAATTTTAAAAACTTACATTCATTCCCTCATATATCTTAGGTCAGAATCTTTCAAATAATTGGAATGTTCTTTAGGGAAACACAAAAGGATTGAGATATTTTGATACATATTGCACTGAATAATGTGTAAGATATTAGTTATTAACCATAATCATGTGTAATTTTATTCTGTCTATCAGCACAACATCTAATAGAACATTGACAATTTTCCAATTCTTATATTGAATCTTTGAGAACTATACGGTGTCCATAAAGTTTGTGTGCAATTTAAAAATAGACATTTTTTCTATTTAAAATAGACAACTATTTTAAATTGCTCGTGAACTTTATGGACATCCTGTATTAATATTTTATAAGTGTTTTTTTATTTTTCTCTGAAGTGAGTTTGATGAATATTTTGTATTACTCATGATATATAATGTAAGAAAATAACGTCTGCAGTTTTTGTTAAGGCAGAACATGTTACTCAGATCTCATAACTAATCTTTGCAGAAAAAGGAATTATCAGAGCCAATCTAACAAGATAATCATTAGGGTTTCAAAGCAAAGATAGTGTTTTTCATTACTGATATGGAATATCAGCTTCTGTTAGCATTTTTAAGAAAGATCAGTGTAAAATTCATAGCTTTTCAGATTTCTCCAAAAAGGTAATGAAATTACTGATAAATGTTTTAAAGTATACGTGTATGTCTTTTTTTATTTGAAAAAAAGTCTCACTCTGTGACTCAGGCTCCCATGTGTGGTATCAGCTTTGCTCACACAAGCTCAGACTCTTGGTTTCAAGTGATCCTCCAGCTTCTGCCTTCTGAGTACCTGGGGCTATTGGCACCTGCCACAGAGCCTGGCTAATTATTCTATTTATCTATTAAACAAACAAACAAACAAACAAAAAAACAACAGAGTATTACTCAGTCTCCATGGGTAGAATGTCATGGAGTCATAGCTCACAGCAACCTCAAATTCTTGAGCTCAAAAGACCCCTTTGCCTTAGCCTTCTGAGTAACCGGGACTACAGCTGTGCACCACCATCCCCAGCTACTTTTCTATTTTTAGTAGAGACAAGGTCTTGCTCTTGCTCAAGCTGGTCTTAAACTCCTGAGCTCAAGCAATCCACCTGCCTCAGCCTCTCATAGTGCTAGGATTACAGGCATGAACCACTTTGCCTAGCCTCATTTTTCTATTTTGAATATATACAGAGTCTCAGTCTTGCTCAGGCTGGTCTTGAATTTCTGAGCTCAAGTCATCTATCGTCCTGCCTTGGCCACACAAAATGCTATAATTAAGGCCTGAGCCACCATGCTCAGCCAGTGTACCTGCATTTTATCAGGAAAAAATGTTCTTACCTTTCACAGTGATATCTGTGATCATGCTTAACAATTTTTTCAGCATAATTTGATTTTTTTTAAGTGATATAATTACTGGAAAGCAAAGAAAGTTCTGATTATTTTCAGTTCAAACAAGTTTACTCATAATGCTGTTCAGGTTAAAGGATCCCTATTGCTTTTTTTTTTTGTTTGCTTAATTGCCAATTACTGAAAGAAGGGCCTAGAGGTTTCCAACTATAGTAGTGGACTTGTGTGCTTTTCTTTACAGTGCTGTAAGGTTTAGGTTCATAAATATATGTATTTATATGTGAACTTTGATTTTCCTAAGACAGTTTTTAGGGGGTACAAGTGTTTTTGTTACATGCATGAACTATTTAACATTGAAGTCAAGGCATTTAGTGTTCTCATGATTGATGGTATGGGTCTATCTTCTTGGTACAATAACATGCCTCTTTACTGCTGGTAATTCTTATGGCTCTGAAATAAGTTTGTGTTTTTTTTTCCCCTGAATTAATATAGCTATTCTATATCTCTTTGGATTTGCCATTTCCTTATTTTTAACCAATCTAAGCCTTAATCAAGTGTCTTGTGGACAACATATTTGAGTCTTGGTATTTTTATTTTGTTTTGGCCTTTTAAAAATCCACACTGACTTTGTTTTAATTGGTACAATTACACAATTTATATTTAAAATGATTAGTGTTATGTTTGGATTATCTACCATATCTGTAACTGTACCGATGGTGGCAGAGTGTCCCATGTAAATTCACATTCTTTAGAAGGAGCAGGAAGCTGTCTCTCTGATGATGTAGTTTCAGGATCTGAGGACACTATCTCCTGCAGTTCACCAATAGAGATTATTTCAGATGTCAGTGGCCAGAGATGAACCACAGGCCATTCCTAATTCAGTCATTAACAAGAGGAAAAAGCATTATGATTAACTTTCTATAACAGGATCAAACTATTAGAGCTACAAAGTAAAATGAGAGGAAGCTGAATAGCTGAACATAGGGACTTTAGTTAGAAAAAAAAGAGTGGGATTTAAAAAGGTAAACAGAATCTGGGCACAGTGGCGCATGCCTGTACTCTTAGCACTCAGAGAGGCCATTCAGGAGAATCACTTAGATCAGGAGTTGGAGACCAGCCTGAGCAAGAGAGAGACCTCATCTCTACTAAAAACAGAAAACTTAGCCAGGTGCAGTGGTGGCACCTGTACTCTCAGCTACTGGGGAGGCTGAGGCAGGAGGATGACTTGAACTCAGGAGTTTGAGGTTGCTGTGAGCTGGGCTGATGTCATGGTATGCTAGCCTGGGCAACAGAACGAGACTCAGTCTCAAAAAAAAAAAAAAAAAAGAAAAAGAAGAAGAAAAGAAGAGAAAATAAGTAAACAGAGTACTCACTACAAATAGTTTTCTCCTGCATAATTAATAATAACTGTAAAGACCTAATAAAAGAGATATCACATTTATAACCCCCCAAAAAACTTGTAAATTAATGAGAAATGAAGAAATATGAGTCTGACCCATACAAAAAAATTCATAATCTAACTAAGAAAATAATAATATAGTAGATAAAGAGTAGAACTTAATTATCTTAACATGAATATATAATACTATAAATGGCTCAGGTCTCCCAAATAACTTACTGTTTTGATAAATTTACAATTAAAATATGGAAGGGCCATATTTAGATATATATTATATATATGAATTATATATGAATACACAGGGAGAGAATAATAAACAACCAAATACAGAAAATTAGAAGGTTCTGCTCATCAAAAGATACCATGAGAAATGTGAGAAGATAACAATACAAGTATAGATACTTTTTACATATGCAAAAACTAATTAATAACATGTGAAATATGTGATAACTTCTGGAATTCAATGATGAAAATAAACATGACCCCAAATCTTTCTAAATGCCAGATATATTTTTTAATGAGAGATGCAATTTTTCCCAGGGAATTGCTATTTAATATCAACCAGATTAAAAAATTAGAGTCTGAGTCTAATTCAGACTCTAAATTCAAAGTGTTGCCAATGTTACCAAATTATAAAATTATCATAATTCCTCTTTTGGAAATAACTAGGAATTATGAAGATTTTAAAACTATATTCCTAAAATCTGATAATTCCTATCTTAGTGTATAGTTCACATGTATTAAAATGAGCACAGCTAAGTGGCTTCTAAGAAAAAAAAAAAAATTTAGAAGTCCTAGAAGGTATCATTGACAGGATACTGGAAATTCTGTGTGTCTGTCTATTCTTAAAATGAGATAATAACTAGAGGAGGGAAAAAGAATTAACAAATACATATATCATATGGATGGTCTAAAAAGCACTGCTGAAGAAAAAATAACATAAAAATCTCATTCAATATTATAACTTGAACTTCCCAAACTACAAAACATTTTTATTAATTAAAGGTATACTTATATGATGAAAAATTAAGAGGACTACATAGAAAAGATCATATACAAAATTAACTGTAGTGATTATGAGGTAGGTAGGCTATAAGATGTAATCAGTCTCATAAAACCATAACTTTTGGTAACATTCTATGCATGAAAGTGAACGATAGGTCAACAGAAATTATTTTATTATTATTATTATTTTTAATTAGTATCCTTTGCTACTTTGCCGATGGACTATATATTTAAGAGTTGAATATAAATTGTCAACAAAACTTAATGGATTAATAATCTTAATTATTTAAAAATCTATCTACTGCCAAAATAGGTAAGTTGAGTGAAAAAAAAAATACTGTAAATGTGTTCTTTATGTGTAACATTTCATAAATAAGAAAAATGTAATTTCTAATAGTTATGGTTTCTATCTGTGTATAATGTTGAAATAATTAGAAAACATAGTGGTGGACAATTACTTTCCACTTCTTATTAAAATATTCAAATAAATATTAATGAAGGCACATAGGAATAGAAGGAAATGTACTTAAACAGCCATATAATTTCAGAGTGGAAAATGCTCTTCTAAAGCAAAGTGAAAGTACAATAAAATATAGAATTAATTTAATTACATGAAATAAGAAGATGACTTTTATAAGGTAATAAGAATTAGGAAAAATTAAGAGCCAAGTGGTGATAGCTAATTTTATGTCACTTAACTGAGACATAGGATGCCCATGTATTGGGTAAAACATCATTTCTGGCTGTATTTGTGTGAATCTTTCTGATGACAACAACTTTGGATGAGTAGGCTTATAAAGTGGATTGTTCTCCCCAGTGTGGGTGGGCCTCATACAATCTGGTGAAAGCCTGACTAAAACAAAAATTTGAGTTAAAAAAAAAAAAGAATTATTTCTCCCTCTGCTTAACTTTATTTGAGCTGCGACGTGAGTCTTCTCCTGTTTCCAACTTGTTCTCAGTCTGGAACTTACTCCGTTCACTTCCCAGTCGTCAAATCCTCTGACTCCATAATTGCCTGAGCCAATTCCTTATGATAACTCTCTATGTATCTGATATACATGTGTCTTATATAAGAAGGTAATTTAAAAAGAAATGACAAACCAAAATGTATCACAAAGAGTCATCACATAAAAAATTCAATTCATATTCTATAGAAGAGTTCTCTAAGAAAAAGGATAAAGGACACTTGGCCTTAGTGAAATGAGAATATTGGGCAAATAAAAACTAGAGAAAAAGTGCTTCAGAATCTGAACTTAGGAGGGTCCACTAACAGAGACAGAAGAAAAATCTCAGAAAGAAGAATTTATTGACCATCTTCAGGATTTGTTGCTGTGAGATGAGAGAAAGAAGCCTACTTTCTGTAAAATGTAAAAGTACACTTTGAGATACTTCATGAAAGTTTTACCTTTAAAAGTACACACACACACACACACACACACACTCATATGAAAGGATATGATAGAATGGAAAACAACTTGTCTTAAAAGATAATTCCAAAAAAGAAGAGATACAAGTGGGCATAATACTTATGAAAATTATTTTTTTTTGTCATAATAAAAAGTTAAAACAGAGTTGTACTGTTTTTATGCTATGAAACTGTTAAAGCTTAAAATAAATACAAGGCATTTTGGGGGATGTGGTAAAATGGGAATTCTTGTACATGGTCAGTGAAATGCAAACAAATATTGTGGACATGGGCTGTGAGATGGCAGGGCCCTCACAGCCTGGGGAACATTCAGGGAATGAACCCCCAACTGCTTCTCCTCCATTCCCCAAAACAGCCATATTCCTTTCTTCATGGTCCCTCTGCCAGAAGTCACCTAGCTCTTTCTTTGTCTCATTAACTGTGCAGAGATCCCTGTAATCTTCCCCTTCCCTCTTCTTTTCATATGCTAACAAAGTTAAGTAGTAACCACTAAGTCACATAGTTCTTCCCTTGTTTTGTTAATCCTTGTGATCTTTCCCTTCTTGCTTCTTGTCACGTGTTAACGAAGTTGAGTAGAAAACATTAACAAGATGGTTTGTCTTTACTCAAGTCATTTAATCTTCTTATCATACTGGAAGACCAAAAACATGTCTTTTGTTTATGCTATTTCCCAATATTGTCTATGCTACCTCCCCCCTGGAAAATCCTGTACGGATACTATAAAATAAAGCTGATTTTGTGCTTTGGGGCTGGCTGTAGCCATCAGCTCACTCAGTCCTTCCTATCCCATCCTTTGTTTCCGTGTCTTCTCTTATGCTGTATTTTCCTCATTCCCCACCAATTCCACTCTGGTTTGCTCCCCTTTGCTGCACTGGTTCATGACAAAATAGAAAGCTTTTAAGGACATTTTATTCATGCCTTGATTTAGTCATTTAAAATGCAGAAATTAAACCTAAGGAAAGAAACAGTGACTTTTGCAATGATTTCCATACGCTATACAAAGATTTTTAGCTCTGTTTATAATAGCAAAGAAATAGAGATTAATAAGTAATTGACAGAAAGAAAAGAATAAGCTGGTATGCATTTATTATTCTTATTCTTATTAAAGCTATGTGTTTTAAAACAATCTATTAACACAGAATTATGGTCACAAAACATAACCTGTTTAAATAAAAGGATATGGAAGCCTGGATGTACTATAAACTATATCTTAAACGTACATGAGAGAAAAAGAATGCAAAAGTTTAATAGACCATTAAGAAGAAATGCTAAAAATATAAAAAGTAGTAATTTAGTAGAGTAAAATGCAGTTATTAGTATGTAATTAGTATTTCTCCCTTAATTCACCCATATTTAAAATATAATCTATTTTCAATACTTTGTACTCTTCCAATTTTTATTCCTTGAAATTTTGGTTCTGATTGTACTTTACATGTCCAAGTCCAAATTTTCAACAAGTTAAACCTGTTAAAGAATTCTAAACAAGACCAAACTTTCAGTGGCAACACAGCTTAATAAGGAGCATCAATTAAGAAATTAAGTTAAAAATTAGTCCATTCTTACCAGTAGGTATTACTCATGAATTTTTAAGACACAATGTCTTTTTTTTATAATGTACTTTTTAAATGCAATTGAATTAAATGTACAAAAAGTTGCAATAAGAAATAAATCTACTCTTATGCATAGCATTAATCACTAGGCTGCTTCAACTAATTTTTACTTGAAATGTACAGCAAATCAAAATCTGTGGGAAAACTTCCTAGCATAATCACATTAATTCCTTTATTCAATTGCTTATAAGTAGGCTTGGAAGGGTGTCGATAAAATTCATGAGTTACTTGTTGATCTGAAATCTTCATCCCATTCCAGTCATTCCAAATAAATTATCATCCTTCTGTATCCTAGGCCTGCTTTGATCAATTTCACATGGAACGTATTGCACAATTCACACTCCCTCCCACCCCAGCCCATCCCTCAAACTCAGTAGTTTACTTGGAGTCCTGGAGCAGAGATGTAAAAACATGAATATCTAACAAATGAGTAACTGACCTCCAAATTAAAGAGGACTTTTTTGTATGTTTAAGGGAACCACTGTCATATTTAAGAAAATTGTGCAAAGAACAGACATTAAATATAGTGTTTCATGACATTATTCGTGAATGGTGCTTTATTAAAGAAAACATAGAAGTAAGTTTATCTATCTGTGTCCCTTTACTATCACTTAAATACATTACACATGTTACTCTAAATAAATTTCTAGTCTTGAAAACCCTCGATGCCTCCTCCTGCTGGCAGTGTCTGTCCTGCAGTCTGTTCCTTGGCATATAAATAATGCTTACGTGTCATTTCTGGTCCTTAGACACCTCCTGGTGATAGCAGAAGATTTCAACGAAGGGGAATTTCAAATATTCAGCTTAAACTACTAAAGTGGCCATTTAATATGGCCATTAATCATTATAAATGCTAGGCCAGAAATAGTAATTTCCTGAGAGGTTTAAGACTTCATTGAAGGAGATGTTCATATTAACACTGGCTTTCTTTCATAACAATGTAGGTATAATGAGGATATAATACGCTGACTATTCACCTTTCACTTCCCTGCAGTAATATTTTTCTGAATCTTAACTCTTTTCAAAACTGAAAGCAAGGGGCTGGCCCCAAGGCAATGTCAGACACAACAGAGAGACTACTACTAACCTTTTAATAATGAAGAGAGGCTGTAAGCTAATTGTCCTGCCTCCAAAATATAGCCACTATCCAAGGAGATGCATCACATAATCCATAAAACTTGGCCTCAATCTACATACATAATAAATACTTAAAGAGAATATATATATAGTATGTTATATATATAAATGTTATATAATTTAAAAATATTTATATTCATTAAATATATATAAATTGTACACATAAATTATAACACATAAAGTTTTGCTATGTTGGCTAAGCTGGCTTCAAAGTACTGGGCTCATGTGATTCTCCTGCCTCAGCCTCCCAAATAACTGAGAATTGAGCTACATGCCACCTCACCTGGCTGTTTGCTTTCTTTTTTTTTTAATTTAGCTAAATTTTTAGTGTAAAAAATTTAAATTTCCCAAGGTCACATAATCCTTAAGGTATAGATTCAGATATCAAACCAAGATTTTTTTTTTTTTTTAACTTCAAAATCAGTGTTCCTTCCAGGTACACTGTGACTTAAAGTAAACGAAATCTCCACTGACAGGTTCATTGTTCAGTTTGAGGTCCTGCATGGGGAAAGAGACATACAAATCTGACAGCATTCTGGAGAGAGCATAGAAATAACAGGAAATTTGTGACATTAAATTAGGTTTTCACATATTTGCCTCTCTTTTCAGAAATATTTTATCACTAACCACTGAAAATATTCCCGTGAAATGTGTTAGAAAATCTTGCTATCCATTCAGGGTAGGTTACCAGGAAACTATAACCCTGAAATTTTAAAATTGATATTATTGCTCAAGAAATACTACCCAAAACATCAGGGCACAATGTAAGGGTATATGATGTACCTCTCGGGTGGGAGACACAACTACAGGAGGGCTTCTACCTAACTAATGCAAACACTGTAAGCTAGTTGTTTGAATTCTCACATTAACCTGAAATTTAAAATATATATATATTAGGAAGTAAAGAAAAAGATTAGTTGTGGAAAGTAAAATCTGGAAAAATTTATATTTTCAGTGTTTAGCCACAATTTGTTTCATTGCATATCATAAAAGAACAAGTTGAGAGAAAAAATTAATATGCTAGGAAACAGATTTTATTACCAAAGAACAAAATTTCACTCAAAAACATTGAGTACTCATAAAGTTAACATGAGTCTGAAGCCAGGAAAACAGGAGTGATGTCTCAGTAAGATGGTGCCAAGCCATAGTATCTTTGAGTCTTAGTTTCATTAAGTCTAAAGTGCAGGTAGACCTTTCATCTGTCTCTGAATTTTCTGGAAGCAAAGATCACAATTACTCATCAGCTCTTTATAATCTCTAGGAAGTTTATATTCAATATAAAATGGTGTGGTGCCCTTAATAGGGTTGCCAGGTGTTACCTCTCTGGACCCTTAAGAAAGTTATGCTTTTTGTTAAAAGATGTTTTTCAAAGAGATTCTCAATATAATAGGTGTTGTGAATGAAATGTTTGTATTCCCCCTGTGGGAGGCAGGTGGGCTGAATTCCTTCCAGACCTTCCTACTCAGGGTAAAGTGCCCAGTCAGGGAACTGTCTACCTGACTATCCCTGTGTAGGGATTCAGCAGTGAAGGTGGGCTAAAACCTTTAGATTCTTGAACAGTAGTTTAAATTAGGGAAGTTAATTTAAGATAGCTCAAAGGGAAGAAACTTGTTTTCCCCTTTCTTTTCTCCCTGTATATGTTATCTAGTCATTTTATATGTTCCATTATCCTACGTTCCTATTTACTCAACTTCTGCCCTTTACCCAACTTTCCTGTGGGCTTTGAGCTTCCCTTTATTTTATCTTCAACTGCTGTACATTCTTGCCTGCACATTTACTCTGTTTCTGTACTCAATAATTAAGACCACTGAGAAGCAGGACCAGTGCTTCACTGTCTTGAGCTGCCAGCAGGCATGAAGGACTATGTATCCTTTCTCTGCTCTCAGGATTTTATGCACTAAGTTTGTGGTAAAGTCTCATGTTTTTTTTTTTTTCTAGCGCCATCTCCCTTGTCAACCACCATCCCAGGTTGGAGTCCATGAGAACCCAGACAAAACCCACATAAGTGTTGAAACAATCTCCTATGTCATGGTATTTGAAGATGGGTCCTTGAGGAGGTATATCTATTATGGTAGGATGATGTCATGAGGGTGGGGCCCTCACAATAGGATTAGTGCCCTTATAAGAATGAGACAACAGAGTGCTATTCTTTCTCTCTCTCTTTCTCTCTGCTACATGAGGACACAGTCCTGTATTTCAGATGATAAAACTGAGTCAACACTATATCCTATTTTCTAAGTTCATCATTTCCTGTAAGCCAGGAAAGACATCAACCATAATTTCACCCTGATCTCAGACTCCCTGCCTCCAGACAGAAAGAAAAAAAATTATTGTCTAAGCCACTCAGTATTTTGTTATAGCATCCTGAGAAGACCAAGATACTAGGATATGATGATTTATTTACCTACTGTGGTTTAAAACAATAGAAGCTAGGACTCATTGGGTTATTATGTCTAGACACTATAGATTTTTTCCCATTCTAACAAATGAGAATTTATATTGTGAATTTTAAACCCAGAACTATAATTTATTACTAACTCAGAGTTAAAAGGAAAATAAATAACTCTCTAAGTTGAAAGTGTAATGGTAAAGTTCTAAAGAGTAGGAAAATGTTCCATCTTCATCCAAAATCATTCAAGCATAACTGGATCAAAGATAATATGCAGAATGCTGCCTTCAGTGAGACCACAGGACCAGAAGGTATCACCTGGACGCAAGCCAGTTCCAAGCACCGCAGCTGACAGGAATTATCTCAGCACTTCAAACTCTGTTTTTTTCCAACTCTTCTTCCATATTAATGCCTACATAGGTTCCAAAGCTGCCCACATGTCCTTTATGTGCAGGAACACTGTTCCTTTTTAAAGCAGAGTGGACTGAAAGGCTCTCAAGGAAGTAGCAGAAATTATAAATAAAATGACTCAATCGCATATATGAGCTGAATTTCCTACTTCTTTACCGAGATAATCAGAGTAGAGAAATAATGAGAAAATGTGAATGTGAGATTAAATGCTATTCTGGTGATGAACACAGGGGAGCAAAAATTAGCAGAAGGAGAGATCATGGCTAGTAGTTTGGATGGAGATTATATAAATGAGCTAGCCCACTTTTAACAGCTCTTCCTTCCATGATACACTTAAGGTATTCTTTCAGTGGATCATGGAAACCCCATTACTGTCCAGATAAGAGTCGAAAACAAATCATTCACTGTAAGGCTTACTCCACCCCTATTTTATACAAACAGGCCATGCTGAATGCCAAATAAAAGTTTTTTAAAAAAAAATTAAAAATAAAGTGTGTTTTACTTTTTATTTTTTAATTTAAAGATCTCAATCTATACAACTATATTTCATTCTATGAATTATTTTACAGTACATCCTTGGTGTGTTTCATAAATTGTTTTTCCAATTGTTTTAAGAGCTATTTCACTACTTTTTAATTTATAAATTAATAAGAAATATTTTGAAAATGCTAGATCATAAAGAATAACTCTTTGAAAATTAATGTCTTATATTTCAGATGAGAAAATTAAGTCAAAACAATATCTCATTTTTTAAGTTCATCATTTAGAGTTGAGGTACTTACTGTACTCGGAAAAAAAATATTCATTATATTGTTAAATAGTCAAAATGCACTTTCTCCTGAATGAGGAAAATTGAATGTTGCGTATGTGTTTTCACAAATAAAATATTCTCTTTTCTGTTTACCATGCTTCCCCATATGGAACCTCTCTAGATTGTGATTATAGCCAGAAAGCTCAGGTAAATGCACAAAGGCAATTTTCCATTCCTACACAAGAAGGATGAACTCTTAAATCCCCATTGATCTTTTACTTCCTATGTTAAATTCTATGGTCATATTTAGTTCCTGTAATAATTTGTCCACTTTAAATTCACACTTAATACTACCTTGCTTTCACAGCTGCAGTAAAATTTTCATGCAAGTGTTCTTTTCATTTGAAAAATCATTTTAGACTGGCTTTATTCGGTCTTAACATTTATTTTGAAGTAATCACATCTTCATGGCAAGTTGAAAAGAAATGTGCAGACAGATACCACATATTCCTCACCCATCCTAACCCAGCGGTAATATCTTGCATAATTAGAGAGCAACATCAAAACCAGAAAATTGGCCTAGGTTATCCATTCTTTATGTTGAGCTAAATGAGTTAAAAAATTTCTCTGAAACATTTGACTTTTACATAAATATATATTTATATATGTGTGTGTATAAATTTGTGTGTAAATAACTGTACATTGGAGGAATCAGTTCAAGAGACCTATTGTACATATAGTGATATAGTTGGTAACGATTTATTGATTACTTTAAAGTTACTTAAAATAGATTTTAAGTGTTCCTCTTACAAAAAAACTGATAAATAGGCAATGTAATGCATGTTAATTAGCTTTATTTAGCCATTCCATGATGTCTACACACATCAAAACATCATGTTCTACATTATAAATCAATACTATTTTCATTTTTTGTTTTAAAAACCTAAATAAATAATTTAAAACATAACTATATATTAAATATTGAAAAATTAGCTAATTTTTCCTTTGTCTATAAAAAATTAAATATTTAAAAGACCATAAATCTTCCCTAAATATCTTAATCATACTGGATTCAATTGTTCTTTGCTTCTGTGACATTCTTTTTCTACGGTTAGGTTTCTCATGAAAAAATTAACTGGGCAATATCCATCCTTTGTTTAAAACAACACAATGTAGTAATTTAATGTCTCAGTGTCCAAAATACCCTCAGAGAAGTGCATTCAGAAGGCACTTCAGGAACCTGTCTGCTATTGAAAAATCTGGAACAGATGCCTCCTAGAAGGTTTCAGGAAACTGATAATCCATATTTAATAAATAGATGACATACTTTTCTCCTAAAATTTGACTTAGAGCTTAATATTTCATTGTCATTTCCAGTGAGTTGGGAATGACTATCCTTGTATCACAGTATTTATGAGGTAATTTTGTATATCATTAATTTTATACTTTCCATGAAGATGTTAGGGCAAGATTTCAGATTTCAGTTTTTGTGGAATCAATTATCTAAAATACTGATGGGAAATTAATGATGATGCAAAGCTCTCGTATTTCCCCTCTGTTCAGTTGTTGAAAGGTCTTGAATTTGAGATCCAATTCGCTGTATTTTACATTGTCATCCCCTTCTTTAGACCTGGGGGTGGGAGTATAGATTTTATGTAAGTTTCGACTCCTACAAAATTGTTTAAGAAGCATCGTTAGTCTGAAAACAAGGAAAATGACCCTGAATCTTCAGTTCTGTGTCTGAAAGGAATCAGATCAAAAACATAGCATTAGGCTGTGGCTGGTATTTTCTGTTTTCAAGAAGACAAGAGGAAGCAAGAAATGGGCAAATAGCTTTGAATTCTTTTAGGAGTTAGCACCATTAACTTGCAGAGGGCTTCAGGAATGATAGAATGGGTTTACAGGCCATCTGGAAATCTATAAATAGAAAAAAAGATCATAGAATTAGTCTTTACTTTTATAGGACCCAAGAAAATATTTCCAGATTGGTGACAGTAAGTGACAGAGAGAATGTTGACATAGCAGGATTAGGAGATGTTGAGACACATATAATGTTTCTAACATCCGTGCACTTTGGGTATCATTACCTTTATTTAAAAATACGGAAAATTAAATTTCATAAAATTTAAGTAACTTACCTATGGTTTCAAAGGTAGCAACTATCAAAACAAGGACTTAAATTCAACTGTGACTACTCCAAAACTTTCATGGGTGTCCAAACTTTTGGCCTCTCTGTGCTACATTGGAAGAAGTCTGGGGCCACACTTTAAATACACAAATACTAACAAAAGCTGTTGGCAAAAGACAAAGGTCTGTGCATGATTTTTCTGATATTCTCTACCACAGATAAGAAAAAAGTCCTTTTGTAATCTGTACGTGGCCTGTGGGCCATGAGTTGGCCTTGCATGGTTCTTTCCGCTAAGACATCAGTAGAATTCTTTCTTTGTGTTTAAGAAATTCTGAAAAATGATAAAAAGATATTGTCATTTTTTTCCAATTAGAGTCAAAACTACAATGTGTATGTGGAGAAAATAATAAAGCCATTTGCTAGAAATACAACAGTTAGAAAGCAAGGAAAAAGCACAAACAAGTTCAAGTAACTGAAAAATGTATGTGATTACAATTTCTAGAAGTCTATGTATTCAGCACCAATAGTTATTTGACATTACACATACATTTTTTCACACTCCTCCCTAACCTGGAGTTCCTGCACAGGCCAGGAGGGACTTTTCTTTCCATATTGAATTAGTCAGGGTTCTCTGGAGAAACAGAAAGAGATTTATTATAAACATCATTTCATGTGATTATGGAGGCTGAGCAGTCCCAGAACCTGCTGTCTACAAACTGAAGGCCAAGGAAAGCCAGGGGTGCAGCTCCAGTCCAAATACAAAGGCCTGAGAACCAGGGTAGCTAATGCTTTAAGTCCCAATCTGAGTCAGAATGTCCCAGAACCAGGAGCACTGATGTCCAAGGGCAAGAGAAGATAATGTGCCTGCTTTAGCATGGAGAGCAAATGCACTGTTCCATGTGGGCCCTCAGTGGATTGGATGATGCCCACTCACACTGGTGAGGGAGGGTCTCCGTCTGCCAGTCCACATGCTATTCTCTTCCAGAAACACCTAAGTAATGTTTACCAACTATCTGGGAACCCAGTAAAATTAATGCATGAAAGTAACATTACATACATAATTACTTCCCATTTTGCTAGTGCTTCAAGAACCTCAGCTGTTGTTTTGGAAGAATGAGTGGAGATGCTTTCTGGACTGCTGACCTGGGGCAGAGTTGACAAGTGCTGAGCAAAATTTCAGAGGACATAAAATTATTCTCCTACTGGTTAATAACCAGGCCCCACAGCCAGCAAGCACATAGACAGCCACTGAAATCCTTACCCCACCACTTTCAAAATGTCCTTTAGTCTCACAAGAAGGATGGCCACGTGTTCATGTGGTGATAAATCCTGTAGCCTTGCTCAGTCTAAAGGGAGAACCCTGGTATGGCCAGAATGTGCTCAGCCATATCGTCCATTTTTTTCTGTTTTCCATCTCTCCTGAGTGATCAGAACCCACCACCATATCGCCTCTCTCATATCCCTGGGGACCTCAACTTGGGAGTGGAGGGCGAGGCCAAAAGTGTCTCCATCTCCTTCCTGCTTTCCAATCTTGACACGGCACTATCTGAAGACTCCTCTCCCCTCAATGTCTTCCCGTTTTGTTTTCAAAAATATTGCTGGAAATTAAAAAAATAAAAGAAAATAAGCTACAAAAAAAAAAAAAACCCAACAATATTAATTAGCTTCCTCCTTGTATTCCAGCTGTGACACTCTCAATTTGCCTCTAGGTACTAGAAGTTTTTCTATCATTGAAAATTTTGGGAATTGTGGGGAAAAAATAAAACACACATACATATTTCAAGACTGTGTCTGGCTACATGCATGTATATTATCCAGGTAAATAACATAAACATGTATACATATATATGTGTGCTCACGTTGTATTAAAACTACATCCTAGAATATGAACTCCAGGAAAGACCATACTGAGCCTTATTTACTCACTCTTTCACAACAGGTGCCTCTAAGGGTATTTATCATGGAAAATAGTTACTACTGAAATAATGGTACATCCTGGCCATACCATATACTTAGACATTTAGTTTTTAACATCCTGGATATATTCTATAATTCCTTAAGATCCACTTGTTCACTTCACTACTCTTCTTAGTACACATGGGGAAAATTCTGCAGAATTGATCAAAAAGCCCTCTTGACTTCAGATTTCTAGTTCGGCTCAACCAATGAGAAGCATTGGTGAGAGATAAGAGCATAGAGTTTAGAGAAGCTTCCCGTCCATCCTCAAAGGTTCCCTGAAAGTGAACTGGTAATAGGCAGATCACTAGGAGAAAAGGGTATTCCCAACCAGGTAATGTGTGTCAGCACAGGGGGCCACAGAAGGATCACGCACTAACCCAGCGGGATCCACATGCTTCTTCACAGAGGAAAGGGAGATGGGGGGAAAGCGACACTTTTGAGGGGTTAGTAAATGACTTTTAAGGAAAATCAACAAAGCTGGGATACAAAAAAATAGCTTAATAAAAACAAGCTGGAGTTGAACAAAGTCTGTCCAGTTGTGGTTGGGTTCCTGTCTCCTTTCCTGTGGTAAGTAATGAAATTTCAAGGAGGAGATAGATGCCAGATTCCACAGTGAACTGAAGGTGTGGGGATGTAGGAGGAAGTGAGAACCTCACCGCCTGCCAAATGCCATACTTTTGAGGAACTGTTTTCTGAGCCCTTCCGTGAAGGACCACTGTAGTGTGACCATGTCTCTCTATCAAAGGCCAAAGCTTTTGCAGGGAAGCCAATGCCTCTTTAACAGGTGCATCTTCAGTTTCTGGCTCTCAGTAACTGTTCCCTTGCACTGTTTCTCAAGCCACAAGGTAGGGGCAATCCAGATGATTGAGTTAATCTTGACAGTTCCCATTAATCCTATCCACATCTTCATAAACAGCTCCTTTACTAAACTCCATTTATTTTTTAGATTTGCTTATAACTTTGATTTTTGGACTTGGTATTTGTCTGCATCAGGTCTGAGACAGATGTAAACTACCTGTTTTATTTTTCTCTAACTTCTAAAGCCAGACTTCTACTTCAGTTCTCATTCTTAATTAAATAATATCTCAAATCCTAGTTCTTTCAAAAACAGGCATTCTTGATAAGATAATCCATTTGCTGATATTCTACCTTCTAGCTCCAGGAGTTTCTGCTGTTTTCCCTACTCAAAGCAAAGACAGAGTCGAATGAAGGGGAAAAATCACAGAGAGAGAAAGAGTGTAAAACATGATGCATACAAACACCTTTTTGTTTGGAAAGATGAATCAGACCATCTTGCAGAAAAGTGGTGCATGAACAATAAGTAAACAAAACTTCCCTCTGAAACAACTGTGCTGAGAAGCCGAGTAAGTGTACAGTCATTCTTTTTCCACAGAACCTACAGTATTCCTGATTACTTGTTTTGTTTTGTTTTTTCTCACTAGCTATAACAGATTTAAATCAGTGGAAAAAGAAACTCATTTTGATATTCAGAGGGTTTTGAGTAGTCATCTTCTCCATCAACAGATTTCTTTTTCACTTAATAATTTTATTTTATTTTATTTTTAAAATTTTTAAATTTTTAATTAGCATGGGTATGTAACAATTTTCTAGGGTACATGTTCCTTTTTACTACAACTTAATAATTGCTATTACCTTTTCCTTCTCTAATTCTTCAAACTGTTGTGTCTAAACCAAGTCTTCTTATCAGTTCTCTTTCTCTATTTTTTTTTTTTAACTGTTAGCATTTCTGCAGTCCTCCACAGACTTCAACTAGGGTCCCAACATTTGTGTCATTTCAAGACTTTGAACCTCACTGGGAGAGAGGGATAATTGGAGATGTGAAGTAACACATGATATATATACTCAAATTACTTTCTCCATATCTCCTAGAGGAAGGATAGGGCTCTGAACTAAAGGATAGAATGTCATTTATTCCCTGGATAGCAATGATCTTAGACATTAGGACATTATTCATAAGGGATACAGAGATATCCATTGTTAGCCATTTTCTCTATTCTTCTTACACAAACTTATTTCCAAAATTATTTCTAATGTGTGCCCCACAGAAGAGATATAACTTCTTAGATAAAAATTATGTTAAAAACATAAATAGAAGAAGAAAATTATATATATTCAAGTTTTGATAATCTTTGAGAGTTACTTTTTCAGGATCAAATGTAGGCTTGTGGTCTACTTTGCCCCAAGGTTCAGATTATTTCTTTAGTTTTTACAGTATTAGAACACCTGCCATTCAGAAATGACCTGAGCTACTTATCCATATGTTCTCTCCAATTGCAATGGATGTTTTAGCTATTTTAAGGTTTAAGGACTTAAAGGAAAATTGAAATCCACTTGCATATTGATTTTTCAATTAATATGATATTATATATAAGTAAATTAATATAATTATTAATAGTTATTCACACAAAGGAAAGCAGGAAATTGAGTGATTCTGCTAAAGCTGAAAAAGCTGAAATAATATGAACTTCTCTCCTATCAAAATTTACACCGGATCTTAGAATTCAGGTTAATTTAATTTAGCAATGGAATATTTTTCTTAATCCTTCATTCTGTTTTTTGTTATTGTTGTTTTTTTTTTAGACAGAGTCTCACTATGTCACCCTCAGTAGAGTGCTGTGTTGTCACAGCTCACAGCAACCTCAAACTCTCGGGCTTAAGCGATTCTTCTGCCTCAAACTCTCGAGTAGCTGGGACTGCAGGTGCCTGCCACAATACCTGGCTATTTTTGTTGTTGTTGCACTTGTTTAGTTGGCCCAGGCCGGGTTTGAACCTGCCACCCTCGGTGTATGTGGCTGGCGCCATAACCACTGTGCTCCAGGCACTGAGCCTTAATCCTTCACATTGATTTGTAAGAACACATGAAGAAATTTATCAATATTTGTCAATATAAAACAGTATTTTGGGCGGCGCCTGTGGCTCATTCGGTAGGGCGCCGGCCCCATATACCGAGGGTGGCGGGTTCAAGCCCGGCCCCGGCCAAACTGCAACCAAAAAATAGCCGGGCGTTGTGGCAGGCGCCTGTAGTCCCTGCTACTCGGGAGGCTGAGGCAGGAGAATCGCCTAAGCCCAGGAGTTGGAGGTGGCTGTGAACTGTATGATGCCATTGCACTCTACCAAGGGCCATAAAGTGAAACTCTGTCTCTAAAAAAAAAAAAAAAAACAGTATTTTAAAATTAACAGGAATAGCTTATAAAATAAATTATCTTTTAAAAATTTCAATGAAAAATAAGAGGGCCAATTTCAAAACAGATTAACACATACATGAATAACTAGCATTTATGATGATGCATCAGCATTGTTCTAACTGCTTAGCCTGTATCATCTTAATTAATCCTCCAAATCACTCTAGAATAGAATTATTATGTCCATTATATAAACAGAGGGAATAAAACTTGGAGGAAGGGTTAAACAACTTGCCCAAGGGATGGATCTGACATTCTTAAGTTGGCCTATTCCTGACACAACCCTATGCTTCTATTCAACCTCCTAAATTTTAAATATGAAGAAAACTAGCTTTTACCACATAATTTGTAGAAATTCTTTTCAAGATCTCAAGAAAACCCTTGGTTTATTTTAAATCAGAATTCAGTAATCTCAACAAATATGTTGTTCTCCTATTTATTGCACCAAGTCCAACAATTGATGGACATGATTGTAAAAGTTTTAAAATAAAAATGTGTTTTCAACATAATTGCTTAAAAACCTAATATACAAAAATTTAAATCCTGAAAGAGCCATTTACTCACTCAAGGCTCTTCTTTCCCGGTGCTATTTTTAAATGCAAGTTCTAATTGCTTTGGATGTTTCAACACTTAATCTTAAGGGACTTTAATGTATTTACTTTTCTAAGACATTTTAAGTATAAATTACAAGACAAAGTCAGAATCTGAGGTCTTAAATCTTGGCTGTTACAAATGAGGGCAAATGTGTACAAACACCTGTGCAAGTTCTTCTTAATTCATTTAGCCTTACTCATTTTGTCTAAAAAATTCTATACAGGGCCTGCATGTAGTTAAGGCCAACAACTAGTTGCTATTCTAGGATAGTTACCCTATTTTTTTCTTTTCTCTAATGGCTTTTAATTTAATAAACATAAGTAAAGTTAATTTTGATTAAGGCTTTATTATGTAATTATTGTACTTTATATGAACATAAGGAAAATTACTGATGAATATTCAGATGTAAAGAATGACTTATTTATATCAATGATGTAGTAAAGTACACTTGAAGAAAAAAAGACAAATTGATATTATTGTAGTACTTATCCAGAATAATTACAAAATCCATAATATATGAAGAACGCCTAGAAATTCACAAATGAAAATGTTAAATACTTTAAAGTGTACGAAAGATAAAAACCAATATTCAGCCAGGTTGTTATAAAAAGTAATACTAAGTTGGAACTAGTCGATCAATACTTAAGTGCACATACCAAAATAAAATCCAACAGAAATCAAGCTGGACGAGGAGGGGCAGTTGGTTAAACTCATGCCTAATGGGTACAGTGCACAATTTCTATTGAAGGGCACTTCTATAACTTTGGCTTAACATGAACAAAAGTGAATTATGTGGGTTTCCCTGTAATATTCTAAAATTTAACAAATTAAAAGATGATAATTTTCTAAAGAAAAATCCATAGGAGAAGAAACACAAATTTTTAATCAGTATATTGAAATCTCCCCTACCTAATCAAAGATCTGAAATGCAAAACCGCAATGACAAGAAAATATTTTCAATGGTCACAGTTTAAATGTGCTTAGATGCATGTATTAGAGAGGCTGGTAACATCTAACATAGGTGAGGTTTTGGGAAATATCCTTAATGTTCAAATTGCCAAAATAAAGAGCTTGATTTTAGAAAAATCATTAATCTCATATCCTGTGATTTTAGGGGGAGAGCAACATATTCGATTCAGAGGGCATTTTCACTTAAATTTTTAAACGAGCAACATTTTTAACTAATTTATAATTTATACTGGACATACTTGAATTTGTGTACAAATGAGACAGATACACATAAGAAAATTAGTTGTATCTATATTTTATAAGCAAATTGTTGAAACAATCAGAGGGTTATGGTTACACAAATACTAGGAAATCTTTTTATTGAATGAAATAAATCTAAATACATTGATATGGAAAGATTCCTAAGATATGTCTTACAAGACAAAGGCAAAAGTCAGAAATGCATGTAAAATATAAAACTACTTTTACTATTTATACGTATACCTGGAAAGTCTAGAACACACACCACATTGTCGAGAGTGGATACTTACAGACTAGCTTTTATCTTATTTTTTAACAGAACAATTTTTCTTAATATTCTTGATGTGTTATTTTTAAGAAGTCAAAAATAAAAGGAAGAAACATCGTTCCTGTTAAGTTTATTAAACAAATCGTTTTTTTTCCTGAGAACAGGCTTTTAGAATGACATACAAAAAATATGAAATTCATTCTAAATTGCTTTAAGTAAGTGGAATATATTAATTTTTTTATATTTCTGCAAATGTGCCTTAGACCAATATATCATTTTTATTCAGTAGGATTTGTGAAAAACTGGAGCTAGGCAATGGAAAGCTGCAGATGTTGACTTCACCCTGGGCCGCGCCTGCCGTCAAAAGTCCGGCGTTTCTCCCTCCTTCCGTTCACCACGCAACTCAGCAGGGTTGTTTCAAGGACACAACAAAGAAGATACGCCTTTTAAATATGAATTTAACACACCCGTCGCCTTCATTAGCTATCTGTAAGCTTATTTAAGGCAATAGTTTCCAAACCTGTTTTGACGAAGGCTGTCATCTGGGGAATATCTTTAAACGCTAACCTGGACATTCTGATTCTGCGAGCCTGTGGTAGCTTCAGCAAGGTGTGTGTGGGTCTTTGCGTTCTACACATGGGTGGGCAAGATGGAGAGATATATGTGCTTACGAGAACGTAAGTGGTCATTCTGCCCATGAGCCAGATTTCCAGGTCATTAATGTTGGGAACATTGATGTGTGTGTGCACAGTCCAGGGTGCTAGTCTCCTTCACGGGTTAAGAATACCTGCCGACGAGTATGGGAGCACGCAGTGTTTTAAAACACAGCACATAGTTGTTATTATACTGGCAAAAGACCAAATCTTAAAATAAAAATCAGGTTGCAGCTGACTTCAAAGTTATACCAACTAGATAGAAGAAACATTGAGAAAACCATTATTAAAAATCTGAAATTTTATGAAAAATGGGATCATTATCATTTTATTGCCAAAATTATGGATTACATCTTCTATTTTTGACATAATATTCCTTTGAAATATTTTCTCAGTACTCTCAGCTATGAAACTATTCCTGTAATACTCCACAGACCCTCATTTTCAAAACACTTTCACAGAACAGAAAATATCGGGAGATTATTTCCTTCTGCGCCAACTCTTTCTTCATATCCTCATATTCTGAATCCTTTATAATATTTGAATGGAAAACAATTTATGTTCAGTGTTGTACTTTTGAGTTTTTATCCCTTCGTGCCATTTTGGCCATGTAAAAAACATTGAACTTCCCTGATCTTCAGTTTTCTCATATATAGTAATACATATTTCAGAATGTCTTTGGACAAGCAAGTCCCTAGTTTTGCACCAGGAAGAGAGAAAGAACATAATACAAAATTACTGTTATCAACAGCAATTCATTCTAAAACTGGTTCTTCTCAACTGAAAAATCCATGTCCCATTTAAAGAATATTTATAATGTTAGCATCACTTAAATATTTTGATCAGGACCCACAGTTAGAAACACATTTTGGCAAAGTAACCAAGTCAAAAATTGGCTCCAACATTCAGAAGGCCAAACAAGGAATGAACACTTCAGTGTAACTTTTTACAATGTAAGTTTTAGCTTTTGGGTAGTTATCATTACTCATACACCACACACTACATAGATAATTGTATACCCATGTGATCATATCATATAATCATATAATCATGAATCACATAATCAATGATTATAACAATGTAAGTGATATAAAAAAGACACGTTACATGGACTCCCTCAACTTTGACAAACTCTGTCAAACTATCTCTGTCAGCATGATGTAAATTTTTATCTGGACTTTTCTATATTCCCCTCGATAAAGACACACTCGTTAGTACGTCCTGTGAGCTCGTCTTTTCATATACCCTTAACTTTAATCTAGAAAATTCTTTCTTCCTTTAATTCCCATACCAACTCTCTCTTCTATGAACAGTTCCATCAATTCTCTCTTGCTGCATAATAAGCAACCCTATAACTGAGTGACCTGAACCGACCATGTCTGGTTTCTCATCATTGCCTGGGTTATCTGGATGGTTTCTATAGCTCTCACCTGCGCTCAGACGTGCAGCCTCATTCCGCAGGAGTTTTAGCTTGGTTTGAAGCTTCTAGATGGGCTGGCTCTCGTCTGCTAGTTTGTACAGACTGGCTCGCAGGGTGTCAGTTCTCCTCCGGGAGCTTCCTCAGCCTGCAGTAAGCTGGCCTTGCTCCCTAACATGACACTGTCAGGCCAACATCAGGTCTTGAGACTTGGGCTCCAGAACTTTCAGTGCCATCTCTGAATTGCTAAAGTAAAATCACAAAGCCATCCCAGATTTGAAAAAGGAGGAGAAATGATGCCATCCTTTAAGGTAAGGAACAAACAAAACATAATTGACCAAACGCCTTTATCTTTCAGGGTATATAGCAAATTCTAGGAAGTCCTCAGGGTCCAACTTGAATTATTAATTCAAGACTAATTGGACTTGAATTAATAATTCTCCAAATTTATACCATGACTGTTAAATATCGATCAATAGGCTGGAATTTGTGAATGTAAAGATAATAAAAATATCTTCTTGTTATAATGGTAATTATAGAAAATTTAACAGATATACTGAAAATACACTACAGTAGGATGTAAGAGTTTAGAATTAAGGGAAGATGTTTTATATTTTTTATGTAAGCATGAATTTGATTTTGGCAAATTTAAAACACCATGCCAAAACTTTCTTTTAGGGACCTAGAGAACTTCTCTATGTTAAAATAATTAAAATGCTTCCACGAGGCAAAATTGTGTTGCATTATAAAACAATAAGCATTCCTTCCAGGTGTCACACAAAGACAATTAAAATGCATCATTTGTACTTTGCTATCATGCAAAGAAAAAATTGTAGATGGATAAAATCATCTTGAAAAATACGACCTAATATACCAACATCCGTTTATGGTCATAGTTTTGTCATACAAAAATACTTGGTAAGGTATCTCAAAAAGAAGAGACCAAAATCTATTTAATCATAAAATTACCTTAGGTTAATATGGGAGGGGACAAACTCTACCTATATGTTTTTACAGTTTTTTTTTTTTTTTTTTTTACTAAGCCTGAGAATTAAATGGACACAAAATAGATCACTAGCTTTGAAAAAAGTACACAGATTTACTTAATATAAATTTTGTGACATGGGAAATCTCATTAAAAAATAACAAAGGCCCAACAAAACAGAATTGGACACGCAGACTGAATTAATAGTAGTAAATTGTGAGCGTGTGGCAAGACAAAGGGACTTGGCTGGGGTCGTTAACTGAGCAGAGAAGTAGGTAGGAGGGTGGGGTTAATCTGACACGGTTCGTTTGCCCAGATTTCCCTGGGCTTCTGCTACTGGTGCTCGAAGATCAGACTGCTTTCCTTTGGTTCAGGAAGAACATCTTTCACATGGGAATTTCACTCCCTGCTTTCAAAAAACAGAAAAAAGTTCAAAATAATTTTCTCGCACTGACTGTGTTTTAAGCACCTTTAACGCAAAATAGTCAATATGCTAGAGCGTTACAAATGTCTTCAATATTTTTCTAAGAGCCTTCCTTCAAATTATAATCAATATCAGAATACCAGGGACGAATAAGCACATATTAGATTTCAATACAAGCAGTATAAGCCAAAACTTCTGGAAAAACCTAATAAATATATGTGCAATTGGAAGTATTTTTCCATCTATCTGCTAGCTTTAGTTCAATAATATTTATTGAGTGACAGTGTCTTTATGTTATTGAAGTAATGTCAAAATTCTGATATGCAGCATATAATTATTTTTATAATTTAAAAATAATAAATTAAATAATACTATAAATTAATTTATAAAAATTAATCAGCATCCATAAATTAAAGAACTATAAATGATACTTTGTAACTTATTTGTTCCACATATTCTTAGCCCATCCTTAATTTTGAATTAATAGCATTTGCATTTTAAACAGTTCCTAGCCAGATACTTAGTTTACTATTTCATTTGAAAATAAAATCCTCTATTAGTTTTTTCTTTTAATCCTGTTTCCTGATAGCTAAGTGATATCCAACCTGCATAATGAGGAAAACTATGGCACATCAAATTATTAGAAATCTCACCCTATGGTATTGTCTGGTTCCAAATAACGTCTTTAACCTCCACTTTCCTACTTCAGCAATGATTTTACACACTACCAGTGCAAGCTGTCAGTGAGAGACTAATGAAATAAATTATTACTCAGGTTCAAGAGAGGTTGGGTATTGTGTGAATTCAGACAAGCTGCTAGCATGTCCTGGTATTATACGCTGTCATCACATGCTGTGGGACACAGATACAGAAGCAGAGTTAGGACTTCCCCGATTCCCTGGAAAGGAGCGTGTATGCAAGAAGAGGTAACGAATACAGGCAAGAGGAACGGGACGACCCCTGCGCCCCAGGGTGTCCTTGGAGCAGAGACTGCACAGCCCGGAGTTCTCGGTTAGGTGGGACTGCCAAGGCCCCGGCTACCACCTGGCAAATGACTGGATTGGGGCCATCTAAAAGGGAACAATGTTGGCGTGGGCTGGGGGCCCATCTTTAGCTTAGGAAAGCTGGGAGCTGCTCTCAGAAGCCTGCCCCTCCCCTGGCCCTGTAAACTGGTTCCAGTCAGAAACCTCAAAGTCTTTTTTTTTTTGGAGACAGAGTCTCACTATGTCACCCTCAGTAGAGTGCTGTGGTGTCACTAGTTCACAGCAACCCAACTCTTGGGCTTAAGCTAGTCTCTTGCCTCAGCCTCCCAAGTAGCTGGGACTACAGGCAGCCGCCACAATGCCTGGCTATTTTTTTGTTGAAGTTGTCATTGTTGTTTCGCAGGCCTGGGCTGGGTTCAAACCTGCCAGCCCCAGTGCAGGTGGCTGGCACACTAACCACTGAGCAATTTCTTTTGTCAAATCATAACTGTGTTCTTTTATGGGATACAGTGTGCTGATTTGATATACAATGTAGAATGCTAACATCAAACTGGTTAACATAACCATCACCTCACTTACTTATTTGTTGTGGGAAGACATTTATACTCAACTCTTAATAGTTTTGAAATGTACCATTGCATTATGCACATTAAGTGAGGTCCCCCCAAATACTCTCCCTCCTCCCGGTCTCCCCCTTCCCCTCTCCCCCTTCTTCCCTTCTTTCTGGACTATAGTTGTGTTTTATCATTCCTATGGGTGTGTAGGTGTTTATACATTGCTTTCATAACAGTGTTGAGTACATTGGATACTTTTTTCCCCACTGTTGAGATACTTTACTAAAAAGAATATGTGTCAGTTCCACCCAGATAAACATAAAACATATAAAGTGTCCAACCCTGAAGCATGAATCCTATGTACTCAATTTTGATATGAGGACAATTAATGACAATTAAGGTTATGAGGGGGAGGAAAAGCAGAAAGAGGGATGGAGGGAGGGGGGTGGGGCCTTGGTGTGTGTCACACTTTATGGGGGCAAGACATGATTGCAAGAGGGACTTTACCTAACAATTGCAATCAGTGTAACCTGGCTTATTGTACCCTCAATGAATCCCCAACAATAAAAAAAGAAAGTGTCCAACCCTAACAACTGCGTTTTCCTCACCATGCCCCCGTGTTCATTGTGTTCATCAGCAAGGGCCTTGATTCTGTCCCAGGTAACCCAGCCCTCTCTCTTCTCCACTAATAGCACCCGGTTCAAGAAGGCAGACTCTCTCCCCCACGCTGCCACCACCTGTATAGTTTAGTGTCCTGGAGATTTCAGGCATGTTTTCTCGTGTGTTCCCCACAGGCATATAGAATGGATTTTCCTTAAACTGTGAGTTAAAGAACATCATTCTTTTGTTTTGAACCTTCTAATTGCTTTAATTTGTTCTTAGGACAGAAAAATCCATTAACATGACCCACTAATACCGGCCCGGTCTGACAGCAGTGCGGTCCCAGCCTGTCTCCTGCTCTTCCTCCTGTGCTACAGCCGTGACCCCCTAATTCTGGCTTTCCTTCAGTTCTTGGAGCCATCCCCTTGGGACTCTACTCACAACAGAGAATCAGCAAAATTTTGTACAAAAACCCTGACATTTAAAGCTGTGCGAAAGTGAGCAGGTCACTTTTCCTCAAGTTGAATTTTCCTTTCCTCACCTATAGAACGTCTTTCCTAGACATGTATATGCTGTTAAAAGATAAACAAAGAGAAACATACTCTGTGAACTCTAATCTCTCTGATACAGGTTCCCCCACCCAGGGCTAGACAAGGGACCCTATTTCCTAGGCCCAAGCAGGCCCGCAAACCAGCCTGAACACAGACCATAGTCTCTGGGCCCCAAATGGGCTCATAAACACCAGTCTGACCAGTAGTTCCTCCAGGCCACTCCCTAGGCGGAGAACACAACCTGAACAGAGCTGCATTCCTACACTGGGGCAGTTTTAAAATTAAATTCTGCCGTCAAGCCCCTGGCTCCAAACTGTTCTGACATTCCATCTCCTTAACCTGCAAAACAGGAAATGCCGTAAGTCACCCCCCTAGACATTAGGCCCAAACGGGCTACCCACTGGCTCCCCCCACAGCTGGAGGCTCTGCCCCCCTCTTTCAATTCCACATCATCAATACAATCTGCCACTTACTCACAGTGGTGTATGGATTCCTTCTTTGAATCTCCATGTCAAAGACCCAGCAGAGAGAGAGGTTCTGGCTACATCTTTAATAAGAATACACTAAATTATATTCTCTTCTCTATCCTGGAGGTTTTGGTGAAAAGACATTTTGCCCCAGCTTTACATAGCTAAAACTGACAAATACAAATTATACATACTTATGGTGTACAATGTGATATTTTGATACATTGTCTATGGTGAAATTATTAAATCGAACTAAGTAACATAGCCATCACCTTGCGTGCTGAATTTTTTGTGCTGAGAACATCTAAAATGTACTTTCTTAACAACTTTCAAGTATATGTTATTATTGACAACAGTATGAGGAAATGATTTATCTTGTTCGATTGAAACTTTGTATCCTTTAACTAATATTTCCTTAATACCCCTAGCCATACGTACTCCAGCTGCTGGTAACCACCACTCTACTGTCTGCTCCTATGAGATCAACTTTTTAAAATAAGTTGAGTGAGATCATGTAGTGTTTGTCTTTCTGTGACAGGTTTTTTACACTTTACACAATCCTCCAAATGACACAACGGCCTTGTTTGTAAAGGTTGAATAGTGTGCAATCATTCACCAATGGACACTTGATATTCCTTCTTGGCTATTACAAATAATGCTTCAATAAACCTTGGTGTGAGGATATCTGTTTCACATACTGATTTCATTTTCTTTGAATATATATCGTGGGATTGCTGGACCTTGTCCTAGTTCTCTTTTTTAATTTTTGAAGAACATACCTACAGTTCCCTGTAACGGCTGCACTAATCTATGTGCCCTCTGGAGGGACACAGGATGCTCCTTTCCTTTGTTTCCTGGAAGACATTGGTACGATAGATATTTGCTCATTAAATGTTTAGAATTTGCTATTGAAATGATCCGTGCTAATTTTTTTAATGATGGTTTTTCTATACCAATTTTAATACTTATAGAGACAGAAAAGAACTATGCAGATGATCTGCTTCACTTTGAGTAATTTTTTTTTGCAATTTATGTTTGTTAAGGAATTTTTTTTAACTACCATTGGATTTCTAAGCATAAAATTATCTGTATGATGCCCCTGTGAACAGTGTAGAATCTATTGCATCTGTAGTGAACAGCCTCATTTTCATGTTGGTAATGTTTATCCTTGTTTGTTAGGCTGCCAAGTAGGTTATCAATTTCATTAAACTTTTGAAAAACCTAGCTTTGAACCCATTGATTTTCCTAAGAGAGAAGAGGAAAACATGGATTTAGGATTTTCTTCCTCTGCAATGTGAACATTCAATGATATAAATTTCTCTATAAGCACTATTTAGACCCTTCCCACAAATTTTGACATATTATAAATATAATTTTTGGTCAAAATATTTTTTAATTTTTTGAGATTTCCTATTTGATCGATGAGTAATATAGAAGTGTTCTTTTATTTTCAAATATTTGGAGATTTTTCAAGACATCTGTTGATTTTTAAGTTTTATTTTAATCAGATGAACTATTTGTATGAATTGCATTATCTTAAATTCATTATAGTTTGTTTCTGTCACAGTATATGATCTACCTTGGTGATTGATGAGACTGTCTATTCTCTCCTTGGGTGGGAAGATCTATAAATGTCAATTAGGTCAAATTAGGTGATAGTATTATTCAATTAATAATTTATACCCTTGGCGGGGTGCAGTGGCTCAGGCCTGTAATCCTACCACTCTGGGAAGAGTGGATTGCTTGAGCTCAGGAGTTCAACACCAGCCTGAGCAAGAGAGATACTTTGTCTCCAAAATACTAGCCAGGCGTTGTGGCAGGCACCTGTAGTCCCAGCTACTGGGGAGGCTGAGGCAAGTGAATTGCTTGAGCCCAGGAGTTTGAGGTTGCTATGAACTATGATGCCACGGCACTCTGCTGAGGTTAACAAAGTGAGAAACTGTCTCAAAAAAATCCAAAATAAATAAATACAATAAAATAAAAAGTATTTCTTATAAACAGCATATAATTAATTTTTATTTTAAATCCAATCAGTCAGTCTCTGATTTGTAGTTAGCGTGTGAGGAAGATTCTCATTTAATAAATTATTGGTAACATTGGATCTCAGTTGATCATTTTCTTATCCATTTTGTTGGTCTTAACTGTTGTTTTCCTCTTTTATTCCAATTTCTTTCATAAAGAAAGAAATGTAAAACATTATGTAAATATTTTTGCATTCCACTTACATTTAACTGTTACTACCTTTTTAAGCTACATCTCCTTACATTATGTTTCCATCATGGAGACTCTTTGGATCAGAAGACACTTGGCTAATCTTGTCACTGTCTATACAGAGTTTGACTCTGAGTGAAATGGCGATGCTTGCAGCCATACGGGTCCTTCCAGCCCTCTGCCTCATGTGATAGTCGTCACATCATGGCATCTGCACGTATTAAGACCCCACCAAATAGTATTATAACTTTTGTTCTCAAGAGACTTACCTACGTTCAAAACTTAGAAGGAGGAAATAATTTGTTGTATTTTACCAAATAGTTACACTTCTGTTATTCTTCCTTCATTTGCAAAGTTCCACATTTCCATTCAACATAAGGAAATTCTTCTTCAGGCTTGAAGAAGTCCTCTAACCTTTCTTGCAAAGCAACTGTGCTCTTGTTAAACTCTCTAATTTTTTTTTCCTTATCTATAATGACGTCTTTATCTTGCTGTCATACCTCAAGGATATTTTTGGTACCTACTGAATTCTGGATTGACCCTTCTTTTCATTCATCACTTTAAAGATGTTTTACTCACAGTTACAAATTTCTTATTAGAAATCTTTAGTTATTTGAGCTGTTGTTCTAATATATTACATGTGTCATTTTTTTTTTTTGCTGCTTATAAGATTTTATTTTTATCTTTGATTTGATATATATGTGTGTGTATGTATATACATATATTTCACTAATCTTCTTTAATTTGTAAATTTATGCCTTTCACCCCCTTGGGAAATTATCTATCTTGGTTGAAAAAGGTATTTTTCTGCACATCAATCTCTGTCTTCTCACTTGCTGAACCTCTAATGACAAAAGTATTGCATATTTTGATCTCAGAAGGCATGGAACTGCTGGATCAGGCCTTTTCTTCCATTTTTTCTCTGTTCCTCAGCTTGGATTATTTCTGTTGACATATTAAATTCACTGACTCTTTTCTGTTGTTGCCGTTCTGCTATTGAGCCCATACAGTGTAAATTTTTATTTCAGATATTGGGCTTTCCTGTTATAAAGCTTCCATTTGGTTTCCTTGAAGTCTCTATTTTTCTCCGTAGAAATTATCTTTCCATTTATTTCAAGATTTTTTACTTTCACCTTACAAAACATGGGTGAAGCTGATTTAAAGTTTACATCTGATGATTGCAGCACCGGGTTCATCTTGGAGTTAACATTTGCTCATTTGAGGAGGGGCCCCCAAACTGGCATTTTTAATAATGACCTTGGTGACTCTGAGGGAGTGAATTATAGAACTGAAGGAAATAGATGAAACAGAGTTCGGCAGGGAATCCACTCACAACATTTTAGTTGAAACACACATTCTTAAAGTAAAAGAGGTTAATAAGGACACGTTATTGCCCAAAGAAAACAGAATTATTCTGCCTAAGGCCCATTTCCACTTGACAAAGCACTTGCTATGATCATTTTCATACAATAATGTATTCAAGAGTTTGGTGCCTCACTCCAGCAGGCACGCACACACACACACAGTCATTTAACATTTTTTGTTTGATAGAATACCTATAATGGCGAATATCCTACATATGGAAATGTCAGTCAAAAGGAAAGAAGGGTTCTTCTTTGCTAGAATTGCAAAGTCCATCTGAGAGGATATATTTAGATGGTTGAGTGCATAAAGGACCAGTTTTAATCCAATTGTATATGTTCTGTGGAAAAACATTAATATAATTAATAATGAAGAAAGAAATTGTAAGAAAGCCATTAAAATTCTAAGAAAAAAATAAAAAGGAAACTTATCATTTTCTTTTATTCCATAGGTATAAAAATTCCAATTAGAGCTGTTCTCCTCAGTAATTATAAAATTCTTACTGAAAACTTTCAATAAGGGAGAAAATGCACAGGAAATCACAGTTTTCCCTTATAAAACTATGACATATTAAAACAAGGTCTCCTATCAAGGCTCTTTGCTCATGTTAGAAAAAAAGCAAGTTAATGTCTAATTTCCATGTAAAATCTACAAAATGTTAATTACCTTTACCTTTATCAGCTTCAAGTGTTTAGAGGTGTGAATATACATCTGTGGAACTGAACCCATAATCCATCAGTTCTGCCTGAACAACCTCTCCCACCAGACACTCTCCACTTGCCATCTTCCTTAAGCAGTAATCCCCGTGAAAAGTTATTCTACCACGAAGGCTGCTAGTTCTCCAGGAGGAAATAACATGGAGTAGCTTAATACTGTCATAACAAAAACAGCTACTCAGTTTAGTCAGTCAGCAAATATTCAATTAGTATCTACTTTATGTGAATGATGTGTTTAAATCCTAGAAGACAGTGGTAAAGAAAACAAGTCATTAACCTGGCCTCATTTTTTAACACCTCAATTCCTTCCACAGTCACTGAGTGGACACCAGCTATGCCCAAGGTACTGTGCTATGTATGTGTGAGTGAGTTGGTGTGTGTTTATACAGATTTCTGTGTGTTTATACAGATTTCTGTGTGTTTATACAGATTTCAATCTGTAATTATCTGAAAAGAACAGAGACCTTCAGCTTTCATATGAAGTAATTTAATTTCTACAGTAATCGTCTGTAAATTTATGGTTATTATTTTTAGTTTCTTAAAAATATACAAATTAAAATCTATGCCCATGTATGGAAAACATAAATTACAACCATATATTATTGTAATTAATATATTATCCAGGAATTTAAATATTTTTTTTTCCTTTTGAGTAATATGTTTACCACAATGTGAATTGCTATTCTTGAAAAAAAAAATTTATTATATAGCCTGTCATCCTATGTAAGGCTTAAAAATACCTACCATAAGCTAGTATTTATCATCTATTTATAAAATAGATGATAAATACTTACATCCTTTCAGATATGATCCGCACACTTAAAAACAAAGCTAACAGATAAAGATTACATATACCTAAACAACAGATGTTGGCGTGGATGTGGAGAAAACTTCTGCACTGCTAGTGGGACTGCAAGCTAATACTAGCAGTTTTTACAGGAGATAGTTTTTCTCTGTGACCACAAAGAAGGAACTTCAATGATGAAAAGTCCAGAAAGCTAACGTGGCCTCCTCTCACCACACCTCAGAACCTCCTGCAAAATAATTATGCCAGGAAATTCAAATCCTTAGTTTAGTAGAAATAAAAACAAATCGTCACATTAGATTTTATAAGACAATAAGCAAGCATGTAGAAAAAAATACAGCAAACTTACTCCATTGAAAAAAGGTAACAAACTTACTCCACAGAGTTCTGTAAAGTAGAATAGTTATGATGATCAACATTTTGCCATAAAATTAAAATAATTATAACAAAGTAATAACTTTTATGAAAGAAGATTACAGAGCAAATAATCAAGAATTGAGGGGCAATAAGTTAAAACAAGAGCATTTTAAAACCAAGTCGGAAGACATAAAAAGAAATTAAGACTTAAAATATGGGAATTAATGTGTGTCATGGGGCAATTCTCAGATCAAAATAAAACAGATTGTGAAGCAAAGGTTGTGTGAAAACATGTTATGTGATAGTGCAATTTCAGGGAATTGGGAGCCAGTGAAAAAGTTAATGAAGTAGAGCAAAGAGAATTGAAGTAACAGAGGGCTTTCGTGACAAACATCACTGCAGCCTTTCTTGAAGGACATCTTTCTAGAAGCCCTTTGAAGACACTGTATCTCTGAACCACATGACTTGAGGTTAAACAGGGAGAATTTATCTGTAGGATTTTATGTCCAGGTAGTCAAAGTTTGCCCTAAAGAGCTTCAATTCTTCCAAGTTTCTGGGCATGACACACATCACCAAGTCCTGCCCTGAATAGGTCAGAGAACTCCTTCTTGGCCCACCTGCCACTTGCAGGCTTGGGGATCTGGCCTGTCATCCATGGTCACAGCATTCCTTACTGTTTCCAGGTCTCAGCAGCATCTCAAAAGCCCTGAAGCTCCAGGTGGGAGGCAAGTGAAGCATTGGAGAGGGTCAACCAGCAACAACAGCCCAACTCAATGTATGTTAGAACAGCCAGCAATTGCCAGGAGTATGGTAGCCTGAAAGCAATTAAGTTCACAAATCCATGCCTGGGCGCCTTACGGTGTCAGCCATGTACACAAATGCTGGCAGGTTCAAACCCAGCTAGAGCCTGACAAACAACAATGACAACTGCAATAACAACAACAAAAAATAGCCGGGCGTTGTGGCGGGTGCCTGTAGTCCCAGCTACTTGGGAGGCTGAGGCAAGAGAATCGCGTAAGCAGAAGAGTTGTAGGTTGCTGCGAGCTATGTTGCCACGGCACTCTACCAAGGGTGACATAGTGAGACACTGTCTCCAAATAAATAAATAAAAACTAAGTTCACAAATCCAGAGTGGTGTATATACCGAATCCACTGCAACATGACAGAAAAGGCTGCAGATTAAAATGTGCAGGGAAAATGTATGAACAATACAATAAGACCCAAATTTGAATGGAGTGTAGGAAGAATGTGGTAAGTCTGCTGACAGCTCACTCAAAATGAAAGGCAAAGAATGTCTCTGAAAGCTGTCCAAACAAATAACAAGAGTATAAGTATGTTTCATGGCATAAATTTAAGTGCCCAGCAAATTTATATCATAAATTGACAAATAGCTTGGAAGCAACATTGAGAAATGAAATTGGGTGTTTTTACCAGGTTGTTTCACATTTCAAAGATATGTTCAAAGGGTAGAGTAGATAGATGGAAAAGAGGAAATAATTATTCATGTCAATAAAAAATAAATGGATTTAGCTTGCCTAAAAAAATGTGGTGACGTGGGCAAGACCATATTAAAGAATAGAACCAGGAATATAAATCAGGTCTCCTGAGCACATGTTGAGAGAGCGTCCAATATAACACTCACCCCAAACCCTTACAAAATAGACGATAGTGCTCCCGCAACTTTGAGCTATACACAACAGGATGGCTAATCGTGTGCAGAAACACTGTCATTCTTAAATAACATTATTTACTCCCATGTACTATAAACTCGGAGAGAGTATAGAGTCTGTCTCCCATTTTTGCCTTGTTTTGATTTGGGTTTTTGACATTTTTGAATAAAAATTTTCTTCAGATGCTTGGGAGAGTTATGATTAAAGGACTGTCTTGTGCCTATGGAACCCTAAGGACAGACTCTGTCATGGAGAGGATTATATACCCAGTGACTAGCGCCGTACACAGATGAGAGTAGATGGCATTACTTACGATACCGGAAGAATTGACAAAATTGCTGTCGGTCCTATGTCTACTGTCCCTCTTCTTCAGACAAGCAAACTGGATCAAAAAATGGTTAAAATTAAATTGCAAAATGCATTTTTGAACATATCTTTGAAATGTGAAACAACCTGGTAAAAATACCTAATTTGATTTCTCAATGTTGCTTCCAAGCTATTGACAATTTATTATTTTTAGTTCATGTTACAGTTAAAATTAGATATCTTATAGTCACTTTTTTTACTGTAAATTATATCTGGTCACTTTGTTCTTTAACTTAAAATATTCTTTCAATTCAGTCAGGCTGAAATATTGAACAAGGAAACCGTGAACACAGCCAGAGTTATAATCTTACGAATATACTGAAGAATTAGAGACAGATGCCTGGAGACCTGGTGACAAGCCTCCTTTATTCAGCTCTATTTACTCGGGCCCAGCTAAGAGGCGCCCCACAGACATTCCACATCTGAGATGTGTCAACGGATCATCAAGCCAAATCCTGGCTTGAAGTTCCTTGGCCATTTGCAATACAGGCTTGTTCCAAGGGTCACAGAGGCTGAGCTTAGCTTTTCGTTTTATGCCAGGCTATATCAATAAATTTAAGAGGAGTGCACTGCACACAGAGACCTCCCTAAGCTGTGTTGCAACAGAAACTGCTTGCCTGATTGAGAAGAATGGCTGTACCAACAGAAACCATTTGGTATGTGGCACAGCTAGACCTCAAGGGTGAGAAACAGCAAGTCTATCAGGGTCGTTTCCCCCTAAAAAACAGAATCTCAGAGCATATTTGTCTTCTGGCTATAGCTCAGTGATTGTCAGAACCAGAAAAACAATGTGTGACAGGCTGATGGGTACACTGAAAAAATAACAAAATGTAATAAGGCAGGGACTAACCTGGTGGCCTGAGGTTCAGATAATGTGGTTGCAGTGACATCCTGAAACCAGTGTGCTTTTCCAGGCGAGGGCAGCGAATCCAAAACTGACTGTTCCTGCCACTTGGCTGATGTCTTTCAGAACGACTCTGCCAGTAACAGTTGAGGTAAGAGCATCTTTTGTTTGTTGTGATAGAGCAGCCAGTTCCAAAGCTTGCAGACATTAAAGGGAGTCTCCATACAGAATGTTGATTCTGAAAGTCTTGTTAGGGGACAGTGTAGTGAAGAGATGCCTCACTCCTAATGGAGAGGTATAGCTCTCCGATGGCTACGCTTGCATTGTGGCTCAAAGATGCAGCCAGATTTATTCATTTACTGTTTAACTCCGCAAGCAGAAGACTGGCAAGGCAGAACAGATTTGTCGATTCCTCCAGAGTCTTTGTGATAATTTAACTTAATCTAGCTTCTATACATTTCATGGATTACCTGACTGTGCAGGTTGAAACAAGTTTATGAATGAAAGGTGAGCACTGTGGACACAGAGTACAGTTATGCAGGTTGAAGATCGTGGAGCCCTGGTGCACGTGTAGGATTTCTGTCCCCCTTCAAGACTCGGATTGCTTAGAACTCCTATTAGTGAACACTACCAAAGTGCACATGAATCCAGTACCAGATGAAATTCAGGGGTGATTAGCTGACATTATAAACAATGGTAGAAGTTTCATAAAAAGCACTAGAACCTATGTGAGAGCCCCTTAGGATTACCATGACTCAGAGTTGACCTCCATGAGGGTGGCATGGGCTCACACAGGGTGAAGGAAGGTGGGATCTTATCACACGCATGGAGCAGAAGTTCAAACACAAACTTTGATCTACAAGAAATAACTCTTTGGATAGTAATCCCTTATAACTCGGCTTTAGGCAACCCTAACCTCTTTACATATCAGAGAATTCATGTACAATAATAAAAAAAATGGTAATGACACTTCAGGGAGATTTTATGAGGATTAAAGAAGGCAGAACCAAAGCATTTAGCACAGTGCCTCCTACCAAGAGTGCCCGAGAAATGTTAGGATAAGGATTCTGGTCATCATATTGTTGTTTTGAATAAGGATTCACTCCTAGAAATTTCTTTGACATGTGTAACTCTGTTTTTTTTTTTTAAAAAAAAAATCAGTCACTGTTTGTTAAAATGGGCAAGTTTGTTACACTAGGAATATAACGTATTGGTGGAGAAAAAGAGCTCTCATCACAAGGCAGGCTGAGTAGAGCTTAATAACAGCACAGTGGAAAAAAGAGGCCCTTGGATATGTGTGTAACAGAACAGGGTTTATGAGAAAAGCCCAGAAAGATGGAAGTGAGCAATGAAGAGCAAGAAAGAAATTCTTGTGCTGTTTGTCATTGGTGGGTCATCACGAGTCCTCTCACCATGAGTTAAAGGCAGAAAACAAATAATTCTAACACGAAGAAAACCACGACCTCCCCACATAGCGCCTCCCCATCTACTCACAGTCTATACTAGGAAGCTTTGCAAGAGTAAACCTCTCAGTTATTACCATTACTGAAAATACAAGGACGCTTTGGGCATCACTTTCAAATCCTGATTGAACCTGAAATTTCTCTCTCTCAGCCAATAGCCCTATGAACCCCACTTTCCCCTTTGTTTAAAGTAAAGAAATAATTTGCAGCCTGTACTGTTACGTACTGAGAGGCTCAGAGAGGATCAGACCAATTAAAATAGTTTGCTAACTCTAGAACACTGCTGAGGCATCAGTTCTGGGAAGTCAGATGGCCTCAAGCCACTGCCCTCTTCTAGAATTTAGCCCTGTAGTAAAATCACCATAGACCTTAGCAACTGACAGATCTGAGTTCAAATTTGGACTCTAATACTTACTGATCTGTGCAACCTTCTAGAGGAAGTCATAATTAGATAACATTTAAAATGATATCAATTTCATATAGGTAGATGTACTTGCCACACATAAAATATGTAATATATATATGATGGAAAAAGGTGTAGAGAAAGAAAGAGATAATTTAATCATTCAATTAGGGGCTTTTTTAACCAAAAAATATTGTTATACGAGAGGAACTGAATGGGGCCATGGAGTCTGTGTCCACATACATGAGCATATACAGAGAGTGCAAAAAATTGCATACACATTTTACACAGGAAAACGTGTATTCACATTGTAATACTCAGTATACACTGATAACAAAAGATGAACACAAGCCATGTTAGAGAACCCTTATAGGTGTAGAAGGCAGACGCTACTTGAGTCTGACAAGTTGTGTACGGATGTCTTGGTAGTGGGGATGACAGGAGTTGTTAGGGGTGTTTTCGAGCTTGTCTCAGCAGGTAGTATCCGTTTACAAAACTGTGGATTTGATTGAAAAGATTTCACTGAAAACACAGTGAAAAAAATAGAAAATGTAGTACTGGTGATTTTGGAAAAGGCAGTTTTACAATTGCCACAAAAAGAAACATTTTCCAGTTAAAAATCTAGGAGATTTCTTTAGCAGAATAAAGAGACTCTCCTCTGTTTGCTGAGGCTGATTCAAAGTCGACCACCAGTAACAAGAGTGAGAAAAGCTGCAGGCGATGGTAACAGCACCTGGAAAGCTGGAACTGTAGAGAAAGGCTGTCAGGGGCTGGGCTGAGCTCTCAGAGGACTCTCCCTCTCCCAACACACATCCTGGAGGATTTGACCTTATAACCAGGTAGCTAAGAATGTCAAGTCATTTCAAAATTGTTAGAGCTTCTTTCGCCTCTTCTAAAATGACCAAACTATCAGAAAAAGTACTGAAGAATGACAGCTGTACACGGATAGATAATGAAGGCCAGCACGTAACATCTCACTTGAATATGCCATAGAGAAAGGAGCAGTACCAACCAAAAAGCAGCAGTGAAAGCCGCAGATGCAGCTGTCAGAGGAAGCCAGACTGACTGTCAGAGTCAGACATGTTTCAGAGGTAACGGTGTGGAGGGCAGGATGTTCGAGAATGTAAACAATACAGACCTGGGATAGAAAAGACCATGAAAAAAATAGATCACTGAAGGACGACTGGCTTTACCTCTCTAGTTACAAGGCAAAGGCTAATTACAAGAATTACCCAGGTTAAAATACTAAAGTTTGAGGCAAAGCCACCAAGGTTAACTAAAGGAGGAACAGAAAAGGAAACCAACGTAAAGCCCTTTCTGGCCACGCGCTGCATCAATTGCAGTCGTCCCTTTAACAATGCAGGGTATGGGGGCAGCACCTGTGGCTCAAAGGAGTAGGGCGCCAGCCCCGTATACTGGAGGTGGCCGGTTCAAACCCAACCCCGGTCAAAAACTGCAAAAGAAAAAGAGAAAAAAAAAATGCAGGGTGGGGGTGGGTGCCAACACTTTCCCCTATCATTGAAAACCTGCATATAGCTTATGACTCCCCCAAAATATAACTAGGACTAGTCCACTCTTGACGGAAGCCTTCCTGACAACCTAGCTGCTGACATGTATTCTGTACGTCATGTATGTTATCTATCATATTCTTACAACAAAGTAAACTAGAAAAAAGACAATGTTGGCAAGGAAATCATGCGAGAGAGAAAACACATTTGCAGGGCTGTGAGTACAGGAAGTTTATAAATGGTCTGTTCACACGGTCTGTTTGAAATGGTGGGAACCACAGCAGCAAACTTCCATCTATGATACAGGCCACACAGCTCAGCTTTCTCTGCTCACCTCCTGACTCTCCTCTGCTCTCGGGGAGCACCCAGCATCACCAGTGGGCTTCACACGGGTTCCACCTTGGAATTCAAAGTTTGCAGGATTGCACTAAACATATGAAAAATGCACGAGAACCTCGAGAGTCACTTTCTAGGGTGACAGGAAGCTCATTGGGGAGGTGAACAGCTCGTGCAGAGATCATTAGTGTCACACAGCATTTTACGGGATACTCACAAAACGGAGGCTCACTTCAATAGCAGTAGGAAGTGGCTGTGACGTTTTTAAGTGATACAGTACATACGATGGTTAATTTTATGCAGTTATGACTTAGTACTGTACCTGTTTACATTTCTCTTGACTGAATGTTCCAGGTACAGTCTGTAAATGATCGTGCGTGCAACTTTTGACACATTTTAATTTAATCAACATTGTAGGTAGATACTTACCACTGTAAACATTGCTCAACTCAGGCTTAAAAGTGAAAATATATTATTCCATCACACGGTGTTCCCGAACTCAGTAATGTTGGCCAAAATAATGTCCTGAGTAGGACAACGGGAACAGAAAAAGTGCCCCTGCTTGAATTTTCAATTTACTATTCTCCAAATGCTTCATCATAACTTGGCCAGCATTTTAGTTCAAAGGAAGCACATTCTGAACAAAATGAATATAAAATGAGGAAACCAACAAATGCCTAGAAAATTTATCTAAGCTTTAATTTTAAGCAAAATTAATAAATTAGTGACTTTGACATTTTGTGTTCCAGTGGGTAGAGAAAATTACCACAAGGAACAGGAAAAACTCTACATGATGAAAACATTTTGAAGGAAATTGAAATAGGCAAGCTTTGGAATTGCAAGTTTGATTTAACATTAATTTAAACTTGCCTTTCACTCTATTATAATTAATCTATCACCTAAAATGTGCTCTAAAAATGCAAAGTTCAATAATTAATAATTGATTATTTTAGAATTAATTCAGTTGTGATACTGAATGTTAAAATGAAAAAGAAATGATCTAAATGTTTATATTCATGTATTTTTAAAATATCTTTTGACTAACACTTTATGGATCAATTATTTTAAGTAGTAAGCAAAATTAGACAATTCATGTATTATGGTAAAATTTGTCATTGTATTATGACAAATTATTTGATGATTTCAGTAAATTCATATCAATAAGAAATATTTTTTGTCAAAAGGACATATTAAAGTTAAATTAAAAAACTCGTGGGACCACACCTTTGGTGCATTTTACAAGGGTACATGTCAAATCTATTAAGTATAGAGTATAAATGTCTCACAATAATTAAGAAAGTGCGGTGGAGGCTATGTTAACCAGTTTGTTGTAAATATTTCAAATTGTATAAAGCCAGCACATTATACCCCATAAATGAATTTATGTACACAGCTATGATTTAATAAAAAAATAAAATAAAATAAAAACTTAAGTTTCAATATCTCATTGGTATATTTCTGTATATCACGGAAACAGTGACTATATATTAAAAGCAAAGCATCTGACTTAAAGTAAATAATTTCGCTTGACAAAGGAACTTGAGTCAGGTTGCTGTCTCTCTATTGGAAGGACACTAGAAGTAGAGAAACCTGGATATTAATTTGAATTCTGTCATCAACTTGTTTTGAGTGGTCACAGCAAGTTGTGGTGGTTTTGATTTCTTGATCAAAATGAGAATTATCTACACTGAGAAGATTCAAAGAAACTAGAATATGAAATATCATACAAGGAACAGAATTATGTCCAAATTGGACATTGATTCCAGTTGATAGTATTTGCCCATTACTGCTGTGGGAACACTACTTAGTATTAATTGTGATCAAATAGGAGCTCTAAAAGTCACGTGATAGTTACTTACTACACATTAGTCCTTTGTTGAGCAAGGTTTGCATACTGATGATGTTAGACAACTTATATTTTTTGCTGAAATTTACTTGAACAGTAAAGACCTTAAGTGTAACCCATCCATGAATGTTTGTTGCTCTGTACCAAGCATAACGCTCAGCTCCTGAGAGAGACAGACTGCTTAGATATTAAATATACCACAATTTACTCTAATTCTCACATGAAGTATTGACATTAGGAAATAAAACAAGTTATGATGAAGTCCATATTTCCTTCCTTCTATCAAACATAGTGAATTCTCTCAGTGTGCAGTATTGTTGTTGGGTAATTGGAAAGGAATGAAAAATTGGAAAATAAATCTTTTTGTCATTGTCGTTTTATCTTTATCACCTTTCAAGTACCTCATTGCAGGCAACACTTACAAAACAACAAATGCCGCTTGGGTTTTTTTGTTGTTGCAGTTTTTTGGCCAGGGCTGGATTTGAACCGGCCACCTCCGGCATATGGGGCCGGCACCCTACCCCTTTGAGCCACAGGCACTGCCCATGTATTTTTTTTTTTTAATATAGTATCAAATTTATTTTTGGTTTTAATGTAGAAAATGAGTTTATAATCTCATGAAGTGTGATTAACCATCACTATGTGTAATAATTTAAAATAACTGTATTAGAGAACTTACGACATTCAACTGATCTCATTTATTACCGGGTAGACGTCCAACGTCTCTACAGTTAATGGACTCTCTCTATCTTCTCAGTAACATAACTTTAAAATAACTTCCATTCAACCAGGTAGGAATGAAGGTTTGGGGAGACTCAAGCTAAACCCTAGAAAACCAGCTTTTACCTGAACCATGGTTTTTTCGTCATTCATTTTAAATCAGTTGAAATGTTAAAACTAAAGGAAATTTGTACTCTCTGTGTAAATACTATCTTATATAATCTCACAGCCCAAACTTTAATACACTGTGGTCTATGAAGCATTTTCTAATGCACAGAAATGTTTAATAGTAAGTAATAATGGTCATGTGCAGATATTATATTAAGCCATTTACATACGTTTTTGTTGACTTAACATCTGAAGTTTGAGGGCCTCCTGTGTGTCATAGCTGTGGAAGGGAAGAAGAATATAATGGTGAGAATAAAGACACAAGAGCTCCATGGTAATGTCAGCTTATAGGAAAATACATTAATCATAAATGAATATAAAGTTACAACTGTTATAAAAAATGAATGTATGCTATTCTGAGAAAATACAACCTCATGCTAACCTTTCAATTATATAAGAAGTACTATTACATTTTGCAGATGAAAAGGTAAATTTACTTAATTTCTATAATGTAACTTCTTAAAAGTGAGAGAATCCAAGAATAAAACAGAAGGTCATTTAACATCAAATTTAGCGCTCATAAGCAGTAGCCCACGGTGGCTTTATAAGTTTTCACAGCTTTGAAAAATGGTCTTGTATTTGTATATATTGTTTAGGAACAGGCTAAGATGTGAATGAAAGGCATTTACCTAGACACAGATTAATATAAGAGTATATATCAATAAAACTCCTTTAAAGTTTTAACCTATCAATGAAATAACTATTTGCAGTTCTTAGATGGGCTTGTAGTTAGCCATACAAATAAGTTATTCCCTGAAACTTCTTCTAATAAACAAAGTGAAGGTATTGGACTATTCCAGAATGCCACCAATGTTAAATAATAATTTATTTTTATCATTTTAGTTAACATACATAGTTATCAAATTGTCAGAGACTCTGCTCAGATCTTTAATGTAATGCCATCACAATGCCTCTAAGACTATTAAAAATATTTGTTTCTTTTTTCTGTTACTATATGACAAAAATAAAACGTTTGTTTCCTCAACCAGTTTGCAGGGAATGCGTGCCAAGATGTAGATAAGATCCTGTACCATGGATGAAATTCACTGTTGGAGAGATGTGATTTCAGAACAATTTACAGAAGTCCAAAAAGATGGATGCTCGGAATTACTAGGATTTTAAGATATTTTATTTATTTAATTTATTTTTATTTTTTGAGACAGAGTCTGATTATGTCACCCTCTGTAGAGTGCTGTGGCATCACAGCTCACAGCAACCTCAAACTCTTGGGCTTAAGCGATTCTCTTGTCTCAGCTTCTCGAGTAGCTGGGACTACAGGCACCCGCCACAATCCCTGGCTATTTTTTTGTTGCTGTTGTTGCAGTTGTCATTTTTTTTGTTTAGCAGGTCCGGTCTGAGTTCACAATAGTTCAACTGACCTTATTAGCACATGCCTTACCTCACATGCTTACTAGTCTTATTTTATGATTCAAACATTGAAATTTACTCCTAACAACTTTAAATTCAAATCTTAACTTACTATACAGACCATGTTTGTCCAATAGATCTCTTGAACTTATTCCTTCTAATTGAAATTCTTTGAGCAACATAGACCCAACTTGCCCACCTCCTGAAACCCACCATTCCACTTTCTGCTTCTGTGAGTTCAACATTTTTAGACTCCACGTAAAGAGGAGAAGTAGCATTTGTCTTTCCATTGCTGGCGTATCTAATTTAACACCATGTCTTCCAGGCCCACTCATGTTGTCCCAGATGACAGGATGCTCTTTTTTAAAGTTGAGTAGTATTCCATTGTGTATAGATAAAAAATTTTCCTCATCCATTTATCCATCCTTGAACACTGACATTGATTCTATATCTTAACTATTGTGCATAATAGTGCAATAAACATATATGTGGAGATAACCCTTTGACGTAGGCTTTTAATTCTGTCTTATTGTTCTTTGTCTGTTCTTATGCCAGGACAATGCTATTTTTATTACCATAGTTTATTATTATTGATAGCATAATTTGAAATAAGGTGGTGTGATCCCTCCAGATTTGTTCTTTTTGCTCAAAATTACTTCATATATCCAACATCTTTTGTGATTTCATATGAATTCTATGATGGACTTGTTTATTTTTTTGGTAAAAAATGTCATTGGATTTTGACAGGGATTGGATAAAATCTGTAGATTGCTTAGGTTAATAAATACTTTAACAATATTAATTCTTTCAACTCATGGGCATGGGGTATCTTTCTATTTATTCATGTTCCTCAATTGATTTATCAGGATTTTTGACTTTTCAGTGTACAGGTTTTTCTCCTCCTTGGTTAAATTTTTCCTGTTTTTAAAATGTTACTGTATATGGAACTGTTTTCCTGATTTCCTTTTTGGGTAGTTTGTTGTTAGTATGTGCAAATTCTACTGATTTTTCCATATTTATGTTGTATTCTGAAAGTTTACTTTGTTCATGTATTAGTTCTAATTGTTTTTGGATGGAGGCTTTAGGGCATTCTATGCATAAGATCATGTTATCTACAAACAGGGACAATTTTACTTCTAATTTGGATTCCTTTTGTATTTTTTCTCTTTCTGATTACTTTGGCTAGGCCTTGCAGAATAAGTGTGGTGAGAGTGGGCATCCTTGTTTTGGTAGATATGAGATTGTAATTTATGGCTCTTATTGTGTTGAAGTATATTCCTTCAATACCTAATTTGTTTAGAGTTTCTATCATAAAAAGATGTTGAATTTTTTCAAGTGTTTTTCTGCGTCTATTGAGATGACATTATTTTTTCCTTCCTTATGTTTATGTGGAATATCACATTTATTGATTTGCATATGTAGAACTATCTTTGCATACTGTGAGTATATCACAGTGAATTTTTCTTTTAATTTCTTGTTAAGCTCCATTTGCTAGTATTTTGTGGAGGATTGTAATTTCTTTCCAGTTTTAATTTTTGTACCATCCTCATTTGACTTTGTACTATCAGGGTAATGATAGCCCCCAAAAATGAGTTTGGAAGCATTCCTTCTTCAGTTTTTTTGGAAGCATTTGAGAAAGACTGACTTTATTGCTTCTTCTAAATGTTTGCAGATGTCAACAGTGAAGCCACTGGGCCTTGGACTTTTCTTTGATGAGAGATTATTTTTGTTACTGACTCACTCTCATTGCTCATTATTGTCATTATTGATCTATTCAGATTTTTTATTCCTTTATGATTCAGTCTTAGTTGGTTGTATGCGTCTGGGAATATAACCATTTCTTCCAGGTTATCACGTTTGTTGGCATATAATTATTCATAGTAGTCTCTTATGATTCAATTTTTTATGGTCTTGCTCTGTCACCCAGCCAGAACACAGGGGTCACAGTCACAGTTCACTGCAACCTTGAATTCCTGGGCTCAAGCAATCCACCCGTCTCAGCCTCCTGAGTCTCTAGGACTACAGAAGCATGCCATTGCACCCGGCTAATTAAAAAAAAAAAAAAAAAAAGTGTAGAGTTAAGGTCTCACTATATTGTACATTTGGGGAAACTTCTTTCTTTCTTAGTCTATCTAAATGTTGGTCAATTTCATTTATAATTGAAAAACCTCTTAGTTTCATTGATCCTTTTTATTTTTTTCCTAGTGTCTATTTTATTTTTGCTCTGATTTTTATTTTTACCTTCCTTACTGTAAATTTGGGCTTAGTTTGTTCTTCTTGAGGTTTAATTAACGGTAGGCTATGTATGTGATATTTTGCTTTTGATGTTAGCTTTTATTGCCAAGTTATCACTTATAATTGCTTTTGCTACACGCCGTAAGGCTCCACCCTCATGGATGGGTTGATGCCAATTATAAAGGAACTTAAGGCTACAAGTTAAATCCCTTGCCGCCTTGCTCTTTTGACTTCTGTCATGGAATGACACAGCTGGAAGACCCTTACCCACTGCCAACGCCTTTATTTTGGACCCACAGCCTCCAGAACTGTGAAACACAAATTTCTTTTCTTAATCTGTGTTATTCTTTTGTATTAGTAGCAACACAAAATGGACTAAAGTAATTTGTAGGTCCATTTGGACTAGTATAGACTCAGACCTACTGATTTGATGATCTGTTCTTTGTTGATAAAGGGATTTGAAGTCCACTACTGTTCTATCACAGACTCTCTCTCCCTTTAGATGTATTGATATCTATTTTGTATATGTAGATACTCTAATGTTGAGTGCATTTATATCTACAGTTGTTATTGCCTCTTGATGAATTTACTCCTTACTCATTATATAATGATGCTCTTTGTCTCTTTTTGTAGTATTTGAGTTAACATCTATTTTATTTGTTGACTGCTGCTTTCCTTTAATTTCCAGGTGGCTGGGTTGTCCTTTGCCATTTCTTCACTTTCACTGTGTGTGTCTTCCAAGGACAAGTGAGTCTCTTATAGGCAGCATGTGGTGGAGTCTTGACTTTTATCTATTCAGTTGCTCTATGTCTCTTGATTAGAGAATTTAATCCATGTATAGTCCAGGTAAACATGTAAAGATTTATTACTAGTATTTTTTTAGAATATTATCCAGTTATGTTATAGATCCTTTGTTCCTTTCTACCTGTCTACCTGTCTTGCTGGCCCAGGTCTGGGGGCAGTCTAGAACCTTGGGCCACTGATGCCAGGTTGGCCCAGAGTCCAGCCTAGTGGCTGGGTCTGTGGGGGCTGCCCTGACACTGAGGTGGATCCAGAACCCAGGGATGCTGAAAGTATCCCAGCAATGTGGACAGGAGTCCAGCACCCAGGGACACGGAGGTCAGCCTGGTGTTATAGCAGCCCCAGATACCTAGTCCCCTGAATAGCCATGGAGCCTTGAGCTGCAGCCGCCAGCCTGATGTTGGGCCTGCCTGGCAGCTCAGTCAGTCCTTGGCTACCAACCTAGAGTCTGGGGTTTTGAGAGCTTACCCAGTTCTCAGATTTATTGGAATGGGTCTGGAGTTGGGGAGTCCAAGGCTCACTCTCTTCTCTTTATCCAAGTAGAAGATATCTCTCTACATGATGTGCTGCCTGAGTTTGAATGAGGGGTGACACAGTTAATGTAAAACTCTTCTTCCTATGCACTGAAATCTCTTCTGAGCATCTTACCTCTTGTGAAAATATTTTTGTGCATGGATAATTTCTAAAATTAATATTTCCTTGGGGGCACAAATACAGGGGAGTCCAGTTCCAACACATTGCTTGGGTCTCCTCAACAATAACATAGGTATTTTATAAAAATATTTTAGACATTGCTCTACTAGGTATGACTTCGAATAAAGTGGGGAGTTTTTGAGGAGTGTGATGGTTTCTCTGTCTGCTCATCTGGCCATATCCCTCTACACATGCTTAAAGAAATACGTAAGAAATTGTCCCCAAATGTTAACAATGTGATTTGTGATGGTGTGATTTTTGAGGTGGTGCCATATTTTTGCACTTTAGAATCCTAGTATTTGTTTTTAAAATATTTTAAAACAAAATAAAATTATTTTTAAAGAGAAAAGAAAAAGTCTGGCATGGAACATGGACAGAAACAGGTGCGCTGGAAAGACACTGAATATGTCTGAGGATAATTCATGTAAAAATGAAGTTGTTGCATAATAACTGAAGAAGTTTCCATACTAGAGTGTGAACATCAGCCCTTAAATAAAGAGGAAACACTGAAGGTTTTGCCTGTAGGAGTAGAGACATGTTCTTCAATGGAATTCATAGGCCGGGCATGGTCAGTGGAAAGACTTGAGGTAAAGACACAGGCGAGAAATATTTGAAACAGCAAGAAAAATTGCAGTTTCCTTTTGAGTGTCTGTGAAGTATGTGATGAGGCTGGTAATGGAAGAAAAATAAGGATTGTGGGTTTTGAATGTTTTAATTTCCCTTTTTCCTTCTAGCCACTTTCTGTTACAAGTGCCACATAGAGAATACTAAACCATATGGAAAGTACTCAGGTCAGGACTGACATAAAACATTTGAGAGTTGTGATTCTACCGCTTTCCACAGCTCTAGATCAAGTAGCATAAACACGCATCACAACTCCCATAACACACTATGCAACCCAGGACAAAAAGATGAAAATAATCCAGCAGTTCGGAAATTGTATTTTTAGGTATTTTACCTAGATTATAGTCAGTGCCAGAATCTTAAAATATGGTGGTTTAACTCAGGGCTGGAAAACTAAGTAAGTATCATTTTTTACTACCTGCATTCCATTTTATATTTGAAGTTTACTTCAGTATATCTATAAAGTATGAAAATTTTGAGAAGTAAAAACCTTCTGTTCTTTTGCCTAACACCGATGAAATGTCTGCCAAATCCTCAAATGCTAAACACATTACATAGATGTCTCATTCAGAAGATCCTTAAGCCTGTTCTAGCCTAAGGTTTTATTGTGTTCTACAGCAATATTTTCTGGTCAGTGACCTTTGCGATCTGATGTTTTGCATAACTACAAATCGCATCTGCTAAACGACTAAATCATGGGGAAAGAGTTGTAGGAAATGAAAGGGACTGTGCACAATTATCCATCAGGTAAGAAAAAAATTTTCTCATTTTATGATTTCTCCTGAGTTTAATTTCAATTCTAAATGTTCAGTTTTCTTCGCCTTGAATAAAAAATATATTATCTGATAAAATAGAGAAGTAGTCTAAGGGTTAAAATATTAGGTCTTTTATTCTCCTTGCTTTTTTTTAACATGTCAATTTCTTCATTTATAAAACAGAAATGATGTACTATACTACCCTGTTTCCCCAAAAATAAGACATCCTCTGACAATAAGACCTACTTACAGGAACGATAAGACGTCCCCTGAAAATAAGACCTAGCGCATCTTTGGGAGCACACCTTAAAATAAGACACTGTCTTATTTTGGGGAAAACAGGGTAGTTCTAAAACCATGACATTATAATTCTTGAATAATACACTGAAATACTACGTAAATATTCAGAGTCAATCACTTGTATCATTTTTATAATACCCTTGATCAAAATGTTGATTTGTCTGTCTGTCTTAGAGGAATATAAAGAAACCCTATGACCTATATTTTATAACCAAATAATCTTTTAAATGCAGATAGAGTTGAACTACATAGTCCAACAATAAAAAAAAATCACATCCTAAATTTACTTCACTTTAGAATCCATACATTTACAATAAGATTATACTCAAGCCTATAATCATAGTGGTTAATATCACTAATTGGGAAAGAGAGATACAATTGCCTTTTATTCATTCAAATTTTAATGCTTACTTGGTGTTTTTTCTACATAATTTCTTTAAATATCAACCATTTATTCAGTTCAGAATACACTGTTTGAATGTCTAGAAAATCCAATGTGTAGTAAATGATGGAAAAAATATTAGGGTAACATCACTAAGATCTTATCAAAAATATAAACAAACAAATGAACAACTCTTCCAGCATTTAAAATTGTGATCTCAATAAGAATCTTCCAAAGAAAAAATGGACTAAAACTGATTTGCTTTCTTAACAAATAGTTAAGAATTTATAGCAACAAATCACTAATGAAGGGGTTCAAAACAAAGAGAGTAGTGATAAATAGACTCAGTTAAATATTTAAGCTTTTAAATTTAACACCCATAGAACTTCAGTAAGAATATAACTTCAGTTCTTCTTTTTGTGTCTCTCACAATCATACATATTCTCAGACGCTGGTTCAAAAGCCAGCTGCTCAACGGAAACGTCCCAACCAACCGCTCCCCCCCCGCCGCCAAAAGAGAACAAATCTGTATTTTGACTAATCCTAGGCATATTCACTTCCACATCCATGACAAAGGTATTAGACAATTTATATTTTTTAAAAAATAGGATGTGGATTGCTGCAAATTAACATTTTGAAAAAAGGAAGTAAAAATTTGACCAATTATTGAGTAGCTCCTATCTGCCAAGAAATGCTGTTTTATTTTTAATTCATGTAACAATTCTTGTAATGAGTGTTAAAATCTTTGGGTAGTTTGTCCAATCTGAAACAAAGACTTGAATTTAGGAATACCAGACTCCAAGTATCGTGTTCTCACCACATGATACATTTTCTATTATTCTAAAAATAATAATAATATACAATAGACTATTTCTAAATTCTGGTCATGATTAATGTTATTCTTACAAATTATCTGATTGATATCAAAAGATGTTTTCAAGTGTCACTGGATGGTTTTTAAAACATTTATAACCCTACACGCTCACAAACCCAAACTCAATAGAAAATAAATGCCAATGCTTTCTCTGGGAAAGCTCGTCTGGCAATAAAACCTGGCTATATGCTTGTGTAACCTAGAAATTCTACTGAATAAAAGAGAAATTTGATGTATTAACATGGAAATCTTGTCCTGAAAACAGAAACAGCATATATAAGAGACTGCATTTTTTGCCTGGAAGTATGTTATTAACTAGTAGCAAAACAAAGGAAGGAAAAACAAATTACACCATCTTCTTCTTACTAAAGTTATCTTTTTTGGGGGGGGGTTCTAGGTGTTTATTTAGCTTCTTTATTTATATATTTTTTGTTTGTTTGTTTTGAACTTTTTTTTTTTTATTACTGTTGGGGATTCATTGAGGGTACAATAAGCCAGGTTACACTAATTGCATTTGTTTGGTAAAGTCCCTCTTGCAATCATGTCTTGCCCCCAGAAGGTGTGTCACACACCAAGGCCCCAGCCTTATCTTTAACAGCTGTTAACTTGTAGTCTTCTCATTTGGGATTATGACTAAATCATGAAGCTACCGTATTGGATTTTCTCCTAGTAACCTGCTCCAAGGTCACCAAAATATGACAGTGGGGTTGTGTATCAAGGACCTGGGATTAGCCCTGATGTGCTGAGATGCCCACTTAGTTTCTTTTAAGAAAAAAGTTATTTTACCTGAAAACATTCAAACTGTATGTTGATTTCAAAGAAGAGCAAAATCCTTAGTATTTTATCCAATAATCCCAAAGCCAATATTATTTTCTTATCTTACTCTTCATTATTTTAACAAGTCAATGGCTTAAATACTTTTCTGCTTTCATCATATTAATGTTGAAACTCCAGAATTCCTAGGTAAAAGTGTCTTGTAACTTTCATTACAATGGCAAATATTTTAGAGATTTCTTTCAGGTGCTCCTAAATTTATTTGCATATTTATTCTACATTTATCAATATCTTTACCTGTGCCACATGCATGAAGAAATGAATGCAACACATAGATCTTCTACCTTAAGAAGCTAATATTCAATAGTTCTATTGTTCAGTATGGTAGCCACCTGTAAAGATTTTTGTCCAATATAATCTGAGGACAGGAAACTTCCTTGAGCAGCCAGCCCAGCAAGGGGGAACATAAACATGAATGGTCCGCACTGTTGGGACCAGAACACCTGTTTCGAAGACCAAGTTGCTACCATGAAGGTAGCCAGAATTAACATCGTAAAAGGGCACTTCCCAGGAGAAACACCTACCAGCACAAAAGGGGTCTCAAGGAAATTTTTATAATTATGAAATGAAAAGAATTCATTTTTATAACAAGTTGGACTTCCTTATAAGCCCAGAATTAGCTCTCAGTCACCTTTGACATCGTTTCCAATCCTGCATCCCATTCCTGGTGGCTACTCCCTCCCCCCCACCCCCCGCCAGTTCCTTGTTGTGATCCATCCAGATATCTGCCTTATACGATTTCCTCCTGGTGACCACTTCACTAAGGGACAGCTAGGTACAACCTACCTGACTGTCCCCACTGACCCCATACCCTGCAGATATGCCACAGTACCCACCTCTCAATCTCAGCCTGGCCATCTAGGACTTATTCCTATTTGCTTTACACTCACCTGTTAAAACTTCCCGTGGGAAACCTGACTGACTAATCTCCCAACTCCAGTAAAGGTGCTGCCCCCTGGGTTCCCTCTCCTCTCTCCTGGTCTGAACAACCTCCCTCTACCCTCATGCATGATGTACACACTCGTGGAAGGCATAAAATCTTTATTTTTGTCTTGTGTCTTTCCTAGTCAGTAAAGGGGTGCTCTCTGTCTTAAAGACTATGAATCAAAACAAAGACTCAGCCCAAAGAATCTGTCTAGAATTCTGCTACAACGTAACCGCTGTGGATTGATGAACATGCCGTTACCCAGAGAGTGGATCACCCCAATGAGGGCAGAGAAATTCAGAGGAACTCACTAATGATGTTAGACAAAAGGGCAAGCATTAGAATATGTGCTTTTAAAAAAGAGCTTTCACCAGCCAGCATGGAATCACAGCTATGAGCTTATTAGAGAGATGACGACCTAAATGTACTCTTCTATGTCATTTAAATATTTCTCATGTATGAGCCAGAAGCTGGGGGTGAGGGTCTAAGGAGAGCAGTTAAATGGACCAAGAAGAGTCTCAAACAGACTTCACCATCATTCTCCCTTACGGCTTATCATGAGAAAAGCAGAACAACTTGAGCTGGGAATTCCAGGCAAACACTGGTAATAAAAGTGAGACTAACAGTCATCATATTTTAATTCCTGAAAATGAGGCTGCTTTAACTTCTGAAGGTGAACAGGAGTGTTAAGGGATCTACCTAAGATGTCAATAATAGGTGGGGAATTAGCATCAGAAAAATCACGTTTGAAATAAGTGGCCAGAGGATATGAAGTATTTCCCTGATGATGGAACAATCCTGCTCAGCTTGCTTAGTATATGTTGATAGGGAAATACGGTGAACTGCAAAAGACAACTTATCCAGCAATTTACCCATAATTTTGAAACATTTTTCTCCTACAGACTGACTTTTCATACTGTCAAAAAAGGAGAAACTCCTATTTTTATTTGATACTCCCTCAAAATCGTTTATACGAAACATTAAGTCTTAAATGTTACAACATCATTGAAATTATAAAGCCTCATTTAAAAAAAATAGTAAGAGCCAGTTTTATCTGTCATAAAATTTCAATTGCAAACTGCAAGTAATTAGACAACTTTCAGACACATAGCAGGTAGGTTAATGAGGCTCTTCTCACAGACGTTTACGACGTACAAGGTGTGTTTGAATTTGAGTGGAGGGTGATGAGGAAGCGTTTCCTAGAGGTGACTTAGGCAAGACTAACATTAAGTCACCAATAAATAAGGACTAGTCTCCTAATTGGAAAAATTAACAGCTTAAATCATTAAACCCTGAGGGGGCATAGAAAACCCATATCCAGTCCAGACCTCAATTTCCCTGTATCTGGAAAGGAAACCAGCTGCAACTGTGAAGACTGGGGGCTTCATGTCACTGGTGGTAACTATTTATGTCTGGTGATCAAATGTCATCAGAGTGATGTGTAAGATTTATTAGGGACAGGATCCAGTTCTGGTGAAAAAGGAAACTGCATGGGAATGGGGAAAGCTCCAGGCAACAAACAATGTTTTAGAATAAACCTCTGCCTAGCAAATGGGAACTAGGATCCCAGGATGGAGAAATTAAGTCCCCAAAGAAGAGGTGGGATTATGAGGAGGACAAGCAATCTGCTTGTAAGCACCTCACCCATACGAGCATATATTAATTTTTTTAACTTTTCAATGAACTGTACTATAAAAGAAAAATGCAAACATTACACATTTCAGTTTGAGAACTATGTAAATTAAACACACGTGTAAACAGGACCCAAACAAGAAGCAGCATATACTATTATTAAGTATTAATTCTAGAATATTCTAGTGCGTATTATTCTATACGCACTTCAGTGAACCCTTCCAGCCTTGCTCTCTCTCTAAAGTCCCCTCACTTTGACCTGTAAAGGCGTATATTGGTTTTACCTGACTACTTTTTACTTGTGTACATTAAAGGATAAAATATGCGTACTTTTGCATCTGGTTTCTCCTACTCAAAGGTATTTATATTTGTCCCTCTTTTCGGATGCAGGTCTTTGATTCTCACTGTTGAATACTTGTCCATTGCATCAATACGCCACAATGATTTGTCTTCTCTTCTCTTAATGAGTCCCAGGGTAGGTTCTAGTGTGAGGCGATTACGAGCTGGTGCTATAAACATTCTACCTGAGGTCACTTGTAAAGCACATGTATATAGCAATTTCTTTGGGGTTTTCCTGGGTAGAGAATTGCTAGATCACCATGCGATGTGCAATTTGGCGTTGAGTAAATATTGACTAACTGCTTTCCAAGGCATCGCAATAATTTATATACCCACAGAAATGTAGGAAAGTTTTATTGACTGCACATTTTCATCACACTTGATATTTTCTATGTTTTTTCACCAGTTGTTCTGATTGTTTCACATCAGCAGCTTTGACTGGTATTTATTAATGACTAATGAAGGTGGATAGATACTTTTTTTGCAACCTTATTTATTGATATTTGTATATTTTCATTATGATATCTTCAAATTTTCTGCCCATTTTTGCTATTGGATTGTTAGCCTTTTTTCCTATTAGGAATTCCCCATTATTCTATATTTGAGTACTTTTTGCAGATATGTGTATTACACATTTTCTCCTTCTCTATTTCTTATTTTACGTGCTATGCACGGTGGCTATTAAAGAAGTTGTTAATTTTGATATAGTGTAGTTTAAATTTATGGTTAATATTATGGGTCCAGTTTAATAAATATTTGCCTACTCAAAAGTCAAAAAGATTTTCTCCTACAATTTTTCCTCTAACACTTGTATTGCTGTATCCCAGACATGTTTAAAATTTCACGTAAGTGAATCCAGGGCACTTAAGGCAAAAGATTCTGTATAAATTCCATTGTCTTATTTAGAAGCTTCTAATTTGCCATCAAGTCAGGCAGGATTCTAGATTCAGAATCATGACAGGGCCGTGACTAATAGGATTTTCAAACATTGATCTTAGCGTGGATGCTCTGGGCAAGGATTTTGGTAAAAAGGTACAAGCTTCTTCCCATGTATTCAATATGTAATTATAATCTGAGAAGATGTGTAAAACAAAATGGTTAAATTCTCAAGGAATGTCAGAGTAATCCTCTAGTTGTCACAATGGCATTGATTCCTATGCCATGGCATCAACAGCTTCCAGCTGATCTATAAACTGAGGCAGAGCCGTCAGTGCATAAAGTATAACGGCCTTTTCTCCTGTTGCACCTCGCAGGGGTGTCCAATCCTCACTGGAGATTACATGAGGACTTTTCTAACTATCTGTGGAGGTGGATATCACAAAACTTATGCACAGACCTTTTTCACTGCTCACCAGCTTTCATAACTCATTGTGTATTTAATGTGTGGCCCAAGATGACTTTCCTCCTTCCAGTGTGGCACAGAGAAGCCAAACTCTCTCATCCCTGATACAGATTTATTTGAACCCTTTGTGTAGAGGAATTCAGGGAGATAGAGGTGAATTTGAAAAATGCTTAATGTGTATATTAGACTCTGGGAGGCCAAGATGGGCAGATTGCTTGAGCTCAGGAATTCAAGACCAGCCTGAGCAAGAACAAGACTCCGTCTCCACTAAAAGTAGAAAAATTAGCTGGGCATTATGGCGGGCACCTAAATCCCAGGTCCCAGGGAAGGTGAGGCAAGAGGATCTCTTGAGCCAAGAGTTACCCCACTGTCTCCAAAAAAAAAAAAAAGTGTATCTTGAACACTTACAAACTAAGACAATCAATGTTTGCTTGTTATGGATTAATTACTTGATGCACTGATAGTGCTGAAAGTAATCTATGTGTATACACACTCTTCAATGTACTCTGATTATGTTGGTTCACTCAACATCTTCAAGGCCTAGTGTTAGTATCTTTATGGTCATTTATCATCCCAATCTTGTTTTCAGGAGATATGATCTCAGGAGATACTCTGACAGTGAAGGGAGCAGGTTAGGGTCAACTCATTCTAGGTATCCCACCTCCATCAGAGGAAAGTTCACAAAATGCATAACCCGTTGATGTTGAAAGAACATGCTGTGTCCTTCAGGAAAGCCAGACTGTTCCTAAACCCAGATTGCAAGATTTTGCCTATTTAGGAGTTTTGATAATAAACAAAATTTCAAAATTTGTTATGCTCACTGATTTATCTCTCCAGTGATTAGAATGCACAGAAAAAATGCAAAAGAAAACTTTCAATGCTTAGTTCAAATTTACTACACCTTCGTTAGGCTCCAGAAATCTGTATTGTATAGTCTATAGCAAAACATCGAAGACTGCATTATATGCACAACCACACGTATTCTCGCTCACTGTCAGTTATCACCTTGCTATTCCTCTTTCCTGAAGATGGATTGAATGTTTCAGAGATGTTTACAACGAAGAACACATGTATTATTCCTTAGAATGCACATGGCTCGCAGCTGTTCACGGTACTGCCTGCAGGTGGGGCAGCTTGCTTGGTAATGCCTGGGATTCCTATTTTATCTATGATAAGAAAAATATGATGCCCAGATGGCCCATATCAATTATGCTGTGGCAAGGGTTGGCTGGTCTTCTCAGCAGGACTTCCATTGATCTCAGTTCTGTCAGTATCTGACACAATGTTTGTAGATGACTTATTTATCAGTAAAATAATGATGTCAGTTTTAAATATGTGTTTTGCAAAGATCTGTGTTTCGATGGAACTGCAAAGAGGGAGTGAAAGGGATGGGCAGAGAGTGGGAGGGATTAAGACAAGCAGAGCTCCAGAAACCACTGCTCGTCTTTCAGATCTGTGGTGCCAGGAACATATTTATTTGAAAAAAATATTATTTTTCAAACCTCTAAGCATGATGAACAATAATGCCCATTACTGTCTAATGATCTTTGAGTCCATACTATGAAGGCTAGGTGGTTATTATTAGGTGCTTAGTAAGTCTGGCTTTCATGTTAGCCGAGATTTAAACTTTATCACAGCTCTGGTATTCAACTAGTTTTAAGGAGAAAAAGAAAACCTCTTTCTCTTTTGATCACTGCAGCTATAAAAAAGGGAATGATAATGATCATGATAGAATATGGATGATAATGATTATGATAATGGTGCAGAGCAATCTGACAAAGTAAGGTTTCTGTGAATAGTAAATAAGGTTACCTATCTAGAACCACTTGGTATGGAGTTTAGCACCATCGGGCACCCCAAAAATATTATCAATGCTATTTCATTTTTTTATTTTATTTTATTATTTTTTTTAGAGACAGAGTCTCACCTTGTCACCCTCTGTAGAGTGCTGTAGCATCACAGCTCACAGCAACTTCCAGCTCTTGGGCTTAGATGATTCTCTTGCCTCAGCCTCTCAAGTAGCTGGGACTATAGGTGCCCACCACAACGACCGGCTATTTTTTGGTTGCAGTTTGGCTGGGGCCAGGTTTGAACCCTCCACCCTCGGTATATGGAGCTGGCACCCTACTCACTGAGCCACAGTTGCCACCCAATGCTATTTCATTTTTTATCTTACATTATACATATGATGTCTCCTAATCGAATTTGCTAATAGCATCAAAATGAACTTGATTTTTTATTGATTATAGAATATTTATAATAAGACTAAGTTGGCTTGGTGCCAGCCATATACACCTGAGCTGGCAGGCTCGAATCCAGCCTGGACCCAACATACAATAATGATGGCTGCAACCAAAAAATAGCCAGACATTGTGGCAAGTGGCTGTAGTCCCAGCTACTTGGGAGGCTGAGGCAAGAGAATCACTTAAGCCCAAGAGTTTGAGGTTGCTATGAGCTGTGACACCACGGCACACTACCCAGGGTGATAGCTTGAGACTCTGTCTCAAAAAAAAAAAAAAAAAAAGGCAAAGTCACACACTACCCCAAAATGTATAAGAACTCCATCAATTTTCTAAGGCAGCTGTAAGAAAGTCCTACACATCATGTGATTTAAAACAACAGAAATTTATTCCTTCACAGTTCTGGAGACTATAAATATGAAATCATCATTCTGCAAACTATCCTTTCTAGCTTCTGGTGATTGCCAACAATATTGACATTTCTTGGCTTGTAGCTGTTGGCCTTGATTCTAATGTGGCCACATCCCTTTGGTGTGTGTCTGTGCCTCTGTTTCCTGTTCCTTTCTCTTATAAGAGACACAGCCATTGGATTTAGAGTTAATTCATACCTGGTGTGCCTTCATCTTAACTTGATTACATCTTCAAAGACCCTATTCTAAAATCCCACCAGCAAACGTCAAGACAAAAGCCGTCAGTGAAAAAAACCTACTGGGAATACAAAATGAGCAAAAGTAATGCAATGGAGAAAAACAAACAAAAAAATGAGGAGGTAGAAATTAAAGAGGCAAGGAGAAGGGGTATCTAGGAGAATTTTATATAAATATTATTTTAAAAGTGACCTATCATTTTTTCAAAACTACATAGAAACAAAAAAGAGGGGGCTCTATGGAGTTAGAAACTACACTGTATCCTACCTCCTCTAAAAGTTCGAGCCACTGATTTCTCATAAAACTGAAAAACTAAAAATGTTGAGTCAAACCCATTAAAAAGTTGTTAAAAGAAAACAAGAAGAAGTAACAAATTAACGTCCCCAAAGATGGTAATAATCCTATGTGAATTCAGAACAAAAAAAGAAAAGAAAAAACAAATAAAATAATTTCACTCAAAAACACTGAGATTAGTTTGACCCAACTCTACTCTTTCTGTCATGGAATATAATGAATAAAAATACAAAAAAAAAGTCTTCATCAGAGCATTTTAATTTGTACAGAACAAAATCAGGTTAGTATAAGAATGAGCAAGTGATACGGGAAGAAGAAATAAAATTAGTGAATGAAAACTAAGACAAAAGCAGAATTGTTTGTTAAAAGCTGTAATGTATTCCATTTAGAATGAAAGAAATTCACTTGATTATTTTTAGAATTAAACAGAAATGTTTCCTATTTTTCTTTCTTTATTTTGTTCTGTTTTTCTAATTCAAAAAAAAAATTTTTTTTTGAGACAAGAGCTGCTCTCAGTAGAGTGCTGTGAAGTCACAGCTCACAGTTCACAGCAACCTTAAACTCTTAGGCTTAAGCGATTCTCTTGCCTCAGCCTCCCAAGTGATTCACGGATTCAATGCAATTCCCATGAAAATACCCATATGTTATATCATGGACCTAGAAAAAAAATAATCCTAAACTTTACATGGAACCAAAAAGATCCTGAAGAGTCAAAGCAGTCCCAAGCAAAAAGAACAAATTTGAAGGCATCACACTGCCTGACTTTGAGCTATACTACAAGGCTGTGGTACTGGCCTAAAAGTGGACACACAGATCAACCACACTGAATGGGGAACCCAGAAATAAAACCATGTAGCTTTAAGCAAATGACCTTGGATAATGCAGACAACCACAGACACTGGGGAGAAGATGCCCTGCTCAATACACGGTGCTGGGAGTACTGGACAGCCGTGTGTGGAACATTGAAACGGCACCATCATCTCTCACTAAATACAAAAATTAATTCTGTGGATAAAAGACTTCAATGTAGGGAATACAACCATAACATTCTAAAAGAAAATATAGGAAAAATTCTTCTAGACATTGGCATAGGCAAAGAATTTATAACCAAGATAGCAATGGCAAATAAAACAACAAAAGTAAGTCAACTTAAATTTAAAAACTACTGCACACCAATAAACAGAGTGAGTAGACATCCAACAAAATTGGGAGAACAGTCACAAACTATAGGCAAAGGACCAATAGCCAGAATCTGTAAACTCAATCAGCAAAAACCCACAAACAACCCCCTTAAAAAGTGGGCAAAATACATGAACAAGTTTACAAAAGCTGATGGACACATGGCCTACAGACCTAAGAAGAGATGCCAAGCCAACATCACAATCATCAGAGCAACACAAATCAAAACCATATGAAATGCCATCTCACCCCTATCAGAGTGGCCATTATTACAAGTCATAAGGCAATAGATGGTGGTATGGATGTAGCAGGGGTCCTCAATCTACGGCCCGCGGGCCCCATGCGGCGGTGTGATTGTATTTGTTTACATTTTTTTTTTTACTTCAAAAGAAGATATGTGCAGTGTGCATAGGAATTTTTTCATAGTTTTTTTTTTTTTAAACTATAGTCCAGCCCTCCAACGGTCTGAGGGACAGTGAACTGGCCCCCTGTTTAAAAAGTCTGAGGACCCCTGAGAGAGATAGGAATGCTTATACACTGTTGGTGAGACTTCAAATTAGTACAACCTCTATGGAAAACAGTATTGAGATTCCTCAAATGAATAAATGCAGACCTCCCATTTCATCCAGCAAACTCACTGTTGGGTACTTAGCTGTACCTAAAGTGATGTCAATGCATGAGTGAATAAAGAAAATGTGATACACACACACGGACACACACCATGCAGAACTACACACACACATGCACACACACCATGCAGTACTACACACACACACATGCACACACACCATGCAGAACTACACACACACACATGCACACACACCATGCAGAACTACACACACACGTGCACACACCATGCAGAACTACACACACATGTGCGCACACACCATGCAGAACTACACACACACGTGCACACACCATGCAGAACTACACACACACACGCACACACACCATGCAGAACTACACACACACACGCGCACACACCATGCAGAACTACACACACACGCGCACACACCATGCAGAACTACACTCATGTGCGCACACACACCATGCAGAACTACACGCATGAGCGCACACACACCATGCAGAACTACACACACACACGCGCACACACCATTCACAACTACACACACACACGCACACACCATGCAGAACTACACTCATGTGCGCACACACACCATGCAGAACTACACACGCGTGCGCACACACACCATGCAGAACTACACACACGTGCGCACACACACCATGCAGAACTACACACACGTGCACACACCATGCAGAACTACACACACACACGAGCACACACCATTCAGAACTACACACACACACGCGCACACACCATGCAGAACTACACACACACACGCGCACACACCATGCAGAACTACACTCACATGCGCACACACACCATGCAGAACTACACACACACGCACACACACCATGCTGAACTACACACACACACGTGCACACACCATGCAGAACTACACACACGCACGCACACACCATGCAGAACTACACACACACACGTGCACACACCATGCAGAACTACACACACGCGCGCACACACCATGCAGAACTACACTCACGTGCGCACACACCATGCAGAACTACACACACGTGCACACACCATTCAGAACTACACACACACACGCACACACCATGCAGAACTACACTCACGTGCGCACACACACCATGCAGAACTACACACACACGCGCGCACACACCATTCAGAACTACACACACACATGTGCACACACCATGCAGAACTACACTCACGTGTGCACACACACCATGCAGAACTACACACACACACATGCACACACACCATGGAGTACTACTTGGTCATCAAAAGAAATGAAATAATGTCCTTTGCAGCAAGTTGGGTGGAACTGCAGACCCCTATCCTATGAGAAGCATCTCAAGAATGCAAAGTCAAACACTATATTCTCACTAATAAGTAGGACGTAAACAATGAGTACACATGTCCACAGAGAGAAATAGGGGGCATTGAAAACCAAGAAGGGGTAGAGGTGGGAGAACAGGGTGGGATAAAAACTTCAGTCACTATGTACCACGTGTACCTCTCTGATGAAGGACATTCTGAGCTAAGCATTACACAACACATCTATGTAACAAAACATACACATGACCTTAGTATTTTGGGAAAAGACTTAAAAATAAGAAAACATGTTTATTCTCACAAATCAAAAAAATAGTTTTTCTATATGTTTGGTTTATTTCCCTTTTCTTTCTTTGTGTGGTCTTTAAACTTGTTTTTGGGCAGATCCTGGTGTCCCTTCTTTTTGAGAAAAATGGTTACATTTTCTAATTTAAAATTTATCTTTTTCTTTTTCTAAGCTTAAAGTATACCAGACATTTATTAATAAATAAGATTTTTAGAGGTGAGCTGCAACTTTCCACAGAGAACCATCATCTTAAAAAGATTATGGCCTCTTCATTCCCACGCCTTTTATCACAAATCTGAAAAGCTTATAAACTTTCCATAATTCTGTGTCCTGTCTGCAGGTAAGACCAAAATTTAGAGAGTAATAGGGTTCTCCACTTGGAATATAAAAATACACTAGTCTCAGTTAAATTTTAATTCCAGGCACACAGGGATAATATTGTATTTCATTTTTTCTGGGCAACCCAAGAGAGCAGGCATAGAAAAAAATTGAAACAAGAGAAGCAACTCAATATTGTGCATTCTCTTTGAATATTTATCAGTTATAAAAGGGTCACTAGCACCAACCCAGCTTCACCACCTCACCCACATACATCACTGCCCATTGCAGGCATCAATAACAGATATTGATTAAGCTGGAAACTAATTTGTCCATTTCTGATGATCATCTAGAGGAGCTAAAACATTGGGTTTTACAAACAGGATTGGAAATATAGTAACATAAGGATAAATCCAGATGCCAGAATTCTGCTCAGAGAAGGAACCATGGGAGTACAAGGAACAATTTGACATGTTGCTTTTCATTTACAGACTCTGTTAATCTAGCTCTAAAGAGATTGTCGTGGTTAGTAATACTAAGTTGTTTTTTTCTTGTTTGTTTTGTTATTTTGGTGGAATAATAATGTCTGGACAAGTCCCAAATTGCATATATAAAAATGGTTAGGGTTGTCAAGAATATGTTTTCATTTCCATTCATTTCATAACCAATAATCCATGGCTTCATTAAACTAATAATGGAAAAAATATTTTAAGAGTAGTTATTTGAATGAATGCCCAAGTGTTATCCTGACTAGGCCACCAATTTGAGGCCCACGTGGTATACTGAATGGTGCACTAATAAGCCTGTTGGGAAAGGAGAGTCAGGAGGTGAATTCTACCGTGTATCAACTTTAGTTGTGTCAATATTCCCACCATAGCTAATTCCAAGCTCCCACAACATCTTGCAAAATCTCTAAATACTTAAAAATCAGCTGTCACAAAATTAAATGAGCAACTCTAGCCCATGGCCATGTGTTACATCCCACGCCAGAGGATACAGGCAACTTATTGCATCCTATTCAGTTGATATCTGTTTAAATATCTGTCATGACTAATATGAGCTCTCTAAAGGCAGGAACAGATCTCATTCTTCCTTGTATCCTGAAATATTTATTAGTCCCTGGCATATAGTGGGTGATAAATAAAATAAAGCTTGGTAGAATTAAGTAATAAAAAATCCTTAAGCTGTTTAGAAACATTGGTGCTTATATTACATAAGATTCTTATCTCATCACTTCAATTATAATTCTTCCAAAGGAAAAACATTAATTTATCCTTCTTATCAGGATGCCAAGTAAACTGAGTTTAATGCTTTCTGATTGTTGCCCTCCATTCCAAATGTCGATAGAATTTTATTTTTCTTTTCTTTTTTATTAAATCAGAGTGTGTACATTAATGCATTTATGGGTACACTGTGCTGGTTTTATATACCATTTGAACTACAACAAACTAGTTAACATAGCCTTCACCGCAGTTCCTTAATTATTGTGGTAAGACATTTATACTCTACACTTATTAGATTTGACGTGTACCCTTGTAGAATCCTGTGGTCTGACCAATTACCCTCCCTTCACCCATCCTCCTCCCTCCCTTCCCCTCCCCCTCCCCCTCCTCTTTCCCCTTCATCTTGGGCTGTAGTTGGGTTTGAACAACACTTTATTCAGTTATCTCTCTGGTGAATTCTCAGAATTAGAGCTCCCACTGTAGTTTTAGTATATACCGTGTTTCCCCGAAAATAAAACATCCTCCAAAAATAAGACCTACTTCCAGGTTTCCTTCTGGGTGAAATATAAGGAATCCCCCCGAAAATAAGGCCCCCCCAGGCTCTGTCTTGGAATGAAAATTAATTTACCATAAACTGGTTGCTAGAGCCACCCCGACTGGCGTCTAGGAGGCCGAGCGGAAGTCGGAGTGAGCCGAGAGCATGGGGCAGGAGAGAGGAGGAGACTTTCCCAGATGCGTGAAGAAGAACAGGAGGATCAGAGCCCACGGGACACGGCAAAGGTGGTGAGTGCTGGTCTGTCTCTGGTGACACTGCCTGATGCTCGTGGCTGCCCTCATGATGACTCAAGGTAGGATTCAGTTTGTCTGGTTTGTGTTGACAACTACCGTACTACCGTATGGTATACAGGTAATAAATTTCCTTTATTTTCATTTAACAATAAATGTGTACCGTATTCTTCTTCATGGAAAAATAAGACATCCCCTGAAAATAAGACCTAGCACATCTTTGGGAGCAAAAATTAATATAAGACACGGTCTTATTTTCGGGGAAACAGGGTAGTTTCTGTGACTTGGGTAGACACATTTCAACAGGAGTCATATATATCTTGTTATCAAAATATCGAGTTCACAGATACTGATATGTTGCACACAAGCTCAGCATGAAATGGATACAAGTGGTCTGTCAGTGAAAGACTCATGATGAACAATTCATTTCAGGCTTAATGCCTAACTAATGATGAGAAATAAGAAAAACAGGATGTGGTTAGTTTACTGAATTTATTCTAATAGCTCTATTTACATAAGGCAATATAGTTTTCATTAAAATCAAACACATTAACATTCAGAAAAGATTTTCATTTTTTTTTCTTTAAGGAACAAACCAAGGTAAAACAATAAAACAACTTACAAAATACCATAACCATTTAAAAATTATTTTTCATGCAACTTTTATGATATAGTGACGTGTTGATGGCTTGTGCATGTAATATTGGACTGCACATAAAATAAAGTAACAACAATATTCTGCTTAAACTTATCAGACTTGTTAAGCCTTGTTCATTAAAAGCCAGGAGATTGGGAAGATGAGAGGGATGCAGTGAAAATGAATGAGAAGGTAGAGAGTTAGGTGAAAGGAAAACCAAAAGAATGTGCCACCCTGGAAGTCAAATTCAGAAAGTGTCAAGTATGAACAGGTGTATCAGATGCTCCTGATGATTGAGAACCATGAAAATGAAATACACTGTCATAATTAGCAAAGGGGGGCATTGGTGTTCTAGACAATAGAATAGCAGCCTTCACAATGCAGTGGGGACAAAAGCCTGACTAAAATAAATTCAACAGAATGGAATGAGAACTGGACTCAATCATTAAGAAAACTTCTTTGCAAAGTTCTGTTATAAGGAGACAAGTGGATTGAACTTAGTTTGAGGAGAACTTGAGATCACAGAAATCTTGTTTTATCTTTAATATTGGAAAGATAATGTTAAGTTTGTATGTAAGTGACAATCACCCAAAACGGAGGAGAAAATTAAAGATGGAGGTGCAAGTGAGAGGAATTGGACACACTGGTTCAGATGACTTCTTTGTGGGTTTTTGATATAAATGTAGTGAAAGACCCTCATTCTCTGGTTACTCTATGTAGCACACTAACAAAATCTATTAAACACTCTTAGGTAGCTTATTTTCTACAGATACTATACCTGCTGAACTCTGCTAGCAAAGTGAAGCTGTGTTATTATAAAGAATCAGTATATTTGTTTTAAAATCTATATCAACTGTACATGCAATTATCATTATATAAGTTAGATCTTAATCATTTAATGAAGTGATAAATGAATGATTAATGAAAATAGTATGTTTGGTATAAACTACGAGTTTAAGACAAAGATAAGTTTGCAAAAGAAAAACAATGTTATGATAGGTGGTACACTTATTAAATCTATAAGAGCACTTATCAAAACAATTAACAGAGATTGCACTTAGACTCTTTTGAAAGTATCTTTTAGTTATTACTCTTCCTAAAAAAAAAAAAAAAACCCTGAAAATTAAATGCTATGAAATGGTTTGTGAGTGGTTTATGAAAGAAAAAATATGCATTGAATCCAAAGAACATACACATATTCAGAAAGAAAGCTTTGAAATTGCCTCAAAAATGATGAAAATATTTTATTGTATATTAAAGTAGTCTCATTTATTTAAGCAAAAATAATAGTTTTGAATTATTTTGTATGGCTTGGCACCTAAAAGATATTTTAATTAATTGACTAGTAGCATTTCAATTAGTTTATATAGGTATGATTCTTAACTATATTTCTCAACCTTTGTATTGCAGCTAAACTGGTAGTCAAGGAAGAGAGTTAAAGACTTATTTATATAATCTACAACATAAAATTTTAAGAAAATAAATAATATATAAATGAAAAATATAAGTCTCTCAAAAGTGGAAGAAAATAATTCATATAAAAATAAATAACATACGAAACAAAACCACAACAGAGATTATCAACAAAGCCTCCAACAGATTCTTTTTTAAATGATGACATAAACAAACATTTTGCTACACATAGAAAAAATACACACAAAGCATAATTAGAAATAGAAGGGATATGACTAAAAAGGCAATATAAAATTTATATATAAATGTGGTAAGCAAAAATTTCCACCAAACTTTAAAACATAGAAAGGAAAGAAATTTTTTATCAAAAACTGTAAATGTTCAGGGTTAGGTAAACAGATGGCAGAATAGGAGGTGACAAGTATTCTTCACCCATCTTCAGTCAAAAACATCTCTGTGTGAGTCTCAGGATTCAGGTAGAAAGTTGTAAAACCTCAGCTGAGCCTAAGACCTACCTACAAAAGTTATTTTAAGAGTGCAGCCTGGCACCCAGGTGACTGATATGCTGATTGTGCTTCCAAGTTCAAGTCCAGAAAAGGCCCAGTTCACCAAGCGGCTAGGATTCAGCTTGCAAGCAAAACCATCTACAAAAGGTCTGGAAGAATTCACACAAACTAGTGACTTTCCAGAGAGGCTTGTCTACCCGGTGATATCATTCTGAGCAGCAAACCTGAAAGTTGCCCTGTATCTCAGCTGTAGCCCTCTGAACTGATGTCTCAACTCAGAAATTCTTGCACAAGGACCTAGAAGGATACCCATCCATATTATACAGACCCAGAAGTCTGAGCATCCATAATGAACTCATCAAATTCCATCCCCCAGAAGATTACAAGGTGGCCCAATTGCAGCTCCTGAATTGCCTCTCATGGTTGGAGATCTATACTGTAGGTGCAGGGACTTACTAAGAGACACTCATCTCAGTTGAGACAAGGCTCTCCAGCCTCCATCCCACAACAGATCATAAGGAACTCCAGTCTTAGCCCCACTTCCTCCTGTTGCGGTAGAGGAGCTAGCCTACTGGTGCAACGACCTCCTGAGTGATGCACATTTCTGTGAAGTAACACACTGGGTTCATCAGCCTCCTTCCCACACAAACCATTTGCGGATCCAGTCTCACTTCTGGCCCTTTTTACTAAGATATGAGCTTATTTATCCTGGCAGGAATCTGCTGGAAACTATATCTATATAGGTCACTAGGACAGTCTTCTTTTTGTGGATCCCTTGTCAGGTATCCCACACAGCCTTGGTTCCCTCCCAATATCCATCTCAGCTGAAAAGAAACATCAACTCTGGAAACTATGCAAGATTCAGGGCAAACCTTAGATTGGACTACCCTCTTGTGCTAAGGCAGCTACAGTAGTCACAGGCTCAGAGAACACAATTGTCAGTCAACTAAAAAATTTAGCAATGTTTTCAAAAAAAAAAAAAAGGCACAGAGCTATGAAGACTAGAATAAAGATGTAATCCCTTGATGTACATTCACAAGCATTAACATTTAGAGAAATACAACTTACCAAACAATGAGGTGCCCAAGAGTAACCTTCAAGTGATAGATAATGTTGATTCCTTAGACAAATAACTCAAAATAACAATTCTAAAGAAGCTGAATGAACTTTAATAAAACACATATAATAAATTCATAAATAAATCAGAGAAAATGAACAGAAAGATTAAAACAATATGAAAGAAAAACAGAAACCTGGAGCTAAAAAATACAATGAATAAATGAAAAATGCAATAGACAGCAACAGAAACAAAATTGATTAAACAGAAGAAAAAGCAAGGCATGATAAAAGACTATTTGGAAACATACAGCCAGAATGGAAAAAAGAAAAAAGAATTGAAACATACAAAGAAAGCGCATGAGATCCATGTGACAACATCAAAGAGCAAATGTTTGGGTTGATGGAGTAAAAGAAGAAATTGAAAAAGAAAAATGGATAAAAAGATGATATAAAAAATAACTTAAAAATTTCCAAACCTGGATTAAGATATAAATACTTAGATACAAGAATGTCAGAAGACAACATCAGATACAAAACAAATAAGTATGCCCCAGGATATAATGAAACTCACAAAGGACAAAGAGAAGATTCAGAAAGCAGTGGACCTCTCAGCAAAAAAACCTTACATGAAGATATAGAATGGTATCTTAAGAATGGAGAAGAAAGAAAACCTTTCCAACCAAGATTACTGTATCCAGCATATCTATCCTTAAGAAATAAAAGAAAGGTAAAAAAAAAAAAAATTATATAAACAAAAGCTGAGGAAATTCATTGCAACCAGTCCTGTCCTATGAGAAATGCAAAAGAAAAGGACACTAATGTTGTTGCTATACTAATATTGTAACCAAGACATGTAAAAGACAAAACTATTAAAAATAACTACAAAAATTAGCTAAAAGGTAGGTCATATGAAAAGCATATATTTTGATATCAAAAAAGTCAAAATAAAGGAATTTTGTGTACAGAGATTTGGGGGTTGTTTCTCTCTTATTTTTCCTTTGTGATTAATGTTAAGTTAATACCAGTTTTAAGTAGTTTGTTATAACATTATTATGTGTTTTATAAGCCTCATGGTAACCAAAAAGAAAACCAAAATAGATACAGTAAAGATAAAAAAGATAAGGATTTGAAATATGCAACCAGAGAAAATTATTTAACCACAAACGAAGAGAGCAAAAAAGGAAGAAAGAAATAAGAGGGATTTTAAAACAAATGGAAACAAGTAACACAGTGGAAGTAGTAAGTCTTTGCCTATCAATAATAACACCAAATGTTAGTGGACTAAATCCTACAATTAAAAGACATAAGAGTGGCTAAATGGATTAAAAAAATAAGACCCAATTATATACTTCCTATGAAAAACTCATTTTACCTGTAACACCTGACATAAAGTGAAGGTATATTATCTTTAAGGAAAAAGATATTCCATAAAAATGAAAATAAAAATAGAACAGGAATAGCTATAGTCATGTTACATAAAATTCACTTAAAGTCAGAACTATAAAAGCCTTTATATAATAATAAAGAAGTCAAAACTGAGGGATATTTAGATTATTTCTAATTTTTTTATTTTTGCTGGAAAGCAATTAATAGTAAGCTTCTCCTGAGATGAAATGTGAAAGTCTCTTGGCTTCCAGAATTTCTAGTTCATATGTAGTTTCAATTTGATATCCAAAGCACTCTATGATGGTGTTCCTTATTAACTCCATTGTAGGAAAGGAGGATCAGAAATACTAAATAATATTCTCAAGATTATCAATCAGATATGTGAAAAGCCCATATTTATGTACAGACCTATTTCCATCCCAGAAACTCTGTTCTAACCAAAGCATTGGAGTATACATATATATCTCATATATATAAATATATTATTATATTATGATATATAGATCTCATATATGTGATATATATCATATTTATGATTATATGTAATGATAAATATCTAATTCACATAGATTTTGATATTAATTATTTTTCTGTTTTTGCAAAGCACATATTTTTCCCAATCTCAAAATATAGCAATAATGGTTTATACAATTGCCCAAATATACTAAAATACAATAAAGAATAAACTAAATTATACTTATAAGATGACCTTTTAAAAAATATTTTTACTTACTTTGAAGTTTTCAGTAACAAAAGGAATATTGACATGAAAATAATAGACTGTTACTAACTCAGTTTAAGACAATCAAATGATAAAGAAACTCATGAGATTGCCGCTGCATGAAAGAAACTTAAGTTTATTACTCTGAGATCATAAGTGTCGATCTTTGCAAGCACATGCTGACTGAAAATCATTACTGATATCTGTGTCCCTTTAATTATTTTAATAGCAATAAAATAAGAATCAACATCTTCATCTCTTCAAGAAATGCTTTAGTTATGAAAAATTAATTAAGTGATGGTTGCATGATAGTTATATCTTTTCTTATCAAAATCATAAAAGCATAGAGAAGGAAAGAAGTGTCTACAATTAATAAAAGTTCCATATAATGTGTGTGTCTATAATTAATAAAACTTTCACAAAAAGAAAGTTTAGCATGTATGCATGTGTTAAGGGTGGGAGTTGTTAGGCATAGTGAGAATTTCTCTACAACAATGAAAATAGGAAAAAATTAAGTTTCACCCATAAAAAGATGGCTAAAAATATGAAAATATTTTTTAAAAATTTTGCCAATACTCGTAAATTTCATCACTCTTCCATAACATTCCCCTTCATCACAAAAGTAATACAAGAATTATGCAAAAACTTCCTTTAAATGGACCATAAAATAGCAGGTAAATATTTACTATTATTTTCATTGAAAATTTCACTGCAAATTTCTTACATATATTTTGTCAGGCATTGTCATTCAAAATATGTAGCTTTGAGCATAGTTTCTATGTAAAGAGTATATAATATTATCATAACAGAACTTTGTAATATTAATTGCTTCAAACTGGCCCTCCAACATCACTGCATGCTTTCCTATAGAGGGATTTTATTTTCTTTTTAAATCCCTTTGCTTTTTGAATAGATATCAAAAATTTTGATAAATTTAAGATATATTTTTAAATGTTGCATTCACATTGAATAAATTTTTTGTAAAAAGTGACTTTATTTATGAGTCCTAATGACCAAGACAAAATCAAGAGTATGTGTGTAACATACATAACCAGACAAATAATTCGTAGGTAAGTGAATAACTCATCTAAATCTATAAGAAATAAAATAGCAGAATAAGTTTGTGTCAGTTTTAAGTAGCTTGTTATAACCATAATATACAGAAGAGAAAATGCAAATGGCCAATACATGTAAGTTGATTGACCTTAGAATTCACTGTTAATCAAAAAAACAACTATTGCAAACACACCCTATTGTCAAACTTCAAATTTTAGATATTGACAAGACTAGTCTAGTGTCTAGGACACCATTACCTCTCATTAGTTTATGCAGGGTAGAAGAAAACACTGATACAGCCACTTTAAAAAATAATTTCACATTACCTGCAAAATTTAATAAGGTCCAACACCCGGAGCTATAAAAATATTATCAAGTATAACATAAAAAAGCAGAAACTCTTACCCTTGATAAGAAAGACCTGTGCAGGAATGAGCATAAGAGCCATGCTTTGAATACCAAGAAATTGGAAACAAATTAAATGTCTATCAAAAGGAGAATGAAAGAGTGAACACTGACATATCCATGGACAGAACAGCATGCACCATTAAGAATGAATAAACCAAATCCTAGACCTTAAAAATATGCATCTCCAAAATATGCGATCAAATACATCTCGGAGGAATAAAGTTCCCAAACTATTTTACTAAGAAATACACATGAAGTGAACTATAGAGGAATGCAAGGGAATAAGAACACAGAATTCTGATTTTCCTTGGATTAAAAGGCGTGCGATGTGTTTGTGAATGAAAACCCAGACTTTCAAAGGCCTTGCTGATTCCGTGTCCTGTGTCTTACTTGCTTTCAGAAAACACACACTGAAAGGATAAACGGATACACAGCAAGTAAAAAAGTGAAACCAAAAGAAGAAATACCACCACTTATAAAGGCCGTCACCTGACTGAAGTCATCTTTCTACTGAAAATTATTTGTTAATTAAATGATATCATATGGGATCTTACTTTAGAGTCCCTGACTGTTCTAATATTTAGTTCAGTATTTCTGTGAAATGGCACAATTTTGGTAAATGTGGGTAATGTACCTACAACTGGCTTAGAAGTACAGACTTCAGCGTTCATAATGTTCTTCATCCACAAACCTTTTGCCTGATATTCACTCTTTAAAATAAATATACAATGAGAGATACCAAATTCATTTCACTTTCATAAACAGATTAAGAAATGATATAACTATGTGTACATGAGACAACGTCAGAATATAATACAGTGACTACACATCTACAGAGAGACACGTTGTGCTCATTGGTGTAAGTAGGGAGTAACTCGCAAGTACTAAGTCACAAAATTTTAAATGTAATGAAAAGCTTATCTTCACAATCAGCTTTCTACTGTGAGAAATAACTATGTCTTTATTCTACTCTCACTTTTAAAGTTTACTTTACTCTCTAGTAGTTACTCTGTCTCTTGCTGAAGAGCCTTACTGCCAATTTCAAGTCTGAAATGAAAAATGTGAGCATAGGTGCATTAGGATTAATTAAAAATGCAGGTGGTAGTGTGCATTTGTATAAAAAGCCAGTAGTAGTCATGAATTAGTTCTTTATCTAGAAGGCACAGCTAATATTTCAAATAGATGCCAAATGTAGTTTTCCTTTAACTACCTCTCCTCCTAAAATCTTTTTGGCACTAAAGTTGGAAATATTCAATTCTGAATCCATACCTGGGACATAATTCTTGTGCCTCCAGAACAATGTACCAGACTAATCAGGAAAGTTGACATGTGACTACTGCTCAGATATTCATTTTGCCTTTTAAAGAAAAGACAGTTTCGTTTGTATAAAGAACATAAGAAATTGGAAAGAAAAACCGAATGCCTAAAAACCTGTAAAGTTTTGTATGTCTATGCTTACCAGACAATGAAACAGGGTTAAAGCTTTTGTCCATCCTATCCTGGTAAGCCTCCTTTTCTATATGTGGCCATTGAACTTAATTAAAAGCAGTTCTGAGGCCACCATTGTTGCAAGAAGCAATGTTAAAGTCATAGCCAAGTGAAGGAGAAAAGTTGGAATTTGATATCCGATACATATTCATAGGGGTCTCGGCCAAAGCCAATACTTGATGGCTTTTTCTTTCCTGTATTAAATAAGGAAACAATGCTTTGCTTTAAAATTCAAATTCTGTATAGGAACTATCAACCAAGATATAAAGGAGAATAATTATGAAATATCTAACCAAAATGATTAACTCATACATTACAGTAAATATAAACCTCTCAAGCCAATTTTTGATGACCCAAACCTGCCACATTTTTCTTTTTATTTCTGTTTAAGTGCACATGCCCCCCAAAGTGGTGAAGCACATAATGCTTTACTCTGTTACTCTTGAAGGTTTTCATTCTTCTTAAAAATGTATGACAAAATGCAAATAATATATAGAAACTGAACAAGAACCAACAGAAAAGCAACCCAAATACGAAAAGATTTTCTGAATTCTTTTGTGGAAACCGGTACTATAAATATGATTGAGGCTTATAATTTTACTAAGTTAATAAAGGAATATTCTAAAAATGTCTTAACTACGTGTCGTATTTGATTTTCAATATTTCTGCAAGCAAAAATATCCCCTGTGACATACTCTATACACACCACACTTTATTTACAACAGAACCTTTTCAATATGCATATCACCACATTTAATTTTCAAAACAATGTTTGAAACATAATCATTTGCATTAGACATACAAGGAAATTAGGGTGAATAGAGTTGAAGTCCCATCGCCAGGAAATGGCAGACCTGGGGCAGGCTTTCTATTTCTATAAACATATATTTTCTAGTTGCCATAACTTTAAATTCAACAAGCTTTACATACAGCCTTATCAATTCAAACTTTGGCAAGCTCCAAGATTTAAAAACAGCAATGTAATTATGTTTTGGAATGTAAGAAGTATGGAATTATGTAATATGCATCATGCAATAAAATGGAACTATTTCTGATCTTTTTCTTCCGAGCTCTCTACCTATTGGAGAAAGGAGAGATGACTGAACAAGCTTTAGATTTGTGAGTCTTAGTTTTTTCAGCTTATTGTTTTCTTTATTGGATTACTGGTTGTTTCACTTATATATACATAGTATTCATGTTTAACTCCATAATGCAAATTTCTACCAAGGATGGTGTCTGGGTGCCCAATAAAGTGCAGGAATCGATGAGAACTGGAGAGAGATGATAGTGCGGCAGACCCAGCACCAGGCTTACAAAGCAGCCACCGGTTCTTGAGGAAGGTGCTGGGAGCGAGACAGTTTCCTAGCCGGCATGCAGATGTTTTACTGCCCGGAGAAAACCCTCAAGCAGCTGCATGCATTCATGGGTTAAGATTGGTCGCTCATTCGCAAGCAGGTGTTAGACATTAGACATTCGTGGTACAGCAGGGTGGGAGTTGAGCCGGGGAGAAAAAGCACGTAAGGGTCATTAAGCACGTAGCTCCAGGACATGGGACCCCACACCTGGTGTATAATGCGTCAATAAAAGGCCACGACAGAGGTTGCTCAGGGCTCTCCCTGCACCTATGGGAAGCCCACCTCTTGCAGGCATTTGTACCTTCGATCTGTGGTCCCAGCTCTTTATATTCATGCGGTGACAGGGTGCCCACAGTGGGCACTGAAAGACAGAGCTTACATACCTCATTCTTTATCTGTGGGTGGCTGGGCAGGTGTCCAGGACTGAATTTTCTAAACCTAATCCCTCTCCGAATGCCTTTTGACATTTAAAGTCATCTCCTGCTAATCTTATGCTACACTGCTACTTCCTATGCTTAGGGAAGATATATATTCTTTATAGTCTCGGTGGAATATAATTCCAATAATCACCTAAATCCCCAAACACAGGATCTGGAAAGCCAGGAACTTCTATCTAATCACCTTACTCCTTCCTGCCTGATGCAGCCACATGTGGAATTTCTCCTAGAGTCACAGTTCTCAGATTAGAACATAAGAATCCTTGAAGAAGCACTATGAAACACTGATTCTGGTACTGACTCTTCAAGATTCTGATTTAAAATTATGCTACCCTCAAAAAAATTGTCAGAATATCAAGGGATGAAGCATGATATTGATGCTTTTCAATATCTTGCAGCTGATTTCACAGCACATCAAGGATCATCTTCCTGGAATGGAAGCCGCCCTCGAGCTTCTTCCACGAGGGATCAAGTCAGTATTTCCTGCCTTATATTCTCACACTACCTCCTATCCCTAAAAGGTTCAACCAAGCACCTGCTTCCCTTATCTGCTCCAATGCAGATTCCACCCTGGAAAGAAAAAAAATTAGACACATTGAAATTTTTATTTGCACATTTGATTATATATTGCAGAGATCACACTTTAGTAGAATATTGTCCATGAATGTAAAAAAATTATTCATATTCATCACTTATCAGAGCAAATTAATAATCCTAATAAGCATTTATTTACAAACAAGTCAACAAAATTGCCGTAAATAATCATATAGATTTAAAGTCTTCCTCCCAAAAATAAAATCCAAATTTCATCCTAAGAGCAAATTAAAATATAACAAATGTGATGGAGTTAACCATAATCAGCATAATGTATGCAACTGGAAGAAAACTTCTCATACCAGGGACCCTTCCTCTTAATAGAAACAAAAGAGTGAAGAATGCCTCCAAAGCTTGGCCTGTCTCAGGGTTATCCCTGGCCTAGTTTCTGTCCCATCAGACTTGGAACACTAAAGGACCAGGGGCAGAGTTTGGAAGCACCTGAAAACTCAGTTGAACAGCCCATGGAAGACACAGTTGCACAGTCAGATGTCAGGGGGGGCAAGCAGTCAGGAAATACGCGGGGTTCCCTAGCGCCCCCACCTAGGCTGCTGGTTAAGGTCACCCAGTGCACAAAGAGCACGCGGAGGTTGGAACAGGTTTTTAATGCTCACATCCTTTGAGCCAGGGGGTGTGATGAAAGTGTGTCAAACGGTCTGTGAAGCTAGTGAATGATGCCCCATGATCATATCAATGTACACAGCTAAGATTTAATAAAAAAAAAAATAAAAAAATGAAAAAAAATTAATGTTCACATCCCAGAAAAGGACAGGCAGGATTCATACAAAGAAGCAAAGAAATATGGTCCAATCAAAGGGATGAAAGAATTCTAGAAATGACCCTAAGAAAGCAGAAATCTGACTCATTATTAAAAATAACTGTAATAAAGACTCTCCATGAGCCAAAACAGAATACTGATAAATAACAAAATTAACATAAACAACCTCATAAGTTGTATTTGTATAATCTCCACTTTTTACATCTGCTTTACTTTGGAGCTATATGTAATTCAAAGAGGTCTGCGGCATCTCTGACCTCAGTGAAGCTCTTCCCTTTGTCACCATGAAGCCCTTATTTTTTTTCCTGCTGCTTTCCAGGTCTATTAATGGAGTTGAGACCTTTCTCTCTTTTTTTTTTTTTGGTTCAATCATCATTCAAGACAGTATTCTGGAATTCTGAGACTTCACTTTTCTTTCTTGTTCCTAAATCAAGGATAAATGAATTACGAATTTTTTTCCTGCTCTTAGTTAGAATAATCCCAAGAGTCAAATCCACCATATAATCAAGGTCAGTTTCTTGATGACCAAGATGTTCATAAGAGATGTTGTTCTTATTTTCTACCATAATCTCTGCCCCTTTACTTTTTTTTTTCCTTTGAGAGTACTAGATTTTTAGTGCAAAAATGAAAAATGTCCCTATTTGTAGTTACTGTTGTCTAACCTGGTACTCTCATCAGTGTTCAATTTTTCTGTTTTAATGAGACAGTTTTTAATATATCTCTAAACCTTTCCTGTATTTGTTGATTAATGTAGATGTTAAATAATTTCTATAAAGTATACGTGTAAAAACCTTTTCTCCTCCAGATCTGCCTTAATGCAAGAAATGGCATTCCATGACAGAGGAGAAGAAAAGGCCCAGCTAAAACAAATACACATATTTCTTTTTTTTTCATTTTTGTATTAACCAGACTAAGTTTACCTTTTCCATATCAACTTAAAAAAACATTGTCATGATAGTTGTGTCATACTTCACCTCCATAAAATACTTTTATAAATACGAACACCACTGTAGTCAGTGACTTAATACTATTATAATTGAATCTGATGAAACTTTGACATTTTGAAAGTTCAAGTAAAAAAAAAAGCAGTTGTTCTGACTGATGGGCATAAGGATGTGTCTCCCTCATGTCCTTCAACTGTATTACTACTGTTATTAGATAAGGAAAAAACAATGAGTATGGCTACAATGAAATTCTCTGCACATGTATTAGGATAGAATAAATATATTTTTTTCTACCTGAAGCTAAGCTGTTGCAAACAAAGATATATCTCTTATTTCAGTATTTATAAGGATATTAAATTTCTCATTTTATCTATTAAAGTGTAAATCTATTCTAAGTAAAAATTTAACTTAGTAAAACTTAACAAATAACATGTTGCATTTTCCAGCAATCAGCTTATATTTATTTTTCTATTAAAATAAAGGTGAGAATTCTTTTTAATGACATCAAGATAGTTTCAATACAAGCTGAAGTCCATTAATTAGAGAATCTAGAATGTAAATCTCTATGCAATGTACATTTTTTAAAGATATATGGAGTTTGAAATTGGAAACAGAATTTGAAAAAAGAGCATTAAGCAGACTCAAGTACGTATGATTAACCTTGTAGCATTTTGCTACAGTCGTATCTGCAAAAATAAAGTTGTTCCTCTGTTACAGACCATAGAGACTCTCTCATTGTCTCTGTGGTAAATTACACCAGAATTGGTAACACCACAGTGCCCACCATCAGAGCCTGAGCCTGCCTAACCAAGGGGGTCTGGCACCAGATGCCTATGAAGAAACAGGAGGTGCCCTGTTTGAACTTTAATAGCTTATGACTGCAAAATGTCACAGCAGCAACTAACAAACCTTGGTGGATTTATTCTTTGACCATAGATGTCCAGCAGCAAGTTTGAGAACAAACCGCACATGGCTAGCAGCCCTCTGCACAGCTGCTTTGTAAATAATACTGTAGGGAGGAGACTAAGCTCACACAGCTATTCTGCTAATTGGGGGTTAGCTGATCAAGGCCATTGCCTTAATCCTAGTGAATGGGTCATTGAACAATAAAATGGGGAAGGGTTACATTGTTCTCTCCAGGTAATCCAGGGTGACCCAAATGTGGGATGGAAAATTGCATGCCTGGAAACCTGGTGGATGGTGGGGTCCTGCACATTGTGGGTGTTTAGGCTGCCCCTGGATATAACTCTCAAAAATGAAATGCACCATTGGGCCGACAGCCTGAGGCTGAATTGTAGGCCTACTGTCCTTTCTGAGCTGTTGGTGGAATACATAGGAGTTAGTGCTCATGAGGAAGTGGAGAGACATCTTTCCTTTGTATGGTGGGTAGTGCTCACTCCACTGCCACTGTCTTGACAGCCCATCAGACGTCCCTTGACTCCTTCGGGAGATTATTTTTAATGAAAGAATTGCGCTAGACTTCCATTAAGCCCAGCTAGGAGGAATATGTACAATTGCCAATACCTCTTGCTGTACCTGGATGTCTGTCTCTGCTATTGTAGACCTAGGTAAAGGAGATCCAGATCCAGGCCCACGACTGAAGACAGTGGGACCATCTGAAGGACCCTTCTTTGCTCCAGTGGCAACTTCTGACCTGGATTTCTGGGATCCTGAGCTAGTCACTGCACCAGGCAGGTCTGATCATCCTGCTGTGGTAGGGGGTCTTCCTAGGCCTAGTGAAGTTTATCTATATCTATACATATAGATATATAGATATATACAAAATAATGCTATACACCTTAAATATATACAAATTTTATTTGCCAACCATGGCATCATAGCTCACAGCAACCTCAAACTCTTGGGCTCAAGAGATTCTCCTGCCTCAGCTTCCCCAGTAGGGGGGACTATAGGTTTCCACCACATCACCTGGATAGTTTTTCTATTTTTAGTAGAGACAGGGTTTCATTCTTGCTCAGGCTGGTCTCAAATTCTTGAGTTCAAGCAATCCACCTGCTTCGGCCTGCCAGAGTGCTAGGATGACAGGCATGGGCCTTGTAAGGAGGAGTTTATTCTTAAAGCTGCCTTTGAAATAAATGTATTCAAATTTATACAATATAGCACAATTAATTTACTTCATTTGAGATTCTCATTTCTAGTGTACAGATGAAAAACCATTCTCTTCAAGAGGTATCAGAATTCAAAGTTATGATCTTCAAAAAAACCTAAAACACGTGGATTTTTCAGTTTCCACACTTTGTAAAGTCTTCCATTGTTGCTTCTGGGCTAACCTCATTCGTCACTTTCTGGTGGTAGTAAATTCAATATTTATATTGCTAACCGTGTCATTATTGTGTGTACATACACTTTTATTTCTCTACTGATTCAGTAAAAATTTTTCAGAACAACCTTTCACAAAGGTATTTTTTTTTCTTATTGGTATAACATTCCATTTGCTTTTAAAAATTTTTTCCAGGCATTTTTTTTAATTTTTACCCTTGAGAAAACTATTTACTATTAATTTTTCTACATGTGGTCTGAGTCCCATTGCCTTATTACAAATGATAACTGCATTACTCAAAAATAAGTCTAAGACCTTAGAATATTTAAATGTTTGATTTGACAGAAGATGGCATATTGGTCACACACATTTTTATACTCCATTTAAAAATCTAATTTTCCAAGATAATTGGTCCAAAGTTTGTCATCAAATCTTTTTTCCTCATTACAATACTGTTGGGTCTATGACAGCCTATCTTATTTGTGGCTTATCTGTGCTTGCTTTTTGAAACAGCACTTTAATGTTTATTATGTGATGAGTAATGTTCTAAGTACTTTTAAAATAATAATTAACTTCATTTACAAATAAGAAAGCCAAAGCAATAAAAGGATAAAGTGATAGCCTAACTCACATGGGTAGAAAGAAAATAGAACCAGAATTCGAAACCGGGCAAGCTGGCTGGGAAGTCCCACCAAAACTGTCAAGCATAATAAACCGCATTTTAATGCAGTCGAAAAGAACATCACACACAAAGGGGGCACATTGGTACTTTCTGCCATGGTTCTAAATTAAATTATAATCTTCATGAGTTTGAAAGCAGCCAGATTATTTAATTTGTCTGTAAACTTGAAGGAAGGACCATCTGTAGTTTCCAGTCATCAGTAATAATTTTATTGTGGCTATTGTTCCTCAATTCCTCAATATAATGGATTAGACTGAAGTCCCCTGGCTAGGAGTGAGAAGGTTTGAGGCGAAATACTTTCATATCTTTTTTTTTTATTATTTTCTAAGAGAGAAGACTTTTCTACTAGACTTCTTGTTTTACATAAGCCCTAGGCTTTTCCTCATGAGTCTCAATTCCTGTGAAGTTTTGAAATGTGAAGTTTAAAATCACTTCAGCTAATTCCTTCAATTTTAAAATCAAACTTCAGAGCCCTGCTTAACTCTCTGGCAACCCACTGAGATTTTAGGACTGAAGAAGTTTGACTCATTCAAGTTATTCATTTTATTTAATTTCATCCAAAATACTAATTGTTTGCATTGGAGAACAGATTCATAACACGGCCCTCCATAACAACAGAAACTTTAAAAAAAAAAAAAAAACACTGTGTTTAATTTTCCCTCGTTCTGAATATAGATGTCCTTGTTCATTCTTATTCAATAATGTGCTCATATAGAAACCTTACATGATATTAAGGGAGAAATAAAATATAATGTTATGCTTACCATAATAATTCATATCATGTGTTTATTTAGAGTAGTAATGTACGATATACTCACAATTTTCCAATGTGAATTAATATCCTCAAAATTGCTCTTCCTAATTCTTAAGGTCTAATGACAGAAATTTAGAGAAAAATATGATCTACCTTTGAGATCAGCATGTTGTTTTAAGTGTTTCATCTGCTCTAACAGAATATAAGAGACTGGTTTAACAACAAACATGTATTTCCCAAATCTCTTGATGCTGAAATTTCAGTTCAAGATCAGAAACCAGCAGGGACAGTTCTCTGATATTCTTACATGGCAGAGAAATCATCTCTCTGTGTCCCCTCTTATAAGGACTCTAATCCCACTCATGAGGGTTTCATCTCCATGATGTAATTTCCTTCTAAAAGCGCCATTTCCTAATGCATCGCCTTGGGGGTTAAGACTTCAGCATACAAACTTGGGTGGGAGGTGCAAACTTCTAATCCATAACCTGCCCTCAGACCCGCAATGCTCCATTTCCTGGTTTATATTCTTATTTGACTACTAAATATACTAATCACAGAAGAGAGTTTAGGTCAAATAAGGTAAATTGTTTCCTCCAAATGATAACTGGAAAAGGATCATTTTTCTCTCAGAAAGGGGAAATAAAGTGACATTCATTTCTTTTATTTGTAATCATTGGTCATATCAAAACAGAAGAATGTTCAAATGAAACATTAAGGCCCTTTTTATTTACTATTTTCCTGCATTACAGAGAACATAGAAGTACTATATATATATATATTTTTAAAAGTGAGACAAATCTAGAATTGGAGGAAGTTTCAGAGTCCCCAACAATAAAGAAATGTAATAAAGTCTCTGTTTAAAAGGTTTCTAGTTTAAGTGACAAAAATTATATTTGTAGAATTATTAAGGAAAAATAGAGGCACTTTCTGGGAACAATGGGATATAGAAAAATTAGAAAGAAAAAAAAGGCCAAGTGTGTTAAATATAAATCACCTACAGTACGTGGCTGCTGAAAAAATTAATCTGATATTTAAATAAATCACCAAACAAAACAACAGAGAAGAAAATAATAGCAATGTCATATATAACATACCATATATTAAATGTAATATGTTATACATTATATTCTCTCTGTATACTATACAGACACGTATGTACACACACACTTGGCTCTTGAACAATGTGAGAGGTAGGGCTGCTAATCCCTTTGCTGTTGAAAATACTCACATAACTCACATGTACTCATAAAACATTAAACTGAAAAGCTTAACGACTAATAGCCTCTTTCTGATCAGAAGCCTTACAAATGACACAAATAGTTGAATAACATTTATTTTCTATTATATATGATTATAATGTATTCTTATAATAACAAACTAGATAGAAGATAAGATTAAGAAAATTATGAGAAAAAATATATATCTGCTATCCATTAAGCAGAAGTGAATCATGAGAAAGTTCATTGTCTTTAAACCCATAGGCTGAGGCAGATGAGGAAGAGCAGAGTGGATTATACTGTCTCATTGGTGGCAGAGGCAGCAGAAAATCTGTGCATACACCCACACATACATACATACACCCACACATACATACATACATATATACATACACCCACACATACACACATATATATGTAATCATATTTTATATACACACAATAGCAGAGATGATAGCTCCTAAAAAATATCCATGTTGGTCAAAGGATATCCCATAAATGACAGCAACCAGGATGGTGATAGGGATAGAAATCCTAATATAGGAGAAACACTCCATTGAAGGAATTGGAAGTCCTTAATCGGCTGAATAAATTAAAGGTCATGAAATAGCTGTCCTCAGTGGAATTGGACTTGGTCTATTTGGCCTTAGGGATTGAAGTTAAGACCAGGGATAAACGTGCATGGAGCATTTTAATGCAGCATGAATCAATTTAACTTGGACTTTGAAAAGCCCCTCTCATTCTCCATTTATGGACAGCCCAGCCATCCTCCTGTAAGGAATGGGGAAAGTGGGTCGGTAACAGGTATGAACTGTTACAATAATTACAATGACAATTTAACTCACAAGCCTACTAAAGAAGGAAAGGTGTCCATTCCCAACAAAAGGACCATCTTTGCAGATCAGACTGGTGCAGATCAGTAGCGAGGATAGTGCAACAACGTGGAGCCACTAACGTGTCTCCACCGAGCGGCTCCCGGACCTGTGGGAGGGGCTTCCGCAGGGGACTCAAAGTGCGCATAAACACTTTGAGTCAAAACAGCAATAAAATAATAGCAAAGCCCTCTTTCAATGCTTTTGCTTTAAACATTCAAACGTCCACCCCATTATTTCTCTTAGGGCACTTTACAGCACTCTGCTAGATCAAGAGATATTTTTTACCTTATAATATAGGGGATGGTGTGTTCGGATTACCTTGAACTGGCTTTGCACACTCCTTCCTTGCAGGTAGCCTTAACGTTAGCTTATGGTCTGCCAGGAATATGTCAACAGAGTAAGTTTCACTAAATAAGGGATTTGGGGGAGCAAACCTTTTTCAGCCTTCAGAAGTGAAAGTTAAGGATTTTAACAGTAGGTAAATTTAGTATAACAAGCTGAAGTGGTGGAGTAAGTGAAAGCCTGCCTTTTTGCCATGGTATTGATGCAGGACAAGGTAGCACCATGACCTGCTGCCTTAGCCCTGGAGGTGTTGATGCTTCTGGGGACAGAGGAACAGGAACCAGCTTGCTGCAAGGGCGGGACACCTGCGGGGGAGATGCTGGCACGTGCTGTCTCCTCCACCTGCACTTCTGATTGGTGGATTTCCTGTCAGTTTCCAAGGCCTGAGAGTTCATTGGACAGCTGGCTGTAACTGACAGGACTCACACTCTAGCAGAACAACCACGCCTCCCTGCCGCTATATAAACCCCTGAGCAGAGAGCCCAAAGACAGACCTGGAACCAGCAGGAGAGCTTGTTCCCCTCCCGGATTCTCCCTTGGTTTTTGTAGTTGTCCTAATTTTTGGTTTCTGTAAATAAATCCTGACTTACCACTGATCCCGTGGTCCATCGATTTAGTCTTCAAATCACCGAGACCAAGAACCTGACATTCCAGTATCAGTACTATTACCCTTAAAAATTGGGCTGAAAATTAAAAGTTTGGAAATTAGGAACTTGGAATAATTTTATTGCAGTCTTCCATTACATGGGAAATAGCATATCTAATAGCAAGGTTACCTGAGAGATCAGCCAGTCATCTGTGTTGCAAATGTTTAACTCGTAAAAAGCAACTCACATCAAATAAAATTATGCTTACCATCAAAAAAAAAAAAAAAGGAATATGTCAACAGTATTATACTTTCCAGAACCAGCAACTCTGCTTGATTTTCCTCCTTGAATGCTGTTGTTCTTAATATGATACATCTCCCTTTATGCTGCATTCATAGTTTTGATTCTTCTTTTTCAGGAAAAACCCTCAGATTAGTATCTACTTATTTTAAAAATATTATCTAAGCCAAAATATATTAAACATGTTCGATTGGAAATTCTACTTTTTTTTTAATTGCACTCTCTAGCATGAATATTTGACATTGGTATCAGTTGGAACCCTCTCAAAAATGTCATTTAAAAACCAAGTTGTGGTATCTGTATAGCGAATCTTCCCTTCCACAAATCCTGAAGAACAGACTTGATCTGATTTTTTTAAAAAGTTACTGATAGATATCAAAGATTTTATTTCATTGTGTGATTCTATAATTAATATTGAACAATATATTGATTTGTACACATCTTACTTCTAACTCATCATAAGGCTTTGGATTAGCAGTACTTTTTTCTGAGAATAACATTTTTAAATTATAACTTTTAATCTCCAAAATGAAAATGATAATAAAACTTGTATCCCCTATAATGAAATTATTTTGGATTCTAATAACTGTTTACACAGCTGGCATATTTTTCATTATGTTACTAAAATAAGAAGGTATACACTTACGCTTTCTTGTTTACTTGACGTGAAAAAGTCCAATTTTACTTTTCCTACAAGTGAAACTTCTATTAGATGGTGTTAGAAACTGTAACCGAGGCAGAGATAATGAGTACTGAGGCCAACAACACTGGAATTTAATGGTTGTGCCAGTTAAAGTGAAGTCTTAATCTTTTTCAGTCCAGAGGGAGTCCCTCTTCCAAGCTATTCCTTAAAATTCAATCTTGTTGATTAAAATCTAGACTTATTCTAAGGCCCTCTTTGGCACCAATGTTACCTTTAGATTATTGTAGCTCCGTTATTTCAAGGATTCTTATATTTGTATTTATTTATTTATTTGGTTTTTTTTTTTGGCCGGGGCTAGGTTTGAACCCACCACCTCCGGCATATGGGACCGGCGCCCTACTCCTTGAGCCACAGGCACTGCCCTATTTCAAGGATTCTTAATTTTTAATAAGAAAACACAAGATATTTTCCAAAAGGAACAAGCAAAGACTAAAACCAGACAATTTATTCAGTGAGATATAAACACGGGTGTTTTTCTTTCCCCCTTTTTTTTTCCCATGTTGAAATGCTTTTAGTAGTCACCATACTCTGTCATTTTATCAAAATACCATAATACTTTGCAACGTTGTAACACAGATTGACCAATATCAAGATTAATATAGTGTTTAATTTAATCTAAAATTTTGGACAGGTCATAATAAATACGTTTAATATACCTTATAATTACCTGTCTAAGTGTAACATACTATATATATATTTTTTTCCAGTTTCCGTACAGACTGTCAAAAATTGCCAATGCCAACAATATTTCAAGTCGTCCTGCCGGGGTATTGGGAAAAGTTTTCAATTAGCAATAATCGTGCCTCAGATAAACCTCATTGGCTACAATATGGCCACTGCTCAAAGCTGTACAATAGATATTAAAATAAATATTATTAAATAAGCAAAATAACTCCTCTTATAAATGCAAACTTACTGGGACATTCCCTTTAGTTGAGGGAAACTTGTTAACCTAAGGAAGTATGAGGCCGGTGCCCCCTACTAGTGAGCCTATGGCTTGAAGCCACTACTCTTCTTTCCAAAGGTATCTAACAAAAGTTATCAGGCTTGGGGCGGCGCCTGTGGCTCAAAGGAGTAGGGCACCAGCCCCATATGCCGGAGGTGGCGGGTTCAAACCCAGCCATGGCCAGAAACTGCCAAAAAAAAAAAAAAAAAAAAAAAAGTTATCAGGCTTGTTCAACGGTCTGCAAGATAAAGCAGTTAAATCGCTAAGACCCTGGATTAGCCTCTCCCTGGCTCCTACTGGTTTCCTCACAGCTGTGGTCAGAGATCGTACACTTTCTAACTAACCCATTTGTTTGAAGACCAGGTTGGGGTGCAACATGTAAAGGGCAGGGCCACATCCCAGATCCCCTTGACAGAGGTGCAATAGTGCTCAGGAGGGTCCAACCTGTTCCCCAATGACATTTGTCAGAATACAAGCTAGGGATTAAATTACAGTCTTAACATCCAAAATCCCACATGAAAAATTGTTACAAAATGCTTTTGTTTGTTTCTTTCACCCCAATAAAGTTAATCACTCTCTATTTGCATATACCTGTCTTTATATTGTTACCCACATGTTCTAAAATCACTGTCCAATTCCTCGATTGTGTTTTACACTGAGATTTTCATTGCCCTTGAAGGGAAGCATCTAGGAAGAAAGTGGACATTTTCTTAGTGGCTGCCTCACAGGCATCGATTATGTGTTTATACCATGTACCTAATGAGACGCACCTGTAAGTAATGACTCAGGGATGGGGGAGTGTGGACGTGAGGGGCGTCAGCTAGAGCACCACCAGATGACCCTGACTCTTTCTTAGCTTTATCACAAGGAAAGGCGCTTGTACTTCCAAATCCTCCATTTCTATGTCTGTGGCAGGGTCCATTCTCTGTCTCCAGCTCCCTCTTTCTCTCTCTCTCTCCCTCTTGCCCCACTTTTGCCTCACTCTGTACCTTCACTGGGAAAAGTCTGCTTTACGAGGTAGGATTGATGATGACGGGTTATTATTCTCTCTGTGTTTGGCCAGTTAAGATTTAAGAACCCAACTTTTCCCTGTTGGCAAGTTCCAATGTTGACATTTTAGGGAAGAGCACATGAGGCTTCAGCTTTGGGCTCGAGCAACTTCTTAAATACAGCTTTATAAGCAATGAAGTGCTTGGGTATTCTCACTGTCACTTAGCTCCTGTTCATGTTTCTCTGCTCAGCCTCTCGAGTAGAGGAAGGTGAGCAACCAGCTCCCCGAACTCCCACCACTCACGTGAGTAAGTTAGTTTCATATGAGTGTGCAAATTATTTAGACATGAGAAATATACATTTTCTATATTCTGAATGTTAAAATATTAACTTACTTAATGAGCTAATGCATTTACTAAGTTCCCTAATTTACGACTGACTGAGATACTTAATAATACAGCCAACAGCAACATGTAGCCAGGCTGTGCTCATTTTATTAAATTAACTTGAGCAAAGTAATTGTTTGAGATCCGAGTCCGGAAAGAGTCTCACTATTAACAGAAAGGCCACCGCTCATCAACCATGTCCATATGGGATTATAATTTGGGGACTTCTCTTCTGACTCCTTCCTCACACAGATGAAGCAGTTGAGGTCCAGGGAGGTTAATGGACTTTCCCAAAGTCACCCAGCTAATGAGTTTAGAGTGAAGCAGCAGGCTGATCAAGCTAAGCAAACTGAAGTATATGCTTCCTGGTGCCAGAAGCATGTGGATAATGGACCGAACAGGAGCCGTAATTATACAATTAAAGCAGAACCATCCTCACTGAATATTAGAATAGCACATTTTAGTACAAAGACTTAAACCACAACAAAGATAGCCCAGGCAGGAAAAACCTAAAATCTCCTTTCAGTTGTTTTTCAAGACTTAGAAATCTAGCTATTTGTGGGGCTTAGAGATGTCTGAATCTGACACAAATTGCAGTTTTGTCACAGAAGTGTCAGGACCTTTAAAGTCAGCATTTATGCTGTAGGATGGCTTTAAAGTGTATATTTTATTTCTGTGCCTAAGCAACTTAGAAGATACTTAGGACAGCTTTGAAATCAACGTTCAGGCACCTTAAGATCAAAGCAAAACTCTAAGAGAGAATGAGTGAAAAACATAAAGTGGTTCCTGTTCTGAGAATGACAGGGCACACTGAGATTTCACCACACACCGTAATGGAGGTTGACTTAACAAGAAGCAATTTAGCCATGACAATTTCCCATTTTTGCTTCAGCTGGAAATGTTAACCCTCCATACTGAAGAAAAGGATAATAACATAGTCTGTAAGGATGGAGACTTTGAAACTTTAAATATTAAGGGAGGAATATAATGAGAAATCCACATTTTCTTTGCAGATTCAGCCCGTGATGTGATTTTCTCCTCCGTCTTAAGTCTGCCATGTACATACACAGCAATCAAGCAGTCAGCTCTCCACTCCAGAACCCAAGCCTGGCTTGGTTGGTGACCCAACACGAACTCTGCAAATGGGACCTAAAAGCAGACATCTGTCACTCTAATCTCAGGATTGTCGCCTGAGAGGCAATGGGTCCATATGTTTTACATTGTTATCACCATTCCCTCATTTCTTTTTCCTTACCCAGCTCTGTAGCTAAGTGAAAAAACAAAAACAAAAACTCCCTTCATAGTCTCACATAACTTGCCATATTTTTGTTTTACAATATATTTTAAAGTTGCAATTTATCTACATATATTTTCAATGTCTATGTCTCCCATGAAAATATAAGTGTAAATGGGAGAGGAACAATTTTTGGTTGTTTTTGACCCCTTTATCACATATAGTATCCTTCTTATAATAGTTTTGGCTTCAATTTGGTTCGGTTTGGTTTTTCTTGAGACAGTGTCTTTTTCTGTAGTCCAGGCTGGAAAAAGTCCAGGGGCATCACCCTAGCTCACAGCGAGCTCCAGCTCCTTGACTCAAGCGATCCCCCTGTCTCAGCCTCCCGAGGAGCTGAGACTAAAGGTACACACCACCACACCTGGATAATTTTTATAAATTTTGTAGAGACAGAGTCTGTACACTTAGGTTTGTCTGGATCAATCTCCTAATCTCGTGATCCTCCCATCTCAGTCCACCTGAGAGCTAGGGTTCCAGGCGGGAGCAGCCTCACTAAGCCGAGAGGAAACATTTTTGTTATGAACTTATCCTTAGTGCTTAGTACAACACCTAGCATAATATATATGTGTATATATATATATATATATATATTGTTTTAAGGATTAATTAATAAAAAAATGAGACATCCTTAGCCTTGTCTCTTTTAAACAACTACCACTTTTTTTAACTCTCTGTATGTCTTGAATTTGGATGGATGCATTTACTTTGTCTGAACTCTGTGTCTGAGAGGCCACATCTGGTTTCTAGTCCCTCTTGCTTCATACCAAATTTAGTTCCTCAAACAATATTAACTGCAGCTGATAAACAGACTTGATACTTTCCAAAAATCATAAGGTCACACTCATGGCTGACCTCCTTAATTTGATATTTCTTTTATGTTGACACATGTCTGAAATTGAACTGGAGCTTTGCCACACTCCCAGAAACTTGGCTGTGGAGGGAGAGTGAGTTCAGAGAAAAATAGTGTGTGTTTATCCTATAGTGCTTTCCCACTCAAACTCACTTCCCCTCCATTTCTTAGCTTTTTACATGCTCAATATTTTGTCAGTTCAGTTGGTACAGCAACATTGCAATGAATATTTACACTCTCAGGACACAATTAGTTGTAAATACTCTGACCTTTTTGTTGGACTAGGAATCATAAAAATAAAACTAAATTTCTATAGTCTGCAGATGTTCAGAACACCAAACTTATTTTTACAATATCAGTTATTCATCATTTTATTGCACTGATGCTATATTTTACACATCTTTGGAGATTTTTAACAATCACTTGGACTACTATTTGTATCTTAGTGTATCTATATAGTGTCTCTCTTTCTGTCTTTCTCTAGACACACATATATGGATATACATATATATGAATCTGTGGTAAAGGGATTTTTGAATTATCTTTAGATAGAGTCCATATTTTTAGTTCAGAGACTTTTTTTCAAATGTACAGCAAGGTTCTTTGGAAAACCCATCTCTGAACCTCTGCTTTCTGGATAACCACTAAAAATTGATGTGAAATAATAACTCAGCGCTCTCCAAAAACTTACAACAGAGAGGAGATAAAAATAATACAAGCTGTACATAGAACATGAAGTAAAATAGTGGAATAGAATCCGGGAGAATAAAACTTGGACGGAACATCAAGAAAAACTTTTCAGGAGAGACTGTAGATATCCTTAAAAATCACAGTAAAAGATGTAGAAACTAAAGTCTGTGATATACATGGTGCCAAAGGATGTGCTTCATTCTTTGTTTACTTTCTATCACGGCCTTTAGGGGCAAAGTTGGAAAAGTTAATAATATTGCACGGAAATTCGAACCATAAGAAGCATCCAGTTTCCATCCTGCTTCACAGCAAGAGGTGCATTTAGACGTATCTGAGAAGCATTCAGCATTTCGACCTCAGGCAGAGCTTCTGGACAGCCAACAGAGAAGGAAGATGGAAGTACAGCAGGGGTAGCTATTTTTTCCACTTGTTCGGACATGACAATGTCTATTTTTAAAAGCCAACAAACACCGCATGACAGCCTTTTTGGCACCTTGGGTAAGTGCTCACTTCATAGTCCCAGGTAGTGGCTTGAAGTCCAGCTCTCTCTAAAGGAATCGAAACTTTCCAAAGAAGGTCAAATATTTTCTGAAAGCTCCATTCCATTCCACAGATAAAAAGAAAGATACAGAAGGAAAAGATAATGAATTAGGCGACTACCTTACAGTCATTCTCAATTTCTAACTTCAACTTAATTTCACCCAGGCCTTGCACACAGTCAGTGCTCAATAATCACTGAATAAATTATATATCAAATCGATACTGGAAAACGCTTTAATAATACATAGAATATTTTATAGTCAAAGACCAGTTACGTTAATAATTAAACAATATTCGCTGATGCTGAAGATTTCCAGACTCCTAAAATAAAGCAGAATGAAAGATTACATCCCAATTTATTAAGTGTGAAAGTTGGAGCGTTTAAATATTGAAGCTAAGTCATAGTATTTTATCTCAGACCACACCCAGAGAAAGTCCCAGTTAAAAGTATAAAATAAATGAAATGTGCCTTCCTAATGTTGCTCTTTTGGAGCAATATCCTGTATAATGTCTGCCCTAGATAACCACCAAACTTAAGTCCTGTTCTTTCTTTATCTGGATTTTTCATTTCCACGAATGCTAAACTTCTGCATGTCCCTCAAACCTTTAAAATATAGTCAGCCTTGGGCGGCGCCTGTGGCTCAAGGAGTAGGGCGCCGGTCCCATATGCCGGAGGTGGCGGGTTCAAACCCAGCCCCGGCCAAAAATCACACACACACACAAAAAAATGTAGTCAGCCTCTGCCTCCTGCATGCTGGGGCTCCAAAAGGTCATGTGCTAAACTAATCCCTAGTTTCCTAGAGAGATGATAGCTCCTTGGTGAAATAACTGTATTTTACTTTATCTTTGATAAAGCTTTGATTTTCAACCCAGATATAAGCAAAAACGTATTAAGTTGTTCAGTCTAAGTTTTCCCTGAAGGGTTGGCGTGAGTCCCTGGTAAGAGCTGTTTGTGTGCAGTGATGGACGGCAGAGTGGGCATCTGAAAGCTTATTTCAGCATTTGCCAATGAAATTTCCCAGCCAGGTGTACATTGTCTTACCCTGTTACTCACTAAGGACATGCCCCAAAGGTCCTGAGCTAGGGAGTCCCAGGCTGCTGGTGAATGTTGAAGTCATTGAGATTCAACGACAAATGCAAGTCTGCCCAAAGTCACAATCATCTGTGAGTAATTGTGTGGGTTTATTATGCCCACGCATTTTTTTGACACTCCTGCATTGAGAGATAGTGGCTGTCCTCTTGTTTTAGGCTGGCTGGTGACTGCTGGGAATGATAGAGTACAACCAAAATTCCACTGTGAAGCTGTTGGCCCTGCCTATTAGGTGACAGGCAGCTTCTGCTTGGGACTCTGGGAGCTTTGAGCCAATGTGTAAAATGTCTCACAGCTTGATGGAAAGTTCTGAGGCCCGTGTATTTTTTCTGTCCTGAAGAAGATTCCATGTATTAGAGTGAAAGTGACAGAGACCTCAGATTATCTCTACCCTGCCACATGGGGAAGAAGAAAACCCAGTCGAGTTCTTCCAAATGCCCTGGCCTACAAAACACACAAGGCCATAAGAGGTGGTAATTATTTTAAGCTGCTACTAAGTTTGAGGATAGTTTAGTATACAACAATTAATAACTCTAAGGGACAAGGTACATTGTGTCATTTTCAGAGGCCTGGGTAACCTGCTCTTTGTACCCACTTGGGAAATTGCTAACCTTTTTCAAAGCACTTCAGACACAAAGTTAACAACTAGAGATCTGTCCTGTCATCAGATTATGAAGACTTCTTTAAATGACAAACTTTTCATCATGTTCTTAAAATAAACTGTTGCATGAATAAGATTTTGATCCTCCAATCGTGTAAGGACCAAAGAGAATTGTTGAGGAGGATAAAATTAAATGATGTACATAAATTCATTTGTAAAGTATAAAATAAAATCCAAATTAAGATATCACTCCCGTGAAGGTTTGAGGAACACTCTTCTCCGTGAAACATTTTGGGCTAGGGAATGTTATTTAGCCTGTAGCCTGGAGAATTAGAGCACTATGGTATTGTTATGAGAAAAGAACTGGTAAAACGAACATCTGAGAAAATAAGTAAACCTTCAAGCAGACATGCAGAAAAAGATTTGTTAAACATCTTTGTATATGTATCGTTCATAGAGCTCAAAATTCACCTTTACAGGTCTGTACTTATTCATATCAAATATATTCACAAAGTTGGGCATCAGTCATCACTAATTGCAGAATGTTCTCATCACCCAAAAAGAAACCCTGCACCCAAAAGTGATCATTTAGGAATTAAAAAAAAAAATTGATGGTAATAATCAGAAAAGTCGCAATTTAGGACAAATCCAGAGATTCCAACACAGCAGGAAACAAACTATGAGGGTCACAAGCAGGAGAAGGGACAGAACAGCATGAATAAAAGGGCTAACACACCAAGCCAGAGCAGATTTTACTGAAAAGGCTTGCTTAGAAGTTAGCCCTTCTGGGGGACCCAACAGGTGAATAGTTACCCACAATGACATAAAACTTTCTCAGGGTGATAAGAGTGAACACTTAACATAGACTGTATAAATAATGTAATTTATGCTGGCACTTTCCCTCTCACTGTCTAGAATTTGGGTAGATGATGCTACAAGTGCCTATGTGATCAGCCCCTAAGAAAAATTATGGGCACTGAGTCTCCTGAAGCTTCCAAAGAATGAGTCTAAAGCGAGCCATGGAAATTCTGAGGCTTGTATATTTTTTCCAAAGACCTCAAAGAAACACAAAGAACCCTCCATGTTCATGATGTTATGTTAATAAAGAAATAAATATAAGGGTTCATTTATTTTGTAAATATATACTAAAATACTACCATGGACTAGATATTATGCTAAGAGCTGAGAATTCAGTGGTGAGCATGACACAATGATTTGCTTTTAACTTTCTCAAAGAAGCCTACAGTTTTTCAATAGAAACTTTGAAAGCATATTTGCCTTCTTAACATATCCACATACACTATCTTTTTAAAACTAGTTTTAAAATGTGTGTTACAAACTCATAGCAGATGAAGGCACACAGGCCAAGAACAGAGAGAGTTGTAAATGTTACTTCTAAGATTTTATGGCAGGTTGTCATGGAATGAAATGATCATGGAAGGCACTTAATTCTATGAAATGCTTCGTTAATTATCATCTGTGTTGGCTTTTTATTATGAACAGAAATGATTGAATATCTTAATGCAATTATATACCAAGCAATATTTATTTATTTATTTATTATTGTATGAGACAGAGTCTCACTCCATTGCCCTGGGGTTGAGTGCCATGGTATTATTGTAGCTCACAGCAACCTCAAACTCCTGGGCTCAAGAAATCCTTTTGCCTCAGCCTCCTGAGTAGCTGGCACTACAGGCACCTGCCATGACACTCAGCTAGTTTTTCTATTTTAGTAGAGATGGCTTCTCACTCTTGCTCAGGCTGGTCTCAAACACCTGAGTTTGAGCAATCCACCTACCCTAGCCTCCCAGAGTGCTAGGGTTATAGGCATGTACATTGCACCTGGCTCCAAGCAGTATTTTCTAAATGTTAACCAACCACTGGACACTGATACCTGGACTGTCCCATGTCAGAGACGTATGTCTAAATGGCTTCTGCAGACAAGTAAGGACGGACTGGTAAGATCTTGTAGCAACTAAATGTGCACCAAAACATATCTGTGGATTCCCTCTTGACATTTTCACCATCTTCTTTGGATGCAGTCATTAAAATGGTGCATAAAGAAGGAGACCTAGCATAATCTTGTGTTTGGTTGGGAGAATGAAGATGGATGATAAAAGGCATAAACTATACAGCAGTGGCAGTAAAATGAATGTTCCTCTCTTCTGATGCTCTCCGTCATAAGTGTTTAAGGAGTATTATATTATTATGATCCACATTGCCTCTTTGTCCTTTATAAACACCTTCCAAAAAAAAATCTATGAAAAAGTATTAAGCTACTTGCTGAACTGACCGACAGCAGTTTAGAGCCACTGGAATGTCCAGGTTGTTATTATATTATTTATTATTCTAAGCTGCCAAAACTTAAGACCATTGCAGCATCTGAGCAGAAACCAGACTCACCAGAGTCTACAGAATGAGAGGAGCCTAGAAGGTAGAACATGGGGAAACTTTGTGGGGGTCTCTTCCTGCTGTTTTCTGAACAGTAGCCCCCTTTCTTAAAATGCTTTCCTCCATTTCTGGTGGTCCTAGTGTGGTTTGCATTCATCATAATCTCTTCCCCAGGATGTAGGGATGGTCATCTGGTATAGGTCCAGAAAGCTTAATGCTCTAGACTGCTGTTAACTGTTAATAATCTACTGGCAAGTAACCCCAATATGTTCAATAGCATTGCTCTCTGAGATGGGCAAGAGGCTTGTCAGGTGTAGAACACCTTTTCCCCTTAGAATGACTGGAGTGAACGAAGTTGGGTCACCAATCATCTCCGCCACGGTGACAGAGACCGTCTATGAAATTAATACAAGTGAAGACAAAAAAAGCAAAAAGATTTCTGGTAGCACTGAGACACTGGTTCCAATCCCTGAGGCTCTTTAATCACAAGCTACATCTAATTCCTCTCCAACCGCTGAATCAGAACATTTTCTTTTTGCATATATTTGTTGCATGGATTTTTTTCTGCCAGTTTTCTGCCAGTGATAACATTTGGTACTTAAGGAATAGTCAGAGGTAGAAGTTTCTACAAAAGGTACTGACATACAGTCAATAGAGTTTTATAATTTTATTTATTTATTTTTTTTTTTTGTGGTTTTTTGGCCGGGGCTGGGTTTGAACCCACCACCTCCGGCATATGGGACCAGCGCCCTACTCCTTGAGCCACAGGCGCCGCCAGAGTTTTATAATTTTAAAGAAAGCATAACAGTCAACCATATCGTGAAATTAACTTCCAAGGTGATTCTTATGCTCTACGTGGAAACCCCCACTAGGAGGCTGAGTAAAGTCACATAAAGAAAACACCTGACTTTACAAAGCCTGAGGGAGTAGAAGACCTCAGTGGCCATCCTTGTATGGGGGTATGGAAGATATTGTGAGGGAGGACTGTAACAACTTAAGATTTGGATACAATTACCCCAAATTGGTAAGTAGCACTGGTTCTGTTTGAACTAGAAATGTGTGGGATTAAAGGCTATTTTTTCTCTAGGTAAGATCTACTGTCATAAGACCATTTCCTTAAAATAAAACTTCTTTATGAAACACCAGCACAAGCACTTTAGCAAGAAATTTTCTTCTTTTAAATTTTCTTTATTTTTTCCCCCTCTGGTGCTAGAGCCAACTGATTTTGTCTTTATGCCCAAAATCTTCTAGCCTTAGGGATACATAATGATCATATCTCTACTAAAATGAAACTGAGGTTCCACATTTTTAAATGAGTATGTCTAATACATAGAAATAAGCTTAGATAGTGCAGAGATTTCCCAAGGGATCTGAACAATACAGGTAATTTAAATATTAAAATATTATAATTTTGAATATATTCACAACTTCAGGGCTGATGTGATTGACATTCCTTAAAAAGAATTGAACCTCAAAATGTCTGAGTTCTGTTTCTGAAATAACAGAGTAATCATTTTTAGTCACATAAAGTTCACGTCTGCCCCAAACTTTTTGAAAACCACTTTATATATCGTGACAGTTCCCACATGGTGCACCTACTTTTCTAAGGAGAAAACACTGTTTCCCAGATTCCCTCACTTCTAGGATGCTGTCATGTGGTTTAAGTTTTACTAACCCTACTTGACTTCCTGAAAAGTAAATGTGGGCAGGAGTGAGATGAGCTCGTCACTGGGTGGGAGGCTCATCTCTGGATCTCGGGGTGCCTGAGGTGAGGTCCTGCTCCGTCTGGGATAGCTCCCTGTGTCCATCCACAGTGACCAGCTCAGAGCAGTAGCTATTGGCAGCACAGTCCTGTGTTGTGGGGGGTGTTGCTGCTGATGACTTTGCTCTGAGTGCCACATCTGAGCCTAGCTTCCCTAGCCCCCACAAAGTCCCTGAAGTTATCAAATATCACAAACCCCTTTCTGCTAAAATTACCAAGAGTAAACTCAGTTGTTTCAATTAAGGACCCTAGAGTCAGACAGGTCAAAAATCGTAAATCTACTTATAAATGAATAAATCAGAATATAATTACCATTCATTAAATAGCAGATTTAATACTTTAGAAGAAAGAAAGCATATATATATATGAAAATGTTCAGTAAACCTTTATGCAATATATAACCAACAGATGAAGTTTTATTGTGATCATTACATGTCCTCAAATAATTTTAATCTATGATCCTACCATACTTTTGTTTTATATGCTTCTTAACAGTGATGTAAAATAAGCATGTATTTTACAAAAATTCCAACCATGCTATTTCACCTTTCTTAACCATTTCCTTAGTAATAGTGGTCTTGAAATCATGGATAGTACCAAACAGAGGCATATGATAAACTTGTCCCCCAAATTTTAAATATCCTCTCTCAAATCATTCAGGAAAATGAAGCATGTTTAACCCTATGAGCTAACAACGCTTTCAGCTAAGTATGAAAGTGAGAAGGGCAAGCGCAACTCTGACAAGTGAATGCATCTTAAATTCAGCACCACTCAATGCTCCTTCTCTAGAGGATGCCAAATACCACCCGACGATGGAGATATCGAGTAATAGGGTGCATTGATACAAAACATTACCATGCATGTGAATGAGAATAGTAAAATCCCAAAGGGATCCGCTAGGGAACAGAATCACCGTTCTTTATAAAAGGTAAAGGCATACATACAGATACACACACACACACACACACACAAACACACACACACACACACACACATCCAAACAGCAGCAGCAATTGGAGTGACGTCAGTGAGACTACAAATAACTGATCGGGTAACATAATACAAACACAATCATGGAATTTTTTTTAATTCACAACGGAGCATCTTAAACATGATTCACGGAAATGACATTGATGAAGAATTATATGAGTTTTAAAATGAAAAATATTTCTGGAGTCGCCCTATGTTTACATGCAAAATCACATTAACTCACCTTTTAATTTTCAAACTTCTTAAACAAAAGATTATTGCAGCAATATTCCCCCACCCTTTCTTACATTGTAACATAAACACCTTTTATTGCACAACTGTGCTCTGATTTTCTGTGCCTGTTTCTCGCTCTGGTTTCTGCTTTCAGAGGATGAAGTACTACATGTTTTCCATTTGCAATGAGAAGCCTCATTGAGATCACGCTGGATCTCTGAAGTTAAAGTGCCATCTTGTGCCAAAAGGAGGCATCTTAATATAGATTTTTGTAAATATTGCCAAAATGATTGTTTTCATATAATAGAGATATATCAAGTACATATAAAACCCTCAATATGAAATTGCCTAAATATGAACATAGTTATATATATGTATGTTATAGTTTTATATATATGTATGTATCTGACTTTGATTTATATATAGAGTTATATAGAGTTATATATACATGTATGTATCTGACTTTGATTTATATATAGAGTTATATATAGTTATATATGTATGTTATATATAGTTATATATATATGTATGTATCTGACTTTGATTTATATATAGAGTTATATATAGTTATAGTTATATATATATGTATGTATCTGACTTTTATTTGCTTTGCTAACAGCATCACATTAAGCTTCACCTGGGTAGCTTACATCATGCATTCTGCATTCACGCCACTGCACTCAGCTTCTTGTGATCACAGTACTATCAGCATAAAATGAATCCTTTAGACCTCATGCTCTCATACAGCACTGAAGATTGTTTAAGACTTAAGTAATAGTTCTTTAAGGATGAAGGGCAAACCCCAGTCTCTCTAATAAACTTGGAATGCCTGTACCAGTCCTGCCACTTGGAACAGATCCATTCTATTTCAAGAATTTAAATGCTCAAAACATTGTACCCAGGAGAGAAGGCCAATGCCAGCACACACTCTGCTGCCAGGGCACAGTCAGCAACTGCAGGGATTCCATAGAGCAAGCAAAACGATTTCCTGCATCTAGCCTGACAGCTTTCAAAAAGGGTCTCATGGGACCAGTGAGAGATGTATAATTCCCTCCGTGCTGACAATGCTGTCATGTAACAGTTAGTACATGGAAATGCCATTGACTTGGTTATTACCAGTTCTTAAATCAATATCTAAGATATAGGTAGACATTTTAAAAATAAAGAGTCTAGACCAGATTTTTAATAGGTAACACACACTGCAAAATTATACTACAAAACACAGTCAACCATCTGGAATGTGAAAAGATCTCTCTCATATAACCTCAACCATGATGAAAGAATCACAGTTACTAAAATAGATTCCAGTCTTAAAGTAAATGTGAAATCAGAGTTCCAGGAAAGCCTGATTTGGGGGTCAGTAGATCTACAGATTCTCAGATAATTACAAACTGATTGGTATCCAAATATAAGGCTAAAATACACTCAAGAGATCAACTAAATAATTCCCTTTCCTCTTGAAAAGGTTCACTCAAGAGATGAATAGTTCTTTCCAAATTGTATAACATTTAAACGCTTTGAAATAACATTTCTTTTGTTTTGATGCAGCTCTTGAAGGGGCCATACAAAGGAATTACATTGCAGGGAAACAAATATATCCTTGGGGATTACTAGTGTCATTTTTGGGTGCATTAAGAAATAAACAAATTTGTTTTGGTTCTAAATCACTTGATTTTACATCTAAATCTGTTCTTTGCATTGGAAGTTGTCTGATAGCATGGCACAATTCATGATGTTTACGGCTTGTACTAATCTTTTAAAATACGGTATATCTAATCTTATTCTCTTGTTTAAAGATTTATCAGGTAGCTTTAATTTTATATTGAGCATTTATTATATGTCTCTCATCCTACAGAGTGTTTTAAAAAATTATCTTTTCCAATCTTCATAACAGCTGAGGCTCAGGATGGTAAAACACATTTTCTAAAATCAAATACCCAATTTGTGTTATGTAGGGAAGTGCCTTTATTTTTAATGTTTACTTCTGCTCAACCCAACTTCAAAAAACGATTTACTTTTCTCATTATTATGTGTTATTTGGTAATGAGGCAAATATTAATTCATTTAAAACCACTGCAGCATTTCCATAAACAGAGTATGCTTGGATGTCCTGTGTGCAGTTTAGCTTACAGAATATGCCCTCACCGTGGTTTCTGCTCACCTTATCTCTAACAGGTTAATTAAATGGAGTGGCATTTTAGGTTCCTCTGCTAAATATCTCAGATGCTGAGCCCATGAGTAGAGATTGGTGACACCACTGTCCGACACCACCCTCCAGGGCTCTCAATGTTGTTTTGTCCCATGTCAAAAGGGCTCTCCATTGAGTTTTATCTCACACAGTCTAATGCTCGTAGCACAAACTGTGGGTTGAGGGACAGCGCTAGCGCCACGCAGGATCGCAGAGGTGGTGCCAGCATCACCCTCATCTCACACAGACACCCCTCACTCCCTCCCCCTTCCTCTCCACGTCTCCAGAGTCTTTCATTTCTTTTCCTCCCTTTTGTGGTGAGGGTGTGAGACTGGAGATTTGAAAAGCATTATCTCGCAACTATAGACCTGTAGTCTATTAGTCTTATGAAAGGGAAAAAAATGTCATTTATGATTTATGTGCAGAGGCGAGCACTGCTGCGTGGCCTTTCAACAGACACTTGACCCATTACAGACTATAAACAACTGTGAATGGGGTGGGGATCTGAAAGTCACATCAACCTCAGGACGCTGTTTCACATGGGACCCTTGAAATACATGTCAAAGTCTGGGATCAGCTCAATATTTTAATGAACAAAACTCATGTCTGTTTAAGAGCATGAATTACACTCTATTTTTTTTTCCCCCCGCTTTTCCCTGAATGTCTTTCAGGCCAATCAGGTGGACCTGTAAACATGGCCCTTTGGTGGGGTGAGAAGGTGCAAATCAACAGCTACTAAAGAGCTCCACCATATAATTTAGAATTCTGTTTGGTCACCAGATTTACCTATTAGAAAAAGTAAGAAAGGGCACTGTCTTTCTCTCTCCCTCTCTAGATAAACCCACAGGTAAACACATATTCAGAAATATTTCTAAGGCAGAGGGAAAAGCATAGAATTAAATGTAATTTATTTCTATTCAGACAGACTGACCTTACAAGGCACTGAATGTTTGACTCTGCCTGAGTTGTCAATGAAAGCCACGTCTGACGCGTCCATGTTTTTATGCTACTATTGATTAGTTTTACATTCCTTTCACCTTGACCCCAACTACTGAAAGGAAGAAAATGTCTGCCCTCAAAGATTCTAACACAAAAAGATTAAAAACTATAAAACACACTTATAAAATGAGAGGAGAGGTGTCCTTGTCTCGTGTTGCCTGTCTTGTCTCCAGAAACGATTCTATCGAGGCAGGTGGTGGCTTCTCTTAACGACGTCTGCCCTCCTTCTCCTCCTCTTCCTCCTGCTCTCATTCAAACTGTAAAAATTAAAACCCAAAGCTATAAAGGGAATTTTAAAAGCCTGAAACATAAGGACTTGTGCACTGTACTCAACTGTGGCCTGTGCCTTGAGTTTTCCTGACCTGCTGGAAGCTCTTCTCTGCCCTGGACCTGCACATCGTGAGCTGGGGGGGCATCCACAGCATGTTGATTCACTCCCTGCTTCTGAGGACACTGATGGTGCTGGACTGAATCAGAGGATAGAAACCCAGGAAAGCATGATCTTTGCCTTCACATTGCTTAGAGTACGGGGCAGGGAGATCCAGGGGCAGTAAAAGATAGTGATGTCCCCAGCTAGGGTCAGGGGAAGGAGACTCTAAGAGGCATGGGAGCTGAGGCATAGGAATAAGTGAGAATTATCCCAATGGAAGGGGACAGCACCAAGTGAACAGAGACAGAGCTTTCATGCTTGAAGGTATGGAGGTCAGACACACTGAGGAGGGCAGATACAAATAACCAGCAAAAATTTAAGGTTGATGCAATACTTTCCGACGGTCATCTCCTCAAGGTCACACACTGGTTTATTCTTGTTTTTTGCTTATAATGTTTCTACACTGCCTCAGATATTACTCTCTATGTGGTAGAGGCCAAATAATGATTCTTATTTGACCTTAATTCAGTAAGTTTGGTAGTATCAGAATAAAGACATGTAGATTCACTGACTTGACTTCTTTCCAAAGCCCTCAAGATCCATAAACCACCTACCTCTTCAGCTGCTTGCTCTACAAGGCTACGCTGTACAATGTCTGGTCAAAAGCACATACTACACAGAAGCTCCTGAAATTGTGGCAACCTTATGTTAAGTTCAATACTTAGAATAAATTTCCTCCACAGTTATTCCATCTATTAAGACTTCCATTAAACCAGTTAACTGGGAATAACTTCTGCCTGACCCTTTTAAACATCTAGCCTGACTAGATTTCTAGACAAATATTAAAACTCATTTCTGATGATGTTCTGGGAATGAGCAGTTAAACTGCTGTCCCAAAGATCTCTTCCTTTATGCCAATTTGAAGAGGAGCTTAAAATTTAGGTTCAAAAACTATCAGACTACGTGTACCTTGTAATTGTTCCTTTCAAAATTATAAAACACATTCTTGAATATTAATAGTGTTGGAGCTGATCAGAACAATAGACAGATGTGTGTCTTTCCGCCATCTGTCAAATGGACTCCCTGTGAAGTATGACTTTACTGTGTGTAATTTTTGAAACGAAATTAATGTTTTTCTTTAGAAAAATTAGATCTCATAATTGAAATTCTGTTTTAATGCCGTTGTTTAAACTGAAATATGACCACTACGCTATTCCTCCTTTTTCTAAAGTTCTCCTTGAAAGTCATTTTTTAATTCACTGTTTCTCTGACAGCCTCGCATCTTTTTCTATTTCCTAGTCTATAAACCACACACACATACACATGCACACTTAATGGTTTTTATATTTTCTCCTGAGACAGAATCACTGTTAATAAAGTTTACTCTCAATGGTAGACTTTAAATGATGTCTAGGGTCATAAGAACCATAAGAAATTAAACTCTTATTTGTCAAAGAGTAAATGCCTATAAAGTAAATTTATCGATAAATTAAAACAAATACACAACTTTTTCGTGTTTGATGTGTAGCGTGTTTCTTACTCTTGATTATTTAAAATCACAAGAAGATGCTGCTGGACGCTGAGTAGATAATGGGACTTTACATTCTGATCAAGTTATTGAAGAAAGTTGAAATAGAAATCAAGTATATGTTAGATATTTATACTGTCGGTCAATTACAATGGTTCGGAATAATCAGAGTCTATAGTGATATTCATTTTAATATATCAAGTATTAAACATAATTATCCCAGCCCTTTGCTAAGGTAAATAGGGAACAGCAGTCCACTTAGTGCAATTAACATTTCTTAAAGAATCTCCTAAGGAAAAAGGATTCACATTTTGTGATAACAGTAATTACTCATATGTAGTCCGCTGTTTATGATTGTCCAATAAGTTGAGTAAACTTTCTGTGCCAAGCGCTAGTGTGAAAGCTGAAGATTGACTCAGGTCTTGGTACTTCTAAGCTTCCATGGCATATGATAAACTTCAAATTTGCTTAATCTTATTCTTAGTCTTGCATGAGTAATATCTTGTAAGATGTTCCTGGAAGCATACTGCATCATCTCCAGAGCACCTGATAAAAGTTGCCTGCAAATAAGTGAACTGGAGGGTTAAAAGTTTTAAGTTGCGAGAGTTTCTACACCACTGGGGAGCAGCTGAGCTTACTCATGCCAATATCCAATAGTCAGGATCTGTGGCTGGTACGTGGAATGATGGGCTAACCACGGTTTTAATTTAAGACTATGGTGAGCACCTGTATCCCACAAAGAGTATTTATTCACCTCCACCCCAATTCCTATGGATGCCCCAAGATAGAACTGTGAAAAATCTATAAAAAAAAGTATAGGTAGAAGTTTCAGGAAAAAAATAATGAAAAATATCTGTCTAGAAAAGTGTGCCTGTGGGAATTTATGCAAAATTACTATTTTTAGAAAAGGTACTTCAAGAAAACATTCTTGGCGGGGAGAAAGCCTGCTATTGTTTGTGACAGACAAGAGGAAATTCAGATCCAGAACAAATGATGCTCAGATTATATAAAGATGTGAGTATAGAATTCCATTTCTGAATGAACAAGCTACCTTGAACAAGCATATTTGATGTGAAGTTTACATTTACAATAAAAAGCTACATACTTAAAAACAGTGATTCCCAAATACTAGTGCATATTAGAATTAGCAAGAGCATCTTTAAGGACAAGCTCTTAGCTCCTTTTCCCCATGGTTCCCCTGATTTCTCACTCACTGACAGAGCCTTTTGAGGGAAAACTTTTATCTTTCTTCTTCAACTAAGTATAAAAAAATTATAATAAAGGAAATATGGCAATGGGTTTGATTTTGAAGGATGACATTAAAACTGTACTTTTAGAACTAATGGGACACTTTTTTTTTTTTTTAGAAACATTTTCCCCAGAAAATCAGTGAAGGTATTGCTTTTGACAACACTCTTTTAATAAAGAACGTATGACATAGAGCAACATCAGGAAATCTCATGCCCTAAGTGAATTTAAGAATTATTTATTGTTATTACTGTAATTATCATCTTGCAAAACTTCCTTAATATAAAAAGGAAGACATTGAGGCCGGGTGCAGTGGCTCATGCTTGTAATCCTAACACTCTTGGAGGCCAAAAGAGATGAGTTGCTTGAGCTCAGGAGTTCAAGACCAGCCTGAGCAAGTGTGAGATCCTGTCTGTAATAAAAATAGAAAAGTTTAAAAAATTAACCAGGCGCGGTGACGCACACCTATAGTCCCAGCTACTCTGGAGGCTGAGGCAAGAGGATCACTTGAGCTCAGAACTTTGAGGTTGCTGTGAGCTGGGATGACATGGTATGCTAGCCTGTACATTAGAGTAAGTATTAGCCTCAAAAAAAAATCAAAATGAGCTGTTTACATAAATATAAATGTCCACACACATATATACATGCACACATACAGAAATAAAAAAGCATACAAAACTGTAGAAAAAGTATTACTACATTAAGTTAAACAAAATTAAAAATTATTTGTAGTCAAAAGGCATAAATATTGATTTGAGGAGATACCAAATCCTCTGAGGTACTTTACACATTATTTTCTTCTGTCAGAAATAAAATACAAGAATAATTTGTATAAGATACCTATATAGTTAACAGATATATTTAACTATATTGAAGAATATTAATAATTAATAAAAAACTTATGGATAGTTTCCCAAGAAAGGCTCTCGAATGATCACTTCAAAAACATCATGTCATAGATTGTTTTAAATTCATTTTCATTAAGTTCATTTTTTTTCTTTTTGAGATCATGGTTGACCTTTTTAACTTCAAACAATGTGACAAAGAAGCTAAAAACCAAGTATAGGAAATTTTGTCATAGTTTTGGTGGAAGAAATCCCAGTGAACTTGTTCACTCTGCTATGACTCATAGGGAGGAAGTGTTTTCTCATATCTGGAAAAATTGAAGTTACCTGAGTGATTTCTCCAACTTATCTAAGATGATGTTCAAAGAATTACAGTAAACATCAGAAACAAGAAAAAAAGGAAAACTTCAGGAATCAAACACAAGACACAACACCTGTGTGAGTGTAGTGTGTGCGTGTGTGGGGTGGACTGGGCATCACTCTGATGAGGGAAGGGCCTGATTTTAAGGAAAGTAGCCCTACATCAGTGAAGGTGAAATCTAACTATGTACTTTTTATAAGTAATTTATCTGTATTTAGATAATACCATGAAATATTATATTAAGTGTGATATTACTATTTACTGAATAAATAAAAGGTAAATCAATAAAAAAACAATAAGAGGAATGTCTAAAACACACCCTTTAAAAATCATCACTCTTGGACATATCTATTATTTACTAAGCTTTAAACTGCTATGTAAGATTAGTTCTCAAAGCTTTCCTGAAGCCAATTATTCATCTAAAAATTATTTCTATATTCAAACACTTGATATTCTAGAATCATTATTAGACAAATTATAGACAAATTATTCAAATAATAATTAGACAAATTCTTAGACAAATTATTCATATAATAATTTATATGAAATCTTTGCCTTCCAATGCAAATGGATTTGGTAAAGGTATATATATTTTTATTGATGCAAACCATATGATTATTTAAAACGTCTATAAAACCAGTGTATGGTGCCCCATGATCACATTAATGTACACAGCTATGATTTAATAAAAAAATAAAAAAAAAATCCACCATGAGGCAGAGCCTGTGGCTCAGTGGGTAGGGTACTGGCCCCATATACCGAGGGTGTATGCCTCACCCTGCCCCGGCCAAACTGCAACAACAACAACTACAAAAAGAGCCAGGGGTTGTGACAGACACCTGTAGTCCCAGCTACTCGGGAGGCTTAGGTAAGAGAATCACCTAAGCCCAAGAACTGGAGGTTGCTGTGAGCTGTGATGCCACCACCCTCTACTAAGGGAGACAAAGGGAGACTCTGAGTCTAAAAATAAATAAATAAAATAAAATAAAATAAAAAATAAAAATCCAGCATGATTTCTAACATAATTGATCGCTATTTATGGCATAATCATTCTAATCTTTACTTCCTAAGTACTTCCTTGAATTTATTTTCAAATAATAATAGTTGTATGATTCCTTTTCTGAGAATAATTATCTCAGATAAGTTTCTTCCCATTTTCTTTCTAATTCTGCCAAATGCCGCCCTACAGTGTCTGTCTCTGAAGTAGAGTGACAGACTGACAGGTGTTGTCAGCAAGAACTCTGACGACCGAGAGATGTGTTTTTCTTCTAATAGATTCAATAAAACACAAAGGAGAGGCAGAACAGCAGTATGTGCAGACCGGGAAAGCCTTTGGCGAACCCCCTTTGAAAGATGTGAAATCTCTGAATATTCTAATTGAAGCACAGGTACTTACAGTCTGCCCTGTCGAGATCTTAAAATATTCAGCCAAGATGCCTGGTGGCATAATATTATCTAGAAAACAGTGATACATATCATAATGACTCCCAAATCTGCTGGATTTTTCATTCTTCCAAAAGTAGCTGTGGTTGAGTATAGTTAGAAAATGACATAAAAATCTATCTTTAAGGTATGTTATCTCTTATTTCCTCCGCAACTTTAAAACTGTGCTGTGAGCATCTTCTCAGCAGCACACATCTCAAGCCTGCTGTGAGTCGTTACACCCTCAGCAAGACTTCCTCCCCTTTTCCTCCCACCTTCACTTAGTTCCCCTAAGAAAACACTGTGTGCTGTGTGCTCATTCACTGCAGTCCTTGGATCCTGAATGTAGCTGAACACAAACTGGCCAATTCTGTAATAACCAATCTCCTCAATTTCACATGTCACCTGTGATAAGACAAGTTCCTTTTTGTGATTCTAATCATCAGCTGTCATTCAAATCATGCCAGGTGCTTGGCAAAGCACTCTGGAATTTTCCATCCATCTGTCCAATCTTAGAAATGACCTTCCGTTGCTTTCCTTTGTACACACGTTATCTTTAAATAGGCCATTTGCATAATCAGAGAACGCCTCTGACTGCTTTGGGAAGGTGCGTGATTGGAGAGAGGACTGTTTACTACATTCTTTGTAGTCCATATGATATTAAAGGCTATTGCCATTCAGATTCAGGCCACCAACCCTTGAGTGTATTTATTTGAAGACAGACAGGGAATGTCAATTGTCAACAAAAATACAACTCTGCATTTTATTGACTACAAATTTATTAGCACCAGAAGAAAACTATACTGCAAATAGATATTTGTATTGCAGACACTTTAAGGAATAACTAATAAGCCTCTTTATTGTCCAAATTTGACTAATCATTATGCTGAGATACTGCCTGGGAGCCAGTATATCCTTGGAAATTAAGCATTTTCAATATATGCATCAAAAGAGTTGGACACAAACTAACATCAAGAACTTCAGAAGTCTGTTCATATTGATCACAACTTCCATAGTCTTATATAGAAAACTACCTACAGCCATGTTAAAAAATAATAATACTAATGCGTAGCCCCCCAAGGAGAAGTATTCTAACTAGATTGACCATTTAATCAAACATCCAAACTGAAACACATTTGAGAATAAAAGAGGTCACCATTAATAATTATGACAGAACCACAATGATAAAGCTGGACTGTCCAGGCAAAGCAAAATGTATGCCCTCTGAATTTCTACTCTCATTCCCCTATATGCTTTCAATGATAATGTATGTAATTCTCTGTTGGATACATAATAAACTGCTTCACATACTGCCACAATATGGCCCCAAATCACCATTCCATTTTCTTATGACATCTTCAACCATGAACCCATTTTCTAAGTATATCAGCCTACCTGGGTTAGTTGGCCATGCATTTCTGAAAGACTAACTTTTATCTGAGCTACAGTTTCTGCTTGAAATGATGCCCTGAAAATCTCCTGAAGATAAATTATTTGTATAACCCCAAACCAAGTTAATGTATGTCTTTTGATGTCAAATAGCAGAGAAAGTTTTGGCCAATTTATGGCATAGAATGAAGCAAAGCTTTCTGTAGGCAAGACAGCCCTAGGGGACTAATCCTCTGTCCATATATCTCTCTTTGCATTTTTGTTTCTAACTAACTCTTCATCACTGACAATTCAACCACCTCAAAATTATCTGCCCTAAGTCCTAGAGAGAATACTTTTGAGGGACTTATCTAGTAATCACTTGTGCTGGGAACCAGCACTTCCATAACACATCAATTGGGAAGGGTCACATTTGTTTCTAGAACACAGAGGTCAAAGAACAAATTACCATTGACCTGACTGGCCATCTTAATTTAAAAATGGACGTGATATAGTAAGCAGGGTGAAAACTATGGAGTAGGAAAAATGTCACCCTCTTATTATATAAAGCCTTCTCAGAAAAGTTTCAGAGAAAATTGAGTTCTCCACATTGAACACTCACACAAAATTTTGTTTCTACTTATCGTATCCCTGAGCAATAGCTTTCGAATCGGCATATTTAAGTTTTTATTTATCTTCACCCATGAATGATGAACTTCTGAAGCTCTACAACCATGTCTCATTCTTCCTTCTGTTCCTCACAGAACAGGGAGTGGGCAGCTAGTACTTGATCAATAAATGTTTATTACATTGAACTGCCAAGTTAGTAAACTATGATAGTTAAACATAATGTTGCAAATGGTGATTTAAATTATGGAAGCCAGCACTCCTTTTATATTCAGATACTGAAAAATAAGTCATCATTCATCTCACCTATCTTCCTGGCCTCTGTCATTTTTATGCTAGACAGCAGTATAGAAGGATTGGATGTGTATTAGGTAAATATGTTCACAGGATACTAATGAAGGCCCAAGAAATAAAAATTAGGGTGGAATAAATCATGTATTCTGTATTAAATTAATATGAATTGTGGGGCAGGTTGAGCAGCTCACACATGTAATCTTAGCATGTTGGGAGGCTGAAGCAGGAGGATTACTTGAGGCTAGGAATTCAATACTATCCTGAGAAGAAGAAGACCCATCCTATAAAAAAAAAAAAAAAATTCACCAAGTGTGGCAGTGCACCAGTAGTCCCAGCTACTCAGGAAGATGGGGCAGGAGTTTCACTTTGGGGCAGGAGTTTCACTTCAGCTCAGGAGTTTGAGGTGGCTGTGAATTATGATGACCCCACTGCACTTTAGCCTGAGCAACAGAGCAAGACCCTGATTCAAAAAAATAAATAAATAAAAATAAAACTTTATCCCACGTTGGAAGAAAATCATTTTAATTTCATACAACAGGATTTCAATATAATAACAAGATTAGCAGGCCCCCAAATAAGATAAACTTGAGTAAAACATCAGGGAAATACACATGAGTAATGAGCCATACCAGACAAAAACCCACCCTCTTATCAGTATTGATAGCATTTTGAATACCAGTCAGTAACACTCAGCTTATATAATATCATGTGAAAGCAACTTCTAAGCATTTAGTTTTTGAAGAAAAAAACTCCACAAAAATGGACCCTGCCCCTCATATAACTAAAAATTTAAATGTCAAGACCTGAAAAGTAATTATAAAAATGTACCAGAGTAGACTTAAATCAAACTGTAAATCAAATGGACCTAACAGACACTTTCAGAACATTCTACCCAAAACTAACAGAAGACAAATTCTTCTCAGCAGCACATGGGACATTCCCCAAGATTCACTGTATCTTAGATGTCAAAACAGGTCTCAACAAATTCAAAACACTGAAATTCTATGTACCTTCTCAGACTACAGCAGAAAGAAAATTAGAAATCAATCACAAAAAAACACTCCAGCATACACAAAGTCATGGAAATTAAACAACCTGGTGTTCAACAATTATTGGGTCAAGAATGAAATAAAGATAGAAATAAAGTGCTTTGAAGTGAATGCAAAAGGAGACATCCGCTATCAAGTTCTCTGTAACACAGCAAAAGCATTCCTCAGGAAAAATTCATTCCTCCGGAAAGAAAGAAATATCACAAATTAACAACCTCTAGTCTCATCTCAAGGAGCTTGAAAGGGAAGAACAAACCAAACCTGAAGTCAACAGAAGAAAAGAAATAACAAAGATCAGAGCAGAACTCAAAAAATATATAAAAAACAATACAAAAGATTAACAAAGTGAAAAGTTGGTTCTTTGAAAACATAACTAAAAGTGACAAACTTTTTCTAGATGAACCAAGAACAAAAGAGAAAAAAAGAAAAAGCTCAATCAGAAATGGAAAGGTGACAATACAATTAATATTGCAGAAATGCAAAACATTACCCATGAGAGCACTTAATAAATCTCTACATGAATAAACTAGACAATGCAAAGGAAATGGACACACTCCTGGAAACACAAAATCTCCCAAGACTCAACCAGGAAGAAATAGAACTCCTCAGCACACCAATAATGAACAGTGAGGTCAAAACACAAATAATAACCTCCTTCCAAAAAAAGCACTGGACCCACAAAGAAGACCTGATAACTGCAATACAAAAATTATTCCATAACATTGAGAAGGAGGGAGTCCTCCCCAACTCATTCTATGAAGTCAGTTTCACCTTGATACCAAAACAAAGAAAGAACACAGTAAGAAAGAAAACTAAAAATCTATACTCCTTTTTAAAATAGATGCAAAAGTCCTCAATAAAATATTAACAAGACAGACTCAATAGCACATCAAAAAATTAATCCACTAGGATCTTGTGGGCTTCATACAAAGGATGCAAAATTAATTCAACACACATAAATCAACAAATGTGATCACCACCAAACAAAAGCAAAAACAAAGACCATCACCTCAATATATGAAGAAAAAGCATTTGACAAAAGCCAGCATACTTCCATGATAAAAACCCTCAGTGAACTAGGTGTAGAAGAAATACATCTCAGAATTATAAAATCCATGTGTGACAGACACACAGCCTACGTCATACTGAATGGGGGAAAAGTTGAAAGCATTCCCCCTAAGAACTGCAACAAGACTAAGATGTCCACTGTCACCACTTCTATTCAACACAGTGCTGGAAACCCTAGCCAGGGAAATCAGACAAGACATGAATATTAAGTGTATCCAAATTAGGAAAAAGAAGATCAAACTTCACTATTTTCTGATGATATGATCCAGTATATATTATAGAACACACCAAAGATTCCACCAACAGTCTCCTGGAATTGATAAATAAATTCACCAAATTCTAGTGATATAAAATCAATGTACACAAATCATCAGCATTCCTATAGACCAATAACAGTAAGGCTGAAAATAAAATCAAAGATAACACTATTTACAATTGGTGCAAAGAAAATAAGACACCCAGGAATATACTTAACCAAGGAGGCAAAAGATCTCCACAAAGAGAAGTAGCAAAATCTGAGAAAAGAAATAGCAGAAGATAAAAACAAATGGAAAAACATATTAGGCTCATGGATAGGTAGAAACAATGTTATTAAAATAGCCCCACTACCAAAAATAATTTATAAATTCAGTGCAATTGAAGTATTGACCAAAGTCATACTTCAAAGATTTAGAAAAAATACTTCTGTTTCATTTGGAACCAGAAAAGACTCTGAATAACCAAAGCAACTTAACCAAAAAGAACAAATCTGGAGACATCACATTACCAGACTTCAAACTCTACTACAAGGTAGGAGTAATGAAAACAGCATGGCATGGTATTGGCACAAAAATCAAAATATAGACCAAGAAACAGAACAGAAAACCCCAGATATAAACCATATACCTATAATCAACTGATCTTTGACAAGGTAGATAATAGTATACACCTGGAAAAAGAAGCTCTGCTTAATAAATGATGCTTCAATCAGCCACATACAGAAGAATGAAACATGAACTCTACCTCTCCCTACACACAAAAATTAGTTCAAAATAGATAAAAGACTCAGACATAAGACATTAAACCATAAGAATTCTGGAGGGAAATTTAGAGAAAACTCTTCTTGATATAGACCTATGCAAAGAATTTATGACTGAGATCCCAATAATATTCATGGCAATAATTAAATTAGTAAATGATATTTTATTAAACTGAAACAATTCTGTACAGCTAAGGAAACAATCAACAGAGCAAACAGACAACCTATAGAATGAGAGAAAATATTCACAAACTTCATATCTAATGAAGGTCTAATAACCAGAATTTACAAAGAATATATTCAAGTCAGGAAGAAAGGAAAAAAACCACCCTACTAAAAAAGTGACAAAAACATTAACAAAGCTTCTCAAAAGAAGAAAGTAAATGGCCAATAACCATATGAAAATATGCTCCATGTCACCAATCACTGGGGAAATGCAAATTAAAACCATAGTGAGATATTACCTTACCCCAGCTAAAGTGACTCTTATTAAAAAGTAAAAATATGCATGGAAATAGGGAGAAGTGAACATTCATCCACTGTTGTGGGGCTGAAAATTAGTACAACTTCTATGGAAAACAGTATGGAGAATCCTGAAGGAACTAAAAGTAGACGTATCATTCTATCCAACATCAAAAGACAAAAACACCCAAGCCTGAACGTTTATTGCAGCACAATCCACAATTGCAAAGATGTGCAATCAACTCAAGTGGTTGTCAATTTCATGAGTGGATCAGTAAAGGGTGGTATGTGTATGTACACTATGGACTATTAGGCTATTCAGGAACAAAGGAAAGATAAATTATTATCTTTGCAGCAATCTGCTTGAGACACCAGTTCTTTAAGTGAAGTATCTAAGAGTGAACAAACCAATACCATGTTCACTCACTATTAAACTGGAACTAACCCGTGAGCACACAGTGCCCAGATGGAAGCAGAGGTCACTGGACATCAACCACTGGGGAGGAACAGGAGGGAAGACGAACAACAAAAAAACCTAACAAACAAACAACAAGCAACCTAAGGAGTAACATGAACACTATTTGAGTGATGGAAACACCTAGAGCCAGGACTCAAGCATTACAAAAACGGTCCATATAAGCTTAACCCTTTGTACCCTCTTAAAGTTAAAAAAAAGATGATACAAGGGAAAAAAGTTCAGATAAGGTTTAATCTGGCTCTGAGAATTATCTGGTCGTTACCTTTGCAAACAAAACAAAGCCAAACTTTTTACCACCTAAATTATAATACAGTCTAAACTCTTTAACCACTTATTTCCTTCACAAATGTTTGAATATTTCATAAACTTTGTTGCACAATTGAATCACTTTATGTTTTCCTAATGAGAGTCTGCTGGTGGTTAACAAACTTGCATTTCCTCAGCTTTAAATTCTGTTGATTATTTTGAAACATCATTGAATCAATCAAAATTTAACATCTAAATTTTAGAACCAAAGAAATAAAGAGAAATCACCAAATACAAGTGATTAAAAGGAGATAGAAGTGAGGAGACATAAACAACACACTGAACAAAGGAAAAAAATCCACAGAGTAATGTTTTAGTACTAACAGATCCTTTAATATTTAGGATAATTTTTATGTCCACTATAGTTAAATATAAAACATGCAAATAATGTATAAATGATATAAATGTACAAATAATACTAGACATTTATGTGTATGATAAACAAATATAAATGATATTTACCAATGATATTTATAATTGTAATACATGTAAATTAAAGTACTGTGAAGCCATGTTCTCTTAGTTTTAAAAATGGATTAAGATATCCTGCCTGGGAAATTTTGTTGTACCACCTCTTTGACTCATGCTAAAAAGTACATGATAAATTTGTTCACTGAAATTCTGTCCTGCTCTAAGTTGAAAAAAATTCACACATCAGGGAGTAGGGGGTGGAAGAAATGGTTATAGTAGTATGATAAATGCAGAAAATTTCTTTTTCTTTTAATGCAGTGCAGGTATTGTTCAGCAGTTTATCTGTACAAAAATAAAATGTTACCTTCTATAAAACAACTAAGGTCACTGAGTATTGGTCATGCAAGTTAAAGTTCTCTCAGGCCTATTCAACTTTTTAAAGGATTTTTTTACCCTTTTCACGAGAAAGAATAAAACCTTTAGATGTTGTAGAATATTTGAATCTTTTATTCAACTATCCAGCATTTTCTTAAAGACACCTAATAAAGAAAATATTAAAAAATCCTAAATTATTTAGAAAACTAAGGACAAGTCATACCAAAAACAAACCTTGTTTACTATAAATTTTACATTCAACTGATCACATCACAACTAGTTTTTTGGTGCAACATCTATGTGATGACCTCATGCTCTCAAAAAATTTAAAATCCCTTCTTAGAACAACTTAGTGCAACTCCCCAAATATAAACCTTGCAAGACGTATTTACACATCTGAAGGTCCCTCTCGCTTGCAATTTGCAAGGGAAAAAGTTGCTGATCGGACCATCTGAAAAGGAAGGAAAAAAATTAGAAGAAAAAGAAAAATATGAACAATAATAAAACAGATGTGATTCCAAGGAAAAAGTGCCAAAACCTACAAGAAATTTCGTGGGAGGAAGCTGCAGAGCAGGAGAAGAACCAGCAAGATACAGGCAAAGGTCGAACCCACAGAGAGAAGTATCCCAGAGAGACAGGTAAGTTGAGACGTTTGCAGCTCCCTCCCCTGGATCTCTGACAGCTGTGGGGCTCCCAACCTGCTAGAGAGACTTTCTTCACAGGATCCAGAGGCTGTTGCCACTAGTGTGCTGGGAACGGCTTGTGGACAGAGCCTACAGCTCCCAGTCTCTATAGAGAACTTTCTGACCTCATAGAATGGAACCAGGATGGCAGGGGACATATTTCTTCTCCACTTACCACACATCTTTGGTGTCTTTAAGAACAGGTTAGGCTATCCAGCTAGGGAAGTTTCGTATTACATCTTTGACTCATGCTAAAAAGTACATGATACATTCATTCACTGAAATTCTGTCCTGCTCTAAATTGAAAAAAAAAAAAAATGCACACTCAACTCTTCAGTTTTGCATTGTTCATTTCTACACAGATATTTTCCAACTCTGGTCCAGAGTGAAGGATCCAGAAGAATCCAGTGGGTCCTGGGTTATTTCCAAGGCTGCACAGCCTGGACATTCAAGGACAATGCCGTCCCCATCATGCTTGATGGCATTGCTCCACACAGAGTCTTTTCTGCCTCTTTCCTCCCCTGCTGTGACTGCTGGGAAAGATAATGGAGCTACAATATTAAGGTTTCCATGGAGGGTGGGACTCAGGCCTTTCCGCCTGGGGTCCTGCTAGGACCAAGGTGCGCATACACTGTGCGCTCCCTGCTCACCAGCTTGGCCTGGTGCTGGGTGCCTGGTGGCTGCTCTGGAGCCAGACACCCCCAAGGGGAGAGACCTGCTCCCTCTAGCACTCTATGGGATGCAAGATGGGCCGCCTCTCCCTTGCCTGGGGTTGATGTACTGAGGAGGTCCCCTTCACCTAGGGCTGGACATGGACTCCTGCATTCAAATGTTTATGACAACACAATGACAAATGCAAAAATATGGAACCATACTAAGTATCCATGAACTGATGAGTGGACAAAGAAAATGTGGTCTGAGTGTATGTGTGTGTGTGCACACACACATATATATACATATATGTACATGAGTTATACACACATACATATATACACACAAAAAAATACATATTATGGAGTACATGTAGTCTCAAGCATAAAACAGGATGAAATAATGTTTCGCAGCAACTTGGGTGGAACTAAGATCATTTAGTAAGTGAAGTATCTCAGGAATGGAGAAACAAATACCAAATATTCTGACTTTCAAGGGGGATGTAAACATTGGATCATTTATAATCATAAAGTTGTATAATAGACATTAGAAACTAAGGAACAGGCAGAGAAAGGGGGACTTGAGGAAGAAATTTACTTTTATTGGGTACAGTGTACATTATTCTGGTGACAGATACACTGAAAGCCCTGATTTCATTATGTTACAATTCATCTATGTGACAAAAAAAAGTAACCTTAAAATTTTTAAACTAATAAGTAAATAAATAAATATCACTGATCATGAATCACCATCACAGGTATAATGACAATGAAAATTTTTTAAATATTGTGACAATTGACAAATATGATACATTTATATGAAGTGCTGCTTGCTGTTAAAAAGTCAGGGTGAAAAAAATCTTGAAACTTTTGTTACACATGCATATTGAAACACAAAAATATTTTGTTTCCTAATTATTTTTCAATTCTACCTTCTCCTTATCCAGACTGCAAAATGAACTATATGTATAATTAAAAAATAGGGGTCAAAGTCTTAAAATACTGTTTAAAGATATTTTAATCATTTTTTTGATCAGAAGGAAAACAATAGAACATTTTGTTCCATTCAGATCACAATATTAAAATTATTTTAAAACATAGTTATACACAACATAGTTCCTTTTTAAAATATTTGATGCAACTTCTAAAAATAATGAAGCATTAATATGAAAATCCAAGGACCATGACAAAGAAATAGTGAAAAACAGAAGGTTGAAACAATTTGTTGTGGCTAAAGGGGTTATATGGAGGTGGGGTTTTGGGGGGTTTTATTTTTGTTTTGTTTTTTTGCAAAATCCTTCAGGCTATCAAGGTTTTGTGTCTTGTTTTGTTTTTATTTTTTGCCTGAGACATTCATTCACAAATTTCTTTTTTCTAAATGTTGTTACACCGTAGACAGCTCTAATTCTCAGAGAAAGAGAACTAGAGGTTTTGTTTTGTTTTGTTTGCAGTTTTGGCCGGGGCTGGGTTTTTGAACCCGCCATGTCCAGCGTATGGGGCCAACGCCCTACTCCTTTGAAACACAGGCACCACCCGAGAACCAGAGTTTTTACATAGTTATACTTATCTATATCACTAACTGAATTAGTATTTCCCCCAATTATGTATTCTGCTATTATTATCATATACGTAATACCCACATGATGTCTATTTTGACTCTCCTATCCCTTATTGTTCTTATATTAGTGTTATACTTTTTATAAGTATGCTTAAAGTTTTTCTGGTGCCTAAACCAACACTGTCCAATAGATACGATTTCAGCCACACATACAAATTTATATTTTCTATCTGTCATATTTAAAAAAAAGATAAAATGATACTGAAGATAATAATTTTAATAGTATTTTTATTTAACCTAACATATCCAAAATATTTTCATTAATATATTTCATTATGTAAACATGTAATCAATATAAAAATAATTATTGATAAGATATTTTATAATTCATGCTAAATATTTGAGAGCTAGTATGTATTTCACACTCAGAACACATTTCAGCTCATACTTGTCACATTTCAGTTGCTCAATGGCCACAAGTAACTCGTTGCTTCTTTACCAAACAGTGCAGATACCAACAAGTAAATATGAAACAAAAACCATGGAAGTCTTGAAATAAAAGCATCTTCCTAAAAGATGCTATAAAGTATAAAAGCATCTTCCTAAAAGTTGCTATAAAGTATCATTCAATAGTCATTAATAGTCATTAAAATCTTTTATGGGGGTGGCGCCTGTGGCTCAAGGAGTAGGGCGCCGGTCCCATATGCCAGAGGTGGCGGGTTCAAACCTAGCCCCGGCCAAAAACCACCAAAAAAAAAAAAAAAAATCTTTTATGTATTATACTGGTACGCACAACTTGTTGGGGGAAAATAACTCCAGATGAAGTAGAATACACAACTCAACTATGTAACAACTTGAGCATCTTCTAATTAAGCTACTTCTATTTGTTGCTCTTTTGAGTTTCAGTTAATTCTCTGAGAATTGGGCTCAAGAGCATATGAAAAGTTTCACAGCTGTCTCATTTAGTAATTCCCTAGAAGGATTGGTTAGTATTATTTAATAAAACTGCAATAAATGATAATTCACATTTGGTGGGGTATCAGTTCTGAAATGTTTCAATCATTATGGATTTTAGGTATCTTTAAGAGATTAATTTGATTAAATATTTTTCTTGTTAACCTTCTGCTTACCAGACACATCACAGCTCTTCTAACCCGAAACATAATTCAACCTCTACACGGAAATAACCTTTTTTTCAGTATAGCCAGGTCATTTATCTTCTGCTCAAATCCCTCCAAATAAATCTTGCCCATTTAGGGTAAAATTTGAAATCCTGGCATTGACCTACATGACCTCATCGCTTCCTCCACAGAATCTTCCACCATTTCCCTGACCCCTTCCTGCCTCTGCTGTGGACCCACTGACCTCATCACTGTTTCTCAAACATGGACTTAATGTTTCCTCTGATTAGATGTTTCCCTCAGACACCCACATGACTCTGTCTCTACCTCTTTCATGGTGTTTCTTGATTGTCATTTTCCAACAAGCCTAATCTGTCCACATTACTAAAACTTTCAATGTCACTTCTCATTATCACTCAACCCTCTTGTCTATTTTGTTTTTCTCCGCACACTTGTTGCCGTCCAGTCCATTTTTTGAATCCTTTCTTCGTTATTATTCCTACTCTTCTAAACTGTAAGCTCCACAAGGGCAGAGATTATTACTCTGGTCCCTGCTGTATTCACGGCGTATCACATAGAGTAAACATATGCTGAATTGACAGATAAATTTAAAAATGTACTTACATAAATACAGTGTGATAAAAAAAAATCTGCCCCACAAATGTGATATGTATTTTAAAAGTTATCTGATTATAACTTACTTTGCTGGTCAAAAATTGAGTTTTATATAATATTTATAGCCACTCTTTGTTTAAATACATAAATAAACAAACAAAAATGATTATACTGAGATATGCAGCCTTTTAATTCTTTTGGTGCTTCATTGGTGAGTGTGATTATTTTTAAAATATGATTAACATATTCTGCTTGTTCACAGTTATAATGGAGAGTAAAAAAGAACACATCAAAAGCATTAAAAATAACTTTAAACTGATTTTAGAGAGTTCTGGATCTAAATCTTAATGTTTTTCCACGTTACTATAAAGCAAATGTTAATTTTGAAAAAAAAACTCGATCTTATTTTAAATGGATAGAAATTCTCAAAGGATGATTTCTTTCTTTTTTAACAAGCAGTCACACATATTTTTGACAATTTAATATAACCACAATTATCACAATGTCTTTCAAAGAATTTGTAAAGTTTTGAAATTCTACTAGCTAGGTTTTAAAGATTGTTATTCTAAAGTTCTCTCAATGGTTGGTATAATAGAAAGCAAAGTTTATGGGTCTGAAAAAATAAAAATGGAAACTCTTATAAAGCAATACTATGTGAATATTGAAAATAATATTCACAAATGATTATTTAATTGTACCTTTAACTAATCCTGTGAAAAATTAAATATATTCAAATGTGGTTTAGAGTAAATTTTATTCAGAGATACCAATAACAAATGAGTAATATAACATAAATTAATAATGAGCTATAATTTTTCAGAACTTACTATGTATTATTCATAATGCTAAATAAGCACTTACTAAAAACTCTGAGAACAAAGTCTACATTTTACTATGTGAAAACCCCATATTTGCGGTAGTTGGCTCCAACCAGTGAAGCCACCTGGAATGGGAGGGAAAATGGCGGGTGAAAGATATTGGGTTCTAATTAATCCCAATTAAGAATCTTCATGTGGAGAAATTACCCTAGATTATCCAGAAACACCTCAAATCCAAAATCACAAATGTCTCCATGACAGAACATTATACACACAGCAATGTGAAGGCAACATAAAGACAGAAGCAAAGATTAGAATCACATGACCACAAGCAAAGGACGCCAACAATGCAAATAGGATGATTCAGTAAACACCTGTGCAGAACCCTCTCTCTAATGGTCTAGATTCCCGGGACCTGTGAGGAGACTGATAGTGTTTTTGAGAATGTTACATCAGCAGAGACACTGTCAGTTTGGACTTGAAGAAACAGAACAAAATGAAACATGACCATCAGACTTTCACCATGTCATAGGTTAAAAACAAGTGGGTACAACTATTTCTCTGAAAACATGTACTACTCCTCAGAGGGGGAGAAAAAAGAGTATCTGGAGGTCATAGCCATAGAGGCTAAGGATGGAGTTCTGGGTCTAGAAGCAGGTGCCCAAGATAATGGCGCAGAGGGCGGAGCAATGAGCCCAGGGGGTGGCACGTATATCCACAGAGAATTATGCCTAAAATTTGAAAACATATTATTATCTCTGCTATATTTCAAAAGTGCTTGTAACCGGTGATTTTTTTCTTCACATTTTATTTCTTTGGAAATATCTATACTCCTACACTGTGCCTCCCCCATCGTAACCTTCGGGTGCACGCGACTAGTTTTAGGCTCACAGGTCTACAGATAGAAAGTATATTTTTCCCAAGATGAATCATACCCAAACTCCAATCAATACTGAATTTAGATGATTTAGATAATCAGGGTTGAAATATTTGAGCCACTATTTAAATGACTTGAGTTGATGCTATAATAGGTTGGCACTTTGGAGGAGGTTGGGATAGGGTGAATGTGTTTTGCATGTGGAATGGATAGGAATCTTTGCAGTCTACATGGCAGATGTTTGTAGGCTGAAACATGTTCCTCAAAATATATATATTTTTTAATCTATAATTCAAGACCTGTGGAGTTCCCTATTAGCCATTAGGGAAACGCAAGATCAGATAATGATGAAATATAAACATACACCATTAAATATCTAAAAATTAAAAATACCTAACAAACTATTTTCATACATTGATGAGGGTGAGGGGGTAGAATATGATGCCTGTACAGGTTCTTTTTTTTTATGAGACAGAGTCCTATTATGTCACCCTTGGTAGAGTACTGTGGCATCACAGCTCACAGCAACCTCCAATTCTTGGGCTCAAGCAATTCTCCTGCCTCAGCCTCCAGAGCAGCAGGGACTACAGGCATGCACCACAATGCCCATCTATTTTTAGAGATGAGGTCTTACTCTGGTTCAGGCTGGTGGTGTTGAACCTATGAGCTCAGGCAATCCACCTGCCTCGGCCTCCCAAGTGCTGGGATTACAGGCATGAGCCACCACACCCAGCACCTGTACAGCTTCCTGAATGGTTAAAGATACACTTTGAGCACACAGCATGTGTAAATATCTTCCTACATATAATGCAATTCCACTGTGAGATATTTACCCCCGAAGAAATGAACACTCTTTGCAGTACAGGCAGTCCCCAGGTTACAAACAACATAGGCTCTGTAGTTTGTTCTTAAGTTGAATTTGTATATAAGTTGGAACAGGTATGTTTATCTATTATCCTTGTATAGTAATGATCATGGCAGCTTTACTCTGAATAGTCACAAACTGACAATACTCTAAATGTCCACCTCAAGTGAAAAGATAAATTGTGCTATATCCACCCAGTGTACTACCAAGCCATACAATGGAAAAAACCTAATATATACAACACCCTCAGTGAATCTCAGCAGCAGGGTGCTGAGAGAAAGACCCAAACGCAAAAGAATACACTCTGCATGATCATATTTATATGAAACTTTAGAAAAGACGAAAGGATTTGGTAGTGAAACAAAACAGATCAGTGATTGCCGTGGGCCGGGGCTGGAGTGGGATGAGACTGCCTGGGGATGGACACAAAAGAATTCTTCTTGTTAAGGAAATATTTACTCTGCAGGAAGTTATACAAGTGTTTGTGTTTATCTTTTTCACAACTCAAACTCTAGACTTGAAATGGATGCATTTTATATAAAGTATATCTCAACATCAATGTGAAAATAGTAACCCTGAAATGTTAAAAATAACTAAATGTTAAAATTACTAAACTTAAACTTTGACATGAAAGGAGAAAGAATAACTAAAAAGATTAATAAATCATAAATTGAAATGAGAACCAAAGACCACCTTACCCATCAACAAGATAAGTAGTTTTTGGATAAATTTTTCTGAATGCTGAAGGCATATGTAATTTCTATCTTTTACAAGTTGCCACAGCAGAGAGTAAAAGAGCAAACTTACCCAATTTATTTCCTAAAATGTAATCAGCCAACTGGGCTGGAAAATACAAAGAAAAACAGTTACAGGCCTTCTTCACCTGGAGCCACAGCAGTAAAAAATCCCAAACAAAATACCAGCTGCAAAGATGTGGATCAACCCAAGTAGACATCAATTCATGAGTGATTAATTAAATGTGGTATATGTATACCATGGAGTAATACTCAGCCATAAAAATGATTAATCGATGCCTGTTGTAACAATTGAGCTGGAACTTGAGATCACTTATCCTAAGTGAAGTATCTAAAGAATGGAAAAGCAAATACCACAGGTACTCGCTACTAAACGGCAACTAACCACTAAGCACACGTGTGCCCAGTGGAAAGTAAAACTCAGCAGAAATCAAGCAGGAGTAAGGAGGGAGTAGTGCAGTGCCCCCAAAACCCTCCCTAAAAGTGCAGTGAACACTTTTGGATGCTGGGTGCACATATAGCCATGATCCAAGCATTATAAAAGTAACCCATGTAACCAGAAACGTTTGTACCTCCTTAACATTTTGAAAATAAAAAAACAAAAAGAAAATACCCATGAGCTGATTTCCATTCGAAAAAATAATAATAGGAATAAGGATAAAATGGGATTTATGGTTTGCTCAACGTTCTAAATGAAAGTGTGGGTTAATTAAATGTGTTCTCTAGTGTGGGACTTAGCGTTTGTGTCCAATTTCCTGTAGACAACCTTGCTTCTGACCCTCAGAACAGTAAGGAAGAGCCAGTGCTCCGGAAGGCAGTGTCCTTTTATTCAACTTGCTGTCTGCATCAAAAGCAGCTTTGGGTTATGTTGACCCAAGGTCTATACATTTGGGCCCTGGACTCATTGTGTCATTGGTTTTCTTGACCTTCTATATTTCATTTAAATTTTTGCATGTTATAAGAGCATGAGCACAGAATGGCTGCACTTTTTCTGTTACTCAGTTGAAACGGCACTCTTCAGAACATTTGGCCTTCTAAGACTGGCTTTTCGTTGCAGAGGTGAGCAGACCTTGGCAGGAGCCCTGGGGGTGGTTGATTGGGGTCACAGATCCATGTAGATGTGCACTGGCAACAATGTAATAGAAACAATAATAGGGAACAGTTATTAGATGCTTGCTGTATACCAGGTATCATGCTTAGCACTTTGTAAGTATTGCCCCATTTAATTCTTAGCATAGCAATTGGTGATCACATGTCATCTTCATCTTACATAGAAAGAAAAGGATACTTGGTCTTAAGCAACTCACTAAACTTCAGACAAGTTAGCAAGCAGCAGAGCCCTGGCAGAAGCAGTTTGGCTAAGATGTTACCAAATACCTGCGTTGATATCAAAGGCACAGAGAAAGTGATTCTGGGTAAGAATCTTTGACAACATAATCCCATAAAATTAGCAGAAATTGATATTTTTGCATAATTAGTTGGGTGAATTGATTCATAAGCTATTTTTTTTTGTTTTGTTTTTTTCACTGACTAATCTCATACTTGGTCTATTGGACCTTAGGAAGCAAAAAGTGACTCCCTAAGTATAACTATGTTGTCAACGTTAGTGGCATCAGAACGAGCTTTTTTCTTTTATTGTACATTATTTTAAAGCATTATGATCTATTTTATGGCAATTACTTATGGCAGTAGTGATACAAAGTTAACTCCTGTTCTCAGGAGTTAAATGAGATATTTCCTATATTATATCTGGCTTACTCCAAATGATTTTTCCTTGGTAAAATACACATCTATTGTAATTATGTTTATACATAGACTATAAGCTGTATAGAACACAGAAGTTTAATAAAGTAATAATTATACCAAGATGTCTAAAAATTACTTAAATGAAATGAAAGGCTTTCAAGAAATGAATTTTCTCAGTTTTCTTAGTGATTATTACAAAAATAATTAACCATATTTTCTTAAAGAAGTATCGCTTTCATGGGAGAAAAAGAAGGATTTCATGGTTTGAAAATGGACAAACTATACCTCACTGACTATTTTTGTATAGCACATAAACTTAAAATGGTTTCAGAATTTGTATTCGTTGAAATAATAAAAAGAAGAAAGTATTTTGTCACACATGAAAATTTTATGAAATTCAAATGTTAGTGTCCATAAGCAGGTTTTATTGAATACAGCCACTTCGTTAGGTATTAGCTGTGGCTGCTTTCCCATTGCAGTGAGAGAGTTGTACACCTGTGACAAGGACCAAAGGCCCAAAATATTTTGGCATTGTATTTTGGGTTAATATAAAGGCACAGATGATTAGGTTACATTGTTTGCATTTGTAAGGTAAAGTCGGAGTTGTAGTTGAGCCCTTCACCCAGGAATGGTGCCACATACCCCCACATCGTACCTGTTATGTGGGAACTTACCAAACCCTCTTCCCCTTTTCTTGAATTCAATTGTGTTTTTCTCTTGTGTGGGTCTGTAATTGTTGATGGAAAATGTTTACTCCTTGGCCCTTTACAGAAACATTTTGCCAACCCCTTCCTGATATACATGACTGAACCAAACAAATAATATCCCCAAACAACAAAAAACAACTACATACCATAATTTTTCTCTTTTCCTCTCTCTCTCTTTGTTTCAATTTTCTCCATCCCTTCAGTTAATCACTTAAAGACTTCAAGCCTCTTAAATCGAGGGCTAACCAATTTATTTTTGTTTGTTTTAGCATTGATGCCAGTAACTACCGGCTCCTGACAAGTGGTTCTGCTCCTCTGCATCCTCACAAACAAAACGCACCCGTCATCCTGCTCAGGCTCCTGCAAAGCTCACCCTCCGTTCTCCATCCTTTTCTCAATCACCTTCCTTTAACAGAATCACTGAATCTCACTCTTAGCCAACGTGATACTTCTCCTCTTTCTTTTTTCCAGCAATTTTCTTATGTGACATTCTGTCATATATCATGCTTTTCTCGTTTTTTTGTATTAAGGTCCTCAAATATTAAATAATTTTTTGAAATACGCTATAACTTTTCAAATACATATCCAAATGTCTGTCAAAAATCTCCAAATGTCTGTATGCTGTTCCTATAATTAGGGGCCATTGATTATAATTTGAGTTTTTTTAACTATTCCTCAGTTTTTCATCTTGTTAGTCCCTGATTTTTTTTTTTATTTTATCTATCATATTCTACAACAGAAACACAATCATATTAAAATCAAGGCAGGTTTTAAACACATTGCTGAATATATTAACTCTATCTCTCCAAGCATGCAAATTCCTTACGTTATTTGTTAAATTCACACAAGATTTATGGGACATACACGTGGGCTGAGGGGGGAGAGAGGAAGCGAGCAGGGATAGAAGAGGAAGAAGGGTTTTTAAGCCGTGCCGGCAGACACCAGCCAGCCCTCCAGCCTGACATCTGCATTCTGGGCGCAGCCTCCAGCACTCAGCTGAATGGAACGGTAGAATCAGTGCTGTGGCCATCTGTACCAATTAACTAAACACTTACGTTCTTGCTGCAGCTGATGGCTCCAGACCTCTGCAGCACAATAAAATGCCTAGAAATTCTATTTGCCATTTTGTGGAAAGGGGCAGGAAATATTGACCACGGCCACAACATAAGAGCTCATTCAATTCAAAGCAGTAGAAAGGCATTAAGACAACAAATATTTTCAACTAAAGAATAAAGGGTTGGTGTAGCATCAGCTCTGCATACTCATGAACAGTTGTTACCTTCGTAATTGGATGGCTGGGAAATTCTCTTTAGCTGTAGGCATCCAACTGGCAGGGTCAAAAATGTTCACTGTGTGTATAATGTCTGATGAACAGCTTCATATTTATGCTCTGTGTTATGTATACAAATGTTACCCTTAGATAATAAAGGCAGACCAGTCTTCATTTATATTATTATAAGCAGTGGGAAAGGAATGTGTTGACAGTCAATGAGGAAGATAACTTTCTCCCTTAAAACACATGACAAATTCAAATCAGCTAATTAAGGCACAAAAAAGGTCATCTTTGTTATTTCATGAAGCTTTCAGTTTCCAATTTCATATCTACTAATACAGTTCATACAAGAAGGCTGACTTTAATTTTGTTTCAAAAAATGGAGAGTTATGTATATTTGTACCAAAAATGTTTTACTTAACTCAATATGCAGAGCTGTCCAAATGTTATGATATACTTTGGCCTCATTGAAGAAACAACGGCCAGCAGAGCAAGCTGCCTTTAGGAACTGGACCGAGGCTAGTGATCCGGGGAGAGCATTGGTATTTTCATGGTCCTGTAGAACCGGTCTTCATTTCCTCTGAAATTATCTGGATACTCCTAGTCAATTTTACACAGTCCACTGTACCATTTATAGTGTCAGCCATCCCACACAGTTTTTTAATAGAAACTTTTTCTGTAACAAATAAAGCAGACTTTATCCATCAAAAATCTATCATACAGTAGGGAAAAATGCAACTTTCAGAGGAGGATGAAGAGGCATTTCTTCCAGTGCACTGCTGCATTGAAAAAAAAAGGTTAAAATTTATCTTGCTTCTCAGATAATACACCACAGCAAAATCAGCCGGGAATTTGTGTCTGCCAGGGTGTAGTTATACTGACAGATATAGATACTGCAATCTGGTTTCTTTCTAATTGTTCTGTCATTCAAAACATTTGTATGAAGATTGGGGGCGGGGGAAGATGATATTTAAGTATGGCTAAGGCTGCAATACGGAGTGGAAAGCAACCTATCCCCCAGTTGCCTGTTTTGTACATTCTTGCTTTGTGTCTATGAATTTCAAAACTGTGTTAAGTACAACTATATTGTGCTATAATAATGGAGTCTTTCAAAATACCACGGACTAGAACATGAGTTGAGCTTCCATGCTTTATGATGCTATTTCCCCAGGCAGCCCAGCTTACTGCACCTCATCTTGGCTCAGCTTTAGCAATAGAAGCAAATATTAAGAGTTCCATCACTGCCTTAAAGAAGAAATACATCTTTGAAACCTCCATAAAGGCAGGAACGGATGTTATACAGATTTCACTGGGGAATTAAGAACACATTCCATATTTGTTTTTCAGGTTTAAGTGTAAATGCTTGAAAGTCAGTTCAGATAGTAAGTTTCAACCAAGCATTATCATGTATTGGCTTCAACTATAATCTAAGAAGTCGTGCTATTTTCCCATCTCAATTTGTAAATCAAAAAATGTTGCATACAAATATAAAAGTAAAAGAACAGCCAAATCTAAAGCTAAATTATTAGAGTAAATTCTTCATTATTTGGTATTTTACTAAATAAAATTCCCTTGAATGTCAGGTACACTAATGCCCTTTTTAGTATTTTTAAGCAATGTGGGTTATTATCTCCTGCATTGATGTCTTAAAGCTGTTAACATAGGTACATATTTAAGTTCAAGCAAAATTTTAAAGTTTCAAAATCAAAACCAATTTTCTGTCATTCTGTAAGTTCTATTAAGGTTAAAACCCTTTTTCACTCACCACTGATACACATGAATACCCAAAAGATTTAACTATGAAATAATAAAAAATATTTTAAATAAGTAAAATAGTAATCATTTTCAAAAACAAAAATAACACAAAGAAACTATTTTTAGAATTTCCATGCTTGCCAGTCCATTATGTTTTGCATTCAATAAAGTAAGCTTTGGCAGTGATTTTATTGTTGGTTATATTTCATAGGGTCATAATTCTCCTTAATTGGGGGATCTTCTGTTACAGATTGAATTGTGTTTCCCCACCCCAAAAAATGTATATATTGAAGTTCTAACCCACAATATCTCAGAATATGACTTTATTTGAAGGTAGGGTCTTTACAAAGGTAATCAGGTTAAAATGAGTTGATCAGGGTGATCTTTAATCTAGTGATCTTTTATAAATATTTTTTAGTAGTGTCTCTATAAAAAGGGAAAATTTGAAAACAGATATGCACAGAGGGGAAACACCAGTGAAAAGGAAGGCAGATATTAGGATGAGGTTTCCGTAAGTCAGGGATTGCCTGCAAACCACCAGAAGCTAGGCAGACGTCACAGAGCAGATGGAGCCACTCACAGCCCTCAGAAGGAACTAACTCCGTATTGAACTTCCAGTCTCAGGGACTGTGAAGTTCAAAATACCCAGTTAGTATTGTTTTGTTATAGCAGCCCGACCAAACTAAGACATCTGCATAAAATTTGGTGACTATTTCTCAGAAAGTACAATTATTCACAGCATGGCATGAGAGTTATATCATTTTATTCAATGAGAAAAATAGCACTTTATTTACAAACAGTATTATTCCTATCAAAATAAAGGTTATAAGTCCGATTTTCTTATTTAATAGTTTTTTGAACACTAGAGGGTGTCTCAGTTAACTTTTTGAAGTCTCTAATAAATAATATTTTTCAGTTTTCAGTAAAATAGTTTATACAACAAATTTGGAGAGGATATATTTTGAAGAGGATATATTTTAAGGACACTTGTTTGTTTTGGGTTTTATTTGTTTTGTTTTTTGTTTGTTTTTGTTTTCTGAGACAAGGTTTCATGCTGATGCCCAGGACAGAGTGCAGTGGCATCATCATAACTCACAGCAGCCTCAGTCCCTTGGATTCAAGTGATCCTCCTGCCTCAGCTTGCCTTATAGCTAGTAGCACAACATACCACCATGCCTGGCTAAGTTTTCTAATTTTTATAGACATGGGGTTTCAGTCTTGCTCAGACTGGCCTTGAACTCCTGGCTTCAAGCAATCTTCTCACCTCAGCTTCCCAAAGTGCTAAGATTACAGGCATGGGCCCCTGAACCTAAAAACTTATTAGTTCTTGAAGTCTATCTGTTAGGTAAAAACTTCTTCCTGGTTTTAATTTGTTTAATAACCATGGGATGATTTAGCCAAATATACAATAGGAATCATTAGAAAAATAGCGAAAAGGTAATAGAAATGCAAAGTAAATAAGGATAAGAAGAACTTTATCTGGTATTATTTAGAACTTTGCAATTAAAAATGTTTTATAACTTTTGAGGGAGGAACTTCCAAGACCTGGAGGGGCCAAACACTTGACGGTTGTATGGGACAGGGTTTTGAAAGAAGGTAAAATGCAACACGAGTTCTCATTTTTATGACGAGGATGATTATATGCTACTACTGTAGGCAGGTACAACCTGTACATGAAAATAACAACGCCAGTACTCTAGATTAAACCCCACCCCACAGTCTTTTAATTGAGTGTGGCCTAGGCAAGTGTCTCTAACTCCTTTGTTTGAATTTCAGACTCTTCAAATTAACTACAATTGGAAAATGTTTGCTGACCTTGCGCAAAGGTCTTGCAAGCTCAGCACAAGCTTCTTAGCACATTAAACTCTTCACTTTCTCCCTTCCTGTCTCCTCTGTACAACACTTCAACAATATTAACCTTTTAAAATGTCTCTGTTTAAACTACTCATCTTTCTGTGTGCAGGTGTGTGTTAGATCTCACCCCTTCTCAGTACAACTGCCTACAAATCTGCAGCTGTGATTACTATTGGCTTAAAGGTCAAATTCAAGACATGTAACATAACTGAATTAAAATAAGCTCTAAATAGATCATTGTTTACTTATTAAGTTGAAGAAAATAATCAACTTGCATGTTTGCAGAAGCTTTATTTAAAATGGTTTATCTCTGCAATTGCTAGTCCTTTGTCATTGATAACTTTTGAAAGTACATTGGAATCCAGTTCAGAAGCCCTGCCATTGTTGATGGTAACTGTGCATTTCCACCCAAATTTCCCTAAATATTCTTATTTTCACTTGTTATTCCAGATAATTGAAGCCATTGCTCAGACACTTGTGCTGTAAAGTGGTGTTATTTAATACTTCATTAAACAATGAGCGTATAATAGTTTGGGTAGTGTTTTAATAACACAAACTACCTTTTAAAAATAAAAATGTAGATTGTTCTCCATCTTAATTAATGATGAAAAGCTAACTGTCTTTGGGGTAGATCTGAGACAGAGCATGATTTTTGACCACCTCCCACAATAGTTGAAAGTACAAATGAAAGTGGAAAACTCCAGGGTGCCCAGATACGGTCCTCTATACTCAGGAAAAGTAATGTTTCTCCTCAACCAAAAATATATCTGTAATATATTATGCAGAAGTTTATGCCTAGTCACTAACGTGGATAACATTAACTAGCTCCACAAATGGTTCTTCCAGTGATAAATCAGTGTCTGTGGGCAACCTTGCGGCATTATTATATTAAAATGGCTGTTAATTACCCACGTTTGTTCCAGAGGGGAAATTCTGATAAAGAATTTCTTTCTAGCTCAGGGGTTTTCTTCATGCTGCCCATCTTAGAGTTACTGATTCTGGCTGCAGCAGACCAGTACCTTCCTCCCCACGGTCTGCATAACCCTGCAGGGTTATGGGTTTTAGAGCCTTTATAGAGCCCTTGTGTTCATTGTATGTGAAATCACATCTCCCCTCGCCCCAAATGAAAGCTATTAGGATTCCCTTCTTTTTTTATTCCTTTTCTGTGTCCTTTCTCTTTTTCTTCCTAACAACATTAATAATGCTTAGCATATACAGAGAATTTAATTTTAAGTTAATATTAGTGAACATATGAACAAGTATATTAGAATTTGGTATATAATATAATCTGAAGTGGAAAACAGAATAACAGAAATGAAAGAAATTCAATTTATGTACCACAAGATACAGGTTTTTTGTTTTTAGCATCGGATATTGTATTTATAATTCTAAACTTTTTGATTGCAATCCCCTACAACTATCCTGAATAGATAATTTCTTGGAGTTTTAGTGATTGCCATAAACTTATCAAAGTAAATGAAGACATATTCTTTACATCCTTTGGACTGAGAATATTAGTTATTCACTGTAAACGGAATTTCCTATCTTCAAAATGTAATACTGCTTTGATTTTCAGCAAGCTAGTTTCTGTCATACTAATATTAATGAATTTGAGATCAGTTTAGCACCTGTAAAATCAATAAAAAGTAGAAAGGCTTTTCAATGAGAAGCTTAAAAGAACAGTCTGTGGCATATAAAAGGCATCTAAAGACTGTCTAACTATAAAAATATGCCAACAGGTAATTTTGTGTAATGTATAAAAGGCATTCATAATCCCTTGTTGTTCTCTTTAATAATGTTGCTGATTATAATATTGTGCTCTTATTTTGAACACTATAGAATCTGCATACAAAATATACCTCATAAATTCTAAGTGGCCCTTCAAAGATCAAATCAACACAGACTAACTCGATAGAAAAACAAATATAATTATGTTAAATTCAGGGTTCAAAGTCACTACTTCTGATTATTTGCTTACATGTCTTTCTTGGCATAAAGGTACAAGAGCCATATCTATTGCTACCCTCTATGTCCAGGGCTTAATAAAATGCTTAACTTAAGTCTTTGTTCAATAAATTTATGTTTTTAATTAAGTTAAATGAAACTGGATAGTACATAATAACAAACATTTGAATGAAATATGAATTTTGAATCAGTTAAAGTCTTTCATTTATTAACATTGGCTTTATTTTAGTGCCTTTAGTATCACTTCAATAACTTGAAAAAATAGAGATAATAATTGCATTAAGTTACAGATGATGAAAATTAATAAATATCAAGATTGTCTCAAGGAATTTAATAATAAAGCTCCCAAAGGTCATAGATATAAAAAGGTCCTAAGGGAAGCAAGAAAAAAGTTAGAAAAAATATATATATATAAAGGAACTCTAATAAAACAGACACAATTTTCAGTAGAAACCTTATAGTTCAGGAGATAATGTCATGAGAATATTTCAGATTGTATATGAAACCAGCACACTGTACCTCTTGATTGCACTAATGTACACAGCTATGATTTAACAATAAAAAAAGTACTGGAAACAAACAACATACATACAAAACCCTTTAACCCTAGAATATAAAATCCTACAAAAAAACCTTCACACATGAAGGAGAAATAGACTTTCCAGAAAACAAAAACTCAGGAATTTAATCAACACTAGATCCATCCTATAAGAAATGCTAAAAGGAGTTCTTCAATCTGAGAGAAACATATGACAATGAACAAAAATAAATCATGTGAAGGTCTACAATTCATTGGTAACAGTGAGTCCAAAAATACAAAATACTCTATTACTGTAATTGTGTTATATAAACTACTTATATCTTGAGTTGGAAGAATAAAAGACAAATCTATCAGAAATAACTACAACTTTATAGTTAGTGTAAAAAACAAATGGAAATAACAAAATGTTAAAAAATGGGGGGCAGTTAAATTATAAATTCTGTTATATTTATCTCTGTTTGTGAGAAGATCTATCACATTTTAAAGTAATGGATTATGGAATATACTTTTGAAGTTTCATGGTAGCATCAAATTAGAAAACTGCAACAGATAGACAAAAAAAATAAAAATCAAGAAATTAAAAAGCACACTCTAAACACTGATTATGCAAGCATTATACAAGGTAACAAACACATTTGTAGCCCCTTAATATTTTTTAAATTAAAAAAAAAAAAAACACTACCAGAGAAAATCACTTTTAATAAAGGAAGTCAGGAGGAAAAAAGAAAAACAGGACCCCCCCCCAAAAAAAAAACATAAACCAGACAACAACATTATCCTAGTAAGTCTTGACCTATCAGTAAAAACCCTGTGAAGGGACAGAACTTACCAATCAAAAGACATACTGTGGCTGAATGGATGAAATACAACACTCAACTATATGTTGTCTACAAGAAACCCATTCTACCTATAATGACACATGGAGTAAAAATAAAGGAATGGAAAAAGATACACCATGTAAATGGAAACAAAAAAAGGGCCAGAGTAACTATACTTATATCAGATAAAACAGATTTCAAGAAATAACTATAAGAACAGCAAGACTGAGAAACAATATCGACACTTAATGCATGTCTTACACAAATAGTAAATGTGAGTACTTAAAAAAAAAAGAAATAACTATAAAAAAAATAGGGAAAGTAAATATATAATGATAAAGCGGAGAATTCAGCAAAAAAATATAACAAGACTAAGTATAATGCACCCAACAGTAGAACATTCAGGTATATAAAGCAAATATCAGCACTAAAAAGATAGGTTAGACCTTAATCATTGAAGACTTCAATACTCCACTTACAGCACTGGACAGATTATTCATATAGAAACTCAACAAAGAAAGAAGCATTGGGGTTAATCAGCACTATAAACCTAATAGGTATGTGCAGAAGGTTTCATCTTAACAGCTGCAGAATACAAATTCTTTTTCCTCTGCTCATGCGTCATTCTCAAGGACAGACCATACATTAGGCCACAAAACAAGTCTTAAAAAACTCAAGAAATTTAAATTAACATCACGTATTTTCTGGAAAAAAAAATGGAATAAAATGACAAACCAGTGAAAGGGGAATGTTAAAAACTATACAAATACAGTACAAACACATGAACATTTGACAGCACATTCCTGAATGACCAGTCAGTAAAGATATTAAGAAGCATATTTTTAAAATTCTCACAACAGGGTGGCGCCTATGGCTCAAAGGAGTAGGGCACCAGCCCCATATGCCGGAGGTGGTGGGTTCAAACCCAGGCCTGGCCAAAAACTGCAAAAAAAAAAAAAAAAAAAAATTTCTCACAACAAATGAAAATGAAAACATAATGTCAAAATCTGAGGGATGCAGAAAAAGCAACACTAAGCAGAAAGTTAGTTCCTGGCAATAAAAGCCTACATCAACAGATAGATTTTGGACTTGGATACCAACACTGGCTCTTCTTGGGTCCCTAGCCTGCCAGCCTATCCTGCAGATTTTGGACTTGTCAGCTTCTGTAATCACATGACTCTGAAGCCCCAGGGGGTGGAAGAGCCACGAGATAGAAGGAGCATGGATGTCTCAATCATCCCCAGAAGAAAAGAATGTTGTCTGGGTGGCACCTGTGGCTCAGTGAGCAGGGCCCCGGCCCCATATGCCGAGGGTGGCGGGTTCAAACCCAGCCCCGACCAAACTGCAACAAAAAAATAGCCGGGCATTGTGGCGGGCGCCTGTAGTCCCAGCTACTCGGGAGGCTGAGGCAAGAGAATCGCGTAAGCCCAGGAGTTAGAGGTTGCTGTGAGCTGTGTGAGGCCACGGCACTCTACCGAGGGCCATAAAGTGAGACTCTGTCTCTACAAAAAAAAAAAAAAATGTTGTCTGCCAGTGAGGAAGACTGATTCTAACTGAAGTGTGAACAAAATAGGTTTGTGCCAGCCAGAGCTCTGGAGGAGCTGCACCACAACGCGTGATCAGCACCCACCGGACCTCCAGAAAAGCTGTGCCGTGACCTACAACCCATGATCGGCACCTGCTTAGACATCTGTAAGAGCTGCACCGTGACCCATGACCTGCAATTGGCGTCCTCCCTGACGACCGTAAGAACTGCCCCTCGATCCACAATCAGCCTCCACTTACACCCCAGTAAGACTTGCGCACCAACCCGTGACCAGTGCCCACCAGGCCTCCAAACACCCTGACCAGGAACTCTGGGAGCCCTACATCCCTGCGGTCTTCCTCCTATACCCTTCCTGCCTCAACAACAGCCCCCTCGTCTGGCCAGGGACTCTGGTAGGCGAGTGCCCTCCGAAGCCCTCCCTGCCTCTGCGTGGAGGCCTTCTCCTGGCCAGATATGGCTGGAGCCTTGGGCCCTCTGTGCCAAAGTCAATGGGTACCAGGTACTCCCAGAACCGTGCGCACAACCCCCCCCCCACCCTGTTGCTGGATCCAGGTGTGTCACACTCCGGAGCTGCTCCCACAACCACAACTCCCTGGCTGGGGCAGCCCCAGAGGAGCTACACAGGGTCACTCCCTACAAAGATCCAGCAACAATAGAGTGAACCCACTGGGGTCTAATCCTGGAGAGATACCTCCCCAACTCTGAGGATGGCCAGAGGCAACTGTGAAAAATAATCATGAGGCGAAATCAACAGAAAAACTCTGGTTGACTGGATACAAAAACTCAAGCCATATAAGTGCTGAAAACAAGAATCTCACCTTATATTAAAAGACAAATATAGACTCAATGTGTAGGGATGGTCATCTATACCCTATGCAAGTGGAAAGCAGAAAAATGCAGGCATTGCAATCCTATTCGCAATGCAATAGGCTTTAAACCAACCAAAATAGGGAAGGATAAGGATGAACACTTCATATTTGTTAAAGGTAATACTCAATATGATGAGATTTCAATTCTTAGTATTTATGCACCCAAGCAGAATGCACCTTAATTTGTAAGAGAAACTCTAACAAACATGAGCAACTTGATTTCCTCCAGTTCCATACTAGTTGGAGATTTTAACACCCCTTTAGCAGTGTTGGACAGATACTCCAAAAAGAAGCTAAGCAAAGAAATTTTAGATTTAAACTTAACCATTCAACATCTGGACTTAAGAGACATCTACAGAACATTTCATCGCAACAAAACTGAAAACACATTCTTCTCATCAGCCCATGGAACATACTCCAAAATCAACCACATTCTAGGCCACAAATCTTACCTCGGCAAATTTAAAAAAATAGAAATTATTCCTTGCGTCTTCTCAGACCATCATGGAATAAAAGTGAACTCACTAACAACAGGAATCTGCATGCCCATATAAAAACATGGAAGCTAAATAACCTTATGCTGAAGGATAGATGGGTTGTAGGCGAGATTAAGAAGGAAATCACTAAATTTTTGGAACAAAACAACAATGAAGACATGAACTATCAGAACCTCTGGGATACTGCAACAGCAGTCCTGAGAGGGAAATGTATAGCACTGCAAGACTTCCTCAAGATCACGGAAAGAAGGAAGTTAATAACTTAATGGGACATCTCAAGCAATTGGAGAAGGGAGAACATTCCAACCCCAAACCCAGCAGAATAAAAGAAATAACAAAAATCAGAGCAAAATTAAATGAAATTGAAAACAAAGAATTATACAATAGATCAATAAATCCAAAAGTTGGTTTTTTGAAAAGATCAATAAAATAGATAAACCTTTGGCCAACCGAACCAGGAAAAAAAGAGTAAAATCTCTAATTTCATCAATCAGAAATGGTAAAGATGAAATAACAACAGACCCCTCAGAAATTCAAAAAGTATTAACAAATATGACAAGAAACTTTACTCTCAGAAATATGAAAATCTGAAAGAAATTGACCAATACTTGGAAGTACGCCACCTACCAAGATTAGCCAGAACAAAGTGGAAATGTTGAACAGGCCTATATCAAGCTCTGAAATAGTATCAACTATACAAAATCTCCCTAATAAGAAAAGCCCAGGACCAGATGGCTTTACGTCAGAATTCTATCAAACTTTTAAAGAAGAACTAGTACCTATATTACTAAACCTCTTCTAAAATATAGAAAAAGGAGGAATACTACCCAACACATTCTATGAAGCAAACATCACCTTGATCCCTAAACCATGGAAAGACCCAACAAGAAAAGAAAATTATACACCAATATCACTAATGAATATTTATGCAAAAATACTCAATAAGATCCTAACAAATAGAATCCAACAACACATCAAAAAAAATTATACACCATGACCAAGTGGGATTTATCCCAAGCTCTCAAGGCTGGTTCAATATACGTAAATCTATAAATGTAATTCAGCACATAAACAAACTAAAAGTAAAGACCATATGATTCTCTCAATTGATGCAGAAAAAGCTTTTGATAATATCCAGCATCCTTCATGATCAGAACACTTAAGAAAATTGGTATAGAAGAGACATTTCTTCAACTAATAGAGGCCATCTACAGCAAACCCACAGCCAATATCATATTGAATGGAGTTAAATTGAAATCATTTCCACTTAGATCAGGAACCAGGCAAGGTTGCCCATTGCTCTTTAACATTGTAATGGAAGTTTTAGCCATTGCAATTAGGGAAGAAAAGGTGATCAAGGGTATCCACAGAAGAGATCAAACTTTCACTCTTTGCAGATGACATGATCGTATATCTGGAAAACACTAGGGATTCTACTAAAAAACTCTTAAAAGTGATCAAGGAATACAGCAATGTCTCAGGCTACAAAATCAACACCCATATATCTGTAGCCTTTATATATACCAACAATAGCCAAGCCGAAAAAACAGTCAAGGACTCTATTCCTTTCACAGTAGTGCCAAAGAAGATGAAATGCTTGGGAGTTTATCTAACAAAGGACATGAAAGATCTCTATAAAGAGAACTATGAAACTTTAGCAAAAGAAATAGATGAAGATGTTAAATGAAAAAATATACCATGCTCATGGCTGGGAAGAATCAACATTGTTAAAATGTCTATACTACCCAAAGCAATATATAATTTTAATTCAATTCCTATTAAAGCTCCATTGTCATATTTTAAAGATCTTGAAAAAATAATACTTCGTTTTATATGGAATCAGAAAAAAACCTCAAATAGCCAAAACATTACTCAGAAATAAAAACAAAGCAGGAGGAATCATGTTACTAGACCTGAGACTGTACTATAAATCAATAGTGATCAAAACAGCATGGTACTGGCACAAAAGCAGAGAAGTAGATGTCTGGAACAGAATAGAGAACCAAGAGATGAATCCAACTATTTATGGTTATTCGATCTTTGACAAGCCAATTAAAAACATTCAGTGGGGAAAAGATTCCCTATTTAACAAATGGTGCTGGGTGAACAGGCTGGAGATCTGTAGAAGACTGAAACTGGACCCACACCTTTCACCATTAACTAAGATAGACTCTCACTGGATAAAAGATTTAAACTTAAGACATGAAACCATAAACATACTTGAAGAAAGTGCAGGGACAACTCTTGAAGGAATAAGCCTGGGTGAATATTTTATGAGGAGGACTCCCCAGGCAATTGAAGCAGTATCAAAAATACATTACTGGGACCTGATCAAACTGAAAAGCTTCTGCACAGCCAAGAACATAGTAAGTAAAGCAAGCAGACAGCCCTCAGAATGGGAGAAAATATTTACAGGTTATACCTCCAATAAAGGTTTAATAACCAGAATCCACAGAGAACTTAAATGTATTAGCAAGAAAAGAACAAGTGATCCCATCTCAAGGTGGGCAAAGGACTTGAAGAGAAACTTCTCTAAAGAAGACAGATGCACAATCTACAAACACATGAAAAAAAGCTCATCATCCTTAATCATCAGAGAAATGTAAATCAAAACTACTTTGAGATATCACCTAACCCCAGTAAGAGTAGCCCACATAACAAAATCCCAAAACCAGAGATGTTGGCGTCGATGTGGAGAAAAGGGCACACTTCTACACTGCTGTGGGAATGCACACTAATACGTTCCTTTTGGAAAGATGTTTGGAGAATACTTAGAGATCTAAAAATAGATCTGCCATTTGATCCTATAATTCCATTACTAGGTAAATACCCAGAAGACCAAAAATCACCCAGACATCTGTACAAAGACATCTGTACCAGAATTTTTATTGCAGCCCAATTCATAATTGCTAAGTCATGGAAGAAGCCCAAGTGCCCATCAACCCACGAATGGACTAGCAAATTGTGGCACATGTATACCATGGAATATTATTCAGCCTTCAAGAAAGATGGAGACTTTACCTCTTTCATGTTTACATGGATGGAGCTGGAACATATTATTCTTAGCAAAGTATCTCAAGAATGGAAGAAAAAGTATGCAAGGTACTCAGCCCTACTGTGAAGCCAATTTATAGCTTTCATATGAAGGCTATAACCCAACAATAGCACAAGACTATGAAGAAAGGGCCAAGGGAGGTGAAGGGAGGGGGGAGGGTGGGATGGAGGGAGAGTATTGGGTGGGGCCACACCTACAGTTCATCTTAGAATGGGTACAGGCAAAATCTACTAAATGCAGAATACAGATGTCTACATACAATAACTAAGAAAATGCCATGAAGGGTACGTTGAACAGTTTGATGAGAATATTTCAGATTGTGTATGAAACCAGCACATTGTACCCCTTGATTGCACTAATGTACACAGCTATGATTTAACAATAATAAAAGAAAAGAAGCCTACATCAAAAGAAAGGCTTCAAATAAATAATGTAACAGGGCATCTCAAAGAACTAGGGGTAGAAAAAGAACAAACCAAACCCAAAGTTAGTGGAATAGAAGAAATAATAAAGATCACAGTGTAAATAAAAAAATGAAACCAAGATAATCATCCAAAAGATCAGTGAAATGAAAAGTTGGATTTTTGATGTGGAGAAAAGGGAACACTTTTGCACTGCTGGTGGGAATGCAAATTAATACATTCCTTTTGGAAAGACGTTTGGAGAACCCCTAGAGATCTAAAACTAGATCTGCCATTCAATCCTGTAATCCCTCTACTGGGCATATACCCAGAAGACCAAAAATCACATCATAACAAAGATATTTGTACCAGAATGTTTATTGCAGCCCAATTCATAAATGCTAAGTCATGGAAGAAGCCCACGTGCCCATCGATCCACGAATGGATTAATAAATTGTGGTACATGTACACCATGGAATATTATGCAGCCTTAAAGAAAGATGGAGACTTTACCTCTTTCATGTCTACATGGATGGAGCTGGAACATATTCTTCTTAGTAAAGTATCTGAAGAATGGAAGAAAAATTACCTAATGTACTCAGCCCTACTATGAAACTAATTTAGGGTTTTCACATGAAAGCTATAACCCAGTTACAACCTAAGAATAGGGGGAAGGGGGAAAGGGAGTTGAGGGAGGGGGGAGATGGGTAGAGGGAAGGGGATAGGTGGGATTACACCAGCAGTTCATCTTACAAGGGTATATGTGAAACTTGGTAAACTGTGAAGCTAGTGAATGATGCCCCATGAATATATCAATGTACACAGCTATGATTTAATAAAAAAAAAGTTGGATTTTTGAAAGATAAACAAAATTGACAAGCCTGTAATTACACTAAGAGTAAAAGAAGACTCACATAAATAAAATCAGAGTTGAAAAAGGAAACATTACAACTGATACTGTAGAAATTCCAAAGATCTTTAGAGACTTCTATACAAATTTTTAAACATAAAATAAATTGATTTATTTTCAAGGTTCATTAAGTTTTACAACAATGATAAATACCTCTATTTAATAGAAAATATTTATCATAGAATATGAACTTCTACCTTGTCTAGTCAGTTATTTCATCTATGATAAATTTCTAAAACGTAAACCAACTGTAAATAAAATACAGACAATACATAAATTGAAATTCTTACATTGGTATTAATATTTAAAAATCTAGGTATATTTTTATTAATAATTGATTTTCTGAAACATGAAGCCTTTTCATTGAATGAGAAGGTAAAGTGGGAATGACTTGTTCATAACCAGTGTCTATAAAATACATAGAAAATTCACGATAGATGACTTTTGAGTTTAGTGGGTTGCCTGAAAGAGCATTAGAATCAGATACACACAGATCTATCAGGAAGATGGCAGCAAGCCCTGGCATTGGTCCTTTCAATTAGTAAAAGAGGGTAACTAGTAATTCACAAAATTTCAAAAGTAGGTCTTGAAATATAGTATGTTCATCACAGTTGTAAATAAAAATATCATGTTCCATGGCCCTCCAAAAAGGAGGACTACTTTTCAGAAAGAAAGCAAGTAGTGGGTTGCACATCTGTCCTCTAACATAGACAGGAAAGGGAAAGAAGGAAGAAATGACCTCTCAAAGTTCCCTGATAAAGTAAAATTCAGGTCAACCTGTAAAGAAAAAGTATTTTTTATAGCTCACACTTTGTTAGCTTAATTGAGTCCCATCTTTATGCCAGAGAAGCAACAGAGCTCTACTCTCTGTTTTTCCATTAGTGAGTTTCAGAACTTCCAAGTTCCTATTTTATTGCTTATTAAATGTTTGTCAAATGAGAAGCTTGTTCAGTCCTGTTAATTGGTATGGCTTCCCATCTCCTGTCACATTGATTTGGCCAGAAACCTAGCAAAATAAAGATCTGCTAATTAGTCGTGTGGGTCTGTTACAAGTGAGTTCGCAGAGCAAATGTGCACAGAAAACATTGAAATGCTCTTCATTTTCTCTCTCTTAAAAAAAAAAAATATCCTGGTTTTAAAATGGATGCTTAATAGACACTAATGGAAAAGTATAATGCAGCAGTTTTACAAAGTCTTTCAAAAATAGGCAAATGAGATTAAATACATGTGGAATAATATGGGAGGAATTTCTATGATCTACAATAAATAGCACTTTAAAATAAAATTCTAAAAAATACAATCTTTTAAAAACCTACTACCTATGCAAGATGAACTGAAAAGCAATTTATTATATGAAAAATTAGAAGAGAAATAAAAAGTACTCTTAAGACCTTCATTCACGATAGTAATTGGAATAATAAAATTTTAATAATGCATCTAATCCCTAATATTTTTCTGCAAAGCTATAGCAAATTAATGCTAATCCATAGAATGTAATGTGACTCAAAGATGCATTGATCCAATTCTCTCTGGTCATTTTTTATGGCTTCCCTGGAGCAGAGGCACCCAAAACTTTAGGCTTTGGCAGATGGTGAAACATTCACTGTGGGCATCAATGTGTCAGAGAATTTAATTTTTTTTTTTTTTTGAGACAGAGTCTCACTTTATCACCCTGATAGAGTGCTGTACCATCACGGCTCACAGCAACCTCCATCTCCTGGGCTTAGGTGGATTCTCTTGCCTCAGCCTCCCGAGTAGCTGGGACTACAGGCACCTGCCACAACACCTGGCTATTTTTTTGTTGTTGCAGTTTGGCTGGGGCCGGTTCAAACACGCTGCTCTCTGTATATGGGGCCGGCACCCTACCCACTGAGCCACAGGCTCCACATGGAGAATTTAATTTTTTAATAAATACTTTAACTTCTTTAGAAACTTAAAATATAACAAGAACAATCATCGGGCACTGACTATGTGACCGACACTGACCTCTGAATATGATTTCATGTTCCATTAATTACATTTTACTGACATGTTAACCAAAACTCAGAGAGAAGGAGTAGCTTGTTCAAGGTCACACAGGATAAGAGTGATATTTGAACTTACGTCTGCCTATCTTCAATAATGAAAGCTCATTTTATTGAGGATTTACTGTACGCCAGGTGGTGTCTAAGAACTTTACATACATAAGCACATTAAATTTATAGAACAGTCCAGTGAGGCAGGAAATAGTATTGACTACATTTTACAGATGAAAAAACTAAGACACAGAAAGATGGTAACCTGCCTGCCCTCACGTATTTAGTGACAAAGATGTGGACGTAAGTGATCTGGCTCAAGAATTATTTCTAGGGCATCTTTCTCTATAGCCAGTCATGTTTCACTACACTAACATTATGATGTAATTGAAAACTTCACCTTTTCTGAGATTCAAAATACTTAATTTCAAGAACATTTGGAAGAGTTACATGTACAGTTACTTCCATGCTATCCTGTAAGGGTTAAGGGCATCCTGAACAACCCCCTCTCTCATCTTTCAGCTCACACATGTCTCTGTCCCTCTCCTGATATGTACGTATGCAAAGTGAAACATAAGGCTTTTAGCCTTACCTCCTTTTAAGAAGGCCTTAGGGAATAGTAGAAAGCATATGGGTTTTGGTGCTTATATTATAACGCTTTGAAATAGCTTAACTTTTCCCTCCTGATGTTGCTCTAAGCATAGATCAATTTTATCATCTTTAATATACACATCGCCCAAATCTAATGAGCTCAAAGGTAAGTGAAAAGAGAACTAGATTTCAAGAATTTTATATCATATTGTTTCATTAATCGACATTCCCCATTCCCTCCTGAAACTCTATCAATACGTATTATTATCTCTTGCATTTTACAAATAGTTAAATCAAATATCAAAAAGTTACATAACTAACTAAAGTTATTCATCCAAATAATATAGATGAAGCACCAAAACTATGTTTTGTGCACTATATGAGGAAGCCTCCTTGAAAGAAGGTGAGATTACTAGCCTGAGTCAGCTATTGAAAAAGTACAAAATGAAAATTTTCTTTTTATAGTAAGATGAAATTCTCAAAAATAATAGGAACTCAGATGATTGTGAAATAAGAAGCTGCTACTTAGAAAAGCATACTACAGGCTATAAAGAAAATGTGCTCTCAGTTTTTGAAAAATTATGCTAAATTAAATTACATTGCCCAATAATAGTGTTGCCTAATTATACATGTATTACTGTCTTTATATTTTGCATCATTTTTTCATTTAAATTTTATGAAAGCTTTGTGAATGATACTCTGTACCATTATTCTACTTTTATAACTGTCCTTCCTCAGGGTTATTCAGGAACTCTGTAGGTAAAGATAACGTATATAGGGCGGCGCCTGTGGCTCAGTCGGTAGGGCGCTGGCTCCATATACTGAGGGTGGCGGGTTCAAACCCGGCCCCAGCCAAACTGCAACCAAAAAATAGCCGGGCGTTGTGGCGGGCGCCTGTAGTCCCAGCTGCTCGGGAGGCTGAGGCAAGAGAATCGCTTAAGCCCAGGAGTTGGAGGTTGCTGTGAGCTGTGTGAGGCCACGGCACTCTACTGAGGGCCATAAAGTGAGACTCTGTCTCTACAAAAAAAAAAAAAAGATAACGTATATATGTTGACATAGATTGTGTGCCACACACGTATACATTGATCAAAAATTCAATGAATTCAGTTATGATTTGTGCATTTTATGCCTATAATTTTAAATACAAAAGAACTAAAAGCCTATAAAAAACATTCAACTACAATTAATAGTGTATATGTACACATATTTAAGGAGAAATGTACCAAGGTATCCATTTACATTGTAATTTATTAAATATTATTAACTGAAGGATTTATATAGGAATGAATGGATGCGCAGACATGTGATAAAACTGTAGCAAAATGTTAATGGTAGAATCTAGGTGGTGGATGTGTGGACGATGACTATAACATGCTTTTAACTTGGCTGTATGTTGAAACTTTTCACACCATAATGTTGAGGGATGCCAATTCCTTACTCCACATAGCAACTTATTATCAAATTTTATCCGCATATATTCTTGAAATATGTGACTTTTAGGAAAACTTTCATGTAACACCTAGGTTTTCTCCTGGTTTTATTCGTACAAGAAATACCATTGGCTCCTATTGCTTAAGCATTGTGCCAGTTTCTGCAGGTACGTGGAGAAATACAATAGACACCCAACTCAGGAGCTTGCAATTGTATGCAGGAAATGAGTGCTCAGACCTGATGCTGGAGCAGGTGCAATGAAGATGATGGCCTGGTCCATAAATCTCACCTGGATGTCACAGGGAAGAGCCTTGGGTCTTCAAGAAGCACGGAATTTTCGAGGATGAACTAAAAGGTTAGAGTAGCGAGACTGATAGACCAAGTAGAACGGATGCCCAGGGAGGGCCGGGACTTACTCCACACCTGTTATTTGATTTACATTCTGTCGCACCCAATCCTAAAGAGACAGCTTCTCAGAATTTAAGATTCTGAGAGATTTTATAGAATTCTGGTCAAATGACTTGCCAAATAAGTCTGTATTGCTCATAGAGATTCAACTTCAATTTAATAATTGGTTACTTCTGAGCTAAACTGCTTCTGGAGTCTCGAGGAAGTCATGGTGAGCATTCAGGTGAGACTTTTTGCCAACATTCAGGATAGCTAGAACTAGTCAAGGATTTTCATGCCTTTCCTGCCAGCCCCAGACCCCAAAATGACCCAGGAGACTTGCAATTGAGAATTCTGGGGTAAGGATTAGTGAAAGGGTGAGAGTGTGGGGACTTAGGGGGCAGGGATGGGGAGGTGCTGACCGAGGAGAGAAAGAGAGTGAACATTTTATATAAGGGGATTTTTGGACCCCAAAGGAGGGCCTCCACTTGTCTACACACTGCCTTTGGAAAACTAGGAAGTGATGTCTACTTGGAGGTATGATTTGAAATAAACTTCTCCTCTGGGCAGATAGTTTGGTTAACAGAAGGTGCTTTTTGTATGAAAAAGGTGTCCCTTCATCCAGGTGACATAGCCCAGTACTGTTGTACAGACCTTGGCAAGTAAAGGAAGAGGAACTTGGCCTGGATTTTCTTCCTTCCAAAACTAATTATAAGTTGTGATCTTGCTGTGAGTATTAAGAACAGCTAAATCCCCAGGAGTGTCCTGTGACACTGGCTGGCTGGCTGCAGGAGAACTATAGCCACATGAAAAAAATCAGCAGATTCTGTCTTGATCTTGAGAACTAAAGGATGATAGCCTTTGCATCTAATGTAATAACAGTGAAATGGCAATTTTCAGACCTATAGCAGCTTGCTGACAGGAGAAATGCTGGTCCTGCTTTTGCTTTCAAGGTCCCTCCCACATAAATTATCTCGGCAGCTGAACATGAAGTACACTTTATTTAAGTAAGCAGACAACAAACCATAAAAGCATGCTCCAAGTGAAATGTAATTGCATGAAAAGACAGTTGATACCTTGGACAGAAAGAATAGCAAGGGCATTTGCTCAATTACAGCAAAAAAAGTATTTTCTGAAAATTGAAAATATTACTTTGAAACTAAAGTATTCTAGAGATGAACTGAAGAAGTGGATAGCCATTACAAGACCTGATTCATAGATGGGGTGAATTGCCCATCTTGTGTGCTAAACAGAGAGATCAAGAAATAGAGAGGTGGAATTCTACACAGACTCTAGAGAACAAATGTATAAATATACAAAACTAAAAGGAAACTATGGAGGAGAAAAAATGTGTATTGAAATAAAACAAAAATGGATAAAAAAACAAAACATAATAAAAAGAAATTATATAATGGCAAAATACTCAATTTACAAAATATACATAGACACTGAAATGAATGAATAATACCCTCATATTTGCCCAGCATATTAATTCAAATCCCATTATAAATGCAAGTAAAATATGATAAGTGTTTAACAATGAGAACATGTTAATAACAATTCCAAAATCTGTTAGGCAAAAATTAACCAAGGACACAGAGGAATTACATAAATCAATAAACTTTACTTAATATGTATCAAATAAAAAATACATGTTTTTAGGGTGCTATGAAAATTTACCAAATTTTAAATCATGATTATGTACTCAGTTAAATAACTACTATAAATTTGAAAAGTAAAGCACATTCCCCCCCCAAAAAATTAAAACTATAAAAAATAAGTACTAATTGTAAACATTCTGACCATTTTAAAATTAAAAACATAATCCTAAACATGTTAATGTCAAAGAATAAAGTAAAAACTGTAGTAACACCTTACATAGACAATAAAACTTAGAAAGAACTTTTATCAGAACTTACAGAACAAACAAAATATGTCTCATTTCTTTGTCCCTACAGTTTTATTCATTAATTAGGGGATTTAGAAATATTAAAGAAAATAAACACTCAAATTTATGAATAAAACAGTAGGGAGAAAGAAATGATACAAGAATAAAATAAAATTAATAAAATATTTTTAAAAGAAGCTGCTTCTTTAGTTGTTTTTTATTTTTCCAACAAACTAGATGAACAGGAAAGCAAAGAAACCAAGAGAGAAAAAGTATTGAAAACTAGAAATTGCAAGATACCCGCCAAGAACACATAAACATTGAAAGAAGCTAAGTTATTAAGTCATTTCTCACTAAGGCCTGGGGGTCCCCTGTGAACCATTGCAATCATACTAAACTTTCTCTACTGAACTATCTGTGATTCATCTGGGGGACTGACGTTGTTAGCAGTCTAGCACCAGGTTAGAGACTTGAGTCAAAGAGAAGCCCTATACTTTAGCCTTTCAAGGATTTTTATCTAATTCTTCCAACCTTAGAAGTCATTTTTAACAAACCAGAAATGAAGTAACTGTACAGGGTCTTAAATTCAATTTTGATAGTAAGCAATTTATCTTCTAATACTTTGTGCTATTACAAGCGCCCTGCCTTTTAAAAAGTTGTTACTAATGCCTTAACCTGTAGAACATGTATGAGTTTTTAAAAATGCTTTCACAAATACTATCTCATTTTATCTTGACAACAGCTCTGTGAGGCAGGCAGCAGCCTTGAAACTCTAATTTCTATTTTACACACAGAGAGAGAGAGGAAAAAAAAACAACAACAACAAAAAAAAAAGATGCTCAGTAGAAACTTCAATCCGGAGATATTTTTCCACATACCACACTTTATCTCGCTTCCTTTTCTCCCTTACTTCATCCATCATCTTAAATAACTCTGCCACTCTTCTTGTTAACCCTCCAGTCCTTTACAGGATTTTTCTGCCACTTGCAGCATGACTGATAATTAGAGTATATATATTAGACCATACGTGCCTGTGATAGGTTATTTTATTCTCTAAGTGATTGGTTTTACACTTTCTTCCCAAATTCCCAACCATTTTATAACAATGACAAATTGAGTCCTCATTTCATGCCTTCCAATAAAATTGCAACCTTTGTTTTCACATCATCTTTTCTTGCCCTTTACACATCTACTAAGAGACACACCTCTAGACACATGGAGAGAGGGGAGCAAGAGAGGCAGACATGAGAAAAGAAACAAGGAAGTAAAACCCTTCATAAAGCCTCTCCACATCTCTCGTGGACTAAAATGTCCATCTGTGTGCTCATGTGCTGAGTGCAATAACTCACACCTACAATCCTAGCACTTTGGGAGGCTGAGGCGGGATGATCCCTTAAGCTCAGGAGTTTGAGATCAGCCTGAGCAAGAGTGAGACTCTGTCTCTACTAAAAATAGAAAAATTATCTGGGTGCATGGAGTGTGCCTGTAGTCCCAGCTACTATGGAGGCTAAGGCATTAGGATCTTTTGAGCTCAGGAGTTTGAGGTTGCTCTGAGCTATGACACCATGGCACTCTACCCAAAACAACAGTCTCACTCTGTCTCAAAAATCAAAAATTCTTCTCCATAGGACTTCTACTTTATGGTGATTTTCTGTTCATTCCTTGAGTTCCTTAGTAAGTTTATTAAAGGCATGGTCACCATTTCCAAACCCACCAAAAGAGGCCACAACATTTACAAAGTTTTGAAACATGAATGTTTGTGCAATGAGAGTAGGTTTTACCAGGACCCTGGCTGGGAGGAAACTTCTGCATCAGATTAACATCAACAGAACACTAATGTCAAATAATAGTGAATGGAAAAGGTCCCCCTCTGAATATGGGGGATTCCTATCCCTTATTCTCCCACCTCCTAGTGGAATACAGATGGAGATGTGCTCAAAAAATTGAAGCCACTCTGCAGTGGACACGTTGAATAGAATGAGACAATTTTTTCCATCACTTCTCCTAGACAATCTGTGAGTGATACGAAGGAAGCCATAGATGACCCTCCCACAGAATGAGCGGAACACAGATCTCAATTTCATATGCAGTGATGACTAAGAACTACTTGTGTGTATGGGAGGTTGTCCTGCACACCCACTAGGACAAGGGCTCAACTACAACTTGAATTTTACCTCAGAAGTGAAAACAGTGTAACCTAAAAATTTGTACTCTCATATTGATTTGAAATTTAAAAATCAATATTCAAATAAAAAGAAAGAACTACTTGTGAGGTATTGCAAACTGAGAAATACAGGAAAATAAAAGCTTGGAAAATAAAAATATATATACCAGGAAACTTCAGGGAATAAAATTCTAATTGCATGGAAGAAAAGATACTTAGTGGGGAATCATTTCTAGTAGTTAATGCAAAAAGAGTAGATAATGGAGGGCCCCATATACCTAAAATAACAGCAGAGGGCTGACAAAATTTGAGCCATCCTTTATGAAGATTACTTAACGAGCTCCGTGTATAGACTGGGTATAATACAGTTTGGAAGGCTAGTTACCAAGTTACTGTAATAATGAAGCTAAGAGTTAATGAAGCTAGAATCTAGGGCAATTGCCATAAGACTGGAAAGACAAAGATAACTATGAGAAATAATCCAGAGATGGACGCTAGAGGCTTAACAACACCACCATATAATTATAATCAAACTCCCTTATATTGCAAAGGAAGTCCAAAGGAGACAAAAGTCCACTTTCTTTTATATGAGTACCTTTATTGGATAGCCTTAATTAGAAGTCTATCAATCAATACCCGAGAACTAACAATGATATGCTCTCCAGTTTCTCAATATAGCAAGTCCCATGAATTTATGTATTAATTCAATAAATATTTATTAAACCCTATTAAGGGCTATGCACATTCATGGGTTCTGGGGATATAATAGCATTGAACAGACATTAATTTGTGCACTCATTTAACTTGCCATCTAAAAGAAACAACAGATAATAAATTAATACATAAAATGAATACATTCCATACAAGAAAATGATAAGAACTACATAAAAAATAAAGCAAGAAAGGGGAATAGTGAGGATCAAGGGCATAGAAGGTTGCAATTTTCTTTCCTTTTATTAGTATTATTTTTTATTAAATCATAACTTTGTACATTGATGCATTTAGGGGGTTCAGGGTACTGCTTCAATATACAATGTGAAATGCTTACGTTGAACTAAGTAACACATCCATCACAATTATACTCATTTCTTAATAATTTTGAAATGTATTATTGCATCTTGAACATTAGGTGAGGTCCCCCAAAATACCCTGCCTTGTCCCATATCCTCCCTCCTCTCTCCTCTTCCCTTCTAGTTTCTGGAATATAGTTATGTTTTGCCATTCATGTGACTGTGTAGATGATTATATATTGATTTCATAGTAGTATTGAGTACATTAGATACTTTTTTCCCAGTCTTGAGATACTTTACTAATAAGAATATGTTCCAGCTCCATCCAGGTAAACATAAGAGATGTGACGTCTCCATCTTTTTTATGGATGCATAGTATTCTGTGGTGTACACATACCACAATTTGTTAATCCATTCATGGGTTGATGGGCACTTGGGCTGTTTCCATGTCTTGGCTATTATGAATTGGGCTGCAATAAACATTGTGGTGCAAATGTCTTTGTCGTAAAATAATTTTTGATCATCTGGGTATATACCTAGTAGAGGAATTGCAGGATCAAACAGTAGGTCTACATTTAGTTCCTTGAGTGTTCTCCAAACTTCTTTACAGAAAGATCAGCTTGCATTACCATCAGCAGTGTGGAAGCATTCCCTTCTTTCCACATCCATGCCAAAATCTTTAGTTTGGGCATTTTGTAATATGGGCTAATCTTACTGGATATCTCAAAGAGGTTTTGATTTGCATTTCTCTGATGATTAAGGATGATGAGCATATTTTCATGTGTTTTTAGGCCCTGTTCCTGTCTTCATCAGAGAAGTTTCTGTTCAAGTCTTTTGTCCACATAGTACTGGGGTTATTTGTTATTTTCTTATTGATTAGTTTGAGTTCTCTGTAGATTCTAGTTATCAAACCTTTGTTGGAAGCATAACCTGCAAAAATCTTCTCCCATTCTGAAGGTTGTCTGTTTGCTTTACTTACTGTCCTCTTGGCTGTGCAGAAGCTTTTTAGTTTGATCGGATCCCAGTAATGTATTTTTGGTGTTTGCTTCAATTGCCCAGGGGGTCCTCCTTCAAAAATATTCTCCCAGGCCAATTTCTTCAAGTGTTTTCTCCACACTTTCTTCTAGTATTTTTATAGTTTCATGTCTTAATTTTAAATCTTATATCTAGTGAGAATCAATTTTTGTTAATGGTGAAAGGTGGGGGTCCAGTTTCAGTTTTCTGCAGGTCACCATCCAGTTCCCCCAGCACCATTTGTTAAATATGGTGTCTTTCCCCCACTAAATCTTTTTGATAGACTTGTCAAAGATGGTAAGTAGCTGGGTTCATCTCTTGGTTCTCTATTCTGTTCCATAAATCTACACTCTGTTTTTGTGCCAGTACCATGCTATTTTGGTCACTATAGATTTATAGTATAGCCTGAAGTCTGATACATGATTCCTCCTGATTTGTTTTTATTTCTGAGTAATACATTTGCTATTCAAGGTTTTTTCTGATTCCATATAAAATGAAGTACTTTTTTCCCCAAGATCTTTAAAGTATGACAATGGTGCTTTAATAGGGGTTGCATTAAATCTGTAGACTGCTTTGGGTAGTATGGATATTTTAACAATGTTGATTCTTCCCAGACATGAGCATGGTATGTTTTCCCATTTGTTAACATCCTCATCTATTTCTTTTCTCAGAGTTTCATAGTTGTCTTTATAAATATCTTTCACATCCTTTGTTAGGTAAATTCTCAGATATTTCATCTTTGGCACTATTGTAAAAGGAATAGAGTCCTTGACTGTTTTTTCAGCTTGACTATTGTTGGCATATAAAAAAGCTACTGACTTGTTAAGTATTGATTTTTTTTATCCTGAGACGCTGCTGTATTCTTTGATCACTTCTAAGAGTTTTGAAGTTGAGTCCCTGGGATTTTTCAGGTATAGAATCATGTCATCAGTGAAGAGTGAGAGTTTGATCTCCTTTGATCCTATTTGGTTACCCTTGATTGCCTTCTCTTGCCTGATTGTGATTAGCTAAGACTTCCATTATGATGTTGAATATCAGTGGAGACAGTGGGCATCTTTGCCTTGTTCCTGATCTGAGTGGAGATGTTTTCAATTTTACACCATTCAATATGCTATTGGCTGTGGATTTGCTGTAGATGGCCTCTATCACTTTAAGAAATGTCCCTTCTAGGCCTATTTTATTAAGTGTTCTGATCATGAAAGGATGCTGGATATCATCAAAAGCATTTTCTGTGTCAATTGGGAGAATCGTATGGTCTTTTTTATTTCACTGATGTGATGTATTATATTTATAGACTTGTGTATATTGAACCAATCCTGTAACCTTGGAATAAAACCATATTGATCATGGTGTATAATTTTTTTGATGTGTTGTTGAATTCTGTTTGCTAAGATCTTATTGAATATTTTTGTGTCGATATTCATTAATGATATTGGTCTACAATTTTCTTTCTTTGTTGAATGCTTTCCTGGTTTGGGTATCAGGGTGATATTTGCTTCATAGAATGTGTTGGGAAGTATTCCTTTTTCTTCTATGTTTTGGAAATGCTGTATAATATAGGTACTATATTAAAATGTTTTGATTAGAAACTTCTTGAATGGTTTGATATAATTCAGATGTGAAGCCATCTGGTCACGAACTTTTCTTTTTGGGGAGATTTCGTATTGTTGATGCCATTTCAGTGATTGATACAGGTCTAGTCAAGATTTCCAATTCTTTTTGGTTGAGTCTAGGAGGGTGGCATGCTTCAGGTATGGGTCCATTTCTTTCAGATTTTCATATTTCAGGGAAAAGAGATCTTTGTAGTCATCATTGAGGATTTCCTGAATTTCTGAAGTGTCTGTTTTTATTTCTCCTTTATCATTTCTTATAGACAATATTAGAGATTTTACTTTTCTATTTCTGCTTAGGTTGACCAAAGGTTTATCAATTTTGTTAATCTTTTCAAAAAACCAACTTTTTGTTTCTTTGATCTTCTGAATGATTCTTTTGTCTTTATTTCATTTAATTCTGCCCTAATTTTGGTTATTTCTTTTCTTCTGCTGGGTTTGGGGTTTGAATGTTCTTCCTTTTCCAGTTGCTTGAGATGATCCATTAAGTTGTTGGCTTCCTCTTTTTCTGTTTTCTTAATGAAGGCTTCCAATGCTATAAATTTCCCTTTTAGGACTTCCTTTTCAGTATCCCACAGATTTTGATAATTTGTGTCTTCATTATCATTTTGTTCCAAAAATTTGGTGATTTTATTCTTAATCTCGTCTTTGACCCAGCTATCATTCAACCTAAGATTATTCAGTTTCCATGTCTTTGTTTGAGTATGAGGATTCCTGTTGCTGTTGAGTTCTACTTTTATTGCATGGTGGCCCGAGAAGATACAAGGAATAATTTCTATACTTTTAAATTTCCTGACGTTAGACTTTTGTCCTAGGATATGATCTATTTTGAAGGATGACCCATGGGCTGATGGGAAGAATGTATATTCAGTTTTATTAGGGTGAAATGTTCTGTAGAGGTCTGTTAAGTCCATTTGTTCTAAGGTCAGGTTTAAGTCTAATATTCCTTTGTTTAGTTTCTTCTTGGAGGATCAATCCAAAACTGTCAAAAGGGTGTTAAAATCTCCAACAATTATAGTGCAGGAAGGTATCAAGTTGTTCATATCCATTCGGGGCTGCTTTATGAATTAAGGAATATTCTGGTAGGGTGCATAAAGGTTAATTATCTAAATCTCTTCATGTTGAGTGTTTCACTTGAAAAATATGTAGTGATCTTCCTTATCTTTATCTTTGTTGTTTTAAAGCCAATTGTATCTGCTACTAAAATTTCAACCCCTGCTTTTTTCTGGTTTCCTTTGCCTGTATTATAGAAGTCCATAACTTCACCCTGAGTCTATTTTCATCCTTTAAGGTAAGGTGAGATTCTTTTATACAACAAATATCCAGTCTGAGTTTATGTATCTAGTCAGCCAGCCTGTGCCTCTTTAGAGGACAATTTAAACCATTCACATTAATTGAGAGAAATGATAAGCCTGATTGTGTTTTGGGTGTCATGATTTTTGGATGTCCAGTGGACATTTTCAATCCTTTCACCACTGTGGAAGTTGGGTTTTGTTCAAAAATTTCTAGGTGAGTTTACTTTGGAGGTAGAGCATTGTACTGGTCATTGTGGAGGATGGGTCTGAACATATCCTGGAGAGCTGATTTAGTTATGGAAAATTTCTTCAACATGTCTATGTCGTTAAAGTATTTGATTTCTCCCTCACAATTAAGTTGTTTTGTTTTAGGAGACTGAAGGTTGATGACCATCTTCTTCTGGCTTGAAATGTTTCGGCTGAGAGATCTGCAGTCATTCTGATACTTCTCCCACTATAGGTGATTCTTTTCTTATGTCTGGCTGCTTGCAGAATTTTCTCCTTTGTCTTAACTTTGGCAAAGTTAATCACAATGTGTCTAGGAGATCCTTTATTTGGATTGAGTCTTGCTGGGTTTCTGAAACTGTCTGCCATCTGAAATTCTGTATCTATTGCAATGCTCAGAAATTCTCCTCCAAAATTACTTGGAGTAGAGCATCTGTACCTTTAGGGCCATCCTCTTTTTTGGGAATTCCTATGAGATGAATATTTGATCTTTTGGAGTGATCCCACAACTCTTTCAGGGAATGATCAGTTTTTGCTCTCCATTTCTCTGCCTCTTTTAGTGTTTGGGAATGTTCAAAAGCTTAGTCTTCAGTTTCAGACATCCTTTCTTCTGCCTGGTCAACTCTGTTACTGAGGGATTCTACTGTATTTTGGAGTTCCTCAACTAACTTTTTTGTTTCCTTGAGCTCTGCTATCTCTATTCTCATTATGTCCATATCTTTGGTGTCTTGGGCTTTGAATTCATTAATTTCTTGAGACAACTTTAGAACTACTCTTTGCAAATCAATTTTCATCTTTTCCTTCATTCTATTTATCTTATTTGCAGTCCATATTCTGAATTCAGTTTCCAACATTGCTGCCATTTGTCTATGCATGGCATCTTCAGTGGTATCTCCTTTGTCATTTTTTTTGGGGGGGGTGATCTACTCATGTTGCCAGAGTTCTTCTGTTGGGTCCACACCATGTTTATTTCCCGCTATTTGGTTATTCAAATTGGTAGTATGAGATTGAATTGGGATTCCCAGTAGTAGATATAGCCCCTTACCAAAGCACTAGGATTTGTAGTTGTGGCTTAACTCCTACAATCTTAAAAATGCCCCTTTCAGAGTTTTGACTGGAGACTCTGAGGACCTACTTGGTGAGCTAGCACAAGTTAGCTCTGTTTTGATGTCAGCCAACCTCTACCCTATCCTAAGAAGCCACAGTACTAGGTTTAAATCTTGAGCTACAAACAGCTGTAGTGCCCAGCCCCCACCCTTCAGTTCTTTTCTGCTACAGAACTTCGAAGGTCAACCTCAGAATGTCCCCAACTGGACAGCCCCAGACATGGGTTACAATTAAATTGTCTCAGGCAGTGCAAACTCTGCTCAACAGAGAGGGATTCAAGGGTCTCCAACAGCAGAATTGGAGCCAGAATTGGTCTCCAGAATTGGTCTCCACACTCTCACCTGCAGACTCAGTCCACACTGTTATCCTCTTCTCTGATCACAGGCCCAGCTGGAGCCAGGGGCCATGCCACTGCCCTCTGGTTTCATTCCCTACCCAGCTAGCCTCTGCTTGCCAGATCAGTTGGAGTCAGAGGACCATTCCCCAACCTGCCAGTCTCAGTCCACTGCCTGGCAAGCCTCTGTTTGCAGGCTCTGTTAGAGTCAGGATACCACACTCTGCCAGCATGTCTCAGTCCTCACCCGGTAAGCCTCTGCTCACCAGCCCCGCTGGAGACAGTGGGCCATGCCCTAGCCCTCAGGTCTTAGTTCACACCCAGTAAGCCACTGCTCAAGGGTTCTATTAGAATCAGGGAATCACACCCTTGCTCTCAGATCTCAGTACATACCCAGGAAGCCTCTGCTTGCATGCCCAACAAGGGCTGGGAACAGCCCAGTCTGCCAAACTCAGTCCACACAGAGCAATCACTCTCCCACTGTTGGTGCTGTCAGAGCTGGGGGTTCTGCACCCCATCCCACCAGACAAAGCCCAAACCAAGGGTCAACACCACCACTGGTGGAGCATAGTCATATACAGGGGACTTCTCCTCCTGCCAAGTGTCCCTTTCTTCTCACACCCTCTTTCTTCCCAGTTAGTCACAGATTCCATCCTGATGGTTGATGGTCCACACTATGCCCAGATCTCTCAGGACAATACCAAACACTCTGTGCTCTGTAGGGGGCAGAACTTCAGACCACCAGGCAAGGGGGAAGGATGAACTGGAAGTCTGGACTTGTGAGGAAAAATATCTGTTCAATTTTATCCCTGGCGGGGTGATATCTAGGAGGTAAAATGGGAGGTCTTTTGTTCCCTAATCGTTCAGATAGCCTGAGAAAGGCCTCCTGCTTAGGGCAGGCTTTGTACCTGAAATTTGTTTTCTTGAATGCTTGTCCTTGGAATTACAGCTTGCAGAACTTCTCTCTTGGCTCAGCTGTGCACCTTTGGCTTCATAGAGTGTAATTCCATCCAGTTTTCCTTCCTTTGCTCAGGAACCTCCGCCAAGGGTTGCTATCAGTTGGCCATTTTCCCAGAAGTCCCTCAGGTTGCAATTTTCAATAGGGTAATTGAGAGGGCCTCACTGAAACATGGCCTTTCAGCCCCCATTGGAAGGAGGTGAGGAAATGGACTACATATGTGCAGCGGCCAAGAGAATTCCAAACAGAGGGAACAGCAAGTGCAAAGGTCCTGAGACAACAGTGGGTCTAGCATGTTCAGACAAGTGCAGTGATGATAAAATGGCTAAAGCAAGGAAGGTAGAAAAAATATGACATGATTAGAGTGTGAGGGTTGAGGGGAAATTTTGTCTTTCTCCAGAAAGTACACTGAAAGATCAACTCACAGTGAAGGCAGATTAATAAGAGGAAGAGGTTTATTTACTATGTCCACAGGGAGGATCACAGAGTGATGACCCCTATCCCAAGGGGACTCAGATATTTTTGTACCTGTTTTGGAAGGGATGGGGAGATGAGGAACATAGGTAATTCTATATCAACATAAATGGGGCAATAAATGGTCACTGTGGAGAATGAATAGAGAATGAGTGGATTGGGGAAGAGGAACAGACTGACTTATAAATTAACCCGAGAGACCGATATTATGTCTGGTTGCATTCTTGATTTTCTTTTCTGAGACATAATGAGATAAGAGGGAGGGGAAAGGAAGACGGTTGTTCTTTCTACATGTCAGTCTCAGCATCAGTCTCATTATGCAGGTAGAAGGAAAGCCTCTTCCAAGGGCCTGTTAATCTCTAAGGGCCTTTAATTCAAAATACTAAGTTATATTTTAGCATTAAGTTTCTTGAGCTCCTTCAAGAGACAGCTTATGTGCAACAAATGTCCTTGCGGGCCATTATAATGAGGTCTGGTAGAGAACGGATCTCATTAGAGGCTTTCAAACAAAGGAGTGGCTTGATCTGACTTAAGTCCTGAAAGGATGATGTCATCTGCTGTGGATGTTGAACAGCAGGATGGAGAACAGCCCAGAGGGAACAGGTAGGAAGCTATTGCAATGGCAGGGTAATAACAGAGGTGATTAGGAGTGGGGAAAAAAAGACAAAATCCTTTTAGTACCTGTTACTTACAAAAAAAAAAAAAAAATCATCTGTTAGTTCCAAAGTTCCAAAGATGAATATTTGGTTCTTAAAGTAATTTAATTTAAAAAGTAATTCTAAGCCAGAACTATTTAGATACTCCAACTCTCCTGGGCCATGGCCAACAGTTCACAGTCTCCAAATCTTTCAGTGTGTGCCCAAGGCATTTCCTAAACCTGGCTACCTGGCTAAACTACTCAGATTGATATATGCATGGTGATCAGCAAAACGTCCCCTATCCAGGAATACTCCAACATTTATGTGCATATTCAAAGATTCCCAGCTAGTTTGTCCTATATCCTTAGAACCCTTTGCTCATTTTTCACACTTAATACAGGTGCATTTAATTGAATTATGTAAAGACCATGGCAGGCTTTCTGATATCTAGAGAAATAGTGTCTGTCCTAAAGCTTTTTAAAATGCAAAACCAAATTTTAAATTTTAAATTAAGCTTGCTGATGTCATTGATATGAGCTAACTGTAGGCAAGCATCCTTAAAGAGACAACCAGTGCTGGACTACTTCTGAGGTGATGCAGGGGAAACCTTGAGAAAAGATGGATATTCATAAGGCTATTTTTTAAGTGCAATATTTATGCATGCATATTCTTACATAAAGCAGAAATACAACAATATGTTGATCAATTTTTGACTTCCTCATATATTACTTTCCTCAAAGGAATAGTTAAGGGACACACTTATGCTGATATTAACAGAAAAAATATATAGCAAATTTATTAAATAAAAAGTGTTTGTTTAGGGTCTAGTTCCAGGTACTGGGGTACATTTCGCCATGTCTTTCCCTCTGAATGCAAAATGAAATCCTGGGCAGGATGTAGAGAGTAGCAATTGGAGAACTCTATGTATTAAATTGTAGTCTTGGGCGGCGCCTGTGGCTCAAGGAGTAGGGCATCGGTCCCATATGCCAGAGGTGGCGGGTTCAAACCCAGCCCCGGCCCAAAACCACAAAAAAAAATAAAAATAAAAATAAAAATAAATTGTAGCCTTTAGACTAGAGGAGAATGGCAAACTGAAGCATCAAAGAATCAGTGGTGAGTCTCCATTTTATTTTCTCCAGTATCTACAACCTAACATCAGAGTATCCCAAAACCTGGAATGGGGCACGGTGGTGCAGAGAAGAGAACCTCTAGTTCTGGGTCCCAGCAATCCCATGGCTGTGGCAGCAGCACTTGCAATGGGACCCCCCTGGAACCAAGCTTTTTAGGGGGCAGGATCTTCCTGTCCAATCAGTGGACCTGTAGTCCCAATAGTGTAGGCTGAGTACCTTTGCAATTTTTCCTTGTTACTTTATTTTGGCCCCCAATATGGGTTCAGTCTCAGAAGGATATGCTAAAGGAACAAATGTCCCAGCTTTCTGGCCAAAGGACCAAAAAGGGAAGCCCAAGGGAATGAGAAAATACGATGTAAATTGCAAAGAAGGCTCAGGAAAGCAACTTTATAGTTACATATAAAAATCCTGGGCTCCTTTCCCAGAGCTGCACATGCATGAATCTGAACCTAGTTAGCAAACTCAATAAAGAATTGAGAAATGAAGTAACAGAAAATCTTCCAGGTCATACTGGCCAGTGGGTGATGCCCATGAGGGATAGATCCCAGTACACTGAACTGACATGGAAACCACAGCTTACTAAAGTGAGGGGAGCTGTCACTGTCACTCCCCCCCTCCAAAAATATGGAATCAACACTTTATGGCATAATTTGCTTAAATGAAAATGCTTTCTCATTAGGATAATAGTATAACATAACTTTAATATAAAGCTTAGTTACTTTATAACAATAAAACAAATTATTTTGTTCCCTTGTGTTCCCTTATGATTTATCTGTTAAAATGCTTACTTTTCCTTCTTGTTTTATATCTAGTTTTTTTTTATTTCAAAATGTTAGAGGGAAGGAATGTTTTGTTTACATACTTTGTTTTTGAACAGATCGTGTCAAAGTTATACACACAAATGTGCCCTCCACCCAGACAGTGTGCACTGTACTATAGGTGTGAATTTACCATCCCTTCCTTCACATCCCCCAAGCTTATTTTCATCAAGATTTACTTACATATACACACTTAAGTGTTATCGATTATTTCAATTTGGTATTGAGTAGGTATGTTTCTGTAGTTTTATAATCTTTCACTTAGAAAAAAATTTTTTTCTAAGTTCCAGTTAGAAAAAAAAAATTTTTTTTCCAGTTCCCTTCAGTTATTCAAAAAGATACTAGATCACTATTTTTTTTTTTACAGATGAGTAGTACTTGGCAATATGTATATATCAAATTTTATTAATCCTTTGGTGTACATGTGGGCACTTGGGTCATTACCGTGAGTTTGTGACTGTGAACTGTGCTGCTATTAACATTGAATGTAGGTGTCTTTTTCATAAAATGACCTTTTTTCCTTTGGGTATGTACCCAGAAGTGGGATTGCTGTATCAAATGGGAGGTCTATTTCAAGTTCTTTGTAGTATCTGCATACAATTTTTCGTAGAGGTTGCACTAGTTTGCGTTCCACCAACAGGGTATAAGAGTTCCTTTCTTTCAGCCTCCACACCAGCACCTGCTGTACTGGGATTTAATAACGAGACATTCTCAATGGAGTTAGGTGGTATCTTAATGTGGTTTTGATTCGCATTCCTCTAGTGATTAGAGGCAATGAGCATTTTTTTCATGAGTTTGTTACCCATTAGAATATCTTCATTTGAAGTTTATGTTCATGTCTTTCATCCATTTTTTAATGGTTTTTTTTTTTTTGGGTTGTTTCTTGCCAATTTGGTTGAGTTCTTTGTAGATTCTGGTTATCAGTCCTTTATCAGCTTTATAGCATGCAAATGTTTTCTCACATTCTGTAAGTTGTCTATTTGCTCTTTTAGTTGTGTTCTTGGATAGGCAAAAGCTTTTGAATTTGATCACATCCCATTAATTTATTTTTGTTGTTGCTGAGATTGCTTTTGGGGTCTTCTTCATGAATTCTTTGTGTAGGCCGATAGCTATAAGAGTTTCTCCAACATTTTCTTCTAGGATTCATACAGTTTCCTGCCTTAGGATTAAGTACTGTATCGATTGTGAGTTAATTTTTGTGAGAGGTGAGAGGTGCGGATACTGTTTCTGTATTTTTCATGTGGCTATGTAGTTTTCCCAGCACCACTTAATTGAAAATGGATTTTTTTCCCCTGTTTGTGTTTTTATCTATTTTTGTCAAAAAAATAAAATAGGAATATGAGAATGATTTCATGTCTGCATTCTCTTTTCTGATCCATGGGTCTATGTCTCTGTTTTTGTGCCAGTACCATGCTGTTTTGGTTACTATATAGCCTTGTAGTGTAGCTTGAAGTCTGGTCAGGTGAGGCCTCCCTTTTTGTTCTTATTATATAAGGTTGCATTGGCTATTCAGGGTCTCTTCTGGGTCCAGATGTAAGTCACGTAGGGAAGTATAGCCATTTTAACAAAGTCAATTCTGCCAATCCATGAGCATGATGTATTTTACCACCTCTTTACATCTTCTGCAATTTCCTCCCTCAATGTTTCCTAATTCACTCTGTAGATCTCTTCACTTCCTTTACTAAGTATATTCCTAGGCATTGTATTTTCTTTGTTGCTACAAAAGATTTAATTTTTTTTTTTTTTGCAGTTTTTGGCCAGGGCTGGGTTTGAACCCACCACCTCTGGCATATGGGGCCAGCGCCCTACCCCTTTGAGCCACAGGCGCCGCCCAAGATTTAATTTTTCATATGATTCTCAGCTGGACTTTTGCCATGTGTGAAAGCTACTGATTTTGTGTACATTTATTTTGTAGCCTGAGACTTTCCTGAATTTATCAATTCCAGGAGTCTCTCGGCTAAATCTTTGGAGTTTTCTAGATTTAATGTCATCCGTGAAGAGTGATAATGTGACCTCTTCTTTTCACTGTGGACACCCTGGGTTTCCTTCTCTTGGCTGCTTGCACTGGCTGGAGTTTCCAACACTATGTTGGACAGGAGTGGAGATGGAGGACAACCTTGTCTGGATTCAGTTCTAAATGGGAAAGTGTTCAATGTCTCTCCATTTAATATGATGTTGGCTGTGTGTTTGTCATATGTCCTTTATAATTTTGAGGTAGGTCCCGTCTATGCCTATTTTGTTAAGCATTCTCATTACAAAAGAGTGATGAATTTTTTCGAATGCTTTTTCTGTATCTACTGAAAAGATCACATGGTCCTTGTTTTTGCTTCTATTTATGTGGTGGATTATATTTATAGATTTGCATATGTTAAACCATGCTTGCATCTCTGGAATGAAGTCCATTTGGTCGTCATGAATTATTTTTTGATGTGCAGCTAGCTTGGCTTGCTAAGATTTCATTGAGAATTTTTGCATCTATATTTATAAGATATATTGGTCTATAGTTTTCTTTTTTAGTTGTGCCCTTTTCTGGCTTTGGTATCAGGGTGATATTGGCTTCATTGAACGAGTTAGAGAGGATTCCTTCATATTCCATGTTAAGGTACAATTTCTGCAGTATAGGTACAAGCTCTTTCTTGTAGGCTTGGTGAAATTTGGGTGTGAAAACATTTTTGTTGGAAGATTACTTTTATTGCTGCTTCAATTTCAGTGCTTGATATTGATTGGTTTAAGAATTCTATATCTTCTTGATTGAGTCTAGGGAGGTTGTGTGTTTCCAAAATTTGCCCATTTCCTCCACGTTTGTGAGCATTGAGATTTTTGTAGTATTCTGAGATTATAGTTTGCATATCTGTGGCACCAGCTGTAATTTCCCCATTTTCACTTTTAATTGAGCTTATTAGAGTCCTTACTGTTTCTGATTGATATAGCTATAGGTTTAGTGGGGGTTTTATTTCACCCCCACTGACAAGAAGAGGACAGATCCTCCAGACAGAAAAGAAGCAAAGAAACAAGGAACTTCAACAGAACTCCAGAACAAATGCACACACACACACACCCCCAGACATTTACACAATGTTCTGCCCCCAAACTACTGAACATTCATTCTTCTTATCAGCTCATGGAAGATTCTCTGAGATTATCACAGGCTAGGCTGTAAGACATGTCTCAACAAATTAAAAATAAGAAAAACAGGAATTACACTATATACCTTCTCAGACCACAGCGGAATTAAATCAGACATTGATTCCAACAGAAACACTCATCACTACACAAACTCACGGAAACTAAAGAACCTATTACTTAATATTAGTTGGGTCAATGAGGAGATAAAGATAAAAAAATTCATTGAAGTAAGTGGTAATTGGGACACAAGTTATCAAAACCTGTGTGAGTCCTGAGAGTACAACTCATATTCTTAATGCCCATATTCAAAATACAGAAATCACAAATATAAAATCTAATGAATTGCCTTAAGGAACTAGAAAAGAAAGAGCAGCCCAATCCCAAACCCAGCAGAAGGAATGAAATACCAAAAACAAGAGCAGAACCACATGAAATCAAGAACCAAGTAACTATACAGAAGATTAGTGATTAATTATTTGTAAAATAAAAATGTACACATAAAAGAAATTTTAGAAAACATATATGTTTTGAAGAAAAACTTAGGAAACATTTCCATCCATTTGTTTCCAGTCTTCTCCTTCTTTACACTAATACTGTTTAGTTTTATAAGTTAAAAAAATGACTTCTAAACTTTGTGGGTATTTTCTCACTGACACTGTTTTTCTTTCAGCTGCAATGCATGTAAAGCATTGCTTACAGAATGTTGCTTTTTCAAATAATAAAGCAAGGGACATTCTTTGACAATTTTCTTTTTTACATTTCTAGTTACATCTCTCTCTTTTTTTTTTTTTGTAGAGACAGAATTTCACTTTCTGGCCCTCGGGTAGAGTGCCGTGGCGTCACACAGCTCACAGCAACCTCTAACTCTTGGGCTTACGCGATTCTCTTGCCTCAGCCTCCCCAGCAGCTGGGACTACAGGCGCCCGCCACAACGCCCGGCTATTTTTTTGTTGCAGTTTGGCCGGGGCTGGGTTTGAACCCACCACCCTCGGCATATGGGGCCAGCGCCCTACTCACTGAGCCACAGGCGCCACCCACATCTCTCTCTTATTAACATATTTATTGAGGTAAATTGTCATGCAATGATTTGTACATAAAGTACACATTTTTGTGTGTTTTAATATCTTGCAAACCATCTCTATAGTCAAAATAATGAACTTTTACATCAACCCTAAAATTTGTCCCTTTGTAATATTCTTGCCCCACCCCCTTTCCTAGGCAACCAAAGGTCTGTTTTTAGGTACTATAGACTACTTTGAATTTTATAAAGCACAGTAATGTATACTGTATGTAAATGTATCTGTATCTTAACATACAGTATACATACATACATTTACATATACTGTATGTAAATGCATGTGTATCTTAACATACATTTACATACTGTCATTAACGTGACTTGTACAGCCAATTAAATAACAGATATTCCCAAAATGCTTTCAAAACGTCTGCTCATTTCTTCAGCCGGTGAACTTGAGTTTATTTTTGTATACCTTTGCCAAAACTTGATTTCATTAAACTTAATGATCTTTTCTAAAGAGTAGAAAAAACAATTACCTTGCTCTTATTTTTACTTGTTTTTGTTGGATTGTGAGTGAAGAGAAATTTTGTTTCATCTTTATTAATGATGAATTTGTACCAGAAGTAGTTTTAGGCTAACTGGAATGCATTTTACAAATAAATACATAAATAAATAGAAAAGGTCCATTCAATAACTTCATGAACATCTATAAAAATAAAGTCATATAAGAATTTTTTTTAATCACATTTTACCAGAAGAACATCTGGAAATGTGTTTATAGAATAGGAGGCTTATCTGTAAAAAACTCAAAAGGCAGAAATCGTATATGCTTGCTACCATAAATATTGAAGATTTCTGCTTCTCAAATACTTATTAGCAAACTTTATTTTTTATAAATTTGATTAGGTTTCAATATACACAAATTTACATACAAATACACTCAGGGTTATTTTTCTATAATTTTTAAATTTTATTTGTTCTTACATATATGAATACTTTTTAAGCAGTAAGTCAGAATAATATATTTTGTAAAGTTTGCAAAATAATGGTTCCTCTCTTAGTGAGAACTAATTTAATAATCAGAAAATAATCATAATTTAAACACAGAAAAAGCTGAACCTTCAACCATCTTAAAGACTACTTTTGAAACTCTTCTGGAGCGGCACCTGTAGCTCAAAAGAGTAGGGCACTGGCCCCATATGCTAGAGGTGGTAGGTTCAAACCCAGCCCTGGCCAAAAAAAAAAAAAAAGAAAGAAACTCTTTGTACTGCTATGTCAGAGCAATCTTCCAAAGAAGATATTATTTGGTTAATTATGAGGTGAGAAGATTCAACTAATAATTGATTAGAGGTGATAAATTAGCAAATATATGCAATACACACTAATTTTCCCAATAGTGAGTTCAACATAAAATTTTATCTAAAAAATATACTCACTCTTAAATTAGAATATTACATTAAAATTTCATTTGTGAGTTTGAAAACTTCTAAAAGCACTAAGATTAATTTCACTTTTAAGGGCTCAGCACCTATAGCTCAAGCAGCTAAGGTGCCAGCCACATACACCTGAGCTGGTGGGTTGGAATCCATCCCAGGCTTGCCAAACATAGCCAGGCATTGTGGCAGGTGCCTGTAGTCCCAGCTACTTGAGAGGCTGAGGCAAGAGAATCACCTAAGCCCAGGCGTTGGAGGTTTCTGTGAGCTGTGATACCATGGCACTCTACCCAGGGTGATAGCTTGAGGCCCTGTCTCAAAAAAATAAATAAATAAAAATTCACTTTTAAGAATTTTCAATGTATGAAACAACTGATTGAGAATAATTTATGATTATTTCAGTATATTCTATTATTGCATGCTATTTTTATTATATATCTCATATAAACAAAATTCAAAGTGAATACAACTTGATACATTTGGCATGGAGAGCCCAAAGTATTTAAAGTCACCTTAACTACGTCTTTTTAAAAAAAACCAACACCTTATTTGTTGGGTAGAGTTAACTGCTGTTAAAATATTTAAGTGAATATCACAGCTAATATTATGGTCTTTGGTACTAGTTCAATATTGAGCCAAACATACTATGGAAATAATAGAATTGATTATTTTTTGATCATACTGAGTGGAGAGACTAGGAGACAAAGGTCTTAGAATCATTTGAGTAGTTGGGACAGGCTTCATAACAGAAGTGTTAGAGGCATCATGTATTCCAGGACGCGTGACTCTCACTGTGGGCAGAGTGCTTGCTGAGGTAGAAGTGAGCCTGGTGTGTTGGTGGTCACCACGCCGAAGGCTTCAGATGCCTATCAAAAAAAAAAAAAACTGGGCAGCACCTGTGACTCAAAGGAGTAGGGCACCAGCGCCATATACCGGAGGTGGCAGGTTCAAACCCAACCCTGGACAAAAACAAACAAACAAACAAAAAAGTAGGTTTTTTAAATTCTAAGTATAAATTTTCTCAAGTTTTTAAAAACCGTGTTCCCTGTAATATTTTGGTCTATTTTCTACATATTCTCACCAGGACATAGAGTTTTGCTTTTTTTTTATTTTTATTTTTTTTAGTAGTTTGTATTAGGAAAATAATAGATCCATTGGATATGCTTTTTTATTTGTTGTACTGCCAACTCCTCCAATTCCTTCCCGTGGGGATGAGGCACTTCTCCCCCTCTTCCTCTCCCACACTTAAGAATCTCTGTCACAAGCCTTTGGGAGCTATTTAATCTTTGAACAAATATTTATGAGGTATTACTATGTATCATTCAGCCAAGGATTTTACACAGGAGGGAGATATGAGCAGCTATGTGATAGGAATATTTCTCTGCCGGTACTTGATGGAAGAACTGAAAGCCAGGAAATCATTAACTGTCACACAGGTCACCAGAAGAGAAACATAAAACACTAAGGAAGATGCCAGGAATACAAATACTGTAGGTGAGATACTGCAGAAGGTGCAGCTGTGATTACAGATGCCAAAATTCAAAGTCTCAGTCTGAGTATTCAAAACTTCCCTGGCATATGTTTTGGTACTAAAACTGTCTTGGACCTCCAAGAGAAGATGAGTTTTTGAGCGCCTCCATGGGTTCCTTCTGTGCTCCTGGACTATGCAGATTCCTGCAAAGTAATCTTCAATCTGGGTGCATACAGAAAGTAAGAATTTGGGGTCTAGATTACTGTTTCCAACTAGTTTTCATGACATCGGGACAGCCCGTGTTAAATCAGTCACTCACACACCCTGGTATCACAGAATAAATTTTACACTTAATTTGGTTTAACTGGAAATGACTCTTGTTAGATGAATGAACAATTTCTTCCTTTCTTTTATGACTGCCTCACTTATTATTTCAAAGTCCCAAAACTCAGCTCAAAAACGGAGCCTAAACATTTTTTGGTGACGCAGAAACGGAGCCTAAAGGGAAGAACAGGGAGGGCTCCACCACCTGGTTACAGAAAATGTCTTAGGTTCATTTGTAAGTAGACATCCCCAAATCTTCAGCCGACCTAAAGAATTGCCTTTTTAACTAACGCCATGGCTACTCCTTGAGGCTCCATGATTTTCTTCAATGCCTTTTCATCTTTAAAGATGACCTTGCCATTCATTTTTAAACCATTTGACCTCCAGAAAATGTATTTAGGTAATGAGAGGTGATAAAAAGCACTGAAGACTGACTATTTTATGTCTGTGCTTGGTACTTTTTTCACAGTCTAGGAATAAAATGGGAAAAGATATTCACCTGGATGGAAGTTTGTCTTATGTTAGCATTTCCATTATGAACCCTTTGGAAGGATATTAAATGTGGTAATTAAAATTTATGAAAGTATAAAGCAAGCAAAGGCTTTATATAGTTTGGGTTTTATATTTTAAAAAGTGTTTCCAGTCCATATTACCTTAAATTGGTTAATCAATACTTACTTTAGATTCTTTCATTCACACAAGAAAAATGTAGTACTAGATTTTAAAGTATAAACGGACATGAACTGCATGAGGGATTATTACCAAAGTGTATGATAGCTTTGAGTTAATACTCTATTTCTTATTTCCTTTACAATTATATTGAACTACTTAAAAATACATTCCACTGATAAGTTTTATGTAAGGGAGCATAAAAAGGTTTAGAGAGGAAAATGTAGCCAGGCATGTGGGAGCGCCTGTGGTCCCAGCTACTTGGAGGCTGAAGCAAGAGAATTGCCTTAAGCCCAAAGAATTTGAGATTGCTGTGTGCTGTGATGCCAAGACACTCTAACAGGGCGATATAGTGAGACTCTGTCTGAAAAAAAAAAAAAAAGGGGGTATAGAGAGGAAAATAATGTGCCCTAATTTCAACAATTCTAAGAAAATAGATATACATGTAAAAATAAAGTCTCAGGGCTAACCCCCAGCCCCACCCCAACTCCTTACACAAAAGACAAAATGAAAGTCTCAGGCACCTGTGAAGAACTGGCCCCACATCGTTCACGGAGGAAAGACCTTGCTAACCTCCCATAAGCAAGGACGTGCACATCACTCGTGTATCTAGTAACTGAACCTGAGCCCAAGCAATTCCACATTCATAATGAATTACAAGCTTATTTTATAAGTAGCAGAACTGGAGACAGGACAGAATCAGACAGTCCTCCCGCTACCCAGGGATACGTGCATACCTGATGCTTCCTTTAATTCCTTGCTTTATAAAAATGTAGACAACTTTGCCTCATCCACTCTCTGCACCCACCTTTTCATTCTCTCTGCTGTCTCTAAAAAGCTGAAGGTACCAACAAGCCACAGCTTGTCTGTAGTTCCTGAGTTTGGGATTTTAAGTATTGTGTGGGTACAAACAATATTGTTTATATGGATCATTTTTACAATGCCTGAGTCATGGTTGTGTTTTGCCGGGGGGTGGGGGGACATCCTGAAAAATCTTCACTTAATAAACATCCTTTGATTAAGACTTTTGCCTCGGTCATTTACTTGGGTCTATATAGAGACATACAAACTTATAAAGAAACTCAGATATCCATCTTAACCTGTTGGCCCCAGGGCTTATATATATATATATATATATATATATATATATATATAAAATGAAGGTGATACTGGTACTTTTTTTTTCTTCTTAGACAGAGCCTCAAGTGTCGCCCTCGGTAGAGTACAGTGGTGTCACAGTACACAGCAACCTCCAACTCCTGGGCTTAAGCAATTCTCTTGCCACAGCCTCCCAAATAGCTGGGACCACAGGCACACCCACCACAATGCCCGGCTATTTTTTGGTTGTAGTTGTCATTATTGTTTGGTGGGCCCAGGCTGGATTCGAACCCGCCAACTCTGGTGTACATGGCTGGTGCCTTAGCCGCTTGAGCTACAGGCGCTGAGCCGATACTGAAACTTTTATAAAAAACATAGTTATTGTATCTTTTTACATATGTTTTGGTAGTAAGAAAATATGTAAAGGTGACAGCTGAAAATTAATGAGCTGGCTTTGGAAATCTAGAAATTATAGGAATATGGTTAACTTGGTTCATGTACATATTCTGATAACAAATGCCCTTTCCTTCCTCAGCCATGAAAGAAATATTATTATTTTACTAGAAATTAACATGCAGGTTTAACATATAGGAAAGAAATCTATTTTTGTATCATAGTAACACACTTCAATTATTTTGTTTTTGCAAATTTTGTAGATAGATATTTTTAATAGGGCCATTTAAGTGTCCTGGGACAAGAAATTCACCAAATCTTGAGACCAGTTTGCATTTGTCTTTTTGATCAATACTTACTCTGAAGCACCAAAGGATTTCCCGGCTTCCATGACAACAAGAGGGTCAGGCATTCAGCTTTTGGTTTTAAGTACTTTGTAGTTTTCAGTTAGATGAAGAAATAACTGCTTTATTATGGTCCAGTCAAATACATTAGCACGGTTACAGAGATCTAAAAAGAATTAAGATACAAGCTCGCATATTGTGAAATGCGAAATAAGGTTCACAGAACAATATTATTTTTGAAAAATAATAATACAAAATATACTTACAGAAAAAATTAATTTTTAACTTATAATCTAATATGTCAGATTTTCTTTTATACTTAATAATAAGAGTAGTAAGGATGAGAATATGTGATCATGTCCTTAATATCATTATTACACAATACTAAACAAGGCTTAAAGCGCATAAAAGAGACATGCATTGTAAACTCTACCTACGTGAGATAAATATTTTAGGGACTGAACTGTAAGACTTTTCAATTGCATTGAAGGGATGAGTAAACTGTGGCATTTGAAGCTATTTTGAGGGTTTTATAGTGAGTGTTCAAATTATAGCACATAAAAATGTTGAGGCTCTCATTCAAGGGCAGCTGTATTCTCATGTCATCCTCATAAAGAGAGATGAACAACAGTCTCTTTGTTGGGTACTAAAGCTGAGAGCAGTGCAGAAAGAAAGTGAGGAGAGAAAAATAAAATTAAGCAGGGTAACAAAGCTTTGCTGGGCTTTTGAATCCAGGGTCACTACCCCAAAGACTTTAGAACATTACCTGGTGGCAAGCTGACAGTGGCAAGGAAGGCTTCTGACCATTTCCAGTTCTCCCATTTTTCTTGTGACAAGCATTAGCTACAATTTAAAGGAAATCAGGCATGAGTTTTTTTACAGGCTGCATGATTACTATCCACTGGTGAGTAGGGAGAAGAAGGGCTTCTCATCATATCTATTTCAAGCACAGCATATGAAAGCCACTGGCTGACCAAGATGCTTCCAGAGCTGGTGCAGTTTGCCTCTCTCATAGGATGGCTGTGACAATTTAAAAGCATGCAAGAGAACAAGCATTTGGCAACTATAACATGGTCTACAAATAAAGGAATTTTCCATACCAAGGAAAGTGTGTTACCAGTAAAAATTCCCAACTATCTCTTTTCAAATGCTGTTACTTTATCTATAAATCACAGAATAAAATTCCCCTTACATGGTCATGAGGGAAATCAGGAAATATCACCTCCAAATAGGACTTTTTGGTATAAAAAGTAGTTTGAATTAAAGTCTCTTAGAGATTAACAGGTCCTTAAAAGGTGCTATCCCTATATCTGCCTAAGCAAGCAGACCAGTCAAAAGAACACTTGACTTCCCCTCCCTTCCCTGCTCTCTTACTATATTGTAGGAAATAAAACCAAGAATGCAATCAGGCTCAAATCATTTAAAATACCTAACTCTCACATTTAATTTAATTTGCAAAGAGAATTATTTACAAGTCAATCTGTTTCCCCCACATCCACTCATCCTTCCTAACAACCATTTGTTGACACTAAACAGAATCACCTATATTAGAGATCTGTGGACAGAGAGGCCTACCGCCCTCTCTTTGAGGTCTAGTGGTGAAACTGGGGTGGCACAACTGGAGATACACCTACCCACCAGTGTCACACAGTGATACACACCAGCCGGGCAGACACATAGACTATAGGGTAGCTTAAGAGATAGCTTTGCATGGCAAGAGAACATACATGGACTGATCTGAGGGGAGAGTGTGATAGAGTTCCAGGGAGAAAACAGGAAGGGCATATGCCTCACTCCACAGAGAAACCAGGTTAGTGGGCAGGGACAGATAGAGCCTTGCTCAACTCCTAAGCAATCACATAATTAGGCCCCTCCACTTGGGAATAATTCTCTGGGCTTGGAGAGATTGCCCTGAGCTCCATAGCAGTGGCTCCCCCTAGCAGTAAGATAAGCAACCTCTGAGGCCTGGTGTGGCTTAATAAAACCCCTCAGACTGTAAGAACTCAGTCACCATTTATCCCACTCCTCCTCCACCTCACGGAGAATTGAAATTAAGCAATAACTTGAGAGCTGAAGAGTTCCTCTTAACGCTTGAAGCATTCGTATGTCCTACCTGGGGGACCAGAGCTTACCATGGGCACAAAATAATTTCTTGGCAGCTGGTTCTTCCATGAAAACAACAGTCAAAGCCAAGGGAACAACTTTATAAGCTAACCATAGTACTCATGCAAACAGAAAGCAGTGGATTAGCACCCACAAGATCCACCCATAAAGTTGGAGATTAAGCTGGGGACTCTAACTCACTACCCTCTGTGAGTAACCTGATAAGAAGACAACAGAGGAGACAACAGATAAGTAGTAACCTGAGAGGTTCATCAAATCTGCCAGAACACCCCACAGGGAGGACCTGCATTCCTCTCCCTAGCATGGTTAGGGACCAATCTTCAGGGTCTTGGAGACAGGCTCATAAGCCAGTGCTAACTAGCTCAGTTCTTAATTGAGAGATCAATAAGAACAAGTGAAATAATTTTAGATATGAAAAATCAAAGCAAAAAATTTCCCCTCAAAGAATATAATAACTCCTCACCAATGGATGATGACCTAAATTATAAGATTAAAATCACTGGTGAAGCATTTTGAATATGAATTGTAAGGAAGCTCAACTAAATACAAGAGAAAATAAAAGCTCAACTCAAAGAAGCAACAAAAACAATGGAGGAAATGAGTGAAAAATTCTCTGAAGAAATCAAATTACTGAGAAAAACTAAACGGAACATCTGGAAATGAAAAATTCATTCAAGGAGTTACAAAACACAGTGGAAAGTCTAAGGAATAGTCTAGATCAGGCAGAAGAAAGAATCTCAGAGTTTGAAGATAACACCTTTGAGCTAAAAAAGTAGGTCAAAGAAAAAGAACCAATAAAATCTACAAGAAATGTGTAATTATACAAAAAGGCCAAGTGTAAGAATCATAGGTATCCTTGAGCGTGAAGAAGAAAATGCACAAAGGTTGGAAAATTTATTTGAATAAACAACTGAGGAAAATTCCCCTGGCCTTGCTAGAGATCTACATATCTAGGTACAGGAAGCTCAAAAGACTCCAGGGAAATTTATTAAAAGTTGCAGTCACCATGATACATAGTCATTAGACTAGCCAAAGTAAACAAAAAAGGGTCACTCTTAAAGCAGTAAGGTAAAGATATCAGGCAACTTACAAAGGAAGACATACCAGGCAATGTGAAGACTTCTCAATTAAGACCTTATATGCCAGAGAATATTGGGGCCCCTTCTCAAATTTCTAAAACAAAATAATGCCCAGTATAGAATTTTGTATCCTGCAAAACTAAGTTTCTTATGTGATGGAGAAATAAAAAGTTTCTCAGACAAGCAAATGCTGAGGGAATTTGTCAAGTCTCAACCTGTACTGCAGGAAGTACTCAGATCTGCATTATATATGGATTAGCATAATAGACACCAGAAGTGTAAAATCACCCCAAAACTAAAGATTAGAGTCTAGATACTACAATAGCTCTAGAGGAGAGCAGTAACATTCTACTCAACAGAGAACACAGAAATCCACCCCACATATCAATTCTTTCAATAAATGTGAATGGCATAAACTCTCCAATCAAGAGACATAAACTAGGTGAATCTATCAAAAAATAATAAGCCAAGTATCTTCTGTGTCCAGGAAACACATGTAACCTACAAGGACTTATTCAGATTCAAGGTGAAAGGACGTTAAACAATATTCCATGCAAATGAAAACCAATAGAAAGCTGCTATAGCTGTTCTCAGATAATATAGATTTAATATCAACAAAATAGGGAAATACAAAGATGGTATTTTACATATAATGGTAAAAAGAACAGTTCAACAAGAAGACAAAACAATTCTAAATTTTACATACCTAACACATGTGAACCCAGATTTGTAAAGGAAATCTATTTGTTCTAAATAAAATAATGAACAGCAGAACTGTAACAGCCAGGGACTTCAACATCCCACTGACAGACTAAGACAGATCCTCCAAACAGAAAATAAACAAAGATATAATGAACTTAAATAGGACTCTAGAGCACATGGGCCTAAAAGACACATAAATCACTGAATATGCATTTTTCTCATCAGCTCATGACACATTTTCAAAGATTAATTATATACTAGGGAAAATTACATTAAAAAATAGAAATCATACCATCAACCTTCTCAGACCACAGTGGAATAAAATTAGAATTCAACTCTAACAAAAACACTCCTCTCTACACAAAGTCAGAGAAACTAAATAATCTACTGAGAATGATAGTTTGATCAAGGAGGAAATTAAGGTGGAAATCAAAATATTCTTTGAACTAAATTATAAAGGGAACAAAAGTTATCAAAATCTATAGGAAATAGCTAAAAAGTCTTGAGAGAAAAATTTCTGGCCTTAAGTGCCTACATTCAAAAAGACAGAAATATTGGGTGGCACCTGTGGCTCAGTGAGCAGGGTGCCATCCCCATATACCGAGGGTGGCGGGTTCAAACCCAGCCCCAGCCAAAACTGCAACCAAAAAGAAATAGCTGGGCATTGTGGTGGGCGCCTGTAGTCCCAGCTACTCGGGAGGCTTAGGCAGGAGAATCGCCTAAGCCCAGGAGTTGGAGGTTGCTGTGAGCTGTTTGATGCTACGGCACTCTACCGAGGGCAATAAAGTGAAACTCTGTGTCTACAGAAAAAAAAAAAAAAAAAAAAAGACAGAAAGATCACAAATCATCAATCTAATGAAGCACCTCAAGGAACTGGAAAAAGAAGAACAAATGAATCCCAAACCAAGAGGGAAAAACCCCCAAGACAGCAACAGAACTAAATAAATTGGTAACAAAATAATTATACAGAAAATTAATGAAATAAAAAGTTGGGTTTTTTATTTTTTAAGATAAACTAAATTAAGAGGCCTCTCACTAGACTAAATATAAGTAGAAAAGAAAGGACTCTATTAAGCTCAATCAAAAATAAAAAAGTAGAAATCACAACCAATACTGCAGAATTATAAAATATCATCTCTGAATATTATAAAAAACTCTATTTTCATAAATTTAAATGTGGAGGAAATGGAAAAATACTTAGAAACACACAATAGCCCCAAGCTCAATCAGGAAAAAATAGAAATCCTAAACAAGTATTGAAATTGAAGCAACAATAAAAAAAAAATCTTCCAACAAAAATATTTCCTGATCAGATGGCTTCACACATGAATAAATCAGACATATGAAGAAAAACTAGTACACATACTAAATAAATTATTCTATAACATCAAGAAGGAAGGAACCCTCCCCAACTTGTTCTACAAAACCAGTATCACCTTTCATACCAAAGCCAGGAAAGGACATAACAGACTATAGACCAATAACAGATATAAACCAATATCCCTTATGAATATAGATGATAAATTCTCAATAAAATTTTAGCAAACCAAATTTGGCAGCACATTAAAAAAGATAATATTCCACTGTGACCAAGTGGGCTTAATTCCAGGGATTCAAGGATGGTTCAACATACGCAAATCTATAAATGTGGTACACCACATAAACAGATACAAAATATAGGCCATATGATCATCTTAATAGATACAGAAAAAGCACTTGAAAAAAAATCAGCACTTTCTTATGATAAGAACTCTAAAAAAAAAATAGGCATAGATGGAACATACCTTAAAATCATAAAAACATATATGACAAACCCACAACTAGCATCATACCAAACATGAAAAAAGTAAAAGCTTTTCTATTTAGAGCTGGAACAAGACAAGATTTCCCACTATCACCATTTCTATACAACAGAGTGCTAGAGTCCTAGTCAGACCAATAACGTGATAGAAGAAAATCAATGGTATCCAAATGGGAAAGAAGAGATCAAACTATCTTTCCTTGCTGATGATATAATCTAATATGTAGAAAATTCCAGAGCTTCTGACAGGAGACTCCTAGAATTGATGAATAAATTCAGCAAAGTGTCAGTTTACAAAATCAATGTAGACAAATCAGTAGCATTCATGTATGCCCCAAGCAAGCTGAGAATCAAAAATGTGATACCTTTCACAATAGCATCAAAGAAAATAAATGCAGAGGAATATATTTAACTAAGGAGATGAAAGACCTCTACAGAGTGAAATACAAGACCTTGAGGAAGGAAATCACAAAAGATGTAAACAGATGGAAAAATCTATGATGCTCGTGGTTGGCAGAATCAACATTGTTAAAATGGATACACTACCCAACATATAAATTCTTGGGAATTCAATCCCCATTAACATCTCAATGTCATTTATTTAAGAACTAAGAAAAAGAGTTTAATGTTGCAAATGGGACCAGTAAAGAACCCAAACAGCCAAAGCAATAAGAAAAAATCTAGAGGTATCGGTTTACTAGACTACAAGCTATACTATAAGGCTACAGTAACCAAAACAGCATGGTATTGGCAAAAAACAAACAAAACAGAGACATAGACCCATGGATAAGAACAGAGAACTCAGACATAAGACCATTCTCATCTTTCCATCTGTTCTTTGACAAAGCAGACAAAAATACACACTGATGAAAAGAATCCCTATTCAATAAATGGTGCTCAGGAACCTGGATAGCCACACGTAGAAGGGTGAAGCAGGATCTTTACCTCTCATTGCTCACAAAAATTGATTCACAATGGATAACAGTCTTAAACCTAAGACATGAAACCACAGTAGAACCTCTACAGTTGACCACCTCCCTAGATTGACTCCTTCTTTACGTTGACCTAAGTTTTATACACTGAACATGTACCACACACATATCAGTATAGTAGGTCTGGTTCCTTATGTTGACCATCTCTGTATGATGACCAACTTTTTACACTCCCTTGGATGATTAGCTGAGAGAAGTTCTACTGCATAAGAATTCTGGAAGAAAATGTTTGAAAAACTCCTATAGATATTGACCTTGGAAAACAATTTAGGAAGAAGACCCCAAAGCCAATCACAGCACAAGAAAAATTAACACATGAGACCTGATTAAATTAGAAAGCTCTGTTCAGCCAAGAAATCAATAGACTGAATAGACAACCTAAGAATGGGAGAAAAAATTATTTGCAATGTGATCTATCTGATAAAGTGTTGATATAAAGAACTCAAAGAAATTAACAAGAAAAAAAATCAAACAAACCCATAAAAAGAGGACAGAAAACATGAACAGAAGCCTTTAAAAAGAAGATATGGTGAATGGCCAATAAACAGAAAAATGCTCTACTCATCAGGGAAATGCCTTCTATTTTTGACCTAGTAGTAGGTGTCAAAGCACACTGAAGTGGCTGACTTCAGCTACTGACTCCTCTCGCCCCGAATTTCCCACTCACCTCTTCTTTTAGGTTGATTTCCTTATGCCTATGGAGGAAACAAAACAGACGTCGGAATATAAGTGGTTTAGTCTCGTTTAGTATAAATGCATATACTAAGGCCTTCAGAGAATCAGATTGCTAGACTAAAAAGGAAAATTAATGATTCAAGAACACAACCATGTTTCTTGTATTTAGACTGCTTTTACCCAGACATTTGCCAGCCTAGATTATCTTTACTTATTTTTATCTATACTAAAATTTACCTCAGAACTGAAGGTAACGTTGATGCCTAAGTCAATATTTCAGGCCATACAAAGGACAACTCATCATCTATCAGAAGCTCACATTCTTCCTGTTTTAGGGCTTTTGTTCATTTATTTGTGTAGTAAGAATTTATATTCCACCTATAGGAATTTATTCCAAACAAAATGAGCTGTCAGAGAATTAACCATCTTATTTTTGTATTCTGTGTTACAACCTAATGTGTGACAAATCCCCAGAGAGAGACAGGACAGGATACGGGTGATGGTCAATTGTGTGCATGTGTTTATGTGTCCAGCGACAGTCTTGCCAGAGAAAAAAATACCATTATTCCAAGGTATTAAAACCTATAGCTACGAGAAAAAAATTAAAATAAAATAAAAGAATATTGATAAGAAAAAGGAATGTCACGAAGAGGTTAGATATCTCTAAGGAAGACATAACTTCAGGTTCTACTCTGTCAATCAAGGAGTGCTCAGGTGACATGTACAGTCACTAACTTTCAACAACTCTTTTTTTTTTAAACAAATAAAAAATAAATAATTTTTATCATCAAGGACTTTCCACCATATACCACACTCAAACACACATGCTACTCCTTCAGTATTTACAGCTTTCCTTTTGCAAGAAAGGAGCCAGGGCAGGAGAGATTAGTGTGTCTTCACTTCCTAGGTAGACTTTACTGACAGCACACCAGAGTCCTGGGAGTAGTCAAGGCCTCATGCTTATCCCAGGGGAATAAGGATTTATTGAATTTTATGTATCCCATATCTCTTTCTACAAAATCTTTCCAACTCCTTTCTATTTCACCTCTCTTCCAAACCTAGACACAAGCAATAAGATCTGACAATTATTTAAAAAGATGGCCTGCTTCTTTTAGTTCAATTCTCAAGAATCCAGTCAAGTAATGTGGTAGGTTTTGCTATCTGTGGGGACTGATTACATAGCATTTGCGATCCCTTTTCTGAACCATAATGACATTGATACAAGACCATCCAGCTACCTTTCATACTTCAATGAAACCAGATATAGGATTTAATAAAACTTACATAGGAAAAATGAGAAAGGTGAAGTAATTCAACAGTAATTACCTCTTTAAATGTCCAACTTTTAATAAGCAATCATTTTTTACTTGACTATTTTGAAAGAATAAATTTTACAGCCATTTTTATTTAGTCATTTTAATATAGCAGGAAAAAAATAAGCTTGTTAATGCATTAGATTTAGATCTTGTTACTTGTTATTAGAAATATCTCGAGCCCAGACCTTGAGTATCAAGGGGTTCTACTTTATACTTTATTTACAAATTTTTATAATTAGCTATTACCTCTATAATCAGACAAAATAAAAATATGTTACTTTTTAATGTATGTTAGTCTTGGGGGAATATCAGATTTGTATCCCAAGTTTTCAGTTTAAAGAAGTTTGGTGGCTCAGTTCCCATAGCTCAGTGAGTTGGGCACCAGCCACACACACCAAGGCTGGTGGGTTCGAGCCCAGCCGGGGCCTGTTAAACAACAATAAAAACTGCAACCAAAAATTAGCCAGACACTGTGGCAGGCACCTGTAGTTCCAGCTACTTGGAAGGCTGAGGCAAGAGAATTGCTTAAGCCCAAGAGTATGAGGTTGCTGTGTTCTGTGATGCCATGGCACTCTACCAAGGGTGACATAGTGAGACTCTGTCTCAAAAAAAAAAAGAAGTTCCATATTATATGTAGTCACTAAAATGAGATTAGTTGTTAAAAATGAATTAAAAACTGGTTTACAGGGCCATTTAGGTAAGTTTTGCGTCAAATCCTACTTTTCCATGGGTTTTATAATTTATGAGAAAAAAACAGAAATATTGAGATAAAGCAAATATAGACAGACACAGGTGCTTCCAGGGAGAATGTGCATGTATTAATTTTATTTATTTTTATTTTTTTTTATTGTTAAATCATAGCTGTGTACATTAGTGCAAACAAGAGGTACAATGTGCTGGTTTCATATACAATCTGAAATATTCTCATCAAACTGTTCAACGTAGCCTTCATGGCATTTTCTTAGTCATTGTATGTAGACATTTGTATTCTGCATTTAGTAGGTTTCCCCTGTACTCATTCTAAGATGCACCGTAGGTGTGGCCCCACCCATTACCCTCCCTCCACACTAACCTCTCCCCTCCCTTCCCCTCCCTTGGCCCTTTCCCCATATTCTTGTGCTATAGTTGGGTTATAGCCTTCATGTGAAAGCTATAAATTAGCTTCGTAGTAGGGCTGAGTACCTTGGATACTTTTTCTTCCATTCCTGAGATACTTTGCTAAGAAGAATATGTTCCAGCTCCATCCATGTAAACATGAAAGAGGTAAAGTCTCCATCTTTCTTTAAGGTTACACAATATTCCATGCTTAATATTCATGTATTAATTTTAATTGATGGATATCATGATATATTAAAGAACGTTATTGTCTCTTAGATATATAAAATTTGACTTGGATTGGGCCTCCCCCCCAGTTTTTCTTTCTTTTTTTTTTTTAAATCTACACCTTTAACATATCAAGTAGCAAGAAACATGACAACTATTTAAATAATATTTACAACTTCATGGGCACACATATCTACACTTGCACATCAAAGTATTTTTGAAGAGAAAATTCACATATATTATGAAACTAATGTATAGAAACATAATACTAGATGACCAAATACCTCTTGGGTCATAGTTTTACCACTTCTAAATTTTTACTTAAAAAAAATGATAATTTAACTCACTGTTATTTTCTAAAATGTAGTAATGAGCTTGTAGCATTATAAAATTATGCTGTCATTATGCTGACTTAGAGATTTTAAAGAGTAACAACTTAGTAACAACAATTTTAAAAACTTAGAACATAACCTTTTCTGTTGCAATTTTAGATTTGTTTAGAATATAAAAGACAAAAATAAAGAGTTTCAATTTCTGCTTAAAGTATTTGGGTACATTTAATTTTAAGATGGGTCTTCTTTCAAAGATTTTAAATACATTTCTAAAAGGGGATACAGAAAAAAATGATCAATTTCATTTTCCTTGATTTTGAAGTGACTTATCTTAGATTTTCTTTAGAAATGCTTCTTCCAAATTTTCTAATCATGCGTGGGCTTATTTTACAGACGTTTCTTTTATATTCTATTTGTCTGTTTTCTTGTAAGTGCTTATCGCTTGAATTATCTCGTCGAACACGTTCGGCAAATCCAGAATTAACATCAGCAGTTAATGTACTTGTTAATTTTCGTTTCCTTTTGGCAGCAGCAGTCATCCTCATGTAGGATGGCACTGCGCTTGGTATAGGCATAGAATGCTTAGTTGATAAGGAAGGTTCAAGCTGCTGTAAAATGTTTTTGTTGTTGTTTGGTAGTGATTCTTGCTCAGGTAATTTACTCGTCAAGCTCCTGGTGTCTTCACAAATAGTAAATGTAGAGTCCAAATCTTCTGTCCACATTTTGTTCCCCTATTAGGAGGGGTGTTTACTTCACAAAACATCGTCAGAGAATTATTACTGCTTAGATTTGAGCTGACAGCCTGACAACTTGTAATATGTGATGATGGTTTCATTAGGGTCACTGCAGATGGATTTTGAAAAGTTTTTCTACAGTCTTCTGGAGTATACACAATAGGCTGAAGCTCTTTGCTGAGAGAATCATTGAGTTGTCTACTTTCAAATGGTAGGGACTTTTGAGCATGTTGTGCTTTCAAGGGAGACAACATTACTTTTCTCCGAGTTCTTTTTTGTGGAATTTTAAGCAGATTAGATTCACTTAAGATGCGCAACAAAGAGTAGACTGAACTGCTCCAAGTTGTGGAAAGGTCATAAGTACAGAAATCCCTGGTAGATCATTTGGCTTTGGATGTTAATAGTTTGGTCAGCCCAAAGCACCACTTTTTCCCTCTCTACCAAATGTTCAATTTCTTTGAAGTCAGACTCAAAGGCATCATTTGACAGGCCAGCTTCCTTTAATGTGCAGTATTGTTTTCTTAGGGTTGGAAGTAAAGCATTCAATACTGCCTCAGTCTGCCTGTGTTGTTCCTGAAGGCAGGTGAGATCCATCATATGCCTAATTTGTGCTTTCAAATCCTTGTTCTGGAGATGCAAAAGGTGACAGTGAAGATCTTCTTTGAGTTCCTTTGGAATATGACCATTTTGACCTAAGAGACTTATTTCATTTTCCACGCAACAGAGCCAATTAGTATTTGCATCAAATTGCTTCAGCTCCTCCTTCCTCTTTCTCTCCAGGTGGCAACGACGAGTTTTTAACATTTTAAGTCTATGATCTTGCTTGCAAGCGGCCTTTTCTACTGTCTTCAGAACACGTCATTTCTATTTGTTTATGGCACTGTTGTTGATAGAATGATTTAAGTTCATTTTCTCTAAGTAACATTTCTAACTTCAGATATTCTTGTCTGATTTCTCCTCGATTCTGGAACAAGCCGTTCAGAATTTCTTGAAATCTTTCTATTTCTTTTTCTTGTGGGTTTGAAATCATTATCTTTGCTTTGTCATTTTCATTAGGAAAGGCTTTCTGTTCTTCATAAACTTGTAGTTTTTCCTTTAGCAATTAAAATCTCAGCCTTCTGCTCATTACATGTCTTTACGTACTGAGTTATATGATTATCGAGGTTAAGAACATTGCTCTTCAAAGATGATTTAATGTCCTTCACGCGGTTAGCATACTTAAGCGTATTATAGGTCGGCGCCTGTGGCTCAAGCGGCTAAGGCGCCAGCCACATACATCTGAGCTGGCGGGTTTGAATCCAGCCCAGACCCTTCAAACAATAATGATGGCTACAACCAAAAAAACAGCTGGGCATTGTGGCTGGCACCTGTAGTCCCAGCTACTTGGGAGGCTGAGGCAGGAGAATCGCTTGAGCCCAGGAGTTGGAGGTTGCTGTGAGCTGTGATGCCATGGCACTCTACCCAGGGCAACAGCTTGAGGATCTGTCTCAAAAAAAAAAAAGAAAAAAAAGAAAAGAAAAAGAAAAGAAAAAAAGAGTATTATATGTGTCATCGCAGAATACAGAGGAAGGACTAACAGCAGCTATCATTATAGTTTGACAGTTTCCTCCAAGAGAATCCTTTAACAAGTGAGTAAGCTTACTATTTCTGTAAGGAATATGCTGATTCTTTCTCTAGAAAACAGCACGAGAACGAGAAGATGCAGCATTCATATCAATGGGGTATTGTGTTCTGTGTTTGTTTCCATTATCCAATAACTGTAAAATTTCTTCTGAGGATTTGGGGTGGTGTAAAGAAAGTCCCTGAAGGACTACCCCTTTTCTGGCATCTTCCCAGACAGCAAGTGGCCCTGAATTTACTAAGAGGTCACGAATCTGTTCGTTACCCATCTCCAGATGAGAAACAGCTGTGCTGCACACTTTGTCTTCTTTCATGGCATCCATGGACTTGTAAAGGCCTACCATTGTTAGGTACATCACTCCAGGTCCAGTAGATGACTCTAGCATTGTGTGCGTCTTCCAAGCTTCAATAGCACCATAAACAAGTAACGAACAACTACTTTCATGTGGTGACACAGACCTTCCTCAGTGATAGACATTGTTGATTATTTGACTCCTGTTTACATATATATGCTTGAATATTTCTCAGACCCAGGAGAGCTTAAAATGACCACCTCACTTGAATGTCCACCTCCAGGAGGTTCAAACTCGTCCTCCCCAGTTTTTCAAGCCCTGCGCCGAAACTTCCTTCCAACCGCAATGCCGGCTTTCTGTGCAAAGCCCGTTCTATCCCTTACTCTCCTTGCAGGGTGAGGTCAGCTCAGTGATAGGGAAAAACTGACAATAATAAAAGCTGAAAGGGTAATAGTTTCTTCTCTAAGCCATGTCTAAAACAATCCTGGGTTAAAATTGCACATCAAAATGGCTCGTCAAAAACCTCACGACATCAAAATGCTTTAGTCAAAGAAGTTGCAAAAGTCAAAGGGTTCCATCAAAATGTCATGGGGCATATAACTCTTCATAGCCCAGTCACAAAAGACCAAGACTTCCTAAGATGAATGAGAATTCGGGATGTCACTGAGTGGCACCATTAGTGCAGAGCCTGAGGAAATGCTAGAGGGGTAACGGGTGTAGGATGAAAAACAAGCTGAACAATTCCTCAATCACGTTTATAGGCTTAAATTTACAAAGGACTAACCAGAAAGGAGTTTACATATACTTTTAATCAAAACTTTTCTTTAAGCCTTTGCAAAGAGTAGCATTAGCCGTGTGATAGACTGATAAGTTTTTTCCAGCCATCTTAAAATATGGCTTCCTCCCAACGTAGGGATTCAAATGCTCATTAGTCATGGAAATAAATTGCTTAGTAAGGATGAAATGTAATACAACTTTATTCTAAAGACAAAATCTCATTTTAAGAAAATCCTAATGGTCATAGGGATAATTCTTTTTTCAATAATAATATATTTTGCAAGTCATTTGATTTGAGGTCAGGATAACAAAGGGCAGCATTTTCTCCATTTCAGAAAGAAGATACGTTAGAACAGCTAAAAAGCCTTTTTATTTACAATTTCTGTATTTCACAAATGAAGAAAATTCTGACTTAGTGTTTAATTTTTTATTTTAATCTCCCCTTACATGCCTTATTACATATATTATGTGAAGATTGAAACAATGGTCTCAGAAGACACACAAATGGCTTTAAGGGTAGGCACCATGTGGTTTTGATGTGGTCACCACTCTGGAAATAAGAAGGAGTTGGGTTCCTTGTGTGAAGACACTTTAGAAAAGTCTCTACTAATCTCTTTAACATCAACGTGGAGTTAACTTGTCAATATGTACACACAGGCCAATAATGTATGTAAGATACACCCAGCGACATTTTTTCATAAAGATAGATTTTCTGTCTGTCCCTAAAAATTTCTTTTCTTTTTTTTTTTTTTTTTTGTAGAGACAGAGTCTCACTTTATGGCCCTCGGTAGAGTGCCGTGGCCTCACACAGCTCACAGCAATCTCCAACTCCTGGGCTTAAGCGATTCTCTTGCCTCAGCCTCCCGAGCAGCTGGGACCACAGGCGCCCGCCACAACGCCCGGCTATTTTTTGGTTGCAGTTTGGCCGGGGTTAGGCTTGAACCCGCCACCCTCGGTATATGGGGCCGGCGCCCTACCGACTGAGCCACAGGTGCCGCCCTCCCTAAAAATTTCATACCAGATCCCTAGTAAGATTAGGCTCCTTACTATGAAACTAATTTATAGCTTTCAGATGAAAGCTATAACCCAATTATATCCCCCAGAATATGGGGAAAGGGAAGGGGAAGGATGGGGGGCGAGGTTGGGAGGAGGGAGAGATTGGTGGGACCACATCTGTGGTGCATCTTACAAGGGTACATGTGAAACTTACTAAATGTAGAATATAAATGTCTTAACACAATAACTAAGAAAATGCCATGAAGACTATTAACCAGTTTGATGAAAATATTTCAAATTGTATATAAAACCAGCACATTGTACCCCATGATTACATTAATGTACACAGCTATGATTTAAAAAAAATAGAAATTAAAAAAAAAAAGATTAGGTTCCTTGTCACCCAGCCTCAAGAGCATTTAAGTTGCCAAAGAGCACTATAAAGAAGTATTTCCTTGACTCTAAAACAAGGAAAATACTTGATTTTTAAGATAGTTATTTTTAAATCAGTAGAATAAAAATAATACTTTAATAATTAAGGAAATAGATGATTATACTTGCCAACTAAATCTAGCTTTTTAAAAAGTAGGACTTTTGTCTTACTTCCCTTTTGAATTCTTGTCATTTTTCTTAGGCCCTGATACAGCAGAAACTTAAGAAATAAAAATAAATAAGCAAATGAAAATAGTTCATTCATCCTAACATTGACATTGAAAGAATACTAAGCTATGGTTCAAATAGACACACATTATGATTTATATCTGAAAGTGTTTACAATCCTGCAACTAAGTGATGCACACTAAATCACTTTCATGCCTGGATTTATCTATGTGTAGTATTTGTATAACCTATGCTGCAAATGCAGATTATATCAACCTGAAATCTACTGTGTTACCTTAACAATGTTATTTCTCATTTCTGAGGGACATCAGGTATTTCTATAAAAATACACCAGTGAAATTATTTTGAATTTTTCACTGTAACTTGTTGACTCTAAATTAATATAGTTGACACTTGTTAAAGATAGAATGGATGCAGAATATTGATGAGAAAGAGAATTTATATAATTAATGTGGGAAAAAAATGAACCAATAATTAGCAGAGGAATAAGACAGAAAATGTGAGAATGTTTTAGGGGTTATGAAAACCTTGTGAAGAAACAAACAAAATGCTGCCACTCCCGATTGCCACGGCAGTAGATTGCCACTGTATAAAGATAATATTATAAGAAAAATGACACACAAATTAAATAAGTAGCATTTAGAGATAGTCTAGCCTTACCATGGGAAAAGATCCGGAGAGAGAGAGAGAGATTGTGCCACAGAAAGAGTGAAGATAAAAGGGCATTGATTGAATTATTTATGAAAGGGTTAAGGAGTCAGGTTCAGCAGAAATGCTAAAACATCTCTTGGTATGACACAATTTGTTGTTTCTTTCACTCACAGTGGTTAAGGTCAGTATGAATATATATATATAAACTAATTATAGTGCTGAATGTCTATCCTGGGTAGCCAACTTTACCCACTGAAACCAATGACTGGAAGGAAACCAAGAACAGTAAATCATGGAAATACAATGTCCTTGGGGTCTCTACCAGCTGGTGGGGAGTCAGAGCAACAAGATCAGACTTTTGCTAAAATAGCTCTCTTCCTCCTAATTATCACCCAAAAGAATTGTACACACCAGAAGGAATTGGGGGTTATCTGGGTAGAAAACAACCAGTTTCAAGGATTTGTGCAACATTAGGACATTTTGAGCAAAATTAGCATAGATGTCCAATTCATATCATTGTCATCTAACAATTAAGAAGCGCTCTAAACCAAATACTTTAAGATATGAACATTGCAGTTGAGAAATGCAAGCACTGTTCACAAGCCAAGGGAAATAAGCCTGGAATTTGAACTCGGATCTTACATGAGTCCACACTTTATCCTTTATTTGGAGAAATGATTTTTACTTTGTTCATCCATGCAAATACCATTATTGTCTTACTTAGCGCACTTTGCATTTTAATAAAGACAACTTAATAGATATCAGGACACTTTACATTTTAAAATCAATTTTTTTAATAAGTTTTTGCCAGCATTCCTGCACATTATGGATATTCTGCTTTTCTCTCCAAATAGATCTGTGGAAATTTGGAGAAGAATGAGAAGCATGTTTAACAGGGTCCTACAGTTAATAGCATTTTGACATCCATGTTTATAATTAGGACATCCAGTTTTATAAATCAGGAGCTAACTGATGCTCTTGATCAAGAGTGAGTGAGTGTGTACGTGTGTATGCAGTAAAGCAACTTAGAAATCACAGATGCTCAAAATCCCTCAACAGATACAATGCATCTGAAGATTCCCGTTTGGGAAGCAACACATCCTAGATGATGTCACTTTAATAGTCCCTTAGCATCAATTTGCAGCAAGAAAATGACAAATATAGCCCTAAAATCACATGGCAACTCACTTCCAAAGTGCTTATCATGAGGATTCAGAATGTTTCCAATATTCTTTTATATTGCTGTGAAAGGAAAAACAATAATAAGTAAATTCTTACAAAAATTTTGAGGTACCTGAGCATGATCTGCCGACGAAGAGAGATTACAAAATTCCAAGCTAAGCTGTCACTGTATTGGTTCATATTAAACTGTGATGTGTCATTTCACTTCAACTGAGCAAGATGGGATCAGCATTAAAAATCAAGTTACATCCACGCCAGCATCTGCAGTTTTGAGATTTTGTGATGTGGGCCATTCTCACTGGGGTTAGATGATATCTCAGGGTTGTTTTGATTTGCATTTCTCTAATATATAGAGATGATGAACATTTTTTCATGTGTTTGCTAGCCATTCGTCTGTCATCTTTAGAGAAAGTTCTATTCATGTCTCTTGCCCATTGATATATGGGATTGTTGGCTTTTTTCATGTGGATTAATTTGAGTTCTCTATAGATCCTAGTTATCAAGCTTTTGTCTAATTGAAAATATGCAAATATCCTTTCCCATTGTGTAGGTTGTCTCTTTGCTTTGGTTATTGTCTCCTTAGCTGTACAGAAGCTTTTCACTTTTACCCTGCTGGTGGGACTGCAAACTAGTACAACCTTTCTGGAAGGAAGTATGGAGAAACCTCAAAGCACTCAAGCTAGACCTCCCATTTGATCCTGCAATCCCATTACTGGGCATCTACCCAGAAGGAAAAAAATCCTTTTATCATAAGGACACTTGTACTAGACTGTTTAGTGCAGCTCAATTTACAATCGCCAAAATGTGGAAACAGCCTAAATGCCCACCAACCCAGGAATGGATTAACAAGCTGTGGTATATGTATACCATGGAATACTATTCAGCCATTAAAAAAAATGGAGACTTTACATCCTTCGTATTAACCTGGATGGACGTGGAAGACATTATTCTTAGTAAAGCATCACAAGAATGGAGAAGCATGAATCCTATGTACTCAATTTTGATATGAGGACAATTAATGACAATTAAGGTCATGGGGGGGAAGCAGAAAGAGGGACGGAGGGAGGGGGTGGGGCCTTGGTGTGTGTCACACTTTATGGGGGCAAGACATGATTGCAAGAGGGACTTTACCTAATAATTGCAATCAGTGTAACCTGGCTTATTGTACCCTCAATGAATCCCCAACAATAAAAAAAAAAAAAATCAAGTTACAGGACCCAGACAGAATGTCCAGGTAACATTATCAATAAGGACAAGATCGGGCAGTGCCTGTGGCTCAGTGAGCAGGGCACTGGCCTCATATACCGAGGGTGGTAGGTTCAAACCCAGCCCCAGCCAAACTGCAACAACAACAACAACAACAAAAAAAAAAACATAGCCGGGCGTTGTGGCAGGTGCCTGTAGTCCCAGTTACTTGGGAGGCTAAGGCAAGAGAATCACCTAAACCCAAGAGCTGGAGGTTGCTATGAGCTGTAATGCCACAGCACTCTACAGAGGGTGACAATATGAGACTCTGTCTCTAAAAAAAAAAAAAAAAAAAATCTAGAAAAAAAATAAGGACAAGATCTAAAATAGGGCGGAGACATTTCCACTTAATGTTGACTCTCTTGTTGGAATTGTTTATACCAATGAAAGAGAAAAAGAGGAATTTCTACATGTACAAATGACAATGTTTTTAAGAGTAGCTCATGCTCTATCACCCTCTATCACTCAAGTATAGCAGCATGGGTAATTATTTTTGCAATGATTATACTTGGTATTCCTTCAAATTTTGTTAATCACATCTATAAATAGGAAAAAATCAAAATTCATTGGGAAATGTTGAAACACCGATGCACTTTATGCCTCTTAGTTAATCTTTATTTTAGATATCTCATTAAAATTATGTTTATATTGTGGAGGGGAGAGATCACTATTCAGAAGAAAACACTTATCACTTATCTATCCTAGTCATGAAATTAAATATCTAGTCTCACTTACAAAAAAAAAAAAGCTCATTGAGATGCTTTTACAAATCCTCTAGAGCTAAGACAACTACAAAGTGCCTATGTAATAAATGCCTCTTTGTACAGAATTATAAAACAGCAATGAGAGACCCAAATAAGATCTGTAACTCTGACTTACTCACCCACCTGCAAGAGCTAAGCTCTTTTCTAGCTTGCTTGTGGATTAAAAAACTGAAAAGATAGCTGAAATTTATAACCCAAGCTTGCATAGGTTGGGTATAATCCAAGTTTGCATAGGAAGTTGCTATGAGCTGTGATTGCTTTTTTATGCTTATGAATCATATTTCTTTAGAGTCTGACTCACCCATTGTAACCTTACTGTTATAATGAGTAAATCAAATTTAAAGTTTTTCATGGTTATACCCCTGACACCCTGCAGGGGTCTACAACAATTCTTTTTTTGACTTTGATAACATGTCGTCCCTGAACCCACTTCTATCTGTAGGTTATAGATTGAACATTCTCTGGGTCTCCCCAGATTTTTAAAACCCTTTGTATCCATCACATGCCCTAAACAAAAATCTAAAATAATTTCGTTCCTTAATAATATAAACTTTACAAAACACATCTAAAATAAGGGACTTTTTAACACTGATAATAAAGTTGCTCTGCTCTGTCAATGTTTGATATTTAGTCATGTGAACACATTTGCAATGTTTATTGACAAATCATATTTTAAACAGTCGTGGAAATATACTTCATTTCGTACTTCATACAGCTGCCAGTTAAAAACTGTTACCGTCCACGTCTGCGAATTCTATCATTTGTGGAAGTTCAGGATGGGTTCTCATTTATTGATTATTCTTCCTAATTGTATTTTTCTGCTTCTTTGTATGCTTGGTAATCTTTGATTAATACTAGGAGTTGTTATATTTTATATTTGGGGGATTTTGGATGTTTTTGTATTTTTATAAATATTCTTGGGTTTTATTCTAGAATGTAGTTATTTGAACACCATTTGACCTTTTATGACACTATGGCTTTCCTGTGGTTTCCTGTGAGTACAGCTGATTATTATTATCCCTTTAAGCATCACTCTTTCCAATTACCTGAAATGGTTCTTTTCCTGCCCCTAGGATGAAAACAGTGCTGGTATCCATTAGCCATGTTGGAAAACTTGCTGATCCATGGGGCACTTAGAATTCTCAGAAGTTAATTTCTCAGTACTGAGGGATAATTAGCTAGAGACTTAGTACTGCCCCAGTCAAACTGATACAGGATTCCACCACTCAGGGCTGGACAGGGAGCCCCCGATTCTCTAGACCCAGGTGAGCTCAGAGGTCAGAGCCCCATTGCCAGGCACAAACAAGACTGCCTTTTTGGTTTCTATATTTTATTTTATTTTTTTTTATTGTTAAATCATACCTGTGTACATTAGTGCAATCAAGGGGTACAACGTGCAGGTTTCATATACAATCTGAAATATTCTCATCAAACTGTTCAATGTAGCCTTTGTGGCATTTTCTTAGTTACTGTATGTAAGCATTTGTATTCTGCATTTAGTAAGTTTCGCCTGTACCCATTCTGAGATGCACCGTTTAGGATACACCTTCTGGGGTTTGATAAGACCATGAACGAAGCAGCCTGAGATGGTTTTTGGGGGTGGTTCCACCTTGGGTAGGAGCACACACCCTAATCCCTTCTCAGGGACAAAGACCGTAAAGGACCTGATCACCTGGCCCTAGTGAAGGAGGAACTGCATTCATTCCTTTGTCATTGCACTCACTAACTTTGAAGAGAAGTTTTTCCATCCACCAACTGCTGACCATGTGTAGTCCTCTAGACCTAAGACCCCTAGATAAAAGAGCCCACGTGGAGACTTCCGAGAGAGTTCTTCAGCTCTTTCCCCTTCCAGAAGCTCTGGTGCTTTCCTGTATTCTTTCTAACTTCTAATAAAAGTCCTGTCTTAGCACTGATCTGTGGTCCGTGGGTTCATTCTTTGAATCCCTGAGACCAAGGACCTACTGAAGTGTGAAATTCCCGTATCAGATGGAATCCGCACGTCCAAATGTAAGATTCACTGTCATCTGATTTTCAACCACCACCACCACCACCGCTCTGCAGCGTCTTCCAATCTGTCAGTTTTTGTCTTACAAACTGATGTTCTCGTCTCATTCTGTTCACTTCTACAAGCCACCCTATGGCTTCCAACTCTCCACTTTATTTCTTCCACTATACCGAGGCCTTGAAATCCCTTTCTTTCCCTGCTTTCATTTCATTCTTATCTTTCTGTTTCTTATTATCTAGTTCAAGTCAGTACCTTCAAAACCTGAGTTCTCTAGCTTTATTGATGCCACCTTTTCTGAATTCTTAGAACATATACAGTCCATGCAACAGGATTTAGCAATTCATTTAGGAGTATTTTCCACTGTTGACTTTTAACCATGACATATTTTTCTCCAGAGAGATATTATTGTAGTGGTATTTTTTAAAACTTTTTTTTTTTTCTCATAACTATCACACTGTCTCTCACAATCAATTGCTGACAATACCTGGCCACTTACTGACATTTTTATAAGAAATTACTTCTATCATTACTTAGAACTTTTTCCAGTTTTCTAAAGAAATATGGAAAATATTACATTTAAGAAACAGCCCTTTAGATCTGAAAACCATACATTTCATATTGGATATTTTATTACCAATGTGCACGAAAGCATTTTAATCAAGTTGAACAATGTATGTGCAAATTATATGGGCCTCTTACATTTAATACAATCATCTCTCATTTTTCACAGATTCTCTATTTGTGAGTTTGCACAGTTGCTACAATTTATGTTACCCCAAGTCATTACTCACAGCCCTTTTGCAGTCATTTGCAGACACAGACAGTGCAAGAAAAAATTGAAGTTTCTGACCTTCCTAGCTGAAGTCAAAGAGCTGCGCTGTCCCTTTGTTCAGTTGACACACTGTAAACAAGAGTCCTTTCTGCATTCTATTAATGCCTTGAGGTTTTCTTTTTTTGCATTTTTATGCTCTTTTTGTTGGTGGTGTGCCTCCCCTCTTTTAACTGGCCCCCAATATAGCCTTGCCTTTTATTCCTAAGCCCAAAACTATGTGATGTCCCTAATAAAGAAAACATGTATGTCACATAAGTTCTGTTCATGCATGAGGTAAGTACCACTGGCCCTAAGTTCAATGTCATTAAACCAACAATATATATCAAATAAGATATATTTAAACAGAAACACACACAAAAACAAGATTATATAGATTAGTTGATGAAAATATTGTTATCAGAGGCTTACAGGAACCTCATCCTGTGTTTTTCCTAGAAGCAAAGGTTCTCTACTTCAGTGTTCACAGTGACTTTATAGAACATAACCCCCACAAATAGCAAGACTCCACTGTCATCTTTATGTTATTAGTGAGACGTACAAAAAGAATTTTAAGTGTTCTGAATAAAATAGAAAGCTTGATCTCAAATGATTATATAAATCACTCTATTTTAAGTATACATCTGGATAATTTAGAAAATTCTTTTGAAAGGCTGAATACTTCATAGATAAGTGAATTATTTCTTTCATTCTCTATAGCTGGGACTTTAAAATATCACATGGTTTATTATATCTTCAGATGACTTATAATTTTAGCTGAACTAGGTTAAAGAGAAGAGAATGCATCTTTGTTCTGACAATGAGATTTCACAACTGTCTAAAATATAAAGGATTAATATTTTTGGCACCAAAAATCCAATCAAAAAAAGATTACTTTTTTAAGGATAAGAAGCTAAGTGAATAACTAATTTTTAAATGGAAATAAGTTCTAACTCCATTAATATGTATTAGTTTATTTTATATTATTTCCAATGATTTGGATGAAGAGAGACTAAAATAGATTGTTTTCAATAGTTTCAAATCCTCACTTATATCATTTTCATGTAAATTGTAGACTATGATTACAAAAGAGGCCTCATATTTTAAACTCAGAATATAGTAATTATAAAATAAGCATCCTGATTTGTACTTTCCTTGGTCTGATACATTTAACCTATTTATGAGTGTGTGAGATAGATGTTAAATGAAATAATGTATATAAAATACAAATTATTTTATACACTTTAATTTATTCAACTAAAAATATTTATTAAAAATTCAGGTAAGGAGCCATGGAGGCAAAGACGTATTAGACATGGTCTACGTCTCTAAGAGGCTTACAGTTGATTATAAGGCAAAAGAATCATAAATGCATAACTATAATAGCAGGTGATCTTTGAATGATAATGACCTTATAGAAACACAGAGAAGTTTCTAATCCAACCTAAAGTACCAAAACAACCAAAATATCTTTTAAAAGGCAAATTTAGATAAATGAACTCTGGTACATCTATACAATGAAACACAGACATGTCATTCAACAGTAAAAATGAATCAATTATTAAGCAATGAAAAGACATAGAGAACTATTAATTAACTATTGGTAAGTGCAGTAAGCCAGTCTGAAAGGATACATACTGTATGACTTCAATTATACGAGATTCTGGAGAAGTTAACACTATACATACTGTAAAATATTTATGGCTGCCAAAGGTTTAGGGAAACAAGGTGGGTGGATTAGGTGAAACAAAGGAATTTTTAAAGCAGTGAAACGGCTCTAAATGATTCTGCAATGGTAGATACAGGACATTACACATTTGCCAAAACTCACAGACTATTTAACAAAAACTACACGTTAATATATCCAAACTGAAAAAGTTATTTAGGAAATTGAGAGATTTAATGAAGGAACAGAAACTGTGACAAAAGAATCAAATTATATTACAAATACCAGAAACTAGCTCAATGATGGAAGTGGGGGGAAGGTACTGACTGCAGTAATGAGAACATGTGGAGTCTGGAAGTGCACACAAAGCCGTGTTCTAATTCCTCAGTCCCCAACTCCCGGCCCAGACCCGTATTGATCTGTGGCCTGTTGAGAACTGTGCGGCATGGCGGGAGGTGAGCCAGCAAGGGAAGCTTCTTCTGTATTTACAGCCACTCCCCATGACTCGCATCAGGACCTGAGCTCTGACTCCCGTCAGACCCATGGCGGCATCACATTCTCATAGGAGCATGAACCCTGCTATCAAGAGCATGTGTGGAATCTAGGTTGCTTGTTCTTTGTGAGAATCTAATACCCCTCTTCCCCCACCCCTCCCTACCTCCCCATCCGTGGAAAGTTTGTCTTCTATGAAACAAATTCTTTATCCCAAGAAGTCTGGGGACTTCTGCATAAAGTTGGTGAGGTTGTTTTCCCATAAGGTTGTAAGTTAACAATTTTGATACTGCTATCCATTTATATAGGAATTTAAGAATTACAGAAATATGTAGCAGATGGTGGGAGTTGGATTGCCCACTCTTCGAGTGATACTTACACTTAAGCAAGGGAGGAAGTTAGAATGAGTAATATAATGGATTAACATGTGAGACATCAATAGGAACTCTTGTTCAGTTTAATATACACAGGTAAGTATATATATATATATATATACATATGTATAGGTATATGCGTGTATGTAGCAATACGCACAGGTAAGCACACATATGTACATTGTATAGGTATATGCGTGTATGTAGTAATACGCACAGGTAAGCACACATATATACATTGTATAGGTATATGCGTGTATGTAGTAATACGCACAGGTAAGCACACATATATACATATGTATAGGTATACGCGTGTATGTAGTAACACGCACAGGTAAGCACACATATATACATATGTATAGGTATATGTGTGTATGTAGTAATACGCACAGGTAAGCACACATATATACATTGTATAGGTATATGCGTGTATGTAGTACGCACAAGTAAGCACACACATATACATTGAATAGGTATACGTGTGTATGTAGTAATACGCACAGGTAAGCTCACATATACACATTGTATAGGTAAATGCGCGTATGTAGTAATACGCACAGGTAAGCACACATATATACATATGTATAGGTATACGCGTGTATGTAGTAATAGGCACAGGTAAGCACACATATATACATATGTATAGGTATATGCGTGTATGTAGGGGTATACACATAAGTGTTTCCTTCTCTGCAGCTGAGAGGACTTTATACCCATTACAAAGAGTACAGAACTCAGTTTCCACTAGAAAGAAACTAAGCGTCTTAGATAAATGGTTTGTTCTACATTATATATTTTCCTGATCAGGAAATATATATAATGGGTATAGAATTTCTTAAGGTTCCAGAAAGTGAGGATATACTCAGTAACAAAACCACTGATTAAAATATATCAAAGATGCACAGGAGCAAACTGAAATAACTTTCCAACTGGAAAATATTTTGAGCAACAAATAAATTAATGAAGTGTTATATTATTATAACCTATGTAAATAAATACCCATGAATCTATACTGATATAAATGATTGAATAAATAAACAAATGAGAGAGAAGAAGAATTCCAAATAATTTATATAGGAATAAAGGCAGCTTTTCCCTTTCACAAGAATTCCAAATAATTTATATAGGAATAAAAGCAGCCTCTGTCAGTGTTATCTAGGGGCTGGCCTGGCAGAGCATTCTCTACTAAATCATAAAGAATTCACAGGACACCAACATTAGATGGGTGCTTTTTAACACAAAGGAGACAAAAACAAAATTGTTCTGTAACTATGTCTGAGCAGAGATAAAAAGAAAAGCACAGCTCAAACTACAAAAAATGCCCAGCTATCTTCCTTTCTAGCTGACATGAATGACCGTGGCTTTTTAACTAAAACCCACTCTTATATTTAGTGTGCTTCCTGACAACATCCAAACCAAATTAAACTGTCCGCTTTCTTAAACTCACCCCTAAAGTTCCTGAAGCAAAATAAAATTCTTTAACCAGCCTCTTCTCACACTCTTTTACTGAGACCTCGAATTGTTCCCTGGATATATAGTTTTCCCTGCTGCAATGTTAATAATGTTGTTTGACTATACGTCTATTCCTAGAGGTCTTTGGCTGGTCAGAACCTCAACACTAGTACTCAGGCTGTTAAGTAGCTTGGACCTAATCTTGTAGTGTAAGCAAAAGGATCACTAACCTTCTATATGAAATAATACAGCTTAAATTTTATTTTTAATACACTGCCCGGGGGTTGTACGGATGATCATTGTGAGGGATAAGACACTGTAGGTTCTGGACAGTCATGGACTAAATCCTAATCTTGGGACAAGATAAGAATGGAGAGGAAAGTAATAGAGTTGAGAAATATTCATTAGGTTAAAATTCTGCAGCCCATAGTGATTGGTAATGAGAATAAATGTGAGAATAAACAATCTAGGATATAGATTATTGGTTAACCACATTATTACCTCACAATTAATTGCCCGTATGGGGTGCCCACATGGCAGGTGTGTGAAACAATGGCAATGTGGATAAAGATTGAAGAAGGCCCTCAGAGTTAATAATTTGGATGAAAACACAAAGCAAATTGCTATTTCAATATTTAAAATTCTGCCCTGGTAATGCAACACCAGGGCTCTAGTTAGACTGGAGGCGTTTGGAATTCTAAGAATGTACAGTATTTGCTTGATAGTAAGTGTCACAAAAAATACTAAAAAATGTTTGCCTGGTTTGTTGCTTGGGAGAGAAAACAATATTTGACACTTTCCCAGGAAAAACTGAATCCTGTCCTAAATAAACAAAGTGTCTCCCGATGTAAATAAAGATCTCAGAATGCTACTAGTTCTATCCCACAAAAAACTTCACAGAGGCAGGGTTTGTGTGTATTGTGACTAATTTTATTGCGCGCCCCATCATCCTATCTCTTGGCACATAATAGTTGCTCACTAGTTAATATTGAGTAGGGGAACCAATTAAAGAATTACAAATTATTCCAGAGGCACTAATAAGCAACAGGAGAAACAGAGGGGTCAACATCACCAATGGTAGGCTGTGAAAAGAACTCTTTAACTGCGTAGTGACACGAACTAGAATTATTTGCAGACCTAAAAGCCAGAGAGACTGTAGCAGCAGAGAAATCAAGCTAAGGGAGCACAAAGCTGATATTCTAAAAAGGAATGTTCTCGCTCTGGGTTATAAGACAGAAAAGACCCCAGAGGAAAGGATCTAGATTTTCAGCAAGTGTAATAAAGACGTCTTACTGAGCACAGGGACTGGGAAAGTGGATGGTGACTAATTGCAGTGGTTTCCCAACAAGCTAGGTGTAGCTGGGAAGGCACAATGTTATCAACCCTGTTATTCCACTTCCACCCTAGACTCAGGCAACCCCCAACGGAGTGATTTGGGACACAGTGTAAAGCTACACTCTTCTGCAAAACCTGTCGTCAACCAGGAAAAATGATGACAACAGGTTAAGATGGAAAACAGTGAGACTCCAAATGAAGAAAGACCCAAAATTAGGATATGAATAGCTAAGCCTAAGTTAAAATAAAAAATTAAACTCAAGCCTTGTAGCTTTATGTAAACATTCTGTATAGTCACCTTAATAGCTGAATAAATCCATTTTGTTATTTATCTTTTTTTGTTGTTGTTGTTGTTGGGGATTCATTGAGGGTACAATAAGCCAGGTTACACTTGTTGCAATTGTTAGGTAAAGTCCCTCTTACAATCATGTCTTGCCCCCAGAAGGTGTGGCATGCACTAAGGCCCCGCCCCTCTCTCTCCTTCCCTCTCTCTGTTGTTATTTATCTTTAACATGAATAATCTGAAATAAATTTTAAAGTAAAATTACCTATTTTAAGAAAACAAAGCAGGTTCCCTCTATGAAGTAGTATCTGCATTTATATAGACTCTATCTGGGGCAAGGGAAGACCCTTAGAAGCCCCAGCAGCATTTGACCCCAACTCCACACATCCTACTTGGTCTCCACAAGCTGTTTTGTGGAATAAAAAATAGTTTTCTTTTTGAAACTACACAGATTTCTAAATATTCTGAAATGAATTCATTGATGCTGACCTCCCTGTCTCTCATGCTTTTTGTGCCTCTGTTTTTCTTGTTTTCAACCTGCGCTTACTTCACCGTCAGGGCAATTCTCCATCATCCAACCACTGGATTACAAACATAAAGCTGGATTTTCCTTGATGTTTTTTGGTCACTCACTTATCAAACAAAGAAGAAAGACACAATTAAATACCACAATATAAGTTACACTGAGATTTAAGATATAACATGATAGGAGACAAAAGGGTAGTTTCAAAAATAATTGAGAAAGCTAGGAAATTTAAAAGACAATTTTAGCTAGTAACCAATCAGGTCTTTTCACTAAACAGAGTGTGTTCTATTTTTTAATCTGGCAGGAAGTTTTGTTCTCATGGGGACAGCACTGGTCCTACCTGTAGATTTAAAAGGCTTCTGCAAAATAAACTGAAGCTGCTTTCCCAATATAATTTATTATAAATTTAACATAATTAAACTCTCTGTATTTATTTATCTTTGTAATATTTTGCATTTGTTTAATTTTCTTCTCTTGGATGTCTGTCATCATTTAGTACAAAAATATACTAAATATTGCTTGTTCCTTGTAGGGATATATTGAGTGGAATTAAATGCTCTGAAACAACTCCCCCCCCCAAAAAAAATCTAAAATAAGCAAAAAGTTGATAAAAAAACTGATATTACTATGAATAATTTTTACCATAGAATTTTTTTATATCAGATAATTAAAGAATATATATGGAAAAATGAACTGAGTATGTGGCTGTGGGTGGCAGGCTAACATGTCAGACAAAATCTTCGTGTGATTACGTGTGAATGTGAATCTAGCTGTGTGTGCATATTAACATGAGTTCCTAATTAATGTGCTGGAGGGCAGATAAAGGGTGGAAGCTCTGTGTCATTTTCAACTATATTAAGGAATAAAATCATGATGGGTGTACTAAAAAAAACTGAATATTTTGTGATGTGGGCCATTCTCACTGGGGTTAGATGATATCTCAGGGATGTTTTGATTTGCATTTCTCTAATATATAGAGATGATGAACATTTTTTCATGTGTTTGTTAGCCATTCGTCTGTCGTCTTTAGAGAAAATTCTATTCATGTCTCTTGCCCATTGATATATGGGATTGTTGGCTTTTTTCATGTGGATTAATTTGAGTTCTCTATAGATCCTAGTTATCAAGCTTTTGTCTGGTGAAAATATGCAAATATCCTTTCCCATTGTGTAGGTTGTCTCTTTGCTTTGGTTGTTGTCTCCTTAGCTGTACAGAAGTTTTTCAGTTTAACGAAGTCCCATTTGTTTATTTTTTTTGTTGTTGCAATTGCCATGGCAATCTTCTTCATGAAGTCTTTCCCCAGGCCAATATCTTCCAGTGTTTTTCCTATGCTTTCTTTGAGGATTTTTATTGTTTCATGCCTTAAATTTAAGTCCTTCACCCATTTTGAATCAATTTTTGTGAGTGGGGAAAGGTGTGGGTCCAGTTTCAGTCTTTTACATGGACTGCAAACTAGTACAACCTTTCTGGAAGGAAGTATGGAGAAACCTCAAAGCACTCAAGCTAGACCTCCCATTTGATCCTGCAATCCCATTACTGGGCATCTACCCAGAAGGAAAAAAATCCTTTTATCATAAGGACACTTGTACTAGACTGTTTAGTGCAGCTCAATTTACAATCGCCAAAATGTGGAAACAGCCTAAATGCCCACCAACCCAGGAATGGATTAACAAGCTGTGGTATATGTATACCATGGAATACTATTCAGCTGTTAAAAAAAATGGAGACTTTACATCCTTCTTATTAACCTGGATGGAAGTGGAAGACATTATTCTTAGTAAAGCATCACAAGAATGGAGAAGCATGAATCCTATGTACTCAATTTTGATATGAGGACAATTAATGACAATTAAGGTTATGGGGGGGAGCAGAAAGAGGGACAGAGGGAGGGGGGTGGGCCTTGGTGTGTGTCACACTTTATGGGGGCAAGACATGATTGCAAGAGGGACTTTACCTAACAATTGCAATCAGTGTAACGTGGCTTATTGTACCCTCAATGAATCCCCAACAATAAAAAAAAAAACTGAATAAATTTGCTGTGAATTTCATGAGAGTTTTATTTTGCTGAGAGTTTATACTTATACATGTTACCATATGCTATCTATTAAATATGTAGCACAAGATTTGTATATCATTTAGACACTCACTGATCAAACACTAAAAAAGTCTTGGATACAAATCTGCAGATACTCTTCCTAGAAATTTACACATAACATCTTTAGCAGATACTATAAAAGGGCTCATAGTGACTCTGAAAACCATCTTATAGACTCCTGGTTCTATGCATTTCATATTGAAAGAAATATTTTTATAGAAATATGTTAATAGTAACTGGCCCTCATTTGAATGCAAGGTAAGACTGAGACAATTGGAAGAGCAGATTTTTCTAGAACTAGACTGTGTAAACTGCAGGGAAGTCACTGGGGTGGTGCTTCTGAGAGAGGACTGTGGCCCCGGCCGCTGGATGGCAGTTACAGGCAGGTAGTGGAAGGGGCCAACAGGGGTCTGCGGCAGACTGCGGCCCAGGCAGACTGCGGCCGGGCAGACTGAGGCAATAGAGCCATGGAAATGTTGAACAAGCTTCACTGAGAGGTCACTGCTGAAGTCCCTCAGTTAATTTGGCATTAACTGAGAGAGATACTTCAATATTGTCTACTGAGTCACTAAATTAATAAGAGATATTTTAAATGCAGCTTTGAGAAACAAGAAAAACATCTTGGAGGAAGAAGAAAGTATTTTCAAATAAAGTGCAGAGAAGTCTGGAAAGATGATGATTTTATCAGAAAAAAAATGTACCCAATTTGGTACATTCAGTAAAACAAAAACGACATTTCAAAATAACTCAAAACATCAGTGTGTTCTTTCTGACACTGAGGGTGAAGATGTCTGGTAGATTGAAAGGTATTTGGGAAGAAATTTATTGCTCTGCAGTGCCATTGCTTGGCTACAGACACATAATTGAAAAGAATATATTTAGCCTTGCCTCGTTAATAGAGCATTAATGGGAAAGAGCCGCAAAGAATTTAACTGACCTTCTGGATCTTGACAGAATCCAGTCAAGGGGTGACAGTGACAGAGAGACAGAGAGTCAGTGGCTAAATCACAAGGCTTGGCCAGACTGATTTTAATGAAATATATCTTTGAGAAACTGATTTGGAAAAGATGTGCGTAGAGTTATTCGATGATGCTATAAATTCTCTTTTTTGATTTGCTCTTCTGTGGTTGTCGGTATTCTGGTGCCTAGGTATCTGCAAAGTTGTCACGGAAGAGACAGGGTGATGCGTATGTGAGGGGGGTGGGGAAGAACTTTCCCAGATCTCCTCCCCCACTCGCCCCTGTACACCTGCCTTCAAAACCTTTAGCCTTTGCCCTTCTTCCTAGCTTGTTTTTTGTTATCTTTCTCACAATCACTAATTCTTCCATTTGGTAGGTATTCAAAGCATATTTCTTTTTTGGTGTAGAACATTTGTACTCTCAAGTATGCATGTAATATTTAAGCATATTTTTCAATTGACTTATTCTCATCTTTATTTTGTTATTTCATTATGTTATAAAAATAGAAAATTACAGAGGCATATTATGCAATATGTTATATATTATTACAGTAAGCACAAACAACAAAGAGTTGAGAAAAATTACGTTAGAATGTAGCTCAGTTATCTGGGGTTCAAAATTTTAGCACTCCAAGCCACCAAAAGACCCAAGTGAGGAAGCACCTCATCAAAATAGAGAGATGGGAAGAAAATGGTTCTATGGGAAGAACTAAAATTGCCCTCGGAAAATAATTTGGATCTACTCAAAAACAAAAAGAGATGAATGATTTTCAAGAAATAAATCTCTTAATTAAAAAAATAGATATGATTGAAACTCCCAAATTTTGGTATCTGGTTTATAAAATTTTTAGTCTAAAAAACTTCCTAGAACAGGTATTAGCAATCATCTATCAAAAGCAAAACTAGTAATAATTTATTTTCAGAATATATTCAAGTTCCATGCATTTATTTATATAATTTTAAGCACTATAGTATTGTGATGAAATCTTTAAAAAAGGAAAAGGGAGTAAGTTCACCCCTAGTTTATAAAATAAATGGACCTTCCTGAGTTGTTGCCTATAACTTAATTGAATGCTAAGGCATTTTCTTGTGATTTTAGAGGTATTGATCTCAAAGCTGCCACACCCCAGACCACACTGACATGCTGAATACTATTCCGAATTTTCTCTCTGGTCCTTTGCAAACTTTCTTTTCCTTCTTGGCCCTTTGCTGCTACTCCTTATGATGTGCAGACTCTTGGTGCCCCGGCCATCTGAACCAACGCTGACTGTATTTAAACTGCATGCACCCTCAGCTCACCAACTTGACCAGTATAAACATCAAACCAGGGAGTCCATCTTTAAGGGGCCCTTGTTCCAGTTACCTGTCGCCACATGCAAACAAACCCAAATTCAGTGAGGGACAATAACCATTCTGTTAGCTCATAGGAATATGGTGAGGGCATAGTGGGGATGGTTTATCCCTGCAACCCAAAGTTGGGAGCTTCAGGATGGATAGAATTGGGAAGGAGAAAGGATAATTTACATGTTGGTGATAAGCTCCCGATGAGGAGACTTTTCTTACTTGTCTGGCATCAGGCTGGGCTGACTCAGCACCTATACGAGGCCAAATCTCAGCACACTCAGCACAGTAACTTCCCAGTGGTTTCACTTTCTACACGTTGGCTGGGGGATCTAAGAGGGAGCAGTGCAGCAAGCAGGTGGAAGCTGCAAGACCTCAGGGACCTGGCCTCGGGATCACCGCTGGCACTTTAAATAATGAGAAGCAAGTCATTCAGTCCAGGAGAGGGGCTATAAAGAGGGTCAAAAATGTATGATCATCTTTAAAGACACCACAGAATGTAATAAGATAATTAAGGGCCGGGGGGGTGGGGGGAAGGGCGGAATATGACTAAAGATGGGGAGGTAGTAAAACTAAATAAATGGCCACAGCAGTTTAGGTTATATTGGAAATAAGTAGAAAGTGCTTTTTAAATGTGTTATTTTACATAAAATGACAACTCTGGAGCCTTAAAATTGTCATTCAATATAATGAAATCTTGCACATATTTTTAATTTTTTATTGTAGAAGTATTTCAAATATATGTGTATGTATGCATAAAAATAAAATGAAAAACCATGTAGACAACATCCAGCCTTTATGAAGCCTTAAAATACTTTCTAAAACACTAAACATAACAGAGTTGAGACAGTCTGCATAACACCTCTTAATCCCATTTGCCTTCTTACATCCCAGGAATTAACAACTATAATTGGTGTCAATTATCAAATATTTTTAAGTTATATTAATACACATGTATACATTCAGAAAACTAAATAGAAATTAAAGCTTTGCAATTTTTTACTGATACATAACAGTCATCCATATTTATCGGGTACATACGACATTTTCATCCATGCGCACAATGTGTAATGATAAAATCAGAGAAACTGGTATATTCATCACCTCCAACGCTTATCATTTCTTTGTATTGGAAACATTTCAAATCTTCATTTCTACCTATTTTAAATTATACAAGAAACTCTTATTAGCTATAGTCACCTTGCAGCGCTATTGAATACCAGAACTTAGTCCTTCTGACTGTATTTTGATACCCATCAACCAACCTCTTTATTCTTTATGCCTCCTATTCACTCCTGTTCCCAGACTCCAGTAACCAGCATTATATTCACTACTTCTCAGAGATTAAATTTTTAAATCCCCCATCTGAGTAAGAACGTCCATACTTGTCTTTCTGGGCTTGACTTATTTCACTTAACATAATGATCTCCAGTTCCATCCATCCTGCTGCAAATGAGGTGATTGTATTCTTTTGTATGGCTGAATAATATTCCATGGTGTATATTTATCACTTTTTATTCATTCATCTACTCATGGACACTTAAGTTGATTCCATATCTTAAATATTATAAATAGTGCTGAAATAAATACGAAGTAAACTACCTCTTTGATACACTGGTGTGCTTTCTTTTGGATAAATACCCAACAGTGAGATCATCTGAATATATGCTAGTCCTGTTTTGAGCATCTTGAGGGGGCTGAACACTGTTCCCTAGAGCCACTGTTCTAATTTACGTTACCACCAGTGGTGTATGAGTGGTTTTTTTCTTTACATCCTCATTGGCATCTCTTAATTTTCTATCTTTTTAATAATAGCCATGTTTATTTAGGTGGAATAGTATCTCAGTGTGCTTCTGATTTGCATATTCCTAATAATTAGGGATATTGATCATTTTTTCACAAATCTGCTGGCTATTTATGTGTACATGTCTGCTCTTCAGAAATGTTTATTCAGATCTTTTGTTCATTTTAAAATCAGATTGAATTTTTTCTGTTGAGTGGTTTGATTGCTTTATATATTTTGGTTACTAATCCCTTGTTTTTGTTTGCAGATGACGTGATCCTTATATTTAGAAAAACCCAAAGACTCTGCAAAAAAACTCTTAGAACAGGTAAACAAATGAAATGTTTTAGAATAAAAAAAAAATGCACAAATTAGTTGCACTCTATACGCAAACAGTGAACAATTTGAAACATAAATTTAAAAAGCTATCCCATTTGTAACTACTAGAAAAAATAGGAATAAATTTAAGCAAATAAGTGAAAGTAATTTACAGTGAAAATTTTAAAAAGACTGATGAAGGAAATAAAAGAGGACACAAAAAAAATTAAAAAACATTCCATGTTCATGGATTGGAAGAATAGTTAAGATATCCATACTACCCAAAGCTATCTACAAATTTAATGTAAAACCTACCACCAATGATATCTTCACAAAAAGACAAATTAATCCTAAAATTCATATGGAACCACAAAAGAACTCAAATAGGCAAAACAATCTTGGCTACAAGAAGAAAGCTAGAAGGCTACAACAATATCTGATTTCAAAATTCACTACAAATGTATAGAAACCAAAATGACATAGAACTGGAATTTAAAAAGACACATAGGCCAATGAAACGAATATAGAGAGCCCAGAAATAAATACATGCTTTTACCACCAACACATTTTTGACAAAGGCACCGAGAATGCGTATTTGGGAAAGGACTGTGTCTCCAATAAATGGTTCTTGGGTAAACTGGATATTTGTATACAGAAGCATGAAATTTGACACATAACTCTTACCGTATATGAAAATCAAATAAAAATGGATGAAGAACTTAAATGTAAGACCTGAAATTATAAAATTACTGCAGGACAATACTGGAGGAAATGCTTTAGGATATTGGTCTGGGCAAAGATGTTTGGTATAAGACCTCAAAAGTACAGACAACCTAAGCAAAACTAGACCCCTGGGATTTTATCAGTCAAAAAAGTTTTTGCACAAACAGCAAAGGAAATAATCAACAAAGTGTGAGAGACAATCTACAGGATGGGATTAAGTACCTGCCTTGTCGTTCTTTGAACTTTATACGTAGTACACGTAGAATCCTACTGAACATTACTCTGTACCGGACACTGTTCAAACATTTGGCATTCATAATTCAGGTAAAATAATAATGCTCATATGAATATAAAATATTTCTCCCCACACATACTCCATTTTACAGATGAGAAGAATAAATTAGGGAGACACATTTTCAGAGAACTGGGAAAGTCTGAAGTTTCCCACAACTTGCAAGTTCACAAGTCAACATGACAACAATTCATTCTTTCAGAAGACCCAATACACCTGGGCTAGACAAAAGACAGTGTATTGCTTACAGCAATAGCAGTGGTCAGAGTATCAGCATTTATGGCACCGGCTCCCCAAAGCCCAGTTCCCATAAGAGTCATGTGATAACATCTGCAGCAGATTATGCTGTAGAGGGGATCAGTGAGTTTAAAGAACCTTCAGTCATGTGCTGAAACATGCCTGATCTCTGTTCCACAGGAAGACACTATACCTTCCAGGACTGTCTACTAGTCAAATATCCTTGTAACCGTAGCTCTGAACCAATAGTCAGTGCTCCACTCCTAGATAGATTATAGAATTCTGATACATAGTAGATGTATTTGCAGTTACAGTAATAATGATAACACAAGCAAGGGAAATTATGAAGTGATCACTAGTTATTGATATTATTGATAATAAAATAACTAGCATACCATCTGGAGAAAAATGCTGCACAAAGGTGGATGAGATATGGATTAAAATGTGTAATATTTTTATTTAAAAAGAGAAAATGGTAAAAAGAATCTCACCTAGGAGTAGGCTAGGCTTATTTAAAAAGGTCCCCAGCTACTCGGGAGGCTGAGGCAAGAGAATCCCATAAGCCCAAGAGTTAGAGGTTGCTGTGAGCTGTGTGACACCACGGCACTCTACCCGAGGGCGGTACAGTGAGATTCTGTCTCTACAAAAAAAAAAAAAAAGAAAAGGTCCCCAAAGCACAAAATCCAGGGCATAAATAAATAACAATTGGCTACATTGAAATTAGGGACCGTTATTCTTTTTTTTTTTTTTTTTTGCTCAATCACTTTACTACTTTGTTGTAAAGTTTAAAACTAGATAATGAAATAAGAGAAAATACTTCCAATATCTAATATTGAGATTAATATATAACATATACTTCAAAACTATCCAAAATACACAAGAAAATGGTTGAAAATTCAGGAGCTATTAGGAGAAATGAAGATAAATAGGAATTTCACAGAAGAGCTATTCTAGAAGTAAATAAAGAGAACTTCGATCTCACCTATTATCACTTGATCTTCGCCAAAAGGCTGAGAAGTGATTATCTCACCTGTCATCAGAATAAAAAAAAATTTTAAACAACAGAAAAATGATTTTATGTTCTGGTAGAAAAGTGATATTACCTAGTGTTGGCAGTGATATGGAATATATCACTCAAGAATTCCTATGCAGTCGTTAGGAATATATAGAGATGAAGCTGTTCCACAAGGCAAAATTGAAGAATATGCTGAAATTAAATGCATGCATCATAAAATTTAGTGGCAGATACTATAGGCATAACACCCTCCCCCAAATTCTCCTAAGATTGGGATGGAAACTGTGCTGTGAAGGTTTATCTTGGCAGGTATAGATTTAGCTTAAGATGTTTCACTAAAGTTTTTCATAGAATTGACCCCTACTTAAGGCATGAAATATATTGCTTAATAGTATAGTTTTATAACCAGCAGACTTATAGTAATATGTAATGTTTGCCAATATTATTATTGATAATAGTGAGCCTTAATGATTCAAATAAAGTCATAGTGAATGTGCTCCCCCCACCACACCACCTCACCCCAGAGCTCTGCAGTTGAGGTTGGTTCATAGTTTTTGCTTTTTCTCTTATTGGACATATTACATTATCATGGTATATATATATATATGTGTGTGTGTGTAATATATAATATACATATTTATTTATATATAATACATAAACATTTATTTATATATAATATATGTATTTATATATATATATTTGTTGTTGTTGTTGTTGTTTTGTTTTGTTTGCAGTTTTTGGCCGGGGCTGGATTCGAGCCTACCACCTTTGGCATATGGGGCTGGCGCCCTACCCATTTGAGACACAGGCACTGCCCTCATAGTTTATATTTTTGTTTGTTTTAAAGATAAGGTCATGAGTAGTACATTCCATGAGTTTGCATGTGTTGCAAAATATGTCTGTTGCCAAGGACTTTTGTAGAATTTCCACCACTGTCTTTCACATTGAATACTGTTGCCGGAATTTCCTTTTTTTATGTACGCTGTAAATTTTGACCTGTCTAGAATGATTAACAAGGTATGGATCAGTAGAGAATGTGCTTGGGTAATTCTTTAAAAAAATTATTATGAGGAAAGTTTTCTTCGATCATCTTTAGTCTGCTCTTTCCTTCGGGGGCATTCAGTGTTTTTGTGCTTTGCATTTGCTTTTCTTCCACATCTATTATTTTGCCCATTTATTTTGCTTGATGGTCTCAGGAAGCCACTCAGATTTCAGCTCTTTTCTTTGAACCGATATCAAGCCACATTTATCTCATGTAAGCGCGGCTGTGCCTAGCTACTTGTAAGTGGACCTAGTGATCAGTAAGACCTATTGTATCACCAGTCCTATGCCTCATAAAACACAGTAATTACTTATATTTAGATATCAATGACTCAAAAGCAATGGAGGGATTTATACCTGGTTTTTGTCAAGTTGATGAGGAAATATGATTCCTTCTTGAATCTTTCTGCCCCCTGATTTCTGTGATAGGCAATTGTTACCCAGGAAACTCCAACAACTTGCTTGCTCACCATGGTAAAAAGAAACTATTTTGGATCTGACTATATTGTTTATTATATTAATTATGTACTTATATCGTATTTAATTTTCCTTTAAAGCCATGAAGCATCCTCTAAGTAAGAGGACTAAGACTTTTGCATAAGATTGTTTTTCCTCTCACTTCTAGTAAAAGCTCAATAAACACAATGGCTGAAATTCATTAGGAGTTTAAATTATATAATGTGCACTCTTCTAATGGTAATCATACTAATTATCATCTACTCTCTATGAATGCCATAAGAAATGTTTCAGGAATCAATTCTTCTGATAATAAATCTTATCATGAACTTTAAGAACCTTTGTGATCTAGTCTCTGGATACCTTAGAAGTCACATTTTCTATTAAAATGTTATATATATGAAAAATAAAAAGTTTCATAGAAATTGAAATATTAAAAAATGATAGTCACATGAAAGAAGGGGAACTCATGAAATTTATTCTTATACAAAACTAAAACATGGTACAAATAAAGTTATGCCAGAGTTTTATCAAGTTCTTTAAACATCTTGATTTCCCAAGAGACAAATGGAAAATCTCAACTTGCTCTATTTCTACTTTTAACTGTTGTGTAAATATGAAAATGGCAAATTGCATGATTTTTCTTTCTACTTGTAGATGATAAAATAGCATCTGCTTTTAGAAAAATCCTGAGATTTTTCTCAGACTCTTACACTCTGAAGAGGAATAATTAATTATGCTACGTGGGGCAGATACTGTGTCATGCTGAGTGAGAACATGTACAGTGAGGAATGGAAGAGGGAGAGACACTATCTCAGTATTTTCAGTGTTAGAGATACTTTCTTTTGAATCATTAAATTAAAAACCATTATATGGTAGAATCTTCTAGAACTTACCTTGCATCCACAATGTATTCTGATGGACTATATAAAATCATATTATTATTCCGTAAAACATAGTGGTTGAAAGGAATGTAGAAATATCTTGTTCAGATATCTGTATGTTAAAGACATTTTCTGAATATTAATTAATCTATTCCTTTATAGTTTTGCTAAAATAAAAGTTCTACATACACTGTTTGTAGTTAAAGGTCCTTCCCAGAGCAATATCCCCTCTGTGAATGTTTTGTTTCTTGTGTGGCCAAAATCTTGACATTAAAAATGCTTAACATGGGCGGTACCTGTGGCTCAAGGAGTAGGGTGCTGGCCCCATATACTGGAGGTGGCGAGTTCAAACTCAGCCCTGGTCAAAAACTGCAACAACAAAAAAATGCTTAACAAAGTTACTTTGTTATATTTTAATCTCAGAAATTCTAGTCTTTCAAGAAAATTAAAGTGTCCCTGAAGAAATAAAGCTCCCCCGCAAACCTATGAATGAAGTTTTTGTTCAAATGTTTATAAGAAAAAAGTCATAAGGAATAATTAAATGCATAGGAGGCAGCAGATCAAAAAGAAAACCCAGGTTTTCTACATATAATCACAAACCTTTATTTTTGGCAAATAACCACCTATAGGAGAAGAACAAAGTAACAATTATGGAGACAGGCAATAAGTCTCTGCCAAGGACTACCTGGAGAGGTAGTTGGCAAACAGAAAAACAATGAAAGAAAATTTTACCATGGAAGAGAGGAAACCACCATAGAGTGAATTCTTCACCTAATTTGGGGAGGGTGTTAAAAACAGTAACACCCTTATTAAAAAATAACACCCTTATAAATAACACCCTTATTAAAAAAATAACACCCTAATAACACCCTTATAAAAAACAATCTTATTTTCCTGCAATAGTCAACAAAAGTATTCATTCCCAGGAAGACACAGCCTTTTATAATAGCATTTTGTGATTGCGTTTTTATAGATGGAATTAACAGTTAGGAGACTTGTACCTCCAGAATGTGTATTGATTTCAGAAATCACAATCACAATCCCCACCACAATGACAAAAAATACCAGTCTCCCAATCACTCTTGAATAAGAGACATTTTAAGGGAATACAAAAAAATCAAAACACTATTATTATGATAATATCACCTGAAAAGAAAAGAGTTGTGAGATAGATTTAAAATGTTTATTTAGATTGAAGGGCCACGATGGTTGGGTAGGAGTGGCCTGCACACCACCACTTGTGCAGAGAGGATCAAAAGCGGCGAACCTCGAGTGGATCCTGTAAACAAGGTCACTGGGAGTCCACAGAGAGAGGTAGGAGTGAAGTGAAGAAGAGAGAAATGGGACAACCTGCCCACAGGACCAGGGATAGCAAAGAAGATGCCCAAACACCGGGGAAGGGGCAGACAACACAATCCCAGGCTTCAGGCTTCCAGTAAGGATATTGTAACCAGAGCATGGGGAGGGCCCCTGCACTACAGCAGGACTCCAGAAAAACAGAGACCCGAGGGAGGGCCCCACACTGCAGCCTGCCTCCATAAAAGCAGAGACCCAAAGGAGGGTCCCTGTACTGCAGCAGGCCCCCAAAACAAAGGAGACCCGAGGGAGGGCCTCTGCACTGCAGCGGGCCTCCAGAACAATAGAGACCCGAGAGAGGGCCCCTGCACTGCAGCGGGCCTCTAGAACAACAGAGACCCCAGGGAGGGTCCCTGCACTGCAGCGGGCCTCCAGAGCAACAGAGACCCCAGGGAGGGCCCCTGCACTGCAGCGGGCCTCCAGAACAACAGAGACCTGAGCAGGGGCCCAGCCGTGCACTGCTCTAGAGGGAAAGCGTGACTGGCTTGCAAGCCTTGGGTGCTACCCCTGGCTCCATTGTGACACCCCAAGCCTGGAACATTACTTTTGTCCAGCAGTCAGAGCTGTGACTGCTGCCTCCTCCTTCCCCCACCTCCCCCCACGTGGGGAAGGATCGGGGTGTCCCAGCACCGTGCATGCCCGTGACTGAGTGACATGCACCCCTACCAATGCTGCCGCTGCTATCAGCACCACGGGGAAACCTGGGCAGAGCATGAGACCATGTCCCAAGGCCTGCTGCTGCGTCCTGGGCAATCCCGCTCATCCACACCTCCTGTGGGTCTCAGGCAGAAGACACGCCCATAGTCCTCAGTCCTTGGCACCTACCACCCGCTATAAGGTTGGGTGGTTCACTGTGGCTGCCCTTGTCACCACTGCCCCTGGGGAGGCCCTGAGCAGGGTATGAGCCAACTCAGCAACTGCTGCTGTGGGATCTGAACAGACTACACAGCACACACCTGCTCCCTCCCGCGCACGCCTTCTGTGTGCTGCGCCCGGAATGTGACCCACCCTCCCCCACTCACATGCTCTGCCAGAGCCGCGCCAGCTCCGGTGCGTGTGCCACACCGCACTTGCCTGCCCCGTCCTGCTCAGGCACCCTGCCCTCTGTTCTGGGGCACATTGAGCCCTGCACAGATGACATGGACCTTCTGTACCTCAGGGTCCATTCTGCTCCGTGGGCCCACTGCACTCCCACTACCCCACCTGTGTGCCCCACAAGCCAGGGGCCCAGGTCCGTGGGTATGTATGCTACACCCAGAGTAACAGTTCCTCTGCCCCGGGTGTGTGCTCAGTCCCACGGGCCAGCCCCATATCTGTGTGCCTGTGCCCACTGCCACAGCGGCTCAATGACAACCACAGGAGCGGGGGAGACACTGCAGAGCAGCTATTTAAAGACTCAGAGGGTAGCTGCCGCTCTTCTGTCTGCCCAAGCTTTCTGAGTAGAACCCAAGCACACAATCCAGGACCCAGCCCTACCTTGGCAGAGGTACAGTCCCAGTAGAAAACTATACCTGCTATCTGTGTTGAGCTGAGAGAAGTGGCCTCAGATGAAAAGGAACCAGCATATCAACTCTGACAACATGCAAAAACAGGCTGTCTCAACACCATGAATTATCAAAATAGTTCTTCAGTAATGAACGCCAACCAAAAGGAAATTGTTGAAATGGCTGATATGGAATTCAGATTATGGATGGCAAGTAAGAAGGATGGAATTGAGGAAATGGTAGAAAATTATCTCAAAGAAACCAAATAAATAATTTAGGACACAAGTGAAAGATTCACTAAAGAGATAGAAAAATTAGAAAGGAGATAAAAGAACTTAAAGGTATGAAAGGGTCATTTAGAGAATTTCAAAATACAGCAGCAAGATTTAATAACAGACTGTTTTAAACAGAAAAAATTTCAGAGCTTGAAGATGAGGATTTTGAAGTAACAAAGTCAGTAAGAAATGTGGGAGAAAGAACAAAGAAAAATGCATGATTACTGTGAGAAATATAAATTTATGCAAAGTGAGCTAATATAAAAATCATAGATATCCCTGAGGAAGAAGAAAAAGCAATAAGCAAAAAACCTGTCTGAGAGAGTAATGGAGGAAAACTTCCTGATGTCACCAGGCATTTATAGAACCAGATACGAGATGATCATCAAACACCTAGAAGATTCATAGTAAGGAAATAGGACATCACCAAAACACATTATCCAAAGGCAAAATGAAGAAAATTCTACAAGCTTCAAGATGAAAGCATTAAGTTATTGACAAAGAAAACCCATCAAACTAACAGCAGACTTCTCAGCAGAGACCTGTCAAGTTAGAAGGGATTGGGGTCCCATCTTTAGTTTCCCTAAACAGAATTACTGTCAGCCAAGAATTTCGTATCCTGTAAAACTAAGTAGCAAAATGAAAAAGAAATAAAGTCTTTCCCTAATAAGCAAACACTAAGGGAATTTATCACCACTAGACTTGCCTTACAAGAAATGTTTAAAAGTGCTCTGCGGGCGGCGCCTATGGCTCAGTCGGTAGGGTGCTGGCCCCATATACCGAGGGTGGCAGGTTCAAACCCGGCCCCGGCCAAACTGCAACCAAAAAATAGCTGGGCGTTGTGGCGGGCGCCTGTAGTCCCAGCTACTCAGGAGGCTGAGGCAAGAGAATCGCTTAAGCCCAGGAGTTGGAGGTTACTGTGAGCTGTGTGAGGCCACGGCACTCTACCGAGGGCCATAAAGTGAGACTCTGTCTCTACAAAAAAAAAAAAAAGAAGTGCTCTGCAAGGTTTGTATCCAAGTCATGGCACCAAAAATAAAAAATAAAAATAGAATAAAAAAGTAAATAAAAGTGCTCTGTACATGGAAATGAACAGTCGAGAGCTAGCAATCTGAAAAAATACCTGAGAGTTGAAGCTTACAACTCTTTAAAAAAAAGAATAGCACAAAACATTCAGTTATCTTTCAGCGTAATGGACAGAATAGTATCTTGCATATCAACACTAACATAGAATGTAAATGGTTTTAATGCTTCATTTAAAAGACACAGCCTGGGGGGAGATGTTCCCAGACATCCTGTGGACCAAATGAAATGAATGATGAAAAAACATACCCTCAATATATGCTGTGTCCAAGAAACCCATGTAACTCTCAAGACACTCATGGCCTCAAGGTAAAGGAATGGAAAAAAACATATTTCATTCAAATAGAGGCCAAAAGAAAGCAGGAGTCCTTATTCTCATATCAGATAACCATTAAATCAACAATGGTTAAAAAAAAAAAAAAGGACAAAGACAGTCATTAAATAATGGTAAAGGCAGCAATTGTGCAGGAAGATAAAACTATCCTAAGTATATATGCACCTAACACAGAAAGCCTTCCTCCCAATTTCGTAAAGCAAATTTTCTAGATCTAAGAGAAGAAGCAAACAGCAGAATCATACTTGCCAAAGAAACATTGGACTTACATAGGACTCTGGAACAAATGGACCTAATAGACGTCTACAGAACATTCTACCCCAATACTACTCATCAGCATATAAGAACTGGTATTTATCCAATTGAAGATTGTTTCAAAAGATTGAGAATTGAGCATGTTAGTCCATAAAACAGATCTCAGCAAACCAAGAAAAATCAAAATCATTCCAGGTTTCTTCTCACATCACAGTGCAATGAAACTAAAAATAAATTTCAGGAGGAACTCTCAAGTCTACACAAAGTCACAAAAATTAAACAACCTTCTGCTGAATGATTTTTGGGTCAATGATGAAATTAAGATGGAAATCAAAAGGATTTTTCACACCGAACAACAAATAGCACACAAGCTTCTAAAACCCAAGAGACAGTGAAAAAAGCAGTGATAAGAGAGAAGTTCAAGGAATCAAAAAAAGAACAATCCAAACACAAGCTAGCAAAAGAAAAGAGATAACAAAGCTCAGAGCAGAAATTAATGGAATGGAAACAAACCAAAAAAAATACAAAGGATCAATGAAAAAATTGGTTCTTTGAATAGATAAAAAAGTTGATAAACATCTAACTGGATTACCCAGAAATGAAAGAGAAAAACCCACCTATGTCCCATAAAATAATAAAAAAGGAAACATTACAACTGATATTACTGAAATACAAAATACCAGCTGTGACTACCATGAAAATATGTATGTACACAAGCTAGAAAATCTTGGAAAATAGATAAATTCAATTTTTCATGCAATTTTTCATGATTGCACCAAAAAGAGAAATCCTGAATAGTCCCATAAGAAGTCATAAGATTGAGTCAGTCATAAAAAAATCTCCCAACTAATGAAAGTCTAGTAACAGGTGGAATCTCAGATGAATTCTACGAGACCTACAGAGAAGAACTGGTACTTATCCTACTGAAGCTGTTACAAAAGATTGAAAAGGAGAGAATCCTCCTTAACTCATTTTATAAAGAACAGACAACAAAAAGAAAACTAGAAGCTAATATCCCTTTGAACATAGGTGCAAAAATTCTCAACAAAATACATGCTAAGTGAATTCAACAGCACGTCAAAAAAATAATTCATCATGATTGAGTGGGGTCATCCCAGGGATGTAAGGATGTATGTTTTAATACAATTCAACAAATCAAGAAATGCAATTTACCACATGAAGGAAGCAAAAACAAAGACTACATGGTTATCTTAATAGATGCAGAAAAAGCCTTCAGAAAAGCATACTTTAGTGATAAAACTCTCAACAAAGTAGGCATAGAAAGAATATACCTCAAAATTTACAAAAGCTATGTATGACAAACCCGTAGGCAACATCATCATACTGAATGGGAAAAAGTTGAAAGTATCCCCCCTAAGAACTGGAACAAGTTCTATTCCAGCCCACTGTCACCACTTCTATTCAACATAGTACTGCAAGTTTTCACCAACGCAATCAGGCAAAAGAGAGAAAGAAAGGATATTTACATCTGGAAAGAGGAGGTCAAACTATCTCTGTTGCCTGTAATATGATCTTATACCCCCAAATCCTAAAGATTTCACCAAAAGATTCTTAGAATTGATAAATTCAGGCCTCTTAGTTTTCAAGGAGCCATTTTCCAAGCAGATGCATCCAATTTACTTGTGTTATGACAGCACTGGTACCTAGATCAGCCTGTCCAGGTGAATAAAGTGACATTTCTGTTAACATTTGCCATGCCTTACAAGTGGAAAGATCAGTGGTTCTCCAGCAAAGCTATAAATAGTAATCATAAATGAAAGGATTTAACACACCCAGATGCCTTGTTATTCCCTTTTAGCCATCATAATTTATCGGATTCATGTGCAGCTAAATACTGGATTTTGTTATTTGAATCAATTTTTTGAGGTGATTCTAATGGAGCAGGAGTTGAATATCAATGAGCTCTATTAACAAGGTAAAAATGATTATTTTACCTCCCTGGAATCTAAGTAACATTGAGATAGGACGGGCGGCACCCTGGCTGGGACACGCCAGCTGGCCCTGGAGGACCTGCCTCGCCTTCTGCTTCCGTGCCCTATGGGTGATGGTGCAGTGGGATGCAGAGAGGCAGCGCTGGAGAACCAAGCATGGTGGAAACCCGCGGGTCCCCCGTTAGTTGATGGAGACCACAGCACAGCCTGAGCTGCTGCTGGTGCCAACCCCAGAACCACCCTTAAATCTAGAGAGCCCTCCTCTGGCTGCACTCCTCCCCTGTGAGCATTTCACAGGCCTAACAGTGATATGTGGTTTTGTTCCCCCATTAAAGGCTAAACGGGGTTCCCACATTTCTTAGGGAATTTCATGAAAGGACTGTATCCATTCATTTGTTACCAAGTCCTGGCCAAATATAACTACAAAGGACCCAGGTGACTATGTATATCCCTAGTATCCCTAGACAAAGGACCAAGGCAGAGATTTTCCAAGTTGGGTGTTTCCCTCTTAGCCAGGAGCTCTGGTGCTTTTTCTGTATTCTTTTTCTGGCTAAAAAATCCTACCTTACCACTGATCTGTGGTCAGGGGATTCATCTTTTTGAATCGTTGAAACCAAGGAGCTACCAAAGAAAGAAATTCTGGTAACAACAAGAAGACAAGAGATAGTATATTCTAATGCTGCATAGTGGCCACAGCAGAGTTGATACTGGTGGTGGTGGTGTGTGTGTGTGTGGGAAGAGGTGAGTTATAAACACATTGCTGCACTGGATGGGGGTAGATTAGACTTTTATTTCACACTTAGTGGGTGCACAGGATTGGAAGTTATTTCTGTGAGGAAAACAGAAATTTTGAGTTCAAGAAGTCTGCAGGTTAAATATACAAATGTCAGTTTGCTAAATATGACTATTTCAGAGGCCAGGGGTACTTAAGGTTTGACAGGAAAGGATATAAAATGCTGTCTAATGATACGGGTACTTTTTATTTTCTCTTCTGCTCTGTTATCATCCTCTCTCCCATTGCTTAATCAAGTTACACAGAACATTTTTTAAAATTATATTCATTTTCTCAACGACTTTGGAAATAGTAATGATATTTCTCATCCTTCTCATAATGCCTAATTGTGAATCTTATGCCAGTTAGTTATCACAGGAGAGATTAAACAAGATAGAATAAGAACAATAAAATTCTTCCCTGTTTACCACAAACTCAGGGCCACAGAAGTGGAACAATAGGCTGAAAGACAAACACATTGTTCATCTTTTGTTTTATTTGCTCATTTTTCAGATGATTCTGTCCTGAGCAGACTTTCTCTGGAAGAGCTTATTTCTCTCTGACCTCACACAATACAGATTTCCACAGCGACAATTTAAGCTTACGCAGCCTCTGTGAGAAGGGTGGGTTTGCCGAGTGCTTTCTCCACCCGCTCACTGTCAGCTTCACTTTCTAGAGCTGAATCTAGTTCTCACGTTCCCCAGCCTCATCTTGCATGGACTCTGTTTATCTCACCTTGCCTGTAACACTGTAACCATCATCCGTGTTCCTGTAAAGCTGTGCGCTCATACTGTTATTTTAATAAACTATGCTAGACTATAAATACAATTGGACAAAATAGCTATACTCTGATGGTCATTGGCTCACAACCTGAAACATCCTCTCAATATTTACCTTGTCTTTTGTTCTATTTCTTGCTGATGGAGTGAAGAATGATTTTCCAAGTCCTGAAATCTAACTACACAGAAGCTGACCTTATAACAACTCTCTATATAATCTATATTTGTTTTCTAAAACTATTAGCCCTTGACAAGGATGAGCAAACTCTAGAGGATTCTTCATAGTGGTCCCTAAACTGGAATGTTGAGATGGATAAAGTAAATGCCATGCATCCCAACTCTCAGACTAGAGCTCAGCACTCCTTCTATTTAAGACATTAATGAAATTCTTTGGTATAAGTGGGGGGGAAAGTTTAAGGATGCATGCAACCTTATTTAACATGCATAACTTTGAAACGTGAGTCATTAATTTCAACTAAAAATGACTTCTTGTAGTTTCATAGTTTGCCATCTTATATTTAAATATTTAAACTATTTAGAGTTGATATGTATATATTGTGGTAAATAGGAGTCTTCTTTCTTTCTTCTGCATATGGGTATAGATTTTACTAGCACCATTTATAAAAGAGACTGTCCTTTCCCCAGTGAATGTTCTTGGCATCTTTGTTGAAAATCACTTGGCTATAAATACATTGATTTTCCTCAAAAAACCTAAAAATAGAACTAGCATATGATTCAGCAATTCCACTACAGAGTAAATATCCAAATGAAAGAAAATAAGTATTTCAAAGAGACATCTGCACCCTAGCCTGATTACAGTACTAGTCACAATAGCCAAGAGGTGGAATCAACCTAAGTGTCCATCAACAGATGAATGGATAAAGAAAATATGGTGTATATATATATATATATATATATATATACATACACACACACACACACACCATTTGGCCATAAAAGGTAAACTCCTGTAATTCATAGCAATATGCATAGACTTGGAGACTATTACGTCAAGTGAACTAAACCAGGCAGAAAAGCAAATACTTCACGTTCTCATACACAGCCTGAAAATTAACTGTGTGAATTCATCCTAGAATAAATGTTACATACCTCATTAAGGAGTATCATTATGGTTGCCTTCAAAGGGGTCCCCAGGGGAAGCTATGCACCAAGACCAGCACCCACTCCATCCTTCATATGGCTATTTTGGAATTCTTTTTTCTGGAATGACTATCAGAATTTTTTTCCTATTAGCCTTGATGTCCTTGATATCAAAATATTTTCCTTTAGTATTTCCTTTATCTTCTGGTAAATAAAAAAGTCATTAGAACCTGATCAGGTGAGTAGACAGGGTGTTCCAATGCAGTTATTTCTTTACTGGTGAAAAAAAAAAAATCCCTTGTAGACAGTGCTGTATGGTGCACTGTTGTGATGCAAGGGCCATGAGCTGTTGACAAAAAGTTCAGGTTGTTTTCATCTCATCTTTTCACACAGGCTTTTTAGTACTTTCAAATAGGAAACTTGGTTAACTGTCCAATTGGTACACATTCATAATCCCTCTGATATCAAGAGGATTAGCAACATTATATTGACTCCTTATTCAGACTAACAGAAATTTTTGGTCATGGAGAATTGGCTGACTTCCATTGTGTACTTTGACCCTTTGTTTCAGGATTCTGTTAGTACACCCATGTTTCATTACCAGTGATAACACAGCCAAAAACATCATCTTGCCTCTCCAAAAGGTCTTGGAAAACTTTAAGTCTCTTTCTACTTCTGTTTCTTATTGAGACTTTTGGGGCCCTTTTTGCACACACCTTTCTCCTGCCAAAATTCTCAGGTAAGATTTTCCTAATTGTTTCTCTATTGGTGTTTACTCTGTCTGCTATGCTTTTCACAATCACCCAAAGATTTTGATGTACAATTTGATGATTTTTTGCAATGTTTTGTCAGTTCTGCTCATTCCTGGCCATCTTGATCTCTTTTCATCAGTGATACTTTCTCTTCCCTTAGAAAAACATTTAATCCCTTTGTACACTGTCATTTTCTTCATGGCATTACCCCCATAAACATAGACTAATACATCCCTGATATCACTTGCACTCTTGCCAAGTTTAACAAGAAATTTAATGTTCGTTGCTCTAATTCAAGCTCTGACATTCTCATAGTGCCACACAAAAACACACAATAACGAACACCACTCAGCCAAAAGACACCACCGCGTGCTTACACAAACACGGCTGTGAGACCTGATAGACCAAGGTTATGAGCCCTTACCGAGCTGTTTGTATAGTTCTGCCAATGTAAGCACATGGTGGCAAGTTTGCAAACTCAATTGTTAGACCTCATACGTGGAAGCTAAAAACATTGTTTAAAGAATTAGTTTGAATCATCTCCCATTTTATGTAGCAAACTATATAGACACACAAACATACCCAATAAGGAGGTTATTTGAACGTATCTGGAATCGGTGAAGTCCTGTGTTTCCCTTTCGTGACATGTGTTCTTGTCTGGGATGAGCACAGGTAAATAGGATAAATGACCTTACAGCCACTCAAAATTGTACTTAGAAGCCACAAGTTGCCCAACCATTCACAAAAAAATATATAACCTTATTTTATGAGAGGATTATAAGGAAAACTTGCCCAAACCTTAGAAAGAGAGAAAGGAGAATGGGGAATCTAAGTGCACAGGGAGGGAGCTCCCAGAAGTGACTAGACTCCACTCCTGAACCACTGTGCAGCCTGGAGGATGATCAGGAATGAATAGTGGGACCACACAGGGAGTAAACTTTTTTTGTGGGCATCAACTTTATTTTCTCTCCACATTATTTTTATTTTATAATGTACAGAACAATTTTATTCAGAAGTATTGTATTTTTGTTAAATTTCAGATTAATAAAGGGTACACACGACTGAGTTACTTTGTTTACATTGGTGAAGGCTGTAATCTCGACGTTATAAACGAGCACAGAGGGAAGGAATGATTCTCACTAAGTGCCATGGTAGCCAGTGCAGGAGTCATCACGGCAGTGGACACCTTGTTTCCGTACTGTGCCAACAAGTCCTCCACCAAGAAATACTTGAGACAGATGGGACAGATGTAGACATTGTCATAAACTTATCAGATTTCATGCATACTTTTTAATGATCTATTTAGACATATAGGTCTGATGAAGTTTTTTGGACTGTGGATAAATTCACTATTACTGGACAATTTAGAAGAAAGAGGATGACTTTATAAGGGAGTTATTGACTATCCTGCTAATGAAGTAGAGGAAATTCAGATAATTTGAAAATTGTAAATATAATATAATGCATAACTATATGCTATAAATGATATAGTTTAGTAGTATATAACATAATCCAATATTAAAAATACTCTATTACATCTAAGTATATTCCTATGGACAGCAATAGATCAGAAATGGCTTCAATGACTGCAAAAAATTAATCTTCCTAAAAAATTATATTTTAAAGACTTATATTACAAGTTAACACAAATATGCTTCCCACTTTTCCTCCATGTTCACATTTGCCTCTTGAAATGTGAGGCTAGTCCATGATATATATTTTCAGCATTAAATAAACAAGTAAACTTTTTTAAAAAATCACTCAGGAAAAGTCGTCTCCTTCATTAACATAACAGCTTGACCTCTGTTCCTCTATGTTCAAAGGATACATAGTTTTCTCTTATTATTGAAAATACTTTTCCATTCAAATAATGAAAAATGAACATTTATTAAGTGCTTACTAGTGCCAGACACTACTTAAATGTTTTCATGAATAACTTATTAATTCTTCACCAGTCTATGACCATGACATTGAGTTACCTCGCAGCTCCAAATTGGAGGGACAGGGTCTGAATCAGTCAGGCTGGCTCTGGGTCACACATGAGCAGCCAGTCTTCTTTTTCACCCTTTTCATAAACTTATTCAGATATCTAAAGAAAGTCTTCATTAAAATTAGCACAAGGAACAATTTTGCACTAACTGTATGGCCCCCACAGCATGTATGAAGAATTTCATTCAACTTTATTATTGGCAGTAATTCTGGAATAAAAATTATATTTCTCACTATCTCAGTTAATGAGAGAAAAATTTCTTAACTGAAACATAAATACCGTCTATAATAATCCCTCACTGTCTTGTCTAATCAATCAGCTAATTTTATTTTATCTACTTCCAAAATAGTTTTGACTTTTCTCCAATCCTTTCCATTTCTATCCCTTTAATTCATGCCTCTATGATCACTTGCCACGACCATTGACGTGCTTCATAAAACTTGGCAGAGATCTGGCTTTTCACCCTGAAAGTGTTCAATTTTCATATAATTTTCAATAATTTTACAAATCCATTCTTTATCACATTAATTCTATGCATTTAATAATGTCTTATTTCATGCAGAATAATCTCATAACCATTCAGAGTGGTGGTGGAAAGCATCGACATTCAGTTCTGCTTATTTGCAGTAGTCATATTCTATAAACTTGCTGCAAACTCTGAGTTAGTGAATACAGAAACAGCGTTCCTGGAGGAAATGCAGACTTACATTCCTACAGGCTTCTGATCACACTCTGTTGTTTTGTGTATTTCTGCTTGAAGGCATTCTATTTACTATGTATATATATATATTTGTTGTTGTTGTTGTTTGTTTTTGAGACAGAGTCTCACTATGTCACTCTCGGCATCACAACTCACAGCAACCTCAGACTCTTGGGCTTAAGCAATTCTCTTGACTCAGCCTCCCAAATAGCTGGGACTACAGATGCTGCCAAAACACCCAGCCATTTTTTTGTTGCAGTTGTTGTTGTTTAGCTGGCCTGGGCTGGGTTTGAACCCATCAGCCTAGGTGTATTTGGCTGGCGCCATAACCACTAAGCTATGGGCACCGCCCTACTATATATTTTTTCAATAATAGATTACTGAATGAATAATTTAAAGGTAGGGACTTTGGAGGCCATTGCCCTGTGTGGGTTTACCAATGTCCTTGTAAAGCAAGCCACTGTCATCAGCAGTAAAAACCTGCTTTCCGCGTAACTGTTTTCCTGGATAACATTTAGCAGATATTTTTTAAATTATTCTGTAGCCTCCTGCTAAAGCACAACCCACTGCACCTTTGAGTTTAGCATTTTCACACTATGTTGCCTTTTGAAACATGTAGACCAGCCATCCTTAGCTGAATAGGATTTCACATTTTCCTGACCGGGGATAACATGACCATAAATTTCTTTGGCTTTCAGTTTCATAACACTGCTGCCTGCTATGCCTTTATTAAAAAAAAAAATAGTTGTTATCTCATGATTCCACGAATGTAGCCACATTTAAACCTTTCCATAGCTTCATCCTGAACTGCAGGTATTACTTTAGCACTTTCTTCAGGGGAATTCTGCATAGATCAGACAATTTTATATTTCTTTTCCAGATGCACTATATTGTTAATTAGCATTGAATGAATCGCCAGTGGGACTGTGTACAAAGCTCATGTAATTCACATATTTTCTACAAAAGGCACGCACAGAATGCTTGCTCCTAGGAGCCTGAGCACCTTAACACTATGCCTTGGGTCATTTTAAACAGTGAAATTATCAACAAAAAACACAAAAAATGTGACAAATGTGGTACTAAGCAGGCCACAAAAAAGGACATTTGTTTGGAATATAAGAGTGGAAACAAAAAGGCAAAACATAGTCTAATTATACCTCAGCTGGGACGTGCATATCCCTCAACTCAAATCATCTGCTGCCCTTTCATGTCTGCAAATGTCTATGAAAGCACTTACCAATTTGAGGGTTACAAATAAATTTTGTCAAGTAAGCAAATAAAGAATTAACAAATAGTGAGGATCACCTGTATCTCTATTTCCAGCCTCTTCTCTCACTAAATCTTTATCTTCAGCTACAAATAAATCACTCTTCCAAATTCTCAATCATTACATTTTTGCTTAAGCTTTACGCATTGTCTTAATGACTCTACCGACTTAATGTGCATCAAGTTCTAATTCAATGACGGTTTAGTCTAAATTCCATATTTCATGTTTTTCTCTCTCTGCATGAGATTTTTAAAGCATTAATTTTGACCACGACGCTAGGCATACTTACCTCCCCAAAGATGCCCATGATCTAATCCCCTGAACCTGTGAATATGTTACCTCATAGAGCAAAAGATCTGTGCAGATGTGATTATAGTTTTAGACATTGGAATGGGGGAAGTTATCCTGAATTATCTGAGTGGGCTTAATCTAATCATAAAAGTCCTTTAAAATGGAAGAAGGCAGAAGGGCAGGGGAAAGAGATTCAAGACTGGAAAAGAGGTGGGAGAGATGAAAAGCAAGAGAGGAACCTGAGGAAGGTGGCCATGAGTAAAGAATATGGTGCCCTGGAGAAGCTAGGAATGCCCCTAGCTAATGGCTGTAAAAAGATGGGCACCTCAGTTCTACAGACAGAAAAGACTGAGTTCTGCCAACAGCCTCCAAGAGTGGGAAACGGACTCTCCTTTAAAGACTCCAGAAAAAAAGAAAAGTATCAGCAAAACGGCCTTTCATTTTTGTCTAGTAAGAATCAGTGGCCCACAGTACTGTAAAATAATAAATTTGTGTTGTTTTGAGATGCTAAGTTTGTGATAATTAAATAATATGACCACTATAAAAGCAATTATTACATTCTATTTTATATCCCTCCTCCCCAAAGAATTCCCCTGGGACAGATGACAATTTTTTTCTTATGTTCATACATCCAAAAAGTACCACATACACATATCCATGGAAATATATTGTGTGGACTTAATTATCCTTTAACCTACAAAGCTGAGTTATAATTTACTCCGTACCAAGATTTCCTTATTTATACATATGAAAAGCTGTTTCAGCGCTAGTTTCACACAAGTTACATTGCCATACAAACATCGTAACAAGCAACTCTATGCTATAAACATGAAGTCGGTTTGTTCAAAGATGTAAAATATATTTAGCGAATTTATACTTGATGTTCAATCACTTTTTCTTTATGGTTATAAACAGACATGGCACCTGTACTCATAGCTGCTTTGAGTCTTAAGTACTGACATTCCATTGTAAGTCAACTTAATTTCCCTCAGACCACATCCAGCTTGGCTGTTAATCAGGAACATTGTTAATTCCCAAACTTGCTTTTAATTTTCAAGTTCTAAACCTGAAAAATTACCAAGATACTAATACCCTACGGCCAAGTGCTTTTTTCCTATCCCTAACCCATGACTTGCTTACCCACTTTAGAGACTGATGAGATTTCTATATTTTTGTTTCTGTTGTTTTCAACTGTGAAATTGAAAGACCTCACTCACCGGCTCTCACTTGATCTACCACACATGTCAAAATACCAACGCGTGCGGATCTGCTAACGTGCCACCATGACAGCTTTCCTTGGTACGCAGGCCGCCCCACACCACGACTGCAGAAAATATCTTTGAGATGTCCCCACAGTCACTCCATCTTGTCATGTTCTCCAAATTAATCCTTCAATACACATGATCTGCTCTTCCCATATGTGTTTATTATACCTCATCTTCTCCACTTAACCATCACCATCAACACTCACCTCTTACCACAACTGATAAAAATCTATAATTTCTCTTTAGTACCCTCACTAGAAAGTATCAGGGCATCCTTTGGGGAGGAGGGATATAACATGGAATGTAGTAATGACTTTCACAGTGGTCATATTACTTAATTGCCATAAACTTAGCTGAAAACAACACACATTTATTTACACACATGTGTAGAAGTTGGGCCATAGAATCTGAGTTTGTCACCTGAGATTATGTTAAAAATGATCCCTTCTCACTGACCATGGATCACTTTCTCAAGAAGCTAACACAGCAATTTTATGTTTGCCTTTAATTACTTTCTAAGTTCACTAATGGAATTTTCAAAAAAACCCGGATATAACTTTTGTCTCTTTTGTCTGTACCAGACCTATACTTTAGAACTGACAATAAACCCTCTACATCTTTTTAATATTTCTTTACAAACTCTGTTCTAGATACCTCACTACACTTCTACAGTTACCAACGTACACTGAACGGAACAAACAGGGGGGATTCTTCAGAAATCCTCTATTACTAGGGTTTATACCTGTCTCTGTTTAGGAATATAGAAGTTGGAAAATGACATAGCAGCTTACAACATCATTTTGTGCATTTATTTTCTACATAGTAAACAAAAACTATATGACAAAGAAAGACTATTCTTATAAAATTATTGTGTATAATTCATATTGTAGCTGTTTTAGCACTTTATTCAAATCATAGGTTTCTTGTGTCTACAATATTTTATACTGTGTTCCAGGTGAATAAGTTAAATCTCCCCCCAGCACAGCTTACTGTGCAGTGCAAATTCCAATTGCTAACATTTGTGATTTTCCGAAGGAATTACCAGCCATCCAGATTGTTCTAGATCTGCGATTTAGAAAAACGAGACGAATTAACCAACATATATTAAAAGATATTAAAGTAAAAGATATATTTCCAAAATCAAAAGAAATTGTGAGCATAAATCTCAGGAGTTTGTTGAAATAGCTCAGAAATATGTGGTTAGGAGTTCTGGCAACTGGAATAGAAAAAAGAATCCAATAACAAAATAATACAGAAGTTAGACAAAACTTGTGACAGATTTGATGAAAGAGAGAAGGAAACAGATCAGTAATGCATAATTTCATGGTTATAAATTTAAATCACTTCAATATTAGTAACATTCCTAACAGAAATTTTGAAGTAATAAAAACCTGTTTTAAAAAAGGAAAAATGATTAGTTTTGGTTTGGCCGAACACCATGAATCCAGATGAGAATGAAAAAAGAAATTCACCTAAATATTGGAATGTCTTCTAAAAGAATGCTCATGTTTTTATATATAGTTGGTTTGTGATACAACAGTGACATGTTGTGATAGGTATTTGGCGACATGTCTGTGGCTAATTCAAATTAATCTTCTAAATTTTTAGCCAAAGAATTTTAGACTTGACTGTGAAATACTAAATGAGATTGTTAATTGAATCTGCAGACACCTTAATGTAGAAATTAACAGTGTCAAAGAAAAACACTATGCTGAGATTTTGTGATGTGGGCTATTCCTACTGGGGTTAGGTGACATCTCAAGTGGTTTTGATTTGCATTTCTCTGACAATCAGGGATGATGAGCATTTTTTCAAATGCTAGCCATTCCTCTGTCTTCATCAGAGAAGGTTCTGTTCAGATGTCTTGCCCAGTGATAGATAGGATCATTTGCTCTTTTCTTGTTGATACATTTGAGCTCTCTGTAGATTCTCAACCCTTTGTCAGATTCATACCCTGCAAATATCTTTTCCCATTCTGAAGGCTGTCTATTTTCTTTACTTGTTGTGTCCTTAGCTGTGCAAAATCTTTTCAGCTTAATTCAGCCATTAAAAAAGAAGGAGTCTTTACATCTTTTGTATTAAGCTGGATAGAGTTGGAATACATTCTTCTTAGTAAAGTATCACAAGAATGGAGAAGCAGAAATCCAACATACTCAATTCTAATATGAAGCCAGTGGATGATCTAATACATACCCACATAAGAGAAAAACTCAAATCAATTCAAGGTGGGGAATGGGGGAACAAGGAAACAGGGAGGGGAGGAGGGGAGGATGAGGGCTACAGCGTATGGCTCACCTCTTGGGGGTGGGACACAACTACAAGAGGGACTTGACCTAACAAATGCAAACAGTGTAACCGAATTTTTTGTACCTTCAATGAACCTGAAACAATAAATAAATATATATATATATATTTTTTTTTTTTTTTTAGGAAACAATAGCACACAGAAAAGGCTGCACACATTGTACGCTGCATAACATTCAGCGTCCCCAGTGTGGCTAAAGTGGAGGAGTCTGACAATGAGTCGATCCAAATCTACCCTAGACTATACCTCACCCCTGTACCCTATCCTGTGGCAGTATGAAAATGGCCAAAATTCACATGCTATTTGATATTGCTTTATCTCATCATGGAGAATTAAAATTCTGCAGCTTGTAAGGATTGTTTTTATTTTGCAGTTTATTTGAAATATGAAATACCAGAAAATTAACTTTTCGAACTTAAACTTTCCTCCAGCTATTTTATTTTTAATTCTAAAAAGAAAATTAAATGAAAAGCACTATTATGGGAGAAATAAAAAGGGAATATTTTCTTTTGCAAATCTGTTTTCAGTTATGAGAAAACTACCTCATAACAAAAACAGCAAGAGAGGCAGGGGGTAATCTCTTAGGCATTTGAAATCTCTTGTAAGCTAGACATTGGTGTGATTTTTTTAATATATTATTTCATATTTGTCTGATCCCTGGGGTGGACAGTTACTTGAGAATGGTAAAGATAGCATCATCAACAACTTAAGTGCCCTTCTCAGCCGGGGAAAGAAAACAAAGCCTTTTCTTTTCTTAATACTTAATTTTTAGTTGAATTCTGCTGATGTTATTTATGTGAAGATCAAACAACCCTGGTATTTTAATAGTCATTATTTATTAAGTGAACATTGTGGAAATAGATGACAGAAATATCCTTTGTACCTCTAAGTAATGGCTCCAACTCAAATACTATGTGATGATTTTTAAATGATTGAATGGATCTAAAGCTTTCTAAATTTGAAGATGCAACTCTATGATGATATTGGCTGTGTTTATAGGCTAGTGCTAAATGGAGACAAGGGAGATTGTTTGCATAGATGCTTTTTCATTCATTCATTCATCTCAATCTTATATTGAATTTGAGAATGTACAAACCATGGCTCAGCAGTATTTTACTGCTAAAAATAAAGCGAAGTCTTATTCTATCAGTACATTTTCAAGTATGCATTACTTCAAAAAAGAATCTTTGCTTTTATGACTCATAGAATAATTCAGCATTTCAGAAGCTATAAACAGGGTGATTTGATTAATTTCCTACTAGGGCCATGTTTACCTGAACCCCAGTTTGAGAACATAGGTTTGACCACTGCCATCAGACCCAGTGCTTCCCACAAGCCAGAGTGTAGTATTATCAAGATCATCTTTCTCCAGAACTGGATGTGAGAGAAATCAGCACAGGATGAAGCCCACGGGTATTCTGAGATCACTCTTACTGTTTTAAGTCTATTAAAATTATAGCCTAACACGTTCATAGTTTAAAAAGTCACTCTATTCAATTATGTGAAGAATTTTAATTAAAGTTGTGGTCTTCACTTTTAAAGAGCTAGTAAAGGACATAAGTTGCCAATGGGTTGCAATATTAGATAATAGTAAATGTATTATAAGACTCATTTAATGCAGACGTTCCAGTTCATTAATAAGTATTGAAATTTTGGGTAACATTTGACCCAGCCAATTCACATAAGTACAGGAATTTCTCTTGAAAATGTGCTTCTAATTGAACACTTAGCAAAAAAATATTTTCACTGGAATGTTGTTAATCACTGAATAATCAAAAAACAATCAAATATGTGTGATACTCGTATATTGATAAATATACATTATGTCCACAAAACGTAATAAAAACCTATAAAAAATGAGAAAACTTAGGTTGTTTGAAGTTTTTAATATGTTTTAAGTTAAAAACATCAGGTTGCTTATATTTAGATGTGAATGGATGAGAGGAAATATTCAGAGCAATATACATGGAAGATAGGAAGATATGTACCATAAACAGACTAGAATGCTGACAGTGATCTCTCTGGGTGATAATAATAATATAATTTCTTTTATACATTGATGCTTTGCTTTGCACATATTTCATTTTTAATAAGAATTAAAAAAAATAAGCCAACCTGGAATATACACCAAAATATCATACATGGTAGATTTTTAAATACATTGGTCTGAAGATAACTTTCCACAGGATTATACATGAAAAATAGTATCTGCTTGGTTGCTCATGAAGACACGGGCTTTAATGATTCATTAGTATTTGGATACAGAGACAAATGGGAAACACATTCTAAGTCGGTAGAATTCTGCTATAAAATGACAGATTAAAAAAAAACTACAGTCTTTTTTTTTAGAAAATGATGAGCAAAATAATGGAACATAGTGGAAGCTTAGTCAGATTAGGAGACCATGAACAAGGATGGAGGGTCAGAAAAGCCCACCAGTGATGGTCACTTTTTTACACAACGTAAGACCTCCCTGACCCCGTCTACGTTCCCAGGCTCAGCTTCGACTCCTGTCCTTGCTGACGCACAGTTCTCTGCTGTCTATACCTCCTTTCTGCTCTCTGCTTAATCTCTGTCCTACCTCAGAGCTCTGTGCTGCCGCTGGTCTCTGTGCCTGGAATGCCCTTCTCTCTGATTTCCACAGGACTGGCTTCTTTCAGACTATCAATCTCAGCTTGCAGGTCGCTTCCATGAAGAAGCCTGGCCCGCCCAGCCACCCAACTACTCATACCGTATTATCTCACTGTATTCCAATCTACCACAAAGTACTTACTAATTTCCACCCATTTCTTATTTGTTTCTCATCTCTCTCTGTAGAATGTCATCTCTTTGTGGTTGAAAAACACATCATGCTTCTGTTTACCTCTTTATCCCTAGGAACTTGAGAGGTACGCATTACGTATCAGTTGAGTAAAGAAATGAGTAAGTAAGTACTGATCTATTTGCTGATACAGGGAATTGTGAGATAATAGGGCAGGGGGTAAAAGAAATCATTTTCTCCCAAAGGACGTATTCAGAAAAATCAATCCTATCAATTTAGCTGATAGACCACAAGACGTCCATCTGTATTATTCTTACCTACATTGGTATACTATTTCTGGACTTCTTTAAATATAAACATAACTACTTTCACGTTTGATTTATTAGAAATTATACATTTCAAATTGCCCATTTTCCCCACCACCAACTCCCTCCTCCCCCTGACACACGTACAGGCCCATGACACCACACAGAAGTTGCTTCTAAACATTCAGGGACAGAAGAATATCAAAGTGATGGTCAGTTATCTGTAAAACACACATAAAATTAAATCTGAAAATTAGGTATATTTTAGCATCAGCTTGCATAAAATATTTACATGAAAAATTGCCAGATGAAATTATTTTTACAACATACTCAGAAAATTAAACTAGTAATTAGTGAATTTAAAATCACACATAAATGAATCTTTAAAAAATACACGAACAAAAATTTCTGTAGCAGAGAATGTCAAAGACATTTTCATTTTCTGAGTATAAAACACAGGTCTTCGGCTCATGCTAGATGTGTGCGATGGCTGAGCTGTCAAATACCAAAGTTATGCCATATTATTCATTGTCTGATGGAAGCAAAATTTAGACCACTTAAGAATTATACTTTTATAGGGCGGCACCTGTGGCTCAGTGGGTAGGGTGCCAGCCCCATATACCGAGGGTGGCGGGTTCAAACCCAGCCCCGGCCAAACTGCAACAAAAAAAATAGCTGGGCATTGTGGTGGATGCCTGTAGCCCCAGCTACTCGGGAGGCTGAGGCAGGGGAATCACCTAAGCCCAGGAGTTAGAGGTTGCTGTGAGTTGTGTTACACCATGGCACTCTACCAAGGGTGGTAAAGTGAGACTCTGTCTCTACAAAAAAAAAAAAAAAAAAAAAAAATTATACTTTTATAGAGAAATTTCGATCAACCATCCATTTTGGTCCCACTACAATAGCTTATTTTTCTAGACCTTAATTAGAATCCTTTCAATTCTAAAGCGAGTCTTTCATTTTTCTGATAAACTATTGTACCTAGACTCAAAAAAAAATACATCTCTAGAAATACGTAGTTCATTGTTCAAATATATTTTAAGAATATATTTATCCTTTGTGTGTACAACTACTTGAGATGACAAAGTTATTCTGGAACTAAATTATAATCTTCAGATTTATATGTACCATTAAGACTGGGCACAGTGGCTGATGCCTGTAATCCTAGCACTCCGGGAGGCCAAAGTGGAAGGATCACTTGATTTTAGGAGTTAGAGACCAGCCTGAGCAAAAGTGAGCCCACATATGTACTAAAAATAGAAAAATTAGTCGGTCATCCTGGTGATCACCTGTGGTCTCAGCTACTCAGGAAGCTGAGGGTGAAGGATAGCTTGACCCCAGGAGTTAGAGGTTACTGTGAGCTAGGGTGATGCCATGGCACTCTAGCCTGGGCAGCAGGGTGAGACTCTGACTCTAAACAAACACACCATTAAAAGTCTCCTATTACAACTCTATGACCTGTAATGATCGTATATTCTGATTTATGCTTACATATTTTACATGAAAACAAAATGGCATAGAAGTTGATAATTTCTAAATGTTAAATAAAAATTCAATTCAAAAAAGTAATTTTCTATAAATTTTTTGTTTCTAAATTTCAGATTATCATAAGGGTACAAACCCTTTGGTTACATGAATCTTTGCACAGTATGAGTCAAGGTTATAAGTGTTCCCATTACCCAGTTAGTTTATTCTAGATAACTCATTCATAGAGATGGAAAGTAAGACAGGTATTACCAGAACGAGGGAGAGGAGAAAGAATTATAGTTTAATGGGTACAAAATGTCTGTTTGGAATTATAAAAAGAATTACTGAAATAAATAGTGATAATGATCACATATTATGTGATCTCACACAATTCTATTGAATTGCATACTTAAAAATTATTAAAATGGTAAATTTTATGCTATGCATATTTTTAACCAGAGTAAGAAAAATAAAAAAAGATTTCAAAAGAAAGTACATTTTATGCTGAGCAAATTCTGGAAGGGTGGAAAGGCAAATAAGCAGGCCCTAAACAGTCTTCTTATTTTAATAGATAAGAAAACAGTCCCAAGTTAGTTTTCTATAATTTAGTTTGCAGCAAAACTGGGTCTGATTCAATCAGATCCCAACTCACCTTCTCATCAATAGGCTAAATTATCAACAATCTGAATATTAAAAGCTGAACAAATAATCATTTCTCCAAAGCATCTCTTCAGTTAGCCTTTCCCAACTGACTGAAGGAACCTTCTCTCCCCTAGCACATGTAGCCTCCCACAGGCAATCACCCACAAATGCTATTCATTGGATCCCCCCAATTCTCTGGACTTTCCCACTTCTTTGTGCACTGACTCTGCTTAAATGGGGGCTCAAAATCACAAGCCCCACTCATTCCTCACCTCTCGCCACTGTCAGTCTACGGAACATCCGACGTTCTATGGAAACATCCTCTACTCTCCTTTTCCATTCCAAGGTCTATCAGAGAGCTCTTCTCTCCTATGGAAGGCATACACGTTCTCTGAACCTAACTCTACCATTTCAAACACTATTTTCTTCTCACGTTTTCATGCAAACGTTATTGACTGAGTGCCAAGCGAGGCACCATGTTGGGCTCCAGGACACTCTGCAGTAAACCACAACAGGTATGAATCTTGTGCTCATGTGGTTTATAAGCAGGTAAAACAGACCAATGTTTACCAAATAATCGTAAACACCTTCAGTGTTATTTTTTTTCTATTAAGGCCATTGTGTGAGATGCTGAATTTCAAAGCAAACCCAAAATTCTAGAACTTTTCAGGAAGGTAGAAATGGTTGTGACTACGCGCCAGAGGGCAGTGACTTAGGAGTCACCAGCAACAGCCCCAAGGGCAGGCTCATTTCTCACGGAGCTGCCTCTTCTGTGCTTATCATGATGAAGATGACCAAATTGATCTGAAGGAAAAAAAGACAGACAGACCTGTTAGAGACACATTTTTATAAAACTATGAAATCTAGTTTTTCAAGTTGCATCAATGACAATTAAAAAATGGTAGTTTAGCTGCCTAAAAAATTCTTAATTACTTGAACATGTGCTGTACTGAGAAAAATGAATGGTGCTACATTTTATCATTGATAAAAGTAGTTTCCAATAAACTACTGGAAATGTCCCCATCCTAGGAAATAGCGATTGATTCGATTTTGGTCTCCAAAGTGAGAATGCCTATGCAATATGACTTTTCCTTATTTTTTTTGCTAACTTATACTTGTACATTATACTATGGAATGTGGTGCTGTTACTTCATCTGCTTGTACCTGTTACAATGAATCCCTGGACTCACTGTGTTTGCTTCAGCTGCTTGAAGGGGCTTTAACTAGCGAGGCTGGATGTGTTGGCTCATGCCTGTAATCCCAGCACTTTGGAAGGCTGGGGCAGAAGGATCACTCAAGGCCAGAAGTTCAAGACAAGACTTAGCAAATGTAATGAGACCTCATCTGTACAAAAAATAAATAAGTAAAAATTTACAACATTTGGTGGGCATGATGGTGAGTCCTACAGTCCCAGCTCCCCAGAAGACGGAGGCGGGAACATCACTTGAGCCCAAGATTTCAAGGATACAGTGAGCCATGATCACCCTAGTTGCTGTGTGCCTGGTAATAGTGAGAACCTGCCTGAAAAAAAAAGGCATTTGATACGAAACCTGAAGAGTTTCGAGACATAGAGACCAAGATAAAATTTGAAGAAATATTTCAAGTCTATTTCAGTGATTTTCTTCTGATCTTAATTTCTCCATTACATCAATGATTTTAAAAATAAACATTTCAATTTCTATCAACATTATGATGAAAATGCCTTTCTCCTTTTCTAAGTAAAGTAGAAAAAATATAATTATTTGGAGAATGAGAAGAAAAAAACTAAATAATCCACCTGCAGGTAAAAAAAAAAGGGGGGGGCACAGTAAGAAAAATGTAAAATGCCCAGAACCAGGTAGAAGCTCATAAAGCAGGAGAAATTGATGTCACCTGACCCTTCTAAATTTGGGGACATTTTCAAAGTTCGCTGATTGTGATTTGTTATATCTGGCAGTTTGCCTGAAAAATTTATCATAAATTCTATAAAAGAAAATACCGTAAGGGGCTGAACAGTGGGTGTTAATCTCCCATTCACACTCCCACACTCTCCTCTGTACGGTATGTCCTGGACACCCCGCAGCAGAATCCCAGCATGTTCTTGTCTGCAAGATTTCAATGGGCTCAACAAGAAGCACTATTGAAGACTAGAGGCTGGGAGGAAAGGAGGTGTAACTTTTTCTGCTTCTGCTTAGTGTGGTGTCAGTAAGGAGCAAATGTGGGCTCTGAAAGATACCTGTGGGCTCCTGAAATAATGCAGATGGCCAAGACCAGGATGGTGATGACAGGAGGTGACAGGGTGGCCACTGAGGACTGAAGATCCCAGCAGTAACGGGAGCAAGCCCAGCACTATTGTGAGACTGTGGTCTCCTGGGTTCTGCCCTGTGTCAGAGACAGTAGTCCCCACAGCAGTAGCCACAGCTCGAGGAACCTCAGCAGCGAGTGTGTGGTGAGCTTTGGATAACACTACCTCCGTCTTTTGCAGTCAGCTTTAGTAAATGTCAGAATTGATTAATATAGTTAGTTTTCTAAAGTCCCTGGATTCATTGTGTTTGCTTCAGCTGCTTGAAGGAGCTTTCACAACTATCGAGGCTGGATGTGGTGGCTCATGCCTGGAATCCTAGCACTCTGAGAGGCCCAGGCAGAGGGTGGCATGAGCTCAGAGGTTGAAGACCAGCAAGAGTAAGACCCCATCGAGCTGGGTGTGGTGGCTCTCTCCTGCAGTGCCAGACACGCAGGAGGCTGAGGCAGGAGAATCCCTTGAGCACAGAAGTGTGAGGCTACAGTGAGCTGTGATGATGCCACTGCACCCTAGCCTGGGCCACAGAGCCACAGAGCAAGACTGTCCCATGAAAAAAAGAAATAAAAAAATCATTGGCCAGTTGATTGGGACCTGGACTCAAAAGTGAATTCTATCAATGAGCTTGAGATGCCAAAATTTCCTGATTACAATACACAGGGAAGATCCAAAGGCATAAAGAGAGAGCATATTGAAGTATACAACCCATCCATCCATTCCTCACTGAGCTCCCATATTAGAGAAATGCACTGATGAAGGAGGTTCCCACATTCTTAGAAAATGCTTGTTCTGGGCAGAGCCTGTGGCTCAGTGGTTAAAGCGCCAGCTCCATATACTGAGGGTAGCAGATTCGAACCCAACCCCAGCCAGCTAAAACAGCAATGACAACTGCAACAACAAAAAAAGCCGGGTGTTGTGGCGGGTACCTGTAGTTTCAGCTATTCAGGAGGCTGAGGTGAGAGAATTACTTAAGCCCAAGAGTTGAGTTTGCTGTGAGCTGTGATATCACAGCACTCTACCGAGGGCAACAAAGTAAAACTCGAAAGAAAAGAAAAGAAAAGAAAAGAAAAGAAAAGAAAAGAAAAGAAAGAAAGAAAGAAAGAAAGAAAGAAAGAAAGAAAGAAAGAAAGAAAGAAAGAAAGAAAGAAAGAAAGAAAGAAAGAAAGAAAATGGTTGTTCTCTGCAGCTTAGAGATAAAGGTGAAAGAGGCTGTATTTAAATGTGAGTTGCTGGGCTGGTTAAGGACACAGGCAGACCCCACAAGGTCGTCACCTGAGATGCGGTGTACACAGCCATATGATGGGGAGCAGGCCTAGAGCAGTGGTCAGAACATTGTAACCCAGTGACATCTTTGGCAGTAGCTAATTGGCCACTGGAAATAAAATAGATGGTCTTCTAAATTATTTATTAATTATCACAAAGCAACATTAAGTCTTATGAGCAGAGGGCTGACATCAGTCACTATAATGGAAAGTCTCATCCCCTCACCAGGTTTCTGTTATATAGGTAGATCTCAGACCTTGAAACTTTGAAATATGAAAAAAAAAAAAAAAAAAACAGGACAGGACCCCTTAAGAAGTACCCTGAGATGCTTCGACAAGAAATGTCAGTAAATTATCTTTCAAGTTTTCCCGCAGGAGACCCTCAGCCATTTCTCCGTGTAGCCAGCTATGCTCAGGGAAAAGGGAAGAACATCTACAATTTAGAGGTGGATCAATACTGACACGGAGGTGATTTAATATCTAGGGCCCCAAAACACAACTGGGATCAATCGGTCAAAATTGAAGTTTGTAGAAACTAGTTGACAGAATGACAGCCTGAGTTTTTCTACCATTGCATCCACTGGATTTTTAAACTCATCTTAGGGGAATTTCCCAAACTCCTGAAAGAAGAGTTGGAATAAACAGTCATCGGGAACCCTTATGCCCTCCTCGCCCTACCAAAAAATGGAAAACCAAGGCAAAAAAACCACATAAAGGGAATGTAAGAGGGGAGGGTGGGTAGTGCAGGAGAATGCGTTAAAGAAAATGGAAGCTAGACACCGTTGTTCATTCTGTTTCAGAGATGGAAACCAAACTCCCAGTAATAAAACACATTGGTAGGTGTATGGACAAGGTAACACAGGAGGCTGTGAGGGAAAAGGTAAGTTTATTTCAATGGTAGGAGGCCAAGAAGTAGACATGGGGCATAGCTCGGAGGAGACGGTAGGAGGTGTTCATTCCCACAGGCAGCCTGCTCCCTTATGGCCTCAAACGTGCACAAACTCTCCACAGACAATGCTCCAAGTAGCTACCTTAACGATGTTCCACAAAAGTGATAACTCTATTTTTCCCAAAGCCCCTCTTGGGCTATTTTTTATTTCTATTACCAACCTGTTTTTCCTCCAGCCGCATTTAATTTCCTTGAATAAACTCATTGTGGTCACCGAAAGACAATCGCACGACATTAACAAATGAAAATAGCATAAAAGGACATCTGTCTTGTTAGTTGCATTCCCTCAGAAGACTTCAGGGCCTAACGCAGAACCCGGAGTATTATTGTGATTAAATGAAAATCACTCAGAGGAAAGAAACAATCTTAAAATGTCACTCAAGCCATCCCTGTTGGTTTCAATTGCCCAGAAATTCAGTTGTACAAAGTTGTAACATATGGTTTTGCATCCCTTAGAGCTGATATCCTAAGTATCAATCAGGATATTATCTTTCAAATAAAATACAATCCAATTCAGTAATATAAATAAATATTATGAAATAATAAATTATTGCATTGTGTACCATTTAGTTGTAATTGGCTGTCTGAATTACACCAGATTTTAAATACTTATTGTTTTAAAGAGTAAATCACATACATTGTAAGCCTTTATGGTAAGTATTTGGCCACATTTTGAAAATTAAAGCTAATTTTTGTTGTATTTATACAGAATTTTCAAAGAATGAATGTGAAAATAAAAATTCAGGAAAAAATTACAGGTTCAACCAACTATATAAAACAGGAACTCCTTAGATAAGGATTATAAAACACTTCAGAAAGTTTAAGTAGGTATTTTAAGTTGTATATTTATAGATATTTTATTTCTGTGGTTTTTTGCTTAAAATTGAAATATATTATTATAGAAACGATTTGGCCCCTTTAAAATAATGAAATCCTTAATAAACCATTTAAATTCCATACACACACACACGAGAGAGCACATTAAGTCTTAAATATCTTATAGGACCTTTTTTATATAGACACTTCTATTCCTGACAACTATATAAGACAAAGATTATTTCTATATCTTACAATTGATGAAATTAAGCCTGACAAAAATATATCAGCTTAAATACCTTATTTGAGATAGAAATTTTATAGAACAAACAACATATGGGCTCATGTCCACATAATGAGGACCTGCCATGTTCATGTCGGAAGTGACCCTTAAAAACTGTTGGGTTTCTCTTTTTTATCCCTGGTTCTTATCCAACTGATTGAATAGTTATAAAATCCCTGTTTACTCCCCTTTCATTTCCTCTACAACCTCTAAGGTGTAAAAATAAATGCAACTGGCTAATATAAGTGACCAACTCACCACAGGCAGAGCTGGCTTGCAAATAGAAAATTTTTATTGCTTCATAAGAACAAATGTCTTGATCAGGAAATAGACCAACTGGAAGTCTTGAAACCAGAAGGAGTCTGGAAAAGAACATTTCTTATCCCGTTCCTTCCAGCCACTTGTTTTCATCACCAGGACTAGGTTTCAAATGCCTTCAAAAAAGACCTTATAAGAAATACAATTTAAAATTTTTAAATGTATTTAAAATCATAGCAGCCCTGAACACTACGTATGACATAAAGTAACATTGCTTCCCTAGCGTCAGACATAAGAGATATAATTTTAAGATTCTGTATGAATATTAAATTACTATCTCGATAATAGGCTTTGCAGAGCCAGGCTTGCTTCGCTATGTGTAAGCTGCTATTTTATTGCTTGATTGCTTTTCCAAAGATGATCTTTATATAAATGATAATAACAAGTGTCTTTAGTTATAAACAGCCCATAATAAATACTCATTATACTACGTGAATACCTGCCATTACCCTCTGTTAAGCTATCATTAGTGAACAGTCCTTGGAGTACATTTCCGCGGTTTGCCAGGGGCAGCAGGATCAAGTGATGTTCTCAGCTTTCGTCAGACAGGAGGCTTCTCGGCTTTGTGACAGCATAATATACATTGCATCGTGGCAGGAAGGACAGAAAGGAGGCTGGTCCAGGCCTGCCCTTGCAGCTTGTCAGCTGTTATATTTTAATATAAGGTGCGTTGGTCAGACTCTGAGTGTCACATGGGCTTGGGGGACATAACTAATGAAAAGAAAAATCAATGGCCAGTTGTTTTTGAAATGTCAGAGAGAACTAAGGAAATATCTGAAATGTCAAAACGCACTTGAAATAGGATATGGCGATCCAGAGGCACAGAAGTAATTTAGGGTTTCGTACACAGAGGCCCTGGAAGAGGGTGATGAAAGTCCTTCAGCAATCTGTTAAGTCTGGAGTCTACTCACCACAGCATTTGTTTTGGTTCCAAAAAGTTCTCAAGAAAATGAGAAACTTTAAAGAGGAAAAGCAGCGGTAATTATGGCAGAGTGGCCGTCTGGAATAAGATAATAAAGCAATTAGGAATCCGCCAACACTGCCGGTCAGGTCTCTTTAAAATGCAAAGAATAGAAACCGTTGCTAATGAACTTAGCCGAAAAGGGGTTCCATGCTGTGGCTAGAGATACCAGATGGGTCTAAAATAGAGGCAGCTTCCCGAGACGTGGAAATGGAACCTGCCACAGTTCATGCATTGTATGTTCTCTCCCTGTCCAGGAGCGAGCAGGGTTTCTGCAGTTCTCCCCTCTGCTCAAGAGCATCTCTGGCTGTCCAGTCTGCTGCGTGTCAGCATTGCCATTCCAGCCCCAAATCGACAGGTTCCTTGTGGAGAACGCTAACAGTTAACTGCCTGTGGTATATGAGTATATTCATTTCCACGACAGATAATCAGACGGGTTTATCCTAGTTTCCAGAATGATCCCCGTTTGGTCAGCTGGGGCAGTAGAGTGGAATCTTTGGCTCAGCCTGAGAACCAGCCATGAGGAGGGTGGAGGACAGTCCCCTCCGTCCAGGTCCCACAGCTCCAGCCTTGGGCTCATACCCCGGCCTCTCAGCTCAGTGTCCAGCGTCTCATTACATGAGAGTCTTGCAGCAGGCATGTATCTCTGTACAAGATGTCGTGGTAATAAAAATCTTGTATCATTTTTATTCTTGGAGATTAAATGTATTAAAAGCCAAATTCACTGTCCCCAGATGTGACGTGTGTGGATTTGCACACAGGCCACCCATAAAGCACCGGTACTCCCAGGGCTCCCCAAGCCCTTTACCAACAACACTGGAAATCCTTCTCATTCTAGATCCATTGTTGCAATTGCTGGGCTGTTTTCTCTTTTAACTGCTTCCCCCACCCCAATGAAATCATTGACTTTAAGCTAAAATGACACATTGGCTATGCCAGCCTCAATTGTCAGGCTGCATTTTGTACATAGACCTCAATGGTCTCAGAATGCCATCAGGTGCTAGAAATGGCTTTATATGCAATTTTACGTAATTTTTGCTTTTATAATCTGCTTCCATGTAAACATTCCCAAACAAGAGTGTTTCTGTGTTGTCAATGTCCTTATAGCTGTTAGAAGTAAACAAGAAATAATAAATATCACTAACCTGAAATGTTTCCACTAAATTCCCCCAATTCTTTTTCCTAAAAATATTCCAATTGTGGATGACATAAATGCAGATATCTAAGGTAGTCCAAGGTAGACACATGCCAGGCCTGCTGCAACCTGTTCTTAAAATCCAGGGGCTTCTGGGCGGCACCTGTGGCTCAAGGAGTAGGGCACCGGTCCCATATGCCAGAGGTGGTGGGTTCAAACCCAGCCCCGGCCAAAAACCACAAAAAAAAAAAAAAAAAATCCAGGGGCTTCCCTGGTAACCGAGGACGTCCCACCCTCCATCAGAGAGAGGTCTTTGAAGTGTCCGTCCCCTGCCTCGTGTGTGTCTGCTCCCTGCCCCTCCCTCTTCACTAGCTCACTTAGTTTTTCTGTTTTAGACATATGTGACATCCCACCTGGTCCCGTGTGTCCTTGCAGACAAAGCTCTTGCTGCTCACTTTAAACTGTCCCCCGCTTCACATTGCTGAGGACAAAATGTGACTTTGAAACAAGATTTCTGAGGCAGTAATGTACCCCTTCTGGATGAGTCAAGAATTGCCTCCTCTTAGGCCAGTGCTCATTTTGAATCAATCTGCTGAGACACCGTTAAAGAAAATCTTTTTAGGTGTTATTAAAAGCTTGGAAAGCAAAAGATCTTTATCCAGGAAACATCCCTGGAAGTCACATCCACAGAGCCGAAGACAATGGAAACCACATTCCGGAACAGCCTGATTCACCAGGTCTGGTTATCCATTTATGACATATTTTATTTGAACAAAGAATTTTAGAGTAAAAATGAAGAGTGAAAAACTCTACTCTCACCCTGTCCTACTCAAAAACGTCTTCACTTTAAACAACGGGGTTGGGTCACTTCCTGGCACATGGCTATATTTGTTTGTTCTTGAAAACTATTACTGGCTCTCATTCATAAATCTAATTTCTTCTTGGATCTATTTTATCTGTTTAGCTTAGACAGTATGATCTGGATAATAAGTTACACAAATTCTTACTGCTGTCTAAAATATTCTCTTTGAATTATTCATCCAAACTTCTATATTTTGGGGATGTGGGGGGAAGGACAAACTGCAGTGGAGTCACTTGGGTTAAGCACCACATTATCAAATTGAAACTTAAGAAAAAAGAAAAGAAAATCACCAAACAGGCCCATTTTCTACAAAACAGGAGATTCACAGCTACGAGTCAGAAGGGGCCACTCGACTTGAGCTGAGTCTCCTCTGTCTTAACTCTTTAAGGACATGAACTGAAGTAACCTAACTCAGGCTACCTGCAGAAACTGACTTTCTACCATACCGGGTGAGTTCCTGTCTATTCTGTAGACGGACTGCTCCCAGAACGGCTAATAGATGAAACTCAATGCGATGAAACTCCATGTGAAGGACTTCTGTTCTTTGACAACTTGATGTCCCATCTTACTCAAGGACCCCTCTCCCCCACTGCGTATTGTGCTTTTGACAGCTTTCTTTTCAGTGTATTTTTCTTCTCTGAAATTGTTTTTCTTTTTACAATATATTAACATCTCCCTCATCAACTAGGAAAAAAAATAAGTTATTTGAAAAGTCTCTTAAGACTTATTTTTTTCCCTTGAATCATGCTGCCTCCTATTTTTCCTGGCACTTTATAGAATTCATTAATAGTTTGGCTCCCTCTTTACATAAATCTGCTTATATTTTACAGACACAGATTAAAGTCCTTTGGTAGAAAAAAATTTAATTTTAAAAAGAAAGAATAAATGATCAAGAAAAATATTTTTATTTATTTTTTATTTTTTTGAGACAAGAGTCTCACTTTGTCACCCTGGGTAGAGTGCCGTGGCATCATAACTCACAGCAACCTCAGACTCCTGGGCTCAAGGGATCCTCTTGCCTCAGTCTCCTGAGTATCTGGGAGGACAGTCACTTGCCATGACACCCAGCTAATTTTCTATTTTTTAATATTGACAGAGGCTCACACTTGCTCAGCTCACTCTTGCTCAGGCTGATCTTAAACCTCTGAGCTCAAGGGATCCACCTGCCTCAGTCTCCCAGAGTGCTAAGATGACAGGCGTGAGATACTGTAACCAGCTGGAAAGTAATTTCTGATACTCTCTCGAATCTGTTTAAATATAATATGACCACTCGCCATCAACCTGTCAGCCTAAGGGTGCCTTGTTAGGAAAAGACTGAATACTAAGTATGGTAAAATTTAGACTTTATTGGTTGCATGTTTTTATATTATCCTGCATTTACTATGGCTTTGAAGATGAATAAATTTTACATTTCTGAAAGTCAAACTTTTTTCATGTCACTAATGTTTTCTCAATACTCTGAGCAGACAAAAAGACCTACATAGATTCATATATTTGGGAGGAATGATTGAAGAAGTTTGGGGTTCCCCCCAAGTCAGAAGAGTTGATGAAGTAATTTTTATGTTAATAGTTTGATGTCTTAGTTTCATTTTCACTATAACATTTTAATTGGGGATTTTTAGACAGAAAAGGCTGAGGAAGTAATTGGCAGATGATGCCTAAAAGCTTTTAAATCCAAATTCTACTATTTATCCACAATCTGCTCCCACTCATTCAAATAAAAGGAGAATATCTTACACACTATAAACATCTAACTTCTATATTCTCAATACTTCTATATTTTATATTACTGCGTGGCACTAACGCCCAAAGCTAAGATTATAACAACATTGTCACAGAAAATCTGATGCTATATTTATCACAGAGAGAATATAGATGTCAAGTGTAGTGGTTTAGGGTCTAAAAAGATTTTTAAAATTCTAGTTTTTACTGCTCTGTTAGCATTATAATGCTATAAGAAAAAACATCTGACAGCCACATTATGAATTTATTCAAGTTACCACAAACTAAGCAAAATAGCAAGCCCATTTATATGAGGGAGGGAACGTTCCTAAGCAGGCGCACTAGAATTCTTTTCTGACTCTCAAAAAGCATACCCTGTGAACTCTTTCTTGAGTTAACATAGAATAATTTCCTCTTAGTTTAGGCAATCAACCTACAGTGACCTTCTAAACGCCAAGCGAACATTCTTTATTATCCCTCCTATCCAATTGTGTGCAAACAATTAACTGAAAAGAGATTCCTTTCAGTGTTTCAAGGGTTTTTAGTATTGAATATTTGCTAACACCTGAGTATTGTTTTGTTTTTCAATCACTAGTCGGCTATCTCCCATTCTACATATTTTTATAAAAGTTGATATCTACTTCTAATTTATTGCCTTTCCACCTCAGAATACTCCTTTGTCCTCGTAATATGATACAGAATAAATTAGGCCTCATTGATTTCCATTATAATCATAGCTATTGTGTGGCCCTTATCATGATGTCTGTTTTCTCTCTTAAATAATGACAATATTTCGAATTGTCTTTAATAAGTTCTAAAGAAAGGGCAACCTTACACTGGGACTATTCCACCTCTCAACTTGTTTTAATCAACCCTTAAAAATTTAAAGTAAATGAACTTCACTCTTGTATTCAAGATGAAAACATACTTTGATCCAGAATTTTGATTTTTTCATTCTGGTAGTGCAATTGAGAGGACCAGTTAGAAACTTGCTTATAAACTGCTTATATAAACACAAATACTTGAGATTGTGCTATGTGAATTTTTATTTCACAAAAGGTTGAAGACCAAAAGGCATTTAATAGCATTGTAGATTAAGTAGGGAGAAAGGTGGCTTACTTTCTGGAGAACTTATCTAAATTTCACAATTAAAAAATTATATCTGACATTTTCATAGATTTAATGTAACTAGAAACAGTTTGTAGTTTTATATCAAATATATGTGTATTTAAGTCAACATGTTTATTATAAAAATTCAACCCTGCCATTTGTACTCATATGGAAGAAAGAGGTAACAATTTCAACAGAGAGAAATTCTGAGTAAATTAAGTAATAAAGCTAGATTCATGCAAACTAATTTGGACAAAAATGGTAGAATTTGTTATTCTTAATCACAATTGCTTTTATGGTCTCAAAGATGACTTAATTTTGTACTAGCTATTGATAAAGAATTTGAGTTATGTGATTAAATATTTATAAAAACCCAAATGCAAATGGTTAATAAATATGCTAAAATATTCTACACCAGCAGTGCCTGTAGCTCAGTGGGTAGGGTGCTGGCCACATACACGGAAGCTGGCGGGTTCGAACCCGGCCCAGGCCAGCAAAACAACAATGACAATTGCAACAAAAAATAGCCGGGCATTGTGGTGGGCGCCTGTAGTCCCAGCTACTTGGGAGGCTGAAGCTAGAGAATCGCTTGAGCCCAAGAGTTTGAGGTTGCTGTGAGCTGTGACGCCACAGCACTCTACCAAGAGTGACAGCTTGAGACTCTGTCTCAAAAAAAATAATAAAATAAAATATTCTACACCAATAGTATCAAAGTTGTAAAATAAGGCAGTAATCAGAATTTACTTTTCGTTTATCAGATTAATAAATTGTTGTAAAACCTTTCTGCACATTCAGACGTGTTGGTGAATAGGAACAGTGGTAAAACCTCGGGGAGACCATGGCCCACCAAATAATCTGCATCAAAACCCTCTGCAATGTTCAATCTCACTTCTGGGAATTTATCCCAAGAAAATCAATTTTAATGTTTATTGCATTTTTGTTTTTAACAGTGAAATATAGGCCCACATTTAAAAATACACCAATTTATGAAACCATAGCACATGCATTGAAGAAAACAGGCAGCCATTAAATAGATCTAGTGATACTTAAAGATGTTCATATACTAAAAACTAAATAGAAAACAATCAACATGATATAAATCTGTGCAGAAAAGAGTGGACAAAACAGGCCTAACTGCTTTTCTTTGAAAGACTTGTTTACAAATTATTTGATCCTTGGTTGGCATCTTAGATTTTGGGAGGGTTCCCACCATCCTTAACAGATAAGAATAGCTCACTGTGCTTAAACTATGCAAAAAATATAGTTTATACTGAACACTTACTTTGTCCCTGGAAGTCTAGAATTTGGGTGCCTATGTTATCAACTGCCAATAAAAATGCTGGGCAGAGTCTCTGGAAACTTCCCTGGTTGGGATATTTTACATGTACTGTCACAACTCATAGCTCAGGGAATTCAGCTTGTCCTGCTTCTGTATAACTCTAGTAGAAGAGGACCCTTGGAAATGTCCATATAGCACCATGAACAGTAGCCTATGTCTCCTTTCCCTTTGCTGATTTTACTTCATATTCCTTCAATGTTAAGATGCAAACTCTTGAGTATGACTAACTGCTGAGTTCTTCTCATGAGTAATTAAAACTGTTGGTGGTCTTGGTGACTCCTGACATAGACACATGTGATGAATTTCTGAATGCACAAATGAATATTTATGAATAAAATAAACCCAAATAACATATTAAGAATACTAATGGTAAATAGAAATAATTTTCCTAAACTTATTCATCAATATTGCTATTTATTTACAATGAGTGTGTTACTTTTGCAATAAAAACACAGCTATTTAAATGATTTAACTATTTACCTTTTGTACTTTAAAAGGAGAACCCTAGAACAAATGTAATAGTTAGAATAACTATAGAATTTAAGGTAGTAAAATAAATGGTCAGTACAAAATAAGGTATGTACTAACTTTCATTCTTATGGAAAACATGCAAAATATTATCTGTTTTTTCATTGCTTCAAAACACTTCATTATTTACTAAGATACAAAAATTATCCTACTAATATTTTTCTTCTTATCACTTTCACACACAAAAAATTACTAAATTCAGACCAAAAGCCAATCTGTTTTTATATATAATATCTTACAAACTTAACTAGATAGTTGCTTACGAATAAGGGAGTATCAAAAACTAGAAATGCCAAATTGTCCTTTATCAGACGAATGCTTAAAGAAACCCTGGCACATCAATACCATGTAATAATTCTCAGCAATAAAAAGGAACAAACTCTAGAGACATGCAACAGAATAGAACAGAACAAACCTCAATATGTGGCTAGCATTTCACTGTCTTTGTAATCTTAGTTTCCTCATAGTGTTGATTTTCTCAATAAGAGTAATTTATTTTTAGATCTGAAGTGTTATTGAAATGTTTATTTGTACTTAATGGATATAATTCAGGGAGAAGTTTTAGAAAAAATGAACAAAAGGGCACACAAATGAACAAATGTGTCCATATTGGCTAATGTGTTTCTAGTGAAAAAAAGGCAAAGGAAATTATTTGGATAAAAATATATGAATAAAAATGTAAAAATATGCATTAAACTTATTTAACAAGCTCATACTTTACATGTGTGTTTCCAAATCACATCATCTAACCATATAAGTTTTTTCTTACTTAAATTGAATAGATTAAAACATAATAATAAAATAAATAAAATAATAAATTGAATAGATTACAATGGCAGGGTCTAACTTTTTGTTCTTTGGATAAGAGTTCATAAAATTTAAGCCACTTAAATAATTATCTACCTATTTTTATATACCAGAAATAGAGAAACTTACAAACTTAGGTCTCTTGGTGGAGGGAGAAAAAGATGCTCACGTTTATGTTCAGTGATAAAGAAAATACCAATCTTACAAGCTTGATAAACTAAATTTTGTAAGGTGTCATTAAGGTAAGGTTCGTAATGACTTGTGATGCTTCACATGTCATAAAACAGAAACTTAGAAAAGGCAAACTTCTAGTTAAGCATATATACAGTATTCGATCATTTTTAAAAATATTAAACCAGATCTGATTGTATTTTTTCCTTTATCTACAGCAGTGATTTTCAACTGGTGTGCAGCGAGAAGATCTTACATGTGCTACGAAAAGTTTTAAAGATCGTGAATTAATTTGTTTTGAAAGAAGTTCAAAGCAGTTGAGTACATTTCTTTAAACTTTTTGTTGATGGATGTAATTTAAGTGTGTGAGATAAAAAAGAATGAAAAACACTGCTCTACAGGGTTGCATTCTCTTTCAAATATATATGAAATGAGCTACATTGCATTTCAAAGTACAACATTTTACAAGTTAAAATATACTTCTTATCTGATACAGGGCAAGAAGGTTTTCATAATTACGGTGATTTATTGGGAACTAGTAGGTTTTTTGTTGTTTTTAATGAGGCACATAGAAGGGAAACTACAAAGAATGTTTGTTTTCCTTCTAGGTTTAAATCTGCCACTGATGTTTTCCACCCCTTTTCATGTAATAGAAAATTTCTGGGCCACTCTATTGTTTAAGGTCTCTGGTGAAACCCTGCTCTGTTCAGTGTGTAACTGTTTATTTGGTTTGTCTGCCACGGTGGGAACAATTTAGATTGCTTGAAAAATGTGCCCAAAATAATGAGAATGATTGACAACTGAGTGAGATTAAAAATTCCATAGAAGCAAGAAAGGTGAATTTTTTTTCTATCTTTAGGCTTTTTCTTTTTTAAAGGCATTTTGAACTTTTATACAGTGAATTCTCATGTAGCCTTTAAATAGTTTTTATCCCATTTTATTATGAGCACACTGCAAAATACAAAGACAACAAAAGCCAGATTTCTATGAAATATTACATCTTCCTATCCCTGTTGAAAGGGTAAAGAATTGTTGATGGTGCTTTTCCCTCTAATACTACCTTATTAAATGGTTTTTGTTCATTTCTTGAAAAGAATCATATGGTACATCAAAATTTACATATGGTATATCATACCATATGTAATTTCAAAAAGGAAGTTTTATGTTTTCCAGCTGATTTCTTGTTCTTTAATGCTCCTTGTTTTTCTATTGGTAGCTGAGGATGTCATAATCCTGGCTTTTAGAATTGTTTTATATTATGATGTCTGATGTTAAAGTAGATCCAGGGTACCCCCAACATCTCATCCTTTAAAAGCCAAGAATGAACCAGAGTGAAGTATGGCAAAAAGAAATTTTCCAGACTTCCTATCAAAGCCAGGACAACATGGGGTCTAGAGAAATGGAAGAGGAACCAGTCTCTATAAAATAATAAAGGACTGCAAGCTGGGAACCATGATAGGGGCCTGAGCCTGCGAAGGTGCAGGGATTTTAAAAATAGCCATCGTTCCTCACTTGCTTCCCTCTAATTCTTACTACGCAGAGTTACATATAGCTGATAATCATAATAGCTTCTTAGTCCCATAGATAATACCCCACTTGTGGGACCTAACACTAGTTTCTGGGGTACCTTCCAGACCCTGCATTCCAACTGATCCAACCACATCAGGAGCCCATACCAAGGAGCTGACTCAAATGGTCTTGCAACCCCCACCTTGGAACTTACTCAGGGCAAGAAGACAATTTCTACAACCCTAGGATTTCTCCCCAAACCCAAACAATCAGCAATACTGATCTCCTAGCCCCCCCCCCCAACCATTCTTAAAATCCTAGTCTCCAAATGCTCAGGGAGACAGATATAAGAAACAGCTCCAGTGTCCTCACTTGACACCTTATCATACTAAACTCTCTACCACAACCCCGATTATCTTTGCGTAGCAGTCAATACAACCTGTTTGGTGGTAACAGAAGGATGCCTGGACTTAAGTTTCAGCTAATCTACTAAAGTATTTCTTTCTCCTGGTCTTCAGAGAACATGTTTCTTTTGGAAGTCTTATAGAAATAATAAGCAGCTAATTGAGAATATTTAGATGTTAAGTTTCCTAAACTGAAGGGGCACAGTCCCCTGCACCCTTGTAAGGTGAATCAGTCTCATTTGTGCTTCCGGTGGCATGAGGCTCTGAGAAGGAACATTTCCAGTACTTGGGCTGCAGTCATGCCTTAAAGGAAAGAATGTACCGGAGACTCTCGCCAAGTCGTAGCTGGAGACAGATCATCTGCCTGGGGCAATGGACCATTGCACTTAATCCCCCACCTCTATTTACACAATGACTTTCAGTCAGTCTTCTGGGGAAGTAGGCACACAGAACAGACAACCCAGCCCTTTGTGGTTTATCTCCAAACAAGATATTCTTGGTTTAGAAAAGTGTGTACGTACTTTGTTGTATGAACGCTGATAAGGAATCTTTATCTTTGTCTTCCTTGTTCTTGGATTATTTTTATCTGATGATTTTAGGTATATAAGAAAATGAATAAAGACGGCTGAATGCTGCTGTGCCTGAGCAAGCACCAGCCATCCCTTAATAAATCATTCATTTCGTCTGCAGTGTCTGCCTCCGTGTCTCTGACTAGGCCAGTGGACAGCAACACTAAACCAATTCAATAAATCAGTTTCTCATCTGTTTTCACTATTCTCCACCTGTCCACCAGTAATACCTGTTTGGGTAAGGGATCCATGTCCTGAGTTGAAGGTTCCTCTGGTCACACTGCATGATCATGAACAGGTGCACACCCCAATGCTGCCAAGACGGCCCTTAATCTCTATACTATCCTTTGGAAAGGGCCAAAATAGCAAGGCCACATCAAAAAAATCTAAAATCCAAAATAATTTTCAGATACTACAACTTTTTTTATCTTGAGAGACAGAGTAATTGAATCTTTCCATCTCACAAATTTGCAGCACTATCCCGACTCAATTTCAAGGAAAATTAATGGTAGACCTGTTGATTAACATGTGTTTATTTTGAATTAAGTACTATCAAACTCTTCAGGACAGCACAGCTTCTATGAAGAATTTATAAGGCATTGTCTAACTTTTCATTCAGGTGCTACTCTCTCAATTTACAAATGAACCCTAATGAACCCTTTTAATCAAACTGCTTAGGGTCCTCCCAATCCTCTTCTCAGACCTCGACCTTTGAGTTTCTGTGTTCTTGCTCACATCACCCAGGCCAGTCAAGAACCTTGTCAAGTTGGTTTAGTCAGAACCCCACCTTCATATCTGATCACCTGTAGTTCTTCATATCTGATCACCTGTAGTGATCACCTGTAGAAAAAAGAACTTCAGTAAGCACTTGCATTGGCAACCCCTCAGATGATACCTAGTCAGAACCCCACTGTAGTGCCGGAGGTTGAGGCTGGTGAGGTTTGCAGGGGATTCAGATCGACCAAAGAAACACCAAGGAGCTGAAAATAGCGGGAACATACCTGTTGTTAAGCTCGTGGTGGCAGCAAGCAGGCCCAGGGAAACCCACCAGGGGGAAAGCCTCCCAGCCTTATACAGAGCCTAGAACAGTAGCTCCAAATCAAGCACTAATGAGAATGACATCATATTGCTTAATCAGGATTACTTAAGACAGCATGGCAGCTGGCAGCTTAATCGTGGCTACTTACGATAATCTGGCACCTGCTGGCCTTCCAGTAAGAAAACCTGATTAACTCATCTTCCCTACACCCACTTTCATATCTGATCACCTTCAAATTCTTCAACCTCAAATGATATGTAGTTATCCTGGCCTGCCCTTGACTCCTGAAGTCTCCTCATACTGATTTTCCATCTTCTGACCCTTCATTCTGCTCCCCGCTTGTTCATGCCATATTAGGAACTGAACACAGTTCTGGACTGAGGTCTCTTCTCCCCTACTGAAATTGTTCCAAATAAAATCTGTTTTAACTACTGTAATGACAGTCTGGTTCTGGTTTTCTTTGGTGAAATCAAACTAATTGGTCCAGGTGAAACCACAATTTGTTTCTAAGATGATTTTCAAAGAAACTGAGCTTTCCAAATATACACCGAGACTACTGAGTTTTTAAGTCAGATTAAGGCATCAGAATTTGATGTCTTCCAGAAATGGGAAAAGATTAGGGAAAATACCTGAATGAGTTGAGCCCTTTAATCTGAACAAGAGAAGTGACTGTAAGAGTTTGGCATAGTGTTATGATTAGAAAGAAAAAAGAACTTCCAGTAAGCACTTGCATTGGCAACATAAAGCACACACGTTTTTTATTTAACTAACAAGATTGTTCTTTGGTTCTAATATATTAATTTTAAAAATTAATACAACTTGAGATCGTAAAAGATAAGAATCAAGAGGATGAAAACAAAAAAAGTGACTCAAAATTTTCCTTTGTTCATAAGCCAGAAACCTAGAAATCATTCCTGCCAATTCTCACTCCTAGAGTCTCCCTCGAAGTCACACACAGGGTTTCCAGTTTTAGTCATACCACATTTTACTCTTGTCTACCCTGTCATAATTTCTTTCTTGTTTTACGGCATTGCACAAGTAACTTCTCTGATTCCAAATTTCTCACCTTGCAGTTCACATCACACAGCACAAACACATTAATACTTTAAAAAACATGTCATCTATCCATTTAAGATACAGAAAGCTTGGTAAAAAAAAAAAAAGTTGTATAAACAATTATACCCTATTGAGCCCATCTGAGAACTGAGATCATATAGTTCAAACTTCAAGAAGGGACAGAACCCTGGAAGGAGAAATAGGACAACGAACCAAGCCAAAATATGGGAGGGAGAGGGTCAGAAGAAATTGAACAATTTGCTAAGAACAAATGTGTGTTAACTTGTCAGTCCAGGGTACACTGAACCCTGGACACAAGGAGAGTTCACATACTTTTTCAAGACCTTCTCCTTGGGCTTTCACTGTTTTCATACAAATCTATGAAAACAGAAAAATAGACCCAAGAGAGGCCATATTGAAGGTATAGACATGAAGGAGATTAGCAAGCAAGCAAGAAAAATGAAACCAGGGGCAAGAAAGGCTCACACTGCACATCTCTGACGCCCGGAATCAGGGAACCAGCAGACCACTGTTCTCTTCCCCAAATCAATTGACTTTCCAATCACATGACTCCGATCGTTCACGCGTCCCAAGTTTTCACTTATTTGTAGGCTTCTGCATGTCATTTTCTATGCCTGGGAGATTTTTATCCACTTTGGGGTTCTTAGTTTTACTATATGCTTACTTTTAATGCCACTTTCCATTAACAAGTCTTCCTTGCCTCATTCCACTCCTTCCTACCTCAAGATTTAATCACGCACGTCGGATTCTTCAATCCCTCATACGACTTTACACACTTTCTGTAAGATTTACTCTTATGGACTGTTTCTTCTAGACTACAAGCTTCCTGAGATCAGGGACAACTTCCATCTTGCACAAATGCCCGGCAACTAGCACAAAATAATTATTAAAAAATACTGCTAATGAATAAAAAGCCACCTGAAGAACTGCATGGCTACGCTCCGGTACAGCACACTGAGTGTCTTCCTGAAACTTACTTCTACCGTGTGATCTATTCTTCTTCATTTCTACATCATTTCGTACATTCCTGATGTATACTCTTTCTAATGGGTGTATTCCGTAATACAAATAAACTCTATTATTTTTTAAATCAACAGCCCTGTGATAGCTCCTCTCAAATCTTTAACTGTCCGTCTAAATGTCACGCAAACATCAAGCCTCATGTTGATGCTGGTACCCTTGCTTCTGCTAGGGCTCAAAGAACACTAACTCCAAAATAGATTTCAGAAGAAAAATATTTTCTTTGACCTTCTCTTGTCCTCTCTCACTTGGTCCTGTTCTCCCCTGAGGAATCCCATTTCTTCAGGAAGGGTCATAGAAAGCAACACCCCTCTTCCCAAAAACTGGGGGTAAAAACTGGCCATAAGGAAATGATCTGACTCGCCTTGTTTGGCTGAAAGTCACGAGCCCCCCATTTCAGCAAGGGCCCTGTCTGAAGGAAGAAACGCATCCTCAGAGAGGCCAAGAGGAATCTCGACAGACATACTTTGCTGGGCTTCCTAACTCGGCCTATTATTAGCATGAGATCATACCCTTTTTGTTCAATCGTATTTCTGCATGGCTGACTATGCTTTATTGAAGCTAAGCATACAGGGGAACAGTTTCTGCTGTATCTTTGGTTGTCATTCTGAAGTCTCCCGCGTATATATGTTAAATACATTTGTATGCCTTCTCTCCTCAGTCTGCCTCAGGCCAGTGATTTTTCAGTGAATTTCAGGGGGCCAACACCCTTGGTCCCTATACTCTACGTTAAGATTTTCATTTGCTATGGTAGATTTCAACAGAAAATACCAGCCAGTGCAAGAGGATACACGTTTGATCATATCTGAGCAGAAACAGAAATTATGATAGGAATACATTATAAAACTGAGAAGAGAAATTATGCTACCACGTTGAGGAACTGAAGTAGCCAATTTATCATCTTAGTTTAAATAGTCTCAGTTATCTGTCTATAAAAGACAAGTTCCAAAGAACTTTCTTAAAAAGCACATGCATAGCCTATCTCCACGATTATTTATTTATTTATTTATTTTGAGACAGAGTTTTACTTTGTCACCTTTGGCAGAGTGTCATGGTGTCACTACTCACAGCCCTCTCAAACTCTTGGGCTGAAGCGATTCTCTTTTCCTCAGCCTGCCGAGTAGCTGGGGCTACAGGCGCCTGCCACAACACCCAGCTATTTTTAGAGACGAGGTCTTGCTCTGGCTAAGGCTGGTCTCGAACCTGTGAGCTCAGGTGATCTGCCCACCTAGGCCTCCCAAAGTGCTAGGATTACAGGTGTGAGTGTGAGCCACGGCACCCAGCCTGTTCATGGCTTTTTAAAGGCATATAAAGGATGGGGCCTGGAAAAGAAAGCATACTTTCATAATCTTATTATTAAATTTACTTCATTAAAAAAATTAAAAATTGCATATACATTTGATATATTACAATATTAATTTTCTTTTTTTTTTCAGGTTTTTTTTTTTTTTTTTTGTAGAGACAGAGTCTCACTTTATGGCCCTCGGGTAGAGTGCCGTGGCCTCACACAGCTCACAGCAACCTCCAACTCCTGGGCTTAAGCGATTCTCTTGCCTGAGCCTCCCGAGTAGCTGGGACTACAGGTGCCCGCCACAATGCCTGGGTATTTTTTGGTTGCAGTTTCTTATAATTTCTGTAAGAAAACAGTAGTGACAAAATTTCAGTTCTGCTTTCTACGTGCAGTCCTGCTGCGTGAAGGAAACATGTCTGTCTCTGACTGCACTACTCTGCGATTGCTCTGAATGTCTGCACTCCACGTACCCTTTCTTGTTGCTACCGCATATTGGGTAAAATGTAAAACCTATCTGGCAATTTCAAGTTATGCCTTTTACTGGTTACAAGAACAACTATTTACAGGCTCTGTGAGTTCCAGGATCGAAATTTACAGCATAGTTCTTAGAAGAATCTTTCCTATTACCGAAATATCGTTTTTCTCTGGTTTCCTAGTTTCTTATCGGAAACACTAGAGATATCTGAGAAGGAGGCCCACATCTCGAACAAAAACTAAACTTGTCTTATAGGAGTCGATGGATTTTCCAAGTGTACGCCTGCTAATTTTGTGTTAGCTTTAATATTATTGATTGGATTTTTTCAGTATTTTATTTGCAACTAAATTAACTTAAATATTGCTATAGCTAAGATTGTTTATGGTGTAAGAGTATTCGGCTGATACAAAATTGATCTTTTTATTGTTGCAATATTCTCTCACTAGCCCTTGAATTCCTTCCCATAATAACATCACACGTGCTTTTTATGTTGTTACTATTTCATTTCACATTTCGGTTACAATTTAGAGCTTTAAAGAATTCTAGCATTACCATTTATTGAGATTCAACTTGTCCTTTAGTCTTTGACAACATTAATGCTTTTAAAACATTATTTAGCTTTCTACCCATCATGTTACCCTGTTTCCCCGAAAATAAGACAGTGTCTTATTTTCAGTGTCTTATTTTAAGGTGTGCTCCCAAAGATGCGCTAGGTCTTATTTTCAGGGGATGTCTTATCTTTCCTGTAAGTAGGTCTTATTTTCGGGGAAACAGGGTAATTATAAATAGAGAACGATTTTTAAGACAAAAGACTTTTTTGTTTTCTTAAACACATTCATTTATGTTTAAAGAAAATGAACCAGAGTGCAGCTAATCAACTGCAAAAAGACTAGCAATAGTTCTGAAACTTATATAAGCTCCAAGGAACTCAATATATAAATGGCCTATTTCATATTAAAATATTTGATAAAAAATATAAATTTTAGTATCTTAAGGCCTTTTCAAGGTAAGGAACATCCAAAACAATGAAATAAATTCTTGAATTAAATAAAACAATAATTTAAAAGAAAACAAATAATTTAGTTTTATAAAAATATATTTATTCTTTATATAACACATAATAATAATGTGGTCATCTTATGACAACAAGGTTTTTAATCTGACCTTTCTCTGTCCTTTATCCTCCTCTAGGACTTTGATACAGGCTTCCCTCTAATAATTATAAGAAATGTGTCTCAAAGATTTCTGTTTTTAAAAAACATGTTTTCCAAATGTTCCAAGTAAAAACAAAAGGACAACTGGAGAAAAAGACAGTAGAAATGACAGCTTGATATCCTGTTTGTATCACTTCTTCATATCTTCAGTGACAGAATGAATCGGTTTATTTATCAGCACAGAACATTCCTTTTCATACTTCAAGGTCAGGCATATTTTTGTAAACCTAAAAAATGTTTCTTATGCTGCATCACTTTGAATTACCGGCAATAAAATCTTCTAAAAAAGAATATGTTCTTCCTTGCTTGTTGAGAAAATGATCAACTAAAAAGAAAACGGCCATGTAGACAAAATGCCAAAGCTAAATATGGTAACAGAAAAGTTGCAAAATCACCCCTAGTTTGTTGTCCACATAAATATTCACATTTGAGATTTGTGAGATAGAAACACCTTATACTTCTTATAATTATAGCTATGAAACTTTAGTAATTAACACAATTCAAAGAAAAATGGGGTGTTTTACATTCTTGCATCACTGGCAATTCCTAATAAGAATGGAATGCTTGTTTTTTAAAATATACATAGTGATTCTTTTCTATTTCCCAGGTATCTTTCAGACCTAAATCTCTAGGACTTTAAAACAAACGTGTTACTAGATGTCATGCATAACTCTCTTCTTCAAAGCATGCATTTATTGCCACATCCAGAGATTTGCCAATTTTAGTCAGGTAAGTTTGGCGCAGTGTATTCTCCCTGTTTCATCATTTTGTTCTCCTCTTTTCCCTCTTTCTTTCTGATCAACCTCCTCTTGACTAACTCTTCTGTGCCCCCGCTGGGCCTCGCTGGATCTATTTCTTTATTGGCATCGATTTCCCTTTCTAAGGCCTCCCTTGCCCCAACCCAGGTCCAATCTCCCCTTTACCTCAAATCCATAGGGTGGTTATGAATGGCTTCACAAAACAGATGACATGCAAAATCAAGGCATGTTAAAAACACTTCCAAATCTCAGTTTTCCATAACAGATTATTATTTTATCATTCAAAAAAAAAAAGACATAACATACAAAACACTGAGGAAGGAAGAAAGCAAAACTAAGAAGATTGTAGTAGAAATGCTAAATATTTTCACATTTTTACAAATATAATAAGAATTATTCCTATCTTCTGAGGTCAGCATTTTAAATTCCTGGTTAAGGAGAGTAAATCTACATTTTTTAAAATTTGTATTCAATAGTCACTTACTTCATTAGGTATAATGGGAGACCAGAATATGTCAACCCAAAATCTGAAGGATTATGTTTCAGAAGAAACACGTGCAGGAAAGCTCTCTGCCCTGGTTGCCTGGAAACTAGAGATAGATTTCCAAAGACAAAATGTATCCCTGCCCTACTTCTACTATGGAGAACAAAGGTTAACCACTAAAGACAACTGGAGACCTTTATGGCCTGGAGTTGATGCCTGAGGAAGCAGGATTGACCAGCTTTCCTAACCAGCCTTTACCTGCCATTGAGTCATTTGCCTTCCCACTAGCTGCCCTAGAAGCTCCAAGTTTTTTCCCCTGTCTTGCATGTTCGTTGTTACAGATGCCATGGTATTTGGAATTCAGAGCCACGTCTTTGAAAATTACTCAATCTCTGGATGTCTCCCACATATCCAAGAAATATGCATGTTAATAAATTTGTTTTTCTATTGTTAATCTGTCTATCGTTACAGGTGTTTGTTCCAAATAAGAACCTACGGAGGTTGAAGAAAAGTTAGGACTCTTCTGCTAACATTACATCTATCTACTCAGTACCAGAAACTATATATGGTAAGCCAGGAAAAAAATAGCTTTTTTTGTTTTTAACCTTCTCAGGTTCTTTGTCTGGGCTGCCAATTGAATTGACATAAGACAGATGATTAACAGGAAAAAACTCATTTGATTTATGTATGTACACATGGCAGTCCCACAAATATATGAGACTCAAGAAAAGTCCAGATGCTTGAAGCTCATATTGCATCTTGCACTAAAGAAAGGAACAGGGACTTGGTGCTCCAGGGTGAGTGAATACAAATTATAGGAGGATAAGGAGAGGAATTGTATGGGAAGTAGATTGTCCTTTTATGTAGATAAAAGTCTCTGGTGAGTTATCTCTTTTCTTCATATAGATACTTTTACTAAGAAAAATTTCCTTTATGAATGTAAATTTCCTTTATAAAAGAATAACTTTTCAGCACTACTGCTGTGTCTGCTGTTCCTCAAAATAACCACCTTGAACTAATAAATAGGACAAAGAAAGATATTTCCAGGGGCACACACAGGTCTCCTACAGTTATATTTTGGGATGATCTGTCTTGAACCACAAGAATTATAGTATCACATAAATCACATACATAGTATTACATAAATTTTATATATGTACATAGCTATATATATAATTTATGTAATATAAATATATATTAAAATATATAAGTATATATTGCATAAATTATATACATAAATATATAGTGTGTGTGTGTATGTGAACAAACATAGCCATTAGTTGGCATATCGAAAAACATTTCTAAATCATTTTACAATTGTTTTCCTACATTGCAGAATTGTAATTTTGTAGCTTAAAAGTCCTAATTCAGAAATATTTACTTTTAATAGCACCCCATATATTTAACCAAAACCAGACATATTGACTTTTTTCATGAAAGTGGTTCTTAAATATTTGACAAGTTCAGTAAATTCAGTATCTGAAAGTATCAAGACTTCTCAAAGGGACTATATATAACTCAAAATAGACATTTAAAAAGTGGAGTTATGTAATATATATTGACACTAATTTCTCAAATTTTATTTATTTATTTAAACAGAGTCTCACTCTGTCGCCCAGGTTGGAAGCAATGTTATAATCACAGCTCACTGCAGCCTTGAGTTTCTGGGGTCAAGTGATCCCCCTGCTTCAGCCTCCCAAGTAGGTGGGATTACAGGTGCACCATCATTCCCAGGTAATTTATTATTATTATTTTCTTCTAGAGATGGGGTCTGACTATTGCTTAAATTGGTCACAAATTCCTAACCTCAAACCACCCTCCTGCTTTGGTCTCTCGAAGTGCTAAGATTACAGGTGTAAGCCATTGCCCCTGGCTCTGAAATTATTTTCTCAAATACTAAATAATTTTTAGATATGCAACAGTATATCAAAACCAACAGTAAACTCTACTTTTGCAAATATATTTTCCATTTCTGAAATTAAATTATTTTCTGTACATACTCAAGTGGATAACATTCTGTGGTGGGAAATTTACCTTTCTTAGCAAATAGGTCATTTCAAACACAAATATAGGGAGTAGTTTCAAGAGTCAAAAGGATGGTTTTGTAAAACCTGCTTATGTGAAGGTTGTGCTGTTTGTAACAATCAGCACAAACATATATTCATAGTTCAAATGCCCATTTTTTTTTAATAATCCCAGGTCTTTGGCCTGATTCTAAATACCATTTTTTTCCCATTTCTTTTTCATTTTAATTTACTTTTTCCTTCCTGTTTTTTTTTTAATTTTTTTATTAAACAGACCTTTTGAATTTATATGGGAAATGGCTACTACCCTAATAAAAGAGGGAAGCCAATCTGTCCCACTTAGACTAAGAGGCAGCTTATCTGGGTTCTCCACTTAGAGTCCCCAAGGCTATAAAACAAAGCAGGAAACAGGCTCTATTCCTTATTGGAGCTCATGGTTCTTTTCCAAGCTCATGTGTGTATCCACAGAATTCCATGTCCTGTGGTTGTACTAACGAGGTGCCCATTTGCTTGCTGGCAAGTCAGCAAGTCCCACTCTCAATTCCTATATGCCACTCACTGTTCCTTCTGCCAACACCACAGTGATGCAACCTCGGAGAATAGCTTCCTGAGTCTGAAACCCGGTCTCATAATTACAAGCTGTGTGACAATGGGCAAGTTATTTCACATTTCTATGAAATGGTGTTAATAATAGTACAAGCTGAATATCCCTTATCCAAAATGCTCGGGAACAGAAAAAGTGGGCAAAAGACATAAGCAGACATTTTTCAAAAGAAGAGAACTGAATGTCCACCAAACACATATGAAAATCCATACCACTTACCATGTAGGAAATGCAAACTAAAACCATAATGAGACACTCCTGTCAAAATGGCCACCATTAAAATGTTAACAACAGCAGCAAACCATTAGACGCTGGCACAGAAGCAGTGAAAAGGGACTGCTTATACCCTGTGGGTGGGAACGTAAATTAGAACAACCTCTAGGGAAAACTACATGGATATTTTGCAAAGAAACAAAAGTAGACCTACCATTTGATCCAGGAGTCCTACTACTGGGAATCAGCCCAAAGGAAGGCAGGAATTTTATGGGGAAAAAAAAATACTTGCCCTCATATGTTTATCATAGAACAATTCATAATTTAAAAGACACATAACCAGCCTAAATGTCCATCAACTGATGCGTGGATGAATAAATGTGGTGTATATTTAGAGAGGATGCTCATCCAACTTGTAACACCCAGTATATACCAGTAACAAAAGATGAATACAAGTCAAGTTTGACTTCTGCCATTACAAGAGATGCTCAGAACGCTGACTGTCAGCCTCCAGACACTTGTGATTATGGCAAACTACTGCTTGAGCGACGTAGGCCAGGCATCCTCTCATATTGCTGCACATGTCATTTCGATTCTTACTGAAGTGTCCCCAGTGCAGCTGGTTTTCTACCTTTAAGGCTCCCCAGGTAGAAGTCAAGGGCTGTTAAGTCAGGAGAGGATGGGGAAAACTGCACCTCTTCGCCCTGTGCATTATTCTGACAGATTCTCACGGAGGTAAACTCTCACATCTCGGTGCATGTAATAATCTTGGGATGAAAACTTTCTATTTTGCTATTTTCAGAAGGTGTTGCATGCTTGCTCGGCTAACTCCCATCTCACATGAGCATTGTTCGATAGACTCTGTGGTGGGCATGTAAATTGTTCCAGCACCACAGCAGGACTTGTGGTTGTGCAAGAGCCGCCAGTTCTCCCTTTCCTGTGCACATCACACACACGGTGCCATGTGTCCCAAACTTATCAAGAGCGCCTGCAGTAGTTAGGTGCGTGGGAGGTCCTCTTGCACACGTTTATTGCCATTGTACTTCCACAGTGTTCTCAAATTTCAAATACACTTCAGAACGGTCTTGCACTTCTTGAAGGAAGCCTTGCACTCCTTGAAGGAAGCCATGCTTCACTGTTTTCTTAGACTGTCCTGTCTGTCACCTGGTGAAGCTGACATTTGGGTGATTAAGGATATCTTTTGAGGGATGTCATGCTACAGGCTGCCACCATAATTGAATTCAACTTCAAAGGGCAATCCGTAGGTAACATCTCTTAAGTTGTGTGTACGTGTTTTGTAACCCCACATATACACCATGGAATCCCACTCAGTGGTAAGAAGAATGAAACAGTTTTTTGCAGCAACTTGGATGGAACTGGAGACCATTATGCTGAGTGAAGTAACCCAGGAACAAAAAAAATACCCTATGTTCTCACTTGTAAGTGGGAGTCGAGCATGCCTGTGAATGGTCACGCAGAGTGAAGCAATGGACATTGGCTACTCAGAAGAGGGAACGGGGGGCGGGGAGCGGGAGATGCAGAATGAGAAATTATCTGTTGGGTACAATGCACACTATTCAGGTGATGGCTACACTAAAACCAAGACTTTATCACTATACAATTCATTCACAGCACAACAAAAAAAAAATGTGTACTCTAAATCTATTAAACATAAAAAGAGTATTTCTGCCCAAGTGCAATGGCTCATGCCTGTAATCTTAGCACCCTGGGAGAACGAGGCAGGAGCATCATTTGAGGTCAGGGGTTTGAGACAAGTCTAAACAAGAGAGAGATCCTGTTTCCCTAAAAATTGAAAAATTAGCCAGGCATCATGGTGTCCTCCCAGCTATTTGGGAGGCTGAAGCAGGAGGATTGTTTGAGCCTAAGAGTTTGGGGTTGCTATGAGCGAGGCTAATGCCATAGCACTCCAGTCAGTGGCAACAGGGTAATGGGTTTCTACGTGAATAAATAAATGAGTAGGTGGTCCCAAATAATAGTTTGTCTTTCACTGAATCATTGTTTTCTCTGAATTCATTAAATCTGCCACATATTTAAACTTTGAACAGATAGAACCTTTGAATAATCTTCAGGGTTTCCTCATTAAATTCTCTGTTATAATGTTACCAGAATTTCTCTGCCAGGTCCTTGGTCTCGGAAATGCAAAGAATGAATTCATGGACCACCATGAGTAAGCAAAAGGATAGATTTTTTTTTCCTAGTGACAGTCTCACTCTGTCACCTTCGGTAGAGTACTGTGGCGTCACAGCTCACAGCAACCTCCAGCTTTTGGGCTTAAGTGATCCTCTTGCCTCAGCCTCCCAAGTAGCTGGGACTACAGGTGTCCGCCACAACACGGGCTATTTTTATTGATAAGAAGAGAAGGAAAACAAAGCCTCCGGCACAGTGGAGGGAGGTCCCGAGTAGATTGTCCATTTTGGCTCTGTCTGGGGTATATGGCCTTTCTTTCCCTTCACATAGGGGGCTTTGGGGAGATGGAATGTATGTCTAAAATATGTCACAACCATTGACCCTAGAGGCCTGTGGACAAATTTTTAAACTGCCACAGTGTAGGTATGTGGTCTTGTTTAGAGCATTGCACCCCCCCACCTGGGAGTGATGGCAGTTTGATCAAACTGGCTTATGGGCCCGCTTGGACCCAGAAAACATGGCATGGGTTCAGCCCTCGGTGAAGGGGACCTGCACCAATAACAGTGGCCTTGGATCTACAAGAACAAACCACCTCCTTCCCCTTAAAAAGGATGCTGGAAAGAACAGAGAAGCAACTATAAAGAAAAGTAAAACTGAGTACTTTAAAACTTTATTTTATAGTATTTTTTTTAAATTTCAGAATATTATAGGGGTAAACAGGAATGGGTTACTCAGTTTTTTTTGTACATTTCAGATCAAAGTTAAAAATGTGCCCTTCACCCAGAGTGTGTGCATTCTGTCCGTTAGGTGTGAGTTCCCTTTAACTACCAAACCCTGTGAGCCCTCATAAGCCACCCCCAATCAAATCAACCTTTAAAATTACCTACTAGGTAGATGTATATAAAAACATCATGCTGTATAACATAAATATATACAATTTCAATTAAAAAAATGGGGAAAAAGTAAGAAAAAAATAAATAAAATAAAATTACCTACTTACTCTTTCATTTTTCTTCGGGGGGGGGCACTTTGTGATTTGTCTGCTCTCCTTACTAAATTATAAGCCCCGTCCGAGCATGGACTTTAAAGTTTTTATAAAAATGTAAAGACTTAGAAAAGTTCCTAGAATATTGGAGACAATAAATGGGTGAGTGAATTAAGAAACAGAAAAAGGAATGATAACGATAAGGAATGATAACAGAAAAAAGGAATGATAACAATAATGAAAACATACAAGTATCTTTACATAATCGGCATCAGCGAATGTTAAATAACTTTTGAGAAAGCTTTTATACTCTTGCGATTAGGGCATTGCAAATTCATTTGCATTTCAATGCAGGTTTTCTACACAATCAATTCTAGCATCTGCATTGTAAATATGGAGCTGGTTTCTTAGGAGAATCACAACATCTCATTATTTCTAGATGTGACATATATAGGAGCAAAGAATCTATGAAATAAGTGTCCATTGCTCACAGAATAAAGTCCTACTTTTGAATTAGTAAAAATGTTTTTTTAATGAAAATAATACCTTAGAGGAGGGAGGACACTGTCACATAGCTAATAGGCATGCTCCTACGAGTCCACTGTGTGGCCTTGATCCTATCTCCATTTGGTGGTTTTTCTCCTTATTTCTGGTTGGTCGTCCCTGGAGATTCCCTGCCGTAGACCAAACATGGGTTTAGTCCTTGGAAACCCTCTGGACAAAGCATCTGTTCCTCCTCCTTATCCCTACATAACGTAAATCATTCCTCTTTGATTAAGAGACCTATTATTAACCTCAGACTTTGATACAAACATATACTAAGTGACTTTTCAATATCTATGTGAAGAACACACATAGATATTTTTCCTACTTGCCCTGTTAATATGTTGAATTCTATGAAGCTTCTCTTAAGACTTCACCTGTACATTTATGGAGTAACTTTAAGTAAAATACACCATGTTTGATATAAATTATGCCTTGCTTGGCCTTATTTTAAATCCAATATCAGTTATTCTTTTAATAGCTCATTTTGGACTCAATTATGCCTATTTTTCATTTTGCTTTTGTTTTAATGGCTTTATAATATTTTATTAGATATTTCATTGCATCCATTTCGTATTTTCATTTATATGCCATTTTTTCTCACAGAGAAGGATAATTAAACCTGGTTTCAGTACATCTAATGATAAATTTTATAACTTTCAAAAAATTACATAAATCTTTTTCAAGGTTGAACAAATACATACTTCAAGATTAATTTTCAGTTTTGAGCTACGTCCTGTGTGAGTGTTTATTGAATATCCCCAGCGAAGATGTTTTTAATAAGGCAGAGACATGTAACACTGGAATTGTTACTGGAATTTTTTCTTCAGTAGGTCCTTCATCAAAGAATGATCTCACGGACCACAGATCAATGGTAAGACAGGAATTACTACACCAAAAAAAATACAGAAAAAGCATGCAGAGGGAAACACATGGGTAGGAAAATCTCCTCTCTTACTGGGTTCTTTGTCTAGAGGTGTATATATATAGTTGCATGGTCCTGTGTGGTTACATCTGACCAGGCCTTAATGAGCACATCGCTGAAGGGATGCAGTCACTTCAGCTGGGGTAAGATGAATGAGCACATTAATGAATAGATACAGTCCTTTCATGAAATTGTCCAGGTCTGGGAAACTTACCTGAAATTGCCCAGGCCTAGGAAATGGGAGGTCTCTGTTCAGCCTTGACTGAACCCTATAATCACCCCTGGGCCTGTGAAATGTTCACAGGGGAGTAGTGCAGCCAGAGGAGGCCTCTCTAGGTCCAAGGGTGGTTCTGGGGTTGGCACCCACAGCAGCGCGGGCTGTGCTGTGATCTCCCTCGACTAACTAGGGACCGGCGGGCTTCTGCAGCGCCTGTCTTCTCTGCCACACTTGATTCTCCAGCTCTCACCTCCCTTGTCCCCAGCACCAGCACCCCTGGGGTGGAGATGCAGAGGCTGGAGCTGACAAACCACAGTGCACCCGCCCTGTATCAGTATCAAGCAGCCTCCCCCTTGATTAACCTCATACTCACTCAATGGACTCAACAGAACAAGGGGCCCACAGGAAAAGGAATGGAGGCCCATGAAGGGCTTAGTGACATGAATTTCTGAGACCAAGTCTGACTTGCTATAACCATTGCTGGGAGCATATTTTTTCAACAGCCATAACATTCTATTGGTCACTACATTTTAAGGCCAGCTAGCCATCTTGGTCAGAAATGAGTTATATTTGATCTTTGGAAGACAAAGTGGTTAGTCCCTTGTCCTCACTGGAACATGCACTTACCCAGGATTAGAATTTGCATGTTCTGGTTCGGCACTCATAGCTCAGTGGTTACTGCGCCAGCCACATAACCGGGGTTGGCAGGTTTGAACCTGGCCCAGGCCTCTAAACAACAATGACAACTGCAACAAAAAATAGCCGGTGTTGTGGCGGGTGACTATATTCTCAGCTACTTAGGAGGCTGAGGCAAGAGAATCGCCTAAGCCCAATAGCTGGAGGTTGCTGTGAGCTGTGATGCCACAGCACTCTACCAAGGGTGACAAAGTGAGACTCTGTCTCAAAAAAGAAAAGAAAAGAAAAACATGCAGTTCTTACCATGATGCGTCTACATGCGCCATCACCTTTCTGCTCAGTGAATATTATGGTATTCCACACAAAGAAGTGTTGCTTCTTTCTTCTTCTTTAATAGCTGTTGAAAATCAGTCACAATTCCGCCTACTAACAGCATGTGTCATACTCAACCGACAACTTATACATATATACTATATTTCCCATAAATGGAACACCTAAATTTATAAATCAAGAAATTACCATATCTCATTACTTAAATCTAATGGTGTATTCATTAAAAACTGTTTTTATCCCTATAATCGTGGGCCCTACATTATTAGTGGTGGTGATGATACCAGAATTTTGTCTCCAGTAGGTTCCTGGTCTCGGTAATTTGAAGAATGAATCCACCGACCACAGATCAGTGGTAAGACAGGATTTATTTTACAAAAAATAATACAAAAACACCAAAGCTCCTGGAAGAGAGAAAAAAAACCCAAATGTGGAGGAAAAAAGCTCCCTCTCTCTGGGCTCTTTGTCCAGGGGCATTTACAGTCACATGGGTTCCTCATAGTTATAGGAGGCCAGGACTTGGTAACCAATGAATGGATACAGTCCCTTCTGCTCAGGCAAGGTGAATGAAGGGAATTGAGGCCTAGGAAACTGACATGAAATTGACCTAGCCATAGGAAATGGGGGTTCCCTGTTCAGCCCTAAGTGTAAGGGGAAGGAGACACCAAGGTGCGTGGCTCCCCAGCAGTTGTGGGCCCCCTCTGGCTACTGGAGCCTCCTCCTAGCCCCCCGTCCCCCAACTCGCTGGTTCCTCTGCTGGCTGAGGTGTCACCTGACCTGTATCAGTAGCACACAAACACAAAGTGAAGAATCAGGATCTATCAATGTAAAACAACTCAAAGCAACATAGTTTTAAACTTCCAGTTTTTGTGTCAAAAGTAACAGCATATATTCATGAGAACTAAGGTTATATAAAAGTTACAGAGAACCAAAAATGAGCTGTGGCTTAAACAATATGGAAATTCACTGACTTCTTATGTAACAAGAACAGTCTTGTAGAAATTCACCTCTTATGTAACAAGAACAGTTCTGTCTTGGTTTAGCAATTCCACAATTGTCCAGGACCACAGCTTCTTCTCTTGTTCCATTAACCCCAACAGCTTCCACTTCATGGCACAAGCTAGCTGTTTCCTACTGAGTCAATCTATCTATCTTTAATAAGTAGGAAACATGAAAAAAATGATTCTTCCCTTTAATTATACTTTTCAAAAGTTGCCCAAGTCAATTACCCTTACATCTCACATTTTATGGACACTTAAGCCTGAGTAATTTACCTTTCATATGGGACAGCTGAGTGTCTGCCTGAAATTAGAAAATACTATTGCTCCAGAAGAAATGGAGATAGATTGTGGTAGACAGTTGATTGACCATAAGAAATTTTTGTTTCCAGAGATGTGGATAAAGAATATTGTGCCTTGTTAGTGAGACACAAACTCCTCAGTGATTTCACCTCTGCGTGGCAACATTTAGATCAAGATTTTATAAGTTGGCTAATTTACTTTATTCATGTCACTCCTGTAACTGGTTTTTAACCATCCTGACTTCCTGTTTCATGACACTGCCACAGAAGCACATGTTTTCCTTCTAGGTTTCTCCTATTAACAGTGGATGTACCAAAGCCTTTTATTGCCCACTGTGCAGTATTGGATATGTGAGCCAAGAATTGAAAGGCAGGTACACAGCTCTAAGTTCTAAGAGCTTAGGTAGAAAAATATGTAAACAAAGACTGCCAAATGAAATAAAAAAGGACTTTGAAGACCAAGAGCACAAAGCCAAGAAATGGACAAGAATAAACCAGGTAGAAGATGGGAGAAAAAAGAGTAAACTTTCCCTAGAAGGAAGAAAAACGTGAAAAATAGCACAGTAAAGAAGGCATGAAATCTGAAAATGATCCCCCCAAACCCAACTATTATAATGAAAGTAGAATTTTAATTGCATTAAATCCTTTCTAATTATAAATGGCATCTGTAGTATTACGTACTATAAAATTGTAAGTCTAGAACTATCTCTAGAGATAACAAGGCTATGTCTAAAATTATTGTGGCTAAATATTCTGCCAATCACCTAGGTTTATTGATTCATTTTTTTGCCCTGATAATTAAATCAAAACAGTTCAATCAGATTGGGTATATACAAAAAATTTGAATCCTTCAATTGGCACCTGCCAAAAAGGAGAAATGATACTAAGATTAGCTCTCTTAGTCTTGGTTCTAAAACAGTTTGCTTGTAAATATATTTTCATTCTAGGCATATGAAATTCCACAAAAATAAAAGTTGCCTTATAAATCATGGCTTCCTATAGAATGAAGTACAAGGAGGATGCATTGTAATCAACTTTTATTGTGGAAATAGCAATATCGGTTTCATTAGGTTTTCTTTATGTAAGAATGAGTGAAATATAATGCAAGAAGTGTTTCTTTCCAGAGAAACATAACACATGCGAATTTTTCTTTTCAACATTCAGAAGTTGAAATTCAGGAAAAAAACAAACCCTTACATGGACACAATAATTACAATTTCTTCCTTTGCAAGGAAAATTATAAATAAGATGGGAAACAACATTTAATTAAAATCAGAGATTGTCTGCAATAAAATTTTCAGGAAGAAGAAAACATGCCATTCGAATACACATTTCAGAAAGCAGCTGCAGAAACAGGCTTAAGCAATGAAGTTTTTTGACTGGAGAATATGCATATTAAAAGAACAAAATGAAATAAAAGTTCAGAAAAGGAAAATGAAGAGTTGGAGTCAACAGACCTTACCCTCTGTACTGTGTGAAAGGTAGGGCCTGCGTTTAGAACTTCCAAGCTTATCTCATAGAACTATCATGCCTTAATGCTGATGGGAAATGTTTACCTCATAGGACTATAATGCCTTAATGCTGATGGGAATTGTTTACCTCCTAGAACTATCATGCCTCGATGCTGATGGGAATTGTTTACCTCATAGAACTATCATGCCTTAATGCTGATGGGAATTGTTGACCTCATAGGACTATCATGCCTCGATGCTGATGGGAAATGTTTACCTCATAGAACTATCATGCCTTAATGCTGATGGGATTTGTTGACCTCATAGGACTATCATGCCTTAATGCTGATTGGAATTGTTTACCTCATAGAACTACAATACCTTAATGCTGATGGGAATTGTTTACCTCATAGAACTATCATGCCTTAATGCTGATGGGAATTGTTTACCTCGTAGAACTAGCATGCCTTAATGCTGATGGGAATTGTTTACCTCGTAGAACTAGCATGCCTTAATGCTGATGGGAATTGTTGACCTCATAGGACTATCATTCCTTGATGCTGATGGGAAATGTTTACCTCATAGGACTATCATGCCTTAATGCTGATGGGAAATTTTACCTCATTGGACTATCATGCCTCGATGCTGATGGGAATTGTTTACCTCATAGAACTATCATGCCTTAATGCTGATGGGAAATGTTTACCTCATAGAACTATCATGCCTTAATGCTGATGGGAATTGTTTACCTCGTAGAACTAGCATGCCTTAATGCTGATGGGAATTGTTGACCTCATAGGACTATCATTCCTTGATGCTGATGGGAAATGTTTACCTCATAGGACTATCATGCCTTAATGCTGATGGGAAATTTTACCTCATTGGACTATCATGCCTCGATGCTGATGGGAATTGTTTACCTCATAGAACTATCATGCCTTAATGCTGATGGGAAATGTTTACCTCATAGAACTATCATGCCTTAATGCTGATGGGAATTGTTTACCTCATAGAACTATCATGCCTTGATGCTGATGGGAATTGTTTACCTCATAGAACTATCATGCCTTAATGCTGATCGGAATGTTTACCTCATAGAACTATCATGCCTTAATGGTGATGAGAAATGTTTTACCTCATAGGACTATCATGCCTCGATGCTGATGGGAAATGTGTTACCTCATAGGACTATCATGCCTCGATGCTGATGATGGGAATTGTTTCGACCTTTGAGAAGTCTTGTATTTTGTACATTCGCACCATGAGGAATGTTTACAGCATTGCAGATGCCAATAATTTCAACTCTATAATCTAAGCAGCTTTTGAGAGTATTTTACAACTACTGTGCTATTTCATAGCACAAAAAGATAGAATGTCAAAATGGCATGTACAAGTTAATAGATGATTAAAGGGCAGAGAAACAAAATACATTTTATTCTAGATAGTGTCCATAACAAAACTTTAACAGTACCACATTTTAAAAATTAGATCAAGATGAAGTGATATAGGAAACTTATTTTATATAGAAACAGGACATAAGAGATAAAAAGTTCAATAGCTATCATTTTACTTTAAGTAATCAGGTTTTTTTTTTTCAAGAAGATCAATTTTTCAGTAGACACATATGATCATTCCTTCGATAGAGGACATCAGACCCTCTGTCTGCCTTCACTTAATGAGTCCAAAAAAAGAAAATCCTCTTTTGTGCTTTAAATCCTAAAAATTGATTAAAATGGAATTTACTCTAAATAAGACATGTTTGGAAGTGATAAAAAATAAAAGTAAAAAAAATAATAAAATTTCACATCTTAAATAATAAAGAATTTCTTCTCAGTAGTTTAAACAAATAAGCCATAAAGGAATTATATTTGCATTTTGATTAATTAGTAGAAAAGGTTAGGCAATTTTCTCATGTCACACAATTATTGCCTGATTTTGATGATTTCAGAGTTATAATGATTACCTCAAACCTTGTATTCATGCATTTAATATTTGTAATTTCAGCAGTTTGCAAGGGATCCAGTGATCCATGGCCTATAGCAATTTAAAATTTTGCTGAAGTATCCATTTACACATGCTAATTGTGAGCAGAAAAGGCCCTAGAAAAACATCCTCAATCATAAATGAAAACAAATTGAATTTTTTCAAAATTACCCAATTTTGCCTTTTCATTTCATCTTAAGCTCCAGCTTTAAGGGACCATATACCTTATCAATGAGTTAATTGATACTACTTTACTTAACCATATTATCTACACTAAAATTTATCCCTTTCTGACTCATGACATAAGCAAACCATTTTGTTTGTGTGACTAGCAAATTGTAAATTTTACTATCATATAATAAATGTAATATTTCTATATAAAGCTGTGCCTAATTCAACAAATTCCATACCTGAAATATTCTAAATTGTGTTTCCCTTAAAAGTCTGGGAAACACATAAACTACACCTCCTAAATATGTAAGAGAACAGAACAGAGTTGAGAAGCCTATTTCGGTTTCTAATTTCTAAAGCATTATAATACAATATTAGTTGCCTAATTATATTGACTCTGCACTTAGAAATTTAAATATCCATGATTAAATAAAATGTTCCCTCAGTTTTAGAAAATGAAATTCATTGTGGGAGAGCTCGCACTCACAGCCTCATTCCCTCCCTCTTCCTTTATTTATTTCTGTGCACAAATTATCAGTAGCCTAAAAGTATCAAGAAAAAAGTCTGAACTAGTATTTACTCAGGAATGTTACACTACTTCAAATTTCTCAGGGCTCTGGACTTAAAAAAAAATTATTAATCGTGTCATTCTTTAATTTTAAAAATAGAATTGAAGATAAATGTTCCATAGGAGTGAAACTATTTAAAATGTGCTATAAAAATGTAGCCTCGAATGAAATAAGAGTAATTCTGTGTGTAAGAGAAAAACAAAAAAACAAAAATACCTCTCCTTCAGTCTGAAAAATGGCAAATGCTTTAAGTATTTTAGGAAGTATTAATTTTCCTAAGAGACCAATTTTTTCACTTTGTAATATCCTTATAACTAAGAAACCAATTTTTTTCACTTTGTAATATCATTTGACTACCCTTGGGGATAGTCTGAATGATGAAACAAAGTATGTTGCTTCAAAGTCTATTCCTGGATAATTATGTTCACAGTTCTGCAATTGCATTTACTACATTTTATAATTTATCAAAGTACCTTTCCCTCTTTCTCCATCAGGTTGTTGGGTCCTAAGAGACACTGACCAAACCTTCCTGTATCTGGGATGCCCATGCCTGGCCTTCAGTCTCTTACGTAACAGACACTCAATGTATTTTTTAATAAATGCATGAATAAGATGATTATTAAAGCACAGGAGTAAACTTCATCCAAGTAGGCTTTCTATCTTGGTAAAAAAGATACTAATAATTATAAAGCAATTATAGGATTTAGTTGAGAACGACCCAAAAGTCAGAATGCTTTTACTGACAATACATCATATTTAATAACAGAACTCATCTATACAAAATATATTTACACAATGATCAGCTTACTTTCTGGTTTCAGGGCGTGTGAAAATGTCAGCCCCAGATAGCACACTTTTTGCTAGAATGCCTACCAGACTAGAAAAAATAGTTTGCCATTCATTCACATATTTATCTTATAAATTTGTATTGAGTACTAACTAGAGTGGCAAATATATGATATATATATATACACACACATATATATATCATGTCCAAAATTCTTCTAAAATAAACTTTACCATCAACAAAATGACACAGGAAATTAACATCTGCAGAAAACGAAAGTGCTAAAAGTATTGTACAGGCATAGAGAATGTAGTGAGGATAGAGGGGGAAGAATATAAGTTTTCCCTGGGTTTGAGTAAAGGGGTTGGACAATACTGTCTTTAAATGACTGGGGTTAACTTTAATAGTATAAGCTCAAGAATATTCTGAATGCGTGAAGTGTCCATTCACCATCAGAACAATTAAGTTTCAAGTAGAAAATGCCACGTAAAAGTGGGTTTTCCCATTCAGATGAAAAAGTATCTTTAGAATCTGAAGGCAGAAAAAGGAACCTGGTCCTGTAGACCAATTTCTGAGCTTAATTTGGTTCTTCCTGGCCCTCTGAACATATTTCCTACTTCAGAAGCAGATAAATGCTAAGAACATCACCTGCTATAAAATTCTGGAGCCAGAGCTAAGATGTGCAGGGATGAACTTTTTGTGATCATTAATTTGGTAAAATATCCAGTAGTGGCATGTTGGAGCCACCTGATTGCTAAAATTTTATAAATTTTATGAGTATTTGCTAAGTTAAATAAACAAAATTCAAACTTCAAGACTTCCTAGTAATTTTGGTGCATTTTCTATCATCTATGTTTTTGAACCTATTTCCACTGTTGTACGTGTGTGGTGGAAATGCTGTACGAAGTTTGCTCCTACACATCTCGTTCCAACTCCGAACTCAGAGACCACAGTGTCAGTGTGAAATCAGCCATGGGGGAATAGCAGCACCAACAAAATTGTTAAATGCTACAAATTTGGCCTTTATTTGTAGTTCATTTGGCAGACAGATTAGTAATGGATAAAATGTTAATAATGCAAATTCAACTTAAAAGTAAGTATGCCTATAGCTATCATGTTATGAATAGCACAATACTCTGAGGAAATATCCTTCCACTCTTCCAGCTATGATCCAGTTCAGCAGACAAGATGCTCTCATTGCAGAACAAATGACATTCCAACCTATATTTTCATTGTTTCACTTTTGTCTTGTCAATATAAATGAAAATATCAGGGCGGCGCCTGTGGCTCAAGGAGTAGGGCGCCGGTCTCATATGCCGGAGGTGGCGGGTTTACACCCAGCCCCGGACAAAAAAAAAAAAAAAAGAAAAAGAAAATATCAGAAATATTTCTGTGAAAATTATACTCATTTGACATTTACAACAATGGCTTGGCTGTAGTTATGAGAGTTCAGCAAAAATCCACAAAACTATTGTGAAAAAAAAAATTGGTGATGTAGAATTTACAACAAAGAATATTATAAATTTATTGCATGCAAAGTATTAGCTATATGTCTTCATATCTGTAAAATGTATTATAACTTTGTATACATATACATATATATTCTATGCATATTCTTAAGTTACCAAAATTGCTAAAAGAATAAATTTAAATCTAAAAATGTTGGCATATGGGTGTTGTTCTGGGGACTAAACTCGGACCACTCTGCTTCAAATTTCTCTGCAGGAACTAGAGAATGTCACATGTGCAGATCACCCGTCTTGCTTACCAGGTCACTCTGAACCAGTGTGTTGTGTTTTCCTCTTGCAACCCTAGTTTGGGATAGTGTCACATGAGGACTAACAGATAATAAAACATTTTTAAAAAATTAAGTAAACTTAAAAATTCTTTTCTACTGACTCCCAAGTTCTAAGGCAAAGCTTTGCTTCTTTTATTTATTTATTTTTTTATGAAATCATAGCTGTGTACATTAGTATGATCATGGGGCACCATACACTTGGTTCATAGACCGTTTGACACATTTTCATCACACTAGTTAACATAGCTTTCGTGGCATTTTCTTAGTTACTTTGCTAAGACCTTTACATTCCACTTTTACTAGGATTCACAAATTCCCTTGTAAGGGAACACTTTTGCACTGCTGGTGGGAATGCAAATTAATACATTCCTTTTGGAAAGAGATATGGAGAACACTTAGAGATCTAAAAATAGATCTGCCATTCAATCCTGTAATCCCTCTACTGGGCATATACCCAGAAGACCAAAAATCACATCATAACAAAGATATTTGCATTAGAATATTTATTGCAGCCCTATTCATAATTGCTAAGTCATGGAAAAAGCCCAAGTGCCCATCGATCCACGAATGGATTAATAAATTGTGGTATATGTACACCATGGAATATTATGCAGCCTTAAAGAAAGATGGAGACTTTACCTCTTTCATGTTTACATGGATGGAGCTGGAACAAAGCTTTGCTTCTTTAGCAAATTGTAAATTTAGAGAATCTCTAAATCCACCTATGACCTATAAGGTCTCTTTTCAACATAGCCTGCCTTTCGGGGCCAAAAAAATCACAACTTCCAAGTATTGATTTATGACTCTGGTTGTAACTTTCACTTCCCTGAAATGTACAAAACAAAGTTAAAGCTGGATCATCGTGGTGTCCCTCTCTCAGGACTTCTTGAATCTGTGACCATCTAGGCCATGGTCACAATCACTTATACTAAGAGTTATGTCTATAAAATATCTTTCTAGAGTTTGTTTTTTCACTGACAATGCAGTTAGTTGAAGTTGATAAAATTGTTTACTGTAAAATTAGTTCTATAAACCTTACCCAAGTTCCCATTTCCAATCCTAATCCAATTTCCTTCTTATTCATTCAGTAATTTAATAGCACTTATCACAATTGTTATTGATATGTATCTTTTTAAATTTACTCTAATTCTTCCCAAACCCAAGCATATAATCTATTTGGAAGTTGGTCCGTGTCCATCTTGTTTCTGCTAAATACCCAGTGTCTAACAAAACATCAAAAATTGGTGGGGGTGCTTACACCATGGTTCATGGAAATTTTCTAGTAAACATTGGTCTTAGGAGCAAAAAAGTGAAGCATAAGAATGAATCCTCTTTAAAGACTTTATCACTATTTGAGCCCTGGGTATTGACAAAAGCATTGAAAAAACAGTTTAGATTTCTCAATGGTACATTGTAGAGCAATAAATAAGTCCCTATTTTCAATGATAGCTCATTCACAGGATTTATTTTCTTTTAGTATGATTATTTTTATTTGAAAATATTAAGAGGTACAAATGTTTTTGTTACGTGAATACTGTGCATAAGGCTTAAGATGGGGCTATTAGTGTGCCTATTATCAAAACAATGCTCATTATACCAGATAGGTACATTTTACGCCTCACTTGGTCCCACTCTCCCCCTTTCTTGTTTTCCAACGTCCTCTATATCCTTTTACACCCATGTTGGGTCCATCTGGATGCTCTCTGGTCCCCCACTTCCCAGTGTGAGTATTGGTACTGAGTTGAGCAGCTGATGAAGAGATCACAAGTGCAATCTCATCGAGTTTACTGCAGGAAAAAGAAGGAAGCAGTAGGAAGTAAACGTGAAAAAGGAAGTTACACAAAATGCCCCTAAATGAAAATGCATTCCAGAGAGGACAGGTCAGTTTCCCCAAGCGGAGAAGGGAAGAAGGACTCTGAAGTCTGAGCGCATCCAGCCTTTCTTCTGGCAGAATTGGTTGTCATCTCCTGCCTTTTGGGTGATTGATAGGTTGGGGTGATACAACAGATTACAAACAGGTTTACATAACAGGGTGGTTATATAATAGTTTCCCTTTCAATGCATTCATCTTCCTAGAATCATTCATAAAAACTCCACCAGCCCTATGCTAATTAGATGATAATGAGCCCTGGGTCAGTCGTATTTCTCTAGGAGCTCCTTACTGTGTATGTTCCCCAGGGAACAGTTCCTAGCTGCACTTGGTTCCTAGCTACAATTCGGTTCTGCTTGCTCCCGTCAGCCACTTCTTTGTCATCTGTTTACCCTCTGTCAGATCTAACCCTAACGTGTGCCAACTATTTAGCTTGCAATTATTAAAGAGTGCATATGGTATTTGTTTTTTTCCATGTGTAACATACTTTACTTAGGATAATGGTCTCCAGTTCCATTCAAGTTTCTACAAAAGACATTATTTTATTCCTGTTTATAGCTGAGTAATTCTCGATGGTATCCACTCATGAATTTATGGGCATTTATGTGATTCCATGCCTTTGCAATTGTGAGTTGAACTGCAATAAATAGTTGAGTACAGGTGTCTTTTTGATTAAAGGACTTATTTTCCTTTGGGTAGATACCTATCAGTGGGATTACTGGATGGAATGGTAAGTCTACCCTTGTTCCTTTGAGGAATCTCTATTCCATTTTCCATAGAATCTGCATTGACCTTCAGTTCCATCAGTGGTGTATTCTATTCCTCTGCATGCAGGCCAGCACCTACTGTTTTCTTGCTTTTTAAAAGTGGCCATCCTGGCAGTGGTAAGGTAGTATCTCATTGTGGTTTTAATTGGCATTTTCTGATAATGAGTGATGTTGAACTTTATTCCCCATACATTTGTCAACCATTTGTCTTTCTTCTTTTGAAAAACTTCTGTTCATGTGTTTCCCCCACTTTTTAATGGGGCTATTTGTCTTTATCGTGCTGATTTCTAGTTCTTTATAGATTCTGAATATTAGTTCTTAGATGTACCATTTCTGAATATTTTCTACCACTCTGCAGGTCTTCTGTTAACTGCATTGATTATTTCCTTTGCTGTGCAGAAGCTTTTTAATTTAATACATCCCATTATATACTTTAGTTGTTGTTGTATTTGCCTTTGGGGTCTTCATCACAAATTCTTTTTGTAGACTGATGTCTAGAAGAGTTTTTTCCTATGTTTTCTTCTATAATTTTTATGGTTTCATGCCTCACATTTAATTGTTTTATCTTAATTTTTTGTACATGGCAAAAAACAAAGATCCTCTTTCATTCTTTTGCATGTGGCTACTGAATATTACCAGCAGTATTTATGGAACAGGAATTCCTGTCACCAGGGTAGGTTGTTGCCTGCTTTGTTAAAGCACATGATTGTAGATAGATGGTTTTATTTCTGGGTTTTCTATTCTGTTCCATGTGTCTATGTCTCTACTTTTACAGGAGTAACATGCTATTTTGCTATGTATAGATTTGTAATTTGAAGTCTGGTAATGTGATGCCTCTAAATCTGTTTTGTTTAAGATTGCATTAGCTATTAGGGCTCTTTTTTGGTTCCAAATGAATCATAGAATCGTTTTTTTTCCTACATAAATATGACATTAGTATTTTGGTGCAAATTGTGTTGGCCATAAAACACTTTGGGCAGCATGGACATTGTAAATATGTTGATTCTACCAGTCCATGTGTATGGGATGTTTTTCCATCTATTTGTATCATCTATGATTTCTTTCATCATTTTCTTGTAGTTCTCCTTGTGAAGAAAGATCTTTCATTCCTTGGTTAAGTATATTTCTAAGATTTTATTTTCTTTGTAGTTATTATAACTTGTGTTGAGTCTTAGGTTTGAGTTTCAAATTCACTGTTTTAGTGTATAGAAACACTATTGATTTTTATATGTTCATTTTTAACCTGAGATTTTGCTGATTTTTTTTTTAATCAACTCTGAAGGTCTTTTGGTGGGGTCTTTAGGATATTCTAGACAAAAATCATATTATCAGCAAATAAAGACCTACTCTTGACCTATATTTTCCAGATTTGGACGCACTTTATATCTATCTCTTTTCTGATTCCTGTGGCTAGGAGTTCAGTACTATGTTGAATAGAGATAGTGACAGTGGGCACATTTGTCTTGATCCTGTTCTCGGGGGAAATGCCTTCAATATTTACCTGTTCAGTATGATGTTGGCTGTTCAGTTTATGTGGCTTTGATAATTTTGAGGTATGTTCCTTCTATGTCTCATTTATTTAGGGTTTTATTCATGAAAGGGTGCTAGATTTTACTGAATGCTTTCTTTGCATCTATCAAGATGATCATATGGTTTATTTTCTATTTATGTGGTGAATCCCATAAATATTGATTAATGTATGTTAAACCATCCTTGCATCCCTGGGATGAAACCTGCTTTTTCTTTGTGACTCTAAACTCCATGGGAAGGTTTGCTCTCTCCTTTTTCCCCTACTCCTTAATAAAGTCTCATCTGAACTTGATGACTGAGAAAAGAGAGAAGAGAGGAAAGAGAAATGTGTGTGTGTGTGTGTGTGTGTGTGCATGCGCAAAAGACACAGACAGAGAAAAAGAAGTAATAGTAGTTTACAACATGGAAACTTTGAAATATTATTCAATTTCATTTACAAGTCGCCAGTGCTTTGAAAAATTTTCAAGTGGTTTTCTTCTTTCTTATCCTCTGCCTAAGTTTTCCTTTCTGTATATATAAGACAATAGCTTTATGAGTAAAACAAAAGAAGGAATTTTTTTAGAGTTCTTTTAAGTTTTAGAACAATTGAAACATTGCTTACAGTTGTCTCCCTGAGAACTTCATGACATGTTTATGAGAAAGTTCTGTCTTGGAGAAATCCTCAGAAACCCAATGAGATTATTGGTTTGTTTTGTTTTTCCTTAGAGCATTCAGTCCATTAATAAGAGACTGTACTGCCTTTAACTATTCCCTTTTTAAATGAGGATTAAAATTTTAAAGTACTTATGCTTTTATAAATTGTGAAATATTTAAGAAATATTTTTTTTTTACATTCTAACAAATGCACTTAAATTAGGAAAATAAAAATCTAGAACAAAATATGTGTGGAATAAATTTTGAAATATTAAAATGATACATTTACTTGTAGATAAATTCAGCAGGCAGACATAATTTGGTTTCTATGTATTTTTAAAAGCTTACTAATTAAATTCTCAGTGCATTAGTTTTATTTTTAAATAATTAAAAAACTTAATACCATTTAAATTAAAAAAATTAAATTTTAAAAACTTATTAATTTTTAAATCAAATTGACTTTGATTTAAAAAATAACAACAGTGCACAGAGATCTTTAAATAGATGAATAAAAACTAATTATGGGTCAAATTAAAGTAATATAGGTTTGATGTTAGATTTTGAAAAAGACCCCTTGACCTTATATTAAGAGTCAAAATATAAATAATAAAGTCTAAATTATTCTTTATTTGAAAATAATAAAAGAGATTATATGATATTTTAAAGTTTGGGACTTTTTGTTGGTTTGCTTTTGTAAAAACTAATAACTACTCCTATAAATATCATTAAGGGAAATTCACTATGTCTGGAAGAGTCCTTCCAAAAATTGAGATATCAGTATCAGTGTAATAAAGTCATTAGGAACTGCAAAGTAAAAGTCATCTAATTTTTCAAATTTATACCTACTTCTTAGACCTTAAGATTGTTCTTTTCTGGACTCAACGCTGTAGAACTGCCTAAGTTTAATTTCTGAACTGATATTGCTGCATATAATAAGTGAATTCATATCCACCTGTTTGACAGCCATCAGTAGGGAAGTGTTGTTGACCAAGATATAACTCCTAAAAATATATTTAGCTTCACTATAAAAGAGGAAAGGGAACATTTACCAGTGAGCAGTTCTAAGAGGACAGTCGGGTCTTCCTTAGAACGTAGCTAGCCATTATAAAAATACCAAAAATGAAATTTCTTTGTTTTATCTTTGTAGTTACATGACTGTGAATTGGAAGAGGATTTTTCCACAAGAGTTCTCCATCAAAATGTAAAAATGTAAAATTTCTGTGAAATAGCCATTATTTGAGTACTGTTTTCCCTCAAACCAAGTGCAACCTTTGTATCTTTGTAAACATAGTACTCTGAGGAGCCACAGTTAAATGATGGCTGTTAACACATACTTGTGATCTTTTGCTTAGGGCATTTTCAGTTACCAAATTGGAGTCAACAACTGACAGGTTAGCCCAGAGAAATGAGATTCAATATGTGGTAGACAAGGGAAGCAAGAACTCATTGGGCAGCAGGAGAGTTTTTAATGAACTTCTATGGACTCAATGATATAACTTAGGGCCTTAGGTTGAGTAAAACATTTAAAGTGACCACTGAACACTCAATCATCTAAGCACAAGTCTTTTAACTGCATAAATATACAAATAAGATGACATTGCTGGGATTAAAATAAGTATACAATATGGAGCAAAATGAAAAAAAAAGGTATGGACAAGGAGATTGGTGATCCACGAGTATAGACCTCTTGGTGCATTAATATGCTCCAATTAATAGCAAAAGAAATTCTTTCACTTTTATCAATGGCAAAAGCTTGAAATTGTAGCTCTACTTTTTTGAAACTGCTGTTGAATTTAAGGATGTTAGAATTAATGAGATTATTAGCAATCAACACATGGCCTCTGTGAAATAAGATGTTTATACTGAGAAAGTAATGGGCTGTGGTTGAACTGGCCAAACCACTCAATTCATCTCATTAAGAAGTGCATACTAGGATTTAGTCAGGGAGACTAATTGAAAAGAGAAAATGTTGTGTTCCCCCTTAAGCTAATATTATGTGCAATACTATTTTTTATGGTTATTAACATTTTATGGTAAATGGTTTATATTTTAAAAGTGAATCAATAGTCTGGTTCTCAAGTTTTGCTTACACACACACACACACACACACACACGCACACACAACCAAAGTAAGTAACATTTGTTCAATGAGCTGAGATCAGTAGAGCTGCTGAATTGTTTCACTGTTATGGGGTGATACATAGGTTTTTAGGGACAGATGTTAGTTCTATGAAAAGCTGACTTGGCCAAAATAAAAAATCGCATTATCAAAAGACAGAAGCCCTGTGGTTAACAGGCCACAATAGCAGTGTTTTTCACATATCCTTTGACTGTTTAGTTTAGTTAAATTCATGAACCATAAGGCAAAAGCAAACAGAAAAAAAAAAAAAAGGAAAAAAGAAAAGAAAAGAAAAGATCCATTTCTTGTGTCTGTGTTGAATTAAAATATTACTAATCACTGTCCAAAATCCGTTGCTCTTGTAAACATGCCGTAAGTGTTGTGAGAGGGATGACTCAATAACCCCATTTTTCTTTTTTGTCTGTCTGTTGATAGATTACAACTGATTAACATAATTTTTTTTATTATTTTAAAAAATTTCTTCAAGTAAATGAATACAAAGTAGTTTGGTCACTAATTCTACTATTCTGATTAAAAGCTGAACAAATTATTCATAAAAATCAATTCATTTATATAATTTCCCTTATTATATATTTTGTTTTTTAAGAATATTGTGATCCATAGGTAGAAAAAAGAGGGAATGCTAATTTTAGATCAGGGTTATCATGATAATATTTTTCTCTCCAACTTTACATGAAATAGTTTATCTAAGTTCCTTTAGGTAAACTATTAACATGTCCTAAAAGTCAACTTCATACCTTATAGTGAGTTATTTTTTTTTTAAGTGAGCTTTATTCTTCTTAATTCATCTCCTCTCATAAATGTCTATATAACTGTGTGGATGACGAGAACAAATTAATGAGAACTTTGGTAATTGTTTATTAAAAAATATTGGAACTTTTTTATTTAAACTTTCTAAGATAACTATATCATTCAAAGTTATCAATAGACTATTTTAAATGATATGGATTTAGCAAGATACTGGGAGATATTCCTAGGTATGTTATTATCATCTACTATAAAATTTTTCAAAATCCATTTGGCAAAAATTAGTTTGGGATTTTAAATGGCAATTTGAGAAATGTTTTAAAAATTAAAAAAAAAAATGCCATTAGACAGTTTCATATAAAGTTCAATATACACTTATCAAAGGACCAAGAAATCTGACTCCTGTGTATTTGCCTTAAGTAAATTAAGACTTAAGTTCACATAAAAACATATAAAGAAGCTCTACTAATAAAAATCTCAAACCAGAACAACACAGATGTCCTTCAGTGGGCAAATAGAGGTATACACACTGTAGTGTATCCATTCAATGGAATATTATTCAGAAAAAAAATGAATAAACTAGGGATACAACAATTTCAATAAATCTCAAAGGCATTACTTAAATTACCCTTTACAAAATTAATACAAGGCCATAGGTGGGAACTGTGATCAGAGAAAATATATGTATAACCAGCCATTGTTCCCTAGCTTGCTTTCCTATAATTGCTAACTACTCAGGAGTCATATAACTGATGGTCATAAAGATGCCTGACTTTCTTCATTGCTCTCATAGATAACATCCCCCTCATGAAACGTAAGATTAGTTTTTGAGGTTACTTCCAGGCCCTGCATTTGGGTAGAACAAATTACCCACCTAGACCAGTGACCCATACCAAGGAATTGACTCAACTGGCGACCCTTACCCAAGACCAGACTCAGCAAAGAATTTCTACACCCTTATAGTTCCCCGCCAAACCTGACTTATTAGCAGACTCAATTGGCTTTTGCCAATCAGCCTATCTCTAAAAACACTTTCTCCCAAATTTTGGGGGAAATGGATTTGAGAACTTCCGCCTCCTCCTCACATGGTGCCTGCAATATTAAACTGTTTTTCTGCTGTGATACCTGGTGGCTCAGTATATTGGCTTCCTCTGGAGAAGTGGACAATGAATGTGGTTGGGCTGTATTATTAGCTGAGTTTAAAAACAAAATCTATTTATATGACATTTTCCAAAACATAATACATGAATTATGATTCCACTGTAAAGATTGTTTAATTGTTCCTTTGACCTTCTACTTCCCTTATATTAAGATATTCAACATTTCTTGAATATAATTTGGAAAACAGAGTCCTGAAAATCCTTACAAATTACTCAGTAGATGGAAGAAGATTGTGCGCATTTTGGGGATAAGTTCTAAATTATAAAGTTATGATAAAAAACATTTTGCTTAATTCGAGTGTGACTATAGCAACTGTACCTATAATTAGAGACCAGTGAGGAGTGATTCCTTATGAAAATCTGCTTTGCCATAGGATATTTTAATTAAAGTAGAAATATTTTGCAAAAGAAGCAATGTATTTTTTTTTTTAAGAAGAAGTAATGAGGGGGGATGTGTATGTCTTCTTTACTTCTGTTTTCTTTCATGGACCATAAAACTAGAAAAATTATAATTATAAAAGAAAGATATATTTGAAAAAGATATACTTAATAACATTCATTCTTAAATACATTATGTAAAAACATAATAACTTTGTTCATATGCTTAAACTTCAACTACTGCAATGCATGATACCTGTCTGGAGAATGAACACTTAGCAGAATATCCATTACTACTAAAGATTGAGTGTTCAAAGAATAGATCACTGCCTGTCATGAATTACATAATAGATGGGAAAAGAAATGCCTACAAAGGTAAGAATGAGATAGTTTTTAAAACTGATAGAACCATTCTGTATGCTGTTTGTAGTGGTGGCTTCACCAATCAAAACCTGTTAAAATACATAGAATTGTCCACCAACATAAAAAAAAATGTTAATTTATAAAATGGTAATTTTAAAAATAACAAATGACAAAACTATAAAGGACCTAAGTGTCTGGGTCATCAGATTATCAACTTTCATAGATAAGCACTTGGAAAAGTCCTGAGAGGAGTGGTCAGAGCAAGATGGTGGAATAGAAATATCTCCTTACTAGGCACTTGTGGCAAGGCAAGGGAAAGAAAACCCCAACAACCACTGGCTGGTGTACCTACCCAGGAACATCACTCTGGAAGCACAGTGAAGCAGACTATAGAATCCATAAAGGAGGTCTGGACCTGAGGGAATCCAGTTTAGAAGGTGAGAAATTGGGAATGAGTTGGGACTAACTAGCCAGGCCACCTGTGGAGGACTGGGGACAGAAAAGGGCTTTCTGGCAGTTTTTTGATTTGGGGCTTATCTGATCATTGGACAAGCCTTGGAAGGTTTAAAAGAGTGCCTGGACTCAAAGTGTCCAGCAGCTGGGATTGAATAACCAATGATGTGGATCTCCCATCAGCTTGCTGCTGACTGGGCACTACTATTGTGGGAAGGCCGTGTGGGAGAAACAATCCATAGGTCCTAAGGCATGGCTGGTTCTGGCGCATCTGCTGAGCTTGGGGATCCACCCCTGGGATAATCAGAGTGATCCAGAAATTGTTTTCAGGGGGACACTATGTGACATACCTCCTGAAGAAGCAGGCAGAGCTTTAGGACCCCCAATCCCGTGGGAACTGAATGCTGACAAAACAACCAGGCCATGGTTGATGGTAACTAAGTCAAGAAAACAGGACCTAATCTCCACCTCTACAACTAGAAAGTGGCTTCAGTCCCTAATTTTTCACTGCAAAACAGTGTATGTTCTCCATCTCTTAACACAACAGTGTCACCTGGTATCCAGGCAATATATTATGAATACATTATGAACATAAGTATCTTTGCTTTTTTGTTGTTGTTATTGTTTCTTTGTTTTTCTTTTCTTTTTCTTCTTTTTTTTCTGATTGCTTTATATTATTATTATTTCATTTTCACTATCTTCAAAAGCAAGGGCTCCTCCATTTTTATTACGGTTTTTCAGCCCTTTTAATTCTCTCTTTCTTTTTTATTTCTCTGCTTTTTTCCTCTCTTTTGTAAAGATTTTTCCACTCTTATTTTCCCTCATAAATTTCTGATACAAAAGCTAAGATATCCCTTTTTTTATCTTATATAATTGTATCTTCAATTTTCTTTATATATATATATTTTTTTTTCTTTTCTCTGAGTGCTGGGAGGTCACGACATTGATCTGGCTAGGGGGTGTCAAGGCATTGGTCTGGCTTTATGAGGCCATGGGCTCACGGTCTAGAGTGTCTTCCTAGTTTAGGACTTTGCAAAGACAGTATTGGTAGGTCCCCACTGAGACATACTGCTAAAATTTTTAATTTTATTTTATTTCTTTTATTTCTTGTTTATCTTGTTTGTCTTTTGTTTATTTTCTGTTTCCATATTTGGTGAAGATAAGGTCTTGCTTTTGCCCAGGCAGGTAAGGAGCTCCTGACTTCAAGGGACCTACTCAACCCAGCTGCCCAAAGTCCTAAAGTTGTGGGTGTGGGCATAGCACTCTGCTGAACACCACCATTTCTCCATTTCTGCTGTCATTCTCTTTATCTTCTTTCACACTCCTTTTTTTCTTTGTCTCCCCTTTCTCCCTTCCTTCTTTTTACCCTTATCTTCCTTTTGGTTTTATATGAGAAGGCCACTTCAACACCTACACTCTGAGACACGGTAATTTAAAGCAAAGAAGGCAGTGAGCAGGAAAAAATAGGAGAAAGAAAGGAACAGGAATAAAATACACATGATGAGGAACCAACAGAATAATTCTGGCAACATGAAAAACTAAACAGAGCATCGCCCCCCCCCACCCCCCACCCTGCAAGAGACCATCAGGAGGCTACTGCAGAGGATTCTTCCTATAAAGAATTAATAAAAATGACAGAGAGGAAATTTGAAATATGGATGGAAATGGTAATAAAGGGAATTAAAGACAAAGTGAAAAAACAGAACCAAAAAGTAGATGAAAGATATGAAGAATATAGAAAGGATATGGCATACCTTAAAAATTTGAAGGACTCAATCAGCAAATTTAAAGACGAAGTAGATCTTAGTAAAGTATCTCAAGAATGGAAGAAAAGGTATCCAATGTACTCAGTACTTTTATGAAACCAATTTATAATTACTCACACTTCCTTATGAAAGATCACAACTATAGAACAGGATAAAGGAGAGAGGTAGAGGGCCTGGGAGGGGAGAGGGGAGGTTTGATAGATGGAGGATAAACAGTGGTACCACACCCATAGAGCATATTGCAAGGGTACAAGTCAAATTTATCAAGAATAGAACATAAATGTCTTAACACAATTATTAAGTAAATGAGGTGAAAGCTATGTTGATTAATTCGATGTAAGCACTCCAAATTGCATAAAAAGTCAACACATTGTACCTCACAAATGCACAAATGTATTCATGATCTATGTGTATATGACTTAATAAAAGGAAAAAAAAATAAAGATGAAGTAGAAAGTATCAACAACAGATTAGACCATGAAGAAGAAAGAAACTCAGAGCAAGAGAATAAAGCTCTTGTGCTAACCCAGGTAGTTAAAGAGGCAGAAAAGAAGGGAAAGAAAGCAGAACATGTTCTCAGATATTTGTGGACTTCATGAAGCATTCAAACATACAAACTATAGTGATCCTTGAAGGGGAAGAATACTGTCCCAAAGGAATGGAAGCCCTACCAGAAGATATCATAAATGAAAAATTTCCACATTTCATGAAATTCTGAAACACTTCTTTTGGAGGGCTATCAAACCCCAGGTCATCTCAAAACAAATGAAGCATTTCCCCCAGATGCATTGTAATAAACTTCAAAGTCGTGATGAAAGTGAAAATTCTGCAAGCATCCAGGAATAAGCATCAATTGACCTACAGGAACAAATCCATCAGGGTGACAGCAGACATTTCAGCTGAAGCTTTCCAATCCAGAAGAGAATGGTAATCTACTTTTGACTTTCTTAAAACAATTATCAGCCAATAATTCTGTATCCTGCTAAACTAAGCTTCAAAAGTGATGGAGAATTCCAGTATTTTACTGATAAGCAAACACTGAGGAAATTCACCACAATAAGACCAGCTCTACAGGAAATATTTAGAGCTATTATCCACACTGACCATCACAATGGACCACCAACAAATTAAACACTTAGAAACTATAGAACAAAACCTAGCTTCCACAAGAGTGCACAGGATAAAACTAAGAAATGTCTTTAAAAAATAAGATGAATAGAACTCCACCATACTTATCAATTATTTCAGTAAATATTAATGGCTTGGATTCCCCACCAAAGAGGCAGAGGCTGGCTGAGTGGATAAGAAAACACATGCCATCCACATGTTGTCTCTAGGAAACACACTTAACTTTGAAAGACAAATTGAGACTCAGGGTAAAGGGTTAGAAAACAATATTTCAGGCAAATGGAAATCAGAAGAAAGGAGGAGTTGCAATCTTATTTTCAGATACAAGTGGATTTAAAACAACTAAACTTAAGAAAGAAGAAAGAAAAAGATGGTCACTTCATAATGCTCAGGGGAAAAATACAAGAGGACATTGCAATTCTAAATATTTGTGCACCCACTTAAATGCTCCCAGACTTATAAAACAGACCTTGGTGGGTCTGAGCAATAAGTTATCCCATAACACCATAATTCCTGGGAACTTTAACACCCCTATGAAAGAATTGGACAGATCCTCTGAACAGAAACTAAACAAAGATATAAGAAACTAAATGTGACTCTAGAACAAATGGGCTTCTCTAGAACAAATGGGCTTAACAGACACATACAGAACATATTATCCAAAAACTAAAGAAAATATATTCTTCTCATTGGCCTATGGAACCTACTCCAAAATAAATCATAACCTAGGATACAAATAAAACCCCAATGAAATTTAAAGAATTAAAATTATACCTTGTATCTTCCGAGACCACAAGGCAATAAAGGTGGAACTTAACACCAACAAAAATTTTCATTCCCACACAAAGGTATGCAAACTAAAAAACCTTATGCTGAATGATAGTTGGATAACAGAAGAGATAAAGGAGGATATTTTTACATTCATCAAACATAACAACAATTAAGCTACAAGTTACCAAAATCTGTGGTATACAGAAAAAGCAGTCCCAAGAGAGAAATTTATTACATTAGTTGTCCACATCCAAAAAATAGAAAGACAGCACATTAACAACCTAATGAATCATCTCAAGGAAATGAAAAAGGAAGAACAATCTAAGCTCAAACCGCGAAGAATAAAAATAACAAAAATTAAATCAGAAATAAATGAAATTAAAAACAAAAGAATCATTCAGAAATTTAATGGAACAAAAAGTTGGTTCTTCAAAAGATAAATACAATTGATAAACTTTTCACCAGATTAACTAGAAACAGAAAAGTAAAATCTCCAATAAACTCAATCAGAAATGAAAATTGAGAAATAACAACTGATACCACAGATATACCAAGTATTATTTCTCGCTACTATAAGAAACTCTATACCCAGAAATTTGATGATGTGGAGGAAATGGATCAATACCTGGGATAATATCATCTACCTAGACTTAACCAAGAAGAAAGATCTCTTCAACAGACCAGTATCAAGTACTGAGATAGAAGAAACAGTAAAAAATCTTCTAACAACAACAACAACAAGCCCTGAACCAGATGGCTTCACACCAGAATTCTATCAAACTTTCAAAAGTAAGCTTGTACCCATGCTGCAGAACCTATTCCAACACATCAAGAAGGAAGGAACATTCTCCAACATTTTCTATTACCATGATGCCAAAATCAGGAAAAGACCCAACTAAAAAGGAGAACTACAGACCAGTTTCACTAATGGATACAGATACAAAAATATTCAATAAAATCTTAGCCAATACATTACAGCTACACAATAAAAACATTATACATCACAACCATGTAGGCTTCATTGCAGGGATCCAAGGTCAGTTTAACATACACAAACCCATCAGTAGAATTCACCATATCAATAGAGGCAAAGACAAAGACCTTATGCTCCTCTTAACAGATGCAGAAAAAGCATTTGACAAAATTCAGCACCCTTTTCTAACAAGAACACTTAAGAATATAGGCATAGATGGCACATTTCTTAAACTTTTTGAAGCCATCTACAAGGAACCTGCAGCTATCATCATACTGAATAGAGTAAAACTGAAAGCTTTTCCATTTAGAAGTAAAACCAGACAAGGATGTCCACTATTGCCATTATTATTCAATATTGTGCTGGAAGTTCTAGCTAATATAATCAGGCAAAAGGCAGTTAAAAAAGTCATTCCAATGGGGGTAGAGGAGGTAAAACTCTCGCTTTTTGCTGGTGATGTGATCTTAGAGAATCTCAAAAGATTCAAACACAAGACTTCTGGAATTGATCAAGAAACACACAAATGTCTCAGGGTATAAAATCAATATCCACAAATCAGTACCCTTTGTATATACCAATAACAGCCAAGTTGAGAAGTGAATCAAGAACACAGTAGCTTCAAAGAAAATGAAATACTTAGGAGTACACCTAACAAAAGAGGTGAAGTATCTCATACAAAGAGAATTATGTAACCCTAAGAATAGGAAGCTTAAAAGACATTAACAAATGGGAGAGCGTACCACCCTCCTGACTGGGAAGAATCAACATTGTTAAAATGTTTTTTCTACCCAAAGCAATCTACAGATTTGATGTAGTTCTCATTAAAATATCAAAATGATACTTTGTAGAACTGGAAAAAATAGTTCTTCATTTTGTATGGAACCAGAAAAAAACCTCATATAGCCAAAGCAATTTTAAGCAATAAAAGCAAAGCTGGAGGCATCACTCTACCAGACTTCAGGTTATATTACAAGTCTACAGGGATCAAAATAGCATCATATTGGAAAAAAAGTAGAGACATAGAGATAAGGAAAAGAAGAGAAAACCAAGAGATGAAACCAGTCTCTTACAGCCATCTGGAGTAAACCAAACAGAAGCATACAGTGGGGAAAATAATCCCTATTCAATACATGGTGCTGGCAGAATTTGATAGCCACATGTAAAAAACTGAGACCGGACCCACACTTTTCATCACTTATAAAAATTGATTCAAGATAGACAAAAGACTTAAATCTAAGACAAAATACAATAAAAACCCTAGAAGAAAGTATGGGGAAAATACTTGAGGATGTCAACCTGAGGAAACATTTCATAAAGAAGACTCCAGAGGCAATTAAAACAACAACAACGAACTAATGGGACTTAATTAAACTGAAAAGCTTCTGCACAGCTAAGAAAACAACAATCAAAGCAAAAAGATAACCTTCAGAATGAGAAAAGATATACATATTAAAAATCGGACAAAAGTTTGATAACTAGGATCTATAGAAAACCCAAATTATTCAACAATAAAGAGCAAACAATCCCATCTATCACTGGGCAAGAGACATAAACAGAACCTTCTCTGGTGAAGACAGAAGGATGGCTAACAAACATGAAGAATGGCTCATCATTCCTAATCATCAGGAAATGCAAATCAAAACCACCCTGAGATATCACCTAACCCCAGTAAGGCTAACCCACATCACAAAGTCCCAAAGCTGTAGATGCTGGCATGGATGTGGAGAGAGGGAAACACTTTTACACTGCTGGTGGGACTGTGAACTAATACAGCCTCTTCAGAAGGAAGTATGGGGAATCTTCAAAGATCACAAATTAGACCTTCCATTTGGCCCTGCAATCCCACTCCTAGACATCTATATAGAAGAAAAAAATCAATTAATCATAAAGACATGTGCACTAGATTGTTAACTGCAGCTCAACTTACAATTGCCAAGATGTAGAAACAACCTAAATGTCCGTGAACTCAGGAATGGATTAACAAGCTGTGGTATATGTATACCATGTAATACTATTCAGCAATAAAAAGACAAAAACTTTAAATCCTTTGTATTAACTAGATGGAGTTAAGAGTAAAAGTGTGACAAGAATGGAAAAGCAAATATCCAATGTACTCAAGAATAATATGAAGCCAGTAGACAATCTAATTCACACCCACAGAGGAGAAAAACTCATTTTAATTCAAGTTTTGGGGAGGAGGAATGAAGGAGGTAAGAGAGGGGAGGGGGCATTTGGGGTGCTCTCAATAGACACGATGTTGGGGTATATGGCACACCTTTGGTGTGCAGGACACACTTACATGTGGGACGCTACCTAACAAATTTAAATGTTGTGACCCGGTTGTTTGTACCCTCACATTAACCTGAAATTATATATGTGTGTGTGTGTGTGTTATTTTTTTAAGAAAGAGAATTCCATCAAAATAAAAAATAATAATAAAAGTCCTGAGAATATTAGAGAGTGAAAGTGGGAAGCAGAGAGGAAGAAATAGTTCCAAATTACACATTTTAGCATCAGCTATGAGGCCATCTGGTTTTGAGAACACCATAGGAAAATAGTAATTGCTAAGGTGCTCTTAAAACCCGACACCCTCTGCCTTACTTCAACTCAACAAATAATGCACGGAGGTCTTACCACAGTACTTAAGCCCTAAGTGGCACTAGAGATACAAGGAAAAGTCTGCGTTTTCACTTAAGTGCACTCAGTTCAGTGGAGATTTAAATAAAGAAGTGAATTCATTTGGGTTTCTGGAACAACACACAGTTCAGCAGACTGAAAAGCTAGAACTTGTCTGCTGAGATACTGTGGTCTTTGGCTGAGTTCCCTGCTATGAGGTACACAGAAATCATTAGTTATTTTCACCCTTCACTTTGCAAGGTGTCTCTATGTTTATTTGGTTCTTCTGCTCTGTCAGATTCAGAGCAACTTCAGAGCCAAAGAGCATACCCACGACTGATGTTCATGCGTGGCCCTGCTCTGTGCCTTTTACACAGTAGGGGTGACATAAATAAGTATGAAATTTAAAGTAGGTGTGAAAGAGGCATTTTTTTTTTTTCAGAGATCATGGTTTTAGCTTGTCTATTCCCCACCTTTCCTCATCTTATTCTTCAATGTCAGTGTCCCTGGTGGAAAACTTAAGACATTCTCCAGTTCACATAGAAAGACACTTTACTATAGTCAAGTATCACTGAGTCTTGATAATTAAATCCTGAACAATCTACTTGGATTGACAGAACTGTTTCCTCCCTCCAAGAGTACATTTCTTTTCCATATGGGCACTATTTTTTTAAAGCACTTCCTTCAGTCATGGAGCTATAGCTGCAGCCCTCTCACTTTCTTTATCAATTCTGCAAAACAAAAGATAATGAAGAAAAAAACAGCAGGAGTCTAAAATTCTTTATCTCTGAGATGGAAGAGTGGGGCTTCCAGCTACGCTGGGTGCACTTCAGAGCAGGCCAGGAGAGAGAAGAAAAGATCACGGAATGCAGAATCCTTCATGATTTCACAGCTGCCAACCCATCCTGTTTTCTATTAAGGTCAATGATGTGGCTTTTATGAAGTTCCCTTTGTCTCAGTTGAAAAAGTAACTTGGCCACAAATTTTTATTTAATTTTCTTTGGAAACTAAGAAATGTGCATCAATGTGATTTTTAACAGAACTAGGTCTCCAGAGTTAATGAATCACTTTTAAAATAAAGGCATGCTTGTTTGCTCACCACACTAATGCCCTAAGAATTTAAGACAGCAATCTTTAAACCAGAGAAGCTTGGCTTCCGTGGTTTCGTTAATCCACAATCCAGGTGCCTTGTTTGGGTATTAATATGAAAGAATCCACCAGCTGATCCCCTATGTCCCTGGCACTAACACCTCAGTGGAGTGTAAATGGATGGTAACTACTTATCCCTGAAAAAAAAAAAAAAAAAGAGGACTGAGAAATTGCAGACAACGATGATGATGGATGGGCTAACAGTCCAGACAGGCAATGCTTATGAGTGGTTTTGAACTACAGTGGCTGGAACACATTTTTCTGTATTTCACCATGCCTTGCTTCAAAGTTTGCATTCATCAGTCTTTATCACTAGCAAAATATAAATGGACTGCCACACTATACCAGTAATATGATAGAAAGGGCTGTCCAGATCCTAAAACGTTTGGAAACAAACATCATCCGGCTGCTGCCCTCCCCCCTTATCTTCCAGGGTCTTGGAGACCTCAGCCGTGAGAGCTCTGCTGCGTGCAGAGCCGTCCTCTGTGGGTGAAGTGTGCTGGAGACCTCAGTGTGAGAGCTCCACTGGTTACAGAACTGTTCTCTGTGGCTGGAGTGTGCTGGAGACCTCAGCCGTGAGAGCTCTGCTGCGTGCAGAGCCGTCCTCTGTGGGTGAAGTGTGCTGGAGACCTCAGCCGTGAGAGCTCCACTGGTTACAGAACTGTTCTCTGTGGCTGGAGTGTGCTGGAGACCTCAGCCGTGAGAGCTCTGCTGCGTGCAGAGCCGTCCTCTGTGGGTGAAGTGTGCTGGAGACCTCAGCCGTGAGAGCTCCACTGGTTACAGAACTGTTCTCTGTGGCTGGAGTGTGCTGGAGACCTCAGCCGTGAGAGCTCTGCTGCGTGCAGAGCCGTCCTCTGTGGGTGAAGTGTGCTGGAGACCTCAGTGTGAGAGCTCCACTGGTTACAGAACTGTTCTCTGTGGCTGGAGTGTGCTGGAGACCTCAGCCGTGAGAGCTCTGCTGCGTGCAGAGCCGTCCTCTGTGGGTGAAGTGTGCTGGAGACCTCAGCCGTGAGAGCTCTGCTGCGTGCAGAGCCGTCCTCTGTGGGTGAAGTGTGCTGGAGACCTCAGCCGTGAGAGCTCTGCTGCGTGCAGAGCCGTCCTCTGTGGGTGAAGTGTGCTGGAGACCTCAGCCTCACGTGAGAGCTCTGCTGCGTGCAGAGCCGTCCTCTGTGGGTGAAGTGTGCTGGAGACCTCAGCCGTGAGAGCTCTGCTGCGTGCAGAGCCGTCCTCTGTGGGTGAAGTGTGCTGGAGACCTCAGCCGTGAGAGCGCTTCTGGGTAGGGAGCCGTTCACTGCGGGTGAAGTGCGCTTGTTCTGACACTGCTGGAGCTGCTTGCTCTCCCTGAGCTTACAGAGAGGGAGCTCCAGTTTCTCCATTGTAAGACTTTGCTATTTGAGCTGTTTGCAAACAACACCCCAAGTTTAAGAGCTGTTTTCTCTCAGCTGCAGGTAGCCAGATAGTGCAAATAAAGACTTTCCTTCATCATTGTCTTTTCTTGAGTTGAAAAGGATGGAGGAGGTGCTAACATGCCTTATTGGTTCCTTCACCATTATTTGAGATTCATTTCAGTATCTTTACCCCCTTTCTAATTGTTTTAACCATGTTTGTTCTTTATTCTAATGTTTTGACATCTTGGCCCACTACTGACCGTGGAGGAGAACCACCCTTCCTGGCATTAGCCAACTCCTAGAGATAGTGAACGACTCTTCTGTGACACACCTATTATATGGGCACATCTGTTACATGGAAACCAACCAATCCAGAGCCTGTACCCCCAATTATTTCCTTTATAATCTCTCTACTCATCATCCCAGGGCCAGGTACCAGACAAAAAATGACAGTTCTAATGCCCCAGAGCCTGCTGAAACTCCAACTAGCCAATCCTAAACCTGTTCACTGTCTGGCCCAGCTCTTCCTGAGAAATCTACTACCAAGTTTCTTACCCCATTTTCTCTTGCTCTTTTGCTTGTCTGAACTCCCCGCTTCCTCCTCTGCCTGCCCACGTGGTGTACTGAGCATAAAAATCTCTCTTCATAAGCCGTTTCCTTGTCTGTGTATCTTATCACAGCTGATTAAAACAAATCCCAGTTGCCTTTAAAACATCAATCTAAATCCTGTATATGTTCTCTTCCTTTCTTATAAGTCCAATAAGATGATTGTCAATCAAAAGTGTTTTTCTCAGGTTGATCATTATTAATTCAGCTAATTCAGATCAACTCTTTTAAGTTACCAAAGTCCCTACCTTAGTGAGATTCTTTGGCTTTGGTGAAAAATCCACCCTATCTGTAACTATATTTCTGTTTGAAATGCACCTCTATTCCTTTGTTAACTTGTATTACTTAAACACTGAGTAATCTCATAATCTATAAAACGCAATCCAGCACTCGTTCTGTCATTCAACACATGAATTGAAATGCGTATTAGGCATCAGGGAATGCATTACAGATACAAATATGAATATATTGTCCTGCAAAAAAGGTGGAGAGCTGAAAAGGGGGGAACTCACTTTTGAGTAACAAGGAGGTTTTATAGAGAAAAGAAGTTAAACTCTGCATCTGGAGAAGAGCAATAATCATTCAAGACAGAAAGACTTCATCTATAAAGACACCAAAAGCTGAACCATCACGGGATTTATTTAAAATAATGAAGATTCCAAAATTCCTGGAATAGCTTGAGATGGAGGCTGTAAATGTTAGGGTGTGATCAGACAATAAGGATTCTTAAATGACAAACTACAGGATTTACACTTTACCTTCTGATTGTAAGGGGTCAAAATAGGAGAGTAATAAAATGAGATTTCTGTTTCAGAATGATAATGTTGTTAGCATTTTGGAGGATCGGCTGGAAGAAAAACAGATCCAAAGTAATAATATTAGTTGGTAGGCTATCACCATTGTTCAGGTGGGGAGATGACAGATGTCCAGTCCAGATAAGGACAGGGAGAGAAAAGAAAGGTGCTGGTAGGTGTGGGGGCCCGATGTCAGGTCCCCATGTTCCTGGTTCTTGGTTCCCAGTATGGAAGAATGGTTACTGGTACTGAGTTGACTGAGTAAGTGAGCAGAGCAAGCAGGAAAAGTGCTAGAGTTTACTGGAGCATAGTACCCTGTTTTCCCCCAAATAAGACATCCTCTGAAAATAAGACCTACTTACAGGAAAGAAAAGACATCCCCTGAAAATAAGACCTAGCGCATCTTTGGGAGCACACCTTAAAATAAGACACTGTCTTATTTTCGGGGAAACAGGGTATGTTCCAGAGAAGGAATGGGTCAGCAACCATGAGTGGAGGGGACCCTGAATTTAGTAAGATTTCTTGTTTCATGCCGATTCCCTAATTTTATGTTCAGTGGGAGGTGGAATACTCATGGCTTTTCTTGGAAAAAGGTAGAAAATTCCTGAAATTGAGAGGTGGCCATGGTATTTGTAAACTGTCATGGTGCTGCTACCTGTGATTAATGAGAGTAGGCACGGAGGGACCCTGTTACCTCAACTTTTACCCTATCAAGGCCTTGATCATGGCCCTACTTTGTGGTTTGTCTGTCTCTCTTGGGTTGTTATTTGTCAAACATCTGGTCAGTCCTTGGAGATCCCCGTGAAATGTTCTTTCCTAGAAGGACCCCCCCCCCCCACACAGAGATCCATTTGTTCTTCCTAGTAGACAAAGCCTCTCTTAGCATCATCTGTTTCTCAATGGACATCCCTAGACATAGCAACTGTTCCCCTTCCTCCTCATCCCTGCCTAACACTTTGAAATGTAAATTAGAAGACTGAAATCAAAGAAAAAAAAAACAAAGATAATTTAATATGCGAAGTAAGAAGAGGTGAGTTGAAAAGGTTTTCAATGGCTCTTATGCGGTTAACTAGTATTAATAAGTAGAAAAGAAAAAGTTGATACATAACTCTATAAATTCTATATTTCTTATCTGAGCAAGTTATATTAAATAAAAGACAAAAGAAATTCTAAATATGTTGGAGTCTGTGATACATCCCAAATAGTTGTTAGAAAATAATACACAAAGGCATTATTTTAGAAAGCACAGGGGTGGGTTACATTTCCAATTTTATACACAAATGATTGTAATTGATCTTGAAGAACAAAGATAACAAAGATAAAAATGCAAATCTATTAATAATTTTAAATGTGTTCTAAATTTGATCTCATTTCTAAACTAAAACACTTCCATATATATTGTCCTACTCAAGTTTTAAAATAAAAATTATTAAGTTATAGCCCGCATTGTTTCCCTAATACCTCCCACTACTCAACTACAGTTTTAGAAAGTAAGATTCAAAGTCAGGTTGGACTGTCCCATATAAACAAGGAAAACAGTTTGACTCCCTAAATGATAACATTGTAAAGAATGCCAACCTGGGCGGCGTCTGTGGCTCAAGGAGTAGGGCGCCGGTCCCATATGCCAGAGGTGGTGGGTTCAAACCCAGGCCCGGCCAAAAAAAAAAAAAGAAATATTAAAATATTATTCTAAAATTTAAAAAAAAATAAAAGAATGCCAACCTACTGATTTTAGTGTATCTGAGTGTCTATTTTTTTCCAAATTTCAGAGTAAATTGCAGATTTATATGTGAGTAGATTTTACTTACATATCTCCCAAATAAAATGAACAAAATGTATTGTTTAAAACTTGTTATTTATGTTTTACCCTAAGAAGCTCAAAAAAAAAACACCTAAATACAAACAAACAAAAAAAAAAAACACTAAGCTACAAACTCAGCATGACGATGTCACCATAACACTTTTAGTCCAGCATTAGATATTAGAAACAGATAATTTATTTTAATTGCATTATTTTGGCCTATAGATAATTATCAACTGCTTACAGCATAGGCAGAGAACACTTTTACAGAGAATGACCCTATGAAAATTATAAATTATTCCAGAAACAAAATCCTAGTAACACAAAATGGCCTGTGACGTGAATGGCAGTGCCTGTGTGTCAGGGGTCAGTGGATCACATAGGCTTAGACATAACCATCAGTTAGTGCTCCTCGGACAGACAGAGTGTATTTTGACAGAGAATGATCTTAGGAAAAAAATACATGATTCAGGAAACAAAATCCCAATGAGGAAAAATGACCTGCAGAGTGAATGCCAGCGTCTGTTTGGCAGGATGCCTTGGATCAATGACAGGGAGCAGTTAGACACAGCTCACCTCAGAGTTCTGCCAGCCCAGAAGCAACAGCAAATATATTCCAACAACATAATAATGTCAAGAAATATATGTTACATAATTATAAAATTATGGATAATATGTATTATATAATGAATTATATATCTAATTCTTGGCATAATACCAAGAAATATATACAGCATTGCATGTAAGATACAAAATCTGGAACCAAGGTCAACTACTAATATCCTTTGCAAAGGAAAATAGATGCATAGTGTACAAATAAGTATATTGCAAATATACCAGTTCAGGTATGTATAATACCTGGAATTGGGGGAATTTCTATTTCCATAATTTACTCAGTCAGTTGGTTCATTGTGCATCTGTGTACATGATTTCAACTTAAGATGGCAAGGGTTCTAAAAGGTGGTAAAGAAAAATATAGAATAAAAGCCAGGTTTTAACTCAATCATTTATATTACAGTACATACATAAAACTAATATTTTAAAGAAAAACTATGTTTTTAAAGAAAGCTATACTATGACAAGTCTATTTAAGACTTCCTCTCTTTCATAAACAAATGTATAAAATAGCAAAAGAAATAATTGTAAATTGTGATATATAGGATAATCTTAACATTAAATATAAATGGATGTGCATGCATGTGCCCAAATATAAAGTAAATTTTAAAATCATAATCTTTCTTTTTGGTTTTTGGCCGGGGCTGGGTTTGAACCCGCCACCTCCGGCATATGGGACGGGCGCCCTACTCCTTGAGCCACAGGCGCTGCCCAAAATCATAATCTTTCTAAAGATGACAATGACACATTTGTAAGATTATAAATCCCCCGACTCATATCAATACAATACCCATCTAAAGGCAGGACTGATTTGGTATAGTTAGAGATTTCTTATAGGTTTTGTTTGTTTTTTGACATTTCATGTATCCACTAGACTTATTTTAATATTTCTTTTATGTAGTTATGTTAATAATTTGATATACATTTATTTCTTTCTGATTGTATTGAAAATTACTTTTAATTTTCTTCATCTTTACTGTTTGTTAGTATCTTATTATGTAAATCGTAACATCTTTATGGAACTATACAAAACCATATAAGAGTTTATGCTCACAGAAGTCTCATGTATCACTTATCCTTTTCCCCACCCCTACTTTCTCTCATAAATAACTAATTTCATTAGTTTCTGGTCTGTTCTTCTTATGTTTTAAATATCGCCTTTTAAAAATACAAACAAATAATGATATATGTTTTATTCCCCTATTTTTTCTACAGTCATGAATATACTCTAGTCTTTTGCATCTGTCTTTTCCTTACAATATAATCTAGATCAACAAGAAGTAGTGTTCTGCCCTTCCTCAGTATTTTTTTAGTGACTTAGTAATTCATTAGTTGGGTGTAGAATAGTTTGTTTAGGCAATCTTCTATGTATGGACAGAAATATTTACCTAAAAATTAAGTTATCTGGCCTAAAACCTCTTTAGATTTCAATTTAGAAAGGCTTCACAGTCTCCTTCAGGAAGAAAAGAGTATTTCTAATTAATTATTACTATTCTTTTTTTTTTTTTTTTTTTTTTTGAGGGTCTATGTTGCCCTGGGTAGAATGCCATGGCATTCCCAGCTCACAGCAACCTCAAACTCTTGGGCTCCAGTGATCCTCTTGCCTCAGCTTCCTGAATAGCTAGGACTACAGGTGCCTGTCACAGTGCCTGGCTTGTATTACTATTTTTAGTTGAGACGGCGCATTGCTCTTGCTCAGGCTGGTCTTGAACTCCTGAGCTCAGATGATCTAATTATTTTCAATGCATATTTTATACTATATATAATTAAATCACTATTGAAAGGGCATTACATATTACTGTGTAAAATGCCAATGATGCTTATGGCAAAATTAGAGTTAATTTTTTCTTTTATCCTTGTTGTTTATATTTTCCCAATTATCTTTTAGGTATATGAAACACCTTTGTAACTAAAGTAAAATTATATCTAAAATATTTGATGGAGTGTAGGTTATAGAGATAGTCTCTCATATCTAAAAATGAGGAGAACCACAGGCTAGCAGATTGCAGATAGTCTGCTTTGCTATAAAACCGGGGCAAATAATTTTCACATTTTCTTAATTATTGACCTGTCAGAGGCTTCAGTGTATTCATTAATAGAACAGTTAAGTGCTTCAAAGAAAGAAAGTCTAAAATAATATTTTAAAATTCTATAACATTTAAAATCGAAGAATACCTAAAAATAATTTTCAAAATTCTAATAAAGTAGGAGAAATTACAGTGTCCAATTATAAATGTATGAAGCTACAGTCATTAAGACAGTGTAATATTGGAAAAAGATCAGACAATTAGATCAATGCAAGAAAAAAGGGCCAGAAATAGACCCACATATTGATGAATATTCAATATTTTGAGAGTGTATAAAAATAACTATATAGAGAAACAAACAAAAGGTAGAAGAACATTTCTTTGTGTCAAAAACATTCTAATTCTACTCTTTTAGTTATTTGAAGTATGGCCCAGTTATTGTTGATCATGGGAACTTTATTGTGCTATCCAATATTGTTCATGCTGTCTAACTATGAAATATTGAATACCCTAATTATCCTGATTTGATTAATTCATATTGTATGCCTATATTAAAACATCACATGTACCCTATGAACACATATAACCATTATATACCTATAATAATTAAAAATAAAAATATCTTAAAACGTAGAGAAACAGTAGGGCATCCATATGCAAAAATGAACCTCAAGTCATACTTCATACTATGTATAAAAATTAGCTCAATGTAAAACAAAAAATTCTACAACTTTTAGGAGAAGATATAAAAGGAATTCTTTATATTTTGGCATTAGGCAAAGTATTCTAAGACAAGACACCAGAATTGCTAGGTACAAAAGAAGAATATGATTAATTAGACTTAACCAAAAAATAAATAGAGAAAGGGAGGAGGGAAGGAAGGAAACAAAGAAGGAACGACGGATGGAAGGAAGGAAGGAAGGAAGGAAGGAAGGAAGGGAGGGAGGGAGGGAGGGAGGGAGGAAGGAAGGAAGGAAGAGAAGGGAGGGAGGGAGGGAGGAAGAGAAGGAAGAGAAGGAAGGAAGGAAGGAAGGAAGGAAGGAAGGAAGGAAGGAAGGAAGGAAGGAAGGAAGGAAGGAAGAGAAGGAAGGAAGGAAGGAAGGAAGGAAGGAAGGAAGAGAAGGAAGGGAAGGAAGGGAACAAATCTTTGCTCTGTAAATGACACTTTTAAGGGAATGAAAAGACCAGGTACAGACAAGATAAAAATATTTGCATATCACACATCCAACCAAGAGGCTGTATCCAAAATATGTGAAGAACTCTTGAAAGCTCAATAGCATGAAAGGAAAGAACCCACCTAAAATAAATATAAAGACTTGAATAGATATTTTACCGGTGAGGATACAGATGGGCAACAAACACATGAGAGAAATTCAGCAGCATTACGTATAATATGGAAATGCAAATTTGATGCCTCTCCATGCCTTTTAGAGCGGCAAAAAAAAAAATAAAATAAAATACATATGATAATATCAAGTCTTGGAAAGGATGTACAGCAACCAGAACGCTAATCGCTTGGTAATGGAAATGCTAAATGGTTCAGCTATTCTAGAAAACAGTTTGGTAATTTCTGAAAAAGTAGACATGTACCCCCCATATAACTCAGCAATCTCACTCCTGAGTATTTACCTTAGAGAAATAAAAGTATATGTTTATATAAAACCTACAGAAAACGTTTACAGTAGCTCTATCAGTAAGCACGAAAACCTGGAAACAGTTCAAATGCCATTCAGTGGGTGAATGGATAAACACATGTGGTTCACCTGCACAGCGGAATACTACTCAGCAATCAAAATAAAGAACTAGGGATACGTCCAGCATTTTGGATGAACTTCAAAGCTATTCTTCTGAGTGGGAGAAGGCAGTCTCAAAGATTTTACACACTATGTGTTTACATTTCTATGATACTCTTTAGGAGGATAAAATGATAATGAAATGCTCATTAGTGGTCAGGAATGTTGCATGCAAAGCAGTTTTGGGGGAAGATTGAACTGGTCTGTATCCTGAGTAATTATGTGAATCTGTACATATGTTAACTTCATAAAACCATATATTCTAAAAGGCAAAAATATTGAATGTCAATTTTAAAATTTAAACTGGAAAAATAACAAAATATTAAACATTCACGGTCCCTCCATTTCTCATGAGCAACAATTCAGAGCTCTTTGATCCGGCCTCTTCTTGAAAAGGAAAAGGAATGAGAACAATGCCAGAAGGCTCCCCAAGTACCTTGTATGCTCGTGTATTTATATTACTATTATTTTTAAAAGAAACTGACCATCTCACTCCCTCAAATGGAATATCTGTGATTTTATTTTGGTTGCTATTTCTACTTGGTTGCAATTTTCATCTTTACGTTATTAATTAAAATATCACCTACAAAAATCATCCACAGAGAATAAGGAATTTTTTTATGTGCAGGCATGGAAAAAAACATTCTGCTTACCATTTATGCAATGTATTAAGTGACAGAGCTGGATCTTAGTTCACGTGGGATTTTAGAATATTACGGTGCTGGAGCAGGTACTTTATATGCAAATATTTTTCAAAGATCAATCTTCTGTCTCGCAAACTATAAACTGTCATATTTCACTTCGTTTCAATCTGGCATATGTTAAAGTATTCCCTGTCGTGCTTTTATCGTCACAAACAGTAAACTATTCAAAGCTCAGAGGGATGGAACTAACAGCATGTTTATGGAGTTTCATCAAAACAGAGAGAATACAAATTAGTTAATTCATCAGTTTCATTTGTCTGGATAATTGACTCTGCTTTTGAAACTACAACCATAAGATTCTGAAAGGCTAAATACAATGGTTTAGGGAAAGGTGTGACGGCAGATTGAACTATTTCGCTTTATTCTAAATGGTAATGTTGACAGATTGGACATCATAATTTGGTCTCTAAGATTTTGGTCTCACTAAAAGTCTGGTTGCTATGCTCTCTGCTTTTCTTACTCTCAGTTAGTGAAAACAAGGGGAAATTTTAGTGTCGGATTGTCTGTGTCATTCCTTGTTTGATCTATTGGCCTACAAATAAAGGGACAGTTTGATGAGAAATAATTGCTTCTGATTCTATCAGTAGCTGGGTTACTGAACTCCAACCGACACAGCTTATTCTGTTCATCACAGTTTTATTCAACTGTTCACAGACATGGTTTTTCCTTATATTTGTGTAAATGGAGAGAGAAATAATTTTTTAAAATGAAGTGGACTACAACAGTCTGTGGGGCAAGCATGTTGCTTGTAAACAATCTAAACAAGGAAATCTTCTACATCATATGATAAAATGTTCCTTAGCACCAAGCACATTCCTCAGCAAGAACCTATGGATAGATATTCCCTTGCTTAATTTTAAATAATATTGAATATTTTAAGAGGAATCTTAAGCTTTACCTAGTCCAACCCGAAACTGTCCCTACAAATGGATGAAGGGTACAGAATGGAAACTAGAGTACAGGCCCCCAAAACGCTGTGAAAAAAGAGAGTTTCAAGAGGTGGCATCTATTCCCTTCCTTTTGGACCTAGCATAAATAACGAGAAGAATTAGTCACTGCCCCCTTGTTATTTTGATTAAGCACTCCAAAATGTCTAAAAAATCAACACATTGTATCCCACAAATGCATAAATGTATTCATGATCTATGTGTATATGACTAAATAAAAGAGAAAAAAAAATAGAATTGCTACTGTAGAGGGTGCAGCTGGTAGTTGTAAAGACTCTTAACTTTCCCCCCTGACTAACATCACCTGTTCAGAACCTAGGGGTAGCTTTTGAGACACCTTCCAGGTGCTGCATCCCAGTGGACTGACTGACCCACCAGACCAAGAAACTGACTCCAAGGGTCTTGGACCCTCCACCCAACGTCCTGCATTCCGGTAACTGACAGGGTCCCACACCAAAGGATTAACAGTTCCACCTTGCATCCAGCCTAACAGCAGACCCCGACTGCCTCGGCTTTAAAAAACTGTCTTTAAACCACCAAATTGTCTTTAAAAAAAACCTGTCCCCCCAATCCTTGGAGAGGCAGATTAGAGAACTTTCTCCCATCTCTACGCTTTGCACCTTCTCTGCTGTGAACCTGCTGTCTCTGGGTATTGGCTTCACCTGGGCAGTGGGCACATGAACCTGCCTGAGTAGTAACAAATTCACAGATAAGTTCCCGAGCACAAAAGCCATATCTGTTTCTTCAACTGTCTAATTTAACTGTCGAGTAACTAAATGCTGCATAAATGAATTAACCACTGCATCTTAAAAAAGAAAATGTAGCCCAAATAAAATAAAATGAATAGAGAGAGAGAGAACTGACCTGGTTGTACTAGACTAAGCTTCTAACAGCAATTATAACAGTATTTACAAGGTCACAAGCCATCTGCAGTGTAGCCTTGCCAGTCTCCCTCAAGAGGTGGCATCCATTCCCTTTCTTTTGGACCTGGTCTGACCTTATGGCTTGTGTTAACCCATCAAATGTGTGTAACTTCTGATTCTAGACCTAAAAAGAGCTGCAGTTTTGCCTCAGCTGTTCAGAACGCTTGCTCTGGGATGATGGGGAGAGCCGCACGGTGAATGAGAGAACATCCCAACCTCCAGCTCGTTCTTGCCAAGATAGCAGGTGTGTGTATGAAATCGCACAGGACGTCAGGCTCAACCTCCATCTCACTCCCACTGCTTGAGAAATTTATGACACCAGGAAAAGAAACCAATTCACCCAAGTCCTACCTGAATGCTAGCAAATCTAATATCTGTGGTTTTAAGCACCAAAGTTGGAGGTAGTTTGTTACACTGTAGTCTGAAACTAAAACTAGGTCACATGTCTGGTTTTGATGGAACCTTCACAGAAATCAAGTCTTTTTCCTCCTTCCAAATTCAAAGCAATCTAACATTTGCTTTAACTTGTACACAATTTATGTTTCTAGTCTTAATTTCTTTTAATGGTAGAAAACAGTACAAGTGATTTTTCTATAGTCTAAATTTTCTATGATGTATTATGAAGAAACACAAAACTCTCAAAACCCTTAAAAAGACATGAAACTTAAATAATCAGCCCCTGTACACATAATAAAGACTATCGTAATACCAGAAGCAAAATGGTATTAGGATATTTTAGAAATTTTAGAGAGAAATTTTACATATTTTAAGATAAGTACATTTATATTTTCCTTTTCCTGTGATGAGAATAAGAAAAAGTGCCTGGAGCGTTGCCTCTGGATAAGGGAGGAGGGCTGCCAATTCTCATAAATTTCCAACAAGGAGAAATCCAAACTATTATGCTGAACAAATTTTCACAGCTCAGCACTCTTTTTTGTAGCAGAACATTATCAGTCTATAAGTTTTTGGAATCTGGTCTCTTCACATGGCTTATAAGCACATTATTAGTGTTTTGAAGATAAAAATTTTGAATAGAAAGTTATAAAAGTTGAGTATGAAATATGAGGAAATAAAATGGACAGAAAAATTGCATACTCAGTTGTAAAAATGATCCAAAGTTTTTATATACCACAGAATATCAAGTGATTAAAACAATTTCATTTAGTGTTCATGAATATTTATTAATCAGAATGTTACGTTCAGTGCTGAGAACAATAAGGCAACGGAAGGAAGGACGGAAGGAAGGAAGGGAAGAAATAAATCCCAGATTATTTCTTCCATTAAGGAGTTTGCAGTAGAAATAGACAAAGGCAATAAAGAACAAATAGGAAAATGCTGGTGATGTAATTGCGGCCTGAAATGGACAAGCTACACTGACATTTTTTTACCTACCCGTACACCCCCCTTCTCAAGCTTACGTCGGCTCCTTCTGTCCTCCACCTCACAGTCCTCAACCCACAGAAATTAGGGTTTCTACAGTAATGCCCACTCTTGAAAGGAAATGGTTTTACTCAAATTTTTCATTCTATATAAGCCTTTTAAATGTGGCAAATTTGTAGCGCATTGTTCTTTCTCGATTTCCTTTCTAGCTTCTCTCCATTAGTTTATTACCCATTTTAGTCTAAGTGAGGATTCACCTTACATCTTTTGGGTAGAAGGATTTTCGACCCCCAAACTTGTTGTCTAGCAAGAGCTATGAAATTAGACATTAAATAGAACTATTACTTGCATGTCATTAGTATATGACATTCTAAAAAGGAATGGGTGTCAGCAGTGGGCATTAAATCAGTCACTTCAAAAGTAGTTGTACTTAATTTTGTTTTGAACTCCATCTGATGTAAAGTCCCAAGAAGAGACCTGCAGAGGGTCAAATAGAGCCTTCTTTAATGTACATGGGTTGCTAGATGAGGTTGGACAATTCACTTTGTGAACTCAGAGAAAGTGTTACATACCTCATCACTGAATGTCACCACGTCACCTTCAAGGTACTCCCCAACCTATGTACCAATGCCAGCGCCTAGTGAACGCTTCAAAGCAATTTTGCAGCTCTTTTTCTGGAATGACCATCGTAGGAGGTTTGACAATTAAGTTTGTTAAATCATCCCAGAAAGAGTGCTACAAACCTCATTGCCAAATATCACTAAGATCTCCTTCAGAGCACTCTCCTCCGCCATCTGGTGACTGTAGTGATATTCAGCAATGAGGTTCGTAGCACCTTTTCTAGGATGAGTTCGCAAAGTTAATTGTCAGACCTCCTATAATTATAGTTCTGATGGGCATTTCAGAAAAAAAGAGTTCCAACATTGCTTTGAAAGGTGGACTACGTGCTAGCATCAGAGTATAGCTTCCTAAGAGAGGATGATTTTTTTCTTTCTTTCTTTCTTTTTTTTTTTTGAAACAGAGTCTCACTATGTCACCCTCAGAGTGCTGTGGCATCACAGCTCACAGCAACCTCAAACTCCTGAGCTTAAGTGATTCTCTTGCCTCGGACTCCCAAGTAGCTGGGACTACAGGCGCCCGCCACAACGCCCAGCTATTTTTTTGTTGTAGTTGTCATTGTTTAGCAGGCCCAGGCTGGGTTCAAACCCATCAGCCCCAGTGTATGTGGCTGGCACCCTAACCACTGAACTACAGGCACCGAGACATTGGATGAATTATTTAATTTAATTATGCAACTTCATAGATGTTAAGTTGCCTCTGATTTTTAAATATATGTATCCTGAGAACAGCTTTGTGTTTCAAAGATCAAGACAGAGATTTTCACCAATGAACATACTACAGGCAAAGGGAGCATGTAGGAGCCCGTGTCCCTCAGAGGCACGTGCTGGGCTGCTGTGCTTCTCACTCCTGACTATCATCCTTAGTGGTTTTGCCCATTTCCTTTCTAATGATTTACAAATCTACGTATTTAACCCAGATCTTTCTTCTAAGACCAACACAGGTATATTATATGACCACTTCCTGGGCCCATAGCAGCCTCTTCCTCAGCATTTATAAAACTGAACTTCACATTCATCATCTCAAACAGCTTGCCCTATCCATGTTGTCTTAGCCACACTCCACCTGGTGATTATGTAAGCAGAGAAATCTAGTTATGAACTTGTGGTTCTCTTCCCTCACTTGATATAGCCAATCAATTGCAAAATCTTATCTATTTCACCTAAAAAGAAAAAACTAACACTTTTATAGTCAGTATCCTTCCATTATCCACTACCAATCTTAAGGCCTTTGCCTTTTCTTACCTGCACTACTGAAACGTGGCCTTAATTTTTTCCCTGCCTTTTTATTTTCCATCCTAATAATTTCCATCATTTCCACAAAGGTAATATTTGGAATACACAAATGTGATCCTAGCAGCCTAAGAAATAAATTCTTGAAGATTGCCCCATCAACTTCAAAATAAGCCCAAACTCCATTTCAGCTCACAAAGACGCTTCCCTGCCCTGCAGGTTTCATCTGGTGATCCTTCCCGTTCCTAACACCGCACCTCACAGCTTCGGGCTTCCCTTGCCTTCTCTTCTTCCCCTGATTAGGGAGGCTATTCCTTCTGTATAGAAATTATACATACACACGCAAGCACCACAAAAAGTATACACACTTTAATAAAGGTAAAACTGTATTAAATTTATAATGCTCAAGTTATAGGCCTTCTGCAATTAGGAGAATTGTTATCAGTATATGCTGAGTACGACAATTGTAATAGTTTTTTCTTTCTCAAAATGTGTAAATACTTTTTGACACCCTCTGATAGATTATCTCCTTTATTAGCTTGTTAAATACCCTCTTCGTTACAAACCTGTAAACACTCCTCCATTCTATGAAATGTTTCTGAATTTCACACCCCAGCCATCAAGTCCAGCCACAGGGCTGGGTTGAGAATCCTTCTATGGTGCCACTTCTGTCTCAGGTACATAAGTCAAAAAATGTGTTTATCAACACTAATATAAAACCAATATATAAACAACTACACGCCAATGTGAAGGGAAAAGCACAAATATAGTCTAGTAAGGGGCGGGGGAAGGAGAGGGAAGGGAGCGAGGCAGAGGGAGGTGATTGGCACAATGTCACCTAATGTGCACAATGTGAGGGTGTTCAGCAAGCGCCTTGGGGCAGGGCTCAGCTACACTCTTGAACTTTACCTTAGAAATAAATATAATGCAACATAAACATTTGTACCCTCATATTAATCGGAAATTAGAAAAAGAATAAAAGTGTCTAAATGTCTAGTTCCCTTGTTAGACTCTGAGCTCCCTCTAAAGAACATGCACCACACTTGCTTTAGGATTTCTGGGCCCCTGACAGGTGTCTTGCTGTGCTTGGCACACAATGATTACTTGACAATGAATGAATGAATAAGTGCACACAATAATCATTAGTATAATCTTTGAGCAGTTCCCTAAAGTGGAAAAGAATACATAAACCCCTAAAAGCTCAACTTTATAATCTATGAAATGGGAGAAGAAAAAAATGAGATTACATAACATGCAAAATTTGGGGTACAGAGAATATCAGTGCTGTAGAAACTCAGAAATCCTTCCCAAAAGAGGTGGGAGAGTGATGTAAGAGTGAACATTGAAGCTTTGTCTTTGTGGGTGAGTTAGATATGGAAAGTGGACAGGAGGGCAGAGTGAAGACATTCCAGGTGAGGACAGAATTAGCAAAATGGCTGAAGTTGAGCCCAGTGTGATGTTTGAGAACATAAGGAGATGTCTTTCTGGATCAATGGTTGAGCCTTTGTGAGGAGTTGTGAGGAGAGAAGAGTGGTTATTAAACAGATATTTTAAATCACTTTATAGAAGCTACCAATTATCATCATCAGGATATTTTAAAATAGTTTGCTACAAAATTGGAGTCATTAGAAGAAATAACCGGGTCTTGGATTTCTAATTATAAATGTAATTTTTAAATGACTTGTCAAGTCTGAAATAGTTTACTATGATTAAACAGTGTTTCCATTTATTGATATTTCATTCTAACATGCAGAAAAGCTTTTCATTGCCTTGCTACATAATCTTCCATGTTCCATCTCTTGTAGTTCTAAGAACATTTGATTCTCTAGTGAAAACTTATTACCTTACCCTTCCCTGACTTTGACTTTTGCTTACATGCCTCCTCACACTCTATGGTTACACTCTATGTCTTCCTTAAAATACTCTTATACAGCATTTTGCTGTATATAATGAACACTTTTCTGCCCAAATATTGAGGGAAAAATAAGGATGTACGTTATGCATGAGTGGTACTATTTGTTACTAGTGCATAAAATCTCCCATACCTTATATCTGCTCTTGCTTTTTGGAATTATTTGTTGCATACAATGTCTTGAACCATAATATGTTTTAAAAAAGGCTAAAATTCTTGTATAATAAAAAAAGTACCCGAATATAAACAAATAAAAATTCAAATTAAAATATTATAATCAAAGATTTTTCTCCTGAAATGTCTGGGCAAAAAACAAGGGTGTGCATTGTATACGGGAGTGCATTCGACATGGCAACACACAGTGCATCTCTACTTCACAAATTCTTATCCTCAGGAAAGAGTGCAAATGTTCCATCTTTTATGAAATTCTCCTATAGTACAGGGGCCAGAATGCAGAGTGTGTCAGAGCTCAACAGCACAGCACGTTTTCCCTCAATACGTCATCCCAAGGCTTCTCAAGGGCCAAACTGGGCCGGTTTTATATGGAACTTCAGAACCTTACAGAATTTCTAGTCAACAGAATAAGGCCATCCAATGTTGAAATAGCTAATAAATACTGATAAAATAATAATATATGTTGAGTGGTACCACATATTTTTAACTGGCAAAAATCTACTGTTAATGTGTTTATTTTTGTTTTCATAGATAATACTCTATAAAAATAGTCAACAAAAAATAGGGAACTTATTGCCTCTCAAATAAACAAAATTTAAAAAAAATACTAATATGAGCTAGGTAGAGTCAAAAAGAATATTCTCCCATGCTTCTGGTAGGAATATAAATTTCTGAAACCAATTTGGCAATATTTATCAAAACTTTGGAAATACATCAACACTATAAATAGGGTGCATCTTACAAGGGTACATGTGAAATTTACTAAATGTAGAATATAAATGTCTTAACACAATAACTAAGAAAATGCCAGGAAGGCTATGTTAACCAGTGTGATGAAAATATGTCAAATTGTATATAAAACCAGAACATTGTACCTCCCCAAAAAAACTTCTAAAAAAGCTAATTTAAAAGACATTAATACTGCTTCTAACAAAAATACCTGAGGAAAAAATCAGAACAAATAAGAAAATATATGTGTTATTGATGACATGTTATGTAACCATTGAATTTTGTTGTGTTTTAAAACTTTATGTAATAAAACAGGGAAAAATATTGTATTACAAACTGTTTTTGAAGACAGTTAAGATTAACTTGTGCCCAAATCCTATTTCATCTCATGCTACTTAAGTGACTTTGGCCAACTTACTTAGAGTCTCTAAATCATATGTCTCATATTCATAAATTGAGCATGATAATATTAATAGTAACTAATAGTTACTAATAGTAGAATCAAAAATGACAAAAAAAATTCAAAACGATGACTAGCATAAAATAAGTGGCAAAAAATATAAGCTAGTATACCAATGACAACAATGATGATTACAAAGTGGCTTATAAAAAAACAAACTGGAATTTGTGTCGATTAGAATACCTGATCCCAAGATGTGCTATTTTGATTTTGACACAGCTCAGCTGCTAGGATGGCATTTTAGAATGAATTTAAGATTAAGAAACATAGATGACAATTGTAATATTTTCTTTATAAATATTTTTATTGCAAATACAGAGTCCTAATTTTAATTATCATTATTCTCAGCATCGTAGTATTGTTTGTCATGGTTTTCATTCTTAGAATTGATATTTTATAGTTCCTTTTTAGATATTTAAAAATACTTTACTTTTGACAGGATAATTCTGCCACCTTGCTAGCTAATCATCTCAGATCCTACACAATTATTTACATTGTACCATTAATAGCCTGTTTCTTTTTTAAAGCTCAGGCAATCATTGTGAGAATAACAAGTCAGGGTTTTAGATTATTTGAGTTGTCATTTTCCTTTGTGCTTTGTTAAAAGAGATGTCACTCAAATTCATGTCTGATTGGTACTTCCCAAAGAACAAGGATGAAAATTTGCACTTGTCATGAAGTCATGTATAATGATGGTAGAAAAGAAAAGATTGAAACATTTATGAATTTCTTCAGAAGTGCTTGCTATGTAAATGTGCTGAGTGGGATGTTTAAAAAAAAACTTCTTTAAAATCCTATTTATTTGAAATTCATTTTAAGACCCAAATTAATTGGAAGTAGAACATTTGGAGTCACGTGATAACTGCAAATAATTGTAAAGTGATTGCTGCATATCAATCATTTTTGTGACAAAACATTTACTTTGAAAGTATTTAGAGTGAGATTACCCGTCCTGTTAAATTGTAACAATAATGAAATAAAGACTAAGTCAATATATAATCATCTCTAGGAAAAGAGTGAAAAAAGGACAGAGACTAATGACGTGTGCTTTTTATTAAATCTCATAAGCACAAAAAAAAAAAACCCTTAAGCAATGATGAGACATTTTCCTTGTTTACAGATGAGTATCTTTTGTTCTCCACATGTGAGTGTGCAGTGTCTGCACATGGAGGGGCCTCTGTATGGAAATTCTATGTACATGTATAATCTTTGCAAGCAGATGCTTCCAGGGTGACTAACAAACATATTTTCTGTGTGTGACATTATCTAAAATTCTAGCCATCCAAGTAGTTTTATGAATCATTAGCACTTGCTTCTGTACGAAATACATTTGTGTCAGTTCTCTGTATCACCAGAGAAGGCACTAGACAAGCTCCACTTAAGCACAAAGGAGAAATACCTTCTTTAAGTGATTCAAACATGAAGACTTTAAAGTGATAGCACTAATCGACTCCATGCCAGGGACAGTATGAACTATTCTTAAAAAGAAAGCTATTTAAGTTTAGGCAGAAAGATATTCTTTACAAAATTCCTTGCAATGCAAGTAAATTTCTCAGGGTTGCGAATGGAGATTTGGGTGGTAATATAAAAATTGACCTTGGAGAGTTTTAAATATTTTAGAAAATTCCAAAAATCAATTATGCAAACTGGGTAAGTCATTTTACTTTGCACAAGTAAGTTTCACTGCTTCCAGAGACTGGGATTTGCAAAAATGAGGGTATGGGGCTGATCTTTATGGTGAATTCCAGCTTGATAGTCCTCCACAGAGGTAAAAGTGGGATCTTGATCATCATACATGAGGAAATCATCAAAAGTATAAAATGATTTGGGTCTGGTCAAAGATACGATGCAAGTTGTGGGCATTCTGCAAAGGTGAGGAAGACTTCTGGAAAGTGGGAAGAGTGAGAAGGTATTCACTCACTGATTTGATCTGTGCCCACAGGACAGCACCACAGTCCAGGAAAAAGACGGACTGTGGACAATGAATGAAGTTATATAGTTAGTACAAAAGAATCCAAAAGAGACAACAGCCAGTGTGCTGAGGAAAGGGACTTTGGAGTAAAAGCATAAAAGAAAAAAGAAAAATCATGAAACTGAAACAAAATATCTTACGTTTCTGTGGTCATAGATGGACTTTTAAAAAACAGCACAGTCTAGAACTGGAATATAATTAAATATAAAATAAGAACCTTGGTAAAATAAATTAATAACAATAACTCAACTATCATTTGTTAAACCCTCAATACATTTCAGTTACTGCACTAAGATTCTAGATATAATTTTCTCAAATTAGTAACTTGCATACAGGAATCAGCCATTTCTTGTCTGATTAAAATGACCAGAAGTATACCAAAAAGGAGAGAAATCAGAATCCCTGCGAGAAACCAGAGAAACCTGGGAGGAAACTATAATCTGTAATATCTTTGAGGACAAAAGAGAGGAATTTTGAGCTCTATTTCATCCTCCATATGAAATACGCTGCCAGACAAACTGCAGGCAATTAATTCACCTGGTGATAATAGCCACAAAAAATCAAATCATTCATTTCGCTCAGATCATTGGGAATAAAGGAAGAAACAAGAAAAAAAGAAAGAAATCAAACAAGAAAAAAAGCTTAAAATCTAATATCAAAGTAGGGCAATTAATCCTACCCTGGCAAATTATAGTCCTGAGTAAAAGATTCTTTTGCAAATTTTAACTTAAAACAACAAACAAGCTATAAACAACAAAAGTTAAATCACATATTTGAAAAACTGTGTAACATAAGGAAATAGAATACATAGTATAATACTGAAAAGATAAAGAAGGAACATACTGTTTTAAGACTAATAAACAAAAAAAAACAAATAAAATAATTTAATTAAATAAAATAATTTGTTTTAGGAAAGAAATCTTAGCAGTCTTCAGTATTTTACTCCTAAAATATACATAAATATCACACCCAAAACATGTAAAAAAAGAAAAAAGAACAGGCTGAAATTAAGAGAGTTGAGCTTAATGACTAGTACGTATAAAGAGGTGATAGACACATTAAAACAAAGTATTGAATAAAAGGTGTGACTATCCTTTTGCAGGGATTAAGTGTCCATCACGTTCAAGTGCAGCTCCTTTTGGGAAAGATAAAAGAAACTTCCAGACAAGCAAGAGTAAGAAGCAAAATACAAAAATAGAAAGTTAGAAATGGCATATTCAGATAATTTTTGATGATGGCATACGAAATATGTGAAATTAGATTTATAAATTCACTCAAAATATCAAGCAAATTGGCAGTGGAGAGAGAGAGCGTGTTTTCACTCTCAATGGAAGACACAAAGTTCAAGCAAAGGGGCAGGAAGAGCGGTTTACTGTACTGAAGTTTGCAAATCACAAAGAAGCTACAACAGGGACAATGCTTTAAATGGTAGACTATGGGTAGTATTTCCTATAGCTGAAATTTCAAACACAGATTCTAAAAAATAGAAAATGCAGGAGAAACAAAGGTTTTAGTTGACTAATTCAATTAATGTCAAGAGAATAAAAATAAATATACAGAATTAAAAAATACAAAGATTAAAGACATACAATTCACATGTACCAAAATGGGCATCTAAAATACATATTCTTTACAAGTGTACATAAAGCTCCAGATAAAAAGATTCTTTATTTTTCCACAAAGGAAAGCCTATATAAATCCCAAAGAGTATAAATACTATAAAATTATTGTCTGATTAAAAACACAGTCACCTTTGAAACTATTTTTAATCAGAAAATACAAAAACCTCAAATTGCAAGATACTATAAAATAATAATGAAAACATTCTATATCAAACCTCACGAAATATAATCGTAGCCTTAGTCTAGGAAATATTTATAACCTAAATACTTAAATAAATAAGCAATAAAAATGAAACAAATAAAATGTTTCACAAAAAAGGGAACGAAAATAGCAGATATTCACAAAGATGACTTAGAAAATTGTACTACTATCCAAAATATCCTAAAATAAAACAAAATAATAAAATATATAAATAAGTAAATGATAATATAAAGCAAAAAGGAAATAGTAAAAAATATATTAAATCAAAAATAGGCAGGAAATAAAATAGAAACAAAGGAAGTTAATAGAATAATAAGAGACTACTTTCCTCAATTTTATTCAGTAGGTTTGTAAAGCTGGGTAAAAAGATAATTTATCAAAAGGAACATCACACAGAGTCAACATTCTAACCTGGTCACTTGCCCTGGAGAAATAGGAAAAGTATTAAAGGGTATCCTAAAAAACATTGCGTGTAAATGGTTTCATAGGAGTTTGTATCAAATTTTTAAATACATGATAACAATATAATATAGGGATGGCTTTGGGTTCCTGACACTTGTGATACAGCAAGGTGTTTCTGATCCCCTTCCCCCAAAATCAACCTGAAAAGAAAAAAATAAAAACCATACAGATAAGAGAATTCAAGGTATTAAGCACATATGCAAAAGGTAGAAATGGGAGGGAGTTGCCCAAATCACTGATCTTCCCAGGATTAAGAGTAAACACAGGGCAAGGTAAAACCCCATCAGGCACAGGTCTATAGAGCCTTGAGCACAAACAGTTACAAAACCTCAATTCAGTAAAAAGAAAGAACCTTGTTTCCCTTCTGCCGCCTGTCTCCTCCAGCCACTCCCAAACACACTCTAGTAGGGTTGCCAAGAGTATAGACTCTTTCAGTTTTGTTCCTTATTATTTTAAATTTTTTAATTAAAAATCCCCATTTTTGTAATTACAGACATTGTAATAAAAATAAATATTTAACTGAATACCTGTTAACAGCTGTTCTACAAAGCATGGAGAAAAAACACAAGGAAGGTCTCTGATCACCAGGCACTCAAATTCTAGGAGAAACAATAAGAACAGAAATTAAACACACAGAGAACAATGGGACAATATATACAGGGAAGCTGAGTCATATGTAAAATTAAAATGTAACACGGTGCCTAGATTTAGAAGATTAATGACATTTGCAGAACACAAAAAGATCAGTGTCACTGATAAGTTCACTAACTTATCATAAGTTCATAACTGTGGTTAGCTATTTAAAACAAGAACTCACATCTTGGGCTGACTATATCACCTATCCCTTAGACAACCTGTGGTTCTAGTACATTTTTATTGCTCATTTATTTTGCTGGGGTTTTGTTTTATTTTGTTTTGTTTTGTTTTTTATGATGGCCATCATTTCAGAAATTATCTAAGATGGTGGCTGTCACAGCATGAAGAAGTCTTTGGGAAATCTCTTATGGGTTTAGCCCATAAGAATCAACAGGCCACGAAAACCACAATGAGATACTGCAAGATACATCCCACCCATTAGGATGGTTATTATAACTAAATAAGTAGATAAATAAGATGAATACAGGCAAAAAAATGAGGAGCATTGGAACTCCCATGAATTATTAATGGGACTGTAGAAATGGCACATTGCCAAAAACAGTATGGTAATTCTTCTAAAGATTAAAAATAGAATTACTACATCATCTAATAATTCTGTTTCTGAGCATATAATCAAAATAAATAAAAGTGGAAATGTAAACAGATATTGGAACACCAATGTCACAGCAGCATTATTCATAATAGCCAAAAGATGGAGGCAACCCGAGTGTCCAAAGACAGGTGAATGAATGAACAAAATATGGTACACAAGTACACACACACACACACACACACACACACACACACACACATATGTCCACACAATGGGATGTTACTCAGCTGCAAACAGGAAGGGAATTCTGACCCATGAAACACCACAAATGAACCTGGAGGGCACAAGGTTAAATGAAACAAGTCAGTCACAGACAGACAAACACCGTGTGATTGCATTTCTCTGCGGTATCCAGAGCAGTCAGATTCACAGAGATGAAGCAGAATGGCAGCTTCCGAGGGCTTCAGGAAGGCACTGGGGGTTGTAGGGAGCAGCTTAATAGCTACAGGGTTTTGCTTTTGCAAGATGAATAGAATTCTGGTGTTTGGCTGGGTAACAGCATGAATGCACTAATGCCACAGAACCATGCACTTAACAATGGTTAAAATGAGAAATTTTATGTTCTATGTATTTGATCACAATGCTAATTTTTAAAACAGAGTCAACAGGCCAAAAGCTTTAACACAATGTCAAGTGACATCTCTAAACAGTCTGTAGAAAAATAAGGCCACTCACTTGGCCCCTATTCTACACAGTCACCTGGGTCCTGCTGGGGCTGGGGGTTGCTGTTTGTTTGTTTTTTGTCATTCTCCCACACCTGCCCTTTAAACCACCCTTCCCTGCTCCATCACCCCACAGGCAACCATTCTGAATTTGAGGTGAGAGAGTCCCATTGTCTCCATCCAACCAGGAGTTGTTTTCTCATCTGTCCCTGCAACTCAAAGGCTTCACAAATTTTGGTAATTCTATCCTTGTCAATGGATTACCCTGGAAATTACTGTCAGCGTGTCTTCCAGCAGACCTGAGGTTACTTCATGTTTACCATCCAATTTAGACTCCTAGAATTTCAACACCTTTTTAGAGTTTGTTAGGAACTTTAAAGCACCTGTTTAATACATGTGGCTTCTGCTTCTCAAAATCTGAATGTGCTTGATGAAATCACAATAACATTAGCTCCTTCGCTACTGACTTGCTTTATGGCCTGCCTGAGAGGGCAAAGAATTTTAACAGCCTCCCAGGAATTTGAGGGCAAGAACATCTAGTATTTGGGGAGGTGAGAACCAAAGAGAGGGGGACCTATTGTATGACAAAGACAAAGAGGAAAGAATAATTTTATGACTTTTTTTTTTTTTTTTTTTTTTTTGTAGAGACAGAGTCTCACTTTATGGCCCTTGGTAGAGTGCCATGGCGTCACACGGCTCACAGCAACCTCCAACTCCTGGGCTTAAGTGATTCTCTTGCCTCAGCCTCCCGAGTAGCTGGGACTACAGGCGCCCGCCACAACGCCCGGCTATAATTTTATGACTTTTTATAAGAAATAATACTGCCTATGTAAGGTCTAGTAACATTATTTTCATACCATAACAATTGCTACAATTTCCACCCAGAGGTTCAATTCATTCATAAGTTATTAGTGCAGACAGAGTGAATTAATTTAAATTAGTGAAAACAGGCTCCCAAGCGTCCTACATCATTAAGCCAAATCTGTCATTTATTTTTTAACATAAAGCTTTAATATAAGTAATTTTCCTTTAAAGTTTGCTCAAATAAAGTGCCAGCAGTTGAGAAGAGAATAATTAACTACCTGGGCCTTGAAGTTAACCTTATGGATGCCTGAAGGTGACCACCTGGAGATAAGTGAGAAGAGATAGTCCTCTGGTGAGGGAACGTCTATCAGCAGGTGGGTTAGGGGACATCTATCAGCAGGTGGCCCTTCTTGACCGTTCATGAGGGTGAGGGCTGCGGAGACTCAGCAGGGAGGGGAAGGGAGAAAAGAAGACAGGTCTGAAAATAGAGACTACATGAAAATAATTAACCAGACGGACAGCTGTGTCACAGCCAGGAACCAGAAAGTGCACAAGAAATTAAAACTATAAAACAACAAAATGTAATTACTTAGAAAAAATTCACTAAGGTAATCCTGAGATCTCCATTATCAATAAAACCCAGGAACTCAGAGAAGCTTCAAAAGTTACTGAGAAAATTGTGGGAACTGGATCAAAGAAGAAGGGCCCCTTTGAAACAATTATCGAAGGTTTCTCTCTCTTAGCCTAAAACAAACTTCCTTCTGTTTTTCAGATATCATTAGGTTCCAGATCAGATGGTATTCCCGAAGCAATAACAGGACACACAATGGTGATTCTCTTTTGCCAAAGTCACCTGGAGACATAGTCTAACAGTCTTTTTCTTTTATTTTTTCTTTTTGTCTTTTTTTAATGCTAACTAAGTAAAAATAAAATAATAAAATAAAAGACATGAATCCTGGGAAGCAATTTTTTCCTTGTATGAAATAAATGATAAGAGTTTCTCATATGATCAAGCTTTTGCGAAACTAAAAATAATAAGAAGTTAACACTGTATTGAACATCGGAACCCTGAAACCACGCTGCTAGCTCCATCCCTTACCAGTGTATGCCTTGTACCATTGACTCATCCTCTGGTCTCGGATATAGCCCTCTGTCAAGAGGGATGGCAGTAACAGTACTGATCGTTGTGGGAATAAATTGTACCTAGCAGATAGTGAACGCTATGCCAGTGTTTAAGATTAGAAGAAATTATGAAAAGAAAGATAATTAGAACCTAAAAGAAAAAAAGAAAGAGAGGAAGGAAGAACAAAAAGGAGGAAAGAAAGAGAAAAGATTGTTATTCGGGGGAGGGGTGATACAAGGATTAACTTCACATCTAATAATGAAAATAAGTTAAAACAAAAAAAATTAAAAGAAGATGATATAATTCAAATAGGAAGATGGAAGAGGGACAGGTAGTTATGTAAGTGAATTAAATTCTTAATTAGTGAGGGGGCGGAGACAAGATGGCTGACTGAAGCCAGCTTTCCACAGAGGCTCCCATCCAGAAGGAGAGTTAAAGGACAGAAATTTAGCAAGTAACCTGGTGGATTAGAGCTACACCAAAAGAGAAGGCTGAAGAATGAATATCAACCCCGCTGAAGCGAGCTGTGACCCCAAGGATACAAACAAAAGGTACAACATCCATCACCAAGTAAACAGGAGTTCCCTCCCCCATGAGAACAGCTCGGGGTGCCCCACAAACAAACGAGCAGAGTTCAAAAGTCCTCCCACTACACTCTACAGGAGAGACCCTCTAAAAACTGGACCTACCAACACTACTAGCCACGGTGTTCTCCTGCCAGGCATAAAACTGTATAAAACTGTATATATTCTCTACATGCAACTCTGAGCTCCCAGCACTCCCCTCCACTCTCACTTAGAGGTCTGGAGGCCTGTCCCCCAGAAGTCCAGAATCTTGGGTGATTTCTCGATGGGGTGTGGACAGGGCCTAAACTGTAGCTGGTCAGTGCTGACTCTGGGGCACTGGAATGAGGAGAAGATGGTCGGCTGAGAGGGACCCACACCAGAGCAGTGGTGCCCTGAGGCATAGAGCAGCAGCCCTCTTTTGGCAACAATAGGGCTCACTCCCGGATATTCTGAAGCCACACTCCCTGTCTCCCTGGGCAACTAGAGGAGGCCGGGCATCTACTTAGGTGGCAACCACCATGGAATAGATCTGGGACGGAAATGCAGGCCCCATGAGTAAAGGGTTTGCCTGAGGCAGTACCAGCCTGGGTGGAGTGCAAGGAGTAGAAATGCACACACAAAGCCAGGAAGTTCCCAGGGCAGGGCTGATCCAGAGGACAGCTTTACTGAGCCTAAGACACACCCAGCCCTCAGGGGATCGTCAGCCTATAGAAAAAGGAAGACAGGAGGCTAGAACTGACAGGTAACCGAATACAAACCTGCAGGAGCAAAGACAGGGCCTGAGGTGTAGGCTCTGGGAACTCAAAACAGCTTCTCTTCTGCAGGGGAATTTAGCAGGGAAAGAAACAAATTCCCGCAAAGTTGTTCTGTTCTGTTCTGTTCTTTCAGTAACATCAATCAGGAGCGGAGCTAGAACTGAGTGAACACCCCCCAGCCTCCATCAAGTGCCCGAGGTTGTCAGGCCTCACCTCCCCCTGCTATATAGAGGCAGAATGCAATGGCCTGGCTGAGCAGAAATAGATTTCCTTGTGATTCAGGTAGGTGCAAACCCCTGGAGTATCTGTTCACTACAGGCAACTGGATAAAAGTTCTGCGGGACTATTAGTGACTGGGTGTGACAGATGTGCAAGGTGGGGAAGGAGGCATCAACCTTCCCAGACTAATGTATTTGCTGTGTGGATCCTCCTGACTCCACGGAGCACTGGAGCAAGCCATATCTGAGTCGTCACCAGACCCCTGCGATCCAGTTTCCAGAGACCTTTTAAACTCTCCCACCTGAGACAGGTGCTAATTGAGACAATTGATTTGGACCTTTTGAACTAAGCCAATTGCCTGAAGACTATTCAAGTGGTGTCCTGGGTGTGTGGTTGCAGGAAGGTTTGATTTTCCTTTTCCAGTTGTTGCCTGGGGTGGGTGGGGGCAGGGTGAATTAATTGCTGGCATTTCTCCATTGCTGAGGCTTCAACACAGAGTAACTGTTTCACTAGGGTTGAACAGAGAACACCTGAAAACAAGACAGAACCACTTAGCCTGACCACACCAAACAGGTCCCCAGTTTCTCAGGTCATAGCACTGTACGGGTCCTCGACAAACCTCCAGGTGAAAAATCAAACAATGTAAAACAATCATGGGGTGGAATCAGCAGAAAAACTCTGGTAACATGAATAATCAGAATACATCAACCCCTCCAAGGAAAGATATGGCAGATGTAACTGAAGATCCCATTCACAAACACTTGGCCGAGATGTCACAAATCGAATTCAGAATTTGGATTGCAAACAAGATTAATAAAATGGAGGGAAATTTGGAATTAGAAATTTGAGCAGCAATTCAAAAGTCAGAATTATAAATTTGAGGAGAAATTCAAAAGTTGTCTCAAGAATTTAATGAATTTAAAGACAAAACCACCAAAGCTTTTGATACACTGAAGCAAGAATTTTCAGCCCTCAAAGATCTGAAAAATACAGTACAATCCCTCAGTAACAGAGTGGAGCAAGCAGAAGTAAAGATTTCTGACATTGAAGACAAAGCCTTTGAAAGCTCCAAAACTCTAAAAGAGGAAGAGAAATGGAGAGCAAAAAAGGATCATTCTCTCAGAGAGCTCTAGGATAATTCAAAGAAACCTAATATCCATCTCCTTGGAATCCCTGAAAGTGATGAAGTGGCCTCACAAGGCACAGAGACCCTTCTCCATGACATTATGAAAGAGAATTTTCCAGACATGCCAAGAGATTCTGAAATTTAGATGACAGACAGTTTCAGAACCCCAGCATGACTCAATCCAAATAAGACATCCCCCAGGCATATCATAATTAACTTCACTAAAGTTAATATGAAGGAGAAAATTCTGAAAGCAGCCAGACATAACAAATCCATTACCTACAAAGGGAAGAATATTAGAATGACTGCAGATTTCTCTGCTGAAAATTTTCAAGCCAGAAGAGGGTGGTCATCAACTTTTAATCTCCTAAAGCAAAATAACTTTCAACCCCGGATCCTGTATCCAGCTACACTGACTTTCATTTATGATGGAGAAATAAATACTTTAATGACATTCATATGTTGAAGAAATTTGCCATAACCAAACCAGCTCTTCAGGATATTCTCAGACCTATCTTCCATAACAACAAGCTCAATCCTCTACCACAAAAGTAAACTCACTCAGAAACTTTTGATCAAACTCCAACTTCCACAGTGGCGAAAGGATTAAAAATGTCCTCTGAACTTTCAAAAAACTTGATATCCAAAATTTTATCAGACTTATCAATATTCTTCATTAATGTGAACGGCTTAAACTGTCCTCTAAACAGGCACAGGGTAGCTGACTGAATACAAAAACTCAGGCAAGATATTTGCTGCATACTAGAGTCACGTCTTACCTTAAAAGATAAATACAGACTCAGGGTGAAAGGATGGTCATCCATATTTCAGGCAAATGGTAATCAGAAAAAAGCAGGTGTTGCAATTCTATTTGTAGATACAGTAAGCTTTAAACCAACAAAAGTAAGAAAGGATAAGAATCGTCACTTCATATTTGTTAAGGGTAATAAACAATATGATGAGATTTCAATTATTATTATCTATGCACCCAGCCAGAATGCACCTCAATTTATATGAGAAACTCTAACAGACATGAGCAACTTGATTTCCTCCAGCTCCATAATAGTTGGAGATTTCAACACTCGTTTGGCAGTGTTGGATCAATCCTCCAACAAGAAGCTGAGCAAAGAAATTTTAGATTTAAAACTAACCATCCAACATTTGGATTTAGCAGACATCTACAGAACATTTCATCCCAACAAAACTGAATACACATACTTCTCATCAGCCCATGGAACATACTCCAAAATCGATCACATCTTAGGTCACAAGTCTAACCTCAGTAAATTTAAAGGAATAGAAATTATTCCATGCATCTTCTCGGACCACCATGGAATAAAAGTTGAACTCAGTAACAACAGGATTCTGCATACAACCCAACAAGAAAAGAAAATTATACACCAATATCACTAATGAATATAGATGCAAAAATATTCAACAAGATCCTAACAAACAGAATCCAGCAACACATCAAACAAATTGCACATTATGATCAAGTTGGTCTTATCCCAGGGTCTCAAGACTGGTTCAATATACATAAATCTGTAAGTATAATTCAGCACATAAACAAATTAAAAAACAAAGACCATATGATTCTCTCAATTGATGCAGAAAAAGCTTTTGATAATATGCAGCATCCCTTCATGATCAGAACACTTAAGAAAATTGGTATACGAGGGACATTTCTTAAACTGATAGAGGCCATCTACAGCAAGTCCACAGCCAATATCGTATTGAATGGAGTTAAATTGAAATCATTTCCACTCAGATCAGGAAACAGACATGGTTGCCATTGTCTCCACTGCTCTTTAACATTGTAATGGAAGTTTTAGCCACAGCAATTAGAAAAGAAAAGGCAATCAAGGGTATACATATAGGGTCAGAAGAGATCAAAGTTTTGCCCTTCACAAATGATATGATTGTATATCTGGAAAACACCAGGGATTCTACTACAAAACTCTTAGACGTGATCAAGGAATACAGCAGCATCTCAGGTTACAAAATCAACATTCACAAATCGTAGCCTTTATATATACCAACAATAGTCAAGCTGAAAAAACAGGTAAGGACTCTATTCCATTCAAAGTAGTGCCAAAGAAGATGAAATATTTGGGAGTTTATCTAACAAAGGACATGAAATATCTCTATAAAGAAAACTATGAAACGCTAATAAAAGAAATAGCTGAAAATGTTAACAAATGGTAAAACATACCATGCTCATGGCTGGGAACAATCAACATTGTTAAAATGTCCATACTACCCAAAACAATATACAATTTTAATGCAATCCCTATTAAAGCTCCACTGTCATACTTTAAAGATCTTGAAAACATAGTACTTCATTTTATATGGAATCAGAAAAAACCTCAAATAGCCAAGACATTACTCAGAAATAAAAACAAAGCAGGAGGAATCACGCTACCAGACCTCACACTATACTATAAATTGATAGTGATCAAAACAGAATGGTACTGGCACAAAAACAGAGACCTAGATGTCTGGAACAGAATAGAGAACCAAGAGATGAATCCAGCTACTTACTGTTATTTGATCTTTGACAAGCCAATTAAAAACATTCAGTGAGGAAATGATTCCCTACTTAACAAATGGTGCTGGGTGAACTGGCTGGCAACCTGGAGAAGACTGAAACTGGACCCACACCTTTCACCATTAACTAAGATAGACTCTCACTGGATTAAAGATTTAAATTTAACACATGAAACTATAAAACTACTAGAAGAGAGTGCAGGGAAAACCCTTGAAGAAATCGGTCTGGGCGAGTATTTTATGAGGAGGACCCCCTGGACAATTGAAGGAGCTTCAAAAATACACTACTGGGACCAGATCAAAGTAAAAACCTTCTGCACAGCCCTGAACACAGTAAGTAAAGCAAGCAAACAGCCAACAGAAAGGGAGAAGATATTTGCAGGTTGTCTCCAACAAAGATTTAATAACCAGAATCCACAGAGAACTCAAACGTATAAGCAAGAAAAGAACAAGTGATCCCATTGCAGGCTGGGCAAGGCACTTGAAGAGAAACTTCTCTGAAGAAGACAGGTGCACGGCCTACAGACATATGAAAAAATTCTCATCATCTTTAATCATCAGAAAAATGCAAATCAAAACTACTTTGAGATATCATCTAACTCCAGTAAGATTAGCCCATATCACAAAATTTCAAGACCAGAGATGTTGGCAAGGATGTGGAGAAAAGGGATCACTTCTACACTGCTGGTGGGAATGCAAATTAATACATTCCTTTTGGAAAGATGTTTGGAGAACACTTAAAGATCTAGAAATAGATCTGCCATTCAATCCTATAATTCCTCTACTAGGCATATACCCAGAAGACCAAAAATCACATAATAACAAAGATATTTGTACAAGAATGTTTATTGCAGCCCTATTAATAATTGCTAAGTCATGGAAAAAGCCCAAGTACCCATCGATCCATGAATGGATTAATAAATTGTGGTATATGTACACCATGGAATATTATGCAGTCTTAAAGAAAGATGGAGACTTTACCTCTTTCATATTTACATGGATGGAGCTGGAACATATTCTTCTTAATAAAGTATCTCGGGAATGGAAGAAAAAGTATCCAATTTACTCAGCCCTACTATGAAACTAATTTATGGCTTTCACATGAAAGCTATAACCCAGTTATAAACCAAGAGTAGGGGGAAGAGGGAAAGCAAGGGGAGGGAAGGGGGATGTGGTCGAAGGGAGGGTGATTGGTGGGATTACACCTGCGGTGCATCTTACAAGGGTATATGTGAAACTTAGTAAATGTAGAATGTAAATATCTTAACACAATAACTAAGAAAATGCCAGGAAGGCTAAAAAAATAAAAATAGCCGGTTGTTGTGGTCCCAGCTACTTGGGAGGCTGAGACAAGAGATTCGCTTGAGCCCCAGAGTTTGAGGTTGCTGTGAGCTATGACGCCATGGCACTAAAAAAAGTCTCCTTTTTGCTTATCAATCCAGACATATAATAACTTCTATTTTCTTTGGCTTCGCCAAAAGAACCCACTCACAAAAATACGTTCGATAGAAGTATGCATTTTTGTTGAAGACTTTTCATAAGAAAGATAGTAAAGGATATTTATGGCATACTACTTATGGCAAAAAAATAAAATAAAATTACTCAAGCAGTATTTTGATCCCCAATGCCCCTGCTGTCACAGTACAGTTTTGCTGCTGTCTTTCACTCCTTTACTCTGCTCAGTATTTCCTGACTCAACCTTTACATTCCTCTCTCGTCTAATATGTGAAACAATTCAGCTTTGTTCAGGCTTCTACTTCCCAAATGCAGATCCAAACTCAATTTCAGGTCCAGCAAAAGAAGGGTGTAAACACCTGTCTGGGCATATTCTCAGGAACATATTATAATGCTATTTGTTTTTACACAAGCATAATCTTTAAAATCTTCTTTTCCTGTGTTAGCAGCATACATAGTGCATTTTTCAAAAGGAATTTTAAACGATACAATATCCTTGAATTTAAAAAATTTAGTGTTAGACACGGATAGTAGCATATACATAAAATTGAGTAATTCAGGGCGGCGCCTGTGGCTCAGTGAGTAGGGCGCCAGCCCCATATGCCGAGGGTGGCGGGTTCAAACCCAGCCCCGGCCAAACTGCAACCAAAAAATAGCCGGGCGTTGTGGCAGGCGCCTGTAGTCCCAGCTGCTCGGGAGGCTGAGGCAAGAGAATCGCGTAAGCCCAAGAGTTAGAGGTTGCTGTGAGCCGTGTGACGCCACAGCACTCTACCCGAGGGCGGTACAGTGAGACTCTGTCTCTACAAAAAAAAAAAAAAAAAAAAAAAAAATTGAGTAATTCAAGTTCATTTTTAAAACCCACTTAAACATTTCAAAAGTGCTGCTGTGTATTTCAAGTGGAGTATCTTCGAAAGGTCCACAATTATTGAAAAGCCAATACTACTTTTCCACTAGTGAAGTTTTTCCTTGAGAATACAAAGAGGTACTTTTCTTTTTTTTTTTTTACTTCATAACTCCATCTAAGTTTCACTAGATGAGTGAATATTCAATGCACAAAAATTCAATAAGGTAACTCCAATTGAAAGTATCTGCATTTTGAATAGACCTTCAATATACATACTAAATTTTGAAAAGCTGCGGTTTGGACAAATAAATATTTAGATTCAAAATCTACCTGGAGCTGCCAGGAAAACTAAAGCACATGAGAAATCTCAGGGAAAAGTTTATAATAGAAGTTACCAAAGTTACAGTCATGCAATACAGGATAGGGATCCTGATTGGCAAATCTTTGTTTATTCTTACCGCGAAATAAAACTTATATTTAGAAAGGAATATGAATTGCTACTGGAACTCTGTTTCTGTGAGCAGAGTCCTGTACACAGAGTAATGTTACCTAGCACTGAGAGTCAAGAAAGTGAGTTCAGGAGAAGCTTGAATTTAGGCAAGTCTCACTCAGAGAAGAGCTGTAATTATACATGCACAAAAGTCAAAGATTATTGAGGCATAAAAAGTGGCTTTAAAATTAACACATATCAAAACAAGAGAGGAGAAAACACCTTACTTCTTACCAAACCCAAACTATAATTACTATTCTTTAAAATTGTATCTAGCTACTTAAGTTTCTAATGAAGCTTGGTATTGAAATGATTATCTTTGTTCAAGAAATTCTGAAACCTTCTGTTCCCTACTTTAGCCTATATTTGAAGAATGTTTTTATTTTTATTTTATTTATTATTTTTTTACTAAATCATAACTTTGTATATTGATGCATTTATGGGGTTCAGGGTATTCTTCGATATACAATGTGAAATGCTTACATTGAACAAAGTAACACATCCATCACAATTATACTTATTACTTAATAGTTTTGAAATGTACCATTGCACCATGCGCATTAGGTGAGGTCCCCCCAAATAACCTCTCTCCTCCCATATCCCACCTCCCTTCCCCTCTCTCTCCTCTTCCCTTCTACTTTCTGGACTATAGACATGTTTTGACACTCATATGAGTGTGTAGGTGATTAAATATTGATTTCATAGTAGTATTGAGTACATTGGATACTTTTTCCCCATTCTTGAGATACTTTACTAAGAAGAATCTGTTCCAGCTCCATCCAGGTAAACATAAAAGATGTGAAGTCTCCATCTTTTTATGGCTGCATACTATTCCATGGTGTACGTGTACCACAATTTGTTGATCCATTCATGGGTTGATGGGCACCTGGGCTGTTTCTATGTCTTGGCTATTATGAATTGGGCTGCAATAAACATTCTGGTGCAGATGTCTTTGTTGTAAAATAATTTTTGATCATCTGGGTATATACCTAGTAGAGGAATTGCAGGATCGAATGGTAGGTCTACTTTTAGTTCCTTGAGTGTTCTCCCAACTTCTTTACAAAAAGGTCGTATTAGCTTGCATTCCCAACAGCAATGTAGAAGCATTCCCTTCTCTCCACATCCATGCCAACATCTGTAGTTTTGGAATTTTGTGATGTGGGCTAATCTTACTGGAGTTAGATGATATCTCAAAGTGGTTTTGATTTGCATTTCTCTGATAATTTAGGATGATGAGCATTTTTTCATGTGTTTATAGGCCATGTGCCTGTCTTCATCACAGAATTTTCTGTTCAGGTCTCTTGCCCACATAGAAATGGGGTTATTTGTTCTTTCTTATTGATCAGTTTGTATTCCTCAGTAGATTTTAGTTATCAGACCTTTGCCAGAAGCATAACCTGCAAACATTTTCTCCCATTCTAAAGGTTGTCTGTTTGCTTTATTTACTGTGTTCTTGGCTGTGCAATAGCTTTTTAGTTTGATCAGATCCCAGTAATGTATTTTTGGTGTTGCTTCAATTGCTCAGGGGGGTCCTCCTCATAAAATATTCTCCCAGGCCAATTTCTTCAAGTGTTTGTTTTCCCTGCACTCTCTTTTTAAAGTTTCATGCCTTAAGGTTAAATCTTTTATCTAGTGAGAATCAATTTTTTTTAATGGTGAAAAATAGGGGTCCAGTTTTAGTCTTCTGCAAGTCACCAGCCAGTTCCCCCTGCACCATTTGTTAAATAGGGAGTCTTTGCCCCACTGAATATTTTTGATAGACTTGTCGAAGATCAAATGATGATAACTAGTTGGGCTCATCTCTTGGTTCTCTATTCTGTTCCATAAATCTACCGCTCTGTTTTCGTGCCAGTATCATACTGTTTTGAACACTATAGATTTAGAATATAGCCTAAAGTAACGTGATACTTCAGGTGGTAACGTGATACCTCCTGACTTGTTCTTATTTCTGAGTAACATATTTGCTATTTGAGTTTTTTTCTGATTCCATATAAAACAAAGTACTATTTTTTCAAGATCTGTAAAATATGACAATGGTGCTTTAATGGGAATTGCATTAAATCTGTAGATTGCTTTGGGTGGTATGGACATTTTAACAATGTTGATTCTTCCCAGCCATGAGCATGGTATGTTTTTCCATTTGTTAACATCTTCAGCTATTCCTTTTCTCAGAGTTTCATAGTTCTCTTTGTAGAGATCTTTCACATTCTTTGTTAGGTAAATTCCAAGATATTTCATCTTCTTTGGCATTATTGTAAAAGGAATAGAGTCCTTGATTATTTTTTCAGCTTGAGTATTGTTGGTATATGTAAAAGCTACTGACTTGTAAGTATTGATCTTGTATCCTGAGATGCTGCTGTATTCCTTCATCACTTCTAAAAGTTTTGAAGTTGAGTCCCTGGGATTTTCCAGATATAAGATCATATCATCAGCAAAAAGTGAGAGTTTGATCTCCTCTGATCCTATTTGGATACCCTTGATTGCCTTCTCTTGCCTGATTGTGATGGCTAAGACTTCCATTACTAGGTTGAATAGCAGTGGAGACAGTGGGCATCCTTACCTCATTCCTAATCTGAGTGGAATGTTTTCAATTTATACCATTCATTACAATATTGGCTATGGGTTTGCTGTAGAAGGCCTCTATCAGTTTAAGAAAACTCTCTTCTATGCCTCTTTCCTTAAGTGTTCTGATCATGAAAGGATGCTGGATATTATCAAAGGCTTTTTCGGTGTCAATTGAGAGAATCATATGGTCTTTGTTTTTTATTTTAGTGATGTGATGTATTACATTTATAGATTTGTGTATGTTGAACCAACCCTGTAACCCTAGAATAAAAGCAACTTAATCATGGTGCATAATTTTTTTGATGTGTTGTTGAATTCTGTTTGCTAAGATCTTATTGAATATTTTTGCATCAATATTCATTAATGATAATGGTTGATAATTTTCTTTCTTTGTTGGATGCTTTCCTGGTTTGGGTATCAGGGTGATGTTTGCTTCATAGAATGTGTTGGGAAGTGCTCCTTCTTCTTCCATGCTTTGGGAAAGGTTGTATAATATAGGTACTAGTTCCTCTTGAAAGGTTTGATAGAATTCGGATGTGAAGGCATCTGGTCCCAGACCTTTCTTTTTTGGGAGATTTGTATTGTTGATGCTATTTCAGTGATTGATATAGGTCTGGTCAAGATTTCTAATTCTTTCTGAGTCTAGGAAGGTGGTGTGCTTCCAGATATTGGTCCATTTCCTTCAGATTTTCATATTTCTGGGAATAAAGGTTTTTGTAGTAATCATTGAGGATTTTTTGAATTTCTAAAGTGTCTGTTGTTATTTCTCCTTTATCATTTCTGATAGATGATATTAGAGGTTTTACTTTTCTATTTCTGGTTAGGTTGGCTAAAGGTTTATCAATTTTGTTCATGTTTTCAAAAAACCAACTTTTTGTTTCATTGATCTTCTGAATGATTCTTTTGTTTTCAATTTCATTTAATTCTGCCCTAATTTTGGTTATTTCTTTGCTTCTGCTGGGTTTGAGGTTACACTGTTATTCCTTTTACAGTTGCTTGAGATGATCCATTGAGTTGTTGGCTTCTTCTCTTTCTGTTTTCTTAATGAAGAAAATGCCATAAATTTTCCATTGCAGTATCCCACAGGTTTTGATAATTTTTGTTTTCATTATCATTTTATTCCAAAAATTTGGTGATTTAATTCTTAACCTTGTCATTGACCCAGCTATCATTGACCCTAAGATTATTTAATTTCCCTGACTTTGTTTCAGTATGAGGATTCCTGTTGCTGTTTCGTTCTACTTTTATTCCATGGTGGTCCGAGAAGATACAAGGAATAATTTCTATATTTTTAAATTTGCTGAGATTAGACTTGTGTCCTAGGATATGATCTATCTTGGAGGATGACCCACAGGCTGTTCAGAAGAATGTATATTCAGTTTGTTTACGTTGAAATGTTCTGTAGAGGTCTGGTAAGTCCATTTGTTCTAGGGTCGGGTTTAAGTCTAGTATTTCTTTATTTAGTTTCTTCTTGGAGGATGCATTCAAAACTGTCAAAGGGGTGTTAAAATCTCCAACTATTATAGTGTAGGAGGATATCTAGTTGTTCATATCCATTAGGGTCTGCTTTATGAATTGGGAGCATTCTGGTAGGGTGCATAAATGTTAATTATTGAAATCTCTTCATGTTGGGTGTTTCCCTTGACAAATATGTAGTGACCTTATCTTTCTTTATCTTTGTTAGTTTAAAGCCAATTGTATCTGCTACTAAAATTGCAACCACTGCTTTTTACTGGTTTCCATTTTCCTGTATTATATAAGGCCATCCCTTCACCCTGAGTCTATTTTTATCCTTTAAGGTAAGGTGAGATTCTTGTGTACAGCATAAATCTGGTCTGAGTTTATGTATTCAGTCAGCCAGCCTTTGCCTCTTTAGAGGACAATTTATACTATTCATATTAATAGAGAGTTGATAAGCCTGGTTGTGTTTTGGGTGTCATGATTTTTGAATGTCCAGTGGACATTTTTAATCCTTTCACCATTGTGGAATTTGGGTTTTGTTCAAAAATTTTTCAGTGAGTTTACTTTGGAGGTAGACCATTGCACTAGTCATTGTGGAGGATGGGTCTGAGAATATTATGGAGAGCTGGTTTAGTTATGGCAAATTTCTTCAGCATATCTAGTCATTTAAGTATTTGATTTGTCCATCACAAATGAAACTCAGTTTAGCTGGGCACAGGATCCTGGGCTGGAAGTTGTTTTGTTTTAGGAGACTGAAGGTCGATGACCATCTTCTGGCCTGAAATGTTTTGGCTGAGAAATCTGTAGTCATTCTGGTACTTCTCCCACTGGGAGAAGTCTGGCTGTTTGCACAATTTTCTGTATGTCTGGCTGTTTGCACAATTTTCTCCTTTGTCTTAACTTTGGCAAAGTTAATCACAATGTGTCTAGGAGATTCTTTATTTGGATTGAGTCTTGCTGGGGTTTTTAAACTGTCTGCCATCTGAAATTCTGTATCTCTTGCAATACTTCGGAAATTTTTGTCCAAAACTGCTTGTAGTAGAGCAAGCAGTACTCTACTCTGTACCTTTAGGGCCATCCTCTTCTCCTTTGGGAATTCCTATAAGATGAATGTTTGATCTTTTGGAGTGATCCCACAACTCTCTCAGGGAATGATCGGTTTTTGCTCACCATTTGTCTGCCTCTTTGAGTGTTTGGGAACTTTCAAAAGCTTTGTCTTCAGTTTCAGAGATCCTTTCTTCTGCCTGGTCAACTCTATTACTGAGGGATTCTACTGTATTTTGGACCTACTCAACTAATTTTTTTGTTTCCTTGAGCTCTGCTATCTCTTTTCTCATTATGTCCATATCTTTAGTGACTTGGGCTTTGAATTCATTAATTTCTTGAGACAACTTTAGAACTACTCTTTGGAATTCAATTTCTATCTTTTCTTCCATTCTATTTATCTGATTTGCAATCCATATTCTGAATTCGACTTCTGATATTGCTGTTATTTGTTTATGCATGGCATCTCAGTGGTATCTCTTTTGTCATTCCTTGGAGGGGGTGTTGCTCTCCTCTTGTTATTCATGTTGCCAGAGTTCTGTTGGGTCCACACCATGTTTATTTTCCATCATTTGGTTATAAGAACTGATAGGGTGAGATTGAATTTGGGTTCCCAGGTAGTAGAGATAGCCCCTTACCAAGTGCTAGGCTTTGTAGCTGTGGTTTTTGTGCTACAACCTTAGAGGGCCCCTTTCAGAGTTTTGACCAGAGATTCTGAGGACCTACTTGGTGAGATAGCACAAGCTAGCTCTGTTTTTTTTTGTTGTTGTTATTGTTGTTTGTTTGTTTTGTTTTTACTTTATTTTTTATTAAATCATAGCTGTGTACAATAATGCAACATGAATTACAATGTGCTGGTTCCATATGCAGTCTGAAATATTTTCACTGAACTGGTTAACATAGCCTTCAAGCCTTCATGGCATTTTCTTAATTATTGTGTTCAAACCCTTATACTCTTCACTTAGTAAACTTCACCTGCACCCTTCCAAGATGCACCCTAGGTGTGGATCCAACAATCACCCTCTCTTCACCCTACTTACCCCTCCCTTCCCCTCCCTTGCCCCTTCCCCATATTCTTGTACTGAGATTGGGTGAAAGCTATAAATAAGTTTCATGTTAGGGCTGAGTACATTGGGTACTTTTTCTTCCATTCTTTGGATACCTTGCTAAGAAGAATATTTTCCAGCTCCATCCATGCAAACATGAAGGAGGTATAGTCTCCATCTTTTTTTACAGCTTCATAATATTCCATGGTGTACAAATACCACAATTTATTAATCCATTCATGAGTCGATGGGCACTTGGGTGTTTTCCATGACTTAGCAATTATGAATTGGGCTGCAATAAACATTCTGGTACAAATAACTTTTTTATAGTGTGATTTTTGGTCTTCTGGATATATACCTAGTTGAGGAATTATAGGATCAAATGGCCGGTCTATTTTTAGATCTCTAAGTATTCTCTAAACATCTTTCCAAAAGGACCATATTAGTTTGCATTCCCACCAGCAGTGCAGAAGTGTTCCCTTTTCTCCACATCTGTGCCAACATCTCTGGTTTTGGGATTTTCTGATGTGGGCTAATCTTACTGGAGTTAGATAATATCTCAAAGTAGTTTTGATTTGCATTTCTCTTTTGATATCAGCCAACCTCTACTATATCCTAAGAAGCCATAGTATTAGTTATTTTCCACTACAGAACTTTGAAGGTCAACCTCAGAATGTCCCCACGTAGACAGCCATAGACATGGATTCCAGGCAGTGCAAACCTGCTCAACAGAGAGAGGTTCAAGAGTCTTCAACAGCACAATTGAAGCCAGTGATCCACACTCCTGCCCACCAGACTCAGTCCACACTGTTATCTTCTTCTCTGCTCACAGGACCTGTTGGAGCCAGGGGCCACACCCTTGTCCATGGGTCTCAGCCCACACCCAGCTAGACTCACCTTGCCAGACCAATTGGCGTCAGGGGACCACACCTGCTCTGGCCAGTCTCAGTCCACTGCCTGGCAAGCCTCTGTTCGCAGGCTCTGTTACAGTCAGGCCACTGTACCACATCCGCAGGTCACAGTCCTCACCCAGTAAGGCTCTGCTCACCAACCCTTCTGGAGACAGGGGACCATGCCCTAGCCTTCAGATCTGGGTTCACATCCAGCAAGCCACTGCTTGAGGATTCTGTTGGAATCAGGGGACCACAACCTTGCTCTCAGGTCTCACTCCACACCTAGCAAGCCTCTGAGGCTCAGAGACCCAGCAGGGGCTGGGGATGAGCCCTGTCTGCCAAACTCAGTCCATTGGGGGGAACCACTCTCCTGCTGTGGATGCCATCAGAGTGAGGGGTTCTGCACCCTGTCTGGCCAGACACAGCCCAAACCAAGGATCAAGACCACCACTGCCAGGCATAGTCATAACCAGAGGATTGCTCCTCCTCTTGCCGAATGTCCCTTTCTTCCCACATCCTCTTTCTTCCCCATTACTCACAGATTCTGTCCTGATGTTTGGTGGTCCACACTATGCCCAGATCTCTCAGGACAAGACCAAACACTCTGTGCTCTGCAGGAGGCAGAACTTCAAACCACCATGCAAGAGGGAAGAGTGGACTAGGAGTTTGGACTTATTGGGAGAAATATCTGTTCAACTTTATGCCTGGCAGGGTGGTGTCTAGGTTAATAAGTGGGACCTCCTTGGAGAAAGAGACCTGAAGTTTAGCAGCTCTCTCCAGCAAGGTAAAATGAGAGGTCTTTTGTTCCCTGCTCATTCACAGATAGCCTGTGGCAGGCCTCCTGCTTTGGGGAGGGGTCTCCTGTCCTCTAGTTGATAGGCTTTGTACCTAAAATTAGTTTTCGTTAATGCTCACCCTTGGAGTTACAGATTGCTGAAATTCTTTCTTGGCTCAGCGCCCCATCTTTGTCTTCATAGAGTCCGATTCTGTCCAGTTTTTCTTCCTCTGTTCAGGAGCCTCTGCCATATTCCCAGAATTCCATTTTAATTCTTGGCCTCTCAGTGTACACACCCATTATGAGTAGGTGGTAGAGTCCAAGGACGTTGGGGAGCGGTTTTATTTACCACATCTGTGAATTCATTTTATTTAAACTCAAGACATGCAGTTTTAGAGTATTGCCCAGACATTTTCAATCATTACTACAAAATGAATAACGTTTTGTAAAATTATTGAGTAGTTAGTACTTCATGACAATCTATTTACACAATTAAAATAATTATACTATGTCTCACCTCCCTGTCTTTGCAGATTTTCTTTATAGTAAAACTTAAGTCAGATAGGGTAAATTTTATATGCAATTTATTTCATACATTAATTGCACAAAAAGTTGAATAAAATCAATTTTGTTCCTAAATTAACAAGTTTGCCTGATTATTTTAATTATTGGCTTTCAATTTAATTATAGTTTAACTGGATTTCAGTAAATTGATGGTAAGAACTATTAGTACTCCCAATTCTGGAATTGTAGATAAATATTACTTTCTTGCCAAAAGGACTGAAAAGAGAAATAAGTTAAAGTCACTATATTTTTAGTATACTTTTACCTCTAATTAAAATCATATAATTACTGCTTCAACTTAAAGTCATTTGTTAATATAATATAGTTTACTGGTTATTTATTTTTCTCTAACAAACTCTATTTAAATCTTAGATTTAAATTAATAAGATTTAAATAAATAAAATAATAGATTTAAATTAACTAAGTTGTAACTTTGGGCAGAAAAAAAAATCACTCTTTTTCAGTGTCAAACTACTATAGTCATGGAAACTGTATATGTAAGGTAGAAAAAAAAATTCCAGTCAAAATCTCATTCAGAATCCCAATAAAAAGATCTAAGTGAGGCAGTGCATCCCTTTTTTAAGTATGTGTGTGTGCTGAGGAAGCCTATAAATCACTGATGTGTTCCCTATCAGTGCCAAGGGCTGCCCCTAAAGAAACTCCAAGAATAAAATGAGCACCGATGGTCCCTGAGCTAGACCCTATGCATCTGCTGGCCCCCAGCAGCATAGGGTTTTTTGGTCCCTGGGAAAATGAAATGAATATTTTGCTTGTAATGAAGAGCAGATGAATATTTAGATTTCATTATTTACTGAAAAGAAGCACCATGATTTTCAACTTTCCAGTAATGGAGTGGATGTAATATAATTAAGTATAAGTTTAACTTAATTCCTTGCTAGAGGAAAAGAACTAGAGGGTAGAAGAGAAGAATTACAGGTAAAACCAACATAAAATTTAATCCACACACTTACCTGTGACAGGCGTCTGGTTGGATGGAGGTCAGGAAAGGACTATCACTGCTCACCCAACTGTCCTGAGCAGAGATGGGGCTGGACTTGTAAACAGAGGCCTGTCTATTTGTCAAGATGCATTGATACAAACAGGAAATGCACATAGTGGAATGACATATGATATCACAGTATAGTTTTCTGAGATTGCAAAATCTTAGCATAATAGGTCACTCCTCCCTCACTCACACAGGGCCTCTGACTTCCTGCGTAGTGGAAAGGGAAGTTGCTCAAATACAGAAGGAAATGAAAAGACTTAGTGTGGGAATTTCAACATCTAAGAGGTAAATCCTGATATAAAAAGTAGGACTGATAGAATAATTTGCTAACCATTTATACCCCCCATAACATGAAGCAATAAAACTAATCTAATTTCAAACAAGGTGAAATAATATTTATATAAAAAAATAGTACTACATGCAATTATGAGGTAGTTTTGGTAGACCCACACTGTACCTTTATGTGTGTATTTGGGCTTGGAGTAGCCAGACCGGGGAAGGTCCTGTACAAGGTATCCAGGTGATGGTCTCACAAATCCAGGAGACCTTTGTGAATGTGAAAGGCAGACAAACTTCTGAGCTAATGCTGGGGTCCTGCCCTAAGGGCAGGGTCCTTTGAGGCCTGAGGAGCTGACGGCAATCAACCCAAGAAAAGTAAATTTAGAAGTGGCGAGAGACAAAGAGACAAGACATGCAAAACAGAGTTTTCAAAGGTGGGAACACATGAGACCACTGCTAGTTTGTGGGGTTCCAGAGAATGGCCCTGAGTGTTTGTTCCACTCAGCTTTTATTGAAGGATATTTGCTCATTTAGCTCAGAGGGTAAGCTGAGGAAGGGAACAAAACCATCAGCAGTTTCTCTGAGTAAACATGTTCGTTCTTATTCTATCTATAATCAGTAACTTTAAGGGTCTGAGCAGCCCTTGAGAAATCTGTAGTCACAGACAGGAGGTGAATCCCTTTAGCTCACTGTGGAGCAGACATCCTGATGGCGTCAGGCTCCTCTGAGGAATCAGTGCAAGAGAATATTTACTCTGATTTCCACCCAGAGGCAACTTCCTCTGTGATAAGGGGGTGTACAAGCCCTCTGGCCCATATTTCAGGGCTAGCACTATCCTTGATCTCTGCCCTGGCCATAATACCGACCCACATGGGTATTTGTTTTGACCGTTGACTGGGCAGGAGATAGCCTCGTTAATCTTTCTATTCAGGCCTTGCATGCAGATTCCTCTGTGGCCATTACTTCTTCAGAGTGTTCACAGACTCAGTAGGGTGTTTGCAAGCTGTATCCCCTACATGCCAGGCTTCAAGGAAAATCAGAAACTGCTCAGCTAAGAAATTTAGTGGCTGGTTTAAAAGTAAACTAGCTAACCTGTTTTTATCTCACCTTGATCAGCCTATTTCTCTGTTTTCCCCTTTTTCTGGGTGTGTTTTCCCTTGCCAAGAATAGAGTATTTGGTCCCCATTCTGCCTGCAGCTACTATGAGAGATTAGCCAAAGAAGGGAAGTCAAGGGGCCTTCTGCATTGTTGCAATTGGGGCAAGAGAACTCTACAGTAGAGGATGATGGCTAGATGTCTGCATCTAGTCATCTTGGTCACAGAAAAAACAGAATGAAGGGCTTGCCTGGAAGGAAGAGCAAATCTATGCATGTGTGTGTATATATATACATACACACACATTTCAGTTGACATGAATGCAAAGATATGAGCAACCTAGGACAAGAAGAGATGAATCACAACCTAGAAGAAAACAGTGTAGAGATACTGACAGATATTATTTGCTCCACACCATAACACCAGAGGTACCAATACAGAACCCAGATGCCACTAGACAAATGGAGGGAAGAAGAAATCCTGAAATGGACTTAAAGGTGATATGTCTGAGGTTAAATGATTAAATGTCAAGATCACATTTTCTGCATAAGTGGAAGTTTAAGATAGAAATTAATCCCAGGTATAGGAAAAAGTGAGAGAGATTACATTTTTATATAACTAAATTTGCAGTAGTAAAATTATTGATTTATTATTTATAAATGACTTAGGTCTCTGATATTCTTCTTCATTCCTTAGTTGGACAGACATTCTTAATTCTTTTTTTTTTTTTTGTAGAGACAGAGTCTCACTGTACCGCCCTCAGGTAGAGTGCCGTGGCGTCACACGGCTCACAGCAACCTCTAACTCTTGGGCTTACGTGATTCTCTTGCCTCAGCCTCCTGAGCAGCTGGGACTACAGGGGCCTGCCACAACGCCTGGCTATTTTTTTGTTGTTGCAGTTTGGTGGGGGCTGGGTTTGAACCCGCCACCCTCGGCATATGGGGCTGGCGCCCTACTCACTGAGCCACAGGCGCTGCCCTGGAGAGACATTCTAGTGCTCTGGGCCTGGGAGTTGTCTGATGCAGAAAATAACGATAGTAACAGAATGAGCTCTGGGCAAACTGATTTTGATCACCCATTGTTGCTTGGAACCCACATTGGTTTTTGTCCAAGAGAGGCATCTAATTCATCTGATTCAGATCACGCCTCACCTGTGTCTCTGGAGTCAGAAACACCTTTTTCCAAAATCGCCACCCATCTGCATGACACAGGGATTTAGGTCATCAAAATTTTGCTCTTTGACCAAAGAGAAGAAGTCATTCTCAAATGGGAAAGCTCACAGCCTTGGCCACAAGCAAAATTGGAGGAAGAGGAATATGTGGGTAAGTTCACAAATCCGCCTAGTCTCTGCCTTTAAAATTTGTTTTGTTCTTCATGTTTGCTTAACAAAAATCTACCTATGACATTGTTCTTCCTATGTTTAAACCAATAATTTCTTAATTGTCTTTATTGCTGTCTCATAAATATTGATCCACCTATCACCTTACCTATGTGTATCTGCACAAAGATAGTACATTTCAAGGCACGTTAATATGAAGAAATACAAGGATAAGCTCACACCAGATGGAATATCTCAGTATTAAGCAAAAGAGCAATTTTGCAAGAAAGGCTTTGCAAAGAGGGGAAAAAAAATATTTGCTAAATTTCTTAATCTCCCTCAAATCACATATCCAATAACCTTATCTAATGATACATACCATAGAATTGAATAAATATGGTCACCAACCAAGAAGAGGAAGAGAAGAATGCTCACACTTCCAGCCGGAGGAGCGCATGAGAGACAGGAAAGGGTGGAACAAATCAGAAGTCAAGGATTGCAACAACCTCAAACCACCTGTTTCAGGAAAAGTTGTTGTAATAGAGAGATTTCAGAATAAAGTAAAAGTACACTTACCATTCTCATAATAACTATTTAAATAGGAGACATCCAAGGTGGCTAGGGCAACCATTCAGTTCTCAAAACATGACTCTATCTTTTGATCCAAGTTGACGGCCCCAGATGTCATCACGTTGCAGCTAGTGCAATGGAGGGAAGGGATGATGGCTGGCAAGTAATTTCCTTTTAAGGGACATAATCCAGCAGCTTCACAAACTGTTATTGTTTACATCTCCTTGGCCAGAAGGTAGTTACACAAGTAGCAGTAAGGCAGGTGGAAATGGTTTTAGTTGTTGCCATTTGCCTAGTCATTTATTTAAAAGGTGAGTATAGAGGAGAGAGCAAGATGGCGGCCGAGTAACAGCTTCCCTGCATCTGGACACCATGAGTCTGGGGAGATAAGACTACAGGCATCTCTGGCTGGTGGGATCTGCCTATGAGGATACAAGGAGTCACCGAGAGACTTCTGGATCCCAAGAGGAGGACAAAAACAGTGGAAAAATGGCAAGTGGTCGCGTGTGTTTGATCGTTCTAATCCCACCGGCAGCTGTAAGTACAGTAGCAGCGAGACTGCAAACTGGAAAGGCCTTACCTGTGAACTGTTTTGGTTTTTTTGGACTTGGCACTCAGTTGAACTGCCTTGGGGAGAGCTGAAGCAGGAGTGTGGAGAACTTTAGGCATTGTCTAGGGCCCCAGACTGAGCCACTGAGCCAGGCAGAGCTAATAGTGTTTGGCTGTGGGCCACAGGGAGCCACTGTGAGACAACTGCCCTGGCAAGTTCCAACCTCAGGGTTGGAAAGCAAGGATGGGGTAGGAGCTAGTAACCTAGTGACGGAGCAGCCTAAACGAGGGGACTGAGCTGCCTTACAGCTTTAACCCTCAGGGGCAGAGTGAGACCAGTTTTGGCACACTGGGTAAGTGGATAGCCACTTTTGCAGTGATCCCAGCCACAAGCACTTTCCTGGGAAAGCTTCTGCTTAGGAAGTTTAGAAATTTAAAGTGCCTTTTAAGAGGGCTGAAGAGACATTTTGGGTGTCCACAACAGCAGAGGCCTCCAGTCGTATCAGCGTTGGGATTAACATCTCATACCCAAAAGACCACCTGTTGCCCAGACAATATTAAACAAGATATATACACTGCTTTGTTTTTGGTTGTTTGTTTGTTTGTTTATTTTTTTATTTCGATGTTGTTGTTGTTTTGTTTTATAATTTCAACCTCTTTCGTACAGATTTTTTCTTTTATTTTTTCTTTCTTTCCTTTCTCCATTATTCTAGTTTAAATACAATTTCCCATTGCTGCCTTTTTCAATAACTAGAACTTCATTTTTGCTACTGTTTCTACCCCCATTATTTGTTTTTTTCCCCAAGTTTATCCCATAAAGTTTTCTGTTTGCTTGTTTTGGTTTGATTTATAGCATTTTTGTCTTTCCTCTCTACTTGGTGGAGGTGGGGTACTGTGTCTGATCAGGTTAGCAAAGAGCTCCTGACCTCAAGGGAACCACCCAGCCAGGCACCCCCAGAGGTTGTTGTTTTTTTTTATTGTTGGGGATTCATTGAGGGTACAATAAGCCAGGTTACACTGATTGCATTTGTTAGGTAAAGTCCTTAATGTTGTGTCAAAGTACCCTACTGTACTACCTATATTGCTCTGTCTCCCTCTTTCTGTGCCTCTCTTATTTTTATCAATATTCCCTTTTACCCAGCTCCTCTCCTTTCTCTATTTTCTTTTCATTCTTTCTTTCTTTCTTTTATCCCTTCTTGCTCTTCAACCATCTCATCCTTCTGCTCCTGTACCAAAAGGACTCATCAAAACCTTAGTCCACAGGCACAGGAACTTAAAGAGCAAGAGGAAGTGAAAGAAAAATTAGGACAAGGAAACAGATAAAAGAAATCACTCATGAGGAAGAATCAGCAGAAAACTCCAGGCAACATGAAGAATCAGTGCAGAGCAACCCCTCCAAGGGACCATGAGGTAGCTACTGCAGAGAGTTCCACCTATAAAGAAATGTTGGGAATGACAGAAAGGGAATTTAGAATACACATGATGAAAACAATGAAGGAAATGATGGAAACAATGAAGGAAACTGCTAATAAAGTGGAAAATAACCAGAAGGAAATACAAAAACAGAATCAAATAAGAGATGAATGATATGAAGAATATAGAAAGGATATAGTGAAGCTGAAGGAACTGAAGCAATTAGGGAACATAAAGATGCAATGGAAAGTATCAGCAACAGGTTAGACCATGCAGAAGAAAGAATTTCAGAGGTAGAAGACAAAGTTTTTGAGATAACTCAGATAGTAAAAGAGGCAGAAAAAAAGAGAGGGGAAGCAGAACATTCACTGTCAGAATTATGGGACTTTATAAAGTGTTCCAACATACGAGTTATAGGAATCCCAGAAGGGGAAGAACAATGCCCCAGAGGAATGGAAGCCATACTAGAGAATATTATAAATGAAAATTTCCCAAATATCACCAAAGATTCTGACACACTGCTTCCAGAGGGATATCAGACCCCAGGTCGCCTCCACTGTAACTGACCTTCTCCAAGACACATTGTGATGAACCTGTCCAAAGTCAATACAAGAGAAAAGATTCTGCAACCTGCCAGAAGTAAGTGCCAGTTGACCTACAGGGGTAAATCCATCCGAGTGACCGCAGACTTCTCTAATGAAACTTTCCAAGCAAGAAGAAAATGGTCATCTACCTTTAATCTACTTAAACAGAAAAATTTCCAGCCCAGAATTCTGTACCCTGCTAACCTAAACGCTAAAATTGATGGAGAAATCAAATCATTTACGGATATACAAACATTGATGAAATTCACCACAACAAGACCAGCTCTACAGGAAATACTTCAACCTGTTCTACACACTGACCATCACAATGGATCAGCAGCAAAGTAAAAACTCAAAAATTAAAGGACAAAACCTAACCTCCACACTGATGCAAAAGACAAATCTAAGCAATGGTCTCTCACAAAAACAAGATGAATAGAATACTGCCACACTTATCAATTATCTCAATAAATGTTAATGGTTTGAATTCCCAACTGAAAAGACAGAGATTGGCTGACTGGATTGAAAAACACAAGCCATCCATTTGCTGTCTGCAAGAAACACACCTGGCTTCAAAAGACAAATTAAAACTCCAAGTCAAGGGTTGGAAGACAATTTTTCAGGCAAATGGAATTCAGAAGAAAAGAGGAGTTGCAATCTTATTTTCAGATACATGTGGATTTAAAGCAACTAAAGTCAAAAAAGACAAAGATGGTCACTTTATGTTGATCAAGGGAAAAATACAACAAGAAGATGTTTCAATTCTAAATATTTATGCACCCAATTTAAATGCTCCAAGATTCTTGAAACAGACCTTACTCAGTCTGAGCAATATGATATCTGATAATACCATAATAACAGGGGACTTTAACACTCCTCTGACAGAGCTGGACAGATCCTCTAAACAGAAATTAAACAAAGATATAAGAGATTTAAATGAGACCCTAGAACAACTGTGCTTGATAGACACATATAGAACACTCCATCCCAAAGATAAAGAATATACATTCTACTCATCACCCCATGGAACATTCTCCAAAATTGATCACATCCTGGGACACAAAACAAATATCAACAGGATAAAAAGAATTGAAATTTTACCTTGTATCTTCTCAGACCATAAGGCACTAAAGGTGGAACTCAACTCTAACAAAAACGTTCGAACCCACACAGAGGCATTGAAATTAAACAACCTTCTGTTGAATAACAGATGGGTGCAGGAATAAATAAAATAGGAAATCATTAACTTCCTTGAGAATAACAACAATGAAGACACAAGCTACCAAAACCCGTGGGATACTGCAAAAGCAGTTTTGAGAGGAAAATTGATCGCTTTAGATGTCTACATTCGAAAAACAGAAAGAGAGCGCATCAATAAACTCACAAGCCATCTTATGGAATGGGAAAAAGAAGACAATCTAAGCCGAAATTCAATAGAAGAAAAGAAATATCCAAAATCGAATAAGAGATCAATAAAATTGAAAGCAAAAGAATCATTCAGAAAATTAATAAAATAAGGCATTTGTTTTTTGAAAAAAATAAATAAAATAGATAAATCATTGGCCAGACTAACGAGAAATAGAAAAGTAAAATCTCTAGTAACCTGAATCTGAAATGATAAAGGGGAAATAACAACTGATCCGCAGAGACACAAGAGATCATCTCTGAACCAGAAACTCTATGCCCAGAAATTTGACAATGTGAAGGAAATGGATCAATATTTGTAATCACAACCTCTCCCTAGACTTAGCCAGGAAGAAATAGACCTCCTGAACAGACCAATTTCAAGCACTGAGATTAAAGAAACAATAAAAAAGCTTCCAACCAAAAAATGCCCTGGTCCAGATGGCTTCAAACCAGAATTCTATCAAACCTTCAAGGAAGAGATCATTCCTGCACTGCAGAAATTATTCCAAAAAGATGAGGAAGAAGGAATTTTCCCCAACACATTCTATGAAGCAAACATCACCCTGATACCAAAACCAGGAAAAGACCCAACCAAAAAGGAGGATTTTAGACCAATCTCACTCATGAACATAGATGCAAAAATTCTCAACAAAATCCTGCCAATAGATTACAGCTTATCATCAAAAAAGTCATACATCATGATCAAGTAGGTCTCATCCCAGGGACGCAAGGCTGGTTTAACATATGCAAGTCCATAAATGTTATCCACCATATTAACAGAGGCAAAAATAAAGATATGATCCTCTCAATAGATGCAGAAAAAGCATTTGATAAAATCCAGCATCCTTTTCTAATTAGAACACTGAAGAGTATAGGCATAGGTGGCACATTTCTAAAACTGATTGAAGCTATCTATGACAAACCCACAGCCAATATTTTACTGAATGGAGTAAAACTGAAAGCTTTTCCTCTTAGAACTGGAACCAGACAAGGTTGTCCTCTGTCACCTTTACTATTCAACATAGTGCTGGAAGTTCTAGCCAATACAATTAGGCAAGACAAGGAAATCAAGGGAATCCAAATGGGAGCAGAGGAGGTCAAACTCTCCCTCTTTGCTGACGACATGATCTTATACTTAGAGAACCCCAAAGACTCAACCACAAGACTCCTAGAAGTCATCAAAAAATACAGTAATGTTTCAGGATATAAAATCAATGTCCACAAGTCAGTAGCCTTTGTGTACACCAATAACAGTCAAGATGAGAAGCTAATTAAGGACACAACTCCCTTCACCATAGTCTCAAAGAAAATGAAATACCTAGGAATATACCTAACGAAGGAGGTGAAGGACCTCTATAAAGAAAACTATGAACTCCTCAGAAAGGAAATAGCAGAGGATATTAACAAATGGAAGAACATACCATGCTCATGGATGGGAAGAATCAGCATTGTTAAAATGTCTATACTTCCCAAAGCAATCTACCTATTCAATGCCATTCCTATTAAAATACCAACATAGTACTTTCAAGATTTGGAAAAAATGATTCTGCATTTTGTATGAAACCAAAAAAACCCCCGTATAGCTAAAGCATTTCTTAGTAATAAAAATAAAGCTGGGGGCATCACCATACCAGATTTTAGGCTGTACTACAAAGCCATAGTGGTCAAGACAGCATGGTACTGGCACAAAAATAGAGACATAGACACTTTGAATCAAATAGAAAACAAAAATGAAACTAACATCTTACAACCACCTAATCTTCAATAAACCAAACAAGAACATACCTTGGGGGAAAGACTCCCTATTCAATAAATGGTGTTGGGATAACTGGATATCTACATGTAAAAGACTGAAACTGGACCCACACCTTTCCCCACTCACAAAAATTGATGCAAGATGGATAAAGGATGTAAATTTAAGTCATGAAACAATAAAAATCCTCAAAGAAAGCATAGGAAAAACACTGGAAGATATTGGCCTGGGGAAAGACTTCATGAAGAAGACTGCCATGGCAATTGCAACAACAACAAAAATAAACAAATGGGACTTCATTAAACTGAAAAACTTCTGTACAGCTAAGGAGACAACAATCAAAGCAAAGAGACAATCTACACAATGGGAAAAGGATATTTGCATATTTTCAATCAGACAAAAGCTTGATAACTAGGATCTATAGAGAACTCAAATTAATCCACATGAAAAAACCAACAATCCTATATATCAATGAGCAAGAGACATTAATAGAACCTTCTCTAAAGAAGACAGATGAATGGCTAACAAACACATGAAAAAATGTTCATCATCTCTATATTTTAGAGAAATGCAAATCAAAACCACCCTGAGATACCATCTAACCCCAGCGAGAATGGCCCACATCACAAAATCTCAAAACTGCAGATGCTGGCGTGGATGTGGAGAGAAGGGAACACTTTTACACTGCTGGTGGGACTGCAAACTAGTACAAACTTTCTGGAAGGAAGTATGGAGAAACCTCAAAGCACTCAAGCTAGACCTACCATTTGATCCTATAATCACATTACTGGGCATCTACCCATAAGGAAAAAAAATCCTTTTATCAGAAGGACACTTGTACTAGACTGTTTATTGCAGCTCAATTTACAATTGCCAAAATGTGGAAACAGCCTAAATGCCCACCAACCCAGGAATGGATTAACAAGCTGTGGTATATGTATACCATGGAATACTATTCAGCTATTAAAAAAATGGAGACTTTACATCCTTCGTGTTAACCTGGATGGAAGTGGAAGACATTATTCTTAGTAAAGCATCACAAGAATGGAGAAGCATGAATCCTATGTACTCAATTTTGATATTAGGACAATTAACGACAATTAAGGTCATGGTGGGGGGAGGAAAAGCAAAGAGAGGGAAGGAGGGAGAGGGGCGAGACTTTGCGTGTGCCACACCTTCTGGGGGCAAGACATGATTGCAAGAGGGACTTTACCTAACAAATGCAATCAGTGTAACCTGGCTTATTGTACCCTCAATGAATCCCCAACAACAACAAAAATAATAATAATAATAATTAACATTTACCATGGGAAAAAAAAAGTTTATCCGTAGAATTTAAGAATAATTGGTCTAAATCAGTGGTCCCCAATCTTTTTTTTTTTTTTTGCCAGGGAGCAGTTCCTTTCATGGAAGATCATTTTTCCACAGATCAGGGTGGGGGCAAGGTACTGTGAGAATGGTTTCAGGATGATTCAAGCATATTACGTCTCCACCTCAGATCGTCAGACATTGAGGTTCTCAGAAGGCGAGTAAACCTAGATCCCTCAAATGTGCAGTTTACAGCAGGGTTCACGCTCCTGTGAGAATCTAATGCCACCACTTACCTGACAGGAGGCGAGCTCAGGCAGTGATGTGGATGGTGGGGAGTGGCTGTACATACAGACGAAGCTTTCCTCGCTGGCCTGCTCCCACCTCCTGCTGTCAACGCAGTTCCCAACAGACCACAGACAGGTAATGTTCCATGGCATGGAATCTCAGGTCTAAATCCTATAGAAATAGAATGTGGTTGTTTTAAAATCACTGAAGAGCGCAGAGCCTGTGGCTCAATGAATAGGGCACCAGGTCCGTATACCGAGGTTGGTGGGTTCAAACCCAGCCCCAGCCAAACTGCACCAAAAAAACAGCCAGGTTTGGCGGACGCCTGTAGTCCCAGCTATTTGGGAGGCTGAGGCAAGAGAATTGCCTAAGCCCAGGAGTGAACTGTGACACCACAGCACTCTACGGAGGGTGATAAAGTGAGACTCTATCTCTATAAATATATAAATAAAATCTCTGAAGAAAGATTCCTAACCAAGGAATAAATTATCCTTTTACTTGAACTTCTCTCTTCAAGTTTCTCCATCAGTAACAGGGTATTTTTATACCCAACACTATACTTTGACCCCAAAATACAAATAAAAATGAGACAATGTGTGAAGTATTTAAAGGAATGATTCTATTCCTTTTTAAAATTTTTTGTTCTATTTTAATTTTTCAAGCAAAGAAGGCACTAATCAAATAAATTACGAACAAGTTTTGCTATAGTGGAAAAAAAGTGAGTATAAATTTGGGGGTACAAATAGCAATCTCTCTTGTGTGTACACACAGAAAATACAAATGGAACTTCCAATGTTGTGGCTGTTTTAATAGGGTGACACACTAGTACCTGTTTGTGAAAGACTTTCCCACTTTAAAAACTGTCAACCACCCACCTTGGCAACCTTCTTGGTCCCAGGCAAACCGGGGCATTTGGACATCATATCAATATTACTAATAATTTCTTAAAAAGCAATATATAACAATATAAACTACTCTTGGCCTAGCCTACCTTATAAATTTTACAAATCTTTGGTATTTATTTTAAATGTATTTCAGGGTGCCTGGAGTCTAACACTTCTTTCAACTTGGAAATAAAAATCGCTGATGCAATTTATTGAAAGATTAAAATGAAGCAAGAAAAAATAAAGACCCAGAATAGTCTCCAAGAGGACATATTAAACTGACTTCTGGGAATTTTACTAAGAAATTTATTAAATTTAAAGGCTCTCCAACTAAATTTTTATTTACTCATCAATTATTTATCTCAGTGGAAGCCATAAAAGATGGTAATAAATACTGACTTAGGGGTGGATATACTCATACCTCCCCTTCAGTTAGTGGAGTCATGGAAACCCAAGTCCCCATCATCAACTAGTCTCTTAATTTTGAATTATCTACTGTGTAGCTATCTCCTGTGAAATATTTGGTTAAAATAACTGGCTCTCCCATAAGGAATCTCAAAGGAATCATTATGCATTATTTTAAAATCAGATCCCAAAAATCTATGTAGCTAAGAAGCATCACCTGGGTTTTCAACATAAATACCTTCATATAATTGCAAGTCCACGTTATACTACTGGATTTACCAAGAGCACATAGAAGTAATGGTTTCAAAGACGACTAGCTGTTCTTCTCAGCTGCCCCTGGACCCTCTGCCTTGTTACCACATGGCTGTCATGGGTTTCATTAGTCACTCTTGTCTCTTTCACTCCAGATCATCTCCCTGGTTTTCTCGTTGACTATTATATCTTTAACTTCCTCTCTCTTCTACACGCATATTGCTGATTTTCAAATTATTTTCTCATATGTGAGACATTCCCTAAAATCTAACTCATGTATTCCCTTGAGCAACTGCATGATAAAAATTGATTCTCAAGCACCCTACACAAACCTGAAAAGCCAGCGTGCCCACCTGCATCTTCTCCTCTGCTGCCACTTTCGCTTGATGTAAGGTCTGTTTTCATTAGTTTTCCTACTTCCACAATTTTAATAAGATTCGAATCCCCACTCTGACCCTAATATCTCCGTAATTCCTACACACACACACACGCACACTGGCTGAATCTAGGCTCCTTTCATCTATTAATTGGATCAATAATTTTGTTTTATTTTATTTTATTTTATTTTTTGACCAACAGTTTTAATAAAGTATACAGAAGAGTTATCTGTACAGCTTTTTAAATATGCACTTTCCTGGGCCAGCTGCCATGAATCCTTAACCTATATATTAGAGTGGAGAACAGAAATCTGCCTGTCAAAACCTGAGCTGAGCTGGAGAGAGCTGCCAGGTGCCAGGGTAACTGATTAAGACAACAAGCCTAAATGAAAGCAACAGCACAGTCTTTAGAAACTTACTGGGGTGGTATAAGCAAGAGGCTGGACTGCAGACAGCCCCAGCTCCCTAGTGTTCCATTTTGGAAGGGAAATGGTGGAGGTCAGGTAGATCAGCACAAGGGCAAGCAGCCGGAACAAAGGGCTCCTTCAGTTTTAGGAACCCAGAGGCTGGGAGGCTGGAGGAAAGGACTAAGGGTGGTGAAGAACTGAGTACCGGGTCAGAGTAGAGAAAAGCATCGCAAGGCCCCCTCTTACCCTGATAAGAGGCCTTAGCACAGGCATCTGATGGCAATCTGAAGGTTCCCAATGCACTGCCCTCCAAAAGAAGAGACTTAGACTAAGGACGCTGATATGTGTAAGAGCAGGGTTATACAGGTGCCTGAGTCCTCGATGACAGCTCTTTTCAGAGACTGGAATGTGTTGGCTGTTCACCAAGCCTTGTGGCATGAGCAGCTTTCCCCTGTAAGCCTTTGCAATTGCCTAGGATCAGGCCTGATAAAAATCACACCAAGGTTTCTGGCCAGGAGCTGGACTGCCCTCCGCCTTCTCAGCAGCAGAATGTCTTTGATGCAGGCCTCTGTGGTCCACATTTTGAATATTATTTGGCCTATTTGGATATAGATTTTTAGATACATAATATTTGGTACAGATTTTTAATTGGCTTTACTGATTTCATTTTCATCATTCATCCAAACCATCCTTTATCCATTCCTAGAGTGAAATTATTTTAAAAATTCAGCTCCAAACATGCCCCTTATTAAAACTTTCCATAAAAAAATCATATCCTGCATTAAAGAGTAAAGTCTAATGTATTCACATGTCACCATTTGGGTTGTCAGCTGCAGAGCACTTATCTCTCAATCTCCCCTCCTTTTAACATCTTCCAGTACTAAACCAGGTTTTGAGGGTATGATGTCATATATACGGGTGTCCATAAAGTTTGTGTGCAATTACAATGTAAAACTATTTTAAATTGCTCACAATCTTTATGGGCATCCTGAATTTTTTCTTTATCTCAACTTCTAACATGCATTAAAATGGATATCGAGAAGTTTGTTAAATTCAACCGAATCCAATTTTTGCATAATACTGTTATTAACAACACCATTAATTACAAAGTACATTCGGCTATTTTAAAATCTAGTAAAATGCCTCTGTCTCTAAGTTGAAAACTGCCAAAAAACCTTTAGGCCCTAAAAATCTTTGATTTTCATGTTCTTTTATTAGCTGATGTGACAAACATACCCAATCATGTTTTCTTTTCCCTTTGGCTGCCAGAAATCCAGAAATTAAATTTTGTGCTGAATTTCACTAAAAGCTTACGTGCGCGCACACACACACACAAACAGGTTTCTCTCCAATTATTTGATTCAGTCTTCTAAACAAGCAAAATAATATTTCTCTACTTAATTAACATTATATAAAACTCCAAATAGTTTTGAAAATTATATATATCGTTTTTGCCCATGAATCATGTAGCAAGAGTGTGTGCTTTTACACACATACACACACAGAGGGTGCCAAAAAAAAAGAAAGGAGGGCGGTGCCTGTGGCTCAAAGGAGTAGGGCACCGGCCCCATATGCTGGAGGTGGTGGGTTCAAACCCAGCCTCGGCCAGAAACTGCAAAAAAAAAAAAAAAAAAAGAAAGGAAAAAAATATGGATTACATTTATAATACTCAAGTCCTATTTGTCTTCAGCGATTACAAGACCTGTATTTATGTTTTCTTACTGGTGTGTTAGGTATTACAATTTTAAGACAGCTTTTTCTTTCTAAAATGTGTGTACTTTTTTGGCACTCTGTGTGTGTGTGTGTGTGTGTGTATAAGCTTTTAGTGAAATTCAGTTGACTCTGATGTCAACTGAGCAAAGATCCTAAGAGGGTAAAGTGTGAGCTGTGTGTACACACACACACACACACATATATATATGCTTTACAACCACAGAAGATATATTGGTCTTTAACACACCTTAATGGTACATGATTCTAGGTTTTAAACTCTAACTTAAAGTACTAAAGTCTTCTTGATTTAATAATTCAAAATATATTTGAATATAAAATAGTAGGATCTAAAAATAACACGGAAGTTGTAAATTTACTAGAATATTAAATATTTATATAAGTCTGCACTGTGATCAGAACACTAAAATTGACATTTTAAAAACAGGGCTATATACATCGTTGCTGAATATCACTGTGATCACTTTGAAGTATCCCCCTGGGAAGGAACGCACCCATGCCTGCACCTGGTCCACCCTTCAAAACACTTTTTCTAGGTTCTAAGTTTACGAACTTAATTGCAAGATTTCATATGAAGACAGCTTTGATGGTGATTCCAGAGAAAGAGTTCCAAAGTTGCTTTGAAGGGTGGCCTCAGCGCTGATGACTATAGTGATACTCAGCAGTGAGGTATGTGGCACTTATTTTAGGGCGAGTTCACAAACCTAATTGTCTAGTCTGGTGTGTATAGTGCATACGTGTGTATAACTAGTATGTGTGTGTGTTTGTATAACTGATATTTCAGTTTTAAAATACTTTTTCTTCCTGTCTTTCTCAGGTGCATTATCTCATTCAGACAGCCTGATTAGTATTTTTCATCCCAGGAGTTTCCATACCACAGTCTTAGAAACAAACTATTCTGCAAGTTTATTTGCAATTGATTTTCCACAAACTTGTTTTTTTCTTTTTATTTTAAGTTTAGCAAAAATAAGGTATTTGTTTTGGTCTCATATTGTACACGCAAGCCATCAGGAGAGCCTGTAGAATGTCTTCAAAACAGATTCAGATTCTGACCTTGGCTCTATTGCCCTGGCCAAGGCTGGCCGTAGCCTATGAACTGGTCTGGGTTTGTCCGTCTGGTCCTCCTGTGCTCTTAATCCCCAACACAGAAGCCAGAGTGAACCCTTAAAAGCAGGAGTGATAACATGTCACTGTCCTACTCAAATTCACCAACAGCTTCTTACATCACTCATAACTAACTCACTCACTAAATAAATAAATAGTGAGCAGACATCCTCACAGTATCCGACAAGTCTCAACACAGTGTGCCCCACACCGGGGTCCCTTAGCCTCCACTCTGACCCTGCTCACTCTGCTCAAGCACAGTGGCCTCCCAGATACTCTTTGGAACACGAAAACTCCAGGCGTCTCCCACATTAGGGCTTTTATACTGTTTCCTCTTCCTAGAATTCCCTTCCCACAATTATCTGCATAGCTCACACTTTACCCCCTTAGGATCTTTGCTCAGTTGACATCAGAGCGAGGCATTTCCAGACTATTTTATTTAGTATTTCACAATCCCACCTTCCTACAACCTTCCCCTTTCCCTGCTTTATTTTTATTTTTCTCCATAGCATTTATACAAATACATGTACACGACACAGTTTTTTGTGTGTGTATAATTATCTACTACATGCAGTATATTTTTTTGTGTTTGCTTGTTGACATTCTCTTAAAATAAAATGTAAGTTTATGGAGATAAGAATTTTTTTATGTTGTATTAATTGTCACGTCCTAATGCCTAGAACATAATATGGCATATAGTAGGCACTCAATAAATATTTGTTGAATAAATGCATAATTAAAACAATCACAAAGTATTCCATAGGGTTCGCAAAGTTCTTATGGATTCTTGGGAAAGATGGGTGTAATTTCATCAGGAGTAAAAGAAAGATAGCAAAATAAAATAAATAGAGATAGCAAAGCTCCCATGAAATGCAGAAGTGTCTTTAAGAAGTTTTAACATAAATTCTGCAAATAATTTTCCAAAATGTTATGCAGAAATTATTACTTTCTCTTTATTCAACAACTAAAATTATTGTAGGAAGGAGTTAAAATTACTTCTATGTTAAATAGAAAAATCAAAAGTAAGTTAATTTAATAAAGACTTGAATTTATAGAGGTATGATTTTAATTTTTTTTTTTTTTTGAGACGGAATCCCAAGCTGTCACTCTTGGTAGAGTACTGTGGCATCACAGCTCACGCACCCTCAAACTCTTGGGATTAAGCAATTCTCTTGCCTCAGCCTCCCAAAGTAGCAGGGACTACAGGCACCCACCACAATGCCCAGCTATTTTTTGGTTGTAGTTGTCATTGTTGCTTGGCAGGCCTGGGCCAGATTCTAACCCACCAGCTCTGGTGTATTTGGCTGGTGCCCTAGCTGCTGAGCCACAAGCGCTGGGCCAAATTTTTTTTTTTTGAGACAGAGTCTCACTATGTTACCCTCAGTAGAGTGCTGTAACATCGCAGCTCACAGCAGCCTCAAACTCTTGGGCTTAAACTATTCTCTTCCCTTAGTCTCCCGAGTAGCTGCGACTACAGGTGTCCACCATAACACCCGGGTACAGAGGTATGATTTTAATAATAACTGAAAGTTTGAGTTCCCTTAAAAACTGTTACTTATATGTTTCTACTGGTAAAACCTGTTGCCAGTTAAAAGTTATTAATGATCTATTCCAGTATTTTTCAAAGGACGTACAGTGAAGGAGAAATGGCCCTGTGCCTCCATCCAGATGCTTTGACTAGATTCTTCAACTACAGCGACCACAGTTATCTGTTGTACAAAGTAGCCTCTGTATGTTTTCTTTGAAAAAAAAAAAAAACTCACATAACAAATGTTTAAAAAATATTGATTAATATTTTAAGTTTAAGAAAAGACTAGGACAAATATTTTATTCCAAAGTTGGTTTTTATTATCTCTGTTACTCAAAAATAATCTACACACTTAGCTTTTGTACTAATTAAGGGCATAGCCCTGTCTCTGGAAGCAGTTCACAAAAAAGGAGGCAATGTAGTTAGCACAGGGTGCAAGATTTCAATATATGAACATGACCTGTATTTCCAAAAATAGTAAGCAATGGCGAATTTGATATATTATTTTCAATGTTATAGAACGTTTAAACAGGCTTCACTGGTGATTGATAGTTAATATAAGGACATCCAACAACGACATCATAATTTTTCAATATAATATAGTTAAAATTTATGTTCCCAACAAACTATCATCTTTCAAACCACCTTCCCAAAAGAAATCTCTGGTTATATTTGAGTAATAAATTATTTTTAATACCAAGATTATGATTAGTATGTTTAATTTATATTCTACAATTGAGTCTTTATTCATATGTAAATATATTCCCACAAATTCAAGGAAACAAGATCATCACAAGAGCATGAAATAAGTTAAAACCTATTTGATCTTAAGAAAAAAAGGTCTAAAACATAGCATTTTATTGCATCTAGAAATATACTATTTAAAAGCATGTACTTTTGAAGCATTAACTGATGCATTTGTTAATAAAAGTCATATTTTTTAAGACCAAACAATGAAGGAAAATATTCAATTCAGAATTAGAGAAGGGAAAATTTTCTTTTACAACAGGAACTAATCGTAGAATAATGGAATGAGGCTCAATACAGTCACAAACTGAAAACTGGTTTCTTACATACTGGAGTCAAATGAGAATATTCTGCTGAATTCTGTGATATGTCTGAGAACAAGCAGGAAGTTTTGGCTACAAGGTTACACACTTAAACAAATTGACCAAGGGAAGACAAATTCTCATTTCAGATTATTAGGGTAAAATGTCTTGGTCCATCTCTCTGCTTAAATCTCTCTGCAGCACAAATCTAATTTTAATATTCTTCAAAGGCTCAAAAAGAGTACAAAGTGAAGCATTGGTACACTTTGCCTCCCTGGGCCTCACGATGCAGCGGAGGAAAGATGAGATGGAAAAATAGAGAGCCCAGATGGATTTGGGGGGTTCCCATCTACAGGGTAGGGAGGGGCTGGCTTGCAGGAAATTTTACCATTTTGCTTTGTGACTGCTTCATAAATTTAGACTCATCCTGTATTAACACTAGATGCAATCTTTGAGTAACAGATCTGTTTCAAAACCTGATGAAACTGTGCCAGTTAATTTTTTAAAAAATAAATTACCCTGTGAATATAATTACTTCAGCCTATGCCTTTTATAAAAAACAGATTATTGTTCTCAAATGTCATCATACGCAGAACTCTACATACAGAATATTTTATATAGATATCTCTGAGTACTATTGGTATGTGATGTATCCTTTTTGCTCTAACATCAGAGGAACTTCGGTGGGGAAAAGGGCATTTTATCTATTTTATATGAGAAGTCAAAGAACAAGAAGGATATAAATCCTGTCTTCTTCTTAAGAACACACAATCATATTTTGTTCTATTTATCACATCAGAATAGATCTTTTCTCTTTATAAAATAAATTGGCATATTTATTTTCAGTGAGTGAAAAGGAGTGAATCACTAAATGTGTTTGTTGAATTAGGGACAGGAATATTTCCAATTTAAGTAGACATTTGCTCTTTTAAAAATGTATGTTATAGGCTCGGAACCTGTAGCTCAGAGGCTAGGGTGCCAGTCACATACACCAGAGCTGGTGGGTTCAAATCCAGCCTGGGCCTGCCAAACAACAATGACAACTACAACCCCCCAAAATAGCCAGGCATTGTGGCAGGTGCCTATAGTCCCAGCTACTTGGGAGGCTGAGGCGAGAGAATCGCTTGGGCCCAAGAGTTTGTGGTTGCTGTGAGCTGTGATGCCATGGCACTCTACCAAGGGTGACATAGTCAGACTGTTTCAAAAAAAAAAGAAGAAGAAGAAGAAGTATAAGGCATTAGAAGCCAACCCATAATCAGAACAGCTTTCATAAGGAAGGAGGGCAGATCTCTTAAGGTATTTTATGTGATATTTTTTCCTTATTTGTCAAAGTAATTAGTTTATTTCAATAAAAGAAAAGTTTGGAGCAGCTCCCAATCTGTGTTGGATGCTGTATGAGAACCTGGAGATAAACAGCAAATCAACTTCATGCCAGTGGTCAATGAGCTGACAATTGTTGAGAAAATACAGTCAAGGGAATAAAGAAGTTGTGCAGTATCACTTTTTGATGCTTTAAATGATGACATGGAAATAAAATTGAAATAGACAAGAGGCTAGACACAACAATGGCCGATGATTTCTATTCTCTCTTAGAGCTGCGGCAGGATTTAAATATACTTACACTGCCATAATGTTTTTTAACTTAGGTCTTTCCAAATTCAATATTTGACTCTTAGAAACACTCATCTTTTGTAAGGAGAATAAATCAATCTTTAACAACAAATAAAGGCGCCAGTGATTAAGGATAGTAAACTGCACAGTTTTAGGGGAGCTGTGCGAATAATTGTTCTTTGTTTGCTGGGCACAGCTGTAACCCTTTCTTAGAAAGCCGGCCGAATGCCTAGCTCATTATCTATCTCAGTGGCCTCAGTTGTTATCTTCCCAGTAGCTATGAATGGAGAGCTAGTGACCAATTTGCTGTTTAAAAAATATTCCCTGTGGGTTTATCAAATTACCTAAAATGGCAGGGGAGATGCATTCTCTTTTTTTTTCATTAAATATCTATAGCTCCAGAAATCATTACTAAGATATAAATATTAACTCTGTGAAGGATTATATATATATATTTGATTGGTTTTTTTTTTGAGACAGTCTCACTATGTCACCCTGGGTAGAGTGCTGTGGCATCACAGCTCACAGCAACCTCAAACTCTTGGGCTTAAGCAATTCTGTTGCCTCAGCCTCTCAAGTAGCTGGGACTACAGGCACCTGCCACAACGCCCAGCTATTTTTTGTTGCAGTTGTCATTGTTGTTCAGTTGGTCCAGGCTGGGTTCGAACCCACCAGCCCTGGTGCATGTGGCTGGTGCTGTAACCACTATGCTACGGGCACTGAGCCAGGATTATATATTATTTGCTGCCTATTCTGTGTTATTAGTTACTCTCCTTGAGAATGAAAGGAGCGGGAAGGACATATGGGGAAACCAGGGCTCAAGGGTATTAGGTCCGTAAGAGAAGAGGTGATCTGGACAACGAGGCTATGCCTCTGCCACAGTCTCTACAAGGACTTTGGTTGACGCCCCTGTGTAATTGTTTGTTTTTAAGGAATTGAATTAGTGTTAGTCTTATGCCCGGCACTATCTAGAAACTGGTCTTAGATATCAGCTGAGTTGATTTGGCCTCATTTTCTTCATCAAAACCTGAAAAAAGATCCTCACAGAACCTTCAAACCTCTCTCTGAGTTTTAAAAAACATGAACATTATTATTAAGAACCAGAAGAGCAAACAGCTGTTTAAAATAAAAAAAAAAAATGAAATTTGGAACAGCAGTAAAGATGAGCTTTTGATAACAAGTTTGGCCTAGGGCCAGCCCCTAATTTAATGACTTCATTATTTTTAATAACACTATAAATTTATTTCTTTCTCTTTATTGTAGTTTTTACAATAGATGATCTTTTTTAAGATACCAGGTTAAAATAAATATTTAAGTAAGAAAAATTAGTACTTTTTTTTAGTACTTTTTTTTTTACTTTTTAGTACTTTTTTTTTCCTAATTACAGAAGTCTCTGCTTTCCTGTTTCTATTAAATTGAATTTTATGTTCATTCCAGTAATCATTAGATTTGTTGTTCTTGTTCTTAAGAGTTTTTAAAGCTAATGTTTTTACATCACCTAAAGCTCTGACCAGAGGAGAAAAAAAAGCAATCTTGCTTATTTTTTTTTTTTTTTAAAGAATAGCATTATGGAAGTTTTAAGATTATCACCAACTCCCAGAAGTGGTTTGTCTTCATTTTGTTAAAGCTTCCTTTTACATTCCATGTAATGCATTTAGGAGTAAATCATTCAGGAAGTTGATAAAGATTCATTGCTTAACTACAGGGAAGTCGACCAGAGTAGTTAGCAGCAGCTGTGTGGCTTTGCCACTCATTCGCCCTACATATATGGCATGGTGGATTGCCAGCAATTTGGGTAAATGACATTATCTGTGTTGATTGTAGATATTATAGCAAGATATTATGCCTTTTAAGAGTGCTGTAAAATGGAACAACTATATGATGAGTAAGGAGACAGACTTAATCTAGGAGTGAAATTTTCTTTAGGAGACCTCAACATTTAAGTAGAGACAAGAAGAGGTTGGAAACATGTCCTTACAAGAAGGACCATGTAGGGGATCTCTAGGACCCAGTGACACGTTTTCCACACGAAATATGCCACTTTCACCTATACAGATGGTTCATATGAAAGTATCCAGATATCATGGGTACTGAACTGACGGCCTGTGTTCATTTTTGACTCAGAGCTAGCTATGCTATGGGCAAGTGGTGAATGCAGAGGGGAGATGTTTACATGAATGAGGGGGAAGATTTTCATGTTGCCAACAAATGGGCGATCGTTATGAGACGTGAGGGCAATGCCTGCGGCTCAATGGGGCACCAGCCCCATATACCGAGGGTAGCAGCTTCAAACCCGGCCCCAACCAAACTGCAACAAAAAATAGCTGGGCATTGTGGTGGGCACCTGTAGACCCAGCTACTTGGGAGGCTGAGGCAAGAGAATTGCCTAAGCCCAGGAGTTGGAGGTTGCTGTGATCTATGGTGCCATGGTGTTCTACCAAGGGCGATGAAGTGAGACTATGTCTCTACAAAAAAAAAAAAAAAAAAGAAGAAGAAGAAGAAAAAAAAAGAAAAAGAACCATTATGAGAGGTGAAAATCTAACTTAATATTTAAATTTCAGCCAGCTTATAAGAAAGCACACATCCACATTTAAAATAATTAAACATAAGGTGAGTTTTGCATTCTACAATGGACTTAAAGATGTAAAATAAGGTCCTAAAATACTAACATATAAATCTTATTTGGACCAATAATTAGTATACACAATTTAGAACAAATCAAGAGTTGTTTCCTTTTACTTACATATTTTAGGAATGGGCTTTTATGGGGTTCGAGTACCTTTGTGCCGGTAACAACCAGCAACTACTGATTGCTTCACAACTCTGTGAGGAAGGTATTATTATTGTTTCACCTTTACAAATAAGGACACTAAAAGATTAAAGAAACCAACCAACCAAGTGTGCAGCTGGCAAGTGACTTCAAACTGTACCATAAAAACAGCCTCCTTGAGTAAGGCCTTTGATTTCATTATTAATATTTGACAGGCATTAGACAAACACCCCCAGGCTGAAGGCATTAGGATTGGTGATGCAGAGGAAAAGGGATTCACACCTCTCAGCTCTCGCTTTCAGGTCACTTGTGATAGCAATGGCAATAACAGAAGAGCAATAATCGTGTTTTACTGCCCTGAATACCATGTTAGTCTGGCCTGTGGCCTCAGCCCAGGTCAGAGTTCACCTCCAGCTCCTACAGGCAGGAGTAAGAGCTGCCTGTCACATTGACATTGGTGACAGCTGCCTCAGACCTAGAACTCTTGACACAGCTGCCACCAGACACCAAATAATGATAACACAAGAGGCAGACCGTATGAATTCCTGGTTCCCAGGTGAAATCCCTTGCACTTCTGACACTCCCATTTTATGTGATTTTAAAAGCCTCATTTAACTCATTGAACATCAGAATGTGGCAAAATAAAACTTTTTTCACAAAATATCCTAGAGTTTTAGAAGGATCTACTGGGGAAAAAAAAAAACAAAAAAAAAACTAAGTATAGCAATGGGAATTTTCCCCCATTTAAATATGATTTATATAGAAGAGAAACAGAAGTCATGGTGGCTCATTCCTATAACCTAGCACTTTGGGAGGCCAAGGCAGGTGGATTGCCTGAGCTCAGGAGTTCAAGACCAGCAAGCTGGACATTGTGGCAGGCACCTATAGTCCCACCTACTTGGGAGGCCAGGCAAGAGAATCGCTTAAATCCAAGAGTTTGAGGTTGCTATAAGCTGTGAAGCCAGGGCACTCTACCCAGGGTGACATAGTGATACTCTGTCTCAAAAAAAAAAAAAAAAAAAAAAAGAAAGAATTTCCAGTGGACTAAGCACAAACTAGACTGTTACTGATCCATGGCTGCTGACAGAAGACATGAGACTTCTGGTTCAGAGGCAAACGTCTTTATTATGCACAGCAAAAGCAAAGGTGGGAGTCCAGCATATTTCTGTTGGTTTCCCTCGCCCCAGTCCTTGGTGCAAGGTGATGGGCCCAGCTGGCTGTGCAAAGGATTGCAGTGCAGCTGAAGATGGCTGGGCTTAAGAAGACTGCCACTCCCAGCAAGCAGGGAGCAAGATTGTTCTTTGCGGCCACCGAGAATTTTGCAGGTCCACGTAAATCTTTCCTATTGGACATTATCTCACTTTGCATGATTGCCAGCTACATAAACAATCCAGATAAGTGGCCAGGGTGAAAGGCTCTGGCAGGGAGGACCTGGGGATTTGGGTACACTTAATAAGACATGTTGAACCAAAAGACCCCTTAGCAGATGGCCTGCAGGTATTACTCAGGACACACTCTAAAAGAAATGAGGTTTGTGTGCGAGCCTCAGGGCCTAAAAGGGACACACAAAATTTTAAACAGAACACTTAAGGAATTTTAAGCAACTTCTCTATAATTTGAGAATTACTGAAACCTTTTTTTTACTCCAAAATGTTTTTTAATGTTTTATGAAATCATAGGCAAACAGATGTTTTGTACTTAATCCTAAATTTTACTTACTGTAATCTATGCAAACATCCTTCAAGAGACCCCCCATCCCATTTCTTAATGGGTGGTCCCCCAGGTACAAGATATTTTGTGTTAATATAGTAGAAGGACAGGGTTAGTTTTGTGGCAGCCACTGTGTCCATAGAGCAAGCTAAGGTTTGTTCCCTCACCAGCTTTCGCTGCCTCTCCATGACCTGAAGAAAGTCAATTAACATGTATGTGCCTGTACAATGAGGACAACACCATGTGGGGACACACCTCTGAGTGGTGGTGTACGGAAAAACAAGATAATGCTTACAAAAGCGTTTCCAAAAAGTTCCAAAGCAGTGTGGAATGAGAGTATAATGCATTTTAAAATGTGAAAAATGGCCTAATTCAAACTCTTTGACAGGGCTAAGCTAATAGGGAAAGACATTTTAACACTTTGCTAAACATAATTTGTTCCTGTGTATATAAGAAAAATATACTCCCTGCCCAGATGGGGCTTCCCAAGTCACATTCAACTTTATCACTGCAATAATATAATACTATTTAGCCAAGCAAGTGCAAAAAGTTTGTATTAGTAGACAAGAAAGTGTTTTCTTATCTGTCCCATCTGTACAGGATAAGGCTGAAAAGCCATCTAACCACAGTGCTTAAAACTGTTTGTTCAGTCATCCCACTTTTTGTTTGACCATGATGTTTTTTAAGGCCCAAAGTGTCCCATGTATAAGGCCAGGTGCTGTAGTGAAATTCAGGCAAGTAATAGAGAAGCCCTCTTAGCACAGAATTCTGTAATTTCTAAGCGTAAGTTCATATACAATAGCAGCCTGTGTTTTCTTCTGAGTAACTGCAAGGAGGGAGCTCCTCTATGGGGTAACCCAGAGCCTATTTGAGAGCTGATTAAAGATGGGCAATAATGGGATCTCAGAAATATTCCTTTCCAAGGAAGAATACTAAACAGAGCAGAGAACCTGTGTCTGTGAAAAAGGGGCAGGCAGATCTCCGGAACAGCACAGGGACTAATCCGCAGACTGGGCGTCTTCTCACCCCCTTAGACTGCCACATGACAGCAATCTCTGGAAGTTACTAGGCCAGCGCTACCCAAACCCAGTCTATGGAAAGCATCAACATAGCCTGAGCCCTTACTAGAAATGCAAATTGTGGAGCCTCAGCCCAATTCTACTAAAATGGCTAAATCAAGAACTACCAGAACCCAGAGATCTGTATTAGCAAACTATTCAGGTGATTCCTAAGATCATTTAAATTTAAAAAGCATTAATCTAAACTATCCTTCTCAACTCCCATTAGACCGTACTTATTTACATTATCAATCTACCTTTAGTGTAAACTCACATCAATGAAATACATCACCCAGGGCGAACCCAAACGGAGAATGGACAATGGACTGGGTTTGTGATTTAAAAGCAGCCTGTTCTGAATGGCCAGCAAACCTGAAAAGATGCTTATCATCCCTCATCATCAGAAAATAAATCAAAACCACCCTGAGATGTCACCTAACCCCGGCGAGAACAGCCCACATCACAAAGTCCCCAAGCTGCAGATGCTGGCGCAGATGTGAAGAGAAGGGAACAAGTTTACACTGCTGGTGGGACTGCAAACTACTACAACCTCTTTGAAAAAAGTATGGAGACTTCTCAAAGAATTCAGAATAGACCTTCCATTTGATCCCACAATCCCATTAGTAGGCATCTACCCAGAAGAAAAAAAAATCATTTTATCCTAAGGACGTTTGCAGTAGATTGTTTATCACAATTCAATTTACAATCACCAAAATGTGGAAACAAGCTGAATGCCCACCAACCCAGCAATGGGTTAACAAGCTGTGCTGTATGTACACCAGGGAACACTATACAGCCATAAAAAGATGGAGACTTTACACCTTTTGTATTAACCTGGATAGAAATGGAACACATTCTTCATGGTAAAGTATCAGAAGAATGGAAAAGCAAGTATCCAATGTACTCAATTCTAATATGAAACCAGTAGGCAACAAATACACACCCACACAAGAGAAAAACATCAATTCAATTTAAGTCAGAAGGAGAGGGGGTATTTCCTTTTGAGCCATCTGTGGACCCACAAGACCTATGAGTCCTCTTTAGGAAGAGCCAGAGAAATCAGGTTGAATCTCAAGAAGTCATCTTAACCAAATTGTCATTGCTACGGAGAGAGTGTTTGTGTCCCCCCAAAATCCATATGTTAAAATATTAACCCTCACAGGGCGATAGCATTAGGAGGTAGAGACTTTGGGAGGGAATTAGATCATGGGGGACATATTCAAAGAAATAATCTATACAATAAATTATTTTAATGTATATTTACTTCAAAACTATATTCACAATTCATGTCCCTGTCTTGAAATCACAAACATGATTCTAATTGGAAAATGAAGATGATAAATTTACAAGAATGAGCATCCCTTTGAAATATATTGCTAATTACTTAAACAAAATTCTGAGAACAGTAAAATGAAAGTAAAGAAGGAAAACTGAACAATTCAGGGATTGGAAGTGCCCAGGCATTAGAACATTCCTTGGTGTAATAACAAATAGACATTCCTTGGTGAAACAATTATGTTTTAAAATATTTATAAAACAAAAAAGTATGTGACTCTGATTTACAGGAGTTCTCTTCCCACTGCTGCTCAGCTGAGCTTCTGTGCTGGTATTAGAGTTAAAAACCACCCTGCAGAACATCACACTGCAGAACATCACACCACTAGGCATCTCGAAAAGTTTTGTTGTTTCCCCATGTTTACTATTTATATGAAAAAACACTTTCTCACTTATATATTTAAAAATAAGTTACTAATCACATATCAATAATAATTTTAGGTCACCTAGAACAGATAATATGCAATATTCTACCCTATTGTTCCAGAAGTAATTGTGATTGCTAGCGATATATTGGAGGAAAAAACCCCACGTTCTTGCAGAGGAACAGTCATATTTTTTCACGATATGGTTGAAGAAGGAAAAAAGTCTCTAAGGAGACCTGCCTGGGACCCCTTTTTCTTATTAGAGTTTTCCCTTTGTTATTGGCATCATGCAAATATCCTTGATATAGATGCTGCTGCTGCTCTCTGTTTTAAGCAATGCACTTATTTAGCTTCTAGCAATGAATTTTCATAAGAAAGTTCTTCCCCTTTGCTGAGCTAAGATAATATTACAGCTGAGCAGAGATCTGCACTCTTGGCAAAGGAAACCATTGCACAAGGGAGATTACAGATGCAGGAAACTTGGACACATTTACATCATTCAAAACTTATTTTAGAACCCCTATTTTGCCAGGCAAAATGCTGGGTTCTTCGGATGTACTAGAAAGCAAAATGATTCTTTTCCTCGGTAATCCTTCAATTCTTTGGGTAAATGGGCAAGTAAGGATATTTAAGAGGACCCAGCAGCGTGCTGCTTCCAAGTGTGTGCATGGGCTGAGGGCTTCTTTTCTGTTCTGAGGGGCATCATGAAGTATGAGGCTGAGGAAGTAAGAGAAAGAAGGAAGAAATAATAGGAGATTCCAGCAAGGCAAAAAAACAGAGAATTTGGGCCTTTCAAGAAAGTAAAATCATACTCTACACCTAGTAAATTTCACCTGTACCCTTGTAAGATGCGCCGTAGGTTGGGTCCCACCAATCACTCTCCCTTCACCCATCCTCCCCTCCCCTCCTCTCCCTCTCCTCTTTCCCCTTCTTCTTACACAATAACTAAGAAAATTCCATGAAGGCTATGTTAAACAGTTTGATGAAAACATTTCAAATTGTATATAAAACCAGCACATTGCACCCCATGATTGCATTAATGTACACAGCTATGATTTAACAAAAATTAAAAAATAATAAAAATTTAAAAAGAAAGTAAATTCATGTCTTATTTTTGAACAAAAACTATTTTGAAAAGTCTAATTTAATGTGCTCATTTTACAAATAAGCCCCCCAAAGTGTGCGCCTTCCTGAAGCTACACAGGGAGTGACTGAAGTTAGAACTCACACCTCTGGGCACACCCAGCCTTCCTTCCTCCTTTTAACCTGGGATCAAGAAGGGAAAGGGCCAGGCACCTGAAACACGAAAGCATGATCTGTTTATTCTCATCAGCATCAGCATATAAACAACCCATTCCTTTATTACCTTGTATTTTGTACTGGTTTAAAAAAAAACAAGTTATAAGGACAATTTTGAGTTGTAACAGACTGCTGTCCTGACACCTTGTTTTAGCAAATAGCGAATTATTGATCATGTCTGAGCCATCAGTTATAAGATGAAAACAAGTAAAACTTCTAGTTGATTAGCTCCTATTTCTACAAGGAAAATTCATAGCCTCATAGACTGATTAGCAATAGTCCTTTCCAAAAACAACATAATGGAAAGTTATTTAGTATATACAGTAAGCCTTCATTTAATGGCGTCAATCGGTTCTTGGAAACTGTAACTTTAAGCAAAATGATATACAACAATTTTTTCCTCATCAACATTGTAACAAAATGATGTTCAAGGCTGCAACATCATTGGAGGACTGGATGTACTTTTTTTCACTTATTTTGCTTAAAGTTGCAATTTCCAAGAACCTGTGTACTGCTTTAAGGGAGGGCTAATTCTGCAACCCTCGTTGAAGAAATTTAAACAGTATAAGAAAAGCCTGAACTAAAACCCCACGAACTCCTGAGCTTTTTATTTTGTGCATTGTTTTCCATACATAATTTTTGAGATTGCTTTTTGACAACATAGAAATGCTGCTGTTACATAACTTGTAAATCAACGAGAGAATTAAAATTTGTTCATCTCAGCAAACAACAAAAAAATGTAGCATTCAATTCTGTTTCCAGTGGTAATGACAACATTTAAAAATAATCTCACTTAAGTCCTCAGACTATAACCAGGAATATAAAATGCCAACTCTAAATTATCTACATAAATGGAGATGTAGATAAACCAAAATGGCAGATAATTCAAAAGTAATTTACATTCAGTGTTTGAATTTTTTAAATTACACTTATACATGGCCAGAGTAAACGTTACTGGAATTGATTCCAGTAATGAGGTCTATTGAGAAAGTGATTGGACTGTCTCATGTTGATCTCTTGTTGATCCATCAACATCATCTACGCTCACGGGAAATTGGAAACCCATCTATGAACAATTGATATCAACACTGTTTTAAGTAGAAATGAACTAAAAGAAACTTCCCTGGAGAAGGAGCAGTGTTTGCAAATGATCATGGGTGATTTTATTATTATATCCCCGAGCTGGAATCTATGATTTGGCTCATTTCAGTGGAGTACTCATTTACAGCAAGGTTGGACAATTAAGTTCTCAAACTCATCCTAGAGAAAGTGCTACGTAGCTCATTGCTGAATACCATTTCTGTCACCTTGATAGTACTGCCCTTGGGAAGCTGTGCATCACACCTGTGCCTACTCCATCCAGCCCTCAAAGCAATTTTAGAATTCTTTCTGGAATGACTTCCTGCAATGACATGGTAGGAAACCTGACAATTAAGTTCGTAAACCGATCCTAGAAACGGTGCTTTGAAGGGTGGCCGAGGCTCTGGCATTGGTGCATAGCTTCTTATTTATTTATTTATTTGGGGAGGTGCATAGCTTCTCAAGGGAGTGCTGTGAAGGGGACCACAGTGGTATTCAGCACTAAGGTACATAGCACATTTTCTAGGATGAGTTTGTGAACTTCATTGTCTGACCTCATATATTCATTTCTTCATTCAGGCAAACCTTATTTTATATAAGATACCATGCTAGGTATTGGAGTACCAAGATGGAATTTGTCTAATGTTCTCTGGTGGATTTTTACCACCATGTGATATAAAATGGAGAGTGGACATGCGGAATATTTAATCCAGGCCCACAGTCTGGGGAAACCGGACCTGGATTTCACTGAACTCCTTTGGTAATGTTGAAAAAATATTTTTCTATAATTGTCTTCTTTTGTTTATGTTGTTTTATCTTCTGTTACCTGAAACTTGTCTCAGATTCTGAGATTCTGGGTACTGACTATTATTACAGTGAATGGATTGACAGTATTAAGGACTGTTGGGAGTGGATAGAAATACTGCAAATAAGTAATAAAGAAATGAAGGAACTCAAGGGGCAATTTCATTTTCTGAAAATAGATTTACTGTTGCATTTCAAAGTGCGTAGATTTTCCTTGATGATAGCTGATACTTGACTCGTCTTTACCTCATTATTTGAGTGATGTTTTCTTTTATGACCTATTTGAATGAATTTTTTTTCTGTTATTACTGCCCCCAAAATGCCAAAATAGAAAAACTTCTGTTGATCTATGCAAGGAGATAGATGGCGGGATATCTAAAACACTGAGTAAATCCCTTTGTTTGTGATAGAAATATTTGTTTATCTCTGGAAGTGTTGGTTGGAGGGGTCTTCTGTTGATGTTAGGCTGCTTAGTCTCCTGCACCGGAAACGCCACATTATATGATCTGTGTTTTCCGGTTAGCTAAGCTAAGTAAATAATATTGATCCAAGGTTAACCACTATCAGAAGATTCCAAGCTACTCTAGAAATCTAAGGGGAAAATAACTCTAAAGGGAGAATGAGGAAACCTATTTGTAAAAGTTTAGGTTGGAGAGTATTGACTGTCACGGGTAACAAGTGGGAGAGTAAGTGAGCAGGAGTCAAATGAAATGTGGCCACGAGCGAACTCCTCACAGTCTTACTGGGCCAGCACCTGCTGCGTGACAGGCACCAGATAAACATGGAAAAACAAAAATACCAAAATAGTTCTTGATGCCACTGTTGTGGCCGTAATTCTCACAGTCAAGCTTAGACAATCCAGGTAAACACCAAAGATGGTGATGGCAAAGTATAGTTATTTTCTGCCTATATCAAATGACAGTCAATGATTGTTAAAATCTCCAAATATTGGGAATCAATATAGAAAATGCCCACAGAGCAAGAAACCAAGCAGAGAATCATTGGTGCCACTGTCGATAAACTGCTATGCACAGAGTTTCAGAAATGTTTTTGCTAATTGATGTTTGAGTCAATGTATATTCAATGCAGTCTGGATGGAAAAAAATGCTAAGTGAGCCCATCAGATGGAATCGTGAGGAGGTTTTCGTGTCACCTGAAGTGAATCAGACCAGGGGGGATGAAGCAGTTCTGTGGTCATTAATCACAGGCTGCCGTAGAAGAACAGCAAAGGGAAAGGAGAGAGGAAGGTGGTGACAGAGTCAAGACACCTGGCTGGAGAGTATCTTTTTATTCACCCTGTTGATTATGTTCTGGGAAATATCTTGCCTTTCCCTCTGTTCTTTCTGGCTAAAGATCTACTATATTAAAAAAAAAAAAAAACTCTATTCTACTAAAACGATCTAATCATGAGTGTCCTTTAATGAAAACAAAAAGAGCCCCATTTAATTTGCACAAATTAATGAGCACAAAATACAAGATACATACAAGAAATTCTGTAAAGTGTAACCATACCATTTTTATAACAAAAAAAATGGAACTACATTAGAGAAATGCTATTCCTTTTTCTTCTTATGCAAAGAACTTTTCTGATGCCAAATCATCTCTTTTGATTTGCATTCCAGATTATCAGCCTCAAATTCTGAACTATGCATACAAACAATTTGCATGTAGATTACATACACCATTTCCTATGATAATCATCATGGGAGCAAAAAGTTAGACGCTAAAAAAAGCCAGCCCAACTCTTGGTAATTTTTCTCTTGAGGAAAATGCAAACAAGCATGTGAGTCATTTTAATTTCTGCTTTGTAAATAGTCACTCAAGTACTCTCTTCTGAAATGGAACTGGAGAAGAGTGATGGGATTCATGATAATAATATGCACCCAGAATAGCAATAAACAAAATGTTGGTGGGGAGGGAAATGGCAAATGTTTCACACCTTACTTGGGAGAGCTATTTTTGTCACTGTCCTGCAAAATTCGTTTAGTTTACTTCATTATTAAACTGCATTTCCTGAAAGTACCGTTCATTTAAGTTTAATGGAGACAATATTAGTGTTGCATCCTATAGAATTCCAACTAAAAACTCGTCCATTTTTTGAAAATGTTGATCTTATTTTAATAATATTATAAGTGAAGATTTTATTACAATGACTCAATGATATTATAAGTGAAGATTTCTGTCTGTGAGAGCACATAATTATGTTCTGTCAATCATTCGTTTTAAATGAAATATAAACCTCTATGATAGAATTATGCCACAGCAGCTAAGCTCCAGCCTAAGAAAAAAGCATCTCAGCCCTGCTTTGGCATTTATCTTAGGCTGTTCCACTAGTAACTTTTGTCTTTTTTTTTTATTGTTAAATCATAGCTGTGTACATTAGTGCAATCAAGGGGTACAATGTGCTGGTTTCACATACAAAATATTCTCATCAAACTGTTCAACGTAGTCTTCATGGCATTTTCTTAGTTCTTGTATGTAGACATTTGTATTCTGCCTTTAGTAAGTTTCGCCTGTACCCATTCTAAGATGCACCATAGGTGTGGCCCCACCTATTACCCTCCCTCCACCCTAACCTCCCCACTTCCTTCCCCTTCCTTGGCCCTTTCCTCATAGTCTTGTGCTATAGTTGGGTTATAACCTTCATGAGAAAGCTATAATTTAGCTTCATAGTGGGGCTGAGTACATTGGATACTTTTTCTTCCATTCTTGAGATACTTTGCTAAGAAGAATATGTTCCAGCTCCATCCATGTAAACATGAAAGAGGTAAAGTCTCCATCTTTCCTTAAGGCTGTGTAATATTCCATGGTGTACATGTACCACAATTTGCTAGTCCATTTGTGGGTTGATGGGCACTTGGGCTTCTTCCATAACTTAGCAATTATGAATTGGGCTGCAATGAACAGTCTGGTACAGATCTCTTTGTTATGTTGTGACTTTTGGTCTTCTGGGTATAAACCTAGTAAAGGAATTATAGGATCGAATGGCAGGTCTATTTTTAGGTCTCTAAGTATTCTCCAAACATCCTTCCAAAAGGAACATATTAGTGTGCATTCCCACCAGCAGTGTAGAAGTGTGACCTTTTCTCCACATCCACACCAGCATCTCTGGTTTGGGGATTTTGTTATGTGGGGTTAGGTGATATCTCAAAGTAGTTTTGATTTGCATTTCTTTGATGATTAAGGATGATGAGCTTTTTTTCTTGTGTTTGTAGATCGTGCATCTGTCCTCTTTAGAGAAGTTTCTTTTTTTTTTTTATTAAATCATAGCTGTGTACATTGATATGATCATGGAGCATCATTCACTAGCTTCACAGACCGTTTATGAAGTTTCACATATACCCTTGTAAGATGCACCGCTGGTGTAATACCACCAATCCCCTTCCCTCTACCCACCTCCCCCCTCCCCTCCCTTTCCCCCTTCCCCCTATTCTTAGGTTGTAGCTGGGTTATAGCTTTCATGTGAAAACCCTAAATTAGTTTCATAGTAGGGCTGAGTACATTGGGTACATTTTCTTCCATTCTTGAGATACTTTACTAAGAAGAATATGTTCCAGCTCCATCCATGTAAACATGAAAGAGGTAAAGTCTCCATCTTTCTTTAAGGCTGCATAATATTCCACGGTGTACATATACCACAATTTATTAATCCATTCGTGGATCGATGGGCACGTGGGCTTCTTCTGTGACTTAGCAATTATGAATTGAGCTGCAATAAACATTCTGGTACAAATATCTTTGTTATGATGTGATTTTTGGTCTTCTGGGTATATGCCCAGTAGAGGGATTACTTGTAGAGAAGTTTCTCTTCAAGTCCCTTGCCCACCCTGAGATGGGATCACGTGTTCTTTTCTTGCTAATATGTTTGAGTTCTCTGTGGATTCTGGTTATTAGACCTTTATTGGAGGTATAACCTGCAAATATTTTTTCCCATTCTGAGCACTGTCTGCTTGCTTTACTTACTATGTTCTTGGCTGCGCAGAAGCTTTTTAGTTTGATCAGGTCCCAGTAGTGCATTTTTGATACTGCTTCAATTGCCTGGGGAGTCCTCCTCATAAAATATTCACCCAGGCTGATTCCTTCAAGAGTTTTCCCTGCACTTTCTTTAAGTATTTTTATAGTTTCATGTCTTAAGTTTAAATCTTTTATCCAGTGAGAGTCTATCTTAGGTAATGGTGAAAGGTGTGGGTCCAGTTTCAATCTTCTACAGGTTGCCAGCCGGTTCACCCAGCACCATTTGTTAAATGGGGAATCTTTTCCCCATTGAATGTTTTTAATTGGCTTGTCAAAGATCAAATAACAGTAAGTAGCTGGGTTCATCTCTTGGTTCTCTTTTCTGTTCCAGACATCTACTTCTCTGTTTTTGTGCCAATACCATGCTGTTTTGATCACTATCGATTTATAGTACAGTCTCAGGTCTGGTAGCGTGATTCCTCCTGCTGTGTGTTTATTGCTGAGTAATGTTTTGGCTATTCGAGGTTTTTTTCCATATATGTCCATATAAAACGAAGTATTATTTTTTTCAAGATATTTAAAATATGACAATGGAGCTTTAATAGGAATTACATTAAAATTATATATTGCTTTGGGTAGTATGAACATTTTAACAATGTTGATTCTTCCCAGCCAGGAGCATGGTATGTTTTTCCATTTGTTAACATCTTCAGCTATTTCTTTTCTTAGAGTTTCATAGTTCTCTTTGTAGAGATCTTTCACATCCTTTATTAGGTATACTCCCAAATATTTCATCTTCCTTGGCACTACTGTAAAAGGAATAGAGTCCTTGACTGTTTTTTCGGCTTAGTTATTGTTGGTATATATAAAGGCTACAGATATATGGGTGTTGATTTTATAGCCTGAGACATTGCTGTATTCCTTGATCACTTCTAAAAGTTTTGTAGTAGAATCCCTAGTGTTTTCCAGATATATGATCATATCATCTGCGAAGAGTGAAAGTTTGATCTCTTCTGACCCTATGTGGATACTCTTGATCGCCTTTTCTTCCCTAATTGCGATGGCTAAAACTTCCATTACAATGTTAAAGAGCAATGGAGACAATGGACAACCTTGCTTGGTTCCTTATCTAAGTGGAAATGATTTCAATTTAACTCCATTCAATACGATATTGGCTGTGGGTTTGCTGTAGATGGCCTCTATTAGTTTAAGAAATGTCCCTTCTATACCAATTTTCTTAAGTCTGATCATGAAGGGATGCTGGATATTATCAAAAGCTTTTTCCTGCATCAATTGAAAGAATCATATGGTCCTTATTTTAGTTTGTTTATGTACTGAATTACATTTATAGATTTATGTATATTGAACCAGCCTTGAGACACTGGGATAAATCCCACTTGGTCATGGTGTATAATTTTTTTGATGTGTTGATGGATTCTGTTTGTTAGGATCTTATTAGCATCAATATTCATTAGTGATATTGGTCTATAATTTTCTTTTCTTGTTGGGTCTTTCCCTAGTTTGGGGATCAAGGTGATGTTTGCTTTGTAGAATGTGTTGGGTAATATTCCTTCTTTTTCTATATTTTGGAAGAGGTACAGTAATATATGTACTAGTTCTTCTTTAAAGGTTTGGTAGAATTCTGACATAAAGCCATCTGGTCCTGGGCTCTCCTTTTTAGGGAGATTTTGTATTGTTGATGCTATTTCAGAACTTGATATAGGTCTGTTCAACATTTCCACTTCATTCTGGCTAAGTCTTGGTAGGTGGCATACTTCCAGGTATTGGCCGATTTCTTTCAGATTTTCATATTTCTGAGAGTAGATTTTCTTGTAGTATTCGTTAAAGATTTTTTGAATTTCTGAGGGGTCTGTTGTTATTTCATCATTACCATTTCTGATTGATGAAATCAGAGATTTCACTCTTTTTTTCCTTGTTAGGTTGGCCAAAGGTTTATCTATTTTATTGATCTTCTCAAAAAAACCAACTTTTGGATTTATTGATCTGTTGTATAATTCTTCTGTTTTCAATTTTATTTAATTCTGCTCTGATTTTGGTTATTTCTTTTCTTCTGCTTGGTTTGGGGTTGGAGTGTTCTTTCTTTTCCAGTTGCTTGAGATGTCTCATTAAGTTATTAACTTCCTCTCCGTTTTCTTGAGGAAGGCTTGCAGTGCTATAAATTTCCCTCCAAGGACTGCCTTTGCAGTATCCCAGAGGTTCTGATAATTCATGTCTTTATTGTTGTTTTGTTCCAAAAATTTGGTGACTTCCTTCTTAATCTCGTCTATAACCCATCTATCCTCCAGCATAAGGTTGTTTAACTTCCATGTTTTTGTATGGGTATGCAGGTTCCTGTTGCTATTGAGTTCAACTTTTATTCCATGATGGTCTGAGAGGATGCGAGGAATAATTTCTATTTTTTTTAAATTTGCTGAGGTTAGATTTGTGGCCTAGGATGTGGTCAATTTTGGAGTATGTTCCGTGGGCTGATGCGAAGAATGTGTATTCAGTTTTGTTAGGATGAAATGTTCTGTAGATGTCTGTTAAGTCCAGATGTTGAATGGTTAAGTTTAAATCTAAAATTTCTTTTCTTAGCTTCTTTTTGGAGGATCTATCCAGCACTGCTAAAGGGGTGTTAAAATCTCTGGCTACTATGGAACTGGAGGAAATCAAGTTGCTCATGTCTGTTAGAGCTTCTCTTATAAATTGAGGTGCATTCTGGTTGGGTGCATAAATATTAATAATTGAAATCTCATCATATTGAGTATTACCTTTAACAAATATGAAGTGTCCATCCTTATCCTTCCTTATTTCGGTTGGTGTAAAGCCTATTACGTCTACAAATAGGATTGCAATGCCTGCTTTTTTCTGCTTTCCATTTGCCTGGAGTATAGCTGACCACCCCTTCACCTTGAGTCTATATTTGTCTTTTAATGTAAGATGTGATTATTGTATGCAGCAGGTATCTGGCTTGAGTTTTTGTACCCAGTCAGCCAACCTATGCCTCTTTAAAGGATAATTTAAACCATTCACATTAATTGAGAATATTGATAAGCCTTTCGAGAGTCCGGTGGACATTTTTAATCCTTTTGTGACTGTGGAAGTTGGATTTTGATCAAAATTTTCTGGGTGGGTTTACTTTTGTGGTGGAGGATTACACTGGTCTTTATGGAGGATAGGTCTGAGAATATCCTGGAGAGCTGGTTTAGTTATGGCAAATTTCTTCAACATGTGAATGTCATTGAAGTATTTAATTTCTCCATCATAAATGAAACCAGTTTAGCTGGGTACAGGATCCTGGGTTGACAGTTATTTTGTTTTAGGAGATTAAAAGTCGATGACCATCCTCTTCTAGCTTGTAAGGTTTCAGCAGATAGATCTGCAGTTATTCTAATATTCTTCCCCTTGTAGGTGATGGTTTTCTTTCGTCTGGCTGCTTTCAGAATTTTCTCCTTCATATTAACTTTAGTGAAATTGATTATGATGTGTCTGGGGGATGTCTTATTTGGGTTGAGTCGTGCTGGAGTTCTGAAACTGTCTGATATCTGAATTTCAGAATCTCTTGGCATGTCTGGAAAGTTCTCCTTCATAATCTCATGGAGAAGAGACTCTGTGCCTTGTGAAGCCACTTTGTTGCTTTTGGGGATCCCTATAAGATGAATATTAGTTTTCTTTGAATTATCCCAGAGCTCTCTGAGAGAGTGATCTGTTTTTGCCCTCCATTTCTCTTCCTCTTTGAGAGTTTGGGAGCATTTGAAAGCTTTGTCTTCAATGTCAGAAATGTCTTCTGCTTGCTCCATTCTGTTACTGAGGGATTCTACTGTGTTTCTCAGATTTTTGAAGGCTGCAACTTCTTGTCAATGTGTCAAAATCTTTGGTCATTTGGTCTTTGAATTCATTGAATTCTTGAGATATCTTTTGGGTTACTGCTTGGAATTCTAATTCGATCTTATTTGTTATCCAGATTCTGAATTTGATTTCTGACATCTCAGCTATTTGTGCATGGGATCTTGTGCTGTGTCTGCCCCATTGATCCTTGGGGGAGTTGATCTACTCTAATTATTCAGATTGCCAGAGTTTTTCTGTTGATTTCACCTCATGATTGTTTTTGGTAACTTTTTGTGACAATGATTCAGAGCCGTCACATGGAAAAAAGTAGTTATAAAAGGAAAAATAGGGGTGTGTTTGTGTGAGAGAGACAGTCCTGGAAACAAACCTTCAAATAAAAGTGGTTCCAGCTATATCTACATTACACATCAGTTAGACTAAATCCTTCCATCTGATCTGTCAGAAACTGTGCTTTTAAACATTATCCCAGGGAGAGCAGTTGGGACTGGACATGCAGTTTGCAATCTAAAACTTTAAATTTTAAGCCAAGATCTCTCAGATCCTGAAACCAGGAATATTTTCTCTGAATATCAAAATCTCACCACTTCTCACTTCCACCATTGCTCCCTGTATGAGCTACCACCATCTCTTCTAATACTGTTATCTGCATAGCTCCTGCACCAAGATGGGTTATTTTTATAAAGCTTTATTTTCACTAACCTCTCAAAACTTAAAAAAAGTAATGCCTGCCTGTATCACCGCAGAATGTGGACCTGGCTGCTTCTTTGAGTCCTCTTTTCCCACCATCTTTCCTGCTCCATCTAATTTAGCCACACTGTCCCCCTACATAGAACAAGTGCAGGTACACACACAGACACACACACAAAGGGATGTGTAGTTCTCTTCAAATTCATTCAAATCTCGGCCCTGCACCTGTCTAAGAGAGCGCCTACTCCACCCACTGCGCACTCTCTCCCCTTCTCCATCGCGTCTCCTCTCATCTGCTTTATTTTCTCACTTATCGTCACCTAATACATTATTCATTTTCTCCCTGCTAACACGTGAATGATGTATCGATGAAATCAGTGATTTTGTCTGCTATGTTCACAACTATATATCAAGCACTTAGAACAGTAACGAGCACATCATGGGTGCTCTGTAAATATTCATGGAAGGAAATAATTTCTCTTTGGGTGATTCAAATTCAGTAATGGTAGTCTAAGTGGCAGGATTCTCTACTTTTGTCTTTCCAGTGAGGGGACGGATATGTGTGTTTCGATTTGAAAAGAAAAAGAATTTCTCTAGGCAAAACAAGGAAAAGACTGAAAAGCAGAGGAATAGAAATCTCAACTACAATGAATTCTATTACTTAGATTAGTATGTTACCAAATATCCTACGGATCTGTTTATTTCTCTAAGAAAATTTTGTCACTAATTTAAAATCTATTTTATATTTGTGTTCTCACTTTTGATGCATTTGCAATAAATCAACTTGCCTCTCCTGCTCTGTGTGTGGAACAAGGTATATCTCAGTCCTCTAGTAAAAATGGCCTATATACAAAATTAAAAGATCAAAATATTACTTATAGTAATCAGGGGTCCAAAAAGCTGTGAAGTTACAATTATATATGTACATGAATTTCTCATGATGAATTTTCTCCTCTCATCTTTTAAAAAATTTGGACCAACTGATTCACTGCATTTGCTAAAATAAAAAAAAAAATTACGTCGTTCAGTTTCCATTCTAAATCGCTATAATGTGCAGTAAAAGACCGTTAGGGTAACACACAAGCACATTTCATCTTATTGCTCTTCCCAGATACTGCCTTTTCTACAAATTGAAAGTTCATAGCAATCCTGTATTAGCCAAGTTGATTGAAACCATAGCCGTGCTCACTTTGTGTCTGTTACATTTAGGCACTTTTATTATAATAACTGGTATGATGATCTCTGATCAGTTATAATTGCAGTTTGGGGGGGCACTAACTTATCCCTATAAGACAAGAAATTTAATGGATAAATGTTACCACCCTTACCTCTACTCAAACCTCCCTATTCCCTGAGATACAAAAATAAGGAAATTAGGTCATTTAATAACCCTACACTTTCCTCTAAATATTCAAGTGAAACGAATGGTTACATGTCTCTCACTTTCAATTGAAACCTAGAAGTAATTCAGCTTAGTGAGGAAGGCTTGTCAAAAGGTCAGGCAGCACCTGTGGCTCAAAGGAGTAAGGCATCAGCCCCATATGCCAGAGGTGGTGGTTCAAACCCAGGCCCAGCCAAAAACTGCAAAAAAAAAAAAAGGCTGAAGTGGGTCCGAAGTTGCCCTGCTTGGATCAGACACTTAGCCAAGTTGTGAGAGCTAAGATAAGATTCTTAAAGAAAATTGGAAGTGCCATTCTGGTGAAACACATGAATGATATGAAGGTGAGATAGACTTAGTGCTCATAGAAAGTTTTAGTAATGTGGATAGAAGATCAAACTCACCTTCCCTTAAGGAAATAACATTTCCTTAAGCCAACATCTAACTTGGAGGAAGGCCCTATTTCTCTTTAATTATTCAAAGGCTGAGAAAGGTGAGGAAGCTTAAGAAGAAATATTTGAAGCTAGCAGAGCGTGGCTTGTGAGGTTTAAGGAAATGAGCCACTTCCAAAGTATGGAGGTTCAAGGTGAACCAGTAAGCATTGATAAAGACCAGCTGTAGCAAGTTACCAGCAGATGTAGCTAAGACAATTATCAAGACAATTAGCAAACAGCAATGTCAGTGAAACCGCCTTCTATGAGACGAGGTGCCCTCTAGGACTTTTCACGGCTAGAGAGAAATCATTGCCCAGCTTCAAAGCCTCACACTATCCGTGGACTCTCTTGTTAGGTCTAATGCAGCTGATGAATTGAGACTGAAGCTAACTCTTATTTACCACATCCCAACACTTTAGGTCCTTAAGAATACGCTACATCTTACTGTGCTCTATAAGTGAAAAAATAAAGCCTGGATGACAATGCATTTGTTTGTAGCTTTGTTACTCAATACTTTAAGCTTATTTTTGAGAACTTCTGCTCAGAAAAAAACTATTCCTTTCAAAATATTTCTGCTCAGGGACATTGCACATGACCACCCAAGAGCTCTGGTGGAGAAGGACAGGGAGATTCATGTTGTCTCCACACCTACCAGTGCAATATCCACTCTGCAGCTCAGGGACAAAGCAGTAATTTTTATTCTGAAGTCTTATTAATTCCGAAATGCAGTTTTGTAAGGTGACAGCTTCCACTGTGATTCCTCTGATGGGTGTGGGCCCTCCACCAGCAAAAAGATTATAAACAAAAGATAAGATTCCCTATCCACTCTCTACAAGCTACTTTAGATTCAAGGATATGCACAGGCTGAAACCAGAGGTATGAAAAAATATATTTCATTTAAATAGTAACCAGAAGAGAACAAAGGTAGCTATGCTTAACCAATGGGGCAAAAGATGTGTACACTGAAAACTGAAAAAACTGGACACAAATAAATGGGGGGAAAAGCCATATTCATGGATTGGAAGATTCACTATTGTTGAAATGGCCACATTACCCAAAGCAATCTACAGATTCAATGAAATTCATATCAATATCCCAATGATGTTGTGTTGGCTATTTGGGGCAGAACTGTGTGGTATACATATACCATGGCATACTGTTCAGCCATAAAAAATATGGAGACTTGAATTGTTTATATTTACCTGGATGGATTTGGAGAACATTCTCCTAAGTAAAGTATCTCAAGAATGGAAAAGTAAGCATCCCATGTACTCAATACTACGTTGAAACTGGTAGATCAACCATATGTATCCTCATATGAATCCAATTTTTAAAAAAGGCAATTACAACCTAGATAAAATAGTTTCAAACCATATATCTGATAAGGAGTGAATATCCAAAAAAAACATAAGGAACTCTTAGAACTCAATAGCAAGAAAATAAATAATCTGTTTTTTAAAATGGGGCAAGGACGTGAATAGGCATTTCGTCAAAGAAGACATACAAAAATGGTCAACATGCATATGAAAAGATGCACTAATTATTAGGAAAATGCAAATCAAACCCACAATTACTTCATACCTGTAAGAATGGTCATTATGAAATAACAAAAATAAATAAATAAATAACAAGTGTTGGGGAGGATGTAGAGAAATTTGCATCCTAGGCACTGTTGGCAGGAATTTATAATGGTGCAACCACTATGGAAAAATGCTACAAAGGTTCCTCCAACAATTGCCCTGGCGATCTGACATCTGACATCTCAAAAGAGTTGAGATCGAGATCAGAGAGATGTTTGCCCCTCCCTGTTCGTTACAGCAACTTCACAATAGCTAAGTAGTTAAAAAAATTCTAAATGTTCATTGACAGATAAATGGATAAAGACAATATGGTATACACATATAACAGAATATTATTTATCCTTAAAAATGATGGAATTCATGTCATATGATCAACATCCACAATGTGGATAAAGCTTGAGGACACCATGGTAAGTGAAATAAGCCAGTCGCAGAAAGGCAAATCCTGCTCGATTCCGCTTATAAGTTATCCAACGTGGTCAAACTCAGAGGCACAAAGTAGAAAGGTGATAGTCAAGGGATGAAGGAGGAAGGATGGGGACCTGCTGCTCCGTGGGTAGAGAATTAACATTCAGTTATTCCAAATGAAAAAATTCTATACATTCTACATACAAAAATCTGTATGCGGTTAACAATATCACATGGCACACTTAAAAATTTGAGGGTCGATTTCATGTTATGTGGAATTTTTTACCCCATGCATTTATGTGTGCCATATGCCCCTACATTATTAATTAATAAAAATTAATAAATAAAAAGAACTAGTCAATGCTTATAAAAACATGGATGGATAAACATCATAGAAACAAAAAGCCAACCGACAATGAGTCCATAACATAGAATTCCAATTATTTAAGGCAAAAATCAAGACAAACATTGATGATGATAAAATCAGACTAACCCTAACCCAAAATAATGGTTATCTTTGGAAAGTACTGACAGAAAAGTGGCAAGCAGAGCTGTTGTGATGGTGGTCATGGTCTTCACTTTCATCTGAGTGGTGATTATGTGGATGAAACCAATTAACACATCTAACATGTTTGTACTTCACTGTATGTAGGTGATACTAAAATCATCTGAATACCTCAGCTTCAAGAATACAATGTGTTTAAACAGAATGGAAATGAACCAACAGACCTGTAAGATGCTCTTTTCACATTTTGCTATTTTTTTTTCACCATACACTTCTTTCAAAGACTGTTAGTTATTAGCTCAATCCAGAGATGACCTTGCACTGCTCATCACTAACAGCCTTAATAATCCAACACTTTGTTTTATGAGGTGGTTGAGTCTCATCCAGACTCATTTCACCGTGTGTGTGTTTTTAATCATGGAAATACCAAATATTTGACTATAAATTTCAGTTTGTATTAAGAAGTTTGGCACCATATAGACATGTATTTGACAATGTGTTAGTTACGTAGCAAATTCTAGGGATAACTTTCCTTTCTGTGTCACCAGTGACAATTCTCACTTGTGCACATTCCTTTAGCTGAGCCCCTGTGAGCCGTCAGTTACTGGTGTGTTAGTATCTGGTGACCTCAAACGGTAATTTACCAAGACTGCTTGAAAGAGCTAACAGGAGAGAGGCAGAAATGTCCAGCTCTCTCACAGCCATCTTTGATGACATTTTCACCCCCCTGAATACAAATTTGAGGGAATCCCACACAAAGCAGTAAGAGGTTCTAATTTGCCTAGATGTGCAACAAGCAAAGCAAAATGACCAGGATTAAGTTCTTATACCAGTTTTATTTTTGAAAAACTTAAAACCACAATGTAATCTAAACAACCAATGTCAACAGGTTATCACGCTTCACAAGGAGCTTAATAATTTCCCTGGTCCAAAAAGTTGGCTAAAAATAAAGAATCAGGAACACAAAAGACAAAAATGGTATTGGGGAGGGGGGGCAGATGCAATGCGTTTAAACAGAATGGAAATGAACCAACAGACCTGTAAGATGTTCTTTTCACATTGTTATTTTTTTTTTCACCATACACTGTTTTCAAAGACTGTTAGTTATTAGCTCAATCCAGAGATAATCCCAGCACTCCAGGAGGCCAAGGTGGGTGGATTGCCTGAGCTCACAGGTTTAAGACCAGCCTGAGCAAGAGAGAGATCTCATCTCTAAAAAATAGCTGGGCGTTGTGATGGGAGCCTATAGTCCTAGCTACTCGGGAGGCTGAGACAGGAGAATCACTTGAGCCCAAGGGTCTGAATTTGTTGTGAGCTATGACTCCAGGGTACTCAACAGAGGGTGACAAAGTGAGACTCTGTCTCAAAAAAGAAAACAAAAATGATATGGGGGACCACTGATGAAGTAACAGGGAAGATAAATATTGTACAACTTTCCCAACACGGTGAGCCTGAAAACAGCTTTATTTGTATCATCACATGAAACTATGTGGATATTTTTATCTGTTGTAGGTTCATGAGCCTTCTAGAAGTGAGACGTCATATTTTAGGAAGGGTTTTGGTTTCCATAATAGGCAATCTAAACTTAGGGCACACGCTTAGCAAATTGCAGCTTTAAGGAATTTAAGCATGATTTTGTAATCAGATATCTAGATAGATGGTATCTCAATTTCAACATGCATAAATTTAGTGTCATTGTGAAAATAAAACATTTTCTGCTGCATTATGTGAGAAGATGCACATAAGTATTATTGGGGGTCAGGGGTCTCGGCTCCCAAACCACAGCTGACCTGGTTCGATTACTTGGCAGAACTGAAAAGATCAACTGAAGCACAGCACGAATCAAACTGTGACAGTGGGGAGAAACCAAAAGTGGAACTGGACCAGCACGGGCACCATGAAGTCACTTCACAGGCATAGTCTAACAGAGTGACATTTTCTTTAAGAGCAAAGAGAAAGCCTGGAGCATTTCCAAAGGGGGTTGGAATTGGGTCCCAGTCATGAGTGAGACAGAGACGGGGTGAAGGGCAGTGTGAAGGTATAAACATCTGCTTTCTCTGTTTGAAACTACTTGTACCTCTTTCATTGGCCTCTCTGCCCCCAGCCCCTGTCTCCTTTTCCTATTCTATTGGTCACTGGCTCCCAGGTTACCTCACGCCCACATTCTTTTCCCTTTCTTTGCAAGAATTGCCGAGTGCTGGTCCAACAGCTGATGTTCCTGTGGGCCTTCCAGACTTCCTAATTCAGCAGCCCAGGGCTTTCTCCCATCCCTCTTGATGCCCCTTTCTCCATGTCCCTTTGCAAGTACCATCATTTGTCAGTGTTGAGAGCCTGTAGAGAGCTAGTGCAGCCCCGCTCAAGGTGCCATCACCTTTGCTCCCATCAGCTCTACTCACTCTTTCATCAAGACAATAATGAAACGGACCGTCCTGCATGATGGGAGGTGGTGTAATGCGGAGCTGTGACTAACAGCACTGACTGTACATGTGAGTCACCCAAGAGCCTAAAGAAGTCCTGAGACCCTGGCCCCCTCACGGAGATCTGACCTAATTGTTCTAATGAATGAGAACTGGTCATTCATATTTCTACAGAATTTTCTTGAGCGGTTTCAGTGTTGGGTTAGGTAGATGCAAACCACTGGTGTATTGATTGAGCAAGCAGACTCAAGAGTTGGGATTGCTTTTAGCTCAGATCAGGAGTCAGCCAACTGTGGCCCACAGGCCAGTTCTAGCCAGCTGCCCATTTGAGTAATAAAATCTAACTAAACATAGCCACATACATTAGTTTCAGTACTATCTACAGCTTTCTCTCTTAAAGACCGTTGAGTAACTGCAAAAGAGACTGTACGATCTGAAGAATCTAAAACATTTACTAACTCTAAAATTTGTCTGAGGTCCACTGCTTATAAACTAAATAAGCTAATAAACAGTCATGTGCTAGTAAATGCTTAATAGCCATTAAAGGTTGGAGGGCTGGAGAGAAGAATGGAAGCCCTGGTTTGCAGAGTTTTCCAGTTTCTATAGTGTAAATACTATTGCCAATTTGAAGACACTGACAAAGATTTATAATATTTTATATTAATACTTTAATGATATTGATGAGATGTAGTCAAACTGTTACATCTATCAATCATGAATTTGTTCTTATTGACTATCGCTGCATTGTATAAACGCACCACAGCATGTTGAGTCCTTTCTTAAGAGATGTTTAGGTTTTTTAGTGTTTTGCTATCTTGAATATAAAGGCTATCAACATATTTGTCCAATATTTCTAGACATGTATGTTTTTCATTCACTTGGATAAGTATCAAGGCATTGATTGCTGGTTCAGAGTTATCAACACAGTTAAAGAATATTAGAAAATAGCAAACTGTCACAATGCAAAGGAATCTGTTGCCCAGTAAGGATCTGTAAACATTTTGCAACCTATCAAAAGCACGTATTATTTTTAAAATAAAAACTTTAAAACAAACTACAAATAATGTGCCATGTGGAGTTTTGTAGTGTATAGCTTAAAATTACAGATAATAACATTATAAAACATTATAGATTAAAGGATAAAAAATAGTATAATCAGTGCTTCCATTATCCAAATAAAACCAAAAACAAAACAAAACAAAAAAACAAAAAAAACCCCTGAAAGGTCAAACAGCCAGGGAGAAATGGGCAGTGCCTGCGGCTCAAGGAGTAGGGTGCTGGCCCCATATACAAGGGGTGGTAGGTTTAAGCCCAGCCCCAGCCAAAACTGCAAAAAAAAAAAAAAATGCCAGGAGGGAGAAACCTCTCCAAATCTTTTCAGATTTTTAAATTTTTAATTTGAACTAACATATTCAAAAAAATGTTGAACCGTTCACCATAGTAATTTTAAAAGGGCATATTATTTAGGAGTTAACCACTCTCATAAAGTTTGTTTACCACTGTGCTTAATTTAAAAATAATTCATAGGTTTTTCTTTTTGCCTTTTTACATTATTTACTAACACAAGAAATATAGCACAGTAAGTATAATAAAGAGGTCTAGTAATCAGGATAGAGAAATATTTCTTAGTTTATACTCAGTTACCCATAATCTATTAAAATCTTATAAGGTCTCTCAGCCAAAGGGTTACTGGGATTGAAGAGAGAAATGTGTCATTAAAAATTACAGCTTTGGGCAGCACCTGTGGCTCAAAGGAATAGGGTGCCAGTCCCATATACCACAGGTGGCGGGTCCAAACCCAGCCCCGGACAAAAACCGCAAAAAAAAAAAAAAAAAAAAAAAAAATTACAGCCTAATGAATATTTTTTTTTTTTTTTTTTTTGTGGTTTTTGGCCGGGGCTGGGTTTGAACCCGCCACCTCCGGCATATGGGACTGGCGCCCTACTCACTGAGCCACAGTTTTTTGAGCCAATTAATAAGAAGCCTGTCCTTATATAGCAGTGCTTTGTAACCTCTAAATTCTACCCCAAATATTGCATTTTCAAACAAACTTTACTTTTTATGAAGTTATGAAAACAAAGAACAGAACAAAAATATTCAAATTTTAGGAGAGAAGTTGAGCACTACATTATCTAAAAAGATTTGGAGGGGAAGTATTGATAATAAATGGCTCTCCTGGAACTTTTTTCTCCTCAAGAATGTATTTCAGAGGGGGAAAATAATTTACAAAGCAAAGAGACAAGGAGAAATGGAGATGAAGGTAGAAAAAGCAGAAACAAATGAAATTAAAGCTAAAACAAGTTTGTATCTACCCGTATTGGGAAGATCCTCAACTTCAGGTCACAACCCTAAAACTGTGTGCCATGTATTTTAGGTTACAAAATTAGTCTGTAAAATACATCTAAACAAACATTTTCAAATAAGACCTAAAATAGCCTATGTACAAGGGAACATAATTTTATATATGTGTATATATGTATATATGTGTATTTTATATATGTATATATATAATGTTTTATTCTATTTTATTCTTTGGATAATGTATTTATAAATTAGATTGAATATGAATTATATTAAAAAGCAAAAGCCCTAAGAAAGGGATCTATGAAAATTTACAAATTGTTCAACAAATGGGGAAATTTATACAACACAAGACAGAAGAGACTAATAGAAATTCAAAAATAAAAAGTGACAACTCATGAGCTTTTCCTTTTAAGGACAACACTAACTAGAGCAGAATGAGCCTGGACATCTTAGTGACACGATAAAGTCACAAAGTTAATTTCTTATGTATATCACATTCCAGTGCAATTTTGTGGGACCTGGCTCTATGCCATGTCCCAGACACCCAGGCTCTTTCCTTCCTGCTCTGTTACCAGCCTGAAGATCTACATAATTCTTTCATGGTGAACAGGAGAATAAGAGAGAGAGTGGATGGAGGAGGTGCAGAGAATTGGGGACATCCTGGGAGGGTCATGCACCACTCCTTCCCACCTGCCCATGGCCAAAATGTAGTCACATAGCCCTACATCAGTCCAAGGGACATTGGGAAACACAGTTAAGCTGGGTGTTCTGGAGGAACACCTTCACTAATGAAGTTTAGTGAAAACCCTGAACTATCTCTGATGTAGACTATTGTTTTGATCTTTGAAAATGCCTGTTGTTCCTTCCCCTGAGGAAAATTTGTTCATGATCCACTGAACGCTTGATTAAAAAAAAAAAAGTATCTGCCCCACCGTCATCCACTGCTGTATGTTGGTTAGAGAGGCAATACTTCTTACCTGAAATCTCGGTGGTCACACTGGGGAAGCTTTAGGAAGTTATGTCTACCCTTGAGGGGTGCAAGGATCTTCCAGTCCTCTTCCCACATGGAGATTGTTTTAAAACCCATGATACATTCTTTGTGATTGTTGCTTGTTTGCTAATCAATATTTACACAATCCCTAAGAAACAGTTAACCCCCAAACTAGTAGGCTCTTGATTAATGTGCTTCCAATCAGCTCTAGGAACTGGCTGAAAAATCATACTCTTTCCTAAGGATTATTCTCAATTCTTTGTTTCATTACCCTACCCAAATGTCCATCTCCTTCAAGTTAATGATGACTACGTTGAAGCTATCTGAAACAATAACCTTCAGTGCATTACACTATCAGTTTAATTTGCCACAGGGCTAACTCGCTGTTCAACTGAGAGTTCTTCTAGTCTTCAGAGCTCAGAGCTTTTTGAAAATCACAGCCCTTGCTATCTATGATCTAAATCCTTTCATAATACTAAAACATCCTGAATTTCTGGACTCTGACTTTTCACCTCTGCTTGTAAACCAGCACAGTCCTTTTTGAGGTCAGTTGTTTTTTGTACTAATAATATCTTGTCAATGGCCAGAGAGAGTAGCCAAAATATATTTACATTCTGATTATTTTTATCCTCTTTTCATAGGTCCAGCAGCTCAAGGAGATACAAGGTCTGATTTGTAAGTTATTGTAGGAAATGTTTTACCCAATGTCTTGCCACCATCTAACACAGGTAAACATTTGGCCAGTTTCTGTGCAATTTATCACACCATAGCGAAGTCCACCACATATTGTATATTTTGTTAAAATGTCATCTGTTGCCAGTACTAATTTCCATATTAAAGTAAATGCTAGCTGCAGAAATAGAGAACCCTGTAATCTTGACCTTACATTATATTTCTCACTCAAATTACAATTCAACATGAGTCAGCACAGAGCTTCTTGGACAAACAGATGCAGGCACTTCTGCGTAAATGTCCAGGGACCTAGGCTCCTTCTATCTTTTGGGTCCAGTATATACTTGGGAACGAGTCAGCAAAGTTTCTGTAAAGGGCCACATAGTAAATACTTTACTGGTTGTGAGTCATACAGTCCCAAACTACACAAGTTGGACGTTGTGGCAAGAAATCAGCATTAATAAATGAGCATGGGTCTTTTCTAATAAAACATTACCAAAACGTATTTATAATACAATCTAAAATTTAAATTTAATAACATGGCTGGGCACAGTAGCTTACACCTGTAATTGCAACACTCTGGGAGGTCAGACAGGTAGATCACCTGAGCTCAGGAGTTCAAGACCATCCTGAGCAAGTGCAAGACCCTGTCTCTACTAAAGATAGAGAAATTAACCGATGGTTGTGGGGGGCACCTGTAGTCCCAGCTACTTGAGAGGATGAGGCAAGAGGATCGCTTCAGGCCAAGAGTTTGAGATTGCTGTAAGCTATGACACTACAGCACTCTACCCAGGGTGAGAGTGTGACTCTGTAAATAAATAAATAAATGCATTCGATGAAACATTTACTAAAGAAGGTGCTCAGCCAGATTTGGCTCATAGACCGCAGTTTGCCAATCTCTGCTTCAAGGCTTCAGAGACGTCTATTAAATTTTATACATCTGTCTAGCAGGCAAGGGAGTAAAAACTGCAGGGAATATTTCATTAGAGATTTTAAAGTCCAAATCTAGAAGCAGCATATATCACTTAGGCCCATGTTCTATCAGCCATAATTTCAGCATCACTGCCACCTAACAAAAGGCAAGATAGGGTGATGTCACACACTGTGCACTCCAAAGAAAAGAGCAAAGAGTTTAGAGTTAGCATAATTCTACTCTACAGATGCAAAAGGAAACCACTGATATCCACTGATGTACTTTGGAATAACTGGTATTGTTAACATCTGACAAAAAAGAGCTACATTAGATTGCGACTTGTAGAATTCCTGCCTACCTGATTAGGCTGGGTGTGATTCTGCTTTTTTGTTAGGTAAGTCCTCTCTTCCTGAACAAAATAAAGAAGGAATAAGATGTAAATTTATGTTTTAGGTACTGTATTCACTGTTTTCATTACCTGATCCTATTTCACTGACAGCATCCTCGTGACATAGTATTATAATTTCTATAATATAGAGAAAATTTTAGTTTAAAGAATTTACTGCTTTGCACATAATCATAGCTAGCGAGATAGCCGGTTAAGAAGCTTTTCTATAATTTGAAATCTAGCCCTCTTTACAGAAAGAACAGCTTTTGGTGAAAGTAGAAAGCTAGTTTATGCTACTCTCCATGGTTTTACACAGCTAAGACCCTTATCCTAAAATAGGAAATGAGGAATTGCTGTGGGTATTTACCATAAAATGTTTGGACTCAAATTTATTTCCTTAAAAATCAATGCTCTCTTGGGAAATAAAAAAAAAAAAAGCACAGTTAATATTTCAAAAGGAAGTATTTTAGTTAGTTTACATAAATACAGCTAAAACCAAAGAAATTCCTCTCTTCTTCAAAGACTTTACATTCTTCTTAGTTACTGTTCACTGTAATCTTCTGTGAATGTTCTTTAGGAATCCATTGTCCCTTCACAGTCAGATGACTTCTTTGGGATTGCTTTCTAGCTGAAACTTCACCTAATGAAATATGCTATTCCTGTGAACTTTTCAGATACTTTTCTAAATGTCCTTAGGTATAATAAAGCCCATTGTGCAAATTATTAAAAAGCGCATTGTTCTCTTTCTAGCTCAGCTTGCTGAGCAGGGAAATGAGTGGACCCTTTGTCCCCAGCCGTCTCCTTGGCAGTGAAGAAGGCTCACTGGTGGGCTATAAAAAATCTCGGTTGTCGGGAGGTGCCTGTGGCTCAGTGAGTAGGGCGCCGGCCCCATATGCCGAGGGTGGCGGGTTCAAACCCAGCCCCGGCCAAACTGCAACAAAAAAATAGCCGGGTGTTGTGGCGGGCGCCTGTAGTCCCAGCTGCTCGGGAGGCTGAGGCAGGAGAATCGCGTAAGCCCAAGGGTTAGAGGTTGCTGTGAGCCGTGTGATGCCACGGCTCTCTACCGGAGGGCGGCACAGTGAGACTCTGTCTCTACAAAAAAAAAAAAAATCTCGGTTGTAGTCGCTGGAATTTGTGAATGTTATCTTACATGAAAAAGTTTTACAGATGTAGTTAAATTAGGCTTTTAGATAAGTAAATTGTTGTCAACTACTTTTTAGATAAGTAAATTGTTGTCAACTATCTGGGTGGCCCCCAATGCCATTACATGGATCCCAAGAGGAAGACAGGTGGAGATTAGACAAACTCCGAGGAGAGGGTGATGCAAACACCGTGGCAGATGTTGGAATCATGTGGCCATCCATCAAGGAATACCAGTGGTCACCGGAATCCAGAATATGCAGGGAGCGGATCATCTCCCAGGGCTTCCTGAGGAAATGCACCTTGTTGGACCAATTTCTGTTGTTTTAATCCATGAACTTTGTGGTCACTTGTTGCAGCAGCCACAGGTACTAGTGGAGAATTCCAACTCTGTGCAGATAATTCCAACTCCGAACTCATTTCCACTATGTAAAGAACGGTGTAAGGAAAACCAATCTCTTTAGGATGTAGCATTTCACTCTTAAAACTCATGCTTCTTTATCAATCCATGTGTTCACTGATCATAATTTGCAATGTTCTTCTGTTACTGCCCTCCTTACAGTGTCTCCTTGGTATTAACAGTGAAATTTGTTTTTCACTGTTATGAATAGAATAATATTTTATCTTCTGTGCAACCGGCCACTAATGGTTTATATATCTTATCCAAATCAATTCACCCATGAAATTGTAATTTTCCAAGTATTATTTTTTCATTCCATCTACCTTTACCAATCCTTTATTTTTGCTCTTGTCATATCGCCTACTTTCTTCTAGTCAATTGACAAAGTTCTGTCTTAATCATGTCTATGCTTTATTTCTCACACTCCTTAAACCTTAGAAAAGGATTATGCACAGCTTGTGTGCAACTAAACACTCCAAAAATAAATTTGAACCTACATTTCCAAAATTGCTTCTCCTAAAGAAATTTTCAGATTTAGTTAAACTGAGATTCCCAAGTGAAGCCAGAAATAATCTGTATATGCAGGACAACATTATCAAACATCAAAAGTAGAAAGTTATTGAGCCAAAGGATCTATTGGCAACTTAGAAAAAAGTTAACCTTTAGGTTGCAGTTCATTGTCCCAGTACTTAAAGAACCATGAGAAGGTAGAAAGGAGAGAATCCAATTTCAAACCTGTCTCTCATTTTTTCTTTTATTCTGTTTTTCCTATGTCTGCATGTGTTTATGACAATGACCCTGCTTAGAATTAACAAAAAATAAAACCAGACCACTTAAAAATACAAAAATAAGGAAGCGAGGGCCCAAAATTTATTTTCTCCTATTGCTGTTTTTCATTTGGAACCAGATCCATTCCTCTGCAATAAAAAACCATATTCCCAAGAATCCATGTTTATGTCCTAAACTTAAATTTCAATGTTTATTTATTTACATATCTACGCATACATATTATACATAACATACTATTATTTTGTTAGCACAAAGCAATATGTATTGTAAATACTCCTAAGGTAGTCTTAAAATAGATGAGATAAAAACATTAATATTTATGTTTGTGTTGACCACAGGTGCTATGCTGTTGCTAAAGATATTAAGCAAATTTAGCTCTAAACTTCTACCAAGAAATGTGATGGGTCTGGAATTTTATACTGCTTGCAAACTTGTAAGTTGGCCTGCTGCAATTATATAGACACTGGCCAAAGACACAGCCCAGCAAGCACCATGAGCTTTATTTTAGTATCCATTCTCCTTGCACCCCAACTTTCATGCCAGATGAATGTTCTGGGTGAGTCGCATGCAGTGGTTCTGCTCATAAAATCCCCAGGTGTTATCATTGGAAGCAAGAAAACCTGCCTGGCCTTGGCCCCAGATAGAAATACCATCTTTACTACATTGCACAGGAAACAAACTTTCACTCTGCTTCAAAGAAAGCACTCTATTTGCTAAGACTTCTTGCTACATAACCATCTTATAAAACACAATCTAGAACAAAGCCAGCCAGTACCTCTGCTCACAAAATGTGAAGAAGCAAGAGAGACTTGTAGAAAATTATCTCTCAACATCTTCCCCAATATGATAATGAGGAAAGATACCACATGTTGAGATACCAACATGATTTGTGAATTAGTAATAAGAACATACCAAGAAAATATGATTATCTTTTCCACCTCACTTTTACATATCTCTAGAGATTCTCAGCTATAAGATTGGTTATAATTTGTCTTCTATTATCTGCTGATGAATTTAGAAATACATGAATAAGAAATCAAAATGAGCAAGGGAAGCTGTAAAGTAAGTCCTAGAATAAACCAGTCCCATAATGTGTACACTTAATACAAGAGTAGGGTGGTATATGCTAATTGTCCATTATTACCTTGTCTTTGTAACTTGCTACAGTCTTTGTATCTGGAGGGAATTGGTTCCAGGACTCTTGCCTCAAATACCAAAATCCACAAATTGTCAAGTTCCTAACATGTTGAATCCATCTTTAAAATTCTGAAAATCTTCCATTTAACTACATATAATAGCAGTTTTCTCCTAATTTGAAGGGGTTATATTGTATTATATTATACAAGACATTTTAATATTGCCCCTTATAATCTATACGTTTTCACTTAACCAAAAAGAGCATTAAAAGCATGTCAGTCTCCCCTATTTGTGTCAAAATATGTTTTCTTTAAAAATTTACCCCCTAAAAAAATCCAAGAAAGAATTCTTTTAAAACAGTAATTCAATATTTAATAATTTTTTCCAAAGAGTGCACCAAATTTGGCTTCCTATCACAAATCTCAATGATTAGGATATGCCCATGGAACCAAAATATATAACACAGGGATGATAGAGACTCCAATTCACCTTTAAAAGGATGATAGATTTGCTCCCAGGAACTCACTTTGTTCTGACAGTTTTTCTTATTTTGATTTGCACCTGGGGAATTGTGAAGTTACTCTTGTGCATGTGAATCTGAGGAGGAAAGCAACATGTGCAAGGCTCAATTATCTGGTTTTTTATGCACCTCACTCTGCCTAAAACCAGCTTCACTGAAAAATTAATACCAAAGCAGTATTAGAATATAGTTTTATAAATATGCCTTTAAAAAGTATATTTTATTATTACAAATTACAGTTATGATCAACAACTTCAGCTATTTTCATTGAGTAACTCATTAAAATAGAAAAAAATTTAAATAGACAAGAATTGAGTTGTATGAACATGGTAATTCTTATTTTTTGGAAATAGACTAGTTGTTTTAGGTTTATGAGTTCCTCAATAAACCAGCTATCATAAATTTCAAAGAGATACACTTTCTCAATCATTAGATCAGAATATCATCCTAACCCCTATCAGTGGAAGGTACCAATATAAACTAATACATAATGATACTAATATTATTATTAACTAATAACAATAACTTAATTAATACTAAGACTTAAGGAAGAAGTCAAATAGGAATGTCAGCAAGATGGTGGAAAGAAGGAAACCCACTCATATCTGCCCACAATAATAAGAATCCTGCATTAATTTACAGTTGAAAGCTCTCTGAAGGAGCCTTAGGATTCAGGTAGGAGTTTCTGAAACCTTGCTGGAGCCCCATACCTAGGAAAGGCATTTTGAGAACTCATACTGACACCCAGGGAACTGGTCGACTAAACTTACTTCCAGGTTCAAGCCCAGCAATGGTCTAGCTCTTCCAAGGGCTTGACCCCTTAGTTGGCATTGGTCTGCAACCAAAGCCATCTTCCAAGGCAACACCTGCCCCTCTGAGCCAATGACACTGGGCTATCTAGCTTCTGATCACTAGCAGATCCAGAGGGGACCCATTCTCAGCTTCAGCCACTCCTACTTCAGTTAAGGAACTAAATCATCTGAGTTGAGGAAAGTGGGCTCTCCAGCCTGTATTCCACAGCAGATGTCAAGGAGCTCCAATATCCTGCTATAGTCCAGGAAATATCCTATCTGTGCTGAGACCTCCTAGAAGACACATGCTTATCTGAGCCAATAAGATGGGCACTCCAGTCTCTTCCCCACAGCAAACTCTGAGGGAGCTCAGTCTTAGTTCCGTAAGGGCTTACATTATAAGTAATAGCTTACCTTAATAAAATGTAAAAGTTTGTGTGATTGGTATCAAAAAGATCCACTAGTAATTTATTTGCCTATCAAAATAAAACTTAACACTCTTTAAAAGATATAATCCAAAGTTCTTACTATGTAGCAATCAAAATGTCTAATTTTTACCCCCCCAAATTACTAACTACATGAAAATGCAGGGAAAAGTGATAGCTAATCAAGAAATAAAACCAACAATAGAACAGAGCAAGGGGTAGTCCAGATATAGAAGTCAAAAGGAAACAGTAACTTCAAAAAAATTATGATTATGTCAAAGAACATATAGAAAAAATAGAAATTTGACATTCTTGAACAGTAAAATAAAGAATTTGAAATTAAGAGATCCTTCAACAAAAGATGATATTATTAAATGTGAGTAAAAAATATCTAACATAAAATTCAGAAGAAAAAAAAAGCAGAGCATGAACAACATGGAGGCAAAACTCAAATGGTCTACTGTCTGCTTAACAGGAGCCTAAGAAAAAGAGGAGAAAAAAGGAAAGTAGAAGAGACACTTTATTTGAGGGAAAAAAGACTGAAAGTTTGTAAGTCTCATGGAAGTTAAAACCTCAAATTTAAGGCAATCAGCAAAACTCCAAGAAAAGTAAATAAGAAAAATATTACACATTAGTGGGCAGTTCCTGTGGCTCAAAGGAGTGGGGCACTGCCCCATATGCCAGAAGTGGTGGGTTCAAACCCAGCCCTGGGCAAAAGCTGCAAGAAAGGAAAAAAAAAAAAAAAGAAAATATTACGCATTAGCACTGTATAGCCAAAGGAAAAGAAATATGTGAACTCCAAAGGAGTAAATATAAAACCAACTGATGATTTTTCAAAGGAAGCTAGAAGACAGTACAAGGGCATCATTAAAGCAAGAAAAAAGAAAAGAAATCTAAATTTATAATTTTATACCCAGCACAATTACCTTTCCAATAAAATAGTCAAAAATCAAAATGTTTCCAGAAAACTTGAATTTGTCATCAGCAGATGTGAAAAAATTTTAAAGAAAGTATATTGATGTGAAGAGAAATTATTTCACAGGAAATAGAGAAATTAAGAGTACTAGAAAGGTACATATGGGAGTAACGGAAATGTTTACACCAATAACAAAAGTAACATTGATTTAACACACATGTAAATGTAAAATATCAGACAAAGGCCAGCATGGGTGAAGTCGAACAAATTGTTGTTCATTTCACATTTTGGTAAGTGAAAAAGGAACTGTATAGGAGATGTGACTAATATTTATATGCATGTAATATTATTGCCAAATACTAATATCATAGAGTCTTGGTTTCATATCTATCATATACCCAGCACTGAAATTCAGTGAGTATTGGGTATGTGAAATACACCTACCAGGAGTTTCTTTGTATAAAATTAAGCAACTTTCTGGAAAGAAACATTATAATGGAAATACAAATTCAAATGTTTCTAATAGCAATGCTACTGTGCTCGAACAAAAAATATATGAGGACCAACTAGCGCTCTTCACTCATATCTGTTCTAGTTTCTCAGGGATTCACTTTCAAACTATTAGAGAAAGACGACTGAGGAAGAATAAGCCAGATCAGGTATTTCCTTGAATTTATCTTAAAACTTTGAGAAATAAGGCAAGCTACATAAAAGTGTATCTCTGTTTAGGAGGGTGCCCTGATTATATAACTGTCCTGGCTTATCTGACAGCACAGTTTTAGTACAATGTAGGCTGTGAAGTAACAAATGGCAGCAGGTGGCCGCCAATCGTACCTCTGAAGTGGGAGCCATCACGCTGCGGTAAGAAGCCCCAGCACAGCAGTAAGGGTGGGACCCAGGACCTGTGGTTCCTTCTGCAAGCAGCAGAGGCCTCAAGGTTGGAACTGAAAATGGGTAGAGGCCAAAACAGACAAGAAGGAAACTGTCAAAGACCACGTGATAGCTGTGAGAATTTAATCACAGCCATTCAAGGAAATATTCTGAAAAAAATAACTTGAACAAAATCTGAGTCCTGTTAGCATGAAAGTGAATTGGATTGTGAACAGCTAGCTGCTAGCAAGTCCTGCCGGGGGAAGGTCCTGAAGAAGTGGTAACATGTAAGAAGCGGGTAGACCCAGAGGATTAGCTATGGCAAATTCCCCTGTAGCTCACACCTGGAATGGACTGGAGAAACACACCGACAGGGCTGCCTCCGCTTAACGGCTGTAAATCCTATTCTAAAGTGAATGAGCACAGGGGACATTATCTGAAAAATCAACCCATACACAACAGAAATAAAATTGATATTTATTTCTCTCTGTTTTACTAATACAGAAATAATACTGATCACGACTATAAAAATAGAGACATAATGAAAATTTTTTCCAACAAGTAGCATAATTTCTTAAAGGAAGCAAGCAGAACGAAGCCTACTTCCGTAAACTGCATGTAGGTTATTAATGGCCCAGAAGCTCTGAAAGCTAATAATCTCAAGCCTGAATCTCATTTCTGCTATTCACTAAAAGTGTGGCCTTCGATTTATTTTAAACATTGAGTCTCTCTTTTCTCTTTTGCAAAATGAAAATAATTAGGCCAACCTCCTAAAGTATTGAATAAACTAAATGAAATAATATACTGAAATCATTTAACATAGAAGATGGTAATTATTGAGAACTTAAATGTATGCAACATATTATTACGATCTTCATATTTATATTTTTAAACAACTTGTATGAATAAGTTCTGTCTATAGATGTTATCAATGTAATAGAAAATTGTTAAAATATTTTAGCTGGGAAGTACCTTGCTGTACATTCTAATTATCTCTTTGCCTACTATGCTGGTCATTAAGAAAAATTGCTTTAAGTACACACACACACACACACACACACACACACACACGCAATTCCAAAGCTGGCAATAATGAGGGACAAGTTCAAGCCCTGGTTATATAACTAGGCCATCAGCCTGATATTTTCCCACATAAAGTTATTTCAACATCTCCTTAACTTCTTCATCAAATTAATTATAATGTTAATAATGCTACTTTATGCAAAAGTGAAAAATCAGTCGTTAAGATGTGTAAGGCATTCTGAAGTATTTCTAAAATTCTTATTATCCTAAGGAGAAGATAACTTAATTGTTTTCGCTTCCACAGTTTTTATGGCATTTTCACTTTGTTCTCAGCTTTTTTTTTTTTTTTCAGAGTCAGCTTGCCAAGGAAGTAGCAGTTTAAAATAACTGTTTTCATTCTTTAAAATGTCAGTAGCCTCCTCCCAACAATTAGTCACTGTTCACAAGACAGAGACAAACAGACATCTACTGGATCCTTAGTAGGAAGCATATGCCTTTGCAATGAATGGAAACAATCTAGAAAGGTCCTGTGACTCGTTTTAGGTGGGAAAATAGGCAAAACAAGAGTATTAGTCATGAAGCTAAGAAGAACTTTGTCAAAAGCCAGCCATGTTTCATTTTACTAGTAAAAGAGGAAAAAAAAATGTTTTCTATTTACTGTTACTATGTACTAGTATAGTACAGTGACTCAAGAGTTCACCAGTCACCGAGGGAATTCAGTATGAGTTTTGTAGGAGAGGCCTCTCTCTATCTTCAGACTTAGAATTGGGTACTTTTACAGGATGAGGTATTTTCTCAATCTTGACAATTTGATTAACTCATGATTCTTTTACTGAGCTTTGATGTCAAAGGAAATGTTTTGTTATCACTTTCCTCTGTCATTTCACGAGAAAACTTTTCTATTTCCCACTGGATTTCAGCACAGGTGAAAGCGGCAACTTAAATGTATTTAAGTTGACTTTCAAAACATGATTTGGGAAAAATCCATTAAAATAATCTCTCAAATGCCCTGGTGCATTAAATATTTGCAGGTAGACCTATGTTGCACACAGGGAATGTGCTTATCTCCATTTTATGAATGGTCTTCAAAGGCAAAAAGAAAGCTGAGAAATTGACAGCTGGCCCAGACAGAATTTCCACACAGTGACTATATGCTTGCACAAAGCTTTTATTCTGTTTGTATAGATAATAATGTGGCTCCTTAATTAGTTTTGGAAGGCATACATTGTAGGCTGAATGTTGCCTGCCAAGTATTCGAAAGACGCAAGTTTACATTTTATTTTTCTCTTTGGAGAAATATTCTTTAAGAAATGAATTTCATATATTAGAAAAACTATTCTCCTCATCAAACATTGAAGGAATGCAACAATGAAACCTCACTTTTGCCATTTTGTTTAATTAACATCTAGCTTTGGAAAACTCAAGTACATATAACTTAGCGAAGGTATGAAACTGCTAATAGACGAACAAAGTACCAAGTAAAACAAGATATCAAACAACCACTAACAACACAGGCTCCAGCAAATGGACCCATTAAAATATTTAATTGCATATCATGACTAACCCCCAGCATCCCTGTGAATATTTTCACCTAATGTGATTTCTAGGTCTAATATCTGATGAAGGAAAGGTGTTGTTAAAATAATTTTAAAAGATCATTAGTTTTATAAGAGTTATTTATCAACTCTAATGAATGAAACAGTTTCAATCTTTTAATCTTTTTGATACTAGTAGAATGCTACATTTAACAGAGGCACACAAACCTTACCAACTTTTTCTATTACACACAATGCCTTCAAAAATATTTATATGGCATCCATTATTTTCATAATAGTCTTGTTCAGTGCTATAGGAGTTGCCAGGATAAATAAATATGGACTGTACCATCAATGAGATTACATTTTATTAAAGTAAATAAATAATGTAAATAATGATAACATAGATGCTGTTCTTTTTTTTAAGACTATGAGGGTTACAGAATATGGAATAGCAAATATTTTCAACTGAGAAAGATTAAACCTTTAAAAGAGAATAGAAAAATATTTAGAAAGCAAGTGCAGAGTATTCAGACTCGTTGAATGTTATTGTCTTTGTAAGAGGAAGAGCAAGAGACTGAGTTTAGCTGACGTGCAGGGTGTCAGAAGGTGGATTGGGAAGTAGTTCAGGAATGGAAAACGGAAACAAGAGTTGAAATTAGACGGCAAAGCACCTGACAAAGGTTTTACACCTTCATACCATCGAGAAAAAAGACCAAGAAAGAAAAGCTATTCTCCATGGTGTAAGCTATCATGACTATTTCTTTTAAGACAAACAAATTCCTGAACAGATTCCACTCAACTGCACTTGCCCTTTAAACAACATGGCTTTGAACGTGGAGGGTCCATTCACACAGAGGTGTTTTCAGTGAACACAATTGGTCCTCTCACTCTGTTGTCAGGTTCTGCAACCACAACCCACATGGATGTAAAATACAGTATTCATGGAATGTGAAAACCTTGTCTGTGGAGGGCAGACTTTTCCTGTCCTCGGGTTCCACTGAACTGACCACGGGAGTTGAGTATGCATACAGTTCGGTGTCCCTGGGGGTCCTGGAAGCAGTCCTCCTTGGAGACTGGGGAAAGCCACACATGTGTATAGTATTTGAAACTCAAGCTTGGCAGAGACAAGAAACCTAGGTAAAATAATTACTTAAATCGATTTCATTTACTTAGGTGCATGTTTAAAAATGTGTGAGTCACATGATCATCACCTATATAAATGAGCTGACGAAAAGAAATGCAACTTTAGAACTTTTTGCCCAGTGTATCAGCACACAACCATCTCTACCACAAATGCAGGAGCATTGTGAAGAAAAAAACCTAACAAAAGAGACTGCTATGCAAAATACACAATGATTATGGAAGATGATTGTAACAGCTAAATATTAGACATAGCTATAGCACAGTTTGCTCTAGAACAAAAAAGGTACATTGAACAAAAGGTGCAATTATTAGAAAATGTGAGCCCTATTCATTTCTCTAATGACCAGTTATAGCACATGTGTTGTTTATAAGTACATGAATATTTGCTCATGCATACAGGTGTCCCAAAAGTCACCCCTCAAGTCGCCATTCATTGGGAAAATGGGACATTATAGCTAAATGTACCTTCATTACATTACACAAAATATTTGTGACAAAATTTTACAAATAGGTGCCTAACACACAAGAGAATATTTTGTAAAATTTTGTCATGATTATTTTGTAAATAAAGGTACTCTTAGTTACAACGTCCCCTTTTCCCTATGTAGGAGGACTTTGTGAGGGACTTTTGGGACACCTTGTTTTTCAGCTGCATGAGCTTTGAAATCTTGGGTGCATCTCTTTGAGTTCTGGAATCACCTCGCAGGTCTCTTTCATATTTTGGAGCTATGACTACAACATTTCACAAAGCAGATTATCTATATCTTTTTTCATCAATTAAATTACTGTGATTTTAAGAACAATATAAATCTTACTATCCCAAAGCTCTAGGCCTTCTGCCTTAACTGACATAATGACATAATTTTTACATGGTTACAAAAATGCAGTTACCATCCATGAAGTGTGGAAAAAACGCTTCTCTGGCCCACTAACACTTGAAAAATCATAGACTATTAAATGGAAGAGTTAGAATAAGCCATAGAAATTTTGCAGTGTGGTGACTCACAAAATGGCTTCTGTAGAATGCAAGCTTCACAAATCATTTTGTTAAAAAGATTCTACGGTTGGCGGCGCCTGTGGCTCAGTGAGTACGGCGCCGGCCCCATATGCCGAGGGTGGCGGGTTCAAACCCAGCCCTGGCCAAACTGCAACAAAAAAATAGCCAGGCGTTATGGCGGGCGACTGTAGTCCCAGCTGCTTGGGAGGCTGAGGCAAGAGGATCGCGTAAGCCCAAGAGTTAGAGGTTGCTGTGAGCTGTGTGATGCCACGGCACTCTACCCGAGGGCGGTACAGTGAGACTCTGTCTCTACAAAAAAAAAAAAAAAAAAGATTCTACGGTCAAAATGCATTTAGGGAATACCAGACATAATGTTTTCTTCCTAGTGGTGAATAATACACATTATTATAATAAAGGACTTGAGAAGACTTAGTAAAGAGCATCACTTCATTTTCTTTAAATCTCCATTTCCAAAAATTACTTAAAGAGAATCTTTTTCAACTTCTCATAGTCATACTGGTCCATGAAAACATGTTAGGGAGTCTTCTAATCCAAATGCCTTGTGGTACAAATGTGTACGGTGAAATACAGTAGACTATGAAGTTTAAGAGCCCAAGGTTTACATTCAAAGACAGTTCTACTATCTACAAGCTCTGTAACCTTGGACAAGTTCACATTGACTTTTATAAGCAGCGGTTTCCTCAGCTTACAATGTACATAATATCTGTAACTATATGATAAAGTTATTACAAAGATTAAGTATAAAATGCTTTCCCAACTTCACATACACATCAGCACTCAATAGCATCAGATATAATTGTTTTTAATGATGACTCAAGTAAGTTCAGAGAGATAAAGTAAATTGGCCCAAGCTGCTGGTGAGCACTAGCCAACACGACCTTCACCTCACCTTCACCTCACCCTGCTGGCACATTGGTTTGTTTGTATTAATACATAGTTATCTAACCAGTTATCTAAGAGTGCCCTTAAGCAATGAAAAAGAGGACAGGGATATTGGTTGGTTGGTTGTGGGCTATAGGAAAATTCAAGAATATGACTCATAATTCAAAGGGCTGAGTCTAGACGGGATATTCCCTGGGTGGAGGTGAAGAGCAGGAAGAAGGGATTAGGGGACAGAAATGTTTCGAGAGCCTTGGTTGCATGGAATAGGAAAGAACCGAGAAAAAAACAGAACAGTTTAAATAGGTGAGAAAGATACTGAAGACAATTTTTGCATTCTGCAAAGCTTTACCTAGACCTAATCCCATTTGCTTTTTTTTTTTAGTTGACAATATAAATTATTTTTTTTTTTCACCATACACTGGTTTTATAGACCGTTTGACACATTTTCATCACACTGGTTAACATAGCCTTCCTGGTATTTTCTTTTTTTTGTAGAGACAGAGTCTCACTTTATGGCCCTCGGTAGAGTGCCGTGGCCTCACCCAGTTCACAGCAACCTCCAACTCCTGGGCTTAAGCGATTCTCTTGCCTCAGCCTCCCGAGTAGCTGGGACTGCAGGCGCCCACCACAATGCCTGGCTATTTTTTGGTTGCAGTTTGGCTGGGGCCGGGTTTGAACCCGCCACCCTCAGTATATGGGGCCGGCACCTTACCAACTGAGCCACAGGTGCTGCCCCTGGCATTTTCTTAGTTATTGTGTTAAGACATTTACATTCTACATTTACTAAGTTTCACATGTACCCTTGTAAGATGCACCACAGATGTAATCCCACCAATCCCCTCCCTCCATCCACCTCACCCCTCCCACCCCTCCCTTTCCTCCTTCCCCCTACTCTTGGGTTATAACTGGGTTATAGCTTTCATGTGAAAGACATAAATTAGTTTCATAGTAGGGCTGAGTACATTGGATACTTTTTCTTCCATTCTTGAGATACTTTACTAAGAAGAATATGTTCCAGCTCCATCCATGTAAACATGAAAGAGGTAAAGTCTCCATCTTTCTTTAAGGCTGCATAATATTCCATGGTGTACATATAACCAGAATCCACAGAGAACTCAAACATATAAGAAAGACAATATAAATTCTTCTCTCTTTTCCAAATGTATTGTTTTTCATTGTTCTCCTCTGTCTATTCCTCATTGCTCAACTCTGATGATTCCTGGCTACTTCAGGAGGGTGAGGCAGGCCCTGGATTACTTACCATTCAGACACGGGGGAGTTTAGATCTGGTCTCGCCCTGAAGTTACACTGATTGATCACACTGAGACCAGCAGGCGTGGATCAACTAAACTAGAGAAAAGCACCAAAGAGCTTGTAGAACTCAGGATCACACACACACATATATACTAAGCTGTGACAGACAAAAATAGAGTTTAAAAAAGGTAAATTCAACATGGCAAGAACACTATACCAAAGATAAGAACTCAGATATATTTACAATGTTACTTGTATTAATGTCAGATGGTTTTCCTAGAATCCCATGAACACTAGTAGACAAAAATTGCAACATTACGTCTAATTTTTGTGGCATAGAGAGAAGGTTGTGAGAAATCTTACTTATTGTCCTTTGTACCAACAATGAACTAAATGTGACTATATTAAGCATGACTAGGTTTAAATAATCTTTCTAGGTTTTCAGGTTTATATTTATATTATATTTATATAGTGTCTTGAGATAATTAGTCTCAAATTTTCCAATAAATTTGTACAAATAAAACTTTCAAAAAAATTGTCCTAAATGTACTAAAACTAATATACTTCAAAATTGGGAGACATTTTTATTTACTCTATATAATTTTTCATTCTATAGAAAATTATTTTATAAGCTGACTCATTAGAAATTTTAGGTTTGATAACATTTTGATAGACAAAATTATAGCGCATTTTTATATGCAGGTGTCTCGGCTCAAAGTATTAATTGCAGTAAGATGTGTTATTACATATCACAGAGGGAAGAACTTTAAGACTTATTTTTCTTCATATATGTCCTCAAATTCCTGGTCATCCCAAAAGCTACTTCCATAAGACCTCCCCATTTCTTCTTTGGAAAATTCTAGCTCTGCCCAGGTTTCTCTCCTCAGAAATCCCTTCCTTACTCACATTTGATTCTATTTTCACTGAGAATAATTTATTGACACCAAATTTATTATCTCCCTATGTTTTGAGATATTATTATCAAAAAATCTTTCCATGTTTTCAAAATTACTGCACCCAACATCTTTTATTAAAAAGTTCCTTTTCTTTCACCATGGCTCTGCTAGGCCACTTGTTACATATAACGAATTTCTACATATGCATGAGTTAATTAAGCTCTCCATTCTGTTCAAATACTCTGTTTTTTTTCCCCTGCATTTTTTAAATTACCATAGCATTTATAATATGTATTAACATATGGTAGAACTAGCTTTTTCTAATCTAACGACTTTCACAATTTAAGCTTAATCTTTTTTAAGGTTATGTTGTGTGTATACAAACTCTTAATGATGGCTGTATCTTGTTTTTTTTAAATTATTGTGTGAAGTGAATCTTGATTAAATTAGATTGTATTTTGAATTATAAGAGATTTTTGTATGAGGTGACTGTTAGTAAGGAATCACACCATTCACCTTTTCCTTTGTCTGTTTCAACCTTTGGGCTGACTTAGTTTTAGAGGTGTCATTTATAAATAACGTGAGTTCTTGAAAGCCATATAATAATCTCTTTTAATAAGTTAATGTTCTTTGCTTATATTTAAAATTTCCATTATTAAAAAATATCTTTTAGGCAATTAAAATTTAACATTTTATTTAAACGTTTTAAATTTAAAAAATTATGCTATTAGAACTATTCTTTAATAATTGTTTAGCGATTATTTGTGGTATTAAACTTTTTTATAAGCTTAAAACTATCATACTTTTTTTGCTTCATTTTGTTTTGCTTAGGCTTTACTTTAAAAGTATGGTTTTTCTTGAAATAAAATTCTAACTTGGTAATCATTTTCTTTCAGCAGTTGGAAAACACTGATTTCTTTTATTCTATTCTCTATAGTTGTTAAAGAAATGCCTAGAATCAATCTAAATGCTATTCTTTTGTAAAAAAAAATATGTCTCTCTCTGGGAGATATTTATAAGTTGTTCCATTTTTTTCTGTCATAATTTGTAATTGGACAATGATTTGTCAAGTTGTGGGTTTATTTTTATTTATTGGCACAGTATTCGAAGTGTCTTTTTATCATGAAGAGTCTTGTTTTTCTTCAATTCTAAAAAACTCTGCTACTATCCCAAGCATCACTTCTATAATTTTAGTTCTATTTTCTACATCTGTTTGCAGCCTGTTGGATGCCTCTTCATCCGTCTTTCACATTTCTGAAAATCTCTCCTATATTTTGTCTTGCTCCATCCTTCTCTTCCCTCTGGCTGAATTCCCAGAACTGTATTCTAGTTTATGAATTCTTTCTTCAATGGTGTCTATTCTACAGTTTGTTTTTTATTTACTTATTTCTTCAGGTTCCAGATGCCATTATTTAAATCCTAAAGATTTCTGGATATATAAATACTATGTACACACGTATATTGCATATATGTGCATAATTATGTTCACACATAGACATATATGTATGTATGTTACATGCAGACAGATATCTCCATATCGCCTGTTTTACATCTTTATTGTTCTATCTAATGAAATATTTTATTTACTTTTGTGAATATTCTAAACATACTCATTTTAATCTTTTTGCTATACTTTTTATAAAATTACTTTCATCTGGGATGTATTGAAGTGCTGGGTGTTTATATTTTTAGTAATTTTCATCAGATATATTTATACATTTTAGAGTTTGCAGTTGCAGCCTTATTTTTAACTTGATGTATTTTCATTTTTTTTTATATTTTTTGTTCGGTTTAGTTTCCCTTCTTTCTCTTTATGTCTGTTCATGCAGCCTGTAAATAAGTTTTGTAGCTGTATCACACATGTAATGGCAGTCTAGATCTCCTTTTCCATGATACTGTGTGGAAAAGCTCAGATCCATTTGCTGGCAGAGACACAGGGCTGCAGTCCTTACCTAGGTGAAGGGCTATGTCTTTGTCCTCCTATAACCATAGGCGTGACTGCCTATAAAGCTGCAGCCCTAGGCACAAGTTAATGATTTTATTAACATTTCTACATTTATTAACATTTCAACATTTCTACGGGTGTCCACCCAATGCCTGACGTTTAGTGAGCCAGGCTCTAGTCTGTGGTCTCCAAGGAGCTCCCTGAATATTTCTTACCCTAACATGTTCAAGTGCAGATTCACTCTCTTGCGAATTGTATTCACCAAGCCTGTGGCTTCTGTCTAACCACCACTTTGTGAGTTTGTTCTGTTTCTAGTCCATGGACATGTTTATTTTGATTTCATGCTCAGCTATGTTTTGTCTTCTTATTCTTATATTTTATCTATCATTGCTAAAGGTTTGAAGTAAAAGAGTGCATCTGAACATGAACTAACAATACCATCTTGTTTAGAAGAGATGTGCTTTCTAATACGACTCGAGCTACCACCTTTTCTGTTTTGTGTTTTCTCTCCATTTTCAGCTGGGTAATGCCTAAACAAAAGAAAAATAAAACAAATACAAAATAAAAAGATCTTTTCTTTTTTTCTTTTTCTTTCTTTTTTTTTTTTTTTTTTTTTTGCAATTTTTGGCTGGGGCTGGGTTTGAACCCACCACCTCTGGCCTATGGGGCTGGTGCCCTCCTCCATTGAGCCACAGGCGCCACCCAAAGATCTTTTCTTTTTATAAGGAAAGGGGAAAGAGTCAGGAGTACTTTTTCTTTAAGATTTTTGTCTAAATACACAAGAGTAATAACAGTGATTGTGCCCTATAGATTATCACACAGAAAAGTGATAATGGAATAGATCATTTAGCGCATGCCTGGAACGTAGTAAAGCACTAATAAAAGTCAGGTCATTATTATTAATCTTTAAACTTGGTTTGTCTAGTAATGGCCCACACATCTTCACTGTTTTTTAAAGACAAAGTGTATCCAGCTTATCCATCCCAAGCACAAGTTGGGAGTTAAGATTTCCCAAATGCTCCATGAGAAACAACAAAAGGAAAAAGTACTTGTTCCTCTGGTCTTGCCCTTTATTGGCACAGGTACTTTATAAACTGATTTAGAAGTATGTTTTCCCTTGTTTACTCATGGAACTATAGAGTATTCATGTTGGAATGAATTTTAAAGACCATCTATTTGTACCCTCTCTGTTTGCAGGTAAGAAGACTGGTCCTCCCCACCCAAATCAATTATTTTGACCCAGTTTATTCATATATTGGGTAACATAATGGATCTCAAATTCAGACTTTCTGCCTATATACTTCTATTTTTGTTTTAGCTCTTCTATCTTATTATAAAAATTATAATTCTTACTAAAACCTATTATTTTCACAGCCTTCTATATCACAGATTTAGAACAGAGACCAGGACTGGAGCACATGAAGATAAAATGATACCACAGCCTTCCTACCACCGTCATCTCAACTTCCAACCTCATCATAAATTTCTTTCTGTGAAAACAGAAAATCTGGTTCTTTCTTTCCAAACTATCCTCCTGTTTTCAATTGTATCTTAAATTCATTCTATTAGGAAGAACGAAGGACAGTAAGACTTCACCTGAATTTATTACAGGCACAAATATAGACCATTTTCAAATCTCCTGTCCTGTACACAGTGATCAAAGCAATAAATACTGTAAAGTCCTTAGATGCTGCATCAGGGAGAAAGCAGGAGACATGTTTTTATGCACTATTGTTGCTCCCCTTCTGTTCTAACTTTCTGTTCTAAGGAAAACCCCACTGGGTGTGGAAGGCTGACACCACAGCATCTATTTTGTAGGCCGAGTGCTATTTCCAGTACTAACAGACTTAAGTTTCTATTTCCCTGCAAATGCCAGGCCTAAGTTTCTATTTCCCTGCTAACGCCAGGCCTAAGTTTCTATTTCCCTGCTAACGCCAGGCCTCTTCTCATAAATCACGTGAGCGAAACTTTGAAGCTTGCTGTTGGAACTTATCTCCACCAAGGCCAGGAACTTATCTATACCAAGGCCAGGTTGCTTGGATACCTGGTGACGTAAACCTCCTCCTTCACCTACCCTTATATACCCTGGAAGAACTTTGCAATAAACGAGACTTGATCAGACTCCTGTCTTGTCTCCATTCTTCGCGCCCCTTGTCCCTTTTTCATTCTCACCCCCTCCTCCAGGTATCCCTGTCGACTGACCCGCGGGCCGGGTCACGTGGCACCCGAACAGGGACCTGGATACGAGGGAAAACGGTGAAGAAGCTACTGGAGGCAGCCGGCCGGCTCAGAGAAACATCGGGACCTGGCCACGCAGTAGCCTGCTGTGCTGGAATGAGGATCTCGGTGAGTAGTAGTGATCGTGGGGCAAGAATTCAGTCAGCATGAGTTATTTGTGAAACAGTTAAGAGATGCACTCAGGACGCGAGGAGTAAAGGTCAAAATTAAACAGCTATTTCAATTTTTTGACTTCTTAAAAGAAGTCTGTCCTTGGTTTCCTCAAGAAGGAACCATAGATGAGAAAAGATGGAAAAGAGTAGGTGATGCTTTAAATGATTTTTATCAGGTATTTGGATCTGAAAAGATACCAGTCACTGCTTTCTCGTACTTTTACAGCAATCTTGACCAGACATTTTTCAGGGACATTTGGAGGCGAGTGGGGCACAGTCCCTCAGGTCCAGGGGACCTCAAATAAATATGCCCAATCTGGCTGTCCCGATACAGTAGGAAAAACAGTTTGCTGGAATAAGACTCCACCTGTGCACGTTTCTGATGGAGGTGGACCCCAAGATCAGGTGAGACGGAATATAGTCCAAAAGCAACTGGAAAACATTGTAAACCACATGTCTCCTAAATTTAACTACCATCCAATAGCTTTACCCAAAAATAAGGATGCAAATCTAGACCCCCAAACTCTGAAAATGCTAGACATCACACATAGGTTACTTAATCAATCCAATCCTTCTTTGGCTCAAAATTGCTGGTTATGCCTTCATTTAGGACTATCTATGCCTATTGCTATCAATGTTAATTCCATTGAATTATCATCTAATAACTGCATGCCCATCATGCCTTTACCAGTACAACCTGTCTTTTCTGAAGCACCCTGTATTGTCTCCCCTTATATACACGACAGTTATGCTATTGATATTGGCATACTCTCTCTGACCAATTGCACTGACATCATCAATATTACTTATTCCCCATGTGCTCCCAATGATATGGTATTTGTTTGTGGCAATAACTTGGCATATACCATTCTGCCCACTAATTGGACAGGATTATGTACTATCACCCTTTTGCTACCCAATATAGATATAGTCAATGGAAATGAATCTTTACCTATACCATCCTTTGATTATATATTTGGCCGTTCTAGAAGGGCTGTCCAATTTCTCCCTCTCTTGGCCACTCTGGGAATCACTGCTGGCATGGCCACTGGTACCGCCGGTATGGGCATTGCTGTACATAAATATACTGAACTATCTCAACTTATGGCAGAAGATATACAAGCCCTATCAGGCACAGTTAAAGATTTTCAAGATCAATTAGATTCCTTAGCTGAAGTAGTACTACAGAATAGAAGAGGTTTAGATCTTCTAACAGCTAACCAAGGAGGCATCTGCTTAGCATTACAGGAAAAATGCTGCTTTTATGCAAATAAATCAGGAATTGTTCGAGACAAAATAAAGAAATTACAAGATAATCTAGAAGAAAGAAGAAGAAAAATTATGGACAACCCATTTTGGAGCGGACTAAATGGCTTTCTACCTTATCTCTTTCCATTTTTAGGGCCCTTCCTTGGCTTACTAATATTACTGTCGCTAGGACCTTTTCTTTTTAATAAAGTCATGGCCTTTATAAAACAACAAATTGATGCTATTAAAATGCAGCCCCTCCAGGTTCATTATCACAGACTTGCTATGGGAAGATGAACACATAACCATAACTACTTAGGGGACTGGCTAGTCAAGGACGGTAACGAGGACCCTCATCTCAGACTTGGCTTATCCTACCAACCTAAGACAGGAGCCAGGTCAGATAGCTACCGTGTATCCCATGATGGGTAAGGAGGATCAGCTGAGATGGTAAGGCGGTCCCAACTTAAGACAGAGTCACCCTGCCCTCTCGGTGGAGAGCTGGCAAAACTTTAAAGGTAAAATGTACATTTAAAAATATTATAAAAAAGGGGGACCTGTGGAAGGCTGACACCACAGCATCTATTTTGTAGGCCAAGTGCTATTTCCAGTACTAACAGACTTAAGTTTCTATTTCCCTGCAAATGCTAGGCCTAAGTTTCTATTTCCCTGCTAACACCAGGCCTCTTCTCATAAATCACGTGAGCGAAACTTTGAAGCTTGCTGTTGGAACTTATCTCCACCAAGGCCAGGAACTTATCTATACCAAGGCCAGGTTGCTTGGATACCTGGTGACGTAAACCTCCTCCTTCACCTACCCTTATATACCCTGGAAGACTTTGCAATAAGCGAGACTTGATCAGACTCCTGTCTTGTCTCCATTCTTTGCGCCCCTTGTCCCTTTTTCATTCTCACCCCCTCCTCCAGGGATCCCTGTCGACTGACCCGCAGGCCGGGTCAACTGGGGTGTATTCGGTGGATGGAGCAACAGTAGCTCCCATACTGCACTTGAGATGAAAATATCTGCATATACTTGACACAAGTTTAGCATAGACCTAAATTCGTGAGTCCAAATTTTTAGGCAATAGAATCTCCACTAGCTCAACAGCTGTCCCAGGAGAGCTGTCTCTGTTCACCGGCACTGATTATTATAATCATCCCCATAGAAAACTCGACATTGCTACCGTTATCTTCTCTCCCTGTCACAAGCGGATCCTGATTTTGGAACTGATGAGCATACAGCAGAAAATTATCTCAGGGAAGTTCATAAAACTTCAATAGCTGGAAGGGGCTTGACTTTTCATATTTCTACAGATATTTAAGGGCATTTTGGAGGGCAAAATATCTAGAACCTAGAAATATAAACAGAAAAATATCATGAGGTCCTAAGAAGTAATTATCTTGACAGCCGGAGGGTGGCCGTGAGGGTCCTAAAAGAAAATATATGTAAACATAGAAATTCGGACCTCAGAATCCATTCAAGTCATGGCTGGCCCTAGGTAAGTTTAGGACGTTGATAATGCCATTTTTGTAATGCTCAGTCTTGTTTTCTAAGATTTTTTTCCTCATTTCAAGGTACCAATTTCCTACAAAGCTAAGAACATTTTGCCCAAACTCTCCTGTTCCAGCAGCCACATCTGTGTCAGATTTCTAATAACTGAATAATTGGGGAGAAAACTCTTAACAAATTGTAAGGAAGCAAAAAAATTAGTAGCCGTGTAACCCTAAAGAAGTCACTTCAGTTTTTCGATTTTTAACCCACAAAAGCAGGTGAAATCTACCTAAGAAGATTACTGTGAGGTCTTGTACAGAGGACACATATGAAAAAGTATGATACAAACTGTAAAGTTGTGTGGGTGTTACATTAGTCACGTATACACAAACACAGGTTTAGATTAGTGTACTATCTCTCTCTACTAACATATTGAATAATTTCTTTAATTAAGATCGTCAAAACATTTTTAAGGTGTCAAGGGCTAGTGAATGGACAGCATAGTTGGAGGCCCAGAGACATTACCACTGAAATTGGTGGCTGCCTACAATCCCCGGAAACCTGCCCTTGTTTCTAAACCAAGTCCAGTACAAAGAACGCCATCGTGAGCAAGGCAGGATTTTCCAGTATCAGGGTAATGGATCTTTATGGATCTATTATTACCTAGAACCAAGTACTGCTTGCTGTAAATCAGTGAGTTGTCCAGGAATCAATATGGTCACCCCATGACGGATGACACCAACTAGTCAGAATTCATTACCAAGTACAGAGCCAAATTAAACTGACATAAGCACAGGTGAATTAGTAGAGGAAAACACGAACCGGCTTGAGGCACAGATGAGTCAATGTCCCTACATGGTGTCAGAAGCCTGTCTCGTTCCTTCTTCTTGTCTCCCTTACGTCTGTGTTGGCTTCTTTCTCAGGGACGACCTCCTTATGTGCTGGCATTATGGCCAGGCCTTCACCAGTTACCGCCAGAACGAGAGCTTCCATTTTCCAACAGTTTCAGAAAAATCCCCGGGGACAATGCCCATTAGAAATGTTTGGAAGATCTGGTTTGGATTTGAGCCAAAACTGAATGATTTAGAATGGAAAATAGAGTTCCCTCGAGAAAATTGAGTTGTTGCTATGAGAAGAACAGAAAATGGATGGTAGTTGGGCAAAAACAACAGATGTCCACTACATGCCCAGGCTCTATCCTCGGGGACATCTGGGTACAGTCCACCGAAGTGTCATCCCTCTAGGGCCCACTTTGTATTTGGAGATGGCTGCTTTCTAAAATCATATTTGACTGCCAAGTATACAATTACTTTCATGGTCAATGCAGAGGGCTGTATTAACCAACTCCTACAGCAGCAGGTGTTGCATCTCATGAATAGAAGAAATGAATCCTACAGATAGAATCTGACCTTGCCAGATCCCACAGGAAAAGAAATCTGCTTTGTGCACAGTTGAGGTTGAGCTGCATGATAATAACGTATTGTGCAATTGTATGTGCACTGTGCTAAATGCCAGGTTTTACAAAAATCAGTACGCTATTCCTCCTAGAAATAAGGCTAACAATTATTTTCAAATTTAGGGCTGCTTAAAGCTAATTGTTATAGAACAATTTCCCTGTATAGTGTTGGAAAAGAAATGTGTGTTTTCTTTGTAATAATCATCTTACATAAAATAAGTGAATTTCAACATTTTAAGTTAATTTTCTGTGGGGAAATGGCTCTGTGGAACTTTGGCAAAGGAAGATTGATGTCAAATCTCCATGGTACCAATTGCAAGTTGTATGATCTTGCAAAATTTCTTAACCACCAAGGCCAAAGTGGGCTTATCTGCAAAACAGGATCGTCTTCTAAACTTCCAAGTGCAGGAAGTTTAACCAGAGATTTCTTTAAGGATTTTTAATATAGGAAAGGAAAAGGTACAAAATGCAAAATATATCTCAGGGAGTAATAATATCTATAAACTTTAATGAAGTAAGATAAAATTACATATGAATAATACTACCACAGAGAAATGTTGACCTTATTATTCTTATCCAGAATAAAAGTATAGTATTTTTTATAAAACAATTTGTCATCATAAGGTGGATGGAAAATATTGTTTAGATTTTTTTTTAATAATGGAAATACATAGCTGGGCATGGTGGCAGGCCCCTGTAGTCCCGGCTACTTGGGAGGCTGAGGCAAGAGAATCGTTTAAGCCCAAGAGTTTGAGGTTGCTGTGAGCTATGATGCTACAGCACTCTACAGAGGGTGACATAGTGAGACTCTGTCTCAAAAAAAAAGGAAATATATGGGGACCAAAGTCAAGAATATTTCGCTTTTACTTAGTCTTGGTTTTCTCTACAACTTTTAGGAACACATGGAAAATAACATTCACTCTATCTGCCACTAGAAAGAGTATTCCCTGTGTTCCCATGTACTGAGAGAATGAGAGGACAGGAGAACCACCAGTAATTATATGGAGTTCCATAAACTAAACATAAAGAAAACATAAATTATAAAAACAAGAGAATTTGGGGGGTGGTTGATGATTTATTTCTTTTGGAACTTAAGCTATTTGCCTTTTGAAAAATCCTTGTCTGTATCAGTGTAACCTGGCTTATTTACCCTCAATGAATCCCCAACAATAAAAAAAATAAATAAATAAATAAATAAAAAATAAAATTTCTCCTTGCTGTACTAAAAAAAAAAAAGAAAAAGAAAAATCCTTGTCTTTGGATGCGTTGAGCCTTGCCAAATTAAAGATTTTGTGCTGAAGTGTTCCTTTTAGGCTATGTTTTGCTTTCTGCTGTGGAGTTCAATTAAATTCAATCTAGTAAAGTGGCTAAAACAGGAGGTTTGTTAAACCTGAATTTCAATCCCAGCTACATGAATTCTCAAATGCAAGGTGTTAGACCAGGCGTCCTCCAACTTTTTAAACAGGGGGCCAATTCACTGGCCCTCAGACCGTTGGAGGGCCGGACTATAGTTTAAAAAAAAAAAAAAAAAACTATGAACAAATTCCTATGCACACTGCACATATCTTATTTTGAAGTAAAAAACAAAACGGGAACGAATGCAATTCACACCGCCTCATGTGGTTCGCGGGCCGCAGTTTGAGGACGCCTGTACAGATTAAATAACCATTCTATTTCTGGTTCCTCATCTGAAAAAGGAGAATGAAGTGTTTATCGACTTCACAGAATTCTTACGGGGATTAAGTAAGGTTAAATATATAAAGTGATTTATAAACAGCTTCACACAAAATAAGTGCCCAATAGATATTATAGGTTATTTTAATTTATTATAATCAATGTTATTTCAGTGCTTAGATGAAACAACAGATTCAGAAATCTTTGTTATATATGAGATTATCACTTATAGTTGATGTTGCCACTAACCAGATGCAAATCTATGTGCCTCAGAATAAAGATAAAGTGAATCTTAATTCCCAACCCATGGTACAAGTTGCTCATGGGTAGCAATCGACATTTTTCTTTGATTTTTTCAATCAAAGAAAACAAGGTCACATTTATTAACTATACTGAAATGCAAGAAAAATCACTGATATTTCGTTTCTTCTAGCTCACACAGATCCCACTACTGGGGGTATGTGATGCTGGAAGGAATGTCAGCCATTTGTGCAATGAACCTGCCTCAATCTTCAAATTCTTTTTCCTGCACGTCTCAATTTGCTCCTCTTCAATGCTCTTTCTATCTTGTGAATGTCTTTGTTAGAGGATTCACCACACTGCATTACAATTTTTTCAATTCCATGCCTGCATCCCTTATTTGACTAAGAACTCTTTAAAGATGTCTAAATAGTAATCATCTTTTATTTCCAGAGTTTTGCATGCTGCCTGGCAAATAATAGGCATGCAATAAAAGTTTATCAAATTTAATTTAATTCATTCATTCTAAGCTCCTTTCACTTATATATGAGAGATTCCTTTCTTTGGATATATTACATTAACATAGTCATTATTGTGAGGAGCTATTCTCTCTCTTTAGGTGTTAAGTGAAATGTAATCAGTCTCTAATTTAGTCTATAAACATATAAATAACCCTGATTTCGAAGCACTCAGATTTTTAACAAACTTTAGGCCCTCTTATTCAGAATATATAAAAAACTAATTTTACTGCTTTGCTGAAACTCAAACCAGTAGGATTTCAAATAGCATGTGAGTCATTTGTATTAGTATTAGTATTAGTAAATTAGTTGTTATTTTGTATATGAATAGAACTCATGATCCTATGATAGATCCCATATGAATAAAACTTTTAGGTACCATGATGTGCCATGGTAATTTATTTGTGAATGTACCTGTCTGAATTTGATTTCAACCACTAATATTACATACCAAAAAATTAAAAAATTATACTAATGTAAATATTCCTTTTCTTTTTGGGGGGTGGGCAACAACTCACTATGTTGTCCTCTGTAGAGTACGGTAGTGTCACAGCTCACAGCAACCTCAAACTTTTGGCTTAAGCAATTCTCTCACCTCAGCCTCCCAAGTAGCTGGGACTACAGGCACCTGCCACAATACCTGGCTTTTTTTTTTTTTTTTTTGTAATTGTCATTGTTGTTTAGCAGCTCCGGGCTGGGTACCAACCTGCCTACCCCAGCGTAGGTGGCCAGTGCCCTAACCATTGAGATATGGGTGCTGAGTCGTAAATATTTCTTAATGTAGGTTTATTTTTAGTTTCAAAACAGAAACACTTACATGAAACATTTCCTTTATAAATCTGATAAGGTTACACAAATTTGTGACCTCTTTTTACTGGGCTTCTACTATCTCGATAGAAATGGTTTTTAATGATTCACATCTGATACTATCCTGGGATCTCCCCACATGAACCATTTTCATCATACCTTCCAAATACTAATAAATGAAATAAAAATATGTATTTTTTCAGGCTGATGGAAAATTAAGTATTTAATTTTGACTTGAATTATAGACAGAATACATTTGCTTTCAGCTTCAAAATGGGTTGTTTTTTCCTAACACATGTAGCCTCTCATTCCCTAATTTTCAGTGTTAGTCAGTTTTAATACTTCATGGTTTTGAGAGCAGCGTAACATGTTAACTCCTATTGCACCACTTCAGAACTAACGTGCTTCCCAGGTGGTGAAAAAAAGGAAAGAGAAACTGGCCAACAAAAGAGAGAAGCCTCACGTTGGTGCCAGATGGTGGCTCTCCTGGTCTCATCACAAATTTGCCTCGTTCCTGCTGCCCACCACAAAAATATTGGTTAGGTTTTTTATTTTTAACAATGGAGATAGACATGGAACAAAGCTGCCCTCTCTCCACACTTTCTGTCAGCAGTGTTCTCTGGGGCCATTTAGTATCGATGTCTAAGGCAACAGTAACATCCACCAAGTACAGAGTCATATTTTTTGGAAGCCGGCACACATTTCTTTGTGCCCAAAACACAATTCCACTAATAGCCATAACATGCCAGCACCATATTGTAAAGCCTATGCTTTGTAACAAGATTCACTCAGCATTTATTAAGAAAAACATAATAAAACCTATAATAGGCAACAGGAAGTATTTGAAAATTGTTTTTCAAGATGTGACTCATACACATTTGTTCAGGGACCTTGGAACTCACAGAGTTCATGACACTGGTTTGGAGCGTGCCCTAGAGACTTCAGGCTGGCTTAGCCAGCCCTCCCCACTGCTTTAACCAATTCCTTGTAAAAATCCCCACCAACACTTCCGCTCTCCAGTCGAATTCTGAAACAGAATCTGATACAATTAATTCATTACTGTCAGTATGTGCAAAAATTGAACAACACAAAACCCACATGCACTTCCAGATTCTACCCAGGTGGGATTGTCCTCTGTAGAATGCCTGAGATGGCCCTGACCTCCCAGTATCTTGATGTTTTATGAATTGATGCTCCCTGGTGCCTATGATAGGAAAATAGAAAATTAAGAACCAAGCGAGTTCTAGATTTAAGCCTTCACTCTGAAACCTCAGAGCAGGGTAACCTTGGAAAATTGTATAAAGTCTGTCACACCATTATATAAAAAGGCCTCAGATACATAAAAAAAAATCAAAGAAAAGTCACTAAAATCCTTAAGAGAGTGAGACGTGCAGAGCAGGGAGTAGGCAAATTTATACGGAGACCAGAAAAACCACAGTCTGGCACGAAAGTGAGGCTTTCCTACTTTGTTGGCCGGTTTCGCTTTCCTTGTATTCACCATCAGGCAAGCACCCTTGTTCTGAAATGGTACTGTACCAGTTAAAATGTTACACTGCTTTCAAAACCATAAAGTATCAAAATTGACTAACACTTAAAATTAGGAAAGAGAGGCTATAATCTTTTAGGAGAAAAATGACCCATTTTGAAGCTGAAAGCAAATGTATTCTGTCTACAATTCAAGTCAAAATTAAACACTTAAGCTTAACTTTCCTCAGTCTAAAGAGATAATGAGATTGTTTGTTAAGCAGAAGTCAAATAGGTATGCTGTCCAGCTCCCCTCTGCTTCTAGGACATGCAGGAACCTCAGTCATTTTGTGTTCGTATACCTACTAAAACATTAAATTCACTTATTACTTTAGGAATAATAAATGAGTATTTTTACATCAGAAATTATTCTATAAGTCTGTTTGAGCTGGATACTAGCATATGGTTGGTCTCAGCAAGGATGCCGGCTACTTGATGTTTTTGCTTGCTTGCCTTGTTAATTTTTTGTTCTATAAAAATTTTAGGGATTATTGTTTTATAACACATTATGGCTCTTAAGATTTGGTAAATCAATACTTTCATTTTACCCATGTCTACACATTATTTTTTCAAAGTTATTCTCAAGAAAAGAATATTGGAAATAATATGCGGTTCAGTTCGTTCACAAGCCTGGTCATTTTAACAGTAATGAACTAGATGTTATAGAGAAGTGACCTAAGAATCCAGTGACCTAGAAGTAAACCTTCTTGCATTCTTAGGCTCCACCACCGGCAAGTGCCCATGGAAGGCTCAAGAACTGTATAAAGTTCACACTTTCCTGAAAGACACAGTTTAACCACATCATTGACAAGTTTGTCAAACAGAAGCTACTGAATCAGCCAACCAAATAATAACCACATTTTGATGCACCTTTGTCGTGGTGTATGTGAGAAAGAGACCGAGGGGGAGAAAGAGACTATTTTTTGGTGAAGCCTGTGTTGGTAACATGGAGCTTCATGGAAATGTTGTTTATGATGCAGCCCATAAGATGCCAAGCATCTGAGTGTTTTGGTTTATTTGTCAGTCATGTATTGGTTTACCGATTGGTTTTGTTAAGAGCTACATTTTATTAATGAGACGTAACACAACCACCTTTCGATAATGAAAGTGTTACGTTCAGTGAGCGCAGCCTGTGGTGGACACGTCCCTTCCTCATCTCAGGGTGTCAGCACCTTGTCTGATTTGAAAAACTAGAAAAGGGACTTGCATTCTTTTTTTTGTTTCTTTTACATCGATTTGTCTTAACTAAGTTTTCAGCTCCCTGACATATAACTTCAAAGTCTAATATTACGATGGAATGTGGGGGGGGGAGACAGAGCTGGGGGTGGAAAGAGAGGAAAGGGGGTCAGGGGGCAGCACTTACTTTCTGCAGTGGGGACAAATGAAACCTTTCTTCCAGATCAGTCATTTTGTTTTTATTTTTCTTCTTCGTGTAATGAGCCAACCATACCATGTTTCTGATCTGTGCATGCAACAATAAAAGCATCGCTGTAGCTTCTCCTGTTACTCCTCAGGAGTGTTGGCAAGAAAAAGGACTGAGAGGAAGCAGGACAGAAGCCAGAACTTCCAGTGCCCGGGCGCAGCTCGGCCTCGGACTCACACAGTCAGGACCAGCAAAGGATCTGTGCTGGCTTCACCTCCTTGGCTCACAATGAACAATTTTCAAGGTGGTAAAAGAAAAGAATCTATATAAAATATATGGAAATACTAGAAAAAATTTCAAATTAATGTTAAAAAGAACTTTTTTCTTTCTTTTTTTATACTTAAAAGACAGTAAAAATTTTAAAGACCATGCCTAGCCACCTTCTTTCCCCTCCCCCAAATTGTATATTGAGATGTTTTACCGAAAGAACCAACCAAGCAAAAAAAGGCCTCTTTGTTCTACAGAAGGCAACAACTAATTCGCTACGTCAGTTCCCAACTCTGCTTCTGACTAATTTTAATCATATAAAAGACACGAGTGACTTCTTTCTTGCCAAAGCCAAAGGTCTCTTTTTAAAATTCTCATCTTGCTGACCTCCCTGTAGGATTTGACGCTGTTGTTATTCTTATTCCCCAAACTTTTTATTCCTGCGGCTTCCGCAGCTGTATTTCCTCCCGTGTCCCACCGTCAGCCGGCTGCCTCCCCCATCCTCTCCCATCAGTCCCCCCCTGCACCTGCCTTCCGAGGCTGGGGTCTCTGTGGATTGCTCCACTCTCTTCCCTTATTCATCTATGTAACACAAGTGCTAACCCTATTTTCCAGGCCCCAGAAACACAACTGTGAATACTAAGGCACGTTTCTTCACAAAGCTTCCAGCATACTGGAAGTAATTACAACAGAGCAGGATAGAGAAGGCTCAGGGCTGAAACGGCTGCCCCTGTTTTATCTTCTCTCTCCCGTTGTTTCAAACCTGCGTCTCTGCTGTCAAACTTTCTCCTGATTTTCACGCCACATAAGGGATTATCTCATATGTGCTCACCACCCAGCCATCTGTGTTTTGTAAACGTCACAAACACAATATTCAAAAGTCAAACATCATGTGAACCTCCTGACCCTACTCATCAATTATTTCTCAAATCCTGTATCTTTATCCTATTTCAGGGTCCCATGGACATTTCAAAAGCCTGTATTCTACATCTTTGCATTTGCCCTAATTTCTTAAAGTGATTAATTCAGCAATTCTTTTTGTATTTTCTTTTAGATACATTCTTCCCTTTTTAGTTCTTTTTCCTTGTCTTCTCCATAAGCTTATTCTCTTTTACAATTTACAAAACATACTTTTAATTCATCTCTTAAAGGCACAAATTCAGCCTGGCATTTACTCCTATTTTCTATAGTAAAAACTATTTTCTGAGTCATGCTTTTCTTCTTTCTTTTGAGTGCTAGGTCTATCTCCATCTATGTTGGAGTGACTTTGAAGTAGGTACCGTATAGAAGACATTGTTACTCATTAGAAAGAATTTATTCAGAACGGGCGTTTACCCCAAACTGGTGTGGGTAGCTTACCAGTGACTCATAATATTCACTTAAACTCATTAGAAGTCTCTTCTCAGTTCTGAAGTGGAGGAAATTTGTTTGTAATAGTAAGGCGATCATTGCACTGTCCTGTGTGGAATGGAGAATATTCTGGGACCAAAAATCCTAATCTTAGAGAGTATCTTTGAAAGATTTTCTTTTTTCCTGAGTTCAGTTAAACTACTTGGACAACAGAGAGAACTTTCTTTGCCAGATTGTCCTAGTTTCTACTCAATGAACCAAAGGGTGGCAAAACCCTAACTTCTTTTCTAATCCTACTCCTTAATACATTGAGACAGATCCCAGCCGCCTCAGGGTGAAACTGCTTTAAAAGAAAATCTTACTGACCACAGATGTTCTATTAAATAACTACACTCACCCTTGGGCCCTTGTGTGTTTACCACACCCCAAAACTAGCAGCATTAGTGAAAAAGGGGTTCTGCACATCTATAGAGTAACATAAAGCTTTTAATATTTGTTGGCATTTGAATAGTACATTATTTCCTGAAATTTTCTCTTGTTCTCTTTAAAAAACAGATGTAGAAACAGATTTATAAAGACAGAGAGATATTGCTCTTTGCTAAACCATTTTCAAACCCATATACCCATGAGTTTTCCCTTATATAATAATATAAAGGACTTTTATAAAGATATCTAGGTAACTTAGGTGTCTAACTCACTGTCTCTTCAATAAACCCAAAGAGAAAGATATAAGGGCTATATAAATAGGCAGAAAATTGTGTAAGTGACCTTATCTAAAGAACGCTCTACTGGGCACTGCACAAGGAGAAAAGGGCTATCGCTGTAATTAAGTACAGCCAGCATCACTATAAACAAACCCTAAGTCCACAGAATCCACTACCTGATGCTAAGCAACAGAATGAAACATGGAATTTTCAATTCAATATTAGGTTACTCTTAACATCCTTAATTTTAATGAAATAATTATAAGTACACAATCAAACAGAAACAAAAAGAAATGAGTTCAGCAAAGTGACAGGGCACAAGATAAATATACGAAAGTCAGTTGTAATTTATGTATAAAAAGTAACATTGAACCATCCAGGAATGAAATGATTTCACTTATGGCATTAAAATGCTACAATAATTAAGAATAAATTTAACAAAAACATGAAATATCTGTCCATTGAAAACTATAAAACATTGCTGAAAAACTAAAATAAATAAAAATAAAAAGACATCTCTATGCATGGACAGTATTGTTAGGATGGAAATACTCCATGTGGTAGGCTGAGTTTGTGGCACCTTCAAAAGATATGTTCAATTCCCATTCTCTGGAGTCTCTGAATGTTATTTTATTTGGGGAAAAAATGGCATTTTCATGTGTAATTAAGTTAAGGATTAAAAAAATTTTTTATTGTTTGGAATTCATGGAAGGTACAAAGAATTAGGTTACACTGATTGCATTTGTTAGATAAAATCCCTGTTATAATTGTGTCCTGCCTTCAAGAGGTGTGCCACACACTGTGAGTGATCCCTCACGCCTCTCCCTCACACCTCTCCCCACTTGCTCATTCGCTTACACACACCCCTTGTATTAGCTCATCTACTGCCTTCATGTTATAACAGAGTACATTGGATTCTTACTTCTCCATTCTTATGAAGCTTTACTAAGAATAATGTGTTCCACCACCATCCAGGTTAAAACAAAAGATGTAAAGTCTCCCTTTTTTAAGGGTTGAATAGTATTCCATGGTATAGATACACCACAGTTTGTTAATCCATTCCTGGGTTGGTGGGCATTTAGGCTGTTTCCACATTTTGGTGATTGTAAATTGAGCTGCGATAGTCTAGTGTAAATGTCCTTGTGATAAAAGGATTTTTTTTCCTTCTGGGTAGATGCCTAGTAATGGGATGATTGCAAGATCAAATGGGAGGTCTAGTTTGAGTTCTTTGAGGATTCTTCATACTTACCTCCAAAAAGGCTGTGTTAGTTTGCAGTCCCAACAGCAATATGAAAGTGTTCACTTCTCTCCACATCTGCACCAGCAGATGCGTATTTGAGACTTGTGATATGAGCTATTCTATTGGGGTTAGGTGATATCTCGGAGTAGTTTTATTTTGCATTTCTCTGGTGATTATGGATGATGAGCATTTTTTTCATATGTTTGTTAGCCATTCATCTGTCTTCTTTAGAGAAGTTTCTATTCATGTTTCTTGCCCAGTGATAGATGGGGTTGTTGGGTCTTTTTTTGTCGTGGCTAACCTGCTTTGATATCAGAGGTATTATTCATTATGAATATGTAATAAATGGGAGGGGGGAAGTTAACTAAGTTTACTATTTGAAAGTGTTGAACAGGCTGTGTGAAAAAGTTAAATGAAAAGGACTTGAACTTTTCACCAACAACTCATGGCTCCTACATCACGACAATGTACCCGCTCACTATCTGTGAGGGAGTTTTTAGCCAACAAATAAATACCTGTATAGGAACACCCTCACCACTCCCCTGATCTGCCCCAGACGGCTTTTTTCTTTATCCAAAGATAAAGGGAATATTGAAAGGAAGACATTTTGATGACATTCAGGACACCAAGGGTAATACAACAACCGCTCAGATGGCCACACAGACATCTTTCCAGACATCTTTCCAGAAGAAGTATTCCAAAATTGCTTTGAAGTGTGGATGAGGCACTGGAATCAGTGCATAGCTTCCCAAGGAGAGTATTTCAAAGGTGACCAGCATGATATTCAGCAATGACGTATGTAGCACTTTTAATAGGATGAGTTCACAAACTTTACTATCAGATCTCATATACCTGAAAGATTTGAAATCAGGATCTCAAAGATATAACTGGCCTTCCACATCCATTAAGGGCTGTCTAGGATAGTGAAGGCATGGAAACCCTACATGCCCATCAGCAAATGAATAAGGACAAAGTGGTGCACACACACAATGGAACATGATTCAATCATAAAACATAAGGAAATCCTGCCACTTGCTGCAACATGGATGAACTTGAAGGAAATTCTACTCAGTGCAATAAACTAGACACAGGCCAACAAATACTACATGGCCCTACTTACATCTGGAATCTAAAATAATAAAACTCATGGCAGCAGAGAATAGAATGGGGGTCACTTTGGGCTGGTGGATGGGGAATTGAGAAGGTATTGGTCAAAGGGTATGGTTTCAGTTGTGCAAGATAAATAAATTCTAGACATTGCTACAGTAATACGGTGCGTGTAGCTAATAGTACTGTATTATTTGATGAAAATAAGGGTAGATTTTATGTTACCACCACACAAATGGGGATGGAGGAAATCTTTAGAGGTGATGGTTACATTTCTAGTATTGTTTATGGTGACCACCACACAGGGGTACGCTCAGCTTCAAACATGTCAACATATTAAATATATTCAGCTTTTTTGGTATGTCAATACTACCTCAACCAAAAAATAAGTAAAAAACAAAACGAAATTAAAAAAAAAAAAAAAACAGATTATCTGCCTTTGCTCACTTATTTGTGACTTTAGGTATGTTACCTAATTATCCGACTTCAGCTTCCTGATAGTGTTGTAAAGATTAAAGGAAAGTGCAAATGTTACATCCTACATGGTGCCAGACATGAAGATGGCATTTAATAAATGGCATCCTTTTGTTTTAAAAAAATTTGTAGGGATTATGAAAGATGTGATAATTGCTAAAAAGATTTTGGTATCGTTGCTATGATGATGATAATAATGATGATATTGAAGTGCTAAGTCCAAAACCTAAGGTTTGAATCCCAGCTACTTGCTCTCTGCGTGAGGCTGACCACAACTCTGAGGTTTACTTTCTTCAGCTATAAATGGAGTTGATGGTGCCCATTTCCTGAGTCTGTTGGGAGGGTCAACTGAAGTTATCTTTATGGTGGTGGTGTTTATACTGTAAAGCCATGCACCAAATATTTTCTGTTGCCATAATTAATAGCACTGTGCAACCAAGTAAGCTTTAAAGTCCACCGAATGATAGTGTATCACTGGTTGTGTGTCCCTTAGGGAGGACACTTAGGTTGTGTTGTGAGAAATTTTTTGCTATCTGTAATATTTGCTTTAACAGTGAAGTGTGTAATTGCCAGAAATGATACCTCATTGGAATAACAACTAGAGAAAAGCATTTAGAAAGTGCTTTTGAACGATCATTTTTAAACTAAAATTGTATGTGAAAGGATCTATATGTATGTAGCAAAGGAATTTAGGTTAGAAAACAAAGAGTTCCAGCTGTTGGGGGCGGGGGGGAATAAAGATGAAGGGGAGGAAGACCCAAGAAACAAAATTGTTCAGGTTTCTCTCTCTCTGCTAAGGGAAACTTTCATTAAGACAGAATGGGCAAAATGCCCAGCCCAACCCATAACCAACATCCTAACTTTGTACACTGGAAATCCCAGGAACAAGATTCCAACCCATGGCTACTTAATAGCTGCTCTACAGTGCAGCGCCAATGCTTTTCAGAAGCAACTTCCAGACAAATAACAAACACAGAATGAGCCCTGTGTGACCCCAAGCAAATCATTTAACCCCACTGAGCTTTATTTTTTCCATCAGCAAAATAATGCTACCCCTTATTTACCTCCCAACTGTTGTCGAGATAAAGGAGTTGATTCCCCAAAGCACAGGGAGTTCCTCAGATGAAACGATCTCTAGACACCTACAGTGCGATCACTTAATAATTTATAAGTTCTTGTTTTTGTTTTGTTTTGACACTGAGAACTTCAGGGGTTATTTTAGAGAAAAAAATTTCCCTGTTATATTTTCTCACTTCTGTAAGAAAGAGCTGCATGAGTGAAATGGTTCCTTGTTGTAACTTCAGAGTCCACAAAACACAAGTTAGTGACTGTGGGGAAACACTCTGAAATATCTTGCATTGCTAGGGACTGAAATTTATCTTTTTCCTATTGCAATAGATAGATACAATCTATGTCCATGCAGTGAATATTTATGGAGGTTAGCCTTTCTGGCATAAAATGTACAAACCCTGCAAATACCACAAAGATTACAATAGGTCCTTACTTAGGAACAATTTAATTGGGAAGACACATACAATAAACAAGTATTAAAATGTGACATGTGGGGCGGTGCCTGTGGCTCAAAGGAGTAGGGCACCAGCCCCATATATTGGAGGTGGCGGGTTCAAACCCAGCCCCAGCCAAAAACTGCAAAAACTAAAATAAAAATAAAAACAAAATGTGACATGCATTGCAGCTATTTTAAGGTGTTGTTAGAACATAACAGTGGAAGTAGCTAATTTGTTATTTGGTTGCTTTGATTTAATTGCTAAGAGCCCCATAAACCAATTACAGCTGCTAGTAGCTTTTTGGACATTTAACAACCAGAAGCTGGTAGCAAAAAAAAAAAAAAAAAAAAACCAAGAATATGGGCTTGTGAGTCAGAAGCCCCGAACTACTAGCCCATTTCTACCATTAATTGACTGAGCGAGTTTCATGAACAAAATAAAATGTTTTTTGCAGGGTGATTGCTAAGATCACTTTCATGTTTTATAAAACATTTCTGGTACAGTAGTTTTGCTATTTATCTTCCTCTCAACCTCTTCAGCCCTATGCCTTTAGAACATTTGAAGTTATGAGAAAAGTATATTGTTTTCTTTTATTGTGAAAAACTATTATCACACTAGTAGTAGGGCATTGGAGAGATTCATAGACCACCGTCCAGAAGTTGAGATTTCAGTCTGACCCTTTGTAAACCAGCAAAAATCTGCGTGCATTTATGCTTTTCTGCTCTCTGGAAGCTGCCTCAGCCCTGTCAAATGTTTTTGTAAGGCTGGGAAACCGATTAGTGTAAGTGAGATGACAGAACCAACAGTATTACGGTATGTAAATGAAGGGCCTCTACGAAGCTTCCTGAAGGGAAATGGATTAACAAGTTGGCTAAATCGGCTACGTATGAAAAATTGATCAACAAAGTACAAAATAATGAACAGCCCTAGGATACTTCCACGGCTTGAGAAAAGAAAACAGATTCTTTTTCATTTCAAAATCTCTGTCGTTAACACTGCCAGTACTTAGGCCTCTACGACCCTGAAGAATTTCCTAGTTAAGACCTACCAGCAGAACAGAGCTCACAATGAAACAGTTCAGCCTGCCAGCAAAGGGCTGGGGAGCTGACAAGAAGCAAACTGCCTGCTGGGTTGAGAACTGTCAAAACTTCACAAAAAAATGGGTATTTTAAACAAGCCATTATTTGATGGTGGAAAGGAAGGGGCGGGGGAGAGGGGAATTGTTAGGCTCCTTCTCACCCTGAACTTCAACTTTGGATCTTGGAGGAGTAAAGGCAGCTTTATTTAGAATAATGGTTTGATCAAAGCCCACATTTCTATGAGCTCATGTCACTTTTCCTTTGCAGCGGGCTTAGCTTCCTAGTAGGCTAGAAACTAAAAGCTCCTGGCAGAATGGTCCTGAGACGATGCAGCTGTTGCTCTTCCAACGTGGCCTGCAAAGCCCTGCCTCCTCTGCATGGAGACCTGGGAACCCTGAAACACACACGCACACACACACACATGCACACGCACAGGCCATCAGATAAGGGATTCCTCTGTCTTACCACATTAGGACAACATTGCTTCTGATATCCCTGTCAAGGGTTTAAAATTGACATTTCAAGTTAACATCAGCCTAAAACTTAGTTTGTCAGCATGAGTGTGCTTTGCTTCTCTTTCAAAAGAAAAGCTTTAAGCTCAGTACTTAAAATACTGATTAACTTTTAAATACTGAAGTGTTTTATTCTGCTTCTCAGAACTTCATGCTTCAAGCTGTGATTTTTTTTATGTTTTTTTTTTTTTTTAATGTGGGGTCAAGGGGTGTTTTTTTCTTTTTCCAAATGTGGAGCATTAAGAAAAAGGGCAAGTGAAGCTCCAATGAATGCACTGGGGATGTTATGAACACAGATGAACCCCAGGGAGGAACATTAGTTCTGTGGAGCATAAACCTTTGCAAATGCCAATGGCTGGGAGAGATTGGAACATTGACCTTCAGGGATTGAGGGAGGGGGAGACTACAGAGAGATACAAAAGCTATGTTAACTAGTGTGATGAAAATGTGTCAAATGATCTATGAACCAAGTGTATGGGGCCCCATGATCATACTAATGTACACAGCTATGATTTAATAAAAATAAATAAATAAATAAATAAAAAAAGAAAGAAAAGTGGGAAGGAGCCAGATCATGGGAGGGAATTTGATTTAATTCCAAGAGTAATAAATAGGAAGGTGTTCAAGGCTTTTAGGTAGGGGATTTATGTGATCTGATACATTTTTAAAAGAACATATGTTTTAAGATTTTTTTATATATTTCAACGTGTATATGTGCATATGATTGCTAACACGTATTGAATGCTTACTATATCCCAGATAACATTCTAAGAGCTTTACCCAGTACCCTAGAGAATAGGAACTATTGTTATAATTCTTTACAGATAAGGAAACTGAGGCGCAGAAAGTTAAGTAACCTGCTTGAAGTAACGCACTTTGTAAGTGGCAGAGCTGTGATTTAAGCACGAGCGACGTGCCTGAAGCACTCAAGGCTTTTTAACTGCTATAAATGTGCTGTACGGCGTGAGCTCAGTGACCGGTTAGTCTAAGGTGTCAGAGATTACCCTACACCTGCAGCACCAAGCTTATCCCCAGGGATCAGTATAGAATTTACTCTGCCTTTTAGTCTTATGGGCTGACACTGTTATTACTTATGGGGAATTCTGAACTTTTCACTGTTTCTTAATTTCCCAGGGAATTCACCAAGTGTGTTCTGGCAACTTAGATGAATTTTCCTTAGGAAGCACCTCAGAATAATAATGATGTGAAAATAACAACCAACATACAGCAAAATCCCTTTTATCCTCAAACATCCCCTTCTATCTTTGCTTTCACTGAGACACAGATACTTCCTGAAGGCAATCTTTTCTTTTCAACCATCTTGTTACTCTCTGTCCTCGAAGCAGACAGAAGTCTAACCTTGCCCCTCTAAATCACTCTTGGAACACATCTTTCCCCCACCCTCTCAAATCTCCAGTTCCTTTGATGTGAAGCAAGCAGGTCTCAATCAGCACCTGCTACTCCTGACTGCGTCATTTACTGACACCCCTGCCCAACCAGGCTGCTCCTGCAGCAGCCCCAGCCCTTCCTCATAGACCATCAGCTCCCGTCTTCCTTCCTCACCCAGCCTGTATTCCTTTATTCGTCATCAGAACCATGCTCTTCGGAGCACCTTAATTGACCCTGTCTCCTCCCACCACACCTGCTTAGCAAAACCCCTGAATAAACTCAATTGTTGGCTTTCTCAGTTCCTGATTCTGAAACTAGAGAAAAGGTGTAGCTCTCTGAATTTGTGGCTGCTGGTGTCAAATGCAACTAAAATTCCATTTCTGCCCCCAGGTAAGTGCTAACCTAACCCCAAGTAGTTTATTTAGGAAATTTTAAAAATAGCTGAGCCCTTCCTCAGACCACTCAAGCCATTCCTTAGGGGTTAAGCAAAGTTTGACTTGTCTTTAAACTGCTTGGATGATAATAACGTGTAGCCCAGATTAAATAAACACTGCCTTTACCTCCTTCAGCTTCTGACCTCGCCCCACACTTCTTTGAGAAATAGAAGCCATTAAATAAGAACCCTTTATCTTCTACAGAAAATCCACAGAACTCTGTCAATCCCATCTCTAGATTATATCCCCAATCTGACCTTATCTCACCGTCTCTTCTGCTGGAACTCTGGCCAAAGCCATCCTCCTCTTGTGATGCCCTATCTCCATCCATGTTGAGCAATTCAACCAGACTTACTCCATTTTAGGAGCTTGCAACTTCCCCCCCTCACTTTTGTAACCAAAATAGCCCCTTGAGCAGGCAGGGACCCTGCAAAAAAAGGAAGGAAATTTAGCTGAGAGCTGAGAATCCTGTGACAACTGGAAAAATCTTCTGAAAACCACAGTCCTGTCACAAGTCTGTCTGTCTGTGTGCATTGTAAGACCCCTCCCCGTAGCTCTAACCTTGCAGATATTGGCTTCTGTAAAATTCTCCTTACACCAGATCTTCCCATCCCTGGCTTGAAGTGCCACATAAAAACCCTTGCACCCCCCAGTTCAAGAGACTTTGTGGCGTGAGCCTGCTCTTGACTGGCCTGCCCGATAAAGGACCCTTGCTTAATTTGAACTCACTGTGCTGGCAACTCGCGGCGGGTACAACACTCTCACACCCAATCGTAGAGCTTCCCGGTCGCCTTCCTAATTCCATGCACATCTCTGTTAAACTAATCTCCATGCAGTATCTACCCTGATTGTTTTCAAAGGGTAAAAACATTTTACTACTTCTCAGCTCATTAAAAATATAACCCAAGCTGTTTGCCAAGACCTTTACCCAATCTCATTCATTGTATGTCCCTTTTCTCCTCTCATAATAGAGAGGGTGCCTAAAAAATGTATACACATTTTAAGAAAGAAAAAAATCTGTTTTCAAATTGTGATACTCGATACATACTGATAACAAGAAATGAATACCAGTCATGCTGAGCACCTCTTGTAATTGTGGAGGTCAAACATGACCTGAGTGTTATAAATTTAATACACTTTTTCCTTTCTTAAAATATGCATACATGTTTTGGGCAGCATCTGTATACATAGTTCAAACTTTATGCCACAAATCAGGATTCTCCCATAGCTCCTTCTTCTGGTTGGAAAGACCCCTGTCTTACCTGCATCCCACCTCCACCTTTAACTCCTGTTCATGTTTGAAGTTTCCACCAAAATGTCTCCTCCACAGAGAAAGCCTCTATAACTGCTTCCCAGAAAAATCTCTCTGTTCCTACTTATTTTTCTTTCTTAAAGCATCTTAATTTTTTCTCCTTAATACTTTTCACTTTTTCATAACTCGATGGTAAGTTTAAATTATGTAGTATTATGCAGTATCTACCCTGATTGTTTTCAAAGGGTAAAAACATTTTACTACTTCTCAGCTCATTAAAAATATAACCTAATAGAGGCCAGAAACCAAATTCGAATTCTTCTCCTCTCCACACCATTCGCAGTTTGGACCCTGTTCCATGAATCTAAAGCAGTATCCATCCAATGATCATTTGCTGTATTGAAAAATTCACTATCAATCACCCCCAGTCTGTTTCTAGGGAATACTGGCAATTTGATAAAGAATTTCTATTGTTGGCTAACAATTTTTTAAAAATACTAAACCAAAACAATAATTACTGTAATTACGATTACAATGTTGTCAAACTAATTAGGAGCAATTCAGATTGGATTATATCAGTTGGCCCCATGTAACGTGTTCTTTTTCATAACAATTCACATAGAATTATGTTCCCCCAAACCCAGATCATAACCTATTCTACAAGATAATGCATGAGGATTAAATGCACACCAGAATATGTTTCCATCTGATAAATGGATTCTCCTTTTCTGTCATTTTTTTTTATTTTGGCACTCTGATAAAATTAAATAGACACTAATTCAATTTTAAAAATCAATTCAAGTGGACCATCTTTTGGACATACCAATCGTTGTATTTTATGTATTTTCAATTTAATATACTCTTACCCATGTGATCTAATTCTATCTTCTTTGATTCATTCTTTCACTAATTTTTAAGCTGGATGCAGAGCTCATTAATTTTTAGTCATTCTCCTTTTATGCTATAAAAACTAGAGCTGTATGTATAAGCCTTTAAATCAGAGATTGGCAAACTGTGGGCCATTTCCAGCCATGTTCTATGCTCCCACAGCTAAGAATTTTTAAAGGTTTGTAAATTTTAAAAATAAGGGTATGTGACAAAGACCATAGGTAGACTAAAGTACTTACTCTCTGTTATCAATCCCTAGGTTGATAACGCTCCAGTTGCATCCTATAATTTTCTAAAGCAGAATTTTCATTGTTATTTAATTTTAAGTACATCCGTTTGCTATTAGAATTTCCTTTTTTGACCTATGAATTCTTTAGAGGTGTGTCTGTTTATATCCAAGTGTCATTTGTTTTTTGTTTTATTTTGATGCTAAGTTACTGTTTTTGTGGTAAAATGACTTGACATAAATAGTAGCACATATCTGATAAAAGCCTGGACTTGCTTAATGACTCACAACATTTTCGGTGTTTTTATATCATGCATGTGTGCTTAAAAAGAAACTTTACTCTCCGAATACTTGTTATGTGTTCTATTTATATCCATTATATCTAGTTTTTTAGTTTGTTCAAATTATCTAGATCCATATTGACCTTCTATTCATTAATCTACTAACTAAGAAATATCGGCCAATATCTCTTGTAATAGTGGAAAACTATATTATCTGTTACATACAAGTTTAAAGTTGTTCCATCTCTTGGATGACTTGAATTTGTAATCAATATATATGGAATATATAGTGGGCTTGTCATCTTTAGCAATACTTTTTGCCATTAGAATAATTTGATCTGATAATAGTAGATCTATAGCAATAGTTTACTACTTAATATTGGCCTTAATATTTTTTACAACCCTGTACTTTTAATCTTACTATTTAGCTATAAATAGAAGTTAGCAGGGTTTTAAAAATATTATTAGGTCTCAATAGATTTTTTTTTAAAAACTGGAAAGTATAATTTATTTAAATTTATTTTGGATATATGTGGATTTCTTTTTACCATTTTATTATGTACATTGTTTCTCTATTCTGTTTAATTTTTCTATTTCAAAGTTATTTTTGAACTCATTTTATTTTTCTGGCCTAAAGGAAAAAATGCATTCTAATTATCATACAAATATTCAAATATTGAATATTTGACAGAATCTGTGATTAATCAATGCATTTATTGTTCTTGAAAAGAACATAACAGAGCTTTAACTATAATTATTTCTCTTTAAAGGCGAATAGTAAGTTTTGTCTTGCTTGTTTTATATTCCTTCACATTAGACAATATTATTGTTTTACATATTCACTTTTTGCTTTGAAATTTACCTACATAATTTTCATATCTTCCTTCTCAAGTATTCTTCATTTTGCAGTCAGTCCTCAGTATTCATGGATTCTGTATCTATGAATTTGCTTGCTAAAAGTTGTTACCCCCAAATCAATACTTTCGGCACTGTCCCAGTCTTCAAAGGATGTACACCTGCTGGGAACAGCAGCAAACTGGAGCCTCACAATGCCCTGATTCCCAGTGGAGGTTGAGCACAGCGACACTCTGCCTTCTGGTTTCAGCTCTCAGACTGTAAACAAATGCCCTTCTCACAGTCCAGTTAGGAGCATATTTGTCACATTTTTACTTTTGATTGGTGATTTCAGTGTTTAAATGGCCCAAAGGCTAATGCTGAAGTGGTATCTGGTGTTCTTAAGAGCAGGGAGACGGTGATGTAGTATATGGAGAAAGTATGTGTGTTCAATAAGCTTTGTTCAGGCACAAGTTATAGAGCCGTTGACCCTAAGTGCAGTGTTAATCCATCTGTAATGTACATTAAACAAGGTGTATATTTATAAGGTGTAAATGGAAACACTTATAAAACAAGGTTATGTCCTGATTGTCTGGTGACATTGTTATAACTAGAAGCTCAAAGGAGCCTGACTTTATATTTTCTTTCTTTCTTTCTTTCTTTCTTTCTTTCTTTCTTTCTTTCTTTCTTTCTTTCTTTCTTTCTTTCTTTCTTTCTTTCTTTCTTTCTTTCTTTCTTTCTTTCTTTCTTTTTCTTTCTTTCTTTCTTTCTTTCTTTCTTTCTTTCTTTCCTTTTTTAGACACTTAGTCTCACTTTATCACCCTCAGTAGAGTGCCATGGTGTCACAGCTCATAGCAACCTCCAACCATGGCCTTAGGCGATTCTCTTGCCTCAGCCTCCCGAGTAGCTGGGACTACAGGTGCCCACCATAATGCCTTGCTATTTTTTTTTATTGCAATTTGGTCGGGGCCGGGTTTGAACCCACCACCCTCGGCACCCTCCAGTGAGCCACAGACGCCACCCAACTCTATATTTTCTTTAAGAGAAATGGTTCAGTGTTTGCTAATTCAGTGTTCGTGGTGACTTCATGGAACACAATTACTCTGGTAAATAACGATTATGATTTTTCTCTCTCCTAGAATAGACTTTCTTGAAGTCTCTCAATGAGTTCTGTTGGTTGCAAATACACTCAGTTTTTATTTATTTAATTACACCTTTATTTTCATTCTTGAAAGATAGTTTCATTTAGTAGAGAATTTCAAATTGATAGCTACTTTTTCTTAGTGCTTTGAAAATGTTTCTATTATTGGCTGGCTTCCATTATGACTACTAAGAAATCAGCTATGAGGCTAATTGCTGTTGCTTGCTAAGTAACCTCCCTTTTCTCTCTGATCACTTGGAGACATTCTCTTTGCTCTTCTGAAGTTCATTTGACATCGTAATGGGTGTTTTTAATCGTTATAGAAAACTACTTTGACTTTTTTCTGTCTGAGTAGTATATCTCCGCCATTCTCTCTTTCTGGGAGACTGAAAAGATGTATTTTAGATCATTTTAAAATTTTTTCACAGAGCACTTAAGATCCTCCCACAGCACACCAGTGTGCTATGGCACTCCGACGGAAAATCACTGCTGTAGGGCCGAGCTCAGTGGCTGGTGTGTGTAATACTAGTACTCCGGGAGCCTTGAACAGGTGGATTGCTGAAGATCAGGAGTTCAAGACCTGCCTGAGCAAGAGCCAGACCACATCTCTAAAATCTACTAAGGCATTATGGTGGGCTGCTGTAGTTCCAGTTGCTTGGAAGGCTGAAACAAGAGGATCACTTGAGGTGGAGTTTGTTGTGAGCTATGATTCCAGGGCACTCCTTTGAGGGCAGCATAGTGAGACTCTGTCTCATTCAAAAAAAAAAAAATCACTGGTGTAACCCTTTAACGTTTTCTGTTGCTTTTTCTATACTTATCTGTGAATATTTTCTTCAAATTGGCTTTCAAATCACTAATACTCTTTATATGAACTATTCTGAATTTTAACGATATCTTGAGTTTATAAGTTCAAATGTCACCATGAATGCTGAATTAGCAAATACTAACATTTCTAATATTGAGCTTTTATTTAATTCTTTTCTTAAAATTGTCTTATCCATTTTTGTGGTATCTTGATTTTAGTTACCTTTGATTCTTATGCCTTGGGATTTTTTTTTTTTTTTGTCTTTATAATCCTGTACCTTTATCTGTGATAAGTTTTTCAGATCTGGACTTAAGCTGTTTCCTTGTAGACAGGATTTTCATTTGGTTGTTCTGGGATTCCGGAAAACATCTGATCTGAGACCAATTTAAACTAAATTTCCACCTAATTCATGTCGTAGGTCAGGCTGCAGTTACATTGTGCCACAGACTGGGTGGTTTATAAACAACAGAGATTATTTCTCACAGATCTGGAGGCTCAAAAGTCTAAGATCAAGGCACCAGCAGATTGAGGTGAGGCTGCTTCCCGGTTAGACAGCCGTCTTTCTGTGTCCTCACATGACAGATGGGGCAAGAAAGCGCTCTGTACATTTCACTTTCAGACTTTGCTTGTTTGTTTTTAATATAAGGACACTAATCCAATTAATGAGGGCTTAACACCATCACCTCCTCTGGGCCCCAGCTTCTAATATCATCACATTGGGGGTCAGGATTTCAACATATAAATGCTGGGGCAGGGCTGGACATAAACATTTAGTCCGTGACAAACTAGGCTGGAAATACTCTGACCTATTTCCCCCGCCTACCAACACCATGGATGATGCAGGCATATCTTCCCCAAGATACTTTTTGTAGGCAGGTACTTTTTGTAGGTCACCATTCAGTTATCCTCTCTCAGAGGGTCCTGGTTTATGTACATTGAAAGAACATCTTTGAATCTACAGAAGCAGAAAAGGCCTCCAGTGATCAGAAGAGAACTCAGGACACAGGCTGGATCCATCACATTCAGCACTCACAATACTTGTCTGAATTCAAGTTTCCTTATTTTTATGCTTCCCAAACATGCATTGAAGGTGCTTTAAAACTATTTTATTTTACACATTACTTCTTGGATAGCCAAAAAAAGAAATTTAAATTAATGTTTCTGTTTATCAGAATTCTTTAACATTATTAATGTAGTTATAGAAAAAAAAGCAAAACAAATTTCTTTGACTTACTCTTATATTCTTATATTAGCCCTCTGCTCAAACCAATAAAATTAAAAGTAAAAAATAAGATACATATTAGATGGCATTGCAACATAACTCTAATGATTACTATAATGCAAGCCCTCACCCCAACCTTGCAGACATCTGGATCATGGAATTTCAGCCTCCAGAACTAGGAGGAAATAAACTTCAGTTACATAAGTGACCCAATCTGTGGTATTTTATTTTGGCAGCCCTAGAAGATTAAGATAATATATACATATATATTTAAAAATCTTAAATTAAAAATAAATGCATACTCATAACGGAAAGATATATTTATATTAATATCAGTACTGCCTTATAACATTTAATGGAAGTGTTTTCTAAAACAATACAAAACAAAAACAAAACAAAACCTCCTCATGTCAGTAAAACTTTGCTGACATGTCAAAAATATCAATAGTTCACACTATGTTATAAATACTGTTTATCATTTTTTGGTACCCGCCAATAAATTTTCATTGGTATCTCATCTAGAAATGTTAAACACTTTTATAATAAGGAACTAAATTTGTTCAAGCATATCTTATAAACACTTCTTTAATCATTGATCAAAAGGTGGTGAAAGAAAAATTAGGAGCAAAAACTTCTGCAACTTTCAGGTGGAAAACTGAGGCAATTTAAAAAATATTTTTAACTCAAAGGAACTCAAAGGCAATAAATATATGGCAGACCAAGAATTGTGAGATGCAGGCAAAGCAGTGATAGAGGAAAAATTATAGATTTAAGTGCACATATAAGAAAAAAGGCTGAAAATTCAAAGACCTAAGCTTCCATTTCAAGTAGCAAGAAGAAAGCAAACCCTTAGAAACAGAAGAAGGAAATAACAAACGGAAAAGTGCTAGTCAATGAAATAGATGATTAATTTAAAGTTAAAAAAGTTTCAAATAGTTCTTTAAAATAATTAATAAAATTTATAAATCACAAGGAATATTAAAAACAGAATAAAAATTAATTACCAATGTAAGACAAAAGGGAACTATACACATTAAAAGGATAGAAACCATACTACATATAACTTTACACCAATAAATTTGAAAACTTGGCTGAAACAATTTCTTTTTTTTTTTAGAAACAATTTCTTTTTAAAAATACCATCTGCTAAAACTGACCGGATAGAAAACAGAGAATCAAAATATATAGCTATATAGTTGACTATATTGTTATTTATCTATTATTTTTATGTTTATTTTTTGGAGACAAAGTTTTACTCCATTGCTCAGGCTAGCATGTCATGATCTAAGCCTAGCTCATAGGAACCTTAAACTCCTGGGTTCAAGGGATCCTCCTACCTCAGCTTCCCAAGTAGCTGGGACTACAAGCACCTGCCACTATGCCCAGCTAATTCCTTTTTATTTTTTTGAGTAGAGATGGTTCTCGCTTTTGCTCAGACTGGTCTTGAACTCCTGAGCTCAAGAGAGCCTCCCACATTGCTAGGATTATAGTCAAGAGCCACCATGCCTGGTTAGTTGACTATATTATTTATAACTTTTCCAAAATGTTACCAAGGCCCACGTGTCTTTGTCTATGAATTTTCCTAATAATTAAGGAAGAGATAATATCAATCTAACATAAACCTTTTTAAATAATAAAAAAAAGGAAAAGTTTCTCAACTTTCTTGGAAGAAAGAACAATCTAGATTCCAAAAGCTAATGGAGGCCAAAAATAGTTAATTACAGACTAGTCTTTTCCTGAACACAGTTATGAAAAATAGTAAATATGATATTAGTAACTATAACTCAGAAACGCATCTTAAGCATAATGCATCATGATCAAGTGAAGTTTATTCATAGAATGCAAGGATGATAAATTTAAATAAAGAAACAATGAATAATGATACATTTATTTACACCAGAGTTTTGAGCTGAGATGTGTATCATGCAATTTTTTCCAAAAACTTAAAAAAAAAATTCTCTTTCTGAACCACCTTAAATTATACCATATTGATAAAAGCCAAACAAATAACATCAGGGAATACAATTAATTCTGAAATATTCTCTAAATGTATTTGTACAAAGCTCTTAAGCCAATGCTTGCTCTAAAAAGTAATCTCAAATTCATGCGTAACTTGAGTTTGCTATTGCGTTTCACCTCAAGTAGTAAAAGTAACTGATACAATAATTCCCAGAAGTACTCTACAATTCCTCTTCAAGGCATTTTTAAAATAAATCCAGTGATTAGGTCATTCTTATAAGTAGGTCATATTTATAAATTCATGAATTTCCATTGAACTATAAAATTGTTCTAGGTTTTTGCCCACAGAAAGAAGGCATGTTTGTACTCTTACATTACCTGGAGGACATACACCACATTTTTGCTCAGCATAAGGAGATAGCCTCTAGATATCATCAGCTTATTGTACAGCCAGAATTTATTTTCTCCCAACATGATAATAAATCCATATTTAAACCTGTTATCATGTAGCTTAAACATTTCTGTCACTGGAGCTGAATTTATGTTTAAGAAAATATGGTATGAAATTAATTTAGCTATATATTGAATTTCATTGCTTTCAAAAGGGACTACTTCTATAATAAAAGAAATTTCATCTCTCTGGAGTTAATTAAATGATCTATCATATAATCAAATTTTAAGAGTCACTAAAATTTTCTAGTGGGTTATTTCAAATATGAGTTTTCAAAGTAATAAATTATAGTTAAGACCAATTTAATAGTACATCCCATTAAGATTTCAAAATGAACTATTAATCGGAACTTTGTAACGAACCAATTGAGAGTTTTATATCTGTATGTACTGTGCTGCCATTAATCAGATTTTATTTTCTTTACTAGTCATAATAAAGTAATAAGACAGTCCCTTAAAATGTTCATAAACATAATTCATATTTTTCCATAAAATATTTGTTCAAATCATCTTGGGAAAATTACAGATACAATGTAAAAAGATTTAAGTATTACATATCGTATTTTTCCAGTTGCCTAATGAAAGTTTCAAAATTACTAGTTTGCAGTCCCACCAGCAGTGTAAAAGTGTTCCTTTCTCTCCACATCCACACCAGCATCTGCAGTTTTGAGATTTCGTGATGTGGGCCATTCTTGCTGGGGTTAGATGGTATTTAAGGGTGGTTTTGATTTGCATTTCTATAATAGATAGGGATGATGAACATTTTTTTCATATGTTTGTTAGCCATTCGTCTGTCATCTTTAGAGAAGGTTCTATTATTCATGTCTCTTGCCCATTGATATATGGGATTGTTGGCTTTTTTCATTGGATTAATTTGAGTTCTCTATAGATCCTAGTTATCAAGCTTTTGTCTGATTCAAAATATGCAAATATCCTTTCCCATTGTGTAGGTTGTCTATTTGCTTTGGTTGTTCTCTCCTTAGCTGTACAGAAGCTTTTCAGTTTAATGAAGTCCCATTTGTTTATTTTTGTTGTTGTTGCAATTGCCATGGAAGTCTTCTTCATGAAGTCTTTCCCCAGGCCAATATCTTCCAGTGTTTTTCCTGTGCTTTCTTTGAGGATTTTTATTGTTTCATGACTTAAATTTATCCATCTTAAATCAATTTTTGTGAGTGGGGAAAGGTGTGGGTCCAGTTTCAGTCTTTTACATGTAGACATCCAGTTCTCCCAACACCATTTATTGAATAGGGAGTCTTTCCCCCAAGGTATGCTCTTGTTTGGTTTATCGACAATTAGGTGGTTGTAAGATGTTAGATTTTCATTTCTTGGTTTGCTATTTGATTCCAAGTGTCTATGTCTCTATTTTTGTGCCAGTACCATGCTGTCTTGACCACTATGGCCTTGTAGTACAGCCTAAAATCTGGTATGGTGATGCACCCAGCTTTATTTTTATTACTAAGAACTGCCTTGGCTATATGGGCTTTTTTCTGGTTCCATACAAAATGCAGAATCATTTTTTCCAAATCTTGAAAATACGATGTTGGTATTTTAATAGGAATGGCATTGAATAGGTAGATTTCTGGAAGGAAGTATGGATAAACCTCCAAGCACTCAAGCTAGACCTCCCATTTGATCCTGCAATCCCATTTCTGGGCATCTACCCAGAAGGAAAAAAAATTCTTTTATCATAAGGACACTTGTACTAGACTGTTTATTGCAGCTCAATTTACAATCGCCAAAATGTGGAAACAGCCTAAATGCCCACCAACCCAGGAATGGATTAACAAGCTGTGGTATATGTATACCATGGAATACTATTCAGCTATTTAAAAAAATGGTGACTTTACATCCTTCATATTAACCTGGATGGAAGTGAAAGACATTATTCTTAGTAAAGCATCACAAGAATGGAGAAGCATGAATCCTCTGTACTCAAATTTTGATATGAGGACAATTAATGACAATTAAGGTCATGGGGGGGGGAGGAAAAGCAGAGAGAGGGAAGAAGGGAGGGGGGTGGAGCCTTGGTGTGTGCCACACCTTCTGGGGACAAGACATGATTGCAAGAGGGACTTTACCTAACAAATGCAATCAGTGTAACCTGGCTTATTGAACCCTCAACGAATCCCCAACAATAAAAAAATTAAAAAAAGAAAGAAAGTTTCAAAATTAGAGTAATGTATTGCTAAGTAGATTTTTAATACCATGAAAAATCAATTTATTTACTAATTGAGTACTAATTTACTAATTACTAGTTTTTATCCAGTTCATTCTCTGTAGAAAAAAAAAATCAAGTGGTATTTATTTGAAGGGAGAAATAAATGAAAAATAAATACTTCAAGGGGCTTATGAGAGTATCACTTTACCCATATGGGTGCTGACATTGTCTTTGAAGATCCCAGGGGATGGGGGAGGATGAAGACCACGTGTCAGGAGTCAAGGCCCACAGAGAAGGCTGACTAACTGGGAGGTCGGGAGTCAAGGCCCACAGAGAAGGCAGACTAACTGGGAGGTCAGAGTCAAGGCCCACAGAGAAGGCAGACTAACTGGGAGGTCGGGAGTCAAGGCCCACAGAGAAGGCAGACTAACTGGGAGGTCAGAGTCAAGGCCCACAGAGAAGGCAGACTAACTGGGAGGTCGGGAGTCAAGGCCCACAGAGAAGGCAGACTAACTGGGAGGTCAGAGTCAAGGCCCACAGAGAAGGCAGACTAACTGGGAGGTCAGAGTCAAGGCCCACAGAGAAGGCTGACTAACTGGGAGGTAGGGAGTCAAGGCCCACAGAGAAGGCAGACTAACTGGGAGGTCAGAGTCAAGGCCCACAGAGAAGGCTGACTAACTGGGAGGTCAGAGTCAAGGCCCACAGAGAAGGCTGACTAACTGGGAGGTCAGAGTCAAGGCCCACAGAGAAGGCAGACTAACTGGGAGGTCAGAGTCAAGGCCCGCAGAGAAGGCAGACTAACTGGGAGGTCAGAGTCAAGGCTCATAGAGAAGGCTGACTAACTGGGAGGTCAGAGTCAAGGCTCACAGAGAAGGCAGACTAACTGGGAGGTCAGAGTCAAGGCCCACAGAGAAGGCAGACTAACTGGGAGGTCAGAGTCAAGGCTCACAGAGAAGGCTGACTAACTGGGAGGTCAGAGTCAAGGCTCACAGAGAAGGCAGACTAACCGGGAGGTCAGAGTCAAGGCCCACAGAGAAGGCAGACTAACTGGGAGGTCAGAGTCAAGGCCCACAGAGAAGGCAGACTAACTGGGAGGTCTGAGGAACAGCACACAGGGAACCTTGGACTCTGTACACAGGCAACATCTCTCTGAAAGCAGAACAGTGCAGATGTAAAAGCAGAGTAAGGAGAACATTCAAAGCAGAGCTAAGTCAGCGTCAAAGAGTCTATCCTTATTATGAGTTTGTTAAAGAAACATTTGCTGAACAGAAGTCTGCTGACCGCGTGAAGGAACGAGGAAGCAGTAAGTGAGCTGGTACCACCTCTGCTTCCCAGGATACCAGCGTACAAGGAGATACGGTGACGGTCAAGAAATAAAAAAGCTGTAAGGTCCTGAAAGAAGAGTTTGATATGTGTTACGTCAGGGAACGGAGAGTGCATTCTATTTTTCTTTTCTTTTTTTTTGGAGTTTTTGGCCGGGGCTGGGTTTGAACCCGCCATCTCCGGCATATGGGGCCAGCGCCCTCCTCCTTTGAGCCACAGGCACCACCCTGGAGAGTGAATTCTAAAATGAGTGGACGTGGAGAACGGAAGAGGGGTACAGAACAACGGGAACAAAGGAAGAGCCTCCATGCCGAGAACAAGCTTGGAATGGTGCTCAGTGAGTATTTGTTGACAAGATAATTGGAGTCCAAGAAAAAATGATTAAGGAAGCATGAGGATCTGCTCTATGAGGAGACTCTTTCCATGTACTTGCATAATGCCCTTTCTCTTTTTTTTTTTTTGTAGACACAGAGTCTCACTTTATGGCCCTCGGTAGAGTGCCGTGGCCTCACACATCTCACAGCAACCTCCAACTCCTGGGCTTAAGCGATTCTCTTGCCTCAGCCTCCCGAGCAGCTGGGACTACAGGCGCCTGCCACAACGCCCGGCTATTTTTTTTGTTGCAGTTTGGCCGGGGCCGGGTTTGAACCCGCCACCCCCGGTATAGGGGGCCTCCCCATGATGCCCTTTGAAAACACTGCCTGCTCACCGTCTGCCCTGCCAACATGACCACACATTATCTAATGGAAGGAACCAAACCAGACCTTTCACCATTTACTCTCAGCACTTAGAATGGCGCACAGTATGTGTGAGTGGAAATGGAGGGAAAGAAGAAGGGGGTGAGATGAGAAAAAGGAGAAAGGGAGAAAGGGTAAGGATAAGGGAGGAAGTAAGGACGGCAGGTAAAAATCACGCTCCCTACTCCTGAAGCCGAGGCCCTGACTCCCTGGCCAGGTTTCAGCAAAATAAAATTCTTCTGTATCAGTTCAAAACAATATATTCATATAATAATCGTAGTCCCAAGGTTTCTGAATGAGTTTGGTTTGAAATTTTCTCTCTCAGGCTGTGCCTGGGGCTCAAAGGAGGAGGGCGCCGGCCCCATATATTGGAGGTGGTGGGTTCAAACCCAGCCCCGGCCAAAAACTGCAAAAGAAAAAATTTTTTTTCTGTCTCATTTTCACCATAAATGCACTTCTCCCTAACAAATATGGTATTTCAATGAATGCTTCAATTTTTTTTTCATTATCATGATTGAAAACAAAGAATTTTATTAATTATATATACACTGTGGTTTTTACTTTCACTCCTCATTTTTAAGGTGGTAAAGTCTTAAATTTAGAAGAGCTTTAGTCCATTTTCTCTTCTAAAGCAAGAGATGTTCCAGCGTGCCTGAAAACTAGAGCTTCCTTGTAAACTCCTGTACTCCCAGGGAGTTTAGTAACCTAAAATTAGCAACCTTCTCCCTTCCAGCACATTGATAATTGTTCTTTAATGGCATACCAGTTTGCCAATACCTTTTATAAAATAAGTCCCTGAAATAAAATATTAACTAAGGTATAGGAACTTATATGTCAATCTTATTCCAAATTTACATTTATTTATTAGCATATGGGGAAAAATGCAACTCAAAGACCTCTCACCGTGTCTTTGTGATGAGGCATGACATTAACCTTCCATGCACTATCTAAATCAACTTGAAAACCTGTCTCGGGTCTCCTGCCAGTCTGAGTGGGTTCCTCTTAAACAGTGGTTCTCAACCTGTGGGTCGCAACCCCTCTGTAACAATGAAAATACATCCTGCATATCAGATATTTACATTACGACCCATAACAATAGCACAATTACAGTTATGAAGTAGCAATGAAAATAATTTTATGGTTGGGGGTCACCACAACATGAGGAGCTGTATTAAAGGGTCATGGCATTAGGAAGGTTGAGAACCACTGCTCTTAAACATTCCTCGGAAGTCTTGGAATCCTGCTTATAGCATTTGGAGTCACAGGAGTGTCTCAGAAAAAGGAAAGGAGGTCCTGACATCTGGGTGCACAGCATGGGTGCATAGCATTTGGAGTCACAGGAGTGTCTCAGAAGAAGGAAACGAGGTCCTGACATCTGCTTTTAAGTTATCTTCAAACATGATTACATAAAATAAAACAAACTATGAGTATTAACTTTTAACAAAAGCTATGCATGTGTACAAGGTGAACTTTCTATACTACAGTGAATATTACGATGAAGGAAAAAAAGGATTACTTAAAAATGCATGTCCTTTTTTAACCACAAGGAAAATACAGAAGAAGTTTAAGTTTTTCTGAAATCTCGGTATATCTTTTGATGGCTTGGACTTGGATTCTTTGGAGGTTAAGATTTTGGACAGCCTGGAGTATAAAAATGGTTGGCCGGCTGCTACAGCCAATAATTATTTTTGAGCATAAACTCTGGCTCATTTGAGGTGAACCCTTTTTATGTCTCCTAGAAGCATTTCCTGGTCTGCTGTATCCAGTGATACCCTGTAAAATACTTCCAGCTCTGAGAGACCCAATTTACTAACCAGTTGTGTGTTGTCTGCAGGAAAGGAAAATTTGATGGGGTAGAAAGTCAGCTTTCCCAAATATACTTTCCCATGAAAAATGTACCAGAAAAATGTACCCATCTATTACATAATAGTTTGTTTAGCTTAATCAAACTTAATTAATCAAACTTAATTTGATTTCTCTATTTTTTGACAAAAAACTATTGGCCTATAAATGTGCAGGGATCGGATCATCTTTCCCAAAATAGTTACAATGCCATGACTGTCCAAGTTAATTTTAAATTGTGGAATTATTAATTTCCCCTTCCCAGAATAATTAGAAGCAAGGATTAATTCATGTAACTACTATAAAATAAAGCACAATGGATGTTTTTAACCTGTAAGAATAAATACTCAAATCAATGCATCTTTTCTCATCCTCAAATTTCTCACCTCTTTATAGAGGTGAGAAAAATTTATAAATTTATAAATTTCTCACCTCTTTTTCTACTTTATTCTAAACAGAGAGAACAATGTTATTATTTTAACTGGTAATGTCATTCTTCTCAGACCTGAGGTTTATTTATTATTTCTATTCTGGTCTTCTTTTTTAGAAGTTTGCATTCAAGACTGAATAGCTTTCAAAAAGAGAAACTTTGTATCTGAACAGTGGGCTGCTTTCTTTAACTCTGGTTGACAGCCCTACCAGAGCAAGTAAACCGAGTTTACCTAGTAAATGCAGTTTGCATTGAATTTGGCAACAATCCACCCTTCAAACTGCCAGCAGCTCCCCAGGAGACTTGGATCATCAGCTAATTTCAGCTAAAAATGATTCCTACAGTGGGTTTCTTCCATTAATGATTCTTAAGAGCCAATTAATTGTCAGCGGTGTTAAAACTAACTTTTCCCAGAGGTCTCCGAGGTGCATTAAAGCCTCTGTTCACTTCCTGGCCACTGAGAACCGGTGACACTCATTCCAGTGAGGTGTCATCATGACAGCTGATCTGTATACTGAAGTGACAACTTCAGGAAGCCCAGCCTTTCCAGAGCCATCCTGCTTGAATTCTTTTTGTTTTGTGAGTTAAGGTTCCATGGAGGAAAAATATTGGAATAGCTCTTTATCATCATCATTACGACTATCATGGTCAGAATCAGACCGTGTATGTTTTCCTGAAGTCGTCCCCGCACCAGCAAAAAAAAATCAAACAGAACTACAGTGACTTAGCATCTGCATCAGTACTTTTAATATAGCCCAAATTAGCTTAGCTATATCTCAAAAAAAATCATTTTTTCAGGTTGTTAACCACAATGTCTTATAAAATGAAGCATGTTTACTGTCATTTTGCAAAAGTCATTTCTTCCTTTATGAATTTGGCAAGGAAGAATTTCAAAGATACCAGTGTGGGTTTGTTACTGTGCACCAGCCAAAGCTGTCAGACCTCATTACCTCCAAGACAAAAATTACAAACTAACGTATTAAATGCTTGAATAGAAACGCACCGTGCACCCTCTCTGTTCCGTGGTAATGGGAGGACACCAGCAGCCGGCAGGCTGCACTACAGCCGCCTCACCTCCCCCTCAGCATCACAGGGTACAGATGTGGAGGAATGATAAACATCCGAGCAAAATCGAATTGCTGGATTTATTGCCGGCAGGACCCAGGAGCGCTTCTGTTCCTGTGAATGTGGTGCATTTATTTTAACAAACCCCAATTCAAGGGTCTGTCACAAGGCAAACACACTTCTTATCTGGCTGAATATTTAGCATAGCAGCTTCCAGCTTCAATTTATCTCCTTAAAAAGGGAACTAGAAGTCAATTTGAAAGGTTTGTTCTGATTCTATAAAATTAATCGCTTTCGGTGATTATATAGTGATGTCATCCTGGCTGAAGTGGGTTGGTTTTTTTTAAGTATTTCTAATTTTATAGTCACTTAAAAAAAAAAAAAAAAAAGGCAGGCCGGGCACAGTGGCTCACGCCTGTAGTCCCAGTGGTGTGGGAGGCTGAGGCGGGTAGATTGCTTGAGCTCAGAGGTTCAAGACCTGTATGTAACAGCAGTGAGCCAGAGTAAGACCCCTTCTCTACTAACATCAAAACTAGCCAGACGTTGTGGTGGGTGTCTGTAATCCCCGCTACTGGGGAGGCAAGGGGACAGAGCATGGCCAGAGAAAGAACATCTAAAAAAAAAAAAAAGAAGAAGGAAAATGAACAACAACAAAAAAAAGTACTTCAAATGAAGAATGAACAAGCAAGCTGAAATTAAAAAAAATAAAAAATAAAAAAAATTAAAAAAAAAAAGCACTTTTGTTTCTGAATGAGGTTTATGCTGGCAGACATGATAGTTAAGTCCTTGAACACAGTTTGCATCTCCAAAACAGAATGATGAGGTCACATTTTAAAACCCATCACACTGACAGTGGTGAGCCCTCCCTCCTCCAGTGATGTACTTATCACACACACAGCAAAGAACCCCGAATTATTTCCCTCGTCTAGATTTCAGTGGTAAACTCCAGCTTTATTTTCTTAATTTATTCATATTTACAGTGACACCTGGGAGATATAGGCTGGCAAAAAGGAAGTGAGGGAGGTTAACTATAAGATGACAGGTACTGGGCGGCGCCTGTGGCTCAGTGAGTAGGGCGCCGGCCCCATATGCCAAGGGTGGCGGGTTCAAACCCAGCCCCAGCCAAACTGCAACAAAAAAATAGCCGGGTGCTGTGGCGGGCGCCTGTAGTCCCAGCTACTTGGGAGGCTGAGGCAAGAGAATCGCTTAAGCCCAGGAGTTGGAGATTGCTGTGAGCTGTGTGATGCCACAGCACTCTACCAAGGGCCATAAAGTGAGACTCTGTCTCTACAAAAAAAAAAAAAAAAAAAAAGATGACAGGTACATTGGTCTGTCCAGAGCACAAGGGAAATATGAACTTCACCCTATACTGGATGGAGTCATTCTTTTGTCCTCACCAGGAAGATACTGTGCCTGCCTCTCATATTTCCAATCTATAAATTTCTAAAACTGAAAAGCCATGGAAAACTTTGGAGAAAATTTAGATCACCTTGGAAGGAATAAATTAGGAAGAATGTGAGCTTTGGAGTAAGACTGATACGGTGTGAATTCTGACTCTACTTACCTACCCACCACCTGCTGGGTGACCCAGTCTCAGTTTTCTTCTTTGTAAAGTGGAGGGATGTAATGCCTACTCCAGTGGGCTGTTGAGAGGATGAGATATGTTGTATGAACACTGGAAAATGCAATGGGCATTAGCTATTGTTATTATTTGATTTTAAATAGTCATTTGAATTTACCTATTAAATTTGTTTCCATGCCACAATACTGAATTTCCCAGTCATAGAATAAAACTCTGGGTTATAATACCTACTTTCAGCAATTTTATTAAGACTGTCATTTTTTTATTGGTCAATGACAGAAAAGTCTGCTCAGCTGTGAACAGCTTCTTCCATGCTTGAGACTTTGGGCGTGTGGCACGGAGCTCCCGTGGACGTGTGGGTATACGTTTCACTTTTCCTTAAGCAATTCTCCCCCACTTTTATGTTCTACCATGGACAGTTGTGAGTCAATCAGAATAAAAAGAAAATGCTTTATTGTCTGCTCATGTTTTGTTCAATATTTCTTTTCCAGTATCATAACAATTGTATATATTATTGCTTTTAGAGTGTAGTTTAATCTAACACTTTTTTTTTAATTGAGCACTTGTAATAATCAATACATCATGGAAATAGATCATCAGCAAGCTGTTTCTTCTTTCTGGGAGGGTATGTTTCAGAAAGGTGAATGAAAAAGTAACCGAATGATTGTAATATTATGTGAAGTGGCATATGAGAAAAAGAAAATCCTAAAAAATATTTATGCATTATGGGAACCAGAAACAGCTTCAGTTGGCATTTGGTGTGAGCTGTGATGTGTGCGTAGGACCCCTTTAAGTTGGAAAAAAAATTGGAGTAGGTTGGGGGAATGACAGGTACAAAAGTAAGGGAAGAAGTCGGCAGAGCAAGCTGGATGTACACGGCAGAGTTGACGGAGTTCGTATTGCAGAAGAGCCTAAAGGCTTAGGTGAGATTTTTCTCCTTAAATTATGAGCAAACACTGAACATGTTTGAATAAGGAAATAACATGATAAAAAAAACTTTTTCCTGGCCTTAAAAGGATGAACCTCGCAGCAATTTGAAGGCAATAAGTTAATGGGAAAAGATGAGATATTGGGACATGAATAGAATCCCATTTCAGAACGTAATTAATGAGGGCCTGAACCCTAAGCCTCCGGTGATACTACACAGTTCTCTTGGTAAAATACTTATTACAGAACTTTGTTCAATTAGGTACTTAACAATGGTGAAAGGGATGGATGTGTTCTTCGTACAGAGCTAGGTAATCCCCTCTTTTCATGCATTCCAACTCATTACCATATTCTCTTTCCCACATACTAGAGGAAGAGCCCAAATGGCAAGACTCCCACCTGGTCCCCTTGGTGCGACCTCAGGAGCAGGGTGTAGCACCCTCTGCTTCTATTCACTGTAGCAAAAATCGTGACCAGAGAGCAGCCTGGAACGGCTCCATTGCCGGTGGACTCTCTTCTGGGAAGCTATCAGAGGCCATGTAAAGTGCTGAACAGCCTTGAAATATGTCTCCTTTGCTCCATGTCTGGAAAATGAGTAAAATTTTCTCCAATGTACTCAAAGTGGTCTTTTAATAATCCTTTCAATGGCCCTCTGAACCAAAACTTTGTGCAAGAGTTACTATTCTGTTCTTACAAATGGGGAAAGCAGAGACAGGAAGATTAAGTGGCTTGCCTGAGGTCACCTGGCATGTCAATTTTAGAGCCGCGTCTCCAGCCCATTAGCCTTGTGCTGCACCATTATGGGTGTGCTCCTGTGAGCCGCACGAATGGCCCTGTGTATCAATATCACGGTACATTCTGGGTCCTTAGACATATAGAAGAACACTATGAAAACCACAGAAAAAAGCACTAAACTCGCCAAAAGGAAGATCAGTGGATTATACTACCCTTCTCTCTTCCTTGTATTTATATCTTATTTTATAAACTTCTAACATAAGCTAAAGAATTTTGAATTGTTTTCTGTTGTTGTTTTGTAGGAAGCCTTTAAGTTTTTACACACTTTATCCACTTCCTCATCAAAGTCGAAGTTACTGCAGTATAAAGTTGGGCCCAGTAAGACAGCACGCAGCTCAGACGGCGCGTGTCATGTATTCGATTTTGAGGCCACCCGCTGCGGGGCACAGCCTCTAGGTTTCTGCGAACACTGCAGGGAGAAGATGTGAAATGCTCGGTGTGATACGAAGGTAGGACCAACCGAGGGCCTCGGGGGCCAGATGCTGTCAGAGTGTGGCAATGTGGCCCTCGGTCCGGATCCCAGAGAGGATTTATTGGGATTCAAACAAAGAAGTTTACAGAAAATAATGCAGGGGGGAAAATTACAAAACAAGTGACAAAACATGTTACAATGTATATATAGCAGGAAGTGCTGGGAGTGTAAATGTGGCTGTTTCTTTGTGGGGAGGTATCTCGTGTGGGAAACACAGGCGTGGACACCTCCTGCTTATGGATCTGACTGGTATTTGCCGTGGCTATTTCTGCCTAGCTAAGAGACTACTTAGGCCTACGTAAGGCTGCAACTTTTGCTGCTGACACTTCTCACTCCTTCCTGTGCGTGTGGCTACAACTTAGCTACAGTCACATGCCTGCTTTGTTACAGCTCAGTATCTTTTGCCACTTCCCTGCATATCCCGTTCCCTGTGCATATCTTGAGATCTGTTTGCTACGTGTTTCCCACACATATAATTTCTTACCTTATGACTCTCACAATCATGTTGCAATAATGCCACATAAAAGATGTTGAAACTCCAAATATGGTACATAATAAATTAAGTATTTAGATTCATTTGAAATGTTTCAGGTTTAAGTAATAGGAAACCCAGCAACCAGGGACTTAAACTGTAAAGATAAGTATTGTTTATTCAGTAACAAGTCTAGAGGTTGGTAGCCTCTGGATTAATAATTTAGCAACATAATGATGTCATCAGACACCCGGGCTTCTGTTCTGACACCTTTTCCATAATGACTTTTTCTTTTTTTTTTTTTTTTTTGTGGAGACAGAGTCTCACTCTATGGCCCTCGGTAGAGTGCCGTGGCCTCACACAGCCCACAGCAACCTCCAACTCCTGGGCTCAAGCATTTTCCTGCCTCAGCCTCCTGAGCAGCTGGGACCACAGGCGCCTGCCACAACACCCGGCCATTTTTTTTTTTTTTTTTTTGGTTGCAGTTCAGCCGGGGCCGGGCTTGAATCTGCTACCTTTGGTATATGGGGCCGGTGCCCCACCGACTGAGCCACAGGCACCACCCCATAATGACTGTTTCTTACCTCATGGTGACAAGAGGGCTGCTATAGTTCAGGCATTGCATCCTTGTTCAAGAAGCAAAGAAGTACGAGTAGCAGTAACAGCAAACAACAGTCAGGTGCCTAGATCTTTTATCTAGAAAGAGAAGCTTTATCAGTAGCTTTTTAAAAGAATTTTATTTATATTTCATTAATCAGAACTTGAGTATGAAGCCACATATAGCTGTAAGACAAACTAGAAAAAATACTACCCTGCTTTTACTAGCAGGAGAAAGAAAGGAAGATGGGGGAGAAAAACCAAGTGCCAGACATAATTCTTTTATGAATCAATGGAAATTTTTAAAATGCCGTATTCATACTTTTTATTTCATTTATTTTGTAAAGCTACCCTTCAGGCAAGGCAAAGTATCTAGAAAGAAATCAGAGAGATGAAGGAAATAGGGTCATAAATGAAGAAGTATTGAGGAAAATGATTTTTGAAAAAGGGAAGGGAAGAACTCTGGTATGATTGAACAAGATAAATGGCATATTTTAAAAAAGGGATCCCTATACACTTTTGAAATACTCTGTGAAAATCACCCGGAAAAATGTGGGTCACACGAGTCAGATTATCTGAGCTCATATTTTGAGTTCTTAATTTTTCACTGCTTTAATAATAATGTCATGGCCAGGATTATTTTCTAAAAATTGTTTCATGTGGCATTACTGAAACCCTTTTAGTGAAATAACCTTTCACTTTTCAATCATGCAGCAATTGCAAATGAATACTGGAAAGTTCACTTGCTTGTCTTACTGATTTCTACCACCTGCTCTAAATGTACCTAAGAGATTCCTGGAGTCTCTGTACAATTGGGGCCACAGCAGATAATTGAATTTTCTGCCTACAGATCCCAGGAGTCAGAAATTTTCCTCCAGGTGGCTCAAGCTCAAGAAGTGACCAACCTGTCAGTATTCAACAAAACTCCAATCGGCAGAAACATCAGACCTGGTACAAGAGGGTGCCTGAAATGGCTCCTCAGAGCTGATGATGTAACAGTTTCCAGTTGCTACCGTCACTCTGCTCCCTGCATTTTCATAAAGTATTTTATTTTTCAGCCATGCCCTCAAGCAAGTCAGTCAAGAGTGGTACCAGGTTTAAATTGAATAAATAAAATAAATAATGTTGTTCATTATAATATCTTCATGCTGGGCAGTACGAAAGGCTTTTTAGTCTCATATCCTGAGCTTCAATAAGTGCTAAATACCCTCCTTGGTAAAGAAAGAAGCTGGGTTAACCTGCTGTTCCTCTGTTCATATTTACTCCCCTGATAATAACTGTCAGCAACATAAAAACAGACCTGCATTGATCAATTATAATGTGATAAGCCCTGTGCTAAGTGCTCTGTATGTGTCTTTTTGTTTATTCCCTGTAATAAATTTGTGAGGTAGGCAACATTATCTCATTTTATAGATAAGGAAACAGAGTCACAGATATTCAGAAATGTGTCAAAAATAAAATACCTTAAGTTGCATGTCACAAGGCTAGCTTTTGAACTAGTGGTACTAACAGCCTGCTTCTACCAAAGTTACTCCAGTTTTTACCAATACTCCATAAAAAAAAAAAAACCCATTCTCTTTGTATTCTATCATTCTAGAACTATTATAAACCTCTCAAACCAGTAATAAAAAAATGCTATTTCTAATATTAGAGTGTTTCAAGTAGCACAGGGCTTGCTATTCAGAAGATTCTTAATAAATGGTTATTGAATCGAAACATGCTCTTTATTTGTTTATGCATCATCCTTTATTTTCTAAGGAGCTTTGCCTTATTAAACTAAAAATGAATGCAATGGATTGGGGGGCTGGCTCTAGTTATTGCCACCAGCAAGCCTTAACATACCATCTGCTATGTGACGTGTTCTCTAGCAAGGCAGATCTAGTGGTGACAGGCAACCACATGGAGTCGAACAATTCATAGCTTAATTGTCTTCTAAGTTTTTATAGAACCAAGAAAAGTCTTGACCCTACCAAGCAAGCTGGCAGAAAAGAAATGTGTCTTCTTAAAGCCTTCTGACCTTGAAACAGTCATCTCAAAAACTTCCTCCACTCCCAGGCAGGAATGTTTACTCACCATCCTGTGTGCAAAGGAAAATGAGAGTATTGAAATGTGCTTCACTGCAATGTGCTTCACATTTAAAGAAATACTTGGGTGCATTTTCAGCCCACTTGTTATTTCCAAAGGAATCTCGTAAGATAAGGTGTGGAAAATGCCGCAGTGTTTACGGGGCCTAACTCTCTATATATCTAAGAGATATCTGTCTTCTAAAGAATATCTGAGGGCCAAGCAGGGGTCAACAAACATTCATTTACAAAGCAGTATAAAAACTCACGACAAATACTGAGTCAGCTTTACCCAAATAACACTCATCTATTGAGGCACCAATTCATTATTTTTTATAAGATTTTCTATCTCTTGTTCTTCATCTTAAAAAAAAATACTTTCTAAAAATGTTATGTCCTGAATATCACTACACACACACACAAACACACACACACACACACACACACACACACTCCGTTCACACGTAAAGGAATCTGTTCTAGTTAAAAGCATAATGGAAGTCTTAGTTGACACTTCTGGTGGTATAATCTGTTGTCATCACTTACCTATATTGACTTTGTTTCCTCCTATGTAAAAATCAATACAGTAACGGTGCCCTCTACCATCAATTGCCACTATCCAGGGTGCTCTATAAAGTCACTACAAAGATGGAATTGGCAAGTGGGTCCCCCCCTTAAGCCACACATACAGCCTTTTTGCACTTAGGAACAGTAGTCACACTCCAGTGTTATGCTTAGGGGCCATTTTAAACAGTGATATCAGAAATACTACAAAATGTAGTATCAGATAAGACCACGAAAATGACACTTGTTTTTTATTAGAGTTTAAATAAAAAGGCAGAGTATGAACTTGCTGAGCCTCAGCTGTGAATGTGCTTGTTGGGAGACTCAAATTCTCACGACTTTGTACATGTCTGGGAATGATCTTGAACATGCTTGGAGTATCAATTTTGGGGGCTGTAAATGAATTTTAGCAAATAGGCAAATTTGCAAATGTAGAATCTGTAAATATTGAGGATCAGTGTTACTTGGAAATATTAAAGATCAAATTCTGTTTGACTCAGGTAGAATTCTTCAGATTATACAGAAGTTCTAGAATTTACTCCTCATTAATATGTCAGGGGTATACAGACTTTGTGCTCTAATTTTTGCATGATCCTAGGCCTTAGAAGTTGAAGAGGACATGGTCTTCTAACAGGGGTAGATGAAGATGCTGATTTGAAAGATGAAAATGCTGATTCAGTGCCTGTAGCTCAAGCGGCCGGGATGCTAGCCGCATACAGTAGAGCTGGCAAGTTCGAGTCTAGCCCGGGCCCACCAAACAACAATGACAACTACAACCAAAAAATAGCTGGCCATTGCAGCAGGCACCTGTAGTCCCAGCTACTTGGGAGGCTGAGGCAAGAGAATCATTAAAGCTCGAGAGTTTGAGGTTGCTGTGAGCTGTGATGGTACAGCACTCTACAGAGGGTGACATACTGAGACTCTGGCAAAAAAAAAAAAAAGAAAAGGATAAAGAAAAGAAAAGAAAGAAAATGCTGATTTGCAAGGAACCCTTGCAAGAAAGAAAAAGGTACTCGTAAATTGATCGTGTTATTGAGGTTCTAAATGATGTTCACTCATTCATCTACCTGGCAAATCATTAATATTACAGGTATTACGGCAGGTGGCAGCAGGTAAGCAGAATGGAATACAGCTTCTCCCCACCAGTGACCTTCTCCGCTTCTTGGGGGAATGTACACACCCCAGACTTGTGTGGCTCTGTCAGTTGGTGCAGGAAATGGCAACACAGACTTGGGTTCATCCCCTTTTGTATCTCCTCAAACTAATGTGTTCTCCTGGACAGATAACACTGAGAAATTGGGATGGAGATTAAACAAAACAAAAATTTTTTTTTTTCATTTCCTTAGAGTTAGCATAAGGCTGGAATGTACATAAAACAAGATAAAAATTGTCAAAGGATATATTCACGTTGCTCCATTGTAATTATTAACGTTGGAACCAAGTCATGCCATTATCATAAGACACCATCATCATAAGGCAGCTGCTTGTTTTCCTTGAATGAATGACTATTTGGGGAAGCACCACAGACTGATTTCTAGAACATTATTATTTTTAAAGACATACTGGAAATTGTGGGTAAGAGCCCTTCCCTGCAGTTTAAGGATCTCAGAACACAATACAACTCTGTAACAAATCAGTTACAATCTTTTGTCAACAGAGTGTGAGCTGAAACACAAGGCCGGCAAGAGTAACTTAGGGTCCTGGAATTGAATTTTCAATGTATAAAATGAAGAAAGAGCAACGCAAGTTCATTCATAGTTGATCCGAGTCTGAACTTACATTAAAAGTGATTCACCTCTTTTCTAGATCTCACTGTCAGTGGGGGTAGCATCATCCATCATTGCAGTCAGTATGTGACAGAAAGATTTTTAAGTCATGTCTTAAAGTCAGTTTTTCATTATTCTTTTCTTAACTGTAGCTATTCAATTCTCAAGAGTTGGATAGTGTGCATATTTTATCTTCATTTTTCCTGTATTTTCATAGGTTCTAAGAGACGTTCTTTGTATTTTGTCATTAATTTTATCTTTTCTTTTCGATTTTATATTTTAAAAAAAGTAAATTGGTAAAAGAGGAAGTAATTGTAATTGTCCGACTTCTCATGTTAACAGAACGCTAAAGTACTTGTTTATTCTTTGCACAAGAAAGGAAATACATTTCCACATTTGTAAATATTAAAATTCAGAGTAGCAGAGTTCAACATCAGCAATCACGTGACTATAACTTTATGATAGAATTACTATTAGTTCAATTGTTCCACACATTTCTTACTAATTTACTAATACTCCATTGATAATTTTTAGATCTCTATTTGCTTCAACCATCCACCCAAGCTAGCTAAATTATATTTGAATGAGATACAAATGAGAATTCAAGCTAAATTAGTACTCAAGCTAATTTTTTCCCCTTTCTTTGGATCTCTCCACACATTTCAATGGGCTGTTTCCCACTATTATTTAGTGTTTTAGTTCCGTGCTCCTGAACATGAAGTGAAAGAGAGGTCACAAAAGAACCAGCGTGAGGACATATGATGCAGAAAAAGAAGCAGGACACGGAGCCATAAATGACGGTCTGGTCAGGCCCACATGTCCAAAAAAGTCATCATCATTTTTTCCCAATTTTCATAAAAACAACAGGGAGCAGGGGAGACGTGAAGGTGGAAAATTATTATCTAGAATGCTATTACGGAAAATAAAATAAGCTAGAAAAAACTGTAGAATAAAGACCATCAATTTGGCGGTTTATAATAAACACCAAATTATTGCATAAATCTGAAATGAGTTCTTACCCTAACAGTTCTATCTGAAAATATTATTAGAGTCTGTCTTCAAACTCTGAAGATGCTTCTCTGTATCTATTTTTTAAATCAACTTCCAGTCTTTTCTGTTTCCCCACAAATCTAACCATGTAATGATATTTGCCCAAAACAAGGTTGGTTTCTTACAGATCATCTACAGTGAAATAGTCATATAAGGAAATGCAGCTCTCTTGTGGATTTCGAGACCTGCTAAATAGTTACAAACAGTTGTCAGATGCACCTGGAAAATCCTGAGACATGTTTCCAGGGAAGGAAGGACAGTCACTAGTCTGTAAGTACGTTATGGGGAGTCTTCTGTTTTCTAGGAATCTTACCAAAGCAAGGCTGGTATCTGGAAGCCACCGAACCACACTGTCTAATTTAAATGGGTGCTATGTGGAGTTTTCTTCTGTGTCCAAGAATTAATTCTTCCATATATTATCTTTTGATGAAAGACTGGAAAAGGAAGTCGCACATTTAGGGCCCTTTATGTCGGGTACCTTACCAGAAGTTTTTACAGACGATTTCATTTGATATTCATATGAACCCTGAAAAGAGGGTCAACCCATTTTTATTCTTATTTTTATTTTTTACTGATGAGTACTTTTAGGATCAAAGAGGAAACCTGAATTTGACAAATGACTTAAAAATTTTACAACTATTAAGCTGGAAACAAAATCTAATTCCATCTGGACTCCGTTACATACCACTCTGCTTTGGTCTTTGGAGTTGTGAAGACTTTTCTATCTTCAAGAAGCCACTATACTAACGCTGACAGCCTTGAGGAGATTGTATCTCATTTTCCTGTCAGGAGAGGAAACCTTATTTTTGGTCAGTACTTCAGGAAGAATCCACTTTCTCCTGTATGCGAGAATAAAAGCCAGGAACGGCATCATAGCTAGAGGACAGAACTCTTGGATAAAAGAAAGGAGACAAAGTTTAGGCATCTATTTCCAGCTTTACTAAGGGCCAGACTGGCCCATATAATCCTTCCCTGATATTTTGTTAAACTAGATTTATTTAATGAGCCGTTTAAACCTACCACATGTTCATAAAATAAAAGGGGGCAGGGATTTTACCCTTTTAGGATATTAAGATATACATTTCCCAGAGTCCCAGGGAAATAATAGGTGATGTTATTTCCCCCATGCCTATATCTTTTCTTCATTCATTGATTGCAAATGACTTTGAGTATAGACTTACCAATGTATTCCCCAAGTGTTTTTCTTCTGCATAAAACATGAAATTGTCAAGAGTGGAGGACTACACAGGTCACTGCAGCCACTGGAAGTCATTGATTCCTGCATTTATTTCCTCTAGATTTCAGATCTATTTTTCATGCTGCTTGTCATATAGGGTTGACATGTGTCACAAGCTGCTACTACACACTAAAATGACGCATAACTGTGAGGTGACATTTTAAAAGAATAATACATTTTAAATGCTTCTCTGTTTATTTTGATGTACTTAGATAATTGCCAGAACCCAACATTTATATGAGTACCATGAATAAAATAAAGTTTTCCTCACTCAGAAAAGCTAATAAACAACAAAAATCAAACAGGGCCTCCAACTTCATTTTTTTTTTTCTGACTTTAAAGGCACAGAGTTAACAATGTTATTAAGCTGTCATTGAAGATTCACTGATGATAACCTTTCAGCTCTCTTCTTGATATCTCAGAGTTTTAGATTTCAGCCCTTGGGATTCTCATCTAATTGTGGCACTGATTTTCTCTGAGCTATCTGAAGATCCCTTTATTTGCTGAGGATCAATTTTTTCTCATCTTTTAAATCATGCCTCTTCTCTGGAAATTATTATAGGCCAAAGTAAATGAGGACTAGGAGAGGAAAGAAAGTCATTTTAATCTTTATTCAAGTATTCCTGTAATGAGGTGGGTATACATATTCTCTATTTATAGATAGAGCAATATGAGTTAGTTATGTTAATAGAACAATGTTAGGACAGGGAAGCCAGACTTGCCAGAAGTTGGTGACACAGAGTCTACACAGACAGTCTAGGTAGAGAGACATAAGCTCCTATCTCTGATTCACTGTGGAAATGTGCAAAGCAAACATAAAGTGTTCACCGTGCCACATGTGACTGACCTTTCTCTCCTAACACACACAGATCCACTCATGTGCACAGACACAGAAGCACACACTACTATCTGGACTCACGTCCCAAACATGAGCAGAATTAAAATGCTAGCACAATTGGGTGGTAGCTGTGGCTCAGTGAGTAGGGCGCTGACCCCATATACCAAGGGTGGCGGGTTCAAACCCAACCCCGGCCAAACTGCAACAAAAAAATAGTCAGACGTTGTGGCGGGCTCCTGTAGTCCCAGCTACTTGGGAGGCTAAGGCAAGAGAATCACCTAAGCCCAAGAGGTGGAGGTTGCTGTGAGCTGTGATGCCATGGCACTCTACCAAGGGTGACAAAGTGACTAGTTTTATTTATTTAAAAAATAAATAAATAATGCTAGCACAATCTTCTATTTGGGCAAATTCTTTGTGCAGAGTGGACAATAAGGCAAAGACAAGTTCAATATTAATAAGATTTTTTTTCAAAAAAGCATTGTCTGTAGAAAAATATTGGACACTATTTTTCCACATTATTAGTGTTTCTCTTTGACACTTGGTTTTCAGTTGTTGGGAAAGAAAGCTGAGTTCCACCTGGCTGGCCTGGCTCTGTATTTGGTCCTTTCTAATCTTTTCTGTCTCAGTTCTCGCCACTTGTTCTCGTTATTTTTGCTGTATAATTATAACCTATTAGGTTGAGCTGCATGAAAATGCCAATATTTAGAGTGTCAGGCCTATATAAAGGTGAATTTCCTACATTTCAGCCGCTAACCTTAGTTCGCCAGTCTCCCACACTGCCTCCCTCTGGACTCTGGCCCTCGCTGACGCTCTCTTGACCTGCTTCTCCACACCCAGCCCCTTCCTGCCTTCATTTGACGATCTCCAACTCATCTTTTAGGTCTCTTTTCTTTGCCTGTCCCCCCAGCCAACTTTTCACTGAAAAGTGGACTCTTTCTAAGCAGAAAAAAAAAAAAAAAATTTAGAATCTAATCTTTATTATTCTCACATATAGCTGTCTACAGAATCTACTGTTTGGAACTCAACTCCATTGAATCCCTTCCTCTGTTTTCTTTATTATTCCTTCTCTGATAACTTGCCCCACTGTGGAGATACTTGCATAGGTGGGGAATTTATTCATGCTTCGTGGTAATGAAAGCTTCTTTCAGTGGCATTCACCTTTCTCAGCCAGATAAGCAATCACATCTACCTGCTGTAAATGTGTTATTCTCTAAATAGGAAAAATTCCCCAACCCCTATGCTTTCTGCTCAAAACTAGTTTTGTGTAGGGACAGTCGCTTTTATTATAGTCATGGGGAAAGCTACATTTTTCACTGTTTAGATGCTCGGTACAATTCCAGGTGCTGCCAGTCTTTAATCTGATTCTTATTGATATGGATTGAATATCTGTTCTACATTAGGATGCTTCTGAAAAAGAGCCCCACAGATGTCATTATAGATCCAAATATTGCTCCTGCTGCAGTCTGAGCTTGAATCTTTTGACGTGGATAAAACTTTCCTACTCAGCAAAATCTATTGCTGATTTTAAGAGAACTTTTCTAATACATTCCCAGTAAGCCACTAAGTTGACAACAGTATAGTCAGAACTCTTTATTTTTATTCTTTTTTAAGAAAAAGAGATCACCCTAGGGGTATAAATATAGCTATCATTGAAATACAAACTAAAAAAAAAAAAAAAAAAAACTAAAGCATTTTTCTTCAAAAAAAATTCCTCAAGATCTTTAAAATATGACAGTGGAGCTTCAATAGGGAGTGCGTTGAAATTATATATTGCTTTGGGTAGTATGGACATTTTGATAATGTTGATTCTTCCCAGCCATGAGCATGGTATGTTTTTCCATTTGTTAACATTTTCAGCTATTTCTTTTCTTAGAGTTTCATAGTTCTCTTTATAGAGATCTTTCACGTCTTTTGTTAGGTAAATTCCCAAATATTTCATCTTCTTTGGCACTACTGTGAATGGGATAGAGTCCTTAACTGCTTTTTCAACTTGACTGTTGTTGGTGTATATAAAGGCTACCGATTTATGGATGTTGGTTTTGTAACCTGAGACGCTGCTGTATTCCTTGATCAAAGAAGACAGGCGCACGGCCTTCAGACATATGAAAAAATGTTTATCATCTTTAATCATCAGAGAAACGCAAATCAAAACTACTTTGAGATATCATCTAACTCCAGTGAGACTAGCCTATATCACAAAATCTCAAGACCAGAGATGTTGGCGTGGATGTGGAGAAAAGGGAACACTTCTGCACTGCTGGTGGGAATGCAAATTAATACATTCCTTTTGGAAAGATATATGGAGAACACTCAGAGATCTAAAAATAGATCTGCCATTCAATCCTGTAATTCCTCTGCTGGGCATATACCCAGAAGACCAAAAATCACAACATAACAAAGATATTTGTACCAGAATGTTTATTGCAGCCCAATTCATAATTGCTAAGTCATGGAAGAAGCCCAAGTGCCCATCGATCCACGAATGGATTAATAAATTGTGGTATATGTACACCATGGAAAATTATGCAACCTTAAAGAAAGATGGAGACTTTACCTCTTTCATGTTTACATGGATGGAGCTGGAACATATTCTTCTTAGTAAAGTATCTCAAGAATGGAAGAAAAAGTACCCAATATACTCAGCCCTACTATGAAACTAATTTGGGGCTCTCACATGAAAGCTATAACCCAGTTACAACCTAAGAATAGGGGGAAGTGGGAAAGGGAGGGGAGGGAGGGGGCTGGTGGGTAGGGAGGGGGATGGGTGGGATAATACCTGTGGTGCATCTTACAGGGGTATTTGCGAAACTTGGTAAATGTAGAATGTAAATGTTTTGGCACAGTAACTGAGATAATGCCAGGAAGGCTACGTTAACCATTATGATGAAAATGTGTCAAATGGTCTATGAAGCGAGTGTATGATGCCCCATGATCATATCAATGTATACAGTTATGATTTAATAAAAAAAAATTCCTCGATATATTCTATAATTATTACCAGACTAGAGCTATAAACATGAAGGAAAGAATAAGAAAATACTGACATTTGGACAATTGACTACCCACAATTAGTCACTTGTTTAATTTCTGAAAAATCTAATATTTAGGAACAATAATTACTGAATTTAGCACATTTATAAACAAAATATAGTACCCCACCCAAAAAAGGGAAAGAAAATTTCACCTATATAAAAACACAGAAGTATTCTGGAATATGACCCTAGATATACCAAAAGTATAAAGAAAGGAATTCTAGAACTACATGTTCCACATCAAAATTAACCTGGAATTAAACTATCTATGGTACAAAATTTATTCATTTGTTTCTTTTAACAACTAGATACCAATATTTAGTGAGTTTTTATTATGTGCCAAACACCGTACTTGGGCACTAAAAAAACATAGTTAATGATCTTCAGAGCCTAATGAATCGATCCTTTAGTCTAGTAGGAGGTAAGAACAAATCAACACTAAAGGATAGTGGAAGTAACAGTACCATGATTCACCACTTCACCTACCACGACACAGGGCAGACATCTAGAGAACCCCTTTCTGTAGAAACTGAACAGGTTACAAAAATTCACAGGCAGTCTTAACAAATCTCCCATCACCCTAACTTGCTCCCACTAACCAGTAAACGCCAGGAACCGTCTAATGGGTAATTTCACCATCTCGGCAAGAACATTGAGCAGGCTGGAGAATTCGAGACTTGTTTTCTATTGTTATGTGGGTTTTCATTTTTGGTGTTGTTTTTCATGGATTTATAATCAATTAGCCGCAGAGACGCACTGTGGTGGAAAAACGCTTCTGAGATTTATGGTCACATTCATTTTTTTCATGCTTCTACTTTCTAAAAGTTTATGGCAGTTGTGTTTTTTTTTTCTTCTGTGCAACCCCAACTCCTCCTTCATGCACAAAGAGCTTAAAATTAAAAAGCCTTTCATGTGATGGTGAATAAAAACGATAATGATCAAAATCACCAGGCTGTCTGGAAGAGATCTTTAAAGAGGATTATTGCACTATATAATGTAACAAAAAGGAAGCAACAAAGAAAAATGAATAGGAAACTTTCGTTATAATGTTTTAACCAAAGAAAGGATTGATAGATTCGCCCCACCCCCACCCTTAACTATAGTTTTTGAAGTACACTTAATTCTGACACAGAAAATCCCAGACTAAGAAAGAGATTTACTAAGTCAGGAGGGAATTTTTCTTGTCAGGTGGCCTTTGAACTTGCTGCATTGAACTTATCAGCACAGTCAATCCCATTGCACTGACCGAGTGGATGTGGACAGTTTTTTCAATTTAAAGGGAGTTCTTACCTTTAACACCAGGAGAAACTGTTAATGCACAATGGCATTTTACCCAAAGAGTAAAATTAAAAAATCTAAATTTTATACACTTTGAGGGTGAAATTCTGCTTGCATATTTGTAAGTTTTAATTTATATACATATTTTGTCTTTTTAAAAAAATTAAAAAAAAAAACGTCACTACTTGGCAAGGAAAAAATACATTCACCAACAATGCCAAATAGAAGCGACATCATCTATGTCAAATGATCCTGGCTGATATACTAAATTGTTATATGATGAAAATCAATGATATAGACCTCCTCTTCTTGACAACATAGTATAGGGGAAACCTTATTTACCTTCTTAACTAAAACAACTAAAAATCCTGACAAAATATTTAAAAGAATAGTTTTAGACATTGGACATTAACAGAGCAGAATTGTGCTCCCTGAAAGAGAAAAACATGGTGAGCCGAGTACTCCCCTGACGGCCTTGACATTTTCCAAACTGCAGTACCAGGAGGGGGACCAGATAGAGCCTGGCTTTCTTTCTGAATTGAGTAAACAGAGTCGGAATCCAACTGGGAAACAGAGGGAGAATAAGGTGGCCAGCAAGAGTCTAAGGGCAGAGGAAGGGCAGGGTGGGGAGAGTTGTATAAAGAGAAAACTTTGAGGGTCTGCAGGAACTTAGAGTCCAGTGCAGCAGAGTATTAATAAGCTCCTGAGTGTGAAGAAATGATTGGAGGCTGGGAAAGAACCACCTAAAACAGATTAGAGGTAATAAACTCCATAGTTTATACAGGGCTGGGAATAGTTTGTATTCTCACTAGCCAAAGTAAAAGAAAGTTTTATAGTTCACAAAATATCAGACAAAGCCCTCAGAGTGGGATGCAAAATATCTCCTTAGTGGACAAAATTCTAGACTAGACTAAACACAGATCTTGTCCTACCTACCACATTTGAAAAGAAAAACCCCAGAATATGAAGAAACATAACTATATTTATGAACAAAGCTCAAAAATATCCATAGAAATGAAAAAATGTCTATTACCTAACAAGCTAAAATTTAATTAACCAAGGGTAATTTTAATAGCCAAGGGTATTCAATCAAATATTACTAGCCATTGAAAAGAGCAGGAAAAATGTAACAAGAAAAAAAAAGTCAATAGAAATAGAATCCACAATTAATTACACAGATTTCAGAGCTTTTAGATATTCAACCAGTTATTTAATAGCTATGGTAACTATATGTAACTATACTCCTGTCTATGTTCTAGACAGGAGTCCTCAAACTTTTTAAACAGGTGGCCAGTTCACTGTCCCTCAGACTGTTGGAGGGTCGGACTGTAGTTCAAAACAAAAAAAAAAAACTATGAACAAATTCCTATGCACACTGCACATATCTTATTTTGAAGTAAAAAACAAAACTGGAACAAATACAATCACACCACCTCATGTGGCCCGCGGGCCACAGTTTGAGGACCCCTGTAGAAGGTAGAAGGGAAATTGAGCATGTTAAGTGAAGATGCACACCCAAATCAAAATTCTAATGGCAAAAACTACAATGTCCAAAATAAAAAATACATTGTGCATTAGCAGATTTGACACAGTGGAAGAAAAGATTAGTTAACCTAAAGACATAGTAATAGAAATGACTTAAAATAATATTTGCATATTTAAAATAATATTACAATATTCCTAAGACAAACAAATGATAAATGTCTGAGGTGACAGATAGCCTGATTATCCTTATTTAATTATTGCCAATTGTATGCCTGTATCAAAACATCACATACCCTATACATACATACAACTATCCTGTACCCATAATAATAAATAAAAATTTTGAAATAGCCAAAAATATATAGATAGAAAAAAGAACTATAGAAAATAAAAAGGATAGAGCATCTGTGAGCTGTGAGGCAAGTTCAGGTTGGTCTGTTATCCGTGGAATTGGAGTTCCCATGAAGGATACATAGGGAAGGAAGAAAAAAAGTTAAAGAATAATAGCCACTTTTTCTAATTTTATGAAAGCTATAAATCCTGTGATCCAAAATTTTGAACAACCTCTAATACTTTAACAAGAGTAATGTAATCAAATTGCATAAGAAGGAACAAAAGAAATCTGAGATGCACCTATTTTGTACAAATGAACAAAGAATAACAGTTCTCCTTGGAACAAATGCAACGCAAAATACAGTGGAGCAGTGTCTATAAAGTACTGAGAACAAAAAAGGCTATCCTCCCAGAATTCTATGCCCAAATTATTTTTCAAACATGAAGAAGAAAGAGTTACCATTTCATACATAAAAATGTTGAAAGAATTTGTTCTCACAGATTAATGTTAAAGGAAATCATTTAGGCTACAAGGAAATGGTATCAAATTAAAATATGGATCTATGCAAAGAAATGAGGGACCTTGAGAATGGGGAAACCCCAATACAATAGTTAGATACTAAAGAATTAGTCAGATGCCCACGGACAGCATTTATAATATAAGGGGAAGGGTCAAGAACTATTGCGATGTTTCCTGCACCCTCTACTGAGTAAGATATAAAAAGTGATCAGAGATGTAACAGGAAGATTTGCTACAGATTGTTTTGTGTGTGTGTGGGGGGGAGTTGCACATTGATGTTCCCACCCCTCCTTTGGTGGGGAAGCTGCCTCATCTCAACCCTGGGGGTAAGGAGACGTCCAGAACATTGAAGAGTCTGTGGCTGCAGTGTAGAGGACTTATTCCTGATTTATACCTTGCAAAATTTTAGTTGCCTGTAGCTGCAGAATAGAAATGAATGCACACTTTGTACTGACTTTTCAAGGTGCTCAAAGCACACAACACGTGTATGTTTCCTACAGTAAGTATCGGCTACAGGAGGAGAGCAAGTGTGACTAGATCTGAGCTGCTGTCCAATAGAAGAAGCGAGTGGGATGGTGAGACCACAGAGTGAGTATCTGTACATGGAAGGGAACACCATGTTCCAGGAAAAGGTATTGCACGCACTGTGTAGAAGAGTCAGGCACCTGCCCAGGTCAAGAGATTGTAGGAAGGCAGAGCAGCCGCGGGACCCACAAAAGTGTCCTGAGAATCATCTTTACCATCTGATAAAGCACAAAGCCCCTTAGCCAGTAATTACACTCTTCTTTCTCTTCTTTTGTTAGCCTTCCTCATCTTCTGAAATTTTTTTAGAACACAAAGTAATAGTTATCACATAGGGTAGAAGTTGTGTGAGGGAGAAAAAGCAAAAGAATTGTATGCCTGGATCATACAATTTTTCCTGCTTCCTGGAAGGCAGGAAGTCACCTGCAAAGGGAAAGGGAAGGCCTATCTTTGAATGAAGATCCTGTGGGATCCCCCCAGGTGCCAACACACACGCTGTTAGAACATTCACACTCACCGGGATATGTACACTGCATTTTCAACTAAAGAGAAAGCAACTACCCAAACATAGAAACACTAATTATAAAAATGCTCACCTAAACATTTTAGAAATGCTGAGGGGCTATGCATTGATTTACTTCTAGTATAGGTACAGAAGAGAAAACAACTCATAATCAGACAGTAAGAAAGATTTCTAACACACATTCCTTGGAAGAAAAGATAATTTCAAAGTTTTGGAACGAAAGATAATGCCAAAGTTTTTCTCTGTGGACCACCCTGGAGAGAGGCCATAGCTTAATGTGAACAAGGCTCCAATACTGACATGTTGTAGACATAAATCTGACTATAGACATGTACTAATCAACCAATTTTTTGTTTTGCCAAATTGTTCCTACTTACCCTAGAGTTCCATTTTATTAAAAGTAGGCTCTGCAATTACTATTTCCATCAAAGTAGACTCTTTGTCAATACAGACTTTTTTTTTTCTCCTGGTGTTTAAACCCTGGCCACTGACAAACCAGCACAGAGGGGAATCACCTGCAGTTGGTGAAAACAAGCCTCCACCGCCAGCATTTTCCATTTCCTCCCACTGCTCAGTTCAACTGCTGATGTGTCCTGGCTCGGCTGTAAAGAAATTTTGGGCTCGAATCCCAGGATTGATTCCACAGAAAGAGGATTGTCAGCTACAGAATTCTGTAACATTTTCCTTTCTTTTACTATCTAACCTGAAGGGCTTAAAAATCTTGGTCTCCGCGAGTTTTTCACTAACAAAAATTTCACAGGATAACCAAAAGAAGCAGAAAAGGTGGCTGAATCAGTTTTTTGCCCACATTTCTAGACATTTTGTTGAATAGAAAATACATCTGTTTGGTAAACCAAAGAGCTATACTGTGTATTCTATGATACACTTTTGGTAAATGTTCATGCAGGGTCCAGGTGAAGCGAGGCTCAGGGAAATAATTTACACAGCCAGTTTCTACCAAATGGGGCACAAGGTCACTGCTGTCGCGGTTACATCGCTGTAGTGGTTACATCACCCCCTTACAAACTGATGAAGGGGTGTAAAGTGAGAGCTAGAATAAGGGCCTCCAAACTAAAGAACAGGCCTAGCTAAAATAATGATAATAAACAAACTTCTGGAAAGAGCGGACTTAGCTAAAATAGTCATAATAATTAGCCACTGTCACCTGGTGTCTTTGTAATCCTCACGCTCTCCTGTGTTTGCTTCTCTGCTGCTTTGCTACTCTAGAGGGCACAGCTGGTAATTGTAAAGTTTTTTTAACTTTTCTCCATAGAAAGCATCACCTGTTAGGAACCAGGGGTAGTTTTTGACGTATCTTTCAGGCCCTGCATCCCAGTGATGGACCCATCCAGACCAAGGATCTGACTCAATTGCTCTGAAACCTTGTGCCCAAGATCCTGCATTTCAATAACTGACTCACCTGCACAGTGGTCCATATCAAACTTGCGATGGTTCTGCCCTGAAGCCAGCTACTCAGCAGACCCTGATTGCCTGATCCTCTGCCCACCAAACTGTCTTTAAAAATCCTGTCTCACCAAATCTCAGGGAAGCGAAATTGAGAAATGTCTTCCGTCTCCTTGCTGAGGGCTCTGAGGGACAAACTTGTTCTCCACTGTAAACCCCGCTGTCCCTGAATACTGGCTTTCTTTGAGGCAGAGGGCAGATGAATCTGGCTGGGCAGCAACATAACCACATTTTCAGAATAAAGAGAGCAAAAGGATACTAAATTAGCTACACCTTCGTTTTCAGTTTAATACTAAAAATATCAGAAAGATTAGAAGTTCGTAAAAATCTCACCGAACCTGTTGTGCATTGGGAAAACTGTGTTATTATTTATTTTAATTTACGAGTACTTCCAATAGCCTCTTAGTGACTATTGTTCATCGTGCAATATTCTATATTTTCCTGTATTGTTCATGTGTTTGTATCTCCTACTTTACCCCTCCCCCCTGACTTTGCAAGGCTCATAGTAAATGCTCAGTATTTTCTCATTTATTTATATGTTGCTCTTCGTCCCTTTTTAGTGCTTATACAGAAATCCATTTGCTCTGCTGTGCTCGTACGATTCCATTTTATCCACGGATATGCAAGAATTTTCTTGCTTGCCTCTGAAAGACTGGTCTTGAAGGAGACAACCAGGACTAAAATAATAAACTTGCCCTGAGGCTGAGCAGGATTAAAATACATGACCTTGGATTTCTGCCTGCAAATAATTAGCTGAAAGATTTTGGATAATCTTCTAACCCCTCTGGGTTTCATGTCCTCAATAAACCAGTGATCTCCAGGGTTCTTTCCAATTTTAACCTTCTGAGTTCTCTGCTTTTTCTGTCTTCCTACAACCCTTCCCCACCCCTTATAGCCTTGCAGGAGGCTGAGAGAAAGTTTAGATAGGGCCTCTCAGAGTACATGTTCATAACATTGAAAATCCAATTGCTCGGGCCTTTCTAACATTATTTTTTAAACTATAAGTAAGAAGCAGATGCCCAAGAACAACTTTAATGAGTAGACAATAAATTAGCATACCTCTAAGCAATGCTCCAATTCAGAAACAACTTTCTCCTCTAAGATTAATTACCACTGACACTATTACCCATTGAAATGTTTCAGAAGCCTACATACCAAGAGTTTCATAAAGTATCATAGGCTTGGAATTCCTATTGCTGAAAATACGAATACAACAATTGAATATGATGTTTGGGGGGAGGCTGCCCGTAGGCCAGTTTTACGTGGCCCAGCCTGCACTTCTGCAGGCCATAAGGAAAGCCGGCATTGACCTTGGCAGTACTACTTAGGACATCTTCCTATTAGGTTAGGTTTTCTTTTAAAATGCTTTGCGACCAGGAAGCAAAGAGGAAATCTGTTGTCAACACCAAATGTGTTCCCAGTGTCACCATTTTTATTGCCTGCCACGCACATTTGCATAGCAATTGCCAAAGAAAATTTCTTTTCCCTTCTAATTGGATTGAATTGCTCCTAGATCTGTCTTCTAGTCCCAGAAAGCTATAATGAGGGGGGTGTAATGCCAAGCTAAAAGGTAGAATTATTCAAAATACTCAGATTAATTCCAATGCCAGAATAGGTGTTCTCCCCTCCCTCCTTCCGCCACCTCCATCTTTCCTCCTTATTGGTAGATTTCTTTGGTTATATTTTTGCTTACAGACGTTTATTTCTTTCACGCTGTCTGGGTATGTGACTCTGTGCGTGTGTGGCAATGAATTGTGCTAAAGCGTAAGTCAGTAGGAAGCCCTGCACTGAGAGAGACAGGCTGTAGTTGTTTGTAAGCGTTTTAAACCCATCCCTTCGGCCACAGGAACCCTGAGTGTGGAGAAGAGAAAGGGAGAAAGCTGCCTAGAGCAGAATCTGTTCTTGGCAGATTTAAAAAGGCTTTCTCCCGTTGGGCTCTTCCTTTGCCTCTGTGTGTTCCTTTCCCAATCCTTTAGCTCCCCTTGCTCCCCTCCCGGGCTCCCCCCTTCCTTCCTTTCTTTCTCTCCTGGATGCTCTGGTGAAATCCCTTCTGTACATGGGGAAAAGTATGAGCACATATACATTAGTGATGCAAGTTCCCTCCACCTAGCGCTGGACACAGACTTCACTTTCTGGGCTTGAGCAGGCTTGTAAACCAGTTTGATCAGTGTTCGGTCTAAGCCACCACTCCCTGGGAAGGGCAGCATGCCCAAAACGTGACCACATTTCTACACAATGACAGTTTTAAAATTAACTTCTGCCCACAGGCCTTTGGCACCAACAACTGAGACGTAGTTAAGACATACATTCGATTTTCCCCAAACCCCTTTCCTGCAGGGAAGCAGAGATGATTAGAAACTACATATACACCCCCAGACAGGAGCCGAAAGCAGCAACCCACTCTGGGCCCCCTGCACTGTGCCAAAGGCTCTGCTTTCCTTCTTCTCTTATCTGTAATAAAATCGGTCCTACTGCTTACTTACCGTCCGCAAATTCATCCTTTGATTTCCCGAGACCAAGTGAGAGCACGTGCAGTGAGAATAAGGTGAGTCCGTCAGGCCAGGGCCAATGTGGCACAGCTGGTCTGGTCGGCTGGGTCCTAAGTGACCTCTACCTCCTGTCTCCCATTCTCAGTATTGGGTAAATTTAGCTCCCACCCTACAGATACTCATCTTGAGTATTTTAGGAGGATTGATTTAGGAGATTAACTTTTGAATTAGAATGTTGTTTTGGATCTTGGGTTATGTTGATTATTATTGTTTAAGGATAAAGATTAACATGGTTCTTGCTTTGAGTTTTCACGTGTACAACTGTGCTTTTGGTAATAGAAGAACGGAACAGTCTTGGAGAGGACGCTCTCACTGTTCTCCAGAATTGCTGGCCTTCTGACAATGTTCGGTGGACCTATTCCTGTCTCTGCATGTGGGCTGACAGTGACAGAAAGCCGGGCTCTCTCTTTCTAGCAATACAAATACCCACCAGAGGAACTCTGGGAACATTAGGGTAAGTATCTAATTCACTGTCTTCTTTGCCTCTTTGCTCTTTTCTTTGTCATGACAATAAGGCCCAAGCACTCTCTACGGCAAACATACCTTGCGCTGTAAGCCTGAACCTTGCTCTTATTCTGTAAACCTATTGTTCCCTTTCTCAAGAACCCTTGTTTCATGCTTTCTGTACTTTGGGGTTTCTGGTCATTTTTTGACCACAAATATTCCAAGGACACTTTCCATGTTTAAACTAACTAAATGCATCCAGAATGCTGAAATTTCAGTTTCTTTTTTATCTGTATCTTTGAATGATTTTTGGCAGCAGAACGCCTTTCCATCTGCTCTAAGCTCACTCCATGTAAGTAGGTATCTATTCTTCAGGCTTATTTTGCCTTTACCTCTATCCCATTTTCTTCAGGATCTTCTTGTTGGCCTCAGCAATCTTACTCTTGGTTCTTGGCCAAAGAATGACCAGACCCACCAAAAGCCAAGCAAGTGTAAAATCAAGTTTATTAATAAAGAGAAAGATAAGTTTACAGAGTGAGAGCAAGATACAGGATTATAGAGGAAGATACATTTGCCACAGACAAAAATAAGCCCTCTTGTTGCAATAAAAAAGGCCTTGGTGCTGGACTGAGGTCTTGTTGGATAGTGTCCAAATTGGACCTCCTGTGGTTCAGCTGTCATCATTGAACCACTCTGATGGACAGCTAGGAGTCACATGACCTGAGTCTTACTGTGTGGGAGAACCTCCCATGAGCCTCTCTGACAGCCCATTTGGGGAGTGAACCATAGTGTGGATTTAAGCTAAAGACATGATAATTAGCCTTCGGGTTGTTCTGGGTCACCTTGCAGACCTTATTGTACCCGTGCAATTTGCCTGTGGCTAAGAATTCCCCTGTATTCTTTTCACAGTCAGAGCACTAAATTCTGACTGGCAGACTGGCAGGGTGTTCCCTCCTCCCCAGGGTGTGGGAATCACTCAGGGCAAGGTCAAAGTGGGGTAACACTAAGTTGAGGTGCCTGCCCTTTGTCCCCCAAGAGTGCCGGAGATCCTAACTATCTACCTAACATTCTCACAAGTATCCGCACCACTCACTCATAGACACACACAGATGAAACTTTACCTTTGGTTTTTTGTCTCATCAGTCCTCTCACGGGTGATGGCTTTGGTTCCTCTGTCAGAGGAAAAAAGAAATATTAGGTAGTTAGGAACAGTTTTCTGGGAAGGAGGACAAGGTGAGGTCCCCAGGCACCATTTTTGGTGCTACCCCCTTAATTCTGTCCTAATTAATTGCTCACACCTGGGGAGCAGGGACTATCCTACCAATCTACCAGTCAGAACTTTTTTATTGTGCCTAATTTACAAATTAAACTTTGTCATAGATATGTATGAATAGCTGTGGGTATGAGGGACAAATTTGCCTTTCTCCAGAAGTTCACTGAAAGATCAACTCACAATTAAGGAAAATTAATAAGAGAAAGAAGCTCATTTACACTGGGCACAGGGAGAATCACAGGGTGATTGCCCATATCTCAGCAGGATCTTCTAGTTCTATACCTGTCTTTTAGAAGGCAGGGGGAGATTAGGAGTATGGATTCCATTTCTGGTGTCTGTTTCAGGAGCAAAAAATGGTTTCTAAGGAAGGATGAATGGACAACTTTGGGGAATGAATGGGGTCTTGGAAGCAGATTGACTTGTAAATTAACCTGAGAGGCAGGTACTATGTTTTAATTGATTAATTAATTAACTAATTTATTTATTTATCATTCTATGGCCCTGGATAGAGTGTCATGGCATCACAGAAATCTTATACTATTGGGCTCAAGTGATCTTCTTGCCTCAGCCTCCCGAGCAGTTAAGACTACAGGTGACCACCACCACATCTGGCTAGATTTTCTTTCTTTCTTTCTTTTTTTTTTTTTCTATTTTTTTAGGGTGACTGCTTAGGTTGTTCTCAAACTCCTGAGCTCAAGGAATCCTCCTGCCTCAGCCTCTCTGAGTGCGAGGATTACAGGAGTGAACTGTCACACTGGGCCTCAGGTATATGTTTTAAATGATTTGGGCCAGCTCTGGTTGCATTCTTGATTTTCTTCCCTGCAATATTATGAGAAACCAGGAAAGGGAAAGGAATCCTATTGTCCTTTTGATGAGTCCCTCTGATTATGCAGATAGAAGAAAAGCCCCTTTCAAGGGCCTGATGGTCTCTCAGGCCTTTAATGCAAAATAATATTGTTATTATAGATAATATTGTAATATTCCACTGAAATAGTTCTCTGTTCTGGTCCACAGGTCTATGTGGCTGTTTTTGTGCCAGTACATGCTGTTTTGGTTATCTTGAAGTCTGGTGAAGTGATGCCTCCTACTTTGTTCATATTATTTGACATTACATTGGCTCTTTGAAGCCTTTACTGGTTCCATACGAAGCATAGAACTATTTTTCTCTAGATCTGTGACAAATGACATTGATATTTTAATGGGGATTACACCGAATCTCTAAGTCATTTTAGGTAGGATAGTCATATTGACAATGTTGATTCTGCCAATCCATGAGCATGATATGTTTTTCCATTTACTTACATCCTCTAGAGTTTCTTCTCTCTCTTTTTTTTTTTGAGACAAAGCCTCAAGCTGTCACCCTGGGTAGAGTGCTGTGGTATCACAGCTCACGGCAACCTCCAATTCCTGGGCTCAAGCGATTCTCCTGCCTCTGTCTCCCAAGTAGCTGGGACTACAGGTGCCCACCACAACGCCTGGCTATATTTGGTTGCAGCCATCATTGTTGTTTGGCGGGCCCAGGCTGGATTTGACCCCGCCAGCTCAGGTGTATGTGGCTGGCGCCTTAGCTGCTTGAGCCACAAGCACCGAGCCTAGAGTTTCTTTTCTCAATATTTCATAGTTCTACGTATAAATGTCTGTCACTGTTTTTGTTAGGTATATTCCTAGGTATTTTATTTTCTTTGTTGTTCTTCGACTTGATTCTCAGTTTGACTGTTGTTGGCATATTAGAATATGTTCATTGATTTTGTAGCCTGAGACTTTCCTAAATTTATTTATCAATTCCAGGAGTATCTTGGTTGAATCTTTGGGGTTTTCTAGATATATGTTCATATTGTCAGCAAAGAGTGATAGTTTGATCTCTTTCTCTCCATATGGATACCCTGATCTCCTTCTCTTGCCTGAATGCCCTGGCTAGAACTTGAGCTGTATGTTGAATAGAAGCAGGCCAGTGCTATGTACTTCATTGCCGAATATCACCACCGTCCCCTTGACAGGTGCCAGTTCTAAGCAGGGATGCTTTAAACTCTTCCCCATTCACTATGCTGTAAGCTGTGGGTTTATTGTATACGACCTTTATAATTTTGAGGTATGTCCTGTTTATACCAACTTGGTCAAGCATTCTTACTGAAAACATCACATGGTCCTTCTTTTTGCATCTATTTATGTGGTGAATTACATTTATAGATTTGCATATGTTGTGTCTGAAAAGGAAGAAATGTTCTCCAACTTGTTCTGTGAAGCCAATATCACCCTGATGCCAAAGCCAGGAAAGGACGCAACTCAAAGACAAAACTACAGATCAATATCCCTTTTGAATATAGCTCCAAAAATTCTAAATAAAATATTGGCAAACCAAATTCAGCTGCCCACTGAAAAAAAATTATCTTGAAAATGATAATTTTTAAAAAGGTAAAATTTGTTTACTTATTTTAAATACTCTACTCATTCTTAAAAACTACCTTTGAAAAGATAATACTTCAATTAGCCATATGTATTTTGTGCATACTCTAAATGAAATATTACATTAATATTATCCAATGCCTACTGAAAAGATTAAATACAAACACTTTTGAAAGGTCATCACATACATGAGGTATGGCAATTAAGTTTGTGAACTCATCCTAGAACGAGTCCTACATACCTCATTGCTGAATTATCACAGGGGTCACCTTTGAAGTGCTCCCTTTGGGAAGCTGTGCATGGACGCCAGAAGCTACTCCATCCTTCAAAGCAATTTGAAGCTTTTTTCTGGAGTGACCATCAGAGCTATCATCGCATGAGATCTGACAATTAAATTCACGAACTTGCCACTGTGCCCTATGTTGGTAGTACTGTACAAACAAATCGGTGAGGTTTCATAAGGTTGTTATATTGGTGTCTCACAGCTGTGTTCTGTTTACATTTGGCTGTGTCTTGCTGAGTGGCATTCATCATTGTTGCATGTTTTTGTATGCCATGCAATAGCTCAAATGGTCATTCCAGAAAAAAAAATTTCCAGAATTGCTCTGAAGGGTGGACTAGGTGCTGGCTCCCGTGCATAGCTTCCCAAGGGCAGGACTTCAAAGGTGACTGTAGTGATAGCCAGCAAGGAGATGTGTAGCACTTTTTCTAGGCTGAGTTTGTAATTTTCAGGCTAACATAAGGTACGTGGTATATGACCAAACACTCCGTTATCATCTGTGTCACTCTCTGTCCCTATGTACTGCTCTCTGGACCACTGGCTGAAGCAATTGTGTTGCTATTGACCATATTGCTAGCATGGAATTGGACAATATTATACAACAAAACTTGGGTGTTTTTATTCAGAACCCTGAGGCCACTAATTTTATGTCCAACGCTTAAACTCTGTCTCTTTATTTTTTCAACGTATTACATTATATTAGTTTTACCTTCCCACTAGACATCAACCTCCTTCTCATGCATATTTTCCTCTCCTCAGCACAACGTGTGCTCACAAGTGTTCAGTAAGTAACCCACTCTGTGTGTATGTGTCAACGTGGGGTTAAGTTAGTTAAAGGTTATTATCACACACTGTATCGGAAAACAAAGACAGCGAAACCTTGATGTAAACTTTCAGTATCAGATTAGAAGTGGATACTTAATGTTCAAAGGCCATAGATGTAATTTTCTTTTTAAAATATTTTCAAAGAATCATGAAAATAAAAAAACATTGCCTTTAATTATTTTCTTATTCCAAGAATCAGTCATACTCAAAAAACCTAAAAACATCAATAGCAAGCCAATAACTTTAAGAAGAGAAGACCACAGTCAGCCATCAATAGACCGTTGAGCGGCTGGTCCTGACTCACACACATTCACACCCAAGTCACAGCTTCCCTGGAGATTAAGCAGAGGAAATCTAAGCCCTGCCAGGGCATACTAGCTTAGGACCTGAGTTCAGTTTCCTCAGCAAAAACACAGAATACAAAGACTAAAAAATGTCTAAAAATGAAAAGTAGTTAAAAGAAATTAAAATCTAGATGGAAAATTCAGATAGAACTATGTGAAACAAAATTTTCTGCTATGGATTCTTGTTTTGGTTCGTCGTAGTACTTGCAAGAAAGTTGAAAGAACGACGGGATGATACGTGCAGCGTATGTGTATGTATAAAATTTTTTCTTTCAATAGTAAAGCTATTTCTTATCAAAACAACAGATCAGGAAAATGCAATCGTAAGGAACTTGCCTGATGTTTTTTCTAGGTCCCTGAAAGAGTGGACCAAAAGGTTTGGAACGTACACTGAAGTTTCACCTTTGGGGACCCTCCAAGTCCTCACCCCATGTGTCTCTTCATTTGGACAGTCCTAGTTTGTATCCTGTATAATAAAACTGTTACTATAAGCATAGCTTATAGTGACGAGAAGCTTCTAGTGACAAGAAGCCGTGAATTTGCAGCCAGTCATACGTGCAGGTGTCCCGGAGATCCCTGGAGTTTGAAGCTGGTGTCTGAAGGAAAAGAAGCCTTGGGGAGGTCTGTGCCCTCACACTGTGAAGTCTGTGCTCATGGCGAGTAGTTATTGCTAGAAATACATTGCAGGGTAGCTAGGCAATTGAGAAAAAAATATTACAAGCTTAGTTATTAATTCCCACTCATAAAGATTTTAATTAAGATTTTTTAAAGCATCCACAAAATGAGAGCATTTTAGCTGGAGCAGCTGTTCTGTCCCCATTATCTGCCGTGTCACCCTGTGCTGTTCATGTAACTTCATCATTTTTGTCTTCTCCCACCTCCCTCATGAAAATGGAATCAATAACTCAAACAATCTGAATTATAGTCATTTTGTGATAAGGTATGCTGATACCAGTGATAGGGAGCATTGGCCATTTATAATAATAAAAAGAATTGTCGTCCTGACCGAAGCCACAGGAAAGAAACAACTTTCTTTAACTCAGAATCTTTGATCTTCCCATTCCCTTATTAGCAAAGAGTAATCTCCTATTTGCTTAATCTTCTTCAATGCCCCCATGATTGTATTTAATTTACTCAGTAAACTCAGCCTCCACTTCAAAGTTAACTGAGACTAAATTTTGAATAACAGAGCAAATGTGAACATTTCTAGATCTGATCTAGGTCACTATCCGTGTGTGTCATTTGCATTGCCTAAAATTGGGGTGTTCAATGCAATTTTCAAAATCCTCATTGACAGTCAAATGAAAGACTAGCATGCCTTTCTCCACTGACTAATAATAATCTAACTGATCAATAATACAATGTTCTATTTAAACTATAATCTCCTTCAGTTTTCTTTGTAATTAAACTTACCGAATTTTCCTTTAATCTAATTTAACCATAATAACTAATAGGTGTATATACAGCATGTAAAATTCACCTACAAACTTTTGCTTTTCCGAATATAATTATCATTAATTCTTTTTCTCCCTACAACAAATCTTCAATTTATAATCTTTCAAATGCTTTCCCACTATGTGTGTGCACATGCACACACCTATGCACACGCATGTCCATTCCAATTCCCCAACCCACATCCCTGATTCAGCTTTTGAATGTACTTGGGAAGGAGAGTTCAAAACAAATCTTCTAAGTTATTAAGGTGGTAAAGTTCCTCTTACACAAAACCAGGGCCCTATAGCAGGACTTAACTAAATGACAAAATACATGTTCTCTTTTGTAACTTAAAGCCTGGGCTTCGGGTTTTGAAATACAGTGAATCAGTCGTTCAGTTCTGTACCTGACAGAATCTTACCACCTGACAAGGATTCCTGATGACCAATTTGTACTTCCTTGGTGTTACCTAGGCTCCCCTGTATTTCAGGGAGTGATTTTCTAAAAATTCTCCTCCCATCCTCCAAATGTTTCAGAAACTATACATTATTCATAAGATTACCCTGACTCTGGCTCTGATTCACCAACTTCTTTCATTTCTATCTCCATGGCAAATAATTATGAGTTTGTCTTGAAATTATATGGGCACATGTAAATACTAAAATTACAGGAAAAGCATAGATAGGAATACAGAGGCAACTGTGTGATATGTTTAGGATCAGAGAGTGTCAATAAAGAATTAGGAAAGCTTTTGAAGAATTTGATGGAAAGGAAATTTAAGAAATTACCAGTTGCTGCAAAGCCACAATTGCAGATATCACACACCCAATATCAGCAGATATTTTCCTTTAAGGCTCAGTTTGAAAATCATTTTGATCAGTAACCAAAACCAAGAAATCGGCACATATTTATAAGAAGTTGAAATGATATCTTTACATTTCTCCTTTTTTATATAATGAAAATATTGTTAGCCAACTGCCATAAAATAATGCAATTCACATGTACATGAGTACACTCTCCTTATACCAATTACAAGATCGGGTCTTGAAGACCACCTTGAGGATTGGTCATTTTCTAGATTGACTCACAGACATTATTGAAAGCTATTGTACTCATGATTATAGTTTATTACAGGTTAAAATCAGCAACAAGAAAAGAAGCATAGGACCGAGTTGACAAAAGTTCCATATCCAGAGCTTCCAGCGGGACCCTGGACGCACTAACTTGTCTGGGTGATCATAGACGTGAAGTATTGCCAACCAGGGAAGCGCACCTGAGCCTTGAGTCTAGAGTTTTTACTGGGGCTCCAGCTCAAAAATGTAGTGACTGCCCACATACCTGGCCTCTAATCTCTTGATCAAGCTGACATCATGTGGTCCAAAGCCCCCACCATAACTCAATCATCATTTGGTATTGTCCAAGGATCCCAGGTAAATAAACGCAAGCTTATCTACCAGAAAGTATTTAAGATAGCACCTCCCCAGAGCTGAGGGCAAAAGCCAGACCTTTCTTTGGATAAGGTTTCTTCCAGTTAGGAACATATTTTTCTCAGATCCCACTGTTAATCTTGCCTTGAAAGTTTCATTGGAAATCTTTCTATTTGCCTTTGTAAATGCATCATTTAATTACAAATACATATTTGGAATAGGAATTTATCGACATTATCCATATTTCTATTTTTCACATATTCCAAATTAGTGACACCTACATCAATTAAGTTTTGCTAAGCTTTAAAATGGATCGGCATATACACAATTCCAAAAACACCATCAAATAGGGTATCATCAAATAAGTGGCTAGTGAAGAAGCTATGGTTTCACATTTTTTTCACTAAAAAAATGATATGTTGTGGAGATTGTATGGCGCTAAGTTATACAAAGATACCTGATGGTTCTTTTATTTATTTATTTATTTATTTATTTATTTATTAGCTTTTTAAAAAACTGTCAGATGACTATGAGGGTACAAATGCTCAGGTTACATTGTTTTCATTTCTTAGGCAGAGTTCAAGTTGTAGCTGACCCTTCACCCAGGCGCTGTGCTGAACACCCGCACATTTCTCATATTAGGTGAGATCCCGCCAATCACCATGCTGATGGCTCTTAACAGAGTATGTGCATATAAAAAACTATCCCATATGATCCACATTTACCATGATGAAGGAAAAGCAGAGAGAGGGAAGGAGGGAGGGGGGAGGGGCTTTGGTGTGTGCCACACCTTCGGGGGGCAAGACATGATTGCAAGAGGGACTTTACCTAACAAATGCAATCAGTGTAACCTGGCTTATTGTACCCTCAATGAATCCCCAACAATAAAAAAAAGAAAGAAAGAAAAAGAAAACACACACACATACAAAAAAAAAAAAAATACTTTCCAGCGGCACCTGGGGGTCAGTGAATAGAGCGCTGGCCCCATAAACTGAGAGTGGCGGGTTCAAACCCAGCCCTGGCCAAACTGCAATAACAAAAAAGAAGCCGGGGGTTGTGGTGGGCATCTGTAGTCCCAGCTACTCGGGAGGCTGAGGCAAGAGAATTGCCTAAACCCAAGAGCTAGAGGTTTCTGTGAGCTGTGATGCCACAGCTCTCTACTGAGAGGGACAAAGATTATTTTTAGATTATGTCTCTAAAAAAAAAAAGCATATTTTCCTATATATGCTATATATAAACTTTCCTATATATAAACTTGATATCTCGATACGCACTAATTCCTTTTTTAAATATTTCATTTCTAGAGAAGAATGCTCTATACATAATTGCCGAATACTGCTCATTTTAAAGCTATGACAGCTGGCCACCAAAAAGTATTGTGCATATGTATGTGTCTACATGTACGTGTGTGTGTGTGCTAATAGACAATTTATTAAAGTAAATAACACCCAAAGAAATCAAGGACTAGAGACCTTCGTGCCGCAGATCCTTGAGCAGAATAACCCAGACAGGACGTGTCCCTATCCTCACAACACTGGGTTCTCCATGCATATTTTATGAACTAAGTTTTTCAAATTCTTTAGAGGTTAGCGTGCATTACATTTCTGTCTTCTGCTTGATTTAACAGAATGAAATGCCCTAACGGCATTTATTAAAACCAGAGGAGGAAAAAAATGTGATTACTGTTAACCTCTGCCTATAACTTACAAAGGATTTCCTAAAACAAGCATCAAAGTGCACTCCAACCATAAAGTGAAAGATGAGTTTCCCTGTCACTTTACACTCACTGTTATTTAGCATTTAAATAATAGTGTTAAACAGGGATATGTCAGCTTCACCCATGATGTCCGTGTTCCAGTTTTCAACTTTTAGAATACTATATTAAATACTTTAATATATGTTATAATTACCAAAACTCATAAGGGTTTATTTTTTGGCAACTGCTGAGGGGTTTTTGTTTTGTTTTGTTTTTAAACTATATGTATGTAGCATCAGCTGTGTGTGAAGCGCCGTGGAATGCCAGCTCCCCAAACATCTCCAACACAGACTGTAAAGTAGGACCATTCTGAGTTTCCAGCCACCATGATAAAGTACAGTGGACTGACAGAGGTTTCTTACTGCCTCAGGTCTGCTCAGGCTTTCTCCCAAGTCACAGGCGGCTGCCTTTCTAGCACATCCTCATATGGCAGGAGGCAGAGAGGGAGAAAAACAGCTCTTTTGTATTTATTTATGTATGTATTTATTTGTTTGTTTGTTTTACTATTTATTTATGTAGACAGAGTCTTACTCTGTTGCCCAGGCTAGAGTCCTGTGGCATCAGCCTACCTCACAACAACCACAAACTCCTGGGTTAAAGTCTCAGCCTCCCAAGTAGCTAGGACAAATGCCTATTGCAATGCATTGCTAAGTTTTATCTATTTTTAGTAGAGAGGGATCTTGCTCTTATTCAGGCTGTTCTTGAACTACTCAGCTCAAGGGACCCTCCTGCCTGGGCTTCCCAGAGTGCTGGGATTTCAGGCATGAGCCTCTGCACCCAGCCACTTTGTGTCTATCTGTGAGAGCACCAATCCCAGCATGTGGACTCCACTCTCAGGACCTAATTACCTCCCAATGTCCCACCTCCTAATACCATCACATTAGGGGTTAAGGTTTTAATCTGAATTTTGAGGGCATGCATTCATTGCATAGAAAAAGGGAAGGGAAAAAAGAGAGAGAGAGAGAGAGAGAGGCAGAGACAGAGAAAAATGGGAAGGAGCTTACACAGAGGGAGGGGCGGCAGGCCAAAGTTTCAGAAGTTATTAAACAGCCACTGCTATGACAGATGTGAGACGGGGAGCGAAGTCTAATCAGAGTTTTAGACAGTTTTGCTATGTGTTTTTCATCTCCATATTAACCCTAGGCACATACAATGGATATAAAAAAAATAGGTCTTAAAGAAAGACAATTTTCATGCAGTGAACAGGCAAGAGAGATCCCGATCAACTAGTATCAAGCTGGTTAGCAAAGTGAGGTCCTAGTTAAAACAGAACGCAGCACTCTCCAAGTCTTGGGCAAAGAAGAGATTCTGAAAAGGCATTTCTAGATGATAAAGTTTGGGGACTGTACCCTGTGCTGACTGAAAAGAGTAATGACATTTATAATTGGAAAAAGGAAAGCTTCATTTATCACAAACAGGTTTCATTTCACAGTGGACATTCTGGCTAGTGGGGAAACAGTTGTCCCCGCCATAAGCCAGGAACACAAGGTTCAAGGGCGGGACAGTGGGGACAGGGAGGTGGAAAAATAAAATATTTAACAAGTTGTAGGAGGAATCATGGATATCTATGAAAAGAGAAAAATGCTCTGTGTACTTTATACCTCCCATCCCAGTATGGCTGGGACCTCAGTTTTGTTTTTATTTTTTCTATTTTTTGAGACAGAGTCTCACTCTAGCCCCCTGAGTAAGGTGCCATGGTGTCACAGTTCACAGCAAACTTAAGTTTTTGGGCTCAAATGATCATTTTGGCTCAGATTTTCTTTTCTTTTTTTTTTTTTTTTTTTTTGGCTGGGGCCGGGTTTGAACCCACCATCTCTGGTATATGGGGCCAGGGCCCTGCTCCTTTGAGCCACAGGCACCGCCCTCAGTTTTTCTATTTTTATTTATTTATTTATTTATTTTTTCTCACGTAGTTTGACAAGCTTTATTTTTTTTTTTAATTTTTTTATTAAATCATAACTGTATACAATGATATGATTATGGGGCATCATACACTCACTTCATAAACCATTTGACACATTTTTATCACAGTGGTTAACATAGCCTTTCCGGCGTTATCTCAGTTACTGTGCCAAAACATTTATATTCTACATTTACCAAGTTTCGCAAATACCCCTGTAATATTTACCTCTTTCATGTTTACATGGATGGAGCTGGAACATATTCTTCTTAGTAAAGTATCCCAAGAATGGAAGAAAAAATACCCAATGTACACAGCCCTACTATGAAACTAATTTGGGACTCTCACATGAAAGCTATAACCCAGCTACAACTTAACAACAGGGGGAAGTGGGAAAGGGGGGGGTGGGTAGAGGGAGGGGAATCGGTGGGATCACACAGTTTTTCTATTTTTAATAGAGATGGTGTCTCCTCTTGCTCAGACTGGTCTTGAACTCCTGACCTCAAGCAATCCACCTGCCTTGGCCTCCCAGAGTGTTAAGATTACAGGAGTGAGCCAGTGCCCCAACCTGGGACCTCAGTTTTAAGGTTTCTCTGGGGTCCCCTTGGCCGGGAAGGTCCACTTGGTCAGTGGAGTGATTTAGGATTTTATTTTTTGTTCACAACTGTTGTGTCAAACACTTAATATTTTTTGCTCCATTTTACTGTTATCACAGTGTCGTAAAATGAGTAGCAATATCTTCTTACTGTGTAAAAGAAAACTGGACTCCTTAGTTCCTTAGCCGTTATGTCTTGCATCACCAACTTGTCTCACATGGATGAACTTCTCACAGAGACTAAACTTTGTAATGGGACAGAGATAGGAATGGCAGCCATGCTCCCCCAAGTCTCTGATTCACAATCCTTCACCTTGGGGAATTTGTTGACTGTCCAAGTCTCACCTTTAGCTTCTCTCACTGAAAGTCACGAGAAGAAAACAATCAATAAAAATCTTCAGAATAAGTTCTAGTCTGGATGGGGGAAATGACGTCTAGCATCTGCCTCCAAGTTTGGTCCCAGGGACCCCTTCCCCTGTGGGAGCCTCCAGGTGGCTGTTATACTCTGAGTTGGTAGAATAAACTGTGAGGTGACATGCCTCTAGAGCAGTGATTTTCAACCAGTGCACCATGAGAGGATCTTAGGTGTGCCGCAAATATTTTTAAAGATCATTAATTAAATTATTTTTAAAAAAGTTAAAAACACAGTAAGTATATTCTGGTTTTTGCTCTTTTTTTTTAATCAACGTAATTTAAGCGTGCCATGGATGTTTAACTATACGTTCAAGTGTGCTGTGAGATAAAAAAGATTGAAAAACACTGATCTAGAACACTGATAATTCATCAAAAATAAAGGAGAAAAGCTCAATGAGAATGAAAATATAAAAGTCACACTGAACCACAATTTATTTTTATGTTTTTATTAAATCATAGCTGTGTACATTAATGTGTTTATAAAGTACAACGTGCTGGTTTTAGATATGATTTGAAATACATCAAACTGGTTAACATAGCTTTCACCGCACTTTCTTAATTATGTGTTAAGACATTAATATTCTACACTTAGTAGATTTGACATTTACCCTTGTAAAATGCACCGTAGGTGTGGTCTGACCCACTACCCTTGAAGAAACTTTGTGCTGATATGGAGTTCTAGAAAATGAAAAACCCCACTAGTGACCACGAATCAAAGGGTTTTGAGATAAGGTAGAAAAAACACTCAATTCCATAAGGAAATGCAATTGTTAATAAAACTGACAGAATTATATATATTAGTAGGACTTGTAATATATTCATTATGAGAAAAAAATAAAGGTCACACTTTATTAAATTTAGTCATAACCCAATTTGTCATCTCTATAAATGAGTAAATACACAAATTAAATGCATGACATTCACTTTTTATGAAAATAATGCATGCTAGACTGGTCACTAATGTCTTACACGTTGCCCCTATGGCCTTGCTTTTTGGAGGTATTTTGTAGGAAGAATTTCTTTCATTTAAGGAAAAGAAGACACCATCGTTAAAGCATACAGGATAAAAGAAAAATGACATTAGTTACAGAAGATGTGGGTAGGAATCATTTTACCTAGAATCTTGTGGGCCTTTGTAAAGATTTTTGAACTTCATTGTAAGTAAGAGCAACAGAAAGACATAGAGTTTTAATCAAAACAGTAACATTAGGCTCATGTTTTGAAGATCATTCCAGCTGTTCTATGAGCAGGGAGTCAGAATGAGGTGAAAGGGACAGTGGCTGAGTATAAGAGAAACCAACGGTGTCAACAGAGAGGAAGTCAGGACTGAAAAAGTTAAACAGAAGTTGGAATTCAGTAGATTTTGTGGCTTCATGGGTGTGCAGGTGAGAGAAAGGCTAAGAACGGATTTGGGGCTTTTGGCACAAGCCACAGGGTAGATGGTGTTACAACATGCTGAGTAAGAAAATGCTGACATAAGGGCGTTAGTTCAGCTGTGAGGATGCTGAGTCTGAAGTACTCAAAAGTCATCCCAATACAGAGGTAGTGCAGGTGCCTAAATAAGATCAGACGTTGAGAAGGGAGGTAGAAGGTAAAACTTGGAAACCATCATCACACGGACAGAAATTGAACTCACATCAATGGATGCAAGAAACCAAGGAGACAGAATGGAATGAAAAGAAAAGAGAACTAACAAAAACCCTGGGGAAAGCCAACACCTACATTTGGGGTAGAGAAAATTCAAGCAAAGATGATTATGAAAAAGGATCCAGAGCCGTAATAAGAACACAGGGATTACTGCGGCTGCTTTGTGAAGTATACCAGATATTTGTCATACATTGTTTATACTCTTTACATCAGCCAATCAAGATTCAATAAAAAAATGAGTGAATGAACATTCATGAGTATATTCACACTATATAAAAATTAACCCTAAGGACCTTGTCATGAGGTAGATTCACCTTTCAGGCAGTCTACAGTACCTGAAGTATCCCCCAAAGCCTGGAGGACAGCATAGCCCAGGAGAGGTTGACTAACAGACAACACCAGTCAGTAGAACCATGGTAGAAATATGGGACCAGTTTCTTACTATTAAACAAATGAATTTTAATAGATCAAACAGCATGATATTTGATAATGTTTGTTTAATAAATATATTAAAAGATAATACTGCAGGAAAAAGACACTTTTACTTTTTTTCTTTCCTTTTATTTTAACACCTTAGCTATCAAAGCTAAGCATAATTTGTGCTTTAAAGAAAATTGAAGTTGTGGTATTTATCCATTTCAATTATTTTTCACTGGTAATTTTATTAATTATCAAAATCATACATTGAGGATTATAGTGAAATCCCCGAAAAGATGATAAAGCAAAGAAAGCATCAAAATGCTCCCGGAACTGGGAGCTATAGAGTCTGAGAGACCAGAATGCTGTCTCTACATAATTAAAGGAGAGAAATCTTTACTTGAGGGTTTAGGGCTGGATGACAAATAATAATGAGTTTTTATCTCAGCTTCGTATCTGTGAGTGGGAAGTAATATCACCTATAAGATAGGGCTAGGAGGGTCAAAAGAAATAATATTGGTAAAATCGCATAGTTAGTCCCAGGCTCATAGAAGGCACTCAATAAATATTTATTCCTTGAAAAGTTGAATTCAAGTATGTTTTTTAAAGGTGATTTCATTGGCAAATAAAGAAGACAGTGGATGAAGACTACTGGACTTTTAAAATTCAATCAGGCGTCACTGGAGATGTTTGGGGGGACAATCTACCATAGTGGGCAAGAGCTTTCACATGGCATCAGACTGCCAGGGTTCAAATCCCAGCTCTGGCATTCGCCTGTGTGGCACCTGACTAAGAAGGTTAGACACTCCCTGCCTCGGCTTTCTTGTTAATAAAATGGTGATAAACATCATCTACCTCATGGGGATCTTATGAGGATTCAATGCGTTAACATATGTAACATAAATACATATAGAGTTGATAGATATAAAGACTAAGAACACTTCTACCCAGCACGAACTCTCAAGAGGTTTGATGTTTCATGATCTCTGCGTGTGAGCCAGCAACTCTGTGACAGGATGTGAGATATTTCGGCCTTGGTCTTGCTGGTGTAGGAAAGAAAGAATAACAAATTTTCTCCCTTACCATTCTCTTAGAAGCCCAGCTGGGCCTTATGTTCAAGGTCTAAGTGCCTTATTATCAACCCCCTTAATAAAAATTTTTAGTTACCTTAAGATTCGTAGGTAAGATTGAAAGAAAAAACTCACTGAGTTCTTTAATAATAAGGTTACACACATAACAAAATTAATCTAGATATCCCTAGAAAGAGACCGGGAAGTGTCTAGTGCTTGGTTAGCTAGAGGGAGCAAATGACCCAAATACGACTGGGCTTCTTGGAGGTCTGGGCAACAAAGGCAGGTTCTACAGAAGCTGTGAATTTGTCTTAGATGCATGCAGCAGTCCAGGTGGAGAGAGAGCCCAGGTGGGGAGAGCACCCAGGTGGGGAGAGAGCCCAGGTAGGGAGAGAGCCCAGGTGGGATAAGAGTTGCTGGACTTGACCATGAGTCAGATCAACCAGCAGTCATGCCTTCCCACCAATCTTGTATGTCCCAATTGCTCAAATCTGCTCTATGGACTTGACCATGAGTCAGATCAACCAGCAGTCATGCCTTCCCACCAATCTTGTATGTCCCAATTGCTCAAATCTGCTCTATGGACTTGACCATGAGTCAGATCAACCAGCAGTCATGCCTTCCCACCAATCTTGTATGTCCCAATTGCTCAAATCTGCTCTATGTGTAAGGCCATAGGTGAACATATTAATGCCCCACAAATTCCAGAAGGATGATGTTCAACTGTGCCAAGGATCATAAAATAATAATTAACGTGGCTATTGCCATTTGAGGACACACAAGTTCTGAGATGATCTTACAGGCCAGTTGAGATGTGGAAGGAGCCAACTGTAAGAAATTTAGAACGTCCTAATGGCACTGGTGTGTGGAGACTTAGAGCCAGAGTTAATTTTATTTAGACAAAAACATCCTCCAACTGCCTTTATAGTATAACAATATCTGAATTTCAAGGGGTAAATTTAAACAAATAAGAGTTCTGTTATGAATGTGGAATATGCAATCGCCTTGATCTAGTTGAGATGGTTCTAATCTTGTTCTAAACTAACTGCACGTGGGCTGCTTACAATCCGTTAGGAAGTTTCCCAAGGATGCATTGAGTTTGATGAAAATGGTTTGATGTTACACACTTTCTGATAAAGAATTTTTTTTTACTTAAGCATATGATATACAAGAGAAGAGACATATATATTTTAGTAGTTATAAGTTATAAACTGAATCTGATATAAAAATCACTTTACTAAGGAAGAAGGCTGTAATATATAATCCGATGCCTATAATGAACTTTAAGAAATCTAGAAACCTTTAAACAATAAACAGATAAATATACAAATAATATGTCTCCAGGGTCTGTCTTTAGGGAAGGATGTGCTGTGATGTGTCTGGGTCCTCCGTCAGGCTCTGCCCTGCAGTGGAAGATATAAATGAAACTGTCAGTTCTACTCTGATAATAGCCCCAGTTAATTAAATGTATATAATAATTAAATGTATATAATAATTAAATGTATCCAAATTATTGCCCTTGCATGATACTATGCTTGCCTGCCAGCTGTTAATTACATTTTGCTTCCCAGGAAGACTGGTTTATAGATAGTAAATACGCCAGGTCATGAATGTAGTTATATTTATGGTAACCGATGAATAAGTTGGACAATGACTATGTGTGTGTTACGAGGCAACCAGAAAAAGTAGAACTATATATAAAGTTTAAAAATCACAAATGCAGGAACTAAGGTCTCCCAAAAAGTGACCATTGCAAGAATTTTAACAAATAACTTTTTTTTTTACACTCAAATCCTTAGTTCTCATAATTTATTAATTTATTTGAAGTATGCAACATTTTCAAAGTTAGGGATCACAGACAGAAACATGTTCTGATTTGCTGTATTAGTTTGTAAAAGGAACCCAGTTGAAATTGCAGGTAGAAATCATTTTTTGAGGGAAGTCTGGAATTCTGCAATAGAAATTAAATCTCTGCTTACACGAGCTTCTTTCTCCTGGCAATTTCAAAATATGCTCAAGAACAGAAGATGTCCAGCCAAAATGGAGAGTTTTAAGTCTCTTCAATAATGCGTCTTAAAGTTGTAAGACTCCTAAAATAGCCAAGTTCCAGGGGGAAGTTTAATAAAGACTATTCAAATCTCTATTCCCTATAATCTTCCAAGGATGGGTGCACTTTGCTACTTATGCAGGAGTTATGCTCCAAACCTAACTGCAAATGATGCTTCAGAGTTAGAGCAGACAGCTAAACCAGGCATTTATTTTAATAAGCATACATGGCTAATATTTTTAAAGGGAATTTAGTGATGTACAACAGCTTTCTATTTAGTCAGAAAAAATGTCAATGTCTTTGCGTAGTTATTTTAAAAGAACCCCATGAGTTGATTAGACTGACCACGGACCTCGAGCATAGGCTCAAACTCATGTGCTGCTTTTATCCCGTGTTTTGTCCTCTTAGTTTTACAATAATGCTGGTTGTTTATGCTAATTCTTGCTAAATTTGAATGAGATAATCCATAGTCGTATTTGAAAGGAATAATACTTTCTGGAAATCTTCAAATTGTTATAATTATTGAGAACATTTACTCCATTTTTGCACATTGTATTCTCAGATCTTCATTTTTAGAAAAATATTAAGAAGTCTTGCGACTAATCCCTCCACCCATGACACCATTATAAATAACATACATGTTCCCCTCGCTTTGAATCAAGAATTGAATGGTCAGTCCCACATTCCACATAAAATACTCGTTTGTCCTTTGAAGAGTTCAAAAAGGACAAAATCTAACAGCTGTCCCTGGCCAAGGAGAAATAGGAAATGTTTTGCTACTTGTTCTCACACTACATGGATCTCTTGGGCTAAAATGTAAAACTACAGCATTTCCTCATGCCCCCAAAACTTTAGGAGATTTCTGTGGCAACCCTTATCCGAAGAGCCTTGAATAGAATAAGACTTTTCAAATATCTGTACCTTATCGATTTGTCATTTGAATTAATGCAGTTAGTTTTAGCGTAAAAGCAAAGTGGTCTGGTTTCTGGGTCAAGATGGTGTATTTGGAAAGCTCTGTCTGCAGAAACTTGGAAATAGCAAATAATAAAAACATATTTAAATACTTTTAAATACCTTGCTGGGCTTGAAAGAAAAAAATCTCTCTGTAGTTTAAGGAGAATAGTATCTCCTCTTTTAAGACGGGAGAGAGAGAGAATGCAAATGGGAGGGGAGAAAAGAAGGGGAGAAAAGAGCAGAGAGGGAGTGAAAAATTAAGGAAAAAATTAAGAGCAAAAGAGAACAAGAAAGAAGGGAAAACAAAAGTCTGCCTTGCACAGACATTGCCACAATCCAGGATACTCAAAGGAAAACATCTTCTCTAGAAGTTAAACTCAAAAATATAATAGTTTATAAGAAGCACTTTCACTCTGGAAGTTGGTATTCACAATCTACAAATAAGATGTTTTTCCATCTAAGGAGGGAGGTGGGCGGGGCCTTGGTGTGTGCCACACCTTCTGCGAGCAAGACATGATTGCAAGAGGGACTTTCCCTAACAAATGCAATCAGTGTAACCTGCCTTATTGTACCCTCAATGAATCCCCAACAATAAAAAATAAAAGAAAAGAAAACAGAAATAAAAGAAATCTGCAAATACTTTTAAAGTACATATTTGGAAAATCCTCACAAGTAAAGGTATAAGTAGTATTCACAAAATAAAACGGGAAGTTGTAATATAGAAGCAGTTAATTGTTAAATAAATAGAATCAAATGAAAAGCCTAAACTGGAGACTTTGGAAATTTAAAAAAAGTTATTAATATTTTTAAAGGAAACAATAGATAATCTAAATAGAACTGACAAAAAAACAAAAAGTAAACTAACGAATATGAAGGTAAAACTGACGGAATCTTCAAAGAATAAAGACGTTGACACTGAAAAGGTCGGGCTGCTATTTTACAATATCTGATTTATTCTCTTAAAGAGGAGACTTTAAGGCTAATGGGGCAAATATTAGTATCTTTTAAGATTTTATTATAGTGGTAAGTATACTCATGAGTATTAGTGTGCTTTTCTATTAGCTTAAAATATTTAATAACTATAAATATATGTGTGTATATATATTTGAAAATGAATTAAAAATGATTGAAACTGCTGAGATTCATTGCTATACAATTAGTCAGGGACCCCCAAATGTCACTCACTATACTTCTCTTCTTTCAGATTTAGTTTTTTTCCATTTTCCAATCTCCTGTCTGGGGAACTTATCTGGCCGCCAGCATATTTGAAGCCAAATACCTGTTTTCAGCATAGTACTTCAACCTCTTCCTCCAGTGTGTCTGGTAACTTAGAGTCCAGAGTGCAATTGCTCCAAAACTAAATAGTAAAAAGCCATTTCTCTTGAGGGCAGGGATAGATAATTACTCTAGGGACTAGAATAGGCATCCGGGGGTTCTAAATAGTCCTTTCAGGCCTTCCCTCCCACTGACAAGGCATCCTTTACTGCATCTTTCCTTAGACCTGTTTGCATGAATTTGTGAGTTATTCCAGGGTTTGACAGTTGAGCCAACTTGCACTTGTTGGTTACCCTCTGTGTATTTTTAGAGTTCATCCTCTTCCACTCTGCCATTTAGCCCCAACTGTTCACTTCTCATCTTTCCATGATGAGTTCCTGCCAACACTCACCCACCACGACCTGCCCCTTGCCGTTCCCTTTGCTCTTGAGAATGTTTAGTTCAAAAAATATAATTGTCCGTGGCTCAGTGAGCAGGGCGCCAGCCCCATATCCTGAGGGTGGCAGGTTCAAACCCAGCCCCGGCCAAACTGCAACAAAAAAATAGCCGGGCGTTGTGGCGAGCGCCTGTAGTCCCAGCTACTCGGGAGGCTGAAGCAGGAGAATCACCTAAGCCCAGGAGTTAGAGGTTGCTGTGAGCTGTGTGACGCCCTGGCACTCTACCGAGGGCAATAAAGTGAAACTCTGTCTCTACAAAAAAAATAAATAAATAAAAAAATATAATTGTCATTACATTAGAGGGATTTGCAAGGGACCAGAGATAAATATACCTTCATCATCTGTAACCAAAATTCAATTACTTTTTCATAAAACAATATGTGCCTGTTATGTGTAATATAAAAGCTGTCACATACAGAACCAATGCATGCAAAGTTAAAGGAGTATTTTAAGATAAGTCTAATAAAGGGGGTTATAGCTTCCTAAAAGTTTAAAGACTTGGGCTAAGACGTCCAGCCAAACAATATTTCAGAGTCACAGATCTTAATCTGTTTTAAAATAAAAGAAGTAATTTGCCCCAGTAGATACATACTTAAATCTTGTAAGTACTTTAAGAAGTTCTGTTTAAATTCATTTCTTCATTCCATCATGTGATTTTCTGACATACACTAAACTGGGCATTTTAGTCGGGGACATGGGGTGTCCTTTCAACCACTAGTAATAGAGCAGGAGATTCAACCTTGTGGCCTGCAGACCTAGTCAGTATGTGACTTGGGTTGTGCATTTAAAATAAAATGGAATATGTGTGAAGGTGAAGTGTGTCCTGTGCTGTTTGGAAGGGATCTCATGCCCCGGATGGCCTGAGCCATCTTCCTGATTTACATATTTATGTCATCTTCCTAGACCCTTTGAGTAGTCTACGTTCACAATCTCTGTGTGGTATTCTCAGAGAACTGTGTCAGAGCCTTTCAAATGAACTCAGGCCTCAAAAGCGATAGAAAAATTGCTAGGTATCTACATCACAAAGAAATCTGAAATGATACCTTCCTTTTACAGACTCTAACAAAATACAAAAGGAAAAAATATATTCAGCAAGTCACACACACACACACAAAAAAAAACCTCTGCCTTTCATGAGTATTTTGGACATTTTTGGAGGAACACAGATTCTCTTTGTTCTTAATTCAGATTAGTGGATGAATCAGTTTAGAATATTTAGTTATGAGGAAAGTGCTCATAACTTTTATTTGGGTAGAGGCTTGAAGGTTTCAATTAAAAATTGATGCTTTTCCTTTCATGATCAGAACACTTAAGGAAATAAGTATAGAAGGGATATTTCTTAAACTAATAGAGGCCATCTACAGCAAACTCACAGCTAATATCCTATTGAATCGAGTTAAATTGAAATCATTTCCACTCAGATCAGAAACCAGACAAGGTTTCCCATTGTCTCCACTGCTTTTCAACATTGAAATGGAAGTCTTAGCCATCTCAACCAGGCAAGAAAAGGTGATCAAGGGTATCCATATAGGGTCAGAGGAGATCAAACTTTCACTCCTCACAGATGATATGATGGTATATCTGGAAAACTCCAGGGATTCAACTACAAAACTCTTGGAAGTGATCAAGGAATACAGCAACATCTCAGGTTGCAAAATCAACACTCATAAATTTGTAGCCTTTATATATAATAACAACAGTCAAGCTGAAAAAACAGTCAAGGACTCTATTCCGTTCACGGTACGGAAAAGAAGTGCCAAAGAAGATGATATATTTGGGAGTTTACCTAACAAAGGACATGAAAGATCTCTATAAAGAGAACTATGAAACCAAAAAAAAAGAAATAGCTGAAAATGTTAACGAATGGAAAAACATACCATGCTCATGGCTGGGAAGAATCAACATTGTTAAAATGTCCATACTGCCCAAAGCAATATACAATTTTAATGCAATCCCTATTAAAGCTCCACTGACACACTTTAAAGATCTCAAAAACATAATACTTTGTTTTATACGGAATCAGAAAAAAACCTTGAATATCCAAGATGTTATTCAGAAATAAAAACAAATCAGGAGGAATCACGCTACCACATCTCAGATTATACTATAAATCAATAGTGATCAAAACTGCATGGTACTGGCACAAAAACAGAGAGGTAGATGTATGAAACAGAATAGAGAACCAAGAGATGAACCCAGCTACTTACCGTCATTTGTTCTTCAATAAACCAATTAAAAACATTCAGTGGGGGAAAGATTCCCTATTTAACAAATGGTTCTGGGTGAACTGGCTGGCGACCTGTAGAAGACTGAAACTGGACCTGCACCTTTCACCATTAACTAAGATAGACTCTCACCGGATTAAAGATTTAAACTTAAGACATGAAACTATAAAAATACTAGAAGAAAGTGCAGGGAAAACACTTGAAGAAATTGGCCTGGGAGAATATTTTATGAGGAGGACCCCCTGGGCAATTAAAGCAACACCAAAAGTACATTACTGGGACCTGATCAAACTAAAAACCTTCTGCAGAGCCAAGAACACAGTAAGTAAAGCAAGCAGACAGACCTCAGAATGGGAGAAAATATTTGCAGGATATATCTCTGACAAAGGTTTAATAACCAGAATCCACAAAGAACTCAAATGTATTAGCAAGAAAAGAACAAGTGATCCCATCGCAGGCTGGGCAAGGGACTTGAAGAGAAACTTCTCTGAAGAAGACAGACACATGATCTACAAACACATGAAAAAGGCTCATCATCCTTAATCATCAGAGAAATGCAAATTAAAACTACTTTGAGATATCATCTACCCCCCGGAAGATTAGCCCACATCACAAAATCCCAAAACCAGAGATGTTGTGGATGTGGAGAAAAGGGAACACTTCTACACTGCTAATATGTTCCTTTTGGAAAGATGTTTGGAGATCACCTAGGGATCTAAAAATAGACCTGCCATTTGATCCTTCAATTCCTCTATTAGGTATATATTCAGAGGACCAAAAATCACTTTATTTTTTATTTTTTTATTAAATCATAGCTGTATACATTAATGCAATCATGGGGTACAATGTGCTGGTTTTATATACAATTTGAAATATTTTCATCAAACTGGTTAACATAGCCTTCATGGCATTTTCTTTGTTATTGTGTTCAGACGTTTATATTCTACACTTAGTAAATTTCACATGAACCCTTGTAAGATGCACCATAGGTGTGGCCCCACCAATTACCCTCCCTCCACCCATCCCCCCTCCCCTTTCCCCTTCATCTTGGGCTATAATTGGGTTATAGCTTTATAACAAAGATATTTGCACCAGAACGTTCATTGCAGCCCAATTCCTAATGTCTAAGTCATGGAAGAAGCCCAAGTGCCCATCGACCCATGAATGGATTAATAAATTGTGGAATATGTACACCATGGAATATTATGCAGCCTTAAAAAAGATGGAGAATTTACCTATTTCATCTTTACATGGATGGAGCTGGAACATATTCTTCTTAGTAAAGTATCTCAAGAATGGAAGAAAAATTATCTAAGGTACTCAGCCCTACTGAGTACCCTAAATTAAATTAGTTTTATTAGCCCTAAAACTAATTTATAAGCACTAGCACTTCCATATGAAAGCTATAACCCAACTATAGCCCAGGATAAAGGGGAAATAGGAGAGGAAGGGGAGGGGAGGGGTAGTATGAGTGGAGGATGGGTAATTGGTGGGATCACACCTATGGTGCATTTTATAAGGGTACATGTTGAATCTACAAAATATAGAATATAAATATCTTAACACAATAACAAGAAAATGTGGTGAAGGCTATGTCAACCAGTTTGATGAAAGTATTTCAAATTGTATATAAAACCAGCACATTGTACCCCAAAATTGCATTAATGTATACAGCTGTGATTGAAATAAAAAAATAAAACTGATCCTTTCCCTTTGAATGGTGCATTAACTCAACTTCTAGGAGTTGGGGGGCTGGTGTTCTGAAGAAAAGCCTGGAAAATGGAAAGAAGCCCAGTGAAGGCCACATCTCAAGTTTTATAAGTTCTTAATGGCTTGAATCACTTGTAGGTGTTTTTAATACCTGCTGTCAGTTTGCAAATGCTTCTCACTTGGCAACTGGATAAGGGCAATAAACTTGTCAACCAGGCAACTAACTATTCAATCTATTATTAAAAACATAAAATCCAAAGAAATGGAAAAGCTGTTCAGGTCTGCAGCTTATTCCCAGTAACACTTTCAGTCATAATATTTTTAAAGCACTTCCAGAAGTTCATTCCCTTATTAAGGGAATTATAAGAGAATAAATTATATGGTAATCATCTGGTGCTCTTTCTAAACAACAAAAAGGAGCAATAGATATGAGAAGATGTTTAAATTATGTGCTTTTAAAAACCACTGGTAGTCATGACCACATTATTTTAATTAAGGGAACACTTAGCAGAAATCAGTTACAATAAGTAACTGTAACTCTTTTCTTTCCAGGAAAAAAATTCTAAGATAAATTTAAATTTTTGTTTCAGATGTGAATGAGTAGTTAATTGAACACACAATTTACATTTCCAGCTCAGATTTTATTTCGTTGCTCCTGTAATAAACTTCCAACTCTTTTTTCACAACTAAAATATGTCTTTTTAAAAATAATTGATATCCACCCAGCAACAAAATAGTGCCTGGTAAAGTTTAAAGAACTGCAATTTTTTTTTTTTTTTTTTTTTGTAGAGATAGAGTCTCACTTTACTGCCCTCAGTAATAAGACTGCTCCATTATTATTCAGGCATAGAGCTAAGGTTGTTACAGGACATCCACTCACCAGAGCTAAGTACTCTGTGAATATTAAATAAGACCTAGGGCTCCAAAATCACTAATAAAAAATCTTGCAATCTCTAGATTTTGGAAGAGCTTTGACATGATAAATTTTAACAAACTCTAATTGTCACACGGACGATTTAAATGTGAACAAACAACATATTCATTTAGACCAACCATCCATCCGTTTCAGTCAGTTGTATCAGGTTTATTGAGGAGTCACAATTCGATAGACTATAAACATGTAATGATTTAATTTTTTCCAATATCTATTCTAGGAGCTACAAACTAGTAGGCTATAGACGTAAGCAGTATTTCCTTTTGCCTGCAGTGTTTAAGATGAAATTGAATGTGAATTTAGGGGAGGCATATACTGTCTCACTCTTCCCACACTTCCTGTTGCACGAAGAATTCTTAGTTGGCTCCCAAAATTCTTACCCACTGGGTTATATTACCTTCCTGTTGAGTGTGGCCAGGACCCGTGAATACGATGAATGCCACTCCATTATTAAATTGGATGGATTGCAAAGGCGATGGAGCTTTTGCAGATACAATTACGTTTCCTTATTTGTTGACTTTGAGTTATTCCAAAGGATTAGATGTAAGTGTAGGTAAGCCTGATGTGTTGAGTTATGCTCTTTAAAGAGATGCTTGGCCCTTCCTTGAGCAGCAGAGACACTTTCCTCTTGGCCCTAAAGAGGCAAACGGTCATATTGTGAACAGCCTATGGAGAGGGGCAACATCTAAAGAACTGAGCACCTGAATTCTAGAACTGTGAGGAACTGAATTAAGCCCACAACTGACCACACTTGGAGAGACACGCTGAGTTCCAGGTGATGGTGCCACCTGGCTGACATCCCGATGGCATCCTTGTAAGACCCTGAGCAGAGTACCCACAGCCACTAGAATTGTTGTTGGCTAAGGATTAAGCCCAAAATAGTGGTGTATTTTAATATTATGGAAATGCCTTAAACTTTAGAAACATTGAACCAGAAGATTTTCATGCAGGTTTTATTTATATGTCATCAGGAGTCCCACTCAGACTCCTGGCCCTGAGAGATCAGTTTCTGTGAGATCTGAAACGTGTGCCATTTCACACTGCGGAACGTGTGGTAATTTGTAACTCAGCAACAGAAAACTAAATCACTTATTCTTGCTTCAATACCCACCTTAATCCATGCACGTGTTCTTTCTACCCTTCTACGTCCTACAGAGGTTCTAGAATGTTCTGATCGGTTCAGTTATTGAAACTTAGTCTTGTCCAATTCGTGACTTTAACTTGACATTCCTAACCAGATATTCTCTCTCCCTTCCCCGACACCTACAACAGTGTTTTGTTGTGTGTGGGGTGACACTTAGGGACATTACAGTCAAGGGAATTCTTGCCTATTTTTCAAATTTTGCGGAAGCTTCTCCAATGAACCCAATGTACCTTGATCACTTTCTCTCCCATTGTCTCAGCATACGTTATCTGCTGTGCTGTCTAGCTCAGAGCAGGCATAAAACAAGTTCATCCTTCAGTGAAAGGAATATGGAAGCAAACCTTTGAAAAATGCTAAACAAAAATCTCTTACTTCTAATATTTCAAATAAATACATACTTGTATATCTCGAAGCTAAAGTAACAAGTGGCATTCTTCCAACTGAAAAGCAACAAAATCAACTGATTGAAGTTAAATACATTCTGAAACAACCAATACTTCTGCTGAGAATGGAGTTATCTCTGTGCTGTGTAAAAAATTGGATTGTCATCAAATAATTCACTATCATTACTAGAACCATTGTTTCATAGAAGAAATAACTATTTTTAAGTAAATTTATTAAAATTAGACTTGATAATGTAAATATCTTGATGAAGTGTACCTCTAATGTCCTGCTGATAAAACTAATCAGTAATGTCTGATAATTTTGATAAAACACCAAAACAGTCACGCTTTAAAGATTGTTATCTTTCAGAGTATAAACATTCTAAACAAAGTCCGTCATATCCTTCTATTTTCATTGCCAAAGTAGCATTTATTAGATCACTCTCCAACCCCCTTTCAAATATTTTGACTCTGTTTTTTTTCCTGATGATTATCACAAGTCAAATTTCCACTCCAGGAATGAAGGCAGAACCTTCTGAGAAACTGTCAAAAGAATGTGTACGTGTTATAATCATGAAAAACTATTTCAAAAGCAAAGTTCCAAAAACTTCATGATTCTGCTTGTTGGAATAATAGTCTATGATGTATCTGCTTTAAACACACACTGAATGTTTAAATTTGGTTCAGCATGTTGAAATATTAGTAATAATAGGGATCATGCCCCCTGATATGATGTGGAATGGTACTTGTTTGTCAATACACTTATTTTTTGGCAATGGAGAACAAAAAATTGCACCAAAATAAGAAAAAATGGGACTGAATAAATGGATAGATTTTAATTCTATTGAAAGTGTAATATACAGAAGAGAAAATTTCCTGATGTGGTAAATTTCTTCAATACTTTCCTAACTCCATACAGTTTAAATTCACATATGACAAGAGAGATAGATAAAACCTGAAAAGAATCACATACATATTTGAGGAATATCAGTTTATTTCTACCAACTAAAAATGTCAACGAAATAGCCAGTAGAATTCTTGCTGGCTAAGGATTAAACTCAAAATAGCAGTATACTTTAAAATTATGGAAATAGCATAAGCTTTAGAAATGTTGAACCAGAAGATTTTCATGCAGGTTTTATTTACATGTGATCAGAATTTCTGACCCAACCTTGGTTTCACACTTTCTAGCCCAACATTTAGAAAATTAAATTCTGATTTATAAAATTAAATGAAATTTGAAATAATAATGATAACTTACTGTATAAGTGCTTTTTTCTCAAAGTTTTTAAATCGTAACAATTCTCCATCACTCTCACTAGTCTCTAAAATTGCTTCAGCTGATTATTTACTTTTTGAGCAGTTTTTTACGGCCCCATCCACCCCAAACCTTTCATTAAAAAGTAATTGTGGTTTATGTTTATTGCTAAAGTAGCTCTTAGACGGGAGTATCCAAACTTTTTGTTTTCCTTGCTGCACATTGTAAAAAGAAAAGTTGTCTTGGGCCACACATTAAAAACAAAAACACTCATGAAAGCTGATAAGCAAGAAAAAAAAAAAAAAAAGGCCTTGCAAAATTTTTGCAATATCCAACACCAGAGTTACGCAAAACAGGCCTCAAAAAATCTGTATGTGGCCTAGGGGCCACAAGGGGTACATCCCTGAGTCCTAGAACATAGTAGGCACTACTTTAGTAAATATTTATTAAAACAGGTTTATTGATTTATTTACAGTACAGTGTGTGAGTTAATTTGTCTGATTTTTGCTTTTGGTTTCTAGCAAGGAGTTTTAACACCTTTGGAATTTCCTGAGCGATAGGAGTATCTTTTATATTAATGATATGACCCAGCCTTGGCCCTAGATATAAGCATGGCACCTGATGGCCAGAAAGACTAAGCTTGTGATTAGGGGGTTGCAATTTTTAGCCCTCTCAACCACCAGGGAGAAGGAGGACTCAATCGTATGGCTAATGATTTAATCGATCATGCCTAGGTGATGGAATCCCAATAAAAACTTGGATATTAGGTCAGGCACAGTGGCTCACACTTGCAATCCTAGGTCAAGATGGGAGGACTGCTGGCGGTCAGGCGTTCAAGACCAGCCTAAGCAAGACGGAGGGCCCAATCTCTACTAAAAATAGAAACAATTAGCAAGGCATGGTGACATGCACCTGTGGTCCCAGCTCCTTGAGTACCTGAGCCAGGGAGTTTGGAGGTGCAGTGAACTGTGATGACGTCACTGCATTCTATCCTGGAAAATAGAGCAAGACTCTGTCTCAATCAATCAATCAATCAAATAAAAATGACTTTAGATATGGAAGCTCAGTGGAGCTTTTTGGTGGGTGAACACACAACGTGTCAGGAAGGTAAAGCATCTCAGCTCAGTATTCAAGATCCTCGTAGACTTAGCCCCATGTAGCTTTATATAATATAACTCTAATCAGGGGTGCAGTGCTCTCTTTAGTTCCATGAGTTATCCTAGTAAATTATCGAATCTGCGAATCTGGAACTCCCTAATAGGTGGCCATTGGTCAGAATGCAGGTGGCCCTGAAACCCCCCAAACTGGTGGCTGACATCTGACGTAAGTGTAGTTCTCTTGGCAACTAAGCCCTTAAGTCTGGTACCAGCAATGCAGATGAGAGCTGCATTGAATTGCAATATCTCAGTTGAGACCAAAACAGAAGACGGTAGATAAAAAAATAATGTAAGCCTAGTCAACACAGCAAGGCTCTCTCTCTACAAAAAATCTTGTTAAAACATTAGCCAAGGATGATGGCATTTCCCTATAGTCCCAGCTACTGGAAAGGCTGGAGTGGGAAGATTGTTTGAGCCACAGGGTTCAAGATTGCAGTGAGCTATGCTGGAACCATTTGCACCACACCCTGTCTCAAAACAAAATAAACAAAATTTAATTGCTTCTCCATCAGTCCATAAGTATGCATGTTTTGTTTGGCATCTACGTCCAAGGCCCCATCTCAATCAAATTGGAAGCCCTTATAATTAATGCATAGGAGAGTCCCTTTTGATTTTTAAATAAACTTCATTTTTTATAGCAGTTTTAGGTTCACAGCAAAACTGAGCTGAAGGTACAGAAACTTCCCAGGTATGCCCTGTTCTACACATGCACAGCCTTTGCCTTATCAACACCATGGGATGGTTCTTAAACGGAACCTCAATGAAGTAACAAATAGGAGTTAAGTTCAATGTCTGAATTTATTTTTTACATGTTGACGAACACTTGCCTCCAGTTACATTTTAATCAGTGACCTGTGCATGTGTCTGTTATCCTGGGTAGTGTTGTGAGAGTGTACAGTGAAAGAGCTCAATAAATTTCACCCCAAAATGTGACTCCTTGGCTCAGAGGCTATAGCTCAGTAGTTACAGTGCCAGCCACATACCAAGGCTGGTGGGTTCGAGGCTTCCCAGGGCCTGCTAAACAACAATGACAACTGCAATAAAAAAAAAATAATAATAATAGCCTGGCATTGTGGCAGGTACCTGTAGTCCCCACTACCCGGAGGCTGAGGCAAGAGGTTGCTGTGAGCTGTGACACCACAGCACTCTTCCGAGGGCGACATAGTGAAACTCTGTTTCAAGAAAATTAAAAAAATAAATAAATACTAAAAACACAAAAACAAAGTGTGACTCCTTGGTATAAAGACTATTTTGAATTAAAGGGCATTCAAGATCAACAAGCATTGGAAGGGGCTTTCTCAGCATAAACTGCGCAGACTGAAGGGACCTATCAAAAGATCGAAGGGGCAATAGCCCTCCCTTCTCTCTCATAGCTCAATATATTGCAGGAAGGAGGATCAAGAAGGCAGCCAGATCTGGCCCGTATCATTTAGATATCATATAATACCTGTTCCTGAGGTTAATTTAATTTTCACAGCTTAATTTAATTTGCAAGTCAATCTGTTTTCCCCATCCATTTATCCCCCCAGCCCCACTTGTTTTCCCTAAGCAGAATTACCTGTATTCCTCATCTCACCCTGCCCTCCAAAAGGACAGATAAAAATATCTGAACTTCATTGGGATATTGGGTAAGCACTCTGTGATTCTCCCCACGCACATGCTAAACAAACCTTTCTACTATTAATCTGGCTTATTTGTGAGCTGATCTTTTAGCAAACTTTCAGGGGAAAGGGAAAAAATTTCCCTCCCCCCTACAATAGATCTATGATAGATCTATATATAGAATTAAGACAATAGGAACTAAAATTTCAAAAACTATTTCTTAAAGTAAATCAACCCATCATTAAATGTGGCTGAAATATATTGTCACTACATCAACATGCAATAGGACACATTAATTTTATGCATTTCATGAAAACTATGATAATAGTTTCTGGGTGAGCAGGGGTTAAGTAAATTAAGCGAAACAGTAGGCAGACATCAGGATAGCAGGTAATTCTTGTTACAGTGGGTTTTCCTAGTGGAGATAAGGATTCATAACATAGACAATAAATTATCTCAAAATAAATTCAAATTCAAAAATCAATAACTGGTTTTCTTTACACAAGGGGAATATCTATAGCAGCAATCAGTAATGAGGACCACTTCTGACCTGATACATTTAGCCAAAATGATTTCAATTTCTGTCTTCAAACATATTTTAGCACGTCTTTTCCATCTTATTACTTTGAAAAATTTTCATTAGAGAGTGAAGGCTTTTCGGAAATGAAAGTCACCGTAGAAATCATTATGAGAGAGAACATCTGTTAGAGAAACCTCATCAAGTTAAATTTGAATTAGGTTTAAACACATAAACAAGGTGATTGTTATATTATACTAATGATCTTCAATGAAAACAAAGTCAATAAAAATTGGTGTTGTGTATTGGTATTCTAAGGGCTTGAAGAATTTATGGTATTTTAGAAGAACTGGGTAGATTTTTACCCTGATACTACTCTAGTATAAAATGGATTTGTCAGCAAATCAATAGTGAGAAGGATGAAAATGCTTCTTCTCTGAGGAGTAAAAGACAACTGCTGTTTCAATCACTACTTTAACACCAGTGTTTGTGTTCGCATTCAACCAATGAATTGCTAATTACAACTGATTGTTATCTGTATATAAAAACAACTTAAAAGTATTGTCCATGTCTTCCTTCCTGAATTTTATCAACAAAATATCTCTCTGGCCTTGAACACAATAAAACCGAATTATGTATTTTAAAAATATTCTATATGTTTGATTCTTCTTAAGGTCTCAGATTAACCTTTCGGACAGTACAAATTAAGAAAGTTTTGCTACATGTGAAAAGAAGCCCTTGGCTGGAAACCTCATCTTGATTACTATTTTTCCAGTATAAGAATTAATTCTAAAATTAAGGAAACTTTTAAAAATGCAATCCAGAAATAAGGCCAAAGTAGTTAATTCTAATATTAGATTTAAAATTTTACATCTTTCTACCTTTAACTAATGACCCTTGTAAATAAGTTTTGGAAACAAATATGTGAATAAATAAAAGAAATAATGAAGAGTCAACAATAGACGGTACTTGCTAGGAAAGCATATTTTTAGATAACAGGAAGGGTAGTCAATTGTCCCCCCGTTTGATCCTCTGATCAGTCCAGTCCAGTTTATGCTGATGGAGGGAAGGCCTCTCCCAATGTTTCTTGACCTTGAGTGACCTTCAATTCAAAAATATTCTTTATACCAAGGAGTCATATTTGGGGGCAATATTTCTTAAGCTCTTTCAAGACTGTGGACAAAATCACCCCCAGTTAAGAATCACGGGTTTAATTGTTGAAAATGTATATTGCTGGAACCCACCTCCAGAAATCCGAACTCAGCAAATCTGAAAGGCTCTCTGTCTTCTTACAACTACCCTAGATGTTTCTTACATGTAATTCTGGGACTGCTTTTAGGACCTACTCAACATTTTATTTATTTGCAAGCAACATGGATGGGGGAAGAAAGAGACTTTCAGAAAAGGTTGAGCATGTAACACTCTGATTTTGACAGACTTGAATATCCAAAGCTAAAAGAGAGCCACGAATGGCTTCTTACTAATCAGAAAACCTTGTGATTTTTCAAGCATCACAGCATATAATAAGGTGGTTTCGTGAATTCTCTCAACAATTCTCTGAGGAAGATAGGAAAGATATTTTACCAATAGGCTTCCACAATCATTTCTAAATCATTAGGATTTAAATTTCTAGCTTTTGTGATATGAATAGCAATACAACAAAAGCTAATCAACTCTTTCAACTGTAGGGCATCCCTAGAGAAAATAGCTGTCAGAATTCAATGTTTAGAACTTTTCACATCTAAATACTAGTTTTTTTCCATGATATACATACTTCTGTTCTTCAGCAGGTACAACTAAATCAAACAGGTTAGTTCACTATGAATAGGGCATTATTAAGGAGTTCTGCTGGGTTCCAAGGCAGCTCCCTCATTCTAAAATGTTGGAGTTCCAGGCAGCTATCTGGGTCCTCATTCTTGGAGCTCTCTCTATTGAAAACTGACCAGACACCCCAAAGTAAGGTGAGCATGAAACAAAGTTTATTGAGAAAGAGAAAGATGGGTTTATAGAGTAAGAGCAAGGTGTAGGCTGTCAGAGAAGGATACCTTCGTGACAACCAGGGAACCAGCCCCCATTGTCGACAAAGAAAAGGCAAACTAGCCCAAGATATGGCTGATGGTTCTCTTTTATACCACCTGGGCTGGGCTCATCTTGTGGTTCAGAGGTCGCCTTGGAATCAGAGTCTTACTGCACGCAGGTAGAGAGCTCATGAGCAACTCTGAGAGCCCGTGGGGCTGCAGACACGATGTAGAATTTCGCTAATGACGTGATCACTAGTCTTAAGGCTGTCCTAGCTCACTTTTAAGACTCTATCGCACCTGTTGCTAGGCTAGAGAGTCTTCCACATCCTTTTGCAGTTGTCAGGCTAAGTTCTGACTGGTAGAGTTGTAGGGTGATCTGTCCTCCCCAGGTGTGAGAATCACTTGGGACAGAATTAAGGTGAGCAGCATAGAGATGGGAACCTCACCCCATCGCCCCTCCCAGGAGAGCCATTCCTAACTACCAACTGCCTAATGTGCTCTTAACTACATATAATCACTAAAATTATATGTGAATATATTTAAATGTCAAGTCTTTCTGAAATGATTTTGGGCTTTTTTCAACAAATAATTGAAGACTCTAGTACTCATTCCAGTTAATGTATCTCTACCAATTAAACTATAGATGTTGTTTTTCAGCAGTCACATTACTCCTTGTCTAGTTTATGGTCAAATAAATTCCTTTTTACCTTGGGTAATTGTCAAACCTACTCTGCACTTTGCCACTGACTTATATGAACTAAATACAAGAGTGTACATTTATTCCTGTCAAATTTATCTTCTTGGTCAAACTGAAGTATCTATCCTATATGTAAATGAAATAACTAAATTGGTGACAAGGTTAGATGTAAATTCCTGTGCAAGCTTGATATAGCCTCTATCTTTTCTTTTCATCTTTCTCTGAATCGTTATTAAGAGTTACTTATACTTCTGAGCTTCTCAGAGCAAGACGGAAACATAAGGACATGTCAGACAAACAGAGCAATGCCATAAATAACCGAGTGGATCAGCACATCGGATATTAGCTTTCAACAACCCACTAAATAATGTCTGCGAACATGGTATTCAAGTTCATTACTACCAGTTCCCATCCTCTCCTTCCAGACCCACCTCATATCAATCCTTATACTCTACTCTGTGTGGACAATGGGATCTTTCCATGAATTTAATTTAAAATTCAGTAGGATGTTCCCACCTCAATTCTTTCCTCTCCATTGTAAGGGTCATAGCTGACATCGCTATGACAAAGGACAGAACAACAAGAGAAATTCATAACAAATATTTTGCATGACATGGGACCCTGCAGAATGAAGACTCAAAGGTACAATAGAAGTTATTTTATTTTATGCTTCGTTTTGACGAAGAAGAGACACCTAAGTAGAAATGTGATTGGATGAAAAGTATATGAACTGATGGTAACAGACTGAATGGACAAATCTAACAAGACCCATCTGTTTACATTCTTCTGGGCCTGTCTGTGCAACGTTACTGCCTTCCAGATGTGGGCCAGATGTGGGGCAGGGCCCACCTCGGAATGGGTGTCTTATTTTTTACAATCAAACAAGAGATATCAGAGAACAAATAATCCCATTAAAAAGTAGGCAAAAGTCATGAACAGAAGTTTTCAAAAGAAGATAGACAAATGGCCAATATTCATTAAAAAAAAGTTCAGGATAACTAATCATCAGAGAAATGCACATTAAAACCACAATGAGATATCACCTTACCAATGGCTGGTTTGTTTGTTTGTTTTGTTTTGTTTTGAGACAAAGTCTCACTATGTCACCCTCAGTAGAGTGCTGTGACATCACGGCTCACAGCAACTTGAAACTCTTGGACTTAAGCAATTCTCTTCCCTCAGCCTCCCAAGTAGCTGGGACTACCGGTGCCTACCACAACACCAGCTATTTTTCTGTTGCAGGTGTCATTGTTTAGCTGGCCTGTGCTGCGTTAGAACCCATCTGCGTCGGTGTATGTGGCTGGCACCATAACCACTGTGCTACCAGTGCCGAGCCACCCAATGGCTATTTTTAAAATGTTAAAAAATAATAGATGCTGGCTGACATGGATTTAGAGAAAGGAACACTTAAACTCTGTTGGTGGAGACTGCAAATTCGTACAACTTTATGGAAAACAACATAGAGATTCCTTGAACAACTAAAAGTAGACTTACCATTTGATCCAACAGTCCCACTACTGGGTACCTGCCCAAAGGAAGAGAAGTTATTATATCAAAAAGATAGCTGTAATTAAATGTTTGTTGTAGCACAATTCATAATTGCAAAGATGTGGAATTAACCTAAGTGTCCATATGCTTAAGTACATTAACAAAATGTGGTATATAGAATGTGGAGAGCGGCTGTGGCCAGGAGGGCCCCTGCAACCTGGGAAATGCTCAGGGAACAGCTCCCAACCTCGTCTCCTCCTTTAACAACATTCTTTCCACCGCCAGAAGTCACGTAGCCCATGCATACTTTGCTTATTATCGGCAAACACACAGTTTTCCTCCTTTAGGTTGACCTCTATCCCATGTGTAAGATTTACCCAGTCTTGTTAAGACACTGTATAAATAAAGCTGTTTCCAGGGCTCAGGTACCGGCTGCAACCATCAGCTGCGTCAGTCCTTCAGACGCCATCCTATCACTCGTCTCCTGTCTTTCTTGGTTTCATTTCTTCATTTCCCATCAGTTCCACTCAAACTGCTCTCCCTCCTTGTGCTGGGTCATGAGAGGTCTCCCTCCACATGCCAGCTCACTAGAACAGAGTACTACTCAGCCAGAAAAAAAAAAAAAAAAGAATTAATGTTCTTTACAGCAATGTGGTTGGAACTGGACACCACTGTCCTGTGAAATATCTTAGGAATGGGGAAGTGTTGGAACTCTCTAAAGTGTTGGAACTAATCAATGGGCACACGTGGGTACAAGGGGAAGTAAAAGTCACTGGAAATTAAGAAGGAGGTGGTGGGAGGAAGGTAGGGGTAAAAACTGACCTAACAAGTACAATGTACAGCATTTGGGTGGTGAGCACACTAATAGCCCTGACTCAAGCATCTATGCATGTAACAAAAACATTTTTACCCTCTTAATATTTTGAAATTTAGAACTGATATATCAGAAAATTTCTTTGTGGCCATTTTTTTTACACAGAAAGATGGGGAGGAAATTGGGTAATAGTTTTAGGTTTGGGGAAAAGGGGTTCTGGTCTCTATAACTTGCATTGGGTAAGAGGGACCCAAGAGCCTATGACTTGCCTTAGGGTGAATGAGACTGAAAGGAGGTTAGGAGAGGATCAGAAAGAACTTTGCTTCTGAGGCCTTGGCTTTGTGATGTCGTTTTCTGGGTCCCAAGAGATCCTTCCCTTCAGACCTGCAACCCAACCTATCCTTGCCAATCCTCCAGGGTTCAACACAACCATCTCCTAAAAACACCTGCCCATCATTTTTGCAAAGAAATACATTTTTCTACTGCATTCTTGCAGCCATAGACGGATACATCACTTTTCAGGTGTCCATATTGCCGTGATTTCTAATTCATGTATTATATCCGCCTAAAGCCTATAGTAATGTTTCCTACTTAGACATTTCTGTTGATTTAATTAATGGATTAAAGTTATACCTCAAACTTGAAACTTAGTTTTAAAAGCTAAGAAAAGGTGACTCCTAGATGTAGCACAAATTAAAGAATAGACTTAATAGTAAGAAGAAGAGCAAGTGAATAAGAAGGCATTTCATCAACTAAGCTTCATTGATAAGAAAAAGAAACAACAGTAACTATCTTGTAACCCAAGTTTTAAGTAAGATGAGTTAGTTTAATGGATTTCCGTAACCACGTCAAGCTCTTGGAATTTGCATTTCTTATTTCCGTGATCCTGAATAGCAACATAACAAGAATGAATAAACTCTTTCAGCTACAGGACTTCACTAGAGGAAACAATTTTCAGAAAGGGCACTTCAGGAATAATGCACAGCTTATAATGCTTAGGGTGAAACATCAAATTCCTTAACCAATCTTCAGGTCACTAATTCCTTTCAAAGCCATTTGACCTGGAATAAGCCTGGTGAACCTACCTCTACCTGCATTGAGAAAAATACTGTTTAGAACAGGGGTCCTCAAACTGCGGCCCGCGGGCCACATGAGGTGGTGTGATTGTATTTGTTCCCGTTTTGTTTTTTTTACTTCAAAATAAGATATGTGCAATGTGCATAGGAATTTGTTCATAGTTTTTTTAAAAAACTATAGTCTGGCCCTCCAACGGTCTGAGGGACAGTGAATTGGCCCCCTGTTTAAAAAGTTTGAGGAGACCTGGTTTAGAAGGACTAGGCACTTGGTTCCCTAGAGGACTTTAATTTTAAAAAAATGTTTTAAGTTAAATAATAGGCAAAGAGAAGCTCAAAACTCTTTGATCATGATTTCCAAAATACAATTTAAATTAGGAAAAGCTTCCAGTGAAAAATCCAGATTCTTTTCCTGGAGCCAATATGGTTATTTCATCTGAATTCACCAGGTTTACCACCATAAAATAATTAGCATCAAATAAATTTTAACAAACACCATTAATGCAAAATTACCCATGTAATAAAAATACCACCTAAGTAATACAAATAAGTTCTCCCTTTATATGAAGAAATATTCCACTGGCAAAATTTGCAAAACTTTCACATTCATTGCAATGAGATAGTATCTATTTTGTGAAAATTAGTTGATGTGAGTATGGCTTACAAAATTATCATCAAATACAAAGCATTTGGTGGTGCAATACCAGCATAGCTTATTGTTATATAGGTCTGAGTATATATATATATATATATATATATATATATATATATATATATATATATATATACATAACTCAAAGACCACATCACTGTAGCTCAAACTACATGTGTCTGAAATATACACACATACGTGAATATGGGTGTGATATGATATAAATAATACATGCTGGAGAATCCAGGGATCGCTATTTTAAATCCACCATCTCTGACTCTATTTTATGCCTTTTGATCATGCCATACGTTGAAATTTAGTAGTAAAGAGAGATGGCTGGACACCATGAACTTTGTCCTCTGTGGGCTTCTGGTATTAACAATGTCTATCTTCATGACCTTGTATATGAATGAGATTTTCTATGCTCCTTTACTACAAGGCTATTAAATATATTCTCCTCACCACTAGCACTTTAATAAGATAAAGGGGAATGGGAAGCACAAAAAAAATGAGATAAACAAGACTTTCCCTAACTCCCAATTCCCAGCCCCATTTCTACACCCCACTGGTTGCCTTTGTTGTTCTAATATTCATTCTAGTTTTTACTATTCAAAAGCATAGATGATTAAACACTTATTCATTAACTGAACATGTTATTTTTGGTCATCAGTTTTTTGCCTTGGACTATTCCTAGACAGTGGAAATACTAATACAGACCTAGCTACTATAGATCTTACAGCTACAGGGGAAGACGGTAAGGTACATACAGAGTTTGGTAAGAGCTGTGGAGACAGCTGAGGTGGCGAGCAGGGTGACCAATAAAGGCTTCTTTAAAGACTCAACACTTTGAGCTGAGACCAGAGAACTGGCCATGACTCAACAGTGGGCAGCTGGGGCTTAAGCTTTCCCAGCGGAGGGACCTGTAGGCACCAGGTCATGGGAGGAGAAGGGACTTGGTGTGGTGGGTTGGTCATCAGGATCCATTTGTTAGGCAAAGACATAAAGAACTGTATTAGAACTTCTGTAAAGGACTATTACAAAAACCATTCCCTGGCTATTTTGATAAGAAAGACAGTCCAGGCCTTGGATTAACTCTTAAAACTTGTTTTGTTCTCACTGGCCAAATGCAGCAGATCACCAAATCCTGTTAGTTTAAATCATTATAACTAACATTTATCGGGTGCTTAAAGGTGCCATTTGGTCTCCTCAGAGCATTCTACTTCTCATTTAATATTCATAAGCTCCCTATTATCCAGGCACCCTATCACTATTACTGCAATTTTACATTTGCCATTGTACCAGTGCACAGGCTGGTTTTTAAAATACTGGTAGCACAGCAGAATTGCCTTCTCATTTAACCGTCATAGCAAAATACAAATGAGGGTCAGTTGCAGTTGCATTCAGGGGCTTCACTAGTTTTCCCAAGGGCCTCTTATAAGCTATTCAAAGTCAAATAATTATCTTTTAAAATAATAATAATTTTGTTCTCATCCTCAGTGATTTTTTTAATGCCTTCAATATTATCTGGTTTAACTTCAGATTCTTCTTGCCTATGGCTTTAAGTAATTTACCAGTACTACTTGTGTGCGCTTTATCCTACACCTTTTTTATCCTGTACTTTTTATACAAATTTTAATTTTATTCTATAATCATTTACTTTTAATTCATTTCGTACTGTCCTAAGTTTTCCCAAGAGATTGACCATCAAAGATGTTGGAACCGATGGGCCAGAGATGCTCGTCTGAGCAAAGAGGGACCTGCGAGTGGGGACTAATTTTCATAAGTCATTATTAGTTCATTACAAAATCATTTCTGGTTAAATAAATATTTTTTCTTTACAAAATGTTGTAATAATAGCCGGGCATTGTGGCGGGTGCCTGTAGTCCCAGCTGCTCGGGAGGCTGAGGCAGGAGAATCGCGGAAGCCTAAGAGCTGGAGGTTGCTGTGAGTCCTGTGACGTCATGGCACTCTACCGAGGGTGGTAAAGTGAAACTCTGTCTCTACAAAAAAAAAAAAAAAAAAAAGTTGTAATTTCAGGAACACAGAAAACAAAAGCATGGCTAAAGAGGATTCCTTTCAGTAGAAGGGCAAAATTTAAATTTTGGTCAGGACAGTATGCCATCATATGGAAAAATCTTAAGTGCTCAGGATATACAGCTATATATTAGTATATTAGACAAGATTATTCATTCAGCAGTGAGAAAAAGAGTTTTCAAACCATGGAAGATCTTCTGAAGAGAAGGAAACCTCTGAGAAGGCAGAGGGCCAGGGAGAATATCTTTCACCCCTGCAGGAAATGGGGAGCTGCTCTGCTGGGAAACAGAAACAGATCACAAAGTTGCTCTATGCACTAAATTAGCTCCTTCAAGTAGTAAAGACTCAAAACAATGTTATTATTCCACAACATACACAGAAAAGGCTCAGAAAAAGCTGAAGGTTTCTGTTACAAGATCAAAAAATACCCAATCCTGGCAGATTGTGTGGGAGGGGCAACTATGAATAGTTCAAGCTCATTGTCAATGTTTTTTCCTTCTAGGAAAGTTTTCCCCAGCCTCAGGCTAAGCAAACTCCTAGCCCAGGGTGACACTGGGGGAGGCGGAAGCCCATTACCATCTAGAGCTGTCAAAGGTTTGCCCTTGGAGTTGGCATCGTGGAATAACAAACCATTTTTTAAAGAGTTACTGGAAACTTTAAAAGTCATAACTAAAATTCAAGTTGCAGTGTTCTTCCAGGATATAAAGTTCAACCATATCTACTCTTCCAAAAAAACAAAGATTTTATGGAAAATACACAAAATATCAGCACTAAAGTTAAGTGCTCACTGTCCCCGTAAAGGCATTGTACATGTCCATGTCCGTGTCTGTGTGGCTGGGTCCACCTGCATACACTTGGCAAATGTTGACCCAGCCTGCAAAGAAGTCAGGCATTTGCTAAGAGCTGGGCAGGGTGGATGGAAAAGTTTCAGTTGTCCCGCCGTTCAAACAACTCAGCAGATGTATCAGCCAGTTTGAGCAGGCTGTCAAACCAATAGAGCAACGTTTCATCGTCTTTCCATTGATTTGGGATTGGCTTTACGTTGCTTTGGCAAATTCTATAGCATGGTCTGTGTGACTCCCAGTCATACATGTTCTACCAGGGCCTGTGCGATTACTCAACCCCACCTGTAGACTGAGCTGCCTCCCAACGCCTGGGATAAATAAAGGGCCCAGCTACATCAGTTCCCTCAATCTAGCCCTGTCACTGAGTGTGCTCCAACTTTAGTAATCTGCTGCCTGTAAGTCCTGTTCTCCTGAGCTTCTGTTCTCTTACTTCTCTTTGGCTCCTCATACTCTATTTCCTGACTTTGACCCACCTGGACAGGCTATCACACCACTGTAATATTACCACTTACTCAATGTTTGGTAAAACATGGCTAATGAACACCTGTTTCTGAATCGCCGGGTTGCTGGGCCCCACTGAGACCAGCTGAATTCTAGGCCTCATTCTCTTGCAACCTCATGGTTTTAAATGCCTTCTGGTCACTCCCAAGTTTAAAGCTCCAGCTTGGAAATATCCCTCCAAATCCAACTACTTATTTGACATTGCCTTAACTAAATACTCAACACATCAAAAACTCAGTTCCTAATAGTCTTCTCCAAACCTATTCTTCCTTTCGCCTTTCCCGTTCTCAACAGTGGCAATTCCATCAACCCAGTTCCTCAAGCTCCAACATGGCGTCATTCTTCACTTCTAATGTCTTCCAGCTCCTTGACTCCCTATGTCCTTCTCTGCTTTATTTGCTCCATAGTCTCTGCCACGGTCTAACATACTATATATTCTATCTGTTTATTTTGCCAAGTGCTCATTACCTACATCCCCATTAGGACAAACATTATGGTATTATTTTCTCATTGTTATATCCTCAGTTCCCGGAATAATGCTTGGCACATAATAAGCACTCAGTGAATATTTTGTTGAAGAAATAAACTGAACTATGCTCAACACACAGCCGGCATCTATAAATATTTAGTAGAAAAAATACATTTTACCTGATCATCCTTACAATAATAGATTTGAATTAGTCTCCCAAATTCCTGAGCAGTGTCTCAACACTGTACTTCCAGGATTAACTCTAACCCATCTTCTTTGTTTTTCTTCCAAGTCCAAGTTATGTTATGATGAGGAAATCTATGAAGGAGTAGCTGTGAACATGACCTCAGAGTGCACTTGCCAACCAACAAGACGAGCTCAAACATCATCAGCATTGCCACCACTATCATTAGCGAGCTTTTAATAAGACGATATCTAGCTGTGGAATTCTTGCTAAAATAAATCCTGTGTGTATACCCCAAGGCAAAATATCTTATCAACTCTGAAAGAAGATCTTTTATTTTAATCAGGAGATTTTTAGTCAAGCATTAGGTTTTAAATTGGCAGACTTCAGACTACATACATTTGGTTGACCCACAACGCATTTACATTTTTAAAAGTGCAATGCTAGTCTTTAAACATGATCAGATAGCTTGTAAAGTTCAGATTTCTAGTTTTTTTCTGAAAGATTGATAGATCCAATGGTGCTGGGCCTTCATTTTTTACAGCACTTGTCAGCACATCTATCAGCTGCTCCCTCCTGATGGATGGGTTCTCTCCAGCTTGCCACAATTGCTATTCTGGCAGATTCACTAATTCACATTACTCTCCTAGTCCCTGTGGGCACGTGAGTTGGCAACTATGACTCCAGAGCTCAGATTCTTGCAAAGAGAACTAGTACTTAAAGCCGAGGCTGTTTAGTGCTGCGAAGCAAAGAAGGAAGCGTATAGGCTACGATATTACTCCTTTGGGGAAAATGCACAGGCTAAATGCTCTCTCAAATTTGGGGCTAACAATTTTGTAAACCAAACCAAGCAGAAATGTTATGCGTTATTCTAATGTTCTTTCCTTGGTGACATTCTGCAAGCAAAGAAATAAAAGTAATTCTTTTGCATTTACCCAACATAAGGATGAGTAAGGGACACAAAAGGGTGGGCAGTGTATCCCTTTCCTTTCAAAGAAGTTTGTGGCGAAAAATCTTCTTTCAGTAAACAACATGCATTTTGTGACAGATGGTCATTCCAAGTGCTGTGGTCTGTCTGGATATATAATTACAAATATATAAACCTTCTGTTACACAGCAGAGGTGAGAGGCTTAAACACCTGTTTCAAATTACTCTGATACCATAAACATTCTTGGAAACTGTAAAGCCCTGTGTTTTAAGAAAGTAAGAGGCAGCCAACTACACTAAATTGAGTAGGCTCAGGTCCAGTGAGCAATAAAAAAAGAAAATTGCGCCTATAGCTACTGGAAAACAGCTGATAATATTACTGACTGGGAATACAGTTAAAATCTATTGCTGCAGAAATCCTATATATACCAAAAGGTGTACTTAAACTACTGTTGTATATTTCATTTTTCATCTACATTTTCTTTTAAATGTTACGGTTGGAATGCTCCTGGGGGGAGTAATTTTAAGGAGATGATATTTTGATGTTCTAATTAGAAATATCAGCGACACTCTCTGATATTAATCCTTCCTATGTCCATCAAATGATTGATTACCAATAGTACACTCAAGAACTGAACAACTAACATCTCAGTTCATCTAGTAATTCTATTGGCAAGAAGAGGTCTGAATTCTTGTCAGTGTACAATGAAGTTATCACTGCACTTTCCCGATTCCTTTAAAGAAACATCTGCCTCCTTGAAGCTCTCATAATGAAGCACAGTTAAATGACTGAAGAGCTGCACGTCATCCAATAATTAACCTGGAAAGATCACTTGCCAATGGCATCATGCCAGGACCAACAGATGTTGTTCCTGTCACCTACCTGAAAAAAAGAGGCTAAATATTCTGAAGTAGGCATATTCTGCCTTTTACCTTGTGGATATACATTAGTCATTTAATAGGCTTTTCATTTTTCACTGTATGAAAATTAGAGGTAGTTTTCAGTTTATTGATTGACTGATTAGATCATTTAAAAGCAGAGGTATCTTCAGAGTAATTATGTGATTGAGTTTGACTTCCAGATTGAAGAGCTGCAAATAGCTCATCAGAATGCATGTCAATTCACATTGCCTTTACATTCATGATAGTTAGAATATACAAATACTGTAATCAGAGACCTGCCAGAATACACGATAATAAATTCCATATTAATAAATGAACATTTGAAATCCACCTTATTTATCATATGCTAATATTCAGGGTTAGATTATCATCATAGATCAGCCTGGACAAATGTTTAAAATCGTATGCCAGTCGGAAAATATTTGAAGGAATGGTGCTTGGTGGAGCAATGGTAATTTTAATGAATTATGATTGCTCTTACCAAAAATCTGCTAGGATCAAAACCCTGTACTTTATTCTTCGTAGACCAAAAATACAATTTCTGCCCTTTGCAGACATTATTTCTAAGCAAATTTAGCAATTGTAATTAGAAATTAAACCTCTTTAGGCATTTTAGTTATTAAAACCTGAACCCATAGAGTAATATTTGTTTCAATATTAAAAATTAATCCCATTTTTCACTCCTAACAAAAATAATTTATGGAAAAAATAGTTCTTTGTTTTGTATGAAACCAGAAAAAAAAACCTTTATTACTAAGGAAATTCTTAGTAATAAGAACAAGCTGGAAGCATCACTCTACTAGACTTTAGGTTATATTACAAGTCCACAGGGATCAAAACAGCATGGTATTGGCACAAAAATAGAGACATGGACATACGGAACAGAAAAGAAAAGCAAGAGATGAAAGCAGCTTCTTACTGCCATCTGATCTTTGATAAATCAAACAAAAGCATACACTGGGGGAAAGAAGCCCTATTCAACAAATGGTGCTGAAAACCTAGAATAAAGTGTAGGAAAAACTCCTGCATATGTCGGCCTGGAGAAAGATTTTTATGAAAACTTCAGTGGCAACTGCAACAACGAAAATAAACAAATGGGACTCCATTAAATTGCACAGCTAAGGACACCATTAAAGCAAAAAGACAACCTTCAGAGAGGGAGGAAAGATATTTGCATATTACAAATCTGACAAAGGATTGATAATTAGAATCTAGTGAGAACTCAAAGTAACCAACAAAAAAAAAAGAGCAAACAAATCCGTCTATTGCTGGGCAAGAGACATGAGCAGAATCTTCTCTAAGTAAGACAGACAAATGGCTAACAAACACAGGAAAGAATCCTCATCTCTAATCATCAGAAAAATGCAAATAAAAATCTCCCTGACATATCTTCTAACCCCTGTAAGGAAAGCCCACGTCACAAAGTCCCAAAACTGCAGATGCTGGTGCAGACGAGGAGAGAAGGGAACACTTTTACACTGTTGATGGACGGCAAACTAATACAACCTTTTTGGAAGGAAGTATGGAGAATCCTTAAAGAACTCAAATTAGCCTTCCCATTTGATCCTGCAATCTCATTGTTGGGCATCTACCCAAAGCAAAAAAAAAAAAAATCATTTTATCATAAGGACATTTGTACTAGACTGTTTATCACAGCTCAAGGTACAATTGCCAAAATGTGGAAACAACCCAAGTGCCCATCAACCCAGGAATGAATTAACAAACTGTGGTATGTGTATACAGTGGAATACTATTCAGCTATTAAAAAGATGAAAACTGTACATCTTTTGTATTAACCTGGATGAAGCTAAAACACATTCCTCTTAGTAAAGCATCACAAGAATAGAAAAGCAAATATCCAATGTACCAAATTTTAATATGAAGCCAGTAGTTGATATAATGCATGCCCACATGAGGGGAAAACTCAATCCAATTCAAGTTGTGGAGGTGGAATGAGGGAGGGGAGAGAGGGGAGGAGGGAGGGGGATTGGTGTGCTCCCACTTAATGGGCACAATGTAAGGTACAGGGCACACCTCTTAGGTGCAAAACACAACTACAAGAGGGACTCTACCTAACCTTGTAACCTAGTCGTTTTTATAGTCAAATTAACCTGAAAATATATAGGTAATTTATGTGTACGTTTTTTAAAAATAAAAAAAAGTAAAATAATCATACCCCCTCAACTCCACATTCTCACATCCCAGAGACAAGCAGTGAGCAGACATTTTGTGTATTTCTTACAAATTTTAATGTCTATATTATGAATGATACTATCCTCTTCAGTCTTCACCTTCCCCCTTGTCTCTAACTTTATATTTTAGACAGGATGTCTTGTTATGATGTGAAGACGCATCTACTTTGTTTAGCAGAGACATGCTATTTCACCACTGATGGATGTATTATAGTTCATTTCAATATTCTCCTGCTGATAATCACTTTGTTCTCATTTTTGGCTCCTACAACAGTTCTGTAATGAACAAAGGAATGTTTTGTAATAGTGTTACTTAAAAATGGGATGATTTAAAAAAAAATTGGGGGAAATTGTTTAAGCTTCCGCAAGTGAGGAGAGACAGAGAACTTCTAGCTTCACGACTGCTTCCATTGTCCTCACTGTAGTATGAGCTGAGGCACGTGGAAATTACCCAAAGTGTGCTTCTCTGTCCTTTCTTCCAGAGTCTTATCAGAGTTGCATCAATAAGCTAAGAAATCCCACAGCTATTCTAAGCAGGAGTATACGAAGGTTTCAAAAGCTTCCGTGTGTATGACTGTCTGTCTGTCTCTCTGTCTCTATATATTGAGAGAGAGAAAGAGATTGACTCACAAATTTCAAATTTACTATAATTGCATTATATTTTACTGGTCCCCAAACCTCTTAGTATCCATTTTGTGTTGGGAAAACCTACAAGAAGAGAAAAAGCAGTCTCACTCACAGAATCTTAGGAGATGCTAAAGATCTCACGACACTGTGGCAATTAGCATAAATAGACCTGTCTCCAAAATGAACATTTAAATAAAACTCCAAGGAAGCTGCGGACACTCTAGGCTGCCTGGGAGGTCTGTCAGTGCCAGAGGTGGGTGAAGGTGCTGGTGTTTAAAGGATTGTGGCATCTAAAACTCACAATGTTCAAAACCCAACTTTTGTAGTGATACTGAGGATCATTCCATTGATCTTCCTAGAAAAAGGTTCTCTGATGTCACTATTAAGAATGTGAAGACCATTCAGAAATCTCCAAAACAGTTGGCTGCTTATATAACTAGGACAGCTGGAGTTGTGGAAAACCCAGATAAATGGCTAAGGTGATCTGATCATAGAAAGAAGCTTCATCAGCCCTTTTGGGAAAGGGTTTGGGGTCACTAGAAGAGGAGGTCTTGGCGTGAGGAATGAAGAGGTTTGGCACAGAGTCTGTGCTGGGTACTGAGGAACTCTGGGAGAAGCCCTCCCAGGTAAACCTGGGGTCTGTATTTATTTTCACAAAGCAGGAAAACTAAGTAAAAGTTATTTATCAAACATCAGCTTTAAAAGGCTAAGGCGCCAGCCACATACACCTGAGCTGGTGGGTTCGAATCCAGCCCGGGCCCTCCAAACAATGATGGCTGCAACCAAAAAAAAAAAAAAAAAAAGGGTGGGGGGATGTGAAAAGTGTCAGACAGAATGTCTCCAATTTGTTTTGCAAAATCTCAAACCTTAAGCAAGATCTCTGCCTCTAGCATCAAGAGACCTTTGGAATCTGGAGACTCTTTACCGTAACCATCAGGCCTGGCATTGCCACACCTCACATACACATTCTCCCTTGAAGGCCAGTTTTCTGCCGTCCTGCACGCGCACAACTCACATACCATTCTCGTGATTCTCCAGGTCTTTCAAATAGGAAGCAAGTCTCGTGTTAAAGATTAGGGCCCAGCTTCTTCCACACTTTCCAAATCCTCATCACAGAAAAAAGTCTCCTTGAAGTGGGACACGGCAAATAAAATAAATGAGCTGGCCTCTGCAGGCCACTTGCCAAAAAACGTTGCTATGATAGTGCAACATATTTGATTAAGTCCAGTGATCCTAGTTCTTTCCGAACCAAAAGCCCATCATCAAAAAACAGTGTTTAGGTTTTATTTCTTTTCTTTTCTTTTTCTTTCTTTCTTTCTTTTTCTTTTTTTTTTTTTTTACATAAATTTTCTCAAGACCACATAACAATGGCTCCAGCTCTGTTCAGCAGGAATTTAAGATTGAATGTAGTTTTAACTTTCTAGAAAAAAGGACGTATAAGTGAACTTGCAGTGTACTTGGTGAGGACAGAAGATCTTGGACTTGCGGTAGATTGCCTTCCTGTGCTCCCTAAAAGTTTACAGTAAGAAAAACAATATATCTCACTTGGTGGCTGCATGGATTTTGTGCCTCTAGTAAAGTCACTACTCAAAAGCAAATTTGAAGGATGTGTAATAGTTGGTTGAAACTGGTTTCAAGCACTCATGAAAAGATGGTGGTGAGAACCATCATTCAAAACATAAATTATAAATGACGGAAATGTTCAAATTGTAAAACAACAATCAAGTGGAGTGTGGAAACAGGAAAACCCTCTGACTTTGGGTCCAGGCTACACTGGGAAAATGGCTATGGGTGTAGATACTTATTTATTACAGTTGCATTGAGAGATTTTATCTACTAAATACCACTTGGTCATTCAAAATAGCTCTGGACTATGATTTACTGAAAAAGGTCTCCTCTGAGAACTGTGAATAGTGGAAGAAACCAAAACGATTTTTCCTTTTAAAAAGCCACATAATGAAATCACTAATAAAACCTTAACAATTTCCTTCACACTAAAGTGGAAAAAAATAATTAAGTAAGGTGAAGGCTATGTTAACCAGTTTGATGTAAGCATTCCAAATTGTATATAAAATCCGCACATTTTACCCCATAAATGCATTAATGTATACATGATTATGTATTTATGACTTAATAAAATATAAAATAAAAAAAATAAAATAAAGTGGAAAAATATCCAAAGGAGCAGCTTCAGGTTCAATGAGGTGAAAGTGCCCCATGAGACTGGCTCACCTTCGCGGCACTTGGGGTTTACGTGGTTATTTGCTAATGTTGTTTAAGGACTGCTGGGTCTTGGTGCAAGCCTGCATAGAATATAATTCATACCATACAAAAATATAAGGCAGGACGTATTACTAGAAACCACAAAAACCACTCATCATTCACCTTTTTTAAGATTGTGTTTTGTAAAAAGGCACGTAAATCTGCGCAACTATTTTCTTTCTTTTCTTTATTAAATCATAAAGAGGTAGATCACGTACACGTTAATGCATTTATGGGGTACAATGTGCTGATTTCATATACAATTTGGATAAAGCGTCAGCAAAAATCAATATTAAATGTTTTTGTCCACATTGAGATACTGTGTATGCAAAATGCCTTAATTATTAACAAGCCACAGTGTTATGATACCAATAACTGCTTAAAAACATTAAAACTAACCATGCTTCTGGCATGATAAATTATGTAATTAAATTAAGGGTTTATATTCACATAGAATGGTGTTAAAACATACTCTACACCAGAATATTTTTTTTCTTTTTTTTTTTTTGGCCGGGGCTAGGTTTGAACCTGCCACCTCCAGTATGTGGGACCAGTGCCCTACTCCTTGAGCCACAGGCGCCGCCCCAGCACCAGAATATTTTTAATAGGGCATATTGTTCCCCAGAATCATCGTGAAACACAGGTATGTGTTATCCCTATCTAATGAAAAAGGTGGATATGTGTGAACACTCCACTATATATGTCCTTGAACTTAGCTAATTTATATTCACTTTTTACTATTTATAGATTTGTAATACTTTTTGTGTATTATTTAATCTTCTTTCATTTGAGTAAATTCACTAAATAGTTCAAATAAATAAACACACACATAAAAGTAAATCTGAAACTATCTTACTCTAATTTCATATTGCCCCTTCAGTTTATGAACCTACTTTTATTTTTTATTTCTTTTTTTTATTAAATCACATAGATAAACATAAACACATAGATAAATCATACACGCATAGATCACGTACACATTAATGCATTTATGGGGTACAATGTGCTGATTTCATATAGAATTGGGAACGTCACACTGGTTAATATGTACCTCATCTCATTTACTTAGTTATTGTGCTAAGACATTTATACTCTATACTAATAGAACCACCATGTATCCTTGCATTATGCACCATAATCAAAAATTTCATGTTTAATCAAAATGAGGAGATATTGCTGAAAATTAGCCAGCCATTGTGACATTAACCTTTTGTTCAATGCCTATTGTTTTAAAAGTTCCTCCTTCATCTTTTTATGATCTTCAGGAATTTTGTGACTTTCAGATTAATCCCTTCCCCAATTACCAATATCCACCAATCAGACAATTTTGGAGACAGAAGGTGCTCCTGAGTATTTCTGTCAGTCAAAGGTAATATCCCTCCTGTGTTGTAGCAAGCAGCCAGCAGAGTCAGTTGTTACTGTGAGTCCCAAATTTGAGCTACGTACCAATCTGTCAATGATTTGCCAACAGGTTTTTCTCTCACAAATGCACCTTCTAAGAGTGTTTAAGGAAAATCTGTAAACTTTGTAAGGTACCTCTGGATAATCAACAGTTCAATGGTTTTAGTTTTGACCACTGTATTTCTAACACACACGCACACACACACGCACACACACACTCCATATTGCAGTATAGGTACTTTTTTTTTTTTTTTTTTTGTAGAGACAGAGTCTTACTTTATGACCCTCGGTAGAGTGCCATGGCCTCACACAGCTCACAGCAACCTCCAACTCCTGGGCTCAAGCGATTCTCCTGCCTCAGCCTCCCGAGCAGCTGGGACCACAGGCGCCTGCCACAACGCCCGGCCACTTCTTGGTTGCAGTCTGGCCGGGGCCGGGTCTGAACCCGCCACCCTCGGCACATGGGGCCGGCGCCCCACCAACTGAGCCACAGGCGCCACCAGTATAGGTACTTTTTTCTCACGTATATGATGATTTTCTTAGACAAAATCAGTTTTGAAATATTTCTGGCAATCTCTTAAACAACTTTTCATTTGTTTTGCTTTCATTTAATTCTTTTTAATCCCCTAAATCTCCGGTCTTGTTTCAGTGTCTCCTTTTGGCATATCTGTTTGGTATTTAAATTTGTTTATTTTGCTGGCACCATGACCTACTGCCTGCCCAAAGCATAATTCCTGAGGCTCTGCCAGCTCCTTCCAAAAAAGACTGGACTAGTTAGTTGTCCTGCCCAGCAACCTCTGTCTACAGAGGACCTGAATAGCAGCTTTAGAAGAAGTCATAACTCTGAAAGAGAAAACAAAATACCATAACCCTTTAGCCGTAAGAGTTTTGGTAACAAAGGAATAAATATATATTAGACGATAAGCAGAGCATCCCCTATTACAATCTTTCAGACATCTGTTCATTAGTGTGGGCTTTATAATAGAACCATCTGGTAAGCTTTTTAATATCCTGATGCATAGGGCATGCCTCAGAAGAATTAAATCAGATTCCCCATAGCTGAGGTCCAGGCATCAATAGTTTCTAAAGCTGCCTAGGTAGTCCCAGAGTGTGGCCACATACGAGAATCAGTGTTTCAGAGTGCAGTGAGCAACCATCTGCTATAAAAATCTCAAGTCTTTTGAGAGGAAAGTTGTGTCCATTTGCAATCAGTCCAGAATCTTTAACAAGGAACATGGAAGTTCATTAGCATTGTTGAATTCCTGTAACATGACAGAAATCGAAGACACAGCGTTCCATTATAGCCTCACTGTGATACCACGATTAAAAAGAAATGTATGTTTGGTCTCTGCCCCCCAGTACCCGACACAGATTACCTAAACCCTTGAATATAGGGACACTAGGAGACTCTTTTGTTCTCATATTTTGTCTTCAGCCCAAGTTACTGACACAAAACTCCTGTGATCTTTGGGATTTTCTGAGTGATAAGAACATCTGACACAAAGCTCCTAAAATTCCTGATGTTTCCTGAGTGATAGAAACATCTTTTTTTTCCTAATGTGACGACTTCTGGACAGCTTCTGGATGAGGGCTGGTTGAACCATGTGATTCCTTCTCACCCCCAACCTCCTTGGATGAAGAGGGATTGAGGTTGAGTTGATCTCTGATGCCCAGTGACTTAGTCGCGCCTAACAATGAAGCCTCCATTGAGACCTAGAAGAACAGGGCTCAGAGAGAATGTACAGAGGCACCTGGAGGGGTGTGTGCCTGGGGAGGCATGGGCACTCAGCCTGCTCCCACATACATCGCATCTCTTTCCTTGGTATGTTCATCTATATCCTTTGGTATATCCTCTATATTAAGTAGATAACATAAATAAAATGTTTCCCTGAGTTCCATGAGCCACTCTAGCAAATTAATTGAACCCAAGGAGAAAGTTGTAGAAGCCCCAATATACAACCAATCAGTCAGAAGCACAGGTCAAAACCTGGGGCTTGAACTGATATTTAACATGGGAGCAGTCTTGTAGGACTAAACTTGTGGGAACTGATGCTACTCCAGGTAGCTGGCATCAGAATCAAATTGAATTAGAAGGCACCTAGCCGGTGTCCATGGAGAATTACTTGGTGTTTAGGGAACCTCCCTCTGTCTCATCGGATGTCAGAAGTGTGTTCAGTGAGGTGGGAAAATCAGCATGCATTTTGTCAGACTCACAGTAAGTCCTAGTGGCCTCTGTTTTGTGGATTAGAAAAACTGAGGCTCGGATAATTTGCCCAAAGCTAAAAGAAAATTTAAGAGTCCACCCCAAGACTTTGATGCTACAGACTCCATGCTCTTTTGTACTGTACCAGGCTTTCATTACATTTCAGAGGGTGATGCCCATCACCACCGCAAATCTTATCCTATTTCAGGCCTCAGTTATTGAGTTTCATATCTGGGTTGTAGAAATTTTCTCAGAAGGGAAATGAAGAAGTGAAAGAGTTCTAAATGCACAGAGAATTCTATTTTACTCACAACGGCCATTCAATCAACCAAGCTCTGTGTCTCAGACATTCTGGTAACAGCAAATTCCTTTCTTTTGCAGGCTCCCTGGCACATAAGTACCAAGCTTCTCAGGTCACATCCACTTCAACCTCAATTTTACCCTGGGACACATGCACCTCAGCATGGTCAGCTCGGCAGCATATCAATGATGGCAAAATTTAACAGCCTTTCAAAGAGAGCGAGATGAAAAGGATTCCTAAATGCTTTTCAGCACATCCATGAATCATCTGCTTTCAATAGAGTGATATTTTAGATTCGCCCACTCAAGTTGACACCAGTTCTGAATGGCGAGGTCTCACTCTTCTTATGAAGATAAGTTCTACTCCCCCTAGTTTCCTTAATGCAGGCTTAGCACCAATGAAACTATTTCTTCTGCTGCTTGGCATGGACAGATAGAAGAATATTTTCTTTAGAAAATCCTAGAAATCATTTTAAAGCTTTAACCCTATAATTTCACAAAGACCAGGAAGCTATATACCTTGAGTATATCACTCTGGCTTCTCACCGAACTGAAAAGACATGAGATTTCATGTAAATTTTTTAATATTCAGTAAAAACCAGTGAAGATCTGCCTAGAATCCTGTATGCTTTTGTCATCAATACATTGGGGGAGATACTAGTACCTACTTCACACATTTATGGTAAAGATTACATATGAGTAAGAGAAATTGAAGGTGACTCAGCAAATTATACGGCACTTAGTAAAATGCAATAAATTTAGCAGTTTTCCTCAAATTTTTTTTAATAACTTACTGAAGTTTCCTTGTTTGAAGAGCTTCAAAGCAAATTTCACTCAAGGAAAGGAGTCTCATTATAAACAGTATTTTCATGTCTGCCAAAAAAAAGAAAGAAAGGTATGCAATCTATTGTATTTCTCTTTATTCTAGTTACCAGAAATCTCAGTGTTATTTGTGCTAAATTCTCTTCCTTGGGTCAGTTAGAAGCAATTTTATTTTTCCATTTATTTCAACATACCCACCCCTTTTCAAAGTAACATGAAGCGCATAGTGAAGAATAATGAATTTAATGGAACAAAAGTAAATAAAAGATTTTTTACAAAACAAAATAAATACCATTTACTAGAATAAAAGCATTTTTTGTCCTTGAGCTACAAGAGGACAGCCATCAATGTGTTACTATAGGAGAAATTGAGCGAACTTTGACCAGTCTGCTGTATAGATAGATGTACAGATGAGAGATAGATTAGATAAATAATTGATAGATAGATAGATAGATATTCCTCATCCTGCCTTCCTGTTTTGTTACTTGTCTTTTGTCTTTATTTCTTATTAAGGAATCATGATTTATAATACAATAATTTTATTATAAATTTTCTTAATTCTTCTGAAAACTGGAATATATCCATAAAACTGTTCTCTTTCTATTTTTTTTTTTTTCAGGATCAGAAAGTGAGAATTTAACTCAATCTTATCTGTTCAATAAATACTATATGCCAACATTTACCCTTGACCATGGGTTACAATAATGAAATTGATAAGCAAGTTCTCCAGGAGATGATGTTTTAGATTAGTCCTATCCTTTCCAGTTGGGATAAGCCAAGGAGGTAGAATTGTACCAAGATATCAATCCCCTCAATTCTTTGGGGACTGAGATGGGGTCTAGTGATGTGAGATCCCTGAAATCTGGAGGCACACATCCAATTGTGTACCCTAATACACATCCCTACTTGATGTTTATTAGGCAGCAAACACTAGTCCATTCACTCCAACGTGCATTACAAATACAGTCAATTCTCATTACTCACTAAGTGCCCTATTTTGGAACTTGCCTACTTGCCAAAATTTATTTGTAAGACCCAAATCAACAAAGCATTTTCACAATGGCTCCCAGACATAAACAGAGAGGTGACTATTTTAATTCCCTGTTATGTACTATCCAGACTGAGGCAGAACAAAATGACGGGCTGCGTTCTTGTTGAAGGTCTCACACTATAAACAGGTATTTTTTCTGTGATCCATTTAGTGACATGTCTTTCACACTTTTGTGTATTTTGTTGTTGATTTCACTATGTCCTATTACTCCAAAGCATAGTGCCAAAGTTCTGTTTAATGTTCCCAACTGCAAGAAGGCTGTAATGTGATTCATGGACAAAACAAACAAACACAAACAAACAAACAAACAAAAAACCCTTTTATTAGGAAAGCTTCACTACAATACTGGTCATGGTGCCATCAGCTATAAGTTCAGTGTAAATGAATCACCTATACATTTATTTAAATACGGTGCCTTTAAAGAGAAAATAAAGTTATACACACCTAACAGATGAGTTGTTGAGAATATTGGGTCAGAGGCTTGTAGGAACCTAACTCAGTATTTCCTGCAGGAACAATGGTCAGTATTGGCTAATCCCGGGTTTCTGGTGATCTGACAGAACACCGAGAGTGCCACTGTACTACCATTTCCTAGTTGTGCTATTATGCAAAAAAAGTGAAGAATTGTTTTAGATAGCCAAAGACAGACGACACCAAGAAAGTATCAATGAACAGAGTGATTTCAAAGATCAAATCCCATGAGGAAAATTAAATGGATTAAAGACAAGCAAGATGACCGAGAGGAACGGAACCACCTGAGGTTAGACAACGAGAAGCGTCCCGGTGGATGAGGTAGCGTCTGTGCTGAGCCCTGGACACCTCGAAAAAGCCAGCACCAAAAAGCTGGAGGCAAGGAGCAAAGGACCCAGGAAAGATAGCAAGTATGAAGACCTGACAGCAAGATTAGGCAGGGTGGGTCCCGAGAACGGAAAGGCTAGTGCACTGGGGGCAAAGGTTACTGCAGTGCAGGGAGAAGGGTGGGGAGAGCGAGTGGTAGAGAGGCCACATCACAGGGGGACTGTGCATGGGAAGGTGTGTGTATTTAAAGTATAAACAGAAACTTTTAATAACGCCAAGCAAATGATATGATTTGATAAACATTTGTTAACACTCCCGTTAGAAGCTATGTGGACAGGCCAGGAATAAACAGTGGACAGGCCAGGAAGAAAAAAGAAAGAACTGGTTAGAGGCTCTGGCAGGATCCAGCTGAGGGACAGTGGTGGCATGATTAGAATTGCAGCCATAGATATGGAGGGAAATGAGCACTTGGAAAGGGAAAGGAAAAAAAGAGAAATTAAAGTTATCTCCCGGGTGGCTTGAGTCATTTGTAGAGAATGGTACTTGGGGAAAGAAGAGTTCTGGATAAAAGAAATCACAAGTTCTGCTGGAGATTGTCTAGAATGCCATTGCACATATAACTCCAGAGTTCAGGAACAAAGTCAATGGTAGAAATGTAAACTCGGATATCATTTAAAGCCTAGATTAGATACCGAATGTGATTGCCCAGCAAGAGCAGCAGAGAACTGAACAACCAAATCCCGAATCAAACATTAAGGACAAGTTTAGGAGGAAGAAGGCAGCAGAGAACCCTAGAAGGTATTCCCGGTTGACAGAGAAAGGAAACTGGGGCTTAAAAATAATCTAATTCTCTCATAGTTATTAGAAGGGTCCTAGAATGATGTAACACTCATTTTTTGTATTGTGAAAGTTGTTGTTATAAAACAGAATAACTGTGATCTCAGCATGTTGTTATTATTATTTGTTTAATCAGTCATCACTGATGTTAAATATTTGTCTCTATTGATGTGTGGACTGGCTCTTGGAATTTCATAGCAATATTCTTTTTATAATTTTATTCAGCCACCAATGAATTAGAAGTTAGTTTCACAGCAGGTAAATCATTCCCTGCCGTAAGTTGCTAGAGACCTTTAGCTCTCAGGCAGTGAAAGGAATACGGCAGCTAAGGCCGTTCTCAGGATGCCCTGCCACAACCCATATGCTGTGTATGGTCCCTCTACACTTGACATTCTGGATTGTTTTTGGCAGCTGAGATCACCTGTTTCTAAATTAAGCAATAAAATGGTTAGATATGGCCACAGTTGCAGATGGGCAAGTCCAACGACCTTAATGATAATGTTGCTCCTTTTATTCTTATTATTATTATCATCTTACAACAGAACTTGTGGAATTTTTATTCATTTTAAATCATTTGTTGTTATAAACAGTGGAAACCTAGGCTAGCTGCCATCGACTGTGGGCACAGCTCAGAGCTCGATAAAGATGAATGTCATGCCCACACCCAGCACCATTTCCCTCTGTGTTGAAACCAAAATGAACCCGGGCTAACGACTTTTGCAAGGAAAATGTCTTCTGCCTGTCTGCCGGAGTCCCTCTGCCCTCGCTCTGCCCCATCTCTCACCCCTTGCAAACTCAGTTTCGTATTTGGAAGCTTTTGCCTTCTTTTTTTCTTTCACTTTTATCAAGACATGTGTCTAATTTATCTCTCTAGCCCCAGCAAGCAGCGCAATGGCCACTACATTCTAGGTTTTCAGTAAATGTTTAAATAACTTTCGAAAACTAATCAGTAGAACAGTTTGTTAACAGTAAAAGACGAGAGCCGTGGGGGGCCAGGGGTGGCGAAATGACAACGGGAAGTGAGAAAGGTGAGTTGGAGCCATGTTCTAGAAGACTGATGTTTTCTTGCTTAAGTTCAGAATTTCCTTTAAAAGCAGCTGGAATTGACTGAGAGTTTTGTAATTATTAAAAAGGAGAAAGATCAATTTGGAAGTGTTTTAAGATGACTTGCAGGAAAGTCAGGAAAATTGGTACTACGGAGGGCGGTGGTAAATCTAGTAACATTTTGTTAACATAATAGAGGAATGAGGAACAGTTGTGAGAAGTAGGATATGTCAACTGATTAAATATGGCTGAAGGGACAAGACATGAAAGTCGGAATCAAGATTTCCAGCTGGGTGGACTGGAGCAGTGATGGTGCCACTGACAAATACAAGGAAGTCAGGGCAGATCAAAGGGAAGCTGGCTGGGGAGGGAAAGAGAATTCTACTGTGGACCTGTCGACTCTGGTGCTATTGGAACATCTGGTGAAAACATCTCTAAAAGAAGGTGGATGTGTAAGAGCAGAGATCAGCACAGAAATCCTTCCAGCCTCCCTGGAAGATGTGGGCAATGATTAGTCTAGCCTCATTATATATGTATGTATTGAATAAAGTCCTGCTTCTAGGTATTTAACTCATTTTGATAATATTTTGAACTCATGTTTAAGATGAATTAGTAAGGTTGTGTGCGTCATGTATATCAAGTATCAACAATAAATGGTAACAGTGGATACTGAGTCCTTTCCTCCGGTTCTTCTTTGATTAGCACAGTAAAAATGCACAATGTATTCTCCCCAGAATTAATTAAATTAATGAATTAAATTAATGTATAAACTTTTGCTCATTAACGTACATATATTAAAGTACATAGATTTTTACATTAGAATTCTCACTCCATTGATGTTATTGGAAGTCTAACCAGCCTTTTAGTTACCTTAAATAGTCAGGAGACACACATAAAATGCTTTTTGGGCAAATCTAAAGTCATACAAGGGAGGCAGCTGGCCCTGGTGGATACATAGTTTTTAAAGTAAAGAGCCTCTCATCTCTCTTTTCAGCATCCAAGTTCTTTTAGACACAACTTTCTCTAAGTTATGATATTGTTGCTTTAGTGCAAAGGAATTAGGTAAAAAAAAAAAAAAACGATTAGAACTAGAAGGAATATTAGATTAGTGGGCTAATGTTGTCATTTAACAGATGAGGAAACAGGTCTAGCAGCGTATGAGTTGCCTAAGAGAAGACGGCTAATCAACACGCAGTCTTCTGCAGTCCAGTATTTCGTCCAGAGCCACATTTTCTCCAATATTGGTAGCTTTTTTAAGTGCTTTTATAGGGTAAATATATGCCAGAAGGGCAGTCCGTCATGAGAAGCCCTGATTTACAGCCTGTTGGTCAGCAGTGCAGGTGGAAACCTGGAAATTGTGACTACTGTCTGAAGGGAGAGCAGTAGAACTCAGCCCTGAACCTTATAGAGTTAAGCTTCCAACCCACCCAGGAAGGATCCTTTTCCTGGGAAGCATGTCCCTCCCAGGAAATAGTGAACGGACCAATCCAGACCTCCCTAAACTTGTCTCACCGATCTGCCCAGGTAAAGTTATGGGCAGACCAATCCTGGCTGCCCTAACCCTTTAACTCTCTGTCTGCCATCCATTGGTGGATTTCTCCCTAGTCAGGAATCTCACCCCACCTGCCCTCCAGGGGGAAGAAAAGCCACTTTGATTGCATGAATTGGATCTCCACCTTCCTTCTGTCTCCGGCCTCAGAATGAGTTTTACCTTTGGGTCTGGAACCTTTCAGAACCTGAGTGGTCTGTGCTAATTTTCAGTATTTAACATCAAAGTTGAATTGAACTGAAGTGTTGGACACAGTTGGTGTCTGGAGAGTTGAAGAATTTGTTCATATGAGGGGAAAATCTACACCTTTGATGTCAGAGCATTGTGAGTATAAACCGTTCTATCACCCCAGTCTAAGATGCTCCCTCCTGCAGTGATTGCGAGGGTCAGTTGTGGCACCAAACTACTTAGGGTTAGATTCCTACCACATAACCTAGGATAAAGTCACTCCACCTTACTGTGACTCAGTTAAACTGGGTATAATATTGACAATACCTATGTTGTTTTGAATGTTAAAAGCTGGTATGTTAATATAAATAAAAAAATTTAACTCCCTATGCCTGGCCCATGAAGATGCTAGCTATGACACCAGGCACCAAAAAAGTGCTTTTCTAGACATTATTATATTGTTTACAGAAACCTTATGAAGTAGACAATATTATCATCCACGTCTTACTGGTAAGAAGACTGAGGTTCCAAGAAACCAAAGAACTGGCCCAAGAACGCATTATAATAAATGGGAAAGCTTGGATTTTTATCTAAATTAACTACCAAGTCTCTATTTCTTCCAGTAAACCCATTAAAAACAGATTTATTTATTGAGGTGATTAATGCTAGGTGTCACAATAGGAAAAAATATTTCAGGAGCTCCAGTAGAAGTGTGTTAACTTTGTATAGTGTAACGCTATCTGATGTAGAACAGGTCTTGCTGCAAACTGAAGCTCCCAAATCTCTGTGGCAGGGCTCCAGAGAGAAGGAGAAGCTGCACCAGCCTTGAATGGCTCAACCTAGAGTCACTCAAGTCCTTCATAGATAATCCCCAGTCCAGGCTACTCACATGGACCTAATCTGACTGCAAGGCAGTCTGGGAGACGGAGAGGAACAAATGGATATTTTGATGAGATTAGCCTCTACCAAAATAAATTATTGCTTAAAATAAACATTTGGAATCTTAGATGTCCTCTTTACATTTATATTTGGGGAAAATACCTTACCAAAACTTTAATGAGAAAACTACTGTAATGAACATTATTATTTGATCTTTTTGACATACTTTCTACCTTCCCTGGAAATCTTTAATAAAACAAAGTAAGAAAATCAACCTCTGTCCAAAAATAGTTTTTTCTGTGTGAACTTCTTGAGTTGTCATCTGCCACTGGAATGAAGCCACTCTTCAGTGTGAGGGAAATAAGAAAGCAAGCAATGGTAAATAAAAGACAAGAGGGAGAACCGCTCCTGAGCGTGTCTAAGGCCCTACCTGCAGCCATTCCTGCAGCTCAGGCTAATTCCCATTCAGTTGGGCCTTACCAAGTGTTTACAGCTCAGCTATACTCTGAGCCAGAGTCCATACTGCTTAGTCAGTATCTGTGACTCTTAGGTTGTTAATTATAATAATAATAATTATTATTAGATCCTCACAATGTTGCCCAAGCTGCAGTGCAGTGGCTATTCAGAGATAAAATCATGCCGTACTACAGCCTCAAATTCCTAGTTTCAAGGGCTCCTCCTGCCTCAGCCTCCTCAGAAGCTGGGACTACAGGTGCACTGCTGTGTCCTCTTATTACTTTTTACTTTTAAATATTTTCTTTTAGTTTTGACATAAAATAATCGTACATATTTATGGAATACATAGTTATGTTCAATACATACTGTATAATGATATCAGATCAAAGTAATTAGCATATCCATCATCTTGAACATTTATAGTTTCTTTGTGTTGAGACTATTCCGTAACCTTCCTCTAGCTATTTGGAACTATATATTATTGTTAACTACAGTCATTCATCCTACAATCATATACAGCCCTAGAGTTAATGTTGCCTGGGGCCCACTGCAGTCTTCCTGGTATTCTTGGTTGGATTATTTGCCCAGAATCCTTTTTCCTTTTAGTTTGAATTGGATTTCCTTTATTTTCAACACAAAATACTTGATCACCTCATTGATTCATACAACAAATATTTTTCAAGCTCTCACAGTGAACTAGACAACATTCTACATGCCGAGAAGAGAACAGTGCTCAAAACAGAATGACAGCTGCTAGAGAACTGGCAAAAGCGCAAGACTTCTGAGAAAACAGTCGTAAACCCACCGGATTATACCATGCAAAGTATCTGAGCTCCAATAGCAGACAGTTAGTGATGAATCACTGAATGAATAAAGTGCTCATTTTATAAATCTTGCCATGTAATGAACCTTAAGAAACAAGAAGGAAATTGATTTTTTTAAATTTATTTATTTTTCCTGTTTTGAGAGAGTCTCACTCTGTTGCCAGGGTTAGAGTACCACGGGATCACCCTCGCTCACAGCAACCTCAAACTTGTGGGTTCAAATGATCCTCCTGCCTCAGCTTCCTGAGCAGCTGGAACTAAAGGCACCCACCAAACTTCCTGGCTAATATTTCTATTTTTTACTAGAGATAGAGTCTCATTCTTGCTCAGGCTGGTCGCAAATTCATGAACTCAAGGGATCTTCCTGCCCTAGTCTCCCAGAGAATTACGGGCCTGAGCCACTGTGCCCAGCTGAAAACTGATTTTTAAATGAGGCTTTTGGATAGAATTAGAGCCCTGTATTGGTTAAGAGAGAACAGGGCAGTAGTGTCACATAAAAATACACATATTATCCTGAATGATGGAAAAAAAAGTCATAATTTTTGATAGTTTTCTGGAACATTGGCATTAAAATAATTATAGTCCTTTTAATAGGTAGCACTTCTGCAATTCTATTGCTGGCACCATGCAAAAGTCCCAGGGTGAGGAGCAGATTCAAAATTGGTGTCATTTCATGAGCTTCTCCCTTCCAAACAATTTCTTTTAAATTATTAAGGATTGAAATATTCCCAAGTAGTCTGATATAAGTACTCAGGAGTTTAGAAAAAATATTTTTTTTTACAAATGCAATCTTTTGTCCTTCAATACATATTTAATATATAGCTACCTTGTTGTATGCATATAAATATAAAGAAAGTCTCTAGAAACATGGAGATACCACAATATTAGAGTCAGTAGTTGAAGGATATGTGAATCCAATTAAAGAGAAAATAATACTTTGTCACATTTAAAATTCATTTAAGTATCATATTTAATATGTTAATGCTTACTATTTTTCCTAGAATAATCCCAGCTTATTTTTTTTAAGGTATAAAGCTTTGGAGGGTTTAAAAACAAAAGTATTTCTAGGACATCACAGGGTTTTATGCAAAATACACATTTAAATTCTCATCCGTCTTAATGAACAAGAAAGATATTAACTCAATCTTTGCTAGATTATACATTACTTTAAAAATTATCATGATGATGCTAGATGTACATTTCTAAAAATAAATTATGCAATATCAATAAATCCTACATTTATGGTTCATCACTAGGATTAAAGACAAGCCAGGATTTTTACCCTCTTTCTTTTAGCCATAAAGGTTACGTTTATAAGTTCTTATTTTTGTGCCAAGGGATTCTCATTTAGAGGATTTCTTTTCCCTGGACGGAAGTATCCTGTCTTACACTGTCATTACACACCACTCACCACCATCCACATCAAATGCAATTGTACAACTGCTCCTGCCTCAAGTAAAAATTCTCCAGCTTTAGCCAGAGGCTGTGTGCTGACTGTACTATAATTTCTGTGCTACTTATTAGACTGTCAATGTGATTACTAATGAAAATTTTCATCTGGGCTTAAATTACGATGCCCCTTTCTTTTCTGAGAATGACCTGGCATGGTAGCCCCACAATTTCCGCAGGGGCTCTCCCCCATATTTGCCAGGTCTCTGCTCTACATCCTTTAGGTAAACTCTTATTCCTATGAGCCAAGAGGACTGCCAGAACATCAGGTACCATATCATAATACCAGCTCTCATATGGCCTTCTTCTTTGCTTTAAGTAGATTTTCCAGAAGTTACATATAATACGTTCACTAACAACTCATTGGCCAATAAATTTTTCTGTGGCTGGGCTTTGGTTGCAATGGATAAGGGGATGTGTAAACTTACTTCACTGGCAGTATGGCCAACTAAAAACTAGAAGAGTTATTGTTAAGGAGAGAAAGAATGAATAGTGGGATGTAGCTAGCACATCTGACAGGCATTTGTATAACTTTATACTTTTAAACAGAACCCATTCATTACCACATGAGAAGAAAGAGTATATAATACCTTCATTTACTGATGGCATTTTAACTGAGTCAATGGCAAAGTTGTGCAATGGGGACCAAGTTAGAAAAACAACATCACCCATGTATTTTGGACTGAATGTTTGTGTCCGTCCCAAATCCATATGTTGACACCCTAACCCTCAGTGTATTAGAAAATGAGGCTTTTGGGAGTTGATGAGGTCATGAGGGTGTATCCCTCATGAATGGAATTTGTACTCTATAAAGAGGGCTCTCTCAGCATTCTACCATGTGAGGACACAACTGGAAATTGGCCATCTGCAATACAGAAGCAGAGCCTTACTTCACCACTTATTCTGCTGGAGCCTTACTTAACTAGTGATTCAGATTTTCAGCCTACTGAACTGTGAGAAATAATTTTTGTTGTTTGTACTTTGTTATAGCCCAAACTCACTAAGACACCCTGCCCAGAGAAAGCTGGTCCACAGTGAGATGAGAGGGAAACAAAGCAATGAGAAGAAAAGAGAGGTGCCCTCACTTTTCCCTGAGCTAATTTAGTGCACTTTTGTTCTTAGCGATCAAAAGAATACTGAGTAGAGAAAGGTATTGGGGCATAAAACAGAAAGGAAGGAAGCGGATTTTTTTCAACACTTGCTTCCCATCACCTCCTATGTCAGTATGTTTATGCCTTACGTCTGATATTTAACCACGGAGATAAAAAGCAACTATTGAGTTATTACCAGCAAAGCAATGGATGAGTGTAGGTTATCCATCTCTAGCAGCAAGGAAACCAGTGTTTTTAAGATTTTGTGTTCTATACCACCACAATGAGAAGACACCCACCTTGACCCACAAGTACTTTGTCCTTTATGGACCACTAATGTTGGGGCTGGGTAGCAGACGAGGTCAACTTCCCACTCAATACCTGTTCCCAACCAGATTCCTCTTTCCATCTTCTCCTAGAAAGCCTAGAAAGCTAAACATTTAACTCAGCTTTCACTCCGCTAGTCATGCAACAGTCCCAGACAATTCTATAAGTGAATGTCTCTGGAAAAAGATTCCTTTCTTGAATAAAAACATAAGTCATCAGGAGAAGAACAACTTTAGTTTTTCTACTTTCTACCTCTTCGGATCTTAATGTGAAATTTACAGAAATCTCCACCATCTTCAAACCACTAACAGTGTCTAGGTGGAAAGGTCTTTCTAGTTCTCTGACATTTTGAGCAGTTGCACCAACTCTGAGCTGCCTGTTTTAAAATTCTTAATGTGTGAACAAATAAATTTCAAGATTCAAAGTTATTCTTTATCATCTTTTTCTTTGCTTGTAGCTAAGCCCGTTATAAACAAGTGATTGGCATCAAAAGGGTTTTCTCTTTGTTTGCCATTCTATTAACCCTAAGATCTACTAAAATTATTGTGCCCTGATGTTCCAAGGATACTTCCTCATGTAACATCTTCTTCCCAGGATTCCTTCAAAGTTTCTTCTGCCTCCTCTACTATCAAACCTAGAACAGTAACTAACATCAGGGCTACCCCACAGGCTAACCTGTTGTTCCAGCATTAGCAGTCTTTTCACTAGGAAGGATATTGTGTAAACACTTGTCTTAGCCTGTAGACAGGCACATGCTTACCTCTTCTGAAATTGTGCCCCCTGTTGATCCATTCCTTTTCTGTACAGACTAGATACCATGGCAAACCAGACCCTTGTCTGCCATCATTTCTCTGATTTAGTTCATAGGAGGGCATCCATCCCTTCCTTACCATGTCAAGGTGGCTGCTCCTCCAATGGAAACTCTCTCTTCACACACACATACACAGTCTCCTGAAGAACTAAATATTTAGAGATGCTACCTTCATTTTTGTTCTGAGATCCTCATTATATTTTATGATTGAATGTTTGATCTCGCAACAGTTGTAGAATTAATTTTATCCCCACTTTGAAAAGAATAACTTGCCTAAATTTCAGCAGCTGGCAAAGAAGACAGGATTAAATGCCATATACAGTTGAGAAGAAAAAAAGGACAAGTTAAATGACTTTGAAAGCAGCAAATAAGTGATGAGTGGCACAAACATTAAGTTACTTTAGTAGTTCAAAGGAAGAATAAATGTGAAAAGGAAGATTGTTTTAGTATTTAACAATCACCAATAAGATTAGTCATAATTACATTCATCTGTTTATCCTGGCTCATGCTGTCCTTTGAGTAGTTCTCTACCAAGTATTACAGTCACAGAATGAACAGGTTATTCAACTCTTCTCAGGCTGCGTGAGACTGATTTAGAGAAAAGAGAATCCAAGCCACAGCCACCCAAGAGAGAGGAAGCAAAGTTGTTGAACAGCTTGATGATATTCCGGTCAATGACCTCTTGGCTGTTGATGGTTGAGTACCATTCATCACAAACTGACCTGGGTTAGATCTTAATAAAGAGCTTGGAAATTGTAAAAACATGCTTCACCAAAGGAGAACTCGGTTAAGGAGTTCTCAGTTTTTAAATAAATGCAGGAATTGAACATTCTCAGAAAATAGCATCTTCCAGTATAAAGGGTTGTTGACATGGGACTAGATTTTTTTTGTTCCTCATTCAATAAGCATTGCCCTTTAGATGAAGCACTGTACTAGGATCTGAGCATTGAGAAATTACTGAGACTTTGTGTTCCTGGGAGGGAAAAAAAGAATCAAATGGAGGAAAAAGAAAGAAAAGGAGAGGAGGAAGAAAAATATTTTATTTGGAACCAATGTGAATAAATAATTAATTATGTTCAGACTTGTATTTTGATGCAAAGAAAATTAATTAGTTTGTTCACTTATTTATTAAACAATTAATTATTAAAAATCAGGGCTGAAGGTATTGTCTTGAAAGAGTTAAGATTTCTATTCCAGTGAAGCTTACCATCTAGAAGAAGCAAGAAAGAGTCAACAATGTCATCTTACGCAGGCCACATAATTGTCTGGGATTCAGTTTCTTGATAAGTAAAATAAAGTGGCTCTCCCTGCCTTTCTTAACTTTACTGGTTGATGGAAACATCAAAAGAAATAATGTCTTTAAAACAATTCTACTTTTTAGATTATAAACCATTTTACAAATGCAAATAGAATTTTTTCCACTTGGCCATATTCACCCAGTGAAATTTAGTAATGAACAAGAAAATCATAGGCTAGCAAGGGCGAATTCAGCACTGTAAATGCACTGTAAACACTAGGAAAATAGGGAACATATATGACAAATATTTCTAGCTATTGGTTGATGGCAGATTGTCTTAAAAGCCTTTGGTATAACAGATGACAAAAAGCACCCAATGAGACATCCATATAATAAACCACGTACCCTCTTGCCCATATATGACTACAGGAAGACGTACCCTGGACCCTTCTAAAAATATGCCCCATTTGGCTTAAAATGTGTGCCAAAGAACAGAGAAAAGATGATTAAGTGGGACATTTCTATGAGTAGACACATAAGCTCCCTAAAAGATTTGCCATCTTTGAGACTGAAGACTCATGATCTTCCAATAAAATCCCATACCCTGGCTGGGTGCAATGGCTCACATCTGTAATCCTAGCACTTTGGGAGGTGAAGGCAAGATGACCACTTGAGCCAAGTAATTCAAAACCAGCCTAAATAACATAATGAGACCTGTTTCAAAATAATTAATTACTTTTAAAAATAATCTTCTGTGGAAGAAACAATGGTATTTGGGACATCTGTAAAAAAAAATCCCTGTGTATATCACACAATTTCTTTTTATCCTTTTTTTAATAATCAACTTTTAAAATTTTAGGACAATTTTAAATTTATAGAATAATTGCAAAGAAAGCACAGAGTTCCTACATTTCTGACACTATTTTAACCTATCATTAACATTTTACATTAGTATGGCACGTTTTTCACAATTAATGAACTAATACTGATACATTATTATTAACCAAAGTCTACACTTAATTCATATTTCCTCAGTTTTCCCCTACTGTTCTCTTTCTGTGTATCAATACCTCATCCAGAATACATTACACTCAGTCATTGCTTCTCCTTAAGGTTTCTTTGGGTTGTGACACTTTTTCAGACTCCCCTGTTTTTGATAATCTTCACATTTTTGAGGATGACTGGTCAGATATTTTATTTTTTAATTTCAAATTTATATGAAGGTAAACATTTTTAGGTTACATTGCTCTCACTTGTAAGGTAAAGTTCAAATGGAAGAAGAGCTCTTCTCTCAGGGCAGGAGTGCTGAACACCCTCACATTGTGCACATTAGATGAAATCCTATCAATTGCCTTCCCTAGTCCTGCCAAATGCCCTCCTGCTCCCATCTCTCTTTTCCCACCTCTTCCCTCCCCTTACCAGACTATATTCATGTTTTATCATGCATATGGGTATGTAATGTTTATATATTGGTTTCATATTAGTATTGAATACATTGGATTTTTTTCCATTCTTGAGATACTTTATTAAAGAGAATGTATTTCAATTCCATCCAGGACAACATAAAAGATGTAAAGTCTTCATCTTTTCTTATGCCACAGTTTGTTAATCCATGCATGGGCATTTGGGTTGCTTATGAATTGAACTGCAATGAACATTCTGGTGGTGTAAATGTCTTTGTGGTAAAATGATTTTTGATTATCTCTGTAGATACCTAGTAATGGAATCGCGGGATCAAATGGAAGATCGACATTTAGTTGTTTAAGAATTCGTCATGCTCGTGGCTGGGAAGAATCAACATTGTTAAAGTGCCCATACTACCCAAAGAAATCTACAAATTTAATGTAATCCCCATCAAAGCATCAATATCATACTTTGTAGAACTTTAAAAAATAGTCCTTTGTTTCATGTTGAACCAGAAAAAAATCTGGATAGCCAATACAATTCTTAGAAATAAAAACAAATTGGGAGGCATCATGTTAGTAGACTGCAAGTTGTACTACAAATCTATAGTTATCAAAACAGCATGGTAGGGCCCCAAAATAGAGACACAGATCTATGGCACAGAATAGAGGATCTAGAGATGAACCCAGCCACATATCACCATTGGATCTCTGATAAGCCAAACAAAAACATGCACTGGGGAAAAGAATTCCTATTTAGTAAATGGTGCTGTGAGAACTGGTTAGTCACAAGTAAGAAGTCTAAAACTAGATCCACACTTGTCACCATTGACAAAAATTGGTTCTTGCTAGATAAAAGATTTAAATTTAAGATATGAAACAATAAAAATTCTAGAAGAGAGTATGGGGAAAACAGTTGAAAATATTGGCCTGGGAAAAGATTTATGAAGAAGACCCTCCAGCAATTGCAGCATCTCCAAAAATAAATAAATGGGATTTAATCAAACTAAAAAGCTTCTCAACACCCAAGAATACCACAACCAAAGCAAGCAGCCAGCCTTTGGAATGGGAGAAGATTATTGCATGTTATGAATCTGATAACTAGTATCTACAGAGGCCTGATAACTAGTATCTACAGAGAACTCTAATCAACAAGAAAAGAACATACAACCCCACTTATAAGTGGGCAAAAGATTTGAACAGAAACTTTCTGAAGAAGACAGACACATGGCTAACAAACACATGAAATAATGCTCATCATCTTTAATCATCAGAGAAATGTAAATCAAAGCCACTCTGAGATATTACCTAACTCCAGTAAGATTAGCCCACATCACAAAATCTTAAATCTGCAGATGCTGGTGTAGATGTGGAGGGAAGAAAATACTTGTATACTGCTAGTAAGATTGCAAACTAATACAGCCATTGTGGAAAGAAGTATGCAGAATTCTTAAAGAACATACCATACAATTTCTCATTAGATTATCACCTAAACTTTGCCAGTGAAGCATCTTCTCTTATCCCAGGACAGATTATATTTCTGGAACATTCCTGAGAAGGCATGTCAACATTATTATTGTAAAATGGTTAAGCAGACCCACGGCCCCTTTTAGTCATCTCAGCTGAAAGCAGTCATCTCCTACACTCCTATAGAAACTTGAAAAACTCAGAAACTTAGTGAACATGGTTGAATTAAAATTATTTCTAACTGTTGATTGCTAAAGCGTTTTTAAAAGTTCTCTCTACCTAACTACTATGGGTACAGAGGGCTCAACTCATAGTTTTGGCATTTGAGTGCCTCGGTAAAATCTCATCTGTAAAATCTGTTTCAGAGTTTAATTTCCATTTTTCTGACTGATCCCATTTTTTCACTTTTATCCTCAGCTTCTCACCCTCACCCCCCCCCATTTATTTGAAGTAGAGGCAGCAAACATGGCTTGTCAAGTGAGGTAGGGTTAAATACGAGGCTGGCAAAAGACATGTTTTTAAAAAATGTCATGGAGAATAACAGAAAAAAGCTCAGTGCACAGCCTGGCCTGACAACTTGCTCTTGTCAAGAGAGAGATGAAGATTAATAACGTCCATCAAGGTGAAAAGGAGTAATAGCCATTAAAGATCAAAAGGGCAAGAGCAAGAAATGCAGATAGATAAGTAGCTTGATGTGGGAGACTAGCAAGTGAAAATACCCTGATCAATCCTAATACTAAGACATTGACCTCTGGCCTTTGACCTTTTCATCTTTGTTGCCTAAGGTTAGTAGAATATGAAAAAGAGGAATTCAAGGCCAAAGGAATACAGAGAAGTGGAAAAGCAGCTGAAACAAAGAAAAGTAGAAACATGTTTTGTACTTGTCAGTCTTTAATACACTCTAAGACTTTAGATAGTCTCAAAAACAATACCATGTAGAGGTATTCAATCAACAAATCAATATTGAATGACTGTTACATTTGTGGAAGAGAACAGGATCTGTTCCAAAATAAACAACAGACTCTCTTGCCCATCAAGACTCTCTTAGAATCTAAGGAGGGAAATGTTACTTATATTTGAGTAACTTCAAGTTAAATGACTACAGAAGAGGAATTAAATGCTGTAAGAATTCAGAAAGGGCAGAGTTCATTCTCCAGCTGCGAGACTAAGGAGATGCCAAGTGGAGACAGAACTTCAGTTGAATCTTAAAGGATGGGAAAAGTTTCAATAGGTAGAAATGAAAGAGAAGATTAATAAAAAAGAATGAGCCAAGGTTACTATAAAAGGCCAAAAACTTCAAGAACCAGTTTTTGGCAAGAGTACAAAGTAAGTAAAAGGAGGAACTCTTTTTTACTTACTCTTCCAAGGAGGAACTGGAAGGTGAGGTTGAAAACCAAGGTACCTAATAAACTCCACTAAAATAAAATTCTGATTAAGAAAATAAAGAGCAAGGGAGAAGGCAAGATGTCCCACTGGAGCCAGCTTTCCGCAGAGGTTCCCATCCAAAAAGAGAGTTAAAGGATAGCAGTTTAGCAAGTAAGCTGATGGTTTGGAGTTGAGCCAAGAGAGAAGGTTGAAGAGCGCACATCACACCTGCTAAGGCAAGCTTTTACCCCAGGGAAACAAGCAATAGGTACAAAAATCCATCACCAAGAACAGGAATTCCTCTCCCATGAGAATGGCTCACAGAATAGTTTCTAGAAATAAGGGAGCAGAGTTCAGTTCTCCTCCTATTTTATCCCATGAGAGAGACGCTCTAAAAACCGAAACTCCCTCCCCAGAGAGGACCCACTAGTGTGCCATGGCACTCTCCCACCAGGCATGAAACTGAACATAGACTCTATGCACAATTCTGAACTCCCAGCGCTCCCCTCCACTCTCATCCTGAGGTCTGGAAGCCTGTCCCCTGTGGAGTCCAGGCTCTTGGACATTTTCTCAAGAGGTATGGACAGGCTTGGCCAGTTGCAGGTCTGTGCTGATTCTGTGGCATGGGTGTTGTTGTGTGACCGGAGATGCAAACGAATAGCAGCTTTGCCATGGGTGTAAACTCACGCCTGTAATTATTAGGTCAAGAAACAGACTACGTGGGATGGGATGGCATGTAGCGAAATTCTTTATTCGGGGTTTTGATTTTATACCTTTCTAGTCATGTACACACTTAATCTATTATCTGTTAGTTTCACCATTACCTCATTTTGCCTATCTGAAATGAACTTGAAATATACTGTTACCATATTAACACAATCACTTTTGTAGTAAACATCTTCTTCTAAACACTGACTAATCTCTGGGCAGGTATCTAAATAAAGATCAGAAGGAAGAAAGTAGCCACAGGGGAACAGAGTTAATGGAAGAGTATCTTCAAGCATTCACTCACTTTACTCAGTATGAAGTAACGACTGTGTCTTTTCCTCAGGGCAGAGCACCTATAGACCTCTGACAATATGTTGTTAACGTACGTCAACCCTCTGGCCCGTATCTCTGAGGAAGGGCGGCATGCCCTTTGATCTCAGGCTTCACCAGTACACAGCTTCAGAGAATGGGCTTGTGGAATTTTTAACTACAGGCAAGCTAATTCTGCATGTGTCCCAGGGGGGCCCAGGTCCCTTAAGTCTCTGGAAAAATACCAAGCCATTTTAAACTCACACTGAGTTCACTTTGTGTGCTTGATGTAGGATATGTTTATTTCTAAATATTATCCTCAGGTATATATCTTTGAAACAGGATATGGTTTAGTTTTTCTTTTGTAATTAGACAACTTCTGTTTTGTAACTGCTAAGTTAATTTTATTTACATTATTTTATTGATAATATCTGGAACCGTTTCAACCATATTAGTCATATTATAGGTGAACAGCTTCTACTTTGTCTATGCTGTTTTCCCCTCTTACCTCTTTTAAAATGTTTAGTTTGTTACCCTTTTATATTGTTTCTACCTACATGGATTTGAGCTTATTTACTGTATTTTACACTTTCAGTGTTTTTCTTTTGATATCTTATCATGCATCTTTAACAATCTAATAATATCTAAAGTTCATTAGCATGTCAGCCCCAAACAAAAATCAAACCTCCCCCCCACCACACATGCATTCATGGAAGCACCTGAGAACACGCACGATCTGGTTACTTTCCTTCTGATTCAAGTATTAACGTTCTCTATTATATCACTTTTTAAAACTGGACTTTATCATCATATGTTTTTGTTACTACCATAGAGGTTTCGATTTACATTTCTGTTCCCACTTTCTTTGCTCTCCGTTCCTTCCTGCATCTTAGACCTTCCTCCTCAGGACATCTTAGTTATACAATAATGTCCAGTTACAGAAAACTCTTGACCATTATTTCACTTAAAATTGCTTCTATATTCTCTCTATTGTCTTTCTTAGGCACTCCAACTAAAGATATTTTGTGTCATTTTAAATTGTCCATTATGTCCATTTTATATTTATGATCATTGTATCTCCCATCTGTATTCTGTTGTATCTACTGATCATTTATAAACCATGCCTTCAGCTGTATCTAATCTAATCTATAGTTCACTCATTGAGCTTTTAATTTCAAAGTATATTATTTATTACTTAAGGTTCCACTTTTTTTTTTTTCTTTACATTTACTTAGTAGTTTGGTTTATTTAAGAAGTTTGATGTTTATGAAGTCTTGACACATGAACAAATTTTTTTTATTGTTGATCATAGTCACTTTGTTGCACTATCAAATTTTTCAATCCATCTAACTAAATTTTTACACCCATTAATATCCCCACTTAATCCACTCCACCTCCACTACCATTCCCAGCTTCTGGTAACTTTTTAAAAAATTTTCTTGATCATTTTCAATAATCTCTTATTCCTTGCTTATTTTAATACTAATTTTAAAGCATATAGGGTCAGAGGAGATCAAACTATCACTCTTCATACAAGCTATGAAGGTATATCTGGAAAACCCCAGGGATTCTAGTGTAAAACTCTTAGAAGTAATCAAGGAATACAGCAGCATCTCAGGTTACAAAATCAATACTCATAAATCTGTAGTCTTTATATATACTAACAATAGTCAAGCTGAAAAAACAGTCAAGAACTCTATTCTGTTCACAGTAGTGCCAAAGAAGATGAAATATTTGGGAGTTTACCTAACTAAGGATGTGAAAGATCTCTATAAAGAGAACTATGAAACTCTAAGAAAAGAAATAGCTGAAAATGTTAACAAATGGAAAAACATATGATGCTCATGGCTCTGAAGAATCAACATTGTTAAAATGTCCAAATTCCACTGTCATACTTTAAAGATCTTGAAAAAATAATACTTCATTTTATATGGAATCAGAAAAAGCCTTGAATAGCCAAGACATTATTCAGAAATAAAAACAAATCATGAGGAATCACACTATCAGACCTCAGACTATACCGTAAATTAGTAGTGATCAAAATAGCATGGTACTGGCACAAAAATAGACAGGTAGATGTATGAAACAGAATTATGACTAAGAGATGAACCCAGCTAATTACCATCTTTTGATCTTCAATAAGCCAATTACAAACATTCAGTGGGGAAAAGAATTTAACAAATGGTGCTGGATGAACTGGCTGGCGACCTGTAGAAGACTGAAACTGGACCCACACCTTTCACCATTAACTAGATAGACTCTCACTGGATTAAAGATTTAAACTTAAGACATGAAACTATAAAAATACTAGAAGAAAGTGCAGGGAAAACTCTTGAAGAAATCAGCCTGGGTGAATATTTTATGAGAAGGAACCCCCAAGCAATTGAAGCAACACCAAAAATACATTTCTGGGATCTGATCAAACTAAAAACATTCTGCACAGCCAAGAACACAGTAAATAAAGCAAGCAGACAGCCCTCAGAATGGGAGAAGATATTTGCAGGTTATGTCTCTGACAAAGGTTTAATTACCAAAATCCACAAAGAACTCAAATGTATTAGCAAAAAAAGAACAAGTGATTCCATCTCAGGGTGGGAAAGGAACTTGAAGAGAAACTTCTCTGAAGAAGACAGGCACAAGGCCTACAGACACATGAAAAAACGTTCATCATCCTTAATTATCAAAAAAATGCAAATCAAAACCGCTTTGAGATATCATCTAACTCCAGTAAGATAAACCCACATCACAAAATCCCGAAACCAGAGATGTTGGCATGGATGTGGAGAAAAGGGAACACTTCTTCACTGCTGGTGGGAATGCAAACTAATACATTCCTTTTGGAAAGATGTTTGGAGAACACTTAGGGATCTAAAAATAGACCTGCCATTCGATCTTTCAATTCCTCTCCTAGGTATATATCTAGAAGAACAAAAATCACTTTATAACAAAGATATTTGCACCAGAATATTTATTGGAGCCCAATTCATAATTTCTAAGTCATGGAAGAAGCCCAAGGGCCCATTGACCCACAAATGGATCAATAAATTGTGGTATGTGTACACCATGGAATATTATGCAGCCTTAAAAAAGATGAGGACTTCACTTCTTTCATGTTTACATGGAAGGAGCTTGAACATATTCTTCTTAGCAAAGTATCTCAAGAATGGAAGAAAAAGTATCTAAAGTACTCAGCCCTACTATAAAAATAATTTATAAATACCCAGACTTTCATATGAAAGCTATAACCCAACTATAGCCCAAGATGAAAGGTAAAAAGGAGAGGGAGTGGAGGGGGGAAATGGGTGCAGGGAGGGTAATTGGTGGGACCACACCTACAGTGCATTTTACAAGGGTACAAGTTAAATCTACTAAGTGTAGAATGTAAATGTCTTAACACAATAACTAAGAAAATGCGGTGAAGGCTGTGTTAACCAGTTTGATTCAAGTATTTCAAATTGTATATAAAAACCAGCACATTGTAACCCATAATTGAATTAAGGTGCACAGCTATTATTTAATAAAAAAATTGGACAATTATGACAACATACTGTAACAAAAGTTAGGTGAATATACACTCTCAAAAAAAAAGAAAAAAGAAAGAGCTTAACAGAGATGTAAGTATGAATCAGTAATGATCAATTCCTTAATTCCACCATAAAGAGAACATCTCTGTACAGTTATTAGACACAAATCATAAAATGGGCACTGCACCAGATATTTAGAGAAACTAAGTACTTTTTTCAGGATAGAGGTACCTTATTGCTTGGACCAGTTTCACATACAAACACGATTTTCCCAGTTCTCTAATAAAAATAATGCTCAAATATTTCCAAGAGTATGTTATGAATCTAATCTATCACAATAGAGAAGTGCTGATGGTCTGATTGAGCAACACATGGGTTGACAACTGGTTCAATCCATGTGTTGCTATATCAGAATACCTCTTGGTATTCACATACTGAAACTCTAAAGAACTTGCCTATTTGTCATAACTACTTTGTTCTCCAATTTTCATGATGAAATAAATTAGAAACTGTCACTTAAACTGGTTTTGTAGAGGAATTTATGTAACTTTGAGTGCAGCAGAAGTAAGCTGGATACAGCAGTAAAATCAGACAGTTTTATGAGAAAGTTTGGGAAGGATAAATGTAATTGATGTCAAATATATCCTGGCTTCCTGCATAGATAAGGACAGACATATGCCCCATTTCCATTAAACTATAAAGAATGTAGCTAAAAGCAAACAATTCTGTGTTGTGTGAAGAGTCTTTAAGAGATTCTCTTGGATAAATCTTGAAAGTCTCTCTAATAAGGATGAATAGAATAAAAATTATTTATAAACTTAAGATGATATGTGGTTTTTGCTTTGCTTACATCTTAGGCAGAAATACTCAGATTTTCCGAGACAATGGTGAGAGCCAGAGGAAAATGTTAATAAAAAAAATCATAATTCTCCTTTACCACTTTGTGATGGTCAAAACAAAATCACGCTCCATGAAGAAGATAAATGTAGTAAAACACTTCAGGGATGTAGCAGTCAAAAGGAAGTTAAACACTTAAATTTTCCCCCTTGAAGAACATTATTTTAACAGTAGCAGAGCCTGATTTCTAAGTCATTTGGATATTACTAATTTACATTATCTTTTTCAATCTATGACATCTATTTTTGTTGTACCAATATCCATATTTCACATTTATATTCTTTGTCATAAAAGATCTTCTGAATTATATATACTTTTTTATAATTATAATAAAAGGGTAATTGAGTTAATATTTATATTTAACTCTGCCTATAAATTTCCTTCTATTCCACTTTTTAAAAATTATCCAGGTTTGAAATCTAAAGTTATCTGAGGAACAATCTCTGTTCTCTTGTTTCTGAAAATCTAGATTTATTAAGGGAATTATGCCAGATTATGACAGAGAGGGAGGAAAGACTGGAAAGCAGCTGAGGTGAGGAGATGTGTTAGCAAATCATTCTCAGATTAAAGAGAAGACATCGTTTTGAGGTTCCAGAAGTGTCATTATCAAATTTCTGTACCTTGTCAGAGATGAGAATTGAAATGACAGAAGGAGATGCTTCTTCAAAGCCCTTGGCCTCTGCAAAGGGTACTTTCAAGAGACCCTGAGGGTTTAGACAACCCAGTGCGCAAACTCAGCGTGACTGAACTATCTCACTCTGAATTAAATATTCTCAACCTTTGCAAGATCTGGGGCTGGGGTGGGTGGGAGGAGGAGAATTCTGGCAATATTTGAGACTGAATTTCTTACCAACCTAATGGAATGACAGCACACATTCCAATTCATTTTTATTTATAAAATTACTATAATATTCTTGCACAACTACTTTTTCATTAAAATTTATACTTGATATTGAGCAAAGGCATCATGTAGTATCAATGAGCTGTTTTAGTTCTCATTGAATGCAATAATTTTTATCTGTAGTTCTAGAATTTTGAAGCTAAGCAGTATTTTGGCTTATATCTCTTGTTTAACATTTGGAAAGCAAAATATGAAGATAAAAAAATTCCCCTTTTCCAAAAAAAAAAAAATGACTTTTACTGTGCAATTTTTTTTACCATCACATTGTATTTAGTTATGTTTTTCTTTTCTACCACTCATCCTTTCTTGCAATAGATGGATAAAGAAACTCCAAATTGTCATTAGCCATTCTTAATATAAATATGTATTATTATTCCTATATGACTGGAAAAATTTCTGATAAACAAGATCTATCATTTGAAAACACTTGTAGTGGAAAAGATATTATTTAAATGATCATAGATGGCTACTGAGAAATATGCAATCCTTTTTAGACATGATTGGGACCAGCTGATTTAAATTTGGAAGTTAACACTGCACATTAAGGCCACTGCATTCTAAGATCATCCATTTACTCAACTCTTTATCAGTTCCCTAGAAGACGCCTTTTTCTTTTTTTGTCTTTTCCTTGGCAATAAATAAGCAAGCCCTTTATGGAAATTATTTATGGTTCTGTGAAGTGTGATATTCCTTTGAGGAAACACTGGGTAAGCCTCTTCTATAGACAAGTTCTAATACATTCTAAAGCTCCACTTTGTTCAAACAAGTCCCTTAGAAGGCTTGGATCACATTTCCATGAAATCTATAACTAAGTTGACAAATGCATTAATAGAAGAAAAGGTGCATTGCTGGTTATAAGGAGACAACCATGTAGTTACTAATATGCAATGGGATTTTAGGCAGTTTAATATTTCTTGAACCTCAGTTTTCTTAAGTGCACCAAAGTAAATATATGCTGGCTAATATTCCTTTCAGAATTTATATTCAAGTTGTCTGATTAAACAGCACAATCTATTCTTAGAGGATGAAGTTGAATCTGTTGATTTCACGACATTGGACTATGATTGTTCTCTGATGCTATGTATCTAGATCAAGTGGTTCTCAACCTGTGGGCTGCCACCCCTTTGGGGGTCGAATGACCCTTTCACAGGGGTCGCCTAAATACAACCTTCATATCAGATATTTACATTATGATTCATAACAGTAGCAAAATTACAGTTATGAAGTAGCAACAAAAATAATTTTATGGTTAGGGGGTCACCATAACATAAGGAACCATATTAAAGGGTTGTGGCATTAGGAAGGTTGAGAACCACAGATCTAGATGATTCTCTAAAGAATCTGGGGACCTCAACACTATTCTTATTTTTCTAATAACTTACTTAGAAAAAAAATTTACTTTCCTAATACATTTATTAAATTTATTGAAAGTATTAAAGGTTAGAAAAAGGTGGCAGAAAAAATTATCTAAAAATTAGAACTAAGGAAGAATGATAAAAGTGAGAATATTTTTAATATTATGGTGAGGACTTTATAATAATCCCACCACATTTTTTTACTCTCTTGTGAAACTAAAAGTTTAAATGACACAAGTCCTAGTCATTTCACAACCCTCTGAAGTAAGAGGTTAGTTTCTAGAAAACTGATAAGTGGTGATTTTTCTTCCTTGCCAGATAAAAAAAGGTTATGGAAACACTGTCTTATAGGACATAAACCTTTTTTCATCATTCCCTTCGTCATTGACTACATAAACCCCCATTCCTCAGACACTCCTTGAATTGTTACCAAAACCTCTGCACTTATCCCTGAGGATACATCAGAAAAACAGGGACAAGTGGTCTGAGGAGAAGAAAAGAGAAATTTTGCCAGCAGAGGAAAATTACAGAATATTATCACAAAATCAAACTTCTCCCTTGTAGATAGAAGCCCAGAACTTTTAAATGTTGTGATTAATCCCTTAATCCCATTTGTTGCTAAGACAATTTTGTGGCCTTCAGCCATTTAATCCCATCTTCAGCCAAAATGATCTGTGGATCTTGCTGACTCTTCCCAGATGTTTCCCTTAAAAACAAAGAACAGAAAACATTCCCTTGCACTCCTGATCACTGGGCTGAGGCCAAGATGTAACCTTCAGTTTTCAAAAAGTCGGAGAGATAAAAAATAATTTTGCCATCAAAACGGCCTGGTATTGGCACAAAAAGTAGAGATAGACGTATGGAACAGAATAGAAAACCAAGAGATGCTATCTGATCTTTGATAAACCAAACAAAAGCATACAGTGGGGAAAGAATCCCTATTCAACCCATGATGCTGGAATAGCTGGATAACCACATGTAAAAGACTGAAACTAGATTCACATCTTTCACCACTTAAAAAAATTGATGGAGAAAAGATTTAAATATAGGTGGTGCCTGTAGCTCAGTGGGTGGGACACTAGCCACATTCACTGAGGCTGGCGGGTTCGAGCCCAGTCCGGGCCAGCTAGAACAACAATGACAAGTGCAGCAAAAAAATAGCTGGGTGTTGTGGCAGGTGCCTGTAGTCACAGCTGCTTGGGAAGCTAAGGAAGGAGAATTGCTTAAGCCCAGGAGTTTGAGGTTTCTGTGAGCTGTGACACCACGGCACTCTACCAAGGGCGACAGCTTGAGACTCTGTCTCAAAAATAATAATAATAAAATAAAATAAAAATTTTAAATATAAGACATGAAACAATAATCATAGAAGAAAGTGTGGGAAAAATTCTTGAGGATGTAAGACTGGGGAAAGATTTTATGACAAAGACTTCAGTTTCAATCCCAACAACAAAAGTAAATACATGGGACTTAATTCAGCTGAAAAGCTTCTGCACACATAAGAACACAACAATTAAAGCAAATAGACAACCTTTAGAATGGGAAAATACATTTGCATATTATGAATCAGACAAAGGGTTGTTAACTAGAATCTACAGAGAACTCCAATTAATCAACAATAACAGAGTAAACAATCCCATCTACCACTGAGAGACATGAACAGAACCTTCTCTGAGGAAGACAGAATAGCTAACAAGCATTTGAAAAAATTTTCGTTGTCCCTAATCATCAGAGAAATGCAAAACAAAACTACCCTGAGATATCCCCTAACCCAGTGAGAATAGCCCACATCACAAAGTCTCAAAGCTTCAGATGCTGATGTGGATGTGGAAAGAGGGGAATACTTTTATACTGTTGGTGGGATTGCAAACTAATACAACCTCTTTGGAAAGAAGTATGGAGAATTCTTAAAGAACAAATTAGACCTCTCATTTGATCCTACAATCCCATTACTAGGCATCTACCCAGAAGAAAAAAAAATCCTTTTATCATAAGGACATTTGCACTAGATTGTTATCACAGCTCAATTTACAATCACCAAAATGTGGAAACAACATAAATGCCCATCAACCCAGAAATGGATTAACAAACGGTGATAGAAGTATTCCATGGAATACTATTCAGCCATAAAAAAGATGAAGACTTTACATCTTTTGTATTAACCTGGATTAAGTTGAAACACATTCTTCTTAGTAAAGTATCACAAGAATGGAGAAGGAAGAATCCAATGTACTCAATTCTAATATGAAGCCAGGACAGAATCTAACACATGATCATATAAGAGAAAAACTCAGATAAATTCAAAGTGGGGGAAGGGTGAGCAAAGGAAGTGAGGGGGGGAGGAGGAAGGGGATGGCTGTGCTCCCACTTAATAGGCACAATGTTAGGGAGTATGGCACACCTCTTTAGGGTGGGACACAATTATAAGAGAGACTCTACCTAGCAAACATTGTAACCTATTTCTTTGTACCCACAAGTTAACCTGAAATAAAATTAGTTAACTAGTTAATTAAAAATAAATTATTTTTAAAAAGAAAATATTTTTGTCATTTTTTTTCAGGCCATTCCCTCTGCAATAAAATCAATTCTTGTCATTCTGCTTATTTCCTCATTAATGACAAAAAAAAAAAAACTTTAGGTCCTGCAAGGTTACCTATTTATATGCAGATTTGATTTTAACAGTTTAAAAACTGACCTTTTAGAAGTGGGATACTCCTTTCTTTGAGGAAGCCCTAGAAGAGTCTCCTGTGTAGACAAACAGTCTCCTGTTTAGACATTTCTAAAGCTCCACTTTGTAAAAACAAATTCCTTAGATGGCCTGGATCACATTTCCATGAAATCCGTAACTAAGGCATTTGGTTCGTTGCTGCATTGCTCCCTGAGCATAGAGCCTACCTATATATAAATGTCTTTTAATTTCTGTCAGAATGGGTTGTGCCTTCTCCTCTTCACTTAAACTGAAACAAAGAGCAAATGTTAACAATTCACCCATTGTAATGGTATCTTTCTTATTTTTTATTGAACAGAAAACAGCTTGTCTTCATAACAGTAAAGAATAAAGTGACAGAAAATAAATGAGTTTCCAAATTTAAAACAGGCATTTTGTTGCTAAAGCAACCAGAACCTACCATTATATAAAGCAGATAATCTCCTATCATAAGAACACAAACCAAATAGGTGCTGGGAAGGAACTGATCTTGGAAATTATAATTGTTGAAAGAAATAAAGAAAGACACTTTACAGTTTATTGAAAAGTACAATACCATCTCAAATAGGTTATGTTGCTATTTTCATCTTCATGAAACTAAAAGCAATTTTTTTTTTTTCCAAAACATGCTTTTAGACACAGAAGACATGAACATAAAAATGCAGGGGACTCCATAAGAAAATCACAGATACTTTTTTAAGATTAGTCATATTTATCATAGACTAAAAATTGCTGTAATAACTCCCAGATTGACTCTCATCTTCATTTCATTTTAAATAACAGATACATGAAACGCAATAACCATGATTAAATTACTAGAATTATGTTTATGACTGCACAAATATAATACCAAAATTATAAAGAAGCTAATGACTGACAATGACTTTTCAATTAAGATTGACCTAATATTAAATCTTGTTTGTGTCAAGTGGGATTTGTTATTATTGCTGATTGGTTGTTTGCTTGATTTTGTTTTATTTGCTTTTTTCTTTTGATATCTTTAATTCTTCCTTTTAAATTCCTCTCATTTTCTTTATTACTTTAAGTTCAATGGAAAAACTCAAGTTTACAGGTTATAGAGAAACTAGGCTAATCGTTATACATTCTGTTCTTTTCCAGTCCTGCCATATTATAAGGGGCTACGTGTATTGTGTATGGTATTATTCATTTCAACTATTTTAATTGTTTCTTTCTCACATTTCCTACTAGAGTTAGGCAGCTAGCTAGAACTCTGGATTCACTAAGGAGAAAAGACAAAATGGATCCTCTGCCTGGGGGCTGTTTCTGAAGGATTGCCCTACCTGGGTAGAAGAAAAAGGCAGGCCTCTCTTAAAGTTGCGCCAAAACCTTTCCCTCAACAGCCCAGGAACAATAGGATTTGAAAAGGTATTGAGAGCTAATCACCCTGTTGTTAACTGTCCATGAAAGTGGTTCCATGGTAATGTCTGAACCAAGAGGAGGGGCCAATCCAGACTTTATAAATCAGGACCCCTGATCATCACCGGAGCTCTTTTCTTTGTCTCCACAATGGCAACCCATTCATTCTCTATGGGAAATGTATCTTGCTCTGTAAACCTATCTTTCTCTTCCTCAATAAATTTTGGTTCACACTTGCCTTGCTCTTGGTGGGTCTGATCATTCCTTGGCTAAAAGCACTCAAGAATGGAGAAAATCAGAAAATTCCCTGAAGCCCAACATTTGTACATTTGTTGAGATGTATGACTTGGCATTGGGATAGCTTAGAAACTGTTCAAGATAAAAAACAAGTTTAAAGTCAGTTTGTTTTTGATATCAAGTGCATACAATTTATGTATTATTTTCATTGTGAAATTTTATTCCTGATACTGTAGAAGATGTTTTGTTTCATTAAATTTGTTTGTTTGTTTTCTTTTTATAAGGATTTACTATCTGTCTTAAAAGCATTAATTTGCAGCCAAATAGTTAGGAGTTCTGCTTTTCTGTTTTTGTTGTTTTGGTAAACATTCTGAGGTTTCCACTTGGGAAGTGAAACATACTAGCACATGTGAAAAAGAATTTAAAGAATGCAAATCTCTCATTCCTTGGCTTCCTCTTCTTTCCCCTCAGGAGCAATTCAAGGCCAAAGGCTAAGAACCAAAGATGAGCAAAGTGGACATTCATTCATTCACACTGGGTGAAAAAAGAGGGAAGCAGACACAGTAGCCTGAAAGGGGTTTATAGCTCAAGGGTGAGGCTGGTTGGAGAGTCAGAGGGGCGTGCCGGACCTCAGAAATGGCAAAGAGGACATCCGTGTAGGAATGACAGGAGTCAGAAGGCTTTTAACCAGGTATGGGGAAATGGAGAAGGAGGATGAGGAGAGGGGGACCCAGACCAACGGAAGTTTCATAACCACCAGAGTGGTGATGTGACCTATGCAGTGACTGGTCAATAGCTGTAGCTGGGTAGGACACGCCAGGAAGAAAACCCCCCAAGGGGACTGGTCCAAGGAAGCCTATGAGAGCCAGTGGGGAGCCAAAGACCATGAGCCATGTTAACTTGAAAGAGCCAACCAGATAACCATGAGCCATTTAAAAAGAGCCAACCAGGCTGGCACCTATAACTAGATCACTTAAAAGCTTAAACCCCCTAGGCAAAGTGCCAAAGTGGCAACCCACTTGAGACCCCCTCCCATGCCTGAAGGCAGCTTTCCTCTTTCCTTTCTTCTCAAATTCTTCTGCTTTCGCTTGTTCATGGTCCATGAATTCATTGGTCATTCCCAAGACTAAGGACCCAGTGGGAAAATTCCAGTATCAGGAAAGTAGTCCAGCACTGGGTTTCAGAGCTTAAGCCAGCTGAAGAGGGACCATGAGCTGACCGGAGGTACACAGTCAAAGAATTTCTCTTCCATAAGACAAATTCATATCTATAAAGGAAATCACTTTGAAATACATCTCCCGTTCCATACTGTAAAAATAAACCTTGTCCTTATTCCCTGCATTTTTCCTGGATATCCACAGCCTTCTTTCCTTGTTTCAGTGGGCAGTGGTATTTAACCCTGTATTTCCCCTCCTGGAGATTTACTCATTACTTTGTGAATCTCCCATGTAATCCATGAGGTATACAAGTTATTAAGCTTCTCTTCCCTCCTAGTTTGTCTTTTGTTACAGAGTTCTGTCCCAACTAAGACCAAGTACAGTAGAGGAAGATTTGCACTTATATGTAGATTTGTAGATTTGCATATATATGTATGTGTGTGCATTTTTCCCATCTAGTTCTGTGATCAGTGACATTAAAGAGCAATAAACATATTGGTATTTAAGTACCATTTTCTCTAAAAGAAATCAAGGATCTTAAGATAAAAGGCTGATTCCCAAGACTAGAGGTTAGGAAGTACAAAAGGCTGATGGTGTCATGGCAGAAAGTGCTCTAAGAATAGTACAATGTCAATAGGACAAAAAAGAAAAAGCCAATTTGAAGGAGTTTCTACTGGCCAAATTGAGTCAATATGAGCTTCAAAGCAAGTGATGCTTATAACAGATTGGCTAAAATAGGAAATTATTCATTCATACTGAAACATACAAATAAGTAAATTGAGAGCTCAATTAAAAATGGGATATTTATATAGTTTTAAAGAATCAACCCCGAAATATTTATAAGTTAAAAATGAGAAAAAGAATAATTTTACAGCAGAGCAGTATTTCTGTTTAGTTTCTGTTTACAAGATCTGTCCAGTTCTGTCAATGTGGTGTTCAAGTTCCCAGCAATTATGGTGTTATGGGATGTCATATTGCTCAGACCAATTAAGGTCTATTTCAAAAACTTGGAAGCATTTAAGTTGGGTGCATAACTATTTAAAATTAAAATGTCTTCTTGTTGTATTGTTCCTTTGACTAGTATGAAGTGTCTATCTTTGTCTTATTTAATTTTAGTTGCTTTAAATCCGCTTGTATCTGAAAATAAGATTGCAACCCCTGCTTTTTTCTGTTTTCCATTTCCTTGAAATACTGTGTTCCATCCCTTAATCCTGAGTCTTTATTTGTCCTTCAAGGCTAGGTATGTCTCCCAGAGACAGTATATGGATGGCTCATGGTTTTTTATGCGACAGCCAGTCTGTGCCTCTTCAGTGGGAAATTCAGTCCATTGACATTTATTGAGTGAATTGATAAGTGTGGTAGACTTCTATTCATCTTATTTTGTGAAAGTCTATTGTGTAGTTTTTATCCTTTATGCCATTGTGGAAGCTAAGTTTTGACATTTAGCTTCTGGGTGTTTACTTTGCTACTGGTCCATTGTGATGGTCACTGTTGAGGATAGGTCTAAGTATTTCCTTCAGAGTTGATCTTATTATGGCAAATTTCCTCAGTGTTTGTATACCTGCAAAAGACTTGATTTCTCCATTAATTATGAAGCTTAATTTAGCAGGATACAGAATTCTGGGCTGAAAATTGTTTTGTTTAAGAATGTTGAAGGTGGATGACCACACTCTTCTGGCTTGGAAAGTTCAGTTGAAAAGTCTTCGCTCATCCTAATGGCTCTGCCTCTGCTGAATGCTTGCAGAATTTTTTCTTTCATCTTGATTTTGTACAGGTTCATTACAATGTGTCTTGGAGAGACTGAGTTGAGATGACCCAGGGTTCAATATCCATCTGAAAAGGAGAGTTTCCAGATCTTTAGTAAAACTTAGGAAGTTTTCGTTTATGATAGTCTCCAGTAAGGCTTCCATTCCTTTGGGACAATTTTTTTCCCATTTAGAGATCCCTATTATTCATATGTTTGAACACTTCATAGAGTCCCATAATTCTCTAAGTGACTATTTTGCTTTCTCTTTTCTACCTTTTTGACTAGCTGGGTTAACTCGAAAATGTTATCCTCTAGCTCTGAAGTTCTTTCTTCTCCCTGCTCTAACCTATTATTGATATTTCTTTTTTTTTTTTGCAGTTTTTGGCCAGAGCTGGGTTTGAACCCACCACCTCTGGCATATGGGGCTGGTGCCCTACTCCTTTGAGCCACAACTCTGATTGTCGCCTTCCTTTCCTTAAGCTCCACCATATCCTTTCTATATTCTACATATCTTACATCTGACTTTTGGTTCTGTCTTTCCATTTTCTCATTTATTCCTTTTATTGTCTTTATTATCCATATTTTAAATTCCCTTTCTGTCAAATCTACTAAATCTTTAAAGGCCGAGTTCTGCAGTAGCTGCCTCATGATCTCTTGGGGGAATTGCTCTGATTTGATTTTTCATGTTGCCTGAATTTTTCTGTTGGTTCCTCCTCATGTATTCTTTCTTCTTGTTCACCTCTTTGTCTCCTTTTTCCTTCTCGCTTCCTCCTTTGCTTCAAATTACTTTGTCTTTGAGCTTATGTCAAAAGCATGAGAAGAGTAACATACAAGCAGGGAGAAACAAGTGGAAAAGACGCAAATAAGGAAAAAGATTGAAAGAGAAAAAGAAAAGAAAAAGAAGAAAAACAGGGAAGAGGGATGATAGAAAAGAATGGAAGAACAGGGAGAATGAGGACTTGAAGAGAGAATGAGAGTCGCTGAAGAAACGGTATTGATTGGCACAGTGTTCAGGCCACTCCTGTAATTCAAGGATTTTGAGAGGCTTGGATGAGAGGGTTCCTCAAAAGCAGGAACTTCTTACTAGCCTTGACATAGTCAAACTCTTCCTTGTGACCAAAAACACAGGAGTTTTTGTTCTTGATGAAAGTAAAAATGTTTCTATTAGCCTAGTCAAACTCTTCCTGGTGACCAAAACACAGGAGTCCTTATTCTTGATGAAAGTAAAAATGTTTCTAACTAACCAAAGAAAGTAGCAAAAATAAAATGCAACAAAACAAAAAAAGCTCAAATAGCCAAAAACTGCAGCAATCTCAATTAGCTTCTGGGTGTTTACTTTGCTACTGGTCCATTGTGACGGTCACTGTTGAGGACAGGTCTAAGTATTTCCTTCAGAGTTGATCTTATTATGGCAAATTTCCTCAGTGTTTGTATACCTGCAAAAGACTTGATTTCTCCATTAATTTTGAAGCTTAATTTAGCAGGATACAGAATTCTGGGCTGTAAATACAGAAAAGACAAGAAAAAAGAATAAAGACAGTAAAATAATAATAATAAATTAAAATTAAAATAAAAAATACTAAAAACAAATTTATATACAGTGGAAGGAACCAACTTTAATAAGAATTTATATGTTGCAATATGCTTCCTGGACACCAGGCGGCACTGTGGTTATTTTAAGAGACAGAGACCACAGCCAGGAACCTCTATAGTCCTTATTCCTAATTTACTTGTCTTCAGTGATTGCCTGATTGTTTTCTCAACATTTGGATCCCACCGGTCTCTGGCTGTAGAGACCTTCTCAGTATGACTGTTTTGCCAGCCACTAAACTGAAGGCAAATCCACTCCAACCAGTGTTGAAATCTGGTTGGTGTTTACTGTTCAAGTCCACTCACTCTTCCAAGCTTGCCAATCAACTCACAGCCTCTCCTCCAAAACCAAAAACTCTGGGAAGGCTTCCTCCCATCCTGGACCTCCACTGATCCCAGCAGGTCACAATCATTTGCCTAATGTGTCAGATTTGCACCACTCTGGATCACACGCTGCATGCAGCTCACAACCTCATTGTTGTGCTCCGCAGCTATGACTCCAGACAAGGTCCCTGCTCCAGGTATGGCTGATTTCTCTCTTTGTCCTCAGTCATACTAGGAGAGCTCAACTGAACGATCCTTCTGGTGCGCTATCTTCTTTGCCTCCTCAAGGATAAGTTTAATTATAAGAAACTCAAAAGTTGCTCCATGATTAATAATTTCTTTAAAAAATTTTAATGTAAGGTTAATCAGTTTATTGTATCAATCCGCTTATGGTGTACTACTTCTCACTAGAAAATTGACTTTTTCTGCTATCTTGCTTTTGTGTCATTATGTCTATTTTTAATATTCAGTAATTTAAAAGGTTTACATATAATCTTTTAAAATACAGAATTTGTTTAATAAAATTAAGGTTTTTTGCACAATTCACTATTTTTAATAGTTTTGCTTTAGATAAAATGGCATATCTCAACTTTTATAATTAAAAATGTACATTTTCTCCACATTTAAAATATCACAACTCATAATCCGCTTTCATAATCCAAAACAATTACAAGGTGGAAAATGTCACATGAGGCTGAAGTGGGCCAATTCAGGTTAGTATGTACAATGGAAATAAGTATCCCACCCACTATCTTTACTTCTAACAAAGAGAATATAGATGGGGCAAAATACATACAAATAAAAATCAATGTGCAAGTAAACATTGTTACATTAGAAATAGCATAAACAATATGCATTATGCTATTCTGCAGATATTTTTCCAAATGGAATTTGTTAATTAAATTCAGATTTGCTTAAAACCACCAAATGTTAGTTTCACAGACCAGTGTGTGCATGTGTGTGCATATGCTTGTGTGTGTGTGTGTGTGTGTGTAAAGACAGAAGGAAAATAGAGTATTTCAGAAATTATTTGATTTATGAACATGCCCAAGCTTTACTTGTCCCCTTGCTGTTATCTGATATTTTAAATTCATTTATATATTCTGTATCTTAAAGGAAAATGACTGCTCTCTGTTAAGGAGACAATCTCTGGACAAGAACTTGAGGGTAAAGAAGAAATTGCTGAAACCCAAAGAGTTTATAAATTCAGTAAAACTCTGCACAAAGCAGTTGCCTTCTCAGTGAGTTGAGATTAACACAAACATGAAGTGAGTGTATGATGCCCCATAATCATATCATTGTATACACTTATGATTTAATAAAAAAATTAAAAAAAAAAAAAAATCACCTTTTGCCAACTTTATTTGGAGAGCTCAGCCATCCATGTGTGATGAAATAAATTTAAAAGTCCAGATGATGCAGGAGATACTTGGAAACATGGGCCAGAGCATTCAGTTAGCTTTCAAATTTATTTCCTCACACATGGGTGACTGTTCAGCTCAAATGAAAGCACAGAAGCTCAGCTCATCCACAAATATGTCCAAGAAATATTCGGTTTGGTTTCAGAAAATATTTCTTTTCCATTTGCTCAACTGATTTACCTGGCATGCTTTAAAAGTACTCAGTTGTCTTAATTTTGTAGCAGCATATCAGGTATTAGCCCATAAAACATTGGACACATAAGGGACAGTACAACTTCTGAAACTTAACTTTTAAATGGCAGACATAGAAAAGAAATATGCACCAAAAAGACCAATATACGCTACAAGTGAAAGTATTCTTGAAGGAAATTCCCTAAATTAAAAAAGGGGGGGGGGGACAAGCTAAATTATGTTGAAAGATGTTATCCTGAAACTATCTAATGGAAAAAGTTAACCTTAAATCTTGTGAAAATATGTTCCACATCTTGTAGATACTCTACTAGATAGTCCGTAGCACAGTGGTTACGGTGCCAGCCACATACACCAAAGTTGGCAGGTTTGAACCCAGCCTGGGCCTGCTAACCAACAATGACAATTGCAACAACAGAAAAATCAAGCAGGCATTGTGGTGGGCACCTGTAGTCCCAGCTTCATGGGAGGCTGAGCCAGGAAAATTGCTTGAGCCCAAGAGTTTGAGGTTGCTGTGAGCTGTGACACCATAGCACTCTACCCAGGGTGACAAAGTGAGACTGTCTTCAAAAAAAAAATTCTCTAGGCTTTAGTTAATATTTGTTTGAGATTGATTTCCAGGTTAGAAAAGTGAAAATGTAACAACCACTCATTCTTTTGTTTATTAAAAAAATCATGCTACATTGAATGAGGATTGACATACAAAAGTGCAGAAAATAAATTAATGTTTTTGTTAAATTTAATCAACAAAACAATCCACGAAGAATAAGGCAAACTGATAAAATACACATTTCTAAAAAAGTTTTGGCATGTTTTCTTGGTTGTTATATATTAAGATTTTTCTCTCCATTCCTCTGGGCCTCGGATTTCTCATATACAAAACTGAGGAGATTTTGCAAGATAATGTCTAATGTTCCAGGCCTTTAATACTAAGCTATAAATCTAAAATATATTATGGTAATATGCATTTTATGTAGGTAATAGGATTTAGAAAAGCTGAATAAACCAAGGAATTTGTATGGGGCTCATTAAGAAAAATAAGCCAAGTTACAATACATATTTTGAAACAATTTTATGAGGGCTTAATAACATAAGAATGTGGATGTCACCCAAGATTTAAGGGAACTTGTACTATATTCTAATTTTTAACATGAATATGGTCTGGAAAAATGCAAGCTTTCTGTAAAACCAGGCTAATTGAGTATTAAAATTCATTACACACACTCAATACATTATGTAATATAGTCTAAGTCAGAGGAATCATGAAAAATGTATTTTGCAACAGGGAAAAAATACATAGGGTGCCTGTGTACTGCCTGGATTTGACTCTGTCACCTTTAGTCAGTGGTCTGACTTGGCACAAGTTACTCTATTTCACTACTCCTTAGGGTCCACAACTGTGAACAGGAAGGTTAATGGTACCTGCTTCATAAAGTGGCCACTGCGCAGGTTAAACGAGTTAATAAATGCCAAGTACTTGGAACAACGCCTGCACATGCTTAGAACAATGTCAGCTTGCTATTATTATTACACAGTGAATTTATATTAAAAGCAAATTCTTTCCCTATCCAATTCAAGTAGCTTTGATATACAACACACTTAGGAAATTAGAATTTTTTTTAAATTTGACTTAATGTTATTTTCCTGTGCTACGAAAGTTGCAAATTATGTACCATAAAATATTGGTTTTATTCTTTGTACCTGACCCTTTGTAAATCTCTCTAGCTAAATATATTAGTAATGTTAAACTAATCCAAATTATTAAGATTCTCTCATGAAAACTGTTATACTTTGGCACAGAAAAAAAGTCTTATTAATACAAATATTTCCAAGAAGAAGAAAAAAGGTAACAACTTGAACATACAGTTCAATATAACATAGAAGCACTTTTAGAGAAGGACCAAGGTAGTTGTATAGGTAAAAATCAGTATGATTTTATCAAATTACTGATTTAAAACAATTTAATATCAAGGATCAAGTACACTCCTAGCTGCAAATCAAGATTTTTATTTACATTAGATCAAAACAACATACGTAAGAGAACATAATACAAAGGAATCTAAAATTGAAAGAAAACTGCCCAGAATATAGTAGGAAAAAGTTAAGACTGTTTTAAAAAACACACGTGCCAACATTTTTAGAGTGCTAGACTCAAGGCTACCAGCATTGCCTCACTTCAAAAATGTCTTGTTGACAACAATTTCTCACTATATGGCTAAATAGGTAGCCTAAAACTTTTCTATCAAAAAAAAAAATCGGAAATACTGGTTAAAGAATAACAAATATATAAGCTAAACTCAAAAGGAAGAAAAGGAAATTCTCAGAAACCAAACATCAGTGGAAGCAGAGCGGTTGTACTGGTTTTCAGTCCATCGGCCAGCAGGTCTCCCGCGTGTGCGGTGTGTGTGTTTGCATGGACAAAGGTACAAAAGCAGGTAATCTGACTTTAACTCCATAAATTCAAGGATACGCAAGAAAATAGGTGACCTTGGTGGAAAGTGCACAAGGCAACTTATCACAGGAGGGAAATAGCCTGGCTGAGAATCATGGATGAGAGGAAGATTTTACACTGAATACAGGTTTATACTTCATAATTTTTGTACCACAGGAATGAATCATCTGTTAAATATCCCACTACTAGTAGAATGTAGTCTGTTGCCCCATCATTTAGTGCATGTGCTAATAGAGATGTAGGTACCCCGTTGTTGTAGTAATGTTGGTAAATGCTGCTCATTGCCCTACACAGAGTCTGTATTAATTTACCTTCCATATACTATATATAAAAGATTTTTCTAAGCACATTTTTGCCAGTCGGATCTTATCAAGCTCTTTGACATATGTCAATGTTTTTCTTACTTTGAATGAATTTGATCATCGTTTCATTTATTTCAGAACAATTTATATTTTCTTTTCTATACATGACTGTCCTTTGTTAACTGTTTTATTGTGTTATTTTCTTGTCAATACCTGAAAGATTCTTTATCAAGAAAATTAGCACACTGTTTGTGGTACTATTATAATGCTATAGGAACTGCAAATAGTTCCCCTATTTATTTTTTGGCTTTGATTTATGGTAGCTTTGTTATGTCAAATATTTACATTTGGTGTAGTCTAGTTTATTATTCTTTTATGCTTCTATGTTACTGAGGAATGCGTTTATATGCAATAAAAATATTTAAAAAGCATGAAAATGATTAATACCAAATGTAATATTTGCCCCCAGGAATCCTCACACATGTTTGGAAGATGAACCAAGTATATTCCTAGACTTTATGCAATCAAATAATCTCATGATAGTAATATATACATTGAAAAGACAGTATTGGTGATATCTAGGACATATGAGTGCATTAAAAAATGCCAGGTAGGTCTGGCCCTCTGCCCTGGAGAAACCTATCATCTGACCCACTCACTAACATTTCTGCCTATTTCTTATTCGTATTATCCAACTGTAGCAAATCTCAATGAAAGTTGAACCACCAAACTAGACTAGTTAATATGAGTAGACAGACATATGGACTAGAAAATCAATTAAAAGGGCTTATAGTCTGCAACCAGGGCCATTTTAGTTTGTATAACAGATGCTACATTGAAGCCACTGCTGCTCTCCCAGGCTGAGTGGCCGTACTCAGGATTCTTTTTTCTTTTTTTTTTTTTTGAGACAGAGTCTCACTATGTCACCTGGGTGGAGTGCTGTGGTGTCACAGCTCACAGCAACCTCTAACTCTTGGACTTAAGTGATTCTCTTGCCTCAGCCTCCCAAGTAGCTGGGACTACAGGCACCTGCCACAATGCCCAGCTATTTTTTGGCTGTAATTGTCATTGCTGATTGGCAGGCCCAGGCTGGATTCGAACTCACCAGCTCCAGTGTATGTGGCTGGTGCCCCAGTCACTGAACTACAGGCGCTGCACCATCTACTCAGAATTCTTAACGCAAGTTTTTGTAAAATAGTTGGTCTGTCTCCTGCAAAATTAAAGCCAGACCATGAGGAATAAGAATCATAGAAATACATTATTTTATGTCTTTTACTTATTTTTGCTCTAAATTTCTCTATTTCCTTTTACCTTCTAAATTTTATATGAAAAGCCCTAATTTAAGATACCAACTCAGAGATCTTAACTTTATAAACACATATAAAAACTCCATAGTTCTAGCCAATTATTTATAATTAAAATTAGTATTTATCTTAATACAAAGAAAGAAAGAAAATCAGATATAGACTGGTTTATTTATCTGCATTAGAAATTATTTAAGCCTATAGTTGCTTATCTTTTCACAGTACTAATGAACTTGCCCACCTATAGCACATCATCAAAGGCCACGAATTAGTAATAATACACATTAATCATTCTAGTATAGTATTTATTAAGGTCAGGTTAACAAAGACAAGAGTGAGAGAATTATCTTTCTATTGCTCTTTACACACTGTAGTAACTTATTAGGATTTAGCAAGAACACACATCAAACTTTGGAAGAAGGATTTTCGTTTTAGGGCCACAGGCATTTAAACTGCATCATTAGGGAAGCCAATGCACCCACTGGCATAATGAAGGGGGAAAGCCCTGTGGACACAGGATTATGAGGCTCTCAGAATTGGATTACCTCTACCAATGCTGATCACCAGTGAGATACAGCCATTAATATGGAGCAATGTTTAGTTCCTGAGTCATTTGTCTCCTGGGAAGGAGGCAAAGTGTTCTGCACACCAGACTGCAGGAAATCAGTCTAGACCAGGCACCCTCAAACTTTTTAAACAGGGGGCCAGTTCACTGTCCCTCAGACCGTTGCAGGGCCGGACTATAGTTTAAAAAAAGAACTATGAAAAAATTCCTATGCATACTGCACATATCTTATCATATCTTATTTTGATGTAAAAAACAAAATGGGAACAAATACAATTCGCACGGCTTCATGTGGCCCGTGGGCCGCAGTTTGAGGATGCCTGGTCTAGACCATTAACCCCTACCTATCACTATCACAGCTAGAATCCAGAACGCATTTCTCTGCTACCTTATGGCATGTGGCATGGGTCAGGCCAATCAGACACATCCGCTGAAAGCTTTAGTTTAGAAACAAGAAACATAAGGATGTAGCTGCCATACAGAATCCACCTGCTACTGTGCATGGTGAGAGAAAAGCAGGGCTTTAGGAAGGAGTGTGAACTCAATTTCTGTGGTCTAAAGTCTAGTATTTACCATGCAAGTTGCAGCGCTGTCTCCCAATGGCAACGATGGTGGTGTGTTCCCTGCAGCAGCATTCACAGGAAGGCATGCGTATCATCTCTAACTTCCCAGAGATTATATCATCTACCTAATATGTTTTAACAAATTCCTTTTCTGTTTCAAAAAGCTAAGTACTTTCTCTTGTTTCCAACCAGAATTCTGACACATACTGAATTACAGACATGACTGCAGACACCATATCCCCAAGAAAAAAGAAATCTGAGACGGTTCTGTGGAAGGCAGGAGTAAAGAGTAGTAAGGATGCGGCCTCTGGGAAACCATGAAACACGGGGGTTGAATATTGAATTAAATGATCACCTACAGTTGACCGGAATGAAAGGCTAATTGAAGGCTTGCTTAAGAGTATTGAAAAGGCCCCTCTACAGAACAGTGTGAAGGACTTTCAGAATACAAGCCGTGCAGTGTATGCAAACGGGAAACTGATAATCGTACTAGAGAATCACCAGCAAAGGATAGAACAAGCTCAAAATCCCAAATTCTCACCTCATAACAAAGTGAGGAACTTTCTACAAGTAGGCTAAAAGAATTTCTTTATCTTGTCTAATCACAAGGCTACAGTAATCAAATAATTAAATTACATCAAATGACATCACCTAAATATACATCCTTGCCTCAATTTAGGTGACATTGAGGCCACTGACTGGGACTGGGGAAGAGCAGAATCCTGAAAACTGACATGGGCTGTGTGTGCTCCAGAATTCCAGCCCTTACTTAGCCTCACTTAGCTTCCCTTCCTCTGTTTCTGGGCAGGGCTTCCCTGTACAAACACCCGCCAATGTGTTGATATTCTGGGCCAGGGTAATTGTCTTATAAAAGAGAATGAATCCTCATGGATCATCCCCCTTCATCATCTGTGGAGTTAGGAGCAAAGTCAGATCCCACCCCGGAGGTGAGGCAGGGAGGAAATACATGCTCAACTCCAGGTGGAAATGCTTCATGCACCAGGACGTGGGAAAATGTTGCTAATATTTATTAGTTAAAAACCTGGAGAACATTTATGGGGATGGATTCCAGCATTACACTATGAAGAAAAGGAAATTATTTTGAAATAAGCTAAACTTATTATGGTGGATACAGTTAGCAGAGATTTACTCTGTCTGCTTAAACAGCTGAAAGGGGGTCTACATGTTGGCCAAGTTGAATAAATAAAACATGGACTCATGGTGGTGAGTAAAGTTAAAGGGTAAGGAATTATTGGTTTAATAGAAAAAGGAATCCCACATCTCAGGGAGCTAGAAAAATTGAAGTAGATTTATCATGGGCAGCCTGATCCTCACCTCCCTGTACTCTCAAAAAAAAAAAAAAGAACATATGACTTCAAAGGGCTCATGAAACCAGCCTTTCATGAAAGCACTAAAAGTGGCATTGCCTTGGAGGGTACCAATACATTTTAAAAGTGCTGAGATGACTCCTCTGTTGACGGGGAATATGCACACGTATGGTGCTTGTGAAATGGACTCCTTATTGCAAAGGTGACGATGGAAATGCTTGGGTAGCAACGACGAAGCAGTGGCTTGCGTACAGGAAAGGAAAGGAGAGCATCTGTGGTTGTCACATGATCCGATCTGCGGAGATCATTTGGGGTGGACGTCTTCTACCTCATCCTTAAGATCCAAGAAGATAGGCACTGAGTCAGTTCACAGACTTAGGGCACCTTTCATAAGGGGAGACCATGTATAATTGGGGAGTATCTAACCATAACATCAAAAATGCCTACTGTAAATTTTCCTTTATAGCTTTCCCAAAGGAACTTTCAGCCAATAACCAGACTTAATTGTGCTCCAAGGAAAGGAACATAACCAGATATTTCAGGGATGATCAGATACTAGCTTTAAACTCAGTCCCCAAAGGCACAGAATATTGTCCTCTACTGGTACAAATGAGGTTTAAGTCTATTCTAGTAACAAACAATCTCAAGACTAACATGAATACAATGATAATAGTCATGCTCAAGAACTTGCCACTGGGGCAAGATTGGCAAGGAAAGATCATCCTACTCTCTTGAGCATCAGCAGGGGTGCTTCAAAGGATGGCGGCTAGAATCACTGGTAGGCTCATTTGCTCATGTTGGGTGGCTGATTTTCAATTTTGGAAGGAGCCTTTTTAGCTAGAGATGTTAGCTACAGCACCTAAAAATGGCCAATGGATGTGTTCTGGACTTCCTCACAACATAGTAGCTGTACTCTAACCATCACAAACATCTCATGAAAGAGAGCCAAGAGTAAACCATATCTCCTCTTCTAACACAGTCTTGGAAGCAAGCAGGCCACGTTTGCCACATTTTGTTTTTCAAAACAGTCACCAAATACTCTCATCAAGAAATAAAGTTCTGTAGCCAGGCGTTGTGGCAGGAGCCTATAGACCCAGCTACTTGGAAGGTGAAGCAAGAGAATCACTTAAGCCCAAGAGTTGGAGGTTGCTGTGAGCCGTGATGCCACAGTACTCTACCTAGGGAGACATAATGAGACTGTCTCAAAAAATAATAATAATAATAAGTTCTGGCAAATATTTTAATTGGGTATCCCAATAAGTAGAGAATAGGAACAGCAGTTTGTTATTCTGGGATGGGCCAAGAGCAATACCTCCACCGTCTGACCTCTGGGCTAAGTCAACTATCGGATGCTCTGTCATAATTTAACTTAAAGACCTCCTTCCTCACTGTCTCATAGAGCATCATGCTGTCCTCTATAATGATGACATCCTTCATGTACGTCCTCATCAACAGAAAGAAGTCAGTAAATTAAATGTCATGGAACATGAGTGCTATTGGCTGAAAAATCAATCACATGACGTTTCAGAGGCCTGCTAGTCCCATTTCTGCTCTTTGCAATTCTCACCTCCAAGAAAGAGATATGATTGACAGTTTCCATTAACTTTTAAGGAAAGCAACTCATAATCCATGTTTTATATGCCACAGTTTGGATTAGCTCTCCAGCTAGGTAGTCTTCAGTGCAAACAGACCTTTCCTTTAGCCCATATGACCCAATAGCTCCAATGATGCTTTAAGTGCCTGTGACAACTCACGTTGCTTTGTGGAAATTAAGCACCAATGTGGAAAACAAACCTCCAGTGTTAGAGAGTAATTACGCCATCTTTGGCTAGAAATTAGTCTTCACAGACGTCATGCTGGTCTCCATTAGGGCTTGAACACCTCACCTAATACAACAGAGCACACTGCAGCTTGAGCTACCTGTTATTCACCAAACGTTCAAGGTACTAGGGCAGACCCATCAATATTCCATCCGCAATGCAGTTCCTGATAAAACACAAGTGGTTTCCCTGAGCAGGTGGTTTGCTTGCTCAGTGTGCTTGCTCCCACCACAGTGTCATCACCGCCTCAATCCACTGCTATGACCACATGGAAAGTTTTTTGGTTTTCAAATCTGGTTCAAAGAGAGCTCTGCCCAATATACAACCACCCGTTTTGAACTGCTGTGGCTTGACAGCCCCACCTGGTGTGACCCTGAGGAAGGATGAGAAGGATAATTATCCAGTGGGCATGACCAGCAGGGCACATATTGTCGCCCACTTTTCCTGGAAGGAGAGATCACATGAGGAACAATTAAAGGGCAGTGATTAATGGTTTGACCAGATGGTCTGAGACAAAGAGGTTTGAATAGACCTCCCAGAATTAACTCAGAATTTTAGAGTTATTTTTGTCCTATGCAAATGTTTAGCCAAAAGTCCCTACTGAAAAGGACGCTCTCACTAATGAGGGGGACAAGTTGTTCTAACATGCAGATGCTAGTCAGGCTCTTTCCTCCAGTCCCAGTAGTGTTTACTCGACAGGATTGTTTAAATAGCAACCGTGGTGTTATAAGAGGAGTGTGAATAGGCTCAACACATGGGCTTCTCCCGCTGATGCCAGCTGAGCTGTCGCAACAGAGCACCTTTTCTCCAGCAACAGGAGCCCTGCCTGTGCCCCAGATAGGCTCCCATATCCTGAGGAGAAGAGATAGCCAGTTGGCAACAGGTTGATTATTTTGGACCCCTTCCCCAGAGTGGATTTTTCCTCACCGGAATAAACACTTCTTCTGCATTTGCCTTCTCTGCCTGCCGCACTTTGCCAGCAACACCATCTGTTGACTACCAAATGTCCACTCACTGTCAAGTTAACCCAAACAATATTACTTCTGACGAAGAAAGCTCAATTTACACAAAAGAAATAAGGCAATAGTTTCATATTCATGGCCTTCACTGGTCTTGTGCCCCAGAAACACCTGGCCTATGGAACACTGAAGTGCCTTTTCAAAGACTCAGTAACAATGCCAACACCTTGTGAGATTTAGATGCTCTTCTATAAGATACAACCTAGTTTTTGATGATGTCCTCTCAGCTAGAATACAAAATCTGTGAGTCCAGGGATAGAAATGGGAATGTCTCACTTAATCAAGGAATCTGATGGATGCGATTATTTATTTCAGTTGTTGAAGAATTCTACCTCTAAAATTCAAAATGTATTTTTAAGACCTTTGCATTTACTCTCATGATCTTTGATTACAAACAGTTGTTTTCAAAAATATATGATTACACCATTTGTCTAAATTATTTATAGACATTTTATCTTATTAAACTGAGATATATAAAGATTTAAACATCAGACATTTAGAGTAGGAATATTCTATTGAGTCATAAAATGCCTGCCACATAATAGGTTCTTGAAAGAATATTTCTGGAATTAATAATTTTAAAATAACAAACTAGGGAATTTTTAACAATTTTCATAAATAAAAATTGCATAAGAACATACCTGGTCTGTTTAAATGTTACTCAACAGTTCCTGCTCTAGTCCCTTTTTTAAAGCAAGTTTTTATCATTTCTACAACTGTCTCTAATATTAACAAAAAATATACTTCTTATAGGACTATTTCAGCCCATAGTTTTCTTATAGAAATAGTCTGTATCTGATAAATAGTTATTGCACTTACTCATGACACACATTTTTACCTAAATCAAAAGAAGCTAGTTCCAACAAGGAAAAATATAATGATAATTTATTTCCAAGGAAATAAATGTACTTTATTGCTATTTTCATAGACAGTAACTTAAATGTGTTTGCCTTCCTAAGAAAGTCTGCCTTGTTCTTGGGTTTTATTTTTAACGGTTTGATCCTATGAAGTAAACAAGACTATCTTTTTTCTTTTGTGACAGACATTTTTAATCCAATTCCTATAATAGTGAGACTGTGGGAATTTCAAACAGATATGAGCTTACATTTTTTAATGGGAGTTGATCTCTTGAGATGAGACTTTTGATTTCCCACCTGGCTACAAGAGAGCAAGAGAAAAATGGAGAAAAAGTAGAACTAAACTCCACATGTAAATTTATATCAACTCTTCAGAGATCTACTAATTTTATGCAACAAAATAGCAGTCTGTGAATGAAACCAGCTCTTACCAGAAAGAGAAATACATATTAAAATATTTGCCTTGTGGCTTAAACACCCATTTTTGATATAGCTCAAAAAAACTATAAGTCATAGGAGTTTTGTTAGAAAAGTTTTTTAAAAAAACCCAAAAGCCGTGTAAAAGTTGTTAAACTACTTAAAAATAAAATAGCCCCGATTTTATGTATTAGAATAAAAGAGAAAAAGGTACAATGTGCTATCTAAAATTGTGATCACAAAGTTAATAATGAGACATTTTAAACAAATGATAGCTTCTTGATACAGTACACCAGTGACAACTTAGCCAAAATTCTATTTTATTATATTTCCCTTAAGAATAATAAAAATCAAAAGGGAACTTAAATTGGAAAAGAAAAAGACAGCCATCAAAATTCCACCTTTTAGCTTTAGATTAGCATTGCTTTGTGATCCAAACCTCCAACTTCTTCAGAATTGAAACTATTCTGATAATATAAATTAAATATGTATATGATACAAACCTACTGTTCACAAATTTTTATTCATATGATTAGTCGAGGATTTATTTATTTTACTGATTGGTTCTAAATCAAAGCAGGAAGAGGCACGGGTGCAAATGTGAACAAACACCTTACTCAAAAAGTCTCGGAGAGAAAACGGATGCGATGGTCACTCAGAATACATATAAGAAAAAACAAAGTTTGTTTGCAACCAAGTTATGAGTCATGCTTTGGGAAATAATTGACATTTTCCAATTTCAGTGCTAAGGAATGTTCCAAAGAAGTGTCAATTTTTAAACTCCAAGGTTGTTATTCTTTTTCAAATATCCCAAAATGTCTTAGACATTTTGTGGTACGTGATAGTTACTTAACAAATCTTTATTGAATATGCTTTTTTGAAAAAAAATTATTTTGATCTAAGATATATATTATTTGAAGCATTCAATTAATGCACTTTCAAAAACAAAATTATTATGTCTGAAATAGCTGCTAATCCTCATGGTTAATATATGATGGTTATTGACCCCACTGTATTATGACCAGGCTATGCAGAGACTGAGGGCCATTCTTCAAGGGGAATCCAAGTTGACTGGAAAACTGTTGTACTCATGTGCCACCTGAAGAACAACTCGGACCCCACTTCAGGTATGAATCAGACCGGCGATTTATTACACCTGTGCAGGCGGGTCGCCGCCCAAAGGCGAACGGCCTCGAAGTGAGAAGCAGGTTGACTTTTATACCATTTTTGTTGCCATACAAGCAAGCAAGCAAAAACAAAAGCAGAATGTGGTGGTTGGCTAGCTCAGGGACAGGGTTATAGTCAGGGGGGCTACAACATGGCGGGGTTACAGTGAGTTGCCTCAAGGGGTTACGTCGTGGCAGCTGGCACTGGGACAGCTCTTGGGAGACTCAGTAGCTAGGGAAATTCTGCTTGAGTAAGCTTTCCACCATTGTTTAGCCCAGGGGTCCTCAAACTGTGGCCCGCAGGCCACCTGAGGCGGTGTGATTGTATTTGTTCTCACTTTGTTTTTTTACTTCAAAATAAGACATGTGCACTGTACATAGGAATTTGTTCATAGTTTTTTTTTTTTAAAAAAACTACAGTCCATCCCTCCAACGGTCTGAGAGACAGTGAATTGACACCCTGTTTAAAAAGTCTGAGGACGCCTGGTTTAGCCACCGCTAGGGGGCAGGGGTAAGTTCTACCATTGTATTACCTATGGCTAGGAGTCTCTGGGAACTCAGGGAACTTCCTTGTCCTGAAACCTGTTCTCAGAATTACCCAAAGGGGGTTTGAGACATGCAGGGACTCAGGCTGAGACAGTTAGGGACTTTTAGGGGTCCTTTGCTGGGTACTACAAAAACCCTATCATTCAAGAGGGTCAAGACATTAGTCTTTTTTTTTTTTTAATTTTTTTATTAAATCATAACTGTATACAATGATATGATTATGGGGCATCATACGCTCACTTCATAAACCATTTGACACATTTTTATCACAGTGGTTAACATAGCCTTTCCGGCGTTATCTCAGTTACTGTGCCAAAACATTTACATTCTACATTTTAACGCAGTGAATACAACTCTCAAAATTTAATGTTTCCTAGGCTAAGCCTCTCAGAAATCTGTACAGAATATGTATATATGTGGTCACTACCCAAGAGCACATACATTTCATACCTTAAAAAAAAATCAGACAAGTAAAAGGATCCACTACAACCATCATCCTAGAACTACAGCAGCTACTATAGCCTGAGAATAAACCACTTTTATTTTCCAGGGACTTTTTGTCTTTAAGCAAATGTTTTTATAAATGTATGACTTCAGAAATGTGGTCCAGGCTGAGACTAATGAGCAGGATAGATGAAGAATCTCTGCTTTTAACAGCTAAATGTTCTTCTCAAAGTATATATTTTATCACCCTAGATTGTCAAAATCTCCTCCTTTGACCTTTCCAAATTTCAGAAACGTGTAGGGACAAAGCTGTCCCTAATAATCTACCAACCTCAGTGCATCTGCTGAAAGATCTTGGTACCCACCATTAGTGAGATGGATGATGGAAGGGGAAAGTCAGGAGCTCATCTGAGAAGGGTCACGTTCCCCCTCAGGTGATGGATGAAAGCTATTTCTTTGTTAGCAGCCACCCTCCCTTATTGTCATGCAAGTCCTGCAGTGGGAGTCAAGCGTTTTTTGTTTTGTTTTTTTTTTCCAGTTTGCTCAAGTAAAGTGACACATCCATTCCACCAGGGATAGATTGCTGCAGGAACTGCTCCATGTCCCTAAAAATTGTATTTCAATGTGTGTCGTAGAATCTCCTTCATGCCACCTCTAGCTGGTTTTTAAGATTGACTTTTCTCAAAAACCTAGAAAGTATTTTAAATTCCTAAATTGGAAGGGAAGAGAACTGGATTCTAGCTTCGTAAGTCTCTAGACCACTAGGTAAGTTAGTAAAAGCAATCTGGTCACTGTGGCTCTGTCTTCTCGGATAATTATTTTAAGGGCTTTTAAACTATATATATATATATATATACACACACACATACATAATATATATTAATATAATATATACATGTACAATGCACCACATGTGAAAGAGTGAGAAAATGAAACAAAAATAAAAATTTATTCCAGTTTCAGCTTATAAAATACAAGCTTATAAAATATAAGAGAATGTCCAAACTAATCTTGGAAAATAGTCATCAGTGACTGAACTGAAGATCAGCCAAAAGACTTTCACTAAGAAACTCCTTTCTATCTATGTTACCAAACATAAGCTTCTCTTTCTTCTTTTCTTTCATTGACTGATAAGATCCCAACCAAGACTCACTTTATCCTCCAGGATGTAAGAGGTGTCCCTGAGTCCCAGCGACCGCTCCCTCCTCTGTAATAACAACTGGCCTGGCCACTGCAGAGGACCCATATATAAGAAAACATATACATAATAAAGACAAATGTCTTGTGGGTAGCATGAAACTCTGCAAAAAGAGAACAAAAAGAGCTCGAAGTTCACCCTAATATGGGATCCTCAGGACTAGATATAGAAACATAAGTTAATTAAAATTGATCATAAGCAAGAAGAAATATATGTGGAGAGATCAACCAAGACGTTAGTTTGCAATGAATAGAATATTTTCCTTCTGTAATTTCTTATTATTTTCTGATTCTTTATTATTTACCCTTTCCCATACTTTGCTTATCTTTTGAATGTCTAAAGATTAGGAAAACATGTTAAAATATTAGTGAAATGTATGATATGCCTAAAACAATGCCCAATGAATGGGGTCAGAGAGGGCTAGAGAATTATAAGGCCTTTTAAGTTCTTTATAAACTAACTTTGAGCCATTTCACAAAATCACAGGAAGCATTCTAGAATACATTTCTCCAATTCCTTTTACTCTACATCTCTTTTAATTAATATTAAAATCTTAGTCATCTCCCCCTACTTTCCACTCTAACCAGTTATTTGAAATCACTGACTCAAGACAGTTGCTAGTGCAATTTCATTCTAACAATTACTATGACATTTTACCTATTATAACTACATCAGGGCTATATTGATGGGATGTAGTAAGGTGATTTATTACATAAGGAGTATTTTTCCTTCCTCACACAATCTTCATAAAACAACATAATGACCATTTCATTGCCAAGGAACTTGAGTGATGATTTTTCCCTATCTGCAAAGTTTACATTAAATGACCTGACTCATGTTATTTCCAAATTGTAAATGATAATCAGATCACCCAATTAAAATATTACAGTAGAAGACATTCATTATCTCATCTTTCTTCTTGGATCTGTAGCTGTTCTTAGAATAAAGAGCCTTAAAAATCAGACTGTTGCAATTAAAACACAAAGTCAGCGCAACAAATATTAACAACACTCACCCTGGGACAGGCACTGTTTTGGCCGTTAGGGAAGGCCCGCCATGAAGCACTTAAACACAAATCTGAATGAAGGGAGGGACTCAGTCAGATACAGATATTCATGGTGCCATGTAAGTGAACAGGTCACTGAGGGTCTAGCAGGGGTCCTCAAACTGCAACCCGTGGGCCACATGAGGTGGTGTGATTGTATCTGTTCCCGTTTTGTTTTTTTACTTCAAAATAAGATACGTACAAGTGTGCATAGGAATTTGTTCATAGTTTTTTTTTTTTTTTTAACTATAGTCTGGCCCTCCAACAGTCTGAGGAACAGTGAACTGGCCCCCTGTTTAAAAAGTTTGAGGATGCCTGGAGAGGAAAGAAATTGTCATATTCATGTGCACTAAGGAGACTGAGTGAGGCCAGTAGTCAAAGGCAGACTCAACCACTGTGGCCTGTGCAGTGGGTCACTATGAAAGTCTTGAGACAGACTGTGCGTTCTGGTCCATTATTCACTTCCAAGAAATACAGTTGACAGCAGAGTCTTTTCTGCTTCACCTGCCCAAGTTTCAACTTGCTCAGCTTTTTGGTGTTGCCGGAAGGGCTTCATATGTTTCCATCCATGCAGCACTCAGTCGGCAACAGCTATGGAGATGGGAAAAGAGGACTCTGGGGAGATGATTCTCTATGATGTTACAGCCGGTTAAAGGAATCAAAAAGCCTTTAGCATTTACAATAGGCTTTGGCGGACTTTATTCCTTCCCATGTGACAGTTTTTTGGTGGTTTCAAGAATTTAGAAGAGGCGAAACCTCACTGAAAGACAAAGAGAGGGGTGCAGGGTGGGCATCCAGAGATCACAAGACTGAGAAAAACATCTTTACTATGGAAAAATGGTTCCTGAAAACAGTCAAGTGGAGTTTGAGGACATTGAAGCGGCACTCCCAAAGGGGATCACTGACAGTGCCAAAACTCCTGTGCTGTTATCTCTGAGTCAGGAAAGTTTCCTCCCTGTGCTTTGACAGATGAGCAAAAGCGCATCCAAGTTGAGTTGTATGAAGAGATGCTGGTCAGAATGGACAGAGGTGAGTCCAGACCCATTTCTGACATCACTACTGGTGATGCTACCTGGATTCACCAGTTTGATCCAGAAAATAAGCATCAGGCCACACTGTGGATTTTTTTTTTTCCTGATAAAAATCCCCCAACAAAAGTGAAGTGTCAGAAAGAAAATGGTGGCAACTTTCTTCTCCAAAAGTGGTCATGTTGCAGCTGTTCTTCTGGAGGAACAAAGGACTGTCACTGCTGAGTGGTACACACAGTAGTCTTCCGAAAATTTCTCAGAAAGCTTCTAGAACAGTGGCCATGGACAGGACTGTAGGGCGCCATCTTGCACCGTAGCAATGTGTCTGCCCACCCAGCCCTCATCACCATTCAGTTCCTGGAGTCCCCAGAGGTTCTTCTGATGACTCATCCCCCCTACAGTCCTGACCTGGCCCTGGGCGATTATTTCCTGTTCCCTACAGGAGAAGTTTCTCCAGCCTTGAAGAAGCTGTTCATGCCTACAAAAGTGAGTTTATAGCACTGGAAAACGAGTAGAGTGTTTTACACAAAAATGGTTAACAAGAATATGAAAGTGCATAGAATGTCATGGTGATTATTTTGAGAAAATATAGTCATCAACATGATTTTACATTTCTTAATTTTTGTGTGTTTCAAAACTCTTGCAGTGTCCCTTGTAGAAGTTTCAGGAATTTTATCCCAAGATGGTAGTGCTGGTCGTAGTGCTTAGGAGATTTTATCCCAAGGTCAATTGGAAGCCATTGAGGAATAAACATCAGGTAGCAACTAAAATAAGTAAACATTTCTTGGAAGAAATTATTCTCTCTCTCTCCTGAGAAGAAAACATGTGGTAGTAAAAACAAAAACTAGGAATTTACGGCAATCAAGATGGCATGTGAAAAAAGCAATTTTGAAAACGATGGTAACAATCCAAGCAAGAGGTTAAAGACTGAGAGTGACTTTAGCTAGGGGTCACTAGAGAGAGACTCAAAGTGTAAATAGAGCTGAAGGGGCTTAGCTGAACTGGCATGGCTTACAAAGGCAAAACAAAAAGACTGGAAGAGAGATGTTATTACAGTTACCATGTACAGTATTCTAGATGACTTTTATTCTGGTTGTTACTCATTTGATATTCTTAAAAATGTCTATGGTAAATAATATTACTCAGGAATAGTGACCTAATCAAAATGTGCACTTTGGTTTATATTAAACAATTGCAATCATATAAATAATACATCAGCAAATAATCCTTCCAGTTGACATCAAATGTTACCCACGGTTTCACAGTCCCATGTATGTTTTTTCTTCTTCCTTCCTTCCTCTTTGGTGAGCTTTGAAAATTTTCCACAATTTATTCTTCCTTTATCTAGTTATCCACCCAACAAATCCTTACGACCACTCTGCTCATCTCTCTGATGTGGAGTGGGCGACAGCACCAAGCAAAGCTGACAGCATCCGCTGTCTTCACACAGTTTACATTCTGGGGGTGGTGGGAGCTATCAGAAAATAAAAACGCTTGGTAAGTAAAATATACAATATGCTACGTGGTTACAGAAGTCATGGGTGATAACTACTTTTTTAATTCCAAAAATCAAACATTTTTCAAATGCAAATAAAGAAAAGGGAAAAATAGAAGTAACAAAAAAAGTTCAACAATTAGACTCAAATATCATTCCCTTTTCTCTTCTTTGTCCTCACCAGCTAGGAGCAAGGCGTCCAGGCCCCTTCTTCACCTCCAAGCTCTGTGCTCACACAGTTGCATAGCACTCCCAGCTACATTACAGTGCTGAACATATTTGTCTGCGTCTATTCAAGCCTGGAGTTATGAATAGACAAAATTTAGAAAAAATGGTAGAGAGTCAACTGTTGTTCTTGTATTTTAATAGTAAACATGCCAAAGATGAACCGCATTTTCCCCATCAAGCTCTAGTAGTATGAGCAATAGCCATTTATTATTAAGGAAATGTACATTAAAAGCTCTATTTCTTGAAGAATGCCACATTTGTAAACAGAAGTTCCCATTTTGAAAATGAGTTTTTATAAACATCATTTTTTGAGCCTCTCAAACCTAATGATACTTGCATCTGATTGGCTACAAATTTTAGTTGGGTGACATTCAGAGAAAGGACGGAATTTATTTGCACATGTCATCCACAAAGAAGCAGTCACCGTGCCACCCACTGGCAACCAGTCTCATCACAGCCACTGGAGCTAGGGAAGATCGGAGAACTGCTTATTTGGGGCTGTGAACAGTGAACAACAGATGTCAGAGAAGATAATCGCAGCCGTGCTAAACTTTTTGAATTATTTGAAATTTTCAGGTGAATTATCTTATGGTTAAGTGAAAGAAATTGTGCGTACCCTGCCTGTCTTCTCTTTTACGCCATGAAGATGAAGCTTTCATCCTAACTTTAAGTTAATGGGTTTCTTAAAAAGGGTAGAACAAATCTATTCATTAAATATTAATGACCTATTTGGTAATGCATCTTAAAAATTAATAGCAGGCATAACATTGTGATGTTAATGAAAAGAATGAACATTCCTTATAATGTGCCCATGACTAAGTTTATTTTATATAATGTAAATAATTCACCAAGTGCAGTATGATTAGCTGTTAGCTGCAAAGGGTACTCACAAATCCCCAGGCTGGAGGAATTATGATTCGGGGGTAAGCTATTTCAAACCTCAATAATTTTGTTCCCTTTGGGTTATGGTAGGAACATGTTTATTGATTTTTCTCAAAACACCTAGTGCTTTTCAATGAAGTAAAAGTTTCAAGTATCTTCATGCAGTAATTTCAAAATTCTCCTCAAACTATAAACAAAGATTTCTTTTCTATATAGTTTAGTGAATATGAAGCAGCACATGTTATAATGCAGATCAGGCTCTCCATGACAGCAGAAAAAGAAATGTAATTATAGATAAAAATCATCATCCAAAGGAATACCTTTTTCTGAGAGCCGGAAACATGCTTCTGCAACACTTAGTATTTAACCATTCCTTTTACAGAACACTCACATTTTAAAAACTATAAATCCATGCACCATAAAGACGGATTAAAATGAATAGGATATACTTCATCTAAGTGTGTTTTTACATGAGAGTAACCATAATAATGACCTTGCTAGTTAAAATTTTAAAACTCCAAAATAATAGAAAACTAAATATTTCTTAAAGAACATAGTAAATTATTGTCATACTGCAAAGTAATGAACTATTAATGTTTTTGAGTGTAGTTTTTAAAGCTCTTCTCCAATTAGTACATAATTGATTAATGACTCATATTTTTCAGATATCCTGAAATATACTACCCTGTAAACATGAGATAGCTCAAGGCCGAGATTATGGGCCATTTGTGTTTTTTGCTTTTTATTCTTTATGCTATACTGAATACAAGTTATTTTTCTGAGAAGCTAATCTTTAAGTTATCAACATTATATCAATGTTATTTACATGATTTTCTATCCAGTCAGATTTGCCTCTAGCCAAATAAGCATAAATTCCAAATTATTGGCACCCATTTAAATTTAATTATATCATTTTTCTTCATTTATATAAACAAAGACTTATTACAAATCTTAAAAATATTTAATTCAAATATTAAAATAATAATATTAAATTTGATATTAATTTACTTACAAATATTAAAATAATAATATTAATAAATTACCTTTACCATGCATCTATTTTGTGGCAAACAACATGCCAATTATTTTTAACCACCCCAGAAATCTTTTGAAGTAGCATGAATTTCAATTTATAACTACAAAAATTGGAGCCCAGTTGCATATTTTTCCTACAGTTGCACATGTCAGAAGTGATTACTTCAGCTCTGTCTAAAGGACTCTAGTCCTGTGCTCTTTTAACTCCACTTGGTGGTAACGCTTTATAGAGATTTAAAATAAGTAGAAAACACCTGCTCTGCCCTGGAACAATTTTACAATCTAGTTTTAGAGAAGATACAAGAACCCTAAATGAATGCTAGAAATAATCGATAATTACAGGTCATGCCCTGGGCTAATAGGTCACACACCTTTACATAGGTTTATTTCCACCACTGTCTTCTGACAATTTTCTGGGTAAAAATCACGTTCACAAAGAAGTGTTCTTCAGCCTTCTGATCTTCACCAGGCCACTGTGTCACGTGCTCATTAAAACTGCACCTCTCCCTTCAAGGTCCTCCTGCTACCGTCAGGGTTTATATTTATTGGGTAAAAGGCTCACGGAATCACTGAAGACAACAAAAACTGGCATTTCTTGCTCCTATTTCCCACAAGGTGTTGGACACATTTTAAAAAATTAATGGGCAGAAGAAAAAAAAAATAAGTATTTACCTCTCTTGAGCCACTCAAAATAACAGAGGAGATTTTCTATTCATAATCTACAGTAAAGCATCTAAAATTTTTTTATCTCATCTTTCTCTCTGTGAAAACAAGTGATAATCACTTATAGAATGGTTGCTGCCAAAAATCTCTCTCCTCTCTGGCTTAATTTTCTAAAATTCTCTTTCAAACCCTGCTATTGCTCCGTCTTCCCCGATCTTCACCCCCTCTCACATTTCAGAGGGTTCAAGTTCCAAACCTGGGCTGTTGTCAGTGTGTCAGCTCTGTTGATTATCATAATTCTTCTCAACAAAGTTTCAGAGGCAGGGGTGAAAACACAGAATGAGCAGAGGAGATGGATACACCTTGTGTGTCCATCTAAAGAGTGTCCTTCGTCCTTTGGACAGTGGTAGAGCATTAAAGGCTTATGATCAACATCGTAGAAAGGTTAAGTGAGTGATATTTTGCAGAATGAATTGAAAGAAAGGACAGGAATGTGAGTCTGGAAGATCTATTAGGAGACGGCTGTAAGGACGTATTGGTGAGGTCATGAATAATTATTTTTGGCGGAAGTGGTAAAACAGGAAGAAATACATGCTTGAAAATAATAATTATAAAGGGAAAAATGTAAAAAAATTGCTCCCTGCTTGGCTATACACAGTGTGAGTAAAAAGTAAGAAAGATCCAGTTCCAAGCCTGGCTGAATGCAGGAAGGGTCCAGATGGACATTCAGTCCAGTATCATGGTCTCTGTCTAGCTTTAACAAATCCTTCCTTATTATGCTTACCAAAAATGCTTCAATAGAATTAATATACTTGTAATGCCTTGTTGTAAGTCTAGTGCTGTGTTAATGCATTTTCATTAATGCTGGATTACTCATTAGAAAAGTACACAGTTACAAAGCAATAGAAAAGAATATAAATTTATCCCAAAGTAAATGAATAAGATAAGGAAAAACGAATATAATAAAGAGGTTAGCTTTTCACCTACAACTTTACTTAGTAAGAAGGAAAAAACGAAAATCATACTGTCATCTCTTCATCTTCCTAGAGGCTCCAATCCCTTTACTGTGTCAAGCACAATAAAACGGCATTACTGGGTACAATGTAATTGCTATCTTTAATCCAAAGAAGAAATCTCATTTGTCTTGAGGAAGTATTGCATTTTGAAGGAAACTCTTTTTCTATTATTTTTTTGGTCTTAATGTTTATTTATTTATTTTTTTATTGAATCATAGCTGTGAACAATAATGCAATCATAAGGTCCAATGTGCTGGTTCCATATACAGTCTGAAATATTTTCACCGAACTGGTCAACATAGCCTTTATGGCATTTTCTTAATTATTGTGTTCAAACCCTTATACTCTACACTTACTAAACTTCACCTGCACCCTTCCAAGATGCACCCTAGGTGTGGACCCACAAATCACCCTCTCTCCACCCTTCCTCCCCCTTCCTCCCCCTCCCTTACCCCCTTCCCCATATTCTTGTACTGAGATTGGGTTATAGCCTTCATATGAAAGCTATAAATTAGTTTCGTATTATGGCTGAGTACATTGGGTACTTTTTCTTCCATTCTTGGGATACCTTGCTAAGAAGAGTATTTTCCAGCTCCATCCATGTAAACATGAAAGAGGTAAAGTCTCCATCTTTCTTTACGGCTGCATAATATTCCATGGTGTACAAATACCACAATTTATTAATCCATTCATGAGTTGATGGGCACTTGGGTTTTTTCCATGACTTAGCGAAACTCTAAAAATACCAGCTAATCTAAGCTTGTAGGCCAGACAAGCTTCTCAGGGATCTGCCTTCTTGCAGTCTAATCTTAACTTACACTGTGATATTTGTAAATAAAGAAATGTGTGCAGAGTTTTGGTACACACCACTTAATAGTGGTAAAAGACTTAGGAAATCAAGGAGTATGGGGGGAAAAGGGACCCTGCAAGCTCTGTTCAAACAACTGTCTGTTACAGAGACACGTGTGTACACACGGGTGGGTGGGCGTGTCCGTCCATTGTGAAGGCGCATGAAAAATAAAACAATAAAAATCTGATGCTGTGAAACATCCTGATTATATAGTATTCTTAGTTATAAATATGTGGCCGTTGAACAAATTCTTAAAAATCTGACATCCCAAGAGAATGTCCTGTGGTGACGTTACAGTGGGCCCAGGTGGCAGGTGGAACTACACTTCCCAGAATACCAGCTCCGCGTGCAGAGAATCCACAGGAGAGACTGGGGGGATTCGGAGGGATGAATGGAGGCAGCACTCATTCGGTTGCTCATATGTAGTGCTCATCTTCTGGCTCATGCTATTGGTGTGAGAAGGCCACCAACCCTGCAATTAATGGTTCCACCTTCCCCGATTCTTCAGCATCACCAAGTCCTGGGCCAGGTCTGTGTGTTTACCTATGGGACACCTGGCCCCTTGACTTGGGAAGGATGCCTGTTCCATCAAAATCATAAGTGATACACACTGACACTTCTGTCAGTCCCGTGGACTCCAGTTTGTGTGTTCAGGTTCATTCTCACTCTCTCCCAATTTATATCCATCTTTCCTTCCCAACTGCTTGTCCTGTGGACTCTGAGTTCCACTATGAGCAGGGTAAGTGGTACTGAGACGGCCTCACCAGATCCCACAATTAGTGATGTGTCGGGTGTGCACATCCTAATGGCTCTAATTAAACCCTGCCTGATACGCTGTCCCAGTCTACTGACATGAGCACCCAACATAACAGTTCATTTATGGAGGTAAGATTTTGGCACCTGCTGTGTGTTAAATACTATTTTAAGCACTGGATATACTGGAGACCCAGCAAATAAAAACACAAAAGTCGCTCCCCTCATGGAGCTTACATGCTAATGGAGAAAATAAAACAAAAGAAATTAATATACAAATAGCAAGCCTAAAACTTGTCGGGGTATGTATTACTTTCTTATTGCTGGTACACAAACTTAGTGACTTAGAACGACAAAAATCTCACATTTCCAGTTTGATCATAAATTCAAACTGAGTACTGCCTACGAGCAAGGTGTTGACAGGTTTTTTGTTCCTTCTGGAAGCCCTGAGGAAGAATCAATTGTCTAATTTTTTCCAGTTCCTAGAGGCCATCAACATTCCTTGCTTTGAGTTCCTTCCTCCTTCTTCAAAGTGTATCATTACAGTCACTGCTTTTGTCATTACCTCTCTTGACTCTGATTCTCCTGCCAGCCTCTTATCAGGACCCCCTGGGATTATATTGGACCCCATGGGAATTGGGCCCACTTGAATAATCAACAATAATCTCCCCACGTCAAGACCCTTAACTTACTCACATTTGCAAAATTGCTTTTACATTTAAGGTAACATATTCAGAAGTTCCTGAGATGAGGGCCTGGAAAACTTGGGGTGGGCACCTGTCAGAGATAATCATTTGTATTTTGAAGAAAATAAACAGAATAAGGGGACAAAATTGTTATTTTATAGAGTACATATATGGTCAGAGATAGCCTCCCTTAAGTAATTTCTTTCTAGCAAGAACCTAAAAGACAAAAAGAATAGCATTGTAATCTAGACAGAAAAGCTAGAAAGTGTGAAAGCCCTAAGGCGGGGAATTTTTCAAGGAAAAGAAAAACCATGTTAGATAGATCATACTTAGCAAGAAGAATGCATAGGATAAGCAGGTTTAAAGAGACGTTTTGAGGCCAGATTTAATAAGGCCTTATGCTAAGCAGCCTGAATTTTATTCAAAGTATGATGGGAACTCAAGAAGCTGGAGTGTTGTGAGGGAGTTAGACAGTGAGATACACGATCTGATGTACTTTTAAAAAGATTATTCTGGCTAAAGAAAAATAATGATAAACTGAAGAGGATTGAACACTAGTTACTCTCTGGGGTTTTCTTTACACTGTTTTTATGTTCTTGATACAGGACTGGTGGCACCAAGACCTGCCGCCTTAGCCCTGGTGGTGTTGGTGCAGTGGCAGCGGAAGCAGCAGCGGGCTGGAGGGTAGGCAGGGGGGCCCTAGGAGGCTCCAGTGGCCGCAGGGGCCAGACAACTGCTGGGGAGACACCAGAGTCTTGGTGTCTCCTTCCCCTCGGCAAAGGGGAAACCCCACCACCTTTTCTAGGGCTGGTCAATTTCATGTCAGTTTCTTTGAGTTCCGGCCCCCTGCTGCTAAATGGAGGCTGGCTGTAACTTTAGAAAATCTACTGCCCTAAAAGTAAACTTTGAGTTCCAGCCATTAACCCCCTGCAGCTATATATACCCCTGAGCAGTGAGCCTGGAGACACAGACTTCAGAAACGGAGCAAGAGAGCTTGTTCCCCTCACTGGGTTCTTTCTGCTAGGAGCTTTGGTTTTTGCATTCTTTGTTTCTGTGAATGAATCCTGTCTTACTACTGATCCGTGGTCTGTAGATTCATTCTTCAAGAACCTGAAACTCCAGTATCATATTTGGCAAGCCAGCCAGGAGCAAAAACAAAACTCCAGTATCATTCTTCATAGTCCAATCATTATCTGAAATTTTTATACTTGGTTATTTATTTTCTAGTGAGGTCTCTGGACCACCAACTCCAGCAGCACCTGGGAACATGTTAGAGACGCACAATCTCAGGCCATATCTAAGACTCACTAAATTAGAGTCTGCATTTAATATTGCCAGATGATTCATACACACAAGTTTCTGAAGTATAGTTTAAGAAAGATTGAAGTAGTCTTAGAAAGAAAAGATACCGTCTTGGCAATGGGGATGGGGAAAAGTAATTATATTCAGGATGTGTTTTGAAAGTAGAAGCTGATAAGAAGTGCTTTTGGATTAGTTGCATTTGGCAATAGAAAGGAACGAAAATATACAAGGATAACAAATTTGGGCTGAATAATTAAATTAGAGTCAATGGTGGTGCTATTTACTCAGATGAAGAAGATTGAAAAAATGGGTTGGGTTTATTTTTATCTTTTTCATCTCTTTGAGATGCCTATTAGATATCCAAGTGGCAATATAGGTCATTAAATTAGCCTTATTAGCATCGGAGCAACCCCTAGAGCATGTGGACCCTTGTTAAATACTTTGTTTCAAGTGACTCATAAGGTTAACAATGACCAATAAGTCCATGAGCACTTCTGAAAACTGGCAGAATATTTCCCAGGACTCTTGCCCAGTGAAGAACCAGAGTAATCAGAGTCCGAAACTACCCAGCCTAATCCAGAGCAGGTGGCCGGCTTAATTTAGGTGTTTCTATATTCCACATAATAATGCAACACAAGTGAGGCAACAGTGGGATGGTTGCAGGAATTCGTAATTCCTTTGCTTTCCTCTGCACACTTTGGGCCTAAGGGTGGTACTGATTTCCATGAAGTTCAGAGGTGAAGTCAGGATGGGGAACGTAAATTTGGAAGAGGTGAAGTTATAGTTGGTACTTAAAGTTACGGAAGACTGGAAGCCATTGCTTGTGAGGTAATGTAGATAGAGAATAAAACAAAACATGATCCCAGGCCACAGCACCAGGTAAGGCAGAAGCACAGAAGAGTCCTCAAAGGACCTGAGACAAACTGGCCAATGAGGTCAGTGATTATCCCGGAAAGGGAAGTCAGATGCTCCACAGAGGAGGCGATCATCCAGGCTGAATGCCAGTGACAGGATGAGTAAAACGAGGACAAATTACCACTGAGTTTGGAAAAATAGAGGCTGCTGGTGATCCCCACTGAAGTGCATTTCAGAACAGGAAATGACTTTCTTAATTGCCCTCCCTGCTAACGTGTTACCAAGCGAAGGCTTTAGTAGTTTTGCACCACTATAGGAAAACTCTTGTCCAGTGCAAAGACGGAGCAGCCTATGAAGTGAGCCTTTGAAACTAATGTTACACAAATATTTGTGGGTTTTATTTCATGTCACTGAATATTGGAGAAGATATGTGTGCGTCATGAATGAGTTATAGGAATAGAGATATCTGCACATCATTTCCCTAACTGGCTGTGTTAGCAAACAGAAGGAACTTAGCGAGAGAATCTTGTCTGAATTTTTGCATAATTTGTGCAAGTTACTTAATAAAAAAGATATAAACATTTTTTATTTAAATGCAATTTAAAAATGATGTATTTTTTATAAACATAGGATCTTCTTTTCGGGATAAGACGTGCCATTCACAATGCCAATTCTTTTTATTTCTCTCTACAGAAACGTGATGGAGTGATGAAGAGGAAGCATTCTTTGGAGAGGATTGAAGAGAAAGTGGGAGGTTTGCAAGTGGAGACAGGGAGTGAACACATCACTTCTTGGAGGGGGTTTGCAGGAAAGGCAGCAGAGAAATGGAGTGGTAACTAGAGGGGGATAAGATCAAAGGAGGATTTCTGCTAAGATGGGAGAGAGTACAGTATTTTTGTGGGTGATAATAAAAGACTCAATAATGAAGGTAAACTTCTTAATAGAGGAGGAAGTAAAAAATTACAGGAGGCAAGTACTTAGCCAGTGAGAAAAAAATAGGATAAGAGTATAAACCAAGGTTTCAGCTTTGGAAAGGAGCAAGGACAGTTCAAGTTGAAAGTCATATTTCTCATTAACTGAAGAATTGACGTTCTGTTTTTGTACCTTGGTCTCCTGTGAGTTCTGCTAACAGAAAAAGCATCCTGAGTCTGAGCACTTCAAGACCCTGGCCTGACATAGTTTCAATGGCTGTCAGCATCAAACTGAAGTGTGGCAAATCAACTCGGAAAAGGCCATCTTTAGAGGACCTGATTGGGAAGCCAGCTGACTTTCTCCTGGTGACACACCTTTTTCCCTCCCTGCAAACTTTTGTTCAAAGCTTTTTAAAGGATGACTTAGGTATTCATCACCCTATAGAAAAGAACTCGCATGCGTGTATTTTTAAAATAAATATGCTTTGAGGAATAATAAGCTGCACACTGAATCAACTAGCATGAGAGCAGCTGTTTTTCTCCACTCATATTTGCTGGGTAGGAATTTTAGAAGTAGAAGGACTAGCAAATTAAAACCAGAAGACTAAAATACAGCAAGATGGCTTCTATGGTTCCACAAAACTGCACAGAAATATGTTTCGTTGCAAAGAGTATTGTTGAGAATAATACAAAAACCTTTTATTTAGTACTCCCTTTTATTACTGATTTCTGCACTTATTTGGTAATTGAATTGTAACTTATAACTCCATTTTTCAAAACAGAGTGAATAGACTCCACCAGAATGTGGTGAGGCACTACAAATCAAGGTTCTGTTTTAATGTGAAGCTGGAAAAAAAAAAATTGTGGGTGGTATTGATGATGTTGGTTATGCAAATCAGAAAAAGCACAAGAAGCGAAAGTTATATCATTTCTGTGATAGATAGAAATGGGCTTAGGTTTGACAGGCAATCTAAAAATTACTATTACATCTCATTATACCCTTCCTAGCCCTTCCATTTGTGCAGAATGGGATTTTAAACATCTTGATCAAGTGACAAGATGAGAATCTGTCTCATCTCCTGACACTGATGATCATCTTGCAGGGCAATATTGTTCTCTAACCAGCATCCTGATGCTCTTATGAAACTGCATGAGGCATTGCTCAAGAAGTGGGTTGTGATTTGAAATAGCCAGCAGAAATGTAAAGGTAAGTATCATTCTGCCACTCACAAAATGATCAAAGGCTTCACACAGAGATATGCCTGTGAGGGCTCGTATTAGATGTGAGATGCCCTCCACTATTCCAGTCTCAAGATGGAAATATAAGTATCTTCAGCCACTTTAGATTCCTAGAGTTGTAGGGCCTTAGAAACTGTCCAGTTTCAGAATATTAAATAAGAAAACAGAAGCCATCTTGTAATGTGACACTCCCACTATCATGAGCAGAGACTGGCTATGCAAATCAGTTGCCGTAAGTCACAGACCATTGCACTTTCTGCCTCATAATTTTAGGGCAAATATATGAAAGGTGTTTCTTTGACCTGAAGGTACAAATTCCTGTCGTTTTTAAAGCAACTTTAGGATACTTCATTTAAAATGCTTCAGGCCTTCTGACAATAAAGTCATACCAATCTCAGATCAGATTTGGGAACAGTGATGGTGGCAACAATTCTCTCGTCTTCTTTAAGCTTTAGTCTTTTCATCTGAAAAATATGTAAAATAATGTCTACCTCCCAGGCCGATTAAAATAATTAATTGGATTATGATTGCAGAATGTTTAGTTAAAATTTTGGCACACTGTGAACACTCAAAAAAATGTAGTGAATGTCATCAAAATCGTCATCGACCTCATTGTGCACACACCAAAAAGACATGTTTTATCTTAGCATCAAAAGCCTGAAAGGAACTTTTAAAAGACAACTATTTCTCTCTCTTGTTTTGTGTACAGGATTGAAATTCCACTTATCTATTCTGAATCTTCTCTCACATGATTCGGAGAAAGAAGATGACAGCACTTATTAGTCAGGGATTATAATAACTGTGTAAATAATGCTATTTAATTGTCATAGTTATGTATATTTGTCTTTCTTATGAGAAATTTCTGCAGTTCTAAATTGCAGCAGCTGGCAGCTTCTGGGGACAGTTTGTTAATTAGAGATCATTGTACAGACATTCTCTCTCTGAGTAGGAAGGGGGAGACGGGCTGTTAGGAATCAGGCAGAAATGCGTTAGAGATGGCCACAGAGTAGAGGGCCTTTGTGAACTTAAAGGGCCTTTTGCTTGACTAAGAAAGCTCTCTGATTAGACAGAAAACTGTCGCAAGAGCATAAAAGCCATTTTTATTGCTAGATGAGGCAATCTCTCTCTCTTCCTTTAGTTAGACCAGAGAAATGAGAATGATATTTCTCCAGTTGCAGCTGCCAATTATTTAAGAAAGTTAGGATCAAATCTCAAGCATGAAATGATAATGTTGTACCCAGAAGTGGGTTCAGCTTATGGCTAGATTTATGGTTCTTTAGAAAGACTGGGCTTGGAAACATCCAGAAGAAAATAAACTCCAATTTAACTTAGTTGGAAGTGGACGCCTGTATGAGCAAGATAGTTCTTTTTAAATTAACTGTTGCCGGGGTCTCAGAAGACAAAAGCTGCTATGTCTCACTGGGTATGGACCACCTAATAAATGAAAGGTAGTGTCTTTTAAAGAAATATGAAAAACGAAACTCAAAAGAAGGACAAGACCTCCCAAAAGATCCTATGCACAGATCAGAAAGGTAAATATAACTAAAAGATAAGATTCCTGTCTGGGGTTGTCCCCAATTCACCTGCAATGGAGGATTATCCAAGAGTTCCTACTGGATTCGGATCACATTTACACTTGACATCCAATCTAAGTTCACATATAAGACACTTTATTAATATTATAAAAACTTATTAATGGGTGGCGCCTGTGGCTCAAGGAGTAGGGTGCCAGCCCCATATGCTGGAGGTGGTGGGTTCAAAGCCAGCCCCTGCCAAAACTGCAAAGAAAAAAAACAACAACAACCATGTAATAAAAACTTATTAATAAGGATTTTAGTAACTAATGATATAACAAATAATTATAAAATATCCACTGCAGAGCAAAACCTGTGACAAGCACTAAGGTTACAGGGGGAAAAATCGTACATAAACCCTGATCTTACAGAGTTTAACCTCCAGTGAGAGAAGCAAATATCCAACAAGGCACATGACTGCGCCATAAAACACTCGATGAAAGAATTTAAGAGTGACTTGATTTAGTGAGTAATGTAAGCTCTAATCTAAAAGATTGCTAAGAATTAGCTAATGATGAGTAGGAAAATAAATATTCTGAAGCAAAGGCCCTGAGGCGGAAAAGAAGTTAGATTAGCTGAAGAGCTAACAGGAGGCTGGTGTCACCTGAGATAAGGGAGGAGAAGGGACAGATGTAGCTGGAGACAGCCAGTGACAACACCATGCAGGCCAAGCCGAGACTTTTTAGTTTACTCCAAGTGCAACAAAGTGTCATTGAATGGTTTTAGGAAAGGGCAGATAAATCATTAGATTTCTATTTCAGAAAGAATAACTCAGGATTGTTCTCTATGGAGCATGACAGTGTGTGTTAAGAGTATCCAAACTCTACAGGCTGGCACCTGTAACTCAAGAGGCTACGGCGCCAGCCACATACACTGGAGCTGGTGGGTTTGAATCTAGGCTGGGCCTGCCAAACAACAATGACAACTACAACCAAAAAAAAAAAAAAAATAGCCAGGCATTGTGGTGGGTGCCTGTAGTCCCAGCTCCTTGGGAGGCTGAGGCAAGAGAATCGCTTGAGCCCAGGAGTTGGAGGTTGCTGTGAGCTGTGATGCCACGGCACTCTACCCAGGGTGACAGCTTAAGACTCTGTCTCAAAAAAAAAAACAAAACAGTATTCAAACTCACAAGAGGATGAACGAGTTAACAGGAAACTACCATAGTTTAATGAGGCATGGTCGTGACTTAGATTAGACAAAAGATTTGGAAAGAAGTGGGTGCATTCAAGACCTGTTCTAGAAGAATCATCCATAGGCCCGGTAACAGGTGAGGTGTAGAAGGTAGTTTGAGACTAAGGTGTCAGACTCTCTCTCTCTGGTTTCTGGTTGGAATTACAAAGTATTGGATGGTACCATTTACTGAGATGAAAAACAAAATCACAGAGTTGGAGGAGAGTGGAAGAGAAGAGTTCAAGTTCGGTAAGGGGCGTGTTCCATGACAAACTGAAAAAGGAAATAGAGTGGTACTAGGGAAATAGAAAAATATTTTGGGGAGAATAAATTTTAAACTACTACGCTTAATATTTTACAAATTGCATATGAACTTTATGGACATCCTGGATGTATTATAAACATATACACACATATGCATATACATGTATATGTGTGTTTATATATACAATATATATATAATCTTTTGTCTTATAACATATTACGGAGGTCCTCAAACTTTTTAAACAGGGGGCCAGTTCACTGTCCCTCAGACCATTGGAGGGCCGGACTATAGTTTAAAAAAAAATATGAACAAATTCCTATGCACACTGCACATATCTTATTTTGAAGTAAAAAAAACAAAATGTAAACAAATACAATAACACCACCTCATGTGGAGTTTGAGGACCCCTGATAAGCTGTGAATCTCAGAAAGGTCATTCTTGGCTATAAGAAGCAGCATATGCCCCTACGGGAGGGAATCTGAATCTCCAATGACTATTGTTTATCAAAAGGGGGCATAGAATAAAAAATATTTAATAGTTCCAAGTAAGAAAGGGCCTCAGGACCAAACAAATATCAAAAACAATGTTGAGGTTTAACATAAATAGGGGAAGCTAAAATATTTTAGATTATGTTGAAAGAAAGTGGAGGCACCCAAAGGAAAAAATTAACAGAGATTCAATTGTCAAAGATGGTACCTCGATCCGGTGTATAAAAAAATTGAGAATTATTTTGAGATCATTGACTATCTGAAACAATAACGTGGCCACCATGCATGGATTACCATAAAACATGATGATGTGGGTCCTGCTAAACAGAGGCTCATTAAGACAGGATAACTGAGATCTCCCACCTGTACATAAACGTTGTCACTAGTTCCAGAGTAAGGAAGCCCTGGAGACTGGTTTCAGAAACTACTGTCTGTCTTTATCAAGTGCCGTATAAACGTGTGCCTGGTGAAGCAGATATGTTTCTCCTTACAGAGTGTAGGTTTGATCAGTCTCAGCAAAACATTTATTTGTCCGCATAAAGTCAAGAATTCCTCCTAGTGCTGTTTTCAGAGATATGTAGGTCTCTACGAAAGTTTTGAGAGAGACTGTGTTAGGGTCCATCATGTCACTTCCAAGAATCACAGGTGACAGTGTCCTTTCTGATTCACTGGTGCAAATTTTTCATGGTCTGTCAGTGTTGCTGAGAAGGCCTCATTTGTTTCTGTCTGTGCAGATTTTACGTTTCTTGATTTTTGTGTACCTCAAAACTTTTATAATGACCCATGTATATGACCTGGGTGGATTTTACCTGATTCCTTAAAATGAAATTTTAGTTCCAGAGGGAGAAAATTGACATAAACAGCAGCATTTACTGCAAGTTGCCTTAGGAGAATTTAATGGGCATTCCGTTAGAGTGGCACAGAAAGAAACCCGCACATCATGAACTGTTTTAGAGCCTTATAATCCCTTCACTTCCTGACTTTTCATCTAACTGTCTCTGCTGTGAAATCCCTTGTTTTGATCTCAGTGGAAATGGACAAGCTCTGTAAAGTATCCCAAAGCCTTTTGCGTCTGGTCTTTATAAATGTATTAATTTCCCACATCTTTTCTTCATGGGTGCCCAGCCTTCAATTCATTTCTCATTTTCATTATTCTTTTCTAGACATTCTGTATACACAGTTTTGGTGCCCGAAATTAGACTCTTTGGTAAGATTATGTTCTCACGAATCCTACATGTGGGAAACTGAAAATTAACAAAAAAATGAGATGGTGCCAGGATCTGAGAAAAAGTTAAGGTTAGAAATAAGTATGTAGGCTGAAGCTGTATGATCACTATTTGCAAACATCCATGTTCCACATCACATGCCAAAGGTTCAGTATGAGGATGATCGTACTACACCACTACCATCTTTTTGCACTCATCTAATTTCTATAATATAAAAATCTAGCATTAGTAAATAATCAAATTCGGCCTTATTCAGTTCCACTGTTCCATTTGTCTATCGTAATTCTAAAGCCACTCCGTTCTGTTTACTGTAATTTATGATAAAACTTGAAATCTAGGGTGACAGCACTATCGTTTTGTTGTTCTTCTTCATTGTTTTAATCTATTCTATTCCCTTATGTATTTATTTTAGCATTTTTAGGGGGCAGTGCCTGTGGCTTGAAGGAGTAAAGTGCCGGCCCCATATACTGAAGGTGGCTGGTTCAAACCCGGTCCCGCCCAAAAACTGCCAAAAAAAAAAAAAAAAAAGATGTTTATTAGAAACAATTGTGCACATGACATGGAGGCTAGTAAGTCCAAAATCTGCAGAGCTGAAATTCCAGTTTTAGTTGGAAGGCCAGCAGGCAATCGTAGAGCCAGGAAGAGTTAAAGTTTGGGGGTTTGTTTGCTTGTTTGTTTTTAAGATATTACTAGGATCCAAATGATTTTGGTTACATTGACCAAAATCATTTAACCCTGATTACATTTAACCCTGATTTTGGTCAGGGTTAAAAGTGTGCTCCTCACCCAGATGGTGTTCATTGTGTGTGTTAGGTAGGTGTTTGCCCAGCTCCTCCTTCACTCTCCCTCTGGCTGTTTTCCTGCTGAGTTTTACTTCCCTCCGGGCACATGTGCGCTCAGCCCTTAGGTCCAATCTAATAGTAACCGTATGTGGTGTTTTTTCCCATTCTTGAGACACTGAATTCACTCAGGGTAATGTCAGATCCATCAAAATTGTTGCAAAAGGACTTGATTCATCCTTTTCCATACCAGTGTAGTATTCCACAGTATACATATACCACATTTTGTTAATCTACTCATCAATGGACAAGCACTTGGGTTGATTCCACATCTTTGTCATTGTAAATATGTTGCAATAAACATCTGACCACAGGTGTCTTTTTGATAAATTGGCACTTTTCGTTTGAGTAAATACCCAGTAGTGGGATTGCTAGATCAAATGGGACGTCTACTTTTAATTCTTGTGGAATCTCTGTACTGTTTTGCAGAGAGGTTTTACCATGGCAATTCAACAGGGGAAAGGATGATGTTTTCAACAAATGGTGCCAGAACTATTTAATAACATGTGAAACAAAAAACAAAACATTTAAAAACCCTTGACCATTCTCTCACATACATATAAAACACTTAACTCAAAAACAGAACATAGTACCAAATTTGAAACATAAATGTACAAAATTTCTGGTAAAAAACAGGCGGGGGGGGGGAGGACTGTGTAACCTTGGATTTGATAACATTTTCCTAGATTAAAACCAGAAAAGCACAATTTGTGTTAGGACAAGTTGATAAACTGGAAAAACTAATTATAAATTTGAAAAAATATTCAAAATTTATACTTGATAAAAGACTTCTTTTGAGAATATTTAAAGAACTCACCAGCTGGACACGGTGTTCATGCATGTAATCCCAGCACTTGGAGAGGTTAATATGGAAGGATCCCTTGAGCTCAAGAGTTCAAGACCAGCCTGGGCAAGAACAATTCCCCATCTCTACGAAAGTATAGAAAGAGTTAGGCATTGTGGCAGGTGCCTGTAGTTCCTCAGGAGGCTGAGGCAGGAGGGTTACTTGAACCCAGGAGTTTGAGGTTGCTGTGAGCTAGGTTGAAGCCATGGCACTCTATCCTGTCTTAAAAAAAAAAAAAATCTCACTCTGTCTTAAAAAAACTCACGAAGTTCACTAAGCATAAACCAAACAAATTTAAAAATTGACAAAGATTTGAATACTTCACTAAAAAAAATATACAGCTGACGCCAAAAAAGACACATCAATTTCATTAGGGAAATACAAACTACAATTATGAGAATATACCACTATAAACCAGGGGTATCTAGAATTAAAAAGTCTGACAATGATAAGTATTGGCCAGAATGTGGATACACTGATATGCTCATAAACTTTTGCTGGGAATGTAAAATAGTGAAAACAATCTGGCAGTCTTAACTGCGTTCAACGCAGTCTGCCATATGTTTCATTCATTCCACTTTTAGGATTTACTCAAGGGAAAAGAAAGCATTGGTTTATGCAAAATATTGTACTTCACTATTTACATAGTTTTATTTTTAGAAACTCTCAGACCAGAAAAAAAAAAGAGTAATCAAAAGATTAATGACTAAGATAATTGTGGTACATCCATTCAATAGGAAAATACTCACCAATAAAAAGTAATGAACTATTGATACATAATTCTCCATGGATGATTCTAAAAATAATTTTGCTGACAGCAGACAAAAAAGGGAATATACTATCTGATTTTATGCAGAAAAATGCTAGAAATACAAGCTAATCCATAGTCACCAGAAGCAGATTTGTGGTTGCCTGTGGACAAGGAGAACAGTGAGCTGAGGGACGAAAGGACAACACAATAACACAAGCAAATTTGATTATGTTCATTATCTTGTGTTGGTGATTTTATGATGATGGTTTTAGGGGTGTATATGCATCAAAACTCATTGAATGGTGTAATTTAATTATGTGTTATTACAATTCAATTCTATCTCATCAAAGCTATCAATTAAAGAACCTGAGTTGGGTAGGAGAACAGAAAGCTAGTGACCTAGGAAGTTGGATAGAATATGCAGAAGCTAAGCTAGAGCATTTGCATTCTAACTGATACAGGATGAGTGGCACCCCAGCCAGCTAGGTGGAGCTAGGAGGGGCCTACCTGCATCTCTGCACTGGAGGTGTTGGTGCTACGGTAGCAGCTGGCAGGGAAACCAGCTGGCTGGCGAGTGGTGGTGGGCAGCAGGAGGCTCTAGTAGCTAGAGGGGCCAGGCAACTGCTGGGGAGACACCTTAGTCTCTCCCTCCCCTTGCACTTGGAGCTGAACAAGGAACCCCATTTCCCCTGGTCAATTTTATGTACGTTTTCTAGGCCTGGGAACCAAAGGGATTGTAGCCATTCATTTGTTACTGAGTCCTGGCCAAATGTAACTACGGAGGACCCCTGCTAGCTAAATGTAACTACAGAAGACTCATGCAACCATATATGTACCCCTGGACAAAGAGCCCAGAGAGAAGGAGCTTTTTTCCCAACTTGGGTTATTTCTCTCCACCAGGAGCTTTGGTGTTTTTGTATTATTTTCTGTAAAATAAATCCTGCTTACCACTAATCTGTGGTCCGTGGATTCATTCTTCAAATCATCGAGACCAAGAACCTACTGAAGATGAAATTCTGATATCATAACCACAGAGGACTTGGCAACACAGAGGGGCACCTAGCTTGCCTAGTTAAGGGAATGACTCCAGACTCAGGTTTCTGGGTCCAAATTCTGACGCCCATCACATATCAGTTATTTGACCTTTGGCAAGTTACTCTGTGTGGAAGCTAAAGTCCGTCCTTGAAGAATGTTAATCTGCCATGATGACTTGTGATTAGCCCCAGTTTCTAGAAGGCCACTAAGATTTTACTTTATGCATTGTTCCTGGGTAAGCGTGCACACCCATCATACATACTGCCTTTAGGTCAAAACATCCTTGATGGTGTTGCATGAATTGCAGGCTATGATGCACATAGTGCTGGTCTTTTCCTGGAGGGTCAACTTTAGCTGTCCTTCTGGAGCATGTATCCCCTTCTCCTGTGGTGCTCTGGTTCAAAGGTTAGCAGCACAGAGGTCTCTACCTGCCTTGCTGCCACTCAAGACCACAGTTCTGGGCGTAACTTACCCAATAAATCATCTTTTATCCACAAACAGACTTTGTCTGCCTTTCTTTGGTTTCTGTGCTGCTTCTACTTTGGGGAGTCACTTTGCATATAAGGCCCTTTCGTGAAATACTTAGCCCTTAAACTCAAATAGGGTTTTACAATAACTAAATGATTTAAACATTTGTAAATAGGTAAAAAAACAGAAACATAGATGTGCTATATCATTTTCATTTATTTATATTTAGAAAAATAATTTTTAAAGGGCTGGGTGTGGTAGTTCACCCCTGTAATCCCAGCACTCTGGGAAGCCGAGGTGGGTGGCTTGCCCTGAGCTCACAGGTTTGAGACCAGCCTAAGCAAGAGCAAGACCTAGTTGCTAAAAATACATGGGCATTGTGGCCGGTGCCTGTAGTCCCTGCTCCTTGGGAGGCTGAGCAAAGAGAATCGCTTTATCCCAAGAGGTTCATATTGCTGCGAGCTATAACACCACAGCACTCTACTGAGGGTGACAAAGTGAGACTCTTTCTCAAAATAACAATAATAATAATTTTTAAAAAGTATTTTTCACCTTGTTTAAAATAAGTATGCACAGAGAGTAATTTGGACTATCTTTGCTGTTGAATCATTGGAGAAATCACAGATGATTATAAACTGTCTAATAAGTGTGAACATTTTTGACCAACATCATAACCATGTCATTGGCACCAGCTTTGCAATTAATGTAAATCAATTTACTATATATGCTAGGCTCTTGGGAAAAATAACCAATGCAAATGACAGAGAAAACATGAAGTTAAAGTCACTTTTCCAATTTTTGTGAGCCAGCATTTCTCCCAGCAAAAAAATAGCATTACTTAACCATATTTTCATAAAGTCATTTAATTTCTACCAGAAACTAAGAGCAAAGTTGAATATTGATAAGTATTTGAATTTTTAAGCTTGCCATAGAATGTTATATTTTGTAGAAATAATACAGCTCGTGCAATACTTTTACATGTGAATATTTGTACACAAGACATCTCTCAAGCTTACAAATGATCATCCTTCAGATCAGTGGTATATGCCAGAATTTGGTAGAATTTGTTTATGAATTTTCTATCAGTGCTCTAAACTAAAGCCATCAATGTTTATTTACATTAATATTTAAAGTTAAAATCTTATTTTACATTTCATTTAAAATTTATAGGGAGGTGAGAGAGGCCAGACCCAAATGAGTATGTACTGTTTTATTCTATTTATATAAAATCCTAGAAAATGCAAATTAATCTGTCATGATGAAAAGCAAGTCAGTGGTTGCCTGGGGCTGAGTGTGAAGGGAGGAAGGACTACAAATGACCAGAAGAAAACTTTTGGAGATAATGTAAATAATCTGTATCTTTATTGTAGCTGTAGTTTCCCAATATACTTCTTTTGAACTTAGTAAATTACACAATTTCAGTTGCTACAGATCATTATACATAAATTATACTTCAATAAAGTTGTTTTAATAAATAAAAATCACAAGAAAATGCTTAGAATGACACCCAAAATATTAATGAAATGGTCCAGGGGTCCTCAAACTTTTTAAACAGGGGTCCAGTTCACTGCCCCTCAGACCGTTGGAGGGCCGGACTATAGTTTAAAAAAAAAAACAACAACTATGAACAAATTCCTATGCACACTGCACATATCTTATTTTGAATTAAAAAAACAAAACGGGAACAATATAATCACACTGCCTCATGTGGCCCGCAGGCCATATTTTGAGGACCCCTGAAAGAGCTAGAAGAAAAATCTCTAGCTACAGTTCAAGTTCAGTTCTAGGACTTTTTAATCAAGCCATTCTTATTAGAGTCAGGTTATATCTCACTGTGATTTTGGTTTGTATTTCTCTAATGATTAGAGATGTTGAGCATTTTTTCATAACTTTGTTGGCCATTGGTATATATTCATTTGAAAAGTTTTTGTTCACGTCTCGCCCACTTTTTAATACGGTTATTTGATTGTTTCTCACTGATTTGCTTGAGTTCTTTGTAGATTCTGGTTATCAGTCCTTTATCAGATGTATAGCATGGAAATATTTTCTCCCATTCTGTGTGCTGTCTGTTTGCTGTTTTGATTATGTTCTTCACTGCCCAGAAACTTTTAAATTTAATTCAGTTCATTTATTTTTGTTGTTGCTATGATTGCTTTTGGAGTCTTCATGAATTCTTTGCCTAGACCAATATCTGTAAAAGTTTGTCTAACATTTTCTTACTGTTTCCTGCCTTAGGCTTAAGTCTTTTATCCATCATTACTTAATTTAAGTAAGCGGTGAGAGGTGCAGATCCTGATTCAGTCTTTGCCATGTGGCTATCCAGTTTTCCTGGTGCCACTTACTGAAAAGGGATTTTCTTCCTTGGTGAACATTTTTATCTGTTTTTTTCTTTTCTTTTCTTTCCTTTTTTTTTTAAGACAGAGTTTTATTATGTTGCCCTCAGTAGAGTGCCGTGGCATCACAGCTTACAGAAACCTCAAACTCTTGGGCTTAAGAGATTCTCTTGCCTCAGCTTCCCAAGTATCTGGGACTACAGGTGCCCACCACAACACCCAGATATTTCTTTGTTGTAGTTGTCATTGTTTAGCAGGCCCAGGCCAGGTTCGAATCCACCAGCCCGGGTGCATATGGCCGGCACCCTAATCACTGAACTACAGGCCCTGAGCCTATCTGTTTTTTTCAAAAATAAATTGAGAATATGAGAATGACTTCATGTCTGGGTTCTGTGTTCTGATCCATAAGTTCATGTCTCTGTTTTTGTGTCAGAACCATGCTGTTTTGGTTACTGTTGCCTTGAGTATAGTTTGAAGTCTGGTAAAGTGATTCCTCCTGCTTTGTTGTTATTACATAAGATTGTGTTCACTATTCAGGGTCTTTTCTGATTCCATATTAAGCATAGAACTATTTTTTCTAGAACTGAAAAAACTAGCATTGGTATTTTGATGTAATTAATGCAATTTAATGTAATTCAATTACATTGAATCTGTAAATTACTTTATGTAGTAAAGCCATTTTAATAATATTGGTTCTGCTAATCCATGAGCGTGGCATATTTTCATGCCTAAAATGTCCCAAAACAACAGATGTTGTCATGGATACAGAGAGAAAGGAGCTCTCATCCACCATTAGTGGGGCTGCAAAGGAGCACACCCTCAATGCTAAATTGTCTGGCGATACCTCAAAGAACTTAAAGTAGACCTTCAATTGGATCCAGCAATCCCACTGCTGAGTATATAGTTATAAGAAAAAAGGTTACTTTATAAAAAGCACACAAGTGTTTGTGGTAACAAAATTTACAATTGCAAAGGCGTGGAAACAACCCAAGTGCCTACTAACATGTGAGTAGATTAATAAATGAGGTATATGTACATAAGGAGTACCACTCAGTCAAAGGAAAAATGCCAATCTTTTCTGACAACTTGGATGGAACCGGAAACCATTCTCTAAATCAGGGGTCCTCAAACTGCAGCTTGTGGGCCACATGAGGTGGTGTGATTGTATTTGTTCTTGTTTTGTTTTTTACTTCAAAATAAGATACGTGCAGTGTGCATAGGAATTTGTTCATAGTTTTGTTTTTTTTTAAACTATAGTCCGGCCCTCCAATGGTCTGAGGGACAGTGAACTGGACCCCTGTTTGAAAAGTTTGAGGACCCCTGCTCTAAATGAAACATCACAAGAATGGAGAAACAAACACAGATACTCAATACCAAGTTGGAACTAATCGATGAACACTTAAGTGCATATGTGGAAGAAAATCTCAATGAAAATCAAGCCTTGGTGGAGGCAGGAGGAGGAGACAGGTAAATCCACAGCTATTGGTACAAGGCACACGATCTGGGTGAAGGACACATATTTTACATCTAGCTTTGACTCAGGCTGTACAAAAACAAAGTATGTACACAAAACATGGTTACACCCTAATATTCTGGAATTTTTTAAAAAAACAAATAAATAGTACATAACATTTCTAAAATAGAAAGAATCAAGTTCAGTTCCTTTCAACTATCTAAAATATAAAAATATGATTTTTTTACTAGTCCAAATTAAAGTTAGCATCTTAAAAAGGACCATAGAACCAGGATGTCATGTAAGACAAAATGAAAATGTGTGTTGTTATAAACCTGACACAAGGGGAATAAAACAAAGAGATGTAGGCAAGTTAGAGGTGCCTATCTCTTTACAGAAAATAAAACGGACTATTGAGTGCCGAGTTGTCAGGATTATTAAGTTACTGATGGTTCAACCTGAAAATTTTATGGAATTAGATGTTAAAACTCTTCTCAAAACTCTTAATGGAACTAGCATAAAGGGTACTTGCTGAGTATTTTCCTTGTACTTCATAAAATCTACATTCCACATCAGAATTTTAGAGTTCACATTATAATTAATTATGCCTACAGAATGTTGGCACATGTGAGAGGGTCATAGAAAACACTTTATGTCTCAAATAAAACACCATAACAGGATTACAACATGCCATCACACTCATTACAATTTACTACAAGCCTGACGAAATAATCAAACTCACTGGATTAAAACTGAATTATTTTCTTCCTTTAACTAGTAGAGCCTCTTTCACAAACACAAAGTTCTCTTATGGCTATTATTCTTTATCCTCTTCTAATCTATAACCGAATCCCTCATATACAAAACAGTTAGTTGTAAGTCTAGTATCTTTTGTGAGAAGTTTCTTCTTCTAAATCATTCAAGAAAATAAAAGAGGTTAGCACAACCCAAGAACAGGCTAAGGAGTCCCCATGAGTCTACCACTGCCACTGTTTCTTGCTGCCACCCAATGTCACGCCACAGGGCAACTGGCAACTGTGTTTTCCTAATCAAGTTCGTTGCATAAACACATGCTTTCAACAGATAGTCCTCTCTGCTCAGGCTTGCACTGTCTTTGGAAATGACACCCTTATGCTCAGACATTGTTTCCCAAAGCTCCAGCTCACGCCACAGTGAGATTGGCTTTTAGCATTAGTGATGTTTCCTGCCAACAAAAGCTGTCACTTTCATTCACTGCAAAACTTTATTTGGAGTCTACATGAATCAACATAGAATCTGTCTCAAGCTAATATTATTCAAGACTATGGAAATATTATGCCAGCATACTCACCTCCCTTGTTGCATCTGAGCATTGTGCACAGCAGCTCTAGCCCAGATTAACAGGTCTTCCTAGTTTCATATCCCAGAAAACAGAGGCTGAGGTACTGATTCCTTCATTTCCAGAAGGCCCAGAGATTCAAAAGAATGACTCCCAAACGTAGTCAGAGATCATCTGGGATGCCATTAAAAAATGCCATAGACAGGATGGCTTAAACAATTGGCATGTATTTTTCACTGTTCTGGAGGCTGGGAAGATTGGCTCTTGAGCAGGGCTCTCTTCCTTGAATATGGCTGCCTTCTCCCTGAGTCCTCACATGGTGGAAAGAGCTCTGGCGTCTCTTCCTCTTTTTCTGAAGACATTAATCCCATAATAAGAGCCCCCTTATCATGACCTCACTGAAACCTAATGACCTCTCAAAGGTCTCATTTCTGTGTGCCATCACATTGAAGGCTGGAGCGTCAATGTGTGAATTTGAGTGGGGATGTAAAAGTCAGCCCATCGGCACCCTTCTCTGCAAAATCTTTGCATACTAGGAATTTCATAACAATAATAGCATTGGCAATGACAAAAATATATTTTTCTAGACTGTAATCACAAGAAAATGGTTATCCACTATAACAAATGCAGTTCATGTCCTATTCATATCCTCTTCACAAGCGTTACATCTGGGCACACCTGCAATTACTTTGCCTGGGAGAGTTTTTTGAACACTAGTATGCACTCTATCCACATTCAATAGGCCAGAAGTGCCAGGGTGTTACCCTTCCCTGGGAACAAATGCTGAATGGGGGTTGTTGGAAACATAACATGTAACAAAGGTCAGAGAGTTAGATTTAAGAAGGCATCCTAGAAAAAGTTCTACATACCTCATTGCTGAATATCACTATGGTCACCTTCAAAGTACTCCCCTTGGGAAGCTATGCACCAAAAACTAGAATCTAATCCACCCTTCAAAGCAATTTTGGAACTCTTTTTTCTGGAATGGCTATCACAGCTATTGTAGTGATATTCAGCAATGAGATATACACACGTTTCCTAGGATGAGTTCATGAACATAACTGTCAGACCTTGTCCAACAAAAGGTCTGAAAAAGAGTTCTAAAATAGCTTTGAATGGTGGACTAGGTGCTGGTGTTGGCACATAGCCTCCCAAGGGGAGTCTGTTGAAGGTAACTTCAGTGATATTCAGCAATGAGATGTGTTGCACTTTTTCTAGGATGAGTTCTTGAACATAATTGTCTGACCTCATATTCCTTTGACCTGGTAACTAGAATCCTGGAAGAGGTTCGACACTGTTTCCCAGAGTTACTGAATGAATGGGTTTTATTTTCCGACCTTGATAATTTTCTTGGTAGCTTAATTTTATTGGCTTCCTTCCCAAACTCTTTTTCCATACTTTTCTATCAATGTTTTCTGAGATCATCTCCAATGAACTTCTTGTACTCAAATCCTCTCGGGGTTTACTTCTGGGAGAATGAAAACTAAGACAACCACTTACTAGTTCAGTGTAACCAAGAAGGCCAAGTCCAGAGAATAGTCAGAAAATATGTCAGAGACTTAGACTCAGAATATGTAGGTCACAGGGGGAAATAGCACAGAAACCAAAGCAGGAAAGCGTTAGACAAGGAAAACAATAGGTCATCAATAGGCTCTGGTCATAATTGAAAGTGTTAAGAAAATGGCGAAGCACAGAGGAGGCATTGGGGGAAAGAATTCATATATAAATGATATGAGCTGTTTGTACTATCCTTAGCTACCAAGCAATAGGAATCCCTAGGGAAGAGTGCACAGCTTCCTTAATCCTAAATTCGTGTTTCTCAGGGCACCAATAATGAGACACCCTCACAGCAGGAGGAATTACTGTGGCCGTGTATATCTGAATTGCTTCTATATATTATATAAGCTTGTTCTCTCGCGTTACCCCAAGAGATCTTTGAAAATAAATCTTGTCTCTCCAGTAACATTATACACTTAAATATGTTCTTTATACTAAGCACAGTATAGGGCATTCAATAAAATTAAACCATATATATATATATGGATGGTTAGAAGGGTTATTTAATCCTTATAGCCATTTTATAAGGTGAATGAGGAAAAATGTCTTTTCTACTTTTGGTATCATATATATAGTATCTGTGGGTTTGTGTGTGGGTGTGTTAAGTTACTATATACAAATTGGGTCACTCAGAATCATTGTAATCACAGCAGAAGACTAGTCGTAAATTCCAGCCTAAATTATAAATGCTAATATTCATTGAACTGATACTGATGTTCCGCAAACCCAGCTCTTGAATTCTGAAATTTACCTCCAGCTCAGAATAAAGGTAACAAAAAGGTAAATGTATTTTTAGAAATTGAAAATAGAGCAAGTTTCTCCCTCTTTTACTCCCTCTATTATCTACTAAAAATAGAACTTACTTTTTGCCAGGCAAACACACACAAATTATTCTTCTAAAAACTATTATTTTGTAGAGTCTATTTTTCTAGTTCAGGATATTTTAAACACTAAATATGTTTGATGTAAATTTATCACCAGCTAGGAACTATTGCATTGATAAATATAAAAAGGTGAATTTGAAGATCCTTTTCTTAATTTTATTTTTTATTATTTTAAAATTTTTATAGATTTAGCGAGTACAAATGCAGTTTCGTTAGATGAATACAGTGATAATTAGTAAAAACTGAGCTGTTAGTATAACCATCAACAAAGTTTTGTACATTGTACCCATTAAGTAATTTTTCACCCCATCCACCTTTTTCCCCCACCTTCTCACTTTTCCAAGTCTCCATCATCTATAATCCTGCTCTCTATGACCATGTCAATCCATCATTTAGCCCCCATTTATAAGTAAAAACATGAAATATTTGGTTTTCTGTTTCTGAATTATTTCACTTAAGATAATGACCTCCAGTTCCATCATGTCACTGCAAAAGATAAGATTTTAGGGCAGTGCCTGTGGCTCAGTGAGTAGGGAGCCAGCCCCGGATACCAAGGGTGGTGGGTTCAAACCCAGCCCCGGCCAAACTGCAACAAAAAATAGCCAGGTGTTGTGGCGGGTGCCTGTAGTCTCAGCTACTCGGGAGGCTGAAGCAAGAGAATCATCTAAGCCCAAGAGCTAGAGGTTGCTGTGAGCTGTGAGCTGTGACGCCACAGCACTCTACCGAGGGTGACAAAGTGAGACTCTGTCTCTAAAAACAACAACAACAAAAAAGATAAGATTTTATTCTTTTATATGACTAAGTAGAATTGCATGGTATATACATATATATGTGTGTATGTTCGTGTATATATAAATATGTGTGTGTATATATATATTCTTTATCCAATCATCTATCAATGGATACTTGGGTTGATTCTATATTATTATTATTTCAATAATATGTACAAATGCAAATATCTTTTGACATAATTTATTTTCCTTTAGGTCAGTGGCTCTCAACCTGTGGGTCACAACCCCTTTGGACTGTATTAAAGGTTCCCGGCATTAGGAAGGTTGAGAACCACTGCTTTAGGTAGATATCCAATGGGGGTAGTTGCTGGACTGAACGATGGTTCTACTTTTGGTTTTTTGATAAATCTCCATAAAGTGTTTTCCATAAAGGTTGTACTAATTCACATTACCACCAACAAGGTATAAGAGTCCCATGTTCTCTAGATCATCATCAATATCTCTTTCTTTTATTATTATTATTTTTTACTCATAGCCATTCTGACTGGTGTGAGATTGTACCTCATCATGGTTTTAACTTGCATTTTGCTGATGATTAGTAATATTGGGCTTTTTTTCATGTTAGTTGGCCAATTGTATGTTTTCTTTTGAAAAATGTTCATGTCCTTGGCCCACTTTGTATTAGGTTATTTGGTTTTTATTGCTGAGTTGCTTGAGTTCCATCTAGATTATGGATATTCATCTGCATCTTCGTCAGATGCATAGTGTACAAATATTTTCTCTGATTCCATAGATTATCTCATTTGCTGTGCAGAGACTTTTAAGTTTAATTAGTTCCTACTTGTCTATTTTCAGCTTTGTTGCCTTTGCTTTTGAGGTCTTAGTCATGAATTATTTGCTTTCACCAATAACCAGAAAAGCTTTTCTAGGTTTTCACCTAGAATTTTTGTAGTTTCAGTTACCTGCTTACCAATCATGTTGCCTGGGTAATATACAGCAAGATATACACACACACACACACACACACACACACACACAAATACACGCAATATATATAAAAATAGTTTTGTATAAAATATATGTATAATATGTATGTTATATATTGTATATTAACCAATATATATAATATATAATTAAATAGATATATATCTAAAATATATATATTCAATATATAATAGTTTTTTCTTTTAAATTTTTTTTTCAACTTTTCCCCCTTTGTTTTTCTTTTATTTTCTTCTTCTTTTTTCTCTTATATTTATAATTTTTCATTACTTCCTTCTTTAATAATAAGGGCATCATTTTTGCTGATTTTTCTGCCCCTGTTATCCTCTTTGACCCCCAATTTTATTCCTTAGAGTTTTTTGATTTATAGCATTTTTTGTTTTTCTCTATTTGGTGGAGGTAGGGTCTTGAGTCTGTCACACTCTAGTTCTTTGCTGATGATATGATCTTATACTTAGAAAAAAAACAGAGACTCTACCACAAAACTCCTGGAAGAGATCAGGAAATACAGTAACATCTCAGAGTACAAAATCAGTGTCCACAAATCAGTAGCCTTTGTCTATGCCAATAACTGTGAAGTTGAGAAGCAAATCAAGGCCATAATTCCCTTCAAAGTAGCTTAAAAGAAAATGAAATATTTAGGAATATACCTAAAAAAAGAGGTGAAATATCTTTTCAAAAAGAATTATACAACTCTGAGGAGAGAAACTGCAGAAGACACCAATGAATGAAAGAACATACCACACTCTTGACTGGAAAAAAATCAACATTGTCAAAATGTCTACCCAGGGCGGCGCCTGTGGCTCAGTGAGTAGGGCGCCAGCCCCATATGCCGAGGGTGGCGGGTTCAAACGCAGCCCCGGCCAAACTGCAATCAAAAAATAGCCGGGCGTTGTGGCGGGCGCCTGTAGTCCCAGCTGCTGAGGAGGCTGAGGCAAGAGAATCGCGTAAGCCCAAGAGTTAAGAGGTTGCTGTGAGCCGTGTGACGCCACGGCACTCTACCTGAGGGCGGTACAGTGAGACTCCGTCTCTACAAAAAAAAAAAAAAAAAAAAAAAAAAAAAAAAAAAAAAAATGTCTACCCAAAGCAATCTACAGATTCAGTACAAACCCCATTAAAATACCAACATCCTATTTTGAAGAACTGGAAAAAATATACTTCATTTTGCTTGGAACCAGAAAAAAAACTATATAGCTAATGCTATTTTTTTAGTAATGAAAACAAAGCCAGAGGCATCACCCTATAAGACTTCAGGCTATATTACAAGTTCACAATAATCAAAACATCATGATATTGGCACAAAAATAGACACATAGACATATGGGAAAGAACAGAAAACCAAGAGATGAAACCAGTCTCTACTTGCCATCTGATCTTTGATAAACCTAACAAAAGCATACAGTAGGGAAAGAATCCCTATGCAATAAATGGTGCTGACAGAACTGGATAACCAAACTCGACCCACAACTTTCACCACTGATAAAAATTGATTCAAGATAGATAAAAGACATAAATCTGAGACATGAAATGATAAAAACCTTAGAAGAAAGTGTGGGAAAACTCTTGATAATGTTGGACTGGGAAAGATTTTATGACAAAGACTTCAGTGGCCACTGCAACAACAACAAAAATTAACAAATGGGACTTAATTAACATAAAAAGCTTCTGCACAACTAAGGACACAAAGGCAAAGACAACCTTTAGAGGGGAAAACATACTTGCAGGGTATGAATCTGACAAAGAGTTGATAACTAGAATCTACAGAGAACTCAAATTAATCAACAAAAAAAGAATAATCAATCTCATCTACCACTGCACTGGGGCAAGAGAAATGAACAGAACTTTCTCTGAAGAAGACAAATGGCTAACAAATATTTGAAAAAATTCTCATCATCACTGATTGTCAGAGAAATGCAAATCAAAACCACCCTGAGGTATCACCTACAGCCAGAGAGAACAGCCCACATCACAAAATCTCAACGCTGCAGATGCTGGCACAGTTGTGGAGAGAATGGAATACTTTTGTACTTCTGGTGGGAATGCAAACTAATACAACTTTTTGGAAGGATGTATGGAGAATGCTCAAAGAACTCAAATCAGACCTCCCATTTGATCCTGCAATCCCATTACTAGGCATCTACCCAGAAGAAAACATAATCCTTTTATCATAAGGATATTTGCACCAGACTGCTTATCATAGCTCAATTTACAATAACCAAAGTGTGGAAACAACATAAATATCCACAAACCCAGGAATGGATTAACAAGCTGTGGTATATGTATACCAATGATGGAGACCTTTCACATTTTTGTATTAACCTGGATAGAGGTGAAATACATTATTCTTAGTAAAGCATCCCAAGAACAGAGAAGCAAGAATCCAATGTATTCAATTCTGATATGAAGGCAGTAGATGATCTAATACCAGGTGGTAGGGGATACGGGTAGGAGGATGAGGGTGCTGGGAGAAGGAGGAGGGAGGTGGATGGAGGTTCATACTGTATGGCACACCTCTTGGAGGAAGGACAAGAGTGACTTCGTCCTGTCACTTATTTCAAAATTTACTTTCATCTGAATTTCAGCTATTTTAAGATGGACTTTATCTAACAAATGCAATCATTGTAACCTAATTCTTCATACCCTTAATGAATTCTAAAGAACAACAAAAAATCTATACTAATTTGTTCTTAAAAAAAAAGATCTGTCATTCAAGAGCAATTTTTAAAATTATGTGTATTTATATAGCTTCAAAAGTTTCTCTTGGAATTTATTTCTAGTTTTATTCCACTGTGAAAAAATATTTGATATGACTTCAATATTTTTGAATTTTTTGAGGTATCTTTTGTGTCCTACTATATGATCTATCTTAGACAATGTTCTATGTGTTGGTGAGAAGAATGTATATTCTGTAATTTTAGTGTAAAATTTTAGGTCCATTTGGTTTAAAGTCCAATTTGTGTTCAGTTTCTTTGTTAATGTTAACTTTCTGCCTCAATAATCTGTCTATTGCTTTCAGTGGCATATTGAAGTCTCTCACTATTATTGTATTGTTGTTTATCTCCTTTTTTAGGGCTATAACACTTGTTTTCTGACTCCAGATGCTCTAATATTGGTTGGATACATATATTTAAGATTGTTAGATCTTTTTTTTTAATTGACCTTTGCATTATTATATAACTTTCTTTGTCTTTTTATATAGGTATTGATTTGAAGTCTATTTTGTCTAGGTATGGCTATTCTTGCTCACTTTTTGTTTCAATTTGTGCAGAATATCCTTTTCTAACCCTTTACCTTCATTCTGTAAGTGTATTTACTAGTTAGGTGGGTTTCTTTTTACCAGAATATTGTTGACATTCAAGTTTAATATGGCTATGTGAAATTGTGTTTTCTTTATTGTCATAAAATTAATTGTTATCTAGTGCCTTTGAAGTCTTATTTCTGTCATTGTTTTACACTACCTGTGAGATTTATACTTTTGTGTGTTTTTATAATGGTAAGTATTAATTTCTCATTTCCATATTTTCAATGTTCTTGACAACTTTTTTTAAAAACCAGCCTAGTATACAAATTCCCTCAGCATTTGCTTGTCTGGGAAAGGCTTTATTTGTCCTTTAGTTATGAAGCTTATTCTAAAAGGATGCAAAAATCATGGATGACAGATTTTTCTTTAACAGGTCTGAAAATAAGACTTTAATTCCTTCTGGCTTGTGAGGTTTCTGCTGAGAAATCCACTGTTATTGTCATGGGATTTTTTTTTTTTTTATAGGTGACCAGTTGCTTTTCTCTTGCTGATCTTGGGATTTTTCCCTTCATATTGACTTTATATAGTCTAATGACTATATGTTTGATAAAATCCTTCTTTCAGTGTATTTCCCTGGAGTTCTGTGAGCCTGTTGTATCTGGACATCTAAACCTTTAAGAAGACTAAGGAAATTTTTCTCAGTTATTTTCTCAAATAAGTTTTCCAAAGGTTTTCCTTTTTCTTTTCTCTCTGGAATACCTATGTGAAGGTTTGCGCATTTTACATAACCCCATAGTTCTCCAAGGCTTTGTTCATATTTTAAAATTCCATTTTCTTAATTTTATCTGGCTTAATTCAAAAAAATCTTTGAGTTATGAGATTATTTTTTCTGCTTAGGCTAGTCCAATGTTGCAACTTTCAAAATTCCTTTAAGGAACTTTTTATTTCCCGAAATAATCTGTTTGATTTTTCTTTCTATTTCTTTGGTAAGTTTCTTGTTCATATCCTGAAATAAATTTCTGATTTTCTTAGCATTTGTTTTCAGATTTCTCTAGGATTTCACTGAGCTTCTTTAAATCTTATCTTTTGAATTCTTTATCTGGCATTTCAGAATTTTAATTTTGGTTAGGATGTATTGCTATGGAACTAATATATCCTTTAGGGGTATACTAATATCTTGTTTTTCATACCGCCAGAATTGTTATGCTAATTCCTTTTCTACTGAAGGAAATGTCACTTCTTTTTTTTTAATTTACTTTCATCTAGATGGAATTTTGTTTTCCCATTGAGGGTGTAACTATAAGGTATGTGAGCAGAGTCATTTAGTTTTGCCTCTGCATGCTTTCAGAGGTCCAAGGCAGTGTATGAATTCCTTTGTTTTAGATAGCTTTAGTATGGAGATTTTCTCAAAAGCTGGTTGTGGTAGTGGTACACTGGGCATTTGAGTAGACTTTCGGTCTCCTGTAGAGAGAGCAAGTAGAAGTCTAGAGAAGATTATCTTTTCCCCAAGGGTTGTAGGCTTGTGTTAGCAGATTTTGTATGAGGTTTGCTGTTCAACCTCCAAGCCAGTAGGAAGCATTGGCAGGTCAGTCTGCTGTGGTAGTAGCAGTAGGGTCTATACTTCATCTTTCATGGCCTGGAGAAATTCTCCGTGGCCTCAGGCCATGCACTAGTCTGTGAAATACACAGTGGCCTGGACTCTGCTTTCATTCACAGAGGTGGGCAAAGCTGGGTGGAGATGGATTGGGCTGACCCACTCTTGGCTCCCCCAGTGGTGGGCTCAAAAATAAGCCCTGATGTAGCAGCGAGGAGTGTCATAGACTCTGTAAGATTTCCTTGGTTATAAATAACCTAGTATGGTGGCTGTCTCAAATGCCAGCTGTAGCAGTGATGTTTCAGGTGGATGAAGGAGTTTAAGATCTCCTGAGTAGCCAGGGTGGTGTGGGCTGGGTATTAGCTGCCTCAGGCAAAGAGACTGTGGCAGGCCATGGTCTTTTCTTTTTCCCAAATGCAGAGAAATTGGGTCAGCAGTGTTTAGGGGCTATGAAGCTCAGCCTCTTAGCCAGTAAGCAGCACTTGCAAAAGAGAGTCAGTGGCAGTGGTGGCCATGGGATTTATACTTGACCTTCATTAATCAGAAGAAGTACTCAGCTGTTCCAGGTGATAGACTGGACTATAAGGCTTCCATAGGTTCTTGATCCACTGTTATCAAAGCAGGTGAAAGGACAAAACCAGTTGGCATCTGGGTGAGGCTAGCTTGCATTTAGGTTCTCTAATTACGGGTACAAGCAGCAACCACAGTAGGAGCCGGAGGGCAGTTATCTGGCCATATACACAATGTTCCAGGGAGGAGCAGAGCCACCTTCATTATACCAAAGAACCCACACAGGGAGAGAGCCACAGCCTGAGCTCCATAGTCCAGAAGGCAATAGTGGGACCTGCCCAGCTCCCACATCCTTCACCTGGTTGGTCTCCCATCCATGGCCTGCCAGTCTCTTTGCCTGAGACAGAAACAGTGGCTCCCAAGCCATTCCCCTCCTGGTCCACTTCCGCAAAGGCAGGTGGAACCCAACTCCCACATCTGCAGTAAGAGCACATACACTCCCCACTTACCTCTGAGTTCTAGCCATAAGGGTCTGTCACCACTCAAGGCCTTTCCAACATAAGATCACTGCCCAAATTGGCAGGAAGATCTCTGTGAGGTCTCCTATGAGTTCGGATCTAGGTGAGCTCTCCTATGAGTTAGGAACAGGAATGGTTTCCTTGTATTGGAGTCATGGTCTGGGAGTGCACACAAAGCACTTCTCACAGCCTTCCCACCACTTACCAAATCAGATCCAGCACTGGCAAAGGTCAAGAAGCTCCCCATGGCCTGGACAGTCCAGCTTCCCAGTGGAAATGCATATCATAGAGACAGTCTCTCTTCACTTTTATGCTTTATAGACTCACAGTTTTACACCAGACCCTCATCAAGTGTCCATTTCTTCTTTTAAAGTTTCAGAAGTTTATTTCACTGTTTCTGTAGAGTTTTCTGTGGAGTTCCATCTTCCTTCTTGGATAAAAGTTCACAGTGTGAATCTCTACATACTATTTTGCTCTTTCCAAGTGGTAACGTACTCAAACAGAATCTCCAATAATCTACAATCTGGCTGTAGCAGACTGGATCCCTGTGTCAAGAATCAACAGTGCAAGTATATAAAACAGCACAGCAATGTGGTGGTCTTTGGGAAATACAGTCTAAAGAGGAAATCCACATCAGTGCAGGCCCAGGGACAGCAACTGGGTCATGTGGTCCAGAATGGGGTGAGCCCTCTGGATTCTTTGCTCACACTGTAGAACTCCTCCTACTACGATCTGAATCTACCTACCTGTGAAGATTTTCTAGGCATAAAAAATCTGAAACATCTGAAAATCGAGGAAAAGGATAGATTAGATGTTTAAATGATATTTTAACAATTACTTTTTCCCCTAATAAGTAATTTATCTCCTTACATGTGATAGGAAGCAACAACTATTATCAATGTTTTTCTTCACTACCTTAGCTTTAAGCCTGATTATGTTCCATTACACTTCAATGTGTGTTCATTAGTCCCTCTAGGAAAAGGAATGAACTATTTTCTTTCCTTTTGGAAAGAGAGTGTGAAAAATGAGTATTCATCGTATTTGGCTTAGACAAAAAATACGTTGTCAGACAAAATTTGTGTAGTTTGGCCAAGCTACTTAAACTTTTTGTGATGCAATTGTCTAAATGAAAAGTAAAGGACTAATACCTAATAATGCCTGCAGGTTTTTAAAGAGAATAAAAGTGATGTTCTTTGAATACATAGCATTGGGTCTAATACAGTATGTGTTTATTTGGTTTTTAGTTATTTAGTAAAGAGCAGTTTTTTAATATGAAACAGAATATATACAAAAATATAAAGTTAAAAATACGTAATTTCACAAAATTGACAAAAAACAATTTTACAATTTTCCCTCTCTAGCTTTACAGTTAACATTTAAGTTATGTCGTTGGTTTTATTTTTGTTTTTGATGAGATACTTACCATACCTCAAAGTTGGCCAATCTTTAATAATTTTTCAAGTCTTTTGTTATATTTAGTCATAACACACCCTCATATCAGTACTAAAAAATGGATTAAGTCCTGTGTAATGGTCAAAATCTCAATATTTATTTACAGTTAAATTCTTCCTGTCCTGCAATTTGGGTCAGCTTCAGTTGGAACTTGAAAAAGCAAAGTTTTTCTACTTTGAGATCAGCCTCCTTCCCCTACCCAAGGATTGTCAGCCATGGTTTCGGAGCCTGTTGTTCAGAAGGGTAATCAAATTTAAATGAAATCATTAGGCTCAATTCAGTATGACTGGCATTCTCATAAAATGGGGAAATTTGGACCTAGGCACAGACAGACACATACACTCACACGCAGGGAGGATTCATGTGCAGATAAAAGCAGAGATGGTGTGAAGTCAAAGACACCAAAGATTGTATCAAACCCACAGAAGTGAGGGGGAAAACATTGAACATGTTCTTTCTCAGAGCCTCAAGGAGAATCAACCTTGATGCCATGTTCGTCTTGGACAAAGATAACTCTCCAGACTGTGAGATAATACATTTCTCTTGTTGAGTCATTGGGTGGCAATGCTCTGTTATGACAGCCCTACAAATATCATGTATTTATGTGTGTGTTTCTTTTTTCTATATATACACTATATTAGTTTGCATAGATATGTATATATGCATATATATATTCTGTAAATAAAATCAAACAGAACTTTGACTCTCAACTAACTTTGACTCGTTTTGAATGTTTCTTTTTTAAAAATATCCTAGGAATGTTTTCTTACTTTTACCACAATTTTCATTTAAATCAGGCTGTTGTCTCATGCAATATTTTTGATATCTGTAGTTGTAAAATAAAAGACTCTGAAATTTTGGAGGAAATTTGCCATTTTTTATGTTACTTCTGTGTCAAAGTTTTTAATTCACTTCCATGTTAAATTTTATAATTTAAAATGGGAGTGACATGTATTAAAGTTTGATGACATAGAAGATTCTCTTTCTTCTTGAAAATTCAGTACCACCAACTGCTTATAAGCCTATATTTAAGGAACAATTCTCAAAATTCATGAGTTAGAAAATAAATTTACTCTGGAAATCCAGTTATCTGATCTAAATTAAAGAAATGGAATTGGTATTTGAGGAAAAAAATAGTTACTAATTTCAAAGAGTAACTCAGTTGAAACAATTTCTGTCACTATTATTCAAGTATTTCCTGCTAAAACAGAAATACGTTCTAAATACGAATTATAGAACACAGCCAAATGAGGTACGATTGAGTAGGCTGTAGACGGTCCAGTCTTCTCACCAAATTGGGGTGCTCTGGAAGACTTCTTACTGAGAAGTATTTGTGCCTGCCTTCCCTGAAATAGCATCAGCTATTTATTTCTTCTAACTTGGCATGTTATTTCCCTAAGAGAGACAAAGAATTAATTTTTTACTCATTTAGACATCTACTCTAATTGTTTTGAACTTTCTTGGCCAAATGCAGGGATCCTTTTTCTAATCTTAAAATAAAATAGTAGCAGATTCTTTTTACCCAAAAAGAAAAATTAATTCAGACCACGAAAGGATTGAGCACAGTTCAAGGGACTCTGTGAACTAATTAGTGTTAGAAGAAAAAATCCTTTTTCTTATTCACATACCTTTTGTCTTGGTTCTTGCAACTGATGACTGCTTTTATTCAGTGCTTAAAAGGAGTGGGGTACGTTTTTCAGGCATGTTCGGCACAGAGAAGTGTCATATCACATGCTAGATGAACTATATGTTTGATTTGATAACTTCCTCAAGATATCAATCATAATTTGAATTATCATCCAATCAAAACCTAAATTACTGGGCTCGGCATCCTTAGCTCAGGGGTTGGGGCGCAGGCCACATGCACCAGGGCTGGCAGGTTCAAACCCAGCCCAAGACTGCTAAACAAAAAATAGCTGACCATTGTGGCAGGTGCCTGTAGTCCCAGCTACTAGGGAGGCTGAGGCAAAAGAATCACTTGAGCCCAAGAGTTTGAGGTTGCTGTGAGCTACGACACCATAGCACTCTATGGAGGGTGATATAGACTCCATCTCAAAACAAAACAAAACAAAAAACAAATTTCAATTAAAAACCTGTTTTCATTAAACCAACCACAATCCTAGAGGTGTTTGCTTATTTGTTTACATTCCCCAGAAACAAAAAAATTAAGATTGGAGGGAAGAAATAAAGAAGGTAACAAACTTAAGCAAGAAAAGTTGCATGCATATTATATGAAAGGCTTTAGTATATCCTCAATACAGCCCCTGATTTCTAAAAAATGTCTCAAATACCGGGGCTCACAAGAAGCTTCACTCTTCTGGAAGATGCTGGCAATGTTTAAATGTTGTTATAAAGTGAAGTGATTTTCACTCTAGAAGAGGCCCCTAAAAACCCACCTTTCGGGTTTTGCTGTGTGAAAGAGGATTCGGTTTACTGTAAGGATTTTAAGAAGACTCTAAACCAGGGAGAAGCTAGTTCCTTCTTCGTGGAGAACTTGTAAACCCTTGGAGAAGAATTTATTTCTATGGGGCTGCCCATACTATTTACAGTGCTCAACCAGGATTATACATGCACCACTTCTGCCTGAGTCAGGAGATAAGATGATCATTATTTAGATCAAATTTCAACTGTTCACATGTAAACTGAGTTTAATTCTATATAAAAACAATGCTTCTCTAATCAAGATTTATAAATACCTAGCTTTTAGACCAGATACAGTGGTACACACCTATAATCCCAGCACTTTGGGAGGTTGAAGTGGGAAGATTGCTTGAGGCCAGAAGCTAGAGACCAGCCTACGCAATAATTCACGTCTACAGAAAAATCAAAAAAAATTTTTTAATTTAGCTAACCATGGTGGCTCATGCCGATAGCCTCAGCTACTTGGGAGCTGTAGGGAGAAGGATTGCTTGAACCCAGAAGGTTAAGGCTGATGTTGGAGTGAGCTATGATTGTGTCACTGCCCGACACACTCAAACCTTCCCCATCCTGCTCCAGCCTGGGTGACAGAGACACTTTCTCTGACAGGAAAAAAACAACAAAACCTGGCTTTTTGCATCCAATTATTCATAACTGGCCCTACATAAGGAACAGAGGAGAATGCTGGTTCCCAGTATTTGCTGCACATTAAAATCAGGGGAGCTTTTAAAAATCCCAAGGCTCAGCTCTCACTCCAAATCAACTAAATCATAACGCCTAGAAGTGAGTGCCAAGCACCAAGAAATTTTAAAGATCTCCAGGTAATTCTAATGTGCAGTAAACTTTGGGAACTAATGAAGTAGACTTTTTAAAAAAAATTAACAGCTAAAATACAATTCAAGCTTAAAAGGAACAAGGACAAGGTTATCTTACTAGCTAGAACATACAGCCCAAATATTTGGATATGTTTTCTTTTGAAGCAGAGCACGAACACGCATTAAGAGTCCTGTGTGCACTGCACTTCTCTGGGACTGAAGGCCCATTTGTGATTCTGCAGGAGTTGGCCACCGATTGTGCACATATTTGAAAGTATGTCAAAGGATGTAAAAGAGATTGATTGGTAAATATAAAAAATGACCTTGCACGCTTATCAGTTCACTAGGAATAACTGATACTGTTTGCATCTGCTCTGCTTTCCCTGCAAAAAAAGGCGTATTTTGAGACCTTGGACCAGAGCACAGCTGGAAAAGCATTCCATAGATTGATTTCCAAATATAAGTAGAGGTGATGGTGGTTTTCATAGAATATTAGGGCAGAAACAGAAAAAGGAATTGCACCCTATAAAACATGCTTGCCCTCTTTTGGAACTATGTCACCTCTCCACAAGGAGAAGCAGAAAGGACTGTGTACCCCAAGACCAAGGAAACGCAGGAAACAAGTAAACGAATCAATCATCCCATTGATCGTGCAACAGAAAAACTAATTTGACTAACAGTCATGGAGAAGGAATAAAACTGAAACAAAGACAACAAACAAAAATCTCATCCCGACAGGCTACTCACCTAGTATTGTGAATTGGTTCATAAAGTCTTCAGAATTTGTGACTGAACTAAAGAATGTGACCTGCTCCAAGATGAACAAGCTCTGACTCTGCCTCCACCGAAACACTGGTTTTCCTGCCCAGCTTCAGTTCTACGGAAAACACCAGTGTCTCAATGTCCTGAGGCGCCTGTGCTTCACTTGCTTCTTGGACCATATTAATAACACTTTTCCATCCAGAAAAATGTCTGCTTCTAGGACACTTTAGAGTCTCATGGGCCCCATGAAGTTTCGTCGGAACTTTCTATGTACACCCAGTGAAATTTTCTGTGGAGGAGTATTCTACCTAAATTTCAAGGCCTTGCTACTTTTCAAATTGGTTCTTTCATTCAATCACACTTTTTCTGGTGATAACATCCATCTCTAGTTATTTCCCTTGTGGTCTCAGATGTCGTAGGTGGAGACCTGGTGAGGGCATGTGGTGCCCCATTGCTCATCTGAAAGACACGCCTTGCGGTGATGCTGATGGTAGGGAAGTCAGCAGGAAAATCAGGCACAACTGGACCAGTGGGGGATACTCCAAAATCCTCAAACATTTGAATTCATGTGTTATTCGGTCTCAAAACCTACCCCTCTCTCATTTCTTCTTTTCACTGCATCCTGGATTTCTACCCACTCCCTCCCTTTGAGGTCAGCTGTTCTACCTCCTAGATCATGCCACAGTAACTCTGCTTCTGTATGTAAGTTAGTTTATTCATACAATATTTGTTTTACCATTTATTGCATGATGGAGAGTAGTTTAGTGTCCTAGGCAACCAGGGCTGGTTTCTGTGTGGTCCTTTGTTGATGACAATTATAATGCTATTTTATTTCCTTTCATGCTGTGTTTATAAATGACAATAAACATCTGTGAACCAAAGTCTAGCAAAATATCAGCTGTTGACTTTTTGTTGTATCTTATATTCACTAATTAGTGTCAAATCGACCTAACTTGTTTTTATGTCCTTATAATTCTTGATCTTTTTTGCAAGAGTCTGTCTTCAGATGACAAAATCTACTCGTCTCTAAAATGTAATATAAAATTAACCATACTAACATATTTTATAGTCTAATTCACCCTTTATTTCATTCATCTCACAACTCATCTGACAAATATATATCGGGCATGTTGTATTTGCCAGGGGAGATGTCTGTCTAGAGATACAGGTTCAGAAATCACCAGCATACAAATGACTCTTTTTATGAGGCTAGAAGGGGCCATCCAGGAAAATAATGTTGAAACAGAAGAAAAGAGGTTGAAAGTTTGATTCCCAAGATAGTGTAATGAGTAGAGATCAGAACAGTGAGCAGAATTCCCACAAGGAGCTTGAGAGAGAAGAGAGAGAAAAATAATCAAGCAATAATGGTATCCTGAGGGCCAAGTGAAAGAACATTTTTCAAGGAAGTTTGAATAACCAGCCTTGTAAAATGCTACTAATAAATTGAGTAAAAGGAGGATGGAAACTTCTGCATTAGATCCTGCAGTATGATGGCCACTGGCAACATTTTAAAGCATAGTTTAGTTCTGCTCTCCAAGGACAACACCGTCTCCCAATTCCTGCTCTTTTTCTGAGTAAAGGGAAGCAAGTTGGTAGGCCAGAAGGGCTGTTCAGCTGAGCTCTCCCATAATGACGGGGGAAAAGGAGATAATTCCACCATACATGACACTGGGAACTTACCCAGAGTCATAGCTCAGGAAGCACAGTGAAGAGGTGGTGAGCTGGATCCAGGGCAGTGGAAAGCTGATGAATTAGGCAACTAATTGCAAACAGCAGGGATCGGCTGGCCCCCCAAAGAGGTCCAGGACAGGAGGAAGCCTTTCTGCAGTTTTAGCTGTTGGGGAAGCTGCATGTTAAGTGGAAATCTTGGAAGAGGGGGCAAACTCAAACAGTATACAGATTTGAATATACCTAACAAAACAGGTGAAAGACCTCTATAAAGAAAACTATGAAACCATGAGATGAAACTAACCTCTTATAGCCACCTAATCTTTGACAAACCAAACAAGAACATACACTGGGGAAAAGAATTCCTATTCAATAAATGGTGCTGGGAGATCTGGATAACCACTCGTAAAAGACTGAAAGTGGACCCACTCCTCTTTACAAAATTGATTCAAGATGGATAAAAGATTTAAATCTAAGGCATAAAACAATAAAATTCTTTGAAGAAAGTGTGGAGAAAACACTTGAAGATATTGGCCTAGGGAAAGATTTTATGAAGAAGACTTCCCTGGCGATTGCAACAACAACAAAAATAAACAAATGGGCCTGAATTAAACTGAAAACCTTCTGTACAGCTAAGGAAACAACAACCAAAGCTAACTAACAACCTTTAGAATTGGAAAAGATAGTTGGATGTTATGAATCAGACAAAAGCTTGATAACTAGGATCTATACAGAACTCAAGTTAATCAACAACAAAAGAGCCAACAATCCCCTATATCACTGGGCAAGAGACATGGATAAAACCTTCTCTAAAGAAAACAGACAAATGTTAGAACCTCCCATTTGATCCTGTAATCACATTACTTGGTATCTATCCAGAAGAAAAAAATCCTTTTAGTGTAAGGACATTTGCACTAGACTGTTGATTACAGTTTAATTTACAATCGCCAAAAATGTGGAAACAGGCTAAATGTCCACCAACCCAAGAAAGGATTAACAAACTGTGGTTTATGTATACCATGGATTACTATTCAGCCACCAAAACAGATAGAGACTTACATCTTTGTATTAACCTGGATGGAGATTAATTCTTCTTAGTAAAGCATGACAAGAATGGAGAAGCAAAAATCCAATGTACTCTATTCTAATATTAAGGCAGTCGATGAACTAATACAAGGGAGGGGGGTAGGGGAATGAGCAAGTGAGGAAAGGGGATGAAGGGGGGTCATGGTGTATGGCACACCTCTTGGGGGTGGGATACAATTATAAGAGGGAGTTTATCTAACAAATGCCATCAGTGCAACCTAATTCTTTGTACCCTCAATGAATTCCAAACTATAAAAATAATAATAAAATAAATAAATAAGATTATAGTACAATTTGACTTAGCAGCAGCAAAGGCTATAATCTCAGTATTGGTGGAATAATTATTATAATTATCCTTGTGTGTTTAGGGCAGCTGGCTCTTCTTTATTGTTTAGCATTATGACCTTTAATCGCCATACATTGGATTCTCCTTATTGAAGACAAAATAATACTATGTTAGTCAAAGAAAGAGATGATAAAAGGAAACTTATTATGCACTGTATACACATATTTTGGATACCCCTTTATTTAGCATGGCCACTGAGAAGTCACCCACAGAAAGTGAATAAAAGGGTATCCAAATGGTCTGGAAGCTATAGCATCAGCTACTCTCTATCCTTAAACCAGGACACTCATCTGACACCCCCTTCTTTCTTTCTTTCTTTTTTTTTTTTAATGGCAAAGTCTTATCATGTCCCTATGGGTAGAGTGCCATGGTGTCATAGCTCACAGCAACCTCAAACTCTTTGGAGCTCAAGAGATTCTCCTGCCTCAGCCTCCCAAGTAGCTGGGACTACTGGTGCCTACTACACCATCTGGCTAATTTCTCTATTTTTAGTAGAGATGGGGTTTCACCTTTGCTCAGGCTGGTCTCAAACTCCTGAGCTCAGGCAATCCACATTGCCCTCCCAGAGTGCTAACATTGCAGGTGTGAGCCACTGCACCCAGCCTTACCCCTCCTTTCTGTCCTACATTTGAATCATCCTTGTCACCCCATTTTTTAATTCATGACTCAAACCTTAGCCACATGCTCAGTACTCCCTGAGATCTCTAGACCACAGGTCCTCAGCCACTTGACTTCATGTATCAGCAGCCAAGATGACCAGTTATCCACAGAGAAAACTGAGTGTGGCTGGCTAAAACATTACACTCAATCTATAAAATGTCATAAAGAGTATTCTGAATGTTAACATCTTGGTTGCTGCAGAAAACAAATAACTTGGTATCTTTTGCTTCAGAATCTTAGCCAATAATGAAGCCATGGATGAAAATCTAAATTTAACAGTTGCAGAATGTTGTCTCCAGATTCATGCCATCATTAAACAGAATTCTTTTTCACATAAAAAAAAAATACATCATAGTTTATATAATAGAAGGACAAGCTTCATTTTAATTATATCTTCATCATACAAAAGCGGTAAAAATGTCTCTCTCCTATCCCCAACTTCTCACTTCCAATCTAATATGCCTGATATTATATAAAAGAGACAATGGCCAGCTTTAAGAAAGAAAGCTTTTTATTTATTATGGAGTCATTAAAGCTATTTACTGACTCAAAATGAGTCACCCCTCTCCTTCGCACTACCAAAGACTTATAGGTTCTTAACTGGATAGGTTCATTTTCTCAAATGAGCAAAGACTGTGTCATTCTGCTTCCTACTCCTGGGAATGTTTCTGATGCCCAATGTGAAGTTTAGAAGAAAACTCCCCCTGCTCAAAGGCAACATGAGCAGCCCTGTGTCCTACAGTCCCTCTGTCGAGACGTTGTAAGACTCCAATGTCAAAGGCCACAGCTCCCTTTTTGTCATCATCCAGACCATAAAGTTGAGCACCAGAAAAGTACTTAAGACTATTATGGCAAACCACTTGCCCTATGTGACAAGGGAACATGATTTAAATAGGCTTATTTCAGAATGTAAGAAATAATCTATTTCTCTATCAGTATGATTAGAAATTATCATTCCCCATCCGTCATGTTTTCTCAGTGTTCTGGAGCCACATTATACAATGTTATACTATATCAGCCATGAGCCGAGATCTCCAGGCTGGCCTTTACCCCTAAATTATTGAGTGACATTGGGCAAGTCATGGAAATATTCTCTGACTTCATTTGCTTATTTATGAATGAATCCGTAAAAACTCTTGCCCATATTCATAGAATAATTGTGAGGTACAAATACAAAATTAATGTGAAAGAGTCTATAAAGGTATATACAAATCTAAAATGTCATAGTAAGATCATGATTATATCCAAAGACATTAAATCTAAAGATTTTTTAAAAACCATTACAATCTATAAATTCTTCCCTGTATACCTTCAAATCCTTCAAGTCATAGCAATGCAAAAAGGAGAAAATTGCCTAAGACCACATTTGTATGCCTGTTAAATATTTGTTCTATTGTAAGATTTTGACAAACTTCACATGGTAAGAACATAAAGAATTTAATACTGTAAATATGAGGAAAATTTAAGAAAAAATCAAGATAAAAATGAAAATTTAATGTAATAGACAAGATACATATTAGGAAATTTGAGGTTAAATTAAAAAAGTTCTATTTAGGTGAAGAAGGAAGGCCTGTGTATTATTTCAACTAATATAGCACTAAATATTGGATTTTTAATTTATGGATAAGTTCTGTGTTTACATGCTATTTTATTTTATCATATTATAAAAAGCCTTGAGGTACTTTCATGGTAAGGAACCCCATAAATTATGTTGTTTAACTTCATATAGCATAGTTATTAATCACAAGCATTAAAGTTTATTTTTCTTTTCTTTTGGCATTGAACAAAGAAATCTTGGAAGCAGAAAGGGAACAGGTCAGGATAAGCTGCCACAATTATTTCACTTTAAAGAGTTGCCTCAGAACAGGAAAAAACTGTGTCAGATTTATTGTTCCCAACATCATAAGTGTCCTAGGTTTGGGCAAGAGTTTTCTAAAACAATTGAAAAAAAAAAAAAAAAACATATGTAGTGTTACATGTAATTTTTAGCTTTAAACCTCGGGTTATCTTTTTAAATTGTCTATAAATAAAGCTGTTCCCTTACTCTTCTGGTTTCATGATGCTTTGGGAAACCAAAAACTGAAATTCACACAAAAATAATAAATACACAATGTGAATTTCTCATGGACCAGATATTTTATTGAATACTCAAGGATATCTGAATGTCTCAAGATTATAACACAACACTTATGCCTTACTTATAGGGGAAATAGCACTGGCATCTCACTGGTGGATTAATTTCCAGTATGCAGAATGTTTCAAGCAGATTTCTTTGCATGTTAACTTTTTGATAACATCTGTAGAAGGCGCTACATGTTATAAATCCTCTTTTAAGAATATGTGTAGCAGAAAATAATAAGTGTCTGTAGGGATGTGGAGGAATTGGAACCCTTGTACACTACTGGGGGGAATGTAAAATACGGGAACCACTACGGAAAGCCATACATTGGTTTTAAAAAATATTAAAAAGAGAATACAACCATCCCATTTCTTGGTATATATTCAAATAAATTCAAAAGAGACTCAAAGAGGTATTTGCATATCCATATCACAGCAGCATTTTCACAGTAGCCAAGTGAAAGAAACTCAAGTGTCCATCAATGCATGAATGAATAAACAGAAAGTAGTATATACATATAAAGGAATATAACTCAGCCTTAAGCAGTAAAGAAATTCTCTCCCATTTTACAACACAGATGAGCCTTGGATCCTGCTGTGGTTTGAATGCATCCTCCAAAACTCCTATTTTGGAAACTTACTTTCCCACGCAACAAAGTTGGGAGGTGGAGCCTAGTAAGAAGTGATTAGGGCACAGGGTTCTGCCCTCATAAATGGATTGATGCTGTTATTACGGAAATGGGGTTGTTATCTCAGGAGTGCATTTCTTGTAACAGGACAAGTTTGGCCCTGTCTCCTCTCTCACACACGTGTTTATCACTCTTTCATCTTTCACCCTGGATGACAGAGCAGGAAAGCCCTCACCAGATCCCGGCCCTTGGATGTTGGATTTTCCTGCTTCAAGAACTGTGAGAAGTAACTTTCTTATCTTTCTAAATTACTCAGTCTTTGGTATCCTGTTACAACAGTGCCAACTTGAGTGAGACAACTACATTATATTAAGAGAAATAATCAGTCACCAAAAGACAAGCACTGCATGACTCCACTGGCACGAGGTATCTAAAGTAGACAAATTCATAGAACAAAAAAGTAGAGTGGTGGTTACCAAGGGCTGGGGAGAGGAGGGAATGAAAAGTTTTTGAATGCATATGGAATTTTAGTATCACAAGATGAAAAGTTCTGGAGATCTACACTTATTACATGAGAATGTGAATATACTTAACACTACCCAGCTTTACACTTAAAAATGGTTACAATGCTATTATGGAATGAATATTTATGTCTCCCCAAAATTCATATGCTGAATCTATACCCTAAAAGGTAATGGTAGTAGAGATGCTTTGAAAGGTAATTAGAATTAGATGAAGTTATAAGGGTGAAGCCTTCATGAATGGGATTAGTGCCCTTATGAGAGTCACAAAAGAATTTGTTCTTCACCATGTGAGAATTTGAAGATACCTTTTATCAGAATTCAGCCAGGCTCCCCCCCAAACTTGGATTTCTTTTATTTATTTATTTATTTATTTATTTATTTACTTTTTTAATCAAATCATAGCTGTGTACATTAGTATGATCATGGGGCACCATACACTTGGTTCATAGACCATTTGACACATTTTCATCACACTAGTTAACATAGCTTTCATGGCATTTTCTTAGTTATTTTGCTAAGACCTTTACATTCCACATTTACTAGGATTCACATATACCCTTGTAAGATGCACCGCAGGTGTAATCCCATTAATCCCCCTCCTTCCACCTACGTCCACCCTCCCTTTCCTCCTTCTCCCTATTCTTAGGTTGAAGAAGACAGGCGCACGGCCTTCAGACTTATGAAAAAATGCTCATCATCTTTAATCATCAGAGAAATGCAAATTAAAACTACTTTGAGATATCATCTAACTCCAGTAAGACTAGCCTACATCACAAAATCCCAAGACCAGAGAAGTTGGCGTGGATGTGGAGAAAAGGGAACACTTTTGCACTGCTGGTGGGAATGCAAATTAATATATTCCTTTTGGAAAGAGATATGGAGAACACTTAGAGATCTAAAAATAGATCTGCCATTCAATCCTATAATCCATCTACTGGGCGTATACCCAGAAGACCAAAAATCACATCATAACAAAGATATTTGTGTCAGAATATTTATTGCAGCCCTATTCATAATTGCTAAGTCATGAAAAAGCCCAAGTGCCCATCGATCCACGAATGGATTAATAAATTGTGGTATATGTACACCATGGAATATTATGCAGCCTTAAAAAAAGATGGAGACTTTACCTCTTTCATGTTTACATGGATGGAGCTGGAACATATTCTTCTTAGTAAAGTGTCTCAAGAATGGAAGACAAAGTACCACCCTTATTATGAATGGAAGAAAATGTACTCACCCTTATTATGAAACTAATGTAGGACCTTCACATGAAAGCCAACCTTGGATTTCTAAACTCCAAAATTGTGAGAAATAAATTTACATTGTTTATAATCTGTTTACAAGTTGTTTATAACCTATGGCACATAGTTATCACAGCCCAAATTAACCAAAATTTTATGTTACATGTATTTTACTATAATTTTTTTAAAAGAATACATATGGGACATATCATGACAGGTTCTATGTGTTTAATGCACATTGCTATTTCAACTCCAAACATTATCTTGCATTAATCTCCTAAATTCATAATGGGAATCTGAAAATAGACAATAGATATAAATAATTCTTAAAATCACCCTAAGAAACTGGTAGTCTTAAAAAGAAAGAAACACAAGCTGTGGAGGAAAAGAAGAACTATTTGTGTAATTGATAATAAAAAGTTTATTATAATAGTTGATGCCTTGAGCTTTATTACAATGGAGCTATGTCAGTATTAATGGAGTGTTAAAATCAATGACCATATGATTTTTATACACAATTTTAATTATTTGGTTGTGAAACAAAACTGTTAGTTATAGTATGCTGTGTAATATTGTAGTTTAAATAATACCTCAATGAAACATGATATAATATAATATCATTGTAATATTTTATTTACTCTAATACATATGTATGTTAATGGATGATACAACAATGACATACCAGGTAACAACTTATAGTTATGCCATAATGTTTTTTTCCATATTGCTTGCTGTATTGTTTAACAGATAAACCATTAGCAAGAAAAAGGATAACCCACTGGTCCCTAGAAGGCTTGGAATATTGCCACGTCAACCACAAATGCAGATTAGGCACAGAGAATTGAAAAAACCATGACATAAAACTTTCAGAGACAGATTTTGAAAGAAAGGAGCAAATGGGAGATATTTTGAAGGAAATGTGTAAATGACAAGTATTTGAAGTAAACAAAGTATTTGACAGTTGAAAAATAATTCATGAGTGATGTAAAGATGTAACAGCTACAAAATGCAAAGAAGTTTTGGAGTCTTTAGAATTATCAGGGAATAAAAACAATGACAAGAGCCAAAGGAAAAAAAATTAGTACCTTTTACAAAATTCTACTTTGGAAATGTATAATGGGGAGAACAGAGTCAGAAGGTACTTAAGAAAAAACTTCAAAAAGATTCTTACTATTCACTACAATGTTTATACTATATAAACATTAGAAGTATTTTATACTATAAATAAAGAAGTCATACATAAAACAAAAGATGTTAGAAAGTATGTGAAGATGGGAATGCCAGCGTGTGATCCCTAATGAAGTGTCCTCAGATCCAGTATAAAGCATCTCTGGGATTGAATCAGAGGTATTATTTCCAGTGGAAGCCTAAACGCTGATACCCACCCTTCCTGCCTGGTCCCCCACCAGCAACCCCAGGAAACGTGTCCACCTGTGGTTTCCTTCAGTAAGTGATCCTGTTAGTGCTATAGGGTTCTCTGCGTCCCAGCCTGGATCCCACTCCAACTAGCAGCACAGAAAGGCTTCCAGGACATATGGCTACCCACAGGGAATGCTGCCACTGCGTTCTTTGGTGCCAATCTTTCTTCAAGCAGCTTAGCAATATTGAAGCATGCATATGTGCTGTAGCTAACATTACCACAGCAGTTGTATTTTATTAAACTCTGACTGAATACAAATGGAACTCCCTCACTCATGTTTCCCAATTAGTGTTTCTTAACTGCTAAAAGTTGACATGACTGTGTGAGTCTACGTACCATTTTCTCATGTTGGCTTCATCTCAAGTGTCCATGTTAGAAAATTAAGATAATTTTCTGATAGTGGTCATAGGTTAGAAACATCATTTTTAACAATTTGATTGCATCATAAATATTTGCTTTCACAATTTCCATAATTTAAATAAATACACAAAACCTAAAATCAGCCTTTGCCACATACCTCATAAGGAATCTTGGAGAAGTTACTCAATCTCTGTAAGTAATATTTTTCTCATTTAGAATATGGCTATATAATGAAAATTATCTCAAGTGTGAATGTGAGTTAAAACGAGACAAAGTATTATAGGTAGAGTATTCAGTAGATACACTGCCAGAAGGGTTTTGGTAACTGGCAAACTGAGGCTCAATTTTTCACCTGTGTACCAATCTCAATTCTCCTGTAGACTTATCCATAGGTGGCCATATGTTCTACTTAATATCTATGAATTCACAGTAATTATGACTTTCACTGTCGAAAGTGTTCCAATCTGGTTGATAAATTATATGGCCACATTGCTAACCAATAATTATGCTGATATAATAAAAACAAATAAGATATTCTTTTCAAGCTCATAAGGTACTTCTGTCAGCACACTACTTATCTGAGATGTGATGAGTGAAATTGTCCATTATGTGCAATATATTGCATTTTACATGTAGATCATATAATCATTGAGAGATTCCACTGAGTAGCATCTTTGAGCAATCAAAGGTGAGAATTCAATTATTGAAGTATAGGCTCAATGACAAACAGGTGATTTGGAATTTAAAGTATATGGTCAGCAATGTTTAGACAGGTAAATGGAGTGGTGATAACCTTTTTATTTTCATCAAAAAACATCATAGATCACTCTATATAGGAGAAAAAGATCACTATGCAGACACGGAATTGAACTTAGATACTTTATCCAGCTCACCTTCCCTAAACAGCTCATGGTACTTCTTTGAAACACATTTCAAGTTACTGGGCTACAACAATATAAAATTAACTTTTTAAATTATGATGAATCCCTATGTGAACACTGTAACATTATGAACTAACTCTTTTCTCATTAAAAATAGACTAGATCTTTTGAATGATTTTATTAACAATTTCTTATTTTAGAAAAGTAAACATATTATCTACTAGACTTGTATTGATTGGATAGGGAAAATTGGAATTCTACCTGTGCATTTTAAAATTACCATCTGTAATTTATAAATCACCTCAGACAAAGATACTATGTTCTAACAAAGTTGAATTTAGCGGTGCTTCCGCAAGGCTAGTCTTAGTAATTAGGACTCAATCTTCCAGCCATTATGCATACAACTGCCAGCAACCAGAAAACTCCTGCTGACAATGGAGGGACATAATGAATGCATAATAGCCCGTTTCCAATCTATCCATCTTTCAGAGTCTGTGTACCTCTTCTTCACTCACAACTTTCTTCCACCTAAATGAAAACATCAAATGCTACAATATATGCCATAGGCCTAAAGAGAATAAAATTATTAGTAGACAATGACTCTAAATGAGCAATACTGTTTAAATGGCTCTAGAATGAGACTTTTTAGGGGGTTTAAAGGGTCTCTACTGTATTTCAGTCTCCTTAGTCATCTTTAATTTTCCTTAATTTTTTAAAGAAATCTGTTCTAGGTTGCCCTCCTCAAGAGTTTTCCCCACACTTTGTTGGGACAGACTTCAGCAGCAATCACAATAACAAAAATAAACAAATGGGACTTAATTAAACTGAATTTTGCACAGCTAAGGACACAACAAGTAAAGCAAATAAACAGCCTGCAGAATGGGAAAGGATATTTGCATGTTATTAATTTGTCAAAGGTTTGACAACTAGGATCTATTCAGAATTCAAATTAATCAACAAAAAAAAGAGTAAACAATCCCATCTATCACTAGGCAAAAGACAGGAACAGAAACTTCTCAGAATAAGACAAACAAATGGTTAACAAACACGAAAAAATGCTCATCATCCCTAATCATCAGAGAAATGCAAATCAAAACCACCTTGAGATATCACTTAACCCCAGAGAGAATATTTCACATCTCAAAGTCCCAAAACTGCAGGTGCTGGGGCAGGTGTGGAGAGAGAGAGAGACTTTTACACTTCTGGTGGGACTGCAAACTAACACAGCCTTTTTGGAAAGAAGTATGGAGAATCCTCAAAGAACTCAAATTAGACCTCCCATTTGATCCCAAAATCCTACCATTAACCATCTACCCAGAAGGAAACAAAAATCATTTTATTACAAAGATATTTGCACTAGATTGTTTATTGCAGCTCAATTTACAATCACCAAGATGTAGAAACAACCTAAATGCCCATCAACTCTGGATTGTATTAACAAATTTTGGTATGTGTATACCTTACTATTCAGCTGTATGAAAAAGATGGTGACTTTACCTCTTTTGTATTAACCTAGATGGAGTTGGAACACATTCTTCTTAGTAAACTATCACAAGAATGGAAAAGCAAATATCCAATATACTCAATTTTATTATGAAGCCAGCAGACGATCTAACACACACCCACATAGGAGAAAACCTTGATTCTATTCAAGATGGACAGAGGGGAATGAAAGAAGGGAAAGGGAGGATTGGTGTGCTCCCATTTAAAGAGCACACAGTAGGGATGTATGGCATACCTTTTGGGTGTGGGACACAACTACAGAACCTACCTAACAAATTCAAGTTTTGTGACCTGGTTGTTTGTATCCTTACAACAACCCTTACAAAAAAAAAAAAGAAAAGAAAAGAAAAGAAATCTGCTCTAGCCAAGGAAATCCTCTCCCTGCCCCTCAAACAGGTCATAGTCATTTTTGTCCCTAAACTCTTATGTCCAAATTCTTCCCCAAAGGAATACATTCATCCACAATTTCCATGCATCAATTCTATGTATTCTACTCATATCACATTTTATGTCCTTCCTGACCCATATTATAAGTGCTGTTTTCCACCAACCATTTCCCTAGCCAGGGCAGAGACTGAGGTCTTCCTTCTTTATCTCTGGCACTCCTGCCTACTGCCTGATACTGTCTAGGGCTCTTGTTAATGTACATGATAACTTGAGTGCTTAAGAAAGCACAATCGAGGCGGAGGCTAGCTACAGTTACATCAACCTAGTTTCTTTGTTTTCTAGGCTTATAAGCTGTACCACATTTTCTAGGCTTCCTTGCAATCAATGTGGTTGAGTCACAAACAACCAAATGTGAGTGGAAGTGATGTGGGACGTTTTTGCCCAATCCATAATAATACCTTCCATATGCAATTCTCTATGTTCCCTTTCAGCATCCCCCAGTTTGAATCAGACAATTACCTCAATCTTGAAAAGCAGGAATTAAAGATCGTGGAGCCACAAGATGGATTCACCTTGAGGAAAAACATGCTCCATAACCAGGAATACCTGCCCTAGACTTTTATAGGAATGTACAATACAAGCATGCTGTGTTAATCCATGGGTATTCTGTATTCCTGTGTCAACAGTGGGTATTACTGAAACCATACAAAAATAGGCATCAGAAATGGTATTAGCTAAGGTCAGGCAGAGAATACCAAAGGATATTGGGAGGATGAAAAGACAAAGACCTATGTTACACAATGATAAAACAGTTAGTGGAACTGTCACCTGAGATAATCTAGAGGGCAAATGTCATGCCTCCCAAGCCTATAGTTCCAAATAAACTGGCTGTTAAAAGTTAAGAGTATGGATTACTATTTTATTCTACTTTTTTGCAAAGCATAATAATAAACATATATTCTAAGGGAAAATTTAGGTGGTTTGAAGGGAAACATGGAGGGGAATAGATTAGACCAGAAATGCAAAGCCCTTAAAGGATTAGAAAATGAGAAACATAACTGCTTTTAGACTTTGAGTAAATGAATAAGAGACTGAAAATGATATTGAAGAACAAAAGCTCAGTTACGTAAAGTATCTCATCCTTCAGCAAATCATATTGGGAGCATGGCCTTCCTATGCAGATGGCCTGAAGACGGTACCACTAAACGCAGAAATAGAGGCACAAACAATACCAGGAAAGCACGTTAATTAAGCAAGGGTGAGTTTATTAAGTTTGTAGCTAAAAATTAGGGATTTATAGGAAAGTTTCAGGGCCTGGCTTGAGTGATTTTTTTTTTTTTTTTTTTGTAGAGACAGAGTCTCACTGTACCACCCTCGGGTAGAGTGCTGTGGCGTCACACGGCTCACAGCAACCTCTAACTCTTGGGCTTACGCGATTCTCTTGCCTCAGCCTCCCGAGCAGCTGGGACTACAGGCACCCGCCACAACGCCCGGCTATTTTTTTGTTTTAGTTTGGCCGGGGCTGGGTTTGAACCCGCCACCCTCGGCATATGGGGCCGGCGCCCTACTCACTGAGCCACAGGCGCCGCCCGGCTTGAGTGATTTTAATAGGACAGGCATTGTAAGGCAAGGATCTGGTTCAGAATGGGAAAATTATGACATTATTAGTTTTGCATGTGTGGGTACAGTAGAGCAATGGCCTGGAAGCAGCCTTGGTAAGCCAGCTGTTGTTCTTAATGAGCATGTTAATTGCTTTATAGCTTTATATTCCAAGAAAAGATGTGTTCTGGAGCAAATAATGAACTTACTGTTGATCTCAGTATTATCGCTTAGTTAGGGATGAAGATAATATGACTATTCTCATTGGCCAACTCAAAGAAAACAAACTGTGTTGACAGGAACAGAAAAATTGTCTAAGTATTATGTAACAAAAATGTAAGAAATTAGGTTGGTTTCACTCATCAATTCCTACTTTTGGTCATACTCCAGCATATTATAGAAGATAGATCATTTGTTATCAGGGATCATGATCTATCCAGGTGTATGTTGCCATTTGATGAACCATGTCATGTATTAAGTTTCCTTGTTGATGATCATTGATTGAACCATTTGATAGAAAAGTGTCTCTATAACAGCATTTACCAGTCTAAAGACAACACATTTGAGCACTTGCAAAACAGGCAAACACTAAGGAAAACATCATAGATAGAGCTTGAAATCCACTTCTAAAGCAAAAGTAAAGAGTCGCACATTAAAGGAAGGGAACGGATCCAGTTCCCAAAGTGAAGAGCCTATTGGACTTAAGTTACTGGTTTGTCAGATGTTTTAGAAATAATAATAAGGTTCCAGAAAATTCCATAGGGCTAAAGAGAACAATATTATATTTAGGACTGTTGCTCTTTGAACAACATAAATCTGGTCTTCTGAATTTCTTAGGCAGGGAACTCTGTGGTCTTAGTCCCATCATTAAGCTTTATTATGAGTGTATATTATAATATGAACATGTAGCACATGTTCCCATTCTACAGGCACATTGTAAGGCAAGAAATAAGAAGACGGTGATGAAGAAAAGCCTCCGATTCTTTCCACGTTAAGTTTTGAGGTCTCATATTGAGACCAGTTTTGCTTCTTTATAAATTAAGAAAAAGTATTCATTTTAAAAAAGTATTCATTTATTTATTTTCTTTTGTTTTGCTTTTTGAAAAGGGAAAGAATGAATCACATATCATTAGGTTTCATCTTGAATGTAAGGATCAGTTACTGAGATAATAAAACCCTGTCTAGTTTACTAGTAGCAGCTGGAACATATTCTTATGCAAATATCCAGAACTATTTGTTGGAAGTCACCCAATTTTTTTCTTATAAGCCAAAATATTCTTGAAGGTCATGTAATTAGTTTGTATACTTTTGGTGCCACTCAGTAAGAGTGGATTAGAGTCAAATGGTGAGATTTAAATTATGGAGAATGTCGGTCGGATTGCTATTAAAAAGGCATGATGTTATTCTTGGGATGTAACTCCTCTTGCAAGTGTGTTAAAGTGGGGTGATATCTTAGTTTAGCCTACTATAACAAAATACCATACATGAGTATTTTAGAATAGAAAATAGAAATCTATTTTCTCACAGTTCTGGAGGCTAAAAGTCTGAGATTAGGGTGCCAGCATGGTTGGGTTCTGGTAAGAACTTTCCCTCCTTTACTCCCTTCCTTTCTACAGCTGAGAGAGAATGAACTGTTGGGGGTCTTCTTATAAAGACATTAATCCCATAATGAAGTTCACACCCCTAAGATCGTAAATAAAATGAATTGTCTCTCAAAGACCTCATCTCCAAATACCATCACCTGGGGGTTAGGCCTTCATCATATAAATGGGGGGGAGGGCACAGTTCAGTCATAAAAGGTGGCTGTCACTTATACATCATGTTTTTCTCAGTCATATTATAAGTTCTATTTCATCAAAAGTTTTGTTACAAAAGTCATCTACTACGAGAAGTTCTTTCTTTTAACAAAAGCAGAAATCTTCTATACTAGATGCTACATGTAAGTGGTTCAGAGTTTTTGGCTATCTGGTCTGTTGTCTTTTTTGCGATCTAAGATGTTGGTTGGTAGCTGAATCCAATCACTCTCTCTGTTCACAGCACTAATGACTTCATAGAAGGTATAAGGAAGAAACTATCTGGCCCATGGAAGTTTATTTATTGATTTGGTTCTTTGGAAGGGATTCTTGTGCTCATAGTTCCTGATTTTGCCACTGAATGAGAGATTTCTCCTTGGCCACTGTCCTCTGTGACTACAAAATTAGGATTTACAGAGTATGTCCACCTTGAGAGTTGCCCAACTTTCATAGTCACTGTAGGATGTTGCAATTTTACTGTGCCTCTGGATTTTTAATACTTTCAGAAATCAAAGGAGTTTTAAACTGCAGCCCACAGGGGTGTTTGGGTAATGCACTTATCTTAGAGACTCAGTAGGCTTCTGATCTATTTGTTTATAGTATGTTCTGATTCCAAGAAATACTCCCAAACTTCTTTCTTAAAATAGTTTAGAATAGTTCTTTGGGTTTCTTTTCTTTTTTCTTTTTTACTGTTTTGCTTTTGAAAATAGAAACCAGTATAATTCCTTAATCCCTGTATGTATCACTGGACTTTGGATAATTTATATGATAGAACTGATACTAACAAAACCGGGACTGTTTGACTTAACCTTTTAGCCAAATCATGAGAAAATTATAGCCAAATGCTGACGGCATCCCAAGAAGTTGCTAGTGTTACAAAAAGCAGTACTAAAGATACGAGGCTTTATGAATAACATGAAGTGGAACAACGGTATGTTAACAAGTCCAGAGCCTTAAAACAGTCAAGAATATACAAACCAGCTAGAAAATTAAAGCATGGTAATTTGTGGCTCTGTTCCACCGGATCTTATCCTGTGAGTCTCGAGCACAAGCTGTTTACTCCATGTAGTTGTCAACTTGGTTAAATATATTTGGTTAAAGCTGTCTCTAAATATTTGGATGCCTGAAGTCAAAATATTTAGATATTTGGAAGATGCCTAGGAATTACCAGCTTAAGATCTATGGCCAGGAGATTTCAATGAACTGAGGATGGTTTATAGCTCTTAAATTGGTAGATATAAATCAAGGATTAGCCCTATAGTAAAACCCGTTGAAGTTTTATTGTAGGGCTAATGGTTAACAGTGGCTGATAAAGACTACTTCATAAAGATTAAAAGGCTTTCCATCTTTAACATCTCTTCATAAAACCAAACCTCTACATTTTGGATTATGCAAAGGTGGTTTGAGAGAGTGTTAAAGAAAGGTTGCCTGAACCTGGAGATAATAATATTTGATGTTCTGCATAAGTCCTTTGCAGTATTTGGCAATGTCTGCTTATAACAGGACAGCAGAGTCTAGGATTAAAGGTAATATTACTAAATTCATGAATCATCTTGTGTGGGGACCAGGGCAGCAGGCCCCCGCAGCCTGGGAAACGCTCAGGGAACGACCCCCAACTACTTCTCCTCCTTTAACAACATTCTTTCCACCTGCCAGAAGTCATAGTGCCTATGCATACTTTGCTTATTATTGGCAAGCACACAGTTTTTCCTCAAGGTTGATCTCTACCCCATGTGCTAAGATTTATGCAACCTTGTTAAGATACTGTATAAATAAAGCTGCAGCCATCAGCTACGTCAGCCCTCTTGACACTATCCTATCTCTCTTTTTTTTTTTGTAGAGACAGAGTCTCACTTTACTGCCCTTGGTAGAGTGCCATGATGTCACAGGACTCACAGCAACCTCCAGCTCTTGGGCTTCGGCGATTCTCCTGCCTCAGCCTCCTGAGCAGCTGGGACTACAGGCACTCACCACAACACCTGGCTATTTTTTGGTTGCAGTTCAGCTGGGGCTGGTTTTGAACCTGCCACCCTCGGTATATGGGGCCCATGCCCTACTCACTGAGCCACAGGTGACACTATCCTATCTCTTGTCTCCTAGCTTTCTTTGTCTCTCCCTGTCTTTCTTGGCTTGATTTCCCCATTTCCCACCATTTCCACACAGGTCAAGTCTCCCTCCTCACACCAGTTCATGAGAATCCTGTTTGTAACCTATGTCAAAAATATTAATAAATGTGAAAAGAGTACAATCTCATTATCATAAAAACTAATGGAAATACTTTAAACCATAGAAGTTCCAAGGACTTCCAAATTTGGAAATTTTTCATTTTCGAATCTCATTTTTTTCTCTTTTTCTCGAAGACTGAGGGTATGAGAGACCATGAAGTTTCTCAGTTAGTAGAAAGACCTTGAAAATATCTTAAGTGAGAGTTCTAGGAAAAGTGGTGCCTCATCACTGGAGAGGTAGCCAACAAAAATCAAGTAATTTGCTCAAGGCCAGCATACCTTCTCTTTCTGGATGGAAAACACCAAGTCGATCCTGAGAATAAATAAACAATGACCAAGACATATTTAAACTCCTGTCGGGGCTAAAGAAATAAAAATACATTTGTAGATTTCCAAAGCTTTGGAAAGCTGGGAGCAGCAAGGAAAGGGCCCTTAATGAGCAAGCTGTGAAAAGTGGCTGTATTTGTCATTTCACAGTATTATCTCTTAGGAACAAGAATGTCCTGAAGCAATCTGCTAAGTTATTTTTGCTTGGTCTCAGGATTGTTTAACATAAGAGAAGAGAAGGCTTGGTCTCAGTGATGTAGGGACAGGGGCAAGGAATTACATTGATTTCTATTTCAAAAGCAAAAAAAGTAAAAAAGAAAAGAAACTCAAAGAACTATTCTGAACTATTTTAAGAAAGAAGTTTGGGAGTATTTCTTGGAATCGAAACATACTATAAAAAGTAGATCAGAAGCCTACTAAGTCTCTAAGATAAATTCATTACCCAAAACACCCCTGTGGGCTGCAGTTTAAAAATCCTTTGATTTCTGAAAGCATTAAAAATCCAGGGTCACAGTAAAATTGCAACATCATATAGTGATGAAAAGTTGGGCAACTCTCAAGGAGGACATACTCTGTAAATCCTAATTTTGTAGTCACAGAGGACAGTGGACAAGAAATCTCTCATTCAGTAGTAAAATTAAGAACCATGAACATGAGAATCCCTTCTAAAGAACCAAATCAATAAATAAACTTCCATGGGCCAGATAGTGCTTTCCTCAGACCTTCTTCTGTGAGGTCATTAGTGCTGTGAACAGAGACAGTGGTGTCTTTTCTAATACTCCACTTTGGTAATGGAGGTTTTTCGTGTGGTTATCTTCTCTGCTTGGAAAAGTGTAAGCCATTGGTGTGGCTTAAGGAGGGAGAATATTTTATCTTAGTTTTTCTTTTTAGTCTGTACTTCACCAGACAACAGAGCACTAGATCTGGGGGCGTAGATGGGAAGTGAAGGATACTGCATTACTGAAGTTCCTGAACTTGAAACTAGATATTACAGAAGGGCATCTCTTTGGGAAGTATAAAGAACAATTTCTTGTCCCTTTATCTAAAGGAAAAAAAAAAAACTTTTCTATTTTCATTCTTAATACAACACTCAACAAAGAATACTCCTCCTCTGGTCACCAAAATGTGTGTAGATTTTTTTTTTTCCACACACACCAACCAAGCAATTTTCTGGCAGACACAAGTCAGGTGTCCTATAATTTGATTCAGTTGTGGTACCATCTACCTGTAGATTGTGTCAGATAGATCAGGTAGAAGGTGAGGGCTCAGGGTTGACTCAGTTGCTCAAGGTCGTTCCCACTTCAGATGCTGATCTCAAGCCCCAGGCTGTGACCTGTGCTTCTGCCTAACTGGCAATAAATCACTGAGTTCCCACAACTCCCACCTCACATTCAATTAATTTGCTGGAGTCCCTCATGGAACTCAGGGAAATCCTTTCCTGACATATACTCATTAATTAATATCCAAAAGGATATTATAAGAAATATAGACCAACAGCCAGATGAGGAGATGCAAGATAGGTGAGGTCTGTAAGAAGGGGTGTGGAGCCCCCATTCCCTCCCAGGCACACTGCCCTTCATGTGCCTCCACAGTTTCAGAAATCCAGAAGCTCTCTGAACCCTGTTTTGTAGCTTTTTATGGAGGCTTCATTAAGTAGGCATGGTTGATTAAGTCAACGGTCTGTGAAGCTAGCAAATGATGCCCATCATCGTATCAATGTACACAGCTATGATTTAATAAAAAAAAAAAAAAAAGGCATTGGTCATTGGTGATCAACTCAACCTCAATTCCTCCTTACTTTGGAGATCCAAGGAGCCTGAAAGTTCCAACCTTGTGATCATGGGTTGTTCCCCTGGCAACAAGTCCTCACCCGGAAGCTGTCCAAGAGAGTACCGGAAGTCATCTCAAGGGAACAAAAGATGCCCATATCACCCAGGAAATACCAGGGGATTTAGGAGCTCTGAGTCAGGTGCTCCTAAATGAAATTAGGAGCTCTTTGTGAGGGACTTGGATCATAGATCAAATATTAGAACCAAAGAATCTCCTAGGGTGGCACCTGTGGCTCAAGGAGTAGGGCGCCGGTCCCATATGCCAGAGGTGGCGGGTTCTAAACCTAGCCCCGGCCAAAAACCACAAAAAAAAAAAAAAAAAAAGAATCTCCTAGCCCACCCTATCTACAGGGGATTTAGGAGCTCAGAGATTAGATATGTGTTTCTTATCACATCACATTCTGTTAGCAATACTAAGACCGGGCATAATTTCTAGTCCCTATATTAAACATTATTGAGACCCAAGCATAATTAGCTTGAGTACTTACTCTCCAACATATATATTCCTGAAAGATAAGATTGTGAAACATCGCTGCGGGGTGACTTATCTGGTCAACAATAATATATGAAATAATTTCAAATAACTAGAAGGAGGATACTGAATATTCCTAACACAAAGAAATGATGAATGTTTGAGATGATGGATGTGCTAATTCTCCTGATCTCATCCTATACATTATATGAATCAAAACATCACTATATATCCCATGAATATATACAATTAGTTGTTAATTAAAAATAGGAAAAAAAGATTGTGAAACAACTATCTGTAGATATCCATCTAGAAGACACAGACATAGTTGTACATAACATTAAACAAGGAGACCAGACGGTGGAAGATGCTAGCTGTCCATCAGACCCATTTTCTCTTCTTCCTGAGCTCACAATTCCACTGCATTTTCTGGCCTCACTTGAGGTTAAGTGTGAACACGTGACCAAATTCTAGTCAACAGAACATAAACAGAGCTGATGTGAGCCTGGGCCAGTACAAGCAGTCCCCAGGTTACAAACAGGATAAGTCCTTTAGGTTTGTTCTTAAGCTGATTTAGTATGTAAGTTGAAACAGGCACATTTACATATTGCCTATGATAACCTCTGTTCACACGTGTGAGTGGCATCTCAGTCGGATGTCTGTGTGTCAGGGACTCCCGTTATGCTTCCTACATGCCGTGATCCACGTTCTCTTTCCTTCTGTGGCTTGAAGTAGACAACTCAGGAATCATGGAAATCATTTGGTGAAAACGATGGCATCACAAGACGTCAGGAGCTTCAGTCCCAGCCAGAATCACGACACAGAGGAGAGCCACCTGCTGACCAGGAAGATAAATAGGATGCTTTTATAAACTAGAACTGTGTATTTCTTCTATCAAGTCACTGGCACTTTGGAAAATGTTTGTTTCAACATCAAGCACCGCCCTAACTAACAGATCAGATGACGGCCATTGAGGGCAGAGACCCAGCCCGGGAAGCACAGCAAAAGCTGTTTCCCTCTCCCACTGCCTCAGTCACTGACCTTGTACTGGGCACTCTGAATGCTTTTCATTTGTCACTCTCTTTCAAATAGACTATTTGAGCCTAGAGGGCAGGAATTTCTTTTTCTAGTCTGCCCAGGAAAGCACAAGGTGGCTACTCAATAATATCCACTGAACTCGATTTAATTTTTCAGTGACTGCATTCAAACACAAACTGCTTGTCCCTACTAGCGTGAGGCTTCCCAGCCTTTTCTCCTGCGGAGACCATGCCTCAACTGAGGTCCTTCTCCTTTAGAGGAAAACATGAATTTAAGTGAATTTCTAACTTGAAAGAAAGACAATCCTCCTAGGAAAACAAGACTGTTCAAACAATAGGTCAAGCAAGACTAAGCTTGAAAAACCCACCAAGCCATTAAGAAAATCCTTAACTCCTATAAATTCTATAAGAAGGTGTCAGCCTTGGGTCAGAATATTCACTTAGGGTCAGAATATTCACTTACCTCGCCCTGGATTTGAACACGCCTGTGAGTCTCCTATGTTTGTGGCCATAGAAAATTCTCTATATAAATGGGTCAAAAATCAAGTCACCTAAATGTAGTGCTTTTTTTTTAAGCCTTGGTACTTTATTTTTAATATGTTTGCCATTACTTCATAAGTCTTGGGTTCAGAGTCCAGTTCTTCGGCCCCAGCCGACATGGTTTGTTAACTCAGCAGAACTAGAAAGTTCAACTAAGGCACAGGGCCTTACCTGGGGAAAGCGTAGTGTGACTCGGGAAGCATATTGGAAAATGAAAGCAAAAGCATCACAGCAAAGTGAAAGTTCATTTAAGCTTAATACATATCCCGAGGGGGAAATGAGTCTCTCCCATAAGGGAGAAGAGACCTTGACTCAGAGGCTGTATAAAGGTACAAATATTTTCTTTCTCTCCCTTTCAAATTGTTTGTAAAACTTTCTCACTGGTCTCTTTGCATCTTGGACACATTTGTTCCTTTTCTATTGGTCGTCGATTAACTTGGCTGCCACATACCCACCTTCTTTGCTTTGTTGGCAAAACTTGCTGGGTGCTGATCTAAATGTTGATTTCATCAATACTTGGGGTGTCTGGGGTGTGCAGCATCTGTAACCATCCATCCCATGTCCAACGATGGAAACTGTGTTTTCTTCAGGACGTGTTTGCTCAGTTGAGTCGCAGTGTTCCCAGAATTTTTCCACAGCCCCTCCAGACTTCCTTGTGTCTGGGCTCCCTCCCTTTCCCCCTTGAAGCACTTGTCTAAATAAGTAGATACTTTATAAAATATTGGCACATTAAAAAGTACCAAGCAGAATCCAGAACTCATCCCAGGTAACTGGCTCTGAAGTAGTTCTAATCATAGGAAAATCCAGCAAAAAATTCTGTGATTAGCTAACCATTTTCTGTCAAAGCACGGGGCCTCTAGAGTCAGCCAGAATGCTTCTCCCTTTTTTTGAGCCTACTAGCAGCCAAAGATCAAAAAAGAAATAAAAAATAACAGTTGTAGTCACAGTTTAAGCCTACTTCCGAAGCCTTATATTTCAGCCAGAGAGTCTAAGCTAGCCGTGCCTCCTGTCCGCATTCTGGGGAAGGCAGCCAGGACCAGCACTGACTTTCTGTGCCTTTAACTTCACCACATTAGCCAAGAATAATTAGCAATGGTCTGAAAGGAATTGGATTTTTTTAAAGGCAACAATTCACATTTCAGCATTTATGCAAATTTAGGTCATTTAAATGTATGAGATGATTAAGAAAGAATCTTCTCTTTAATTCCCCAAGAGTGTACATGTTCTTTTCTCCTTATGCAAATTTCTAGGATAGTCTGTTCTTTGATTCTTTCCTTAGATCACCACACTGCTTAAAAAGAAAACATTGTAAATATACATAATGGAATTAGAATCTTGCCTATGGCTTTGTAGGAGACTATGTAAATACCCAGCAAGAGCAGTTTTCCAACTATTTTCGAATTGTGACATGCTTATGTGAAGCAGGGGGTGGAGGGAAACCCAAAGGCAGCAGCTATCCATGGAAACTTCAGGATAATTTGTCAAGTCTGATAAATGAAGTGCCTGCATCTAAACTCTTAAGTGCCTTCCTGCTTTGTGCCCTGGCATCAATTAACATTTCATGTGACTTTTTAACAACCTCACTTATCACTAGTTTTTTCATGCTGATGACGCTAACAAATGTTAGCTTTTCAAAACTGACAGTTTATGGTTCCTTCTAACCAGCACAGTCTCAGGGTAATGCAGTAAGAGATTAATGGACCATGGGGATGACGCGCCCACAGGGCTGACTGTAGGAAGAAGGATGAACCACGATCCTGGTGAATGCCTCTCGGGAATAAATATAGTTGAAAATCAGCTAAACCAATATCAAAGGAAAAACTTCCTTCTAATTGTATCAACTGTGCTTCAAACTGTACACTTGAGAAGTAATTTAAGGGTGCTGTTTATGATTTATAATCAGGATCTGGAGGCAGCAGCTTCCCCACCCCTCTGTTGACCTAGACGTACTCTGGTATAATTTCTAAATTTCAAAAAGAGAAAATTCTAATGTAATCCGGAAAGACAAAACCGGTTTTTCTAAAACTCGATAGCATGTTTCTTAAAGGATATTAAAAAGAAAGCAGAAATATGTCATCAAAACTTAAATGTAAGGGGAATCCAAAGTCATTTTTAGAAATTTTATCATGTGAACTATTGTGAAATAATTCCTTGACACTTTACTCAATATTATACTTCATAAAAATAAAAATTAAATGTAAGGAAAAATATGACTCATGAATATAGATATGCAACATATAAAAATATTAATAATACAAATCTAGGCCAGACGTGGTGGCTCATGTCTATAATCGCAGCCTCGGAAGGCCAGTGTGGGAAGATTGTTTGAACCCAGGAGTGTGAAGCAACAGTGAGCTACAAGTTTACTGCTGCATACGGCCTGGGCAACAGAGTGAGACCGTGTCACTAAAGAACAACAACAATAATAATAAAGATATATATTATCTATATCATCTCTATATACAAAATATAGATATATTACCTATGCTATCTCTCTATACAATAATATAGATATATCATCTATATATTATCATATATAGAAAGTGATTCATATAACTGATTTAGCCCTCTCCTGGTGGGAAATATACTCTCAAAATGTCAGTGTTCAACTTAGGAAAATTAGTGACAGTGTCATCCACAGATGAAAACAAGGCAGAATTTCTACAAACTGTATTATAAATACAGAAAAACCCAAAGGCAGCAATAATCTTAAATAGAAGGACAGCTTGGTATACTGGTTAAGGGCCCAAGTACTGCTACCAAACTGCAGGAGTTCAAATTCTGCCTTTCCTACTTATCAGCTATGTCCTATATCTCTATAATAATATGGATATTATTATATAAATAATATATACATATATTATATATCATAGAACTATATATATATATTATCTATATATAAATCATGGGGTATGAAAATACAAATAGGTTGTTAAAACTTTAAGATAAAGATCTAGGAGGAAAATGATGAGAGAGAAGAGAAAGAGAAGAAGAAAATTAATCATCACAAATAGATAATGCAGAAAAGATGGTAGAAAGAAAATCAGAATGACCAATAAACAAAGAAAAAGTGAATGGGTTATATTCTATCAGAAAAATCCATCCTGTTATACTGGATAAGAAATACTTAAAACAAATAGCATAGATAGATTAAAAATGTATCATAGTTTTGGGCAGCACCTGTGGCTCAAGGAGTAGGGCGCCAGTCCCATATGCCAGAGGTGGCAGGTTCAAACCTAGCCCCGGCCAAAAAAAAACACAAAAAAAAAATGTATCATAGTTTTATATATAGACAGTACGTATTATATATTTATATATATATAACAATAGAAATAGAAATATATGCAGAGACACATCTAGATAGATAGATAAGATTGATCTCCAGACAATTGTTCATCTTTCCCCCCAAAACTGTATCTGTGGTAAAATAGAATTCAGTGTCTAGAAATTGTTTTAAATATGAGGAACAATTCACCAAAAATTCAAATAACTATGTATCTTTATGTACTAAAAATTAATTTCAAAATATAACACAAAGTCTAGAACTATAAAGAGAAATATACAAATCAGTATTTATAGGGGTAAACTTGGTACACATCTCCAAAAATGGTCATCAAATCCACAAAAATGAGGAGAAAGAGGATTTAAATAAAGCAATTTATAAGAATAATGTCAGATAAAAGAAAGAATTCACTGTCCTTGTTTTTGATCATCTGCCTTTCACATTTTCAAATTACAAGAAGTGCTTAGGATTTGAAAAAGAAAAATTCTATGTTGGCCGTGATTCTCCACACCTGAGGAGGTTTTGAAACATGTTAACGTCCAGGTGTAAGCCTCTCAGCAGCAGTTTTCACCACTTCTCCAGGTGGTTTTAAAGTACAGTGGGTTTGAGAAGCACTAAGTATTCAACAACCAATTAAGCACTGGGATGGGAGTGTTGGAGGGAAGCCAACTAGAGATGGCAGATTTGGAAGTTAGGAGTGGCCAGTGAGATGCTAAGAGCGCAGCTCATCCGGCAGAGCTTTCATTTGGCCAGGCATTCTGGAGTTTTGTTTGTGTTTTTTAATGATCCTTAGTATAACATTAAATATCTTTAGTCATTTCCAGTTTGCCACAGGCCCCACGGTTTCCTATTCCTTGTACTGTGGTTCATGTATTTCGTTACCTGCCTGCCCCAGCTATAAAGGGTACTTAAAATCATGACAGTGCGTCAGATAACCTGGAGGAAAGGGAGAGGCCACAGAATCCTGCAGGGACGAATAGGCAGAGGAAGAGGATCCTGGGGAAAGAAAATCAAAAGGAAAGGTTGAGAAGGGAACAGGAGATACCATCAAAAGGCTGGAGATTCAGTACGTGACATTCTTGTGGACCAGTGACTATCCATACAACTAGAAACTTAATTCTTTTTATTATTATTATTATTATTTTTATTGTTGGGGATTCATTGAGGGTATACAATAAGCCAGGTTACATTGATTGCAATTGTTAGGCAATGTCCCTCTTGCAATCTGCATCTCAGGGCCACCACGGGCTGGGAAGATTGCAAGGGACACGGTTGATAATACAGGGTCCCTAAGGTTTATTTTAAATTGCACACAAACATATTGTATTGTATGTATTTACCTAGGACAGGACAGGAACAGGAACGTTTGCAAAGCCATGGATTGAGTTTATGGAAGCGTTCCATCTAGCAAATAAGATCTGCAAGTTTCTACCTCACAGCGATTTAGCAAGATGTAACTTTTATCACAACTTCATCCCTGCCCTCAACAGCAGCAACAACCTGCAGGGTTAGATAAGAGAATACTGTGTTTATGTCTAATGAATGCTTCCTTGCTTAGAGATGCTGAATTCAGTGCCCAGTGGTGCCACTAATCAGCAGCTGAATTTTCACAGTTTGGGATGGTGTGGACAAGAGAGCAAGTTCTGGATTGTCATTCTTAATTGATCAAGCTCTTTTCTTCAGTTCCTCATAATTAAGAAAAATAATCACACATCTCTAAACACTTACGAATTTTCATATCGAAATTCTAGGAAGAAAACATAAGCTCCGGAAGAACAAGAACTTAAGTAGAGGACAGATGAGATATAATTCTCTTTAATATCTTCAATATACATTCTCTCTAATATGAGTTTCTTGAAGTCAAGGACTGGTTTGATGTATTATTGTATCTGTACTGACTAATCTCTAATACATGCTAATATAATTTGATGTTTATTCATTATTATCCATATATATACTAAGCTAAATTACAAGTTGGCCAAAAGGTACTAAGAATTGTGAGTGATAAGGTCTGAATAACTCTTGACCAGGGGGTTATCTTAGAAATGATTCTGTGGCGGAGACAGGGATTCTTCACCTCCATGTCAAACCTCCACCTACCTGAGGTTTCAACCCCCTGGAGGTGCAAGGCCCTCATTTGCATTCATTCTTGCCTTAGTCTGTACTACTTCTACACGTTTAATCCATTGCAATCACCTCAACCAATTCCCACTTGTCAAGAATGGGTCTTGGGGAGGACACGCAACCCAAATTAAATGTAAGGGAGAAATGCTGCAAATTTTGAGGGTTAGTTTCCTTCCTTGTAAGAGAGAGAAGCTGAAGGGCAAAGCCTTTTCCAATTCTACACCCTCCTTCCTGAATGTGAAGATGCTGTGTGTAGAGGTGTTTAGATCATCAGCAGTCATGTGATCAGAAAGAGCCAGATAAACACAGAAGGGTGGAGAGAGAGAACACAGGTCCTTGGTAATCTTACTGAGCCAGTCCCTGAAACCCCGAGACTGCCTCGCACCAGACTTGCTGTTAAACTAGCATGGGCTGTTCTAACGGGATAAATCATTGTTGGTCAGATTTTCTGTTTCTTCTACCAAAACATTTCAATAAAACATTCTGTATTGTACCAAAAACTTTATTTCCCACTCACATCCATTATTCCATTGTATTTTTTGCCAGAAATCATGCAGTCGCACCCTAAGGCTAAAATACTGGAGACTTGCTTCCCACCCTCACCTGCTCAATGACAAGTGCATAGCATCATTCTGGTTTGTCCTCAGGAAGAAAAGTTTAGGGGGAGTGTTTCTTATTAGATTTCCTCCTTCCTAAAAGAGATGCACCCATTATTTTTTCCATTTTAATATGTCATCTGAAGATGTTAACTCAAAGCTACAGCCACCACTCTGGTCATGGACAGAAATCTGAAAAAACGGAGAAAAAAGCCGACCAAGAGCCCTGGCACCTTCAAGAAGTTGAACCAATCCTGGAACCACTTGTATTGTTCCGTACTTGTATTAATGTGAACAAAACAAGATTCTAAATCAACCATTTTTCATTGGGCATTAGGTAACTGTAGATGAAAGAATTTAACGGACACACGTATCTAATAGGGTGGTTGTGAAAACTCTGAGAACATTTGTATAAAGCACAGTACCTGTGTCAGTATTTTTGGTATTTTTTTTTCCAGTTTCTTTTGGCAGGGGCTGGGTCTGAACCCACCACCTCCAGTATATGGGGCTGGCACCCTAATCCTTTGAGCCACAGGCTCTGTCCCAGTATTTCCGGTATTTTAAAAATAACAGAAAGTTTTAGCTAGTGTTCCTAGTTTTAGTGAGGATATATTATAATTATAAAATGTCTTCCCAGAACTCTTTTCTTCTAAGACTATTAGTTTCCTTATCTTGAAGAATCCCTATCCCTTTTTCCTATTTCAATCACATAATCTGACGAACCATCTCCAAATTCACAGGTCCCACTCTTGGAAATAAGTACCCAGTTGAGTTTAAATGCCATGCTCTGTCACATTGGTTGCAGCCCTTGGTCTAGTAATTGATGTATGTGCAATGGGAGCTCTAGGCATTTGTGATTTTGTAGCCTCCTGGAGAAAGGCTACCTGAGAGAGTGAGCCAACACATGAGAAAAATGGGTATAAGAAAATAAAAACAACCTTGCTGCCTGCATTCAAGCTAATGGCTGTGGTTCTACAGGTCCCATTGTCACCCTGATTATTGCTCTACTGAAGTGTGGACATACATCCCTCATTCTCTGAACTACCCCAGTACCCTCTTGGTATGTTAGCCGGAATGGAGTTTCTGTCACTTGTTACCATTAGAATTCTGATTACCACATTGTTTGCCTTGTGGAATCCCACACTGTATCCAATGTCAACTATCAACTCTGTTTGTTCAGTAAGTATCCATTTGGTTTCCATGATAACATCAGGCTCTGTAGTAAGCGCCGAAGATACAAAAAAGACGAAGACATACTTTTTGCCCTTAAATTGCTTACAGTCGTCAGACACACACGTAAGATACTCACCAAAGATTTTTCAGGTATTTGAAGGAGCCATGGGAATGGAGTGTTGGGAGTGGCTAAGAGGCTGTTTACTCCAGCCCAGGGCAAGGATCCAGGGGCTAAGGAACAATTTCCCAGATAGGCTGGCAACTGACAGGAATCTAAAAGGACAAACAGTATTTAGGTCAGGGGATCTTACTCGGGAAAGTGACTGGATCAGCTCTGTGTGGAACCACCAAGCCTTGGTGGCCAGCTGAGCAAGGGGCTGACACACAGCTTTACTTTGAAAACCTTGACCGACTCTCGGCTTCACCGTTAACTTGGGAAATACAGAAAGAGAAGTAGCTTGTGGCAGGAAAGATAAATTATGGACACAATGAGTTTCAAGTGCCTTTCAGACATTCAATGGAGGTAGTAGAAACTTTGATATATGGGCTAGAACTAAATTTTTAAAAAGCAGCTGAGCCTAGAAATATATATTAAGGATTATCAGCATATAGATGACAACTGGAGCCATGAAAGTGAATGGCATTGTGAGAACACAATGTGGGGGATAGAAAAGGCCCAAAAATGGAACCCTAGGGAACACATCATGCCTTGAAAACCACGAGACAAGCATTTGAAGAAGAGACTGGTCAATAATTCATACGCAGAGAGAGAGAGAGTAAATTAACTTGGTACTAAAACATGTCCTTTGCATTTAGCAACAACCTTGACCGCAGCAGGTTCTGTTTGTAGAACATGATTGTATAAAAGGCGTGCAGGTGTGGATGGCACTGCAAATCACTTTGCTATTCTGAAAGGCTTAAGGGGAGGAAACATATCAGGTGGTAACAAAGTCTTTATTCTGAGGTTTGCTTCCTGAATAGGAAAGACACACTGGAGACCTCCAGGACTAGTATGTAACCACTCCCTCCCTGTTCCTAGCGCTCTCTAGCTCTCTTAACATCCTGAGTACTTTACCTGAGCTCTTATCACATTCTGACATGTCATAAATATGCTATTCATGTGCTTTTTTTGGTACTCCTTTCTTGACTAAAATATGTACTCCAAAATTAAAGTTAAATTTATTTATTTTCTATATGATATTTCCACTGTCTAAACAGTGATTTCTTTTTTCTCAATAGGTACAGAAATAAATGTGGGTTAAGCAAAAAATGAGTTCAGGGAAAAGATGTATCAGAGAGTGGAAGTTAGATTAGAAGGGAGTGAAACCTCAGAGGAACATCAGATGGGGAGAAAAGGTGGGAGCAGAGAGGACAAAAAGCAGAGTCTCAAGCAGTGGGAGATGCAGAGCAACGTGGAGATGGGGCCATGGTCAGAGTTGAGAGCACTTGGTTTTAAGACCTCAGCTTGCACACCAACATCCAGGGTGAGCCCTGGGGAGGGGCCTCTATGACGAGGTGAAGAAGCTCTTCGGGGTTCAGGGAGCCAGAAAGTTTCTATGCAAAATCCCTGGATGTGTCATGATCATAACAGTAAAATTCTCCTGGGATAATATCCAGAAGTGGTGCGTAGAAACAGACACTGAGGAAGCACATTTCTTGGTGAACTAGAAGTTCCCAGGAACCAGAGGCGAGGTGGAGGAGGGGGGCAGGGAGTGGTGGAGATGAAGACATAAGGGACAGAGGGGAGACAAGGTGAGGTCAGCTGGCCTGACTTTTCCAGAAAACACAGCCTGGTAAGAACAGCAACAGCTCTACAGCTACATAGCCCATGAGGCTGTTTTCTGCCTGCCATCCGCAGTATAAAACTTCTTAGGTTTCAAATAAAAGAAGAATGATGAGGTAGTTTTTTGGTGCTCATATAGACGGAATCCAGAGAAACCACTTTTTGACATTTAACTGGTGAGTTAAGCCTCATCCCTCCCTCTTCCCCTTCAGCAGGAAATCCAGACCAAGAGAGCCCCTGCTCAGGTGCAGGCACCCACGGTGTGGCCCTGCCTTCTAACCGCAGTAAACTCCCGAGCTAGACATCTTGCCTTGCTGTCACAAGCCATTTTCTGAACAGTTTGGAAAGGCTTCCCTGCTCTCCCAAAAAGCCCCATTATATAAATGCTAAACCTTCTCCTACCCTCTGTGTGGCTTCATCAGTCTTCACGTCTGATCAAAGTTTTGGCAGAGTTCGTCTTGTTTCTGCAGTGCGTCCACAAAACCCAGCTATAAAGGAAAGTCTTCAGCGAATCCCTCATCTGTCTCATCCAGCAGAAATAGCTTTCCCTCATGCTCTCTTTGATGTTCATTTGTATCTTCGGTGCTCAACACCATCTCATATTTAGCATAATTGGCTATGTAGGTATCTATCACCCTCATTAAGATGCTAGAGGATAAAAAAATGTATCTCATTTAACTCTGGATAAGCAAGTCCCCCTGGAACTTCATGTAAGAAATGCTTCATATTTTGATTTATTGAATTTTCAGGAGGCCCAAGGACGAAGTGGCATTCCCCAGGGGGTATTAAAAGTCTCCGTTTTGATGTGAAGCTTTCAAAACAGCCCCTGAATGTATTCTAACCCTCCTGGGCTCTAAGAGTTCAGGATATAGTTAAAATCATGGTATGAAAACAGCAAAGCATAATATAAAGACTGCTTTAAAAAGATCGATTCCTTCCAAGCTGCTTCCATTCTCCTTATAGAATTACTAAACAGAAGGCTCACTTGAAGATGTCTGAAAGTTCATTCATTTTCCGTAAGAGCGATGAGAAAGCTCATAAAACCAGTTCTGAATGGAAACCCACCCATCTGTTTTATGCTGTTTTTCAGGCAGTTAGCCTAATTAAGCCTCCTAGGCAGGTTAGAGTCCCCCTGTGGAAACTAAATTGAGTTTAAATACAGAATTATCTCAAAATCTATGAGCTTTTGATTGATGCCACAGTTAATTTTGACAACTGAAGTGGCTTCCTGCTTCTTTTCACTTTAGGAAGATGAATAATTATGGAAATGACCTCATTAACTCTTTGATGCCATTCATCGAAATTTATGGGAGTTATTACGCCTAAACTCAAAGCCTAGAAGAGAAAAATAATCAGTCTATTAGGCATATTTGCTTCCAATTTTTGTCTAGTTTTACTTTCCCATCACACCTACAGGCATTGCCAGAAATGTTAAATTGTGCATCTGATGACATAGAAGAGATTAAGAAAAAAAAATATCTATTCAGATGAATATTGCCCTCACCAGTAAAGAAAACCAAAAATATGTCTCCCAAAATACATTTCTTTGGCATATTTTGAAATGGCTATTCCCTGAAGACAGGAATAGCCCCGGCAAGGATGCCTTTGTGGAGGATGTTCCGCTCTGTAGAGAAAATTCTACATTAGCAAAATAAATAGTCAACTTTCTGTGAGGCCCCTCCCTTGTCCAGATCCAGGAAAGATTAACTCCACTGCAGCCAATCACCTCTTCCTTCAGAGAGCTGCATCCGTGGGGTTTTAGCCATATAACAAGACCACCCTTGGTAGCTTAACTCCTAACTCTTCTCTCCTTCCCACCATGTGTCTTGCCAAGTTCCCAGTCACTCTTCCTTCTGTAACCTCACAATAAATAAAAGCATCAACAACCATCTGGCCCTTTCTTTGCACTTTCGTAATTTTATGATTCCCATGCACATGTGTACATGTTAATAAATTTGCATGCCTTTTCTCCCATCAATCTGCCTTTTGTAAGCTGATTTTCAGCAAATCCTTGGCCACTACACCATTGCCAGGACCTCCTATGTCTCAAGGTTTTCTTTTTCTTAAATCTCAGATTGGCAACAGATTTCATCTTCTATGAAGATCACCTCAGTCTGGATAAACAAGCATTCAATCATCATTAATAGAATCATTACTCTGAAGAAAGGGATATGTGTATATGAGTCATCAGAAAAAAAAATACAATTTGGGAAGTAAAATATTTCCTGGAGTTCATTGCAAATATCAGAACACAGTGGCTTCAACAAGTAACTTAACCTAAATGTTTCAGCTGAGGTTATTATACATCATCTGCAAGTGTCTTCTAGATCCATCAAGACTAAACTGTTAAAATTTGTTCCATACATTTGTATTAATTTTCTGTTTCTTTCCAAATAGAAATTTCACGTATTTTACTTTTTGCTACAGGAAGGTATGGAGAATGGAAATGATTTAAACAGAACGCTCACACATCATGCATCAGCTTCAGTTTCCAGAGGTCCAGGAATGATCTCAGATGATTGCAGTGCACACATAAGTGTTTTTTGAATGAAAAAATTACTAAATCAATATTTCCTATGTAGAACAAACACTAAACATATGTGTCCATCAGATGCCTGGAAGCTCAGCTGGGGAAAAAGTTTCGAAGTAGAATTGTAAAGTTTTACATCCTTTCAAACTTTATTCTAGTAAGTCACTTACACTCTCTGAGCCTCGTCTCTGAAAGAGAAGTCAGGGTGTTATGATCTCTTTGGCAGACTGTAAAATTGACTTGAATACTTTATCCCTTCCAGTACCCTTTCCTTTTTCCCCTTGGGCCCCTGGGCTTGGCTATGGGACTCGATTTGACCAACAGAACGATGCGGAAGGATGTGCCAGTTCCAAGCCCTGCTCTGCAGAGGCCTTGCTCACTCCCATTTGCTCGCTCCCATTTGCTCTCTAGCAGAGGCTGCTTCACTCCAAGAGCACACCCACGCTCAGCTGCTGCGGATGAGAGGAATGTGGAGCACAGCCCAGGTACCCAATTTATCTCAGCCCCGTCCATCCTCGCTCAGCCAACAGCCAGCGACACCAGGTAGGTGAGGGAGCCCAGCTAAAATCAGCGGAACTGCCTAGTTGCTGGCTCTAGATAGATGAGCAAAAAAAATGGTTATTTTTATTTGCCATTAAAATGTTGTGGCTATTTATTTTCCAGATATTATGGTGATAGATAATTGATACAGTCAACGTCTTCCCAGGCAAAGTCCTAGCTTTACTATGTATCTCAGATAAAGTCATGTAAGTAAAAATGGTTCTATAAAACTGTTTTCAAATGTACAGTTGATAGAGTTATCTGGGTGATCTAAAAGTCCGTATAAAAGTCTGGTATACTTCCTCTGGTATATGATTTTATATTATTTTTATATGAAACCATCTATTTTTATACAAAACTATATAATGAATTGTACATAATAAAATATATTCACGTATGAGAAAGTCCAGCAAGATTTTGATTTCAGAATTACAGTGAAAACAGAACAAAATTACCTATAAAATTATTTTATGGGCATATTACTTAATTTGGGGGTTGAAACATAAAATAATAATTCTAGAGAATGTGTCTTTAAATCCTTAAGCAAGGGTACTTGTAAATCATTCTTGATCCATGTCTGTCATTCTCTCTGAAACCCTTATGGGAAGGTAGCCTACCTCTACTTACATAATTATAAGTTGGAATATAACAATCTTTCTTTCAGAAAAATTATCAACCCATTCGGGTTGATAGTTAAATTTCTTTAGCATTCATCTAAGATTTATTTTTTCAATTACAGTCAAACTAGAATTTAAAAGGACTAATTGAATTCTTATTATAACTCTTTTAAATGTACTCCAGGACAACTAGCCTTTTTGTCTTGAGCCTTACCATTAACTGATTTTATATTCAGTTTGAGAATATGTATTCTAACATATATACTTATTAACCAAGAAGGCTTTTAATATTCTTTTTTTTTTGAGACAGAGTGTTACTTAGTCGCTCTCAGTAGAGTGCTGTGGTATCGCAACTCACAGTAATCTCAAAGTCTTGGGCTCAAGTAATTCACTTGCCTCCCTGGTAGCTGCAACTATAGGTGCCCATCACAACACCCAGTTATTTTTAGAGATGGGATTTCTCTTTTTCTCAGGCTGATCTCCCACTCCTAAACTCAAGCAATCCACCTGCCTCAGACTTCCAGAGTGCTGGGATTACAGGCATGAGCCACTATGCCTGACGGTTTTAATATTCTACCATAGAATCTCTCACTCCCAGTTTTTTAGAAAATTTTTTATCCATAAAATGGAGATACAAGACTACCAGTCTTGGAGTACCCTCAAAGACACGGATATGTTGATGTGCCCTGAGCATAGTGTAGTCAATTTCTCAGGTTCCCTCAGCTTCCTAAACACCATACCTGCTCTAATGTTACAGTGATTGAGATTCTCAGAACAAAAAAGAACAAAATATGTGTGTGTACCCAATAAGAATTTGCTGGAAATTTTGAAGTCATTACCCAAAGCCAAATCCAAGCCCATTCCCACAGCCATGACTGCTTGGCGGACCATCAGCATTCAGGCTGGGGAGCAGATGACCTCTCCTGCTCTGACCACCACTCGCATATCCAGGACTTTGGACTGGTGGTTTCCTCCCCATGAACCATTTTCTAGAGGAGTGCTTTCAATGAGAGACTCTGTCTGACAAAGGCAAAGAGGGTTAAAGAGAATTTTTTGTTGTCACTGTTGTTCTCAGTACAGAGCACAGGGTTGGGTGCAGTTCCTACAGAAAGAAGCATGTTGAACAACTATGTTGAGGTGGAATTATATTTAAGATCTTATTCAACATGGTAATCGGCCTGCTTCATGTAAAACGGGGTCCCTCTAAGAAATACCAGTGAGAATTGTGTTTCCACAAAAATTAACTTGCTTTGAGCAACAGTGCAAGAATTCATAGAAATAGTAGAATTATGCTTTAATGAACCATATAGAACATCAAAATTGCTTCATTACATAAGAATTTCACTTAAGCAGAGAATTACAACTGCTAGCAGAGGGATGCTGTTCGGGAGTTTAGATTATTGCTTTTCCTTTTTCTTTTTTACTTTGCAAAAATATATGGGGCAAAGTCTTCCCCAGCCCATCTCTTCATCCCAATAAGCACTTGAAGTCTTTTTAATCAAATACCGTTATATGCCCTGTAATATGCGAAAGATAGCAATTTCAGTCTCTGTCACACTGATCAGCATTCGAGATTCATTTACATTCATCTACATTCATATTCTTGATTCTTTTCTTATGTTCCAAACCAATTATTTTCAAATACCTGCTTCTGCCATTGACTAAATATGGGCTAACAGAAGAAAGCATTTACCTTTCCTGGCCTTAGTTATCTCAGACACCCAAAAAGGCATTAAATGATGACAGAAATCTTATGATTCCATAAAACGTCAACAGATTCAGGAGCTTGTCCTTCTAGCATCACCTCAATGATCTGAAAGTCATGTCATACACACAGTGGTCAAAAATAAGCTTTCATTTGTTAAAAAAACCTCATTGTTCTCAGGTAGTTCTGATTTGGGTAGCATCCAGGGATCAATCAGGGTTAAGACCTCTGAGTCATGGTTGATTTCTTATCCTTCTGTTCACTTTAGGGCCACATTGTCTCTCAGACACCCCCTTCTTCCCCTCCTCTTTGGAATAGCCATGTCTTCACTTTCCTGAACTAGTGACACAGATCCACCCCCCAGCACTTTCCTCAGCCTCTATGTCATGGGTCACCCCAATGTCACAGTCACCTTTCACACTCACAAATTTGAGGAAGCCATTCTTACTACAAATGGTTTTTCATATCCTTCAGAAAGTTCACCTTCCTGGCCCCAGCCTAAAAGATTTCCCCAAATGTAAATCTCACTGACATTTTTATTTCTGCTTACTTTGCACCCAGACAAGCTTACCACAACATGATCAGGGGATCGTGCAGCACCACCTTCTCTGCTTGGTTTTGGAGACCAGACGACGACGTGCATAGTGTGGGCTGAGAGCTGTCCCTAGTGGAAAATCATGTTCGGTCAGCACCGCTGCCGTCACCACTCTCACTGCGCTTCGCTGTCTCCCACACCTGCCTTTTCCTTGCCTCGTTCCATCTTTCTGGAAGAACACTTCTCAGAATTTTCACAAAATGAAACCTGTCTTCTTTTGAACACAATGCAAATGTCTCTTCTGTAGGGTGCTATGTCACTTCTGTAATCCCAGCACTTTGGAAAGTCAGGAGTTTGAGACCACCATAGCAAGAGCCCATCTATCTACAAAAAATTAGTTTGAAAAAATTAACTAGTATGGTGGCCAGTGCCTGTAGTCCCGGCTACTCCAGTGGCTGAGGCAGGAGAATAAATCAGGTCTAGGCATTCAAGACTGCAGTGACCTATGATCCAGTAAGCTGTGGCTGAGCCACTGCACTCAAACCTGGGCAAAAGAGCAAGATTTCATCTTTAAAAACAAACAAACAAATAAGAGCCTCTTCATAAAATCTACTTTAACATGTGTCAAAATTAATCTCTCCTTGCATTGTATCCCAGTATCCCCTTTGAAAATCTATTATATCAATTTTCAGTATGCCCCATACTACGGATAGTTCACTGGTTCATTCATTCATTTAATGAATATATTTTGAATGCCTACACCATATAACCCTATGTAACCAGCATTGTTCAAGGTTTTAGTTATAAAGGAGTAATTAACAATAACAACAAAAAACATACTTTCTGCTTTCATTAAGCTCACATTCTATTGGAGAGAGGGAGAAAAACACATAACGAACAGGTGTTGTGCAGTAGAAGGTCCGATTCTGTGTACTCAATTACTTTCCCACATTGGAAGTCTGTCGTGTCCTGAGACCGTCTGTCTCCTTTTCTGCAGCTCATCACCTAACACTGCGTCTGTCATAGTCCAATGAATTTGTATTGGGTTGAACTTGAATTTGTTAGTGAAAACAACATTTTAGGCAAAATGCTTCAACTCTCTGCTTCAGTGTCCTCCTTTGAAAAAAAAAAATTAGCAACACTTATTTACAACTTTGGGGGGAGATGAAATGAGGTGTTCATAAAATACTGGCATGCGGTAGAGAACCAACAGGCTCTCCAGACACCATTGCTGCTGTTTTTAAGAAATCTTTCGAGGCCGGGTGCAATTGCTCTCACCATAATCCTAACACTCTGGGTGACCAAGGCAGGAGGACCCTTTGAGCTCAGGAGTTTGGATCTAGGCTGAGCAAGAACCAACTGTCTCTACCAAAAGTAGAAAAATGATCTCAGCATTGTGGAGGATGCCTGTAGTCTCAGCTACTCAGGAGGCTGAGGGAGGAGGATCTCTTGAGCCCAGGAGTTTGAGGTTGCTGTGAGCTGGGCTGATGCCCTGGAGCTCTAGCCTAGGCAACAGAATAAGACTCAAAAAACAAATAATCAAAAAGAAACAATTCTAAAAGTCTTATATTAGTACTCTTAAAAGACCATGACCTGGTGAAAACATTCATTTTAAAGACTATTTTGAAAAATTTTAATAGGATCAATAAAATACCTGGTGGCCCATATGTAAAGATATAAAAATGGAGTCTTTATATCCAAGCGGTCATTTTGATGGTCTTCATTAAAACCAGGTTCTACTCAAGAAATATTTAAACTTTTCAACAGATTTAAAGACAACAAAGGATTGAAAATTTACTCATTGAGAGAGTTATTTAAGAAATAATAACCAAATTCCGGGGGAGCTAGAGCCATTCATATACATAAGTAGTAACAGAAAACACAATCAGCCCATCCCAAGGGCTATTGATCATGGAAGGGACTTAGAAAATACTTTAATTAAACTCTTTATTTCATAAGGGAGACCCGCAGAAGAGGATTGACCTGAGAAGTGTATCACAAAGAGTTGAAAAAGCAACCGTCAAGCTTAAACTTCAAGCAATTTCCTTCGAAGAAAACAAACAAAAACCCAAAAACCCCCAAAGCTCAGATTTTTCTGTCTTCTGACCAGAAAGGAGTCTGTTTTCTCACAGGGGAAGATGGTTTTTGTTCTCCAGCCGCACTCTTAAGACTTTCTGAACTACAGCACGGATGGGTCCAGAGTCTCCTGCCTTTGACTAAATATGTGACATTAAGGAGTGATTCTCTGTTACCCCCTCCCCCACTGATGGTGAGGTTATTTACAAGTTTCCTCGAACTTTATTCTTCCATGGCAAGCATCAAAACCACTTTCCTGACCCACCCTTCCTGCGGTGATGCACCATGGGTTAATCAACTCTAAGTATGTTCTTTTTTTTACTATTATTACGTGGTGTTTCTAGAGACCTGAAAATCATCGCTAAAGGATATAGCTTTTTTTCCACATAATAAAGTCTTGAGAAGGAACAGAAAAGCAAATGGAGTTTAATACAGACACTGAATCACAGATGAAAGAATCCAATCAAATGCTGACAAAAGAAAAACATTGGAACAGGAGGGTACGGAGCATGCTGCATAAAACACCACAACCACCCTGACAACTGAGCTCTGGCACCTGCTCTGGGGAAATTCAACACCCCATTAGAGGGCCAGGCAGCAGACGTCCTGAAGGAAAACTCTATAACCAGCCAAGACAAGTTGATGAGACATTTTCAGAATCCTCATTGCACACATGACGCACAAGATGTTTACACTCCTTTTTCTTCGAAGTTGCTGGGGGTTTTATAATGAGGAAATATGAGAAATCACAAAAGTAATAAGCCTCATTCCTGTATAGCTGAGGGGAGAATGAAACAAGGCCACTTCATAAAGTTTCTCTTTTACGATAGTTCCCTTTAAAAAATACTGAAGACCTTTTGCAAAAATATTACTTTGGCAAAGGTTAACTTGCATTGGTATTGTCCTAAGTGAAATAAAACTTATTTTATGCTAACAACATTAGTAATTACCAACTAAAATAAACAATACTTGTCATAACAATATTTATAATCATACAATTTCAGAGGCCTCTCCTCCCCCACCCAGTCTTGGCTGCTAGTATAATTTTCTAGGGACTCCTACCTGCTGGCCCTGGTTCCAACCTTGCCCCACCACTGGACTTAATTTCTAAGTGTTAATCAGATTACGTCTTTCCTAATGACTCTGCAATGACTCCTCTTTCCTCTTAGGAAAACATCCAGTGTTTCCACTCTTAGTAACAAGACCCCAACAGATCTGTCCCTGCCTTCTCTCTGCTCCTCCTCTTTCTGCAAAGGTCCTTCTCATCTCAGGGCCTTTTTATTTTTTTTAATTTTTTTTTTGGGGGGGGATTTTTTATTTTATTTCATTGCTTATTTTTTATTTCTTTGCTTCTTCTTCTTTTTTTTTTTTTTTGTTGTTGAGACAGAGTCCCACCCTACGCCCCCTGAGCAAAGTTCAGTGGGCTTGGTAGCTCACTGCAAACTCAGACTCAGGCTGTGGGCATCCTGCTGCTTCAGCCTCCGGAAGCTGCTGGGATTACAGGCACTCGCCGTGGTGCCTGGCTGGGTTTTTCCATTTTTTTCATGAGTCGGGGTCTCACTATCGCTCAGGCGAGTCTCCAACTCCTAAACTCAAGCAATTCTCCCTCCTCATGCTCCCATAGTGCTGGGATTACAGGCATGAGCCACCGTGCCCAGCCATCTCGGGGCCTTTATCCATGCTCAAAACCCTGCCATTTTCTTATCTAAGAAAAAAATTGTTCAAAGAGGTTGAGTAACTTCCCAAAATTTGTACAGATAATAAGTACCTGAGCCGATATTAAAAATCCAAATCTATCTGATTTGAAAGTCTGCTTTCTTCCTATTATACTACACAGCATTTTAAAGATAGCAGTAACATCAGTACTAATAATAGAAAACATTTGTGAAGACTATGTTAACCAGTGTGATAAAAATGTGTCAGTCTATAAAACCAGTGTATGATGCCCCATGATCGCATTAATGTACACAGCTATGATTTAATAAAAAATAAATAAATAAATAAATAAAACAAACAACAACAAAAAACATTTGTATGCTATTTTCCAAGTACCATTCAGTGATATAAGTATTTTATGTGTACTAGCTCATTTAATCCCCACAACAACACACTGTTATTGGTGCTTTTTTATTTCATTTCATAGATAAGGGTATGCTATTTTCCAAGTACCATTCAGTGATATAAGTATTTTATGTGTACTAGCTCATTTAATCCCCACAACAACACACTGTTATTGGTGCTTTTTTATTTCATTTCATAGATAAGGAAGCTGAGACTGGAGGGGGTGAGTCATTTGCCCAAGATAACAAAACCAGCAAGTGGAAAAATTGGGATGAAAGCCTAGGCTATCCGGATTTGGAATTTGTCCTTCTAACTCCTCTGGGTGTCAGTGAGATCAGATGTTTCCTTTGGGTCATTTGTCAAGAAAGACAAGTGGGGCATAAGTAATGTCAACATTCCCTCAAAGGTCACACTGCGATGTTCCCTGCAGCAGCAACTCTGCCAGCTCCTCCATCCCCAGGACCCCGGCATTCAGGGCACCCACAAAGCTGGGAAGTACCTAAAGCCATAATGTTCTACCATGCTAGGAGCCAAAAAATTAGGAATAACCAATAACATGTAATATTTTGTAGAGCATTTTGATGTATAGTTTACAAAGCCTTTTGTTATAAATGTCTCCAACTACTTTTTAGAAAGATATTCATTAAACAAAATTGCCATGCCAACCAACTTTATACCAAATTACAATGAACTAAACTGGTTGTGTCAAATGACTGGCAGCTAGGTTTTATACCCATTAACCAAATGAGGAAATTGAGCACAAAATTGGGCACAAACACCAAATATGTCTACAGGATTCAAATCTGTATCGTTTGTCCCAAAGCAACCATCCCTGATGTGGGAATGTTTGCAGGAAGGAGCTAATACAACTGCCTGAGGCTGCTGTGTTTGGAAGGTCTGGCTTTCAAGGTTGGCCCTTGGCTAGTGTCCAAAAACTTGGTCTCTGAAACATCCACTAAGTGTTAGGATTTGTGCCAGTTTGCTTAGACCTACCTGGATAAACTTTTTTTTTTTTTTATTGTAAACACCTGCTTTCTGTCTTAGACCCTAGAATTTCGGTGGGTATAAGGGCTTTTGTGCTCAGCCCCCGATGGAAACCTTTAAGCCTGCTGAGTCACAATCCTCCCTGGACAGATGCTTTGCACACACGTGGTCGCATTTCACTGCTGGAGAGAGAGTACGCTATCTGTGACCCCCCCTCACAAAGAGGGGAAGGACAGGGATTTCTCCAGCCTCTGCCTGACAAATGTGTCTTTATAATTCTCCCTTGCCAATCTGGCTGTGTATCCTCACTGCACTGCTGTAGTAAATCTTAAGTGTAAGTATGACGCTGAAATCTATGAATCCTTCTAGTAAGTCATCAAGTGCTCAGGCAGCCAGGGAGGCCACTTTCAGACAGAAAGGCAATAGTGAAATGGGGGAAGCCTTGACAAGTTGAGGGAGGAAAGGCAGAGAGTATCTCTGTGGTTAGACCCAGGAGCCAATACTGGGTAGGAAGCCAGCACCTTCGACTGTGTCAGTCTCTGATAGAAATAGCAAGATGAGGATTTTAATAAAGAATTGTTAGTATTTATTCACCACCAGACAAAAAGCAGAGGGGGCTACCTGAGCAACTGAAGTATAAACCCCAACACTTTCCAAGAGAGTTACAATTTCAGGAGGTAAATTGGCTTTTCTTGGCTGAAACTGTGCATACTGATGAGCAGCCTGAAGAGGCAAATTTATTCCAATCTACCTCTCTACAACAAATGTCATCTTCCCCGGGGGAGTAAAATGGTGTGGAGCTATATATAGGGTACACAGTTTAAAATTCCTTTTTAAGGAAAATTCCTCTTCACACTCCTTTGCATTAGATATACTTGTAACCTAGGTAGCAGCTGAACCTTGTTTCAAAAGTAATGGCTACCTAATCCCTTGGGCCTTACCCTGAAACCAGGCTGGGCGATCTGTGAGCACAGCACACAATTTATGTGCTGCAATCTCTTAATAGACATCTACTTTATGGTGAATTCACTTTGGTAGTTTAATAATCAAGCTCATTTCTAATCCAAAACACAACAGCTTTCGATTGGCACTTCCCTCTATTAAGCTTTTCAGAAAGAAGCTGACCTCCTCCTATCCACACCCACACATAAACACAAGTACAAATACCCTTCTATCCAGGGGGATTTGAAATCCAAAAGCACTTAAACAGAGCTGGTGCCGCCTGTCCCAGGGGGAAGGAAAGAGCCAATTGGAACTAGAATGGTGATTCTTGTAATATAAAAATGAGTCAGGCATCCAAGGCTCCCATCGCAATATTTAGAGGGTTGTTATTTCACAAGGGGCAGGGCTAAACTCATGTCAACAGGGGAAATATCCTTTTCATATATGAATATTGGAATAGACTAGTTTTCCTTGAAAAGAGAAATGGATGCTGAGACTGAAGAGTATGCCTATTAAGTACCAGAGAGGAAAAATGATTGTAATTAAAGGTCACATCATCACCTTCACCCACAGGACTGGAGCCTCCTAACACCCTCTACCCGGCCTTTGGAGTCATCAAATCGGTATTATAAAAGGAGTAATAGAGTCTTGCATTTGTAAATTATTAGACTGCTCTGAAAAAGAACCTTCTTCTCCAGTGAGAAAAAGTGGAACTTCCAGAAAGATGGCAAGGTTCCAGACTCTGTGGGTCTGAAAAGACAGCCTCTAAGGAGGGAATGGAGAATTGAGAAGAGAAAGAAGTTGGAACAGCCAGAAGATGCACACGGCTCCCTCATGGGTGAAAGGTCTGCATTTACAAGGCCTTCCGTGACGTACTTCCACAATGGTGCAAAATAATTGGTTCTGAGGACACAGATTAGAAAGAAAGTATGAGAATTTACAGAATGCTATTTATCTTATTGGTGAAAATTGGAAAGATTTTTTTTCCTGCTGAAGTTACACAAAATGGTACCACTGTAACAGAATAGATCTCCAGTCGCAGGTAGGATCCCTCCCAGAACGTGAGAGACAAGGAGGTAAATCTGCCCAGATTGGAAGCTTCTAGAAGTCAGAAAGCATGTTTATTTATTTTAGCCATTTTCTACCCCTGGCCAGGTAGATGCTTAACAATTTGCTTTGAGTAACGGCAGAAAGCCAATAGCTTGCCCTAAACTACTACCACCTCTGTCTCTATTTTGGTCTTTCAGAAATGTATTCCTCTTGTAAATGCTCTGCAGAACTTATAGTTCCCGGTCTCCGTATAATCTCCTCCTTCTTAGAATGCCCACTGCACTCAGTTGTCTTGGTGATAATTATCTTACTCAAGCTTGAAATAAAGACATCTGTTTACTTTTGTCTTCTTCGCCCGCTGCTCTGCACACCTGGCTGACCCCGTCTACCATGAGCTTTGTGCACATCACACACATCAACCTGCCCCTTGGCTCTTCTGTCAGGGCAAAGACCAGAGTCGCTTACAGATAGGGAGTTCCGATTTTTAGAGATTTGACTTGTGCTTGTGCAAAATGGTCTGAAAGTTATTTTCTCCCACTTCTACTTCTCACAGGATAGAGATATCCTTAAATAACATCACAGCATTCATTTCCCATTTTATTTTGTAAAACTAACAATTACTGACATACGTATTGTGGACATTCCTTGGCGTTCTCATAACATTGAACCTATTTCTATTCCCTGCTACTAACAACTAAAATCTCTTCCTTTATGAACACTTTTATTCTTTTTGGGAAGATCTATTTCTCCCCTCCTGGGCTGGTATGAGCTCAGCTCATCTGCTCACCTGACATTACCCCTCAGGTGGACCTGGATAGACTCTGTGGGAATCCTGAGGATAAGCATCACCTCGCTGGATGACTCATTAATCCACATGGGCCAAACACTTCTGACTCCTCATTTGTAAAATGAGATTTTTAAACCCTCATCATTATTTATTAAGTATCCACTATACCCAGGGAGCCTAATAAGAGATTGCATTCAAAGAGCTTAAACATAAGACCTCCTCTTGAAGTAAGGAGACATGGTGCCAACTCCCAGTTGGGGTCATTCCGTTTCAAGTGCTTGACATATTAAAGGCTCCAATCACATATAGATTTAAATGCACATTTTAGAAGAAAGCTAGCAGGTAGTTCTTAAGAGCCAGGTTGTATCCTAGCACCAGAGAAGTGCCGGGATTAGCTACCTCGCCGCTGGAACAATCTAATAAGAGAGGGAGAAGGCAGACAGTGTTAGAGGATAATTCAGCATAGTCAAAGTTTCACAGGGAAAATAAGGCCTTCTATTCTGCAGAGATATGAACAAATTCTACACATCGAGACAAATATTTTGAATACCTTCTTGTATTCCTTGTAAGAAGGAACTATTTAATTTATAATCACAGGAAGTACAGTAACTATGAACTGTTTATTCCAGGCATGATATTGCACCCAAAACAATTCGTGTCTGGACTCCTAAAGAGGCGTATTAAAGAACAAATCCAAATTTGTCTGCTTTTCACTCCAGACAATGAAGCAGGTCCTGTCTACCTTTAGCGTCCACAGAGTCATAGTAACTCCATTTCAGAAGTGGATTTGAGGGTTTTCCCTGCACTCTCTTCTAGTATTTTTGTAGTTTCATGTCTTAAGTTTAAATCTTTAATTCAGTGAGAGTCTATCTTAGTTAATGTGGGCCCAGATTGCATTAATGTACACAGCTATGATTTAATAAAAAAAAAAAAGAAGAAGAAGAAGAAGAAAGAAAAGAAAAAAAAGAAGTGGATTCGGCAAAAAAAAATTTTTTTTTCTTAAAACTGACTATTTTTATCTTTGGCTGTTTTTTCATCTCCTTCCTTCTATGTGAGCAGGGTAGTTCTTGTTTTCTCTTGCAGTGGAATCAGTTAATTAAACCCAAGGTAATTTTTTTTTTTTCTGGTAATCAACACCAGTGGTGTAAGCACCAAAAAATTCTAAGAAGCATTCATTGTAAAATCGATGCTTTTAAATTTACAACCTTTTAATAAAAGGTTTTTAAATTACAACCTTTTAATAAAAGTTTCCTTTTAAATTCACAGCTAAAATAAGTATCAATTATTTTTATTATTTCTACCTCATTTGTTGCATAGTCATAAAATAGAGCTCAAAGGAATCTTAGCAATCATATTGTATATTTCATTCATTTACAGGTAAGAAAAAAAAGGGCATTTACTAGCAGGTTCAAGACCTGTGATCCTAGACCAGGTGGGGATCCCCACCCTTTCATGTACCTCCTCCCTCCTAGGTAGTCCCTAAGGGGCAAATCTGAAGCTTGATTGGCAACTGCCATCTGAAACACAGCTTCCAAGGATGACTCGGACCAGAAGCTCCCATGGAAACCTGAATGATTTGAAATGTGCTGATTGAGCTTCACATTAAAGGTTTCCTTCTAAAGTCAATTCATTAATAGTTAGTGTTTCTTAAATTAAAACATGCCTTCCTAAGAAATTAATCCCGATAATGAAAACACAGCTTTCAAAAATTTAAAATCCCACTTATCCAAGAAACTTAAGTGCTTTCCTGTTAATTATCCCTTAAGTGCATCTGAATGATTATAGAAAATACTAAATTTTCTAGGAGAGCATTTACTGTTTTTCAAAAAGTAGCTTGTGATGAACTGTTATTTTCTATTTTGTCAAATATAATTTGCAGCTTATATACGCAGACTTTCCAATTTGCTATAGAAAGTCTAAATTTTTCATTTCCTTAAATAAAATTCATAGTATATAAAGAAAACAGTTAAAAAGAGATACATTTAAAAGATACCATTGCCTCTTCTGTTCTTATAATACTTTTATTTTAATAAAAATAAAAAGTCTTATGTCAAACTTAACAATTGGCACTAACTTTTGAAAGGTCTGGTCTAAAAATACCTGGGCATGTGACAGGCACCTGTTGTCCCAGCTACTCAGGAGCCTGAGGCAAGAGAATTGCTTAAGCCCAAGAGTTTGAGGTTGCTGTGAGCTGTGATGCCACAGCACTCCACTGAGAGTGACAAAATAAGACTCTGTCTCAAAAATAAATAAATAAATATGGTATGGTTTCACTGTTGAATGGTGAAACAGTGCTCCAGAAAAAAAATATTAAGTCATTCAGTAAGCATTACAAAAGTAAACTAGACTTAGCATTAAAAACTGTTTTAAAAAAACTTCTACAAGTGATAGAAATGTTTTCTTGCTTTCCTTTTGTTTCTGGTTTTATTTTGAGTTAATGGAGAAACAGTTCTATTATTGAATATTACATAGTGAAAGATGTATTTATTTTTGAAAATGGTATTTCCATTTAAAGGATGATGACGTTGACTAGCTTTGATGGGATACATTATTATTGAGGCCCTTTAAGTATGCATTCACAAAACTTCATAAATCTTTACATCAATGAAGTTAACATTTAGAGAATTTAAGGTTCTTAATGTTAAAATCCATGCCCATCACATCATGGTTATAATTTCGAATCTTGACCCTGTACCTGACACACAGTAAGTACTTAATAAAAATGTCTCACGGAATGTGAAAGTATTCATCAGGATCCTTAATGATTAACAACAAAATATGCCCGGGCAAGTTTAAGCAGAAATGAGATTTATTCAATGACATTAGATAACTTTTAGATTTACCGTGAGAACTAGCAGGTCAGGCTCCCAGGATCTTCAGACAGAAACAACCCCCAAACCACAGTGTGGTTTGCCACTGCTACTGGGCATGAACACGGTGTCTTGAGCTGCTGATGCTGGATGGCACAGGTTCCTGAACTTACCTGTCCAAACTATTATCACTTTCTTGCTATTTCTTCCAATGACTCAACAGCAACCATCTGCAGAGCTCACATTCACCTTTCTAACCTCTTTTCTTGGTCCTATAATCATTAAAAATTTTACCAAATATTTCCTTTCCGAAGATGACATCACCATCCTTTCAGATCCTATTTTCTCAACACCAATCAATTAAATAGTGAGCCAATACTGCATGATTTAGGTTTTGTTATGGCAGCACCCCAATTCTAGTTACAAACTTCCATACCAGCCACAGCGGAGTAGGTCATGCTGCAATAACAACAAAAAGAAGTCAACTAAAACAACAAAAATTCACTTTCATTCTTACTTCCCGTCCTATCTGGGTCAGTCTGGAGGCTCTACCCATTGTGTTCACTCAAGTATCCAGGCTGGCAGAAGCCTGACTGTAACATATTTTTTTAAAGATTGTGAGTCAGATAACGGTTATATGGGTTACTGAAGCTTCCCCCTACACTGGTATTTCTTTGACCAAAGCAAGTCACAGGTTGATTCGTACAAGTCCCCTGGTAATATCCAACTCATAGGCTACATGCACTTTTTCTAAAGTGTCCCATTGGAGTATACAAAGGTCTACCTGTTCCTGTATTGGCCAGCCTTTTGTTGTCTGTCTTTCTAAGTTTGGCCACTCCTGCAGGTTGACAGTCACCTCGCTTCCATTCTGGATTGTGTGTTCCTCATGCTTGGTGACGGTGGGCACCTCTGCTCGTGCTTACTGGCCATTTGTCTAATTCCCTTTGTGAAACGTCTGTTCCAAGCTTTTGTTCATTTTTGGTATTTGATTTATTTATAGAAAATCTTTGTATGTTCTGGGCATAAGCTGAATTGTAGAAAATCTTTCTATGTTCTGGACGTAAGTTGTCAAATGCACGTTTTACAAATAGTTTCTCCAAATCTGCAATTTGTCTCTTTATTTTCTTAATAGTCACGTGATAAGCAGAAATTTCTAATTTGATAAAGTTCAATTTATCATTTTCTTTATGATTCTTAAGTGTGCATGTATTATTAGATTTTGCTGGGAAGTATGCAAGTTTTTCCTAGCTACCTTAAATTATTTCCTAAACAGAGAAGAGTGTTAATGATTTTAATAATATACCTATAATTTTTAATTATTGTATTCTGTTAAACTTTTTCTTTCAGTGGTTCTCAGTGGGGGGAGAGGGTTTGTTTAGACCCCTGAGGGATATTTAGCAATGTCTAGAGACATTTTTGTCAGGACAGGAGAAAAGGATCTCCTATCAGCACCTGGCAGGTAGAGTCTGGACATGCTGTTAAACACCCCACAGAGAACAGTCCCCTTGAGCCAGGAATTGCACATCCCAAAACGTCCACAGTGCCACAGCTGAGAAACCCTTGACTTGTGTCTAAACTGAATGTGTGGAGAGAGGGAGGGGAAGGAGGAACACTACCCAGCATTTTGGTCTCATTGACTTATAGTCCAGATGATTACGTGCCTGAGCTAAGGAAAGGCAAAAATTAGCACAACTCACACGCCAGTGCCTGGACTGATGTGAAGTCCCCAGGACATCCCTGGTTATAAGAATCTAACCAAACGCTTCCCCTGAATAAGAAAACGAAAATGAGAGAAGATCTGCCTCTTACGGAAGGAGTCACATTAGTGAAGGGCCAGTGCTCAAGTTAAATTAAAACAAATCAGTGACATTTTTATCTCCATTATTTGCACAAATCTCCCATAAAAATCAATGAAAGCCATATCCTCGTAACTGTGAGCTGGCCATTCCTGCCAGGGCTCATCAACCTCACAATAGCTGTTCAGGAACAGGAGAACCCCGTGAAGAACGCAGCAGGTCAAGTCAAATCCTAAATGAATCATCCAGATCCTGCCGTTCTCTGGTTTATTAGGCAGCTGAGACATCTTAAGGTGCAGGATGCTGTCACAAGTGGAGCAGAACTCCACGGAGTAACCCTGAATCAGAGGAGGAGCCAGGGCACCTCTAAAACAAGTTTATTTTTCACAATTATCAAAGTGGCCTATATTTACTATAAAAAAATTCATATAAGAAACTTTAAATAAAAGCATTACCTATGGATTCATCACCCAGAAGCCATCACTATCAACTTTGGCAGATTGTTCCTTTGGGAGAAATTTGTCTATTTAATTCTCCCTTGACTTACTTAAAACCTAACTGTATATACAATTTTATACCCTGGCTCTCTCACAGAACATCTTCCTATGTAGTTAAGAAAAGCTTTGAAATATTATTTTGATATGTACACTAATAGTCCCTAGGTTTTACCATAATTTTTTCTTACCTATTATTTCTTTCATGTTGGACCTATAGGTTTTTCCTGATATTTCACCATTCTAGATAATTCAGTGGCAGCGATCTGTGTGCAGACACATTTCTTCACATTTTTTATTATTTCACAGTATATAATCTCCCAAAAGGTGACGTTATTTCAACAGACTCAGTTATCTAAATTTCAGAGGGCAGAAGAAAAATGTTTCCACACCCACGAAGCATCAACTTCAAGAAAAAAATACCATTTTGGCTACTGTGCCCTTTTCCCTGTTCTGTACACTTGACTATATTACACTGGCTCTGGATAACAGAAGTAGAAAAGAGATGAGGAAAAGAAAAACCAGATAGAAAGAATAAAAGATGATTTTTACAAGTATCCATGTGGGACACTGACAGAAAAAAAAACCTTTAAAGTTAAAATCTTTAAAATAGAAAGTCGCAGAAAGATTGACTTTTTCCTAACTCATGTCTTAGAATCTTAAATCCCCCCCTCGTGACATTTGGAGCCCTCATGAGGGCATGGGCCATAATGCAAAAGTTTTCTTTTTTTTTTTTTTTTTTTCACTTTATGGGAGAAAATTCAGTGCTTTACACATTATAGGTATTCATAATTTTTTTCTCTTGGGGCAAAAATTATCTATTTACTAATTCAGTTAACATTTACCAGATGTCTACAATGTGCCCAGCACTGTCCTAAACAGGTACTAGACAGGGATGAACAAAGCAAGGTCTCTATGTTCATGGATTTTATAGTCCAAGCACAAGCTTAAAACATTATTATAAAAAGCAGGCAGCCTTTGGTTTCGGTCAATTTTTCGCTGATTTTTCTCTAATGTTGCATTGAAATATTATCTTGATCACTAAGTTCTTTGTGGCACCTCCTTAAATTTTGCGCCTAAAGCAAGTGCCTCACTTACCACAGCCCCAGCCCTTGTGAGCTAGCCGAATCATTGAAAAGTTGACAAGGAAATTATAAATTGTCCTCTTGTGGCTAAAAATTCCTTGAGGAAAATGTATCAAAGATATCAGCTGCCAAGCCACAACAGTAGCAGTAGCAGTTACTTTATCTTTGGACAACTTCTCAGGAAAATAACATGTATCTTGGTAACAATAATTACTGCCAGTCAATATCCTGGAACTGATTATACATCTCTGGGCCTATTGACAGAGTTCTTGCCAGGGTTTGCAGCCTGGGTGGAATCAGGAGCAGGATGATAAATAATGATACAAACCACAAGGTAATATAGTTACTAGCAAATGCTAGTAAAAAAAAATTAAAAACAGGATAACGGGGTGATATTCGAGTGTAGCAGTGGGGCTGCAATTAGAGCTTTGACTCAAAGGAAACAAAAATTAAAATGAAACTTAACGACAAGAAAGAAGCAAAAAAATAAATAAATAAAAATTAAAAAAGGCAGAAATTCAGCAATCTGGGAAAAGATCACTCCAGACAGAGGGAATAGCAAATACAAAGTCTTTGTGGTGTGAACAACTTTTGTTTTCTCAAAAACAGGAGGCCTGGGTGGCTATGATCTTGAGGAGCTGATGGAAGAAAGAGGGGCTCAAGTATAGGTGGAGGTTGGAAACCTAGTCGTGTAGGGTCTCGCAGGCCCTGTGAAAAGTTTAGATATTTTCTTCTGGGTTCCCTGGGAAGTCGCTGAACCCCTTTGACTTCACTTTCATATGAAAAAAGAAAAAAAACTATTATATGATGCTTTGGCCTGGAGCAAGACTAGAAGCTGGCTGGAGACCCTGAGGTGGTGTCCAGCTGAGAAGTGAGTGGGACCTAGACCACATTATTAGTAGTAAAGGTGGAAACACCTAGACCAATTCTGGACAAACTTTGGAGGTAGACCCAACACCTAGACCAATTCTGGACAAACTTTGGAGGTAGACCCAACACCTAGACCAATTCTGGACAAACTTTGGAGGTAGACCCAACACCTAGACCAATTCTGGACAAACTTTGGAGGTAGACCCAACAGGCCTTTCTCCTTTCTGGATCTCAACCCCACCACTCACAGGACAAGTTCACTACAAGCTCTTTGTATGGCATTTTTCTCATCTGTAAGATGAAGATAATGCTTGTTGCTAATTTATAGGACTGAAGTTCTGGAAGAGTGCCTGGCATATATTAAAGTTCTCAAAAAGGGTGAGTTACTGGTATTTTTGTCATAAAATGAAAGAAAAGAGAATTATAAAATAGTTTCTAGCCCAGATCTGAACAACTGGGTGGGCAATATTACTTTTGACATAGAAAAGACTGAAAAGACACAAGTTTAAAAGAGAAAAAAATTCAGAGTTCTTGTTGGATGTGTTAATTTAAGATGCCTGTCAGAAATGTAAATGGATGTACAAGTATAGAACTTAAGAAAAAGGTTAGTGCAGCTGGACACAGACATTTGTGAATTATCAGCATATAGATGTATTTTAACCCAGAGGACTAGAAGAGGCCATGTAAGGAGATAGTGTAGACAGAAAAGAAAAAAAAAAAAAAAGTCAAGGGCTGAACCCTTAAGAATGCTGAATTTGGCTTGGCGTCTGTAGCTCAGCAGCTAGGAAGCCAGCCACATATACCAGAGTTGGCAGGTTCGAATCCAGCCTGGGCCTGCCAAAAACAACAATGACAACTATAACCAAAAAATAGCCAAGCATTGTGGTAGATATCTGTAGTCCCAGCTACTTGGGAGGCTGAGGCAAGAGAATTGCTTGAGCCCAAGAGTTTGAGGTTGCTGTGAGCTGTGACGCCATGACACTCTACTCAGGGCAACATAGTGAGACCTTGCCTCAAAAAAAAAAAAAAAATAGCCAGGCATTGCGGTGGGCACCTGTAATCCCAGCTACTCAGAAGGCTGAGGCAAGAGAATAAATAAATAAATAAATAAAAATAAAAAAGAGTGCTGAATTTGTAGCAGAGGGAGGAAAAAAGAGCAAGCAAAATAAACCTGGACAAACTGTGGCATTCATATACCATGGAGAACTGTTCAGCCATAACAAAAGATGGAGACTTCTCATGTTTTATGTTTACCTGGATGGAGTTGAAACACATGCTTCTTAGCAAGCTGATATTTCAAGAATAGAAAAATATGTATCCAATGTACCCAATACTAATATAAAACCAATATGTAAATAATTACATGCTCATACAAAGGATAAAACACAAACCTAGTCTATCAAGAGGGCGGGGGTGGGGGGGAAGGAGAGGCCGACTGGAGGGAGGAGGCATTTGGTGGGATTTCACCTAATGTTAGCAATGGGAGCGTGAATAGCACAGCCCCTGGGGCCAAGGGCTCTAGGGCAACTTGAACTTTACCTTAGAAGTGAGAATATAGTAACCTAAAACTTTGTATCTCATATTAATTTGAAATAAAAATAACCTCAGAGAAAGAGTCAGGAAGACAGAAGTAAACAAGGGGCGTGTATCTTAGAAACCAGGGCAGCCTTCTGAAGTTTTAATGCACTCACATTACTTCATAATGAAGTTATACTTTTCTAATAAAATCGAAGTTAAAAGCACAATAACAATTTCAACTTCTCTGCAGCAATGCTCCACACCAATTTTAAAACCTTGCAGTGAAAAAGTTAAGGAAACACCTTGTAATTTGGTCTGGGATAGATACCCTTTCCCAGCTCAGGAAGAAATTCTCAGAACAATTTCCCCAGAACACTGTAATTCACCAGGGTAGAAGATAATAGGTGCAATAAATGGGAATTATCATATAAATGTCAAGTTCTATTACTCTATATAAAATAAATTCCCCAGGTGACTACAAAGATAAGAAAAAAAATGCACAACTTCATCACTCAGTTTGGAAAGATGGATGCAAGGGGTTGTTGGTGTTTTTACTGAGTGCTACGTTCCATACGATGGTGAAGTAAAGGAAAACATGTGCAAGGAATTTACATCATAGAAAAAGTAAATAAGTTGAATTTATGAGCTCATGTCTGATAAGTAAGACACAAAAGAAAACAGACGTGTAATGCTTTTGAAAGAATGAACAGTAAATAGCCCTTACTTCTAGCCTTGCAGTACATTCTATATGCAAGCAGTCACAGAAATTCTTGTTAAATGAGTATAAATATCATGAATCAGGAAAGAAAAAATATTTAGTTTCCAAGGAACCTTACTATTATTCTTAATTTTCTGTTTTGTTTTAAGATGGGATCTCATTCTGTCTCCTAGGCCAAAGTGCAGTGACACCATCTCAGCTCACTGCAGCCTCAAACTCCTAAACTCCAGCAATTCTGCTTCTGCCACCCAAGTAGCTGGGATCACAGGCACACTCCACCACACCTGGCTAAGTTTTCTATTTTTTCTTTTTGCAGTATTTGGCTGGGGCTGGGTTTGAACCCGCCACCTCCGGCCTATGGGGCAGGCGCCCTACTCCTTTGAGCCACAGGCACCGCCCCGTTTTCTATTTTTTCTAGAGACAGTGTTTTTCTCTTGCTCAGATTATTCTCAAACATACTCCTGACCTCAAGCAATCTTCCCCAGTCTGGGCCTCCCAAAGTCTTAAGATTAAGGCACAAGCCACTACCCCCAGCCAATTTTCAGATAAAAAAAAATATTTTTAATAATCACATCTTTCGTTTCCACAGCATCATTTTCCCAGACCCACATTACTTCATATTTATTCATACCTTGCTTTATTTGCCAACACGTACAAAATGAGGTTATTTAAAATTGCATAAAATACAAAAGAATAAATTAAGAGTATAAATGTCAAAGGAATTTAAGGGGAGAAAAATGGTAATTCCACTAGTAAAAACTTTCGCACAGAAGTTTAAACCACTGTATCATGAATAGCCCTATTTTAGTGTCTCAAATTTTGTTTTCTATTTCCAAGTCATCAGAGCAAAAGAGAAACAAAAATCGTAAGATTCATAGTCTGCTTTAAAAACAAACCAGCCAACTTCAAGGTTTGAATATCCTCAAACCTCCACTCCATGGGTAGTACCATTCCTTATCTTAGGATAAATTCCAGATCCCTAAACACAGGTCACAAGTCCTTCGTGGCTGCTTTTTCTAGGAGCACCTTTCATTTTTCGCACCCTCCATCCTCTCTCTCAAACCATTAAATCGATTTCAGGTCCTGCAGTGCACCAAGCTCTCCTGTTCTCACCACTGAGGGATCAGCCTTCTCCTAGGAGCAGAGACCTCATCTTCACCTGGCTAGCTCCTTCTCAGCATTTAGAAATCAGTGTAACCTGGCTTATTGTACCCTCAATGAATCCCCAACAATAAAAAAAAAAAAAAGAACTCGGGTTATTTCTATGAAAAAAAAATCTGCTCTGACTCACCTGCTCTTGGTCAAAAGTCTCAAGGTATCACCGTCTTTCCCATCAAAGACGTCACCCGTCCTGAATCACTGTGCTTGTCACTCACTTGTTTATCTCCATAACCACTCTGTACTCCAGATTTATTGTCCTTAAATCACATCTGTAAGATGCTTATTTGAAAATGCAGATTTCTGGTTCCCAACCCCAGATCTGAATAGAAATCTTTGAAAATGGAATATAAGAACATGCTATTTTAATAAACAACCTAGATGGGTGTCCAGTCGAAATGTAGTAGGAAGATGCCACAAATACAAACACCCTATCGAATCCTAAATTTCCTAGAAACCGTATTTAAAAAGGTAAAGAGAAACATACAACATCAACTTTATTATAATATTTATCCCAATATATCCAAAATATTACTTCAATAAGTAATCACTATTAAAATCATCAATAACAATTTTACATTTTTTAAAACGAATTCTTTAATTCTAGCGCATCAGTTTCACTAAGGGTACATCTCAAATGAGAATAGCTGGCGCTCATTGGCCACATTGGCAAGGACTTCTCATTGTGAGCAGGACCATTCCAGATGGTTCCGTCATAGGAGACTGACACCTAAACTCTGATAAAAGAGACTCTGACTGGTTTATTTTGTCATTTTAGCTCTCATCTGTATGCCAGGCACACGGTACACATTGAGTGAAATTTTCTAAATGCTTATGAAATATTACACTTTTGGTAAAATAAAGCATAAAGAGAACCTGAAAAATCACAACAAGAATTAGTCTTTGAGAGGATGATTTTGAAACTATAATATGGCAAGTTGTAACATCACAAACTAAAATAAAAATGTGTCTATTTCAGGCGGCACCTGTGGCTCAGTTGGTGAGGCGCCAGCCCCATATACCGAGGGTGGCGAGTTCAAGCCCGGCCCCAGCTGAACTGCAACCAAAAAATAGCTGGGCGTTGTGGTGGGCGCCTGTAGTCCCAGCTACTTGGGAGAGAGAATCGCTTAAGCCTAGGAGTTGGAGGCTGCTGTGAGCTGTGTGACTCCACGGCACTCTACCGAGGGCCATAAAGTGAGACTCTGTCTCTACAAAAAAAAAAAAAAAAAAAAGTGTCTATTTCCACAGGCACTTTTCTATCCTGGCTGCCACATTGCCCTCTTATAATTACTCTGAGCTGAAGCATGGCCACTTGAAACCCTCTTGAGTTGAGAAAATTTAGAAGAAGGAAATGAGAAATGGGTGGGAAGAGCCTGTAATTCTATATAACTCCAAAGGTCATAACAAACACACACACATCCATACATAGATTTCAGCAGCATCCTTCCCTGCAGCCTCCAACTCCCAGGCCACGAATTCATCCTCACCATTTGTAACATGTTCCACCTTCAACGTGGATGATTATTTCCCCAGAAAGAAAAGAAACAAGAAATTATGACCTAAACCCAGGAGCTGTTAATTATCAGAGTCTGTTAAATCTCATTCTAACCTGGTAAATGTCTGTTTTCTCACTCTGTGATAGAAAAAGTAAAGTAGCACCATGAATATAGGATTTACAACAAAGAATCACATTTTTTCTAAATGTCAGCAGATACTTTTCAAGTCTACCCTGACAGAGTAACACAACAACCTTGAGAAAGAGAATACTGATGAATAGAAGCCCAGCTTGACCCCAGCTTGGCTTATCTCTTATTATTTTCAATGTGCAAAATAGCAATAACAAGTAACAATAGATTTTCTGCATCCTGTTGACTTCAATGTAAGTAAAAGGAAAAACTTATCCTTTTCCATATGGTAATACAATTCATTTGTTGTTTATGCTATTTGGGGATATGAAACGCTTAAAATTGACATTTTCCAAAGTTCCAACATTTCTACATTCAAGGAAGGAGAGATTTATGTAAAAATGACCTCTGATGCTTCAAGGGTCATGAGAGAAGAGAAAGAAATTAAAATGCCTCTTTCAAAGCAAAACTCCCGGACCTCCCTTTGCTCCCTCTCACTCACCTACATCCCACGCCCTGCACATTTTCTGCACCTGTCCCATGTCTACCTAAGCAGGAAGTACATAAAAATCTCCTGGCTGGGTCAGAAATTTGCTGAAGAATCAAAGATTTTCTCATTACTATTCCCTATTCTTTTTACTGCTTTATCCAATGATTTTAGTTATATGACTATTTCCCGAATGTATTGCCCAGATTTCTGAATTCCCTTCTGTGTCCCCCGGTCCTCAGAATTCAGCCTCATCACAGGGCATAAGTCACACCCCGAGGCTGGACCCTGTAGTGTTGATACGCTCTGCATCCCTCCCTTCAACTTCTGGCCTGGCATCAAAAAACTTGACTTCAGAAGAGCACCACGTTCTGTGGTTCCAGAGCCAGAGCTCCTGCAACACTGAAAACGAATCCATCACACACCTGGTAGAAACAAAAGTAGAGAACACCTGTGCTAGAAAATAAAGCCTGGGTGAGGCCCTGTCAGAATGACCACCCTTGCCTCCTCCCCAGGACCCCAACCGTAGAGGTACCTGAGAAGGAGGTGAGAATGTGGGTGCAGAAAGTTAAGGGAGGGTACCAAATTAGTCTCCATTTTCTACATGAATTCAGAGAGTATCTGTAAAGAGAGGGGAGGCTGGGCGCTGAGTAAAGGACTTAAGAGTTTATGAGAATCTACAATAACCACAGAGGGCAACACTTAGTGACCAGAGGTCAGGAATCCAGAGGAATTTATATGCCACAAACACCATATAAAGGCAATCAAAATATTTCACCCCCAAATACTCAAAACATTCAAGTATTTTGAAATGTCTTTTCAGAGGACCTGCGATCAGAAGTAGCTCAGAAAGGCTGCCTTTTGTAGGAGAGATTTCTATCCATAGAGAATATGTGCATTGGTGTAGCCAGGATTTCTCAGAAGCCCTCTTTGTCCAGATCTAGGAGAGATCAACCGAGAGTTTAATACCTTTGAAAGTCTGAAAAAAGTATTTAATACGTATTCCCTCAGAAGGCTGCTACCTGTGGGATTTCATCTTGTTATGTACAAGACCACCTTTGCTGGCCAGGCTTCCTCTTCTCTCTCCCGTGGCCTGACGTACTACCATAACCTGTTTTGGCCCGTGCTCTAAGATCACCCCTGGTTCTCACCCGTGGATCACCCGTTCTCTCTCCCATGTGCACGTGAATAAATCTGTACACCTTTTTTCTGGCTAAACTGCCTTTTGTGAGTTGATTTTTCAGCAAACCTTCAGAGAGTGAAGGAGGGGGTTTTCCTCGGCCCCTACAGAAGAATCAAACTCTCTAGGACTATTTGTATTTCTGGAATTTTCACAGTGAGCCTAGAAATTAGTAGGGTACCAACATTTTTGAATTTCAAACAAGAAAATTTTTGAAATAAAGGATCACAGAAAATGAAATTGATGGAGAATGAAAACAAGTGCCATAATAATTGATTTACGTTGTCAGCATCAAAATAGATGATTTGTCAAATTATCACTAAAAAGGCAAAATGACCCATAGTTACCTTGCTTCTTCTTTTATTTTTACCTAATCTATAATATAGATGAGCGTTTGAAAATTAGGCTAATAGTATTGTGTAACTGCTGAGTTTGTGCATCTTAGAATGGGTACAGGCGAAACTTAGTGATGCAGAATACACATGCCTACATACAGTAACTAAGAAAATGGCATGAAGTCTATGTTGAACAGTTCGATGAGAATAGTTCAGATTGTATATGAAACCCGCACATTGTACCCCTTGATTGCACTAATGTACACAGCTATGATTTAACAATAAAAAATAAATTAAAAAAAATTTTAAGGTAAAAGTCCATTTATTTGTTTATTAGAAATTACATACAAATCCAAATGCATTTATTTTTATTTTTTATTTTTTGCAAATTAATATGAGGGTACAAATTTTTAGTTTACATTGTTCTCACTTCCAGGGTAAAGTTCCAGTTGTAAAAGAGCCCCTCACCCAGGGGGTGTGTTGTACACCCTCACGATGTGCACGTTAGATGAGATCCCACTGCATGTCCTCCCTCCTTCTGCCAATCATCCTCCCCACTCTCCCTTCCCTCTCCCTCCTCCCTCTGCTCCCGTATTGGTCTATATTTGTGTTTCATTGTTCATGTGAGCATGTAATTGTTTATATCTGGTTTCATATTAATATATTCAATGTAGCTCTTACACAGGGAACAAAAAGTGTAAATCTACATTCTTTGAATTTTATATACATGACTCTAAATAAAGTTTTTTTTAATCAAATGAAGCATTCCTCTTTTAAATGTATAAACAGAAATATATGAATAGCATCCTTAATTGTGAGGAACAAAGAAAAGGCTTTATAAAATTTATTTCCTATAATCTCAGAAACAGTCTGGCCTCCTATTATCTCAGAAACAGCTATGCACCCATGTATATAAACAAGTGTGTATACACACACTCACACTGCCTCTTATCTCAAAGGTAACAATGTTGCTGCTTATTGCACAATTAAAGACATTCACTTTCTCCATCTCATTAGGCCACTAAAATTATTTAAGCATGTCTAGTCTATTTCTCTTTCCTTGCAACATACTACACTTCAATCCCCTCTTGGTAAAAAGTGTGACAATAGCAGTCATCACTTTCTATTGTAATTCAAGGTGGTGGGCATATGTATGAATTCACAGGGACAAAAATTTCAAAATTTAATGGAGGATTAATGTGCAAAAAATTCTCATTTTTGTTAACCAGATTTGTGCATATAATTCCTTCTGAACTCCACAGAACCTAGACATCAGTAACCGTGTTTTACATCAAGATTAATGCCAATGTACAGGTTGGTGTGAATTTCCCAGGTCTGAAAACACAGCGGGGACACAAGAGGCAGAAGCTTCACTGTAATGCATCTATAATTCAGTCATCTCAGGTGAAATAGTATGCTACAAATTCAAAAGAATAATCTGTATCAGGAAGGCTCAAGCTGTACTGTAAATTCAATCTCATGCTCTCTAATGGGAATTTATCCTGGAGATGAGTATAATATCTGCTTCCTGACTGTGTAATTGAATAGAGCAGGGTCTAACTGAAAAAAAAAAAAAAAATCTGCGTTTAGATATCCACACATATATAAGAAGCCAAGATGACATTGTACTTTTAGACGCAATATAATTTTGCATGTGCAGAGAATTGTTTAAATATTTAATATTATTTTTGGAATCATACTATGAAGACCAATGCCTCATGCCTGTTTTTAAGACAATAAGCAAACAAAAGTAAACATTTGCTTTTGCTAAAAAATTGCAGAGTGCTAATCACTTTGCTTTTAAGAACTATATAAAGCCAGAAGCAATTAAAACTGCATTTAAAACATATTATAGTCTATGAGATATAAGTTTATATGATACTTATGTATTGCATTGAGCTGATTGCTTGGACATCTAAGTTCTTCTGTTGATTGATTTTGCCTATTATGAGATAGCCTTGAAAGAAGTCACCACCTTTTGTTGTGGTTATTAATTTTATCTCCTGGGAACAAAGCTCCAAGTCAGCTATTCCTCTTAATGCTGCCATGAGCATGGTCTATACGCTGCAGATCCAAGTTTCTCTAAAAATGTACAAAGTGACCAAACGTAAACTGGCATCCTTGCATGGATTGTGTAACCTAATGTCAGCTGAGGTCACCTCAAAGTGTGCACCACGGACAGCAGCCCCAACATCACAGGCCCCACACCAGCTCCACCAAATACAAATCTGCATTTTAACAAGCTCCTGTAAGATTTGTCCGTGCATTAAAATCTGAGAAGCATTGCTGTGAGATACTCGCAGAGATTTCAGGAGGATTCCTAAGGGGGTTAATGCTCATGGTCACTTTGCTCTGAATTCCTCCGTACATTGGTAATATTCTCTCTGCAATCTGCAACTATTCTCTTATCTCATTGATTTTCGTAAAAAGGAAATCAACTCCTTTCTTTGATTTATTCAACACACAAACACATCTTACAGTCTATAAATGTGAAAAATAAGACAGATTGGCAAAGACATGGTTTTATTCCAGCTCCCACAATAGGAAAAAACATTCATTAAGGAAGGACATCTCAAAGGAAAGGTAGAGGCTTAAGGTTCTATAGAGGTCAGTAAATAAGAGAGTTATCCGCAAGTCTTATGAGAATGGAGCAGAAAGGGAAAGGTTGATCTTATCTTGGAACATTCAAGGATAAAGTGGTCCTTTGTAATTAGACATTTCAAGAAAACACAATGATGGGAGATTTCTCAATCATCACTGTTTTTCACAAACACAGGACTCAGATAAAGTTCAGCGTGATCAGTTCTCCCTTTATCGAGACAAACACTATTTGTTGCTGAAAGTGATGATAGACCTCCCGAGTGGGGCAGAGTCAGGTCTAAGAAATAGTCTCCAGAAGACACTTGTTGACATTTTTCCTATAAAACAGGTTGAACAATTTGTTGAGAAGTGATGGCAAACATCAGTTGTTTTAGGGTCTGAGGGTCAGGCATCCTAAAAAAGGGGAATCTAAAAGATGAAAAAGAGTTTCATGAATGTCTGAAGTCAAGAAGAAGATACTTGTGGTGTTATGCACAGCCTTGATTACCGCTCCTATAAAAGCAGGCATTATCCAAGCATTCTCCAGACTGCCAAAGCAAAGCAGACAGTGGCTTTTTAAGGGAGAATTCTAGCCCATGTGTGGTCTGCTGAGGTACTCAGATACGTATCAAGTTGTCATGTTTCAGCTTGTAGAATTTCTCCAGATTCTGGGGAATGGGTCCACTACCAGACAACCTAGGGTCGTTATAGGGATCTGGGATGCCTAGGAAAGTGGGAAAGGAAAAAAAGTGAAAACATTAACAAATTGCAACCAGATTTGAAGGAAACTAGAAGAATCGAAAATTTGTAATGATTGATAATTTGGACAAGGCAACAGGACCCAGTCCAATTTACAGATAGGTATCAAAACTAGTTTTTCCGCAGGTAGGGAGGAAGCCAATTGAAGCTCTCCCAGAAAATGCAGAGTTTACATACCTATCATTTATCCATAATTTTATTTTATAAAGGTGCAATATAGCTCAAAGACAAAAAAAAAAAAAAAACAGCACAGCAATTGGGGTAACTTAGAATTACATGCTATACAGGATGCATAGTTTTTCATTAAAACACAAAATTTCTGTCAATGGTTATTTCTATTTTGATTTAAAATGACTTCAAATAAGTATTATCCTTATTCACAAAATGAGAATGGTGTCATCCGATTTGGTCTGATTATATACATAAGTGCAACAAGAATAGTAATTTACCTCACAGGCCTTTCTAAATTTGTTTTGCTGAATGACTTCATACAGAATCTCAGAGTGGACTTTTATTTATTTTTTTATTAAATCATAGCTGTGCGCATTAATGCATTTATGGGGTACATTGTGCTAGTTTTATATACAATTTGAAATACTTACAGCAAACTGATTAACATAGCCTTTACTGCACTTTCTTAATTATTGTGTTAAGACATTTATACTCTACACTTAATAGATTTGACATGTACCCTTGTGAAATGCACCATAGGTGTGGCCCCACCAAACCCTCCCTCTGCCTTCCTCTTCCTTCCTCCTCCCCTTCCTCTTTTCCTTTTTATCTTGTTGAGTTTTATTTTTCATATGGAAGTATGGGTGCTTATATATTGGTTTCATAGTAGGGCTAAGTACATTGGATACTTTTTCTTCCATTCTTGAGATACTTTACTAAGAAGAATATGTTCCAGCTCTATCCATGTAAACATGAAAGAGGTAAAGTCTCCGTCTTTTATAAGGCTGCGTAATATTCCATGGTGTACATATACCACAATTTATTAATCCATTCATGCATCAATGGGCACTTGGGCTTCTTCCATGACTTGGCAATTATGAATTGGGCTACAATAAACATTCTAGTGCAAATATCTTTGTTACAAAGTGATTTTTGGTCTTCTGGATATATACCTAGTAGAGTGGACTTTTAATAGCTTCTCAAGGTTTGGAAGCTAAGCCAAGAACTGACCACCAGATTTCACATGTAACACTTATAAAGTTATGGGAATTCCTCTCTTCTCAAGGTTCCCAAAATATTCTGTTTCCAAGGTGGTATTTAGAGTTCCCCAAGATTACTCTCAGATTTAATAAATCATTGGAAGGATTCACAGAACTCAGAAAAGCCATTGTGCTCACAGTCATGGTTTACTACAGTGGAAAGAAACAGACTAAAAATCACACAGGAGCGAAGCACGTAGGACAGAGTCCAGAAGACAACAGGTGCAAGCCTCCTACTGTCCTCTCTCGGTAAGTAGCATCAAACATACAGTGCTTATTCCTCCCAAAATGATGTGACGTGTGGCAATCAGGAATATTGCCACCCATGAAAGTGTACCCAAGACTCCGAGTCCAGGGTTTTTATCAGGAGTCAGTGACACGGGCATGGCTGACCTCCCAGAGGGCCGGAGGCCAGACATAGACGATCTTATTATAACACAATATGAAAGGCTGGATGGCTTCAATAGCAGACATTTATTTCTCACAGTTCTGAAAGGTGGAAGCCCATTATGCAGGTGCCAGCAGACCCCTGTCTGGTGAGGACAATCTTCCTGCTGAGTAGCTGGTTGGTCCTTTTCTGACTGTGTCCACACGTGGCAGAGAGCAAAGAGAGGGGACACAGCTCACTCACATCTCTTCTTATGAAGTGACCAAGCCCATCACAAGGGCTCCACCCTATCACCTAATTATCTCCGAAAGGCCCCCTTCTCCAAATGCCACCACAATAAGGATTAGAGTTTTAACACGAATTTGTGGGGAGGGGAATGCAAACATTCAATCCACAGCACATGGGCTTGGAGTTACCTGTCAGGAGCCGGGGAAAGAACCAAATCTTTCTCTGAACGCTCCTGGTGTGGGTAACCCAGACTTGCTATCTTCGTCCTTTACCACTCATTGGGCCAATCACAAAATGACTTCCTTACTCACCTGTATGTGTGGGAGCCTTTTAAGCAGGCATGAGGCCAGCTTTTCCAAGAGAGATCTTTAAGAATTGGCTCCTTTGAATGAAGCCTAATCCTTTAAAAGTGTCTGGTCATGTCTGATTAAATGAGCATATTATCAACTATGACATTTCAGGCAAGTCCTTGGTTGCATAACCAATGATTTCAATTATGTCCTGATAACAGGGAGCACAGATTCTTATTGAGTCTGTGCAAATAATTATGTTGCCCTGAAAATAAGAACACTCATCAGAAAAGATATCACTTACGAATGTTTCATTTTAATTTACAAAAGAATGGTCTAGTAAGTAGTTATAAGTTAGAGATAGCTTGAAGAAAAGAGAAAAAGTTCTCTATAAACCCAAAAAGTAGAATATTAAAACACTAACAGTATTTCAAACAAAACCAATAATCATCCTTTATCAGTTCATTTGGTCCTATGTAATTGCTTAATCTTGGCTTCTTAACTAGAATTTTGGAAATCCTGGAACTCCATTGATATGATCTCAAAGTTATGTAAACAATGTCAACAGAAGCCAATGCCCAAATTACCTGGTATAGACATTTTCCATGGGCCTCAGTTTAAAATATTCCTTCCTCGTTGAAAACAAAGCTCTCTGGGCTGAAACTGGCTGCAAGTGCTTTTAGAAGTACAAGAGTAAAACAAAAATATCTGTAGATGACAAAAAACTTAAAGTAGCTATAGTTGATGTATTATTGATGATGCTCGAAACAGAAAGATCTTAGCAAGGTGTGGTAGCATGAGCCTACAGTCCTAGCTACTCAATAGGCTAAACTGGGAAAGATCACCTGAACCTCAGCATTCAAGGCTGCAGTGAACAACAAATGCACCACTGTACTCCAGCCTGGGTAACAGAAAGTCTCTGTCTCGATTTTAAAAAGGGAGAGAGAGAAAACTCTCATAAACTGTTGATGGGAATGTAAATTAGTATAGTCACTATAGAAAACAGAGAAAGTTTTCAAAATACTAAAAACAGAACTACCATACAATTCAGCAATCCCACTAGTGAATATTTATCCAAAGAAAAGGAAGTCAGCTTGTCAAAGGGATAGCTGCGTCCCCATATTTTGCAGCACTATTCACAAAAGCAAATACATGAAATCAACCTAAGTGTCCATCAACAGGTAAAGAAAATGTGCTAGAGGCCGTCCCTGGGTTATGGACAAGATACACTCCTGAGAATGTCTTTAGGTTGGATCTGTATGTAATTCAGATCCCTGATGAACAGCATAATAATAGTAATAATAATAATAACAACAACAATAATGGCTCATGTGGTATTAATACAGTGTAATATTATAATAATAATACTGCTGTGCTTTAATCGTTATAGAAATTATTGTGCTCTTTCTTTTCACTTGAACAAAGAAAAAGAACATAAAAACAAACGCATACAAAATGTTTGAATAGGAGATAGGAGAAATTTCAAAAAGAATATTAAAGTTTAACATTTATCTAATGTATTAACACTAGGCTCATAGGAATGTTATGCTTATTTTGTTCTTTTAATCAAATCAACAATAACCTTTCCATCTCAATAATTAATACACTATTCTACCCGGGCATGGCTCACGCATGCAATCCTAGCACTCTGGGAGGCTGAGGCAGGTGGATCACTTGAGCTCACGAGTTTGAGACCAGCCTGAGCAAAAGTGAGACCCCGTCTCTACTAAAAATAGAAAAACTGAGGCAAGAGGATTGCTTGAGCCCGATTTGGAGGCTGCTGTGAGCTATGATGCCACGGCACTCTACCAGGGTGACAGCTTGAGATTCTGTCTCAAAAAAAAAAAAAAAAAATACTATTCTGCTTAGTAATAACTGATGCTTTCAATGGAGCACTGCCTTTCACGTTTTGTTATTCTCTCTTTATCCTTTATAATTGTTCCAATTGTCCAACAGTCAAGCAATTGAAGCCTAATGTCTTCCCAACGATGGCATCTGGCCTTTCCCTGAACACTAACTTATTTCTAGTTTCATTTCTGTTGTCATCACCTCTCTTTGCCTCAGGCTTACCTGGACTTGCTGCGGACTTTTGCTTTGAAGACAGGCTCCTAAGGGTAAACACAGACTCACAAAATAGGATTAAAAAGTTAAGACGAGTAAGTAACTGTATAAACAATGAAACTCATGGCTAGCATAAAGATACTCTGCCAAAGAACAGCTTACGCCACCCAGGTTTGTTTACGAATGCAGAAGAAACTAGTTCTTGTTTTCTAATTTATTTAATCATAGATTATTCTTATGGGGAGCTTTGGGAGTCCATTTGTTAAGTACAGGACACCGTACGTTGGGTAATCTGTAACTGCCTGTACATGTATGTATACAATAGAATACTCTTCTGCTGTTAAAACAAATGAAATAATGTCATTTCCAGTGACATTATGGAGGTCATTGTGTTAAGGGAAATAAGCCAGGCACAGAGCTACAAGAGTTACATGTCCTCACTCATATGCAGGAGCTAAAAAAGTTGATCTCATGGAAGTAGAAAGCAGAAAGAGTGTGTGGGCTAAGGGAGGTATGAAAAGAGGTTGGCTAAACGAGTACAAGCAGACAGACGGTTAAGCTCTTGTGTTCAATAGCAGAGTCTGGTGACCACATTTAACAATAATACATTGTACATTTCTAAACAGCTACGGGAGAGGTAAGTGATATAAATACCCAATTAAAAAACAATGGCACAGGTGACACTAGATTTAAATTAAAAAGAAGTTTAAATCAAGTTAACATTTTTAAAATAACCGCAATTATAATATGAAAATATAATAATCCTATATTGTTCTTGTTTGATATCAGGCAAAGCAGTACCAAAATTCTGAATAATGGGAACAGATCATGAACAATATGGGAATTGAGACATCTCTAAGACCCTACAATACAGCATATGATTCCTGAAATGTTTGTATTAATAACATCTTACGCATACAAATTTAATCTAAGAAAACCTGAACATCTCTTCTGATTTGACAGTGCTTCCCATGCAACTCCTCAATGGTAACACATGCCCCAAACCAAACTGTTTCCACCTCCTCTCTTTTTACAAGATGAAAGAATAAATCTTTTGTCATTTTCCAGGAGCCTTCCAGAAATCTGAAAGACAGTTTTAAATGCAAAAGAAATAGCAATCAATTTTATAAAGTCAAAAATCAAAAGTTGTCAGGAGATGTGAACACTTAAAAATAATATCGTGGGTTTTAAAAGGCAATGCTCTTCAACTCCTTTCAAAGCAATAACAAAATATTTTGAAATAAACATAAAAGGTAACCTGATTGTAAGTAACTGATTGTATGTTGAAATAAAATCAACATAAACCATACGAGGTTATTCTGGGGAAACAATCTGTATTATCCAGGCAGAAGATACGGAGCTAAAGAATAATCCTTTACAACCTCTTCTTTAGAGCAGAGCAATGATCCAAGGAAATCCTGCCATTTTAACAGAGAGGAAAACAAATTCTAGTTTTGCATCAGAATATTAGTTTCTTTTGTTTGTTTGTTTGTTTTTTACCATCATGTAAACACATTCATCAAACTTTAGCCACTTTGACACAAAACAGAAAAATTCTACAAGGTCTTATATTCATTTCTGAACCTTCTACAAGTTCTTATATTCATTTAGTTTTGTCCTGCAATTTCCTCTTTCTTACTGTAGAATAACTAGTTATGTTATTTTAGGGCAAAATTTTTCCCTCTTTCTCTTACCACGTTCTGATTCCCTTGTGTTCAAAGTCTCTCCTCTTTGACACCACCAGGTTCTCGTTCGTGTGAGGTAGTGGTTCTTTCACAGACAGATCTTAGAAGCGGATAATGTGAACTGTCTCTCGCAAATAGCATTTTGCAGCAGAGTAACAAAGTTCAGGAATATCCATCTCACAACTCTCAGTAGCCACACATATCCGTCATAGTGTAACGTCTCAATGTAGCAAAAATGAGCTCACTGATTAGCAGAACCAAGTATATGTAGCCCCTCTGTAGCATATAAAATAAGAGGCAAAAAGCATATAAACTTAAAATTATGTCAAGTAATGAATGTTTCAATACTCTGTCTTCCTTAGAAAGAATATAGGTATCTAATGATTATCCATTAATTAACCCAAGTTGGAATAATTCCAAGATTTGAAGTTACCTAAGGGTCTGACAAACTATCTTGAAAGTGACATACAACAAAATAAAATTGCTGCTGAAATAATAATTCAACTTGGTTAAACACAAGTTTACATTTTAATAATCTTAAACATGCTATGGAAGTAATGCTAACATATTCTAAATCCTATAACTAATTTATATTATTTTAGGAATAACATTTCCAAATAGAATGAAAATGGACAATTATATTATACTTAGTGATGATAACTCAAAAAAGACATATGTGTTGTCAATTAAACCGAAATTATTAAAGTAGTCGCGTTTGCCAAAGATCAACCAAAATAATCCCAACTTCAATTATTGGCAAGTCTGGGTTAGTTTCTATTTTTCAAAAAGCCTCTCTTTTCACCTTGAAAATATTGGAATTTTAGTATTCCTAATTTCTGGAAATTTTAGAAGTATTCAATTTATATAAGTACGGTAAGTCAATCAGAACAAAACTTCCTCTAAGCAATTTAATAATCCAATTAGGTAATACTATCCAGAGACAGAAAAATATTAAACATGCACACAATGAAAGGTAATAGGCATTTCTAAATCACAGATATAAAAACATATAACTACAGAAAGAGAAAGCTACTTTAATTCTAAAATTTCAGGCATAAAGCAAACTTAAACACAGAAATACAAAACCACAGAACAAAATGGCTATTTTCCCAATTTGCACAAATTCTTAACTGATTTGACCTCAAAATAGAAAACTAGACAAACAAAATATAGTTCAGCTTAGTAGCTCACCCCTGTATTACTAGCACTTTGGGTAGCCAAGGTGGGAGGATTGCTGAAGGCCAGGCGTCTGAGACCAGCCTGAGTAAGAAGACTTGTATCTACAAAACATAGAGAAGTTGGTGGGTGTGATGGTGCCCACCTGCCATCCCAGCTACTCAGGAGATTGAGGCAGGAGGATCCTTGAGTCCAGGAGTCTGAGGTTTCAGTGAACTATGATGACACTGTACTCTAGCCCTTCTAACAGAGTGAGATCTTGTCTTAAAAAATGAAAAGAAAAGAAAAGATTTCTATAAACTATTAATCCGTTCATAGAAATCTCCAAATCATCAGGACATTAAGCCAAAAAAATAAAAATGGGCACCAAAAATCAAGAGAGAACATAAAAAACAACAAATAAAATCAAATCCTTATTGTTCTACCAGTGTACAAGAGTCCAGAGAAGAGGACCATGAGTTGGACTCACGGCTGGGTCTCTGGATGTGCCGTCAGGAGCAGAGCACCAGGGCTCAGGGAGGACTCATCTGGGTGTAGGAAACAAGAATCCACCCAGAGAGCCGAGTCGATCCAAGTCATGGCACCAGAACTGTGAAAGACAAAAATTGCACAGGACAATTAAGGATGTGATTTTATCCCAGCTATTGCTACAGGGGTAACATTGATTACCAAGAAGCATTTCAAAGAAAAGGAGGAGGGCCTGAGATTTTATAGACCCAAGAAAGCAAGAGAATCATTGTGAGCCTATGGGAATCACAAGGAGGGGCTCATTCAGAATAGGCCAGCAACGTTTACTTCTGGGAATAGCATTTTCCTAGAACACAAAAGAAGGGGGGAAATTTCTTACCCCTTGCTGCTTTCCTGGGGCACAGGAGTCAGGCCCTGCAATGTTGTGACTAAGAGTCTGTATAAAAGGTGTAAAGAGACAGTGGGTGTTCACCCCTCTTAAGACAATTGCAGTTCCCTTAGAGTGCCACAATTCTGACCATTTCCACTCCCTTCCCAATTAAAAAAAAAAAAAAAGCTGATTGGACCTTGTTGCTCTCAAGTTCTTCGATCATTCCACCATGTTCTTCAGTCACACATCTAACTTTTGGCTCCACCTGACTCCATTCTATTTTCTGGCAACTTCCTCCAGGGAGAAAAAACAATTTCCCACTTTATTACACAGGGAAATTAAGTTCACTTTTTTAGTCTATACAGTGAACTCATACCCGGGCCTTCTTCTGCCAAGCAAAGATTTGGACAAAACTTCAAAATTACTTCTTGCCAAGTCTTCAGCAAACTCTCACAAAAGATGGCACCCTATATTCCAACTCGTGCTGGGGGAAGTGGGAGAGTTTTATTTCTCCAGTTACAATTCATTAATCCCCAAAAGGGAAATTGTGTCAAGGCCAGAAGTTGCACTGGTAATTGGAGTGAGCAAAAGGAATGGTTTGTCAAAGGCTAGCTCCTGGTCCCTTGTTATATATGTTTCCCACCCTCCTGAATCCCTCTGACACTGCTCAGTTCACTTAAATTGCATTTCCCCTATAGTACCCGACATTCTGGCCATCTTAAATTCCACTCCAATCAAAACATACTGAAGCACTTTCTCTTCATCCTTAGATCTTAGAGAAGTGCGAGCTGAAAAGTGTTCTCCCATAATTAATTCTTCCAACAATTAATTAATTGTTCAACACAGTCATGGAAGTAGATGTAAACCTAATATAACAGCTACAAGGAGTTCTTCCCAATTTGCCTTGGCTTTGTTCATGAGGGATATCTCAAACTCTCGCTTGTTCACCCCCTGCCCTTGGCTGCTCCCCCTGGCCATAAAATCAGGTTCTCCATGGCTGCTTCTTTTTTTTTTTTCATTTTTTTTTTTTATTAAATCATAGCTGTGTACATTGATATGATCATGGGGCATCATTCACTAGCTTTACAGACCGTTTACCAAGTTTCACATATACCCTTGTAAGATGCACCACTGGTGTAATCCCACCAATCTCCCTCCCTCTACCCATCTCCCCCCTCCCTCCTCTCCCTTTCCCCCTTCCCCCTATTCTTAGGTTGTAACTGGGTTATAGCTTTCATGTGAAAACCCTAAATTAGTTTCATAGTAGGGCTGAGTACATTGGGTACTTTTTCTTCCATTCTTGAGATACTTTACTAAGAAGAATATGTTCCAGCTCCATCCATGTAAACATGAAAGAGGTTAAAGTCTCCATCTTTCTTTAAGGCTGCATAATATTCCATGGTGTACATATACCACAATTTATTAATCCATTCGGGGATCGATGGGCACTTGGGCTTTTTCCATGACTTAGCAATTATGAATTGGGCTGCAATAAACATTCTGGTACAAATATCTTTGTTATGATGTGATTTTTGGTCTTCTGGGTATATGCCCAGTAGAGGGATTACAGGATTGAATGGCAGATCTATTTTTAGATCTCTAAGTGTTCTCCATATCTCTTTCCAAAAGGAATGTATTAATTTGCATTCCCACCAGCAGTGCAAAAGTGTTCCCTATCAAAACTACATTGAGATACCATCTAACTCCAGTGAGACTAGTCTATATCACAAAATCCCAAGACCAGAGATGTTGGCACGGATGTGGAGAAAAGGGAACACTTTTGCACTTTTGCATGGCTGCTTCTTATATAAAGCTCCGCCTTCTAGAATTTATTCTCTCTCTCTCCCTTTCGCTCTCTCTCTTCTTCTCTCTCTCTCTCTTTGGCTCATTGCAAAATTTTCTCTTAAAGTCATGTACATATATGATAATATTTACAGTGACTAACACTAACAATTTACTGGGCACAAATGCCAGGAAGTATATGAAGGATTCTCTGTGTATTAACTCATTTAGCATTTCCCAAGTGGAAAAGGTATTATTATTTATTCAAGGAAACTGGAAGACTGAAAAAGTTAGACAATTCCTATGGCCACACAGTGAGAGAAGCACAGCCACAACTCCGGACCAGGTCTCTGCAACTCCAAAGCCTTTTATCTTTCTCTTCAACCATGAGTTGTTAATCTATATGGAATTATTTCCATATATAAATTTCCTCAAGCTTATGAATTACTGATTCAGGACCTAAAATTACAACTCTTCTTTTGGAGATAACTGGGAACATTAGGAAATAAGATCTGGAAAAAACAAAAACTGAGGAAAGGAGGAGAAAGAGCTGGAGGACTTTGTCCCAGGGGGTCTGCCAAGCTGCAAAATACCCCCTCTCGGATTAAGTCCTATGCAGAAAATAGGTGTACAGTTATGTAAGTTAGCCCAAAATTAGCATGAACAGAATTAAGATGTTTTCATCAAGTCTATGGCCAACCAGCTATGCCAAAAAATTAAAGTCTTCAATTTTGTTTTTTTTATCTTCAATGTCAAAATAATTGGTCTCTGGGATCAAGAAAGGACCCAGAGGCTAAAATTAATAACTGAGTAATAAATTTGAAATGGATAGAAGAGTTGTATGGGGAAAAACACATAAACACATACACAAATGGCTATTAATAAGCATACTTTCTGCTTCATATGTAATGATCTTAGGAAAATCACATAGGAAGTAAATTCTATAAATTTCTAGGAGACAAAATGTAGTACTGAAAATTGGACAGTTACAGTTTTTACTCAGGTTGTTTAAATTGATATAATGTTCGTTCGATTTATTGCTTTGTCATATTAATTTTAATGAATATTGAAAACATAACTTTTGTATGTTTGTGACCTTGGTCTCAGTATCCTCACTTTCCCTCTAGGAATGTAAATTACTCACTCCTGAATCTTTCTATGTGGGTTTCATTTAGCAATGCCAGTCTGTTGTTAAGGAATGGCTTAATCTATTAAAGGTCTAATTTTCCAGTTACAAACATGAAACTAAGAGCAATTTACTTTTCTTTCTACAAAGTGGAAACTATATAAAGAAGAAATACTCACTAGATTTTTTTCCTGAAAGGCAAGTTGTAATACCACGTCCCTTAAACACTTAAGCACTTAATCCCTAAGTCCTTTCTACTGGCCAGGATAAAAGAAGGTCCTGATCCCAAACTGGTTTAGGGCAGAGCTTTGTGCACATGGATGGCAGAGGGCAGACATCATCCCAATTGTCTCCAGAGAATAATAGGTACTCCACGGGTTCCACATCAACAGGAGGAATGAATGAGATCTTTAACACTAGGCTGCCCAGAGAAAAGTGGAGTTCACAGAGATCAGAGATTCATAGGCCAAGCACGTGTAATCTACAAAACTGTCAAAGTACTCCACCAAAACCCACCAATGTCTTACCTTTCAAACACAGCATTAAAACAAACTTGCATCTTCATGCTTACAGAATAGAACCTATAACTTCAACCATCTTGCAAAAGATTATGAAGCCAAAAAAAGAAAGTCTTATTTCAAGGTAACATTTGGCCAGAGGATAGATAGTTCAAAAGACGGTTTTCTTATGGACCTTAAGTATGAGAAAGGAACCTCAAGTGTTTCAGCATCAGTAAAGCATGGCTGTGTAGCCCAGTGCCCTTTCCTAGAGCAGCGAGACCCTAAGAAAAAAATCTTAAATCCTTACAAATGTATAATATATAATCCTTACATATGTACATTACATAATATAATCCTTACATATGTATAACAGACACTTGCATAATTTTACATAAGTGTTTGAGGAGCTACTTACTGATAAATTGCTATTAGTCGAACTTTATAAAGTAACTGTTTACTAGAAGTTACTGTTTCCTAGAAGATTTTTAACTTCCAATGTACTAGCTTAAATCAAGGTATTATGTTGTTATTAAGTGTTCTATAAAATAAAATAGAATAGTGTTAAAGTTAATAAGTGCTTCCTGTATGCTGCTGGCAACAATTTATCACAATTTATTTTGTTTTTCTCCAGTGATTTGTCTTCATGAAGTTGTCATCCACTGGTTGAGGGAGACCATAGGGTCCTTTGACACTTAGAAATGGCCATGGCCAGTGACCTCCCATGAATTCTGTTTTCTCTGCAGATGTTCAACAAGACACAAAATATAATTTTGTCATTTAAACTCTGTCAAAGTGAAGCAGAAAGTCTAGCCTAAGGAACTTCTTTTTACCACCTGAGAGACTTATCACTGTCCCAGCTTAGACCCAAACCCAAATCTTGCTTCGCCCTTGTTGGAAAGTGGTCAGAATCCCTGAGCATGTTCTATCCATGCTTTCTTCAGAAATTATTCTATCTGTTTTCTTGGATTATTGCACCATATATATGCCAAATATTTCTGCCTACCAATCTCTAGCCCTGGCCTTGCCACTGAGCTCTCGGTTCATGCATACAAATGGTAGCTTGATATTTCCCTTTAAATGTTTAATATATTCCTCAAGTATAATATGCCCAAAAGAAAAATATTGACACACATACATATATACATGCATCATATTAAATCTTCCCTTACTCTTTTTTTTATTTCAGTGCATGGGTCCATCCCATTCATGAAGCCAAAATCTGGTAAAATTCCTGGATTTCAGTCTCACCCTGGTCCTCCCACATAGTTTGTTGTTCTTCCACAACTTCTTGATGTTCTAGCTCCAAAAAACAACGGACCTACTTGCTTGTTTCCCTCCTATTAATCTGAAAGCCACCTTCTACTCTTCCTAGAAGTCCTACGATTTCCCAACTGTCCAGGTTCCAATGTTGAACACTTCTGGCCCTCACACCTATACACACACACACACACACACACACACATCTACTTTCTATATAGCAACCAAGACATCTTTCCAAAATTCAAATACAATTATGATAATCCCCTAGCTATAATCTCAATGACTTACAAAAACAAACTTCTTACTTACAAAGTCCCTACCAAGGCCAGTGTGATCAAGCTCTGACTACCCTACTGACATCCATCCTCTCAGTCTCCAACAACACTGTTATTCTTTCTCTTTTTTATTAACATCCTTCTCATTCCAACCTTAGGACTTTTATGTTCACGTTTACCTGCAATACTGTGCCCATATTAAAATAAACTGGCTCCTTCATATCATCAAACTTTAGCTTTATTTATTTTGTTTTTCTCCAGTGATTTGTTTCCATGAAATTGTCATCCACTGGTTGAGGGAGACCACAGGGTCCTTTGACATTCACAAATGGCCATGGCCATTGTGACCTCCCATGAGGTCACATCCTGTTTCTCTGTTATTCACTTGATCTGCTATGCTTCTCATTCAATCTATGATTTTGACACAGAACTCAATGAATTTTTGCAGCGTTTTCATCAGTTCTGCTCATCACTGGCCACATTGACCTCACTTTCTTTATTGACACTTTCCCTTCCCTCAGAAAAACGTTTAATCCTTTTGTACAATGTCATTTTCTTCATAGCATTATCCCCATAAACTTGGACTAACATGTTCCTGACTTCACTCCCACTCTTACCAAGTTTAATAAAAAAATTACAAATGTTTGTTTATTGCTCTAATTTAAGGTCCAACATTGTCACAACAGGCTCACGAAAACACACAACAACAATAATGAATGCCACTTAGCAAGACACCACCACATATCTACATAAATGCAGCTGTAAAACACTGATATAACAAGGTTAGGAAACCTTAGCCTAGTTGATTGTACAGCACTGTCAACATAAGTGCACAGTAGAATTTTCATGAACTTAATTCTCAAACCCTTGCATGACAAACAAACAGCCAACATAATACTGAATAGAAAAGAATTGAAAGCATTTCCACTAAGAACTGGAACAAAAGAAGGGTGCCCACTGTTACTATTTCTATTCATAATAGTATTAGAAGTCTTAGCCAGAGCAGTCAGGCAAGAGAAAGAAATAAAGGGTAACTAGATTGGGAAAGAGAAGGCCAAACTATTGCTTTTCACTGATAACAAGATCTTGTATATAGAAAACCCAACAACTCTACCAAAGACTCATGGAATTGATAGATAAATGTTACAAAGTCTTGGGTTACAAAATCAATATTCACAAATCAGTAATGTTCCTATACACTAATAACAGTCAAGCTGAAAGTCAATTTCATTCACAATAGCTACAAAGAACATAAAATACTTAGGAATGTACTAACTCAAGGAGGAGAAAGATCACTACAAAGAGAACTGTGAAACACGGAGGAAAGAAACCACAGACAATGCAAACAAATGGAGAACACAGCATGCTCATGGATCAGTAGATGCAATTTTTTAAAATGTCCCTACTATGAAAAGCAATTTACAGATTCCGTGTGGTTCCCAACAAAATACCAATGTCGTATTCCACGGACATAGAAAAAAAAAATTCTATGCTTTGTTTGAAACCAGAAAAGAGCCTGAATAGCTAAAGTAATCTTAAGCAAAAAGAACAAACATGGAAGCATCATATTACCAGACTTCAAACTATACTACAAGGCTATATCAGCAAAAATAGCATGGTATTGGCATAAAAATAGAGACCTTAGATCAAAGCAACATAACAGAAAACCCAGATATAAAACCATCCCCACACTGCCAACTCATCTTTGACAAATCACACAACAATATACACTTGAGGAAAGAAGCCCTATTCAATAAATGGTGCTGGGAAAATTGGATAGCCACGTGCAGAAGATTGAAACAGGATCTGCGTCTCTCGCCACTGAAAAGAATTCATTCAAATTGGAAAAAAAAAAACACTTAAATGTAAGATACAAAATCATATGAATCCTAGAAGAAAATGTTGGGAAAAACTCTTCTTGATATTCATCAAGGCAAAGAATTTATAAAAAGAAAAACCCAATGACAATCAAAGCAACAATGAAAATAAGTAAATGTAATTTGATTAAATTTTAAAAGCTTCTGTATTATTAAGGAAATATCAGCATAGCAAATATACAACCTACAGAAAGGAGAAAATATTTGGAAGCTATACATCCAATAAAAATCTAATAACCAAAATTCTCAAAGAACTCAAGCAAATCATCTAGCAACAAACAACCCCATTAAAAAGTGGTCAACAGACATGAACAAAAGATTTTCAAGATAAGATAGACAAATGGCCAATAAATATAGGAAAAAATGCTCAATATCACTAATTATCAGTGAGATGCAAATAAAAACTATAATGAGATGCCCCCTTACCCCAATTAGAATGGCTTATATTAAAAAGTCCAAAAACAATAGATGCTGGTATGGATGTGGAGGGAAAGGCACACTTAGACACTATTGATGTGACTGCAAATTAATACAAACTCTTTGGAAAACAGTGTTGAGATTCCTCAAAGAATTGAAAATAGAACTACCATCTGATCCATAAACCCCACTAGTGGGCATTTATCCAGGGGTAAAGAAGTCATAGTATCAAAAGGACACCTGCACTTGAATATTAACTACAGAACAACTTACAATTGAAAAGACGTGGAATCAACCCAAGTCCCTATCAGTTCATGAGTGTATTAACAAAATGTGGCATATGTACACTACTCAGCCAGGAATGAGGATGAATTAAGGCCTTTTGCAACAATTTGGATTGAACTGGTGACCGTTATCCCAAGTGAAGTATCTAAAAAATGAAAAAGCAAACAGCACGTGCACTTGCTATTAAACTGGAACTCACCAATAAGCACATGTCCACAGAGGGAGGTAAAAATCAGTGAAAAATCAAACGGGGGGGGGGGAGAAGAGGATGAGTGAAAACATACCTAACGGATACCATGAACATGCGTGGTGGGCACACTCATAACCCTGATTCAAACAATATTGATACATGTAACCAAAACATTGGTACCCCCATAATATTTTTAATAAAACATATACTATATGCCTATATTAACTGTAACAGCCTGGTACTGGTATAAAAGGAGAGACACGATTCAGTGGAGCAGAATGGAGATCCCAGAAATAAAACCACATAGCTACAACCAACTGATCTCCAACAAAGCGAACAAAAACTTATACTAGGGAAAGGAAGCCCTTTTAAATAAATGGTGCCAGGAAAACTGGACAGTCACATGTAGAAGAATAAATAGGATCCCTATCTCTTGCCATCTAGAAATATTAACTCAAGATGGATTGAAGTCTTAAATGTAAGGTGTGAAACCATACAAATTCTATAGAAGAAAAAGTGAGAAAAAGTCTTCTAGACTCTGCCTGGGCAGAGAATTTATGACTATGGGCCCAAAGACAAATACAGCAACTTCATTATTTGTGGAACTTCATTAAATTAAAAGGCTTCTGCACAGCAAAGGAAATAATCAGAATAAAATGGAAACCTACAGAATGGGAGAAAATATTTTCCAACTATACAGATGACAAAGGACTATTACCCAGACTCTAAAAATAACTCCAACAAATCAGCAAGAACAAAACAAATAACCTCATCAAAAAACAGTTAAAAGACATGAACAGAAATTTTTCAAAAGAAGGGAAGCAAATGTCAAAAAAACAAATAAAAAAAACCTTTCAGCTTCACCAATCATCAGGGAAATGTGAATTAAAACACAATGAGATACCACCTTACCCCTGTCAGAACGGCCATTAATATGAAGTCAAAAACAACAGATGCTGGTGTTGGTTCACAAAAAAGGGATACTTATCCAGTGTTCACAAGACCGCAGGGTAGTGCAGCGTCTGTGGAAAACAATAAGAAGATTGCTCAACAACTAAAAGCAGACTTACCATCTGATCTAGAAATCTCACTACTAGTTATACCCAAAGGAAAATAAATCGTTTTATCAAAAAGACACCTGCACTCGAATGTTTATCATAGCACAATTCACAATTGCAAAGGTATGGAATCATCCTAAGTGCCATTCAATTCATGAGTAGATAAAGAAAATGTCACACTCTACACACGTGCACACGGGCACACATATACCTCGTGGTACTACTTGGCCACGAAAAGAAATGAAATTATGTCTTTAGCAGCAACTTGAATAGTACTGGAGACCCTTATCCTAAGTGAAGTATCTCAGGAATGGAAAGCAAACACCACACATTCTCACCAATAAGTGAGAGCGAAATGATGGCCACTGAGGACACTGCACACGGGTGGGGGGAGGGGGAATGAGGGCTAAAGACTAACCTGTTTGGTGCAGTGAACACTGTCCTGTTGACGGGCACCCTGAAGGCCCCTGACTTCAGTAGTCTACAGTGTCCCCAGGCATTAAAACCATGTATACTCCCTTCATATTCTGAAATTAAGAAAATTTTGTTCTTTCTGTCTAACTACACATCTGTATTTTTGAACACAAACCATCCGCACTTATCCCCTCTTCCACGTTACACTTCTGTCCCCACAAGATCAGAATTTTTAACCTTTAGTTCCCACTTAGGAATCACAATATACAAGATATGACTTTCTGTGCTTGGCCTATTTCACTTAACATAATGTTCTCTAGCTCCATCCGTGTTGTTACAAATGGCAGGATTTCATTCTTTTTATGGCTATATACTATTACATTGTGTATACACGACACAACTTCTTTATCCATTCATCTGTTTATACACATTATTATCGTGAATAATGCCTCAGTAAACTTGGGTGTGCAGGTATCTTTTCAATATACTGATTTCCTTTCTTTGGTGTGTAAACACAGTAGTGGGATTGCTGGCTCATACGGTAGTTTCATTGTTAGTTTTTTGAGGAGACCTCATTTTCTTCTTCATAGTGGTTGCAATAATTTACATTCCTACAGATGGTGTATGAGGGTTTTTCTTTCTCCTCACCCTCAGCAGCATTTGACATGCCAGTCTTTTTCATAAAGGGCCCTTTAACTGGGGTGAGATGATATCTCACTGTAGTTTGGATGTGCATTTATCTGATGACTGACGGTGTTGAGCACTTTTTATAAATCTATTGGCCTATCAGATGTCTTCTTTTGAGAAATATCTATTCAGCTCCTTTGCCCATTTTTAATCAAATTGTTTTATTTTTCTCTATCAAGTTTTGGGAGCTCCTTATATTATATATTCTAGTTATTAATCCCTTATTTCATAGCTTCAGGTGTTAGATTTAAGTCTTCAATCCATTTCAACTTGATTTTTGTGTATGTTAAAGGGCAAGGATCTCGTTTCATTCTTCTGCATATGGATATCCAGTTTTCCCAGCACTATTCATTAAAGAGACTGCTCTTTCCACATATATGTTCTTGAGACTATTTCAGATATAAGTTCACCATAAAGGTTCAGATTTATTTCTTGGATCTCTATTCCATTCCAGTGGTCCGTATGTCTGCTTTTATGCCTCTATCACACTGTTTGGGTTACTATAGCTCCGTAGAATAACTTGAAGCCAGGTAATGGGGTTCTTCCAGTTTTATCCTTTTTGCTCAGGATGACCTTGGTTGTTCTGGGTTTGTTGTGATTTTATATACATTTTAGAATAATTTTTTCTATTTCTGTGAAGCATGTCGTTGGTATTCTGATGAGGATTGCCTTGGCTAAGTAAATGGTTTGGGGTAATATAAACATGTTAACAATATTAGTTCTTCTACTCCATGAGAATAGAATGTCTTTCCATTTCCATGTGTCCTCTGCAGTTTCTTTCATCAGTGTTTTGTGGCTTTCATTGTGGTGGTCTTTCACTTCTTCGGTTAAGTTTATCCCTACGTAGCTCGCGTTATTTGTACCCATTGGAAACTGGGTTACATTCTTGGGGTCTTTTTCAGTTTTTGTTGTTGGTGTATAGAGATGCTACAAATTTTTGTATGTTGATTTTGTATCCTCCAACTTTATCAGTCGCTAATAGTTTTCTTGGTGAATTTTTAGGTTTCTCTAAATACAAGATTATATTATCAGCAAACAAGGATAATTTGACTTCTTCCTTTCTAATTTAGATGCCCTTTCTTTCTTTTGTTTGATTACTATAGCTAGAACTTCTAATTCTATGTTTAATGAGAGGGCATCCTTGCCTTGTTCCAGATCTTATAGAAAGGCTTTCAGTAGAAAGTTTCTTTAAATTTTTGTAGAGTAATAAAAGAATGTATGACTCATAGTTTGATTAGAAAAATAATGACTAATCCAGAGGTCAATAAGACCATACGTTGTTGCTGCTATTAGATTTATTACTCTGATTTGATTTCCTTAAAAAACTGAAATAGTTTATAAGTACCTAAAATATAAACCTATAAAATAAATTTGAGAATTAAATCAAAGGGAAAATAATAAAGTATAACACTCTCTGGTGTATGATATAGTTGCTAGGGTAGATCAAACATTTAGATCTAAAACTGCTAGAACAAAAGATAGAAAAATTAATCAAGTATAAAATAAAATCTACTTAGGTATTCAAGAGAAATTGTCCTTTTTTCTAATACTCATGCGAGAGATACTCCCCCTGGGGCTTCGTGATAGTTTTACATATCTACTTGGCTATAATACAGACCACAAATATTTGATCAATTACTAATTTACATTTTGCTGTGAAGGATTTTGTGATATGATTAAATTTCATAATGATTTGGATTTAAATAAGGAAGATTATCCTGGATAATCTAGGTGGGCTTGGTTCAATAATTGAAAGTCTCAATAACAGAAATGAGACTTCCCTGCACAGGAGAAAAATCTGCGCGTGGCCAGTATCTTCAACTAGTACCGAAACATCTAGTGAACACTTTTTGACTGCCTGCCCCATAGATGTAAGACTCTCCTAACCGGCCTCCACAACCACATGAGCCAGAGCCTTGCAATAAATCTCACAATGTAAAGCTTCTCCTGGTTCTGTTTCTCTGACTGAACCCTGATTGATAAACATTTTGGTACCCGTACCCCGAAACCTGGAAGTGCATAATGGAAAGAGGCTGAAAGAATTTGGGGAAGAATAATTGAAAAAAAAAAAAAACTGTCTTCAACAGACTGCTTATAGAAGCATAGATATTGGTAACTTTCCTGATAAGGACTCAGAAGTGTGGGGTATTGTAGGGAAAACCTATATTGTCTTACAGCAGTGTTTCTCAACCTTCCTAATGCCTTCTAATGCCTCTTAATTCCGCAACCCTTTAACACAGTTCCTCACGTTGTGGTGACCCCCAACCATGAAATTATTTTTGTTACTACTTCACAACTATAATTTTGCTACTGTTATGAATCATAATGTAAATATCTGATATGGAGGATGTATTTTCATTTGTTACAAAGGGGTCGTGACCCACAGGTTGAGAACCACTGTCTTGGAGAATACTTAAATTGTCTTAGACTGTCAGCAGAAACATGGGTGCTGCTAGGGAGATCTCAAGAAAATGTTCTTCAAAACCAGTGGATAAAGGTAACCTTGTTATCATAGCAGACACTTAGACAAACTATGTCCTGAAATTATGTGGGAAGTAAAGCTTATAAATGATGGACTTAGATATTTAGCTAGGGGCATTTTTGAGCAAAGTATTAAAAGGTGTGGCATGGTTTCTTGTTGCTGCCTATAACAATTTATAAGAGATAAATTGAAGAAAGAACTCTTGAAAGATAAACATGTTGAATAAAAACAAGAACTTGATAATTTGGAAATTTATTAACCTATCTAAATTGCAGAAGATGCTAAAAATTAGAAGATTCAGCGTCAGAAAACCATGCTCTGGAGAGAAAGACAAGGTGGCTGACCAAGCTTTACTGCAGACTCACCAACGTCTGAGCTTAATCCAGTGAGAGTGATTCTGGACTTGTGAACTACATATGGTAATAAATGTGTTGTTTTAAGCCACTGAGTTAGTGGTTTGTGGCAGCAGTTATAGGAAGCTAACATGGGCCCTCATAAAAAAGGCTTATGTTAGCCTTGACATATCAGTATGTGTGTGCAAGAAAAGAAAATTTCATGATAGAGTATTACAAAGTTGAATTTAGGTGATTTCCTTATCAATGTATACCTAGTCTTCTTAAGCATTTTTTGTAAGAATGTCTAGTGGCCAATAATAAGTATGCCTTTCCAATAATACCAAAGCCAAAACTAATCAGCGCACCCCATAATGTAAAAAAAAAAAAAAAAAAAAAATATTTTGAAATATCTCATTTTAACCTAAGAATCCATATAAACATTTAGGTTTTACTTTATAAAAAACACAGATTTTTAAATAAAAAAAATTTAAGGCTCAGCGCCAGTAGTTCAGTGGTTAGGGCGCCAGCCACATGCACAGGGGCTGGTGGGTATGGCCCTGGCCTGGGCCTACTAAACAACAATACAACAACAACAACAACAACAAAATAGCCAGGCATGGTAGCGGTAACCTGTAGTGCCATCTACTTGGGAGGCTAAGGCAAGAGAATCACTTAAGCCCAAGAGTTTGAGGTTGCTAGGAGCTGTGACGCCACAGCACTCTACCAAGGGCAACATAGTGAGAATCTGTCTCAAAAAAAAAAAATTTAAGTTACTTACTATGAGAAAAAATAACTTTCTCTCATAGATGTGTACAAAGCCATATGTAACAATTTTAGAAAGTGGGCTAAATTGTTGAAAGAGGCACCACGTATCAGATTTAGCATCCAATATCTTTGCTTCCACTTGATATTACTATATTTCAAAAAGATATTTATAAATAAAAGAATAAAAATAACAACAGGGTTTTTTCCGTTGTTGTGAAGTATCAAGTCAATCACAAAGCAGAAAGGTCCAGAATTTGCCTAAGAATTTGTATATAGTGGAGAACTAGTAAATGTCTAACAACCAGCTCTCTAAAAGAAGAGAGAAAAGGGCCCTGACTCACAATGTTTGCCAATTTCCATGGTGCAAATACTGTCATCATAGCCTATATTAGCCTGTTTTTAAGTGATGTCAACCAGCTTGCAAAAACTTCTGAAAACTTTACAATTGATTTTCATAAGCCAAAAGAAGCATAGCACTCCAGCATATGATTGGTTGGTATTTCTATCCACTAAGGAACCAGGTCACATAAGTTCACTAACTGTTCTTTCATGTCTGGAAAAACAAACAAACAAAAAAACACTCATACAATAATATCTTCCTGAAGACAATTATGCCTTTTATTTCACTAGTTTTCCCAGCACATGTGTTCATAAAGTGAACTCTTTTTTTTTGAATGCTGCTTTATGCTGGGCATCTAATTGTATACATATACTAATTTTCTTCCTTAATTCTCACTAAGGCTCTAGAATCTCAAATAATTCATAGCTCGCATCACTGTATCTAACTCTCAAATCTCTTTTACATAGTATTATTATGGAAAAACAGCCTTTCTTCTAAGTCCTTTCAGCCACATCAGCTTAAATACTGTGGTGGCTTCCCTCATTTTCGTCATCACTCTATAGACTTAGTCTTAATATTTCTTTTCCACGGAGTAGAAATAAAAATTTGGACAAGTGCTTTCCACAGTATGGAACATAAACCTTCCATGTTACTTCTTCTTTAATTATAAAGTTGCCCACAAAGTTAATCATTCAAATAACTATTTTTCCAAAATGTATAATTTGGATCCTTTCCACTCACCATCCACTCTAGTTCACAGTGAAAGGATCAGGAAGCAGATTGTTTGAGGTGGGGTGTACTTGGTGAACGATGGAGTAGCTATCGATATGCTCAGATTTCCTAATACATCTCTTCCGTTTATGTATGTGGTCCATCTGTGCACTTGTCTGGACAATTTGTACTAAAATTCCTTTACCAAAAATTTATTTATCCACAAAACACTTTGCAGCATAACCTATCGTCATAGTCGCTGTTATAAATATAGCAAACACAGCCAAAATTTTGTTTGAAAAGTCCAGCTATTATTATCCATGCTTTTATGACCAAGGGAGCCTCACTCTCTCCATCAGTGTTGAAGGCGTGCTTTTTGAGCACATTATAATGGGTAGTGCTTTATAGGGGAATATTTTTTCAGTTTGGTTGTCTGGTTTTGATCCAAAATGGCTTCAGTCATTTCTATCTGATAGTGATTCCTATCACAGGGGTGTCACCTTTCAAGGTGAAGCTAAAAATGACCATAAAAGCTTAAAAATTTGTATTTTATTATTTTGACCTTTAATGATATTCATTCTAGCCAACATGTTTCGCTTCTCACAATATTTTCCTTCAAAATGTTTATTAAATTTCACTGCACAAATAATAGACTCACACCTTTACCACCAAAGATTTTATTGTTGTGTTTTGACATTTTTTTGTCTGGTTGTTTTTCTTATGGATGAGAACCAAGGCTTAGGCTCATCTGTGTTTTTAAGATGATAATCCCATAATTTAAATTGTTAAATATTTTATACTTTACCTGACACTTTTATTCCATAGTTATGGCCTGATGCTACCGTATTTATCATTCTCAAGCTCCTTATGAAGACTTAAAAGAACAATGCAGTTCTAGTTTATTCTTGCTGATATCCACTTGCTGTGAACTTTATCCCATTATCTTCTTTTTAAATTTAATTTGATTTAATTTTTTTATTTTGGGGATTCATTAAGGGTACAAAGAATTAGTTTACACTGATTGCAGTTTTTAGGTAAAGTCCCTCTTGTAACTGTGTCCGCCCCCAAGAGGTATACACCATGACCCCCCATCTCTCTCCTCCTCCCTTCTCCTCATTTGCTCACTCCCAAACCCCACCCTTCTTGTTAGATCATCTACTGCCTTCATATTAGAATTGAATACATTGGATTCTTGCTGTAACCTATACCCCAAAGTATTTATTTTTTCATCATCAAATACTACCCATTGAAAATTTAATTTCAAACAACTTACTTTAAGAAAGTGAATAAAGGACAACTTTAAAGCCATAGCACACACACTCAGAAATATTGAATTTAAAATACAATTATGTTAATCAGCAATCACCATAAGAAAACAACCTTTGACTTGGTAGCATATATGTAGGCAAAAAGTTTGGGTACAACCACAGCATGAAGGTGAACTTATCGGCAGGCATCAAGTTTTAGTGTATAATCAAAAGTTTAAAGCACCTGATCCGAGGAGGAAAGCTTTGAGTTCTGAGAGATCGTCAATCTCTTCTTTATGTCCATGGCCACAAGTGTGGCTCGGGCTATTCTGGCTTGACTCCAGGTGTGCTGGGTGCCTATCCCGGGCACGCCTTCCTGATCTTGTGGCTATCAAAGCAGCTAGCCATCAGACTGGTCAAAAAGGAGTTTTCTTATTTTTGCTTATAATAAAACCACTTTTTTCAATGTTTATACATTTTTTTTTATAATTATGTGGTTTTATCTAGTCATATCCAGTGAGGAAGGAGTGTGAAAATAAAGTTTCATCATGACCAAAGACTCTTATTTCAAATACTCTAAAACCTTGCTAGAATAATACAATAAGAACACAATGTGCCCTCCATCTAGATCAGCATTTCTTTTTTTTAAAATTAAATCATAACTGTGCACATTAGTGGATTTATGGAGTGCCAATTTGATACACAATGTGGAATGCTTACATCAAACTGGTTAATAGAACCATCACCTCACTTATTTATTGTGGTAAGACATTTATATTCTACTCTAAATAGTTTTGAAATGTACCATTGCATTGTGCACATTATGTGAGGTCCCACCAAATACCCTCCCTCCTTCCAGCCTCCCCCCCCCTTCTTTCTGGACTATAGTTTTGTCATTTGTATGCATGTGTAGGTGATTACATATTGGTTTTGTAATAGTATTAAGTATATCAAATATTTTTTCTTCCATTCTTGAGATATTTTACTAAGAACATATTGTTCTTAGTAAACATTCAGGTAAACATAAAAGATATAAAGTCATCATCTTTTTATGGCTGCATAGTATTCCATGGTATACATATACCACAACTTGTTAATTCATTCATAGGTCTATGGGCACTTGGGCTGCTTCCGTGACTTGGCAATTATGAATTGGGCTGCAGTAAACATTCTGGTGCAAATGTCTTTGTTTTAAAATGATTTTTGATCATCTGGGTATATACCTAGTAGAGTAATTGCAGGTTCAAACTGTAGGTCTACTTTTAGTTCCTTGAGTATTCTCCAAACTTCTTTCCAAAAAAGATATTAGCTTGCATTCCCAACAGTAATGTAGCAGTGTTCCCTTAGATCAGCATTTCTCAAACGTTTTTCTATGATACCCCCTAAACAGCCTTTTTAGCTGGTTTTTCCTAATTACTAGCTCAGTGAAATTTTAATAATACAGATATGCTATACTTGTGTATATATATTAATGCTTCAGTCCCGAAGCCCCAGACCACAGATTAGTAACAGTTCATGGTAACTGTTCCTAACAGTTCTGGTGTTAGGAACCAGAACACACAGCAAGGAAGCTTCATCTGTATTTACAGCCACTCCCATCACTCACTTCACAACCTGAGCTCTGCCTCCTGTCAGAATGACACTGGATTCTCATAGCTGCTCAAAGCCTGCTATAAACTGGGCATGTGAAGGATCTGGGCTGTGCACTCCTTGTGAGAATCTAATGCCTGATGATCTGAGGTGGAGCAGAGGTGATGCTGCTGCACCTGGAGAGCAGCTGAAAATACAGCTTATCATCGGTTGAGAGGTTTGACGACACAGAGACCATAATAAATCAATTGCTCACAGACTCACATCAAAACCACCACCACTCCCAGTCTGTGGAAAAAATTATCTTCTGTGGAACCTGTTCCTGGTGCCAAAAAGGTTGGGGATCACTATATGAATGTATTCTATGTATACTTATATTTTATACATAAGAAATAGTAAGTTTTTGCCCCTCCCAAGAATAAATTTCCACCCTCTTGGAGGTGATGCTGCCCCAGTTGAGAATCTATGACCTAAAGACATTACTTGGGGATGATTTCCCACAGCTCTTCTTTTCTCTCTCTGTTATTTATACCTAGATACCCACACACATATATATGCACATACGTACACATCACTTTACATTAACTAACTAAATTTACTAAGCATATCATTTTATAATTTATATATATATATAACTTTTAAATTTTTTTCAAGAAAAATTGACACTCCAGAAAGAAGTTCCATATTCATCTTGAAGTTTATGAGCCTGGGGACAAGCCTGCTCTAGTTAAAGACCCAACTTGTTCCAGTAGACTCAACTCTAAATACACTATAAAAATCTAAGCAAAGAATATTTTTAAGGATTATGGTAAATATGAGTTAGTCGCAACTTGCAAGTTAAACACTTATACCATTGAGTGACCAATTCTAATGTATAGATACTGTCATAAATGATTATTTTAGTTCTATTGTGGTTGATCTCAGCCAAAATTAATTAGCATACCCTGCTAACAACCAATGACTTGCCTCACTTCTAAAAAGCTTGCCTACTATTTCTCAATAATTAAGGTGAGACAAATGGTTTTTCTAGATGTCAAATCCAATTTGAGGGTTCAATAAAGTCATTTGTCAGAGTCTTTCCACAGGTAGCTGTGGTGAAAATCTTCTCATGGCCAACTCTGTTAGTAGAGCCTTAATCCCGCTAAAATTTATTTGAGCTTTACAGATGTGATAAGGAGTTTATTGTATTCAATTTAAGAAACTGAAGTGATATCTTCTGAAATCCATTTTAAAACAAATTTACTTTATGTACGGGGTGGCCATAAAGTTTGTGTGCAATCTATTTAAATTGCACATGAGCTTCCTGGCCACCCTCTATTTAAATATGTACATAAGATTTTTGTTTGGAGAATTAACCTCGTAATAAAAATATATTTAAATTTACTGCCATGTATTATAAACCAGCCTCTCTTTTCTGGTGACTGTGGATAGCAATCAGTTAAATTGTATGCTCCCAAAAGAAGGGTTATGTGGTTTAGATATGAACAAAATGATGGCAGGAAGTGAGAGATTGCACACACCCCCACCCCCAGCTCAGAAGCTCAGAAGCTCAGAAGCCCTCCCCTCGAAGTGAGAGAGAAGACAGTGGCCAACTCACCCAAGCTATAAGAGTAAAGTGTGCATTTGTTTGTTACAATAAGGGAAGAGGTATAAAGTCTGGTAATAGGAAAATATTTTTCTTTTATTTTTTAGTTCATACATAATAATTTTACATATTCACGAAACACAGTGATATCCCAAAATATGTATATAATGTGTACTGGTCAGATCAGGGTCATTAGCTCATCTTTTTCCTTGAACATTCAAAATCATGTCTTCTAGCTTTTTGAAAAGATACACCAGATCATTGTTGACCATTTTCACCCTATGGTTCTGCAGAACCCAGAGCCCCTTCCTCCAATCTAGCACATTTCTCTTTATTTCTATGAGCTCAATTTTTTTAATTCCCACATATCAGTGAAAACGTGCAGTATTTGTCTTTCTGTGCCTGACTTATTTCATTGAACATAAAGTCCCCAGGCTTATCCATGTTGCCATTTATGACTGGATTTCATTCATTTTATGGTTGAATAGTTTTCTATGGTGAATTTACGCCACATTTTTTTTCATCATTCCTCTGTTGTCACACAATGAAGTTGATTCCACATCTTTGCTATTGTGAATAGTGTTGCAATAAACATAGAGACACAAGCATCTCTTTCAAACACTAATTGCCTTTCCTTTGAATGAAAACCCAGGAGTGGAATTGGTGGATCAACTGGTACTTATATGGAAAAAATATTTTTTAAGTAATAGTAAATTTAAAAAAAAATAGTAAATTGAGCAACATAAACTATTCACAGATAAAGAAATGCAAATGGCTTACAATATATTAAAATGTGCTAAACCTCACTCATAATGTTAGATCTGTCTTTATGTTGTTCCCTAGTCCTTGGTTCCCAGTGTCAGGAATAAGTCCTGGTACCAAGTGGAGCCAATGATGAAGTCATGCTAATTAGATGGTAATGAGCCCCAGCGCAGCTAAGGTCACTGGGAGCTCCTTATTGTATATGTTCCAACCAGGGAAAGTATCTAGCCACAAATATATGATATTATGAATTCTTTTCTGCGTCCTTGTTAAGTCCCTCTGTGCACCCTCAGCCGCTTCCTCTACATGCTTTGCCATCTGTTTTCCCTCTTCCCTACCTAACAAAACAACTTACATGTAAACTACAATGAGATACATTTTTTTCTCTATCAATAAAATGTCAAAAAAATTGAGAACAAAAAGTCGACAACACTATGTTGGCCTGTGTGTATGATAACAAGCATTCTTACACCTTACTAGGCAGGGATATAAATTAGTATAGTCTTTGTGCAGAACAGTTTGGCAAGAATAATCAAAAAAATTGAATGTACATCTATCCTTCAAATGTAGAATTCACTACCAGAAAATTATCATACAGATATACTTGCACTTGTCTACAAAAACATACATATAAAGCATACAAAAAATTTCCAGAATTTTTTTTTTTTTTATTGTTGGGGATTCTTTGAAGGTACAATAAGCCAGGTTATACTGATTGCAATTGTTAGGTAAAGTCCCTCTTGCAATCATGTCTTACCCCCACAAAGTGTGAAAATTTCCAGAATTTTAAAATTGCAAGAGTGGCCATAAACAAAAAGTCCATTAATAAAGATATAAATAAATTATAATCTAACAAGACAATGGAATACTATTATTTATTAAAAATAAAAGGCAGCCATATATGTATGATTGTGAGTCTCTGGTTCATAGGTTTTTTAAGTAAAATGCAGAGCAAAATGTTTTTATCTGTTTAAAAAGTGTGAATTAAAATTACAGAAGATTATATGGACACATAACATTTCTAGAAAAACACAAGCAACAAATAATGTGATCTTTTAGCAGGAATACTAGAAGCCAATCGGGTGGAAGAAGGGATTAACATTTACTGTGTACTCCCTTATATCTATTGAATTTTCTACCACATGTGTGTAGTGCCTGGTCAAAAATAGTAAAACAAATGGAAGTATATTTATAAATAAATAAATAAAACTCACAACATCAAAAGTATACTCTTTGCTGAGCAAGTGAACTATCCTCCAAAAAAGCAATTAAACTCGGAACTTTTCCCTATAGGTCCAAACAGTGAATAGTTTTGAACTGTATGGGCCATAGATGTCCATTACAACTACCTAGTTTTTCCAAACTAGCACAAAAACAGCCATACATAATATATAAATGGATGGGCCTGTGGTCCCATATAACATGACAAAAATAGGCATTAGGCTGGATTTGAGCCATACTTCATTGACTGCCTGATCAAACTCATAGTGGACATTGTTATGGATGAAATGTTTCCCTCTTGTACAAATCTGTAACTCTCCATTTGATCTCACAATCCTGTTACTAGGTATCTACCCAAAAGAAAAAAGTCATTTTACCATAAGGACATTTGCACTAAAATGTTTATAGCAGCTCTATTCACAATCACCAAGACGTGGAAACAACCCAAGTACCCGTCAACTCGCAAACTGAATGGATAAATAGGTTATGGTATATGTATACTGCAGAATACTATTCAGCCATGAAAATATAAAGGCTTTACAAGTTTTATATTTACCTGGATGGATCTGGGGATCATTCTCCTAAGTAAAGTATTATAGGAATAGAAAAGCAAGTATCTAATGTATTCAATACTAATAAGAAACTAGTAAATGAACAACTACATGCCCACACAAGAGAAAAACAGAACCACAATCAAGTGGTAGGAGAGGAGGAAGGGGGGAAGAGGGGAGAGAGGAGGAGAGAGGGGTTTGGGGTACTATCTATCACCGGACAGACACAAGGGAGGGGTGTACGGTGCACCTCCCGGGTGGAGGGCTCAACTACAACACGGACTTTACCTACCAAACACAAACAATGCAATCCCTAATCATTTGCACATTTATATCAATCTGAAATTTTTAAAAAATGCAAAAAAAAAAAATTCACAAACCTAAATAAATAACCTCCAGTGTCAAATTATGTATCAATCTGTGAGATATGGTTTGAATGGAGTTACAAAGTTGATTTTTGTCAAGGAACCGTAGGTGTCACCTGTTAAAATGTTGAGGAAGCTTAGCAGAGAGCATGGAGAGCAGAAAGAAACAGTAAACTCTTGCATTTTTTATCACAGCACAGATTATAATTTAAGCACCCTGTTGAAAGCTAATTGTACTAGGCTGATAAAATTATTGCATTTCTAGATAGTAAATATTGAGGAATAAAACCAGAAGAATTTATGAAACTATAAAATATTTCCACGCCTACCACAAACCCTAATGCAGTACATTGAAGAGATAATAAAAGTTTTGTGCAGATAATAGAGGATAATGGTTTGGCTTTAATAACTTGTAAGCTACAAGTACTTTAAGTGGGAATTGTTCTATCAGCAGTGAACTCAATGTTCCTGCTTATTAACAGGTTTTGCTTAGTCACGATTTCAGGGATCTTTGCCTCCTTGTACACTGAAACCATGGTCAAGGATTTTTGTACCTCTCAATTGACAAGAGAAATATTGTTTACTTTGATTTGCTTTTCTTGCAAGTTTTCGGAGTGCATTTATGCAAGTTATCAGCATCCAAGGCTTTCCGCGGGTCACATTAAATAATCACTGAAGGCATAATAGATATTTAGCAATGCTCATGGTAGAGAAAATGTCAAAGGGTAAATTGCAGGTGTTCAAATTTTAATAGAAATTCAGAAAGCTACATACTATCTTATGGAATAATTTGCTAGATAGAAAAGGTTATCCTCCATAATTCTGTATCAAAAATGCATATCTGGAAAAATTCTTTGCACAGCAGTGAAGGATAATGTTTAACAGGGTGGTGTTAAGGGGAGTTTAAATAACTAAGACCATCATGTCAAATACCTTGATGGACCAAGTGATAGTAAGAAACTACCAGGGTTAAGTCAAGTTCAACCATAGTGTTCAAAAGATGGTTTCTAAAAAATTGTCTATCATTACAGTGGTTCCAAACACTTTGATCTGCAGCATCTTCACTTAGTAAAAGACGACCGATGAAACCTGCACAGATAGACACCACCTCACTCTGAATCAGACCCACAACAGAGCGTTTGAGTTTTAACCTCTTGCCCTGCAATTGATGGTAATGACCAAGGGATCTCTCTTTGACTGAAACATTTTGGCATCATAGTCCCATCCAGTATAACCAGAGTATGTCACCAGAAGTCAGCTGGATCATTGAGGCTGTCAACAAATCTGTGTTTCCTTACCGTAAAGGATTTTTAACTACTTCCGGAGTCGGAATGCTTGGAATTAGAAAACAGTATGTTTTGAATTCTGGAAAGCACACTAGTTGTTTATGCATATAAGCCTCCCTGAGATTAACATCTGTCAGGTAACCTACCTCTGAGCTCCAGCGGGACTTCAAGGACCTCAGATGTATAATTTGAAAACATATCAAATGAAATTGCTCTGCATGTCCTTCTGGTAACAAAGAAATGAAAACTCTCCCTCAGACTCAGGGGTTTTCCTCCTCAGGCTGAACTTAAAATTCCAGGAAGTTTGAATCTTCCCCAATGTAAAAAATGCTTTATCAAAACATCAGCATAAATATTAATAATACATCTTCTACAGTAAAAAGATACAGATAGAAAGAACACCAAACCTTAGAGAAAACACTTAAAAATAGTTGAGTTTTTGTCAGAAAAACAAAGTACAAAGGCAAAAGACAAACTGGGCACATGGGAAATATATAGACACACATATACACACACGTGTTATATACATGTGTATGTAATATATAATATACACAGTATATACAGACACACGTTTTTAAAAATTGTCCATTTAAACAACTCTCACACCAATCCACTAAATGGATAAAGCCCAGAAAGAGGCATTTATAAAAAAAGAAATACAAATTTTTTAAGTAGAAATTGCAAAACAATGAGATATGATTTTTCAAGTATCTATGGGCAAAGATTGAAGACAATGGAAAAACTCCAAAATTGGTACTGAAGTGGCAAAATATATACACTTTATTAAATGTAAATTTTTGTCAATTTCTTAATACAAATTCTATTACCATGTATCAAAATTTAAAAAGGCTGTGCCATACCTTTGAATGTATAATAGAAAAAACATTAACCAAATGTGTAATGATGGTCCATTTCTTGGGATATATGCTAAGAAAACATTGAACAGTTGCTTAGAGATGTTCACTATAGCACCACTTAGAACAATAATAAGTAATCTAAGTACCCAGAGTAGACAGTACTTGTTGAATTCAAACAACTCAATAGCAAAAAGAAATAGAATAATTCAACTTAAAAATGGGTAAAGGACCTGAATAGATTGTTCTCAAAACAAAACATACAAATGACCAACAGTCATGTAAATATATACTCAACATTATTAATCACCAGAGAAATGTAATTCAAACCTACAACAAAGTATCACCTCACATCTGTTACAATGGCTGTTAAAAAAAGAACAAAAGTAGTTCTGGTGAGGATAGAGAGAAATGGGAACCTCCCATCTTGCTGGTGGAAATGTACATTAATACAGTCATTATGGAAAACAGTTCCAGCAATCCCACTTCTGGCTATATATCCAAACAAAATGAAATCAGTATCTCAAAGAGATTGCTGCATTCCCATGTTCATCGTAACATTATTCACTATAGCCATATCATATTTTCTTTATTCATTTCTTGATGAATATTTCTATTGACTACTTAAATATTTCCATGATATATATGTATATAAACATTCCATTGAATATTTCCATATAACATATATGTATATATGAACAATCCATGATATATATACATATATAGCAATGTATCTATATCATACATATATATCGATATTTCCATATGATATATAACATACATATACAATATTCCATTGAATATTTCCATATGCTATATGTATATGAATATTCCATTGAATATTTCCATATGATATATATGTATGTATACCCCACAATATATATATTTATATATGTATAACCCATGATAAATACATATATATCATATTTTATTTATTCATTTATTGACAAATATTTCCATTGATTACTTGGCTATAGTGAAAAATGTTATGATGAACATGGGAATGTATCAATCTCTGTGAGATACTGATTTCATTTTGTTTGGATATACATATCGTGAGATGTACAACATATTTTATATACTATATGTATAGTGGGTTATATATACATGCATATATATCATATTTATGTATATATTTACATATGCACATACACACATATATACACAGGTATATACACAATGGAATATTAAGCCTTAAAAAAAGAAGGATATCTTCTTACTTAAGGAAACTCAGATAAACCTGAAGGACTGTGAAAATCGTCAGAATCAAAATGGCATCAATAATGTTGAGAGAAAACTCTGACAACCAGAGGCAGGCAAAGCCATGAAGGAGGGTTTTCACACCTGTTTGCCTGGTAATGAAAAGACTCTACACAAACCACAACCTTCCAGGAAGAACATTGAAACTTTACACAAAAAAATACTTTTGCAAAGACGTCTGTTCACCAACTGTTTGTCCACTCTGAAACTGTTTGTCCATTCTTGATATTGCTCTTTGCAGCTAAGGATGTTACTTTGAAACAATTGTGTAATCTTTTTCAATTTTTCCTTTCACAACTGAATTTGCATAGAGTTTACTATGGCACACATCTCCCCACACAATGCTTCATTCCCAAATAAACATCTTTTCTTTTAGAAAACTTCCCTCTATTATTTGGGTTGACAGAAGGTTATGATGCTAAGTAAAATAAACCTGGCACAGAAAGATAGATAACATATAATGTCACTTACATATGTAAAGTGACAAATTCATAAAAGCAGAGAGTATGAAGGTGGTTTTCAAGGCCTGGAATGTTGGAGAAAGGGAGAGATGTTGGTCAAAGTATAATCAGAATAAAATCTGAAGATATAAAGTATAGCATTACATAATAATACTGTATCATGTACTTAAAATTTAATAAAAGTGAATTGTATATGCTCTCACAACAAAGAAAGATGGTTCCAAAGAAAAACAGGAAAGCAATATTAAAAGACAATAAAAGAATCAGAAAAAAACTCCTTAAAGACTAAAATCATGAGAGAAAGAAATCATAAGTAGGAATATGAGGTTTAGGAAATTGTATGGAAATTAAAACAAATTTAAGTAGCATTAGAGATAAATCTGACAAAAGACCTTCAAGACCTCTACACTGAGAACTATAAAACAATACCATGAGAAATTAAAGAAGATGTAATTAATAGAGGTATAACATACTCATGAATTAGGAGGCTAAGTGTCATTTAAAACGTCAGTTCTCCCTAAACTGATCTAGAGTTTTAATATAATTCCAAAAAACAATTATCGGAGGGGGAGGTTGTAGAAATCAACAGGCTGATTCTAAGATTCATATGGATACACAAATAAATAGGGTCTTAGGAAATACTACTAATGGATTGAAGAACGCTTCAATATTCTACAAGCCCAGAGTAATGGGCTGCTCAGAATTATCCAACTCCATGACCCTAATGGGGAATCTGATAAAACACTAAACAAGTAAGGATAACTATTGAAAAATAAATTGGATAATTGATAACTATAAGAAAAGAAATAAATTAGATAACTGTTGACTATGAATGCAAGAAAAGCAAAAGTTTTTTAATAAAGGAAGCATGATTAAACACATTACTTTGTTTTTCAGAGAATCTGTACAGTTATGTTAATATAAATGAGTATTGTTTGATTATGGTATTACTCTGTTAGCAGGCTATTGGAAGAGACTTGAAGAGTGATCTATAAAAGCTAAATGCTCACCAGCCATAATAAGAAGTCACCAAAAAAAAAAAAAAAAAATCTAGAATTGACACATCAAGAAAGAACAATATAAGCATATTCTTTTTTAAGGTAAATACTAGAAAAAAAATCTGCTGAGTGTTCAAAGCAGTTATCATTTGGGATTCAGCTATGATGAAAGAGTAGAAAATGTAGAGGGATGATTGTTCTTACTTTAAACATGACAAGCTCCTCAGCACTTTAAACATTTTTAAACTTGTGCATGTATTATATTGATAAAAAATTAAAAGCAACAGAAAATTGACTGAAACAAACAAATGTTCCCTTAGCTTCTTTATAGCCTCTAGCTGTCATCTCTCTCCTGATCCCAAATTCTAATTTGGGAAATGCACAAATCACAAGTGGATATACCTCATACAATTCAATTGCTCCTCGAACACACAGCTCATTCTCCAATTGAAGCACTCGGGTCCACACTGTGTTGTTCACGTCCATCAGAACTGGCTGCGAGTTTATTTAACTACTGGCTGTGAAACACAGCTTTGAGAAAGTTCTGAAAAGCTCTGCCAGAAGTCAAGATCAATTATTCCTTTTTTTCCTACTACATTAAAATTAAATCAAATTGTTTTCAACAGTTAAATAAAGTGCTAAGTTGACAGTCTCCCTCATGAAATAAAAGAAAAGGAGGTGAGTTGAGGGAAGAGGGCAAATGAGAAATAAGAAGGGGAAAAAAATTAGAAAAACAAAAGGAATGCCCTTTGCTTCCCTTTTCATACTGAGCCTCATAAACATAAAAAGAATGTGAAGTAAAACAAGAAGCCAGATCCCTTTTGTCCCCTCACCGCTGTCTCGCTGTCTCGGACCAGTCACCTGGTACTATCGCTGTGTCGGAAAGGGGAGAGACCTCCAGCCACAAACTGAGAAGACGGGTGCTCAAGCAGGTGAGATTCTGCTAGGGACCAACCAGCTACTTGCAGTCTGGGAAACGGCTTCAACTTCACTTACAATTTTAAACTAGGAAATAATTACTAAAAAATTTAAAGTTAATAGTAGCAATTACAGGTAGCATTTATTGGGTATCACTCACTTATGACTTCCACAGTGCACATTAAATGCTTATTATCCACTTGGGCTTGTTCTAAGTGCTAAATGAGAAAATCCTGAAGTAGTGGGGCTTTACATAGCAATGCTAAGAGTGCAACAATAAAAAAATCAATCTATATAAAATATGCCGAGGGGTGGGAAATGCCAGTAATCCTGCAACAGTTCCCGTGGAGCTGGGGAAGAGTTGCTTAATTACATACAGGGTAATCAAGGGATGCCTTTCTGACAAGGTGGCGTTGAACAGCAACTCACTTGTGCTGACCAATCCCCGCACAAGGATAGTTACTTCCATGTTCGCTCTTCACAGACAATATGATCGTGTATCTGGAAAACACCAGGGACTCTACTACAAAACTCTTAAACGTGATCAAGGAATACAGCAGCGTCTCAGGTTACAAAATCAACATTCACAAATCGGTAGCCTTTACATGTACCAACAAACTGAAAAAACAGTTAAGGACTCTATTCCATTCACAGTAGTGCCAAAGAAGATGAAATATTTGGGAGTTTGTCTAACAAACGATGTGAAAGATCTCGATAAAGAGAACTATGAAACTCTAAGGAAAGAAATAGCTGAAAATGTTAACAACTGGAAAAACATACCATGCTCATGGCTGGGAAGAATCAACATTGTTAAAATGTCCATAATACCCAAAGCAATATACAATTTTAAGGCAATCCCTATTAAAGCTCCACTGTCATACTTTAAAGATCTCAAAAAAATAATACTTCGTTTTATAAGGAATCAGAAAAAACCTCGACTACCCAAGACATTACTCAGAAATAAAAACAAATCAGGAGGAATCACACTACCAGACCTCAGACTATACTCTGAATCGATAGTGATCAAAACAGCATGGTACTGGCACAAAAACAGAGAAGTAGATGTCTGGAACAGGATAGAGAACCAAGAGATGAATCCAGCTACTTAGCGTTATTTGATCTTTGACAAGCCAATTAAAAACATTCAGTGAGGAAAAGATTCCCTATTTAACAAATGGTGCTGGGTGAACTGGCTGGCAACCTGTAGAAGACTGAAACTGGACCCACACCTTTCACCATTAACTAAGATAGACTCTCACTGAATTAAAGATTTAAACTTAAGACATGAAACTATAAAAATACTAGAAAAGAGTGCAGGGAAAACTCTTGAAGAAATAGGTCTGGGTGAGTATTTTATAAGGAGGACCCCCCGGCAATTGAAGCAGCTTCAAAAATACATTACTAGGACCTGATCAAAGTAAAAAGCTTCTGCACAGCCAAGAACACAGTAAGCAAAGCAAGCAGACAGCCCTCAGAATGGGAGAAGATATTTGCAGGTTAAGTCTCCGACAAAGGTTTAATAACCAGAATCCACAGAGAACGCAAACGTATAAACAAGAAAAGAACAAAGTGATCCCATCACAGTCCCTGGGCAAGGGACTTGAAGAGAAACTTCTCTGAAGAAGACAGGCGCACAGCCTACAGGCATATGAAAAAATGTTCATCATCCTTAATCATCAGAGAAATGCAAATCAAAACTACTTTGAGATATCTAACTCCAGTAAGATTAGCCCATATCATAAAATCCCAAGACCAGAGATGTTGGCGTGGATGTGGAGAAAAGGGAAAACTTCTACACTGCTGGTGGGAATGCAAATTAATACATTCCCTTTGGAAAGATGTTTGGAGAACACTTAGAGATCTAAAAATAGATCTGCCATTCAATCCTATAATTCCTCTACTAGCTATCTATATACCCAGAAGACCAAAAATCACATCATAACAAAGATATTTGTACCAGAATGTTTATTGCAGCCCAATTCATAATTGCTAAATCATGGAAAAAGCCTAAGTGCACATCAATCCACGAATGGATTAATAAATTATGGTATATGTATACCATGAAATATTATGCAGCCTTAAAGAAATATGGAGACTTTACCTCTTTCATGTTTACATGGATAGAGCTAGAACATATTCTTCTTAGTAAAGTATCTCAATGGAAGAAAAAGTATCCAATGTACTCAGCCCTACTATGAAACTAATTTATGGCTTTCATATGAAAGCTATAACCCAGTTATAACCTAAGAATATGGGGAAGGGGGAGAGGGAGGGGAGGGAGGGGGGAGGATAGGTGGAGGGAGGGTGATTGGTGGGATTACACCTGTGGTGCATCTTACAAGGGTATATGTGAAACTTAGTAAATGTAGAATATAAATGTCTTAACACAATAACTAAGAAAATGCCAGGAAGGCTATGTTAACCAGTGTGATGAAAATGTGTCAAAAGGTCTATAAAACCAGTGTATGGTGCCTCGTGATTGCATTAATGTACCAGCTATGATTTAATAAAAAATAAATAAAACTATCAAATGACTAACTCTAAACCAAAAAGCACAATGTACATTTTGTGCATTGTGCACAATTCCCTAAGTCCCTCTTTGGAGAGACTGCTAATCTCTGTAGAGGTGGGGCTCTCCCTTGCTCATCAAGTTCAATAAGCCAGCTTTATAAGACTGGCTGTGTCTGCACAACAGTTCTAACAATTGAGAATTTTTAACATAAAACAGTATGAAATACGAGAAGACTGGATGAGAGCACCTAAGGATTGGTACAGAAAAAAGAATTTAAGAGGCCTGAGAAGCAAGTCCTGGGGCAGTCCAGCATTTAGAAGTCTGCCCCAAAGATGAGAAGGAACCAGCGAGGGAAAGGAGAAGGGCTTAGTCAGGGAGGTTGAAGGAGAAACAAGAGAGCGTTTGCCCCGGGAGCTAAGGAGTTTTAAATTTAACAAGATTGGATGTGAATACAAATGGATTGGCTAAGCTGGGAGTAGGCAAATTGTATTCGGAAGTCAATAAGAGGCATGAAATAAATTAAGGGTGAACTGGATGAGCCAAGTAGTCTTCAACCATGGTCCTTGGCACAGAGAAATGGCCGGAAGGGATTTATCCACGTGCTAATTCTAAATAAAATAGCAACGTGTCATAGCATATAAAAATAGCTCCTGAACCAAAAGATGTGTGAGGCTGTGTTCTCTCGATTACCTGTTTTCTCAGCTTCTGCACGTCTCGTCGTCTGCTTCAGCTGCATTCATCTTTCTCTTTAATCAGTCTTTCTTCTGCTTGGCATGATCTACTTCCATTCACTTTATTGAGCTGTCAGTGATAGAATCAAATTTAGAATAGGCAGGCACCAAGCAAAGGGACCAATGGAAAACCAAAAGGAAACCCATAAAAGACCCAAACCACAAGGACCTCTTCACGTACACAGAGGATTTGGGCAGCACAAATCTTACCACATACGAATGAGACAAAAATCACATAATGGTAGAATTGGAAAGGACTTTGGAGATCACGTAGTTCAGAGGCACCTGAGCCACTTTGGAAGTAAAGAAAATGAACTGCAGAGAAATTAACTGATATTCTGAAAGTCAGTGAGCCAAACAGCAGCGGATCTGGAACAAGCCTGACTCCCTGTGTAATGGTTCTTTTCTCTAAACTAAAATATATTATAAATATTAACGTCAAGTAAAATAGACAATCACATGCTATCTCTCAAGACCTTTCAAATGAAATTAACTTTCTTATATAAACACCGAATGCATGTTGAATTATTTCAGTATGCTTAATATTGTGCAGTGAATATTTTCACCATAATCCAGGGCTCAATTACTTTCCATTCCTAAGGCAGGAAGCATCAGTGATCATTTCCAAATTTCCAGAATGTGAAAAGGATGTTGAATGAACAGGTTTAATTATTTGAAAATTCAAGCAAAAAAATTCATGAAGTAAAACTTATTAGCAAAAATGTGTGAATTCAGTGGGTTACACTTTATTAGATCATAACTGTGTACCTTAATGCATTTATGGGGTACAATGTGCTGATTTTATACACAATTTGGAATGTTTACATCAAATTGGTTAACATAGACTTCACCTCACTTATTTAATTTATTGTTCAGTCAAAGACAAGGAGTGTTTTCCCCGAGCCTAGAAAACATTTTTCAGATGTAACTCCAGTTAAAATTATAACCAAATCATAGTTAACGTTATCTTAAATACTGTTGTAATGTGTACATTTTTAAATAGTCTTTTATCGTTGAACGAGACAATCTCTTCTTGCTATGACCTAACTTGGTAACATATCTTATTAATATTTTCCCTTTCCTGAGTATTATTTCTTGGCTTGTCTTGGCGGGTACGGATTTTTTTCTGGATTTCTCAAATCTTGGAAATCTTTATCAAAAGACTTTCATTGTTGTACTTTTTATCAAATCTAGTTATCTTTTGATTTGACCTTTATAAAGCCATAAATGGGAAAATTTCAGGCTTATTTTAAACATGAGATTAATTAATGGGATTATAATATATCATTTGTACATGGGATTGCTCTTTAAGGATGTAAGGCAACTTAAAAAATACCATGCAATTACACAAGTACTTTTAAAATAAGTAAAAAAAAAAAAAAAAAAAAAACTTAAGATGGAGCAAAGAATAAAATTAGTACACCAAGTACACGTAGTGAAATTATGTGGATATACATGTGACTCTAAGATTTTTCTATCAGCCAAAGAAAAGAAATAGATACAGGTAGTATATGTTTACAGTGGCCATTCAAAGAAAAAGCACAGTATAAAACACACATGGTCCTGTGACTGAGACCAGGAAAAAATCCTTCTAAGGCATTATCCTGAAGAGATGCTATGCAATACATGGCATAGAAGTAGTACCTTTAACATTCTCATAGGAAATAAAACCAAAAGCTTCACAAAACGTTTCTTCTGATACCCTCTAAGTACAAATTTAGTATTAGGTTGGCAGTAAGTAGAAGGGAGATGGAGATGACTAAGTCAGTCGAGTGCTGCCCCTTCTCAAATCTCACACAGGAGCAGTCGTGAATTCTTACCAGTTGCACTTTCACAATTTCTCTAAGTAGCCCTCTCCTGGGTTCGACTTCATTTCTCGCCTGATTTATTCTGTAGCTCCCTAACTGTTGTCTCCACCCTGAATTCTCGCCTTCCCAATCCATCCAGGCAGCTCCCAGAGAGATCTTTCTGAAGCATTGTTCGGAAGCTGTTTTATACAGGACCCTGAAAGTGAGGTTTTACTAAACTTTTTATATCGGACAGTTCATGGTCTGGCTCTGACACGGTGGCACAGAGGGGATGTAGGGTACGTAACTCAGTGTAGTTTGGGGATTGAAAAACAACGGAAATCTCGAGCCCCATCTGAAGACGGTTGCAGCTACCTAGCCACAGCCAAATGTTGCCATGGACCAGTGTGGCCCTGACACCTCGAGAGAAGCCAGAAATCTCTATTTTTATATAAAACCTCCTGATTGTTAAATGCAGGTAACTCATTCAAAAGAAAAGTTGCTGTTTTTCAAGGTAATAAAAATATGTCTTCAGAAGAGACTAAGAAGCACGAGTGAGGACGTGGGTCCTCTCACGCGGCCCTTTCCCACCTGCAGCTGGACCACACCCTCTGTCCCCGTCTTCCGCACCTGCCCTGTCCTATTCCTTCTGAATGCCCAGATTGGTGCCTGCCCATCAAGGCCTGATGCAAAAACCAATTCTACTAAGCTGTTCCTGAATCAGTTGAATGTTAACTACTTGTCCTCTCCAAACTTTCATAATATTTGAACACTACCCTTTTTATGGCAGCAAACATTATGCTAAGTTTGGTAATTATTTGCATGTACGATTTTTCTCTTCAATTAAATAGTCAGGAGTGCACGGGCCATGTAAAATTCAACTCTGAATACTCCACAGTAAACTACATAGTCCTTCACCCAATGAATGCTCAAGTGCTTAAGAATTAATTATTGCTAATTTTTTATGGCAGGATTAAAATGTTGAGCTATACCCATTACAGTCTAGAGTTTTGTTTTCAGCACTTAGAAGTCATGTGTTAGACAGACGGCTCTCCTTCCCCCTTTGTAGTTTATGTACATATTTCAGATAGGGAACTCTCCAGCATAACATCAATTTCCTTAGCACTGAGTTCTTTATTTTCCCATGAAATGAAGGTTTTCACTCCCTCAAGCACATCCTTAAAATATCTTGACTCTGCATGTAATGTTTAGATTGTTTTATAAACCAATTTTAGGCCTGTGATATATCGGTACCATTTGTCTGCAAACACAATATCTTTAAACCAATGTGAGTTGACCTGAATATTTTCACAAACTGAGCAGTAACATCATTTTAAATTTATCCAGTGGCTATTTTAAAGTTCTGAATATTTTCCTAAATTAGGTCAGTTTATATTGAAATACACTTTTTCAAAATATTTATATGTTTGAGATTAAGAGAACAGATTTCTAAAAGCCACTTCTGTAACCTGGGCACCCAATAGCCCCATACAATGGTCACTTCTTCACATTCATAGATCAACTGTCCCCATCAAGGCCCTTCCTCTTGAGAGATTTCAAAATATACCACCAATCACAAGGGAACTTAACCATAATTCAAACTTTAGAAACAAAGGCATAAAAATGGTTTTAAATCCAGCCTATAGAATAATCCAGTCCTGAAGCTCTACTGTCCCTCCACCAAAGAGTGGGAAGGGCAGAGTTCCCTGAATGTGACATAAGAAAGAAGGGATTTGAGCACAGATGAAATATCACAGGACTTAGGAAGACTTGGGTTGATATTTAAATTTGAGTAGCTGAAGTTCAAACTGGCATTTTCACCATTGAAGCTGCATATTTAAGGAGAGTAAGTAAGAAAACTCCAAGTACTGAAAACTGAAATTCTCTCATGAACAGTCATTCTATTTGAAAAATTAGAGGCTTGTCAAAGAACAGTCATAACATTTACAAAAACGCAGGGACAGAGTAAAGTAATGACAAAACCCACGAGAAGGCTTTTTGGTCCTTCTTACTAAGTAGAATAGATGTGTAAATGTGCTGTCACGTACTTTTCAAGTTTGAGACTTGCTTGAAGAGCTTTAACTCCAAATTCAATCTCTATGTGAAGGAGTCAATGAGAACTCTGGTCTAACACATCTGTATAGTCTCTGGAAACAGATGGCAACAAAAGCATTTATGATCTGCTGATGATTTTACATTTTAACCCTTTACACCTGCATCTATTCTCTCTGTAGAACTTACTGCAAGTGCCTGGCAGCCTAGCTCCCAGGCAGTCAGCTAGGAGGTCTTAAGATGATGGGACGATATCACAAGTAAAAGTTCATAAAATGCACGCATGTAAACATATAGGTACACGTATATACACATATTTGTTTAAATCAGATAAACATAAATCTATCCATGGTAATCCTGACAGAATTTTAATTGGCTCCATCCACAATCTCTTTCTAATAAATGTAATATGAAACATCAGAGGTTAAAATGATAGTTGGTGTCTAAAAGTAATCAGGTGGCAAATAAAAACCGCTTTGCGTTAAGTGTCTCCTGTGAAGCAATAAAAAGCCTGTGTAATGGGAGGCTAAAACGTTGGAAAGAAATGTCAAGTTGAGAAATGCTTTGACATAAAGATAATGCCCAAATAAAAGGAAAGAATACTTGGGGAGAGGAAACAATTGAAAAAAAAAATTATGTGTATTATAGAGGCTTCTGTACACATTTAAGGCATAACCGGGCTGGTAAAGGTTTCAGAAAATGATGAAATATTTGGTTGATTTTTATAGAGGAACAAAAAAGAAAAGCTCACTGAAAAGTCACCATTTAGAATGCCAGATTCAAACCAGCTTCAAATTTTTTTTAATTTATTTTTTTTTATTGTTAAATCATAGCTGTGTACATTTGTGCAATGAAGGGGTACAATGTGCTGGTTTCATACGCAATCTGAAATATTCTCATCCAACTGTTCAACATAGCCTTCACGGCATTTTCTTAGTTATTGTATGTAGACATTTGTATTCTGCATTTAGTAAGTTTCGCCTGTACCCATTCTAAGATGCACCGTAGGTGTGGCCCCACCCATTACCCTTCCTACACCCTAACCTCACCCCTCCCTTCCCCTCCCTTGGCCCTTTCCCCATATTCTTGTGCTATAGTGCACATCGACCCAACTTCAAACTTTTATGTTACATGGAACTTTTTATTAAAATTTCAATCTAAATGTGGCAAGCAGAATAGTGCCCCCCTCTGTAAGATGCCCACATTCTAATTCCTAGAAACAGAGCCTTGTTACTTTATATGACAAAAGGAATTTTGAAGCTGTAATTAAGAGTCTTGATATAGAAAAAGTATTCTGGGTCATCTGAGTGGACTCAGTCTAATCACATGGGGATTTAAAAACAGAGAACCTTTACCAGGTGAAGTCAAATGGAGATGTAACCACAGAAGAATGAGATTGGGGTGACACAGTTGGGTTTTTTGCTATTTGAAAATATTAAGGGGACCCAAATGTTTGTTACATGGATAGCTTTCATAATGCTTAAGTCGGGGCCATTAGTGTGCCCAAGATCCAAATAGTGTTCACTGTACCTATTGGATAGGTTTTAACCTCTTGCCCCCCCTTAATTCCCAATGACTTTTATCTCTGTGTGTGCCCAGGATAACCACTATTGATTTTGAAGATGGAAGAAGGGGACCCGGAGCCATAATTCTGGTGGCCTTTACAAACTGAAAAGGCAAGGAAACCAGCTATCCCCAGAGCTTCCAAAAAGGAACGGAGTCCTGGGAACACTTGGTCTCACTTCTTGAAGACCCTATTAAATCACTACATTTGTGTTCATTTATTGTAGCAGAAATAGAAAATTAATATGTGGCAATAAATTCCAAAGCATGTATTTTTAAATCATAACATTTTCAAAATTTACATTAAACTGCAAGCAAAAAGAATTTTTAAATAGCTGTCTCAATTATATAGTAGGGTGATCTGCCATATTGCATATTAAAATATATGATAACAAAATAAGCTTTTGGAAATTTCTTTTTTTTTTTATTAAATCATAGCTGTGTACATTGATATAATCATGGGGCATCATTCACTAGCTTCACAGACCGTTTACCAAGTTTCACATATACCCTTGTAAGATGCACCGCTGGTGTAATCCCACCAATCCCCTTCCCTCTACCCACCTCCCCCCTCCCTCCCCTCCCTTTCCCCCTTCCCCCTATTCTTAGGTTGTAACTGGGTTATAGCTAAAGAAACTTAAACCTCTTCGCCAAAGCAACCAGGCTGCCAATCTCCTCCCTAATGAATAACCTAGCAAAAGTAAAAATACTTTACCATGAAAAACCCACTTGAATCTTATCTTATGGCTAAGATATTAAATATGATGTGTAGAGAAGCAGTAGATGGGTATCAGGAATAGAGACCCAGAACTCAGAGAAGGAGGTGTGGTGGGAATACACGGTTCAGAAAGAAACCGGCAGATCATCAGCACCGTTCAAATACCACCAGATGTGCAGAGCCTGGAACTCCAGCCCAGCCTGCTGGATTAACTCTGTACCCATGCCAGAGTTATATTTTCAGATTTTCCCCAGGAAGGCAGGTAACAAGCCACCTTCAAAGACAGCAGCAGCGGCATAGGGTGAGGTGATGAGACCTTTCTTTACACCTGACTCCCAGGGGATGGGGGTGCTAAGTAACGTTAATTGTTAACTGTTATGTTGTGTTTGAGAAAACATATAGTATATACTATAGCACTAGGAGCACAGACTCTGAAACCAGGTACCTGGCTTCGTAATCCCAGCTCAGCAATTAATGAGCTGATACACTTGGGTAAATCATTCAACTCTGCTAAGCCTCAGTGTCCTCATCTGTAAAGTCACAAGGGGCAACCCACCATAAAATACTAAGAAGAGTGGACGGTCAGTAGTAAGTGTTCACTAAATGGTGACCATGGTTTGGAACAGGCACATATTTTAGGTTGTGAATGCATCCTTCAAAGTTCATGTGTTGTTATCTTAATCCCCAAAGCACCAGGACTGGAACATGGGGCCTAGTGTGAGGGGATTTGGTCGTGAGGGCACTGCCCCCACAAATGTGCTAATGTTGTTATCTTGAGAGTGGGTTTGTTATTGTTAGAGTGGGTTTGTTGTGAGTTCAGCCCTCTCTTGGTGCCTCACTCTCACCCTCACCTGCCTTTCTGCAGCGGGGTGATTCAGTGCGGAGGCTCTACCAGGTAACTGCAACTGTGCTCTTGAACCACCCAGCCCCCAGGCCTGTCGGCCAAAAAAAATTCTGTTCATTATAAATTACACAATCTGTAGAATTTGTTATAGCAGCATAAAACAGACTAAGACACGCATGATCCACTTTTAATGTAGTTTTCACTAGTGTTTGAAAAATGTTCCCTAGATATCTAAACATACCTATTCTTTACCTTTCAAAGATGCTCCATGAAATAAAATGAAAATTCCTATGTGCTTTCCATTGACATCCAAACTCTTTGATCAATGACTGGTATTAGGCATGCAGACCATAAAAATCTTTACGATTGTTAAAATGGCTACTGTTTCTCTGCTGGTATGTATTGGATTATTCAAAGCTGCAGGAAAATGGGGATATAAAATATCAATTAAAAACTTCTTCCAGGAAGGCTATGTTAACCAGTGTTGTGTCAAACGGTCTATAAAACCAGTGTATGGTGCCCCATGATCACATTAATGTACACAGCTGTGATTTAATAAAAAATAAATAAATAAATAAAAACTTCCTTTTTTATTCTCCCTGGCTCTTTGCTGATTTCTCCCTCCTTCTGGTGGCTAAACAAAAAGGGCATAGATCAATGCAGAAACTGCTGTCTGTAAAAAGAAAAAAACGATCATACTGATTCCAAAATAACAAAATTCAAATAGGATTTTACCACTCGGTGTTAGAACCTAAATTCAGCAATGAATCAGTGCTAATCTTGTAGCTTTTTTTGTCAGTCTTCAAGGATATGAAGATAAATGAACATTTGAGCCTAGAGTTTGGAAAATGAAGGTGTTCGTCTTCACTAAATACAGGGTAGCATTAGCTAGTCCAGTCATGGAATTAGGGAGATGGGAAGACGAGGGTTTGGAAATTCCAGTAGTCTCCTTGTTCCCATAAGATTTGTTAAGGAATAGAACTCTGAGATGTGCCCTTTGTGCTGGGAACTGAGGAGAGCCGTAGAGAAAAGGCAGAGAGACGCAACCAAACAGAAAGAGGTCAGGAAAGGAAACGCCGGGCGCTGTCTGGGTCTTGTCCCTCTTTCTCAGTCCCAGGAATGAAAAGGACGCAGCAGTTGGCATGCACATGGGGGGTGGGGGAGCAGACAGCATGAATGATGGAGATGCTCAGCCCACACCAAGGTGAGGGAAGCAGAAGCAGGGGCTGTAGAGTGGATTTTTTTCTAGAAGCCTAAAGAGCCAGGGCAATATGACATCCAATAATTAATAAGTATCTAATGAATAGAGTAGCCAAAAGACAGTAATAGTGTCTTTCAAGATACCAATAGTGAAATACAGTCTGTCCAAAAATTAGACCAGGATTTAGATAAGCACCCCCCAACCCCGTTCCCCATAGCAGAACCCTCACCATAGATGTCCTTGGTGCTGTGGGAGATGAGGAATGAGGCTCAGAGAGAGGGAGAGAAGAGGAGAAAAAGGAGAAGAAGAGGGAAGGGCAGGAGGACGGATGTGGGAGATGAACAGAGACCTTCCAACTAAGCAATGCTGGGAACCAGACAGTGGCTAAGCCAACTATCCTCAAACTGGACTACAGAAACAGTGCTGGGAACCAGACAGTGGCTCAGCCAACTATTCTCAAACTGGACTACAAAAGCAGTGCTGGGAACCAGACCGTGGCTAAGCCAACTATCCTCAAACTGGATGACAAAAACAGTGCTGGGAACCAGACAGTGGCTCAGCCAACTATCCTCAAACTGGACTACAGAAACAGTGCTGGGGTACCAGATAGTGGCTAAGCCAACTATCCTCAACCTGGACGACAAAAACATACTTGGACCCACAGGCTTGAGAACAACTGTTTCAAACTGGAAGTGATTAAAATATCTAGAAATAAAAATTATAAATCATCTACTGAGAAGCTGTAATGAAGATGCTCAGAAAGGTCAGTAAGTTATTAGAAAAAATAGAATTCTATTTTGCCCATGATGAATTTCAGACATACTACCCATTACTCAGAAATAAAAACAAAGCAGGAGGAATCACGCTACCAGACCTACTATAAATCGATAGTGATCAAAGCAGCATGGCACTGGCACAAAAACAGAGAAGTAAATGTCTGGAACAGAATAGAGAACCAAGAGATGAATCCAGCTACTTACCATTATTTGATCTTTGACAAGCCAATTAAAAACATTCAGTGGGGAAAAGACTCCCTATTTAACAAACGGTGCTGGGTGAACTGGCTGGCAACCTGTAGAAGACTGAAACGGGACCCACACCTTCCACCATTAACTAAGATAGACCCTCACTGGATTAAAGATTTAAACTTAGGACATGAAACTATAAAAATACTAGAAGAGAGTGCAGGAAAAACCCTTGAAGAACTCTTTCTGGGTGAGTATTTTATGAGGACACCCCCGGACAATTGAAGCAGCTTCAAAAATACACTACTGGGACCTGATCAAAGTAAAAAGCTTCTGCACAGCCAAGAACACAGTAAGTAAAGCAAGTAGACAGCCCTCAGAATGGGAGAAGATATTTGCAGGTTATGTCTCTGAGAAAGGTTTATTTGCAGGTTATGTTTCCGACAAAGGTTTAATAACCAGAATCCACAGAGAAGTCAAACGTATAAGCAAGAAAAGAACAAGTGATCCCATCACAGTCCCTGGGCAAGGGACTCGAAGAGAAACTTCTCTGAAGAAGACAGGTGCACGGCCTACAGACATATGAAAAAATGCTCATCATCTTTAATCATCAGAGAAATGCAAATCAAAACTACTGTGAGATATCATCCCTCCAGTAAGATTAGCCCATATCACAAAATCCCAAGACCAGAGATGTTGGCATGGATGTGGAGAAAAGGGAATACTTCTTCTGCTGGTGGGAATCCAAATTCCCTTTGGAAAGATGTTTGGAGAATGCTTAGAGATCTAAAAATAGATCTGTCATTCAATCCTATAATTCCTCTACTAGCTATATATCCAGAAGACCAAAATCACATTATAACAAAGATATTTGTACCAGAATGTTTATTGCAGCCCAATTCATAATTGCTAAGTCATGGAAAAAGCCCAAGTGCCCATCGATCCACGAATGGATTAATAAATTGTGGTATATGTACACCAAGGAATATTATGCAGCCTCAAAGAAAGATGGAGACTTTACCTCTTTCATGTTTACATGGATGGAGCTGGAACATATTCTTCTTAGTAAAGTATTTCAAGAATGAAAGAAAATGTATCCAATGTACTCAGCCCTACTATGAAACTAATTTATGGCTTTCATATGAAAGTTATAACCCAGTTATAACCTAAGAATATGGGGAAGGGGGAGAGGGAGGGGAGGGAGGATGGGCAAAGAGAGGGTGATCGGTGGGATTACACCTGCGGTACATCTTACAAGGGTACATGTGAAACTTAGTAAATGTAGAATATAATTATCTTAACACAATAACTAAGAAAATGCCAGGAAGGCTATGTTAACCAGTGTGATGAAAATGTGTCAAATCATTTATAAAACCAGTGTATGGTGCCCCATGATCACATTGATGTACACAGCTATGATTTAATATTAATAAAAAAAGTAAAAAAAAAGTTTTTTTTCCCCAAAACTAAACTTTCATTTTCCAAACATCAGGACAAAATGTAAGGGAAAGTACATATTTCAATTAAATAAAATTTAGCCATGTGCGTTTTCCCATGAAATAAGTACCTTCTGCCTTAGCACCTTGGTCAAGTCTTGTTAAATTAAGAAGGTGGAACTAATGATCTAAATTCTCATCCAACTCAATAATTTAACAACAAGATAGAAAGCTCCTCTCAGGTCTTCATTTACAATCAAGGGCATAATTAAGGCACTTAAGAAATATGAGACTAGCTTCCCTCAAGGAATTTAACCATTCTAGGTTCAAAAGTGTCCAAACATTTCAATGTTTAAGGTGTTGGTGAAACGACTATTTTGTAAGTTGATTTAGGTTTACCTACCAGTCTTTCTTTGACCCAGGATTAATCCATCAATCATACAAGGATAAATGAGCTCACACCAGGAGGTCTCTCTAATAATAGAATTAAACTGTAGTGTGCCATTAAGCCGCTTCTTTGATTGAATGGAACATTACAGCAAGTTTCACACATTACAAACTACCTTCCTCCTAGAAGTTAAAGCTTCCCTCTGGAAAAATAAAATGTGTTATTTATTTTGCTTAATAAAGACTTTCCTGAATAGCAGTATTCCAGTATTAGCAAATTTGAAAACTCTATAAATCCCCAGAGATCTCCTAAGTCCTAAGTCTCTTTTAAATCTCACAGAATGTGATTCCTGGTGATTTACTATAAATCCCCAATGCAGCCAGGACATGTTAATGCATTTGGTTCGATAGGAATTTCTTTTTTTTTTTTTTTTTATTGTTGGGGATTCATTGAGGGTACAATAAGCCAGATTACACTGATTGCAATTGTCAGGCAAAGTCCCGCACAGCTATCATGTTTTCCAATATATGATCCCATTCACATCTGCTATAGGGTTCGGAGGAGTGGCAGGCATTGGCAATATTGTAAAGTGCTCTTGAAGCAATAGAAAAGGAAAAAAAAAAGTCATAATTTTCTATGGGGATAATATCTATGCCACACTGACACTTTTAAATGTTTTCAATAGTGTTGATTTATTGGAAAGCTTAGAAAGGCAGTGCTTAGAACCAGCTTTCGCCATAAAAATCGCAGTGACAGAGAGTAACTTTTACATCTTTCAAACTGTCCATTGTGAAAGATTTTTTCATTACGATGAAGGTGTTTAGAGGTTTTTGATTTAATGTAAAATGATAACTCCCTTGAGTCTCAGACTTCTGGAAAGAACAAACAATGAAACGTAACCATCCCCGAGTGAGTTCAGTAATGGAATGCGAGTGACTGTCCATGGCAACAAAGTACTTTCCCGACTTGCTTGAGCTCCGAAATGTGAAATTCAGGTTCTCACAAATTAAAATTTATTTACAAATATATTGTTTTAACCTTGGGTTTTCAAAAGAAGACAAGCTGGAGCTCCCCTCTATCCATCACTGTTATTGTGGTTAATACAGGCAGTTTCCTCTTTAACTTGAGACTAGGAAAACAAAGGCAGCCCTAGAAGGCTGACATTCGGCAAGATGCTTTGAGAAGCCAGCTTTGGGGGCCCGTCATGTTTTAAATCATGAAAGTTGGCAATCCAGGATATCTTAGAGACAGTTGTTTTAATAACATGTTGTTTGTTTTTTACAGTTAAATTAGGGAGTTAATTAAATTAAAATTAGGGGAGTTCCTTTGAAAATACCATGTGTGATTATTTTTCCACCACTCTTGATGTCCCCTCCTAAAAGAGACTTCCAGGCCCGCTTAAGCACCTACTTTCACAGCCCTTACAGGGCAAAACGTCAACCCAGCATGGAGTGGCCAGCTGTCCTTGTCTGTCCTGGAGTGCAGGGTTTTCTAAGGCGCCAGATTTTCAGGGCTAAACCCCGGAAGAAAAACCCTACAGAAGTTTCCTAACTTCAGGGTAAGCCAAGCTTACCTGGAAGGTTTGTTATAAGTCATATTTCTGGGCCAAAACTCCATACTTCTTTGTTCAGAAAACCTACTATAGGCTTTAAGAATACGCATTTCTAAAGAAAAAATCCCAAGTGATTCTGACACTGCATGTCCAAAAACCACACAGCAAGAAGCCAATGGCATGCGCAGCACTCTCCTAGCCTTGATTATCTCAAGGGTGCATGGTTGTTCCAAACTGACCTTATTAGAACACCTCTCATAACAAGTTGACACTGGAACTCAAGGTCTTATAGCAATTACCTTAGTCACATAAAGGATTCTACATTTGACACCAGGTACATGGAGAAAAGGAGATGTGGACTAATACCTTTCCTGTCTTGGTACACAATATATTTCCAGTTCCTGATTTCAGGCCTTCAATGGGGCTCAGCTGTTTTTGTGTCTGTCTAATGCTACGAGGTTTCTTCATGCCCACTGATAAATTACTGTTTTCAACTTCAGCCACTCTGAGGGGCTTATGTCACATACGCCAATGTAACCCTGATTAAAACAAAATGGACCAAATGATGGTTTGTAAAAAATAGGGAAGAAGATTCTAAGCCCAAGAAAATACTATATTGGCTCTGAGCAACTTTAGTCTCTTCTATAACTTTTTTTAACTGTCAGAAAACCTAATCATTTATATTATGACAGAGTTTGAAAATATGTTGCAACTTCTTATATAAATACTTCAATTAAATAAGGAAAGGGCTATAAGGAGAAAGAAATAAAAGGAAAAATTACCAACTCAGGTTAATGAAGGATGTCCAAAGAGGGAATTTTATCATAATGCCTGGGCCTTTGGAAATCTCATCAGACTTAGAATTTTTGAGTAAATGATGGATTAGACTAAATAGGCTTGAATTCCATGGAATTGTACAGGCACCTGCCACAGCGAAAACTGAGAATGTTACGTTTTATTAATTGTAAGGGGAAACATGTTTTGAACACTATTGAAGAGAAGTCTGCAAGTAGAGTACTTTACAGCCTGGGTCACTACTCTGCCTCAGCTTCATACCACAACAAAATTACCAGGTTGGTTTTAAAGACCGTTAAGAAGATGACTTTGAAAAATCTCCCTCAGTTAAATTCTGCTAATACTGACAGTTCACTGCCTGGAAAAATGCCTTTTCACTTTGAAAATAATCTCTGATACTTCATTTCCGTTTCTTTCCTTTAACCTGGAAAACGACTGTTGAAGAGTAACAGCAGTCGGCTGTCGAGGGAGGCCATCACGAGCCTGCCTCTGCTCATATCCCCTTTGGTCCTCTGAAACTACATCAAGCATAGTGTTTCTTACTCTCAACCTACCAATTTCTGAATTTCTTGATTTATTAAACATTAGCCGGTGATCTATTCTCCTAAATACATTCGATATTTACTCTCATGAGTCTCTAATTATTTTGCATAGTCAATATCTTTCTAAAATGCACCTCCTTGGCTGTGACCGCTGGGTTCATCTCTTATTTTTTTCACTTTATTTTTTTCTTTATCTTTTCTACATTTCAGAATAGTGCTGGGGTGCAAAAGTTTGGGCTATGTGAATGGCTTTTGTACAGTTGAGTCAAAGTTACAAGTGCTTCTCTCACCTGGATAGTGTGCACGGTACTCATTAGGTGTGAATTGACCCTCCTCTCCCACCCCCTCCCACCTGCTTACTATTAAATGTGCACATGGGTGTTGACCAATTCGTTCCAGTTTATGGTAAGTACACATGATGTTTCTTTATCCATTCTTACAAACCTTCACTTAGAAGAATGCACTATAATTCTATCCAGGTTGTTGCAAACGGTACTGGCTCACCATGTTTTTTTGTGGCTGAGTAGTACGACCTGTTATACAGATGCCACATTCTCTTAATCTGTTCATGTATTAATGGGCACTTGGGTTGGTTCCATGTCTTTGTTATTGTGAATTGGGCATCCAATAAACATGCGACTGCACATGTTCTTTTTTTTTTTTTTTTTTTAATATATTTTTTTTTTATTGTTGGGGATTCATTGAGGGTACAATAAGCCAGGTTACACTGATTGCAATTGTTAGGTAAAGTCTCTCTTGCAATCATGTCTTGCCCCCATAAAGTGTGACACACACCAAGGCCCCACCCCCCTCCCTCTGTCCCTCTTTCTGTTCCCCCCCATAACCATAATTGTCATTAATTGTCCTCATATCAAAATTGAGTACATAGGATTCATGCTTCTCCATTCTTGTGATGCTTTACTAAGAATAACGTCTTCCACGTCCATCCAGGTTAATATGAAGGATGTAAAGTCTCCATTTTTTTTAATGGCTGAATAGTATTCCATGGTATACATATACCACAGCTTGTTAATCCATTCCTGGGTTGGTGGGCATTTAGGCTGTTTCCACATTTTGGCGATTGTAAATTGAGCTGCAATAAACAGTCTAGTACAAGTGTCCTTATGATAAAAGGATTTCTTTCCTTCTGGGTAGATACCCAGTAATGGGATTGCAGGATCAAATGGGAGGTCTAGCTTGAGTGCTTTGAGGTTTCTCCATACTTCCTTCCAGAAAGGTTGTACTAGTTTGCAGTCCCACCAGCAGTGTAAAAGTGTTCCCTTCTCTCCACATCCATGCCAGCATCTGCAGTTTTGAGATTTTGTGATGTGGGCCATTCTCACTGGTGTTAGATGATATCTCAGGGTTGTTTTGATTTGCATTTCTCTAATATTTAGAGATGATGAACATTTTTTCATGTGTTTGTTAGCCATTCGTCTGTCGTCTTTAGAGAAAGTTCTATTCATGTCTCTTGCCCATTGATATAAGGGATTGTTGGTTTTTTTCATGTGGATTAATTTGAGTTCCCTATAGATCCTAGTTATCAAGCTTTTGTCTGATTGAAAATATGCAAATATCCTTTCCCATTGTGTAGGTTGTCTCTTTGCTTTGGTTATTGTCTCCTTAGCTGTACAGAAGCTTTTCAGTTTAATGAAGTCCCATTTGTTTATTTTTGTTGTTGTTGCAATTGCCGTGGCAGTCTTCTTCATGAACTCTTTCCCCAGGCCAATATCTTCCAGTGTTTTTCCTATGCTTTCTTGGAGGATTTTTATTGTTTCATGCCTTAAGTTTAAGTCCTTTATCCATCTTGAATCAATTTTTGTGAGTGGGGAAAGGTGTGGGTCCAGTTTCAGTCTTTTACATGTAGACATCCAGTTCTCCCAACACCATTTATTGAATAGGGAGTCTTTCCCCCAAGGTATGTTCAAGATTAGGTGGTTGTAAAATGTTAGTTCCATTTCTTGGTTTTCGATTCGATTCCAAGTGTCTATGTCTCTGTTTTTGTGCCAGTACCATGCTGTCTTGAGCACTATGGCTTTGTAGTACAGACTAAAATCTGGTATGCTGAACACCAGCTTTATTTTTGTTACAGAGAACTGCCTTAGCTATATGGGGTTTTTTCCGGTTCCATACAAAACGCAGAATCATTTTTTCCAAATCTTGAAAGTACGATGTTGGTATTTTGATAGGAATGGCATTGAATAGGTAGATTGCTTTGGGAAGTATAGACATTTTAACAATGTTGATTCTTCCCATCCATGAGCATGGTATGTTTTTCCATTTGTTAATATCCTCTGCTATTTCCTTTCTGAGGATTTCATAGTTTTCTTTATAGAGGTCCTTCACCTCCTTCGTTAGGTATATTCCTAGGTATTTCATTTTCTTTGAGACTATGGTGAAGAGAGTTGTGTCCTTAATTAGCTTCTCATCTTGACTGTTATTGGTGTACACAAAGGCTACTGACTTGTGGACATTGATTTTATATCCTGAAACATTACTGTATTTTTTGATGACTTCTAGGAGTCTTGTGGTTGAGTCTTTGGGGTTCTCTAAGTATAAGATCATGTCGTCAGCAAAGAGGGAGAGTTTGACCTCCTCTGCTCCCATTTGGATTCCCTTTATTTCCTTGTCTTACCTAATTGTATTGGCTAGAACTTCCAGCACTATGTTGAATAGTAAAGGTGACAGAGGACAACCTTGTCTGGTTCCAGTTGTAAGAGGAAAAGCTTTGAGTTTTACTCCATTCAGTAAAATATTGGCTGTGGGTTTGTCATAGATAGCTTCAATCAGTTTTAGAAATGTGCCACCTATGCCTATACTCTTCAGTGTTGTAATTAGAAAAGGATGCTGGATTTTATCAAATGCTTTTTCTGCATCTATTGAGAGGATCATGTGATCTTTATTTTTGCCTCTGTTAATATGGTGGATAACTTTTATAGACTTGCGTATGTTAAACCAGCCTTGCATCCCTGGGATGAAGCCTACTTGGTCATGATGAATGACATTTTTGATGATAAGCTGTAATCTATTGGCTAGGATTTTGTTGAGAATTTTCGCGTGTATGTTCATGAGTGAGATTGGTCTGAAATTCTCCTTTTTGTTTGGGTCTTTTCCTGGTTTTGGTATCAGGGTGATGTTTGCTTCATAGAATGTGTTGGGGAAGATTCCTTCTTCCTCAATTTTTTGGAATAATTTCTGCAGTCCAGGAATAAGCTCTTCCTTGAAGGTTTGATAGAATTCTGGAGTGAAGCCATCTGGACCAGGGCATTTTTTGGTTGGAAGATTTTTTATTGTTTCTTTGATCTCAGTGCTTGAAATTGGTCTGTTCAGGAGCTCTATTTCTTCCTGGCTGAGTCTAGGGAGAGGGTGTGATTCCAAATATTGATCCATTTCTTTCACATTGTCAAATTTCTGGGCATAGAGTTTCTGGTAGTATTCAGAGATGATCTCTTGTATCTCTGTGGGATCAATTGTTATTTCCCCTTTATCATTTCTGATTGAGGTTACTAGAGATTTTACTTTTCTATTCCTCATTAGTCTGCCCAATGGTTTATCTATTTTATTTATTTTTTCAAAAAACCAACTCCTTGTTTCATTAATTTTCTGAATGATTCTTTTGTTTTCAATTTCATTGATCTCTGATTTGATTTTGGATATTTCTTTTCTTCTACTGAGTTTAGGCTTAGATTGTTCTTCTTTTTCCAATTCCATAAGATCTCTTGTGAGATCATTGATGTGCTCTCTTTCTGTTTTTCAAATGTAGGCATCTAAAGCGATGAATTTTCCTCTCAAAACTGCTTTTGCAGTATCCCACAGGTTTTGGTAGCTTGTGTCTTCATTGTTGTTATGCTCAAGGAAGTTAATGATTTCCTGTTTTATTTCTTCCTTCACCCATCTGTTATTCAACAGAAGATTGTTTAGTTTCCATGCCTTTGGGTGGGGTTGAGCATTTTTGTTAGAGTTGAGTTCCACCTTTAGTGCCTTATGGTCTGAGAAGATACAAGGTAAAATTTCAATTCTTTTGATTCTGTTGATAATTGTTTTGTGTCCCAGGATATGATCAATTTTGGAGAATGTTCCATGGGGTGATGAGAAGAATGTATATTCTTTATTTTTGGGATGGAGTGTTCTATATGCGTCTATCAAGCACAGTTGTTCTAGGGTCTCATTTAAGTCTCTTATATCCTTGTTTAATTTCTGTTTAGAGGATCTGTCCAGCTCTGTAAGAGGAGTGTTAAGGTCCCCTGTTATTATGGTATTATCAGATATCATATTGCTCAGACTGAGTAAGGTCTGTTTCAAGAATCTGGGAGCATTTAAATTGGGTGCATAGATATTTAGAATTGAAATGTCTTCTTGTTGTATTTTTCCCTTGACCAATATAAAGTGACCATCTTTGTCTTTTTTGACTTTAGTTGCTTTAAATCCACATGTATCTGAAAATAAGATTGCAACTCCTCTTTTCTTCTGAATTCCATTTCCCTGAAAAATTGTCTTCCAACCCTTGACTCGGAGCTTTAATTTGTCTTTTGAAGCCAGGTGTGTTTCTTGCAGACAGCAAATGGATGGCTTGTGTTTTTTAATCCAGTCAACCAATCTATGTCTCTTCAGTGGGGAATTCAAGCCATTAACATTTATTGAGATAATTGATAAGTGTGGTAGTATTCTATTCATCTTATTTTGTGAGAGTCCATTGCTTAGTTTTATCTTTTGCATCAGTGTGGAGGTTAGGTTCTGTCCTTTAATTTCTGAGTTCTTACTTTGCTGCTGATCCATTGTGGTGGTCAGTGTGCAGAACAGGTTGAAGTACTTCCTGTAGAGCTGGTCTTGTTGTGGCGAATTTCCTCAATGTTTGTATATCCATAAATGATTTGATTTCTCCATCAATTTTTAAGCTTAGCTTAGCAGGGTACAGAATTCTGGGCTGGAAATTGTTCTGTTTAAGTAGATTAAAGGTAGATGACCATTGTCTTCTTGCTTGGAAAGTTTCATTAGAGAAGTCTGCAGTCACTCTGATGGATTTGCCCCTGTAGGTCAACTGGCGCTTACTCCTGGCAGCTTGCAGAATCTTTTCTTTTGTCTTGACTTTGGACAGGTTCATCACAATGTGTCTTGGAGAAGCTCGGTTAGATTTGAGGCGACCTGGGGTCCGATAGCCCTCTGAAAGCAGTGTGTCAGAATCTTTGGTGATATTTGGGAAATTTTCTTTTATAATATCCTCTAGTATGGCTTCCATTCCTCTGGGGCATTCTTCTTCCCCTTCTGGAATTCCTATAACTCGTATATTGGAACGCTTCATAAAGTCCCATAATTCTGACCGTGAACGTTCTGCTTTCTCTCTCTTCTTTTCTGCCTCTTTTACTATCTGAGTTATCTCAAAAACTTTGTCTTCTACCTCTGAAATTCTTTCTTCTGCATGGTCTAACCTGTTGCTGATACTTTCCATTGCATCTTTAAGTTCCCTGATTGACTGTTTCATTTCCTTCAGCTCTGCTATATCCTTTTTATAGTCTTCATATCGTTCATCTCTGATTTGATTCTGTTTTTGGATTTCCTTTTGGTTATTTTCCACTTTATTAGCAGTTTCCTTCATTGTTTCCATCATTTCTTTCATTGTTTTCAACATGTGTATTCTAAATTCCCTTTCTGTCATTCCTAACATTTCTGTATAGGTGGAATCCTCTGTAGTAGCTACCTCATGGTCCCTTGGCGGGGTTGTTCTGGACTGGTTCTTCATGTTGCCTGGAGTTTTCTGCTGATTCTTCCTCATCAGTGATTTCTTTTATCTGTTTCCTTGCCCTAATTTTCCTTTCACTTCCTCTTGCTCTTTAAGTTCTTATGCCAGTGGACTAAGGGTTACAGGACCAGAAGGGTGAGAAGGTTTAAGAGCAAAAAAGGGATGAAAGAAAGGAGGACTGAGTGATAAGGAAAAAAAAAAGAAAAATAGAGAAAAGAGAGGGGGTGGGTAAAGGGAATATTGACAAAAAGAAGAGAGGCACAGAAAGAGGGAGACAGAGCAATATAGGTGTACAGTAGGGTACTTTGATACAACCTTAAAAAAAAAAACCACCTTCTGGGGGTGCCCAGTTGGGTGGTTCCCTTGAGGTCAGCAGCTCTTTGCTAACCTGATCAGACACAGTACCCCACCTCCACCAAGTAGAGAGGAAAGACAAAAATGCTATAAATCAAACCAAAACAAGCAAACAGAAAACTTTATGGGATAAAATTGGGTGAAAAACCAAATAATAGTGGTAGAAACACTAGCAAAAATGAAGTTCTAATTATTGAAATAGGTAGCAATGGGAAATTATAATTAAACTAGAAAAATTGAGAAAGAAAAAGGATCTGTATGGAAAAGGTTGAACTTAAAAAACAAAAAACAATCCACAACATCAAAATAAACAAAAAAAAAAAAAAAAAAACACAACCAAAAACAAAGCAGTATGTATACGTTATTGAATATTGTCTGGGCAACACGTGGTCTTCTGGGGTATGAGATGTTAATCACAGTTCTGATACGACTGGAGGCTGCTAGTTTCTCAAACCCCAGCAGGTAGACACCCTAAATCTCTCTTCAGCCCACTTAAAAGGCACTTTTAACTTGTTCATTACTGAGCAGAAGCTTTCTCAGGGAAGTGCTTGTCGCTGGAATCACTGCTGAAGTGGCTATCCACTTACCCTGTGTCTCCCTCTGCCCCTGAGGGTTAGGGCTGCAAGGTGGCTCAGACCCCGCCCTTAGGCTACTTGGTCGCTGGGTTACCAGCTCCCACCCAATTCCAGCTCTGCGACCCTGAGGGCAGAGCTCGCCGGGGCAGATCGCTCACAATGTCTGCCTGTGACCCAGAGCCAAACACTATTAGCTCCATCTGGCTCAGCGGCTCAGACTGGGGCCCTAGACAAAGGCCAAAGTTCTCTGCACTCCCGCTCAGGCTCTCCCCAAGGCAGTTCAGCTGAGTGCCAAGTCCAAAGACACCAAAACAGTTCACAGGTAAGGCCTTTCTGGTTTGTAGTCTCGCCACTACTGAACTTACAGTTGCGGGCGGGTTTAGATGGATTGAGCACACGCGACCACTTGCCAGTTTTCCACTGTTTTAGTCCTCCTCTTGGGGTCCAGAAGTCTCTCCCTGACTCCCTGTATCCTCTCAGGGGTGATGGTAGGCAGATCCCACCAGCCAGAGATGCCTGGAGTCCTATATCCCCAGACTCACGGTCCCCAGATGCAAGGAAGCTGTTACTCGGCTGCCATCTTGCTCCCCACATGTTCTTTTGATAAAATGACTTTTTTTCTTTGGGATACACCCCAAAGTGGGATTGTTAGCTCAAATGATAGTGATACTTTCAGTTCTTTGAGGTATCTCCCAGATGACTTTTCACGAAGGTTATATGAGTTTACAGACTTGCCAACAGCATGTAAGTGTTCCTTTCTCTCCACATCCATGCCAGCATCTGTCGTTTGTGGATTTTTTTGATGAAAGCCATTCCCACTGGAGTTAGGTGATACCTCATTGTGGTTTTGATTTGTATTTCCCTCATGATCAGAGAGTTAGAACATGTTTTCATAGGTTCATTTTCAATTACCATACCTTGTTTTGAAAAACTTCTCTTCATGTCTTTTGCCCAATTTTTGATGGGGTTGATTGTATTTGTTTACTTATTTATTTATTACTTTATTTATTTTTGGCCGATTTATTCAAGTCCTTTATAGATTCTGGTTATCAGCTCTTTATCAGATGTATAGCAAGTAAATATTTTCTCCCATTCTGAAGGTTGACTATTCACTCTGTTTCCTTGTCTGAGCAGAAGCTTTCTAATGTAACCAGGTCCCATTTATTAATTTTTGTTGTTGCTGTGATTCCCATAAGGGTCTTCTTCATAGATTCCTTGCCGAAGCCAATGTCTATAAGAGTTTTCCCAACATTTTCTTTTAGAATTCTTTTTTTTTTTTTTTGGCCGGGGCTGGGTTTGAACCCGCCACCTCCGGCATATGGGTCCGGCGTCCTACTCCTTGAGCCACAGGCGCTGCCCTCTTTTAGAATTCTTATTGCTTTATGTTTTACGTTTAAATCTGCTATCCATCATGAATTAATTTTTGTAAGTGGTAAGAGGTGCAGATCCTATTTCAATCTTCTACATGTGGCTATCCAGTTTTCCCAGTAACATTTATTGAATAGGGATTCTTTTACCCAGTGAATATTGTTGTCTGCTTTTATCAAAGATCAGATGACAATGTGAAGATGATTTTATACTTACGTTTTCTGTTCTGATCCATTGGTCTATGTCTCTGTTCTTGAACCAGCACCACACGGTTACTACAGCCTTATAATCTGGTAAACTGATGCTTCCCAAAAAGGAATGCCTTTTTGCTTAAGGTTGTTTTGACTATTCAGGCTCTTTTCTGGTTCCAAATGAAGTGTAGAATTCTTCTTTCTGAATCATCGAAAATGACATTGATATTGTAATGGGGACTGCATTGAATCTGCAGATCACTTTAGGTTACTATAGACATTTTAACAATGTTGAGTCTGCTGATCCATGATCATGATATATTTTTCCATTTGCTTACATCCTCTGTAATTTCCTTCCTCGATGACTCATTGTTCAACCTGTAGAGGTCTTTTACCTCCTTACTTAAATATATCCCTAGATATTTTATCTTCTTTGCTGCTATTGTGAAAGATGCTGAGTCTTTTATTTGATTCCCTCCCTGGCTGTTGTTGGTGTATAGGAATGCCATTGATTTGGTGCATTGATTTTATATCCTGAGATTCTACTGAATTAAATGATCAATTCCAGGAGTGTCTTGGCTAAATCTGTGGGGTTTTCTGTATATAAGAACTTATTGTCATCAAAATTTAGACCTCTTCTGTCCCCATGTGGAGACCCTTGATTTCCTCATCTTGACCGGTTGCTCTGGCTAAAACTCCTAGCACTCTATTGACTAGAAGTGGTGACAGTGGGAAAACTCGTCTGGTTCCACATCTAAAGGGAAATGCTTTCAAATTCTGTCATGCAACATGATGTTGCCTTTGGCTTTGTCACATATGGCTTTTAAAATTGGGAGGTATGTGCCATCTATGCCTGTTTTGTTAAGAGTTCTCATCAGAAAATGGTGCTGGATTTCGTCAAATGCTTTCTCAGTGCCTGTTGAGATGATCGTATGGTCTTTGTTTCTGCTTCTATTTATGTGGTGAATCATATTTTATGGATTTGCATATGTTGAACCATCCTTGTATCATTGGGATGAAGCCCACTTGATGATGGTGGATTATATTTTTGATGTTCTGTTTAATTCAGTTTGCTAGAATTTTATTGAGGATTTTGCATCTATTCATAAAGGATATTGGTCTATAGTTTTCTCTTTTTGTTGTATCCTTCCTGGGTTTGGTATGAAGGTGCTAGAACAAGCCTGTGAGGATTCCTTCCTTGTCAATATTATGGGATAATTTCTTCAGGATAGGTACTAGTTCCTCTTTATAGATCTGATAACACTCAGCTATGAGGCCATCTGGTCCAGAATTTTTTTTTGTTGGAAGGTTTTTTATTATGCTTCAATTTCTTTACTTGATATTGATCTGCTTAAGAGTTATATTTCTTTCTGACTGAGCCTAGGGAAGTTGTGTTTACAAGAATTCATCAATTTCCTCAACATTTTCTAGTTTACATGCACAGAGATTTTTATAGGTATTCAGAGATGATGTTTTGTATTTTTGCGATATCAGTTATAATATCTCTGTTTTCATTTCTGATGGAGCTTATTGCTGTTTTTGGCTTATCTAGCAAAGGATCTATTTTGTTTACCTTTTCAAAGAACTGTTAATTAATATTTCATTAATATTCTGTATAATTCTTTTGTTATTGATTTCATTTAGTTCTACTCTGACCTTAGTTATTTCTTTTCTTCTGCCTGGTTTGGAATTGGTTCGGTCTTCCTTTTCTAATTCCTTGAGATTATTCATTAGATTATTAATTTGTGATCTTTCTGGTTATTGTTTTGTTTTGTTTTGTTTTTGACTTAGGCATTTCAGGCTATGAATTTTCCTCTTCGGAATGCTTTTGCTAAGTCCTACAGATTTTGATGACTTGTGTTCCCTTTATCATTTAGTTTGAAAAATCTTTTGATGTCCATCCTAAAATCCTCTTTGGCCCTACTATCATTCGGCAGCAGATGACTTTGAGTGTGGATGAGCGTCTCTGTTGATGTGGATTTCTAATTTTATTCTACCGTAGTCTGAGAAGATACTTAGAATTTCTATTTTTTGACTTTGTTGAGACATAGTTTTGTGACCTAAGATGTGATCAATCTTGGAGAATGTTTTGGGAGCTGATAAGAAAAATGTATACTCAGTAGTTTGGAGGTAGAGTGTTCTGTAAATGTCAGTTAGGCCCATGTCCTCCGGAGTCTCATTTAATCCCTATGTTTATTTATTTTCTGCTTGCAAGATTTGCCCCGTTCTGTCATCAGGTTGTTGAAGTCCCTAACTATTACAATGTTGCTGTTTATCACTTTATTTAGATCTGGTAAGGTTTGATTTATAAATCTGGGTATACCTGTGTTAGGTGCATAAATATTTAAAGTTATGTCTTCTTGTTGAATTTTTCTCTTTACCATTATATAATGACCACCTTTGTCTGTCTTTACTTTTATTGCTTAGAAGTCTGTTATCTGATATGAAAATGGCCAAGCTTTTTTTGTTTGTTTGTTTGTATTTGCATGGAATATTGTTTTGCATCTCTTTACCTATCGCCATTGGTAGTGCAGGGGAAGGGAAGGAAAAGAGTCTGAATGGAGGAAAGCTAGCACCCTGGTAATCTCTATCCCTCTATCCAGAAGAGAGCCTATCCAGAATGCCATGCAGATCCCCCAGGACTCACCAGCCACCTGTGGTTCCCATAGTCTGAACCAGAATTGGGAAATGTTTGTGTGGTGATGATTGAGATGAAAACTAAGGGGCTGAGGGTGGTGCCTGTGGCTCAAGGAGTAGGGCGCCGGTCCCATATGCCGGAAGTGGTGGGTTCAAACCCAGCCCCGGCCAAAAACCACAAAAAAAAAAAAAAAAAAAAAAAAAAAAACTAAGGGGCTGAAACCTCCTGGGGAGGACAAAAGTGCATGGAGGGTGGACAACAATATTATGCCAGCCCTCTCAGGTCCACAGTTGAGAAGTAACCCCAAGGGCACTGGAGACCTGGTGCTTTATCCTCAAAAAACTCCCAGTTCATGGGAGGGTGGAAGAGGTCTGCAGCAGCTCAGGAGCCCTCCAGCGGTCTGAGATGTTGGAGAGGGAGAAATAACACACTTGTCAAGCTTCTTGGCAATTGATTTCTGCTGATATCTTCTGTTCTGCTCTGCAACTTCATCCCATAGAATCTCTGACAGGTTCTGGTATTTTTCCCTCACAATCGCCTGATCTGTGTTTGTTTTTAATCTAAAGCTTTTCCTTCTTTCTGAGACGACCTGATAACTAGTGTCTCTGCTCCACCATCTTCCATTTCCCTTGTGCTCATCTCTTTTAAACCACATTTTCATGGGTTGAATCAGTGATTTTGAATCCCTATTCTGACATCTAATAGGCTGCCTACCAACTCCTAATTCTTACTCCTTAGTAATTCAAAACTCTAACAAATATGTCTTTCTTTGCCATCTTTTGTGTAAATAGAAATACAATTTTCAAAAGTTCTGGACTTAGAATTGATCCTAAAATTTGACTTGTGACCCACACACATCTCAGGACATCAGGACTTACAGATTAAAATACATAATCACAGTGATGATTATCAGATGCACTTACGGTGTAGAGGATGATTACACCACTGCACCATTTCAGCCTTTTAGTGGTATTTATCAGATAAATACTCTTTCAATTTCATTACATTCTCATTAGTAAGTGTCTGTAATCTCCTTGCTACCAAATCAAGAGTAAAGGTTCTTTTTGTTTTATGATCCCTGTGGGCAAATGTCATTCTTGGCTGAACATATCGAGTGCCCATAAGGTTCTAATAGTTGAAGTACTTAAAACACCTGCCATCCATCAAGGTTTATGATGTGGTTACCATAGCTACCAAAACCCCATGCATTCCTGTCATCTGCAATCCCTTCTATGAAAGAAAATGAGAGAGAGAAAGAGAGAGTCTGCCAGTGAATTATTCAATCCAATAAATTCAGGTCCAATTAAATAATTAAAATCAGGCAAGAAATTATTCAAAATATAAGAAAAGCAAAACAGTAAACTCAGAGCCAGCAACATAAGCTGAGGCCAAAGCAGGGCCACAGCGGCTTAAAGTAGATGAGCAAAAATGAGTCCATGTCACTTCCCCTTAACGCTGCATCACATTAGCAGATGGCAAGTTGTACAATTTTCAAGACTTCTTTGAAGATCAACTTTGAAAAAAGTATCAGAGCACACAACTTTTACTCAAAGTTACTGTGGAAGCTTTTTTCTCTCCCCCAAAGAAAGTTTGCTTTTAAATAACAATACCAGAGTTGTATTTTATACCAAACCTTTTATCCAAGAGTCACATAATACGGTATAAATGCACTAATCTTCACAACCTTCCATACAGCACTGGGGTAGCAAACTCCCCAGATGCGCATATTGAATTTTTAGAAAGCAGTTTAAGTTGAATCAATAGTCTATTCAGAAAGGAAAGTTAAAAAGGTAGGCCTTGCACTGTGTCTTAATAATCCAAGTCCACTAGGAATTTATTAGACTGTGACAAAAGAAAAAGAAAAAAAATTTAAGATTTTATACATTACCTATTCAGCTTATGTTGAATCCGACCTTCTATTCTTTCACTAGCATTGGGAGATAGAAAGTAATTTAATTCAGTATTACTAACTTCAGCATGTTGCCATGTGAGTTTCCAAATAGAAACAGAACATTACCCAACTCCAAAATAACTCTCTAGTAGGAAAGTAGAAGGAATACACCCTTACTATACTATTGTTTTAAAAACAAAAATTTATTATACTTTGTGTTGAAATACTAGAAACATCAAATATTCTGATTCACAGTTGAGCAATATTCCTCAGGAATCTTTGAAGTGTTTCTATTCTTTGTCCCAATAATTTCACTTCTGGGGATTATTTATATTTTAGAAGTAAATGCAAAATTCAAATAAAGATTTATGATACATTTTATGACATTAGACATAAGCAAGCAATTGGAAATACTAAAAATTATTAAATAAATGAGAACATTAAATATTATAAATTCAGTCATATGTTAATTTATATTCACTGTATATCTCCTACATTTCTGGCACAAGAAATACAAAGAAAAATAAGACATATTCTGACAAACATGATTCTTGCTTCAATGAGTTACATGTACAGTCCAATACAGAAAGAAATATGTATAAACACATACGATTGCAAATGTTTGGAAAGAGTATACACAGTAAAGTGGAGAGTCTCAAGGGAAAGTGGATTTTACTTTACAAGAGGGAGATGGATGTTAGGAAAGTTTTCATAGGGTTAGCCTCGAATCTAAGTCTTAAAATGTGAGTACTAGTTGTCAAAGAGATTGAACATCACTAGCATTCGTGAAAAGGAGGGACAGTGTAGTGGGATCCAGGAGTGGTCAGACAAAAAACATCATAAGACTGAGCGAGGTAGTAACTTTGGAGAAGACAGGAGGGGCAGAGATGGGTGGTGTCAGGGCAGGTGTCTTTCAAGACTTTTCAACTTGCTGAATGGAGGGAATGAGATGGATGGAATGAAAGGTCCAATTTTGGAACCAGCAAGGTGCAGGATGAAAAAGGGAATCCATAGAAACAACCAGAGAATAGAACAGCAGTGTTTATACATGAAGAGGTGGGATTGTCTGTGGAGCAGCCACATGGTCAGAGATGATGGAAAGTGGGGTCTGAAATTTTTACATGAGAGTAATGGGCACATGGGCTGTGGTTGCCGTCACTGGAGAGGGTGAGAATGTGAAGGGGGACGAGAGGTGGAGGACAGAGCATGAGGGCCCATCAGCACAGCAGGTGGGAGGCAGAGGAAGTGCAGCCCTCCAAAAAAGGGGTTACACAGAGAGGTGAAGGTAACGTTACAACAAGGACACCAGTGGACTGAGTGACCCAGCTGTCCACGGTGCCAGTTTCTAGAGCAGAAATAGCCTGAAGGAGGCCAAAGTCCAAGTAGAACAGCTTTAAAAGTGAATGACCACCTCAAGGAGAAAAAGCAGCAATTAGAATGGGGCCTGTGTATAGGAAATGTATTTAAAATGGGAGAAACTCCTACATACTTTCAGGCAATAGAGCTTGAAGTGATTAAGAGGAAAAGATTAAAAACCATAAGCGAGAAAAGGGAAGAAATACTGAAATGAGCCAGCCTTTCATAAGCTTTTAACTACTGTATATTTTTCTGTGGACAAATAATTTAAGCAGCACTTGAGAGAATTTTGAATAAGACAGTAAGATATTTGATGTAAGTTAAGTGAAAAAGGGAAAGACAAAAAACTGAATGAATATTAGTAAAGCAAATCTATTTGCTAAAGAAAAGATAGGAGGGAAGTATATAAAAGGTTAATGATGGGTGATTCGGGGGAATACCATTTTAGTCTAACACTTTTCCATTTGGACCAAATATTTCAAAATAAGCATGTGTTAATTTTATTTAAAAATTTTAAAGTTTTCACAAAGAACTTTGAAGTTTTTTTTAAAGACAGTTACAAAGAAAGAAGGTAGAAAAGTTGAAAAAAGAAAAGAAAGAAAGGAAAAGAATAAAAAAGAAATGGGGAAAGGAAGTTTTACTTAAATTCAAACTTGAGAATCACAGAATTCATAACACAGAATTAGGCACAAGACCAAAATTATAGTAGGTTCAAGATTTTAAGGACAAGCTGTTTTATAATATTTTACATATAAAAAGTGTTACTGGGGTACAAGTCAAATCTATCAAGTGTAGAACACAAACGTCTTAACACAATAATCAAGTAAATGAAGCAAAAGCTATATTGATTAGTTTGATGTAAGCACATCAAATTGTATAAAAAAAATCAACACATTGTGTTCCACATATGCACAAATGTATTCATGATCTATGTGTATATGACTTAATAAAAAAAAGTGTTATTGGTATGTGACCTTCATAAATGTAAAAAAGTATTTTTTAAATCTCTAAAAGAAAGATGCTGTATTGTCACAGTTGTGATCCTTCATATTATTACTGTCTTAATAACTCAAAAATGTTTACCTTCTATTCAGAATGATATTTTATGGTATGAATGAAAAACTCCACTCTCTGGAAAGAATAATCAGAACATCTATTGCTGGGAAACAAAAATTTGGACAATGTAACATTAACAGAATGAAGATTCTGTAAGTTTAACATGCAGATAAGTTTAACCATAAACTTTATCTGAAAGAAAACTTAGTACTTGTGAATAAAATAAATAATAAAACTTTCTTGAATGTAGGCATTTGTTCTACTTGGAGACTTCTTAAAAATCTGCCAATACATTCATTGAGTTGACATTTTGAAAACCAAGAAAATCAGAAGTCATCGACCCAGTCCTGTCATTACATATTGATCGGCGTGTTCTGTGCCCATAGTTTTCTTTCTTTCTTTTCTTTTTTAAGGTCCTTTGACTAGAAACATGGCCACACCAAGTCGTCATTCCCCTGCAGGCTCTCCTGTTGAGCCTATAAAGAGAAAAAGCATCGCCAGCAAAATGCAGCGAAAACAAGGCTGCTTTATAAGTGGGAGGGCCAAATGCAGCTCCACTGCACTACTGGTTTATAAAAACACATTTCATTTTTATTATTTAGCACTGCAGCACAATGGGAACTTGGAACTACAATCAACATCATTTAATTTTCCTTGAGAACATTTAAAATTGGAATAGGAAAATCACATTCAACTTAATATTTCACCATTTGCTTGGACTGTTTTCATTTTTCCTTTAGGAAAGAAGAAAAGAAAAGTTATATATCCAAGTAATTGCAGCAATATCTTTGAAAATGAAATCACTGAAACAACGCTTTTTATTGCCCTGTTCAATGTCTTAAATCTATGCAGCTTTCTTGATGGATAGAAGCATGATTTTTCTCTTTAAGTGCTAGGCTTGCATATATGTTTCTAATCAATTTGGCCATGTACTAGGTCCTAAGTGGGGTAAATTCTGAAAATATATATATACGTTTACTGTATGACTGCTATAAGTAGAGAACAGCCTAGGTTGAAACTGAATTAATTAGAATACCTTTAGTTTAAAACATTTGTTTACAACCAGAATACTGCTTAAATTTATCTTACTATTTAAAGAAATCCTCTGCAAAGAATGCCCTGACCTACTCCATTTTAATAAATATTGTAGTACAAATTTATTAGGTATTTCAATTCCACAGTGAAGAGGCTCTGAGTTTCTTCAAATTGACTTTCAAAGACACAAGAAAATCCTCCTTGTGGGACCTGGACAGGATTTCAACTCCAGAGTAGAAAGGACTATAACTAAATGAATAATAAAATCTGTTGAATCCAGTGCTCGATGTAATGCTACTAAATAGAAAAAGTGATTTTTCTATGAAATCAATGAAAAACATAATGAAGGCCCTCCACCTGAGAGCCAGAAGTTTGCCCACATCCAGGAAATAAAAAGAAATTTACATCGTAATAATCAAATTGACTTTTATTCTTCAAAAAGCAATATACTAGATTTATAATATATATAATAATTCTGGATTTGATTATTTGGAACATGCCTTGAAGGGGAAGAGAAGCGGCAGCTGGTATGAATAAATGAACAGGCCACTAATTGTCTTTGCTTAAATAAAAACCTGGTATTCTAGTCAACTAAATATTTTTGGAAGCATGGTTAAAGTAGACACCCCCATCCTGCTCCCCAAATATTCCAAAATAAATTGTCTTAGTAAAGCCAAATAATTTTTGAAAGTTTTCTTTTTCAAGGAAATGTTTTCATTTAAATGTGTCTGATGTAGGCCGGGTGCAGTGGCTCACCTGTAATCCTAGCACTCTGGAAGGCAGAGGCGGGTGGGTCACCTGAGCTCAAGAGTTAGAGACCAGCCTGAGCAAGGCGGAGACCCTGTCTCTAAAAATGGCTGGGTTACTTGTAGTCCCACCTACCAGAGAGGCTGAGGCAGGAAGATCACATGAGCCCAAGAGTTTGAGGTTGCTGTGACCTATGATGCCACGGCACTCTACCCAGGGCAAAAGAGTGAGACTCTGTCTCCAAAAAGAAAAAAATATCTGATGATAGAGCATCAGACATATTTTAGGTGATAGGATAATACGTTCTTCCTCTGATTCCTCATGATCTATTCTAAAACTAGCCGACATCAATTCTAAATAAATCTCCCTATATCTAAATCACTCTTTGCCTTTATTTGTCCTTTCGTACAACATGGATCTCTCCCTTAGCAGAACGTTTTTCACATGATTTTCCTCTCATCTCATCTTTTCAACCACAACCACATTTAAGAGCCAAACCTAATTCGTTTTCCTTCCATAAAGTTTTTCTCAGTAACTCGAGGCAGCTCACATTCTCTCTTCTGACATCCGCCCCCAGTTTTCCTCTGTGTCATAAACACTGGGCCTTAAACCCTCCTGTCTCACACTCCTGCCGATTGAAACGTGCAAACTCTGTCTCCTTCTAAGATTATGCATTTTCTGAAAACAAAGCCCCTCTAGGTACGTCTTTTATAGCTGCAAAATGTTCCCTTTTTTGGATGGAAGCAATAAAAAATAAATGATTATAATTTATTTTAAGATAAAATTTGCTTTTTTTGTTTGTTTGTTTTAAAGGAAACACATATTCCTTGTAAGAGAGATCCAGAAAACTTTTAAAGTATAAAAGGAGGAAAACATCCTATAATCTGACCATACTGAGGGAACTACACAGCTTTTTAAAATATTAAGCATTTATCGTTTCAAACTTTTTTCTATGTATATATGTCCTGAATGTGGCCACATTATACATACTTGCTGCCTTGTGAAGTTGTCTTTCACTTGAGGATAGATCACAGACAAGAACACAGATCCATATCAGTGCTTCCATGGTACAGGCATGAGACTTAATGACTCCCTTCTTGATGCATAAATACAAGGTTGTTTAACAGAAGACATTTCCTGTGGGACTTTTCCACAGATGTCTACTTATTTCTTTATTATCCTTAAAATATACTTCCAAAAATAAGCTCTAAATATAATAAAGTATGCAAAGGTCTCAGTATAGTACTTGGTGCATAATAAATGCCTAGTAAAGGTTAGCTGGAGTTGCACAGCTAAACTGCTAGACCCGAGCAATTGTAATTGGTGTTAATGCCCATCTATAAAATGGAATCAGTGCATGTACACCATCAATGTCTATTTCCTCACAACTCTGCCCACCTTCGTAATGCTTAATATAATGGTAAAGATTACTGCTGCTCACCAATATTTCTAATTCTCCTCTCCTTTCACATACAGGGGGGATCACACTTCTCCAACCTCCTGAACTTAGTTGTAGCCGGCGATTTGCTTTGGCCAATAACTGTGAGTAGAAATGGGACTTCATCATTCCAGACAGACACAAGTGTTTCAAAGCTGGTGCACAATTCTGCCTGCTTTCTCTCCCACCCTCCACCCCGCCACACTAAGGAAGTCAACATCTCCCAGATGATGCTTCTCCAAAATGATGGATTCACTACACTGCAGCATAGAGATCAATCACCCCTAAAGAGTTTTCCAAACCTACAGAGGACTGCAGCCTGAGTATTAAAAAAAAGTGATAAAAATGTTGTGCTAAACCTCTAAAAGCCAGGGGCTGTTACTCCAACACCATTTAACATATCCTAACCAATAGAATTTTCTAGAAGGCAAAAACACTTTGCCATTTGATTTCTTCAGCTACTAATAATATTCCACATCCCTTCATATCATTCTTAAGTGGGAAGGGCTGCCTACATGTTTTCTAGGAAAGTGTTTGAATTTTTAATCATTTACTTTCAGTGAATATATATTAACTCTATATGAACCATTTCTCATCTCATCTCAGACCCCCAGTCATTCTGACACTTGAGAACAGGTAAAATATCAGGGATCTCTGAGGCGTCTGTGACTTTGCTCAATAATAAAAGCACAGAATGCTGCATTTTTACCTTAAGATAGCTATTTGAACGGCACACGAGAATGCAAACATCAAAATATTTGGCTTCCTCCTTTCATATTCTCCATAATGTCTAGAACATTGTTTATTATCTAATGGGGACTCAGTGATAGCACAAACAGGATTTTCATAAGCTGAAAACTCAAAAAGACCTTGCAGGTATTTTTGAATCACGGTATTTCACCAGTGAGAACACTGAAATCCCGTTGCGGAGACGAGCGTAGCCCATGAGAAACGGAGCCATCACGAATCACCCACAACAATGCAAAGAAATTGCTCCCAAACCAATCTCTGGGGTTAGTCTGAGCAAATTACATAATGAGCTCAAAATGCTGTATTTGTTAGGACATCCTTGAATACTTAAATACCATTGTATAGTTCACTACTTTTTGCAAGGAAAGCGAGAATACAGAATTCAAACCTGCTTTTGTTCCCTAGCAGCTAGCTTCCATGTGGTTACAGAATTACTGGGCAGGTGACACTGAATCATCGCATTTCAGAAGAGATGATTAATCACAAACAGCAAGAGTTGAGCCAATTATAAGTATTTGCCCCCCCAAGGTGATTGGTGTTACCATACCTACTGATAACATCCACTAGCTTCAAGCACATTTTATGAGGCCAGTTCTCATCTAGGTGTGACAGACTGAATCTTTGAACATCATCATTAAAATCAATGGGAGCTCTAACATACTCAGAAGTGTGGAATTGGGTGCACCAGCGCTGAAAGTGCTGATGTTCATTTAAGCCCACTGTTCATTCTGCAAGCAGAAAGATTTATCCCATCTGACAGAGCCATCCAAAGAATCGCTCCAGTCTAGATGATTTGGCACTGGGCTGAAAATTACAAAAAGCTGGTAACAGCACTGGAATTATACTTTTCTGTGCCTGTCCACTCCCTTCTCTGAGAGTCACTAGTCAACCATGTTCGAAATAGGGATTCATTACCAAGAAATAACCCTAATGTGCCTTGGATATGAGCCCCTCCAGAAGGAGACAGCATCTCTCAGTTACCAAGAGAACAGACAAGCCATGTGGATTGGTTCTTTCTGCAGTGCCCTGGTAGCTAACCAGGATACTACAGTCAGTTGGAAACAGCAAGCAGCTTCTGCTCTGTTCCCATCTATGGAGGATCTCATTGCCAAAAAGCAGTTAGAGCATGGACTGGAGACTCAGAGAGGCAGAGAGAGAGAGAAAAACACCGAGGAAGAAATTTGGGTCTTATCAAAAATAAAGTATTTTCAAATTTAAAAGTGTTTGTTTTTGTTCTTGATTATGAATAGTATAGGGAATGGCATGTTTTCATTGGGTCCTCTAAAGCAATGTTTTTAAATGGTCAGTGATGAAGAAACAATTTTGTTGTTGTTTTTCCACTCCATTAGGACTGATATAATTGTACATTTCAATTAAAATTAATGACTGAAAATTTTATTAAAAATAGGGACATACAAAATATGTAAGTCCAATTTTTTTTCATTATTAGATTCAGAAGATGTCTCTAAACACTCACCCTCACACGTGGTGCTCTGCAGATGACGCTCTGAGTAGGGCAACTCTAAAGGACTTAACTGAGTTCTGCTCCACAATAATCACAACAGGTCTTTTTTTTATAATTAATATTTCAATAGCCTGATTTCACCACTAGCAGGGCTCAAATTCCAAATCACTAACATTAGTTTTACCTGAATATACTTAAATAGCAAAATATATTTTCTAAACATACTTGATATCTTGCTTATCCAGTCATTTTCTTCTTCACTCAACAAACACTCAATACATCTCCATACCAGACACCACTGGGCCTGTAGCAGCAAAAGGCACAGTCACTGGCCTCATGCTGCTCCCCATCTAATCAAGTTGACAAACCTACTAACTGCTTTTTCAATGCTTTCCTTTTGCTAAGAATTTTATGATCCCACATTTAATAGGCACAAAATTGAAATTAGGTCATTGTTGCCTGGGACTAAGCTAAATCCCTATGTCTGCTTCTTGGGTTGTTACTGTCTGTTTCCTCAACTCCCCTTACCTATTGCACATTCCAGGTGTTACATTCCCACCCTTGTAGTAGCTGCCAAGGAGCTTCCAGACTAGACACAATGAGCTAAGGAGTCTCGGTGATTCAGGCAGACTCTTTGTGGAGGGGGCAGACATCTGCCAACTCCATCAGTCAAGGACAATCCCCTTAAAAATCACTTCTGCAAAGTATACTCAAGTAATCTTTCTGGGTTGTTGGAATCATCTGTCTTTTTTTAATCTACAAAAGCTGAAATTTATTGGGACTCTTAAGTAAATATTTTATATTCCTGTTTTAAGGGGAGAAAAGTCCCAATATCAGATGTCGGCTGTACTGAGTGTAATTTGACACATGATGCAGGCTGTATGCTTCCAAACTTTATTTTCTTTGTAAGTTTTACCACAAATTCGTCAAGTTCAGAAGATGCCTAGATGAAAGAGTTTGAGACTCTAGAAACTAAACCCCTAAAAACAGAGTCTTATAAAAAGGCTTCTACACAATTGCCAACACATGGACGCAACCCAAGTGCCCATGAACCCATGAATGGATTAGCAAACTGTGGTGCATGTACCACGGAGTACTATTCAGCCATAAGAAAAGATAAAGCCTTTACACCACTTGTGTTTACCTCAATGGAGTTGGAACATATTCTCCTTAGTAAAGTATCACAAGAATGGAAAAGTAAGTACCCAATGTACTCAATACTGATATGAAACCAATATATAAAAAACTACATCCCCGGGCGGCGCCTGTGGCTCAGTCGGTAAGGCGCCCGCCCCATATACCGAGGGTGGCGGGTTCAAGCCCGGCCCCGGCCAAACTGCAACCAAAAAATAGCCGGGCGTTGTGGCGGACGCCTGTAGTCCCAGCTACTCGGGAGGCTGAGGCAGGAGAATCGCTTAGGCCCAGGAGTTGGAGGTTGCTGTGAGCTGTGTGAGGCCACGGCACTCTACTGAGGGCCATAAGGTGAGACTCTGTCTCTACAAAAAGAAAAAAAACTACATCCCTACGTATACAAGTATAACACAAGTATAGTCCAGCGATGGGGAGGGGAGGAGGGGAAGGGAGGATGGAGGAGGAAGGGTAATTGGTGGGTTCTCACCCAATGTGCACAATGTGAGGGTGTTCAGCAGGTCCCTGGGTGAAGGGCTCAACTGCAACTTGAACTTCACCTTAGAAATGAAAACAGCATAACCTAAACATTTTTACCTTCATATTAATCTGAAACTTTTTTTTTTTTTTGTAGAGACAGAGTCTCACTTTATGGCCCTCGGTAGAGTGCCGTGGCCTCACACAGCTCACAGCAACCTCCAACTCCTGGGCTTAAGCGATTCTCTTGCCTCAGCCTCCCGAGTAGCTGAGACTACAGGCGCCCGCCACAGGGCCCGGCTAATCTGAAACTTTTTAAAAGGCTTCTAAATACACCATCATTTTAAAGTTTGCTTTTGCTACAGTAGAACCAAATAAAACCTCTTAAAAAGGCTGTATTTTTTTTAAATACCAATATGTTGTCTAAAGTGTAAAATACAAGCACTCACAGCCTGGCTTTTTATACCTAATTAACACAAGGAGAAAATATAAAGGAAAAAGCTACAGGGTAGCCTACATATCCATGTTATTGCTCCAGATAATTTCATTTCTACCGTAAGTTTACCTTTAACGTAGATCATTTAAATTATTTCTTTTGAATTCCACACAGCCATAAAGTACACCTGCCAAATAAATACGCCCTCTACTTTTTTCATTATAAATTAAAAATTTAAAAATGCATGAGGTCGCAAATGTCTGTCTTTTATAATCCCTTTCTGGTACTGTAGTCCCACTTCTAACTTTCTTGCTATCTGTAAGCCACAGCCATACTGAATATTTACTACCAGTTCTCAATATCCTGCTAACCTACATCATCTTTCTTCTTCTTTTTTTCTTTTAGACAGAGTCTCATTTTGTTGCCCTCGGTAGAGTGCCATATAACTAACAGCAACCTCAAACTCCTGAGCTCAAGCAATTCTCTTGCCTCAGATTGCTGAGCAGCTAGTACAGGGGTCCTCAAATGGCGGCCCATGGGCCAGATGAGGCAGTGTGATTGTATTTGTTCCCGTTTTGTTTTTTTTTTACTTCAAAATAAGGTATGTGCAGTGTGCATAGGAATTTGTTCATAGTTTTTTTTTAAACTATAGTCCGGCCCTCCAACGGTCTGAGGGACAGTGAACTGGCCCTCTGTTTAAAAAGTTTGAGGACCCCTGACAGACACCCACCTGACTATTTTTAGAGATGGGGTCTCGCTCTTTCTCAGGCTGGTCTGGAACTCCAGAGCTCAGGCAATCCACTCTCCCTGGCCTCCCAGAGTGCTGGGATTACAGTCATGAGCAACCCGGCCCAGACCTATTTACTAACCTTTATTAAACTTCCCCTGGCAACTTCTATTGAGAAAACTTGACATAGTTCAGGTCAAAATTAAAAGTCAAGATTCAGTACCACCTCTGAAATTAAACTGCATCTAATTATACCTTTGGATGGTATTGCTAGGACACTAACTGGATGAATCAGAAAGAAAACCCCAAACGCAATCATTTTCTGGTAGAAATCGGCTCCTAGAATAAAACAATATTATTGATAATAATTATGATTGCATAAATGGGACAAATATTTTTTCCAGACAGTTTTGCTCTGTGGGGCAGTTCTCTCTTGTGTTTAAAGACTCAGAGTTGTTTTGTCTCTATTATGACCTGGGATGTGGAATCATGTTCTGAGTCTCCTGATGTCCGTCTGTGTCAGTTAGCACACATCCTTTTCACCGTACACCATATGGTGAATTTTAGGAAGAGAAAAACACACAGTAAACAGTTCTAATGGAAAAAAAAACTAGATATTCTTTCATGGCTAACTTAAGGCAGATGATCTCTGGTGTTTTTATTCAGTAATAGCATGAGGTGATTTTTAGCCACTCCCATAACCACCATCATTTCCACATTAGTGAGTTTTTTTGCCAAGGTACTAGAGAATTTGCAGAAGTTCTAGGGCACTCATTTTCTCTCACCTACACTGAAAAACAACACCAATCAGGTTTTGTTTAATGTGTTAACAACCATTAGAAATATCTTCAAGGCATTGGAAACAGCACTGATCTCTGTAGACACATAGCCTGCTTTGAAAAACAAACAAGTGACATCCCCCCAAAGTCCAACATACACTTAGAAAGCAGAGTTATATTTTATATATTTTGTATATGCACTTGAGGAAACAACATATACAATAAATTCCTTTATCCATGACAAAGAAATAAACACCCATACCTGAATATTTAGCATAATAAAGCCAAAATATCAGAACTACTAGCAATCAGAAATCTTTTCCTCATTGGACATTATTATCTGTTACAATAAAATGCCTTATTGTGATTTTCATAATTAGGACAGACTCCCTTCCCATTTTCAAGAAAAACAAATTAGTCCCAGCTCCTCGGGAGGCTGAGGCAGGAGAATCGCGGAAGCCCAAGAGCTGGAGGTTGCTGTGAGTCCTGTGACGTCATGGCACTCTACCGAGGGCGGTAAAGTGAGTTTTTCTACAAAAAAAAAGAAAAACAAAAAGAGATTTGACATTTTATTTTCTCCGATTCTTTGCATCAAATGCAAATCCTTGAGAGAAATAAAGATGTCACAAAGTCTGCACAACCAAGCTCACCACCTTATCTCTGTAGCAACCTATGTAACAGGATATATAGTAACCTAGGTAACAGAGTATGTAACATCCTATGAAACAGGATGTGTAGCGACCTTTGTAATAAGATTTGTAACAACCTATGTAACAACTTATATAGTAACAACCTATGTAGCAACCTATACAGCAAGATGTGTAGGAAGGGGACAGCAGGCTTGCAGAGACAAAGTGGCAGTTCCTGGATGTTAATGATCACACTTTCGCAGTTGGAACTCCAGTGACGGGCGGGGCTCAGGGGAGGGTCGCATGTTCTCAATAAATAGCAACTGCGAGGTTCCTTGGAGCCTTTTCCCTGACAAACATGGAAAGGCCCATGTCCTACAAGCTTTGAGCTTACAATCCATTGCCCAGCCTGCTTCCTTGGTGATGGCACCGACATATCTTTAACGTTGTTTTTGTGATTTCTGTCTTTACCCAACAGTACACAGGACACTTTCTACAGCTACCATCTTACTTACCTAAAGGTGCTCATCAGAGCATCACCTGAGCAGTCCACCTGGACACACAAAAGTCTCTCCATTCCTCTGAGCAAGAATTATGTAGCAGGCCCTTAGAAATATATTCAGGAGCTTAGAATTACTTTCTAAGCTTCACCAGTGTAATCATAGACTGAGAAAATACCAATTTTCCCCAGATGAAATCCTAAGCCTCTTCTTGAAGAAATCCTATTCATTTTTATATAAATCCTTAAATTGTCAGGTCTAAAACTTAACCACTGTCATGTCCAGATATGCAACCTAGCAGTCATTCAGATATAAATATTAGCCATGATTCAAATAAAAAATAAGAAGGAAATAAAACTAGAAATAAAAAAATGGAAAATTAAGCCAAATATTAATTAGCATCATGTCTTTTTTAGATGATTGATGTTCACTATTTCATGAACATCTAGAATATTAAAGAAAATGTTATAATGTACCTGTAATCATTTGAAGCTTTGTGAGTGCCTGGCATGTATTTTAACTAACAAATTAGGAGTTTATAAAGAAGGAAAGAACAAAATTTAATAGATTCCTTTTATCTTTTATTTATGATGGAAGCCACCATGAAGCATCTAAGTCATCAAAGAGCTTCACTTTTAATTTAGCTCTCATTTTGATTAAACACAAAGATAGGAATATCAGGAGTATCACCCTGGCAATCCTACTTTCAGAAATATGAGGCAACTCAGGCCAACCTTAGGAGCCAGCCCAAGATTTCACAATTATGCGATGGAACCAATATAAATTTTTACTTGCCAAGTTTAATATTAAATTCTGGGCTCACTGCAGAAAAAAAAGTCAAAGGTATTAGGTGAAAAAAAAAGCCACCAAAATCCAACTGTCATTATTGAAAGCAACATAACTAGGCAACAACTTTTTTCCAGAGAATTTTTACCTACTTTTCATGAGTTTTCCTCCTCACAGACACTCACTGCTGTCTCACATGCCTCAGAAAACCCCAGACAGTCCTGAAGTGAAGGCAGCCCAGGTCGTCAGGGTGGGTCTTGGAAACCACTGGGGATATTTTCTATGTCCCTGGAGTTTTGAAAAGCCACTTTAAAAACTCTTTTGAACAGACACAACTAATGCGCCTTATTCGCTAACCATGAGGTCATAGTGACTTATAGTATATGAAAAAACATGACTGACTATGCGGAACGTTAGAAGCCAAGGTATACTGAGTATTAATGAGCCATTGTTGATAGACTTGTACTATTCCTGCTCAGTTCTTTGGTTATCAGATAAAGAACAGAAGCCATCAGATCCCCCGGGGCACAATTCCATTTCACTTCACTGTAATTCTTAAAAAGTTAAGCTCTCTTTCTCTGCTATTTCTAGTTGAGAAGTGGGCCCTGGGTTGACTATTTTCCATACATCAGGACATCTTGGTCAACTGTGATTTTTTTTCTGGCTTTTTTGAAAAGCAATTTACCTTTAAACTTTCCTTTTTAAATTAAAAAATGAGGACCCTGGAAACCTCTTTAAAGACTGCATGTATGACATATTGTAGTCAAGTCCAAATGCCATCTGTACAGCTCCCCCACTTCTCCCAGAGGGCCCTCACTCAGCTGGCCCCCTCCACCTTCACCACCTAGCCAAGCGCCAAGGCCCTCGCAGCCCATGTTAGCAGGTTAAAGAACGTGGGAGTTTATGTAGCATGAGAAAGGCTAAGGTCAAAGCTAAGGTCAAATCTTAAACAAACGTGATATCTAATTCTGCTACTACTCCTCAAAGATGTGAAAATCTGCAACACTGTTCATTAGACTTAGAAAATTAGCAGATTCACAAATTTTGATAATATGGAACGTGGGTGGAAATGCTAAGGAACAGTTTTCCTGCCCCTTTTGGTGTCTCTCAGCTGTTATATTCTTGAAAAGAATGCCCATGCTTCAATAAATGTTGTGGATAACAGGTCAGCCAACTCCTCACCCATGTGGAGGGGGTCCCTGTGGAGATAGCTGCATTTGGCAGCTACAACAACATGCACCTTAGTATTTCACAGAACAAAATTTAAATCCTACCTCAGAGATGAAACTTTTCTGATCCTCAATAAAATAGTATGAGTATAATCTACTTTGCAGTGTTGTAAGAATTTAAGGCAGTTAAAGCACCTAAAAGCACTTAATTTATTGCAAAAGCTTGATCATAATTTTTCAGCTTTCAATGTGCAAAAGTCTTAACTTACCCCCAGGGGGTGGGGTAAAAGGTAAAGCAACAGGAGGGCACAGCAGGACACTTAAACTTTTCTGGGTAACCTGGCTTTCCCCATCTGCAAGATTTCTCATCACAAAAGCATGGAAAACTTAACTGAAAGAAAGGAAAATCAATTAATCTTTTCTGTAATACAAATCTCGTGGTCAGAGTGTTGTATAAATAACTCTAGTGAACATTTCAGTGAAGGTCCACAATGCTTCCGATATCTGTCCAAGTCTCACTAAGCGTATTTCCCCACCAGCTGCCTTATCAGAAACTACCTGCTGGCGCCAGAGCACTGGCAAGTCGATTCTACCTCCAAGCTCTGAGGTCATGGACAGCTACTAGCTCTTTGAGGCAGTTCAAAGAGCTTCCTGTAAAGTCCAGACCTGTCACCTGGAAGCCACACATTTCTTCCGGGCACACAGAAAGGAAGGTGTCAGTATTCCTTCTTAGGCCACCTGTCATTTCAGCTCTCCTTAGTCATCCCCAGAGGCTCTTCCTTCTCCAAGGCAAACATGAAAGCAGATTGGAACAGACTCCAAACCTGTGCTGACTCTCCATCTACTGCCCTGGATGTGCCACCGGGAGTATGGCTGTGTGGGCAAAGATGGCGGTGCGCAGAGCCAGGCCCACTGTGGGCCCTTGATCAGTGTTTGTTGAATGGATGTGCGTCACCTGTGGTCATTGGGAGGCGATCCAACTATTTCTGAATTATGACCTGGCCCTTTACCTTCTTGGAATTCTGTCAAAGGGAGACTCTAATCCAATTAGAGAAACAATATCCAGAAAATATCAAAGCTATCTTAGCCATGCTTTTTTTGTTCAAGGTTATTCTGTGGCATTTTAATGCCTTCAAATGACATAGAAACAATGGCAGTGTAATAAAGCCACCTAAAATTAATGAACAGACTGATATGACATGATACAAGGTACACAAAGAGTCTAGAAAATAACATAAAATTTGCAAAGTTACTAGTGTCTTTTTTTTTAATTATAATGTAAAGACAAAAAGGTGTTGAGAAAGGATGAGTAAATTTAACAAAATTTTGAAAAACCTCTTTCTGAGACACCTATATTTAATTAAGCCTTGTTATTTTAAAAATGACAAGGTCAAAAACAACCTGAAAAATTAACGTCTTAATTTGGGCATAATCAAATCTAGTTATCTTATACCCTGATAACTCTTCCACTTCTCCCTGTAGGAGGCAGAGAGTAAACACATGTACGCCAAATCTGTCTCCTCATTGCCTTGGTCACCATCTCATGCTGTTTGGTCAGGAGTCTTTGTAATAGCATCCAAAGGCCAAAAAAAGGTATGACATTGACAGTCATCCAGCCCCATGGCTCCCTTTACGCCAGTGGGATTTGAAGTACAGTGGTCTGTTTTGTAAACTCTGAAGGTATAGATGTTCTGGGGTTTATATATGAAAATACTCACAAACTTTGAGAACGTCAGAGTTGGGAGTGACCTTGGAATATCACTCATCCTATGTCTTCATTCTGTGGACAAAAGATGATTACAGGTGCACCTTGTAGCCCAAATTATTGGCCTGTTAAGCATCTTACATAATGTGGATCGCGTTCATCAAAAAATACACAGAGATAAGGTGTACATCCATATTATATACAGCATATTATAGCATCATCTCTTTATCCCTTCTTTCCCCAATCTCTGTCCCTTCTGTACACACACACACACACAAAATGAGTCACCATTTGAAATTTTTGACCATGTTATTCACATACGTGGTTCTAATCTTGTCAGGAATTCAACAAAGTGGTTGAATTAAATTACAGAAGACGACTCAAATGATTCACATTCTCTAGTCTCAGTGATTCCTGTGAATTCTCTTTGGCTCTCCATTCCATCCCCATCCAGGCTCAGACATGGTGGGTGCAGCCCTTGCGGAGCTCAGCTGGAGAGCATGGGTAGGAAGTTTCAGTCCCTGCAACAGCCTTGCCCCTGCGGAATCTGCAGAGCAACACTGCCACCTGCTGTGGACACCTTCCAAGCAAGCGAGGAAAACCTGCCAAATACTGATTTGTACTGGGGATGCCTTTGTTCTTCAAAACACAAGTCAAACTGCAATTAATCAGCGTTTATTAAAATTAATTCTAACACATTCATTAACTTTTAAGGGAATTACAAGGTGCATGGCATTATTGAATGTCTGCACGGAGTGTTCTCTTCAGGAGAGACAACATCAGAGGGTGATGGGCACTGAATCTGGAGCCTCAGGTGCTGAACTGCCAGGTTGCTTACATGCAAAATTTCTAATGCACCTGTTATTCGGGTCGTTAGAAGCTTAGATCAAAACCACCTGTTACCTATCAAATGTGTTTATCCCATCACAGTCTGCAAATGCATGTTGCCCCAACCTTTCCCAGAAATGTCATTCTGACCAAACTCATAATTTAAGAGATCTGAGCTGTCATTTTGGAATATGTCCCCAGAGCACAGGAACTCACAGTATTGATGAGTAATATCTTTGTCACCTTAATCTTATCTGTTGAAATGATGAAGATGTGTTTATCTGCATAATATCCTCATTACATTTTCAAAACAAGAACCAAACTTCAGGCTCTCCTCCCTACATACAGAATTCTATTTTTGTAGACTACGGAAGGAATTTTATTTCTCTTTCCACTAAGAAGTAAAATATTCAAAGATCTGAACATAAAAGAATAAAGTGCTGGAGGTGGACAGAGCCAGGAAAGGGAAGAACAAGGTGGGTTTTCACTGGTTTGGGTTTTTGATTTTGGATTTTTGCCGACATCAGAAGTTATACAACAGCTCCACCTGAGGGCCCTTGGTGGAATAACAGGCCAGCCTTCCCCAGTGCGATTATCCCTCTAGGGAACCCCTCTGCAAAAGCACAAGGCAATTGTGGAAAGGGTTAACCTGTTAATTGTATTGTAACAAAATACAATTTTCTTTTAGCATTCGTGTTTCTTTTAGTTTATAAAAGACAAAGAGTTTTAAAACATTATGAGGAGATATCAAACATGACTGCTTTATTAATCAGAAGATACTTACTAATCTTTTAGGTGGCTTGGGTCAACTACTAAGTACTAAGTCATGGGCAAGTTCCAATAACCTGCCTGCACCTCACTTTCCCATCTATAAAATGAATGAATTGTTCTATAAATCTGCACCATCCATGTCAGTAGTCATAAGTGGCTATTTAAATTTAGATTAATTAAAATTAAATAAAATTAAAAATTCAGTTTCTTATTCATATTATCCCCATCTCCAATGCTGGTAGCCCCCTGTGGTCAGTAGCTCTTGACTTGCACAGTTCAGATAAAGAACATTTGCATCATAACAGACGGTTCTATCGGCCAACCCTGGCATAGCTAATATTTATGCTTCTCTCTAAATTGAATCTACACACTTATAAGAAAAATATGTTCGGGAACTATTTGATCAAGGTGACCCACTCGACAACCACTTGAAAAGCAAAATAGAAGAGAAAGAAAGGAAAAGAGAAAGAAAATGAAATCTGAATTCTAGGCTTCCTGCCACATTCATTGCTGCTATCTGATAAGCCACTCATGTTTTAATTCCAGTCTTCAAACCAATTCATCTGTAAAATGAGGAGAAATCAAGTGCCTACTACCATAGTCAGCATCACAAACAAGGGAGGCCCGAATGTGCAGCATAAATTTGCAGTGGTGACAGCTCAGGAGAGATTTGCTGACAATTCTGTGTTGGCCTGTGGAGCTGGGCCCACACAGCAGGCTGCCTGGTGTCCTGAGGACACGGGGAGATTTTCCCCCATTACACGCTGAAGGTGCTCCCTGCCACATCAGTTATGGGCCAGGTATAAGCCCCCCTGACACAGCCTGGCCTGCCATGGTGGACTTTGGCCATACTCCAAAGAGCAGTGTGCTTGGGCGCTGACAGCACTGTGCAGAGATCCTGCTGATGGTTGGGCACGTCGTGTGGGGGGACCCGCAGCAGGGTGCCCGTGGGGTGCACGTCTGCGCCATAAAACCACTCTGCCACTTCTGATGCCCTGGCCAGCACAGGCCTCTGCCAGAGATCTGGCCAGAAACCACATCAGCTGCGGGCGGCTTTCTCAAATGCTCCCTTTTGTGAGAACAGGAGGTGGGGCGGGGGCAGAGCTCTGGCGTGATTAAAATCTGGGGCTAGTTTTTTTCAGCCTTTGGTGCCCTGAGGGGAGCCTGATGCAGGTGTCTGCACTTTCTCGATTGAAAATGCCCTGGGGGCCCCAGCTCGGAGCTGGCTGTAGCCCCTTAAAAGATCAGAGGGGAATCGTTGTTGTCTCCCTTCCTCCACGTGCTGTCAGCATCCTCCATAAGCTTAGACAGAATATGGAGATCACTGGGAGTGGTGATCTCCTCTTCTCCAGGGGATTCCTCTTAACCTTTCTGGAATACAGCCTGGCTGGGCACGATGTTCCCGGCCACACAGCGGGGCTGGGACTGCAAGTGAGACCAACGGGGCCAGGCCCGGGTCGGGGTGAAACGTGCCGAGCGGGCGTCCTACCTGCCTTAGGGACCCTGTGACACACTGTGACACAGCCTGACACGGGATAGAACAAGCCGGTGAGCGTGGGGAACAGAGGGGCTCCTTCTGAGCAAAAGCAGTTGGCAGATTGCACTGGCGACAGCGCAGACGTGAGCAACTCCGTGCAGGGCCTGCCTGGGCTGGGCCAAGTCTAGGAGTCCACACAGCAGGGAGAGCGCGGGTCTGTTAGCGGATCTCAAACACAAAGACAATGAGAGCCATTTAGATCTTTAAAAACCTGCCCTCCGACAGGCACAACTGAGGGAAAAAAGAAAAACTCCGGGATTTGACCCCCACCTCTTCTGAGGTTGGTGTTCAGCCTCTGTGTTTCCCAGAGATGCCAAACTCTTCTCATAGACAAAAAGGACGCGAGGACTCTGTTCCCTGTGGAAGGGCTACGGAGAATTGCAAAGAAAAGAAGCGCTTAAATGGTCTTGGCAGAATGTGAACGAATGTGAACGGGGCTGGGGAAAGGAGGAAGGTGCTCCTTAAGGTCAGAGGTCAAGTTCAGGGGAGGCTGTTTTCCGGCCTGCTCTGGGCTCCCTTCGCAGCCTCATGCTGATCAGCCTTTTCCTGGCTCCACGAGGGGGGACACGTCCATAGCACTCGGGAGATAGAAACACAGCTGTGGAGCAGATTTTAAAGCAAAGCCTACCCAGAGCATTTCTCATATCTATTCATAAGAGACCCAGGGATTTAGTTTCTCAAAAAAAAAAGCTAAATGTGAGCCAAGAGAATGTGAACACAGACACACACAGAACTGTGCCCCCTCGAAATGACAAGAATTACGCCCTGCCTCAGCCGAGGCGTGGGGATTAAAGTAGCACAAATCATTGGCAGCCAAGGATCAAGAGATAGAAGCCTAACAACCACAGTTTCCAGACCACAGATGGATCCCCTGCCATGCCCGGGCCTTGAGAGGGAAAGCAGACTTTATACTGCTCTGTTTTCTAATTCAGTGAGAGGGAGAAAATACTCACATGGAATATTTCAAAAGACTTCATCGTCTGCTTACACAATTCGTTTGGACAGAAAATTCTGCAACCCACCAGATCGCTGAATTCAATGAGATTAAAAACAACAACACAGAGACATTGATTTTATGTAGCCATCAATCATCTGATTTTGCTGCTCTTCTTGGTTGTTACAGCCATGGCACTCCTTTCCTCGGCTCTCCTTCTCCTTTTACTGGTCAAAAATGCTAAAATTACCTGTGAAAATACCTGGGATACCATTCTCTTCAGGGAAAGCACAAGTCGATCGTACGCCATGGTCAAGTTTCTGTTGGACCTGGAAGGCCAGGCAGGAAACAGTCTCCCGTTGATCACCCCATCTTCTCTGCCTCTTGCTTTACCCCTAGTTAGTTGAGGGTCACCTGGAATGAAGTTCATTATCAGCCAATGACATTCAGCTACGTGGCATCTGCCCTGAAGATCATTCAAAGTGGGGTTAAGGCTGAGAAGATGGATCATGCAGTACAAGGCAGTTTAGAGAAGGAGGGAATCAAAGGCAGTGGGCAAGTGGCCCTTTCTTGACGTCTCTGGTTTAAAGGGGATTAGTATTATAAGAAAGGCATCTTAAACAGTGGAATTGGGGAAAATCCGTCCTGATTTCTCAGAACAGAGAGCCCGGACTTTGGAAGATGTGCCCAGAGGTGAGCGCTTCATTATTTACTACAAGTAAATAAACCTAAAGGCGTTCCCTACTCTGGATTCCATCACAGTCATCTGTAAGGAGAAAGTTCTCAAATAAACATCCCTGGCCTCTACCCCAGATCATTGAATCAAATGTCTTAAGACCTCCATTATAGAACTCTGTTCTAGTCACTAAAAAGAGAAAGGCATTTATCTTCCTCAAATAAATCTCTAGGCTTGTGACAGTGACAATCTGGAATTGTTACTATTCAAGTAAAGATCACTTTGGAAAAATACTATGTTTCTCTTCAAAACATACTTATGTGCTCATCTGACATTTCTTTCCGTGTCCCCCCCTTTATCCTCCTCTTTATCCAAGTGTAACACACACACTCCTTGATCAAGTCCTTTCGAGTCAATCTTCCTCTCTCAGCTGTTTACCCCTTTGTGTTACCTTAGGCAGATAATTAGAGTACCTGTCCATCTCCCAGGTGGGAAATCATTCAGAAGAAACAGAAAACAGAGGTGTCATCTGCTGTCCCGGGGGAGACAAAGAACAAAGGTTAAACAGCGCCACCCCCGCCATCCGAGTGCCCTGTGCTCGTCCATCTCTGATAGAAGTAACACAGTTTTGAGTGGTATTTGTGGGGGCTTAAAATGTAGAGAAGCCCTTCCTCTGACGTGGCAAATCCAGAGGCCTTTTTATTTTACCACAGGGAATCTGTGCTTGTTCACCTTTGAAAAGCTCTCTTCTCTATTCAGGTGAATACTTCAGATGAAGGTAAGCTTCTTCATTAGAATAAGTACCGGCAGAGGTTTATACATCTGTTTCATTTTACAAAGAACGTTATTTATGTGCATGTCCTTTTATTTCTCCAGCTCATTTCTTTATGAATAAATGTGGGGGGCAGGCCTGGAGGGGGTGTTTGAAAGGGTACAGGAAAGCTGGGAAGTGCTTAATGGAATACATTACTTTTTGATTCGAGATGTCCTCTGTGGATTTAAAATCTGCCTTTCCATCTGCAGGGAGGAAACAGGTGCATTAACTGTGCCTGTGCAAACCACTGAACCTTGGCTTTTCTTCCTGCTGGATTTTCCCAAGGCGCTAAAGTAGGGCAGTCGCCCAGCAGGAATACGCGAGTCCCCTCCGTTGCAAGTGCTGTTGTACACTTGCCAGGTTTCCTCTGTTTGGGGGGGCCCTCAAAAGATCAAGCACGCCCTCACTGATAATGGTCTCATCCCACAACATGGAGCCACATATGCCACGGGAGCCCAGACATGTATCAGGATGAATCTGCAGAGGAGGCAGCTGCATGTTGTCTGCAGATAACCAGAGAATCCGAGGGGTAAAATTCAGTTGGGAACTTGCTGTGAAACAGCCAGGAACTCTCTTGAGCTCATTATCTGGATAAGAACCAGAATGAAGTGAATAAAGACCAAGAAAAATGCAACCTGTGTCTTTCTGGTGCCTTCTCGTAATTTGTCCTCCGTGGACAGCTCACTTTAAAAGTCAGCGGGGCACTCCCGGTTTTCCCTCTTTCTCTTAGAATCAGGTTATAAGGGGTTTCATTGTTGGATCTTTGTTGCCCTCTGCATACGTGTTGTTCTGAGAGTGTATATTACAGCAATACTTTCCATTCTTTCCTTGACGTTAAGGACCCAATTCTAATAAAAATTATTTTGTGTGTTATAATAAATCTGTGAAAATAAAGCCAGACTACTCTCTTCCCCCTTTATCACGCATGTTTGTGTCTCAATGAAGACTCAAATAATCACACAATTTATTGAGCATGTACTATGGGCCAAACACGGTCGTGGGCAACACAAATTTGAGGTCCACAACAAGGAAATAATCACTCCAACTTCACAGGTGGAGAAACTGGAGCTCCTGGAGAGGGTAATTGCTAAAGGCCTCAGAGCCTGACTGAGGAGTATGGGAACTGGACCCAGGTCCCCCGATCACAGCACCCGCAGCACACCCATTACACCACACCACACAGCTGAGGCGGGAGAGGAGGCCCCGGGAAGTGTGGGGCACTTGTCAGTGTCCTTACCCTGCCTTGTCACAGAGACGGGCCCACTCCAAATAAACATCTGCTTCAAAGGTTCTGCACTCAAAATTCAGAGAAGAGATAAATAGTTCAGTATTTTCCAAGAAATAATACACTCTGTGCCATCAAGAAAAAGCACCTGCGTGTGGCTCATACTCACATGAGGATGTGCCCTGATGACATCCCCTCACTCTGTGCCCCCGAGGGTCCAACCAAGAAACATCCAGGCTGCTGGTATTGTCTGTTTCTTTCCCTAAATTCTGATAGAAAAAGCAAAAACTTATTGCAAAGTGCCAGAAGTGGGTAGATACACGCAATTCAGCCCTGAGAGTCTGTCTAATCAATGTACTGGCCCGTATTTTTCACATTTTATGGGACAGCGGGGAAAATGGTTGAGAAGAGCCAATTTGCAGCTGTGTTCTTAATTACGCCTTCTATGTGAAAGGAGGCGAATTTTTCAGCAAGAGACTGCAGCTGCATTCGCAAGACAGGAAGACCCAGTGCTCACAACAGATGATTGAATGCCGCTGAGGTCCAGGATCCCAAGGTGGACCGAGCCGCCACCTCTCTGTGTGGCCCGGTCAAGCCACTTGACTCCTTTGTGCCTCAGTCAAGCCTGCTGCCAAAGCACAGTGGAGCAGCAGGAGCTGACTGCAAAACAGATGCTATATGTGGGTAAAACTGTCCCAGATAATTATATTCCCCCAAGTCACTGTCACTTGCAAAATAGTGGAGTTCAAAAGTTCCTGCCTCCATTGAGTATCTTTGAGCTGTTAGCGCAGTGGAATTGGAATGTCCTTTTCACACATGGGCAGTTAGTTTACTTTGGGCCATCTTGGGAAGGAAAGTATAAACTCCTGGTGTTTCTATACAGGTTAGTAACAGGTGTAGAGAGGAAGATTGGCAGTCCACCACCTCAGGTGCACAAGAAACGTAACATTATTTCTCTGTAATCACTTAATTTCTATTGACATCTTCATTCTCCAAGAGGAAAGGAGAGACTAGCTCCCCGTATTTCCTGTTATTGCATTTAATTGCCAGATTTCGTATATTACTTGCAAAGAGACACTGGGATAGCTACTGTGTCTGAATCATTCATCTTTGTTGGCAACCCCTAAGACACTGCCGTCCCTGTCTTGTCATGGTGGCCATTGTTGAATTGTCCCCTGTTCCTTAATGCACTGCTCCTTGGATCAGGTAATTGTCATGCTGCTTCTGGAGCATGGAAATGATTCTGCCGTTAGAAGCATTTGGATGAGGCCATCTAAGGCTCTTGCCCTCTCCTAGGCTTCTTTCAGGGACAAGATAATTATTCTACTGTTCCACCATCACTGAAGCATGAGGGAAAATTAGTGGTCCCCCCTGAGTAAGCGCACACAAGTCGCCTCTATCCTCACAGCTCCTCAGTCCTACCTGAATTGCTGGCTTCTTTCTGTCCTCCTGGGTTTTGGGAGGGATGGCACAGAGCTCATCTTTCGTGGACACACTGCATCTAATTTCTTCTGTCTTATTCTTCAACCATCTGACTCTCTTTGATTCGGGGAATTTCATGTGAGCTTAGGAAGAAGATGACTTTGCTCAGGATATTTTCCATACCCAGAGTCCCTACAGAATGTGGGACTTCCCTATTTCTGCTGTAACATTTCTAACAGAGGCAATGGGTGTTTGCAGGTTCAGACAGGTAGGAACAAAGAGCAACAGAAAACACAGGAGTTAATATTTCAGACACCCCCATTCTAACATCAAGTTCATTGGTTTTATCTGGAATGTGCTCGGGTGAGTTTTATCTACTTCATTCTTTTCCCAGACCCTGCCAAGGGAAAAAATTCAGAATGATGTCTGCCTGATTTCCATCCAGGAAGCACCAGACAGACATACTGATTGTTAAAATATTGACATTGTGATATACTGGTTGGTAAATAGTTGCTTTTCAAGACCACAGTTACTGCCACTGCTACCATCAAGCCCCTGAGCCTCTTAAGCAATAAAGTCTTTGAGGGGAAAGCTATAGGATCTTACCCCTGGCACTATAGCCAGTACCATTCAATGTGACTAGTACCTGTGCCTTCCCAGCTGTTGAACATTGAGAATGTCACTCCTAGCTGTCTATCTTCCAGAGACTTAGAGGATGCAGAGCTGGGTGATTGCTCCTAAGGTAGTCCAGGCACTTAGGGGTGCAGATCCTTTATTCCAGCAGGGTTGCCTGGGCTTGGGAGCTACTGCTAATCTTCCAGACAAAACCCCATAATGATTGGATATTGTGGCTGATCCCAACTTCAAAGGAACTAGAGATGAAATCTGAATAACCTATCTTGAGCTCCCACTAGTCACTGGTCTTATGACTTGGAGCAAAGAATCTCTGGCTGTCTTAATCATTGAAAAAGGTGATAATAACTCCTGCATTCCAGAAAAAAAAAAAAACCCATACAGCTAAGGCAGTTCTTAGTAATAAAAATAAAGCTGGGGGCATCAGCATACCAGATTTTAGTCTGTACTACAAAGCCATAGTGGTCAAGACAGCATGGTACTGGCACAAAAATAGAGACATAGACACTTGGAATCAAATCGAAAACCAGGAAATGAAACTAACAACTTATAACCACCTTATCTTCAATAAACCAAACAAGAACATACCTTGGGGGAAAGACTCCCTATTCAATAAATGGTGTTGGGAGAACTGGATATCCACATGTAAAAGACTGAAACTGGACCCACACCTTTCCCCACTCACAAAAATTGATTCAAGATGCATATAGGACTTAAATTTAAGGCATGAAACAATAAAAATCCTCAAAGAAAGCATAGGAAAAACACTGGAAGATATTGGCCTGGGGAAAGACTTCATGAAGAAGACTGCCATGGCAACTGCAACAACAAAAATAAACAAATGGGACTTCATTAAACTGAAAAGCTTCTGTACAGCTAAGGAGACAATAACCAAAGCAAAGAGACAACCTACACAATGGGAAAGGATATTTGCATATTTTCAATCAGACAAAAGCTTGATAACTAGGATCTATAGAGAACTCAAATTAATCCACATGAAAAAAGCCAACAATCCCATTTATCAATGGGCAAGAGACATGAATAGAACCTTCTCTAAAGATGACAGACAAATGGCTAACAAACATACGAAAAAATGTTCAGCATCACTATCTATTAGAGAAATGCAAATCAAAACCACCCTGAGATACCATCTAATCCCGGCGAGAATGGTCCACATCATAAAATCTCAAAACTGCAGATGCTGGCGTGGATGTGGAGAGAAGGGAACACTTTTACACTGCTGGTGGGACTGCAAATTAGTACAACCTTTCTGGAAGAAAGTATGGAGAAACCTCAAAGCACTCAAGCTAGACCTCCCATTTGATCCTGCAATCCCATTACTGGGCATCTACCCAGAAGGAAAAAAATCCTTCTATCATAAGGACACTTGTACTAGACTGTTTATTGCAGCTCAATTTACAATCGCCAAAATGTGGAAACAGCCTAAATGCCCACCAACCCAGGAATGGATTAACAAGCTGTGGTATATGTACACCATGGAATACTATTCAGCCATTAAAAAAAAAATGGAGACTTTACATCCTTCGTATTAACCTGGATGGAAGTGGAAGACATTATTCTTAGTAAAGCATCACAAGAATGGAGAAGCATGAATCCTATGTACTCAATCTTGATATGAGGACAATTAATGACAATTAAGGCTATGGGGGGGAAGCAGAAAGAGGGAAGGAGGGAGGGGGCTGGGGCCTTAGTGTGTGTCACACTTTATGGGGGCAAGACATGATTGCAAGAGGGACTTTACCTAACAATTGTAATCAGTGTAACTGGCTCATTGTACCCTCAATGAATCCCCAACAATAAAAAAAAAAAAAAGAATCTTAAAAAAAAAAAAAAAAAGAATGGAGAAGCATGAATCCTATGTACTCAATTTTGATATGAGGACTATTAATGACAATTAAGGTCACAGTGGGGGCGGGGAAAGGGGAGAACAGAGAGAGAAAGAAGGAGGGAGGGGTTGGGAAAGGAAGAGCAGAGAGAGGGAAGGAGAGAGGGTGGTTGGGCCTTGGTGTGTGCCACACCTTTTGGGAGCAAGACACGATTGCAAGAGGGACTTTACCTAACAAATGCAATCAGCATAACCTGGCTTATTGTACCCTCAATGAATCCCCAACAATTAAAAAAAAATGAGATACCATTAAAAAATAATAAAAATTTAAAAAAAACAAAACTCGTGTATCCTAGGACTCAACTCTAAATATCAAAATGATGTAATAGCCTTCCTTCCTTTCTTGTATAATTTAATCCAAAACAACCAGGTGGGGCAGAGCAGGAGAGCAGCTGGGATGTAGGGGAGGAGAGCGTGTCAGAGCCTGAGCAGTGAGGTGGGCAGGCCTGGTGTCTGGCAGAGGGTGGACCGCAGCTCCAGCAGCAAGGCCAGTGGCCCAGGGAGGGATATGGAGCCTGAGTGGGGAATGAAGTGCATTGATGTGAAAACCAGGGAAGGGAGCATTGATTATATGGAGGCATTGATCAAACAATAAATATATATTGAGAATAATGGAAGCCAAATTTTCTGTTGAGAGTCAATTACAAATGCGAAGAGACACAAAACTAGATTCAACCGTGTAATGTTAGATTAGAATCAGAGGTGTTAAAAGAATTCACAGTTTTTAATCACATTGCTGGAAGAAGGAAATGTAAATACGTTTGTGTGTGTGTTCTCTCTCTCTTTCACACACACACACACATTTCATGGCTCTTTACAAGGAGACACTCTGTGATCAGGGACACCTCTCAGTAATGAGCATTCCCAGGGCCAGATCTGGGTTTCTCAGCACCGTTCTCCACTAAAGAAAGTAGGATTCCTTGGAGCAGATGAAAGCAGAGAAATGGCTCTGCTTGGCTCTGCAATGGCTGGAGCAGAGAAAGTACAAGATAACTCTGAAATTCTATGTCAATAAGTAAAAAAAAAAAAAAAAAAGGCTGATCAAATGACAGAGATGTTAAAAGAACAGAGAAGCCAACTTGCTGTCCCAGGGGCCAAATCTGGGTCAATTTGCCATCAAAATACATAATGATAGTAAGAGATTATAACCCTTTAGATAACATAAGAAACCCAGTGACTATACTGATATAAACAAACGAATAAATGAAGAGAAGGGAAAGCTTTTTCTCTTGCAATAGAATGCCAACTAATAAATAGAGAAGAAATAATAGAATTAGAAAAATCATCATTTGGAAACTGTCTTAGTAATCAATTTGGCTATTAATTAAACATCAACTGGTGGGTGAAATTCAGTAAGAAATCTAAGTATCACAAAATAAATATTAAAGAAAAGAGAGTAACTCTACCATGGATAAACTTGATAAACACCCCCTCAGTGAAGTGATTAAAATAAGCATCCCCAGCACAGAACAAGTGGAGTTTGAGTAACACCTGACAAGGCCTGACAGGACACAGAGACACTTCTGTGATATTCCTTCCAAAATACATAAACGGAATCATTTCCATAAACATCTGAGAAATTCAAGGGAGGACTATTCTAAAAGAACAACCTGCATGTAATCTTGAAAAGTGTCAAGATCACAGACTGAGCATCCACATGAAAGGAGACAGAGCATCGTGAGGACTCAGTGCACTCTGCAGTTCTAAACTTGAGCCTTCTGTTATGAAGGACATTTTTAGGACAATTGGCAAAACCGTTAATGGGGTCAGAGATTAGATGAGAGTAATATATCAATGTCAATTTTCTGACTTTGATGATTACATTGTGGTTATGTATAAGAATGTCCTTTTTGTAAAGAATACAAACTAAAGTATATTAAGGGGATGAAGTATCATGTCAGTAATTTTCTCTGTAAGGTTTCCTTGATTGTGGCAGGATTTTTTTTTCAAGTTTGAAATTATTAATTTTTTTTTTTTTTTTTGTAGAGACAAGAGTCTCACTTTATCACCCTCGGTAGAGTGCCGTGATGTCACAGCTCACAGCAACCTCCAGCTCTTGGGCTTAGGCAATTCTCTTGCTTCAGCCTCCTGAGTAGCTGGGACTATAGGCGCCCGCCACAACACCCGGCTATTTTTTTTGTTGCAGTTTGGCCAGGGCAGGGTTTGAACCCGCCACCCTCAGTAGATGTGGCTAGCACCCTACTCACTGAGCCAAAGGTGCCACCTATTTTAAAATATTTTTAAAGTAAAACAGAAGAGGAAAATGGAAATTATAAAATATATATCATTAGAGAACTATATTATTACCTGACCCAAACACATTTTTTTCAAAAATAGATTTGGCAAAATAAAAATAAATAAATAAATAAATAAATCTTATAAAAGTTATTTATAGCACTTAAAGGATTCATCGCTTGATTATTTAAATAGTTCTAATGGTCTTATCCAGCATGGAGAAGTATCTTTAAATCTAGAATAGTGAAATATTCTCTAATAATATCTCAAAGCATGATCACTGTTAGTTCTTGACCAGAAGCAAAATCAATTAAAAATTATTTTAATATCTTGCATCCCTGTAGCCAAATGAAATCATAAAAATTAGTCACAATGGAGTTATCTTTTCACAGAAGTATTGGCGATGGCAATCTGACTTCTGCTTACTTGTAGAATCCTTATGTCTGAAATATTTTTAATTACACAAGTAACTAATTCCAGGCAAAACCCAACCCAGTCCTCACATCTATTACCACAGAAAGAATTTTTAATTACTTTCCACAGCTGAATAGAGAAACTGTCTGAAAATGCTGACCCCAAACTTTTTCTTTCCCAATGATAAATAAATTGAAACAGATCCAGCAGACCTGTCAAGGAGACAGGGAAATAAATTAACAAAGTATAGTGGGTGGTTAAAAGCACAAAGCCCAGAGCCAGACTTTCTTTCTACTAATCTTAGCTCAACCACTGTAGAGCTGTGTGATTTGGGGGAAGTTACTTAACCACCTTGTACATCAGGCTTCTCATGTGTAAAATGGGTCTGATAATAATAGTGTCTACTCTCTAGAGCTGTTATAAGATTTAATGAGTTGTTTTGTGCTTCACACAGTAATCGATGCATGATAAATGATCAATGAGTGTAAGTTATTACATAAACTATTATTATTTATCACATTTGTATGTAATAAAACTATTGATCCCAAAGCAGAGTCCTTAAGTTGTTTCCCTAGAGATAGCAAATGAAGCCGCCACTCTACAGTCTAATGCATTTTTGTTAGTCCTCTGAAAATATTACCTCTGATGACCCCAAATTCATTATTTTTCATAAAAAAGTTAAAAAAATGAACTCTAACTTGAAGGAGTGCAAGGGAAACTAAAGTGAACGTATTTAAATTTTTGTGCAGAAAAAAATACTTGGGCAATTGATTCAGAAGACTCAAATGTGATCCCTGTTAATGCCCTATATTAAAGAAATTTTGTATTCATTTTTCTGCTAGCTAATTGTGCCAACTCTGTAAGACAAGGTGGGCAGGTCAAGCAATAGCAATTTTTTAAAGATGAGGAAACTGAAACTAAAACCAGTTAAGTGAATTGCCCATGGTCCTGTGGAATAGAGCTTGACATGGCCCAATGTCGTCTACAGTTTGAATCAGAACCTAAGTCCCAATCAAAGTTTTCCAAAGTGTAAAATGTATGTCATGAAGATTGGGTAGTCAACATAGAAATCAGTCCAAACGGGTTTAAATGAGTTTCTACACCACTGTATGTTAAAAGAAATTGTCTTCTCAACAAAGCACCATCTGTTCCTCGAGATACCATCATCTTTTTTTATTTTTTGCCATTCTTTTTATTTTTTCCCAAAGTCTCAAAAATAGACAACTAATATGTATAAATAAAAATAGAATATAATTTCAAAAAACAGATCATGCCAAATCTTGTAGATAATAGAAAAAAAAGAAATACTTCAAAATCATTCTACTTCATCTGGATATAACTGATATTAAAATTGGAAAAAATATATTATTATAAAGGAAAATTACAAACATATTTCACTTATAAATGAGGATGCAATATCCTAAACAACATATCAACAAGTTGAATTAAAAATTATTGTTCAAATAATGTACTTTGGTCAAAATTAAATCCAATTTATGTGAGAATTAGTCACTATTTTCTTTTCTTTTCCTTGCCCCCACCCCCTCCCTCCTTCTCCCTCTGTCTGCTCTCCCCTTACCCCATGCCCCACCACGTCATTAATTGTCATTAATTGTCCTCGTATCAAACTTGAATACGTAGGATTCATGCTTCTCCATTCCTGGATGCTTCACTAAGAATAATGTGTTCCACCTCCATCCAGATTAATACAAATGCTGCAAAATCTCCATTTTTTTCAATGGTATATGTATATATACCATGGAATACTATTCTATATATATAATATATTATAATATAATATATAATACTATTATATATATATACACCACAGCCTGCCAATCCATTCCTGGGTTGAGGGGCATTTTAGTGATTGTAAATTGAGCTGCGATAAACAGTCTAGTACAAGTGTCTTTATAATAAAAGGTTTTTTTTTCCTTCTGGATAGATGTCCACTCATGGGATTGCAGGTGTGAGGTTTCTCCATACTTCCTTCCAAAAAGGTTGTACTAGTTTGCAGTCCCACCAGCAGTGTAAAAGTGTTCCCTTCTCTCCACATCTGCACCAGCATCTGCAGTTTTGAGATTTTGTGATATGGGCCATTCTCACTGGGGTTAGATGATAACTCAGGGTGTTTTTAATTTGCATTTCTCTAATAATTAGGGATGATGAGCATTTTTTCATATGTTTGCTAGCCATCCGTCTGTCTTCTTTAGAGAAGGTTCTGTTCATCTCTCTTCTGCATTGATGTAAGGGATTGTTGGCTTTTTTCATGTGAATTAATTTAAGTTCTCTATAGATCCTAGTTATCAAGCTTTTGTCTGATTCAAAATAGGCAAATATCCTTTCCCATTGGGTAGGTTGTCTATTTGCTTTGGTTGTTGTCTCCTTAACTGTACAGAAGCTTTTCAGTTTAATTAAATCTCATCTGTTTATTTTTGTTGTTGTTGTTACAATTGCCATGGCTTCTTCATAAAGTCTTTTTCATAATCTTTCCCCAGGCCGATATCTTCCAATGTTTTCCCTTTGCTTTCTTTGAAGATTTTTATAGTTTCATGTCTTAAATTTAAGTCCTTTATCCATCTTGAGTCAATTTTTGTAAATGGAGAAAGGTGTGGGTCCAGTTTCAGTCTTTTACATGTGGATATCCAGTTCTCCCAGCACCATTTATTGAATAGGGAGTCTTTCCCTCAGTGGACGTTCTTGTTTGGTTATCGAAGATTAGGTGGTTGTAAATTGTTGGTTTCATTTCCTAGTTTTCTATTCAATTCCAAATGTCTATGTCTCTATTTTTGTGCCAGTACCATGCTGTCTTGACCACTATGGCCTTGTAATACAGCCTAAAATCTGGTATGGTGATGCCCCCAGCTTTATGTTTGTTACTAAGAATTGCCTTAGCTATACAGGGCTTTTTATGGTTCCATACACAATGCAGAATCATTTTTTCCAACTTGAAAATAGGATGTTGGTATTTTAATAGGGATGGCATTGAATTGGTAGATTGCTCTGGGAAATATAGACATTTTAACAATGTTGATTCTTCCCAGCTATGAGCATGGTATTGTTCTTCCATTTGTTAAAGTCCTCTGCTATTTCCTTTCTTAGGGTTTCATAATTTTCTTTATATTTTCCTTCACCTGTTTTGTTAGGTATATTCCTAGGTATTTCATTTTCTTTGGGGCTATGATGAAGGGAATTATGTCCTTAATTAGCTTCTCATCTTGGCTGTTATTGGCATATACAAAGGCAACTGACTTGTGGACATTGATTTTATATCCTGAGACATTACTGTATTTTTGATGACTTTCAAGAGTCTTGTGGTTGAGTCCCTGGGATTCTCTAAGTATAAGATCATATTGTCAGCAAGGAAGGAGAGTTTGACCTCCTCTGCTCCCATTTGGATTCCCTTTGTTTCCTTGCCTTGTTTAATTGTATTGGCTAGAACTTCCAGCACTATGTTGAATAGTAAAGGTGACAGAGGACAACCTTGTCTGGTTCCAGTTCTAAGTGGAAAAAGCTTTTCAGTTTATCTCCATTCAGTAAAATATTAGCTGTGGGTTTGTCATAGATAGCTTTAATCAGTTTAAGAAATGTGCTACCTATGCCTGAACTCTTCAGTGTTCTAATTAGAAATGGATGCTGGATTTTATCAAATGCTTTTTCTGCACCTATTGAGTGGATCATATGGGCTTTGTTTTTGCTTCTGTTGATTTTGGTGAATAACGTTTATGGATTTATGATTATTAAACCAGCCTTGCATCCCTGGGATGAAACCTGCTTGATCATGATGTATGACTTTTTTGATGATAAGCTGTAATCTATTGGCTAGGATTTTGTTGAGAATTTTTGCATCTATATTCATGAGTGAAATTGGTCTGAAATTCTCCTTTTTAGTTGTGTCTTTTCCTGGTTTTGGTATCAGGGTGATGTTTGCTTCATAGAACGTGTTGGGGAAGATTCCTTCCTCCTCAATTTTTTGGAATAATTTCTGCAGTATAAGATTAAGCTCTTCTTTGAAGGCTTGATAGAATTCTAGTGTGAAGCCATCTGGACCAGGGCATTTTTTGGTTGGGATTTTTTTTTTTTTATTGTTTCTTTGATCTCAGTGCTTGAAATTGGTCTGTTCAGGAGATCTATTTCATCCTGGCTAAGTCTAGGCAGAGGGTGTGATTCCAAATATTGATCCATTTCCTTCACATTGTCAAATTTCTGGGCATAGAATTTCTGGTAGTATTCTGAGGTGATCTCTTGTATCTCTGTGGCATCAGGTGTTATTTCCCCTTTATCATTTCTGATTGAAGTTACTAGAGATTTTACTTTTTTATTTCTAGTTAGTCTGGCCAAATGTTTATCTATTTTATTTATTTTGTCAAAAAACCAACTCCTTGTTTCATTAATTTTCTGAATGATTCTTTTGTTTTCAATTTCATTAATCTCTGATTTAATTTGATATTTCTTTTCTTCTCCTGGGTTTGGACTTAGATTGTTCTTCTTTTTTCCAATTCCATAAAATAGCTTACGAGTTTGTTGATACGCTCTTCTTCTGTTTTTCGAATATAGGCTTCTAAAGTGATAAATTTTCCTCTCAGGACTGCTTTTGCTATATCCCACAGGTTTTGGTAGCTTGTTGTTATACTCAAGGAAGTTAATGATTTCCTTTTTTATTTCTTCCTGCACCCAACTGTCATTCAGCATAAGCTTGTTTAACTTCCATGCCTTTGTGTGAGGTTGAAAGTTTTTGTTGGAGTTGAGTTCCACTTTTAGTGCTGTGTAGTCTGAGAAGATGCAAGGTAGAATTTCAATTATTTTGATTCTGTTGAGGTCTGTTTTGTGTCCTAGGATATTGCAATGAGGGCTGATGTGAGGGAACAGCAGCCTTGCCGCGAATGCAAGCTTGCTCCTGTAATAGTATGAAAACAAGAAGCAGACTACAGCTCAGATTGGCATGCAGCAATGAGCTTTATTCTCGACCACCTTATAAAGTCAAGCAGTCACATACATACTATTAATCTATAATCTAAGAATTTTCCTTCTAAACAATTCTTAACTAATTTTAACTCTACTTGGGGATATCAAATCTAAAAATCAACAATGTCTATTCTATACATCAACAATAACCATTCCATAATGTTTTATCTATGGACATGCTTCAGCTGTCTGATACACAAAGCTATCAGTCAGAAATTTGGGGGGGCAGATTACACTTAAGATTTCCATGTTCCCATTGAGATCTAAGAGACAAGTTTTGTGATTCTGTTTGTCCACAGTGCTTGAAGTCACACAGTCTGTTAAGACAATGTGTTCCCACATAGTCAACCTCTGAGCCATATCTCCAGCAGGCAGGCTCTTAACCTGTGACCTTGCTGGGCTTAATGACTGCACTAGAGTCACCATGAATGGAATTTTATCTCCTACTTCGCAGGCCCTGTATTTGTTGACCAAGGCAGCTAGGCCTTTAGCTCCCTGTGTTAGCAGAAATCATGTCAACCTGTCTTTCCCTGGTTCAATGGCACACATGTGGGAATTTATCCCACACTAGGATATGATCAATTTTGGAGAATGTTCCATGGGACAATGAGAAGAATGTATATTCTTTATCTTTGGGATGGAGTTTTCTATATATGTCTATCAAGCACAATTGTTTTAGGATCTCATTTAAATCCCTTATATCTTTGTTTTATTTCTGTTTAGGGACTGTCCAGTTCTAAGAGTGTTAAAGGGTGTTAAAGTCCCCTGTTATCATGGTATTAAAGGATATCATATTGCTCAGACTAAGTAAGGTCTGTTTCAAGAATCTGGGAGCATTTAAATTGGGTGCATAAATATTTAGAATTGAAATGTCTTCCTGTTGTATTTTTCCCTTGACCAATATGAAGTGACCATTCTTGTCTTTTTTTGGCTTTAGTTGCTTTAAATCCACATGTATCTGAAAATAAGATTGCAACCCCTCTTTTCTTCTGAATTTCATTTGCCTGAAAAATTGACTTCCAACCCTTAACTCTGAGTTTTAATTTGTCTTTTGTGCAGACAGCAAATAGATGTCTTGTGTTTTTAAATCCAATCAGCCAAACTATGCCTCTTCAGTGAGGAATTCAAGACATTGACATTTACTGAGATAATTGATAACTGTAGTAGTGTTCTATTCATCTTATTTTGTGATAGTCTATTGCTTAGTTTTGCCTTTTGCATCATTGTGAAAGCTAGGTTCTGTCCTTTAATTTCTGGGTGTTTTCTTTGCTGAAGGTCCATTGTGGTGGTCAGTATGTGGAACAGGTTGAAGTATTACCTGTAAAGCTGTTCTTGTTCTGGCAAATTTCCTCAGTGTTTGCATATCAGTAAAAGATTTGATTTCTCCGTCAATTTTAAAGCTTAGCTTAGCAGGATATAGAATTCTGGGCTGGAAATTGTTCTGTTTAAGTAGATTAAAGGTAGATGACCATCGTCTTCTGGCTTGAAAAGTTTCACTAGAGAAGTCCACAGTCACTTCGATGAATTTGCCAGAGATACCATCATCTTTCAAGACCCCAGTTCAGTTTCTTCCACATTTAATAGCCAAGTGTCCCAATAGATACAGTAAAACCAAACTGTACTCAAATCAAGTCAGTTTCATTGCTTTAAGTGATTTGCCTAGATGATTTGCCCAAAGCAAACAAACCAGTGAGTCTTGCAAAGCAGTTATACCATTATTTAGCTAACTATTCAACGTGTGTCATCTGTTTCTAGCTAACCTGACTTGCATCTGACTAGTCTGTCCAGTAAAGCCCATAAAAATGGCTGATTCCATTTGTACATAAAGAAAAATAGCAGTGGTCTCAGTTTGCTAGAACATTGATCTCAGATACTTACAGGAACAATAATTTTGACTTCAACATTGGATGTGCTCCACCACAGCTATAAAACCTGAGTGGGACCTTGAAAATGATGGTAGAATCTTTACTCTTTGTATTAACAAAATGCTTCTCTAATGGCAGTGTTGCCATTTCCTTAAAAAAAAACTAACAAAGAACCTTAAGGTAAATAGATGGCTTCCATGTCAAAATTAAAAAAAAGAACAGGGTTATCCAGATGGTTCAAAGAGTTTCTACCAACTTATTACAAAGGACAACTTAGTTTTCTAAATGGCATCATTTAAAAAAGGTTTGACCAGAGATTTGAGGAGAATGAAGGAAATGGGGAGAAAGAACATTCCAGGCAGAGGAAATAGCCAGTGCATAAGCCATAAAGGGATGTCACCCAGTGTGTTTGGGGACCGCGGGAGGCCTGGATAGCTGGAATAAATTGCATGATGATTGCAGTCAGAGAAGTAATGGGAGTACCAGATCACATAGGCACTTATAAGCGTTTGGAGAGTCTTAGTTGTTTTGAGTGAAGCAGTGTGCCATTTCTGGGTTTTGAGCAAAAAGTAAAATTAATTTTTTTCATTCAGCATTGTTTTGGAGTACTAGTCATAGAGGCTGAAGAAGGAGGGTCAACCTGAGCCTCAGAGTGTGAGGCCGCAGTGAGCTATGACGATGATGCTTGCACTCTCGCCTGGGCAACAGAGAAAGACTCTGTCTCAAGAAAAAATAGTGGGGCGGCGCCTGTGGCTCATATACCGAGGGTGGCGGGTTCAAACCCGGCCCTGGCCGAACTGCAACCAAAAAATAGCCGGGCGTTGTGGCGGGCGCCTGTAGTCCCAGCTGCTCGGGAGGCTGAGGCAGGAGAATCACTTGGGCCCAGGAGTTGGAGGTTGCTGTGAGCTGTGTGAGGCCACGGCACTCTACCGAGGGCCATAAAGTAAGACTCTGTCTCTACAAAAAAAAAAAGAAAAGAAAAAATAGTGGTACTTACCTCCTTACACACTAATGTCAGAGATCCTTTCAGATATATTCTCAGAAGTACAAATGCTAGGTCATTCTATATCTGTTTTAAGGAGGGTCTCACTGTGCTGCCCAGGCTGGCCTGGAACTCCTAGGCTCAAGTGATCCTCACACCTCCGCCACCCAAGTACCTAGGAGTACAGGCATGTACTACAGTGCCAGGCTTAAACTTTTTATCAAGACATTTCCTCTTTTTTTCACAATAGATTTAGTGTTTTATTTTCTTCATTTCAATATTCAACTCTAGAATTTAAGTTATGGTGTATGATAGGGATTTAACTTTAATATCTTTGTCACAAAGAGTTGATTGCCTTTATATCATTTTTGAATAGTAATTATGTGTGAGAGTGTGTGTGTGTGTGAGAGAGAGAGAGAGAATGCCTGGGTAAAATAAATACAGTAGGCAGGTTAATGACCTCCCACAAATACACATATCCTAATACCTGGAACTTTTAAATGTTATTTTATGTCACATAGCAAAATAAACCTTGCAGATGTAATTAAGTTGAAGATTTTAGAATGGTGAGATTATCCAGCTGGGCTCCATGCTACCACAAGCATTGTCATAGAGGGAGACAGAAGGTTCAGAGTTAGGAAGAAGCTGTGATGACAGAGGCAGGAGTCAGCCTGACACAGGGATGGGCCATGAGCCAAGGAATGCAGGTTGTCTCCAGAAGCTGAAAAGGGGAAAGAAACAGCCTGTGACGACTTGATTTGAAGACTTCTGCCTTGTAGAATTGCATTCATGTTGTTCTAATAAATTTGTATTGTTCTAAGATGCTACGCTTTTGGTAATTTGTTAATGCAGTAGAAAACTAATGCTCACTCCCTCCCCTGCCTTTCCCCTAATGATGCCTGTCCTAAACACTCAAAATAAAATTGCAGCTCAGCTCACTAAACCCCTAATGCCCTCAAATTCCTTTTCCTGTTCCACTGGGTGTTTTTAGCCATAGCACACACTTTCAAATCCATCCTATAATCCCATTTTTCCGTTGGTGTTTATTGTTCGCTGGCTGTCTCCTCTGGCAGCTTCTTTTTTTTTTTTTTTTTTAGAAAAAAAGACTATCCTTATTTATTTATCTTTGTCACATATACGAGGAAAGTGGAATTCCAAGGTCAAAGAGTAGGCACATTTTGAATTTCAATAGATACTTCTTTTTTTATATTTTTTTATTAAATAATAACTGTATATATTAATGGTTTTACAGGGTACAATGTGCTGATTTTATATGCAATTTGGAATGCTTACATCAAACTAGTTAACATAGCCTTTACCTCACTTAATTATTGTGTTAGAGGCTTGAACAGAAGCTTCTCCTCTGGCTTTAACACAAACCCTGTGAGGGCTAGGATTTTGTCTCCCCAAGGATGTTTCCTAATACCCTACTAGTGAACTCACAGGACATATAGCAGAGAAATGTCCACATTCAGGAAGTGGTGCAAATGCATTCCTTATTATACAACATCATGAAGTTATTGAGAAAGCATAAGCAAGATGCGTGTCTCCTGATTTCAAAGAGGTTCGTGTTGGAGAAGGGATAGGATGATATGTACCAGGCTGCTTATACTAGCTTCCATGAGGAAGAGAAGATAAAATTTTTGTAAACAGTAGAAAATCAATGAAATGGAAAAAAAAATTATAGCATAGTTTCAAGTAAAAATATAAGCTACAAAGATCTGTGTATATATAATTACTGCATTATGTATTATGTAAGTTTTATGTAAATAATGGGCATACAAATATTAAGTTTCTGTGAGCAATTTTTGTTGTTTTAACAAGTTTTATAATAAAGTAACATTTTAAAAGAAATAAAATTGAGAAATCTTGACCTTTTATATTTTCACAAATGAGTTCTTTTTTTTGGTAATTTTCCAGGATGTAAGACGTATACTAAAGAGCTTTTATTCTGTTTTTTTTAATTTTTTGTGGCTTATACTAATTGTTTTGTCTGTTTAACTGACCTACTTTTTTTCTTTAAGATTATAAACCTCGTTTTTGAATTTGTCATTATCTACCTAAAGTTTGTCAATTACTGCTTTATATGTTGAAGTCCAGATAGTGTGACTCTGGAGGTCAAGTTTGCTATAGTTTTCTAGTAAATTATTGCTTCCATCATTATCCTTAAAAATGCTTTGAAAGCAGATACTAGGAAAATTAACCTTTCAGACACAAATGAGTTCTTAAAAGGAACACTTTCATTGATTTTTGAAGTGAAAAAGACTCCCTGGCTAATGAATCTTTTCCATATACAACATTGAGTCTTTCCTGAGTATTGTTAAAGAAATGAATTATTTCCCCCCAAATAAACCTCTAATATGCAGTATACATCTGCCACTTGAGCTTACTGAGCCTTGGTAACCGTAAAAGTGGGTCCTCCAGTTTTCCTCTCTATAATATTATTATGCTATTTTATAAAAGGGAGATATTCTATAAATGACTTTCAAACTGGTTTCTGCAACTTTTTCTCAAGATTATTTTTTAAAACAATGTCTTAAGACACCCTAGGAGCAAGTATTCTCAGCCTCATCTATGAATGAGAAAGAGAAAGCTTGAATGACTATCCAAGGTCAGTCAGATAGTTACGTAGAAATCATGCCTGGTTACCCTGACTTCTACTTCAGTTTTTCCATTTTTGTCTGTAAGAATCTGGCAGTCACATTCTTACAGCAGCTTGAAGAAATACTAATGAAATATTTGATCAGAACTCTCCTGTCTTCATCTGAGATGATCACTCACACACAAAAAAAATGCATTTTATAACCACCAGGTCATAGTTACCTCCCCGGAGTCACCAATGGGGATAGAGATGAGTGCCTGAATGTTTGTGTCCCCCCAAAATTTGTATGTTGAAATGCTAACCCCCAATATGATGGCAGTAGGAGCTGAGGCTCTGGGGGGGGGGGGTTGATTAGGTCATGAGAGTGGAGCCCTCATGAAAGACACCGATGCCCTTCCGAAAGGTGCCCGACAAGCGTTCTCACCCCTTTTCACCACATGAGCTTCCATCAGGAAGGGAGCCATCAGCGAGCCAGGAAACAAAGGCCCCACCAGACCCTGAGTCTGCTGGCATCATGACTTCCAACTCTCCAGACTTCAGAACTGTGAGAAATAAATGTTGGTTGCTTAAGCAACCCAGTCTATGGAATTTTTGTTATAACAGCTTGAAATGGCTAAGACAATTGAGTTATTTAAAATGGCATCTGACAATGTACACAGCTATGATTTAATAAAAAAAAAAAGAAAGAAAAAAAAAGAAAATGGCATCTGAGGCGGTGCCTGTGGCTCAGTGAGTAGGGTGCTGGGCCCATATACCAAGGGTGGCAGGTTCAAACCCAGCCCCGGCAAAACTGCAACAAAAAATAGTCAGGTGCCATGGCAGTTGCCTGTAGTGGCAGCTACTTGGGAGGCTGAGGCAAGAGAATCGCCTAAGCCCAGGAGTTGGAGGTTGCTGTGAGCAGTGTGACGCCACGGCACTCTAGAGAGGTCAATAAAGTGAGACTCTGTCTCTACAAAAAAAAAAAAAAAATGAAATAAAAAATAAAATGGCATCTGCATCACTGCTTATAATTCATAACCACCAGCAGAAAGAAAATTTCTGGCAGATTAAATAAAATAAATTGATAGCACAATGTATGATGTTGTGACTAGTGGGCCAAAGTCATTCTCATAATATTAGGTAAAAGTTTTCACCAATGTGTGTTAAAGATACCCAACTTCTTTTTCATCTATTTTTTAATTGAAAGGGATAAATATAAATGCATTTTTTCCTATCTTTTTCCCAAAAGAAACTTACAGAGAGAACAGGTCACTATGAAAGGTTAGGAATGACAGAGCAGGGAAACACAAAAGGGGTAAAAAAGTGTAACCAGGAACAATTTACTCCTAGTTTTGTGTTATTTTTAGTAAAAACCTTCTCCACCTAAACTAGTGCTTTCAGTTACTTTGTGCTAATTCTTTATACTCTCTTTTTCCTCTGGTAAAGAAAAATCTTCATTTGGAAGATGGACAGCTTGCCACAGAATCACTTCACAAAGAAGGAAGAAGCTTTGTCTTCAATGATAAAACCTCCATTGTCAATGGACTTAATTACTACTTCATGCATCTGTGGCCCACAAACAAAGGAGAAAGGAGAGAAAGAAACGAGGCAAAGACAAGAAGAGTGGTGGATACCATTTTATGGAATAGCTAATCAGGAGTGCCCAAGGATTCTCTTACTGTCTTCTACTGAGACCAAACAGAAAGGAAGCAGATTTCCCAATGTACACAGGCAAATGTTTCCACCCTTAACAATTCTATCATTCTATCACATTCCCATCAGTTACCCAGACGGCACCATGCTCGCACCAAAAAAGCAGAAAACTTATTCATCTGGGAGGTTAGGTTAGAGGAATTTGTCCTAACCCTATGAAATAAATGACTTGTAAAAGCAAGAGGACTGACTCAACAACTCTCAAATCAAGAACTATGAAGTGTCGGGCGGCACCTGTGGCTCAGTCGGTAAGGCTCCGGCCCCATATACCGAGGGTGGCGGGTTCAAACCCGGCCCCGGCTGAACTGCAACCAAAAAATAGCCGGGGTTGTGGCGGGCGCCTGTAGTCCCAGCTACTCGGGAGGCTGAGGCAGGAGAATCGCTTAAGCCCAGGAGTTGGAGGTTGCTGTGAGCTGTGTGATGCCATGGCACTCTACCGAGGGCCATAAAGTGAGACTCTGTCTCTACTGAAAAAAAAAAAAAAAAAAAAGAACTATGAAGTGTCGGATTTTAGCTCCAAAAAAAGTCATAAAAAGAACTTCTACCAGACTTTTCAACATGGCTGCAAAATTATACATCATTTCCTAATTATCAACTCCCTGTACACCACCCGCTCTCTCTCTCTCTCTCTCTCTCTCTCTCTCTCTCTCTCTCACACACACACACACACACACACACACACTCTCTGGAGTTGGTGGCTGCCTTGTGAGTGGTGGTTACAATCATGGTGGTTGTTTTAATGGAGTTGGTTTGTTCTGCTTTTTCTTTCATTTTATATAAAAAGCTGAGTTTTCAAAACACTTTTAAGATGCCCCGTGCATTTTTATGAGTAAGTTATTCAAGTGAATACATTGTAAATGTAACACAAATATATTTAGTAGCCATGAAAAATAAAATTTATGGATTCTTGGGGTATATTCTGACAGGAATACATATTTTTAAATCATGTGATTTTTATGGTATAATAAAAAAATTCTACAAAGAGTAGTTAGCTAAATAAAAAATCAGATTTCCTGCAAAGGTAATTCCTATTAGAAATTGTTCTGACAAAATAATATGTATAAAGCCAAAATAAAAACTTAATAAAATAAAGACAGCAAATTTTTTAGTTACTTCTTTGGAAAATGGTACCCAAGGACTACATGTGCTGAAGCTGGTGGGTCAGAGGACACTGTCTAAATTCAGTGCCACCCTGGCTGGCTCCATCCCAACCCACATGCAAGATGCCCTTCTTAACTGAATATTGGTTTCTCCATTCAAGCAATGAGAGACTAGCTGATATAATTCCTTCAATAGTTAACGAGGTAAAAATAAAATTATTTAGTAAAAAGTGCTTACAAATTCACAAATTTTTAAATCACTATTTATTAGTTATTAACAAAAATTATCAAAAATGTCTAAAATAGGGCGGCACCTATGGCTCAGGGAGTAGGGCACCAGTCCCATATACCGAAGGTGGCAGGTTTGAACTCAGCCCTGGCCAAAACTGCAACAACAAAAAAAATAAAATAAATAATAAAATAAATAAATAAAGTCTAAAATATACAGGTTATTAAATATTGAATGAGAATGGAATAAAGGATCAAGGCCTATTATAGAGGCTATATATGATCATATTATCACTCATAAAATGTTAAGGCAGAGCACTAAATAAATAAACTATAGTGCTTCAGGCAACAGAACAATATACTGATAGTTATAATAATGTACTTTGCATCTATGTGGTAACTTACAACTCAAAAACTCATTTACCCTTCCCATTGTGGCTACTATTATTCCTTTTTTATAACTATTACAATAAAAACATTAAGCGATCTGGGCCCAGTTCTAAACTGCACAGTCAGGACTAAAATCCAATCTTTATATGTTCTTTCCAATAAGTAATATTTAGCAAGCAAATTTTCTAATGAATCCAAATGCTTCTATTATATGACAAAATTCAAGTAAAAAGCTTCTAAGAAAAACTAACAAGAGTATGCAAGAATGTGGAGAAACTGGAACCCTATGTACTCCAGGTAGGAACGTAAAATGGTATAGCCACTGTAGAAATGAAACAAGATTCTTCAAAAATTAAATTTGAACTACCATGTAATTCAGTCATTTTACTTCTGGGGATATACTCAAAAGAATTAAAAGCAAGGTCTCAAACAGATATTCATGTACTCATGTTCACAGCAACACTATTTATAGCAGTTACAAGTTAGAGTCAACTCCAGTGTCTATGGACAAATGAATGGATAAGCAAAGTATTTTACACACAGAGTGGAATATTATTCAGCCTTAAAAGGAAGGAAATTCTACAACATAAGTAAGTCTAGGTTTATCTTAAATAAAATAAACCAGTCATAAAAGAACAAATGCTGTATGATTCCACTTAAATGAAGTAAATTGAGCAGTGATATTCACAGAGACAGAAAGAAGAATAGTGAGAAGGGCAAACGAGCAGTTATTATTTTATAGATACAAAGTTTCAGTTTTGCAAGATGTGAAGAGCCCAAAGACAGATGATCGTAAAGGTTGCACAATAACATGGATGTACTTAATGATGCACGCCTGTAATCCTCGCACTCTGGGAGGCAGAGGCAGGTGAATTGCCAGAGCTTGGGAGTTGGAGACCAGCTTGAGCAAGAGCGAGGCCCCATCTCTAAAAATAGTCAGGGGTTGTGATGGCTGGAAAGAGAATTATTTGAGGCAAGAGAATTGCTTCAGCCCAAGAGGTTGAGGTTTCTGTGAGGTAGGTTGCCCCGGCACTCTACTGAGGGCAAAAAAGTGAGACTCTGTCTCAAAAAAAAAAAAAAACAAGAAAAGAAAAGAAAGATATTTTAAAAATGTAAAAATCCCATCCAAATACAAAATAAGATCAAAAATAAGAAGGGACAGCTTCTCCCAATGAGAAGGAACCAACATAAGAACTATGGCCGTATAAACAGACTATTTCTTTTTTTTCTTTCTTTTTTTTTTTTTTTTAATGTCAAATCCACAAATGGACTATTTCAATACCACCAAAGAATCACAATAGCTCTCTAATCATGGGTCTCAACCAAAAGGAAAATGCAAAAATGACAGATTAAAGAATTCAGAACATAGATCATAAAATGTTGAAAACCAACACAAAGAAACCAAAAGAAAAAAATTCAGAACATGAATGAAAAATTTACTAAAGAGGTAGATAGGAAAAAACTTCTGGAAAAGAAAGACACATTGATAGAATTACAAAATGTAGTTGATAATTTGAAAAACAGAATAGACCAAGCTGAAGAAATAATTTCAGAGATTGAAGACAAGACTTTTTACTTAACTCAGGGAGACAAAATTTTTTTAAATGAATGTAAAAAATGAACAAAGCTGTTGAGAAATGTGGGATTATGTAAGCAAAAAGTTTAGAAAAACTATTTGAGACAATAATTGAGGAAACTTCCCTGGTGTTGCTAAAGATTTAGACATCCAGATATAAGAAGCTCAAAGAATTCCTGGGAAGTTCATTACAAAAAGCGTATCACCAAGGTATACACTCATTTAGGCTATCTAAAGTCAACCTGAAGAAAACAATTCTAAGATTAGTGAGACAAAAGCATTGATAGAGGATACCTAGAAAAAGTAAGATCTGAGAGAACAGAGGTCTTCTTGAGGAGGGCCCAAGGACATGGCTACAAGGTCCTCCCCCTGGTAACTCAGCTGTGAGGAATTTGTAGAAACTTAATTTCCTGGGACCTGGAAACTAATGCTTGCTTCTGCTTCTGTAAAAGCCTCTGGTTCTACAAAAGTCTCTGGTTCTATAAAAGCCTGAGCCCACTTGTCCAGCTTGATTCAAACTGACTAATGAGAAAGGTACCTGTGGGCCGGAACTTTTTGACTGGAGATAAAAAGGAGAAGACTGAGCTGGTCAGGGAATGTGGCCATTTTGGAGTCTTGTCACCTGACACCCCACCAGCTGGAATCAAGCCTTTCTTCTTTTAAACACAGCATTTGGATGCTCCTTCTGTCCATTAGGCCTTGTCCTACAACAAAATAACTTATAAAAGAGGTGATCCTGCTAAAACTGCTCCAGACTATTGAGAAGGGAATCCTCCATGATTTGTTCTGCATTAGCATTATAACCATAAAACCAAAGCCCAGAAAAGACAAAACAAAAAAGAAAACTACAAACCAATGCCCTCATGAACACAAATGCAGCAAAATACTAAGTCCGAAAGCAGCTCAAAAAGACAAGTTGGTATGACCCTATGGAAGCAAGGATGGTTCAACAAGTCAATAAAAGTATTACCACATAAACACAATTAAAAGTAAATATATATATATATAATTCTTTTTTGCAGTTAATAATTGCAGCTCAATAATTGAATTCAGTAGTCTCTATTTACAAAATCAATGTACTCAAATTAGTAACACTGTTGTACACTAGTAACAGGCAAGCTAGGAATCAAATCAAGAATGTAATCCCATTTATAATAGCTGCAAAAAGAATAAAATACCTTAGCATACACTTAACCCAGGAGGTGAATGATCTCTACAAGAAGAACTACAAAACAATGATGAAAGAAATTGTAGATGACACAAATGGAAAAACATTCCATGCTCACAGTCTGGAAGAATCAATATCATGAAACAGTCATACTGTCCAAAGCAATCTACACATTTAATGTAATCCCCCTCAAAATACCAATGTCATTTCTCAGAGACGGAAAAACAATCATAAATTCTCATAGATCCAAAAAAGAGCTCAAATAGCCAAAGTAATCCTGAGAAAAAAGAAAAAATCTGGAGGCCACCACATTACCAAACTTCAAATTATATTATGAGGCTATAGGAAACAAAACAGCATGTTCTGATATAAAAGGAGACACACGGATTAATGGAACAGGGTTAAGAACCCAGAAATAAGCCAAATACCTACAACCAAGTGACCTTTGACAAAGCAGACAAAAAGTATACACTGTGAAAAGGTTGCCGTTTTCAATAAATAGTGCTGGGAAAATTGTATATCCCCATGAAGAGAGTGATACTGGATTTCCTATCTCTCACCATATATAAAAATTTACTCAAGATTGCTTAAAGACCTAAATTAAGACCTGAAATCATGAAAATTCTAGAAGAAAACCTAGAAAAAATGCTTCTGGACATTGGTCTGGGCAAAGAACTTATGGCTAAGACCCCAAAAGCAAAAGCAACAAAAACAAAAATAAATAGGTGGTGCTTAATTAAATTAAAATGCTTCTGCATGGGGAAAAAAATGATCAACAGAGTAAACAACTTACAGATGGGAGAAAATGTTCACAAAATACGCTTTAGTCCTGACAAAGGACTCATATTCATAATCTGTTGATCATTTAAAAAAAAAAAAAACAATGTGTTCAACATTATTAACCAGTAGAGGACTACAAAGTGAAATCATGATGAGATACCACTGTACATCTCTCAAAATAGCTAAAATGAAAAATAATAGTAACAACAAATGCTGTAAAGAGGCCAGGTGCAGTGGCTCACACCTGTAATCCTAGCATTCTGGGAGACTGAAGTGGGTGGTTCACTTGAGCTCAGGGGTCCAGACAAACCTCAGCAACAGTGAGACTCCACTTCTACTAAAAATAGAGAAATTAGTCAAGTGTGATGACGCATGCCTGTAGTCCCCAGCTACTCAGGGGGCTGAGGCAAGGGGATTACTTGAGCCCAGGAATGTGAAATTGATGTGAGTTACGAGAGCATAGCACTCTAACCTGGGGCAACAGAGTGAAACTCTGTCTCAAGAGAAACAAATGCTGTGAAGAACGCTGAGAAACTGATCATTCATACGTTGCTGATACGACTGTGACATGATACAACCACTCAGGATAGTTTGCCAGGTGCTTTCAAAACTTAAAAATGTATTTATTTCATGATCCAGAAATTTTATATTTTAGCATTTATCCCAGAGAAATGAAGACTTATTGTCACAGATGCTCTTTTATACTAATGTTCATTTCAGATTTATCCTTATTAGCCCAAAACTTGAAACTACCCAAATGTCCTTCAAAAGGTGAATGGCTCAACAACGGTGGGATGTCTATACCGTGGACTACTACTCAGCAGTAAAAGGCAATGAACTATTGATATACTCAACAACTTGAATGAACCTCAAATTTATTCTGCATGAAGAAACTAGATCTCAAAAGAATTCATATTGTGAGACTCCATCTCTCCAGTGATCATGAAATAACATAATCATAGAGAACAGATTAGTGGTCTCCAGAGCTTAGAAATAGGGGAGGAGAAGGGCATGGTCCTAAAGAGGGAACGTAAGTGACATTCAGTTACCTTGATTGTGGTGGTGATTACACAAAGTTACATTTGGGACAAAGTTACATAGCACTACACGCACACAGACACACACATAGTTGGTGCATGTGTGACTAGTAAAATCTGAATAAACTCCATGAACTAGGCCAATCTCAAGTTCTTGATGTACTATTATCCTGTGGCTGTGTGTGGTGGGCATTAGAGGTTTGAGAAGGGGTGAAGGAGACCTCTCTGTACACTTCTTTGTAACCTCCTGAGAATCAATAGTTGTTTGAAATTAAAAGCTAGAAAAATAACCTCATAAAACACGTTTGTTTTTTAAGTAGACCCTATTCTGATAAATTCTTCAGTCTACAGTTTCTTCAGTAAACATGTATTTTTCCTGAACCAATTTTAGACCAATTTCTTTGTCCATTTAATTTGGCAACAATTTATTTCCCAAATAATAAATGCCTGTGTAATGAAATAAAATTATCAGGAGGCAACTTTGCATCCATAAAGACTGTTTACAGGTTTGTGAATACAAAAGTTATTTAGCTGAATGAACAAAAAAGCCATTCCACTCACACAAATAGTGTTATTCTCCTACTTTAACAGTTTGCAGCCCCCTTTAAAGGAAACAACATTGAGATTAGGAATGGAACAGACCACTCTACCACCAGACATTTTTATCAACTAGGTTGGTGCCCTTTCAATACCAAATTGGTGAACGAACATGGCAGACAATCTTAATAAGCTACAGACAATCTTAATAAGCTAGTTTGCACATTTACGAAGACTCTGGAGCTTAATAAACTGTTATAGGGCAATGAAAGTTTATAGAGATCACTAGAGATGTCAGAATAGCACTCCAAAGGCAGAGTACAATTTAGTAATTCTCATCTATATCCCAACCCATCTTTTTTAATTAGCCCTGTCTCACTCATAAGGAAATTCAATTTTCTTGTTTAGCATCCTGTTTACCTAATATTTAGTTGACCATGTTGAAGCCCTGCCATGGGATAGGATATATGTAACAAACTTAAGGCATTTCATTTCATAAAAGTTGACTTCTACTCTCTCAGCTATACAAATAAAAGTTGATGAACAGTTAGCGAGAGAAGGAGAGTAGTGGCTGAGAGTATACACAGTACACCACACCAATAAAACCACAACAGGACAACCCCTAACACTAAAATATTACACTCTCACACTGTGCGTGGGAATTAGGTAATGAATCATGTCCCCTTGTTTTGAAGCATATCCTTTGTCAGCTTAAGTGTTTATCTCTACAGTGATGACTACTGCTGCTCAAATAAGAATTATAGTTAAACTCATATGTATTATGTCAAAAGCAACTGTTAAGTTTATAATGATCATAACCTTTAAGAGCAAGATTCTATAAGTTACTTATGTCCACTTACAACCTGGTCCTTTTTCTCTCAGTGGTGGCATCCCTCAGCTTCCCCCATTCCTGATCTGTCTCTTCTCTCCATGAAGCATGGAACTCAGGACAACCTGGACTTTTGTCGCGGCTGAGAAAAGATGAAAAAGGCAAATGCCTAAAACTGTACTGGAAGCCCAGTCCATCACAGCATATAGGGTTATTGAATTGATTCCTGAAAAAAATCAAAGAAAAAAATGTGTCTTTTGTACTTTTAAATGACAAACACAGAAGTTGTCCTTGAGAAAATCTCAATAGAATTAAAACCTCTGACTAGCCCACAGCTAATTAGATGGATAAAATTTCTTTATTTAGCTACTAAGTGTTTTTTCCCCAAGGGTATTTTCTATGTAACCCAACCAAAAGTGCTTATATTTATAAACAAAACTGCTCAACCGATATCTTTTCTACATATTCATATCTATCAACCAGTGGGTGATGTTTGAAATAGCTAAAGGCAAGGAGAAAATAATTCGGGGTCTAAAATAAACCAAAGGGAAAATGGGCAATAGATTTTCATGGTCCTTACTTCAGAGGCAAAATGAATGATTTTTTTGAGAAGGTTCAACTTACAGCTACTGTTAGAGTAGAAAATTCTCTCTTTTACACCTAGTTGTCTTCCCCAAACCATACAATCGAGCCAAATTGACCTCCCAATCAGCTACAAGGAAGATCCGTAATTCACTTTTCTTTCTTCCTATGGGGTTTTCTTCTTCAATCGTCTACAATTCAGTAATTTTAGAAAATTTAATACCTTATGAAGGTAAGTGCATTTTAAGAATAACACTTCCCACTTAAAGTCTACATAAACAAGTTAGGCTCTTCATTAAATCCTTTTAAAATAATTATTGCAACACCTGTTTATACATAGGAAGCAACAGAGCTACCATCATTGTCTCCAGTTTATACACAAAAAAACTCTGAAATTCATAGAAATTAAATGATTTCCCCAAATAACACAACTCATTAACAAAAAAATTATAATAAAGGTTTAGTATATAGTTTCCTTCTATCTTTGCTTTGTTTACTGAGAAATACAGTTTACAAGTATATTGTTAAATAAAGTTTACCCTAACTCGAAAAAAGTTTTTAAATTTAAACACAGAACTCTATGGAATATACTGCTTATATTACTTATTTTCTTTTTAAAGTTCAGTTTGATAACTTCATATGCTGTTATTTCTGTCAGTAATTGCAATATATTCTTAAATCTGTCTTTAATTAATTCAAAGTAGGAAATCTTTGAACAGACACCTTTTTAATGACTTAATTGATTCTGAAGCCAATTATGTCTTATTTTTAGTCTCCCACAGAACCTAACTTCTAATAATCCTTCCTTTGTGCAACTTAACCATTTACACAAATCTTCTTTGATTTTATAATTTATAAACGAGGCAAGTACGCTCAGTGCAGGAAATTTAGACCCGTAGCCTTTTAGGACACCACATTTACAGAAGCACCTCTCACATCAGAAATAGCAGATCCGCGTGTTTGTTAGAAAACGTTTTGAAAAGACGGCAGCCAAGTATCTTGCTCTAACAAAATAATTGATATTTGATAACTTTCTCTTTTTTACCATTTTTATTTCAAAATATTAAGAGGGTACAAATGTTTTTGGTTACATAGATTGCTTTTGTAATTCTTGAGTTATGACTGTAAGAGTGAACTATCACCCAAACAGAGTTCCTTGTACCTACTAGGGAGGTTTTTCCCCATCCCCTACTTTCCCCTCCTCCCTCTTTGATTTCCACTGAGTTTTACTTCCCTGAGGGCACATGTGTCCATGGGCACGTGTGTCCATCTATTAGTACCATTTAATAACAAGTACATGTGGTGTATCTTTTTCCATTATTTAGATACGTCACTTAGGGTAATGATCTCCAGTTCCAGCTAAATTGTTGCAAAAGGCATTAATTCATCCTTTTTATAGCTGAGTACTACACGATGATATACATGCACCACATTTTGTTGATCCACTCATGAATTGACGGGCACTTGGGGTTGATTCCACATCTTTACAATTATAAGTTGTTAGGCAATAAACATTTGAATGCCAGGATCTTTGTGATTAAATTACTTCTTTCCCATTGGATAGGTACCCAATAGTGGATTTGCTGATGAAAAGGTAGGTCTGTTTTCAGCTCTTTGAGAAATCTCCATACCGTTTTCCATGTGAATTAATTTTCAGTTTCACCATCAGTGTATCACCATTCCTTTCTCTCTGCACTTTCTCCGCTTCCGTACCACATCTATTGTTTTTGAACTTTTTAATAAAAGGTATTTTAATGGGGGTAAGGTGACATCGCACGGGAGGTGAAAGATTTCTACAAAGAAAACTATAAAACACTGAGGAAAGAAATTGCAAGATGACATAAACAACTGGAAAAACGTATCACACTCATAGATGGGTAGAAATAACATTGTGAAAATGCCCTATTCAAAGTGATTTACAGATTCAAGTCAATCCCCATCAAAATTCTAATGTCGTATTTCAAAGGTCTACAAAAAAATATTCTATACTTTGTTTTGAACCAGAAAGGAGCCCAAATAACCTAAGCGATTTTAAACAAAAAGAAAAAATCTGGAAGTATCATGTTATCAGACTTCAGTACAAGGTTATAGTAGCCAAAACAGCATGGTATCAGCCCATAAATAGAGACAATAGACCAATGGAACAAAACAGAAGACCCAGTTATAAAACCATGCACATATGGACAACCCGTTTCGTTTTTGAAGAGGAATAAAACAATATACATTGTACACTGGAGAAAAGAAGCCCTGCTCAATGAACACTGCTAAGAAGATTGGACAGCCGTATGCAGAAGAATGAAAGAGGATTTATCTTTCTTGCCACTCACAAAAACTAATTCATGATGGATAAAAGATTTAAATGTAAGGGAAATTATAAGAATTCTAAAATAAAATGCAGAGAAAAGTCTTATCAGCCTGGGCAAAGTATTTATGGCTAAGACCCTAATGGTAATTACAGCAACAACAAAAACAAGTAAATGGGACTTGATTAAATTAAAAACTTCTGTGAAGCTAAGAAAATAATCAACAGAGCAAATAGACAACCTACAGAATGGGAGAAAATATTCTCAGGCCATACATCCCATAAAGAGCTAATATCCAGAATCTAGAAAGAACTCAGATCAACAAGAAAAAAGCAAACCTGGCCCTGGGCCAAAAACTGCAAAAAAAAAAAAGTTCAACCACATTAATCATCAGGGACATGCAAATTAAATGATTTGATAGTTTTCTAACATATGGAAATGAAATGTCTTGTAGAAGAGATGGCTTTTTTCTTTTTCACTTTAAACAAATGTAGCTTATGGGCTAACAGGGGTCCTGTAGAAATCAAATACCTATGTTATAATTAGCCAAAGAAGGAAACCATATAACAAAATTTTAAAATTAGTATCCAAGTGGGGACTGTCAAAACTAAAAGGAAAAAGTGAAACAGGCAACAACCAATAAGACAAAAAGGGCTACTGTCTTTCATTCTCAAAGAACCCTTTCAACTGTATAAGAAAACTGCTTTAAAAAGAACAAGAATTTAAATGGAAACATTTCAGGAAAATTATTGAAAAGCACATAGAAAACATTCAACCTCATTCGTAGTCAAAGAACATAGGCGAGGCTGCGGTAAGGTGTGAGGTACTGCCAGTGGCTTTGTAAACTGGAAAAACACTTCTGAAAAGCAACATGAATGGGGCATAAAAGTGCTCATGGAACCCTGGTGGGATCATCGCACTCTGGGCACTCATGTTCTAGATGTGACCACCGCTGTGAGGTCACTGACACATCCACCTCCCAACCCCCTCTGGTGTCATCTTTTGTGAAGTGTGGCTGGTGTCACGGTTCTGAGCAAGAAGTGGAAAAGTAAGTCAACTGCTTTCATTCCTCCCTCTTCCTGCTTTAAATTGGAAAGTGGTAGTTGTAACTATAGCAGCCATCTTTCGAACCAAAAATATTATAGAACTGTTGGAGTTGAAATCAGTAAACCACCAAATCAATGCCAACAATCACCACATAAGCTCCAAACTTTCTATGCATGAAAAGCAGTCTCTGGTTTGTTTGAGCCACTTAATGGTACACAAAAGAATTAGTTTAATAGGAGCAAAAAGGGATGTACCTGTGGCTATTAATAGCATATTGCTTATTAATTGGGGAATGTTTAGGAAATAATGGTGCACACAAATCAGATTTAAATGAACAGTCTGAAGATCACACGCAGGTTGATTAAATTCATGACTCCAGTATTCTTTTATCCATTCCTGTATTCTCTCCCTTTGCCGAGAGTCTTTGCTGTTACTTATTCTCAACAAAGAGGCAAGCCTGTTTCCCTGCCCTGTGATTCTGAGTTGAGCCGTGGGATTCGTCTCAGACAGTGGGAGTTCTCATGCATGACATGAGAAATGGTGAAAAGCACTCCTGCAATAGTACTTTTTCTCCCACTGACATCTTAGCCTTCTCCACAGAAAGAATTCCAGACTATGCTGCTGGAGCTGAGACATGTAAAGTAAAGCCTCGTTTTCCCAGTGGTCTGAGCTGGGGCCATTCTAAGCCACCTGGCAGTGAGGGAGCCTGCAGACATATGAGGCAGCCCAGCCAAGATCATGGAACAGCCTAGATGAGACTAACACGGGAAGGAGCCCACAGGCGATCCACTGGGCCCGTCCAGAGCAGCTAATTCTGTATGTTTTTGTGAAGTAAATAGATATCTACTTTTGCATGTCTCAGAGGTTTTGTGGCTGTCTGTTACAGAGTATTTATATGGCAATAGATAACTGATACAATGTGAAAAGTTAATTTTTAAAAATACACATTAATCTATTTAATATCCATTGAGCACCCATAATGTATCAGGTGTAATGTTCTGTTAAAAAAGGTAGGATTGGGCAGCGCCTGTGGCTCAGTGGGTAGGGCACCGGACGCATACCCAGGGTGGGTGGGTTCAAACCCAGCCCCGGCCCAAACTGCACCAAAAAATAGCCGGGCATTGTTGTGGGCACCTGTAGTCCCAACTACTCGGGAGGCTGAGGCAAGAGAATCACCTAAGCCCAAGAGCTGGAGGTTGCTCTGAGCTGTGATGCCATGGCACTCTACCGAGGGTGATAAAGTGAGACTCGGTGTCTAAAAAAAAAAAAGTAGGATGCAGAATTGTATTATCCTATGATTCTACGACTCTGAAGTTGTAAATTATAACCAATGTATGTAGGGAAAGGCTGGGAAGAATCAGAAGCCACGGGTTATCTTTATTGGCTCGTTTGCCTTTGCCTTCCTTTAAAATGACCTCTCCAGCCCCGTGTTTGTAAACAGGTGGCTTGCAAACAGAAGAGAGGTATGAATTGAAGAAGCAAAGGGAATGAAAGATCAGAACTGTGCACAAGCGGGGAAGGAGGCATCCCAAGACCAGTCAGACGTTTTGGTATGAAACATACAAGATCGTGTTTGCAGTCACAGCACTAACACTGCAAAAAGACGGAGCGATGAGAGGTAAGAGACAGAAAAACCGAGGTGTGGAGTCAGCCAGGTGAGCAGCAGGAGCCAGACCCAGGCACAAGTGGGGGCAGAGTGGAAAGAAAACAGGAGCAAAGATGGGGATAGTTGATTTGCTTTGAACTGTGGAAGGGCAGGAAGCTGATGAAGCCACTGTCTGAGATTCTCTGTTTTCTTAAGCCCCTTTGCAACAGCAAAGTTATCTAAGAGTGAAGAAGGTGAGGGGAGGAGGGGACAGAAGGAGCTTGAAAGAAATAATAAAGGTCTCAGAAAGGAAACAGTATGAGCAACTCTGCTGAATTCTGTTGAAACTTCTTATCTTTATCAAAGGAGAAGTTTTGAGAAGAATTTTGAAAAGTGCTTTGAAGTGACAGTGGAGACAAAAAAAAAAAAAAAAACCTATGTAACAGTAAAAATGGCTTCATTATTATCTTGACTGTGGTATTTCTAAAAAGTTTCATTTTTAAAACTCCTTGTTAATTTACTTAGGGTTCAGCATGGATTCTGTAAGACATGGATGTTTAACTATCAGGTATAAAGACATAAAATACAGATCAAAAATTGCTTAGATGAGAAAAAATTTCAAGTTATCTTCATGCACCCAATTTACAATTATAACTTTACTTAGAACGTTTTAACTGCTCCATTACTTCATGTGGGTTTTTTCCCCTAATTCTTTTTTTGCTGCCTTAATAGTTTCTGCCCTAACCTGCATTAAAAGATTCTATAGCTGTAAATTCCTGAGTAGTACTGTGGGAATAAAATAACCAAAAGATTGGATCTAAACAAAAATATGCATAGAAGGGATAATTTTTGTTTCAAAATACAATTTAACTCTCCCATCCCTGCCACCACCACATTGTCTATGGAACTACAAAAGGATATTTTATCAAGTATGCTGAATAGAGTTGATATAAATGATTTAAGAACCAGTTTAACTTTGACTATCACTCCTTAAGTTTTAAGGGGAAAAAATGGAGTGAGGTCCAAAGTTATTGACACCCACCGTTTTCCTGGCTTCTCCAAACCAAAGCATAACTTGAGTAAGCAATATGATTTCTTTCATACGAAAGTATGGCTGCATTCTCAGCATTTTGGAGGTTGCAAAATCTTGGCATGCTTGCCTGATAGGGCTAGGAGACAGGTTTGCTTAACTGCCAAAATGACTTTTTAATTTAACTTTAATACCTTAGGCAAAATATGCACCCTCTAGTTCAACCTCTATGTGGCTTGCATCTCCTCCCACAGAGTCATTCATTGGAGTCTCTGCCTGGTCAGTGGAGGTATTTGGGTTTAAGGGTGAAGGGTCTACTACTTAAGTAATGGAGATTCATTCTATTTGTATTCAGTCAATTCTAAGTCAAAATCTGGCTCCAGTGTGTACCTGCTTAGTTACCATGGACAAGGTCTGTAATGTTTCTGAACCTCAGAAAGGTGTTAACTATAAACTATATTAAATGCCTATCCCACCAGGTTACTTACAAATTAAACACAATTGTGTTTGCCAGGCATCTAGCACAGAGTGATGGCCCAATGCACAGTATCTCCCTCCCTCCCTTTTACTTTTTAATGCTAAGCTAATTAAATGAGAAAATAGAGTTGTGTAAGTAACTTCATTGCATATTACTGCTAGCTTTTCTTTTAGGTGTTTTGAAGGCTTTAGCAGAATTACATTAAGGGAAAATTCTCCCTAATTATAAATAATAACCAATAAGTGAGTTGGCCTCAATTAAAACAATTTCATCCAAGACTCTTCAAAACATTGAAGTTGAAATATGTGGCCACAGTATAATTAAAAAGTCAAAAGTCTTGTAATTGCCTGTTTTTGCGGTGAGTAAAGGTAAATGCATGAATTTTTTTAATTCTCTCCCAGAGGACTGTGTTTACCTTTTCCTTGGCCTCATCAGTTTTATTTGTTTTTTACTGTCATATTAAGGTCTTTTTCAGTGACTTCTTCAGTAACTGTAGCTTCACAGTGATTAAGCTTTGCCTTAGAATGAGTGATTCTAACGCCGGGCTCCTTCAAGGAATGACACATTCTCTCTGGCAATGACAACTCACCAAGTGAAGAGTTACAATGGTTTATTGATAGATTAAATTATCGACGAAGGTCTTATTTATGTGGACAAGAGCAGGAGTGAAAGGCACAGTCAAAGCATCTCAGAAGTAGAGTTAATTCAAGCAGTTACCTTGTCCAACCATGCATTCCATGTGTGAATCTTTCAATCTTATCCAAGATAAATGCTCACCCTCCTCCTGCTTGGAAACCTTCAGTAAAACAGAACTCACCACCACTGTAAGCATCTGATTAAACTTTCAGACAGAGGTAATTTTGAGAGAGTGTTTCCTTGTATTGAATGAAATCAACTGGCTCATTAGCAGAGCTCTGTCCAATCCCTGCCGTCTAATTCCGGCATATAAAGCCAGTGACATTTTATCTGCTCAGAAAACTTGTCTGAAATGTCATCTAAGATGAATGCTGCACAGCTGGTGGCATGCCACAGTTAAGCCAGCTGATAATTATTTCTATTGGACTCAGAATTGATCCCTTTTAAAGCAGAGTGTGTGTGTGCACACGTGTGTTTAATTTTTTTATTTCAGAATGTTACAGGGGTACAAATGATTTGGTTACATAAATTGCTTTTGCAGGGTTTGAGTCAAAGTTATAAGTGTGTCCATGACCCAAATAGTGTGCATTTTACCTATGAGGAGTGAATTTACCAATCCCCTCCCTTCTCCCACCTGTTTGATTTCTAATGGGTGTTAGGGAAATAACACACATTAGAAATGTGTGTGCATAAGTATCGGTCAATTAGTTACAATTTAATAGTGAGTACATGTGGTGTTTGTTTAACTTCCTTAAGAATGGAATCTAGAATAAGAAAATTTCCCACTCAGTTTTGCCAAGGGATGGTATCAGTAAAAATAGAGTCCCCAACTTATGAAAGAAAATATAATCCCTTTTTCTATATCACTCAAATGTTCTCCAAATTAAAGAAACCAATAAAAATGAAGGTGGGGACCTGCCTTGACTTTTGTGATGACAGCTGTCCTGTGTTAACAGGATAAATGTGTTACGTGTAGTCTCATTTAAACTCCCAGTCACCCACAAGGTAGGTATTATTACCATTGCTTTTTTTTTTAGCAAGGAGAAAGTGAGATGTAGAGAGACAATGTCCAAATTCAAACAATTAGTTAGTGGGGAAAGCAGGATTTTAGCACCATCAGTTGGATCCTACAGCTCAACTCTTCACCTCTGTGAGAACAATGGCTTCCTTAGTATCTAGTTACCCGAAGAATGCAGGGTTGCTGCCTATTTTCTGTACATGCTTCTTCTTCCACGACTTCTTATATAGTCAATAATCCACCTAAGTTTGTCAATCCTATCTTTCATTAGTTATGCAAATGTATTCATTGTTATGCAAATTTAAAGTCTTGGTCAGAGAAATAAAACACCAAGGAAAGTTGATCCAAACTCAAAACGGCTCCCAGCTGTATAGATGGTGCCAAACACCAGGTAAAACCTGAATAAACCCATCCTTCCCTCCATCTAGATAGTACCCTCCTCCTTCTGACTCGCAAATGGAAGTACTATTTAAGAGTGCTGCTGGGTAGTTGAGCATCTATTGGGCTCTTGAACTATCTATGCTGTCAATGGACTGATGAATTGTTGGAGATGATTTGTTTTATATTCCTGAAGTCTGATAGAAACAGTTATAACTAGTCCTTACCTAACAAAACTTTCTCAGGTAACAATAACTAGAGGAAAGAGGAGCTTGCCTATCCCACCCACAGCAAGATGGATCACTCCTCCAAAACCTACGTATAAACATACATACGTTTACATGAGAAAATGCTCATCATCCCTAATCATCAGAGAAATACAAATCAAAGCCACCTTGAGATATCAGCTAACCTCTGTGAGAATAACCCACATCCAAAAATCCAAAGCTGCAGATGTTGGTGTGGTGAAGAAAGAAGGGAACACTCAGACACTGTTGGTAGGGTTGCAAACTAATAGGGTCTTTTTGGAAAGAAGTATAGAGAAGAGCTAAAAATAGACCTTCCATTTGCTCCCACAGTCCCATTGCAAGGTATCTACCCAAAGAGAAGAAATCCTTTTACCATAAGGACAATTGCATTAGATTGTTTAATTGCAGCTCAATTCATAATCGCAAAGATGTGGAAACAACCCAACTGCCCATCAACCCATAAAAGGATTAATAAACTGTGGCGTATGTATACCATGAAATTATATTCAACCATCAAAAAACATGAAGACTTTACGTCTTTTGTATTTACCTGAATGGAGTTTGAGAACATTCTCCTTAGTAAAGTATCTCAAGAATGGAAAAGCAAACACCCGATGTGCTCAATACAAATTTGAATCTAGTAGATGAATAATGACAGGCCCAACTGAGAAAAATACAATTAAATTCAAGAAGAGGTAAGGGGAGAAAAGGGAGGGGGCTCACCTGATGAATACAACGTAGGCATATAGGGCACACCTCCTGGTTGAAGGACTCAGCTACGACTCGGATGTTACCTAACAGATGAAAACAATATGACCTAATCATAGGTACTCTTATATTAATACAAAATTTTAAAAACATACATTTACTCATATATATAAATAAATGTAAACAAAACGTGCTAAATCTGAAATAATACCAACATTTCAACTGTACCTTCCAGCCCAGATGATCTAAGAAACAGACTTGACTGAACTGGTTGACCTTTATTTCCTCAGCCCAGTTCGTGAGGTATGCCAACGATGACACACAAGCTTCTAGCGAGCACGTTTTTGGATCAACCATTCCTCACTTCCTCCTAACAGAAGCCCTACTGACTCCAGTGGGTTTTGCTCCAGGAGGTTAATCTTCATTGATCACTGCATTGCCAGTGATTGTTTCAGGAACCAGACACAAGACAATCAATTCACTTCATGGATTCCCTTGGAGACTATTTCTGAGCCAGGGCTGGGCACATGACCTAAAGTGATATACAAAGCATGAAGCATAGACTGTGTTAGCCTCTAATCAGTAAGGATGTCAGTTCAGAAACCTTACAAAAAATGTGAAATTGAAACCTGGAATTTATTACTCTCTCACGTTCAAAGTCAATCCCTGCTCCATGAAGCTGTCAACTGTTGTGGCTCCCAATACCACATATAACCGTTCCAGTACCAGATTTCCATCTAGAGCTAAGTCCACCAACAAACCTTCATTACAGCCTAAAAGGGAAGCATACTCTTCTTCCCTTTCAGAAGATGACTGGCAGTTGTTCCATTACTTCTTGCTAGGAAGAACTTGAGTCTCCTGAATACATCCAAATACAACAGAAACTAGAAAACATCATCTCCAAGTGGAAAGCTGTGCTAGCAGACCAATCTTCAATTAGTATGTAGCAAGGAAAAATACAAACTGAGTAACAACTAATATCTCTGAAACATCAGAGAAGAAGGATTTTCTTCTGGACGTGACCAAGGAGGTATATTTCTTTGGATGCTGCTGGCAGGCATATTAATACAATGAGAAAAGTCACTGAGATAAAGATGGTGCAGAGACAAGAAGATGTATTGCTTAGAGAACAACAAAGAAATAAAGCGAGAGCCCTGATATCCTCATGACTGGGGTCACCTCTGTATCATCTGTTACGGGGGATAATGAATGTCCTTGCTGGCTGAATTACGCTTCTCATTAATTGCAGCTGAAAGGCCCCATAACTACGACAAAACTCAAAACCCTAACAAAAGGAAGATGGAAGAAGACGTCAACTGAAATCCAATGACCTCATAATACTTTCTTGATAAAGGCTTTGCTTTCTTTAATTATGTAAATTAAACTTATTTTCCTTTTTTTACTCTATCCCCTCAATAAATTTTAGTGGCTCCAATAATACTGTCAAGTAGTTCTCTGTAAGAATGTTTTACATCATCTGTATTTAAAAACAGAATTAGTCTAATGTCCATTATAGGACGGGCTGCTCTGTGCTGAATCGCAGGTCTCTCTAAGCATGTCTACACAAAGATATTTCTGAGTTAGAGAGTTTCTTTATGATCTCTTTGTTTATTGAAATTGTTCAATGACTCGATTTTAAGTAGAGTTCACTGAAGCTGCAGAGTGTGAATAATAATCTAAAATAATCACCTCTGCAAATGAAGAATAACACCTAATACCAGCATAAAGCATAAAAGTACAAGAAGGGATGGAAAATGTGATGTTTTCATCGTGCTACATGATGTCCTACAGCCACTTAAATGTCCACACAAAATACTCTGCGTTTAAATTGTTCTAAGTTTAGTTCATGATTCTATAACCAAGTTTAACTCACAAGTTCACAGCTCAGACAGAGCCTTATTTGCAGTCCCATTCCAAAGACTGATTTATGCTTTTCCCACACACAGGGAAAATGACTACTTCTGTTACTTGTTGGAGTAGAAATCACAGCAATATACCACCTGGATTTGCAGGGAGGAAATTACTTGTTAAGAAATGCACACTGTTCAACCAAACAAAACATAAAGATTGTGTCAGTAACATAACAATTATATGTATCCACACAATAAAATGTTCACTCTCTCCCTCACACCTTCCTAACTAGGCCCCCTCAAAAAATAATATGTTCTCATGTTTGAATAGCCATGAGCCGCTCTAATCCAACGTGACTAATATTGTTACATCATCTCTAAATTAATGAATAACTTCACAGATCGTTCCCCCAAATGGATACCCTTAAATTATCATAGCCTGAATTTGAATTTTTCTTGCAACAGTCTTACCCCAAGTCAAATATTTCAGATGATTACTAGGTATCCACTTCTAATATCGATTCTCATAGAGTAATGTAAAAGAAAAACTTAGACCACTTCCTTTTTACTGCAGTGTTCTCTAATAGGTCTGATTACAACACTTTTGGGTGATGTTTCAGCTTCTCTGTAAAAGTTATTTTATAAACAAGTGTGTAGCAGCCCGTATAGCCGATGGCTAGGAGGATTGAGAGTTAGAAGAAATACCTGTATAGCTCAACAATGGAACATCTTGGTGAAAAGGGCATGGAGAGGGATTTAGCCCTCCTAACAAGCATGAGAGCTCGCGAGATGAGAGCAGTGGTGAATTGGAAGTCTCTACACCTGTGGTGTTCAGAGGCACGAGATCAGCCTTATACTAGGCTGGAGGAGAAGGCAGTCGGGAGCATGCGCATTCTATCACGGACCCGCTTACTCTGACTCTGTCTCCTCTCCTGCCTGCAGAACACCAGCAAGGAGTCTCTCTGCTGAAGATTACCAAGCTCTGCCAAAGACTAAGATCTGTCTAATCTAAGACTTTCTTTCTAAGACACACTCTCTCTCCCTCAGGCACCTAAGAGAAATTATTCCTGAGCAAGGTAGCTTAGCAGTCGCATCCAGAACCTAGTTAAGCCGGGCCGGAGACCTGGCCAGTCCCGGACCCTGACACAAGTGCCTTAAATACATACTTCCTCATTTATTGTGGAGTGTATGTATTTATACTACTTTCTCCTTTTCTTGCCCCATAAGAAATATACTTCTCAGCCCAATCATGAGTTTGGTCATATGTAAGTGCCTATGACTAATATCACATCCAAGTCTTTCAAGCTTCTCCCGTTGTTTGAGCGTCACCCTTTAACCATGAAGAAAACTGTCCTAGACAATGGCTGTTCATTCCTCCTAGGTCCCAGATTGAACGGATACATGGAACAGACCTGTCCCTGCCCCACATTGTGGAGCTCAGTCCAGCAGGGCCAGGCAGAACTGAGCAAAACTACAACCAACCTGTAAATGCATTAGTAAGAAACAAATGTGTTTTGTTGACGGCCATTGAAATTTGGGGGATGTTCATCACTACAGAAAAAAAACTAAATAATATATACCTAAAGCCTCTGAAAGGCATTTAAGAGGATAAAATAAATGTAACTCTAAATTGACCTTTTGACCTGACACTTAAAAATTATTTGACCAGAAAACAATCCATTGGAAACCCAAAGAGCCATTTTCTTCTTGACACTTTCATAAGCTTGTCTTTTGTCTTCTCTGACACTTCTTGATAGAACTGAACAGCCCAAAACTGCTATCCCAGTCTTTGAGCACTTGAAAGTGAGAGACGGGAAATCTCTATCAAAATGCTCAAAATCCCATCTCAATGATGTGGTGGAGTCAGACTGAACCCTGAGCCTAGCTCCTTCCCTCTTCATTCACCTCTCAGCGTCTCTCACCTTACCATTTGGGAGTAATTCTCCCGCATTCCATCATAAGCACCTTTAAGGCTAGAGATCCCGTCATATTCATCTCTGTACAAATTCCCCCAGTACTTATCAGTACTATACACAGAATGGATGAGATACATGGATAAATTAGATGGGTAGGTAGACAGCTAGATTAGCCAGCCTACCTGGTGGTAGGTTTTATGATAGCTGCAATGTTTTTAGAAGAATATACTTTATTAGATTTTCATCAAATGGACTCCCCAGGATTCTAGCCACATCCCATATTTACCAACTGTTTTCCAAACTCTTTAATTCTACCTCAGGGAACTTCTGCTGGGAATGGCCTTCCTTACTTTTTCACATGACTAGTACTTACTGGATCCTCCAAAATATGTTTTAATTCATTTCTCTTTGCCACCAAACTGCCAGCTCCATGAAGGCAAAGGCACATCTTTCTTGTGCAAAGCTGTATCCTCAACATCGAGCACGGTGCCCACCATGAGACAGGCCGTCAATAAATATTTGATGTATAGATGAATAATGCAAAGTCTCCCCAGTCCTCTCAAACTGCATTCAACGTCTCTTCTGTTATAATTAATACTTACTTCAATTGAAGAATTCACACAATTGTATGATGATTACCTGTCATGGCTTCCAACAGCTAGCAAGTGACCAATAAATACCAGAGGAGTGAAATATGTATGGCAAAAACAGACTGGGACTCATAAATCTAAGAGCTGATATTAGAGTGCGGATTAAATAGCCCACTTTGCTCAGGTTGGACATCTCAGAGCCATGCTTTCTGTTCAAACACAGCTGCAGCTTAAAGATGAGCAGACGCTGCCTGGGCCTGCTGGGCACACCCTCTCCCGCTTCTCTCACTTTAAGGCTAGAGATCTCTGTCTCATCACATAAATTGACTTCATTGGGGTTTCTTCATGTTTCTTCTGGGCTTTCCCCCCTCATTTTTAAGAGCATCTCAAATCATTCTCCTGTCTGAAAAATATTGGACTCCATTTCCCAATTTAATGTTACTCACTAACTTCTTAAGCTTACGTTGTCATTTCCTAGCAAATCCTTATCACGATATTAGCACCAATTTCCAAGATGACAAGCCCCCCTAGAATACTGCACTATAGGATTCCCAAACTAGAAGTAACTCACTAGTGGTGAATCATTTGCAATAGTTCTGAAACCAGTGATCCAGACATAGCCCTATAACCTTTAATCTTTCCTTTTTTTAACGAAGTAATCATTCATTGATGAATAAATTTTTTCTGCCTTTGTCCAACATCTCTTAAAGCTAATTATTCTGATTTAAAAAAAAATAACAACAGCTTAGTTGAATTCAGAGGTACAAAAATGTACATTTTGTTTGATATTCTTATTCCCTAATCTTCCTTTAAAAATCCCCATCAGTGGGCGGCACCTGTGGCTCAGTGAGCAGGGCGCTGGCCCCATATACCAAGGGTGGTGGGTTCAAACCCAGCCCCGGCCAAACTGCAACAAAAAAATAGCCGGGCATTGTGGCAGGCGCCTGTAGTCCCAGCTACTCAGGAGGCTGAGGCAGGAGAATCGCTTAAGCCCAGGAGTTAGAGGTTGCTGTGAGCTGTGTGACGCCACGGCACTCTACCGAGGGCCATAAAGTGAAACTCTGTCTCTACAAAAAAAAAAATCCCCATCAGTATATAAAACCAGCACATTGTACCCCATGATTGCATTAATGTACACAGCTATGATTTAATTTTTAAAAAAGTAAACAAATGAAAGAATGGAAAAGCAAAAAAAAAAAATCCCCATCAGTTTTATAATTCCTGAAATTCCACTATCAGATATTCTATCATTCTATTTGTTGGCTTTATTTCATTTTAAAAGATAAATACCTTGGGGATAAAGTAACAAAGGCTTTTCAGTCAGTTACATCACACTCACTTTTTTGGAAGGAAATTTTGGTCCTACAAAGGTAAAAAGGCAGCAGGAGGCCTGAAGTTTGGGAGTTTGGGAAACATAAGGAAAATAAATGAAGAAGGGGAGGTGGCTCACATTTAAACTACTTACTTAGAGACGAGAAAAGGGGGCGGGAGAGGACTCATGCTCAGGAGTCTTACATGTAGACAGTCCAGTGAGCTCCTGTAAGTTGATAAGAAAAAATACCCAATAAAAGCGGGCAGAAGAATTGGGTGGACCCTTCACAAGAGAAGATACACAAGTGGCCAATGAGTACGACCAGCCGGGTGTTCAACACCTTCAGCGCTAATGCTACAGACAGCAGCCGAAATGATCTCTCAGATGGCATGCAGGGGAAGAAGCCGAACATGAACATGAAACTGCATGATTCCATTTACAAGAAAGTCAGAAATGTGCGAAATTCATCTGAAATCAGAAACAGTGTCTCTGTTTTGGGGGTGGGCTGATTCGAATGGACGTGAGCACAAGAAGCCTTCTGGGTACCAGACAGTTTTCATATGATGTATAGTCGGGGCTTCGTGGTTATAGACATATGTTTATGATCATCAAACTGCACTTTTAACATTTGTGTATTTTTCTACAGATATGTTACATCTCCCAGATTTCTTAAAATAAGGAGTTTTGGTTGAAATGTAAGTGACATGATCTATAGTTCCTTGGACCACACATTTTGGATTCTCTGGGCTTTGGATTCTCTGCTCACAAAAGGAGCCAGGGAGGAAATTGTTGAGCTGTTTTCAGTCTCGGGTAAGAGCTCCAATAATGCCTTTGCCTCTTTCAGTCCTTGACTCCTTCAGGTCCCAACTGCTGATTTCCCCACAGAGTTCTTTAGCCTTCTCTCTCCAAATCCTTGCAAGGTCCTAGAAACAAGATTTAGGGTCCCACATGGTAACACCCAATTGTAAAAATGTTGTTCTTAGATTTTCTGTTTAACATTTTTCTTCTACTGAGGCTGAATCTTTTGAAATATATTCTGGGCTAGTACTCCTTAGGGTAGTTAAATAAGAACATCAATCAACCAACTTGCTGGATTAAGTGTTTTCTCAATTTCTCCCATAATTGCCATGCCATTTAGGTCCTCATCCATCCCTGAGACAAAAAAGATGGCACAGCAATTGCCTTCGCCTAGCTGCCTCTTCCATTCGACTGTGACTTCCTTGAAGACAAGAAATTATCTCATTCATCTTTGTATCTCTGGCATCGAACTTAGTGCCTGGTACATAGTAGGTGCTCATTAATTTTTCTTGAATTAAAATTAATGAGTAAGGCCTTCTCGAAACCTTTTGCCAGAGGCAATTTTAACTTGCATTCAACATCCAAGGAGAGTGGGCGTGCTGCCTTGGCAATAGCTCTGACATTGAATAATCTGGATGTTCCAAATTTCTTGTTGCTCATTTATTTTCAGGGGAAAAAAAGAGAGAGAGTAGCGGGGGAGGATTGTGTTTGTAGGCCAGGCGGACACATCTCAAACTCATCACCCTGTGAGATGGATCAGAAGCAGCAGCAAGACCGAGGCCACCTGCCTTGCTGCTGTCCTTTAACTGCTGATGTTGCCTTAATCACTGAGCTGATGCAATTTCCTGCTGCTAACCCTAGCCACAGTCCACTGGGAGGTCTCATCTGTCACCGTCACTACCTTTCAGATCAGCAAAACGTCCGTCTGTAAGTGGGCCCTCCTCCAGTGTCCTGTTCAGGTGTATAAGAAGAATATAGTCAGTGTAGCAATTCAAGATAGTGGCCCTGGGTGCCTAAACATGAACTTCAGTGTATTAACTCTATTACTAGTGGTTCTGAGGAATAAGTGAAGTTCAGTCTCAATTCAAAGGCGTAACACTTTATTTTTATGTATCCTTTATAAACCACATTATTTTATGTCTATGCAGTTTGGATGTTCAATGGGAAGGCTTTGAATAAATGCACATCTATAATTCAACCCACGCGGTCTTCTCTGATCCTACTCTGAACCCAAAGCAATCTTGATTTTACCTCCTCCCCACTCATAAGCCCATCCACTGAAAACCTGGTGCATACCTGACTGTGTGAAGGAAATCTGACCCAGGTACAAAATGTATCCTTTCACACATTTGACTTGAATACAGCTGGCTTTCTTGTTTAACAAACACTTACCTAGCACTTACTATGTGCCACACACAGTTCTAAGAGTTTTGGAAACACAGTAGAATCTCTGTACGTTGGCCACCCAGAGGACTGTACCAAATGGTCAACACATGACAGTGGTCAGCACAAGGAACTAGGCCTACCATACCGTTACATGTGGTGCGTGTCCAGTCTATGAAAATTAGGTCAATTTAAGGAGGTGGTCAATGTAGGGAGGTGGTCAGCTATGGAGAGTCTACTGTACAAACTCATTTATTGAAGTAAAATCTCATTTTATAAATGAAGAACTGAGGCATAGTTAGGCTCAGTGCCCTGGTGAAGGTCATATCACCAGTAAATGGGATTCTCACTCGGTAAGTATATCTGGTCCCTGAATCTGTACTCTTCAGAACTACACTCAGACAACAGAGGCTCTGTGGATCTAAACGTCAGGCTAACATCTTCCAACAGGATTCCAATGACATTAATTAGTTCATTTATTTATTCTTTCAGCTCTGGCCCAGAACAAAGGAGAGGTAGAGGCTGGGGGCACAGGGCGGAACACGTGGTCTACAGGACCGCAGCCTTTTGCCACTTTCTGTCACATGTTACATTGTACTGCTTAGAAGCAGATGTGGAGATGGAGTTTGAAGTGGGAGGTGTTCCCTGTGAAGGGAAGGAAGACGAGTCAGAATTAGGCAGGGAGGAAGCTGAGCTGCAGTAAGATCTGGCAAAGCCTTGGTCAACCAGCAGAGAGCTTCCGAGAAACGTGGCCGGACGAAGGGACCCTGCAGGACTGAAATGTCCACACTTAGCACGCCTGGTGACCAGACGTGGACCACCCTGGGAAGGGCATGACCTTGAAGGAGGCAGCTCTGCGGCTGAGGGCCCTGAAGGAGCTGATGCCACAGAGGGGCATCTGGTCTCTACTCGAGTAGGTCTGGGCAGCCCATCCCCATGACACCCACACCGGCCCCAACGCCCTCCACAGTCTAATCTCGTTCTGTGCGGTGTCCTTGTTCACCCCACCACGGACGCGTTGGCCTCCTCACAAGGCGAGCCCCCACCTCCTTCTTTCGTTCCCTCTTTTCTCAGACATCTTGACTTACTCTTTCACTTTCTTCACATCTTGGTTCACATTTCACATTCTCATTGGGGTTCTTTTGACCCTCATTTTAAACTCCCCCCTTGCCATCCGTCTCCCCCACCTCCAGCCTTTCTCCTTTGCATTTATCATCTTCTAACATACTGCACAGTTAAAAACCTATACATGTTTATTCTTTCTCTTCACAAGCCCTGTGAACACAGAGGGCCCTCTCCCACTCTCCTCGCTGATTTGTCCTCGGTACTGAGGGAACAGCCTGGCACACAGCAACTCCAAACATACGAGTGACTGTGCAGCGAACAAAGAGTCAGCTGCGGCCTCCTGGGCAACTTCCACAAGCTCCGAACGAGAGAGCACCTTCCATCCATCTTCCATCTCAGAAGAAAGGGCTCTGAACATGCAAATCTCTCATGCCATCTCTATCAAGCTTGACACTCTTACAATTCAAACAACAATAAATATGCTTCGTTTTAGTTCACAGAACAATCAAGTACTCCTTCAATTCAATGTGAATTTCCACCAGATTCACACGGGTCATACCCCAGGCTGCTCAGAGAATGCAGCGACAGGCTCTCTCGCAGTCTTCCAGTGGTTTCCTTTGCAGTTTTACATGCGTCCCACCCTCGCACCCCATCTTCCTCCATAATCCCCGATGCCTCTCTCTCCTGCCTGCACCTGACTTTCATCATTGACAGCTGCATTGCTCTCAGTTTTTCCTTCTTCTAAATGCTTCTCTTGAGCGTCATCAGCTTTCTTTTTTTTTTTTTTGGCCCAGGCCAAGTTTGAACCTGCCACCTTTGGTATATGGGGCAGGCACCCTACTCCTTTGAGCCACAGGCGCCGCCCATCACCAGCTTTCTTAAACACTAGCCTTCTTGCTCCATTTAAAAATCTTTTTTTTTTTTTTTTGTAGAGACAGAGTCTCACTTTACCACCTTCAGTAGAGTGCCATGATGTCACAGGACTCACAGCAACCTCTAGCTCTTGAACTTCAGCGATTCTCCTGCCTCAGCCTCCCGAGCGGCTGGGACTACAGGCACCCACCACAATACCCGGCTATTTTTTGGTTGCAGTTCAGCTGGGGCTGGGTTTGAACCCGCCACCCTCGGTATATGGGGCTGGCGCCCTACTCACTGAGCCACAGGTGCCACCCTTAAAAATCTTTTTGTAAGTGGCTTTATAGCTATAGTATATGTTATATTACAAGAATCAAGAAAACCCATTTTAAGTTGGCGTAAGAGCTAAAAATGGATTGGGGCTCAGCACCCATAGCTCAATGGTTAGGGTGCCAGCCACAAGCACCAGGGCTGGCAGGTTCAAACCCAGCCTGAGCCTGCTAGACGACAACAACAACAACAAAAGCCAGATGTTGTGGCAGGTGCCTGTAGTCCCAGCTACTTGGGAGGCTGAGGCAAGAGAATCACTTAAGCCCAAAAGTTTGAGGTTGCTGTGAGCTGTGATGCCACAGCACTCTACCCAGGGTGACATAGTAAGAATCTGTCTCAAAAAAAAAAATAAATAACAATTAAAAAATGGATCAGGCCTCCACTTAGAAACATCACATTTGGACAACAGGAGACATGTCCCTTCCGTAGCTGTAAGCTTCTCACTGCCACCGTATAGAACTTCCCAATCAGGAAAGGGAAAAGAAATGTGCGGCTCTCTGAAACACAGTGAAACACAGATCATGCTAGTCATTAAATCAGGTTCTTCATTTGAAATCTAAGACAGCATTTTATTTACTTTGCAGAAGACTAGGGCTGGGAAGAACTTGTTTGGGTTTTTTTTTAAAAAAAAAAAAAAAAAAAAAAACAAGGATGGAAAGCAAAAACAAAAATAATCTGTGAGCACCACCTTGTGGAGAGATACGCAGCTGTCCCATCAATCTGTAGTCACTGAACACAGGTGTCCCAGCCAGCCCCGGGGAGAGAGCAACAAACAGACAAAACTGCCGGCCAGATGGAACTCTCTGTCCAGGAGGAAGACAGAAAATAAACAAAATCATTCTGTAAAGTTTATATTAGATGACGATGGCTGCTGTGGAGAAAAATAAAGCAGGGATGAGAGTTAGGGCAGGGGACTGAAGTTTAAAATTGAAGGATTCAGGAAGGCCTAACTGAAAAGATGATCCTTGAATAAAGGTTTGAGGGAGAGGAAGAGGCCAGCCCCCCATTTACTGGGGTCAGGGCCATCTAGGTAGAACGGCGTCTGCAAAGTACTCAGGGGAAAGATGCTGGTGCAGTCGACAAGGATGAAGAGCAGAGTCTAGAGGGAGGGTGGAGGAGGTAGCAGGCGATCAAGACGGGGGCCCCGGGGCCGGTCACATGGGGAGTGAGGTTTTGGCAGCATCAACCTCGACTGAGATGAGCCCTGTAGGAGACTCTGAGCAGAGGGGTAAGAGGAGCCCACCTCCTTTTTAACAGCATTGCTTTGGTTGAAGGAATCAAAAGTAAAAATCAACCAGACATGGTGTCATGAGCCTATAGTCCCAACTATTCAGGAGGCTGAGGCAGAAGGATCGCTGGAGGTCAGGAGTTTGAGACTGTAGTGCGCTACGATCACACCATCTGTAATGAAAAAAAAAAAGTTAAAAACAGAAATAGACTGCACTGCCTTTAGACCAAGCCAGAGGAGCCTCTACCCTGAGCCCGTGATTTAGAGGGTCCCACATAAATAAGCACACAGTATATAAGTTGAAGAGTGCACTTAGGGGAGATGGGGCTTCAATTCCGCTGCAACACAACCACCTCCCAGGAGACCCAGGAAACTTTTCTCCAAGCCCCTTGCCCTATGTGCGTGAAACAAAAGGGGAACTACGTCCAGTTGCCATCAAGGTTAGTGGGTTGCACCTCTGCAAACATGGAACATTAGCCACAGCTGGGGAGGGCAGGGCGAGCTGAGCAATGGGTGTTCTTAATTAAGAGAAATGCAGTTAATATATCAAGAACTTCCACCTAGAGAGCACAAATATCTCAGATAACAAAGTGTCTTTCGCATCCGCGCCGGCCGTCCATTTCCTGGCTTCTCTTTGAGATACTGTAGAATTGCCTGGAGTTTCTAAAAACTGCACATCTAATGGCTACAGAATATCATTCACTACTAAACAATTCATAATACTCAAATTTTTATTTATGCAGCTTCAGACAAAAAACCCATGATGCATCTGGATTCTAGAATATTGTTGTGAGAGACGGCGAAATGGCAATGTTAGTGATCACTGGCTTATATGAAAAAATGCAAGTATGTCCCAATGTTTTCTACAATAGTGATACTGCATCCTGTGACCCCTCATGATAGCATTTGAATATGATATATAAAATGACTGGTTTATTTGCAAACCTTATTGCCAATTCAGCTAAGCAAATTTTCTCATTCCAAGTAGAAATTAATTGTTTTAATTACTAAGAAATACAATAACTCAACAAGGACTAATTTGACAAAATTGTCAATAGAACATGAATTGTGTGGAAGGCTTGATTATAAAACATCATCTTTTTCTTAAATTAAGTTTCAAAAACAAGATCCTGGGATAAATACGTAATTCTTGAATTAATGGCTTTATCTTGTTACTCATCGAACATTCCCTGCCCATTAATAAGACACCCAGACACACACAATAATAATTCAGTAATCATTGATATTTTGTTTACTGTCAGTCATATAAAAAAATCATAGCTTTATTTTTTCAACTAAAATGTATACATATCAAAGTAGGAGGATAGAATATATTTTAAATAATTGTTTGTTAGTTTGACATGTGTTGTAAATATCTCCACATGAAGTATGTTGGGCCTGTTTTCATTTTGGCTCTGGACCTCTTGAATGTTAGAGGACTCCAGTTAGGAGGTTACTGCAATAATCAGGCGATAAATGGCAGTAGCTTGAGCAGGGTTGTGGCACTGGAGGTGTGATAAGTCATCGAACTCTGAATGCATTCTGAAGGAAGTACCAAAAGGATTATCTACAAATTGGATTTAAGTGTGAAAGAGAAAAATCAGTGCAGATGAGGTTTCTGACCTGAGCAACAGAACAGAACTTGTCGGTATATGAGTTAAGGAAGGAAGGGAGATGAGAAGGTCTGGGGGAATTTCAGAAGCTTGATTTTTTTTTTCCTATTAAGCTTGGGGTGTCCATTTAACTCTCAGTAGTTTAACACTCGGGGCTGGCATTCAGTTGTATGTGTCTAGAGCTCATTAGGGTAGGAGCAGGCTTGGGTTATATTCAAATCCTTGGGAGGAGAGAGATCCACCCTTGACTTTTCTGTTTTCTAATAAGATGGGAGACATGGTGGGGATGAAAGGAGGGAACACGCTGTGTGCCTCCTCTCCACCCCCCAGACCAGAGAGCGGCAGGAAGAACGCAGAACTCACCTCCCAAAAGCCCTCCTGGAGGAGATCCATTCCCTTGATTTACCCTGGAAAAAGCCAACAATCAACCACAATCCTGGACCTTACCCCGGAGCTCTTCACTCCAGACTTCCTATAAAAGAACTCCCAGAAACAGAAGTATCAGACACAGTCAGATTTCATTAATACTACCTATGAACTGCTGCACCCTCCGCCAGGTTGCCTTTTACATCAAGTCCTGTGATGTGGATTTTTCCTTCCTCCTTCCTAGGTTAGGTGACTCTCAGTCCCCCCCCCAAAAAAAAAACATTCCAACCCAATAATGGAGATGATTTAAAGAAAAATCAGACATGAGAAACCAGAGACAAAACTCTAAGTTTCTGAATCCCTTCACTATCTAATCCTCAAACGGGAGAAGAAATAGAATTCTAAGTGTATCAGTTTGTCAATCACTTGAAACTTATCTTATTCTCCCTCTGACAAATGCCAGCACAGTCACAACTAAAGCAAACTCACTATCTAAACCGAGAAGAGCTGGAGAAAGGGAGAGATGTTGGGAATGACTTCACTCCAGCCTGCTGAGTAATCCTGGGATGAGAAACTAACGCATCACTTCCAGAATTCTTATCTTACAGAATGCGGTTCCAAGGGATGTTACTTGATGAGTTCTATACCCCAAATAAACTTGAGATTGTTGGATAAGCCAAAATTAAACAAATATATTTTCTGTAGGAATATCACTATATTAATGTGCTTCATAAATCTTCGAGGGGAAGACACAGAACGCAGCACATCCAATATTTGATGCAAAACCCACTCTTTTTCTAGTGGTCCAAAATAACAATTTCCAGGCTCGATAAGTAGGATCTCCGGAGAACTCAAATCAACAACAACAAAAAAAGAGCTAATAATCCATCTGTCACTGGGCAAGAGACACGAACAGAACATTCTCTAAGGAAGACAGTGAATGGTTAACAAACATAGGAAAAAATGCTCATCATCCCTAATCATCAAAGAAATACAAATCAAAACCACACGGAGATATGACTGAACACCAGTAGGATTAGCCCACATCACAAGCTCCCAAACCTGCAGATGCTGGCGTGATGTGCAGAGAAGGGAACACTTTTACAATGTTGGTGGGACTGCAAACAAATAGAGCCTTTTTGGAAAGAAGTATGAAGAACCCTCAAAGAACTCAAATTAGACCTCCCATTTGACCATGCAATCCCACTACTATACATCTACCCAGAAGAAAAAAAAATCATTTTATCATAAAGTCCTTTGAACTAGATTGTCACAGCTCAATTTACAAACACCAAGACGCAGAAACAACCTAAATGTCCATCAACTCAGGAATGGATTACAAATTGTGGCACATGCACACTGTGGGATACTATTCAGCCGTAAAAAAGATGGTGACTTCCCATCTTTTGTAATGTCCTGGATAGCACTGAAACACATTCTTCTTAGTAAAGTATTGAAGAATGCAAAAGCAATTATCCAACGTACTCAAGCACAAAATAATAACTTCCAGAAATTGTATTCCTCTGAATACAGTTTAGGAAATTGTATTCCTCTGAATACAGTTTAGGAAACACTGTTCTAATAGATAGATAGATGAATAGATGGATGGATGGATAGATAGATGGATAATCCCAAGTGAATAATGATGCTTGCCAAAGCTGGCTGGGAAAGATCCTGAAGATCTCCACCACCCACTCCCTGGCTCCATGCACCAAGATTTGCAATCTGCATGACTATACTTTCATAGAAACTAATTCAATTTGGATTCAATAAATTTGTTTTTAAAAAATAAAACCACTGAATTATCAAATATTCTCAGTTGTTAAACATTCACTTTGCAAATGAATTCCCAAACCTCTACCCACTCCAGCAATGTTATCACTGAGTAACTAGAATTAATTATTACTGAGATAATGATAATGATGCCAAAGAATTAAGCCTAATTAAACATTTTACCATGAAGAAAAGGCCAAAATTTAGATCAATGATGATTTAATTTTATTCTTTAATCATTTGGAGACATTCAGTTCTTCTTTAAGCACAATAATTTGATAAATGATAGTATCTTTACTACACTGGAGCAATATCTTTATGGACTTTTTTTTTTACATGTTACCCAGTACACAAGTCCATATAATAAAGGTTTTATGAGCTAATCCTTACACATTGATAAATATGAAATATACTTCAGGTTGTTTTTACCACTCTTTCTTTGTACTCTCCCTGAATTGAACTAACATGAGAATAGTTCTAGTTTGTTGGAAAGTAACACTCCCAAGAGAATTAAAAACTTTAAGAAAGACCCAGTATCATACTATGACAGCTGTTGGCCTCATATTCAAGCAGAAGGAAGTGACACACATTTATATGATGTATCTAATAAGGACATATTTATTAATTACAAATCTCATTCATATTTTTGTATACAAACATTGTTCAAATGGCTTGAGAAATGCCATTATAATGCTAAATGAGGAAAAAGCTAACTGTAAATTCAATACAAATATGCTTTCAAACACAGATGAATATTTTTAAACGCTATGTTTTAAAATAGGAATAGTAATTAGCTCCAGGTGACGTAATTTTTAGAAATTTTCTGTATTGATTTTATAATCATGAAAAAAAGAGGGCGGCGCCTGTGGCTCAAGGAGTAGGGTGCCAGTCCCATATGCTGGAGGTGGCGGGTTCAAACCCAGCCCCGGCCAAAAGAAAAAAAAAGAAAGTTAAATATAAAGAAACTCTAAATAAACTCTGATTTATTCCACTATCAATGGTTCTCAGCCTTCCTAATGCCGTGACCCTTTAATACAGTTCCTCATGTTATGGTGACTCACAACCATAAAATTATTTGCGTTGCTACTTCATAACTGTCATTTTGCTCCTGTTATGAATCATACTGTAAATATCTGATATGCAGGATGTATTTTCATTGTTACAAAGGGGTCGTGACCCACAGGTTGAGAACCTCTGCACTAAACCCAAACTACAATGTTCAAGACACAAATTTATGGTGAAATTCCAGGAGTTTCTTCTGGGTACAAAAGGAACCCAGTAAAGATGCTGTCCTCCTCAGCGCTGACATACACCCCATTCCAATCTTTGGATGCCTCAAGCCAGACTTGGTCTCCCGCACTTAATTTCAGGATGATGAGCAGAGAGGCCTGGTCCGTTTCCTGGTGGTAGAGAGTTTCCTTGGACTTGAACTGCCTCTTATTCTGGGCCACGAGGCTGATGCGAGCAGGTCGGCCCCTCACAGTAACGTGGTAGGAGAAGACATACGTCCCAGGATGAGTGCAGCTGAACTTCCCCGTGAGGGGACTGTAATTCCCTTGGTCATTATAGAGAACCTTTTCAAACCTTATAGGGGTGTCAGGGGACAAGAAAGGCTTCGACAGAGCAGCGCTGAAAGCTGCCTGCTGGACACAGGCCACCTCGCCCTTGGAGCCTTTGAAGCCCCGAGAGCCCTTCTTCCCGGTAGGGCCTCGGACCCCTTTGCTCCCAAGCTCACCCTTTGGCCCAGCAGGTCCCAGGAGACCAGGAGGTCCCAACACCCCCTTTTCCCCTTTAGTGCCTGGATCACCCTTGGCGCCAGGCAGACCATCGGGGCCCCTTCTGCCTTCCGTCCCCAGGTCCCCTTTGTTACCCTTTTCTCCCTTCAGGCCCCCCTCCCCTTTCTGGCCTTTCCCTCCCCTCTCCCCAGACTCTCCGCAGTAGCCCTTCTCCCCCGCGTCCCCCTTCTCTCCCTTGGTCCCAGGCCCCCCGGTGGAGCCTGGTGGGCCCGCTGTCCCTGGGTCGCCTCTGTCTCCCTTGGTGCCGTTGTCACCGGCGTCCCCTTCGGAGCCTTTCTGACCTTTCACTCCTGGCAGGCCAGTGTTTCCTTTATCCCCCTTAGGGCCAAGTCCTCCTGAAATGGGAAATTAAAACAATGTTTTAGGATCGCACACACTATAAACAGTATGCTATTACCACGGAGCTCAAAAACTGGAAATAAAACCTAATTGGATCCTAGAAACTTGGCTCTTGCCTCGGTAATGGCTGTGCCTAGGAGGCTCTTAAAATAAGCACTTTATATCATGACACGCTCTTCATGGCGGAAAAAGTAATGCTTCCAAGAAACAGTAGTTTATATTCGGACCTCATACATGCATATGTAGCTTTTTTTTTTTTTTTTTTTTGAGATAGAGTCTGACTATGTCGCCCTCGGTAGGGTGCCGTGACGTCACAGCTCACAGCAACCTCAAACTCTTGGGCTTAAGTGATTATCTTGCCTCAGCCTCCCAAGTAGCTGGGACTATAGGCACCTGCCACAACGCCTGGCTATTTTTTTTGTCACAGTTGTCACTGCTGTTTAGCAGGCCTGGGCCAGGTTTGAAGCTGCCAGCCTCAGTGCATGTGGCCGGCACTATAACCACTGTGCTATAGACACCGAGCCACCTTTTTTTTTTTACTTCTAAATAAAGAATTTTAAAACTATAGCTGCCTGCTGTATTCCATTATCCTTTCATTTGGTCCCAAAGTCTTCTCCTACATGTACAGATTCCCCTCCCCACCAAACCCCAAACCTTACAGCAAAGAAATTGAAATGCAAAAGGATTTGGGGTTTTTATTTTCCATTTTAAGCATAGCTCAGATGCTTATACCTCGTCTCTAAACTTCATCTTTATAATTCAGCACATGTTTTATTGGAAGCATAACAGTGATTTACCCTTTCAGCTGACCTCTCTAATAATGTTAAACACAAACAGGAAAAGAACAAAGGGTCATACTGCCCACAACACTGTACAAAGTAGATATATTGCATACACAGGACTGTGCACAGTAGACAGTTGCATACACGAGACTGTGCACAGTAGACACGTTGTGTACACAAGACTGCGCACAATGGATACATTGCATACACGACACTGTGCACAGTAGACACGTTGTGTACACAAGACTGCGCACAATGGATACATTGCATACACGAGACTGTGCACAGTAGACACGTTGTGTACACAAGACTGCGCACAATGGATACATTGCATACACGAGACTGTGCACAGTAGCTACGTTGTGTACACAAGACTGCGCACAATGGATACATTGCATACACGAGACTGTAGACAGTAGACACGTTGTGTACACAAGTCTGTGCACGGTAGACACATTGTGTACATGAGACTGTGCACAGTAGACACGCTGTGTACACAAGACTGCGCACAATGGATACATTACATACACGAGACTGTAGACAGTAGACACGCTGTGTACACAAGACTGCGCACAATGGATACATTGCATACATGAGACTGTAGACAGTAGACACGCTGTGTACACAAGACTGCTCACAATGGATACATTGCATACACGAGACTGTAGACAGTAGACACGTTGTGTACACAAGTCTGTGCGCCGTAGACACATTGTGTACACGAGACTGTGCACAGTAGACACGTTGTGTACACAAGACTGCGCACAATGGATACATTGCATACACGAGACTGTGCACAGTAGACACATTGTGTACATGAGTCTGTGTCCAGTAGACACGTTGTGTACACGAGACTGTGCACAGTAGACACGTTGTGTACACAAGTCTGCGCACGGTAGACACGTTGTGTACACGAGACTGCGCACGGTAGACACATTGTGTACATGAGACTGCGCACAGTAGACACGTTGTGTACACGAGTCTGCGCACGGTAGACACATTGTGTACACGAGACTGCGCACGGTAGACACGTTGTGTACACGAGTCTGTGCACAGTAGACATGTTGTGTACACGAGACTGTGCCCGGTAGACACGTTGTGTACACGAGTCTGCGCACGGTAGACACGTTGTGTACACGAGACTGCGCACGGTAGACACATTGTGTACATGAGACTGCACACAGTAGACACGTTGTGTACACGAGTCTGCGCACGGTAGACACATTGTGTACACGAGACTGCGCACGGTAGACACGTTGTGTACACGAGTCTGTGCACAGTAGACACGTTGTGTACACGAGTCTGTGCACGGTAGACACGTTGTGTACACGAGACTGCGCACGGTAGACATGTTGTGTACACGAGTCTGCGCACGGTAGACACGTTGTGTACACGAGTCTGCGCACGGTAGACACGTTGTGTACACGAGTCTGTGCACAGTAGACATGTTGTGTACACGAGACTGCGCACAGTAGACACGTTGTGTACACGAAACTGTGCATGGTAGACACATTGTGTACACGAGTCTGTGCCCAGTAGACACATTTCATACTCTACCTTGTTCTCCAGGTTTTCCTGGGTATCCCGGAACTCCACTTGTTCCTTGGTCTCCACGTTCTCCTTTAAGTCCTAAAATGATACCAAGATTAATTTCTTGCCATCTACATTTCTTACAATATTTCTAACACTCATTTCAAAACCACATCACATCCCAGTGTTTTCTTTAACCAAAATGGCTTAAAGGTAAAATAGTGTGGGAAAGTAATTTACTGAGGATCATTAGAAATACAGTATTTAATCCTAATTGAAAGTAAACCATTTAACAGAGTTCTGGAGGCCGTGCCGATCCCTTCAAACAGAATTAATCTTTCCCCTCTGCTTTCCCACGGCACTTCAAACCTCTCAGAAAACTGGGGAGCCCTGCAGGTATTTCACATGTACATGTTTAAGCTTTTTCTGTTATGAATTTTCAGTAATAGTTGCAATGTCTTCTTTATATGCCTGCGATGCCCAAGAAATAATGTCATATGAATTTTAACACAGGATACAGCATTCTGCAATTGACTAAAACTAGTCAATTATCCAGGGGAAAAAAATGTCCTTGACACAGAGCATCAAGGAAAAGCCAATTTTCATTTTGTGTTTGGATATTTTTATACACTTTTTGGACAAATTATAGAATTGTGAGAATTCATGCTTTAAAAAAATTGAAAGAGCTGGGTTTTCAGATATTTGCCATATTACCATAAAACAGCAGTTCCCAACCTGTGAGTCGTGACCTCTTTGTAACAATGAAAATACATCCTGCATGTCAGATATTGACATTATGGTTCATAACAATAACAAAATTACAGTTATGAAGTAGCAACAAAAATAATTTTATAGTTGGGGGTCACCACAACATGAGGAACTATATTAAAGAGTCGCGGCAGTAGAAGGCATTAGAAAGGTTGAGAACCATTGCCATAAAATATAGTTTTTATATTGGACCTCACTAAAAGCTCATCCTATCACAGTACAGTCACACCAGATTGTGTTTCCCTGTAAGTGATTAGAGCAATAACAATGGTATCAATAATATCTCACTATTATTGAGCATTTCCTTTGTAACAGGTAGTGCTACAAGATCTTACCATTATTTTATTACTTAAATTGGTCTTTCTTCTAATAAAACTTTTATTTGATATTAATACAACCTCTTCTACAACTTAGAGGCTCATATAACAGAGCACATTTCATCACCCGGAACACTTTTAATTTATAGAAGTTTATAGTACTTCCCCTTCAAGGAAGGTAGAGCAGAATCTTTGTCACCACCTCATCACAGAAGGATCCGAAGTATGAAAAAATTTAAAATTTGTACAAAGTCAAACTTGACCTCACACCACATGGGTTAGCACCAATTTTCTAAGCACATTAGCTATGATATAACTAACATTTGGTTTCATTCTTGTCAGGGAAAAAAAAAAATCCTAAGTCAAATTAAAAGGAATGAGAACAGCCTCCCCCTAATTACACAAGACAAGACTAGAGAAATCTCACCACATATCACACAGCAGAGGTTTCCAAGTGGCTAGCTCCTCCATTTAAAATGCACATAAAAGACAAAGTGTGGAAATTAGCCTACAGGACATCAGAAAAATATCCAGTTGCATTAGGAGAGAACCCAACCCTAAAAGGAAGTGGAGAACGGATGCTATTCCCAGTGCTTGCCCGTGCTCAAATATTAGCCTTCACTGTTGGGAGTTCCTCTGGTTCTCAAGTTCATTTAGGGAGGCTAGTTGCTTATGCTAAATTGACTCAGTCAAGTCGTGGTTAACATAAATTCAGTGGTTCTACTCACTTTTTAAACTCACAATCTTAAGTAAGAGTCCAAGGAAAGTAGAGTAGCCACTTTATAGAGACTGGCTGAATGAATTTTTACTTTTGATCCTTCATCAAAGAACATTCTTAAGAACCTTATTTTATGATACTTCCCCATCTTTTCTTTTACTTCCAGAAGTCTAGCTTCCAAAATGTATGAATCACTGGGGAGGGTCATCACTCATCTTTATTTCACAGGGTTTTCTGCTAACATAATTCAGGCACAAAAGGATTAAATATTTCCAAGAATGAAAATCACGTAACTGACAAGTGTGAAGTAGCTCTCTCTTCCCTGAGCATCTTTTTGGAGTAATTACTTCACTGACTGTTCTACCAGAAATGAGTTAGGCAGTTCCTGAGCTATGTGGAGCGTGATACATAGATGATATTAGGTCTTTTGACATGTGACACGGAGGCTAAAACATTTAACTTGATAGATAGATGGTCTTTCTACAGGCCGCCAATATTCACTGAGGAATTTCTAAATGTCCCAGGGAGTCTGTAACCTTTCTTCAGTACCTTTAAGCACTTACAGACCCAGGGATTTTCTGGGGCAGAATGCCTTCTTTACTGATACCCCTCTGGAATTACAGAGTTTCTGGAAAAGGCCTATGAAAGCACTCATAACTACAAATCTTCTTTCATAGTAATCAATACAAATAAATATTTAGTCCATTTCCCTGAATTTCCAGGTGAAATGAAGTGACTGGCCCCAAATCACTTTTTACTCTTATTTAGTTCCTTTTTAATTAAGTTCTGTTCCCGCAACTGACAAATGAAATATTTTAAATTCTCCTAGCAAGCAGGCTATCATCCACCTTCAAGAATCCAGTATTTACTTAGCAAATTGCTCTCCTGAAAAATGACACAGAATGTCCCTTGAATTTTGACAGAAAATGAAATGAATTACCTACCTTTCTCCCCTTTATGTCCTTTTGGGCCCTGGGGCCCAACAACTCCTGGTGACCCCGGGATCCCCATATCACCAGCTTCTCCTTTAGGACCTGGAAATTGAATTTAAAACCCATCAGGGTAGAAAATTTTTCTTTTGAAATTTATTAGTTCAGTAGGTTCCAGGGGAGGGGAGGGGAAAGACAGTCCTTTTATTGAGACCAACAACTGTCGATGTCCTAATGATAAAATCTTGGTGAGAATAAACCATCACAGAGTTCTAAGGGCACCCTTTTTGTCTGATTTGCAATTTTGCACTACCTGAATAGGTAAATTGAGCCCATTAGTACTTGTCACTGCCTTCATGGCAGTGATCAAATGATTCAGGGAGGCAGCACTACATCAAACAACAGAATGAAATGATTATCTGACACTTAACCTCATGTGCACCGCACTTTCAGACTGAAAGTTAAAACGCAATACTTAGCACTTTGAGATTTTCCATTCACACCCTTATTTATTCATTCCTGAACCACCCTGTTTCCTCGAAAATAAGACATCCTCCAAAAATAAGACCTACTTACCAGAAAGATAAGACGTCCCCTGAAAATAAGACCTAGCGCATCTTTGGGAGCACACCTTAAAATAAGACACTGTCTTATTTTCGGGGAAACGGGGTATTTCTGAGCCCGCCTACATAAGCACCCTGGTAAGGATGGCTGTTGGGAATACAGCCATCCACATTCCAGCTATTTCTACTCTCAGGGAGCTCAAAGTCTATGAAAGATGCATGTTTAACAAGTAAATATCCTACAAATCAATGGAAATTGCCACACTCTACTTAAGGATATGAAGGAAGGTCCTATTGTTATGGTAAAGGGACTTAATTTGTGAGGTCAGAGGAAACTTCCCTGAGAAAATGGCATGGAGCTAAGACCCAAAGAAAAGACCAGGATTTCCCAAAGCAAAAGAAAAGGAGGGGGCATTTCAGGAAAAGCAAAAGTAGAAAAAGCATGGTGTTTTTAAGAAACTGAAAGAGCACTGTGGATGAAGATAACAGTCAAGGATGGGAGCAGGCTGGGAGATAGGCCAAGTTCAGATCACACAGGGCTCATCCCCTCAGTCCAGTGCCTTTCCACCCAGGCCCCACACGGAAACTATGCCTAGGATAATTATCCTTCCTGCACCTCATCACTGTCCAAGCCATAAGAATTGCTTCTTGACCCCTAAAATAATATGTAGTTGGAATAATTTATGGCCAGGTTCTTTGAGATTTAACTACATACCACATACATGAGTGCACACGAAATTATAATATCTCATCTTAATTAATTTTACCTTAATTATAGTTAAGGCTGATAAAATGGAGAAAACTATGTTCACCAGGATGGCTCTTTGAAAGGATACCACATTTGTTGAGAAGGAAAACTTTAACAAATGGCTTGCAATGGAGGTTAAGGCTGAAGACAGGTTCAAATAACCAAAGGTGGTAGTTTATCTCCTCTGTCTAAAAAAGAAATGATTGCAAAGAGAGGAGCAGAGAGAGGATAAGCAGAGAAGGTAGAAGCAAACAGGACGGCCAGTTACACGTCACCTTGCGATGTGTCCCACCCGAGTTCAAAGCAACTACACAGACAAAGGCAGAGGGGCGGGGAGGGGCTGCCTCTGGCTGTAGGTGAGATGTACGTCTGAGTCCAATTACCTAAATGCCATAATACTGAATGTAACAAGGAGGGCTGGGGCTCCCAGGTACACAAAACTGCCTGGACTCCAGATTCTGCACTTACAGGTGGTGCAACCTCTGGTGGACTTACCAAAAACTCCATGAAATGCAATTAAATCAGTTGAAATGTGATAACATTTTTAACATCTTTACAAAGATTCGAGATTATATAAAATGCCTAGCCACTCTTGACACATTGTAAGTGTCGATTATGATATCTGAATGGATGAGAGAAGCAGAAGATAAAATTTTCAGGGGAATTTCACTTTTGCTGGCCATTAGGTATATCTGAATGTCAAAGCATTTTCATTCAGAAACTCTATAATATTAGACTCATGGCTTTTCAAAGTAGATAATGCAAAATGTGATATAAATAATAAGTGTGTGCACCTGTGTTCATATGACCTAGGTCTGAAAAATAATGAGGACAAATTAAAATAATTAGGTCTGAGTAAGTTTATTTTCCTTTTTCCGGTTTGTTCAATGTTTCTCTTATGCTGTTTTTCTAATTTTTAAAAGACGGGAGAAAAGTGTTCCTCAAAATACTAGAAAAACAAGAACAAATGTCTCTCTCTCTCTCTGAATATTAAAACAGAATTTTTTCAGGCTCAGAGCTTTCAAAAATAGAATCAAACCAGATTCCTACCACAGAACTGGGAAAATAAAAAGTATTTTTTTGAGCATTTATTCTATTTCAGGGACCACAAATGATCACTTGTACATGTTAGTTCACTCAGTTCTCCTGACGATTCCATGAAGTTACCATCACTTATCCCATTTTTCTGTTTTTGAAACTGGGACTTGGAGAAGGAAGCTTCCCTCAGGGAGGACCATGATGGACCCAGTGTTCTGTGCTCTTAAGCACTATGCCCTATGGCAGAACAAGTCAGACTAAGACTATAGTCCCCAACACACCCCCGCCCCACTGTCCAGGTGTAGCTGCGGCCTGTTAGGAACTGAGCCACACAGCAGGAGGCAAGTGGTGGGCCAGTGAGTGAAGCTTTGTCTGTATTTACAGCAGCTCACCACTACCCACATCACTGTCTGAGCTCCACCTGCTGTAAGACCCTCCGCCATCACATCTGTGGAAAAACTGACTTTCATGAATCTGGTGTTGGGGACCATTGAGCTAAGATGTATGAGCCCCCCTGCAGGCACATCTTGAAAGCAGCTGTCACAGTATTTGGAAGTGAGGCTGAACTCTGAGAACAGCCCAGTTAAATCCACTACTGGATAAAACAAAAGCCCTTATGTCATGGACATCACAGGCTTAGCAAACAGTTTAGCAATGAGCTGTGTCTACTTGACCATGGTCTTGGGGTTCTCACCCCCAAGCTGCTTGCCTGTCAAGTAGGATACTAGAATTCTGGCAAATATAATTTTCTGAGTCTTATTCATTTCAGACAGTGTTGTAGCAACCCAGAAATCTCGGTGCTCCAGGCCGCTGGCCATCTCTCCTTTATTCCTTAATCTAATTCTGCATAAATAATGAGCACGTTTCCCCAAAGATCCCTGCAGTAGGGTGAAATGAATGAAAGCTTAGTGCAGATCCCTAATTACCGAGTTTGTAACTTTAAATACTTCAGGCAAGACACAACAAATATTTTTATATATGTATTTTTCCAGGAAATAGTGAATTTGCAATTGATATTCTGATTTTAAGTTCACATTAAATTCTTTGCTATGTGGCCCCGTACAGGCCAACATACATCAGAATAAAACTGCAAGTATATTCATTGTATATATTTTAAAGACACCTGAAATTTTGAAATATGTAACCATCATGTTTGAGGGAGAAAATCGCTGGGCCAGGACACGATTTTGCCTCAGAATTTCAATGAGAGGCTAACTGAATCTGGAGCTTCATTCTCCACCTCACCAGTATTTCATTTCTAATCTTAACCACAAATGGACTCAGAAAACCCATCAGTCAGCAGACATTCTTACCAGGCCACGGAAGTTGCATTTTCCCCTTTTGAGTCAGTCACTAATGAAAAGATGGCATTGGTTATACACCTGTGTCAGTCACCAAAGAGCTACAGCACCAGAACTGGGTTGGTGGTCCCTGACTCTGCTCTCACCAGCGCTGTTCAACAGAACTTTCTGCAAAGACAGAACCTTCCATATCTCTGCTGCCTGGATTGGTAGCACCGGCTGCGTGCTGCTCCAGCCCTTGAAACATGGCTAGCATGCCCATGGAAGCGAATTTTTTATCTAATTTAATTTTAATATTTATTAATGCCACCTTGGCAGCCTAGTGGCTACTACTATGGGCAACACAGTGCCCATTAGCATTGGTTACGATGTTACACATGAGCCTGCCACCAGCTCCAGCCCCTCCCAGCCCACCCCCGAGCAGGGAGAACCGCACCTTCTGCGTTAACCCGTACCTGGCTGTCCAGTCTCTCCAGGTTCTCCTTTCTGCCCTGGGACAGCAGAACAACAATCACAGCAATTCAAAAAGACACCAGCCGTCTCAAGAGAGTTTTCGAAGGGGGTGGCCGGGCGGACGGCCGAGTCCGGGACTGCAGGTTTGGGGACCGGCGCTGCCACTCCGGCCGGTTCTGGGAAGGGCGCTGGTTCCTCCTCTGGACCGGGGCCACCCGACGGCTTTAAACCCTTTGGTACTTCTTTCCCCTCAGATTTCTTCGTAAATTTGGTGTCTGGTGTGGTCTTTGCTATTGTGTTCATACCAGCAATAGCCAAGATAATTAAAATGGCACAAAGCCAAGAAAATAGCCACATAGTTGAGGCTGGAAGAAAGGGAATAGGAAAATAAATATACACATATCACGTGAGGTCCAGAGGAAAGATGAACTGGTAACAAACGCAAACTTACATAAGAGGACTATGTGTCTATGGGAACCATCAAAAGGAACAGTATGCAAACGGTAAAATGATATATTTTTGATATATTTTATATGTAAATGTGTGCTTGACTCACAACAGAATATTATAAAAAACACTTTGCTTCAATTGTCTTTTCTGGTCATTTTCTCAGTGTTCCATGTTCTAAAATATGATTCTCAATCATTCAAATTATCTTGCCAAATAGCAAACATGATCTATAATAAGTGCAACATGACTTAATAACTCACATACCCTGTGGAAAATAAATATGTATAATTTCCTGACTGATCTCGCTAAGATTTATAGGAATCAAATACATTTGTATTAGAGGGAGATGAAAAATATTGAGCGGAATGGTTTATTCCAGCAAACTCAATTATTTCAAGAAAAAAAATACTGGTGAAATAGTCCTTAAATCTACTAGGGATAATGCTCCTGTTGTGAGAATAATTTTTTAAAATCTATTGTAATAAATGGAAAGAGACAATAAAAAACATCATAAATTTAAATATATGCTACAGCCTTACTCTCTTCACATGCCATTTAACTCTCCAACTCTTTGCTTTATAACTTGGGGAGTTTTTTTAGAGGCGCTCATTTATTCTTGTGTTATTTTAATGGGGCAAAGTGTGGTTATTCTTTAAAGGCCTTTATCAAAGTCCACAGTGAAATGATAGAAGGTTCCCAAATGAAGAGAAATTCTGATATTTCACAATATTCCATTCTCCATTAATTCCCAGCCGTCCAGTGGCTGCTAACAGATTGCCAGGGTTAGCAAAGCACATTTTCTGATAAAAGGGAGGAGTAATTAAGATAAATAGAGAGGAAAGGGAATGGAAATAAGAATAGTAAAACCATCATTTAATTTTAATAGAGACCCTACTCTGAGCAGGTGCCTTACATTCATGACCCCCAGCAGGTCTCACCACAGGCAGGGGACACAGTATCATTCACCTTCACAGGCGCCACCTCGCTGAGAGTCACACAGTCAGTTACAGATTTGGACTCCAGGTCTGTTTAATTTCAGAGCTTAAACCCTTTTCCACAAATCATGTGGCATTTAGAAGAATGAGATTAACGAACAGTAAATCCAAACATAACTCAAGGGAACAGAGCAATGGGGAAGATAGAACTACCCGTCAGGGCAGATGAGAAGGGAGGGGGAATGCTACATTTCCAAAATCACACAAAAATCTGAAAGTGCTAACTTCCTTTCAAGTTGTCATTGTCACCCCATTCCACCATTCAACCAATGTTGACTGAATGTTAACAACATCACAAGCACAAAAACATAAGCGACGGTCTCTGTGCTCAGGGGGTGTACAGTCTTGTGGGGAGAGATGAGAGATAGCAAAGGAAAGAGGACGGCGTCAGGGCCCCCTCACTCTGCACCTCCCTGAACGCAGACCCGCATCCACACACACCTGCACCCCACGAATGGGGCACACAAAGCGTGGCAACTCATCTAGCTGAACCAACTGCAGCAAAAACTAAACAGAAATATTCTGCTTGCATGTATAACAATTGATCGTTCATTAGTTCATACAATTGCATTCAATAAAATAACCATTGGTTCAACAGACATGTATTTGAGCATCTAAGAAGTCTATGTGGTATCCTAAAATATAAACACAAGCAAAGCCCAGCCCCATCCCTAAAGATCTTTCTTGCAGTAAAGAATTCAAAAATAACCACACCCACATCTTCAGGCAAAAGAGTAATCAGAAGTCTGGCAGAAGGCCCAAATCAGTGGTCCTCAACCTTCCTAATGCCATGACCCTTTAATACAGTTCCTCATGTTGTGGTGAACCCCAACCATAAAATATTTTCGTTGCTACTTCATAACTATAATTTTGCTACTGTTATGAATCATAATGTAAATATCTGATATGCAGGATGGTCTTAGGTGATCCCTGTGAAAGGGCTGTTCCACCCCCAAAGGGGTCACAACCCACAGATTAAGAACCGCTGGCCTAAGTAAAATATTGAAATATTGGTGGCTTTTAATTCTCCCACTACTTTAAGAAGAATTAGGTTTTCCAGAATGCTGAGTGTTCAAGCTATAGGATCGTTCTGATGTTCTTACAAACATGTTAGGTCCTGTGGGGAAATGACCCTTCTTTTTCCTTACTAACACGTATCTGCTTTAGTCTTCTGTATGAACAAAGCATTTTTGACCCTGCAGACATGTGGTAGATCTCGGCAAACCACTCCTGAGGGAGCAAGGAAGAGGTAACAGGTGTAACCGGTGGGGTGGAGGGAGCCTGTTCCCCTAGGCACATTCTGATTGTTATTTCAATTACAACACCCAGGAATCATGCAAGGTAATCTGAAGAATGGATTATTAAACTGAGGCAGGGAGAGTTTAAATAGTTGCACAAGATCACAGTGCTAGTAAGTAGTGGGACTGAGATTAAAATCTAGGTCTGTTCTACTCCACTGTCAACCATGCATATCCCCCCTGTGCCGTGCCACCCGGGAGGCAGGAGGGATCAGAAAGGCTGAAGAAAGAACTCAGCTTTGGACCTTTCAGTAAAAGAAACTACCTTCCCACAGACAAGAAATGGGAGCTTACTAGGAGAGATGATAAATCTGCTCTGACAGCGGAGCACGTTGGTGTGGCTAAGCAAAGTTACAGAGGGGGGCAGAGCACACCAGACGGGGCATGAAGGAAGGGCGCCAGCATAGAGAAGGGAGTCAGCATCCCCATTTGAAGGCAGGAAATTGTCCCCACATACACTTCTCTTGCATTGTAGATTTAAATACAGGTGTTAGAGGATCATGTTGGCCGCACTTTAAGACTGTGATAAGCTCCCCAAGAATTCAGAGATCAGGAAAACACGAAGCCCTTTGAATGACAGTGAAGCAAATGTTGGTGTAACTTGACTGACAATGCAGATGCATCATTTCTTTTTATGTAAAATTTTTCATGTATGTGTAAAAAACATAAAAAAGAAACCCAGCCAAACAAAATTTGCACAACTAGTCAAGCAAATTTTAAGTCCCTATAACAATAAGACATAACTTACATGCTAAGCATGATGTTAAAAGTGGTATAAATCTTAACAAAAGGATTAAGAGTAAAGGTCAAAATAGCAGTTAGAGGTCTCCAGTCAGAGAACCTAAATGCGGTAACCCGCTACTTATCCTGATCCTGCCCAGACTGTAGACATTTCAAGCGCAGAAAGTTAGGGTTCTTCTGTATCCGTGTTCTCGATGATGTTCGGGATAAGTGTTATAAGTGTCCCACAAATGTTTGCTGAACTGAAATGAATAAATGTAGTAGATTGCATGATTATCCCCAATTTTTCACCCTGCCTTATATACAAGGCACTCACGTCCTTCGCTGTATGAATTTTGCAGTGCCCCACACAAAAGAAATGGGGTCTATACTCCAGTCCCTTGACTCTCAGTTCAGGCAATGACTTTGGCCAATAGAACTTGAGGAAGTGGCCGGGTATGAGCCCCAAGCCTAGGTCTCAAGGGCCTGTGTGTATTTCCAGTCGCGCTCTGCACTTTTGCCATAGCTGTCAAAGGATACCAACGCCCGGCTTCCTGGTCACAGGAGGAGCGGAAACAAGGACAGCTGCCCCTGCTAAGCCGGCCTCACAGGACACCACCTGCAGTAGCATCCCCAGCTGACCTGAAGAATGTGAGTGAGTGAGACAAGCTGAGGCCAGCCAAGGTTAGACAACACACACCAATCCCACAGATACATGAGGTTGGACAACTAAGTTTGCAAACAGATACCTCATTGGCCGTCTTCAAAGTGCTCCCCTTGGGAAGCTAGGCACTAATGCCAGTGCCTCGACCACCCTTCAAGGCAGTTTTGGAACTCTTTTTCTGGAATGGCCATCAGAGCTGTCACCATACAAGTTCTGACAATTAAGTTCACAAACTCATCTAGAAAAAGTGTTTTGAAAGGTGGATTAAGCGCTGACATTCGTGCATAGCTGCCCAAGAGGAATACTTCGATAGTGACCATACTGATATTTAGCAATAAGGTGCATAGCACTATTTCTAGGATGAGTTTACAGAATTTATTGTCCTATCTTATATTCCAATTATCTATTGGTATATAACAACGTACCCCAAACTCAGTAGCTTAAAACAGCCGTTTTATTATAGCTAATAATTTTATGAGTCAGAAATTCAGGCCAGGATCAGCTTGTCTCATCAGCTTCTGCTTCATGAGACCTCTACCCAAGATTGATCAGCTGGTGGGTGAGCTGGCCCGGAGAGGCTAACTAGCCTGGTGCCATGATAGAAATGGAACAAAGCTGGGCTCAGGTGGGCCTGCCAATCCCAAGTCTCTCAAGCATGCCAACCTCAAGATATTCACACTTCTTCCATCAGGGCTCAGGGTTCCCAAAGAAAGTGTTGAAGAAATGGCAGCTGCCGTTCTATTAAGGCTACACTTGAAAACAGGCCGAGTAATACTTCCGCTGAATCCAGTCAGTCAAAGCGGTCGCAGAGGCCAACCATCCTCAACTGTAAGGGGCATGGGCCCTACTCCTCAATGCAAGGACTATCAAATAATTTCTGGCCATCTTGAATGTACCATAGACACTCTCACTAGAGTTTTAATGAGATTAAGCAGCAAACGATAATTAACACCAATGGGTCCAGCCTCTAGTCTAACACTATGTTTCCCACCACTGAGACAAAACTGACCAAGCAGCCTCCAGGCAGTAACATCTTACCTTCACCCCAAAATCTGACACTCTTGAGCTCTTCCTCATCAATCAGTCCCCATTTTCCTGGCAATTTCACCCACAGAAATTGTTAAAGCAGAGGTTGGGCCACCCCTCATTGGGATTCTATTAGGAGAGATCTTAAAGATTCTTTGGCCTCAAATGTCTCTTCTAACCTCAAAATCTATGATATTGTTTTATAACAGTGGACACTCTATTGTGAAAATTAGCTCATGCCATAAAACTTTCATTCTAAATTCAGAAGACATCATATTTCTCCTAATGGTATATTCTTCTTTGTCATTAAGAAGAAGGTGCCCAAGATGAGGTGGGGGGGGCACTCTTTAAAGATTTATTAGTTCTTTTCCCAGTAAAAGGAAAGTGTTCCCACTGACATAACAGTGGACATTTGTAAAATGACTGACAAGTTTTGCGTTGGGACAAAGGTCTTGCATTATAAATAGATCAAACAACGAACCAATCAAGTAGTATAGTGTAAGGACTAAAAACCGTTAGCTTTGTACAGAGTCAATTCTGAGTTCAAGTTTCAGGCCTTCCACTTTTGGCTGTTTGACTTGTGGTGAGTTACTGTTCTCTGTATCTCTGTTCCTCATTTCTAAAGTGGAGCTAATAACAGTAGTTTCACCAGGTGTGGCTGGGAAACCTAAGGTGTTAATGCATGAAAAGCTCTTTGCATACTGCTCTCGGAACTGCTGGCTTTTTTTTTTAATGAGGATTAGATATAATGAAAGGCACTAACTATAAATAATATTTTAAAACAGTGACCCATTTTCCCTGTTCTCCCATTGTGCCAGATTGCATGTGGGCCGTTTGGCACCGTTCTCATTTCCTTTTATCTGCTCCCACTGGTCTCAGGGGCTCCAAAGCCTGGAAACTACATTTCCTAGAATGTCTTTTGTCACTAGAGTTCTGGTTTAGTTTGTGCCGATCATAGGCACTTGCATGAGATGTGTGTGACAGAAATAAAGTAGAAGGCATTATTCTTACCCAGGCAGCAGCCAGCAAATGCACAGGCTTTGGCAAATGAGAAATTTCGAGACGGCCTCTGGCACACGGACTGAAATCCTGCCACGGTTCTGAGTGGCTGCAGCTATTGGCAACAGTATCCTCCAATTCCTGCCCCTGGCAACAGTGGCAATGTCCAGACTCTCTGAAGGCTAGAGACAAACTTAACAGCCAGTAACAGTCCTTGTACCTCCCCCTCCCCACTTTCTAGTTACCTATATGAAAGCCCATAGCTGGGCGCCTGTAGTCCCAGCTACTCGGGAGGCTGAGGCAGGAGAATCGTCTAAGCCCAGGAGTTGGAGGTTGCTGTGAGCTGTGTGAGGCCACGGCACTCTACCGAGGGCCATAAAGTGAGACTCTGTCTCTACAAAAAAAAAATCGAAAGCCCTTTCTGCCAGACAGATCTAGAGTGGTTCCAGACCAGACCCTGTTATCACATCTCCCCCGTCTAATTTTACCTCCCCCTCTCTTGATTCCTGCCTTTTTCTGTCTTACACACAATTCTACACTCTCTTCTTCCTGAACTCCTCACCTAGCCACATCTTGGTCAGTTAAAAACTACATGGACCCTACTGTGTCGTAAAGAGTTATTTCAAAAGACACTGCTCCTTTAGTCCATTTTATGATGCTATAATACATGTAGACTACCACAAACTGGATGATTAATAAGGAAAAGAAATGTCATTCTCACAGTTCTGCAGGGTAGGAAGTCAACATCAGGTCCCTGCACCCAGAGAGGGCCTTCCTGCCATGCCATCCCCGTTAGAAGCAGAAACAGTGCAGAGAGTGAGGGAATCAATGTGCTTTTAGAAAAACTCAGTCTAGTAATAACGACATTAACCCACAGCCTGTTAAAGTTTCCATCTCTCAACACCGTTCCATTGGGGATCGGGTTTTCCACACATGAACTCTAGAGGGCACATTTAAACCACAGTGCTCCTACAATTTCTGAGCCTTTAAACACATTGGCAGTACCAGTACTGGGCTCACGTTGTATTCTTGAACGCTAACTCCCACATAAAGACTAAAGACTTTGAAACCATTTTAGGCACATGGGTATGTGTGCACATATTGTCTGGGCTGCGTTGGCAATAGACTTTTTTGACCTTTTAGAGCATTCTTCCCCTCTGCGCCTGTAGTTCTGTAGAATTAAAAGATAAACTTTTAGGTCTAAAGTTGTCCTTTGCTGTTTGAACAGCTACTTTCACTTTCTTACAGAATTTCCTTTAGAGCAACATTTCACGTCGCGTTCCTTCTCATACCCATGATGCTCTTTCCTTCTTTTCTTTCTTCCTTTTTCTTCCTTCTTTCCTTCCTTCCTTTCCTTCTTTCTTTTATTCAGCCACCAAATGTTTATTAAAACCTACTCTGTGTCAGACCCCATATCATATAAGGCATTGTAGAACAAAACAGCCACTGTCGTCAACCTTGCATTCCAATGAGTGTCAGAGAGTAAACAGATAAATATTTCAGACCATAGTAAGTGCTAGAGAAGAAATAAAAAGCAGACAGTATGGTATGAAGAGCGATGAGGGGAGATTGTTTCAGACAACAAGAGTTTATCGCACAAAGCAGCCAGGACATCAGAAACAGGAAAATGGGGGAGTGGGCAGCTGCCCCACTAATCCCATGTCCTTCCTTCTGAGAACTACACCCAGCGAACAATCCTTGTTTCCTTTTTAAGGTGCTGTCCTTCCATGCTTTGCAACCGTGAGGATGGATTAGGGAGAATTTCTGAGCCATTTCCCCTGCCCCAATTCTGCTAATAAACTCAGACAGGTGGGCTTTCTAGAGTTCAGATCATGAGTTTACTTGCAAACATACGCCATGTCACCAGGAAGGAGAAACTTTGTAATTACAGATTCCTGCATCTCACTTAAATGTTTCAAAGGCAATTCCAGAGTGGTGGTGATCAGCTCTGATAGACGGTGCTCGTGCCTTTGTGCTGATAGATACCGCAAGGGCATCGTGATTCCTACTGTCCAGCAGGAGCCTATTTATTCCAGAATCTCTAAATAAGTGCATCCATTACAATTTTATTAAGCACATTGAATACAGCCCTGCATTCTAACAAGTTAAATGTTTCTTGTATTTAACAAGTATGCAGTAAAATAAAAACATCCTCAGCATTTTTCTGTCAGATGGAAATGGATCAGCTTTGGCTCAGAATACAACACCATAAAGAGTCCAGCTGCATGTGTAGATAGCCTTTGCTCCCCTCTGTGGACACTGCGAACTTCTCAGTTGCTCCCCTTCTCCTCCGAACCCACCTTAAATCAAAGCAGCAGGACAGGAAGTGGCAGTTGGGACTCAGGCAGGGGGTTTGTCACAGAGAAGAACTGCAGGTGAGAGAGCCATCCGGCTAGGGCAGGACTGAGCAGCGATTCAGGAGACCGAGGGGAAAGTGAGGTCACTGCACGCATGAGCAGACAGGCAAAATTATAGATTAGATTTAGGCACAAAAATAAACACTGGCCATATAGTTCCAAACTCAAAAAAAAAAAAAAAAAGAAAGAAAGCAAAAAAGAAAGAAAGAAAGGAAGGAAGGAAGGAAGGAAGGAAGGAAGGAAGGAAGGAAGGAAGGAAGGAAGGAAGGAAGGAAGGAAGGAAGGAAGGAAGGAAGAAAGAAAGAAAGAAAGAAAGAAAGAAAGAAAGAAAGAAAGAAAGAAAGAAAGAAAGAAAGAAAGAAAGAAAGAAAAAAGAAAGAAAGAAAGAAAGAAAGAAAAGTTTTAGAACAGGATTAAGCAAAGGCAAGAACAAAATTATTACTACTCGGTTTTATCTTTTTTATTTCCCTCACAGTGATTCTGAGTATGTCTGCTATAGTGGATTTTTCAATTTTAGGGATGGAGAGAACTAAAGAAGGTGGGGAAAATGGAAACTATGAATCTGTGGATATGCAACTGGATAATGAGCCTGAAGTAAATTTTTGCGGGCTGATATATTCCACTGATAATAAAAAAGCAATGGAAAGCTGAATGTGACAAGTGTGTGTGTGGAGGCGGGGCTTACGGTATTCTTTCTAGCTAATTATTCAGTAAATATAAAACTGCCCATAAATATAGAGTCCATTAATTTAAAAGACAAAGAGAAATGGGCTTCAAACACATTGATTAATTTGTTCACTCATTTTTTTCTTCGTTGGTCCTGGTAGCATTAATAATGCTCAACGAAATTTGTATTGCAATCCCTAAATTTGAAACTGACATGTGTCCATTATCTGCACCTCTCACCACTCCCAAAACTTAGTTCACAATGGACAGTAGACATAAACCTAAGGCATGAAGCTATGAGAATTCTAGAAGAACGTGTTGGAAAAACTCTTATAGATGGCAGCCTGGGCAAGGAATTTATGAAGAAGACTGAAAAGGCAATCACAGCAACAACAAAACTTAACCAGTGGGACCTGGTTGAATTAAAAAGCTCCTGCACTGCCAAGCAAGCCATCAGCAGAGTAAATAGACAATCTACAGAATGGAAGAAAATATTTGCTTGCCATAAATCTGATAAAGGGCTGATGAGCAGAATCTGCAAAGAACTCAAGCAAATCAGCAGAAAAAATTCAAACAACCCCATAAAAAAACTGGGCAAAAGACATAAACAAATTTTTTTCAAAAGAAAAGAGACAAATGGCAATAAACATATTAAAAAATGTTCAATGTCTCTACTTATCAGGAAAATGCAAACCAAAACCACAATGAGGTATCCCCTAACTCCAATGAGAATAGCTTTTATCAAAAAATCCCAAAACAGATGCTGGCATGGATGTGGAGAGAAAGACTTAGATGCTGTTGGTGGGACTGCAAGCTAGTACATCCTCTATGGAAAATAGTATGGAGATGCCTCATAAAACTAAAAGTAGACCTAACATTTGATCCAGCAATCCCACTATTAGGTATTTACCCAATGGGAAAAAAACAACAACAACAACATTATTTTATTAAAAGGACACATGCACTCAAATTGCAGCACAATTCACAATCACAAAGATATGGAATCAATGCATGTGCCCATCCGTATATGAGTGGGTTAAGAAAATGTGGGATATGTATGCCATGGAGTACTACTCAGCCATTAAAAAAAAATAGTGAACTAATACATTTTGCAACAGCCTCGATAGAACTGGAGATCATTCTTCTAAGCAAAGTTTTACAAAAATAGACAAAGAAACACCGCAAGTACTTACTATAAAACTGGCACTAATCAATCAACACCCAAGTGCACGTTGTTAGTAAAACTCAGTGGAAAGCAAGCAGGTGTGGGGGGGCGGGGAGGGTAAGGGGTAGGGCAAATTCACACTCAACAGATACAATGTTCACTATCCTGGTGAGGGGCACACTTACCACTTTGTCTCAGACTGTACAAAAGCAATTCATATAATCAAAACATTTATACTGCCCTAATATTCCGAAATTTTAAAATAGAAATAAATAATTTTAATCAAAGTGTTGCAATGTTAACCAAAATCCATGTTAGTGTCAAACTGAGTTCACGTTAAAACCTTTCTCCATGAAGTAGAGATTTTACTGAGACTGTCCTATTTCCTTGATATGAAGTATATCCCATACTTTTTATGGGGTATATATACACCTATTAAAATAGGTATAACCAAACTAAGCAAATTTCTTCACCTCTTTGGAGACCAAGTAGAATGCCTTGGTAGAACATTCCTCAACATTATAGAAAATAAATAGGAGAGAGCTCACCTCTGCTCCATACAGTCCATCTAAAAACTGGCGAGAGGTTCCCTAGTGGGAAGATTCAAAAGAAGGTTCAGGATACGGAATCTAAGAGATGGATGAGGAAAAGAGTTTGCCTTTGAAACAAAAGATATTTTTTGATAAGGTTATAGATATGGAAGGTTCATTACTGGCAGCTCACCTTCTGCTGATGGCCTGGCCTCTGGGTGTTGACCCTTCACCAGCCTACTTGCATGCTGATGTAAAATATAACTACTAGGGATATGGCATGAATTAGATGCTTTATTATACAAATATTTTCAGTTATAAAACTTCCACTTGTCTTCCATTTCTGTGATGTTTTAAGATCTCTCTTTTTTCAATCCATACAAACATCAGGAGAATCAGACATTTGGGGATATCAGAAGACATTATGTATGTCACAAAAGGTACCAGTCTCCTGTCTGTTGGAATCTAAACTGGTTTCAGAGCTATTAGCATCATGGGTCAAGATAAAAGCAGGCCCTCTTACATTTGAATCAGAAGTTGCCAAGAAAAGGCCATCTAGGCCTACAAGGACCAGAGTTGGTTCAAAAATTCCTAATTGCTCCCCACCACTCGTAAAGCCCTTGTCCTTGAACAGTAATATCACCAAAAAATAGGCAGAAGACACAGAAGGATATAGGTTACACCACAGTTTTCTGGGATGGGTTAGCGTTTTCTGCTTTGCTCCGACTCCTTAATTTGACATCAGACTTTAAGACTTCATCATGGATATGGGTTCATGAAAGGGAGCCCCCAACCTGGGTTACTAACTATTGCATGACCCCGGGGGAAGTCCCTTCACCAGGAGGGCTCGGAGTCATTAGATTAAAATAAGTTTGCACTAGATGAGCCACTCTAAACCCTTTTCTATTGCAAAAGTATTAAAATTATTTTCCTAGCAAATCCTGGCTAATCAGAGTCAGTGCTGGAGAATTCAAATGGTCACATCTTCTTTTGTCAATTGGTCCAGGCCTATTCCTGTGGCAGTGGCTCTGGAAGACCCTGTAGAGGTCAAGGGCTCTCCTAGAGAGAGTTGAAAATCGCAGAATAACAGATATCTCTGATAAGCATCAGGTTTGGTAACAGCCCAGAGGAGAACAGAAGGGAGCCTGTCCCTGCAAAGCTACTAAGAGGTTAAAGCCTCACATGAAAAACAGCAGTAACTTCCTCTTTCAGGACAGCCCTGCTATTTAATACCCCCAAAGACAAGGACAAAGAATGGCATTGTGTAAGCACTGTAACTCAAGCAATTAGCCAGGTAATGGTCTGTGGGGTTCATTATAGCAGAATGTCAATTAAAACACTTGGAAGGAGATTATGCAAAGCACTTAGATTTCAAATCTTTTAAGCTACCAGGGTGTAAGACTAAATTATAGTAAATGTCATATTCCTCCAGTAGGTATTGCACAAATGAAAATAAAGTTTCTTTTCTAATATGGACTCTTCCTTAATATCTCATAAATCTAAGAAATTGAAAAAAGCAGCCAAGTGTCTAGTCTTTATTCAACAATAAAGGAAATGAGATGAAGGATGAATATTTTTTATCCTACCTTTGGCCTCATTAAGTAATACCTTGTATATCTCTAGTTATTTTTTTTTTTAAGAATTTGAAAATAGAGCTCTTGGTTTCATTTTGGATTTCTGCCAATGGATTTAAGGAGAAAGAAAAGATTAGGAATGAATCAAATGGGAATTTCAAAAGGAAAACTGTATCTTACAAAGATCTTTAGGTGAGATTCTTCTGTTTGGTGGCTTGTCTGCCTTCATTCTCAGAGAAGCATGGCGTTTCCTTTTTTTATTCTCTTAGTGCAGATATATTATTAGAAAAACTGACTTCTTCAAAATGGAAAACAAATGACAGCATTCTTTATGAAATTTCAAAATGCAAATAGCATTTAGCATCTGAATAAATGACCATAAAGATTTGCCTTGGATACTGGTAGAAAACACATAATATATAAATACTAGTTTCTGTTCTAAAATCCCTCCCGTCAAGTTTAAGCCAGCCGTTAATTTTTATTCATGAATTATAAATCTTTTACAGGAGGGAGTGAAAAGAAAATGACCAATTGATGTAGAAATGCAGTGTCCCACTAATTCCATCGCAGAAAGCTAAGCACGTTTTAAATTTTTATTGTTATTCATAATTGTTCTGTAGAATGCCAAGCAGAACATATTTTTAAAAGCAAAATATATTTTCCCCTTACCAGATAATTGTTATAAGGGAAACTATATTTTTATGCCTGTCTATATCTTCTTAGCTGAAGATATGCCACACTATTATAATCTAAACATAACCTGATTTTTAAGAGCTTTGCTGCATATCACGTCTGAAAGGTATTCATTATTGCATGGTACCAAAAATACGTAGTTTTACCTCAATAGTGCCAACATGTTATGTCCTCTCTCCTCTTAGAATTTATGTATTCTCACAGATATTCAAAAGTTTAGTAACTTTAAAATTAAGACTGATTCTATATTCCATGCTGTAAACTTCCACATTTTAAAAGTCAATACGAAAAATAGATTTAATACCAGAGAGGAAAAGCTGCCTTTTATCAATTGTGTGCTTTTCTCATTTCTATTCATATTCTTACTTCCTTGAGGCAAATTATATCAACAGGACCTTTTCCAGCCTGAGATCTTGTTGCAAAAGGCCTGATGGAAGATAAAATAAACCAATGTTTGTAATCATCTCTTACCTTATGGATGTTGCCTTATCAGCAACCCCTCTCCTGAATGGTACATTGGAAAATTCAGTCTCATTCACCATTAGACAGGGGTCTGTTTTATTTCTTTCAAGACTTACCCCTACCCAATGAGAGGTGAGTGCCCTGCCATGAGGGGAGTGGTAACTTTCTCAGACTCTAAAGAAAAGCTCTGAAATCTGATGAAATGCAAATGCCTTGGGAGTATTGAAGTCTTAGCTCTTGACTGGCCTTGCTCTGTCTATCATTCCCCTTTGTTTACAGGGCATCTTCCATCCTAATACTTTAAGGTCATGGTACCACAAAGTCAAACAAATTCCCTGTTTAGTAAATATTATAGTTTCCTAAAGTATGTCCACTACAGTCTGTTATTTGAGAATCAGCTGTGTGTTCAGAAGCATCTGCTTCCCTTGCTGAGAGAGCTCTCACTACAGCAGAACAGCTACGTAGAAGATGCTTCCAAACAACCCACCCCACACTGTCCATTACTGAGTGAGCCTGCCACCCTTGAGAATTGACCAAAACTTATAGATTCTTGGCAAGGTTCATGCCTAAGAAGATACCCTTCTCACTGTTAAGGAGCTAAAATGAGATGTTCCCAGGAATTTATAAAAAGTTCTATTGGCCTCTTGACAGATCATTCATTTATTCATTAATTCAATAGCATTCATGAGAACCTGTCACATGCGAGACCCTGTTCTAGGTGCTGAGTGTAAACAAGCAGAAAGACTGACAAGGACCCTGTTTTCGTGGAATTTGTATCCTAACGGGAAATACAACCAAACATTAAAACACAAATATGTAAACCATAAATTTCAGATGCTAACAAGCTAATGAGCATTAAGCACAAGCCAATGACAGCAGCTTTTGTAGACTGGGTGCTCAGGGAAGGCCTTTATAACAAGCTTAACCTGCTGCGATCTGGATGGCAAGGGGCCCAACAAGGCAGAGGAAATCAGAGGAGGGGAAAGGCATCCCAGTCATGGGGATCCTGAGACGTCCACAGGCCCTGCCCTGTACGAGCAACACAAAATAGATGTGAGCAAAGGCACAGAGGAAACCAAGTGGCATTCCAGACCAGCAACATGGTGATCTGGTTGAACCCATTTAGGCATCTAACACACCACCTGCAGGAGGAGGCTGGTCATCATCAAAACATAGTGAAGGAATGTGGACAGCACAAACAGAATTACCACCATCCAGACAGTCCAGGGAGCCTGCACAAGGAGAGTTAAATGTTTCAGTCCCATTAGCAAGCTGATGTCCATTACAAGCGGGACGCGGCTGATTACTTTAACTAGATGCCATAAAATGCTTGATTAATGTAAATCCTCTCCCGATTCCACACGCATCAAGTGCTGTCTGAATCTGCCCTCTGACACGATGTGCTGATCATGATTTCAAATAATTCGATGTACTGATTCTTCCTGGTAAGTTACAAAGTGGGTTTCTAATTATCACCTGGCTTTCTCTGTAGCTGTCCACACGGAGAGGACGCTGTGGTCATGCTGATATAATGACAGCAACCCATGTCAATTTCTCATTGTAAATTAATGGGCGTTCTAGAAGCTACTGTCTCCTATTCAGTTTGGGTTTTCTGGGGATCTGATCACTGCTGGGCACTGACAAGTTCAAGTTCAATCAAGCCCAGGGACCTGCAAGCCACTACCTAGCAGACCCTGCCCAGCCCCAGGAGGCTTTTTCTTAGCTGTCACTGCCTCCTCCTGACACTGAGAATGTGGCTATGGCTACAACATCCTCATCTGAAAGGCCCGATTAACTCAGCTGCGCCTGATGAAGAAAACTACTGCCCGGGGATCTGCAGTCAAGCCCATGGGGCCTACCTGTCAGTTCACGACACTTTCTGAGACTCGTGGCAGACAAAGAACAGTTTTCTCATCTTTCAAATGGAGGAGATTGGCTCAGTCATTTTTTTCATGGAATTTTAGTTATACAAGTAGTATGTAAATACATGCCCCCGGTAAACACATAAAATACTGCAGAGAACAACTCCAAACATCTATCGCCCTATAAAAATAGGTGGGATTGTTCTCTGTGTTTAATGAATAGTTACTTTTGTACAGCTTGTTCTGTAACTTGCTTTCATGAAACAATACATCTTGGAGATTTTTCTGCATCACACATGAAGCTCTCCCTTAGTCTCCTTAATTATTGCGTAGTGTTCCGTGATGCCAATACACTACCCTTGTGTTGGCTATCCATCAATTGAGGGCCATTTAGACCCTTCCCGATATTTAACTTCTTAGAATATTGCAGTAACTATCTCTGTACATTCTTCATTTTGCATACCAAAGAGAGCTTCTGTAGAACAGTTCTAGGAAGGGGGACTCCGTAATGAAATTGTCTGAGTCTAGGCTCGAGCTGTAGTCCATACATAGACCACTCGAATCAGAATCATAAATGTGTTCATTAAAAATAAAGTAAGAAAGAAACAACAGGGCGGCTCTTGTGGCTTAGTGGGTAGGGTACCAGCCCCATCTACTAAGGGTGGTGGGTTCGAATCCAGCCTCAGCCAGCTAGAACAGCAATGACAACTGCGACAACAACAACAACAAAAAAGCCAGGCGTTGTGGCCGGCACCTGTAGTCCCAGCTACTCGGGAGGATGAGGCAAGAGAATCACTTAAGCCCAAGAGTTTGAGGTTGCTGTGAGCTGAGACGCCAGAGGCCTTTACCGAGGGTGACATAATGAGACTCTGTCTCAAAAAAAAAAAAAAGAAAAGAAAGAAACAACAATGAAGAAAAAGGCAGTGCCCTTGGTCCCACCTTAGACCTTCTGAACCAAAATCCACAGATGTGGGAACAAGAAATTACGTCTAATACAGACACCTTAGGTGGTCTTCAAGTTAAAGTTGGAGAACCACTGGGCAAGGTGGCCCTAGGTGCCTACTGTCTATAAACATCTACTGAAATGCCCATTTGCCAAACATTTCCAGGTGTAAGACACTGTGTGAGAGCTTTACATATATTTCCTCTTGAACTAAACCTTTCACAGTCCAGAATCAGTTCAACTTGGATTCTAACCTAGACATGGAGCTACGAAACATTACTCCCAAGCAAGCTCTGCCCCCAGGAGAGACTCTTACCCCCACATCCTACGCATGTGGTCATCCTCCCCATCCATACCTGCTTCCATCACGGCTCTCACCCTGGACATGCTCCTGGCGAGTTCCATCTCCCTGGTGTGTGCTGCCCCTGTGGGAGTGTGACTGGCCCCTGCTCTGTACTCAGGCTTTCCTTCTAGTTTTCCTCTGTTATTACTAAATCTCCCTGAACAGCTTTTGAGAAAGCTAAATGTGCAAAGGCCCATGTCCATTATGGACCACAAAGGTTGCAGAGGAAGCCATAAACATAAACACATTAACAATTGTATTTAATTAATAACTTACTGGGAAGTGAAACCGTATGAGATAGGTGCTATTATCCCATTTTATAGATAAGAACTCTAAGCACAGAGAATTTAAAAAATGTCACCCATGGAAGCATAGACCAAGCATTCAAACCCAGGTCTATCTGGCTATCTGGCACCAAAGCCCAGCTCGTAAGACCACTTTACACTATTTTGTATCTCTAAACCACACGTGTCAGTAATTTTTATCCTTCCTCCCTTCTGAGTTATTTATACAGCTCTTTATTGCTGAAGTACAAAAACAACCTTGAGCATGAAGTTTAAAGGAGTGTGGCCCATGGAAATCTTCATCAATTCATTTGAGAACGTTCAGCAGGCATCACACATTACGCTGAGTCACATCAGGAATTCATACCAGCCTGTAATTCTTCACACCCTGCAGCATCCTGGCACTGGATAGATTTATGTACCACTAAACTTAGATAGCTTAAAACACCTCACTGCCTGAGCCCTCAGTAATGATGATAAAATGTATGTAGCTGCACTTATAAGTCATTATCTTTACCTGCATTTAATAAAGTTGAAAATAATGTTTTCCAAGAAATTGTTGCACAATTTCAACTCACTGTTACCTGGCTGTGGTTGCCCCTTATGCACCACACTCCTCATTATTATTAGTGCCTCTTCTGTAATATTAGAGTACTTTGCTTGGGTCATTTTTATGGATTTCTTTTAAGATAAAAGTTTTTAAATTTTTGTCATCTATGAGCTAGTTTAAATTTAGATTAACTAAATGGAAATGGGAGAATGTTCTTGTGACCTGAATGAATGTGTCCCCCCCAAATTCATATGCTAAAACCCTAATCCCCTAGGTGATGGCGTTAAGGTGAGATCCTGGGTGTAATAAGGTTCTTTATGAATGGGATTAGAGCCTTTATAAGAAAAGACCCAGAGATAGGACTTCTCTTTCTCCACCATGTGAGGCAGAAGGCCTTCAATAGGAACCAGATTGAACAGCACTTTGGTCTGTGACTTCCCAGCCCCCAGAACTGTAAGAAATATATTTCTGTTGTTTAAACCTATGGTATTTTTGCTATAGCATCTTGAACTAAGACAACTCTGAGACAGTTTTTATTCTTAGATCTATAAGATGAAGTATTTATGAGTGAAGCATCAGATACCAAAAACTTATTTTCAATGCCCCTCAAAAAATTAGAGAAGAGAGATAAAAAAGAAATGCTATAATGTTAACAATGGTTTGATTTAAGTGGAGGTCATGCAGGTACTAATTCTATTCTTTCATTTTTATATATATTTCAGATCTTGAAATATAAAAACGAGGGAGTGTATTAGTCAGAATATGTTCTGATATTGCTGTATAACAAACATCCCTAAAGATTCCACTGGCTTACAATGAAAAGCATTCATGTATTTCTCACTCACAAGTTTACCAGTTGGCTCAGTAGCTCTGCTTCAAGCTGTAGGTCAGATTTATTTTGTTCCATTTATATATTTGTCATACTGAGAACAGCAGCTTCCCAGTGCACATGCAACTTACAGCACATGGCAGAATACGAGAGAGTGGGAAAAACATAAACTGTCTCTTCAGATTTAAAAGCAGTAGAGTCGTTATTTCCCATATTCCATTAGCCAGAGCAAGACACATGCTCAAGTACAACATCAGTAGGTCTGGCGGTAATATGTTGTAACCTCAGTGAAACATAGCAAGTACGTGGAGAAGAGGAAGAATTGTTGAAAAATAATACAATCCATGTCAAGGAAAAATTGTTTTCAACAAAAGAATGAATGGGGACAAACATTACAGGAAGAGGATGAAACACAACACAACACAAAGTTAAAAGAAAAAAAAGTTTGGTTTTTAAAAAACTCAAAGGAAGGGCGGCACCTGTGGCTCAGTGAGTAGGGTGCCGGCCCCATATGCCGAGGGTGGCAGGTTCAAGCCCAGCCTCGGCCAAACTGCAACAAAAAATAGCCGGGCGTTGTGGCGGGCGCCTGTAGTCCCAGCTGCTCGGGAGGCTGAGGCAAGAGAATCGTGTAAGCCCGAGAGTTAGAGGTTGCTGTGAGCCATGTGACGCCACGGCACTCTACCTGAGGGCGGTACAGTGAGACTCTGTCTCTACAAAAAAAAAACTCAAAGGAAGCCTCATTGAAAAAATCACGTTATGTGGCACAATCCGAGAGAGGCATAAAGTGATGGAAACATTCCTCCCCACTTTATGTGTGTAGTGAGATGGGTGCTTCCACTTATTTGAATACCACCAGGTTTGCAGACACTTTCCCAGAGAACATGAGACCCAAGGCAGCCGCCCTGATTCACCATCCCTGCAGTCAGACAGCCATCAGGAATGCCAGGATAAAACCCAACCCTGAGCTGTACCTCTAATTTCTGAGTTACTTTGTAAAAAAAACTGCAGTGTCCCTGTCTTGGGGCATCTTAACCTGATAATTTGCAATTTTGTGCTAATACACTCTCTAAATATTATCTTTTCTTCAGTGGCCATCACAGTGATGATTTCAAGAAGCCATTCTGTGTGTTGAATTTTAGAAAAGAAAATGTGTCAAGGTGAAATTCAGATTACAAGTGGTAGAATATATTTATAGGTGTGTGTGTGTGTGTCAAAATGACTTTATAAAATGTTTTGTGTTCCTCTTCAAGTAGCATTTGGACTCAAATAATTTATTAAGAGGAAAACAATGAAGCCCTAGAATAAAGCTCCTTTTATAACACAGCTATATCACCAAGCAGATTATATTCCTGACCTCCCGACCCCGAATTGAAGGAGCTTGTCAGCTTGCTTTCTTTCCAAGCAAATCGGTCCTGTTGGGCTTCAGTACAAAAGGCCTCTCTGTGCTAGCTGCCTTTATCTCTCACTGACCTTTACTCCCCAGATGCGTATCTCACATAACAGGTCTGCACAATTGACCCTGACTACTTTTATCCAAAACAAAAAAAAAGAAGGAGTTGAAGGAGAAAGCTTCCCTTACAAAGTACCCAACAGAAAAATCTTCGTATTTCAGAATCTTTTGTTTTTTTAAATGTAATTTTCCCTTTAATTTAACTTATTTAAAAATTAAAGTTCCATTGGAGTTCTGGAATTTCCAAACAGTAGGAAATTAATTTTAAATTTTCTAAGATTTTAATCGTGACAATGTTTTGTTTCATCTTCCCTCTTATTGAAAATCTTATTGCAAAAATATTCATTTGTTTTCAGCTCTTGTGGTGGAAAATTTAAGTAGCAGAGAGCTTCCTTCTATTCTGAAATTTAATGTGTAAATAAAGTCAAAATTTAACAACCATACATTTCACTATATTTGTTCATCATTTAAGTTGACTGCCAGAAGAAAAGAAAGATTATCTTTTTGGTTGCTTCAAACCTTTTTTTTAAAACCATTTAGCTTTTTTCTCATTGATTCAAGCAATAAGAGACCTAATGTTCCTTGAACAACTTATATTTGAAAATGCTTTTTGCTTCCTGAAAATATTCAAGTTTTATAACATTGAGGGTTTTTTTCAATAAAGTAGAGTTCCAGCATATAGGCAAATCTCCCACTAGGGGCCTTTGAAACATTGCAGTATTTCAGCAATTCAATTTAAACACTAAAAATAGCTTCTTTTACATCATACATTTTCTTAAGGTCTGACAGATTTATACTTTCATGCTATAAAACCAATTAGTGTTTGCATCCATCACTAACACACATTAGTATCTGCTTGTTTTAAATACATTGTAAGGTGCCAATTAAAATGAAAGCCTTTTCAGTCGTTTGAATTCAATCAAGGTATTGACTCAGTGCAGATGGAAATAGTCCTATTTAGCAGCAAAACAACCCTAAGTATATGGATCAAAAATAAAATATATGTATGAATAGACTTTTTTTCCAGGTTCTAGGACACCTTAAGAGCAATTATTTAAATTGTAGTTGCTTTTACATCTATGTCCTAAGACCCTCCACAGCTACATCTAGGATTCCTGGTGTGTGTCACACCCGATGGCGCCACCAGCCCTGCATAGCCACTCTGCACCTTTCTTCCCCGAGTCTCCCTTGGACGCAACCCCTGGTCCTCCAGCAGTGAGGGTGATGGTGCACTGGAAAGCTGGTGAGATACTTTTCTCCCCAACCTTTTAGAAGGAGATTGAGTGTAAACTGTTTAGTATCTTGATTCTGTAAAGAGATTAGTTGTTAAATTAAGTTTAGCCTAGAGCTGCCTTCTTACATATTTTAACCTGGGCCTAAAGTTTCCTGCATCCATGATGAACCGTAACCCGACTTGATACGTAAACAGACTGTAACCTACTCCTGCCGCAAGTGGCCGAGTCCCAGCCAATCACAGCATCCAAACTTCAGTCACCCACAGGCAGCCAGCCGTTCAAACCAGGTTCAAATACTGCAAAGGGGCCCAGCTGTAACCAATCCCACTGTTCCTTCACCTCATTTCTGTCTTCTATACATCACTTTTCCTTTCTCTATCCACACATGTTATCCAACCAGGAGGCAGCTGTGGAGTTGCGCTGAATCTATTCTGGTTCCGGGGGCTGCAAATCATTCTTTTCTCAATTAAACTGTTAATCTGTCTGAAGGTTTTCTTATAACAACATGAAAAATATTTTCTGTTTATCTCCCCTGCTCCATACAGAACTTAAACGTAAGTTCAAGAAGGGCTAGCCTAAGAGATAAATCTAAATCGCATGGACAGGTTTATTAGAATCCTAGGTGGCAACTTACATCCTAAGAGTGAATTCCTCTCCCAGGATGGTTCTTAGTTTTTAACTTGTCAGCTCCCTTTGCTTAATATGAACCCATCGTTTTCCACATGAGGCGGCCCAGGACATACATACGACCCTAATGTATGGCTATAGTAGCCCAGAATATGCCATCCCAAAATAAGACTGTCTGGTATGAGGAGTATTTTGAGATGGTTATTTTGAGAAACTGCAGACCCAGGAATAGCTCTGAAGAGTTGCCTTTTTATAAGAGAAATGTATATAAGAAACCTCCATTTGTAATGGTGTCTCCCTCTCTATACCCCTAAAAGAAGGGTGACTAAATCACTAATCAATGGAGAAGATGGTTCCCTAAATCTGCATCACAAACCTTGGACTTGGAGGTTTTTCCAGACCACCTAATTTTAACCTGGCCTTTCTGCACACCTGTCCTCTGTTTCAGAGAACGATGTTATTTTAGCACAAAGTTTAAACTATTGCTCTGAAATCTCCTTTAGAGATTCACTAATTTATCGGAGTCACATCTCCCATGTACAGGAGATATGAATGGTTATGTCCCTCCAAAATTCTTGTTGAAATCTAGCCCTCATTATCCTGGTATTAAGAAGTGGGGACTCGTGAATGGCAATAGTGTCCTTATAAAAGAGATTGAAAGGAGTGTGATTCCCCTTCTGCTATGCACAGCATTTGCCCTCCCCACCATGTGAGAGCACAGAAAAGGTGGCATCTCGGAGGCACAGGTGCTCGCCAGACACCAGATCCACAGGTACCTCCATCTCGGCCTTCCCAGCCTCCAGAACTGCTGTTTATAAATGACCCAGTCTAAGATATTTTTGTAATATTGTTACCAGAAAAAGAGGCTCTGGCTGCCTGTCACTATCAGTCAATATGCAGAGACAGGGTTAGGGCCACCAAACTTTATTTGTGACAAGGCCAGCAATTCTGGAGAACGTGAGCGTAGCCTCTCCAAGACTGTTCTGTTCTTCTATTTCCAAAACCAGTGCGATACAGAAGGGTCCAAAGCCAAGACTACAGTAACTCATTTTACATAATAGTCAGGACAACTCAGCGACCTATCACATTTCCAATTCCAAGTTAATTTCCTAAATCAATCCTCCTAAACTTCTCAAGATGGGCTTCTTTAGGGTGGGAGCTAAATTTACAAAACAGTAAGAATGGGAGACAGGAGGTCAAGCCCAGCTGTGTCATGTCAACCCAGCCTAACTGACTTCATCGTCTTTTCACCACATGTGCTTTCAGTATCCAATGGGCTGCTGCTGTTCTCCTGTCGGTGTTGGGCTGGAGAAGCTCTAACACCTCTGTGCCTGGAACCCCCTTCCCCTATGAACTGCTTCAGGCCTGACGGAACTATTCACCTTTAACTAAAAGTAAGTGCCATGCTGACAAGACCATCTCAAATTCTTAATTATTTGATCTTAAACAAACCCATGTAGATGATACTAATAGTCCTGATTGAATATCTTTTGGAAAAACATTTTCATTCTGCCCTCTCCTTTAGAAGGAAAATCTGTACATCTAACTAACATCACAGAATAGAAGACAATGCACACATTCTGATTCAAGGTAACTTTATACTTTTATCCGAGAGCAATGGGTGGATATTTACTTATTTTACATTCCCAGAATGAAAGAGCCTATTCTGCAGAATTTCCTTGTAAAACTAGTCAGTTCCAAAGGTAAAGACATCTTTCCCTCCGTGAAACCAGACTGCCAGCAATCCAGAAAAGAACATTGTCCTCAGTAAATCTTTTAAAAGTAATCTCCCTCCTATGTAGTTTTTTTTTTTTTTAGTCTAAAAGGCAGATAGCGGTTTTTTAGCTTTAAACATTATTTAAAGGTTTTTTTAATTAAATTTTATATATATTTCTTTTTTATATAAATTCTACCTGCCAGCAATATAGAATTCAAAATATATAAAGTAAATTCCTTTTCCACTCTGTTCTCCTTCTCAGAGAGAATCACTTTCAGTGATATGTTGTGATTTCTTCCAGAGATTGAGGAAGAATCGATGCCCATATAATGGCATAGTATTTCTTTTTAACCTTCCTAAATCACGACTTCTCTTCAATATTTCTTTTTAACCTTCCTAAATCACGACTTCTCTTTAAGATTAACATTAACTTCCCCCATGTCTGGATTCTATTAACTTCTAATTTCTGTATTTCCTTTTGGTCCGTACAATTGTTTTTCCTCGACCTTCACATCAATGAGGCTTTTCCACTTATCTTATTCTTCCCCACGCTCAGTGGGGTAAGATAGTAGCTTTGTTCTCCAGGGTGAGAAAATTGTATTTTGAGTTAGATTTTGCTTATTTATCTTTGTTCCTTATTTATATATTTGACTCCTTATTATGATTCTTTAAGCTTTCCTGAGATTATGCACTTTGATCTAAAAAGCACATATACAGAGAATCAAGAACTCTGAAGGGTCTGAGATTTTAACCTAGTTGCAAACTAACACATTAGCCTCCCACAGTCTCGGGGATCCTGGTAGAAAAAATGAGACTCCTGGGTCAGACACAAAGAACAGTTTATTGCTCACAGCAATCGCAATAACCAGAGCATCAACATTCCTGCTAGTTCCCTTAGCCTCAGTTCCTATAATGTGATTTCAAGGCAGCCAAATGATCTCTGCTTATGCAGTGCACTGCCAGAGAGGAACCCTCAGCATAACAGTCACAAATCTTTTAAAATAGGAAATAAACTTGTCTGACCTTTGCTCCTGAAAGAGACATCTTTATTATAATGGATAGTAAGTAAGCCTGCCCATTCCTCTAGAGGAAGGTACTATATCTTGTAAGGCTGTTTACTGCACCCCTTGAAAAGATGGTCCATAATAAAGGCAGTGGATTCCTCTGTGCAAGATGTGCAGAAATACGAAAGACAAATGGAGAATTGTCTCCAAATGTGAAGTGCCTACAATGTGCTGGACACTGGTAAGAATTCGGTTGCCCATCATCAAAGGAGATAATGTATGTTTATTATTTGAGAAATTTTATAAACTATAGAAAGACAAGGGTCAGCTATTCTTTCTATGCCGTAGCTGGTTTATCTTTTTAGAAAGTGCCAGTGGTAGTTCATCATGTCCACTTCCGACGCTGCTTACCCCTAATGTCTGTGTTGATCTATCTATCGCCTCTGTAATTGGGGTTAGCTGAAGAGTCAGAGTGCTAAAGCCTTGGGGTCCTGGGTTTTTGCATGAAACAGACAGGCCTCTCTGTCCATAACCAGCCTGCCTGGGGCTTTCAATTCTCTCCTTTCATAAAAGAATGAAGTGGAAAGCTGATTAGGCTAGAACTCGAAACTGCAAAAATGATCTGTTATGAAATTAGACACTATTTTAACATATTAAAAGATGTTCAGCCAAAGATTTTTCCCACTGGACTGCTTTCTGATTTGAACTAATCCATTTTGCTACCCATATTTTGGTATAATATATGCTTAATGATGGTGCATTAAATAGTAAGTAAGCAATTACTGGCAACTCTAACTATTTTTAATATATATTCACATAACAAAATTTTCAAGATGAAATAAACTACAGTAGACCCTCCATAGTTGACCACCTCTCTATATTGACCACCTTCTTTTTTTTGTTTTGTTTTTTTTGCAGTTTTTGGCCGGGGCTGGGTTTGAACCTGCCACCTCCCGCATATGGGGCCGGTTCCCTACTCCATTGAGCTACAGGCACCGCCCTATTGACCACCTTCTTAAGTTGACCTAATTTTCATAGAGTGGACATGCACCCCATGTACATATCAGTATGGTAGGCCTAGTTCCTATGTTGACCACCTCCATATGTTGACAAGTTTATTACAGTCCCATAAGCGGTCAACTTACAGAAGACCTACTGTAAAATGGACATTTATATGTAATAAATAAGTAAATATTTTTTATAATACAAATTTGGAAAAGTACTTTAGCCAAGAGAATATAAATTCTTTGGGGGTTTTGTTCTTATTGTTTATTATTTTATTTCTTTTAAAAGCTTCTTGAAATATAACTGACAAGCCGTAAACTGCACATATATACTCATAAGTGCATTATTTGAATAGTTTTAAAATGTAGATGTAACTTTAAAACTATCACCACAATCAAAATAATAAACATTTTTAAAAAGTTTTGACATATCCATTTGCAATCCCTTCCCCACTCCACTCCTATCCCCAAGCAACCACTGATTTGTATTCCATCAGCATAGATACATTGTCATTCTCTAGAATTAGACTTAAGCAGAATATGCAGTCCATTATTACTGTCTCGTCTTGGTTTCTTACGCAGCGTAGTATCTTTTGAAATTCATTCCTGATGATGTCCATATCGATAGTTCATCACTATTTTTGCTGAGAACTATTCCACTACATGTATATACCACCATTTATTTACTCATTCATCTGCTGAAGGACATTAGCGTTGGCTGCAGTTTGGAGCTAGAAAAAAAACCTATCATAAATATTCATGTATAAGACTTCATAAGTCCAGTACAGGGAGCTGCCTGGAGTCCAGCTGGCTGCATTAATCTAGAGAAGGAATTCACCCAGGCCACCCTCACTACTCCCAGGGACACAGGTTGCAGAAGTACAGTGCCATTTTGAGAGTGGAGCCACCTCTAAAGTACACCTTGCCGCGGGCAACTTTAGCTCCATTGTTATAAGTGTGATATATACCTACAAAGAAATATTACAAAGTAATATTACTCAGCCTTAGAAAAGAAGAAAATTCTGCAACATGCAACCACATAGATGAATCTTGACGACATCATCTAAGGAAAATAATCCACTTGATTTTTGCGTATTTACCTAGCCTCTTAAAATGTTGCTAAACTCATTCATTACTTCTGTTGCTTTTCGTAGATGCCTTACCATTTAAGGTCCTCAAACTTTTTAAAACAGAGGGTCAGTTCACTGTCCCTCAGACCGTTGGAGGGCTGGACTATAGTTCAAAAAAAAACCTATGAACACTGCACATATTTTATTTTGAAGTAAAAAAACAAAATGGGAACAAATACAATCACACCGCCTCATATGGCCCGTGGGTCGTAGTTTGAAGACCCCTGGACCATGTCATCTGTGTATAAAGATGGTTTTACTTCTTCCTTTCAAATCTGTATGAATTTTATTTCCGTTTGTTGCCTTATTTCACTGGCTCTGGACCTCAGTGCTAGATAGAAGTAGTGAGATAGATACTCTTGTTTTGCTGCCAATCTTAAGGGAGAATCATTCCTAATTTATCAATTCCTTTATCAGCTTGAGGAAATTCCCTTGTATTGACCAGGTTTTTTGTTTGTTTGTTTTGTTTGTTTTGACACAAGATTCTCTCTGTGTCACCCAAACTAGAATTGCAAGAGATCATCGCAGCTCACTGAAGCCTCTAACTCCTGAGCTCAAGTGATTAATCCTTTTACCTCGGCCTCCTGAATTTCTGTGCCACCATGCCTGATTAATTTTTCCACTTTTTGTAGACATGGGGTCTTGTTCTTGATCAGGCTGGTCTCACATTTCTGACTACTAGCAATCCTCCTGCCTGGGCCTCCCAAAGTGAAAAGATACAATTCCCTTATATTATTATTATTTTGAAAGTTTCTATTAAAAAGTGATGTTGACTTTCTTTAAAAGCTTTTTCTGCATTGTTTAAACAGTCCTACACTTCTCTCTTTTAGTCTGTTAATATTGTAAATCACACTGACTGTAAAACCAACCTCACATTTCTGGGATACACACCATTTGGATCTGATGTATCCTCCATTTACCACATGGCTGAATTCCAGTTGCTACTTTGTAACACAATATTTGCATTCGTGTTGATGAGGAATGCTGGTCTCTAACTTTCTTGCAATATCTTTGGTTTTGGTATTGGTATTATGCTGGTTCCATAAAATTAGTTGAAGAGTGTTCTATTTTCTGGGGAAAAAATGCATAGAATTTGTACTATTTGTTTCTCAAATATGTAGTAGAACTCATCATAAAAACATCTGGGCCTATAATTTTCTTTGCAGGATGATTCTTAGTTATAAATTCAATTTATATAATAGATAAAGGGCAACTGAAGTCATCTATTCTTTTTTTTTTTAGCAATAATCACTCCTCGGATAAACCTCATTGGCTACGATACTGCTACAGCACAACGCTAAAGTCATCTTGTAGCTGTAGAAGTTAGTATCTATCAAAGAATTTGCTGTTCATTTAAGTTGTTGAACTAATTCGCATAAAGTTCTTCATCATATGATCATAATATATGTTCTTTTTGTGTCTGTTTGGTTCGCTGATCCTTACTCTTGGATTATAATATGCATAGTTAACTTATTATATTCTACCTTCAACTTAATATTACACTAATTTATACATGGATAAGAACCTTATAAAACTCTATTTCCATTTCCCCCAATTCAGGACTTGGTGCTATAGGTTACAGCTACATATGTTATAAACCCAGCAATATATTTATAAAATTTTTGTTTGAAATAATTACTCATTAAGGACATTTTATAATAAGAAAATAACTATTTTGTATTTATCCAAATATTTATTTCTTGTTCCTTTTATTTCTTTGGCTAGAATTGAATTTCTATCTACCATTATTTCCCCTTTTGTTTAAGAATTTCTATGATATTTCCTATAATGCTGCTGTGCTGGTGATAAATTTCATTAGCTTTTATATGTCTAAGAAATACATATTTTTTCCTTCATTTTGTAAACATATTTTAGCTGGGAATAGATTTCTAGAACAATGGGGTTTTTTCTTTTAGTACTTTATGTATGTTACTTAACTATTTAATGGTTTGTATTCTTTTCTTGTCATCTTTGTTTTTCTGTATGTAATATGTCTTTTTTCTTTGCCTTATTTATTTTCTCTTTATTCCTGGTGTTAAGGAATTTGATTCCATCTGCCTTGTGTGGGAGGGTTTCTCTTTTCTTTTCTTTTTTTTTTTTTTTTGAGACAGAGTCTCACTATTTTACCCTGGGTAGAGTGCTGTGGCATCATAGCTCACAGAAACCTCAAACTCTTGGTTTTGAGTAATCCCCTTGTCTCAGCCTCCCAAGTAGCTGGGACTACAGGTGGCCACCCCAACACCTGGCTATTTTTAGAGATGGGGTCTCACTCTTGCTCAGGCTGGTCTCCAACTCCTGAGCTCAGGCAATCTGCCCGCCTCAGCTTTCCAGCGTGCTGAGCCACTGTGAGCCACTGTACCCAGCCTAAGGGTTTTTTTTTTTTTAATGTGTCTTCTGATCAGAATTTGTTGATATTCTGAAATTTGTGGGGTTTATAATTTTTGTTGAATCAAATAATATTTCAGCTATTGATTTTTCAAATGCTTTTTCTTACCTCCTTCCCATCTCTCTCCTCTCTCTGTAACTCACATGACATGTATATGACTCCAACAAGGTCATACTTTGAAGCACAGTGAACTGGCAATCTGCATATCTTTTTCAGCCTTTTATCTCCATACTCCTTTGATTAGGTCTTCAAGTTCACTTCATAACCTTTTGTAGTGCCTCATCTCTTATCAATCCCATTCAGTGTATTTTTCTCATATATTGAGTTTTTTCACATACAGAAGTTCAGTATAGATCTTATTTAATACGTTCCATTAACCTATTCATTATTCTCATACTTGGTTCTCTGCCTTCTTCAAAGGAGGTAATATATTTAATATACCTGATTTAATGTCCTTTCATGCTAATTATATCATCAATGTAATCTCTTTTTCTAATGGTTGGTTTTTCTCCCTATTGTGGCACATATTTTACCGACTCTTGAGATGTCTGAAAATTTCTTATCAAATGCCAGACAATTTGACTTTTACCTTGTTGGATACTGGATACTTTGTATCCTTTTAAATGTTTTGGACATTGTTTAAAGATGCATTTAAGATTCTTGGACACGCATACTAGACTTTTTTTTCCTTTAAATATTTTTAGGCTTTGTTCTAAGATGTGGTTAATTTACTTGGACATGGTTTTATACTTTAGAAATTTGCTTTTAAGCTTTATTAGGTAGGTTTAGAACAGCCTTTAGTCTAGGGAAGGGCTCAGCAATTAGTCTAGCATAGGGCTCAATAGGCATTTTTGTAAAGGACCACATAGTTAATGATTTTATAGGACGTGCACAGTCTGCCATGTATTCATTCTAATTTATTTATTAAAAATGTAAAAATTATTCTTAGTTTATGGTATATACCCCCCAAATGGGTCATATTTGACCTGCATGCCTTAGGGAATAGGGCTAATTTCACTCTATTTTGATATCCTGGGAATAGAGGTCTTTCCACCCCTGGTTGGTAGAAACACCAACTATTCTGGCGCTGTGTTAGCTCCATGTTGTATTCTGGCTGATCCTTTCTGAATAAACATTTGAGAGCCAGATGTTCAGAACTCACTGTGTACCTCTCTCCCCCACAGTACTCTGGCCCTTCCGTTGAAAACACATTGAACTGTGTGGACTATGCACAATGTCTCCCAAACTAAAGGAAACTGTTCCATTATGTTTGGGCTCCCCATCCCTGTGTTAACCTGGAGACTTTCTTTATCTTATAGGCAGAGAAGTCATAGACCTCACCTTATTTGTCCTGTTTTCTTAAAAATCACTCCTGTACTGCCTGTTTTCCACTATCAGAAAACAATTGTCTTATATATTTTGAGACAATTGTCTGGTTATTTAGTCATTTAAGATAAATCTTGTCCCTGTTAATGCATCATAGACAGAAATGAAAGTCAAAATATAATTTTTATTATTTTTATTTTTATTGTTTGGGATTCATTGAGGGTATAAAGAATTAGGTCACGCTGATTGCACTTGTTAGATAAACGCCTTCTTATAATTGTGCCCCACGCCCAAGAGGTGTGCCACACGCTGTGACCCCCTTTCCCTCCCTGTTTCCCTCCCCCTACTTGCTCTGTATCAGCTCATCTACTTCCTTTATATTAGAATTGAATACATTGGATTTTTGTTTCTCCATTCTTGTGATGCTTTACTGAAAAGAATGTGTTCCACCTTCATCCAGAGTAATGCAAAAGGTGTAAAGTCTCCATCTTTTTTAGTGGCTGAATAGTATTCCATGGTATACAATGGAATACATATACAATAACAACCACAGCTTGTTAATCCATTCCTGGACTGGAGGGCATTTAGAATGCTTCCACATTTGGGCAATTGTAAATTGAGCTGCAATAAAACAGATTAGTGGAAATGTCCTTATGATAAAAGGATATTTTTTTCTTCTGGGTAGATGCCCAAATCCCATATTTGATTGCAGAATCAAATGGGAGGTCTAATTTGAGTTTGTTGAGGATTCTCCATACTTCCTTCCTAAAAGATTGTTACTAGTTTGCAGTCCCACCAGCAGTGTAAAAGTGTTGCCTTCTCCCCACATCCACACCAGCATCTGCAGCTTTGAGACTTTGTGATGACGGCCTTTCTCACTGGGGTTAGGTGATATCTCAGGGTAGTTTTGATTTGTATTTCTCTAATGATTATGGACAATGAGCATTTTTTCATATATTTGTTAGCCATTCATCTGTCTTCTTTAGAGAAGGTTCTATTCCTGTCTCTTGCCCATTGATAGAAAGACAATAACCAAAGCAAATAGACAACCATCCGAATGGGAAAAGATATTTGCATATTATGAATCAGACAAGAGCTTGATAACTAGGATCTATAGAGAACTAAAATTAAGCCACATAAGAATGTATTCAGTTTAAAATAGGGAGATTATCCTGGGTTATCTGGATTTTGGAGTACACACCACAGGCTGACAAGAAAAATATGTATTCCTTAGCTTTGGGATAGTGTATTCCGTATATGTCTATTAATCCCATTTGTTCTAGGGTCACATATAAGCCTTTTATATCTTTGTGTAGTTTCTCTTTAGAGGATCTGTCCAGTTCTGTTAGAGGGGTGTTAAAATCCGTGACTATTATAGTGTCATGGGATATCATATTGCCCAGACCCATCAAGGTCAGTTTCATAAATCTGGGAGAATTTAAATTGGGTGCATAAATATTTAAAATTGAAATGGCTTCTTGTTGTAGTGTTCCTTTGACCAGGATAAAGTGTTCGTCTTTGTCATTTTTAATTTAGTTGCTTTAAATCCTCTTGTATCTGAAAATAAGATTTTAACCCCTCCTTTCTTCTCATTTCCATTTGCTTGAAATACTGTTTTCCACCCCTTAACCCTGAGTCTTGATTTGTCTTTCAAGACTGGGTGTGTCTCTCTGGAGACAGGATATGAATGGCTTATGGGTTTTTTAGACAATCAGCCAGCCTGTGCCTCTTCAGTGGTGAATTCAGTCTATTGACATTTATTGAGAGAATTGATAAGTGTGGTGGAGTTCTATTTATCTTATTTTGTGAGAGTCCATTGTGTAGTTTTATCCTTTGTGGAGCCATTATGGAAGCCAAGTTTTGACCTTTAGCTTCTGAGTTATTGGTTACTTTGCTGGTGGTCCATTGTGATGGTCAGTGTTGAGAATAGGTCTAAGTATTACCTGTAGAGCTGGTCTTCTTGTGGCAAATTTCCTCAGTGCTTGTATATCTGCAAAAGATTTTATTTCTCCATCAATTTTGAAGCTTAGTTTAGCAAGATACAGAATTTGGGCTGAAAATTGTTTTGTTCAAGAATATTGAAGGTGGATGACCATGCTCTTCTGGCTTGGAATGTTTCAATTGAAAACATTTTTTTTTTTATTTTGGAAACAGAGTCTCACTATATCACACTTGGTAGAGTGCGTGGCATCACAGCTCACAGCAACCTCAAACTCTTGGGCTTAAGTGATTCTCTTGCTTCAGCCTCCTGAGTTGCTGAGACTACAGGTGCCTGCCACAACGCCAGCTATTGTTGTGTTGTTCTTGTAGTTGTCGTTGTTGTTTGGCAGGCCTGGGCTGCGTTTGAAACCACCATCCCTGGAGTATGTGGCTGGTGTCCTAGCCACTGAGCTATGAAAAGTCTGCTGTCATCCTAATGGCTCTGCCTCTGTAGGTGAGTTGGCACTTACTCCTGGTTGCTTGCAGAATCTTTTTTTGTTTCATCTTGACTTTGGACAGGTTCACTACAGTGTGTCTTGGAGACATTCTGTTTGAGTTGAGATGACCCAGAGTACAATATCCATCTGAAAGGAGTGTGTTGGAGTCTTTTCTTTGGAAAGTTTTCATTTATGATAGTCTCCAGTATTGTCCCAAAGGCTTCCACTCCTTTGGGACAATATTCTTCCCCTTCAGGAATCTCTGTTATTCATATGTTTGAGTGCTTCATGGAGTCTCATAGTTCTTTAAGGACCTGTTCTGCTTTCTCTCTTCTTTTCTGCCTCTTTAACTACCTGGGTTAACTTGAAAATTTTAACCTCTAGCTCTGAGGTTCTTTCCTCTTCGGGGTCTAACCTATTTTTGATACTTTCTACTGCATATTTTTTTTTTTTTTGGAGACAGAGTCTCACTTTGTCGCTCTTGGTAGAGTGCCATTATATCATAGCTCACAGCAACCTCAAATTCTTAGGCTCAAGTGATTCTCTTGCCTCAGCCTCCCAATAACATTTCTACTGCATCTTTACATTTTATGATTGTCTCCTCATTTCCTTAATCTCTTCCACATCCTTTCTATATTCTACGTATCTCTCATCTGCCTTTTGGTTCAGTCTTTCCATTTTCACATCCATTCCTTTTATTGTTTTTATCATCTGTATTTTAAATTCCCTTTCTGTCAAGTCCATTAATTCTTTATACAGGTGGAGTCTTCTGTGGTAGCTGCCTCATGGTCCCTTGGGGGAGTTCCTCTGTTTTGGTTTTTCATGTTGCTCGAATTTTTCTGTTGGTTTCTCCTTATTCTTTCTTCTTGTTCATCTCACTGTCCTCCTTTTTTCCTTCTCACTGCCTCCTTTTCTTCAAATTGCCTTGTCTCAGAACTTAGGTCTTAAAGGGGCCTCAGCCTGAGCAAAGTCAAACTCTTCCTTGTGGCCAAATAAACAGAAGTCCTTGCTCTTGATGACTGTATGTTGCAATGTGTTGCTAGCACACCAGGTGCTGCTGTGGTTCTTTTAGGAGATGGAGAACACAGCCAGCAACCTTGTCCTTCTTCCAAACCTAGTTGTCTTCAGTGACCACCTGATTGTTTCCTCAGCATTCAGACAGTGCCAGGTTGGGATCTTAAAGCTCACAAGAAGCTCAGGGCAGGTCTCATAATGCCCCCTGACTCCAGTTCCTGTGGGGTGCAGGAGTCCCTCAGCCTGTCCCAAGAGTGGAGTTCTGATCCCAGCATGCAGAATTAAGACGGCTGTGCTTTAGACCCCTGCTAAGACTTTCTCATGACCTTCTCACAATGGCAGCTCCCTGACTGCCAAGACCTTCTCAGTATGGCTGCCTCTCCAGCCACCAAACCTATGATAAATCCACTCCAACTGGCATTCAAATCTGGTTGCTGTATACCATTTTAGTCTGCCCACTCTTCTAAGCTTTCTACTCAATGTGCAGCTTCCCCCAACAACTGAAAACTCCAGATAGGCTTCCTCTTATCCCAGACCTCTATGGGGGCCAGCTGATCCCAGAAGTTTGCAATCACTTGCCTAATTCATCAGATTTTCACTCTCCATGTCATATACTGTATCCAGCTCACCACCTCCTCACTGTGCTCTCTGAGTTGTGACTCTGGGTAAAGTCCCCGTGCCAGGTATGGCTGGATTCTCTCTTTTTCCCCAGTCATTCTAGGAGAACTCAGTTGAACAATCCTTCTGGTCCACCATCTTATTCTGCCCCCCCAATATAATTTTTTTAAATATTTATTTACATAGAATTAAATATAGATTTAAACTCAAGAACAAGTATCACAATTTATTTGTCTTCCTACAACTATTATTTAAACTGAATTATGCTCATAAATAAATGAATCTCAAGAAAAAAATGCATCCTTAGGAAAACATTTTTTAAATAAATTCTGCATATAAATATAAATTATAAATAATAAAATATCTGTTATTTAGGTCACAGTTTTCTATTTAATTGTAATATTCCTTGAGAATGAGGACAAAAGCATTAGCAAGTTGGGTAGGATAGAAAAAGGTTGGTTAATGGGTACGAAGTTACTGTTAGAAAAGAAGAATACAATCTGGTGTTCTATTGCACAGTAGAGTGACTATAGCCAACAATCAAGTATTATGTATTTCAATACAGCTTGAAGAGAGGATTTTGAATATTCCCACAAAGAAATGATAAATATTTGAGGTGATGAATATGTTAATTACCCTGAGTTGATGATTATACAATATATCCATGTGTCAAAACACCACATTGTACCACAGAAATATGCACAATCATGTCAATTTAAAAAGGTAAACTAATGTACAAGAAAATTTTAAAGAATGTAAGAAAATTGCATTAACTGTAAGGTGGAAGCTATAGGATATACTTTACCTAGATACTATAACTAGGATGTATTCATATTTTATTAAAAAATTTGAAGGCTGGGTATGGTAGCTCATGCCTATAATCCCAGAACTCTGGGAGGCTGAGGCAGGTGGATTTCCTGAGCTCAGCATTTCTAGACCAGCCTGAGCAAGAGCAAGACCTCATCTCTAAAAATAGCCAGGCTTTGTGGCAGGCACCTGTAGTCCCAGCTACTTGGAAAGCTGAGGCAAGAGGATCTCTTAAGCCCAAGAGTTTGAGGTTGCTATGAGCTATGACCCACAGCAACAAAATGAAACTCTTTCTCAAAAAAAAAAAAAATTTTAATGTGGATCTGACATCAAATTTGGTAACTAAGTAAGCTTTGTATTCAGAATAGCACTAGATATGTTTAGGGTTCTAAGCAATTTGGTTTTTAAAAAAGAAAGAGTTTCAGTTACTGACTTTAAAACTACATCAATAATTTCAGTATTATATATTTAAAGCCTTTAATTGTATAAAGTAAATAAATTCAACTTCTATGGGTCTTTTAAGAACCATCAGCTAATTGCTTTGAATAACGCTAATGACTTCTTTCAGACTTTGTTTAGAATACCAATTATTCCAAATGACATGTTCACTATAATTTTAAGTCTTCCCATATTTTAAAACCATTTCAACTTGTGGTTCCATTGCTTTACAGCTATTAAGCTAAAAATGCACCTTGAATACTCAACATTAGAACCTGAATTACATGAGAATAACATTTCATCCACAAACTTCCGAGAAAAAGCTTTCTCTAGGATTTAGCTGTCTAACCATACTTCTTCCACTGAATAAAAAAAAGTTCTGAACAGAGTCTTCCACTAAAATGCCACTTGTAACCTGAAACAAACTGACAGAATACAAGTCTACCTTCACTGGAAAACATTAAAGACCATTCTGGTGCTAATCCAATAATGCAACTTCATATTCTTATTTATCAATAAAGACCATCTTTTTCATAGAACTTAATTCAGCTTATTAAACATTCTTCAAGGAAGTTTCCTGCCTGCATGGAGCCAGCAGTCAAGGTATATAAACCTAAGAAATTAAATAATAGAGGAGGTACAGAAACCATTTATGATTTAGGACAAAATGATGGCATCTATGAAGAGTCAGCTATGCCAGAAATTTTATACATATTATGTCTAATCCTCTCAAAAATTATTTTGGAGGGAAAAATTAAACAGAATTCTTTGAAAATAATGTCTCTCCCCTCCCTTTCCCTTCTCATTTTCTCTTGATCGCTGTGCCCACCACCCACCTCTCTCTCTGTCTCTGTCTCTCTCTCTCACACACACACACACAACCTCTTTCAGCTTTTCTTTTCAGGTTAGCATCATTCTTTTAAAATCAAACCTGAAACTCTAGTCAGTTTCAGGGCTTGTACATGTAGTATGTTCACATATTCTCACAACCAGAAGAGAAAAGATCACTTTTCTCTGTTTCACTTAAAAAGAAAAAAATATCTAAAGGAAAAAATCCTGATTGGATTGCCTGAGATCAAATGTTCATGTCTTAGGGAGAGTACTACAGCCAGAGGGATGAATGAATAACTGTGACTGGTCCAGACAGAGGGATCTTTTGGCCCTAGGAGAAGGGGCAGCACCATGAAGCCACTGAAAGGTACGCGGTTAGCCACTATGCCTTGCCCAATACACTCAGCCTTCCTTTTTATTCCCAATCAAGAAATGTATAGTGTCAGATCAAAAAGAAAGCATTTATCGAAGAAGCAAAATGTTTCTTTCATGCTATAGACATTTTTTGGAAAAACCAAGTCATTTGCCTCACTTCCTAGGTTTGGCTGGTTCAGTGTGTTTCTATATCCCCCAGGTTTCCTGTAAAATGGTTGTGAGATCTCAAACTGGTTGGCACACTATGGCTCACAGGCCAAATAGGGCACACTGCACACGCTGCATGCTTTATAAATAAAGTTTTATTGGGGCAAAGCCAAGCCACTTATTTCCACCTTGTGTACAGCTCCATCATGCTACAGCAGCAGCTGCAAAAGAAATTGTATGGTTCCCAAAGCCTAACCCATTTGCTCTCTGGCCCTTTACAAAAAGAAGCTTGCAGATTCCTGATCTGAATGCTTGATTATATTTGGTTCAATTGTATAGGCCACAAAAAATGTATACACATGTTGTGTGATTTTTTTGCATCGTATTAAACAATCAATACTTGATTTCCCCACTGTGAGCTTAGCAATGTTCCAGGCTCCACATTAGTGACTCCACCGTGAGCTACCAACTCCATGTTGAACAGTTGATGGACTTGAAATCTGCAAAGGAACTGTAAAAACGTATTTCTTTCACAAATATCTGTGTTCTCAATAATATACGAGGAAACTAGCCCAAATCATCTTTCATAGCATACTGTGTGTAGTTTTTCCTGACAAACTAAACACATGATTTCACTAATGTTCCAGAGTTAGATGGTTGTTAAATAAAATTTGTAAAAAGCCATAGGTTTGGACTGAGCTCCTGCACTGGACCCCACAGAGCAAACGGAAATGGAGGTACTAAGCTGAAGTTCCACTTCACAAAACTAAGTTGTTGACCTTCAGAGAAATCAAGAGAGAGAGAGATAATAGTCAAGTGCCCAAACAGGCCATGTTTCGTCAGCATGGTAAGAAAGTCCTCTCTGCTTTAACCTTTGCAGGGAAAGTAACTTTAAAATGACCAATCAGCTTTTTGTTCTGCATTTCTCCTTTCTTCAGCCTTTTTCTGTCTATAAAAGCAGTCTCCTCTGCTCAGCTTGTCAGAACACTCATTCAATTTCATAGCATGAGCTATTGCCCAACTCTAGAATCATAAATGAAAGCCAATTAAGATCTTTCAACTAGGCGGGTGGAGAGCAAGATGGCAGCTGAGTAATAGCTTCCTTGCATCTGGGCCCCGTGAGTCCGGGGAGATAGGACTCCAGGCATCTCTGGCTGGTGGGATCTGCCTATCATCACCCCTGTGAGGATACAGAGAGTCAGCCAGAGACTTCTGGACCCCAAGAGGAGGACTAAAACAGTGGAAAAACGGCAAGTGGTCGCGTGTGTTCAATCCGTCTAAACCCGCCCGCAACTGTTAAGTTCAGTAGCAGCTAGACTGCAACCCGGAAAGGCCTTACCTGTGAACTGTTTTGTTGTCTTTGGACTTGGCACTCAGTTGAACTGACTTGGGGAGAGCCTGAGCGGGAATGTGGAGAACTTTGGCTGTTGTCTAGGGCCCCAGTCTGAGCTACTGAGCCAGACAGAGCTAATAGTGTTTGGCAGTGGGCCACAGGGAGCTATTGTGAGCGATCTGCCCCGGCAAGCTCCGCCCTCAGGGTCGCAGAGCTAGAATCGGGTGGGAACTGGTAACCCAGTGACCAAGTAGCCTAAGGGTGGGGTCTGAGCTGCCTTGCAGCCCTAACCCTCAGGGGCAGAGTGAGACCAGTTTTGGCACACTGGGTAAATGGATAGCCACATCAGCAGTGATTCCAGCGACAAGCACTTTCCTAGGAAAGCTTCTACTCAGCAAGTTTACAAGTTCAAAGTGCATTTTAAGTGGGCTGAAGAGAGATTTAGGGTGTCTACCTGCTGGGATTTGAGAAATCAGCAGCCTCCAGTAATATCAGAACTGTGATTAACATCTCATACTCCAGAAGACCACGTGTTGCCCAGACAATATTAAACAACATAAACATACTGTTTCTTTCTGGTTGTGTTTTTTTTTTTTTTTTTTTTGGTTTGGTTATTTTTTTGTTTATTTTGATGTTCTTGATGTTGTTTTGTTTTTTAATTTCAACCTTTTCCATACAGATCTTTTTTCTTTCTCAATTTTTCTAGTTTAATTATAATTTCCCATTGCTGCCTTTTTTAATAACTAGAATTTCATTTTGGCTAGTGTTTGTACCGCTATTATTTGGTTTCTCCAGCCAATTTTATCCCATAAAGTTTTCTGTTTGCTTGTTTTGGTTTGATTTATAGCATTTTTGTCTTTCCTCTCTACTTGGTGGAGGTGGGGTACTGTGTCTGCTCAGGTTAGCAAAGAGCTGCTGACCTCAAGGGAAGCACCCACCGGGCAGCCCCAGAAGGTGGTTTTTTTAAGGTTATGTCAAAGTACCCTACTGTACACCTATATTGCTCTGTCTCCCTCTTTCTGTGCCTCTCTTCTTTTTGTCAATATTCCTTTTACCCACCACCTCTCCTTTCTCTATTTTTTTTTCTTTTCACTCGGTCCTCCTTTCTTTCATCCCTTTCTTGCTCTTCAACCTTCTCACCCTTCTGGTCCTGTACCAAAAGGACTCATCTAACCCTTAGTCCACAGGCATGAGAACATAAAGAGCAAGAGGAAGTGAAAGGAAAATTAGGGCAAGGAAACAGATAAAAGAAATCACTCATGAGGAAGAATCAGCAGAAAACCCTAGGCAACATGAAGAACCAGTCCAGAACAACCCCACCAAGGGACCATGAGGTAGCTACTGCAGAGGATTCCACCTATAAAGAAATGTTAGGAATGACAGAAAGGGAATTTAGAATACACATGTTGAAAACAATGAAAGAAATGATGGAAACAATGAAGGAAACTGCTAATAAAGTGGAAAATAACCAAAAGGAAATCCAAAAACAGAATCAAATAAGAGATGAACGATATGAAGAATATAGAAAGGATATGGCAGAGCTGAAGGAACTGAAACAGTCAATTAGGAAACTTAAAGATGCAATGGAAAGTATCAGCAACAGGTTAGACCATGCAGAAGAAAGAATTTCAGAGGTAGAAGACAAAGTTTTTGAGATAACTCAGATAGTAAAAGAGGCAGAAAAGAAGAGAGAAAAAGCAGAATGGTCACTGTCAGAATTATGGGACTTTATGAAGCGTTCCAACATACGAGTTTAGGAATCCCAGAAGGGGAAGAAGAATGCCCCAGAGGAATGGAAGCCATACTAGAGAATATATAAAGAAAATTTCCCAAATATCACCAAAGTTTCTGACACACTGCTTTCAGAGGGCTATCGGACCCCAGGTCACCTCAACTCTAACCAAGCTTCTCCAAGACACATTGTGATGAACCTGTCCAAAGTCAAGACAAAAGAAACGATTCTGCAAGCTGCCAGGAGTAAGCACCAGTTGACCTACAGGGGCAAATCCATCAGAGTGACCGCAGACTTCTCCAATGAAACTTTCCAAGCAAGAAGACAATGGTCATCTACCTTTAATCTACTTAAATAGAACAATTTCCAGCCCAGAATTCTGTACCCTGCTAAGCTAAGCTTAAAAATTGACAGAGAACTCAAATCATTTACGGATATACAAACATTGAGGAAATTCGCCACAACAAGACCAGCTCGACAGGAAATACTTCAACCTGTTCTGCATACTGACCACCACAATGGATCAGCAGCAAAGTAAGAATTCAGAAATTAAACAACAGAACCTAACCTCCACACTGATGCAAAAGATAAAACTAAGCAATGGACTCTCACAAAATAAGATGAATAGAATACTACCACACTTATCAATTATCTCAATAAATGTTAATGGCTTGAATTCCCCACTGAAGAGACATAGATTGGCTGACTGGATTAAAAAACACAAGCCATCCATTTGCTGTCTGCAAGAAACACACCTGGCTTCAAAAGACAAATTAAAGCTCCAAGTCAAGGGTTGGAAAACAATTTTTCAGGCAAATGGAATTCAGAAGAAAAGAGGAGTTGCAATCCTATTTTCAGATTCATGTGGATTTAAAGCAACTAAAGTCAAAAAAGACAAAGATGGTCACTTTATATTGGTCAAGGGAAAAACACAACAAGAAGACGTTTCAATTCTAAATATTTATGCACCCAATTTAAATGCTCCCAGATTCTTGAAACAGACCTTACTCAGTCTGAGCAATATGATATCTGATAATACATAATAACAGGGGACTTTAACACTCCTCTTACAGAGCTGGACAGATCCTCTAAACAGAAATTAAACAAAGATATAAGAGATTTGAAGGAGACCCTAGAACAACTGTGCTTGATAGACGCATATAGAATACTCCATCCCAAAGATAAAGAATATACATTCTTCTCATCACCCCATGGAACATTCTCCAAAATTGATCATATCCTGGGACACAAAATAAATATCAACAGAATCAAAAGAATTGAAATTTTACCTTGTATCTTCTCAGACCATAAGGCACTAAAGGTGGAACTCAACTCTAACAACAACGTTCCACCCCACCCAAAGGCATGGAAATTAAACAATCTTCTGTTGAATAACAGATGGGTGCAGGAAGAAATAAAACAGGAAATCATTAACTTCCTTGAGCATAACAACAATGAAGACACAAGCTACCAAAACCTGTGGGATACTGCAAAAGCAGTTTTGAGAGGAAAATTCATTGCTTTAGATGCCTACATTCAAAAAACAGAAAGAGAGCGCATCAACAGTCTCACAAGCCATCTTATGGAACTGGAAAAAGAAGAACAATCTAAGCCTAAACTCAGTAGAAGAAAAGAAATCTCCAAAATCAAATCAGAGATCAATGAAATTGAAAACAAAAGAATCATTCAGAAAATTAATGAAACAAGAAGTTGGTTTTTTGAGAAAATAAATAAAATAGATAAACCATTGGCCAGACTAACAAGGAATAGAAAAGTAAAATCTCTAGTAACCTCAATCAGAAAAGATAAAGGGGAGATAACAACTGATCCCACAGAGATACAAGAGATCATCTCTGAATACTACCAGAAACTCTATGCCCAGAAATTTGACAATGTGAAGGAAATGGATAAATATTTGGAATCATACCCTCTCCCTAGACTTACCCAGGAAGAAATAGAGCTCCTGAACAGACCAATTTCAAGCACTGAGATAAAAGAAACAATAAAAAACTCTTCCAACCAAAAAATTCCCTGATCCAGATGGCTTCACACCAGAATTCTATCAAACCTTCAAGGAAGAGCTTATTCCTGTACTGAAGAAATTATTCCAAAAAATTGAGGAAGAAGGAATCTTCCCCAACACATTCTATGAAGCAAACATCACCCTGATATCAAAACCAGGAAAAGACCCAACCAAAAAGGAGAATTTCAGACCAATCTCACTCATGAATATACATGCAAATATTCTCAACAAAATCCTAGCCAGTAGATTACAGCTTATCATCAAACAAGTCATACATCATGATCAAGTAGGCTTCATTCCAGGGATGCAAAGCTGGTTTAACATATGCAAGTCCATAAACGTTATCCACCATATTAACAGAGTCAAAAATAAAGACCACATGATCCTCTCAATAGATGCAGAAAAAGCATTTGATAAAATCCAGCATCCTTTTCTAATTAGAACACTGAAGAGTTAGGCATAGGTGGCACATTTCTAAAACTGATTGAAGCTATCTATGACAAACCCACAGCTAATATTTTGCTGAATGGAGTAAAACTGAAAGCTTTTCCTCTTAGAACTGGAACCAGACAAGGTTGTCCTCTGTCACCTTTACTATTCAACATAGTGCTGGAAGTTCTAGCCAATACAATTAGGCAAGACAAGGAAACAAAGGGAATCCAAACGGGAGCAGAGGGGGTCAAACTCTCCCTCTTTGCTGATGACATAATCTTATACTTAGAGAACCCCAAAGACTCAACCATAAGACTCCTAGAAGTCATCAAAAAATACAGTAATGTTTCAGGGTATAAAATCAATGTCCACAAGTCAGTAGCCTTTGTATACACCAATAACAGTCAAGATGAGAAGCTAATTAAGGACACAACTCCCTTTACCATAGTTTCAAAGAAAATGAAATACCTAGGAATATACCTAACGAAGGAGGTGAAGGACCTCTATAAAGAAAACTATGAAATCCTCAGCAAGGAAATAGCAGAGGATATTAACAAATGGAAGAACATACCATGCTCATGGATGGGAAGAATCGACATTGTTAAAATGTCTATACTTCCCAAAGACATCTACCTATTCAATGCCATTCCTATCAAAATACCAACATCGTACTTTCAAGATTTGGAGAAAATGATTCTGCGTTTTGTATGGAATCGGAAAAAACCCTGTATAGCTAAGGCAGTTCTTAGTAATAAAAATAAAGCTGGGGGCATCAGCATACCAGATTTTAGTCTGTACTACAAAGCCATAGTGCTCAAGACAGCATGGTACTGGCACAAAAACAGAGTCATAGACACTTGGAATCGAATTGAAAACCAAGAAATGAAACTAACATCTTACAACCACCTAATCTTCGATAAACCAAACAAGAACATACCTTGGGGGAAAGACTCCCTATTCAATAAATGGTGTTGGGAGAACTGGATGTCTACATGTAAAAGACTGAAACTGGACCCACACCTTTCCCCACTCACAAAAATTGATTCAAGATGGATAAAGGACTTAAATTTAAGGCATAAAACAATAAAAATCCTCCAAGAAAGCATAGGAAAAACACTGGAAGATATTGGCCTGGGGAAAGACTTCATGAAGAAGACTGCCATGGCAATTGCAACAACAACAAAAATAAACAAATGGGACTTCATTAAACTGAAAAGCTTCTGTACAGCTAAGGACACAATAACCAAAGCAAAGAGACAACCTACACAATGGGAAAGGATATTTGCATATTTTCAATCAGACAAAAGCTTGATAACTAGGATCTATAGAGAACTCAAATTAATCCACATGAAAAAAGCCAACAATCCCATATATCAATGGGCAAGAGACATGAATAGAAACTTCTCTAAAGAAGACAGACGAATGGCTAACAAACACATGAAAAACTGTTCATCATCTCTATATATTAGAGAAATGCACATCAAAACAACCCTGAGATATCATCTAACCCCAGTGAGAATGGCCCACATCACAAAAATCTCAAAACTGCAGATGCTGGCGTGGATGTGGAGAGAAGGGAACACTTTTACACTGCCGGTGGGACTGCAAACTAGTACAACCTTTCTGGAAGGAAGTATGGAGAAACCTCAAAGCACTCAAGCTAGACCTCCCATTTGATCCTGCAATCCCATTACTGGGCATCTACCCAGAAGGAAAAAAATCCTTTGATCATAAGGACACTTATACTAGACTGTTTATTGCAGCTCAATTTACAATCGCCAAAATGTGGAAACAGCCTAAATGCTCACCAACCCAGGAATGGATTAACAAGCTGTGGTATATGTATACCATGGAATACTATTCAGCCATTAAAAAAAATGGTGACTTTACATCCTTCGTATTAACCTGGATGGAAGTGGAAGACATTATTCTTAGTAAAGCATCACAAGAATGGAGAAGCATGAATCCTATGTACTCAATTTTGATATGAGGGCAATTAATGACAATTAAGGTTATGGGGGGGGAGGAAAAGCAGAAAGAGGGATGGAGGGAGGGGCGTGAGTCCTTGGTGTGTGTCACACTTTATGGGGCAAGACATGATTGCAAGAGGGACTTTACCTAACAATTGCAATCAGTGTAACCTGGCTTATTGTACCCTCAATGAATCCCCAACAATAAAAAAAAAAAAAAAACATCTTTCAACTAAATTTGCTATAATTTTTTCTTTTGACAGAATGGTCATGGTTACTCAGCAACTCTGTGGCTATACTAAAATCCTCTGAATTGTACACTTTAAAGGCTGTATTTTATTGTATGTGAATTATTTCTCATTAAAGACATTATTTAAAGAAAAAAAAAGCATAAAATCAGATGGTTCTGGTTGTATCAGCCTGACACTCTATTATAAAATTTCCCCACCAACACCTCACACTTTTATCATTTATGCACAATTGTTGCCTAAAGGCACTTTTTCATTAGACATTATGAAATAGTGACTTTCTGATCCTACCATTCTTTCTGCGTCTATTAGCTGCAATTCTTCTGTGAAGAATTTTCCTTCGTCAATTATTTGACTGCATAAATCTACAACTCATACAGGTAAGGCAAAATGATCTTGGTTCTTTTCCTTCTTTGGTTTTTCTGAGAAATGATTGGTGCTCTGGCAACCTCCAGTGGTGAAGGGTGAGATATTTTGTTTGCTAAGATCTGATACCATTACAAAGCTACTGATTTCTCTGTGTGTGCTGTGCTTCAATACAATGCAGTTGCTCCCGTCAGCGTCCACATCATCTCATCTACCAGGAGTTTCTTTCAGCAACTAAGCACCTTTGTCATGATTTCATTAAACTTGTTCTTTGCAACAGCTTCATTAAGGTATAAGCCACATGCCATAAAATTCATTCATGTAAAGCATACATTTCAATTGTTTTTATACATACACAGAACTGTGTAACCATCTCCATAATGAATTTTGGAACATTTTCATCACCCCAAAGGAAAACTCTGTACCTATCAACAGTAACTCTCTGTTTCTCTGGTGTGACCCCTAATCTACTGTCTGATTCTATACAATTTTCTATAATGGACATTTCTTATAAATGGACTCCTATAACTTCTCATCTTTGAGTCTGCCTTCTTTCACTTAACATAAGTTTTCATGGTTCATTCCTATTGCAGTGCATATGTAGTTAACCAATACTTCATTCCTTTCAATGGCTGAATAATATTTCATATATAAATATGCCACGTCTCCTTTGTCCATTGATCCATTGATGAATATCTAGATTGATCCCAATTTGGGGCTATAATGAATAATGCTGTTATGAACATTTGTGTTGTTGTGGGCATGTTCTGGGCACGTTTTCAATTCCTTTGGGTATATCAGTAGAAGGAGAATTGCTAGGTCATACTATAGTTTTATTTTAATTTTTTCAGAAACTGTAGACTATTTTTCAGAGGGACTGCACCATGTTATATTCCATGCATACACTAACAGTGTGGGAGGGTTCTACAAGAAACAAGTTCTACAATCTTTAATTGTATTTTGTGTGAAGTGTTATTTTGTGGGAGTTTTTGATTGGCATTTTCCTGATGACTAATGATGTTGGCCATCTTTTGTTATGTATTTATGGGACATTTTTATATCTTCTTTGAAAAAAAACATCATCTGTTTTTAGATTCCTTTCTCATTTTTAGTTGGGTTTTTTTTTTTTTTGAGTTATAAAAGTTCATTAAGTATTCTGGATAAAGTCCTTGTCAGATATTTAATTTGTAAGTATTTTTCCTCATTCTACTGGTTGTCTTTCATTTTCTTGATGTCCTTTGAATAACAAAAGTTTTTAATTTTGATGAAATCTAATTCATATATTTTTTGTTTAATTGCTTATGGTCTAGGCATCATATCTGAAAACCCATTACCTAGTCCAAGGTCACAGATATGCTTGTGTTTTCTTCTGGGAGTTTTAAAATTTTAACTTTTACAGTTTAGATCTATGCTCTATTTCAAACTAATTTTTGTAAATGGTATGACAGAGGGATCCAAATTTTGTCTTTTGTGTGGATATATCCAGTTGTCCCATCACTTTTGTTAAATGATTCTTTCCCCAACTGTCTAGAAACCCTTGTTAAAAATCAACTGTCTATAAATACAAGGGTTTATTTCTGGACTTTTGATTCCAGATGTGCATTCCACTGATCTATGTATCTAATTACAGTACCACACTGTCTTGACTATTGTAGCTTTGTAGTAAGCTTTGAAATCAGGAAGAGTAAGTTCTACAACTTTTTCTTCTTTTTAAAGTTTTTTTTTTTATCTATACTGGCTTTTTGCATTTCTATATGGAAATCAGCTTAATTTTGATACAGATTTCTCTCAAACTATAAACCAATTGGAGAATATCACAATCTTAACAATATTAAGTCCTCCAATCCATGAATATGAATGTTTTTCCACTTAATTATCTTTTCCTTAATTTCTTTCACAATGTTTTGTAATTTTCCCAGTGTAAGTGTTCACATTTTTATTAAATTTGTTTCTAAAGTATTTTTTTTTTTTTTGGTTGTAGTTGTCATTGTTGTTTGGCAGGCCCGGGCTGGGTTCAAACCCACCAGCTCTGGTGTATGTGACTGGCACCCTAGCCACTGAGCTACAGGCACCAAGCCCTAAGTATTCTTTTTGGTACTATCATAAATGGAATTGTTTTCTTAATTTCATTTTTGGTTTGATCATTGTCATTATATAAAATACAACTTTTTAATATTTAGCTCATATCCTGAAATCTTGCTGAACTCATTTAATATGTCAAATAGCTTTTTAGTGGATTCATTTGTATTTTTATACACAAGATCATATTATCTGTGAACAGTTTTTTTACTTACTCTTTCACAACCAGAGCTAGAGAATCCTCCCTAACTCATTCTACCAAGCCAGTATCACCCTGATAACAAGGAAAGTACACACACAAAAAAGAAAACTGTAGAATGATATCCTTGACAAACATAGTTGCAAAAATCCTCAACAAAATAGTAGCAAACTAAAAGCAAAAGCACATCAAGAACACCAAGAAGATAATTCACCACAATCAAGTAGATTTCATCTAAGGGATGCAAGGATGGCTCAACATTCACAAATCAATCAATGTGATTCACCACGTAAAGAAAATTACAGGGTGGCACCTGTAGCACAGTGGTAATGGCTCCAACCACATGCACTGAGGGTGGCAGGTTCAAACCCGGCCCAGGCCAGCTAAACATCAATGACAACTACAACAAAAAATATAGCCAGGCATTGTGGCATGCACCTGTAGTCCCAGCTACTTGGGAGGCTGAGGCAAGAGAATCATTTAAGCCCAAAAGAGTTTGAGGTTGCTGTGAGCTGTGACACCACAGCTCTCTACCCAGAGCGACATAGTGAGACTGTCTCAAAAAAAAATATATATATATATAGAAAAGAAAAGAAAAAAGAAAATTAGAAACAAAACCCCTATAATCAGCTCAATAGATGTGAAAAAAAATATTCAATGAAACTCAACATCCCTTCATGAAAAAAACCTTCAACAAAGTAGGCATTGAAAGAACACACCTCAAAATAATAAAAGACATAGATAACAAACCCACAACCAACATCATACTGAATGGGTTAAAAGTGAAAGCATTTTGCCCTATGAACCGGAACTAGACAAGGATGCTCACTGCCACCACTTTTATCAACATAATCCTAGAAGTACTAGTGAGAGAAATTAGGTAAGGGAAATAAATAAATGGCATCCAAATTGGGGGATAAAAGGATGCCAAATTACCTCTGATAATGTTATTATATACCTAGAAAACTCCAAAGACACCTCCAAAAGCTTCCTAGAATTGACAAATGAATTCAGTAAAGTCTCAGGTTACAAAATTGATGTACACAGATCAGCAGCATGTCTATATGCTAATAACAACAATGCCAAGAATCAAATCAATAACTCAAGCCCATTTATAGTAGCTGCAGAAAGTTTTAAAGTACCTTGGAATATACTTAGCCAAGAAGGTGAAAGATCTCTGTGGAGAACTACAGAACACTGATGAAAGAAATCATAGATGAGAAAAAATGGGAAAAAAATCTCATGCTCACAGATTTGAAGAATCAATATTGTTAAAATGACCACACTGCCCAAGGTAATCTATAGATTTCAATGCAATTCCTATCAAAATAACATCGTTTTTCACAGAATTATAAAAATAAATTCTAAAATTCATATGGAACAAAAAAAGGAAGAAAGTCTGAAAGTTATCCTAAGCATATGATGATATTACTTATTTCAAATTATGCTACAAAGTGATAATAACCAAAAAGCATCATACTGGTATAAAAGTAGACACATAGGTCAACAGAAAGGATTGTGAACCCAGAAATGAATCTCAATATCTACAACCAACTTATCTTTGACAAAATAGAAAAAAATAGAAACTAGAGAAAGAGTATGCTATTCAATAAATGGTGCTGGGAAAATTGAACAGCTTCGTGAAGAAGAACAAAACTTAATCCCTTTCACTATATACAAAAATTACTTCAAGATGGACAAAAGACTTAAATGTAAGAACTGAAACCATAAAAGTATTAGAATAAAACCTTGTTAAAAACTATTCTCAACATCGTCCTAGGTTAAAAAAATATACATATGAATAAGATCCCAAAAGCAAATATAACAAAAAGAAAAATAAACTAAAAATATTTTTCACAGAAAAAGAAGTAATCAACAGAGTAAACAGACAACCTATAAAATGGGATTAATACCCAGAATATGCAAGGAATTCATACAAATCAGCAAGGAAAACAAACAGGAGATAGTGGGCAAAAGTTTTCAAAGGAAGAGAAACTAATGACCAACAAACATGTAAAAAATTATCAACAACACCAATCATCAGTAATTTCTCAAAACACTTTGCTCTCTCAGAAAAGTCATTATTCAAAAGTCAAAAAACATTAGATGCTGGTGCAGATGTCATGAAAAGGGAACACTTATATGCTGTTGGTGGGAATGTAAATTAGTACAACTCCTATGGAAAATAACATGGATCTCAAAGAACTAAAAGTAATTCTTCCATTTGATCCCACCGATCTTGTACTTACATGTTTATGGCAGCACAATTCACAATCACAGAGATATAGAACCAATCTATATGCCTATCAACTTTTGAGTGGACGATGAAACGTGACACACACATCGGGGGATAGTACTCAGTCATAAAAATAAAACCATGTCTTTTGTAGCAACTTTAATGGAAACGGAGGCCATTATCCTAAGTGAAGTAACCCAGGAACAAAAACCCAAATACCACACCTTCTAACTTATAAGTGGGAGCCAAGCAGCGGATTTGCTTTGTCCAAAGCAGGCGAGAAGGGCCTGCAGAATGAAAAGCTGCTTGTTGCATACAACACACACTATTCAGGTGATGGTTACATTAAAAGCCTAGACTTCACTACCACATAATCCATTCAAGGAACCAAAAAGCATTTGTAGCCCCTAAATCCATTAAAATGAAATTTTAAAAAATAATAAGGAAAAGGTATAAAAGACATGATATTATATATTTTTATAGAGATAAGGTCTCTCTTAGTTGCCCAGGCTGGACTCCAACTCTTGGGCTCAAGTGATCCTGAGTAGCTGGGACTTCAGAACCTCATGGGACCACTGTCACGTGTGGGGCTCACTGCTGATGAAAACATTGTTATGTGGCTCATGGCCATAGCTGGATTTCTGTCTGCCATTTCACTTTTTGTTTTATATATTTCATGCTTTTTTCCTTCTATTTCTCCTGCATGACTTTCTCTTGCATTAACCATTTTCTCATGTGATATTTGAAATCCTTTAGTAATTTCTTACTATGTTTTCTGAGTTACTTTCCCACTGGTTGCTTTAGAGCTTACCATGTACATCATATCATGACCTACTTCAGATTTACACTACCGTAATTCCAGTAAAACATAGAATGGTACTTCTGCATAGCTCTATTTCCTCTTTTCCTTTTTGTGCTTTGTTAACTTCTACCCTGTTTCCCCAAAAATAAGACATCCTCTGAAAATAAGACCTACTTACAGGAAAGATAAGACTCCCCCGAAAATAAGACCTAGCGCGTCTTTGGGAGCACACCTTAAAATAAGACACTGTCTTATTTTCGGGAAAACAGGGTAAAGCCTACATCTACAGGGTTAATATATCTCTTTATTTGCCATATTTGATTCTCTTCCTTTGTTCCTGTAGATTCAGGTGGTCACCATCTGGTGTCATGTCCTTATTCAATTACAGCTTCACTCCTACTTACCTCCTTTGTGCTGTTTTTGTTAAATGTGTTGCCTTTCTACATGTTACAGAACCAACAAAACTTCAATTCCAGTTGAAACTTGAACAACACAGGGGCTAAGGATGCTAGTGCTCCTGCATGGTTGAAAACCCACATGTAACCTCTCCCCAAAACAATTACTAATAGCTCACTGTTAGCTAGAGGCTTAGTGATAACCTAAATATATTGTAGTAGATTAACACATATTTTGTATTTGTAATCACATACTGCATTCTTACTATAAAGCAAGAGAAAAGAAAAGAGTATTAAAAAATCATAAGGAAGAGACAATATATTTACAGTACTGGACTGTGTGGATACAGTAAGTATGTGCCATCTGTTTACAGGATGACTTGTCTGTCTGAAATGGTAAGTGACAGCAGCTGAAGACCTCAGTCTACTGTAGCTATCAAGCAATTCAACTTTTACTGCTAACATCATGACTTTTCTCTGCTTCTAGGGAGTATTTCCAGCATCACTCATGGTACTTCGTATGGCTCCCCTGGTGTTATGCAAAGTGTACAGTATTGCACTTAACAGGATGAAAAATATGTAAGAATTATGAGAGATCACTTTTTACTGCAATACAAAATTTACTGGAGAGAGGAACTGCTCACACAGAGATGATTAGTGTTTTGCTGCATTTTAAGCAGATATTTACAACCCTCGAGCTCAACACAGTAACCATACGAGGTGGTTACAAAACCATGACAGTAGCACAGTACATACTACAGTTAATTTCGTGCAGTTATGATTAAATACTGCACCTTTACATCTGTTTACATTTCTCACAAATGGTATCATGTCTTGTCTATAAGTGTTTGTGTGTCTAAGTTTTGATAAATTTTAACTTTTTACCATAGATTTGGATATGTTTCATGGTGCTAAATGAAACAATAGACTAATATCCACATATATGTGATGCATTCAGGACATACCTTTTTCTTTTTTTCTTTTCTTTAACATTTTGAGGCTGTGTGATTCATCTGTGAGTCTTTCCAATTTGTCCCAAATCTCCAAAATTTTCTCCAATATTTATCGAAAGATTTCTGCATATAAGTGGACCTGCCCAGTTAAAACCCATGCTGTTCAAAGGTCAGCTGTGTATACATATTATTTTTATACAATTGCTTTAAACCACAGTTAAGAGAAAAAATAAAAATATTCTATTTTTACTGTCTTTTATAATTATGCAATTACCTTTACCAATACTGTTTATTTTTCTGGGGGTGGGGGGTTCATTTGATTAAGGTCTGGGATCACTTGCTTTCAGGCTGATAAAATCCTTTAGCATTTCTGGCAAGGTGGTTCTCTTACCTCTCCTCCCCCCACTTCCTCAGGTCCTTGCCACAGGAACCCATCCAGAGACCCTCTCAAAAATGGTGGTTTACTTCTCAAGGCCATCAAGTGAATCTTTCTATTAAGGACTCAGTAATTAGGTCAGCCCTATCCAGTATAATCTCCTTGTTTATTAAATCAAGACGATTGATTGAGACCACAGTTCTGTCTGAAAAATAGCTTCACTTTTGCCACATAATGTAACCTAATCCTGGCAGTCATATCTCATCATATGTACAGATTCTGCTTGTAGTCAAGAAAAGGAGGTTATACATGTTATACAACACGGCATCCTCCAGAGGGCAAGAGCTTTGGGTCCACCTTAGAATTCTGACTCCACATCTATCATACAAACAATGCTACAGTGAGGAGTTCTGTGCACACATTATTTTGTATTTTTGCCAATATACTTTAGGACAGATTCTTAGAAGAAGTATTATGCATGAGTCATTTTGCTGTATCTTGCCAAAGTTTCCTCCACAGAGGTCAGGCAATTCCGCATTTCCATTAGTGATAGAAAAGAGCCTGTTTCCTCCCACTTCTCCAACAGAGAGTACGTTGCCAAACTTGTGGGTTTTGTCAATCTTGTTGGTGATAAACGATACCTTACTGTGGTTTAAATTTGTGTTTTTCTATGAGAAAGTTTGAGCATTTTTATTTAAAAATGTTTAAGGGTCATTTTGAGCTTTGATGTGTTCAAACACTTTCATTTTGTTTTTTGTTTTCTTTTGTATTTATTTTTTTTTTTGCGCAGTTTTTTTTTTTTTTTTTTTTTTTGGCCGGGGCTGGGTTTGAACCCGCCACCTCCGGCATATGGGATTGGCGCTCTACCCCTTTGAGCCACAGGCGCCACCCTGTTCAAACACTTTTAAATGTCAAGAGAATGAGAAAGAAAATCTGACATTAAGGAAAGGATGAGAAGACACTGACGTTTTAAGGAGTTCATAAAACGTATTGTTATTGGCTGAACTGTGTCCCCTCAAATTCACATATCAAAGCCCTAAGTTTCAGTATCCTGTAATGTGACATAGTGTGATAGTAGCTATTACAGGGTAATCAATTTAAGATGAGGTCATTTGTGTGGGCTCTAATGCATCTGACTACGGTCCCTGTAGAAGAGGAGACTCAAACATAAGATGTACAGCAAGACACAGGGAGCAGACAGCAGCCACATGTCGGGTCCCCCCACCCCAGAGTGGGGTCCGCTGAGACCTGTGGAAACTGGCGGCAATCGACTGAAGAAATACAGAGTTAGAAGCAACGGTAAAGAAAGACATGACACATGGAGTGCAATTAAAAGTGGGAGCTCAGGGGTCCATTGCCCATTGTGGGAATCCAGCAAACGGCTCCGAGTGTTTGCTCCACTCTGATTTTATTGAAGTCTATTCTCCAGAAGGTAAGATGAGGGAGGGAACAAAGATGTCAGCAGTTTCTCGGATTGATCATATCAGCTCCTCTTGTTGTTATTATTAATCCTAAGGGTGGCCTTCTGAAATCTGAGCCTCGTATTGGGAGAGCCTCCTGCTTGAGGTCACACACATAGATTTCTACGGAGTTGTTAAGCTCTGCTAGTTCTCTGTGGAGTAAAATGCCACTGGCCTTAATCTCCTCTGAGGAATGGTGGGAGGGAGGCATTTTCCTCCCATCACCACCACAGAGGATTTTTCTCTGCAATAAGGGATATAAGCTCTTTGCCCATATCTCAGGGCTTAAGCTACTCCCTTGGTCTCTGCCCCAGGCAAATGCAAATCTCCACCATAGGTATCTGCTTTGCCTATTTAATGGTCAGGAAATGCCCTAGAAGATGTATCTTTTCCTAGGATATTGTCATAGCCTCTTCTATGACCATTATTCTCTTCAGAGTGCTCACAGACCCAGAATGGTGTTTGTAAACTGTATTCCCAACAGGCTAGAATTTCACAAAAGGCAAGAAGCTTACTAGCAATGGCTAGATTAAATGTAAACTAGCTGACTTTTCTTTGTTCTGACTCACTCAGCTTACTTGTTAGTTTTCCTCTTTTTCTGGGGGTAGTTTCCTTTACCAAGGATGGGGTCTTCGGTCCCATTCTCCCAGCAGACACGTGCCAGGGTGAGAGGCCCTTGGAAGAAATCAGCCTCCCAACACCTTCAGGACTTTCAGCTTCCAGAGCTTTGGGGCATTAAACTCCTGTTGTTTAATCCACCCAGTGTGTAGTGTTTTGCCTGCTTTCTTTAAAAAAAGTCTATAACCAGGGCCAGAACCTGTGGTTCAAAGGAGTAGGGTGCCGACCCCATATGCTGGAGGTGGCATGTTCGAACTCAGCCCCAGCCAAAAACTGCAAAAATAAAAATGTCTATAACCACTCATGTCCCATCATATAACCACAATTCACATCATCACTTTGAATGCTTCTTGCTTTCACATAGGCAACAGAGAAGAAAACCACTTTTTATTAAAAATCCCTTCTATAAATTTTTAAAATTATTTTTATATTTCTGGTTAATATAAGAGTATATGCAAACAGGTTACATTGTTTGCTATTGTAAGGTAAAGTCCAAGTTGTAGTGACCTTTGCCCAGGAGGCGTGCAATTACCTGTACACCAGACTGTTAGGTGGGGACTTACACAACCCACCCCACTCCCCCTCCTTGAATTTAATTGACTTAACACTCTCCTGAGTATCATAAGAAAGAAAGGAAAATCCAGCCTCCCATGCACTCAGTCCTGTGAACATTTCAGATGATTGCAATTGCTATTTTCTTTGGACTTGCTGACATATTATCTCCATGTTAAGGGCACATTCATCTTTCCAGCATGGAAGCCCAGAACCCCAGTGCTTGTTCCCCAGCACGCCTGGCAGTTCAGGCACTCTGACACTGACCTGGCCAATTACGTGCAGCAGCCTGGCACTGGGACTTCAGACAAAAATGCAGGCAGAGTAAAGAATCCATGAAAATGGCAGGGGTGGAGAGCAGGGGAGCAGCAGCTGGGTCCGGTGTTCAGTGCCTTTGGTGGCAGTAGCAACCTCGAGGTGTCCCGGGCCCTGTATGGGCAGCAGTGTGCCTATCCGGGGGTGGTCTGCGCTACTGCCCAGCCTGCCACTCTGCTCTGCTGGCCATACCAGGCTTGTTCACCAAGCCCCTGCAAACTCCGGGAGCCATCCCATATTCCTTCCATAAAACCCTCTTGTGCTTTATCAATGCCGACTGGTACACTTTCTTTTTTCATTTTTTTTTGCAGAAATTAACAGCAACTTCTTCCTAAAGAAATTGGAATAAATCAAAATTGCTCTCGTGAAACAAAAATTAATTTGATGATTGCACAGAAACGAGAAACCTAAAGTTATTTGGCAAGACTAAGAAGTTAAAATTGTAGTGCTCTTTGCCACAGCACACTTGTCAGCTTTAATATCCAATTTATTTCTGCTTCTTGTTCCTAATAAGTGCTTAATCCCAAAGACCTGCATTATTATAACCCTCAAGACAGTCGGAGGCCTCACTACACAATTGATCTTTGAGTAAAATTTCCTTGTACTTGGTAATTTCATGGCCCGTGGAAAGCTAGAACTTTACCTTAAGGTTTCTGCTAATCCTATAGCAACTGATATCTGCCTGGCCTCCTCCACTGCTAATCTCTGACATCTTTCTATCCATCCCCATCTCACCCAGCATTGCCTCTGTCTCAGCCTCTTCTCATACATCGTGCTTTTGTGATATTAATAGTTGGAGGGGTCACAAGCAGTGATCTTGATCATCATCCAAACTCTACCATTTTGCCAGCTCTAAATTTTCCTTTTTCTGCTAAACAAAGCAGTTATGACCATTCTTTGAAGTTTGGGATCCACTGATACCTAGAAAGGCTGCCTTTTTACCTAATAGTGATGGTACCGGGCGGCGCCTGTGGCTCAAGGAGTAGGGCGCCGGTCCCATATGCCGGAGGTGGCGGGTTCAAACCCAGCCCCGGCCAAAAAAAAAAATCACAAAAAAAAAAAAAAAAATAGTGATGGTACCACATTTCTGTTAATCTTGTACCACATCATCATGTCGACCTTCCTCAGTCTACTGGAGGCATCTACATTTCCTTGAAAAGAACCAAAATTAGAAGGGTAGGAACGTAAAAAGGTGAACCATAGTGCAGGACTCAAGGGGATGGGGGGTTGTTGTTCACCTTCTACTTTTGTTTTTATGTGTAAAATAGGCTGTGTCAGAGCAGGGAGGCCTTTCAGGACATGGAGTTTAATCCATAAAAATTAACTTTAAAGAAAGCTGAAGGAGAGGCAGATAAGGTCACTCATGAATCTACATGGGATATAAACGAATGTTACCTGAGCAGGGAGGTGACAGGGAGGAGAGTGGGTCCTGGAGCACTGCCTGAAAGGAGGTGGGAGGAGGAAGCTGAATCACAGCAGGAAGTGGGCGTGAAAGAACAGTGTCATCGTGGAGGAAGCCAAGTCTCCAAAGCGCCTTCCACCGGGAGCCTGATGGCAGCTAAGCAAATGCCACGACCTGCAGCCTTTCCAGTGGGAGTTACAGGGAGCTCAGTGCTTACAGAGTGCTGTGCCCTGTGCCCCCAGTGGGGGTGGGAGAGGGCTTGTCATCCGTGGGTCTGCAGGACATTCGTCCGGCAATATCTCATCTAAAATGTGCTGTATAGACACTGCACCTTTCCAACAGCTCAGAATTTGCACAAGTTCTCCCAGCAAGAGAGGAGAGAGGTCTTAACACCAAGCAGGAGTTAGAGGAATGCAGGGGCAAGTTACCAATTCCTATATTTGGGAGAAACTGAGCAGTAACCAAATCCACGCCACTCACACGTTTATAAAAGCACGTTTCCCACCACAGAGTTATCAGAGCATTTTCCTTGCAGTGAATGGAATCAGAGCTACTATCACTCATTAATTTGCCTAATTAGCATAATTTTGTATCAAACGGCACCAGGACTCTGACTCGAGTATGAGGCAAATCTTCTCTTTTGTCCTCATATCAGTGAAGGTATTTTTAGCACCGTCTGAATTATCAGTGCTATTTTTGTTAGGAGGGAAAGAGTTACAAATGCAAGGTCCCGTTTTTAGATTTCTGAGTAAAACAACCTTAAAAAGAACTCTGCCACATTGCCAGGAATCTATAGGCCACTATCTCCTTAGCTTTCCCATTTCCAGAGAACAAAAGAATGTCTTGATCCAGCTTCAGAAAGTTTACATATCTGGCTACCTCCAGGAACAGTTTGATCAAAGAGCTTGTAAGTTTTCAGTGTCATCGTAGCTGTCACTGCAGAATCTTAAATCAAAAGTTTTATCTCAAGTGGGTAACCGAAAATATTTGCCAAATAAGTCAAGCCATAAATGAGCTACTCCCAGGCCAGAATTACTCTCCGAGTAGATTTACTTCCTCTTTTTCTCAAAAAAGGAAACTTCCTGTGTGACACCCAACCACTTGTTATAAGACTCACTCTTGGGAAACCCCATAAACTATGGAGTAGAGAAGAACTTTGCATTTGGCTGCCATTTCTTAACAAAACCTCCTGAAAAATGTCACAGTTATGAATCTAACACTTGTCATGGCGGTAAGCACAACCTCTTTCAGGATTTTTGACAGGGTTTTGATGCCAGCACATGGCCATGTCAAACACAGTGAGTCACACTGCCATGTCACCAAGTCATAGAGCCCAGTGTGGTGCCAAGCATCACAGGGCCCCCATCTGTCCACGAGGAATCGTGTCAGGCAGATTTTGCTTGCCTAAGACAGTGGCACCATTTTCAAGCAGTTAACAACCTTTCCAGTTGCCAAAAGAGATTAACAAAATCTGTCTTCTTGGATGGCATGACCACCGACAGACTAACAGGAGCCGGCTGCACTGCGTGCCATTAGTTGTGAAACAGAACATCAGGGCAAAATTCAATGGTTACATAGAGAACCAGGTCAGTCATCTTCCCCTGCCCCACAACACTCCCAGCTCCACCCTTCCCAGGGCACAAGGTTTCATCAAGGTCCCCGGCTATGTGCAGCTTCCTTTCTGGTGCAATTAGCATTCTAGCAGGTGTCAAGCCAAGATTGTGTGTGAAGTCAAATCCAAAGTGTGCATAAAATCCCAGCCATTTCAAAACAAATCTTTTTCCCAAGACAGAGATCCACCTTCCGATGAGTTTCAGAATGGGCACCAAGGAACTTGCTCCCCGGTTGCGATCCCTTTGACAAGCATTTGTGTTGTGATAAAAGGGAAAGCCACTGAGATACACATTTCATCATCTTACCCATGCGAGTGTCCCCATTCTAAAACATGGGCTCTTCTAATTCCTGCTAGGCTGAGAGAAGGAGGCAAATTTTCTCGTAAGGATGGGAGCCTCTTCTCTTACCTCCTGCAGTTTCCAACACAGCTCAGAGCAGCTGTACCTTTCCAGCTCTCCCCACACAGGTTGGGAGCTTCTATCCATTCTCCTTGCTTTTTTCCTCCTATCAGAAGGGGAAGGGATCAATGGATTGGTCATTGGTCCCGACTTAATCAGTGGGTGAGGCTGGTTTTACCTGAAAGGCTCGCAACCATGTTCTGATGCTTCTCTTCTACCACATTTCTTTAATCTAATGAGTGCATTTCTGCACCTCTGATTCTTTGGAGCATGTCCACAACATTCTCTGTGTCCTAGCAGCTCCTCCTGAGACTGGGAAGATAAGTTTAGTCAAAATCTTCTCTGCAGACCCACCCATCTTAATTACAAAAGAACTTGTTTAAGCTTCTGGTTTCAGCAGCTCTCCCACAGTCTAACTTGGCTCATCAGAAGAGCCTTACATGGAAAGTATAAGTCAAGATTTCAATTGCCAAGAGAGAAAGCACTCTAATTGTTAAAACAGAAAGGAAATTAATATCGAGAACTAAGCCACCGCATTGTTGGAAGGCCGAGGGGAGACAGGAGGGGAAGTGATGTCACCCAGAGACCAGGTCCCTCAGGAGGCCCTGGTGGTCTGCTCTAAGCAGTGGGCAGCTGCAACAGGGACCTCATTCCCTGCTGCTCCTGTGACTGGCTCCCTGGGCACTCACAGGAACAGACCAGGCTGCAGCTGGAGGCAAAAGTCAAGGGGCTTCAACTTAGTTCCACCTTCTCTTTCTATCACATACGGGCCCCTCTCCTTAGAAGAACCTGCCCAAAAACCAGCCATTGGGGATATCTGGGAAATGGAGTCCTCGGGAGTTCCACCCCAGTGGAACAGGTCAAGTATGGGTGGCGTACTCTCAGACAGTAACAGGCACATTGGAAAATTATACCCATTTGATAAACAGGCATGTTGCTTTACTTCCTGCTCTCAGTCCTTGTTATGGCCCCCAGCCAGATGATAATAATAATAATAATAATAAAGGGAGTGGAAGAGCAATTTGGGCATCAAAACTCCAACTGAATCCTAAATATTTTGCCAAAATCATATACAGCAAATTTTACTACCTGTCACTCAAATAAGAGGAGTGTATTATTTTTGTATTAAACACATACAAGCAGACACAGATCTTTTGTAAAGCAATAAAAGAATCTCCTGGGATCCAAACCTAAGAAGGTAATTTGATGGGCCTCTTATAAGGAGGTGATTCCTGAGTTTCTGCTGAGTCTTGTGCCAAGGAGAGGCCAAACTGTATGTTCAGAGAGGGTGACAACTGAGAGAGTGGAATGAAGTTTTTTGTTTGTTTGTTTCTTGTTTTTTTATTGTTGGGGATTCATTGAGGGTACAATAAGCCAGGTTACACTGATTGCATTCATCAGGTAAAGTCCCTCCCGCAATCATGTCCCGCCCCCAGAAGGTGTGGCACACACCAAGGCCCCACCCCCTCCTTCCTTTCCTCTCCCTGCTTTTCCTCCCCCCCATAACCTTAATTGTCATTAATTGTCCTCATATCAAAATTGAGTACATAGGATCCATGCTTCTCCATTCTTGTGATGCTTTACTAAGAATAATGTCTTCCACTTCCATCCAGGTTAATACGAAGGATGTAAATGGAATGAAGTTTTAAAGGGTGGGAGATGTCTCATTTTCTTCTGACAGGACAGGAAGGGGGAGATCAGAAGGGAGGATTAGAGGGAGTGGAGAGAGTGGTCAATGAAATTTTAAGAGCAGAAATGTTTAATATTCCACTGCTATCAGGAGGTGGGGCAGTTAGGAAGCAACTAGGTTTAGATGAAGTCATGTGAGTGAAGTCCCCTGATGGGATTAGTGTCCTCATAAGAAGAGGAAGACTCCAGACCACTCTCCTTCCCCACCCCCTCCACTCCCCACCCTACTCATAACGTGAAGACACAGCAAGAAGGCGGCCGTCTGCAAACCAGGAAGTGAGCCCTCAGCAGACACCAACTCTGCCAGCACCCTGGTCTCAGCCTTCCCCACCTGCAGAACTGTGTGAAATAAATGCTTCTTTTTATCCACCCAGTCTATGGTATTTTGTAACCAAACTTTCTGCTGCAATGTTCAAGGCTGCTGGACATAGCTTTCATCATCAGAAATGGAAAATTTAAAAATAATTCATAAACTTGATTTAATAATTTTTAATCCAGTTTTGATTTTTATATATTTATTAGAATACAAAATTCCATGAAAGCAACCTATTTTAGTTAAAAAATAAATATCTAGAAAATAATTTAGGCAACCAATGACCACCAGCTGGTTTTCTCCTGATGGCTCCAGCCTGTGCTCAGAACAGTGCAGGTTAGTGGCGTCTCTCAAACTGATAGCCCAGTGGAATGCCTTTGCTGGAACCAACCAGCTGAATCACTAGAAAACACATTTCTTCTGTTCTATTTTGTGTTTCTCTAAAATGGCACCCAGTTTGCGGTGGTAAATTGTTTTTAAATGACAGGTTTTCTGAGACCAATAATGCGTGAATTCTGTTCTTGAAGATTAGTATTATTTTCCACTCCGTCTATCTCACTGTGGAAAATGGTGGTGTCAGGGGATGTTACAGCAAGTGGGAGCCCTGGGCAGACCTGGGCGTCTGAGCCTTGATTGGTTTCCCAGCTCTTTCCCGGGAGTCTGGATGAACAGAGGAGGTTTATTTGGAACACTTTGTCAGGCTGCAAGCCCAATAATTAGTGGGGCAGTACTGAAGATAGGAACGGGTTAGAGGCCCCTAGACAGCTCATCAGAGAACTTGTATTAGTAAATTAGGAATCACACACCTGGAGGAAACAGAGCAATAAATGCTGTTGTAAAAGTGGTTTAAAGAAACTCTCTATTCCCTAAAGAGAAAACTTTCAAGGTTTCTCATAGTTATTCACATACACGGTTATATAACAAAATAAGAACAAAAGTAATGCTTAAAAGTCATGTCTTTAGAACAAAAATACCAGGTATCTTAAAATATAGGCAAGAAGAGTGTGAATAAATATGCCACCATTGTGGGCTGTTAACATACAACGAATTTGCTGGATTTTATGTAGACATGACAAAATTTAAATGAAGCACCTGATGTGATTTTTGTTTGTTTGTTTGTTTGTTTGCCTTACTAACTTCTCAGGAGTAAGGAGAAAGCCAATAGATTAAAAAATTAATTCATATAAAAGCTATAACCCGATTATAGCCCAAGAATAAGGGGAAAAGGGAGAGGGAGGGAAGGGGAGGGGGGAGGTTGGGTGGAGGGAGGGAAATTGGTGGGACCACACCTATGGTGCATCTTACAAGGATACGTGTGAAATTTGCTAAATGTAGAATACAAAGGTCTTAATACAATACCTAAGAAAATGCTGTGAAGGCTATGTTAACCAGTTGGATGGAAATATTTCAAATTGTATATAAAACCAGCACATTGTACCCCATGATTGCATTAATGTACACAGCTATGATTTAATTTTAAAAATTAAATTAGGGCTCGGTGCCCATAGCACAGTGGTGACAGTGCCAGCCACATACACCGAGGATGGCAGGTTCGAACCCAGCCTGGGCCAGCTAAACAACAAAGACAACTGCAACAAAAAAAAGTAACTGGGCATTGTGGTGGGTGCCTGTAGTCCCAGCTACTGGGAGGCTGAGGCTAGAGAATCTCTTAAGCCCAGGAGTTTGATGTTGCTGTGGGCTGTGACATCATGGCACTCTACCAAGGGTGACATAGTGAGACTCTGTCTCCACAAAAATAAAAAAATTAAATGTAGAATATGTAACAGAAGATAAAAGTAAGATTTCAATTAGTATTTAAAATAATAACGTTTTGAATGGCGCCTATGGCTCAAAGGAGTAGGGCACTGGCCCCATATCCCAGAAGTGGTGGGTTCAAACCCTGCCCAGCCCCAAATAATAACAACAACAATAATAATAATGTTTTGCACTTAAATAAAAGTCCACCTTAAAATACAGCATAATTGCAGTACTAGTCACAATCGCCAATAGTTGGAATCAGCCTGTGTATCAATAGATGAAGAAATGAAGAAATTTTGCTACATATACACAAAGGAATATCACATAGCCATAAAAAAGAATGAAATCCTGCCATTTGCAAGAACTGGGGCATATGATGCTGAGTGAAATAAGCCAAGCACAGAAAGACAAACCCACATGTTCTCACTCATACCATTGATCTCACGGACACAGAGAGTAGAATAAGGGTTAGCAGCGGCCAGGGAGGGCAGGGGGTGAGATAGAATGGGGATGGTTCATGGGTGCAAAAATATAGTTGGATAGGATGAGCAATATTTGATAGTACAACAAAGTGGCTGTAATCAACAATAAGTTGAGGTGTACTTTAACTAAAAGAATGGAATTCGAAAATTTCAAACACAAGAAATGATAAATGCTTGAGGTGATGGATATACCTATTACCCTCTTTTGATTGACACACATTATATACCTGTATGAAAACATCACATAAACCCTATAAATACATACAACTATTATATACCCATACTTAAAAATTAAATATATATATATTAAAAATTCTTTTAATACACCATATGCTGAAGTTAGAAGAAAATCAAGTTTTCTCTTACTTTATGGATGAGACAAATGTAGCCAGAGGAGGACTATTTATTCACTAAGTGTCATAACTTACACATCGTGTTCTTATGGTCAAATGTCATACACAAAATGTAAGTTTTAATATTATTAAAAATATTATGGGAATATGTGGGGTTTAAATTGTATTGCTATCATAAAAAACCTTAGAAATTCCAAAGTAACACAAATATCCTGTATAAAAAGTAAGTAAAAAAAAATATTTCTTATCCAGGAAAATCCATTTGATGTGATAAATTGACTTCAGAGTACAGAATCACTAGATGTCACTGAGGCTATTCTAGAGCAGAACTTTCCTTCTACCCTTCAGATGATAAAACACAGATTGAAGAAGTTCTGCCATGCTCTGCACAGTCTCACAGAGAATAGTACTTTTATTAGGAGCTCGTCTGCCTTGTATTCCAAACTCAGACCAGTGGCAGCCACTACACACACACACACACTCACACATACACACACATTCACACACATACATACACTCACACACACACACATACATATACACATTCACATATACATACACATGTTTACACACGCTCACACACACACATTCAATATGCCCTTATTTTTTCTTTTTTACATTCTAAGCACCACACACCATCCAACCTGTCCCCAATGTCATTTTAGCTACTGCACATTTTACCTTAACCGAGTAGACCCTGCATACTCTAATAAAGGTTGGGAGTAAGCGTCCAGAATTGCAGCTGAATTTGCAGTAGAAATTCTTAATTTGATAAGGCCCATCAAGCTCAGGTCCAACCCTGGGCTCCGGACTCACTCCCTCTGCGGCCCGAGATCCCCCCTCCTGCTCCGAGGCCTGGTTTCCTCCCGAGCAAAGTGGGGGGATGGCGTGGACCTTGCACGTGTGAGAATTAAAGATGCCCCAAGTAAGGACTGGCCCGAGTGCTTGGTGTTCAGCTGATCACAGTGTGAATTTCTCGGTGATTTGGGCACTGGATTCTCTCAATTTTGCTATGTGTACACAGAGTCCTCTTTTGCCATGAAAAAATGATAAATTTTTAAAGAGGGGATAACGTGGCCATCCTATCACGGCCCACCTTCTCTTTTTCAAATGTATTCTGCAGCTTGACTCTATTGCGGTTGAAATGTATAGTAGTTTGCTAAGGCAGCTGTAACGAAGTACCACAGACTTGGTGGCTTGAGCGATGGAAAAATTGTTCCCTGATAGTTCCAGAGGCCAAAAGTCTGAGCCAGAGCGTCTGCAGGCCGGAGTCCAGCTGAGGACTGCGAGGAGGGCGTGACCCTCTCCCGGCACCCAGCTGGAGGTTTTCGGCAATCTTCAGCATTCTTCGTCTTGTGGAGACACCAAGCCGCTCTTTGCATGTATCCTCACGCGGTCTTCTCCCCGTGTGCATGACAGTGTCCACATTTCCCCTTGGTATAAGGGCACGAGTGAGGCTGAATTAGAAGACAGCTTCCTCCAGTCCCACTTCCCCTTAAGGACTTACATCCGCAATGACCCTACTTACTAGTAAGCTCCCAGGCCAGGTTCCAGGGCTCAGGACTTCAACATACGAATTTTGGAGGATACATGACCTATAACAGAAGGCTATTATTTCTCATTATTTCCATGAGCTTTCTGGACTATAAACTCCAAAAAGAACAAGCACTACCTAATTATAACTCTGGCTGCCAGACTTTTTACAGCGCCAGCAGTCCTCACTGGAGCATGAATCTGTAACATTATATACATAGTGGAAAGGCTCTGACCTTCCTACATAAAAGTCAACCTTATTCTAAGATTCCATCTGACTTATTTTTTGAAGTAGAAACAATACAATGAGAGTCTCAGCTCAGAGGTTCTCACTTTGGGGCACAGCAGGCTGACCTAGGAGGCAGCTTCCACCCTGAGTGGAGCAGGGAGAGCCTGGTGGTCCCTGTGCTGCCACAGCCACCCTCAGCCCACCCAACTCCACATCCGCAGGACCCTGGTGCCTGCAGAGAGGCTGCCACCTGCTCCACTCAACTCCAGTCTGCCAGGCCCTGACCCCGCACTCCAAGTTGGATCCGCCCACCACCCACAAGGCCCCATTTCTGGCTCACGAGCCCCTCAGAGGCCCTGCTCTCTGGTCCACCCCAGTCCCAGGTTAGAGGTTTTCACGCCAGGCCAGCTGGCTGCGACCTGAGAGGTCTTGGGTGACTGCTTTGGTGGGTGCTGGGCAGGGCGTGGAGAGCTATGACTTCTGCAACCCTACCCTAGCATTGGTAGGACCCGGGTGCATGGGGGGCCGCCTGCTGCTCGCTTGCCCAGACTCCTTCCTCAGGGCCTCGACTCCACCCCTAGTGCCCAGACTTCATCCTCAGGGCCCAGATGGCTCCCTGTGTGCTGGACCCTGGCCCTACCCTCCAGGTCAGATCAGCTGGTGTCTGCACAGCCTTTCTTGTGTCTCAGAGGGCACAGCCTTTCTTGTGTCTCAGAGGGCACAGCCTTTCTTGTGTCTCAGAGGGCACAGCCTTTCTTGTGTCTCAGAGGCCCCACTAAGAGATTCTGCTTGCAGCCCTCTCCCAGTCCCAGCTCTGAGGCTCTCATGCCACAGCCTGAGGCTCTGCTCCGTGTTCCTCCAGAACTCCTGCCAGGCCTGAGACACCCTACCCACATCTCAGGTTCTGCACCTGAACCCTAAGACCTCACCCCAGAGCCTCCACCATCACCGCAGGACTGGAAGAGCTTCTTGAAAGTCCAATGCCCCATCAAGGACCGTCCAGCCTCAAGCCACCAGCACACTGTGACCCCCTTTGAGCAAATGCCTACAGCCTGGGAACCCACAATACCTTGCTGCAGTTACCTCTGTGGGGAGACCCGGGTAGAGCAATCCCCACACCACCAGCCTCGGCAAAGAGTGTTTCATCCAGTTCCCAACTTGATTATCCTACAACTATCTGGCAAGTTCCCAGGAAGGAGCAGGAGACCTGTAAGCCTGTTAACCCGCAATTGAATTAAGAGGTGAGAAAAACCAACAAAAGAACCCTAGCAGCAATGAAAAATCAAAACAGATCAGCACCCCCAAAGGACCACAACCAACCTATCCCAGTGAACTCCCACTACAGGGAATTGTTGAAATGACAGAAATGGAATTCGGAATGTGGATGAATGTAATTAAAGAGAAATTCGAAAACCAACAAAAGAAGCCAATTATTATTTTAGAAAATTATTTCATAAAAATTAATGAAAAAGTGGCTGAAGAGCTTGACAAAATTAGGAATAATATAATAGAACTAAAAGAAATGAAAGAGTCATTCGGAGATTTTCAAAATGCAGCAGAAAGTTTCAGCAACAGATTAAGCCAAGGAGACAAAAGAATCTCAGAGCTGGAAAACAAAGCTCTCAAGATGACCCAACAAGTTAAAGAGGCAGAGAAGAGAACAAGGGCAGAGCAGTCATTCAGAGAGACACAGGGCTACAAGAAGCAAACAAAATGTGAATTGCAGGCATCCCTGGGGTGGGGGGGATTATTGTGGGAAACTTCCCCAGTGTCACCAGAGATCCAGACATCAAGATACAAGATGGTCGTTAAACTCCGAGAAGACTCACAGCAAATAAGACATCTCCAAGACACACAGCATTCAACCTGGCCAAAGTAAAAATGAAAGATAAAATTCTACAAGCAGCCAACCATAAGCAACAACTGGCCCAAGGGGAAAACGCATCAGCCCTTCAGGATCACAGCAGACTTCTCGGCAGAAACCTTATAAGCCAGAAGGGAGAGGGCTCCCAGCTTCAATCTTCTTAAACACAACAACTGCCAGACTAGAATTGTGCATCCTGCCAGACTTAAGTTTCACATTTGATGGAGAAGTTAAGTCTTTTCCAGACAAGCAAATGCTGAGGTAATTAGCCAAGTCCAGGCCTGCCGTATGGGATTGAGATCTGAACGATATACCCACCAGTGGGAAAAAACCCAAAAGCTGAAAGTCAGAGCCCAGTCACCACAATGGCTCAAGAGGTAAACAGAGCCATGAAGTTCTACTCAACAGGAAGAACAGAAATCCACCCCACGTATGGATTCTTTCAATGAATGTGAATGGCTTGAACTCCCCACTCAGAAACAAACCAGGGAGATTAGAAGAGCAAAAACTACCGAAGAAACACAAAATTTCCCAGAGCTGAAAGTCCTAGATGGAAAGGGCCAGGAAACCCCACACAGGAAGATAAACACCAAGAAATTTCTAGTCATCAGAGATAAAATAAGAAAAAACGATCTGGCGGTGCCTGTGGCTCAGTCGGGAAGGCACTGGCCCCATATACCGAGGGTGACGGGTTCAAACCCGGCCCCTGCCAAACTGCAACCAAAAAATAGCCGGGCGTTGTGGCGGGTGCCTGTAGTCCCAGCTACTCGGGAGGCTGAGGCAAGAGAATCACTTAAGCCCAGGAGTTGGAGGTTGCTGTGAGCTGTGTGAGGCCATGGCACTCTACCGAGGGCCATAAAGTGAGACTCTGTCTCTACAAAAAAAAGAAAAAACGATCTGATAAAGAGCAAATAAAGGGCAGTTAACCAGCAACTACAAAGAATTCAAGCAAATCAGCAAGAAAAAAAAAACAAGCAATGCGATTTTAAAAGTTGACAAAAGACATGACCAGAAGCTTTTTGGAGGAAGGTAGACTAATGGCAAACATATGAAAAAAATGCTCAAACTTTCTAATCATCAGGGAAATGCAAATCAAAACCCCAATGAAGTATCACCAAACTCCAGTGAGAATGGTGTTATCAAAAAAATCCCAAAATAACAGGTGCTGGCCTGGATGTGGAGAGAAAGAGTTATACCCCACTGGTGGGACCACAGACTAGGACAATCTCTATGGAAAGTCATATGGAGATACCTCAAAGAAATAAAAGTAGACCTAGCATTTGATCCAACAATCCCACTATTGTGTACTTACCCAAAGAAAAAAAGTCATTTTATCAAAAGGGCATGTGCTCAAATGTTTATATGGTACAATTCACTTTCACAAAGGTGTGGAACCAACCCAAGTGCCCACCAATGTGAGTGGGTTAATATAATGGGGCATGTGTATACCATGGAGTTCTACTCAGCCATTAAAAAAAAAAAAAAGAAATGGTGAAATAGCACCTTTTACAACAACCTGGGTGGAACTGGAAATCATTCTTCTAAGTGAAGTTTCACAAAAAGGGAAAAGCACAGGTACTTACCATTAAATTGGAACTAATTGATCAAGACTTGGGTGCACGTATGGAAATTATCCTTGTCAGAAATCCACAGGTAGGAGGAGGAAGTGGGGATGGGTAAGTTCACACAGGAGTACAGCTCACACCTTTGGGGTGAGAGGCACACTGGTAAATTTGACTGAAATGGTACAAAAGCAACTTATGTAATCAAAACATTTGTGCCCCCATGATATTCTGAAATAAAATAAGAAAAAAGAAACACCACAGTTTATGTCTTAAATGTGTTGTTTACTTTTTTTTTTGCAGTTTTTGGCCGGGGCTGGGTTTGAACCCGCCACCTCCGGCATATGGGGCCGGAGCCCTACTCCTTTGAGCTATAGGTGCCGCCCTGTGCTATTTACTTTTCATCTATTGCAATTCACAGGTGAGCTACAAATCACTTCATTGACAAGATGGGATTTCAGAAACCTTACCAAAGGAAATTAAAAACAGCATAACTTGATCAGAACCCTCACAACAAGTTTCAATTAAAGATGTGACCATTTTGATCTTGCTCAAACCATGGGGCCCAGCTCTTGGGCTTAGAACAATCTTCATTCTGATAAAATTTTCTTTGGCTAGTACAACTCTCTCTGTACCTCCCAGCCACCCAGCGCCCCTTCCCAGAGGCAGCCCCTTGCTACCAATTCCTTTAATCTCTGAAATTAAAATCACTGATACTTACGGACTCACACATAAGATAGCAGGCTGGGGGCTGAGGCAAGAGAATCACTTAAGCCCAGGAGTTGGAGGTTGCTGTGAGCTGTGTGAGGCCACGGCACTCTACCGAGGGCCATAAAGTGAGACTCTGTCTCTACAAAAAAAAAGAATCTAAATGCTTTTCCGTTCATTGCATGTGACTCCTTCATGGGACTGGAGTGTGATTTATATTCAATTCCCTATTGTTGAACATTTAGGTGGTTTGTAGTGGTTAAGCATTCAGAACAATGTTGCCAGGCATGTGCCCTGAAGGATCTTTGCACCTTTCGCCAAATTACCCTCAAAAATAATTTAACATTTGTTTTCAACATTTGGGAGCATGAATCTCTTTCAGAATCTAATGGTGTTTTCACCTCTCCTCAAGAAAAAAAAAAGGTAAATACCCTCAAATTTTTCATGCAATTTAGGAATTCTCCCCCTAGCAGAACCCCAGGTTGGGAACCATTTTACATCCCTGTTGGCAAAATAAATACTACTTGGCTTACACACTCTGGAGTTTTTTTGAGACAGGGTCTTGCTGTCGCCTAGGCTAGAGTTCAGTGGCATCATCATAGCTTACTCAAACTCCACTTCATTTTTAAATTTTTACTGATTTGATAGGTAGAAAAAAGTATATTACTCTTTTCTTAATTAGTATCTTTGTACTGCTGAGAAATTTGAACACCTTTTTCAGAACTTGACAGATCATATAGTTTTTGTACATTGCTTATTTAAATATGTTATATAATGATTCATATTATAAATGTTAAATTTAAAAAATTAACACAATGCTGTAAGATCAGCGGATAAATTGGAAACATCAATTCCCAGGCATTTCCTGGGCTGAAGGAATGGCGTCTTTAATGATTCCAATATGTCATGTCTCATTTCTTCCACTAGAGGGCAATGCTAGCTCACTTATTATTCTGTTTGGCCTCGATAGCTCCCAAGGTGGTTCCATTTGTTTTCTGTAGAATCTTTCTGAAAAATACTTGCACAGATTATAGGGTTAAATACGTCATTATGTATGTAACACATTATTATATAAAAATAATATTGTGACTTTTCTATTCAATTTATTTCAACACATGAAAATGTACAAAAGGAATTTCCATAATTATGTCATCATCAGTGCTTCAAATGAAAACTATGCCTTTATTAGCATTCATTATTAGATCCATGTACTTAAATTATCATTACTTAGAGAATGGTGTTTACAATATGACTAATAATAAAAAATTCATAAACCATCAACATTAGCTGAGAAAAAGCAATTGACTCCTGAAAGGTCATTGTTAAAAGGCTATCAGACTAATTCCTAATTCCAAATACATATTTTGTCCCATTGACTGACCATGAATTCCATGATAAAGGCTGATTCTTTTTCCCATCCAATAAAGATTTACTGATCACCTGCCTTTCCAGGACCTTCTGGGTGCTCAGGATATAAAGAACACTGAGACTTCACAGAGTTTATGGGCTGGGCGGTGGGGGACAAGACTATAAACAAATCTATACTCACTGTGCGCATGAGAGTGTGGTGGGTGTGAGGCGGGAACAGAACGTGCAAGAGGGACGTGGTCCCCTGGGATGAGGGGGATATAATTCCAAATAAAGGTGCCAAGGAGGTTTCACACGGGAAGTGATATCTGAGCAGAGCTTTAGATGCTCAAACTCATGCGGGTCTAAAGAGAAATGATTCCAAACAGGGAGGGAACCCCAAGTGAAAAACGGGAAGGAAGCCAGTGTAGCTGGAGAGAAGCAAGCTGGGGAGCTGGAGGGGGGAACAGTAGAGCAGGGATGCGGGGCCAAGACACCCCCCCGTAGGCGAGGACTTTCTCTCTGAGTGGGATGGAGAAAAGTTGGGGTTTTAAGCACAGGCAGGACATGGTCCGTGTACATTAAAGAAGAATCACTAATGCAACAGACAGCAAAACGACCTGACTGAAACAGGGGGCCAGGGAGGAGGCTGCTGCCCTCAACTAGGCCGGAAGCTGCAGTGATTGGACCAGGGAGAGAGCAGCAGAGAAGAGTCTGGGGACAGCTCCCCAGAGGGTGTTACATAGGGGAGACTGGCCTTCGGGGAACGGGCTGCAAGTATCAATCTGGGAAACATGAGGGCGGAGGTAGAACAAGATCACAAGGAGAAAAAGCGTAGAAAGAGAAGAAAACGGGTCCAAAAGGCGAACCCTGAAATAGCCAATTACTCAGAAGTCAGGGCAGAGAAACCCCAGCAAAGGGGGACTGGGTAAGAGTGTCTGGTGGAGAAGGAGGGAAAACAGGAATCAAGTCCCTGGAAGCGGCTGCTTCAGGGAGCAGAAAGTGACCCCCCGTCAAAACTGAGGGCAAAGACTGAGCCTCCAAGTTAGCGGGAGGGAGCCTATAGAAGGTGCCTTGACCTGGGGGCCGGGAGAGGGTGGTGTGGAAGCCTGAACAGAGACAACAAGTACAACGGTTATTGAGAGGAATTGTGAAAGCAGCAGGACCCGGAAATGAAGTAATAGCTCCAGGGTGACGTGCAGTTAAGGGAGCATTTTGGAAAGATGGGAGAAATGACAACCTGGTTTTAGGCTATTAGCAACAGAGAGGGAAATTTTGAGGTCGCAGGAAAGAGGAGAGACCCTCCCCAGCGGTGTCCTGCAGCAGGCCAAGGGCTGTGATTCATGCACAAGGTGGGAGTGAGCCACTTTAGGACACAGGCAAGTTCACAGGCTCAGGTGCCAGGAGGTGGGGAATGTTTCTGATTTAAAAAATAAGAGCACTGCCTGTGCCTCAGTGAGTAGGGCGCCGGCCACATATACCGAGAGTGGTGGGTTCAAACCTAGCCCCTGCCAAACTGCAACCAAAAAATAGCCGGGCGTTGTGGTGGGCACCTGTGGTCCCAGCTACTGGGGAGGCTGAGGCAAGAGAATCGTCTAAGCCCAAGAGCTGGAGGTTGCTGTGAGCTGTGATGCCACAGAACTCTACTGTGAGTGACAAAGTAAATCACTCACAGGCCAGCCTCCTCCCTGGCCCCCTGTTTCAGTCAGGTCGTTTTGCTGTCTGTTGCATTAGTGATTCTACAAAAAAAAATAAGAGCACTATCATTAATGTATGATATACCTGAAAATGCCCTAGAAAGACTTTAAGTGTTCTCACCACAAATAAATGATAAGTAAATGAGGTCACGTGTATGCTAATTAACTCTATTCAACCATTTCATGATGTATACTTATTTCAAAACATCATGTTGTACAACAAAAATACATGATTGTTAGTTTTCAATTTAAGAAAAAGAAATATATTCTCTTGCCAGGGCAAGTCCATAGTCACTGACATTAATTTTAAAATATTAAAAGAGTTTTGCTGATTTGACAGGTATAAAATGAAATTTATCATTGGCTTTTGTTTGCATTTATATCTATTTTTAAGGATATCAGTGGGATAATGTTTTACACTTCAAAAAAAGAAAAGGAAACAAAGAAAAAGTAAAGAAAGTCGCCGTGACCCCACGGCCTTCTGTTCTGTATTTTGTTGAGCAATACGCCTCATGGAAGCTGTTCAGGCAGCAAAGCCCTGTCTACCTGCCTGAGTTGGTGCAGCAGCCCCAGACGGGGCTCTCCATGGTCAAAGACCACACCTGCCACCTGAGCGGAACCCGGCGGCTGCAGAAGACAGTCTCTGGGCGTCCAGTGGGGACTTGCACAGGGAAACCTCCCACAAGAACAAGCAGGGCTGTGCCCCTACAGTCGCCTGCTCTCGCAGAAAAGCTCTGCCAAACAGCTCGCCTGGGCTCCCTGCTGATTTGATGCAGAAAGTGGACAATGACAAAATGATTGCAGGCAAGTGCCAAAATAGACCACTTCCAACAACTGGCACAGCTTTTAAACATTTCAATTTTATTCCATTCAGGACTCCCTTGGTATTCCCAGTGACCAGGTGGACACACTTGTCCCAGCTCTCCATGTGACTGACACCTATCCTTCGTTTTGTTTCTGCTGAAACGTCACCCCCTTCCAGAGTCTCTGTGACTTACTGACAGGCTCTGCCCTTTCTGCTCAACGTCCCTTCGTGCTCTTGCCGTTGTTTCTCTGTCTCTCCCCAGTGCCCTCGCCGTTCCGGGGATCCCGTGGAGTGTGCGTTTGCTTGTTGTACTAACCTCCTCTGGGGGGACAGGACACTTCCTGGGTTTGTTCACTTCTCTGTCAGCAGAACACGGCGGGGGATGGACAGGGCTGCGTGAACAGGCTTATCAAATCACTTAGAAGAGAAAGAAAGGAATGTCAGGAACCCAGCCATGACACTTAAAACTTTCTGTTGTTGTTTACTTGAAATTCAAATGCATCTGGGAATCCTATATTCCATTTGGCAACTTTATTTTTGGTGTTGCTAAAATGCCCTAAACCGTGATACCCCAGGCAGGGCTCAGTCAAGGCCATCAAGAGGTGGCACCAGATAAAGGGGAAAGAAAAGGTGTTAAGTCAGTAGCCCAGGAGTCCTGGGGCTGTCTGATGTCAGTTCTAGCAAACTCACTCTCTCACATGCTACAACGGAATGCAATTCAATTATTTATTCAATAAATGCTGTGCACCCAGCAGAGGGCTGGCACATAAAACTTAATTTACATTGGAACAAACTTTCTCATGATCACCTCTTCCTTACACTATACTAAACACATCTTACAAAGGAATTACTTTCTCAAACATGCTATCTACTCACCTGGCCCCAGATCACAAAAGAAGTTGGCTCTTAATTTTTGCTGAAGGACAGATGAGTCTGTAGGAAGGACTGACTGACACGCAGAATGAATCTGCCAGCCCAGCTGCTCCTGAAGGCATTTTCTCCCCATGATCCCCTTGGAGCAAGTTAGGGTCGGGCCTCAGGAACTCCTGTTCTTCCTGTGTATTTATCCTGTTATCCTCGCCAGTGAGACATTTTATTAAGAACACCCACATGCCCACTACCGTCCATCTCCTCCAGGGGCCCCAGGGCGATTTCTCCGCAGGGCCTCCTTCCCCTCTGGTCTGGGGCCTCCTCTGTCCAGCCGCCTTCCCCTCTGGCCTGGATCCTCTTCTGTCCAGCCACCTTCCCCTCTGGTCTGGGGCCTCCTCTGTCCAGCCACCTTCCCCTCTGGTCTGGGGCCTCCTCTGTCCAGCCGCCTTCCCCTCTGGCCTGGATCCTCCTCTGTCCAGCCACCTTCCCCTCTGGTCTGGGGCCTCCTCTGTCCAGCCGCCTTCCCCTCTGGTCTGGGGCCTCCTCTGTCCAGCCGCCTTCCCCTCTGGCCTGGATCCTCCTCTGTCAGGGTTACTGCGGCCCAGCCACCTGCTCAGGACAGGGGAGACGCCAGGTGTGAGAAGTGTGAACTCATTAATAATGTCCCTGAGTGTCAGCGCTGTTTGAAATCCTTCAGGAGGAGGCTGTACTTTCTTTTGTTACATATAAACATTTGATTAGGGAATAATTTTAGATCTACAAGAATGCTGTGAAGACCGCACACAGCTGCCAGCGCCCCAGCTGTCCCCGTTGTCAATGTCTTAGGAAACTGCGTACGTTTATCACAACTAGGGAACTAAATACAGCCAAGAAGACCTTCTGAAAACATCATCGGACACCTACAGATAGTTAACAGCAGCTGCTGGAGAAGCCTGCTGGAGCCCTGGTTTCCCGCCTTCGCCCCCGCCCCTCTGCCCCTCCCAGGGGGGAGCGGCGTCCCTCCTGCCCCGGACACTGGGCAGTTCTCACGCGGGGACAGCACCTTGCCCTGTCTGGAGGTATCTCTGCTTGTCCCGGCCAGGGAGGAGCTGCTGGCACTGAGGGAGGACAGGCCGGGTGCTGCTGAACAACCCGCAATGCACAGGACAGTCCCCACCCCAGAGAACGCCCCGCCCCACGCACCTGAGAGAGTCAGCTTGCGGGACCGGGGAAGAAGAGGGATCAAGACTCCCCTGCGGAATATAAGAAGTGGCAGCGCTCCCCCGGCTCAGCTGGGCTCGACTTGGGGAGCCGCACCCCACAGGCCCTGGGGACTCCCAACAGGGAGGTGTGCCCCAAGATTACCGAGCAAGGCTTCCTACTGCAAAAGCTTAAACTCAGCAATAAAGCTATTGTGGCTGTCTCATCTACCACTGTGAATTCACCACCCTTTGGCAGCACTGAAGTTCCTGAAGCTGGGAGGGCTCAGAAATGGAAATGACGCGCTGGGCCCCAAGGCTGCGGCCGCCCCTGCCCAGCAGCCAGGCCAGCGCGTCACCCTGCACTCAGCTGAGCACAGAAGGCCGAGCCTCCGCTTATTTGTTTTCTGGAATTTTTGATATTCTTTGCAGACCCCTACCCTACTATGAAAGAAAAAATATATGCAAATTTCATCCAATCGATAAGCTCCATTAGATGAAAAGCATCTTGGGTTGACTTGGCCTTTGTGAGTTACCTCAGAAGCATTTTGAATTTCCTTCACTTCCTCTGCTCCACTCTGAGACAGGCTGGGTAAAGACGGTAGAGCCCAAACACCACACACACGCCCACATATGCACACATGCACACACAGTCACACACACAGGCCCACATATGCACACATGCACACACAATCACACACCCACATATGCACACATGCACACACAATCACACACACGCCCACATATACACACACAATCACACACATGCCCACACATGCACACACAATCACACACACGCCCACATATACACACACAATCACACACACACACCCACATATTCACACACAATCACACACGCCCACGTATGCACACATGCACACACAATCACACACGCCCACATATGCACACATGCACACACAATCACACACGCCCACATATGCACACATGCACACACAATCACACATGCCCACATATGCACACATGCAGACACAATCACACATGCCCATATATGTACACACAATCACATACGCCCACACATGCACACACAATCACACATACCCACACACACCCACACATGCGCACACGCCCACATATGCACACATGCACACACACACGCCCACATATGCACACATGCACACACAATCACACACACAGAGACACATATACGCACCTGCACACACGTACACAATCACACGCACATACACACCGAGACACATACACACAAATATATGCACACACAATTACACACATATACACAGAGAGACACATACACACACATGCACACACACAATCACACGCACATATGCACATACGCACACATACACAGTTACCCACACACATACACACAGACACGCACACATACCATTCCCTGCCGTCCAGCTTCCCCTGGAGACCACAGCTGCATCAGTGTTCCCGTCTGTGCCTGACCCAGCTGGATCAGGAGGTTGACAGCCTTGATCTTCTTTTCCACTCTATGTACAGCCCAACGGGCCACCCTCCCCTTGCTTAGGGTGTCACTTTGCCTGTCCCCTCACACGTTGGTATCATTCCCATTAAGTTCACTCACCATTAACTATCTGGACAGATCCTCCGTAACATCATGGAATCATCTATGAAAGGAGGTATTCTGAGGACTCAGGCCTGCCTGACCCTGCAGTTGCCCCCGTTGTTATGGGAGGAATTTCCCGGTGAGATTTCCTCCTGAAGGAAGCAGGGCAAAAGCCACTCTTCATTCCCTCTGCGCAGCCTGCCTCCAAAGTCCCCCAGGTCCAGCACTGTGGTCTACAGAGGGTCACGCGGACACCTGTGTCCATCTGCAACCTGCCTCCAAAGTCCCCCAGGTCCAGCACTGTGGTCTACAGAGGGTCACGCGGACACCTGTGTCCATCTGCAACCTGCCTCCAAAGTCCCCCAGGTCCAGCACTGTGGTCTACAGAGGGTCACGCGGACACCTGTGTCCATCTGCAGCCTGCCTCCAAAGTCCCCCAGGTCCAGCACTGTGGTCTACAGAGGGTCACGCGGACACCTGTGTCCATCTGCAGCCTGCCTCCAAAGTCCCCCAGGTCCAGCACTGTGGTCTACAGAGGGTCACGCGGACACCTGTGTCCATCTGCAGCCTGCCTCCAAAGTCCCCCAGGTCCAGCACTGTGGTCTACAGAGGGTCACGCGGACACCTGTGTCCATCTGCAACCTGCCTCCAAAGTCCCCCAGGTCAAGCACTGTGGTCTACAGAGGGTCACGCGGACACCTGTGTCCATCTGCAGCCTGCCTCCAAAGTCCCCCAGGTCCAGCACTGTGGTCTACAGAGGGTCACGCGGACACCTGTGTCCATCTGCAGCCTGCCTCCAAAGTCCCCCAGGTCCAGCACTGTGGTCTACAGAGGGTCACGCGGACACCTGTGTCCATCTGCAACCTGCCTCCAAAGTCCCCCAGGTCCAGCACTGTGGTCTACAGAGGGTCACGCGGACACTTGTGTCCATCTGCAACCTGCCTCCAAAGTGCCCCAGGTCCAGCACTGTGGTCTACAGAGGGTCACGCGGACACCTGTGTCCATCTGCAACCTGCCTCCAAAGTCCCCCAGGTCCAGCACTGTGGTCTACAGAGGGTCACGCGGACACCTGTGTCCATCTGCAACCTGCCTCCAAAGTCCCCCAGGTCCAGCACTGTGGTCTACAGAGGGTCACGCGGACACCTGTGTCCATCTGCAACCTGCCTCCAAAGTCCCCCAGGTCCAGCACTGTAGTCTACAGAGGGTCACGCGGACACCTGTGTCCATCTGCAACCTGCCTCCAAAGTCCCCCAGGTCCAGCACTGTGGTCTACAGAGGGTCACGCGGACACCTGTGTCCATCTGCAACCTGCCTCCAAAGTCCCCCAGGTCCAGCACTGTGGTCTACAGAGGGTCACGCGGACACCTGTGTCCATCTGCAACCTGCCTCCAAAGTCCCCCAGGTCCAGCACTGTGGTCTACAGAGGGTCACGCGGACACCTGTGTCCATCTGCAACCTGCCTCCAAAGTCCCCCAGGTCCAGCACTGTGGTCTACAGAGGGTCACGCGGACACCTGTGTCTATCTGCAACCTGCCTCCAAAGTCCCCCAGGTCCAGCACTGTGGTCTACAGAGGGTCACGCAGACACCTGTGTCCATCTGCAACCTGCCTACAAAGTCCCCCAGGTCCAGCACTGCGGTCTACAGAGGGTCACGCAGACACCTGTGTCCATCTGCAACCTGCCTACAAAGTCCCCCAGGTCCAGCACTGTAGTCTACAGAGGGTCACGCGGACACCTGTGTCCATCTGCTCCCTCTGTCTGCGACGTCCCCTGCCCTTCTTTCCTATCCAGGATTTATCCCAGAAATACTGGTGATAGACTCAGTGAGACAAGGAGCACCCAACCTCTTCGCCCAGAAGGGACCCCCCTCCTCTTCTCTGAAGCTTTGACTTCGTGAATCTGTTTATTGTTTTCCAAAATACGACACCTTTAAGTATATATCCTCTGGAACAGAAGAGTTTCCTTACCAGCTTCTAGTCCCACAGTTGCCAGTGGCCTCCTCAGGATTCCAGTGTCTCATAAAACAAACCAACAAGAAAACCACCTAACCGGTTTCTCCAAGTTTTGATGTGGAGTCAAAAGCCAGCCGGAAGTGAGGGACTGGAGGCTGCAGAAAAGCCCGGTGTGAGGAAGGGAACATGAGATTCAGTCAGAGAGTAAATGACTAGCAGATTTGGAGGAAATAAAAGTATTTTGGAAAATTCAAGGCCAGTATTATTCATGAAACAGAACTTGTTTTATATGATGGTTAACACATCCATAATAACTTTAATAATTGATCTTCCACTTCACATGATGAAAACACACCCTCTAATCTCAAAAGGTGAGCCCTGCCCTATAAACAAATCACATAAAACTAGTTCTATCTAGCTTCCTTTAAAAATGAATCTCTTAATGCAATTGCCTAATTGAATAAAGATTCAGGATGACTCAATTTCATTTACATTTCTTTAGGAACTCATCCAAATGCTGATGTCATTTTTGGCATAGTCATTTGGAAGGTCACAGGATATGAGCAAAAGGACTAACTTTCACATTACTTGTCATTGCTAGATAACATATTTCCTTTTGCATATTGATTAGGTCTCAGGGTAAAGGTGGAGATCATTTCTATAGCCTTGTTATTAAAGTCTCAAATAGATGCCAAGTGAAGAAGGTTACATACTAACTATTACAGGCATTATTTTTAAAAGTCATTTTAAACAAGATAAATTTTATTCAATTAAATAGATAAATGATCCATTGCACATTTTTTAAGCAGGTTCTTTTCAATACTTACATACAGGCTCTTTGTCTTTCATGTATGACTTAAATCCACAATCAAAAAGAATAAAACTCCACTTTGTTGCCACTGCAGTTTTAAACAGGGAAAAATAAGAAGTTACACAGAAGTGACAAGATGTGTTTTAAAACGTTAAGTATCAAGAAATTTTAGGCAGCACCTGTGGATAGGTCGCTGGCCCCATATACTGAGGGTGGCGTATTCGAATCTGGCCCCGGCCAAACTGCAACAACAAAAAAAGCCAGGCATTGTAGCAGGCACCTGCAGTCCCAGCTACTCGGGAAATTAAAACGAGAATCAATTGCCTAAGCCCAAGAGCTGGAGGTTGCTGTGAGCTGTAACGCCACAGCACTCTACCGAGGGTGACAAAGTGAGACTCTGTCTCTAAAAAAAAAAAAATTAAATAAAGAAAGGAAAGAAAAGAAAAAAGAAAAAAAGAAATTCCAGGAACAACAAACAAACAGGAGTGGTGATTTTCTTAGAATACTAGCATTATATCAAGCTACTTAAACTTCCTTGAAACTTGGCCGGATGACGTGGCTCACCCCTGTAATCCCAGAGCTCTGGGGGCCAAGGCCCGTGGATTTGCCTGAACTCACAGGTTTGAGACCAGCCTGAGCAGGAGCAAGATCCTGTCTCTACAAATAGTTGAGTGTTGTGGTGGGCGCCTGTAGTCCCAGCTACTGGGGAGGCTGAGGCAAGAGGATCACTTGAGCCCAAACGTTTGAGGTTGTCGTGAGCTGTGACACCACAGCACTCTATGTGGGACTCTGTCTTTAAAAAAAAGGACACTTCATCGAAACTTGATGTAGTTGTTAACCAGGTTGTAAAATCTTAATGAGAAAACCACAGCTTTTTGGAAACTGGAACCTCTTCAGTCAAGAGAAAACTAGTAAATTAGTTTTCTTTATATTTCAAAATCTACTTTTCTATAACAAAGAAACAGTAGGTGTGAGTATTTCCTCACAAACTCCTGCAGCTCTGAGTTGGACTATGCATTAATATTCTTATAAACGACCCCCTGCATACACTTATCCATACTACCACACACACTCACACAAACTCACTCTCACGCATTCACTCACTCTCATACTCACACTCACATATAAACTCATACTCACCACACATAAACACACACATACTACCCACACTCACACAAACACATGCTACACACACTCACTAACACTCTCACATACTCGTTCACTTACATACACTGCACACAAACACACATTCACTCATTCTGACACACTTGCACACACTCAACCACACGCAAACCCACACATTCACTCCCTCTTACACACTTGCACACACTACACACACACACCACATACTCTCATGCACTCACACTCACTCATACACACATACACACAACCCAAATCATGAACTAGGTCAAGGATGCATCTTAATCTTTTCTAACCTTCCACAATTCTTATTCTATATTTTGTAAACAATAAGCGCTTAGTAAATGTTTATCGAGTTGAACTGTTTTTTTTTTAAATCATTTAAAATTTTAGCTCATATTTTCAGGAGAGAAATGTGGAACTAATAGATGGTAAACTTGACACAGGTAAAATCTTAAAAAAGAGAGAAAAGAATTTCAAAATAGGAAACCTTAAGGACTCCAAATTTCTATGGTATGCGCGATCTAGGGGTGGTGTGCAGACTAAATTGTATTTGTAATCACTTCTATTATTATACCTAGATCCAGCAGAAATTTTGCTGATAAGACAATATGGTAAATTTCCAGAGGTTTAGATTGCCTATTCGGAACCTAAAGCTGTGTTGACAAAACGTGTATCGAAAAGACTGACTACTGTGCAGGCTTCTGATTAAATTCGTATCGGACGACTTTGCTGCCTTCCTTTCTAGCTTACCGCCGAAGGGGAGGTTGATTTAATTGTGTCATCGGGTTTCAGAAAGTATGGCTGTCCTTCCAGGCTCTACCCACTTTTCTCTGGGACGGTTTCTTTTAATTAAAGAGATAAGTTTCTGCCTTTCCCCCACAACATCCAGAGTGACTCAAAATTAAATACCCAGAAAAGGAATGCACGCACAGGAGACAAAGACAGATGGAAACCGCGTTGACGGAGCAGAGGACTGGAAGAGAATCCCAGGGAGAAGAGAAGGAGAGAGGGAAGGACTGGGAAAAAAGATGGCCAAAAATGTCAAAGACTTCAATGAAAACGCAAAAAGAAATATAGAGCAGGTGAGTTTTCGTGAGTTTAAAGGGACAGCCTAAGTAGGGCCTGTCTGACCGTGACTTGGTTGTGCAAAGTGCTGGTAATGCTGGCGCCTTCCCTGGTTCTTGTAGAGGGTTTCCAGTACTTCTTAAAATTGAGCACATGGAAGTCCCCTGGAGATCTTGATAAAACACAGGTTCTGACCCAGTGTCCAGAGTGGGGCCTGTGGATTTGTATTTCTCACAAACTCCCAAGTGATGGTGGCATCTGGGGACCACACTTTGAGTACTAAGACGTTAGCCAGCAAACTAAGCCAGGAATTGGTTTTCTAGTCTTAAGATACAGGATGGGGTTTCTCGACCTTGTCCAGCCAGCCTGCTGGGCTGGATCATTCTTTGGGCGTCACCTGGGCATTGTAGGGTGTGACAGTGCCCCTGCCCTCTGCTCACTAGAAGCCAGTAGCAAACCTCCCCCAGTCACGACTAAAGCGTCTCCAAACATTGTCGAATTCTTCCTGGAGGCAAAATCCCCCTGCTGAGAGCCACTGAAACAGAAGGGCTGATGGAGATATTTTAGGGAAAAAGGCTGCTAGATAAAGTGCGAGCATCTTTGTAATAGCAGCCCTGCATCTCACAGCTGGTGACACAGCTCTGTACCAGCCCTGATCCTTCCCCAACCTTGCCCTTCCTTTAGAAATAACAACGAGGAAACGGTGGTGGAAGGAAGTCCTCCTGCCAGCACCTCAGATGAAAGCATGTGGCTGGGCCAGCTGCAGCCTGGCCTCCCTCCAGCAAAATCTGTTATCCAAGAACCACCTCCTCCATTTGCTGCAGAGCTGGCCAGGGCTGAGAATATCCCGAGCATCTAGAAAGAATACAGCTCTTTGTATCTATTCTTAGCCTCTGGATACATGTTAAAATAGTAGACACTGTTTCCAGCAGTGTTAAGTCAGGCGCGCGCACACACACACAAATACATTTTCAATGTCACTATATGATGCGCCTCAAAGGTTCATTCCTTCCTCTTACTTCAGCAAGCAAATGGCAAACATTTTTTTAAGAATATTTCAAAAATATTTGAGGGCGACTTTAGCACCCTCAGGGTGGATTTTAGTTTGTTTGTCCTGCCAAGACCAGCAATGGTTCCAGTCTCTAAAGGACAGAGGGCAGTTCTGACGTCTGAGCTGAGCCCGTGGGGCTTTGCCCTCAATCCTCATCTTCCGCACTGCGACTCCACCCTAGTTCCCTACTTTGGAGACCTCTTTCCACCTAATCCTCTTAGTTCAAAGGATTTGAGACCCGATCGGGACAGGAATTTGGGCCTCTGTCTGGGCTCAACCTGGATCACTCGGCCCCCTTTGCCTGAACCATCTGACGCGACCAGCCTGGGAGGAGCTGGTTATTTGACTTTTCCTCTCAGGGCCAATACAATTGATTGATGATCTTCAGACTGTTATTTTTAAAAAGTGACATTTTTCAAACCAAATTCTCCAGAGCCTATAACAAAAGATAAGAAAGTAGAAGAGGAAAAGGCTAGTAAAAAAAGTCTTCTATCATTTCAATACTGTCATTTTCTTTTCTAACTCCCAATTTACCCAAATTTTGTTTCAAAATCTTTTCCCTTCCATATTGTACCACTCACTTATATGCTGAATCACATGTGCAGTAAGGAATATAGAAAAATAAGACTATGTCTCTGCTCTCCAAGAAACTGTCCATTTACTTAGGGTGACACTAATGCAGGTGAAAAAACCAATGAACCTTACAAGCATTTCTGAGACCTGATTTCTGAACCCTGCCCAGCACAGCACCTTGCAGGTTCTCAGCTAATATTTGTGGAGTGAGTGAGGGAACTGCCAACTTTCTACAGGTGGTCAAGGCCACCAAAGTTGACCCCAGGAGGGGTTAGAATTGTCAGAGAAAGCTTCATGGTAAGAACTGCAGAATTCTCAGCAGGTCACAATTCTGTCCAAACATCTGTGCCAAGATGGACCTAAACCCCAGCCTGGCTTCTATCAGCAGAAGCCCACGTCCCTCAGATGGCCCGAGCCCTACATTAAAAGGCTTGCCAGAGAAAGCTCAGTGCTGCTGGGAGAATTGTGTTTGTTCTGAAGATGGGCCCCTAATCTCTTTTTCTTAGAGCATTTACTTAAAAAGGGCTTACTTCCTTGTAAATTCCTCCTCTGTCCCTTGAGGTGTATGGGATGAGTCCCCCACAACTCAGGGTTCCTCAAGGATCTGAAAGGCATTCTTGGAAATGTAAACATCAGATAGAATCCTGGCTTTGGTCACTGCCAGCTAGCAGATACAGCTGGCCGTGTGTTCACACCGACACTGACCAACCCTTGGTGACTGTGACTTAAGCCCCTGTGCTCCTCCCTCCTGCTGGCACTGAGGTGGTGGGTGTGTTCATGTGGCAATATCCCCAGGGGCGTCTGGGCATGTGCAGACCCAAGCTGTGTACATTAATGTGTGTGATTTTTATATCAATTATACCTCAATAAACTTAAAGATGGAGAACTGATAAAAAACAGTGTAAATACGTTATAAGCTTTATAGGTAATTAAAAACATAAACAATAAAATCTTATTGGAAAAATTAAAACTAAAATAAAACACCCAGCCACCTCTGCACAAATTCCAACATAGCTCAGTACTGCCCCGAGTCTGTTTTCAGCACTTTATCTACTGTCTGGCTGGGTTTATCTTCGATAAGGGTGAAGGGAAGACGTTGGGACAATGGGCAGAACTTCCCCGCCGTCCCTTACTTATTCCCCTCCCATCTGTGTCTTGGGCAGTGATGGGAGCGACTTTCACCTCACCACCTGCTTCCATTTCCCAGTCGAGTCTTTCTCCAATCAGTGCCGCATGTGTGCGTGTGTGCGTGTGTGCGTGCGTGCGTGTGTGTGTGTGTGTGTGTGTGTATTCCTCCCGCCATTGCTAAGGGGACGCTAGTTTCACAGGCCTGGAGGGGGTTCTGGTATCTGAAGTAGACCCTGTTGCATCGATCCTCCCAAAGGATCAGAAACTGTAGCCCAAACCAGCAGCCTTGCCAGGGAGTGACTACAGCCTGGACTTCCTGCTCCTCTCAGAAGCTGTGGGAGGGCAAGACCTTCCCAGGACTCAGCTTCTGCCTCTCTTCACCCTGAATCCGGGGACCAGAGGTGTGAGAACTGGGGAGGAGCTCAGAGCTCCTCAGGCACCATCCCCTGCTGTCGTCATTAAGAACCAGGGGTTACTGCTGCTACAGGCTCTGCTGCTCTGACTTTGCATTCATTGCAAATGCATGGTTGGCAAATGCTTCCCCAATAACACCATTCTTCCCACTTTACAGGGGAAGATGCTGAGACTTCAAGAGATTAAGAGTTTTGCCTGAGATTATGCAGCCAGTAAGTAGCAGTGCTAGAACCCACTGAAAAAAATTTTTTCCTAAACATCTCACAAACACAAAACTTTAATAAACCACTGCTGTATTCTCCAAATTTAGTAAAACATTGAGAACACCACCCCATTTGGTTAGAAGCATTTTTTTTGAAATATGCAGCATTGTCGATCTTGAGTATACATGTACAGGGGCTATGAGTGTGGTTAGAAATTAGTAGAGTTGTTTTCTGTAGACTTTCCCATAATCACATTTTCCTTTGGTTTGGCCAGATTTTAATAAGAGTTGATTTCATGTATGAAAACATAAGATAACATGTCATCTCGAGAAAGGCTAAATCTGTAAATCCTGCTTCATTCCTCTCACTTTAACAAAAGACTAATGCAGCAAAGAATTTTGCAAAAATCTAAAGTTCCATAAGGGGGCAACATGGGGCTGTCACATAGGTGAGCCATCCTTTCAAAGAACCACAATTCCTGTCTTCAACCTCCAACATTTCCAGGGGCCCAGTCGTTCATCCAAAAATAATGTTTCGAGAATTGATTTAAGTATCACTGCCAGGAATTTCAAGCTCTGTGAAACTCTGCCATGACAATCAGAACTAAGTAGAAAAGAATTGAGGCGTGTATGAACCAAAGCTTGACCCTGCACAAGTGCCTTGGCCTGTTTGGGTCACCACATTCATATCTTTAAAAGGGGGCTAATGTGTCACACTGCTTACTACAGAGGGTGGGTGCCCCTTCCCGGAGTAAAGCTATGTCTGCACGAGTAGGATTTTAAGATTTGATTAAACACACAGTTCATTCAGATAAATTGTTGTGTCACCTGTCTGAATCCACATCTTCATAAAGCAGGAGGAAGCCACCAGCCTGTGTCTGCACTCTTAAATCAAGTCCTCACATAAAACCCTCACTCGGCTGCAGCTTTCCCCTGGCAGAGATGGGGGCCACCTGCAGAGGCTGCGCTAAACCAGTGGGTCTGGGCCGGTGAGCTCTATCACGGATAGAGGATTTGCCTGTTTTCTGGAGAAACCAGCAGCCTGTACACACACCTAGTGCCAACATACAGGTATGCTATAGATTAAAATTATGTATTTAAAAATGCTGCATGACGTAATCAACTTTTTCAAAGGTGATTGTATGGACTTTTACAAAAATTGTCATGTGTCATCTGCTCTTCACTTTAAAGGTGAAAATGTTCATGCCTGTAATCCCAGCACTCTGGGAGGCCGAGGTGGGTGGATTGCCTGAGCCCAGGAATTTGAGCCCAGCCTGAGCCAGAGTGAGACCTCATCTCTAAAAATGGCCGGGCGTTGTGGCAGGCACCTGTTGTCCCAGCTACTTGAGAGGCTGAGGCAAGAGAATCACTTGAGCCCAAGAGTTTGAGGTTGCTGTGAGCTATGACATCACAGCACTCTACCAAGGGTGACAAAGTGAGATTCTGTCTCAAGGAAAAGGAAAAGGAAGGGAAGGGAAAGGAAGGAAAGGAAAAAAAAAAAAGAAGGTGAAAATGTTAGGTGGTGGCAAAATCACGGCACTCCTGACAATACATGTTGATATAAAGGATTCCCTCACATCCAGGAACAGCTAACTTCGAATCCTGCCGTAGAGTTTGTGATTTTACACAAGTACACTGCTTTACAGTTTAGGCTTCTATGTACCTTGTCGCCTCACTTCTTTAACCCCAGAACTAATTCTGAAAGCATTTTGAAATTCTGCCGTTGAAGGCTCTTTGCCCTCTATAAAGGCTCCCTCTTTTACCACTCCAGAAATGAAAAATACTGAAAATCAAATGAATAAAACAACGTGGGGATTCCCATCAAATCTCCAAGTGCCCTGATCTCGGCCACCAGATAGGCCACTGAGGAAGTTATGGGGCGGAGACAGGTATTCAGCCCACACCACAAAACAAACTTTCAAGGGGGCACTCTGGGTGATAAAAATCTGTTCAGCATTTTACATAGATGTTATACCTTCTGGAGAAAGGGTGAAAAACTATCCTATTCTAGAAAATTCATCAGGGAGGAAAAAATATGTAACCCTTAGAGTCACAACAGGCCCAGCCCTTGAGGAAAAAATACCTGTCATCTTTGACCTGGGTTCAACCACCCACTGAGTCAATATTTCCACATTCAAAGTATGCAGGTATCAAACGTACAGATTTGCTTTGAAAATAATTTTTGGAGAAGGAAATAGACTATTCTTGGCAAGAGCCACTTGACATCTACTGACCTTTCCTCAACCATAACTGAAAATTTCTTTAGAGAAATTTGAATTCTTACAAATTCAAGGTCTCTTGCTCTTGTGCTAGAAACCCTCAGTTTGAAACACAAGACTTCTTGGATTGGGGATCCCACAAAGCTTTACTTTTGATTTGATTCTGAGGGCTGATCTCTGGCAAAGTGCAAAAGGTTCTGTTTGTATTCAAAGGAAATTCCATGACAATGGGTATTGTAATAGAAAGCAGCTATGTTTTAGGCACCAGAAATAAAAACATAGATGACAATACAAATGCTATTGGGGGAAGAATCAACAGCGTGTTTGACATCTGAGCTGTGCTGGACCCAGGTTGTGGCTTTGGAGTTAACGGCCCTTTGCACAAGCACTTTGGTGTGTGGCCGCAGGAAGCAGTTGCAGCATCTACGGCCTTCTTCTCTGAGGTGCCATCTACACACACACACACACACACACACACTTATAGACTGCATAGATGAGCCTTAACCTCACGCAATCCCCACCAAGCCAATCTTTACCCTAATCTCCTTTTGTGCCACTATAACAAAATTCCTGACATTTAGTCCATTTGTGACACCATAACAAAATACCCAAGACTGAGCAATGTATAAAGAACAGAAATGTATTGTCTCCTAGTTCTGGAGGCTGGAAGTCCAAGATGGAGGCTCCAGCAGGGTCGCGTCTGGTGAGGCTCTGATCCTCATAAGCGGCACTGCCTCCATGTCCTCAGGTGGTGGGAAAAGTGGAAGTGCAAAGAGGGGACGAATGCTGTGTCCTCACGTGGCAGACAAGCAGGCCGCGGCCTTTCCACAAGCACCGACCATGGGAGAGTGAAGCCCTCGGGATTATTTATGTCCCCAAAGGCCCCACCTCCTAACACCACCACAGTGAGGATTCAGCTTCAACACGTGAATTTGGGGGACATGCAGACCACAGCAGCATCCTCGTCCCAGACCAGGAAAGCTTGTCACCAGCTGGGCTTGTGCCTCCTACTTCTCAACCTTGGTCCCTAGTCTTCACTCTGTTCCACCCACCTGCGCCCTCTCCTTGACCATAGCTTGAACCCTGGCCGGTGTTTCTTTTTCCTTACATACCAGCCTGCAATCCTGCTATTTCACCAATCCGGAAAACATCAGGATGGCCCGTGGTGAAATTTCTTGGTGAATCCAGGAAGTTTAAACAGATAAAAATGTGCCTTTAGCACCAGCGCTCCTGATCCCTCCCATCGCTCTCGGACCTTTGCTCATTCTTCCACACTGCCGGATCCATCCCGCCACACCAGCCCAGCCAGCCGCTTCCTTCCTGCCACAGGCCCTGTGGAGGAGCTGACATTCACATCATATTTGCTGTGTTGGGGAACAAGGTCAAGGGTGTACAAGATACATTCCCCATCCTCCAGCTGATCACCATCAATTGGGGAAGGTGACCTCATAATTGAACAGTTTTCCCATCCCATTCCCTGGAGAATGAGGAAATGTGAAGAACTAGATTGTCAACAGTGCCAGTGGCTTTGCAGATAAGCCCAGAAGGGTAGGTTAGGTGACGACATGAAGGTTTTTAATGCCAAAGGAAGACATTCACCTGGATTCCAGTGAGTCTCAGGACATGACTAACAGCTTTTAGGCCAGGGGTAGGCCAAACAATGCGTGATTAGTAACACTCTGTTATAGACAGCCCGCCGGGATATTTGGAGAGGGAAGTAGCTAAAAGCTGTGGCGAAGCACAAAATTTCAACAAATGGAGTTTAAAGATTTTATTGGTTTTTATGAGCACTTTATGGACCCATCCCATCTATAACATACTACAGAAAGGAGCACCGATGGGCTGAGCAGAGGCGGTGGGGTTTATAGGCAGAAAAGGCTGAATAAAAAAGCAACAAGGACCAAAACCGGGTTGGTCATTTCAAAGTTATTTTCCTCTATATGTTAAAGCAAAGGGGACGTCTCCGTCATGTCAGCTCATATTAACCAGGCTCCTCTGATTGGCTGCTGTGAATCTCCTGTTCTTTAGAAAACTGGCCTGTTTCTCAGTTTGGCCCTGTGGCACCTGGCGCAGTGATTCCATTCTGGTTTGGTCTGGCCGGGGGGCCTAGTGCAGAAGCTCAGCTCCAAGCAGTGACGGCCTATAAATTCTATTGAACAGCTAGAGAGCTAGTGTAACCCTCCAGAAAGGAAACCAGCAGGGCTCGAAACAGAAGAGCTGAGGGAATTCAGAAACGTGAAACAGCTGGCAGAACAGACCCCGCAGGACGCAGAACGGATAAATGTAGCAAAAGTGAGCCTTCGGGTCCAGGTCCTGGGGTCAGCAGTGGGATTACGGGCAGAAAGTCTCCTTGACTTAGTGTAAATCTGTTCCACAAGACCTAAGAACAAATAGTTTTCCCAAATGGAAACAGTGGCCTACAATGTGACTCCTATTTTGCCCAGTTGTTCATTAAACAAACACTTATTTGGTGCTTGCAGTGTGCTAGGCATTAGGAAGTCAGAAGTAATTAGATGAAGGGCAGGTCTCCTGGGAGTTCACCATCTCATTTCATGACTTACAGGTAATTACTGTGATCTCCTTATCTCTAAAATGTAAACCCACCACTCCACCTCTGTGGCAGAGTCCTGAGGCTGTGCGGGGAGCACACGGCAGGGGGCTGCGTGGCCAGCTCAGATCTCTGTCCTTCTCACAGCATCTCCAGGCCTACTCTCCCGACAGCCCATTCTTCTGCGAACAAACTGATCCATTAATCTCTGAGTGGATTCATCCACTCTCAAAGGCAGAGCCCTCGTGACCCAATCACCTCTCAAATGCCCCGCCTCTCATTACTGCCACATTAGGGATTCGGTTTGAACGGGAGTTTTGGAGGGGACAAAAACTTCAAACCACAGAAGCAACCTTCATTATATAAATGTATGCTCTTTTGACCTATCACCAGCCACCGCTAGGGAATCACTGATTTATGATGCTCCCTTTCCAGCTGCGTTGTCAGGAGAACACAGAACGTCATTTCAAGTGGTAGAATTTCAGATTTTGCAGAAGACTAAAAGCAATGGTCCTTTATAGCTCTGCTGAAAGTATAATTCTTAACTATTTCTCAGAGAGAATTTTGCATACCACCAGGCACACTCAGAGCCTGGGGTGGAGAGGTGTGTTATCCTGGAGTGGCCATTTTACTTCACTAATTGGGGTAATTTATTCATTTCAAATAGCTTATATTAAAGCATACCAATATATTATACAGTAGGGTATAACTTTTGCACTAATATTTCATGTTAAACAGGAGACTAAAGTAAATTTGGTGCAGGGGAGATTGGGGGCATGTGAAAGGATTTGGGGAGAGGGGAGAAAAAGGTAAATGTATCTCCCTCCAGCTGTGGAGCCCTGGTGACCAGCCCAGCCAACTTGGTGCCTGCTGTGCCTTAGGACAAAAAGAACAATCAGGCCCACTCAGTGAGACCTGAAACTCAGACCATCTGGACATCAGTACAGTAAGTGGTGGGACCACACCTACAGTGCATCTTACAAGGGTACATGTGAAACTTACTAAGTATAGAATATAAATGTCTTAACACAATAACTAAGAAAATACTATGAAGGCTATGTTAACCAGTTTGATGAAAATATTTCAAATTGTATAAAACCAGCACATTGTACCCCATGATTGAATTAATGTACACAGCTATGATTAATAAAAAATAATAATTATGGTAATAAATTCTTTTTCATTTTCTCTGCATTTGCTTTCAGTAGAACTTAAATATGCTTCCTACATTTGAGCCTATCAACACTCTGAAGCCAAAGACAGGGCGCTGGCTACAGTGAGTGTGCAGCAGCTGACACCAGTGTGTGTGAGCTTAAAACAATCATGAAGACGGACGTCATCAGATGCAGAGCATAACCAGCCCCCCACCACTACCCACCCATCACTGATGCGTCTGTCTCCACAAAATACCAGCAGTTTTTGGTCTTCCCCCACCTTGCAAGGCCTTTGAAGAACTCAACAACCCAAATCCTTTGCCCTTCTGAGATGACAATGCAAATTCCAGACACAAAGTGAGCCATCTCCATAGTAACCACAGACAGAGTTAGACATGAGAGTGGCTTTGGATCTTTAAAACTCAAATGAGAACACCTGGCCCAGACGGTGTGCCTTTCTGATGATAGGAATAATGGATTTAATATGGTACACGTAAAGTTATCCAAATCAATAGTCGTTTTACTTTTCTTTAATCTAGAGATTTAGCTTTAGACTTTTCATAATCTTCCTGAAAGCTCATTGTGTTGTCAAAGATTATTCCAGATAAGAACCTAAGAATGATTTACCGTGACCCACAGAGGAGAGGCCAGGCACTGCTGATGTTTTCTTATCAGTGAGCCTCTCCTTTTTCCATTCTCACTTCAATCGTATCAAATTCCACATTTGTAAATCGACTTGTTTAACCTTGAATGGAAAAAATTCTTTCTCCTATAAAGACTTCTCCAACGATTTTAGCATAGAAACTGGTTTTAATAAAAACACATCCATGCACATGAAGTCTTCTCCCGGGAGGGTTATGATGACCCAGGGTAACTCTTGAAGAGAATAGCTTGGCTACTCTTCAAAGATCGTAGAATATAAAAGCTCCACATTTGGGGACCTTCCTTTTTTTGGTAAAGAAATCAAGATCATAATGAATTTTAAGAATTAATCACATAAATTAATAGCAGCTAAGAAAAGAATCTAGAATTTTTATTTTATAGATATCTGAGTAATTACTATAATGGGAAATAAAGAAAACATCTGTAAATCATACTAATTGTTAATAGAACTTGCCCTCTCTTTCCCCTCCATTTCAACACCTCTTTACATTTTCAAACCTGAAAATAAAATAAAATACTATTAATATAATTATAGTCTAGAGACAGACTAGAAGAAATAATTTGGTGTACCTATGCCATTATAAATTACAGAAAGAGCACTTTTCATTAAATAATCTGCCTCCTGACTAGTCTCTTATGCTACTTATTCCCTTCATTTCTGGTGTTCCTCAACTTGCTATAATTTGGCTCTTGCTTCCTGTGACTTCGATAGCTCTGAGACTCTCATCTCAGAATGAGTGCGGAGGACAGACGAGGCAGCCTCACCCTCAGAAAGCAGCCGCACAGCCAAGCACCAGGTCAGACCCTGCACAAAACAAAGGGTCTCTTAACTGTCCACATGAACGTGAGCTTGTTCCCCATTAATGCCACGCATCTTATTTACCACGGAATTGTCAGTTCGGGCCAGAATAGCAGGAAAGCATTAAAGCTAGGAACGCAGGGGAGAATTTCACGTGAGGTTGGGCAGGAAATGAAGAGCTATCAGGAGATTGCTTCTAACAAATTACATTTCTGTGGGCTGTCTCTCATCCAGAAGAGATGAGGTAGGCAGTGCAAGATGTCATGATAAGGAACGACTGAGAAATGGAGGGAACCCGAGATTTCCACCTGTCATTCTGCTGCCTTGGCAACCGCTCCCTTCGGAGGCTCCTCCTTCACTGATTGACGGGCACATTCTCCGGTACTGTCCCACTCACTTCCAGTCCCCTGCCTGGCCACTGGCAGTCAGTCATTCTAAGGTACTTAATGTGTATCTAATGTATATGTTCTTAGGAATGGATACTTTTGTGTGCATATATTTTTCCTTTTAACTGACATAAATTAAATAGTATTTAGCTTTCTATTTCATTCTATTTTGCACTTTTTTCACAAAGCACTAGGATCTTAGGGACCATCCATGTTGCTATCTACACACGCATCCATCTGTGGCTCCCGTATTCCCTGCGTGAACTTGCTGCCAATATCCCACTGTTCAGCGTGGCCCTGCTGGCTGCTGTTCCCTTCCCTCTCTCCTCCCATCATCTCCGTCATCCCCGTCATCCCTGAGTGGCCCCTGCTCCAGGGACACCTTCACATGAGGGTGGAGGCCCATGCTGTACTGAGCAGACTGGTTTCCCCAAATAACTAGGCTCACTTCCAACCCCTGCTCAGAGGCTAATGTGGAGAGGTGCTTAAACTGCCTGGAAATCCTGAGTTGGAAAAACAAGATGTGGGCAAAGGCCTCCCTGGCGAGCTTGACTAGTCCCCACCGGGTTCAATGGGTGGGGCCAGTCTCAGCCAGGAGTCTCAAGCCCAGTCCCTGACTTCACCTGCTCTGTGCGAGGGAAGAGCTGCAGGTGGGAGTGTCTGTCTGTCTGTGGACAGCTTCATAGCTGTAAAATACTGAGATGCCTTTATGTTGCTGAATCTGATCAGACACCAACAATCAATTTCCAAGAAACAGCAAGTCAGAGAACAGAAGAAAACAAAAACTCACTGATGCATCAGCAAAATCCAGAATATGGAAATTCCACAGGACAAATGAAAACTAAATTGCAAGAGGAAGGAAAAAAGGCTGTAGAAATCAAAGATTAAAAGAGACTTCAGAAATGATCCCACCACTTCCACAGTGCAGCCCTTGCTGAGATCAGAGTAAGCTGGTTGTAAAAAATTACTCACAGAATAGTTGGGGTGCTTGAATACTGACTGAGGGCTATTGTTAAATTTTTAACGTGGTAATGGTATTAAAATTGTGTTTCCTAAAAAATAATGTTTATATCTTAGAAATGCACACTGAAATATTATTGGATGACACAATATGGTTTGTGGAATTTGCTTCAATAAAGTCTAATGTCAAGGAGGGGAGGTGGGGATAGAGATGAAACAAGATTGGCTGTGAGTTGGTCCCTGGTGGAGCTGGAACATGGGACGTTGGAGCTAATGACACTATTCTCTCTGGTTTTATATACACAGTGGAACCACCACCACCCTACACTGACCACCTCCTTAAGTTGACCCAATTTTCATAGACCAGGCAAACACTACCTGTACATATCAGTACGCTAGGCCTAGTTCCTTATGTTAACCACCTCCATCTGTTGACCAGTTCGTTTCGTCCCTTGGATGGTCAACTTACAGGGGATCTGCTGCATTTGGAAATTTCCACAATTAAAATTTTAAAAATAAATATTGACTGGGCACTTAGTATGTGCCAGGAATGGTCAAAAGATACTGTTTCTGTCCTCATGGGAATTTAGAGTGTCTGATAGATAATAGTCTGACAGAAATGCTCACTTTCAATTGTCCTTTCTTTAAGGGAGTAGTCCTGAGGTCTGAGTGTGCTCACAGGGCCACCCATCGGCCATGAGCCATTCGTGGGCACTGAGGGAAGGCCGGCGAAGCACAGGGACGAATCCGTTTCCCGCTCCATCTTTTCTAGCTGTGAAATGTTGGGCTGGTTAACCCAACAGTTCTAGGGTTCAGTTTCCTCCTTTGAAACTTGACAGTAAAATAGCATCTATCTTGTGAGTTGGCAGTGAGGATTCAATGAGGCAATATATATAAGGTGCTTAGCCCAGACGTAGTAATTGTTCAGTAAATATTAACTGCCATCCTCGTATTAGGGCAGGAAGAAAGGTCAAGTTTCCAAGAGGACTTCTCTGAGGAAATGGCTTTTCAACTAGGACATTTTTTTTAAAAGGGCAATTAGCTAAGCAAAGGTACAGAGAAGGGGGACAGAGGGCACGTGAGGAGAAAGCAGAACCTTTCCAGAAAGTGGGAAAAGCCCTTGTGAGAGTCGCTGAGTGGGCAGAGGGTCAGGAGGTGGGGGAGAGGCTGTTCCCCTCCACTCCAGGCCTTTCAAGGCCACAGCAATTACTCAAGATGCCACTGTATTTCCTCAATTCTGAGACACTGGGCGTCCCCCTCCCCTTTTCATCTTGAAAATCAGGATACATGCTGCAACCCAGGGTGTCCTGGCAGCATTTTATTTCCTAGTGGTCCATAAAATAATGTGTGTCTTTCCAAAGATAGAATGCTCAGTGCTATGCTCAGAACAATGGAAAGATAATGGTTGTAAGGGACAGAAAAGCAAATTTATGCTCCCAAAAGGTTGCTCTGGTTTTATTGTAAATGACAGATTGGAGGGGCTATGTCTTACTTGAATGCAATGTCAGGGGACAGTGGGTTACTCACGGAATTATTAGAAGAGTTGGAAAAGCAGTTTCAAGGCTGAAATTACAGGAAAAATACCCAAAACTATGCCACAGAACTAGTGATGAGGAAACTGCTGCCACCACCTGTCAAAGCTCCTTCCACACCAGGAGCCTGACTTTGCACCGACTGCCACCCCTGAGAACAGGGAGCCTCAGTCATGATCCTGGACGGCAAAGTGCCTTCTGAATCTAGCTGTCACGTGAGCAAGTATAAAGGAAACGGCAGAAAGTTTTCTGCATTCTGCCCTTGGGATGTGGAACACACAGCCTGGGAAGTTTCCAAATGCAGCAGGAAATGTGGTGACCTCCGGCAGTTGACAGGTGACAGGTTGGAGAAGGAAGCCATGGCGGGAGAGTTCTGCAGGGACTGACTGTGACCAGCCTTTTACAACCAAAGAAGCAGGATGGGAAGCATCCAGACCCCAAAGTAAAGAAGGAGAAGTGAGTTCAGCAGCTCTGTCCTGTTCTCAGTTAAGAGAACCCAGGAACAGGCACATTTTAACTACATCATTTCAACAACCAAAGATCCCACACATATTAAGAAACCACAAAGACAAAATTGCTTAAAAATCAAGTCAGAATCCAATAGAGAATGCACGGTAACCCCTCACATACATGACACTGAGTGAAAAGACGTTCCAATAATCACTAATCTGCTAACCTTATAAATCAGATAAACAACATTATCTCAGCCTCCCTCCCTCTTTTCCTTTCACCCTCCTTCCTTCTAGCCACGTTGGCACACTAGACTGGGGGAAAAAAGCAGAATCTGCTCATACAAACAAATGCAATGTCTATAGATACTGGAGCAACTTAATTTTTTGAGCCAAAAGTTTTTCACATGTTAAGTAGGGATGTTATTTACATCCAAATAGGTGTATATTAAGACAGTGTCTGAAGAAAAGCAACTCTGAATCCAGAATGAGCTTTAATTTAAACCTCCTCTTACCAGCTAGATGACCTTGAGCAAATCATTAACCCTTAGGGAACATCAGTCAAACTGTAATAAAGCCACGTTGGTTGGTTGGTTGGTTGGTTGGTTGTGAAGATCAGCAGGAACTTTTGAAAAGTGCCAGGAATGTGATGGGTTCTCAGTATGCAGAAGTTACAACAATTCATTATGGATACTAGTATTATTATTATTTCTATAAAGATTTAAATTTTTTGAACAAAAATAGATGATATAGTTCTTGATTTTTAAATTTTCACATTTTACCATTTTATTAAAGATTTTGTTGCATTAATATTTATGGCAAATTCCTTCTTTTGATCTCAGCAGCCATAGAAATAGCACACAGTTTAACATTCTGGTCTGATCATAACATTGCCTTTGACTATTAAATTTTACCTCATTCTGGGTGGCGCCTGTGGCTCAGTGAATAGGGCGCCAGCCCCATATACCGAGGGTGGCGGGTTCAAACCCAGCCCCGCCCAAACTGCAACAAAAAATAGCCGGGCGTTGTGGCAGGCGCCTGTAGTCCCAGCTGCTCGGGAGGCTGAGGCAGGAGAATCACAGAAGCCCAAGAGGTAGAGGTTGCTGTGAGTCCTATGACATCATGGCACTCTACTGAAGGCGGTAAAATGAGACTCTGTCTCTACAAAAAATAAATAAATAAATAAATTTTACCTCATTCTTCCACTTGCTTCTGAGTGAACATTTTCTATGTACATGCATATTTATTTACCTAGAAGAATAAACTTGTATCAGTTGTCATATACAAAGTTCGTCAGCTCTTGAGAATATAATAATATGAATGTAAGGAAGGGATATTTATCCTCCGCTCCACACATCCTGTCTTCTCTCCTGGGCAGATGGAAGAAGTGTTCCTGCTCCAGGGGGGCCTTCCCGCCCTCCCTGCAGGCTCTGCTCCCCTCCCCTCTTTGCCTCCTAAAGAACGACATTCCTGTGGCTCAAAGGAGTAGGGCACCGGCCCCATATGCCAGAGGTGGTGGGTTCAAACCCAGTCCCGGCTAAAAAAAAAACTGCAAAAAAATAAAAATAAAAAATAAATAAACAATGACATTCCAACCATTCCCCCCTCCCTCCTGTATCTTCAGTTCTTCCCTCCCAACTACATTATTCCCCCGAGCATAAAACATGTCTTAATATTGTCTATTTAAAAAACAAAACATAACCCTCCCTTGACCCTAGATCCCCCTTCAGCTTCTGCCCCTTCCGCAGCTCCCTTTTATGGTGAAACTCTAAAGCATTGACCAATACTCCCTTCCATTCTGTCTCCAACCCACCTTACCTCTCTCTCATCCCAACAGAGCTCATGAATCAACTTATCAAGTTTATTGCAGCCCAATTTACAATAGCCAAGTTCTGGAGGCAGCCTAAATGTCCATCGACCCATGAATGGATAAACAAATTGTGGTATATTTATACCACAGAATACTATGCAGCCATAAAAGGGGAGACTTTACGTCATTTATGTTTACCTGGATGGAACTGGAACATATTCTCCTTAGTAAAGTTTCTCAAGAATGGAAAAAAGTATCCAGTGTACTCAATACTATTATGAAATCACTATATAAACATTTACACATTCATACGAATGTTAAAACACAAAGGCAGTCCAGAAAGAAAGAGAGTAGAGGAGAGAGAGGCGGGATGGGGGGAGGGCAAGGAGAGGAAGGGCATTTGGCGGGATCTTACCCAATGTGCACAACGCGAGGATACATTACAAAACAGCTAAGAGTATATTACAAATGTCTTGCCACAAAAATAAGTAAGTGAGGCGATGGTTATGGTAATTAGTTTGATTTAAGCATTCTACGATGTATTTCAAATCATCATATTGTACCCCATAAATGTAATTATGATTTCATATGAATAAGTAAAAAAAAAGGGAGGGACCCCAGTGGCGCCTGCCCCCCGGCCCCAGCTTGGTCTCCATGTATGACCTCTCATTCCCGTCTTGACCCCATTGCTCACACTTCTCTCCCCAAATCCTTTCTGTTCTCTGAGCACTGTGACTCCTCACTGCTACTTGTCCATTTCCCTGCCCAGCTGCTAACTAGGGAAGCCCAGGACTACGTCTCCAGCCCTCTCAGCCTGCAGCCCGCCGCAGTGCTCACCTAGACCAGGATTGTCAATGTTAGCTATTCACTGATGACAGACATATTTTTATCTCCAGCCCTGATTCTCCCTGAGCTCTGGCCTCATAAATACAGATACTGAACCAGCACTCACATTTGGGTGTCAAAGTTAACACGTCCATAAAGGGGCTCCAAATTTCCCCTTAATAATCTCCTCTTGCTGATGTGCACAGGGAGGTGGGAAGGATCTAAGTGCAATAGTTTGGCCAAAGTCCCTTTGAAATGTTTAAGTTCTGTAGATCATCCAAAAGACGGTATGTTACAGACACCAAAGTGAGTGCTGGAGCCGTAGGAGACGTAACCTCCACCATCAGGAGGCTCCATAGAGAGCAAAGCTCTGACACCAGCTACTTACCAGTATCTCAAGTTGGCGACTTCTCGCCTTCAGTTTCCCTGTCTGCAACACAGGGTTGATAATAAAAATAATAATCTTACTTTTTTTATTTGTTTGTTATGAGAATCAAATAAAGATATATGATTCTGTATGATTTATGTATTAATCCCTGATGATTTCAGTACTTAGCACATAAACTACACGTTAACTTTTCAGTGTCTAAAACTGTCTGCTCTATTGTCATTTCTTTGTGTCTGGAAGGAGAGACAGACAGACAGTGTAAATAAATATAAAATCATGCAATACGCTTATGAGTATAAAATAAGTTATGGAAAAAAATGTTTAATTAACTGTACAAATCAAGCAATTGCCACGTAAATGCCAACTTCATAAGACAGCCTTTCCGTGACTCGGCCTTCACTTCTTTTAGCTCATTTCATCTCGGCCTGTTGTCATTTCTTTCCTCTGTAAAGTTCTTCATGAAGGGGGACCCCACATGTTCATTCTTCCTTCCTCAACGCACGAAGGATATTTTACATTAAAAAACTGAGCCAGCAGAGTTTAAACACCAATATAACCAAAAATGAAACACAGCATTTAGTTTCTTGCAAAAATACTTCTCAAACACTCTCATTTTCAGACTATTGGGGTTTTTTTTTTCCTCCAAGCATAACCATTGAGTCTTTAGAAGTACGTTCTTTTCTTGGGAAACATTAAAAGCAAGGGATACGAAGCAAGGCTGTTTTGTAAAGCAGCAAATTCTCCTTGAATCACTGGATAACAGTTTTTCTCAATCTTGGTTGGAAAAGCTCAGTGATGTGGGGAACTCTTTGAAATTTCCTTTAGAACAGCAGTTCTCAACCTGTGGGTTGTGAACCCTTTGTAACACTGAAAATACATCCTGCATATCAGATATTTACATTACAATTCATAACAGTAGCAAAATTACAGTTATGAAGTAGCAACGAAAATAATTTTATAGTTGGGGGTCACCACAACATGTATTAAAGGGTCTCGGCATTAGGAGGCATTAAGAAAGTTGAGAACCACTGCTTTAGAAGCTCTTACTAACCAAGCTAATCATATCCAACTCCAGCTTCTTCTAAGATTCCTCCTAGTTTTGCTATGTATAAATTACATAGTATACACATAAATACTATTTTAAAAAAAAACACACAAAATCTTTGCAACTGCATAAATTACTGGGAAAATGATCTCACCAAATTTTACATCAAATCTTGAGGTTTGTGACAAAGGATGCTGTAATATTTAGGGGTTACAGATGGAGAGATGAAGACCTGAAAACATTCCCAAATTCATAATAGGGCAGCAACGGGATGGTTGAAGCCTGGCTGTAAGACCTTATGTCCTTTTGCTTTTCCTACAGGCCTTATTCAACCAGACAGCCTGACCAGCAACCCAAGCGAGGCAGAGCCTCCTGAATATGTTGGCATCTGTCTTGAGAAGGAAAAGAGTGTCTTCAATGGACGTATTTGCCTGTATTCACTTTCCCAGCTGTTTTAAAGAAAATGAATCCCACTGTTCCCCTCCCTTGCTTTATTTTTATGAGAGCTTTACTGAAAAATTAGCATTTCTGTTTTTATTTCGATTCTATAAATAATGATATATTATCCTCAGAAATTAAAGGGGGGATTAGTACTTCTATGCCAGGGCAATCCCCTAGCAAGGTCAACATCCCATTGTAAAGTTCCCCTGAGCTCAACCTTGACAGAGCAGGGAAAAGGCAGCTTCTGTGTCAGGAACCTGCTCACCAAGCCCTGGGAGGGAAGCGTTTCACCACCTTCTATACAGATGGAGAAGCCCAGACTGCTCCCGTGTGGCAAAGTGGGAGCTGGCGCAGGCTCGTCCCATTCCACATCCATCCTGCTTCCCCTTTGTCACTAGGAAAGAAAAAGCTTCTCTCCTAGAGCCTCATCAGACATTCTGTGATCTAATCCAATGTCACCCAGACCCTCTGCTTGTTCACCCTTTGGGCCTTAGAAATCCACCCACCCCACCTGAGAAACCATGGGGTAGGCAGGGGTTACCCAGGGGAGGGCTGAATTCCTTTTGATGTTATGTTCTTTCCCCATCACAGAAGAGCCAGGCTCAGATCAAATTCTGATGTCAGACAGGCCAGAACTCCTGGCTGAGGCCAAAAGCAAACTGGCCTTGGAAAATGAGATGTAAGAAAAACAGAAGATGTGGACCCAGAAGACCAGATTCCCCTCTCAAGTTCCTCATTTACCAGCAGCGCGGCCTTAAGTTGTGTCACTTCTCTAAGCCCCAGGTTCCTAACCTGGAAAATGGAAATAGTAGAATCTTCTGAATATCCAACAACATTGCAATAACCATCAAAAGAAGTCGCAGAGATAGCCAAGATGTCTCTCAACAACGGAATATTACTCAGCAGCTACAAGTTACTGACACATACGACAGCCCAGGTGAATCTAAAGTGTTATGCCAGACGTAAGAGACTACAGGATTCCGACTATATGAATTTCTAAGGCAAGAAACATTACCCAGTGGTGACAGCGATAGAGAGGGGGGTTGTATGGGAAGGGGAAGGAATTGGCTGAGAAGAGACACAAGGACCCTCAGTGGGATGAGGGAAATAGCCTGTATCTTGATAGACGCATATGCATTTGTCAAGACTGATGGAAGACATGATTAACATCTACACATTTCACCACAGGAAACGGTACCTCAATAAAAAGATAATAAAAGTTTAAAGCTTTTGTAGGTAAAGAGCTCTGTACCCCTGTCAAAATCACAGTTGCTCACTGAGGTAATATTAGGCCTCTTTACATCATGGCTTGGTCAGATAACCTCCAACAAGTGACTTGTGGTGACTCCCCGAAAAACACTTACTAGGAGTTGCTTCCTGTTGTTGTCCACAGTTTACAGTCGGATCTGCCTATAGGGGGTTCTGAGAGAAGCAAAGAGCATACAAATAAAGCGATTCTAAGTTTAGAAACAATGACTCAGATTCTAATAGGAAAGTGGCATATGGGCCGCTCCACAGCATACACACACTTCCTCCAAATCAGACTCCCGAGATTTCCATAAAAAAAGGGAAGTTTCTATTTAAAAATTAAAGAAAAGCAAGTAGCAATAAAAAGAATAATAGCCATCTCTTATTTATTTATTTTTTTGTGAGACAGAGTCTCACTTTGTCACCCTCGGGAGAGTGCCCTGGCATCACAGCTCACAGCAACCTCAGACTCTTGGGCTTAAGCAATTCTCTTGCCTCAGCCTCCCCAGTAGCTGGACTACAGGCGCCCACCACAGTGCCTGGCTATTTTTTGTTGCAGTTGTCATTGCTGTTTTTTTTTTTAGCTGGGTTCAAACCCGCCACCCTTAAATGGGGCCGGCGCCCTACCCACTGAGCCACAGGCGCCGCCAATATAATAGCCATTTCTATGGACATGGCAGCCTCACCCAAATGTTCTCCCCTCCTCTTGCAGCAGCCCTTTTGAGACAGCCATCTCCCCATTTCAAAGATAAGAAAATGGAGGCTCAGGAACTGAGCTGAGTTATTTGTCACAAGATGCATGCCAAGAATTAAAACCTGTGTATGTCTGATTCCATAGTTTCTTTATTCCAGCTCAACGGAATTATATTTGATATGAAAACATATAGTACACAATAAAAGTGTGTTTTCCAATCTCACTGGTTTTGTCACAGTTACAGCAATGACACAACAGTCATTAATAGTGACATCTAACTCTCCAGGGTCAGACATTTAACATGTGTTAACTCACTAAATGCTTAAAACAAACCAAGAGGTAGTCACCGTCAGTAGCCCGACTTTACAAGTGAAGAAACTGAGAGAAGTAGAGGACCTTCCCCAAGGCGACACACGCAGTGCAGCAGGGACGGGATCTGTGCCGAGGCAGCCTGGACTCAACCCGTGACCGTTACAGCTGCTGCACCGCCTATTCTCAATGCCAGCAAATGGGTGGCTTGCCTCTGAGAAGCCCAGAATGTAAAGCTTTATACAACAGGACTACAAGCTTCATTTCAGGAAAGAGTAAAAAATTGCCAAATTTCCTAGGAAAGGCCCACAGCCAGACGCGAGCTCTAGATGGCACAGCAGAGCACACCTGCTCTTCGACAAACTCCCACGAGCAGCCAGCACTATACGTTTACCTCTAACAGATGTAAAGCCAACAGAGACACACAGACCTTTACTAACAAGGATTCTAGAAAGATCTGAAGGTCAGGACATGACTCCATTGAGGATGTACTGTCTCTTACAAATGTCACTCGTCTTACCCAGTGGTTCCCCCCAATGCCCTCAAAGGATGCGTCAGATTCCCAGAGTAACGGCTCACCACGCAGCAATGGGAGTGTGAGGAGGCCTGGAGAGGAGGGAAGGAAGGCTGGGTTTGAGAAAGGAGGAAAGCCCGGTGTTTCTGAAACCGCCCCCACCCATCCTGTCCTCCTTCCCGAGAATGAATGGTGGAAGGCAAGTACTCCCATCGCAGGGGTCTCAGACTCGACCTCAGGATCACCTTAGCAGGAGAATTTCTATCAAATTCCCAGGTGAGGCTCCTGCTTCTGACCTGGCATGTTGAAAACCACCGCCCTGTCATGGTAATCCCAACCCAACTCCTGCTTAATACCTCCAACCACCAGGGACACGGAAGCGAGGGAGTGAAATTAACAGTGCCCACTCAACAAAACAGGAAAGGACTATTTCATTTGCTGACAAGGAAGGAATGCTTCCAACTGTAAAATTAAAAAAAACACTTTTCGATAGTAAATTCTATACACATTTGTATCTGAAATAAAAGCAAAAGTAACACATTTCACTAAAAAATAAAAAGGTAGGCTCTATTTTTTTTTTTTTTTTTTTTTTTGTAGAGACAGGGTCTCAGTGTACCACCCTCGGGTAGAGAGCCGTGGCATCACACAGCTCACAGCAACCTCTAACTCTTGGGCTTACGCCATCCTCTTGCCTCAGCCTCCTGAGCAGCTGGGACTACAGGCGCCCGCCACAACGCCCGGCTATTTTTTTGTTGCAGTTTGGCCGGGGCTGGGTTTGAACCCGCCACCCTCGGCATATGGGGCCGGCGCCCTACTCACTGAGCCACAGGCGCTGCCCTCTATTTTTTTTTTTTAATAACCACCAGAAAGCCCAGTTCAAACCTGTCCGTGTACAATGTTTATGCCTCATGGGAAGAAAACCCCTGCAGACCCGAGAGCTTACGTGCAGGTTCTGCAAGGACGTTGACAGCCTTAGTGTCAGCTGAGCTCATTTAGCTTAACAAGTCTCTCGCTCCAGTTCACAGTCAGAGGGGAGGTCAATAAAAGCTCCGTAATGTTTTTCCATTGGTCTCCAGACTTTCTCTGCACAAACTGATAAAGGTTGAGCAAGGGTCCACAATGTGGTAGACCCTACCCACCCTGCCTGTTTATTAGAGCTCACTGCAGTTCCCAAGTCAGGCAGCACTTTTTAGGGGAGTTTCTGTGTTTGTCTGGGGTTGTTAAGAAGAGATTTCCCTTCTTGGTTTGTTGCCAATGCACTAAATCTTAGATGTGCAAGAGGCCTTTGAAATCTCTTGGTTTAACTTGCATCAGCCTACATTGTGAGTTACCCAAAGATTATGGTCAGATCTCAGCACGGGGAGTTTTCCTGCAGTGTTCTTGGGAAATGTAAATATGACCGTCTTCAAGACAGAGGTGCAGAAGGAGATTGCCCTGACTTCTCACTGTCAGAGGAACTTTACTTGGGTCTCTGGCCTATTCCTCTCGTGACTTGACTGTTATTTCTAATAAATTCTTCAAAATGATAGAATCTAAACAGTTTTGGGACAGAGTCAAAGACTGATTAACTAATTCATTACCACCACAAAAATAAAGGCTCCATGAAGGGAGGGAAGAAGTTTGTGTTTGTCACCTCCGTGTGCCAGAGCCGACACAGCTGGACCAAATGCTGTGAATGCCCCTGGGTAAATGAACCAGCGAATGAGACGACCACACACATTTGTAGCTGCCAGAGCATTTCTGTAACTTTCCAGAATTGCCCTATATGACGTGTTCTATCACTGAGCAGCCCACGAGACTGCAAAGACACAAGTTTTGACTTCAGACCATAAGGAACTGTGTTTCGTACTGAAAATACTTGCTGGTGATATCAAAGGAACATTTCAAAATCGTCAGAGGAAGCAAAGTATGTTAAGCCATAGATTCAAATATTAAATAAAACATTATTAATGGGGTGAAATTCTTTGAATTCTAATTTTATTTCGATCTTAGCAAAGCTCTCTGTCTAGATGAACACGAAATCCACTCCAATAAGGAACACTTTCCAATAAGGAAAATTGGAGCCTTCGTTAACTCATTTAATACTAGATAGTAATTTTACCACTTAAGAAAAAAAGCCTTTCATTATCGACTTCACTACTAAGGAAGTTCAAACTAATAACCCCCAACAGGTGCTCCATAGAAGGCAACAGGGAAGATTCTTTTACAAACATCCTTTCAGTCATCGCATTCAACAGATGTCACATCAAGGTCATCTAGATATCAGCAGTCAGCCAATTCGGCAACCTTTGAGTTAAATTTAAATTACATGATGCAACAGCTGTAAAGTAAAAGTAAAATTCTAAAACCTAGTACAAGCCTTTCTACATGTGCTAAACAGCTGGAACTGGAGGGAATAAACACTGACTTTAGTACTTAATGGTAGGAAATATATTTCCTAGGCTAGTCAGGAAGACTGTTTGACATAACTGGAGAAAAGGGATATTTATTTCAAGGGACATTGACTATTTCCTCACAGACAGAAAACAAACAAACAAAAGAAAACAACCATAAGATCTGCAAGTGACTTTTTAGAAGTTTCCAAGGAGAGTAAGGATGGTCATTCCATCCTTGACAGATGTCAGGTCTAAGAGCTCCCTGAGGTATAGAAGGGCTCGAATCAAAGTGCAATGTTTACAAGAATGGCTGAAAAGCAGACTGTCACCTGAGCACATTTGCCACTAAAGCCTCCCTGTCCCCTCCCCCTCTATCTCCTGTCCCCTCTCCTGTCCCTTTCATTCTGGAGGGGAAGGTCTGTTTCTGTGTCTCCCAGGCTTTTACTCACTTCTCTTTATACTCCCTCCATCCCTCTCTCTCCTCTGGGGACCATAACATACAATTGAAGTCCCCAATTTTATAGTCCTTGATTGGAAAATTTTATAGTCCTCCCTTAAGAATGCTTGGGTTTTTCTATATGTTTCCATCTTATTTTAAAATACTTTAGAGTTTCCTAATAAATAAAATTGTCTTGAAATAGACAAGATCCAGTCAGTCTTATTCTAGGCCTCCATGAATATCATGGTAAGAAGGACCACAAGCGTGATTTTCACAGACCTAGTGAAGGAATACACAATATAAAAGGCTAGGAATGCTTGGCTATTTAGAAACCCAGTCATGGAATTTTCTTTTTTAAAGACATTATAAAAGAAAAAAAATCCATGGCAGGCTCCTGTAGTCCCAGCTACTGGGGAGGCTGAGGCAAGAGAATCACCTAAGTCCAAGAGCTGGAGGTTTCTGTAAGCTGTGACGCCACAGCACTCTACTGAGGGTGACAAAGTGAGACTCTGTCATTAAAAAAAATAAAAAGAAAAGAAAAAAATCCAATGTAGAAAATATGGGGCAAATAAAGTGAACTGTCATGGAGATATAAAGTGACTCATTCCCAGGACTATTATTACATTGTTCCCATATATAGAATGAAAACCTGAAGCAGAAAAAGCATTTTAAAGGAAAAAAAAAAAAAAACATTTGTCTTAATATAGGACATTTTTCGAAGATAAAGAGAAATTCCATCTCAAGCTCTCATTTGGTTTCAACTATTGATTACCACTTAATTGCTCCTTCCTCTGTTGCTATTGATTTCAAAATCAAAAGGAGGGCTTACCATTTGTTTATCCCTCAAATGCCTGGGGGGAGGAGGGGCTTGGGAGAAGGGGAAAGGGTAGTATTTTCTTGCCTCTGCACCTTCTAGACACCACTTAGACATCCTCAGTGCCAAGTGCCTTAAAGGGGGGTGGGGGGGACACCAGTGTTGATATATGACTGAAACTACTTGCCCTGTTAAAAAAAAAAAAATCCGAGAACAGATGCTATGCTCTGAGCCTCCTTCAGGGCCACTGTCAAGTCCCACCATGGGTCAAAATGCACAATTTTGTTTTTTGATCCTCGGAATCATGTCCTTTAATGCTAAGTCCCATGAGGCTCCCCTGGCTCTGTTCTCCTGAAACTTGAATTCTTAGTCCTCAGAGGCCTTAACTTTGGTCTTCACTCTTACTGCCCTCAAAGACCTGGCAAAGAGACTTCCGAGTACGCCCTCTACTAAAGTTAATGCAGAAAATCACTCACACCCTTGAACACTGAAAGTTAGAACCTGGAATTGATCAGGTTCTTTCACCGACAGTTTGAGGAAAATACCGAGGTAAACTATTCCTCAAAATGGTATCTCAGCTTTCCTACACAACAACAGTCAACTGATCCTTTTCTTTTTAAGAAGCAATGACCCTCCTTGAAACTAAGATAAAAAATTAAACCCTTCCAATTTTATCTAATTTTCTCTTGAATTAAATTCGGATACCTATAACGTGAATGCAACCTTGTGACAAAGTCCTTCCCTGCTACACTTTGCCACCTCTAAGAAACTTCTAGATAGAAATGAGAATCCGCTCCATCTCCTCCAAATAAACTCAGTTACCAATGTTAACAGGAGGCAGAAGAAAGTAAAATAAAACTCAAGTAATTCATGTATTTTACTGTAAATGCTCATGCTACCCCCAAGTTAATCTTATCCGAATTTCTGGCAAATTAAAAACAAAAACAAAACAAATGAAAAGATTACCTCTTACCTTGTAGCTAGGCGACTTCCTAACTAAACAACTTGCTCATTCCAACCTCAAACTCAGAATTGAAGTTTGTCTCAGCAAAATAACAAATTTAATGGGTCTGTAGAAAGCTTCGAATATAGTGGAACCACCAGTGTTACATCCACGCATGCCAAAGATTTGAAGGCCTTTACCATTTAATGATGGAATCATTGGTTTGACTCTCCAACAATTAAGAAGATAGTAAGTCTGTGGCTAACAGCAGCTCAACTCACACCTTCATCTGCAGGTTCTTTTGTTTCACTCCCATTTTAGAAGTCACCTGTCCCTTCACCCAACACTTTTCTACAGGGAAGAAATTGCCACCGTGGTTAACCTGGCTTCCTTGGGAAATACTTCCTATGGTTTGAATTATTTCTCTTTTAAACATTTATAATCGAAAGTTTCTGTTTCTTGGGTCCAGGCAGCCATCATCATTCACCCGGTTCAGTCCTGAAAGGAATCAGCCAACCAGTGTTTCCCTCTCAGCCTCCGATACCCTTCCTAACAAGCATCTATCTTGTTACACTTTCTGTTTTCATCAAGGAATTCTCAGTAGGCTTTCTTTCCCCTCATAAATGAGAGTTGTGTAATCAGTTACATCTAGTCATTATAGTGCTCACCTCCTAAGCCTGAAGCAAAGAAAACATCCTAGGAGACGTTAACTAGTTAGCCATAAAAACACAGTAAAGCAGAGAGTCTAGAAAACTGTGCTACGGTCTTTAGCTTTCTCTCAAGGAGTTGGACCTTAACCTTCACTAAGTCATCAAGTGGAAAGTAAAGAGTGAAAGGTTTTGTTTTGTTTATAAAGACAGAGTCTCACTCCGTCGTTCTGTTGCTCAGGCTAGAGTGCAGCGGTGTGATCGTAGTTCACTGTATCTCCGAACTCCTGAGCTCAAGAAATCCTCCCACCTCAGCCTCCCGAAGTGCTGGGATTACAGGTGTGAGTGCCACAGTGCCGCGTAAGTGGAGTTTCTTGTTTCTTTACATCAATGTCATTGAAATGTGGCATAGAAATAACTCTCTACATCTCCTTTCCAACCACTTTGCTAATTTAGAAATTCCAGAAAGAAATAGCTCTCCTGAGTGAAACCCTTTTTTAGCCCTAAAGTAGCTAGATCATGTGACAATTTACATTTTCTATGTAATTCAATAAAAATCACTTAGTGCTAACCCCTTTTTCTCTTGATCTTTTCCGTGTCCTTGGGCTTAAAAGCTTTTAGGAGGAATATATCACTAAGGGAAAATGTTGAATTTTGCTCTAATTCTGTATTTTACATTGACCAAGAGTTGTTCGCTATATCAGTTAAATTTCTGGGTCTTAATATAGTATACAAAAGTTAACTTTCTTATCCAAAAGTAATGGTGTTAATACATGTCCTGTTTTCTTAATGAGATGCTAATAAAAAGGAAATAATACTGTGAACTTTCTATGGCTATGAAAGCTATTATATTTTTTCATTTCAATTTGACGAGCACAGAGATGGCCAACCACCATTCAAGACACTAACCCAGGAAAGAGAGGTGTAGAGTTGACCAAGACATAGTTCCTGGAATTTCTAAGCGTCATTTACATTTGGGGGTTTAAAAGAGCCTTTAAAATCAGAGACGTGCAAGTCTTGTACATGGAAAACTACAAAATACTATTAAAAAATAGTAAAGAATATGTAAATAAATGGAAAGGCCTTCCATGTTCATGGAACAGAACATCTAATATCAAGATGGCATACTCCCCAAATTATTCTATAGTTTTAATCTGTATTAAGGATAGCAATACCTGTCAAAATTCCAGCTGCCTTTTTCACAGAAATTGACAAGCTGATTCTAAAATTTATATGAAAATACAAGAAATCCAGAATAGGTAAAACAAAACCAGGCATGGGGAACATGCCCACCGTTCCAGCTACTTGGGAAGCTGAGGTGGGAGGATCACTTAAACCTAGGTGTTTGAATCCATCCAGGGTAGCTTAGAGAGACTTCTTATCTATAATAAATAAATAAATAAGAATAGCCAAAACATTTTTAGAAAAACAAAACTGGAAGACTGATACTTCCCAATTTCAAAACTTACTACAATAAAGGTATAGCAATCAAAATAGTGTGGTACTAGCAGATATGTCGATGGAATAGATTTGATTGTCCAGAAATAATCCCTTACATTTATAGCCAATTGATTTTGGGGGAAGGAACTAAGACAATTCAATGGGGAAAGACATCTTTTTAACAGATGGTGCTTGGACAATTTGATACCCATATGCAAAAGAATGAATTTGGATACCTACCTCACACCGTGCACAAAAATTAATGTGAAATAGATGATACCCCTAAATGTAAGAGCTAAGCTCTAAAATTGCCAGAAGGAAACATAGGGGTAAACCTTGTTGACTTTGGGTTAAGCAATGGCTCCTCACACATGACAACATCTAATTCACAAGAAACCAAAGTTATATGTTTAAGTTGGAAACCAACTTACATGTTTCAAAGGTCACCATAAAGAAAGTGAAATGATAGCCCACAAGATGGGAGAAAATCTTTGCAAATCCTATGTCTGACAAAGAGCTTGTATCCAGAATACAGACCAATGCCAGAGCCTCGTCCATCCTTCAAAGCAATTTTGGAATTCTTTCTCTGGAATGGCCATGATAGCTGTCATTGAATTACCCTTGATGTCCTGAATGTCCTTTCAATATTTCCTTTTCCTTCAGGTAAAGAAAAAAGTCACCAGGCCCATATCAGGTGAGTAGGAAGGGTGTTCCAATACAGGTATTTGTTTACTAGCTGAAAGTTCAATCACAGACAGTGCCACGTGAGCTGGTGCAGTGTCATGAGGCAAGAGCCATGAGTTGTTGGCCTAGATTTTCAGTTAAGATTTTCCAAACTGTTTCTCTATTGATGTTTACATGGTCTGCTATGCTTCTCACAGTCAGCCATCAATTTTGACACACAATTTGATAAATTTTCACTGTATTTTTGTCAGTTATGCTCATTCCTGGCTATCCTGATCTTTCTTTATCAAGAACACTTTCTTCCTTTTCAGAAAAATGTTTAATCTGTTTGTACACTCCTTTTTCTTCACAGCTTTATACCAACATACTTGGACTAAGACATCTCTGATTTCACTCCCACTCTTGCCAAGTTTAACAAGAAATTTAATGTTTGTTCACTGCTCTAATTCAAGCTCTGACATTCTCCCAATGGCACACAAAAACATGCAACAATACCGAATGCCATTCACCAAGATGGTGCCTCACATGGACATGAACACAAGGTTACAAAACCTCACCAAGTTGTTTGCGCAGTGCTGCTAACGTAAGTACACTATGACAAGTTCTCAGACTTAATTGTCAGATCTCATATAAAGAACTCTTATGCTCAACATAAAAAGACAAGTGACTCAATTTTAAAATAGGCAAACAATTTGAGTAGACATTGCCTGAAATGTATACAAATGACCAATAAACACATGAAAAAATATCATTATTCATTAGAGCAATGCAAATCAAAACCACAATGAGACACAGTTTCACACCCACCGGAATGGTTAAAATCACAAAGACAACAATAATAAGTGTTGACCAGGATGTGAAAACAATTAGAACCCTCATACATTACTGGTAGAAATGAAAAATGGTGCCACCATCTCGGAAAACAGTTTGGGAGCACCTCAAAAAGGTAAACAAAGTTATCATAGGACCCAGCCATTCCACTACCATTTGGTGTATACCTAGGAGAAATGGAAAAATTTGTCCACACACAAACGTAAACACAAATGTTCACGGCAGCATCAGTCATAATAGCCCCAACGTGAAAATAACCTAAATGCCTACCAACTGATGAAATAGATATATAAAATATAGTATAGCCACAAGATAGAATATTATTTAGAAATAAAAAGGAATGAAGAGCTGATACTGTAACATAAAGAAACTTTGAAAATGTTACGGTAAGTTTTTGAAAAGTCACAAAAGGCCATGTTACATGATCCCCTTTATATGAAATGTCCAGAAAAGATGAACCTATAGAGAGAGAAATAGGTTAATGGCTGCCTAGGATTGGCAGTGGGAGGTGGAGGGAGAAATGCTAAGGAGTGTGGGTTTTCTTTTTGGCGTCATGAAAACATTCTGGAATTAGATAGTGGTGATGCCTGCACAGCTCTGTGAATGCACTAAAAACCACTGAACTGTACCTTTAAAATGAATGAGTTGTATAATATGTGACTCATGCCCCAACGATGCCATTTTAGAAAAACATAGCAGATAATAGAGTGCGACAGACATTCATAAAATAAAACTTCAGAGATTAATATAAACTTCAGGTTGCGAGTTGTAGGATTTCTGCTTTAATTTGCATAGTGGATAACATGTTGTGATCTGCCTGGTTTTTTAAAGTCTAATCTTGCTGGGAAAAACTTTTTAGGTGATTATTATGTGGCTTGTGAGATGTCTCACAAAGTTTCCCAATGCCTCCCAGCAATCTCTCATATAAAATTAAAGTACAAGTCATTCAGCCAGACATCGAAGCCTGGGACAAAACTACCCAAGAATGACCATGGTTTTATTTCCAGTTCACGTGTTTCCATGAGGTTCTTTTAGTGCCATTGAATCTTGACATCTAAATTGTCTCGTTGCCTTATTTTCTTATTTCTTATTTTCACCCTGGGTAAGCACTGTTCATCCCTAAGAGTGACCCCGACCTGAAAGTTTCATTTGACAGGAACTAAAGTAACACCATTACGATGGATGCCAAATTCTTCATTTAAACATGTCACACGGCTAGAGCAGTTATGGGCTGTCATAACACCTGAAAATCAGATAGATATCTTGATGAAGATGAGTAATCGCTCAAACACGTTTCATGGGAATAGGAAATATTGGGGCTGGATTCATCCCCTTCTCGCTACGCAGCTATTCATTATAGCTGAAGATCCTTACTCCAACTGATTAAAGATAAGAAAACCAGTTAGAAAAGATGGTTGCTAAATCAAAAGCCTTCAAAGAGGCAAAAAAAAAAAAAAAAATCTCTCAGCAAAGGACAGGCAAAGTAAGTCTGTTCTGGGTGGAGATCTGGTTACATTTCAAAATCCAAAGTAAAATGTTTGGATCATTTGGATCAAAATTTCAGCCACTTTAGCCTCCATTTCAGATATTAAGAATTTTGTCACTATCATTATTCTCTTTCTCTCTCACACACACATAAATGGGAATTTTTTTCTCTCTTTAAGCTAATTTCTACTTTCAAAAGCCGAAGATTCGTATTTCCTTTTTATCAGCTACTGTTTTAGTAAAGCCTTATTGGCGGTAGTGGTTCAATAACTGAAGGTCATGTTCATCACTTTATAGCCTTATTCTTTCGAGCTTGACAGAGAGTTCCAAGACCCAAGCCACTATTGCTTTCCTGTTTTGTTTATCTTAACCTAACAGGATTAATGAAGAAAATAAAATACTATATGGATAGAGGGAATGAAAACAAAAACACTGATAATAGGCAGCGCCTGTGGCTCAAAGGAGTAGGGAGCCAGCCCCATATGCTGGAGGTGGCAGGTTCAAACCCAGCCTGGCAAAAATAAACAAACAAACAAACAAAAAAACCCAACAACACTGATAATAGTGAGAGGTGTCAGAAGCATCTTTGTAACAACATAGTAAGGAGGGGGGAAATATGTTCCATTTTACAGAGAAACAGAATCGCCTACTTATTCTGAGAAAACAAGGATAAATATATGATTACTAGTAGGAGTTATACTAGCCAGAAGGAATTGAGATTCATTCCTTTGGTGAGAAATGTATTCACTACCCTGGTTTAACCATGATACGGTCCATTTATGCAGCTCCCTGCAACAACATCTACCGCGGGTAATCAGTTCCCTCACTGACACACACCGAGCATTACGGTACATCACGTCCATCCACAGGTGAGTGGACAAGCAGAATGTGGTACAGATACAATGGAATAGTATTCAGCCTCAGAAGGAAGGAAATTCTGACGCACGCTACAACATGGATGAACGTCGAGAACATTCTGCTAAGTGGAAGAAGCCAGCCACAAAAAGACAAAGACTATATGATTACACTGAAATGAAGTGGTTAGTCAAAATCATACAGACAGAAAGCAGAGCGATGATTACCAGAGGTGGAGGGAGGGGCAGGGAGTTATTATTTAATGGGTTCAGAATTTCAGTTTTATCAGATAAAAAGAATTATAGAGGTGGATGGTGGGGATAGTTGTACCAAATAATGAATGCATTTAACACCGCTGAACTGTACATTTTAAAAAGGGTTAAGATGGCACATTTTATACGTATTTTGCCACAATAAAAAGTACCATCACACAAAAAATGCAACTTGAGAATGTGAATAATTAAAATAAGCATCGCCATCAAAGATATAAAAATTCGACAGTAATTTATTACAGCATAACTTGTAATAGAGAAAAAAGTAAAGATAATGCTTATATCTACAACTATATGGGAATGATTAAGCAAATTAAGGTAACACTTTGATAGGATATGATGTAACCATTAATGTAATATTGAAGTAAAAAGGTAAAATAAAAATGTCATGTAAATATGTTCTAAATTATATATAAATAGCTCATTTGATTATTAATACTGGTTATCTCTCTGGATAGTAAAGTTATAAGTGATTTTATTTTCTTTTTTATGTACTTGCTTTGTTCTCAAATTTGTTATGTTGCTTTAATAATTAGAAAAATATTTCACTAATTCCTCTTAAATTCTATTGACAATAAATTGATGGCATTATCTGTTCCAATTAAGAAAAATACACTTTAGGCTTACCACCTGTATCTCAGGCAGCTAGGGTGCCAGCCACATATATGGGAGCTGGCAGGTTCGAATCCAGTCCGGGCCTGCCAAACAATGACAACTACAACCAAAAAATAGCCAGGCGTGGCAGGTGCCTGCAGTCCCAGCTACTTGGGAGGCTGAGGCAAGAGAATTGCCTAAGCCCAGGAGTTTGGAGGTTGCTGTGAGCTGTGATGCCATGGCACTCTACCCAAGGCCATAGCTTGAGACTCTGTCTCAAAAAAAAAAGAAAGAAAGAAAGAAAGAAAGAAAGAAAGAAAGAAAGAAAGAAAGAAAGAAAGAAAGAAAGAAAGAAAGAAAGAAAGAAAGAAAGAAAGAAAGAAAGAAAGAAAGAAAAATACACTTTAAAAGGAAAACGCGTTTTAACAGTTGTATGGCCAAGATGGGTGTTTTACTCTGCTGCTGTTCACTATGTCAGAGCCAAGTATGAAATTCCTAATTAGTGGGAGAAAATTCTATGGCTTATTCCCAAGTGGGAACATTTCAAACGCAGATCCTTTCAAATTGCCTTTCAGGCAGGTCATCAGTTTTTATCACCTGAGTCTGTCTTCCTTACCTCGTTATTAATTCCAGTACTAATTCCAATATAAATCTTTCTGCTGATGACTGGGAATGATGACTCTTATCAGGCAAGCACGGAAGTGGGGTGTACTCCAAGCTGTGGGCTATCTAGTGAGTTCCACACCAGTGTATCACCCGCCCTGTTCTCTGATCCCTCACACACAGGTGCAAGTCCTCCCCACCAGGGAAATTGCGAGTCATGAGGCTGCACTGCTGGATGAGGGATGGAAAAGAGAGGAAACAAAATACAGCTTAGAGTGGGCTCCAAGGTAAACCATTCAGCACATAGATTTAAAAGAGAAACCAGGTTTCAGTAGGAAAATGCATGTTCTCCAGCAAAATGCTTTCACCAGGATACAGAAGCAGCCTTCTCAGGCTCAGAACGTTTTTGTAGGAACTTCCAGAGAATCTGAACCCTGTGGGGAGGTTCCCGCAGGGCGGTGCACCCAAGAAGGGGTCCCCTCCCCACCCTTTACCCTACATCTCTTCATCCATGTCCTCTGTAATAAACTGGGAAACCTCTCTGCCTTGTCTTGGCTGCTCCTGGCTCCACTAGATTTGGAGAGAAGAGAATAAAAAAGACACGGGCAGAGCAGCACTTCTGGACCGTCATGGGTTGGCAGCTGCCAGTTTGAGAAGACTTGGCAGTCGGCAGTCCTCCCCCGCTTACCATTTCTCATACCATTTAATAAGAAGGTGATCGTGATGATTCGGCTGATTTATATACAGCAGCTGGAAAGCAACGCCCATTTTGGAGGTGCCTGTGAGGTAGATGTGCATTGTGCTGAACACCAAGATGCAGGACAGAGGACACACAAGGACCCTGCCAGGGACTGTGGGAAGCACAGTGTCAGCAGCAATAAAAAGGAGAATGCAAAATAATTGACGTGAAGAGAAAAAGGCAGGGAGCCGTGGGGAGACACCATTAGATAGAAAACCAGGAAATGGACGCAGAGACGGTCCCAGGGAGGGAAATGGGTGTCTGGATAGGCAGACACCAGCTTTCTCCTGCCTCTATTTTCTCCCCACAGGCTGAGGTGGATCTGTTTGTGTGGCTTCCCACTGTCACATCTCTGTCTGGGCCACAGAGCTTGCCTCCTGCCCGCTCCAGGCCACCTCTGCCACTTGCTAGTTGACTCTGCTTTTTCTAGAGTCGAGTGACCTCTCCCTGAGAAGACCATCCCACAGGGCAGGAATCCAACAGCTGCTCCAACAACACCCCTGCGATGAATTGTCCCTCAGCATCCTTGAGTCCCCTGTAGAAAGGAAACTTCTGTGTTACCTGAGGGAAAAATGTTTCCGTATTCTCATTTTTTACCATAACAATTATGATAATCATTACACTCTACCAAAGTACCTAGCAACGTGCCTGCATAGATGATGTATCTAGAGTAAATGAACAAGTATTCCATAAAATAATTATAATTGTTCAATAGAAACATAATATTTTACAGCAGTCAAATATACAATACTTTGGGTTTTGGCTTCCAAATCACTTAACAAAATTGAGACCCCCAACAAGATGTGCTACATTTATTTGGTAATTTTGTTTGCTCCTTGATAGCATGTGTGGACTAGAGGCAATTTTAGATTGGCTGTGAGCACAACTGCCTACAGTATAAAGAATTTGTGGGTATGGGTATATAGGGGAAATCACAGAAGGTTTGAGCTATTGGATCTGATTACCATACAGCAAGAACATGGTGAAGTTAGCTGTCTGCACAGAGGCGCCTCACGGAGGCGCCTCACTTGTTGGTCACTCCGTGGAGACCAGCACATGCAGATGGCCTTAACATGGGGCAATCCTTTTCAATACCTTTAGAATTCTTTTTTTTTTTTTTTTTTGGCAAAGCCGGGTTGGAACCTGCCACCTCCAGTATATGGGGCCAGCGCCCTACTCCTGTGAGCCACCGGCGCTGCCCTACCTTTAGGATTCTACTGAGTGTTAGGAAGAGTTCCACTCTGGGAGAGGGGTAATCTTCATGCCATCATGAAAATAAAAGGTGCTGATACAACAAGGTTTGGAAGAAATATAGAAAGGTTAATTTGCATGTTGTGACAGCGAACCAGAAGGCAGTCAATAAAATTTGCCTGAAATTTCTGGTTTTACTTTGAAATATCCACACCCATGACTGTTCTCCTCCCCCCACCCCCATAATATCAATATAAGGTGATAAGAGCTGATAAGCAACGGTGCTGGGGGCAGATGAGGCTCATTCTTTTTTCTTCGCTCTGTTGACCTTCCACCTTTCATTGTCTTCCTTGCCTTGCCCAAAAGATGTAGCCACACCAAAACAGACCTTGCCTGTGAGCACAGCGTCAGTCTCCCTCACAAGAGACACTGCGGAAAATCTTTTGATAAGCTGGTCTTATGGCCGCGCCTGGCGTCTCCTTATTGCTGAGATGAGGGTAGGAACCTTTTAAGGGCAAAAGTTGTGTCCGTCGTCGTGTTAAACCTCTTCTGTTAATGATCAGCGGGTACATCCACGTTTGTCCTGTCACGGAACGCTGCTTTCCCAATTTTTAGAACAAACTGCTGACTCTCATTAATGATGATTATTAATATCATTTTTTTTCTAAGATTAAACTTTAGAATGCTTACAGCTTAGGCCCTTTCCCCAGTGAAAGATTTCAGCCCAAACATACATCTCTGTTAAATTGGAATTGGTGCCTAGGAGCAAAGTCACTTGTGCATAATTTTGTAGGAACTCAAAAACATGTTTGAGTAAACAAGGCAGGAAGGGGCAGGCCTGATTTTGCCATTTGCCACCTCACGAAAGAGAGGCTGTGTTACTTTTATGTATAGGGGGACCTTCCCAAACCATCCCAAGGGGACTCAATGATGATGCTTGGATTTCTCTGATTGCTTAAGAATCATGGGGCAGGTGGGTGAGTCACTTGGCAGGAACAGAAGGAGGAAAAAAATCTGCTCACATAATAGGAGAAATGAGAATGGACCGTAGAGACGTTTCTGAAAGGCAGAATGGGGAAGGGTGTACTGGGGCGGCTACACAATAAGCACTTTGTAAACAGCATTTCACTTAATCTTCCAAAGAACCCTATGAAGTCAATATTATTTTCATTTCATAATTGAGAAAAATAACGTTAGGGATAATAGGTCATTTGTCTCAGGCTATAGAGCTGGTTAGTAGAAAGAGCTGAGACTTGAGCCCAGAGGTGTTTTGCTTCAAAGTCCATATTCTTCCTACTTTGCCGCCATGGTCAGGTTTGGAAGCCCGAGGAAGACTCACATACGATGCTTGAAAATTGATCTTCTGGGAGTAAGATCATCCTCAACAGGTGCTGAGCAGACTGGGTGCCTGAGTGCGGATCATTTTAAGGGAATTTACATTTTCAGCCCCTTTCTCTTTCTTGGTATTCTGGACTTCCAGAAACTTTTCTGGGCCATACACAGATTCCTTTCCCTACAGTGTCTATCTCCAACATCCCAGATTACCTGAGGGAATATGCTCTCTAGTGATTACTGCTTTTAGTTTTCTGCTCCCGTAGTAAGTGTTCTTTAGTTATGCAAAGCTGCTTTCTGATACTGATGGTGAAAGGCCTAACCAAAATGTCCAGTTGACACACTATGATTGCTTCATACTCTTATACTATTCTAAACCATTTTACCCGGCTCTTGGAATCTTACCCTCTTCTGCATAAGCTGTGGTGTTAACCAATTGTCATTTTACAAGTTCTGGTAATAAGCACGGAAGGAAAATCCTCTTCATGCAGCAAAAAACATCAACGGAGGTTTTGCTGTTTTTTTTTTTTAAATCCTCCTTCTCGGGGGTGGTCCACTGTCTTTCTTTCCTAAGGTTTTTTTGTGTGTGTCTTCTCTGTTTCTTACTCTTTTCATGATTTGTTTCTTGATCTTTCCAGAGAATAGTTTTTTCTTTCATTGATCGAGTGTCTTGGTTTTGGTTTACTTCTCTATTAATGTCTGCTGTTATCTTTATTAGTTAATATAAATCTTTGGCATTTTTTCCTAAGTCTCTTGGTTTGTATGTCATTGTGTGATAAATACATTTCATGTACCCTGTTGGGGGTTGTTTGGTTTTTCTCCTAATTTTGTTATGTGTGATACTGTTTGGTTTTGGTTTTGGTTACTAAGAAGTTTGCAGTGTTCTCCTTTGTGCCTCTTTTTAATGCAGATTTAAAGCATCTTCAAATTTCCAATTTACTTCCATCAGGGGAGATTTTTGTTGTTAATTTTATCGTTACTGTATTTGGATGGGTGATATGCTCTGTATGATTTCTGCCTTTTCAACTGTGTTGACCTATATTTTGTGACCCAGTTAAGTTTTGAGAATATCCTGTGTTTGTATGAAAAACGTAGAACATTTAGTCCCGTCTGGGGGTGCACAGAATGCACGCAGATGTGCCTGTGCGGTTACATCACATACACGTTACTTCAGATCACTGGTAATGGTCTGAGTACCCCCACCAGCCCTATCGGCTTCTCCCAGCCTCCGCTTGGAATAGTTGCAAGCTCTCATAGCCCTTTCGCAGATGAAGTTTACTAAGTGTAGCGTATAAGGGTTTGAACACAATAATTAAGAAAATGCCATGAAGGCTATGTTAACCAGTTCGGTGTAAATATTTCAGACTGTATATGGAACCAGCACATTGTACCTCATGATTGCATTATTGTACACAGCTATGATTTAATAAAAAATAAATAAACTTTGGGAAGAATCTTCGTTTCTGTATTTCTACAAACGCTCAATGGGAGGGAGGGGGTTGTGACGATTTAGAAGCAAAGCTGAATAATGGATAATAAGACCTAAGAAGTAGTTTGGCGACCAGGCCAAGTCATTTCCTGGGGTTCTATTCCCTCATCTAAAACTCGAGGTGGTCATATCTGCTCTGCAAACACTGCAAGGTGTGTCCCAAGAAGTCGGGAGATAATGCGACCAACATAAAGTGATAAATTAAAAAAATATATTTTAGCAGTGGCTACTAATATGTAGACACATTCGTAGGAGGAAAAGATAACGAAGTGAAACGGCTAACACAGGCGCCAAGCAGGGCTCGGATTCTATTGGTTTCCTTTCCTGTCCCTTAGGGGACACCCTCTCTCCTGCCTGGAGACACCACCGCCCAATAACGTCAGTCTTCCTCCCCGGAGCCGCAGCCGGGAACCTGCCTGCCGAGCGGGCGCGGCGGGAGAGCGGGGACCTGCCGGCGGCTCAAACTCGTGCTCCTGCGCGGGCGCCCCGGGCGGAGCGTGCTCGCTGCCCGCGGCTGCAGCCGGGGCTGCCTGGCAAGCGCTGCCCCGATGCTCCCTAACCGAGAAGCTCTCTCCCCGAGCTCCCCGGTGCCCAGGGCGAAAGAGTCCTGGCCATGGCGCGAGCGAGCTGGGTCTTCAAGGTCCTCTGCGCGCTCAGCAGGCAGCCGCGGCGTCACATCTCAGTTCTGCCCTCGGCAGAGAAGAGAGCGCCGGGTTGCGGATGCAGGTTTGCTGAGAAGATGCTCTACCGCTCCCGCGCCTCCGGTGAGGGCCACCGAGCGCAGGCCTGGCCGCCCCGGGCCCGGAGCCCGCGCCGCGCGTCTCTGCGCCACCCGCCTCCCCGCGTCGTACCTCCCCAGTGCACCCTCCCGCCTCGGTCCAGGCCCAGGTTAATTCCCTGCCCCTGCCCCTGAGCACACCCACGTTCTCCAGCCACGACCCTTCCATCCGTCTCCCCGGAGTCCAGCTTTCCCAGGAGTAACCTCCCAGCCCCTAGGGCAAGGTGGCAGGATGGAGGGAGCGGGGCGAGGAGGGAGATTGTGCACGTTTCAAAGGCATCAAAATCAGCTGCCAAAGCTAAAAGGGTTTGCTTTCTTCGGTTTCTGACAAACAATGCAGTGGGATGCTGCCCGTGCCGCCGGGCCCCGGGCTCACTTTGTTCCTGGTGCAGAGTTCCGGACGCAGCCCTGCTCCGCTCACCCCGGCTCCTTCGCCCCCAAGCTGAAGTCCGCAGCCCGGTGGATGCTGCGCGCAGCCTCGCCTGGGAGGCTCAACGCCGGCTTAGGCTAAAGCTCCGCAACTCGCACCTCTGCTCCTCAGTTTATAGGGCTGCCCCGCCACCACCACCAAAAGACAAGCCCCTTCCGTAGTGCGGGGATCCCGGCCCGAGCGCGGGGGAGGGCGCCTCCCCATCCCCTCCTCCCCATCCCCGCCTCGGCTCGGGGTTTACTGCAGCAGCCGGAGGTGACAGCGACGCCTGAGCCGCCTCTGTTGCTCTGGGAGCCCAGGCGTCCCCCGCAGCCCGAAAGCGCCCCTGCTGAGAGTCTGGTCCCCGGGGAAGTGCGGAGGAGCTTCAGGAAACCAAATTGTAAAATGGGGGGGCCTGCGAGCTGCATCGCTCCCTGCACTAGCCCAGCCGCCCAGGACTAAGAGCGGCCGCGTACGAGAACTTGGGACCGTAGAGCCTGGGGGAGGGGAGTGGTGCAGCCCGCGTCCTGGTCTGGAATGAGTAGCTGGGAGCGTGCGGTTGCACACAAGTTTGCGTAGGAGTGTTTTCCTTTTGTCAATAATTAATCACCAGGATCGGTCTGCCAGAACTGGAGTTTTAGCAATAGTCCAGAGGGCGGAGCCGAACACCCTACTCCGGGCGGCCCGGCGGTGCCCCGCGCAGAGGGAAGCTGGCGGCCGCCGGGGAGGAGCCGCAGCGCCAGGGCTCACCTAAGCCACCAGGAGAGACGCCGACCAGGAGGTAAGCATCTTCCAGACCGTGCACTTGCTGCAAAGCAGCTTTAGTTGTTTAGAATTCCCATCTTTACCCGGGGGGGGGGGGGTGGTGGAATGCATACTGATTTCTAAATCATTCAAAAATGGATTATAATTTCAATTTGTGATTACATTTACTTTTTACTATGTTGGAAACTAAGATGTTTCCCCCATCAGAAGCCAGACTTTACCATTGAAACTTTCCAAGCCAAAAGAAGATAAACTTACTTGACTAGTTATTTTCAATAGTAAACCTTTGGGTAGTTCAGTATTAACCGTTCAGTGAAGTGCCACAGATGGGGGCTTGGTTTCCTTCTTAAATGTTCATCTTTATCTAGTGGCATCATGCTTTTGCCCATAAGCTAGTTTAGGCAAGGGTACACACACGAATCAATTTAAAAAAAAAAAAAGGAGAATTTCTACAAAGAAATACATTTTGACATTTTCTCCTGATTATTAAGCAGTGTGCATTTTCTCAAAGATGCTCAAGTAATCATTTATAAGTAAACAAACTTCTACACCTGAAGAGAAATGTATAGTTAACTTTGCCATGGGGGTGGAGAAGGTGGGGAGCCGACAGAGAGCTGTGTTTTAGATACCAAGTGAGATTTTACATGTGTTTAAGCTAAAGTGACAGTCAACTGGTTGTCAATTCATGCACAAGCCCAGATCATGATCAAATAAAGAATTTTAAGATGGCTCAGAGCCTGTAGCTGCCTGAGTAGGGTGCTGGCCACATACGCTGAGGCTGGCGGATCAAGCCCCACCTGGGCCTGCTAAACAATGATGTAGCAGGTGCTTGTAGTCCCAGCTACTCGGGAGGCTGAGGCAAGAGAATGGCTTAAGCTCAAGAGTTTGAGGTTGCTGTGAGCTGTGATGCCACACACTCTACTGAGGGCAACATAGTGAGACTTTGTCTCAAAAAAAAAAAAAAATTCAGAATTTTAAATTAAGTCTTAGACTGCGTGGTACAATAGTTATCTTGAATTAAACAAAAATAAGAAATACATGATGGTTTTTGCTAGTGAACCTTTAAAATGTAGGCATAAACCGGTTAATATTCTAAGACCTTAATTTCCGCATCTGAATTATTCCTATGCTTTAAGAACAGCCATCATTTTAATGTCTGTTTCAATGGCTATGATGGCTTTATAGATAACTAGACCAAAAACAACAAACTCTAGCAGGAAATATATGGTCACTTTCATTATTCAGGTATTTCTATACAACTCTTTAATGAAAATTAAGAATGTTTTGTCAAACCAAATGCATGGACGTTCTAGGGAATCTGGATATGAAGTTGAAAGCAACCAATCCTCCATCCTTATTGGTTTGCTTAATTTGTTGTTTGTAAATTTGCAATAACTTTTATAAAAATTGTCCTTCATAATTTGACCGCCAATTTTATATCCACTATGTCGGTATAAACTATTTCACCACCACATGTACAAGAAACAAAATGTTCATCAAAAATTGTCCAAATGGGGCTCAATTTCCAGAATGGCGATATGGAGAGAGCTTTGTGGACCCACTTGTTACTAAACAACAGTAGCTGGTAAAAATTACAAATAAACAATCATTTAAAGCCCCTGGAAATTGTCCTGAGGAAATTCAACAAATGAAGAAATATTCATTCAAAACATTCTTCTATATTGCAGTAAGAACTGTAAGAATTTATGATATCAAAGCCAAAACCCATTTCCCTACAGCTGGGTGCGGTAGTGTTTCACTCTGGCTGGTCAGTTCTCCACCTTGGGTAGAAGCCACCGAGAACGTAAAGCTCCCTCTCAACCTAGACCCCAGTCTAGAGTCGTATAGAAACCCTGGGACAAGTAGGCCATGGGCATTTCTCATCCCCCCTCCCCAGCTTTATTTATGTTGCAGAGGCTCTATTTCAGGCCAAAGCAACTGAGAGTTATGAAACTCTTTTTCTCCAACCTCTCCACCAAGCTTAAGGCAAAAGATGAACTCAACAACAAACACTCAAAGAATCCACTTTAAAGGGGGCAAAGATAGATATTTTTCCAAAGAGGATGCACAAATGCCAATTCCCACATGAAAAGTAGGTTAGTTGCATTAAGGAAATGAATCCAAACTATACCTTAATAGTATACCACTTCATACCCACTAAAATGTCTGTGACTATGAAAACAGATAATGGTGAGTATTAGAATACACTCATGGAAATTGGAACCATCATATATTGCTAGTGGGAATGTAAAATGGAAGAAATCCTCAACATGGAGTTGCTAAATAGCCAAGCAATTTCACTTGTAGGCATATATTCAAGAGAATTGGAAAGTGAACTTGAACACGAATGTTCACACCACACTATTACTCCTAATAGGCAAAAAGTAGAAACAACCCAAGTGCCCACTGAGCGATGAAGGGGCAAATAAAATGTGGTAGGGAATGGAACGATTAAGTATCACTCAGTAATAAAAACAGATGTAGGGATGTGTGCTATAATATAGATGGACATTGAAAAGACTGTGCTTAGCAAAAGAAGACCACATGGTCTCTGAGTCCACTCACATAACATGTCCACAGTAGGCAAATTTTGTATAGATTAGTTGTCACCTAGGGCTTGAGTAAAAGGTGAAGTTGCAGAGAATGGGGAATGACTGCTAATGGGCACACGGTGTATCTGGGGGGATGATGCAAATGGTCTAAAATTGACAATGATAATGTTTGCAAACATATGAATACATTAAAAACCACTCAATTCTGTACTTCAAGCAGGTGAATTGTATGGAATTTTATCTCAATAAAGCTGTTTTTAGCAAAAGTATTCAAAGTACTAAAAGAACAAATGGGTTGAAAACTAGGCCAATAGTTTTTTGTTTTTTTGTTTTTTTGGCCAGGGCTGGGTTTGAACCACCACCTCCGATCTATGGGGCTGGCGCCCTACTCCTTTGAGCCGCAAGCACCACCCAAGGCCAATAGTTTTTATGAGGCTTTTTTCTCAAGGGCCACACTGAAATACATGAAATAATTCAGAGTGGCACAAGGAACTCACAGCTAGCCCAGTGACTCACGTATGTTTACATACCTGCCCAAGTTTTGTTTTTCCATTTAGAAATAATTTAAATGTCATCAGTATAGTCCTTCAGTAAATTTTCTTGCAATACTGTATCTTCTGGGCTCCGTCCACTCAGCACATTACCAGGACTTGTGAGGCCTTGTTTCTCCTGCTTCTGCGTCAGTCTAGTCTTCTACAAGTTCCTCAGGCCAGTGGCTACACTTGTTGTGGCCCACACTGGGTGAGAGAGGGAGGTGCCTGAATCTCAGCCAAAAGTATCTCTGTCTTCTGCTCAGACGAGCCCCATTTAGCCAACACCAGATTGGCCCTAAAAGCCAGAATCTTGCTTTTAGGGAAAGGAACAGCCAGAACAGACACTGGGGTCCTCCCTGAACACTGCTGTGTCCTTATTGAAAGGCACCTGCTGTGTTCATGACAACCTCAAAGGCAGAGACACTCCCAAAAAATGAATGTGTTCCTCTGTTCATCTTTTGTTTGGAGTCCCCGTGAGCTACCTGATCTTGTACTAAGAACCATAAAACTGAATAATAACCCTTTGTCCAGAAATGGAAATATAAACTCAGAAGTCTTGGAGTTTCGTGGGTGTGGCAAGCAGCGTTTGACCTTGCTGCCACACAGTTCTGAGTACACCAAGCCAAACCATCCCCAAGGGGCTCAAGGCTGCCTGCATCAGGAAACCTCAAGGATTTTCATTCTCACCAGCGCAAGCTTATCCTTTGTCCTTCCATAGATATATTTTTGAAGCCTGCACCATGATGACTGAAGTGGGTCTCCTATGTGTTTTGACCATCAAAGCTTTTGTAAAGTTCCTCCAGTCATAGGTACATTTTGTACAATTAGAAGATTTCTGTAAAATAATTTTTAAAATTCAACCATTTATCTCTATGTTCAGTACATGTAAGAAAAACCTGATCTTCATTACTATTTTTTAATGTTGCTTTCTTTGGGATTAATAATTTATTTATTCAACAGATATTTATTGTACAGCTACACCATGCTGGGATACTTCTGACACATCCAGGCCCTGAATGAATAATAAACAAAACGGACAAAAATTCCAGGGATGTAAATGTTAATAATAATAATAAGTGAAGTCTGTAGTATATGAGAAGAAAGTGAGAAGAAAATAAAACAGAAAAAAGAATTTTAAATTGTGGGATCAGGGTAAGAAGTAAGATCAGATAATGAAAATATCACATACCAACCTGGTTACTGTGACTCTGAGACAGGCCACAAAGGTTATTTCAAGCTCCAAGTTAACTTCACTCCTGGGGCTTTGGTCTCCTCTTCCCAGTGGCTCTAACCACCAGCATTATTATACTGCCTGGATTTGCTGTCCTTTCATTAGGGAAGAAGTTATATTGGCACCCGCACATCCCAAGCAGGCATGAGAAAGACTGAACCCAACACGTGCTCTACAGAATTACAACCTAAATAAAACATGGCTCCGTAACAACAGAAATTATCAGGGAGGGAAATCGCTAGCTGAGGCTTTCTGTTTACTTTTGGCCTTTTCCTCTAGCTTTGCCCTGGATTCTTGTAGCTTCCAGGGGATCGTGGGGTAAATAATTGAGAACTGGTTCCCCCAAGTTAACATGTTTTAAAGAATGAAAGGTGGGGGAGAAGTCAAGGGAAGGAAAATCTCTAAGGCAGACAGGTAAGAGGAGAAGAAATCGCTCCCAACTCCAGAGAGTGAGCAGAACATCAAATCCCCCCTGGAAAGGAGGAGGAAAAAAGCAACGAGAGAGTTTCTTAGACTGTCAGATGGTCCCAGAATCTCCGCTCAGGGACCGAGGTTTAAAAGAGACCCAGGAGGAGGCCTTTTCCTAGTAAAATATAAAGGATAGAGGCAGCTTTCTTGGACTAGAGCTTTTAGATTATGACTGAAAAGGGAACATGGATTTGATTTTGTAAATCAAAAGGGAACATTTATTTCAAGCTTAGAGAAGTGTTAAAAACTGTTCAGAGTAAAGATAGAAATAATCAAAAGACCCTTCCTGTTCTAACGCTTTGGAATTCTCATTCATTTACTCAACTCATTTTAATAGTGAGCAACTATGTGTCAGGCCGTGGGGGAAGAAAACAAAAGGGGACCTTACTTCAAAGACCCTACTTTCTAGAAGTTACATTCTATGCCTTTTGCTACAAAGTTGCAGAGCAGGAATAGGACAAGTTTCTGACCTGCCACCCTGACACCACCTCCTGTCTGTCCCTCAGTACTCAGTTATTCTTCCCTGTCACAGGACCACACCGTGTCTGGGTGATTGCTCAATTGTCCCTCCTCCTCTCCAGAAAGTTGCCTGAGACCTGTCACCATGTCCATCTCACCGGCTCTTTATATCCCTCCTACAAGCTTGCTAAATACTTGATTGAGCGGCTTAGCTGGCTGGAAGGATGGATAAATGGATGATTTAAGTGATGATTGGAACTCTTTGCATGGAGAGGCGGCCTAAGAGAGTGATTAAGAGTGAGTGTTCTGTATTCACCATGAGACGTTGGTCCAGTTTTTAAATTTTCCAGGGTCCCAGCTTCCTCATTCATAAAACTGGTATAGAAAGAGTGCTGGTGCAGCTAGGTGAATGCATAAGGTGATGCATATCAAGTAATTAGCAAAGTTCTAAAACAAACCACTCAGGAGGTATCTGCTATGATTTCATCAGTGGAGAGTGGCAGCTTCTGGGTGACGATTTGCTATTCAGTATCGCATTCCTGCTCTTTCAGCTTCATTATGTGGTTAAAGAATATCAATTAGTAACTCCAAGCTATAGTCATCACTTTGAGTTCAAGACTTGTGAAAATATTAAAAAGAGAATTTTGGAATAAATATAAGTAGCCCCTTCAACAAGAAAATTAAAAGAACTAGAAAAAGAAAGAAAGAAAAAAGTACAAGACGACATGTCCAAAGCAACGTTTCTGGGAGAAAAATACCTTTATTTTTCACACCTACATCCCCTATTAGTTAGCCAAACTACCAGTTCACATTTATATTCTGGAACATACTTGATGTATCTCGTAGAATGCCACATCCAGTAACCATCAGGATTTACTGATGTAGCAAAACAACAACAACAGCAAGCTTATTTGAGTCTTATCTCAGTGTAAGCTGTTATATTATCCTTTTGCCTCCTTTGGATATCCTATCTTTTCTCTGTAAGCTTTTAATAAAAATTTTGGCAGTGAGAAGAAAACCCTGTGACCAACCTACGGAGCCCAGTAACTTTCACGCTTCCCTGTACTTCTATCAGAGAGAATAGACATTTTCTCCTCCCCAGCTAAGGGGTCTTTGTAGGAAATTTAAAGTATCACTCCAATTTTTTTTAATTACCCAGACTGGAGCCTCTGATGGCCATGCAATTTCTGAATTGTCAACCTGATGGCAAGCAAGTTAATATTCAGACTGGTGTCTGATGGACACACCCAGGCCCACTGTTCTGATCAGCTTTCTAGACAGAACCTTCCTTTCATCTCAAGGATTTTCCATCAGTATTCAGTAGGACCTGACTGCTATAATTCTGTTTGGAGAAAGAAATGAAAAAAAAAAAAAAAAAAAAAAAGATTTTTGAGTTGAATAGACTTAAGCCTGACAGAGTATCTTCATGAATAGATAAATATATTTCCTGCCTGCCTTAGCTGATAATCAGAAGCCAAATGAATAACTCAGGTACTTGATGCTGAGATAGTAAGAGCAGTGAATTAGAGAGTTCATAGATTTTTTTCTACATTCCCTCTATATATCCCTGCCATCTTCCCATAGAGGGATGAGGGCAGGGGTTTTGTCATGTGCTTAAAACAGTGCTAAGCTCCTAGTAGTGACCCAATAAATGTTTATGACATGAATTGAATAAATCACAAGATAACTTAAAATCTGTGCTAAGGCAATCATTAGAAAGATGATTAAAAGACTGTATAACAACATAGATAAAAAATTTTGTGTACTATTAAATAAAAAAAGTTAGGATACAGAATTAAATATATATTATTATTACAACTCAGTGAAAATCCAAAATGCTAACAGTATGTGTGTATGGGGTGGGGGTTAAATGTTAAAATTGTGGGCATTTATATTTTTCATAATATTTTATAATTTGTTTTTGTGATATTTCAGAGGAACATTTTATTTCTATAATAGCAGGAATGGTTGTCACAGTGGTTAAAACTATTAACAAAGAAAGAAATCATTTCTTTATGCTTAAAAACCAACGTCTAACAATATTTCTTTCAAAGTGTCAACAAAGTCTTCTGATTTAGCTGCTAGTTTTATTTCCTCTACCTTCACTAATATTGAATTTATTATACAAAAATCAGCATTTGCCACTCAAATATCCAAGAAGATCTCATTAACTTATTACCATGCTATTTCTAGAAACAAATTTCTAAGTATTTTTACTATTGAGGGAAAAGTACTGTAATGTGGAACTATATCTCCTTGGTGATTTTAAAAGTTAAAGAAATGTTCTTCCTACAAATTTTGCTCTTTTCTAAAAGCTTTTGAGTCAAACATATTACTTACCAATGTAATGAAAACAAAATTTAGAAATAAATAAAAAGCCTTCTGATCTAGTACTTACCAAGTGTAAACTCTAAGGAACACAACTATCTAAAAATAGTAACATAAATGAATTTAATGCTACTTTTAAATTTAAAATATACATAGCATATACACATTATGTATAGTGGTGCATATATGCATATATGTGTTTTTAACTAATGCCAAGAGGTATACACTTATGAATATTATTATTAGTATCATACGGTGCAAAGCTGCAAGAGAAAAATTCAACAACTTCCTATAAATATGGCCCAAGCTCTACATTTATAATCAAACATAATATCACTACGAGTCACTAATTTAGGAGCTGTGGGAAGTGCTTACTTCAATTTTCATGGCCTTTGTAAATAACACATGTTAAACAGCCCTAGTTTCTTTTATAATGCTTAAAGAAGTTATTTCACAGTCTGGTCAAGCACCCTATTGATCTAGTTATCTGTAATCATAAACAAGGAAACTCTTTACAAGCTATGACTTGATCCTCCCCACTGTAGCACTGATTGATTCTGATTAGCTGTAGATTCTAATTTGTTTCTTGCTTATAAAATTTTTTTAAATCAATTCTGATATGTGTGGGTTCTCGGGAAGAATCTTAGAAGTGTTAAGGCTGTGGCATGCAAATCTTTTTAAGGAAAAAAACATAAAAATCGTTAAGGAACAGAGAGAAAAACATGTAAAATCTAATGGGAACTCTATTTACGGAAGGAAGGGTTGTCATGGGAGGTGGGGCGGGGAAGTACGTTTGCTGGCTTACTTATTCAGCACAGGTGAGCTGGAAAAGTCCCACTTAGTATTTGGCAGCGTGCTTGAGAGAATATGATCTCATGTGCTTGATCTTCTAAGAATAGTAAACAGCTTCTCCTTTATTAACTCATCCATTGAAGAGAAATTCTTAAGTACAATTGACTTAGGTTCTCTTTATTGGTAGAAAAATTAGGCACAGAAGAAACACTTAACTACATGTACTGTTTCAGTTACCAGCCCTTGTTACTGCTCACGACTGCAAATACCATGTTGACTCCACAACAGGGAGCTTGGGCCTTAAAATTTTAATAGTGTGTGTTATTGCCTAAGACTTTAAACAAAGAAAAATAATCCATCAGCTTGGCCTAGTTCTGGTTTTGATGGGCAGGGAAATCAGGCATAATTTAGAACAAAAGAAAAAGTTGTTCCACAGGTTTCCTCTAATTAGGAGGAAGCAAATGTCACTGCAAACATGAAATAGGTGATAGGGCTCCCCTGTAACCTACTAACTTCCTTCCGGGTGAATTCTTTCTCCAAGACTCCTGGGAATCAGCCTTTTATCCATTTATATCATGTGGCAACTGAAAGGGTTTGATACAGTTGCCTGTAATGAATCTCTTAGAGAAGAGGAAATAAAGAACATGCAAAGAATAGGAGAAAGAAATAATTGTGTTAAGAGTTTACTCTGTCTGTAGCATGAGATCCTTCACCAATGTTGTGTTGTTTAATCACCACAACAACTCAGAAATAATTAATGATCTCCATGTTACTGATGGCAGGAATAATGTTCAGAGAGGATGAACAACACCCCGAATATCCAGTTTGCCAATTTTAAGTCCACACTTTTTTACTATGGCAAAACTCCCAGGCTCTCCCTATCCCACTCGGGGCTCCCCCAATCTGGCACCTGTGGCGTCTTACAGTTGTCAGAGTACAGCTGGGAAAATCACTAGCCAGTGGTGTGTCCTCAAACTGTGGCCTTCTCTAAAAATAATTCTTAAAATAAGGCTACCTTGACCTACCTTGTTTGATAATAATTTTTGTGGGAAATAATTAGTCTAAGTGGTTTAATGACCTTTTTACATGGGACAAGATTGTTTTGAAGTTTGAGGATATAGTTGGGTTCATTTAATTCAAATATTTATCTCGCAGATGAAGAAACAGCAACCAAGGGAGGAGAAGTAACCTGCAAGGCCCCTTTTGTGAAGGAGCAAGACCTGCACCCTCCAGGGCAGGTAAATCCTTTTGATAATATCATGGAGACTTGATTGCAAAACTCTAACCCCCTTGATTGCAAGATCACATCTTTAACAAGGTGAAGCTTCTAGTTCTTTCGTAAGGAAATGCCTAATATTTATACTGGATACTATGTTGACTAAGATGATACTAAGAAGTAAAATGTGGCAATTAGCTTTAGTAATTAGGCCTTGAAATAGTGGTCTTAGCTCTCAGCCTCCCTTGAAATGGGTGCAGAAATTCCCTACATTGCAAGGGGCTCATAGCTGCCACCCTCCCCCGCAGGTCCTTGACCTCCAGGTTAAGAACCACTGGCGTGGAAGAAGGTGATCCCAGTACCAGTGCCAGTGTGAGACTTGCGAAGCACCAACTACTGCCTTATTTATGGTCTGCCAGTTAAAGGCTGCTTCTGTTTCAACATCCTTCATCTTTTATTTAAATGGAACAGCATCTTATCCTGGAGACCTTGGGTACAAGAGAAGGATTTATACATATTTTAATAAGCATTTCATTAACTAGGTTGGACAAATTAAAAGAAAGTATGGTAAAATGAAAACATGGCTTCCAAAAAATGGTAATAATGAAAGTAAGAATGATCAGTGTTCAAAAAGGAGCATTAATTTTTTTTTTTGTTTGTTACTCGTATTTTCAAGAAAGAAAGAAAAGGAAATAGAATTAAAAAAAAAATAAAATCCCTGGATACCACTGGCTCCCTGCTCCTTTTTGCTCAATCTGTTCTAATAGTTTCAGTGACCAATCAGCCAGTGGAAAAAAAGAGTGCAGACGCAAGAAGTAAATTTGTCTCGTGAATGGTTGTTTCCTAACCCTTCTCTTTTTTTGCTGCAATGCTTTAGGAGATTTAAGGCTCTGAAATGATTGGCAACCATTTCTTCACTTCATAATATTTTAGGAAGCTCAATATTACCTTAAAGTTATCGATAAAGAGGCTTGATGTTACTAATTCAGAAAATACCTGTTGGATGCCTAGCGTTTGTAAAACACTGTTTAGGAAGCGGTGTGGTGGGAATGACAGCATCCTAGGGTTGAATCCAAGTTTGATTCTTCCTGGGCTTCTGAAAATATGCAAGATATGAAGCTTACTGAGCCTTGCTTTCCACATCTTTGAAATGAAGTAATATATTTAAAGGGCTTATTGTAGTTTTGTTTTGTTTGTTTTGTTTTGTTGTTTGAGGCAGGGCCTGTCTCTGTTGCACAGGCTGGAGTACAGTGATATCATTATAGCTCATTGCAACCTGAAATACATGGGCTCAAGTGATCCTCCCTCCTTGGCCTCCCAGACTGCTAGGGTTACAGGTGTGAGCCAGCCCATACAGTTCTGAACATGTGTAAGATACTCAGCAAAAAGCAATTATTACCAAGATTGCTGAGGCCTTTTTTGTCTCATTTGTGATAGCCACATCAGTATTGAATAAGTTCTGAAGAATAATCTCTGTAAAACTGGTTTCTAATTTAATATGGGCCACCTGCTCTGCTTTAAAAAGATCCCATTCCCTTTTATTCTTGGGCATTCATGATCTGTCAATAGTATATTAGTATAGTGTGGTAGTAATCATAGTAGCTAACATTCATTTAGCCCTTCCTAGATACTATTCTGAATATTTTATACTTCCTAATCTTCCCAGTTGTATGAAGTTCTGTTACCATTCCTATTTCGTAGTTGGGGAAATTGAAGGTCAGAATGGTTGAGTAACTTAGCCAGGGTCACAGAATGAGTAAGGACAGACCCAGACAGGACCCAGAGCCCAGCCTGTAGCTGCTCAACCACACCACCTCTCTGCCGAATCTTGCCCAGCTCCCCATATGGTCATAATGAGACCTAGGCCCTCAGTTTCTTCATCCTTGAAATGGGATAATTTATGTTAAGCACCTAACTATTGGCAGCCACACTAATACAAAAAAAAAAATGCTATTTCTATTCCTTGAAGAAAGTTGTACATCTTAAAATGCTAGTGTTTTAATGGAAGCTATCTGTATTTGCTTCCTTGAACTGCTATAACAAATCACCATGGATGTTGTGACTTAAAGCAACAGAACTTTATTCACTAATAGTCCTGAAGGCTGGAAGTCTGAATGGAGGTGTTGGCAGGGCTCGGTCCCTCTAAGACTCCGGGAAGGTCCTTTCTCACTCACTTCTTCCAGCTGCCAGTGGCTCCAGGCGGTTCTTGGCTGGTGGCTCTGACTCCAGCCTCTGCCCCTGTCTTCACACAACTTTCTCCTGTGTTTCCCTTCTAAGGACAGTCGCCACTGGATTTAAGGCTTACCTGGGTAATCTAGAATGCTGTCTCATCAAAATCCTCAACATTATTTCATCTACAAAGACCTTTATTCCAAAAAAAGGTCATAGTCACTAGTTCCAAGAAACAGACAAATCTTTTGGAATGCTACCTCCAACCTTCTTCAAGATCTTAAACCACATATTTTTACGTCTTGGGAGATTCCTGTGGCATTTCCTCCCAACAACGGGACTATATTTATTCAAAAGAGAGAATATAGAACATTTCATCTCACCTGTGGTTACCAAATCTGTTGGTTGAAAAAAATTTTTTTAATATACCATTAGCCTTTTCCACATTCATCTGAGAATAAGCCAAGTTCTTAGGAAACAAATAATTGTTACCTATTTAAAAGAAGAACAAAATTGTAGAAGAGCATTCATCCCCTTTGCACTGGAAGCCTGTGGACGGCTGTACGCCTGGGAGCAGGTGAAGGAGAATGAAACCAGCAGTCACATGTCCCCTTGTTCTCCCCAGGAGAATCAGAAATCCACTTGGCTGAAATGTCAATGAGGCTTTTTTTTTCTTTTAGTATATCATTTTGGTAACTCACTTCGAACCCAAAATTATAAAATCTACTTAGAGTAATTTAGACACCTACAAGCAGCATATTTTGACTAAATTGTGTGAACTCCTGCCTTCCCTTTTGCTGTCCCCCCAATCCTTTCTTTATCCCTGAAACCACCTGACCTGGAAGAGGTCACCAATGGAACACAGAATATCCCTGGATCTGGGGACTGTCAGAGAGAGCACTCAGCACCACTGCGTCTGTCTTCATAGCCCTTAGAGCAGCGGTTCTCAACCTGTGGGTCGCGACCCCTTTGTAACACTGAAAATACATCCTGCATCTCAGATATTTACATTACGATTCATAATAGCAGCAAAATTACAGTTATGAAGTAGCAACAAAAATAATTTTATGGTTGGGGGTCACTGCAACATGAGGAACTTTATTAAAGGGTCACGGCATTGGGAAGGTTGAGAACCCTCACCTTAGAGACAATCTAGCTCTCTGCTCATTTTTTGAAGCAATAATAACTGAAATTCAGAAACAGGTCAGCTAAGGGCAGTGAAAGGACGTGAGTCTGGATGACTAGTGTCACAAAATCATAAAGTTCAATGTTGCTGGTCAGCAAAATGAGAAAAACATGAGAAGCTTTCCAGACAGTGTAATGAGAAAAAAGAATAAGCAGAAGGAAGGAAAGGGCAAATAAATATATAAAAACCAGAAAAGTTTTATAAGCACATCTGTTCATTATTACCAAAAAAAGTGCAAAGAAAACAGGCAATTAGTATTAGACCAGAAAGGTCTTGGTGGACCAGCGGCCTGCACCAGCAGAGTTCCTTTGGCAGAACTCTGGGGACCAGCGCTCAGCAGATGTGCTTCCAACCAATCAAGGCTGCAGTAACTCACCTTCTTCACCCTCAAACTCGTCCTGGGATAAAAGAATTCAGTTTCTGAAAACTCATCAAATATAATAATGATGGACAGGGTTGAGGTAAAGGCTTCATTTTTCAAGGTCAACCTTCTAGCTCTTAAGAGGAACAGAGTACTTGGAAACAAATGGCAAACAAGTCGTCTGGGGCTTTGGGAGGTTGTTTTTGTTTTTGTTTTGTTTTCCTTAGCATAACTGTGGGTCTGATGGCTGGGAAAGATCCAGAAAAGAGAAGAAAAAGGCAAACTGTCCTGAAGAGCAAAGGGCATAGTCTCCAGGAAAGGGGTTTATAATAGGAAAGTACTTCAGTCAAATCCTTCCCTGCCTCTCACACGTACTTTGTTTTAAGTGCTCTAGTTCTCAGGGTCTTATGAGCTCCTTATTTCAGTTTTTCCAAAAACAGATGAGCATATCATAAAATTTATAATTCCCACAAGAATGAGAAGAGGTTAAGCTACCAGGACTTCACTAATACCAAGAATAAGCTTAAACATGTCAACTCTCCCCTTGGAGGTTCTTTGGAGTTTGACAGTTCCAAGTTTTCCTCTTACAGCTGGAAAGCCAAAAAGAAGGGAGCCCCAACTAGGACCTCACAATTCTTATTTTAAAACTTTTGGAGTTATTTGTTTATTCTGCTTTGAATGGTAAACCATGCAATTTTGCTAGATTATAATGCCCTAGTCCAATGTGAGACTCTAAATAACATTTAATAACTTAAAATATATATATTTATATATACACATTTATATACCCATATATCTATTTATAGATATAGATATATATACACACATTTTTATATATATACACATTTTTTTTGAGACATTGTCTCACACTGTTATCAAGGCTAGACTGTCATGCATCAGCCTAGCTAACCACAACCTCAGACTTTTGGGTTCAAGCAATCCTCCTGCCTCAGCCTCCCAAGTAGCTGGGACTATGGGCACCCATCTACAACACACAGCTAATGTTTTTTTCTTTTTGTAGTATAGATGGGGTTTGGCTCTTGGTCAGACTGATCTTAAACTCCTAAGCTCAAAGGATCCTCCTGCCCACCCAGAGTACTGGGATTACAGGCATAAGCCACCAGGCCCAGCCTTAAAAAATATTATTCAGAGTATTTTAAAGTTAATTTTAAAATTTTGGTCCTTAGTAATTTTTAGGCATGTTCATCAAATTGTTTCAAAACATTTAATTATGGTAAAATGTATATCACATAAAATTTAACATCTTAACTATTTTTAAGTGTATAGTTCAGTAGAACTAAGTATTTTTACATTGTTGCACAACCAATCTCTAGAACTTTCTCATATTGCAAAATTGAAACTCTGTACCCATTAAACAACAACTCTTCATTCCATCCCCCAACTTAGACCCTGGTAACGTTCTATTTTCTGTTTCTATTGGTTTGACTGCTCTAGGTACGTCAGGTAGATGAAATAACATCATATTTGTCTTTTTTTTTTTTTTTTTTTTTGTAGAGACAGAGTCTCACTGTACCGCCCTCGGATAGAGTGCCGTGGCGACACACGGCTCACAGCAACCTCTTAACTCTTGGGCTTACGCGATTCTCTTGCCTCAGCCTCCCGAGCAGCATATTTGTCTTTTTGTGCCTGGCTTATTTCGCTTTAATAATAAGGTTCATCTGTGTTGTAACACATGCTAGAATTTCCTTCCTTTCAAAGGCTGAATCATGTTCTATTGAGTGTAAATGCCGCATTTATTTACCCATTCATTTGCCCATAGACAATTGGATGCCTCCACCTTTTGACTATTATGAATAATGCTTCTGTAAACATGGGTGTGCATTTAATTACTTTTAAAAGTAACTTTTAATGACTTTAAGGCCATTGCTAATTTTGTGCTCTATTCACTTTGTTCTTCTAAAAATAACTTATTGGCAACTCTTGGCAAGATGTCTTCAGTAGGAAATAGCCAGCAGCTATGGTGTCCTATTTCCTTCTTTATAGGATAACAAGGTTTCTTTTTAGTCTTTTAAACAAAATAGTAGTAAAGAAGCTCCTCCTAAGGAATGACAGTGTAGCTAAATCTTGGCCCAGAAGCCCCCTCTCCACTCCAGTACCTCTCCATATGTGGCCTGTTTCTATGTTGGTAAATGAGAGGGCTTGAGGAACAAGCAAGATACAGTATCCTCCTGTTACAAATTTGCCTTTCCATTCATAAGCTCTACTCAGCATTAACATTCTTGCCACTCTGTTTAGTTTCAAAATTTATATCTTCATTTTGATAGCCACGCAATATTGAGATTGATCCTAATCTGACTTTGGTATTCTCTCTATTATGAAATTTTTTATTAAAGTCAAATTCTAAATTTTCTTTCCCAGCCAGAAGTTCTCCATTCATAAACCCCTCTGTTGTCTGCCAGATTATGCTGAGAAACAAGGATGCTTGAAATTACAGTCACTCCATGCGTGCCACGTTGCACAATGGTGTCAGTTGATAATTGGACTGGAAATACACATTTCCTATCAGTCTACTTTTGTTAGTGTTAATAAAAATGGAAGCAATAAGATTGGTTCCGATGGCCAGAGAACATTCTGCTCTTGTCTATAGCGTGAAACAGCACTGCACCAACAAGAGCTTGGCTAAATGGTTGGCGAGACTTTTCCCTTTAGTATATTATTTTAGTAACTCACTTCTGAGTACAAGATTAGGAGATTTAACTAGAGTAATTTAATTGCCTAAAAGCAGTAGCATGCTTGGACTTACAATTGTTTCTTACTATCTGGGAGTCCATAGAATTAGTCACCTAATTCATGAATGTGTAGAGAAAGTTCCTGAATTGTTGTATGATTTTTCTCCCTTGGCTTTGATTCATCACAAGCTGGTTTTTTAAGCTCCCATGAAGGAGCTGGACTCCATAGCCTCACTTCTTGTCTGGCATCTAATATTCACTTTGCTGTCACCATGAGGAACTGGTTGCCAAAGGAAGGCTAAGAAGTGTTCTAAGATAGGAAGGAAATTTAAAAACAGGTGTTAAGCAAGGATAGGATTTCTGTTTTCTCCAAGAAAACATTGGAGTCGCCCATTGAAGACCTGGCTGGGAGGTGGGAAGCTGATAAACTGTTGTGGCTATCCTTACATAGCCACAATGTGAGGCTGTGCCATTAACCACACCAATGTAAACCACACTCATGTCTCTGACACAGTAAGAAATGATGTGTCTTGTGTCTATGAATCAAACTGTGCTCGTATGAACAGGAGCTGTGGCTAGGCCCCCGAGTCAAGACGCATCGCATGAGACTGTGCAGTGCGCAGACCACACAATGGTATGTGGTGGCCCTGCCCAGGACATGCTTGAAACTTTGTTTAAAGATTGCAGTTCCTTTCAGTAGTGGTTTGTGATAATGGCTACATACACATATCGATTTATTCTTTGTTTTTATGTGCTAGGCACTTCAATTAGCAAACATAAATATTTCCTATAAAATATACAAACCACGGTGGCGCCTATGGCTCAAGGAGTAGGGCGCCGGTCCCATATGCCGGAGGTGGTGGGTTCAAACCCCGCCCCAGCCAAAAACCACACACACAAAAATATATATATATATATATATATACAAACCACTCTATTGTGGATATTCCACAAAGACTCTTTGAGTCTATAATTAATAAAATCGTGCTCATGGTTCACAGTTACACCAACCCACAAGTAAAACAACAGACACTGTAATAACTTTGGCTGTCACTCCTAAAGAGCCAAAACCCATCCCCATACTTCTTACTGTATCAGTGAGATGGTGAGACGGCCTCAGCGACAATTATCAACAATCTTCATTTATACATGGAGAGAGAAACTGTGACAGAACGAGTTTGGAACTTTCCCAAAGACACAAAGTAAGATAAATAAATAGAAGGAAAGAGGGAACAGAGCTTACACAAAGTTCAGGTTTTCAAGTGCCAAGTTGTTCCCAGACTGGAATTTTTTCCTTTAGAACTGCTTTTTTACCTACCAGTCTTAAATTATTACTCACCTAGAGTAAGCCCTTGTAAAAGCCAATTTAATGGGATTTAAAATCTCTTCACAAGTATTTTTTTATCCCCCACAGAGTCCATGAACTTTTAACATTATGAGAAGAGAAAAAGCATTTGTTACATATTTTTAAAAACTTTAGCACCAGCTCCCTTCCATCCTTCAAGAAGACAGATTGTACTCAATTTGCAGGAAACAATCTGTCTGAAACTCATTGCCTGAAAGCAGACAATGAGAATTCATAAGCACCTTCTATGGGCCCCACATTGTGCTGTGGAAATGCTAAATCACTCCAAGTGTGGCTCCAGCCTTGCAGTTCAGTCAGTCAGCCACTGACCAGCTCAGCAGCCAGGCCCTGGTGACAAGGAGGTGGGTACTGCGCGTTCCTGGTATTCAAAGGTCTCATAGTCTTGTGGGAAAATAGATTGTGCATGGCTAAAAATGTTGTTACAATGGTCAAACATTTTTTAAAAAGCAATATATTTTCCTCTTCGGGGATGGGGGGTATCTCCTGAGAATGTTTCATGGAGGAGAGGATATAGGAGCTAGGTCTTAAAAACAAATAGGGTTTTACCTGACAGAGAAAGGGCACAAGAAAATTTCTACAAAAGAAAAGAGCATATGGCTCGGCACCCGTAGCACAGTGGTTATGGTGCCAGCCACATACCCCGAGGGTGGCAGTTTCAAACCTGGCCTGAGCCTGCTAAACAATGATGACAACTGCAACAAAAAATAGCTGGGTATTGGGGCAGATGCCTGTAGTCCCAGCTACTCGGGAGGCTGAGGCAAGAGAATCACTTGAGCTCAAGAGTTTGAGGTTGCTGTGAGCTATGACACACGGCACTCTATAGAAGGTGACATAGTAAGATTCTGTCTCAAAAAAAAAAGAGAAAGAAAGAAAGGAAAGAAAGAAAGAAAGAAAGAAAGAAAGAAAGAAAGAAAGAAAGAAAGAAAGAAAGAAAGAAAGAAAGAAAGAAAGAAAGAAAGAAAGAAAGAAAGAAAGAAAGAAAGAAAGAAAAGAGCATAAACTAGGCTTGGCACCCACAGCACAATGATTAAGGCCACATACACCAAGGCTGGTAGGATCAAATCCAGCCCCAGCCAGCTAAACAATGACAACTGCAACAAAAAATAGCCAGGTGTTGTGACAGGCACCTGTAGTCCCAGCTACTTGTGAGGCTGAGGCAAAAGAATCACTTCAGCCCAAGAGTTCGAGGTTGCTGTGAGCTGTGATGTCACAGCACTCTACCGAGGGTGACATAGTGAGACACTGTCCCAAAAAAGAAAAAAAAGAAAGAAAGAAAAGAGCATAAACTAAAACAGGGAAGTTTTAGAATTAATGGCATTTAGTAGGGGCGTTGAGAGTTGAAGCTGTGGAGGGAGAGGAATCAAACCAGCAGGGACTTATAGGAAGGCTTCATTTCACAGGGGAAGGAGAGCCTTTGGAGATTTTCAAGTAGAGAAATGAATCTGTAAATGTAAACAGTCCGTTCTAGAAGCAGTGTGGAAGATTGTAAGGTGAAAAGGAGACAACATGGTAGACCAGTTCAAGCAAGCCAGGGAGAGAGTCAGTTCTGTCCGCTGACATTTTCTGTAACGACAATATTCTGTCAATGTATCCAACATGGTACCCACCAACCACGTAGGGTTATTGAACACTACAAGTTTAAATTTCCACATGTCACTAGTGGCTGCCACACTGGACAGCACAGAGATGTTTATGAAGTAGGATAATTAAGTTCACCAACTCATCCTAGAAAAAGTAAATGTCCCCATAGTCTCCAGATGGCCAAGGGAAGTACTTCAAAGGTGATTGTAATGATATTCACCAATGAGGTATGTAGCACTTTCTCTAGGATGAGTTCACGAACTTAATTGTCAGTCTCTTAGGGAAGCTAGCATTTTTTTTTTTTATTAAATCATAACTGTATACAATGATATGATTATGGGGCATCATACACTCACTTCATGGAAGCTAGCATTTTAAAGTAAGGTTTCTCCAACTGCAGTTTCCAATGACATATTAAGAAATCATCATATTGGGCGGCGCCTGTGGCTCAAGGAGTAGGGTGCTGGTCCCATATGCCGGAGGTGGCGTGTTCAAACCCAGCCCCGGCCAAAAAATCACAAAAAAAAAAAAAAAGAAATCATCATATTAACAGTCGTTCACAATTGGGATGTTTTTAAATGGAAGATGAGAATAACATAGAATAGGGTAGATTTGACTAGAATAGACTAAAATAAATATTATGAAACACAATAGAATAGAAAATGTCAGTGTGGACTGCAAATTATTATTTTGAAATATGATTGTTTCAAGCATATTACCCTGTACGTGTGTGTGTACACTGGATCACTATGTCAAATATATTTTCACCTCTCTATCGTGTTTTAAAATGTTTAAAAGCCAATCTCTCGTACAAGAGTATTATTTGTGTGCAGAGTTATTGGGAAAAGCTTTCCAGATGGGAAGAAGAGCATAAGCAAAGTTCACCAGAGTTTAGAGTAGGGCCAACTCTGAACTTTTCTTTCTTTTTTTGTTTTTTTATTGTTGGGGATTCATTGAGGGTACAATAAGCCAGGTTACACTGATTGCATTTGTTAGGTAAAGTCCCTCTTGCAATCATGTCTTGCCCCCAGAACAACTCTGAACTTTTCAAGAGTTTCCTAAAGATCCTTTTTTTCTTTCTTTTGAAATGTTTAAATAAACTATTATTTAGAACAGTTTTAGATTCACTGAAAAATCAGGAAGATAGTACAGAGAGTTCCCGTATACCCTGCACCATTTCCCCTTTCAAAAGCTTACCTGAGTATTAGGCATTTGTTACAATTAATGAGCCTGTATTGAAATGCTATTATTAGCTGAATTCCTTACTTTACTCAGATTTCCTTAGTTTTTACCTAATGTCCTCTTTCTGTTCCAAGATTCCATCTGGGATACCACATCACAATTAGTCATCCTGTTTCATTAGGCTCCTCCTGGCTGTGACTATTTTTTTCCCCACACTTTATTTTTAATGACCTTGAGAGTTTGTGAGGGGGTGGGGGTGAAGCTCTGGTATCTTGTAGGATACCCCACTGTTGGCATTTGTCTAATGGGCTCTCATGATGAGACCGTGGCTATTGGTTATTGATAATGTGGCCGCTTACTATCAACATGATGAATTGCAGTGTTAACATTAACCTTCATCAACGGGCTGAGGTAGTGACGATCGGTCTTCTTCACTGTAAAGTTAGTCTCTTTTTTAGTCCCCCTTACCATACTGTATTCTTTGGAAGGAAATCACTCTCATTATGTTCTTAATTTTTTAAATAAATGTATTACTTAATTAAGGAAGGCCTGTACTTAAGTAAGCCATATGCAGCTCTTTCCAAAGAAAGCCACTGTGAGGATGGAGCGGCCCTTTGTAGACACCACATCTCTTTCTACAACAAGCAGGGCACTTGTGTCACTCCGCAGGTTTTCAGGTTCCAAATAGGCAGCCTAAAGAAAGCTGCGTGATTGATGTAGAATTCCAAAATGAGTTGAGAAGGAGTTCTCCCCAAATCGACTGCAGGTCATTCTGACTTTTCAAACCCTGATGTTCTGGAACTAAATTTAACTCAAAATTTGTTAAGTTCTTTCTCCCCAGGAGGATAGCTACTTTTCAGAAAGGTAAATGCCTTACTGAGAAAATCTAGTGATTTGGCCAGTAATTGGAATGTTTTCTTTTAGGCAGGTGGGGGGCTGCAGGGTCACATCTTCTGCAATATTCTCAAGGCAAGGGCCACCAGGCCAAATCACCTGCTACTCATCTTTCATTACAGTTACCCAACTTCCTACCACTCCCATTCCCAAGGACAAAACGCAACCACAGAAAGTGAGCAGGACCAGTCACTACCTTCCTGCAAGCTCCCCCAACAGTGTTCTCATTTTGTGACTCACACACATGGGTTTGTGTTAACACCTGTGTTTTTTTAATTTCTGTATTTATTCACTTTCTTCTCCACTCAGGCCAGAACAGAGTCCTGTCCCTGAGTCACTTGGGTCATAAGTCCCAGGTCTTCTCTCTCTCAGTCTGGGAGAGAAGGTGAAACTTCATCTCCTTCCCTACTGTGCGCACACCTAGGGAGAGAAAAATCATGGCCCACAGATAAAGGGCTGTGACCTTCGGAAATTAGAAATAATCACCCCATTCACTCATGAACCTTGATGTCTTAGAGGACATCCCTAATGTGTCCCACGGTCCCAGGGTCCCTATTGATTCACTAGATTTCCGTTAGGATTCAATCTCTGCCTCTGGGTCCCAAGATGCTCGGAATCCTCCCCCTCCTCCTCCCACAACTCAGCAAACCTCAGCTGTGGGTCTTCCATTTATGCTAATATCTACATTATTAATAAGAGCTTTAGCTTTTGCCAGTTCCCACTAACATTTGTAATAAATAAGCATTCAAAACTTCAGATGCTGGATGAAAAATGAACTGAAGAATTATAGGGAAAAATCTTGAATAAGGACGTGGTAGGTCTGAGTTCCCCCCAGTAGCTTCACACACAGCTCTGCAGCAATCGCTAGCTTAGCCTTTGAAGTCCACGGAAAATCTCTGCTGGGAATTTCACTTCTTCATCTAGTGTCACTTTACAGGGTAGTCCTCACCTAGACTGGTTTCTCCAACTTGCCTTGACAGACCAGTTTAATCTCAATTGAATGTTACCCCACAGGCTTGGTCCTTTTCTGTAAGATGAGTGATTTGTTTTAGAAAATTTCTATGGTCCGTCCAGTCACAAGCATTCTGGGACTTCACTTTTCCTATTTAATACATGTGGTAAATATTGCTTTGTAGACATATTGATGGAAAGTAAGTAGCTGGATTATGAACCTTGCAGGGAATGGTCATGACCGCCATGGTCACCGTGGAATCCAATTTTGAGTGCAATTTCCAATGAGGAAGAAAGGAAAGATTTTCTCCAGTGAGAGTCTACCCTCTTGTCTAAACACCTCCAAGTCTCTGGAATTTGAGCTTTACTTACACTCCTGCTATTTCTCACAGCAACCCTAAGCAGTGGGGATTATTATGTCCATTTTACAGATGAGGAAACAGAGGAGAAGGGTGATTCAGTCACTGTCCCAAGGTTACACACATCTAGTAAGTGAAGGAGTCAGGGTTGGAACCCAGGTCTTATGCTAAAAATCCATCCTCTGCATCCTGGAAGTGCAACAGAAGCACTTTCCAAACTATAAATAATCCACTTTCTAAACTATAAATATAATTGGTTTCGTTATTATTGCTAGAGAAACTCCAATAAACCAAATGCATCAGGCATGTTTGAATGTGCTAATTATTGTACCAGTGCTACAGGACACTTGATCATGTTTTTAAAAGACCGGCTCAGAGAGAGTTTTTCTCAGTCTTGATGATCCATTCCTGCAGGTAACAGCGTTGACCTTGGCCATGTCCCCAGCTCTTACAAGGAATTTCTACTGCTTTAGGTTCCACGGGGACCTCCCGAAAAGCACGATCACCAGGCTGATGGGCTCCTTTGAAAGCTCATAGTTCTCCCCCTGTACCAGAGGGTATTGTCTTAAGTCAGGCTGCTCTAAAGGAATACCTCCAACAGCATGGCTTATAACCAACAGAAATTTATTTCTCACACATCTAGAGGCTGAGAAGTCCAAGACTAAGACAGTGGCGGTTCAGTGTCTAATGAGGGCCCAATTCCTGGTTCATACACAGCCATCTTCTTGCTGTGACCCCACACGGCAGGAGAGACAGGGGAGCTTTCGATGGCCTCATTTACAATGACACTGACCCCATGCCTCTGGTCACCTGCCAGAAGCCCATCCTCCTAATGCCATTACCTTAGGGGTGAGGATGTCAAGATGTGAAACGTGGGAGACATAAGCATTCGGTCTAAAGCAAATACACAGTTTCAGCACGTTTAGGTTGAAGTGCGCCCAGGCCGCTGTGGCCCTGGAGACTCACACCATCTGCGTAGGCTCCGCTGCCTCTGGATACACCACCTCGCTAAAAGATCTTAGAAGGTTTAAAAGGCATCGAGTTGAGCAGAAAATAAAATTTGTTTTAAAGAACTACTCTGCAATAAACATTCTGGTACAAATATCTTTGTTATGTTGTGATTTTTGGTCTTCTGGGTATATGCCCAGCAGAGGAATTACAGGATTGAATGGCAGATCTATTTTTAGATCTCTGAGTGTTCTCCATATATCCCTCCAAAAGGAATGTATTAATTTGCATTCCCACCAGCAGTGCAGAAGTGTTCCCTTTTCTCCGCATCCACGCCAACATCTCTGGTCTTGAGATTTTGTGATATAGGCTAGTCTCATTGGAGTTAGATGATATCTCAAAGTAGTTTTGATTTGCATTTCTCTGATGATTAAAGATGATGAGCATTTTTTCATATGTCTGAAGGCCGTGCGCCTGTCTTCTTCAGAGAAGTTTCTCTTCAAATCCCTTGCCCAGCCTGCGATGGGATCCCTTGTTTTTTTCTTGCTAAGTCATGGAAAAAGCCGAAGTGCCCATCGATCCACGAATGGATTAATAAATTGTGGTATATGTATACCATGGAATACTATGCAGCCTTAAAGAAAGATGGAGACTTTACCTCTTTCATGTTTACATGGATGGAGCTGGAACATATTCTTCTTAGTAAAGTATCCCAAGAATGGAAGAAAAAATACCCAATGTACACAGCCCTACTATGAAACTAATTTGGGACTCTCACATGAAAGCTATAACCCAGCTACAACTTAACAATAGGGGGAAGTGGGAAAGGGGGGGTGGGTAGAGGGAGGGGAATCGGTGGGATCACACCTGTGGTGCATATTACAGGGGTATTTGCGAAACTTGGTAAATGTAGAATATAAATGTTTTGGCACAGTAACTGAGATAACGCCGGAAAGGCTATGTTAACCACTGGGATAAAAATGTGTCAAATGGTTTATGAAGTGAGTGTATGATGCCCCATAATCATATCATTGTATACACTTATGATTTAATAAAAAAAAAAAAAAAAGAACTACTCTGTCTCTTTTCTATATGTGAGAAATCATTTTTTAAAAAGCACATAGCTAAAAACAGGAGAGTCACGGTGTGCTGGAATAAAGTAAACCCTCGAAGTTCTTTGTTTAGCTTTGCTGAGACTTAGCGTCATTGGGTCTTCGGGGTAGCAAGTAAACGGATTTAACGTTTTGTTGTGAAAATTTCAGACTTTAAGATGTTTGCTGTCATCTAGTTCTAGGATACCTGTGGATAATTAATTTTATGGCTTTTCTGCCATCTTATTTCCCCAAATTCAGCCTCTTTTTCTAACTTCCTTCTTAGCCCTTTCCTACAGTCTTTCCCCCCATTTCATGCTCATTCTTGGCTCCCAAATCACTGCATGTTCGTTTTGTGGGCCACTCCATTGCTGCCGACAAGAGCAGCCTCCGCCTGCAATGGAAAGAGTCCTTCCTGACACTTTCCTGTTCAGAAGGAGTCACGTAAATACACCGGTTCAGTGAATGAATGAATTCTCCTATCCTCATTGCTCATCAAATTGCCTAAAGTGTTTTGTTTCGTTTTTTTAAATCTTGCACGTCGTCTCATAGGAGATAAGAAAAAGGACTGACAAGGAGGTAGAAACGTATTACCAGAGCAAATCTAGAACCTAAAAATAGTACATATTCTAATGATAGACGATAGCAGATGGTTCACCAGTGATAAGCAGCTCGCTCTTTCCTCACTTTTTCATAATAAGAAATGACGAATAGACCATCTTTAAAATTGCCTGTCATGAATAAAGGGGAAAATGCAGCAGCAAAGGCCAGTCACTGTGTTTTCTGAACTGACTCAGACTTCATGAGACTGAAGTGAGATGTGATGACAGAGACACTTTTCATATGTCAGAGCTGGCGGTGTAAAGGGCTGGGATGGTGGGAATAGGCAAGAAAAAATTTTATTAGAAATCTCTACTGCCTAAGTTGTCAGCAGTGTAAAAGTATATCCGAAATGTCCAGCTTCCCTGTCATTGCAGATTTGGGGTATTTGGGACTTCAGTCTTCCCACGGGCCTCCTTCGGTGCAGCTCATGTTGGTGTGTTTGTTAACTATTATATCCTTGATCGAATTGACGTATCCTTGACGTTTAGCAGATCAACAATAAACATTGATGATCTTGAAGCTTCTATGGCTCAGGAATCTGGACACAGCTTAACTGGGTTCCTTTGGACCAGGACCTCTCCCAGGCTACAATCAAGGTGTTGGGCTAGGTTTGCCCAAGCAAGAAATTTAATTTTAAAAGAGAAAGCAATGGTCATGAGATTAATTAGTGCTTTTTTTTTTTTTTTTAGAGATGGGGTCTCACTATGTTGCCCAGGCTGGACTTGCCATCCTAGGCTCAAGGAATCCATACACCTCAGCCTCCCTGGCAGCTGGGATTCCAGATGTGCCCCCACACCGGGTTTAATTAGTACATTTTTAATAGTGAAAATATAGAGAGGAAAAGTCCATGATATTTCTAAATGAGCAACAGAAAAAGTGAAAAGAATTTTAAGAATATTTTAAATAGGATCACACCCACCCATGGGAAGAGTAAAGGCAGAGATTTTTCTGGAATGATTGGTGTCCAAAATCATTTCAACATGGTTTTAGAATGCAATGTGACTATATGAACTTAAACCCTTCTCCTCTCCAACACACCACAGCATCCTCTGTTAATCTCTGCAGTTCCCTCTGACTCACAGCTCAAAGACAAAGCCCTTAGCCTTCCCAGCTTGGCCCTTCCGCTCCTGGCCTCACTCTGGCCATCTCCACCTCTCCAGCTTTACCACACTCTCTGTCCCTTGTCCCTCAGTCCATGGCCCTTTGACCACCCACCATGCTTCTTCCTACCTCCAGCCTTTCCACAGGTGGTTCCCTCTGTCTCAGCCATTCACTCCACCTCATTAGCCATTGTATCTGTTTGACTCATAATCATCTCTTGGACTTTATCCCAAATATGTCTTCCTCAGAGCTGTGCGCAGGCTGAACCAGATTCCTCCCAGCCCCTTTGATGCTGTACTTTTCTTTTTAAGGCACTGAAGTCTCTTGTAAAGGAGGCTTCACACAGCATCTGCCCCTTTTGCCCTTCATCCCTCTGCTACATGCGGACACAGCATTCAAGGTGCCACCCTAGAAGCAGAGATGGGGCCCTCACCAGCCACCAAACTTGCCAGCACCTTGACCTTGAAGTTCCCAGCCTCCAGAACTGTGACATATTTACTTATAATAATATAAAAGTTTATGTTATTTACAAATTACTCAGTCCCAGGTATTTTGTTATAATGGTATGACTGGACTAAGAGACACTTCTCTGTCACACATATCCCCCAAGACCTGGTCCTCCTTGTCTTTTTTCTTTCTCTGCAACCAGAGTTGGGAGAGAAAAAAAAAACGGTGAAGGTAACCTCTCATTGAAGTCCATCTACAAGGACCAGACATTTAAATCCAATTATTTAGTTTTTACTCTGGTTTTAGGAAAGATGAGAGACTCACTTTTCTTTTCATAAGACAATAAAAATGCTTCTGTTTTATATGTATCTACTTTTCTGAATTATTCTTTTTATTACAGATCATTGTAACCTGCTCACACGTGAACCATTCATTTTAAGTTTATGTGCAAATGAGTCTGGGTGACTTAGCAAGACTCCATCTCTATTAAAAAAAAAAAAAAAAGAAGAAGAAGAAGAAAAATTAGCTGGGCATGGTGGCCATACACCTATAGTCCCTGTTACTCAGGAGGGTAAGGCAGGAGAATTGCTTGAGCCCAAGAGTTAGAGGCTAGATTAAGCTCTGATGATGCTACTACACTTAGCCTGGGTAGCACAGCAAGATCACATATTAAAAAAACAAAAAGGATTCTGGGAATATGAGCTTTGTTAGGTGAGTTACTTATTAAAACCAACCTCTATGAAAAATCAATACTAGCTAACTCTGTCCTTCTTAATATTGGGACTATGCATGCCCTAGAACTATTTTTTAAGTTGATTACTTATCATTCACTCATCCACTCAGCAGATATTTACTGATGACCATCTTTGTGGATCAATGAGGGTCTCCCTGTAGCCTAGGCAGTCCACAGTCTTCTAAAGCAAAAGGCTTTTACTTATACTCAAAAGAGGATTTAAGGAAAAAGGAGACAATTTCAGGTCGGAAGATAGACATGACCTTCAATAAATTTTAACTGTGATTGGAATAGTAAAAGTTATCAAAAAAGACTCTGCATGACACCATCGTATTCTTAGGAGTGGGCAGAGCCACAAAATGAGTCTTATTTCTGTAGACGCCCACCACTATGCCTGTGGACATCTGCAAGATCTTCCCAGGAGTCTTCCTAAGAGATGGAAGCTACTCTTCTTTCTGGGAAGTTTTACACGTGATCATAACTGTGGTCCTTTCTGAAGGCCAACAAAACTCGCACATGGTTTCCACGGGTTCTGGAAACCTAAAGGTACATTTTGAGTTCCCCATTTGTTTTGTGAGTTCCTGAGACCCACATGTCCAGTGATTTACTAGAAGGACCCAATATATATTCATCCTCACAGCTAAGGTAAATTATAGTGAAAAGTATATGACAAAATCAACAAGGAAAAAAGACATAGGCAGAATCTGGAGAGACCCACATGCAGGCTTCCAATGCTCCCATTAAGTAGACACACGAGGTTGGCCTTACTCTCCCAGCAAAAAGTGCAGTAACGTACGTGCCGTATTTCTGCCTAGAGAGACCCATTGGAGACTCAGCACCCAATGTTTATAGCAGAGCTGTTCACATGGGCACCCTTTAGCCAACACCAAAGTTCCAGACTATGAGAATATAGTAGGTATATCCTATATATAAGCATCATTATAGATTACATTGCTTGTACAGCCTAGGCACAGTGAATCACCCTTACCTGTTCAAGAATGGAGAGAACATTCCAAAAGCCAAGCTTTCAAATGATAGTCAAGGGCCAAACTTGCCAACAGGCCCTTCTGAGTCTGAGCAGCCTCGGACTTGCTATGTTATTGTTGCTGGAATTTCTCTGCCAGGTCTTTGGTCTTGGGAAATCGAAGTATGAATTGATGGACCTCTACGAGTAAGTGGCAGGACAGATGTTGTTATAGATAAGAGAAGATTATAGATAACCAAAAGATGGGAGTAAGCCCCCTGGCACAGCGGAGGGGGTCCCTGGTGGGTGGCCCATTTGGCTGTCTGTCTAGGGGTTTATATGCAACTTCTCTTTCCCTGCAGGCAGGGGGGTTAGGGAGATGGAAAATATGTCACAACCATTGATGCCAGATGCCTACGGGCAGAAGTTAATTCTAAAACCTCCATGGTATAGAAATGTGGTCTTATTTAGGACATTCTGCCCCTAAGGGGAGAATGGGGCAGAATGGGAGTGACAGCTTAAATGGAACATTGATCCAACGTGCTTATGAGCCTGCTTGGGCCCAGAAAACGGGGTCTGCGCTCAGCCCTAGGTGGAGGGGACCTGCATCATTATCTCTTTCCTGAACGCACTTTTTAAGTCTTCTGTGAGAATACATGCTGTAGGAAATAGAAAAATTCACACTTATCTCTCTTGGTATACAAGGAAAATATTAGCTAGCCTCGATTTCTAGGTACTGCTATCGCTGGAATTATTTCTAGCAATTATGTTGAAATAAATATTGTTCCTAATATATGATTGCTGCCAATTTTAGTACTAATTAATAGTAGGAACAATATTATTAGTTTCTATAATTATTCATTTCTATAATTAACGTGCTATATATTATTTCTACCTGATATTCATATTAATAATGTGCACGATAATCCTTAACGTTCTTTGAAAGATTTTAACATGCCGAGATCATGAGACTTTATAGAGATGCTGTGTTTGGTTCCTTATTTTGTTTTTCTTCTAATCTGTTACGTTCTTTAACAGGGTAAAGTTTCTGCAGCTTAAAGGCACCAACCATGGACTTCAGGCGCGTGAAGGAATACTTCTCCTGGCTCTACTATCAATACCAAATCATTAGCTGCTGCTCCGTCCTGGAGCCCTGGGAGCGATCCATGTTCAACACCATCTTACTAACCATTTTTGCTATGGTCGTCTACACTGCCTATGTCTTTATCCCAATCCACATTCGGCTGGCTTGGGAATTTTTTTCAAAAATATGCGGATATCACAGTGCACTGACTAATTGATCTTGCCAGCGTACTGTGGAATGGCGCCATGTATTTGTATGTGTTGCTCACAAGCTCACTGATTTAGATGAGTACTGTCTTCTTCCACTAATCTGACCTGAAAATCCCTCTCTTTCTCCGCACTATCCTATCCTGCCTGCAGTTTGAAATACAAGCTGTGTATGTTTCTTTTGTACCCGCTTCTTTGCACATCAGGCCATGGAAAATGCAATGACTTCACCTCACATATCATATTCACTCCACACAAATCTAAAGCTTTAGTTTTTTTAATCAGGACAATTTCATGTAACAGTTTTTTGGGGAATAAGCTCATAAGAGACCCACCAGATCATATTTAAAATGTGATAGGCTGCAGTCAGAGGTATCCTATCTTTGTTTACGGTGTTCAACAAGATGTGAATGTGTGGACCCTTAAAGTCTTATTGTCTAGTAAACTGCAAATACCTAAAATTCTTTTACTTTAAATGCAAAAGAATAAGCTGGAGGCAATTATTTCCTTTCATTCACAGGGTTTTCTAATTGTTTTAAATGCCTCAGTAAAGTCTGACTTTATAACAGTTTAAAATCAACCATGTTGATTTTAGATAAAGGAGTAGGTATGATAATACAAAATAATTTTAAGTGTGAGAAACAAAAATATAATCAAAGTAAATTCAGATGTTGTGACTTGTGATGTTTCCTGGCCTTGCATGATGGGAGTAAAAGAGGAAAGGAATTGGTTTTTTTCTTCTGTGTTTTCATTCAGTGGAGAAAAAAAAAAAAAATGCATATATTGGGCTGCAGGAAGAAAAGCTAATAAATAGGCTGGAAGTAATACTCTCCCGGCAGGATCTCAGCAGCTCTAGTTAAATGCTTTGATATAGTGGCTCCTTTGCAAAACAGAAACAAGATTTATTAAAGTTCCTTCAAAGTGTTTGTCATAAAAAAAAAACTGTTAAGTTTTTAATTATACTGCTGAATCAAATGTGAATGCCAAAGACCAAGCCTTGCAGTTTTGCTTTTCCTCCCAATAAATATTAATGTTAGTAATTCAGGAGAGTAAACATGTAAATAGGTTTTGGGCAATATTTGCAACCTTCTTTGTGTTATGGGAAAAAAAATATTCCAAGGAGAGCTGGAGAGATGTTTGCAATGCCAAATTAACTTGCATGTTTGTTAATAAAAACAAACAAGCATATGTTTTGAAGATAAGCCAGGTCTGAACATGTATTTGTTGATTTTTGCAAAATAAAATTGAATTTTATAAGTAAAATATCCTTTTCCAGATTTACCTTTTTCCTCATATCGTGTGAAATATCTAGGTGGGATGTCATATTTCTCCCCAAATTTATCATTTCTTGCCAACCCAATGTGGCAATTGATCTAAAAATAGGAGGGTAAAATTGACATTTATAAGGGACTTCTCTGTGCTGGACACATTCACACGCTGCAGGAGGTATTAAAGCCTCCACTTACAGGTCAAGAGCCTGGAACTTGGAAGAGTTACATTTCTTGTTCAAGGTCAGTTAGCTACTACAAGGCAGCATGGATGCCAATTCAGGTCTGGACAATACTAGGTCTTGAAAATATTTGGCCATGAAAACCCAGGAGAGGTCAACAAGAGCCAGTGAAAGTTGATGAGTTGGGCATCGTCAACATGCTAGAAAGCAGAACCCCATCAAACAAAAGGGGTAAAGGTGAAAGAAGAGAGAGAGTCAAGTTTGGAGGGACAATAAGCCCAGGTCCCAGCTGCGACGTTTGCTGTGGGCCTGAAACGCCGTGTTCCCCCATTTCTATGCTTTCTAGGCCCACATGCTTATTTTGAAAAATTGCTTTCCCTTTTAAATATTTAACAGAGGATTCTCCATTAAGCATGAACTTGGATGCATTCTCAATTCACGATGATTCAACACCCTTATACACATGGACCCCTGCTAAGTGCTCTTGGAATTCAATCACTGCATTGACCTTCTCAAAATCCTCCTTCTAAAAATAGGACAGTGAAAGTGTCTTATTTGAAACATGAATAGACACTGCAAAGCTTAATAAAGGATTATTGCACAGCATGGCCCCAGGACGTCACTTCAAAGATGTTGCCTCTGAGCAATCAAAATAATATACACGGGGTCCAAAAAAATCATCAAACATCGTTTTGGAGGGAAACCCTATCAGTTGCAAAGGGGAAGAAGAGGAAGCTCTCTCTGCCGTGGTGCTCTGTTGATCTTCTAGACTTGGCAGAGATATTTTTATCTTGACCACAGTTAACTTCGGTTAGAAAGACTTTGTGCTTTTCTTTTGCTACCATTGCTTGGATGTGTCAATGGTATGTACAGAACTCTAAAAACAAGGAAAGCCAAAGTTTCCATGGTTCCAATGGGCTTGAATTTGTCCCTCACTGAACTAGGGATCAGAAAATATTCTTTCCCTGGTGTTGGCCAAGTCCACAATTGCGTTTATCTATTTGTACAATAAAAATAGAAGATATCAAGAAATCAATCATTTTCTTTTTTTTTTTTAATTTTTTTATTAAATCATAACTGTATACAATGATATGATTATGGGGCATCATACACTCACTTCATAAACCATTTGACACATTTTTATCACAGTGGTTAACATAGCCTTTCCGGCGTTATCTCAGTTACTGTGCCAAAACATTTACATTCTACATTTACCAAGTTTCGCAAATACCCCTATAAGATGCACCACAGGTGTGATCCCACCGATCCCCCTCCCACTACCCACCCCCCCCTTCCCACTTCCCCCTATTGTTAAGTTGTAGCTGGGTTATAGCTTTCATGTGAGAGTCCCAAATTAGTTTCATAGTAGGGCTGTGTACATTGGGTATTTTTTCTTCCATTCTTGGGATACTTTACTAAGAAGAATATGTTCCAGCTCCATCCATGTAAACATGAAAGAGGTAAAGTCTCCATCTTTCTTTAAGGCTGCATAGTATTCCATGGTATACATATACCACAATTTATTAATCCATTCGTGGATCGATGGGCACTTGGGCTTTTTCCATGACTTAGCTATTATGAATTGGGCTGCAATAAACATTCTGGTACAAATATCTTTGTTATGTTCATCATTTTCAATGTCAATGAAACACTAACCAATATTTACTGGAGATAAAGAAAATTCGTCTTTATTTTGGAATCCCCACTACCTAGTTCTGCGCCCGGTGCAGGGCTTAGCAGATAGATCCCCGGGAGTATGTTACTCAGTTCCCCAGACTCTGTGTCCACACAAACACTAGGAAGGTCAGTGTCCAAGTTTAGGCCAACCTCAGAATAGACAGCTTCAGGCTGTGGACTAAAGAAGTAGAACCCTTTCATTCATTCAACAGATTTAATCAAAGTTCTCCGTGTATCTGGCTCGACGCCTATAGCTCAGCAGCTAGGGCGCCAGCCACATACACCGGAGCTGGTGGTGTTTGAACCCAGCCTGGGCCTGCCAAACAGCAATGATGACTACAACCAAAAAATAGCCAGGTGTTGTGGTGGGCACCTATAGTCCAGCTACTTGGGAGGCTGAGGCAATAGAATGGCTTAAGCCCAAGAGTTTGAGGTTGCTGTGAGCTGTGATGCCACAGCACTCTACTGAGGGCAACATAGTGAAACTCTGTCTCAAAAAAAAAAAAGTTATCCGTGTATTGATGAATAGACAGAAGAATGGAGAGATGAATAAACATGAAGAAAATATAATAAAAACCAGGCGATAGGTATTTAGGCATGCATCATAAAATTCTCTTTATTGTACGTTTGAAAATGTTATTTAAAAAATGGTAAGGGAGAAAAGCTTGCCATGTGATAGTCAAAGGTCTTGATACCAGAAAACAAAGATGAAAGAGACCGAAAAAGAAACATCCCTAAATGTATTAATCATACAATCTGGGAAGAAAGATGACAAAAGAAAAAAAAAAAAGAAAGAAAGGGAGAAAGAAAGAAGACCCAAGCAAAATATTTATAGTATTTATGAATTGTGATAAGGTATTTAAAAGGAACAGCAGAGTACTGGAGAGACATTGACAGGTGGCTAGGGATGGTGGGGTCCTTGGGGGAAGAGAACACATTTCTTCCAGCTACAGAAGAGTAGGACCAAACTTCTCTCATTGCAGGACTCTGAGTAGGGGGTGATGTGGGAGGGATGGGAGGTCATTTTTACACTGTAAAAAAATGAGCCTGACTGTGGTTTGAGAGCAGAAGGGACCAGGGCATCAGTCAAGGCAGGAAGACCCAACACAGCTTATGCAGAGCTGGACTCTGAGGTGGTGGCCTCAGAGTCAGGGAGAGGCAGACAGTATCATCTGACACACATTTTGGAGTGAGAAAATCGACAGGTGTTGCTGATGACTTGGTACAAGGGGCAATTCCATCAGCTACACAATTTTTTTTTTAACATCTAATCCACTTAAAGGAAATTCCTCCTTACTCTGGGAAAGTTATTTTCAGAGCTGACTCAGCTGCCTTCCAGAACCTTTTTCAGAGGTGGAACGAAAACAAATTTCATACATTTTTACTATTTTTCCACTTTTTAAAACTTCACCATATCTCACTGAGAGTCCTATATCTGATTGGAAGAAAGGACTTGGATTTTCTACTTTGAAGCAGAAAGTGATTCTCTGGGCACTTTGCATCATCAAAACTGACTAACCAAAAATCAACAGCATGGTTCTTCCTAGGGAGTAAATTATTCAAACTTTAATTCTGGAGCATGAAAAGGCTGAGAGCAAATATCAGAATTTAGGTTCTCTTTGATTCACCCCTGAATTAATATGACAACAATAACAGAAGTAATAACATTGCAGAGACTGTAATGATGGAGCTGAGAAGGCAAAGCTAACCAATTCTTAAGTCATTTGCTTAGAAATTATAAGACAGGTAGAAGGAGTGCTAAAATAAAATTGCAGTTGCCTTTACTAGAACGACAAAGCTCATTTTTCTGTAGCTTTTGTGTGAGCTTTTGTAAGCACTTAGTCTGTGTTGCATTGACACTGTTCACACTTCTAATCACTTCCCTGTGTGCTGCTCATTTTTTATCATTGTACTTTCATTCGTCTTGATGGAGAGAAAGTGCTAATGGAGGTGGCGCTTAACCCAGATGTTTGATTGAGGGGAAGGGAGGGATCTCTGCAGACTGTAAAATGGAGGGGAGCGTCTCACCACCCAGCCTCTGCCTGGAACACCCACACCCACCATAGGGCAGAGAAATTTTCTAGATGTCCCCACCCAAATGGTCAGGTGTTCTAGTTTGGATACTTGACCCTCAAGACCTTGTGTTAAAATTCGATTCCCAATATTGGATGTGGTGCCTAACGGGGGTGTCTGGGTCATGGAGGCAGATCCCTCATGAAAAGCTGGGTGCCATCCCAGAAATAAAGAGGGAATTCTCACTCTATTAGTTTCTGTGAGATATGAATGTCAAAGAGAGCCTGGAACCTGCACCCCAACACCAGCTCCCTTCTCACTGTGTGATCTTTGCCTTCTGCCATAGCAGAAGCAGCCTGAAGCCCTCACCAGAATCAGAGGGTGGCACCAGGCCTCTTGCACAACTTGCAAAGCCATAAGGCAAATGAACCTCTTTTATTTATAAGTCACCTAGCCTCAGGTATTCCCTTACAACAACAAATGCACAATTAAAACATTAGGGAGACAACAACCAGTCCAAACCCTATGTCACTGAGCTCCAGTGATATTTTAATGCTTGGATTTCCAGAGAAAGGTACAAAAGAGTAGCAGGTAATATCAGCCAAAGGGAAGGAGGCTGGAGGAGGGGATACAAGAGAGAAAAGGAAAGGGGAAGAAACATTTTCCTTTTGTCTTCTAAGGAAGATCTTCTTTATAAGTGCGGAAAAATGAACTGACAACAGATTTAGTTTAAAGATCAAATTGGCTTTTATTAGCAATTCCAGAATCAGGCAACATCTCGTTTTATAAAATAGAATGGTTGTTCCAATGTGCTGAGCAGAAGAGGTGGGCTTTACAGGCAGAGAAGGGCTGAAGAACTCAAAAATAAGGATGAAAAGTGAATCAGTCATTTGAAAGTTACACTCCTTGAAGAGTTGAGACACAGGGGACTTCTTATCACGCCAGCTCGGGTAAACCGGGCCCCGCTGATTGGTTGCTGTAAATCTCTTTTTCTTGGGAAAACCAGCCCATTTCAAAATTCAGTTTGACTATGTGGCGAGAAGCACGATAACTCCATTCCAATCTGGTCTGGTCTGTTGTGGCTCAGGCCAAAACAATGGCCTCCCGTTAATTCTAACACAAGTAAATCACAATTCTTCTCTGTACCCCGTTCCTCAATTTCTTTGATCTCACACATTTTTCCTAACACAAGCCATCTCTAAATGTCTAACATCCTCATTCATATTAATGTTTCAGTTTCCTTTGTTGAAATAATTCACTTTTGCCCAAGGTTAAAATACATCTTCTGGCTCACCAGGCAGCTGATCCTCCACCCTCCCACAGGCCTGCATCTCGCCTCCCTTTACAGCTGGATTTTAGGTTTCCCTCTGCCTCGCCCCATCCCCACCCCCTCCATCTGGAGACTCAATACCCCATCTGAAGTTAAAGCTCTCGCAGTGGTTCTCAACCTTCCTAATGCTGCAATGTATTTTCATTGTTACGAAGAGGTCGCAACACACAGGTTGAGAACCGCTGCTTCTGGGGTTCTTCCAATTTAAAAAATCTCTATTTTGTGAAATTCTAATGATTTCCATCACTTTAGCTTCTTCAGCTCCTCCTGGTTATGGATAGGAGCCTGACCCTTCTCTGAAATTCTGCGGAATTTGAAGCTCTAGCTAAATCTTTATTGGTGGGAAAAGGTAAAGTGTCATAAAGAAAACAAGCAGAGAAACGGTGAAATCCCAAAGACCAATCACCAGGCCTTGATTCGAGATTCAGGTGAGAAGATCTAGCACATTCCAAGGATGGTGGATTTGTGGGAGAGGCCTCCCCAAGGGACTCAGCTTGCACTTGGGCAGCCACCGACCCCTCCTTCCTCCCAGGCCCTCCGTCCCTTTACTGTCCTCATACCTCTCTCCTCTAGTCCAGCCTACTCCATTATGCAGCCCCAATGAGGGTTCCTGCCTTTCCCTGTGAAGGAAGCCAGAATATGTCGCCCCCAAATATACTTCTTTAGTTATGCAGGGAGCCTGCAAACAGAATTAGTTCTGTCAAGCCACCTCTCCTGGGGGGAGATTTGGGTCTGTAGAGTCAGCAGTGACTCAGCCAGGCTTTTCTGAGCCCTGCCTCTTGTCTAGATCCAGGAAAAACTGAAAGTCTGACACCACTAAAGGTCTGAAACACACTTTCCCACCTCTTCTCTTGGGGGATGCTAACTGTTAAGTCTTCACCTTCATAACAAGACCATCTTTGCCATCCAGGCCTCCTCTCCTCCTCCTCCCCAAACCTGTCTCACCCCTACAACCTGATTTACCAAGACAATCCGGTTTGGGCCATGTTCCAGCCCACGTTCTTTCTGTAACCTCAGGAGGGTACGCCAGCTTCTCTACCTCCTTGGGTGGGGTGGGGGGAGTGGAATCACTCTATAGTTCTTCCCTGTGTGTGTTAATAAATTCACGTCACTCACACCTTATTACACAAAAGCAATACCTTCCTTCTGGTCTGGAGTAACACTTACCTGAGCCAGAAAACACTTACCTGGCTCCAAAGAGGAAGAGAGAAAATAGAGTGCATCACCCACATATGCATATTCTTTTTATTATTATTAAATCATAGCTGTGTACATTAATGCAATCATGGGGTACAAGGTGCTAGTTTTATATACAATTTGAAATATTTTCATCAAACTGGTTAACATAGCCTTCATGCATTTTCTTAGTTATTACATTAAGACATTTATATTCCACATTTAGTAAATTTCACATGTACCCTTGTAAGATACACCATAGGTGTGGTCCCACCAATCACCCTCCCTCCACCCATCCTCCACGCTCCCCTCCCCTCCCCTCCCTTTCTCCTTTCCCCAGATTCTTGGGCTATAATTGGGTTATGGCTTTCATATGAACCATGAAAGAGGTAAAGTCTCCATCTTTCTTTAAGGCTGCATAATATTCCATGGTGTACATATACCACAATTTATTAATCCATTCATGGGTTGAGGGGCACTTGGGCTTCTTCCATGACTTGGCAATTATGAATTGGGCTGCAGTAAACATTCTGGTACAAATATCATTGTTGTGTGATTTTTGGTCTTCTGGATATATACCTAGTAGAGGAATTGTAGGATCAAATGGCAGGTCTATTTTTAGATCCTTAAGTGTTCTCCAAATATCTTGCCAAAAGGAACATATTAGTTTGTATGCCCACCAGCAGTGTAGAAGGGACTTGAAGAGAAACTTCTCTGAAGAAGACAGGCATACGGCCTATAGACATACGGAAAAATGCTCATCATCCTTAATCATCAGAGAAATGCAAATCAAAACTACTTTGAGACATCATCTAACTCCCATAAGATTAGCCCACATCACAAAATCGCAAAACCAGAGATGTTGGTGTGGATGTGGAGAAAAAGGAACATATGTGTATTCTGTACCTCACACTCACAGGGATGCCAGGCTGGGAGCAGAGAGCACACACCGTGGGTTTTGGAGGGTTTTTTTGCACCATATATTCTTGTAAAAGCTCATTAAATGAATAAACTGATGAAGTAAGTAAGCTCTTTTACAATTCTGGATTAAAACAAATTAAAACATAGTCCAGACAGGATTTGTCACTAGAGTTTCCATTGAGCAACCCATATATAAAGTGAGTTGTTTTTTTTTTTTGTAGAGACAGAGTCTCACTTTATGGCCCTCGGTAGAGTGCCGTGGCCTCACACAGCTCACAGCAACCTCCAACTCCTGGGCTTAAGCGATTCTCTTGCCTCAGCCTCTCGAGTAGCTGGGACTACAGGCGCCCGCCACAATGCCTGGCTATTTTTTGGTTGCAGTTTGGCCGGGGCCAGGTTTGAACCCACCACCCTCAGTATATGGGGCCGGCGCCCTACCGACTGAGCCACAGGCACCGCCCATAAAGTAAGTTTTTAAACATCTGGTGCGGGTTTTGAGAGGTGGCTGCCCCCACCCCCACTTGTTTCTTCTCCTGTGTGTTCCATCTCTCCTGTTGTTACATTTACTCTCACAGCAATCCCAGCGCAGGATTTAAAAGGAAGGGAATCCCCAAAAGGGCTGGCTGATGCATGTGTGAAGATTTGCAACCATTTTCCTCCTTGAGTACTGGGCCGCTGGTTCTCAGCTCTGGCTGTACATTGGAATCATTTGGGAGCTTTAAATGTTGCCAAAGCCCAGCCCTGCCCAGAATTAAATAGCAACCCTGGATGTGGGTACCCAGCCTGACATTTTAAAAAGCTCCCCAAGAGATTCTAATTCTTGGCCAAATCTGAGAACCTCTTTACCAGGCTTTCAGCGAGTGCTGATTAAGTCTCCAAAATCCAGTGTCAAGCTGGTACTCCACTTCCTTGCTCATGTCTGTGATATGATCAAGGCATCTCTGCTTCTCTAGATACAGTCTTTCTTTTTAATTTCAAATTAATATGAGGATACAAATGGTTAGGTTACAATGTTTGCATTGGTTAAGTAAAGTCTCTGCTGTAGTTGTGTCCTGCACCCAGAAGGGGTGCCATATGCCCTCACATTGTACCCATCAGGGGAGGACACACCAATTCCTCCCCCTTCCTCCCAACATGTATTGAATTGAGTTTTTGTCTTGTGTGGGCATGTATTAGTTCATCTACTGGCTTCATAGTAGTATTGGTACATTGGATACTTGCTTTTTCATTCTTGCAATACTTTACTAAGAAGAATGTGTTTCAACTCCATCCAGGATAATACAAAAGATACATATAAAGTCTCTATCTTTTTATGGCTGAATAGTATTCCATGGTGTATGTATACCACAGTTTGTTTAATCCATTCCTGGGTTGATGGGCATTTAAGTTTCTTTTTGTTGTTGTTGTTTTTGTTTTGTTTTGTTTGAGACAGAGTCTCACTCTGCTGCCTGGACTAAAGTGCCATGGCCTCAGCCTACCTCACAGCAACCTCAAACTCCAGGGCTCAAGCAATCCTCCTGCCTCAGCCTTCTGAGTAGCTAAGACTACAGGCACCCACCATGATGCCAGGCTAATTTTTCTCTGTTTTTTTCTTTTTTTTTTTTTTCCTTTTTTATTTTTAGTAGAGATGAGGTCTTGCTCTTGCTTGGGCTGGTCTCAAATTCCTGAGCTCAAGTGATCCTTCCACCTCAGCCGAGACACAGTCTTAATCATAACAAACACCACTTCCCTACTGTTCTTCAGTAAAGTACTTAACACTGTCGTGCGAGTTTTGAAGTGCTAAAGCAGTGAGCATCCCACTCCTTGATGTGCCGTGTTCCGCGTAATGATGTTTGCAATCATTTCATCATGCATCATTTCAGAGCAATAAAATATCACAATTTGTGCTTACAGGCATGAAGCTCTAAAGTACGCTCAGCCTGCTGCTGTTGAGCTCAGTGGAGTGTTTTCATTTTCAGCCTGAGTATGAGATCATGTCACAGTAATTAGATTAAGCCAAATGCATGGTGCCATCAGCGAGACTGCGGAGCACACAAAGCTTGATGTGTTTCCCAGGAAAGTCACAGGCACCTTGGGATGAATGCTGGTGCCTTGCTTCCTGTTGTTTTTAATTACTTGCAGTGAAATGTACTTAATGTAACACACACACACACATATTATAATGTAATATACACACATATATATACACACACATTTTCTTCCCATCTAAGGCTACACCCGTGTAACTGGTGACAGAAACATGCTAATTAGAAACTGAGATAACCAAGTGATACAGATGACAGAAAGATAATCCTACATCAGAGAGTGGGGTGGCCCAAGTTCCTCTCGCCCTGGCTGGCCCTGTGAGGCTTTGAACAAGTCCCCTGGCTTCTGCAGGCTCTGGCTGTAAAAGGAAGGACTCACCTGTGAATGTCACATGTGTTTTCTCTTATTATTTCTTCGGATCCCTGGTAGGGATCCACTCCCTAGAAGGTCATAGTGTGAAGAATTTGGAGGTTGCATCTGCTCCCAGGAAAGAATATCATTATCCACATACAGATGTCTACGGTGAGACCAGGCATCAGGGAGTGGAGTTGAACTTCCATTAGATCAAAGACCAGGGCAGTTGATGAAGATCAGAAGAAATAAAATGAAAACACCTTTTTTCAACATCTTTACTACTCACCTTTATAGCCATAAAATAGAGGCATAAATAAAAAATAAAGACATGTACACAGTACAAATATTCCTCAAAGAAATAGAAGTAGACCTATTAGCAATCCAGCAGTCTCACTCAAAGGAAAGGAAGCACTTTTATCAAGAAGATACCAGCACCCGAATGTTTTTATCACAGAACAATTCACAACGGCAAAGATATGAAATGAACCTACGTGCCCATTATTGCATGAGTGAGTTAAGAAAACGTGATACAGACACACACCATGGAATTCTACTCAGTCATAAAAAAAAGAATGAAATAATATCTTTGGTGGCAACTTGGATGGAGGTGGAGAACATTGTTCAAAGGAAGTATCTCAGGAATAATAAACACCACGTGTACTCCGTAATAACTGAGAGCTACACAGAGGGCACACACAGGCACAAAGAGATGTGAGGGCCACTGAAAATCAAGAAGGGGAGAGGTTGGGAGGGGCAAAGGGCACCCGCTGGCTACCATGAACGTTACTCTGGTGTGGACACATCGAAAGCTCTGACCTAAGCATTATACAAGGTACTCGTGTAAACAAAAACATTTCTACCCACCTTAATATCTTGAAATAATAAATAAATAAATTTAAAATAAAAAACAAAGATGTTCTGATTCCACTTACATACTCTGTGACCTAGTTTGGGGTTGGTTAGGCCAAAAGTGATCACTGATAGAATGAAAAGAGACCATACTGGAATACTATTTTAACTTGGTTTTATTTTAGTAATCTTGCCCTTCATTTAATATTTAATACACAAATACTGGCAACCTGTCTCTTTATACCCAGTCACATGTACCCTTCACCTCTAGTTTAAATCCTGCCTCTTCTATTAGGCCAGCCACCTGCCGTAACAACAAATAGCTAATATTTATACGCCATGTCCTGTGTGTCAGGCCCTCTTCTAAGCATTGTGCACATGTAATTTATTTACCCACACCACATCCTGTTAAGAACTATCATTATTCACATTCTACTGATAGGGAAAGACGAGGCACAGATTAAGTGTCGTGCATTAAGTTACATGAGCGCTGGGGGTTGAGCTGAGGCAGTCTGCTGCAGAAGCAGCGCGTTTAAGCATTGGGCAAAATGATATCTTCTTCTGAACGTCCATATCAACCGTCTGTCTTCCTAACACCCTCTGTGCTTTGCTTTCTATCTCTCACTGATGCCGTGTGATTTTAGGAGATCACCGCGGTATTCATCTGGAGATTTAGACAGAACATTAGGAACAGTGAGCATTCCTCCTGGCTTGCTCAGGAGGTGGGTGAGAAACTCAGAAGCTTCCTACGTGAAGTGATGCCGGAGTTACGCCTTAAAGGATGAATAGCAATTCGCCATATTAACATCAGCGATTAAAATCATTTTGTTCTCTAATATAAACGTACCCCATTCCTCATTGGTTATATTATATACTTGGACCTCAAACACACCCTTTTGTAAGTGGAGCTGACCATCTCCCCTCCAAAACTCAAAGAAAAGCTTAAATTACCTGCAACAATAAAGTTCAGCCCTATTGCAATTGGAACAACTTATTTTTCATTTGGAAGTCTTCAAATGTCACTCCAGGTGATGTTCTTGGGTTATTAGAAAAGGCAAGAAAGATTTCATGAAATTCTTGACTAGAAAAGGAGAAAATATTTAGGGCCAAAGAAGAGTGAGAGGAATAGTTCTTACAGTCAAGAGCATCAGACTCTCCAATAAATCAGAAGTATAATGAGCCAGTAACTCCTTGAAGATGCGAGGGAAAGGACTCTACGTCTTGGCAAGTTCAGACAAATGAAAACTGATTCCACTTACATACTCTGTGACCTAGTTTGGGGTTGGTTAGGCCAAAAGTGATCACTGATAGAATTAAAAGAGACCATACTGGAATACTATTTTAACTTGGTTTTATTTTAGTAATCTTGCCTTTCATTTAATAGTCGCATTTTTCAAATTTATTATAATGATGAATAATTTTTTTACCCTGACCAGGATGGCAACATTATTCCACAGACATGCATAATACAAGCATTGTAAGACACATCTACCTCTGAGACCTGAAAGCACCAAAAAGTTCAGAGAACAAATGTCAGGAGGACAGGACCACCGCTCACGTCTTCAAAGGTGCCCCAGGATGAGTCTGAGTTAACTGCTGCAATAAGACACTAAAACCAAGGCCAAAAGTCAGTCTGCTCTAGAGACAATCGTACACCTAAAAATTAGAAGTTACCTGCCTCCCACACAGGGGCAGGACAAAAGGTGATGAAAGCTTTGCTTTTCTAAGAAACCAACTTAGAAACAAGAAGAAACCATCAGAAGTGATTTCAATTTATCAGGTAGAGTTAAAAACAGAGGGCAGTGGGCACCAACCCTATATACGGAGGGTGGTGGGTTCGAACCCAGCCCTGGCCAAACTGTAACCACAACAACAAAAGAAAAGCAGAGGGCAGAGTCTGGGGAAAAAGGAAAATAATTAGGGGCACCTGAGGACAGAAATACGGTGTCAAAACCAAGCGAGAAACCTCAGGGCTGGAATGAATGCTGCCTGGAAACTTCATTCCAAATTCTAGGTTGCCTTGGGCAGATAAAGTGAAGGGGACTTTTGGGCAGCCAGCCTAAGCTGGTTTCCCAGGTTCAGTGTTAAACACCAGCTCCACCATGTTGAGAGCACAAGCCTAGAATCATTCTGGACTTGGAAAAGGTACCTTTCTGAGTTAAAAGACTCCAGAGAAAAGCAGAACAAGTTTCCATGTGAAGCCAAGTGAAGTCAGCACCCATAATCAGAAAGGCCCTGAGAGTCACAGCAAACCCAGCATGCCCATTTGCACATTTCTCTGGAGACGGAAATGTTTTGCATAAAGATGTCATGACCTTTCCTCTATTAATTTGTTTAGCAAACCATTTTTTTTTTAAGTACAAAGGTGAAACTTGAACACAACCCCATTTGAAAACTTAGTAAATGTAGAATGTAAGTGTCTTAGCCCAATAACTGAAAAACGCCAGGAAGGCTATGTCAACCAGTGTGATGAAAATGTGTCAAACGGTTTATGAAGCTAGTGTGTGATGCCCCATGATCATATCAATGTACACAGCTATGATTTAATAAAAAAAAAAGAAAGAAAATCCTGTAACAGTACCCTTTCTACCTTCCGCAGTTTGTCATGATGTGTGTGTGACACGATTTGCTTAATGTTAACAAGTACCAAGAGGGCAGGGCCTGTTTTTGTCCCCTCCTGTATGCTCATCACCCTGTCTGATATCACATAAGTGCCCGGAAAATGTTTGCAGGAGAGATAATACCCACCAAACAGCTGTGAGAGTGGGAGAATCCCCGCCTGCTCCTGCTCTGGAAGGGCAGGTTGGAACATGACGATTGGAATTCACAGGGAATGGGATTAATGTCTCTGCATAATCAGGATTCGCAGTACCCTGATTGCTCCTATCTGATTCTTCCTGAAAAAATACGTTGTGAGGACTGAGAAAATATGAGTGAGGTACACCCCCCACCCCTCAGGGCCCTGCCACTGAGGTCACTATTTGTTGGATCGAGGGAGGGAGTAGAGACAGCTCTGCTTCCCTCATTCCTGGAGTCCCTACCGGTTGCCTCCCTACTATTTGGCTTTCTTTTGTCACCATATTTTTTAAGTGAGTCTTCCATGCTTTCATTTCCTCTCTAGTTATTTCCAATCTGGCTTTCTCCATAATCGAGTCTCCTGTCTTCCCCCACCAGTCTCAAGTTGATGTCCACTGCCCCGTGTTCCTGCCACTGACCAGTCAGGTGGTGGCTTGTTCCCGCCCTCCTGGCCTACTGAGTAACTGGAACTACAGGTGCCGCCACAACGCCTGGCTATTGTTAGAGACGGGGTCTTGCTCTGGCTCAGGTGGTCTCCAATTCTGTAAACTCAGGCGATCCACCACCTCAGCCTCCCAGAGTGCTAGGACTACAGGCCACCTCGCCTGGCCCTGGATAAAAATTCTTGAGTCGTGGTAGACTAGAATAATAGACGTAGCAGTTCAGATGCAGTGGTGAGGTAGTGAGTACTAGGGAGGAAATGCGGCTGCTTTGTGTATACCCAGCTCTGTGCTAACCAAAAGTTCATTACCAGAACATGTAGTTAGAGAGATACAAGGAAAATATTTTTGTTAAACAGTCCTTTTAAAATGTTCTGGTATTGTTGGGGCATGCACTTTTTCATTGAATGGACATAGGGTCAAAACAGAGTATGTTGTTTACTGTTTAAAAGGAAAAAAATAAATGATGATAATAATGATGACTTAAAAATGGACCATCATGCTCAAACCTAAAGAACCAAGTCAACAAGTAAGAAATAAAATGTTTTCCTGTTGCTAAACCCAACCATTGACAATTTTTCTTCAATTAAATTGTGGGGTGGTAAGATCGACAATTTTATTTTTTATTTTGAAACTATGTCGGTCTTTAACTTATTTGGCTCTTACAGGTGTATACTGCCTACAGGAGCAAGGAAGTTTTATACCTCATATATATGTCTAGAAGGGTTTAAGCCACAGTATAATCAAGTCACTATGGGAGACAGGGGTCCAAAGTAAAAGAAAAAAAATCCCAAATAATAAGAAGTTAGAGAAAATTATTAATATAAACAAAATGGCCCTATTCATGGTAGATGGCCAGTAGAAACAGATTGCAGGTAAGTTGCTTAACTTCTCTAAGCTTCAGTTTTCCTTTTCTGCAAAAGTTGTGTATGTGCTTATAAGTGTGTAAGTTTGTACAAGTGCAGGGGAAAGGGCACAGAAGGAGAAAGACTACACCATGAAATAGTGACAACTTCTGAGCAAGAAAGTGGACTGAGAGACAGAGGGGAAGAACTGAATTGAAATTTTTACTCTATCATTTTTGTAATGTTTGCATTTATGCAAATATATCCATCTAATTGAGTAAAAAATGAAGCAACAGTGTAAATAAAGGGGTCAGTAGGTTACTCAAGGGGTGAAACTGCACAGACTTTGACTTCAAAACCTGGGACTGAACTTGATTCTGTTGTTTCTTATGAGCCATGAGCCTCTGGGCAACTCATTTAACTTCTCTAAGTGTTGGTTTTCCTCATCTGAATGATAGGCATGATGAGAGCATGTTGCAAAGATTAAATAAAATTAGGTATCTGATGGGGAGAGCACAGTGCCTGGCCCATAAGGAATGCCCACTACCTAAAAGCCCCTGTTTTTATTATTCAAGTTATTACTTTTCATATTAATTACAGTTTCTTTTTTTTAATTAATTTAAATTTAATTTAATTTTTTGCAGTTTTTGGCCAGGGCTGGGTTTGAACCTGCTACCTCCAGAATACGGGACTGCCGCCCTAATCACTGAGCCACAGGCACCACCCAATTACAGTTTCTTTTATGAGATCAGCTTTCCTCAAAATGATCAGATGGGCTGCTTGATTTTTGGCATAGCTCTGTTTCTGCTGGACACTGCCATCTGCCCCTCAGGTCCATGGCCCTGTCTTCTCCACCTGGTCCATGCCTTGGGAGAGCTCACCTCTATGAACTTCATCAACCGACCCCCATGCCTTCTAGCTTCCAGACAGGTTTGGTCAATGGGTGCCCTGGTGGGTGATTGGAGGGTGGAATCGGAGAAAGTTTAGGTTTTCATTTTCACAGCTCTCTCCTTACTAGGGAGCCACCAGAGAAATTCACCCTCTCCCAAAGCCCACAGCCTCAGCCCTCGGGTCCCCTCTGGTTCTGGAGATCCTTTCCTCCCTTGTTCATTCAGGCCTAGGGTAATCCAGCCTCTCGCAGTTTGCTAGCTTCTGGATTCTACATTATTCCTTGTTGTCGTTGCTAACTCAGTAAATAGTCCCTTTCTCAAACTCCTCAAATGATCCATTTGGAGTCCAGTGTCCGTTCCTTCTTCCCAGACTCCTTGGTTTTTGTTGATCCGTAGTGTGTCTTCACAGAGACAACTTCACCGCAGGCAACTTCCAGCGGGAATCCTTGCCAAGCTCAGCAGATCCTGCCCCCGTTTAGGCAACACCGGGAGAATCTTACATTGTGTGCTGTTTCAGTAAAAATCCCTCTCCCACTGGTTGGAAATTCTACCAGTAGTTCATTTGCTGATGGTTATAAAAGGTGAAGGTTTTCCAGCTACAGGTTATAATTCCAAACTGCCCATCCAGAATTGGTCTGCAAAGGTAAAGGATGGGATCTTGGAAAACATTATTTTCTCATCCCCATTGTCCAGTTTTTTCTCTGCCTGTTAGCTGTTCCCCAGCATTTCTTATACCAGAAACATGTCTCGGGTCACTGAGAACCAGGCTCCTCTGGAGAGCAGAGCAGCTGAACCAGCAGACCTGTCTTTCACTCTGCTCTAAAAACTCCACTTCAGTGTTCAAACACCAGTGGTGGACGCCTATTGCATATAACACTTCCTAGTGGAGAGCTTACCGTGTGCTGGGTGCTGGCCTATGCAATTTGTAAGTGTTAACTCATGTCGCCTTTACAATCACCCTATGTATGATACCCATTTTTTTAGATAAGAAAACTGAGGTTATGAGGAGACCAAGATGGCGGCCGAGTAACAGCTTCCTTGCATCTGGGCACTGTGAGTCTGGGGAGATAGGACACTAGGCATCTCTGGCTGGTGGGATCTGCCTATCATCACCCCTGTGAGGATACAGGGAGTCAGTGAGAGACTTCTGGACCCTAAAAGGAGGACTAAAACAGTGGAAAACCGGCAAGTGGTCACGCATGTTCAATCGGTCTAAACTCGCCCGCAACTGTAAGTTCAGTAGCAGCGAGAGTGCAAACCAGAAAGGCCTTACCTGTGAACTGTTTTGGTGTCTTTGGACTTGGCACTCAGTTGAATTGACTTGGGGAGAGCCTGAGCAGGAGTACGGAGAATTTTGGCCATTGTCTAGGGCCCCAGTCTGAGCCGCTGAGCCAGACGAAGCTAATAGTGTTTGGCTGTGGGCCACAGGGAGCCATTGTGAGTGATCTGCCCCAGCAAGCTCCGCCCTCAGGGTCGCAGAGCTAGAATCGGGTGGGAGCTGGTAACCTAGCGACTGAGTAGCCTAAGGGTGGGATCTGAGCCGCGTTGCAACCCTAACCCTCAGGGGCAGAGTGAGACCAGTTTTGGCACACTGGGTAAGTGGATAGCCACTTCAGCAGTGATTCCAGCGACAAGCACTTTCCTGGGAAAGCTTCTACTCAGCAAGTTTACAAGTTCAAAGTACCTTTTAAGTGGGCTGAACAGAGATTTAGGGTGTCTACCTGCTGGGGTTTGAGAAATCAGCAGCCTCCAGTCGTATCAAAACTGTGATTAACATCTCATACCCCAGAACACCATGTGCTGCCCAGACAATATTCAACAACATATACATACTGCTTTTTTTTTGGTTGTGTTTTTTTGTTGTTGTTTTGTTTGTTTGTTTGTTTGTTTGTTTTGGTTTGGTTGTTTTTTTATTTTGATGTTGTTTTGTTTTTTAATTTCAACCTTTTCTGTACAGATCTTTTTTCTTTCTCGATTTTTCAGTTTAATTATAATTTCCCATTGCTGCCTTTTTCAATAACTAGAACTTCATTTTTGCTACAGTTTTACCGCTATTATTGGTTTTTCACCCAATTTTATCCCGTAAAGTTTTCTGTTTGCTTGTTTTGGTTTGATTTATAGCATTTTTGTCTTTCTACTTGGTGGAGGCAGGGTACTGTGTCTGACCAGGTTAGCAAAGAGCTGCTGACCTCAAGGGAACCACCCAACTGGGCACCGCCAGAAGGTGGGTTTTCTTTATAGTTGTGTCAAAGTACCCTACTGTACACCTATATTGATCTGTCTCCCTCTTTCTGTGCCGCTCTTCTTTTTGTCAATATTCCTTTTACCCACCCCCTCTCCTTTCTCTATTTTTTTTTTTCTTTTCACTCGGTCCTCCTTTCTTTCATCCATTTCTTGCTCTTCAACTTTCTCACCCTTCTGGTCCTGAACCAATAGGACTCATCGAACTCTTAGTCCACAGGCACGAGAACTTAAAGAGCAAGAGGAAGTGAAAGGAAAATTAGGGCAAGGAAACAGATAAAAGAAATCACTCATGAGGAAGAATCAGCAGAAAACTCCAGGCAACGTGAAGAACCAGTCCAGAACAACCCCGCCAAGGGACCATGAGGTAGCTACTGCAGAGGATTCCACCTATAAAGAAATGTTAGGAATGACAGAAAGAGAATTTAGAATACACATATTGAAAACAATGAAAGAAATGATGGAAACAATGAAGGAAACTGCTAATAAAGTGGAAAATAACTAAACGGAAATCCAAAAACAGAATCAAATAAGAGATGAACGATATGCAGAATATAGAAAGGATATAGCAGAGCTGAAGGAACTGAAACAGTCAATTAGGGAACTTAAAGATGCAATGGAAAGTATCAGCAACAGGTTAGACCATGCAGAAGAAAGAATTTCAGAGGTAGAAGACGAAGTTCTTCACATAACTCAGACACTAAAAGAGGCAGAAAAGAAGAGAGAGAAAGCAGAACGTTCATTGTCAGAATTATGGGACTTTATGAAGCGTTCCAACATACGAGTTATAGGAATCCCAGAAGGGGAAGAAGAATGCCCCAGAGGAATGGAAGCCATACTAGGAAATATCATAAAAGAAAATTTCCCAATTATCACCAAAGATTCTGACACACTGCTTTCAGAGGGATATCGGATGCCAGGTCACCTCAACTCTAACCAAGCTTCTCCAAGACACATTGTGATGAACCTGTCCAAAGTCAAGACCAAAGAAAAGATTCTGCAAGCTGCCAGGAGTAAGCGCCAGTTGACCTACCCCTGTAGGTCCATCAAAGTGACCGCAGACTTCTCTAATGAAACTTTCCAAGCAAGAAGACAATGGTCATCTACCTTTAATCTACTTAAACAGAACAATTTCCAGCCCAGAATTCTGTACCCTGCTAAGCTAAGCTTCAAAATTGACAGAGAAATCAAAACATTTACGGATATACAAACATTGAGGAAATTCGCCACAACAAGACCAGCTCTACAGGAAATACTTCAACCTGTTCTGCACACTGACCACCACAATGGATCAGCAGCAAAGTAAGAACTCAGAAATTAAAGGACAGAACCTAACCTCCACACTGATGCAAAAGATAAAACTAAGCAATGGACTCTCACAAAATAAGATGAATAGAATACTACCACACTTATCAATTATCTCAATAAATGTTAATGGCTTGAATTCCCCACTGAAGAGACATAGATTGGCTGACTGCATTAAAAAACACAAGCCATCCATTTGCTGTCTGCAAAAAACACACCTGGCTTCAAAAGACAAATTAAAGCTCCGAGTCAAGGGTTGGAAGACAATTTTTCAGGCAAATGGAATTCAGAAGAAAAGAGGAGTTGCAATCTTATTTTCAGATTCATGTGGATTTAAAGCAACTGAAGTCAAAAAAGACAAAGATGGTCACTTTATATTGGTCAAGGGAAAAATACAACAAGAAGATGTTTCAATTCTAAATATTTATGCACCCAATTTAAATGCTCCAAGATTCTTGAAACAGACCTTACTCAGTCTGAGCAATATGATATCTGATAATACCATAATAACAGGGGACTTTAACACTCCTCTTACGGAGCTGGACAGATCCTCTAAACAGAAATTAAACAAAGATATAAGAGATTTAAAGGAGACCCTAGAACAATTGTGCTTGATAGACGCATATAGAACACTCCACCCCAAAGATAAAGAATATACATTCTTCTCATCACCCCATGGAACATTCTCCAAAATTGATCATATCCTGGGACACAAAACAAATATCAACAGAATCAAAAGAATTGAAATTTTACCTTGTATCTTCTCAGACCATAAGGCACTAAAGGTGGATCTCAACTCTAACAAAAACACTCGACCCCACACAAAGGCATGGAAATTAAACAATCTTCTGTTGAATAACAGATGGGTGCAGGAAGAAATAAAACAGGAAATCATTAACTTCCTTGAGCATAACAACAATGAAGACACAAGCTACCAAAACCTGTGGGATACTGCAAAAGCAGTTTTGAGAGGAAAATTCATCGCTTTAGATGCCTACATTCGAAAAACAGAAAGAGAACACATCAACAATCTCACAAGAGATCTTATGGAATTGGAAAAAGAAGAACAATCTAAGCCTAAACTCAGTAGAAGAAAAGAAATCTCCAAAATCAAATCAGAGATCAATGAAATTGAAAACAAAAGAATCATTCAGAAAATTAATGAAACAAGGAGTTGGTTTTTTTAAAAAATAAATAAAATAGGTAAACCATTGGCCAGACTAATGAGGAATAGAAAAGTAAAATCTCTAGTAAACTCAATCAGAAATGATACATGGAAAATAACAACTGGTCCCACAGAGATACAAGAGATCATCTCTGAATACTACCAGAAACTCTGCCCAGAAATTTGACAATGTGAAGGAAATGGATCAATATTTGGAATCACACCCTCTCCCTAGATTTAGCCAGGAAGAAATAGAGCTCCTGAACAGACCAATTTCAAGCACTGAGATCAAAGAAACAATAAAAAATCTTCCAAACAAAAAATGCCCTGGTCCAGATGGCTTCACACCAGAATTCTATCAAACCTTCAAGGAAGAGCTTATTCCTGTACTGCAGAAATTATTCCAAAAAATTGAGGAAGAAGGAATCTTCCCCAACACATTCTATGAAGCAAACATCACCCTGATACCAAAACCAGGAAAAGACCCAAACAAAAAGGAGAATTTCAGACCAATCTCACTCATGAATACAGATGCAAAAATTCTCAACAAAATCCTAGCCAATAGATTACAGCTTATCATCAAAAAAGTCATTCATCATGATCAAGTAGGCTTCATCCCAGGGATGCAAGGCTGGTTTAACATACGCAAGTCCATAAACATTATCCACCATATTAACAGAGGCAAAAATAAAGATCACATGATCCTCTCAATAGATGCAGAAAAAGCATTTGATAAAATCCAGCATCCTTTTCTAATTAGAACACTGAAGAGTATAGGCATAGGTGGCACATTTCTAAAACTGATTGAAGCTATCTATGACAAACCCACAGCTAATATTTTACTGAATGGTGTAAAACTGAAGGCCTTTCCTCTTAGAACTGGAACCAGACAAGGTTGTCCTCTGTCACCTTTACTATTCAACATAATGCTGGAAGTTCTAGCCAATACAATTAGGCAAGACAAGGAAATAAAGGGAATCCAAATGGGAGCAGAGGACGTCAAACTCTCCCTCTTAGCTGACGACATGATCTTATACTTAGAGAACCCCAAAGACTCAACCACAAGACTCCTAGAAGTCATCCAAAAATACAGTAATGTTTCAGGATATAAAATCAATGTCCACAAGTCAGTAGCCTTTGTGTACACCAATAACAGTCAAGATGAGAAGCTAATTAAGGACACAACTCCCTTCACCATAGTTTCAAAGAAAATGAAATACCTAGGAATATTCCTAACGAAGGAGGTGAAGGACCTCTATAAAGAAAATTATGAAATTCTCAGAAAGGAAATAGCAGAGGATATTAACAAATGGAAGAACATACCATGCCCATGGATGGGAAGAATCAACATTGTTAAAATGTCTATACTTCCCAAAGCAATCTACCCATTCAATGCCATTCCTATCAAAATACCAACATCGTACTTTCAAGATTTGGAAAAAATGATTCTGCGTTTTGTATGGAACCGGAAAAAGACCCGTATAGCTAAGGCAGATCTTAGTAATAAAAATAAATCTGGGGGCATCAGCATACCAGATTTTAGTCTGTACTACAAAGCCATAGTGCTCAAGACAGCATGGTACTGGCACAAAAACAGAGACATAGACACTTGGAATCAAATTGAAAACCAAGAAATGAAACTAACATCTTACAACCACCTAATCTTCGATAAACCAAACAAGAACAAACCTTGGGGGAAAGACTCCCTATTCAATAAATGGTGTTGGGAGAGCTGGATGTCTACATGTAAAAGACTGAAACTGGACGCACACCTTTCCCCACTCACAAAAATTGATTCAAGATGGATAAAGGACTTAAATTTAAGGCATGAAACAATAAAAATCCTCCAAGAAAGCATAGGAAAAACACTGGAAGATATTGGCCTGGGGAAAGACTTCATGAAGAAGACTGCCATGGCAATTGCAACAACAAAAATAAACAAATGGGACTTCATTAAACTGAAAAGCTTCTGTACAGCTAAGTAGACAATAACCAAAGCAAAGAGACAACCTACACAATGGGAAAGGATATTTGCTTATTTATTAGGATGTTGATAGATGGCCACACCCATGTAAATTCTAACGCATTTCTCTGCAAAAATGAGTAAATATTCTGACTCGATTAGCCTTCCATCTTTAGCAACTTTGAAGTCCTAGGTCCTCCTCTGAGAAAGCCCTAATACTAAGGGGAGAAAGAGGAAGTTGAGTTTAAGGCTTTCCATCTTTCACGTGCAGTTTTCTAGATCCATGCTTCCCAGAGATTGCACCTGGATCTTAGTTCACAGACTCAGAGTTATAAAAATGACATATTTTTTTATCTTATCTTTAAGGTACGGGAGTCTCACTATAATGCCCAAGGCAGACTCAGACTCCTGGGCTCAAGCAATTCTCTTGCCTCAGTCCCCCAAATAGCTGGGATCATAGACAAATGCCACTGAACCTGGACATTTTATGTTATTTTAAAATTCATTTTATTTTTATTATCTCTCTTCTTTTACTCAGCTTAGTTTCTATTTTGAGCTTCCATTCTGGTAGGACTGAAGGGAAAGGCAGAGAGAAAGGGGCCTCAGGCCCCAGGGCACCCCGTCCCCCAGTTGTGATCCCAGAATCTAGGCATTGGGAGTCATTGGGGGAGATAGACCACCTCTGAGCCGTTCATCATCCCAAGGGGAGGCCCCTAGAATCTCTGAGTCTTTCCACTTCCGCCCTAATCTATCTGGGTGTGCAGGTCTCTGTAAAGCTGCCCCAACTAGCCTTCTAATGTCTCACCACTCTCCAAGGCCCAGCCTAAAAATCAAGCAACAGAGTACCACAGCCGCTAAGAGAAATAAAGCCAGATTATCTGGGTTCAAATTCCAGCCCTGCTACTTACTAGCTGTGAGGTCAGTAAGTCATGTACCTTCTCCGTTTCACTGTCCTTACTGGTAAGCTGGGAATGCACATGGTTGCCAGACATAGGGAAAATAGGAAATTGTAGCTAAATATATCTTTATTAACAAAATATTCATTAAAAGTTTTACCAAGAGGTGGCCAACACATAATGAATATTTTGTATGTCTCTGGCATATATGAATCTCGTGTTTTGAAGTTTACGAAAATGTAAGTTCTGTGAGGGAATTTGTCCTGTTTTTACCTGTTTATCCACTGCTGTTAGAACAGAGGCTGTTGTAAAAGGAATTGAATGAATGAATGGTGAAAGACCCATAGTGTCGACCTAAATAACAGAGAAGCTCTCTAGAAACATTGTGTTTATTTAGAAATGGACCATTACATGCACCACAACAAACCACGCGTGTACTTGGGGATGGAAAGGATTTTTAAGGAAAAAATGAAGAGAATTACACAGTTGTTTTGAAAAAGCTGTCCTCAGCTACAAAAATCAATAATAAAGATGACGCCAGTCCTGGAAGGGACATACAGCTGCTGAAATGTTCTTACTGCTGTGCTTTTTTGTGTGTAAGGTGGTGGTGGCCTTTGTGTGAAGTTGTGGGTTTTGCAGAATTTTGGTGGTAATTTTGTTATTAGACAGCAAGCATAAGAACATTCTTTTCATGGCATTCCCTGGATCTCTTTATCAGAGTGTTTTGTTTTGTTTTGTTCTTTAAACCTCAGTGATGCAACTTTTCACAGGGCTTATTTCCTTTTTCCCAGGACTTGGGAGCTCTTTGTTCTTGTCCTGTTCCCTCCTTCCTTCTAGCCCCAGGAAATCTCTCTGGTCTCAAAGAAATCTTCTTGTCTTTTGGGTTTCTGGCCCACACCCTCCTCACCTATGCTCCCAAAGCCAAGAAAACATTCAGACTAGTTTTCCTCCTCTCCCAACCATATCCCTCCACAGAAGCCAAGAGCAGACTTCACTACCTTTTTTGAATGGAAGGAAGGGAAAAAAAGCCATACAAAAAAAAAGCAAAGGCGTAAAATGTCCACATATCATGCCCCTCTTAGAGTTTGAACTCTGGGTTTTTTAAACCTTCGCTTTTGCATACCTGAGTCCTAGGGTTCTTATAATCATAATATGAAACGCAACTTACAGCTCTTCACAGGTCAGCTGAGTCTAATCAGTGTTTGAATCATGATGCCAGACAGAGCTGCCTTCTGCCCTACTTGAAAAAGATGGGTTTGGCTCTTAGGTGGCCGTGTCGTTGGAGTCATATCAGAGAGCAATTTGCCTTCTATGATAAAGGCTCTACTCTAGATGTTAGGTACACAAGGAGCCCACACCCAAGCACGCCCCACACATTTTCTGAACTGAGGTGGAGCCAGCAAGTAGTAGGAGAATTTCTTGCCTCATCAGACCACAGGGCAACACTTTCCTTCTCCACCCTCCCTCCCACCCATCCCTGCCTACTCCCCGGGCTAGTCATCAGCCTCTTGTTCATTAGCCAAAGAAGTCTGGGTTTCTTAGCCAAAAGACACACCCAGGAAGGCTCATTGGCCCCATACCCTATTACGCCAGCCCTGCTGCTGGCAGGAAGCCTCCTTACCCTTCACTTCCATGACCAGCCCTAAAATCTGAAAGTTAATTGGGCTACTTCTGGGACAGCAACGTCAGAGCCTACAAGTTTGTACTAACATTTATGATGAAATTCTTAAATATTTCGTTTCCAGATAGACCTGAAGTTGGTTTGGGGTGTAAGAGAGATGTATTTTCTTGTTCTTAGTTTGTCCAGTCTTGGTTGAGAGTAGATTTTAGTCTAAACTGTGCTGTCTAGAGGGAAAATGGTGGAACTATCTTACTAGCAAAGACCTCTCTCCTTCAGTCTAAATATTTTCTAGGGCTCATATGATGCCAAGCTCACATGGTAAATATTGTAAGGATTAGAACTGACATGGGGAGGAGAGCCCCAGAAGAAAGTTGATAGTATAAAAACAACCAAAAAATATCTGAATTATTACAGCTACTTTTTATAGAACAAAAGCAAATCTAGGACCTGGTTAGATGGGTAACTCGTCTCAATTTGCCCAGAACATTCCCACTTTTATCACAGAAAGTCCAACATTTCGAGAACACTCTCAGTCCCATGAAAATCAGGATGGTTGATCACCTTGCCTGGAGGTTTAATGATGAGTTAAGATGTAGCAATAACTTGAGCTCTGAGGCAGGGTGCTAAGAATATGAGCCCCAGAAGGGGTGGATGCTCTTGTCATCTATTTGCAAACCATCTCCAAAGAGTGACATAAAATAAAGGCAAACATTTGCTTTGTTCATGAATCTAGTGATGTGGCAGGTTGGTTCTCTCTCGGATGTCTCTTGTGGTCGCCGTCACACAGTGGCTGAAGCTGGCATCACCTTCAAGGCTTCTGAGTTCATGTCAGCACATGGGCAGGGTGCACTCAAACAGCTATCAGCTCACTCTCCACAGGTCTTTCTCTACACGGTCTCCTCCCATGGAGGCTTCAGGGTAGCTTGGCTCCTCACTGGAGGCCAAGGCTCCAAAAGCAGGTCCCAAGAGAAACCAGAGGAAGTGACAAGGCCTTTCTTGGTCTAGTCTCCCATGGAGTGGTATCTTACTTCATCTTGTGTAGCTATGACAGAGTACCTGATGCTGGACAATTTATAAACAAAGAGGCTTATTTAGATCATGGTTCTGCAGGCTGGGAAACTTAAGAAGCATGGTGCCAGCATGGTCAGTTTCCAGCGAGGGCTTTTGTGCTGAGTCAAAACATGGTGGAAAGGAAAAGGGGGAGGGACAGGTGCAAAGAGGGAAACCATGAGGGTTGTCCTGGATATGGTGACAACCCGTTCTCACGCGAACTAGTCCAGTCCTGCTACAGCGAGGACAGCACCACGCCATTCACGAGAGACCCAGCCCGTGACCCAAATACCTCCCTCTGGGCCCCACCTCCCAGCACTGCCACACGGAAGATTAAATTTCAACATGAGATGTGGGCAGGACAGACTCACATCACAGTGTACAGCATCACTTCTGTCACGCTCTTCATTGAGGAAGGCACTAAGGCCTGCCCAGCATTAAGGAAAGTGACACAGACTATCCAGCTTGATGAGAAGAATATCCAACAATTTGCAGACTTGCTCTAAAGCCACCATAAAGTGGAAGAGGACCACCTGTCCCTTCCAGCCAAAGAAGTTTGTTAGAAAGAGGCAAGAGGTAGGGACAGCAAGTATCAGACGCGTGTGTGTTATGGGCCACCACCACACCCCTCCTATCAGGCGCGTGTGTTAGGCCCACGACCGCACCTCACCAGCCTCTCAGCTCAGGGAAGCTGGTACCAAACAGGACCAGGGTGGAGCAGAGCAGCTATTGCTGCTTGGGCATTGTCATGAGAAGTTAAGATGTAGCAATAACTTAAGCTCTGAGGCAGGGTGCTAAGAATATGAGCCCCAGAAGGGGTGGATGCTCTTGTCATCTATTTGCAAACCATCTCCAAAGAGTGACATAAAATAAAGGCAAACATTTGCTTTGTTCATGAATCTAGTGACCAGGGTAGCATCACCCAGGGTAGCAACATGAATGGCCACTGTAAAGTAAAAAGGAAAGCCAATATGGGTAGGCAGTGAGGGTGCCTAGTTACTCAGAGCCCTTCGGGCCTGCTGGGTGTCACAGAAGGGACCTAGAGGCTCCTGCCTGCCTCACAAAGGGGGTGACAAAAAAGATGATCTTTCTGCTGGGGCCATATGGTGAGGTGACCCTGAAGAATCTTAACCTGGGAGTACCAGGAGCTTAGGGAGAAGGAACATCAGAGAAAATGGAGGGGGGGTGAGTCCCTGGGCAGGAGCTCCAGACCCACTGAGCCCAGAGAACAAACTAAGAGTGTTCGACAAGCAGCAAAGCACCCCAATCCCACCGCCTGGCTAGACTAACAAGGTGCATCGCCATAGGGGCAGGAGGAGCCCCAGAGCGGGATGGCAACTGAGCCTCTCTCTTCTCTGCTACCCAGAGGTCACTTGAGCCTCCCAATACCATCTTGGAGAAGAATGGCTGAAAAGAAATAAATTTTGAAAATGTTCTAAGGAAAAGACCAAAGAAACTTGGCTATTTCCTGAGATGAGGATGTCTAAAGAGTGAGTTTGGGGAGAGTATGGGTGGGGTAAAGAAGCATTTATTAAAAAAAAAAATAGATATTGCAATATTTCTTTTTGTTATTAAATCATAGCTGTGTACATTAATGTAATTATGGGGTACAATGTGCTGGTTTTATATACAATTTGAAATATTTTCATCAAACTGGTTAACATAGCCTATACAGCATTTTCTTAGTTATTGTGTTAAGACATTTATACTTTACACTTAGTAAATTTAACATGTACCCTTGTAAAATGCACCGTAGTTGTGTTCCCACCAATTACCCTCCCTCCACCCATCTTCCCCTCTCCCCCTCTTTCCCATTCTTCTTGGGCTATAGTTGAGTTATACCTTTCATATGAAAGCTATAACTTGGTATCATAGTAGGACTGAGTACATTGAATACTTTTTCTTCCATTCTTGGGATACCTTGCTAAGAAGAATATGTTCCAGCTCCATCTATGTAAACATGAAAGAAGTAAAGTCTCCATCTTTCTTTAAGGCTGCATAGTATTCCATGGTATACATGTACCACAATTTATTAATCCATTCATGGGTCAATGGGCACTTGGGCTTCTTCCATGACTTAGGAATTATGAATTGGGCTGCAATAAACATTCTGGTGCAAATATCTTTATAAAGTGATTTTACACATTATAATTTTACACATTTTTGCATTCTCACCAACAATGCAATAGTGTTCCGTTTTCTCCACATCCACACCAACATCTGGTTTTGGGATTTTGTGATGTGGGCTAATCTTACTGGAGTTAGATGATATCTCAAAGTGTTTTTATTTGCATTTCTCTGATGATTAAGGATGATGAGAATTTTTTCATGTGTCTGAAGGCCATGTGCCTGTCTTCTTCAAAGAAGTTTCTATTCAAGTCCCTTGCCCACACTGACATGGAATCACTTATTCTTTTCTTGCTAATACATTTGAGTTCTCTATGGGTTCTGGTTATTAAATGTTGGGGACATAACCTGCAAATATCTTCTCCCATTCTGAGGGCTGTCTCCTTGCTTTACTTACTGTGTTTGTGGCTGTGCAGAAGCTTTTTATTTTATTTTTATTTTTTTATTGTTAAATCATAGCTGTGTACATTAGTACAATGTGCAGGTTTCATATACAATCTGAAATATTCTCATCAAACTGTTCAACGTAGCCTGCATGGCATTTTCTTAGTTATTGTATGTAGACATTTGCATTCTGCCTTTAGTAAATTCTGCCTGTACCCATTCTAAGATGCCACCATAGGTGTGGCCCCACCTATTACCCTCCCTCCACCCTAACCTCCCCACTTCCTTCCCCTTCCTTGGCCCTTTCCTCATAGTCTTGTGCTATAGTTGGGTTATAACCTTCATGTGAAAGCTATAATTTAGCTTCATAGTAGGGCTGAGTAAACTGGATACTTTTTCTTCCATTCCTGAGAAACTTTGCTAAGAAGAATATGTTCCAGCTCCATCCATGTAAACGTGAAAGAGGTAAAGTCTCCATCTTTCTTTAAGGCTACATAATACTCCATGGTATACATGTACCACACTTTGCTAGTCCATTCGTGGATTGATAGGCACTTGGGCTTCTTCCATGACTTAGCAATTATGAATTGGGCTACAATAAACATTCTGGTACAGATGTCTTTGTTATATTGTGAGTTTTGGTCTTCTGGGTATAAACCTAGTAAAGGAATTATAGGATCGAATGGCAGGTCTATATTTAGGTCTCTAAGTATTCTCCAAACATCCTTCTAGAAGGAACGTATTAGTGTGCATTCCCACCAGCAGTGTAGAAGTGTGCCCTTTTCTCCACATCCATGCCAACATCTCTGGTTTGGGGATTTTGTTATGTGGGCTACTCTTACTGGGGTTAGGTGATATCTCAAAGTAGTTTTGATTTGCATTTCTCTGATGATTAAGGATGATGAGCTTTTATTCATGTGTTTGTAGATCATGTGTCTGTCTTCTTTAGAGAAGGTTCTCTTCAAGTCCCTTGCCCACCCTGAGATGGGATCACGTGTTCTTTTCTTGCTAATACGTTTGAGTTCTCTGTGGATTGTGGTTATTAGACCTTTATCAGAGGTATAACCTGCAAATATTTTCTCCCATTCTCTGCTTGCTTTACTTACTATGTTCTTGGCTGTGCAGAAGCTTTTTAGTTTGATCAGGTCCCAGTAGTGTATTTTTGATACTGCTTCAATTGCCTGGGGAGTCCTCCTCATAAAATATTCACCCAGGCTGATTCCTTCCAAGAGTTTTCCCTGCACTTTCTTCAAGTATTTTTATAGTTTCATGTCTTAAGTTTAAATCTTTTATCCAATGAGAGTCTATCTTAGTTAATGGTGAAAGGTGTGGGTCCAGTTTCAATCTTCTACAGGTTGCCAGCCAGTTCACCCAGCACCATTTGTTACATAGGGAATCTTTTCCCCACTGAATGTGTTTAATTGGCTTGTCAAAGCTCAAATGATGGTAAGTAGCTGGATTCATTTCTTGGTTCTCTATTCTGTTCCATACATCTACTTCTCTGTTTTTGTGCCAATATCATGCTGTTTTGATCACTATCGATTTATAGCACAGTCTCAGGTCTGGTAGCGTGATTCCTCCTGCTGTGTTTTTATTTCTGAGTAATGTTTTGGCTATTCGAGGTTTTTTCTGATTCCCTATAAAACGAAGCATTATTTTTTTCAAGATCTTTAAAATATGACAATGGAGCTTTAGTAGGAATTGCATTAAAATTATATATTGCTTTGGGTAGTATAGACATTTTAACAGTGTTGATTCTTCCCAACCGTGAGCATGGTATTTTTTTCCATTTGTTAACATCTTAAGCTATTTCTTTTCTTAAAGTTTCATAGTTCTCTTTGTAGAGATCTTTCACATCCTTTCTTGGGTATACTCCCAACTATTTTATCTTCTTTGGCACTACTGTGAAAGCAATACAGTCCTTGACTGTTTTTCAGCTTTGTTATTGTTGGTCTATATAAAGGCTACAGATTTATGGGTGTTGATTTTGTACTTTGAGACATTGCTGTATTCCTTGATCACTTCTAAAAGTTTTGTAGAAGAATCCCTAGTGTTTTCCAGATATATGATCATATCATCTGCAAAAAGTGAAAGTTTGATCTCTTCTGACCCTATGTGGACACCCTTGATTGCCTTTTTTCCCTAATTGCAATTGCTAAGACTTCCATTGCAATGTTAAAGAGTAATGGAGACAATGGGCCTGGTTCTTGATCTAAGTGGAAATGATTTCAATTTAACTGCATTCAATACGATATTGGCTGTGGGTTTGCTGTAGATGGCCCCATTAGTTTAAGAAATGTCCCTTCTATACCAATTTTCTTAAGTGTTCTGATCATGAAGGAATGCTGGATATTATCAAAAGCTCTTTCAGCATCAATTGAAAGAATCATATGGTCCTTATTTTTCAGTTTGTTTATGTGCTGAATTACATTTATAGATTTACGTATATTGAACCAGCCTTGAGACCCTGGGATAAATCCCACTTGGTCATGGTGTATATTTTTTTGATCTTTTGTTGGATTCTGTTTGTTAGGATCTTATTCAATATTTTAGCATCAATATTCATTAGTGATATTGGTCTATAATTTTCTTTTTTTGTTGGGTCTTTCCCTGGTTTGGGGATCAAGGTGATGTTTGCTTCATAGAGTGTGTTGGGTAATATTCCTTCTTTTTCTATATTTTGGAAGAGGTTTAGTAATATAGGTACTAGTTCTTCTTTAAAGGTTTGATAGAATTCTGACGTTCTGACGTAAAGCCATCTGGTCCTGGGCTTTTCTTTTTAGGGAGATTTTGTATAGTTGCTACTATTTCAGAACTTGATATAGGCCTGTTCAACATTTCCACTTCATTCTGGCTAAGTCTTGGTAGGTGGCGTACTTCCAGGTATTGGTCGATTTCTTTCAGATTTTCATATTTCTGAGAGTAGAGTTTCTTGTAGTATTCGTTAAGGATTTTTTGAATTTCTGAGGGCTCTGTTGTTATTTCATCATTACCTTTTCTGATTGATGAAATTAGAGATTTCCTTTTTTTCCTGGTTAGGTTGGCCAAAGGTTTATCTATTTTATTGATTTTGTAAAAAAACAAACTTTTGGATTTATTGATCTGTTGTATAATTCTTTTGTTTTCAATTTCATTTAATTCTGCTCTGATTTTGGTTATTTCTTTTCTTCTGCTGGGTTTGGGGTTGGAGTGTTCTTCCTTCTCCAATTGCTTGAGATGTCCCATTAAGTTATTAACTTCCTCTCTTTCCATTTTCTTGAGGAAGGCTTGCAGTGCTATAAATTTCCCTCTTAGGACTGCCTTTGCAGTATCTCAGAGGTTCTAGTAATCCATGTCTTGATTGTTGTTTTGTTCCAAAAATTTGGTGATTTCCTTCTTAATCTCATCTATAACCCATCTATCCTTCAGCAAAAGGTTACTTAGCTTCCATTTTTTTTATGGATATGCAGGTTCTTGTTGTTATTGAGTTCAACTTTTATTCCATGATGGTCTGAGAAGATGCAAGGAATAATTTCTATTTTTTTAAATTTGCTGAGGTTAGATTTGTGGTCTAGGATGTGGTCGATTTTTGGAGTATGTTCCGTGGGCTGATGAGAAGAATGTGTACTCTGTTTTTGGGGGATGAAATGTTCTATAGATGTCTGTTAAGTCCAGATGTTGAATGCTTGAGTTTAAATCTAAAATTTCTTTGCTTAGCTTCTTTTTGGAGGATCTATCCAGCACTGCTAAAGGGGTGTTATAAATTGAGGTGCATTCTGGTTGGGTGCATAAATATTAACAATTGAAATCTCATCATATTGAGTATTACCTTTAACAAATATGAAGTGCCCATCCTTATCCTTCCTTATTTCAGTTGGTTTAAAGCCTATTGCGTCTGCGAATATGATTGTAACACCTCCTTTTTTCTGCTTTCCATTTGCCTGGAGTATAGATTACCATCCCTTCACCTTGAGTCTATATTTGTCTTTTAATGTAAGATGCAATTCTTGTATGCAGAAAACATCTGGCTTGAGTTTTTGTATCCAGTCAGCCAACCTGTGCCTCTCTAGAGGACAATTTAAACCATTCACATTAATTGAGAATATTGATAAGCCTTTCAAGAGTCTGGTGGACATTTTTAATCCTTTTGCGAATGTGGAAGTTGGAATTTGATCAAAATTTTCTGGGCGGGTTTACTTTTGTGGTGGAGGATTATGCTGTGCTTTATGGAGGATAGGTCTGAGAATATCCTGGAGAGCTGGTTTAGTTATGGCAAATTTCTTCAACATGTGAATGTCATTAAAGTATTTAATTTCTCTGTCATAAATCAAAGTCAGTTTAGCTGGGTACAGGATCCTGGGTTAAAAGTTATTTTGTTTTAGGCGGCACCTGTGGCTCAGGTGGTAAGGCACTGGCCCCATATACCGAGGGTTGCGGGTTCAAACCCAGCCCCGGCTGAACTGCAACCAAAAAAAAAATAAAAGCCAGGCATTGTGGCGGGCACCTGTAGTCCCAGCTACTCGGGAGGCTGAGGCAAGAGAATCGCTTAAGCCCAGGAGTTGGAGGTTGCTGTGAATGTGTGATGCCATGGCACTCTACCGAGGGCCATAAAGTAAGACTCTGTCTCTACAAAAAAAAAAAAAAAAAGTTATTTTGTTTTAGGAGATTAAAAGTCAATGACCATCCTCTTCTAGTTTGAAAGGTTTCAGCAGAGAGATCTGCAGTTATTCTAATATTCTTGCCCTTATAGATGATGGTTTTCTTTCATCTGGCTGCTTTCAGAATTTTCTCCTTCATATTAACTTTAGTGAAATTGATTATGATGTGTCTGGGGATGTCTTATTTGGGTTGAGTCATACTGAAGTTCTGAAACTGTCTGCTATCTGAATTTCAGAATCTCTTGGCATGTCTGGAAAGTTCTCCTTCATAATCTCATGGAGAAGAGACTCTGTGCCTTGTGAAGCCACTTTGTTGCTTTTGGGGATCCCTATAAGTCAAATATTGGTTTTCTTCAAATTATCCCAGAGCTCTCTGAGAGAGTGATCTCTTTTTGCCCTCCATTTCTTTTCCTCTTTGAGAGTTTGGGAGCATTCAAAAGCTTTGTCTTCAATGTCAGAAATCCTTTCTTCTGCTTGCTCCATTCTGTTACTGAGAGATTCTACTGTGTTTCTCAGATCTTTGAGGGCTGCAACTTCTTGTCTCAATGTGTCAAAATCTTTGGTCATTTGGTCTTTGAATCCATTGAATTCTTGAGATATCTTTTGGGTTACTGCTTGGAATTCAAATTTGATCTTATTTGCTATCCAGATTCTGAATTCGATTTCTAACATCTCAGCTATTTGTTTGTGCATGGGATCTTGTGATGTGTCTGCCACATCGACCCTTAGGGGAGTTGATCTACTCTGATTATTCATATTGCCAGAGTTTTCTGTTGATTTCGCCTCATGATTGTTTTTCACTGTTGCCTCTGGCCATCCTCAGAGTTGGGGAGGTGTCTCTCCAAGATTAGACCACAGCGGAATCACCCTAGTGTTGCTGGATCTTTGTAGGGAGTGACCCTGTGTAGTTCCTCTGGGGCTGCCCCAGCCAGGGAGCTCTGGTTGTGGAAGCAGCTCTGGAGTGTGACACACCTGGATCCAGCAACAGGGCAGGAAGTGGTGCACAGTTCTGGGAGTGCCTGGCTCCCAGTGACTTTGGCACAGACAGCCCAAGGCTCCAGCAGTCTCTGGCCAGGAGAAGGGCTCTGCGCAGAGGCAGGGGGGCTCCGGAGGGCAGGCAGCTACCAGAGTCGCTGGCTAGACGAATGGGCCAGTGTGGAGGCAGGGAGGGTACAAGAGGGAGGATGCAGGGTTGCACAGCTCCCGCAGTTTCTGGTCAGGGCATGCATAGTCCCAGTGGGCACAGGTCACGGGTCAGGGGTGGCGGCACAGCTCTTATGGAGGTCCAGGCAGCGCCAAGCCCAGGAGTTTGAGGTTGCTATTTGCTGTGACACCACGGCACTCTACCCAGGGCAACAGCCCAAGGCTCCAGTGTGCCTAAACCGGTCTCACTCTGCCCCTGAGGGCTAAGGTTGTAAGGCAGCTCAGTACCCGCCTTTAGCCTGCTCCGTCACTAGGTTACTAGCTCCCGTCTGATCCTTGCTCTGCGACCCTGAGGGCAGAGCTTGTCAGGGCAGATCTCTCACAATGGCTCCCTGCGGCCCACAGCCAAACACTATTAGCTCCGTCCAGCTCAGCGGCTCAGTCTGGGGCCCTAGACAATGCCCAAAGTTCTCCGCACTCCTGCTTCAGCTCTCCCCAAGGCAGTTCAACTGAGTGCCAAGTCCAAAAACACTGAAACAGTTCACAGGTAAGGCCTTTCCAGTTTGCAGTCTCACTGCTGCTTGTACTTACGGCTACTGGCAGGATTAGGTTGATTGAACACACGCAACCACTTGCCAGTTTTTCACTGTTTTTGTCCTCCTCTTGGGGTCCAGACGTCCTTTGCTGACTCTCTGTATCCTCAAAGGGATGATTATAGGCAGATCCCACCAGCCAGAGATGCCTGGAGTCTTATCTCCCCAGACTCACTGTGCCCTGTTGCAGGGAAGTTGTTACTTAGCCACCATCTTGGATTGTCTCCAGAAGCTTTTTAGTTTGATCAGATCCCAGTAATGTATTTTTGGTGTTGCTTCAATTGCCCAGGGGGGGTCCTCCTCGTAAAATATTTTCCCAGGCTGATTCCTTCAATTATTTCCCCTCACTTTCTTCTAGTATTTTTATAGTTTCATGTCTTAAGTTTAAATCTTTAATGCACTGAGAGTCTATCTTTGTTAATGGTGAGAGGTGTGGGTCCAGTTTCAGTCTTCTACAGGTCGCCAACCAGTTCACCCAGCACCATTTGTTAAATAGGGAGTATTTTCCCTACTAAATGTTTTTAATTGGCTTACCAAAGATGAAATAATGGTAAGTAGCTGAGTTCATCTCTTGGTTCTCCATTCTGTTCCATACATCTACCTCTCTGTTTTTTTACCAGTACCATGCTGTTTTGATCACTGTCGATTTACACTATAGTCTGAGGACTGGTAGCGTTATTCCTCCTGATTTGTTATGATTTCTGAGTAACGTCTTAGCTATTTGACAATAACATTTAATTATTGGGGTGGCACCTGTGGCTCAGTGGAGTAGGGCACTGGCCCCATATGCTGGATGTGGGAGGTTCAAACCCAGCCCCAGCCAAAAACTGCAAATAATAATAATAATAATAATAATAATAACATTTAATTATTATTAAATAATTATAAATATTATAATTATTGAATAGGGATTGCATTAAAATTGTATATTGCTTTGGGGCGGCACCTGTGGCTCAAAGGGATAGGGCGCCAGTTCCATATGCTGGAGGTGGTGGGTTCAAACCCAGCCTTGGCCAAAAACCACAAAAAAAAAAAAAAAAAAAAATTGTATATTGCTTTGGGTAGTATAGACATTTTAACAATGTTGATTCTTCCTAGCCATGAGCATGGTATGTTTTTCCATTTGTTAACATCTTCAGCTATTTCTTATCTCAGAGTTTCATAGTTCTCTTTATAGAAATCTTTCACGTGCTTTGTTAGGTAAACTCCCAACTATTTCATCTTCTTTGGCACTACTGTGAATGGAATAGAGTTCTTAAATATTTTTTCACCTTGACTATTGTTAGGATATAAAGACTACAGATTTATGAGTGTTGATTTTGTAACCTGAGATGCTGCTGTATTCCTTGATCACTTCTAAATGTTTTGTAGTAGAATCCCTTGGGTTTTCCAGATATACAATCATATCATCTGCGAAGAGTGAAAGTTTCATCTCTTCTGACCCTATATGGATGCCCTTACTCACCTTTTCTTCCCTAATTGCGATGGCTAAGACTTCCATTACAATGTTGAAAAGCAGTGGAGACAATGGGCAACCTTGCCTGGTTCCTGATCTGAGTGGAAAAGATTTCAATTTAATTCTATTCAATATGATATTGCCTAGGGGTTTGCTGTAGATGGCCTCTATCAGTTTAAGAAATGTCCCTTCTATATGAATTTTCTTACAAGTTCTGATCATGAAAGGATGCTGGATATCATCAAAAGCTTTTTCTGCATCAATTGTGAGAATCATATAACCTTTGTTTTTTATTTTGTTTATGTGCTGAATTATATTTATAGATTTATGTATATTGAACCAGCCTTGAGACCCCGGGGCAAAACCCATTTGGTCATGGTGTAGAATTTGTTTAATGTGTTGCTGGATTCTGTTTGTTAGGCTCTTGTTGAATATTTTTGCATCAATATTCATTAGGGATATTGGTCTACAATTTCCTTTTCTTGTTGGGTCTTTTCCTGGTTTGAGGATCAAGGTGATGTGTGCTTCATAGAATGTGTTGGGTAGTATTCCTTCTTTTTCTATATTTTGGAAAAGATTGAGTAATATAGGAACTAGTTCCTCTTTAAAGGTTTTATAGAATTCTGACATTAAGCCATCTGGTCCTGGGCTTTTCTTTTTAGGGAGGTTTTGCATAGTTGATGCTATTTCAGAACTTGATATATGCCTGTTCAACATTTCCACTTCATTTTGGCTAAGTCTAGGAAAGTGGAGTGCTTCCCAGTATTGGTCTATTTCCTTCAGATTTTCATATTTCTGAGAATAGAGTTTCGTGTAATATTCATTAAAGATTGTTTGAATTTCTGAGGAGTCTGTTGTTATTTCGTCTTTGCCATTTCTGATTGATGAAATTAGAGGTTTTACTCTCTTATTCCTGGATAGGTTAGCCAAAGGTTTATCTATTTTATTGAAATTTTCAAAAAACCAACTTTTTTGATTTATTGATCTGTTGTATAATCCTTTTGTTTTCAATTTCATATAATTCTGCTCTAATTTTGGTATTTCTTTTCTTCTTCTGGGTTGGGGTTGGATTATTCTTTCTTTTCCAGTACCTTGAGATGTCCCATTAAGTTGTTAACTTCCTCTCTTTCTGTTCTCTTAAGGAAGGCTTGCAATGCTATCAATTTCCCTCTTAGGACTGCCGTTGTGTTATCCCAGAGTTCTAGTAGTTTGTGTCTTCAATATTATTTTGTTCCAAAAATTTGGTAATTTCCTTCTTAATCTCATCCATGACCCAGCTATCATTCAGTGGAAGGTTATTTAGTTTCCATGTTTTTGTATGAGTATGCAGATTCCTGTTGTTACTGAGTTCAACTTTTATTCCATCATGGTCCAAGAGGATGCAAGGAATAATTTCTATTCTTTTAAATTTGCTGAGGTTAGACTTCTGAACTAAGATGTGATCAATTTTGGAGGATGTTCCATGGACTGATGAGAAGAATGTCTATTCAGTTTTGTTAGGATAAAAGATGTTAGGATAGAAGACATTCTATAGATGTCTTTAAAATGCAATTGTTGAATGGTTAAGTTTAAGTCTAAAATTTCTTTGCTTAGTTTCTTATTGGAGGATCTATCCAACCACTGCCAAAAGGGTGTTAGAATCTCTGACTATTATGGTGCTGGAGGAAATCAAGTTGCTCTTTTCCAGTTCCTTGAGATGGCAGAGTCTCTTTTATAAATTGAGGCACATTCTGGTTGGGTGCATACATGTTAATAATTGACATCTCATCATGTTGAGTATTACCCTTAACAAATAGGAAGTGACCATTCTTATCTTTCCTTACTTTTGTTGGTTTGAAGACTATTGTATCTGCAAATAAAATTGCAACACCTGCTTTTTTCTGTTTTCCATTTGCCTGAATTATAGATGACCATCCCTTCACCCTGAGTCTATATTTATCTTTTAAGGTAAAATGAGATTCTTGTATGCAGCAGATATCTAGCCTGCGTTTTTGTATCCAGTCAGCCAACCTGTGCCTTTTTAGAGGACAATTTAAGCCACTCACATTAATTGAGAATATTGATAAACCTGATAGTATTTTGGGTATTGAGTTTTTTGAAAGTCCAGTTGACATTTTTAATCCTTTCACCACTGTGGAAGTTGGAATTTGAGCAAAAGTTTCTAAGTGAGTTTATTTTGATGGTAGAGAATTGTGCTGGTCATTATGGATGATAGGTCTGAGAATATCTTGGAGAGCTGGTTTAGTTATGACAAATTTCTTCAACATGTGTATGTCGTTAAAGTATTCGACTTCTCCATCATAAATGAAACTCAGATTAGCTGGATAGGATCCTGGGTTGAAATTTATTTTGTTTTAGGGGGTTAAAGGTCAATGACAACCCTCTTCTAGCTTGAAAGTTTTCAGCAGAGAAATCTTCAGTCATTCTAATATTATTCCCATTGTAGATTAGGGCTTTCTTATGTCTGGCTGCTGTCAGAATTTTCTCCTTCATATTAACTTTAGTGAAGTTAATTATAATGTGTCTGGGAGATGCTTTATTTGAGTTGAGTAGTACTGGGGTTCTGAAACTGTCTGCTATCTGAATTTCAGAATCTCTTGCCATGTTTGGGAAGGTCTCCTCAATTATCTCTTTGAATAGAACATCTGGGCCTTTCAAAACAACCTCGTCGCCTTCAGGAATTCATATAAGGTGAATATTAGTTTTCTTCAAATTATCCCAGAGCTCTCTGTGGGAGTGATCAGTTTTTGCTCTCCACTTCTCTTCCTCTTTGAGTGTTTGGGAGCATTCAAAAGCTTTGTCTTCAATGTCAGAAATTCTTTCTTCTGCGTGATCCCATTCTATTACTGAGGGATTCTATTGTATTTTTCAGATTTTTAAGGACTGCAAGTTCTTGCCTCAAAGTGTCAAAATCTTTGGTGATTTTGTCTTTGAATTCATTGAATTCTTGAGACAACTTTTAAAATGCTCCTTGAATTTCTAATTCCAACTTTACGTCCATTCTGTCAATCTTATTTGCAATCCAAATTCTGAATTTGATTTCTGACATCTCAGCCATTTATTTATGAATGGGATCTTCTAGTGTGTCTGCCTTGTCATTCCATGGGGGAGTTGATATACTCTGATTATTCATGTTGCCAGAGTTTTTCCCCTGATTCTGCCCCATGATTATTTTTCATTGTTTGGCTATATGAGCAGATAAGGTGAAATTGGATTGGGGTTCCTGGAGTAGTGATTAACCAGACCTTTGCCCAAGATTTGGGACTGGTGACTGCAGCTTTTCCCCTACAGCTTTGAAAGGACCCAGATAGCCTGAGACACCGAGGACCTGCTTGGTCTGATGGGGCTAAGTGGCTCTGCCTTGTTTTCAGCTGGTCTATGTCCAATCCTAGTCAATCAGTAACTCCGAGTTGAAGTCTCAGCTGTGGAGAAATACCAGCAACTAAGACATCCCACCCCCCATGAGCAACAACTGGAAAAGGAAATTCAAACCTTCCCACAACAACACAACCAGGGTACCACCTTGGATGGTCCTCAGGTGATTGTCCCAGGTCAAGAGTTCCAAATCAATTGTCCAAGTCAGTACCTAGTGTCAAGTAGAAGAGTTTAAAAGGTCTCCAGCAACTAGATAGCCAGGGTCTGCTGGCAGCTTGGTGCTCTATGGAGTCAGAAGGGCCCACCCAGCAAATGAATTATTCTGGGAAGGTTGATGCCTCCTTCCCCACCTTGCACCTCTGTCACACCCAGTCACTGGTAACCCTGTGGGGCTGTGACCCAGTTTCCTCCAATAAGCAGATGCTCCAGGGCTTTACACCTGCCTGAGTTGTAGGGAGATCTATGTCTCCTCAGTCAGGCCACCACACTCTACCACCAGCCAGCAGGGGTAGCTGAAGCCTCCCAACCTCAGGTGCTTAATGAAAGCTGGAGAGTTTCACTCAGTTCTAACCCCTTCTCCAAATTGATGTTGCTGCCACTTATAGTCTCACAGAATTTGCATTTCTGTCCCGGCTATATTCCCCTGCAGGCCAGGCTCTGTTTGAGTTCACAGAAACTGGGACTCAGCCCCGCCCTGTGCTGCTGCCATTGAGCCAATTCTCACAGAGCTGGCATCTCTGTCTCTGTTGCACTCTATGTTGAGGCAGACGCAGTTGGAGCTCACAAATGGCTCTCAGTTCCTGCCCCTCCCTAGGCTGGTGCTGCTGCCATGCCTGGTTTTGTCCCAGCTATGCTCTCCTGGGGGCTGGGTGCATCTTTAGGCTCATAAAAGCAGCAATTCTGACTTAGCCTGGCCATGGCAATATGCCATCTCTGTGCCCGTACTCTAGTCTCTGTCCCCCCACACACACTCTGCCCAGGCTGGTACCACCTTAGGTATACCTTTGCTCGTGGGGCCTGTGTTTCTGTCCCAGATCTGTTCGGCCAGTCAATGCCACTGGAGTAAAGACACTGCTCCCTTTGGTTGCTAAGAGAGGTAGGAAGAGTCTCTCCAAAATATCCCCAGGGTGTGAGCCCTATTGTTCCCACCGTTGCACAACTTCTCCCTCTCCTGTATGGCTCCCTCACTCCACAGTCCCTGCTTCACACCCATGCCACAGAATCAGCACAGACCTGCAATAGCCCAAGCCCCATCCACACCTCTCAAGAAGAAAAAACCCAAGAACCTGGACTCTACGAGGGACTGGCTTCCAGACCTCAAGGTGAGAGTGGAGGAGAGTGCTGAGAGTTCAGAATTGTGGGTAGAGTAAAATGTTTTATGCCTGGCAGGAGATTGCCATTGCACACTAGTGGGTCCTCTCTGAGGAAGGAGTTTCAGTTTTTAAAGGGTCTCTCCCGTGGGATAAAATAGGAGGAGATCTGAACTCTGCTTGCTTGTTTGTAGAAAGTATACTGTGAGCTGTTCTCATGGGGATGAGCTGTTCTCATGGGGAAGGGGACTCCTGTCCGCTTGGTGATGGATTTTGTGCCTATTGTTTGTTTCCTTGGGGTCGCAGCCCACCTCAGCAGGGGTGATGTGTGCTTTTCAACCTTCTCTCCTGGCTCAGCTCCAAACCATCAGTTACTTGCTAAACTTCTGTCCTTTAACTCTCTTTCTGGAGGAGAGCCTCTGTGGAAAGCTGGCTCCAGTCAGCCATCTTGCCTTCCCCTCTGACCCATGCTGATATAACTCTGAGTGATGCCTCACCCAGAAGTTGACACTGGATCTGCAATCTGAAGGCCATGAAGAGCCAGTGTGAGCATCCAGATCCACTGATCCTCCTGTCCCTGTAAGTCACATCTTTAATTGATTTGTCAATTGAACAGTTTGTCCCTATGTTGAGGTCATATTCCTCAATCGTGATCCCCTGTGGATCAAATTCAAATTTAATCTTTTTGGTGGTTTTATTTTTCTAAAATCTTTCACTTCATTTCACCTCTTCCAGAGACAGATGTTTCTTTCAAGACACTCTGCGCCTGTTATTGGTAATACTTCTAACCTACTCCAATTCATGGGTCTGTGTGTAATAACAGCCAACCCCTCCTTGGTCCCCAGCATGCTCAGCTTAACTATAATAATGCCAACTTAGTTTTTGTGCCACATCTTGGATCTCATAACCAAAACATAAAATCCTATTAGAAAAAAAAAAAAAGTAAAGGAAAGTGCAAGGCCAAGAGTTTGTCATGATATATTGGAGCCACTCTTGGCAGAAATAACGCTTTCAATTCCCTTTTACTACACAGATCAGGATAATTTCCTGTTAATGAATATCATGTTTGGATTTTAGTATGAATATCCAAAGAGAAATTTTTCAGTTGAATACATCTTGAGGGGCCAGTCCTTTCTTTGATCTGAACATTTCAGACAGAGGAAGCCACAGGTGCAAAGATGATGGAGTCACCTGAAAGAAATAATTAATTGGCAGCATTAAAGTCCTGGGTTCCTTCTTACAGTCTCAACTCCTGTGAGAACAATCAGGTCAAGTACAAAGAGAAAAAATGTAAATTTCTTTCTGCACATCTAAGTTTATAGCATGAAAATTGAAACCACTCCTTTCTCAGCTTCCCTGCCTGCCCCTCAGTACTGACAGCTTCCGGTTGGCCCCTAGGACTGGCCCCATGATTTTCTCCCTGGGCCCTTTCCACTGCAGTTTCCCCACCTAGAATGTTCTCCCTGGCTCTTCATGCCTTTTAGATGTCAACTTAAACACCACCTCCTGAGTGAGGCTCTCATGCACTGCTTATCAAAACCAGTTAGTCCTCATTCTTTCTCATTCTACTGGGTAACTATTTGTTTCTTCATGACCCTGAATTCCTCACCCTACCTGTGCTCTCCCAGGATGTTCCCATCTCAGGAAATGGTCCTATGTACTTGCTCAAATCAAAAGCCCCAGCCCCAAGGGTTCACGGTTTCATTGCCTTCACCCCAGCAGCCAGTCCAGCCACAGTCCCAAGAGTTCTGTCTCCACAGTGTGCCCTAAATCCACTCACTTCTCCCACTTCGCCCTGCCACCACCCTACCCTAGGCCACGTCCTTCTTTCCTGAGCTGGCTCCGGTGGCCCCATAACTAGCTTCAACTAGCTCTCTACACTCCATTCCATGTCACATTTAATAAAACATTTTAAAAATGTTACCTCCTTGGAAAAGTCCTCCCTTGATCACCCTCCCTCCCTATCAGATAGTCCCCCTCCTTGCTCTCCTTTTCTTTAGAGAACTCACCACTGTGAGGAAATTGCCAGTTAATCTGAAAGTTTACTCCATATTTTCTAGTCTCTCCTTCAGAGACACATTGGGGAAGCCCCTGGGGGGTAGGTCCCAATATCTCCAGCCAACACTTGGTCAGAGGTGCTCATAAAATATAGGACAAAAAAACAAACAATGAGTGAAGGAAGGAACAACCTGGAAACCACTTATTCTTTGCATCTGGTCTCTGTTCCCTTACCTGTGAAATGAACAAGGCAATTTCCAGAGCTGTTGAGCCTCAATATCTAGGATTCTTGCTGTAATTGAACATGCACTCTGGCAGAGCTCAGGAACGGTATCTTTTCTCCAGCAGATCATCTCAAGGGCTATTTCCATCTTCTCCTAGAGTGTGAATTACTAGATATTAATAGATATGATCAAACTTCATTAATTAACAATACCGTTAACACTCTCCAATTAAGTAAGGCAGAAGCAAGTGAAATGCAAGTCCCTCATTGTAACAAATAACTGAATAAATTGCCTATGGTCAGGGTCTATTTATATCTGGCACTTGGCTTTCTTCAGATTGGGCTCCTCTGGGCTGCAGCCCAATAAGTAAATGCCAGAAAATACAGAATCAAGACACGGTTAACTGCAAATGCTTTTTTGTGTTCTTGCCTGGGGCAAGAGTCTTTATTGTTAGCAGTACTTGGTTTTCAATTACAATTTATTTTTCAAGTTCTTCCTGACAAAAACCTAAAAGGGAGAGAGAAATATTTTTATTTTGGCAGGGTCCCCAGATGTATGACTTTGGTTTGCTACCTCCCAGGACTTTCCTTTGAAGAACTATGAAATGACTCTTAAAATCTCTTTGAGCTTCAAACCAAGCACATTGCAAGTCCATCTCCATGGTGTGTTTTCAGTCCCACAGGCATCCCTAAGTGATACTAGGGGCTTGGTTCCAGGCAACTGCCAATAATGTGAATATCACAATAAAAAAGTCACGTGAATTTTTGGATTCCAAGTGCATATAAAAATTATATGTATACTATATGGTATGGTCTATTAAGTGTGCAGTAGCACTGTTGAAAAAGAAACAAAGTATATACCTTAATTAAAAGATACTTTATTGCTAGAAAATGCTGACAATCATCTGAGCCTCCCTAGTCAGTCCTCATCTTTTTGCTGGAGGAGGATCTTACCTCCATGTTGATGGCTGGTTGCTGGTCAGAGTAGTGGCTGCTGGATGTTGAGGTGGCTGTAGCAACTTTTTAAAATAGGACAACTGTGTAGCCAGGCCTGGTGGCTCATGCCTGTAATCCTAGCATTCTGAGAGGCCAAGGAGGGAGGACCCCTTGAGTTCAGAAGTTTGAGGCCAGTCCAAGCAAAGAAAGACCCCTGTCTCTAGTAAAAATGCAAAAATTAGCTGGGGCACCTGTAACCTCAGCTACTCGGGAGGCTGAGACAGGAGGATGGCTTGAGCCCAAGAATTTGAGGTTGCTGTCAGCTAGACTGATGCCTGGGCAACAGAGTGGGACTGTGTCTTAAAAAAAAAAAAAAAAAAGACAACAATGAAATTTGTCACATCAGTTTACATTTTCTTTCACGGAAGATTTCCCCATAACCTGTGATGCTGTTTGATGCATTTTACACACAGGAGAGCCTCTTTCCAAGTCGGAATCGAGCCTCTACAACCTGCAACTGCTCTATCAACTAAGTTTATGCACTATTCCGAATCCTTTGTTGGCATTTCAACAATGTTCACAGCACCTTCCCCAAGAGTAGATTCCATCTCAAGAAACCAGTTATTTTGCTCATCCATAAGAAGCAACTCCCCACCTGTTAACGTTTGAGCCTGAGATGGCACGATTGGTCACATCTTCAGGTCCTCCTCCAACCCTACTTCTCTTGCTGTTTCCACCACATCTGCAGTTACTCCCTTCCCTGAAGCGTTGGATCCCTTGAAGTTATCCTTCCATGAGTCACCAGTGTTCTCAATGGCATCTGGAATGCTGAATCCCTTCTAGGTTTCAACTGGCTTTGCCCTGACCCATCAGAGGAATCACCGTCTGTGCCAGCGGTCGCCTCTTCTGGTTCTCAACACTGCAAGCACAGCATAGCTCATTTTAGTGTGTGTGTGCGTGTTTGGGGGGGGAGTAAGGGATTACAAATGTCTTAAATAACAGAATTTAAAAGCCAAAATTACTCCTTGGTGGATGGAATAAAGAATGATGTTGTATTAGCAGGTATGAAAACAACATTCTTTTTTTTCCTGAGCAGTAGAACTCAGAATGCACTATTCCACGCAGTATCCTAATATGAATGATTCTCAGCTGGTGTGCCATGAGAGCTCATAGGTGAGCTGCTAAAATTTTTAAAGATCACTAATTAAATTATTTTGAAAGAAGTTCAAAGCACAATAAGTATACTCTTTTTCTTACTCTGTTTTTGATCAACATAATTTATTTAACTAGAGGTTCACGTGTGCCGTGAGATTAAAAGGTTGAAAAACACTGCTACAGACAAATGTATTATCATCTGGGCTTTGTCGAAGCCACTGCTCATTGACCAGTCTGAAAATCCAGGGTCCCTATGAATTTTGCTAAATCTACTCCACCTGTGGACCATTTCAGAATGGTAAATCACCAGTGGCTTCAGCCTAAGGACGTGAGCTGCATGGGCCCCTACTAAGAGAGTCAGGCTGGATGTGAGCTGCATGGGCCCCTACTAAGAGAGTCAGGCTGGCCTTCAAAGCCAGGCATTGCCTTCTCTGTAGCTGGGAAAGTCACAGATGGCTTCTTCTTCCAATATAAGGCTGTTTCATCCACTACATTGCAAATCTGTTGTTTAGTGTAACCACCTTCATCAGTTAACTTAGATAAAACAGACAGGGACTCTGTCTCAAAAAAAAGACAATATAAAATCAATAAATCATCTGAATAATTTGCCGTGGCTTCGGCACTTGCTGCCTCACCTTGAGCTTTTATGTTACGGAGATGCCTTTTTTCTTTAGACCTCATGAACCTGCCCCTCCCAGCTTCCAATTTTCCTTCCAACTTCTCTTCTGCACCTTCCACCCCTCTCTCAGGGGACCTTGCTCTGGATTAGGCTTTGGCTTACAGGAATGTTGTATCGGGTTCGATCTTCTATCCAGACCACTGAAAACTTCTCCATGTCAACACAAAACTCTTTCACTTTCTCATCAGGCATGTGTTCACTGAGTAGCTCTTTAAATTTTGTTCAAGAACCTTTCTTGCGTTCACAACTTGGCTAACTGGTGAGCACAAGTGTTCATTTCTCTAGGATAAATTCCCAAGAGTATTTATAATTTACAAGTTATAATTTATCATTGGTGGGTCATGGCAAGCACATATTTCTTTTTATACAAAACTACCCTACCGAGCTGTCTTTCCAGAGTAGCCATGCCCTTAGACTTTCCCAGCAGAGACTGAGAAATCTCGTTTCTCTGCATTCTCTCCAGCATTTGGTATTGCCACCATTTTATCTCATCTGATAGGTGAGTGGTGATATTTTGTGGTTTTAATATGCATTTTCCTAATGGTCAATGATGTTGAACATTTTTTTTTTTTTTTATTGTTGGGGATTCATTGAGGGTACAATAAGCCAGGTTACACTGATTGCAATTGTTAGGTAAAGTCCCTCTTGCAATCATGTCTTGCCCCCATAAAGTTGAACATTTTTTTTAGAGACAGAGTCTCACTTTGTTGCCCTCAGTAGAGTGCCATGGCATCACAGCTCACAGCAGCCTCCAGCTCTTGGGCTTAGGTGATTCTCTTGCCTCAGCCTCCCGAGTAGCTGGGACTACAGGCACCTGCCACAACACCTGGCTATTTTTTGTTGCAGTTTGGGCAGGGCTGGCTTTAAATCCACCACCCTCGGTATATGGGGCCAGCATCCTACTCACTGACCCACAGGCGCCGCCTAACGTTGAACATTTTTATGTGGTTATTTGCCATCCATATCTCTTTGTTAGTGAAACATCTGTTCTAGTCTTTTGCCCATTTTTTAATTGGACTGGTTTTTGGTTTTGATTTTTACTGTTGCCTTTGAGAGTTATGTGTGTATGTATATATGTGTGTGTGTATATATATATATATATATATTTTTTTTTTTTTTTAGATAGAGTCTCTCTCTCTTACTCAGGCTAGAATCAGTAACAGTGTTATCATTATACCTCACTGCAACCGCAAACCCCTGGGCTCAGTCTTTTTACATCAGCCTCCCGTGTAGCTGGGCTCATGCTACCCGGTACATACGTGACCCACTGGCTATTGATATTTTTTATTCTTTGTAGAAACAGGATTTCTCTATGTTGCCCAGGATGCTCTCAGACTCCTGGCCTCAATTGAACCTCCTAGTTTGGCCTCTCAAAATGCTAGGATGACAGGCAGGAGCCACTGTGCTTGGCCTCATGTATATTCTAGATACAAGACTTTGTCAAATATGTGGTTAAAATAGCCTGTCCTTTCATACCCTGAACAGGTTCTTTTTCAGCACAAAAGTTTTAAATTCTGACACAGATCCCTTGATCCACTTTTCCTTTTCTGGATAGTATTTTTGGCGTCATGTCGAAGAACTGTTCACCTAGCCTTAGGTCTAGAACAATTTTTCCTATGTGTTCATTTAGGAGTTTTTGTACTTTCACATTTCATGTTTAAATCCATGTTCCCTTTTGGATTAATTTCGGTACAAGGTATCAGAGTCAGGTCGCGGTTTATTTTCTTGCCGGTGGAAGCCCAATTATTCCAGCCCTATTCACTAGAAAAACACTATCTTTTCTCCATTGAATTGCTTTGCTGCTTTGTTAAAAATCAGTTGGGGAATGTATACTGACAAGAATGAAAGCAAGTACCCAAACGAGCACATGGCCACGTATCCCGATGGCAGCGCAATTCACAAAAGCCAAAAGGTTGAAACAGTCCAACCGTTCAGTAGCGCGTGGGTACAAATTGTGGCATGAACATACAAGGCAATATTAGGCAGCCATAAAAAGGAAGGAAGTACCATACAGACTGCAGGGAAGATGAACTCAAAATCATTATGTGACAAAGAAGAAGCCAGATACGGAAGGTGGCATACTGTGTCATTCCATTTATATGAAATATCTGGAAAAGTAAATCCATGGGGATGGAGGATCCCAGAGGCAGAAGAGAAGGGGGATGGTGCAGCTGCTTAGCAGGTGCATAATTTCCTCTGAGATGATGAATGTGCAGAACTAGACAGAGAATTGCACTGTGCCAAAATTGCACTTGCTCCAAATGCCAGAGGAGTGTTCACAGTACGATGGTCACAGGTTGTGTTTCTCAGTAAGAGAATTAGTTGGATGCATTTGTGTGGGTCTCATTAACACTACACAGACTTGATCGTGGTAGGTGCATAGCTAATACCACGCTTTTCCTGTAGGGCCAATGGATGGGGAGCTGAAGGTGTGGACACCTGCCCCTTGCCAGGCCTTTTCTCTTGCTGTGCTGAAGTTTCTCCCAACAGACGTGGGTCCTCCTGCCCCATCTGACACTCACAGGGCCCTCAGGTGCAGATCAGCTTTGCTGACACAAATTGGCATAAAGCCTCAAAAAGGAAGATTTGGTCAATTTCACATTATCACTTTTATTTTCTGTTTAGCCACCTTATTTAAAACATCTCATCCAAGCATTAAATGTAATACTTATACGTATTATTTGAAATTTTATAAATGATTTAAGTGGAGAAAGGAGGGTTTTTATTTTCCTATTACTCTCCAGAATTAGTTGAGTGTGAATTAACAGCTTATCAAGATATTTCAATTGTCACAGCTTCACTTAATTTCAGTTTCTATTCCATAGAGGAAGCCTCTGAAAGCATTCCAAAGACACCCATAAATTGTCACCAAGAGTTGGATGGGTTTCGATTGTCTCCATGGAGCCACGAGACCTTCCAGTCTTCCACGTAGGGAAGGATGGGGTTGTAAGTGGGTTTCCTCACATACAACCCCTTCAGCCAGGCCACGGTTAAGTGGGGAAGACAGCCCCATCTCATGCCCGTGCTGAACCAGCTGAAGAGTTCAGCCACGTCAAACCAACAATTTGCTGACTTTGTAGATATGAGGATTGATTTTTGCTGCCTTGTCTTTCCTTTCAAATGCTGAGAGTAGGATGATAAAGAAAATCTGTTCATGTCAAATCCTACCTTAGAATCCTCCACTGACCTCCAAATACATCCAGCAGCCCAATCTGTCACCCGAGCTCTCGGCTTTCAGCATCCTCTGCCCCTTCTCCCCCAACCTGAGCCCCGGTCTTTGGTCATATCAGTGATTGCCCTGTACCCTACCACACTCTTGCTGTCACTCATCAAGGTTGGCTCAGGATAATCCCACCAGCAAAGGTCTCCTGACCCTTCCCAGCTGGTGTGGAGTCCCTCTAGAGGTGTCCTCGTCCCCAACAAACCTTCCTGTGCTGCTGTTTTCTGTCAGCTTGTTTCTCTCTCTCATGAGAATAAACACAAAAGATCATGCCAGGAGTGTAACAGGTGCTCAGCAAATGTTTTTTTAAATTTATGAACTTATTAATTTATTATTTTAGAATAGACTGGCTCAGCACCCATAGCACAGTGGTTATGGCACCAGCCACAGACACCCAGGCCAGCTAAACAACTGCAAGAAAACAATAGCTGGGCATTGTGGCGGGCGCCTGTAGTCCCAGCTATTTGGGAGACTGAGACAAGACAATCATTTAAGCCCAAAAGTTTGAGGTTGCTGTGAGCAGTGATACCAAGGCATTCTACGGAGGGCAATACAGTGAGATTGTGTCTCAAAAAAAGAAAAAAAAAAGATATTTCTTGAATTCTTATTTGATGCCAGCCACTGTTGTCAATGTGGGAATAGAAGAACACTTTACAAGTCAGACAAAGTCCCTGCCCTCCTGGAGCATGTATTAGAATAAGGGAAGGAGACAGGCGGTAAGTAAATAAACACAAAACACATTTTAGGTGGTGACATGGGGTATAAAGAAAAGGGAGCAGTGTGACTGAATGAGAGAGAGCGCAGAGCCGCCAGCTGGCCAGGCTGCACTGCGGACAGGCCCCCATCTCCACACCGCAGCCCTCTCTGCGGGGCGCCCCGCACAGACGTCTCCCTCCCTCGCCCTCCTGTTCTCTGCTCACCCGCGGCTTCCTCTCGACTTTTGTCCTGTCCCAACACATTGTAATACTAATACCAGTTCTATTACTGCACATTCAACCCGGAAAGTACCTGTATTTTTTAACTTGTTTACATCCTACAAATAGTTACTGAATGCCTTCTGGGCGCCAGCCACTGCCCTGTGTCTAGGACACAGCAGGGCTCAGACTAAAAGTTCATGTCCTTATGGGCCTCGGATGCTAGCGTTAGTGAGTAAAGATGCTATGCTGCGTCGGACAAGAAGGGTTCCAAGGGAAATTAAGCAAGCAAAAGGGTGTGGAAATTCTTGGGTGTGTGTGGACAGGTAGGGGATATTTATAGTTTAACTAGTCAGAACTCACAAAGAAAACAACGTTTGAGTACAGATCAAATGGAGAGGCGGGCATGTGACGAGCTCTTACCTGTGTGATGGACAGTCCAGGCAGAGGAATTGCAAGTGGGAAACCCCAAGACAGGGGGGGCTTCTGAGCCTGAAACCTGCTCTTACTATGCAGAGTAAACACAGTCATGGCTGACAGCGCCAGCCAACAGCCCTGCAGACCAGAGTGAGACTCGGAGAACTCACTCACTGATTGTGTGGCTTTACCCTGGTTTTTAATCTCCCTGGGTTTCCAATTCTTTATCTGTATCATGAATGCCTACCCAAAAGTGTGGCCATTATACTCCAATGCGAGGATGGATTCTATAAACTGTACTCTATAAATGGTAAAGTTTTCTAAACGTCATTTAGTACTATCGTTTCGTACGCCTCATCTTCTAAGATTGCCAGGAACATTAACTAGATCATTTAAAGTCAGCAATGAAGAGTAATTGTTATATCCAAATGCAACGTGAAATTATAGAATTTTTAGCTTCTTGTGGTATATTTGCATTGTGGAACTACTTATGTATTATGTCTTCTTGAACATTTGCTCAATATCAGCATTTCTTGAAACAGCTATCACTTCTGAGCACTAACAGTATCAAGATTTCTCACAATACGGAGGTTAATTTTTTTTAAGATTGTTGTTTAGTTTTGTTGTTTCAGTGTACATATGTCCTTTATCAAATTGACTTAAGTTTATAATTCTAGACATTGATCAGATTACTCTTATCACAATTTTATGACTTAAAATTGAATCCAGCTATTCAATAAGCGGTACGTGGACGAGGCCCCATCACTTTTTATTTAGATGAGCCTCGTTAGTATATTGGAGCTTTACCTTCAAGGAGGCTGGGATCTCAGCCCCCTGGAAGTCTGGGACAGGCCCACAGGTAACTGTTGGTATGTTGGTAACTGTGTGCTATCAGAGGAATTGATCTGGTGGGGCAGTCACAACAGGCAGCTTCCGATTTCATCAGGAGTATTTTCTTCCTTCTTTTTTTTTTTTTTTTTTTGAAAGCTTAAGGCAATGTTTTATTTTCACAATGAGTTAATCTCCATGAAGGGCATTTTTCACACTGGTAAATATACTTTAAATGTCTCCAGAACTTTATATCTCATCTCTTAAACAAGACTATCAGTTCCTTAAAGGCAAGGAATACTACCCTTATTTACATTTCTTTTAGCGTAGACATCACAGCGGCAGCACAGCGCGTACCTCTCTGAGCATTTACCATCAAGACTAAACAATAGCCAGACACCTAAATTCTGGGCTAGATTCACAGCCTCAGGACCACACAACAAGTATAGGAAGAATCTGAAATTCCAGTGGGGTTTGTGGAGTCAAGCACAGGACAGGACCAGACCTCCCGGGGACAAAGCAAAGTCAGTGCTGTCACAGGACAGAGTGAGCCTGAGAATCTGACCCAGCCTGAGCCCTGCTGGCTGAAACCTGATTGGTTGAGACTCTGGGATAAGAATCCCTGACCATCTTTCGGCAGTCCCCCACACCCTTAACTAACAACAGAGGCTTCTCCATGAAATCCTGTTCACAGCAGAGTCGTGGTCAGGACTCACAGAGTAGAGATGACAACTAGAGCTCTGACTCTTCAACTGCCAATGTTGTTTCACACAACTGGTTGATAGGGATATAGTGAGGTTTTTATCCACTAAAAAGGATAAAGTGGATAGAGTGAGGAAAGTAATATACCAACTCAATATTCAGCTGTACAAGATGAAAATCTGAAGAGTTTGTACATGCGTTATATGGAACATTTTCATTCCTAATTCATACTTTGCAAGATATTCGGCCATGTATAAAGAATACCCAGCTTTAGGTGGTGATTGTTTTGTCATATGATTTATTTACAAGATTTCACCACATAATAGGAACTCCCTTTAAAAAAAAAAAAAAAAGTCAGCATTGGTCCTATAAAGGCCATTACAATAAATTCTTATGCCTGCAAAAGACGCCTGACTCCAAAGCCCACTCCAAGCCCGAGGATGTTGTGCTCGGGCTTTACGCAAACGATCTCAATCCCCATGGTCCAGAGCCAGCCGTCCGTGCTATTCTCACTTTACACATGGAGAAACTGAGACAGGGGCTCAAAATTTACTACATCTTGTACAGCAATATTTTTGCTACCATTTTAAGGCAAGACAGAAAAAAAAAAAATCCATCCTGTCTGGCTCCTTATTTTGAAGTCATCTGTTGCAATGTCCTTGGTGGGAGCTCAGCAGCATACTCCCAAATCAGAAAGTTCTGGATGGGGTTGTAGGAGCCGTCTGCTGCGGCCTGGCCCTCACTAGTCCTGTCACTTTGGGTAAACCGGAACCCATTCAAGCCTTGACTTCGTCATGTGTGAAAGGGGGGTAACATCTGAGCTGCTGGCTTCCCAGAGAGGCTGTAAGATCCAAAGATACAGAACACAGGAAAGTCCTGTGAGCACGGTCAGGTGGAAAGGGATCATGAGCCATAACATGGGGACAGGACTCTCAGAGCAGTACGATTGGACACCAAGTTGCTGAGAATTTCTCTGCCTCTGAGCAATGGCCGCTGACTGAAGTTAGCTGAACAACAACTTATCCCAATCCAGGCTGGAACGCCATCCATAGAACTTACTCTGATATCCCGAAAACAAGGGCTTTCTGGATTCACCAGGGCCAATGAAGGTGAGTAATGATGGCACCCACTACAACAGCACTGCGTCCTGCTGTTACCCCATTTACAGTTGAGAAAAGGGAGACTTAAGAAGGTTTACAGGGTTTTCCCACCCAGCAGCCAGAGCGCAAAGACCAAATCAAGAGATAATGACACAGTTCCGTTCCCCCACTTTGGTGTGTTAAAGCCATCCAATCCAAACTCTTTTGCTCTTAGTGCCTTCAGAATAGAGAAAATTAATAAGTCATACTATTTTCTGGGGTTTTGTTGGCATAGTTCAATATGCAAAAACTGAAAAGGACTAAAAATCTTTTATTAAAAAGTAAAAAATATCATTATTTTGAGACCAATGTATGGCAACCAAGCTCTTGGGAAAATCACATTAATTTAATAGGAAATAGTTTTGTCCAATTATTTTCTCAATTAAAAGGAAAAAGGGTTTTATTTCTTTTATTTATTTATTTATTTTAAAACAGCGTCTCACTATGTTGTCCTTGGTAGAGTGCTGTGGTGTCACAACTCACAGCAACCTCAAACTCTCGGGCTGAAGTGATTCTCTTGCCTCAGCCTCCCAAGTAGCTGGGACTACAGGCACCAGTCACAATGCCCAGCTATTTTTGGTTGTAGTTGTCACTGTTGTTTAGAAGGCTCAGGCTGGGTTCGAACCAGCCAGCTCTTGCATATCTGTATATAGCTAGCACCCTAGCTGCAGAGCTACAGGCACCCGAGCCAAGCTTTTGATTTCTAAAGTGAAAGAAATATTTAAACAAATATGACACTTTCTTAATGTCAATAATACAACTTATGTACCTTTATTAGATTTTTTAACACGTACAACAACAACAACAACAAAAACAAATTGGCCCCCTAAATGAGCAGACAATTCAGAGGAAGAAATAGAAATTGTTTACCAAGATAATCACTAATACCAAGTAAATTCAAAGTAAAAAGGAGGTCTCATATTTCACCTCACACATTAGCAGAGGCCTTTAGAAATTTTAGTAGTGTTTAATGTGGATGAGGGTGATGACTCTGAGCATTCTCAGCACAATCTTGGGGGAAAGTGACTTGGTGACATGTATAAAGACCCTCAAACAACCTGTCCTTTAACTGTGGCAAATTCATAACGGCCACACGTTCTTTTGTCACTCCTCCTAGAAAAGGGTGTGGCCTATTTTAACCCCCCTCTGGAATTTGGCCTGTGACTGCTTTGACCACTAGAGCAGGTTGGAAGAGGCTCTGGGCCATTCTGCGCCTTTCCTGGGACCTGGCAGCACCGCTTCCTCCTGGAGTCCAGCCGGGAGGCCCATCTGGTGCACACTCAAGTCTCCCACTGACAGCCAGTGCTGGTTGTCAGTCGCGTCAGTGCTCCACCTTGGACGTGGACCTCAGCCCCACTGAAGCTACCTCAGCTAACATCATGTGGAACAGAGACAAACTGTCCCCAAGGAGCCCTCTCCAAATTGCAAAATTGTGAACAAATGGATGGCTGATACTGTTTTAAGGCAATGGGTGTTAAGGTGGCGTGTGACACAGGGACACAAACGTGAGACTGACCCAATAACTTCCCTTCTAGAAACTTACCATTGGGTACTAATCAGAAATGCAGACAGAGGCTTGTATTGAAAAACATTTCTCGTGGGAGGTTTAGGAGAACTTTATTGTCTAAACTAGGAAGAAGGCTGTGTAGCTCCTAGTATGTCCTTTATGAAAGTAATTTAGAGGTCAGCATCCCCGGAGAATACTTAGGACATAAAGAACTATGCATGTCGAAGGGAAAAACGAAAATTTACTAGTGATTGTTTGAGGGTTATTTATCCTGATCTTCACATTTTTGTGATAATTGCATAAGCAGGAAAAAAAAATCAACCTTGAACATGAGAAAACTATTAACTTATTAAATCCGTCCATAGATAAGACAAACATTAAAATCAGCTTTATTTTCACTATACTTTCAGACTCATTTTCATAAAACCATTTTACCAAAGCATCAGCAATAATATCGATGTTGAATCATCTGCTTTTCCATAACTGACACAATGGTATGCAGTTATATTGCAATTTTAAGTCAGCAGGAAAGAGAACCTATTAGCAAAGAGTTTTGAGAATTCATAAACTGGATATGAAAATTCTGAATAATTAAACAGTTCTAACGATGTGGCAAAAACTGAAATAATTGAAGAGAAAAGCCTTCAAAATAATCAGACTAACATCACTAAAAGCCTGTCCTAGGCTAGGAGCCTCCCCACATATCCTGCACCTCAGTCCTCAGGCCTTCTCCCCATTTTACAGATGAGGAAACTGAGACACAGCCTGCAGCTGCACAGCTGGGAGTTGAGCCGGCACACTCTATCTGCCTGCCACACCACCTCTCACCACGAAGGTCCGTGGCTCATGTTTATAGGTTGAAAGCACATGTTTATAGGTTGAAAAAAAGTTATCAAGCACATAGGCTATTTAGAACAGCCTTTCATTTATTCTAACACAATTAAACAAAATATTTTTAATTGGACTTTCACGCCTTTTTAGCCAGATCATTTTCTTCTTGTGCAACTTGAAACAGTCCTTTGAAAGTGAACATTGGCCAGGCACCATGGCTCATGCCTACAATCCTAGCACTTTGCCAGGCTGAGGCAGGTCAATTGCTTGAGCCCAGGATTTTGAGCAACTTCAGCAAGAGTGAGACTCCATCTCTACTAAAAATAGAAAACCTAGCTGGGCGTTGTGGCAGGTGCCTGTACTCCCAGCTACTCGGGAGGCTGAGGCAGGAGGATTGCTTGAGCCCAAGAGTTTGAGGTTGCTGTGAGCTATGATGATACCATAGCACTCTACTCATGGTGACAGAGGGAGACTGCATCTCAAAAAAATTTTAGAAAGTAAATGTTAATTTTCTGAGATGCCTGGACTACTTTTGAGCAACTGAAAGTCTCTCGGAAGAAGGAGACCAGCTTATAACACAGAGGCCGTTCCTGACACAGCTCCCTCATCACCGTCCTCGTCCCTGTGTCTCTGTGAAGTCCCATCCTTAGCATCACTTAGGTTTTTAGGAAGTTGAAACTGGCTGCGGTTGTTGGTTTTATTTCTAGTAAGCCATGTGCATGTGGAGAGCCCAGGCATCAGAGGTCAGAGCCACAGAGTCCCCACAGGGTATTTGGTGGAGATGATGTTAACCCAGATCTCAACCAGACCCAGTGGTGTTTTCTCTAAGTTAAAGAATGTTAAGTAGATTTTGAGCCTTAAGAATGAAAAGCTGTTGCCCGAGGAATTAACTGTGAAGAAATTTTTAAAGATCTCAACATTTGAAAACATGCTGGACGAAGTGGCTAGGAAGACAGTGTTTTGGCCTTGTGTGGTTTTCATTCTGCGCCTGTTGTAAGTAAACTTTTCAGAGGGAGGTGTCTTCCAACCAGGAAGGAAATACTTTGCTTTCACAGGTTGACTTCAGAATAATTTGATTTCATCTTAGGAAATAAAGATTGTAGAAATGCTTATATATGTCTGTAGGACCCATGAGGGCCTGTCTTAAGTTTCCAGATTTCTCCAGTCAGAGAAAATCCAGCCAAAGCAAAATTAGGTGTGGGATCATCTAATTTAAATGAGGTGTGGGATCAGCCTGCCTCCTGGGAGGCAGCTGGCATTGAGTGTGATTGATAAGATTAGTGAATCACTATACTTTTCTCCTTTATTTGATTAAAATGTAAGATTTTTCATCTGTAGTGACATAGCTGCCTAATTGATCTTTAATAATACTGTATATAAATGGATCCTGTACGTTCTAAAAAAGAATGTTAAGTAGTGGCCACAGCAGCCTGGGTTCCCACGGTGTCTCTGTGCAAGGCCCACACTGTCCACATTACAGGGTTCTTTCTCCTGCTTCCTCCCTGGGACTGTCGGTGGTAGGCGCTGCTACTTTAACTCCATCTTACAGATGAAGGAGCTGAGGACCCAGAGCGCAGACGGGTGGGGGTCCGGGCGTGACCTGCTTGTCTGATCTCAGGGCTGGGGTTGCAGGTAGAGGCCCGCTTCTCTCCTCTCTGCCCAGCTCCAGAGGAAAGCCTGGGTCTGTGCAGGGAAGGGGCTGTGGCCAGGAGAGTGCAGAAACGGTGTCTCGGTCCCGCAGGCCAAGGGTGGCTTCTCCCAGAGGCAGGATGCTCTCTCCCAGTTCCCACCTGCTAAGGGCCCTGCGCTTTCTTTTAAACTGTACTTTTATTCCTGTATCATCCCCTATTTCTGAAAGGGTGAGAGAGTTAAAACGATGACCAGAGTACAACAATGTGGGGAGTCCAGCTCCGTAATCATCACAGACCACGGTGTTCATTAGATTAAAAAAAACAGTGGCTCGAGACAAGCACAACTAATGCCAATATTACGATCGGACAGATTTTCTCTGAAAGCAAAGTGGCACAGTGCAACGTGGAGGGCGATGCCACCTCATTCCCAGACGACTAGACGCAGATGCCGGGCAGAGGGGTTAAGGCCACACACTCCGGAACCGGACTGCCGGGTTCCCCCGTGTTAGCCAAGTAGCCGTGGGAGCGTTACATAACCTGTCTGTGCTCCAGTTTCTGCATATGTTAAACATGGAGGATTAAGTGAGATCCTAAGAGTGAAGCCTCAGAACAGCGTCTGGCCCATCAGCAGTGCTGTGTGCCCTGACGTCACCACAGCCCTCTCTGTGCAGCTGGCCGGCTGCTCCCTCCGCCTGGCACACTCTTCCCCCAGGATACACAGGCTCGTTCTTTCCCCTCCTTTAAGTCTGTGCCGTGGGAATGTTGTCAGAGTTGAAATGGGATCACTTGTGTAAAAAAAAAAAAAAAATGGAGCCGACTCTCAGGCTTGTGTGCCGGAGAAGGAGAAGCACACGAAAGACAAAAAGCTGAACCCCGGCACCAAGACAGGCCCAGCCTCACACAAAAGACCTCACACAAAATACTCCCCTGCAAGGAGAGCTGCCCGGCACCTGCCCCCGCCCCAGACTGCGGTCACTCTTGTTACAGGTCTTTGTAGCCAAGAATAATTATCTCAAAACAATTATGTAATCCTCGTTTTTCCCTTAAAAACCTGTGTCTTCCTCTACCTCCCTGGGCATGCACACGATTCACCACGGCAGGTGTGTTCACATCGCAGCCCAATTCCTGAATAAATACCTTTTTTTTTTTTTTGAGAGCCTCTCTCTGTTTGTTATTTAGGTTGACAGTTCTAATGTCACCCTCTCAGCAAGGCGTTCCCAGACAACAATATTTAAAACCGAAATGTTTTTCTTACTACCTTCCCCAACCTAGCTGCCTCCATCTCCTGCCCTGAATTTAATCTTTCTCCATGACACTTCTCGTGCTCAAATAACCAATTACTCTGTATCTTTGATTTTTGATCTTGCTCCTTCCTCTAAATGATAGCACATTTCTGTTTTCTCCACTGCTCTGTCCCAACAGCTAAAACAGAGCATGATACGTTAGACACCCAATAAATGTGTGTGGAAAGAACGAATGAATCAATTAATCAACAAACATCACTTTACAGACAATTGCAGGGTCTCCCCAAAACACCTGTTTAAGAATAAGTCAGTCAGTTAAAAAGTGAGCTGGTAAGTTCTCTGGACTTTTCAAACTGCGGGTAAAAATTCAGAAAAGACTTGGAAAGCCTTACACAATTTTTCGGTGATAAAGATAGTTCCGTTGAGATTTGCGGTGATGCTGTTTTTCTTTTTTTTTTTTTTTATTGTTGGGGATTCATTGAGGGTACAATAAGCCAGGTTACACTTTTGCAATTGCAAAAGTCCCTCTTGCAATCATGTCTTGCCCCCATAAAGTGTGACACACACCAAGGCCCCACCCCCCTCCCTCCTTCCCTCTGGTGATGCTGTTTTATACTCTTTAAGCAATTAGTGATTAACAGCCACTCACAGCAGGGTGGAGCTAGGAGAAACAATCACCATGGAGAGGAATGTTTGCCAGAATTAAGTCATTACTGTTAATTCTTTTTTTTGGGGGGGGGGCACCATACACTGGTTTCATAGACCGTTTGACACATTTTCATCACACTGGTTAACATAGCCTTCCTGGCATTTTCTTAGTTATTGTGTTAAGACATTTACATTCTACATTTACTAAGTTTCACATATACCCTTGTAAGATGCACCGCTGGTGTAATCCCACACTGTTAATTCTTAATGCAGCCCGTCCAAATAAATCACAAGTTTTATTACCCAGTTCTCACCTATAGCAAAACAAGACAGGAAAAGTCAGTTACTGATGAGGACAGTTTACTTCATGTCTTGGAGAAACTCAAAATTCCATGCTTCATAACGCAAGAGTGAGTGTGAAGTGTGCAGCGCCGGAGGGGGTGTTTGCTGTGGGGAGAGACACAGGGAGACGCCTGCCTGCACAGGTCTCGGTGGGGACAGGTCAGCTTTTCTACCAGAAAAAGGTAATCTAGCAGAACAGAAAACATGCCACAGAAAGGACACGGGAGGCAGGCAGTGAGTCAGGGCCCGGGTGCAGCTGGAAGCTTGCCCGGTTCCAAAGACCAATCCCCTGTGCCATTGCGATGCAGCTGAATGCCCACCTTGCACCTGCAGCGGCCATTTCTGTCCACTGTAACTTTGCCAAACAATAGGGTTTGGGGAGCAGTTGGCTCTCCCATGGTCAAGTGTGAGAGCTGGAAATATTTCCATGATAAGTGAGATATCTTCGTAAGATATTCAGAGGGAGAGAGTGAATTGACTAAGGCCAAGGTTGCGTTTTACTGAGCGTTCTGCTGGTGTCCTTACTTTTGCTCATGTTTGCTGTGTCCTCAGCACAGACTCACTGTGGTTTCTAGTGTGGAAGCGTGGCACAGATTACTGCTGGCTGTGAATAAGCCAGCATCCCTGAATCTTGCTAGGCTCTGAGGCCCAAAAAGCCTCCCCACACAGACCCAACCTTTCCTAGCTGTGCCTTTGTCTAGTCCTCCCCTCCTTCCCTAAACTCAAATTCATCTTAATTCATTCTTTTTAAAAATGTGATTCTTCCCTCACAGTTAGAGTATAGGTTCCTTAAGGTGCAGGGACTACAATTTCTGATTTTTTTTTTTTAAACCCACAGAACTAGAAACCAGAACTAGAAACCATTCTCGCCCAGCCCTGTATCTTTAAGCCAAGCAATTCAAAAACAGAGCGCTCTTCTCACTACAAAACTAATCCAGTGGGCGGCGCCTGTGGCTCAGTGAGCAGGGCGCTGGCCCCATATGCCAAGGGTGGCGGGTTCAAACCCAGCCCCGGCCAAACTGCAACCAAAAAATAGCCGGGCCTTGTGGCGGGCGCCTGTAGTCCCAGCTACTCGGGAGGCTGAGGCAGGAGAATCGCCTAAGCCCAGGAGTTGGAGGTTGCTGTGAGCTGTGTGATGCCACGGCACTCTACCGAGGGCGGTACAGTGAGACTCTGTCTCTACAAAAAAAAAAAAAAAAAAAAAAAAAATCTAATCCAGTAACTACCTAACGCTTAACCTCCAGCTTCATCCCTGTCCAATATCACCTCCAAACTTGGAAGTTCTCCCTCATTGTTCATTCCATTGGATCTGAAATAGCCTTGACTTCTGTAATTTCCTCTCCCATTACTCCTGAACTCCATCCATCCTGGGTGCCTACCTTAGATCAAGCCTAGGCTCTCAGGACCCAACCTGTCATTAGCTGGATACATCAGGCTGCCATCTAGAAGCTCATCTCGGGTTCGCCTTGGGGAGAACTGGGGAAACTGGATATGCTGCAATCGTCTTGAGTACAGGCTGAAGCAGGGCGCAGTTCTGCCCTTCTATTAGCTGCTTGTACTGTCCCCGGCAGCAGCACTCTTCCGTGGGAATCTATTTGCCTTTTCCTAAGTAAGGAGGAGTGAGTGGTTTGGCTCCGCTGAACATCTCCTAAAGCCATGCTCAGTTTATCAGGAACAGCATAAATGAACTGAAGAACCAATTCAGTGGAAAATACTGTAAGTTCATTGAAGGTTTAAAAAAAATACACGTGTGTTACTCATAATCACATCTTTGGGGCCTGCCAGTGTCTAACACGTTGGTAGGATCTCAATAAATTTGTTGAAATAGTTAATTAGGAATACAGTAGTTCTGTCTTTGATCTCCACCTTCCTGTCCTTTGAGGGAATTAAGGCAATAAAGAGGTTTTAGTCACATAGGCAGACATGCTTTAGACACGTATGTGTTACTCCTACAGAGTCTAGAAATTTCACTAGAAATCTGAGTTAAATGCTACGGCACAGAGAATGCCCTTTGTGCACTAATTTATTCTTTTCAAGTTGGAAGCCTAAAGAAATAAAAAATGACATTTGCACTGGGCCTCAAAACAGGGAGTTGTACTTCATGAAACTTACAAGGATGAGAACGAAATTGACCTCACGATTAGAACTCTAGGAAGGGCAGCCCCAACCTCAGAAAAGAGTGGCCAGTTCCCCTCTGGCAGACAAAGCTAATTGCTGAGCACAGTCCCCTATCACAGAAGGTCCACGGGACAAGAACCCCAGGGACACAGATGAGGGGTGGTTGGCTTATGACAATTGTAGCTCTTCCCCAAGATCTGCCAATGGCTCGTGCAGCTCAGCCTGGAAGATGCTTCAGGGCATCGGTCAGTGCAAGGGCTCACTCAAGGATTTCTGGGCTGTTCTGGGTGGGCCTGGGGCATCTGAGTCTGACTATGTGGGTCAGAACCCAGATGGAGTGGTCTCGTGCCCAAGAGAAGGCCTGCAGCCACCTGAGCCTCCAGAGTGTGGCTGGCTTTCTGTGGTCCCTTGAGGCAGGGATCTCCTATGGCAATTTCCCCAGCTCCTAAAGCCACCAGAGAACAGAGATTCCCTGGAAATCCAGGCTGGTCTGCACACGTGAGTGTTGACATAAACTAGGGGACACCCTCTTATCTGCAGCCATCTTGTATCTATAGGATGTAGCTGGGTCCCAGATGTTGATGCCCATATGGGTAGAAGATGACCACGGCCAACGAGGAAGCTGTAGGAAGGTATTAAAGCCAGAAGGTCATCTCTCTTGACTATTTTGAAGAGAAAATAGCAATGCTACTGAGTAAGAGGCTAGTTATGCAAAATTAAAGAGGAAGGGAGGTCCCAATCAGCCCTGAATTCCGGTGACCTCAAAACCCCAAGGAAGTACCCAGGCTGTGAATCAGGTGGCCGGGGCTTCAGCAGCAGCCCTGTTACCGACGTGACTTGTTTATGGATAAATCATGATGTTTTGGTTACTGAAATAAACATTGATGGCTGAATCAATGTTTATTTCATTGACAGAGGAACGAATTCATTTGCTAAGAAATAAACGAACCTCATTTAAACTCTTTGTATTATGAACCAGAATTAGTGACTACAAGGAAACCACACAGAAGTTTCCATTTTCAAGACATTTTACCATTCATCATTGTAAATGACATTCCCAGTCCCTGTTGGCACAGGCAGGTAAGACGGGTGAGGTAGAGAGGACACCCACACCCCCACGTTTCACATCAAAGCAGAAGGCAGGCCCAAGTAGGCTGAGTCCGAGCCCTGTGGTTTTCTAATCCTAGTTGATTGTGGTCACTGGGGAGACCTCTGCAATCCACTAGCTTCATTCAGCCACTTCCAGATCTCCTCTGGCAGGTTTTCCATCAGAATTTCTTTGGTAACAAACTCCTGTGAACAAACTCCTTTTGGTGTAGCATCGAAAGCCCCTAACTTCTAAATATCTACTACATACTTCATGAAAATGTTTTATGAAAGTGTTTAAAGCAAATGATCCTCATCTTTTTGCTTTATGAAATGTTCCCTTCTGGTTTTTTATTCCCTTTTGCATGAAGAGAAATGTAAAGCAAATTATATCAAGCTTTTAAATGTCAAAAATCCCGATTCAGACAACTGTAGGAACAATTCATCACAACTGAGACTTTAAAAAATTTCCAGGGCAGCGCCTGTGGCTCAGCCAGCCCCATATACCAAGGGTGGCAGGTTCAAACCCAGCCCCAGCCAAACTACAGCAAAAAAATAGCCAGGCATTGTGGCAGGCGCCTGTAGTCCCAGCTACTTGGGAGGCTGAGGCAAGAGAATCGCCTAAGCCCAGGAGCTGGAGGTTGCTGTGAGCTGTGATGCCACAGCACTCTACTGAGGGTGACAAAGTGAGACTCTGTCCCTAAAAAAAAAGAAAATTTCCATATACTCCTTTATTTTAAAGAATCAAGAAGTGAAGTCAGAAAAGCAGCCTCCAAGATGGAGTCTAAGAAGCTGAGCTGAGGCAGTGCAGCTGACCTGGTCTGCTCCGCCCTCATTCTCTCCCCACACACCTTCCTCGCGAGTGTGAGAATGTTTATCTCGAAAGACTATGGGGAGGTAAAAAGACTTGGTGTTTTTCAACCTTTTTTATCTGCCAGCACACTCGGACCTACAGCTAAACCTCCTCAGCACACTTAAATTATGTTGATCAGAAAAAGGAGTAAAATAAAGAATATGCTTACTGTGCTTTGAACTTCTTTCGAAAATAATGTCATTAATGATTTTTAAAAATTTTCGTGGCACACCTAAGATTCTCTCACGGCACACCAGTTGAATATCACGGCCTGACACAATGTTGGTATATTGTTTTTTTTTTTTTTTTTAACTTTTTTTTTTTTTGTAGAGACAGAGTCTCACCGTACCGCCCTCGGGTGGAGTGCTGTGGCGTCACACGGCTCACAGCAACCTCTAACTCTTGGGCTTAAGCGATTCTCTTGCCTCAGCCTCCCAAGCAGCTGGGACTACAGACGCCCGCCACAACGCCCGGCTATTTTTTTGTTGCAGTTTGGCCGGGGCTGGGTTTGAACCCGCCACCCTCGGCATATGGGGCCGGCGCCCTACTCACTGAGCCACAGGCGCCGCCCAGTATATTGTTAAAGGTTACTTTTATGTTTTTTAAGTATTGCTACATTGTTAAAGGTAACCTTTATGGTGTTTAAGTATTGTTATATCATAGAGTAAAAATTGTAGCCTATACAGACAGTAAAGGCTACTTTTATGCTGTTTCTTTGATGATTCCTCTGTGTGTGTGTGTGTGTAGACAGAGTCTCATTTAGTCACCCTTGGTAGAGTTCAGTGACGTCTTTAGCTCACAGCAACCTCAAACTCTTGGGTTCAAGCAATCCTCTTGCCTCAGCCTCCCAAGTGGCTGGGACTACAGGCACCTGCCATGACACCCAGCTACTTTTAGAGAAGAGGTCTTGCTCTTGCTCAGGCCGGTCTGAAACTTGTGAGCTCAGGTAATCCACTGGCCTTGGCCTCCCAGAGTGCTGGGATTACAGGCAGGAGCCACCGCGCCGGGCCTGATGATTCTTTTAGATAAAGTTAAGATTTTCTAGGTTTATTTCTTTGTATCCCATTATAAAAACCACTAAAATTATAACTGAGGCAGAACAGTCTTGAGACTACTCTCCCTGTCCTACAGAATTGCTGCCCTTCTCATAATTAAGCTCAGTAGAAACAAATTTATAGCTATGTCCTACATAAACAATTTCCAGGAAGAACAACAACAATGTAATATGTGAATGCCTGGGCATGACTAGACTAAAATACACAAGTCGTTAGATGTTTGCACCCACATGAAGAATTATCCTGAATGTGACAGCTTGTACGGGCTACATAGTTGTACTGTATCAGCAATTCAAAGACAACCAGCAGTGTTTTCTCTTGATGTTCCTTTCTGAAATATTGAACAATTTTGGGTAAAGCTCCAAACAAAACAGAATACACCCAGCCATTCAGAAGGCTGAGACAGAAGGATCGATTGAGACCAGGAGTTAAGAGGCTGCAGCTCACCATGACCCGACCTATGAATAACCACTGTACTCCAGCCTGGGCAATACAGCGATACCCCATCTTTAAAAAAAAAAACAAAACTGTTTTTAATACTATAATCTTCCCATGACATCATCATCGTATCCCTAAGACACTCAACTACTTTGCATTGTATGTAAAACTAAGTTAATAGTAGGCTTAATAATATACAGACTTTTTGGCTACATGATTTGTCAGGGCCAGTGAAAAGTCCCAGGGGCTGAGTGACAACTCTTGCTTTTAAGGGACTGTTGTGTGCACCGCATGCTACCTAGCATCTTTCCATGGCTTCTTGGACAATGGGTGTGACGACAAAAACACTACCACAAATTTATAAAACGTTCCCTGGGGGGTTGTACAGCTCCACTGAGAGCCTCTGCTATGGGGGGATGCACAGAGTCTTTAGCAATAATACAAGCTGTCAAGAGAGAAACAAGGACAGAACACATTTTTTCCCAAGTACAGGTAGTTTCTTGAAGGACTATCGCTTTACTAATCACACTTTAAGAGATGTTGTTATTGATCATTTTTAAAGTGTCTTCAACAGTGAATGTATAGTGACTATCCATCACAAGTGGACAGCAATAGGAAGGTTCTGGAAATATGTTTTCCATGGATGGAAATTTGGCTGAGGCTCTTAATGCACCAAAAATACAGAGAAGATTACATCTCTAAGAAGATCAGAGAGCAAGAGCTGACAGAAACCTTCCCCTGATATAATACATAGCGTGGACTCAGATACTGCAGACACGGCCATTCAGATAAATGGCTTTTTTTAAGTTTCATATTTGGAGTCCAGACTATTGCTTTGAAGTAAGCTTTATGGTTTTCAGACTTACTCATTCATAAGTAAACTTATTTTTAAAGGCCTATTAATTAATTAATCTCTGTGTTTGTTTCCTGAAAGGAAATGGGATTTGTCAGCCGGTCCTGTGAATGAGGTAGATAGGTTGGCTATTTTTTCATTATCCATACAATACATGAAATTTAAGCAATGAAATGTTTATTTCCATTATTTCTCTAACCTGTTGATTTTATAAGCATTCAAAGACAGGCTTAACTCAGAAAGCCTACATTTTAGATTTTACTTCTCCCAAACCTGGCTTTCACTCCTAACTCACTGTTTCCTAGAAAATTAAACAGAAGCTACACCAGGCAGGGGCTGCTGAGGCTGTGAACATCTTGATCCTGCCTCAAGTGGAAGAAACGGCTTCAAGTGAATAATTACTGTGCTTTGAACCACAGAGAGACCTTGCTATGTGTTACTAGCTACAGGATCACAGAGGAAAGACACCACGTCCCACCTGGAGCCTAAAAGGGTCTCTTGAAGACTAATTAGTAGGAGGCCAAAATTATCTCTTTAATTACAACAGCAATACGTTTTTATTTTAACTGATTTTAATGTGTGAGAATAATGCTTCTGATTCTCAGAAGTACTTTTCAGGCATTGATGCCACCTGGTGGCCATTTTAACTAAACCTAAAACCATTGAGACATCAATTCCCTGCCACATGGTCGGTTCTCTCTCTCTCTCCCTCTCTCTCCTTCTCTCTCTCTCTCTCTGAAGCAACATGGTAGCCTGCTTCCTGCAGAGCAAGGGCTCCAAAAAAGAGAAAATGAGCCATGGTGAGCAAGACAAAATTCACAGTCTTTCTGCCAACCACTCTTGGAAGTGACAGTTCATCATTTTTGCCATTTTCTGTTTGCTAGGAAAGAATCATTTAACCCAATACACTTTAGGGGCCGGGTACAGTGGCCCACGCCTATAATCCCAGTACTCTGGGAGGCTGAGGTGGGTGGATTTGAGCTCAGGAGTTCGAGACCAGGCTGAGCAAGAGCAAGACCCCTGTCTCTAAAATGGCGTTGTGGCAGCACCTGTAGTCCCAGCTACTTGGGAGGCTGAGGCAAGAGGATCACTTGAGCCCAGGAGTTTGAGGTTGCCATGAGCTATGATGCCACGGCACTGTCCCCAGGGTGACAAAATGAGACTCTGCCTCAAAAAAACTGTTTTAAAAAAGCCAATCCAGGGTGGTGCCTGTGGCTCAGTGAGTAGGGCGCTGGTCCTATATACAGAGGGTGGTGGGTTCAAACCTAGCCCCGGCTGACCTGCAACAAAAAAATAGTCAGGTGTTGTAGTGGTCACCTGTGGTCCCAGCTACTTGGGAGGCTGAGGCAAGAGAATCGCTTAAGTCCAGGAGTTGGAGGTTGCTGTGAACTGTGATGCCACAGCACTCTACTGTGGATGACAAAGTGAGACTCTGTCTCTTAAAAAAAAAAAAAAAGCCAATCCATATTAAAAAGAAAGAGATTAAATGAAGGCAGGAATGTGAGGCAGGGACTGCCGGGAGCCATCGTAGAGGCTGCCTACAGCCCTGGGTACTTACACCACACATCCCAGACATTCTCAGCAGACCCTCAAGAAAGCAGAGGGGAGGCCGCTCATTGTATTGTACAGGCAACTTAGGCGCCCCAAATAGGAAAACAGATGAGAAAATGTGGTGTATACCTGTGGTAGAATGCTATCCGATGAGAGAGAGTGAGCCAAATTTACATACAGCATCATGGATGCATCTCAAGAAACTAACGTGGTCGCTATTAAAAAGCAATAAAGAATAAAAGTTTTGGCACAACAGTATTTAAATTTAACCCATGAATAACATTATATATCTTTCATTGCATCTACATGGAAGTGTGGGAGGTAGACTTCCATGGCATCACTTTCATGGGTGATGTTTTGGGATGGAAGAAGGTTAAAGGGGTGACAGGCCTTCTAGAGGAGAGAGTTAGAAACAGCCCTGGAGCAAAACAAGAAATTACGAATGGGTGTGTCCTAGTTAACCAAGTATGTGCTGTTCCTGTGAAATGTAACTTCTAGCCTATGACTCACGACCTCTAGCCCATGAATGATCCCCCCACAAAACAAAGATAAGGATTCCTGTCACAGAACAATGCACACTATGGTTGCCACAAACATCAGGAGACTGGTAGACACCGCCAGCTGTACCACCACTAGTAAATGACAGTTAATAATTACTGGTACAGAGTAAAGAAAATCGAACTCAACGTGACAACTGAAGTAATCCACAACCAGTGACACAGGGCAGCACCTCTGAAGGCCCGAGGGGCATGACTGGGAATTCCTGAAGATGAATGTCGGGGAATTGGGATGAAAGGGCTTCTGGGTGTATGGCCTTGGTGTGGCGTCTCCTCTCACTTGGGGGGGGCCCTTTTCCACTGTCTGGAAAAGCCCATTTTATCTCTGCTTTCCTTCACTTTACTTATCTTTCCTTTACTCTTTTCCTTCACTTTAAATATAACTTTGCTTCCATTCTGCTATATGGGGTTCCCAGCTGCTTCATTTCCCATTACCCCAGTTTCTTGCTCTCCCTTGGACTCAGCCTAACGTGCTAGTTCTGCTGAGTGAACCAAACGAGGTCCACTGAACAGCTGAGAAGGGAACTCTCACCTCTAACAGGTGACAGTGGGAGACAGGAATGGGCATGAAGACTCAGAAGGACCACAGTCAGTGTTCCATGAACTGAGGATAATCAATTCAAGTCTGTGGATCCAAAGCCTTAGAAACAAAAGCCCCAAAACCAAGGATTAAAAATAATGCCCCTCTCTACGGCCATGTCCAGCTCCAGAGTTCCCTTTCATAGAAACGTCAGTCACTTGACTGAGAAAGATGCGTGTGTATGTGTGAAGCCTATTTACCTGCTGTTCTGCAGCTCCCTACACTGCCATGCCCTTCCCTGGACATACGGGGCTGAGAGACACCAGACCACACATCCAGGCTGTCTTGCCAGGTGGCTTGTTGTTAGGTACTGAAGGAAATGGAGGAGGCTGAAGACAAGGGCTTCTGGCTCCAAACGCCTGACAGTGGCTGGCAAGTGCTCCAGCTCCTGGGGGGTGAGGTGACTCCAGATGAGCGGGAGGGCACAGGAGCAGCCTGTGGCTAAGTGCTGTCTCTTCAGCAGTCACCTCGCCCTTTGCACTGCTCCAGGCCCACTTTCTTTTTGCACTTCCAGCACTTTAATATCAGGCCATCTGAAAAATTCTTTTTTTCTATTAACCTCAGAATAATTGGGCCTCACATTTTTAAACAATAAAATTCCTGTTTTACAGATGACACTGACTCACAGGGAAGCCAAGCTGCCTGAGGGCCATGGCTATGAAGTAGGAGCTGGGATTAGAACCCAAGACATCTGGTTCCAGAGCCTATGCATTTAACTATGTTCTACACTTCTCACACACACTCGGGTAAAATTACATTTCCACACGGTGCTATATTAAAAGAAAGAAATGTGACTATATATGGTAAACACAACTAAATACCAGAGAACCTCCATAAGGTGAGCACACAGGGACTGTAACAAACTGGTCAACACATGGAGGTGGTCAACATAAGGAGCTAGGCCTGCTGTGCTGATAGGTATGTGTGGTGTGTGTCTAATCCATGGAAATTACATCAGTTTAAGGAGGTGGTCAGTGTATGCTGGTGGATTGCAAACTAACACAGCTTTTTTGAAGAAAAGTATGGAGCATTCTCAAAGATCTGAAAGTAGACCTTCCATTTGACCCTGCAATCCATTACTAGGTACCTACCCAGAAGAACAAAAATCATTTTACCACAAAGACATTTGCACTAGAATGTTTATTGCAGCTCAATTCATAATTGCCAAGTCGTGAAAACAACCTGAGTGCCTATCAACCCATGAACGGATCAACAAACTGTGGTATATGTACACCATGGAATATTATTCAGCCATTAAAAAGATGGAGAGTTTACATCTTTTACATTTGTCTAGATGGAGTTGAAACACATTCTTCTTAGTAAAGTATCTCAAGAATGGAAAAATAAATATCCAGTGTACTCCATACTATGAAATCAATATATAAATAATTACATGCCCGTAAGAATAAAAGACTAATACAGTTCATTTCGGGGGTAGAGGGAAACAGAAGTGGGGAGGATGTTTGATGTTACCATCAGTGAAGCAGGTTAAAGTCTCAAACTTACAGCTCTCAGATGATCTTATTCCCTGAACTGGGAAGTTTCCTCCCAACCCCTGTAACTATAGCTCATTCCCAAATATCTGACGGAAAGTGAGCTCATTATCTTAAACCTTCATAGTCTGAACAATCCTAATGAAACGCAATTTCGTTTCATTTTCAATCCCAGACATCCTCTGGATCGCCCAGATTGCAAATTGCTAGTCTTCCACTAGTTGCCATCTCCCTCCTAATACACAGAAAACGAGGATCCTCTCTTCTCTTATCCCTCACTTAAGATCCTCCTCCCCCCACTACTATCATCACAGTAACAACTGAAAAAAAAAAAGTCCTTTTGTGGAATTCTCCAATAGACGGAACTTAATAAATACATATATACTGTTTTTGTCACATTAACTTTTCTCTAAAGAACATCTCAGATATCCATCAAGGACGACTAGATTGTTCAATAAAATGTTAACATTAAGTCACTTATTTAAGTAAATCACTTGACAATAGCAAAGAAAGAATAATTTGTTTTCCTCTAATATTAGCCATGATACATGCTAATGATTTTACTTCTTAACTTTTTATTCTTAAATAACAGATTCACAGAATTTTTTTTTAAACGTACAGTTGATCCTTGAACAGCATAGGAGTTAAGGGTACCCAGGCCCCATATAGATAAACATGTATGTATAACTTTTGACTCTCCCAGAACCTAACTAACAGCTTACTGTTGGCGGTGAAGCCTCACTATTAACATAAATTGTCAATTAACACATGTTTGGTAGGTCAGATGCATTACAGTATGTATTCTTACAATTAAGCAAGCTAGAGAAGAAAGTTATTAAGAAAATCTAAGGAAAAATCTACATTTCTGTACTGTATTTATCAATACCATGAGTTTATGTCTTTACAAGGTGAACTGTTGATGTCAGGCAGCACAGGCCTCAAGAACTCGCACCTGAGGCCTGCGTCCTCAGATGTGCTGTATTTGTGTTGTCTAGTCTAGCTGAACAGAAAGACAAATACATATGAAATAGTAGTGACAACTCAAGAAACATAAAAACTAACCAAGCATGACAGATGGTTAACTGTTCAACAGGTGACTACAGATTGGACCTCATCTAAGCTGAGCCTAGAAAACATTAAGGGAAAAAAGAGAAGAAGCCCAGTATCAAGAACGCTAAGATTATAAAAGGGACACTCTCATAAATTGTATCCTTGGTAGGTACAACCTTCATGGAAAAATATTATACACTCTTGCACACTCTTTGATATAGTAATTTCAATCCTAAGTACATATTCTAAAAAAATGATGAGAAATATTTTTATAGGAACTTAAGGAAAAAAGAAAAACAAAAAACCTGAGTGCCTAGCTTTAGGGATTGATTAAATATTGGTGCACCAGTCTATGAATCATCTAAGGCCACCACAACGCCGTGTATCATCCATGAACTCTCAGTGGTATACAGGTTTATACCTGTGTGTCTGGGGTCAGCTGGGGTTTGGGCAGGTGGCCCTGCTTATCTTCGCTGGGCTTGCTCACATGTCTCAGGGTTAGTGGGCTTCAGGAAGGTTACTGGGGCAACCTGGTTCTGTGTCACCTGTCTCTCATGCTCCCTCAGATCAACCAAGCATGTTCTCACAGCTAGGACAGAAGCCCCAGAGGAAACACGCAAGCTGTCTGGACATATAGGCTCACAACTTCCACCTCATTCTAATCCCCAAAGGGTAGAGTAAAAGGACACGAAAAAGTGACATCAGGGTGACAGGCCTGCTGGCTGCTTCCTTAAATAGTTTCACTGGGATCCAGGTCCTTCTCTTCCCTTCTGTACCATTGATGGCCTTTTCATGCTATACCAGCAGAGCTGAGGAGCGATAGCAGGGACCGCCGTGACCTGCATAACCTTCAATGCTTTATCGCACCATGCATATGGGATGAAGGGCCTGGACAGGAGTGAAGAGTCGGGGCTATTTCTGTAATCCACCAGTGGAATATCGTTTTATTATTAGATGTGTATTAAGAATTTTTAAAGGCTTTGAAAAGGCCTATGGAATGCTAACGAGTAAAAGAAGGTATAAAACTACATATATAGTATGATCTCACCTCTACATAATCATTTATAAGTAAATTGTTTATTACATATAAAAAATTCACCTACATAAATTTTTTTCACTTATCTTTTTAAAAGCAAAGCACAGAATGAGAGAAAATAATTATAAAAGACAGATCTGGCCAGGCGAGGCAGCTCATGCCTGTAATCCTAACACTCTGGGAGGCTGGGAGGAGCCCAAGCTCAGGAGTTTGAGAACAGCCTGAGCAAGAGCGAGAGCTCATCTCTACCAAAAACAGGAAAATTAGCCTGAAACTATGGCAGGTGCCTATAGTTCCAGCTGCTGAGGAGGCTGAGGCAAGAGGATTGCGTGAGCCCAAAAGTTTGAGGTTGCTGTGAGCTATCACACCACAGCACTCTACCCAGGGTGATAAAATGAGACTCTGCCTCAAACAAAACAAACAAAAAAAAGGAATGGGGCAGCGCCTGTGGCTCAGTGAGTAGGGTTTCGGCCCCACATCCCGAGGGTGGCGGGTTCAAACCCAGCCCTGGCCAAACTGACCCCCCCCCCCAAAAAAAAGGAATGATGTCCTGAAATGGCACTTCGTCGCTGTGGTCTTCCTCCTGATAACCTACAACCCCAATCTTATCAAGAGAAAAATAAAGACAAACTGCAATACCAGGGCATCCAGTGCTCCTCAGAATGAAGGTTATCAAAAGCAAGAGAAGTCTGAGGAAACACAGGTGCCAGCGGCACAAGGGAACATGACAACTGTCAGATGCGGGGCCCTGGATGGAATCTCAGAAAGGAAAAAAGATGTCCAATAAATACAGTAGTGAATAATAGTGCATCACGACTGACTCAACTGGTCAGTCGTACACATAACAAGTGCATCAGCCTGACAGAAATGTTAATAGGGGAGCCTAGGCCTGGGAATTCCCTCTACTGTTTTCTTGATTTTTCTGTAAATCTAAAACACTTAAAAAATAAAGTTATCACAAAAAGTAAATATGGACACCAAAAGGTTACCAGGGATACTCCTCTGGTGCGATTACGGGTGCCTCACGCGTCTTCTTACGGTACTCCCCGTACTACACACATTTCCTACAACTCTACACGGCGCTAAAATCGTATGTGGGCAAGAGGCAACAAGACTCGGGTCGCTACTCATCTGTGCAAATACTAAACAATACAAGCAGATACTGATTCAACAACTAGCATTGGCTGCATACCGACGATGCTAACAATTTCAGCAATACTGTGTAGTGAACAGCAATTTCCCCTTTTAAAACTACGGAAACAGATGTTCAGAAAGTTAAAATCACAGCTAATAAATGACAGATAAGCTGACCCTAAAACATTTTTATTTCTGTATTATACAGCCTCCCAAGAATCACTTGTGTAGCACTTTGTAAACTAGCACTAGAACATACATGTCTCAAACTACTTCACAACAGGGCTGGGTGACAGGTTGTAAAGACCCCTATGTGAAACTGAGTCAGAAGGGAAATGTGACAAGCACCACTGCAATACTGACTCCAACAAACATCCACTGGTAAAATACACACTGCATTACTACAGAAACACAGTGGCTGCCCAACCCACTCCAAATCGCTTCTTTTCCACCCCAGGCTAGAGTGCAGTGGTATCATCATAGCTCACTGCAACCTCAAACCCCTGACTTCAGGCAATCCTTCCACCACAGCCTCCCAGAGTACTAGGATTATGAGCGTTAGCCACTGCGCTCGACCCCAAGTCACTTTTAATTACTACAGAGATCTTGTTTTGTCAAAAGGCACCCTGAACCATGCCTTTTCCCTAAGAAATAAGGCAGTTCTTTCAAAATGTATCAGGTCAGAGAACTGAAATTGAATATTCTTAACACACCACTTTGAAGTGTAAAAGCTATCTAGACGGATGTCACGCCTTCATCAGGCTCACTACTCCACTGATCCAGTTACTCCAACATGTGACAGAGTTGATAAGCTGAAAAGGAATAACCCTGACATCTTGTTTCTTTTTTTTTACAAAACCATTTCATGATTAAGTCAGAGATGACGTGACTAAGACACCCTGTTCTTAAGTATATTGGCCCATCATGAAGTAAAGTAAGTGGCAAGCAGAGGGCATGCAAAGTCTGAACAAGGGTCACGTTACGTCAGCATCCTGAACAAGATCAAATGCAGATCTTGTTAACATGGGAGGATGTGAAGGTGGCGGCACCATGTGGGTCCTGGAGGCCATGGTTTGACTCAGCAGGTGTGCAGGTCCTGGACGCTGTGCACTGTGCCTGAGCAGGTGTGAGGGTCCTGGAGGCCGTGGTTTGTCTTGTTACACTGAGAATCGGGGTTCCCAATGACCACACAAGAGAGCCATACACCGATGCAATCACACGAGGGCATTTATTCAAGCTCCAGCCTGGGCTGTCGGCACCCCCAGACGCAGCTGGGACAGGCAGCCCCAAGCTCATGGCACGCGAGGGTTTTTATGAGGTGGATATGGGGTGAGGGGTGTGGGAAACAAAGTGTGGCCCCTGGATTGGTTATTTCTTATGCCTATACTAGAGTTTAAAGCTGACTGGGTCCCACCAATCTTAACGGCCGGGGGACCGTTGCACTCCAGGAGATAGGGAGGGGTGTGGTTTACTAAGAAATGAAACTAGGAACTTCCAGGCGGCGCCTGTGGCTCAAGGAGTAGGGTGCCGGTCCCATATGCCGGAGGTGGCGGGTTCAAACCCAGCCCTGGCCAAAAAACCACAAAAAAAAAAAAAAAAAAAAGAAACTAGGAACTTCCAGTTTTCTAAAAATGGAAGATGAAAGCCCAAAAAGCCCAAAATGACGTCGCGGCGTCACTGGGTCCTTCGGTCTGAGCAGGCTTGCAGAGCACGACAGTGGTTTACAGTGGGCTCCGAGGCTCCTTTAGAGTTTGAATATGGCACTCTGACTGACCAGTCATGGACTCTGGGCCAGTATTTTTTAACTCTCCATGGCTCAGTTCACACAATGGGTTAATTACGGTACTTAGCTCCTACAGTAGTTTTGAGGATTCAATGAGTTAAAAACACTGAGCATTCAGAGCAATGCCTGACACGGAAATGCCAAATAAAGTCAGAGAGCCTACGTGCGATTGCAGAAATGTTTGAATAACCACAAAAACTAAAACATGCCATCTCAGAAGCTATATAGACCCTTAATTTTTCCCAGTTAATTTATTTTGGGTATTAATAAAGAAGCTCTTATCAAAAGCACAGAGCAAGGACCCAGCTTGAAGGAGCACCAACTGCTGTCTCTGGAAAAACACAAACATTAAAAGAAACAAGTAACCCACTAAGAAAGCAACCCACCTGTGAAAGATGAGTGTTTGTTCATTAATGTTGAAACCGTGTTGAATCCCTAACCCCCACTGGATGGCATTAAGGAGTAGAGACTTTATAGGTGATTAGGTTGGGAAGGTGCAGCCCTCACAATGCGGTCAGTACTCTTCTGAAGGGTAAGACATAGCAGCCAGCTCTGTGTGCAAACCACAAAAGGCTTTCACCACAACCTGGCCGTGGGCTCCCTGATCTCAGGCCTCCCAGCCTCCAGAACTTCAAAACCTAAGTTTCTGTTGTTTAAGCCAGCCAGTCTATGTACTCTGTCACGGCTGCCCAAGCTAAGACACAACTCAAATGTTAAAAACAGATGAAAGAAAGATCTGAACAGCTATTTTACCAAAAAAGACATATGGATAAATAAGAACGTGAAAAGATGCTCAGCATGGTTGTCAGCCACTAGAGGAGCGCAGATTAACACACAATTGACACCACGATCCACCTGTTGGCACGCTTTTTAAAAAGCAACTGATACCACCAGCCAATAACAAGGTGGCAGAGTGACTGAAACCCCCACCACTGGGGGGAAAGCACAAAGGCACAAGCCACTTAGGAAACCAGTCTGTCCGGGAGGAAGCGGGGAGGGGAGGACTGTGCTCCCACCTGATGGCACAAAGCAGGCAGGGTACAGGGCCTACCTCCGGCGAGGGCCACAACTACAGCAGGGGCCGCACCGGACAAATGCCAACGTTGTAACCTAACTGTCTGTACCCTCGTAATAATCTGAAATTAAAAAACAAACAAACAAAAAAGTAAATTAAACATAGGATTTACTTACTACAGGATCCAACGATCCCATCTCAAGTTACTTACGCAAGTAAACCTAGTACAGAAATGTTCATAGCAGTTTCACTCAAATGTGCCTCAACAGAGGAATGGATGAACTGGGTACACTATACAATGGAACAAACTCTCAATGTACAGAATATAACAAACAGCTTTTATGAACCTTAAGTGTACCATGCTAAGAAAATAAGACCTAATCGGCAAGGTGCTGTATGATTTCACTTACATGACATTTTGGCAAAAGCAAGCTATAAAAGTCAGAGAACAGATCAGGAGTTGACAGAAGTTAGGGACAGAAGAAGAGTTTAGGGGAAAAAGGACAAAGGTTGGTTTTTTGGGGGAGGTTATGATAGATTTGTTCTGTATTTTAATTGTGATGATTAGGTATCTGTGCGTTAAAATTTAAAGACCTGTAAATCAAAGAGTAAATACCACTCTATAAGTTGAAAATGATTTTTCAAAAAGTCAGTGAAAATAACAATCATAAAGGATTAAATCCTACTGAGTTAAAAATACAGAAGTCCACATTGGTATAAAAAACAAACGAATAAGCAGATACACGAAAAAGGAAAATCTCAGCTCGGCACCCTTACTCTACGGTTAGGGCGCCAGCCACATACACCGAAGCTGGTGGGTTCAAGCCACCCGGGCCTGCTAAACAATGACAGCTGCAACAAAAAACAGCCAGGTGTGGCGGGCGCCTGTAGTCCTAGCTACTGGGGAGGCTGAGGCAAGAGAATCGCTTAAGCCCAAGAGTTTGAGGTTGCTGTGAGCTATGATGCCATAGCACTCTACCCAAGGCCACATAGTGAAACTCTGTCTCAAAAAAAAAAAAAAAAAAGAAAAAGAAATAGGAAAATCTCTACCTTACAACCAACCAACCACTAACCCAGAGAAGTTTGGAACACCCACTCATCAACAGCTCCTGCCTCCCGATGCAGCGCACTAAGAATCTGACGTCACTCCCAAGGTGCTCCTGCCAAAAGGACAAAACTTAATCACAAGAAAACGTCAAACCCAAACTGACGTCAATTCTATAAAATTCAATTACACCCCCAGTCTGAGGAATTAAAAAAAAGAAGAAAAAAGTCAAGCACATAAAACTTACACTCAGGAACCGTCTGGACTGAGGAAGACCGAGGAGGAGTGAGAACACACAGCACAGCAAGCCCTGAGACGCGTTCTTCTGTAGGACTTTACTGGAGTAACTGACAAACTCACAATATAGTCTGATCCGTCAGATAACAGTTTTGTGTCAATGGTAAACTTCTGATTTTGATCCCTGAACTATGATTAGAGAGAATTCCTTCTTGGATGGTGGGGAAACACTGAAATATTTAGAGTATAGAAGGATCACATCTGTACTTTACTCTTTAAATGAGTTAGAAAAAAATATTTAATGAGGGGTAAATAAAACAAATGAGAGAAAATGTTTACATTTGGCAATCTGGGAAAATCTGGGTAAAAGGTATCCAGGAAATCTTGCAACCTTTTTATAACTCTGAAATTATGGCAAAATTGAAAATAAATTGTCTTAAAAAGTAAATGTCCCTTGTTATTTAGAAATAAACTAAATAAGCTAAAAATAACATACCAAGGTGGCATAGCATACCATACCTCAGTGGGTAGGGCACCAGCCACATACACTGAGGCTGGCAGGTGCGAACCCAGGCCTGGCCTGCTAAAACAACAATGACAACTGCAACAAAAAAAAAACAGCCAGGCACTGTGGTGGATGCCTGTAGTCCCTCCTACTCGGGAGGCTGAGGCAAGAGAATCGCCTAAGCCCAAAAGTTTGAGGTTGCTGTGAGTTGTGACACCACAGCACTCTACCGAGGGCGACAGCTTGAGACTCTGTCTCAAAAAGAAAAGAAAAAACATACTAAGTTACCTAAAGATTGACTCAACATGAACACATTCACTAAAATTAAGGGTCCTGGCCAGGTACAGTGGTGACGCCTGTGCACTTACCACTTTTGAGAGGCCAAGGTGGGAAGACTACTTGAAACCAGGAGTCTGAAGCTGCTAATGAGCTATGACCAAGCCAATGCACTCCAGCTTGGGTGACAGAGCAAGACCTTATCTGTAGGAAAAATTAAAAAAAAAAAAAAGCCTAGGGAGAAACTCTAGTACTGACCAGGGAGGTGTGTTGTCCTGTCACACAGCCTGGAGTTTCTGGGTTCCGCTGTGGTGGGGAGGTAAGCCTGACACTGTTAAACATCTCAACTGCACAAGCAATTCTCTGCTTCAACTCCTTCCTTGCTCATCAGTGACTTTTAATTAAAGAACAGCACCTTCAAACAATGATCATACTGATTTGTAAGTCATATTTCTAAATCAGTGACAAATAAGCTTCTTGTGCACATGATAGCAGCCTTCTCAGCCCACGTCAACTCTCAGACATCAGAGAGCACTGTGGGACCACGAGCCTCTTTACTATGGGAACCAAACTGGGAAATGGTAAATTTATCAAGGCTGTTTCAACTCCAGGTAACTCCTGGATGACAGCTTTTCACTCAGCTATATTTTCTGTCACCTTGGCACAGCCTTTTTTTAACAACAGTTTTTTTGTTTGTTTGTTTTGGGGTTTTTTTTTTGCAGCTTTTGGCAGGGGCTGGGTTTGAACCCGCCACCTCCAGTATAAGGGGCCAGCACCCTACTCCTTTGAGCCACAGGTGCCACCCTTAACAACAGGTTTTAATACTCATAAAGATACACCATCAAAAGGAGTAAGACTGATTAAATAAAGTTACTGGAAAACTATATTTTTCGTGGGAAAATCATGTTAAGTACTTAAGTAACATAATTCCACTTTGAAAAACTGAATGAGATACCCTCTTTTATATATATGACACTGATGTAACCACTGCAAGAACGAAAAAAAGGAGGAGCAACAATGTTTTTATTTTTGTGCTTTTTAAAATCTTGACATAATAGAGGTAAACACAGATCAGAAGTGAGAACCGCCTGTGCCCATGCTCATCTCTGAAGAGCTAGAAGAACCATCCCTACTAGACCACCACCGGGCAGGACGGAAGGCGCTATGGAAAGTGGCCTTTACTTGTAATTTGAAAACTGGGGAATCTAATCTTAACAAAAGAAATGCCCCAGGCAGCAGCACTTGCTCAATGTTTTGTTTGTTTTTTGGCTTTTGTTTTCTTTTTTCTTTCAGAGACAGGATCTCACTCTGCTGCCCAGGCCAGACAGAGTGCAGGGGCTGCAACCTCAAACCCTCAGATTCAAGCAATCCTCCTGGCTCAGTCTTCTGAGTAGCTAGGAATACAGGTATACGCAATCCCACTGGGCTAATTTTTTTATTTTTCATAAACAAAGGGTCTTGCTGTGTTGCTCAGGCTGGTCTCAAACTCCTGGCCTTGAATGATCCTCCCAAAGTGCTGGGATTACAGGTGCCAACCACAGTGTGCCCAGCCTCAAGCTCTTTATGTAGTGGTATACGCGGAATGAATGAATTAGCTCTTAGTCCTGGCACACTTAGTAAGTTTGCTCTTCCTTATAAAAACAGCATCTTAATATTTAAAGTCTTCTGAGACTTTTTTTTTTTCAAGAATGTAGAAGGCATTCTTCATTCAAATCTGATCCATGGTTTTATAAGGATGTACACCATATTTATTATTTCCTCATCTTCATGCGGTAACCTAACCTTTTCATGGAGATGTGCTCAATGTAGAAATTTACAGAGAGAAAATTCCTTCCTCCTCCATTTGTAAATCAGAATTTTAAAAGTAAAATCTTTAACATGATAGGAAGACATTTTTATTAAGCAGCTATTGACTTAAGCTTAATGCATCAAAGTTTAAGATAACCTAAAGGTACAGGCAAGAACAAACTGTTCCTTAACCTTTAAATAACTGGTCTATGGTATTTGCTTCAAATCCATAAATATTTAAATATATTTCTTTCTGCTATCATAAAAATGAGGATAGCCCTCAGTTTAATAGCTTTTGAAGATGTTAATTTTATGAAGAAATAAAGATTAACTTTCTTCATGAAAGTCCAGTGACCAGCTGAACCCCAACTACCCCAAGGCCATAAAAATGATCTAAAGTAAATGAAAGTGCCTAGCAAGTTAATATTAAAAATGATTACTCATATGCTCTTCTACTAAAGCAATTAATGTAAACAGAATGTTAAAAACTTGACTTATGAATAAAGATTTAGTTAACATCTAAGGAATCCCAACTTTGAGCTTTTATATCCAGCACTATAGTATGTGAAAATACTACAGAGCCTCGTATAAAAAAAAAGCACAGTGATAAAATTCCGTATGTAAAATGGCCTAAATGTCAGTAATAATTATAATCTCCATAATCTTTTACTATCTAAAAGTTCAAACCCACCAATCTTTTTCAGTGTTTTGAGTGAGCCACCAAAATAGTCATTATTTATTCAGGTTTAAAACTAAATTTCTCCTCTCACAATATGGAGGCACAGATGGAAGAGACCCAGGAGTGCTGCTCAGTCCAGCTTCTGACCCCTCAGACGTGGAGCCTGCAACTCCATCTCATGTCATCATTGCGGCACCTGCTTCACCAGTGGCATCCTGGGAAATGTGCAGGTCTTCAAGCATCTCAGCCAGACTAACTCGAGGTGCTCCCTCATCATCTGTGTCACTTTCCACAGGGATGGTTGAATCTAAGAAAAATATAGAAAGGATTTCAAATAAAATACAAAATATTTGTATGTATACAAAGTATATGTATATTTGAAAATATACAAATACCAGACCCCACTACCTTTAGTGTTATTTAACTATGTTGTTCTAGAAGCTCTTGTATCTTATCTACAGCAGGAATTCAAATCATATTCACTGAGTGAATGAGCAGCCTAATTGTATAAATAAATTTCTACCAGTATAGGGATGAACAACTTCAGAGATCCAAGTACGATACACATGATATCAAACGTAGCATAGCTAAAAATAAGTTTCACTGTTCTGCAAATATTTTTTTTTTAAAGTTTAACTAAGGTTTAACTAAGGTTAAACTTTAAGGTAGTTTAAAATATAAAATCATCTATGGAAATCAATGTTTAAGATACCAAAATACTCATAATAAGTACTATATTTATATACAAAACATACGACTTAAACAATTCTAAAACACCAACCTCTATAAATGTTGACATTCTTTCTAATTGCCTCATCTTCTTCAAGATCTTCGAGGAAATCCTGGTATTGCCTATACAGTAAAGAACATTTAAACATGTCATCTTCACCAAGAAAGCATGAAGTCATTTTCCACACAATCAGATAAATGTGTTCTAAGTATAAAAATCTTAAAACACTGTATGTGAAGATCAAACAAAAATATTCATTAAGTTTTAAAAAATCTTTTCTTTCAACATTACATCATAAAAAATAGCTAAATATAAGATGATGCTAAATATAAAATAATGAAAAGACGCCCAACCCACTTTTCCCCTCCTCTAAAGAAGTCTTACGGTCAAACTAAAATATATACTTTTCAGACCACAGATAAAAAAGTCAAATATGTACTTACATTATATACTTATGTTTATTTTAAATTATTTCATGAAAATGTATATTAGAAATACTATTTGTAACTCATTTCATTAAAAAGTTTTTTTTTTTTTTATTGTTGGGGATTCATTGAGGGTACAATAAGCCAGTTACACTGATTGCAATTGTTAGGTAAAGTCCCTCTTGCAATCATGTCTTGCCCCCATAAAGTGTGACACACACTAAGGCCCCACCTTCCTCCCTCCATCCCTCTTTCTGCTTCCCCCCCCCATAACCTTAATTGTCATTAATTGTCCTCATATCAAGATTGAGTACATAGGAAAAAGTTTTATATAAACTCAAATTGTTTTTAGACATTGGTGTTTTCACCCATCATTAAGATCACTTTTAGAACCATCCAATAAACCTTTTTAGAATACATTCTCTTCATTACTGCTTAAATTGTTTGAAAAATAACATATTTGATGTCAATGAGCTATTTTCTTTCTATTTCAAGTTATAAGCACTCCATTTCTACTTGCGATGTCCATAATGAAATTAGCTATTATATAGTCTCGTGCTGCATAACTACATTCCAGACACTCATGGACTGCACATGACAATGATCCCGTAAGATTGCAACAGGTATTTTTACTGCAACTTTCCTATGGTTAGATATACAAATACTTGCCACTGTGTTACAACTGCTCCGGTACCCGGTACAGTAACCTGCTGTCCAGGTTGATAGCCCAGAAGCAATGGACCCCACCCTACAGCCTCAGTGTGCAGAGGGATCTACTGCCTGGGCTTGCAGATGCTGAAGTACACTCCACGACGTTCACACCGTAACAAAGCCACCTACTGATGCATCCCTGACCTCGTAGCCCTGTTGTTAAGCAACGGACGACTGTATTTTAACTTTCCAACTGAACTGTTTACATCAACACCACTCTTCTCAGGTCATAACCCAGGAATTTATTCCCAATTCTGTGTTAAACGTCATGACATCCTTTCATACCATTCCACCAGTACCTTGATAGGCACCACAAGTAATACGGAGTGCCAGGACCAACTAAGTGATGCCTGTTTGTTTACAACACAAGTGACAAAGTGACAAAGGAGGTAAAGTGTGAGGTAAAGTAACTTGAAAGACAAGCGCGACCTCTCATCGTCCGTGTCCGCGTTGTCTCTCTCGCGCGCGAGCTCTTTCAGCTTCCAGTTTCTACGACGCTGACGTTTACCTCGGTCATAGCTCTTCTTGATTAACACCTGCAGGAAAAACATTTGCACAGCTATAAAAAATGGGAACTGCACAGCTACACCACAAAACCCCAATGAAGTTAAAAGTGAAAGGTTATGGAAATGCCAGGGAAGTCACCTCAGGGGAAAGGAGCAGGGACACAGAGTCAGTGTCAAGCGAGCTTTGAAAATTTTTCTCCACGTATTTAACTTTTTACAAAAATGCATTTTGAGCATTATTTGTATAATTATTAAAATAACTAATTAAAAATTTCCACTTACTGAATATTAGAGTTTTTTAAAATACTAAAAATTTCAGGCTGTTTTTGTAACTAAACTTCACACGGCAGCTACCATTCACACATATAAATCACTCTGAACATCACAGGCTGAGATTTTTTCTCTTTTAGCCCCACTAAAAAGCATTTACAGGACTATACATAACTTTCACAACAATATATCTCAGAACACTATTTAATAATTTGTTGAATGAATAAACGAAAATAATTTTACAAAACACAAAATGTAACATTGTCACAATCCCTTCTAAGGACCTTGTAAAAATACCTATTTTGATCTAAACGTAACCATACTTCCATTTCTTAATTTATAAATTAATAAAAGCTCAATTGGTAGGGGTAGGGCAAATGGGATTTCTTCTTTAATCATGACTTTATTTTATCCACAGCTACATAATCAATGTTTATGCTAAAAGATTAAGGAATTAGAAAATAATTTCCCACACTGATTTCATTCACCATTGCTCCTAATTCTTAAACTTGTCATGTTAGACTAACAGATTTTTCAAAGTAAATAGTCTTTCTCCAAGATTTGATACCACAAAGATTTCTAACTTTGAATAATGGTCTTAACTCTAAATAACTTCTTAACTGAACAATATACATGAAATAAGCTGAGCCTCCAAAGAATGAACTTAAATAAATTCTAAAGGTAATCATTTTTAGTTGTAAATTTAATTTTGCTCTACAGATAGTACCAAATATTTGGACAATGAAGGAAATTTGACATAAGAGCAACCAAAAAAACTCAATAAATCTTGAATTTACCCCCCTCCCCAAAGAAAAATGCATTGTAAGACTTGTGCTATTATACCTTCCCACGGTTTCAAGAAACCTCCAAACTGATTTGTTACTTTCTAGAGTATGACTCATGCACTTTACCCATGAGTTACATCAATCCTCTTTCACACAGGAAAAGAAGGAAAAATCTAAAGCCTTACCACATCTGGAATTCTATCTGAGTTCATTTTGTTGACATGTTCATCATTTAAGTTACAATTGGCCAAATCAAACCTGAAACAGACAATGGAAAACTTAATGACCACTTAACCCTCTGTGTGTAACTTTTATTTATGGCTATCACTAAAATTCCTTCTTGAGATTAAACATTTAATATGCTGCCCACTTTAAAAGTTCTGCGCCTTCTTATGCAGTGAACATGCTTCTGCAGACCCTGGTAAAGATAATAAGGCTTTTTATCTCTTGAATTCATGTATTATTTGTTATTGTCCATTTTACCACATATTCGTAAAAGAAGCAAAACAGACATGGATCAGCCTAACTTGAGGATTCAGTTGGATGGTTCCATCTAGTTTATTAAAGTAACAAAACAAATCAAAACTGCCCCCCTCATTCTCTAGTAAAAGGAAGTGAAATTGTAAGAACAAAAAACAATGTTTAAGGATTTAAGGTACACTGATAAGCTCTGATTCAAAAAGAACTGGGCTAAGCCTTTATAAATCCTTTGCATATATGGCTGCATTACCTTTTCTTTTTTTTTTTTAATGAAACAGTCTAACTCTTTTGCTAAGAGGCTAAGAGTTTCCTCCCAAAGTGTTAGGATTGGCTACTTTATCTTAAAAGTAAAACCATATATACAATTAAAAAAACTACCTACTCCTCAAAAAAGCTGTAAATATGCACCTATCCATACAATTTCAGCGTTCAATTATCAAAATCTTAGAAAAATGACTAAGAACGATGGCCAAAATGGAATAACTATGAGCTTCTGTCCAATCCACAGTTCAATTAGTTATGAATAATAAAAACGAGTGGTAAGGCTCTCAAGTACTCTTAAATCTTTTTGGAATTAACAATGTTAGTATTTAGGTAGTTCTGCTGGTTATCAAAAAAAAAAAAAAAAATACTATAAATAATACAAACCCCAACACCAGGTCTCCAGGATTCAGCAGATGTCCCAAATGAGTGCGACAGAAATACTGTTTATCTGTGTTCATTTCAGACGTTTTCTGTACCCAGACTTCCCCAAGGGTGTGCTTAACCGGAAAGAAAAGAAAATGTGCTTTTCAATAATGTAAACATAACTCAAAGATGGAAATTGTTTGTATTCTCCAAATCTCTGAAACACTGTCAAAATCAACAAATTACCAAATCATGAGTATAGAAAAAGACACACGAGAAATTCTTAAGAATACATCATTGATTTTTGCTAAGATTTTATTCAAGTCTTTTATAAAACTATAATATCCCTAAAAGTAGGTATATGTAGAATTGTCAAAAGAAATTTGACAGGAAGGTGGGCCAATACCATCTGAGAAAATGAAACAAAGGTAGGGAAATCTTAAAGCAGTAAAATATTCCAAGCAAACCCTTGTTTGACACCAGAGTTCAGACATAATAGCCTGGAAATTCCAGTAGTAAACCACCAAAAAAGCCAAATCTTTATGAAATTAATTTTTTGACTATCTACTAGTTTGAAGTATATATATGTATATACATTTTTATATATATGTATATGTATATATATATATTTTTTTTAAGAACTATTTGTTGCAGAAACAACAACCCAAATTTGAATTTTTAAACTAGAAAACAGTTAATTCCCTTTCCCACATAATACTTATGAGCACTCGTAGCTGACATTTCAAAGTTCCAGCTGAAGGAAATGTAGCACATGCCAACACCTCGTATTAACCAGGACAGATCCAGGAAAGTGAGATCAAAACCAAAATACGAAGTGTTACAGGTAGAATAATCGCATCAAAATAGAGAAGAAAAGAAGAGAGGAAGTAAAAGAAGCAAAAGGCCTCAGCTTTAGAAAGAACAGAAAAAGTAAATTCCTACAAAGAGACTAAACTTTCTCTAACAGCATTTATTTTCTAGCTATTAGATTGCTTCTATTTATAAGAGACTTAAAACCTGTCTAGCTATTTTTTGAAAATCAAAAAAATGTAAATCTGGTTTTATATCTCTAAGGTCATGTGGTATTCAACATCATAAATTCAAAATTTGCTCTTAACTATATTATTTTAAATATGCAGAAAGTAATCTTCATTCCGTTTCCATTGATCTTTCCCAAATTATCACAAGTATTTTTGTGTGTCAAGAGGCAGTATTAACTCTAAGGAAAGGAACACCCTTAGTATCCTATCCAGATTTTTTCTGGAGGAGTGGTCTCTAAATATTATTTCACACTAAAAGGAACCAGGCTTATATCCTTGAAGAAATCCTTGATTTTAGACATGAGTTCAAAACTATACATGATGTGTTTTTAGAACACTGAAAATCAGTGCTGTTGTGCCAGAAATAAGGATGCTCTCCAAGACCAGCAAAGTCACATCTAAAGGATGGAGAAACCATACTGAAGGGCTCCCACTGGCTAAATTTGAGGCAATATGAAGATTTAGAAGATGGAGGGAAAGAAGAAAAGAAAAAAGGAAAGAAAGGAAATACAATACACACATAATACTTCCTGAGATCATAATAACAATAATCACAGGGAAAGAGACACCACCCAATACAAAAGCAAGTCTAAACTAATTTTCACCGCTGGAAGTGACTCGGATCAACTCTTAACTCTGAAAATATGTGCTAAAAGAGAAGAATTAAGAATTTATGCAGAAAAACATGTCAGGAAAACCATGAAGCTCTAATTGAAAACAAAAAGCTCTTCCTTAATAAAGAATACCAGTAATAAGCACAGACTAGAAATAGAAAATTCACCCTTTTGTAATCCTAAATAAAATTATTTGGGCAAGAACTATCAACAGATGTTCAAGCCAGAAAAAAAGAGATAATAAGAACTTAATATTGGCATGTTATTACAGTATGACACCACAGATCACTTGCTGGCCACAAGAGGAAAAAACCCACAATGTTATAATGGAAGCATCTGCTATCACTATTCTAACAGGTATTACTTGTCTCTTGATGTGATACCATACTGAAATATTCTGGCAAAAAAATAATTTAACCTAAATTTAACCAACCCTTTAGATCAACTTTCCAGTTTATTGGAAATACAAGAAATTAAGAAGCAGGTTAAATGATATCACAAGGAAACAATAAAATAAGATTCAAAAGGTGGAGTATTCCACCAAATAAATAATGCCCTAGTTGTCTAAAGAATGTGGGAACAAGACAAAAAAAAAAAAAAAAAAAGAAAAAGAAAAAGACCAAAAAAGTACAATAGTCACAATAATCTGTGTTCTCCAACTGGATACCAGTTTGAACAAAGCATACGACACTCTGGGGACAAATGAGAAAACCTAAATACCAGAGTTCCTCTCATCCATGATTTCACTTTTCCATAGTTTCATTTACCCGCAGTTCATCACTGTCCAAATAAAGCTGAGCTCAGTACAGTAAGATACTATGTATCTTGAAAGAGAGATCACATTTATATAACTTCTATTATAGCATTTTGTTTTATTATCACTTGTTGCTGTTAAATCTCTTATTTTACCTAATTTATAAACTAAACTTTATCATAGGTATGTATGTATAGGAAAAAACATAGCATTTACACAGAGTTCAGCACTTCTGCAGTTTCAGGCTTGCACTGTGGGTCCTAGAACATAACACACCTCCATGGGTAAGCAGGATTACGGCGTAGACTGGAAAGTTCATACGTCTGATAACTACACTCTCATTAGGCAGAAAAATGTTTCTGTTTTAGAGCTATATGTTGAGTATTTGGTATCTAAAAAGCCAAAAGGTTACTTGGTTCTTTGGTCTTTCTCTACAAAAATAAAACAAGGAAATCTATTTTTATAATAATGGGGTAAACCTTTCTAATATTTTTTCCAACATGAGAATAAAGTAACTTATCAGATAATGTAAGTCAGATGATTTCACAATGACCATGTTTTAAAAAAGCAAAACATACAATGCATTTTTAATCTAATGTGGTACTAGCTTTATTTGGACTCCACCTTTTAATTTTTTTTAAAAAGGAAGAACTGAAACAATAATAAGCTAGAGGGGGGGAAAAAAGCAAACAGGCTATAGCTTACCTTTTTTGATACCATCCCAGCTCCCGCACTGCGCTTCAGATCTTGGACTGGGCTGCACTCCATCACAATAAACTCCTCTAGCTGTTTGGGATGGCACAGACTATTAAAAGGGTGACTCCAGAACGTGTTCCCATCAATATCTGCAACTAAGAATAAGCACAGAACACTACAGAACAAGAGAAATCACGTATTTCTGCAAGTCCTCAAATGTGTTCAGTAGGAAGAAGTTCACACATACCAGCAGGTCACCCAGAACTACTGGACCTACCCACTTTCTAGGGTCACATTTATTCCTATCAACAAACCCCAATTTCTCAAAGCAAAAGAGAAATACTAGATGTTAAATATATCTTAAACAGCTGCTATAAGAACGCCACAGTGCTCAAGAATTTTTATTAATAAATTTAAGATCAGATCCCATTAGTTCCAGTTGTTCCATGTCCTGGCATTTCACTTTCAAAACATTAACAATCAGCTACTCAGCTTACGGGAAATAAAGCCTAGTTCCACCAGACAGATAAAGAATGTCCATCCTAATACTGCAACCAGGCCTTTCACCAATGAATTCTAACTTAAAAGGATAATGAATGACTTTCTGAAAAATATCAAAATAAAGAATTACATTAGAAAAATCACATTAATAATGATGAAAAAGACCAAGAAGTAGGAGATCAGCCAAATACTAAGACACCTATCAAGATGTGATCTTTTTAAAAATAATTTATTTTATAAAGAAAATATTTTGAAATGATGTATAATGATGAAATTAATTAAAATTCATATTCAAACTAAAAAATCCACTGGATCACATCAAGTCTAATGTTCTAAAATTTTAGATAACTGCTATACAACAAAATTTAGCAATGAACTCAGTAGTCACAAAAAATTAAGTGAAGTAGATAAATCCATTTTGCTAAAAATTAATGGAATAAACTAGTAAATTTATAAAAGTACAGAAAATTGTTTAAGTAAAATACACAAAGGTATTTTTTCAAAAGCTCTGTAATTCCAGTGTGTTTTGTTTTTTTTGGTTGCTATTTTTGGGATTTTTTTGAGACAGAGGCTCACTCTGTTGCCCTGCCTAGAGTGTCCTGGCATCAGCCTAGCTCACAGCAACCTCAAGCTCCTGGGTTCAAGTGATCCTCCTGCCTCAGCCTCCTGAGTTGCTGGGATTATAGGCTCTCACGATGATGTGAAACTAATTTGTCTATTATTAAGTAGAGACTGGATCTCACTCTTGCTCAGGCTGGTCTCAAACTCTTAAGCTCAAGTGATCCTCCTGCCTTGGCCTCACAGAGTGCTAGGATCACAGGTAGGAGACACCATGCCTGGCCCTCCAGTGCTTTTTAAGTATTAAACAATAGCCCAAATTTTAACTACACTTTCAAAATATTATCGAGAATGCTTGATAAAATTAAGAATATAAATTATTATTGCTTGCCATACAGAACCAAACTATCAAGCAAATAGCTCCACAACTTACCTTGTAGGGTGTTTGGATCAATGAGGTGAATGGCACTGGTTACTCGAATACACACACAAATCTGGTTCATATTTCCCAAGCTTTGTGCCAGTTTTGGAGACAGACAGACAACATTATCCTAGACGTAAGGACTAATAGTTAGAGTGAGGCAAACCCTAAATAAACACTCATCAATGTGAACCCAATCCAACCCCACTTGCCCAACGAAGAAGTTATTTTTAATTCTAAGTATCAGCAAAGGGCCTAAGGAAAGAATCAGACCTTAAAGAAACTGAAAATAAGCTCTACTTTTTTCAGACAGGAATATTTATGTTAATAAAAATGCTTTTAAAATCACTAGAGCCCATTCATCAAGCTATTACAAAGTTTATTTCAATTTTATTATAGTGTGAATTCTTGGTTATCACTCTACATGTAAATATAGTATGCACTCTAAGCAAAGCATTATAAACATCAGCAGGAGATGTTTATGATTCATTTATGATCTCTTTCAATCTCCTTAAGAAACAAATTTCAAGGCTCAGCGCCTATAGCTCAAGCAGCCACATACACCAGAACTGGCGGGTTCGAATCCAGCCTAGGCCTGCCGAGTAATGACAACTACAACCAAAAAATAGCCGGGTGTTGTGGCAGGCGCCTGTAGTCCCAGCTACTTGGGAGGCTGAGGCAAGAGAATAGCTTAAGCCCAGGAGTTGGAGGTTGCTATAGCTGTGATGCCACAGCAGTCTACCCAGAGTAACAGCTTGAGGCACTGTCTCAAAAAAAACAAAACAAATTTCAAGGGAACATGTTTCTTTTACATGGCTACATGAACCAGTGTATAATTAAAGATTTAATGGCTAAAAAAGTCAATATGTCTTTTCAATATTCTATGAATATTGGAAGATACTAACTAGCAATGAAATCATCTATTTTTAAACTGTATTAAAATACAAAAAGGATGTGAGTTATATTTTAAGGTGTATCTACTCACAATCATAGGCTTCTCCACTAAAGGGACACTCTGAGCATAACAGCTCCTAGTTTAGTACTTGATTTTCAACTCAAGAGTTTCCAAAAACAAATGAAAACATTTCTTTACATGCTGTGTCCCCCGGTTACACAATTAGTCAAAGCATTTAATACACAAGACCTTACTATGCCCTCACACCTAAATTCCTATTTCTCTGGCTTTGTGCCAGAAACAAATTGACTGTTTTAAACCAGAGGTCATCAATATAGGACCCTCAGGACAAATCTGGTCCATGGCCTTTTTATGTAAATTAAGTTCTGCCAGAATACAGCCCTGGCCATTCACTTCAATATTTATTATCCACACTGCTTTTGTGTAACAGCAGAGCTCGGTAGTTGCAAAAGAGATTAAATGGCCTGAAAGCTGAAAATACAGAACCTCCAGAGTTGACCGTATGCTGACCACCTCCTTACGCTGACCTAATTTCATAGACGAGACATGCATCACATATATCAGTGTAGTAGGCCTAGTCCAACCTCCACACGCTGACCAGTTTGTTACAGTCACTTGGGTGGTCAACTGACAGAGGTTCTACTGTATTTACCATCTGGCCCTTTACAAAGAAAGTCTGCTGGTCCCATTTTAAGCTACCATTTTATCCCTAATACTGTACTATACTGTAAATTAACAAATAATAGCTTCATCATTTTGTGCTTATGTTACTTTTGGCAAGTTGTCTAACCTCTCCAAACTTCAATTTCCTCATCTTCAAAATGATACGGCTTTACCTCAGTTATTTTGAGATGTAATATAATAAATTATGGCAGTTATCCTTACTAGTGACTGAATATCAACATGTAAGTTCCTACATGGTAGAGACCTGTAGCTACATAATCCTTAGTATATATTCTTCTAAACAGATTCTCAATAATTACTTTTTAAATATATTTTTAACATAGCTGAATGTCACAAATCATTTAAGAAAGTTATTCGAAATTTTTAACTAACCCCAGAAGAAAACCAGGAGCTACAAATTACACATAAGGCAATTAATCACTTGTATTCTTAATTAAATGAAATAAAAGTACCTTGCATATGGGAACAATTTCCACAGAGAAAGTGCTTTTGTAATTATACGTGTTACTATGGATATCCTGAGAGATCAATCTTTGTGAGGCTTTGTATCTATCAAGAAAAAAGTTAACAGTAAAAGACAAAAGTTCTTATTCATATAGACTCAGGAATACACATTTTCAACAAACCAAATCATCACTGTCCAAGGTCTGAAACAGTTTCCTAATGCACGCTGTGATGAAGCCTCATTCCTGCCATTTACATTTCAACACCTTCACCAGTCTAACTACACCCTACCTATTTTCTACCTTAACCACCAAAAACTTCCAAATCATGGCCTTGGTTCACACCAATCTGCTACACGCAGCAATCATCAGAGCCACATTAATGCCTGCTACAAGTCTTCACTCACAAACTCCACCTATGAAAATTTCCCCATCTTTGGAGCACAAGCTTACTATCATGGGGCTAGGTCTAGCTCCCCAAGAAGATACTCTTTGGCTAATACATCCCTTAAAGGGGCTAACCCAATAAACGCTCCTGATTATGTAAGTAGTCTTATTACAATTTTAAGTTACAATTTTAAGTATTTTAACATGAAAGACATAGATGCCTAAGGCTGGAGAACAGATGTGGTCTATATCCATTCCTACGTCCTTAGACTTAGTCACATTTAGCTTCAGAACATACCTACAAGGAACGGTACACTGAAGGAACTCTACCATCTTCTGAGCATGCTGTTTTGAGGAATAATAGAAATCCAGGCCATCTTTAAAAAAAAAAAAAAAAAAAAAGTCACATGAAAATCATTCTGCAAAAGAAGATTTTTTGCTAATTACTATGACAATATCACAAATTAAACAAATCAATTATTAGAAATTACAGAAAATATAGTCAATCGATTAAAGATAACACTTAAGACTGGTGTGACAAAAGGACAGACAAAATCAAATAAAAGAAAACAAACGAAAACAAAATTTATAATTTTAACCCTGGACAAAATAAAATTCAAGGCGAAGGTGGAGGTAAAAACAAAGAACACATGATATTTTATGTAATAAACGAAGGAATCTCCCAAGATATTAAGAATCAATCTGAGATACGGAAAACAAAAACTATTTTAAAAAAGAAAAATAAATTAAAAATGTTAACACATGCATAACCCTTGAGGGGGCCTAGAATAAGATTCTCTCAAAACCAAAATGATCAAATTGACAAAAAATAGTAACAATACCTAGAACTTGAATAACCAACTATCAAGGTTGATTTGATTGAGATTATAGAATACAGTCCCAATAAAGAATACCCATTTTTTCAAATATTCATAAAGTATTCATTTTAAAAATCACATATTAAGATTAAAAAAAGACAAACAACTTCAAGTAAGTCCCAGACAGAAGAAATTACTACAAACAACAGTGATGACAGTGCATTAAGAATCATCAATAGGCTCGGTGCCTGTAGCTAAACGGCCAGGGCACCATCCAGCCACATACACTGGAGCTGGCAGGTTCAAATCTAGCCCGGGCCTGCCAAACAATAACTACAACCAAAAAAATAGCCGGGTGTTGTGGTGGGCACCTGTAGGTCCCCCCTACTCGGGAGGCTGAGACAAGAGAATCACTTAAGCCCAAGAGTTTGAGGTTGCTGTGAACTGTGACACCACAGCACTCTACCAAGGGTAACAAAGTCAGACTCCGTCTCAAAAAAAACAACGACAACAAAGAAAAAAGAATCATCCACAAAGAAATACCCAAAAGCAAAACTACCTGGCTAAGAAATGTTTCAAGACATTCTTTCAAATAACTCAGTTAACTAGGAAACTAAAATTACCCAGGGTAATTTTCCTAGTCAACTGAACAAAATGAAAAAAGAAAATGAACAAAGTTATAGGACATATTTCACAGTTTCAAAACCTGTTAACTTTAGGTTAAGTAATCAAGATAAGGAGAGACATGCAGAGCAGTGGAGATGTCACAAAGAAACCATTACATTTACACTCAACAGAAAGAGACCTGTGTCCAGAATACGCTCAGCATCATTAGTCACTAGCAAAATGAAGTGAGATACCACTTCACAGAGCTCTCTGGAATGTCTGTAACAAAAAGACAATAACAAGTGCAGGAGACACGGAGACACTGAAACCCCAACTGCTGCCGCAGGACTGTGAAATGGCACAGCCGCTTTCAAACAGTTCAGCAGCTTCTTATACATAAATAACAATATAAATTTACCACATGTACCATACCACTCAGCAGTGCTGCACCTAAGTTTGTACCCAAGAGAATGAAACAGCAGAGCTGCCTGCTGAGGGCAAAGGAAATGTGCAGTGGGCAGCATAGAATGGTTAAGTGCCAGCTACACACTGCACAGTCATCAGAAGATTTATAGCCTTAAATATATTTACTAGGGATGAAAAATAAACTAAGCTTTCAATTACTTAAAACAAACTAGAACTAGAGAAAGTAGAATTACAGTGATAAAAACAAAATTAAGAAAAAGTAAAACAAGATTTTTTTGATAAAACTAAAAATCATTTTTTGAAAAGACTTACATAATAGATAAAAGTTTGACAAGTCTAACCAAGGGGAAGGTGGCAGAAAATCAGAAAAGACAACAAAATAAGAAACAATAAAGAAGACGTAACTGTGGTTACAGATGAGACTTAACATTATAACAGGATGTTCAATTTTACACCAAGAATCTAAAAAGCTGAAGAATCTGAAGATGAAATGGCCTCCTTTATTCAGAAACGCTGTCAAAATTGATTCAGAAGACAATGAATCAATCAATACCTGAAAGACATCAATGCCATATAAAAGAGACTGAAAAGATTTATCCCCTAGGAGATACCAAATTTGGATGGCTTAAGAGGCAAGTTCTAAAGTTTTGAGAGGTTAATAAACACTAGACAGAAAGAAGGCAAACCTTCTCTTTCCAATGTCACTAACGTAACTGATAGCAAGAGTGGACAGAGGAGTGCTTAGCATGTCTAAGCACGTATGCGGATATGTACATCAACTAGAAGCCTCAACAAGTATTATTTAGGGATGAAACCTAATAAGAAAAACGTGTGACATTCTACCACTCAACGCTGTCCTCCACTCTAACTAAGGCAGGGGTGGGAGGGAGAGGAATAAAAGAGAGGGAAAACACTGCAAAGAAAAGAAATAAAACTATCACTATAAACTTATCACTGTTTATAAATAATTGTTTACCTAGAAAAATCAAGAGTATCAACCATAAACTATTAGTAACATTTAAAAATTTCAGAAAAATTAATAAAATCAATAGCTTTCCTATATATTAGCAATAAGCAATTAGAAAATGTAAAGAAAAAGTTGCCATCCACAATAACAGTATAAATTATTTAGCCAGAAACCAACATTCAAAATCTTTATGAGAAGTAGCTATAAAACTTCACCAAAGTATAGAGAAGAACTGAATAAATGTGAGATGTGCCCAGCAGGGCTCTAAGTGCTTCCCTTTAAGCAGCTCACTTCACCCTCACAACCTTCTGGGTGAGGGCTGCTGTCGTACTCTATATTTTACTGATTGGAAAACTGAAGCTCAGAGAAGTTACACAACACACCCAAGATCACACAGTAAAAAAACTGGTGGGACAGAGATTCCAATCAACAAAATGTGGTTCCACATCCATGCTCTTACTAGCAACCAAAAAAATTTTGCAAAAAAAAAAAAAAAAATTCATGAAGTAGGGACATACTATACAAAGTACTACATAATCATTTACACACTACCATAGACGGGGCAGGGCAAAATGAAGTCCAGAAGTGGGCTGTGTATATGGGAATTTAATATATACAAGAAAAGAGATGGTTTAAATCAGTGGGGGGAGACACACTATTCAGTAAATATGTAGTGAGACAATGAGTTTATCTCAATCCTACCAGATTAAGATTAAAGATCCAAAGTAAAACAAAAACAAACAAATAAAAAAACACGTTTTAAAAATAATCTTTAAAGTACAGAAAACTTTCATATATAGCACACAAAATCCATATGCTATAGCTATATAACTAAAAGAAGTGGTATACTACCAAGAAGTATTTGCTAAAAAAAAAAACAAAAGAAGTAGTATTTGCTCTCAGCCCCTCTCTCCATCTCCCTCTATACGCAGATTGTCTGGAAAGTATCCAGCCACATCATGTCTCCATTTTTCACATTATATGGCTAGATACTTTCCAGAAAGCCCTCATGATAACAAGACAGATATCCTGAATAAAAGATACAAAATAAAATTTTAAATGTATGTGAATGAAAGATAAGAACAGACAATGCATATTAGAGATAAACATAAATGGCTAATATACATATGAAAATATTAGCCCTCATTAGTAATCAAGAAAACGCAAATTTAAACAAAATGTCATTTTGTCCATTAGAACAGCAGAAGTCAGAAAGGGCAATACAGTTTTATTCAGTTGTGGCAAGTGTTTGGACAAATGAAAACGCTTACAATATAATCTTACATTGTAAGAGTTTTAAGATTCCAATGTAAACTGGAGTTATCAAAATTTATTCATTTGCGTACTCTTAACTAGTAATTTCAATCCTTCATATTAGTTTCAAAGAAAAACCACTACGCAGACACATAAACATTATCTCTTAAGTGTTATTTGTAAACAACAGAATTCTCAAGCCCATTAATAAAAGAATAACTAATATACATTGACTACCACAAAGCAATTAAAAATAATGAAATAAAACTATATGTAAAGTTGTGAAAAAGTTTCCAAATAAATTAAGACAGCAAGTCACAGAACATTACAGAACAATCCCACACATAAAGGGAAATCACCTCTATCATGAGAATTCACAGAGCATGTACTTATTATACTACGTTGGTTTAAGGGGCTGACAGGTGAATAATAGTGAAGTATAGGTCCTTTATTCACACATACTTCTTTCTCTGTTTAAATTTTAATGATTAGCATAACTTTTTTAAAAGTTGCAACTAAACAAAATCAAATCAAGTTTAAATCAAATCAAGAACTAGAAAGGAAAAAAAAACAGATTGATTCTCCAGGATGGAAGAAGGGTTATTAAAACTACAACACACTCTTGCTTTTTCTGCCAATGTGATGAACTATTATAATAGTGCAATGAAATGTAAATGAAAGTCAAAAAGCAACAGATGTGGTGTGGATGAAGAGAAAGGAACACTTATAGGTTTCTCATAGCACTACAAGTTAGTACACCTCTGTGAAAGCAGGACTGAGATTCCTCTCACATAGACCTATCATTCAGTCCACCAATCCCACAGCTGGGTATCTACTAAAAGGAAATGAAATCTGTTAATCACAAAGACACATGCACTTGAATATTTATTGCAGCACAATTCACAATTGCAAAGATGTGGCATCAACCTAGGTGTCCTTCAATTCAAAGATGGATAAAGAAAATGTGTGTATACACACCTACACGGGGTATACACATTTTCTTTATCCATGGTATGTACGTATGTATATGTATGTGTGTGTGTGTATATATATACATATAGTATGCGTGTGTGTTAAATAGACAGCAAGGTACCTTACTCATAATAACCATTCATGGAGTGTATATATATATATATATATATGTACACACATGCACACACATACATACCATGGAGAATGACATGAAATAGTGTCATTTGCAACAACATGGAAGTGGAGACCATTATCCTAAGTGAAGTATCTCAGGAATGGAAAACCAAATATCATATGTTCTCATTAGTAAGAGGGAGCTAAACGCTAAGTACACACAGGCACAAAGTGATATAAAGGACACGAGAGATTGGCTGAGCTGTGGGGGGGGGGGGGGACAGAGGAACCCCTGGATTAACACAAGCAATGACGGACGCTGCTTCCAAAAATAAATCATTGTGTTGCTTGTAGAAGAGGTGGGATTTGGGGAGGCAGAGCAAGATGGCAGCCGAGTAACAGCTTCCTTGCATCTGGGCACCGTGAGTCTGGGGAGATAGGACTCCAGGCATCTCTGGTTGGTGGGATCTGCCTAACATCACCCCTGCGAGGATACAGGGAGTCAGCGAGAGACTTCTGGACCCCAAGAGGAGGACTAAAACAGTGGAAAACCAGCAAGTGGTCGCGTGTGTTCAATCCATCTAAACCCGCCCGCAACTTCCACAGGCACTAGAACTTAAAGAGCAAGAGGAAGTGAAAGGAAAATTAGGGCAAGGAAACAGATAAAAGAAATCACTCATGAGGAAGAATCAGCAGAAAACTCCAGGCAACATGAAGAACCAGTCCAGAACAACCCCACCAAGGGACCATGAGGTAGCTACTGCAGAGGATTCCACCTATACAGAAATGTTAGGAATGACAGAAAGGGAATTTAGAATACACATGTTGAAAACAATGAAAGAAATGATGGAAACAATGAAGGAAACTGCTAATAAAGTGGAAAATAACCAAAAGGAAATCCAAAAACAGAATCAAATCAGAGATGAACGATATGAAGAATATAAAAAGGATATAGCAGAGCTGAAGGAACTGAAACAGTCAATCAGGGAACTTAAAGATGCAATGGAAAGTATCAGCAACAGGTTAGACCATGCAGAAGAAAGAATTTCAGACGTAGAAGACAAAGTTCTTGAGATAATTCAGATAGTAAAAGAGGCAGAAAAGAAGAGAGAGAAAGCAGAACATTCACTATCAGAATTATGGGACTTTATGAAGCGTTCCAACGTACGAGTTATAGGAATTCCAGAAGGGGAAGAAGAATGCCCCAGAGGAATGGAAGCCATACTAGAGAATATTATAAAAGAAAATTTCCCAAATATCACCAAAGATTCTAACACACTGCTTTCAGAGGGCTATCGGACCCCAGGTCGCCTCAACTCTAACCAAGCTTCTCCAACACACACTGTGATGAACCTGTCCAAAGTCAAGACAAAAGAAAAGATTCTGCAAGCTGCCAGGAGTAAGCGCCAGTTGACCTACAGGGGCAAATCCATCACAGTGACTGCAGACTTCTCTAATGAAACTTTCCAAGCAAGAAGACAATGGTCATCTACCTTTAATCTACTTAAACAGAACAATTTCCAGCCCAGAATTCTGTACCCTGCTAAGCTAAGCTTCAAAATGGACGGAGAAATCAAATCATTTACGGATATACAAACATTGAGGAAATTCGCCACAACAAGACCAGCTCTACAGGAAATACTTCAACCTGTTCTGCACACTGACCACCACAATGGATCAGCAGCAAAGTAAGAACTCAGAAATTAAAGGACAGAACCTAACCTCCACACTGATGCAAAAGATAAAACTAAGCAATGGACTCTCACAAAGGACACGAGAAACCCAAAAGGGGAAGGCAGGAAGATGGGTGTGGAATAAAAACTTACCAGTCAGGTACAATGAACACTATTCTACTGATGGACACACCAAAAGCCCTAATTTAAGCATTATATAAAGTATCTACGTAACAAGAACACTTGTACCCTTTAATAAATATTTTGAAATTTAAAAAAGAGAGATTAGGAAAACAATGCATCTAACAGTAGTAAACACCATCCAAAAACATTATTCTTTAGCAAGAGACTTGAGTTCACTGAAAAATATTTGTTTTATATTATTAATTCCAGAAATATTCATTTGCACATCTACCACATAAAAGAATGCTACATCAAACAGTAAGCGCTAAGACAGAATAAGCTCTAACGAACAACTATGAAATTATGTAATAATTTTAAAATTCCATCTTTAAGAAATCTAACTAGGGTGGCACCTGTGGCTCAGTGGGTAGAATGCCAGCCCCATATACTGAGGGTGGTGGGTTCGAACTCGGTCCCAGGCAAACTGCAACAAAAAATAGCCGGGGCATCGTGGCAGGCGTCGTGGAGAGCTACTCAAGAGGTTGAGGCAAGATTATCGCCTAAGCCCAGGAGTTGGAGGTTGCTGTGAGCTGTGATGCTACAGCACTCTACCAAGGGTGATAAAGTGAGACTATATCTCTAAAAAAATAAATAAAATACAAAATTTTTAAAAAGAAAGAAATCTAACTATATCATTTGCATATCACTATTTGTTATTACAAGTTTAGGCTTCTGAATTAATTAATCTATCACAAATGTCCCTCAGCATATGAAAAACATGAAAGCATTACCAAAAACCTTATGGATCCCCAAATAATTACCTTCTTCCAATCAGAAACACATCTCTCTAATAAACCAAGTTTTTGATGAACTGACAGCAATTACACTCTATTAATGCAGTTCCCTAAATCTGGGAGACTCATTTGGGAGCGTGATGAGTAATCCACAGAAGAATTAATATTAGTTCATCTTTACGTTCTAAAAACCTAGAATAGCATCTATTATAAACTAGATACTTAATAAATGGCTTGAATCGGGGAAGGAGGAGAACAAAGAAAAATAATCTTAGTTCTAGATATGTGCTGTCCAACAGAGTAGCCACTAGCCACATATGCCTATTTCATGTAAATTTAAATTAAAAGAAAATTAAAGATTTAGATCCTTAGTTGCACTAGCCACATTTCAAGTACTCGATAGCCACATGTGGCCAGCGACTATCATACTGAACAGTACAGAGAACTAAGATTTTTTTTTTTCTTCCTAACAAAAAGTTCTTTTTAACAGTACTGACCCAGATATTACCAGTAAGGAGATAACTCAGATAAACTGAAATATAATTTTCACATCATCTCCAATGCTTTTAAAATTCAACTCACCATGAATCTCTTTGATGCGAAGTGTATTCTGATGCATTCTGTATTTCAGAATCAACTGCTCCAGATAGTAGAAAGTTTTTTTGTGCAAAGTCTAAATATAAATACATTTTTAGATCACTAAATGCCCCCCTAAAAGCCACTTCTAGATAGAGCACATACATATCACCTATAGATATAGCACATTCATTTTTCAAACACGAACAATCCTTAAAGACTATCTGAAATATAATAATGACCTACTTCCAAAGATGAATGTTCCAGGCACCTAGATACCCTTAGTATCTGAAGGATATGGTGAGAAGGGAAAGGAGAAAGCTTTCCTAGCTGTTTATAATTGATGAAGATGAAATACCAGCCGTGGGACTCACTCAGCATCTTTCTCTCATTACCTTTTGCCTGACTTGAATCACAGCCTTCCAGAAATCCTTAGCTTCTACTCTATGGCAGTCTCCGCACATTTGGGACTGAACAACATAATCCACCACAAACACTTGCTGAAGGATAGCACCATTCATCACCTGGTAAAGAAAACAATTAAACGCCTTCTTTCTTATGCTTCTGTTTAATACAATTTTTTTTAAAGGTGCTTTAATGATGAATGCCTTGAGGACATCAAACAAAGTCATGACAATAAGTTACACTATTTCAACAAATGTATGTAGGTTTAATCCAAGATTTAGCAGATTAACACTTCAAATTTGCCACTAGTTGAAATGGTGGTGAGGGTATTCTCCAAAGAACTTACAAGTGTGTATATAAATATACAGACTCGTACTTATATGTCATTCAATATAAGACAAGGAAAACTCTCAAAAGGAAAGGATTACTTAATTCAGTGGTTCCCAAACATAGGGGTTCAGAAATCACTTGGAATTTTCTTCAAGACAGGTTGAGCATCTCAGATCCAAAAACCTGAAATCTGAAATTTCAGCTCCAAATGCCAAATTTTTTGAGTGTCTACTATGACACTAAAAGGAAATGTTCATTGGAATACTTCTGATCAGGAATGTTCTACCAGTAAACCTAATGCAAATATTAAAAAATCAAATAAATAAATAAATAAATAAAAACGCTTCTGGTCCCAAGCGTTTCAGATAAGGTATATTCAACCCAGACTCTGGGGCCTGACATCCAGAGATTCTGATTCAATTACTCTGAGTCATTATAATCATCAGCCAAGTGGGAGAATTAATGCCCAAGCCCACGTTTTTATTTTAGTCTTTTTCCTAATAAAAATCATGAGCAATGGGTGCTCTTATTAAGTGACTTCATTACTTGCACAGATGATTAAAAGAAAACAAAATACTAAAATCAAGAGCACATCTTTCCTTTTTAAGTTCTTTAAGCCATAAAACAACTTACCACTAAGCCTCACTCCCCACCGCCTACGTTTTAGCCATGCTGAGAACACTGGGCACAACTCACCTCTTTCTGAATAGTCAGTTTGACTTTAAGTCTCTTAGAATGGGGCTCAGTCCAAACAAAGCCTGCATCTACAAGCCGTACCTTCAATAAAACATATAGAAATATAAATTATTACCGAAGGTGGGAAAAAAAATGAAAGAACACCTCCTTAATAAACAGATTCAAAAAATGGTTTTGGAATCTGTGGTTAGCATCACGACATGCCAACACCACAAAAGTCAAAAAAAACTTATCATCAGAGGTGAGGCAACAGCAGCAAATAAAAGGATAAACCAATGATTATGTTAAGCAATTGATATAATTCAAGCAAAAATTCAAGTATCTGCAAAGGAAAAAAAATCCCTTTCCCTAAAAAAAGTACACTGTTCTTTGAAAGGGAATTACATTTTCCTTTCATCTTAGAAAGGAAAAAATTATATTTTCCTTTCCATCTTAGAAAACAAAGACCTGGTGACAAACTTGGATTATTCTCTCTATACTAACTCTGTAGCCTAAGAATAGACATTCATTAGAGGAAGTTTCATGCGCTGAACACTAAACTCACAATCATAACCCACTGCTAAATCTGCAGCCATCTACACAGGTGAAAGCCAGTTTGCTATATTGTGAGGCAATGAATATGACCCAAAATGGCCAGAATAGGTATTTGGGGACGAGGGTTAGGCGGCAATTAGAAGACCAAGAATGGGAGCTGTTGTAATAATGTGGACAGGAGCTGGAAATGACAGAAGCAGATCTAACAGCTATGTAGGAGATAAAATCTGTAAGATTTAAAGATAACTAGACACAGGAAGGCGAAAGAGAACAGACTCTAGAATGAAGTGCAAGCATCCAGTTTGGGCAACCAGACAGTACAATGGTACTCAGCCTCAATTATGTTTAGTGATGGCTTTATACAAAGATTTTCAGAAAAAAATATATATGTAAGAGGTCCTCAAATAAATAATGAAAAAAAACTCTGTAAGTCTTTTAAAACAAAAACATTTTCATTTTCAATAAAAAGACTATATTAATATGTAACTTTAAAAATGAAAACATCATTTGTAGCAGAGTGCTACTGCTTAACGGTAAAATGTAACAGTTATTTTTTAAAAACCTGCTCACACAAATTTTCTGAAAATGACTGTACTAATGAAAACATAGCCATAAAAACTGATTTTAGCTGTTTTCACCTACCTTACTTAGAGGGGCCTTGATTTTTTTCAAACATAAAGCAAGAAGTTCCCTAGATTCTAAAGCACACTGTATCCAAGTTCCTGGTGGCTGGAAATATCTGAAAGAAAATAAACATTTTGAAATCCAATATCTCTCAGGAAAAACAGAAATTTCCATCTGGATATACAAATATAACACTATTGATGGGGCAATATCCAAGGTTAACCTGAAGCACTTTAGCACTTAACCCAAATACATTTTGGCAGTTCCAGAAAAACTTTCAACTTTAGCAGCAGCTTTGGTTTTCTCAGAATTTTACATTTTTAACTAATCTGAAATAACCATGACAGTGGCCGTATAACTTACAAGTCCAGTGAAGATAACAAAATACCCAAGAGTTTCTTGAAGCTATTCTCTAAAAAACAGGTAAGAATCATTTCAAAATGGCATTAAAATGATGTATTATGTGCTTCTAAAATGCGTGAGAACTGCTCCTTTCTCACAAAAATGGTGAATCAGTACCTCACAATACTATGTATCAGCAATAGGTCAGCCTATACATCTACATTTCAAGTTTCTTTTTAAATTTCAAATTATAAAACTCAAGTCTTAAAATCTGAAGTAAGACCTGACTAAACTGAAATTTAAAGCCCTTATGCAGATGCCTGAAAGTTGTTAGCCAGCCTACCTGGCACCGGCCGTAGGTGCAGAAGGACTGTTTGTTAAACACACAGAACTTCCCAATGTGTACGTAAATGCCTTTTTGCCATACCTGTTAAATTACTCAAAGTTCTGACTTTTGCGTTTCCAGGTTTAATCAAAAATGTTATACTGGCCTCGCTGTGCTTATTAGCCCACTTTTGGAGTTAGAAAAGGCTTCACAAATCATCTAATAAAACCCCTTCCTTCATTCTGAGGTGGAAACAGGCCCAGAGATGATAAATGGGCAAGAGTTTCAAAACCCTAGTTTGTGAGAAATCAAAGATAAATTCTTAATCTTTTTGTATCTTGTGTCTTGTATCTTAATTCTTTGTCCAGTATTTTTAACTCCACCATGCTTTGGAGAACATTAAGTATTTATAATAGTTGCCCCTAAAGTCACCATGTGTAGGGAAAAATGGAAAATTTTATCTAAATGTACCTTTATTTACAAAATATTTGTAACAGAATTTTACAAAATTCTCTCTACAATGGCCACCTCTTTGTAAAATTTGTAGGTTAAGACCTCATACTTGTCAAGCAAATTTGCAAACTGTAAATTCCCTGAACTAGTACACAAAGTTCACATCTTTGTCTATGTGTACATGTAAGTTGTTTTCTGGGGAGATAGTTTTCAAATTGGGGTCATGAACCAATTCCCTCTCCCCCCAAAATAAAGTTCTAGAGCTTTAACCCATTTGGGAAATCACAGGTGCATAATTTTACACTTATTAGGCAGTTCTTTGCTAGTCAATGGCCTAATACCGCAGTCCCCAACCCAGTATCAGTCTGCAGCCTGTTAAGAACCAGGTGACACCACAGGAGATGAGTGGCAGGCAGGCAAGGGAAGCTTCCCCTGTGTTTACAGCTGCTCCCCATCACTTGCATCATCCCCTGAGCTCCGCCTCCGGTCAGATCAGCAGTGGCATCAGATTCTCAGAGGAGCCTGAGCCCTACTGTGAACTGTGCATGCAAGGAGGATCCAGGTTGTGAGCTCCTTAAGAGAATCTCATGCCTGGTGATCTGAGGAAGAGCTGACGCTGGGGAGTGGCTGGAAATACAGATTATCATTAGCAGAGAGGTTATAAATCAATTGCTTACACCCTCATAAAAACCACCCTCCCGCCCACTTCATCCATGGAAAAATTGTCTTCCATGTCTTCCAGATTATCATTAGCAGAGAGGTTGTATCAGCAACCTCATCAGCATGTCTTCCATGCCTTCCAGATTATCATTAGCAGAGAGGTTATAAATCAATTGCTTGCACCCTCATATAAAAACCACCCTCCCGCCCACTTCATCCATGGAAAAATTGTCTTCCATGAAACCGGTCCTAGTGCCAAAAAGGTTAAGCACCACTAACCTAATACATAGAACCTGTTTATGCCAACAACTAAAGATAAAGAGGAACAAAACACTAACTTCCAGAGAAAGCCTCTGCCTTCAAATCCAATCTTAAATTCCTATCATTCCAGATATGATTAAGCTTCCCTACCACCAACCGTAGTCATTTTAGTTACACATGAGTGCTAATAGATACAGTTTTCTTTTTTTACTTGTATAGATTTAGGGGGTACACACGCAGTTTTGTTACATGGATATACTGCATGAAGTTTGGGCTTTTAATGTAGCCATTACCCAAATAGTGTTGTACATTGTACCCACTGAGTAATTTCTCATCCATCAACCCTCTCCCCCACTCTAGATGACGGTTTTCAAAACAATATAGTTTTTTGCTAAACTACTTGAAACGTGCTTTTTATAATACACAGCTTCTCATAACTAAAGAAAACTCATGACAATAGCAGTACGAGGTCCTTCATGATCTGCTCTCACCTTTACAAACACCAACTCCTATCTATTAACTATATGCACGTATACATCAAACTTTATCCTTTCACAGAAAAGGGGCAGATTACATTACCTTTACAATATCTTTATCAGATTATCAGGACAAACTAGAAAAGTACACTAGAAAACTGCAAATTCAACAAAAATATAAAAATCTCAATAGCACCGCTTTAATCTACACATCTTGGTGTGATCTGAGCATAGTCAGTTGGCTCTCTAAATAGAAAATCCAACTTGAAGAAGGGTGATATAGTAACACACTGTACCTTTGACACTGTTTGCAGAAAGAAATCGAGACTTGCTTCGGAATACCTTGGCTGATGTCTACTTTGCTTCTCAAACAGGCCACACAAATATTGGCAGGATTTGGACTAATCGGAATACCACACTCACAGCACAAGCTTGAATAAATAAAGAAGAAATTTTTCAAATTAGATTTTATAAGCATACTAGTTACATTTTTTAAAAAATACCAAACACATAAAAGCCTTTAAGTTAGGCCACAATATTTCTTGTCCCCTTTAAAAAAAAAGACTTAGCAACAAAGCCATCTTCAAAGATGCAAAGATGAAAAACAAACTCACAATAGTGGGGCAAAAGACCAAAGACGGCCACAATTCCAAATATCCTCAAAATAAGGCCAATGTCTTAATGGTCTAGAGCCAGCACTGTCCAACAGAACTTCATGCAATGTAAGAAATGTACTATTTCTGGTCCAATAAGGTAGCCATTATCTATGACAACTGGGCCCTTAATGGTGACAATGGCATAAAGAAAATAAATTTTCAATTTTATTTAATTTAAATTTACCTTTCAATACGAGGAAAGGTCTAAATAAACCCTTTCTATTAAAAACAAATGGCCTGGGATGGTGGCCAAGCACTTTGGGAGGCCAAGGCAGGAGACTCTCTTGAGCTCAGGAGTTCAAAACCAGCCTGAGCAAATACCTGACTTTATTAAAAATAGAAAAATTAGCCACGTGTTCTGACGGGTGTCAGCAAGTCTAGCTACTAGAAAGGCTGAGGCAGGAAGATCAGTTGTGTCCAGGAGTCTGAGGTTGCTATGAGTTAGGCTGAGGCCTTGGCACTCTAGCCTGGGCAATAGAGTGAGACTGTCTTAAAACAAAAAAAAATAAAAAAAAACACACACAAATGAAAATATATTGAATGGGGATACACTGATGGAGAATATAAGCTTATAGTAATTTCAATTTCAAATACTTAAATAAAAAAAAAGTTAAAGCTCTCTACTGCACCCAACCAAAACCATCCACAGAGGTAACTACCATTAACTATTTGTACATATCCTTTCAGACATTTTCTAGCCAGACAGAAACATCTATATAAACATTCACCAATAAATAGATTGAAAATAAACTTCCCAACTGCAAATGTAACAGAAATGTCGGGGAAATTTTGAGAAGCACTGTTATGCAACATTCTTTTCTTAAAATTGGAAAACTAAGAATGGATTAACAGGACAAAAGTGTGTCAAGGGCAAAATTGGAAAACTAAGAATGGATTAACAGGGCAAATGTGTGTCAATGGCAAAAACTAGAAAGAACATTCTATGACCAGAACATGTAAGATCACTTTGTCTCTTTTTAAATTCAACCTCATCTCTAAATATTAAAGTCTTTTAAAATACAGCTAGTTGATGCCTCACTTGTACTGACCAGTATCTCCAGCGCTACACTGAGCACTTAGTTCACTTACTCAGGGCCTATAGAGGAGCAGAGATCAGGCAGAGCATGGGAGCAAGGCTGAAAAGACTACAGCTACCTACCCATCTCTTTCCAATAAATGTTTCTTGCAGCATTTCTGGAAAATGTACAAACCTCTGGACTACACCAATAGCAACTGATTTCTAAACCATTCCTAATACTAACTAGATGGCTCCAAAGGCAATTTTTTTTTTTTAAAAAAGGACAGAAACTGTCAAAATATAAACATTTACTCAGAGTAGAATATTTTTAACCGGATAGGCAGTATTGACATCTAGTGATTCAGTATAAATGATAGACTATCTAGGTATATTGTGGGAAGAAAAAGTTTGAGATCCACTGATAAAGAACAAAGTTGTCCAAAAGAAAAGTTCTCAAATTTTCTAGGTCCAGCCACAGCCACCAGCCACTTGTGGTTACTTAGCACTTGAAGTGTGGCTAGTACAACAGAGCAACCTAGTATTTAACTGTATGCCATTTAAATTAATTTAGGAAACTTCTAGGTCTAACTGCTTGGGTCTATGCCACCACGATGGTGCTGCTGGAGAGTGAGCAGTTCCTGACAGAGCTGAGCAGACTCTTCCAGAAGAGCCCATGACCAGGCAGTGTGTTCATCATTTTGAAGTAGGATGGGCAAAGTAAACTAAACCCATTCCAAGAAAAGGTTCTGTGGAGGGCTTTGATCCCTAAAACCAGGATCTGTTAAGAGCTACTGATGGAAACAAAAAGTTCAGTACTGTGATGAGCCCCCCAAAACTGATAAATCTGAGATGGCTTAGTCAAAACTCTTGAGAGCTAATGTGGATGGGCTGAAGGAGAGGGACTATAAAGCGTGAGTAAAAGAGCAAACCAGCACTGACAGGCTCGGAGTTTCCTGCTGCTGAACTGCTATTTTTCCTTTGGTTTTTGCTTTTGGCCACCAAGCTAGGTTTCTGGTTCTCTCATGGTAACTGTTTTCATGTGAAATTAAAAACATTTAGGAGAGAAGGGCTGCAATGTGCACTGGCTAGTTAAATTTGGCTACTTGGCTACATGATTGGATATTTCAGGATAATAGTTTAAAACTCTCTATAATCACTAGTTGATCAGCAAAAAAGAAAGTCATTTAAATTTAAATACACAAATCTTAAAAAGTTTCAAAAATAAATTTTTTAATAATTAAAAAATGTAAAAACATTTCTCATTAAAAATTTTAAATAAATTTTTAAAAATTAAAATCATTTTAAGATTACATTATAATACAAATAATAAAAAAATGTAAATAGCTACATGTGGCTAATGGCTACATATTAAACAGTGAGATCTAGAAGGATGCACAGTGAAAATGTGAACTCTCTTAAAGCATGTACGTGTTTATTAGGAAAAAACACTTTATAACGAAAAATGAATTCAATTTTCTATAAAAATAACTTTCATTTTTTTCCCATTTCTGAAAAAAAAGGACACTCCCCCAAAGTTTCACAGACTCATGTAAGAGCGCAGAAGGGCAGCAACTCACATGTGTCCAGGGCTGCGGTCGCTGGCTCCTGTCATGTACTCCATGGTTCTGCACACCTGGTTTTTAAAACATGGTAAGGATGGGATTTAAATCGTTCCTTGCGCTTCACGTAAGGCAAGAATGAAGAAAACTACATTCGGAAACCTCGGAAAAAGCAACTGCTTTAGGACCAGGGCTAAAAGGGATTTCCAGAGTTTCCCATCTGCAACACCCTAGGGTCACCAAGCTCGGTAGCTGACCTCTGACCTCGCGGGGGCCCAACCCCGGGATCCTCACCGTCACCCGGGCCACCAAGCTCAGTAGCCGACCTCTGACCTCGCTTAGGCCCCACCCCGGGCTCCCCACCGCCATCCGCCACTGGGCCCCTGACCGTTCCCGAGGCCTGTTCCTCGAAACTCAGTTGGAGTCCCCGGACGGCATCACCGGGCCCACGGCCCGACCCCGAGCAACAGCCCCAGCCCCGAGCCCGGGCCCTGAGCCCCGCAGCCCACGGGAGAGACCTCGGCAGGCTTGGGCCGGAGGCGCACACGCAGCGCACACGCGGACCGAGGCCGGGCCGAGCCAGGGAGCCCACCCAACTCCCTTCTCAGGGTCACCGCGCGCGGAGAACCCAGTTCCCGGCCCCCGGAAGCTATTTAGAGCCTCCAAGCTAGCCCCGGATTTGCGGGAACCCCGCAACAACACTGACCTCCCTACAGCGTTGTTAGCAGGCCCTGCTATCGGACAGCCACGGAGAAGTTCTCGCGATACAAGAGACAGAAATCCCGCGGCCTCAGGGACGCCAGTGAGAGGGCCGGGTGGGGGCGGAGAAAAGAGAAAGGGGCGGGCCCAGGCGAGCGCGGGGGCGGGGAAAGCCAAGTCCCGCCGCCCGGGGACCGGGCGCTTTCCTGTGTGGTGGCTGCTTTTGAGTTATCTTGCTGGTTTCGTCTGGCCAGAGTTTACTCCAAGCCAGCCTCGTCCTGTGTATGTTCACCATTATATTTCTGATGCCTGCCATAGCCTCATTGGTCAAATGATTATTTGTTGAATAGATAAAAAATAACAGAATAATTATAAAGAAGTCTCCGTTATTTTAAACCAGTTATTCGAATGTGCTTCCTGGTAGTCCATTTAATATTTCCTTATGACATTATCCCTTGATCTTACAGCAGCACAGAAACCACGTCTAATTGCTCTTATGACGGCATTTCAAATTATCTGAAGAGCATAACCAGTTTTTCCCTAAATCTCACCCCAGCTTTCAAGGAATAAGCAAGGGTGTTTTCTGGAGGGTGATAAGAGAAGACGTCTCATCATTTCTTGCCCGAGAAGATTAAGTAGTCTCCCATCTAGTCTCCCTACTTGCAGACTCCAGTCCATCTTTCTAAAAATGTGTCAGATGGTTTATGAAGCGAGTGTATGATGCCCCATGATCATATCAATGTATACAGTTACGATTTAATAAAAAAAAAAAAGAAATTCAGTTAAGAACAAAAATAAAAAAATAAAATGCAATTCTCCTTTTGTCACACTCCCTTATTTTAATACTTCAGTGGTCTCTGATCACCTTCAGGATTATTTCCAATTTCTTTGCATGGAAAAAAATACCTTTCAGTATCTGATTGCCACATGTCCTGTCACAATCTCAAATACCCAGCCCTGCAGATCAAGGGCAGGTCCTTGGGGGAAATAGTCTACCTTTATGCCTAGGCCATTCTGCCATAATCATCAAGCCTGTATTAAATTCCTATTGCTGCTCTAACAAATTACAACAAATTTAGTTGGCTTAAAAAACACAAATTGATTACCTTATAGTTCAGAGGATTGACAAAGCTGATTCCTTCTGGAGGTTCTGGGAGAGAATAAATTCCATTGCCTTTTCCAACTTCTAGAGGCTGCCCACATTCCTTGAATTGTGGCCCCCATCTTCTAGCTGTCACATCTCCTTCTCTGACTCTCCTGCCTTCCTCTTACAGGAGCACTCCTGATATCACTGGGCCCACCCGTGAGGTTTAGGGCTGAAGTCCAGGTAAGGGTCTGCAAGGAGAGCAGGCCAGTCCAGGGATTAAGGAAAGGCTTTATTAGCAGAGAAAGAAGAAAAAAGAACAGAATGGAGTCTGACCAGGAGTCAGCTTGCTGTCATACAGTTTCAAGATGTTTTTATTGGTGTAGCTGGAATGCAGGAGAGAGTTACAAGGAGGTGAGGAAGGTCATCTTTTTTTCTGCAGAGTGAATGATGCTGTGTCAGGGACCAATTTTAGAAGATGTTAGAATTACTCCCTTCCACAGAAAGGTCAATCTTGTCCAGGCATGGTGGCTCACACCTGTAATCCTAGCACTCTGGGAGGCACAGGTGGGTGGATTGCCTGATCTCAAGAGTTGGAGACCAGCCGGAGCAAAAGTGAGACCCCATCTCTCAAAAGAGCTGGTCATTGTCACAGGCACCTGTAGTCCCAGCTACTTGGCTGAAGCAAGAATTTGAGGTTGCTGTGAGCCTCACAGTGCCTCATGATGGCACTGTAGCCAGGGTGATAAAATGAGACTCTGTCTCAAACCACCACCACCCACAAAAACATGTTAATCCTCTCACCAGGACCTTATCTTTAATGTCAGCCAGAACCAAGGTAGGAGATTGCCTTTTTTTTCTTTTTTTCCCCGACTTCCCTTAGGACCTTTTATTACCTGTGACCTTTGGGAACTTGTTTGGGTTACATCTGCTTAGTATTCTATGACCTTCTTGTACCTGAGTAATGATAACTTCTCTAGGTTTGGAAAGTTCTCTGTTATTTCTTCCAATAAACCTTCTACCCCAATCTCTTTCTTTACCTCCTTTTTTAAGGCCAATAACTCTTCTATTTGCCACTGAAGACTCTTTTCTTGATGTTGTAGGAGTGTAGGATAATATTTAGAAATAAACATATCCTACATCAAACACACAAAGTGAACTCTGTGAGTTTAAAACGGCTTGCTATTCTTCCAGAGGCTTAAGGGACCCGGACCCCTCTGGGACACACGCAGAGTTAGCTTGCCTGGAGTTAAAATTCCACAAGCCAATTCTCTGAAGTTGTGCACCCCCTGAAGCCTGAGGCCAAAGGGCATGCCACCCTTCCTCAGAGATACGGGCCAGAGGGTTGACGTATGTTAAAAACATACTGTTGGAGGTCTATAGGTGCTCTGCCCTGAGGAAAGAGACAGTCGTTACTTCATACTGAGTAAACTGAGTGAACGCTTGAAGGTACTCTTCCATTAACTCTGTTCCCCTGTGGCTGCTTTCTTCTCTGTGATCTTTATTTAGATACCTGCCCAGAGATTAGTCAGTATCTAGAAGAGGATGTTTACTGCAGAAGTGATTGTGTTGATGTGGTAACAGGCTATTTCCTTACAAGTTAATTTCAGATAGGTAAAATGAGGTAATGGTGAAACTAATAGATGATAGATTAAGTGTGTACATGACTAGACATGTATAAAATCAAATCCCTGAATAAAGAACTTCGCTACACACCATCCCATACTGTGTAGTCTGTTTCTTGATTACCCTTAATAATTGCAGGAGTGAGTTTATACCCATGGCAAAGCTGCTGTTCTTTCACGTCTCTGGTCACACAACATGGGAGTGCTTCATTCTTTTTATTACTTTTTTCTTTTGACATTGTATTTTCAAACTGCTGTCTTCAAGCTCACTAATTCTTTCTTCTGTGTGGTCAAGTCTGCTGCTGACAGACTCATGCATTTCTCATTTTATCAGTTGGATTCTTCATCTCCAGATTAAGAATTAATTGGTTTTATTTTAGTCTCTTTGCTGATTTCTTGGATAGGCTTCTACATTCCTTCTCTGTGTTGCCTGGATGATCATTAAGCTTCTTCAGAACAACTACTTTGTATTTTTTTCTGAAAAGACACCCCTCTCCATTTCTCTGGGCCTGATCACTAGCACCCTCACTTAGTTTGCTTAGTGAGGTCATGTTTTCCTGGATGTTCTTCATGCTTGGGGATGTGCATCAATGTCTGGGCATCAAAGGGTTAGGGATTTATTTTAATCTTTGCAGTTTGGGCTCCTTTGAACTGATCATTCCTGGAAAGGAATTGAGTGTTGTGATCTATATCAGGGGTCGTCCCAAGCCCAGTAATGCTGTGGCCCTTACAGACTGTAGATGGTACCTCCTGGGTGGATTTGTGTGAAATATGGGAAACTACCCTGAATGACCAAAGTTTCTCACTGTCTTTATTGGGCTGCAGGAGTTGGAAGAGAAATGACTCAGGCACTCCCTCATGGCCACCAGTCCCAAGGCACACTGAAGCCAGCCCAGGCTCACCCTAAGCCAGTGATGACTGCTGCCTGGCTACCTCTGATGTTCAAAGCCCAAAGGCTCTTTAGTCAGCAGATGATGGATCCTGCCAGGACTAGTCCTTCTCATAAGGCAGTGTGCTTCCTTCTGCCCCAGAGTGGGTCCAGAAATGTCATCCAGGACTAAGGCCTGGACTCAGAAGCCTCAGGGTCTGCTCAGTATTTTATTTCACTGTGGCTGAGCTGGTATACAAATTGCAAAACAAAGTCCTCTGACTTTTCCATTTTCTTTCCGCAAATGGAAGAAGACTCCCTGAGCCATACTGCCTATAACTGTGGTGGTAACACAGGCACTGACTTAGTCTCCACCAGTCACTTGCCTCTCTAGTCCACTGGCTTTGAGTCAGCACAGCTGCATAAATTGCCCAAAGACTGCATCTTTTGCACCCCAATCGCCTTACAAATTTAGTTCAGGTCCCAGCCTGCTTTTTGTAAGACAGTGGTGGAGCAAGCCAGACCGGGTTTTCAGATAGAGGATGCTTTGTGGCCAGGCTGGTCTAAATGCTCCCTCTGCGGGTACCAGCAGGATTCTTCCCCAGGCTGTGTCCTCCCCCAATCACTTCCCTGTCCCCCCTGGACACCCAGATTCTCTGTCCACTCAGTGCACTGCTGTCAGAGGCTGGGGGAGGCGATACAAGACTGCTTCAGTGCCTCTTTCCTTGACATAATGTTAAAACCAGGTAGTGTGATTATTCACCTGGTTTTTTGGTTCTTCTGAAGGTGCTCGTTTGTGGGGATAGCCATTGAATTTGGTGTTTGTGGGGAGGGACCATGGCCAGAGGTTTCCATTTCACCATTTCTCTTTACTTTCCCCCATCTCTATTATTTCTTATACAACTGCATTTGGACCTGCAATTATTTCAGAACTTTAAAAATTTAATTAAAAAAAGTGAAAATTTCTGATTAAGACAGCAACTCTCTGCTTTTATCTTTTATAATAATTATCTTTAAAAAGCCTTGACAATGTTGTCACCGCCTTCGGTTAGCTGATTAATCCCACCGACACCTCCCCCTTCTCCCACTAGGGGCAGCCTTGTGACAAAACTTTGGCCAGAGGAAAACTGCAAGAGAAAGTTTATTGGGCAATCTTCCAGGGAAGCTTTAGCTCTCCTAACAAAAGGCTCAGACTTTGGCTATGCTATTATGCCCTCACTCTTTGCTCCTATCTCTTTTCTGTGTAGAATACAAATATAATACCCAGAGGTGCAGCCACCATCAAATGGCCACAGGCAACAAGCAATCAGGGCAAATGGCATCATTCTGACCATGGTAAGGCAGAGAGCTAGAAAGAACCTAGCTAGAAACTTCAAGACAGTCTCCCCAGTGTCCTTATGCAGACCCAGCCACCGTGGGCTGCCCACCATTTGGTTTCTTCTATGTAAGGAAAAAAAAAAAAGAGTGTTTCAGCTTCCGGTGGCCAGATTTTCTATTCTTTGTTGCCAAAGACATTTCTAACCCATTCTTACAGCCAAAGGACATTCTCAGGCAGGGCTTATGTCCTCTCCTACCTTGCAAGACTGTTTTAAGGATGAAAGCATCAGAGCTGATTAATATTCTTGTGTGCTTCAGAAACCAAATTGCTGATACTCCCTTTTCCTTTCTCCTTGCCCATCAGTATTTTGTGTTTCTTAGTCTCTTCAGCTTGGCCTGAATTTGTATTACGTGTATAACCAGATTCTTGCCAGTTACTCTCCTAATTGAATTGGGCTTTTGCTGTAACTCACACAGCTCAAAAAAAAAAAAAAATTAAACCTAAACCATTCCAGTCCAGGGCATCCACTCACCTCTTGACCTCACAGCACTTACTGGCTGCACCCTCTCAATTGCCAATTCACCATGCACTGTCCCATGACACTTGTCATACAGTACTGTCACACAATAATCAAGCTGAGGGGACTTCAGAGAGCATCTGCTCCAGGGACCTCAGTGCACATGAATTGTGGCCTAACTCTTGGAATTCTTTACCTCTCCATGGGTTTACAGTTTATCTTCCTGACTAGATCTTAAGGTCCTAGAAAAAAAGAGATAAAGAATAAATATTTGTTTACCCACTATGTGCTAACACCTTACACACATAATTTAACTTTCATAATAATCTTAAGTGGATATTTTCCCCCATTTGACAGTTGAAGCTACCAAAGCTCAGAGAAGTTGTTATTTAGCAAAGGTAAGGTGCCCAAAAATGTCTCAAGATATTTCTATGTCCTTACCCTCCTCCCAGGCTGCTAAATTACTTGATCGTATTTTGCCTTTTGGGGTTCTTCAACTTTTTTCTCTCTTTAATTTTTTAAATTGTTTTAAACTTTTTTTTTTTTAGATAGTCTCACTCTCACCCTGGGTAGAGTACTGTGGCATCATAGCTCACACCAACCTCAAACTCTTGGGCTTGAGCAATCCTCTTGCCTCAGCCTCCTGAGGAGCTGGGACTACAGGCACCCAGCACTACGCCTAGCTAGTTTTTCTATTTATACTAGAGACAGGGTCTTGATCTTGCTCAGGCTGATCTTTAACTCCTGAGCTCAAGCAATCCACCCACCTCAGCCTCCCAGAGTGCTATGATTATAGATGTGAGCTACTGCGCCCATCTGGTCATAATTTTAGATGAATACATGTGTCATCTTTAGGAGCACCCCTTTCTATTTATTTTTATTTTTATTTTTTATTGTTAGATCATACATTAACTGTGTACATTAGGGCAATCAAGGGGTACAATATGCTGGTTTTATACACAATCTTGAATATTCTCATCAAACTGTTCAATGTAGCCTTAATGGCATTTTATTAGTTATTGTATGTAGACATTTGTATTCTGCCTTTAGTAAGTTTCACCTGTACCCATTCTAAGATACACCGTAGGTGAGGCCCCACCCATTACCCTCCCTCCACGCTAACCTCTCCCCTCATTTCCCCTTCCTTGGCCTTTCCTCATAGTCTTGTGCTATAGTTGGGTTACAGCCTTCATGTGAAAGCTATAATTTAGCTTCACGTCTGTTAGAGTTTCTCTTATAAATTGAAGTGCATTCTGGTTGGGTGCGTAGATATTAATAATTGAAATCTCATCATATTGAGCATTACCTTTAACAAATATGAAGTGTCCATCCTTATCCTTCCTTATTTTGGTTGGTGTATAGCCTATTGCAAATAGGATTGCAACACCTGCTTTTTTCTGCTTTCCATTTGCCTGGAGTATAGATGGCCATCCCTTCACCTTGAGTCTATATTTGTCTTTTAATGTAAGATGCAATTCTTGTATGCAGCAGATATCTGGCTTGAGTTTTTGTATCCAGTCAGCCAAACTGTGCCTCTTTAGAGGACAATTTAAACCATTCACATTAATTGAGAATATTGATAAGCCTTTCGAGAGTCCAGTGGACATTTTTAATCCTTTTGCGACTATGGAAGTTGGATTTTGATCAAAATTGTCTGGGTGGGTTTACTTTTGTGGTGGAAGATTACACTGGTCTTTATGGAGGATAGGTCTGAGAATATCCTGGAGAACTGGTTTAGTTATGGCAAATTTCTTCAACATGTGAATGTCATTAAAGTATTTAATTTCTCTGTCATAAATCAAAGTCAGTTTAGCTGGATACAGGATCCTGGGTTGAAAGTTATTTTGTTTTAGGAGATTAAAAGTCGATGACCATCCTCTTCTAGCTTGAAAGTTTTCAGGACAGAGATCTGCAGTTATTCTAATATTCTTCCCCTTGTAGGTGATGATTTTGTTTCGTCTGGCTCCTTTCAGAATTTTCTCCTTCATATTAACTTTAGAGAAATTGATTATAATGTGTCTGGGGGATATCTCATTTGGGTTGAGTCATGTTGGAGTTCTGAAACTGCTATCTGAATTTCAGAATCTCTTCCATGTCTGGAAAGTTCTCCTTCATAATCTCATGGAGAAGAGACTCTGTGAAGCCACTTTGTCGCTTTCCGGGATCCCTATAAGATGCATATTAGTTTTCTTTGAATTATCCCAGAGCTCTCTGAGAGAGTGATCTCTTTTTGCCCCCCATTTCTCTTTTTCTTTGAGAGTTTGGGAGCGTTCAAAGGCTTTGTCGTCAATGTCAGAAATCCTTTCTTCTGCTTGCTCCATTCTGTTACTGAGGGATTCTACTGTGTTTCTCAGATCTTTGAGGGCTGCAACTTCTTGTCTCAATGTGTCAAAATCTTTGGTCATTTGGTCTTTGAATTCATTGAATTCTTGAGATATCTTTTGGGTTACTGCTTGGAATTCTAATTCGATCTTATTTGCTATCTAGATTCTGAATTAGATTTCTGACATCTCAGCTATTTGTTTGTGCATGGGATCTTGTGGTGTGTCTGCCCCATGGATCCCTGGGGGAGTTGATCTACTCTGATTATTCATATTGCCAGAGTTTTTCTGTTGATTCGCCTCATGATTGTTGTTCACTGTTGCCTCTGGCCATCCTCAGAGTTGGGGAGGTGTTTCTCCAAGATTAGACCCCAGCAGGATCACTCTATTATTGCTGGATCTTTGTAGGGAGTGACCCTGTGTAGTTCCTCTGGGGCTGCCCCAGCCAGGGAGTCCTGGTTGTGGAAGCAGCTCTGGAGTGGGACACACCCAGATCCAGCAACAGGGCAGGAGGTGGTGCGCACAGCTCTGGGAGTGCCTGGCACCCAGTGACTTTGGCACAGAGAGCCCAAGGCTCCAGCAGTCTCTGGCCAGGAGAAGGGCTCTGCACAGAGGCGGAGAGGGCATGCAGCTACCAGAGTCCCTGGCCCGATGAGCGGGCTGGTGTGGAGGCAGGGAGGGTACAGGTGGGAGGACGCAGGGTTGCGCAGCTCCTGTAGTTCCTGGTCAGGGCATGCAGAGGCCCTGCGGGCCCGGGTCGCGGATCAGGGGCTTTTATGGAGGCCCGGGTGGTGCCAAGCGCAGGAGTTTGAGGGTGCTCTGAGCTGTGATGCCACGGTACTCTACCCAGGGCAACAGCCAGAGGCTCCAATGTGCCAAAACCAGTCTCACTCTGACCCTGAGGGTTAAGGCTGTAAGGCATCTCAGTCCCCACCTTTAGACTGCTCAGTCACTAGGTTACTAGCTCCCGCCTGATCCTTGCTCTGCAACCCTGAGGGCGAAGCTTGGGGCAGTTCTCCCACAATGGCTCCCTGGGGCAGTTTTCCCACAATGGCTCCCTCATTTGGCCCACAGCCAAACACTATTAGCTCTGTCCCTCAGCGGCTCAGTCTGGGGTCCCAGACAACGCCCAAAGTTCTCCACACTCCTGCTCAAGCTCTCCCCAAGGCAGTTCAACTGAGTGCCAAGTCCAAAAACACTGAAACAGTTCACAGGTAAGGCCTTTCCGGTTTGCAGTCTCACTGCTGCTTGTACTTATGGCTGCAGGCGGGATTAGGTCGATCAAACACATGCAACCACTTGCCAGTTTTCCACTGTTTTTGTCCTCTTCTTGGGATCCAGAAGTCCCTTGCTGACTCCCTGTATCCTCAAAGGGATGATTAAAGGCAGATCCCACCAGCCAGAGATGCCTGGAGTCTTATCTCCCCAGACTCACCATGCCCAGTTGCAGGGAGGCTGTTACTCGGCCGCCATCTTGCTCCACCCCCTCCCTTTCTGTTTTTAGTAGAGATGGGGTCTTGCTTTTTGCTGAGGCTGATGTTGAACTCATGAGCTCAAGCAGTCTACCCACCTGGGCCTCCCAAAGTGTTAGGATTGCAGGCATGAGCCACTGTGCCCAGCCTGGTTTTGTTTTTGTTTTAGCTCTCTCATATGAGTGAGAACATGTTATGTTCATATTTCTGCTTCTGGCTTAATGTCACTTAACAAAATGTTCTCCAGTGCCATCTCTTTGGTTACAAATAACAAGACTTCAATTTTTATTGCTGAATAATATTCCATCATATGTATGTACCACACTTTCTTTATCCATTCATCCATTGACGAACAGGTCGGTTGATTCTGTATCTTGGCTACTGTGAACAGTGCTGCAATAAACACGAGAGGCACAGATATCTCTTTAATATAATGATTTCCTTTCTTTTGGGTAAATACCTAGCAGTGGGATTGCTGGATCACATGATAGTTCTATTTTTAGTTTTCTTAATAACCTCCATGCTCTTATCCTTAATGACTATACTAATTTACATTCCCACCAACAGCATGGCAAAGTTCACCTTTCTCTGCCCTCTTTCTTTCTAGCTAATTTTCAAATAACTTCCTCCTACTCCCCCACCTTTGCCCCTTCCAAGTTTAAAATCCCCAGCAATCTTTGTAATTTGCACATTCATTGCCAAAATTAACACAGTTGGAAGCACTAAGAAATCTAACAGCCAGCTGTTCCTGGTAAATATTTATTAGACCATTTTTAGACCTTGGTAATGTGTCCAATTAATATTTATGAATGTAAAACAGAAAATCCTAAACAGTCATGACTGCACTCTTCCAGTATTACTTTAAAATTCAGAATTAGCTCCTGAATAGAGTCTGTAAGTATCTTGAGAAACCAATTAAAATTTTAATCCCAGGAAGGATGATTGTCTTTCCCTGCCCTGTGCAGGCTCACTGTTTCTTGGTCCATCAGCTGCACTGTCAATTATGGCCCCTCTCCAGCCTGTAATCCACCCAGCAAAGTGAGCAATCAAACGGCTCAGGGAAAATTTACTTGAGTTCAACAAATTCTTGAATAAACTCATTAATTTTCTCAGAAAGCTTCCAAGAGGGTGGGTAGTAGCCCAGAATATGATATTCATTCCTGAATTGCTTGGCATATAGTCACAAGGCTTAATTACACAAACAAGGAAATCCTTTTAGCTGCAAGAATTTTTCATTTCTATTCAGGACACAACATCCATTCTCTGAAATCCTAGCAATTAATTTATTGCTGAAATTTAGATATTTTTAAAATAAAACCCATTAGTGGCACTTAGACAGTGAAGAATATTTGCACACGCTAAATTCCAGAAGACTAAATCAGTCAGACTTAGGGTCCATTGATATTTACCGAACACAAACTATGTGTCCAGCACTGTTCTAGACAAGTTCACAAAAATTGTCTTAACCATCACTATGAACTCATGAGGCGGATTTAATCCCATTCCACTGGTGAGGACAGGAATGTTCAAAGTTCTGGTGAACTGTAAATCTAGGCTTTTAGTCCAGCTCCAGATCCAAATCAGCATTCTGCCTCAGCAGAGGGATCCAGGGTGAGAATTTCAGTATGAGACAGTAGTTAAGGCAGCCTGTGTTTTAGGAATATATGTGTAAACTGCTAGCATTATTGAGAGGGCTCAAACATTATGAATTAAGACAAGGCTAGAACCAAAGTGCTGTGATTTCACTGAGACTCTACAACTTGGCATCCTATTATTTAAAACTGAGTTTAAACTGAAAGGAAGGACATGTCCTAAACAAATGGGTGTTTCATCTGATGAAAGAATGCTCCTTTGGATGGCTAAATGCAAATCCCTTCATATCTCAACCTACAGGTTCAGAAGTTAAAACAGGTGAACAACATGATACAAAGTAATAATGGAGATCTGTTGCCTTTTTATGCCAAGTGACTATGGTCAACAAGGGGGAATATTTTTGCACAATCTTTTGTTCTTCTTCATCAAACTTGTGATTCCTGTACATCAATATAAAGTAAGTCTGCGTCTGTAGATTAGGTCTTAGAGCTGCTCCAAGGGTGCATTGCCAGGACTTCCAGGACCACCTGGGAGCAAAGGAATTCAGGATTAAATCTGGTCCAACCTGTTTTAGTTTGGAGAAGTTCAGAATAGTGAATGAAAGTTTATTTAGATGTGTAAGTACCATGTATCCCCCCACTCAAACATAATGTTTACCATGGATATGCTGAGATGTCACCAGCATGCGCCTGTGCGAGACCAAGTCCTGGACTGCTTCAGCACCACGTTTGTGAGACTAGCTCTGAAGGGGACAGTTGAGCTCGAAAGATCTGATGTGAACCTCTATAGAGGATTAAACATCATACTTACTACAACAGCCACCAATATCATAACTCATCTGAGGAATTACTGAGAACAAGACATTCTCCTGGCAAGCCTGGAAATCTCTTGCGACTTGGAAAGCAAGCCACCAAGTAACTCAGGAATCCCGGAGGAGCAAAGTTCAGTCCTGTAGTAGTAAGGCTAATGTTAAACATTAAGCATTTTATGGGAGTTCCTTGAAGGATTAGTGGAGAAAAATTGCATGTAGTATTTTGGAGATCATTTCCCTTACCACCCTTGAAGATCATTTCCTTGAGTACATACTCTCTTGGCACCACTGAGATCATTTTCCTGCTCACAAAGCCCCTGCATGTCTTTGCTTAGTAATCTTCCCACCCATTATGTATCTTCTCAATAAAAGGACTCTGCGAGAAGTGCTCAGGGCTCTCCTGCACCTGTGGTCAGCCTCACCTCTCGCAGGGTGCACTGTCAATCCATGTCTCGCGTGATCATTTACCGGGTCATGACACCTCACTCACACTGCCCAACCGTGTAGCTGCTGTTGTGTCCTGTCTTGGAAGGATCCTCGAGTGTTCATAGCGATTGGGAGCTGACCTCTCTGATACACACCCACACATTTAGATCTGTAAACCCTGTCTTATTAGCCAACTGATATCTTTGGCTGCTCAGTCAATCTGAGCCTATTATTCACATTTGTCAAAGTAGGATATGTGCAGAGTCAAATATCTACATTAATTCCAAGAACTTCGATGGATGAATAAGACTCCTTTCAAAAAAGATAGTTTGATTTATCACCAAGCTAATGCCCAGCGTTGGTGTTCACCCGGAACAAAGCCTAAGATGCACAGGGACCTTCAAGGAAGGCTCTCTTCCTCTCACATCCATCTAAAATGAATCTTTTAGATGTTTCCATATATTCCTAAAATAAGTTCTGTTAACTCACATAGAAAGGAAAGTCTAGGGCAAAACAGACATAAAAATTTATGAAATGTGAAATGTGCTGTTGCAACAAAGCTTCTAGGAAGGAAGCTTTGTGTAGCAACAGTGTTTAATGTCCTTTTGGATGTAATACTTTGACATGCTATGTGCTGGAGGAGAAGCCCTCCCCAAGTAATTTGATACTAATTTGAAAATCCAGGTATAGACCTATGGGAATTCACAGTCTCTGGAAAATACTGTTATCTACAGTATAACATGAAAGCTGCTCCTTGCCTTCTGCTGCATTTCTGTCGGCTTTATTCCTTTTTCCACTGCCGCGTTCACTTACCCTCTACCCACACTTCTCTCTTTTTTTGTAGAGACAGAGTCTCACTTTACTGCCCTCAGTAGAGTGCCGTGACATCACAGCTCAGAGCAACCTCCAGCTCTTGGGCTTAAGCGATTCTCTCGCCTCAGCCTCCCGAGCAGCTGGGACTATAGGCGCCCACCACAACGCCCAGCTATTTTTTTTTTTTTTTGTAGAGACAGAGTCTCACTTTATGGCCCTCCGTAGAGTGCCATGGCATCACACAGCTCACAGCAACCTCCAACTCCTGGGCTTAAGCGATTCTCTTGCCTCAGCCTCCCGAGTAGCTGGGACTACAGGCGCCCGCCACAACACCCGGCTATTGTTTGGTTGCAGTTTGGCAGGGGCCGGATTTGAACCCGCCACCCTCTGTATATGGGGTCGGCGCCCTACTCACTGAGCCACAGGCGCCGCCCTACCCACACTTTTCACTAAGGAGCATGCCTCACCTCTGCATCTTGTTAGCCTGCAGCTATTTTCCCTCTGTGGCACCAGGCCAATGGGGGGAAAAAATGAACAAGGTTATGTCTTTGAAAGCTTTTAACAGGTCTTTTTCATTTTTGTCATTAAAGTCATATGGAGACAGTGTAGAATTTTATTAGACACATTACTTTGACATAGTTTAGCTGCATGAAGGGTTTAGATATTTTTAAGATTAATACAGATATTTGGTAGCTTTTTCTTCAACCATTTTCTGGTTTGTGCAGTCCACCAATGCTTCGGTTTTACGGTAGAAGGGACTGAAATCCCTTTATCACAAGAGGGATAAAATTTCTTCCACAAGGGCTCATGGGGAAATAATGGTATTCCACGACTTAAGCTACTTGTTCCTACGCCCCTACTCCTTCAGACATAATTAAATTACCTAACTTCCTTTCACTATGGAATTGTCATTTACATCACTTGTACCTTTTAAATCTAGGCAAAGGGGCTTTTAAAAAATAAACTATTGCAACAACATGGGAAAAGCGCAGGGATCTTAAGTTGTACGGTTTGATGAATTTTCACAAACTAGACACACCTTTACTCAGCACCCACACAAATGAATGTCACCAGGACACCAGATGGCCCCTGACACCCTCACCCTAGTATGACTTTTATATTGCGGATTACTTTTGCCTGTTTTGAACTTCATATAATCACTAACATAAAGCACGTGTGACTTCTTTCCCTCAACATTACATTTATGAGACTCAATCACACTGGTACATGTGACAATAGTTTGTTCATTCTTGTTGAATACTATTAATCTATTAATCATCTATTAATATGTATGTTCTATTATTGATGAACTTTTGGGTTGCCCATTTCAAGCCTATTATGAATAGCACTGCTGTGAACATTCCTGCACATATCTTTGGTGAGTATTTGTGTACGTTTCTTTGGGGGAATGTATCTTAGGAAAGAATTGAATTGTCAGCTCAGGGGGCCTCCCTGGGTATCAGCTGTCTTTTCAATCTGATAGGTTCAATGGTGTGCAGGGCTGGGTTTACACTGACTCTGGGACCCCACAGTTAAATTTTCAGAAATTTTGCAAGCTGGTTGTTATATTAAAACAAAAGTAATAAATATTGAAATTCATCACCTCCTTGCTACATTTGACTATTACCTGTGATTACATCTGTGCGGTGGAAATCCTATGGTATGGTGTACCGTTCTGCCTCTCTTCAGCCACATCACTGGGGTGACTTGACATTGGCCACAGGGAAGTATTTACACCATAGAAACAGTGAAATGCTACTAATCAATTATTAATACAGGATGGTCATAAAGTCCGTGTGCAGTTGCACACAGACTTTATGGCCACCCTGTATATTATGTTATTGACTTATATAGACTTAAGAAGGTAAAGGGGAAAATGTTAATAATGCAGATCACACTGATAAGTGCCATATTTATTACTGATAAATGTGACTAGCATATAAAATTATCAAAGTACAGTTGAATTACCACTCCTGTATACAGATACAGGAGTGTAGCATTTGACTTAAGAATTTGGGGGAGCAAAATAAATAAAAGAAAGAAATAAAAATAATTCAAAAAATAAAAAAGAGTTTGCCAAAATTTAAGAAGCATCTGTAAGAATCAATTAGCTATGTGCAATAAACCATAAAAGGTATTATATATTTTATTATTATTATGAATTTGTGCTACACACACACTCACACAACCTTCTCCCCCTCTAGAAGACTCACTGTTATACATCATTAAATCTCCATTGTGTGGTCACATAGTAATTTCCATTTACTTTCCTCAGCTAAGAAAGTTGAACACATTTCCATAAGTATATTCATGTCTTTTTTTTGCCAACTCCCTATTAAGTTTTGCCCATTTTTCTACTGTTTTTTAGCTTATTGATTTTTAGGAATTTTTTATGTGCTCTTGATGAGAATCCTGTATTGAATATGTGCACTACTAATACCTTGCCTGAGTCTGTGATGTGCTTTTACACCCTCTTCATACTGCTTTTCATATAGCAAAGTTCTTAATTTTCATTTAGTACAATGTGGCAGTCTTTTCCTTTATGGTTAGTGCATTTTGTGTCCTGTTTGAGAAATAGAGGGTGCAAAAAAAATTACATAAACATTTTTGAGAAAGGAAAAAACTATTAAAACTATGGGGCCAGGCAGTATCTCACACTGTAATCCCAGCACGCTGGGAAGCCAAGGTGGGGGGGATTGCTTGAGCTCAGGAGTTCAAGATCAGCCTGAGCAAGAGCAAGACCCCATCTCTACAAAAAATAGAAAAACTAGCCAGGTGTAGTGGCAGGTGCCTGCAGTCCCAGCTACTGAGGAGGCTGAAGCAAAAGGTTTGCTCAAGCCCAAGAATTTGAGGTTGCCATGGGCTATGACACCATGACACTTGGCCCAGGGTAACAAAGTGAGACTCCAAATCAAAAAAAGAAAAAAATAAAAGAAAAAGAAATTGTAATACTCAATATATACCAATAACAAAAGTGGAATACACATCACATTTGAGCACCTCTTGTAATAACAGAAGTCAAACAGATTTGAGTATTACAACTTTAGTAAAGTTTGTTCCTTTCTTAAAATGTGCATACATTTTTGGGGCATACTTTGTATTTGCTATCCCCTAAGTGCCCATGGTTTTTTCTAGAAATTTTGCTGTTCTATCTTTCACATTGAGACCTGCAGTCTACCTGGAGTTGATTTTTGTATATGGCATGAGACCAAAGTTAAAACTCACTTCTTGTCCATACTGCTATGGACATCATATTTCTTCATCAATTTTGAAAACTGTTATTGAAAAACACACTTTTTTCGATTATAGTCTGGTGTCATGCCTATAATCCTAAAACTGGGGGGGAGGGTGGGGCTGAGGTAGGTGGAGGATCACCTGAACTCAGGAGTTTGAGACCTGCCTGAGTAAGGGCAAGACCCCGTCTCTACTAAAAATAGAAAAACAAGCCAGGCGTTGTGGTGGGTGCCGGTAGTCCCAGCTACTTGGGAGGCTGAGGCAAGAGATCTTTTGAGCCCAAGAGTTTGAGGTTGCTGTGAGCTGTGACACCACGGTACTCAACCCCAGAGCAACTGAGTGAGACTGTCTCCAAAGGAAAAAAAAGTACTATAGTACTTCAGTATTTATTTTGTAATAACCAAGAAGCGACTATGCGTGAATCTTATAGGGTGGTTTTTAATAAATAAAGAAATGGAATTTAGCATTTTATAGATATTTTTCTACTTCAATCTTCTCAATTATTTATCCAAAGGATACTTTATTTGAGATGGTTAGTGAAAAACTATCTCCTTCACATGAACAATGTTTATTGTTCCCCACTCTGAACAAGACCCCAAGTAAGCCTCTAAGGGTATTCCAAAAAAAAAAAAAAAAAAACACCACTCCACACACTCAGTCTCTTCCTTAATACTGAAAGTCATAATATTAGCATTTCTGTCTTCTCTTCCTAGATATTTACAATTAGATCTCACGATGTTACACACTATTTTCTTTCATAATAGTAAAAGCAATTTCTTTCATAAAGTTACAGAATCTAATAACATTTACATTCAGACTACAGATTGGGCAAGTCAGTATTTACTGGTGTAAGCTTAGCAGAAAGAGCAGACTGAGTGACCAAGCACCTTTTCTGAACAGAGAAAACAACAGACTTTGTATATTTACAGGATAACGCATCTTAAGGCAATCAAAATAATTTAAGTTCATTCAGAAAGAATATATGAACTACAAGGAAATTAATTTTTAACTCTGTTATTGATTCTATTTTGGAGGGGAAAAAAAGCAAAAACCCCACATCACATTTTATAAATGGCCATTTTATAAAATGAAAGGATTGTAGATTTTTTGCACTTTTAGTTGATTGTAGAGAGGATGTGATCTTCCACTAGAGGGCATCTTTACCCCGTTTAGTCTTTTACAAAACATAAAGAATCTTGGGCTTCCTGTTATTTTACCTTTTACCTACACCTGACCCTACAGAGAAAGTTGAGGAATGATCTCGATGTTAACAGAGTTCTTAAGAAAGACACATACACACACCACCTTTTTTATTAACAGTTTCAGAATTAATAACTGTTCTATTATGAAATTCTCTTTGGAACAAATCAACATTCTCTCTTATCCCCTCTTTTTCACCAAAACCAAGCAAAAAAACCAACAACAAAAGAATGCCTCTTTCAGTTTGGCCAGCGTGAATATAATCAACACTAAAGTATTTATTACCCAGTAAAAATAGTCTCTAAGCAAAATGTCAATGGAAAAAAAATCACAAAGAAAAACATAGATTTGATTCAATACAAAAACCAAAGGCGTGGGCGGCGCCTGTGGCTCAGTGAGTAGGGAGCCAGCCCCATATACTGAGAGCGGTGGGTTCGAACCTGGCCTCAGCCAAACTGCAACAACAAAAAAATAGCCAGGCATTGCGGTGGGCGCCTGTAGTCCCAGCTACTCAGGAGGCTGAGGCAAGAGAATCGCTGAAGCCCAAGAGTTAGAGGTTGCTGTGAGCTGTGACACCACAACACTCTATCGTGGGCAACAAAGTGAGACTCTGTCTCTAAAAATAAATAAATAATTAATTAATTAATTAAAGAAATAATTTTAAAAAACAAAAAAACAAAGGCTTAAAAATTTCAGACTTTTGTTTTCATGATATACTTACTTTTATTCATATCTAAAAGTTGAGATGCATCTTACACTCACCATTAAGTAATGAGATACACTTTTGCACAAGAAATTAGCAAAGGTTTTTGGTTTTGTAATATTTCACCAAAGAAGTGAAATATTATTAGTAGCTACCTGAGTAGTAAGTTAGCATAGATAATCACATTCAAGGTTAAATTTTAATGTGTTTAGAGTCCTAATCTTCTTCTTTTTTTTTTCCTGAGACAGTCTCACTAGGTCACCCTGGGTAGAGTGCTGTGGTATCATGGCTCACAGCAACCTCCAACTCTTGGGTTTAAGCAATTCTCTTGCCTCAGCCTCCCAAGTAGCTGGGACTACAGGTGCTCACCATAATGCCCGGCTATTTCTTTTTGTTGTTGCAGTTGTCATTGTCGTTTAGCTGGCCCAGGCTGGGTTTGAACCCGCCAGCCTTGGTGTATGTGGCTGGCACTGTAACCACTGTGCTATGGGCACTGAGCCTAGAGTCCTAATCTTCTTAAATTGTTGTCACAATGTGTGGAACCAAGTAGCACAGAGAATAGAGAGCTGCAGAAAGCAAGTGGACACCAAGTAAATATTAGCCACTGAAGGAGTGACCATCTGCAGATAAAGCCGTCTTTGCTACCATCACTCACACTGCGTGCAAATACAGAGTGACTGCCTATCACGTGCCAACAAATGCTAAGGCTGAAGAAATTAATAGATTTTTTTTTAACAGATCATAGACTATTCAAAGCAGGGTGAGGTTGGTGTGACTCATCCACGTCTCATAAAGGGCTATCACTAGACGTTGACCATCAATCTGTCAACATCTTTTACCAACTTTTAGGAGAAGCTATTCATTTACCTTCTAAATGGAATACAAGTCAGGAACGTAACAAAACCCATGAATTTAATCAAATAGGAAATACAGTCAAACCCTTGAATTTCCTTGACAAATTTCAAAATAAAACTCTGCAACTGTCTGCCTGAAGGTTGCTAGAGAAGTCATAATCAGGAGCACAAGTTCTAGACATGACCACATCTCCACAATGATCTGTAGGGGAAATCTTCAGATTCACCATGTGAAGACTCTGTGGACTTCGAGTTCAATCGCAGTCCTGCAGAGGAAATAATTATGTAGATGGGTGGGCCGTATGGACTGTATTAGTTTGCTGGGACTGCCATAACAAAATACCAGAGACTAGGTGGCTTAAACAGCAGAAATTTATTTTCTTGAAGCTCTGGAGGCTAGAAGAACAAGATCATGGTTCCGGCAAGTGTAGTTTGTCCTTAGGCCTCTCTCTTTGGCCTACAGATGACCGCTTCTTGCTGTGTCCTCACAGTCTTTCCTCTGCGGATGTAAATGTCTGATTGCACGTTCTCTCTCTGTGTGTCTCTCTCTCTCTCTCTCTCTCTCTCTCCCCTCTAATCATCTTTTCTTCCAAGGACACGAGCCAGACTGTATTTAAGACTCACTCTAATGACCTCATTTTAATTTAATCTCTTCACAGTCTGTATCTCCAAATACAGTAAATACAGTCACATTCTGAGGCACTAGAATGTATAAACTTGAGGGTGGAGGGATAATTCAGGCCACCACATGAATGCACTGAATGAATAAAAACATATTTTCACTGACATGAATTGAAAAAGCAATAAAACTAGAATGTGAATAAAGAGAAGAAAAAAATCTATGATAAGGAACTTTCAAAAATTTATTAAGTACAAAAAATACAAATTTCTGGCACATTAACAAGGAGAAAAACAACATTGCAATTATTTCTTTGATATAGAAATTAGACACATTTGCCAAAACTCCCTGCCAATAAGCCAGTTGAAAATTAAATCTCCTTTTGAACTTCCAGTCATCAATGAAAACTACTGAAAATTCTAATTACTTCAAGGAAATAAAAGAAGTAAAAAAAAAAAAAATGCTGACTTAATATGAGGTTAGTAATCAGCATATAGAGAAAAGATGTGTAAGCATGGTATTTGGACATGTTGGAATGTAAAAAATTACCAAGCGAATATACTACTTGGAATGGAGTTATGGAATATATTATTGGTTATATTATTATAATAAACTGGTAGACATAAGAAATATCTTTTCCTGAGTTCTGTGAGACAATCTAGCAAATTATCAAACCTGAGGGAATGTTGTGGGAACCCCAAAATTTGTGGTAAGAGTAGCTAGGAGACCGCACTTGTGTGTGGATGGTGTCTGAAGAGGAGGCTGTCTTGTGGGACTCGGCCCTTAACCTATGAACTAAAAATAAAATCCTAAGTCCCCTGCTGACTGAATGCACCTGCCTCTCAGGTTCAGTTTCTCCAGAAGTAAGGCCGTGATTGCCTGCCTGGGAGTGTCACTGGGTGCAACGGGAACGCAACCAGGCGTCTAACCTCTGTGTGCTGACCTCGGTCCATCCCTCTGCTTTCCATGCTGGACCTGTACCCTTAGTATTAGGCAGACCCTGGAGTCTTTCAGGGATTTTATAGGGGGGAAAAGTCCATTGGTTGAATCTCATCTAGTCTTTTGTGTGCTTTGACCTATAGAGTTTGGTGGAAATGGGACAGAACGATTTCTGGGCCTCAGAATCAAGAGATGGTGCGGCGCCTTCATCCACTTTGAACTCTGCCCTGGGACTGCCCTGTCGGAGGCCCAGCACAACCCGCCGGGCTGCAGGAGGAGAACTAAGGCTCTAGTGCAGTGATTTTCAACTTGTGTGCCCCGAGAGGATCTTAAAGGTGCTGCACAAAATTTTTAAAGATCATTGATTAAATTATTTTCAAAAGAAGTTCAAAGCACAGTTAAGTATATTCCATTTTTACTCTTTTTTTGATCAACATAATTTAAGTGTGCTGTGGAAGTTTAACTACATGTTCAAGTGTGCGGTGAGATAAGAAAGGCTGAAAAACACTGCTCCAATCAACCGCCAGAGGTAGGACTGAGGCCACTGAGAACCCGACATCTCTCAGCCAACCTGCCAGCTCAGAACAAACGATGCCCAAAGCCATCTGAACCCACATGGAGCAGAGAAAAAACATCATCACAGTAAAGCCCTTCTCAAACCACTAACTCAGAGAATCATAACAAAATTTTAAAAATACATTGATCCTCAAACAATATGAGTTTGAATCGTGCAGGAATTGTAAGAATATAGTATATACTACATATATACAAAATATTTCTTAAGTGACTATGTTATTGGTTAGGCTTCCAGTCAATAGTATGCTATTAGTGGTTATGCTTTGAGGGGATAAAAAGCTGCACGTCTGATTTTGGCTGAGGGGGTTGCTGCCCCTAGACTCCACACTGTTCAAGGGTCAACTGTAGTTTTATATTTTCAAACACCAAATGATTTGTTTTATGGCAAAAGTCAACTAATACAGTGCTAAAGTACAATGATGTCTACAACTTACTTTCAAATATTTCATAAATAGATATATATATATATATTTTATCCTTTGGGTGAGTTAAAGCAAATATTTCAAAAGATTAACATTTAGCAAATCTAGGAAAGATGCGTGGGTGTGTACCATACTCTTCCTTTCATTTTTCTGTACATTTTAAATGGACACAATTAAAAGTTAGGGAAAGTAAAATCTAAAATACAGAAGAAAAGAATATTTAGCAAAATGTTACTAATTCCTAAAGGCAAGTAAAGGGAACTCAAGATCAATTTTTGTCTATGAAAATTATTTTCACAATATAACATTTTAAAACTATACATCAGGGAAGGCTACCAGCCTGCAAGTGAAAATTTTTGTTCTTGGTCCAACTCAGCAGACTTATATTTGTTGCCCGACCAGATTCTATCCATTTACCTAATGTGGCACACTCTAGGTAACCTACCTGTTTTCCAGACCTCTGCTTCCTTTCTGGTAAGGCCCGGCTTTCACTAAAGAGACTCAGAATGGCAAATTATCACCTTCCTAGTTCAGCTGCACTTAGAACAAGGGCTTAGGACCCAGTTATGGTCCCATTCTTCAGAAATTGTTGACTTCTGTTGTTACTTTATGTCCCCTGCAGCGGGTAGGAACTATCATTGCTCACTTGCTTCATCTTACCTGGACTGCTTAGAGCCCCCCACGTACATGTGGTGTAGGGTTCATCTAGAGCAGTGGTTCTCAACTTTCCTAATGCCACAATGTATTTTCATTGTTAAAAAGGGGTCGGGACCCACAGATTGAGAACCATTGATCTAGAGATTTGGGCAGAGATTATGTATAGAATCTGGGTCTCCCCGTCTCTTGCTCTCCCCTTTCCAGAATTTCTCTATTTACGTCCTAGCTGTTTCACTCCCTCTGAAGTCTGTCCTCTTGTTCCTCAAGCCAGTAAAATTGTGAGTTTCTGTACACAGGGGTTTTGGCTACCCTTCCTAGGGGCTGGCCTCAAGGCAAACATCTTTAAAAATGGGAAATTCCTTCAGTGAAATTTCCTACTTCCGGTTGTAAACCCAGGTTCTGGCTGCTTTTCGTCTCCAATGTCTTTAGGTAGTTGTTCACTTTTACCCAGAATTTATAGCTGTCCATATGCAAAAGGACTGAATTGACAGAAGCTGCTTCACGATGACTTCCCAATTCTCTGTCAGAAGGAACGTGACAATGGACTCATCGTTTTCAGATACTCAGCCTTACTGAATGCATAACATGAAGAGGGTCAAAATGTGTACAGAAATTCCTTAATTGTGCTTTTTACAAAATATCCGATCCTTGTCTTTGAAGAATTGCTAATATTAAATGTGCACATTCTTATTAAAAGGCTGATGGAAATGTCCATCGTCTTAATATCCTAAAACAGAGAAAGTTATGAACTTTTCTTACACTGGCTGTTGTTAATGATCAGTTTTCTTCCACTTGGGTTGACTTACTAATTTAGGGTCTTGCTCAATATTTTATTACCAATAGCTTTCTGGGAAAATATGGCAACATAGTATGTTTTTTTTTTTTTTTTGTAGAAACAAGAGTCTCACTTTATTGCTCTCGGTAGAGTGCCGTAGAGTCACAGCTCACAGCAACCTCCAACTCCTGGGCTTAGGCGATTCTCTTGCCTCAGCCTCCCAAGTAGCTGGGACTATAGGCCCCTGCCAGAACACCCGGCTATTTATTTATTTATTTCCTTTTTTTTTTTTTATTGTTGGAGATTCATTAAGGGTACAATAAGCCAGGTTACACTGATTGCATTTGTTAGGGAAAGTCCCTCTTGCAATCATGTCTTGCCCCCAGAAGGTGTGGCACACACCAAGGCCCCACCCCCTCCCTCCTTCCCTCTCTCTGATTTTCCTTCCCCCCCATGACCTTAATTGTCATTAATTGTCCTCATATCAAAATTGAGTACAAAGGATTCATGCTTCTCCATTCTTGTGATGCTTTACTAAGAATAATGTCTTCCACTTCCATCCAGGTTAATACAAAGGATGTAAAGTCTCCATTTTTTTTAATAGCTGAATAGTATTCCATGGTATACATATACCACAGCTTGTTAATCCATTCCTGGGTTGGTGGGCATTTAGGCTGTTTCCACATTTTGGCAATTGTAAATTAAGTTGCAATAAACAGTCTAGTACAAGTGTCCTTATGATAAAAGGATTTTTTTCCTTCTGGGTAGATGCCCAGTAATGGGATTGCTGGATCAAATGGGAGGTCTAGCTTGAGTGCTTTGAGGTTTCTCCATACGTCCTTCCAGAAAGGTTGTACTAGTTTGCAGTCCCACCATCAGTGTAAAAGTGTTCCCTTCTCTCCACATCCATGCCAGCATCTGCAGTTTTGAGATTTTGTGATGTGGGCCATTCTCACTGGGGTTAGATGGTATCTCAGGGTGGTTTTGATTTGCATTTCTCTAATATATAGGGATGATAAACATTTTTTCATATGTTTGTTAGCCATTGTAGTTCGGCTAGGGCCGGGATTGAACCCACTACCCTCAGTAAATGGGGCTGGTGCCCTACTCACTGAGCCACAGGCACTGCCCCACATAGAAAGATTTTAAGTTAAATTTTATACAATGAGTAATGTACACAATTAATGAAATTATTCTCTTTGCTATTTTAATTGTAAAAAATGTATTTTCCAAGTCAAAATTTAGGATGCAATAAATGTTACCTCACAGACCTTATCAGAAAAATGAAGTATTCTCCTTTATGGTTTTCAATAGCCGGAAGTTAGTAGGGTCCAAAAAAGTAGGCTTAAGAACAATATATATGGTAGAAATAGAAAGTAAACTGACCTAGAAGAGGCTAAAAATGTCATCTTCTTTCATTTTCCAACAATTCCAAAGGTATCCTCTGCTATGTAATTCTGCATTTACAATTTTCCTGATATTGTGGTTAAAGGACTGTGACTCTCTCCTTTTCACATGAGCAGTCATGCCAAATAAAGCAATAAACACCATGGAAGGATGGGGAGTCAAGGTTAAAAGTACAGCACATGTATTTTGAACCTTCCAATTGCTGACTGGCTGAGGTAATGAGACAGTCCCCCAGCTCTGCTAACCTTTGTGATGATGAATGTTAGCCTGCTGACAGACAACCCTTTCCACGAGGGCTTCCATTTATTTATTTATGTATTTGCAGCTGGTTAAAAAAGGGAGTCAAAATGCAGGTCATTGTGTGCCCACAGGAAAGTGATTATAGATACAGAGAATGTCTTCCTTGGAAGTTTTAACTAGTTTTGTCTGTGTGAATGAGATCCCTTGATGAGAAGACTTTAAACCCTGTATCTACCTGATGACGGAAGCATTGTCAGAGCTGGCCCCTTTATGGGAAACATGCCTTAGTTGTCTGGCATCTGGAAACGTATAAAACATAAGCTTCTGAAACATTCTTCCAGTAGATACAGGCTTTGTCCATAAAATAGTAACTTCAGGTCAACTTCTTTCTCATCTCTTTAAATCTAGGATGTGGCTTCTGTCCACATATATGTATTTTATTTGATCTACAAGAATTTAAAAACACTAAAACATTATTTTCAAATATGGAGTGCTTTCCCCCATATAAATTTTTAAAAGCCCTGATTTTCATCTTCTCTTGCAAATTGAGAGACTGAAAGCCAAAGGCTCAAATTCCTGCATGAGAACACTGGGCTGAGCTGAGTATCTGCAGCCTCCTAGGACCTGAGCTCCCCACCCACCCACCCAGCTCAGTTCATCCTCTTCCCAACTGATCCCACTGAGTTTGAGATCTAGGTCTTCTCTGACTCAAATACCAATTTAGGAACTTTTTCACGGATACTCTAAATGTGAAATTGTTATCAATATGGCTCAATAATCTTTGAAAATTAGACTCAAATATAGGAGATTATAGGAATAATTTCTCTTTAATCAAATCCTTACAAAGATGTATGCTTCGCTAAAACAACTTCTTGGCATGCCAGCTGGAAAACTGTTTTCTAGAGTCATGTTACATGACTGTTTTCATATACACATGCCTGTAGAGAAGAGTCATACACTTTTTCAACAAAATGTACTCATTTTTTATTACAAGATCTCAGAATGATTAGGCGCAACTAGTTAAATTTTCCAAGAAAGACATTCCCCATGTTTATGATCACATTTCCAACATGAAGAGAAAGTGAAATATCTGTAATCCTCAACTTAAGACTGATTCAAGAATTTGGAAAAATTAAAAACAAGAACTAAAAATTATCCAAATGTCAAAGACTGAACTAAACAACAGAATAGATATAATCTATCTAAAAGAAGTAAATTTCTTTTTTTTTTTTTTTTTTTTTTTTTAGACACAGAGTCTCACTTTACCACCCTCGGTAGAGTGCCGTGGCATCACACAGCTCACAGCAACCTCCACCTCCTGGGCTTAAGTGATTCTCTTGCCTCAGCCTCCCAAGTAGCTGGGACTACAGGCGCCCACCACAACGCCCGGCTATTTTTTGGTTGCAGTTCAGCCGGGGCTGGGTTTGAACCCGCCACCCTCGGTAAATGGGGCCGGCGCCTTACCGACTGAGCCACAGGCGCTGCCCCCAAGAAGTAAATTTCTAATCAAAATTCTGATAGACCAAATAATAATAACATTTATTTATCACTCCCTCTCAATCATCAAAATAATCCTATGATGTAGGTATTTTAGTTATCTATTGTGACATTAAAATAACTCCCAAATTTAGCAGTTTAAAAACTACAAACACCTATTGCCTGATTCATCCCAATAAGACTTGGGAAAATCTGTGCAACTACAAAATTTAATGCTGACATGTACATCCCCTGCCGTTTACTCAAATGATGCCCTACACAAAAATCCTACTCAGCGTACACATATTCATGGAAAAAGGTAAAATGTATGTTTCAAACAGTAGCATTATACTAGAAATAGAAATAAAAGTGTTCCCATGTGCACTACTTCCCCCCCCACCTGTTCTTCCCGGGAACAAGTGTCTTTGGTGCTGAGAGCTTCCCTGTTCAGTTACTTCCCGTCTTTCTCCTGCTCTCTTAGTTTTTTCCCCTCTGATTCCCTCACCCTGTCTTCAAACAAAACTAATTTAAAAATATTGCTCGAGTTTTATGAGCCCAATTTTGCTCTTGGGATACTCTACATGAATTAGAAAATAAAATACATCCTATTTTTATAGTAACATTTTGGAGGAAATTAAAATCACAATATAACAAAAAAAATTGGTAAATTGCTAGTATAGGCTCTTCCATAATATAAATTAAATAGTTGACTGAGGCTCATACGGAACATCTGCTAACCCAAATGAAAATGAATGAGGAACTAAATTAGAATTGCTTTTCCATCGAATCATACAGAAGATTAAACATATTACATGCCACACAGTCTCAGTGTTTTTAAGGCATTGCCTATTAGTGAGCTTAGTAAATTGAAGTGATAAGTAAATTATATCCCAGGGGCCTGAAGGAGTTAATGACCGGCTTCCACAGTGCTTCATTAACAGCTGGGTAGAGCCACTAGCGAACTTGAATTCAGTCATAAGAACAAAAGGCCAAGGTTTGTTTAAATCCCAAGCCAAAATTGGCCACAGTCCCTTTCCTTGAGTGGCACGCTTTATGCTTTCTTGCTTTAATTACCTTGTTATCAACTGTATTATCTCAGTATGCACATTATCAAGGTAAATTCAAACACATTTTTGAATTTGGATTCTACGTAGATGCTGGATTGCTCCCTACAAAACAGTGGAAAACAAAATAATTTTAAAAACTTCTCATCATCAAAAATTTGAAAGCCTGGCAGAAAGAGACAAAATGTAAGTGCCCTTTTCTTTTCCCTTTTGAAGAGTACAGCCCTCGGCCAGCCTACCCCTCTTCCTGCGGTTTGCCCCTACTGACTCCTGTTAATTATCACTGGGGACAATATTTGCTTGCTGTTTGTGATCTGGCTTCCTTCTCTTCTTTCCACCATTAAAGAAAAAAAAAAAACAAAAAAAATATCCTGCTCCCTTCAGTACCACAAATATTAAAATCCTTTAAGTTAGATGAGCATAATCCCAATCAAAAAAGTGACATAAAATCACTAAATTACTTCACATTTTTACATTGCTAAAACTCAGTCTGTATCTGGAGGGATTATTTCCAATTATATGTAACAGGAAACCTAACTAACAACTTAAGTGAATGATGATAGTCATTTTTCTCCATTCTTTTCTTTTGTTTGTTTGTTTGCAGTTTTTTGGCCAGGACTGGGCTTGAACTCACCACCCATGGTATATGGGGCCAGTGCCCTACTCCTTAAGCCAAAGGTGCTGCCCTCATTTTCCTCCATTCTTTCAAGGCACTATCCAAGGTCCAGTTAGCTTTCTGCTCTACATGGTTTTTGTTCTAATGAACAGCTGTGACCAGACACTGTCAACCTGAAGGGCCATTTCATGCCAGGTGCTGCTGATCAAGCCCTGGCAAGGCCTAATAAACCCACATGTGGACATTTAGAAACTGCTTATTTCCTTCCAAGGCCTACTGCCATTGATAGGTTAGAAACCAGACTCCATGGCCCTGGTCAAAAGAACCAGAACACTTTGTACACGCAATAAAGTGTTAATTGACTATAAATTTAGTCTAACTAAAAATTATTTAAAAATAAAACCACCAGCCCGGCGCCTGTGGCTCAGGCAGCTAAGGAGCCAGCCACATATACCTGAGCGGGCGGGTTCAAATCCAGCCCAGGCCCGCCAAACAACAATGACGGCTGCAACCAAAGAAAAAAAATAGCCAGGTGTTGTGGCGGGCGCCTGTAGTCCCAGCTACTTGGGAGGCGGAGGCAGGAAACTCGCTTGAGCCCAAGAATTGGAGGTTGCTGTGAGCTGTGATGCCACAGCGCTCTACCCAGGGTGACAGCTTGAGGCTCTGTCTCAAAAAAAAAAATAAAAAAATAAAATCACCTTAAAAACAAAAGCTATTCTGACTTTGTAACATATGGGGGGATGTTTGATTTATAACACACTAATTGATATAGCACTACAAATATAAGCTGGTACTGTATAAGTGTAAAAAATTTAAAAATAAAAAGACAGAATAGCTCTTTGGAAAGATATCCTTGCTGTTCTCCAAAATTACTGACTTTTCAATAAATGAAAGGAAAACTGTTGCTCTCTCATCCACATCTCCATTGATTGGGTTGGGTGACAGGTGGACATACTCCTTGTCGACCAGGAGAGGGCCATTGGCCGGGCCGTGTAGTATATACAGACCCTCACAGGGCCCTGCCAGCCTAGACAAGCAAGACCAGAACACGCTCCTGCTGCACCTTGCAGCGCTGCCAGGATACTTTTTTCTGGAACCATTAGTACAATGTCCTCCTGCTCTTGCCGTCCCCTCACATTTATAAAAAGATCCTTTGCACTTTAGGTATGCATAGGTGTTAAAGACATGCGCCAGCTGACGTGGTTCTCTTTTAGAAAGCTTTCCAAAGCATCCCACATGATGGGCCTACAGCTCTATAGCCAGAGTTATGTCATCAGCCACCTTAGCTGCAAGAAAGACCAAAAATCAAGTGGTTAAGCTCTCTGCACAGGTGTCCAAAACAAAATAGGGTTCTATTGGTGAGGAAGAAGAGAGAAATTAGTATCAGGTAGGCAACTACCATGGTCTACCAGATGGGATGAAAGAAAGACTTGCCTGTGGCTCAAGGAGCAGGGCGCCGGTCCCATATGCCGGAGGTGGCGGGTTCAAACCCAGCCCTGGCCAAAAAAAAAAACCACAAAAAAAAAAAAAAAAAACAAGGAAAGAAAGACTTGAGGGTATCATCGTAGTAAGTTTAGAGCAGAAAGGCAAAGACGGGAAAGCAATTTCAGGGAAGATGGTAAAAGAACAAACAAAGATGATCCAATATACGAATTATCAAAATCCTGGAGTAAAATTCAATGAACAGAACAGGAAAAACATTTAAAAGTAAAATTTCACTAAAATATAAAAGAAATCTGTAGTTTGATAGGGCACATTCTGTGTATATATGAAAAAAGAGGCTGGGCACGGTGGTTCATGCCTGTAATTCCAACACTTTGGGGTAGGCAAGAGGTAGATTCTCTAAAGGTAAAAAATTCAAGACCAGCCTGAGCACCATAGTGAGACCCAATCTGTACAAAAATAAAAATAAGCATTAGCTGAGTGTGGTGGTCCACATGGATTGTCCCAGCCTCTCAGGAGTCTGAGGCGAGAGGAGCACTTGGCCAAAGAATCTGAGGTAGTGTAGGGCAGGCCTCAGTGGCCTGGGGAAGGGCCAGGGCCCGGAGCTGAAGGATGAGCAAGCACCAGGGTCCTGAAGGGTGAGGCAGAAGCCGGGGTTAGGTGAGATTTGAGATCTGCAGACCAGCAAGTTCCTCATCCCAGCTGCTGACTTCTGAAGGACAGTATCCCACCCCCACTCCCTTTGTGTGTTTCAGGGAAAGCAGTCAATTCAAGAATATGCCAGAAAGTAAGGAAGGAGCCAGCCCTGGAATCGATAGAGAAAATGTCCTATTAATTATAACAAAATTTTCAAAGTTCTAGAATTGTTTTTTTAAAAACCATTAAATTAAGTAACATTTACAGTCTCCAGCAATGTACCTTGACTACACTAGGTCCTGAAAAAAATGTCAGCCCCTCTGTCCTACTGACTTTGTGGATCCCAGGGTCTTTGGATCCCGGCGCTTTGCAATCAAAAGTGAGCCCTAAGAACCTATGTCATGGCTAAGAATGGGGCTAATGACCATGGCCTGATCATCCTAGCATTGTCTAAACTGCAAGGGGGTTTGATCTAGGTCTAGCTGGAGGTTAGGCCTAGATTGTTGCAGGAGGATCCAATGATTGATACAGTGAGTATTGCCTAGGAAGAGAGCAATTTGTTAAGATGACAGAGGTCTGTTGGGAGAATGGGAGAGGCTGCCTCAAATCTTTCCACTGATGGAGATCATGGCTGAGTTTTGTTGTTGTTGTTTGTCTGTTTTTGAGACAGTCTTACTCTGTCACTCTGGGTAAAGTGGCATGGTGTCACGGCTTACAGCCACCTCAAACTCTTGGGCTCAAGTGACGCTCTTGTCTCTCAGTCTCCCAAGTACCTGGGATTACAGGTGCCCACCACGATGCTAGTTGGGTTTTTTTTTTTTTTCTTCTTCTATTTTTAGCTATAGATGGGCTCTCCCTTGCTCATGCTGGTCTTGAACTCCTGAGCTCAAGCAATCCACACATCCCAGCCTCCCAGAGTGCTAGGATTACAGGAGTGAGCCACCGTGCTGGGTCAAGATCATGGGCTTTTTAAGGAGGGGTCACACATGTACCTTGGAACAGGTCAAGGAGGGTGTTGAGTCCTGGTGTCAGGAAGTCTGCCCCGGGAGGTCAGAATCTCAACTCCTTTGTCTTGCAGAAAATTCATCATTTCTGGGAAACAACTCAAAAAGTCAAGTAGTAAAAGGGCCAGGATTATTTAGGGGTCATTGAAATTTGTCAGTGGAAGACCAGTTATACTAGGCAATTATATATGTACAAGGACACTTCTCAGATTTATAGGACTGGCTTTCTCTCATAAGCCCTTTCCAGCATCCTCTGAATCCAACTTATCCGTCTTTACTATCTTCATCTTCCTGAGAACTGGGACCCTAACCCTACCATTTCATGGAATTCTCCACATGATGGCCCTCTGAACCTCTTTTCTCATCAACATCTTAACACTGTGCTTTGGGTCCCCATCACACATGGCTTTAATCAGGCAAGGGAATTCATCCTAACCACAGGCCTGCGGGCTGGCAGCCTTCCAGAGCTGACAGAAAGCATTTTTTTGAGACAGAATCTCATTCTGTTGCCCCGGCCAGAGTACAGTGGCCTCAGCCTAACTCATAGTAAACCTCAAACTCCTGGGTTCAAGTGAGCCTCCATCTTCAGCCTCCTGAGTAGCTGGGGTTACTGGTGCCTGCCACAATGCCCAGGTAATTCTTTAATTTTTTTAGTACAGATGGAGGAGTCTCAGGGTCTTGCTCTTGCCTGGGCTGATACTGACTCCTGAGGTCAAGCAATCATTCTGCCTCTGCCTCCCAGAGTGCAAGGATTATAGTCGTCAGCCACCATGCCCCGTCATCAGAAAGCATTTTTTTAAAACGAAAAACAAGTTAATACTTCTCCATCCTCATTTTTTTACTCCTTCTTCCACATAAACATTAACTATTTAAAAATCCTGCCATATTTTACTAGAAATATGTAATATTTTGCCAGCGTGTCAAACTCCAATAATTATTTGTACATTCCACAGCAAAGCTATACCATCTTTGTAAAATGTAACGGCTATTCGTGTCCACTCATTTCTGTGGCCTTTCTCCTAACTTCAACCGTTAATCCTCTGTACACAGGTTCACTGATCTGCTTAGCTCCCGAAGGAGACCCCTACACCACACCCAATTCGCCTAACGACCACCTCCTGAGACATCTTCCTGAAGCACAGATTTGATCATGTGACTCATAGGATCAAAAGCCTTCAATGATTTTCCATTGCAGAAGCTGCCTCTCAAGTCATCCCCACCTCTAACCCATATCCTCTTCCATCACCACGAAAACTTTGACTCCATCCTGCACTCATATCTCCAGGCCACTGTTCAAGGTGTCCCTGACATCCCCATCATCCTCCACCATAGAAATTGTCCAAGACACTGGCCTCAATCCATCACTCCTGTGCACTCCAGAAGTACTTTTCTTGTGTCTCTTATCACAATCTGTTTGGTCCTAAAATTACATACATATGTCTATCCATAGATACCTATGTATGGAGAAACCTATATACCTAGGGGCCAGAATTGGGAAGAAAAAGGGGCATACAGAAAGTAGAATGAAGCAGAAATATGCCACAGACAAGATGCCATGTACTTAGGAGAAAACAAAAACAGAAATAAGCTGCATGGTCAGGGGTGGGGAAGGAAACAGACATCTGACAGCTGTCCAGGGCAAGCCCTGGCCATACGTTCTATGAGACTTCTCCCTACCACTGCCCTTCACATAAGTGAATCTGAGTTAGCACTGTCATTCCTGAGTCTAAAGGATCCTTTATTAGTACTATCTAGCATTGTGCTTTGCTCTTTAAATGTTTATTAAATTGAAATGTTAAATGATATTTCATTGGCTGGGTCTGATAGCTCATGCCTATAAGCCTACCACTCTGGGAGGCCAAGGTGGGAGGATTGCTTGAGGTTTCAGGAATTTGAAACCAGCCTGAGCAAGAAAAAATTAGACGACCATTGTGGCAGGAGCCTATAGTTCCATCTACTTGGAAGGCTGAAGCCGGAGGATCTCTTGGACCCAAGAATTTGAGGTTGCTGTGAGCTATGCAGAGGCCACAGCACTCTTGCCAGGGAAACAGAGTGAGACTCTGTCTCAAAAAAAATTACATTAAATATAATTTGCTCCAGTTGAATTGGGACTGGGAACCCTCTGCAACACAGACACAGGTAAACCAAGATCTGGATTAGAAGATATGAATTTCCCATGCATGATGACTACTGGTCATTCCCATGGGCTTATCCTGCAGCATGGAAGAGAGAGAACAGGACCTTTCCCACTGTTTCAAATGTTCTCTACATTTTACATTGAAAATAAGAGTTACTTCTCCAGAGAAATATATAGGGTGGCCATAAAGTTCATGTGTGATTTAAAATAGTGTGCAATTTTAAATTGCATACAAACTTCGTGGCCACCCTGTAGACTTACACTCTATGCTATTAAAAAATGAATGATTTCATATATTATATCTTATTCCAGAGTTTCAGCAATATTGAAGTTAACTTGATATTGATCAAAAAAAGATCACTATTACTAGAAGTCTACATATAAAATATTTACAAGTACGATCTTATGTACTGAATTTATCACAAGCTATCTGATTAATATGTATAGAATTCTATCTTTGCTGACCTTATTCAGAGGGCCAAAGTATAGCTCCAATGTAACTGGATACGCATACCTAATCAGAATTGACCTACAAAAAAATTTGACCATTATTTAGACATTTCCATATTGAAACCATTTTCTAAATTGTAGTAAATAAATTGTGAACTAGTCAGTGCTAAAACAAGTGATACTTTAAGCTTGTATACAACATAAAGGTTGTGCCAGAAACAAATTTAAAGCACATATATATTATACAAGTTGTACTACACAACTAGTATAATTTGGTATGTGCAATTAAATGTACTCACGTGACCAGAAATTAACGCATGCCTGTGTAATGTTGTGTGTCCCTTACCACAGTGAGTAATACGTGGAGAATAGATTGAGTCATCAAATAAAAGACAGGACTGATACTTTCCTACTCTTCTCCCTTTCAATTTTATTCTTCATGTGCACATATTTTTGGCTAATTATACTGAAGAAAGTAAAATGCAGAATCCAGGTCATTTGGGGCCCCAGAAATGGAAAACTTTAACTCTTTTTCTCCACTCATTTTCACGAGTCAGCCAAGAAATCTGGTGCTAGTGCAGAGTGAAAGAGTTGTTGTTAAGTAAGCAATTAAGAAATGCTAGTCAGCCCGCATGTGGTGGCTCATGCTTACAATCCTAGCACTGAAGGCTGTGGCAGGATGATCTCTTGAGCTCAGGAGTTAGAGACAAGTCTGAGCAAGAGCAAGACCCTATCTCTACCAAAAATAGAAAAATTAGCTGGGTGTGGTGGCAGATGCCTGCAGTCCCAGCTACTTGGGAGGATGAGGTAGGAGGATCCCTTAAGCCCAGGATTTTGAGGTTGCTGTGAGCTAGGCTGAGCCCACGGCCCTCTAGCCTGGGTCAAAAAAAAAAAAATAGAAAAGAAAAGAAATGCTATTTATTTTGTAATTATACATACATATATGGTCCGTTACAAAGTGAATATATATATATCTATATCTCCTTGTGGAATTTATTTATGGAAAGCAATCTGGGCAGATTGTATGTTCTTTAAAATGAAAGAGAAAAGAAGAAAGCGATAATGTTCCAGCATTCTTTGGCCTTTTGAAACTCTGCGTAAGTTTTTCGGTCTGAAAGTTGATAGTACAGACCTGGCTAGTTTTGTACAGCTGAAGTGAAGCAGACATTCAGTCCAGTGTTTTACAAGATGCTGAGTACAAGAATTAGTGGAACAGGCTGGGCATGGTGGCTCACACGTGTTGTCATCCTAGCACTCTGGAGGTGAAGCAGGTGGATCACTTGAGCTCAGGAGTTCAAGACAAGCCTGAGCAAAAGTGAAACCCTTTCTCTAGTAAAAATAGAAAAACTGAGGCAAGAGGATCACTTGAGCCCAAGTTGGAGGTTGCTGTGAGCTATGATGCGCCAGCACTCTACCCAGGGTCGCAGCTTAAGACTGTCTCAAAAAAAAAAAAAAAAGAATTAGTGGAACAACCCAGGGTGGTGTAAACTGGGTACCGACCCTTCCCTCATCTACAAGCTACCTCTCTGCTTACCTGTCTAATCTGACTGTCAAAATTGGTTGGATGGTAAGTTCTGGGTTGCTGAAGCATGTGATACTTTCCACTTTTACAGATTATTATGTGCTTTGGACCAATACATCAACTTGTTTCATTATAAATTTGGTATAACTCGGGAAAATATCTATATGGGATAAGAAGTAATCAAAGTTATTCTATTCTTTTTATGCACAGTATATGTTTCACCATAGACACAGTTTTTTGCTTTTTCTTCAAGTCTTATGATAGAGCATTAAAAGATCAGTTAAGTAAACTCTATTAATCTTCAGATACTACGCAATGAAATATGAATGGGATAATACACACTTTTTAAAATTACATGTGTAGAGGCCAAAACCTTGATATAATATTAAATAAAAAAGAAGTAAAATGTCACATTTATATTATGATTTTGACTATGTAATGAAAATCTACTCATAGGAAAAAAAAACACTGGAAGGAAATACAAAGAAATACAGCAATTGTGTTTGGGAGTCATTAAGAAATGATATTTCTCTTCTATTTTTAAGTTTTGTAAATTCTCCTTAATGAACACACATTATTTATTAATGGCTAAATATGCTTAACCGTGTGGTCACAAATTTAATCATTTTATGATCAAGTTTGCAACAAAAATAAGGCTTTAAAAAATTTCTCCATGAATGAGCTCATCTTTTAAATAAGCTCTTAACCCAATGAGTAAGAAGAAAAAGCTAAATTTTATTCCAATCTTGTAAACACACTCAAGCCCACCTAATGAAACTGTCTTTTTTTGTGTAACTCAGTTTCTGCTTGAACAACACAAGCGAGTGTTATTTTTCAGGGCTCCACACCTATCCCAGGATTCCCTCCAAGATGGATTATAGGTCCACCGGTGAGATGTGAGGCTGACGTGACCTCATAGCCAAGGTCCTGGGGAAGCACCTGGCGGCGTCTTTTGTATTCCCATGGTCTAAGACGGAGTGGCTGGTCTCAACTGCTCCTTGGACCATCAGAGTCTGCAAGTGGTGGCACCATGATCAGATCTCCTCAGCTCAGACAGGGCAGTGGGCTCCCTTGCAGACTTAGTTTTTTTTTTTTTTTCTTGGAGACAGTCTCACTAAGTCGTCCTTGGTAGAGAGCCGTGGCATCACAGCTCACAGCAACCTCAAACTCTTGGGCTTAAGTGATTCTCTTGCCTCAGCCTCCCAAGTTGCTGGGACTACAGGAGCCTGTCACAACACCCGGCAACCTTGGAGACTCAGCTTTTAATGACATGGCCAAGTGGTCAGGTCAAACCTCACCTAATGATAGCCCTGCCTCCAGAATTTTCAGTTAAGGGTCCATTAGTTTCCCTTGATTGTTTAATCCAGTTTAGGTTTATGTGCCTTGAAACAAAGACTTGGAATTGATTTCAATTTCTATGTTTTGTTCACTTAGCATTGCTATTCAGGCCAGCATGTTTAAAAACATTTTGCAAGCTCTGATAAAAGAACAAAAAGGAAATTAATACGCAGGAAGCCAAAAAGGCATTAAACAATAAAATCTTGCTTCCAGTGATTTTTTTTTTTTTTTTTTTTTTTTGTAGAGACAGAGTCTCACTTTATGGCCCTCGGTAGAGTGCCGTGGCCTCACACAGCTCACAGCAACCTCCAACTCCTGGGCTTAAGCGATTCTCTTGCCTCAGCCTCCCGAGTAGCTGGGACTACAGGCGCCTGCCACAAGGCCCGGCTATTTTTTGGTTGCAGTTTGGCCAGGGGCCGGCTTTGAACCTGCCACCCTCGGTATATGGGGCCGGCGCCTTACCGACTGAGCCACAGGTGCCGCCCACTTCCAGTGATTTTTTTTCTGCTCTCTTACTGGGCCCACAACAGATTCTTTCCAAATATGGGCATCAATCTGGTGTTGGCTACTCAACTTCTCCCGGAATTTTTTTTTTTTTTTTTTTTTTGAGACGGTCTCACTAAGTTGTCTTGGTAGAGAACCGTGGCATTACAGCTCACAGCAACCTCAAACTCTTGGGCTTAAGTGATTCTCTTGCCTCAGCCTCCCAAGTTGCTGGGACTACAGGTGCCCATCTCACTCTGGCTAGAGTGCCTTGGCATCAACCTAACTCATAGCAACCTCAGACTCTTGGACTCAGCAATCCTCCTGCCTCAGCCTCCCCAGTAGCTGGGACTACAGCTGCCTGCCACCACACCCAGCTAATTTTTCTATTTTTATTAGAGATGGGCTTTCCTCTTGCTCAGGCTGGTCTTGAACTCCTGAGCTCAAGGGATCCTTCCATCTTGTCCTCCAGAGTGCTGGGATTACGGGTGTAAGCCAACACGCCCAGCCTTCTCCAGTGATTGGCCTGTTTTAAAGGTGTCGTTCTGGAGATAGTCTGCTCCAGAATCCTTTGCTGGTGTATCTGTGAGTAATATGTATAAACAAGTGACAGGGACGCGGAAGAAGTGAACAGCACCTCCCCAAATTAGAGCAACAGACGAAAGCCTATGATTAGAGAGCAGGTGATTCTGATCTCTGAGGAGAAGGCCACTTCCCCAATGGCCAGTTACAATGGATGGTCCAGTGGAGTGCTGGGGGGAGCATAGGCCAGGCAGAACCATTCTAGTGACAGTGCTATCCACAATTGGAAGATATCATGTCCTGGACAGTCTCAAGTTGGTATTCCAGTAATCTGGTCACAGGTGCATGAATGTAGATAGTTATGAACTTTCTTCTGGAGAGCCACCAAAAGTATTCCCAGACCACATAAAAAGTTTTAAATCAGCAGGTTAACCTGCCCATTGACGTAGGGGCAAAGCCAGAGCATTGGCTTTTCATTAAATCTCATAGAAATGCACAACCAGCCATCCTGGGAGAGTCAACATCTCTGCCCAGGGGTGCTTTTGGTGGCCTTCGCTCACACTTACCCAGGGCTGCATGTGGCATTTGTTTACTGTTGTGTTGGCTGGAGGTGGAGGTGAGGATGGCTCCATAAAGGGAGTGATATCTAAGAAAAACAATAGAAAGGATGGATAACACAAAAGATATGTGAAGTATGGGCTTGTTTGAGGGACAAAATGGAAAAGTAAGAGCATGAGACCAACAGAGTAGAGGCAGGGTTCTCCCGGTGAAGACCCTTGCCTGACAGCACTATTGCTCTTTATTTGATCTGATGAATGATGAGATATTATCAGGGGATTTTATTTTATTATTATTTATTTTTGAGACAGAGTCTATGTCGCCTTTGGTAGAATGCCGTGGATCACAGCTCACAGCAACCTCAGACTCTTGGGCGTAAGCGATTCTCTTGCCTGAGCCTCTCAAGTAGCTGGGACTACAGGCGCCCACCATAACAATCAGCTATTTTTTGTTGCTGTTGCCATTGTTTAGCTATACCAGGCTGGGCTCAAACCCGGCACCCTCGGTGTATGTGGCTGGCATCCTCACCACTGTGCTACGGGCACCAAGCCTATCAGGGGATTTTAAATAAAGAAATGACATTATCAGATTTCCATTTTCTGAAGATTGCTCCAAGGAATATTGGAGAAAGACTGGAGGGGAGAGAGACCTCAAAGACCAAGAAGTGATCTCCAGAGGAAATGCTGAGGCCTGGCCCAGGGGCAGGGCTGAGATAATAAGGGGAGACATAGCTTTTTAGAATTAGGAATTGGGTGGCTGGAACTGGTAACTGACTGGATGTAGAGGTAAAGGGGGGTCTAGGCTGACCTCCAGATTTCTCTATTTAACAGCTTCTCAATATGTGAAAAGGCAAAAGAAGGGGAGTGTTAGGGAGTGGGTAGAAGAGGAAGATATTTTTATTTAGAGTTTTGTGGAAGGCAGATAGGCTGATCTCTTTGCAGGGAGCCTTGCCTCAATCCCAGGCACCGCATGCAGAGGTGCCATCCCTGGGGGCTCATCAAAGCCCACAAAGGTGGAAGGAGCCCAGAGTTACCCCAGACTGGGCAAAGTCATTAAGACCATCTCTGCACAGAGAATCAGCAGGCAGGAGGGACTGAGCCCTTTGAACTGATGGGCGGGTAGATTAGGGAAGCTATTTTGTCTGCCCTGTGAGATGAAACTTGTTTTTCCCTCCCTCTTTCTAAATACGTTATTGTCCATTGTTGACAACTCACTACTCTATGTTCCCGATTACCCACTTCTTTCTTCTTTTCCTAATCTTCCTGGGGTCTTAGGATCCCTTTAATTCTGTTTTGGATTTTACCCCTTTGCATCTTTTCATGAATGCTTTGTCTTGGAGTCAATAAAAGGTTTCTAAGAAGTCAGAAAGCTGCTGCATTGTCTCACTCTGCCACGTGGTGTGAGTCAAGGTATACCTTTCTCCAGGATTCCAGACTTTCTGTATTAAGTTGGTGTAGAGTCTCACTATTCCCTTCAGCATTGTCTCCCCTGTCAACTCCCAACCCAGGTTGGGGCCCACAGTGAGTCCTGACAGAGTTTATGGAACATCTGGGTAAAGCTGGCTAGTGGCCAATAGAATGGTCATGCATAGAGGACAGGAGAAAAGATGAAATTAGCAGAAAAGATCAATAATGAGAAATAGGTTTTAAGGTCATACACATACAGAAAGCAATTAAAGTCATTGGAAGATGACTTTGCCCAGAAAGATGCAGAAATTGTGTCTTGAACCTAAGACATTTCCCAAATGCCAGGTACAGTATAATCCCAGCACTCTGGGAATCAGAGGTGGGTGGATTCCTTGAGCTCACAACTTTGAGACCAGCCTGAACGAGAGTGAGACCCTGTCTCTAAAAATAGCTGGGCCTTTTGATGGGCACCTGTAGTCCCAGCTACTTGGGAGGCTAAGGCAAGAGGATCATTTGAACCCAAGAGTGTGAGGTTGCTGTGACCTATGACACTACCGCACTCTACCAAGGGTAAGAAAGGAGACTGTCTAAAAAATGTATATATATGTAAATAAAAGACATACACATGTGTACATATACGTGTGTGTATTTTTTCTTTAGAATCTAGGCCAGCACGGTGTCTCAAGCTTGTAATCCTAGCACTCTGTAAGGCTTGAGCCCAGGAGTTTGAGAACAACCTGAGCAACATAATAAGACCCTTGGTCTTAAAAAATATATTTTTAATTAACTACGCATAGTAGTGAGCACCTGTAGTCCTAGCACTTTGGGAGGCCAAGGTGGGAGTATCATTTGAGGTCAGGAGTTTGAGACCAGCCTGGACAACATAGCAACAAATCATCTCTACAAAAAAAAATGTTTAAGCAATCCAGACACGGTGGCTTGCACTTATAATCCCAGCTACTCAGGAGGCTGACATGGGAGAATTTCTTGAGTCCAGGTTTCTGGCCTGGACAACAAAGTGAGACCTGTCCATTAAAAAAAAAAAAATAAGTAAAAGTAAACATGAAGGGTTTTTTTGCTTTTTTTCCCTTAAAATTTGGAAAAAACACACAACAGAGATATAAACAAGTACATAGAAGTAGCCCTTAAGCTAACCAAACATGCAGAGTTTTCTTCTTAGTAAGTGGATTATTTCTCAACTTGGTCTCTTCAATCTTGAACATTCAAATTAGACAAGGCACAGAGTTTTGTCATGGGTTTGTCACCTAGGTGAGATAAGGTGCCAGAGCCTTCATATGCTGCCATTGGACTTTGTTCTGCTTTCAAGGGACCCTTCCACAGAAGGAATTCTTTAACAGGAGCCAGGGACTGAAAGCAAGTTAAGTTATTGAAGAAAAATTGTCATTTCTCCTACTGTTCCCCTTCCAACAATATCTGAATTCAGAATATCCTATTTTAATACCATGCTTTACCCTTGACTGAAGTAAGTACGGCTAAAACAGAAAAAGACACTAAGCTTTCTCATGGGTTTATGGAGTAGTCATTAAAGAAAGTGTCTTAACACCAATAGCTTAAAACTGCCTGTCATTGGCTTGGCACCCATAGCACAGTGGTTACTGCACCAGCCACATACACCGAGGCTGGCGGGTTCAAAACCTTCTGGGACTGCCAAACTACAATGACAACTACACCCAAAACATAGTCTGGCATTGTGGCAGTGCCTGTAGTCCCAGGTACTTGGGAGGCTGAGGCAAGAGAATCACTTAAGCCCAAGAGTTTGAGGTTGCTGTGAGCTGTGACTCTATGGCACTCTACTGAGGGCAGCATTGGGAGACTATCTCAAAACAAACAAACAAACAAAAAAAACTGCCTGTCATTTAGTTCTTCTAAGGTCTTACACCTTGGTAAAGTATCATAGTAAGATCCAGGATGGGAAAAGACATACTCATAAAATAAAGAAAGTCTGTTTTAAAAGAAAAAATGGGGAAGCAGAGAAAGGCAAGAATCTTCTAACTCAAAACACATCACAGGTAGACCAATTATAAGAAAGAAAGTCTCCTTATTGAAGCAGAGGATCTGAACATTGATTTTCTTAAAACTTCCCATGTTAGAGTACCCCTTGGAACATTTTTATTTATACATCCCTAAATATACTTGGACCCTAGTTTGAAAACCACTGTTATTTAGGATGAATTAATGGTGATTAAATATTCCAGCTAATTCATGGGTTGCTGGAAACAACCATAATATATAAAGAAACTTTGATAAGCTACAAATGTCTGTAATCCTAGCTACTTGAAAGACTGAAGCAGGAGGTAACTTGAGGCTAGGAGTTTGAGGCTGCAGTATGTTAGGACCATACTTGTAAATAGCCACTGCAATCCAGCGTGGGCAACACAACAAGACCTCACCTGAAGAAAAAAAAGATAATTTGAAAACAAGAAATTTTGACAGAACTAGAGGAGTAAGCACACTCTAGGAAATCCTTGGCTTAGAGCTATATGGTCCTATGACATCGCTTCTACATCAATAGAGGGCATGAGTTTGCACCCCGTCCTTTTCTAAAGGGGTGGCTGCAATTACGTGTGGGAGAGTTGCACCACGCAGAGATAGGAAACCTTCAGATATCTGAGAAGAGTGAGTGGACGTAGTGACCAAGACAGTTTTGGAGTGCTTTTCACCTCATAATACTTGATGTTTCTTTGAAAATTTCCCTCTGTACACAGGGTCGGGCACTCCGTAGTCATGTCTATACCACATAAATGTGTCCCCCCAAGAATAGGTAAATGATGCTATAACTGCCAGACTAGTCCTATCTGCCCATACTCTATTGGGAACAGAAGGTCCCCAATTATTTTGCAGGCACAGAGCTACGAAGTTGCAAGTTACACAGCCAGAGTATGCTCAGAAAACTTCAAATAACACCCAGAACAAAAGTCTTGCCCCCCACCCCTACCCCATAACTAAAAGATCGGGACACAGCCAGAACCCAACGTTAGAACACTTCTAAAAGCAAGGGGAAGCCCTGACTTAAACATTATACAAGATACCCATGTAACGAAAGCATGTGTACCTCCTTAATTAATATTTTGAGATAAAAAATAAAGGAAATTAGATGTTGTAGCTGCATTTCAGGGGTAAAAAATAGGATTTTAAACATATTATTTAAGTGTGTTAATCATACTGATACAGAGGCCAGCTCCTGGGGCCAGAGGACCTAGGTTTGAATTTTTGCTCCATATTTCAACTTGGGAAAATTGCTTATCTATGCCTTGGTTTTCTTATCAAAAAATAAGAATAGTTATTCTGACAATAAAAAAATAAATAAAGGCAAGTCCATTATCTAGGAATGCCAAGTGATAAGACCCCTCCCCATGCCTCAACATAAATAGTTGTGTCTGTAGTCCTTGTAGCTAAAACTTGCCTCCCAACACTTCCACATACCAGCCTGTCCTCCTTCACCCATAAAACTTGCCTTAAGCCTTGATCTGGCAGATAGATTTGAGCATTGCCTCAAAATAAAGACTGTTTTGCTAGCCAACCTCACAATAAAGCCTTTCTTTTTTCAAAATCTAGTGGCATCATATTGGCTTTATGCTTGGTAAGAATTTCTGGCCAATGGCTCAGTGCCTGTAGCACAATGGTTACAGCACCAGCCACATACGCCAAGGCTGCTGGGTTCAAACCTGGCCCAGGCCAGCTAAGCAACAATGACAACTGCAACAACAAAAAAAATAGCCAGGTATTGTGTTGGGTGCCTGTAGTACCAGCTACTTGGGAGGCTGAGGCAAGAGAATCACTTAAGCCCAAGAGTTGGAGGTTGCTGTGAGCTATGATGCCATGGCATTCCTACTGAGGGCCACATAGTGAAACTCTGTCTCAAAAAAAAAAAAAAAAAAGAAAAGAAAAGACTTTCTGGCCTAAGCTGAACTGATAATATTCCAAGGAATTTGAAATTTTGGAATAAAAGTCACCCAGAACGTGAGTTGTTAGATCCAAGTCACTTATTGGTTAAATTGTAGAAGGAAGTTCTCCTATTCCTTGAAGCGTCATGGTTTCTGAAATTCCAGAGGTTTAGGATTTCAGTTGTATTAGTATTCTATGAATAACTAGATCAATAAAAACAGAATTGAAATGGAGTCTAGAAATAGACCCTAATACATATGAGAATTTAGTATGTTGTAAAATTAGCATTTCAAAAATTAATAATCAGTAGTTGAGGCAATCCCATTTCCTTTTCCAAAATAAACTTAGATCAAATATATCAAGGAAGAAAAATCCACAGATTACAACAGGAGGATTGTACTGGTCTGTTGGCTTCCAAGGTTACATTTGAGGTGGACTTTGGGAAGATGCTTTTCCTAGGGGTGCACAACTTGTGCACTACACTTCCTCCTGGTGCAGCTGTAAGGGCTGGGATTATTTTAAGGGTTGAAATTCATAAACTGCCACTTTTTAGTGTTTAGAAATGTTTTGGCACTGTGGTCATACAAAAACTTTGTAGACTTCTGGCCTACTGTCAGTCTGAACCATAGCCAAAGACTTTATCCAACCACAATTTTTTCACGTAGCTTTCCTTTATTTAATTTTTTTTTTTTTTGAGACAGAGTCACATTTTGTCACCCTCAGTAGAGTGTCGTGGCATCATAGCTCACAGGAACCTCCAACTCTTGTATTCAAGTGATTCTCTTGAATCACTCAGCCTCCCAAGTAGCGTCCACCATAATGTCCAGCTATTTTTTTTTAGAGACAGGGTCTCACTCTTGCTCAGGCTGGTCTCAAACCTGTGAGCTCAGGGTAATCTACTGGCGTCAGCCTCCCAGAGTGCTAGGATTACAGGTGTGCATCACCACACCTGGCTGCTTTCCTTTATTTAAAAAAGAAATAATTACTCAGTGCAAAGAAGACACACCTTTCATGACTTCAGAACAGATACAAGTTCCAGAAGGAATCACTGGGGTAGAAACACACTCAGGGCAGGGCAGGGCAGGGAAAGGGGAGGTCTTTGGAATTTAGGTAAGGGGTGTATTCCCCAGCACCTCTGGACAGAGAGCTCACCCAACCAGACATTAGATATAATGTTTATGCTTACTGTTACTTCCCAGCTCTCCATTCTACATTCCCCTCACACATGGCTACCTTCAGTGCATTCGGAAGAGAACACTCTTAAGTCTGATCTTTGCTGGGGAGTATGCCCTTATTTTCTATTTCAAGACTTTTAGGAAATATGCCCCCCTAAACCTGGGGCATATTCTTCAATAAAACTACCTCTTCAGAGCCACCAACTATTTACAACTGCCTCAGGCTGAGATATAGAAGCAGCTGGCTTTTTCAACCTTAAAAATAGAGTGCTTGGTAACTTGGATTGCATTCTGCAGCAGACAGCCCCTTCCTGCCTCTCTAGGCTGAGTCACATTGGCCCCTTCCTGCCTCTCTAGGCTGAGTCACATTCACGGGTGCTGATGATGCCCTTGATGATGACTTTTGGCAAGACCACTTTGTAGGTAGTGTGGTGTTTTTCCAGGCATCAAATAGTTTTTCCATCTTTGTGTAATGGTAGCAGCCACTGACACTCAATACTTAGATTCAGTAATTCACCAGGGATAGCAAAAAATGTTGATAATTAACTTCTTCTATTGTTTTGTCTTCAGTTATTTGATGGAATACTTCCAAGAAGAGAAACTTGACCTTGTCAACTATTTGCTTACTTAATGGTACCGTTTACATAGAAAAAGCAGGATAAATGCCTAATGGTTTTGTCCGACAGTTTTCAAAATAAAGGGTTGGTTTCTAGCATCCTTCAGTGATGATTGTATTAATCACGGATCTCCAGAAAAACAGCCAAAAGGATGAATACAGATAGATGAGGGATTTATGATGGGAATTGTCTCTCATGGTTATGGAGGCCGAGGAGTCTCACAATGTGCTGCCAGCAAGCTTGAGCACTAGGAAAGCCAGTGGTATAATTCAGCCTGCCTCTGGAGGCCTAAGAACCAGGGAGATCAATGGTGTAACTCTGAGTCAGAGGTGAGGCCAAAGGCCAATGAACCTGGAGTGAGGGGTGCTGGTATAACTGTCAGAGTCCAAAGCTCCCAGAACCAGAAGCTCCAATGTCCAAGAGCAGGAGAAGATGTGTGTAATTTCCCTTTCATCAGACGCAGGGATCCTCTCACTTTAGTTTTCTTCCTAACTCTTTATAATTTGTAAGTTAAGAGAATATTAAGGCCAGTGGTGCCTTACACCTTTAATCCTAACCCTCTGGGAGGCTGAGGTGGAGAATCACTCGAGCTGGGGATTCAAGATCAGCCTGAGAAAGAGCAACATCCTATCTCTACTAAAAATGGAAAAATTAGCTAAGCATTGTGGTGGGTGCCTGTAATCGCAGCTACTCGGGAGGCTGAGACAGGAGGACCTTTTGAACCTTAGAGTTTGAGGTTGCTGTGAGCTGTGATGATACCATGGCTTTCTAACCAGGAACTCTGTCTCAAAATAAATAAATAAATAAATAAAATAAGGCAGTTGCTTCTAATGCAAATGGAAACTGAAACTAGTGAATGAGAAAGTTTTCACCTCCTGCACAAAGAAAAAAATGACAATGCAGTGACTTTTGAATGAAATGATATTCAATTGGATCATTGATTATTCTGAAGTTATTTTTGTTCTTTTATGTAAAAAATAGCCTTTATTTCATGAAATTGTTATGGTAACTGGTGGGTGTTTTGTTTTGGGTTTTCTTTAATAGTGGAAATTTTATTTTATTTTATTTTATTTTATCTTATCTTATTTTATTTTGTTTTATTTATTGAGACAGAGTCTCACTCTGTTGTCCTGGGTAGTGTGCCATGGCGTTACAGCACACAGCAACCACAAACTCTTGGGCTTAAGCAATTCTCTTACCACAGCCTCTCAAGAAGCTGGGACTTAGCCGGGCATTGTGGTGGGTGCCTGTAGTCCCAGCTACTCGGGAGCTGAGGCAAGAGAATCGCGTAAGCCCAGAAGTTAAGAGGTTGCTGTGAGCCGTGTGACGCCACGGCACTCTACCGAGGGCGGTACAGTAAGACTCTGTCTCTACAAAAAAAAAAAAAAAGAAACTGGGACTACAGGTGTCTGCCACAACACCAACTATTTTTTTAGAGACAGAGTGTCGTTGTGGCTCAGGCTAGTCTCAAACTCATGAGCTCAGGCAATCCACCAGCCTCAGCCTCCCAGAGCACTAGGATTACAGGAATGAGCCACCATGCCCAGCCTTACTTGGCAAATAAGTTCACAAAGCCACAAAGATGGGAGCTGAAGTCCTAAGGATTGTCCCATGAACAAATACTCAGAATAGAAGATAGTTCTGTTTTGCTCTAATGTCTGTTTGGCCCCATGACCAGGCCTGGCTCAGCAATTCTCAGTCTACTTAAGAAGCAGCTCACTTTGGTATAGTGCTGCACAAATTATTCTAAGACCAGACCACAGAAACAACTTAAATACCTATTAAAAAAAAATGGTTAAATATACCATAGAACTAGTGTTATCATGCAGCAGTTGAAAGAAATTATACTGGTTCAGTGCCTGTAGCTCAAGTGGCTAAGCGCCAACCACATACACCAGAGTTGGCTGGTCCGAATCCAGCCTGGGCCTGCCAAATAACAATGACAACTACAACCAAAAGATAGCCGGGCATTGTAGCGGGCACCTGTAGTCTCAGCTACTTGGGAGGCTGAGGCAGGAGAATGGCTTAAGCCCAAGAGTTGGAGGTTGCTGTGAGCTGTGATGCCACCGCACTCTACCCACGGTGACAGCTTGAGGCTTTGTGTCAAAAAAAGAAAGAAAGAAAGAAAGAAAGAAATGATATAAATGTGAGATGGGTAAATCTCTCCCTTACAAAGTGTTCTGTAAAAGGAGTGTATCAGTTAGCTGGTGATGCAAAACAAATTATGCCAACATGTAGCAGCTTAAGTGACAAACATTTATTGTCTCCCAGCTGGGGCCCAGGAATCAGGTGCAGCTTAATCTCTTAGGAGATGGTAATCAAGGTGCTGACCATAGCTACAATCATTTCCAGGCTCAGGTGAGCATGGGCTAGCTTCCCACTCTCCTGTGGCTGTTCTCAGGCCTAACTGCTGTTGGCTTGAGATAGCCATCTCTTACCAGGTAGCTTCTCCTCAGGGCTACTCACAACATGACAGCTTCCACGCAGGGGTGTGCAGCCTTTTTTATTTTCTCCTCTGCTGCACATTGGAAGAATAAGATTGTCCTGGGCCACACAGTAAATACAAAAACACTAACGAAAGCTGATGGGCAAAAGAAGAGGTCTGGGCATACTTTTCACAACACCCAATACGCAACACCACAGATAAACCCTTGCTTGTGGCGGGGTGTGGGGAGAGGAGAGAGAAGACAGAGGAGACGAGAGGAGAAGAGAGTTCAAATATGTGTGGGCACACAAGACAGAATCCAGAGTCTTTTCTAACCTGGAAGTAAGTTTCCAGCACTTTGCCCTCATCTGTTGAGTCATTGTGTGCCCCTCACATTCATTTACATTCACACAGACATCCATTCTCAGCAGCTTGTGAAGAGAGGGACCTAGAAAGCTACACAGCAAGCCAGTGGTTTCCCCTAGAGGGCAGTGGAATTTGGGAGTGGGGGAAGGCCAGGTGGGGTGAGGGACAGGTGTTAAAAGAAACTTTCCCATTTTCACTTTATTTGCACTATTTGAATTGTTTTTACCAGAATGTATTAAAGTATTACATGTATAATTGAAAATAAATAAAAATTCAGAAAAAGCCTCACTAGATTCAATGAAATATTCCCATTTGTTGTACCAAAACTTTTTTTTAAAGGAATGAAAATGTCATGATCACTGAAATGTTACTCTATTGATGAAAGAATATTATTAAGAAAGTTCATGGGGAAGAGGCAAGATGGCCAACTGAAGCCAGCTTTCAGCAGAGGCTCCTGTCCAGAGGGAGAAGTAATGAACAGAGCCAATCCAATAAAGCAGAAGATTGGGAGCTGAGCTGAGAGAGAGGAGATAGGTTCACATCACCCTTGCTGAGGCAAGCTGGGACTCCAAGGAAACAAATTTCAGAGGCGGGGAGTCACGGGGGTAGAGAAACTTGCCCAGTGTTGGAAAGAGCATAGGACCCATGCCACAGACCACCGGGGACTCCAGCACCCACCAGCACCCTACCCACTTCTGCTATCCCCAAGCACCACCCTCTAGCTCCCTGGCTCCCCACCTGGGTCCTGCAACCCATTCAGCCAGTGGTTGGTGGCTCTGCCCTCTGGCTCTGTGCCCACTCCTGCAACCCATACCCACAACCAGTAGCTGGAAGCTCCACCCTCCGACTCCCCAGGTGACCGGATGCGGGTGGCTCCTCCTCCTGCTCCTGGCCCAGCTCCTGCAACCTGAGACTGGCAGCCGGTGACAGTGCCCTCCAGCTCCCTGCCTGGCACCTGTGACTGGAACAGCAGTACCCCAGACCAGTGACACTACCCCTAACAGTGGCAGCACCACCCCTGAAAGTGGTGGCAGTTCCATGGTCCCTCCCACTAGGGTCAAATTTGGGAGAGATAGCTCCCCAAATCTGTGGTGCATGGAGGAAACCTGACCTGACCTGCAGGGGTTCCAAAGGTAGAGTATGGTCAAGGAAGAGGTATGGTCTCTGAGGGAAATAACCACATTCCTCCATGGTAACCCCCAGCTGGGTACAGACCCAGGTAGAATGCTCCCCAGTTTCCAATGATCATTGGAGAGAATCAGGCCTAAACTCCTCCCACCTGCAGGTCGCACATTGAGACGGCCTAATAGGGAAGGCATTGTCTCCTCTTTGACTTAGGTACAAATACCTGGTGTACTTGAGTATTAGAGAGAGCTGGGCTGCAGCCCTGTGGAGTAACCAGTGACTGGAGGTAACAGTGATGCAAAGTGGGAAAAGAGGCACCAGCCCACCTGGAATAATTCTTTTGTTGGGCCAGCCTTTCTGATTCCATGGATCACTGGAGCAAGTCACACTTGAGCTGCCATTGGAGCCCTGCTATCCAGTTTCTGGAGACCTTTTGAACTCCCCCACTTGATCTGTGTTTGTCCTGACTGGAACAATTGGTTTGGAACTCTTGATCTGGGCCGATCACCTGGGGACTCTTCAAGGTTATACCCTGGTTGTGTTATAGAGGGAAGGTCTGATTCTCCTCTCACAGTTATTGCCAGTGGGGAGCAGAGTGTCTTAATTGCTTATATTCCTCCACAGCTGAGATTTCAAACCAAAGTTACTGATCCACTAGAATAGGTCAGAGTCTAGCTAAATACAAGACAGACCCACCTAGCCCCATAATACCAAGTGGGTCTCCAGAGTCTCAGGCTATAGTACTGAATGGGACCTTAGTAAAAATGTAGGGGAAAAGCCACAGCACTGTGGTAAAGGGCTGGTTAATTACATCTCCAGGAGACCTCAATTTAATTTCACCTTACCAGCCTCTCTAAACAAATGGTGGAAAATAACCATGGGGTGGAATCAGTGGAAAAACTCAGGCAACATGAATAACCAGAGTAGATCAACTCCCCCAAGGAATGACAAAGGAGATGCAACAGAAGATCCCCTTCATAAACAAATGGCTGAGATGTCAGAAATTGAGTTCAGAATTTGGATAGCAAATAAAATTAACAGAATTGAAGTAAAATTGGAATTAGAAATTCAAAGAGTAATTCAAAAGTTGTCTCAAGAATTCAATGAATTCAAAGGTAAACTCACCAAAGATTCTGACAAATTGAGGCAAGAACTTGCATCCCTCAAAGACCTGAGAAATACAGTAGAATCCCTCAGTAATAGGAAGGAGCATGCAGAAGAAAGGATCTTGGACATCCAAGACAAAGCTTTTGAATGCTCCCAAATGCTCAAAGATGAAGAGAAATGGCGAGCAAAGATGGATCATTCCCTGAGAGAGTTGTGGGACCACTCCAAAGCAGCGAACATTCACCTTCCTGAAATTCCTGAAGGTGATGAGAATGATCTGAAAGGTACAGATGCTCTACTCCAAGAGATGTTAGAGGAAAACTTTCCAAACATGGCAAGAGATTCTGAAATTCAGATATCAGACAGTTTCAGAACCCCAGCACAACTCAATCCAAATAAACCATCCCCTGGACACATTGTAATTAAATTCGCCAAAGTTAATATGAAAGAGAAAATCCTGCAAGCAGCCAGATGTAAGAAAATCATAACCTACAAGGGGAAGAATATTAGAATGATTGCAGATCTTGAAACTTTTCAAGCCAGAAGAGGATGGTCATCAATCTTCAATCTCCTAAAACAAAACAACTTTCAGCCCAAGATTCTGTATCCTGCAAAACTGAGTTTCATTTATGATTGAGAAGTCAAATACTTTAATGACATACACATGTTGAAGAAATTTGCCATAACGAAACCAGCTCTTCAAGATATTCTCAGACCTATCCTCCATAATGACCGGCACAATGCTCTACCACCAAAGTAAAGTCACTCAGAAATTATTGATCAAAACCCAACTTCCACAGTGGTGAAAGGATTCAAAACATCCACTGGTCTTTCAAAAAATTTGACACCCAAAACACCACCACACTTATCAGTTAATCTCAGTTAATATGAATGGCTTAAATTGTCTGCTAAAGGGTCACAGGTTGGCTGACTGGATACAAAAACTCAGTCCAGATATCTGCTGCATACAAGAATCTAATCCTATCTTAAAGGATAAATATAGACTCAAGGTGAAGAGAAGGACATCTATAATGCAGGCAAATGGAAAACAGAAAAAAGCAGGCGTTGCAATTTTGTTTGCAGATACATTAGGCTTTAAGCCAACAAAAGTAAAGAAAGACAAGGATGGTCACTTCATATTTGTTAAGGGAAACACTCAACATGATGAGATGTCAATTATTAACATTTATGTGCCCAACCAAAATACGCCTCAATTTATAACCAAGACCCTAACAGACATGAACAATTTGATATCTTCCAGCACCATAATAGTTAGAGATGTTAATACCCCTCTGGCAGAGTTGGATAGATCCTCCATTAAGAAACTAAGCAAAGAAATTTTGGACATAAACTTTACCATAGAACAATTGAATTTAATAGACATCTATAGAACATCTCATTCGAACAAAATTGAATACACATTCTTCTCATCAGCCCATGGAACATCCTTCAAAATTGATAACATCTTAGGTCACAAGTCTAACCTTAGCAAATTTAAAAGAATAGAAATTATTCCTCACATTTTCTTAGAACATCGTGGAATAAAAGTTGAACTCACCAATAACAGGAATCCGCATACTCATACAAAGACATGGAAACGAAATAACCTTATGCTAAAAGATAGCTGGGTAAAATATGAGATTAAGAAGGAAATAACCAAGTTTTTTGAACAGAACGATAATGAAGACCTGAATTATCAGAACCTCTGGGATACTGCAAAGGTGGTCATAAGAGGAAAAGTTATAACGGTGCAAGCCTTCCTTAAGAGAATGGAAAGAGGAAGTCAACAACTTAATGAGACATCACAAGCAACTGGAAAAGGAAGAACACTTCAACCCCAAACCCAGCAGAAGAAAAGAAATAACCAAAATTAGAGCGGAACTAAATGACATTGAAAACAAGAATTATTTAAAAGATCAATGAATCAAAAAGTTGGTTTTTTTGAAAAGTTTAACAAAATTGATAAAACCTTGGCTAGCCTAACCATAAATAGAAAATTAAAATCCCTAATTTCATCAATCAGAAATGACAAAAGTGAAATAACAACAGACATCTCAGAAATTCAAAAAATTCTTAATGAATACTATAAAAAAATCTATTCTCAGAAATACAAAAATTTGAAAGAAATTGACCAATACTTGGAAGCATGCCACCTTCCTAGACTTAGCCAGAATGAAGTGAATGTTGAACAGGCCTATATCAAGTTCTGAAATAGCATCAACTATATGAAATCTCCCAAAAAAAGAAGAGTCCGGGATCAGGGATGGCTTCACATTGGAATTTTACCAAACCTTTTAAAGAGGATCTAGTACCTATATTACATAACCTTTTCCAAAGCATAGAAAAAGAAGGAATACTTCCCAACACATTCTATGAAGTGAATATTATCCTCTTCCCCAAACCAAGAAAAGACCCAACAAGAAAAGAAAATTATAGACCAATATCTTTAATGAATATAGATGCAAAAATATTCAATAAGATCCTAGGAATATAGTAGTGTCTCAGGTTACAAAATCAATACTCACAAATCTATAGCCTTTATATATACCAACAATAGTCAAGCTGAAAAAACAGTACAGGACTCTATTCATTTTACAGTAGTGCCAAAGAAGATGAAATATTTGAAAGTTTACCTAACGAAGGACATGAAAGATCTCTTTAAAGACAACTATGAAACTCTGAGAAAAGAAATAGCTGAAGATGTTAACAAATGGAAAAACATAACCATGCTCATGTCTGGGAAGAGGCAACATTGTTAAAATGTCCATACTACCCAAAGAAATATACAATTTTAATGCAATCCCTACCAAAGCACCACTGTCATACTTTAAAGACCTCAAAAAAATAATACTTCATTTTATATGGAATCAGGAAAAACCTTGATTAGCCAAGCCAGTACTGAGAAATAAAAACAAATCAGGAAGAATCACACTACCAGACCTCAGACTATACAATAAATTGATAGTGATCAAAACAGCATGGTACTGGCACAAAAACACAGGGGTAGATTTATGGAACAGAATAGAGAAGCAAGAGATGAACCCAGGTACTTACCATCGTTTCATCTTCAATGAGCCAATCAAAAACATTCAATGGGGAAAAGACTACCTATTTAACAAATGGTGCTGGGTGACCTGGCTGGTGACCTGTAGAAGACTGAAACTAGACCCACACCTTTCACCATTAACAAAGACTCTCACTGGATAAAAGATTTAAATTCAAGACATGAAACTATAAAAATACTAGAAGAAGGTGCAGGGAAAACACTTGAAGAAATTGGCCTGGGAGAATATTTTATGAGGAGGACCCTCCTGGGCAATTGAAGCAACACCAAAAATACATTACTGGGATCTGATCAAACTAAAAAGCTTCTGCACAGCCAAGAACACAGCAAGTAAAGCAAACAGCCCTCAGAATGGGAGAAAATATTTGCAGGTTATGTCTCTGACAAAGTTTTAATAGCCAGAATCCACAGACAACTCAAACATATTAGCAAGAAAAGAACAAGTGATCCCATCTCAGGCTGGGCAAGGGACTTGAATAGAAACTTCTCTGAAGAAGACAGGTGCACAGCCTACAGACATATGAAAAATTGCTCATAATCCTTAATCATCAGAGAAATGCAAATCAAAACTACTTTGAGGTATCATCTAACTCCAGTAAGATTAGCCCATATCACAAAATCCCAAGACCAGAGATGTTGGCATGGGTGTGGAGAAAAGGGAACACTTCTGCACTGCTGGTGGGAATGCAAACTAATACGTTCCTTTTAGAAAGATGTTTGGAGATCACTTAGGGATCTAAAAATAGACCTGCCATTCAATCCTGCAATTTCTCTACTAGGTATATATCCATAAGACCAAAAATCACTTTATAACAAAGATATTTGCACCAGAATGTTTAGTGCAAACCAATTCATAATTGCTAAGTTATGGAAGAAGCCCAAGTGCCCATTGACCCATGAATGGATTAATAAATTGTGGTATATGTACAACATAGAATATTATGCAGCCTTAAAAAAGATGGAGACTTTATCTCTTTTATGTTTACATGGATGGAGCTGGAACATATTCTTCTTAGCAAAATATCTCAAGAATGGAAGAAAAAGTACCCAATGTATTCAACTCTACTATGAAACCAATTTATAAACACCCACACTTCCATATGAATGCTATAACACAACTACAGCCCAAGATGAAGGGAAAAGAGGCGAGGGAGGGGCAGGGGAAGGAGAGGATGGGTGGAGGGAGGGTAATTGGTGGGACCACACCTATGGTGCATTTTACAAGGGTACATGTTAAATCTACTAAGTGTAGAATATAAACATCTTAATATAATATCTAAGAAAATGTGGTGAAGGCTGTGTTAACCAGTTTGATGAAAGTATTTCAAAATGTATATAAAACCAGCACATGTACCCCATAATTTTAATGTACACAGCTATGATTTAATTAAAAAAAAAAAAGAAAGAAAGTTCTTGGCTTACTATAGATAAGTCTTGTTAACAAACAAACATAAAAAATATTTGTAGCTTACAGTGTAGGCTACCCGTGACTGTAAAATAGACCAGTGGCTTTTAGATGGGAATTGAGGTTTCACGGAGCTCCCACGGGGACCTTCATGGTTTGTAGTGAGAGGTAGCAGGAAGCGTAGGGGACAAGGGGGGAAAAGCAGGAGATAAATGGACAGCCTACTTCACAAGCAAAATTTTCAGAAACATTTTGTTTTTTTGCATACACCAGATATGGAATTTGATGTTTCACTGATAGGCCTGGAGGCTCTTGGGGAAGAAAAGGCATTATTTTTAATATTTTTGGACCTTTACTGTGTGTCAGACTCTATGCTAAGGGCTTTACATTTAATCCTGACACCGCTGTGAAAAAGACACTGTAACTGCCTAATTTTTCAGATGAAAGCTCTGAGCGGAAGAGGGGTGGTATTGGCTCCACGTGGGTTACTTTGATTCAAACAGTTGTAATCCAAGGCCTTTGTTCTTGGCCCTTGCCAATGAGAAATGAGGCCTATTCCATGGGAGTCCAGTCTCTGGCCTGAAGAAAGTGACAATGGACACGTCTATCTCCATCAGTGGCTCCACAGAGTTGCAGCTCAAGGTTGTGGGGTCCAGCACTTCAGCAATGTCAGTGCCCAGGACAGAGGCCAGCTCTAGAGAACATATTTTATGTCATTACAGAGAGAGATCCCTGAGGCACCAAATAAGCAGTTGAATGTTTTCTTCATTATGGTCCCCAACCAAGACCAGGAAGTCCCGAATAAATAAGCCACAGGTGACCAGGCTGAGTTTGGAAACACAAAGAAGTATAGAAACCACTTAGGGGCATGGAGAGCAGAACAACAACAGCAAGTCAAAGTCAGAGACTTGAGAGGGGTCATTCTTTCTGCTCATGGAAAGAGTGGCATGCCATGGCAAAGATCACAGAGGAAAAGAATAAAAACCAGCACCACTGGCACAGGCTGAAAAGACACAGGGCAGACAGAAAGAAAGTACTTAACCACAAAGGGCAGCCAGTCCTTAGAAAGACTTCCCAGGCTGGAGAAAGAAACAGATGCCCGAGAATTAGTCAGGAGAAGGGAAAGCCCCATATGGAGAACACCTGGGTCTGTACCAGAGCCAAGGTCAACGTAAAGGCATGGCTGGGTCAGAGCTGCAGCCGGGATGCTAACCCAAGAGTGGTTTCCAGGAATTTAGAGGAAAATGGCTTTGGCTGCAAACTGAAATGCCTACAGTAGCTACAGGGGTAATAAAAGTAAATGAAGTGTGCTGGGCAAATAAAGGCCTTTACCTTCCCATCACCCTCAAGTATATATATATTTTACTGGAGGCTCTTGGGGAAGAAAAGGCATTATTTTAAATATTTTTGGATACTTAATGTGTGTCAGACTCTGTGCTAAGGGCAGATATTTGCATTCTGGTGCAAATATCTTTGTTATAAAGTCATTTTTGGTTTTCTGGATATATGCTTAATAGAGAAATTGCAGGATTGAATGGCAGGTCTATTTTTAGATCCTTAAGTAATCTCCAAATATTTTTCCAAAAGAAACATATTAGTTTGCACAGTGGCTCACGCCTATAATCCTCACACTCTGGGAGGCCAAGGCAGGTGGATTGCTTCAGTTCATGAGTCCAAGACCAGCCTGAGCAAGATCAAGACCCGTCTCTAAAATTAACCAGGTGTCATGGTGGCAGGTGCCTGAGGTCCCAGCTACATGGGAGGCTGAGGCAAGAGGATCACTTGTGCCCAGGAGTTTGAGGTTGCTGTGAGCTATGACACCATGGCACTCTACTGAGGTGATAAAGTGAGACTCTGTCTCAAAATAATAATAATAATAATAAAATAATTAGAAATTAAGTGAGTTAAATAAAGAATATAATGTCATATATAAATTCTAGTCAGGTTTTGCCACCAAATGAGATAGTTGCAAACTTATTTTAAAAATTGAATTTTGAATCATACAGATTTTAGAATTATTGGTAAGAAACTGTGGCCCTATTATTAGGGGGAAACAGATAAATTGTTACCAGAACCTTGGCACCCATCCTTAAGGCCCCATCAGAAGAAGAAGAAGAAGAAGTGGTTTGAGAAAAAGAAAAGAGAAATTTATTACTTTGCTGGCAAAGGAGGAAAACCGCAGGCTACGTGACCTCCTCGGAGGCCCACCCAGACTCAGTCTCTCCACTTGTGCCAGCCAGGCCCAGACCTGCTGGTCAACGTGCTGCAGTGCAAAGATCCAAAGATACCCCCTGCCCCTCCTGATTTCTGGCCTGAGGCAGGGGTGCGGGTCTCAGTTCCCTAAAAGAATGAGGGAAGTTTTAAAGAGAAACTATTTAGGAGGCTTTTTCAGGCCTTTCCCTGTATTACATATTCCCTACTCTTAATTTTACATCTACGGGAGGGGTGACTAGCTTATTACAAAGTGAGGAATGGATACACACTCTATCAATTCATGTTGTGTACCTGATGACCTCTACTCTTTGGACAGTAGTTTTGTATCTTCACTAACTAGGGACATCCCTGTTACCTTTGCTTTGGCCTCTGGGGAGAGGCAGTGCTTTGCCCTTTACTGACTGATCGCCTCGTACCAGGGACAGGCCCTCCCTTAATTCCCCAAGCAAAGCTGGCAAGCTGGCAGGAAGTTTTGCTCAGTGAGTCATTCCAACTGCTGTACCCAAGCCCTGCGGGCTGTTGTTATCCTGAGCTCCAGCTCTCAGGACAATTACCAGTAAGGGCAGCCCACATCAGTGCTGACATTTCAGATTATCCAGTATTAGGGAGCGTATCCACCACCCACTGCACCAAGCCCAGGTCACTTTTGTAGAGCCCAGAGGAAGAAGAGGCATAACCCTCCTGGAGCTTTGGGGCCCCTACTCCTAGTTCTCTGTAAGCTATTCCACAAAGAAGAACCTATACATAACCCTAAATGAGAAAACCAGCCAGGACACAAATCTCAGTCCAAGTATAGAAAATAATCCTCTCTTCTGTGGAAAAAGAAAGCTGCAGAAACTTGGCTTTGCAGCTGCCAGACACACAAGATTCACATGACAAAACAAAGCTCTGGGTTTCCCTTCCCAGCCTGCCTACTGTCCCTCGACTCCGGTGACTTCACTACCTCTCTGGGTCTCTAGGGGTAGGAGTGTCCCAAACAACATACCCAAAGCAAACAGAAGTCTCTTCTTCCAGTGAAGATTACTGTTGAAAATCTCATTAAAGGGCTTCTCCCATTTCTGCACCGTTCATAAAGATCAGCAAACCTCCCAGAAATGGTCTGGGCAGGAAAAAAACCTTTTTAAAATCAGCATACAATCTCAACACATTGTGTGTGTGTGTGTGTGTGTGTGTGTGTGTGTGTGTGCGCGCGCGCCCTGCACACAGATGTGTACTACATTGTAATTAGTACACATCCGTGTACTAATTAACACGTCCTCTGTGGGCTGATATGTGTATTATACCACGAATATCTTATTGCCCAGTGGTCCTCAAAAATCTTTCACTTGATAGTTTTAGCATCCATAGATGGTCCTTGCCCAAACTATTGTAATGGTGGTGGCAAAATGGTGATTTTTCTAAGTCTATAATTTCTACATTTCTTAGGCTGCAGCCCTCAAAAGCAGAGAGCTCCCTTCCATTGCCGTCTTTAATTTGAGGGTCACTATGGACCCATGGCTTCTTTTCTGATTCAAGGTAATAGAATCTATTACCATCATTATTCCTTTTTATGTTGAACTTGTTGCCAATTTAGCCAGTGGGGAAAAAACTTCAAGCCAGCTCTTGGGTGCTTTTGACGCGTCCCCCTTAATTTTGAACATGTCCTCACTTTTGTACACAATGTGTCCAATTCACTATGTATTTCCCCTATCCCAGACTTGGAATCAGCCATTTCTCCAAAGGATCTGTGTTCCTTCCAATGGGTAATGGTATTTAGAAATCAGTCTGTGGGTAGGAGATGTGTCCACTGTTAGTAGAATCGTATTGCCTCTAGGCTTTTTCAGGAGACAGAACTATGAAATGGAAATTTTGAAGAATAATGAGTTAATACCAATAACCTTAATTCCAAGGTCGCCCTAAAAGAAGAAAATGAGGCAAAGTATGGTTTATTTGGGCCAAGTTTGAGAACTGCAAGCCTGGGAGTTTTCCTGAATATGCTTAGCAGCAGTTACAAGCTGGTTTTTTTAATTTATTTTATTTATTTATTTATTTTTATTGTTTGGGATTCATTGAGGGTACAAAGAATTAGATTTACTGATTGCATTTGTTAGGTAAAGTCCCTCTTATAATTGTGGCCCACCCCCAAAAGATGTGTCACACACCGTGACCCCCCATCCTGCTCTCTCCTCCCCTCTCCCCACTTGCTCGTTCCCCCATCTCCCCCCTTGTATTAGGTCATCTACTGCCTTCCTAATAGAATAGAGTACATTGAATTCTTGCTTCTCCATTCTTGTGATGCTTTACTAAAAAGAATGTGTTCCACTTCCATCCAGGTTAATACAAAAGCCTCAATGCCCACCAACCCAGCAAGCTATACCATGGAATAGATTAACATATACCATAGAACACTACTCAGCCATTAAAAAAGATGGAGAGTTGACATCTTTTGTATTAACCTGTTGTTTAGCAGGCCCAGGCTGGGCTCGAACCTGCCAGCTTTGGTGTATGTGGCTGGCACCCTTACTCATTGAGCTATGGACACCAAGCCAAGCATAGTATTTTAAAATGGGTAGGAGAGATGGCTTAGGTTTTTTTGAGACAGACTCTCACTCTGCTGCCCCAGGCTACTGTGTGGTGGCCTCAGCCTAACTCACAGCAACCTCAGACTCTTGGGTTCAAATGTTCAAGTGACCCTCCTGCCTTAGCTTCCCAAGTAGCTGGAACAACAACGGCCTGCCACAATGCCAGGCTAATTTTTCTATTTTTATTTTTTTTTATTATTTTTATTTTTATTTTTTTAATTTTTCTATTTTTAGTAGAGACAGGTCTTGCTCTTGTTCAGGCTGGTCTCCAACTCCAAAACTCAAGTGATTTTCCTGCCTTGGCCTCCCAGAGAGGTAGGATTACAGGCATAAGCCATAGTCCCCTAACCCCCCTTTTTGTATTTGATTAGGTTGACTGGTGGTTTGTCTACTTGTTTGTTTTTTTCTTTTTTGAGACAGAGCCACTTAAGCTACAGGTGCCAACCTATTACTGCTTCTTTTTATTATTGTTTTTATGATTATTTTGAGAGGAGATCTCGGGATGTTGCTAAGTGGCCCAGACTGGCCCTACACTCTTAGGCTCAAGAGATCCTCCTGCCTCAGCCTCCTGAGTACTTGGGACTCTAGGCATGTACCACCACACCTGACTACTTCTTTTCGCAATGTCCAGAATTCATCTACAAAAAAAATTTCCCTCATTATTTATACTGAGAGAGGATACCTAGAAAAAGTGAGGTCTAAGAGAACAGAGGTCTTCTAAAGGAGACCCCAAGGATATATTGTGAGGTCCTCCCCATGGTGACTCAGCTCTTAGAAATTTGTAGAAACTTAACTTCCTGGGACCTGGAAACTAACACTTGCTTCTGCTTCTGTAAAAGCTCACAGTTCTGTGAAAGCCCAACCCGCTTCTCCAGCTTGATTCAAACTGACCAGTGAGAAAGGTACCCCTGGGATGGAACTTTTTGACTGGAGACAAAAAGGAGAAGACTGAGCCAGTCGGGGAACGTGGCCATTTTGGGACTCTGAGTCTGCTGCTGCTCCACTGGCTGAAATAAAGCCCTTCCTCTTTTTTTAACTTTAGAGCTTTAATGGGGAAAATAAGTATTTTAATTTAGATAAAATTTGCATCTGTAAGTCCCACATGTAATCCTCTCAGGGACAATGGCTGAGCATAGCCCTTTGTTTCTTAAGCCCTTCCTCTTTTAAACACAGTGTTTGAGTGTTCTTTCTCTCCATTGGACCTTGTCTTCCTGCAACATTTCTTGTTCCCTGACCTGGAATGAGACCACCTGGGAAAGAACAGGCTCAGATGCAACTGGTTGTTGCTACCAACCCTCTTAACACCTAAGAGGGGGCCCCTGATCTGCCTGGGTGAAGTGAACCAGTGAGCATGCCAGGGATGGCAGTTTCATATCCCTGTGTGGAGGCCTCGACTGGGTGGAGAAGGGACCTCCTTGCTGGGTCTTCAAGGACTCAAACTCTGGCAGGAACTGGCACCTGCACTGGGAGATGTCTAAGGCAAGGTAGGACCAGTCAGAGCCCTCTTGTGTATGAATGGAAGGGTGGATCAACCCCTGGCATTAGATTGCCTGCAGGCCTGGTGGGAGGTATATGAAAGAGTGTGGGTGTGGTGTAACTGAGACGGACACCAAGGGTGGAGTTCTGACTTCCTCTTGCAGGGCCAAGGAGAGTGTTAGTTTCCAACCACAGTACTACAGAACACTTTGTACAGCGAAGTGGCAGTTTGAGCTGGAAACCGAGGCTGCCCAGGTTAGGAAATGGGTTGGAATTGTGTGCATGTGAGTGCTTGGAGACTGGCTGAAATTGGTAACAATAGGCAGGACTCCATCCCCCCATCACAGGGCAAAACGATTGTGTGACTGCCCCATTCACATCCCCATTTTTACCCCATCTGTGACATGTTTGTGCTTTGTCTGAGGGAAGGAAATGGGAAATACTCAGAGGAACCCTGCCACTTTGGGAACTATGCTGAAGGGTTTTAAGAAAGGGTTTACAGAAGACTAGGCAGTAACTATGTATCTGGGGAGATTGAGAACTTTGTGTGAGCAGTAATGACTCAAGTGCATTGTTGTTGAGGTGACTGTGGTATCCTTTGAGATGATATTAGTTTTAAACCTGTTATTAAAGCTCAAATGTTCAAAGATTATAAAACTGCCACCTCTGATATTTTTAAATTTGCTAGATTCAACTGTGAGCTTATGTTTTTCATTTTAAGCCTCTGAATTCTGAGGTCTAAGGCAGTAGCTATGGTGAGGCCTAAGGGACATGTTCCCCATATTAGGCCACCAGCTTCCTGGCACAGTCTAGTCCACATGGCTCCTTCTTCCCTGCTCCAAATTTGCCCCCTGGTTATTCTGAGAGAAAATGGCTGTTCTAGTTTTCTGCTTTCTGTCTTGAACTCTGTGCCTGGTAAACGAATTAAGAACACAGGTCATATCTTTTTTTTTTTTTTTTATTGTTGGGGATTCATTGAGGGTACAATAAGCCAGTTACACTGATTGCAATTATTAGGTAAAGTCCCTCGTGCAATCATGTCTTGCCCCCATAAAGTGTGACACACACTAAGGCCCCACCCCCCTCCCTCCATCCCTCCTTCTGCTTCCCCTCCCATAACCTTCATTGTCATTAATTGTCCTCATATAAAGATTGAGTACATAGGATTCATGCTTCTCCATTCTTGTGATGCTTTACTAAGAATAATGTCTTCCACTTCCATCCAGGTTAATACGAAGGATGTAAAGTCTCCATTTTTTTTAATGGCTGAATAGTAATCCATGGCATACATATACCACAGCTTGTTAATCCATTCCTGGGTTGGTGGGCATTTAGGCTGTTTCCACATTTTGGCGATTGTAAATTGAGCTGCAATAAACAGTCTAGTACAAGTGTCCTTATGATAAAAGGATTTTTTTCCTTCTGGGTAGATGCCCAGTAATGGGATTGCAGGATCAAATGGGAGGTCTAGCTTGAGTGCTTTGAGGTTTCTCCATACTTCCTTCCAGAAAGGTTGTACTAGTTTGCAGTCCCACCAGCAGTGTAAAAGTGTTCCCTTCTCTCCACATCCACGCCAGCATCTGCAGTTTTGAGATTTTGTGATGTGGGCCATTCTCACTGGGGTTAGATGATATCTCAGGGATGTTTTGATTTGCATTTCTCTAATATATAGAGATGATGAACATTTTTTCATGTGTTTGTTAGCCATTCGTCTGTCGTCTTTAGAGAAAGTTCTATTCATGTCTCTTGCCCATTGATATAAGGGATTGTTGGCTTTTTTCATGTGGATTAATTTGAGTTCTCTATAGATCCTGGTTATCAAGCTTTTGTCTGATTGAAAATATGCAAATATCCTTTCCCATTGTGTAGGTTGTCTCTTTGCTTTGGTTATTGTCTCCTTAGCTGTACAGAAGCTTTTCAGTTTAATGAAGTCCCATTTGTTTATTTTTGTTGTTGTTGCAATTGCCATGGCAGTCTTCTTCATGAAGTCTTCCCCCAGGCCAATATCTTCCAGTGTTTTTCCTATGCTTTCTTGGAGGATTTTTATTGTTTCATGCCTTAAATTTAAGTCCTTTATCCATCTTGAATCAATTTTTGTGAGTGGGGAGAGGTGTGGGTCCAGTTTCAGTGTTTTACATGTAGACATCGAATTCTCCCAACACCATTTATTGAATAGGGAGTCTTTCCCCCAAGGTAAGTTCTTGTTTGGTTTATCGAAGATTAGGTGGTTGTAAAATGTTAGTTTCATTTCTTGGTTTTCAATTCGATTCCAAGTGTCTATGTCTCTGTTTTTGTGCCAGTACCATGCTGTCTTGAGCACTATGGCTTTGTAGTACAGACTAAAATCTGGTATGCTGATGCCCCCAGCTTTATTTTTGTTACTAAGAACTGCCTTAGCTATACAGGGTTTTTTCCGATTCCATACAAAACACAGAATCATTTTTTCCAAATCTTGAATGTACGATGTAGGTACTTTGATAGGAATGGCATTGAATAGGTAGATTGCTTTGGGAAGTATAGACATTTTAACAATGTTGATTCTTCCCATCCATGAGCATGGTGTGTTCTTCCATTTGTTAATATCCTCTGCTATTTCCTTTCTGAGGAGTTCATAGTTTTCTTTATAGAGGTCCTTCACCTCCTTCGTTAGGTATATTCCTAGGTATTTCATTTTCTTTGAAACTATGGTGAAGGGAGTTGTGTCCTTAATTAGCCTCTTATCTTGACTGTTATTGGTGTATACAAAGGCTACTGACTTGTGGACATTGATTTTATATCCTGAAACATTACTGTATTTTTTGATGACTTCTAGGAGTCTTGTGGTTGAGTCTTTGGGGTTCTCTAAGTATAAGATCATGTCGTCAGCAAAGAGGGAGAGTTTGACCTCCTCTGCTCCCATTTGGATTCCCTTTATTTCCTTGTCTTGCCTAACTGTATTGGCTAGAACTTCCAGCACTATGTTGAATAGTAAAGGTGACAGAGGACAACCTTGTCTGGTTCCAGTTCTAAGAGGAAAAGCTTTCAGTTTTATTCCATTCAGTACAATATTGGCTGTGGGTTTGTCATAGATAGCTTCAATCAGTTTTAGAAATGTGCCACCTATGCCTATACTCTTCAGTGTTCTAATTAGAAAAGGATGCTGGATTTTATCAAATGCTTTCTCTGCATCTATTGAGAGGATCATGTGATCTTTATTTTTGCCTCTGTTAATATGGTGGATAACGTTTATAGACTTGCGTATGTTAAACCAGCCTTGCATCCCTGGGATGAAGCCTACTTGATCATGATGAATGACTTTTTTGATGATAAGCTGTAATCTATTGGCTAGGATTTTGTTGAGAATTTTTCCATCTATATTCATGAGTGAGATTGGTCTGAAATTCTCCTTTTTTTTTTGCACCTTTTCCTGGTTTTGGTATCAGGTTGATGTTTGCTTCAGAGAATGTGTGGGGGAAGATTCCTTCTTCGTCAATTTTTTGGAATAATTTCTGTAGTACAGGAATAAGCTCTTCCTTGAAGGTTTGATAGAATTCTGGAGTGAAGCCATCTGGACCAGGGCATTTTTTGGTGGAAGATTTTTTATTCTTTCTTTGATCTCAGTACTTGAAATTGGTCTGTTCAGGAGCTCTATTTCTTCCTGACTGAGTCTAGGGAGAGGGTGTGATTCCAAATATTGATCCATTTCCTTCACATTGTCAAATTTCTGGGCATAGAGTTTCTGGTAGTATTCAGAGATGATCTCTTGTATCTCTGTGGGATCAGTTGTTATTTCCCCTTTATCATTTCTGATTGAGGTTACTAGAGATTTTACTTTTCTATTCCTCGTTAGTCTGGCCAATGGTTTATCTATTTTATTTATTTTTTCAAAAAACCAACTCCTTGTTTCATTAATTTTCTGAATGATTCTTTTGTTTTCAATTTCATTGATCTCTGATTTGATTTTGGATATTTCTTTTCTTCTACTGAGTTTAGGCTTAGATTGCTCTTCTTTTTCCAATTCCATAAGATCTCTTGTGAGATTGTTGATGTGCTCTCTTTCTGTTTCTCGAATGTAGGCATCTAAAGCGATGAATTTTCCTCTCAAACCTGCTTTTGCAGTATCCCACAGGTTTTGGTAGCTTGTGTCTTCATTGTTGTTATGCTCAAGGAAGTTGATGATTTCCTGTTTTATTTCTTCCTGCACCCATCTGTTATTCAACAGAGGATTGTTTAGTTTCCATGCCTTTGGGTGGGGTCGAGCATTTTTGTTAGAGTTGAGTTCCACCTTTAGTGCCTTATGGTCTGAGAAGATACAAGGTAAAATTTCAATTCTTTTGATTCTGTTGATATTTGTTTTGTGTCCCAGGATATGATCAATTTTGGAGAATGTTCCATGGAGTGATGAGAAGAATGTATATTCTTTATCTTTGGGGTGGAGTGTTCTATATGCGTCTATCAAGCACAGTTGTTCTAGGGTCTCATTTAAATCTCTTATATCTTTGTTTAATTTCTGTTTAGAGGATCTGTCCAGCTCTGTAAGAGGAGTGTTAAAGTCCCCTTTTATTATGGTATTATCAGATATCATATTGCTCAGACTGAGTAAGGTCTGCTTCAAGAATCTGGGAGCATTTAAATTGGGTGCATAAATATTTAGAATTGAAATGTCTTCTTGTTGTAGTTTTCCCTTGACCAATATAAAGTGACCATCTTTGTCTTTTTTGACTTTAGTTGCTTTAAATCCACATGTATCTGAAAATAAGATTGCAACTCCTCTTTTCTTCTGAATTCCATTTGCCTGAAAAATTGTCTTCCAACCCTTGACTCGGAGCTTTAATTTGTCTTTTGAAGCCAGGTGTGTTTCTTGCAGACAGCAAATGGGTGGCTTGTGTTTTTTAATCCAGTCAGCCAATCTATGTCTCTTCAGTGGGGAATTCAAGCCATTAACATTTATTGAGATAATTGATAAGTGTGGTAGTATTCTATTCGTCTTATTTGGTGAGAGTCCATTGCTTAGTTTTATCTTTTGCATCAGTGTGGAGGTTAGGTTCTGTCCTTTGATTTCTGAGTTCTTACTTTGCTGCTGATCCATTGTGGTGGTCAGTGTGCAGAACAGGTTGAAGTATTTCCTGTAGAGCTGGTCTTGTTGTGGCGAATTTCCTCAATGTTTGTATATCCATAAATGATTTGATTTCTCCATCAATTTTTAAGCTTAGCTTAGCAGGGTACAGAATTCTGGGCTGGAAATTGTTCTGTTTAAGTAGATTAAAGGTAGATGACCATTGTCTTCTTGCTTGGAAAGTTTCATTAGAGAAGTCTGCGGTCACTGTGATGGATTTGCCCCTGTAGGTCAACTGGCGCTTACTCCTGGCAGCTTGCAGAATCTTTTCTTTTGTCTTGACTTTGGACAGGTTCATCACAATGTGTCTTGGAGAAGCTCGGTTAGAGTTGAGGCGACCTGGGGTCCGATATCCCTCTGAAAGCAGTGTGTCAGAAACTTTGGTGATGTTTGGGAAATTTCCTTTTATAATATTCTCTAGTATGGCTTCCATTCCTCTGGGGCATTCTTCTTCCCCTTCTGGAATTCCTATAACTCGTATGTTGGAACACTTCATAAAGTCCTATAATTCTGACAGTGAACGTTCTGCTTTCTCTCTCTTCTTTTCTGCCTCTTTTACTATCTGAGTTATCTCAAAAACTTTGTCTTCTACCTCTGAAATTCTTTCTTCTGCATGGTCTAACCTGTTGCTGATACTTTCCATTGCATCTTTAAGTTCCCTGATTGACTGTTTCATTTCCTTCAGCTCTGCTATATCCTTTTTATATTCTTCATATCGTTCATCTCTGATTTGATTCTGTTTTTGGATTTCCTTTTGGTTATTTTCCACTTTATTAGCAGTTTCCTTCATTGTTTCCATCATTTCTTTCATTGTTTTCAACATGTGTATTCTAAATTCCCTTTCTGTCATTCCTAACATTTCTGTATAGGTGGAATCCTCTGCAGTAGCTACCTCATGGTCCCTTGGCGGGGTTGTTCTGGACTGGTTCTTCATGTTGCCTGGAGTTTTCTGCTGATTCTTCCTCATGAGTGATTTCTTTTATCTGTTTCCTTGCCCTAATTTTCCTTTCACTTCCTCTTGCTCTTTAAGTTCTTGTGCCTGTGGACTAAGGGTTATAGGACCAGAAGGGTGAGAAGGTTGAAAAGCAAAAAAGGGATGAAAGAAAGGAGGACCGAGTGATAAGAAAAAAAAGAAAGATAGAGAAAGGAGAGGGGGTGGGGATAAGGAATATTGACAAAAAGAAGAGAGGCACAGAAAGAGGGAGACAGGGCAATATAGGTGTACAGTAGGGTACTTTGACACAACCTTAAAAAACCCCACCTTCTGGGGATGCCCAGTTGGGTGGTTCCCTTGAGGTCAGCAGCTCTTTGCTAACCTGATTAGACACAGTACCCCACCTCCACCAAGTAGGGAGGAAAGACAAAAATGCTATAAATCAAACCAAAACAAGCAAACAGAAAACTTTACAGGGATAAAATTGGGTGAAAAACCAAATGATAGCAGTAGAAACACTAGCAAAAATGAAGTTGTAGTTATTAAAAAGGCAGCAATGGGAAATTATAATTAAACTAGAAAAATTGAGAAAGAAAAAGGGATCTGTATGGAAAAGATTGAAATTAAAAAACAAAAGAACATCAACAACGTCAAAATAAACAAACAAAAAAAAAAACAACCAAACAAAAAAAAAGAAAAAAATACACAACCAAAAACAAAGCAGTTTGTATATGTTATTGAATATTGTCTGGGCAACACGTGGTCTTCTGGGGTATGAGATGTTAGTCACAGTTCTGATACGACTGGAGGCTGCTGATTTCTCAAACCCCAGCGGGTAGACACCCTAAATCTCTCTTCAGCCCACTTAAAAGGCACTTTGAACTTGTAAACTTGCTGAGCAGAAGCTTTCCCAGCTTTCTCGCTGGAATCACTGCTGAAGTGGCTATCCACTTACCCAGTGTGCCAAAACCGGTCTCACTCTGCCCCTGAGGGTTAGGGCTGCAAGGCGGCTCAGACCCCACCCTTAGGCTACTTGGTTGCTGGGTTACCAGCTCCCACCCGTTTCTAGCTCTGCGACCCTGAGGGCGGAGCTTGCTGGGGCAGATCACTGACAATGGTTCCGTGTGACCCACCGCCAAACACTATTAGCTCCGTCTGGCTCAGCGGCTCAGACTGGGGCCCTAGACAACGGCCAAAGTTCTCCGCACTCCCGCTCAGGCCTTCCCCAAGGCAGTTCAACTCAGTGCCAAGTCCAAGGACATCAAAACAGTTCACAGGTAAGGCCTTTCTGGTTTGCAGTCTCGCTGCTACTGAACTTACAGTTGTGGGCGGGTTTAGATGGATTGAACACACGCGACCACTTGCCGGTTTTCCACTGTTTTAGTCCTCCTTTTGGGGTCCAGAAGTCTCTCGCTGACTCCCTGTATCCTCATAGGAGTGATGATAGGCAGTTCCCACCAGCCAGAGATGCCTGGAGTCCTATCTCCCCAGACTCACGGTGCCCAGATGCAAGGAAGCTGTTACTCGGCTGCCATCTTGCTCCACCTCTCTCCACAGGTCATATCTTTTGTGGCCATCTTTGATGCCATGTGGCCGTGTGAGACTTATGGGGACAATGAAAAGACATCAGAAATGATGCCTATGTTGTGATTTCAGAACATTTTTCAGTAATTTAAAACCTTCAAGTCATGTTATATTCCATGAAATATCTCTCATTTGTAAAATGTAATAATTTGGTTGTTTAGATTGTTTGGGAAACTGAGTCTTTGTCAAAGAATCAGATTTTTCTCTTTTAAACCTTATAATTGTCAGTTTAGCCAAGTGAATAATTAACTTCATAGTAAACTGTGATCCTATTTTGTGAAAAGTAGCTTTTTGAGAGTAAGAAAAATTAGACAGAAAGACAAATGGCATTGTGTCAGATAGGATCTTGTGTGGTAAATTTTGTCTTGAAACAGAATGGTTATTTAAGAAAATGAAAGTCAGGGCAAATCAGAAGGTTTAGAATGTTTGTAAATTGTGCAGGCTCATAAAAGTAAATTTGTGAAGAAATCTGCATGTGATCTAGTTGACTATGTATTGCCTTTAGAATCTTTTGGCTTGTAATCCTGTTTGAACAAATGTTTTACACCTTTGATATTTGACAAATCTTCCAAAATCAAAACTCCAAATTTGGTCATTTTGAAATATTAAGACCACTGAAAGTCTGAGAAAGACATACTATCTTAGTGAATATTGTCAGTAATAATTTTAATTCATCTCAGAAAGTGTTTTTGTAACTGGCCAAGTTCAAAGTTTGTCTTTCAAAGAAAGTAGTAGAAAAGGCTGGCAAGTTCTCTTGAATTCAAATTTCTGATGACTTTGGAGATTAAATGCCATCGGACTAGAAGCAAACTTTGGCACTTTAATTAGAAAGCTGACATGTCCGTGATTATTGCTAACCTAACTTCACACAGAACAGAAATCAGTTACATGGAATCGATCTTTTTGTTTGAAACATTGCTGAGTCTTTCTGTGTTCTGTTTTCCAAAAGTCAAGAAAACCATTTTCTATCTTTTAAACTATTTGTAGCTTTCAGCAATGTATGTACTTATGATCAAAATTTAAAACATTTATTTTTTCTCTCTCCTTGGTTTCTCCAGAATTTGAAAACCATTTGTAAGTATTCTTAATTTCTGATATACAGTTACTTGTATAAGTTCAATAAGAATCTGTTTTGTTCTATAGGACACAATGAAAGACACTGGTTATTTTACCAAGGCTTTGACTGAAATAGTTTCTCAGAGGTGTCCAGACTGTGTTAAGGAATTAAGATTGACTTTTTTAAGGCCAAGAAAAAAGCCTGTTGGAAAGAATGGCCAGATTCCTCATCAATAACATTTCCTCATCTGCAGTAAGTAAAGAATGTCACTTTCTGACAGATCCATTTGCTTTAGCACCTCAAAAGAAGAGGATTTTACCCAATGTATACAGGTATTTAATGGCACAGATGAAACCTGGTCTCATGGAAGGCTTTCAAGTCTAACCTGAGATCCTTATAAAAGGTTCAAGCAAAGCCAATTTTAAAAGAAAGAAAAACCAGATGACTAATAATTATTCTTGCTGCACTTTGTGCAAATAATCAGATCCACTATACTGAAAGTACAGTTTATATTGGCAATTAAACTGCTATCATTTTTTTAGTGAAGTGAAAAATAGAGAGAGAAAAATGGTAAAAGGAAAAAAAAAAACACAGCCCACCTGTATTAGATCCTAGCCTTGTCTGCAATGCCAGCTAATAAAATGAGACATAGCTGTTTAACTAAACTGATCGGTTCAATGGGACTAAGACATTGGACAAAGAATATAGAATTATATGCAGTAGTTATGTTTTCTCTGAAGCCTTAAGGCTCGACAAAGGTTGCCTGTTGGCCACACTGGAAAAATTTGTGCAGCATTAAATGCTATCTGCTGTGTCTATGTAGATACCTCAGGAAAAATTGGAACCTGAATAAAATTTTCCAGTAAATGGTGTGGCTGCAACACAGACTCATAAGTGGCCCCACACTCATCTGATGTTCAGGAATATTCACTTAAATTGCCGAGAACTTTGGATCAGTTCTGTAGGGACTCTTAAAACTAGGTATCGTCTTAAGAACTGTGCTAAGACTATAAATAAGAATATTAATGTTCTTGGCTCGGCCCTTGTAGCTCAGTGGTTAGGACACTGGCCACATACACAGGGGCTGGCAGGTTTGAACATGGCCTGGGCCTGCTAAACAACAATGACAACTATAACAACAAAAAAATAGCTCCTATAGTTCCAGCTACTTGGGAGGCTGAGGCAAGAAAATCGCTTAAGCCCAAGAGTTTGAGGTTGCTGTGAGCTGGATGCCACAGCACTCTACCAAGGGTGACGTAATGAGACTCTGTCTCAAAAAAAAAAAAAAATACTAATGTTCTCATTGTGTGAACCTTAGCCTCGAAATCCAGAACTTGTAGATATTGGTAGGTGACTGCTAAATGGTTTAATTCTCTTACCCTGGACCCAACTTTGACTTCATCTCTGTGAGTGTAGGAAAGCCTGAAAGCCACAAACATATGCAAGATGGCTGAGGTCATGCAGAAGCCAGGTGAAAGCCCTGGGGATTTCTATGAAAGACTGTGTGAAACACACAGATGAGCTAAACCATTGTTTGAAGCCACAAAGGAGGGAGAAAAGGGCCAATGAAGTAGAAATCAAACTAACCAAAGCCTTCAAGAGGCTAAGGGAAAAACTGCAGGCAGCCCTGGTGCTAGGCCTCCCTGACCTGTCCAAGCCTTTTGAACTGTATGTACCAGAAAGAAATATAACAGCTGGAGGGGGGAGGGGGGTTTGCCTGTAGCTCAGTGGTTAGGGCGCCAGCCACATGCACCAGGGCTGGTGGGTTCGAACCCAGCCCAGGCCTGCTGAACAACAACAATAACAAAAAATACCCAGGCATTGTGGTGGGTGCCTGTACTCCCAGCTACTCGGGAGGTTGAGGGAAGAGAATCACTTGAGCCCAAGAGTTTGAGGTTGTTGGGAGCTATGAGGCTATAGCACTCTACAAAGGGTGATAAAGTGAGACTCTGTCTCAATAAAAAAGAAAGAAAGAAATAGAACAGGAAGGAATGCTTGCTCACCCAGTATGTAGAATCCTTGGTAAAATCCATTGTTTGTCTCTCTAAGCAACTTGACAGGGTCTCAAAAGGATGGCCCCTGTGCCTAAGAATACTTGCAAACACTGCTATGCTTGTGCAAGAGGCTGATAAGTTGACTTTGGGACAAAACTCAAGAGTCTGGGTACCATATGCAGTGGTCACTCTTATGAACACCAAAGGGCACCACTATGAATCGGTTAACCAATTCATGCCTCACCAAATATCAAAGCTTACTGTGTAAAAATCCAAGGTTAGTTATAGAGGTTGTATGCATGAGGCCACGAACTTAGGATAGGGGAAAAAAAGCTTCTGGGGAGATAGTTCTACATTCCCCTATTGGCTACTCTTACCAAGAAAGTCAGCCAGGATTGTGTGACATGCAACCAACACAATGCTAAACAGGGACCATCCCTGCCACCTTAAATTCAGTCCTACAGGGAAGTCCCTTTTGAAGATGTACAAGTGGACTAACTGTGCTGTCCAGATATGGAGGAAATTGGTACTTACTGGTTCAGGTCTGTACACACTGGGGATAGGTGGGAGCCTTCCCCACCAGGATAAAGAGGGCTCATGTTGCCCAGAGAATTCATCCCATGGTTTAGATTGCCACGCTGGAGCGGGTCTGATAATGGACTAGCCTTTGTAACAGAGATAGTGCACATGACAGCTAAAGCCTTGACTATTACCTGGAAACTCCACGTGGCATATAGGCCTCAAAGCCTGGGCAGAGTAGAGTGCATGAACAGAACTATAAAAGCAGGGATTGGTATTTTACTCTTCCAGGAAGCAAAGCTTAATTTGGTACAGGGCTTGCTACTGGTTTTGTTCAATATTAAATGTATCCCTTCTAGGAAGTCCGTGTACTCCCCTTATGAGGTATATATAATAGGCCTCCACCAATCCTCTGAAATTTACCAGGGATTACTGAATTGAATAGGCAGTTAGAAACCCTAGGAAAAGGCTTGGTACCCGTAGCTTAGTGGTTAGGGTGCCGGCCACATGCACTGGGACTGGTGGGTTCAAACCTGGCCAGGGCCAGCTAAACAACAATGACAACAACAACAAAAAAAAATAGCCAGGTGTTGTGCCAGATGCCTGTAGTCCCAGCTACTTGGGAGGCTGAGGCAAGAGAATTGCTTAAGACCAAGAGTTGGAGGTTGCTATGAGCTGTGGCGCCACGGCACTCTACCGAAGGTGACAAAGTGAGACTCTGTCTCAAAAAGAAAAAAGAAAAGAAAAAGAAACTATAGGAAGAGTAGCAAAGAACATCTCCATTTGCGTAATTAAACATGTTCTGTTTAGTCTTTTGTGTCTGTACACCCTCTCTCTCTGGGGGATCAAGTTTAGGTCACAGATCAGAACCCAGTCCCCCTCATACCAAGGAAGAAGGGACCCTATACCATCATCTCCACCACACCCACATCAGTGAAAGTAGAAGGGATACTCTCCTGGATCCATCACAGCAGGCTGAAGAGAGCTTCACTGCCCCCCATGGAAAGCAAAAACAGATTCAACCAACCCCTGCAAGGTAACTTTGGAGGTGGTCAACATGCCCTGCTTCAGCCACATACCTGGAGCTCGCTGGTCAACACACAGCCAAAGCTGAGCAAATTTCTCGCAGGACTTCTCTTAATTGGTTTTTGGACTCTGGGAAAGTGGGAGGAGGAATGTGATCTGTGCACCCACACCACTAAGATAGGACAAAAAGTGACTTTTTTATCGCTTTCATGAATGTGAAAGCACTCACAAGGGAACTTGCACTCATAATCTGATACAATACTCAATATGTGACACAGAGAAAGGTGAAAACCTATACATATATTACAACCCCACAGCCCCTCCTCCCCTCCACGATACAATTAAGGCCTGGGTAGAGGACCCAAGAGGAGTCACGGTCCCTGAAATCTGAATGCTGGTCCAGACCAGGGAAATAGGAAAGCCCAGGTAACTGAAGTTTAATGCCTGCAGCACCATGCAAAGATGCTGCAGCAGAGGGAGCTGGGAAAGAAACTATAGGACAGATCAGAAATACCTCTATGCCTTGGATGTTGCAGAAAAGTGGTGTGAGGTCGAATGTGAAAGGTGAAAATGTGTGATATAAGGCACCTGAGACAGGGTGGACTGCAGCAAGAGAACGGTCATACTAAAAAAAAAAGGAGTAGTGGAGACAGATTGCTCCATGGGTCAGTGTGACCCCTGGAACTAGTCTTGCAAATTAATAACCAAGTAAAAGTCATATGAGGCATAGTAAAGAAAAACCCAGACATTGGCCCATGTCCTGGTGCAGCCCTCAAAACCTGTGGGGAGACTAGTTTTCAACCCTTAGAGAATTTAAAACCTTACTGGAAAGAGGACTAGCCATCACCAGAATTACCTTAATTATTCCCTGTCCCCACCCACTAATAGTAAGGGCTACACCTAGATATTCAGGACAGATGTCAATGAAAAAAAAAATGATGTCACTATTCTATATGAAACATGACTGGCTCCTGCAGGAGCAAGCTGATAGTGAGACCCCAATTAAAATATATGTGGAGTCTCAAAAGCGAGGAATGAGAAAGGATACCTGGAAAAAGTAAGGTCTAAAACAGTGGTTCTCAAACTGGGTTGCGTTGTAACAATGAAAATACATCCTGCATATTAGATAGTTACATTACGATTCATAACAGTAGCAAAATTACAGTTATGAAGTAGCAACAAAAATAATTTTATGGTTGGGGTCACCACAACATGAGGAACCGTATTAAAGGATTGTGGCCTTAGGAAGGTTGAGAACGACTGACTAGAAGAACAGAGGTCTTCTTATGGAGACCCCAAGGATACACCTGTGAGGTCCTCCCTGTGGTGACTCAGCTCTTAGGAATTTATAGGAACTTAACTTCCTGGGACCTGGAAACTAACATTTGCCTCCAGTTCTGCAAAAGCCAGCAGTTCTGTAAAAGTCAGAGCTGCTTCTCCAGCTTGATTCAAACTGACCAATGAGAAAGGTCCCTAAGGCACCTTAGCCCTGAAGGTGTTGATGCTCCTGCAGATGGAGGAACCAGCTTGCTGCAAAGGCCGGACACCTGTGGGGGAGATGTTGGCTCAGTGCTGTCTCCTCCACGTGGACTTCTGAGAGAATGGGGCCTTACTGTCTCCTCCACCTGCACTTCTGACTGGTGGATTTCCTGTCAGTTTCCAAGGCCTGAGAGTTCATTGGACAGCTGGCTGTAACTGACAGGACTCACACCCTAGCAGAACAACCTCCCTGCCACTATATAAACCCCTGAGCAGAGAGCCCAAAGACAGGCCTGGAGCAGGAGAGCTTGTTCCCCTCCTGGATTCTCTCTGCCAGGAGGTTTGATGTTTTTAGTTGTTGTAATTTTTGTTTCTGTAAATAAATCCTGACTTACCACTGATCCTGTGATCCGCAGATTTATTTTTCAAATCGCTGAGACCAAGAACCTGAAATTCCAGTATCAAAAGGACTTTGAAAAGCTCTCTGGAGGAAAGCAACTTTATTCCACAGAACTGTTGGCAAACCAAGAAGATGCATTCCTGCAACAAAGGGAAGCTGGAGGTGGGCAGGGTTCATAGCAGAAGTTCCTTCCCAGGCTCCTAGTCAGGTTTGTTTATGCAAATGAAGGGTTGACACTTATTTAGTTATGATTGGTCAAGGCTACTCAGTGTTGATTAGTGAATACAGCTGAATCCTGATTGGTTGATACAGTTGAATCCTGAATGGCCAAGGCAGGTGACCTCTGATTGGTTGGTTCCTAGTCCCTAAGGTAAAGGGTGTGAGGTTTTTGAGGAATTCAGGATGTGTGTGACTGCTGTGTAAATGACCATTCGGCTCTATTTTAAATTTAAGCCTCTCTTGACATATTTGCTCTTTCAGGTTCACATTTGTTCACATGGCTATGACACCAAAACAATACATGGTTAAGTTCATTTGTTTTCAGTTTGCTTTGTTTTCAACTTGAAGTTTTTGTCTTTTCCACTGTAATCAAATAAACTATGTATATGGTTCTGAAGCTAAAACTATATAAAAAGATTCATTGAAAGTATTTTTTCTTCTGTTCTATCTTCTTCACTCTGCACCTTCTCTCTCAATATAGAACATTTTAATCAGTTTTTGGTGTGTCATTTTATATTTTTGTTTTTGAAAATATAAACAAAAATGTTTGCATATTTGTTTACCTTACAGAAAAGGTAGCACGTGACATTTTTCCTGCATTTTGCTTTACTTCACTTAATATGCAGTCTATCCTGGCCATTTTTCCACACCTAAATATAGAGATCTCTTCCATTCCTTATGACACTTGCTTTGTTCTCCATTGCTTGGATGCACAGAGTTTACTAAACCAGTCTCTATTGCTGCACATTTAGGATGTTTCTGGTTTTTGCTACAGCAATAATGTCACTGTAAACAGCTTCAAGCCTACAATTTCAAATTTTTCAAGTATATCTTTGAGAGACATTCCTGGAAATGGATTGTTGAGTCAAAGGATAAATGCTCATTTAATTTTTTTTTCTAGACATCGCCAAATTCCTTACCATAGTGGTTCCACATTTTCACCTTTCCACAGCAATAACAGGGGCCTGTTTCCCCATAGTCTTGCATTTTCCAGCTTTTGGATTTCTGTCAATTCGATGGCTGAAAAATGACGCCTCAATATGGTTTTAGTTAGCATTTCTCTTTAAAAATGTTATTTATTTTTAAAATATTATTGTGGTCAAATATACAGGAGAGTTATCATTTTAGGCACTTTTAAGTGCACAGTGGCATTAAGGACATCCCCTTTGTTGTACAACCATCACCTCCGTCCACATCTAGAATGTTTTCATCATCCCAGGTAGAAACTGCATGCCGGTTAGACAGTATCCCCACATCTTCCTCCCCCAGTCCACGGTGATAATGGTTCTATTTTCTACCTCTATGCATTGGAGTATTCTGGGTCCTTCAGATAAGTGGAATCACAAAATATTTATCCTTTTGTGATTGTTTATTTCCCTTACCATATGTCTTCAAACTTCATCCATATTCTACCATATATTCGAATTTCTTTTTTTTATTATTTTATTATTTTATTTTATTTAGGGGGAGTACAATGTGCTGATTTTATATACAATTTGAAATATTTTTATCAAACTGGTTAACATAGCCTTCATGGCATTTCCTTAGTTATTGTGTTAAGAGACATTTATATTCTACATTTAGTAAATTTCACATATACCCTTGAAAGATGCACTGTAGGTGTGCTCCCACCAATTACCCTCCCTTCACCCACCCTCTCCCCACCCTTAATTTCTTGCAAGGCTAAATAATATTCTGTTGCATGTTTATAACACATTTTTGGTTATCCGTTGACAGACATTTGGGTTGTTTCCATCTTTTAGCTATTGTGAATAATGCTGCTAGGAACATTAACACACAAATAACTGTTCAAATCCATGCTTTCAATTCTTTTGTGTAGAATTTCTGGGTCATATAGTAACTGTATAATTGGTGAGGAGCCACCATACTGTTTTCCTTCGTGACTGGGTAATTTTACATTTTCACCAGCATTATACAAGTGTTCCAGTTTCTGCACATCCATGCCTACACCTGTTGTTTCTTTTAGTTTTTTCTTTTAAGCAATAGCCTTCTCATGGGTCTGAAGCAATGTTTTATTAGGGTTTTGGTCTGCATTTCTCTAGTGATTTGTGATGTTGACTATCTTTTCATGTGCTTGTTGGCTATTTGGATAGCCGGTTTGGAGAAATGCCTATTAAAGTCCTTTGCCCGTTTTTTCGTAGGGTTATTTTGTTGTTAAGAGTTGTTTATAGTTTCTGGTTATTAATTGGTTTTCAAATATATAATTTGCAAATATTTTCTTCCTTTTGCTGGCTGCCATTTTACTCTATTGATAGTGTCCTTTAATGCACAAAGGTTTTTAATATTGATGAAATCCAATGTGGCTATTTTTTTCTTCTGTCACTTGTGCCTTTGGTGTCATATCCAAGAAATCATTCCTGAACCAATGTCATGAAGGTGTTTTTCCCAGGAATGGTTTTAGTATCTTGGTTGAAAATCATTTGACCATATATGTGAGGGTTTATTACTAGGCTCTCTGTGCTAGTCCGTTGGTGTATAGGTCTATCTTTATGCCAGCACCATGCCGTATTGATGGCGGTAGCTATGTAATAAGTGTGGAAATTCCAACTTCACTCTTCTTAAGATTGCTTTGGCCATTCGGAATATCTTAAAATTCCATATAAATTTTAAGATTGATTTTTGTATTCCTGCAAAAAATTTCATTGGAATCTGATAGGGATTACATTGAATCTGTAGATCATTTTGAGTAACACTGACGTCCTAACAATACTGTCTTTCACCCAGGAACATGGGATGTCTATCCATCTATTTATGTCTTTCATTTCTTTCAACAATGTTTTTTAGTTTATAGTGGACAAATCTTTCACCTCCTTAGTTAACTTAATTCTTAAGTATTTTATTCTCTTTGATGCTATTATAAATGGAATTTTTAAATTTTTCTTTACTGACTGGTTATTATTAAGCATTTTTTTTTCCAGTGTAACAGAGAGATTTTATTTAGGAAGAACAAAGAGGAACTTTAGAGCACCTCCAAAGAGAGTTGGAAGTGGGTCCCTATTGTGAAGGAGAAAAGGAGAGAGAGTCTGGGTGTATGTCTCTTCGTGTGGAACTGTTCATTCATGTTTTTATGTGTGTTTCTATTGCATCTTTGGGTTTTTTTTTTTTTTTTCGATTTTTAGCTCCTTATGATTTATTAATATCAGCCCTCTGGATAAGGGTTTGAGTTACACACAGTCATGCATTTGTCAGAAATCAGGGAGTGTACATTTAGGATTTGTGTGATTCACTGTATTTAAATTTTATATCAGGAGAAAGATGTGTAAACAAATACTGAGCTCTGGTTAATGATATACAGGTAGAAGTATTTAGAGGGCAATATCCTGATGTGTGTGATTTACTTTGAAATGCATCAAATAATATGGATTAATAAACAGACAGACGAAATATATGTAATACAATAAAATAAGCACAGTTAAATATTAAAGGTAGAATCTAGGTGGTAGATATTTGGGTGTTCACTATAAAACTTTTTCAAGTTTTTTTTTCATGACATTCATAATGATATATTGGGAAAAAACATTATTCCTCTACTAATATACCTAAAATGTATTTTCTACAAGCTGTCATATTTTTTACTTACACTACTTCTCATAAAAAGTGTTTTTAAATTATTATTTTTTTGAGCAGCATCTCATTCAGTCACCCTGGATGGGGTACCATGGCACCATAGCTCACAGCAACCTCAAACTCTTGGGCTCAAGTGATCCTCTTGCCTCAGCCTCCTGAGTAGCTGGGAGTACAGTTGCCCTCCACCACACGTGGCTATGATTAGAGATGGAGGTTTTGCTTTTGCTCACGCTGGTCTGGAGCTCCTGAGCTCAAGCAACCAACTTGCCTTGGCCTCCCAGAGTGTTGGGATTACAGGTGTGAACCACTGCTCTAGGCCTAGTGGTTTTAAATTTTTTATACCAATGCATATGTGAATATTTTATTACTTCTTAACTTTGAGTCGTAGTTTATGGAGTTTTCCCACTCCTATGTTCTAAAGCAAGTCATCCATGCCTGGACCTTCTAGTTCTAAGTTCTTTGGCACATTTTTATGGTCAGATTGGCTGTTTTCTTGTTGAGTTTCAAGAATTCTGTGAGTGTCTTGGATAACAATCTTTTACCTGTAAAGTCTTTTGCGAATATTTTCTTTCAGGCTATGGCTTGTCCTCTCATTCACTTGATAGTAGCTTTTTTCATGAAGTCTACCTTATTGTTTCTTTCTTCCATGGATCACGCCTTTCACATTGCACCTAAAAAAGCATCACCAAATAAAAGGTTTTCTAAATTTTCCATTTTATCTTCTAGGTGCTTTATAGTTTTACATTTTACATTTAGACCTGTGATGTATTTTGAATTAGTTTTTAAGAAGGTTTTAAGGTGGGTGTCTAGATTTCTTTTTGATATCCAGTTATTCCAGCACCATTTGTTGGAAAGATTGTCTTTTCTTTATTTTATTGTCTTTAATCCTTTGTCTAAGATCAAGTAACTTATTTTTATGTGGCTCTATGTCCAGGCTCTTTATTCTGTTCCATTAATATATTTCTCTGTTCTTTCACCAATACCACATTGTTTCATTATTGCAGCTTTATAAGACATCTTGAAGTAGTAGGGCAGCGCCTGTGGCTCAGTGAGTAGGGCGCCGGCCCCATATATAGAGGGTGGCAGGTTCAAACCCGGCCCCGGCCAAACTGCAACCAAAAAATAGCCAGGTGTTATGGTGGGCACCTGTAGTCCCAGCTGCTCATGAGGCTGAGGCAAGAGAATCACCTAAGCCCAGGAGTTGGAGGTTGCTGTGAGCTTTGATACCACAACATTCTACCAAGGGCAATAAAGTGAGACTATCTCTAAAAAAAAAAAGAAAGAAAGAAATCTTGAAGTAATGTAATGCCGGTCCTCCAATTTTTTTTTCTCCTCCTTCAATATTTCATTGGCTATTTTAGGTATTTTGCCATGCTGTGTGAACTTTAGAATCATTTTGCTAATATAAATAACTTGCTGTAATTTTGACTAGGATTGCATTGACTCTATAGATCAGGCTGGAGAGTTTTTGTTTCCTTTGCTGTGCAATATTGTTTTTGGAAATATTGAATTTTCTTGTGCATATTTTGTTGGGTTTATAGGTAATGTTTCTATTTGGGGGGGTGCTAATTAAATGGTAATGTGTTTCAGTTTCTAATTCCACCTGTTCTTGGCTGTTATATAGGAAAATGATAGACTTTTGTATACTAAGCCTGTATCCTGCAACCTTGTTATAATTACTTGGTTCCTAGAGTATTTTGTTTTGTTTTGTTTGGATTTCTTATGTAGACACAATCATGTCATCCATAAACAAAAACAATTCTCGTTATTTACAATACATGCATCTTTTCTTTTCTTTTCCTTCCTTGTTTTTTTGCATTATATAGAACTTCCAATATGATGTTAAAAAGTAATAGTGGAAGGCAACATCCTTGATTTGTTCCTGATCTTAGTAGGAAGGCTTCTAGTTTCTCACCATTGAGTATAATGTTACTGTAGGTTTTTTTTTTTTTGTAGATTTTTAAAATTTTGTGCCCTAAGATTTGTTCCTATTGGTTGATACATAATAGATGTACATATTTGGGAAGTACATGTGATAATTTTATATGTGCATATAACATGTAAAGATCAGAGTTCTCTGAAGAAAGTAGACTGTTCTAAAAAAAAAAAAAGAAAAAACTAATCAAATAATCAAATCAGAGTTATTGGTTCATCACCTTCAATATTTATCTTTTTTTTTTTTTTGAGACAGAGTCTCACTATGTCGCCCTTGGTAGAGTGCCATGGCGTTACAGCTCACAGCAACCTCCAACTCTTGGGCTTAAGTGATTCTCTTGCCTCAGCCTCCCAGGTAGCTGGGACTATAGCACCCTCCACAATGCCCAGCTATTTTTTGGTTGTAGTTGGCCTAGGCTGTATTTGAACCTGCCAGTTCTGGTATATGTGGCTGGTACCCGAGCCACTGAGTTACAGGTGCAGAGCCTATTTATCTTTTCTTTATGCTAGGAATAGTCAAATTATTCTTTTCTAGCTGTTTTTAATGTACAATAGATTAATGTTAACTATACTCACCCTAATAATTTGTCAAACACTAGGTAGGTCTTATTTCTTCTAACGGTATGTTTGTATCCAGTAATCAACCTCTCTTTATCCTCTTCCTCCCTCACTCTCTTAGCTTCTGGTCATCACCACACTACTCTCTATCTTTATGAGATTCACTTTTTTAGCACTCACATATGAGGGAGAACACGTGATATTTGTCTTTATGCACTTGGTTTATTTCCCTTTATGTAACAACCTCCAGTTCCATCCTGCAAATGACAGGATTTCATTTTTTATGGCTGAATAATATTCCATGGTGTATAAATATTACATTGTCTTCATTCATTCATCCACTGATGAGTGCATAGGTCGATTCCATATTTTGGCTATTATGAATAGTACTTAGTAAACATGTGAGGTGCAGATATGACTGTGATATGTGGATTTCCTTTCTTTGGGTTATATACACAGTAGTGGAATTGCTGAGTCACATGGTAGGCCGAAGTGTAGTTTTTTGAGGCACTCCCATGTTTTTGTCATAGTGGCTGTATTAGCTTACATTCCCACCAACAGTCCCACCAAAGACATTATTACATGTCTTTTAAATAAAATCCATTTAACTGGGTTGAGATAATATATCACTGTAGTTTTGCTTTACGTTGCTCTGATAATTAGTGACATTGAGCATTTTTTCATACACCTATTGACTATTGTTTCCTTTTGAGAAACATCTATTCAAACCTTCTGCCTATTTTAAATCCAGATTTTTTTTTTTTTTTGCTTTTGTGTTAAGTTTCTTATATATTCTGACTCTTAATCCTTTGTGATATGGATGGTTTGTAAATATTTTTTTCTGGTTCTGCCCATTGTCTCTTCACTTTTTTGTTTCCTTTGCTGTGCAGAAGCTTTTTATGTTGATGTAATCCCATTTGTCTATTTTTGCTTTGGTTGCCTGTGCTTTTGCCCAGACCAATGCCCAAGAGCATCTTCTTAATATTTTTTTATTTTATTTTTTTTATTGTTGGGGATTCATTGAGGGTACAATAAGCCAGGTTACACTGATTGCAATTGTTAGGTAAAGTCCCTCTTGCAATCATGTCTTGCCCCCATAAAGTGTGACACACACCAAGGCCCCAACCACCTGCCTCCTTCCCTCTTTCTGTTCCCCCCCGCCATAACCATAATTGTCATTAATTGTCTTCATATCAAAATTGAGTACATAGGATTCATGTTTCTCCATTCTTGTGATGCTTTACTAAGAATAATGTCTTCCACGTCCATCCAGGTTAATACGAAGGATGTAAAGTCTCCATTTTTTTTAATGGCTGAATAGTATTCCATGGTATACATATACCACAGCTTGTTAATCCATTCCTGGGTTGGTGGGCATTTAGGCTGTTTCCACATTTTGGCGATTCTAAATTGAGCTGCAATAAACAGTCTAGTACAAGTGTCCTTATGATAAAAGGATTTTTTTCCTTCTGGGTAGATGCCCAGTAATGGGATTGCAGGATCAAATGGGAGGTCTAGCTTGAGTGCTTTGAGGTTTCTCCATACTTCCTTCCAGAAAGGTTGTACTAGTTTGCAGTCCCACCAGCAGTGTAAAAGTGTTCCCTTCTCTCCACATCCACGCCAGCATCTGCAGTTTTGAGATTTTGTGATGTGGGCCATTCTCACTGGGGTTAGATGATATCTCAGGGTTGTTTTGATTTGCATTTCTCTAATATATAGAGATGATGAGCATTTTTTCATGTGTTTGTTAGCCATTCGTCTGTCGTCTTTAGAGAAAGTTCTATTCATGTCTCTTGCCCATTGATATCTTCTTAATACTTTTTTCTAGTAGTTTCATAGTTCTAGTTCATAAAGTTTTGAATCTATTTTGATTTAATTTTTGCATATGATAAGCAATAAGAGTCTAGTTTTATTCTTCTGCATATGGTTATCCAGTTTTCATAGCATCATTTATTTATGCCCTCTCCCTGTTCTTGGTGCCTTTGTAGAAAAATGAGTTAACTGTAAATGTGTAGATTTCTATCTGGGTTCTCTATTCTGTTCCATTGGTTTATGTGTCTATTTTTATTCCAGGATTGCGCTGATTTAGTTACTAAAGATTATTTTTCAAACATTATGAGACAATAGCAACAGGGTCTTATTATGTTTCTTAGGTTGAAGTGCAGTGGCTCTGCAAAGGTGCAATCACAGCACATAGTGCTCTAAAACTCCTGGGCAAAAGTGATCCTCCTGCCTCAGCCTCCCCAATAGCAGGGATGACAGGCTGTATAGAAGTGTGATGCCTCCAGCTTTGTCCCTTTTGATCAGGGTTGCTTTGAGTATTTGAGGTCTTTTGTGGTTTAGGATTGCATTTTCTATTTTTATGTAGAATGTCATCGGCATCTTGACAGGGAGGTTTTTGGTAGATTTTCTTCTTTTTTTGCTAAAATGAGGAAGTTCTCTCAATTCCCTCCTACTTTACTGAGTTGTTGTTTTTTTTATCATTAATGGATGTTGGATTTTGTCAAATGTTGTTCTGTATCTATTGATATGGCCACACGATTTTTCTTCATTAGCCTGTTGATATCATGGATTATATTAATTGCTTTTTGAATGCTGAACCAGACTCCCATACAATGAATCCCACTTGGTTAATTATTTTTAACATTGTCAGATTTGATTTGCTAGTATTTTATTGAGGATATTTGCATTAATATTCATGTAAGATATCAGTCTGTAGTTTTCTTTTTTTGTAATGTCTTTGTCTGCTTTTGGTATTATTGTAATGCTGGTCTCACAGAATGAATTGGAACATATTCTCTATGTTTCTATCTTCTGTAAAATACACGGAGAATTAATATAATTTCTTCCTTAAATGTTTGGTAGAATTCAGTGAACCCATCTGGGTGTGCTGCTATTTTGAAAGGTAATTAATTATTGAATTAATTTCTTTAATACCCATAATCCTGTTCAGATTGTCTGTTTCGTCTTGTGTGAGCCTTGGCAGATAGTGTTTTTCAAAGAGTAGGCCTATTTCATTCAGGTTGTCAGATTTGAGGACCTACACTTGTTCATAGCATCCCTTGATTATTTTTTTTAATGTCCATGGGATCTCTAGTATGGCCCCTTTTTCATTCTTGATAATAGTAATTTGTACCCTGTTTTTTTCTTAGCATCACTAGAGGCTTATCAATTTTAATGATCTTTTTTAAAGAATAAACTTATCTTGTTGATTATCTGTATTGATTTACTGTTTTCAATTTCATTGATTTTTGCCATAATTTTTGTCTTTCTTAGGTTTTAATTTGTTCTTCTTTTTCTAGTACCCTAAATTGGAAGCTTAATGATTGATTCTTTATCTTTCTTTACTAATAGATGCATTCAATACAATAAATATCCCTCTAAGCACCACAACTTGTGGTTTCATTTTGCATTTAGTTCAAAATATTTTAAAACTTCTTTTTAGAGTTTGTCTTTGACCCATGTGTTATTTAGAAGCATAGTGGTTTGTTTTCTGCCTTTTTTTGAGACAGAGTCTCACTCTGTTGCCCAGGCTAGAATGCCATGGCTTCAGTCTCGTTCACAGCACCCTCAAACTCCTAGGTTCAAGTGATCCTCCTGCCTCAGCCTCCCTAGTAGCTGGGACTACAGGAGCCTGTCATGACACTCAGCTAATTTTTTCTATTTTTGGTAAAGTCTGGCTCTTACTCAGGCTTGTCTCAAACTCCTGAGATCAAGAGATCCCCCTGCCTTGGCTTCCCAGAGTGCTAGAATTACAGGTATGAGCTACTGCACCTGGCCTAGAAGTGTATTGTTTAATCTCCAAATATTTGGGGATTTTCCAGCCATCTTTTTGGTATTGGTTTCTCGTTTAATTCCACTGTGGACTAAGAGCAGACATTGTTATATTTTCTTTCACATTTGTTAAAGTGTGTTTTACAGCCCAGAATGTGGCCAATCTCAGAGAATGGTCGATGAGATATTAAGAAAAATGTGTACTTTCTGTTCCTGGGTGAGAGAGTCTGTAGATGTCCATTAAACTCAGTTGATTGACGGTGTTGAAGAGTTCAACTCTGTGCTTATTAATTTTCTGCATGGTGGATAGGTCTGTCCAGATCTGACAGAAGAATGCTAAGCCTCAGCTAGGACAGTAGATTCATCCATTTCTCTTTGCCATTCTCTTAGTTTTGGCCTTATGTGTTTTGATGCTCTGTTGTTAGGTGTATACAAGTTAAAGACTGCTGTGACTTGTTGGAGAATTGATCCCTGTATCATTATGTAATTTTCTTTTTTTTACATTTTATTTATTATTTATTTCTTCATTCATTCACTTTTTTGGTGACAGAGTCTCACTTTGTCACCCTTGGTAGAGTGCCATGGTGTCATAGCTCACAGCAACCTCAAACTCTTAGGCTGAAGTGATTCTCATGCCTCAGCCTCCCGAGTAGCTGGGACTAAGGTGCCCACCACAACAACTGGCTATTTTTTTAGAGATGGGGTCTCACTCTTGCTCAGGCTGGTCTCAAACCCATGGGCTCAAGCAACCCACGCCCCTCAGCCTCCCAGAGTTACAGACGTGAGCCACTGTGCCCAGCTGTAATGTTCTTTTTTAACCTTGATAATTTTCCTTGCTCTGAAGTCTGCCCTGTCTGAAATTACTACAACTACCCTAGCTTTTTACAATTAATGTTAACATGGTATATTTCTCCCTATCCATTCACTTTTAACCTGTATGTGTCTTTATATTTTGAAAGAGTTTCTGGTAGAAAGACGTTTTTTGATCCACTCTGACAATCTGTTTGCTAATTGGTGCAGTGAGACCACCCATGTTCAGTGTGATCACTGATACAGTTGGATTAGCATCTCCCATGTTGTTAGTTTTCTAATTATTGCCCTTGCTCTTTGCCCTACTTTTGTTTTCCACATTTTTCTGCCGTTTGTGGTTTTAACAGAGCATATTGTATAATTCCATTTTCACTCTTTTCTTAACATATCAGTTATTCAGTTGTATTTCTTCCCCCCCCCCCCAGAGTTTCCAATATACATTTATAATGGATTTAAGGCACCTTTCAAATCACGCTATACCACTGCATGGCTAGTGTGAGTATTGTACAGTAACAAAAATAATTCTCACATATTCTTCCTACCCTTTTGCCATTGTTGTAAATTATTTCAGTTATATATAAGCATATAAAACCAACAATACATTTGGGTATTATTATTCTGAACAGTTATCTGTTAAATCACTTAAGAATAAGAGATGTTTTTATTTTACCTTCATTCATTCCTTCTCCATTGCTCTTCTTTTCTTTATGTGGATTCAAGTTTCTGATATATTATTGTATTACTTACCACTTCTCTCTGAAGGAATTCTTTTAACACTTCTTACAGGGTAGACTACTAGCAACAAATTCCCTACCTCAATTTTTGTCTGAGAAAGTCCCTCCCTTCCTTCCCTCCCTTCCTCCCATCCTTCCCTTTTCCCCTCCTTTTCTCCCTCCCTCTCTTCCTTCCTTTTCACTTCTGAAGGATAATTTTAGTATGGCACAGAATTCTAGGTCAGTGTTTTTTTCTTCTTAACATTTTAAGTATTTCACTCTACTCTCTTCTTGCTTGTATGGCTTCTGAGAAAAAGTTACAAGTAATTCTTATCTTTATTCCTCTACAGTAGTATTTTTGTTAGAATTTTTTCTTTATCTTCATTTTTTCTTTTTGTAGTTTGAATGGGATATGTTTAAGCGTAGGTGTTTTTCACATTTATTCTGCTCAGTGCCCTCTGAGCTTCCTGGATTTGTGGTTTGGTGTCTGACAGTAATTTAGAGAAGTTCTCAGGCATTATAGTTTCAAATATTTCTGTTGTTCTTTTCTGACTTCTCCTGGCAGTCCCATCACACTCATGTTACACATTTTATAACTGTTATACAGCCCTTATATATTCTCTTCTGGATCTGTTTTGTTTTTTTTTTTCCAGTCTCTCTCTCTTCCTCTCTCTTTCTCTTTTCTAATTTTTCTTTTTTTCTTAGAAACCAGGTCTTTCTCTGTCACCCAGGCTGGAGTGCAGTGGTGCAATCATAGCTCAACATCAAACTCCTCTGCTCAAGTGATTCTCCCCAAATGCTGGAATTACAGGCATGAGCTGCTTTACCCCACCAGTCTTTTTGCTCTTTTTCAGTTTTGGCAATTTCTTTCTTTTTTTTTTTTTTTTTTTTTATTGTTGGGGATTCATTGAGGGTACAATAAGCCAGGTTATACTGATTGCATTTGTTAGGTAAAGTCCCTCTTGCAATCATGTCTTGCCCCCAGAATTGATTGGTGTGGCACATACCAAGGCCCCACCCCTCTCCCTCCTTCCCTCTCTCTGCTTTTTCTCCCCCCCCATGACCTTAATTGACATTAATTGTCCTCATATCAAAATTGAGTACATAGGATTCATGCTTCTCCATTCTTGTGATGTTTTCCTCAAGTTCACATTCTTTCTCCAGCTGTGTCCAGTCTACTAATAACCCCATCAAGAGCAATGTTCATTTCTGCTGCAGTGTTTTTGATCCCCAGCACCATTTACAGTTAGTAAAATATCTATCTCTGCTTGCACTGCTTACCTGCTCTTACATGCTGTCCTTTATCTGTTAAAGCCCTTGACATATTCATCATAGTTGTTTTTTTCTTTTTGTTGTTGTTGTTTTTGTTTTGTTTTGGGGGGGGGTTTTGAGAGAGAGAGTCTCACTCTGCCACCCTTGGTAGAGTGCCATGGCATCACAGCTCACAGCAACCTCTAACTCTTGGGCTTAAGTGATTCTCTTGCCTCAGCCTCCCAAGTAGCTGGGACTATAGGTGCCTGCCACAATGCCTGGCTATTTTTTTGTTGCAGTTGTCATTGTTGTTTAGCAGGCCCAGGCTGGGTTCCAACCTGCCTGCCTCGGTGTATGTGGCCAGTGCCCTAACCACTGAGTTATGGGTGCCAAACCCACAGTTTTAAATTGACATCTAATTCCAACATTTCTTCTATATTTGAATTTGATTCTGATCCTTGCTCTGTCTCTTCAAACTATGGGTTTGTCTTTTACTATGCCTATTTTTTTCTTGGTAACTGGATATGATGTACTGGGTTCCTAAAGGAACCACCAAGATGCCCCTGTATTTATGTGATGGTAAGGCAGGTAGGGGAAGCATTCTGTGGTCCTCTCATGGTCTCAGTCTTTTAGTAAGTCTATGTCTCTGAATAAGTGCTTCTCAGTTCTCTCCTCCACCCCATCTGCACACCTTAAGTAAGACAGGCTGGTTGGAGTGGGCTGGAGTTGGGTTTTTCCCTTCCCCCAGGTCAGCTGAGCTGTGATAAAATCCTAGCAGGATGGGCTCTGGTTGACTACTTTCTCTTGAGAAAGTTCTTACTAAGAAACAGATGCTCCAATTATTTCAAAGTAGTTCCCTTTCCCCTCTTCCTGCTAGAAGCACCAGGGGATGTTTTTCTTTTCTTTGTTTTCTGAGATAAAGAAAACACTCTGTCACTCTGTAGCCCTGGGTGGAGTGCACTCTGTAGCCCTGGGTGGATGATGACACCTGGGATGAGTGTCATCATCGTAGCTTACAGCAACCTCAAACTCCTGGGCATGAGCAATCTTTTTGCCTCAGCCTCCCTAGTAGCCAGGACAACAGGCACCCACCACTAATCCCAGCTAGTTTTTCTATTTTTAGTAGAGATGGGGTCTTGCTCTTGCTCAGGCTGATGTTTTGTTTTGTTTTTTTCCTGAATCTCTTTATTTATTTATTTATTTATTTTTTATTAAATCATAACTTAGTACATTGATGTATTTATAGGGTTCAGGGTACTGCTTCGATATACAAGGTGAAATGCTTACATTTAACTAAGTAACACATCCATCACAGTTATACTCATTTCTTAATAGTTTTGAAATGTACCATTGCATCATGCACATTAGATGAGGTCCCCCCAAATGCCCTTCCTCCGTCCCTCCCCTCTCTCTCCTCTTCCCTTTTACTTTCTGGACTATAATTATGTTTTGCCATTCATATGAGTGTGTAGGTGATTATATATTGATTTCATAGTAGTATTGAGTACATTGGATACATTTTTTTTACATTTTTTTCCATTCTTGAGATACTAAGAAGAATATGTTCCAACTGCATCCAGGTAAACATAAAAGATGTGAAGTCTCCATCTTTTTTATGGCTGCATAGCATTGCATGGTGTACATATACCACAATTTTTTAATCCATTCATCAGTTGATGGGCACTTGGGCTGTTTCCATGTTTTGGCAATTATGAATTGGGCTGCAATAAACATTCTGGTGCAAATGTCTTTGTTGTAAAATAATTTTTGATCATCTGGGTAGATACCTAGTAGAGGAATTGCAGGATCAAACAGTAGGTCTACTTATAGTTCCTTGAGTGTTCTCCAAATGTCTTTCCAAAAAGGTCGTATTAGCTTGCATTCCCAACAGCAGTGTAGAAGACGTTTCCCTCTCTCTACATCCATGCCAACATCTGTAGTTTGGGGATTTTGTGATGTGGGCTAATCTTACTGGATTAGCCCACATCACAAAATGGTTTTGATTTGCATTTCTCTGATGATTGAGGATGATGAGCATTTTTTCATGTGTTTGTAGGCCATGCACCTGTCTTCATTAGAGACGTTTCTCTTCAAGTCTCCTGCCCACATAGAAATGGGATTATTTATTCTTTTTTTATTGATTAGTTTGAGTTCTCTGTAGATTCTAGTTATCAGACCTTTATCAGAAGGATAACCTGCAAAAATCTTCTCCCATTCTGAAGGTTGTCTATTTGTTTAGTAAAGCAAATAGTGCTTTACTGTGCTTTTGGCTGTGCAAAAGCTTTTTAGTTTAATCAGATCCCAGTAATGGATTTTTGGTGTTGATTCAATTGTTGGGGGATCCTCTGCATAAAATCCCAGGCCAATTTCTTCAAGTGTTTTCCTTGCACTCTCTTCTAGTATTTTTATAGTTTCTTGTCTTAAGTTTAAATCTTTTATCCAGTAAGAATCAATGTTAGTTAATGGTGAACAGTGTGGGTCCAGTTTCAGTCTTCTACAGGTTGCCAGCCAGTTCATCCAGCACCATTTGTTAAATAGGGAGTTTCCCCCACTGAATATTTTTGACAGGCTTGTTGAAGATCAAATGGCAATAAGTAGCTGGGTTCATCTCTTGGTTCTCTATTCTGTTCCATAAATCTACCACTCTGTTTTTGTGCCAGTACCATGCTGTTTTGATCACTATAGATTTATTAGTATAGCCTGAAGGAACTAGTACCTGTATTATACAATGTTATCCAAAGCATAGAAGAAGAAGGAATACTTCCCAATACATTCTATGAAGCAAATATCACCCTGATCCTCAAACCAGGAAAGGATCCAACAAAGAAAGAAAATTATAGACCAATATCATTAATGAATATCAATGCAAAAATATTAAATAAGATCTTAGCAAACAGAATTCAACAACACATCAAAAAAATTATACACCATGATCAAGTTGGTTTTATTCCAGGGTTACGGGGTTGGTTCAACATACACAAATCTATAAACATAATATATCACATCAATAAAATAAAAAACAAAAATAATGTGATTCTCTCAATTGATGCAGAAAGAGCCTTTGATAATATCCAGCATCCTTTCATGATCAGAATTCTTAAGAAAATAGGCATAGAAGGGACATTTCTTAAACTAATAGAGGCCATCTACAGCAAACCCACAGCCAATATCATATTGAATGGTATAAAATTGAAAACATTTCCACTCAGATCAGGAATAAGGCAAGGATGCCCACTATTTCCACCGCTATTCAACATAGTAATGGAAGTCTTAGCTATCACAATCAGGCAAGAGAAAGTGATCAAGGGTATCCAAATAGGGTCAGAAGAGATCAAACTTTCACTCTTTGCAGATGATATAATCCTGTACCTGGAAAATCCCAGGAACTCAACTTCAAAACTGTTAGAAGTGATCAAGGAATACAGCAACATCTCAAGATACAAAATCAATACTTACAAGTCAGTAGCTTTTATATACACTAACAATAGTCAAGCTGAAAAAACTATCAAGGTCTATATTCCATTCACAGTAGTGCCAAAGAAGATGAAATATCTGGGAATTTACCTCAACAAAGGACATGAAATATCTCTATAACAAGAACTATGAAACTGAGAAAAGAAATAGCTGAAGATGTTAACAAATGGAAAAACATACCATGCTCATGGCTGGGAAGAATCAACATTGTTAAAATGTCCATACTACCAAAAGCAATCTACAGATTTAATGCAGTCCCTATTAAAGCACCCTTGTCATACTTTAAAGAGCTTGAAAAAATAGTGCTTTGTTTTATATGGAATCAGAAAAAAACCTCAAATAGCAAATACATTACTCAGAAATAAGAACAAATCAGGAGGTATCACATTACCAGACTTCAGGCTCAGGCTGATCTTAAACTCCTGAGCTCAAGCAACCCACCCACCTCCACCTCCCAGAGTGCTAGGTTTACAGGCGTGCACCAACATGCCTGGCAAGGATTTTTTTCCTGATACCAATGGTATTAACCTGGTCGAACTCCAGAAGCTAAAATACACAAAGGTGTGAGCTCCCCATATCATGACTCCATCCCTCTGACGTTTTTAACTCTCTGTCTTGTCCACACAGAGCCTCAGTAATCATCAATGAACAGTTTAGGTTATTCTGCTCCAGCCCTTGTTCCCATGGAGATTTGAGCTCCTAAGTTTCTGCCCTGTAAGTTATAATCCTCTGTATCCACTCTTCTGTCTCTCCAAGTTAGGGGCCAGTAGTTTGCCCTTTGATCTAAATTCTCTGAAAAATGTAAGAAGAGTTAATGATGTTTCAGTTTCTTCAGCTTTTTACTTGTTGTTATGATAGACTGGTGGCTTCCACGCTTCTTACATGTGAGACCCAAAATCAAGTCTGACCTGAGTTTTGAAGGGTGAAAAGGGATTTCTGTAGACAGGTACTGTTGAATGTGATGACCACTTAGGCACATGTTGGTAACTAAATTAAGTAGATTTAAAAGTTCAGTTCCTCGGTCAGCGCCTGTGGCTCAGTGAGTAGGGCACTGGCCCCATATACCAAGGGTGGTGGGTTCAAACCCGACCCCAGCCAAACTTCAACACAAAAAAAAAAATAGCCTGGCATTGTGATGGGTGCCTGTAGTTCCAGCTACTCAGGAGGCTGAGGTAAGAGAATCGCCTAAGCCCAGGATTTGGGGGTTGCCATGAGCTGTTGATGCCATGTCACTCTACCGAGGTCAATAAAGTGAGACTCTGTCTCTATAAAAAAAAAAAAAATCACTTCCTCAGTCTCATTAGCTGTATTTCAAATCCTCAATAGCTACATGTGATTAGTCTACAGCATCAGGAATTTTTATCATTGTAAAAATCATTTTTTTTTTTTTTGAGACTGAGTCTCACTATGTTGCTCTGGGGTAGTGTGCCATGTGTCATAGCTCACAGCAACCTCAAACTCTTGGACTTAACTGATTCTCTTGCCTCAGCCTCCCAAGTAGCTGGGACTACAGGCACCTGTCACAACGCCTGGCTATTTTTTCTTGCAGTTGTCATTGTTGTTTTAGCTGGCCCAGGCTGGGTTCAAACCTGCCAGCCTCCGTGTATGTGGCTGGAGTTGTAACCACTGTGCTACAGGCGCTAAGCCTGTAGAAAGCTTTTTTATGACTGCTAAAAGTTCTATTGAACAGTGAAATTTTAGATTCTTGCCACTCAAAGTATAGTCTAACAACTAGCAGTAGTCTATTGAAACTACTCTCACAAGAATTACATGCCAGGTCTAGACAGAAATAAAGCTGTAATCAGCCATTAATCGGGCTGTGGTTTGGCCCACCACTTCCTTGTAAATGAAAGCCACACAGCCCTAGATGCTAACCATTTGCTCCTATAGATGGGATCTCTGACGTTAGAATCATAAGGTCCTTGTTTAAAAATTGTTTAAGATGTTGCTCAGATCCTGAATTCCAGCAGAACAGCTGCCAGCCACCCAGTGTTCAGGCCCTCCATGGAGACAGTGAGTCAGCACGAAAGGCAGTTTCTCCATCTCACAACCAGCACCTGCACTCTGCGGCCTGTCCACAGTCCCCACGCCTCGGTCCAATGCTTGTTCAAATACTTTCAAACTTTCGAAAATCTCTAGCCCCAGACTCCTCAGGGTGGATTTGTTCTTTCCTCCGGTCTCCTCATTTGGCTGCCAAAGCATTGAACCCCATCTCTGCTGCAACGCCGTGTCTTGGTGTTCTGACTTGCTGCGCATGGAACAGTGACCTGGTACAGTTTCACTGTCACCCACGGCTCTATTAACCTGCAGAACCTGGGGCCTTATTCAGGACCTACTGGATGAAACTCTGCTCTGACCAAGATTGCACAGCAATTCCCCCACACGTGCAGGTCTGAGAAACACTGCTGTAGAGGCTGTGGGACTTGGGTGAGCCAAATGGATGAGGTTCCAGGGTGGAGGAAATCAGAGAGCGAAATTGCGTTCTGCAAGAGCAGTGGGCCAGAGACACAGCTCGTGAAAACACAGGCATGGCAGGAGCTCGACCGGCAGAGCGGGCAGGCTGGTGAAACTGTGAAGAGCTCACTAGCCCTGCGGACGGTGTCCTGTGGGGAGCCGCTGGTCGATTTAAAGCAGAGCACATGGAAAGATCTGGGTGTAGAGAAGATAGCTCTAGTATAATGTGAAGAACCTGATGGAAACTTGGAAGTCTGGGGAGCAGATAGAAGGCTCGCACAAAACCTGGATAAGAAATGAGGCTTTCTTGGCTGCCGGCATCTCAGACAGAGAAAACCCACCAGGGCTTCACGACTGGGTGCGTGGAATAGGGAGAAGGAAGAACTGAGGGTCAAATTTGGTGATAAAGGGGACCGACTTATCCACATCAGGAGTCCAGGAGAATAATCAGGTTTCATGGGCAGGTACTGAGGTTGACTTGGACATATTAAGTTTGGCTATTTCTGGGACATTTGTTTGACAGTCTCCCTACCTGTGGAATAATGGTAATGGCACAGCACTAATGTGTCGGTAATCAGCTAATACAGGGCAGGCAAATAGACGTAGTTAATGCTTACGTGCTGTTTACGTGCTATTAGTAGCACGTCTGGTGTGTTTGTAATGTGAAGGAAGGAGGCGGAGGAGAGGCTGAGGGTTCTGCCTGCATTTGCACAAAGACACCACCACCTGTCAAGTGCTAGCAGATAGGGGGCGTTGGAGGAAAATGCCAGACAGAATGAAGGATGTGGATAGTCATGCAGGAAATATAAGATAACAAATCATCAATGATAAATACACCCAGCTGCTTCTACACATAATAAATTGTCAAAGCTTCCCATCAAGTGGAAGAAGACAGTCACCGAGAGATTTTGGAAGGACTGCATATGGAAAAATTAGTAGCAGCTTTTACTATTGATTAGAAACCCTCACCAGTATCTAATATCTGTCTTGGAACATACATCATAAACTGTTGCTATGTTTCAATGTTCATCTGTAGACCAAGTTCAGGTTAAAATGTAACGCACATATATCCTAAAAGGTGATTGCTGCTTCAAAGATGTCATTAAGTCTATAGCTTCCTAACTCTTGATCATGTTTGGAAAACTGCTAGGAACTCTGTCTATGTGATTGATTAGAAATTGATCAAATCCCCTACATTTGATTTGATTTGAAATTTAGCTCTTTGATGGAAGCTTTTTTCTTTGGAATTTGTAGGTAATGTAGGGATCCTATTTATTTTTTTGAGACAGAGTCTCACTCACTCTCCCTCAGTAGAGTGCTGTGGCGTCATAGCTCACAGCAATCTCTTAACTCTTGGCCTCAAGTGATTCTCTTGCCTCAGCTTCCCAAGTAGCTGGGACTACCGTTGCCCACTACAACACTCAGCTATTTTTAGACACAGGGTCTCATTCTGGCTCAGGCTAGGGTTCCTAAATTTGTTTTGCTTCTGTGAAGTAAGCAAATGGCCTGACTTTAAACCTCGTTTAAGGGGCAGCGCCTGTGGCTCAGTCGGTAAGGCGCCGGCCCCATATACCGAGGGTGGCGGGTTCAAACCCGGCCCCGGCTGAACTGCAACCAAAAAATAGCTGGGCGTTGTGGCGGGCGCCTGTAGTCCCAGCTACTCGGGAGGCTGAGGCAAGAGAATCGCTTAAGCCCAGGAGTTGGAGGTTGCTGTGAGCTGTGTGAGGCCACGGCACTCTACCGAGGGCCATAAAGTGAGACTCTGTCTCTACAAAAAAAAAAAAAAAAACCTCGTTTAAGGTAGTCAATGAAATTCCATACGTATCTACTGAGGTGTATCATGGTAAGGCAAAGTGGTAAGACCCCTCTCTTGCTTTAGAGCAGCATTTTTCAATCTTTTTAATCTCACAGCACACTTGAACCTATAAATTTCCATGGCACACTTAAATTATGTTGATCCAAAAACAAAGTTAAAAAAAATATATACTTCCGGGGCAGTGCCTGTGGCTCAAGGAGTAGGGTGCTGGCCCCATATACTGGGGTGGGTGGGTTCGAACCAGGCCCTGGCCAAAACTGGAAAAAAAAAAAAATATATATATATATATACACACACACACACACACACACACACACATATATATATACACACACACACACTTCCCATGCTTTGAACTTCTTTTGAAAATAATTTAAATCTTTCTATGGCACACCTACGATCCTCTCACAATACCCCAGAGTGCCCTGGCACACCAGGTGAAAATCACTGCTTTATGGAGCTGATAATCCCATGACAAAGACACCTGTAAGTAAGTAAGGAGGGACGTGAGTGCTCATCCTTAAACAGAGTAGGATAGGGCAGCGAAAGAAGAGAATAAGAAGGTCAGCTGCCAACGAAGATCCCCAAGGCAGAGTGTTATGGCTCAATTTGAAGTTATTTGTATAACACTCTGAAGGCTGTTCTAATTTTGAGGTCAGCACCAGCCCTAAATCCCTTTGGCGATGCACATCATAAGGATGCACACTGTGGCTAGTTCTCGCCGCATTATCTGCAGCTCCTCCCATCATATGACTGTCCCTTGAATTTGGAGAGGCCTTGCAACTTGCCTTAATCTACAGAATGTCATGTATAGTGATCTTGTATTGACTCCCAAGTACAGGCCATAAGACAGCTTACAAGTTCCCCTTCCATCCTTCTGGATGTTGGCTGCAGACGGACAGGGTAGCCTGCTCGAGGATGACAAGCTACATGGACATGGCAGCAGATGTGTGGGTAAGAACACCTGACTCTCCAGGTCAGGGATGGCAATCGGCAACCTGTGGGGGGTGTGAGCCACAGCCTGCCTTTGCAGGATCCTGAGGCTAAAAATAGTTCTGGGCTTCTAATGGTATATAAAAAATAAATCACAAAGAAGACTAAGAGACAAAACCAAAAAAATTAACTATCTAATCCTTTACAGAAAATTTTGCCGACCCCTGCCTGCTACAGTTGAATGTACCCTCGTGAGTGAGCCCACATAAAACCAGAGAGGAACCACACAACCACTTTCCGAATTGAAAGAAATAATGAAATTGATATTTTTTGCCAGCAACCAAATTTTGGAATGGCTTGCTCTGTAGTAACAGATAACTGAATCACAAAAGAAAAAGGAGACTGCTTCAAAGGAAATAATTTCTTAAAGATTTTAGATTATTTTCTTTTCAAAAATTCTTTTTTGGGATAATTTTTCACCCCTAATCTGCTGTCCACAGCCCTGTTTTGCATTCCAGGAAGATTTTGGCAGCTATGAGCACAGCTGGTTATTCAAAGGACATTCAAAACATTTTAAAAACAGGTATTATAGAATATAACTTTTCTAAAATTAAAAACCCCAGAACTTATACAAGATAATATCCTAAAGCACTCATTTCCAAACACAGAGGTTTTTTACTATGCTAAACTATTTGGATGGAACCTGCCTGGTTTGTTATTAATGGACCTCCTTCACTCAGTGAGGGAACTGTCAGCCCCAGTGGGGTGAAGAATGGCTTTGATAAAGGAACGCAGCTGGCCAGCAATCACTTTACCCTCTCCAAAGAGCACCGTTAACTGCTGGGGCTGGAACTGGGAAAAGAATCATAACCACAATTTAGATCTGAATATTTATATGGTGCCAACAAAGTCCTGGACTTACGCTGCTGCTGCCTAAATTTAACTTTTGTTGTAAACACATTTTAACCCCATATTTTCATCCCTATTATTTTCAGAGAATGTTCAAATTACTATCAATGATTTAAAAATATATATTTCACTCCTCTTTTTCCTGTGTGGAGGGAAAAAGGCTTTGATAAGGAAGAGGCCACTGAGCTAAGGAATCTATAAACAAAAAGAAATAGTGGGCCACGTTCACAGTCTTGATGCAAATGTGTGGGTTACAGCTGGGGACGGTGGTCCTGGCTAGGCTTGGGCAGCAGCTAATTCATGAGTCAGAACCACTTGACTTTGAGCATAGGCCCAGCACAATCAGTACTACACATATGAGTCTGCTCCTAGCTCCTGCCCTTGGATCTTGAATGGTCTTGTGCTTATTTGATTGATAGAATATGGCAAAAAGAATGCTACATGACTTTTAATTATTATTATTATTTTTAAAATTGAGACAGAGTTTCACTTTGTGGCCCCCAGTAGAGTGCGTGGCATCACAGCTCACAGCAACCTCCAAATCTTGGGGTTAAGCAATTCTCTTGCCTCAGCCTCCCAAGTAGCTGGGATTACAGGTGCTTTCCACAACGCCTGGGTTTTTTTGTACAGACAGGTTCTCACTCTGGCTCAGTCTGGTCTCGAACCTCTGAGCTCAGGGCAATCCACTCACCTTGGCCCCCCACAGTGCTAGGATTACAGGTGTGAGCCACCACACCCAGCCTATGTTATTATTTTTTTCTTTTTTTTTTTTGGTTTTGGCCAGGGCTGGGTTTGAACCCACCACCTCTGGCATATGGGACCAGCACCCTACTCCTTTAAGCCACAGATGCCGCCTTATGTTATTATTATTATTATTATTTTGAGACAGAGTCTCCCTCTGTTGTCCTGGGAAGAATTCCATGATATCATAGCTCACGGCAACCTCAAACTCTTGGACTTGAGCAATCATCTTGCTTCAGCCTCCTGAGTAGCTTGTGCCATCACATTTGGCTGGTTTTTCTATTTTTAGTAGAAATGGGGGTCTCACTGTTGCTCAGGCTGGTCTTGAACTCCTGAGCTCAAGCTATCCACCCACCTTGGTCTCCTAGATTGCTAGGATTACGGGGGGTGAGCTACAGTACCCGGTGCTACGTGACCTTTAAGACTAGCTTCAGGCTCGCAGCTTTTGTTTTGAACTCTAAAATGCTGGTTCTGATGAAATTCAAATCAGCTGTCAGGTGCAAGGGTAGAAACTAATTTTCTGATGCAAATGAAAACCATCAATATAATCCGCTGACTCAGAATGACTTACTGAAAACTGCCCTCTCTTGAGAAGTGGGGACGCAGGCTGTCTCTTAACAACACTGCATTCGTCTGTGGGGTAGGTGGGGTGCTTAGAGAGTTCTCTGGTGGAAGTGGGATAGTCAATCCTTGCTATAGAGAGTAAACCTCAGGTTTACTCTCTATAGCAAGATTTAACTTTCTCCACCAAAGAGGTGAGCTCTTGTCTAGTAGAGCAAATGAATGCGCCTATGTAGATAAGCTCACACCCACAGATATGTTGGGTCTCTGACTTCAGAGACCAGATGAGCACAGGCAGAGATTACATATAGTATTACATATTCTTGACTTATTTCTGTACTAGAATGGATCTGGGATTTTAGACCAGGTATGCTCAGGAAAATATAGGAAACTCCTCCTGGATTTTACCAAATCTTCTTAAAACATACATCACATGACTCTGTAGGAAGCATCACTGCTTTTACTAGAATTATCCACTGAAACTGGAGCTTTGCTGCTCTTCAAATGAAGCTAGTATTCAATTCAACTCATCACATCGTGGTGTGTCTACTGTGTGTCCACAAGCGGGTGCCAGTCGTTTTCAGCTGGGTACACAGTCACCAACACTTGCACCGAGGTGTCCCATGTGACTAAGTTCTGGACAGTAGGATGTAAATTGTGATGATCATTACTTACCCATCCAAGTGAGTGGATTTATCTCGAAAGGCTCACACCTGCCACCCCGTGGAGCAGAAGGAACAACCAATCAAAAGCTAATTACTGAAGAGCTTTTTTTTTTTCTAACAATCTCAGTGGTTCCTCAGAGGTTTCATTCAACCCTGTAGCCTGCCTGTAGAGTTGTAGAGTCACTCTCCATCACATCCCCCTCCTGTCACCGTCACAGCACTTATGACCCCTCAGAAATGATCCTGCCTATTTGTGTCAGCCCCGAAGACCATGGATCTTCAGGGTGCTTGTCTGTCTTGTTCAGTAATCTGCCCCTGGTGCCTCTAACAGTGACTCGCTTGGTTGAATGAGTCCAAGATAGGCTCCCATGCACTGGTGTTCACATCCAGGACTGGTCATGTTAGCTTACCATCCATCCCAGGGGACACTTCACCTTACGTGACATCTTGTGAGAGTGTTGTTTATCTTATGCGCACAGTCATCTTGTATAATTTCTCTTTTCCTTGCAAAGATTTAACTTTCTCCACCAAAAAGTTTCAAAGTCTCCACTTGACAGATTACCCATTAACCACAAAAGGGAAATGTTTTTCATAGTTCTTTATAATTAGGAAATCTAGAGGACACCTCCTTACACTAGTGATCATTAATACGTGACAATGTATGTGTTTCATATTCAATACATGGTCTCCCTGGCGGGAAACAATAGGGAAAGCACTGCACAACCTTGAAGGATTTGGGTCCTGTACTCATACCTTGGAACCTTCATGGGAAACTTGGAAGCTAACGGAAAAGTTAGACAACAATAGGAAAAAAAAAACTCAAACAAAAAAAAGTTCATTGCCATGAAAACAAAAAAGGTGGGGGTCTGTTCCATACTTAAAAAGACAAACATAACAAATACCATATGAGAATCTTGTTGTTTCTTTTACTTTCTTTTTCTTTCTTTTTTTTTTTTTTGCATGTGAGAATCTTGATTGGACCATCTTTCTACAAACCCAATACATAAGACTTTTTTTTTTACAATTAGGGAAATTTGAATATGGACTATTAGGTGATATCCTTAAATTAATATTGTTTCTTACGTGTGATAATGGCATTGTGTGCAAAGGAATGCCTTTAGTCTCAGGAAATGCAGACTGAGTATTTAGGAGAAGGAAAGCCATCATAGGTTGTTTAATCTTGGACGGATGGACAGTATGTGAGTGTCCACTGAACTGCTCTTTGAACTTCTCCTGTAGGGATGTTGGGGCCAAGCTGTTGACAAGCCAAATGACCAGAACAGGGAACCGTGTTTTCTCTTTGTTTTCTTTCTTGACTTCCTTTTTCCTTTCCTTCTCTCTCCCTCCCTCTACCCTCTCCTTTCCACCCTCCCCCTCAGTTGCCCCAGGCTAGAATGCCACAATGTCACAGGTCACAGCAAAGTCAAACTCCTGGACGAGCCTCTTGGCTCAGCCTCCTGAATAGCTGGGACTACAGGCTCCTACCACAACACCCAGCTAGTTTTTCTATTTTTAGTAGAGATGGGGTCTCGCTCTTGCTCAGGCTGGTCTCAAACTCCTGAGCTCAAGCGATCCTCCTGCCGTGGCGTCCCAGAGTGTTAGGACTGATTATAGGTGTGAGCCTGACCAGGCAGGGTTGTCCGACAGCAGTATTTCAGGGGCACCGAGAGAGGAATGGGGGGATTACTTTTCATAAACTCTGCCACCTCCCCCCAAAGACCAGTAGGATCAGAAGCCGGCGACACCCAGCTCTGCCCACCCCCCAGGGAACTTGGGTAGTGACGACTCCGGATGGAGCAGACATTCCTCCACCTGTCAGAGCACAGCTTAGAGCGGTAGTCATGACAGCGCGCGACTCCCTGGTACCCTGCCGTGTCCCCACCCTTCGTCCCCTGCCGGCTGTGAAAGAAGAACGTGAATTTCTTCTGCAAGAACAAAGGTTTCTCCTTTCCTAACCAGCTCTGTCCGGAGTTTAACAAGACAGCTCCCCCGGGGTGGCCTGGAGACCAGGCGTCCCCGCAGCTTGGGAAGATGGGGGCGGGAGGCAGCTCCTAAATTCGAGCCCCAAGTCTCCCCCGTCAGTGGTTCTCAACCTTCCGAGTGCCGCGGCCCTTTAATACAGTTCCCGTGGGTCGCGACCCACAGGTTGAGAACCGCTGCAAGTCCTCTAACCCTGCCAAACTCGCCTGCGAGCGCGTCCGTGACAGCCCCGCGCGCGGAACGCCAGGTGACCGCGGGCAGCGGAGGGTGCGGGGCGCGCGTGCGGGCGAGGGGCGCGCGGTCTGCGGGGGCCGCGTGTGCGCGCGGGGCGGGGGCCGGCGGCGCGGCGCGCGCGAGGTGAGTGCGGGGCCTGGCGGGGCCTGGCCGGGCCGCAGTCCGCGCCGAGGTGGCGGGCGTGGCCGCTGAGCCGCCCTGCCCGGAACGCGCGGTCCTCGGGGACGCGGGGACCTGGGCGACCGAGCTGGGAGGCGCCGCCCTCTCCGGACCGCGGGGGGTGAGCGGCCGCGGCCTGGGGCTCGGGCCTGGGCGTCCAGTGGCCACCTGGCACCGGTGAGCGCGGACGGGGCCCGGCGGGCCGTGGCGACGCGGGGCAGCGCGGGGCGCGAGCGAGCCAGGCCGCGCGGCGGGTGGACGCCCCGCCCCACCCCGCCCCGGAGCGCAGTGCTGGCCTCGGTGGCCAGCGTCTCTCCAGCCCGCCTCGGCCTCGGGGAGAGGTCCGGCCGCGGTAGCCGCCGTGCTGGGAGAAGATGGGGACGGTTGCGGTATAGGTGGGTCCCTAACAGGCCGGGGTGCGACGCAGACCCTGGGCGCGGGGCGAGGGCGCGGGGCGAATGTGGGAGGCTGCTCCCGGGCAGGGGCGGGGAGGGAATGGGCCTCAGGAGCGGGTGGGCGGATTGTACAGAACAGGAGGAAATCTCTAGGGGCTGGGCTACAGGATTCATAAGAGGAGGTCTTTAAGGAGCATGCGGGGCATTTTAAAAGAAACCTGAAAGGGGCAACGAGGTCTCACTTTTCCAAGTAGTGAGAGGTGGTGCCCTGAGCGAGCGCAGGTTGTGACCAGCGTCGGTTCTTCCAGTGCTGGGCTTAGGGGAAGCCTGCAGGACAGAGATGACTCTGTCGTCAGTGTATTTTGCACAGAGAGCCTGTGTTTAGGATGTGGTTGCTTTGTCAGGAAATTACCAACCCAAACCATCTCGTTTTTGACTTCTGTTTTCGCGGTAAGGGAGATTTGCGTTTATAGTCTCCACTGGGAACAGTTTGTGTTTTAGATTTCTGCAGGAGGCGTAAGGAAAGGAAAGGAACTGAGTGTGTCAGGGGTCCTCAAACTACGGCCCACGGGCCACATGAGGCGGTGTGAATTGTATTTGTTCCCGTTTTGTTTTTTTACTTCAAAATAAGATATGTGCAGTGTGCATAGGAATTTGTTCATAGTTTTTTTTTTTAAACTATAGTCCGGCCCTCCCACCGTCTGAGGGACAGTGAACTGGCCTCCTGTTTAAAAAGTTTGAGGACGCCTGGAGTGTTGCTCAGAATTGTGCTCAGATGCCGGAATGTCTTCACACGATAATCAAGTAAATGAGGCGAAAACTATGTTGATGGTTTGATGTAACCACGTCAGATTGTATAAAAAAAAATCAACACATTGTAGCCCACAAATGCATAAATGTATTTAAGATCTACGTGTATTTGACTTAATAAAAAAAAAGTACACGTTGCTGAACTTGCATCAGTCTGGAGATGGGGACTGTTTAGGAGTAAGAGATGAGATTCTATGACATTTTTTTTTTCCTCCTTAAAAGGTTTATTTAAATCAATAGCCCTTGAGTAGCTCCAGCCCTGAAAATAATGTTATCAAAACGGTGTTCAATATTCCAAATTAGAGCTCGAGATGATTTGGGAGCAAGGAGGATGAAGAGACTCAAGGCTTTTCCAAAAATTAAAAAAGAGTTGATGCATAATAGCTCTAGCTGTAGAGCATTGATTGTAGGTGGCCTGGCGCTCAGTGTTAACTAATGAGCTGCTTTCTCTGTTCTGTTCAGTGGTTCACGGCAAATCTGAGTGTTTTCATTAAAGCATGGAAGACAGAAAATGAAAGACTTTAGCTAGTGCTTTAATTTCATCTGAAATGCTACAGGTAAGTTCATCTTGTTTTTACTTCAAAAATTATCCTAAGGCAGGTGGCTCCTGTGGCTCAAAGGAGTAGGGCCCCAGCCCCGTATGCTAGAGGTGGGGGGTTCAAACCCAGGCCCAGCTGAACTGCAACCAAAAAATAGCCGGGCGTTGTGGCGGGCGCCTGTAGTCACAGCTGCTCGGGAGGTTGAGGCAGGAGAATCGTGGAAGCCCAAGAGCTAGAGGTTGCTGTGAGTCCTGTGACGTCATGGCACTCTACCGAAGGCGAAGGCGGTAAAGTGAGACTCTGTCTCTACAAAAAAAAAAAAAAAAAAAATGCCCACACTAGTACCTGTTAACAAGGTTTTTGGTATCACTGACATGGCTACAAAGTTTCTTGTGTATATTTCTTTTCCCAAAGGGTTTGCAGTGCAAGAGTTAAGCTCTACTAAACCAGTTTGGATAATATGTATTTTCTAAAAAGTTGAATTATTATTAAAATGCTGTGACACAAAGTTAAGTATATCAACTTAATTTGGTGGTCATATTCAACTTATCAAGTTCAGACTCAACTCTCTCTACCCCTAAGAATATGCTACACTGAATACTTCTGTTTCTTTTTTTGGATGGATGATTTGCAACCTCCAGCTGTGTTGCATGATGCAGGTGAAATCCCCTTTTAGGAAAAGCCTTTCACAGCTATGTAATATCCAGGCCAGAGGAGGTTTTCTACTGCAGCTTTCCCAGGTGTTGGTCATTATTAGTCACTGTGTGGTAGATAGCCACACTGTACAGACTCATGCATCAGACATGGGGGTCAAATGGGATATTCCTTTTTTTTTTTTTTTTTGAGGCAGAGTCTTACTCTGTCACTCAGGCTAGAGTGCCATGGCTTCAGCCTAGCTCACAGCAACTTCAGACTCCTGGGTTCAAGTGACTCTTCTGACTCAGTCTCCTGAATAGATGGGACTAGAGTTGCCTGGCCAATTTTTCTATTTTTAGTAGAGATGGGGGTCTCAGTCTTGCTCAGGTTGGTCTCAAACTCCTGAACTCAAGGGATCCTCCTGCCTTAGCCTCCCAGAGTGCTAGGATTACAGGCATGAGCCACCGTGCCTGGCCAACAGCAGGCTCTTCTGCAAACATCTTTCTTAGGATCATGAACAATGGTATTGTTTTAATAAAGAGTTGTATATGGTTGATTTGCTTTTGTTATCAGGGCTTTTGCATATTGTGAATTAGAGGATAAGGGAAGATGAGGGTATGAGCCAGAAGTATGACAGTTTTTAGGGGCACATGAACATGGGGGGGGCACATGAAGCCCCAGAGCATCATCTCTAGGCTGGGGCCCCAAGAGGCTGCAGGATGGAAGATTTGGCTGGGGGGATAACCTGCACTCCTCAAAGCTTTGAGAAATTAAGGAATAAAAACCAGAAAGCTGGTAGTAGATTATTAAGTTTCCCCATCCGTGTGTATCTGACACTGAACACAAGTAGTAAATTAGGAAGCCATTGTCTATGGCTCTACTTTCTATGCAAAAGCAGAACGGAGTAGCCAAGATAGAGACCCGATGGTCTACAAAGAAATATTTACTCCTTGTCCTTTTACTGGAGGTGGGGGAGGAGTTTGCCCATGCCTAGGCTAGCACATGGATTTCTGCTGAACTCCCAAGCTGTGCATTTTGAACAGGCTCTTCAAAGTTAGAATAAAGAAGCACGGCTCCTGTTAAGACATTTCACAGTTCCGCAGCCACCTACCTCTGTGGTATGACAACAAAGGCTCAAACTATGTTTCTAATCTGGAACTGCATTTGGCTGCTGCGTTAGTTACAGACTTGGTTTTCAAGAATAGAGTTACCCATTTTCTAAGAGGAAAAAATCCACTCTTACCTCTTAGTGTTAAATAGTTCCTTTCTCTGTATTGCTACAAGTTGTGTAATTTGCTCCTTTATTGATCATCAGCACATTCTGAAGGTGGAAACTCAGCTTCCTGCCATGGGCTCTGATCGCTAGTTTGGAAACATGGGAGCTGAGGGGTGTGCCCCATCTTCTCCAGGTGGGCTACACACTTGACATTCACCTGCAGCTTGGAGTGGTGAGCCTCCCACCATACTCTGCAGTGAGTGTCAACAGCTTGAGGGCAGGGATTGTCTGCCTCCTGCCCCACCGCTGCCCCAGCCTCTAACACAGTCCAGAATATCAAACAGATGAAATACCTGACACAACTAAGGGAAAGGTAAACAGTGACTTAGCTTAACTGACCAGAATGGCAGAGATCTCTGATATTCTGATTGTAGAGCAATCATGGGAAGAAACGTTTACTAGAGCAGCTTCCTCCAGGGGGTAAAGCTGATTGTAGCAAAACAGATACAGAAAGCCCAGCTGTCAGGTCAGTCTTGCTGGTGTCTTGTGTGACAAGTCGCCCTGCTTCAGTTTTCCTCGTTCCCTGGATGGGGTTGTCCCTTTGCCTCTCCAGCTGGCTGCTGTCACGTGGCCCTCTTAGCTGGCCCTAAGTCTAGAGGTCCAGCCTCCGCTGTGCTCTTTGCTCCCTCTCCCCTCAAGGGGCTGTGGAATTAGGTGTGTGGCGCTGGGCCCTGGCAGAAAGAACTTGAAGGGCTTGGGTTTGGATTCCAGGTCTACCTCTGCCCGGCTGCACAGGCCTCGGTAATAGTATTTTGTGGTGTTATGAAACGTGCTTTGTAAATTGCTGTGGAAATAAGTGCTATAGACTGCTACAGTGCCCCAAAGCCTGTTGTGCCTTAAAGCTTGCGTTAGATCCTGATATGTATTGCAGATTCTTAAGAGTGATTTTTCGTTGTTATTGGATACCAATGTAGACATGGTAAAAGCAAAAAAGAAAAAAGAATGGCAGTTAAATTTTCCTTGATATTGCAAATTCTCAAGAGAGATTTTTTTGATTGTACACACACCTGTAATCCTACCTGTCTGGGAAGCAGAGAGGTGACTGGATTGCCTGAACTCAGGAGTTCACTATTAGCCTGAGCAAGTGTGAGACCTCCCATCTCTACTAAAAATAGAAAAACTAGCGGGGTGTTGTGGCAGGCACCTGTAGTCCCAGCTACTTGGGAGGCTGAGACAAGAAGATGGCTTGAGCCCAGAGTTTGAGGTTGCTGTGAGCTGTGACACCATGACACTCTACCCAGAGTGAGACTGTCTCAAAATTTTTTTTATTTAATTAAAAAAAGAGGGCTTTTTTGTTGTTATCAAATACAAGTACAGATATAGCAAAAGCAAAAGAATATTGCAGCTAAATTTTCCTTCTTGAGTCCTGCTGCTTTTGCTTGCCCCTGGTTTTTCTCAGCCCAAACCCAGAAATGCATAAAAGATTCTGCATGCCGCACCCCCAGAAATCTATAAATGATTCCCGTAGATAGGATTGTTTTACCTACAAGAAAGCAGGTTTTTTTTTTTTCAGCAAACAATATATAGTTATGGCTTACTTAAGTGTGTCTTTAAAAACCAAAGTGTCTTCTACCTCAGCAGTGAAGCATCAGACTTCCGTTTAAATAGGGTTTGAATGAAAGACATCCTCCCGCACGTCTCAGAGTGCTCCCAGGGTGGTACTGCTGCAGCCACCAGAGGGTCCAAGCCCAGAATTAGGTAATGGAGTGTGGACATTTAAGCTCACAGTCCACTAACAACCACATAGCAACCAGGGAGTGGTACTCACTGTGGGTTTTTTTTCTTAAATTTAGTGAATACTTCAAATTCATTCTTAAAGATGGACCAATTTTTAAAAGATTATGAAAACGACACCCTTTCTATAACTATATTTTAGTAACACCTTAAACATTATAAATAACAAGTCGTGGAGTCTTGGCATTAGAAGGGAGCTTAGACATTGCTTTATGACACTCCTGAAAGCCACTTGAAGATCTCCATTGGTAAGGAACAGCCCATTCTAATAGTCAATATTGAACCCTCCCACTAATTTTTATTTTTGGTTTCCTATATGCCTTTTGAAGTTATACTGGCATATTGTTCTAAATATTTGAGAGTTGGCTGGGTGTGGTAGCACATACCTGTAATCCCAGTACTCTGGGAAGCTGAGGCGGGAGGGGAGGATGGACTTGAGCTCAGGAGTTTGAGCAAGAGAGAGACCTCATCTCTATTGAAAACAGAAAAACTATTTTCTATTGGTGTTGTATTGGGTGCCTGTAGTCCCAGCTACTGTAGAGACTAAGGCAAGAGATTCACTTGAGCCCAAGAGTTGAGGTGGCTGTGAGCTATGGCACTACAGAGAGCAACAGAGTGAGATTCTGTCTCAAAAAAAACCAAAAAGTTTCCATCAGGTGGGATCTGAGGTGGGTCCTGAAGCTGTAACATGTTCCCAGGCAGCCCCTATGCACTGCTCCGTGAGTCGCGAGGGGCCAGGGCACAACATTGTTGTCACCCGAGCTTCCCCCCTCCCCCCAAAAAACCCTCTGATTTACTTGGTCTGGGGTATAGCCTGAAGTCTGATGTTTTTAAGCTCTTCAGAGATTGTAACATGCAGCCAAGTGAGAACCGCTGTGTTAAATAAAGAAGTGAGAAAAGAGAAGTGGTGGTCGGACACCGCTGGGCTGGGTGTGTTGGCTTCTGATACAATCAGAGGAATTCATCAAACACAAAGCTGAGGTGGATTGCAAAATAATTAGGCGTTTAATTGAGGAGTCTAATTGAATGGTAGGGTTTTAGATTGCTTTGCTTATGAATTAATGTGTTTAGTTTGAGAGAGTACCAGGGCAATTTCCATCTAAGATGTGAATTGATTTGGGATTTTGCCCTTTGTAAGGAATAGGATTTTACTAATGTTGTAGTTATGATTGGAATTAAACTTAATATACACTGGGCCTTTCTTAGGCAATTAGGATTTCTACCCCCTTTGCAGTATTGTTTCTTTTGTGGAAAAGAAAAGTTGGAATGCTGCACAGCCAGCAGTAGTTCGGTAGTTATCATAGTTAATACATGCTTCCCCACCCCACCCCCCCTTTGGCTGCTCTGAATGTAGGATGGTTGGGTTTAAAATCTGATTGAAATTTGTTTTATGTTTTTTTTTTTTTTTTTTTTACTGTCTTCACCGTTTAAAATGCACATGATCAGAATCAGTGTTTTATTAGGACACACCTTTGTTGTTAGAAGGTAGCTGAAGAAAAGTAAGGATAACCTAACAAATTCAGGAGTTTACTATTGGACTCAGTTTCTTCCTGGGCATACTTCCTAAGGGGATAAAAGTGCAGTACCAAACCATTTGACAGGATTCAAATACCCACACGGAGAGCCTACCAGGTGCCAGTCAGCAAGATGGCCAAGAACAAGATGGTTGCATTTTTTTCCTCTGCAGCCTCACATTCTCTTGAGGGGAATAGACAAAAAGATTTCTTAAAAATCTGGATAGGGATAAATGCTGAGAAAGGAATAGTGAGAGATGTGGTGGAAATAAAGGCTGGAGAAACTACTCGCTACGATGGGGGGTGGGGGGAGCACTCTTCTAAGTGACCTTCCGCTGAGCCCTCAAGCAGGGAGCCAGGTTTCCAAGAATCAGCCTTTTAGTTTGAGGGAAAGTAACCAATCAAGGGAGAGAAAGTGTGTGACCTTGTGGGAACAGAAAGGAAGCTGCTGCAGCTGGAATAGGGTCGGGAAGGGTTAATAGGAAGGGTTGGGTAGCAGGTGACATGGGGCCTTGTACACGTCTGTGGAGGCAGTGACTTAATAGATCTTCATCAAAAATGTTCACTTTGTTTTGTTTTTGAGACAGTCTCACTCTGTGCCCTGGGTAGAGTGCCCTGGCATTATAGCTCAGCAACTGCAAACTCTCGGCTCAAGAGATCCTCCTGCTTCAGCCTCCCAAGTAGTTGGGCCTACAGGCACCCACCACAACTCCTGGCTAGTTTTCTTCCTTTTTTTTTTTCTTTCTATTTTTAGTACAGACAGGTTGTTGCTCAGGCTGGTCTCAAACTCCTGAGCTGAAACAGTCCTCCTACCTTGGCTTCCCAGAGTGCTAGGATTACAGGTGAGAGCCACCACACATGGCCCTCTACTAACGGTTTTTAAAGCACTTTAATTGGTATGGTTCTCCTCATGAAATTGTATGAGCTGGTGCCTGGGAGCTCTCCCTGCAGTTGGGCCGCCGGCCAGCATGAGGCGCAGACACCTTCCAACACTGATTGCTCACAGTAACACATTTGTGGAATGACCGACTGGGTTGCTGAGCTTTTGTTTTACATTTTTAATGAAGTATGACATAAAAAGTGCATAAATTGTAAGATGAATTATCAGAGGGAGCACACCTTCAAGGTCAAGAGCAAGCCCATGGCCCACACCCAAGAAGTCCCCTCGCCCCTCCTAATTCCACTCCTCCCTCTGCCCAGAGGTTACCTGTATCCTGAATTCTAACCCCACAGGTTGGTTTTTCTGCTTTTCGACTTAGTATAATTGAATCGTAGTATCTGCTCTTTCCACGTCTGGCTTCTTTCTCTCAACAGGAAGGTAGGAGATTCCCTATGATGTCACACGTGGTGGCAGTTTGTTCATTTGGGATGACATCTGGTCACATAAATCTGTGTCTTTTACTCTGAGTGACTATTTGGGTTGTGTCCACGTTGGGACTGTCATGAACAGTGTGCTGTTGGGACCTTCTTGCACTTTTTGGGGAGAGAGCCTCCCTCAGAAGTACTTGGGCCCCCGTGTCCATTTCTTGATGTCTCTACATACGTACACATTCATGCTGAGGGTTGTGACGAGTGCGGACGCGGGGTCCCTGCATGCTCAGCCTTCATGAATGACACGAGGAAAACTTTTCAAGTAATCCAGCCAATTTGTATATACTCCAGACTACTTAAATTTTTCTTTAATAATCCACACAAACTGGTCTCTCAATTCAGTGAATAAAAAGATCTCCTAAGATGAGATTTCCCTAAGTGTGAAATGCTAGCCCTGCCCAAGGCTCTGAAAATTAGAAGAGTTTCTTGGTTAGATAAATTTGAGAAACATTGCACATTACTTGCTCTTCTCAGAGAATAGGCCTTAACATATTTCAAACTCTTGAGGAACTCTCCATTAAAAAATAATAGTCTGGGGCAGTGCCTGTGGCTCAAAGGAGTAGGGTGCTGGCCCCATATACTGAAGGTGGCAGGTTTAAACCCGCCTTGGCCAAAAAAACAAAACAAAAAAATGCAAACAAAAACAATAGTTTGTGTTTAGACAATTTCCAATTATTTTGGCCTGTGGATATCTTTGAGGCTGAAACACCTGTAGATGGACTGGGGCAGTGGGAAGAGGGCAGCCAAAAACCTCTAGTGTTACTGAGATGGCGGATCCCCCACGAGGGTGGTGGTTTCGTTTGGTGGTTAAAGCATTGGTGCACTTAATAATGTGGAAGCTGATAACCTATCTTACCTCTGTAGGTTTTTTGAGCTTTTCTGATATTTGAAGTTTTCTTTCAGCTGTTTTGGATCAATTCCTAAATCAACACATATTTTCTGGTGCCTGCTGATCCCCCAGCATCGTTCTAGGTCTATAGAGAAGATACTGTTTGTTTAATGAAAATTACTTCTAGTCTTTATTGTACCCTCAATGAATCCCCAACAATAAAAAAAAAAAAAAAAAGAAAATTACTTCTAGTCTACTTGGTGAATGTGTGTGTAGTTAATATAATCACAAATTTATTTTTCATAAAATGGAAATTATTATTATTATTATTATTATTTTGTAGAGACAGAGTCTCACTTTATTGCCCTCAGTAGAGAGCTGTGGCGTCACACAACTCACAGCAACCTCCAATTCCTGGGCTTAGGTGATTCTCCTGCCTCAGCCTCCCGAGCAGCTGGGACTACAGGCGCCCGTCACAACGCCCATCTATTTTTTGGTTGCAGTTTGGCCGGGGCTGGGTTTGAACCCACCACCCTCAGTATATGGGGCTGGCGCCCTACCCACTGAGCCACAAGCACCGCCCAGAAATTATTTTTAGATTATGGTTTCTTTCTGGATAGTGAGGTGTGGCGTTATTATTTAAGAAGTAATAAAATAATAGCCTTCTTCCCTGCTGAGCCCTCCCATCTTTTTTCTGTTCATCAGTGCTGTGGGTTCTGTCTGTCCCTGCCCTGGAACGTGGGATTTAGAACAGCGCCGGGGTTTATGCAGCCTGCTACTCAGCCATACCAAGGCAGACCAGTGGCCTGTGCTCCTGCGGTGAAGGAAGGAGGAGCAAGTTCCAGGATCATGCCAGTTTGATTTTTGTGACATACATGTGCTGTGAACACAGGCACCACTTTGATTAAGCCCTTATATTTGTTTGCTTGCCTGAGTGTCATTTAAAAAAATTATTTTTATTGATATATAATAATTGTACATATTCGTAGGGTACATGTGATATTTTATACATGCATATGATGTGCGGTGATCAAATTGAGGAATTTGGAATATCTGTCACCTCAAACGAATTTATTATTTCTTTTTTTTTTTTTTTCCAGTGGTAAGATAGGACTTTTATTAGAAGTCAGAAAGGAATACAGAAAAGCACCAGAGCTTCTGGAAGGGGGAAAGAGCTGAAGAACTCTCTTGGGAGTCTCCACGTGGGCTCTTTTATCTAGGGGTCTTAGGTCTAGAGGATTACACATGGTCAGCAGTTGGTGGATGGAAAAACTTCTCTTCAAAGTTAGTGAGTGCAATGACAAAGGAATGAATGCAGTTCCTCCTTCACTAGGGCCAGGTGATCAGGTCCTTTACCGTCTTTGTCCCTGAGAAGGGATTAGGGTGTGTGCTCCTACCCAGTGGGACCACCCCCAAAAACCATCTCAGGCTGCGTTGTTCATGATTTTATCAGAGCCCAGAGGGTGTGTCCCGAAAAGGCAGTCTGCTTGTGCCTGGAAATGGGGGTCTGACCTCTGAGCTCACCTGGGCCTAGAGAACGGGGGCTCCCTATGTAGCCCTGAGTGGTGGAATCCTGTATCAATCGTCACTCTCCGAACAGAAGCTCTAACTGCTGTTAGGGAAAAGGGGCGCTGAAAGCTCCAAACTGCTTCCCGCTGAAGATGGTATTATTTCTTTGTATTAGGAACATTCAGAAACTGCTGAGTGACCTTGGCCTTGGGCCAGGCCCTGTGCAGACTAGCTAATCCCGTGCTCTCTGTTAAACCTCACGAACATTTAGTAGGTAATGTGAAGAAAGAAGAAACTTTGGAGAAGTTGGGCAACTTTCCCACAGTCGCACAGCTAGTCATGTTACCCTCAAGATTTAGGGTGGGTCTCTGTGATGTCCAAAGCCTTTTATTATGCTTTTTACCTGTTTGTGTCAATAAATTTAAAATATAGAGAAAAACTCTTTTTTTTTTTTTTTTTTGGTTTTTTTGGCCGGGGCTGGGTTTGAACCCACCACCTCTGGCATATGGGACCGGCACCCTACTCCTTGAGCCACAGGCACCACCCGAGAAAAACTCTTAATATAACAGAGCACCTGTATGTTCATCGCCCTTAACTAACAACTGTTAATATTTTATTTGTGGCTAGTCTGCTTTTCACCCTTTAATCACAAGTCAGTGGGACCACCCACCTTCCTCAGTGTGGTGTTTCCCTGGGGTCCCATTTAGAAGCAATTACACACACACACAGGCTGCTTCTAAAGCTCAAGATGGGCTGACATGCTGGTGGTGGCTAACCCCTGTAATCCAAGCTTTCTGGGAGGACAAGGCAGGTGGATGGCTTGAGCTCACGAGTTCAAGACCAGCCTAAGCGACAGCGAGACCCTGTCTCTACTAAACATAGAAAAACTAGCTGAGTGCTGTGGTGGGTACTGCAGTCTCAGCTACTCGGGAGGCTGAGGCAGGAGGATGACTTGGATCTCGGAGTTTGTGTTGCTGTGAGCTGTGACATCACGGCACTTTAGCCTGGGGCAACAGAGTGAGTGAGACTGTGTCTCAAAAAAATAAAATAAAATCTCATGGTTTCTTGTGTGTGGTTTTAAAGTTTTAAAATAATGTCACACGTATGTATCATTTTATAACTGGAAGTTTAACTCAACATTTTCTTTTTGAGATCTGTTCACGTCGATGTACTGTGTACTGTGTACTACTAAGTCCAGTTCATTCCTTATAGCTGTTGTGTGGGGGTTCCACAGGAAGACATAGCATGTTTTATTTATTTTATGGATACACATTTAGTTAGGTTGTCTTGAATTTTCTGCATTTATAGCCCCAGAATGCTTGTATAAGTCTGCGTGGCGCACCTATAAGAGTTTTCCTAGGTTAATTCACAGAAGAGGAATGGCTGGTTTTCCGTTTTAGGAAATGCCACTTTACCCGCCAGAGGGGCTGTAAGGCTTTGTACTTGTACCCACAAGGCATGACAAATAGCGTTTACTCCAGTACCTGATTAAGCTTTTTGATATTCTCCAATCTGATGTGCTAAAAATTCGATATCTGATTTTAATTTGCATTTCCCTGATTACTACTGAGATGGAGTGTCTGGTGGCCGTGTTCGTTCTGATGTCCACTTCCGTGAACTTCGAACATGTCGCCCATTTTCCTTTTAATTTCTGTTTCATACAGAGTTTATACAAACATGTCAAATGATATCAGCAGATTGTTGCTGATATCACAAATACAACTATAACAATACAGTAAAAATATATATATAGTAAGGAGATTCTAGATGTTTGTTGTAAATATCTTCTCTGCAGCTGTGGCTCATCTTTTATGTATGGTGTCTTGTCCTGTATAGTAGTTTATATTTCAATGTGATGCAATGTATTTTTCCTCTCTTGTGAGATAATGCTTTTTGCCACCTTCTTGTGAAGGCTTTTCCTACCCAGAGGTCACAAATAAATACATTCTTCTATGCTTTCCTGTCATAGTTTTAGTTTTGCTTTTTTTTTTAATTTCTTTTATATACCTGACATCTTATCTTGGAAATAAATATGAAAATGATTTTACTTTTTCCATGTTTATTCATGTCCTATGTACTGAATCCTTTCCTCATTGTTTTGTGACCCTGTCTTTGACACTTGGCAAGTCTCCACGTGACCCTGTCTTTGACACTTGGCAAGTCTCCGCATGCATGTATGTGTCAGCTTGTTCAGCCTGTTTGTTTAGGTGCTCCTCCCAACCTTATTGTTTCTAAACTTGATGTGACTATTCTTGGATCAGTATGGTTCTGAGAATTTTAGGCTCTGTTCATCAAGTTTATTTCAAAAAAAAATTATATGATTTTCTTGACTAATTTGGAGAAGGAGAACCTTGACAGTTGAGTTTCCTGATCCCTGAACATGTTATCATTATCACTTTGGTCATATCTTTTTCTAATATTCAAAAAAGTTTCGTAGTTTTTAGTTTTCTCTATCAAGGTCCTGCACATTTTCGTTGCTGTTGGATTTTTTCCTCTTAGGGTTTTGTTTGCTTTTTAATATTTCTTATTTGTGCATTCACATTTTACAGAATCTTGGTAAGCCATTTAGTTCTTTTTTTTGAGACAGAGTCTCAAGCTGTCACCCTGGGTAGAGTGTGGTGGCATCAAGCGATTCACCTGCCTCCGCCTCTCAAGTAGCTGGGACTACAGGCGCCCGTGGCAACACCTGGCTATTTTTTAGTTGCAGCCTTCATTGTTGTTTGGTGGAACCAGGCTGGATTCGAACCCGCCAGCTCAGGTTTGTGTGGCTGGCACCTTAGCTGCTTGAGCCACAGGCGCCGAGCCCAATGAGTTCTTTTTTTTTTTTTTTTGTAGAGACAGAGTCTCACTTTATCACCCTCGGTAGAGTGCCATGGCATCACACAGCTCACAGCAACCTCCAACTCCTGGGCTTAAGCGATTCTCTTGCCTCAGCCTCCCGAGTAGCTGGGAGTACAGGTGCCCGCCAGAACACCCGGCCATTTTTTGGTTGCAGTTCAGCAGGGGCGGGGTTTGAACCTGCCACACTCGGTATATGGGGCCGGCGCCTTACCGACTGAGCCACAGGCGCCGCCTGAGCCCAATGAGTTCTTATACATTATCTCCCCCTTCAATTGTCTATGCAGATGATTATATTATAGAAAATTAATGATAGCAGTTTTTTCTCTTCTCTAACAATTTTTGTGTCTTATTTTCTTTCTTATTTTAGTGGATAGTTAGGACTTTGAAAATAAAACTAAGCAGGAGGGACAGTAGCGATCTTGTGTTTCTTCTGATGTTGATGTTTCTAAAATTCCATTATTATGATTACTAGTTTCTTCGATGTTTCTAAAATTCCATTATTATGATTACTAGTTTCTTCAACAGGTTAAGGAACTTCTCTTTTTATTCCTAATGGTTAGTTGTTTTTCTTTTTTAAGTAATCATCTTTTTGGTTTGTTTTCAATTTTGTTATTTTCCTGCTTTAGTATTTTTCTTTTTCTTTTTTTTGCAGTTTCTGGCCGGGGCTGGGTTTGAACCCACCACCTCTGGCATATGGGGGCAGCGCCCTACTCCTTTGAGCCACAGGTGCCGCCCTCTTTTTTTTTTTTTTTTTCTTTTTGTAATAACATTGGTATTATTTTTTTAACCTCCTTAGCTCATTTGTTTTCATTCTGTCTTTTTCTAAGTATATTGTTCATTATACTAAAGAAAAAAGCCAGACTTAAAAATCTCGTGTACTGTGTGTCTGCAGACTGTGTCATTCCCTATGTGACATTCTGATAAAGACAGGACTGTAGGGAGGAAAAAAAAATAGATGATCAGTTGCCTGGAAGTGTGGGGAAGGATCGATTACAGAGGAATAGTGGTGGAATTTTTGTTATGATGGAATTTTTTCTCTCTCTCTCTCTCTCTCTCTTTTTTTTTTTTTTTTTGCTATAATGCCCAAGGCAGTCTTGAAGTACTGGGCTCAAGTGGTCCTCCCACCTCAGCCTCCCAAGTAGCTGGGACTATAGGCGCAGACCATCACCCAGCTGATAGAACTGTTTTCTCTCTTGTCAGAGCAGTATGCATGTACTCTGCCACCCCCCAACCTTACCCTGTCTAGATGACTTGCTTTGTTTCTTATTCTTACACAGTCAGTTTGCAATGATCCTTCTAACTAAAAGTTAATGTGCATTCCTAAAATGAGATTTTACTGAAAGGTTAAGGTTTATCAGTGTCTTCTTGTTCCTCCTAAACCAGCTGAGCATGTTAGCCTGTTTTAATTTTCCTCTGAAACATCTTTTTGCAGCCATCGATGTCGTTTTTTGCCACTCTTTCAGTTTCATTTTTTTACTCCTTGAAAAAAATAGTTTTTGGTTTTCTCTTTCTCTCTCTCTCTTTTTTTTTTTTTTGTAGAGACAGAGTCTCACTGTACCGCCCTCGGGTAGAGTGCCATGATGACACACGGCTCACAGCAACCTCTAGCTCTTGGGCTTACGCCATCCTCTTGCCTCAGCCTCCCGAGCAGCTGGGACTACAGGCGCCCGCCACAACGCCCAGCTATTTTTTGTTGCAGTTTGGCTGGGGCTGGGTTTGAACCCGCCATTCTCGGCATATGGGGCCGGCGCCCTACTCACTGAGCCACAGGCACCATCCTCTCTTTCTCTCTTTTATTGCCTATGTTTATTTGTTTTCACTGTCTTGTAATAATCCTGCTTATCTCTGTTTCTTGTACTTCATTTCTTCCCCCAAGTTCATTTTTCTTCATATTAAAATACATCCTTTGGTGCTTCTTTCAGCAAGAGCCAGTGGTCTGTTTGACAGTGTCTTTATTTTACTTTCATTTCACTGAATTCTCTAAAATTCATCCATAAAATGTATGTATACAATAAAACCAGCTTGCCTACTATACAGGTTATTGGGGGAGTGGAATAAAATTTTTTGTAAATACTTCTGGAACTGTTAGACCTGTGTGTGTTTGTGAGTCTGGGTGAGCATGCGATTAGAAGCTAGTATTAAGTTGTGTTTGATTTACATTAGTGTTCCTGTATTTCGAGTGGATTTTTCAAATCATTCCTATTGTTTTGAAATATTTACTGAGATAATAGAGAATAATAGCTAATAGAAATGTCATGAATTGCCCATGGTGCCACTTTGGGGGGGAAGCTAGGATAAGATGAAATACAGGGTCTTCACCTCTAGCGTAGGGTCACTGCTATTCAGTGGAACTTCGAATCATGCAAGTGAAAAATCCAGCGTTCCAGGTTTATTTACCCAGGCAATCCATGAATAATGTGGAAAATACAAATGATATAGAAAGAAAAAGAAGGTAAGAGACAATTCTTCTGGAAAACACCCGGGATGTAAATGATCGGCACAGGAGAACACACCATTCTGGACATCTGACTTCTCGTATGTGGCCGCATGTATTTATAGGCACTTTCCTTCTTGTGTTTCCAAAGGAATCCTATCACACAGGCAGTTTTGCAACTGCCTTTTACACTTTTAGTAGTAGTAGTATATCAAGAAAATATAGGTAAGCATATGTGATGAATAAAGATGTACTATTGTCAGGATGTATCATAATTTTGCTTAAATGAGTACCTATTGATAAGACACTCAAATCAAATTTTTCTTTTTCTTTTTTTTTTTTTTTTGGTAGAGATAGAGTCTCACTTTATGGCCCTCGGTAGAATGCCGTGGCCTCACACAGCTCACAGCAACCTACAACTCCTGGGCTTAAGCGATTCTCTTGCCTCAGCCTCCCGAGCAGCTGGGACTACAGGCGCCCGCCACAACGCCAGGCTATTTTTTGGTTGCAGTTCGGCCGGGGCCGGGTTTGAACCCGCCACCCTCAGTATATGGGGCCAGCGCCTTACCGACTGAGCCACAGGCACCGCCCAAATTTTTCTTATTATAAATAATACAGAGTTCTGGGTGAAGGTGAGTGTTGTGTTTTGTGTTTTGTGTCTAAGACAAAAGTCTCACTCTGTGGCCCAGGCGAGAGTGCCGTGGCATCAGCCTAGCTCACAGCAACCTCCAACTCCTGGGCTCAAGCGATCTTCCAGCCTCAGCCTCCCAGCATGCTAGGATGACAGGCATGAGCCACCATGCCTGGCCCAGGATTCTGTTTTTTAGAATAAATTTCTAGCATTGGTATTGTTTGATCAAAATAGATTGCACATTTAAAATTTCGATGAATGTTTTTTAAATTTCCTCCCAGAAAGTGCACGAGAGTGCCTATTTCCTCTTATACATTCTGTGTAGTATCCGTTTTTTTTTTTTTTAATTTGCCACTTTGAAAATTTTGTGAGAGTATCTCTGCATGTGGCTTTGAGCATTGAGCATTTTATTTAGTGATCATTTTTATTCTTTTGAGAATTGCTTTTTTGGCTATTTAGTCTCTGTTAGTGCTCATCTTTTTTTTTTTTTTTAATCTATAAGACTTTATTCTTATTGTGCTTTTAAATTCTTTGTCATAAATGTTTCAGGGATTTTTTTTCCTATGGTTTGTTTGTTATCTTCCAAGTCTGTGCTTTAAAATAAAAAATAAAATTCTTTTGAGCTTTTCGACCTTATTCAGGAATTTTAAAAATTTTTCATTTGTTCAAAATTTCCTTTGTGGTTTCCAGGTTGTTTTTGTGTGTTTTTTTTTGTTTGTTTTTAACATAGGCTTACTCTGTTGCCCCAGGCTCGGGTGCCCCTTACAGTAACCTCAAATTCTTGGGTTCAGTGAGTTTGAAGCAACCCTCCTGCCTCAGCCTCCTGAGTAGCTGGGACTACAGGCATCCACACAATGCCTGTTAATTTTTAAGTAGAGATGGTCTCAGTCTTGCTCAGGCCGGTCTGGGACTCCTGAGCTCAAGCAGTCCTCCGGCCTGGGCTTGCCAGAGTGCTAGGATTACAGGTGTGAGCCACCACGCCCAGCCCGTGAGTTGTTTCTTACAGTGGAATCTTCCCCACTTGAAGATATTAAAATGTTAATCCGTATTTTAGTGTTTTTGCAGGTTCCCTTTTCTCCCTTATTTGCATATTTAATCCCTTGGAGTCGTTTTTCCTATAAGGAGTGATCCATGTCAGTGCTCCTCTGTCTGTCACATCTTACTTTGGTTTTTTAAAAAAAAACCCAAGATGTGAGCAGATTTCCTGGTAACAGAAAGTGAGCCGTACTTCAGTGTGTTTCAGCTCCTTGGTGCGTCTTGAGTTTTGAGGGGCTGGAGGCTGGAGGAGGAGGAGGAGTGAGTGGGCAGTGGTGGCCGCCTACCTTCTGTGAAGGTGTGTTTAGCCAGAGAACTGAAGGGACAGGATACCAGCAGGATGTCTCCTAGAAATTATATTTCCCTTTTTTAGTTTCCAGTTCCTTTTTTTTTATTTCTGAGACAGCATCTCACTCTGTTTGCCAGGGTTGAGTGCTAGGGCATCATTGTACGTCACAGCAACCTCCAACTCTTGGACTTGAGCAATCCTCTTGCCTCCGCCTCCGGAGTAGTGGTGACTACAGGCGCTTGCCGCAACACCCAGCTGGTTTTTCTGTTTTTAGTAGAGATGGAGTCTCACTCTTGCTTAGACTGGTCTTGAACTTGTGAGCTCAAGCAGTCTACCTGCCTTGGCCTCTGAGAGTGCTAAGATCGCAGGCGTGTGCCACTGTGCCTGGCCATCCCTGGTTCTTTATCGAGGGAAGCAAAGCTGTGGTAGGGTGGCAGACAGCACTGCTGGTGAGAGGACTTCGATGTGTGTTTTCGATCGTTCATCTGTGCTATTTCTGAATACCATGTACCTTTTTCCATGATGAAGCCATGAACTCTGAATTCTGTGGACAAGTAGCATTATTTTGACTTCTTTCCCCAGATGTGTGCCTCGTTCAGAAAGGAATTGGGAATAGAGAGTATTTTTTCTCTTCTTAGCCCCTAATACTGATCCATAAGTAAATGCTGTTAAATTTCTTATATTTCCTACAGAAATTTAAAGTATTATTTTACCTTTCAAACATTCATGTTGATATATAATATACATATTTGGGGGTACACGTGGTACTTTGATACATGTATACATACATAGTGATCAGACTAGGGTGTTGGGATATGCATTACCTCAAACACTTACCTTTTCTCCAGATACTGGTTTTGACATTTGCATACTGCTGAATGTCCAGTTGGGGAAATTGAAGGCCTTTCATTCAGAAGAAACACATCAAGAAGAAGGTAAGAAATAGAAATGTACTTATGGGTTTGAATCGTACTTTTCTTCAATAATCTCTACCAAGATTATTTCTTTTGGGTAATCCATCTTGACAATAAAAATCAATTTAGAGATCACAGCATGGGATAGATGCCAAGGGTAAAACCACAGCCAGTCACGACAGCCTCTATTTCTTTGAACACCTTACATAGGACAGAAGCTGAGCACTGACTCACCCGGGATTAGTATCTTCAATCTGGAGACAACAAACTCAAGCTTCAGCAGACACGTGGCATACTCACTTGTCCTGGCTGGTAAAGGACAAAGCTGAGCTGGTGTCTCTGCCTGGAGGGCCCCCAGTGCTGTAGGAGACCTAAGGTCGATTCTGGCCAGGTCTATAAAGGCCTTTCCCCGCTTTTTGGACTAGATGGTTCTTCCTCTTTTGGCTGTTGGTTTATTTTCTTTTTTTTTTTTTTTTTTTTTTTTTTTTTTTTTTTTTTTAATTTTTTTATTAAATCATAAGTGTATACAATGATATGATTATGGGGCATCATACACTCACTTCATAAACCATTTGACACATTTTTATCCCAGTGGTTAACATAGCCTTTCCGGCGTTATCTCAGTTACTGTGCCAAAACATTTATATTCTACATTTACCAAGTTTCGCAAATACCCCTGTAATATGCACCACAGGTGTGATCCCACCGATTCCCCTCCCTCCACCCACCCCCCCCTTTCCCACTTCCCCCTATTGTTAAGTTGTAGTTGGGTTATAGCTTTCATGTGAGAGTCCCAAATTAGTTTCATAGTAGGGCTGTGTACATTGGATATTTTTTCTTCCATTCTTGGGATACTTTACTAAGAAGAATATGTTCCAGCTCCATCCATGTAAACATGAAAGAGGTAAAGTCTCCATCTTTCTTTAAGGCTGCATAGTATTCCATGGTATACATATACCACAATTTATTAATCCATTCGTGGATCGATGGGCACTTCGGCTTTTTCCATGACTTAGCAATTATGAATTGGGCTGCAATAAACATTCTGGTACAAATATCTTTGTTATGTTGTGATTTTTGGTCTTCTGGGTATATGCCCAGCAGAGGAATTACAGGATTGAATGGCAGATCTATTTTTAGATCTCTGAGTGTTCTCCATATATCCCTCCAAAAGGAATGTATTAATTTGCATTCCCACCAGCAGTGCAGAAGTGTTCCCTTTTCTCCGCATCCACGCCAACATCTCTGGTCTTGAGATTTTGTGATATAGGCTAGTCTCATTGGAGTTAGATGATATCTCAAAGTAGTTTTGATTTGCATTTCTCTGATGATTAAAGATGATGAGCATTTTTTCATATGTCTGAAGGCCGTGCGCCTGTCTTCTTCAGAGAAGTTTCTCTTCAAATCCCTTGCCCAGCCTGCGATGGGATCCCTTGTTTTTTTCTTGCTGATGCGTTTGAGTTCTCTGTGGATTCTGGTTATTAAACCTTTGTCAGAGTTATACCCTGCAAATATTTTCTCCCATTCTGAGGGCTGTCTGCTTGCTCTGCTTACTGTGTTCTTAGCTGTGCAGAAGCTTTTTAGTTTGATCAAGTCCCAGTAGTGTATTTTTGAAGCTGCTTCAATTGCCCGGGGGGTTCTCCTCATGAAATACTCACCCAGACCAATTTCTTCAAGGGTTTTCCCTGCATTCTCCTCTAGTATTTTTATAGTTTCATGTCTTAAGTTTAAATCTTTAATCCAATGAGAGTCTATCTTAGTTAATGGTGAAAGGTGTGGGTCTAATTTCAGTCTTCTGCAGGTTGCCAGCCAGTTCACCCAGCACCATTTGTTAAATAGGGAATCTTTTCCCCACTGAATGTTTTTAATTGGCTTGTCAAAAATCAAATAGCGGTAAGTAGCTGGATTCATCTCTTGGTTCTCTATTCTATTCCAGATATCTACTTCTCTGTTTTTGTGCCAATACCATGCTGTTTTGATCACTATCGATTTGTAGTAAAGTCTGAGGTCTGGTAGTGTGATTCCTCCTGTTTTGTTTTTATTTCTGAGTAATGTCTTGGCTATTCGAGGTTTTTTCTGATTCCATATAAAACGAAGTAATGTTTTTTCAAGATCTTTAAAATATGACAGTGGAGCTTTAATAGGGAGTGCGTTGAAAGTATATATTGCTTTGGGTAGTATGGACATTTTGATAATGTTGATTCTTCCTAGCCATGAGCATGGTATGTTTTTCCATTTGTTAACATTTTCAGCTATTTCTTTTCTTAGAGTTTCATAGTTCTCTTTATAGAGATCTTTCACGTCTTTTGTTAGGTAAATTCCCAAATATTTCATCTTCTTTGGCACTACTGTGAATGGGATAGAGTCCTTAACTGCTTTTTCAATTTGACTGTTGTTGGTGTATATAAAGGCTACCGATTTATGAATGTTGATTTTGTAACCTGAGACGCTGCTGTATTCCTTGATCACTTCTAGGAGTTTTGTAGTAGAGTCCCTAGTGTTTTCCAGATACACAATCATATCATCTGCGAAGAGCGAGAGTTTGATCTCTTCTGACCCTATATGGATACCCTTGATCGCCTTTTCTTCCCTAATTGCGGTGGCTAAAACTTCCATTACAATGTTGAAAAGCAATGGAGACAATGGGCAGCCTTGTCTGGTTCCTGATCTGAGTGGAAATGATTCCAATTTAACTCCATTCAATATGATATTGGCTGTGGGTTTGCTGTAGATAGCCTCTATCAGTTTAAGAAAAGTCCCTTCTAGACCAATTTTCTTGAGTGTTCTGATCATGAAGGGATGCTGGATATTATCAAAAGCTTTTTCTGCATCAATTGAGAGAATCATATGGTCTTTGTTTTTTAATTTGTTTATGTGCTGAATTACATTTATAGATTTACGTATATTGAACCAGCCTTGAGACCCTGGGATAAAACCAACTTGGTCATGATGTATAATTTGTTTGATGTGTTGCTGGATTCTGTTTGTTAGGATCTTGTTGAATATTTTTGCATCTATATTCATTAGTGATATTGGTCTATAATTTTCTTTTCTTGTTGGGTCTTTTCCTGGTTTGGGGATCAGGGTGATATTTGCTTCATAGAACGTGTTGGGTAGTCTTCCTTCTTTTTCTACATTTTGGAACAGGTTGAGTAATATAGGTACTAATTCCTCTTTAAAGGTTTGGTAGAATTCTGACGTGAAACCATCTGGTCCCGGGCTTTTCTTTTTAGGGAGGTTTTGTATAGTTGATGCTATTTCTGAACTTGTTATGGGTCTGTTCAACATTTCCACTTGATTCTGGTTAAGTCTTGGAAGGTGGCGTGCTTCCAAGTACCGGTCTATTTCCTTCAGATTTTCATATTTCTGAGAATAAAGTTTCTTGTAATATTCATTAAGGATTTTTTGGATTTCTGATGAGTCTGTGGTTATTTTGTCTTTGTTGTTTCTGATTGATGATATTAGAGATTTTACTCTTTTTTTCCTGATTAGGTTGGCCAGAGGTTTATCTATTTTATTGACCTTTTCAAAAAACCAGCTTTTTGATTTATTGATCTGTTGTATTATTCTTTTGTTTTCAATTTCATTTAATTCTGCTCTAATTTTGGTTATTTCTTTTCTTCTACTGGGTTTGGGGTTGGAATGTTCTTCCTTTTCCAGTTGCGTGAGATGTCCCATTAAGTTGTTAACTTCCTCTCTTTCCGTTCTCTTGAGGAAGGCTTGCAGTGCTATAAATTTCCCTCTTAGAACTGCCTTTGCAGTGTCCCAGAGGTTCTGATAGCTTGTGTCTTCATTGTCATTTTGTTCCAAAAAATTGGTGATTTCTTTCTTAATCTCATCTCTGACCCAGCTATCATTCAGCATAAGGTTATTTAACTTCCATGTTTTTGTATGGGTATGCAGATTCCTGTTGTTACTCAATTCAAGTTTTATTCCATGATGGTCCGAGAAGATGCATGGAATAATTTCTATTCCTTTAAATTTACTGAGGTTAGACTTGTGACCTAAAATGTGATCAATTTTGGAGTAAGTTCCGTGGGCTGATGAGAAGTATGTGTATTCAGTTTTGTTGGGATGAAATGTTCTGTAGATGTCTGCTAAATCTAAATACTGGATGGTTAGGTTTAAATCTAAGATTTCTTTGCTCAGCTTCTTTCTGGAGGATCGATCCAACACTGCCAAGGGAGTGTTGAAATCTCCAACGATTATGGAGCTGGAGGAAATCAAGTTACTCATGTCTGTTAGAGTTTCTCTTATAAATTGAGGTGCATTCTGGTTGGGTGCATAGATATTAATAATTGAGATCTCGTCATATTGAGTATTACCCTTAACAAATATGAAGTGACCATTCTTGTCCTTCCTTACTTTTGATGGTTTAAAGCCTACTGTATCTGCAAATAAAATTGCAACACCTGCTTTTTTCTGATTACCATTTGCCTGAAATATGGATGACCATCCTTTCACCCTGAGTCTGTATTTGTCTTTTAAGTTGAGATGTGACTCTTGTATGCAACAAATATCTGGCTTAAGTTTTTGTATCCAGTCAGCTAACCTATGCCTCTTTAGAGGACAGTTTAAGCCATTCACATTGATGGAGAGTAAGGATAAGTCTGGTGGAATTTTGGGTATCGAGTTTTTCAAAGGTCCAGTGGACATTTTTAATCCTTTCGCCAGTGTGGAAGTTGGAGTTTGATCCGAAGTTTCTGAGTGAGTTTACTTTTGTGGTATAGGATTGGGTTGGTCATTGTGGAGGATAGGTCTGAGAACATCCTGAAGAGCTGGTTTACTTATGGCAAATTTTTTCAACATATGAATGTCATTGAAGTATTTAATTTCTCCATCATAGATGAAACTCAGTTTAGCTGGATACAAGATCCTGGGTTGAAAGTTTTTTTGCTTTAGGAGATTAAAAGTTGATGACCAGCCTCTTCTTGCTTGAAAAGTTTCAGCAGAGAGATCTGCAGTTATTCTAATATTCTTACCTTTGTACGTTATAGTTTTCTTTCGCCGGGCTGCTTTGAGAATCTTCTCTTTCATGTTAACTTTAGTGAAGCTAATTATGATATGTCTGGGAGATGGCTTTTTGGGGTTGAATCGTGCTGGGGTTCTGAAGCTGTCTGCTATCTGAATTTCAGATTCTCTAGGCATGTCTGGAAAATTTTCTTTCATAATTTCATGTAGAAGGGCCTCTGTGCCCTTGGCTGCCACATCATCAGCCTCCGAAATTCCTATAACCCTTATGTTATGTTTTTTCGAATTATCTGAGAGCTCTCTGAGTGAGTGATCCGTTTTTGCTCTCCATTTCTCTTCCTCTTTGAGAGATTGGGAGCGTTCGAAGACTTTATCTTCAATGTCAGAAATCCTTTCTTCTGCTTGCTCCATTCTGTTACTGAGGGATTCTACTGTATTTTTCATATCTTTGAGGGCTGTAAGTTCTTGTTTCAGTGTGTCTAAGTCTTTGGTGGTTTTGTCTTTAAATTCGTTAAATTCTTGAGACAACTTTTGAATTTCTCCTCGAATTCCTAATTCCATTTTATTAATCTTGTCTACAAACCAAATTCTGAATTCGACTTCTGACATCTCAGCCAGTTGTTTATGAATGGGATCTTCAATCACATCTGCCGTATCTTTTCTTGGGGGGGTTGATCTATTCTGGTTATTCATGTTACCAGAGTTTTTCCGCTGATTCCGCCCCATGGTTTACTCCCTTTGGTTTTTCCCCTGGGGTTTTATCGAGGGCCCGTACAGTGTTGTGGCCTGAGAAACTGGGGCCCTGTCTGGTGTGGTGGAGCAAAGTGGTTCTGTCTTGTTTTCAGCTGGTTTCTGTTCGATCCTATTGCAACTTCTACTCTGGCTTGAAGTCTCAGCTGTGTGAAAAAATCAGCAATTAAGTCACCCCGCCTGCCCACCTCTGGCCCCAGTTGGAAAAGGAGAATCAAACCTTCCTACAATCGCACACCCAGGGCACCACCTGAAAAGTCCTCAGTCTATTAGCCCAGTTCAAAAGGTCCGAATCAACTGTCTCAATCGGCACTTGTCTCAGGTGGAAGGGTTCAAGAGGTCTCTGGGAACTGGATCACAGGGGCCTGGTGACTCCTCTGAGACAGCTCACCCCAGTGCAGCGTGGAATCAGGAGGAGCCACCCCGCAAACAGAGCAGTCTGGGAAGGTTGACGTCTCCTTCCCCACTTTGCCCCTCCGTCGGACCCAGTCACTGGTATCTCTGCAGATGGCTAATCCAGTTGCCTGCAGTGAACAGACACTCCAGGGGTTTGCACCTGCCTGAATCGCGAGGAAGTCTGCCAGGCCCCCGCAGACTGCCGCTATCTAGCAGGAGGAGATGGGGCCTGACATCTTTGAGTGTTTGATGCAGGTGATGGGAAGGAGGTGTTCACTCAGGCTTAGCCCCGTCCCTGATGGATGCTGCTAACAGAACAGAACAGAACAGACAACTTTGTGAGGTTCTGTCTCTGTTCCTGTCATCGCCTACAGGAGACGGGCTGTTTTGAGTTCAAACGTCTTTGCTGCTGGAGAATTGCGTCTGAACACCTCTCTGGGTCGGCCCCGCCCTGGAGGCTTCTGGGTTTGTGAGCCACCGGTGGCCTCCTCTGGTTGCCCAGGGAGACAGGGGGTGTGGCCTCAGAATATCCAGAAGTGAGCGTTCTGCCGTTAAAGAAAAAACGGCTGTTGATCTACCTCCAGGGAACTGCTGCTCTGGTGTGGGCACTCAGGCGACCCTTTTCTCCTCTGTCCCGCGCCCCAGAGTCAGCACTGAGCGGCTGCAGTTTGTGCTGGGTCCACACCCCTTAAGAGATCCCCCAAGAATCAGAACTCTTGGGGGATGGGCCCCCAGACCCGGATTGGGAGTGGGGCGGGGGGAAGCTAGAGTTTCATTCAGTTTCACGCAATACTACGGTCCGGGGAGGGCTCCTGCACTGCACCGCAGGGAAGTGCCGCCAAGGCTTGATTTCCCCTCAGCGGAGTGCCCTCTCCTTGCTCACGTGTCCCAGAGTCAGCGCTGACCTGACGCAGCTCAGGCACTGTGCACTCCCCTCGAGAAATCACCCAAGGAGCCGAACTCCGGAGGGATAGGCCCTCAGACCCCGAGTGAGAGTAGGGGCTCTCAGCTCTCAGCGGGGAGGCCAGAGTCTTATTCAGTCTTGTGCCCGGGGAGGGCTCCTGCACTGCACGGCAGGGAAGTGCCGCCAAGGCTTGATTTCCCCTCAGCGGAGTGCCCTCTCCTCGCTCACGTATCCCAGAGTCAGCGCTGACCTGACGCAGCTCAGGCACTGTGCACTCCCCTCGAGAAATCACCCAAGGAGCCGAACTCCTGGGGGATAGGCCCTCAGACCCCGAGTGAGAGTAGGGGTTCTCAGCTCTCAGCGGGGAGGCCAGAGTCTTATTCAGTCTTGGGCCCCGTATGCCCGGGGAGAGTTGGTGCACTGCACCGCAGGGAAGTGCCGCGAGGCGTGACTCCCCCTCAGCCCGGTGCCCTCTCCTCACTCGGCGCGCCTCAGAGTCAATGCTACCAGTCGCAACTCGGGGACTGTCCACTCCCCTTGAGAAATCACCCAAGGATCCGAAGTCCTGGGGGACAGGCCTCCAGACCTCAGTGGGCGGGAGGGGAGCGCCGGGGATTCAGGGTTGCCGGCAAAGGATTCCCAAAGTTTTATTCAGCCCTATGTCCGGCAGGAGAACGCCACGGCACCCCAGTAGGGGAGGTAGGTCCAGTTTTTAGAAGGTCTTTCCCGTGGAGTGTAGTGGGAGGGCCTTTAATTTCTGCCCGCTTGTTAAATTGTGGGGCTCCAGAGCCGGTCTCATGGGGGAGGGGGACTCCCGTCCGCTTGGTGGTGGATTTTGTACCTTTTGTTTGCGTCCTTGTGATCACAACTTGCCTCAGCGGTGTTGATGTGCGTTCTTCAGCCTTCTCTCTTGGTGAGGCTCAAGTCCACCAGGATACTTACTAAATTCCTGTCCCTTAACTCTCCTTCTGGACGGGAGCCTTTGTTGAAAGCTGGCTTCAGTCCGCCATCTTGTCTCCCTCCTCTGTTGGTTTATTTTCTTCATGGGTCCATAGTCACATGTTCACAGTTAGAAACCATAGCTTATAGGATACATAAAAACAATGTTTATAATAATATTTGCCAAGTTTTTTCCATTATTGAAGAGGTAGTCCGGCCTCTGTCACCCACGTGCCATTGTAAGTAGCACTGTTACTCAGGACCCTTTCCTTCCATTTGTTCAAAATTTGTTATGCTGATTCGTTAGAATAAGACATTTGCTGTGATAAATGTATAAGTTGGTGGCAGCTGAGATGTAAATGGTGCCCCTGAGGGTTGTGCAGTGCCCAGTAGCCAAGTGAGGAGAACACATGTAAAGGACGTGTTAAGAATGTCTGTAATGCTCTTTCTAGAACTGTTCTGTTTCAGTTTTTTCTAGGGACTGGCCATGCCTGGCTAGTGAGGGGATGGGGGGGTTGAGGATGAGGATGGATAGACCTAGATTTTCATCCTTACACTAATGGAGAAAGCACATCAGCACTTAGTGCCCACTGTCTGTGTCCCTGCTGTGGGCCTCCCTCTGTCTCTCACTGTGACTCCAGCGGGAAAAACTGTCTTTGCCAACAAGGTCACAGAGCGTCAGTGGAGAGCAGGACACATACCCAGGGGGAACCAACCCGAGAAGGGTTTGCTGAAACATCCCACTGTGTGTGTGGCCTGGAGTACAGAGAGCTTTCGAGAGCAGAGATTACAGGGCCCAGAAGTAGTCAGGGCAGGTGAGCTGTGGCCCACAGGGCAAGGAGTCTTAAGCCCTGCTGTTTTCATGTGCATGCAGAGGGGGGGTGCTGTGTGTCCAGAGACCCTCAGGCTGACCCACGGTAGAACCCTTAGCAGACCAGCCTTCCTGTAGGGAACTGATGTCCATCCTCCGTAGTAGACCTGGGCTTCCCAGGAGCCCACCCCCAGATGGGTGTGGCTGAAAGGGCAGCTATCAGAAACCCCTCTGCCCACCCTTGCTCCTGCTTTTGATCTGTCCCTTCATTCTAAGCAGTCTGTGCTGTGCCAACACGTGGAATTACACAGTGCCTCAAGATTCTTCCCCCACCTCCTCCTCCCCACTTTGGTGTCCTTCTGGCCTGCTCTGTGGGCATAGATGTCCGGCGCTCACTCACACGCGACTGTCCTTATGCTGATGCCTGTGTCCTGGTGCAGGGAAACCCAGGCCCAATGGGATCCCAAATTGTAAGCCACCCCCAGGCTTGGGGTCTGCAGCAGTGCCGAGGCCTCTCTGTTACTCTGCATGTTCTGCGTCTGTTTTCTCGTCTCAGTCAGAGGCTCTGTGTAAAAGCAGATGTCACACGGGCGTCCAGCCTTTTCTCTTCTCTGTTGCAGATTGCACAAATAAGAGCTGCCTTGGGCCAAACGTTAAATACACAAACACTAATGAAAGCTGAGGAGTAAAAAAATGGTCTGTGCATCGTGCCTGCTTTCTGTGCTATTATCCCACACCACAGATAAGCAGAACAGTCCTCAGATAGTCAGCACGCGGCCTGCAGGCTGCTGGCTGGACCCCTGGGTCTCGAGGAGGTTCCATTGCGCGATTCTGACCTGGTTGGCATGCAGTTTCTGGGTAGGCTGGAAGGGGAGTCACATGAAAGCTCCGTGCTAAGGAGAGGCCTGTAAGTACTTTCTATCCAAATGGCACTGAGTTTAGCCAGTGAGGAGGTGAAGAGGGGGTGGTATTTGGGGCAAGTGACAGCTGTTTTATAGTCAGCATTTTAAAACTCAGGAGATGCTTATCCTGTTTGTGTCTGGAGGACTTGCCTTTCAGGTGAAGGGTGTCCCCTTTTATCATACCCTGGTCAGCTGTCACCATGAAAAGGATACTGGTCGCTCCAGGGCTTCCCTTGTCCACATCGGGTCGCACAGCTGAGGAAGGCCTGTGGTTGATTTAGGCAGGTCACTAATATCTCTTTGCATTAAATCCTTCCTTTTTTTTTCATGGTGGTAAAGGAAAGACACCATTTTATTGCAGATTTACTTTTTAACCTTCCATTACCCACCTCTCCCTCCAGACATCTAGGACAAAATTATAGATCATAATTAACAATCATTTGTATAGAACAAGAAGTATTCGTTTTCCCAAAATAATCAAAGGCTGTGTTTTAATCTTGGTCTTGACGTAAAAAGCTGAAATTCTCTCTCTCTCTCTTTTTTTTTTTTTTTTTGCATATAGTTAAATGAAGGTGATTCTGGTCAGGATTTTTGCTTTGGTGGTTTTATTCTCCCCTTCTTTCTCGTTGAGCGAATAATCAGATATCATTTGCACACGTGTTTTTGGGGGCAGGACACTAACTCAGTGTTGGGTGCATCTTCCAGACCCCGTGGCTCACGTGCTGAGCAGCTCTGGATGGCCTTGGAAGTCTTGCCCGCCCCTCCGAGTAGGATGTCCCTGCGATCCCTGAAATGCAGCCTCCTGCTGCTGTCGCTGCTGAGTTTCCTCGTCATGTGGTACCTCAGCCTTCCCCAGTACAACGTGATAGAACGTGTCAACTGGATGTACTTCTTCGAGTATGAGCCGATTTACAGACAAGACTTCCGCTTCACACTCCGGGAGCATTCCAACTGCTCTCATCAAAACCCGTTCCTGGTCATCCTGGTGACCTCCCACCCATCAGATGTGAAAGCCAGACAGGCCATCAGAGTGACTTGGGGTGAAAAGAAGTCTTGGTGGGGATACGAGGTTCTTACGTTTTTCTTACTAGGCCAGCAGGCCGAAAGGGAAGACAAAATGCTAGCATTGTCCTTAGAAGACGAGCACCTTCTCTATGGTGACATAATCCGGCAAGATTTTCTAGACACGTACAATAACCTGACCTTGAAAACCATCATGGCATTCAGGTGGGTAACTGAGTTTTGCCCCAATGCCAAGTACGTCATGAAGACAGACACTGATGTTTTCATCAATACCGGCAATTTAGTGAAGTATCTTTTGAACCTAAACCACTCAGAGAAGTTTTTCACAGGTTATCCTCTAATTGATAATTACTCCTATAGAGGATTTTACCAAAAAAACTATATTTCATACCAGGAGTATCCTTTCAAGGTGTTTCCTCCCTACTGCAGTGGGTTGGGTTATGTCATGTCTAGAGATTTGGTGCCAAGGATCTATGAAATGATGGGTCACATAAAACCCATCAAGTTTGAGGATGTTTATGTCGGGATCTGTTTGAATTTACTAAAAGTGGACATTCATATTCCAGAGGACACTAACCTTTTCTTTTTATATAGAATCCATTTGGACGTCTGTCAGCTCAGACGTGTGATTGCGGCCCATGGCTTTTCGTCCAAGGAGATAATCACTTTCTGGCAGGTTATGCTAAGGAACACCACATGTCATTATTAATGTCACATTCCACCAAAAGCTAGGGAAGGGCAGGACACTTGGTGGAAAGTGTGGAAGTTGGGACTATGGGAAATTCGTGGGAAGGTCAGGGTACCGGCCTACCCTGGGCTCAAACCCACGAAGAACCCAGAGGCTGGAGGGTTCAGCTTCACTTGTGATCTTTTTTGACAAAAATCAAGTCAGACCCTTTTAAAGATGATAGAGGAATTAAATATCTCAAAATAAAAGTGGACGTTTTTGTTAATGAAATGAATCGGAGCAAATAATTTCAACATGTTTTTCTCTAGGCTAGAATTTCTTAAAAGGGTTTCTCCAAATTATAAAGCTCATTAGTTCATAACAGTAAAGCAACGTAGAGTTTTATTTATGGAGCAATCTAATCACTTAAAGGATTCACATAGATCTTTCGTGGATACCTAATTTTAAAATGTAGTTCTGTGTCAAAACTTAATTGAAGTTACACTGGACAAAATTTCGTTTTTTGGTCACGTGGAACGTACTTGAAGATGTTGCAGTATTTTAGAGTTAATTATTTAACATTACTTTGAATTTTCTGACTGTGTAACTATTTTGATGGTTTCAATATTGTACAAATAGAATAGTGAATAGTGGTTTACGTTGGACGTTTTCCTTGTTACTCTGCTGATCGGTTTGTTGCTGATAGTCCCATGAATGTAAAGCGATAGGTTGTTTCTCCGTACCAGTAATCTCTTGACTTTGTTCAATATTTTACTGTGGTAATGTAGAGAAGAATTACAGCAAAAAAAATCTGAATTAGTGTCTTGTTTTTCTAAAGTATAGTCCCCAGTGTTTTTAGATGCCACTTCATCTGTCTCATTTTTCCACTTGGAAATTAGGGATAATTTAGAATGCCAAGCAGTAGATTTCCTTTTGCAAAAGGACCCTGAAGGAGAGAGAGAGAACCTAATGGTCAGAATGTTATGGAAAGAGCGTCAGATTCCAGTAGTTGGGTTGTAAAGAGGAGACTGAAAATCCAAGTTTATTATCAGTCTGCCCTGTGTGATTTTGTGAATAAAGAGAAAAAAAAAAAAAAGGAAAAAAGAACTGCTGCTAGTTTCTCATTAAGATGCAAGCCCCAATGTGCTGTCTGAAGTCAAATCTGATGTAAACGTCCTGCTTTCGTAGCAGTTCGTTTCTCAGTAGAAGTGGAGATGGAGCTTTGCTGGACCTGCTGGAAGCAGGTCACAGAGGCTCCCCTTTCCCTGGGCCTCCTGGGATTATGCGGTTTCCTCGGAGAGTTGATACAGGCAAGTGACTCCTTTTCTCTGAATTACATGACGGTAGAAGATCAGATCTCTTGTCAGGAAATACAAACTTGAAGCCTGTGGTCAGCTCTTGTAATACTCAGATATTTATAATTCTCCTATGTGAAAAACCGAACTTCAGTTAAAAGCATAATGCATGGAGCAGACACGCTGACTCTCACCTGTGATCCTAGCACTCTGGGAGGCTGAGGCAGGAGGATCACTTGAGCTCAGGAGTTTGGGGTTGCCGGGAGCTAGGCTGAGGCCACGGCATTCTATCCCAGGTGACAGAGTAAGACTCTGTCTGAAAACAAAAACCCTCCCTATAATGTATGGTCTCTAAGAAGGCTATTTATGTTTCCTGGGCTCAGCTCTGACCCAGTTATAATAAACTCAATTAAATAAAATACTCTGTGGAACCAATATATGCCCTTTCTAAGAACCATCCATATGGAATCACTTTCTTTAAGACAGACAGTAGTGATTATTTTTGTGCTATGATTAGATTTGATGGGTTCTGCAGAAGATTATACTCATGTGCTGTGTGACAACATTTTGGTCATTAATGGACTGCCCAGATCACAGCGGTCCCAAAATATTCTAATGGAGCTGAAAAATTCCTACTGCCTGGTGGTGTCAGAGCTCTGGGAATGATGCTGGTGAACACACCTGTGCTGCTGTCACACATCACTCTATATAGTACATAATACTTGATAATCAATGACTGTGTTACTGGCTTATGTGGTTCCTGCACTTATTATTGTTATTTTGGTGTGTACTCGTACTTATTAAAAAAAAAAAGTTAACTGTAAAACAGCTACAGCCTGGTTCTTCATGGGGGTTTTCCAGAATAGGATGTCCTCATCATAAGAGGTGACAACTGCCTGTGTGTCCTTGTCCCTGAAGACCTTCCAGGGGGGCATGATGTCAAGAATGAAGAGAGTGACGCTGATGATCTGACCTGTGTAAGCCTAGGCTAATGTGCGTGTGTGTTTTAAACAAAAAAATTAAAAGTTAAGAGAGTAAAAAATTAGAAAAAAGCTTATGAAATAAGGATATAAAGGAAAGTTTTGTATAGCTGTACAATGTGTGTTAAGCCAAGTGTTATTATAGAACAGCCAAAAAGCTAAAAATTGAAGCTTATAAGGTCAGAAGTAAGTAAAGGTGAATTAATTATTGAGGAAAGGAAAATTTTATTTAGTCTACCCTAAATGTACAGGGTACAGTAATGTCCTCGGCCACCCACCATGCAGTCACACAGGGCAACTTCAGTCTTGCAGGCCTCATCTGTGGTAAGAGCCCTATACAGGTGGACCATTTTTTAAACTTCATACCATATTTTCCCTGTACTTCTTTTATGTGTAGATACACAAATGCTTATCATTTTGTTACAGTTAGCTACAGTGTTCAGTATAGTAACATGCTGTCCAGGTTTATAGCCCAGGAGCCGTAGGGTGTCTGGGATAGCCTAGGTACCCAGTGGGCCACACCGGCTAGGCTGAGCAAGTACCCTCTGATGTCCACAGGACAAGATTGCCTGACGACACATTTCTTACAACTCTCCATGTGACTGCATATTGCTGTTTGAGAAGTTAATTTTTAGAGAGACCTTGCTTTTTCTTTTTTTTAGACCAGATCTTCTTGCTTTTTACCCTGGTTAGAGTGCAGTGGCATGATCACAGCTCACGGCAACCTCAAACTCCTGGGCTCAAGCAATCCTCTTGCCTCGGCCTCCTGAGTAGCTGTGACTTCAGGATTGTGCCCTTATGCCTGGGTGATTTTTCTATTTTTTGTAGAGAGAAGGTCTCACTCTTGCTCAGGTCTTGAACTCCTGCCCTCAACCAGTCCGCCCACCTCGGCCTCCCAGAGTGCTGGGATTACAGATGTGAGCCATGGCCCCCGGCCTAGAGAGAACTTTTAAAAGAAATAAAGGAAATAATTTCCCTTCACTTTTAAGGAAAAAAAAAAGTAAAATGTGAATAATTTGCAAATTTCAGAAGAGCGTTCCTTCTGAACTAAAGATTGGTGCCTAAAACCTCTCTAAAAAGTTGAGTGATTGTGACAGACGTCAAGGGTGAGTCAGTACGTTTCTTGTCCCTAACTACGTGTTTTCTAAGCTTTCAAGTGCTGAGTGTCAGTCAGCTGTGTCATTAAAACCATGACCACTGGTAGGGAGCCAAGCCAGCAGCTTTTTGACTCTCAAATCTCAAAGTTTAACACTGGGCTGATTCTAGCCCATCTGCCACCACCCTGCCGCCCCCATGGTCTAACACACGAAGGCTCGCTCACTCATTTGGCGTGTCTGTGAGCACCGAGTTTGTGACCCTTGCCTATTAGCTGTGCTACATGACAGTGCAGCGACTCCGGGGCCTCCGAAGGGGACGGCAAACATGTTTCCTTTCGCTCATGTTGCATTCCAGAGCCAGCTGCCACCCTGCTCCGCGACTACCCTTCCCAAAATGCAGGCTGACAGGCCGCCCTCCTGGAGCACCTTCACACAGACGGAAGGAGAAGACGAGCTGGATGAAGCACAGTGGTGTAAACCTTCCCTAGCTGGGACAAATCCCTTGCCAAGGCTGGTGGAAGTGGATTCCTCTCACAGGACATAACAGCAGCCGGGGCGGTGGCTCATGCCTGTAATCCCAGGCATGAGCTGTGGATTGCCTGAGCTCAGGAATTGGAGACCAGCCTGAGCCAGAGCGAGATGCCATTTCTACTAAAAATAGAAAAATCAGCCAGGCGTTGTGCTGGGCACCTTTAGTCCCAGCTACTCAGAAGGCTGAGGCGGGAGGATCGCTTGAGCCCAAGAGTTCGAGGTTGCTGTGAGCTATGATGCCATAGCACTCTTCCCAGGGCAACAAAATCTCTATCTTACAAAAAAAAGGAGGGGGCGGGGGCGGAAATAATGCAAGGTGTAGCATGCAGGACTGCCTTGCTTTCCAGGATGGGGAATGGATAGCTGTCTCCAAGTGCTGTGATCTTCATACCTCATGTGGGAGGGAGGCGGAGCTCAGGGCCTGCGCTGCAGGGGTTGGCTCAGGTACATAAGAGCTTTTCTGGCTCACTTGGAGTCAATGCGTGGGCTTTTGGTCCTTACTTCCCCCTCTCCAACCTTCCCTTGGCTCTCCCCAAGTGACCTTGACATGGCCATGTTCCTGGCAATTCCCCAGGTGCAGAGTAGCCAGGGCAAAGCTGCTTGTAACAAGTATTTCTGAGCATGGAGTGGGGTAAAGCGCTTTTCTCTTGGGGTCTGCTAGTCAGTTGTTGCAGGGTTAAGGGAGAAAGGCTTCTCTGTAGAGCTGAGTCCTTTCAGCTCTATAGAGAAGGAAAGGACTCAGCTCTACAGAGAAGGAGGGTGAAGTGTGGGAAATGTGAGCCTGTCCTGCCACCTGGGGGGTCTTACAGCCTTTGGTCCACTAGAAATTGATCTCTGTGTATTCAAACCAACTGCTCTGGGTTTTGTGAGCTGAAGACCAACTCACGGAGACTCCTTCACTCTGTCTGTCAGCTCCCTGGTTATTCCATGTGTGGCTAATAGGGGACCAGACCTTCCAGAAGCCCATCAGAATAGGCAGCTTCTGCTGATGAGGCCTTACTGGTAGGAGGTGGGAGCCAGGGGAGCTCTCGGGGGACTGGGCAGTCCCTTGTCAGAGTTTGTGCCCAAGCCATCTCCTGGATTTTGTAAGAAAAAGAAGGGTCATGGGCGCCGGTCCCATATGCCAGAGGTGGCAGGTTCAAACCCAGCCCTGGCCAAAAACCAAAAAAAAAAAAATAAATAAAATAGAACAGTGTGCAAAAAAAAAAGAAGGGTCAGCAAAGGTGGACACCATCACCCTGTATTTAGACGGAATGTTAGAAAGACACGAACCCGCACTTGGACAGTCCCCGAGTCTTGGTGTGGTCACACAGCCAGGGATATAGCAAAGCACAGACTGGAGCTGGCAGAGGTGTAGATTCTTCCCTCCTCTGATTTCCAAGCTCCTCTGTGACACGGAAAGGGCTAAAGGGGTTTATGTCTTCTCTCCTCTGATTTCCAAACTCCTCTGTGACATGGAAAGGGCTAAAGGGGTTTATGCATACTTTTCTTCTGAGACAGAGTCTCACTCTGTTGCCCAGATTAGAGTGGCATCGTCATAGCTCACAGCAACCTCAAATTCCTGGGCTTAAGCCATCTTCCTACCTTAGCCTTCCGAGTAGCTGAGACTACAGGCATGTGCCACATGCCCAGCTTCTTTTTCTATTTTTAGTAGAGACAGGGTCTTGCTCTTTGTCAGGCTGGTCTTGAACTCCTAAGCTCAAGTGATCCTCCCACCTCAGGCTCCCAGAATGCTAGGATTGGAGGTATGAGCCACCACGCCCAGCCTATGCATAATTTTCCACATTCCAAAAGCTAAGTGGAATCCATACATTTGCCAAAGCTAAAGAAAATATTTTGGTTGGCTAACGTTTAATCACCTGGGACAGTAGACCTGGTGGACTTAATGCTAAACAATAGCTTGATTGTGGGGTATTTTTTGCCTGATTAATAAAATGGAGAAACTAATTTAGTGAAGTGTAGAGTTGTGGGCAGTGGTTCACTGAGAAGGTCGAAGGGCAGCAGATGGGATCTTTGCAGATGGGAAAAATCCTGGGGACACCTGTTCTTTGATAAAAGGATACTGAGATTCAGTGGGGTCATGCCAGGACTAGAATGTCTAGACCCAGCCCCACTGCTCTGAGTTAGGGTGCCCTGAGCGAGTTTGGTGTGCCTCAAGAGAAACTTCCTCAGTGGAATTTTAGAAATTTCCAGAAGAGATTTCTCCTGGTTGAGGGATTAGAACGACCCCTTTGTAACAATGAAAATACACCCTGCATATCAGGTATTTACATTACGATATTGGAGCCTATTGTCCCCAGTGGCAACAGGGTCCACTCTGCTCGCTTCATAAATGAGAAGCTGGAAAACTTCTGGCTGCTAGTAAACTCACAGTGAAAAGACTGGACGCTCTGGACGCAGGTCTTGTGGTTCTTCTCTCTGCCAAGGTTTCTGTGATTAACTTATTCAAAAAAGTTTCTCAAGGTTTCAGGACAAGAGATTTGAAAAGCTGTAGATAGACGTTAACGTGGTGTTCAGAAGTCAAGTGGTAATGAAGTCTGCCTCCCAGGCTGAGGAGAGTGGCTACTTCACTTTCATTATTGAAGCTCCTTTTATGGACCTTTAAAATGTTTTGCATATTGTTTTTCTTTCTCCTTTATTGAACGTTAACATATAAACTAAGTACCTTTTTCTTGTCTTTAAGACAGAGTCTCACTGTGTTGCCAAGCCTGGAGTGGCTTGGCCTCAGCCCAGCTCACAGTGACCTCAAATGCCTGGGTCCACATGGTCCCCCTGCCTCAGCCTCCCGGAGTGCTGGGGTGACAGTGAGCCACCTAGCCCAAAAATAAAGTAAAATTTTTTATAAAGCATTTTACATGTAGAAATAAATTTTTATATTTCTCAATCTTAAATTTGAAAGCATGGAGAGTAGGCAATTATTGTTTTGCCTGCCAAACTCCAAAAAGATCTGAGAATTGTCTCACCCACCAGCTCTAGTTATACAGTTAGTACAGTTACTGTGTTAATACAACAGGGCCCAGGCTGTGAGAACTTGCTCCCTCCCAAGATCCCAGAACCCTGGATCCACTTCTATTTCATGCTGTCTCCAAATTTTGCAGTATTTCTTCCTGAATCTTGAGAAACCTTTGCAGAGGGATGTTCTGTTGTGACCACTGTCCCCAGGGTGTGTCATTGCTATCTCGCTGGCTCCGTACACAGCTAAGTTGACCCTTATTACCTCATACAGATTATATGACAAACTTTTTTTGTAAGTTATTATAAAGCTAGGTAAAAGTTGTGTTCTTTTAAATTAACAATAAACATTTTTTGTTGCATATGTGTGTATACATTTTTAAAAATTACCTTGTTTGCCTCAGTACCCATAGCTCAGTCATTAGGGTGCCAGCCACGTGCACCAGGGCTGGTGGGTTCAAACCTGGCCGGGGTCTGCTGAACAACAACAACAACAAAGAAATAGCTGGGCATTGTGGTAGGTGCCTGTGGTCCCAGCTCAGGGACTCAGGCAAGAGAATCACTTAAGCCCAAGAGTTTGAGGTTGCTGTGAGCTGTGATGCCACACACTCTACTGAGGGTGACATAGTGAGACTCTGTCTCAAAAAAAATAAATAAAAAATTTACCTTGTTTATTCCTGTTCCAGATGAAAGCACCAAAGTCTCAATATCTTCTGTCCCCTGCTTTGGTCTTATCCTCCACCCTGGGTTGTTTCTTTGCTTTCTATTTAGAATCCCAACTCAACCATTACTCTAACTTAAAAGCATAGAGAAATTATAAAATTCCAGAACAGACATTAGAATGGAAAATGATATCTAACCAAAAGAAAATAATAGAAAGTAGTCTCGTGTGTAGTGGCTTTAACGTGTTTGTTTGCTCTAATCTTGTCATCGAGGGTGGATTTTCAGCTGTTCGTTTTGTAGACAAGACAGAATCAACTATTGCATGAGCACATTAGTCTCTCTGAGGCTCATTCTGCCCCAGCACAGAGCAAAACTACTGGAGTGACATGCCGGGGATCTTGAGTGACATTTACCGCTCTGCTACAGCTAACACTACACCGAACTGACATCGTAACTATTTCAAATGTCTCTTGGAGACAAAAACAGAATAATAGGTATAAAAACCTCTGAAGAGTGGCAAGAGGAATGAGCTTTTGCCAAGCTTTGTTGTCTTTACCACAGAGAGTTTTCTGGTAAGATAACATACCAGAAAGCTTGATTGATTTGGGCGTTTGACCTGTGATTTGTTTATTCAATGTAAATGGAAGATTCCTAAAAGAAAATATTGCTAATAAGTTATAGATCCTGTTTATAGATATATATATAAAATAAATAATCCTGTGTGATTTTTAAAGTAGCACAAAAAATGCTGATGAAAAAATTTTAATGATATTAAAATGAGTATAATTAAAAGTGTATACAAAGTCACTATCTCAAAATCCGGCAGATTAAGAGATCAGAACTTTCAAGACCTGATATTCACGAAGAACACGACTCAGTAACAGTTCTCCTTCCCGTTTTCCCTCTCTCCCCACTTTAACCTCTCCTCCTTTCCTTCCTTAATAACTGAGCTCTACCTATGGCTCTAATCTTACCAAATCAGAAATTGGCTTAATTTAATTCGATTTTCCTTAAGTTATTATCATTAAAAACAAAACAAGAACCCCACTTCTTATCACAATGAGATCTTTACCCTCTCTTAACATTCATTCCCCAGCATGTATAGGAAAGAATTATACAAAATTCAATAGGATTCCTGTGCAGTTTGGCCGTTGCTGGTGTTACTTGGATAAAGAAGCCACTGGCATTGAACAGAGATGTTTGGGGGTGGGGGGAAACAGGCAGGCAAAGAATTAGAAAGAAGTGATGGCTTCTGTGGTTAAAAATAAAGAAGTCTGGTGTTTAGTTTTTCTTAGCTGTATAAAAAATAGATGTTGCTATTTTTTGTTCAAATACAAAACTTAAACTCCATGCCTAGACCCTGGAATATGTAAAGTAACTATAGACACCAAGTTGATAATTTTAAAAATCTGGCATTTAGTCTTCTGTTCATATTGGAAATCAGAAAGTAATTGTGCTCCTGGAATATATTAATTTTCTATAGAACAGATGCACTAATTTGTATCATCAGGAACACTGAAGGCACCCCGGGTGTGGGCTCTGTTCCGTCAGGTTGTTAGACTGTGTAGTCTCTTGGGAAGGAAAATAAAAATAGGCCATGAGAGCTGTTCTCATTCTTCCCTGTTTTCTTTCTCTGTAATTCTTTTCTTCCTCTAGAAGAATCCTGGAGGAAGAACAGACTACAGCTGAACCCTTTAGAGCTGCTGCCCCGCTGGGTGGAGGCTTCCAGTGGTGCCCCCACTGCGACACCCCCTCCCTGGTCCCCAGAGGCCTCATGTCTCACCTGCCCACTCTGTCCTTTGGAGATCAGGCGAGCTAGTAACACAGCTAAAGTTGGCCTGGGTATGAGCAAGAGGTTCCCATCCTCTTAACATTCACTCTCTTTTGTGAAAGAATTACTCTAACCCTGCTCCGTCCTTGCAAATCCAAGCCTATCTGAGGAAGTCATGAAAGATGCCAGTGTTCATCCCATTCAGCCAGTACTGAGTGTTATACTATCTGAGGCCTGTACGTGGCTGGTGGGGGACAAAGATGACACCTGAGTGCCCACCACCAGATGCACTCACTCAGACAGTCACTGCCTGGCACGTGGTAGGTGCTCACATACACGCAAAATTAATACAAAGAATAAAATGTATAAGCTCACTATGGCAATAATAGTGACTTTCAAAATCAAATCTCGTATGGCATATCAATCTGTTATAAATGCAACAATGCTTCTATTAAAAAAAACTTACATTTTGCTTTTCAGAATTATGTGAGGGGAATCAACTGTTTATTATTTATTTATTTTGAGAGAGAGTCTCACTTTGTTGCCCTCGGTAGAATACCATGGTTTCGCAACTCACAGCAAACTCTTGGGCTCAAGTGATCCTCTTGCCTCAGCTTCCTGAGTAGCTGGGACTATAGGCACTCATCACAACACCCTGATATTTTTAGAGATGAGGTCTCATTCTTGCTCAGGCTGGTCTCCAGCTCGTGAGCTCAGGCAATCCACCTGTCTTGTCCTCCCCGAGTGCTAGGATTGTAGGCATGAGCCGCCTCTCCCGGCCTCAACTGTTTTAATTACTATTTTCCAAGGTTGTCAGAATAATTATTCTTTTGAACTCACTACAATGCATTTTTGTCGTTTTTGTTTTGTTTTCTTCTCCTGGCTGTCCATGGGAATGTCGAGGTATTAACAAACAGATTTCCATTCCATGATCTGAACAGCAGTTCTGTAAGTGCCATAAATCACAACCATTTGCGTCAGTAATCAAAGAGTAAATGGAAGGACAATGTTGTAGATGTTAGCAATTCAATGTGAACGTGCATTTCTGGTAAATTAAAAAGGGCAAACACTACTTTTTAGAGCAGAAGCAAAAGTCACAGGTTTTCTCGTCTGTCATATTTACTCCATTTTCTGCACAATGTATATACGTTCCTGACATAAAAAGATAATCAAAATAATAAACACAGAAAGGCTGCGTGGTTGTGGTCTTGGGGCCTAAGTGAGAGGAGAGTTCTCGTTTGGTGTCCCCTGGTTCCAGCTTCGCCCCACACCCCAGCATTTCCACCTTTTCATTACTTCCCTGAGCAGTTGCCCTTTGTCCTCACATACGCTAAGACGGATGGGAGTTTAAAACTTAACGCAAGAGACATCTTTTTCTTGGGCTAGAGATGTCTAATACATCATTTCTACAGGAATAATTTCTTTTCAAATTATATGAGCACATTACCCTTTGCATTATATGGGTTAGAAAACTCTCTGAGAAGGAAGAACACCTGGTACCTGTAGCCCAGTGATTAGGGCGCCAGCCACATGCACTGGGGCTGATGGGTTTGAAACTGTCCCAGGCCTGCTAAACAACAACATAATAGCCGGGCACTGTGGCAGGCACCTGTAGTCCCAGCTCCTTGGGAGCCTGAGGCAAGAGAATCACGTAAGCCCAAGAGTTTGTGGTCTGTGAGCTGTGACGCCACGGCACTCTACCAAGGATGACGTAGTGAGACTCTGTCTCAAAAAAAAAAAAAAAAAAAAGGAAGAAGAACATTAAAATACCTTGTAGTTTGTTTTTGTCTGTTTTAAACTGAATACTTGCTAGCATTCATGCTGGCATTTGGGAAATTAACAGTATGTTAAAACTCTTCAGTTGTAGCCATGATGATGTTGATCTGATTTCCATTTTTTGGGGGCACTCTAAAATGGAAGGCAACCATTAGCTTTAGAATCTCTTAAGATTCTAAGAGACACATTTCCTTTTCAAAAGGGTAAAAATTTGAAGAACTCAAGGTGAGATCATGTCTAGGATTTGGAAAGTGAAGAGAGCAGTGAAGGTGTTTGGGACAGCAATGAATGAGCCACTGACTATCCATCTCCGTTGGGAAACACGCGGTGAGGGCTGCCATCGACTAACCTGACAAGCAACTTGGGACATTCACCTTCTCACTTCAGTAAGACTATGAACATCAAAAGCATTACACAGTGAAATATAATGCCTCCTTTCATAACTTAAAATACTTCCTTTTAATTATTCTCCCTTGATTTTGGCTTATTTTGTTAAAAATGCTTTTATTTACATTTTAACTTTGAACACACTGGAAATTAATTTTGCAATTTTTTTTATTAAAAATTGTTCCAAACTATTTTTCTTAAATGTGAGTCTGCCTGTGCCTTCAGTCCTTTTTTTTTTTTTTTTTTTTTTGTAGAGACAGAGTCTCACTTTATGGCCCTCTGTAGAGTGCCGTGGCCTCACACAGCTCACAGCAACCTCCAACTCCTGGGCTTAAGCAATTCTCTTGCCTCAGCCTCCCGAGTAGCTGGGACTACAGGCACCCGCCACAATGCCCGGCTATTTTTTGGTTGCAGTTTGGCCAGGGCCGGGTTTGAACCCGCCACCCTCAGTATATGGCACCTGTGCCTTACCGACTGAGCCACAGGCGCCGCCTGCCTTCAGTTCTTTTAAAGGGAAGCTTTAAAATGCTGTCTTCACTAAAACATAAGCAAAGCATTAGTCAGTACTCTAAGGGAAGCCTATTTTTTGAATGGGTAAAAAGTGGTAACTAATTTCTACTGATCTGTGTGCGAGTGTCAGAGATCACTATCAGATACAACCAGTGTACAGTAAAAGTCTGATAATCCAGATTTCTGATAAGCTACTTTCTACATCTCTAATGTCTTGAGTTTTTACCCCAGTTCTTGATTACTCTTTCTACCTCTGTTACTGCATTAACATGTTTGAATTATCTAATTAGAATAGAAATAGTCTGAGATAATGCACCACATGTTTCTGAAATGACACAGGACAGAAGGTGATGAGAGCGTGGACAGCTGAAGCAGCCCCTCCCCTGCAGAGGCAGCAAGCGACCCAGGCATTGTCTCCTGTCCCTCCTTCAGCCTCTGCCCGCCACTGTCTGCCTCCAGAGTCTTCAGAGTCATCGCGTGTACTCAGAGAAAAGGGCACTGGTCTTGGAAGTTCTCAAGATTCATTTGGATTTGACAAATGTCGGGTGGGATTGTAGGACTTCTAAAATAAATGAAACCATGTCTCCAAATATAATCTGTACCTCGGCTGCATGCTTGCTTTTTGGCAGAACTTCGAACAATGAAAATGTCTATGATGATTTGTTAAAGTGAACAGTTACTACGTGCTATCCTCAAAGTCCTTAACTTGTATTTATTAAAGCGATTGTACACAGGATGGTGTGGTTATTACCAAACACATAAAAATTGTCATAATTGACACTTGATTTAACAGTGGTAAAAACAACAAATAATGGAACAAGCATTAACATTACTAAAATATCAGCAAAGAACTTACATATTAGAAAACATGTTTGGAAACACATACCCAACGGGAACCTCATAGTAACTGCCCCTTGCCCTTTGCAATCTGCCATCTAGGTGAAGGAATCTTACTTTTAGTTTTTTACTATTTTGGATGATGTCCAGGGGGTGGGTGGGTTATTCTTAAATGTTGGATGTAATTTTAAGTTGATGATTACCCTAAATTTACACTGAGCCATGTTTTTGAGTAGAGTTGTTTCAGACACTATTTGGGGGTATCTCTCATCGCTTCCCAGACATGACGCCCCAGCTGAGAGTGCAGCTATAGAACTGTAGTCAAGCCTTACATTTTAGGCAAGAGATAACTTGGCAGACTTAACTATGTACGTAACAAGGAGAGGTGGGATGACATGAGGCAAGGGTTTTAAAACACATGATTTCACTGAATCTGGAGACAGCAATAGAAGAAAGTGAATAAGTTTCAATGGTTTACATTTCCATTATTATATAATGGATAATTAAGTTTTGAGATGTAGTTAAAATTTCAAAAATGAATTAAATCCAATTTGCTCTTCTCCTTCTATTATTTTCTACATAGTTTTTACCATTACATAGGGACGAAATGTAAAAAATATTTATTTTGATTCAATCTGGAAAGCAAAGTGAACTGCAGACCAGCAGTGGAAGCTCCTGTCATAGGTCTGAGAAGTGCCTGTCTCTTGCAAGGCTCCTATTAGTCACATGACAGAGGGAGACGAGGTTTGAGCTTCAAGGAGGATTGCCAGCCTTATGCTATCTATCATGTGAGGCTATGTGGTCATATGAAATCCTACTATTTCTTAACACTGCTTTATCAACAAGTCAGCCTCTAGTGAGAAAGGATTGGTGACTCTAAACTGCAAATTATACTGCTACTACTAAGAGTCACGGTGAATGAAAAAACTATTTCAACAAACCAGAATTTCCCCAAGTGCGTTATGTAAAACACAAGTTCCTTGGAATGTTACTTGAAAAAGCTGCTGTGGTCAAATTAATCTGGAAAACACTGTGCTAACTGAAAATACCTAGTGTCTCTTGTTGGACACTTAAATCAGAGCCTTTGATGTGCTCAGATGCATTAACTTCCTAAAATAGTATGTGTTTCTCAAATGCATTTGACCCTGGAACCCTATCTGGAAGAGTTCTTTGGAACACACTTTGGAGAACACTGGATTCTCTGACTTCTGCAGTGTGCAGCTAACTGGCTTAAAAGTCTAGATATCAATGATTTAATCCAGAGGCAATTAACAGGCAAGATATCTAATAGTCACATCATTGCTCCAGAGCTGGATCGGGAATGCTGGTGTAATGTGCTAAGGCAATTTTGAGGGTATATTAAGGGAAGATCAGTCTAATGATGGACGGAAGGGAGGAAAGAAGAATTGCTGAAATCATGATGAAAAGAAAGCTTTATACAAACAATGTATTCCTGTACTTTGAAATGTACAATGAAAAGTTGCATCTTCTAAACAAAGACCTTTCATTAACCCAGTTGCAAGAGAGATGTGGCAATCACTCAAGTAAAAAAAATCAGAAAAATCAAGGTATATCTGGCAAAGGAGAAAGTTTTCACTCTGCCTGTGAATCACTTGTGTATTTCCAAAAACCCCACTGATCCAATTTGATAATATAATCAATTTCCTAGAATCATTTCAAATCGGACTGCAATGGTGATGCTTCATTCTCCTGCAAACTACTGAAATGATTACGCTTGTATGAAATAAGTCCTATTTTAAATTATCCAGCTCTCATATGCTCCTTCCCTGTGATGCTCTCTGTGAAATACTCACAACATAGAATTCGAGAGGCCAATATTTCAATGCACAGCAAGGAACAGAAAGTAGCCACTGGTTACCGGGGACATGGAGACAGGCATGTGTTATGCTACATTAGAACAGCAATTCAGGATCCACTGTCCTGGGCAAATTGGTCACATAAAATAAATGCAGGTCTTAGGAACTAGCTTTGGAGCTTTTTATGTAAGTCTTGTTTACTACCATGATTAAAGAATTGCAAATATACAATGAATTTTTAAAAACTTTTTGCTGGCTGTTTTGCCCCTCAGCCCCACCCCATGTAAGAGTCCAAATTGCCAGTGGAGCAGCAGAGCGGTGCGCTTCTGAGGACCAGGGCCTGGCATCTCGCTGGGGGCTCCTAAGTACATGGCTGCTCGCAGCTCCTTTTTCTAAAAGGCTGTAAAACCATCCCAAAATTTGGCACCACGGGGACTATTGGCAATTTGAACTCAGGCTAGCTAGGGAGTCTGGGCAGTCTTGAGTGACGATTCCAAAGCTTTGGCAGTGCGGTTTGGGGAAGCTTCACATGCAAACTTCTCAAATTAATTTCCCTAATGGGTAGAGCCAACCTTCCCAGGGCTCTAGAGAAGGGGAGCATGGGAGAAGGGGACAAAATATTCTGATTTAGATGTAACTAGTGTAACTTCTAATCCAACTACACTATTTTGCCTAGAACTTCTATCTGTTAAAAACCTACAAGCTATAGTGGGGGGAGAAGGGGCAGAAAGGGAGTAGGAGATATACAATCTATTTGGTTAAAGTCAGAAATGAATTAATTCCTCAAAGCAAAATTTAGGAGCTGCTTTGTGAACCTCAGTTAGAGGGAAACTTAGGTAACTCATGCACTCAGCATCTTCTATGAAGCAATTTTGCAGGGTACATAAACACTAATCTACTAATTTAGTAGCTTTTCTTTTTCACACTCACCAAAACATGACTATTTTCATTCTACACAATAAAAAATGATTGTGGAATTTAAAAATGCCTTTCCCTCATTATTATATTTTTATGTTGTTAAAAATAAAAACAGAAAGTTAACTCTAGACTGTAAAATGCTGACACTGCTGATTCTTGACTTGAGTTAGGTGGTGGGCTTGGTGACTTTCCAGAGGCAGAACATCCTAAATCTCTAAGCCAACCGAGCCGCCTGAGCTGTCTCAGCACCGATCAACAAGCAGTATTTGTTTTCCACACTCTCCTCCCCGCCCCAACCCCAAATACACACGTCCAAATGTCCAGTGTCTCACAAATGCTTAAATCTAAAAAGCTGGCAGGTATTTTGTACTAGAACATTCTATGGCTAAAAACCAATAACCAAGATTCTAATTCTAATGTTGAAACATATAGTATATGAAAGTAAGCAAATTTCTTGGGAAATCATTAGTAATTCTCAGTGCAGTCAGAGGAAGGTAAGTGGTTGGAGGAATGGGGGCAGAGGGTAGTCCCTGGCAGCCTCCAGGCAATCCTTTCACTCTCAGAGCTCTCCTGGAAAGGGCTGTGGGAAGCTCTAGAGCTGAGGGTGGGCAGAGGTGGGGCACACCAGGTAGGAGGCGTCCAGCCAACGGGGCCTGCAAGAAGCTGTAACAACAAACGCCCGCTCAGGAAGAACAAAACCCTGGGACAGACAGGGCTGGGGATGCAACGAAAATCTTGTTTAGCGAATTGGAGCTGCCTTGGTTCGGCACAAACGACTGAGCATTTTCTCCAAATTAACTTCTATAATACTGAGGTTGAGAAAAATGAGGCTTTGGTGGTAGGAAGCAGAGAACAGCAAGCCAGGTCCCAAAATAACTCTGGGCTACTTATCAATGGGTAAACACTTGAATTCCTGCCTGCACCGTGTGCCTTGGCAGCCTCCAATGCAGGCCGCCCTGGAGCGGTGTTTGCCTAGGGAAAGGGACCTGGCATGGACGGATATTTGCTACCGAATGTTAAAGGCTGCTACCTTTTCATTGTCAAGGCATTCCAGTAATTTCCCACCAAATTCCAAATAGTTGGGAATGCTGCACACTCCGAGAAGTACACATGCAGCAGTTCAAGGCTGTGCATCCCAGAACATGCTCGAAAGCTGCCAGGATGGAGGCGACGCCACCGCCTCACTCCTTTCTCCCCATGCACACAGCCTGGTCCTCAAGGCGCACCGTGACTCCCTTGCTGTCCCTCTATCTACCCTTACCGATGGAAGGAGTTATGGAACTGTGACTTGCTTTTTCACTTCCCCCAACATGGTTTCTTGGTAACATCAGAAGAAAAATCACGGTGTCTGCTGGCGCCGTTCACAGCTGCCTGAGGCATATGGTGAGGGCTAAGCAAGAGGTTAAGGTCATGCGTGATTGGGACAGACGCATAAAGGGGCCGAAGGGGTATACAAAGTCTATTTAACTAATAAAGGGGGTGAGGAAAGGGGTTATTTCTGCGTGTAGGCGGCTGCCCTGACCTCTCACCCCACCCCTGCTTCCTCAGTGTCCCTGAGCAGCCACCAAACCTGCTTCTGCTGCACACACCACCTCAGGACAGCCCTGCCTCTCCGTGGAGGGCATGTCACCACTCACAGCTGACATGGCAGCCTGTCTCTTGCAGTGCTGGGAGGACACAATGGCTGATGCCTGGGGAACCTTAGGCAGGATTTTGAAAAGAATATTAAAAGGGGGTGGTGCCTGTGCCTCAAAGGAGTAGGGCGCCAGCCCCATTTGCTGGAGGTGGCGGGTTCAAACCTAGCCCCAGACAAAAACTGCAAAAAAAAAATCTTAAAAGGGAGATTACGAGGTATGTGTGCCATTCACTTCCTACACATGGATCTACAGCTATTTATGCACTTTGGACATTGGATGAGCGAGTTGGGAAAACACGAAGAAACCATTTTCCAGCCTGTCAACTGTGTTGGCCAAGAGCATCCTCTGTTCACCACTGAGTGTAGACCTAAGACCACCAGGGAGGGGGGAATTCTGTGTCTGGGATGGATGATCCTAATTACAACTCCCACCCCTTTCACTATATTAAAAGAGACCAGTGTGTTGAAAGTCCTTTAGTCTAGGGCAGCTGAGACCCAGAAGGATTCACTGCTCTTCTGTTTTGCTGCTATTCCTAAACTTCACCACCATTACTGTTATGTTGTCAGGGCAGCCTCTGTAAAATGACTGTAGAACTATGCTCTTGGCCCCAAAGTGAGGTTCATCCAAACGCTCCTTGATGAATCGAACAGCTTCCTCATTGCTGAAAGCATCCCAGAGGCCATCGGATGCCAAGATCATGAATTCAGGCTGGAGCTTGTCCAGGTCAAAGGTCAGGATATCTGGGTCAGGAATGACAACATTGAGGTTTTTCAGTGGATAATCCCCCAGCGATCGAGACATAGCCAGGATTCCCTGGACCCTCCAGGAGCCGTTGAAACTGATGAAACCACCTGGCAAGAGAAAATGAACCCATTAGCTTGAGCAGCTGACTCCTCACAAGCCTGGTGTGGCTCGGGGGCACACCAGGCTGCCTGCATGTGCACTGGGCCAGGGACATCCCCTCACCCCGTCACTCCCAGGACTGAGCAGCACCCTGCTGAATGGCCTGGGCTCTGACACTCTACCGGCTTGTCCTCATGCCCTCATCCCTGACATCTTGAAGGCCTTTCAGGAATCTACCGATAAGAGTATTGAAGGCAGAGGACAGGCACAGGGGAGGGCACTGGCTTCAACTCAACACCATGGCAGCTCACTGATTGACAGTGGAGAATACCAGGGGATTTGAGGAGAGTGGCAAAGGGATGCCGAGAGCCAGATGGGCAGGCACCGGAGACACCCCGGTGTACACTATTTAGCCCAAGGCCACCTATGTAGTTCTCAAAATATCCCCCAAATAGGACTGGGATTAAGGAAAAGCACATATTAGTGCAGTTTTTAAAGAACCAGTCAGGCTGCTTTGATTCAATACCCAGCTGTCACTTCTACTTACCGCTGACTTTGGATGAGAAACTATCTCTGATCCTTAGTCTCCCTGGTTGTAAAATGGGGGCAATATCCATTCCATTGGAAATTATTGAAAAATAAAGGGGTTATTCCATATAACTCATTTAGTACAGTGACTGAACATAATACATATTATCTATTATTAGTTTTTCTTTAAAGGAGCCAGAATTTTGTTCATTCACATATATAGACTGCTCCATGCAAGAACCTTTGCAGGACAGGAAGTTACAGAAGATTCAGGCCTTTTTCTAAAGAAGCAGACAGCCCAGCAGGAGACACAGGACGTATATTAAAGACGACAAGCACACAGCAATACCTTTTGGGGGGACACCAGTATCTGCTACATGCTGTGGGTGGACGGAGGGGAGGGAAGATTTCTGGTCGTCATGATCAGGCAGGAGTGAGAATTAAGTTGGGCTTTGAAGGATGGGTAGGACTTCTGTGGGCAGGAATGTAGGATAACATTCCAGAAAGTATGGACCAGGGGGCCAGGGCACAGGTTCTGGGTCACACCAGCCTGGGTTTCAGTTCTGGTCTCACATTCACTAGCTGTGTGTTGGGCACGTGGGCCTCTTTGAGGTTCTGGTTTATTGACTGTTATCGGCCTCATACGACAGGTAAAGAGAAAGCGTGTAATGCACTGGGCTGGGGTCCTAGCATGAGTGAGCACACAGTGAACACAGCTGATGTGGTTCCTATCGGAAAGCCTGTAAGGGCTGGAGGCAGAGAAGCTGCGTGTATTTGGCCCGGACTGGCTGGAGCTTATTGTTACACTAAGCAGAAAGGAGAAATAGGTCCTGAAAGGAAGGCTGTGTCAGAGAAAACCAATCCTTGTTCCTTAAGCCCTGCTGTAAATAATGCCCTTGACCGAATTACATAGAAGAACAGAGCAGGTTAGAGTAACCTCCTTGGAAATGGTGTCTAAATTTGCTTTTATAAAGAATCACTGTAGGGTGGGGGTGAGGAGGTGGGTTGGCAGAGAAGGGTGAGAGGATAAAATGGCCATGACCTTTTGGAAGACACAGCTGAATGCTGCGAGGACATTTCCAGGTAGACCGTGTACACACCCCCTTGCTGTGCCTAGGCCAGAGTTGGCTGACTGTATCTTAACTCCTCACACAGGACCCTTACGGGGACAGGACGCCCAAAGTGAGGAAGCCAGAGTGTTTTGGTCATTCTGCCTGGAGCTCAGCAAGCTCAACAGATGCTCCTAAAGCATCGTTAGTTCCCACCCATCGACAGGAAACCTGACTAAGGTTTCATTAAAAATTACTCTGCATCTCAAGCAGTCACTGAAGCAGGAGGTTATAATAAAATTCAACACATTTTGACTCAATAGCACAGTTTCTTACTGTGAAAACTCAAATGTTGATTAGGTTCATTTAATTCATTCTTTGGACAGAAGCTGACCCGTGGAGTGGCAAGTCGATCTGCAGATTAACCCGGACAGCAGGGGTGCATCCTGGGCAGGGACCAGCACGCATGAGCAGCCTGCCCTCTGCCCACGGCAGCCAGCCTGCTGCCTGGAAAGTCATGAAGGGCTGACATGCCGCAGTTGTCAGTCTGGGGAGTGAGCCCCCCCCACCAATCTAATTACATAAATACAATAATCAGTTGATAACCTTCCTTCAAATCTTTGTCCAAATGTCACCTTACTAAGGACTACAGGGGTCACACTACTTAAAAGTGCAGCTCCCCGACACCCCCTGCCCCTTACCTGCTTATCTCTCTATTTAACTAACTTACTTTTACTTATTTCTTTGTTAACATCTATCTATACCATTTCCTACAGCATAACAGGGAATGTTTCCTAAAGGACATCTTTTTTTTTTTTTTTAATTTCTATTTTTTTTATTTATTTTTTTATTAAATCATAACTGTATACAATGATATGATTATGGGGCATCATACACTCACTTCATAAACCATTTGACACATTTTTATCACAGTGGTTAACATAGCCTTTCCAGCGTTATCTCAGTTACTGTGCCAAAACATTTACATTCTACATTTACCAAGTTTCCCAAATACCCCTGTAATATGCACCACAGGTGTGATCCCACCGATTCCCCTCCCTCTACCCACCCCCCCCCCCCTTTCCCACTTCCCCCTATTGTACCAGAATGTTTATTGCAGCCCAATTCATAATAGCTAAGTCATGGAAAAAGCCCAAGTGCCCATCGATCCACGAATGGATTAATAAATTGTGGTATATGTATACCATGGAATACTATGCAGCCTTAAAGAAAGATGGAGACTTTACCTCTTTCAGGTTTACATGGATGGAGCTGGAACATATTCTTCTTAGTAAAGTATCCCAAGAATGGAAGAAAAAATACCCAATGTACACAGCCCTACTATGAAACTAATTTGGGACTCTCACATGAAAGCTATAACCCAGCTACATCCTAAAGGACATCTTAACTTGAATCCTATGGGGCAAATAATTGTCACCCACTCAACAATGTAAATAGCACTTGCAAAGGCACAGAGAGATAAGAAGGAAGGTTTTTGGGGGTAATGGTTCGTAGTGAGCCCTGGCTGGAGGAAAGCAGGGTATGAAACAAGGTGAGCACCAGGGGCCCAAAGATCTTACTGGCCTTTAAACTGGAAAGGGAATTTTTGGACCTTTCAGAGTCTTTGGCCATGAATAAGGGCAGATTCAGCACAAAGTCAAGTCTTAGCTACCTCACCAGCAGCCTCTGGGTTGACCTAATCACTGGGCACCAAGCATTTTATCCTTCAGGAAATCCCTAAGTGAGACTCCTCGCCCCGTGCAAGACGGCAGACATTCCTTGGAGGTGTTCACAAGCTCACCAGCTCTTTTTATCCTCTTTCGCTCCTTTAGTTGGTAAGGCTTGTGGTCATGAGACAAAGGAATGGCATTCCCGTCTTTGTCACATAGGACCCCTCTTGAGTCACCCACGTTGGCCACAGTGAGGTCTTTATCTGACAGTAGAGCGATCAAACACGTCGTGCCTGCAAAACAGAAGAGAGAGTCAATGTGGGGGCTCAGCAACGCACTGAAGGTTGGTTGCTTCTTATGGTTACTGGATTCTTCAGTCATTAAAACTGCTCCTGCTGGGTGAGAATTGGACTCCAGCCCTGCTGGGAATGATGGCCGTTTACTTCAACAGCACTGATCAAATCTGACAGTCAATTTCCTTAACCACGTTAGAGTGTCACTAAAATAGGATAGGATAACATTTCATTTTCCTAAATCATTTTGTCTCTGCTATTCTTAATTTAAATGCATATCATATTTAAAAGGATTAGGAGAGAATCCAAATCAGTTTGAAGCCCCAAACAAGTGATCCACATTTTAAACTTCTCAATGGTGTAGAGTTTCTGTGAGTCCCAGTTGCAAGTGGGGAGGATGGAGTGGGGCCCTCAACTGGATTAACAAACATGGGGATTAGAGGGTAGGCTCAACTGGATTAACAAACTTGGGGATTAGAGGGTAGGCAACAATTTTTTTTTTTTTTTTTGAGACAGGGTCTTGCTGTGTTGCCCACGCTAGTTCACAGCAGTCTCAGACTCCTGGCCTTAATCGATCCTCTTGCCTCAGCTCCAAATAGCTGAGACCAGAGTTGCATGCCACCACGCCAAGCTAATTTTTTAATTTTTTGTAGAGACAAGGTATCTATATGTTGCCCTGTCTGGTGTCAAACTCTTGCCTCAAATGATCTTCTAAACTTGGCCTCCGCAAGTTCTGGGATTATAGGCATGAGTCAGTCACCACACCCTGGCAGGCAGCAGAATCTTATGGACCAACGTGGATAGGTGGGAGAGAATCAGAGGAATGAAGGGGAGGAATGAGGGAGGTGGGGAGAAGTGTAAGATGATGCCCTGTACCTAATGGGAGAAACTGGGCACCCCACGGACCAGGACTCAGGGAATGTCTGCTGGGAGCGTCTAGAAAAAACTTTCTCACTAATAGACCACAGAGCAGGAACCGGCCCACGTGTCCCCAGCACCGTGGCAGCACCTTGCAGCTATGAGGCTTTGTGCCTCAGGGTCAAGGCAATGTGTGGAGGACGTGAAGAGCAGGAGGCCCCGAGGACAGCGGGGAGCTGCTGAACCAGCCTGGAACTGCTCTGTCCTCGTTCTGGTTCTGCGAGACAGCATCTGTCCTGTGTGAGGCTTTTTAAGTTGAACCTATTTTTTTTGTTTTTATATTCTTTAATGCTTTTTCTTAACAATTTATTAAATCATAACCATGTACACTAATGCATTTATGGGGTACAATGTGCTGATTTTATATACAATTTGGAATGCTTACATCAAACTGGTTAATGCAGCCTTCACCTTAATTATTGTGTTAAGACATTTATACTCTACTCTTAATAGATTTGACATGTACCCTTACAATATGCACATAGATGAGGTCCCACCAAGTACCCTCCTCCCCTCCCCCTCCTCCTCCCTCCTTCATCCTGGGCTAGAGTTTTATCTTTCACATGGAAGTGTGGGTGATTATATATTGGTTTCATAATAGTACTGAGTACATTGGATGCTTTTTTCCCATTCTTGAAATACTTTACTAAGAAGAATGTGTTCCAGCTCCATCCTAAATGAGGGAGGGGCTTCTAGTCCAACAAGGGGCTTGCTGTTGAGAGATTTAGAGTCATCTCTTTGCTATATAGTCATCCTTTGGTATCTGCTAGGGCCTGGCCCCAGTCCCCTCTGAGGATGCCAAAACCTTCGGATGCTCAAGTCCTTAATATAAAATGGCACAGTATTTGCATATAACTTATGCATATCTTCCTATATACTTTATTTTTTATTTATTTATTCATTTTTTTGAGACACAAGAATAGCTCATGGCTCACAGCAACCTTAAACTGTTGGGCATAAACGATCCTTTTGCCTTAGTCTCCCAAATAGCTGGGACTATAGGCACCCCCCACAATGCCCAACTATTTCTTTTAGGGACGAGGTCTCGCTTTTACTCCTAGGCTCAAGCAATCCACTCACCTAAGCCTCCCAGACTGCTGGGATTACAGGCATGAGCCCCCATGCCTGGGCCTTCCTGTATACTTTAAATCATCTCTAGATTACTCACAGTACCTAATACAACATAAATTTATATAAATAGCTGTTACATTGTATTGTTTTTATTTGTACTTTTTATTGTCAGATTATTTTTATTGCTCTTCCTTGTGAATACTGGCTATTTTTAATCTGAGATTGTCTCAAAAACAAATAAACAAAAAGTCTCACTCAGCCCTCGGTAGAGTGCTATGGGGGTCACAGCTCACAGCAACCTCAAACTCTTGGGCTTAAGTGATTCTTAAGCCTCCCAAGTAGCTGGGACTATAGGAACCCGCCACAACGCCTGGCTGTTTTTTTGTTGTTGCAGTTGTCATATGTTGTTTAGCAGGCCTGGGCTGAGTTTGGACCTGCCTGCCCCAGTCTGTGTGGCCGGCACCCTAACCACTGAGCTACAGGCGCTGAGCCAAATCTGGGATTGTTTGAATCCAAGCATTTGGAACCCATGGATATGGAGAGGTGGCTCTACATGCTCTTGGATATGTTTAAAATTTATGACATACCTTTGCCAAGAATATAATCCCATTATTTCTGTGGGTAAATTAAAATCTACCTCACGGTGCAGACTTCAGAGAAGTACTGGGGTTAGTAGATAGAACCCTAGACCCAGTGGGTGAGCCCCGGATGACAGCACGAGAATGGCCACAAGTGTTCTGGGTTACTGTAATGTCCCCATTCCCCTCTCTCCATCCTTGGTGGAGCCAATGCGGGTCTGGAGAAATATGTGTCGAAAGCAGAGCACCTGCGGCAAGGGTGGGGGTGGGGGTCCCAGGAAGGATCTGAAACAAACCAGGACACCATCAGCAACCTACTCTCTTTTTGGGCTTTGCGGTTTTAGCCCAGGGTGGTGAGAGACAGCTTATGCTCCAATCTCACTTGGCGGAAGAAACAGCCTCTTGTCATGAAACACCACAAAAACATTGTGGCCAAGAGAAAATGTGCAAAATCACCTTTGCTTTCGTATGCAGGAGACAAAACACCTGGAAGATTCCGGCAACCTCTGCTTTTTGAGGGAAAAGATTAACTGCATCATAGTAGCATTTGTCAAAAATACTAGGTTCTGGTAATACTACGTAACTCTGATCCTCAGGATGTTTCTACATTAAAGCTTAATCTAGACAAGAACTTAATTGAGATCTTAGAAGTTTAACTTAATAAGCCTACCTCAGAGATTGAAAACAAAAAACAAACACCTCTGAAAGTGACCTCACACTGATCAGACTTTACCATCCAAGCCGAGTGAGGTCCAGACAGTTCCTTGATTTTCAAGCCTCAGAACATGGCACCATGATTCATTCAGTTGTTGGAGCCAGAGTCGTCATTGGCTTTTCTCTTCTCCTGGTTCCTGACTTCCAGTCCATCACGGAATCGGGTGACTCTTAACCTCTAAAACACACCATGAGCCCTTCCTGTGCTCCTGCTCTCACTGCAGTGACTCTAGTCCAGCCGTTGTCATTCCAGCCAGTGGGCAGCTGCAGTAGTCTGCGTGAGGACAGTGGTGGCAGGTGCTGAGTGACACGGCCCCACCTGGGCTGCCCAGTGTCCTGTCATCCCACTCTTCCCCTTGACCAAGGCCTTTTTTTTATCTTTGGGCCTTTGTACTCGCTGTTCCCTCTCCCTGGTGTGTTTCCCTGTCCTCGACCCTGGTTGACTAATCCATATGGTGACATTTTAGTTCTAGTGTGACATCTTCAGAGAGTCCTTCTCTCACAGGAGTCGTATCTTCTCTTTAGCTCCTGTTGCCCTTACAAGATGGCTCTGCAGATATCTTGCTAACTTGCTTAAACTATTTATTTAGCATCACTCTTCCCCTGTAGAATATAAACTTTACAAGGGTAGGGATGTTACTGCTTGTTTTCCCTACTATAATGCTGACGTCTAGATTATCATGAGCACTCAATATTTGCTAAATAAACAAATTAACAGATAAATGAGTAAACAATCACACATAACGCTCTGACCTGCTATATGCTGAGCTCCTGATGTCTTTCTCCACCAGGTAAACCTAGGTCAGCACTCACTGAACACCTGTCCAGCTGTAGCCATGCAGACAGCTATTCCATCATACCAAAATACACGCTGATCAAAACGTGATGGCTGTCCTCTACCTATATAACATGTGCTCACACTCACAGCCCAGGTATGTGCCAAGTTCTTCCCTCCACTCTAGACTCCTGGTCTACACGGGTGGGGTCTCCATCCTCACCACACCTCTTAAAGCCATAGCGCCTCCTGAAGCACTAAAGGGACACCACGGTGGTGATTACCTGAACCAGCTGTGTCTGCTTCTGAACTCGATTTGTACTTCAGCAAAATGGGCCCATTTTTGTTGGCCTGATGATTCTAGTTTTCCTTAGGGAAAATATACAAATGCAAATAATTCATCAGTACACTTCTCTAAACTAACATTCTCCCCTCTGATATAATTTATGGGAAGCAGACAAAGTAAAGGTTTACAAAAAAAGCTACTTTAGATTGATCTAAATATTCTGGTTGGATAATATTGGGCACTTCATTCATTGAACAAATTGAGCTTGAGAAAACATGTAAATTCTAATGAAGATTCAGTAACTTAGGGTTTCATTTCTTTTTACTTATTTATTTGGAGACAGAGTCTCACTCTGTCACCTGGCTAGAGTGCCTTGGCTTCACCCTAGCTCACAGCAACCTCCAACTCCTGGGCTCAATCCTCCTGCCTCAGCCTCTTGAGTAGCTGGGTCTACAGGTGCCTGCCATAACAGCTGGCTAATATTTCTATTTTAGTAGCAATGGGGTCTTTCTTTGTTCAAGCTGGTCTCAAACCTCCTGAGCTCAAATAGTCCCCTTACCTTGGCCTCCCAGAGTGCTAGGATTACAGCGACTGTGCCCAGCCTCAGGCATCTTTTAAACCCCTAGTTTCTATTTTCTCAGTTAAATTCATGAAACAGTAGTAATAAAATTTTGTTCAGTACCATGAACTCCACTAACACCCGCAGCTGAATTCTAAAGATACTCAGTAAGGAGGACAGGTATTACTGCTCCCTTTAAGCAGACGAAGAAAATGGGGCTCAGAAAGCCCAAGTGTCTTACACTGATGACCCGGCTCAATGCACATGTTCAGGATGACTAAATGGCTGAAAAACCTGAGACTCCAGTATTATTATCTTCATAATAACAATGACGATAGACTCTACTGCTTTAGCATTTTATTTACATTCTGTAACCAACCTCTTTGGAACTCAAACACAAGAGGCTTGGATTAGTTATCCTCCAGGCCTCCTTTAGCTGGAATAGTCTGCAGAACTTGAACTGGAATTGCAAATTCTGATGACTTCCCAAAAGCAGGTCAGATGTAAAAAAAAAAAAAAGTACATATATATATATATTGGCCTCTTGGAGTAGCTTTACCTTGCTCCTTTTGATAGGAACGTGGGCTCTAAGATACTTTTCTACTCTAAGAAAGGGCTAATACAATGGTAAGTAAAAAGTGACACTAGATTTCAGTGTTGGGGCTACAGAAGAGAATGGTAAGGCTTACGGCAAAGTGGACAACACTGCCAAGGGGACAATGGTGGCATGTGGGGTGACGCAGATCCATTATGAACAGATCTCAGATTTTTCAAGGGAAGTTATTTTTATGTCAACTCTCCTAATTTTTTAAATACTGGAAACTTCTATTTTAAAAAATAGTGCAAGCCAAGCGAAAGGCAACTGTGAGTCAAATCTGGGCGAGCAATGGTGACCACCCTGTGCTCTTGAGCTTTCTAAACTGACTCTTCCCAGCGCACTTTGTATAGCAGTAGCCCAACAGTGAAACCTGACACTTGTGGTCTGCCCTGAGGTGTTTTCTTACCTATTTCTGAAAACTCTTCAGACAGGGAGGGAGGAATTATCTCTTCTACTTTACAAATGCACCAGGTGAGTGAAGGGGTCTTAGGTATTTGTTAAGGCGGTGTGGTGGAGGATGGCACACCTCCAAAGGAGGAGGGTGACAACAGAGACCTGGGTTCTGCCACTGAGGGTCATGTCTGCAGGTCACGTGTAATTCCATGTCCATGCCTTGTTTATGAATCTTTGACCCATTAGACTGCAAGTCCCTTTTAGGCCCGAGGAAACGCTGTAATCATGGCTGTATTCTTACCATGGGGCCTCATGAAGGGGCTGATGACCGGGATGAGGGTGAGGGAAATGGGGGTGCTTCTCAATTTATACCAATTACTAGTTGTGCTTTTCTACCATTTACAGACACTCTCACCTGGTCAATATATATGCTTTATTTTAAAAAATATTAACAGGGCTAGCCAGGTGATGAGATTTTCACCCTTTTTGTTTTCTTCTTTATAATTTTCTGTATTGAGATGAATTTAATGGTATTTAAAACTATACTTTAGGGCGGCACCTGTGGCTCAAGGAGTAGGGCACCAGTCCCATATGCCGTAGGTGGCGGGTTCAAACCCAGCCCCGGCCAAAAAAAAAAAGTTTGTAAAACTATACTTTATTCACAATATTTCAGCAGCATATTTATTGCATAAAGCAAAGTATACAAGATATAAAACAGAAAAATAAGAACAATCTTAGCTACAGAGAGTAAGATGATAGATACAGACAGGAAGACGCTCAGAGGGTCAGGGGTGGCGACTCATCCCTGCACTTGTGAGGCTGAGGTGGGAAGATTGCCAGAGGGCAGGAGTTTGAGACTAGCCTGGGCAGCATAGTGAGACCCTGTCTCTACAAAAAATTAAAATATTAGCTGGGCACGGTAGTACATGCCCATAGTCCCAGCTAATCATGAGGCTGAGGCAGGAGAATAGCTTAAGGTGGGAGTTTGAGGCTGCAGCCAGCTATGATCATGCCACTGCACTCCAGCCCGGATGACAGAGCAATACCCTGTCTCAAAAGGAAAAAGAAAGGTTCAGCAGAATAGCAGTGACAGTAATGACAATAGCACTCCTGACAGTCTGAGTTCAGAGTCAGATTCAAGCATCAGTGACCATCAGTGTCTCAGTGACAGACAAGTGAGTCACAGCTGCCTCTCGGCTCCCCCCGCACTGCCCCACTCCATCCCCAGCCAGTCCCACCGAATCCCTCTGCTCCAAGGGAACCCTCTGCCCTGGGTGCCAGTCAAGACCCTCACTCCCTACCCCACCTTTCTATAGGTAAATGATTTAAAAATTGGAGTCATGACAATCCTTATTTTATAAAACCTTTTCTTAAGTAAGCGACGTCACATTCATTTGTCGTTGGGGTGGGGGCAGGAAGCTGGAGCGTCCGTGGACACGCGCCACACAAGTGCGGATGGCTCAGGCTAACAGTAATTCCCTTCTGTGACAAAGGGAGAAGAAGGGAAGTTGACATTTTTGTTCTTTAGGAAAGACAGCAAGAAATTGGGGAGGGAAAGGATGCGAGAGGTAAGGAGGGAGAAGAGAAGGGAGGAGACAGGTGGAGCCACGTGTGTCACGCACAGCAAGGACTTCAGTGACAGCGTTTCCATCAGCCAAAGGCTGATGCTTTATGGCGCGCAGGAAAGTCAACACATTTATAGGACGAGGAGAGATGAAACAAGTGCACCTTGTGAAGGTTTGACAATGAATGTTAGCTCAGTAACAGGATTCCAGGGCCCACTTGACATCAAGACCCCATAACTGACAGAAACCGCATTGGTTGAACATGTTGGAAGAAGAGCAGGTGATACGAGCACCAAGCAGGAGTGACGGGCACTGTCTGCAGCGGCCTGCAGCCCCGCCCCGGTCAGCATCGTGATCAGCCACGTCCCGAAACACAAAGCAAATACCTGGAGGCTCTCAGGTAAGACACCCCGGCCCCCGGCCCTGCCACACAGTCTGTCGTCTGCCAAAGTTCTCACCTGCTTAGAGATTTTCATCAGGTTTCTCCTAATAATTAATGCTGTGCAGAGACAGACCTGTCAGGGATGACAGCTCATCTGGAAGACTACAGGAAGTTCCCCTCTTCCCTTCTGTACTCCTGGTCTCTCGTCCACTGCCTGTATCCTGGCCACCCCTGCTGTAATTCTCTGGGAGGCGGCCCTCTCAGAGTCACATTGCTGTGGGTGGCTGGCCCAGAGCACTGTCACCTGCCTCAGAAGTCAAACTCTGCAGGAGGCTATCAAATCAATGCCGATGATTTCAGATCACCACTCAATGGCTGTGCTGTGATGAGTCTTGTAGTGATGAGCGTGAATGTTATTTTATGTTGAGAGAGGCCTGATGGGAAGTGATTGGGAAGAGGGGTATCTGCGGAAGGATGCCATGGGTGGTGTGAGAGGGCTGCCCTAGCTGGGCATCCCTGCGTGCCAGGCTACACACTCGATCCCGGGGCATTATCTTTAATCCCAATAGCCATGAGGTGCTGTTATTATCCCCATTTTACAGATGACAAAACTGAGATTCAGTGATTAGCCCAAGGTTACTCAGCTAGCGAGGGAAGCCTCCAGTCTATTGCCAGAATGCTGCTTTTAACCTCAAGGCAGGCCATTGCTACCCCACATTTAATGCTCGGTCAAACCAGGAAAAGGTATCTCTTCCTCAAGACACTTAGCTGCCATCTCCAAATGGGCAATCCCCACAGTGTGAAGAGGGCCTTCTGGAGCTATGTAGTCCAACAGGCATCATCCAGGGAGCCCTGCTCGTAGGCTGGGTGCTTGCCCCACCGACCTCATGAAGAACGAAACCGCATACAGGGTCCACAACGAAGAGGTTCAGCAGAACACCACACTGGGAATTTTCTGCGTCACAGGGCACTGGCCTGAAGGGTGAGACACAGACAACCCCACATCTGAGGCCGAAGGACACTCCCACATGTGAGGACATATGGAAGCTTCTTGCAGCAAGACCTCAAGCACTAGGCTGGCAACCCCCGTCTGTGGGCTCCCAAACAGAGGAGGCCAGGACAGGACACACCCAGATATGCAGGCAGGCTCATGTAAGAGCCCCAGACTGGGCATGACTGGAGGTCCCCCACGTGGCACTTCCTTGGGTCTTCCTTTGCAACCAAAGCCACCTCAGCTTCCCCCATCGCATGCTGAAGAGCAGGGTGGCAGGAATAACATTTTGCGAAAAACAGGTCTATGACAAATAGGAATTTTCTGTTCCTCTCTGAGGGTTTTGCACAGGCAAGCACATGAGCTACTGAGTTTGACATTGGCTGAATGGGAAGCAGCCAATTGGTGATAAATTCTATTAGTTTAAACCCTAGTGCCAGATTGTTTAACTCAAGGTTTAGGTATACTTGGGCTATTCCCCAGAAAACAGTCATTAATAAGATGACTGGAAGAAATGAGAAATAGTGCCGACATATTAGAAAGATCTTTCCCAGAAATGAGGTGTGTCCTCCTAAATAGGAAACACGATCTCTAGTAAGGGAGGTGGGGTCATAATTCAGGCTTTCAGAATCTGATGGAGCTTTCATTTAATTTTCACACCTCACCATAGTTAAAGTATAGATGTGTCATCTGCTTCTCAGGAAAACCATTTGAAAATTGAAATGTTTTTCAACCTCACATTTCACCTGCTGTAATAATGTTTATTTCACACTTGGGGGAGGCCTGGGGACCCTTCTGGTCCTTCTTCAGTTAAGTATGAAAATGTTAAAGACAGCCGCTGTTTGTTAACCCTATTGCGTTCATTGGGGAGTCTCAGAAAACCCCGTGGGTCCTCTTGCTGCAAGAAACATCCTGTCCACTCTGTGGACACAAATTTTATGAAGCACAAGCAAGCAGAAAACCCTGTGATACTCACTAGCATACTTTCCACAACTGCTGCTGGCATGTAGCTCAGATTACGGCACGCGGCTAAAATTAATTTATAGTGACATAACCACAACCTGAATTCCAAGTCTGGTATCTTTGAATGGTAAATAAAACTAATTCCACAGTTGCTTTGATTCTTCCTGCATAAGCCAGAGATGCGCTGGCTGTGTTTTTCATCTCCTTATGTTACTTGAGGATTCTTCAGTGAGGTGTCTCACTTCTCACTAGGGCTCCCAGCCAGGAAGTACCATCTCTGCTTCTCTGAGGATGCTGCAGGAATGGGGTAAAACAAGAACGTCTGGAATGGAGCTTTATTAAAAGGGGCTTTTGCCTTTTAATACAAGGGAAAGAAAAGAAAGGCAGAGAGAGGAAAAGGGGAGAGTGGCCTGGATACAAGAGGCACCGCCCAAGTCACTTGGTGCTTAAAAGAGAATGAGACTTTTTGACCTTTTAGTTCAAATAAAAACAAACCTGGCCTTTGAGGTTATTAAGTTATCCTTATTTAAGTGACGACATAGTTATAAATCTACTTACACGTACACATGTTGGTGGGCTGATATTGGGAGATATTAATTGAAGTTCCCATCCCTTCACGTGTATGAGACACCCCCCCCCCCTTCCTTCAGCCTGAGGTCTTCACTGTCCTAGGGAAGATTAGGATTGCTCTGGTGGGAATGCAAAGAGAAATAGTTCTGCTTAGTTCTGAGTTTCAGAGAGACTGTAGAAAACTCCCAAAGACACAATATTCCCAAGAGAAAAAAATTTGAGTATCTACCAGCCAAGATTCTGGGCATATGAAAATGGAGCCAAAAGCAAGTTTTCCTCCCGATGACCCTCTCCTTCCTGCACTGCCTGACCAGTACAGCTGGCCAGGCAGGAGGTGGCACTGAGGAAAGTGAGAGGGAGTCTTTGATGTAGAGATTTCCAAGAGTTATACGGAGCTCAAAGGATAGAAGGCTTACACCCTGGTTTCCAGGACACAGCCCAAGAAATCACAAACCATTTCCCAAGTGTGGAGAAGCAACGGCTGAACGAGAAGCTAACTTGGACATTCCAGTGTGGAGAGGGAGGACTGCTGGGCTCCTGAGAGACAAATGGCAACTCTCAGGAGTTTCAGAACACAAATGAGTGGGCTCTCCATGGAGACCTGGGTCACCCTGCAGATGCCAGGACAATAACAAAAGCCTGACACTTAGATTGCCCCTGGAAGGAAGGAGGACAAAAACCAACTCGATGTGGCATTTATACAACAGAACCCAAGAAAATGAGCAAATCATGAAATATGCCTGGAAATGAATGAAACAAGATTTTAGCATTAAGTCCAGTTGGACTCAAAAGCTAAGTTACATTCAGTTCTAGAGAGATAAGTTCCTTTCTGCACATTTATTTTGTAGCTGTGCAACGTGTTTGTATGTGTGTGATATCTCATCTCTACTGCTCATTACACATCTCGGACTAGAAATTTTAGGAAACTCAGGTTTTAAAATGTAAGTTAAAATTTGGATAACCAAATAGTAGCCACAATGTTGGATAACCAAATCTGACTTCTCTGACCAGACGTATAATTGAGTTAGTTCACACAGACCTATAATTGAAGAATTCCAGCTGGAAAGAAAAATAGTTTCCAAAGCCAAGTTTGTCCCTGTGAATCACACCCGCGGCAGGTTCCGTAGATACACATACATCATGTCCCGACACTCTCTCCATCCAAACAGAACACAGTCACTTATAAGCCCATTTAAGGGACAAAATAAAGACTGTGTAATTGTATTTAGAATAAATAAATCTCAATAGATGTTTTGGCCAATTTGATCCAATAATCATGAATTGTCCAGCTTGTTCTGAGCTCAGTGGATTGTGAAACTGACTTTAAGGCTAAGTATCTAGAAGGCTGTTGCCCCACTGATCTCAGAAAGGCCTGAATTTAGTCCCAACTGGACACTTACCCAAAAACCGTATCCTTTCTATACATCTGTAACTATGACAACACCACTATATTTCTTATGAAGATGGCCCTCTTTCTTCCTCATGCCTCTATCTCCTGTACGTAATAAAATGGGACTAGATGCATGTGTGTGTGTGTATACACTGACTAAAGCTCTATGCTCCTTGCTCTCTCATTTGGTGCCTACTGTGTACAAAGCACTAGGCTTGATGCTAGAGCAATAAAAATGAATGAAACAAGATTTCTTTCATTCACTCCTTACCCACTGGGGTGCTTACCGTGTAACACCAAACTAAAACTAAATAGACACTTAGAATCCAGCATGGAAATGTTGTCACAGTGCTACAAGGACCTCAGCCCAGGCGGAGGAGAGGGATTTGAAGGGTACAAATTCAGGATAGCTAAGAGGAAGTGAGACCCTGTCTTGAAGATGTAACAGGGTAAGGAATTCACATAGCCTCATACTATTCCTGGTACAAAGGAGGTAAAGAATCTGTAGAAAACTGAATGAAAGGAAGTGCTTTCTAGAAAGGATTTCTTTATATTTTACTTTCAAAAACAAAGAATAGAACAAACACTTGTGTATGCTTTTTAATCCAATAATGCCAATTCTTAGATTTTATCTTAAGGCTTTATGTACAAGGATTGACCTCATAGAATTATTTAAAACAGCAAACCATAAAAATAGCCAAAAGTAGTAGATATAGGATGATAAAATGCATTAGGAAATGTCCAGAGTCAAGCATTAGAAGCACATTAAATATATCATCACAGGAAGGTGCCCGTGATATGTTAAGTGAAAAATAAAAAACTACATAAAAAATTTAAAAAACATATTACCACTTTTACTTGATGAACTGTAAATTATTCCCATTTCATTTGCTTAGATATTTTATATAGGCATATAAATATATGCAAAAATATTAGAAGGAAACAAAAAAAATTGGTTTCTAAAGTTGACTTCTAAAAATTAAAATTTTCTGAAGTTTTTCAAATTTTCTACATATGATTCATTTATAGAAATTACTTCACTCTGGCTGGGCACAACGGCTCACACCTGTAATCCTAGCACTCTGGGAAGCTCAGTTGAGTGGATTGCCTGAGCTCAGGAGTTCGAGACCAGCCTGAGCCACAGCAAGACCCCATGTCTAAAACTAACCAGGCGTTGTGGTGGGCACCTGTAGTTCCAGTTACTCAGGAGGCTGAACCAAGAGGATCGCTTGAGCCCAAGAGTTTGAGGTTGCTGTGAGCTATGACACCATGACACTGTACCTAGAGTGACAGAGTGAGACCGTCTCAAAATAAATAAATAAAAATTTTTTAAAAGGTTTTTTTTTTCTTTTTACCAAATTCAGTGCTTTTTACTTTTGTGTTCCTTGGTGTTAGTCACTTTTTCTTTGCTACTGAGGGTCTTCTGCAATGGTCTACGAGGACTTGACTGGATTTTTTGTTTAGTTGTTTGATTGTTCTCACTGGACCAGCCTGTCATTTCCGGGAAGGACTGTAGCTATGCACGTGAAGTACTGATAAACCCACTGTCTCCTGCGGTGGCCAACCTAGTTCCTGGGAAGGAAGGACAGTGTCAGGAGGAGCTGGGAAGACCAGGCCCCGGAGTCATCGTGGGGAGGCTCAGAAAGGTCTGAGTTACCCGACACCAAACTGCTGTGACACCACAGTACCACGAGGTTAGATGCTGCTGCCGGGAAGGGCAGCGAAAGTGGCAGAAGGCAGCTAGGCGAGGCTGATTATGAAACACTTGCTGGACAGGAAATCTTGACCAGGAGAGCCAATTCCAGAACAGGTGGTGAGTCTCTTCCTGTCATGGGCAATTGCAGAGGAGATATCCCGTTTCAGGGGCTCAGGCTGATGTCGGGTGGGTGGTGAGGAGGAGGAGGAGTTACAGGACGCCAGAATCTCAAACCAAATGTCAAGTCACAACAGAAAATGTTATTAACTAAACAACTCCAATGGGACAGACACTCCACGTGCACAGCTGACCTTATCTAGTTTTACGAGAATCCTGCAAGACAAATACAATTATTACTATTACCCCGCCCCATCGCTCATTCTACGGTACAGAACCAGCAGCTGGCCAAGGTCATATAGCTTCGGAGTAGAAGAGCTGGATTCTGAACCCAGGTCTCACACCACAAATCAGGCTTTTAAATTCTTCTACAGGGTACCCTCAAGAGCGCGGTGGGGGCGGCAGGCAGTTTGGGAGACAATAGTTTTCTTAAGGATTTGTTACCATTTATGCAGGCTGAGCATCCTGAATCCGAAAATCCAAAATCTGAAATGGTCTAGTGAGCATTTCCTTTGAGCATTCTGTCAGTGCTCAAAAACTGTGGAGGTGGGTGCATTTCAGATTTCAGATCTGTGATGCTCAGGTCACCTGTGTATGCATCTACTAAAAAATAACACAGGACACTACACAAACCAGTGTTGAAAGAAACATTTTGCACAGTATACAAATGCTGTATACAGTATTTTTTAATTCATGGCTGAGCTGAAAGATAAGCACGTGATTTTCTTGGCGGCCAGAAGTGACAAAGGCAGTGAAAAGCCTACCAAGAGACTGAGGGTGAGAAGCTGGAAACCCACCAGACACACCCTCGCCCAGCTCCCCAAGACCACGTCACCAAGGAAGGGGGTCTCAGGGTATGCAGGATGCAGTGTTCCAGAGCATCACAGAGAGGACTGGACAGTCTGCAGAGTCTGCAGAGTGATATCAGATCCTCCTTCCATAGACCCTGAAGGACAGGACTGATTTCATTTATCAAGTGAGGCGGCAGCTCAGGGACTAAGGAGCCACTTCAAGATGGCTGGCTGGTTTGGACCAGAACCAGGACTTAGCTGCACCTAGGCTGCTCAGTTCAGCACTCTGGGTACCACCCCAGATTTAGGCCACATGCCAGGCTGCTAACTTGCACCTCTGCTAAATAAGACTTAAACACTCATATTTTCCATGTGTGAAAGTTGCAGGCCCTAATGGCTACGTAAGGCACGAGCGACGTGAATATAACTGACAGAGAAGCTCACCCAGCAAGGAGATTCTATAATTGAACAAGGAAGACCATTCTCTAAGGTCAAATCCCACAGGGACTGTGGGAGGTAGTTTTTTTTTTTTTTTTTTTTGAGACAGAGTCTCATTATGTTGCCCTTGGTAGAATGTTGTGGCATCACAGCTCACAGCAACCTCAGACTCCTAGGCTCAAGCGATTCTCTTGCCTCAGCCTCCCAAGTAGCTGGGACTACAGGCACCTGCCACAATGCCCGGCTATTTTTTCTTGCAGTTGTCATTGTTGTTTATCTGGCCCAGGTTGGGTTTGAACCCGCCAGTCCTGGTGTATGTTGCTGACACCATAACCACTGAGCTACGGGTCCTGCGCCAGGAGGCAGCTTTTCACTGAAAAGTAAGAGCATGTAAAGGGGCACGGCCCCCGTTTATCTAAACTCTGCCCCTGGACACCCGAAGTCTCTCTGGCTGACTACTGAGAAATGAAGCCTCACTGCCCTTGTGGGCCCACCCTAGGTTGAACTGGCTTCTAGGAGGTAGTTTTCTTTCATTTGTCACAAGTGTGTCTTCTAGGCAAATGTAACAGTCAACCTCTGACTTGAATAGCAAATTAGTATTTTTAAACATTAAGTAGGATTCATGTAATTATATTTTATTTATTTTTGTTTGTGTGTGTTTTTAGTAATGGGGTCTCACCATATTGCTCAGGTGGGTTGTTAACTCTTGGGCTCAAAAGATCCTCAGACTTCAGCCTCCCAAGTAGCTGGGACTCCAGGCACTCATCACTGTGCCTAGCTATACCTGAATTTTGTTCAGGGCTCCACCTTGGAAAATGTGCTGCTCTTTTTTGCTTATTGAGAGCCTTGAATAAGCAACAAGTTTTTGAGAACGTCTCTCACACTGAGGCAGTTCAGGCCTACAGAAGGGGAAAAACTGCCAGGTGGCAGGGATCTGGGGAGGGCAGGCACCTCAGCATGGGGGTTCCCTGAGTTGCTCTGGCTTCGAATAGCCCCTGATGGAGCTATGAACCCCAGGCTGGGTATGCACCTGCTGGGCTTCCTGCTCTGGGCACACAAGATTCTGGCTGAGCTTATGAATGAGGTTTACATAGTTCACATTCGCCAGCTAGCCCAGAGGCTGAATGAGTTACCGTTCATTCAGCAGGCAGCTAATAGCACTTCCTACTATGCCAGGAATTGTGGTAGGTGCTGGGGCCTCAAGCAACAGAAGATACAGTGCCCAGATGAGGAACTCCTGGGCACCAACAAGAAGAGAAAGGAAAAACAATTCTATTATGGTTGAAGTTGAGAGAGGCAAGGACAGAAACCAGCTGCAGTGGTGTGAGGAGGGGCTGTTTGAGCTGAGTTTTGATAAATAGGAGTTAGCCAGGCGCCGCTGGTGGGGAGGAAGGCTTGGATTGTGAGCATGTGTGTGTGTGTACAGGTGTAGTGAAGGTGGGGGTGTAGGGAGCTGAATAAAATGAATGAACGAGAAGGGATTTTTTTTTTCCTCTTTCACACGAAAGATTTTTAAAATATTTTTTTGGAAATGATGATTTGTTCACTTAACATTGAGTCCAAATATATGTGAAAGCTCAATGTGGAAATCACTGACATTAGGAAATGTCAAAGCTTTTAAACATTACCAAGTTACAAATGTGAACAGGGAGCCACACACCATTTACGAAATTACAATTAGAAAGAAAACATGAAAAAGAAGGTCCTAGTCTGATTTTAGAATGTTCACAAATCATCCATATGGAATTTTCTGTGATTACCCAATTAATAGTAAGGGTTTTGACCATGTGCTATGGTGCCCGATTATAGCACTGTGGACTTTAAATTACTGTACTTGGTTTTTTCTTACTCTATTTTCAGTTCACATGTTTAACCTTATGGAGAGTTAGGGGCCATATTGCTGTTACTTGCTTGCAAATTTAAACTAATATGCAGAGTTCCTGGCCTTCACAATCTTAAATTAAGAAAACATGTTGTATTAGTCTCCTGCTACTGGGGCTAAATGACTTCCAGCTGAGGAGTTCATAAGTGGTGGGGGATGTCTTACACTGCTTACAAATTAAAATCTCTTAGGCCAGAATGATCAAACTATGTATTATACTTAAAATTGTAATTAAGAAATGATGAGGGGTCACTCCTTGAAGAAGAAAGCAAAGATTATCCAGAAAAGAAAGAATTCACTAAGCATTAGCAATTGGCCAGCTAAGAGTTTTCAAACCACTTGGTAAATGTGGAATATAAATGTCTTGGCACAGTAACTGAGAGAATGCCAGGAAGGCTATGTTAACCAGTGTGATGAAAGTGTGTCAAATGGTCTGTGAAGCTAGTGAATGATGTCCAATGATCATATCAATGTACACAGCTATGATTTAATAAAAAAAAGAAAAAATAAGAGTTTTCAAACCATAGTCATGAACCATAGCAAATTCTTGTGGCCTTAGGGCAGATAAGTGGAATAACCCTTCTCAGGCCCAAACTGGGTAGATTTATACAGAGTTTCCCAAGGGGGATATGTTGCCTGAGATAGGATCACCTGTGGAAGCCAAACTTCAAAGGTCCAAAGAATCAGATTGTACCATTTATATTGCAATTTATTTGATTGTTGATCAGCGTATGGGGAGGGAGTGGTTCATTCCTTTCTACCCAAGTTTGCCAAGTGGCAGAAGTTATTTTTTATAATTTAAAATATGACAAAGTATAAGTTTCATAAAATTCTAAGAGGAATTGAATCTTGAGGTTCCAATACTAAAATAGCTTCAGATAAAAAAACCATAAACCTCCTCCCCACTGCTCCACCATTCAGTCACCCTACTTTCTAACAGGCCAGAGTACCAAGAACCATAATCATTATTCTATCAGGAGAGTCCTCAGGACTGTCTCATCCTTAACTGGTGAAAGGCAGAACCACTGAAAAAATGGAGGGATGTTCACACGATTTCCAGCCTAATCGTGTGAGAGTAAAGGACTAGATTGTAATGTGCACCAAGGTGTCCCGACAAGGCAGAATAGAAAAGGTGTCAGAATGGGACCAAATTTGCTTTCTGAAAGAAAAAAATCAATTATGCCTATGTGGAAGCTATAATAAACTCTCTGCTGTAAAAAAAAAAAAATTTTTTTTTTTTGAGACAGAGTCTCATTCTGTCACCCTCAGGAGAGTGCCCAATGTGGTGTCACAGCTCACAGCAACCTCCAACTCTTGGGCTTAAGAGATTCTCTTGCCTCAGCCTCCCAAGTAGCTGGGACTGCAGGTGCCCACCACAACCCCTGACTATTTTTTTGTTGAGTTCCCATTGTTGTTTGGCAGGCCCAGGCTGGGTTCAAACCCACCAGCCTCGGTGTATGTGGCCGGCACCCCAGTCACTGAACTATAGGTGCCGAGCCTCTGCTGTAAGTTTGTATGAGGCAATGACTCACTCTTGTGCAGAAGTGGATACAAAATAGATTCATTTATCATCAATGCAGCTTAAGACAACAAGCATTTATTATCTCACATAGTTTCATAGTTTCTGAGGACCAGACTCCTGAGCAGGTTGGGTAGTTGTGCCTCAGATCTTATGAGGTTTCAGCCAAGCTATCAGTCACCTCGAAGGCTCAGGTCGGGGAGGGGACACTTCCAAACTCATTCACAGGGGTTTTCACTATTCTTCAGCACATGGGTCTTCCCACTGGCTGTCCAAGTGTCATCACACGTGGCAGGATGACATGGCTCCACCAAAGCAAGAGATTCCAGAGACAAAGAGGGAGCGACAGAGAACACCCAAGTCAGAAGCCACAGTCTTTTTATAACCTCACATCAGAAGGATCATCCCATTCTGCTGTATTCACTCACTGCAAGGGAGTTACTAAGTTTAGCCCAAGGAGAGAGGACTGAAGTTCCACTTCTTGAAGGGAGAAGAATCAAAATATTTATGGACATACCTTTAAAACCACATTCATGGTTATCATAGAGTCAGATAATAAAAATGTGGGCTAGCAAAATACAAATCAGACTATCAAAAGTCTTGTTAATAAAGGATTTTTGCTTTGAATACTTACCTCATTTAGTATTGAAAAATAAAGCACCAATCCTCATCAGATCAAGAAATCTAGTAAATGGGATTTCATGGAAGTCACTTATATTCTTGGCAGGAGAAATGGACTTGCCAAATATTCTTTTAGCCTTGATGGGAATCCTTTAATATCATGGTTCTCTCCACTCTTGAATTTGAAGAATTAAATGCTAACAGAATGCCCGGCCTGGTAACCACAGGTTGATAATGACTAGCAAAGGGACAAAAGGTAACATTTGAAAGGAGAAGACAAAAAACAGGTAAACAAGCACTCTGTGACAAAAACTCCTCCACGGCCCTGCAGGGTCCTGAATGGCTCCTGGTCTGGCGTAACAATCAAACTCTATCACTATTAATATACAATTTACCAGTTGCTGAAGGAAAAACAAGTGACATTTATTAAGCATCTATCCTTTACCAAGCATTGTTCTAAGTGCCTTATACCCACGCACATAATCCTCACACCAATCTACCGTTTCCCCGAAAATAAGACAGTGAGTATTTTAAGGTGTGCTTCCAAAGATGCGCTAGGTCTTATTTTCAGGGGACGTAGGTATCTTTCCTGTAAGTAGGTCTTATTTTTGGAGGATGTCTTATTTTCGGGGAAACAGGGTATTACTCTCTCTCTCTAAATCTCACAGATGGATGAACTTACTTAGAGTAATTTGCCCAAGATCACATGGGTACTAGGAAGAGAAGTTGGGATTCGAACCTAAACACTCTGGCTAGAAGGTCCATGCTATTAACTTCTAGAGGGCCTGATCTTCATCTGTATTTACCCTCAAATCCTTAGGTTATGGTTTTTACTTATATCACTATTCCACATAAATACTTACAATGAGCCATTTCCCCAAAGGTAAACAACTTAGCAATAAACACAAGTCAAGCCAGTATAACACATACAAAAGGATGATCAGGAAAAAAACCGTTATTGCCCCACACCAACTGGGTTAATTAATGTTGCTCCTAAAGATTTTTAAATTTAAGATAAAATAGGTCAAAGCAGGTTCTGATCACGTTCTCTGAGTCATAGCTTGGTGTGGACTTGCTGGTGTACTGTTTCCCCTGTGTTTCTAAGGTTTCTGGTGATGAAAATAACATCTGCTGGCTGAACTAACCGTGACCTTCCCTATACTGTGCTGCAAACTGAAATGCACTGCCAAAAAGACATAATGGATTCAAACCTCAAAAATGTCCTGAGGATAGTTAAACCGGCTTTTCCAACTTGGGCCTGGCAGAACGAAGGGTGGCGAGAAGCAGGGCAGTTCTGCCGTCAACATTCACAAGAGCACCCACTGAGTGGGCTTCAAGAAGCGTGCCTCTCAGCAATTTAAAGAGGCCCGAAGATTTGCCAGGAAGATGATGGGAACTTCAGATGTGCTCATGGCTACCAGGCTCCACAAACGAAGCCGTGTGGGCCAAAGGACTAAGGAATGTCCTACAGTGTATGCACGTGCCGTTGTCCAGAAAACATCACGAGAATGAAGATTAACCAAACAAGCGCGATACTTTGGTTCCCTATGTACCTGTTACACTTTCAAAAATCTAAAACATCTACAGACAGTCAATGTGGATGAGAACTGCTAGTGATTGTCAGATACATCAAATAAAGTTATAAAACCACACAAAAAACGATAGCAAAACCATCTGTTAGGAATGTCCATGAATGGGGAAAACTGGAGCAACTTGTACAGTCACTTTAACTCTGCTCTTCCTGGCAAAAACTGCTATTTACCATCATACATGTCCTGATTTTATTTGTTGAAAAGTAAAGCAATCATTTTGACTTGAGATTACGTTTAGCCTTGTCCTTCCTCTCCTACTTATGTCATTTTAATCTTGTGTCCCCTATTTTTTTTTTCCTATGCAGGAAATACATTTCTTTTTCTTATTTTTTAATTGATGCATTATAGAGGCACTTAGATTCAGGGTAAGTGTGATAATTTAATACATTCACATAATTGGTAAAGATCAAATCAGTGAATTTGGGATCTCCATCATCTTAAATATTTGTCTTTTCTTTATGCTAGAGCCATCCAAATTCTTCTATTTTGAAATGCACAATATGTTATTGTAAACCAGTCACCCTACTCACCCAACAAGAGGGAGGTCTTACTTCCTCTTTCAAGCTATGTATCTGTACAAATTTAACCAACTCCTCTTCCTCCCCACTGCATCCTATTCCTTTTACTCGTTCTTTCAGCTAGTATTAATATTGCTACATCAATAATGAAGAGAAATAAATATCTTGCCTTCAAATGATAAGCAACAAGCCTTCAGCACTTCTGATGACTGTTGAAACTACTTTCAGAGACTTAAAAGCAACAGCTACTTCTCTCAAAATTAGCTCTTTTCTCTATGGCCGAGGGGCCCTGCACCTCGTAAACCATGAAATAAAAAGTCCTCATGTTTCACATCACATCTTGAGAGCTTCCTGCCTTGTTCACCACTTCCTTTTGTCTGGGTTACTCGCCTAGTCAACAAGCAGACGCAGCTCAGGCAAAACTGTGAGATGGGCCACTCGTCTCTCCAAGGAGACATCTCCTCCTGGGTGTGACCTTGTCCCTGAGCACTTTAAGACTTTTCTGTCTACGGAGGCAGTCTGCTCCTGTTTCTTATAAGCATTACTCCAGGCCTCCCACCTCTACACGACCCCTGACCCCTCCCATCACCTCCCCACCCCCACACCCTCATTAGGATTCTTTGTGCCTGGGTTTGAGGATCCTACATGTTAGGAGAACACCAAACATGATAGCAACTTCACCTACTCACACAAGGTCAGGAAAGGTCATATGCTAGTGGGAGATATGTATTTCAGGAAGGAAGTCCCTGTTCTTCTCAAAGGGTATCAGGTAGGTGATGACTAATTCCATTATGTGTAAGACTAGCCTTTGAAATACATATATATGTGTGTGTGTGTGTGTATATATATACATATATAATTTTTTTTTTTTTAAAGACAGAGCCTCACTCTGTTGTCCTGGGTAGAGTGTACAGGCATCATCTGAGCTCACTGCAACTACAAACTCAAGTGATCCTCCTGCTTCTACTCCCCTAGTATTGGGACTACAGGTGCCTGCCACAAGGCCCAGGTAACTGTTCTATGTTTAGTAGAAAGGGGGTCTCGCTTTTGCTCAGGCTGGTCTGGAATTCCTAAGCTCAAGAGATCCTCCTGCCTTAGCGTCCCAGAATGCTAGGATTACAGGCATCAGCACTGTGCCTGGCCCTTATATTTTTGAGTCTCTTTGAGTGTTCACAAATTACTCAGCGCTGACCTATGGCAAGCCAAGATGAAAGTAGAATCTTTCTTTGAAATACTGCTATACCCAACTCTAATCGGACAGAATGGAGGCAATTTCACTGCTGCCACTTATGGGGAAAGCAGGTGGCTCTAACTGTTTGGCTAAATCTCTTTAGCTCTTTGATACCATTACAGAGTACTTTTAAAATTTGGTCTCTTGTGTTCAAAATTAAAGTGGACTAGGAGAAAATATAAGGTGAGAAAGAGGGGAAAAGGGGCACACTCTGGTAGACTGTATTCTTTCTTTCCTATTTTTTCTGTGGATAACTACAGAGGAAGATGCTACTATCCACTCTCCTTGCCCTATTTCATACTGGTGGCCCCTGTAGAATGCTGTTTGGAAATAGCATCATTAGCAGGTGAGCGAAGTTATCTGAACCCTCCTCAAAGGCTGCCACCCGTTCAAGATGCACAGTGCGTGGCTGCCATCCATAAGGACAGGGAGAGCTGTTCTGTCCGAGTACATGATGGAAAGAATGGAGCTTTGGAGTCAGGTAATCCACCTTCAAAGTCCAGCCAAATGCCCTCAGGTGAATGGTCTAACCCTACTGGTGTCAGCCATAGGTGTTGCTCAGTGATTGTTCTCTGTGGTTTTCTTTCAAGGTGAATGGAATCAGCATAACATCCAAGGCCAGCTTGCACCTGCAGTATTTTCCTTAACTTTCGGCCTTAATTGCCCCGACTTCTTGTCTTATCAAATAGACAGAGGACATCTGATTCTTCCAGCATTTGCTACTTCTTAGAAATGTAATTTTCTGACCTGACTTACCACTGGAAGGCAACTCACCAGTCATCTAAAGCCTGAGGCACAGCTTATCAAGGAAGGAATAAAACAGAATGAGGGTGAACCATCATTCTGAGCCCCCGTTCAGGAGAGGCAGTCGCAGCAGTGTTTGGGACCAAGCCTACTTTTCAATTTCTTCCTCCTTTTCTTCTCTTGATTAGAGGTCTTCTCTGACATCCCATTCCTTTTCTAAGGTCTAGTGGATTACACCAAAGGAAGGACCTCTGAAAATCTTTGTCTCCCTAGCGGGCGGGAGTCTCTGTAGCTTGTGTTGTGATTGGAATACAGTAAGTACGTTAGGGACCTGCCTTAATTCCTTAGTTCATAGAACCTAGGATTTCAATGGGTGGAACGTAGGAAAAGAGACACGTGGCTTTGAAAAACACATTTGGAAGCAAAAGCAATGGAAGCCTGGGCCCATCTAGAAGTCTGACTCAAACTGGGGGTCCTCTAAATGACAAAACATCCGAATTCCCACTTTGACGTCTCTTGATCATAGAGGTGACTCTAACTGTGCCAGAAGGAGCTGCTATTTTAGTTCTTTTTTTGTATTTTTTTTTTGTTTGTTTGTTTGTTTTGGCTGGGGCTGGGTTTGAACCTGCCACCTCCAGCATATGGGACCGGCGCCCTACTCCTTGAGCCACAGGCGCTGCCTGCTATTTTAGTTCTTGAGGGTGCTATTGTTACTGGGCCAACGAATCCTTCCACCTTCCACTCCAGCCAATCAATGGAGAAGTGGATGAGATATCAACAATTACACTTTTTTTCCTGAAACAGAGTCTCACTATCTTGCCGTTGGTAGAGTGCTGTGGCATCACAGCTCACAGCAACCCCGAACTCTTGGGCTTAAGCAATTCTCTTGCCTCAGCCTCCCAAGTAGCTGGGAATACAGGTGCCCGCCACAACACCTGGCTTTGTTGTTATTTTCATTGTTCTTTTTTTTAGCAGGCCCAGGCCAAGCTTGAACCCACCAGCTCTGGTGCATGTGGCTGAAGTTCTAACCACTGAGCTATGGGTGCCGAGCCAACAATTCCACTTTTATTTATAGAAAGACCAACAATTCCCAGGAACAATAAAAATATTTCCTCAAACAGCTGTTCTGCTCTCCTGTTTCTCTTTGTTACTTTTATATTCTCACAGTAAAAGTGAGTATCAGCAATGTTATTATCATAGTACACTCTAAACAGACTCTTCTTTATAGGTTACATTATACAATACCCCCTATCTTGGAGTAGTTATATCTTCAAAATATCTCTACCAGAGACTACATTTGTAGTTAGTCAGTACTTTGGGTCTGGAGTTGGGGTGGGGGAGGAAGGGACCACAGGTATCAGTTTGGAGCCATCAGAGGAACAGGTGTGCTGCTGTCCCACAGAGGCCACGCAGGCCAGTGCCAGGCAGCTGACCTAAGGCTTGGTAATAACACCCCATGATCCTCCCAGAACACAGGAGGTTTGGGAGTTGCTGCCATAATGCCCTGTCCCCAGTCTCTTATCCTCCTGGGAGGCTGCCCTGACACCATGGTCCTCGGAGCATCTGATCTCTTAACTTGATCTATGACAGAAGGCCTTGTATGTGAATAAACAACTCCAGATGCGGCACGTGGGCTCAACTGGCCCCACCGGATTAGTGCGTTGTATTTAATGGCTATTTAGAATAACAGTGGCTGCCATCTCTACAAAAAAATACCGGAGACTGGGTAATTTATAAATGACAGAAAAATATTTCAGTCATGGAAGCTGTTAAGTCTAAGACCCACGCCCTGGCAGGTTCAGTATCTGGTGAGCTGGTGTTTGCTAATGGCATCCCTGCATGCTGGAAAGGGCAAAAGGGGGAATCCCTTCAACCTCTTATAAAATCACTAGTCCCGTTCTTACTCAAACCTCCTCTTAGGGTTACACACTGATGATTAAGTTTCCACAAATGAATCTGCAGGAGACACAATCTGACCACCGCAGTGTGGAACTGGGAAATGATGGGAGTGGTTACTGTAAACTAGAAAACAGTAAGATTTTGTCTTGACAGGCATGAGACAGCTCAAAGTCTTCTCCAATGGCATTCGTAAGTATGAGGCCAAATTTTACTCAAGTTTCCATAGACCAGCTTGGGCTTTTTTTTTTGCATGGTTTCCAGAAATTGTGAGGAGACCGAAGGGTAGATGGGAAGGCCGTCCTGATACTAGGAATATAATCAAGTCACATCATTTTACAAGACAGCCTTTGAGGCAGAGGGATTGGAGCTTGTTCTCTTTTGGTTCCTCCTGCCGTCACCACTCTATGTTCCAGCAAAATAGCAAGGAAGGGAGAGAGTCCATGGGGGTGTGTATATTAAAGCTGACAGCAGAAGGACACATGGTTCCATAAAGTGACATGTACAAAAGTCATGTCCTGGAGGCAGTGATAAACAACAAAGTCAAGAAAAACTGGAAATGTATTAATATTATCTTTGGGGGGGGCTTATGAATGTATTTTTAGACATTTATTTTAAAGCATCTTTTCAGATGCTACTTCCTTTTCTTCTTTTTTTTTAGTGTCTCACTTCGTCACACTTGGTAGAATGCCGTGGCATCACAGCTCACAGCAACCTCAAACTCTTGGGCTCAAGTGATTTTCTTGCCTTAGCCTCACGAGTAGCTGGGACTACAGGTGCCACCACAATGCCCGGTTACTTTTTAGACACAGGGTCTCATTCTTGCTCAGGCTGGTCTCGAACTCCTGAACTCAAGTGATCCTCCCGCCTCGGCCTCCCAGAGTGCTGGGATTACAGGCGTGAGTCATTGCACCCAGCCAGATGCTACTTTTGATATTCATGGTAGAAATACAATAATATCCTGCTTGCATATAGCTTCCTTCTTGTCCAAGTTTAAAAGTGCTTTCACTTTGCTTATTTGACTTTTATGAGCCTTAAAAAGTGTGCAAGTTGATTTAATACCAATTGCATTCTGGCATCATCAACAGAAATAATATTGGCTTGGAGTGAGATGGGCAGGGGTGTCAAGCCTTACCTCTATTCTTACTATTTGACCTTGGCCAGTTATTATTCCAGTAAACTCAGCTTCCTCCTTTGCTCACTAGATCTGACTCTCCCATTACTACCTTAGAGGGTGCTTGGTAAAATGAAATAAGATCTGTAAAATGTTGTCACAACGAGCGCTCAGTAAATACCACTTCCTCGCATGTGAGGATGCACATTCATACCTACCCACAGCTGCCCTCTCACATACCCCTGGCCCTCAGAGCATGGAGCTGTATTTAGATATTCGTTTGCATAAGTGCCGGCTCTGGCCCCAGAATTGAGGCGAGAAAACACTAAGCATTGTAATCATTATGTGCACTTAAAGGCCCTGGGAGCGTAATATAAAACCACAAGCGTATTAGCCATGATGAATTAGACTCTTATTAGTACAGATGACCTCCCTGAATCCATACTGACCACAGTTCATCCACGGAGATTACTGCACTCGCTGAGTCGCATGTTAAGGAGCAAATTCTCTGATTAAAATATTATAGGGCATGCACACTGGCATTCTGTCGGCCTCCTGCTAAGCTTTAATTAATGATTGCCTCGGGCCAAGGGTACCCTCTCCTAACATTCTGCCATCTGGGGGAGCCTTTATGTCTGTGTCTTTGGTGTCATAAATCCCAGTTTACTCACGGGGGACACGTAGTGGGAAAAGATGGAACACAGACCTCCCTGGCAACATGCCCGCCCAGTCCCTCTTTGAGCCGACTTCCAGCTGACTTTCTCTTGGATTTCTGGGTACTATCTCTTTCTCTTTTCTCCTTTATCTTGGCCCAGTTTTTTTTGTTTGTTTTTTTGTTTTGTTTTGTTTTGTTTTTTAAGACACAGGTTCTCTGTTGTTGGGGCTGGTTTCAAAATTCCTGATCTCCAGCAGTCCTCCTGCCTGGGCTTTCCGAGTAGCTGGGACTACAGGCATATGCCAGGCACCCGACTTCAGTTTTTACTGTCTACTTTGCAGAAACTGCTTCTCCTTGTTCCCCAGGGTTCTGTCCTTGGTCTCATCTCTTGTCTCCTGCTGTGCTTACCTCGGATCATCCCAACATCTTTAGACACATCCACCTGGATACTTAGGTCTGCAAATCTGCATTTCCAAGCAGAGTGCCCAAACTACAGGGCCTCTGCATTCTGTTTCCTTATTGGAGGGACCTCAAATTCATTACGCCAAAAAAATTCCTTGCTTTAAAATGTCTTCGTCGTCAAAGCAGCCTGAATCAGACAATGTCATCAATATTCATCCAAATCCAGACACTTGAGAGTCAGCACCGACCCCTCCCTCTACGCCCGGAGCTAGCCTCCTCCCCTCATAAGCCTTGCAAATTCTATTACTTTACAATCTCTGAAACTTCCCTTTTCAGTCACTTTCCAACTTTGAGAAGAGTGCAGTAGTTAAAAGAGCAAGGTGACTCCTAGAGTCACCAGTTGGCAGCTATGTGGAGGAACAAGCCCCTTTGTTTTCTAAGCCTGGGTTCCTTACTGGTGAAATGGGGATAACATCTAATTTGTTACTTAAACCAGTTAATGTCTGGTACCTGGGCCGTGGGTGCCCTCTCTATGGTTAGGTTTTATTCAGTTTCTTCTTAGCTTGGTTTGCAAACTTTAGTGCAGATACAACTCAACTGGAGGGCTTTGCGCCATTCTAGGTGGCAGGCCTCCTTCTAGAAAATCTTCATTTCTGACAAGGTCCCAGGCACTGCTGGCTGCCCCTCCTGGGTCTGCACTTTAACTGCACTGCCAGGCTAAAGGTTCTTAGTGTTTGATCTCCCTAAGTTCACCCCATCCCCTCTCCACAGTGCTGTCAAAGTCACCTGCCTAAAACATTATCCAATCTTTCCATCAAAATTGCTTGAATTTTCCAGTAACTGCCAAGCACTTACTATGTAGTTAGACATAGGTCTAAGAATAAGAATTATTTAATGTTACCAACAACTGTGTGAGGTAGATAATATCGTCTCCATTTTACAGATGAAGTAGCAAGTTTCAGAGCCAGATTCCAGACTTTATTCCTGGAGCTACTGTACTCACTGCCTTTTGTCTCCCATTTCCCCATCTTAAAACCCTCCAAAAAGCAACACACCTCAGGATTTCAACTCCACGTCGGGCATGGCTTATGTGACCCTCAAGCCTCCTCTCTACCACTCTCTGCCGGTCCCCTAAGCTCCACCATTACAAACTGGTTTGGGAAGCACATTTTTTCCTGCATGAAACACTCCTTACCTCTTCGCCAACTTCTATTCATCCTTATAAAGCCTGGCTGCTGTGTGCCTCTGAGAGGACTTCCCAGCGCTTCCCCACCAGCTGTGAATTAAGGACCTCCCTTTTACTGGTAGCTCCTCCAGCACTTAGCACTCAACCATCTCTTGGCTTACTTGTCCAACACTTCACCGCAGTAACCACCTCCTTGAGGGCAGTACAGACTCTCACCCCTGTATCCGGGAGCCAGCTAAGGACTATGTGTTAGTATGTGAACATGAACTCTGTCCAGTGGCACTGTCAGACCCTTACCTCCTCTGGATTCCCTCTTTGGACCCCCTCAGGGCTATGTGTAGAATTTCTCATATTATATATATACATAATATTTCTCATATTATATATATTTCTCATATATATATATATATATATATATATATATAATATGGGTCTGATTCCTAGGGTCATTTTTTTTAAGATAGTCTCATTCTGTTGCCCCAAGCTAGAGTACTGTGGTGTCAGCCTAGCTTACAGCAACCTCAAACTCCAAGGTTCCAATGATCCTCCTGCCTCAGTCTCCTTGGTGATACTACAGATGCCTGCCACAAGGCCCATCTAATTCTTCTACTTTTTGGTAGAGACGAGTCTCACTCTTGATCAGGCTTGTCTCAAACTCCTGAACTCAAAGGATCTTCCTGGCTTGGCCTCCCAGAATGCTAGGATTACAGACGTGAGCTACCACATCTGGCCTTAATTATATTTCTTTAAAAAAGGTTTTATGTTTATTATTTCTTTGCTAATAAAATGTAAAATATAACAAATATCCACATATCTACTACCCGGTTTTAATAACTTTCTTTCATAGTCAACCATTTATATCCAAATATCCCACAGGTAATAACTTTTAATGTTTTATTTTATTTGCTTTAAATTTTTAAAATATTATTACAGAAAACACCTAGAACTACCGATTTCCTAGTGAATCAGAAAAGCAACTTAATCTCAAAAGTTTTCAGTTATATTTAAATTATATTTTAACTAACCTAATGTCACCGTTAAATTGTGCTGCTGTAACAGAATATCACACAGACTAGGTAATCTGTAAAAACAGAATTATATTTTCCCACAGTTCCAGAGGCTGGGAAATTCCAGATCAAGGAGCCAGCTTCCAGAGAGGGCCTGTGTTCTACATCCTCCCGTGGAAGGTGGAAGGAAAGTTAGCCAAAAGCAGCACGAAGACTCTTTTATAAGGACCTTTATACCCCATGAGAGGGGAAGCCTCATGTCCCAATCTCGTGTGAAAGGCCCCGCCTCTTAACCCCATCACAATTGCAACATCTGAGTGCTGGAGGGAACACATCCAGACCAGAGGACCTACCCATGGGGGATTTCTGGAATGATGAAATAAGGACCTCCAGAAGTCTACTCCTCCAGAAAGCAATAAAGTTAAGGCTTTCGATGATCCAAGAAATGTTTACTCAAGGGGGAAAAAATGGCCGCATTGTGTAAGAAGAGTGAGCTGTTTGGTTTTTTAACTTACCCTATTCCCATTTCCCTCTACCCAGCTCTGTGACAGCCTTGAAAACCACCAGCCTTATAATCACAGCAGTTGGGAAAATTAGCAGCCTAACAGCCACTAGAAGAGGCAGGGCAGGTTTGGAACTCCTGAGGAAAAGCCCCATACTCAGAAAATCATCACCATCTGGCCTGTCTGGCAGCTCACTAGAAAAGCCCCATTTTCAGGGCTACTTATTTGATCTGATTCAGAGTTCCCCTAGTGGGAAAGCCTACCCCAGAGTACTAGTTCAAAACATCCAGTGACAATTATTTAACATCGCAGCTGCATGAGGGCCAAACAAACGATCATCCACAAAACTGAAGAGGAAGATTTGGGGAATGAGAAGTCAACAGTGGGCTCTGACAAGCTGTAAAGTATTTATGGGGATCCAGAAAGCCACATGCATGGGTAGGACAATGTGCATGTGCAGCAAAGACCCCCCCAGAAGACCCTCGTTTACTACATCCAGCTGATCATGGGACCTACAGAAGCAAGAAGTGAAAAAATACAAAGAAACAGGGAAGTATGGCCTATACAGAGGAGGGAAAAAAACAGTCAGCAGAAACTATCTCTGAGGAAGCCCAGATGCTGGATTTTCAAGAAAAAGATTTTAAATCTATCACAAGTATGTTTAAAGAAGTAAACTATGTCTAAAGAGTGAAAGGAAAACATAGAAGAATGACATCTCACCTAATAGAAAAGGACATCAACAAAGAGAAAAATTAACAATTGTCAAATTGTCAAATAGAAATTCTGGTTTATATCTGCATAGTAGATAAAATGAAAAATTCAATAGGAGGACCAGAAAGAAAAAAGAATGAAAAAATAAGTAGCAGAGCCTCAGAGACCTGTGGAACATCATTCGCTCTGGCAACACATGCATAAAGGGATTCCTGCAAGGAGATGGGGGAAAGAGAAGAACATTTGAAGAAATTATGGCCAAAACCTTATGAAATTTGATGACAAACATTCATCTATACATTCTAGCATATGAATTCCAAGTAGGATAAATTCAAAGAGATCCACACCAAGACATATCATAATCAAACTGGGAAAGGCCAAAAACTAGAAGAAAATCTTGAAAGCAACAAGAAAAAAAAAAACTCATCATGTACAAGAGAACGTCAAAGAGATTAACAGCTGATTTCTCTAGACACCATGGAGGTCAGAAGGCAGAGAGAAAACATTCAAAATGCTGACAGGAAGAGTATCAACAGACTTCTCCATCCATCAAAACTGTGCTTCAAAAATGAAAGAGAAGTTAAGATATTTTCAGGTAAAAACTGAGAAAATTTGTTATTTAAAGTACTGAGCAAACAAAATACTAAAGGGAATCTTTCAGGCTGAAATAAAAGGACACTAAATGGTAATTTTATTCACATAAATTTATGAAAATACATTTTTTCACCTTTACACCAGTAAAGGTAATAACATGCTAGACAAATTTGTAACTCTTTTCTCTAATTTAAAAAATACCTAAAGCAACAGGATAGTCTTATAGTTTAAAAACATGTAATTTGATTGACAACAGCAGAGAGAATGGGGAAGGGAATGGTGCTATAATAAACAAAATTGAAATTAGAATTCATCTGGACTAGATATTTAACTTAAGGTGTTAATTGTAATCTTCAAAGCAGCCATTAAGAAAATAACTCAACACAGAAAAAGAAACAGCAATGGAATAAAACAGAAAATATGTAGTTATGTGAAAGTATGAAATAATGGAGGAAGAGAGGAACAAAAGACGAAGATGTATAGAAAATGAATAGCAAATAGCAAAATAGTAAATGTAAACCTATCTTACAGGAAAATTATATTAAACATAAATGATTTAAAAAAGGATAGCAGAATGGATTTTTAAAAATGATCCAACCATGTGTTGTATAGAAAATACTGTAGATTCCAAGGTACAGATATGTTGTAAGTAAGGAGATTGTAATGGTATAAAAAAGAAAAACAGAAGAGAAATGGAATGGCTATACTAATATCAGACAAAATGTTTCAGAAAAATTGTTGCTAGAGACAAACGGTATTTAAAAATGATAAAAGGGTGAATCATCAGGGAAATAAAACAAGTATAAATGTTTACACATGAAACAATAGCATTAGAGATCTAAAATACACAACACAAAAACTGACAGAAAATGGGCAAAGGATTTGAACAGACATTTCTCCAAAGATGTGCAAATGGACAGGAAGCATATGGAAAGATGCTCAGCATCTCCAGTCGTTAGGGAAATTGAAACTTACAAGGTGAGAACACTTCACACCCACTGTGACCGCTAAAGTTACCTGGTCGGGCAATAACATGTCTCCACAAGGATGTGGAGAAATTGGAACCCTTGTGTGTTGCTGGGGGTAATGTCACAGGGTGCTGTCACTTTGGAAAAGAGTTTGGCAGGCTCTCAAAAAGTTAAACATTATGTTTCAAGACCAAGCAATTCTAATCCAAGAGAAATAAAATGTACATCCATACAAAAACTTGTACATTCTCAACATGTTATATATTTGTCACAATAGCCAAAAAGTAGAAACAATCCAAATGTCCACTAACTGATGGATGGATAAACAAAACATAGTATATCTCATGAGATGGATTATGGGACTGTTAAGACTGAATGGAGGCTGATGACATGTTACAACGTGGATGAACCTTAAAAACCTTGTGCTCAGAGAAAGAGCAGTCGGAAGAGATCACACACTCTACGATTCCATTCATAAGAAAAGTCAAAAATGGGCAACTCTATAGAGACAGAAAGCATATTAGTGGTTGCCTGGGCTGGGAGTACAGGGGTGGGAGAACAGAATGAACAGTTTCTTTTGGAGGTGACAAAGATATTCTAAAATTAAACAGTGGTGCTGGTTGTACAGCTCTGTGAATATGTAATATGTTACAGACCACTGAATTGTACCCTTTGAAGGCGTTTTATTGTCTGTGTATTATATGAATAAAGCTATTACGTACATATGAACCATTTATGTCTCTGTATAAACAAACACATATGTATACCTCAAATTACTCTGGCATTTCAGGGACCCTAAATAATCCTCCCCAAGAAATAAAAGTCAGACATCCACATTTTTTCCTTTAGAAAAGTAAATCTGACAGGAGTAATAATCTTATAAATCTTGTGATCTTTAACTCCAGCTGTGAGTCTGTGATGGCTTCCATTCATTCCTTTATTTGTACGGTGATATATATTTATTACTTGGAGGGTAAACCGTAATGTGGACTTGTACAGAGGCTGCCCCTCTCCTCTCCATTCTAGGCTCTGGGTATGTTGTAGAGCAAGGCCACGTTATCCAACTGAAGTCAAATGAAGGAGCATGCAAAAGACTGTAACACTAGTACCAGTGAATACAATTAAAGCTTGGATAGCAAAGTGATAGCGGTGAAATTAAGTGAAATGAAAACACCCAACATCAGAGGACCTTTATGGGAAATCTCATGTAGCACAGCCAGGAGAAATAATTCCTAAGTAACAGAATGTCTCGGGAGGCAGACTCTTCATCTTCTGAAGGCTCAGCTCATGGAGGCATCAAGTAATTCACTTTCAAAACATTGTTGAAAGGACAGCGACAAAGACTATTTCTTGAACCAAAGGCCAAGATTGAGGTCTTTATGTAAAGTTTTTTTAAATGCCACCTGCAGGCAATTAGGCATGGTTTGGGATTTAGAGGAGTGGGTTTGCTTAGTTCTCTGCAGATTTCGATAGGACTCTATTTGTAGTTAAAAATCTAAACATTGTAAACAAATTTCTTTTGATGGCAGCCATTTGTTCTCACCATATTCATCTAATTGTGTCTCTCGTTAAAATTGCCCCGGTGTGCTGTAGCCACCTAGAGAACCTGCTTGCAGGCCTGCTTAACACGGCCAGTCCTACGCGTGAGCCACGGCACCAAGTTTAAGACCACTCTGGAAGCCTCAGCCATAGAAACAGCTGCAGGTATTGGTGACAAATGATTGTTTTATAGTTTTCCACCTTTAAAGTGTCAGAATAGTGTTTCTGAAATCATATTCAACTGACTTATGAGGAAAAACAAATGCCACACTTGGAAAATAAAACAAAAAAGAAATCAACAATCTGGCTCAAACTTTCAGGAAACACAGACCTAAAAATCAAGTCAGCTTTCCCCTTCCCCCACCTCCCCACCGCCCCGTGCCTTCTATCCAGCGAGGCAGAAACCAGTTTAAAAACCTTGTCATTTCTGAACAGCAATTTAGTGATTTAAAGAGAATCAACCTCTACTGAACTCGGGGATTTCATTTACATGTGGACGCTGCTGAGCGTGTGTATGAGAGAAGGAAGAGCCAGGGTGAGAGGCAACAGGGAAAGGCGGAGACTGCGGCAGAATTACCCCTCCATCCTCCCACCTCCCACCTGCTGGTCCAACAGCAGAGTGATTACCACGCGGTAATTTGTCCCTACCATTAGATTGTGAGCCTCTAAAGACAAAGACGGCACTTCCTTATGTGCTGTTCAATAAACGTGGAAGGAAGGAAGAGAAAAGGGGGGAAAGGAATAAGAAGAAAGGGGCTTTAACCAGAGTGGGAGGAACCCCTGCCCTGCTGAACCTATAAGAACGTGGGCGTGAGGTAACCCAGGTAACCAATAACCAATAGAAAGACACCATCAATGACCAATAGGAAAGGGCAATACTGCCTGGAGGCGCAGAGAGGCCAGTGAAAGACTTGCAGCCCCTTTCAAACGGAGGGGGTATTTATACCCCTGCAAGGAGGGGGCCTCTCCTCTCTCTGGCCTTTTCTCCTTCGTGAGCTGGGGCTACTTCCAACTCTTTTTGGAAGTGCTCTGAACTGTTTCTACGTTCTTTCTAAACAAAATCTCTCCCCCTCACTCTAAAACTTGTGCAGGTTACTTTTGTTCTCTACTCTTGCTGTTTGTGCTCCTCCAGTTTTATCCTGGTCCTTTCCTTTTTGCTTTTAATTACCACTGTGCCTCTGTTGAACTTTCTAACTCAGTAGAGTCATTGAACCAGGTCAACTGGGCTTGGGAAACCGTGATCTCTGGCCCCCAACAGGAAGGAAGGAAGAGAAAAAAGGGAAAAAACGGGGAAAGGAAAGGAAAAAGGAAGTAAAGCAGGACGATAAAGGAGAGGGGAAGAAGGAAGAAGTCTTCTCTTTTCTCGTCCCCAGCAGCCTGTCCTGGAACTTAAGGACTTTCTTGGGAAGAGAGGGAGGATTGTCTGGAATACAGGTTTAAGCTGTGGCAAGCTTTTCTCTTTTTCACGATGAGAGAAAATACCAACTCCAGACTAAATTCAAACTTAAAACTCTGAAAATGTGAGGAAAGAAAGGATAGGCCAAAGCAAGTTGGCAGCCAAGACTACTTAGCAGCAATACACAATAATAGGGAGCATATTCATTTTGTACAACTTACTGCAAACTTACCAGCTTCAAACAGATTTATTCCATAACTTCCGTGGCTCCCAGGAGTCTTGACACAGCTTTTCTGAATCCTCTGCTCATTCTCCCAATGATGTAATCAAGGTGTCCGCAGAGTTTGATTTTCATATGAACTTGAGGTCCTTTTCCAAGCTCATTCAGATTGTTGGCAGAATTCAGTTCCTTGAACTTGTAAGACTGATATCCCCGTTCTTAGCTTTTAACAGGGAGTCCTCAGCTCTAAAAGGCCAACCTGAGTCCCTAGCCACATGGCCCTCTTGCAACTTGGCAGCTTCAAAGCCAGCAGGAGTCATCACAGTATTGTGATTACCCCATTACTTTGCTCGTATAACATAATTTAAGCAAGGGAGCACCTGGCCAGCATAATCTCAGGTCCTTACTCTAGTTAACAGGGCCTGTATACTAAAGGGCTAGAATCTTGAGAGTTCTGACTACCATACAAGGTGCTGGCAAATACTTTAAAAAGGTTGACTCATTCATCACTTGAATAGGAGGAAAAAGTATGGACTTTTTCCTTGTGGTGGTTCAGATTATCAGTCAAAGAGTTTCTCACTATGGGTTAGGAAGCCACAGACTCATTGATGGAAGAACTCCAGGAAAATGAGAACCCAGAGTGATGGAACTCTGGACAGTTGCCTGAAAGTTTTGGGACACAAAACTCCTCCGCTTTCCCCAACAAAAGAAAATCCGTTTCTTTCCTATCGAGGACACTAAGATCTAACAAAAACATCATGCCAGGCACTGCTACTGATGAACGCCAGGTCTGGGAAGCCTCCAGGATGCCCTCGGACTGACTTCATCCTGATCTCTCCCACCCCGTCTGTGTTCATCATTCCCTTGTTCTTCAGCGTGTACTCAGCCAGGGGTAGCGCTCAGCAATACATCTTGTAGTTGTGCCATGTTTTTACTTTACAAAAACAGAATTCTCCTGTACATATTCAGCTTGTTTTCATTAATATTCTTGATTTATCTATGTTGGTATATATAGCTGTAACTTTGTTCATTTTCACTAACATAGTTTTACACAATAGAAGCATATTTTCCTGCTGAATATTTTTGTTCCTAGTTTTCTAATTATAAACAAGTGACCACAAATGTTCTTGCACATGTTCTGATGGAAATACATTTTTCTCTAAGGCATACACCTGGGGATAGAGCTGCTGGGTCACGGCATATGCACTCTTTCAGCTTTACTAGCTAATGCCAAATTTCCCGAAGCATTTCTACCAAATCACGTGTGCAACAGCAAACCCTACTCGCTCCAGAACCCGTGGACACTATATTGCTGATGCTTTAATATTGCTACTCTGCTGGGGTATCTTACCAATGGTTTTAATTTACATTTCCCTGTTGGTAAGATTTAGCATCTTTTAAAGGGACATTCTTCTTTCCTCTGAAATGCTTGCTCATGTTAAGGCCAAGTCCTCAATCAGCTTTAGCAGAAACTAGCTATTTTTATTGCTATTTGAACTGTCTGTGTCTTCTCAATTGCTTATAAATTTAAGAGGAAGAGGTATTTTATGTCTTGCTGAAGAAATAAACAATTTGACTACAAGAAAGGGGGAGGAGGTGGGAGAGGGGACTGTAGCAAGCTCTCACCTAACAGGTGCAGTGTAGGGATATAGGGCTCACTTCCTGGGTGTGAAGGGCTCGACTGCAATTTGCACTTTATCTACAAACAAATGTAACCTAATAGTAGGCACCCTTATATTTGAAAGTTTAGGACTTAAATATACATTCTAGTATTTTGAAGTGCTGGAATACATTATAGAGTGTAACATCAAGTTAGAAGATGGCTTGTCCTTTCTAGGCTTATCACAAGTTAGCTATGATTTTGGAGATAAAGGCCAACTTATTATATGACATCTTGTTAAAATGTTATGGTGATCCTCATGGGTGTATGTCACACGGTCAATGCTCAGCATGTATGAACTGATGTGGCAGAGGGAGACGACACAAACCTCAAATTTGAGAATCTGTTCTACACAAAACTTACTGTTAAATGTTGCTTTGGTTCATTTTACCTTTGAAAGAATTGCTATGTTTTTAGTACCAAAAAAAGTTATTCACCTCAAAATGTCTAGAACTTAGTAGTTAAAAAGGAACCAGAATTACCCCAAATGTTTAGTTTGGATGGTAATTTTGAGTATGTACAGTATTATCTAAAATAAGTTGACTAAATTCATCAAATCTTCTGCTTCAGTGTTTCCAAAAGTGTTTTCTATGGCTTGCCAGTTCAGCCGGATGTAAACAGGGGTTATTCAGTAAAGGGTTCTTGGCTTTAATAGGTTTGGGAAGTACGACGGCATCAAAATTAAACCAGTTAGTCTTCACAGAGCCTATTGTCAAATGGTGGTTTCCAGGAAAGGGTACTGTACACACATTTTCCCCCAGAATACCTGAAATGCCTAGATGCCAAGGAACTACACTGGAAAACGTGTGGTTCTGCTTGGATTCTCATCTGTATCTACTTAGTGTCTTACAGTAGTAAGATTGTTTCCTTAAATTAAGTGATATCAAATATTCTTGGATTTAAATTTTATCAGTTTTATAATTACAAAGTCCATAAGTATACTATAAGAAAAATTCACAGGAGTGGCGCCTGTGGCTCAGTGAGTAGGGCGCCAGACCCATGTGCCGAGGGTGGCGGGTTCGAACCCAGCCCCGGCCAAACTGCAACAAAAAAATAGCCGGGCGTTGTGGCGGGCGCCTGTGGTCCCAGCTACTCGGGAGGCTGAGGCAGGAGAATCGCCTGGGCCCTGGAGTTGGAGGTTGCTGTGAGCTGTGTGACGCCATGGCACTCTACCAAGGGCGATAAGGTGAGACTCTGTCTCTACAAAAAAAAAAAAAAAAAAAAATTCACAACCCTTAAACTACAAAATTCTTTAAAAATGATTCAACTTAAAATGCTAAAGTTCTTTGTCATCAATTGTAGTTTATACTAAACAGATTTTTAAATTCCAAAGCAATGGAATTCCATTTATAAAAATATGCTGCCTTTCATGTTAATAGATGAGAGAAAATATGAAAACCATTACTATTGAATAAACAAAATACATTTGAAGATTTCTACGGGAAATATTATTTAGAGCCAATTTATTTGTAAAATGAAAGCTCTCTTTAAAATCAATTCATTATGGTCTTTTATGTGTAAATGCAAATCCTGTATTTGTGATCTGCCATGGAGAATTCTATAAAGCGGGCGCTTTCTGAGGAGCTGGGACACAAAATGATTGGGATTGCCCACGTGGGATCTATGGGAGGCTGACACATCCGCATGGAGGCTGAATACAAATTTAATTTGATTTATAACCTCAATTTCTTAAGATTGATAGCTGAATTAAACAATGCCAGGCTATTCATCTCATTTATTTCTTTTTGAATAGTTACTGGCTTTTACCTGCTGGTTGGTTTTTGTAGAGACAGAGTCTCACTTTATCGCCCTCAGTAGAGTGCTGTGGCCTCACACAGCTCACAGCAGCCTCCAACTCCTGGGCTTAGGCGATTCTCTTGCCTCAGCCTCCCAAGTAGCTGAGAATTAGTTACTGGCTTTTAAAGGTATAATCAACCAAGTTCAGGTGCTAGCGGAAATTTTCTAAAAGCTCTTGTGTAAGCTCAAAGTTTAGCTTATTTTTTTGGAGCAAAACAGGCTTTTCACTGGTTACAAGGTTATTTCTAGGTTGCAACACTCCTGTTTTCCCTTGGATTCCCCTATTCTGTCTTGCCAGCCATAATCAAACAGAAAGGACACGAATCCGTAGTTGAAAAATTAGTAGCAGGCAAAAACTACATGCACCCCATTGGTTATAAAGATAGGCTGGTCCCTCTGCATCAAGGACCGAATGGAATGTGGAAGAATTTCAATGACCTAACTGCCTTCTTTGAGCACGAAATATTTTTAGCTTCCCATGACAATTCTGGGCGTGGTAAGATGTAATGCAGTACGTATAATGGGCACTTCTGAGGCTGGCATTTACTTTTGAAAATGGAACACTGTGGACCTTCAGTAAAGCACCAACCTGCAGATAGTCATTTAGCCAAGTACTGAGGACTTGGATGTCTTTGGAGAACAGGAAATTTGGTGAAGAAATGAAAGTGCTACGAAGGAGCCAATCAGCTTAATTGGTTGAGTCAAGCTGCCCAGACTCCACAGTTGGTCTAAAATGAAAAATGTGACACTTCCCTGCATCTAATCTCCCTCAAATTCCTTGGAGTTTTGATAATTTGCTCTTTATTATACGCTGTGACCTTCTCTTCACTCTTCAGATTTCACCATGGCACTGATTTTAAAATGTTTGAGGTCATTAAGGTATCTGAAGACACATCCTCCAAGAAGTCACATCCAAAAATGAGGGATATGAATCCTCTCTATCGGCAGTTCTTTATAAGGACAGTAATGACATATTTCACAAATCTATACATTTCCAGCTGGCAGTACTAGTTGAAATATTTGAAATTGGCTCTTTCATGACTGGCAGGACAAACAAGAAGAAAATGAATTATCTTTGGTTCAGACAACACTCCAAGTATCTTCTGAAACTAGAAAACAATCTTCTCTTCCAAATGAATATTCAATCTGTGATCAAGCCCCAATCTCTTCAACATTCACTGGTTAATTGGAAAGTATCCCAACCATGGACAGAATGTTATAATCCAAACACACTATATACAATTGAGTTAGTAAAGCTGGCCTCGAAAAGCTTTCGTTCCCCTATTCTGGTGTCCTACCCTTGAGTATCCACTTTCAATCTTCTGTTTATCCCTCTCTTCTATCAAAACCTCTTTGTACTATGCCTTGACCTCCAAAAGGGACATGGTGAAATATTTTCCTGCAAGAAGCAGTTCATCTTTCTTGTAAGCCCTGTTTAGAACCGGCCCTTACACTTGCTTGGATGCCCTGTGAGCACCTGAAACCCAGTTCAACATCTCCCTCCACCCACTCCCTCCTTCTACCTGTTTCTTGAGAGTTCTGTATCTTAATTAGGGAATCATGCTCCACTCATTTACCTAATTTAGAATCACAAGTTATCACATTTTAGTAGAATTACTTGTTTGCCCATTTCATTCACAAGACTGCAATTTCCTTAGGGGAATATGAACCTCTCTAGAATACAAGCACCGCGCAAGACCACATAAATGAAGAGTTGGTGGAGATCATATTCTAATGCCATCAACTGAGGCAATATTTGTTTCTTCAGTAGTTAGAGTGCCCTCACCCAAAGGAAGGGTAGTGTTGGCAAAATTTCCATAACTAGTTATCCACTGTGCATGAAACCTTTATGAAAAATAGTACAGTTGGCTGGGTGCTGGGGCTCATGCCTGTAATCCTAGCACTCTGGGAGGCCAAGGCAGGTGGATTGACTGAACTCACAAGTTCAAGACCAACCTGAGCCAGAGCAAGACCTCCCCCCGCCCCGCCCCATCTCTAAAAAGCTAGGCATTGTGGCAGGTGCCTGTAGTTCTAGCTACTTGGGAGGCTGAGGTTGCTGTGAGCTATGATGCCAAGGCACTCTACCAAGGATGACAAAGTAAGACACTGTCTAAAATATATAATTGCTAAGTGTCATGAAACTATCACATGTGATAAGCCATATCTCTTGGTGACCCACCACCCATGAAGTTGATAGGACTCTTCTCAGTAACCCAGGCCACATCTCTCCTTTCCAAAGGATTCTTCAAAGCCTGGGAATTCTGGGCACCCCTCATTTTTCAAGGTGGGACATACTTCACAAAGGCATGCAATTAAAAAGCAAACTCTAGGATCAGACTGGCTGGGGTAACACTCAATGCCCATCTGTTCTAAAGAAAAGGCCGCAGTAGAATTCAAGGTTTGGGCAGGGCAATGTTTGGCTTTGGAGGTCACCTTTGCACACACAGAGCAGGTTTTGATTAGCCCAAATAACAGCTGGCTTGGTAAACTGATTCTTGCTGAATGAAGCAGACCAACAAGAGGACTACTGAGTCCAGTTGGACAAAAAGCCTCCGAGCTAAAATATTTATTCTGACCTGAAACAAAAGGGTCCAAACTGGGCTCAGCTGTGTGCCCCAGGAAAGCCTTTGGTGATGGGTGCCAGGTGGCAGTATCAGATAACACAGGGGACTCAATTAGTAAATGCAGCTGCAGCCTACACCTAGCGACCAGTGGAGAGATGCAGTCTGCGCATTCTGATCAACTCGGCCAGCACCAGCATCAACAGGATCTGCAGGAAAATCCCCTTGAGAATTTCAGATCACATCTGACAAATTGTTTTTACTTACAACAGCACTATTTCCAGGCCCTGGCCACGAGGGTTAATGAAGAACTTGCACATATCAGAGGTACAGTCATGACTCAGCCTACTGGTGATTTCACTGAGGCGTCCTGTAAATAACTATTCAGCTTTCCAGCTGGTTTGGAAGAAAAAAGGCTCCCCAACATTACCTCACCAACAAGACAGGGTCTGCAATGGGATACAAGGACCAAGCTGCCAAAGCCTGGAAAGCAGAACCTAATTTGGTGTCTGATTATTAAGAAACAGAATATGTCAAAATACAAGCATACAGTGCTTTGGGTGTGTGTAGGGGATGGTAGAGAATTTAAAATTTCTCCCATTCACCCCCCACTGCTGCACACGCACCCACATTTACCACCCCTGATTTACAACAGTGACCTTCCACCCTGCAGTCACTCTTTGCCAGCTCCAAGGTGCAGAAGTGGAGGCCCCGCACACAGCGCCAAGGACACGCAGCCACGCTGATCTGTCCCACGTGTGGAATTCAGCTGCGTGGAGGCATGGTGATAGGACTGTCCCCCTCTACGCATCTCCACCACTGAGTATCCCAAACCAAACGATGGAGGCAAGGTCAAGGGCATCTGAAGAGTTAGTGCTTGTACTAGTTCCTACCACTATTTAAAACCTTGGCTAGAAAAAAAGGTGTTAATTGGCTTTATGAGCTGACCGTGTCAATTTATTCCATGGGTTAGAGAACAGATATAAGAACAAGGTGGCTATTTTACATTTGGGGGTGCCATTAGAAGCAATTACTTTGTTAAATGACACTGAACTGGAGTACCTTCTGTGCTGTTTTAGGAGCAGGTAGATTACGGTAAGCATCGCTTCCTGTGCTTAATCAACAGGGAAGAACGAGCAAAAATGTGTGGTTTTAAAGTACAAAGGACTTAGATCTTGAAGCTGGTCCTGGGCTTTGGAAAGAATAGAAAAGGACAGTCTATATATAGCCTTATTATCTCCCACACTTTCTGACTCAGACTAATTTGTGGCCGGGGCGAGGGAGAGAGGTGTAATAACAACTAAAATCAATAGGTTCACTGCATTTCAAGAGGCTGCAGAGGCTGTGACTGACTGCGAGGATGAGTGATGAATGGAAAGGGGGTGAGGTCACAAATCCAGTAGGACTGAGATTCTTCAACACTATTTTCACTGAGGTGACAGTTGATTTGCATACTATTAAAACAGCACACACTGAATGTACCTCCAAATGGCATGAGTAAAACGTGGTCACACGTTTTCAAAAACTCGGGTACATTTATCTGATAAATTTTCACATGCAAACTTGCATAATTGCATGGGTTCCATTCCAGCAAGACAATATCGAAAACACCTATGAGAAAGTGCAGTGAGCAAACTTATACATGGGCCTTAACATTCAACCAAGAGTAACCAGGAGTAAAGACCATCTTGGCGACAGATGAAACACCATAGAAATATAAAGTTACTTGATAACCACTTGCCAAGCGGTATTCTCTGAGACGACAGTCTGCACACAATCCTCCCTACTTCCAACCGGGTACCCTCAGGCTTATTCCACGGGACTTTCTCAATCACATTCACTCCCCTAGCTGCCCCATCCATCCTACTGGCTGTATTTATCTATATGCTGATGATTCCCAAACTTTTACTTACAGTGTATCTTTACACTGAGCTTCAGACTCATACCCAATTATGAGAGTGTGACCGCTTACCTTGCAGCAGCAGGATAAGAGGCTGGAAAGAAAACAGCACAGGTGAAGGGGTGCCCTGGGAGGCTACAGCTGGGTTTGGGAGTTTTTTTCCCCTTGGATGTTGGGACTTATGGCACAATGATCTGGATTCACAAACATGAGTCACAGGCACAGTGGTACAGCGAAACATGCCTTGCTAAGTGCAATCACAATAGGATCCCATGCTTTATTAAACTATAGGCTCTGGGACCACTGTCTGCAGTAGCATAACCTCTAGCATGTTACGGGATTTCCTTTAAGGAAAATATCCCATTGCGCGCACATCATTTTCTTTATTCGTCCGATGGACATGCAGGCTGCTTCCACCTCGTGGCTGCTGTAACTATTGCCATAAACGTAGCTGCGCAAGTATCTCAAGCTCCTGCTTTTAATTCTTACACATCCAGAAGATTCCTGAATCATATGGTAATTCTACTTTCAGAATTTTTTAATGAAATTTTAACTATTTTTCATTGCCAAAGTTATTAAAGATATTTTTAGTTTTTGGAGTAATCTCCATACTGTTTTCCATAGCAGCTGTATTACTTTACATTCCTACCAGGAATGCATAAGACTTACAATTTCTCCACAACCTTGGAAATATTTTTTGAGATAGTGGCCATACTAATGAGGTGGTATTACATGGTAGTTTGGGTTTGGATTTCTCTAATAGTGATGCTGAACATGTCTCCAGATGCTTACCGGCTATTTGTATTTTCTCTGGGAAATATCTATTCAATCCTTCGCCTCTTTTTTTCACAGGGGTGGGTGGTTTGGTTTCTGTCCAGTCATAGGAGTTCTCTGTTAACACTAATCTTCTCAGACACATGATTTGAGATTTCCTTCCATAGTTGCCTTTCACTCTGTTGCCTGTTTCATTTAAACCGATGTTCTAAAGTTGGAGATCATCCCATTTGTCTGTTTTTGCTTTCACTGCTTTTGGGGTCATGTCTAAAATCGATGCCAAATCCAATGTCATAAAGCTCTCCCTCTGTCTACTTCAGTTTTATACTTAGGTTCAAAGTATACTTTAAAAAAAAATCAAACAGTTGATATAGTTAAGCTTATCTTTCCTGCCCAACTTTATTCAATTCTGTAAATTTGGATGCATTTTTTAAAAATCATAGATCTATCGGCCCTTCATTTATAGCTTCTGGGTCTGAAGTCATACCCAGGAAAGTCTTCACCACCCTGAGATTATAAATAAAAATTATCCAGATTTCTTCTAATACTTTCATAGTTTAATATTTTTACATTTTGATCTTTCTGAATTTTGATTCCGTTTTGCATGTCCACATCCTATTTATTGTTTTAAGGACCAGTCTGAACAATAGTTTTGTGGAAAACTTATGTTAAGTGCTTTTCATGGTACCATTTAATACTCGTGAGAGATTCATTAACTACAAACCACTGTCTCGTCTCCACTGAGGAGACTGACCGTGCTTACTGAACACTCACCTGAGGTCACTTAGTGCCAGCCAGGATTTAAACACAGGCAAAGCTGGTTCCAGATCTGTTAACCATTCTGCTGTGCTGCCTCTCCAATACTTTCTCCATAGCACCTTCCCACTGAGTTTGAGTGGCCTCTTTTCCATAAACTCTGGGAAATGTGTACCTTTCGTAACACATATCACTTTTTATCTCCAATCAGAGTTAATGCATACCATAAAAAGCAGCCTTCATGTCTAATTCACCTTATATTTTTCACAGAAAGTAATACTGAAAGCTGAACAAATACTTCCTGGGTGAATGAACAAGTTAGAAAGATGCTTAAAATGTAAATACATCAGTAAGAGTTCATATCGAATTCACACTAAGTTGTAACTGGTTGACAGATCATTTTCCAATAGTAAATCCTAACGGGGGGAGAAGAAAGACTTTGAGGGCCCTGATAACTAGTAATAGATAAAAAGTGGGGAAAAGAGCTGGGGGTGTTCATTTATTGGTATAATTTTTAAATAGCGGGACCTGATATATAAACATAGTATTGAACTTCATGTTTTCCTCTCCTTGGAAAAGCTGGTTTTGTTTGCTGTAAAACTATAAACTTTCAGTTCCTTGGGTGTTTTCTTGCATCTAGTCCATAGGCTATTCTGAGAATCAGCCAAATAATTGGTCTGTCATTTTTAGAATAACCGCTGACATGAACAAATGATTGTTCCTAGACTTAATCAGAAATTTCAGTTATTTATAGATCTTAAATCTTAATAGTTTGAAGTAGATTCAAGTCATGTTCCTGAAATTAAAATTCCTAAGATCTAAGTGGGTTTTAAACTCTTCTGCAGAAGTAAAATTAGCTTTCAATGAGCTGGTGTTATTGTTTCCTGAAAAAAACACCCAGCACAGCCTCTGCTGTGGTCACTGATGGATTAAAGAGTTATTTCATCAGATACCTTTGAGCTGTGTGACGTGTTGACAGCAAACAAATCCAGTGACTCTCCACAGAGCTCCTGGGGAGAAATTTCCAAAACGATTCCAGTGAACTTGCCATCAAAACAAATGACTATTATTTCCAATTGTTAAATTTCTCTCGTATATCTTACAAAAATGAAAAGGCTAGATGCTGGGAAATAGTTTTTGTTATACAAGTCAATGTAATCAGTATAAAAGACATAAAAAAAATTTCCATTGGAAACTTATTTTTAAAGATCTCCAAAAACTTTTTTACCCCCCAAATTCACACTTCTCCCTCATTTTCCTTGACCTCTAACGCATGTACATCCGACCCCGCTCACTGGGCAGCTGTGTGTATTTTTACTGGTCATTTTCTGAAACTTAGCTTCTGATATATGCAAGTTCTTAAATTGCTTTTTTTATTAAATCATAACTGTATACATTGATATGATCATGGGGCATCATACACTCGCTTCATAGACCATTTGACACATTTTTATCACAGTGGTTAACATGGCCTTTCCGGCGTTATCTCAGTTACTGTGCCAAAACATTTACATTCTACATCTACCAAGTTTTGCAAATACAATGCTCCTTTACTGGCTCCTGTGCTGGGTCACAGTGATCTCCATTTTCCGGTGTTTCTCAGAGCTCTTTGCTTCCCTATCCTCAGCGCTTTTCTCTTTAAGACCCATCTTGAATTACAGCCTCAATTTAGAATTCTTTAATAGGAATATCTGTCTGTAGCGCTGACCCGTTATCCAATTTCTGACTCATAACTCTAATTACTTAAGCCCATGTGTATTTGAATGTTTCCCCACTACCTTAAACCAGAGACGTCCAAAACAGAGCGTGCTACACCAGAGACACATGCCAAACCTACTCAACGTCTAATGAGCTGGATTCTGTGGATACAAAGGTGGACATGACAGTTCCTGCTCTGGGATATCTTAGAGATTGGGGAAGGAAAAATACCTATAAATCAGCACTTACAATACAAACACCCAAGACTGGGAAACCATAACTGCCACTTTCAGAGCTATGAGCATGTCATCTTTTAAGGAAGCTATTTGTGTGTGGCTTCTCTTGATTCTGAGAAGGACACTTCTGGTGAGGCAAAGTTCAGAAGCAGATTACAGATGAGGCTTCAGACTCACATACTGGCCATGTAACCAGGCACGTGAGGTGGACTAAAGTCGCTCACTGGCTGATCTCAGCTGAACTCTGGGGAACGACAGGAGGCTGTGTCCTTCCTGAGGTCAGAGTGGCTGCTTGCCCATAATGGTTATGCCTGGCATAGCGGTAATCTCCTGAGAATGTGATCGCTTACCTTGCAGCAGCAGGGTGAGAGGCTGGAAAGGAAACAGCACAGGTGAACGGGTGCCCTGGGAGGCTACAGCTGGGTTTGGGAGTTTTTCCCCTTGGGTGTTGGGACTTATGGCACAATGATCTGGATTCACAAACATGAGTCACAGGCACAGTAGTACAGCAAAACATGGCTTGCTAAGTGCAATCACAATAGGATCTCAAGCTTTATTAAACTATAGGCTCTGGGACCACTGTCTGCAGTAGAAACTGAGCTAGGCCATTTTCAAGTTGTGGTCTTGAGCAAGTTAACCTCAATCTCTTCACCTGTAAAAATGGACCTATGAATAGTCCCTTCGTCAAACAGGGTGGTTTGGAAAACTCTTAATTCTCACATGTACAATGAACAGAGTATGGGCATACAGAATGTGCTAAAAAAGTAGGCTATTTTTAGTATTTTTACATTTTACCCAAAATTATATCAAAACTGCACTTGTTTTTCTAGGAGGTAGCAGCTATATATCTGAGCAGCCCTTCTTTTCACTAGCTTTTTTTTTTTTTTTTTAAGACTCAAACTGAAAACTATTCTCTTACCAGGTCAAGTTATTAAAAAATCATGTACCTTTGTAACTCACTATTAAGGTCAATTATGAAATGACTTGTAGGCGACCTATCCGTTCTTCACCTCCCAAGATCACATAACTTTTCACCTACTGTGCTTAACAAATAACCCCTGTGGAGCAGTGATGTGACTTAATGGTCGATATTTATTCTTCACAAAAATTTACACTAAAGAAATGACTTCTAATCTAATACTGCCAACAAATTTATTCTTGCTCAATTTCCTAAAATGTGGCTCCAAGTCTCCCCAGATAGCTCTTCGCAGATGCCTGTCAAAACCTTCTCTCAAAGTCCTTTTGAATTCTGCGATGCTGTTATGAGTTACCTTTATGATTTTCTGAGAAGGAAAAAGAGGGGAAAGGTATAAGAATGACAAGAAGCACATCAGATTCAACACCTTTGTGCTTTCCCCCCTGTTCTATTAATTTATATATGCTTTTTCCTATAGGCAAATACACACTCTAGCAGGGGTGATAATGAACACATTAGCATCTGTGCCTTGTTCTAATTGTTCAGCAAGTAGCAGACGCTGGCTGTAAACAATTGGAATAGTGAATTCTGAGTGAAAACCCATCCTGTTAAGGGTGGTGGTCGTGGTCATTTCAGTACAATCTGCAGCATTTTCAATATGTCGTTTTTAATATGGGTTTGGCATGTGAAAATGTCTTCCAATGAGAGAAAATTTTCCAGTAATGTTATTTTTCTAAAATGAGAAAGTTACTTGTCTATTCACAGGAACTTTACAATGGGAACTTAGTTACATGCTACTTTCTGTTACATTTTCCAAATCAGTTCTGATAGACTCAAGTTTTTCAGCAAACTGTTTCTTTGTGTATGAGACCTGGATCCTGTTCAAAGTCCTGGTAGATTCTTCAGGACACACATGTCATTTTGAGATTGGTAGAAGGAGGTAATTTATAACACGACCCCCACAAAACTTATTTCCTACTTGTCAACTGACTCCTCACCCTTCACCCCAACCCCTTCAAGAGCATTTCAGAGCCACAATGAGGCAGCTACCTGGAGTTTCCTCAGTCTTGTTCAGGTCTATCCTACGGTGACAATGAGTCCTTAAACCAGCCCATTTGGCATCTATCAATGTGAATGCCTGGACCTGCCAAAATGTCTCATGACGTACTTAGCCACAACTGACACTCAAAGAATCCCACAAATGGCTTCCCAATCTGGTTTCACTTGTCACCACCCGCATATCTGCCAATAGCATTCTTATTCTGCCTTTCACCAAAGGTCAAAACTCAAAAGTTAACTTCGATGGGCTGTAACTTATTTGCAGACATCCTCACCCGATTTATTAAGACGTGTTTTGTAGCAACATGGATGGAACTGGAGGCCATTATTTTAATATTTTAATTCAGAAAATCAAATACTGCATGTCTTTATGAGTAGGAACTAACTTTCTACACACAGACATAAAGTGGAATTCCAGCCATTAGAGACTAGGAAGGGGAAGAAGGTAAGAGGTGGTCTGGGATGAGAAATTAGTCGGTACAATGTGGGCTATTCAGGTGCTGGCTACACTTAAAGCCTAGACTTCACCACTATGCAATATATGCACGTAACAAAATTGCGTTGTACTCCTTAAATGTATTTTTTTGAAAAGGGGCTTTATCTTATAATTCTTCTCTCCCGTATATCCATCAATTGCTTCCATTCTTGAAAGTCATTAACCTATCAATGTGCCATTTTCTTTAACTTAAGAAAAATCTTTACCAGCTGCTCAAGAGCCTGAGAAAGGGAGGATTATGTGAGCCCAGGAGTCCAAGAGCAGCCTGGACAACATAGTGAGACCCCCATCTTTAAAAAACCCAACTATCTACATACTACAAATCCTCTGGTGCATTTCTGTTCATCTTCATAGCAGGTTGCAAGAAAAATTTGTCTTTACTTGAAATTTCCACTTCCTTACCTTTCCCAATTTCCCTAACCCACTTCAAAGAAGCTTTTGTTCTTCTAGTGTCAAATTTTCTCTTATTGTGGACACTATCAGCCTTTGGTTTTCATTTTAAATGGCCATTGATCACTGCATTTTAAATAAAGTCCTACAACCCTGTTTATCATCTCCCCAGTGGTATGTCCCACCATCTTCTACCTTGCCCATCCTGTTCTTTGAACAGACCAAACTTCTATCTCAGAGACCTTGCATTTGCTGGTCACTTGCCTGGAAAGCTTTTCCTGCAGATCTTAGAAGCGATCACTGCACTCCATCCACGCCTAGGTTGGCAGCTTTCTCTGCCTGCCCACACCTGAGTCCCTCCAAGGTCCCACCCTGTCATCCTATTCTATTTTTCTCCATGGCACTGAAGCACCATGTGGCATCCTGACTGTCATTTGCTCACTTATCTCCTGCCCTGCACACACAACTCTATGGTGACAGGGATCTTACACGGGTGTTCAGTTCTATTTCCAGAACTTAGAACTGTGCCTGGCACATAGTATGTGTCCAACTATTTTTGTAATGAATGAATAAAATTTATTAGCTATATTTAAGGTGATTTTTGTTCATGAATCAATAGAAATATTTTTCCCCAAAATCTTGAGTAAAAATTATAAAAGACTATTAGCACAGAGGCTAAAGTTTTTTTTTTTTTTTTTTTTTTTTGTGCAGACAGTCTCACTTTGTCACCCTCAGTAGAGTACTGTGGCGTCACAGCTCACAGCAACCTCCAGCTCCTGGGCTTAGGTGATTATCTTGCCTCAGCCTCCCAGGTAGCTGGGACTACAGGTGCCCGCCACAACGCCCAGCTATTTTTTGTTGCAGTTTGGCCAGGGCTGGGTTTGAACCCGCCACTCTCGGTATATGGGGCCGATGCCCTACTCACTGAGCCACAGGCACTGCCCGAGACTAAAGTTTTTAAGATCAGAAAAGGGGTCAGGATGGATTTACATGCAAAGAAATGAAATTCTTCCCAGTGAAATTAACTGAATACTGAAAGGAAAGGGGGGACGGAAGTGCTGGGGGTGGGAAAGGAAGAAGGCTTTGTGTATCAATCCCCAGGGGAGAAAAATGAGGCAGTAAGGACAAACTGCCAGGTGTGCTAAGAGTCCCGAATGGCTCTGACAGAAGGGACAAGGTAGGAACACTGTCTGTAGACACCATTTCCAGGTTCAGTTTTTGTAACTTGGCTGTGCCTAAACTGCTGTGTTCTTGCTGTGACGTCTGCTTTCTGTTTTTAAATGACATGGGTTGACGGCTGCGGTTCTCATGTCTAGCTACATATCAGACTTAGCCTGGGAATCTGAGCCCCTCCCCCATTGACCAAAACAGTCTCCAGGGTCAAGGCTCATGAACTATAGTTTTACAAAGTTCCCCAGGTGACCCAATATAGGCAGACCTGTACTGATGGTTTAGAATCATCACCAGAACTCTTTCCAACTGCCAGCCCGGGGCAAGAAAGAGGCAATTTATTTTATCACCTCGTGACCATTTCTGTTCGATGCTCGTTTAGTATGAAAGATTATAGTTCAGTTCCCATGTTTCCTTCTCTGACTTCCTTTCCCTCCTCCCCAGCTCCACTGTAGAGAATCAGGATAATTTATCAAACTCAAGAATAATCTAGGAAACACTGCTCCGTAATTCACGTGGTTGTTGACAAGCCCTGAAGTAGCATTGCTCAACATCACACACCATCGCTATATATTGCAGGAAATGTTTTTGTCAGACATTAATAATGCAATAGAAGACATACTATTTTTATTCACTAGCAAATGATTAATCTATACAAAACACTACATATGATTCCACATACTCATAAGACAAAAGTCCTTTCTGCTAACACCAATGTGCACTGTTCCTGGGTCAACAATTGTTATGCGTTGGAGATGTAATGACCTGGTAATGCAGAAGCCATAGTCAATTTCTGGCTCGGTCTGGGTCACTGAAGCAGTTACTGTTTTTACCTGTCCAGCATACATTTCCCCTTGGGAACTACTGGTCTTCCAGGACATGAGGCCCACAGAGCCTGCCCACCCTCTTGGAGAGATGAGGCAGATGAACAAATGGCTCAGGTTGGTCAATCAGTTCTTCCTCTCTGGCTGCAATTCTTGGTTCAAAGATAAACACATGATCCAAACTGGATCAAAATCTTCCCTGTGGATATCAAGAAACAGAGGTTGCCCCCACCTCCATCCCCTCTATTCCTCTGTAATTTCAAGCTGTGAACATCTTCTGTGGTTCCAAGAAGAAAGTTGTTTGCAATGGACAAGTATAAAGTTGAGGTGCAAAGAGGAACAGCTGAGAAGGGAGGGAGAGACTCTTGACATCGTGTGAGACTTGGGTCAAACCATTCCTAAATCAAGTCTATCCCCTGGATCCTTCACTCAGAACCAATGAATTCTACATTCCATCCTTTATGTTGCCTAAGGCCGTCTGAATTGACTTTGCGGTTGGAAGGTTGGAAGGAGAGTTCTGGGTCTAAATTTGATTTGAACAAAAGTTACATTTGTCATTATCTGTTTTACAAATAATGCTGTGTGTATTCTTCCAGTTATATCAGAATTAACACTAGAATTCCTTATAGATACTTAAGGACTAAAGCTACAGAGCCCAGTATGGTGACCTGCACCTACTTGGGAGGCTGAGAAAGGATCACTTGAGCCCAGGAGTTTGGGGATGCTGTAAGCTATGCCACCGTACTCTAGCCTGGGTGACACAGTGAGACCCTATCTTTTTTTTTTAAGGCTGTTTAATAGTACTACCAGTTTTGTCAACCATTACCATCATAAATGTTTAGCTCTATCAGAATTTGGAGCAGGATGGTATTTTAAAAGATATCTCTTCATCTATTACTCACCCATATCCTTTCCCAAGTCTTGCTATTTTTTTCTTGTCCTGACTCGAGAGCCTTGTTATTTCTTAAACATGCATAGGATAATGGTTGAGAACTTGTTTTATAGACACAGATTGCTTGGGTTCACATTCTGACTTTGCTACTTGTTATGTAACCTGAGGCAAGTTGCTTAACCCCTCTGTGCTTCGTATTCCCCATGTAAAAGACGGTGATCAGAACCTCTCAGAATTGTTGAACGTGCTAACACACGTGAAGAGCCTGGAACAGTGTTTAGCACATGGAAGTGTTCACTAATTGTTAGCTGTTATTATACTATCTAGCGCAGCAGTTCTCAGCCTGTGGGTCATGACCCACAGGAACTGTATCAAAGGGCTGCGGCATCAGGAAGGTTGAGAACCACTGCTCTGGGGGAATCTAGAGATAGAACTGCCTTCATGAATTTATTCTAAATGTATCATACATGTGCAGAATGTAGTATAGTGAGATGAAGGGAATATACTTGAAGACATTCAGCTGGTCAATTTCCAGCTAAACACTGGGTTCCTCTTGGTACACACACAGGCAGTTTTAAGTTCTTCCTGTGGTCATTTCCACAGGCCATAAAAACCCTTAGGACTTCAGTTAAGATCTAGGCTTCAAGGATTCCACATTTCTGTGGAAGAGTGTGACCTTCAAGAGATTGTAATAGGCTTATAGTAGATTTAAATTAATACTAGAAAAAATATTTCATAAGTTATATAACTGCCCAAGGTATAAGTGGGACCCATTTTCTAGGTTCCTTAAGGAGGTATTCAGCTTTAAATTAATACTCACAACTGGAGTCGTCTTTCTGGAGACAGTCTTGTTCTGTGACCTTGCCTAGAGGACACCTCAGACTCCTGAACTCAAGCCATCCTCCCACCTCAACCTCAGAGCGCTGGGACTATAGGCGTGAGCTGACATGCCCGGCCATGGGAGTCATTTTCCCTAACTAAACTCTCCCTTGGGATACTTACAAACACTCAAGGGCTTGTGAAAGCCACACATCTAATTTGCCATATCTATAGCACCATATTTTTTTCCTAGTAAGATCCTAGGTTCTTAAGTTTCTAGTATTGGAAAATCAAACAGTGGCTCTCAGCATCTCAAATCCAAAGAAAAAGAACAAAAATATACCAAAAGGATTGATAAAAGACTCACATGTCCCATCTGAACTTAATTCTTTACCTTTGTATCAGACGCCAGAGCCCTGGTTCTGAATGGGGATGCTTTGGAAATCTATAGAGCATTTTTGTTACAATAATTGTGGGTAACCACTGGGATTTATTCAGCAGGAGTAAAGATGTTAAAGATTCTGCAGTGTGACAGACAGTCCTACAAAACAGACTTGCCCACGTCCTACACAACTTTCAAATAAGAGGTGAAAACCCTGTTTATAGTTACATAAGCCTGGCCCTTCTGTTTTACATATAAACTAAGTATTTTTGGAATCACTTTATTATACACTGAGTATTCCAGGAAGGCAGCAGTAGTTGCATAAATTAAGGGGCAGTTACACTTTGTTTTGTTTAGAACTTCACAAAGAGGTATTCCCATCTTGAAAAATCACTTTTCCACCAACATCACTGCTGTGTTTGCCAAAGTAATCCACCAGTCCGCATTTGTAGCTGTTGTATTTCTACATCTAAGCCTCTGACAACTCCATTAGGACTTCTGTTGTACTGGTATACCTGAATATTTACATATTAAAATATGTATAATACACATTACTTTCCCTTTAACTTTCCCTTTATGTTACGGCATTCTGCTGAACTTTTAAAAACATATGCATATATCTTAATTATATCTATGAATTTCATTTTAGCATGGTAAAAACAAAGATAAAAATAATCATAAAAAGTGTTGGTTGGCTCTGTATGATTCAGAATTAGAGTATTAATAGAGAGGAAAGATCTCAAGTTTATCCCCAAACTTCTCACTGCAGAGGAACTTACAGGACAATCATCATGTTGGTTTTACAGGGCTGAGTACTGTAAAAATTAAAAGGGAAATGGGCAGGTAAGTAGACATATTAAACACTGGTAGGAAAGGCTTCAGTGCCTTGTGTTAAAGTGCTGCCGTCCGCGCTTCAGCTGTCAGATTTTCCTAAAGAATTGCTTGGTTGGTTTTAGTCTATTTCCTCCCTTCTTTCCTTTGGCATCAGGCGTGATTAACAACCTTCACTTTAATCAATACCCTGAGTTTTATGTCAGCTGGGTATGGTGTCATCTATTCTGCAAAAGAATCAGGCCTTCTCCGCTTCCATAGCAAATATTTTTTCTAGTTATGGTTCTGATCACTAAAGGTGTTATAGCTCTTAAAATCTGCTGCTCTGGAGATCTGCAGAACTAGTTTATGCATCAGACATCCCTGGCCTCTTATCAAGCATAAAGAATCACAGACATCTTCTGCTAACTGCACTCCCACTGTAAGTTCTATTTGAACAGAAAAAGCAGGTCAGTAGCACATAAATGGTGGTTCCCAGGAAAGCCTGAATAGTTACAGACTGGCTATTCTATTCTAGCAAGTTGTTCTGAGAGCCTGAGAAAATCACTTAACTTCTTCATGAATTAGTCCCCGCAAGCCAACAGGAAGATTGGAAAACATTTTATTGCTTTTTTAGTGCCTGCCCTAGCAGCACAAGTACCAAAACGGAAACAGAATCTTCCCTTTGTTTATCTCCCCAGGATGCTCAGCTGAACTAAGCTGATCAGTTAAGCAGCCTGAGGCTCTCGGAGGTAAGATGTTTCATTCAATGTTGTAATTATTGACTGGGACTAACAGTCTCCACACAAGAGCATCTGATATTTAACATCTGCTTCTAAGAGGCAGCCATGCAGAGATCTACAGCAGCTGTGAAGTGGCCCTGTCATTCTTTCATTTTTCTCAAGGTAAATCTGTTCTCATTTTAAGACTGAGATATTCTCACATCATTCCTAATTTCCTAACCCCAAAGTTTCCAGATCTCACCTTCCTGTGGATGTCACACGAACATCAATAACCCACATGTTATGCTCTTGACAGAACCTACCCAGGGATTTCTGCAAGGTGACGAGGGTGCCCGCCTTGAGCTTCAGTCACCCCCTGGCTTCTGCTCTGCTCCTCTCTTGCCCACCTTCCCTTACTCACCAAACTCCTGTGGACGGCAACGAGGCGGCTGCTACTTATGGCAGCGTCTACCTAGAAGTCCCTTTATTTCCTCCTCAGTCATGAACTCCTCTTAAAGAATCTGTCTCTTCCAGAGTCAGGAAAGGAAAATTCTGCTGAATATGGGTCAAAGGGGGCAGCGGATGACATATTCAGCGGAATTTTCCTATGATAGGACTGGAGGAATCAATCCACAGAAGGAGCCCAGCTAGTCTACCTCACAATTTAAGAATTTAAACCAAGAAATAAAATGTAGCTGGTAGCCTAGTGTGACAACTTGCAGCCCCATTTTATAGCCTTGTCTAAAATGTAATCAGATGACATTGTCCCACATGACACTGTCCCCATGATAGTGGTACTATCATTTCCCACTATCAGAAATGATAGTACCTGCCTAAATAATTGTACTAAAACTTATTCTAAAGTCATATAGAAGAAAAATAAGCCCCAAACAGAGACACATGTACTTAAAGCTAATGAAGGTTAAACACAAGGGACCCTCCCTTGCACAAGCCCTTTCCAAGGCCAAGGTGTCATGTGTTCTTGGAAAATTTATAGAAGATATTTAGAGAAAGTCTTCAGGGAAAACGATGGTCTCTGTTCACTCTGACCTCCCCTTGGCCATACTCTTGTATACAGTAATGTTTCAATACAGCTGAGATGCACTTGAGTTAAGGATACATCAAGTCTGGGTCATAGTGAAATGTATTTATGTAGTCTGCCGTATTTGTACATATAGTTAAGTTCCTGCTGAAAAGGTTTCATAGGCCTACTGGAGAGGAAGCTAATATTCAAACTAGAATTTTGCTGGCTCTAAGGCCAACGACGTTAACATCACACCACATTGCCTTTCATATGCTTGCTGGTCCAAAAAGGCCTTGGGCTTCTTCACTTTAACCAGTAGTCTATCCTAAGCCACCTACCAACTTCTGGCACTTTTCCACTTGCCCACCTGGCTCTGGCCACCTCTCCGGTCCTGTAACCCAGTGCTGCACGACTTCCACACGACGCTCCACTCAAACTGGACTCCGGGCCTTTACTGGATCACACCTTCATTCTCCCTTGACCTGAACCAGCAGATTTATTCTGTCACATCAGCAGATTCTTATAAACAAAACTCATTATGCACCATCACAGCAAGGACAATAACAAATCAGTTAACGCGTGTTATAAATTCAAGGAGGATTTATGGTATCACTACCTGAGAAGACTTCAAAGGACATAAAATCTCTTACCTCCTCCATGCAAGAAACTTTGAGAAAACCTGTATCAGATTTGGCAGAAACCCTAGAAGTTTACATGATACTACCAATAACAAATCAAAAGCCTAAGACTTTCTGAAGTATGAGTTAAAAAGCAAAGCAAAATTACACAAATTTTGTTCCACCATACTATGAAGGAAGATTTTCCTAATCCTTCCAAAGAAAACGAAATTACAAACTCACCGTTATATGAAGAAGTAATGAAAGAATGTGCTGCGGAGAGATGTGGGGGAAACGATAGCGGATGTCAGACTGTGTAGTATGTATCAGGCAATTAATGATTTTTTTGATGGGCTCTGTGATATTTGTATTTGTTAGCTTCTTAAAATTTGCAACAAACTGTGCATTCTTATTCTAAATTTTTATTTTGTACCTCTTTTCTTTTTTCCTTTAGAGTTCTCCAAATTGTGTAAACCTCAGGCCTCAAAATCTGGGCCTTGACCCGAATCTGCCCGAGGAATCTGTCTCACCTTTTACCAAACGTGGGAGTGTCTGGGCTCTGCCCTCACAACTGCCACTTTGATCCTTTTTCCCTTTGAGGGACACCCAGCATCTGGTGACAGGCTCGTGGGGCACGGAGTAGCAAGGGCAGGTTAATGGACCCAACACCAGACGCTCTTCATGAGTATTAGCTCACTCCATTTCTTCAAAGAAGCTGGATGGTTTCCAGAGTTCAACAGTCTGATCTCCAAAGGAGATTTTGAGACAAATGAGTAAGAGCTATTTTATTTTTACTGGGCAGGCATATGCTGGTTTTTAGAAATGAAAAAGGTTTTACCATATGATACGTCACCAAGAATTGTTCAGTATGCCCTGTCAAAAGGTCTGAGATGTAGTTATGGGTTTTTATTTGACGGGTGTGTGTGTGTGTGAAGGGGTGGGGGGGTGGGAGGAAGGTTCCCTGAAAACCTATACAACTAAAATAGGTATCTAAAATAAAATGATACGTTAGTAACAGGGGGAGAATATCTGTTTAGAGTTGAGTGACTATCCATAAATCTGAAGATTCAATTTTTGATGAGGAAATGGTTCAAAAGCGGAATGAAAGGCCATAAATTTGAATAAAGTATGCTTAGGGCATTCTAGCTCCTTTACACAGTGTATCAATTCAGGTGAATAAACAAATATTTACTCATTAAGTAATAAAGGTACATGAGAGACCTTCACCAATGGTCCAACACTCCAAACGTTGTTTTGAGAAGTTTACTGACTAAAGCTACCAGTAAATATTATCCCCACTTGCTGGAAGCAGAAAGAACCAAGGGGAAGTGTCCAGTATGGCAGCAGTTCTCAACCTGTGGGTCGCGACCCACAGGAACTGTATTAAAGGGCCGTGGCATTAGGAAGGTTGAGAACCACTCAGTGTGGGAATGACAATAGCAGGTTCTCAAGTTTAAGTGCTGGCTTTAGAGACTACGAAGTTATTTAAAAACTCACTTGAACATCAGTTAATACTATAATGGGACATCACCTAATGGGTCAAACCACATTTTAACAGGGTCCTTTCATCCACTTTCGGAAGGAAACTATTTGTGGTGATATCTAACTAGTCTTGCTCCCAAAACATTTTTGCTCCAGAGTAATTCTGTCCGGGCCATGTAATAGAATCACCTGGGGAGATTAAAACACTGCCTGGGTCCCACTGCTCAGATTCTGGTATAATGGGTTTGGATAGAGCCTGGGAATCAGCCCCTGGAGATGATTTTGATATGCCACCAAGGTTGAGAACTATTGCTCTAAAGTGGTTTCTCAACCTTGGCACGATGGACGTGTGGGCCACGTGAGCTCTGCTGTGGGGTGGCCCTGTGCGTTGCATGGAATGCTCGGCAGCCTCCTTGGTTCTGCTGTCCCTGGATGATTCCAGCTCCCCCTCCATCCCCTCTGTTGTGATGACCAAAAATGCATCCCAACACTGCCACGTGTTTGAGGGTGGACGTGGGGATTGATCCTGGAGGATACTCTTGTCAAGGAAAAGGTATTACGGTAAATCAAGGTTATTCTTTTTGGCAGTTACAGACAATTCCCGACATAAAGCATGCCAAAAAAGGACTGTGGGGAAGGTGAGTTGATTAGGATTTCACCTGAAGGCCAGCAGGTGCCAGGTTCTTTGAAATAACCATGATTAAGCAATATGATGTCACTCTTATGAAATTAGTTCTTGACTTGGCTGGATTCCCCATGGGCGATTTTCCTGTGCTTGCTTGCCCACTGCCCCAGCTGAATAAAGGGTATGTCAGGCTACCCTCACTCCTTGGTCCTCCCCCCAACCCTGGCCTCAACTTCTAGCACTACAAGGACCTCATTTGAAAACCCAGTGGGTGCCAGTGAACCATGTGTGGATCGCCAACACACAGATGTGACTGAGTACCCTCAAGTGTTTGGAGATACAAGAAAACACTGAGGTCATAAATTCAGTATAACTTCAAAGTATCCATTTAAAAATTAACACAACCATGGCTAGTCAGGGGTTTACAGACTAGAAGTGGATTTGACCATGTCTGTCATATGTGACCTCATCCCATTTTGTAAAGCTTTCATATTAACAAGATTTTAGCAGATTTTTTTTGGGGGGGGGGCAACGGGCTTTTTTTTTTTTTTTTTTTTTTGACAAGCTGTTTTCTTCAGTGGCTGTGGAATACTGATTTCCCTTACAGGAGAAGGCTCACAAAGAAGTACAGTCAACTAAAGAGGCCTAAAGTTACTGTCATTACAGCAAAAAGGGAAAATTAATACATCTAATTGCACTCTAAGCCCTAATCCTTGCATTTTATTTGCAAATGCAATTTAAAGCAGGTCCATGATGCTTTCGGGTGTGACTTTAAAACGTGCAGGCCTGCAGACAGGCAGACAAGTTTGGGTGAATTTCTTTTACTTACGCCAATACTTTTCACAGCCTGAGTCTTGAGTGCAAAAATCAAATGCATCTCTAAGTCTGTGAGGGCAGTTTCATTTTCCAGAGCTCTTTCATGTTTAATCTCAGATTCAATTTCCCATTGATCAGAAAACAATTTAAAAAGTAGGTTAAAAGTATGTGAACACTCTCAAATGTTTTTCAAAATCCAGCCACGGTGAAGCAGTCCCTTGGAAATGGGAGAAAATTACTTGTTGGCTCCACCCACGTTTTTCCTCTTATGCGGACATGAGGGACTCACGTGTCTCTATTTTCTCTAGGAACAAAGAATTGGAGATTTGGTAGAAAACTGATCACAGGAAGGGAAATTATGACATTGTAAAAAGACATTCAATGACTTTCAATTTTACTCCTTTGCTCTTTACACAATGGAAAAGGCAACCAGAGGCAATAAAGGAAGAAACTTTCTACTGAGGGCAAGTGCAAGGTGAGACATAAAGGCAATTTATGTAGTTTTTCTACTCATCCATTTTAAACATTAGAACAAGTCACAAGATTATTTAATAGACATGAGGATTTAAAATGAGATAAATTGTATGACATAGTTAAAGAGAAAAAGTGGGGAGAGAAATAGGCAGAGCGTTTTCTTAACTGTCCAGAAATGCCTTAATCTTGAGGTATTTAGAATACTCATGTGGGCTGGGCGTGGTGGCTCACGCCTGTAATCCTAGCACTCTGGAAGGCTGAGGCAGGTGGATTGCCTGAGCTCTCCGGTTAGAGACCAGACTGAGCCAGAGCGAGACCTTGTCTCTAAAAATAGCCGGGTGTTGTGGTGGGCGCCTGTAGTCCCAGCTACTTGGGAGTCTGAGGCAAGAGAATCGCTTGAGATCAAGAGTTTGAGGGCGCTGTGAGCTGTGATGCCACAGTACTCTACCGAGGACAACATAGTGAGACTCCATCTCAAAAAAAAAAAAATACTCCTGTGAAAAATTAACCTGCAATTTCAAAACTGCAGAGACACCTGAGCAGTGTCAGGAAGCTCGAGGACCGTGGTTCTCAACCTGTGGGTCGTGACCCACAGCAACTGTATTAAAGGGTCGCGGCATTAGGAAGGTTGAGAACCACTGCTCTGGGAGGAAACGTCATCATGAGTCAGAAGTGATATTCAAAATGCTTTAAAACTGACACCCCAACAGACATTAGGCAAATGAAATGTAAGCTGCAGTTACCAGAAACCATGCCGAGTCTAGAGAACCCTAAAACCACCATGGGGCTGGATTCAGGACTAAACATCCCAGCTCTGGATTTATGAGCACATGTGGGTAGTGGTGAGAAAGTGAGATGAAAAGGTTAACAGGAAAGCCGGCGAAGGGACAACCCGACTGTGCAGAGCAGCCCACAGTCCTCCACGGGGGGGCCTCCCCGGTGCCGCCACCTGCTGGTCTTCAGACCCCGCTAGTGTGAATACTCCCGAACCAGGCGGGGGTCAGCCTGACTAGCACACAGCAGAAAGGACTGTATGTCGCCTCTGATACTAACGTGTTAAAAGACCCTGGCTTCAGTCTCCATGCTCCCGTGCTCACTCTGAGATGGGTCACACTGAGGGAAAGCCAGGCAGCTGCGCAGAGGCCCACACAGAAAGGGAAATGAAGCTTTTTGCCAAGAACAAGCAGAAATTCCAGCCCCAGTTAAGTCTTCAGAGACTACCGCTCTGGTTGACAACTTAACAGTAATCTCATGAAAGAACCAACCAGGATTCCTAACCCTCAAACTGTGTGAGCTAATATAGGTTTCAAGCTGCTAAATTTCGGAGTAACTTGTTATGCAACCATAATAACCAATATGCGGCATTAGAAAAGATAAAAACATATAAAACTATAAATGTTCTTACTAATAAATTGAACTTATTTCCATCGCAGACAGGGCAAGGAACAAAGAAGCTGATGGAGCCAGTATTTTGCTGGTTTCTGTTGTACCTTGGACAGGAAGTTAATTTATGCTAAGTACAATGTAGGTGATCCCCTCTACCACAATGGGGATTGGAAAAGTACCCCCGTATACTTGTCAAGTAGATGCTAAGTTCTGTAACAACTAATAATAGATGCTCATTGGTCAAGTGTTCGCTATACATCCATCACTTTCTGTACATTATCTTTAATCCCCATAAAAAGGCACCTGAGGTGTAACATCACAAGGACTACGAAGCTAGTTGGGCTTCAAAGTCTAGGCTCTATGTTGCACTGCCTCGAAAGAAACGCAGTACTCGAGAAAGCTCAGGAGACAAAGAATCTGACTAAAAGGTCAGGTAAAGCTGCAAAACCGGTAACTTCTCAGACCTGGAAGATCAGGCTCTGGGTGAAGCAGAGGCGACCCACAGGCACTGACACCAGAAACCAGAAACTCTGCTGGACACCCCTTCCTTGGATTACGACCCAGGAATTTTGTTCTCTTAGGCTTTTTTCCCTCAATAAAGCCATCCCTACCCTGGCCCCTGGCATCTGTTCTGACCCTCTCAGAACAGGTGCCACATCAGGAAGGCTACCAAGCACCTCATGGCGGGAGCCCTGGTGTCCAGCACACACTGGCACAGTAACTGAGTCAGTCTTACTGTTGACCTGCACTGACCTGGGGGCAGCACAGTTCCATGCTGACTAGCCTGGTCACTGAGTTCCCTCCTTGATGTATTCCAAGGACAGACATAACGCAGGGTAAAGTCTTATTAAAAATAAGGATAATGGCTTTCTCATTTCATTTCCAGCACTGAAGATAAGGAAAATGTATTAGGTTTTGCTTAATTTTCCTTTTTTTGTGAAGTAAAATAGAAAATCCATGGACAAAAAGTCACAAATTCAAACACTATAGTAAGAGTACTTGGTAAAAAGCCAGTCTTTACTTTGTCCTTCCCACCGTGACGACTCTTGGGAGTTTATCAGTGGTAGGCACCTCTTTTTCACAAGAGCTTTGTGAATAATATTTTGTTCAATGTTTGACTCAATGTTTTGATGATAGCAAAAAAAAAATCGGCTCCCCGCCAGAGCTGTGTGGCGTTTGCCTGCTCTCCCCACTGCTCGGGTTTCCCCAGGCACTCTGGTTCCCGCCGTGTACCAAAGCTGCCTGTGTTGGGTGAACTGGCGTGTCCACGTGGCCCCACGCGTGTGTGAAGTGGCCTGTCCAGCAGTGGATCCTCCCTGGTGCCCAGAGCTGCCACGACTGGCTCAAGCCATCCAAGACCCTGGACTGGAACGAGAGCACTAGAAAATGAATGACAAATACAAATCACTATAAAGAAGTCACTGAGACATGGACTAAAGGGTGCAGTGAAGAGGCGCTCGGCGGCCACCATGTTTGTATTGAACTGTGTGGTGGGAGGTGCTCCTTTTAATTTTCACTTTGCAAAAGTTTATTCTTTGATTTGACCCACTAACCATGGCTGTCATTCGCTGATTTACTAAAATTTGGTTAAATAATCAACTTTTTAAATTAACCTTTCTTAAATATATATAGCTCACATTTATTTCAGTGCTTTACATTAAAGTGTGTTTTCATCTTTATTTAGAAGTTTAGTGATACATTTCTGTGGCCGGAAATAAGCTATAGGAACTTGGCTCTTGTTTATATCATTCAGCCTATGGTAAAATTAGTTCTGTTATACATTGTCTTGCTTAAAGTTGAAGTTTTCAAGAATCAGTAATATTGAGGACTTACTATATTTTAAAATACTGTAAATCTCACCATACCACATAGGCTGAAGGGCCCAGGTCTTTGAATTCATTCCCCATAAAAATGATTAGTCAATTATTTTGGTTTGAGCTAGGAAGCTGCCCTGTTGACCTGTTCTATCATACAAAACAACCTTTTTCATTTTCTATAATGCAAGACTTTTCTATAAATGCACCTGAACACGCTATACTGGACATTATCCACCTGTACATAAGAGTTTTGAAAAACCATGCATGTATCCTCAGCTTCTATACATTGGTTGCTACGTAGGAAATGACTGTAAGACAAATTCATAAGTGTTTGCTACAAAGTTGTTTTAATATTTCCTTTGTTGGCTGGATGAAGTGGCTCACACCTGTAATCCCAGCACTCTGGGAGGCTGAGGTGGGCGGTTTGCCTGAGCTCAGGAGTTCAAGATCTATTCTCTAACAATAGCCAGGTGTTATGGTGGGCGCCTGTAGTCCCAGCTACTTGGGAGGCTGAGGCAAGAGGATCACTTGAGCCCAGGAGTTAGAGGTTGCTGTGAGCTACAATGCCCTGGTACTCTACTGAGGGCAACAAAATGAGATTTTTCTTTCTTTTTTTAAACAAAGATTCCACTTGTTGCACTTGTCTGGAACAATTCCTGTGCACAATTTCACACTATCTCGCTCCCACTTCTTCCAGACTCCAGTGCAGGGACAAGATAGAGCCTTGGCCTGAACCATTTATCACTTGCTTCCTTCCCTTGAGCCACCCAGAGAATCCACTTGGCACTAAGGCCCATGCACACTGGAAGTCCAGGAAGTTAATGTCTGCGGAGCTGCCCTCCATCAGCAGGGGGATGGGACCAATAGCTAAGTTTCTGCAACGCTACTCATAAGCTGCCTTAGGAGGCACCGAGGCTCCCACAGCGGTCAGCCTCAGGAGAACCTCGCTCTGTCCAGGGTCTCATATTTGCCTTCCCTTGTTTCCCATTTCATTCCCAGAGCCTGCCCTTCCCTCCTCAGGATGGCCTTCTTAAACTATCTGCACTCAAGCCTGTTTCAGGCCATTCGTTTTTGTCCCTTAGCTGAGGAAAATCCAAGCTAAGTTAATGTTCAGTGTTCCATCTATAAGGTACCTTGTGATAAAGTCTTTATAAACTTTAGTGCCAAAAGAGAAATTGTCCCCATTGGAAAACTGCTTTATCTTTTTATCTACTAAAACAGAAGGTTGTAACTTAGTAAGTTTCTCTTTTTAGTAGGTTTCTCTTTTTGACCCGGCTGTCAGAGAGCTCAGGGGGAAATTTGATGTTGAACTATTAGATGTTTAACTACACTTTATGCTACAGTGTTCTTCATGGATAGTACATTTGATTTTAAGGCTCTGATTTCCTATTTTTATTGTAGCATTTTTATTATAATAAAGACAAATCAAAACTTTTGGGAAACAAGCAGAATATAAATAATAAAATTGTGATTTGTGTTATTTCCCTCCTTGAATGAGACAAAGATCAGAAGGAAAGGTCCCACTCAGGTCAGGGAGAAGCCAGTTCAAGTGTGACTTTGAAGGAGGTTCCAGATGGATTCGTGAAAACAGCAATCAGAGATCAGCAGTAAAGTCAAAGGGCGCAGACTTCTAACTCAACGTCCTTCCCCATTTCTTAGGCCAGCAGCACCTACCTGGAGCCTGGTACTCAGTGAATGTTTGTGTTGAACGAATAGTGTTTGCCCTGGTGATTTCTCCGCAGTGAATTTAGCATTCCCTTGGACTCATTACAAAATTACAAAGGCACATTCAGGAGCTTCTCCAGGGTGTACACTACATGAGTTCATCAAACCAGCCTCATCAGAAATGGCCCAAGCCACACGGCCTTGTGACAAGGACATTAAAGAAATAAATAGAACTCCCCCCGGGCACTGGAAGGTGACTTAGAACAGAGCCTTTCAGGAAGCAGTTTAGCAGATGAAATTTCCGAGTGTCTAATAGATTCCAAAGATTGGACTTAACATCTCACAAAACATTAACCAGCATCCCAGCTGCTCACGATTAAGGATCTTCCCAGACCGTCCAGTGGAGGGTGTGTTTTTGCTTCCCTCTCACTACAGCAAGACGACAGTCACAAGACATCAGAAATCCTGGCAGTTTAAAAATCTATTTTTTCCTCTACAAACTGAAGGTCTCACCATAAACTTGGATCTCATTAAAACTTATTACAAGCATCCCAACAGTCTACAAAATCTTGGTTACGAAATCCTAGAGGCACAGAAAGGAAGCGATACACACAGCCCTGGCATCCTGTCTCCAGCCAACGCGCTCCAAAGTGTGACCAGCTGCTACAATTCCTCTGAAGTGTACACTTTTCTTTTTCAGCCCTTGTAATCAAATACTATTTCAGAAACAGGTAGTGATATATTTCCCTAGAGGTGAACAATGACAAGTTAATTAGAAAGATAAACAACAGCTCCAGTTCAAATGTTTTAATCACCAGAGGTGGCACTGCTCTGCTGAGAATACTGAAAACCACGAGCTAACGCCAAGTTCTTTAAAATTTAAAGTTTTATTTTGCCCACCATAAAAATTTGATGAATGTATTCTTTAGAGTGGCTGTGGAGTCTATTAAAAATAGGTGAGATGACATCTAACTGCAGTGAGACTAGCCTATATCACAAAATCCCAAGACCAGCGATGTTGGTGCGGATGTGGAGAAAAGGGAACACTTTTTCACTGCTGGTGGGAATGCAAATTAATACATTCCTTTTGGAAAGAGATATGGAGAACACTTAGAGATCTAAAAATAGATCTGCCATTCAATCCTGTAATCCCTCTACTGGGCATATACCCAGAAGACCAAAAATCACATCATAACAAAGATATTTGTACCAGAATGTTTATTGCCGCCCAATTCATAATTGCTAAGTCATGGAAGAAGCCCAACTGCCCATCGATCCACGAATGAATTAATAAATTGTGGTATATGTACACCATGGAATATTATGCAGCCTTAAAGAAAGATGGAGACTTTACCTCTTTCATGTTTACATGGATGGAGGTGGAACATATTCTTCTTAGTAAAGTATCTCAAGAATGGAAGAAAAAGTATCCAATGTACTCAGCCCTACTATGAGACTAATTTAGGGTTTGCACATGAAAGCTATAACCCAGTTACAACCTAAGAATAGAGGGAAGGGGGAGAGGGAGGGGAGGGAGGGGAGAGGTGGGTAGAGGGAAGGGGATTGGTGGGATTACACCAGCGGTGCATCTTACAAGGGTATATGTGAAACTTGGTAAACGGTCTGTGAAGCTAGTGAATGATGCCCCATGAATATATCAATGTACACAGCTATGATTTAATAAAAAAATAAAAATAGGTGAGATGAACTTGGGATATAATTTTTAAAAACTCTCCATCATACCACTTTTACAAGATTCAACCTGAGTTACCATTTTTATTTTACTTTTTTTGGAGCTCTCATAAGCAGGCAAAACTTGTAACATGTAACATATTAATGTAAGCTGATAAGGTAAACTAATTAAAATTCGCTGAAGAGCAATACTCAGAATAGATCTGCATAAGGCACTGGATTATAGCCACAGCTATAGAAGCAAAGAGCTTCTATAGCTTGCTTAAAACTGGTCTGTAAAATATGCAGCTGGCATGCATGTTCAAGCTGAACAGTTCAGGAGACTTTCTGGTTTACTCAGAGCTCTTTTCAATCTCAAACTTCATTTCTTCCTCTTTTGTGCACCTACTGTACACTTTTTTCTACTGGCTGTCTCCCTCCCTTTCACCAGGCGCACACCTGAGCATGTGCACAAACACACATGCACACTGGCTCACCTGCACGCACTGCAGCTGAGGGGAAGGGCCACATGGTCCCCTGGGCATTTCCAGGGGTGGGCACCATCTGGCTCACAGGTGCTCGTTCAGTGTTTACAAATTAACAGTAGATGTTAAGTGAACTGGAGACAGAATCACACATTGTTAAGTTTCCAGTTAAGACTTAAGGCCATCGGATCAGATACTTTCTTATTTTACAGTTGAAGAAACCAAACAGAGGGGTGAGGTGTCCCACCACAGACACAGAAACCGACCCCTGGGAGCTGCAAATCACCTGTTTGGCTACTTCCTGACAGCTATGGCCAGTAGTGTTCTATTTTGCAGATGTTTAGTTACTGCTCCCCACCATCAAAAGATAATTTGGCTTTTAAAAACCATGATGTAAAGGAAACTGTATGAAATATAACTGAAAATCAAATCAGTTTAGTTAGAACTGTCGGTGTTATTGGCTAGTAAGTTCCCAGTTTAGAGAATTTTGACTATTTTACTTATCCCTTCTTACTGTTACATGGCTAACAATTAGCTACATTACAAAAGTCGTCTTTATGTTTTTGTTAATCATATCGCCTTCCTCATCTTTCACAGATAAAGACTCCAAATTCAGAGATTCTATATGGTGGAGAGAACTGAAGCATGTTTAAAAATAAGAGGTTCTGAGGATAGCAGCTCTGGAGTATCAGTAGGGGATTGCAGACATTATCAATTGCTTCTAAGAACAGTTTAACACCATAAAAATATTATATTTCAGTGTTAAATGAAAAAGATAAAATTTAGCATCAATAACTAAAGCCTAGCTGAGAAAATGACAAGAAGTAAATACTCCAAAGGTGGCGGTTGCATTTAGGTGGCAGAAGTAAAGACTATCCTTTTCCTTCCTTTTTCCTTATTTCAGAAATGTTTCTAAAATATTATAATGGAAAAATGAAACAATTTTAACAAATTCAGAAGTTGGTGTCCGTCCCTGTTTGTCTTCCAAATCCTCCAATTTCTGCCAGCAAGCCCCTGGAGAGGGCATCTTTTGAGCTCAGAAACGGCTCCTGATTGAACGTATAAAGTAAGGAAACTTCAATGTCACCTATTCCCTTAGGAGTTGTTTGAGAAATATACAGGTACTGTGAAATTCACTCTATTTGTGAGAGTGAAAAACTTCCCACAAATGCCTTTTACTGCATTTTTTATGTTTTTAGAAAACCTGGAAAGGCCCTAAATAATTCAGACACTCTTTCCTGGGCTTGGTTTCTGGATGTGTGTTCTATTTTTTTCCTCATGACAGTAAGTGGCTTTCCTTCTGAGATCCCTGATTACTATGCCACTAATGGCTCAATTAAAACGTAGCTGTAACCTTCAGTTACCATAAGCTCAATAGGAGGTAACCCTCCAGCTACTTCCTAAATTGCATACAGCACATTCCTTCCCCTTTGTAAAAAGCCAGCCCCCACCCCCAAAAAAAGTACAGTGTGGCGGTTGATGTGACTTCACTGCAGGTAGCTTAGCTTGGGCACAGCTTTTGCAAATTTCTAATGTAGAGTGGCATCAAGGAATCGCAAAGCAAAGCCTGAAAAATTAATGCTGCTCCTTCTCGCTCACTTCTTCTGGGAAAGCTGGATGTGACTGCTTGGCACTTGGAAATGGAGCTGCAGGTCCCGCAGCGTTAACTGATGCCCAAATGAATGAAAAAATCAGCTGAGTGCTCTCCTTTCCTCTTCACCATCTGCTTAACTTTCTACTTGGTAGACATATGTGCTCATCGGAAAACTGTAAGAATGAAAATAAAGCCCTTGCTGGTCTGAGAACTCAGAATAAGATCTAAGCAGCAGCTTAGGCGACTGAGGCCTGCAGCAAGGTATGACCTATGCCCCATTTTTTCCCAAGGGGAAAAGCACCCAGCTCTTCCCTGTTTCCAGACCTCTCCTGTTCCCAGGGCTCACTGTTCTTGGGTCTGCAACAGAGGTATCACTTTCAAATAAATGTGCCTTCTCTCCTCCCAATTCCCTCAAACACACAGCATGACCAACACCCCTTTATCCTTAACAAGGGAATATATAGGTTATTTATGCCCAGACTTAAAAGTTAAAACTAGAATTTGAGATCACTTACAGGAACATAATCAATACTCCAACAGAGGAAAGATTTTTCTTTCGGTAATTCAACTCTTCAACTTTTGCACACTACGGCAAATAATGAATATTTCAGTTACTGATACTCTGCATGTGAAACGCTATTTTGATCTCTTCAGATCATGCTACTGCTATCCTTGGAAATTTCTCTGCGGTAAATCCCACTCTACTGAACTTGTACTTCAATTAAATAACACGAATAGATCAAATGCAAACCACATCTTACTACTCAGGATTTTTCTTAGTTTTAGATCTTTTCATTAGCATTTGTGAACATTATCTTAACAAGGACTCATAAGTGATAACTCAGAACTTCTTCCAAATCCTACTTTGTGAGTCACACAGTCTCAGTCCCCATCTCACCAATAAAGAGCACCTGGGCGTATTCACGTGCAGATGCTGTGAAAGCCGAGGGTTGGTCGTCTTTGAATCAGAAATAAGGTCCAAATTATGTGACATGTACAAAAGAAGAGAAAGGCAACAGGGCAAGCAGAAAACTCAAAGCAAAAATCATAGCTGCCCGAGCTTTCCGCTGTCAAGACACCAGAAGTGTGGTTGTAGAGCTGGAGGACATCTGAGATACTTTTTTTATGGGAAAATGGACTTTAGGAAGAGTTAGTGACTCGTTCAAGGTCACGTAACTGGTTGGCAGCAGGGCTGGGAATAGAATCTAGGTCTTGTCATTCCAAGTCCTCTCAGTTATATCACAACACATCTCAATTCCTGAAATAAAAACTTTTTCATTTAGATGAAAATCTAAACTGGTGTTATGGTCTAAATGTTTTTGTCTCCCCCAAATTCATGTTGAAACCTAATCTCCAAGGTATTAAGAGGTGGGGCCCTTGGAGGGTGACTAGGACATGAAGGCACACCCATTATGAATGGGATTAGAGACCCCCCTTGCCCATTCTGCCATGTGAGGTTACAGCAGAAAGATATCTGTCCAGGAGGATGTAGGCCTTATAGACACCAGATCTGGGACACCTCGACCTGGGACTTCCCAGCTTCTGGAACTGTGAGCAGTAAAGTCTGTTTATAACCCCCTGGTCTACGGCATTTTGGCATAGCAGCCTGAAAAGATGAACATACAGGCTTCAGTATATTCATAAAAACGCAATGTCTGTTTTTACATACAGACTATAAAAAACATTTAACTTTTTCCCTGTGAATCAAGGTCATCATTACGAAGATCAACAACGTTGATGCATCTGAAGGGGTCTGAATGCCGACAGTGACTCTGGAGCAGGGCTGGGCTCTGCAGCTCTCAGGGACCTGCTCGCTGAGGTCTGCAGCCCATGGGCCACATGCTAATTTTTGTGAGGACTTTTTGCTTATCTGTGTGTCGGGTATCACAAAGTATGCACAGACCTTTTTGTTCATTAGTATTTGTGTATTTAAAGTGTTGCCCAAGACAACTTATTCTTCCAGTGCGTGGCAGAGAAAAATAAAGGTTGGGTACCCCTAGAGGTCTTTGCTCCCATTAATTGGGTTTTAGAAGTTTGGAAGCCACAGATAGCCTAAGTTAATGAAAATTACCACTATCAGTAGATGAGAATTAAAGACAAATTAACACATTGCCACACTAGAAACTTTTTTTCCTTGGGACCACAATATTTTATTATAAAAACTGGATAAAAACTTTGGAAACAAAATGATCTCTTCTAATTGAAAAATTTGTTACTCCCACTTTGGTGATTATCGGCGACTCTTCATCTGCTAGAATGCGTTCCTCTTCATAAATGAAAGTTTGCCATTTGTCCTTCAAGGTTTAAACTGACGCTTTCCTTAAAGAATTCCATAGGAAACGAGAGCCGCTTTCATTATTCCCTGACTCCACCCCTCGGGTTAATGTTAATAGCTTGTGGATATTATAGGAGATATAACCTTAGAGCCAAATTCCTCTGGGATTTGTCTCCTGAGGTCAGACGTTCTATCTCCCCAGCGAGAGTGTAAGCAAGATCCCTGTTTTCTACATCTCAAATTCTTCCCAACATTTTCAATACTCTTCTTTCTTCTAACCACCTGGTATATTATTCTGCATTCAGTAATGTTTACTGAGCAAATGAGAACCTGTATTAGGTGGTAAAAGAACAGCTTGATTAGTGGTTAGGAGGTTGGAGCCTCTGCTGTACAACTGAGCAACTACATTATTTCAGGTGAATCATGAGTCTCCGTTTTCGTACCATACAATGGTTCAGAGGTAGCAAGTGGGTGGATTTAAGAGTTCCACGACACTGTAAATATTTAAATGTTATTTAAATATCGGTACTGGGGATCAGCCTCCACCCATGCCACAGTGTCTCTTCATTTGGATTTAACAGACATCTACAGAACATTTCATCCCAACAAAACTGAATACACATACTTCTCATCAGCCCATAGAACATACTCCAAAATCGATCACATCTTAGGCCACAAGTCTAACCTCAGTAAATTTAAAGGAATAGAAAGTATTCCTGGCATCTTCTTGGACCACCATGGAATAAAAATTGAACTCAGTAACAACAGGAATCTGCATACTCATACAAAAACGTGGAAGTTAAATAACCTTACGCTGAATGATAATTGGGTCAGATGAGATTAAGAAGGAAATGGCCAAATTTCTGGAACAAAACGACAATGAAGACACGAATTATCAGAATCTCTGGGATACCACAAAGGCAGTCCTAAGAGGGGAATTTATAGCAGTGCAAGCCTTCCTCAAGAGAACGAAAAGAGAGGAAGTTAACAACTTAATGAGACTTCTCAAGCAACTGGAAAAGGAAGAACATTCCAACCCCAAACCCAGTAGAAAAGAACCAAAATTAGAGCAGGATTAAATGAAATTGAAAAAAAAGAATTATACAACAGATCAATAAATCAAAAAGTTGGTTTTTTGAAAACGTCAATAAAATACATAAACGTTTGGCTAACCTAACCAGGAAAAAGAGTAAAATCTCTAATCTCATCAATCAGAAACAACAAAGACGAAATAACCGACTCCTCAGAAATTCAAAAAATCCTTAATGAATATGACAAGAAACTTTATTCTCAGTAATATGAAAATCTGAAGGAAATTGACCAATACTTGGAACCATGTCACCTTCCAAGACTTAACCAAAATCAAGTGGAAATGCTGAACAGGCCAATATCGAGTTCTGAAATAGTATCAACCATACAAAAATCTCCCTAAAAAGAAAAGCCCGGGACTAGGTGGTTTCACATCAGAATTCTACCAAACCTTTAAAGAGGAATTTGTACCTATATTACTCAACTTGTTCCAAAATGTAGAAAAAGAAGGAAGACTACCCAACATGTTCTATGAAGCAAACATCACCCTGATCCCCAAACCAGGAAAAGACCCAACAAGAAAAGAAAATTATAGACCAATATCACTAATGAATATTGATGCAAAAGTATTCAACAAGATCCTAACAAACAGAATCCAGCAACACATCAAACAAATTATACATCATGACCAAGTGGGTTTTATCCCAGGGTCTCAAGGCTGGTTCAATGTACGTAAATCTATAAGTATAATTCAGCACATAAACAAATTAAAAAACAAAGACCATATGATTCTCTCAATTGACACAGAAAAAGCTTTTGATAATATCCAACATCCCTTCATGATCAGAACACTTAAGAAAATTGGTATAGAATGGACATTTCTTAAACTGATAGAGGCCATCTACAGCAAACCCACAGCCAATATCGTATTGAATGGAGTTAAATTGGAATCATTTCCACTCAGATCAGGAACCAAACAAGGCTGTCCATTGTCTCCACTGCTCTTTAACATTGTAATGGAAGTTTTAGCCACTGCAATTAGGGAAGAAAAGGTGATCAAGGGTATCCATATAGGGTCAGAAGAGATCAAACTTTTGCTCTTCGCAGATATGATTGTATATCTGGAAAACACCAGGGATTCTACTAAACTCTTAGAAGTGATCAAGAAATACAAAAGCATCTCAGGTTACAAAATCAACATTCATAAATCGGTAGCCTTTATATATACCAACAATAGTCAAGCTGAAAAACACTTAAGGACTCTATTCCATTCACAGTAGTGCCAAAGAAGATGAAATATTTGGGAATTTATCTAACAAAGAACGTGAAAGATCTCTATAAAGAGAACTATGAAACTCTAAGAAAAGAAATAGCTGAAAATGTTAACAAATGAAAAACATACCATGCTCATGGCTGGGAAGAATCAACATTGTTAAAATGTCCATACTACCCAAAGCAATATACAATTTTAATGCAATCCCTATTAAAGCTCCACTGTCATACTTTAAAGATCTTGAAAAAAATACTTTGTTTTATATGGAATCAGAAAAAACCTTGAATAGCCAAGACATTACTCAGAAATAAAAACAAAGCAGGAGGAATCACGCTACCAGACCTCAGACTATACTATAAATCAATAGTGATCAAAACAGCATGGTACTGGCACAAAAACAGAGGTAGATGTCTGGAACAGAATAGAGAACCAAGAGATGAATCCAGCTACTTACCATTATTTGATCTTTGACAAGCCATTTAAAAACATTCGGGGGCGGGGGTGGAGATTACCTATTTAACAAATGGTGCTGGGTGAACTGGCTGGCAACTTGTAGAAGACTGAAACTGGACCCACACCTTTCACCATTAACTAAGATAGACTTTCACTGGATGAAAGATTTAAACTTAAGACATGAAACTATAAAAATACTAGAAGAGAGTGCAGGGAAAAACTCTTGAAGAAATTGGCCTGGGCGAGTATTTTATGAGGAGGACCCCCCCCCCCCAGGCAATTGAAGCAGCTTCAAAAATACACTACTGGGACCTGATCAAACTAAAAAGCTTCTGCACAGCCAAGAACACAGTAAGTAAAGCAAGCAAACAGCCCTCAGAATGGGAAAAGATATTTGCAGCTTATGTCTCCAACAAAGGTTTAATAACCAGAATCCACAGAGAACTCAAACGTATAAGCAAGAAAAGAATAAGTGATCCCATTGCAGGCTGGGCAAGGGACTTGAAGAGTAACTTCTCTGAAGAAGACAGGTGCACGGCCTACAGACATATGAAAAAATGCTCATCATCTTTAATCATTAGAGAAATGCAAATCAAAACTACTTTGAGATATCATCTAACTCCTGTAAGATTAGCCCATATCACAAAATCCCAAGACCAGAGATGTTGGCGTGGATGTGGAGAAAAGGGAACACTTTTGCACTGCTGGTGGGAATGCAAATTAATACATTCCTTTTGGAAAGATGTTTGGAGAACACTTAGAGATCTAAAAATAGATCTGCCATTCAATCCTATAATTCCTCTACTAGGCATATACCCAGAAGACCAAAAATCACATCATAACAAAGATATTTGTACCAGAATGTTTATTGCAGCCCAATTCATAATTGCTAAGTCATGGAAAAAGCCCAAGTGCTCATCGATCCACGAATGGATTAATAAATTGTGGTATATGTACACCATGGAATATTATGCAGCCTTAAAGATGGAGACTTTCCCTCTTTCATGTTCACATGGATGGAGCTGGAACATATTCTTCTTAGTAAAGTATCTCAAGAATGGAAGAAAAAGTATCCAATGTACTCAGCCCCACTATGAAACTAATTTGTGGCTTTCATATGAAAGGTATAACCCAGTTATAACCTAAGAATATGGGGAAGGGGAGAGGGAGGGAGAGTGATTGGGATTACACCTGCAGTGCATCTTACAAGGGTACATGTGAAACTTAGTAAATGTAGAATATAAATGTCTTAACACAGTAACTAAGAAAATGCCAGGAAGGCTATATTAACCAGTGTGATGAAAATGTGTCAAACGGTCTATAAAACCAGTGTATGGTGCCCCATGATCGCATTAATGTACACAGCTACGATTTAATAATAAAAATAAATAAATAAATAAAAATAAATATTGGTACTGATCACAACCACACTCTATTCCATTAGGGATGTGAGGAGAGATGAATACGAATTCCAATGAGAAGAATATTCAAAGTAAGACAAATACAGAGACCAAATAACCATCAGACAGGCAGGAAAAAAGATGATGTATTTGGAAAATTAATAAAGCAACGGCGAATCAGAACAGAGAGATCCTGGCAAGGCCAGAAATGTAGATTCTGCTTAAAAAGGATGAGAAGGGGTTCGAGGGCAGAATGTAAATGGGGATAGCTTAATAAATATTTTATTAGTGTTAAGCAAATGAAGTATGTTTTTTTATCACTCTTCTGTCATTCAAGTTTGAAATCAAAGATTAAAGCCAGTGTTGAGAATGCTTATAATGAAAATAAGATGGCATTCAAAAAACATTGTAGAAATAAAAATTCTTGGCATTAAAATAAAGATTCATATTATCAACACTTGACCATTAGAATCCTATTTTCCTGTACTTTTTCTCCATTTTTTTTTTCTTTTTGGTAGGAAGAGAGGTATGGCAATTTTAACCAGAGTTAAAATGCTGCTTAAGTTTAACTTTATTAAATTTTTAATTCCAAGTAACACTAGACTCATTTCATTAAAATTTTTAGACCGCAGACCACATCATATCATAGATTAAAATGGTGTCAGGAAGGAGATGAACTTGGTGAACAGAGATGAAGTCTGGTGTGACAGTCTCTGTGTTGCTAAGAAAAAGTCAAGTTCAGTTTACCAGTTCTGCAGGAAAATAGAACCTCTTTAGAAAAGAATCTGAAAATTTTTAAATAACAGTTCTTGGGTTATCGGATGTGAAAGATATCCAAAATTTAAGTAACACTTTAAGTACCTGGTTGATGAAAGGCAATAAAAATACCACTTAAGAAAAAGGACAAAAATGAAAAGGGATTTAAGAGCCAATTTTAGAGACTTTCTGACAAATTTCGCTACTGAAACTGCAGAGAAGAAACTATCTGTGTACGTTACATAACTCTGAATCCAGTTTGCCCTTAACCTTCTACCTCAGAAAAGAGTTTAAGCAAGGTCCATAATGAAAATTTTTCACAAAGAAAACAATTGTGTGTGTATTAAAGACCTACCTGCTTCGTCATAAGACACAGTTAATTTTTCTAGCATTTCTCGATCAATTGACAGGATCTGCTGCTCGAGGATGGTCTGGTAAGACAGCACACTGTTTTCTTTGTCCTTCTCATAGTCCTGAAGATGCTGTTTTAGGGCCTCTGGGAGTCGAGATTTTACATATTCAGCTGCAGTCTGCAGAAAAAAACAGAACTCCATGAGTGTTTCTCCTCTTAGCCTTTTCACTTACCCTCAGGGGCTGCCGACGAAACTCAAAGGACTGCGGAATCCACCCTCCAGACAAGCGTGTCCTTGCCATGGTCATTTTAGACTCCCCTGTACCTAGTAAGGTGGCTCTTCAAATAGACAGACTTACGGAGCTCTGAGAGTTTTCTACCAAGTTGAAAGGTATAAAGATAATGGATTTGGTTTGATATGCAGAGTGAGTGCTGAGAGTTTCAACTCTGACAGTGAACTCTGAAGGCCCCAGGATAGGAACTTGGCTAGACACAAGCAAATGTGACTTCTTCGCCCTCTTCTAGGATGCGGAAGATGGGCTCCCTGCTGAGATGAGCGACTGCCTACGCCATGCCATCCACATCTGCACTTTGCTCTGCTAGTCTCCACTCGTTAACGGTCCCAGGAGAATGCTCGTTAAGTGAGTACAAAGGAGCGCCCTCTGCCAGCTGCTAATGAAGAGATGGGACAAAGGGCTCTGACACAACCATGCCCCTTAACCTAAAAGAACTGTTCACCATGTAAATGGTCGTTATATACTATATTTTTTTTTTCTTTTTAATTCCTGGGGTTTTTCTTCTACCTATCTGCACGACACGCTCCTAACATCTGCAACTGCAGGCAGTGATTTCCGTCAGGGAACAGCACTCTACCTGGGGGCAGGAAGGAAGATGAGCATTTTGAAAAAGACCTTTTCTTTCTTTTTTTTTTTTTTTTTTTTAATTAAATCATAGCTGTGTACATTAATGTGATCATGGGGCACTATACCCTGGTTTCATAGACCGTTTGACACATTTTCATCACACTGGTTAACATACCTTCCTGGCATTTTCTTATTATGCTAAGACATTTACATTCCACATTTACTAAGTTTCACATATGAAAAAGACCTTTTCGAAAGATTCTGATATGTTCTTCTGGTGGGCTGGTGGGCTCCCTCTTGTTGAGAATCACAATGCTAATTAAAAAGAACTTTACAGGAGAAATTAAGTGACAGGATGGCATTTATGAATCAGGGGAATTTGACAATTCTGAAAAGATACCTCCTGAGATGTCCGGATTGGCCTCTCCCTGCACTGCAGGCCTGCTTGCCTTGCTAGTGTCTACAGTTGATACAGCGATGCGTGAAGCTATACAATACTGTTTCAATTACATTCACAACCACTCAAAAACTTTAAACTGCTAGGAAAAGATAGCCCTTGGGGCAATCTTTGCCTATAATAAAGCAAAGACTCATCTTTTCATACATAGTTCAATTTTTAAGATCCTGTGGTATAATACAGCACAGGAGGGTGACTACGGTTAACAGTGAGACTGTGTATTACAAAACAGCTAGGAGAAAGGGTTTTGAATATCCTTAGCACAAAGAAATAAGGTAATTACATGAGGCGATGATTATGCTAACTACCCTGATTTGAGTAGTATACAACATAAACATGTATTAACACATGAAATGTACCCCACAGACAAGTTACAATTACAATGTATCAACTTTTAAAAATCTTGTACAGCTATTGCACAATTTAATATCAGTCTGAGTAAACCAAACAAAAACATACGCTGGGAAAAAGAATCCCTATTCAATTAAATGGTGCTGGGAGAACTGGATAACCACACGTAAAAGACTGAAACTGGACCCATACCTTTGACCACTTACAAAAATTGATTCAAGATGAATAAAAGATTTAAGGCACAAAACAATAAAAACCCTCGAAGAAAGTGTGGGGAAAACACCTGAAGATATCGGCCTGGGGAAAGATTTTATGAAGACTTGTGTGGCAATCGCAACAACATCAAAAATAAACTGAATAGCTTCTATTGATAACTAGGATCTATATGGGTGGCGCCTGTGGCTCAAGGAGTAGGGTGCCAGTCCCATATGCTGGAGGTGACGGGTTGAAACCCAGCCATGGCCAAAAAAACACACACAAAAAAAGGATCTATAGAGAACATAAATTAATCAATAAAAAAAGGACCCAGCAATCCTGTCTATCACTGGGCAAGAGACATGAATAGAATCTTCTAAGACAGACAAATGGCTAACAAACATGAAAAAATGCTCATCATCCCTAATCATCAGAGAAATGCAAATTAAAACTACCCTGAGATATCACCTAACCCCAATGAGAATGGCCCACGTCACAGAGTCTCAAAGCTGCAGATGCTGGTGTGGATGGCAAACTGCTGGTGGGACTGTAAACTAATGTAACCTTTTTTGAGGGAAGTCCTCAACTCAAGCTAGACCTCCCATTTGATCCTGCAATCCCATTACTAGGCATCTACCCTGAGGAAAAAAGTCATTTTATCACAAGGACGTTTGTGCTAAACTGTTTACTGCAGCTCAATTTACAATCGCCAAAATGTGGAAACAGCCCAAATGCCCACCCACCCGGGAATGGATCAACAAGCTGTGGAATCCTATTCAGCCATTAAAAAAGATAGACTTTACATCTTTTGTAGTAACCTGGATGGAGAGGGAATGCATTCTTAGTAAAGTATCACAAGAATGGAGAAGCAAGAATCCAATATACTCCATTCTAATATGAAGGCAGCAGATGAGCTAATACAAGTGGGGGCGGGTAGGGGAATGAGCAAGTGTGGGGAGGAGGACGAGGGGGTCATGGTGCAGGGCACACCTCTTGGGGGCAAGACACAATTGTAAGAGGGATTTTACCTAACAAATGCAATCAGTGTAAATAATAAGTATGAGTTAAACACACAGACATACTACATACGTATGATCCATGCTCATCAATAGAGGTTCAGGTATTTTCATTTATAGAATAGTATGCTCTGTTACCTTTGGAAAAAATAAACTAGGACTATGTGCACTGACCAGGAAGAGCATCATGACACGTTACTGAGATTAAAAAGCAAAGCTCCGGCACATACAGGGATAGTGCATCCTTTTAATGTAAAGCACACGTCTGTCTCCATTGTACTTAGTGCTATACGTTTGGGTGGGAGATATGGAAGGGGATATTCCAGTTCTGAAGGACACTTTACCTTCCAGATTTCTGTATTGTTTTTCCATGTTCTTACTATAATTTTTTAAATTATCTTTAAAATATATTTCTTTGTAACTTTACAGTTTCTTTTTAAACGTTAGCACAATTCAGGATGAAAAGAAACCTGGTGTTAACAATGACAATTGACTTCCCAGGAAAAGGCCACTGGGAAGCAATGAGAAGAGCTTTATTTCAGTCCCTAGAGTAGCTAAAGATAGCACACAACGTTTTTTAATTTCCAGATTTATATTTAGATTTCCCTAAGTCAGTTGCTGATGAAATTACAACTTTAAAATATTGCCAAACGTTGTTCAATTTCTCTCAGGCAGCTGGTGCAGAACAAATAAAATTATTCCATAAAATGTAAATGGACTCAGCACACTGCACAACGTATTTAATCCTAATGTCTAATAATTTTCCTCTGACACTGGAAAATACAGAGACACACCGCAGAATGACTATTTTAAACTTTCCCTGTCCGGCTACTCAGTGTAATATCTGCCATTAACTGTCTCCACGGAACACCTCTGAGGTACGGGACATAGTTCCACAATTCACGTTTTATAGTGATGTACTCTGTATTATTGCAAGCAGACCACATGTCTCCTTCCAACTGTGCCCACTGATTGCGTTTGAAATGAAATTTGCTCTTCTAATTACAATCATGATATAGTTCTTTGAACAGGCCTTTGTCTTGGACTACATTGGAGTTGTATTTGGGCATTCCATTTCTAAAACAGTATAACTTCATGTGTAGATTTCCTTCTGTTGGTAAAGATTCTTAAGAGCAATGGAAAGAAAACTCCAGGCAAAATACTTTAGAGCAGTGGTTCTCAACCTTCCTAATGCCGCGGCCCCTTAATACAGTTCCTGTGAGCTGCGACGCACAGGTTGAGAACTGCTGCTTTAGAGCATCACCTGAGTATAAAGGTGATTTCTTAATGTATTCAAATGGCAGTTAAGTTCATTCTTGAACACGGGTTTATGTTCAAAAACATTATTAACGGATACTAGAGTTACTCTACAAGTCATACATAATACAAAGAGCAATTTAAATCTTAAAAATACACTAAATCTAAAAATGAAGTGAAAACAAGATAAAAATACATGATTACTTATCTATTCTTTAATCAATTAAGTGCTCCTAGAAGTCTAAGTCCTAAATTGCATATTTTTTTTTTTTTATTGTTGGGGATTCATTGAGGGTACAATAAGCCAGTTACACTGATTACAATTGTTAGGTAAAGTCCCTCTTGCAATCATGTCTTGCCCCCATAAAGTGTGACACACACTAAGGCCCCACCCCCCTCCCTCCATCCCTCTTTCTGCTTCCCCCCCATGACCTTAATTGTCATTAATTGTCCTCATACCAAGATTGAGTACATAGGATTCATGCTTCTCCATTCTTGTGATGCTTTACTAAGAATAATGTCTTCCACTTCCATCCAGGTTAATACAAAGGATGTAAAGTCTCCATTTTTTTTAATGGCTGAATAGTATTCCATGGTATACATATACCACAGCTTGTTAATCCATTCCTGGGTTGGTGGGCATTTAGGCTGTTTCCACATTTTGGTGATTGTAAATTGAGCTGCAATAAACAGTCTAGTACAAGTGTCCTTATGATAAAAGGATTTCTTTCCTTCTGAGTAGATGCCCAGTAATGGGATTGCAGGATCGAATGGGAGGTCTAGGTTGAGTGCTTTGAGGTTTCTCCATACTTCCTTCCAGAAAGGTTGTACTAGTTTGCAGTCCCACCAGCAATGTAAAAGTGTTCCCTTCTCTCCACATCCACGCCAGCATCTGCAGTTTTGAGATTTTGTGATATGGGCCATTCTCACTGGGGTTAGATGATATCTCAGGGATGTTTTGATTTGCATTTCTCTAATATATAGAGATGATGAACATTTTTTCATGTGTTTGTTAGCCATTCGTCTGTCGTCTTTAGAGAAAGTTCTATTCATGTCTCTTGCCCATTGATATAAGGGATTGTTGGCTTTTTTCATGTGGATTAATTTGAGTTCTCTATAGATCCTGGTTATCAAGCTTTTGTCTGATTGAAAATATGCAAATATCCTTTCCCATTGTGTGGGTTGTCTCTTTGCTTTGGTTATTGTCTCCTTAGCTGTACAGAAGCTTTTCAGTTTAATGAAGTCCCATTTGTTTATTTTTGTTGTTGTTGCAATTGCCATGGCAGTCCTCTTCATGAAGTCTTCCCCCAGGCCAATATCTTCCAGTGTTTTGCCTATGCTTTCTTTGAGGATTTTTATTGTTTCATGCCTTAAATTTAAGTCCTTTATCCATCTTGAATCAATTTTTGTGAGTGGGGAAAGGTGTGGGTCCAGTTTCAGTCTTTTACATGTAGACATCCAGTTCTCCCAACACCATTTATTGAATAGGGAGTTTTTCCCCCAAGGTAAGTTCTTGTTTGGTTTATCGAAGATTAGGTGGTTGTAAGATGTTAGTTTCATTTCTTGGTGTTCAATTCGATTCCAAGTGTCTATGTCTCTGTTTTTGTGCCAGTACCATGCTGTCTTGAGCACTATGGCTTTGTAGTACAGACTAAAATCTGGTATGCTGATGCCCCCAGCTTTATTTTTGTTACTAAGAACTGCCTTAGCTATACGGGGTTTTTTCTGGTTCCATACAAAACGCAGAATCATTTTTTCCAAATCTTGAAAGTACCATGTAGGTACTTTGATAGGAATGGCATTGAATAAGTAGATTGCTTTGGGAAGTATAGACATTTTAACAATGTTGATTTTTCCCATCCATGAGCATGGTATGTTCTTCCATTTGTTAATATCCTCTGCTATTTCCTTTCTGAGGAGTTCATAGTTTTCTTTATAGAGGTCCTTCACCTCCTTCGTTAGGTATATTCCTAGGTATTTCATTTTCTTTGAAACTATGGTGAAGGGAGTTGTGTCCTTAATTAGCTTCTCATCTTGACTGTTATTGGTGTATACAAAGGCTACTGACTTGTGGACATTGATTTTATATCCAGAAACATTACTGTATTTTTTGATGACTTCTGGGAGTCTTGTGGTTGAGTCTTTGGGGTTCTCTAAGTATAAGATCATGTAAATTGCATATTCTTATAACCTAATTATTCCAGAGACAATCACATTATTTTTCCATTATCAGTATCTTGCACGTGTGTAGCACTTTATGCTTTTCTAAGCAATTTATACCCTTTCCTTTCCATATCTTCATAATAACTTTTGAGTGAAAGTAGACTCATTACTAATTTGGACCAATCCTTCGTATCCTTTAAACTTTGGCCTAACCTACCTTCTACAAACAGCAAAGAGCATCCAGCAGTTTTCTAATTCTTGCCTTAATTTCTTCTTTTGGCAACAGGGTTAATTCTGGTAGGGACCCTTTGAGGACTCGTGCAGGATGTGCCTCAGACCTGCACATGTGAGTGAAGGGTGGCCTGGGGGGGTGTTAATTCCCCCAGGATGCTTAGGTTTGAGATTATCCAAATGTATCCGTGGTGGTATATACAACGAATCTCCCCATGGAATTCACATACGTTCATATTACACCAGTTTCAGCCTGAAGGACAGTAAAGGACTAAAGTATACCCTATAAAAAGAACTCAGTGAGCAAGAAGGATCAATAGAAAGAAAAGAATTTAAACTCTGGGAACACGGTAGAATGTATTTCCTATTATAGTGGTAGGTTACTTAAGAAATAAGCGATAAACATTAAAGAATTTGGGGGGGTGCAAAAGTATATTTTAAGAGCTGCTAAGTACTTCACAATTCATCTTAAAAAGAAAACCTGTCTGCCAGCCAACTCTAATTTATTGACTGTCTGCTGAGTCAAGCACATTGGACTTGACAATTTTGGGAGAAAGAGCCTCTATCAAAAAGGAACCTGCGATTTCTTTTTTTTCCTTTTTTTTTTGATTGTTGGGGATTCATTGAGGGTACAATAAGCCAGGTTACACTGATTGCAATTGTTAGGGAAAGTCCCTCTTGCAATCATGTCTTGCCCCCAGAAGGTGTGGCACACACCAAGGCCCCACCCCTCTCCCTCCTTCCCTCTCTCTGATTTTCCTTCCACCCCCACCCCCCACGACCTTAATTGTCATTAATTGTCCTCATATCAAAATTGAGTACATAGGATTCATGCTTCTCCATTTTTGTGATGCTTTACTAAGAATAATGTCTTCCACTTCCATCCAGGTTAATACGAAGGATGTAAAGTCTCCATTTTTTTTAATAGCTGAATAGTATTCCAGAGTATACATATACCACAGCTTGTTAATCCATTCCCGGGTTGGTGGGCATTTAGGCTGTTTCCACATTTTGGCGATTGTAAATTGAGCTGCAATGAACAGTCTAGTACAAGTGTCCTTATGATAAAAGGATTTTTTTCCTTCTGGGTAGATGCCCAGTAATGGGATTGCAGGATCAAATGGGAGGTCTGGCTTGAGTGCTTTGAGATTTCTCCATACTTCCTTCCAGAAAGGTTGTACTAGTTTGCAGTCCCACCAGCAGTGTAAAAGTGTTCCCTTCTCTCCACCTCCACACCAGCATTTGCAGTTTTGAGATTTTGTGATGTGGGCCATTCTCACTGGGGTTAGATGGTATCTCAGGGTTGTTTTGATTTGCATTTCTCTAATATATGGAGATTATGAACATTTTTTCATGTGTTTGTTAGCCATTCGTCCGTCATCTTTAGAGAAGGTTCTATTCATGTCTCTTGCCCATTGATATAAGGGATTGTTGGCTTTTTTCATGTGGATTAATTTGAGTTCTCTATAGATCCTAGTTATCAAGCTTTTGTCTGATTCAAAATATGCAAATATCCTTTCCCATTGTGTAGGTTGTCTCTTTGCTTTGGTTGTTGTCTCCTTAGCTGTACAGAAGCTTTTCAGTTTAATGAAGTCCCATTTGTTTATTTTTGTTGTTGCAATTGCCATGGCAGTCTTCTTCATGATGTCTTTCCACAGGCCAATATCTTCTAGTGTTTTTCCTATGCTTTGAGGATTTTTATTGTTTCATGCCTTAAATTTAAGTCCTTTATCCATCTTGAATCAATTTTTGTGAGTGGGGAAAGGTGTAGGTCCAGTTTCAGTCTTTTACATGTAGACATCCAGTTCTCCCAACACCATTTATTGAACAGGGAGTCTTTCCCCCAAAGTACGTTCTTGTTTGGTTTATTGAAGATTAGGTGGTTGTAAGATGTTAGTTTCATTTCTTGGTTTTCTATTCGATTCCAAGTGTCTATGTCTCTGTTTTTGCACCAGTACCATGCTGTCTTGACCACTATGGCTTTGTAGTACAGACTAAAATCTGGTATGCTGATGCCCCCAGCTTTATTTTTATTACTAAGAACTGCCTTAGCTATACGGGGTTTTTTCTGGTTCCATACAAAACGCAGAATCATTTTTTCCAAATCTTGAAAGTACAATGTTGGTATTTTGACAGGAATGGCATTGAATAGGTAGATTGCTTTGGGAAGGATAGACATTTTAACAATGTTGATTCTGCCCATCCATGAGCATGATGTGTTCTTCCATTTGTTAATATCCTCTGCTATTTCCTTTCTGAGGATTTCATGATTTTTTTATAGAGGTTCTTCACCTCCTTCGTTAGGTATATTCCTAGGTATTTCATTTTCTTTGAAACTATGGTGAAGGGAGTTGTGTCCTTAATTAGCTTCTCATCTTGACTGTTATTGGTGTATACAAAGGCTACTGACTTGTGGACATTGATTTTATATCCTGAAACATTGCTGTATTTTTTGATGACTTCTAGGGTCTTGTGGTTGAGTCTTTGGGATTCTCTAAGATCATGTCATCAGTAAAGAGGGAGAGTTTGACCTTCTGTGCTCCCATTTGGATTCCCTTTATTTCCTTGTCTTGCCTAATTGTATTGGCTAGAACTTCCAGCACTATGTTGAATAGTAAAGGTGACAGAGGACAACCTTGTCTGGTTCCAGTTCTAAGAGGAAAAGGTTACCCTGTGGGGTTTGAGGAACCTGCGATTTCAATCTGCAAACAAAACACATGAAATACTGGAAAGAGACGTTTTACAAATCCAATACACAAATAGGCATGGATCTTAAGACAAATTGATACTTATTTAGTATGTAAGCTTTCAGTTCTAAACAGCCTCGAGGGCAGTGATTTTCAACCTGTGTATCGCAAAAATTTTAAAAGATCATTATTTTTTAAAGAAATTCAAAGCACAGTAAGTATATTCTTTTTTTACTTTTTTAAATCAACATAATTTATGTGTGCTGCAGAAGTTTAACTATACCTTCAAGTGTTCTGGGAGATAAATAAGATTGAAAAACACTGTTCTAGAGAATGCTTTGCCAATATAAGATGTTTTAGAATTTTAACATCTGTCAAATTCTATGATTTTATACATTACCCTCCCCTCTCTATTTTACTTAACATACATACAAAAATAAAGGATTTCGAGATGAGCAGAGAGGAATCCTCAAGCTCCACTGAACTGAATGGGACAGCTGAGGGCAGCACCTTTCAGCTTTATTTATAGGGCACACACCCCTGACCTGGGACACACTGTTCAGGTTCATGTGCTGTGAGTGGACATGAGCTTTTGAAGTAGACCATAAGGAGACTAAAGCAAAGGGTGGACCTCTGTACCCACACCCAGGGTAAGTGTAACACTGATCTCCTGGTACGATGCTCCACCTGGCTCTCAGGGTGTCTCATCAGTGACCCTCTGTGAGGAGACTTTGGCTCTGAGAAAGACATACACAGAAATAAGATGGGAAATGAGTTCTGCAAATACTCAACAAGAAAGGGGCTGAATTCTGGGAAATTTTGAAGTAATTCAGGGACGATCACAAGGTATCCAGAGGTTAAAGAAGAAATCATGAGAACCCTTCAAAATTTGTTCCTGAGGAAGACCGAAGGGAGAAGGGCGTAATATTTTATTGCAGGCAAGGTTTCACTGCCCTTGGAGGGGAGTGACTGTGTGTTTGCTGATTTAGTATGTTAATTTACTGAGGTCCACCCTAGAATCCATCTTTCTTGTGGTAACATATCATTAACTTCTGACAGCTCCTCTTTGGCTCCAGGCACTTTAAAACAAAGTCAGAGTGAGTGCCCTTGCCAGCCAGGGAAAGGACAAAAGGAAGGAAGTCCCCCTCTCCTTCCTGCCAAGTGTCATTTCTTGCCATTTTTAGCCTTTGGCACTTTTGATCTGGAGAGGTTATTTAAATAAGAAAAGCATCTTTGAGTTGACAGTCTCATACTCCTGAATTCATAATTCTGCCTCAAGAATCCAAATTTGAGTCCTTCAAGAAATACAGCATTGAGGGAAAAAGTCCCAGGCTTAAACCAGAAGCATATAAATGAAATTTTACCCTTCTTACAAAGATTTAAGATTGTTCTGGAAAACCAATACCTCAGACACGCCAATGCCAGTCAGTCATGTGGCAAAATGGCCATGCAGAGGGCACAGCACTCAGGACGTGAGGACTCGATCGTATGACCAACTGAACGTGGAGACTGACGTTTACAGATTACTCAGGACAATTCCTCTGGGATTCTTCACATGACAAATCTTTAATAAATGTATCCTCTAATTGATATTTAATCTGATATCGTATTCATGTGTAGCACCAAGCATGCCAGGGCATGAAAATATAGCTCAAATCCCTCTTCCTGTATCATGGCGTCCCTAAAAGCAGATGGGCACCTTTCCATATAAAAACTAACTCACCTCCCTCTTCCAGATCTCTACTTTCTAACTGTGGGAAGACATAATTTAGCCACGGTATGAAATATTGTTTGGCCATGTGGTCCATTTTCCTTATTTGGATCAAAATCTACATTCAAAGTCTGACAGATTAAAAAATGTATTTCTTTACAGTCTAAAGAAAAGTTGAGGTTATTTTCCTACTACCAAAGTGGTGATGATGAATTCTTTGCCCCTCAGTTGTCACATATATTCCCATGGAAAGGTTAAGGGATTCCGGGGAATAGGTTATACTAGATCCACGGTCTTTCTCTAATTTTTTGTACAGTACACATACACAAACATCTAAGTTCTCATGTGAGATGGCAACAAAAAGTGGTTTAACAGCAGACTTTTTCATAAATCTGTCGAGAAAACAAGCAGTGCTCAGCCAAAGCAGTCTGGCTAAATTCTGTGATGGTTTACATTTGCAGCAGTTACAGAAAGAAGAAAGTGTTTCACAGTCTATACACTTGAGTTCTATAGAAAAAAATGCAAAGTAATAGTCGTTAAAGAAATGTGTTTCATATTTTCAAAAATGACAGTTAATTACTGATAAAATTTTCTTCCATTTCTGAATCTTGAGCTATAAAGCTTGGGGAAATACTAACTTCCATGAATGCTATCCAAATATATTCTGGAAAGTTCCATGCAGAATGCTAACTGAAAATGCCATTGGGAATTCGGGAAGCCACGGGGACAAACTGTTGTAAATGAATTATAAAACACTCATGAGTTATGAATCAAAAATCTCCATAGCTCTGACAGTAGAGCAGCCCCTCAGGGACCCGACCAAAACAGATAAAATGTTCCCTGGCTGGCAAACACTATTTGTATAGGAGCAGTGCCAGGACCCCCACTGGGCCTCCCTCGGCTTCTGCTCTGCAGCCACCTGTCCGGTGGCTTTATGGTGCCCCTGCAGAAAGTTGGGGTGGCCAGGCTGGCAGGGAAGCTGCAGATCAATGCTGGGGACACAAGGTTGAGAAGCGCCTTCATAACCAGGGTGAGATTCAGGCCTCCCTGTATGTGCAGTGGACATGGAGAGAAAGGCGATCCTTTCTTCATGGGAGCTGGATCTGCCTCGGTAGGATGGAACCCAAGGAGGATCCTCGCCCCCAAATCATTTTCCCTTTCGGCTTTCTTTGATTCCTGACATCCTATCATCATAGCTTCAGTCTTTGGCTAATGTCAGCTCCTCCCCTAACAAAAGGCAAATATTTTGAGGAAGAGTAATGGACTCAGTAACGTTCAGTCTTAGTGTGGACAAGTTGAGAAGACTTTTACCTATAAGGCACCCGCAGTGCAGAGGAGCAGTGAGGCACCAGGGAAACTCCTCAGAATGGGACACCAAGAGTGACAGCAGAGACAAGGACAGACAGGGCTTATCTACTCTGCAACTGCACGTAGAGAAAACGCCAAGACCTGTGCTGCTTGAGCCTGTGGGACTCTTCTGGCTGCCTCAAGATCTCCCACCAAAGCTGGTGTGAGGCCGACTTACCCCGCAGACTGCACTTGCTGCATTACCCAAGGATAAAGAACACGTTCAACAGCTCGCAGTGTGCGTACACCGTTGAAAAACTTCTCCCATTCAGATAAGAATAACCGCGTAGGTTGCAAAAGCAGCTTCTCAGAATTAAAGCTCTTGCTACCTTCCTCGTCCCACCTCGGCCGTGTTTCACGTTCAGACCTCCAGGATCACTCTCAGCCACTTCAGTGTCTCTGACTGGTCACCTGTTTGCCTCGTCACTGGTTTATGAGCAACTAGCAGGGCAGGACAGAAGATTTTTCACAGATGAGGGTTTTCCTGTCACCTCGTCTAACACAGGCACACCAGAAGGGAAGGGTGGGGACTGGGTGCTTTAAGGCCAGCTTGATATTCTGTGAGTGATAATTCTACACAACCTCAAAGAATTTTTCTTGTGGACCACGCCCACAATGTTTCCTCCTTTCATCCTGACCTCTGCCTCTCTTCTGCCACAAAAGCACATAAATGTCACACTATTATACTTCCTGAGCATCTTATTTTATGCCTCAGGAAACCACTTGCAAGACTGCTGATCTGGACAGAGCTGGAGCCTGTTGTACCTACTTATAATGTGTTTCCAAATATTTTTGTATAATTTTGAACCTGACTAAAATAGATCTTCTTCCCAGAAAAAACACACACAGACATCTCATGTCTTGTCTTAGGGATCCAGGTCTGAAGCTCATGGACGGGTCACCGTGAATCCTTACTAGACTTAGATCCACTCACGGGAGAGGCATTGGGGCAGGGCTTCAGTTTCTCTGCAAGATTTGGTGACTGGGCTTGATCAGTGTTTCTGCAGGGTGGTTCCCCAACAGGGTGGCCTGGGGAGAGGGGAAGAACTCCTTTAGGGGAAGCAGATTCATGGGCCCTGCACCATATTTAGTAAATCAAGTTTTTTAAAGAGAGACTCTCTGACTCTCCGCTTTTTAAGCCTGCACTGTATTATAACAGACTCACTAACAGGTGAGAAACACCAGATTCCACCCCCTAGAGATTCTGATTTTATAACATCTGGGCATGTGCATTTTTATAATGCTTTTAATGAATTTTAATATTTAGGGTTGCATAAGACTCTCCACAACATTAGTCCTCCACATTTCCAAGACTCAATTTGGCAAGGAAATATTTTTAATTCTTATAAAACCTTGACTACATACCATGACATTCCTGCCTGGCCTGTCAACCTTCAGTGCCACAGGCTTTAAGGCTGCCAGTCTGCTCAGCCTCAGGAAGGCTGAGCTTGCCCTTGAAGCAAACCAGCTGACCTTGAATAGCTCTGATGCCAGAGCGCACCTGGAACCCTCCCCCAGCCGTGTGTGTGCAATCAAGCTGGTCTCAGCAAGCTGTGTGCAAACAGGGCACACAGTGACCCGTGGGAGAGCACAGTGATTTCCTCTTGACCGTTCTCAGGCTGGTCAGAACACTGATCTGCAAGTGAAATGTTAAGTCCTGGAGAACTGCAGCAAAATGTAGCAGAAGGCAAAGGAAATGGGCACGGCCGGCAGTGTTGCAGAACCGCGCGCAGGGCTGGGAAGGCTGCCTTATTTTAGCAAGAGGAAAGTGGGATACATAATTTTGTGAAAAAGCTACAATTTCAGCAGTGAATGCACCTGTTTGGATAAATACGTATTATAAGGAGATACATTTTAAAGTTTGAGTAAATAGTTCATGGGCCTTCTAGAGAAAGATGTCTTTTCCCAAGTCCCACTCCAACGCCAACAGATGACACCCAGATAAGCAGGGTGACAGCCTTTCAACCAAGTCTGTCATCGGCTGTGTCAGACACCGTGCTAGATGGGCAGAAGCAGACATGTCCCTGGTCTCATGGTGCTTACAGTCTGCGGGGACACAGACATTAACAAGATTCTTCGAGGATATACAACGAAAGAACCTCAACAGCCTGGGGAGGGCCGAGAGAGTTTCTCTGCAAAAGTGATATGTAAGCCGAGACCTAAACAATGATCAGGAGGTTCACAAGCACAGGGATGAGGAGTAAGAGACTGACGCAGGCAGGAAAAACAGCATATGACTTTTCAAAAATGTGGATCTCTTAGAGCCATGCTAAATAAAAGTGGCACTCTAGAGGAGGAAAGAAGTCAAGATTGATTCCTGCTGAGGGTTTTACACCAGCCCTTGGGTCTATCCAGGGTCTCAAGGAAAGGATACATATGCCTGACATTTGCCCACAAGCAGCTAGTCACTTTCTACTTGTGGAGGGGAAGTTTCTAAATTTCTTTTCATTAAAATGGATTTATTACAAAGAATCTGCATTTAAAACAACGTGAGGCCCAACAAGCCGCTGACTTCCCAGGCAGCCTCTGTGTCTTTGGCTTTTTCTCTCTCTCACCTGCTCACGCTGTTGCCTTCCTTCACAGTAGGCAGCTGTGGAGCCACAGCCCTCCGTCCGCTCACACTTCTCTCTGGTGTTGACCTTACACCATTTTGACTTTTTGCTATAACACAATCATAACACTTTGGGAAGTCTTGTACTAGTCACTTTGTAAAAGTCAGAAAAGATGTTCTTTTATGAAGGGGACTGTGGGCTAAAAAAGCATCAGTTGATTTATAGCAACTAATTCAAAATCATTCATCTTGAGTTGTAAAATTCATGCCTCCAAAGTTAGTGCAATAAAACTAAGCTCTTTTAAGAAATGTGTGGAAGTTGCATCCGTATAAGAAAGTGGTGCTTCCAAAGGCAGCAGGCGCCCAATGGTCTCCTCATTCCAAGTCCCACTTCATCATTCTCCTCTGAGGACAACGGTCTTGTTACACGTAGAAAGATGCAGACAGCAGAGAAGGAAAAGACTCAAATGTATGGTGTGGCCTAATACTTCCCACTGGGAAAGTCTCAGTTCCAAAAGATGAAATGTGGGTAATCCTGAGAGAGCATTTACATTTCCAGGGATTTTTCCCACCTACCTGGGAGAAGGGCCAGAGAAATTAAAACTAATGTGATTCACCCATGTAGGTATGCTGCCTGAACTCTCTAGAAAGTATACTTCTGGGTTTTTTGCTTGCTTATTTTGTTCTGGTTTGCTTTTTTTTTTTTTTTTTTTTTTTGAGACAGTCTCACTTTGTCACCCTCGGTAGAGTCAAGCTCACAGCAACCTCAAACTCTTGAGCTTAAGCAATTCTCTTGCCTCAGTCTCCCAAGTAGCTGAGACTACAGGCGCCCACCACAGTGCCTGGCTATTTTTAGAAATGAGGTCTCGCTCTGACTCAGGCTGGTCTCAAACCTGTGAGCTTAGGCAATCCACCTTCCTCAGCCTCCCTAAAAAGCATATGTTTAACAACTATTTATCAACTATTCACTGTGTGCCAGGTACTATATACTTGGTACTTGTATAAATTCATTTAATCTTAGAACACACACACAGTAGACATGATTGCCATTGTTTTGCAGGTGTGTCTTTGTACATTCTTAGTAATCCTTTGCTCTCCAGCAAAATCTACAGTTTCATAACTACTTTATGTAGGCAAGTTTTAGGAATTCAGGACTAACAAAAATAAGAAATGAAATGAAACTAGGTTTAAGGAGGGACATTGAATATGTGCTTTAAGATTCCTTTACAGTTGACCTTTGAACAGCATGGGGTTAGGGGTGCCAATCCCTGTGCAGTGAAAATCTGTGTAACCTCTGACACCCCCAGTACTGAACTACTAATAGCCTAGTGTTTACAAGAAGCCTTGCCAACAGCATAAACAGTCAATAACACACATTTTCATGTGCTATAGTTATTCCACACTGTATTCTCACAATAAAGTAAGAGAAAAGAAAATGTTACTAAAATCTGTAAGGAAGACAAAATATATTTACCCTTCATTAAGTGGAAGCCGACTATCTTCACACTGAGAAGGCGGGGGGAGGAGGGAGAGGTTGGTCTTGCTGTCTGGGGGAGGCGGGCAGAGGGGGAAGAAAGTCCACGTCAGTGAACCTGCACAATTCAAACATGGTGGCGTTCAGGGGCCACCTGCATTTGTTAGAGATGAATTAAAAATTTTGAGTTTCTTGATGCCCAATGCAAAGAAATAAAGGCAACCATCTACACAAGTTAGTATCCTTAAAACAAATTACAGGAAGAATCAAAACAATGCCTATGTTGGGCGTTATTAAATAATCAAAGAACTATTTGCCTCTCAACCCAGACTGATAATCAGAATCCTTCTCAATATAGTATTCCAAGGCAGCCACCAATTAATCAAAGTTAAGATATGAGATGAATCCTGTTCATGAACTTTGGTCTAAATCCAAGGTGCAAACTGGAGCCCAAATGCCTGTTTTTGTAAATAAAGTTTTATTGGAACACAGCCCTGCCCATTTGTTCACATATCATCTGTGGTTGCTTTTCTACTACATTGGGAGAGTTGAGCAGTTGAGACGGAGACTGCCTGGTACACAAAGCCTAAATATTTACAACATGGCTCTTTAAAGAAAAATTTTGCCAAACCCTGGTATAGATAAATGGCCAAACTAAACAAAACTAGCACATATGCATACATATTAATATTATTTAGTTTGCATTTATTATATGCCTTCATGTATAAATGCAATATATTAGGTTCCAGGTATACAAAAGTTAAGCTGTCCATAGTCCTACCTTGAAATAGCCCACAAGCTAGTTACAGAGATGACTATTTGAAGAGATAATTACAAATCAATTTGATGTACAATTTACTATGTGAACCAAACAGAGTGATTTAAAAATTCTAACCCTCCAAAGGTGTTCCTTAAGCATTTTATTCTTTTCCATTTGACCATCCAACCTAAAAAGTTAGAGGGAGTCTCATAAATTACAGTCTGGTACCAATTCTCAGAGGAAATGGATGGCTAAAAATGCAGTCAGGTGCTATAAAAGGCAACTGCTTTACTTGATGTAAGATAAAAAATGAAAATTGTATTAAGCATTCTAAAAACAATAGGCAAAAAACTAACTTAAGCAACCTTAGATTCTCAAAACTGTCATTTGTTAGGAACTACCTAATCACAAGAAATTTTAAAAGGTTCCAGAGGGACATGTAAAGTTTGAATTAGGATTCAGGGACACCATAAATCCATAATTATAGTGAGTCACAGCTGCTCCGACCTTAGAATAATGAATTACTTAGTGAAGGCTGGTGCCTCCGAAATGGCAAGAAAAATTTCCACTCTAGAGCAGTGTCCTCTCCTTATGTCCTATACACAGACAGGCCTATCCAAGAGGGATCCACCCAAAGAGTTATTGTTGCAACAATTTCCACATGTCATAAATCATGGTGGAAATGACTAGAAAATATTATAAACTTTGCCATCTACAGTATAGTCAACTATTAATTTCTTTTTATTCCCCAAGGTAGTACCTGTGATCCTTCTCCAAACTTGTTTTGGAGAAGACTTAGGTGCCATAGGATAAAGAAGCCATTAAATAAGTCAAATTGACTTACGAGATACGATGGACCAGATTTTCTTTTTAACACAAGTCATATGTCCACATTCAAGCAGTTAGTTAAATAGCAGAGGTTACGAGAACTTTACAAGACAGGTGGCTGATTCTATTTGAAATCTTTCCTTTAAGAAAAGCACAAGACAAAATTGTATATATAACACGTTTTAATGACTTCGTTCCTAAACACTAGGTACATTCTCAGTCCTTTCCAGTTCAATTAAATAGAAAAGTTTGGATACACGTATGTGTGTGTCTTATGTAATTTTTCAAATGAAAATGCTACGAATGATAGTTCTGTTCCACAATAACCTCATTTACCGAGTGCCATTAGTGAATGAAGAGTTCCACAGAAGGGAGTGTTTCATTTAACTCAATTTTATTATTCTCAATGATAAATTATTGTAACCACTTTTGATGAAAATGTTCATAAAAGTATATGAAACATACTCTACAGCTTTTAAAAATGAATGCACGGAAGAAAATCCAGCATTTCCTTGATTGACTGAAGGCCATCTTCAGCGCGTGAAAGGGGGGGTGTAGCATGTATGTTTTCTGTATGTGAGTTTGGTTCCCACATCAAATCAAATCATGCTGGTCACTGAGTCCTCCACAGGGTCCTCCACGGCTGCTAAGAGGCTGTTCGTGCACCATCGTCCAGCCTCAAGACTGAAAGTGCAGCTTCTAGTTGGAGGAAGGTGCATGGGCTTTGTGACCACTTCCCTTAGTCCTTTTGTGCTCACTTTGTGGTCATTACAATGGTCCAGGTAACCTAAATGGGGGGGGGGGCTCTCTCTTTCAGACAAATGAAGTGTACAAAATATAGAAATGTGGATATTGGATGAATTTGAATTAAAAAACATGTAATATTTTAGGACAAACTTTTTATCAAACTATCAATTTCTCTTCAGATTCATATACTCTAAGAAAATTCATCAAATGGCATGAACAAAACTGGTCACTTTACAATGATGATGCACACGGATGGGTTGATGAACATGAGGAATTCTAAATAGAGTGGGTATAATGTCTCCTCTGAAAAGTTACATAGTAGCTTTACATTATCACCTAAATATTCCTCATCTGGACCAAGACTGTCTCGTTTCTGGTTCTTTAGCACTTTGTACAACATTAGGCATTAGGTAGATTCTTGAAAGCTTGGGAAATGAATCATAAAACTTCAATGTCATAGAAACATTTCAAAAATTAAATATCCAAACCTTTAATCCATTTACCTTAAACCACAGGAGTTACTATACAAGTAGTATATTGGTCAGATTAATGGTACATTCATAATTGACCAACTTCTTAATTAAGAAACCAAAGAACAGGAATGAAAAGAAAGTGACCAAGGGAGTTTTTGCTGACTGTGCTCCTGGAAGCTACCAGGAAACAGTGAAAGCTCCAGTATCAATGAACAGTAATAGTCTCAATCTCCATATGGTACTGGTCAGGCCTGCGTACACTACAGGTGTGTAATTAGCCTTTTCTCCACCAGATGGCGCCCATGAATCAAGTGAAATGGCTAACTTCCGTGACATTCAAGAGGGGAAATGAATAAATGTCATAAGGAATGGCTGTCCTCTTGTCTACTACACGAGCGACTGTGGAAATTCACAGCCATGAAAAAGCCATGAAAAGAAGATCAGGAAAAACCACGCCTGATAATTCATTCTTTCAACATTTGAGTGTTTACAGTGCTCCAAGCATTGTGCTGAATACAGAGCGAAAAGAGTCCTTGCCCTCTAAGAGCTTATGATTTAAGGACACAACTTGTAAAGAAATTACTACAAAGAACACAATAAACTATCTAATTGAGAAGCCTTAGAAGCCCCATGTCACAAGGCACATATGAGCTGAATCTGAGTTGCTGACAGAACAATGGGCCGCCAGCAATCCAGGCAAAGAGCAAATCCGCATAAAGACAGAGGCGTGAAAAGCCAGGCTGTGTGGGAGCCTAAAACTAGGTCACAGGGCTAGAGGGTTACAGGGCTGGAGTGGGGGGAGAGTGAGTGCGGGGGGAGAGAAGGCAAAGGTTGAGAAATGGCAGAAGAAGTAACAGCAGGCTGGAAGCAGGTTAGGATACTTAGGAATCTTAATTCTCTAGTATTAAATAGTAATAGCGAATATTTACTAAACTTTGTATATGTTGAATGTAGGCTACTTAAATGTATTACTTATTCTTCATTACAACTCTAAGACAGCACATGCTATTTCTGACCCCATTTTTCAGAGCCTTGCCAATGCTCTGTCGTTGGAGTGTCACCATGGACCTGCTTTAATAACAAAGTGTCTCCCCAACACCTACCTGCTTCAAAAACCTTTAGAAGTGGGCTAGGCGTGCTTTCTTTGGGCAATTCGTTCTATTCCATAGTAAACCATGGGGCAATAATTATTCCAGCTTCTGGAAGGGGTCCTGAACGAGCCTAGGAGCCCTGGGTTCCTGCTCACTTGCTAGGGCTTTGGGCTCCTGAACCTTGATGGTCCTTGGTCCCTTCATCTGTAAAACAGGGAAGTGGGATGAAGGGGCTGGATTGGATGATCTTCAAAATCCCTTTCTGTCTTAAATTTCACTCTGTAAATTTCATTTCCCTCTACCATAATGAGTATTTAAGGTAGGTTGCAAAGAGAATCTGCAAACCTATATAACCTGGAAATCCTGAGAATTAACCATAATATTGATCGACTAATAGCAGAGGAAAAACAATAGTTTGTTATTAACAGGTTGTTAATGCGACTGTTTTGCAACTATTACAAGTGGTAATCTTTCAAAGTCAAATTGCTTGAGCCTAATGAACAGAAGGCATGTTGATTATCCAGAAGGTAAAAAATATGGTCACATTTTCATGTATTATTAGAACAGAAGTTTCTCCTAAACCTCTGTTGGCTTTAGTGACTTCATAGCCATCCATTGGCAGCATAAAGCCATTACTGAATTAACAGAACCAGCTAAGAAATCAGATGGCTTCAAATTCCTTCTGTCACATTAGTGACAATGAATGAATCCATTTATTAAATAACAGCAATTCTCTCACTGAGCCTTAACTAAGGCAGCAGAAATGAGATGGTGTGACAGATTTTCAACATTACAAGAGTGTAGTAATGAAAAGTCATGATAGAAGAATGAAGCAGGAAAAACACTTGCATGGAATTCTTGCCAAGAATTTAAAAACATGTAGTATTTCAGGACAAGCACTTTCCATGTATATCAGTCTTTTAGAGAATATTTAAATATCACTAAACTAAAACCACACACTAAGTTTTATGTAGACCATATTTGCCAAAAGTGATGTTGAACAATAATTTAAATATTAAAATACACACACTTATGAAACTGTGGCACAATAGTTTCTAACATTCAGTGACTTTTCATGCTAATTCACTGCACTCTGGGACAGGAAATATTGGGGACCTGGATAAATACAGACTCAAAAGTACAAAGTGTTGAAATGCTTTATCCAGACAATAGGCATTTTACTCCTGTTGTGTTAAAGATTTCTCTTGTATTTCCATCATTAAATGAAATGGAAGATAAATGAGAAGAGTTGTAATTCAAAAATGACAATGTAATGAATTTAAATTATTTAACTAGCTCCTGGGAAATGTATGGTATTCAAATTTATTCATAGAGTTTTCTTTTAATCCTGAGAGACTATGTAAATACTCAGATCATTTCCTTTTTTTTTTTTTAATTTTTTTATAGACTGAGTCTCACTTTGTCGCCCTCAGTAGAGTGCCATAGCATCACAGCTCACAGCAACCTCCAGCTCTTGGGCTTGGGCGATTCTCTTGCCTCAGCCTCCTGAGTAGCTGGGACTACAGGCTCCCACCACAACACCCAGCCAATACTCAGATCATTTCAAACAAAAAAATTGCAGCTACTAGTAGAGGTAAAAAAAAAAAAAAATGAACTGAAATATTTTAGTGAGTATAATAAAAATAAGTATTAGCAAGTGCTAATACTTAACATTTTAGTGTAGGTCAGGCACTGAGCTATGTATACAACATACTTTTATTATCTCAGTTAAACTAAAAATTAGAGGAGAAAGAAACCTACTTGCCAGCATAAAATTGACACTAGCTTCATTTTCTCAAGTGAAATTCATTTCCCTTTAGAGTTATCCTACCACACACTGCATGATTATTAATACATATGGGACTCTACCTATGTGAAGTTATGAAAAACAAAGGGATTTAAAGGTCATGGTCAACATGAGAGTCATAATGGCAACAGATTAAAGTCTCCTAAAAAGAAAATATAACAGGATTTATCAAATCCATTTGGAAAACATAACTCTCACAACTATTTTTAATGCTCCGTATGTAAGGCTGCTTTGCATCACGATGTTTCTGCCATTACTTGATATAATTACACAAGCAAAATATGATAAACATTTCTGCTGATGTCGAAACCCTATTTCAAAACATACCCTTGGGAATATTATATAGCTGAGAAACTCTTTTTATTTACAACTGTTTAGAGACACTATTACAGAACTTCATGTGAATGTCATTAGAGAGATACCAGGGGCTGAGTGAGCCTTGTACCATTAAAATGTCAAGAAATTCAACTTTAAATTCTCTCCCAATTTTCCACACGACATTCAAAGTTGTGAAAGAGGAGGTGGGAGGTGGCGGAACCCAAACAGATCACCTGGATCAAGGCCCCACTTCAAAGCTCTTCAAAGGGAGATTTGAGCCAGGTGAAATTTGGAGATTTGGCAATAATCTAAGTGTTTCTCCTGCAGCACCTGCCCACAACCAGACGCCGGCCTGGAGAGCCAAGGTGGTGTGAGGACACAGCGGCTGGCACTGCAAGGTTTACTGGGACATCGAGATGTTTTCTTGATATATATATATTTTTTTACAATGCATAGTATAATAAAACAAGAACCATTCAAAAGGAAAGTGCATTCTTTAGGAGTAGATTTCATATAACAGTCTGATGTCATTTTCCAGCAGTGGAGCAGCTAGTAATTAAATATCAATGCATTAACAACCTGGCTGACTCAGTGAGCTTTCATTTGGTACAATTAGGACTCCATCACTGCAGCTCTTTCTCCCATTGGGTTCCTGAAGTGCACAAATTCGGGCCCCAGGGCAAGTCAGTGGGAAAAAAACAAAGGGGAGTTGGAGCATCACTGTTTCCACACCCCTAGGGCAGTGGGCTGGACACGGGCTACCTCCATGTTTCCTGAGGGCTCTCCTGCACCGCAGCACCCCTGGACCCTCAAACTCTTACTGATGCGTCACTACTCTGACCATGGTAAACCCAACACAAGAAAGAGGCGTGTACATCCCCAGACAGACGTATGCACCCAGTCATTCTCATAGCCTCTTGCCCTCCAGAAAGGTTACCCTGGCTGTTGCAAATTATGCCATTCTCTAAAGAACACAGAGTTGGAGATTAGATTAATAGACCAGAATGAAAACTACATCCTTCGGGATGAAAGAATTAGATGACTGCCAATATAAAGTTCACAGGAGTCATTACTTATAATTGAAAAGAGTTGAACAGTCTCTGACTACACGTTTGGTCCTTGAAGTTACCTGGATGGTCCCAAGCAGCTCAGCCTTCAGAGAGCAATACCCAGGTCTTCACTCAGGCCTGGGTTATATGGACTGTGACTTACCTTTACGTTTTGGGGCTTGAAAGTTTTGATCTTCAGATAACTACGTGTTATCCTTATATAGAAATAATATAATAGGAAAAATACCATATAGCCATTAAAAATGTTGATATGAAAGTTTTAAAGACGTCAAAGCTTTTATTGGTAACTGAGTATATTGGTTACCAAGCTGTCCTATGTACTATGCAATACCACATAGGTGCTACGTATCAGCACTCAGAACCACCGATAAGCATTCTCTCGAGGCCGAGGAATAACATGAGAAATTTTTTTTCTAAGTTTTTTTTATATTTTTCAGAATTGATGCAACAAATATACATTACTTTCATAATAACAATGTTGGATGCCCCATGATCGCATTAATGTACACAGCTGTGATTTAAAATTAATTAAAAAAAATAAAAAAAATCTAAAAAAAAAAAAAAAAACAATGTTGGCTGGAGAAAATGGCAAAAGGGAAAGAAAAAAATAAAAGATGGTACCACCTCTTTCTCCCAGAAAAGAGCGAGAGAACATGAAATACATGATCTTCTCTTAAATTTGCCACTTAGGGGTAAACATTAACCTTCCTCCTTTCCCATTATTTGACTTTTGTCACAGCAGGAAACCTACAAAAAAGTATTTGGGCTGGGGAGGAGCAGGGAAGGCATAGAAAATCAAAACCTAAAAATAAAAGACGCAGCAAGAAGTTGTTTTACGTGAACATCAGCACAGCAGAGGAAGCAGGAGGCATTCATTTTGAACACAGCTTAATGGTTTCCACTTTTTCAAAAATTGATCTAGATGTATTATTTTTCACATCCTCAACTTGTCAACTTAAAATGAATAATGTGTGAAAGTTGAAAACATTTGCTCTTGTTACCCTCTAGCTTTAACAGGAGAAAGGAGGCAAATTCCCTGGAGAAACAGGATTAATGACATATGGTAATTACACTATTAGGTTGAAATACCCATAGTAGCATAAACCTCCATTAAACACACTCTTCAAGGGGCACTTCTGTGAAAGATAAATTCAGTCGTTTTAAATTCATAAACAGAAAGCTACGTATGTATCAAAACCCTTTCTTATGAGGGACTTTACCTAACAATTGCAATCAGTGTAACTGGCTTATTGTACCCTCAATGAATCCCCAACAATAAAAAAAAAAAAAAAAGTTAAAAAAATAAAAAATAAAAAAAATAAAAGAATACTAGGTCAGAAAAAAAAAAACAAAAAAAAAACCCTTTCTTATGTAATGTGATTGTCTGAAGTCATTGGTTCCACCATTTCTTGCGAGTGGAATACAGGACAGTAAATCAGTCTGGGCACACTGGCAAAGCACCACAACCACAAGAACCTACACTGAGTGTGTGGACGTGTGTGTGTACAGAGTCCAGGCTGCCTCAACTAAAAGGGAGAAAAATGCTAGCTCCAGGCTTGGCGCCTGTGGTTCAAGCGGCTAAGGCGCCAGCCACATACACCTGAGCTGGTGGGTTCGAATCCAGCCCAGGCCTGCCAAACAACAATGACAGCTGCAACCAAAAAAACAGCCAGGTGTTGTGGCGGGCACCTGTAGTCCCAGCTACTTGGGAGGCAGAGGCAAGAGAATTGCTTGAGCCCAGGAGTTTGAGGTTGCTATGAGCTGTGAGGCTCTGTCTCACAAAAAAAAAAAAAAAAAAAAAATGCTAGCTCTTATTTTTCATTCCAATGTTTGTACCCTACTGTCTTGATTATCATCCTTTATACATTTAGCTGGGTGAGCAGCACAAATTGGAAGCTGTATCTTGTGAATAATTCCACCTTAACTAAGTAATAAACCATGCCTGAACCAGACATGCTACCAAGTCACACTGACTGCCTATGTAAAGCTTTTGCAAATGTTTGCTGCTTCAAGACGTACAACCCCATTTTATTCTCTGTTCTGTCTCATTTAGTCCTTGTATCTTTGTAAGCCAAAGGAAGTTATTAATACATTCCCCACAACTGGGTAGCACTTCGCAGCTTACAAAGCTCTTTTTTAAAATGGTTGATAATGGGAAATTTCAACAGAGATACCAAGATATGGTTGTGAAACTCCAACTTTTGAGGAGTGCAAAATTATAAAAGAAACATTTTGCAACCCACTTTGTGATTCTAAAAAGCCCTCACTCACACTCAAAAGGAAAAGTCAAAGTCTGGAAATTCAAAGAGAATTTCTGGGGAAGGTTCTTTGGGAGAGCACAGAGTGCCCCTTCTCATGCGTAACACAGGGAGGAGAGAAGGTGATTCGGGCAAGTCAGGAGACGGGCTTCAAAAGGCCCGTCGGGGGAGCCTGCCAGGTTCCCCTGTAGTCAAGAGTATCTGCCTGACTCCTGCCTGGAAAAGCTAACGCAGCAAGAGTTGCAGGAGAGGTGAGAAGGCGAGGGGGCTGTGCACCCAGCACTTGTCCGCCCGAGGGCCTGAGTACGTGTGTGGGTACTCGTGAGCCCCACGGGGGAGAGAGCTGGTCTGAAGACACCTGGATCCTGCCTGATAGGACCATGGACAGGGGTGAAAGGCTCCCACAAGAGTCTTTATGGAACAGACTGCTGACAACCAGGAGGTGAGGAGAATGCGCTGACTATAAAGGAAGGCAGGTGGGGCTGAAGTGACCATGAGAGAGTTGGCTTGAAGCACCTGGCACATCAGCCAAGCGAGCTCGTTCCTGCCCGTCTCCTTTCCCCTCTCTCTTTTTCTTTCTTTTCCAGTTTAGACTCTGGAAGCAGGATCAGAAACTATGGCTGTCAAGTGGAAACTGAAGGTAGTTTCCAACTGTCAAGGCCTTAGCTGGGGAAGGGAAGCAAAGAGAGGATTGAAATGAAGCTTCAAAATTTGGCCACTTCACTCTATTTGCAACTAAAAGCCCCTATAGTAAAGTGTAGTCCTTAAAATTATCAGAAAACTCACGGACTGCCCACGCTTTCATCCTGGGGTGGGGAAGAATTCATCCATACCTTCTAACTGGGACGGTGAGACACACAGTCTGATTAGACCCCACGACCCTCGTCTGTTCAATTTACTGGTTATAAGGTGAGTTGAAACTCTCAGTAAGCAGGTCACTGAAACCCGACAAACTGCCTTATCCCCTGAAAGAGACTTCGGAGGTTCAAAGCGAACTTCAGTAAAACTAGTTAGGTTTGCCTCAAAGCCAACTGAAACGGGATCTTAGGCCCCAGCTGCCTTAGACCTGCTTGTCTAGTCCACCCAGACTGCTGCAACACAGCACCACAGACAGCATACGTTATAAAGCTCAGAACTGTATTTCCTCCCGGTTTTGGAGGTTGGGAAGTCCACTACCAAGGCACTGGCAGGTTCACTATCTGGTGCCACCGTCTAGTGTCCTCACATGGCAGAAGGGACAGAAGAGCACAAGGGACCCTGCCAGCTCCCTCTTGCCCTTTTACAGGGTCATGAGTCCCATTCGTGACTGTCAGATCCTAAAGGCCTCAACACTGTCACATCAGGGATGGTTTCAACACGAATCTGGGAGGGGGCACAGACCCTGAAACCCAGCACCACTGCTCTTCACGCATCACTGTCCTCCCCAACAGTGGCAGTTGGGACCCAGGGATTGGCACTAGCAGCTCCAAGCTCTGATCTGTGCAATAACACCACACTAGAGCCATGGAAGACGCCTTAGGAAGGCACTAACTGTCCCCACTTCAGTCACGTCTCTACCTCCTAGCCCAGTCACTCTGTTCAGACAGAGTGAGGTACCAGGCCATATGCCCTGTGGTCAGGATGGGTGTGTGGTCTGTTACTACAAGTATAGAAGGGTGCCGCGAAGATTTAATATTGAATCTCACAACTTGCATCCATTGTCTCATTTTATACTTGTTTTAGAGAGGAAGAACTGAGTAACATATTTAAGGTCGTACAATAAATTTAGCAAGTGGTTAGCTTGCTATGGAACCAAGATCATCTAACTGTAATGTTGGTATCCTTTCTAATACTCCATATCTCTTTTTAAAGATTTTCTAGAGCAAATAGCTATAATTCGTTTGCTATCTCCCAACAGGAAACTAGATTAAGTAACGTCTAATGTCAATTTTACCTCTAACATTCTGATTCTAAAATAGATCAGAAACTGGTCTCAGCCAGGTTTCATGGTGATCTGGAGTCATTCATTCATTCTCCATCTATTTAATTCATTCAATGTGTTTTCTGAATACTATTCTCTCCTATTTGCTCTATTGCTCATCGAGAAGCCCAAATACTAAACAAAACTCTGAACCACATAGCAACTACCTGACCAAAAACAGGAAAAATCAATATAATAAATTCATATAGTCACCAATTAAAACAAGCCATTAGTGACAAGCTTCATTTGACCAGTCACACAAGAAGCAAACAGCTTTTCTTTTTTACTTTTTTGTTTGTTTTGTTTTGTTTTTTGGCCGGGGCTGGGATTGAACCTGCCACCTCCAGCATATGGGGCTGGCGCCCTTCTCCTTTGAGCCACAGGCGCCGGCCCCCCAAACAGCTTTTCTTGTAGACACGTTATCACTGACACATACATACATGCAGTGGAAATGAGAGAGCTCATGAAAATGAGAAATTTCATAGTATAAAAATTACATAGTATGTAACAGTTTCACCACCATGTATACATCTAATTTTTAAAAAATTCAGTATCAGAATGACAGATTTAAAAAAGGAAAACAATTTTATATAGGTTAATTTTTAGGCCTTAAATGTAGCTGCTCAAACAGTTCCTCTGCGCTATCATTTTATGATGGCTTCTGAGTTTAAAAATATCCATAGCATGTATTAAACGGCCATCATAGCACAGCAGACAACTTCAAAGATACAACTGGAAATTACTTTGCTTTTCCAACTGTACTTTCTTGAGAGAGCTTCTGGCTAGAAGAGATAACACAGCCCAGCCTTGATTCTGGGCCTTTGCTGATGTTGGTGTATTAAAGTAACACAGGTTAGCATTTTCAGACATGGGATGTTCCTTGTACATCTGGAAAAGGCAACGATGCAGAAAAAGGTCTCCTATACCATCGTCCTTCAGAGCATCGATTTGCACAACATCAACTCAGCTGCCTTAGGTAGAAAATCTAACAACCCTGGCTTTCTTGATTCATTTGCAAAATAGAAATAATCCGTAGTACATGCTGTGGGGCATCCTAGGATGATTATTTACAGGGCTATAATAATCTCCTTGGAATATACTTGAAATAAGACAGGTGTAAGTACCTTGTCCCTCAAAGACAATGTTCCCAATCAATCAATCAATGCTCCTTATCAATCAATGCTCTACCTATTGCAATAATCCAAGCAAGTAGGGAGGGCTCAGGAGAATGCTGTCATCACAGCTATCTACTCTGAGACAGCATGCAGTCCTACGACATTAGTACCTTGACTTTGTACCCACCATCCACAGCCACTACTGGCACATCATGTTCATAGCAGAGCCCAGAAGAGGGATTTCTCACATCAAGACAAACATCCCTGTACTTGGTTGGAAGGAGCCCATGGCCAGCATAGCTAGTGGAATTCTGCTCCAGAGTCAATTCCATATGTACTTTTTACACTGGATTGTATTCAGCATTGTGGTGATGTGAGGAGATCTGAGAAGTCCTTGAAGTCTTGCTGTGCATACTGATGTACCGAATGAAAAAGAAATCGTGCAGTGAAGGAGATTTGAACTAGACATTTTGCTTCCAGGTCTACTATTTATTGGCTGTTTTGCTCCAAACACAGCAGTCATCTCCGTCTACTCATCTTGGAAGAAGGACCTGGCTAGAAAGTCTGTAAACTTCAGTTCCCAAATTCTCAAATTCTAATCAATCATCAAAATGCATGGAACTGACTATTAAGGTTCAGGAATCATAAAGAGAGGCTGCTGTCAGAGCCCTCCAGAAAGGAGTTATCTTACAAGACAGCAGAGAAAAAGAAACCAGAGAAAGGGGAGACACGGTGGGTAGGGGAGGACCAGGCTTTTTGGCTGTATCTACTTTAGGTCACTGAAAAAGACCCCCTGTCAGGACCCGGGTCTCAAAGTTCCAAGATACAACCCCTCATCCTGCTTCCCCACCTCTGCCTCCATCTTGCTTTCAATGGTATTCTTGGTGTTAGAGTTCTCAGTCCAGAACAGAGACGTGTGGCTCTGAGAGCAGTCTGCACACAGCCGGAGCAGGTGAGTCATCTACTACCAGCAACACTCTCAAGATCCTGTAGAGAACATGGGCACCTGTGAGTCTGAGGAGTGCAACTAGGTGAGTCTCTGCTGTCTCTCCTCCTACCCCTGACTAGCTCTTAGCTCTGGACCAATCACTTGCCTCTCTGGACTTCTTTTTCCTCCTCCAAAATATCTGCTTTACTTATATCACTAGTTTCATCTGAGGATCTCATGAATCTCTCATACATGAGATAACAGGTATAACTAAACCATAAGGTCCTCTAAAAGCACAAAGGCAGAGTTATTTTCCTCCGTGTTAAAGGTCCAGACATGAGGACTTAGAGATGGATGAAGAGCTGGTATTCTCCTTCCAGTAATAGACTCCTGAGAACACAAGACCTGCTTACTAAACACTCCACAACTAGTGTAAACATTCAAGACTACAAATTTTGTTTATAATGACCACATTGGAATAATATGCCAAACTCACCCAAATTGATGTTTTGATCACAAAAATGGCTAGCTTAACATAAAACTGTATTTTCTTTCCATCTATTTACTCTAACATACCCTACTAAATAAATAACCTCTCAAATTTTATGATTCCTACTTCTAAAACCGACTGGCAGTATGTATTGAAGAGAGAAATTCAGTTTTGTGCATATAAATGTGACACTGACAAGTAGTTTAGTGACGGGTAAATCAGATTTGCAGGACAGCAGCTGTTACCAATGGTCATGACCATTTCTTCATAATAATAGTTTCCATATTTAGAATTCTAGAAGACAATCTGAATGATTAGCAGTAGCTTCTTGATTTTCTGCTTTTTATAAGTTGAGTTTGTTTGGGCAGATGTAGTTTATTCTGAACAGAAATATAAAACAGGAGAGAATAGTCATTTTACGTATTTTTGCTGAGTCAGGCAAAAATGAACCTCCAGCACTTCCACAATAAGGTTTTATGTCAGTGAATAGCTAACAGAAGGACAACATATTTGAAAGGAATTCTAATGTGAATTGTTTCCTATCATCAGCTGTAAGTCAGAATCTAGCTTGTAATTGTAGATCTGCTTTGCAAAAGCATAACTGCCCTATGTGTAGAATAATTTCTATTACGTAACTGTTACTTCTGCTTTAGGAATTCTTCTTTTTGATAGGCCACGAGGTGTTATACATTACATTTAGATCAAAGAGAAATGCCAGCACCTCTATCAAGCCTGAAATAGCAAATGTTTTCCAAGCACCAACCACACTAAGAATGCTTCCTTTTTCTAACACCTAAGCTCACTGGCTTATTAAACACATTACTTTGTCTTAGAGAAAAGTAGGAGGTAGGCTCTAAGACTGGCTAGACTTGATTCTCTCTTCCCATTCCAGAACCTGCCAAAATTAGTGATGATTTTCTCTCTGGGCTAGATCTCCTTTTGATTCTGGAAGTTTCACAATATAAAGAGACAGAGAATGGCTGAAAGTTTTTAACATCCCTATCAAATACAATATTTAGCTATTAAATTCATCCTCTGCAGAAGATTGGACTCTTCAATGTATCCAAAGTTTCTAGGCTTCAAGCTGGTGTGGTTGGGTTTTGCTCATAGCCTGTAGCCAAATTCCATGGGAGCAAACACGGAACTATCAACTTCGACAGATCCAAAGAATTATTTTCCCTGGGGCAGAAATTGTGGATGAATGGCAACATCCAATCACAGCCTCTTTCATCATTTACCTCTTTTCTAAAAGAAACAGAAACAAGTGAATACAATTTCTATATGAAGAGATACTTTCAACAGGATAGAGGCAGATAAATTTATACCTTTTTTGCTAAATTAGCTCATCTCAAAAAGGGAACATAAATCATGGTTTAACTTGCCTAAGAACAGCAGATAAGAGACAGAGGTGGTTGATTTCACCTCCCTCCCCTGAGAAGAAGAAAAATCACCCTGTGATGACGACAGGAGTCCCAGAGCTCAAGAAAGGGCTGCCCTGAGACTTCATTACTCTCATGGCTTCAAATTCACCCCTACGTGCTTTGTTGCCAAATAGTCTTGCCCAGCAGAGAATCATTCTTGGGCCATGTCAGATGTTGTAGTCCCAGCCTACACTGTCTGAAGTTCCAACCCGGCCTCAATATGTCTTTAACAGCAAGAGATAACTGAAGAGGAAACCAACATTTTCTCATGACTAACTACTTTTCTATTGAATATGCTGACACTTCAATAGTCCTTAATCTCATGTGATTTGAAAGCAACAATGAGAGAAGAACAAAGCTACTTTGCAAGTGTTGTCATGGGTTGAACCCACCTAAGAAACTATTGTACTGTTCAATGACCTACAACTTGCTAATAGAAGGCCATATTTTCTAAGTTATCTTGACCAACTAGAACAATTTCTAAAGCCCTTTGTTGAGAATTAGAAAATAAAACGTGGTTTTCATGAACATCTTTCAGAACAATAAAATACTCATTCAGAAAATATCTTCAAGTGGAAATAAGGCAAAAATCAGTCTAATTTCTGTAATGTGACTCATTCTAATTTCCTAACTGGCTCTATAAGGAGCTGCCCAAACGCTCATGATCAAGCTTTATTGTGTTATCTATATTGAGATCCTAAAAGGCAAAGTAATTTCATTTTAAAATAAACCTCATCAGCGAATAAAGAATAAACAATTGCTCTTGAAAGTGAACTTTTTTCTTCTTTGAGCTCACTTTTAATGTAAATTGTCACAAGTTGTAATTACTTTGCTAGTAATAATCTCCAAGATAATTCTGTATCAACCCCCTGTAAATAAGCATTAGTTTCATTCTAGAAAAGGGGAAAGTATTACCTTCAATAGTTTATTCATTGGCAGAAATCAAGCCCATTATTTAGGTACCTACCCTTATAACTCTCCAAATTTCAATACTAACATATGAGCAACTTTATCATATGTTTTACGGGGAGAGAACCCAGGTCTGTCTGAGCTATGATCGTAATCCTTTTGCCTAGCACAATGCCTGACAGATGGTTCTTTAAAAAGACAAAAGTTTTATTACATGATTTTGCTTATGTGCAAATAACAAAGACACATAAATCCTTCCACTTTTCACTGCTATGGGAACCAAGTCTTCATGAGGTGACTTCAAAGTAGATACTGAGATACCCAAATTCAATCTGTCTCATTTTAAGCATCTGTTGGATTTGTACAGTCTTAAGAATATGAAAGAAGAGAAGAGCTCATCTACTTCTAAAAGTCTTTAGTCTTAGATGAAAGAGTCATTCGTATAACTTATGAACCAAAAAATGTAAGGCATGAACCCAATGGGTGGTATAAAATTTTGTGAATAATCAGGAAGACTTGGTAATACATAAATAATCTAAAGCCAGGGACATAGAGACATATAAGATTCAATGCATATTTTTAAATCCCTTAGAGATCAACTATAAAATGGGCTCTATGAGCACCATCCATCAACACAGATGGAAATCTCTAGTCATTAGTACTCTGGATACTGAGAAACAGCCCTGAGTTACTTGGTATCTGGTTATTTCTTCAATTGGTAACCAAACGTGTTCTGTGTCTCTGCAGCTCCAGGTCTTACCCAAAGTGAAATCCCTGATCATAAGCAGCCCTAGTTAACTGAGATGTTAGTTAACATCTTCCTTAAACGGGGTTGTGTCTTTTATGCTTCAGAAGTTTAAAAAGTAAAGTGAAAGTACGTAAAGGTTTTAAGAATTTTAAAATTCCTGTTCAGGAATCTATTCAGTTTTGGCATTTTACATATTTGTAACACTTAAGAAAATGTGATGATTATTGTATTTATGGATATATTAGATTTAAAACCATTATTTACCACCCACTGACATTTTAGTTCAATTTAAATAGTTAAAAGGAAAAAATACATATATAAAATTCATAAGCACAGTAAATGTTTAATTTTGTAGAAGATACCAACACTATTGCAAAGCCCCTTAAATTGCAAGACATGATTGCAAGTGGGACTTTACCTAACAATTGCAATCAGTGTAACTGGCTTATTGTACCCTCAATGAATCCCCAACGATACAAAAAAAAAAAAAAAAGAAAAGCCCCTTAAATTGTTAATGACTTTCATCCAACTTATACATAAAAGAGACTAGAATTGGAAGCTGAACTTAAAAGCCTAAAGAAGAACTAAGCTTTTTGGGCTTGTGATTTTTAAAAACTGAATGTTAGTTTTTAAAATCAAAATTAAACTATATGAATAGTCTTTCTGTCGCATACAAAAACCACCCTGAAGAACATCAAAACTCTCATATCACCCACTACCTCTGTACCTACCATCTGGGATCCGGCCAGCTGATGGGCAGCAGTTCCCGCAGCTGGCCTAAAGGCAGAAGGTCATCTAGCAATTTAAAAGGGTAACTGCGGGCTCTACAGCAATTATGCAAGAGGGAAGATTAGACGTTAATTTTTTGCTATTTTTATTTTCTGACATTACTTTATATTACAACTAACATGTAACAGTGCAAAGCAGGGATTGTCACAATTAAATTTCAAGAGTTTCAGTGAGCTGTGGTGAAATTTGATCAGATTTCTATATCTTTGGTAAAATCAGAATAAAAAAATTCTGTAAATTTTTCATTTAGGCTAAGGAGGATATAGCTGGAAAGCTTAATAAAAAATATAAGACATTTATAAACATTAGTTGTCTATTTTTTTGAGACTTTGGGAAAAAAATAAGAAGTTAACTGACTCCATACTGAACCTCAGAGTCAAAGCATTCTATGATAGACATACTCTTATTTGACAATGTTACTTTTTTGCATTATTATTATTGCTTAATAAAAAAATCATAAAAAAATAAAATAAAAAATATAAGACAACACCGAGAAGGTTGCTATATGCTGCTGTCTCAGAGTGGCCACCCTGCAGTGCAAGCCTTCTGGTAGCTACACCTTAGCTGCCGGGGACCTGGCTCTGCTGAAAGTCACACTTCAGTTGGATTGTGTTATAGTCAGTTTCCAGAATATGAGGACAGTCTCAGGGATGAGTAAAATAACTTAGTAACATGGGCATTTTGAGATAAAAAATTCCCTTACAATCACCCTCCTATTTCTCACGGGAACTGTCCAAAACAAATATTCTCAGGTCTTTTAAAAAGAGAGAGAGAGGGTGGCGCCTGTGGCTCATAGGAATAGGGTGCTGGCCCCATATACCAGAGGTGGTGAGTTTAAACCTAGCCCCGGCCAAAAACTGAAAAAAAAAGAGAGAGAGTGTGTGTGAGAGAGAGAGACAGAGAGAGAGAGAGAGAGACAATGCAATTGCTGGGGTTCAGCTGCCTCAAGGAAATAGGCAGTCTACCCTTGGGGGATGGGAGAGCACACACTGTCTTCCTAAAAAACAAGCCCTTCTCATGAGCAGGAAAAATTAACTGGCTCTGTGGTCTCTGGTTTTATCCATTTAGAGCTTCCATGTGGGTCATTAGATCCCATTGGCCAAGAAAGGCCCTTCCAGGTTTGATGCACAGGGAGCCGGGGAGAGGGAGGGGCAGGCGGGGGTGCAGTTGATTGCTTGAGTCTTGGACCTGCCCCTTATCTCCATAAGGCTCCCAGAGGTGGCAGCCTTCTGAGCAGGGTACCCACAGCTGGGTACGGACACTGGCTGTCCTGGCTCGCCCTGTGGCGCCTGCCTACCAGGACAAGAACTGTGGGTGAGCACGTGGGAGATCTCCCCACCCCAGGGAGCGGAGTGCCCTTTCAGCCTTGGCAAGGTGGACAAGGGGAGCCACAGTGACCATAATCATGGCTCAGAACCAGGCTTCTGCCTCCGTTCCCAGGATCCGTTTCAGCCCTGGCAGGCCAGGACAATACAGTGTGCATGTGTGATGAGGGTGGGCATGTAGTAGAGAGGGGAGGAACCCCAGTAGTGAGCAACATCAGATTCCTTACCAGCAAAAGTGCTCCAAATTAATTTCATTTGAGTAATAAAAATAAAGACTATGTCTGAGCCCAGGTTTCAAGAAGCAATTCACACTGGCTTCCTGCTTACTGATTTCCTAAAGCAAAACAGGCAAAGCAGGTACGTGTCATTTTAATGTAGCTATTCGGACAGAAAGATATGTTTTCTTTAGTCTAAAAACTAGGAAAGATCCAGCTTCTGTAGAACAAGTAATACAGCATGTGCAGCTTACGAGGTAAGGTAGCATAGGATGAGGCCCACACGCACCCACTGGTTATTTTTTTTTTTTTAAGCTTTTTTATGTTTAAGAAAACACTGTCAAAATGGCCACAATCAAATATCCTATTCTGGAAGAAAGCCCAGTTCTTAAGAGGCCCAACTATGATCTCAGATAAATGAAAATGCTGAGGAACACGGGTGACACTGAGGCCAGATGAAGACAAAAAGGAGAAAGAGGTCCTCAGAACAGGTCACAGGCAGGCAGCCTGCTGCGTCAAAGACCCTAAAAATACGTCTAACCCGACTCTGTGTGTCTTTAGTGAGTTTCGCCAATTTTATACTAAAACTAAATAGTATTAATGATCAAGATTTTCACTCACTCAAAAAACAAAATTTCAAAGCTATTATCCTACTCAAAGACTTCAAAGCTTTTTCGTTAATCATCACAGTGTTAATAACCCTTCTCTGGAGTACATTTCACCCCTGGTATTGCACTTTCGACCCAGTCCCTACATTTGTGTGTATCACCGCACATCCAAGTTCAATGACCTGAATGTGCTATTAATTCAAGGCTACTGCCTAACGTTATTTACTATCTTCTAATGTTTGATTATTGGCAAATTCGTCAGTAATGAGGTTTTTCTCTTTTCTGGATTCAAATCATTCAAAGTAGTTTATTAGTTACGAGGCCCAGGAAATAACACACTTTTTATTCTTCTCTTTCAGTGAAGTCAGTGATGAACTATTAATGGTTCTGAAACTATCATTTTCCAAAACAATTACAGGAATATAGTCCAATTTTGTAATTTGTTGTGGATATTTTTATATCAAACAAGAACTCTTAAGGAAAGATGCATTTAATCTATAACTTCTCTGTTATGTTAGAATGTTTACATATCATTTCGGTTTTTAGATTCAGTTTTATTTTTCACATCTTAGCTGTCCCTGACCTTATCTGAACTTTTATATATTATGATGCTTTGTAACAGAAATTTCCAAACAGACTAGAGCACAAATTTTCAAAAGGTTAAGTATGCTGCTTTTCCAAAGCACAGTACAGACAAACCCTGGTTGTTCCTAAGTTATTCTGGATTCATTCAACATTTACTCAGTCATTCATTTATTTGGAAACTATTTATTAAGTCTTTACCATGTGCCAGGTACTAACATGCTACGTGCTAGGCATATATATGGATAACTGGGATGACAGGTAGGTTTTTGCCCTCAAATAGCTTTCAGTCTAATAGCAAAGATGAGCTTGGAAATAGGCAGTCGCCATGGCGGGGCTGTGAGCTCCATGACAGCATGACCAGAGGGCACAGAGGGGAGACTGCTAAACCAGTTTTTCCCAGAGGAAATTCCCTTAGCAGGCGAGTCCTGTGGGTGAGAAAAATTAGTGTGTATATGCTCAACATGCTTAAAGGAAGGAAGATAAGGAACAGGAGAAAATTTTCTAGATGGTCAGGACCCTAAATCTTGATATGTAACAACTTTTGTGTTTATCTTGGTTTGAAATCTATCTACCCCGTTTCCCCAAAAATGTCTTATTTTAAGGTGTGCTCCCAAAGATGCGCTAGGTCTTATTTTCAGGGGACGTCTTATCTTTCCTGTAAGTAGGTCTTATTTTCGGAGGATGTCTTATTTTTGTGGAAACCGGGTAGAATTTTTTGCAAAGAACAAAAGGCTTGAGATATTTTCAGGGCTGTCACATTGTAACATGGGGATGCCCTCAGGGTCCACTGGGATTTGCCACAACTGTATATACTAAATCATCTCACAATGGCCTCCCTTTGAAATCATGTCTTTAAAAAAAAAAAATATGGTGATCTCTTCCTCTAATATGCTGTTAATGTTTCTGAATGTAGGAAGGAGTCTCTCTCCACCCTACAGGCCCTTCTGCTTGTAACAGCTGGAGACATGGAAATAACCAGGCTTATGAAAAATCATGTTTAATATAAGAATACATAAGCTCTGAGGGAGGCTGGAGGAATTCCGCTGTGCCTAAAGCGCGTGAGATAGGAAGAAAGGACAGAATGATGTCTGTTGTGGCCACCCAGAGATGACTTTGCTTGCTGTCCTTTGATTTGTTATATTCAAGGCAATTAAAGCCAGAAATCCAAGTTCTAGAAAGGTCACAATTTCTAAAAGTAGAAACACTTGCACTGACTTGTCACATAGTTTACATAACAATGTAAATTTAGATGAATTTATACAACTAGGTTCAATGGACTGTTTATAATGCTATTGACAGTCCTCTTTCATATCTTTAAGCAGTAGCAGGATTGTGAGACCAAATTTGTCCCACTGATTCATTTGTGGAATGCTTACTCAAAGGTCACTGAACCAAATACCATCGTGTAAACCTCTAAGTCAATGAGAGCTGCTGATATGAAGCTGTGGAACACCAGAGACCAAGGGCATTAGAAGGAAGCGCTTGAGAATCTTAATTCTCTCTCTGGTGCTCAGCACCTGCCCTCTGAGCTCTGGAGAGTGGTGGCTGTGCCCTTCCCCAGGAAGTTTAGCTTGGAAGGGTGCACAAAGACCACACACACAGACAAAAAAGCTGCTGAGCAAGTGTTTACATAGCTTAAAAAGTTAAAAGCTCTGACAGAAAAGAGATTGATGTTATATGTTTCTAAGTTGCTTTTAAACTGGTGGTGGTCAAGTTCTTTTTTTCATCCTATTTGGAGGGCCTGACTCACCAACAAGCTCCATGGTCTTAATTATGCATGTATTCAACTCAAATGTCTTTGTGATACCTAGAAATGGAACAGAAGCATATGGAGAAGAAACCAGTAACTAAAGTTGGAAGCATACATTACTCAAAGGGGTTGCCAAAAAAAAAAGAAAAAAATTGGAATACAAAACTGGCACTCAACTGGCAGCTATCTTAAATTCCTTTTTAAGTAGATTACCAAGTAGACTTAAAAAGAGAGATGTAGGCAGACATCTTTATTAAAATCTGAGATCATTAAGGTTGAAGATAAAAAAAAAAAAATTTTACATTTTCTATTCTATTCAAGTGAACTGCATCACAGCGGGTGTTATATTTTAGCATCTATGTTGTTTTTATTTCAGTGATGTTCTGAAAGCACTACCCTGACAACATTTTTAATAATTTGTAGTGGTCAGAAATTATATCCAGGATATATAAAAAGCTTCTACAACTCAATACTAAGAAGACAACATCATTTTTAAAATCTAACATTTGGACATTTCACAAAAATTGATATATGAATGGCCACCAAGTCCATCAGTAGTCATCAGGAAAATTCAAAATAAAACACATTATACCATGACCTACCTATTAGAATGGCTAAGATTAAAAAGAATGGCTATACCAAGTGTTGATAAAGATGTGGAAGAATCTGGACTCTCTCATACAATGCTTGTAGGAATAAAAAATGAGGAAAGAATGGGTACATTCACATCTGACCAGTCCAATGCGCACTTTCTGGGTGAAGGGCACACTTATAACTTTGACTTAAAATGTACAAAAGCAAATTACATAACCAAAACACGTATCTCATAATATGCTGAAGTAAAAATAAATGTTAAAAAAATAGTACAACCATTTTGGAAAATAGTTCGTCAGTTTCTTACACAAGTAGACACACACTTCACATACGACCTAGCACTTCCACTCTGGGATAGCCTCTTAAGAAAAGTGCAAACCTATTTCCACTCAGATCTGTCCACGAAGGTTCACAGCAGCTTTATTGACTGTAGTCAAAAGTCTGGTAACAATCCAAATGTCCATCAGCAGCTGAACGGACTCCCAAACTTGACCACATTCGAGGGAATATGACTCAAGAACAAAAAGGAATGCCAGGCTAAAATCTGCAGCAACGTGGCTGGGTCTCAGACACACAGTGCTGAGTGACTGAAAGCAGTTTTCAACCCTGCGTCGCTCTCTCAAGTGTGTTTAATGTGAAAATGGGATCTTGAAATCACAACCATGCTTTCTGTATTGGTCTGCTCTTCCTTAATTATCCCCAGAGAGTTCATTTTTCTTTATATCTCCACAAAGTATCAACTTAGCACAATAAACTACTTTACTTCAGAAAAATATAGAGCCTCATATATCATGCCTTGTATTATTCTTTAAGTTGATAAAATCCTTTGTTATCATGGTTTTCTGTCTAGTCCTCAGTGGCCTATGTTTCCCTGCTTTCCTCCAGAATATGGAATTTGCCTATTTGGTCACCTCATCTTTTAGCTTTCCGGGCACTATGTCTTTCAAAACCCATCAATCCAACTCTGCCAGCTGCTCAGGGGTCTAGAACTTCATGTGCTGTCATTGGAATCTTATTCTTCTTCCTTTTCACCAGGGCCCCAGGAACACCTCAGCTATTTCCAAAATCTCATGTGTGATCTGCAAGGATTTCATCCACAGAACACCCCATTAAACATCTATTTCCTGAGAACCTATTTCATATTCAACTTACCCCATCACAGCATGTAATGCCACCAAATTAACTTCTCAAAGTGACTATCAATTCTAACTTTCCTTCTGGAAAAAAAAGCTTAGGATTATTTACATCACTATTCCTTGTTTCCTATAGCTACTTTTCCCAAAATCTTTCCCTCTCTTCACTGGGGGATCTGCTAGTATGCTATAAAATATCTGGGGAAAGGATCACTTATTATTCAGCATTTTAGCCATCACAGTAACTACAGCAGTGCCCCAAAGGTCACAATTTCTTAACTGTCAAATTAACTAGTACATCAAAGTACCAATGAATCTGCAATAATTATCACTTTGTCAATTTCTATATGATATACTTCAATTTGAGCAAATACAGATGTGCACATTCTAACAGAAGGTCCTAGGAGACGGGGGAAATAAATTGCTAAAATCGGTGGAATTTCAAGCCTCATAGAGAAAAGAGAATGCCTTCAGAATCCCACAGCTGCCTCTTAGAATCTTCTTTCCAACATCTAAGCACATGTTCCCCAGTGCAGAATCCTAATAACAGAAGCAGCTCTGTGGTTATTTAAAGAGTACCAACCATGGACAGAATCTTTGCTCTGAGATTGTCATAATTTCTTCCCTGTGATTAATGAGTAGGGTTAAATGTGATAATATGTGGGAGCCCTTTGTAAAAGCAACACCAATAAGTAAATATAAAGGATCGTTTCCTAACCTACAAGAGGTGGGGAGACATGGATTTGCTCAAGGATGGCAGACAGCACCTTATACAAAAAATTGCCTAAATCTCTACTTTAGGAAAAGCTAAGAGAGAGGTTTGCCCAGGCCCGGGGGGTGGGGAGCTCACAGACTACACACCCAAGATGATCCCAATTCCCATTCAACTCCCAGGGTGTGATTCTAGCCGTATCCAGACCACGTGTCTTATAGCTTTCCACACACTTTCATCATCATCATTCAGGCTTCCCCAGACTTTTAAATCCCAATTCTTCCTTTCTCACCATTTCTCAGGATATAACACAGATTAAACTCACAAACTGAGATTCTCTGCTCCTCTGCTTTCTCTCTTCCAGTAATAGACACCAACTACTCTCAGGGGTTCAAGACACCTCTTCGGTCACTCCAAGAAGCAGAGTAATTGGTATTAATATATAGAGTCAGTGCCGAACAGTCCACATGGGGCAGCTAAAGCTCTTGGGTCTGCTCTGCATATTCCTTCTGGGTTCCTCGGTTTGAGTCAATAGTATTAATAGTTGCTGGTCCTCCTCTGAAACATTCCTCCCATGTGGTGAGTCTGCCTCTTGCTTGTTAGGACACCTGCCTGGGAAGGCCTAGGCAAAGAAGCAGTACCAGGGCACTGCCTCTCTCTCTCCCTCCCTGGGTTTGGTTTTCCTCATATCGTAGAGATGGCAGGAATTCAAGGATAAAAGTTAGCCCCTCGTGAAAGGAGCCCAGGAAGCCACCTTTTAGTCTAAGAAGAAGAATAAAAGAAATGTTCACGGATAAGTGGCTGAGGACAGTACACAGAGCTGGGACTTCAAAGACGGCTTTGGAGTCCATGGTCAGCACAGTGAAGAGCATGCATCTGCTCAGAAGACCTGCCTGCAGACTCTCCCAGCACCCAGGCAGGGCCGGGCAGACGGCTGTGGTTGAGGTGTGGCATCCTACCCCACCATCCTGCAAACTCTCCATCAGAGACATATAACATACCTCTCTCCATGTCTCATCACTCTGACAGTGACATATATTCCTACCAAGAACACACTCAACATTAACCTATTCAAATCTAAGTGTATTCTGCCAAACCTAAAAGATGCAAAGGATGAGGCTATTAATATCACAACAGAACAGGAAAATGACACTATAAAAATCATAGCTGTCCAAGGAGCCGTGCATATCCCTGAACCCAAACCATCCCAGGTGAGAGGTGATTTTTTCCTCAGTACAGGCGACTAGATGCTACCTGTCCTGTTTGGTAAAGCTCTTTAATTTTCAAACAAGCAATACAACTATGGCAAATCTTAGTTAGATCCCCTACAATTTCAATCCGTGAGCCCCAAATGAATTCCACTTTCATCTTCTCCATAATATTGTACCTACAAACGCTAGTGCCTCTAAGAGCACCCTCTACCCCTGTACTACTGTCTGTACCCCTGAGATAGCATTTATGGGACTCTGCTCATCACAATCAGCCATTTACTCACTGAACTGCCCTCCTTGAGAGAAAGCTGTTTCCAATAATGTTGAAGTAGTTTATACAGTAGGGTAAGTTCAAATTTCAGTTCCTGAATCCCTGAGTTCAAGAAATGTCTTTGAGTCCCTAAAGAAACAGCATCATCTTGGCTACCTGCCCACAGCCCACAAACATGATGCAACATTTAAAAGCAGTGATTTCAATTTCTCCCAAAAGACAAAAGCACAAGAACTAAAGCAAACACTTCAGAAGAGCTTGAAGCATAGACAGTTAAGAAACCTTTTGAGGGCATACACACATAAATAAATACATTGGATTTAGGAAATAACTAAGTTTAAAAAAGAAAAGCCAAGGAATTAAACTGAAAGATGAAGTTTCAAGCTCTGAATCTATTTCAAGATCGAGAACACATAAAAATTGTTCTTACATGTTCAATGTCATGACACGACAGCCAGGCTCTTGTTTCACTTGGGACTTGGGGGAAATGGTTACTACTCATGACAAGACCTGTTACAACAGGAAACAAATTCCTCAGGTGCAGCCACTTCCATCCTCCCAGCACAAAGTGACATGGTCCGAACATCCCCTCAGCTCCAGGAATCACTTTCTCATTTTCAGAGACCCAGACTCACTCCTGCAGACACTGAAGGCTCCCTCACCTGCTCGCAGGGGCAGGATTTCAAGCCACTTTGCGAGGGGAGGACTAATTCACATGGTTCTAAACTCTCCTAAAACCTCCCCTTGCTCTTGGCTTCTGTGGCAGCTCCGCTTCCCTGGGTTTCCCCTTAGTTTTTTTATTTTTCTCGGCCGCCTTTATGGGCTTTTGTCCAAACTCTCAAACAGTTCTCTCGCTGGCCCTCTTTTCACTCCAAACTCCCTCCATGGGAAAGATTAAATGTATTTCTGTGGCTTTAGAAATTACCTCCAGGCTGGTGCTCCCAGATTTCTATCCTAAGACCAGATAACTCCTGAGCAGAGACTAAAATGTCCAGTGGGTCTAAACAGACACCTGTGTCAGACCAGCATCAATACCTCACACCCAGGAAATCTAAAATTGAACTGAACCTCCAGAGCCAGCTCTTTCTTTTCTGTCGCCTCTGGGTGACAGCATCTCTTTGTACCATCTACTCCCAAACGGAAATCAAGACGCCACCACCCCTACATCTACTAGCAGCCTTCATGACGTCTCCTGTCTGCGGCCTCCATCCCATTCCCATGCCACGCCCTCAGATCCTCCTCCTCACTCCGATTTCTCACATCCCTTCCACGCTGTTGCCAACAGCCTCTCTGCTCTGTTCTCATACATCTCTCTTCACCAGTCAAACAAATCCTTATAGTCTAGGTAGAAAATTTAAAGTTCTTAGCAAAGAGCTCAGGACCTGGTCGGTCCAGCCCTGTTCTCTCTCGCCTTCCTGATCTTCCAGCACACGTGAGAGCACGCTTCCCTCTCGCCATTGCTCATACTTAGAGGAGTTCACGGAGGCTCTGTCTTTGGTAATTCTCATCCCCATCTTCACATTTGTACTTTGATTCCGCTGTGCTTTACTCATGCCATTCCCTGAGCTCAAAATGAATTCCCCTTTCATCTCCATAATATTGTACCTACCACTCAAGGGTCAGTTCAAATGCTAGTGCCTCTAAGATCACCCTGTACTCCTGTACTATTTCCTGTCCCCCTGAGACAGTATTTATGGGACTCTGCTCATCATTAGTTAGCCGTTTACTCACTCAACTGCCCTATTCGGGGGAAAACTGTTTTGGAGCAAGGACTCCGTTTTGGTAATCGTCGTATGCCCACACTATTTATCTCTGTGCATTCACATTAAGCAGGCAAGTCTTAGCAAGTATTTGATGAAAAATCTTCTTTCAATCTTCATTGCTTTTATGTTATGACACATCTGGTTCCAAATATAAGATATGCTTTTAAAAAAAAGAAAGTAATAAGTAATTATATATAGTCTTAACTTGTCTCAAGTAGACTTTCTCCAAGCTTATGAATATAAAGTAAAGCTCACGGAGATTGATAAACAACTATCCACCAACAAAAATTGTTTGTGTGAACGACAATACATCGGTTACCCTTCCAAATGTAACAAGGACCCATATTTCTTCTTTGCAGGTCATTTTAAGGTCAAACAGTCCCAGTAAAAGCAACTCTTACACCATGCTTTTGATCATAAATAAACATAATCAACTACTAAAAAAACAAAACATACAGCCAACTTTCTTGAAGAGCTGACTATAATCTCCACAGAATCACTCAAATAGAAAAACTACCAAAAATGCAAAATTTTCAAAAATTAGTGGGTACTTTCAAGTAGGCTCATATTCAAACACAGATAATGCAAAGAAATAAAGACTTCTTTACTAAATATCCTCCTTTTGACCCTTCAAAGTCATTCCCTGCCCTTCTTCACTGCACTCTGCTCTGAGAGGCTGACCTGCACGGTCTGCGCCAATCGGGGTCCCTTGCTTTCTGACCTCTGGGTTTAGCCAATAGGAGGCAGGAAAAGTCAGAGGAGAACCAAGACGGGACAGTTATCTCCTTGGGTTCCTCCCTGCCAGGCCATAGTAGGGACTGCCTTCTGCTGAAGTTGGACAGTCCTTTCCTCAGATCGTTAGCTTTTGCTGGTTTCCAGTAAATGTAAGTTTTTCCCTTTTCTCCTATAGGCTTAGGACAGTGATAGCTTCCACTGTTGCTAGCCCAGAAGAGTTTCGCATCCCTTTTGGATTTTCCTTAACTATGCCACACTTTAGTAAATAGTCATTGCTGTTGATTTAAAAAAAGGAAATTGGCAACAAGGTTTACGACAAGGAAAATTTCAATGATTAAAAGTAGTACACTTATATACCCAAGAGGGAAAACATGATAGTGTCAATTAAGAGAAACAAAGAAGTATGTAGCAAATAAAAATAAAAATGAGCGAAAAGAAAAAATTAGGCAGGTAACTTTCTAAAAACAATAACATGATAAATTCCTGAACACAAATTACATGGTTATTCTTAGTTTTTTATGTGATTTGTTTTAACTACTTTAAAAACAAAATAGGTAGCTTCAATGAACAGAAGTTAAAGTAAGTAGATTGGAATTGGGAAGAAAATTTTCTTTACTCTTCATCTGAAATGACATTGTTTACATTTTTATAAAGCCCTACTACTGTTCCCCTGCTGGGACCCATGACATTACCTAAACTTGCACTTGTACTGTCTTTCATGTTCCAAGCTTTCTGTTGCCTCCACATATATCCACAGTGATGAGCAGCCCTAAGATGGTCCCCAGTAATTCCTGGTCCCTGGTATGTATGCCCCTGTGTAATCCTTCCCCTTGACAATGAACTAGACCAGATGACTTGCTTCTAACTAATTGAGCATGGCTGAAGTAGTGATTCTGGAGTCATAAAAAGACAATGGCTCTCACCTTGGGTAATGTCTTGGTCTTTCACTCACTGCTCTAAACGAAACCAGCTGCCTGTGGTGAGGCTGCCTTATGAAGGCTCAGGTGGCAAAGAACTGAGGGAGGTTTCAGCCAACAGTGAGGAATTAAGGCCCTGAGTCCAACATCCCACAAAGAACTAAATTCTGCCAGCCACATGAGAAAGGCTTGGAAGGGCCTCCCCTAGTTCAGCCTTCAGGTGAGCCTTTGGCCACAGCCAATACCTGACTATAACCTCATGAGAGATCTTGAGCCAGAGGCACCAAGGCAGGTTGTACCTAATCTGTCAAAATAGTGAGTTAAGTGTTTATTATTTTAAGCTGCTATTAGGGTAATTTGTTAGGCAGTAATAGATAACTAAGATATGTATATGATCTAGACACCTCATCCATTTTTAAAAAATTGATATTCCTACTGAAATACAGTATGCAAAACTAGTAGAGCAAGCACCAAGGGAAAAGAATATATAAATTTTTTAAATATCAGAACATGTGGCCTTTCGTTGCTGGAAGGGAAGCCGGCAATGTTAAGGAGCAAGAAATACAAAGAAACCTAGCTGCAATTAGGAATTGTTCAGTGAATAGATGCCCCAAAGGAAACAACGAGAAATGAGAGGTTAAAACTAGTTAATAAAGACAAACTAGGCTAAGGTTTTAAAAAGACTTCAATGAGAAATTAAAACATAAAGGTCTCAAATAGAGAAAATTATCTTAGAAAAAATGTAATTTTTTTCTTTTCTTTTTTTTATTAAATCATAGCTGTGGATATTGATATTATGGGGCATCATTCATTAGCTTCACAGACCATTTGACAACTTTCATCACACTGGTTAACATAGCCTTCCTGTCATTCTCTCAGTTACTGTGCCAAGACACTTACATTCCACATTTACCAAGTTTTACATATACCCTTGTAAGATGCACCACTGGTGTAATCCCACCAATCCCCTTTTTCCATTATAAAGCAAATGGGAATAGGGTTAACCAATACCAGAATTCTATGAACAGAGAACTGTGCTGGACTAAGGAAGGGAAAGAGCTAATGAAAAGAATACTAAAAGATAGCCAGGCATAGTCCCAGCTACTGGGAGGCTGAGGCAAGAGAATCGCCTAAGCCCTGGAGTTGGAGGTTGCTGTGAGCTGTGACGCCATGGCACTCTGCCAAGAGCAATAAAGTGAGACTCTGTCTCTACAAAAAAATATATATATATATTAAAAGAAATTGCATTAGCTTTTGATCATTTATTATAACCATTTAAAATAATTTGCAATATATAGAAATTATAATCAAAACCATAATTATTATATTTATAACTATTAAAAGGAGATATCCTCAGAAGTTACTGATTTGAAAGTAATGAAGGGGTTGTCACCAAAAAACTAGTTAAATAAAATATATGTCTTAGAACTATTATATGGGCATTCAAGTGACTGGAAGGTCAGTATTCTGGGCTTATCAATGAATCAGTGTCAAACTGTAAGAACGCAATGTGCCAAGGTGTACAGGATTCAGTCTGGGCTATAATGAGATTGACAATGACCAATTGGCAGAATGTGCTCTTTACAATTAGACAGTGGTATCAAAGTAGGACCACAATGGGAAAAACACTTATTCAGAAAGACACTGTTATTATTAGAACTGATAGGGAAATGTAAAAATAAATTCCGTACAGTAACCTCATATGAGGTCAGGTTAGCAGATCATGCAGAATCAACCTAACGTCCCCGAGAAGGTTCATGGAAACAAAGATTCTAACATCTCAGTGACTCCAGCTCTGCCAGTCCTTCCTCTAGCACTAGAACAGGTCTTTATTTTTCTCCTGTGAACCAAGTGAAGAAGTTGGATCATCTTGTACAAAATCACATACCCTTCAACACCAAAATCACATCCAACGTGGCAAGCAGCTTACAACGTGGCCACTGAGAGCACCGAGGAACAGCAGGTTCACATGTCCCATCCCAAGCTGGCTCCCCAAATAGCACAGGGAATCACTCATATCATGAAAAATATTCATTCTTATTGTTTCTCTCCCTTATCAAAATTTTATGTATTTTTTAAGTTCAACAGATAGATTTAAAAGTAAAGGCAGAGAAAAGGATAAATGCCTAGAATTAAAATTCATATGCCATATGAGTTAATTAAAAATATTTGATTATTTCACAGCTATTTGGCTAAGATCAAGTGTAAAAACAAATTATTTTTAAAGGTATTGTGATAAGAAAAAACATAACTAGAATGTTTCTTTTGGTTAGCTTCTGTCTTCAAGGATAATTTTAATTCCAAAACACAAAACTTCAAATTTAGAAAACATAACTTAGTGAAATGGAATGAACGCCATTGTTATTGTTTTTAAAGTCTGTTCTTCTAATGGATATTAACACAAGAAAACTTTGCTCTTACATGATACCCTGTTTCCCCGAAAATAAGACATGTCTTATTTTAAGGTGTGCCCCCAAAGATGCGCTAGGTCTCATTTTCAGGGGACGTCTTATCGTTCCTGTAAGTAGGTCTTATTTTCGGAGGATGTCTTATTTTGGGGGAAACAGAGTATCTAGGGTACAGGTGACCTTGAAAAACATGGGTTTGAGCTGCATGGGTCCACTAACACATGAATTTTTTTTTTCCAATAAATTACACAGAGTTACTTGGTGTTTAACTTGGGTGCCTGCCTCTCCATCCTGTCCTTCCACCTCTCGCACTTGCACCACCCGAGATGGTAAAACCAATCCCTCCTCTTCCGCCTACTCGGGAAGACAAGGATGAAGGCCTTCATGACAATCCACTCCGTTTAATGGGTAGTAAATGTGTTTTCTCTTCTGATTTTCTTAACAATTTCTTTAGCTTACTATATTATAACACAGCATATAATACATATAAAATATGTTAATCAACTGCTTATGTTATTGGTAAGGCTTCTGGTCAATAGTGGGCTATTAGTTCAGTTTTGAGAGACTCAAAAATTGTATGTGGCATTTTTACTACCTGTAGGGTCAGAACCCCCTCTGCCCCACATTGTTCAAGGGTTCACTTGTACATATATCCATTTTGAGCAAGAAAATAATCTGGCTGATAAACCATTTTAGGTGATGATTCTTCCATTCATTTAAACTCCTGCAACACTGGAGTTACCACTTTCTTTTGAACCTATTTGCTCTAAATGGCATGTATTTCAGTACTTCTTTTCTCCACATAACATGCTGCCCTAATCTCAACTGATTTTTTTGTCTTCAAACACCAAGTGTTGAATTATTAGGTTTCACTTTGCAGCTATTTGAAAATAAATATAATTTGAAAAGATGAAATCAAACATCTGGAAGCACTAATTTTAATTAGTCTTAGTTTTTTGAAAGTAAGAGGGCTCAGTTAAAAAATTAATCACTAGAGGTCCTTGGTTTCCTAGACTCACCACAAAGCCCCCAAATGGTTTTCTTGCTATATAGGTTACCTAGAACTAAGACAAGACAACAAAGGGATGTCCTAATACAAACAAGCAACAATTACATGTTGAATAAAGAAAAACAGAACAAAACATTATAAAAAATCTTCCATGATTAATTTCTTTGATTTGTCATTTGTGGACAGCAAAGTCTGAGCATGTATTGTTATGTGAATAGAGTTCTGAATCTAGAATTTGAAGACCTGGTACTATTTCTGATACTTCCTTCATAACAAAAGAGTATTTAGTTAAGTGTTTTGTTTTTTTTTCCAAAATGCAAATTTTTATTTGATAAATCAAATTTACCAAATGAATTCTCTCAAAATAGATTTAACAAATAACAGATAAATGTAGAAATCCCAAGTCATAAAATTAAGAACAGGGAGAAAGAAGAAGCAAAGCATTATCTGCAAGATTTTTTTCTCCATATTCACTTGTAAATCTATAGGGGGGAAAACTAAGAGCCCTGGCAGTAAGACGTCAGCAATCAGACTTGGGATAAATGAATTTAAAAGATTATTAGCCAACGGAAAAAATCCAATTCTTCTAAACCAATTCTTATTAACTCTCCTGTAAAATTATAAGCTTACAGAAAATTTCTTTGTCATGGACAGAAAATCACTATACGTTTGTTCCAAGATAAATTGGTTTTTTTCCTTTTTCTTCAGATAACCAAATCTACGAATGAGTCTACTTGCCCCAAACGCACAAGATAAATACAAAAACAATGACCAGAAGATGCATAACCAGCACTGGACGGGACCAGCTTCGAGCCCAGTGAACCCTCGGAGCAGATTCATCACATCTCCCGATGCCTGCCAAGGCCATGCAGCCTGCACTTTTTGCTCCATAGTGGGCATCTGTCCTCTGCCACAGAATGGACCCCCTTCCCCAGTATTCGCTGTTTGGCTAGGACAGTGCCCTCCCCGAGAGCGGAGGGGCTCACACTGGTGCCACTGGGGGTCACACCAGGGATGCTGGAGACTGGAGGGTGCCAAGGTGCTGAAGTGCCAAGCTGGAAAGTTGCCTAAGTGGTTCCTTTACAGCTCGATTGTTCATTTAAGTTCTTTAAGCCTCAGTTTCCTTTGCAACCTTATGCAGATGTTGGCGAAGATCAGACAGTGTAAAAGGATATGAAATAGCTCCTTCCTATAATAATTTTATAGGAAAGACCTTCAAACAAAGAATGGAGAGGAACAGTATAAATACTAAATTTCACGTTAAAACCCCCATTCTGTAGAACAGTGGTCCTTGAGTTTTAGGATAAGTCAGAATTGCCTGAAAGGCAACTTTTTTTCCTGCCTACAAAAGATTCAATTTATTTTTCTCTTAGAGGTCTTCCTAAACACAGAAGTCCTCTGTCCCTAGCCAGTAGACGTGGCCTTTCTAACAAGTTCCTTGGCGATCCTGATGCTGGTAGAGCTGGCCCGAGGACTGCATTTTGAGAACACAGATGGGGTCCCACATCCACTATCCCATCCCTAGACACGGCATACCGTGTGCCACATCCACCATCCCATCCCTAGACACGGCATACCGTGTGCCACATCCACCATCCCATCCCTAGACACGGCATACCGTGTGCCACATCCACCATCCCATCCCTAGACACGGCATACCGTGTGCCACATCCACCATCCCATCCCTAGACACGGCATACCGTGTGCCACATCCACCATCCCATCCCTAGACACGGCATACCCTGTCCCACATCCACCATCCCATCCCTAGACACGGCATACCGTGTGCCACATCCACCATCCCATCCCTAGACACGGCATACCGTGTGCCACATCCACCATCCCATCCCTAGACACGGCATACCGTGTGCCACATCCACCATCCCATCCCTAGACACGGCATACCGTGTGCCACATCCACCATCCCATCCCTAGACATGGCATACCGTGTGCCACATCCACCATCCCATCCCTAGACACGGCATACCGTGTGCCACATCCACCATCCCATCCCTAGACACGGCATACTGTATCCCACATCCACCATCCCATCCCTAGACATGGCATACCGTGTCCCACATCCACCATCCCATCCCTAGACACGGCATACCGTGTGCCACATCCACCATCCCATCCCTAGACACGGCATACCCTGTCCCACATCCACCATCCCATCCCTAGACACGGCATACCCTGTCCCACATCCACCATCCCATCCCTAGACACGGCATACCGTGTGCCACATCCACCATCCCATCCCTAGACACGGCATACCGTGTGCCACATCCACCATCCCATCCCTAGACACGGCATACCGTGTGCCACATCCACCATCCCATCCCTAGACACGGCATACCGTGTGCCACATCCACCATCCCATCCCTAGACACGGCATACCGTGTCCCACATCCACTATCCCATCCCTAGACAGGCATACCACAATTCTAGGTGTGAGGGACAGAAGGGCGGGGTGGGGTAGGAGACCCACAATCAAATTCTCAGTCATCCACACAGTAACCAGTTCCTCTTCTAGCTTTCTCCAAGTTCACTAGAAAACATCGATTTTTTAATACCCTAGAGATCTTTTCATTATAAAGTGAAAGATGGATCCTCTCATTAGCCATCGGGCCTATAAACTCTAAGCGCTGAGTTGTTTTGTTTGTTAATAAAGCTGACTGGCTTTTGGTAACCTGCCTCTCTCTCATGCATTTCTGCAAATTCAAAAGCTTACAAAAATCTGTACAGGGTGCCTATCTTTCCTTTTCTGAATTTAGTAATGTCAAGTGCGTGGTACTTAAATACCGAAGGCATTCTGTAAATACAGGTAGCTTTCCCATTATTTTGCTTGGGGACATACTATAATAAACTTAATTGCTCTCCTTCAATCACATATTTTTTCTAATATGAAAAGTAGACATTCTAATAAGAACTTGAGAAATAAACAAGTATAATAAAGCAGTCAATCAAGACCAACTATAATCCCCCAACTCAAAAATAGCTATTGTAAAATTCTCAGTATATTTTCTTCCAGTCTTTTTCAATGTATATAAAGATTATACTAAGTACTATTTTATATTCATTTTCCCTTGCTAACAAATTATAAGAATCAAATATTCTTTAGAGCTTACTTACTAGCCTCATAATATGTTGTTATATGGATGAGCCATAATTTAATAGTACACATAGTCTAGAATAGAGCTGTAGCCTTGGTCCACTTAGAAAAATTATTTCCCTCATGCAGAACATCTGAAGAGGGTCTTTGCAACACTTTTTGAAAAGCTGCCTGATTCACTAATAATCACGGTAGAGTTCATTCCTCTGCTGATATAAATTTACCATTGCTTATAAAGAGTTATTTCATTCAAGACAATTTTTCCATTCTCTTTAACCGGAGGCAAAGATGGAAACGGGCTCTGCTGATTACATAGGTGGATGGATGGATGGATGCATAGATGAAATTTTACAAAGATAAATATAGTATAGATATAAATATATGCCAATAGCATATATGTGTATTTTACAATATTAGATAGACAAATTATAATATGATTCAGAGTATATTATAATTTCCCTTTGACTTCTTCCACTGCAGTATAGACCTGGAAAGGCCGTGGTGTGAAGTGGTACATTTCGTCCATCCCCATTGCCCCCACGCTCATGCATGCACAGACACATACCTAGCACAGTGCCTGGTATGTGGTAGACTGTTAGGAAATGTTTACTGAATAAAAAATAATTGAATTAATAAAAAATGTCATCTTAAAAAATAATAGCTACCATTCATTAAATACCTACTATGATGGTAGAGTTTATGTATACACTTGGCTTAGGCTATGGTGACCAGTTGTTTGGTTGAACACCAGATGTTCAACCAGATGTTATAGATGTTGCTATAAAGGCATGTTCTACATGTGATCAACATCACAATCAGATAGATGACTTTAAATAAAAGATATCAATCACTTGATTGCAAGAACGACATTGCCTAACAATTGCAATCAATGTAACCTGGCTTATTGTACCCTCAATGAATCCCCAACAATAAAAAAATAAAAAAATAAAGAAATCCTACTTGAATTTCTAGCCTGCTGGCCTGACCTACAGATTTTGGACTTGCCTTTTCCCATAATCACATAAACCAATTTGTTAAAATTAATCTATTAATATATAAATACACATATATCCCATTAGTTCTGTTTTTTAGGACAACCCTGACTGGTACAGTTACTATTCCATACCTAACCTTGGGTGATGAATTTCATATCACTGTCTCTAGTCCTTACAACAATCTAACAAGGTAGGTATTACTATTCACCCTTTTTCAGATAAGTGAGTGAGGCTTAAGAGGTTAATTAACTTCTCCTAGGTCCCACAAGCAAGTTCATAGGTAGCAGGGCTGGGTCCAAACTTGTTTGTCTGCTTCCAGAATCTATGCCGTTTCTCTCAGTTTTTCTCCTTTCAGAGTATGGGAAATATGATCCAAAGGCTCTCAATGCTCTAGCGTTGCAGGCTCTGCTATTCAGTGTTAGTTTTAAGAGATAAACATCTTTGCAGGTGTATATATGGGGTGCGTGGGAAGGACAGTCCACAGCTAACAAAGCAGATGCAGCTAAAGTCCCCCAAACGTATGGAAAAACATCTTTTGTGTCCAAGTCAATCTAAAAATGTTAGAAGGAAAATTAAATATATAGAAAAGTAAACTTAAAAACAAGACTATTTTTGAAAAAAAATCTGTCTCTTTCCAAAAGTCATTTTTAAGGCATGCTAAATCCAAATTCAGAAGAATCACAAAACATTTGCAAAAAAAAAAAAAAAATCACTGATATAGTCAGTATCATCGAATTCTCTTGAGCAGAAACTGTATCCATTAATCCAGTCAATGGACAAGAACACTGGTCTTGTTCTGCCAATAACAACCAAAATGGAAATGTAGAACAGGTGTCATAAACAAACACAGCTCACATCGAGGTTCAAACAGTAGCTTTCAAGTGCTCTTGTCAATAAATTCTCTACAGTCTGTAGAATGTGAAGGAAAATGTTCTCTTCATAACATCTCTGCACAGTTGCCTATCCATCTCCTCTCCTACATCTGTTTCTTACACTGAATTCTCTAAGAAAGTGTTTTTCAACCTTTTTTATCTTACATCACACTTGAACCTATAGTTAAACTTCCACAGTACACTTAAGTTTTGTTGATCAAAAAAAAAAAAAAAAAACTAAAAAGATACTTATTGGGCTTTGAACTTCTTTTGAAAATAATCTAATGATCTTTAAAAATTTTTGTGGATCATCTCAAGGCACACCAGTGTGCACACCAGTTGAAAATCATTGTTCAAAGATAACATCAAGAATGACCTAAGATTATTTTTAAATGTGAAACAAGAAGATTGGGCTGCTCTAGATGAAAATGAATGTTACTCTACTCTCTAGGGATACCATTCCCAATGACCATTTTTCTGTTATATACACATAGCAGAGTTTTCCAAATTCCAGGGCTATGGAATTATTGCAATAAGTTCTGAAAATACATATGCACCACTAAGCATTGTCATTACACTTAATAAATTAGAAACACATAAATACATAGAAACACACAGAGAAATGTTTAATTTTTCAAATGGGTAAACACTGTGAATGACCAAAGTCAAATAATACATTTCATGTATTTCTCTTTTAAAGATTCAGAATTAAGACTACATATGTGCCACTCATCCTTGCTAAAAATCCTATGGCAATGATGAAAATAATACAAAAATAAGTATGAAAAGAAATATGATATTGACAAATCAGGACAACCTCTTACCACTTACAAAAACTGACTCACAATGAATGAAAGATTTAAATTTAAGACACAAACAACTAAAAACTCTAGAAGAAAGTAAAGAGAAAAACTCTTGATACCAGCCTGGGGAAAGATTTTATGAAGAAGACCCCATTGGCAATTACAGCAACAATAAAAATAAATGGACCTGATCAATCTAAATAGCTTCTGCAAAGCTAAGGACACAAAAATCTTCAGAATGGGAGAAGATACTCATATGTTATAAATCTGACAAAGGGCTAAGACCCAGAATCTATAGAGAACTCAAACTAATCAATAAGAAAAAAGCAAACAATCCCATTTATCACTGAGCAAGAGATATGAACAGAACCTTCTAAGAAGGCAGATGAATGGCCAACAAACACATGAAAAAGGCTCATCTAGTATATGTACACCATGGAATACTATTCAGCGATAAAGAAAGATGGAGAATTTACCTTTTTTGTGTTTACCTGGATGGATATGTAGAATACCCTCCTAAGTATCACAAGAATGGAAAAGCAAGCATTCAATGTACTCAATACTAATACAAAACTAGTAGGTGAACAAATACATGCCCACATAAGAGAAAAACACAATTCAAGAAGGGTGGGGAAGGAAGGAGGTAGGGCAGAAAAGGGAGGGGCTTTGGTAAGCTCTCAACTAACGTATATGGGTATATGACACACCTCCTGGTATATAACATACCTTCAGGCACAACATATACGGGTATATGATACACCTTCTGGGTGAAGGGCTCAACACAACTTGGACTTTACCTAACAAATGCAAACAATGTAACCTAATCATATGTACCCTTATATAATCAGAAATTTTTTTAAAAATCAGGACACAACACTAATGTACTAAGGACTACATCACATGAGGCTTGTTCAAGCACCTGAGATGAGGTGACCCCTGAGCAGAGGCCTGCAGAAAGTATAGGAGGAGCCACATGAAAGCTGGGGGAAGTGTTCAGGGGCAGACACAGCAGGTGCAAAGGCCTTAAAATAAATGCCTGGAGTGGAGGAGGACCAACAAAGAGAATAATGTAGCTAAATAAAATAGGTGAGGAGGAAAGTTTTAAGGAAACATGAGGTTAGAGTTCAGGATGGGCATAGATCTTGTAGGCCGCTGTAACAGTGGGAACCTTCACACTTACTGAAATGTCTGTGGACTGGCTGTTGTATTAGAGAATGGTCTATAGAGGACTAAAGATGAGAATGGAGAAACCCACAGGGAGCAATGTGACAAAAGCAATGATAAGAGTGGCTGGCACCAGAGCAGTAACTGGGGAGGTGGTAAGATGTGATTTAATTCTGGATATATTTTAGAAGATAGAACTTACGAGATTTCCTAATGAATTTGAGAGTCTCAAGATTTTATTTTGCCTGATGAACTGGATGACACCAAAGTTTTTGGCTTGAGCATCTTAGCATGCTGGAATTTCCACTTAATAAGATGAATAATACTTAGGAAAGTTCAGGGTTTGGTGGGGAAAGCAGGACTTCACTGTTGAGCATGTTAAGTCTGAGATATAGTATACAATGGGATATATGCATTCATAGAGACGTCTGTTAAAGATGTAAGCTGTGGGTTTATTCAGAGGACATTTAAAGTCATAAACCTGGATGAGACCACCAGGCAATGAAAATAAACAGAAGAAAAGAGAATTGAGGAACAAGCCCTGGGACACCTGAACATAAAAAAACTGGGGAAAGATAAAAACTAGCAAAGAAATAATATCCAGTAAGCTATTAATAAAAGAACCAAAAGGAACTAGTATCTTAAAAATGGAAAGGAAGATAAGAAAGTGATTGTATGTCAAATGCTCCAGAAAGCTTAAGTAAGATGAGGACAAAGAACTGATCACTAGTTATAGCAAAGTGGAAGTCACCAATACTGCCCAGGCCTTTTTACTTTCGGAAAAAAATACTTCAGAAAATGCTCCAGTGAAATGAGAAATTGATCCAAACAAAAACCTCAGGAAATTAGTATTATAGCAGGCATATAGCAGGTGAGCAATGAACTCAGTAAAACTCAAAGTTAAATATACATAATTATTGTAGTGTGGCTATAAATTTTTGTATAATTGTTAAAGTATTTTCAAAAGGGACAAAACACACAGGTAAAACGTGAACTTGCCACTATGTGCTTAGGTTGACAGCACTGTACAAACAACTCGGTAAGGTTCATAACCTTGGTACATCAGTATCTCACAGCTTGTTCGTGTCAACATGTGGTGTCTTGCTGAGTGGTGTTCAGTATTGTGTGTTTTTGTTGGCTATCACCAGAATATCAGAGCTTGAATTAGAGCAATGAACAAACATTCATAAATTTCTTGCTAAACTTGGCAAAAGCGGAAGTGAAATCAGGAACATGTTAGTCAAACAAGTTTATGGAAATAATGCCATGAAGAAAATGGCCTTGAACAAAAGGATTAAATGTTTTTTTTTTTTGCAAGGAGAGAAATCATCACTGATGAAGAGAGGTCAGGGCAGCAGATAATGAGTAGAACTGATGAAAACATCGCAGAAATTTATAGAACTGTGTGTCAAAATCTTCAGCTGTGAGAAGCATAGCAGACCAAGTAAACATTGATAGAAAAACAGGAGAATTTTAACAGAAAATCTTGGCCAAAAAAAATGTGTAGCTTGTTGCTCATCAGACAAAGAAAAAAGATGTGAGGATCAGAATAATTAACTAATAAACAAGTTTGCACCTTTGAAATCTTTAGAAAATTTATCTACATTTAAATATTCATTTAAGTATCCATGGAACATTTATAAAAATTGATCACTTAATAGGCTACATAGTAAATCTTTATAATTTCAAAAACTAAAAATGGTTCAGTTATTTTTCTCTAACCCAAAGTCAGTACAAATAAAAATAACAAAAAATTTCACCAATTAGAGATTCTGACACTATTAAATAAGGTATGAGCCAATGAGAAAACTAAAATTTAAGTTATAAATCATTTGAAACTAATAACGCAAACACTATAGACCCAACTCTGAGGAATGTGACCCCAGCTAAACCCGAGGGGAAGCTGGTTCTTCATTCTGAAATGAGTTTTTCTTTGTATTTTAAAACCCAATCCACTGGCAAAAAACCACTGTGTACCTCCTATGTGATATTAATCTTCCCCATTTCCCCCAGCACCTTTTAAAACTCATTCCATTTCACATTTATTCTGCTTGACTTTACAGACACTTGAGTCCATGTCCAGCTCAAGCCAGTGGACTTTTCAGGTACCAGAGTGTAGAGGCTCTGTTTTAACACCTTTGTACCAACTTAGGGCACAGCATGGTGTAAGTCACTGTTCTTTAATGGTAAGATCATAGGTTTGGAAGTTCAGACAGATCCAGGTTAGAATTCTAGCTCTGCCCATTTCTAGCTGTGTGACAGAGGCTGAACTCTCCGAGACTCGCCTTTCTCCTAAGTGGGGCTGCCATCCACTTAGAATTATATAATGAAAAATCAAGCAGAGTATCTGAAACATGGCCAGTGCTAGATAAAGCGAAGCTATTATGAACAATGAGAGGTTAGGGGTTAGAAGACTATGGACAAAAACTTAAAAGATGGTTGAGTAGTGGAAAACCATGGATTTTGGAGGCAACTGGTTCTGCTAGCTACTGAATTTATGTGCATTGCTGAATACACATAATCTTGAGTAAGTTCCTTAACGTCTCTGAGTCTCTTTCTCCATATGTGTAATTCTGTGAAGTTGTTGTGAAGATTAGAAAGTGAGAACATCACATACTCAGTAGGGAGCCGGGCACAGAGTGGTCATCAATGGGGTAGCCATCACTCCCATACAGCCTCAGCGACAGGTCTCCAGCAACGTCTGCTGAATTGAATGGGAACTCTACTGTTAGAATCTCATTTAGCTGACTTGGTTCTCTACAACGGCTAGAAGTGACAGCAAGTTATCAACTTGACAAGGCCAGTCCTTAAGAAGCCCCCACATGTGACCATGGTTCAGCATGAGTCAGAGTCATTCGGGCCTCACAATTAAAAAGCAATCTCATACGAGGTTGTCTCATTGGATAATTTGTTAGGAATCCTTTTCATGAAGTTAGATCATTAGAATTTGACACCAGGGCAACCTCTAAAAAAGCCCTAAGCAGGTCTCACTTCTCATTAATATAAATTAAATTCCTCAGGAGATGTTGTGAGTCTCCCCACAAGACAAACAGTGTTGACAGTTACTGGATTTCCCTCTGACCTTTCTGGACTTAAGAAATACCTCCAAATAGCTATGAATAAGCTATGATTTGGGTTGTTACTTTACAACCATCCTTAAGAGGAAAGGCATTTTGTCTACCTTATTTTTCAGAATGGCCCTTCATTTAATATGTCACCCTGCATTTCATGCTTAAGAACATATGAGGTTCTACATGCCAACAGGGGTGCAGATGTGAAGTGAATGACAATTCTAGCACATTATTCTTTACTGGAGTTTTTTTTTTTTTTCCCCTCCATTAAATAAAGATGGATGATTTTTTTTCTTCCCACAAAAGTCAAAGCTAAACATTAATTCATTTAGTTCCTCAAATGCTAGATAATTAAAGGTACACAACATATATTAAATATCACTGTTACTCCATTTTGTTGGTACTAATGGATTTCATTAAATTACAGTTTTTTAAAATGTGAAGGGGGAAGAAATGCTCTTTTCTAAGTGAGTGGAGTGGAGGTGGGATGCTAGAAAGAATATTTTTATTAAAATATGCAAACATGAATGCTCACCAGGGATAGGACCGTGTAGCCTGGAGCCTCCACTGCTGCCGTTCCCCGGCACCCAGCTGTCAGTCTATCTAATTATCTCCGTGCCACTCTGGCAGATGAATTTCGATGAATTATAGAATCTTAGAGTCAAAGACATCTTTGAGATCATCTAGTCCAATGCACATATTACGAATCAGAAAAATGAAATATGCAGAGAAGTCATTTGCTCCTTAGCTGTCAGAGCCAGTGCTGGCACACAGCTCTCTGCCCTGTTTTACCCTCCGATCTTAGAATTAAGGACCAGCTAATAAGAGTCATCTCCACTTCACAGGTGTAACAAGAGATCTTGGCAGGAGACCAAGAAAAGCAAAGGAGGACCACTTGGTCAGAGACAAAAAGAGCACTGTCAGCACGTGGTAATGAATCTGGACTGAAGTCAGTAATAACAGAAATGTCAGCCAGTCACCGTGATTACCCCAGTAAACATTATAGCTGTAAGAAGTCTTAGCAGTCAAGGAAGGTGCCCTAAAAAAGAAAATACAAACAATAAAGCACTATTTCTGCTTGGTCACAGAACCATCTTACTATCTAAAATTTTCAAAGAACCTTATTAGGCTACACAAGATCATAATGAAATGATTTCCATTAATGACAACTTGAGTTATGATTCTGTCAAAATTCCCATCGTAACTCCAAGCAAAGCTATCAGAAGTACAAGCCTCCTGGCCAATAAGTATTTTTTCTTTTTGACGATAATAATTTAAAGAATGATTGTTACCATTTGAAAACATTCTAGCAGTAGAAAATTAAATGTGAAGCATCATTGCTCATGATGGCTTCTGTATTTATTTTTTAAAATGGGTAGGAAGAATCTGGTCACCAACTTGAACATATCATCAGCCTTTAAGACAAAACATTTTTAAACTAAAAACTGGTCTGCTATGAATAAATGGAAATAACACGTTCTTTTAAAAAATTAATATAGTTTTTAGAGAAATTATTTGTCCAGATCCTTATAATACTTCAATATGATCACTTAAAGAAAAAAATATACAAATGAAAAGATTTTTTAAATGGAGCTTTTGACTTATAAAATTTTAATCCTATAAAATACTACATTTTCCCAAAAATCTTAAATTTCTGTCCATAAAAGAATATCTACTAGAAGGCATTTGAAGTTAGACTTTTTTCTCCACACTATTATTTAAACCAGGCGTCCTCAAACTTTTTAAACAGGGTGCCAGTTCACTGTCCCTCAGACGGGTGGAGGGCCGGACTATAGTTTAAAAAAAACTATGAACAAATTCCTATGCACACTGCACATATCTTATTTTGAAGTAAAAAAACAAAACGGGAACAAATACAATCACACCACCTCATGTAGCCCGCGGGCCACAGTTTGAGGACCCCTGATTTAAACTCTAAATAAATAACTCAAAGAAATTATCAGGATGAAATTAAGAAACAATACTAAAAAATGCATTCCCCCTAAATTAACTTAACAAATATTAGTGAGTAACTACACCTACAAGACCCACTCCCAAATGCTTCATGAAAACAGAACCTGAAGTTGCCTCAGGCTACAGGGTGTTCCAAAGGTTACCCCTAAAGGCACGACCCTTAGGGGAAAATGGGATATTGTAGCTAACAGACTTTTATGTATAAAATTGTCATTTAAAAAAACTTAACAAAATATTCTCTACATGTTGGCCACCTCTTTGTCAAATTTTGTAATGACTATTTTGTAAATAAAGGCACATGTAGGAAGAAAAAGTATCCAATGTACTCAGCCCTACTATGAAACTAATTTATGGCTTTCACATGAAAGCTATAACCCAGCTATAACCTAAGAATAGGGGGAGGTGGGCAGAGGGAGGGAGATTGGTGGGATCACACCTGCGGTGCATCTTACAAGGGTACATGTGAAACTTAGTAAATGTGGACTGTAAATGTCTTAGCACAATAACTAAGAAAATGCCAGGAAGGCTATGTTAACCAGTGTGATGAAAATGTGTCAAACAGTCTATGAAACCAGGGTATGGTGCCCCATGATCACATTAATGTACACAGCTATGATTTAATAAAAAAAAAAAAAAAAGGCACATGTAGCTGCAATTTCCCATTTTCTCTGTGGCAACTTTAGGAGCAACTTTTGGGACACTCTGTAGTTCTGGACTAAGTAAAAAAGTAAACATGATATCCAACTTAATGTCAAAGGGGAAAGGGAATCACAGAAGTTTAAAAGAGGAAGCAGCATTTGAAAAGGATCGTTAAGGAAAAATAAGATTTTGAAAGATAAAAAAGGATAGCAAATAGAGTAGAGCAGTTTCCTGGTCCCAAGTTACCATTAAAAACTTGGGGTGGGGGTGGTACTTGTAACAATATTAGGCCACTTTAGAATGCATTTTTTAACATATAAACCATTTTCATCATCATCTTCACTAACAGATAATCAGGAGTTTGAGGTAACAGTCTTGGTGTCCCTACTGAAAGAACATCTCCAAAGGGTCAAGGGCCCCAAACAAAACAGTATTCCTTTATCAATTTCTCAAAACTGCTATGACACAGAATGGGCAAGTATTAATCCTATTTAATCTAACATAAAATAGGTTTATCAGGGTTAGTGATGACCCAAATTAGAACAGTGGGTGAAAAGCGGCACTGTAAGAACTCAGTCAGGTGTTCCAAGGGCAAGTCAAGTGCTTTTCCCACTGGCTCGGCAATGGACAAACTCGAGTCAGCCTGTACCACAGTTAAGTCCCAAGTTACATCTAATCCTTGTCCTTGAGCAATAATGTAACTGGAACATAGAATATAAGCTCTAAAAAGTTCCCTTTCTTCTCCAAGGCATACAGAAAAATAGAAGAGATGTAACTTAGCAAAAAGAATCAAAACAATAAGTCAGTAAGTTCTTACAAAGTGAAGGAACAGATCACAAGGATCTAGAGAGTCAAAATCACTAGACTTGAAAATCGATCAAGATGCCCGATGTGGGAAAACGCTGAAGGCAATTTGTTACTGAGTAGATACTTTGTGGGCAGAAGAAACCCCCAAAGGAGGACCCTACCCAAACAGGCAGAACAACCATGTTCTGTGGTGGTTGATGTTATTGGTAAGTAAGATTCTTTAAGAACGAATAATACTGAACTGAAAACTAAATAATAAGCTGAGGATCGGGGTTAGAGAGTTCCATCTCAGCTCTGCCACTAAAGTGGCTTTGTGATCTTGGAAAAGGCATCTCACCTTTCCAGCCCTCTGAAAAGGAAGCAACTTAACTAGATAATTTTAGAAAAGTGGGACTCATAAATATTGTCTAAAATATTTTGGTTATGAGAGGCAATTCAAAAGGCATGGGCCTATTTCCACCTAACATAATATAATAAAACTTGCACATTTGAAAACCTAAAATGCACACAGAAAAGTCAAGCCCTATGAAAAACACATAATAACCAGCAGTTACCCTAGCACTATGGTGGGTCACAGCTCCCTTTTTACATGTGTCCTGTACTCCTTAGAGTCAGACTCATATTACCTATATAATTGGTTGCAACAGAAACAGAAATCAATCTAACTCTAGTCTAAATCCAAATTTAAGTTACAATAATGCAATGCTATAGGTAGTGAAATAGCAAAAGAGTTTCAGAATAGTGTTAGGAGAGGTCCTAGAAGTACAGATGCACCTTGAATTACAATGGGGTTACATGCTCACATCATAAATTGAAAATATCATATGCTGACAATACACCCAACCTACCAGAACTCATAGCTTAGCCTAGCCTACTTAAATGCATTCGGAACACTTATATTAGCCTGGTTGTGCGAAATCATCTAACAGAAAGCTGTTTTATAACAAAGTAATGAATATTTCGTGTAAGAGATAGGCTAGCCCTAGAAAAGATCAAAATTTAAAATTTGAAGCATGGTTTCTACTGAATGTATATTGTTTTCATACCGTCACAAAACTAAGTCAAACCAGCATAAGTATGGAACCATCTGTATACAATCATTATCTAAGACTCATCGCTACTTTACTCTGACAAGATTTATACAAGTAAATTATATAGCCTGGCTAAAATGGCCCCCAAGTACAGTATAACTTTTTGTTTTAAACTGTGATGGAGGTTGAAGATGATCTAGAAATTTGTGGGGTCAAGCTTTTACTTTGAGACCACTGACCAATGTCTGGGGGGGGGGCGAGGGATAATCTTAATCTATTTAATTTAGATAGCGCTGACATAAAAATAACTTCTTTCACTTTCATATTGTGACATCTGGAGACTGGTTTGTGAAATCAAGAAAACGACAGATGAGAATGAATAGGAAATGCTATTTGGTTTGTGTCCCAGCAATAATATTTGACAAAAATTCTGAGTGAGCAATTTCAGAAGCTCAGGTGGAGGGAAAGAATTCACTATCTGCTATTTACGATGCTTTTTTTTTCTTTTTTTGTAGAGACAGTCTCACTTTATGGCCCTTGGTAGAGTGCTGTGGCCTCACACAGCTCACAGCAACCTCCAACTCCTGGGCTTAAGCGATTCTCTTGCCTCAGCCTCCCAAGTAGCTGGGACTACAGGCGCCTGCCACAACGCCTGGCTATTTTTTGGTTGCAGTTCAGCTGGGGCCGGGTTTGAACCCGCCACCCTCGGTATATGGGGCCGGCGCCTTACCGACTGAGCCACAGGCGCCGCCCTATTTACGATGCTTTTAGAAACAACTCGGGAGGAATACATTTTGGCAACTTATCCACTTTCCTCTAGGCCTTGCCCTATGTTAGTTTCCTACCTTCTAGGTAGAGAAAACGTCCATTACAAATATAAGGAGAGAGATCACCTTTTCCAACAGAAAGTGTGAGAGGGGAGCACGCTCAATACATTTTGAGGTTCTCAGGGAGGAAGTGAAGACGTCTTGCTTCTGAGAAGTACTGCAGATGGCCTTCTGGGTCTACTACGGGAAACTACATTTAGGCCTACGTTGCTCCTGTCTGAGAACATCCACGTCCCACCCTTAGCCTGGATGTTCTAGAGGAGGATAAGGGAGTGAAAAGAGAAGCATAGAATGTGCAATGATTGTACAATATAGTATTCTAATCACAGTCACATACATGGCGTGTACAACCTCCCGCCTGAAAAGCATTAGGAGAAACTAACATGGGGACTTTCATCAAACTGCCAAACAGATAGATTTACAAAAAGAAATACTGTTATACGGCCAAAAAAATAATGATTTCTGCTCTTTATTATCAACAAATTCCAGAAATCTAGTGATTTTTTTATTCAGTTGGATACTCTTATTATCTTTACCATTTGATGTATCATTAACTTAGCACATTTACTCCATTTCCGTTTATCATTATTACCAACATATTTGGATTTATTTTTACTATTTTTCCCTTATTTCAGAATATGAGGGGGTACACACGCTTTGTTTACATACTTTGTTCTTGTACAGATTGAGTCAAAGTTGGAAGCTAACAACTAATTGTAATCTCCCCTGCCATACGAAATAAGATGTTATAAAAATTTTAATTTTATCTTCTCTCTGAACTCCTTAAAAAGTGCTAAAAATCAGAGAGACATGCAAAGAGAAGTAAGATTAGTTGCAGAGCAGATCATTGATAACTCCAAGCCAAATTACGTGTATGTTTTATTTTACATTTCATAATATCAAACCCAAATTCTGGAGCAAAAAGCTTTCTACACACCATATTGTTTGGTGTGAAGTCACATTAATATGTATTTAAAATATCTATGCCAAAGTAAATCAGGCTTAGAAATAGACTTATAAATTCTAAAACATACTCCCTCCGTATAATAATAGTCCAGGCGTGTTACACAGTATTTCAATGATCCATACATATTTGTATTTATATTTTCTTTACAGCTTCTTAAAAGGGGTTTTAGTACAAAAAAAAAATAGCAGCTGAGGATTAGGAGAGGAGATCTTAACTGTTCATAAAACTGACAATTTCTATACCTTAGGTCAGGTCAGTGGAGGGCTGGACACAGGAAGGAGGAGGTTGGAGTGCACAGGGGAGCACCAGAATCACCAGGAAGCCCACGGTATTCCCATCCTTACCCCCCTGGCGTGCTAGAAGGGAATAATGGTAATGAAAAGTATTAGAATAAATCTTTTGAAAGAACTCCAAAGGTGATGAGAACACCGACCTGAATCACAGGATGAAAACATTTTGGAGGGACACATTAACATGAGCTCAAGGAACACAGGGTTCTGAGGTCCAATAAGTTTGGGAAATGCCACACACTCAATCTCCTGCCATGGGACACACGCTGCACAACAGCACAGGAAACTGATCATATCAATGTATACAGCTATGATTTAATAAAAAAATAAATAAAAAATAAAAACAGCACAGGAAACTTCCTGAGCAGCTGATGAGTAAAGAAACCTGCTCTGCTTTATTGAAAGGTGTTCAAATCTTACCCATTTAATAAGCTCTCCCTCAACACTGCCTTGAGAAGATAATTAAGAAATCTGAAATATTTATGAAAATTGCCCTATTCCACTGTACGGAGTCTCTGTGCCAGATTAAAATATGTGTGCTAGCACCTTAGTACAGTGACTATCCAGCAAAAGCTAGAATTTTACTCAAGTACAAGGTTGTTTATTGGTAATGGTGTCATGGTAATTTTTAAATACATTAGTCTACTCAAAAGCCGCTATCAGCACTGCTACCACTACCACTGCTCTGGCTCCTTACAGCACTCAGGCCACGTTTAAATGGCTGCTTAATTCCTTCCGTTTCAGGAGGAGTGAGGCCACTTGTTACTCTTTAAATGTCTCTCCTTCCTGTGCTCTGGCTTCTTGCTCTCCTTGGAACATGCTATCAGGTCTCAGAGGTCAAAGCCTTAACTGACCCTGTAGGTACACACCTAAGTGCAAGCTCCTCCACAAAGCCTTCCTGGGCTGTCCACAACTGGCTGGCTTCTTCATCCTTTACATCTCTCAATCACTTTATATATCTATTAAAACAGTAATCTTTTTCACAGAACCACAGGTTTTCTAATCTCTCCCCCAACTTAGATGGCAAATTCTTTAGGGCTAGAACTATGTCTTCCCCTTATTTAGATGAAGAAATTGAGTCTTAGAATCCAGTAACTTGCCTACGGTCATATATATAACCTGATAAGTGGCAGTACTGGGATTCACACCAGATCTGTCTAATCCCCAAACCCAGGCCCTTCCCCCTAACTTCTGTCCCCCTCACCCCACATCCTGTGCCTCAACCTCTGGCAACAACAAGAATATAAGTCCTCTCCTGTTGAAGGTAGGCAGCATCAAAGTTCTATTTTTCTGCCCTGACTTCATTGCCTGGCTTCCAGCTCAATGTACTAACTACCTTCAGTAGACTTTCATTTCTCAAAGTATATTCTGGAAAACAACAGTAATGTGGGATGCAGTTTTTAAAAAAAATTTATAGGAAAACTCAGGCTAAATAAAGGCAAACAGATATTGGTTGCTTACTCTAAGACTTCCAAGATCATTTAATATGCCATTATCTGACCTTATACATAGTTGTTGTATCTATGTTATCTTGTTAAAAGCACAGGGTCTATTAACACATTTTGTAACATATCATGGAAAAAAACTGTTTCATCAATTTCATCTAATTTATCAGCGTCTCATAAGGTTTTATTTAAAAGCATCATTTTAATACATGTCAACATTTAATTTTAAAAAAACTATTTAATACCATATAGTGAAGTAAGAAATCTGATGACCAAATGCTACATGATTTCATGTTATGAGGATTTAAAAACAGCAACAATCTACTTTGTGCCAGCAAGTGAGTGATGAAGTGCTACTCACATCATGTCTGATGTTTAATGAGGGAGTCATGTGCATGTGGAATATTTCACTCAATGATGAATACGGTTGACTATATTTAGCTTCTACGTGAACATTTCGCCTTTTTTCCCCCATTCCTGAACACAGCTGAGGATATGGGATAAATTTGAACACAGCTGAAGATATGGGATAAATTTGAAAACCAAAAACCAGAAAATTGTGATCAATGAAACAAATGAGAACAAGACTGACTCTTACAGCAGAACATGAAAACTCCCTCCCCTCACATCATCTAGACTAGTTGCCATGACTTAAACTAAAATAACATCAATGACCTCCAAGAAGGGCAACTCGATGACCTGGGGAAAGTAGTGAGAGAGACACTTTTCTTATTTATACACTTTCATGTCTATAGTGGGTAGAACTGTGTTCCCAAAAAGATGTGTTCAATTCCTACCTGCCACACCTGTCAATGTGACCTCAGTTGGAAACTGGGTCTGTGCAGATGGAGCAGATACAGTCAGAATGGATTAGGGAGGGCCTGATCTGACAACCCCCAAATCATACAATAGCTTTTTAATGTTACACAATGCGATTAGAATACCTATACAAAAATTAATTAAAATTTCTGCCTCTTATTGAACTTATTATAGTTCAATAACCTCCTGCTCCTTTGTTCCTTCCTTCATTCAAATGTCACCAAAGAGCTCACTCTGTGCTGGATGCGGTGGACTGCGAAAGCCTCTAGGATGACGTCTGCCCTAATAAATAACTCTAGAAGAAATAGAATACATCAACCAGTAGTGACAGCACCATTCATGGATCTTGGAGAATTAAAGTCAAGTTTTTAAGTCATATTCAAACATGTCTTTGAGGCAGATGATCTTTCTTGTTTCTTCTACTCAAAGATTAACGACATGGACTACGTAGCTAGTTGATTGGTTCAAGGAACATCTTGGAAGATAAGACACAAATTACAACAGAGTGAGATCAATGACATAAAAACTATCAGGCATTATGAAAAGGAGAAATATTTTTTAAAAACTATAAAGGATAGCTGAAAGCAGAAACAGATTCTGAAATCACTATAAGTCTAGTGCTAAGAGAATGAAAACTAGAAATGAAATGAGTTGTGTTGGAGGATTCCACCTTCTTAAGAAGGAGGGGCATTTAAAAATTATTCACAAGAAGTGACTGCCCAAGAACAATATTAGATACAAATCAGCCTCAACACTTTCTCACACAGACCTCCTTTCTAACCCTCTGTTCCTACGTTGGGTTAAGAAGAAAATAATAACTCTAGTTTCCAGAAATTAACTAAGTCATTTCCCCATCATGGAAAAAGAAATGGAAGAATATATGTAAAAGAAATGGTGCCCTCTCTTAGAAAACAGGTCCTCAGTCTTCTTAGAAGTAACAACAGCAAACCTCATATAACTTGCATCTTCACATCAGGGTTATTGTCCAGTCTTTGCAGTTAAAATCTTTAAACCTGATAGTGCAGTACTCCTTGTACCTAATTATACATATGCATTCATATTCTTTAAGATGGAGGAACATCAGAGTTGTATTTCTTAAATGCTGCTGGAAAAGTGGGGAAAAGTTACAAGCTCCTCTCTATATCAAGAATCATGTGTAACCAAGCATTTTAAAAATTGCCAAGATCTATTGTCCTATGAAATAAACATTGAGTTTCACTATAACCCTAAATCCTAATATTACTGTATTTGAAAGGGGCATGGTGGTGTATTGTTGGGACAGAGAAAGGGACAGAACTCCAAAATCTCAGTGGAGGAGGGTGGGGATAGGAGATGCTGCTGACTCACCCCTGTTTAAAATGCCCAGAGTCGATCTGATTAAGTAATGTTAAATTACTGATGAGTTAGAAGCTAGCTTCAACAAAGGACAGATACTTCAGGAAAAGTTTTATTCTGCCTATACTGGTATTTGACAGAAACTTTAAACAACATGAATTTAAGAAAGGATTCCTTGCCTTTTTGTTAACTGCAGAATGCCATTTTCCCATATCTGGGAAAAGTGAGGTCTTAGAGAACAGAGGTCTTCTCAAGGAGGCCCCAAGGGCACACCTGCGAGGTCCCCCGCATTGGTAGAATTTGTAGAAACAACTTTCTGGGACCTGGAAACTAAGGCTTGCTTCCCCTTCTGTAAAAGCACAAGGTTCTATAAAAGCCAGAGCCCACGTCTCCAGCTTGATGCAAACTGACCAATGAGAAAAGGTAACTGCGTGCCAGAATTTTTGACTGGAGATAAAAAGATGGAGCCAGCCAGGGAGGGTGGCCATTTTGGGCTCCTGTCAGCTGGAGTAAAGCCCTTCCTCCTTTAAACAGGGGGTTTGGGTGCTCTGTCTCTCCATTGGGCCTCATCTTCCTACAATAGTATAAAGTGATAGGAATACATATTTGAGAGTAAAGTAGTTTAGACTGTTACTAACTTAACAGCAATGATACCTCCCACTTGACTGCAGTAATACCCTGAGATGGATCCCCATCCAGAGGACGGAAATGCTGTTGTGTTCTTCTCCAGAAATGGGTACACTCAATCAGCAAGTGCTCTTCTGAAAAGCACCAAATAACCCCTCCTAAGAAGCTTGTTTTCTGAACTCTTCACCCTACATTGTTTCTGAATTTTTGTCCTTATTTTCCTAATATGGTTTCTTCTAGGATCATTCAAATTGTTACTAAACATTTTTATATGTGTACATTTTCCAGCTAATTTTATAAGATTTAAGATCCTTAGGGGCAAAAATTCTCTCCCTTCCCTTGTCCTCTTGGCATTCCCTCCTCCACCAGTGTCTTCCACAGAGCTAATAAGCAAAAGGAAACAGTGAAAATTCAAAAGGGCAGAAGCAAGGAGGGGGCTTTGGGGAGAGTGCGCCCTTTACACAGTCTCTGGGAGGATTCATTCATTCCTGGCATGGAAGTATTCAGCTTCAGAATTTGAGTAATCCAACTGAAAACAAATTAGAAGTTGCATTTCCCCCCGAAATCTTGGTGTCCTTAAACAGGGACAGAGTGAAGAACAGGTGGCATTCCTTTCTCAGGATTCCAGCAGAGGGTCAGTAACATGGGACCATTCCTTACTCACACCTGTGACAGGACATAACTTTTCAAATTCTTTCCATAGGAAAATGTTGTTTGCTTTGCCTTCTTTCTTTGCTACCTTCCAAGCATAAAAGGCAAATATCTCCCTAATACAGAGGGTGTCCTCGCAATCCTTGAGCATAGTAAAACTAGTTGATAACAGTTCAGGTTCTAAGTTTAATAAATGTTTAGGGTTTAGTGGCCGTTCCTGGAGGGAACCAAACCACACGAGTCTGCTTCAGCAGGCACAAATAAATCACACGTGTTCAGAAGTGTTCTGTTAGCCCTGGGCAGGAATCCTATTACACGGAATGTTCAAGGGCGGCCCTCACTATAATGGGAAGGCTCACTTGTGCCTTCCATAATCCTCACCTGATGTTTTTAAAAAGTGGCTGCACACTGAAGAGCGAGGCTTCCCAGCTTCCTCCACGGCTCTCGTTAATACTTCTGTGGGCTCTTCAAGACAATCTGAAAGGGGCCCTCATTCAGTAAGAACTGAATGCTGAAACCCTACCCCACAGTAGGACGGTATTTGCAGGTGGGGTCTTTGGGAGGCAACTGGGTTTAGATGAGGTCGAGAGGGTGAGGTCCTCGTGCCCGTATAAGGAGAGTCAGCACAGCACTTGCTCTCATGCGACTTCTCTCTCTGCCACATGAGGACAGAAGCCAATCAAGAGAGAGGAGGCCCCTCCCCAGGAACTGGATCAGCGAGGATTTTGACTTTAGACTTCCCAGCCTCCAAAAAGGTCAGAAGTGTTTGTGGCTGAAACCACCCAGTCTATGGTATTTTGTTTTAGCAGCCCAAACAGACCAACACAGGTCCCAGCACTAAACTTCTGTTCCACACTCTGAAACTCTGAGCCCAAACCCACATTAAAGCTGAGAAACCCTTTTGTCGGGATATGCCCATTTATATGTGAGCTGAATTATCTGTATGCAGCCCAATGGGGCCGAGGCATGGGGCTTATGGAGAGGGAGATGGCAGGCGCCTGGTACCTAAGCTCAGAACACAGAACTATTTCTATGAGCCAGGCATAACCAGAGAGCGAGAGAGAGCTGAAGAGGACGTGCACCCCGAGGCCAGAGGCCCCTAGGCTTACACACACGCACCCCCAGCTTGCCAACTTGGACATGGGGAAACCCCAAGAATGGCCAAGGCAAAATTTCTCCACAGCCCAGGTGGGAGTAGAAAAGGTCCCCTGCTGGAAATTAAACTATTACACAAAATTTCGATTGTGACTATTTCTTACAGACCTGAGTTTAAAGACCGGTGACACACATGGCTCATAATAAACAGACCTTGAAGGAGTATTCACATTAATTCTAGGTCTCTGCAGTGAAACACTAGAATTATCAGTCTTTAAAAAATGCAAAGCCTCATCCTTGGTTGGACTTCTGCAAACCTAGACTCTCTAGGATGTGGTAATATCCCTTTCTCTGTGGCTAATTACTAAAATATCCTTTTCCTCTGTAGTTTGGGATTCTCGGCCTATGATTGGTTACCTAGGTACAGAAGTCATTCCCAAAGGATATAAAAATAGCAAATGCTTTTTGTCACATACTAGGCTCAGGAAGCTGTGTGCAAGACTCAAAAACAACATGAAGGTTTTTTTCATTCCCTTCTGTGTCATTAGGGAAATGCACCCCTGCCGTCCCCGCAATATGGTGCTCCAGCTATTGTAGCTGTGCCCACACAAAGTCTCTGCATTAAAAGGATTTCTGGTAATTCAATGCAAAGTAGACAGGATTACGGAGTTTCCAGGCTCCTGTTGTTTGCTAGGAAATCAATACCTCTAAATATAAAACTCGGTGGTGCTGTTTATGGTAACAGCATAGAGCCTACAGTGAAGTACAGGGCGCCTGCAGAGAGGAGGAGACCTGGGCCTTGGGGAGGAGCACGGAGACGTTTCTTCTAACATCTTATTTGCCAGTTTTCTCCTATAAACCATCTATGCTGCTGAAGCAGGACATGATGAGCATATAAAACAGTCATCAGGATCTCATTCAATGTCAATGTAATTTCCTCGTTCTCCTTCAACTGTAGGGCAGCATTGTTTGCCCTCGGTCCACACCATCAAGTGTGTCGGGGGAGTGCATGTGCGCACACACACCACACAACTAGAACCATCTCCAACTTCTTCCCTCAGAAGTCCTCAAACCCTTGATTTACTGCCATAAGTCACTCAAGTTTAAAGTATTAGAAGTAAGAAGCTTCTACTTGGAACATTCAGCAATTGGTGTCATCATGATGGATAACTCATTTTGTACCATTTGTGTATAACTTGTACACTTCTTATAAAAAGTAGATGTGAGGCCGGGTGCAGCGGCTCACACCTGTAATCCTAGAACGCTGGGAGGCTGAGGGAGTAGATTGCTTGAGCTCAGGAGTTAGAGACCAGCCTCAGCAGGAGCAAGACCCTGTCTGTACTAAAAATAGAAAAACCAGCCAGGCTGTGGGGGCACCTGTAGTCCCAGCTACTCAGGAGATGAGCCAGGAGGATTCCTTGAACCCAGGAGTTTGGGGTTGCTGTGAGCTAGGCTGATGCCACAGCACTCCAGCCTGGGCTATAGAGTGAGACTCTGTCTCAAAAAATAAAAAATGAGTAAGTAGGTCTGATCCAAAGATTTGGTGAAAACAAGGTGCCACTAAGGCATCAAAATCCCCATAAAGCTTACATTTCCACACTTCCCCTAATAGAGTAAGTGGAGTCCCTTAAACACTTCAAGACTTCTACAGCAAACGGGAGGAGCCATGGAAAGTGTATCCTCGCTTGACTCTGAAAGGGAAATACATGAAAAGAGCTGGAGTCTGTGTGTGGCATTAATCATCAGGAGACCTAAAAATATTTCAAGACAAGTCAGAGGAAGGCAGGAGATAAAATGCTCAAGTGTCACTCACAGCCATCTGGACACACAGCACGTCCGTCACCAACACACCGACCCTGGAGTCCACATACAGTCCTGGATTCAAATTCCAGCCACTAGCTATGTGACCTAGGCAAAGTTTACTTCACCTAAATATGCTTCCTCACCTATAAAATAGGGAGGGTAAAGAAAAGTGCCTCATAAGATTATTCTAATGATTAAGTAAGAAGACCTGAAGGTGGTTAGCACTGTGCCTGGCACACAGTCAATCCTACGTAATTTTTAACTATTTTTTTTATTTCTAAAATTCCCTCTAAGTCGCCTTTGCTAACCCCCCCCCCCCGAAAGGATTTTCATCTGCTTAAACAATGAGCTAGGGTCTTAACAGAGGGACTGAATTTACATAGAGACATATTTGCACAGGGTACCGCCAAGCAACATTGCACCCCCGCCATAATGAAATCAGCTCGGCTACAGACGTCCAGAAGACTAGTATTTTTAACATTTCAGTACAGAAGACAGGCTTGATATTCTATATTTCCAGCAACAATAAACCTCTCTGATGTTATTCCAACCAAGTAATTCTACAACAGATCAAATGATTACTCTTTTAAAACTATAAAATGCAAAAGGGGGAAACTAGATCAATATCAATAATTCTACTTTTTAAGAATCTGAAGGCATGGTTCTCTGCTAGAGATCACAGTTTAGGTGTTTGAGTATTTATAATAGCTATCATTCCTGACACATATGGTACCTCATAAACCCAAAGTGGCTTAAACAATAGCAACATTTATTTTGTTCATATTCTGGAAAAAAGCTGGAGGAAGATAGTTGATTTCTGCTCTACCTATCATCAGCTGGGCCAGCCCAAAGACTGGGGGCTGAGAAATCATCTGATATCTTGCTGTATCATGCCTGTCCTATCGCCTAACCTGGGAAAACTCAAACAGCTGGGGTTCCTCTGGAGTCCTGCTTAACTCTACGTGGCGCTCTCCCAGGCATGGTGGGTTCAGGGTACTGGGCTCAGGACTGCCGAGGCACATGTCCAAGAGGAGGCGCTGTATTCCTTTTACAGCCCAGGCTTGGCATGCCCACATAATTATCAATTCTTTCACAATCTACCGACTCAGCTAGGTTTAGGGAATAGAAACAGATCTCCACATCTCAATGGAAGAGTGTGAAGCCACTCTGCGAAAAAGGCAGATGGGGGCGGCACCTGTGGCTCAAAGGAGTAGGGCGCCGGCCCCATATGCCAGAGGTGGAGGGTTCAAACCCAGCCCCGGCCAAAAACTGCAAAAAAAAAAAGGCAGATGGGATAGGATATATAGCTATATAGCAGTGGGACCATTTTGGAAAATACAATCTGTCAGTTATTTTAGTTTTCACACTATCAGTCAGGGCTCTTGGTTACAAGCAGCAGAAACCAACTTCAGCAGCCCTAAAGGGAAAAAATGTTTACTTGAAGGCTATTGAGAATTCTAAGACTTAAAGGAAAAGCTGGAAGCCTCACCTGGAAAAGAACCAGAATCAAGAGAAGCTGAAGAAAGGCTGGGAAGCAGGAGACTGAGACTCACACGGAAGAGTCCAGCTAACACACCTTTCTCTTCACTGTGGGGATGGACAGCAGCATGGCTGGACTCACAGCTCTGCCCCTGCTACTAAGAACCAGCCACATCTGCATCTATCAGTCATGCCCTCAAGATTCAAAGTTCTGGGTAAATCGTACTGACTGGCTGAGCCCAAGTCACATAACTGAGGTTTAGCTTCTAGGGACATGAGGATCCGACCCCTTCTGGAAGAGGAACCCTGTCTCCTACAGAGGCACATACAGCAAAGAATTCACCCCAAATAAGAACAGACGTTCAGAGGCTGGGTAGCTAAAAGCCCAGAAAATGTCTTACATACACAGAAAACAAACAGCCATCAACAATTTTGGTATGAAAGAACATACCATTTTGTAGCCTGGTTAATAACTAGGTTTAATCTTAGAATAAAGGCCGAATCCTCAATCCATGATACAAGTTCATTTCTTCACAGGGATGTATATTAAATGAACTAGAATTATAATTCTACTAAAGCAAGGTCCAGTCTCAACACGATGGACATCCCCCAAATGGAGATGTGATTCTCTTCACCAAGAATGAGCTTCTATATATCCAGTGCAAGGACAGGAATCCGGAGTCTACCCATAGGGGTCAGCTGTTCTGAATTTAGAAAAAAAATTTCCAAACAATGATTAATTTATCAGGTTAGCACATTAAATAAGTACCTAATTAACCTAGAAATTTATGCAGCTGATCGTAGCCAGTAATACCGTTCACAGAATGTAAGATGTATAGGCAGTCCTTGAGTTCTAAACAAGATAGGTTCTAAAGGTTTAAGTTGAATCTGTACAGAAGTTGGAGCAGGTACACGTACTCATTACCTGTAACAGCCTCCACTTGTAAGTGTGGGTCATATGTCGGTTGGATGTTTGTAACTCAGGGACTTCAATCGTCCATCAGTTGGGTGTTTGTAACTCGGGGACTGCCTGTACTGTATTTTTATCATGGCTTTGTGGGAGAGGTATGCCCGTGCATGTGTCAGAACCCAGAATGCCCTTGCCTTTGCCTCAACAACAGAAACCTTGTGCTCGCCTTAGCTTTACCGGGAGGGGGGTGAGAGGGACCCTGCAACTGCAGGAAGAAAAGACTATGCCCAGGCAGTGGTTCATATGAAAGACAATTGTGCATCCTGATTTATTTTAAGAATCATCTAGACATTACCTATACAGAGTGGCCATAAAGTCCATGTGCAATTAAAATAGTTGAGCATTTTAATAGTTGACTATTTTTATAGTTGACTATTTTAATTATACACAGACTTTATGGCCATCCCATATAATAGGATGAAGACTCTCTCTAAGTCCTTCTCAAACATTTGAATGCAATATTAACAGACAAGTCACTGATTTCATCCAAATCCTAAACAGTATGCAAGCTAATATCTTTATGTAAATTTTGAATGTGTATAACTCATAGTGTATTTGTTTTTCCTACATTACTTAACAATAGATTAAAATGAAATCAATATTTAATTCAGGTTGGTTCCCTGTTATGTAAGTGTACACAAAATGATGGCAAAGTGTCACCTCTGCGGCAGCACCTGTGGCTCAAAGGAGTAGGGTGCCGGCCCCATATACTGGAGGTGGCAGGTTCAAATCTAGCCCTGGCCAAAAATTGTAAAAAAAAAAAAAATATATATATATATATATCACCTCCATGAGAGCAGGAGCCTGACTGGGCTGTCGTGCTTCCTGCTAACTGCTATATCCCCAGTTTCTAGTAAGGGGCATGTGGCAGGTGCTCAAGAAATGTAGGCTTTGTTGTAGTTGTCAAAGCTTAAATCATGAAAGAAGGAAAGGATAACAAAACAGCAGAAAAGAGAAAGAAAATAATGGACTATTTTAGAAAAGATATTTGGCTCAATGATATCTAAGGATTCATTTCTTCTGAAAAGCCGGATGCTACAAATAACTCTCTCCAGTGGTTTTCAACCAGTGGGTCTTGATCCACAAGAACTGTATTAAAAGGCCGCGGCATTAGGAAGGTTGAGAACCACTGCTCTAAACCCTTCTCCTCCAAAATTTAGAGGCTCCATCTCTTTGTCCCGCAGAGCTGACAGAAAATGACCAACATACACTTCTGAAACCACTGAGGGATTGCTGACTGTGAGCGTCAGCACACACTAAGAGCCACAGCACCTTCCAACAGTGCAGGAGCGTCCCACTCGGGGCAAAGACTTATTTCTCAGGAAAAGACTGTACTCCATAAGATGAGAAAAGATCTGTGTTACACATAGCTTCCGTGTTCAATGACCACCAGAAAAAGCCAATATTGGGGAAAAATGATGCCTTAACTAATACACAAAAATGGACATTTTCTACTCAATAAACATGTTCCAATTATGCTATCTGAATATATGACACAAATCACCTTAAAAAGGGACTTTTTAACAGGTAAAAACTTTAAATGACATCTAAATGTAAAATACTCTTCAATATTATACAAAATAAGAAAGGAGGGGAAACAGGCACATAATAGCTACAGAGTCTGCTGAAATAGAGTGAATCAGGAACCGTAGGAGGAAATGACCATGGGATGTTCTAACCATCCCACATCTGTTTAAAAGCTACCCAGGGAAGATTTATGATTCACAGCATAATCAGACTAAAAGGGCAGAATCATTAGCATATTCAGTCTTGTTTAGGTGGCTGAGGTTGTTAATTTATTAGTAGCAAATGTATACTTTTAAATTATTTCTTCTCTAACCTTAACCTCTTCATGCTCTAGTCTTAAAACCATTTCCTTTCATTTTGCCCTTAGCAGAGATGAACAGCTAATCCCCAATGTCTAGAACAGATCACTTCATGTGCAGGAAGACCTGTTTGATAAACATATCTCGCTCCTATCAAATAGATCAGATCTGCCCCTTTAACCTCTCTTCGTTTTGGTTTTTAGATCCCACTGTTACATACTTCTTGATTCTTCCAAACTATCTTCTTCTCCTATTCAAGTTCAAATCCTATTCCAAAAAGGATTTGAACAGTGCCAATTATAGGAAAATAGTTTAGAGAAGTATAACAGCAGACTTTGGAACTGAAGCCTTGACATTTATATATATCTTAAAGCTGGGGTGAAAAGGGAATAAAAATTTCTAAAGCATCCCAGAATAGATCCTTGGGTTTCAAGCCAATTACTTTAAAGTTACCTATTTAAATTTCCACCTTTGGATTCAATCAAAGGGTCATGCTATTTAATTTCTGAGAAATTATAGAGGTGTGCTCCATAGATGAGCAGGCAGGTCCCACGTGTCTACCAAGATTTAAAAATAACTACTCTTTCCCACAGCTGCTTTTACTCTTTTATTATTATTATTTTAGGATTTTCCAAGAGCTAAAACCATGCTACAAGATTTGTTTAAATGGAATGTTAGAGAAGACAAGTTTAAATAATTTTCTGTTAATTATTCTGTTTTCACGAATTGTGTGTAAAAGCATGTTCTCATGTAGGAGGACCTCAGCAGATCTAATTATCAGCTTTAGAACAACTAATTATAATCTTAAGGTCTTAGCTTCCCGGGCTTTAAAGCCACCATATCCTGCCAAGCCCATGAATAACTGAGAACTGTCACAGCTCGTGAATTACCATGGAGACACACCAATGTCGCTATGAGGGTCCATCATGGTTACCAACGCTCTGTCTGCAATGGGCTTAGGTTACCAGGAGCTCATCAACTAATGATGTGCTAGTGATTACTGTGCTGAAGCAAGTGGCTCTTAATTATTATGGTGGCTTGATTTTTTTAAAAATGTGTAATGAATTTCAGTCCTTTTTGAGCCATTTGGATACTTCTGGGATCTTGATTCCAAAATAAATAACCTTGTATTATATTCTTATATTTTGAGGGTACTTTAGGAGGACAACTGCTTCTTGACCTTAGAACAACCTTGGCTCTTTTTTCAAAGGGCAGGTGGGAAAGTATTACAGTGGTGATGAAGTTTAGAGTGCTTTGCCCTGGGCCTTCACCTGGCAGTTCAGCCTTCTACCCTGTGTCTGCTTTACAGGTCCCCTCCTACCCCCACCACACACAACTTTGTCCTATAGTCGGAGTCTGGGAGCGAAAATGGCAGGCACTGGTGAGAAATACTAACCCTGTCCTCAGGTCTAATTCTGAATTGTTGCTGCCACAGAGACAGATATCAGGAGGGACTAAGTAACAGTGACAGCTGGGCAAGAACGGCAGCCAGGACAGCACATGATTCTGGCAACAATGGATAAACCAAGAATAAAGAATCCCACTGCAATACTCTGAAGTCCATCCCAGGGTTTCCAAGCTCTATGCAACTACATTCATCCTAGTATTTTCTTAGCTGGAGAGAATATTCTCATATCCAATCATGTTTGCAATAATTCTTCTTTTGAGTATAGAAAAGAAACCCAATTTACATATTTGTATATGTTTACATATTTGTAAACACACACCAAGAAACCCCACCAAAGATTAGATCTAAAAACAGCTGATATTCTATTTCATTGACTCTAAGACTTTTCACATTTCAACATCTCCAAAATCAATACATGTCATACAACTGATAGTTCTTAGATTCAGAGAAAAACAACAGATCCAACAACATGGAACAAAACTGAAACTTCTGCATGGCTGAAAATACCATATGCAAAACAGAAAAAATATTTACAACATGCCTATACAAGACCTATAACATTAGGCTGGGCACAGTGGCTCATGTCTATAATCCTAGCACTGTGGGAGGCCAAGGCAGGAGGATCACTTGAGAATAGCAGTTTGAGACCAGCCTGGGCAACATAACAAGATCCCATCTCCAAAAAAAAAAAAAAAATAGCCTGGTGGAGTGGCACACACTTATAGTCCCAGCTACTTGGCAGGGAGGATCGCTTGAGCCCAGGATTTTGAGCTATGATGATGCCACTGCACTCTAGCCTGAGTGACAGAATGAGAACTTGTCTAAAACAAAAAACAAAAATTATATCTTTAATAACTAGGTCTTACAAATCAAAATAAAGCCAAGCAAAAAATAGGGAAATGGGCAAAGGATGTAAAAAGAAAATTTACAGCAGAAGAGGCAGAATATCTTGTATCTAAATAGTTACATTATTATTATAAACTCTCCCTCTACCGTTGTGTTCTGAAGTCCAGTTATTAATTTAGGCTGGAGAAAAGGGAAAAAGGTAACAATCTTCTCTGTTCCAGGAACTGTGCTTGTAGATTTTATCAACATGAGTTTGTTAAAGCTTTTCAACAACCCCATGAGCTTGGCATCCTCATGCAGGTGGGGAAAGCAAGGATTACAGAGGCTGAGTTACTCACGCACATTCTCAGAGCAGGTTTGGTGCTCCTGAGTTCTTATGTACCTTCTGATCAAAGCACAATTCTAGAAACTGTATTCAGATAAAAGATACTTCCCTGAGAACAAGAGTTTTAAGCCCAAAGCAGTGACCATTACTCTTGAGGCCAGAGCCATCCCATTTCATGAGCTAGCAATGCCTGTCTACAGCTGTGCAGGAGATTTCTGCAAGTTGTGTTTGCAATTTTCTCTCCTGGAAAAGCAGTATTTAACTGTCATATTAAATACGGTTTGATCTGAAGATTTAAGTTCTTTTAATCTAAAATATAAACTTTGTACTACCAGTGAAACTATGACTGGCCAAACCCTCTCCATCTTTCAGTATCACTGAACTCTGTTCACCTTATTAAAATAAGGCATTTGCGTCAAAAGTAAGTAGATCCTTATTTCTCAGACTGGGTTTTAGGTAGAAATAAACCAATGAAAACTAAACCCCACACATTTATTGAACTAAATCCAAAGAATCTGGGCTAGTGAAAAGTAGGCCCTGCTCCCGGGGCCAGGAGAAAAGAGGTGTTAAGTGAATGGTCTGACGCACATCAGGGGTGCTGTAGTTACTGATACGGCCGGCCATGGCGTACTGACCAGGCCCTGAAATCTGACCTGGATCCTCCAGCTCCCCCAACACTAAAGTCTTGGCACAGTGCCTTGAAAACTGGCCACAATCTAGGAAGTCACCTCCTGCCACTCACCCACATCTCAAGGTGAAATGTGTCAGAACTCCCCCTTCATAAGACCAGGGATGGGAGTAAAGAGGGGTCAGGTAACAGGTGTAGCTTATGTATCTGTACACACAAAAAAATAGATCTCTGCATCTTTTGAAAAGTATCAAGTGTTAGGAATGCTCAGTTTGACGCATGTGGCTGGGTTACAAAGGATTAAAACAGGGCACTTCCAATTCCTCAGTCCTGGAAGCCATTCTACAATATCAACCTAAGGCTTATGTAATAATTCTCAGATTCCACCAAAGGCTAATATTTCTTCATAGCCTTTTTGCAGATCAGCCTGCTCTTTTTAAAAAATAATGTTATTTTTTTAAACCCCTTTTTAAGTCAAGGGGTTTAGGTTATATAGCCTGAATTCTGATAGTTTTTGAGAATATATTAAATGCATAAAGACTGTATAGACAGTCTGTCCTGGAACTCAGCCTTCAAAATGTTCCAAATCAAAAGGACTAAACCAAAATGACTAAACCAAAAGGACTAAACCAAAATGACTCTCTTCGACACAGCTGTTTAACCTTTAGAATGACAGCGTGCTTCCAACTGCACAGTGCCAGCTGCATTTTACCAGCCGCTCATCAAAATGTTACCGCTATTTTCTAGCCACGTTATTGAAGGAGAAAATAAATCCTATCCTCAGGTACTTTATCAACAAAGACTTGAAGCTTACTGTTGTCTGTCTGCAATACTGACTAAAAAATAATTTATTCAGGACAAAACTGTATTCTAGATTTAAACATACAAGTAAAAAGGAGGAGAGGGAAGGAAGCCAGGAAATGTGAAGGAAGTGTCAAGGAAAATTTAGTAACATCAAAACAGTACAGAGAAGGGGAGTACAGAAACTAGATGAACACTTAGATCCAACCCTTAAGATCCAAAATTAAAGGATAGTAATGCAAACAAGCTTGTTTTGTGCTAATGCTATAAATAGAACATGCAACTGACTGTAGGCCAAAAATAGTAAATGGGAATCTGATTCTAAGATTCCAGCTAAATCAATTATGGCTATAGGTACTTTTAAGAGTTTGTTAAAAATCCAAAGTTCAAAAACAGATTTCCTTTCCGCAGTGCCCAGCGGTAAGATGGAGGTGCAGATCTCCAAGAAAAGGAAGTTAGTTGCCGATGGCATCTTCAAAGCTGAACTGAAGGAGTTTCTTACTCATGAGCTGGCTGAAAATGGCTACTCAGGAGTTGAGTTACACCAACCAGAACCGAAATCATTATCTTAGCTACCAGAACACAAAATGTTCTTGGTGACAAGGGCCAACACATTCAGGAACTGACCACTGCAGTTCAGAAAAGGTTTGGCTTCTCCGAGGGCAGCATAGAGCTTTATGCTGAAAAGATGGCCACAAGAGCTCTGTGTGCTACTGCGCAGGCAGAATCTCTGCACCAACTCTTTGCAGGCCTTGCAGTATGGAGACTCGCTGTGGTGTGCTGGGGTTCATCATGGAGAGTAGAGCCATGGGCTGTGAGGTCATGGTGTCTGGGGAAGTCCGAGGACAGAGGGCCAAGTCTGTGAAGTTTGTGGGTGGCCTGATGAGCCGCAGTGGAGACCTGTTAGACACTGCTGTGCACCACGTGCTGCTCCGACAGGGTGTGCTGAGCACCAAGGTGAAGATCATGCTACCTGGAGACCCTACTGCTAAGCCTGGCCCTAAGAAACCCCTCCCTGACCAAATGGGCATTTTGGAACCCACAGATGAGATACTGCCTACTACCCCTATCTCAGAACGGAAGGGTGGGAAGCCAGCGCTGCTAGCCAGTCCCCAGCCAGTCCCTACAGCTTAATAGGGTCTCCTTGGCAGCTGTACCTGGACTCTGGATGTTGCTCTGTAAAGACTTTTTTTTAATCATTTTATTTTTTTATTAAATCTTTTGTACATAGATTATAAATACATTTATGCCCATTTCAGTGTGTTGATTATTTGTACAAATTGGAGTGCTTACATCATACTAATCAGCATAGCTTTCACCTCATTTACCCATTTATAGCATTAGGACATTTGTGTTCTACACATGATAGAACCAACTTGTACTTGCAATGTGCTCCATAATTGTGGTCCCCCTACAATCCCTCCCACCTCCTCCCCAGTCCTCCCCCTCCCCTTCCCTCCTTCATCATAGCCTAAAGTTGTGTTTCATTTTTCATATGCAAGTGTGAGTTATTATAAATTGGTTTCACAGTAGTACTGAGTACACTGGACACTATTTTCCACCTCCATCCATGTAAACATAAAGGAGATAAAGTTTCCATTTTTTTTTTACTGCTGCATAATATTCCGTGGTATAAATATACCACAATTTATTAATCCATTCATGGGTCAAAGGGCACTTGGGCCTTTTCCATGACTTGGCAATTATGAATTGAGCTGCAATGAACAATCTGATGCAAATATCTTTATTGCCAAATGATTTTTGGTCCATTGGGTATACACCTAGTAGAGGAATTGAAGGATCAAACAGCAGGTCTACATTTAGATCTCCGAGTGTTCTCCAAACTTCCTTCCAGAAGGAACATACTAGCTTGCATTCCCACCAGCAGTGCAGAAGTGTTCCCTTTTCTCCACAACCACGTCAACATCTGTAGTTCTGGGATTTTGTGATGTGGGCTACTCTTACTGGAGTTAGATGGTATCTCAGAGTAGTTCTGGTTTGCATTTCTCTGATGATTAAAGGTGATGAGCATTTTTTCATGTGTCTGTAGGCCATGCGCCTGTCTTCTTCAGAGAAGCTTCTGTTCATGTCTCTTGCCCACAATGAAATGGGATCACTTGTTTTTTGCTTAGTAATAGGTTTGAGTTCTCTGTGGATTCTTGTTATTAGACCTTTGTCGGTAGCATAACTTGCAAAAATCCTCTCCCATTCTGAGGGCTGTCTATTTGCTTTACTTAGTGTGTTCTTGGCAGTGCAGAAGCTTTTTAATTTGATCAGATCCCAGTAATGTATTTTTGATGTTGCTTCAATTGCCTGGGGTGTCTTCCTCATGAAGTATTCTCCCAGGCCAATTTTCTCAAGTGTTTCCCCTGCACTCTCTCTAAGAATATTTATAGTTTCATGTCTTAAGTTTAAGTCCTTTAACCAGTGAGAGTCAATTTTTGGTAGAGGAGAAAGGTGTGGGTCCAGTTTCAGTCTTCTACGAGTTGCCAGCCAATTCATCCAGCACCATTTATTGAATAGGGAATCTTTCTCCCAATTTATATTTTTAATAGGCTTATCGAAAATCAAATGAGGATAAGTGTCTGGGTTCACCTCTTGGTCTTCAATTCTGTTCCATACATCTACCTCTCTGTTTTTGTGCCAGTACCATGCTGTTTTGATCACTATCGATTTATAATAAAGTCTGAAGTCTGGAAGCATGATTTCTCTCGATTTGTTTTTATTTCTGGGTAATGTCTTGGCTATTTGAGGTTTTTTCTGTTTCCATATAAAACAAAGTACTATTTTTTCCAGGTCTTTAAAATATGAGAGAGGTGCTTTAATAGGGATCGCGTTAAATCTGTAAATTGCTTTAGGTAGTATAGACATTTTAACAATGTTGATTCTTCCCAGCCATGAGCATGGTATATTTTTCCATTTGTTAACATCTTCAGCTATTTCTTTTCTCAGAGTTTCATAGTTCTTTTTATAGAGATCTTTCACGTCCTTAGTTAGATACACTCCCAGATATTTCATCTTCTTTGGCACTATTGTAAAGGGAATAGAATCTTTGATTATTTTTTCCCCTTGACTATTGTTGGTGTATATAAAGGCTACAGATTTATGAGTGTTAATTTTGTATCCTGAGACATTACTATATTCCTTGATCACTTCCAGAAGTTTTGTAGTTGATTCCCTGGGGTTTTCCAGATATATAATCATATCGTCTGCGAATAGTGACAGTTTGATCTCCTCTAGTCCTATTTGGATCCCCTTGATATCCTTTTCTTGCCTGATTGCAGTGGCTAAGACTTTCATTACAATGTTAAAAAGCAGTGGAGACAGTGGGCATTCTTGCCTGGTTCCTGATTTGAGTACAAATGTTTTCAATTTTACTCCATTCACTATGATATTTGCTGTGGGTTTGCTGTAGATGGCCTCTATCAGTTTAAGAAATGTTCCTTCTATACTTATTTTCTTAAGTGTTCTGATCAAGAAAGGATGCTGGATATTGTCAAAAGCTTTTTCTGCATCAATTGAGAGAACCATATGGTCTTTGTTTTTTAATTTGTTTATGTGATGTATTATATTTATGGATTTACATATATTGAACCATCCTTGGGACCCTGGGATGAAACCCACCTGATCGTGGTGTATAATTTGTTTGATGTGTTGTTGGATTCTGTTTGCTGCCATCTTATTGAATATTTTTGCATCAATATTCATTAGCGATATTGGTCTATAATTTTCTTTTCTTGTTGAGACTTTTTCTGATTTGGGTATCAGGGTGATATTTGCTTCATAGAATGAGTTGGGAAGTATTCCTTCTTTTTCTATGTTTTGGAAAAGATTAAGTAATATAGGTAATAGTTCCTCTTTAAAGGTTTGGTAGAATTCTGATGTGAAGCCATTGGGTCCTGGGCTTTTCTTTTTGGGGAGATTTTTTATAGTTGATGCTATTTTAGAGCTTGTTGTAGGCTTGTACACATTTCCACTTCTTTCTGGCTAAGTCTGGGAGGGTGACATGTTTCCAACTATTGATCTATTTCCTTCAGATTTTCACACTTCTGAGAGTAGAGTTTTATGTAGTATTCATTAAGGATTTGCTGAATTTCAGAGGAGTCCGTTGTTATTTGGCCTTTATCATTTCTGATTGATGAAATTAGGGATTTTACTCTTCTACTTCTGGTTAGGTTAGCTAATGGTTTATCTATTTTATTGACCTTTTCAAAAAAACCAACTCTTTGGTTCATCTGTTGTATGATTCTTTTGTTTTCAATTTTATTAAGTTCTGCTCTAATTTTAGTTATTTCTTTTCTTCTGCTGGGTTTAGGGTTGGAAAGTTCTTCCTTTTCCAGTTGCTTGAGATGACCCATTAAGTTATTGACTTCCTCTCTTTCTGTTCTCTTGAGGAAGGCTTGCAACGCTATAAATTTTCCTCTTAGGACTGCCTTTGCTGTATCCCAGAGGTTCTGATAGTTCATTTCTTCATTATTGTTTTGTTCCAAAAATTTGGCAATTTCCTTCTTAATCTCATCTATGACCCAGCTATCATTTGGTGTGAGGTTATTTAGTTTCCATCTTTTTTGTACACGTGTGGAGATTCCTGTTGTTACTGAGTTCAACTTTTATTCCGTGGTGGTCCAAGAAAATACAAGGAATAATTTCTATTCTTTTAAATTTGCTGAGGTTAGACTTGTGACCTAATATGTGATCAATTTTGAAGGATGATCCATGGGCTGATGAGAAGAATGTGTATTTGGTTTTGTTAGGATGAAATGTTCTATAGATGTCTATTAGATGCAAATGTTGAATGGTTAAGTTTAATTCTAAAATTTCTTTGCTTAGCTTCTTTTTTGAGGATCTATCCAACACTGCCAGAGGAGTGTTAGTCTCCAACAACAAGGGTGCTGGGGAAAATCAAATTACTCATGTCAGTTAGAGTTTCTCTTATAAATTGAGGTGCATTCAGGTTGGGTGCATAGATGTTGATAATTGAAATCTCATCATGTTGAGTGTTGCTCTTAACAAATAAGAAGTGACCATCATTGTCTTTTCTTACTTTGATTGGTTTAAAGCCTATTGTATCTGTGAATAAAATTGCAACACCTGCTTTTTTCTGATTTCCATTTGCCTGAATTATAGATGACCATCCCTTCACCTTGAGTCTATATTTATCTTTTAAGGTAAGGTAAAATTCTTGAATGCAACAGATGTCTGGCTTGAGTTTTTGTATCCAGTCAGCCACCCTGTGTCTCTTTAGAGGGCAATTTAAGCCATTCACATTAATTGAGAGTAATGATAAACCCGACAGAGTTTTGGGTATCGAGTTTTTCAAAAGTCCAGTGGACATTCTTAATCCTTTTGCCACTATGGAAGTTAGAATTTGATCAAAAGTTTCTGAGTGATTTTACTTTGGTGGTGGAGGATTATGTTGTTCATTATGGAGGATAGGTCTGAGAATTTCCTGAAGAGCTGGTTTACTTATGGCAAATTTCTTCAACATGTGAATGTCATTAAAGTATTTAACTTCTCCATCATAGATGAAACTCAGTTTAGCTGGATACAGGATCCTGGGTTGAAAGTTATTTAAGGAGATTAAAGGTCGATGACCACCCTCTTCTAGCTTGAAAGGTTTCAGTGGAGAGATCTGCAGTCATTCTAATGCTCTTCCCCTTGTATGTAATGGTTTTCTTACTTCGTACAGCTTTCAGAATTTTTTCCTTCATATTAACTTTAGTGAAATTAATTATAATATGTCTATGAGAATTTTTATTTGGGTTGAGTTGTGCTGGTGTTCTGAAACTGTCTGCTATCTGAATTTCTGAATCTCTGGGCATGTCTGGAAAATTCTCTTTAATTATTTCATGAAGCAAAGCATCTGTATTCTTTGCAGCAAGCTCATCACTTTCAGGTATTCCTATAAGGCGAATATTAGACCTCTTTGAATTATCCCAGAGCTCTCTGAGAAAATGGTCCGTTTTTGTTCTCCACTTTTTTTCCTCTTTGAGTGTTTTGGAGCATTCAAAAGCTTTGTTGTCAATATCGGAGATTCTTTCCTCTGCCTGCTCCATTCTGTTACTGCAAGATTCTACTGGATTTTTTAGATCTGTGAGGGCTGCAAATTCTTGCTTTAATGTGTCAAAATCTTTGGTCATTTTGTCTTTAAATTTGTTAAATTCTAGAGACATCTTTTGAATTTCTGCTTTAAATTCTAATTTCATCATTTCCTCCACTTTGTTGATCCTATTTGTTATCCAAATTCTGAACTCGATTTCTGACATCTCAGCCATTTGTTTGTGAATCAGATCTTGTGCTGTGTCTGCTTTATCATTTCTTGGGGAAGTTGATCTACTCTGATTGTTCATGTTTCCAGAGTTTTTCTGCTGATTCTGCCTCATGATTGTCTTCATGATTGTTGGTCTGGTAAGGTGAGATTGGATTGGGGTTTCTTGGGGTTGTGGTTAACCAGCCCTTTACTAAGGATCTGGGACTGATGACTGCAGCTTTTTCCCCTTTAGCTTTGCAAAGGACCTGTACAGTATTACAGTTTGAGGCTGGGGAAACCTGCTTGGTGTGGTGGGGTTAGGTGGCTCAGTCTTATATTCAACTGGTTCTTGTCCGATCCTGGTGGATCAGTGACTCTGGAGAAGTTTTAGCTGTGAAGAAATACAAGCAATTAAGAAACCCCACCTCCCCAGACAACAACTGGAATGGGAAAAATCAACCCTTCCTGTTACTACACAACCAGGGTATCTCCCTAGGGTCCTTGGGTAATTGTCCCAAGTTAGGGGTTCTGAACCAATTGACTCGTACGAACTCGTTCGTACTGAGTTGTCAGTACGAACTCTGAGGTGGGAGAGTTTGAAACATCTCCAGCATCTAGATAGCAGAGGTCTACTGGTGCTCAGATTTGGCTCTCTCTGGTGCTCTACAGAGTCAGAAAGGCCCACCCAGTAGCACAGTAGGACCAGGGGGCTGAGTCTCTTTCTCCACTTTGTTCCTTTTTCACGCCTAATCAGTGGTGACCCCGCAGGGCTGCAGGGGTTTCCTCCAATAATGCGAAGTGCCAGGGCTTAGCACCTATCAGAGTCAAAGGAAGGTCAATGCCCCCAAGGCCTGGCCACTGCCCTCGGCTACCAGCCAGCTGTGGGAACTGAGGCCTGCCTACCTCGGGTGTTCAGTTTCCACTGGCGAGTGTTCCACTTGAGCTCAGTCTAATCCTGGGGGTACCAGGCCTGCAAATGCTTATTTCCCTCAGCCACCGCACCTTTGTCCCTGTTGCTCTGCAGCACCAGTATCCCTATAGAGTGACTTCTAGTTTCCTCTGGCAGTGCACGGAGTTGGGGGTGGGGAGACGTTTCTCCAAGATTGGACCCCAGCGTGATCACTCTATTGTTGCTGGATCTTTGTGGGAAGTGCCCCAGCACGGTTCCACTATCATTGCCAAAGCCAGAGAATTCTGGCTGTAGGAGCAGCTCTAGGAGCATGCTGCACACGGATCTGGCAGCAAGGCAGGGTACACTGCATGGATTCTGCCAGTATCTAGCTCCTGGTGACTTCAGCAAGATCACTACTCCACTGGCGATTCTGGTGGGGCGGGGGCCTGGCGCGGAGTTGGGGCAGGCTCAGCACATAGCTTCAGTGGTCTCCGGATGGGCGTGGCGTGGCGCGCAGTCTCCCTGTAAAGACCTTTAACAAAGTCTTGTACAAAGATACACACACAAAAAAAAAATTCAATAACCGTCAGGCACAGTGGTTCATACCTATAATCCTAGCTCTTTGGGAGGCCAAGGTAGAATCACTTGAGCCCAAGAGTTTGAGTTTGCAGTGAGCTATGATAAGGCCACTGCATTCTAGCCTGGACTAAATTTCTAGTAACTATATAATATTTGCTGATCATCTTTCCCCTCCATTCTTTTAAAAGTTGTGAGATAAATTGACTCTACAAACTTAAAACGGCAATGGTAGAAAGCTTTTGTTTGAGTCTAAAAATTAGTCTGAAAGGTTATAAATCAGAAAAATAGAGGTAATCAGAAGTCATATTGATTGTTCAAAATACTTCATGGATAAAGAAAAAGTACCTAAAATATAACAGGAAATGAAGTATGTGTTTTGGGAAAGAGTTTACCATTATCACATCTCAGTACACTACCATGGAAATCATATTTGACTTTTAAGAGAGCTGTTAAAGTGGTTCTAAGCTGAAAAATCACAAAATTCAAAGACACTGGATGCTTATATCATGCGGTAATGTATCAGCACTTCAGCATTATTATTCTCATGAGCACATTTTCATCTGAAATAGTAAGAATTAAGTACTAAATGTTGAATATTTCTAAAGGAAATATGAATAAGTCAAAAAGTGTGCATGGGATATGAATCTTTCCAACAAAGTAGAGTGACATTGTAAAGGTTTGTCACATTTTCACGGACTAAGGCTTCACTACCTTCAGCCTAGGGTAAAATCTAGCAAACAGCTCCAACCATCTTTATAAGTAATACAACTAATAAAGTGAAACTACTCCGTCAATATTAAAAGCCCAGACTGTGTCTGCATGACTATTTTGCATAGTATTACAGAAAAGCAGATTTTTTTGATAGTAGGAAGATTTACTGTCCTGAAATTCAGATGAGCTTTAGCCACGTACCTTTCTGAGCACAGAGAGGAGAAAAAAGCCACAGCGGCTCTAACGATCCAGGACAATCTAAGGTGCCTTACTGAATAAGATCTAATTGTTGACATAGCATTTGGTCTTTGACGGAAATACCAAGATACACTCTAAGGAAAAAAAATCACTGTCTTCCAGGACATACGTATTTAATATCACTGTTTCTCTAATAACCCACTATGAATCTTCCACCACTACTAGGCATTGGTTTGGTAAATCTGTCCCACTCACTGAAATTCCGAATTTCCTACTTATACCTGAAATCTGCCAAAAGACTGATTTGTCTTATAACTAAATTAAAAAAAAAAAAAGACAGAACAATTTTGAAACTAATCCAAGGTGGTTATTATTACATTAGCAAAAGATATTTACTTAAAAGTTGTTTGGTTTTAGGCAAGCCTATCCCATAGACCTTAAAGTTACCAATAAAATATCATTTCTGTGACTTTTCATCTACAAAGCTTAACAATATTTCTTAGATTTTATAAATAAGTTCATATTTGCCCTGTCTGCATATTTCATGATTTCACAAACAGAGTCTCCTCAGAAACGTTCAAGGCCTTTCTTGGAAAGTCAGTCTTCCTGGTGAGTCACTACTGAAGCACGTCAGAGCCTCAGTTATTTACTTTTCCATGTGCTTTCTGATATTTGGCATCCAAACTGGATACATTACAAACAAATCATGGCTATGACAAACATAAAAGAATTTTAAAAATCTGCTTTATTTTTCAAGAGCTCTCCCTTGTTTGGCAAAGCTTTCCTAACCTGTGTAGACCGCCTCGCTGGGTTACTGGTAAATGCTTAGTAGATTAAAGTGTTAGACTTTTATTTGATGCTTGGATACCTGGTACTTTAAAGCCCACCTTCTTGTGATGTAATTGGATTTTGTTAGTACATGCCTCTCTTTATACTTGCAACTTTGAATTTATTGCCAATTTTCTAGCCACTATCTTTCTAGAAAATCTTGGCTACTGTTTTTATCCAGACACATCTACAACCTTCTCCCCTTCCTTTCCCATTAAGAATAAAGAACTCCAATACTCTGGTGAGGACTGAGCCTCAGGTCCTTCCCTGGGGAGAGGAAAAGTCTCTCGGGAGATGGCCCCATGACCTTCAGGTGGTAATTAACCTGAGGACAAGACTCATGTCTCATTCCTCATTTATATCTGGCACCTGGCAAATAGCAGATGCTCAAAAAAAAAAAATGCTGAAACAATTCATAAAGATTTAAAACCAACTATGATTTGATCTAGATAAATGGATTACTCTGAGACTCCAATTTTCATTTATATCCTTTCACATGTTTTTCCAGGATAGAAACATATCAAGAAGGACAAGAAAGAATGAAGTTCCAAGATCTCCTTGGGACACGATTTTTTAAGAAGAGTGAACAGGACCCCTATAACTCAAATAGGGTGGTAAAAAAACCTAGCCAAATGTTCTGAGTAATGGAAGTGGAGATTTTGAGGTGCTCTGTCAGGAGACTTTCAGGCGCTGCTGAAATCAGCTTCTTATCTACCCATAGTCCCTTCGTCCACCTACATCAACCCAGCTGGTTTTTCCATCACAAATATTCAATTACACCAATAACTTATTCACAAAATGGAGGTGCTTCCAGAGTTCTCAAATCCAAAAGGAGATTGCACCTTGTCCTAGAAGTGCACCCTTGACACCTGGAAAAAAGAGTGTTCAAGGACAGAGGGACAGGTCCCAGACAGTTGTCACACAGCCCCTGACTGGCGTCAAGCCTGGGACCTGGGGTTGGAGAAACGTCAGCCTGCTTCACCACTGAGTGATGAGAGCAAAGCTTTCTCCAAAATGAAGGATGACGTTAAATTTCTGTAGGAAACAATAATTTAAGAACAAAAATCACTCAGTGGAGGAAGAGGAATAGTAAGTACTAAGCAGGGAAGAGTGAACTCGGCTGGCGGGTAGCCAGCACGCAGGATCTCAGGGGCCTCCCTGACTTGCTAGGGAGTATTTTGAATGTGGCCTCTAAGTCTATATTTTAAAAACTCTACAGACTTTAGCTTAAAATCACCAATTCAATACGTGGTATTTTATTTGAAGGAAAAATAATTTTAATTTATGCTTGTCATAAATTGACAAAACTAGCCAATGTGTAAAAATGTATCAGTGGAAAGTCTGGAAAAATACAAGCCACATAGATACTATTTCTGAGACAGGCTAGTGAATGAAAAAACCAATTGGCTGTCAAAATTAGCTTGGTATGCGCCTGTAGCTCAAAGGGGAAGGGCGCTGGCCCCATATGCCAGAGGTGGCAGGTTCAAACCCAGCCCTGGCCAAAAACTGAAAAAAAAAATTAGCTTGGTATCCTCCTGCTGTGTAACCATTTGCCGGATACATGTTTTTAAAATGATGGACTGTTTTTCACTTTTCTCCCAAGCAGACATATAATTTATAATAAATTAGAAGGAAAATAAAAGTAAGAGCTGTTCTTTATACTAGTGCTTTTAAAATCCTGTCACTTAATTCTGCTGGCACTTCACTCAAGTTTTAATTATTTTCTTAAAAGCTAAGACTTTAAGTGTGTCCCTAAAAGCTAAGACTCATTAGGGATTTGGCAGTGTTAGAGTTTCAGAGGGCGTGTGTGTGTGTGTGTGTGTGTGTGCACGTGCGCACAGGAATAGAGATGAAGACAAAAATTTTCTATAAATATGTATAAGGCTGACCCTTCATCAGGATCCAAACCAAACAGGTAGCTCAACATTTCCAATATGAATGCTGGCTCCCTGTTACAAGCAATTCCTTTATCTTACTTTAACTCGAAACCCACCTGTCCTATTTCACATACCCTCAGCATCTCACTTGATTTTATTAATAGCCATTTGTGCTAGATTGATAGACTTTCTAACTCTCAGATCTGCATAGGTTACTTCCAGAAAACATAACTGCATTTTGCTAGCATTTCAATGCCTGAATCAAAAGAGGTTAATACAAATGTTCCAGGGGTTTCCAGGAAGCTCTGTGAAGAGAACCACTTTCAACTGCAGGACGAGGAAGCTTTTATCAAATCAGTAGCTAAATCCTCTTATTAGGACAGCCTTGTTCTTATGTGTTTTGAGACAGAAGAACTTATTTTCTTTGATAAAATACTAGAGGTAACTTTAGGATCAAATGAAGGACAGTAGCTACCTGTCCTCATCAGCAGCATCACCAGCACCAGTGTGGCAGGGAGAGGGGTGCGCCGCAGTTACCTCTACTCCCTAATCCCTAACGCCTGGGAATGTGCTACTTCACGTGGCAAACAGAACTCTGCAGGGTGATCTACTTAAGGTCCCTGAGATGGAAATGTTCTTCTGGATTATACAGGTAATCCCAGAGTATCTAGGCAAGCACCAAGGTCCTTACAAGAACAGAGGCAGGAATGTCAGAGGAAATGTGACAATGGAAAAGAAGCTGGAGCGATGCCATTGCTGGAAGTGGGCTGGGAGCCAAAGAATGTGGGCAGTCCCCAGAATCTGGACAAGGGCAGGAAGCAGGGAGCAAAGTCTCCCCTAGATCCTCCAGAACTGTAATAGTCAACTTACATTGTTTTAAACTACTAGATTTTTTAAAGTAATCTGTTGAGCAATAATAGAAAACTAATAATAAATCATCAATACAACACCACTGTGAGGTAGCTGCTGTTGCTCTCACTTTACAGATTAGGAAACTAAAGCTCCAAGGCATCTCAAACACAAGTAACAGAGCCAGGAATTGAACACAGGACCGTTTAGCATCAAAACCCAAATTCTAAATAAGTAATGACACTACAAGGCCTTTAAGAACACTTGGCATGAGAATAAGAATGATTTCGTATTTCTTTATGAGCTGCCACCTACTTGACAAGTCAGCTTTTCCCTACAGTCACTCATCCTATCTGAACCTCGGCTTTTTCATGTCAAAGCTATCAGTATCTTCAGAGTTTATATCCAGCCACCTGAAGGAAATTGCGAAATTACACTGTGTTCTGCCTGGCAGGTAGCTGGTCTTCATTACAATTCCTGCTCTGTGATTACGGCCTCCGTGGTGATCTCTGTGTTGACGGCACAGGAGCACCGTGTGATGGGGAAGAAGGAACACTGAGCGGTACGGGGACCAGCAGCCAAGGGCCCACTCCTCACTGGGCCTCCAACAGTACACTACGTGAGCATCTACTTCCAAACTTCCCAACTTTTATTGGAAAAACTTCTACTTTCTACCTCTTATCAAAAAGAATCAAAGCCAAATGATTTATTAACGGTCTTTTAGGGACTAAATATTTGTTCCCCCAAATTCATACTTTGGAGTCCTAGTCCCTAATGGAGATGGGGCCTTTTGGAGGTAATTAAGTCATGACAGTAGGGAGCTCCTGAATGGGATTAGTGCCCTTATGAGAGACGATCTCTGTCTCAGCCACCTGTGAACCCAGCAAGGAGGCAGCCATCAGCGCGTCAGGCAGAGGAACCTGACAAGACGCTGGATCTGCCAGCACCTTAACCTGGGACTCCAGAAATACATGTCTGTTGTTTACACCAATCGATGGTCCTTTGTCATAGCAGCCCAAACTGAGACAGAATCCTCTGAGATATAAAGTTCAGTGACTTTCTGACTCTCAGATCTGCACAGGGACTCCATTTTCTGAGGGCTACTTTGTGCCCAGTGATTCCAGCTGGCTGTCACCTCACCTCATCATGGCCCCTTCCCATCTGCCTCATTCTGTTAATACCGCCGCTGTCCCAGTCTCTCAGATTATTTTTACACATCCCTGTCTTTCATTCTCTCTGTTCTTTCAGTCACCAGATCCAGCTGGTAATTAAAGTCTATTATTTTTAGGAAGATAAATGTGGCAGGAGGATGCTGGAGGAGGAGCAGACTGGCATCCACAAGGGGACTCAGGAGTTTGTACTGACTGTGGGACTCAAAAGAAAGGAACAAAGTTTTAGAAACGATTTGGAGGAAGGCACCTGAAAGTGGTGACTAACGCTTGCTTCTTTATTTTTAAACAAAGAAGTAAAGGAAGGAACTTCCACCCCACCCCCACCTTCTTCAAGGGTAACATATTCCCTTTCATTATAAATCTAAAAATAAGGAGCTAAAATTACTGTGATTCATTACGGTAGGAGCTGCTTTGAAAGTTATCTGTCCCACGATGAAGGCACCACTTTAAAACCAACTGCCTATGTGCACACGTCCATAAATACACACACACCTGCTTCCATATTCTATAAATACTCCACAAAATATAGTAGGAATAATTTTCCTTTTAGAACAGTAGGTTCTGTCATTTTAAGTATCAACTGAGACAGTCTATATGTTCCACAGATAATGAGACGCATTACTTTTCTCTCTGCTAACACTGAAAAGCAAAGCTGGAACATGGAGAGAGTGACCAAGAGTCAGGAAAGGAAGCCGTCGCCGCACAAGATGTTCACACCCAAAGTGGGCAAATGTGGAGGCAGAGAAGCGGAAGGGGGCTGTGTGCAGATGCCTGTCTGAAAAAGAGGTGGAGGGACGAGGAGGAAAACCCACAGAAGAAAATAATTAGTTGGGGAATGTGGGCTAGAGAGGTCAGGCCACAGAAGGACTTTGTTTTACCACTATAATAGTATTTATTATTTTAGGCTTTAATTATTTATTGCATGCCTGTCTCTCCCACATGCCTTTAACCTCTGTAAGGACAGGGATCGTGCCTTGCGTTTCTATGTTCACAAGACTGGTATAGAATAGATACTCAAAATGAAAGAACGGATACGCAATAGAATATAAAGTGGAGTCCACACCAGAAAAGAACTGTTCTATATACGAAGTTCCGAACACCATATGGGCTCAGCAGCAAGATGAAAAGATAAGACATGACTGTTCTTTGCACTGTATTTTACGGCAGCCATCTTACACCTCTCAGTCACAAAGTCTGATCTGGACGATCCGACCAGAAACACAACCAAATAACTGCAGGGTTCAGGAAAGCAGGAAATCTGTTTTCTTGATTCTGAACCTGTAGTTTTTATGAATAATGGCTTACATACTACAGACTTACATACTATAGACTTTGGAGGCTAAAGATAAAAGGTGTTGAATTTTATGAAAAATACACCTATGAGTTGTATGGTGGTCTATGGTCTATTTTTCAGGGCCCATGCTGTCAGAATTTTAAAGAATGTAATTAGAAGAAACTGTGACCTTTTAGAAGAAAAATTTTCATAGTCTGCCTACAAACAAAAGGCATTTAAAAAAAAAAAGATGTGGGACATTGGGAATATTAACCTCTTTCTTTTAAAATGGTAAAAACTTAAAATTCAAACCTCAAGTTTTTTGTTTGTTGCTTTGGGCCAAGTAAAGGATAGGAAATTTAGACTTAAACATCAAAATACACTCTCAGGAGTTTCAGAAATATGTTTAAAACTACACAGAGGAAAACTCTAAATAAGGAGAAAGATTAAATGAGAGAGAGAGAGGATTAGGGAAAAAAGAAAATCTAAATTTCTAAGCCTGGTATTCCAGGCCTTCCATGATTAGAATTCAATGAATGGTTCACCCCTACCTTTCACTGTTTCCTACATATACCCGCTGTGGCACCCAGGCAGGTATATCCTAAAAACCGTATTTCACACATTCCACCACCTTTACCCCTTTATGGAAGGAATGAGTCCCCTCCAATGCCGGTAAATATTAGTAGTAACAAGAGTAACCTTCCCTAGTCTTCATTTTTAAAGAAAATGAAACACAGAAAGGGGGTCAAGACACCTTACACGTAAAATTCATGTCTAAGATCTAAAAGAGCAATCTCTCTACAATAAACACCTCAGCACTATCTGCTCAGCACACTGTTGCACCACCCCCAAATCCAGCAGCGTTCAGTAGTTCAGGACACATTAACCTGAGAACTGCTGTCTGCAACTGATACGTGGGGATTTGTGATTAGAATATAAATACACATTTGTGTAGGGAAAGTCCAGTTACAGAGAAAGGTTAATTACAGTTTGACATCATATGCTCTCTTCGTTCTGAATAACTATGAAAAGGAGAAAGATTTTGTTAGCATCTGTAAAAATGAATTAAATTGGGAGCAAATCCAGTGCAAACTAGTTTCACAAATACTTTGTATCAAAATCTCTTCTAACTTGCTTATTCATGCATCTCACGGATTATTTCATTGATAAAACTGGAATCCAAATGAACTATTTTCAACTGTTAACATTCATTTTCAACACCCACTCAGCATAACCCGAAGTAATTAAATTTAGATTGATTATCAGGAAAGGCAAATGTTTTCACCTAGATCTATCTAGACATATTCAGGATTTTAGAAAGATGATGATGATACGGTCTGAACTCAGGTAGAATAGGTAGGCCAAATATTCTACACATTATGGACCAGCAAAAAGGAAGAAAATATCTATAGGGGGCTGAATTGTGGCCCCCCAAAAGGTATGCCCATGTTCCAATCCCCAGGAGCTGTGAAGATTACGTTCTGGGGGAGGGGAGTTATTAAATTATGCATCTTAAAAAGTTTATTCTGGATTATCCGGGTGGGCACTAAGTGCAATGAGAGGCAGTTTTCAGACAAAATAGGAGGCGATGTGACGGCCGAGGCAGAGACGGAATCAAGCAGACACAAACCAAGGAATGCCAGAAGCTACGAGAAACTGGAAAAGACAAGGAATGGAGCTTCCCTAGAGCTTTCGAAGGGAATGGAGCCCTGCCAAGACCATGATTCTGAAATCTGGTCCCCAGAACTGTGAGAGAATAAATTTTTATTGTTTAAAGCCACTCAGTTTATAATAATTTTTAACAGCAGCCACAGAAAACTAATATAATGCCCTAAAGAATGTTTTCAGTTAAATGGAGAAATGACAGTGCTTTTGGTGAACCCCCAAAGAAGTAAAATATAGTTGTGCCATAAACATAAGTTCTATAGTAAACCATTACAGCACCTTTAGAGATGAGCGACAACCCACACAATGTAAGTGGAAATGTACAATATTGGGGGCCGGGCACGGTGGCGCACGCCTGTAATCCCAGCACTTAGGGGCTGAGGTGGGTGGATTGCCTGGGTTCACAGGTTCAAGACTAGCCTGAGCCAGAGTGAGACCTAGTCTCTAAAAATAACCAGGCATTGTGGCGGGCGCCTGTAATCCCAGCTACTTGGGAGGCAGAGGCAAGAGAATTGCTTGAGCCCAAGTTGTAGGTTGCTGTGAGCTGTGACGCCACAGCACTCTACCAAGGGCAAGAAAGTGAGACTCGACTCTGTCTCAAAAAAATAAATAAATAAAAGTACAATATTCCAAACTTAGGTACTGACTACACAGTCACTGAAAAGTTGAGCCTCTCAGCCAGTCTGTTTAAAGGGAATGAGCTGTCTGCACTGCACTTACTTAAAAAACATTGATTTTTGTAGCATAAGAGTCTGACTTTTTGCATTTGGGTTATGTGCTACTTTGGATGAATGGGGTCAAGATAAAATTACCAACCGCCCTGTCCTGAATCAATAAATTATTCAAATGTAAGGATTTTTTTTTTTTGTGGTTTTTGGCCGGGGCTGGGTTTGAACCCACCACCTCCGACATATGGGACCGGCACCCTACTCACTGAGCCACAAGCGCCGCCCATCAAATGTAAGGATTTTATTTGAGAGAAAAGCATCCTAAGATGAGAACGGGGCAAAGCTTTCTCCTCTCTATCCCTTCTCATTTAACTACCTGTATGTCAGGAGTTAACATCCTTCCTTAAAATAGAGAACTGCTTTTAATGAGTAAATACTTTTCTAAATTACAATACAAAAATATGAAGTTTTTGTTTTTGTAGGACAACAGACTGCACAAAACTGAGTTGTCCCAGCTGTCCTGACTGCCCCCGAAGCTCAGCCCCCGGCTGCTCTTCCTTCCCACATTGCCATGAATCTTACTTCTCAGAATGGTTTCCTATCAACAATTTCCTTCTAAGGAGGGTTAATAGCCAGCAGCCTCCTTATGAAACACTTGTCATGAACATTAAATTCACAGAGTTTAATACATCCTAACTCATCTTCATTTGCCCTGGAGACTGGAAATGAATTCCACTTGATGGTTTGGAAAATGATGATCTATAAAACAGAACATGGGACCTTTTCTTCATCAAAGAGTTCTAATTATCTATTACTGCAGGAAAAAAAAAATTGACATGATGTCAAAAACAACAATGAAACTCATTCTCTATGAAGAATAAAATCAGGTTTTATATTTGAAAGAGGATGGAAAGCTTGGCTCTGAGAATATACTCTAGAGAACTCACTCTACAGACAAACGGCTGGAGCTCCGTGGGCACCTCCTCACCCTCCTCACCTTCCTCACCTTCCTCCTTCCTCCCTGTTTCCTGGTTTGTCTCTCCTCACTCCCCAAACATTGGCTTTTTCCCTCTAGCTAATGCACTTTACCCAAGACATTCTCTTTGTAAAAAGTGCTGTTCTTTTCAAAATCTCTCTCTTTTCTTCCCCTATCAAAGCTTCACATTAGATATTCAACAAATGCTTTCAATATTTTAATAAGCAAAAGCAATTCTTCCTTTTCGAAGAGGAAATGTTTACTTCCATGAAGATTTCACTTTCTAAAAGTAATAATTTACTTCAAATGGAAAGAATTATACTGAGTAAATTACCCCTCTAAGCAGCCATGGAATCTACAGGCAGAAGTAACTTACTTCTAAAAATCTAGGAATTTAAATTACCTATTTTCACCAGTTTGGCCTAAAGTTTGGACATAGCCCTCAACTCTTCAAAGAAAAGAACAGAATCGCTGCTTTGATGCCTTTTTTTTAATCTCAGGCAATAGACAATTAAAAATACATCTACTTAAGTAAATACAGAGTCATGAGAAGCAGGTGCTGCCTTTAATTTGTAATCATCTCTGATGGCAGGAGCTGCCCCTCTAGCTTTTTAGACAATGAGATCCCATCACTCCACTCTCCTGTTTAAAAAAGTATCCCGCCTACAAGATGAGCAAAATTTAACGTATCAGGTTTTACAGTGTTGTAATATTTCAAAATCCTTTGTGACAGGAGGAAGAAAATAAAAATAAACGTGTAAAATGCCAACCGTGCAAGGATGCCTTGAAGAGAGGCATGGGGGAGGGGGTGGAAGAGAGACAGAAACCCCTGCAGGAAGGATGGGAGGGGAATCGCTCTTTGACCAGTATGGGAGAGGTCAAAGACAAGAAAAGCAACCTCCTGAAAGTGAATTAAGCTCCCTCCTGCACGGAATCAGCAGTAGAGTCGTGACACTGAGCCACGACTGAGAGCTGGCTAGGCAGACCTGCTTCCTCCCCTGCCCCGACAAGATGGTGGCTGCCCTGTGACATAATAGGAAATACATATTTGCTCTCCACTCAGTTTCTAGACACAAAGCTTCTAAAACCCTTACAACTTCCAAAGTGACAAATACATTTATGTGCGAGCTAATGAGATGACGGGATAGCCTCAGGATGGGAGCTGGTTGCCAGGATGCCAACCACGAGATCAGCCCCCAACATTGTCCCATGAGGGAGGTGGGGCTGGAGGTTGACTTAATCACTAATAGCCAATGATGTATCCCTTCATGGCTACTTAACAAAGCTTCTATCACCCAAAAAGAAGGTCCGAGAGCTTCCCTGTTAGTGCTGTGAAAATGGTGTGCCTAGAGCAGGCACAGACACTTCCCCCCCCACCCTGTGCTCTGAATCTCCTTCATTTGACTATTCCTGACTCGTATCCTTTATAAGTAAAGTGTTTCCCTGAGTTCTATGAGCCAATCTAGCAAGTGATTGCACCTAGGGAGGGTGTTTGTGGGGACCTCTGATTTATAGCCTGGACTTGCAATTGGTGTCTGACATGGGGGCAGTCTCGTGGAACAGAGTTCTCAAGCTGGGGGATCTGATGCTATCTCTAGGTGGCAAGTGTCAAAATTGAGTTAAGTTGTAAGTCTAGCTGGTGTGAGAGTTGGCTGGTGTGGGGAAAACACTGACACAGTGAAGTGTGAGTGTACACAAGAGAGGAAATAGTTCGTTTGTCTTGATTAGACCCTGATCCCTGCCCAAGTTCAGGGACAAGATAGAGAACACAGATCTCCTAAACACACCGTGTTCCTCTGCCTGCTGCTCCAAAGCAGGGCATGCCAAATGTGAGAGAAGGTCTGGAGAACATGCCCTAATGTGCCACTGGAGAGGACCCAAGTCCCTCTAGGCCTAAGGTAGTCCAAAGAATTCTAAGGCACTGCATGCTAGCAGGGAAACTCTGGAACAGAAATCAAGAAATAGTGTATGTGTGTGGCTGAGAAAAACAGCAGTCCTGGAAATGGCAGAACCAGAAAACCAAGATATTTCATGTTTAATATATAAATGCCCATGTAACTGTTAAGTCCCGAGTTCAAAATGGGGTCACTGCCAGGACAGTGGCAATTTCTCCACTCCCCATATGCACCCTGCACCAGTAGAGGAGAGAGAAGGAAGTAGCTGTAAAATAATGAAATTAATTTGCAAAATACCTGGAGAAAAACTGAGAGGTCTTCAACAGTTAATTTGAAGAAGAAAGGAAGGAAGAAGGCTTGCACTACGTAGAAGTCTACCAGATTTCTAGCTTCAGTAATTGAGTAAATGGTGTGGTTTCACCAAATCAGAGAGAGCAACAGAACACAGAAGAATAATCAGTTTAGCAGCAAGGAAGAAGAATTTCATTTCAGATGTGTAAAGTTTGTGAAGCTTTGGACTATTCTGGTGGCAATGTCAAAGAGGCACCTGCAGAAAAGAAAAGGAGGCTCGTACACAAGGACAGAGCTGAGCCAACCCAGGAGTGTATTAACAAGCTGTGATATGTGTACACCATGGAATACTACTCAGCCATCAAAAAAGATGGAGACTTTACATCTTTTGTATTAACCTGGATGGAAGTGGAACACATTATTCTTAGTAAAGCATCACAAGAATGGAGCCACAAGAATCCTATGCACTCAATTCTGATATGAGCACAATTAATGATCTAGAGTGGGGGAAGAAGAGAGAGAGAGGGAGGGAGGAGAGTGGGAGGGTCAAGTGTGTGACACACCTTTTGGGGGGTGGAACAAAATTATAAGAGGGACTTTACCTAACACAGGCATTCAAAGTAACCTGGTTCTTTGTACCCTCAATAAATCCCCAACAATAAAAAAAAATAAAGGACTGAGCTGAGGAGTCCGGGGATTATTGTCAGAGAACAGAAACATGGAGATGCCCAGTGCAACAGAGAGAAGGGCGGGAGCCAAAGCGGACACCAACAAACACTAAAGACTCACTCAGAGGATGAGGGGTCTGGAGATACGGCAGCTGATATAAGGAGATGTGGGCGTGTGGGTTGTTACAGAAATAAAGAGAGTTAATGCTTCACAAATGAAGTAACAATAGTGTCAAACACAGCAGAAAGCTCCAGAAAGAAGGCAATGACAGAAAAGATCCACTGGATTTGGCTCATTGTTGACCCAGCAAGAGCCATTTCGGCACACTGGTGGGTCTGGAAGCCATACTGCATGCACTGCAGAGGAATAAAACGTACAAAAAACACCATTTATCCTGAAATTAAAAAAACCCACGAAGCCCAAATCCACTGTTGTACTCCACAAATTACTGTCCTTCAGAATTCATTCGTTTAAGAAAACACTTATTAAATATCTACCAGGGGCCAGAAACAATACCAAGCACTGGGGATATGAAGAGGAGAAGTCTGCAGTGGTGGAAGGACTCACAGCACATCCACTAACCCCTCTACCTAGTCAGACTGCCACTGTTCTGTAATAATACCCGGCAGATTCTAGCAACAGAGGCAGGAGCAAAGGACCTCGGGGGCATAGCGGCAGGAACACCTACACAGAAACTGCTCATGGCCTGAGACTGAAGGAAGGAGGGGGAATCTGACAGACTGGGGGTGACAGGGAGACAGTCCAGGCAGAAAGAATCCAGAGAGGGCCTGACACTGGTCCAGATCCGGGAAAAGCTGAACAAGCTGTGAAGGGATATTAGACCAATCTAAGGCTTTGGAAGTACGGTCTGGGGGCTTGTTGGATTGTTTTGTTTGTGAGTTTCTCTCAGTGTGTCTATGGATGTGTTTGCTTAGTTTGGTATGCTAGAACTTTGCCGTTATTTCCAAGGCACAATCACTACCAGCAAAAAAGAGAAAGTGTAACAGGAAGGGTGGAAGGTTCCTGACATCATACTTCTTATCAATTAAGATCAAGCACAGCCTTGGTGTGTGTCACACTTTATGGGGGCAAGACATGATTGCAAGAGGGACTTTACCTAACAATTGCAATCAGTGTAACCTGGCTTATTGTGCCCTCAATGACTCCCCAACGATAAAAAAAAAAAAAAAGATCAAGCACAACTGGCTTGGCGCCTATGGCTCAGGTGGCTAAGGTGGCAGCCACATACACCTGAACCAGCAGGTTCAAATCCAGTCCAGGCCCGCCAAACAACAATGATGGCTGCATCCAAAAAATAGCCAGGCATTGTGGTGGGCGCCTGTGGTCCCAGCTACTTGGGAGGCGGAGGCAGGAGACTCGCTTGAGCCCCAGAGTTGGAGGTTGCTGTGATCTATGATGCCATGGCACTGTACCGGGAGTGACAGCTTGAGACTCTGTCTCAAGAAAAGGGTGGCGCCTGTGGCTCAAAGGAGTAGGGCGCTGGCCCCAAATACCGTAGGTGGTGGGTTCAAACCCAGCCCCGGCCAAAAAAAAAAAAAAAAGATCAATCACAACATTCATTTAAAATTTTATGTTGTATTTCATGTGAATTGTGCATTCCACTCTTTGCTTAATATAAAAAATGTTTAATCAGTATAATTGATTTTTCTCTAAAATTAGGCAAAATTAATACTACAGAGATGTACCTTGTTTACCCCCAACACAGCCATGCCCACATGCCAGTTTCAATACACATGACCTTGAATGAGTCTCAAGCATTCACATGAAACATGATTTTTGTCTGTGAGAATCGGGGAGAGGGGATGCTTAAAGAGGAAAGAAGTGTGATTTGGCTTGGTTAGTTTTAAGAAAAACAAGTTCTTACAAAAAATAATTTTGGCATCTTGATAGAAGGCAAGACCAGAGTCAGAGTTTCAGACTTACATGCTTTGCCTAATAGCAGTACTATATTAATTGCACTCCAAGTGTTTGATATATTAATTCCTCCCTTTATACTAATATTTTTAATCTCTGATCTCATACTGGCCCTGTTATGATGAGTCCCTTACTGTTCACCACCTCAAATCTATTTTGAAGGAAGCTACATACACAAAACTAGCAAGAATGAATGTAAAGGAACTGGCAAATCTGCATCGTGACAACACCATGGGATTACAGAGTGGGGAGGGCTGCACAAGTCTGTGAACATGGTGTAACGCACTCAGGTGTACATTCCACAAGGTGAATTTTAGGGTATGTAAGTTATAAAATTATACAGCAATTAAAATTGTTTTCAAGAGCACTGTCAAAATATACTTCATAAGTAATCAACTAATTTAACTAGTGACCCATCTATGATACATATGGAATTCTCAGTTACTCGACAGGCTAAATGACAGGACATTCTTATACTTGTAAAGGCTTACCTCATATACAATAAAATCATTTTTTGCAATATCTTTCAAACTGACCAACTTCACAATACACATTTTAAAGGAACACAATGTGCTGTAAAGTATAACCATAAAATTTAAGAAGCAATGTATAATTTAAAACAAATATAAGTATCTGATTCCCCAAGATAAAAATGCCAGCCTTTTTAAAAATATAAGTTTGTCTTTAAGCAAACTAACTGCAAAGAGGCAACAAAACAATAGGGAAAATTTACATCCTGTTAATGAGGTGTGACTTCACCACGTCATGAACAGACCAAATATAAGACAAAAAGACTTGAAATGTGAAAAAAAATAAGTCCTTTTTTTAAATTTTATTTTTTTAATTAACATAGCTTTCACCTCATTTATTTAATCACAGTGTTAAGACATTTGTGTTCTATACATGATAAATTTAACTTGTACCCTTGCAATATGCTCCATAGGTGTGGTCTCCCTCTATCGAACCACCTCTGTCCCTTCCCCTCGTCCTCTCCTTCCCTCCTTCATCCTGGGCTACAGTTGTGATTCATCTTACATATGAAAGTGAGGATGATTATAAATTGGTTTCATAATAGCACTGAGTACATTGGATTTTCTTTTCCATTCTTGAGATACTCTACTAAGAAGAATATTTTCCAGTTCCATCCATGTAAACATAAAAGAGGTAATGTCTTCATTTTTTTAATGCTGCATAGTATTCCATGGTATACATATACCATGATTTATTAATCCATTCATGGGTCGATGGGCACTTGGGCTTCTTCCATGACTTGGCAATTATGAATTGGGCTGCAATGAACAATCTGGTGCAAATATCTTTGTTGCCAAGTGATTTTTGGTCTTTTGGATATACATCTAGTAGAGGAATTGCAGGATCAAATGGCAGGTCTACATTTAGATCCTTGAGTGTTCTCCAAACTTCTTTTTTTATTATTATTAAATCATAGCTGTGTAAATTAATGCGATCATGGGGCACCATACACTGGTTTACAGACCGTTTGACACATTTTCATCACACTGGTTAACATAGCCTTCCTGGCATTTTCTTAGTTATTGTGTTAAGACATTTATATTCTACATTTACTAAGTTTCACATGTACCCTTGTAAGATGCACCGCAGGTGTAATCCCACCAATCACCCTCCCTCCACCCATCCTCCCCCCTCTCTCCCCTCTCTTTCCTCCTTCCCCCTATTCTTAGATTATAACTGGGTTATAGCTTTCATGTGAAAGCCATAAATTAGTTTCATAGTAGGGCTGAATACATTGGATACTTTTTCTTCCATTCTTGAGATACTTCACTAAGAACAATATGTTCCAGCTCCATCCATGTAAACATGAAAGAGGTAAAGTCTCCATCTTTCTTTAAGGCTGCATAATATTCCATGGTGTACATATACCACAATTTATTAATCCATTCGTGGATGGATTGATGGGCACTTGGGCTTTTTCCATGACTTAGCAATTATAAAATGGGCTACAATAAACATTCTGGTACAAATATCTTTGTTATAATGTGATTTTTGGTCTTCTGGGTATATACCTAGTAGAGAAATTATAGGATTGAATGGCAGATCTATTTTTAGATCTCTAAGTGTTCTCCAAACATCTTTCCAAAAGGAATGTATTAGTTTGCATTCCCACCAGCAGTGTAGAAGTGTTCCCTTTTCTCCACATCCACGCCATCTCTGGTCTTGGGATTTTGTGATATGGGCTAATCTTACTGGAGTTAGATGATATCTCAAAGTAGTTTTGATTTGCATTTCTCTGATGATTAAAGATGATGAGCATTTTTTCATATGTCTGCAGGCCGTGTGCCTGTCTTCTTCAGAGAAGTTTCTCTTCAAGTCCCTTGCCCAGCCTCGATGGGATCACTTGTTCTTTTCTAGCTTATATATTTGAGTTCTCTATGGATTCTGGTTATTAAACCTTTGTTGGAGACATAATCTGCAAATATCTTCTCCCATTCTGAGGGCTGTTTGCTTGCTTTACTTACTCTGTTCTTGGCTGTGCAGAAGCTTTTTAGTTTGATCAGGTCCCAGTAGTGTATTTTTGAAGCTGCTTCAATTGCCCGGGGGATCCTCCTCATAAAATACTCGCCCAGACCGATTTCTTCAAGGGTTTTCCCTGCACTCTCTTCTAGTATTTTTATAGTTTCATGTCTTCAGTTTCAATCTTTGATCCAGTGAGAGTCCATCTTAGTTAATGGTGAAAGGTGTGGGTCCAGTTAGCTTGCGTTTCCACCAACAGTGCAGAAGTGTTCCCTTTTCTCCACATCCAACATCTGCAGTTTAAATATTCGATAAGATTCTAGAAAACAGAATCCAGCAACACATCAAACAAATTATACGTCATGACCATGTGGGCTTCATCCCAGGTCCCAAGGATACGTAAATCTATAAATATAATACATCACATAAACAAAATGAAAAAGAAAGACCATATGATTCTCTCAATTGATGCAGAAAACACTTTTTCATAATATCCAGAATGCTTAAGAAAATAGGTATAGAAGGAACATTTCTTAAACTGATAGAGGCCATCTACAGCAAACTCTTTTTTTATTGTGGTTCACTACTTTAACTTGAAGACTTCAGAATTTTTTAAATAATAAACATGTTTTCATGCTCATTAGAAACTTCCTTCTCATTTTCTTTATTGGCAAGTAATCTTATTAAATACTATTATATTTAAGTGGTCCTATAAAGTATCTTTAAAGCAAGAAATTGGTATTTCTGATTTTAATCCTCATATTTTTATTTTGACAAAAAATACTATTTTTTTTTTTTGCAATTGAAAAATTGAGATGGTATACCTTCTTTTTAGCTACTCAATACCTCCACATCCTATTTAATTTTCTTTAAAGGCTAAATAAAGTAGAAAATTCCTTCTCAAAAGTACTTCCTTCTTAGAAGAGAAATGAGCTCTGAGTCTGATTACATCAGGGGCACTTAAACTTCAATCTAAAAATTCAGCAAATGACATTGGTATGTTATTCAAAATGGCCAGAAAGTAGAAACACTCCAAATGTCTACCAACTAATGAATGAATAAACAATACAATGGAGTAGCATTCTGCAATAAAAAGGAATGAAAAGCTGATACTTTCCACACAAGTACCATTATGCCCGTGAAAGCAGCTGTTTCCTAGCCTGGGGAACAGGGCAGGTAGGGAGGGATGCAGATTGACAGCTTAAGGGTACAAGGCTTCTTTGGGGGATGGTGAAGATGTCTAAAGTTGATCAAGGTGACAGTTGTACAACTCTGTGAACATAATTAAAACCACTCAATTGTGCACTTCATATGGATAAGCTGTAGAGTATATGACATATATTTCAATAAAGCTGATAAAAATCATAGTAGGAACTCTCCATAATCTAGAGCTAGACAAAGTGTTCTTAGACTTGACATTGAAAGCATAATCCATAAAAACCAAAATCTGATAAGCAGGACCGTATTAATATTTAAAAGCTTTTGCTCTGCAGAAGACTTGAAGAGGATAGAAAAATAATCTATGGACTTCAAGAAAAGATTTGCAAACCAGATATTTGATGAAGGACAAGTATTAAAACATCTATTTTAAAAAACTCTCAAAACTGGGCGGCGCCTGTGGCTCAAGGAGTAGGGCACTGGTCCCATGTGCCGGAGGTGGCGGGTTCAAGCCCAGCCCTGGCCAAAAACCACAAAAAAAAAAAAAACTCTCAAAACTAAATAAGGAAACAAACTAATCCAATTAGGGAACAGGCAAAAGACAAGAAGAAACATTTCACCAAAGAGGATATACAGATGGCAATTAGCACACAAAATGATGTTAATGTAATTGTCCATTAGGGAAATGCAAATTAAAATCACAATGAGATATCACTACATACTCATCAGACCAGCTAATGTTAAAAATATATACACAGTGATGATACCAGTGCTGGAAAAGTTTCAAAGAATGCATAAAAATGAAATCACTCAGACTTTGTTGGTGGGAATCGAGATAATACAGACACTCTGGAAAAGAGTGCGGCAATTTCTTACAAAATTAAACATATGATCTAACAATAGCACTCTTGGGCATTTACCCCACAGAAAATAAAACATATTCACACAAAACCTGCACAGGAATATCCAAAGCAGCTTTATTTGTAGTAGCTAAAAACTGAAAACAATCCTTCAACATCCTTTAATAGGTGAATGAATAAACAAACTGTTGGACATCCAAACACAGAACATCACCCGTCAGTTAAAAGGAAAGGACTAGTGACAGATGCCACAGCTCAGATGCTCCTGAAGGGAATTACACTGACTAGAAAAAGCCAACTTCAAAAGCTTCCATATACAATTATCTCAACAAAAATTTCAAGTAAAATCAAGACAACCATGAATATCAGCTGTACATGTTTTCCTACACATCTCGGTGAGGTAGGGAAGATCTCCAGAGCCTGGAGGATGAGCTGCATTTTGTGCTCTCTGTGACGAACAACTCAAACGGTGATGCCTCGGCCCAAATGTTTACCCAAAAAAGGTAATATGTCATTGGATTACACTGATATAACATTCTTAAAATGGCCAAGATGGAGAACAGATCAGTGGCTGGCAGGGGTCAGAGCAGGTAGAAGGACAGAGGTGGCTGTGGCTAGAAAGGGTTACACAAAGGAGCGCTGTGCCGATGGAGCTGGGTTCTGAATCTTGACTGTGCTGGTCACATGTGATAAAACTCCTAGAACTTCCACACACACACTCGCACTCATACACAAGAGCCTATAAAACTGGTGAAATCTGAATAAGCAACACAGATTGGATCACAGTGAAGCTCCTGGTCATGATATGGCACCATAACTATCCAAGATGTGACCACTGGGGAATCCAGGTGAAGTGTAGATGGGACCTCTCTGTACTATTTCTTATAACTGCACGTGAATCCACAATTATCTCAAAAACAATTTGTTTAGTTCAATTTAAGGACCTACATAAACAGATGATAACAACAGACAAGAACTTTTACCGTATCAGGTGAAGTGCATAAAAGGAATTTTTCAAGTATGTAATAATTGTTTTTAATATTAACACATTTTCGTGTTTATGGTATATATTATGTGATTATGGTATATATTTCATGAAGCCTGACTTCCAGACTTCTAGAGGTTATGACCTACACAGTTATCTGAGACCACAAAGCAGAAATGGGCAAAAAGTACATGTCAGTTGAGGCTTCAGACGAGACTCTGTTTAAGGATAAGATCCCAAATTTTAAGACCTCACTACTATACAGAGAAATAATAATACTGTACTGAAGGATATAAACAAAATCTTATACGCTTTGATTGGAAAAATCAAAATGCTCTACAGCAGACTAAGAACTCAGAGTAAGATTTCTACATTAAGAATATTAGAACGACTATTATGTATCTACAATTTTTAAAAATTTTTTATTAAATCCTAACTGTACATTAATGCATTTGTGGGGTACAATATGCTGATTTGATATACTAAGTGGAATGCTTACATCAAACTGGTTAACATAACCATCACCTCACTTATTTGTTATGGAAAGACATTTATACTCTACCCTTAATGTTTTGAAATGTACCATTGCATTGTGCACATTAGGTGGGGTCCCACCCAACACATACCCTCCCTCCTCTGAGACTCCCCCCTCTACCTCCTCTTCCCGCCTTATCTCTGGACTATACTTGAGTTTTATCATTCATATGAATGTGTAGGTGATTATATATTGGTTTCATACTACTATTGAGTACATTGGATACTTTTTCTTCCATTCTTGAGATACTTTACTAAGAAGAATATGTTTCAGCTCCATCCAGATAAACATAAAAGATGTAAAGTCTCCATATTTTTTATGGCTTATTCCATGGAATACATATACCACAATTTGTTAATCCATTCATGGGTCAATGGGCACTTGGGAGGCTTCCATGATTTGGCAATTATGAAATGGGCTGCAATAAACATTCTGGTGCAAATGTCTTTGTTGTAAAATGAAATAGAAATACATATATAATACTTAAGATGATTATATATCCTTGAAAAAAAATCATAATTAGTTTTGCTTCCATGAAGACACTAGCCAAAGTCACAGAAGCAAACTGAATGCCTGACAGAGATTTGGGTATCTATAAGATTCTGGTTTGGGAGTCTTTTAGGTGGTATCCATACTTCATCACTAAGTCTTAGAATAAAGTACACCTAATCAATTTAAATTTCATTTTTAATAATTTGGGTATCTATAAGACTTATCCATGATGACAGCCTTCCAGAGACAGCCTGTACTTCCCAGCCTCCACTGTGGCCATGTGACTAGTTTTAACCAATGGGATCAAAGTGTAAGGATCACAAAGTTTCTCAGCATCTTAAAAGACTGCTCTCATCCCTAGGGTATACGTTCGGTATTTTGTTGCTTTTGTTTTCTCTTCCTCTCTTAGCTCAAGAATCCTAGACTCTGAATACATCCACATTCTCTAGGGTAATAAGAAAGTAAATAAAATACAGGAAAGCAAATGGCACAGATGAAAACGAATTAAATTAAACCCATCCAAATCCCACCACCCAACAATAACAGCTCCAATTTTACCAAGTGGTTAATATAGGCCTGGCATTGTGCTAAGTGCTGCTTATCTTCATAACAACCCTGTAAGGTAAACATTATTCTCCACTTGAAAGATGGAGAAACTGAGACTCAGAGAGCCTAAAGGTCTAGAAGTTCAACTGCCCTGTCTGCCCAGGGACTCTGTCCATTTCCTCTCCTCTGGGTCTCAGCAGGTCTGAGATGGGCTGTAGGCTGAGGGATACCCTTCAAAGTCTATTTGTGTTTGTATCCATACTCCATCACTGAGTCTTAGAATAAAGTCCACCTAAATAGAGAGAAAAGAACTTGCTTTAAGTTCTACCCATGGAACTCAAACTGACATGTAGCAAGGTCATACTCTCAAAGTCACCCCGGTAGTAGGTGGCAGAGGGAGAAGTTTACACCAGTGTTTTCTGGCTCTGAAGCTTGCACTATGCTCTATTTCCCCATAACCACAATTCCTGTTGCTAATATGGGCACAATCGTTTAGAACTTAATTTCAAATATTTCCAAGTCTAAATCTTGTCAATAGCTCACACTTCAAAAACAATTTAAATTTGATTTTAGTAATTTGTGGCATATAGGATGGGAGGAAAGCCAGGAATTGAAAACAACCTCTCCAATCAAAATTATATTTGGAAAAATTCCTTTTTATTTATAGTAGAAGCCAAAAACAACTATGGAAAAAATGAAAGAGTACAGGGGAATCTCAATATTTTTGGCTCTAAGTTATATGTCTTTTGGGTCTGAAAGAGCCAGACAAATATTTAGGCAGAGAAAAAGAATACATATACTTTTAGCAAAATGCTTGTGTTAGAACTAGGCCACATCTCACTTCTACTGTCCCAAAGTGCTTAATTTAGAATCAGATTTTCAAAACAATCCTCCACAGGCCAAGCTTGGCCCTTCCAGTTGGCACTTAGACATCAAACTCTGTGACAATCTGGAACAACTGGAAATAGATTTGGGTATTCAACCACTATGCAGTTAGGAAGGTCAAATTTGAACTGATGCATTTTAAGACTGAAAAAAAAAATGGTTTAAAACAAGCCTTGGAAGAGTAAGGGGAAAAAATAAAAGGAAGACCTGGAACTGAGCAGCTGCCCATACCCCCAGCCCCACCAGAGGGAAAGCCACCTTGCTACGGTCTTGCTCCCGTTTATCTCCCATCACAAGGCACATGGCTTCAGAGCGGTGCGGTGCCACTATCTAAACCACAAAGCCAGTTCTTACATTTTCTACTTATTCATCGTTCAAGAAACTCCACTGTTAATCTATTTACTGCAGAATAATGTCTACATTCCCTTGCCTGGCATTCAAAGCCCTTTCCAATTTGAATTCAATCTACCACTCTAGCTTTATTTCCCATTATTCATTATTCCCCTTTATAAATCCTCTATTATAGAAGCAAACAGATATACTCAGGGTTGACAAAGCAGGCACATGTTGGCTTAGCTCCTTCTGCAAATACCACCAGCATCTCTCCTACCTTTCTCCACTTGGATAAATCCTTCCCATCTCCGGAGACCAGCTTAAGTCCAAGCTCTTAAGGCATACACGATGTCTCTCCCTCTAAGAACCCGCACCAGCTATGCAGTATTCTAAAGCACCCACCTGGGGCTCATCAGACACTCTTATACTCACATTTCTTTACCTTATTTCTGTCTTAGCTCTCCAAACAGATAAATTCGCTAAGCGTATGGACCTTCTTTATTCCTGTTTTTTTTTTTTTGTTTTGTTTTGTTTTTATTGTTGGGGATTCATTGAGGGTACAATAAGCCAGGTTACACTGATTGCAATTGTTAGGTAAAGTCCCTCTTGCAATCATGTCTTGCCCCCATAAAGTGTGACACACACCAAGGCCCCACCCCCCTCCCTCCTTCCCTCTTTCTGTTTCTTTATTCCTGTATTTTATATAACATCTAACCAGGGACAAATTAATGTTACCTGAACTTTCAGCTAATAGGATTTTAAAGCAAACATGCAAGGATGCTAAAAATTTTTAAGCCAAGGGGAGGAATATAGATCTGTACATACACATATATCATCAGAAAATTTTACTATTTCTCTGTTTCCACATTTCACATAAGATAATAGTCTTTTTAATCAAAATAAAACAAAGAAGTCCCGATGTGCTATCAAACCAGGAAAGTGTAACTACTGAAGACAAAGCTATTTTCACCTCCTGAAAGAAGCAATAAGTTTAACTGCAGCAAGAAGGCTTCTCTGCTTGATTCTACATAGAACACGGCTGTGCTGCACCCGGCAGTCTGCGGAAGAGAAGGATTAGAAGAAAGCCCATTCACAGACTAACCAGTGTTTGGGCAGAAATAATTTTCCTACTGTTTTAAAAATACTAACCAATTGTCCTCTCAATGGAGTCATTACACACTGATAATACACAACTGGGCTGTACTAACAATCACCATCTCATATTTGGAATGCAGTCCTTCATTTTCCTTATTCAAAGAAAGTGACATGAGTGTCTGTAAAAACCATATTACTCTAAATCTGATCTTTCATCCTCTGAAAAAAATTGCTATAAAGATAGTCAAGTAAACTGTGTCCACTGAGTCCTATCTGTGAAACTAGGTCTGGGTTCTGGAATGGGTCTTAATAAGCAGCATTCCAAGTTCTATTTTTTAAGAAGTAAACTATCAGGAGAGGAAATACACAATAAATAAAAGAAGTCTTAGATTCTGGCAATTCCAGGGTGACTCAAAATATGTAAATCCCAATTCCCAATCTCAGGTTCCCAAGTTCCATTTCTGCTCGGGGGTCCATGTTGAAAATTCCAGGTTCGGGTACTGAGATGGTTAATTTAAGAGTTAACATGACTATATTAACAGACACCCAGATAGTTGGCAAAGTAATGCTTCTGGGTATGTCATTAAGGGCATTTCTAGAAGGGACTGGCGTTTGAATCAGTAGATTAAGGAAGATCCTCCCTCACCCAATGTGGGTGAGTACCATCTAATTGGCTGGGGGCCCACACAAAACAAAGCAGAGGAAAGGCAAAATCTCTCTCTCTCCCCTGGAGCTAGGACACCATCTGCTCCTGCCTTTGGACTTCAGAACTCCAGGTTCTCTGGCCTTTGGATTCCGGGACATTCCACCAGTGGCACCCCCAGGGCACCTGCAGCATCTCAGGCCTCAGACTGAGAGTCACACCATCAATTCCCTTGGTTCTTAGGCTTCAGACTTGGACTGAGTCATGACATTGACCTTCCTAGTTCTCAAGCTTGCATATGGCCTGTCATAGAATTTAGCTGACTAAATAGTCGTGTGATAGCACGACTATTGATCGATTAGTTCTGATTTAACAGTAAGAACATGTGGTGGTGTTTGTTTTTCCATTCTTGTGCTACTCTACTTAAAAGAATGGTCATAATCATGTGACCCATGACCCCTAATAGATATCCTCTCATATATCTGTATCCATATCAATGTGTCTGTCTATCTGCTACTGGTCTCTCTGGAGAACTCTGACAAATACAATCCTTACTGAGCAAATGGTCATACCAGGCCTTCCTGTAGATTCCAGAACTCTCAGGTAAGTCTTACAAAACCCAGTTGCAAACTAGGATTCAGCAAAAATGTCCCCAAACTGACTAGACACACAGCCCCTCCCCCAGGAGAATTCCAGAAATATTATAACTCCATTGCATTCTTTAAAAAGTGTGCTTAAGGAGTAAAATAAATTCAACTTAGACATATTTTAGCTATTCCATATAGCTTTTTGGTTTAATATAAAAATGACAGTCAAAAATCCAGATTTCCAACTACTCCTAAAAAACGTGGAAGGTTTTCTTCTCATTTTTGGTTTTTGTTTTGCAGAATATTACAGGGATACAAAATGCTTTGGCCACAAGAATAGTCTTTGCACAGTTTCAGTCAAAGTTACAAACACACCCAGACAGCATATACTGCACCCTCTAGGCACAGTTTTACCCACCGCCGCCTCCCCGTCCCTCCTGTTTGATTTCCATTGAGTTTTACTTCCATACGTGCACAACTATTGATCGATTAGTTCCGATTTAACAGTAAGAACATGTGGTGGTGTTTGTTTTTCCATTCTTGTGCTACTCTGCTTAAAAGAATGGTCTCTATTTCCATTCAGGTTGTTATAGAAGGTATTAGCTCCTCATTTGTTTAGCCACATGAGGCAATGGCATGGCTGAACACCGTCTGGCAATAACAGGCTACAGCTGAATATAGCTTTTCCTTTACACACAGCATGCTTCCTCAAATGCCCACCACCATCCCCACTGCCCACCGCCATGCTCACTGCCCACCGCCATCCCCACTGCCCACCACTCCCTGTTGTCTTACAGCCACCCTTAGTGGGCAGTTACATGCCAGCCCCTATTCAATACACTATAGGTTGATTTTATGATTTAACCCATAAAGAACAATCATACTACATAATTTTTTCGAGTTCTCAGGGGCCAGTTCAATGTAATGCCCAAATCCTTTATGTAGAATTTGCCATTTCTTCTACTACTGTATAACTGAGGAAGGAGGGCAGCCAGCCTAGGAGTTTAAGACAAAAGGAATCTGAAGTCTAAAATTGAATCCCTAGTCTATGAGCTAAAGTCATTCAGAAAAGAGATCACCAGTTAGTAGATGAAACCTTTTTTGCCACTTTTATCTAGTCCATCCCCAGTTCTACCCCATGAACCTAAATGAAAAACTGTTCTATAAGCATCTCCCTACACCACACTGAGCTCTGGCTACATCATTTGCAAGGACCACTGTATAGTAAAAGGGCAGGACTGTCTGTTCAAAAATGGAGAATTTCAAGACAATGACAGCAGAGCATGAAGCCAAGTACAGGGCCCTTCTAAGCATGGGAGCCTGGGCAACTACACAGGCCACCTGCCGTGAAGTCAACCCTACCACCCTCTTCCTTTTAACCATGCTCTCCTGTTACCTTTTATCTGTTTCTGACCTCCAAAGGTCCTACCATTGGCTGGAAATGCGGAATGTGCTCTCACTCTCTGCTGACTGTTCCACCTTCCTGCAACAAGGGCGAGCATCCCTTGCACTGACACAGACTGGCTTTCCCAACAAGACGCAGACCAGAGCATCTACATGGGTCTGATTTATGACCCCAGCGCTATTCAGTGAAGCAAAAGTCATAAAAAAGAAGGGATGACAAGCATTCACACTCCAGAATGGAAAGTCATTTTGCACAACTTTATCTTGACAGTAACAGGGCTTGAAGTTAAGGAAATTCACTTATTTGTCTTTACAAACTCATGCTTCCATTCTAATTTACTACCCCTACGACTTACAAGCTTATAAACAGGGTCATTTTTGTTTAATTTTTTTTAATTCTTCCCTGCTATTGCCATTCAACCAAGGGACCCACAGTCTTATGCCAAGCCTTCCAAAGCACAGTATGTACACATGAGAAGGCTTTAGATGGTACATAAGAGCCTTCTTTATAGGGAGAATTACTTAAAGATGCAACAGAAACAATACACTGAAATAAAGCAACCTATGAGTTCACAGTTATTAAATGTTCGATGTTAAGTAAGATAAATTAAGTCAATTTTGAAAGACTATAAAGGAAGATGTGGCACTCAGTAAAAAAATGTCAAGGCAGAACTCAACTAGTTTACTGTGGAAAATAATACTTTAGATTATAAAGTAACTGACTTTCTAAGATAAAATAAGCAGGAGCAAGATGGCAGCCGAGTAACAGCTGCCTTGCATCTGGGCACCGTGAGTCTGGGGAGATAGGACTCCAGGCAGCTCTGGCTGGTGGGATCTGCCTATCATCACCCCTGTGAGGATACAGGGAGTCAGTGAGAGACTTCCGGACCCCAAGAGGAGGACTAAAACAGTGGAAAAACAGCAAGTAGTCGTGTGGGTTCAATCCGTCTAAACCCGCCCGCAACTTCCACAGGCATGAGAACTTAAAGAGCAAAGGAAGTGAAAGGAAAATTAGGGCAAGGAAACAGATAAAAAAAATCACTCATGAGGAAGAATCAGCAGAAAACTCTAGGCAACATGAAGAACCAGTCCAGAACAACCCCGCCAAGGGAACATGAGGTAGCTACTGCAGAGGATTCCACATATAAAGAAATGTCAGGAATGACAGAAAGGGAATTTAGAATACACATGATGAAAACAATGAAGGAAATGATGGAAACAATGAAGGAAACTGCTAATAAAGTGGAAAATAACCAAAAGGACATCCAAAAACAGAATCAAATAAGAGATGAACGATATGAAGAATATAAAAAGGATATAGCAGAGCTGAAGGAAATGAAACAGTCAATTAGAGAACTTAAAGATGCAATGGAAAGTATAAGCAACAGGTTAGAACATGCAGAAGAAAGAATTTCAGAGGTAGAAGACAAAGTTCTTGAGATAACTCAGACAGTAAAAGAGGCAGAAAAGAAGAGAGAGAAAGCAGAACGTTCACGGTCAGAATTATGGGACTTTATGAAGCGTTCCAACATACGAGTTATAGGAATTCCAGAAGGGGAAGAAGAATGCCCCAGAGGAATGGAAGCCATACTAGAGAATATTATAAAAGAAAATTTCCCAAATATCACCAAAGATTCTGATACACTGCTTTCAGAGGGATATCGGACCCCAGGTCGCCTCAACTCTAACTGAGCTTCTCCAAGACACATTATGATGAACCTGTCCAAAGTCAAGACAAGAGAAAAGATTCTGCAAGCTGCCAGGAGTAAGCGCCAGTTGACCTACAGGGGCAAATCCATCAGAGTGACCGCAGACTTCTCTAATGAACTTTCCAAGCAAGAAGACAATGGTCATCTACCTTTAATCTACTTAAACAGAACAATTGCCAGGCCAGAATTCTGTACCCTGCTAAGCTAAGCTTCAAAATTGACGGAGAAATCAAATCATTTACGGATATACAAACATTGAGGAAATTCGCCACAACAAGACCAGCTCTACAGGAAATAATTCAACCTGTTCTGCACACTGACTACCACAATGGATCAGCAGCAAAGTAAGAACTCAGAAATTAAAGGACAGAACCTAACCTCCACACTGATGCAAAAGATAAAACTAAGCAATGGACTCTCACCAAATAAGACGAATAGAATACTACCACACTTATCAATTATCTCAATAAATGTTAATGGCTTGAATTCCCCACTGAAGAGACATAGATTGGCTGACTGGATTAAAAAACACAAGCCATCCATTTGCTGTCTGCAAGAAACACACCTGGCTTCAAAAGACAAATTAAAGCTCCGAGTCAAGGGTTGGAAGACAATTTTTCAGGCAAATGGAATTCAGAAGAAAAGAGGAGTTGCAATCTTATTTTCAGATTCATGTGGATTTAAAGCAACTAAAGTCAAAAAAGACAAAGATGGTCACTTTATATTGGTTAAAGGAAAAATACAACAAGAAGACATTTCAATTCTAACTATTTATGCACCCAATTTAAATGCTCCCAGATTCTTGAAACAGACCTTACTCAGTCTGAGCAATATGATATCTGATAATACCATAATAAAGGGGACTTTAACTCCCCTCTTACAGAGCTTGACAGATCCTCTACACAGAAATTAAACAAAGATATAAGAGATTTAAATGAGACCCTAGAACAACTGTGCTTGATAGACACATATAGAACACTGCACCCCAAAGATAAAGAATATACATTCTTCTCATCACCCCATGGAATATTCTCCAAAATTGATCATATCCTGGGACACAAAACAAATATCAACAGAATCAAAAGAATTGAAATTTTACCTTGTATCTTCTCAGACCATAAGGCACTAAAGGTGGAACGCAACTCTAACAACAACGTTCCACCCCACCCAAAGGCATGGAAATTAAACAATCTTCTGTTGAGTAACAGATGGGTGAAGGAAGAAATAAAACAGGAAATCATTAACTTCCTTCAGCATAACAACAATGAAGACACAAGCTACCAAAACCTGTGGGATACTGCAAAAGCAGTTTTCAGAGGAAAATTCATTGCTTTAGATGCCTACATTTGAAAAACAGAAAGAGAGCACATCAACAATCTCACAAGAGATCTTATGGAATTGGAAAAAGAAGAACAATCTAAGCCTAAACTCAGTAGAAGAAAAGAAATACCCAAAATCAAATAGAGACCAATGAAATTGAAAACAAAAGAATCATTCAGAAAATTAATGAAACAAGGAGTTGGTTTTTTGAAAAAATAAATAAAATAGATAAACCATTGGCCAGACTAACGAGGAATAGAAAAGTAAAATCTCTAGTAACCTCAATCAGAAATGATAAAGGGGAAATAACAACTGATCCCACAGAGATACAAGAGATCATCTCTGAATACTACCAGAAACTCTATGCCCAGAAATTTGACAATGGGAAGGAAATGGATAAATATTTGGAATCACACCCTCTCCTTAGACTCAGCCAGGAAGAAATAGAGCTCCTGAACAGACCAATTTCAAGCACTGAGATCAAAGAAACAATAAAAAATCTTCCAAACAAAAAATGCCCTGGTCCAGATGGTTTCACTCCAGAATTCTATCAAACCTTCAAGGAAGAGCTTATTCCTGGACTGCAGAAATTATTCCAAAAAATTGAGGAAGAAGGACTCTTCCCCAACACATTCCATGAAGCAAACATCAACCTGATACCAAAACCAGGAAAAGACCCAAACAAAAAGGAGAATTTCAGACCAATCTCACTCATGAATATAGATGCAAAAATTCTCAACAGAATTCTAGCCAATAGATTACAGTTTATCATCAAAAAAGTCATTCATCATGATCAAGCAGGCTTCATCCCAGGGATGCAAGGCTGGTTTAACATATGCAAGTCCATAAACGTTATCCACCATATTAACAGAGGCAAAAATAAAGATCACATGATCCTCTCAATAGATGCAGAAAAAGCATTTCATAAAATCCAGCATCCTTTTCTAATTAGAACACTGAAGAGTATAGGCATAGGTGGCACATTTCTAAAACTGATTGAAGCTATCTATGACAAACCCACAGCCAATATTGTACTGAATGGAGTAAAACTGAAAGCTTTTCCTCTTAGAACTGGAACCAGACAAGGGTGTCCTCTGTCACCTTTACCATTCAACATAGTGCTGGAAGTTCTAGCCAATACAATTAGGCAAGACAAGGAAATAAAGGGAATCCAAATGGGAGCAGAGGAGGTCAAACTTCCCTCTTTGCTGACAACATGATCTTATACTTAGAGAACCCCAAAGACTCAACCACGAGACTCCTAGAAGTCATCAAACAATACAGTAATGTTTCAGGATATAAAATCAATGTCCACAAGTCAGTAGCCTTTGTATACACCAATAACAGTCAAGATGAGAAGCTAATTAAGGACACAACTCCCTTCACCATAGTTTCAAAGAAAATGAAATACCTAGGAATATACCTAACGAAGGAGGTGAAGGACCTCTATAAAGAAAACTATGAAATCCTCAGAAAGGAAATAGCAGAGGATATTAACAAATGGAAGAACATACCATGCTCATGGATGGGAAGAATCAACATTGTTAAAATGTCTATACTTCCCAAAGCTATCTACCTATTCAATACCATTCCTATCAAAATACCAACATCGTACTTTCAAGATTTGGAAAAAATGATTCTGCGTTTTATATGGAACTGGAAAAAAACCCGTATAGCTAAGGCAGTTCTTAGTAATAAAAATAAAGCTGGGGGCATCAGCATACCAGATTTTAGTCTGTACTACAAAGCCATAGTGGTCAAGACAGCATGGTACTGGCACAAAGACCGAGACATAGACACTTGGAATCAAATTGAAAACCAAGAAATGAAACTAACATCTTACAACCACCTAATCTTCGGAGAACTGGATGTCTACATGTAAAACACTGAAACTGGACCCACACCTTTCCCCACTCACAAAAATTGATTCAAGATGGATAAAGGACTTAAATTTAAGGCATGAAACAATAAAAATCCTCCAAGAAAGCATAGGAAAAACACTGGAAGATATTGGCCTGGGGAAAGACTTCATGAAGAAGACTGCCATGGCAATTGCAACAACAACAAAAATAAACAAATGTGACTTCATTAAACTGAAAAGCTTCTGTACAGCTAAGGAGACAATAACCAAAGCAAACAGACAACCTACACAATGGGAAAGGATATTGGCATATTTTCAATCAGATAAAAGCTTGATAACTAGGACCTATAGAGAACTCAAATTAATCCACATGAAAAAAGCCAACAATCCCATATATCAATGGGCAAGAGACATGAATAGAACTTTCTCTAAAGATGACAGACAAATGGCTAACAAACACATGAAAAAATGTTCATCATCTCTATATATTAGAGAAATGCAAATCAAAACAACCCTGAGATATCATCTAACCCCAGTGAGAATGGCCCACATCGCAAAATCTTAAAACTGCAGATGCTGGCGTGGATGTGGAGAGAAGGGAACACTTTTACACTGCTGGTGGGACTGCAAACTAGTACAACCTTTCTGGAAGGAAGTATGGAGAAACCTCAAAGCACTCAGGCTAGACCTCCTATTTGATCCTGCAATCCCATTACTGGGCATCTACCCAGAAGGAAAAAAATCCTTTTATCATAAGGACACTTGTACTAGACTGTTTATTGCAGCTCAATTTACAATCACCAAAATGTGGAAACAGCCTAAATGCCCACCAACCCAGGAATGGATTAACAAGCTGTGGTATATGTATACTATGGAATACTATTCAGCTGTTAAAAAAAATGGAGACTTTACATCCTTTGTATTAACCTGGATGGAAGTGGAAGACATTATTCTTAGTAAAGCATCACAAGAATGGAGAAGCATGAATCCTATGTACTCAATTTTGATATGAGGACAATTAATGACAGTTAAGGTTATGGGGGGGGGAAGCAGAAAGAGGGCCTGAGGGAGTGGGGTGGGGCCTTGGTGTGTGTCACACTTAATGGGGGCAAGACATGATTGCAAGAGGGACTTTACCTAACAATTGCAATCAGTGTAACCTGGCTTATTGTACCCTCAATGAATCCCCAACAATAAAAAAAAAAAAGATAAAATAAGCATTTGTGTCTGTTTCCTCCAGTGGAGCTAATATATATATATTTTTTGTTTGTTTGTTTGTTTGTTTGTTTTTGAGACAGAGTCTCACTCAGTCACCCTGGGTAGAATGTCATGAATAGAATAGAATTGCAACCTCAAACTCTTTTGGGCTCAAGCGATCCTCCTGCCTCAGGCTCCCGAGTAGCTGGGACTCCAGACACCCACCACAACACCTAGCTATTTTTAGAGATGGGGTCTTGCTTTTTGCTCAGGTTGGTCTCAAATTCCTGAGCTCAAGCAATCCACCACCTCAGCCTCTCAGAGTGTTGGGATTACAGGTGTGAGCTACCGCACCCAATCCTGGAGCTAATATATTTTTGAAAAGAAAAGTGGAATACCAATTTCCAGTGAAGTTTTGGAGAACATCATTTAGGGCTTCCACAATTCTCATCACATGAGACTGATAAAAATTCCTTTTTGACAGGTCAAAAAGGAAACCAACCAGCCTACAGAACCTAGAAATTCTTGGAATGTATGTGGTCTTGTTGACTAAAAAAGGATTAATGAGGAGTCCATTCAGAGCAGAGGTGTCCAGCCTTCAGTCAGCTAATCTGCTGGCCATATACAAGGCAGTTGTCACCAGGACCGAGAAGGGGCCACAGGGTGGAGGGCACCAGAGGGTGAGCACTGGCCCTGCCCGGGTGAAGCATGTGGCTTTAAGCAACTCATTTAGCTTCTCTTTATCTGCGAATCCCAGATACCAAAATTTTGAAGTGTTGAGAAAACTGAATCCAGCCCCTACATTCTACAGATGATTGAAATCAGGTGAAATGACTCACTCAAAGGCACACATTCTTTCCTGGAGTGTTACAAGATCAGTACTAGGGCAGAGGGCTCCCAAGTCCCCTGCCTGGAGTTCACAATGCTGATATCTCTCTCTCTCTCTCTCTCTCTCTCTCTCTCTACATTTACTTTCAAAGAGAAGCAATAAATTCAAGAGCTGCTTCCTACTGGTTAAAAATATACCTGGAAACAAATTTCCTTGGGACGACTACTTGTGAGCAGTTAGAACCAATCACATATTTCTAACTCAGAAGATACCTGGAGAAATATTTAAGTACCCAAACATTAGCTGGCCTGGAAAAGATGGACATGTCGCCTTCTGGCCAGAAAAGACAAGGATAAGAAACAAAGAAATGTATTTAAAAAATCTAATTTGGGGGCGGCGCCTGTGGCTCAAGGAGTAGGGCGCCGGTCCCACATGCCGGAGGTGGTGGGTTCAAACCCAGCCCCGGCCAAAAAATAAATAAATAAATCTAATTTGGGTTTTCCTCCATAAATACCCCCTGGAAAATGTCACTGTGATTTAGAGTAAGAGCAGAAATGTTCCAGATAAGATGAATGTTTGGGAGGAAGGACTGGACTCTTAAAAAATGCTTTTGGAAAAAGACTACTGGACTCCTGCTTGTATTCCCTACTCAAACAAAAATAAATCCTCATCCATGTTGATGCACTGCCAGACTAGCTGCTGGGATGCAGAAGTAGCCGAGTGGTAGGGCTGGGGCTGAGGACACAGTCAGCAGATAAAAAAGCAAAAATGGGAAGAGGAAATGTTTAGGAGTCTGTGGTAGAGAGATGTGGAACAAGATGAAAGGTCACTTGGCAGCGGGGCGCAGCAGGTGAGGAGGAATGATGGAGTATTTTGGAGAAGGAATAAAAGATCTTGGGTGTGAGGGCAGCTGAATAGAGAGGAAAGAGGGGGATTCATATGAAATATTGATATAAACTATGTTATTTCCTTCTTGTTATTTTAAAAATACAAGTAAAAGATTTGAGTTATTCTTATTTTGTAGTTTCTGGTCTGTGTCTCTTTGACTACACCACCAGGCCCAGCCCCAGGACTGGCTCTTGCAGATCACAGCCTCAATAAGGACGCTGGGGTCACTACACAGCTTGAAAGCACAATGAGACTGGACTTGGCGGGCAGGGAACTGACACTGTACACTGGGCTTCCAGAGCAGGATTCATATAGAAGCAGAATTCCTCCCAAACTCTGAAAACCCAACTCTGCAAAAGAGTTTGGCACTTTCCAATAAAACTAAACATGTACTTTCCTTAAGGCCTGAGAACTGTACTTTTGGTCATTTATCCCAATAAAAGGAAAACTAACATTCAGATAAAAACCTGTGCATGAATGTTCAAGACAGCATTATTCATAATAACCCAACATTAGGAACATTCTAAATGCCTCTCAGTGGGTAAATGGTTAAACACACTATACTACTCAGAAACAAAAGAAACTTACTGAGAGGTGAAAAAACTTTCATGGATCTCAAGGACATTATGTTTAGTGAACAAAAAGCCAACCTCAATCGTAACCTAGTTGTATACGTTACATACTACACACAATTGCATTTAATAACATCCTCAAAATGACAAAACTCTAAAGGTGGAGGGAAGATTAGTAGTTGCCAGCAAGCAGGGCCAGGCATGGAGAGGGGATATGAATGGAAGTGAAGACCAGGGAGTTCCTTTGTGGTGATGCCACTACACACACACACACACACACAATTGCATGTGAAAACTGACTGTCAACATAGTACTGAACTTAGTATAGTTAACAGTATTGTGCCAGTGCTAATATCTTGCTTTTTCTATTTTAGTACAATTGCTCAGAACATCAGCATTGGCAGAAGCTTAGTGAAGAGTTCAAGAGATTCTTTGCACTATTTTTCCAACTTCCTGTGAATCTGCAACAATTTTGAAATGTAAGTTAAAAAATACATTAATGTGACTTGGTGCCCGTAGCACAGGGGTTACAGCGCCGGCCACGTGTACAGAGGCTGGCAGGTTCAAACCCAGCCTGGGCTTGCTAAACAACAATGACAACTGCAACAAAAAAATAGCCGGGCATTGTGGTGGGCACCTGTAGTCGCAGCCACTTGGGAGGCTGAGGCAAGAGAATTGCTTAAGCCCAAGAGTCTGAGGTTGCTGTGAGCTGTGATGTCACAGCATTCTACTGAGGGCAGCAAAGTGAGATGCTGTCCCCCGCCAAAAAAAAATACATTAATATTATTTTTAGAACTCATAAAATTAAAAACAAGGCATGCTTTGAACATTTCCATTCTCACCTGCACAATCTCAAATGCTTTACAATCCAGCCACACTGGATTTCTGGTACTCCAAGGAAACACCAGGCACCTTCTTGGCTCCAAGCCTGTCCTCAAGCTGTCCTTTTGCCTGGAAGTCTCTTCCACACCATCTTTCTGTCTTTCTCTCTCTCTGATCTCCCAAGGCCCAGTGAAATGACATCTCTGAGAAGCCTTGCCGCCCTGAGTCCCCCCCACCACATCAAGCAGTGTTCTGACCTCACCCCATAATCCACAGCAGTACATCTATTCAGAGAGGAAGCATTTACCACACTGTACTCTGGTTAGTTAACTCTCCTCTCCTCTCCTTAATATGCTGTGAACTCCTTGAATAAAAGAAGCTTCTTTTTTTAAAAAAATGTTTCATTTATTTTTATTTTTAGAAGGAGACTCTATTGTTGCCCAGGCCGTTCTAGAACTCTGAGCTCAAGCAATCCTTCCACCTTAGCCTCTCAAGTAGCTGGGACTACAGGCACAAACCATCACACCCAGCCTCTAATTCATCTCTATATCTCTAATACATTCCACAACACCTGCTTCATAGACAGTATTCAATAAGTAAATCTAGACTGAATTTATACGTGATTTATAATGAAAATACTATATTGCAAAGTGAAACCAAAATAAAAACTAGCAACTGTCACTGACTACATAAATACCACTGTAGAACAATACAAGTGCCTGCTCTAGCACCATTTCTCAGCTGGGGATCACCAAGGGTGAAGAGAGAGAGCAGCAATGCTGGAGCACACCAGGCATCACACTGGGCACCTGGGATTTCATCTTTACACCTTGTAAAGCACTGTCAAATTTGCCGTACTGACGAGAAAACCAAACTGCACAGAGCTGAAGCTTCTGAAGATAACACCGGTGCTAATAAGAGGAGTTGGGACCTGAATCTAGAATCTTCTTCTGCACCTCTTTTCACACAGATGCCGTGCTTCCCACACCAACCTGGCTGGCCCTCGGAGCTGACCCAGCAGATTATTACGGGGTAAGAGCAAAACACCTAATTAGCTCCATGAGCCAGCAATGCTGAGGGTCCTCGCCACCTGCTCCTCATCCTTTTTGTATCAGCCTTTGTGAAATGGGTCATGCTAGCTGGTTTAGAGTAATCTGGAATCATATTTGAAACACAAGGTCTTAACTATACAATTTTGAACTATTTAAGCTTAATTCCACTTAAATTAGATCATGATACTGGGGCATTACAAAGCACTACTGACAAAAGGAAGATATGGATGAACAAAGCCTCTCCTGCCCTCAGCTCATACTCCAACCTCACCTCCTCCTCCCTTGTCCCTAACTCATCACTGATTTTCATTATAAACTTAACTCAGCCCACACAGAAACTGACTTTTAAACATGTAGCCACTAATGAACAACCTGGGCTCTGCCTAGCAGCATATGAACTGCATGTAAACGAGAGCATGTCAAGGCATCCGGTATCAACCCCTGTTGGGTGCTGTCCAAGGTGTGTGCAGGTGGCCCGTGGCCCTGCTGAATTCCACCCACAACACCTAATTTCTGGCAAGGAACAAATTGAGAAAATGTTTGTTGATTTACAATCTGTGCTAAAGTGGGCAATTAGAAAGCTGCTTTAAATAGTTTTTAAATACTCTTTAAGTCTACTACTGCTGTAATCTTATTCACACTTACGAGTAGCAGATTTAAGGTTACGAGTAGCAGTTTAAAGTTATTTTTAAGCTATTTGAAGTAGTCTTGAAATTGCATGAGAAAACACAACATCAAGATTCATCTGGAGAAAAAAGCCTTTGAATACAAATTTTTAGGCCTTAATTTTCCTCACTGCAGCACGTGTAATGGTAGACTGAGAACAGACTCTGACCTATGTCAGGTAAATTTCAAGACTGTAAAATTTGCCAAAACGTGGAAAGTCTTTAGAGTATAATTTTCAGAGCAACAAAGTATAATTATGATTTGAATTGTTTCTCTTCTGTGTGAATCCAAACTTTTCTAATCCACTCACAAAACTAAACTTTCAGGGCAGGAGGGAAATACAAAACTCTAGTTACAAATGACTTCCCCATGACCTTGCCCTACTTCATGCATATGTCTCCATGAAGAAAACGAATATGGCTTTTCTTTTTTTTTTTTTTTTTTTTGTGGTTTTTGGCCAGGGCTGGGTTTGAACCCGCCACCTCCGGCATATGGGACCAGCGCCCTACCCCTTTGAGCCACAGGCGCTGCCCCGAATATGGCTTTTCTTTCGGATGTGGTACAAGGTTATGGTTAAAAGCTCAGGGTCAACCCTTCCTTGGCAAGGCTACTGGGAGATTAAACAAGCTAATCCGTGTGCAGCAAACAGACCCCAGCTGGCTCGGGGCTGGCATTCAATTAGAACAGCTATAATGGCCATGAGGATGACGAGAATGATGGTGATAACAACAGAAAATCCTTAGGTTGTGTTTCAAACTATGCTGAAATAGTTTCAAACTAACGCAGAAAACCAAGTTGGCACACAAAGCCAAGATCCATCCCGCCAAGGCTTGGGGGAATTCCTCTTGTTTTCTTCACGGCCCTAAGGATTTCAGCCCTTTCTAGGTGACAGGCAGTCCACTTGTGTTTCCCAGGGCTAAGAGCAGCTTCCACACTTACTTTTGCAGGTTGAGGTGAAGGACACCCTAATACATTAGGGAACAGGCCAGAAAAAGGCCTGCCAAGGGACCAAAACTCAGGACTCTTGCTCTCTTTAATGAACTGGAAAATATCCGTGTATTCATCCCCTACTCCCGCCTCCCCAGAAACCAAAGCTCTAGCTCCCCTAACAACTCCACCTCCCAAACCTCTTGATGCTCAACCGTATCTCTGCCAGCTGACAAGAAGCGCTGACAGGCTACAGATGAGATCCCGTTCCAGCCTGTCCACCTGCAGGATGAGGAGTTAGTGAGGCAAGAAGGAAACAGAAGGCCGTGATAAAGGGATATCAGCCAGTTTTTAGAGGTAGATGGGAAAAGAGTAAACTGTATCTGATGTCCACTCAGAAACACGAAAGCAAGAGTCTACCTCGCTGACTGCTAAGCGAGCTGTCTGGCAGCCTACTTATCCAGCTGTGCTTTGTTTTAATCAGAGAAAGTGAAAGGAAGGAGAGTCTAAGAGCTTCTAACCACTATGGGTGGACAGGGAAACGACAGACGTAGAGCCAGCTGTGCTCCCCGGGCTCACTCCCTTCTCTCATTCACATATGACACATTTACTGGTGCCACTTACCATGGGAACAGACATAAATCTCTAAGTTCTTGTCCTCTAAGAGATGGGTAGAGTTTTGATGAAAACAAGAGGAAAGTCATTCCAGGTGAAAGCAAGCCCAGGGACAGGTCGGGGAAGCAGCGCAGAGGCCGACAGCAGTGCGGGGCACGTTCTGAAACAGACGGGAACAGACTTCCCTGCTTGTTCTTCCTCGGCCCAGCAGGTAACACACCACGTTCTCACGGCGCCATGTCCCTGCCCTGCAATTACTGCTTCCTTCTCATCCCTGGTCTCCTTTACTAAGCTAAGAATGACCATCCTGTTGGGGATAGAGTCAGATGGAAATGTTTGAATTAGGAGCATTTAAAAAAAAACAAAAGAGCAGAATGCATCTATCTCAATATCTGAATACTTGCCACATGGTTGTTGCAGCTGGTTTTGGCAACCTACTATACATACAAGGGGTTTGGGATGTTTTGTTTTAGTTTGTAGTGGTTCTACCAATCTCCATATGCTAGACGGTTCTCTCTTCTTGAGGTCTGAGCAGGTTATGGAATCTAAGGAAATAATGCAGGAGAATCAAGAGCTGTGTTTGGGCAGAGTCTGCAGGTGGTACCATGACCATGTGTCCCAGATGTGACCGTGCTCATCCTCCACAAAGACTGCAGTCCCTGCGCACTCCCAGCAAAGCCTGCCAGCCCCCGGCTGTGCTGTGTTTTCTCCCTAGTACCTACCACTATCTAACCTATCCTACTTTTTTTACCTACATATGGTCTATCTCCCCCACCTTCGAGAATAAGAGGTTCTTCCTGTTGTCACCTCTGTATCCCTAGCACCCATAATAATGCCTAGGCATCCAATAAGGACTTGTTGAATGCAGGCCGAATGTACGGATTCCACAGAATAGTCCTAAATACCATCACACTGCCCCTATAAACATACCTCTACTTAAATCAGCTCTCATGACTTAGGGTTTGGTAAATATAGTCAAGTAAAGCATGAAATGCAAGTGTGGGTAAAGTAGCATATCTGCTATTTGCAGAGAGGCTTAAGCACCATAATTATATAGATGGCATCAAAAAGGACCAAGCCAGTGACCCTTGTGGTTTCTATTAGTCAACTGGATGGGGTGTGCGTATGTGAAAACATCATCTTACAGTCATTCCTTTGCCAGGCATTGTGATATGGCTGTACACTTTTAGACGGTCTATCCCACTTCTCCAAGTATATTGTTTAAAAGTAGAAATCTCTAAATACTGGAGTGTGCACACATTTTTCCAGTTCTGCGCATGCACGCACACAGAGACACACACCTGCACCTTATACCTTTATACTGAAACATTTTCCCACGGTGTACTTTGTATATCAAGGCATTGCACCCCTAAAAGGGGGGAAAAGAGTAACAAGAAGGAATATTATTCATCTAGCTAAAGAAGCCTCTTTAAACATCAAATTTTCTTTTAAAAGCCAGTCGGTGAATAAGTATCTCAGAGGATAATAGGAGGATTCCCGCTGGAAGCCAGCCTTACAGGGGCTGACCGCATTAGCAAATGCCAAATTCCATCACTTCCCAACAGCCTCAGCAACATCAGTCTCTGGTTAAAGGATGGGGTGGGGCGGGAGGGACTGTCCTCTTTCTAAATGGGGAAGGAGAGCAGCCAAGCAGAAAGAGATTGAGAAAGAACAATGGCCTCCTAGTGAGAAAGCATGTTAAGCAGGCCAGTGTTGGAACCGAGTTTTGTTGCACACAAATCCATCATTGTTCTCTTATATTTTCTTTTCCTTTTATTTCCCCCTTCTTTTCTCTCCTCTGCCCTATTCACTATTACTGTCATTTCATGTGTGTTTTTTTAAACCATGAAAAATGTGTTCAATTATCTGTAGACCTATAGCCTCTTCTTCAAATTAGCTGATCTCTATTTATAGCTGATAGTTCTGCATGGAGGATCTAATGAAAATTCTTGGGGGTGATAAAACTAAGCCAAAGTCTGCAATGCTGTTTCCTTCACCCCCCAAATACTGTTTTCACTATCTAATAAATTAGTTTCAATGAATATTATAAATATATATATTCTTTTAAAGGTAGTACTTTCAAATAAAAGCAGACAGTAACATAAGGAGATAACATTTCCTCAATTTGTTTCATTCCCTAATCCAAGATCACATTACCCTTAAAAAGCGACCTTGAGACAAAATGATAGAATAAATGTAAATGGGGCCAGGCATGGTGGCTCACACCTGTAATCCTAGCACTCTGCAAGGACAAGGTAGGAGGATAGCTTGAGATCAGGAGTTCAAGACCAACCTGCATGATGGGGCAGACCCCATCTCTACAAAATACGGAAAGTTTAGGCGGGTATGAAGACACATGCCTATAATCCCAGCTACCCAGGAGGCTGAGGCAGGAGGATCACCTGAGGCCAGGAGTCTGAGGTGGCAGTGAACTACAATGATGCCACTGTACTCTATCTAGCCAGCATGACAGAGTGGGTCTCTGTCTCCAAAAAAAAAAAGAATAAATCTAAATGGACTTCAAATAATTATTCTATCAGGAAAGGAGTTCATCTGTACCTAAGAAGTATCATCACATAAAATGTGCTGACATATCTTTAGCAATTAACATGAAAAACTGCCAAAGAAGTTCTTTTATAACTCAACAACTCAATACTTGGTATAGCCTGTTTTTTCACTGTTAATATATTCCCATATTCATTAATTTCACAAAACATCTTATTTCATTTACTACATTAAGTTTAACAATAGTTTTAATGGCATCTAAGTATGATCAAAGGTATAACAAAAGAAAAAATTAAATAGTATCATTTAACTAGGGCCTAACACAAATACCCCCAAACATATTCTGAGCCATGGACCAAATTCCATGTTAAAGCCCACACTATAGTTCTTCATGTTCTGAACACCCAAACACTAGTGCACTCAAATGTCCATCGTGAGACGGTGACAGACTCCCACTTTGACTCATCTCGAAGGCAAGATTGTTACTTTCACCCACCGTGGGGTGGTGCCTGAAAACAATGGAATCCTGAGTGTTGTGCCAAGGCACGGGCAGCAGGCCAACCCAAGAGGCAGAGCTGGACTGCTCCCGCAGTACAAGATCCGACAGGTACCCCAAGTCTAGGCAGAAAGTCAGTGGATTCATGCGAGTCAGCTAGGCAGAAGGCAAGCTCTCACCTAGAAAACTCAGATGCAACCAGAATGAGAAGGGATAGTAAACCTCGCTCACATGGTAGAAGCTGCTGCACCTGCCCTGTTTAAAACAGCAGTTACTGAACACGGGGGTTGAGGACTCACAAGGATCAGTGAGAGCCACAGAAACTAGGAAACTTGCTGCATTTCTCCCTGGAGATAAATTTACTTCACACCACTGGCTCTAAAAAGTATCAGATCTGACATTCTTTTAGTAGTCAATTACTCTTCCCTCATGTCAAGAGATTGAGACATAAGATTGAGGATGAAAGTGCTGGCATGGTAAGCCTCGCATACTGTAAGGCATCAGTACAAGCAAGCTGCTATTATTATCAGTATTTTAGGTTACACCAAAAGAAAATGCCATGTTTGGAGGTCAAAAAGGTCCAATATTAGCAATTTCACATGGTTCAATCTGAACTTATATCAATCATCATTATGGTCGATTGACTAATATTATGACTAATAATATTATTGTTAGGTCTGATGGAGGGTAAACTAGTGGCAACAAAATGGTTAAGGGTGGAAAGTGGGAAACAGATTGTAGCTAGAAAACAAACCGCAGCTAGGAAATATTCCTTGGTGGGAACAAACATGGCAAGGAGATCCGAGTGACCTTTAACTGACCTAGAGCTCATTGCCAACTAATTAGCATAGCATGGGTGCAGCTTCATGAAGAATTCCGGGGAAGATGCATGATAGAAAGGGAAACTTCTATAACTATCCTGTTATGTAACCTGTTACATAACATCAGCCTGTCAATCACCCCAAAAGGCGGGAAGCGAAGACCAATCCTGTCAGGAGAAAGGTGGGACAAACCAATAAGCTTTTATAAGGAGGTGTGTGGTCAGACTTCAGGTTTTTCTCCACTTGTGGAGACTGACCCAGTCCTCCATGGAATGTAATTTCACTTTTGTAGCTTCCATCCTATACTTCCATCCTTTCTTTTATGCCATAAACTCTTTGTATACAATTGCTATGCATTTGCGATCAGTTCCACTCATTACCAGTATTCATTCTTCACACTGGGAACCAGGGGACCAGAGGACATCCAGTTGGACCTTGCATTATTATTTATACATTTTTGACACCTTAGTCTATTTTAGCATCCTAAGTATTCAAATTTCAACTGCGAAATGTTAACAAATTGGAAATGACTTCATTACAAGTGGCAATTTATCCTTCTATTTATCTAGTTGTCTGTCTTCCCATAAAGATGTGTCAGAACTAAGGAAAGTCATCAGAATAGAAGAATGTTACACTTGGATGAGGCGACCACAAGATTTTTTTTGCTACGTAGTTTCACCAGTTGAGCCATTACTATGTGGCGCTGTCCTAGGCCCTGAAGTATGAAAGGAAAGTTAAAATACAAACATTTAGAAAACTCAAAAGGAAGAATTTCAAAAATAAAAAGCTGGGTTCACAGAAACGAAATGAATATTAAAGCAGAAAGGAATGTGTAAAAATATGGAACTAAATCAGTGTAACTGGCTTATTGTACCCTCAATGAATCCCCAACAATAAAAAAAAATAAATTAATTAAAAAAAATATGGAACTAAAAAATGTATGTCTACATATATGACATGAATCCTAGGATTAAAAAAAAAAAAAACTAGTCTCCTAATAGCAAACTGGAGCCGTCTTCTACTCTTATTCTGAAAAACATAAGTCTATACACACAGTATTTACAAAAGCAGGACTAGTGAACAGCTGCCAATGAGGCTTCCAGGGACAGAGCTTTGATTTGTGGTCATGACCCTAAGGATGAAGGTGCACTGATGAGTCCTCGTCCTTGCATCTTGTGCCCCTGTGCCCAGGGCCCATATCTGTTAGGTGGAGAGCCTGGATTAGAAGACCAGGCTTAGGCCAGAGAACAAGCAAACTGACATGCACGGGATTCCAGGCTGTGACTTTTCTCTCATTATGTATGAAATTCCCTTCCCTGATCATACGCTAATGGTGCTAAAACACACACTCAAAACACTACCAACCTTATGATTCGGTACTTTAATAAGCATGCTGTCTTTGTTCAGGTTGCTGTAACAAAGTATCACAGACTGGATGGCTTATAAACAACAGGAATTATGTTTTCACAGTTCCAGAGGCTGGAAGTCCAAGGTTGGGCTGCCACCATGTTTGGGTTTGGGTTAGGCCCTCTTCTAGGTTACAGACTGCCAATTTCTCACTGTATCTTCTCATGGCAGAGAAATGTTAACTAGCTGCCTGGTCTCGTCTTTTAAGGTCACTAATCCCATGTGTAAGGGTTCTTTCTTCCTCATCTAATTACCTCCCAAAGTCCCCACCTCCAAATACCATCACCTTGGGAAATAGAGTTCAACATGTAAATGCTGGGGCACAAATATTCAACCCATCACACACTCATGAATAATACTTTTTGAGATTAAATAAGAACTTTATGTCTAGATATGAACTGGATACTAAATGTGTAAACCCTTCTGGTCTCTTGATTATCATGTTCATACTAACTTTAATAAGTCTATTTACAAAGTCAATCAGTCTTGGTCATCTATATGGAATACTATTCTTATCAAGGGCTCTGGACTCAGACTGCCTGAATTTAAATCTTAGGCTCTGTCACTATAGGGCCTTAAACAAATTAAGTTGCCCTTCTGTGCCTCATTTTCATCATCTATATATGGAGGATACTAATATGCCTACCTCATAGGGTTCTTGTGAGAATTAAATGAGCTAATAATATATGAGAAGTACTTAGCAATTGGTATTATTGTTATACTAATAACTTCTGGCCATTTCTACACACTAATGATGTTATTATATGTAAATATTAGAAATGAATAATGAACAATATGAAGAATTTTTATATGACGATAATTAAAAGTATAAACGCAATCACTTAATATATTTGCATAATATGTTAAGAACCTTAACATTACTTTGCACTAATAGATCATACATTAACTAGTTTGGAAAATTCCCTCACTACTCTAGCCATCTGTAATCAAGAGGAACATTAAGAAAAATCAAAGGAAGTACACAACTGGTTAAAGAATAGAAAACAACACTGACTGGTTTCTGTAAATAAGAAGTCCCCTGAATTTCATCTCAGCAAAAGTACACTGGCAACCTTCCAGGAGTCCAGTGTCTGCACAAATTGTGCATACTAATTTATGTAAAGTAGGCTTCTTTTTTTCTCTTGAGATAACAGAAAATAGTTCCATCTCATTATGAAGTGATTTTTTTTTTCTTTTACTTTCTTTGTCTTCTAAGATTCACTGTTCAAATTCCTTTTTTGTCTCACATTTTTGGTTTATATGTTTTTTTTATCTCACTTTGTCTTACAATATAGTTCTTTTTTAAAAATAATTCTTCCTTTTAGATAGTCCAATTCAACTTTTCTTAATTCCGCATTAAATGTTATGGACTAGACCCTAGGACGTTGTCTTGTACATAATAGACACCCGCTATTTGTTAAATACATGTACATCTGCAGTCAGCTCAGCCAGCAGTAACACTCTCACATCAGGGAGTGTGCTAGGTGTCATTACTGCTCACACATTTTCACCGTCATGTAACTATATAAATTACCGCTTGTATTAGGGTAATTTCTATTTGACAACATTTCAAAATTTAAATATGCCTTCCAATCTCTGTTGCTGTGCATAACAACTATCATGATGCTCAATGAAGATGAAGGTTTATTTATAAAAAAATAAATAGGTAATATTTTTATAAACAGAGACTCTTTAAAAACCTAGACAATGGCACAATGTTAAATACCAAAGGCACAAATCTAACTTGTGGGACCCAGAAGCACTCTTCCTATACATTTTCTTTTACACTATTAGAAACTTGTTCCTTTGAGGACACTAATCATGGGAGATGTCCTGTAAGGAACAGCATAACTACAAGAGCAAAGCAGAAAGAAGACACGAAATGTGTTTTATTCAGATGATGGAGTTCCTGAGTCCTTTAGAACCAGAACCCTGGGGTGACCTCATGTTTTCATTAAAAGAACACTAATTTCTTCATACAAAGAATACCTCATGTGATGATTTGCCAAGAAGTCAGCTTTTAGTAAAAGAAGCTAAAACAAAAAGATTTCAAAAGAGTGATAATTGTGTAGAGTGATTTACCCTTAATATTAAATCGTTTATAATAGTGTTGTCAAAAAGTACAAAAATAACACATAGTTTTATAAATATTTTTCAAGTTATTAAAAAAAAAAAAAAACACCTAGAGCAGCGGTTCTCAACCTGTGGGTTGCGACCCACAGGAACTGTATTAAAGGGTCGCGGCAGTAGGAAGGTTGAGAACCACGGGCCTAGAGGCTGTATGGTATAGTATGAAGAATACAGGCTCTGCAGCCAGTTCTGATCTTTCCCCAAAGGCCATCAAGAGAAGTAAATGAAATTGCATAGGTAAGACAGCTAGTCAAGTACTTGACACATATTAAGGGTTCAGTAAATAATAATACCACTACTAAAAAAAGGACATAAAAGAAGGCACATTGAATAAATATTTAGTTTTGTCTCCTCCCAAAATTCTACTAGAATGTAATGGGATTAAAAATAAAGAAACCGAAAAATATTGGAAAGTGGAAAACAGACGATGAGTCCTGATGAACCCAGCAGAGCTAAGAAAGATGAATTCTAGGTCCACTGTAGGGCTCTTCGCTGAGACCTACAATCTACTTAAAAGATATTTGTAATAATAATACAACTTACCTCTCCAGGATAATCTCCCTTTCCTCATAGATCATACAAGCTAGTGGATGAAGAAAGATAATTAACAAAATAAATACATAAAATGTGCAGTATATTAAATGGCAAAAACTTATTTGCTTACTAAAAAATTAGTTCCTCTAGAATGGAAGTTCCATGTGGGCAAGAATTCTTTCATTTCTGTATCCTCAACAATTCCAATACCACCTGACACATAATAGGTAATAAATATTTGATGAATGAATGAACAGTATATGGCAAAATAAGTTCTCAACGAATGTTAACTGTTAATTGTATCTATAGCATAGCTTTCACTTTTCCAGTAGAAAATGAATTTGGGAAAGGCAAAATACCTTGCTTTCAACAATGCTAGAATCCAAATGAAAATTTCACTCCAGAATCTAGACTTCCATCATCAAGGGGTTCTTAGGACTTGGACTCCTCAGTTTCTTACACTATATGGAATGAGGCTAGGTAATAGCACTAATCTATGCATTTCAGGGCACATTACAAAGGTCAATGTTCAAAATTTTTCTTTTTTGGTATAATTTAAAAGAAGATATTTTAGAGCAACTACGATTAAGCAAGTTGTCTAAAGTGAGACCTATCACAGACTGGTTTAGAATTCTCAGACTCAGAATATCATCTAAGGCTCACAGCTTACCATCTAACATAATGATGGTAATTAGCTTATACTATTGCATTTCTTTTCATCTTTTGGTCACCTTTGTCACCAAGCTAGCTAAACAGCAATATGTTAATCGCTTTTGATCAAATCTAAATATCAAGGCAAGACTTCTGGCAGCTCACCGTCTGGGACAGGGCAACAGAAACTAGAACCATGCACGAGTAAAGCAAAGGAAGGCTTGCTCTGGCTTGCCCCAAAGCATGTCAGGAAGAAATATTAGATGGGAGAGGTAACATGCTAAATTTTCTGATTTGATTTTTTATACCCTGTATGTACGTGTGTCATAAAGTTCACTGTAACCCATGAATATGTACAATGATTATGTATAAATACATAAAACAAAAATGATAACTGAAGAAAGGCAGTCTGATGAGGCAAATGGAAGTTGGAGATGGGAATGAAAATGACTACAAATGGAATCCGATTTTTAATAGCATAAGTGCTACATTTTTCTGTGAGCTATATTACTTTATAAAGTTTTAAAACTATCGGTTGGTGATTTTGGTCAATATTTTGATGTACTAGAAGTGCTACTAAATAGGGTAAGTAACTGAAAGAAATGTAAGCCAGGGAGCTCAGGAACTCAGTTGGACATCAGATCAAAGGCATTCCAGTTTACTAGGACTATGTCACAAAAAGTCCACGCAGCCTGTCTAAAAAATACACTGTCCCAGCAATCTGAATGAGGTGCTAATTTCATACAAAACATGTCCTAGACTATTCTTTTCATTATGTTTACACTGGTTTCAACTTTGTCGTTAACCTTTCTTAAACTGAAGTTTTGTCTGTGCTCCACAACCTTTCCTTCCTGTTTGATGATTGCTCTCAAAGATTTCCAAATTTCTTCCCAAAATCCAGTGTGCTTAGCTCACTTTGATATCTTTCCAGCAGTTGGCAATCTTAAACTTCGAGCTCATCCCTATTTGAAATTCCATGACTTGTACGTTTCTGGTTTTACCACACCTTGACTCCACCTCTCTTTAACTACACCTTGCCTTCCACCTGCTTGCTGGGGCCCTTCTGTAACACCCAGTCCTTGGTGAACAGACTGCATTCCATGGTTTAAGTGGAGCTGTTACTTAAACCATGGACTGGTTTGAGTCAATCCTTAGTCTATGGTTCTACCCCTGACACTATGCTACACATTCCAGGCTGTATCTGGTCAACCGTGTCCTCAATGTAAATATGTCCAAAGCTAAACTGGCCTCCTTCAAACCACCCCAGTCAACTTCTCTGGCTCCATCAATGGCAGCGCAGCTCTCAGTCACTAAGGCACGATGGCAGTCACCTTTGCCTAGTATGTCTCCTTCAGTCCATCAAGGAACTGAAATCTTCACTTATGGAGCCAAAATTAGGACATGACCTACAAAATAAGAAAAACTAAAAATGCCACCACAGAGGCAAAAAAATTAAAGAAATATAATTTGAATATTAAAATATTGGGATTTCCGATAGTACCACACACCGTGGTCACCCAGTTATCGCAGCCATCCCTCCCTCCCTGTTCCCAGTACCGCTGCTCCAGGTCAGGCTTTCGTCCCTCTCATCTCAACGTACCCTGCCTCCCTTCCAGTCCATTTAGCCTATCAAACTCTGAAATCAATCATGCTAAGGCACACAATTTATCACACCATTCACTTACCCCCAAACCTGCAGTGAGTGATTCCTGCCCCTCCTCGGTCTGGCAGTTGATTTCACATTCGACTCCTGGCCTGGTGTTGGAGGGCCTTTCCACTTCAGATACCTCCTCAGAGGGTACAGACGGAAAGTGCCCACGCAGGCGGGGATCAAGAGATTCCTGGCAATCCACACCATATCACCGCTCACTTCTAATTCTTTCTCTCCTCCTGTTTTTCTCCTCATAACATCTGTTCTATCACTTTCTTACACTTAATGTCTTTTCCACATTCTTCTCTATGCCAATGTCAACAATAAGAATTTATAACCCATAGTAATCCTAAGAATTAAAAAGAGTATTCATCATTGATATAATCAATAATTACCAATAAAAAGATTCAGACATACCAGATGAGAAACAGGAGGAGAGAGCACTCAGCTGTAGAAAAACCAGGTATCCAAGGTTCTCAGATCGGAAGTAAGGTTTGGGGCGAGGCCAAACAAGTCCTCAAATCTGATGACAGAGGCCTCACTGACAGGGGAAGAGGCCCTGCTGCCCGTTTCCGCAGGAACACAGAAGTAGCACAAACATAACTTCTCCAATAATAGCTTCCCCCTATCTCATCGGAAGCGACACAGGGTCCTGGTTTTCCTCCAGAGCAAGTAAATGTCAGAAAAGAACTCTGGCCAAAAAAAAAAATGCTGTCCAGTGTCCTTAATATAAAATTCAAAAATCTTGGGAAATGTTTAACAGCAAATTGAGGATATCTTGTCTTTTCAGAGCCTGTACTTGGTTGGGTTTAAAAAATAAATTTTCTCCCTTTCTTAAATCTCACATTTTAGGTCTATTTTCTTAGGCCATTTTTGTATTTTCAAAGGACAATGAATTATCTTTCCCATTAAATAAAGTGTTTTTCATAGAAAAGAAACATACAATTTTTACTATATTCCCAATATCTGAAGCCTCAATCTGAGGTCTGTGAGTTTCAATGAAAAATGAAATTGTTCTTGATCACACACGTATCCCCTCATAGACACAACGCACTCCTCTCCTGCCCCCAATACTTTTAAGGAGAATGAGAGAATCAGTTTAATTGAAATCTAGGTATTTTAAAACGTCTCCCTTCCTCTGTCTTTTCCCCCATTGAAGGAGAAATTAAGGGATCTGTGGATAAGGAAATTTGCATTTGTATTTGTATTCTGACCATATATTTTTGTGAAAATGCAGAAAATAGAGGAATGTGAGGAAGACGACTTTCAAGTAACTGAATGTGTTTCCATTAGGACTTCTCTTCCTTCTGGTTTCTGGCTTATAACTTAAACACACTAATCCTTCCTAGGGAAAAGGCCTTGAGAGCATTTACAACCCTGCACTGTTCCAGTATCTGTGCCTGGGATCAGACGTGTGCTCTGCCCTGGGCAAATGTAAAATGTTAGCTTTGTTTTAGCAAAACTCTATTTTCTCTTTCTATATTCTTCCCTTTGATTATTACTGTATGTCTCAGAAATGTGGTGCTCTGAACAGCCGCTGGGAATAATTTCTAATGGTAGAATGACAGGTGCTTTACTATGAAGGAATAAGGAAGGTTATTCCTTGAAAGAATGTTTATTAAGCAACTACTGTAGAAAATAGTACCTTCCTCAGAATGGCAATCACTGTACTGGGGAGGAAAAGGTTCTGTAACCTAAAGATTGTTAACACTGGATAAAACAGGCTTCTCAGAAACTTTTAATATTTCTTTTTTTTTATTATTAAATCATAGCTGTGTACATTGATATAATCATGGGGCATCACTCACTAGCTTCACAGACCGTTTACCAAGTTTCACATATACCCTTGTAAGATGCACTGCTGGTGTAATCCCACCAATCCCCTTCCCTCTACCCACCTCCCCCTCCCTCCCCTCCCTCTCCCCCTTCCCCCTATTCTGAGGTTGTAACTGGGTTATAGCTTTCATGTGAAAACCCTAAATTAGTTTCATAGTAGAGCCGAGTACATTGGGTACTTTTTCTTCCATTCTTGAGATACTTTACTAAGAAGAGTATGTTCCAGCTCCATCCATGTAAACATGAAAGAGATAAAGTCTCCATCTTTCTTTAAGGCTGCATAATATTCCATGGTGTACATATACCACAATTTATTAATCCATTTGTGGATCGACGGGCGCTTGGGCTTCTTCCATGACTTAGCAATTATGAATTGGGCTGCAATAAACATTCTGGTACAAATATCTTTGTTATGATGTGATTTTTGGTCTTCTGGGTATACGCCGAATAGAGGGATTACAGAATTGAATGGCAGATCTATTTTTAGATCTCTAAGTGTTCTCCATATCTCTTTCCAAAAGGAATGTATTGATTTGCATTCCCACCAGCAGTGCAAAAGTGTTCACTTTTCTCCACATCCGCGCCAACATCTCTGGTCTTGGGATTTTGTGATATAGGCTAGTCTCACTGGAGTTAGATGGTATCTCAAAGTAGTTTTGATTTGCATTTCTCTGATAATTGATGAGCATTTTTCATATGTCTGAAGGCCACGCACCTGTCTTCTTCAGAGAAGTTTCTCTTCAAGTCCCTTGCCCAGCCTATGATGGGATCCCTTATTCTATTCTTGCTAATGCGTTTGAATTCTCTGTGGATTCTGGTTATTAAATCTTTGTCGGAGACATAACCTGCAAATATCTTCTCCCATTCTGAGGGCTGTTTGCTTGCTTTACTTACTGTGTTCTTGGCTGTGCAGAAGCTTTTTAGTTTGATCAAGTCCCAGAATCCCACCCACCTCTCACTCGCCCTTCCCTGCCCCACACTGAGCTCTCTAAAGGGAAACTGACCTGAGAGGATTCCAGACTTATTTGATCAGCACTATTTCCAATCCACAGCTATCTACTGCTCTACAAAAGTTATGCTTGCAGAATTGAGAGAAGGCAGAAAGCATCTATGCTGGAGTAGAAAAATTAGATACAGCCTCGTGGAAGAATGCTTAGAGCAGGCCGTAACGGACAGGTAAAATGTAACAGCACGGAAAGCAGAGAATGCCAGGCCTGTCTCAAGTCCCCCTGTCTGAGTCCTCACCTACCTCCGCCTAGGTAGAAGCCCATGCACCTTGCCCTGCGCTCCAGACTCAACGTGGTCTGCGGCAGCACCTACAGTCCAGAACTCAGAACTCAGCTTCATAAGCATGAAGATGCTGCTTTGCAGAGAAGGGACAACAATGAAATGAGCTGTTAGGCAGGAGAAGAGAGGCAGTTTCCTAAGTTAACACTCTTTTGGTTGGAACAAGTTAATATACCTTGCCAGTTGATGTTTTTATTTTAGTTTTGTGACTTTTGATTTTTTATTTTTTTAATATTTTTATTAAGTCTTTTGTACACAGATCATAAACACATTTATGCCATTTTCAATGTGTTGATTATTTGTACAAATTGGAGTGCTTACATCATACTAATCAGCATAGCTTTCACCTCATTTACCCAATTATAGCATTAGGACATTTGTGTTCTACACATGATAGATCCAACTTGTACTTGCAATGTGCTCCATAGTTGTGGTCCCCCTACTATCCCTCCCATCCTCTCCCCTCCCCTTCCCTCTTTCATCCTGGGCTAAAGTTGTGTTTCATTTTCCATATGCAAGTGTGAGTGATTATAAATTGGTTTCACAGTAGTACTGAGTACATTGGATACTTTTTTTCCCATTCCTGAGATACTTTACTAAGAAGAATATGTTCCAACTCCATCCATGTAAACATAAAGGAGGTAAAGTCTCCATTTTTTTTTACTGCTGCATAGTATTCCATGGTGTACATATACCACAATTTATTAATCCATTCATGGGTAGATGGGCACTCGGGCTTCTTCCATGACTTGGCAATTATGAATTGAGCTGCAATGAACAATCTGGTACAAGTATCTTTATTGCCAAATGATTTTTGGTCCTTTGGGTATACACCTAGTAGAGGAATTGCAGGATCAAACAGCAGGTCTACATTTAGATCCCTAATGTTGGCGTGGATGTGGAGAAAAGGGAATACTTCTGCACTGCTGGTGGGAATGCAAGCTAGTACGTTCCTTTTGGAAGGAAGTTTGTTGTTGTTTTTTTAATTTCAGATTAATATTAGGGTGCAAACTATTAGGTTACAATGGTTGCATTTGTTAGGTAAGGTCCCTGTTGTAATTATGGGCCACATACCACTACATTGTGCACATTAGGTGGCACCAATCTCTCCCCCTTTCACTTTCCCTCTCCCTCCCCCCAACTTCAATTGAATTGAGATTTTCTCTTGTACGATTATGTATTAGTTTGCCTACTGGTTTCATATGAGTAACGAGTACATTGGATACTTGCTTTTCCATTCCTGAGATACTTTACTAAAGAGAATGTTCACCTCCATCCAGGTGAATACAAAAGATGTAAAGTCCCCATCTTTTTATGACTGAATGGTACTCCATGGTATACATACACCACAGTTTATTAATTTATTCATGGGTTGATGGGCACTTGGATTGTTTCCACATCTTGGCAATTATAAATTGAGCTGCAATAAGTAATCAAATTAGTGCAAATGCCAGTTGAAGTTTTTAAAAGATAAAACCCTTGAAAAAAACTTTTACCTTTTCTCTGTATCTATAAAAAAGTTTCTCAAATGTGTAAACTGTAGTATTTCCCCTGTTTACTTGTTTCAGATAGAGATCTGTACAGTCAAGTTATCAAAAATTGTTTTCTAGAATACAGTAGATGTTTAATGTGTGCACAATGTTCCACGGAATCAAACTCTGTTCATTCTGAATCTCTGAAGGCAAGAATTATCAGAGAATAATATTTGAAAATAAAAATTTGTGGCATAAAGGAATACATGAAGTCAAATCAATGGGCTAAATTTGCCACAGAAGTGTGAGAGGATTGGGGTATTACTTGTTAAGGTTTATAGAACACTGCTAAATTTTTTAAAACTTTCATCTGATTATAAAGTTAATGTACTTATAAAAAAGCTATGGAAATATTAAAAAGCCAAAGAAAAAAATTAAAACTATCAAGAATTGGCTGCTATTTGATAATTTTGTAATGCTGAAAGTCAATTGTCTATCCATAATTTAAGGGATTTGAAACAAATTTTTAATTGTGGTAAAATATACATAACATAAAACTTACCATATTTAATATCCAGAAAACTTGGGTTTCTCAAACCAGTTCAGAAAAAGTTGCCACTAGGCCTTTAAATAATTAAATATGTATTAATAGTGCCTAAGGGAAGTGGGCACGGTGGTTCACACCTGTACACCTAGCATTCTGGGAAACTAAGGAAGGTGGATTGCTTGAGTGCAGGAGTTCAACATCAGCAGAGGCAAGAGTGAGACCCCATCTCTCTAAAAGCAGAAGACTAGCCAGGTGTCGTGGCTTGAGCCTGTATTTCTAGCTTCTCAGGAGGATGAAGCAGGAGGATCATTTGAGCCCAGGGTTTGAGGTTGCTGTGAGCTATGATGACTCCACTGTACTCCACTGACTCCACTGGACTGACAGAGCGAGACTTTGGCCCCCACCCACCCCCCAAAAAACTGTACCTAAAAGGACAAAAGGAATGTCCTTACAGAATATTTAAGTAAGATATTATTTAAAAAACAAGCTGTTCTGGAAGGAAAATGCTATGTCCATACATGTAAACGGCATTATAAACATCATCTACTTTCTTACAAGGTTGGCAGGGACTTTTTCACAGTTGGGTTTCTTTACTTCCTGCTAAATGCAGCTAGCTATGTGCTGGGGTCAAAACCCTAATGTAGCATTTGCCACCTGTAATCACAGTGTTGGAGATCCTGGTGCCCCCATCCCTGATGTCACACATCAAACACTTCCTCCAGGCCAGACGTGCCAGGCAGTCCCACACTTTCAAGGAAAGGGAGAACAGCCTGATCTTTGCACACTGTCCTGGGTAAAGCCTCAAGGAATCACATAGAATGACACAAGACTCCAAAGGAATAATTCTATCAAACTGTTTCTCTTAAAATCAAGCCGTGCATAACTACAGAGTCAGAAAACTTTCCAGGCCCAGTCATTTCAAAATAGCAAGCAAAAAGCAGACTGATTTTCTAAAATCACATCCAAAACTTCAGCCTCCATTGAAAAGTACCCAGATACTCTTATTCCAAATGCAATGCTTTTGACAAATACTGTTAATTTCATTTTATGAAGAAAAAGACACAACAGTTTAAGTCCCTTGTCTAACGTTAGGGGAGACTTTACCTCTTTCATGTTTACATGGATGGAGCTGGAACATATTCTTCTTACCAAAGTATCTCAAGAACGGAAGAAAAAGTATCCAATGTACTCAGCCCTACTATGAAACCTATTTATAGCTTTCATATGAAAGTTATAACCCAACTATAACCTAAGAAGGGGAAAGAGGAGAGGGAGGGGAGGGGAGAGGAAGGATGGGTGGAGGGAGCACATCTACAGTGTATTTTACAAGGGTACATGTTAAATTATTAAGTGTAGAATATAAATGTCTTAACACAATAACTAAGAAAATGTGGTAAAGGCTATGTCAACCAGTTTGATGAAAGTATTTCAAATTGCATATAAAACTAGCACATCATACCCCATAATTTCATTAATGCACACAGCTGTGATTTAATAAAAAAAAAAAAAAAGGAAAAAAAATCCCAGTGACGACTGAGGAAAGGAATAGATAAGAAGGATCAAATTCTTTTTGACCCAATAAATGGACACATTGTCTTTATGAAAGCAGGGAAAGGTGAAAAGAGGGGAGAAAGAACAGTTCTCAGCAGTAACCCGCCATCAAAGGCCCCAGTGTTCGCGTATATTCTGTTAAGTACTCAGAGCACAGGTCCAAAGACATGAACAACTAACTTCAAGCAGCTGGAGGGCCTGGGAGCCACCAAAGCAGTGACCTGAGGGAAAGTGTCCTGCTCAGCACTCTGAAGCAGGAGCCAACTGTGCAGGAGCAGCAGCACCACCACAATCAGGGGGCCCACCTTGGCCTGAGGTGATGCCACGGTGCTCACTCAGGGCCACACCAAGTGCCTGGCAGGTCCCAGCTGTTGACAAAACTTTCCTTTCCCCCTTACCCATTTGCATATGAGGCAGTCACAGACTTTTTTTTTTTTTTTTGCAGTTTTTGGCCGGGGCTGGGTTTGAACCTGCCACCTCCGGCATATGGGGCCAGTGCCCTACCCCTTTGAGCCACAGGCACTGCCCCCCGCCCCTACCGGTCACTGACTTTTTACAGCCACCCACAGGCTTTACAGGTGTTCTACTGTTTTTGACTGGGGAATTATCATGTACTATGATCAAGAAGGCGCTGAGTTACAACAACCTTGAAGAAACTGAAGCTTAGAGGACCTAAGTTATTTTCTCAGACTCCCCAGGTAGAAAGTCAGAAAGCCAGGATTCCCAACCAGGCATGTGGGTTCTAAAGCCCACCCCCTTCCATGCTTCCACGGTGCTGTTGCCAGAGGGCACAATTGAAAATATTCAGTTTAAGCTCATAGAACGATCTCACTCATAACACATTAAAAGGCGAGTTGACAAACTCCTTCTGCGCAGGGTCTGAGAGTTTAGGTGTTCTGAGCCTTGTAGGTTTTCTGTTGAATATTCATTTTTGTTTCCTCTAACCCTTTAAAAACATAAAACACCCTTCGTCGTAGCTCATGAAGCCACACAAAAACTGCCTCTAGGCCACAGTTTGCCAATCCCTACGTTAGAAAACACAGTTCAAGCAAGGCTCAGAGGCTCTCCCAGATGAGAAGTGTGGTGCTGCCAGTGGGTGAGGTACCGCCGTGCTTCCCATTTCAGGATGGGGAGAAGGGACAGGGAGAAGGGACCAGTACTCACTCCTGTCACTCCAGAAACTTCCCACTGTCAAATGCAGGGAACAGCAGCCCCTTAGACATCTTCATTATAATATTTCACTTACTATAATATTTTATTTATTATAATATTTCATTTCATATTTCATTATTAGAATTTTTTTCATTTAGGGTATTATTAGTGAAGTTGCTATGAAAGTTTTTTACATGTATTTTGGTAGTCACTGCACTCAATTCTCTTAAAGGGTACAGGGATACTGCCCAACCATTTTCCAGAATGGTTGTACTAACATAAATTCCCACCAGCAATGTATGAGATTTCCAGTTACTCTGCATTCTTGTCAACACTTAGTATTGTCTGTGTTTTCATTTTAGCTATCTGAGCAGTATGTAGTGGTACTCATTGTAATTTTAACTTGCTGTTTCCTGATGAGTAATAAGGTTGAGCATGTTATCTTTGCATAATCTTGTCTATTATTTGGATCTCATCTTTTATGATGCATTACTGAAATCTTTTGCCCATTTTAAAATCAGTTGTTCCAGGTGACGCCTGTGGCTCAGTGAGTAGGGCGCCGGCCCCATATACCAAGGATGGCGGGTTCAAACCCAGCCCCGGCAGAACTGCAACCAAAAAATAGCCGGGCGTTGTGGCAGGCGCCTATAATCCCAGCTGCTCGGGAGGCTGAGGCAGGAGAATCGCGGAAGCCCAAGAGTTAGAGGTTGCTGTGAGTCCTGTGATATCATGGCACTCTACTGAAGGCAGTAAAGTGAGACTCTGTCTCTACAAAAAGAAAAAAAATTAATAAAAATAAATAAATAAAATCAGTTGTTCATTCTGGAAAATGTCTCTCAGTTTGAATTTTCTCCAGCTTTATTGATGTATACTTGACAAATAAAAATACCCTAAATGAAAAAAATTCTAATAATGAAATATGAAATAAGATTGTAGTTTATTTACATCATAGATGCGAATAGATATAGTTACATATATATATTTATCTGAGTATACAGGTATAATAGGAGATGAGGTTCTTGTTTTTTAGATGTATCCCCATGATCACCTCTCATTTTGTGGCTTGTCTTTTAACTCTCCTTATAATGGATTTTGTTGAATAAAGTTCTGAATTTCGATAAGCAAATAAAACATATTTCATTTATTTCCTCTATTTCTGTGTCTTTGCATATTCCAACTTAGGTATTAATGTGTCAGCAAAAATCAATACTTCCCACAGTCTCATTAGAGCTATTCAGAAGACCACAACATAGTGAGCAGAAACATAGGGACATCTGAGCTGATCTTGGGCTCTTTCATATGATCAAAGGCCTCTGGAGTTCTATCATTTGAAATTACAGAAAATATTTTCCATTCACGTTATGATACTAGTAAAATAGACAGCTGAACACTGAAACTTACAATAACCATCAAGTCAAGCTAACAGATGTCACAAACTGGATCATCAACACCAGAGTGCTTAATGAGGTGTACTCTAAATGGTATTCAACTTTTGTTATGTAAGGCAAAATCATCCACAATTTACAGCCTCCTAAATTTTCTCTTTAGATACTGAACTTGTAACCAGGATTTGCTCACAGGCTATCCACAAGCAAAGCTATACGCCCTGCCAGTTGGCTGGCCACCTCTGCCTCCGTCTGGGCAATACTACTTTACTGCCAGATCCAAATGTCTCTGGTTAAAATATTTTCACCTCTCCTGATTCATGCCCAGCTGCTTGGTAGCTATAGAGTGGAAAAAGAAAATGGGCACTGGGGACCAATTTAATAGCAACAAATGTTATTTTCAGTGCTGAGCTAAACAAGTTAAAAGCCAGAAGAGTCCAGATGCCAAAGGTTGGAAACCCACAGGGCTATGTGCACAGTCACCCAACCCTCCTCACGAGTAAATGCATGCAGGCTGATTTTACAGGAACAGGAGCAAATTGGGACAAGAGGGGAAGACAGATTCTGCCCCTTTGTACAACTGCATAATCACCTCTTGAGGAAACCCAGGACAGTCAGGAAGAAAACTTGACCCAAGACCTACTAATACACATTAAGCAGAAACTGGGAAAAGTGACCAAACGCAAAAGCCAATTTCCGAGGAGCAGTCAAGCAAGGAAAGTGCTTTGACTGCACTGGATACAAAGGGCATGGACGTCAGCCATGATGCAAGACAGCCAGCGGAGAATGGAGAAGGAGGAAGACGTGAATTCCTCCCGAGGGTGTGGAAGGGTGCTGGGCACTTCACAGCAGTGTGTCACACAATCACCACACACTTGTAAGGCAGGAAATGAGACCCTCACTTCACAGATGGAGGATGGAGGCTCTGTGTGGTCTCGCTTCCCCCTGAAAAGTGTCATGATACAGCCTGGAGTAGATGGCATTCAGAAGTCAGGGAGGCAGGAGGTACTAGCCAGCAGGAGGTTCTAAGCTCAGGCCCTGGCCCCCACTGCCCCCTGGGAGAGATGGCAAGGGCAGGCCAAGACACAGTGCCATGGCTGCTAAAGGTGTCACACTTGGCATCGATGATCTTCACAGAGTCAGCCCTGAAGCCCCAGTATTATCAATGAAACTAGAAACCGGGGCTCAGAGTAGCTACAGGGGACAATTGTGACTCAGTTGGCACCACAGGTGTGCAGGAAGTCACCTGTCTGGAAAGGTAGCCTGGGCCATACACACACAGGCTGAGGGGTTGAGGCAGTTTAAGTACTGTTTGTTTTGGCCCCAGATTGGCTTGAGAACTAAAGTTGAGCATGCAGGTGAGAAACTCCACGTAAGGAGCCAGAAGGAGGGAGAGGCAGAGACATGAGACAGGACTGGAATTTTTTAACTTCAGAGTCATGGTAAATACAATCAACTTTCCGATCAAACTGCCATCATGGCAATGGTAATAGTAATCTCCACCATCAAAGGTACAGAGGGAATCAGGATACCATCTAAGCAACTCAAGCAGAAAAATAAATACTTTATCAGAATTAGATCAGAACTCTGTATTTCCATGCTGGCAGAGCTGGCCTTGGGAACACGTCCTGGGGAGAGTGCTGGTGCCAGGCACTCCAACACTGGCAGCCGCCAGCTCTCGCACCCTGCTGTGGCACTGCTGCCATTTGTTCACCTGAGCTAATGTACGAGGCCAGTTCCCTGACCATGTGAGGGGTGGACACAGGGGCAGCGGGAGCAGTGAGCAGAGGCACAGGTGACCAGGAGGACAGAATGCACTCCACCCCGTGACCTTCCTCGCCCCTCCAGAGAGGGTCTGTTCTACAGACATGGGGCGGGGGGTGGTAGAAGAAGTTCAAACCCCATCCCCGGCTCACAAGCCTGTGGAGAGAGACCCAGCTGAGCGCTCCAAGCTGATGATGAATCAGCTCCTTTCTCCACCCTGTAGGGGAAGCCACTGTCTCAGGGCACGTAATCACATGCCAGGGGTCCTCAGGAGCCTGACGGTGACAGGAGGCTGGGCAGAGCTTCAGGTCTGGCTCTTTCAGGCTGGCTGCTGCTTCCTTCCAAGTCACCTGATACTCGTTCCAGGGCTGGGAGTGAGCCCCAGGGCATGGGGTGCTTCCCAGGAAGAAAAGCCCACCCCCCAGGCCAGGGCCCCACAGAAGCTACTCCCTACCATGCTAATGCGAGTCCTACAGCCCTCCTGAGCCTAATGTCCCCCCGCCTTCCTGGTGAAGAGAGGTTAGAACAACTGTATCCCTCCCTCCTAGCATCAGGTACCTCAAAGGGGAAAACAGATTTAAATACACAGAAAATTCTTAGAAAATCTAAATTACTATACCAACAAAGTACGAGGGCTGGATTCGATGTAGATAAACCAACTTTCTCAGTGAACTAAATGGGGCAATGTGAAAAAGATCATTTGCTTCATATACAAAAGATTAATTGGAAGGGATTTACCAAGCATAGAGATAAAAGAAATATTCAGAAATCTTCTGGTCAGTAGTAGTCAATCTTCTTCATGAAGCTTTCTCAGGAAAGAGACCGCAGAGTGAATGCCGTTGTCACGTAGTATTTATAAACAAGAAATGGTTCTTCAGACGTACATCTCTAAAAATCCCTGAATTTTAAACCAAATGCCTATTACCTCATTATCAGTGGAAACAAAATCAAGTTACCCATTCACCAAAAAAGTGCCCACACAGAAATGTGTCACCTCAGTCTGTTGTTCTCCCAAATAAAGGCAAACCCAATTGATAAATGTCTCCTCAACTCATTCACTATTTCCAATTTTCTTTCCTGAACCTTCTCCAAACTAATGGTGGTCTCAGGACTTTTTATTTAGTTTTCAGACAATGAAATGAAGCTAGTGAGAGTGTTCCCCAGGTTAAAATGGCCCTTAGCCACGTACATTTCACACCAGATACTAGTTAACGTTCTGTTTTTGTCTTTTTTTGCAACTAGCAGTCCCAATATAATACAAAAAGGTAGACAGAAAAGAAGTAGTTGCATTGGAAACTCAATGCCTAAACGAATTTATAGAGCGCCTGAAAAATAATCTACTTGAAATTTAAATCAAAACTCAGCAAGGTAGAAAATGGCACATGGTTATACAACATAAATTACCAAAATTACAAAAGCTGTTAATGTAATGTTAATGAAACTGGTGATCAGCTATCTGTCACCAATTAGCTTGCAGAATTGTTTGTTGTAGGAGAAACTAATTTCTTGAAGACAGGTGCCTACTTATTATACTACCAAAGTTGAAAACCTTCATTCCAGTTGGATTTTCCTAAAATCGTCACTAAATGTTTTAATCACAAACTAAATCATGCTGAATAGCTTTTCTGTGGGTTATCCTGGTTAAGTGCCTTAGGCCAGTTGCTCTCTACCTTGGCTGTGCATTGGAATCACCAAAAGAGTTTTAAAAACTACTGATGTATGGGCCCTACTGTAAGAGGTTCTGAATTAATTGGCCTGGGGTATGGCCGGGATAGTGAGGGTTTTTTTAAGCTGTCCAGGTAATTCTTTTTTTTTTTTTATTGTTAGGGATTCATTGAGGGTACAATAAGCCAGGTTACACTGATTGCATTTGTTAGGTAAAGTCCCTCTTGCAATCATGTCTTGCCCCCAGAAGGTGTGGCACACACCAAGGTCCCGTCCCCCTACCTCCTAGGTAATTCTAATGTGTAGCAAAGGTCCAGAACCACCACCTTGGCCAGTATTACAAGATGTCAATAAAAAGAATGTATTGTAAGATTACTATATGCCAAGAATCATGAGTAGCTAAATAAACAGAAAAGCATAAGACAGCCCTGCCCTCCAGGCCCTCCATCTAAAGGCTGTTACTATATGAGAACTGCTGAGTTACATACCGTATGCAAAGGCGCATGACCAAGGGGCCGAAAAGAGTGAGTGAGTGACGCTCTGTAAGACGGTGTTTCCAATACTACCAGACGGAAAGGAAGAGGCATCAGGGATGGCTTCCCAACTGTGGTCAAGCCTGGGTTGTGTAGGCCACATAAGAATCAGCCAGGAAGACACGGGGGGAGGATATTTCAAGAAGAGGGATTAGAATGTACAAAGGTCCAGAGGCTAGAGGTCATGGCCCTGTCTTTGGACCTCTGCAAGTTGCTCTTCAGGTGAGGCAGAAGAGTGGATGTGAACACAAGTAGGAAATAAGGATGGAGAGGCTTTCCAGGGACGCCTAGAGGGCCCCCCGGACTAGTAATTTAAGTGGGCCAGGCAGGCCGAGTGTAAGGCACCAATTGGTATGGCAGGGGAGGTGCTGCTTTTCTGCAGCCAGCACAAGAATAGGGGCTCAATAATTGATACACTTTCCAGATTTTCAAGGGATGCTAAGAATCTGGTCCTTATGTACAGGTTTTTAAATGCTAAGCAAGACAAATAAACAAGAATCCTGCAGCCAGATTCTGCCTGCAGGAATGAGCCACGTACCTTTTCACTACAGTATAGAAAACTACCGAAGAATTTTAAAAGAGGAGTGTCCAATTTAGATTCAAGTATATCTTTAAATGTGAAATTGAATAGCAGAGTTGCAGGCAGCAATCTGACAAATACAATAAGTAATACAAAGCTTTCCCTACCCAATAATGCTAGCTGAGGTATCACTGTTCTAAACTTAGTCCCCTGCTTTTTCATTTTTCAAATTTAATACAGGACCTCCTTATTTGTAACAGGAGAAAAATAATTGGACAAATATTAAGATGCAGGGAAAGACCACACTTACTAGGCTTAAAGGTAAAATAAATTAGTTCTGAATTATATATGCCAGTGGAATACAGAGGTGGTAATAAAAAACCACAGATGATTTGCCTAGCTGGGCTAGGGCTGGAGCCCTGAGCAGGACTCCGCTGTAAGCTGGGAACACAGCCAGCTGGCCTAGCAGGGTGGCCCAACAGCTGGGGTACAGGACCCAGATGCCAGGAGAAGGCCGCTCTGCTCCCAAAGAGGACTTTCTCTCTTCCCTTCGGGTTCTGCCTTAATTTCTTCCCCAAGGTCAATTTCCCAAATATGAGGGAGGAGGCAGATCCCTTATACATGATAATCAGCTGTCAAATATAGTAGGGGCCAAATGCAAATGGGAATTCTCCACACAGCCGCTGAGAAGTTGGTATACATTTAAAGTCACCAGGCAAAGTTGTACACACTGGCCCGCAGAGCACAAATAGAGGAAATACAGAAGGTGCTCAAAACATAAAAGGGCACTTGATGTCAATTTTACAGTTGACAAACATAGTTAGCTGTAAACAGAATTAAGAATGAAAGCACTAGTATGACCTGATAGAGCAGTCCCCAGATGTTTTGGCACCATGGAAGACAATTTTTCCAAGGACAGGGAGTTGGAGGGATTGCTCCGGAATGATTCAAGTACATTACATTTGTTGCTCACTTTATTTCTATTATTATTAATTACAGTGTAATATATAATGAAGTACTTATACAACTTACCATGATGCAGAATCAGTGGCAACCCTGAGCTGCATTAGACCATCCAATCTTGTATTTGCAGCCGCTCCCCAGCACTAACATCACTATCTCAGCTCCTCCTCAGATCATCAGGCATTAGATTCTCATAAGGACCTCGCAACCTGGTCCTCACATGCACAGTTCACAGTAGGGATTGTGCTCCTCTAATCTAATGTCACCACTGATGTGACAGGAGGCGAGGCAGTGATGTGATGTGATAGGGAGCGGCTGTAAACACAGATGGAGCTCTGCTTGCCAGCCACTCATCCCCAGCAGTGCAACCTCATTCCTAGCAGGGGTTGGGAACCACAGACCTAATATATTTGTTCGGGGGAAAAATAACATTCTAACTCAAAAAATGGGCAGTGTCAAGGAATGCATCATAGATATGTAGCTACACTGATTCTCAAATCAAATAAATGCACAGAGGTACTGTCCAAAGAAAGACTGTTTATTTAATAAAAAGCTAACTGCTTGATTTTTTTCTTCATGCCTTCTTAAAAGGAAAAAACATCTAATTACCATGTCTGGTGAAATGCCTTGTAGTCTCTGCACATCATTTCTAATTGTAGATGGAAATAGGATTCTCTCGGGCATTTGACTTTCAAAGTCAGGTTGCTGAACTTTAAGGTACTAGAATCTCTGGAAGCTTGAAATTACACAATAATATTTATAATTCAAAAACAATAATCCTTTCTTTGACAAGGAAGAAGCTTTTTAGAAGTCAAATTACAATTAACAGTCTCTACACTAAGGGTCTTAAATATTTTTAAAAGATTATTTACATAAACAAAACTAGGCACAGTGTCTCATGCCTGTAATCCTAGCACTCTGAGAGTCAAGGCAGTAAATTGCTTGAGCTCAGGAGTTTGGGTGTTGTGGCAGGTGCCTGTAGGGTCCCAGCTACTTGGGAGGCTGAGGCAAGAGAATAACCCAAACCCAGGAGTTTGAGGTTGCTGTGAACTACGATGCCAAGGCATTCAATCCCAGGGCAACTGAGTAAGAACCTGTTTCCAAAAAAAAATTGTTACAAAAGATCTCTAAGGCAGAGAAGAGAAAATACCTTTTAATATGAGGGCTCAAAGCTTAATTTGGAAAATTGTTTTTCATCCATCAATTAATAATTGATGCATAATTAAACAGCTAAGTAAAGAAATTACAGTACAAATCATTGGGTTTTCTTTCAGCAAGAAAACAGAGGCTGGGTTGCGCCTGTGGCTCAAGGAGTAGGGCGCCAGTCCCATATGCCGGAGGTGGAGGGTTCAAACCCAGCCCCGGCCAAAAAAAAAAAAAAGAAAACAGAGGCAGAGGGTAATTGGTGGGATCACACCTGCGGTGCATCTTACAAGGGTACATGTGAAGCTTACTAAATGTAGAATATAAATGTCTTAACACAATAACTAAGAAAATGCCAGGAAGGCTATGTTAACCAGTGTGATGAAAATATTTCAAATTGTATATAAACCAGTGTATGGTGCCCCATGATTGCATTAATGTACACAGCTGATTTAATAAAAAATTTTAAAAAATAGAAAAAAAGAAAACAGAGGCACCTTAATGGACCCATAAAGCATGTACATAAACATGTATTAGAAATGTATCAATACATTTCTAAATTAGGTCTTATCTAAACTTGCCTGACACATGATTTTAATCTCTTTTCTTAATTCAAAAATTGATATTTGTACAAAGATTACCAGTGGTTTCTTTAAAATAAGGCATGAATTCTTCATTTCTAAAGTTCTTATTCAAAGAATGTAATTTTGATTAAACAAATCATCAGATGGTAGAATAGAGATGGTTCTGACAGAGAGGCCTGGATTAATGATACCAAGTAGAAAGAAAGAAAATGAACTACCTGACGCCGGGCAAGGTGGCTCATGCTTATAATCCCAGCACTCTGGGAGGCTGAGATGGGTGGACTGTCTGTGCTCACAGATTCGAGACCACCCTGAGCCAGAGCGAGACCCTGTCTCTAAAAATAGCCAGACATGGTGGGCACCTGTAGTCCCAGCTACTGGGGAGGCTGAGACAAGAGGATCACTTGAGCCCGAGAATTTGAGGTTGCTGTTAGCTATGACACCATGGCACTCTACCGAGGGCAACAAAGTGAGACTCTGTCTCAAAAGAAAAAAGAAAATGAATTATGTGACTAATGTGACTGCCTATTTGGGGGAGGTCTTCTCCTACTCCTTGATTATCTTTTGAGTAGCCCCCTAAGTTCTCCTTGGGGGTTGCTTTAATGCTGCAGCCAGACCAGTGGGTCAGCACATTCCACTTTCACCTTTTTGAGTTTCCTAGAGAATTCAGGAATCTTACAGTTAATCCAAGAAGGGAATTTGGCCATTTTCTCTCTCTTTCTTTTTTTTTTTTCTTGAGACAGAGTGTCCCTTCCTTGTCCAGGCTAGAGTGCTGTGGCATCAGCCTAGCTCACAGCAATCTCAACTCCTGGGCTCAAGCAATCCCTTGTGCCCCAGCCTTCCAAGTAGCACAGACTACAGGTGCCTACCACAAAACCTGGCTAATTTTTCTATTTTTTATAGAGACAGGTCTCGCTCTTGCTCGGGCTGATAACTCCTGGCCTCAAGCAATCCTCCTACCTGGTCCTCCCAAAGTGCTAGGATAACAGGCGCCTGGCTGCCATTCTCTAGCTTAACAGAGGCAATGCTCTATTTCCAAAGAACCCGTATAGCCACACCAGTGGTATGAATAGTGAGATTTTTTTTTACTTTAAAAAAAATTATACCTTTTTTAAACCAAAATTCTATATTTTCTTCTTTTAAAAATTAACTTTTAAAAAGTATATTGTTTTTGCCAGGATAAAAGTGACATTTCAAGTCAGGTGTTTGTGACTTTTTCAAAGCCCACACTCTTTCTACTACACAATACTGTTTCCCAGCATAACATTAGCAGGCATGTTTAGAATTGATGACATAAATCATGTGTGCACAGACATGTATCCACATGCGTATTCCTACACGATCTGCCACTCACTTGCTCTACCACAACAATGCTCTGTGGGCTGAGTAAGAACGTGAGAGTGAAGGGCCTAGCCCAGCGCTCAGTGCTCTCCCATGGCCTCTCCCTGAGCCAGCCTTTACAATCAACAATGACAGTGTCCTATCAGAGTGGCTCGCTCCCCTGCACAGGGCCACGGAGACATTGAAGCCTTGGTTCCCAGCACTGGCCTGCAGGTTTATAGCCGCCTGCTCACACGGCAGCCCACAACCCAGCCACATCGTGACCCCTACTCTGTCTCCTAATCACACGGCAGGCATGGGCACAGAGTCCAGGAGACACCCGGTACAGGACTGAGAAGTCAGGTAATGCTGCAAGGTCAGAACCGAGAAAACTACCCAGGCCACAACACTGTGCAACCAAAAAGACCAGATGAGGCCTCCAGTGTAAGGAAGCAGTTCAAGGAAGAGGAGTGTCACAGAGCCAGTTCCTAGGATGAGATGTAGAAGATGCTGGGCAGAACTCGGTTTAGCTACCCAGACGCAGAGGCCTCTATAGAGTCATAAGCAAAGTAATTCTGAAGCTGAGGATCACAGGGGGAGCAGGGAGACCTGCCTGCTTTCCTGGCAGCAAAGGCAGTGGATAGAAATAGCTCCAGCCCAGATTAGACAGGGGCAGAAAGTAAGGAGAAGCTGGAAGGATGCTGGAAATGACTATATAAGTTCAAACTATGTGCGACTCTGAGGCAATCAAGACTCAGCCACATGAAACTGTGTGACATGTGAGCCTATGTCTAATACGCAGATAAACCTCAAACTCCCATACACTTTAGAGCCACATTACCTTGGGTTGAGACACCGTGGGGAGAACACTGGAATGCACAGGAGCAAGGGCACAGTCCAGAATGGGAAAAAAGTGCAACGACTGCGGGGTCCCCCAGGGAATGCGGGAAGCACGCCAGTCACCTCGGTATGAGCAGCCCCGGTATAAGCTGTGCTGTGTGCCAAGCTCTATCATGTCAGCACACGAACCCCTCGGCACATGGGACAAGTACAGTTGGAATCATATGCTGATGTCCGTGAGACTTAGAAAAATAAAGATGACCTGCTTTAAACACTCCTCCTCCTGTGGACTCCTATGGAAGGGGAGTCCTAAATTGGACAGTGTTCTTTTTCGGCTCAGCTTGCCAAAAAGGAAGCATTCCTACTTCTCCAGCCCCTCAACACACAAAATCCATGTACTTTTCAAACACTGCTTTGCCCCAAGTGCAAAACATCCTTCAAAGCCAAAGCTATATGTTCATATTCAGAAATGGCTGAGTTTGGCCCTTAAATGAATAAACCTAAATAAAAAATCACCAATGTTTAAGATAATCTAGGTAAGTACAGTAAAAAACTTAGTAAATATTTTTTCTCTTATTTATTACTAAAATGACCACCCAAAATTGCCTTATGAATATCAGTAAACATTTAGTACATCCCATCGCCCCCACCCTGAATAAATCTATTTACATGTCTGTTTTCTCAAATTGTCAAAGCTTAGCAAGAGAAAAGCATAACATTCACTGAATGGGATTTATACACAGTAATAAATAAAAAATGAAAACTATGCAGCCTTATAAAAAAACCTACAGAACATATCAACTGGCTCATATTTTTAACCCAGTTCATTTAAATGTTTACACTGTGATCATTGTTTCCCACCTGAAAAAAAATACCAAAAATATGTGAAAAATATAAAATTATAAAGATGCCAGACCTTCCAATTCACAGGGTCTATTTTGGGGTTTTGTTTTGTTTTGTTTTTGAGATGGAATCTCACTGTGTTATACAGGATAGAATACAGTGGCATCAGCCTGGCTCACAGCAACCTCAAACTGCTGGGCTCAAGTGATCCTCCTGCCTCAGCTTCCCAACTAGCTGGGACTACAGGTGCTCACCACAATGCCTAGTTTATTTTTTTGTTTTGTTTTGTTTTTTCCTATTTTGAGTAGAGACTGGGTCTTGCTCTTTCTCAGACTGGTCTTCAACTCCTGAGTTAGGAGGGGGCAGAGATGAAATGGCTGACTGAAGCCAGCTTTCCACAGAGGCTCCCATCCAGAAGGAGAGTTAAAGGACAGAAATTTAGCAAGTAACCTGGTGGATTAGAGCTACACCAAGAGAGAAGGTTGAAGAACTCACATCAACCCCGCTGAGGCGAGCTGTGACCCCAAGGATACAAACAAAAGGTACAAAATCCATTACCAAGCGGACGGGAGTCCCCTTCCCCCATGAAGTGGCTCAGAGTGCCCCACAAACAAACAAGCAGAGTTCAAAGGTCCTCCCACTACACTCCACAAGAGAGATCCTCTAAAAACTGCACGTACCTCCCCTACTAGAGTGCCACGGCATTCTCCTGCCAGGCATAAAACTGTATAAAACTGTATATATTCTCTACCTGCAACTCTGAGCTCCCAGCACTCCCCTCCACTCTCACTCTGAGGTCTAGAGGCCTGTAACCCAGGAGTCCAGATTCTTGGGTGATTTCTTGAGGGTTGTGGACAGGGCCTAAACTGCAGCTGGTCAGTGCTGACTCTGGGGCATGGGAGTGAGGAGAGGATGGTCAGCTGAGAGGGAACCACACCGGAGTGGCAGTGCCCCAAGGCAAAAAGCAACAGCCATCTTTTAGCAACAATAGGGCTCACTCCCAGATATTCTGAAGCCACACCCCCTGTCTCCCTGGACAACCAGAGGAGGCCGGGCATCTACTCAGGTGGCAACCACCACGGAACAGATCTGGGACAGAAACGCAGGCCCCCATGAGTGAAGGGTTTGCCTGAGGCGGTACTGGCCTGGGTGGAGCACAGGGAATAGAAATGCACGCGCAGAGCCGGGAAGTTCCCCAGGGCAGGGCTGACCCAGAGGACCACTTTACTGAGCCTAAGATGCACCTGGCCCTCAGGGGATCATCAGCCTATAGACAAAAGAAGACAGGAGGCTAGAACTGACAGGTAACCAAATACAAACCTGCAAGAGCAAAGACAGAGCCTGAGGTGCAGGCTCTGGGAACTCAAAACAGCTTCTCTTATGCACAGGAATTTAGCAGCGACAGAAACAAATTCCCGCAAAGTTGTTCTGTTCTGTTCTGTCAGTAACATCGATCAGGGGCGGGGCTGGAACTGAGCGAACACCGCGCAGCCTTCATCAAGCACCCGAAGTTGTCAGGCCTCACCTCCCTCTGCTACATAGAGGCAGAGCGCAGCAGCCTGGCTGAGCAGAAATAGATTTCCTTGTGATTCAGGCAGGTGCAAACCCCTGGAGTATCTGTTCACTACAGGGAACTGGGTCAAAGCCCTGCGGGAATATCACTGACTGGGTGTGACAGAGGTGCAAGGTGTGGAATGAGGCATCAACCTTCCCAGACTGATCTATTTCCTGGGTGGGTCCTCCTGACTCCATGGAGCACTTTAAGCAAGCCATATCTGAGTAGTCACCAGACCCCTGCAATCCAGTTGCCAGAGACCTTTTAAACTCTCCCAACTGAGACAGGTGCTGACTGACACAATTGATTTGGACCTCTGGACCTTTTGAACTGAGCCAATCGCCCAAGGACTATTCAGGTGTGTGGTTGTAGGAAGGTTTGATTTTCCTTTTCCAATTATTGCCTATGGGGGGCGGGGTGACTTAATTGCTGGTATTTCTGCACAGCTGAGAATTCAACCCAGAGTAACTCTTTCACTAGGGTGGAGCAGAGATCAGCTGAAAACAAGACAGAACCACTTAGCCCCACCACACCAAACAGGTCCCGAGTTTCTCAGGCCATAGCACTGTATGGGTCCTCAACAAAGCTCCCTGGGAAAAATCAAACGGTGTAAAACAATCATGGGGCGGAATCAGAGGAAAAACTCTGATAACATGAATAACCAGAATAGATCAACCCCCCCCCACCCAAGGAAATATAAGGCAGATGTAACTGAAGATCCCATCCACAAACAGCTGGCCAAGATGTCAGAAATCGAATTCAGAATTTGGATTGCAAGCAAGATCACTGAAATGGAGAAAAATTTGGAATTAGAAATTTGACGAGAAATTCAAAACTTGTCTCAAGAATTAACAAATTTAAAGACAAAACCACCAAAGATTTTGATGCACTGAAGCAAGAATCTGCAGCCCTCAAAGATCAGAAAAATACAGTAGAATCCCTCAGTAACAGAGTGGAGCAAGCAGAAGAAAGGATTTCTGACATTGAAGACAAAGCCTTTGAATGCTCCCAAACTCTCAAACAGGAAGAGAAATGGAGAGCAAAAATGGATCATTCTCTCAAAGAGCTCTGGGATAATTCAAAGAAGGCTAATATCCGCCCAATTGGAATTCCTGAAAGTGATGAAGTGGCCTTGCAAGGCACAGAGGCCCTTCTCCATGAAATTATGAAAGAGAATTTTCCAGACATGCCAAGAGATTCTGAAATTCAGATAGCAGACAGTTTCAGAACCCCAGAACAACTCAATCCAAATAAGACATCCACAAGGCATATCATAATTAACTTCACTAAAGTTAATATGAAGGAAAAAATTCTGAAAGCAGCCAGACATAAGAAATTCATTACCTACAAAGGGAAGAATATTAGAATGACTGCAGATCTCTCTGCTGAAACTTTTCAAGCCAGAAGAGGGTGGTCACCAACTTTTAATCTCCTAAAGCAAAATAACTTTCAACCCCAGATCTTGTATCCAGCTAAACTGAGTTTCATTTATGATGGAGAAATTAAATACTTTAATGACATTCATATGTTGAAGAAATTTGCCATAACCAAACGAGCTCTTCAGGACATTCTCAGACCTATCCTCCATAATGACCAACCCAATCCTATACCACAAAAGTAAACTCACTCAGAAACTTTGGCTCAAACTCCAATTTCCACACTGGCGAAAGGATTAAAAATGGCCACTGGACTTTTGAAAAACTTGATACCCAAAACTTCACCAGACTTATCAATATTATCCATTAATGTGAACAGCTTTAACTGTCCTCTAAAGAGGCATAGGTTAGCTGACTGGATACAAAAACTCAGGCCAGATATCTGTTGCATACAAGAGTCACATCTTAACCTAAAAGACAAATACAGACTCAGGGTGAAAGGATGGTCATCCATATTTCAGGCAAATGGTAATCAGAAAAAAGCAGGTGTTGCAATTTTATTTGCAGATACAATAGGCTTTAAACCAACAAAAGTAAGGAAGGACAAGAATGGTCACTTCATATTTGGTAGAAGTCTGACGTGAAGCCATCTGGTCCTGGGCTTTTGTTTTTAGGGAGATTTTGTATGGTTGATGCTATTTCAGAACTTGATATTGGCCTGTTCAATATTTCCACTTGATTCTCGCTATAGTGAATACTCACTATGATCAGAATATCTATGCACACAACCAGAATGCACCTCAATTTATAAGAGAAACTCTAACAGACACGAGCAACTTGATTTCCTCCAGCTCCATAATCGTCGGAGATTTCAACACTCCTTTGGCAGTGTTGGATCGATCCTCCAACAAGAAGCTGAGCAAAGAAATCTTAGATTTAAACCTAACCATCCAACATTTGGATTTAGCAGACATCTACAGAACATTTCATCCCAACAAAACTGAATACACATACTTCTCATCAGCCCACGGAACATACTCCAAAACCGATCACATCTTAGGTCACAAGTCTAACCTCAGTAAATTTAAAGGCATAGAAATTATTCCTTGCATCTTCTCGGACCACCATGGAATAAAAGTTGAGCTCAGTAACAACAGGAATCTGCATACTCATACAAAAACATGGAAGTTAAATAACCTTATGCTGAATGATAGCTGGGTCAGAGATGAGATTAAGAAGGAAATTGCCAAATTTTTGGAACAAAACGACAATGAAGACACGAATTATCAGAACCTCTGGGATACCGCAAAGGCAGTCCTAAGAGGGAAATTTATTAGAACTGCAAGCCTTCCTCAAGAGAACGGAAAGAGAGGAAGTTAACAACTTAATAGGACATCTCAAGCAACAACTTAATGGGACATGTGCTTCCCTTTCCAACCCCAAATCCAGTAGAAGAAAAGAAATAAGCAAAATTGGAGCAGAATTAAATAAAATTGAAAACAAAAGAATTATACAACAGATCAATAAGTCAAAAAGTTGGTTTTTTGAAAAGGTCAATAAAATAAATAAACCTTTGGCTAACCTAACGAGGAAAACAAGAGTAAAATCTCTAATTTCATCAATCAGAAATGACAAAGATGAAATAACAGTCACCTCAGAAATTAAAAAAAATCCTTAATGAATATTACAAGAAACTTTATTCTCAGAAACATGAAAATCTGAAGGAAATTGACCAACACTAGGAAGCACGTCACCTTCCAAGACTTAGCGAGAATCAAGTGGAAATACTGAACAGGCCAATATCAAGTTCTGAAATAGCATCAACCATACAAAATCTCCCTAAAAACAAAAGCCCAGGACCAGATGGCTTCACGTCAGAATTCTACCAAACCTTTAAAGAGGAACTAGTACCTATATTACTCAACTTGTTCCAAAATGTAGAAAAAGAAGGAAGACTACCCAACACGTTCTATGAAGCACACATCACCCTGATCCCCAAACCAGGAAAAGACCCAACAAGAAAAGAAAATTATAGACCAATATCACTAATGAATATACATGCAAAAATATTCAACAAGATCCTAATAAACAGAATCCAGCAACACATCAAACAAATTATACCTCATGACCAAGTCGGTTTTATCCCAGGGTCTCAAGGCTGGTTCAATATACGTAAATCTATAAGTATAATTCAGCACATAAACAAATTAAAAAACAAAGACCATATGATTCTCTCAGTTGATTCAGAAAAAGGTTTTCATAATATCCACCATCCCTTCATGATCAGAACACTTAAGAAAACTGGTATAGAAGGGACATTTCTTAAACTGATAGAGGCCATCTACAGCAAACCCACAGCCAATATCATATTGAATGGAGTTAAATTGAAATCATTTCCACTCAGATCAGGAAGCAGACAAGGTTGCTCATTGTCCATTGCTCTGTAACATTGTAATGGAAGTTTTAGCCACTGCAATTAGGGAAGAAAAGGCGATCAAGGGTATCCATATAGGGTCAGAAGAGATCAAACTTTCGCTCTTCGCAGATGATGTGATTGTATATCTGGAAAACAGCAGGGATTCTACTATAAAACTCTTAGAAGTGATCAAGGAATACAGTAGTGTCTCAGGTTACAAAATCAACATTCATAAATCGGTAGCCTTTATATACACCAACAATAATCAAGCTGAAAAAACAGTTAAGGACTCTAGTCCATTCACAGTAGTGTCAAAGAAGATGAAATATTTGGAAGTTTATCTAACAAAGGACATGAAAGATCTCTATAAAGAGAACTATGAAACTCTAAGGAAAGAAATAGCTGAAAATGTTAACAAACGGAAAAACATACCATGCTTATGGCTGGGAAGAATCAACATTATTAAAATGTCCATACTACCCAAAGCAATATACAATTTTAATGCAATCCCTATTAAAGTTCCACTATCATACTTTAAAGATCTTGAAAAAATAATGCTTCGTTTTATATGGAATCAGAAAAAACCTTGAATAGCCAAGAAATTACTCAGAAATAAAAATAAAGCAGGAGGAATCACGCTACCAGACCTCAGACTATACTATAAATCGATAGTGATCAAAACAGCATGGTACTGGCACAAAAACAGAGAGGTAGATATGTGGAACAGAATAGAGAACCAAGAGATGAATCCAGCTACTTACCATTATTTGATCTTTCACAAGCCAATTAAAAACATTCAGTGGGGAAAAGATTCCCTATTTAACAAATGGTGCTGGGTGAACTGGCTGGCAACCTGTAGAAGACTGAAACTGGTCCCACACCTTTCACCATTAACTAAGATAGACTCTCACTGGATTAAAGATTTAAACTTAAGACATGAAACTATAAAAATACTAGAAGAGAGTGCAGGGAAAACCCTTGAAGAAATCGGTCTGGGCGAGTATTTTATGAGGAGGAACCCCCGGGCAATTGAAGCAGCTTCAAAAATACACTACTGGGACCTGATCAAACTAAAAAGCTTCTGCACAGCTAAGAACACAGTAAATAAAGCAAGCAAACAGCCCTCAGAATGGGAGAATGTAGGGTATGTCTCCGACAAAGGTTTAATAACCAGAATCCACAGAGAACTCAAACGCATTAGCAAGAATAGAACAAGGGATCCCATCGCAGGCTGGGCAAGGCACTTGAAGAGAAACTTCTCTGAAGAAGACAGGCGCGTGGCCTTCAGACATATGAAAAAATGCTCATCATCTTTAATCATCAGAGAAATGCAAATCAAAACTACTTTGAGATACCATCTAACTCCAATGAGACTAGCCTATATCACAAAATCCCAAGACCAGAGATGTTGGCGCGGATGTGGAGAAAAGGGAACACTTTTGCACTGCTGGTGGGAATGCAAATTAATACATTCCTTTTGGAAAGAGATATGGAGAACACTTAGAGATCTAAAAATAGATCTGCCATTCAATCCTGTAATCCCTCTACTGGGCATATACCCAGAAGACCAAAAATCACATCATAACAAAGATGTTTGTACCAGAACGTTTATTGCAAACGTCAATAAACATTCATAATTGCTAAGTCATGGAAGAAGCCCAAGTTCCCATCGATCCACGAATGGATTAATAAATTGTGGTATATGTACACCATGGAATATTATGCAGCCTTAAAGAAAGATGGAGACTTTATCTCTTTCATGTTTACATGGATGGAGCTGGAACATATTCTTCTTAGTAAAGTATCTCAAGAATGGAATAATAAGTATCCAATGCACTCAGCCCTACTATGAAACTAATTTAGGGTTTTCACATGAAAGCTATAACCCAGTTACAACCTAAGAATAGGGGGAAGGGGGAAAGGGAGGGGAGGGAGGGAGGAAGTGGGTAGAGGGAAGAGGATAGGTGGGATTACACCAGCGGTGCATCTTACAAGGGTATATGTGAAACTTGGTAAACTGTGAAGCTAGTGAATGATGCCCCATGATTATATCAATGTACACAGCTATGATTTAATAAAAAAAATATAAGAAATATCATCTAACTCCAGTAAGACTAGCCTATATCACAAAATCCCAAGACCAGAGATGTTGGTGTGGATGTAGAGAAAAGGGAACACTTCTACACTGCTGGTGGGAATGCAAATTAATACATTCCTTTTGGAAAGACCTTTGGAGAACACTTAGAGATCTAAAAATAGATCTGCCATTCAATCCTGTAATTCCTCTACTAGGCATATACCCAGAAGACCAAAAATCACATCATAACAAAGATATTTGTACCAGAATGTTTATTGCAGCCCAATTCATAATTGCTAAGTCATGGAAAAAGCCCAAGTGCCCATCGATCCACGAATGGATTAATAAATTGTGGTATATGTACACCATGGAATATTATGTAGCCTTAAAGAAAGATGGAGACTTTACCTCTTTCATGTTTACATGGATGGAGGTGGAACATATTTTTCTTAGTAAAGTATCTCAAGAATGGAAGAAAAAGTATCCAATGTACTCAGCCCTACTATGAAACTAATTTATGGCTTTCACATGAAAGCTATAACCCATTTATAACCTAAGAATAGGGGAAGGGGGAAAGGGAGGGGAGGGAGGGAGGAGGGAGGGAAGGGAGGGTGATTGGTGGGATTACAGCTGCGGTGCATCTTACAAGGGTATGTGTGAAACTTAGTAAATGTACAATGTAAATGTCTTAACACAATAACTAAGTAAATGCCAGGAAGGCTATGTTAACCAGTGTGATGAAAATGTGTCAAACGGTCTATAAAACCAGTGTATGGTGCCCCATGATCGCATTAATGTACACAGCTATGATTTAATAAAAAATAAAAATATTTTTTTTAATTTAAAAAAAAAAAAAACTCCTGAGCTCAAGTGATCCCCTTGCCTCAGCCTCCCAAAGTGGTAGGATTACAGGTGTGAGCCACTACGCCTGGCCTCACAAAGTACCTTATTAATCTCAGGCAGTGATTCTCAACCTTCCAAATGCTGCAATGCTTTAATACATTTCCTGTGGGTCAGGACCCACAGGTTGAGAACCACGATCTAAGGAAACCTAGGTACAAAAGCAGAGGTAAAGAACCAAATACGGCAAATGGAAAACAGAATGTTAGGTAAGAGTCTTAAAGATACAAGACAAATTGCCTCGCTAGCAAGTGTAATTATCATCAGAATTGCTAAAATAAAAATGATCACAAGTTTGATTGTTTAAATACCACATGCTATTCTTTCAGAGGGAAAAAAACTCCGGAAGATTTTTCCGCCATCAGCCAATTGACTAACAGCTGCAAAACATTCTTGATATCATTCTAGGTCATTAAGAAAATATACCTCAATATACTGTGTACTTTCAACTTCTCCATTAAAAAAAAGTACTAAAAATTTTGACAATCAGCTGAAGGTCACAAAGAATTAATATAAGTAGAACATAGGTCTCTCCCTGTTTTCCCAATCCTCTGCACGAAGTGACCTCCAGACAGGAATGTTAATGATACAATTAAAAGTTCTCTAAAATTAAAACTGCATAAAGGAAAAAAGCCTCAGAAGAAATCATATTTTAATATAAAACAATGAGGACTAAAAATGGTCACCTATAAATTGACTAACATTTTGAGATAAGGCAATTTAAATAATTTAATGATATTTAAAATCAGTATATATACATTTCTCTGTTAGAGAAATCAAGGAAAATGTGGCATGAATAAAAAATATTTATTCAAAAAAATATTTATTCATGCATTCCATAAATGTTTATGAAGTATGAAATACAGGCCAAGTAGTGTCCTAGGCACTGAGGATATGGTGATTAACAAAGAGTCCCTGCCCGTATGAGGCCTATAAACTAGTCGGGGTGGAAGAGACACAAATACACAAACAATGAACACATGAGCCTCTCTGAGACGAGGAGCCTGGGGAAAATAGCACCGAGAGGAGATTGGTAAGAACCAGGACATAGAGGGCAAGTCCTATTTAATATATGGTGGTCAGAGAAGGCCCCCTCTGATAGGTGACACACAGGTGAAGACCTGAAGGAGGTGAAGGAGCAGGCCAGTGACATACAAGTAAAGACCTGAAGGAGCAGCCCACGTGGATACCTGGAGGCAGGTTTCTGGCAAAAGGAAATAGCAAATGCAGAAGCCCTGGGTATGAAAATACCTCGGAGATAGGGCAGGTTCAGCTCCACACCACTGCAGTAAAGGAAACATGACCAAAAAGAGAGTCACATGAGTTTTTTGGTTTCCCAGTGCATTATAAAAGTTTTGTTTATATCATACTGTAGTCTATTAAGTGTGCAATAGCATTATGTCTAAAATACATAATGTACTTTAATTAAAAATAATTTACTGCTACAAAATACTAACAATTATCTAAGCCTTCAGTAAGTTATAACCTTTGTGCTGGTGGAGACTCTCACCTCAATGTTGATGGCTGCTGACTGATCAGGGTGGTGGTTCCTGAAGGCTGAGGTGGCTACGACAATTTAAGACAACAATGAAGTTTGTCACATCCACGGACTCTCTCTTTCATGAAATATTTCTCTGTAGGATGCAATACTATTTGGTACCATTTTACCCACAGTTAAACATCTTTCAAAATTGGAATCGGTCCTCTCAGAGTCTGCCAGTGCTCTATCAACTAAGCTGAGGCACTATTCTAAATCCTTTGTTGTCATTTCAACAATGTTCACAGCATCTTCGGCAAGAGCAGGTTCCATCCCAAGAAACCACCTTCTTTGCTCACCTATAAGGAGCAATTCCTGTTTTCAATTTCATTTTAATACATGGTGCTGGGAGAACTGGCTAGCCATACTTAGAAGACTGAAATTGGACCCACATCTCTCACCATTGACAAAAATTGATTCTCACTGAATAAAAGATTTAAATTTAAGACATGAAACAATGAAAATTCTAGAAGAAAGTGAGGGAGAACTCTTGAAAATATGGTCCTGGGAAAAGATTTTATGAGGAAGACCCCCTCCCACCCTCCCCAGCAATTGGAGCAACGCCAAAAATAAATAACTGGGATTTGATCAAGCTAAAAAGCTTCTGCACAGCTAAGGGTACCACAAACAAAGCAAACAGACAGCCTTCAGAATGGAAGAAGATTTTTGCTTGTTATGAATATGACAAAGTCCTGATAATTAGAATCTATGGAGAACTCAAATTAATCAAGAAAAGAGCAAATGACCCCATTTATAAGTGAGCAAGAGACTTGAACAGAAACTTCTCTGAAGATGAGAATTGGCCAACGAACACATGAGACAGTGCCCGTCATCTTTAACATCAGAGAAATGCAAATCAAAACCACTTTGGGGATCACCAAACTCCATTGAGATGAGCCCACATCTCAAAGTCCCAATGCTGCAGATGCTGGCATGGATGTGCAGAGAAGGGAACACTTCTACACTGCTGTGGGACTGCAAACTAGTACCTTTATGGAAAAAAAGTGTGGAGAATTCTCAAAGAACTAAAAGTTGACCTTCCATTTGATCCTGCAATCCTATTACTAGGTATCTACCCAGAAGAGCAAAAATCATTTTACCACAAAGACATTGTGCCAGAATACTTATTGCGCTCAATTCACAATTTCTAAGTTATGAGAGCAACCCAAATGCCTCTCAACCCATGAATAGATTAACAAACTGCAACATATGTAAACTATGAAATACTATTGAGCTATAAGAAAAGATGAAGGTGGGACCACAACTACAGTGCATCTTACAAGGGTACATGTGAAACTTACTAAATGCAGAATATAAATGTCTTAACACAATAACTAAAAAAATGCCAGGAAGGCTATGTTAACCAATGTGATGAAAATATGTCAAATTGTATATAAAACCAGTGTACGGTGCCCCACGATTGCATTAATGTACACAGCTATGATTTAATAAAAAAAAAAGAAAAGATGAAGGCTTTACATCTTTCATGTTTACCTGGATGGAGCTAAAACACATTCTTCTTAGTAAAGTATCTCAAGAATGGAAAAAACTATATCCAATGTACTCAATACTAATATAAAACAATACATAAACAATTACATGCCCATACGAACAATAAAACACAAATATAGTCTAGCAAGGGGGAGAGGTGAAGAAGGAGAGGGATGGGGGAGGGCAAGCGGCGGGATCTCACCTAATGTACACAATGTGAGGGTGTTCAGAATGCCTCCTGGGTGAAGGGCTCTTCTACAACTTGAACTTTTACCTCAGAAGAGTAATATAACCTATAGATTTGTACCCTCATGTTAATTTGAAATAAATACATATAAAAAGAACTCTTCATCCATTAAAGCAGCGGTCCTCAACCTGTGGGCACAACCCCATTGTAACAATGAAAATACATCCTGCATATCAGATATTTACATTGCAATTCATAACAGGAGAAAAATTACAGTTATGAAGTAACGACGAAAATAATTTTATGGTTGGGGGTCACCAAACATGAGGAACTATATTAAAGGGTTGTGGCATTAGGAGGTATTAGGAAGGTTGAGAACCACAGCACTAAAGTTTAATCATGAGATTGAAGCAATCAAGTGATCACAGCTTTAGTTCTGCTTCTAACTCTTCTAGTTCCCTTGCTATTTGCACCACATCTATAGTTACTTCTTCCACTGAAGTGTTGAGCCCCTCCAAGTCATCCATGAGGGTTGAAATCAACTTCTTCCAAACTCCTGTTCATGTTGGTATTTTGACCTTCTCCCATGAATCATGAACGTTCTTAGTGGCATCTAGAATGGTGACTCCTTGAAGGTTTTCAATTGACTTTACCCATATCCATCAGAGGAATCACTGTCTATGGCAACCACAGCCTTTTCTGATTCTCAACACTCCAAGTACAGGCATATCTTGTTTCATTGTGGTATGTTGTTTTTTTCACAAATTTCTTAAAAGTCAAAATTACTCCTTGATTCATGGGCTGCAGAATGGATGTTGTGTTAGCAGGCATGAAAATAACATATATTTCCCGTACGTCTCCATCAGAGCTCTTGGGTGACCAGGTACATAGTCAATCAGCAGTAATACATTGAAAGGAATCTTTTTCCTGAGCAGTAGATCTCAACAGTTGGCTTAACATAGTAAACAATGCTAAAACAGATGTGCTATTATCTAGGCTTTGTTGTTCTATTTATAAAGCACAGGCAGAGTAGACTTAGCAGAATTCTTAAGGCCCTAGTTTTTTTTGGAATGGTAAATGATCATTGGCTTTAACTTAATGTCCCTAGCTGCCTTAGTCCCTACTAAGAGAGTCAGGCTGTCCTTTGAGGTCATACATTGACTTGGGCTCTCCAGCTGTGAAAGTCCTGAATGCCATCCTCCTCCAATAAAGCTGTTCTGACTACATTGAAAACCTGTTGTCGGAGGGGAGACAAGATGGCGGACTGAAGCCAGCTTTCAACAAAGGCTCCCGTCCAGAAGGAGAGTTAAGGGACAGGAATTTAGTAAGTATCCTGGTGGACTTGAGCCTCACCAAGAGAGAAGGCTGAAGAACGCACATCAACACCGCTGAGGCAAGTTGTGATCACAAGGACGCAAACAAAAGGTACAAAATCCACCACCAAGCGGACGGGAGTCCCCCTCCCCCATGAGACCGGCTCTAGAGCCCCATAATTCAACAAGCGGGCAGAAATTAAAGGCCCTCCCACTACACTCCACGGGAGAGACCTTCTAAAAACTGGACCTACCTCCCCTACTGGGGTGCCGTGTCGTTCTCCTGCCGGACATAGGGCTGAATAAAACTTTGGGAATCCTTTGCCGGCAACCCTGAATCCCCGGCGCTCCCCTCCCGCCCACTGAGGTCTGGAGGCCTGTCCCCCAGGACTTCGGATCCTTGGGTGATTTCTCAAGGGGAGTGGACAGTCCCCGAGTTGCGACTGGTCAGCATTGACTCTGAGGCGCGCCGAGTGAGGAGAGGGCACCGGGCTGAGGGGGAGTCACGCCTCGCGGCACTTCCCTGCGGTGCAGTGCACCAACCCTCCCCAGGCATACGGGGCCCAAGACTGAATCAGACTCTGGCCTCCCCGCTGAGAGCTGAGAACCCCTACTCTCACTCGGGGTCTGAGGGCCTATCCCCCAGGAGTTCGGCTCCTTGGGTGATTTCTCGAGGGGAGTGCACAGTGCCTGAGCTGCGTCAGGTCAGCGCTGACTCTGGGACACGTGAGCGAGGAGAGGGCACTCCGCTGAGGGGAAATCAAGCCTTGGCAGCACTTCCCTGCGGTGCAGTGCAGGAGCCCTCCCCGGACCGTAGTATTGCGTGAAACTGAATGAAACTCTAGCTTCCCCCCGCCCCACTCCCAATCGGGGTCTGGGGGCCCATCCCCCAAGAGTTCTGATTCTTGGGGGATCTCTTAAGGGGTGTGGACCAGCACAAACTGCGGCCGCTCAGTGCTGACTCTGGGGCGCGGGACAGAGGAGAAAAGGGTCACCTGAGTGCCCACACCAGAGCAGCAGTTCCCTGGAGGTAGATCAACAGCCGTTTTTTCTTTAACGGCAGAACGCTCACTTCTGGATATTCTGAAGCCACACCCCCTGTCTCCCTGGGCAACCAGAGGAGGCCACCGGCCACTCGGCTCACAAACCCGGAAGCCTCCAGGGCGGGGCCGACCCAGAGAGGTGTTCAGACGCAATTCTCCAGCAGCAAAGACGTTTGAACTCAAAACAGCCCATCTCCTGTAGGCGACGACAGGAACAGAGACAGAACCTCACAAAGTTGTCTGTTCTGTTCTGTTCTGTTAGCAGCATGCATCAGGGACGGGGCTAAGCCTGAGTGAACAGCTCCTTCCCATCACCTGCATCAAACACTCAAAGATGTCAGGCCCCATCTCCTCCTGCTAGATAGCGGCAGTCTGCGGGGGCCTGGCAGACTTCCTTGCGATACAGGCAGGTGCAAACCCCTGGAGTGTCTGTTCACTGCAGGCAACTGGGTTAGCCATCTGCAGAGATACCAGTGACTGGGTCCGACGGAGGGGCAAAGTGGGGAAGGAGACGTCAACCTTCCCAGACTGCTCTGTTTGCTGGGTGGCTCCTCCTGACTCCACGCTGCACTGGGGTGAGCTGTGTCAGAGGAGTCACCAGGCCCCTGTGATCCAGTTCCCAGAGACCTCTTGAACCCTTCCACCTGAGACAAGTGCCGATTGAGACAGTTGATTCGGACCTTTTGAACTGGGCTAATAGACTGAGGACTTTTCAGGCGGTGCCCTGGGTGTGCGATTGTAGGAAGGTTTGATTCTCCTTTTCCAACTGGGGCCAGAGGTGGGCAGGCGGGGTGACTTAATTGCTGATTTTTCCACACAGCTGAGACTTCAAGCCAGAGTAGAAGTTGCAATAGGATCGAACAGAAACCAGCTGAAAACAAGACAGAACCACTTTGCTCCACCACACCAGACAGGGCCCCAGTTTCTCAGGCCACAACACTGTACGGGCCCTCGATAAAACCCCAGGGGAAAAACCAAAGGGAGTAAACCATGGGGCGGAATCAGCGGAAAAACTCTGGTAACATGAATAACCAGAATAGATCAACACCCCCAAGAAAAGACACGGCAGATGTGATTGAAGATCCCATTCATAAACAACTGGCTGAGATGTCAGAAGTCGAATTCAGAATTTGGTTTGCAGACAAGATTAATAAAATGGAATTAGGAATTCGAGGAGAAATTCAAAAATTGTCTCAAGAATTTAACGAATTTAAAGACAAAACCACCAAAGACTTAGACACACTGAAACAAGAACTTACAGCCCTCAAAGATATGAAAAATACAGTAGAATCCCTCAGTAACAGAATGGAGCAAGCAGAAGAAAGGATTTCTGACATTGAAGATAAAGTCTTCGAACGCTCCCAATCTCTCAAAGAGGAAGAGAAATGGAGAGCAAAAACGGATCACTCACTCAGAGAACTCTCAGATAATTCGAAAAAAAGCAACATAAGGGTTATAGGAATTTCGGAGAATGATGAAGTGGCTGCCAAGGACACAGAGGCCCTTCTACATGAAATTATGAAAGAAAATTTTCCAGACATGCCTAGAGAATCTGAAATTCAGATAGCAGACAGCTTCAGAACCCCAGCACGATTCAACCCCAATAAGCCATCTCCCAGACATATCATAATTAGCTTCACTAAAGTTAACATGAAAGAGAAGATTCTCAAAGCAGCCCGGCGAAAGAAAACTATAACGTACAAAGGTAAGAATATTAGAATAACTGCAGATCTCTCTGCTGAAACTTTTCAAGCAAGAAGAGGCTGGTCATCAACTTTTAATCTCCTAAAGCAAAAAAACTTTCAACCCAGGATCTTGTATCCAGCTAAACTGAGTTTCATCTATGATGGAGAAATTAAATACTTCAATGACATTCATATGTTGAAAAAATTTGCCATAAGTAAACCAGCTCTTCAGGATGTTCTCAGACCTATCCTCCACAATGACCAACCCAATCCTATACCACAAAAGTAAACTCGCTCAGAAACTTCGGATCAAACTCCAACTTCCACACTGGCGAAAGGATTAAAAATGTCCACTGGACCTTTGAAAAACTCGATACCCAAAATTCCACCAGACTTATCAATACTCTCCATCAATGTGAATGGCTTAAACTGTCCTCTAAAGAGGCATAGGTTAGCTGACTGGATACAAAAACTCAAGCCAGATATTTGTTGCATACAAGAGTCACATCTCAACTTAAAAGACAAATACAGACTCAGGGTGAAAGGATGGTCATCCATATTTCAGGCAAATGGTAATCAGAAAAAAGCAGGTGTTGCAATTTTATTTGCAGATACAGTAGGCTTTAAACCATCAAAAGTAAGGAAGGACAAGAATGGTCACTTCATATTTGTTAAGGGTAATACTCAATATGACGAGATCTCAATTATTAATATCTATGCACCCAACCAGAATGCACCTCAATTTATAAGAGAAACTCTAACAGACATGAGTAACTTGATTTCCTCCAGCTCCATAATCGTTGGAGATTTCAACACTCCCTTGGCAGTGTTGGATCGATCCTCCAGAAAGAAGCTGAGCAAAGAAATCTTAGATTTAAACCTAACCATCCAATATTTAGATTTAGCAGACATCTACAGAACATTTCATCCCAACAAAACTGAATACACATACTTCTCATCAGCCCACGGAACTTACTCCAAAATTGATCACATTTTAGGTCACAAGTCTAACCTCAGTAAATTTAAAGGAATAGAAATTATTCCATGCATCTTCTCGGACCATCATGGAATAAAACTTGAATTGAGTTACAACAGGAATCTGCATACCCATACAAAAACATGGAAGTTAAATAACCTCATGCTGAATGATAGCTGGGTCAGAGATGAGATTAAGAAAGAAATCACCAATTTTTTGGAACAAAATGACAATGAAGACACAAGCTATCAGAACCTCTGGGACACTGCAAAGGCAGTTCTAAGAGGGAAATTTATAGCACTGCAAGCCTTCCTCAAGAGAACGGAAAGAGAGGAAGTTAACAACTTAATGGGACATCTCACGCAACTGGAAAAGGAAGAACATTCCAACCCCAAACCCAGTAGAAGAAAAGAAATAACCAAAATTAGAGCACAATTAAATGAAATTGAAAACAAAAGAATAATACAACAGATCAATAAATCAAAAAGCTGGTTTTTTGAAAAGGTCAATAAAATAGATAAACCTCTGGCCAACCTAATCAGGAAAAAAAGAGTAAAATCTCTAATATCATCAATCAGAAACAACAAAGACGAAATAACCACAGACTCATCAGAAATCCAAAAAATCCTTAATGAATATTACAAGAAACTTTATTCTCAGAAATATGAAAATCTGAAGGAAATAGACCGATACTTGGAAGCACGCCACCTTCCAAGACTTAACCAGAATCAAGTGGAAATGTTGAACAGACCCATATCAAGTTCAGAAATAGCATCAACTATACAAAACCTCCCTAAAAAGAAAAGCCCGGGACCAGATGGTTTCACGTCAGAATTCTACCAAACCTTTAAAGAGGAATTAGTACCTATATTACTCAACCTGTTCCAAAATGTAGAAAAAGAAGGAACACTACCCAACACGTTCTATGAAGCAAATATCACCCTGATCCCCAAACCAGGAAAAGACCCAACAAGAAAAGAAAATTATAGACCAATATCACTAATGAATATAGATGCAAAAATATTCAACAAGATCCTAACAAACAGAATCCAACAACACATCAAACAAATTATACATCATGACCAAGTTGGTTTTATCCCAGGGTCTCAAGGCTGGTTCAATATACGTAAATCTATAAATGTAATCCAGCACATAAACAAATTAAAAAACAAAGACCATATGATTCTCTCAATTGATGCAGAAAAAGCTTTTGATAATATCCAGCATCCCTTCATGATCAGAACACTCAAGAAAGTTGGTCTAGAAGGGACTTTTCTTAAACTGATAGAGGCTATCTACAGCAAACCCACAGCCAATATCATATTGAATGGAGTTAAATTGGAATCATTTCCACTCAGATCAGGAACCAGACAAGGCTGCCCATTGTCTCCATTGCTTTTCAACATTGTAATGGAAGTTTTAGCCACCGCAATTAGGGAAGAAAAGGCGATCAAGGGTATCCATATAGGGTCAGAAGAGATCAAACTCTCGCTCTTCGCAGATGATATGATTGTGTATCTGGAAAACACTAGGGACTCTACTACAAAACTCCTAGAAGTGATCAAGGAATACAGCAGCGTCTCAGGTTACAAAATCAACATTCATAAATCGGTAGCCTTTATATACACCAACAACAGTCAAATTGAAAAAGCAGTTAAGGACTCTATCCCATTCACAGTAGTGCCAAAGAAGATGAAATATTTGGGAATTTACCTAACAAAAGACGTGAAAGATCTCTATAAAGAGAACTATGAAACTCTAAGAAAAGAAATAGCTGAAAATGTTAACAAATGGAAAAACATACCATGCTCATGGCTAGGAAGAATCAACATTATCAAAATGTCCATACTACCCAAAGCAATATATAATTTCAACGCACTCCCTATTAAAGCTCCACTGTCATATTTTAAAGATCTTGAAAAAACATTACTTCGTTTTATATGGAATCAGAAAAAACCTCGAATAGCCAAGACATTACTCAGAAATAAAAACAAAACAGGAGGAATCACACTACCAGACCTCAGACTTTACTACAAATCGATAGTGATCAAAACAGCATGGTATTGGCACAAAAACAGAGAAGTAGATATCTGGAATAGAATAGAGAACCAAGAGATGAATCCAGCTACTTACCGCTATTTGATTTTTGACAAGCCAATTAAAAACATTCAGTGGGGAAAAGATTCCCTATTTAACAAATGGTGCTGGGTGAACTGGCTGGCAACCTGCAGAAGACTGAAATTGGACCCACACCTTTCACCATTAACTAAGATAGACTCTCATTGGATTAAAGATTTAAACTTAAGACATGAAACTATAAAAATACTAGAGGAGAATGCAGGGAAAACCCTTGAAGAAATTGGTCTGGGTGAGTATTTCATGAGGAGAACCCCCCGGGCAATTGAAGCAGCTTCAAAAATACACTACTGGGACTTGATCAAACTAAAAAGCTTATGCACAGCTAAGAACACAGTAAGCAGAGCAAGCAGACAGCCCTCAGAATGGGAGAAGATATTTGCAGGGTATAACTCTGACAAAGGTTTAATAACCAGAATCCACAGAGAACTCAAACGCATCAGCAAGAAAAAAACAAGGGATCCCATCGCAGGCTGGGCAAGGGATTTGAAGAGAAACTTCTCTGAAGAAGACAGGCGCACGGCCTTCAGACATATGAAAAAATGCTCATCATCTTTAATCATCAGAGAAATGCAAATCAAAACTACTTTGAGATATCATCTAACTCCAATGAGACTAGCCTATATCACAAAATCTCAAGACCAGAGATGTTGGCGTGGATGCGGAGAAAAGGGAACACTTCTGCACTGCTGGTGGGAATGCAAATTAATACATTCCTTTTGGAAAGATATATGGAGAACACTCAGAGATCTAAAAATAGATCTGCCATTCAATCCTGTAATCCCTCTGCTGGGCATATACCCAGAAGACCAAAAATCACAACATAACAAAGATATTTGTACCAGAATGTTTATTGCAGCCCAATTCATAATAGCTAAGTCATGGAAAAAGCCCAAGTGCCCATCGATCCACGAATGGATTAATAAATTGTGGTATATGTATACCATGGAATACTATGCAGCCTTAAAGAAAGATGGAGACTTTACCTCTTTCATGTTTACATGGATGGAGCTGGAACATATTCTTCTTAGTAAAGTATCCCAAGAATGGAAGAAAAAATACCCAATGTACACAGCCCTACTATGAAACTAACTTGGGACTCTCACATGAAAGCTATAACCCAGCTACAACTTAACAATAGGGGGAAGTGGGAAAGGGGGGGGGTGGGTAGAGGGAGGGGAATCGGTGGGATCACACCTGTGGTGCATATTATAGGGGTATTTGCGAAACTTGGTAAATGTAGAATGTAAATGTTTTGGCACAGTAACTGAGATAACGCCGGAAAGGCTATGTTAACCACTGTGATAAAAATGTGTCAAATGGTTTATGAAGTGAGTGTATGATGCCCCATAATCATATCATTGTATACAGTTATGATTTAATAAAAAAATTAAAAAAAAAATAAATAAAAAAAAAAGAAAACCTGTTGTCTGCTGTGGGCACCTTCACCAATGATCTTAGCTAGGGCATCTGGTCACTTGCTGCAGCTGCTTCACCCGGCACTTTGATGTTATGGAGACAGTTTCTTCCCGAAAACTCCATGAACTAGCCTCTACTGGCTTCCAACTTTTCCTTGGCAGCTTCTTGACCTTGTTCACCCTTCACAGAACTGAAGAGAGTCAGGGCCTTCTCTGGAGTAGGCTTTGGCACACTGGGATGTTGTTGGCTTAAGAGATTGTTGCAGCTGGTTGGATCTTCTATCCAGACCACTAAAATTAAAATTCTCTCCATTTCAGTGACAAGCCTGTTTCACTTTCTTGTCATTCCTATTCACTGGAACAGCATGTTTAACTTTCTCCAAGAAATTTTCCTTTGCATTCACAACTTGGTCGACTGTTTGGCATAAAAGGCCTGGCTTTCAGCCTATCTCAGCTTTCAATACGCCCTTCTCACTAAGCTTAATATTCCTAGTTTTTGCTTTCAAGTGAGAGACATGGGGCTCTTCCTTTCATTGTAACAGTTAGAGGCAATTATAAGGCCTGATTTCACTATTGTTGTGTCTTAAGGAATAGGGAGTCCCAAGCAGAGAGACAAAGACTGGTTGGTGAAGCAGACAGAGTGTACACAACATTTGCTCAATAAAGTTCACCATCTTGGCTCTGCACCCGTAGCACAGTGGTTATAGCACCAGCCACATACACCGAGGGTGGCGGATTCAAACCCAGCCCAGGCCAGCTAATCAACAATGACAACTGCAACAAAAAAAAATAGTCAGGTGTTGTGGCGAGTGCCTGTGGTCCCAGCTACCTGAGAGGCTGAAGGAAGAGAATGGCTTGGGCCCAAGAGTTTGAGGTTGCTGTGTGCTGTGGCACCACAGCACTCCACTGAGGTCAACACAGTGGGACTCTGCCTCAAAAAAAAAAAAAAAAGAAAAAAGTTCATCATCTTACGTAGGCATAATTCAGCACACCCCAAAACAATTACAATAGTAACATCAATATCACTGGTTACAGGTCACCATAAAATAACATAATAATTAAAAATTTGAAATATTGTGAGAATTAACAAAACGCGACACGGAGATGAGATAAGCCCAGGGTATTGGAAAATGATGCTGCTCGTTTTGCTCAAGGCGGGGTTGCCACAAACCTTGTATTTGTTTAAAAAACCCACAAACAAACACAAAATGAGGCATGACTGTACTTGAAGCATTAGAAAAGATGAGCAGAGTGAGCCCGAGAGAGTGGTGGGAGTCGAGGCCTTCTGTGGATCCTGGATTACACAAGGGACCTGGAAGTCACTGGCTTCAGCAGGTGAAGTATAAGAAAGGCAGGAAGGGAGAAGGAAAGGACAGGACCTGCATTTCACGGAGCTCCTGCTAAGTGCCTCATACATGACATTATCTCGTTCAATCCACACTCCTGTCCTACCAACTGGATGTTGTTACACCTGTTGGATGAGGCACAGAGAATCAAGACAGCAAATAAAGGGCAGAACCAAAATTAAATGCAGATTCTTCCAACTACAAAGTAAAGTTCTCGCCCTTGGTCATGCTCCTCTGCTTCCCTGAGACAGCCAAAGACATCAGCTATAAAAGGGAAAATATTTGGACTAACTGAGGTCCCACAAAGAGCAAGTAAGGTGGCTTGGCGCCTATAACACAATGGTCATGGCTCCAGCCACATACATCAAGAGTGGCAGGTTCAAACCTGGCCCAGGCCAGCTAAACAACTGCAACAAAAAAATGGCCAGGCCTAGTGGCGGGCACCTGTGGTCCCAGCTACTTGGGAGGCAGGGGCAGAGAATAGCTTGAGCCCAGGAGTTGGAAGTTGCTGTGAGCTATGACGCCATAGCACTCTACCCAGGGCGACATAGTGAGACTCTGTCTCAAAAAAGAAAGAAAGAAAGAAAAGAAAAAGAGCAAGTAACGTTACACAGCTAATATCCTTATGATTCTTCTAGAAGTACATTCTTCTCAGGGTGGCTTATTTTTTCAGATCACCCAAAGGAAGACACTTGATGTCCTAAATGATGTAAAAGGTTATCTCCAAAAACTGAGGATGACAGTTGGAGCAACAAAAGAGATAGCAGAGATGCAGCCCAGAAATGCCTGTAACGGTCTCGGCAGTTACCCTTCCCCAGGCTGTCCCCTACCTCCAGCCCCTCTGCAGAAGTCATCTCCCAAAAAGAGAGTGATAAATATGGAAGTCTAAAGGGAGAAGATAATGAAGGCAGAGATGCTTACAGGTTTTCTTTTGCTTTGCTCCAATTTTACATTAACAGCATCTGTGCAAATATCATATACCTTTTATTTATAATGTACATAAAATATTCAAAGAAAGTAACAGAGATGTTCGAAGAAAGCAACAGAGATCTATTCCATTAAGTATTCCCAGCCAGGGCTTCCCTAGGCTCCCAGCTTTGGATTAGGAGGAAGAAGATGAGCGCAGGAAATCCTTGGTTGCTGGTTGTTCCCTAATTCAGACTTAAGGGAAATCAGTAAAGGGATTTCCCTGAGCTCGGCCTTGTTAGGTTTTTCTTTGGGGAAATAAGTAGTTGAAATGACTAGCTGTGGTTAGCAAAGCCATGTCGAGATCACAGGTTTACAGACAAAAACTTCTGAGGGAGCCCCTGTGAGGCTTTGTTAAGAGGTAAGCGGTGGTAAGTTTTCCTAAAAGTAAAAAGATAAACAAGAGTAAAATTAAACAGAGACTGAAGACAGCTGAAATTCACCTGGGGAAATGGACTTAGCTTGTAAATATGATTTGGATTATTTAAAACTGCTCAGTATTGTTCAGAATAAATTTGCCATGTCAAGTTACTCATTCATGTTTCCTCATGTAACACAGCCCTAGAAACATGTGGGAAGGCCGCATACCGTGCCCTGCTCACAGCCAGAGAAAATAGGCTGGTGATGACGCGCTGCACTGCCAAGTTAAAGATCTCAGTCAAAATTGGGGTCCGTGGGTTTCCTTGCTCTCCCTAGAGCAGTGGCTCTCACCCAGGGCAACTGTGCCCCACACAGGATATTTGGCAATGTCTGGAGACAGTTTGGTGTGTGAGGTGCAGGGGACAGAGATGCTGCAAAACCCCTACGGTGCACAGGACAGCCTCCCAGCAAGGAATGACCCAGCCTGAGATGCCACCAGTGCACAGAACAGCCTCCCAACAAGGAATGACCCAGCCTGAGTCGCCACCAGTGGCGAGGGTAAGGAACCCTGGTCTAAAGTTACTTAGAAAGGAGGACAGAATATTCTAACTATAATTTTAAAGAATATTAAAAAAAAAACTGGGAAAAAAATACTTCTTGATGGATCAGAATTTTGAAAAGAAGTAGTGACCATACATGACATCATCTGGGATCCAGGTGGAACTTTCCTATTTTTTGTCTGTTTTCCAGTTGATGAGTAACATTTTTTCCTCCATGGAAGTCTTCCTCACTTGACGCTGAAGATGTTGTCCTTTTCTTCAGGTAGATACAGACCCCCCCAGCCAGCCCAGGCTAATCTCCCATGTTCACCATTGCTTCAGATCAGATCATTTCACCAGTACCTCTTGGGTTTCTTCTCCATAAAGTGAAGATAATCTTGTTCTCATAGGATGCTCTTTGGATTAATCGGAACACTAAGAACTTCGCCCTTACAATGAGAACAAAGGGGGCTAAGTGCTTTCAGATGTCACAAACACGCTTGCTGCTGGGGGCACTTGAAGAAATAATAATAATAAGATGCAAATCAAACTACAAGATGAACAACATCTTTTCCCCCGTATCAAATGCTTTCCAGTGACTTCTGACTTAAAATTTCTTATTATTTGCACATAACTGGAAATTTGATGTTACCAGGAAGAGAGCTACTAGACCTCGGACAATAGTCACACGAGGTTCTCATATCCTTCAGCCAAATTCAAGATGCCCTTTTCCACACGCACTGTAAGATTTCATAATGATCCTCTTTTCTCTAAGTCAGCGGTTCTCAACCTGTGGGTCTCGACCCACAGGAACTGTATTAAAGGGCCGCAGCATTAGGAAGGTTGAGAACCACTGTTCTAAGTAATTCTACAAGAAGCTTTTCAGTTTAATGAAGTCCCATTTGTTTATTTTTGTTGTTGTTGCAAATGCCATGGCAGTCTTCTTCATGAAATCTTTCCCCAGGCCAATATCTTCCAGTGTTTTGAGGGTGCTGTGTCTTGAGAACTGGGAAGCTCCACATTTGGGATGTTCCCAGACCTTGCCCTCTGCATCTTTTTCTTGGCTGGTCCTGATTTGTATTGCTTATAGTAAAACTGTAATCAGGCAGCACCTGTGGCTCAAAGGAGTGGGGCACCAGCCCCATATACTAGAGGTGGTGGGTTCAAACCCAGCCCCGGCCAAAAACTGCAAAAAATAAAATAAATAAAATAAATAAAACTGTAATCGTAAGCATATCACTTTTCTAATTTCTGTGAGTCATTCTACCACAGGACAGATTTTCTCGGCTGTGGGGTCAGAACACGAGGGGTCAGTAGAAACTCCTGAATGTGTAGCTAATTGGTTAAAAAGCCAAGGCTACAAAGTGAGACTCTGTCTCAAATTTAAAAAAAAAAAAAAAAAAAACCCGCAGGTCATCTAGGAAAAAAAACAGAGTTTGCAGCTAGTGTCTGAAATGAAGAAAGGATCATGGAGACTGTATTGTCAACCTGGGAAGTCTGCACCACTCCTGGCAGCTAGCATCAGAAATGATTGCAAATATGGACACTAGTTAACCATAATGTATCAACATTGGTTCATCAATTTTGACAAATGTATTAATGTAAGATGTTAACAACAGGGGAAACTGAGTGTAAAGTACATGGGAACTCTCTGCACAATCCTCACAACTTCTCTGCAAATCTAAAACTATTCTGAAATTAAAAGCTTATTTTTAAAAATATACTTTTAATTCTAAGCTACCATCAAATTTAAGTGATGCTCACTACAAATTTGTTATCTACATGATCACAACTTTCCATATTATTCTACAATATCCAAAAAATATCATAAACTAGAGGCGGAGCAAGATGGCAGCCGAGTAACAGCTTCCTTGCATCTGGGCACCGTGAGTCTGGGAAGATAGGACTCCAGGCATCTCTGGCTGGTGGGATCTGCCTATCATCACCCCTGAGAGGATACAGGGAGTCAGCAAGAGACTTCTGGACCCCAAGAGGAGGACTAAAACAGTGGAAAACCGGTAAGTGGTCGCGTGTGTTCAATCCGTCTAAACCCGCCCGCAACTGTAAGTTCAGTAGCAGCGAGAATGCAAACCAGAAAGACCTTACCTGTGAACTGTTTTGGTGTCTTTGGACTTGGCACTCAACTGAACTGCCTTGGGCAGAGCCTGAGCGGGAGTACAGAGAACTTTGGCCTTTTTCTGGGGCCCCAGTCTGAGCTGCTGAGCCAGACGGAACTAATAGTGTTTGGCTCTGGGTCACAGGCAGCCATTGTGAGCGATCTGCCCCGGCAAGCTCCGACCTCAGGGTCGCAGAGCTAGAATTGGGTGGGAGCTGGTAACACAGCAACCAAGTAGCCTAAGGGCAGGGTCTGAGCCGCCTTGCAGTCCTAACCCTTGGGGGTAGAGGGAGACCAGTTTTGGCACACAGGGTAAGTGGATACCCACCTCAGCAGTGATTCCAGCGACAAGCACTTCCCTGGGAAAGCTTCTGCTCAGCAAGTGAACAAGCTGAAAGTGCCTTTTAAGTGGGCTGAAGAGAGATTTAGGGTGTCTACCTGCTGGGGTTTGAGAAACTAGCAGCCTCCAGTTGTATCAGAACTGTGATTAACATCTCATACCCCAGAAGACCACGTGTTGCCCAGACAATATTCAATGACATATACATACTGCTTTGTTTTTGGTTGTGTGTTTTTTTTTTTTTTTGGTTTGTTTGGTTTTTTTTTTGTTTATTTTGATGTTGTGGATTGTTGTTTTGTTTTTTAAGTTCAACCTTTTCCATACAGATCCTTTTTCTTTCTCAATTTTTCTAGTTTAATTATAATTTCCCATTGCTGCCTATTTCAATAATTAGAACTTCATTTTTGTAAGTGTTTCTACCGCTATTATTTGGTTTTTCACCCAATTTTATCCCGTAAAGATTTCTGTTTGCTTGTTTTGGTTTGATTTATAGCATTTTTGTCTTTCCTCTCTACTTGGTGGAGGTGGGGTACTGTGTCTGATCAGGTTAGCAAAGAGCTGCTGACCTCAAGGGAACCACCCAACTGGGCACCCCCAGAAGGTGGTTTTTTTAAGGTTGTATCAAAGTACCCTACTGTACACCTATATTGCTGTGTCTCCCTCTTTCTCTGCCTCTCTTCTTTTTGTCAATATTCCTTTTACCCACCTCCTCTCCTTTCTCTATTTTTCTTTTTTTTTTGTTATCACTCGGTCCTCTTTCTTTCATCCCTTTTTTGCTCTTCAACCTTCTCACCCTTCTGGTCCTGTAACCCTTAGTCCACAGGCACGAGAACTTAAAGAGCAAGAGGAAGTGAAAGGAAAATTAGGGCAAGGAAACAGATAAAAGAAATCACTCATGAGGAAGAATCAGCAGAAAACTCCAGGCAACATGAAGAACCAGTCCAGAACAATCCCGCCAAGGGACCATGAGGTAGCTACTGCAGAGGATTCCACCTATAAAGAAATGCTAAGAATGACAGAAAGGGAATTTAGAATACACATGTTGAAAACAATGAAACAAATGATGGAAACAATGAAGGAAACTGCTAATAAAGTGGAAAATAACCAAAAGGAAATCCAAAAACAGAATCAAATAAGAGATGAACAATATGAAGAATATAAAAAGGATATAGCAGAGCGGAAGGAACTGAAACAGTCAATTAGGGAACTTAAAGATGCAATGGCAAGTATCAGCAACAGGTTAGACCATGCAGAAGAAAGAATTTCAGAGGTAGAAGACAAAGTTCTTGAGATAACTCAGATAATAAAAGAGGCAGAAAAGAAGAGAGAGAAAGCAGAATGTTCACTGTCAGAATTATGGGACTTTATGAAGCGTTCCAACATATGAGTTATAGAAATTCCAGAAGGGGAAGAAGAATGCCCCAGAGGAATGGAAGCCATACTACAAAATATTATAAAAGAAAATTTCCCAATTATCACCAAAGATTCTGACACACTGCTTTCAGAGGGATATCGGACCCCAGGTCGCCTCAACTCTAACCGAGCTTCTCCAAGACACATTGTGATGAACCTGTCCAAAGTCAAGACAAAAGAAAAGATTCTGCAAGCTGCCAGGAGTAAGCGCCAGTTGACCTACAGGGGCAAATCCATCACAGTGACCGCAGACTTCTCTAATGAAACTTTCCAAGCAAGAAGACAATGGTCATCTACCTTTAATCTACTTAAACAGAACAATTGCCAGCCCAGAATTCTGTACCCTGCTAAGCAAAGCTTCAAAATTGACGGAGAAACCAAATCATTTACGGATATACAAACATTGAGGAAATTCACCACAACAAGACCAGCTCTACAGGAAATACTTCAACCTGTTCTGCACACTGACCAGCACAATGGATCAGCAGCAAAGTAAGAACTCAGAAATTAAAGGACAGAAACTAACCTCCACACTGATGCAAAGATAAAACTAAGCAATGGACTTTCACCCAATAAGACGAATAGAATACTACCACACTTATCAATTATCTCAATAAATGTTAATGGCTTGAATTCCCCACTGAAAACACATACATTGGTTGACTGGATTAAAAAACACAAGCCATCCATTTGCTGTCTGCAAGAAACACACCTGGCCTCAAAAGACAAATTAAAGCTAGTCAAGGGTTGGAAGACAATTTTTCAGGCAAATGGAATTCAGAAGAAAAGAGGAGTTGCAATCTTATGTTCAGATACATGTGGATTTAAAGCAAATAAAGTCAAAAAAGACAAAGATGGTCACTTTATATTGCTCAAGGGAAAAATACAACAAGAAGACATTTCAATTCTAAATATTTATGCACCCGATTTAAATGCTCCCAGATTCTTGAAACAGACCTTACTCAGTCTGAGCAATATGATATCTGATAATACCATAATAACAGGGGACCTTAACACTCCTCTTACAGAGATGGACAGATCCTCTAAACAGAAATTAAACAAGGATATAAGAGATTTAAATGAGACCCTAGAACAACTGTGCTTGATAGACACATATAGAACAATGCACCCCAAAGATAAAGAATATACATTCTTCTCATCACCCCATGGAACATTCTCCAAAATTGATCATATCCTGGGACACAAAACAAATATCAACAGAATCAAAAGAATTGAAATTTTACCTTGTATCTTCTCAGACCATAAGGCACTAAAGGTGGAACTCAACTCTAACAAAAATGCTCAAGCCCACCCAAAGGCATGGAAACTAAACAATCTTCTGTTGAATAACAGATGGGTGCAGGAAGAAATAAAACAGGAAATCATTAACTTCCTTGAGCATAACAACAATGAAGACACAAGCTACCAAAACCTGTGGGATACTGCAAAAGCAGTTTTCAGAGGAAAATTCATCGCTTTAGATGCCTACATTCGAGAAACAGAAAGACAGCACATCAACAATCTCACAAGAGATCTTATGGAATTGGAAAAAGAAGAACAATCTAAGCCTAAACTCAGTAGAAGAAAAGAAATATCCAAAATCAAATCAGAGATCAATGAAATTGAAAACAAAAGAATCATTCAGAAAATTAATGAAACAAGGAGTTGGTTTTTTGAAAAAATAAATAAAATAGATAAACCATTGGCCAGACTAACGAGGAATAGAAAAGTACAATCTCTAGTAACCTCAATCAGAAATGATAAAGGGGAAATAACAACTGATCCCACAGAGATACAAGAGATCATCTCTGAATACTACCAGAAACTCTATGCCCAGAAATTTGACAATGTGAACGAAATGGATCAATATTTGGAATCACACCCTCTCCCTAGACACAGCCAGGAAGAAATAGAGCTCCTGAACAGACCAATTTCAAGCACTGAGATCAAAGAAACAATAAAAAAGCTTCCAACCAAAAAATGCCCTGGTCCAGATGGCTTCACTCCAGAATTCTATCAAACCTTCAAGGAAGAGCTGATTCCTGTACTGCAGAAATTATTCCAAAAAATTGAGGAAGAAGGAATCTTCCCCAACACATTCTATGAAGCAAACATCACCCTGATACCAAAACCAGGAAAAGACCCAAACAAAAAGGACAATTTCAGACCAATCTCACTCATGCATATAGATGCAAAAATTCCCAACAAAATCCTAGCCAACAGATTACAGCTTATCATCAAAAAAGTCATTCATCATGATCAAGTAGGCTTCATCCCAGGGATGCAAGGCTGGTCCAACATACGCAAGTCTATAAACGTTATCCACCATATTAACAGAGGCAAAAATAAAGATCGCATGATCCTCTCAATAGATGCAGAAAAAGCATTTGATAAAATCCAGCATCCTTTTCTAATTAGAACACTGAAGAGTATAGGCATAGGTGGCACATTTCTAAAACTGATTGAAGCTATCTATGACAAACCCACAGCCAATATTTTACTGAATGGAGTAAAACTCCAAGCTTTTCCTCTTAGAACTGGAACCAGACAAGGTTGTCCTCTGTCACCTTTACTATTCAACGTAGTGCTGGAAGTTCTAGCCAATACAATTAGGCAAGACAAGGAAATAAAGGGAATCCAAATGGGAGCAGAGGAGGTCAAACTCTCCCTCTTTGCTGACGACATGATCTTATATTTAGAGAACCCCAAAGACTCAACCACAAGACTCCTAGAAGTCATCAAAAAATACAGTAATGTTTCAGGATATAAAATCAATGTCCACAAGTCAGTAGCCTTTGTGTACACCAATAACAGTCAAGATGAGAAGCTAATTAAGGACACAACTCCCTTCACCATAGTTTCAAAGAAAATGAAATACCTAGGAGTATACCTAACGAAGGAGGTGAAGGACCTCTATAAAGAAAACTATGAAATCCTCAGAAAGGAAATAGCAGAGGATATTAACAAATGGAAGAACATACCATGCTCATGGATGGGAAGAATCAACATTGTTAAAATGTCTATACTTCCCAAAGCAATCTACCTATTCAATGCCATTCCTATCAAAATACCAACATCGTACTTTCAAGATTTGGAGAAAATGATTCTGCATTTTGTATGGAACCGGAAAAAACCCCGTATAGCTAAGACAGTTCTCTGTAACAAAAATAAAGCTGGGGGCATCAGCATACCAGATTTTAGTCTGTACTACAAAGCCATAGTGGTCAAGACAGCATGGTACTGGCACAAAAACAGAGACATAGACACTTGGAATCGAATTGAAAACCAAGAAATGAAACTAACATTTTACAACCACCTAATCTTTGATAAACCAAACAAGAACATACCTTGGGGGAAAGACTCCCTATTCAATAAATGGTGTTGGGAGAACTGGATGTCTACATGTAAAAGACTGAAACTGGACCCACACCTTTCCCCACTCACAAAAATTGATTCAAGATGGATAAAGGACTTAAATTTAAGGCATGAAACAATAAAAATCCTCCAAGAAAGCATAGGAAAAACACTGGAAGATATTGGCCTGGGGGAAGACTTCATGAAGAAGACTGCCATGGCAATTGCAACAACAACAAAAATAAACAAATGGGACTTCATTAAACTGAAAAGCTTCTGTACAGCTAAGGAGACAATAACCAAAGCAAAGAGACAACCTACACAATGGGAAAGGATATTTGCATATTTTAAATCAGACAAAAGCTTGATAACTAGGATCTATAGAGAACTCAAATTAATCCACATGAAAAAAGCCAACAATCCCATATATCAATGGGCAAGAGACATGAATAGAACTTTCTCTAAAGACGACAGACGAATGGCTAACAAACACATGAAAAAATGTTCATCATCTCTATATATTAGAGAAATGCAAATCAAAACAACCCTGAGATATCATCTAACCCCAGTGAGAATGGCCCACATCACAAAATCTCAAAACTGCAGATGCTGGCGTGGATGTGGAGAGAAGGGAACACTTTTACACTGCTGGTGGGACTGCAAACTAGTACAACCTTTCTGGAAGGAAGTATGGAGAAACCTCAAAGCACTCAAGCTAGACCTCCCATTTGATCCTGCAGTCCCATTACTGGGCATCTACCCAGAAGGAAAAAAATCCTTTTATCATAAGGACACTTGTACTAGACTGTTTATTGCAGCTTAATTTACAATTGCCAAATTGTGGAAACAGCCTAAATGCCCACCAACCCAGGAATGGATTAACAAGCTGTGGTATATGTATACCATGGAATACTATTCAGCCATTAAAAAAAATGGAGACTTTACATCCTTTGTATTAACCTGGATGGACGTGGAAGACATTATTCTTAGTAAAGCATCACAAGAATGGAGAAGCATGAATCCTATGTACTCAATTTTGATATGAGGACAATTAATGACAATTATGGTTATGGCGGGGGGGAACAGAAAGAGGGAAGGAGGCAGGTGGTTGGGGCCTTGGTGTGTGTCACACTTTATGGGGGCAAGACATGATTGCAAGAGGGACTTTACCTAACAATTGCAATCAGTGTAACCTGGCTTATTGTACCCTCAATGAATCCCCAACAATAAAAAAATATATATATCATAAACTAAATGACACTTAGAAAAATAATTAAAAGTTAATTATATGAACAAATTACTTTAATTACCTCTCACTAGCTAACACGAAAATTAGTTATATGTCTGAGGCCTCACCTTGACTTTTAATCCACTTACTACACTATATTAAGATAGGTTTATTCTTGTTCTCCCCCAAAGGACAGTGTTATGAGTACCATCTGGGTGCATGCTGGCATGAAACTATCACCAAAACAGTGAGCCCCAAAATGAACACACACCCATGGACCTTGGGTCTGTGAGAAACCCCAAACTTCCTTACACCAAACCTCAGACATTGGCTGTGAGATCCCTCAAGATCTGACCCTTGTCTGAATAGCTTCTCTTTCTGGCATAAAACCAGCTCGTTGCCACCCAGCTGGGCCCTCTGCCTGGAGTGTTTTCAGTCCACATCTTAATGCAGCTAGCTCCTTCTCATTACCCAGGTCTCAGCAGAATCTCACTTTATACAAGATGCCTTTCCTGTGCATCCGATCTAAACAAGCACCCCAACACTCATTATTTCTCCCTGTTCATATTTTTATCACATTGCCAAATATCACCTGACATTTTCTAGTTTAATTTGTTTTCTATTTCCTTCTACCCGTCCACCAGAACACAAATTTCACAAGCACAGGGACTGTGCCTGCCTTGATAGTTGTTCTAATCCCAGCCCCTAGAACAGTACCTGGCACAAAATAGGTTTTGGAATGAATTAATAAATGAAATGGAACCAGACTTAAAGAAAAATATGCAATAAGACTAAAATATAAACTACTAAGAGAAAGATACATTTGGTAATAAATTGAGTCTTAATTATGCTTTAGGTTCTTCAGATACATCATCTCATTAAATCTTCACAAAACTTGGCTAGATGAGGTGGCTCACACCTGTAATCGTAGCACTCTGGGAGGCCGAGGGAGGCGGATTATTTAAGCTACTAGTTCAAGACCAACCTGAGCAAGAGCGAGATTCCATCTATACTAAATAAGAGGAAAAAAATAGCCAGGCATTGTGGCAGGTGCTAGTAGTCCCAGCCTCCCAAGGATCACTTAAGCCCAGGAGTTTGAGGTTGCTGTAAGCTATGATGCCATGGCACTCTACCTAGAACCACAAAATGAGACTCTGTCTCAGAAAAACAAAATAAATAAATAAATCTTCACAAAACTCTAAAGTACATATTATTATCTCTATTCACTATTTACCCACATGGCAATAGAGGTTAGCAGAGGTCTAAGTAGTTCAATGGCAAACTGGACATGACCTCACATGTGATTGACTCTAAGTCTATACCCTTTTCACTCCTTCTTTGACATATCAACTCAATTGTTTATTTAATGACTCTCTCTAAATAATCTAACAACTGAGAGTGTAGTACCATGCCAGGTCCACAACTATGGTTGTGACTTTCGCCTGATAAAACTAATGAGAGAGACTGGAGAACACAGCAGGGCGAATGAAGCCTGGCACAGTGGATGAAAATACTGAGAGTAAGAATGTTTACAGGTCAAAGACCTTGTGAATCTCTCTGCTAGCCAAATGCTTAGTTCTAATTAAAATGAAAGATTACTCAGAGAAACTCCCTAGCATCCTCTATCAAATACGACTTGAAATTAACAGATAATCTCAAACCTGACTAACATAATCCTCAACAATTTCCTTCCCAAGTCAAACATACACCCTTTGAGACTAACAGGGACAAGAAAATATGGAAGTTGTTAAAGGCATAATTCTAAACGCCGATCTTAAATGACCTATGTTAGTCTCTGCCAGCTCTGTGACTTCCCTGCAGCTTGATTCTGCCTCCCTGTCCCTCTCCAACTGCACAGAGCGTGCGTGAGTGCTGTGACCCTTGGCAGGTTTCCATGACAGTAACACAGCTCACCCTGAGAGTATTTCTACTACATCACAGACTCTGCTCTCCAAAGTCTGTGTTCCCAAATGTGACCTTCTTTCTCCACTAGCAGAGCCCACACACAAAAAGATATACAACAACTTGAATTTGTTGTTTCTCTGCCAGGTCAGTTTGCCTTTTCTCAATTTATTTCATCTTATATATTTACACATGACATATCTACAAAAAACTGTGCTACATTTTGACCCTGATAATACACTCTTAACACATTACAGTTAAAGAACCATGCCTAAGGGGTTACAAAAGAACAACAATGTATGCAGAACTTTAAATGTTAAAAATTATAACGTGACCTCAAAAACCAAAGTAATGTCAAGTACATAAGCATCAAGTCATTTATCAGTCAAATGTCATCAAAATCAGTAAAAGCTATGTAACCAAGAAAGATGTCAAAGCCCCACTCAGAAAGCAGCAGACCCAGGCACAGGTGAATTCTAGAAAATCTCTGTAGGAATGGATAATCCCAATGACATTTAAGTATTGGGGAGAAAAGAGATAAAGATTTAAAATTCTTTTTATAACACTGAAATATCAATGTTATAAATACCTTCAAAAAGATAAAAACCCACAGACCCATCCCAGTTATGAATATCATGTAATTCATATTAATATTCACCTCAAAATGTCAATTCCTAAATCCTGATGACAATATTAGCAAAGATACTCCATCAATAGTTTAAAAAAAATAGTTTTCCAGCTTGGTGCCTGTAGTTCAAGTGGCTAAGGCACCAGCCACATACACCGGAGCTGGCAGGTTCGAATCCAGCCCGGGCCTGCCAAACGACAATGACAACTACAACCAAAAAATAGCCGGGTGTTGTGGCAGGTGCCTGTAGTCCCAGCTACTTGGGAGGCTGAGGCAAGCGAATCACTTAAGCCCAAGAGTTTAAGGTTGCTGTGAGCTGTAACACCATGGCACTCTACCAAGGACAACAAAGGGAGACTGTGTCTCAAAAAAAAAAAAAAAAATTGTAAAAAAGGATGGTTGCTCATGTACTGAACACATGACTTTTTTTCTTATCATTATTCCCTAAAGAATACAATATAACAACTATTTACATAGGATTTAGGTTGTATTGAGTATTAAAAGAAATCTAGAGATTTAACAGGAGGATGTGTGCAGATTATATGCAAGTACTATTCCATTCTCTATGAGTGATGGGGGCATCTGTGAGTTTTGAATTTGTGGCGGTGGTTGTTCTGGAACCAGCCCCCGTGGATACCGAGGGGCAACTACACATGCGAGATCCTGTGAGATTCACACCAGTAGCACAAAGATGGTTCAGTATCAGGAGATCTATCCATGTAGTTTTTCCCATTAACAGACCAAAGGACAAACATGCGTATACGATATTTAGACATTTTAAAACATATTTGATAAAATTTAACCTAAATTCCTAAGTTTAAAATTCCTTAATAAAACTAAAGTATATAAAATTTGTTAACATGATTAATACATATGTGTGTGTGTGTGTGTGTGTGTGTATAAAGTTCAAAACCTATAGAAACTGTCCTCCTAAATTCAGGATCAAAACAAAGATGCCCATTATCCCCACTATTATTTAACATTATTTTAGAAGTGTAAGTCAGTGAAAGAAAAAAGAAAAGAGAGATGCAAACAGAAATGGAAGAAACAAAATAATCAGTGTTTATAGCTAATATATTAGATAAGAAGAAAACCTATGGGAGTCAACTGGGAAAACTATTATAAACCATTAGAGAATTCAGCCTAGTGACTACTCAGTATATAAAAAACAACCAGTTAGGAAACATCATGGCATAAAAGATCTCATTTGTAACAGCAATAACTAGAACAAAAAATATTCAACAAATGTAAAAGATCTATATGAAGAACTTCAAGACTAATAAAGGCATAATAAAAGTTCTGGATAAATTAGGGCAGGCACAGTGGCTCATACCTGTAATCCTAGCACCGTGGGAGGCCGAGGTGGGAGGATCACTTGAGGCTAAGCGTTCAAGGCCAGCCTGGGCAACACAGACAGACCCCATTTCTAAAAAACAATTACTTATTTAAAATTAGCCAAATGTAGTGGTGCTTGCCTGCCTGTAGTCTCAGATACTTGGAAGGCTGAGGCAGAAGGATCCCTTGAGCCCTAAAGTTTGACGTTGCAGTGAGCTATGCTGATGCCACTGCACTCGAGCCTGAGCAACAAAGCAAGATCCTGTCTCAAAAAAGAAACTAATTCACCAGCCATGGTGGCTCATACCTATAATCTTAGCACTCTGGGAGGCCAACACAGGAGAATTACTTGAGGTCAGGAATTTGAGACTGGCCTAAGCAAGGTTGAGACCTACCCCCATCTCTATAAAAAATAGAAAACTTAGCCAGGCATGAAGGCACTTGGCTATGCCTATAGTCCCAACTACTTGGGAGGATGAGGCAGGAGGATCACTTGAGACCAGGACTTTGAGATTGCTGTGAGCTGGGCTGAGGCCATGGCACTCTAGCCAGGGTGACAAAGAGAATCTGTCTCAAAAAAAAAAAAAAACTGATTAATTTATTCATTAAAAACATATCCTATTCTTGGGTACTGTAAAATTATCAATTTATCTAATTTAAATTATAAAGTTAATGCAGTCTCATAGGGGAAAGGGGAGGACAGAGGGTGATTGGCAAGTTCTCACCTAACGTGCACAGTGTAAGGGTATTCGGCCCACCCCCTGGGTGAAGGGCTCAACTACAACTTGTACTTTACCTTAGAAATGAAAAAAATAAAACCTCAATATTTGTGCCCTCATATTAATCTAAAAAAAAAAAGGTAATGTAATATCATTAAGTATACCAACAGAATTTTGTTGTTACTATTTGCAATCAAATAAGCTGACTCTCAACATCAGGTAGAAAAATAAAACATGTTAAAATAGGAAAATTCCATGTTTTAAAACACTGTAAAGTTATAGTAATTAAAATAGGTTGTTTACACTGGATACATGAAAAGTGATGAAATAGGAAAAAGCCCAGAAACAGATTCTTTATATAAGAATTTAGTATACGATAGAACTGTACTTCAAACAGGTAGAGAAAAGATAAATTATTCTATTGAAGTTAAAAAATAAAACTAAATTTCTATCTACCTCATTTCTGTCATTTTTGACTGATCAAAGGTAAAAATAATGAATCCATTAAAATATAAGTAGAAAGCAAAAGATAATCTTTATCACCTATAATGTGAAAGTGCTTTCTAAGTAAGACATGAAATCTCAAAAAAAAATTGCTAAATTTGATAGCATGAGATTTTTACCTGAAAAAAAATTGCCATACATCAAAATACAAATAACAAAACACAGCAATACATATGACAAAGGGCAAATTTTCTTTATGTCGAAAGAACTATTACAACTTTATCAGAACAAGAATGGGAAAATGGATAAAAGACATGAACTAGAACTTCACAAAGTAAAAAAAAAACAAACAAAAAAAAATGACTTTTAATCCATAAAAAGATGTTCAACTTTACTCATAACTAAAGAAACAAAAATTAAAATGAAACACCATCTTCATCTATCCAAGTGGCAAAGATCAAAAAGCTTAAAAATATAGCGCTCTGGCAAGAAGATGGGAGTTCGGGAACTCTAATATAGCACTAATATTACAGAAGTATGAATTGGCCAACACGCATGGAGTTCCATTTGGCAATACCAATCAAAATTAGAACTATGTACTCTTCAGACTAGCAATTCCACTTTGAAGAATTTATCCTGAGAGGCAACCTGGCCAAGAGCCAGGAGCCAAAGAGCTGCAGCCCTGGGATCTCCAAGACCTCCCCTGGAAATCTGCAAGTGAAGGTGACTTTTAAAGAAGTACAGATTAGGGGTGTGACTTCACTCCCAGATCCTGTCAAAGACCCAGTTGGGCTCAGCTCCCATAAGGAGAAGCTTTGGTCCCAGCCAACACATCATCTGGAAGTCTGCAGACAAATACGTCCTGATATTGAGGATCAGATTGTGTGTTGAAGATTTCTAAGAACTCCCAAGAAGCAGATAAAGCATCATTTCAGCTCAGTTGCCTGCCAAGGAGTGACCCCCAGAGACCATGGCCAAAAGTCTGTATGCAGAGGAGACCCGCTCAGTTTGTCTGGATTAATTCACCAAGCCTGTCTCCTTGTCTTGTGGGCACATCTTCTGTTTGGATTGCATCCAAACTTGGACATCAGAAAGGGTGGGTTTGAAAATGATCTGCCCCATGTGCCGATCAATAGACGAACCTCCCAAGTTAGAATGAGAGATGAGAACACTGACCCTTCTCAAGCAGCCTGGGGCCCTCCTGGAGCATACGCTGCACGTGAGCAGTGAGCTCCAGCGGTTCCGGGAAGGTATGAGCCTGGATGTGGCCACCGCCAGCTCCTTTCTTATCGTCTCCAAGGACCTAAAGAGCATCCAGCATGCAAAGAGCCATCAGGACATGAAGGAAGATCCCTGGCCTGTGTCCTGGGTACAGCTTCTCCACTGGCCAACACTACTGGGAGGTGGACATGGGAGAGGTGAAGGAGTGGTCTCTAGGTGTCTGCAAAGAATCGGTTCACAGAAAGCAGAGCGATTTCTCCTCTGAGCATGGCTTCTGGATCATCAGCATGAAGGCAGGAGCAATCTGTGCCAATTCCATCCCAGAAAGCAGGATTCCTGCATGCCCTGGACTTGCGCATGTGGGAATTTTCCTGGATGTTGAGGTGGAAGAAATCCGGTTTTTTGATGTTGGAAATGATGCCCTCATTTATATATACAGTCCTCTCTCCTCTCTGGGGCCTTTTCATCCGTTTCTCCTTCTTGAGCCACCAGGAGAAGATGACAGTGGTGTTCTGAGAATCTGCCCATGAGAAGTTGAGCTCTTCCTAGAAGCTTTGTAGAGAAGTCAAAGAGATCTCTGGCCTGAAAAAGGTCAGAATGATCTAGGAACAGACAATATGCTGTAGTGCAAAGATTTGTTAAATATTGTCAAGTGCATTTTTTAGCCTCTGCAGCAACAATGATATAGATTTGTCTGTGGTAATATTTTAGGCTTGTAGGTAAATAACTGAGATATTTGTGAATGTTGTGAAGCACAAGAAGGCTCGGTTTTCTAGGCTGTAAATTGGGATAATTGTATCTCTCAAATAGCTGTCATGATTAGAGACATCTCTGTAGTAACATTTTTAGCAAATAATGAATAGAGAATAGTAGGTTGGGAGTTAAATAGATACTAGATTTTGTGGATAGAAACTATCTTTTTTATCTCATGGCTTTTTTGTGTGAAATTTCTGATGATAGTCATCTATGGACAAAGATCAGATAGAACCAATGTGAGATGCTTTGAGAAGGCATAAATTTCAGAGAGAGAGAAATAAGGCCTGGGGAAAACTAAGTTTCTCATTTTTATTTTCTCTGGAACACAGTTTCTTAAGAAACAAAGAACTTTGACCAAGGCCTATTGTGAGTGGTGATTCCTATTGTAAGGAGTATTATGCTTTGCCCATTTCAACAATCGACCTGTTGTGTAGTTGTCAGTAGAGTAGGGTATATATGAAAGGCATAAAGATGCCAACAGGTTTAATGAGATAATGTCAAGTTTATAAAATACCAAAAGATTGAGAAAGTTCTGTTATCAATTATATAAAGGACGAAATGACTGTGCCAACGACTGGACCCCTGAAGGTCTGCCCAGCAAATCCAGGTTCACTTCAAAACCCAGTGCGTTTTCTGAGAGGAAAGGCCATCCCCCAGCCAGCCCAAACTTCAGACCAGTATTGCTGATTTTTGATCTATAAGAATTATTTATCAGGGGAAGCAGAAAGAGGGAGGGAGGGAGGGGGGTGGGGCCTTAGTGTGTGTCACACTTTATGGGGGCAAGACATGATTGCAAGAGGGACTTTACCTAACAATTGCAATCAGTGTAACTGGCTTATTGTACCCTCAATGAATCCCCAACAATAAAAAAAAAAGAATTATTTATCAACCATGTTAACTCATTCACGTGTATTCATCATAAATTTAAGGTTGTTTTTGGATTTATTATTAGTAGAGTTTGTATTTTCTTGCAATCAAATTTATAAAATGTCAAAAAAAAAAAAGAATTTATCCTAAGAACACACATGTATAAAGATGTCCCTCCTCAAGGGATGATGAAATAATGAATGGCTCACTCATACAAGGAGATACCGAGAGCCAGTAAAAAGAATGCAGTAGGTCTGAATTGATCTCTAAAGCACATTAAGTGAAAAGGTGCAAGATGCAGAAGAGTCTACATCGCACACTCACGTGAAAAGGAAGCTGGAATCACACCAACAAATTCGTACATACTCAAACTATTACTCAAAAGATGCAAAAGGAAACTGCTAATGATGGCTGCTTCTGAGGAGAGGGTTAGCGATCTGGAGTGGAAGTAATATAATTTTTTTATTGAGCATATTTTTATGCTATTCAAATATTCTAGTTTGACCATTTTAAGTTATAAAAAGTAATAAATCTTTCATTTGCTCTCAGATTTATGGTACTAAAAATCATCAACTTTTCATTTAAAATAACAAATTGTTTTCTTTTTAACTAAAGAATTTATTATTCTTTATACAAAGCTTCAAATTATATAGAAATGTTCCAGGAAGTAAGCTTTTAAAATTCTTTCCTGTAAAAATGTGGATGCCTAGGCTACTTAAACATAATTCTAATGGTTTAACCACAGGTTTTGAATACCCAGCACAATGGTTAGCAGAGAGTAAGCAAACACTTTAACATCCTTGTTAAATGAGATAAAGAAAAAATGAAAAACAAAACATACTCCCCAATACTAGTGTCCAAACATGAGAAATAATTTACTGGTTGTGCCAAAGGCTTGGGAAGCTTCCAGTCATCCTTTGAACCACCACAGAGCCAGACAGGCAGGTCAGAGTAGTTTCTTGATGACACACCCTTTCCCAAACAATCGTCACTTTTCTCTTTTCAATCCTAGCTTGTGGATCAGCACATTTTTTCTTCAACCTCCCATTTCTTCCCTTACATAAGGTTTATCTGGAACAAATGAAATCCAGTGCTTATAGCATAATAAGGATGTGTTAAGATGAATTGATGTTTGGGCGGTGCCTGTGGCTCAACAGAGTAGGGCGCTGGCCCCATATACCAGAGGTGGTGGGTTCAAACCCAGACCCAGCCAAAAACTGCAAAAAAAAAAAAAAATATATATATATATATGAATTAATGTTTGATAGGGTGATTAAATAAGGTAATAAATTTGCCTGTGGGTAAGAGAGTATGCAGGGAGAAAAACACAAAATCATTTTTAAAAAAATTTTTAAAAAACATTTAATAAGTATTAAGTACAGTATTTTGTGGCTTGTTGAACATACAATGTAAACTTTAGAGGCTATGATTTTATTCTGTTTTAATGCCAAAACAGAATATGGGTAATCTGACCTCATTTTGCCCCATGTTCCATTTTTTCCATCTTCTCTTCCAACAGTGAGTGCCATCTAATATCCATTAAAGCTTTAGTGTTTTCTGCAAGATACTCTTATTCCTAATTAACTATTCATATAGTAGTAAATGGTTTCTTGGCGCTTCAGAACATTTTCCAGTCCATTATCAATATCAAGTCACATTCCAAGAACCACATAACTCCAGTAAAAGATGTTCTACGTGAATGAATCAGTATGATAGATGAGACCAACATGCAACCATTAAAAAAATACAATGAAAATATATGCCCATACAGGTATCTGTACGTATCAGTAGATATGGATAGATATGCTTTTTAAAGGCAACTGTACTGTTATTAAGTCTCCTAAAATCACTAACTTGCTACAAGATAACCTAGCAGAATGAAAACATGATCGCACTTCCAAAGACGCTCACACCCTTATTAGGTTCAGGCAATAGCTAAATCCAACTTGTTTAAGTAGCAGTTCACATATATTATAGTCTTCCTAGATACTTCTGACCTGAAATAAATTCAAGATTCTCTTCCAAATCCCCTTTTGGGATTTTCAAAAGCTTTAACTAGAGCCATCTCTTCTAGTTATAAGACACATCTTCAATCCAATATCAGATTCCCTAGAATGCAGTTCTTCCACCAGAACAGCCTCGGGAAACTCCAGGAGGCAACGGAAAAAGCTAGGATTCAAGAGAGAAAAAGGAGAGGCATTTAAAAACAAGAGGGGAGACACGTGGTAACTTACTTTTGCTAATGAATCAGACTAACCACAGAATTTTTTTCTCTCAACCACAGAATTTTGATGACTCCATTATTTAATTTCTTTTTTTTTTTATTGTTGGGGATTCATTGAGGGTCCATTATTTAATTTCTATACATAGCATGTGATAAATGCCATTGTCTTCCTGAAAATTACTTTTTAAAAAATACGCAAGTACAGCCACAGGCAGCATCACTGTGGTGGAACATTTGTGCCTGAAAAGATACAGATGTGAATTTGGACGTCATTTGATCCAGAAGCATGCCTGCAAGAGCTGTTCTGAAGGGGGAGGCCTTTGCAGGGGTGGCGGGCGCATGCAGCCCTTTTGATGATAAACAGACTCAGCTCTTGGAGTATCCACATGTCCGCTATTGCTCAGAAGTCCCACTGGCCTGTGAAGAGGCCATAGTATTTTTTAAGAAAGACTACTAGGAGTCTTTTCTTAGCAATCATCACTTTGAAAGGCAAAAATTTTAAAGCTGTCCATCAACTTTAAATAGTATTATAGAAAAACACAATTCAATAAACAAGCATTTCTGAAACATTTAAAAATTGAGTAAAGATTAAGCAAGTTATAGAATTAAGCATAAAAAACACCCAAGGCATAAAATACAAACTGAGACAGAGGATGAGAAAGAACTTGCTTTATATTTGCCAACTGTTCCAAGCTCACATTTACATTTTTCTAACTAGCGCATATTACTACTGAAATTTTAAAAACAGAGATTAAAAAGCTTTTAACACTATAAATGAGATTTCTTTTAAGGAAGTCAATCATGTTAGTTTAGAAACCATCCCAGTTATTCAGAAATCAATTACTCATAAATATATTTTATGCATTCTTTCAAAATGGGCTAGAAACATCTAAGCCTTTCCACATAAGCCAGAAGAAGTGACCTGTCAATCTATTAAACTTTTAAAACACTGGCCAACTTTAGGCACATAGTCAGAAATCTTCGGCATGCTGTTTTCTGTTGTTCCTAAGTACTGAGCCTGTCGTAAGTCATATGACTAATGTCTCGTCATTTTATACCCTGTAACAGTTTGGGTCATCATGGTGATAGGATAGTGCTGGGAAATGTAACCCCAAATCAACCGTAGAACAGAAGGTAGGTGGGACAGACTTCTACATAAAAGGTTAAACAACTATCAGGACACCCTATGGAAGAGACTTCTATGCGTTAGAGATAATAATGACAACATTTATTTGGTAAAACTCCACAAACAACATGGGGAGAGTGACTGCTAATGGGTGTAGGCTTTCTTCTTAGAGTGAAGAAAATGCTGTAGAACTGGACGGGGCTGACGATTGCCCAACTACATGAATATACCAGCAAATTATACACTTTAACAGGGCGAGTTTTATGGCATGTAAATTATACCTCAACTTTTAAAAAAAAACAACCAAATAAATAAATCGGAAGGCATAAAACACTGGCTAAAACTGAGTGATGACATTCTGAAATGCACCTATGGTATTTCAGCAGTGCCACAGCTGGGCACAGGAAGTTCAACAAGGTACACAGGCCAAAGCTGACATCACAGGATTTTCAGAATTATGTTCTGTGCTTTGATTCAAAAAGAAGATATACAAAGGGGCCTCACATTCGACCTCTAAGTCTTTATTCTTCCTCTGAAAGGCTGCCTTCTGAAAAATTACCATTGGTTTTCTAAATATATCCAGACAGAAGCAGGGTAAACACACCGCAGTCCATTACTTCTTGCAGCTGCCAGGCCTTTGGCCTAACACCTCATCCTAGGGCAGGACGTGCGTGCACCCAGCACCCGCAGCTGCCTCCTCCACAGGGCTGCTTTCATATGCCCTGAGCTCTCTTGAACGCGGAAGGCTTTTAGAGAGGACATCTGTGCAGCTAGGCCCTTCTCCTTTACTTTCAGTACAATGGACAACTTTGTGGTTTCAATCGACTTCTACAGTATGGACAAATAAAAGCAAAGAACAGGAGCTCTATAAGATCACTCAGCCTATCCATGTCTAAATGTAACAACCTGCAGAGCTGACATCCCTTTCCAGGAAACATGCTTTTTAAAGCAAAAGAAAATAAAAGCAGATAATAAGGCCATCCCTAGGGCTACATCTGTAAGCCACAGCTATTAAGAGTTTACATAAAGCCTTGAGTAGCTCTGGATGTCATAAAAGGGAAAAAAACATTTTTTTTTTTTTTTTCAAAAAAACAAGGGTCTGTGACTAGGACAGAATATGAGTAGGGCTTCTGGGGTACTCATAATATTCTGTTTCTTGAGCTGGGTATTGATTACTTGAGTGTCCTGGTGACACTTCACCAAGCTATTCAATTCCAACGTATCTTTTATAAGTGTGGGTGCTTCTACACAAAGTAAAAATAAATAAATAAATAAAAAGGAAATAGAGTTACTGAGTGAAGAGCAAAGACTTCATTAGTTTCTTGACTAAAACATCAAGTTTAGAGTGAGGGTGACAAGTAACTATTTTTTTTTTTTTTTGAGACAGTCTCACTTGGTCCCCTTGGTAGAATGCCGTGGTGTCTTAGCTCACAGCAACCTCAAAGTCTTGGGTTTGAATGAACTTCTTGCCTCAGCCTCCCAAGCAGGTGGGACTACAAGTGCCTGCCACAAAGCCCAGCTATTTCTTGCTCTGGCTCAGGCTAGTCTTGAACCTGTGAGCTCAGACAATCCACCTGCCTCGGCCTCCCTTTGAACATACTGTTGACGTATTGTACAAGTTTGTGGTTCCTAAGACAAGTAACAAGTAACAGTCTGGTGCTGTACTAAAGCCTGGACTTACACTTCACCTTAAAATGGGATAATAAATTCTTACATTTCAGAGTTGTGCTGCAGGTGTGCCCTGTCAACATGCCACCTACAGCCCAGTACCTGGCAGCAAGTGGTACGACCTGAAATTGTCCCACCGAAAATTACAGAGGCTGAATCCCCTGTTCTGTCCAGAAGGAAAGGCCCTCTTCACCCACCCCGACCCACACCCTCCCTTCTTGAACTCCGTGCCATTTCCTGCCATTTCCCCATTCCTTCTCCACTTCATCCCCCCCAAAGGTGTTCTCATGAAAGCTGGACTAGACTGAAGCCATTCCGGACCCCAGCCTTCCTCACCACTGCATGCACTACTCAAGAGCTGTTCTAGAAACTCTTCTAATTGCACAGAAATCTGGCTAAGCCTGCAATTCTTTAAGTACAATTTTGAACAAAGACCCAATGGAGTCTTTTCCGGGTACAGTAGGAAGTCAAAAATATACCTGCTCTTTGCACCCTGAAGACTTCTTAAGATCAATCCCTGCTAATTTAACTTCAGGGGCTCATGAATTTTTTGCTATAATGGCATCATATTATGACAAACTATCTGCTACTAAAATTTAAACATCTAAAAATCATTCATCAGGTACTTTCTATTTGCTTGATACTGAGGGGTTCTTTGCATCCTTCATCTCAAGTTAACTCTAAAAATAGCCAACATTTACTGAATACCTGCTGTGTGCCAGGCGCCACTTTAAGTGCTTGACACAAATTAATTCATTTAATGTCATAATAACCATATGAGGTAAATACTATTATACTCCATCTCATTTTTCACATGAAGAAACTGAGGCCTAGAAAAGCTGAGACACTCAGCAAAGGGCACGTAACTAAAAGGCAGCAGAGTGAAGATCTGCGCCAGATGATTAGGGGAGAGTCCACGGCCTTCACCACTGCACCCCACTGTCCAGATCTGCAGCCAGGCGATTAGGGGAGAGTCCACAGCCTTCACCACTGCACTCCACTGCCCAGATCTGCGGCCAGACGATTAGGGGAGAGTCCACGGCCTTCACCACTGCACCCCACTGCCCAGATCTGCGGCCAGGCGATTAGGGGAGAGTCCACGGCCTTCACCACTGCACTCCACTGCCCAGATCTGTGGCCAGGCGATTAGGGGAGAGTCCACGGCCTTCACCACTGCACTCCACTGCCCATCGTCCCCACACAGAGAAACAGACACCATGCCCCAACAGAGGAGAGGGCACCGAGTTCAGAATGTGTACTTGCCTGCCCACAGCAGCAATAGAGGGGCCGGGATTCAAACTCAGGTCTACAGGGTTTCAGATCCCATGCTGTTTCTATCCCCTTCCCAGCCTCCTTGAGCCAGGGACAAAGCAGAGTTGACACCTGACCTCTCCACCATGAACCCAGAGCTGGAAGGAAGGCATTCAAGTCACATTCTGCCAACTTTCCCTCTCTTCCTCTGGCATCCAGATCTTGTGTTCAATGCCTTTTTTTTTTTTGTATGTTTAGGTAGTTGTTTTACAGCAAAAAGTAGCAAAGAACACATTGGCCTTAAGTGACTGCGACACACAGTAAAACCAGGGGAAGCACTTTGAGACTGTTGACGGTAGTAAGCAGACCAACTGAGCCCGCTTATTGTGGGTTAGTCACAAAAAAAGAGAGAGAGAGAGAAAGAAACTAGCTTTATATACCACAGTCTTTACAAACACAATCTTCACTGTCCCATCCAAAGCACTTAGTATGAATCTGGAAGGGCTTCTGGGCCCCAAAGCCTTTAAAGTTCTCAGGACAGGTAGTGGGTTGGGTGGGGCTGTCCTGGGCCCTGCAGGATGTTTACAGCGTCCATGGCCTCCACACACTGGACACCAGGAGGACAACTTTCCCCCGTGCTGTCCACAGCCGGGACAATGTGATTCATAAAACTCCTCAACCTCTCTTTGGTACATGAAAATTTTACAAATTCCTCATTTTGGCATTTTTTTAAAATGCTATTCCTTTAACTCAATAATTAATAAAAACAGCTCGGTGCCTGTAGCTCAAGTGGCTAAGGCGCCCACCACATACAACAGAGCTGGTGGGTTCAAACCCAACTCGGGCCTGCCAAACAACAATGACAACTACAACCAAAAAATAGCTGGGCGTTGTGGCAGGCACCAGCTACTTGGTAGGCTGAGGCTAGAGAATTGCTTAAGCCCAGGAGTTGGAGGTTGCTGTGAGCTGTGACGCCAGTCCACTTTCATTCCTATCTAAGGTACTCTCACACAATCATCAAGCTTTCATCTTTCTGTCATGCACCTTATCCGATGACTTTCTTCTTTGACTATAAACCAAGAATGTTTGAGCTCCAAATCTCAAGCCTACCCATCACTGCCCCTGCCCCCCAACAGCAGGTCACTTACATTTCTCACTCTTTGATGCTCACTAAATACTACACATAATTTTATTTTTCATGATGCTTTAGGGGAGAAAAATATAGATTGAACTTTTTTTTTTTCAATTGAGCTTTAGGACATATTCTTGTACTTATGTTTGAAAATTAAGGCGTGTCCAATGTCCTGTAATCTATAACACTCCTGACCACAAATAACTGAACCATCTTTTGAACAGCAGACTGAATTAAATGTGAGAATGTTACCAGCCTTCCTCTGCAGAGCCAGCCCCAATCCTCAAACTTCTGCCTTACACCAGAAACAGTTCTGTCAAACTAATGAAAACTACTTGCCTACAATAACCTTCAGAATTCCATATACATGTTTAATCTGCATCTTTCTTGGTCATTATTAAAAGGGCTTTTGGATGGACAAGTTGAAGAGGTAATGAGAAAAATAGGGAAAATAAATATGAGTGGACAGTGTAATTAAATTTCCTTACCTCCTGGGCGGCGCCTGTGGCTCAGTGGGTAGGGCGCCAGCCCCATATACTGAGGGTGGTAGGTTCAAACCCGGGCCCGGCCAGCTAAAACAGCAGGCATTGTGGCGAGCACCTGTAGTCCCAGCTACTTGGGAGGCTGAGGCAAGAGAATCACTTAAGCCCAAGTGTTGGAGGTTGCTATGAGCTGTGATGCCACAGGACTCTACTGAGGGCAACAGAGTGAGACTCTGTCTCAAAAATAAATAAATAAATAAATAAATAAATTTCCTTATCTCCTTAATGCCATTTTCATACACTTGAAATATTTACCACAGATAATTGGCAATGCTAGATACGGGTGTCAACAGAACAACCCCTGGGTGAACACCATACCAAACCAGGCCTGTTGCCGCACAGCATAAAACAATGGGGTCCAGGGAAGAGGGCAGCTTTTGGAATCAGACAGACATGGGAAACATTTTAATCCTGGGTCTGCCACATGGCACTTATATTATCCTAGACACACAGAAACTGAGCTGCAGTTTCCCCAACTGTAAAATGGGGGTAACAACAGCTGCTTCACAGGGCCATGAGGAATCTGAGAGAGAACACTGTGGATGCTGAACAGTCAGAATAAGCAGAGTCCTGCAGTCTCCACCAGACACGTCAGGTGAGTGATGCAGAACGCAATCATGCGGCCTGGTGTGGCCTTTCGTTCCTGGGCACCTCTGTCACCAGAATGCAAGCCCTTGGAGCAGTGCCGGGTACATCCCAGGAACTTAACAGACATGAAACTCAAGGAAAAACTGGCTGGAGAGGAAAGTACCTTAAAAAAGAACAGCAACACAAAATGTCTGATTTCATATAACAGACAGTAAATTCAAAGGAGATGACTACTTAACACTGACACGATACCAAGCAAGTCTTCATGGAAAAGCTGGAAATGGAGGGGAATGTGAAATAAGGATTAGACATGGCTATGGAAAGAGAAATGAGAAGTCTCCCACAGCAGAGGTCCCCAACCTCTTTGACACCAGGGACTGGTTTCACGGAAGACAATTTTTCCATGGAACGGTAATAATACAGAGCAAACTCACATCCCCACCACTTGGCCTGGTTCCTAACAGGCTGTGGACCAGAAGATTTTGGCACCAGGAATCAGTTTTACAGAAGACAATTTTTCCACAGACGAGGGAGGGGAGTGTGGCAGGTGGGGGTGGATGGGACAGGAGGTGGGGCTCAGGCGGTGACGCTGTATGGCCCAGTTCCCAACACGCCATGACCTGTTGGGTCTGCAGCCCCCAGGCTCAGGGACTCTACTCTCAAATGGTGGTACAGAGTTAACAAGGTAGCGGCAGTGGGCTTGTGTACCTATCAGGTATTCAGTGAATCACAGACCAAAAATTTTGCTCTAATGCAGCGTTTAACACCAGGTAAGCCTGAGTAAGGTAAAGTTGTCAGAGATGCTCTTAGAAGAACTCAAAACACAAATTTCACATAAATAAACAATGGAGGCTGGAATCAGAGATTTTTGAAAAAGAAACAGTGTATATTCAATCCAGCAGGTTTAAAAGATTGATCTATCAGAGACATCACTCAATGGATCAAAGAAGAAAGAGACCAGAGACAAAGTGGCAGGAAGCCACTGTCACAGTCCTAGCATGAAGTGATGACAGCTGAATTAGCACAGCGGCAGCCTGACTGTGCAGATGAGGCAGGGATGAGAGGCATTACAGAAAGTCCCAAGGCCTTGCCTAAGAGAAAAGAAAGGTACTTTTCCTCTCCAGCCAGTTTTTTCTTGAGTTTCATATCTGTTAAGCTCCTAGGAAGCACCCGGAATTGCTCCAAAAGATGAAAAAGCAAAAGATGGCATGGCAGGTTCAAGAGTGGGAGACGGAGAGAATAAGGACACCATGAGAGGGAAGACAAGTCTGGAGAGAAAATTAATCCAGGGACAAAGGAGGCGAATTTGGTTTCTGACAGTTGTCAATATGTCAGCCAGAAAGAAAATAGTAGGTCCGCACATCAAGATGTGGGTTCTCTAGAAGGGAAGGAGAGCTCTGTGCTCAGAAAGGACGGTTCAAACCCAAGAAGATACAAAGATTCTGATGCAAAGAAAGAAAATGAGACAAACTCCTCAACCACAACCCTTCTGGAAACCCACGTTTGTGAAGGAAGTTAAGCCCTCACAGTCAAAGAAGGAGCAGAAAAAACATAAGGCCAAGGAGGTGAGCTCAGGAAGAGAGGAGGTCAAGACAGTCAGGGCCTACAGAAAAATCAAATAAGATGAGGGCTGAAAACAGGCCTTCACGTATGGCAATTTATGAGGTCCTGGGAGACTTACAAAAACTCAGATTCATAAAAGTATCAAATGGCAAAAGGAAATGAGCTCAGCTGAGAGAAAGCAGAACAGTGCATGCAGACTGCGCTTCCCAAACACTTTTGTAAGGGGAGTGTGATGCAAATTTCTAACCTAGAGTACAAGATAACAAGGCTTTAATAAATCAAAAGAATCCAATAATACAAATTACCTTTCATGGTCACAAGCTCTGATTGTTCGCGTCCACCCTCCTTGTTTCACCTGAGTCCTTGGTTACCTGACACAACCTCTCAACGCTTCTTATTTCTAGGCTGTGCTCCTGGAACTCTCCCCTTCAGTGAGAGGACCGTGTCCAATCACTCCTTTGCTTTTCACCGCTTTTTCTCCCTTTTCACTCACATTATAGAGGGAAGGACAAAAGTCAGATTTTACAAGATAAACATGATTTGACAACCATTCCTATGTCTTCAAAACAGGGCTGTTGTCCAAAAAAAAAAAAAAAGAAGAAGAAGAAAACGTGCTCAATATAACTATTAGAAAAAATGCAAACCAAACATAACTAACTTCATTAGAAAAATGCAAACTAAAACTATACTAAGATACCACATCACACATCCTAGAAGGGCTAAAATTAAAAAGGTTGGTGAGGACCTGGAGCAACTAGAGCTCTCACATACGTGATGAAAATGTACTCTCTAATAACTGAGAGCTAATCGATGGGCACACACAGGCACAAGGAGATGTAATAGTCACTGGAAATCAAGAAGAGGAGGGAGGGGGAAGGAGAGGGCTAAAAACCTTCCTATGGGGTACAAGGAACACTATTCGGGCGATGGGCACACTGAAGTGCCAACTTAAACATTATAAAATGTATCCACACATAAGAAACATTTGTACCCCCTTATTATTATTTTTTAGGTTACAATGTTTGCATTTTTTTTAATTGTTTGGGATTCATTGAGGGTACAAAGATTAGGCTACACTGATTGCAGTTATTAGGTAACGTCCCTCTTGTAATTGTGTCCCACCCCACCCCCAAGAGGTGTGCCATACACCGTAACTCCCATCCCCCTCTCTCCCTCCCTCTCGTCAATCCCTGATTCCCCTACCCCCTCCCCTTGTAGTAGATCATCTATGGCCTTCATGTTAGAATTCAGTACATTGGATTCTTGCTTCTCCATTCTTGTGATGCTTTATTAAGAAGAGTGAGTTCCACCTCCATCCAGGTTAATACAAAAGATGTAAAGCCCCCATCTTCTTTAATGGCTGAATGGTATTCCGTTATATCCCCCTTATTATTTTGAAATTTGACAAACTAGAATTGGATACCTGCATAGAATACAGTTTTTTTAAAGAAAAGAAAATGTAAAATAGTATAACCACTTGGAAAAACAGTTTGGCAGTTTCTTATAAAGTTAACATAGACCTATCAGGCAGCCCAGTCATTCTTCTCGAAAGCACACACCCCTACAAAGACTTGTTTTTAAAAAGAATAGTTGGAGCAAATGGCAAAATCTGATTATTAACTGCTCACTAGACAATATTTTCTCAGTGCTAACATTTTTTTAAATGAAGAAAGTAGGTGTCCTTCTCCAGGTAAGATAAAGCCACCATGGAAGCCGGGAAGGGGTTGGGGCTAGGGTTTCTCTTGGTAAAGCTAGAACCTCATTTGGGTCCTCTCCCTGTTAGCCTATATTTGAGAGGAAAAAATAAAACTAGCTGTCCTTCACAAAAGAATTCTCTCTTGAGCAAGATTTCCAAAGTACACGCCTGCCTGTACTCTTTCATGTCTAAATCTGTTTGCATTACATAATCCTTTAGGGATAAACAATTTCTGTCCCTATGAAGTCCCATGAAGCAGAGCAGGCCCTGTGGCTCTAATGCAAAGACATAAGTAGCCTTTCCGGCCACCGTCAAGGTCCCAGTACTTTACCCCTGTGATTTTTTTTCAGCAGCAGACGCTTGGACCCCCTAGATGCTAAAAATAAGAACTGCATTTCCAACAGTTATTTGCTCCTTTGTGAGTCTCTTGGACAAACCCAGGACCAGACATTTACTCAAACAGGTTAGGCCTGGTGCTCAGAAGGCTTGTAAGGAAAATAGAGAGAAGGTCAGGATCCCCAACTGGTCTCTCTTCTGAAATAGCTGAAAGATAAAACCCCCGGGGCTCAAGCCACAGGCAAGAAATGACAGCAAATATAAATTTTTCTACGTCTTAAAGAACATAAATTACCAGGCTGAAGGCCCATTTCTACTCTCCCATCTGGTGTCAAAACTATGACTGGCACTTAGATTAAAAATAAAGCATTCAATATGGCATTATAATTATCTTCCTAAAATTGACTATAAAAAAATAATCAGGATAAATCAATCTTACTCCTAACTCAAAAAGTCACATGTTTATTCTGCTTTGTATATTTAAAACTTCCAGAGACTAAATTTTCTCAAAGTGATCACACATAGAAATATATCTTGGCCAAGCACAGTGGCTCATACTTGTAATCTTGGCACTTTGGGAAACTGAGGTAGGAGAATTATTTTAGGCCAGGAGTTCAAGACCAGCCTGAGCAACACAACAAGAACTTGTCGCTTAAAAAAAGTAGAAAAAAATTAGTTGGGCATGGTGACATATGTCTGTTAGCCCCAGGTACTCAGGAGGCTAAAGCAGAAGGATCATTTGAGCCCGGGTGTTTGAGGCTGCTGTGAGCTATGATGATACTGCTGCATTCCAGCCTGGGCAACAGAGCAGTACCCTGCCCAAGGGAAGGCAAAAGAGGGAGACGAAGTTCCTGTAAATTGCCTGAAAATCTCAAAATATTGCTCAACTACTGATTCTATTATCTTACAGAAGGCACAGTGAAATGTTACCATTCACAAATTTACACAAATTCAAAATGCCCTTTTCATATCATTTGAAATGCTATAAAACTATATTTTGTTTGATTATACTTTACCCTTTAAATAGACTTTAACTTTAGATATTATACACTTACAATACATATTATAAACCTTAACTTTAGGTATTATACACTTATAACCACATACTACTCTACAGAGTAAGATGTAAAAAATCACATGTACTGTTTTTTATGAGCAATCTGAGGGATCTTGCAAGAAAAATTTTGACCAGACATGATTTTGTCTTTTATAACAACTTAGGACCTATCCCATTCTATATGAGACTCTCCTGTAAGCAGCCAAAGTTTTCTTACAGGATAGGTAGTAGAAATTAGGGCAAGGATTTAAACACAAAAAAAAACCTAGAAACAATAAGGACAACCTTCACCAAAAGTGGCAGAAATGCCAGGGCAAGCTGGCCCCCGAGCTCCAGTCCAGACCAGTCTCTCCTGCTGGGTCCTCTCAGCTTGCAGGGCCAGTGCCCTGTACCGTCCGTCACCTGCTATTTAGACTAATGTTTCCTAAGTCGGTTCCCTGAGATAAAACCACTGGGAATAATTTTTCTCAAAGGAAAAAAAGACAGTGTTCAGTCTCCCCTTCATGTAAGCAATGCACGCTGGTTTTCAGCACCACATATACATTAAGATCTAGACCATTCTTGTGATTATTAAGTCTGCATTACTGTACCTTTAATGTCCTTTCTTCTTTGGCTCTTACTTTTCCACTGGTTTTCCTCTTTCATCATACCTATAAAGACTCTTTACCCCATTGCCCACAAACTGAAGACATTTCACACCCTCCTTATCTCAAACTTTTTAACAATCTCAAAAACACCCACTATCATCAGTAGTACAGAACCTTGCTCTGTTACTTCTAGTTAATGGAATGAGGCAGCAAGCAAAAATAAGACAAATAACTATACAGAAAGTCAGAAATAAAACTACATTTTTGGAAAGCAAAATGACTGCATATTGTAAATCAAGACAAAAAAAAAAGTCTAGAAAGAGAATGAGAGAATGAATCACCAGAGAAGTTACCAACGCCAAATAGAAAGTTTGGTCAGTAAGCACGTTTATAAACTGGCAATAATAAGACAAGATAACATAATGAAAAGACGACCTCATTGTAATCAATTTACAGCACAGCATCAGGATGAGTTCTCCATCCTCGCACACAGAATTGACTCCAAGTGCATTTGTTTGGCCTACAAAAAAAAAAAAAATCTTTGCCACTCTTGCTTCCTAGGAATCCCTTCCTTAGCCTGGAGTACATTAGCATATTTTACAAGAAAACAACAAAACTTAACAATATACAATAATTAAGGGACAAAAATCCTAATAGATGCAACCAACAATTCTGTGTCATTGTCTAAAACAGAAGACAGTAAAATAGAAATGGACAGCCAACAGAACCCCAGGATGTTTCCATGTTTATCAGCAGCATTAACTGCACTAAACATTAGATTTTTTAAAACTTACCTTGTTGTTCTCCAAACACTCAGACCCCTTGTCTTGCTAGTTCACACAGAACAAAGAGAAAACCTGAGTTAGAACACTACTTACTCATACTTTCTTATTGAGACGTTAAAATACCAATCTCAGCTCCCAGGCAAAACCATCCCTAACCCAATCCAAAAATAAGATGGTTTACCCTTTCCTAAAGCCTCTAAATTTGAATTCCCCCATGTCAGTGTTAAACACTTCACAGCAACATTCTCCGACTAGGTTGCTAAAGTGCAGAACAAGGAATGTTCCAGGCCACTTTGTCTAAACCTGCTCCCCACCTGTGTGGCCCACCTAACAGCCATCCCCACCTCCCTTTCTCCTCGCCAACAGAGCACTAGCCTTACTCATCTTTCTAGGCTGCCATGTCCTGCAGAGGAGCTGGGGCTCCTCCCCAGTCCTGGGGTGAATGACGATGGGTCAGGGTTAATCGTGCTGATCATATCCCTATTCCTGCAGCCAAGTCACTGGTGTAGGCATGGACACAGAACACAACACAACTCCAGCCTACAGCGAGGAATACTTTCTAGAAAGGTTTCCCTAGGGCTTAAAGAACGCAGGACGGACAGAGCTGCTTTTCTATGTCTCTGGATGTAGTTACACAAAGATGGCTACAGCGGTTTGAAGTATTGCAGCCCCCAACCACAAGAGGGAAAAAAAAGGGATATTCTGAGACACTGAACGAGAGCCATAAAGTCGCAGAGCTGCTAGACCAAAATCCATTTCTGGGCCTTCTGTGATGTGGGGCTCATAACTGTCCCTGGTGTCCAAGCTGCTTCCACTTGAGTTTCCTGTCACTTGCTGCCAAAATATTCTAGATAACGCAGCACGTAGGTGTGCACCCGCAGCTTAAGCCTCTGACAGTGGACGTTAAAGGCAAAACCACCCAACAGGGAGAGGACATCTCCCTCGCTGGCTCTATTGATCTATGATGCTCTCTGAAGTGCAACTATTGATCATCCGGAAGTTATTCTGTCTTTGGTAGAAATTACACTGTATCTCCTTTTTTTGACATGAGTGCTTCTCCTACAAATATGATGTAATTATGTAATGTGGGGAAGAGGAAAGAAAATTTTAATTATAGTGGTTTTACTGACTTAAAATTGGTAACTACCTAATCTTAATTTATCTCTAATTTACCTCCTCTGTTGAGGACTGGGAACAATGGGCTTAGGGACCGCATGCACATATAAAGTTGAATTTCTTGATAGAAAAGATTATAAGCAAACAAAAAAAAATTCTCTATGGATGATGTGGAATCTCCTTGATGAAAATCTTTAAAAATAGATATTTCATGTAGCTGCAAAGCTAAGACACTATATTTGGATTATGTGACAATTCAAAAATCCCTGCCAGACCGATCCAAGGAGGAAATATATCTTCTTCTTTTTTTTTTTTTTATTAAATCATAGCTGTGCACATTAGTATGATCATGGGGCACCATACACTTGGTTCATAGACCATTTGACACATTTTCATCACACTACTTAACATAGCTTTCGTGGCATTTTCTTAGTTATTTTGCTAAGACCTTTACATTCCACATTCACTAGGATTCACATATACCCTTGTAAGATGCACCGCAGGTGTAATCCCATTAATCCCCCTCCCTCCACGTCCCTCCCTCCTCCTTCCCCCCTCCCCCCCCTTTCCCCTTCTCCCTATCCTTAGGTTGTAACTGGGTTATAGCTTTCATGTGAAGCTCCTACATTATATCTTCTTCTTTCTAAACAGAAATTTAGAAAAACATTTAAGTGCTAAACTAAAAGCACAAACTCCTTAATCCCAAACTCTGGAACACTCATATTTACCATATACCTGTGCAAATCAGTTGTTATGGAAAATTAAATTCATTCCAGCGAAGAGATAAACAGTTTTTTGGCTGGGGCTGGGTTTGAACCCACGATCCTCAGTATATGGGGCCGGCACCCTACCGACTGAACCACAGGCACCTCCCTTAGCAAAGAGGTAAACAGTAGGATCAACTACTACGTCTCAGTTTCCAAAAAATCCTCACGCGGTCATCAAGAGACTGCCCAGAAAATGTCCAGTGACCAATTTAAGTCGAAGTTATTTAATTGAAAAGATAAATGAAAATAGTATAAACGTAAAAAGTTTCTGCCCTATAACAATTACATAACTAAGAGAATATAAATTTTTATTTTATTTATTTTTTTTTATTGTTGGGGATTCATTGATGGTACAATAAGCCAGGTTACACTGATTGCAATTGTTAGGTAAAGTCCCTCTTGCAATCATGTCTTGCCCCCATAAAGTGTGGCACACACCAAGGCCTCACCCCCCTCCCTCCCTCCCTCTTTCTGCCCCCCCCATAACCTTAATTGTCATTAATTGTCCTCATGTCAAAATTGAGTACATAGGATTCATACTTCTCCATTCTTGTGATGCTTTACTAAGAATAATGTCTTCCACTTCCATTCAGGTTAATACGAAGGATGTAAAGTCTCCATTTTCTTTTTTTTTTAACACGTTAATGTTATTTTATTTTTTTTTGACAATTTTTTTTTTTTTTTATAGTTGGGGATTCATTGAGGGTACAATAAGCCAGGTTACACTGATTGCAATTGTTAGGTAAAGTCCCTCTTGCAATCATGTCTTGCCCCCATAAAGTGTGACACACACCAAGGCCACACCCCCCTCCCTCCGTCCCTCTTTCTGCTTCCCACCCATAATCTTAATTGTCATTAATTGTCCTCATATCAAAATTGAGTACATAGGATTCATGCTTCCCCATTCTTGTGATGCTTTACTAAGAATAATGTCTTCCACGTCCATCCAGGTTAATACGAATGATGTAAAGTCTCCATTTTTTTTAATGGCTGAATAGTATTCCATGGTATACATATACCACAGCTTGTTAATCCATTCCTGGGTTGGTGGGCATTTAGGCTGTTTCCACATTTTGGCAATTGTAAATTGAGCTGCAATGAACAGTCTAATACAACTGTCCTTATGATAAAAGGATTGTCTTCCTTCTGGGTAGGAGCCCAGTAATGGGATTGCAGGATCAAATGGGAGATCTAGCTTGAGTGCTTTGAGGTTTCTCCATACTTCCTTCCAGAAAGGTTGTACTAGTTTGCAGTCCCACCAGCAGTGTAAAAGTGTTCCCTTCTCTCCACATCCACGCCAGCACCTGCGGTTTTGAGATTTTGTGATGTGGGCCATTCTTACTGTGGTTTGATGACATCTCAGGGTTGTTCTGATTTGCATTTCTCTAATATATAGAGATGATAAACATTTTTTCATGTGTTTGTTAGCCATTCGTCTGTCATCTTTAGAGAAGGTTCTATTCATGTCTCTTGCCCATTGATATATGGGATTGTTGGCTTTTTTCATGTGGATTAATTTGAGTTCTCTATAGATCCTAGTTATCAAGCTTTTGTCTGATTAAAAATATGCAAATATCCTATCCCATTGTATAGGTTGTCTCTTTGCTTTGGTTATTGTCTCCTTAGCTGTACAGAAGCTTTTCACTTTAATGAAGTCTCATTTGTTTATTTTTGTTGTTGTTGCAATTGCCATAGCAGTCTTCTTCATGAAGTCTTTCCCCAGGCCAATATCTTCCAGTGTATTTCCTATGCTTTCTTGGAGGATTTTTATTGTTTCATGCCTTAAATTTAAGTCCTTTATCCATCTTGAATCAATTTTTGTGAGTGGGGAAAGGTGTGGGTCCAGCTTCAGTCTTTTACATGTAGACATCCAGTTCTCCCAACACCATTTATTGAATAGGGAGTCTTTCCCCCAAGGTATGTTCTTGTTTGGTTTATCCAAGATTAGGTGGTTGTAAGATGTTAGTTTCATTTCTTGGTTTTCAATTCGATTCCAAGTGTCTATGTCTCTGTTTTTTGTGCCAGTACCATGCTGTCTTGAGCACTATGGCTTTGTAGTACAGACTAAAATCTGGTATGCTGATGCCCCCAGCTTTATTTTTATTACTAAGAATTGCCTTAGCTATATGGGGTTTTTTCCGGTTCCATACAAAACGCAGAATCATTTTCTCTAAATCTTGAAAGTACGATGTTGGTATTTTGATAGGAATGGCATTGAATAGGTAGATTGCTTTGGGAAGTATAGACATTTTAACAATGTTGATTCTTCCCATCCATGAGCATGGTATTTCCTCCATTTGTTAATATCCTCTGCTATTTCCTTTCTGAGGATTTCATAGTTTTCTTTATAGAGGTCCTTCACCTCTTTCGTTAGGTATATTCCTAGGTATTTCATTTTCTTTGAAACTATGAAGAGAGTTGTGTCCTTAATTAGCTTCTCATCTTGACTGTTATTGGTGTATACAAAGGCTACTGACTTGTGGACATTGATTTTATATCCTGAATCATTACTGTATTGTTTGATGACTTCTAGGAGTCTCGTGGTTGAGTCTTTGGGGTTCTCTAAGTATAAGATCATGTTGTCAGCAAAGAGGGAAGTTTGACCTCCTCTGCTCCCATTTGGATTCCCTTTATTTCCTTGTCTTGCCTAATTGTATTGGCTAGAACTTCCAGCACTATGTTGAATGGTAAAGGTGACAGAGGACACCCTTGTCTGGTTCCAGTTCTAAGAGGAAAAGCTTTCAGTTTTACTCCATTCAGTACAATATTGGCTGTGGGTTTGTCATAGATAGCTTCAATCAGTTTTAGAAATGTGCCACCTATGCCTATACTCTTCAGTGTTCTAATTAGAAAAGGATGCTGGATTTTATCAAATGCTTTTTCTGCATCTATTGAGAGGATGTAATCTTTATTTTTGCCTCTGTTAATATGGTGGATAATGTTTATGGACTTGCGTATATTAAACCAGCTTTGCATCCCTGGGATGAAGCCTACTTGATCATGATGAATGACTTTTTTGATGATAAGCTGCAATCTATTGGCTAGGATTTTGTTGAGAATTTTTGCATATATATGCATGAGTGAGATTGGTCTGAAATTCTCCTTTTTGTTTGGGTCTTTTCCTGGTTTTGGTATCAGGTTGATGTTTGCTTCATAGAATGTGTTGGGGAAGATTCCTTCTTCCTCAAATTTTTGGAATAATTTCTGCAGTACAGGAATAAGCTCTTCCTTGAAGGTTTGATAGAATTCTGGAGTGAAGCCATCTGGACCAGGGCATTTTTTGGTTGGAAGATTTTTTATTGTTTCTTTGATCTCAGTGCTTGAAATTGGTCTGTTCAGGAGCTCTATTTCTTCCTGGCTGAGTCTAGGGAGAGGGTGTGATTCCAAATATTGATCCATTTCCTTCACATTGTCAAATTTCTGAGCATAGAGTTTCTGGTAGTATTCAGAGATGATCTCTTGTATCTCTCTTGGATCAGTTATTATTTCCCCTTTATCATTTCTGATTGAGGTTACTAGAGATTTTACTTTTCTATTCCTCGTTAGTCTGGCCAATGGTTTATCTATTTTATTTATTTTTTCAAAAAACCAACTCCTTGTTTCATTAATTTTCTGAATGATTCTTTTGTTTTCAATTTCATTGATCTCTGATTTGATTTTCGATATTTCTTTTCTTCTACTGAGTTTAGGCTTAGATTGTTCTTCTTTTTCCAATTCCATAAGATCTCTTGTGAGATTGTTGATGTGCTCTCTTTCTGTTTCTCAAATGTAGGCATCTAAAGCGATGAATTTTCCTCTGAAAACTGCTTTTGCAGTATCCCACAGGTTTTGGTAGCTTGTGTCTTCATTGTTGTTATGCTCAAGGAAGTTAATGATTTCCTGTTTTATTTCTTCCTGCACCCATCTGTTATTCAACAGAAGATTGTTTAATTTCCATGCCTTTGGGTGGGGTCGAGCGTTTTTGTTAGAGTTGAGTTCCATCTTTAGCGCTTTCTGGTCTGAGAAAATACAAGGTAAAATTTCAATTCTTTTGAGTCTGTTGATATTTGTTTTGTGTCCCAGGATATGATCAATTTTGGAGAATATTCCATGGGGTGATGAGAAGAATGTATATTCTTTATCTTTGGGGTGGAGTGTTCTATATGCATCTATCAAGCACAGTTGTTCTAGGGTCTCATTTAAATCTCTTGTATCTTTGTTTAATTTCTGTTTAGAGGATCTGTCCAGCTCTGTAAGAGGAGTGTTAAAGTCCCCTGTTATGATGGTATTATCAGATATCATATTGCTTAGACTGAGTAAGGTCTGTTTCAAGAATCTGGGAGCATTTCAATTGGGTGCATAAATATTTAGAATTGAAATGTATTCTTGTTGTATTTTTCCCTTGACCAATATAAAGTGACCATCTTTGTCTTTTTTGACTTTAGTTGCTTTAAATCCACATGTATCTGAAAATAAGATTGCAACTCCTCTTTTCTTCTGAATTCCATTTGCCTGAAAAATCGTCTTCCAACCCTTGACTTGGAGCTTTAATTTGTCTTTTGAAGCCAGGTGTGTTTCTTGAAGACAGCAGATGGGTGGTTCCCTTGACGTCAGCAGCTCTTTGCTAACCTGATCAGACACAGTACCCTACCTCCACCAAGTAGAGAGGAAAGACAAAAATGCTATAAATCAAACCAAAACAAGCAAACAGAAAACTTTATGGGATAAAATTGGGTGAAAAACCAAATAATAGCAGTAGAAACACTAGCCAAAATGAAGTTCTAATTATTGAAAAAGGCAGCAATGGGAAATTATAATTAAACTAGAAAAATTGAGAAAGAAAAAGGATCTGTATGGAAAAGGTTGAAATTAAAAAGCAAAACAACATCAACAACATCAAAATAAACAAAAAAAAAACAACCAAACCAAAAAAAAAAAAAAAAAACACAACCAAAAACAAACCAGTATGTATGTTATTGAATATTATCTGGGCAACATGTGGTCTTCTGGGTTATGAGATGTTAATCAAAGTTCTGATACGACTGGAGGCTGCTGATTTCTCAAACCCCAGCAGGTAGACACCCTAAATCTCTCTTCAGCCCACCTAAAAGGCACTTTGAACTTGTAAACGTACTGAGCAGAAGCTTTCCCAGGAAAGTGCTTATCGCTGGAATCACTGCTGAAGTGGCTATCCACTTACCCAGTGTGCCAAAACCAGTCTCACTCTGCCCCTGAGGGTTAGGGCTATAAGGCAGCTCAGACCCCACCCTTAGGCTACTTGGTCACTGGGTTACCAGCTCCCACCTGATTCTAGCTCTGCGAACCTGAGGGTGGAGCTTGCCAGGGAAGATTGCTCACAATGGCTCCCTGTGACCCACAGTCAAACACCATTAGCTCCGTCTGGCTCAGCGGCTCAGACTGGGGCCCTAGACAACGGCCAAAGTTCTCCACACTCCCGCTCAGGCTCTCCCCAAGGCAGTTCAACTGAGTGCCAAGTCCAAAGACAACAAAACAGTTCACGGGTAAGGCCTTTCCAGTTTGCAGTCTCGCTGCTACTGAACTTACAGTTGCCGGCGGGTTTAGACTGATTGAACACACGCGACCACTTGCCATTTTTCCACTGTTTTAGTCCTCCTCTTGGGGTCCAGAAGTCTCTCGCTGACTCCCTGTATCCTCACAGGGGTGATGATAGGCAGATCCCACTAGCCAGAGATGCCTGGAGTCCTATCTCCCCAGACTCACAGTGCCCAGATGCAAGGAAGCTGTTACTCCGAGAATAAAATTTTTTAAAACCAACATTTTTTAGATTTAAAACTTTGCTGAGCAGAACAGCGCCCAATAGAAACTCTATTAAAAATACGACTTGAAATATTTAATATTTACCTCTACAGCACATTAAATTCCCACTCACATTTATAATGACCAAAACTTAGAATAGTAATACTGAAAAGCAAATGCAAGTAACTGTTCACTTCCCCAGAGAAGTTACGTGGCTTGCTGACATGATGTGCAACACGTAACTGGCCTTTGATTCAGCAACTACAACATCTAACTCACTCGTCAGCTACTCACACAAGAGCAGTAAACGGAGGGCAGAAAGGATGAACGATGCAGTAGAAAGATGTGACTCTCAGAAGGACAGCCTTTCACTTTTATACAAACTAGAAAAGTTTCTAAGTTACTGCGGACCCCCAGATGCCTAGTTTAGGGAGCAGACAGTCCTTCTGCAAGCATTAGGAAATAGGTGTCTCTGCCTGGCGTCTCTGCACAGTGTACACTTTGCACTATTGTAGGCAATGGCCCCAAACACGGTCAGCAGTAAGAGACCCAGCAACAGACAGGAACTCCCCGGGTTCTAGGAATGGACAAAAAGTAGGATAAGTCTCATTCTGAATAGATTAAACTACCAAAGCTCTTCCTCATTCTAGAAAAGTTGGGGGCATCTAAGATTCCATTAAATTAAGCCCTATTCTCAAGAAAGGGGGGGGGAGAGAAAGAAGAACAAATATCTCCAGAGAGATCAAATGATCAAGTCTTGTAGATTTGTTTTTCAGAAATATTATATCTTCACGTTTTAAGCACGGCTTTTCATAGCACAGACTTCAACTTTATGGAAAGGGTATCAGTTCATCAGTATGTGTGAATATTTACTAAAAATGCTTTGGACTCTTTGAAGGAGCCCCTAGAACTATAAAAGAAAGCCAGAAAAGGGATTATCATTCCATTAACTATTATTAAAAGAATAGCTTTCATTATGTAATCTGTCTCTTTGAAGACTTATATAGAAACAGACTATAACTAGCCATTACCAAAGCTTAGCTTGACTTAAGGTTGACTAAGAAAATAATATATTAAGTAGGCTTCCTGAATGGAAATATAGAACAAGTATCTACTCAAACTAAGTATACCAACTGGATAGTACAAACAAATGAGAAAATGGTATTTTGTTATTTAAAATGAACCATTACATATGTAAATGGAAATCATTTTGGTCATCAAAAAGAAATGAAAGCTGTCAGCACTTCAATACACAGAGAAACTATGCAAACACATGCATATCCCTATATATTTATCCTAAAGCCAAGCCTTTGGTACATTAAAATAAAACATAAATCATTTTTGTTTATTGTGATAGGCTATGCCAATGCTACTTAACTTCTATGCAGGCTTTTCATAAGCTAAAAGGCAAAAATGTTAGAGATTCTTCTCTACAGTGGAACAGAGACTCTTCCAGCAGAGTTGGGGCGGGGGTAGATGAGAATGGCTGTTTGAATGTGAGGCACCCCCTGCTCTGACTTCTGACTTCCCAGGTAGTTACAAGATCTACCTACAATGGTTTGTAGCGTAGTTTCTAGGAAACCAACACGTGTCACAGAGTCATACTGTCAGTCAGACAAGAAGCCTAAATTCCTGCCAAGCAAAATGAAAAGACCAGGCAGTGTCCGGGTAACAATCCTATCAGCACTTTGTTGCCCAAATTAGGTGATTTGTGGCACTTCCAAAAACACTGACAGATAGCAGTAAGTGTGAATCCCAGTTTCAAATTCTAACTTCATCATTTATCAGCTGTGTGAGACCCAGGGCAAATTACGGTTTTTTTCAGATGCGACATGAAGTTAGGTTGGCCCACCTAACAATATATACCCAATAAATGTGAGGCATTATTATTATTATTTTTTTTTTTTGCAGTTTTTGGCCAGGACTGGGTTTGAACCCACCACCTCCGGCATATGGGGCCGGCGCCCTACTTCTTTGAGCCACAGGTGCCAGCTGGCAGTATTATTATTATTTTTATTACCACCAATAATGGTAGTATCTTTATTTCTTCTTTGATCCAGAATCCCTACTTCGGGAAATCTACCTTGGAAAAATAATCCACACACAAAAATATTTATTACAATGTTATTTACAATGATGAAAAGTTAGAGGAATCTAAATGTATGCCAATCAGGAGTTAGTTGGATAATCTACAAATATCCATTCAATAAATTTATTACTCTATCACTAAAAAGTACATTAGAAATGAAAAAATAAAAAATTAAACAAAATATAAAGAATTATGTAGCAAAATGATAGAATGTTTATAGGATTATATAAAGTAAAAATAACAAGATGTAAAGCTATATATGTACCATTATAACTATGTACAATTATATCTGAAATGTATATTTTAAAAGCTCATCAAGTAACACACCAGAATTGTTAACAGTGGATGTGACAGGGTAATGAGATGTGGAGTGAATGTGTTCTCTTTTCTATCGTGTAGTTATATTATTTTTATAATTTTAAATTAATTTATTTTTAAGTATTTAACTTGCACTTATTTGATATTCAATAAGTAGAATTATTTAAATGGTAATAAAAAGTTATAGCAACACTGACGGCAGTCTTACTATCTCAGATGGACTCCACCCCATCCTCACCCTCTATTCCTACATCGGCCCACACCTCTGGGGTTCATCTTCCCTGCTCCGGCCCAGGCTTCCCAAATGACCCTCCCCTCTCACTATTCTATCTTGTTGGTTCAAATCAATCCTCTAAATAGATTAGAGGAACAAGATTGCAAAAGCATGGATTTTATGCCACTCCTTAGCTCAAAATACAAGGTGGTTCTCCAGAATTTATAGAACACAGCCCAGGCTCCTTGGTTTGGCTTTTGATATCAGTGCTAGCAATAGTCCCAGCCACCTTTCCCACTCTCCTTACCTGTGTACGCCCCAAACCCCAGGACAAAGCTCCTCTACTGTGGCTCCAGCATGCTGGCGTATTTTGTCATTGTAAGTCCCAAGTTGTGACTGATAATGATTCAAGTATCAAACCTTGTGAGTTATTTACTTTACAAAGCTAAGCTAGAAAAAAAATCAGGTTTATTTCTATAATATCTTCCCACTTACCAGCATTAAAAATGTGGATGGAATTTCTGCTGGAACATTGAGATTCCCCATAATTCTGGGTCTCCTATGAAGGCATGTTACACATAGAATCTCGACCACATGAATCACACTAGAAAGAGATACTCCAAACCAGAGCTCATCAAAGGGCAGCCTCACTGAAGTATCCTTCGCTGCAGAGGGAACAAGCAACCTTCTTGTTGCAAGGAAGGAACAAACAACCCCAAATTAGAGCTGACAAATTTTAAATGCCACTTTTTTGGTCACAAAAAGCAAGAGGAAAGGGTCTCAGGGACTCAAGAGGCAACTAGAAACTACTAGAGAAAGCTTTTTAGAATCATTCTACTCCATCAAGATGAAGACAGCTTCTTGGCAAGTTAAAGACTAAAAATTTCATTTCATGGATTTTCCAACTACATTGCTGATGTGAAGTTTCTTTATCAAATAAATATATATAACTTTTGAAAATAGTTAATATTTCCAACATTCTGTTGGGCTTAAGAAAAAAACAGTTAATCTAAAAACACTTTTTTTTCTTTTTTTTTTTTGAGACAGAGCCTCACACTGTCACCCTGGGTAGAGTGCTGTAGCATCACAGCTCACACAACAACCTCCAACTCCTGGGCTCAAGTGATTCTCCTGCCTCAGCCTCCCAAGTAGCTGAGACTATAGGCGTGTGCCGCAATGCCCAGCTATTGTTTGATTGTAGTTGTCATTGTTGTTTGGCAGGCCCGGGCTGGGTTCAAACCCGTGGGCTCTGGTGTATGTGGCTGGAGCCTTAGCCACTTGAGCTACAAGCATGGAGCCTAAAGACAATTCTTAAAGATATCAAAACACAGAGGGTACTTGAACATGGAAAAAAAAATAATGAATGGGCTTCTGGCATGACTGCCATTGGGGAAAGTGGCACCTGACAACTGTGACCGCTGGCCAGCCCTCCACCAGCACCTGCATTTTCCTCCTCCACACTACGTCCGTATTTTTTCTTTAACCTGTAATGTCCTCTTCCCCTCCTCCCTCCACCTAATGTCTGTCTACTGAAATGCTAGGTTATAATCAAACATCAGTTCCTCTTCAAAATTCTCCAAATTCCTTCTGTCAGATCAACACACACTTGTAGGCAGTGTGCACCTTGTAGCTCTGCTATTTTTACAAAGCTCATCTCTTTAAGTAGATAGAATGTTCCCTGAGGGCACAGAATGCGCTGATTTGTGTTTGAACATCACGAAGAGCGTAATACTGTTTTCCACACTGGGCAAACTATCCAGAAAATGTTGCCTTAATTCAACTGAACGTCCTGACAACCTTTTCAGAAGACACACCAGCGTCAGCAGTCAGGCTGCTGCAGTCATCTACAAAGAGGTTCCTAAGCACAGGCACAGAAGAAGGAGTTTCACCGAAAAGGAAAATTCTGCAGAAATTTTGATATGCCATTTTTAGCTAAAATAATCTGCAATTTTCTCTTAAACCATAAGGCATTTGTTCACACTAAATCCCTGGGCCTCATGTACATGATAATGTACAAGTCAAACATTTACTAACAGCAGCTGTAATGTCTAAAAAGCAGATCATTTACTGTGCCACTCATACTTTATTTACTTAGAAAAATATCTTATTTCAAAGGATCCAGTGAAACTTACATAAATACATATCACGTAAGATAAAATGACCTATCAGAAGAAAGAAAAATGGGATATAGGAAAATTGAATGTAGGAAAGATAAGCTGTCCTGGGAGTGAGGTTCGTGTACCAAAGGAATGTACTCTATGGAAGTCTGCACATTTGCTAGCGGTAGGTCAGAGTTTGGACTCTTAATACTTCTAGTAGCCAACAAATTCAGGATGACCCAGTTATATAATTAAGATAAAAACATAAAGGTGTTCAAGTACTATTTGCCCCTTTGTCCTCATTAGAATGATACTAAACAATGTAACAAATGATGTCCTCAACAACTTCCCTGCAGCTGGTTTCTCTGAGAGAACAACTTCCCCGTGTCTGGTTTCTCCAAGAGCTTTGGAAGACTTCCCCTCATACAACCTTCACAGGCAAATGGCAGCATGCAGGAAGGCAGGAAGGGGTTCAAGTACACAGTTCCGGGCAGATCTAGATTCATCAGAAGCAGATTTTATTCTATCTGGACTAAGCTGAAATCCAGAGGCATCATGCATCTACTTGTCTTTGAAATTATAAACAATTTTATGTGCATGTCCATTTTTCCAGGAGATATGCCTAGTTTCATAACATGCTCAAAGGGAAGCCATGAACCAAGAAAAGTTAAGAACCCATAATCTAAAGAATCACACTTTATATGTCTTTCAGACAACCCTCCATAAGCAGTTTCTTTTCTGAGCTGAAAAGCGCTGTCCCTCAAGACTTTTAAAGCCCCTGACAAGCACTTGAAGTATAGCTTTGCTCTGATGCAAAACATAGAACTCTAAGCTTTAACCATTGGCCAAGCTCTGTGTCACCTGTCAAGGTCTATAAGACAGTAATGACCATGAGGATATGGAGCACATAACAGTCCATTCTTCTAGGGAGGTTTCAGCCATGAACATTGATAAAGCTGCCTCAAAAGATTAGTGATATTTTTTTGACAGCATAAAAAGTAAATAAAAATAAACACAGAAACAAAAAACACCACTTTTTGCTTATGGATAAAAATTATACATAGCACAAAAGCAAGCATTTTCCTAGATAAAAAAATTATTTTTAAACTTTAAAAATAACAACCTCTGGCGTCTGTAGCACAGTGCTTACAGCACCAGCCACATACACCGACGGTGGCAGGTTCGAACCCAGCCCAGGCCAGCTAAACAGCAATGAGAACTGCAACAAAAAAATAGCTGGGCATTGTGGCAGGCACCCGTAGTCCCAACTACTTGGGAGGCTGAGACAAGAGAATCACTTATGCCCAAGAGTTTGAGGTTGCTGTGAGCTGTGACACCACGGCACTCTACCAAGGGGGAAATAGTGAGACTCTGTCTCAAAAAAAAAAACAAATAAGTAAATAAAAAAATAACAACCTCTGTACATCGATTGATATAACCTGAACTTTTCTTTTTAATCTTTTGTTTTTTTGACCTTATATAACAAAACATCACTGCCATAGCTTTAGACGTACACATACACAGTCAACCATCCACCAATGGTATTTTGGTTAGTTGTCTCAAAAGCCCAAAGGAATCGAGTGAGGAAGCCAGCCTGTAAGACTGAGATAAGGCCTTTTACGACCTCATCCACCTAAAAGAAATTATAGCCATCCAGAGTCTGTTCCTCAGCATAACAAATCCAAAGACATACCTTTTACAAAGAAACTATAGTTAAATAAATTCAAGATAACTAGTTCCTGCTAACTCAACTCGTAAGAGGCTGAATTACAAATCAAAACACCGGTTTAATTAATCATAGAGAATATTCCTTTTTGCTAATAGGAAAATTTGCACCGGAAGCCAGGATTTTGTTTTCTCAATGTTCCAATACCTGGAATCCTTAATTAGTAATCACAAGTTTGGTACAACAAAAAGAGAGCTTTGGGGGGATACCTAATTAAACTATCCCTGTCCAACATACATCTTTCTGGTGACCACAGTTATCCCTCCCTTAGGTACAGTCTCTCTCCCTTGTATATTGCTGCCAACACTGCAGACTCCTTGGTCCCTGAGCTTTCTTCCTCCACATCCTTCTCTCCGCTAGGTACTTCTTTCAATGGGGTATAATAGAATTGATGAGGGTATATCTTACATGCGTGATTATCCCGATTTTTTAGATAATAAAGTGCCAGATAAAACTGCCTAAGCAACCTGCCCAAGGTCACAGTATAGCAAAAGGCAAAGCAAATTTTTCAAGGCCAGATCTCAAGTCTTGCAATAAACTATGCCTTTAGTGTCTTTTTCCCTGGGCCACTCACCTTCCCTGCGTTACCATAACACCCTAAGCACACCACGACTACATTTTTTGGCATAAGGGTCTGTTTCACTTACTAGTCTGAAACTTTTTGAGGATGAGGGTTGTATTTCATTCACTCTTACATGCCCAGGGTGCTATCTCTCTGGATATGCATTCAAAACAATATATTCAGGGAGTTAACAAGCTGAAGGCTGTGAAAACTAGCTACTAGCCTTAGAAAGTCACAACTTTTCCAGACATCATCTCATCTAAAAATAATGAGATGAAATTTATATACAAAGATGAAATGGATCTATAAGGATATGCAAGGACCCTTCTTAATCTAAAAAGCACTACAATCAGAGATGGGCCCTGGTTTTTTATGGCCCATCTTCTTAGTGTGAATTATTAGAAATAAAATTAAACCCCTCGTTTATCTTCTGTACCACCCTAGAGAAAGGAGATATATATATATATATCCTAGAGTATTATTTATATGTAAATATAAATAATAGAAAGTTCAGAAAAAGCTTCCGCTTTTCTGAAAGGAGATAATTTGATCTATACCAAGATCAAACAGCGGCACCCTCCTCTGGTGAGTGTTAAAGGAGCTAAACAACACAAAAGACAAAAATTAGATGATGCAATTTTCTTTGAATGATATATAAAGAAAAAGCAAAAGAGAAATTAATATCAATTGTTATAACCACACTCCAAATAGCATCTAAATAATTCCTATTACATCACTTCCCCTACTTTTTCCTAGAACAAAGCCAAAATGAATGAACTAGCTACACATAGTAGAAGGTTATAGAGAAAACAATTATTCTATTTTTAAAGATTTTTGTAATATCAATTATTTTGTAGATAGCATGCTTTCTAATACATGGCACAGTGAAAAGCATTTCATGGTTTGGCTAACAATGATCATCCTTTCATTTGTCAGAAAAAATGTAATGAAAATCCATGTGCATACAAAATATTTTTAGTAAAATAAAACAATTTACCATGTCCTTTTTCTGGATGATACATTTATCTCTAGATAGTACTGGGACTTTCTCAACCTGAAATTTGTTTCTGCAACTTTCAGGTTTTAGAATATCAAGCTAAAAAAATTTAAAAATCACTCAATCACTTACATGTATCATTACAATATGTCACACTCCGATAACTGCAACCCAAAGTTTCACCACACTAACGTGACATCCAGACCTGTAAACTAAAATTGTGCTTTCTAAGATTAGAAACAGATTTTCTGTAACCAACAATTTTAATATAAAAGTGTGCCATAAATATATTCTTATTATATAATTTACAAAAGTGAGGATCCCGGCTTTCTTTACTCTCACTAAGTCTAGACACATAAAATGAAAATACAGACGTTATTTGTTATGGCAAGAAAACAAGTCCGTCATTATACCAGCAACCTTGTCATTTAAGTATGTTTTGACCCAAAGACGCAGCATCTCTTCCCTCAGTTAACAAGGTATCTATCATCTTGAGAGGAACCCCACACCACACAAAAGACTACAAAATTACAACCAGTGAGAAACTGTCATGCTGAAAGACAGAATATAAGAAGGGTTAGTGTGGGTGGAAAATAGCAAACACTGGTCTCAGTTCTGCTAGATAAGTTTTCCTACTAAGTTTGTCATTCTTGGCAAAGTAGTGTCTACAAGGCAGGTAGACAGGGTATCATGGAAAGATTGGCAGATTGGTGGGTGGAGAATGTAGATTAGATATCCAACTGAAAGCTTTCTCAACGTTAACCCAAAACAAAGGCCAAAGAACAAGCAAATGCTTGAAGGAGAATGACATTCCCTACAGTTCCCTACAGCCCACCCAGAGACAAGGGGAGTGGAGGGGGGGGTGGTGAAAAAGAGGAAGGGGGGTAAGAATAAGAAAAGTATGCTAACAAAAAAAATAGAGTATATAGCAGTGACATGTTGCACACTGTCTAACTGAAAGAGATGGGGTAACTTCTCGGTGCTCTTGGGGGCAGGCGCAGGAGCCACATTCACCACTTACCTCACCCAGGGCCCACGGGCAAGCGTCAGATCCAACCCTCCCCTGACCTCCAGGACACCTGGGCCCCAGCGCCTGCAACCCTGGTGCCGCAGAAACCTGGGAAGGGGCCTAAACCTGCCCTAGGCCCTTCTCTTGTTCCCAGATGGACCACAAACAAAAGAATCCAGAAGCAGGGAACGTCTGCACCCCCACGCCCACCAAGGCACAAGGGTGAGGTAGGAGAACCACCTCCTCTTTGGGCACTGCCCCTCTACACAGGCCAGGGGCATCTCGGTCCCGCACCCAGATCCCTCTGAAAACAGGCGGTCTACCAGCGACGCTCTCCTGTCGGGTGGCCCGGCTGCACTTGCAAAGTTGAGGGGAGTTGGGAAGCAGTGCAGAGCTGCCCCCGGGATTCCTCCCAGAGCGAAGGCGACGGGAAGGAGGAGTCACGGCTTCCTTGACTCACTGCGAACCCCACTCAACTTGGTTGCTTTAGTATTTTCCTCTAAAGGGAGGGGGGCGATTAAAAGATGCTATCTTTTTTCTTTGTACCTAGCTCAGCCTTAAACCTTAGCAGAGGGGCACTGAGGCCTGGGACCAAAGTTCACTGCAAATATCATTAATTCTCCCCACTGTTAAACAGAGGTCATTTGCTGGGTTCTGGCCTTGGAAACCTCATATACAGAGACACGAAATACGCTGCCGATAACTCTTCCTCGGAGAGTCCGGAGAGTCCCCGGAGTCTGGATCCAGCAATGTTTTTGGCAACTTGAGCCGCATTTACCTGGCAAGGCTCCAGGTCGTCACCACGCCCCCCCGGCACCCAGGTCCTACCCTGCCGGGCAAGCTACATCCTTTTGTTTACACACACAAACGCTAGAGAGGAGAGCGAGGGAAAAGGAGAACGCGGAGAGAGAGGGAGCTCGGGAAGTCCTACCTCTCCCCCGTGCCCGTCGAAGATCCCGAAGATGGACGGGTGTGTCTTGTTGGCCAGATCCGTGAGAACTTCGAAGCGGTCCTCCATGTGGTCCCTCCGGCCCTGGATGGAGTACACGGCCACGTTGTGGCTCTTGAACTCCCAGGTCTTGGAAAACTCGGCCTCCAGCACATCAAGCCCCCCGAGTCGATCGTTCTGCATGATTTCGGCTACCTTGCCCTTCACCATCTTCACCGCGTCCCGGCTGGACTTGACGATGGTCTTCACCTCGTCGGTGTGGAAGAAGTAACTCCAAAGCGCCAAGCTGATGCACAGCAGGAAAAGCGTCTCCGGTCTCAGCAAGAAGTAGCGCATGATGCGACCCAGCAGAGACAGCAAAGTCATTGTATCCTCTATCATTTATTATCGCTAGAGCTCCAACGATCAGCAGCTACGCGCGCCCGGAAGGGTCGCCGGTCCGGGAGACTGCGGGGACAGCCCGCGGGGAGGGAGGCGGAGCAGCGCCCAGAGGTGGGGGCCGGAGGTTCACCGGGCCAGCCGGGAGGCGGACCGGCAGGCTGCTCCAAGCCCGCAGCGCGAGCAGAGGCAGTTTCCCTTTTGTCTCTCCGCGTCAGCGGCCCAGAAGCCGGTCTCTGCCACCCGAGCCGCCTCGCCTCTTTTCTTTGAGCCTCTTTGTGAGATCGCGGCCGTAGCGGCGACAGCAGCGGCAGCAGCAGCTGCGGATGCTCGCGATGAGCGATTGGAATCAAGTTAAAGTTGCGCCGGGCAGGTCCGCCGCGGTGAGCCGGAGAGTTCGGGGGCGCCGGCTCCCGCGCGGCCCCTCCGGGGGTGCCCCCTCGCGGCTCCGAGGAGCGATCAGCAGGTGAGGAGGCGCAGGGTTCCAGAGCCCAGCAGACAAGGGATGCACATCTCTTCGGTCGCCGCCGCCAGGGAGCAAGGTGACGGCCAAGTACTCCAATTCCTTCACACACTCCGGGGGGCCCCAGAGAATAAAAGTTTGCAGGAGACTGACAACGCAGCACGGTGGGCGCTGAGCCGCAGGCGGCGGCCAGGGCTCTGCCTGCCTCTCCCTGGCACCTCCCGGCTGGGCTCGGCTCCGCTGCGCTCGCGCGCTCCCTCCGGTGCCAGATCTCTCCCGCCCCGCCCCGCGCACGTTCGCCCCGCCCCGTCCCGCCCCTGGAGCCGGGACTGGACCCCCCGAGGTGCTCCCACCCAGCTGTGAGAGGCTGGGGAAGTTTGCTGCAGCTGGTGCGCGCTGGCAGCTCGGGCAGTCCAGGTGGACCCAGGGGGAGTGAGAAGGCACGCCCTCTGCCTAGCTCTTGCGGAAGGTCGTTCCTGCCCCCTTTTCGGGCTCCCAGGACAATTTAAAACTGATGCGGGTAGCCTCGGCGTTGGTTTCCGGGGAGCCGCTGCCGCTCGCCGGGAGGCAGAGAGCCGCACGTGAGCGTTCCCCCCTCCAGCAGGCTGCGCGGTAGTGCAGTCCCCGCTTCGCCCGGCATAAGGCAAGCGAGAAGGGACGCACTTCTCCCGGTTTTCTAAGCGAGTCGGAAGGGATCGGCCCTTGGTCCGCAGCTGAGGCCTGCAGGTATCGCCCGGGCCTAGCAGGCTTTCCAGCCTGAGAACAGCAAAATAGGGGAAGTCGGAGCCCACAGAACTGCGCTCTGATGATATAACCTTGGCCGGCGCGATGACGGGCCTGCCTGAGAGCAACCAACCCTGGAGCAGGGGACTCAGCAGCCGCCAACGACTTCCCTGGCCGCGACCTTTCCAGAGGGAGACACAAAGCTTCCAGGAGTAGGAGGGTCCAGGTCCTGCCGCGGGGCGAGAGCTCCGACCCTGCCGTTTGGGTTTGAAGCTCTCGGTCACCTCGGGAGAAGGTGCGATGTGGGGCGGGAGCCTTTCCACCCGCAGAGGTGAGGGCCGCGGAGCCATCGAGGATAATTTGAAAGGTGGACGGGGGCCGGTGGGCCTTGAAGATGGGAATCGGAAGAAGAACAATGTACAAGTCAGGTTAGAATACGGAAGCAAGTGAGCTTTAAACAAAAACATTGACGCCGCTACCCCTGTCCAGGAAGAAGAGTGCTGATCTTCTTCCAGTCCCAGCCTGGAGGCTGCCTAATCCCAGCCAAGCCGCCAAGCGCTCTGCCTTGGTATGATCCTGATTACTTTTCAAAAAATAAAATTAATAAAAAGAACTACTGGAAGGAAATACACACCAGTGTGCTCACAGTAGTTAACTACAGTAGATCATATGTGGTTTTCATTTTCTGCCTTAGGCTTTTGTCTGTTTTCCACGACTTTCCCAGAGTTTTTACAAAAGGCATACATTTCTATCATAACCAGAAAAAAATGAAAACTTAACATTTAACTGACTTACACATTATGGTCTCAGTAATACAAAGATGCACAGAAAAGATGAAATACGTATGAGGAACTGTTAAAAGTATGTTATTTTTGATATCTAAGATAGTCTCCTAGTTAGATAGTTTTAGATATTTTCCACCTGATGGAGAAGATAAAATACTTTAAAATCAGTTCATTTTATTCAGTAATCAAGAGGATATAAAGTGAAATAATGAATTCAAAAGCCTTTAGGAACATAGCGAAACATAATGCATTAGCAGTATTATGAAAATAAGTTTACAATATTTCTCTCTGTAAATTAGCAAATTGCTTTTGGGTGCATTTTCAGTCTTTCTGTATGTGAATCAATTTCTCCAAAAGCAACTTGCAGATAAGCTGGTAAACATTTCAAAATTAGGAGTCAAACTAGGTCCTGCAGTAGCAGTAAAATTCCAAACCCAGAGATCCATCCAGCCTATAGGAAGGACAACAGAACAGACACTTGTGACAGGAGACACAACTTGTGTTTCCTCTGTACCTAAGAAGAGGGATTACCATACTGGTCTCCCTGGAGGTTAAATAGCAAAGCTTGACTTGGCGAATTAATTAATAAATTTAAATATCCTCCAGATAATGTGGAAATACACTTTGACATTTACATCTAAGTAGTTCATCTGTGTGAAAATCAATAAAATAGTTTTTCATGCAGACCTTAGAGACATTTTCCTATTTCTGTTAAAAAATTCATGTAGTTTACAAAAAGGCCTCAATAAGCTTTTGTTATAGTTTACTATGAATTTTAATATATTAGAGAAATTTTAAAAAGACCTAGTGACAAAGTAACATTTGCATATTGCTTAAGATTACAAAGGTTTTTCATATTTAGCGATTTATATCCCTTCTCATAACAATCCTCCAAGGAAGTTAGAGTGGCTTTTGCCTCTGTTTATGAATGTGAGGAAAGTGAGGCACATGGTCAATAAATATTACATATTTAGCAAATAAGCAGTTGGAAACTGCAACTCGGTTCCTCTAATCACCAGTTTAGTGCCATAACATTTATTTTCCAGTGATACTGAGATGATTGGTCTAATTTTTATACTTCTCCACTAACATTCCACTAGATCTCTTATACTTGGATTCTTATCCCACAATTCTGATTTTAGCATTTGGGACAAGCACTGCACCATGAGTATTTACATATGGGGCAGAAGACAAGTGCAAATAAATTCTTTTCCACATAATAGCCTGAAAGATCTGTTGCTAAAGTAAAATAGCGTATGAATTTTACAGGGAGGAAAGAAGTAGCATAAAATGTGCATTATACAAATACTTTGCCATTACAAGTGACACGGTAATGAACAGAGAGTTCATGCAATCCTAGCTTTTCATAAGATACAAAAAGAGTGGACAAAATAATTTTCAGGTAATTACCATTTTCTACTATCCAATTAACTCGTGTCAGCCTTGCAAGTACTTAAAAACTATACAGCTTTTAAAAGTGATTTATTGTCTTTTGGGTGTGGGACAGTTACAAAATGGACTCTACCTAACAAATTCAAATATTGTGATCTGCTTCTTTGTACCCTCACATTAACCTGGAATAAAAAAAATTATTATTTTAAAGTAATTTATTCTCAAAAAATGTTCAGAGTTGTAGCTCTGAGTTCAAGGATCTTTAACTCAAGGTTTGATAACAAACAAATCTATTATCTAGTATGATATTATTTTATGACGTCCTCATCTATTTTCGTTTTTGCCACCTCTCCCTCATATAAAGTTATAAAAACCTAATGTGAAGAGATTTATCAACTAAGCCTCTGAGTAATGAATATGATTTTAAAACTGCAAGCCCAGGCTGGATTCTAACCTGCCAGCTCAGGTGTATGTGGCTGGCTCTTTAGCTGCTTGAGCCACAGGCACTGAGCCATTTCCTAAATTTTTGTATACCAATGAACTCACATCAATATCCTAGCCAATTTATAATCTCAAGCATTCTGAATAATTAAATAATTAAATAATTGTTTTGTAGTGGATCCAGTAATGTCAAGAAATAACATGAGTGGTAAGATAAAATTTTGTTTCTTTTCATAGGAGGCAGGGAATTTTTTTTTTCCTCTAGAGCAATTCAGACAGAAAAAAAAAAAATAATAGTTTCAAGAGCACAACTAGCTCTGCTTGGTAGTCTGGCAGGCAGTAAGAATAGGACCCTTGAGAGTTAATTCAAGTTTGATGTCCATTTGTACTATACCAAGGTAGACTAGTTTTAATACCCATTCTTACACCCAGATCTGCTAATGGCTTCTTCAAGCACTCTGAGAATAATTTGGATTCCCTTCAGTTTTTCTATGTTCCCCAAATGGTTTCCATTGAAACATTGTTTTGTGTTGGGGGCACTATTAGAAAGACTAAATTTGAGATTCCAAGTAGCTTCACTATAACATTATTCACAAAACCTTTCTGTTTTCTTCTTCTTGAGATACTTGATAGGTCTAGCAGAAAATCTACAGTCACACAGAATACAACTTGAGGGGTAATTCCTATCTATGGTACTTTGGCTTTAAAAAGTTAACTTAGAGGGGTGGCGCCTGTGGCTCAGTCGGTAAGGCGCCGGCCCCATATACCAAGGGTGGCGGGTTCAGACCCTGCCCCGGCTGAACTGCCACCAAAAAATAGCTGGGCGTTACGGCAGGCGCCTGTAGTCCCAGCTGCTCGGGAGGCTGAGGCAGGAGAATCGCCTAGGCCCAGGAGTTGGAGGTTGCTGTGAGCTGTGTGATGCCACGGCACTCTACCGAGGGCCATAAAGTGAGACTTTGTCTCTACAAAAAAAAAAAAAAAAAAGTTAACTTAGAGTCACATAGAGGTAAAGATAGGACATACATCCTATTTCCATGACACTTTTAAAGGAGTTCAACGAGTTCTTCTCTCCTGGCTCTTATGCTGCCTCCAACCTTCATTCATTGCCTATAATAGCTTTTCACACTGTACCCATAACCCTAATTCACCATAGCATTACCTACAAAGTAGCTGTTCAATCCCTTATTTCCAGCCATACTATACTGATGACGAACTACTTAAAACTCTTCCTCTCTCCATATACTCAAAACAACTCTCTCCCAAGCTGTTAAACATCCACAAGTGTTTCCTGAATGATATCATAATTTAAAGGCCTTCAATCATCACAAAATCCCCATACCTATCCCTGATGTGGAGAAGTCTTCAGACCATGTGCGGTATTGGAACTCCCAGAGGTTGACTGCATGTCTTAAATCTTCCTCCTGGGGTTAGATATACTATAATTTTTAAATTTCAAATGGCAGACACTAGTCAAGGCCATGTATAACAAATGTTACACTAGATTTTAATTCTCTGTGACGCCCTTCTACTTCTCAATTTTTTCTTAGTCATAAACGATCATTCCTATTGTGACCCTCCTATTTCTAGCTGCCTACAAATTTCTTAATTACTTTATTTTTCTCCTTATTATATTATACAACTCATCTAATACTTTTGACCAGTTGTGTACTAGTAGATGTTTGACCACCTTCTCTCCAGAGATGAGAGACACAAACTCAGACCTGTTGGGTTTGCCAGTTTCCTTGGTGTAAATATTCCCACCATGCCTGATTTCAAACTATAACACTAAACGTGAAATTGGAAATAGTTGCTCAGTGGCATGATATTATGTGATAGTTCTATCAAAAAAATTCAGTGGCTATAAGTGGATATAAACTTGAAGGACACAGGTAATATTAAAATGTAGTTAAACAGGAAATGATGAGTTATGAGTATGATTTTTGTTTTTAATATAGTTTACTTAATTGTAAGTTTACATAATTTAATTGTAATAGTGCCCATGTTTAACAACAGATTAGCAAAACTCTTTTCTGCACTAAGAATATGTGTTCTAGATAGTGTTTTTTAAATCCCATGATCCATTTCTACCCACTTTTAAATTCCTTCCCTTATAATTATGGGATGTGGAAGAATTAAAACTGCATTTCCCAGAATCCTTTGCAGCTGGAATTTTTTTTTTTTTTCTTCCCCCTGTAATTTAGGTTCTGCTGTTGAGATGACCTTGTTTAAGATTTGGAAGGCAGTAAAGAGGCAGAAGCCACACTTCTTACAGCTCTGCTGGCCAATGGCCAACCTCTAGTAAACCAATTATTTGAGTGGCCAAATCAGGTTTTCCTTTCCAGCAGTGTCCAGTTCTGTGGAAGGTTAGCTATTACCCAGTGACAGCCCTAACACTTCAACCACCTTGGCCTTAACAATGCTTTTGTTGAGTACCTAAATCCTGTATTAAATAACTTCCTGGGGAGGGGGGTATTTTGGTTTGGTTTGGTTTATTCGGGGGGTTTTGTGTGTGTGTTGGGGTTTTTTGTTTGTTTGTTTCTTTGTTTGTTTTTTGGTTCCTACACTGAACCTGGATGTCACATGTAGCCTTCATGTGACATCAAAAGGAAACATCAAAATAATCGCCACCACAGGTTGAATTGGTTTGTTTGCCTGTATGGTTTCTCATTCTAAATTTTCTCTTTACATTTCATGCACACCCTAAGATTATGCTGTGGCCTTAATCAGTTACTACTCTTTATAATTTATCTCAGTAGATCAATTGGAGAGAGTCAAGGAAACGAATGCTCAGTTAAGTGAAGGAAAAAGGAAAATAACTACTTATTATTGTTAAGTTTTATAACATCAGAGGGCTGATAGATAAGAAAGACTAGTCATTTTCTGTTTGTTTGGTTGGTTTTAATTTATACCACCTCTTTGGTCTGTTGGAATGCAGCCATATTTCAGGGTAAGACCAACAAAATTGCTTTTTTTCTCTAAGGACAACTAGAGAAAGGAATTATGGACTACCCCCTTGTGAAATTATTACATACAGTGTTTAACAATTTTTCATATCAAAAATATTTCTTACAAGTATTCTAAATCCTTCTTTTGCATTTTTTTAAGTTTATCTGGGGGGCAGGAGGTGAACAAAGGGAGGTATACTAGGTAATGGAAAAGCATATTACTCTGAGATAAAACCTAGTTTTCATTGTTTCCCATTAACTTCTCTTTTTTATCCTCATGGATTTTATCTTTTTCTTCAGGTCTTCTTTTTCAGTTATATGTTTTGTTTTGTTTTTCCATTTCTAGCCTATCTAGCGCATTTCATTGCCAAAGTTTTCTTGACCACAGAACAGCTTTTGCTACTAAAGGAAGTCTTCTGTTTAAAAAAAAAAAAAAACAAAAAAACATGTAACTATCTTGTGGGCAAAAATATTTATATATTTTTTCCAACTATTCCTCTGGACTTCCTGCCTCATTTCCTTCTGTTCACTTTGTGCCTAATAATATATTTGTTCATACTGAGTTATTATCATCTTTACTGTCTGATGATGGACATTGTGAAGGTCCATCATGCTTTAATGTCTCTCACAATGTCTATTTAGTGAATAACAAAATCTCCAAAGCATTGCAATATGTAAAGAATCACGTGGATGGGCAATTAAATGTTCTACTTCTTTGCTTGCCTTGCAGATTAATTTGCTGATTTATTTTACTTCAGTCAATGGAATCAAACCTAAGCAAATGAGTTAGTTTAGTAAATTATCGTAGGCTCTATCTGTAATATCACAGAAATAATGGCCTCTTTTTGAAGTATTTAACCTCGAGCAAAATATACTTGGGGGTGGGAAGAGAATATGAGATTATAGAAATAGGAGAAAGTCATATATTTTTTGAGGAAAACTAACTATGAGAGTGAAAACAACTTTAATTTTAAAGTAAAAAATCAAAAGGACATATAAGAAATAAGGAACAAGAGAGGGAGTGGAGCAAGATAGCTGAATAGAAACTTCACCAATCATCCCTTTGCACGAACACCAAACTCAGCAACTAACCACACACGCAAGCACCTTCAGAAGAACCAAAGATCAGCTGAGCAATCATGCTGCCTGGTTTCAACATTATATCAGGAAAGAGAGGAACTGAGAAGGGCAGGAAAGACAATCTTGTGCTGCCTACGCCCCTCCTCCCCCACTACCTGGCAGTGCCCCACCAGCACACCAATTGGAGAGTTGAGAAAGAATCTGTGTGTCCCAGAGAGGGAGGGAGAAGTGACTGTGGGGCTTTGCAGTGAAACTCAGAGCCTCCCTGCCACAGGTGAACAGAGCACAAGGCAGAACTGGGCCAGTGCTCCAGGAGGGAGCATTTCAACCAACATGGCCAGAGGGAAATCTTCCACCCACAAACTTGAGTGATGGGCTGACCCCACAATTGGCTGACAAAAAGTAGCCTAAATTCCTAAGGCAGTTGGGACACAAAGGCTGCAGTCCTTGGACAATTCCTGCAGCTGTGCCTACTCAGAACCAGTGGACTTGAGGTGCACATGACCCAGCAGGACACAAGCAGCCTATGTCATCCCTCCCGCCAACTACAGGTAGTACAGCTCAGGAAAGAGTCTTCATCCACTTCGGAAAGGGAGAGGAAGAAAGAGTTCAATTTGTTTTGCAATTTGGGTACCAGCTCTGCCATAGTAAAATAAAGAACCTAGAAAACTCCTGAAGTCCCTGAGTCCAGGCCTTAGTTCCTGAATGGCATTTCTGGACCCACCCTGAGCCACTAGAAAACATGCTGCCTTAAAGGGAAGGACCCAGCCCTGGTGGGATTCAACCCCTTGAGCTTTGAACATCAAGGGTAGCCAGCCAGCAGTCACCACTGGTTTGGGGTGAGACTGGGATGGCATGAGGTGTGATCTGGCACTAGTGGCCACATAAGAGTACCCTCTTCATTCCTCCCCCAACTCCTGCAGCCCAGCACAGAGTGAGGGAAAAGACTGAGAGACTTTATCTGGTAATCCAGGGAATTCCCCTGTATCTTACCAAGTCCACCAAGGCAGCACCACAAGAAGTCTGCAAGAGTCACACATCACTGGGCTTGAGGCACCCCCATGCTGATGCAGCTGCAGTGACCAAAGACTTAGATCATGCCAATCAAGTCCCTCTGAATACTTGGAAAGCTTTCTCAAGAAGGACGGTTCAAGCAGCCCAGACTATAACAGTTAAAATAAATACTTAACTCTTCAGCACCCAGACATCAACAAACATATAAGCACCAAGAACATCCAGGAAAATAGAACCTCACCAGATGAACTAGTAGATTCAAACAACCTACTTAGATTGAACCAGGAGGCAATATAAAACCTGGATAAACCAATAGCAACTAATGAAATAGAAGCAGTAATGAATAGTTTCCCATCAAAGAAAAGCCCTGGACCCAATGGCTTCACTGCTGAATTCTACCAAGCATTCAAAAAAGAACTAATAGCAATTCTGCTTAAACTATTCCAAAATATTGAGTAACAGGGAATATTCCCAGATTTACTCTATAGGGCTTGTATTAACTTCATATGAAAACCAAACAATGACACAACAAAAAAAGAAAATGATAGGCCAATATCTGTTGAACATAGATGCAAAAATCTTCAAAAAATACTACCAAATTAATTCAACAACACATTACATTAAAAAGATTATTCATCATGATCAAGTGAGGTCCATCCCAGGAATGCAAGGATGGTTCGACATATACAAATCAATCAAGTGATACATCGTATCGACAAAATGAAGGACAAAAACTATATGATCATTTCAATTAATGCTAAAAAAGCATTTGATAAAATTCAACATTCCTTCATGATAAAAAACTCTCCAAAAACTGTGTATTAAAGGAACTTACCTCAAAGTTCCTAGTATCATACTTAGTGGGGAAAACTGAAAGCCTTTCTTCTAAGATCAGGAACAAGACAAGGATGTTTACTTTCACCACCATTATTCAACATAGCACAGGAATTAGGCAAGAGAAAGAAAGAAACATCATCCAAATTGAAAAGGAAGTAGTCAAATTATTCTTGCTTACAAACAATATGATCTTGTATATAGACAAACATAGTGATTCTACCAAAAAAAACTATTAGAACTGATAAATTCAGTAAAGTTTCAGGATACAAACTAAACCTACAAAAATCAGTAACATTTCTATATACCAAAAACAATCTGAAAAAGAAGACAAGGAAGTAACGCCATTTACAATGCAAGTTCACCAGGGAAGTGTCTATAAAGACATTAAGAAATGATAGGTCTTGGGTGGCGCCTGTGGCTCAGTCGGTAAGGCGCCGGCCCCATATACCAAGGGTGGCGGGTTCAAACCCGGCCCCGGCCAAACTGCAACCAAAAAATAGCCGGGCTTTGTGGCGGGCGCCTGTAGTCCCAGCTACTTGGGAGGCTGAGGCAGGAGAATCGCTTAAGCCCAGGAGTTGGAGGTTGCTGTGAGCTGTGTGAGGCCACGGCACTCTACCGAGGGCCATAAAGTGAGACTCTGTCTCTACAAAAAAAAAAATAAATAAAAAAAAAAAAAAAAAGAAATGATAGGTCTCAAAAGTTGGACATCCAAACATCATGTGTCTGCATTTAGGGCAGATGTGATAGTTACACTTTGAGGAAAAGAAAGTTGTAAGTGGATATAAAGTAAGTGTAAAATATCATTCCATTTTGATTACAAGCACTTACTACCCAGTAAAAATATCTGTGGATAAGAATCCATGCTTGCGGATGTGGAGAGAAGGGAACACTTTTACACTGCTGGTGGGACTGCAAACTAGTGCAACCTTTCTGGAAGGAAGTATGGAGAAACCTCAAAGTACTCAAGCTAGACCTTCCATTTGATCCTGCAATCCCATTACTGGGCATCTACCCAGAAGGAAAAAAATCCTTTTATCATTAGGACACTTGTACTAGACTGTTTATTGCAGCTCAATTTACAATCACCAAAATGTGAAAACAGCCTAAATGCCCACCAACCCAGGAATGGATTAACAAGCTGTGGTATATGTATACCATGGAATACTATTCAGCTATTTAAAAAAATGGAGACTTTACATCCTTTGTATTAACCTGGATGGAAGTGGAAGACATTATTCTTAGTAAAGCATCACAAGAATGGAGAAGCATGAATCCTATGTACTCAATTTTGATATGAGAACAATTAATGACAATTAAGGTTATGGGGGGGGAGGAAAATCAGAAAGAGGGAGAGAGGGGGGTGGGGCCTTGGTGTGTGTCACACTTTATGGGGGCAAGGCATGATTGCAAGAGGGACTTCACCTAACAATTGTAATCAGTGTAACCTGGCTTATTGTACCCTCAATGAATCCTCAACAATAAAAAAAAAAAAGTTAAAAAAAAAGAATCCATGCTTGCTGTGTAGTACCTACTCAGAAGTGGAAGAGAAGGCCTGATTGCTATGATTATATGTCTAAGTCTAATTTTAGAGTATCTGTAACCTTAGGCTAGGCATGGTATCTCCTGTACCTTTAATCGTAGCACTTGGGAGGCCAATGTAGGAAAATCACTTGAGACTAGGAATTCAAGACTAAACTAGGAAACATGGTGAGACCCCCATCTCTACAAAAAAAATGTTATTAGCTGGGTGTGGTGAAACATAGAGTCTCAGCCACTTGGGAGGCTGAGGCAGACAGATTCCTTGAGCCAGGAGTTTAAGGCTCTCGTGAGCTATGATCATGGTACTACATACCAGCGTGGCCAACAGGGTGAGACGCTGTCTCTTAGGGAAAAAAATCTGTAACCTTAAAACAGAATTCTGTCTTGTCGTTTAGGACCTTTAAAAGGGCAGTGCATTCTTTTTTTTTTTTTTTTTTTTTGAGACAAAGTCTTGCTATGTCGCCCTTGGTATTCTTATCTGCAGTTCATCCTAAAGATTAAGTTACTAAACAATAAACTGCGTCATTCACTCAGATGATTCTCAAGGGAAAAAAAGAAAGAAAAACACTTCTGAGAATTAGATACAAAGAGGGAAATTTGGTTTGACAAAACGTATATCTGAAGTCTCCTTTGCTTTTCTTTGGCCTAACACATTGAAATAAAAAGAAATCAAACCATTTGGATTTTTTTAGCAAAAAAAAAAAAGTAATCTTCTTCTCTTTCCCTGTAGGAAGAACCTCCATACCTTGGGGTTTAGATATCTGAGTCCTCTGTGCCAGAGGAAACTAACAACTTATTGAATGGTATTGAGGCAGTTGGCAAAGAAGAGCCTGGAAGTGGGACTAGAAAAAAGGGTTTCTAGAGAGGAGAAACACCAAGGGACCCTAGGTGGGTAGGCTGGGGGAACTAAGTGAATTCCTGTGGACTTATAGCTAAGGTCAGCCCCAACCAGATTCTGGACCCCAAGCTCGGGACAGAGGGAGGAGATTCCACCAGCAGAGGATGGCTGCTCTCTCAGAGTGAGACCAAGTGTGAGCAGGTCTAGGCAGAAAGCCAGGTAAGCAAGACCTGCTTCAGATGGGCAAGGCCAGAAAGGCTCCCTAAAGCTCTCATCAGGGCTGCTAGAAAATTGTTATAAGGAAATCCAGCCCCACGTCATATAAAACATACAAAACATTGAAATGTATCATGTCCCGCATTGAATAAAGTGTCTTTGGCCAAAAAAGAAATTGTTTGGGGGTTTTATAATTTTGCTTTTGAGATTATTTTTCTATGTCTAATTCATTTAATTTATGTTTGGCTCTAGGCCCGGCATGGTGGCACACACCTGTAATCCTAGTGCTCTGGGAGGCCAAGGCAGGTGGATTGCCTGAGCTCAGGAGTTTGAGGTTGCTATAAGCTGTGGCACTATGGCACTCTAGCCTGGGGCAACAAAGTGAGATTCTGTCTCAAAAAAAAAAGTATGTATATATATATACATATATATATATTTGGCTCTAATTTCTGAGGGTTATATCATGCATCTTATACATATTTGTTTAAACCTCTGTTTTTAAATTTAATGTAGTTTTTATTGCTAAATTTAGTCTGCTGCGTAAGACATGCAAACTATGCACATTTCCGCGTAGAAGCAACAGTTATTTGTTTTGACCTTTTGGTGATAAGAAAATGATAATTTGAGCAATTTACTTTCCAACATGTACATTTTTAAAATTATATTTAGAATTTTTACTGTATTACAATGCATTTTAGGGATTGCTTAAGCATTGACCAATATCCACGGGTCAGTTGTTCCCATTTAAAATAGTTGCAAACAGTAAACCACAGTGTTTGTTGCATATTACGTTTGATTTTAAGGACTGAATTACTCGTGTTCAGGGAGAGTCACCTATGTCCTGGGAAGTGTGTACTGTAGGTCCCACGTGGAAAAAGAGCCCTCGCTGTGCACTGCCATCAGTGGGAAGCGCTTCACTGAGGGGAGAGTATTTCACTGAGGAGGAACACCAGTAAGCAGAGGGGATTGTGACTGAGGTGGGCAGGGCGTGGCTGTGACATATTCTGTGTCTTGGCCACAGCATCATCTGTACAGAGCTACCCCTCACCAGCAGGTGTTTAAACTTGTCTTTTGCTGAAATAGTCCTGGCACTCCATGAGACAAGGTTCTGTCCATACAACCTTGTGGAAAAACTTTATAGTCTATACTTTTAGGACAAATGAAAGATAAAGACATAGCAATTTATCAGCTACTGAGTAACTTTGGAACAAATCCTTAGTAATCCATTTGTAAAAGTCCTTTCCCAACAATGCATTCATATGTTTCCACTTTCCCTGGTCTCAATCTCTTTCCCCCCTCAGCACACGTGACGGACACCTGGACGCACACGCATACACACGCACACCCCTGGGTCCTGGGTTCTGGCTGGCTGAGCAGTGCTTTGCTCTGGCCAGGAGGCTCCATAGCTATAAGCTGGGGTGGAGGGGCTGGGGGCTAGTGGAAAGATGCCAGGAGATCCCTCCCTAAGGGGTTCCTGAGACTGCACCTCTCCAACTTCAACTTCAGCGTGGTTAGCTGAGGGCCCTGCAGTGCAACCCGCCTCTGAGTTTGTGCTGAGGCTGGGCTTCCCATGGCTGCTCCCAGCCAGGGAGCGAGTGCTAAGAACAGGCCCAGTCCCCAGGACTCCTCTAAGCCTGGACCGAACCTTGTTGAACTTAGACTGCTCGGTGTGCGGCATCTGCCCACCTGACCTTCCTGGCCTGTCCCCTTCGTTCTGAGCCAGACCTGTGTACGGTTTGACTGCTCTCCCATCTACAGACCTCCTGCTTTTCTCTCACAGAGGTGTTCCCCTACTAAAATCTCATTTGCCGACAGATTCTCAGAGGACCCGGAATAACACACTTTCTAAGTTAAGAACCACTGATTTAGATTCGCTCTACTCAGAATTTATAGCACTGCCTCAGAAATAGAAAGCTTCTGATACTCTGATCTGCATGCTCTTCAGAACATGCCTCTGGCTGGGCAGGGGCTTTTCTATGATGTTATCCTCTACCCTTTCCTATTTGTCCTCAAAATAAGCACTTCCAGACTTAGCTCCTCAGCTTTAATTCAGCCAATTAGTAATTATTCTCTAAATGATGCCATACCCACACGATTTTTTAAAAAGGTAGTTTCCTCTATACATTATTAAATGAAAACAATAAAAACTATATTTTTCCATTACATGTTTCCCCATTTCAGATTTATTTTAACAAAACCAAAAATATTTCTAGATTTTAAAACACTGTTTGCTGACATGGTGGTTCTTAATTTTTAGTTGGGTCAGGAATCCTTCCAGCAGGAACCCAGCACACATCTTAGAAAAAGGCACAGCATGCAAAATTGTACACAAAACCCCTCGGCTTAATGATTTTTCTAGTCTGTTTGAGAATTTTGTAGTTGCTGCTCTAATTTCTTTGGCTTCCTAAGCTGAGCCGTCTTAGAAAAGGGAAAGTCAAATTTATTGTTCATACTGGGTTCTTTGGAATCTGTATATAAGTCAACATACCATACAGATGTTAAGTATCATTTGTATTTAACTGTGATGATTATTTTTTCATATTGTCTCTTTTGTTCATTTCTTTGTTTGTTCAGTTTTTTTCTTTCATTCTTTCTTTCTTTCACTTCTGAGACAGAGTCTCACTCTGTGGCCCCAGGCTATAGTGGTACGGCATCAGCCTACTTCACAGCAACCTCAGACTCCTGGGCTCAAATGATCCTCCTGCCTCAGCCTCCTGAGTAACTGGGATTATAGGCACCCGCCACAGTGCCTGGCTCATTTTTCTATTTTTAGTAGCGATGGGAGTCTTGCTCTTGCTCAGGCTGGTCTCAAACTCCTAAGCTCAAGCAATCCACCTGCCTCAACCTCGCAGAGTGCTGGGATTACAAGAGTCAGCCACTGTGCTCTATGTTTTCATTGTGTCTTTCTGTCTAAAGCAAAGAGTTTATGAAGGAATGTCCAGAAGATAATGTGAGAACATGAAACACAAGTCTCTGTAGTCCGAATTCCTAGATTTAAATTTCATACTGTCATTCCTCAAAAACACCGAGACATCTCCCATCTCAGGGCCTTTGCACTTACTATTCTGTCTTCCTAGGCTCCCCTTCCCTCAAATATCCACATGACCCCTTCCCTCACTCATTAAGGTCATGTCTCTGCACAACCTTGTCAGAGAGGTCTTCCCTACAGGAGCCTACTCTTCGCCTGTCTCTCTACCCTGACTCTGCTTTATGCTTCTCATAGAATGTATTGCTACATGATACGGTGTGTATTTATTTATTTGCCATTTGTGTCCTCCAGAAAGGATATAACCTCCATGTAAGCAAGGATTTTGCATGCTGTGTACACATATTATTATCATCATCAACCCCACACTAGAACATTGCCTTAGACATTGGTGGGTACTTAACAAAAGTTTGTTAAATTATAGAACCTTCAGATAATATACATTTTATAATATTTGTATAGAATGAAGCGTACTTCTTATAAAATTTGCTGAATTACTTTTAACAAATAGCATGCTGTTCTTCATTTAAAAAGAGTTAAATGACTTTTCAAAGCAGATACTTCGTTTTCAAAAATACGTAACAGTTTGACTGCTAACAGTATTGACTTAGTTTTCTTGGGATTCCAAAAAAAATCCTTCAGTAAATGTGCCTGAAACTTTATACGTAGTTTCAGCTAACGTTTAAATTGTGCTTATTGCCCTAAATGCTCTATGTTTGTTAATTTATTTAATCCTTTAATAGACCTATGACACAGGCACGGTTATCAACCCCATTTTACAGATAAAGAAGCCAAGGCACAGGAAGTTTGTAATCCATTCAAGGTTACTCAATGAACAATGGCAGAGCCAGGATTCAGCCCAGAATTCAGGAGTCTGGCCTAGATTCACGCTCTTAACAACCACCCTAAACAGCCTTCTTAGAACCTGAAAGCAGAGCGATGGGGTTTATGGTTGGGGAAGGCTCAGTGTTTTCTGTTACTTGCACTTCCTACTTACAGTGTGCACGTGGTGCTGCTGTGCTTATCTCTCTCTTTTTTTAATTCAAGAAAAAAATAAAAGGTTAATTGTTTAAACCATAGACAACCTCAAAGCATGAGTAAGCAATTATTACTGGCTGCCTCCTTTCTCCCCTTCCTAAACAGCTTATTTATGTACACATTTTACCACCCTAAATTTTCAAAATCACCCTTCCAGTTCAATTTAAGAATACACTTCCATAATAAAAGCAGTTAGCTTGTAGAATGGTTTTCTGCTAGAGAGTGGCAAAGTCTTTGCTGCTTTATAGCTTTGGGCATGGGTGTCCTCACCTAGATGTGTTTCTGAGGACACAGAGGCCCTGGGACCACAGCTTCTCCATTCCTGGTGTGTGACCTTCTGGTCAAAATGATAAGGACCTCTAAAGACATTGGATTCCTTCTGGAAATAGCACATTTTAAGAACTGATTCCAGATGTCTAATAAATTTGAGAAAAGATTTACTCTGATTATGACATATAGTACATTGGATTTTTTGCCAAATTCACCTGGAAAAACAACTTGGCAGTGTTTCCAGATTTCAAAAGCAGGTGTGAAATAAATTTAAGGTTTATAGGGTAATGAGTACCTCAGGCAGGCTTTTGGATGACCATCGTTTGCCTCTGGGCCCCGAGTGCCAGGAATCTGTGCAAACATAGTCTGTGGATTTCAAATGCTTCTGAAAATAGCTACTTGTGCATCCTGCCAATTTTGCTTCATTTTCTGGTGCAAACGGCAGCTGTGCCAGGAAGGGTCTGTGGATTTGACTAAATTGCATTGCATTTTTTTATACTACTAATTTGGGATTTTAGAAAGTAAAGGTGTTGAAAAAAGTTCACAGATTTTGAAATTTCCCATTAACATTTTCAAAGAGCAAAGAGTTTGACATTTCTCCTGAAGCAGCTGCTTTCCATCGCTATTGATTGCTAGAAATAAACAGGAGTCCTTTCTCACAAATGTTCAAACTGTGACTTAGCAGACATTCTCAGATAGCTAGGTCTGTCCTTTGTACCCGAATAGCTAGCTGGTCTTGTGTTTATTGGTAATCTATGGGTAATCTATCGCTTATCTCCATCTCATAATCTTTTGAGAGCGAGTATAACTAAATTCCAAACATTTTTTAGAAATCTTTTTTTCTAATTATTATAATTCTCAGCCTGCAATGGACAGACCCTCTATGGAAGCATTTCGCTGCTTCTTTCCATTTAGGAACCCACGAACTTCTAGCAATCGGATTCTAGGAATCGGAGTCTATTCCTGGGACTGTGCCCAGGACTTGGACTAAGCCAATCAGAGCCCTTCAACTCCCTGGCTGACAGATGGTTGAGGGGCGGAGTAGGAAAATATGAGGCCTGAAGCTACTGCAAATGTTTTTGCTACCATGAAGAAAACTAGCCCCTGAAAGAAGCTAACACAAAGAGAAGACAGAGTTAAGAAAATCGCAGAAGAAAAAAGCTAGATCACTGATGACCTCAAGAACTTCTAGATCAAACCAGCCCTACCTCTGCACTCACACAAGCCAACAAATCCTTTTTATGTTAGGTCGGAATTGTAGCTTTTGTTACTTGTAAATTGAGCCTTGCTAGCCTTTTATCAGGTATAAACAGGTACATAGAGACAGTTTGTTAATATTAGAACTGTCTGCCCCATTTTATGAAGTAGGATACTTAGGGCTGCAAGCAACAGAGTATCTATCTAAAAGCAGCTTCTACAATAAGATCCAGGGCCATTGTGATACACGATGTCTTTAAAATATGACCATGGAGCTTTTATAGGAATTGTATTAAAATAATATATTGCTTGGGTAGTCATATTTTGTCATATTTTAAAGACCTTGAAAAAATAGTGCTTTGTTTTATACGGAATCAGAAAAAAACCTCAAATAGCCAAAACATTACTCAATAATAAAAACACAGAAGGAGGAATCATGCCACCAGACCTGGGACTGTTCTATAAATTGATAGTGATCAAAACAGCATGGTATTGGCACAAAAACAGAGAAGTAGATGTCTGGAACAGAATAGAGAACCAAGAGATGAATCCAGCTACTTACCATTATTTGATCTTTCACAAGGCAATTAAGAACATTCAGTGGGGAAAAGATTCCCTATTTAACAAATGGTGTTGGGTGAACTGGCTGGCAACCTGCAGAAGATTGAAACTGGACCCACACCTTTCACCATTAACTAAGATAGACTCTCACTGGATAAAAGATTTAAACTTAAGACATGAAACTATAAAAATACTTAAAGGAAGTGCAGGGAAAACTCTTGAAGGAATTGGCCTGGGTGAATATTTTATGAGGACTCCCCAGGCAATTGAAGCAGTATCAAAAGTATATTACTGGGACCTGATCAAACTAAAAAGCTTCTGCACAGCCAAGAACATGGTAAGTAAAGCAAGCAGAGAGCCCTCAGAATGGGAGAAAATATTTGCAGGTTATACCTCCAATAAAGGTCTAATAACCAGAATCCACAGAGAACTCAAACGTATTAGCAAGAAAAGAACAAGTGATTCCATCTCAGGGTGGGCAAGGGACTTGAAGAGAAATTTCTCTAAAGAAGACAGATGCACGATCTACAAATACATGAATAAAAGCTCATCATCCTTAATCATCAGAGAAATGCAAATCAAAACTATGAGATATCACCTAACCCCAGTAAGAGTAGCCCACATAACAAAATCCCAAAACCAGAGATGTTGGCGTGGATGTGGAGAAAAGGGCACATTTCTACACTGCTGATGGGAATGCACACTAATATGTTCCTTCTGGAAGGATGTTTGGAGAATACTTAGAATTCTAAAAATAGACCTGCCATTCGATCCTATAATTCCTTTCCTAGGTATATACCCAGAAGACCAAAAATCACAATATAACAAAGACATCTGTACCAGAATGTTTATTGCAGCCCAATTCATAATTGCTAAGTCATGGAAGAAGCCCAAGTGCCCATGGACCCATGAATGGACTAGCAAATTGTGGTACATGTATACCATGGAATGTTATGCAGCCTTAAAGAAAGATGAAGACTTTACCTCTTTCATGTTTACATGGATGGAGCTGGAACATATTCTTCTTAGCAAAGTATCTCAGGAATGGAAGAAAAAGTATCCAATGTACTCAGCCCTACTATGAAGCTAAATTATAGCTTTCACATGAAGGCTATAACCCAACTATAGCAGAAGACTATGGGGAAAGGGCCAAGGAAGGGGAAGGGAGGAGGGAAGTCAGGGTGGAGGGAGGGTAATGGGTGGGGCCACATCTATGGTGCATCTTAGAATGGGTACAGGCGAAACCTGCTAAATGCAGAATACAAATGTCTACATACAATGAAGGCTACGTCGAACAGTTTGATGAGAATGTTTCAGATTGTATATGAAACCAGCACATTGTACCCCTTGATTGCACAAATGTACACAGCTATGATTTAACAATAAAAAAATAGATTAATTAATTTTAAAAAAAGGAAAAGAAAAGTAGATGGCTGGCTTGGATGTGGTGAAAAGGGAATGCTTATACACTGTTGGTGGGAATGTAAATTGGTACAACTTCTATGGAAAACAGTAGGGAGATTTTTCAAAGAACTATTTGTAAACCTACTGTTTGATCCTTCAATCCCATGACTGGGATCTATCCAAAGGAAAAGAAGTCATTTTATAAAAAAGGCACCTGTACCCATATGTTTATCACAGCACTATTCACAATTGCCTGGATATGGAACCAACAGAAGTAACCCATGAGCAAAAGCCAAACACTGCATGTTCTCACATATGAGTGGGTGTGAAGCAATGGGCATGCGTGGTCATTCAGAGAGATGTTGGAGACTCAGGTGGGGCCAGCTGAGGGGGGTGCAGGATGAAACATTACCTATTGAGTACAGTGTGCGCTATTCAGGTGGTGGATATATTAAAAGCCTAGACTTCTCACTATGCAATTCAGCCATGTAACAAAAAACCACTTGTTCCTCCTACATCTATTTAAATTTTTTAAAAGGCAACATAAAGACTTAAAAGAAACGTTGAAAGAGAGCAAGGCTTGCAGGGGACAATGAAGAGCAGAACTGTGGGAGACTTTGACTTCCTATGTATTATGTGTGATAAGTGTCTGAAGAGACAGAACATTGACTTTTTTTTTTTTTAAGCAAGAGAGTTGTCATTCTCTGACAATTTTTGTGCTGTGGATTCTTTAGGCAGTCTGATGAAACTTATGGACACTTTCTCAGAGTATTTTTAAGAGCACGCAATTAAACCCGGTTGACCCTTGAACAGCACGGGTTTGAATGGCATGGGCTCTTTTTCAAGCAAACACAGACAGAAAATACAGAATTTGTGGAATGCAAAACCAGAGTAAATGAGGGTTGACTTTTCCAGTGAGGACTTGAGCATGCAGGAATTTTGGTGTATCTTGGGATACTGGAACCAATCCCCTGCATAAACCAAGGTCTGATTGATTGTACATACAATTTAAAAGAAAACGAATGGGCACCCAGGTTAGAAATTCCTCTGTGGTGTAGTGGACTCTTTCCTCCTTGCCTGAACAGGCACACCCGGCCACATGTGTATAAGATGAATTTGCACATTGCTGAGCAAGGGCCCCAGGCGCAGGAAACTTTGTCAAGAGTGTAAAACAGCAAGCGTAGAAAGAAGACCACCATTTCTGCAGCCATCCTGGGTGACAGCAACAGGAGAAAAATCAGGCAAAAAAGAGGTCAGCTACTCAATGGCGATGCTGTCCGGGCATTTGAAAACAGCAAGCCTGATATTTCTGCCTGAGTAAGCTCAGAGTTCCTTGGCCAAATGCAGAGAGAAAGGAGAGGAAGCCTCATGAGGTTGGGGTGGAGTTTCTTGCTGGCGGGAATGTATAGGGTCCCAGGGCTTTGCCATGTCAGATGAGTCAGCAGCTGGTGGGGTCCCCTAGGAGTTTCAGACAGTAGAGGCTAAGTTTGGAGGAGAAACAGAGCAGAGCTGCTTCATTTAGTTTTGCATGTTGTCCTTCTGCTCATCCTTTGAACACAGGGTTTGAGGCTAAAATAAGTTTGAAACAGGAGCACTATTATTTAGGAGAGAACTAGTTTAGAATCGGGAGGAGTAAGTTCTCGTGAGTGAAAGCGACAAACGTACACATGTCAGATTTGTGGCTACTCAACTCTGGTCGAGTAGAGGGCCGGCCAGGAGCTTCCTGGGGTCGGGGTGGGGGTTGGTGAATTCTCACACATCACTGGATTAGATTCACATCACCGAAAATGAGGCAAGATGGAAAAAAGCCCATCACGAACATTTCTCTGGGGGAGATGACCACGTCATTGGAAAGCATTTGTTTGTTCCTTATTCGTTAAATATTTACGGTGAGCTTTCCGTATGCCCATCATCGCTGCAGAGGCTGGGACAGGCTGCCAACAAAAAGCCAGACCCCTGCTCTCATGAAGCCTGCGTTCTCACAGAGGGTGTAAGCTATAAAGGAAAAAAAGTAGGGACAGTTTCGGGTGGTGACAAGGGCTGTGATGAGGAGTACAGAGGATGAGGGAGACAGGGTGGTGGGAGAGGGGCATTTTACACAGTGGAGAGAAGACTTTTCTGTCCAGGCGACCTGTGCAGAGATCTGAAGGGGGAGCAGCGAAGAACATGTACCACAGAGAAGAAACAGCACAGGCAGCGAAGCAGGAGCTTACTGGGGTGTTTGAAGAGGAGCAAAGAGGCGGGCCGGCTGGACTAGAGGAAGAAAAGGGAGCAGGTGAGCTCAGAGCACTTGGATAAGTGGTGTGTGAGGTATGAGACCTCCAAGGAGGCTTGGTGAAGGAGCAGCAAATCATTGCTAAAATTGGCTCTAAGGTACAGAGGCCTGTGTGGTTTTTTTCTGAGAGGGGCTTTGGTTTAGTGAGAGTGTGGGGTGAGGAGCGGCAGGGAAGCCATGTGTAACTGCCACCAGGCACTGTCTGGACCCCTCCTGTATGTACTCTCAGCCTCTCTAATAAACCAAAGTCAATACCAAAAGAATGGAGAAGTGAAGTACAGTTGACCCTTGAACGGTGAGGTCCACTTATCATGGCTTTATCAGAACACATGTGCAGGATGCAACATCTGTGGACACCCAGGGCTGTAGTCTGAAGTTATGAGCCAGCCTATGTGCCCACTGCTCTGAAAATTGTTTTGTCTGATGCCAAGATAAAATGAGAAGGGCCGGGCGGCACCTGTGGCTCAGTGAGTAGGGCGCCGGCCCCATATACCAAGGGTGGCGGGTTCAAACCCAGCCCCGGCCAAACTGCAACCAAAAAAATAGCCAGGCGTTGTGGCGGGCGCCTGTAGTCCCAGCTGCGAAGGAGGCTGAAGCAAGAGAATCACCTAAGCCCAGGAGTTGGAGGTTGCTGTGAGCTGTGACGCCATAGCACTCTACTGAGGGTAATAAAGTGAGATTCTGTCTCTAAAAAAAAGAGAGAGAGAGAGAAGGGCCCGAAAACCTAGAAAACAGGAATTCCTGGTTTGGGGGGGTCCTTGCCTCTTCACAGCCCGCAGTTGCAGGCTTTCTCATGATGCCGTCTCTCTGGCTCTGAAGCTTCTGTCTTCCTGTTCTGCATTTAAGGGCTCTTATGATTACGTTGGTCCCACTTGGATGATCCAGAATAATCTCCTTCTTTGAAGGTTGGCTGATTAGCAAATTGAATTCCATTGGCAACTTTTATTCCCTGTTGCCCTGTAAACATAACACAGTCACAGGTCTTAGCAATCAGGGTATGGGCATCTTTGGGGGGTATTATTCTGCGTGGGACTGCCACATCAGTGCAACTTGGTCTCCTTCTACGGCTTTTACTTTCAATGTTCATTTTTATCATATTTATGTTCTTCAGCATAAGGTACTTCAAATCTATTTTGAAATAGAGGCAATGAAAACTGGCCCAGTGGAATCATAAAGAGATATTTGGTCTTTGTCCTTGTTCCTGGCACAGAGCTCCTAAAGCTTTAGACTCTCCCAAGTGCTCAGAGCATCTTTGCCATGCTAATGAGGTGTCTCTCAGCTGAGGGGCTCCTAGAAAGCTTCAGGATGGGGACTGGTCACCAGAAAGACCAAGCCACAATCGGAGGATTGGAACTTTCAGCCTCACTTCCAATCTCTAATTAGTTGTGTCTATGTAGTGAAACCTTGACTAAAACCCCTCAACAACAGGGTTCAGAGAGCTCTTGGGATGCTAAGCAGAGAAGCTGCGAGATGAGGGTGTGGGAGCTCCATGCCACTGCCCCCAGGCTCACCACCTACCTCTCTTACATTTGACTGTTCCTGAGTTGTATCCTTTATGTTAATAATAAATGGATGACAGCAAGGAAAGTGATTTCTAGCAAATTACGGGAACAGAGGGGATTGTGGCAACCCCGATTCATAGTTGATCTGTCAGAAGGTTGATCTGTCAGAAGTACAGGTGATTTTGTGATGGGCTTCTGAAAGTCCTGTGGTACTGAGCCTTTAACTTGTGGGATGTGACACTATCTCCAGGTAGTGCCAGAATTGAATTCAGTTATAGGACACGCAGGTGGTGTCTGGAGTGTGGGAGTGGTGTCTGATGTGGGGAAACCCCCACACGTTTGACATCAGAGCATTGTGACTAGAAACAGTTCACATCACATTGTTATCAATTAATAACAAATATTAATTAAGGCCGACTGAGTGGCAGCGGGGAAGTCAGAGAGCTGTCTTAGGGTTTTTTGCTCACCCCACCCCACCACATCATTAAAACAAAGGGAATGGGGCTGTTTCATAATGTGAGTTGATAACCTCAAACCATTCTCCTTTCTTCAGAGCTGAAAGCCCATTTTTCAAATTTCCCCGTCCAGTCTTCTGGTGGAAAAAAAAGTACTGAACTGGACATCATATTGGTTTTCTATTCCTGCTTAACAAGTTACCTCAAAATTAAGAAGTTGAAAACATAAAACATTTATTATCTCATTCTTTCTCTGGGGGAGATATCTCAGTGCAGCTTAGCCCAGGGGGCTCGCGGCACGGCAGCTGGCTTCTCCCAGGGGGATGGAGAGCCCGAGATGGAAGCCAATGTCTTTTGTAACCTAATCTCGGAAATCACATCCCAGCCAGGTGGGGTGCCTCATGTCTGTAATTCTAACCCTCCAGGAGGCTTCCTTGAGGCCAGGAGTTCAAGAGCAGCCTGAGCAAGAGCAAGACCCTGCTTCTTCAAAAAATGCTAACATTGGCTGGGCATGGTGGTGCATACCTGTAGTCCCAGTTGCTTGGGAGGCTGAGGCGGGGTGATTGCTTGAGTCTAGGAGCTAGAGGTTACAGTGAGCTATGATGACACCACTGTACTCTACCCAAGAGACAGAGTGAGCCCTTGTCTTAAGGTCTACTACTCTTGTCTTAAGAAAAAAGAAATGAAAAAGAAATCACATCTCATCACTTTTGATATATTCTATTCATTAGAAGTGAGTGACTGGGTTCAGCCCACACGCAGAGGCAAGGGGCTAAGTGAGGCCATAAAGACCAGGGGCCAAAGGTTATTGGGATCTCTTCTAGATGCCGCCTATCAAAGCCATTATCTGAGACTTTTTCAAATTGAAGCATCAATTTAAAATGTCATTGAAAAAATTTACCTGACTAGCACTCCAGAAGGCTATGGTGGGAGGATCCCTTGAGGTCAGGAGTTCAAGACAAGCCTGAGCAAGAGTTTTTTTCTCTACAGAACAAGAAAAAGATTGGCCCAGTCATCATGGTGGGCACCTGTAGTCCCAGCTACTTAGGAGCCTGGAAGTTTGAGGTTTGAGTTTGCAGTGAGCTATGATGACACCATTGCACTCTAGCCACAGTGACAAAGCCAGACTCTGTCTAAAAAAATAAATAAATAAAAATTCTCCTGAGATTACTGTAGCCGCAATTCTGGAATCCATTCAGCACATGGAGATGCAAAGAAATATGTGTCCATTTAACCCCTATGGAAGAGAGAAATGAAGAGGATGTGGCGATGGAAAACAATGCAGCCCTGAAGCAACATGTTGCAATATGTTGTTATTAAATGTTTGATTAACAAATATAAACAGAGTCATATCAAACAAAGAGAAGCTGTAATACAATTGTTACTACTCTCCACCACAATAATTTCTCTATATTAGAGCATTTCCCCCCACAACAGAGTTTGTAAGTGACATTTTAAAAAGCAGAGTAATGGAAAGGCAGGGGATGTATGTTGAAATAAGTGAGGCCTAAGAGCATGTTATCAGAAAAGTGCAAGTATTAAATAGTAAGCCACAACTAAATTCTCCATTACTATCATCCATTCTAGGGTAGCAAGAAAACTACCATACTAATCAAAATAATAGAGCTAAAGAAAAAAAACATACACCAGAACTTTCACAAAAGCCCACCATATGTCTTTGATTATTGCTAGAGCAATCTGATGCAGATGAACAATGTGTGGCAAATGTAATTCCTGTAATGACAGACCTATGACATTAAAAAACGCAAAAGAAACTCATATCACATAAATAGCGATATTTCAGAAGCACAGCTATCACTAATATTTGGGTCATCTTTTTAACAGTAGCTAGGCCTATAAAATTTTTGAAAAAAAATTTTTTATTGCTTTCCCTTATCTTTTTTCTCCCCAATTTTTTTCTGTTTATTCTATTTGTCATTTTTAAAGTTGTCATTGGCTAAACTTAGCTTCTGCTCAAAGGTATTACCAGGTTTTGCATTAATATATCTTGAATCACAAGTTTATAAAACAATATTTTAATTACCCTCTGCTCCCCCAATATTTTTCCTCTAGAGAAGATATTAATTTCTGCATCTGATATATCTTGCTTGGACAACAAGTTAATTAAGCATTCTCTTCCATTTAATATGTTGTGGAAATCACCTGGGTCCAGGACTTTGTGTTTTGCTATTAAAACATTGATCAAGTGCAATAGTTATGATACCACAATACATAATGGCTCAAATATTTTAATAGCTTTATATTAAGATATAGTTGACATAAAGTAACCTGAACATAAAAACTCGAAATTTAATGTCACTTTTTTCCTTTTCACTAGATGATTGCACTTTGAACATTTTGATCAAAAACTTCTCTCAAGGGGCGGCGCCTGTGGCTCAAGGAGTAGGGCGCCAATCCCATATGCCGGAGGTGGCGGGTTCAAACCCAGCCCCGGCCAAAAAAAAACACAAAAAAAAAAAAACTTCTCTCAAGGTAGAATATATATTATAGATTTGTAATAGCAAATTGGATGATAACCTTGGTGGATATGGCAAACACTGTTAGTTGCCAATCAACCTTGTGAAGAACTTGGATTTTGTTCAGATCACTAGGTGGGAGTGTACACGGCAAAGGTGAGATCTCTCCTGAGTGCCCACATTTAAATGATGACTTGCTTAATATCATTAAATTTTGCTAATTTGGTCAATGAGATGTGAGACAAAGTCTGCAGGGAACGTCTGAGAAAAAGTTTTCCTCCCTGTCAGCCATCTCAGGACTAAAAATGACCAAGCCAACCCACTGAGGTGCAGAGTGGAAAGATGAAGGACTAGTTCTTTAACAATCTGGTTGAACTGCTAAATTACCCAACCGTGCTCATGCTGACATTGGAGCTTCTTTTTTTTTTTTTTTTTTTTGTTGCAGTTTGGCCAGGGCTGGGTTTGAACCTACCACTCTCGGTATATGGGGCTGGTGCCCTACTCACTGAGCCACAGGCGCCACCTGACATTGGAGCTTCTTGTTACATGATATCGCATAGCCTTAGAAAGCCGCTTTGCAGTGTACCTTGGAGACAATGCACAATCTACAAACACATGAAAAAAAGTTCATCATCCTTAATCATCAGAGAAATGCAAATCAAAACTACTTTGAGATATCACTTAACCCCAGTAAGAGTAGCCCACATAACAAAATCCCAAAACCAGAGATGTTGGCGTGGATGTGGAGAAAAGGGCACACTTCTACACTGCTGGTGGGAATGCACATTAATACATTCCTTCTGGAAGGATGTTTGGAGAATACTTAGAAACCTAAACATAGACCTGCCATTCAATCCTATAATTCCTTTACTAGGTTTATACCCAGAAGACCAAAAATCACAATATAACAAAGACATCTGTACCAGAATGTTTTTGTAGCCCAATTCATAATTGCTAAGTCATGGAAGAAGCCCAAGTGCCCATCAACCCACGAATGGACTAGCAAATTGTGGTACATGTATACCATGGAATGTTATGCAGCCTTAAAGAAAGATGGAGACTCTACCTCTTTCATGTTTACATGGATGGAGCTGGAACATATTCTTCTTAGCAAAGTATCTCAGGAATGGAAGAAAAAGTATCCAATGTACTCAGCCCTACTATGAAACTAAATTAAAGCTTTCACATGAAGGTTATAACACAACTATAGCACAAGACTATGAGGAAAGGGCCAAGGAAGGGGAAAGGAGGGGGGAGGTTAGGGTGGAGGGAGGGTAATGGGTGGGGCCACACCTACGGTGCATCTTAGAATGGGTACAGGCGAAACTTACTAAAGGCAGAATACAAATGTCTACATACAATAACTAAGAAAATGCCATGAAGGCTACGTTGAACAGTTTGATGAGAATATTTCAGATTGTATATGAAACCTGCACATTGTACCCCTTGATTGCACTAATGTACACAGCTATGATTTAACAATAAAAAAGAAAGAAAATAAATTAAAAAATAAAAATAAAAATTTATAAGAGAGATATATGTGTACCCATGTAAAACAACAGGGTGAAAAGTTTCACAACTAAGCAAAATTGATTATGTACGTTAAAATAACACTAGAAAAAGAAATTCAAAAGGCAGAAAGACTATCACGCCAGAAGATAAGCATTACTTAGCTGTGACTAACTGTACCTGCCTTACAGACAATAAAAAGATTCTTTGGTATCAAAAAATAAAAGAATACTAAATAAATAATATCTTTGTCTCTTCCAACTTCTGTGTGCTGACCAAAAAAAAAATAAATAAATAAAAGGCTTTGTTCTGGAAGAGTCCCAGGAGGACAAAGAAAAGAAAGAATCAACAAAGTATATTAAATGCTTTTCTTCTTAAAAAAAAAAAAAAAAAAAGCTCTTTCTCTGGGTGGTGCCTGTGGCTCAATAGAGTAGGGCGCCGGCCCCATATGCCGGAGGTGGTGGGTTCAAACCCAGCCCTGGCCAAAAACTGCCAAAAAAAAAAAAAGCTCTTTCTTCGTATTTAAACATAAGCAATTTTTTCAGCCATGCTTAATGTTCATTTCTAGGATTTACGATTATTTACAAATAAAAGCTTTTTCAAAACGTCAAAACTGAACAGGTTAGTATGTTACTTATCGATTGCTATGCAACAAATTACTACAAATTTAAAATCTTAAAACAACACACATTTATTATTTCATGGTTTCTGTGGGTCAGGACCCTGGCCACAGGATAGCCAGTCTTCTGCCTGGGGTCTCACAAGGTTGCAATCGAAGCATTAGAGGGTTGCATTCCCACTTGGAGATTCCATTGAAGAAGAGTCCACTCCCAATTTCACTCAGGTTATTGGCAGGATTATCTCCTGGCAGTTGTAGGGTTGAGGGCCCTGGCTGCTTGCTGGCCATCTGCTGGTGGGAGCCCTTGGCAGCTCGAGGCCATGGTCTGCTCCTAAAGGCCAGTAGTAGCCCTTAGAGGCCATCAGCAGTTCCTTGCCACATAAGCTTCCTCAACATGGGCAATTACATCTTTTTTTTTTTCATTTTTTTTCTTTATTGTTGGGGATTCATTGAGGGTACAATAAGCCAGGTTACACTGATTGCATTTGTTAGGTAAAGTCCCTCTTGCAATCATGTCTTGCCCCCAGAAGGTGTGGCACACACCAAGGCCCCGCTCCCCTCCCTCCTTCCCTCTCTCCGCTTTTTCTTCCCCCCCATAACCTTAATTGTCATTGTCTTCATATCAAAATTGAGTACATAGGATTCATGCTTCTCCATTCTTGTGATGCTTTACTAAGAATAATGTCTTCCACTTCCATCCAGGTTAATACGAAGGATGTAAAGTCTCCATTTTTTAAAAAAGCTGAATAGTATTCCATGGTATACATATACCACAGTTTGTTAATTCATTCCTGGGTTGGACTCTCTTTTACTAGGAGACTCATCTGTTCTTGCTAAGTTAGGGCAAACCATTAGGGCAATTACATCTTAAACCACCACCAACAGATGAGTCTCCTAGTAAAAGAGAGTCTTGGCTTGGTGCCCGTAGCGCAGTGGTTACAGTACCGGCCATATACACCAAGGCTGGCATGTTCGAACCCATCCCAGGCCAGCTAAACAACAATGACAACTGCAACAGAAAAACTAGCCAGGCATGTGTCAGGCACCTGTAGTCCCAACTACTGGAGAGGCTGAGGCAAGTGAATTGCTTAAGCTCAAGAGTTAGAGATTGCTGTGAGCTATGATGTCATGGCACTCTACCAAGGGCAATGTAGTGAGACTGTCTCAAAAGAAAAAAAAAGAGAGAGAGAGAGAGAGTCTTAATATAACGTTATATGATCATAGACTCACTGCCATCACCTGTGCTATATTCTATTCCATTGATTAGACCCAAAGGGAGTGAGTACACAAAGGCGAGGGACCGGTGGCCCTGTAGGGTCACCTGAGACACTGTCTACTGGGATTAGTAACTGAATCAATGCAACTGAGATGCTTGCTTGAACTAGCAAGTTTTTCAAGATTTATAGGATTAAATGTACTTAAAGAACTTTACCAAGTTTTTTAGAATTAATGTATATTATTCAATGTGCGGTTATAATCTATTTTTATCAAGTCATATAATGAAATATTTCCTGCAATTATAATAATCTTGATCTTAAATCTTTTAAACATGTGGTAGCTTCTATTTTTTTCCCAAAATATGAAGGGGGTCCAAGTGTTTTTGTTGCATGATACCTTGTATAGTGGTTAAGTCAAGGCCTTTGGTGCACCTGTCAGAATAGTGTTCCTTGGAGCCTATGGGTGAGCTTTATCCTTCATCACCCTCGCCCTCACCCATTCTTGATTTTTCATGTCCTTTAGATGGCTTTGTGGCCCTGTATACATTTCAAACCCATCCCTATCATTTAGCTTCCACTTACTAGCGAGAAATACAGCATTTGGTTTTTCATTCCTGAAATACTTCACTTAGGATAATGGACTCCACTTCCATCCAAGTTGCTACAAACAACATTATTTCATTCCTTACTATGACTCAGTAGGACTCCATAGATACACGCACATACACACATGTGTGCACCTGCACATGGGTCATTACAAAAGTTTTGAGAAACACAAATATCAAGAAACATAAAATCCACATAGACAGAAACAAACGAAGCCCTCCCAGCAACACGGAGAAGCAGAGTGAGTTGAAACTGCACAAGGGAATCAGAAAGGACGCTGTCGACTGTGTTTCTTGGAAGTGAAATCACTGACCATCATACAGTCTGTCTCAAAATTTCCATGGTGACCTCCGTGTGTGTGTGTGTGTGTGCGCGTGCGTGTGTGTGTGTGTGTGTGTGCATTCTTTCTTTAGCCACTCATGAAATACAAAATGATGGGCATTTAGGTTGATCCCACATCTTTGCACTTGTGCATTGGGTTGTGATTGACATTCAAGTACAGGTGTCATTTTTTTTATAAAAATGAGTGTTTTCTATTTCTTTTTTTTTTTTTTTTTTTTTTTTTACACTTCTTTTTTTTTTTTTTATTGTTGGGGATTCATTGAGGGTACAATAAGCCAGGTTACACTGATTGCAATTGTTAGGTAAAGTCCCTCTTGCAATCATGTCTTGCCCCCATAAAGTGTGACACACACCAAGGCCCCACCCACCTCCCTCCTTCCCTCTTTCTGTTTCCCCCCCCATAACCATAATTGACATTAATTGTCCTCATATCAAAATTTAGTACATAGGATTCATGCTTCTCCATTCTTGTGATGCTTTACTAAGAATAATATCTTCCACGTCCATCCAGGTTAATACGAAGGATGTAAAGTCTCCATTTTTTTTAATGGCTGAATAGTATTCCATGGTATACATATACCACAGCTTGTTAATCCATTCCTGGGTTGGTGGGCATTTAGGCTGTTTCCACATTTTGGCGACTGTAAATTGAGCTGCAATAAACAGTCTAGTACAAGTGTCCTTATGATAAAAGGATTTCTTTCCTTCTGGGTAGATGCCCAGTAATGGGATTGCAGGATCAAATGGGAGGTCTAGCTTGAGTGCTTTGAGGATTCTCCATACTTCCTTCCAGAAAGGTTGTACTAGTTTGCAGTCCCACCAGCAGTGTAAAAGTGTTCCCTTCTCTCCACATCCACGCCAGCATCTGCAGTTTTGAGATTTTGTGATGTGGGCCATTCTCACTGGGGTTAGATGATATCTCAGGGTTGTTTTGATTTGCATTTCTCTAATATATAGAGATGATGAACATTTTTTCATGTGTTTGTCAGCCATTCGTCTGTCGTCTTTAGAGAAAGTTCTATTCATGTCTCTTGCCCATTGATATAAGGGATTGTTGGCTTTTTTCATGTGGATTAATTTGAGTTCTCTATAGATCCTGGTTATCAAGCTTTTGTCTGATTGAAAATATGCAAATATCCTTTCCCATTGTGTAGGTTGTCTCTTTGCTTTGGTTATTGTGTCCTTAGCTGTACAGAAGCTTTTCAGTTTAATGAAGTCCCATTTGTTTATTTTTGTTGTTGTTGCAATTGCCATGGCAGTCTTCTTCATGAAGTCTTTCCCCAGGCCAATATCTTCCAGTGTTTTTCCTATGCTTTCTTGGAGGGTTTTTATTGTTTCATGCCTTAAGTTTAAGTCCTTTATCCATCTTGAATCAATTTTTGTGAGTGGGGAAAGGTGTGGGTCCAGTTTCAGTCTTTTACATGTAGACATCCAGTTCTCCCAACACCATTTATTGAATAGGGAGTCTTTCCCCCAAGGTAAGTTCTTGTTTGGTTTATCGAAGATTAGGTGGTTGTAAGATGTTAGTTTCATTTCTTGGTTTTCCATTCGATTCCAAGTGTCTATGTCTCTGTTTTTGTGCCAGTACCATGCTGTCTTGAGCACTATGGCTTTGTAGTAGAGACTAAAATCTGGTATGCTGATGCCCCCAGCTTTATTTTTATTACAGAGAACTGCCTTAGCTATACGGGGTTTTTTCCAGTTCCATACAAAACGCAGAATCATTTTTTCCAAATCTTGAAAGTATGATGTTGGTATTTTGATAGGAATGGCATTGAATAGGTAGATTGCTTTGGGAAGTATGGACATTTTAACAATGTTGATTCTTCCCATCCATGAACATGGTAAGTTCTTCCATTTGTTAATATCCTCTGCTATTTCCTTTCTGAGGATTTCATAGTTTTCTTTATACAGGTCCTTCACCTCCTTCGTTAGGTATATTCCTAGGTATTTGATTTTCTTTGAGACTATGGTGAAGGGAGTTGTGTCCTTAATTAGCTTCTCATCTTGACTGTTATTGGTGTACACAAAGGCTACTGACTTGTGGACATTGATTTTATATCCTGAAACATTACTGTATTTTTTGATGACTTCTAGGAGTCTTGTGGTTGAGTCTTTGGGGTTCTCTAAGTATAAGATCATGTCGTCAGCAAAGAGGGAGAGTTTGACCTCCTCTGCTCCCATTTGGATTCCCTTGATTTCCTTGTCTTGCCTAATTGTATTGGCTAGAACTTCCAGCACTATGTTGAATAGTAAAGGTGACAGAGGACAACCTTGTCTGGTTCCAGTTCTAAGAGGAAAAGCTTTCAGTTTTACTCCATTCAGTAAAATATTGGCTGTGGGTTTGTCATAGATAGCTTCAATCAGTTTTAGAAATGTGCCACCTATGCCTATACTCTTCAGTGTTCTAATTAGAAAAGGATGCTGGATTTTATCAAATGCTTTTTCTGCATCTATTGAGAGGATCATGTGATCTTTATTTTTGCCTCTGTTAATATGGTGGATAACGTTTATAGACTTGCGTATGTTAAACCAGCCTTGCATCCCTGGGATGAAGCCTACTTGATCATGATGAATGACTTTTTTGATGATAAGCTGTAATCTATTGGCTAGGATTTTGTTGAGAATTTTTGCGTCTATGTTCATGAGTGAGATTGGTCTGAAATTCTCCTTTTTGTTTGGGTCTTTTCCTGGTTTTGGTATCAGGGTGATGTTTGCTTCATAGAATGTGTTGGGGAAGATTCCTTCTTCCTCAATTTTTTGGAATAATTTCTGCAGTACAGGAATAAGCTCTTCCTTGAAGGTTTGATAGAATTCTGGAGTGAAGCCATCTGGACCAGGGCATTTTTTGGTTGGAAGCTTTTTTATTGTTTCTTTGATCTCAGTGCTTGAAATTGGTCTGTTCAGGAGCTCTATTTCTTCCTGGCTGAGTCTAGGGAGAGGGTGTGATTCCAAATATTGATCCATTTCGTTCACATTGTCAAATTTCTGGGCATAGAGTTTCTGGTAGTATTCAGAGATGATCTCTTGTATCTCTGTGGGATCAGTTGTTATTTCCCCTTTATCATTTCTGATTGAGGTTACTAGAGATTTTACTTTTCTATTCCTCATTAGTCTGGTCAATGGTTTATCTATTTTATTTATTTTTTCAAAAAACCAACTCCTTGTTTCATTAATTTTCTGAATGATTCTTTTGTTTTCAATTTCATTGATCTCTGATTTGATTTTGGATATTTCTTTTCTTCTACTGAGTTTAGGCTTAGATTGTTCTTCTTTTTCCAATTCCATAAGATCTCTTGTGAGATTGTTGATGTGCTCTCTTTCAGTTTTTCGAATGTAGGCATCTAAAGCGATGAATTTTCCTCTCAAAACTGCTTTTGCAGTATCCCACAGGTTTTGGTAGCTTGTGTCTTCATTGTTGTTATGCTCAAGGAAGTTAATGATTTCCTGTTTTATTTCTTCCTTCACCCATCTGTTATTCAACAGAAGATTGTTTAGTTTCCATGCCTTTGGGTGGGGTCGAGCATTTTTGTTAGAGTTGAGTTCCACCTTTAATGCCTTATGGTCTGAGAAGATACAAGGTAAAATTTCAATTCTTTTGATTCTGTTGATATTTGTTTTGTGTCCCAGGATATGATCAATTTTGGAGAATGTTCCATGGGGTGATGAGAAGAATGTATATTCTTTATCTTTGGGGTGGAGTGTTCTATATGCGTCTATCAAGCACAGTTGTTCTAGAGTCTCATTTAAGTCTCTTATATCCTTGTTTAATTTCTGTTTAGAGGATCTGTCCAGCTCTGTAAGAGGAGTGTTAAAGTCCCCTGTTATGATGGTATTATCAGATATCATATTGCTCAGACTGAGTAAGGTCTGCTTCAAGAATCTGGGAGCATTTAAATTGGGTGCATAAATATTTAGAATTGAAATGTCTTCTTGTTGTATTTTTCCCTTAACCAATATAAAGTGACCATCTTTGTCTTTTTTGACTTTAGTTGCTTTAAATCCACATGTGTCTGAAAATAAGATTGCAACTCCTCTTTTCTTCTGAATTCCATTTGCCTGAAAAATTGTCTTCCAACCCTTGACTCGGAGCTTTAATTTGTCTTTTGAAGCCAGGTGTGTTTCTTGCAGACAGCAAATGGACGGCTTGTGTTTTTTAATCCAGTCAACCAATCTATGTCTCTTCAGTGGGGAATTCAAGCCATTAACATTTATTGAGATAATTGACAAGTGTGGTAGTATTCTATTCGTCTTATTTTGTGAGAGTCCATTGCTTAGTTTTATCTTTTGCATCAGTGTGGAGGTTAGGTTCTGTCCTTTGATTTCTGAGTTCTTACTTTGCTGCTGATCCATTGTGGTGGTCAGTGTGCAGAACAGGTTGAAGTATTTCCTGTAGAGCTGGTCTTGTTGTGGCGAATTTCCTCAATGTTTGTATATCCGTAAATGATTTGATTTCTCCGTCAATTTTGAAGCTTAGCTTAGCAGGGTACAGAATTCTGGGCTGAAAATTGTTCTGTTTAAGTAGATTAAAGGTAGATGACCATTGTCTTCTTGCTTGGAAAGTTTCATTAGAGAAGTCTGCGGTCAATCTGATGGATTTGCCCCTGTAGGTCAACTGGCGCTTACTCCTGGCAGCTTGCAGAATCTTTTCTTTGGTCTTGACTTTGGAGAGGTTCATCACAATGTGTCTTGGAGAAGCTCGGTTAGAGTTGAGGCGACCTGGGGTCCGATATCCCTCTGAAAGCAGTGTGTCAGAATCTTTGGTGATATTTGGGAAATTTTCTTTTATAATATTCTCTAGTATGGCTTCCATTCCTCTGGGGCATTCTTCTTCCCCTTCTGGAATTCCTATAACTCGTATGTTGGAACGCTTCATAAAGTCCCATAATTCTGACAGTGAACGTTCTGCTTTCTCTCTCTTCTTTTCTGCCTCTTTTACTATCTGAGTTATCTCAAAAACTTTGTCTTCTACCTCTGAAATTCTTTCTTCTGCATGGTCTAACCTGTTGCTGATACTTTCCATTGCATCTTTAAGTTCCCTGATTGACTGTTTCATTTCCTTCAGCTCTGCTATATCCTTTTTATATTCTTCATATCGTTCATCTCTTATTTGATTCTGTTTTTGGATTTCCTTTTGGTTATTTTCCACTTTATTAACAGTTTCCTTCATTGTTTCCATCATTTCCTTCATTGTTTTCAACATGTGTATTCTAAATTCCCTTTCTGTCATTCCTAACATTTCTGTATAGGTGGAATCCTCTGCAGTAGCTACCTCATGGTCCCTTGGCGGGGTAGTTCTGGACTGGTTCTTCATGTTGCCTGGAGTTTTCTGCTGATTCTTCCTCATGGGTGATTTCTTTTATCTGTTTACTTGCCCTAATTTTCCTTTCAATTCCTCTTGCTCTTTAAGTTCTTGTGCCTGTGGACTAAGGGTTACAGGACCAGAAGGGTGAGAAGGTTTAAGAGCAAAAAAGTGATGAAAGAAATGAGGACCGAGTGATAAGAAAAAAAAAAATGAAAAAAAAGAAAAATAGAGAAAGGAGAGTGGTTGGGTGAAAGGAATATTGACAAAAAGAAGAGAGGCACAGAAAGAGGGAGACAGAGCAATATAGGTGTACAGTAGGGTACTTTGATACAACCTTAAAAAAAAAAACACCTTCTGGGGGTGCCAAGTGGGGTGGTTCCCTTGAGGTCAGCAGCTCTTTGCTAACCTGATCAGACGCAGTACCCCACCTCCACCAAGTAGAGAGGAAAGACAAAAACGCTATAAATCAAACCAAAACAAGCAAACAGAAAACTTTACGGGATAAAATTGGCTGGAAAAACCAAATAATAGTGGTAGAAACACTAACAAAAATGAAGTTCTGATTATTGAAATAGGCAGCAATGGGAAATTATAATTAAACTAGAAAAATTGAGAAAGAAAAAGGATCTGTATGGAAAAGGTTGAACTTAAAAAACAAAACAACAATTTAGAACGTCAAAATAAACAAAAAAAAACCAAACCAAAAAAAAAACCAAACAAACAAACAAAAAAAAACACACACGCAACCAAAAACAAAGTATATGGAATTGAATATTGTCTGGGCAACACGTGGTCTTCTGGGGTATGAGATGTTAATCACAGTTCTGATACGACTGGAGGCTGCTAGTTTCTCGAACCCCAGCAGGTAGACACCCTAAATCTCTCTTCAGCCCACTTAAAAGGCACTTTGAACTTGTTCACTTACTGAGCAGAAGCTTTCTCAGGGAAGTGCTTGTTGCTGGAATCACTGCTGAAGTGGCTATCCACTTACCCTGTGTGTCAAAACTGGTCTCCCTCTGCCCCCGAGGGTTAGGGCTGCAAGGCGGCTCAGACTCCGCCCTTAGGCTACTTGGTCGCTGGGTTACCAGCTCCCACCCAATTCCAGCTCTGGGACCCTGAGGGCGGAGCTTGCCAGGGCAGATCGCTCACAATGTCTGCCTGTGACCCAGAGCCAAACTCTATTAGCTCCGTCTGGCTCAGGGGCTCGGACTGGGGCCCTAGACAAAGGCCAGAGTTCTCCGCACTCCCGCTCAGGCTCTCCCCAAGGCAGTTCAGCTGAGTGCCAAGTCCAAAGACACCAAAACAGTTCACAGGTAAGGCCTTTCTGGTTTGCAGTCTCGCTGCTACTGAACTTACAGTTGCAGGCGGGTTTAGGCGGATTGAACACACGCGACCACTTGCCAGTTTTCCACTGTTTTAGTCCTCCTCTTGGGGTCCAGAAGTCTCTTGCTGACTCCCTGTATCCTCTCAGGGGTGATGATAGGCAGATCCCACCAGCCAGAGATGCCTGGAGTCCTATATCCCCAGACTCACGGTGCCCAGATGCAAGGAAGCTGTTACTCGGCTGCCATCTTGCTCCACCCTCCCCTATTTCTTTTTTTTTAAATATGCTAGCTGGAGGATTATTTTAAATAGTACTACTTACATTTGTTTTCTATAGTAAATATGTAGTTTTTTTAAAAGTTTAATCATGCATAATGTAGAGAGAGAGAAAAGTTCTCCTCAGGATGTCAGGTCGATCTTACAGTGGCCTCTCTTTCCTTGAGGAGTCCAACAGGGTAAAAAAAAAAAAAAAAGCTTGATCATGAAGTCTAACAAAATTAATGGAGTAAATTCTAATTTTATATATGATTCATATTTAGTTGATCCCTCAAGCATACTTTTTCTTACACAGGCAGTCCCCAAATTACAAACACCCAACGTATGTACAACCTGCACTTACAAATGAGGGCAATTAAAGGTGATGGGTACGTGTACTTAACCCAACTTACTATTTCCAACTACAAATCCAACCAGGAACTGCCTGTAGTTTCTTTCTCATGAAGAAGCAATATTTTAAACTACACCTGGCACCTTAATAGGATCACTAACACCCACCTGGATTAGAAATCTGTTGACCACACCTCGTGAATGCCAGCCCACCCCCACAAAAGGAGCAGGCCACTGAGGCCAGTTTTCCCTTTCCCAGTCAGAGCTGGATGTCTGCCCCCGTCCTCTAGTAACTCACGTTGCTTGGCACTGATGGCACCAGGGAGGCCTGACAAGAGCAAGACATGGACCAGGTCCCAGCAAAGCTGGCTTCCTGGGCCAGCAGCAAAACCTCAGACACAGCCAGGAAAACATAAAGACCCACTTACTAGAACCTGGGCAAAAGCCAGGGATTTTGTTTCAGAGCAGGTGACAGGAATTTATTATTAGAATGCCCTAGAAGATGAAAATAAGGTGATGATACAAAATAACCATGGGAAGTGCCCGAGGCGCCTAGAATTCCACCTGGCTGAGAACAGGAGATTTCCTCAGCACCTGGGAAGCAGAAAGGCAGTAGACTTCATCTGGTTCGGTGTTCTGAAGAATTCCAAGATCTCCTGACTCCAAAGCCTCCTTTTGCATTTTGCATTGTGACATGTTCAGGATATCTACCAAGATATGCTCAACTCCTAATGCCCAGTACAGTAACTGTGACTTTATTTGGAAACACGGTCTTTGCAGAGACATACACAGAGAGAGAGGGAAGGCTGAGGAGAAAGTGGAATAATGTGGCTGTGGGCTGGAAAACCCCAAGGATTGCGAGCAACCCCCAGAAGCTAGGAGAGGCGAGGAAAGGTTCCTCTCCTGAGCCACAGAGGGACCCCACCACACCTTGATATCAGCCTTCGAGCTAGAAGTCTGAACTGTGAAGGGATGAATTTCTGTTGTTTGAAAGTACCTCGTTTGTGATAGTTTATTCTAACAGCCCCAAGAAATTAACATCCCTACCTACGGAGAGGTTATGAAAATCTCAAGGAATCTGCCGCTTACCTACTGTTTGATTTTATGCAAGTTATTAACCTTTCCAAAACTCGATTCAACGCAGCTAACCAAACGTGTGCGCTATGTCATTAGTGCTTGTCACTGCACATTACACGTTCACGTGTTTTTCGCAATGATAAAAAGACAGACACCATTAGCCACTGGCCCCACAGAACTCAGTCTAGAAGGAAAAAGGCAAAAGAAAAAGTTACAAGAAATAAAAAAAGATGACTTTGTGTCCTTTCCATGTCCTGCTGGGTCTTTATTTAACAAGTCTGCTCAGGGATCGTTTGATTTAGGAGAATGAATCTTTGTTGGGCTTTGTTATTTGCTACTAGATCACAGCCCCAGTGAGAAGTTACATGTTCACTGGAGGATTTCTGTTCAGTAGAAAATACGATTTTATTAGTAAGACATTAACATTCTTTTATTTTTTTAAAAATTCCTTTCCAGATGGGCTACATAAGTCCCTGTTTCTCAAATGCCCTTGGGTGCCAACCAACTCTGCCAACTTACGATTCCTTCATTCATTAATGAGCTGAGGACATTTTTGACATGTTCATCCTATTTTCACGAGAGAATTATGTTTTAGATTTTTGAAATTTGTACTTTGACATACAGCTGTTGTAAAGCTTATGTGATACGAAATCAATGAGATAAAATACAGTTCCTGGTTATGGTAGGTGTGGAATGGGTGTGAATTCTCCGTTAGCAGTTGAGAAAAGCCTGGGAGATTTGTGAGAAGCCAGCTCTCAGCAACTCACTCCATTGCCAAAGGGCAGCTGACACCAAGCGACTGTGTATGTACCTCATTCTTTTCTCTGTTCTCTTCTTCTTCTTTTTGTCTCTTCTAATTTTCATTTGTTAGTAAGACTGAAAACTAAACTCGAGAATTTGCTCGTGGTCCAACCAGTCACCCCTATAACTTCTTCTGTGGCTGCCTCTTGATTATAAAAAGTCTCCTTTTACTTGGCATTCTTTCTCTTAATCTCGTGGACATCGCTTTGCTTAAAGAAGTGAGCGATATTTGTGCTAAATCTAGAAATGTTGGTGAATTTGAAGATAAGTTTTGGCAATCCTTGCAGCAGTAATAAAAAGTGAAGCAAGATTGCAGCAAGTCAAAAATGTGTATTCAATGAAGAAACAATGTTTTTAATTTCTAAGACCTATAGGAATTGTAAGTACTTCCAAGAAAATTAGAGTACTATTAACCCCACTGGGAAACCATCAGCCCTCAGCTCATAAAGGACACTTAGTAACAATTTTTTTAATGTTGCTCTTTTCCAGAAGTTAATATGAACCTGAAACAGCAATGAATTTAGGCATTCACGGGCTCACTATAAGAAGCACAATTAGTCTCTGCACAAATCGAAATGATTAGGGAGAAGAGAGGAAAAAATGAGCCATGTGAGAACTGGAACCTGTGAAAACGAGGCCAGGTGTATAAAAAGAGCTCAGCAAGCAATTTTGGGCAAGCAGAAAATATAAACACCACACTTGGTAGATATAATTCATTTGTTTATCTAAAATTTGCACAGAGCACATTTTATTTCATAAATGTAATAACATCTTTTCAAATTGCTTTTTAAGGTAAAATTACAGTGTGTGGATATAATAGATACTACAGATACCTATCTGTATATTATATCTGCCTATATATTAATAATAGAAGAAGTTTTGTTCAATTTTTTCTTCTTTTCCTCAGCGCGTTATCCTGTCTTTGGCATCATCATTTTTAAAATAGCTGTACTCTATTCCTAAGACCTTTAATGAAGATGTGTATCAGCGCCACAAGTAAGGAAATTGGACCGTGGTAATTGCTGCCACCTTGTGGGATGGTGAAAGAAATTCAAGCTCCCTTTCCCTCCAAACTCCTGAGCACCCTGTCATTCAAGCATTCAGGCGTGCATTCATCCTTACGTCCCACCTCTGTGCCAGGCCCTGGCCCAACTCTTCGGACCAAAGACAATTAAAGTTCAGTCTGTGCCCTCCAGGTGTGTAGCACAGTCATCCAGACACAATTTATCATTAAATACTGTCGCAGGAGAGAGCACCCTCCTTGAGTGGAGATAGTGGGGAACCCAAGTTTTCCCAAAGAAACGTAATCCAGAGATTCATGGATAGTGAGGCTGACTCCATCCTATGTGGCTTTCAGTCGTGAAAATAGTTACTGGGATAGGAATTTTCTTGCCCACTTCTACGTACGGGTTCTTTCCCATTAGGGAAGGCACAGTGCCCGCAGAACCTCAGAGGGTACTGCCATATCTTTCTTTTGCCTGTGTGGCTCCATTCTCTACCCACCTTCTTCCTGCTGTGTCCCCCAGAAGGCTAACCAGGGTGGAGCGCCTCTCTCCTCTCCCACACGCTGACTTTCTGTTACCTTCAAAAAGGGTTGGAGGAAGGAAGCCATGTGCAGAAAGAGAACTAGGTCACAATATTTATGCCCAGACTCCCTCCTATCCAGGACACCAGGGGCTCCATGAATCCCTCAACTAAAGGTCTCAGTTTAGCCCTTCCCTTCCCCTTTCAGACCCAGAGGGTAACACGGCTGGCTCTCGGGAATGCACTAATCCTTGTGGTTTTCCTACATTCTGTTCACACCTTTCTACATAATACCTTCAAATCATCTTGACTTGAGTGTGCCCTTTGCTTCTTGCTTACTAACTGATATGGAAGAAATTAATATATAAATGAAAGAATATATGAATGCTGTATAAATGAATGATTGCATTCAATAATTGAATGAATTAAAGCATGAATGAATGAGTGTCGAGATAAATGTATGAAGACAGAATGAAGGCATGCAAAATATATTACTATTCCATGCATAAATAATTGCATAATGACCAAATGCATGTACCCTTGTGAACAAAATGAATGGAAGCATGAGTGAAAAATGAACTCATCAGTGGTGCCTGGGGCTTAGAGGAGTAGGGTGCCCGCCCCATATACCGGAGGGGGGCGGCGCCTGTAGCTCAGAGGAGTAAGGCGCTGGTCCCATGTGCCGGAGGTGGTGGGTTCAAGCCCAGCCCTGGCCAAAAACTGCAAAAAAAAAAAAAAAAAAAAAACCCATATACCGGAGGGGTGGGTTCAAACCCAGCCCCAGCCAAAAAAAAAGAAAAAGAAAAATGAATTCATAAAGACATAAGTTAAGACTACTTTTATTCAATTTGGATGCCTGACATTACTACCTTCCTGGGCTCCCGTGTACTAGAAAACAGGCAAAGAAAAGGAATGAATGAAAAAATAAATAATAATTAAATGAAATTTAAAAAAGAAAAGGAATGAATTGCCTTCTCTCTAAAACAGAGCTATTATGTAGATGAAAGTGTAATCTAGAGAAAGACATTCAAAGATTAAGTTTGGAAAAATGTTTTGAGCAAAATATTAAGTTAAATTGTAAGGAAAAGGGCAGAGAGTCAGGGAGATATTTCCTTAGAGGAGCAGAAAACGAAGAACACAAAGTGAAAGAAAATAAGCTGCTTTTCTCTAGAGAGAAATTAACAATGGTTCACAGAGACAAGGAGCCGTGGAGCAGGACCCCAGCCAGCAAATACGGCCACGAGGATCAATTAAGTCACGGATGGGAGAACTGGGAAGCATCTCAGTGTCACATCCGGATGCCAAAGTGGCATGATTGATGAAATATTTTTCTGAAGACTCAGATATCATCCATTAAACTACTGGGTCATGTTGCAAAAACCACTTTCTAAAGGATCACCGTTGTTAGTACAAGGTCACTGATCTCATTCACTTACTCCAAACATGATGCCCTGGTAAAGATTCAGTGCTGCTGAATTCAGACTGAGATGTGAAGGGGATGGAATTAGGTGAAATTTAAAAGTCACAAAACACCAAATGGTAATCCGATCCCTTGTTTTCTAATTTTCCTTTCTCTCAAGTTGAAATTCCTATTTAATAATAAAAAAGAGACGATAGGACACATCCATATTTACCGGTGTAGTCCTGGAGGACATAGTTCTCATGCCAGAATTTAAGTAAATTTTGAAAAATATAAAAGTTATCATTCGAGGAAAAAAGATTATGACTTTTGCTGTGAAAATCTCATTTCTGGGAATTTCTTTAAGAAGATAATCATCCAAATATAAGAGAATATAGGGGTAAAGATGTTCATGAAGCATTGTTTATATAAATCTTTTAAAAACAAACAATTGGCCAGTCTTAGGAGACTGAAAGTAAAGCTATTAGCAGGTGACACTTGCAGGCACTGACCCAGGTATTAACTTTTTCAATCCTATCAATAATCTAAAGAAGTACATACGGTTCTTATACCCATTTTAGAGGGGAAGAAACAGAGGCATAGGGAATTAAATTTACTTTCACAAAGAACAGAAGTTGGGGCAGAGCTAACATTTGAACTGAGCAGTCTGGTCCATTGTATAGGCTCGTAAACATGTCATACTGTCCCTTTATAGTCACAATTCTTGACTATTATTTTCGTTAAGGATGCCAACAAGCCTTGACTCAAAGAAGCAGGTAACATAAACAGCACATAAACAGCATGTGCAGTCCATGCATATGAAATTATAAACATAAGAGAGAGATATTTGAATAAATAGTCACCAAAATGGTAAAGGTGGTATTCTCTGGTGAGAATATTACGCCTCTGAAGAATTTTCTTTATACACTGGAGTTCTTACAATTAGTTTGTGTCATTTTAACAAAAATGATAAAGCTAATATCATAAAGTCCCCCCACCTTGATTGGATGCTCATCAATTTCTCACCTACACACCCTGATCTTTCAGCCATCCCCATCCATGCCATAGGTGGAGACCCCCGGAGTGGGGGGGTCTCCACATGCATTTCCTGTTTCATGCTTAAGTGCTGCCTCTAGCCTCTGCCATCCTACAATTCGAACATCCATGTTAACCACAAGGAGCCCCGTTTCATGACAGCTTCTCTCACTGTCTGCAGGAAACAGAAACTATCTAGCTTGAAGAAAACACTAATCACCAAGCTTTTCAAATAAATGCCAGTGGCCCCTCATCAGCCTTCCTTAGTACCTCAGCACAGAGGGTGTCTGGACCTCCTGGAGAACACAGGTTATGAGTTGTTAGACCTTACTAATAAATCCATTCTAATATTCCCTATGCCAAGAAACAGTTTAATCCCATGCCAAGGAAGTTCTGGAAACTCCACTTCCTTTACTATGGCCATGAGTAAATCGTAGTAAACTCTTAGAACTAATTATTCTGGTGTCCTTGCCAGACACAAGCCCGGGTCATGGATGAGTAATCTCATGGCAATGAATTCCCTTTCTCCAGCCTATTTTACACTCTTCCCAGTGGAAAACCACTTTCGAGACCACTTACACATATTTTCCACCTTTCCTTCCTGTGTATATCAGCCAGGTTCTGTAATTCCTTTGTTGTGCAAGCTATTTATTGCAACAACAGGTCCTGCATTCCTCTTCTAAAGCTGGGCTTTGAGCTGACTCTGGTTGTAATCCTACAGGTCATTTGCTGGGCAGGGGAAGGTCTTGAGGAGAAAGTATCATCTTCTGAATTATGTGCTTCCTATAAGGTCATTGCATACCCCTTAGGAAAAGAAAGACTTTTCTTCAAAGGAAAGAACTTTTCTAACAGGTGATAAGGGCACAGGAAAATCTGAGGTTTAAGATCATCAGACTCATCCACCAACATGTTTCTCTCCCAGGACTCAGGGTTCCCGTCTTTCCCTATCAGGGCCTTGACTTTGATGTAGGAATCTGTTGGGGCCGTGCATCGAGTTCCTTTGCAAATCTGCTGCCCTTACAGCTGATCTGAGCCTACGTGTCTGTAGGAGCTGAATATACTTTGTTTTTTCTTTGAGATAAGTACACTTTTGATCTACCCAAGAGGCTCTCAGAGCATCCTCTGGGTTGGCAGTTAACATAAACCTATGATTTTTTTTTCCCAAGGCCTCACACATGGTTATATGTTCACTGAAGGACAGCATTCAAGCTGTCTAGAGAAAGAGCCTTACAGAGTAGCATGGTCAGATAAATTCATCCTTGGGTTAGGGAGGATGGGAGCACCCCACTCCAAAATCTTACAGACTATTGAGGGCTCCATACTAATTTAGAGAAGTGGGGGCTTGGCCTCAACATCTTGATCTCTATCTGCACCCCATCCCAATTAACCATAGACTAAAACTTTAGTAATATGATCGCATATGTCAGAGGTTAATATTACCCCACTTACCACCAGTGATAGGGGTTCTTAGTGCTTTCAGATACAAAGTAATTCAACTTGTATGTCATTTCTTTTCCCCAGCTTGGATTTGTTGGCTAAATCTGGCTCTTGATAGTCATGCAAAGTATCACCAAGCCACACCCCCAGCTTTTGGAAGCCAGAGTGGATGGTGTCCAGCAAACAATCCTGAGCCATTTCTACATGCTCTCCTGGTTACAGCCCTAGTCTCAGCCCCATTGGTTACAGAAGGATGCAGCTGTCTGTGTCCCAAGGATGTGCAGAAGTAATTTATATGTGATGAAAGGTGAATGGCCAAGAGGTGTTAGAAAAGATATTCACCCTCACTGGTAGAAAAATAAAAAATAAAATACAAATCAGATATAATTTGTTCACTTTTAAAACTGGAAAATATCAAAAATACTGCTTATATTCAGTGTTGTAAGAAAGTAAGCCAGGGACCGTCAAAAATAGTTGTTGGACATGTCAATCATATATATCAGTCATCAATTATGTATTGTCATTCATAATTTTTTAGAGATGCAACATTTTTAGGACCAGGTGACAATTTGGTGTCTGTCAAAATTGTACGTCTGTATGCTTCGATCCAGCGACATCACTTCTGGAGATCTGGCCCACAGAAACATAAGCAAATAAGAGATATGCACACACTCTCACATAACTATGCTTATTGCAAACCTGGATGGAGTTGAAACACATTCTTCTCAGTCAAGTAGCACAAGAATGCAAAAGCAAATATCCAATGTACTCAATACTAACATGAAGCCAGCAGATGATCTAATTCACGCCCACATAGGAGAAAAACTCATTTCAATTCCACTTGGGGAGAGGGGAAAGAGGGAGGAGGGAAAGGGGGCTCAGGGTGCTCACTCTTAATGGACATAATGTAGGGGTGTATGGCATATATTTTGGGTATGGGCTATAACCACAAGTGGAACTCTACCTAACAAATTCAAATATTGTGACCTGGTCGCTTGTATCCTCACATTAACCTGAAATTTTAAAAAATGGAAAAAAACAAAAAAAGCATGCTTATTGCAACATTTTTCTAGAACAAAAACTCAGGAGCACCTGACAATCCACCAGTAAAAGAATGATTCAATATTTTATGGGACGTCCACACTACACAACCAGCATGCAGAGTTAAACGTGCTGAAGGGGAAAGGGGATGAATGAAACATAAAATAGTGAAGAATATGTATGTTACAATCTTATGGAAAACCACCACACATATTTATAAATACAGAAAAATGTTTGCAACACAGACGCTCAGCCATAAACAGTACTTATTCCATGTTCCAAAAGAGGGAAGGATTGGAGGAGGGGATACTGAAGGAGACTCTCACCGTACCGTCATACTTCTGTGTTGCATGACTTTTTATCATGAGCATGTATTAGTATATGATTTCAAAAAGAAATGTGACTTGTGTTCACTCTACTTGCAAAATTTTATGATTACACTAAGGAATCTGTCTATGTGTATCTGAGTCTGTTACAGGATGTAAGGAATTCATTCTATTGGCCTGTAACCCATTCTGCTGTTGAATTAATTTCCAACTGACTCTATCATTAATAACCCAATACTTATTAATGCTAAAAGAGAATTGCATGCTTCTTTTTTTCCCCAATGTGACCAAAACAAAAATTGCACATTATGTATTCATTTCCCCTAACAAATACTAAATGTCTTCTGTGTGCCAGGCACAAGACTAAGAGCTGGACGTACCTGGTCCCTGCCCTACACTAGTGAGACTATAGGTTATAGTTAATCAACAGTCCAGGTATCTGGCTACATTCTCAGTATTCAGGGAGCTCCTCACTCACATCTACCACAGCAGCTGCCCATGTGGTTACGCCTCTTCTTTCAGATGCTCCCTTCCGCAGGATCCAGCCCAGAACCACACACTACTGCCTCCTCCCGGGGCTTTTCTTCAAATGCTCCTATTTTATCTCCCTACACAAGCTCTGCATACAGTTAAGGCCTCAAAGGGACAGGGCTTATGGGGGGCAGGGTGCTTTTGGAAAGGAAATATCTAGAAGGGAGTAGAGCAGTGGTTCTCGACCTTCCTAATGCCACGATGTATTTTCATTGTTACAAAGGGGTCACAACCCACAGGTGAGAACTGCTGGAGTAAAGCAAAACAGAAATGTGGGTTGGCATCTAGGGGAGCTGTTGAAGGCTTTCTCATTTCTATCTTCCTCTGTCCCCCCCCCAAGGATTGATCCCATATTGGGTAAGAACTGCTTGAGAGTAAGGACGTAGGCTGGGCACAGAGGTTCACGTAATCCAAGCACCCTAGGAGGCTGAGGTGGGAAGATCACTGAAGACCTGGAGTCTCAGATCAGTCTGGGCAAACATAGTGAGACCCCTGTCTCCAAAAGTAAAATGGAAAAAGAAATTAGCCAGGTAAGTCCCAGCTTATACCAAGGGATCCTTGAACTTGGGAGTTCAAGGCTGCAGGAAGCTACGATCATACCGTTGTACTCCAGCCTGAGTGACAGAGTGAGAGACCCTGTCTAAAATAATAAAATAAAATAACAAATTGGGAAGGGGGTGGAGAGGTTTTGGTGGAGGGAGGGTAATGGGTGGGGCCACATCTATGGTGCATCTTAGAATGGGTACAGGCGATTGCACTAATGTACACAGCTATGATTTAACAATTAAAAAAAAAGAAAAAATATATTAAAAAAAAAAATAGCCGGGAGTTGTGGCAGGTGCCTATAATCCCAGCTACTTGGGAGGCTGAGGCAAGAGAATTGCTTAAGCCCAAGAATTGGAGGTTGCTGACGCCACAGCACTCTACCTAGGGTGACAGCTTGAAACTTTGTTTCAAATAAATAAATAAAAATAAAAATAAAACTAACAACTCTAAAGACATTTTTTGAGATAGTCAAAGAAATTTAATTATGCATTAAATAATATTTTTAAAATCCAGGTATTTATTTCATTGGGTATAATAAATGGCATTTCTGTCCATACTTTTAGAGTTATTTATTGAAATGTATATAATGTCTGAATGATGTGTTAATATACAAACTAGAACAGAATAAAAAAGGTTGAAAAAGAAAAAAATAAATAAATAAATAAAATAAAATAACAAATAAAATAAAAATTTGGAATTTGTCCAGGTGCTACAGGCATTGTCCAACCTCCTGCAAGGCTTTGGCTCAAGGGGTATGTTTTTTCTTTTCTAAAGAAATTAGTTATTACCCTCATTTCTGCACATACACACCAGGCTCAACCACCCAACAGCTGGGGTGATCTGACAACAGTTCAACTTTTCCTCAAACAGGAATGGCGAGGCTATGGTATAACATTTTCTTGCTTATATTTGAGGCAGATGCAATTAGGATATCCAATCACAACTTCCTAGCTCATTCAGGACACTGAAAGATACATCCCTCATTCTTTCCAATAAAAACTGAAGAGCTGGCAAGCATAGCTTCTGGATATAGGAAGGATGGATATCTCACAAGAATTTGACAACTGTGACATGTTTTCTTCTTTGTTGCATTATGTATAACTTATCTTTTTGGTCAGGGTCACATAGACCTTAGTTTGCTCAACAATTAGTTTGTGAATTCCATCTACTCTGCAAAACAAAGGCAAAGCCACAGTGAGGTGAGGAAGAGCATCTCCCCTCACATCAAGGGGTCAGCCACCATGGTGCGGTGAGGAAGAGTATCCCCCATCACACGGAGGTAGGCCACCATGGTGTGAGTACAGAAGAGGGTAAAATTCTGGAGAAGTTTCAGAGGTAGAGTCAATAGTTTGGTTTGTGATTTCACAGGAAAGAAAAATGAAGGCAGGAGTTAAGGGTGATCCCCAGGCTACTGGGGGATCTTTTGTAACTGAAAGATAGAGGTAGGAAATGGAGGAGGTCTGGCTGCTACATGAGAGAGACGGTGTGAAGGTGGGATCTGAATCTCATCACTTTTCTCTCCTGAATATTCCCCCTTCCCATTAGTGGCTTTCTCTTTTCTGAATGATTTTACCTAGCAAACTAGATTGAATGTCAGCTCATTCTCTCTTTTAAAAAACTATATAACTCTCTTTAAAAAAAAACTATATAACTGGGTGGCGCCTGTGGCTCAGTTAGCAGGGCGCTGGCCCCATATACCGAGGGTGGCGGGTTCAAACCCAGCCCCAGCCGAACTGCAACAAAAAAATAGCCAGGCCTTGTGGCAGGCGCCTGTAGTCCCAGCTACTCGGGAGGCTGAGGCAAGAGAATCGCGTAAGCCCAAGAGCTGGAGGTTGCTGTGAGCCGTGTGACATCATGGCACTCTACCGAGGGCAGTACAGTGAGACTCTGTCTCTACAAAAAAAAAAAAAAAAAAACAAACTATATAACTGCATCATCTCATCAGAGCCTGAGATTATCAATGTTCCCATAATGAGTTCTGATAGATTCTAATCCGGAGCAAATCAGCATGAAATTTGAATCACCTCACTCAGCCTGTTGAGGGCAAATGTACAATTTCCTTTTGACATACTGGAAATAGCCTGGAGGCCTCACTGCCCTGCCATGTGCTTCACTCATGGTTGGTGCCCTATAAATAATTGCTGAAAGATAAGTAAATAAATTTGTGTTTATATCTCATTTGGTTCTAATGCTAATTCTAAAAACTGAATCATACATTAGACTTTGCTGATCTAATGTATAAACCTTACAGAGTAATGCTTTTGTTCATAATCACCCTACTGATTTTGATTAAGCATATGAGCTTTATTTTTGTGCATGACTTGGCTAATGTTGCACAATTAGTTGCAATCCTATCCATTGCAACATTAACCACAGAAGACCATATCACTCAGTTTAAAATGTCTGTTAGCCGCCCACATGGAGTAAGATCAAAGTCTTTAACTTTATGGCCTTTGATGATTGGACTCCTGCCAAGCCTTTAAGATGATCTCATGTCTACAGACCAGGAGCTGAATTTACCCAAAGTCCCAGTTTCTCTCCTTTCCATACATTTACATTCTCACTCTACTCATACTGACACACAAAACTCAAATGTCACCCCCCTTTTTTGTGGAACCCTCTAGCACCAACACAGAGCCTTCCTAGAGACAGGAGCAAACCATGTCTCCTAGATAAGTGAGTTCTTCAAAGGGTTGTTCCGAGAAACTTAGATTGGATTATCAACCTTAAATTATTTTCTCGATTATGACCTAAGCAGTTAGTACTGCTAACATCCTTGAAAAGAAAATCTTCAATAGTATATTTTGGAAATCAAGGACAGGAAATATTTTTTACACCATTTTTCTTTATAGTATGCTTCATATAAATTAATTCTATATAGTTTGTAAATATATATCTCATGAAGTACTTGTTTTAAATAATTAGACTTTTTGTTATGACAATTAACCTCTTAATTTAAATGAAAAAGTCCCAACTTCGGGCTGGAAAAGATGCTGGCGCTGGAAGTGCTCTATGGGCTGAGACCCCAGTAGTGAGCCGTAGAGGTCAGGCCTTTTCTCAGAGAATTTGTGCACTGTCATTTTAATTGTGGGTGGGGAGATGAACAAGAAACAAGTGAATATGTACATCTTGTATCAAAGTGACCATGTTATAGAGATTCAACATTTTAAATAAGATGACTGAACATGAAACCGCCTGTATTGTAGTAACGTAAGATACTAACGGAAGAACTGTTGTAAACGTCTGGTTGCTAAAGAAGTATAGACATAGCTCAAAGTTAACTAGCCATTGTTTCATAGCTTGCCTTCCTATAACTGCTTACTGCTTAAGAGTCATGTATCTGGGGTGGCGCCTGTGGCTCAGTAAGTAGGGTGCTGGCCCCATATACCAAGAGTAGTGGGTTTGAACCCACCCAGGCCAAACTGCAACAAAAAAATAGCCAGGCGTTGTAGCGGGCGCCTGTAGTCCCAGCTACTTAGGAGGCTGAAGCAAGAGAATCGCCTAAGACCAAGAGCTGGAGGTTGCTGTGAGCTGTGTGCCATAGCACTCTACTGAGGGCTACAGCTTGAGCCTCTGTCTCTAAAAAAAAAAAAAAAAACAAAAAGAGGATGGCGCCTGTGGCTCAAATGAGTAGGGCGCTGGCCCCATATACCAGAGGTGGCAGGTTCAAACCTGGCCAGGCCAAAACTGAAAAAAAAAAAAAAAAGAGTCATGTAGTCATGTATCTGGCTTAGAGCCTGTAGCACAGTAGTTACAGCGCCAGTCACATACACCAAGGCAAGCCGGTTCAAACTCAGCCCAGGCCTACTAAACAACAATAACAACTTACAACCAAAAAATAGCTGGGCATTGTGATGGGTGCCTGTAGTCCCAGCTACTTGGGAGGCCGAGGCAAGACAATCACTTAAGCCCAAAGCCATCCTTTAAGATTGATGTCACGATGACGCTATGCCAGCCCCACTGCTCTTAGTGACACTTGTCTCTCTAACAAACTAGCTTCTGGGATCTCTGGGACTGAAGGTACCTGGAGAGTAACCTCAGCATCAGTGGGAGGGCTTGATATTAGCACGCTGTGCAGGCCATGAGTGGGGTCTAGTCATTGATCTCCTGGCTTGGCTCCCTAGCACCCTAGCTATGTGGAGAAGGGGTGTGTGTGACATCACCTTGCTGCGTGAGCCAGGGACGGGGCTAGATGCCAGTCCACCCTTTCTCTGGATCATGGCCCATCATGTATGAGAGGAAGTCAGGGTAGTGTGTGAATGGATTCTCAGGGCCTTTCCGTGGAGGTACTATTTCATCTTTTAAAATAGAAGGACTGAAAGCTTGGAAAGGGGTACTATCTTGCCCAAGATTACACAGCAGAGCTAGATTCTGGAGGGTCTAATAATTCTTTTTTTATAAAAGTAATGTAATCTATCCTACTGGAGAAATTCTTGGAGGATTACATGAGCTGATACATGTGAAGTGCCTTCCAGATCCCTAATCTTCCTCCGTATCCTCCTTACCTCTGGAGAGTTGGTCCATCCACTCTGAACAGGGACAGATTCTGATGCCTAGTTGGGTCCCCAGTGACTTTACACACAGGAGGCCCAGTACCTGAGGAACGGGCCTGAAACCAAGAGGGTACCTGTCAGCAAGCAAAAAGCGAGGACGAGTGCAAACGTGCACAGAAGCACTCACCCAAATCTGGTCTGTTCTTTTATTTCAAAATTTTAGTTTTATACATAATGGTTCACAATAAAGACCACATTAACTCTTATTTTAAATAATAATCAGCACAACTCACTGGCAATCTATGACAACATTTCCAATTCAAAAAGCTAATTCCTGAACTATTCAAGATGGGCATCTTTAGGGTGGAAGCTAAAGTACAAAACAATAAGAATAAAAGACAGGAAATAAAGGTCATCTGCGTCCCCCTTAGCCTGGCAGACTCCATCTTACTCTCGCTACCTGGGCTTTCACAATCAAGCTGTTTGGTGAGAATGCTACAGTGTTCCTCTGCACAAAGCTTTCATTCTCACTTAGGCCACGGCCCACTTCACATCATCAAGTGCCCTCTCTCTGGTCCTCAGAGTCTAGGAATACCTAGGGAGCAGAGAATGAGTAGCAAAATTTCAGTTTTCATCAGAAATCTACCTTAAAATTACAGTAAGAGAGGATATCCAGAAAAAGTGGGGTCTAAGAGAACAGAGGTCTTCTCAAGGAGGCCCAAAGCTACACCTGGGAGGTCCTCCCCATGGTGTCTCAGCTCTTAGGAAATAGTAGCGTTAACTTTCTGGGACCTGGAAACTAATGCTTGCTTCTACTTCTGTAAAAGCCCTCGGTTCTGTAAAAGCCAGAGCCCGCTTCTCCAGCTTGATTCAAACTGACCAGTGAGAAAGGTTCCCAGGGAGCCTTCTGACAAAGTTTGGTGGACCTATCCCCATCTCCGTAAATTGGCTGACAGTGACAGGCGGCCTGACCCTCTTCATCTGGTAACAATCATACACAAAAGACCAGAGTAAATATTTGTCACAGTTGTAGGCAGCTGCCTGGTTTTGAGTCTCAAATCTCTTCTCTGTAAATGAGGATAATAAGGGTTCTACTCCACAGAGTGAAAGTGAGGATTAAATGAGATAAAACACATAAATGCTAAGAACAGAACCTGGCCTGCAGTGAATTCTCTATACGTGTTAGCTGGACTGGGTTTTGAGCTTTGTTTTTAGCTTGGTTACAGTGCCCTCATGTGTCCACATGTTGCAATATTTCTAGTCATTAAAAGGATTTCTAATTACTTTAGATTAATACATTTGAAATGGCAGTTCCAAGGCCATGGTTGCACTGTCCCCTTGTGTTTTATAAACCTATGAAGACTAGACAACTCTTTTAAAAGCAACATGTTTTATCCCTGAATGTAAAAGTAACACATAGTTATTGTACCAAATTTAGAAAATACTGAGAACTATACAGAATTCTAGTCATCTGTAATGCTACTAAATAGTGTATGTATTTTATATTTTCTATGCTAAGTTTATGTTTTTGTGCCTAGATATATAGATTTTATTTGTACAAATTGGGATCAGTGTTTTTAACTATAATATTAATTTTCAAAATAATTATAAGATGTATCTTTTGCTTTAAATCAAGAGTAGAAATGAAACTACATCATTAATAGGGTTATCTGGTAGTCAATAGAAGATAGAATCTTGTCACCCATATTTCTCATATTCCCCATTAATAGGCAACTAAAGTAGGTCCCTTGAACTCCAGTGGCAAATGCTTTGAAGTGAAAGAAAATCCAGTCTGACTTAGAAATACAATATTTAACTTAAAGAAGGATGCATGAGATTCAGTTTGTTGTACTAAGGAGGATTTATTGTTTTTTAATATAATAATGAAATAAATAAAATGTTTATTTTAGAGTTATTTCTTCTGCATATGTAAAACATGGCCTTTCTCTTAGAAAGAAGGGGAAATAAGAATATAGTTTTATACATATATATGATTATTTTTGCAAAAATAAAGGAAGAATAAGCAAGAAACTAATAGCAATGGGTTTGTATTTTTACCATGGAGAAATGTAGGGGACACCACCATAAAGGAAGTGACCAAATTTCATGTCATCAATAATAGGACACCAAGTGCTCCCTAGTGGATGTAGTGGGAAGTAAATATCATCTGTGGAATATCTTATCAAAAATGTTAAACTTGGGATCAGTGCCTGTAGCCTAGTGGCTAGGGCACCAGCCACATACACCTAAGCTGGCAGGTTCAAACCCAGCCTGGGCCTGCAAACAACAATAACAGCTACAACCAAAATATAGCTGGGCATTGTGGTGGGTGCCTGTAGTCCCAGCTACTTGGGAGGCTGAGGCAAGAGAATTGCTGAAGCCCAGGAGTTTGAGATTGCTGTGAGCTGTGACATATGGCACTCTACTGAGGGTGACATAGTGAGATTCTGTCTCAAAAGAAAAAAAAAAGTTTAACCTGAATCTAATTGTAAAGAAGCAGATAAGTGATTGTGGGCCACTCTATAAATTATCTGGCTTCACTCTTCAGAAATTTCTAGGACATGAAGCCAGGCACAGTGGCTCATGCTGTAATCCTAGCACTCTGGGAGGCTGAGACAGGAGGATTGCTTGAGGTCAAGAGTTTGAGACTAGATGAAGCAAGAGCGAGACCCCATCTCTAATAAAAATAGGAAAAATTAGCCAGATGTGGAAAAATGCACCTGTAGTTCTAGCAACTGAAGCAAAAGGATCACTTGAGCCCAGGAATTTGAGGTTATAGTGATCCATGATAACATCACTGCAGTCTAGCTGGGTGGCAGAGCAGGACTCTGTCTTAAAAAAAAAAAAATTCTAAGACATGAAAGACTACAAACAGAGACTAGGACAAGACTGGAAAAATATTCTAAATCAAAAGTGTTATAGCCAAATGCAATAGATTCTGGATCAAGCAAATTCTATAAATTATATTTTGGGGAAATTTGATTATGGACTGTCAGGTAATATTTAATTAATTAAAATTGTATGTGTAACAGTGGTAAATAAGAGATTAAATAAGAGAAGGCTTATTGAACGGGGATACACAATGAGGTATGTATCTACACATGAAGTGTCAGGGTGATTGCAGGTGGGTGTGAGATCAAAAGTGACAGTGAAAACAGAAAAAAAGAGCTCAGATGTGGGGATAGTGTAATCACTGGTGACTTCAAGTGAAGAGTACATTCGTGTTAATTTAATTCTTTCAACTCTTTTGCAGGTTTGAAATTTTTCAAAATAAAAAGCTGAAAACTGAAATCCTTTCTTACCCACCTGTTCTGGAATGAGTCCAATGAGGGTGCTAGCCTGGGGAGCAGAAAGCACGTAGGAGGGGATTTGTGAGGAAAAGAAAACTGGGAAAAGAAGGGTTTAAGTACACAAAGGGCAAAGAGCATGATTCTAGTTTATTGGGATAATTTAACAGTGATGGCTCTAACAACTTCCAAATCCCCATGAATTAGCCTAATCAAAGTTTATTGCTTGTTGAAGCCACTGTTCTAGTTGAGAAAACTGACTCAGAGCAGCAACATAACCTGTCTAAAACAGTGACACATCAGAATTCATTCCCAGTTCTGGTTCCAAAGCCTGTGCTCATCCCACCATATCACATTGCTTCTGAGAGAAAGGACTTGCTAATGGGGTCCTGAAATTAGAATGAGGCTGTCGCGGGTCCCCATCTGCCATTCCACTTCCGCTCTATTATTGGAGCCATCCACCATGGAGAGGCGGCCTGGGGCCCGAGAAGACCCCACTGCAGACCATTCCTTCATTTGTTCTACAAATACTGTTTAAACACCTCTCGTGTCCTAAGCACAATGCTAGGATCAAGAGTGAAGAAGGCAGACCAAGTCCCTGCCCGTGAGGCTTATGTTCTCGGGTGAGAAAGAGACCGTAGGAAAGTAATTGAAGAAATAAATGTGAGTTAGGGAATGACAGGGATGGAAGGCTCATACAGATGAGGATGCAGGGAACACCTCGCTCGTGCTTTTGGTTGGCGTCACAAAAGATTTGAAAACCTGACAAAAGCGTATTCTAAGCTGGGAACAACAAGTTCAAGGGGCCTGGGTCTGTAATGAGCTAGGGGTTAAAGAGAGACATCCAGGCAGGTGTGACTGGAGGAGCAGGAGGCGGGTACCGGGATAATCAAGAAGCAAACAGGAATTTAGAGCAGGGGATTCTGGACTCGAGCGGGTTTCCATTTTCCAAAGACCCCCGAGGCGGAGTCCTGTGTGGAGAAGGCAGACGGAAGCTGATGGTGGCCGTGTGGTGGAGTAGTGGGGAGTGAGGAGGGAGCAGAAGGGAGAGGGATTCTGAAGGGAGAAGTGATGGGGTGTGCTGGTGCATGTAGGGTGTGAAGGGTAAAGGAAGATATGTTTTAGATTTGGGACCCATTTGCTTTATAGAAACATAGAGATTTAATGGGCCATAGTATTGCCAAATTCATTTTATGGTAATATTTATGTGTATGTGTCTTGAACTTAGAAATCAGAGGATTAAGTTCAAGAACTGCTTAATCACTTTTCTCTTATCCTTCAAATAGGGTTGACAAGATCTGTTATACCCCGCCTCAAGATTCTCTGAGAACAAAATGAGATATGTGTGAAAACGCTGCTCATGTGGTTAAGTCATCGAATAACTATCTTCTAAATTTGTGTGGCACTTTCAAGGTCAAGTGTGCTTTCTTATGCCCCCATAGGACCAGAACCCCTATGACATAGGAGGTTGCATTATTATATTGAGATATTCAGCACTGCCAGGGAAACATCTCTGCCTGCCTGTCTCTCTCTTGTGTGCCTCCTGAGCCGGGCAGCTCTGAGGTCTGCAGAGCAGACTCAACAGACACTGTTCTTTGGATCATCCCGCCACACGCTCAACACATAGCAGACAGTGGGCCTCAGAGACGGCCCCTCTGTGCACCAGCAGGGAGCCAGACAGCAGGACTCCATCTGTCTAAAATTCCCAGTCTTCCCTGGTTTGGTGAAACCGACTTTGTTCATCATCAAGACATAGTGACTTTCTGTCTTTAAACTGACAAATTAATTTTAACATACATCAGTCACTGCAGCTGTTTTATTTATTTGACCATTCTTCATTCTTATGCCCTGTAGATTATTTTTCACTTAGACTTAGAAAATCAGATGGAAATATTTATCTTCTATTTACCTTTCAGCATATTTAACTTATGTTTAACCTTTACCTCAAAGATTTAGGATTCACTCTTTAATCTAAGGACCATATCAGAAATGTTACGCTTTTGCCATCAGATCCATGGCAATACGCTATTTTGATTAAAGTTTTGCCTTGTTACAGATGAATGACAAGAGTTCAATTGCATGGTATTCGTTGGGGGGGGGGGTTGTTAACATGCGCTTGTTACATGCAAAAGAGTAACTGTGAGGTGATAGATAAGCTATTTGTTTCACTGTAGTCATCATTTTACCTTCTACACAGATCTTACATCATCACGTTGTGAGCCTCAAACATACACAATAAAACTTACTTTAAAAATTAAAAAATCAAATTAAATTATGCAGAGGAAATGCCCAGAAGAAATGCACTAAAGTAAAATGAAATAAAATCTATGACAATAAATATCAAGGCCTGACTATTCACAGCCTGTTTCCTCTCACCTGTTAAGGAATATTTTTCTATTGTTCACCATGTCTTTCTCCCTGCCCTCAGATTTGGGCTTTCTCAGTAGATGGGAGTGAAGAGTGTGTGGGGGACAGGTGGGGGGTGCAGGGAGGGGCATGCTGAGGAGAGCAGGAGGGACCTGAGGAGCAAAGGAAAGACTGGTGAAATTAACATGACAAGAAAGCAAGTGAGCAAAGGAAGAAAACAGACTGGATCTGCGGGAAGAAAGGAGGAAAAGCTATCAAAGTATACAAGTTTCTGGGCAAATATTAGCAGAGATTTGGAGAAATGGGTGCTCTATGGAGAGAGAGATTGAAATGATAGGAAAAGTACACTTTATAAGTATTGCTAAGGTTGGGTGCATTAGCCTCCCTGTAATCCCAGTAGGAGATTCGGGAGGCCAAGGCAGGAGGATCATTTAAGCCAGGAGTTAGAGACCGGCAGGGCAGCATAACAAGACCTTGTCTCTACAAAAAATTAAAAATCAACTGGATGTGGTAGCACGTGCCTGTAGCCTCAGCTACTCGGGTGGCTGAGGCTGGAGGATTGTTTGAGCCCAGATTTCAGGGCTGTAATGAGCTATGATGATGCCACTGCACTCTAGCCTGGCCAACAGAGTGAGACCTTATGTCTTAAAAAAAAAAATTAGGTTTTGCTCTACATTAAGGTAGTATCTTTCCACTACCCTCACCCTCACCACACATGCCTAGGGGCGAAGTTAAGGTTCGAGTTGCTTTCAGTAATTTTCCAGACTGTTTCCTTTGAATTTTACATAGGGGCTTGGCTTAATTCAGATTACTAAAATTCTCAGGAACACCAGGGGGCATTTTCTAAACAGACATTTTCTACAGAAGTAAGTTAGTGACTCTCAATTTTAAGATCACCAGGAAGATTCAGTTAAAAACATGAATGAAAATTGTAAGGGGACATGTGTATTGGAGGCTTTAATCATTTTGTAAACAGGGAAAACTCTGCTATGAAGTGTTTAACATTCCCCCCTCCTGAGATTCCTGAAATCAGAACTCTGCTACCAGCCTTTCAGCACATTTCTTATATCTCTGTTATGGCACTTAGTTTATTCTGCCTGACTTATTTTTCCTAAGAACCTTCTTATTGCAAAAAAACAAAACAAAAACAATCTATGCTGGGCTACATGTATTCTTAACTGTGCATATAAGCTCCCTGAAGGCAGAGCCTGTAGCTTCTTTGTAAAACAGTGTCATAAGAACTAACCGCACAGGCCTTGGAGTCAGACACACCTGAATTTAAATCTTGGCTCTGCGGCTCCTCAGTTAAAATACCAAATAGTTTTTGGTAGCTGTTATTTAACCTTGTTTAGTACCTGTGCTGTCATCTGCAAAACTGAGAGAATGATGCCTGTTTCTCTCAGGGCAGCTGTGAGCATCTGTGAGAAGAGGTGTGAAAGTGCTCGCATGACGCCCGGGCACACGCAAGTACTCAGCGGACGACACCTGTTGCCCTGTGCGTGTCCACTTTACTGCTTAGGGTAGAATGATGTGCTCAGGTCTTTGCTGAACAAATCGTGGCTAAGATGAGAGAAAAAGCCATGAAAAAGCTACTCTCAGGCCTCGCTGAGAGTGCTGAGCTTGGAGGAATTCCACTTCAGTCTCCAGTTCCGTACCCACCCCCCTCTGCCTTCACAGCACCTCTTGAAAGTCTCCTGATGGGAACTTCCAGTGACTATCCTAAACCTTCCTGGGGTCCCTGGGGTTAAGAACCCTCTTAGATACCATCTCCTGCTTCAAGCATTTCTTGCTTTCCCTGCTCCAGTGTCTCCTGCAGTAGTACGTAGCACCATTGCCCTACTCCAGCTTCTACGTTGATGTTGTTTTCCACTGTGAAGTGCAAGGTCTCTGACAGCAAAGTCTGGGTCTGGTTCCTGTTTGGTCACAGTGAGCTGTTCCCAAGGAATGCCTGTCATACTGAATCCCACTGACAGAGGATTGGGGCAGCAGCCTAGAGCTGGGCCCTAAGCCTAGGTCCTGCCCTAAACCCTAAGGTACTACCCTGACGCCCAGGGTATGGATTAGGGATTAGGTTAAGGATTTCGGCTCTCTAGGGGAGAACACAGCCTCTGGGCAATTAACAGCCTGAAGTTCATTGGTTAAGACTCATTGAGAAAGTTCCCAGCAGTAGATACCAAAATCTGACAGGAATCCAGAAGAACGGATTTATTTAGGGAATAAGGATTTACAAGATGTTAACATCAAACCTTTTTCTCTCCGTAATTTGAAGTTCATTTTTCACTGTACCCAGGCAGGATATGATAGAAGTTCAATACCTACAACAACTAGAAACAGTCTGAAAGGATTCTTCCTTTCGGAGCAGGTGGCTACTTAAACTTTGCTTTAGCAGTCGTGCAGAATTAATAAAGCAATAACTTATTTGGCCCCAAATATGACCACTGAATTTGCAATCATCCAATGTGTTAAATTTTGCAGAGCCGCTTACATTTTTCATTTTCAGTCATCATTACCACTTAGTTTGCTAAAGCTCCTGGCTAAAAATAACTATTTTCTGGATAACACTCTAAGTTCTTTAATTGAATTTAGGTGAAATAACATCTCAGGAAAAGTTTACCGACTCAGTCACTTGCTTTTTCCACTCGCCCCGGAAAAAAACAAATTATCCTTTTCACTCCGTGAGTGTCTCTTTGAGGCTTGGACCTGTCAGAGCCTCAGTTCTGCTTGAAGAACGCGTAAGTGTCTCCTCTTGATTTCATGTGGCTTTTCACAGATTCAGTTAGTTTCCTGAAGCCCTCGGCCAGCCCATCCCCCGTGACGGCACAGCAGGGCTGCACGTGCCAGCTCCGGTCACTGCACAGCTTCTTCACCCTGAACTTTCTGGTGATGTCCATGGCGGTCAGAGCTCCAGGCAAGTCCTGCTTGTTGGCCAGTAGGATGACAGGCACCCTTTTAATGTGTTCGTTCTTTAAAATGTGCTCAAACTCTCTCTGAGAGTCCTCCAGTCTCTGCCGGTCAGTACTGTCCACGACGTACAGCAGCCCATCCGTGTTCTCGCAGTAACAGCCCCAGGCAGTCCTCATTGTCTCCTGTCCTCCAACATCCCAGACTGTGAGTGACAGACCCCTTCCCAACTCAAGCGTCTCCACGTTGAAACCAATTGTTGGGATGGTCACAATATCTCCAGCAAGCTTTAGTTTGTAAAGGAGCGTAGTCTTCCCCGCGGAGTCAAGTCCCAGAAGAAGAATTTGGGCTTGCTTGGCTTTAGGGCTTTTAGAACTCAGCAGACCCATCTTTTCTTTGGGCCAGAGACACGACGTGTCCTTTCTGGGTCTTGCATGAAAATGTCAGGAGGAAAGCAAAGAACAAACGCTTCATGTCTGTTTCTGAGACCAGGAAGCTGCTTGTATTTTTATGGTAGCTTATCAACTGGATTATGAGCAAACAGTATTTTATTTGCAGTCCAGCCAATCCTTAGGAATCTGTGGTGTGAGTAACCACCAATGTCGTGGTGGCTCAAAGGGGAAATTCTTTGTGAATGAGTAGGGTTAGGAAGAGCCTGCCTGGGTGATGCTACAGTTTTATTCTCTTTCCGGTGCTAGAAATCTGGAGCAAATCAAAGTCTCAGGCATGCACAGAAACAGAGTCTGCAGCAGATTAAAAACTTAACTTTTTGTCTTAATGTAACTTTTAACCTAAAGTTAACAAAACTTTTTATAGAACCTATCCAGGTATTTGACTATTTATCTTATGCCAACTATAAATAAGTAACCAGGCTCCTAAGCTGTGCAGACAGTTTATCTCACACTCCCTCTGCAGTATCTTACTCTCCTCTCTTCCAGATTACTCAGTAGGAAACATTAAACCGCCCAAGCTTACCTGAACCTTACTCCAATAATCACATAGAAAATCACTTCTTTAATCTTCCTAGCAGATAATTTACACTACCATATTCACAAAACCAGATTTACAGGGGGAAGTTTGTAACACAAACACTTATAAATAAAGCAGACTGCCTAATTAAAGATGGCGAATTGATTACGTGTTTTTATCTCCTCTTTCCCAAGACTCCACCAAATTGATGATAGAAGAATTAAAAGAACATATCAGTGTACAACAAGAAGAGCAAGAGGTTCCATCAGAGGGCGAGTTTTTTTGTTTATCTGTTTGTATGTTTTGAGATGGGGTCTCATTCTGTCATCCAGGCTAGAGTGCAGTGGCATCATAGTTCACTGCAGCCTCAAATTTCTAGGCTCAACCAATCCTCCTACCTCAGCCCCCCGAGAAGCTGGGACTACAGGCAGGCACTACCACACCCAACTAATTTTTTTTACATTTTTAGTAGAGACGGGGTCTCACTCTTGTTCAGGCTGGTCTCAAACTCCTAGACTCAAGCAGTCCTCTCACCTGGGCCTCTCAAAGTGCTGGGATTACAGGCATGAGCTCATCTCAGCATGAGCCCAGCAGATGGTGAGAAATGTTAACAAAATTCTGGAAGATAATAGAGGGGACGTGAGTGGTAACTGATGAATTGCGATAAAACTGAGGCTTGGCCTGAGAGATAGGCAAGAGCACCAGGGATGGCAGAGGGGAGGTGAAGCAGGAGACAGCGGACAAAGGGAGGTAACAAAAGTCTAAATAAAAAAAAAAAAAAGAGAAATGTATATTTTAAGAGGGGACACAGCTTTAGTAGAAAGAGCACAGGTCTTGGAATCGGACAGATCTGATTTGAATCCTTGCCCCATTATTTACTAGCTGTGAAATTTCAGGCAAGTTACTCAAGCTCTTGAAATAAAACTGCAAAATAAAAATAAATAAATAAATAAAAAAGAATGGAACACACTCTCCCCTCTGCTGGGTGACCATTCAGTCAGTAGATGTTTAGTCCCCTGGCAAAAAATGGAAAGGGTCTTTTCTAAAGAAATTAAATGAACTCAGAAGAAAGCACCTCCACGGTTTGACAGTTGGGAGTTTCCGCAGCTTCATGCCTAACTCAACATTGGATAAAGCTGTAGCCAACCTGGCGGCTGGCAACCCTTGCTTCTCAGGCAGCTTTTCAGTGCACAGAAGGCTCTCTACTTCATGACTTCATTATGAATAAGGAGACCAAGATAAACATAAGAACATTTTTTTTTTTTATTGTTGGGGATTCATTGAGGGTACAATAAGCCAGGTTACACTGATTGCATTTGTTAGGTAAAGTCCCTTTTGCAATCATGTCTTGCCCCCAGAAGGTGTGGCACAAACCAAAGCCCCACCCCTCACCCTCCTTCCCTCTCTCTGCTAAGAACATTTTTTTTTTAGACAGAGTCTCACTCTGTTGCCTCGTGTAGAGTGCTGTGGCATCATAGTTCACAGGGACCTCAAACTCCTGGGCTTGAGCAATCCTCTTGCCTCAGGCTCCAGAGTTGCTGGGACTATAAGCGCCACCACAATGCCTGGCTAGTTTTTCTATTTTTAGTAGTGATGGGGGCTTGCTCTTGCTCAGACTGGTCTGAACCCCTGAGCTGAAGAAATCTACCTGCCTTGGCCTCCCAGAGTGCTAGGACTACAGACGTGAGTTACCACATCCGGCCAACATAAGAACATTTTAAGAAAGCTTAAACAGGCCATGTGTGGTGGTTCTTGCCTGTAGTCAAGAGAGGCTAAGGCAGGAGGATCTCTTGAGCCCAGGATTTTTTCTTTCTTTCTTTTCTTTTCTTTTTTTTTTTTTTTTTTTTTTTGCAGTTTTTTGGCCAAGGCTGTGTTTGAACCCACCACCTCCAGTATATGGGGCCAGCGCCCTACTCCTTGAGCCACAGGCACTGCCCACTGAGCCCAGGATTTTGAGGTTGCAGTGAGCTATGATGATGCAGTCTGCATCTTGCACCACTGCACTCTGGCCTGGGTGACAGAGCAAGACTCTATTGGAAGGGAGGGAGGGAAGGGAAGGGAAGAAAAAGAGAAAGCTTAAACAGAGATAGTGCTGGGAACCGAAGAAAATTTTTGATAGGGTCAAACCCCACCCAGATAGTGTGGACCCACCTAAAAGAATTAACCCTCTCCCATGGAATGTCCCACCTAAGAAAGGTGAATGGGTCAACCCCCTACCCTACCTTACTGGATGTCCCAACTGGGAAAGGTAAATGGGCCAACCCCCACCCTTATAACAGATGCCCAACCTAGGAAAGTGAATGTCCCACCCCCCACCTTCCTGACCTTTAAAACTCCTGTTCACCTTTACCCACGTATGGATTTCTTCCTGGCCAGATTGGAGAGCCTCCCCACCTGCACCCAGGTGGAACAAAGCCATTTGAATTGCACGAACCAGGCCACCGCTTCCTTTTGTCTCGTGCCTTGGAATGATCTTTCATCTTTGGCTCTGTAACCTTTCAATTTTCATTAAGTTCTACTTAATATTTTTGTAGAGATTTGAGAAGATATTAGCTCTGTAAAGCAAAAAATGGTTGCTATTAAAAGCCTCATTCAGAAAAAAAAAAACAGAACTCCTGAAAATTAAAAACAAATTTGAAAACTTCAAAATGATGAAAACATACCTGTAGGTTGTAAGACAATGTTGAAAGAATCAGAAAGTAGAGGTATAGAAAATTAAAGAAAAGATAAATATATAGCATGCCTGGGCTCTGTGGCTCACGCCTGTAATCCCAGCACTATGGGGAGGCTGAGGCAGGTGGGTCGCCTGAGCTCAGGAGTTGGAGACCATTCTGAGCAAGAGAACCTATCTCTACTAAAAATAGAAAAACTAGCCGGGCATCATGGTGGGTGTTTGTAGTCCCAGCTACTCAGGAGGCTGAGGCAAGAGATCTGTAGAAACTGGCATTGGCATTTTAATGGGGACTGCATTGAATCTGTAAATCACTTTGGGTAGTACAGACATTTTAATAATGTTGATTCTGCCAATCCATGAGCTTGGTATATTTTTCCATCTGTTTACATCTTCTGTAGTTTCTTTGCTCAGTGTTTCATAATTCTCCCTATAGAGGTCTTTCCATTCTTGTGTTAAGTATATGCATACATGTTTTATTTTCTTCATTGCTACTGCAAAAGGTATTGCATCTTTGATTTGATTCTCAGCTTGACTGTTGTTGACATATATTAAAGCTACAGATTTGAGTACATTAACTTTGTAACCTGGCTCAGCTCCTGTAGATCAGTGGTTAGGCTGCCAGCCACAGACACCGGGGGTGGCACATTCAAACCCAGCCTGGGCCTGCTAAACAACAATAACAACTACAACAAAAAAATAGCTGGGCATTGTGGTGGGCACCTGTAGTCCCAGCTACTCTGGAGGCTGAGGCAAGAGAATCGCTTAAGCCCAAGAATCTGAGGTTGCTGTGAGCTGTGACATGACAGCACTCTACTGAGGGTTACATACTAAGACTCTGTCTCAAAAAAACAACTTTGTAACCTGAGACATTGCTGAATTTATTGACTCCAGTAGTCTCTTATTTGAATCTTCAGGGTTTCCTAAATATAAGATCATATCATCAGCAAAAAGCAATAGTTTGATCTCTTCTTTCCCCATTTGGAGCCCCTTTGATTTCCTTCTCTTGCCTGATGGATCTGGCAAGAACTTTCAGCACTATGTTGAATAAAAGTGGTAAAAGTAGGCAACCTCGTCTGGTTCCATTTTTAAGACATAAAAGACTTAAATCTAAGGCAGAACTATAAGAATTCCAGAAGAAAAAATTGGAAAAAGTCTTATAGATATTGTGCTAGGCAAAGAATTCATGAAGAAGACCCTCAAAGCAATCACAGCAACAACAAAAATAAATAAATTTGACCTGATCAAATTAAAAACCTTCTGCCCAACCAAGGGCACAATCAAAAGAGCAAATAGACAAATGGGAAATTCTACGGAATGGGAGAAAATATTCACATGCTATATATCTGATAAAGAACTGATAACCAGAATCTACAAAAAACTAGAATTAACGAGAAAAGACCCCAAAATGGGTAAAAGACATGAACAGAAACTTTCCTAACAAAGACAGGCTAATGGCCAACAAACACATGAAAAAATGCTCAACATCTCTAATCACAGGGAACTGCAAACCAAAACCAAATTGAGATGTCACCTCAACTCCAGTGAGAATGGCTTATATCTTAAAGTCCCAAGGCGCCAGACGCAGGCCTGACTGCAGAGAGAAAGGAACACTTAGACACTGTCAGTGGGACTGCAAACTAGTGCAGGCTCTGTGGAAAGTTGTAAGAGATACCTTAAAGCAGACCTACCATTTTACCCAGTAATCTCACTGCTCAGTATATGCCCAAAGTCAAAAGGTTATTTTATAAAAAGGACATCTGCACTTGAATATTTATAGCAGCACAATTCACCATTGCAAAGATGTGGAAACAATCCAAGTGCCCTCCAATATGTGAATGGATTAATAAAATGTGGCTGCAGTACTTCTCAGCCATTAAAAAAAAACAATGGTGATCTAGTATCTCGTGCAACAACCTGGATGGAACTGGAAACCATTTTTCTAAGTAAAACATCACGAGAATGGAGAACCAAGAACATGTACTCAACACCAAATTGCAACTAATCAATTCACACGTAAGTCCACATATGGAAGTAAATCTCAAGAAAATCAAACTGGGGAAGGGGATGGATAAATTCACAAATGTAGGTACAATACACACTGGGTGAAGACCACACTTTGACTCAATCTGTACAAAACCAAAGTATGTAAACAGAACATCTGTACCCCCTAATTTTCTGTAAATAAAATAAAATATCATTAACTCCTGAACAGGGCTAATAGAGATCTGGAGTTATAAACATCTTGGTCTGAGAAAAGTGGATTTTAAAAATTAAGTGCACTAGGGCGGCACCTGTGGCTCAGTGGGTAGGGCGCTAGCCCCATATACTGAGGGTGGTGGGTTCAAACCCGCCCAGGCCAAACTGCAACAAAAAAAATAGCCGGGTGTTGTGGTAGGTACCTATAGTCCCAGCTACTCAAGAGGCAGAGGCAAGAGAGTCGCCTAAACCCAGGAGTTGGAGGTTGCTGTGAGCTGTGACGCCACCACATTCTACCAAGTGTGGTAGGGTAAGACTCCGTCTCTTAAAAAAAATAAATAAATAAGTGCACTATTTGCATTTCAGTTGACTTTCTGGTTTTCAAAACCCAGCTTCTTTTTAGTGGTTTGTAGTGCACAGGAAAACACTTAGTGTACTGAATTAAAAAATGAATGTGGGGGTGGCACCTGTGGCTCAGTGAGTAGGGCGCCGGCCCCATATACAGAGGGTGGCAGGTTCCAACCCGGCCCCAGCCAAACTGCAACAAAAAAATAGCTGAGCATTGCGGTGGGCGCCTATAGTCCCAGCTACTCAGGAGGCTGAGACAAGAGAATCACCTAAGCTTAAGAGCTAGAGGTTGATATGAGCTGTGACACCACAGCACTCTACCAAGGGCAACATGGTGAGACTCTGCCTCAAAATAATAATAATAATAATAATAATTCGTGTGTATACATGTTGTTTATTAGGTACTAATCTTTTGTCTATTATAAATATCTCAAATATCTTTCAATTCATGACTTGTAATTTCATGCCTTTATGGTACATTTAAATAATGAAATTCTTAATTTTAACAAATTTAAATTCATCTAACTTTCCTTTATGGTTTTCTTTATGGAAATCCTTCTATACTATGAGTTCATAATGGTATTTTCCCGATTTTCTTTCTAAGAGTTTTTAAACTTTCCCTTTCACATTTAAAAAGGCAGTAAATCTAGTATTGAATTTTGTGGATGGTATGAAGCTGGAATTGATTTTGAATTTTTCTACGGAAAACCAGTTTTCTTAGCATCTTTTTCCATTCATCTGCAATGCCACCTCTGTTGAATATCAAATTTCTCTGTGTGCATGGATCTGTGTCTGGGGTATACATTCTGTTCTGTTTATTCTGTACATTATTGTGCTGTATTAATTGTCTTAACTTAATATCACTCTTGATATCTGTATTATAAAACCCAATTTAGGGCAGCGCCTGTGGCTCAGTGAGTAGGGCGCCGGCCCCATATCCTGAGGGTGGCAGGTTCAAACCCAGCCCCGGCCAAACTGCAACAAAAAAATAGCCAGGCGTTGTGGCGGGTGCCTGTAGTCCCAGCTATTCAGGAAGCTGAGGCAAGAGAATCATCTAAGACCAGGAGTTGGAGGTTGCTGTGAGCTGTCTGACTCCACGGCCCTTTACCGAGGGCAATAAAGTGAGACTCTGTCTTGACAAAAAAAAATAAAATAAAAAATAAAACCCATATTATAGGAACCCATTTTAGGAATATCTTCATCTCAGCCCTTTGCTCATTCATGAAAATTTTAAACTAGTCAAGTTCCACTAAAACAAAAGCTATTAGATTTTTGTATTGAAATTCTATTGAATTCCTAGATTAACTGGGGAGAATTGACATGTTTATAATATTGAGGACTTATATACATGTTTATTATTCTACTATATATTCTCCTTGAATATTACATTATAAATCTGTTTATTTAATATCTTTCCATAATGTTTTAAAATATTTTAATAACTCTCTCATAAGGTTTTTGAATCTTTGCATAATCCTGCAGCTGGAGTAATCAGCTTCCGAAGTAGCTCCCAGCAAACACCTCTGGGTGTTCACACGGGCAAGTCTCTCACATGGAATGGGACTGACCTATGTAACCAAAAGGAGATCAGGGAAATGACCGGGTGTGACTGCTGAGCCCAGGCCATAAAGAAAATGTGGTTTCTGCTTTGTTCTCTCTTGGATCTTTTGCTCTGGGGGATGCCAGGGGTCACTTTCTGAGGACACTTCAGCATCCCTGTAGAGAAGTCAACGGGGGGAGAAACTGAGGCCTCCCATGAATTAATTTCCCAACCAGGTAAATGATCCATCTTGGAAGCTTAGAAGCCGATTCTCCAGGCTTAGCCAAGCCTTCAGATGATGGTAGCCTCAGTGGACATGCTCATGCAACCTTAGGAGAGGCCCTGGGCCAGGATGATACTGCTAAGCCATTTCTAAATTCCAGACTCTCTATGGGACTATAAATTGTGATCATTGTTTCAACAACTAAATTTCAGGGTTATTTGGTATGAAACAATAGAAAACAAACACAACATCATATCTTTTCCTTAAATTAAAATTTCTCACTGTTGAAGCTGTTGCAGACAAAAGGAAAAGACTTTTTGAATATTGATCTTACATTCAGTAGCCTTGTTTTGGTCAGTTCAGGCTGCTGTCGCAAAGAATAATATCTTTCATTATGAAATTGAAGGCCCCAAATTTTTAATGCAAATTCTGTCTGAGAGCTATTCGCACTAAAGTATACAAAATCAATTCATAGGCAAATTAACAAATTAGTAAATGACAAAATAGGTCAGATCTTTCCAGTTTTGAAAGAATGGGGAGAGGAAAAATGAAACTGATATTGATTAGTGTAAGTTTCATTCTCCAACTTTGCCTTTTGCTGGGTGACTCCTCCCTCAGCTCAGGCAGCTGGGGGAGCTGCAGCGGAGCCCTTCAGGAAGGAAGGTCGCAAGGGACAATGGAGAACAACACAGTGCATTTTTGCTCTGCTTTGCAGTTTCAAACTATTTTTTTTTTTTAATTCCTGACGTAGACATTAGACTCAGAGAGTGGACTTTTGAAGATCAAAAAAATGAATGCCATAAACATTTGAATTTGGGAAAATGCATGACACAGAATGAGTTGTCCTTCCCGTATTCCTCCGCCAGGGCTGCCACACCACAATTAACACAGCTAGCTGGCTTAAACAATAAATATTTCTTTTCTTACAGTTCTGGAGCCTGAGAGTCGAAGATTAAGGTGTTGGCAGGGTCGTCTTCTTGGAGGGGATTCTTGGTGGGCTCTTTGTTGGAGAGGATTCTTTTCCCAGCTTGCAGGCAGATGCCCTGCTGCTCATATGCCTTTTCCTCTATGTACAAGTTCCTCTTTCTCTTCTTATAAGTGCACCAGTTCTGTGGACCAGGGCCCCACCCTTGCCATCTCAGTTAATCTTAATTACCTCCTCAAAAGTCCTGTCTCCAAATCCAGTCACATGGGGTGTTAGGACTTCAACATAGGAATTTTATAGGGGACTCAAGTCAGCCCATACTTGTTAGCACACTTGTTAGATTGGCTCTGCTAAAGAAATTCAGTTCAATTTAAATTTTATAGTAGCCACATATTTTAAAAGTAAAAAGAAACATTAATTGTAATACTATATTCAATTCAGCATTTCCAAAATACCATTTTAGCATGTAACTGTTAAAATTTTTAATATTTTATAATATATTCTTTATACTAAGTCTTCAAAATTGATGTGTATTCTCACTTTTGGTACATACCAATTTGGACTGACTACATTTGGAGAGCTCAGTAGTGATGGGGCACAGTGGCTCACTCCTGTAATCCTGCCACTCTGGGAGGCAGAGGCAGGAGGATCCCTTGAGCTCAGGAGTTTGAGACCAGCCTGAGTAAGAGTGAGAGCCCATCTCTACTAAAAACAGAAAAAAATAGCCAGGCGTTGTGGCAGGCACCTGTACTCCCAACTACTTGAGAGCCTGAGGCAGGAGGATCGGTTGAAAGCAAGGGTTGAGGTTGCTGAGAGTTAGACTGATGTCAAGGCACTCCAGCCAGACAACAGAATGAGACTGTCTCAAAAAACAGAAAAGAGCTCAGTCACCGCATGTGACTCAACAGTGAAACGTTAGATAAGGTTCCAAGCTGAAGAGGGAGAAGGGTCCAAAGGGAGAGAAAACCCAAAATTTGGTGGAGCCCTCAGAAGTGGGCAGCTAAGGGAGGAGTCACCATGACTGGTAGACTCCCCAAGTAAGTTTGGGGATGTGAGAGCAAAGGAACCTGGCTCGGTTCTCAGGGGGGGTCAGGTAAACAGGAAAGAGGAGAAGCGGCAACCCCCAAGTCAGCCCTCAAGACTCCACAGCTCTGGGGCGGCCAAGAGAACATCCAAGTTTCCCGTGTCCCTGAGGAGAGTGAGGAAGTGCTCAGGGAGAACCACACAGTCAGAAGGATGTGGACTAATGATAGGACAAGGCCAGGGTCAGCGTCAGCAGCGGACGCCAGCCTGACGGGCACCGGTGGCCAGGGCCCAACGCTTCACCCCGTGTCCTCTGGAACTTAGCTGCTGCCTTATGAGGTGGAAGGAACAGAGGAAATTCTGAACTCATGGAGATTATCAGAAATTATTTTTTTAATAAAATAAAGTAAGTTTATCTGAAATCTACTGAGCTATATTTCCACTATCAGACAGAATGGAAGCTGGAAGTAGATATTTTAGTTTCAGTATAGATTTTTAAGTTCAGTTTTGAGCATGGAAAACACAGGTCTCGCTATCCCAGATGGGTGTAAAGGGTGAAAATATCCCTCCCAAAGTGCCAGAGCTGCAAAGCCCCCTGGTGGGAGCGACTCCAAAGACCCGTGCCCAGTCTGCCCAGTCCAGCAGAGGGACCCATGGCCAAGCCTCCAAGGATGAAAGTCATTCTGACCTGACTGTTTTTTCTTCTCTGCTGTCTCCGTATCCGTATTGACCCTAGAATTGTCCCCACTCTTTGCCTGTGCTCTGAGAGTGGGAGACAGTGGGGGGGCCACTTGGGCTCCAAAGCAGACAGTGCAGCAAGAAACAAAGAACTTCTCCAGCCCGCTCCTTCCCCTCTGGGAAATCCCTGGGTCCTAACTGAGGGTCTACTCCCTGGCCTGGAGCCTGTTAAGACCTTCTCCCAGAGCCAGGGGAGGGAGCTACAAAGTTTAAGGAGGCACTAACTCTTCAGCTGCCTCTGAGAGTGCCTCCTTAAATTCTGCACCCCACAGGCCTCACTCCCCTCACCCTAGCATAGACGTCTCCCATCGGGAAATAAAAATTCTCCCTGTCCGGAGCCCTCCTGTGATCTGTCCCTGTGGGCGGCCTCTCCCCTGTGCGCTGTGGAGACCACAGGGTAGCAGACCAGCCCTGTGCACTATGTCCCCAATCCCAGGCAGAAGAGGAGGAAACTGCCAGAAGGGCTTCCCCCTCCATTAAATCATAGAATATAGCACTTTGGACCTAGAAGAGGCTTTAATGGTCATACAATTTTATGAGCCTGCTAATGTTCAGGATTTTGATGTTTTGTGTTTGTCCTTGTGTTTGTTTTACTTTGGAGATTCTCATACAGCTATTAATGAAAGTGTCTATGTAACAGCAGTTTAGAGAGGAAAAGTCATTCCCAGGACCGTCACCTGTTAGGGAAAATGGTAAAATTCATATAACCAGGTCAGCTAAAAAACTGGAGCTCCCAGCAATGAGTATGCCACAATAAGCAGAGTGCGGGTAATGCAAGAGCTGTCACTGAACAAGGACGTAAGGGAGCCAGTTATGCTTCTATGATTGGGTCCAAGCAAACGTCCTCCTGCCCTTAAGGACTGGATGAAACCAAAGTAATATTAAAATACAAATAATCTGAAATTAAAATAATTTGCAGTTTATAATTTGATTATGAAACCTCCATAGTATTAAAATCAAGTAAGTAAAATCATGAAATCTCCAGAGGACCAAAACAGATGAAGTCAAGCAGGGGCTGTAAGTCAACACCCAGCTGCAGCAGGAGCTGACACGCTGCTGCCCAGGGAGTCCCAGAAGCAGGTTTTCCCCCAGATGCCAGAACTAGGCTCTATATTTAGCTAAGTAAATTTCCCAATCCTAAGACATCCATTCATGCTTGACAGTAATGGGAAAGCAGCTTTTTGTGCCCTATCTACCCTTAATATTGTGATCTAATAACATTCAGGTCTTGTAAACGTCAAAGCTTCTTATAAGCAGTTGATAAAATAACCTTCACAATCCCCCTAAGTCTAAAAATAGCATTATAACATTTTGTGGGTGGGACTCGATGCACAGACATTGAGTGACTCATTACCAACAAAGCCAGAGTTTGAGCCCCGTCACTCCGGGTCCCCCACCTAGTGGCTGCTTCATGTGGACAGGCTCATTTCCTCTGCCAAAGAATGAATCCACTGACTAACCTGGTGATGGAATCATTATTTTACTAGTTTAATTTCTTTTCCAATTGGTTCTAAAAAGACTAAAGCATATGACACTAGAGCTGTCAAACAGAAAGGTTTGAATACATGTTTATGTATGTTATATGTAAATGTTAAATTTCTCAGCAGCATAAATTTATTTCATTTAATATGAATGTCCCAAGAAATCTGATCTTACATGTGAATATCTTTAAAGAGATAATTTAATTCAAAATACTACATTAAACTAATTAAACAAAATATCACAATTGATTTTAAGAAAATATCCTTAGGCTCAGTGCCTGTGGCTCAAGCTGCTAGGGCGCCAGCCACATACACCTGAGCTGGCGGGTTTGAATACAGCCCGGGCCCACCAAACAACAATGACGGCTGTAATCAAAAAATATCCGGGCATTGTGGCAGGCGCCTGTAGTCCCAGCTACTTGGGAGGTGGAGGCAAGAGAATATCTTGAGCCCAGGAGTTGGAGTTTGCTGTGAGCTGTGATGCCACCGCACTCTACCCAGGGGAACAGCTTGAGGCTCGGTCTCAAAAAAAAAAAAAAAGAAAGAAAGAAAGAAAAGAAAATATCCTTAAAGGACAGTTCAGAAAAATATCAGTTGCAAAGGGGGCTGCTAATATTTTTTTTTTTCTTTTTGAGACAGAGTCTCACCACGTTGCCCTCAGTAGAGTGCTGTGGCTCACAGCAACCTCCAGCTCTTGGGCTTAGGCAATTCTCTTGTCTCAGCCTCCCGAGTAGCTGGGACCACAGGCACCTGCCACAACACCCGGCTATTTTTTGTTGCAGTTTGGCCAGGGCCGGGTTCATACCTGCCACCCTCGGTATATGGGGCTGGCGCCCTACTCACTGAGCTACAGGCACCGCCCTGGGGCTGTCACTATTTACCAAGCAATGAAATAGTCTGTCTTCTAAAATTTATAAATTATATTTCAGAGAAATTAATAAATACCCCATTCTGTAAAATTGCCAGCAAACTGACCCAAAGACTATTGTTCAGATTTTACCTAAATAAATACTAGCTCTTCTGTTACTGGAGTTTTATCTTTCTAATTTTAAATGTACAAGACAACACAATTTTTAAATAGATTCTGCTAGTGTTTTGTTTCCTCTGTAGATATTCAGAATTATTGTCAAATTATCATATGACCTAACATAAAATTTTAAGTAAAGTTGACATTTCATTTATATAAAATAATATATTTCTGGAGAGTCTGCTTATTTTTTTTTTTTTTTTTTTTTTTTTTTCTTTTTCTTTTTTTTTTTATTGTTGGGGATTCATTGAGGGTACAATAAGCCAGTTACACTGATTGCAATTGCTAGGTAAAGTCCCTCTTGCAATCATGTCCTGCCCCCATAAAGTGTGACACACACTAAGGCCCCACCCCACTCCCTCCCTCTCTCTTTCTGCTTCCCCCCCCATAACCTTAAATGTCATTAATTGTCCTCATATCAAGATTGAGTACATAGGATTCATGCTTCTCCATTCTTGTGATGCTTTACTAAGAATAATGTCTTCCACTTCCATCCAGGTTAATACGAAGGATGTAAAGTCTCCATTTTTTTTAATGGCTGAATAGTATTCCATGGTATACATATACCACAGCTTGTTAATCCATTCCTGGGTTGGTGGGCATTTAGGCTGTTTCCACATTTTGGCGATTGTAAATTGAGCTGCAATAAACAGTCTAGTACAAGTGTCCTTATGATAAAAGGATTTTTTTCCTTCTGGGTAGATGCCCAGTAATGGGATTGCAGGATCGAATGGGAGGTCTAGGTTGAGTGCTTTGAGGTTTCTCCATACTTCCTTCCAGAAAGGTTGTACTAGTTTGCAGTCCCACCAGCAGTGTAAAAGTGTTCCCTTCTCTCCACATCCACGCCAGCATCTGCAGTTTTGAGATTTTGTGATGTGGGCCATTCTCTCTGGGGTTAGATGATATCTCAGGGATGTTTTGATTTGCATTTCTCTAATATATAGAGATGATGAACATTTTTTCATGTGTTTGTTAGCCATTCGTCTGTCGTCTTTAGAGAAAGTTCTATTCATGTCTCTTGCCCATTGATATAAGGGATTGTTGGCTTTTTTCATGTGGATTAATTTGAGTTCTCTATAGATCCTGGTTATCAAGCTTTTGTCTGATTGAAAATATGCAAATATACTTTCCCATTGTGTGGGTTGTCTCTTTGCTTTGGTTATCGTCACCTTAGCTGTACAGAAGCTTTTCAGTTTAATGAAGTCCCATTTGTTTATTTTTGTTGTTGTTGCAATTGCCATGGCAGTCTTCTTCATGAAGTCTTCCCCCAGGCCAATATCTTCCAGTGTTTTTCCTATGCTTTCTTTGAGGATTTTTATTGTTTCGTGCCTTAAATTTAAGTCCTTTATCCATCTTGAATCAATTTTTGTGAGTGGGGAAAGGTGTGGGTCCAGTTTCAGTCTTTTACACGCAGACATCCAATTCTCCCAACACCATTTATTGAATAGGGAGTCTTTCCCCCAAGGTAAGTTCTTGTTTGGTTTATCGAAGATTAGGTGGTTGTAAGATGTTAGTTTTATTTCTTGGTGTTCAATTCGATTCCAAGTGTCTATGTCTCTGTTTTTGTGCCAGTACCAAGCTGTCTTGAGCACTATGGCTTTGTAGTACAGACTAAAATCTGGTATGCTGATGCCCCCAGCTTTATTTTTGTTACTAAGAACTGCCTTAGCTATACGGGGTTTTTTCCGGTTCCATACAAAACGCAGAATCATTTTTTCCAAATCTTGAAAATACGATGTAGGTACTTTGATAGGAATGGCATTGAATAGGTAGATTGCTTTGGGAAGTATAGACATTTTAACAATGTTGATTCTTCCCATCCATGAGCATGGTATGTTCTTCCATTTGTTAATATCCTCTGCTATTTCCTTTCTGAGGAGTTCATAGTTTTCTTTATAGAGGTCCTTCACCTCCTTCGTTAGGTATATTCCTAGGTATTTCATTTTCTTTGAAACTATGGTGAAGGGAGTTGTGTCCTTAATTAGCTTCTCCTCTTGACTGTTATTGGTGTATACAAAGGCTACTGACTTGTGGACATTGATTTTATATCCTGAAACATTACTGTATTTTTTGATGACTTCTAGGAGTCTTGTGGTTGAGTCTTTGGGGTTCTCTAAGTATAAGATCATGTCGTCAGCAAAGAGGGAGAGTTTGACCTCCTCTGCTCCCATTTGGATTCCCTTTATTTCCTTGTCTTGCCTAATTGTATTGGCTAGAACTTCCAGCACTATGTTGAATAGTAAAGGTGACAGAGGACAACCTTGTCTGGTTCCAGTTCTAAGAGGAAAAGCTTTCAGTTTTACTCCATTCAGTAAAATATTGGCTGTGGGTTTGTCATAGATAGCTTCAATCAGTTTTAGAAATGTGCCACCTATGCCTATACTCTTCAGTGTTCTAATTAGAAAAGGATGCTGGATTTTATCAAATGCTTTTTCTGCATCTATTGAGAGGATCATGTGATCTTTATTTTTGCCTCTGTTAATATGGTGGATAACGTTTATGGACTTGCGTATGTTGAACCAGCCTTGCATCCCTGGGATGAAGCCTGCTTGATCATGATGAATGACTTTTTTGATGATAAGCTGTAATCTATTGGCTAGGATTTTGTTGAGAATTTTTCCATCTATATTCATGAGTGAGATTGGTCTGAAATTCTCCTTTTTGTTTGGGTCTTTTCCTGGTTTTGGTATCAGGGTGATGTTTGCTTCATAGAATGTGTTGGGGAAGATTCCTTCTTCCTCAATTTTTTGGAATAATTTCTGCAGTACAGGAATAAGCTCTTCCTTGAAGGTTTGATAGAATTCTGGAGTGAAGCCATCTGGACCAGGGCATTTTTTAGTTGGAAGCTTTTTTATTGTTTCTTTGATCTCAGTGCTTGAAATTGGTCTGTTCAGGAGGTCTATTTCTTCCTGGCCAAGTCTAGGGAGAGGGTGTGATTCCAAATATTGATCCATTTCCTTCACATTGTCAAAATTCTGGGCATACAGTTTCTGGTAGTATTCAGAGATGATCTCTTGTATCTCTGTGGGATCAGTTGTTATTTCCCCTTTATCATTTCTGATTGAGGTTACTAGAGATTTTACTTTTCTATTTCTAGTTAGTCTGGCCAATGGTTTATCTATTTTATTTATTTTTTCAAAAAACCAACTCCTTGTTTCATTAATTTTCTGAATGATTCTTTTGTTTTCAATTTCATTGATCTCTGATTTGATTTTGGAGATTTCTTTTCTTCTACTGAGTTTAGGCTTAGATTGTTCTTCTTTTTCCAATTCCATAAGGTCTCTTGTGAGATTGTTGATGTGCTCTCTGTCTGTTTTTCGAATGTAGGCATCTAAAGCGATGAATTTTCCTCTCAAAACTGCTTTTGCAGTATCCCACAGGTTTTGGTAGCTTGTGTCTTCATTGTTGTTATGCTTAAGGAAGTTAGTGATTTCCTGTTTGATTTCTTCCTTCACCCATCTGTTATTCAACAGAAGATTGTTTAATTTCCATGCCTTTGGATGGGGTCGAGCATTTTTGTTAGAGTTGAGTTCCACCTTTAGTGCCTTATGGTCTGAAAAGATACAAGGTAAAATTTCAATTCTTTTGATTCTGTTGATATTTGTTTTGTGTCCCAGGATATGATCAATTTTGGAGAATGTTCCATGGGGTGATGAGAAGAATGTATATTCTTTATCTTTGGGGTGGAGTGTTCTATATGCGTCTATCAAGCATAATTGTTCTAGGGTCTCATTTAAATCTCTTATATCTTTGTTTAATTTCTGATTAGAGGATCTGTCCAGCTCTGTAAGAGGTGTGTTAAAGTCCCCTGTTATGATGGTATTATCAGATATCATATTGCTCAGACTGAGTAAGGTCTGTTTCAAGAATCTGGGAGCATTTAAATTTGGTGCATAGATATTTAGAATTGAAATGTCTTCTTGTTGTAGTTTTCCCTTGACCAATATAAAGTGACCATCTTTGTCTTTTTTGACTTTAGTTGCTTTAAATCCACATGTATCTGAAAATAAGATTGCAACTCCTCTTTTCTTCTGAATTCCATTTGCCTGAAAAATTGTCTTCCAACCCTTGACTCGGAGCTTTAATTTGTCTTTTGAAGCCAGGTGTGTTTCTTGCAGACAGCAAATGGATGGCTTGTGTTTTTTAATCCAGTCAGCCAATCTATGTCTCTTCAGTGGGGAATTCAAGCCATTAACATTTATGGAGATAATTGATAAGTGTGGTAGTATTCTATTCGTCTTATTTGGTGAGAGTCCATTGCTTAGTTTTATCTTTTGCATCAGTGTGGAGGTTAGGTTCTGTCCTTTGATTTCTGAGTTCTTACTTTGCTGCTGATCCATTGTGGTGGTCAGTGTGCAGAACAGGTTGAAGTATTCCCTGTAGAGCTGGTCTTGTTGTGGTGAATTTCCTCAATGTTTGTATATCCGTAAATGATTTGATTTCTCCATCAATTTTGAAGCTTAGCTTAGCAGGGTACAGAATTCTGGGCTGAAAATTGTTCTGTTTAAGTAGATTAAAGGTAGATGACCATTGTCTTCTTGCTTGGAAAGTTTCATTAGAGAAGTCTGAGGTCACTCTGATGGATTTGCCCCTGTAGGTCAACTGGCGCTTACTCCTGGCAGCTTGCAGAATCTTTTCTTTTGTCTTGACTTTGGACAGGTTCATCACAATGTGTCTTGGAGAAGCTCGGTTAGAGTTGAGGCGACCTGGGGTCCGATAGCCCTCTGAAAGCAGTGTGTCAGAATCTTTGGTGATGTTTGGGAAATTTTCTTTTATAATATTCTCTAGTATGGCTTCCATTCCTCTGGGGCATTCTTCTTCCCCTTCTGGAATTCCTATAACTCGTATGTTGGAACGTTTCATAAAGTCCCATAATTCTGACAGTGAACGTTCTGCTTTCTCTCTCTTCTTTTCTGCCTCTTTTACTATCTGAGTTATCTCAAAAACTTTGTCTTCTACCTCTGAAATTCTTTCTTCTGCATGGTCTAACCTGTTGCTGATACTTTCCATTGCATCTTTAAGTTCCCTGATTGACTGTTTCATTTCCTTCAGCTCTGCTATATCCTTTTTATATTCTTCATATCGTTCATCTCTGATTTGATTCTGTTTTTGGATTTCCTTTTGGTTATTTTCCACTTTATTAGCAGTTTCCTTCATTGTTTCCATCATTTCTTTCATTGTTTTCAACATGTGTATTCTAAATTCCCTTTCTGTCATTCCTAACATTTCTGTATAGGTGGAATCCTCTGCAGTAGCTACCTCATGGTCCCTTGGCGGGGTTGTTCTGGACTGGTTCTTCATGTTGCCTGGAGTTTTCTGCTGATTCTTCCTCATGAGTGATTTCTTTTATCTGTTTCCTTGCCCTAATTTTCCTTTCACTTCCTCTTGCTCTTTAAGTTCTTGTGCCTGTGGAAGTTGTGGGCGGGTTTAGACGGGTTGAACACACGCGACCACTTGCCAGTTTTCCACTGTTTTAGTCCTCCTCTTGGGGTCCAGAAGTCTCTCGCTGACTCCCTGTATCCTCATAGGAGTGATGATAGGCAGTTCCCACCAGCCAGAGATGCCTGGAGTCCTATCTCCCCAGACTGGTCAATTCTGCTCCTCGGTAAGACCTGGCTCAGGGTCCTCAGGACTCAAGGCACCTGGCACACACTTGGTGGGTTTGACGATGCCATGAGGAAGAGGTGAACAAGAAAGGGTGTAGGACACAGCGAGGGCAGGAGTGAGGAACAGGAGGAAGGACGAATGGACCGAGAGTCTGCTTATTAACTCCAAATTCAAAGCATCACATAGGCTCGGCGCCTGTGGCTCAAGTGGCTAAAGCACCAGCCACATATACCTGAGCTGGCGGGTTCGAATCCAGCCCAGCCAGCCAAACAACAATGACGGCTACAACCAAAAAATAGCCAGGCATTGTGGCGGGTACCTGTAGTCCCAGCTATTTTGGAGGTAGAGGCAGGAGAATCACTTTAGCCCAGGAGTTGGAGGTTGCTGTGAGCTGTGATGCCACAGCACTCTACCCAGGGCAACAGCTTGAGGCTCTGTCTCAAAAAAAAAAAAAAGAAAAAGAAATCAAATGTAAAATACCACAGTCTTATTTCTTAGCTATAGAGCAAAGATTTACTACCTTCACTTGGCTGTATTATTCATTCAAACCAAAGACTCCTTCAGAAAGGTTAAAAGACGGAAGGTCCTCATGCCAAGAGCGAACAGTAAAATTAATCAAAAACTATTGATTTAATAACAGGAACCTATGTTCCGATGGATCTGGCTAGAAGTCAGCTATAGGAAGGCATCTATTTTATGGGAAGAGTTGCAACTTCTCTCTCATACTTCTTATTTTCCACCAAGCCTCATGTTAATTTAAGAGCATCCCAAAATGGCAGGAAAGAGCCTACTGTAGAAAAAAAACAGCATTGTGTCTCTCAGTTTGAAGTCAGTACAAAGATTAAAGAGAAAAATGAAGAGCTAAGGCACCCTTTTATCAATTAACTTAAAGGCAAACACTCAAAAGGCAACTGGAAAATCGGGCAAATCGATTCTGGGTTGTAAAATTTGGAACTCTAGACTTTTTAAAAAGACACTTCTATCACTGCTCATTTGCAAGTGAAGTGAGCTGTTCTGCATTTATAGGACTAGGGCAACTGTTAAATTCCAGGAGTAGTTTCAGTCCTAATAATCCAAGGCTGCTCCAGCTCTCCCTTGCCTGTGTCTGTGGAAAGGCTCAGTGTCACTGAGGCCAAGTAAATTAACATATCTTGGTCTCATTTGCTTTGCTGTAAAGTGCTGGTCACCCCAGAAGCTGCTGGAAGAATTTATTAGATAATAATTGTCAGAGGCTTTGCAAGCCTGATGTTCTAGCTGCATGCTAAATAGTAATGATTAAAAGTGGGATATCCTTCAAAAGAAACTTAGGGAAAAAAAGAAACTACTTTGGGATTCATCTGAGAATGACTGAGACGCAAAAAGAAACTTTGATTCAAATTGTTCTTGAGCAGCTAGAGGCCTGGGGAAAGCTCTCTTTACCTCATTTTTCTTTTTTTTACCTCATTTTAGAAAGATACCTAGGAAAGAACAGAATCTAAAGGAAATTATTTATGTCTAAAATAATGCTCTCTACTAATACTAGTCTATATATATAAATGTATGTATAAGTGTGTGTGTGTGTGTGTGTGTGTGTAAAAGTAAATGATTCTGTTTGGGAAAATCTTGTCCAGTGGCTCACTAACACTTTGAAAGAATCTAGATCTGGGCACCGTGAGTCTGGGGAGATAGGACTCCAGGCATCTCTGGCTGGTGGGAACTGCCTATCATCACTCCTATGAGGATACAGGGAGTCAGCGAGAGACTTCTGGACCCCAAGAGGAGGACTAAAACAGTGGAAAACCTGCAAGTGGTCGCGTGTGTTCAACCCGTCTAAACCCGCCCACAACTTCCACAGGCACAAGAACTTAAAGAGCAAGAGGAAGTGAAAGGAAAATTAGGGCAAGGATACAGATAAAAGAAATCACTCATGAGGAAGAATCAGCAGAAAACTCCAGGCAACATGAAGAACCAGTCCAGAACAACCCCGCCAAGGGACCATGAGGTAGCTACTGCAGAGGATTCCACCTATACAGAAATGTTAGGAATGACAGAAAGGGAATTTAGAATACACATGTTGAAAACAATGAAAGAAATGATGGAAACAATGAAGGAAACTGCTAATAAAGTGGAAAATAACCAAAAGGAAATCCAAAAACAGAATCAAATCAGAGATGAACGATATGAAGAATATAAAAAGGATATAGCAGAGCTGAAGGAAATGAAACAGTCAATCAGGGAACTTAAAGATGCAATGGAAAGTATCAGCAACAGGTTAGACCATGCAGAAGAAAGAATTTCAGAGGTAGAAGACAAAGTTTTTGAGATAACTCAGATAGTAAAAGAGGCAGAAAAGAAGAGAGAGAAAGCAGAACGTTCACTGTCAGAATTATGGGACTTTATGAAACGTTCCAACATACGAGTTATAGGAATTCCAGAAGGGGAAGAAGAATGCCCCAGAGGAATGGAAGCCATACTAGAGAATATTATAAAAGAAAATTTCCCAAACATCACCAAAGATTCTGACACACTGCTTTCAGAGGGCTATCGGACCCCAGGTCGCCTCAACTCTAACCGAGCTTCTCCAAGACACATTGTGATGAACCTGTCCAAAGTCAAGACAAAAGAAAAGATTCTGCAAGCTGCCAGGAGTAAGCGCCAGTTGACCTACAGGGGCAAATCCATCAGAGTGACCTCAGACTTCTCTAATGAAACTTTCCAAGCAAGAAGACAATGGTCATCTACCTTTAATCTACTTAAACAGAACAATTTTCAGCCCAGAATTCTGTACCCTGCTAAGCTAAGCTTCAAAATTGATGGAGAAATCAAATCATTTACGGATATACAAACATTGAGGAAATTCACCACAACAAGACCAGCTCTACAGGGAATACTTCAACCTGTTCTGCACACTGACCACCACAATGGATCAGCAGCAAAGTAAGAACTCAGAAATCAAAGGACAGAACCTAACCTCCACACTGATGCAAAAGATAAAACTAAGCAATGGACTCTCACCAAATAAGACGAATAGAATACTACCACACTTATCAATTATCTCCATAAATGTTAATGGCTTGAATTCCCCACTGAAGAGACATAGATTGGCTGACTGGATTAAAAAACACAAGCCATCCATTTGCTGTCTGCAAGAAACACACCTGGCTTCAAAAGACAAATTAAAGCTCCAAGTCAAGGGTTGGAAGACAATTTTTCAGGCAAATGGAATTCAGAAGAAAAGAGGAGTTGCAATCTTATTTTCAGATACATGTGGATTTAAAGCAACTAAAGTCAAAAAAGACAAAGATGGTCACTTTATATTGGTCAAGGGAAAACTACAACAAGAAGACATTTCAATTCTAAATATCTATGCACCAAATTTAAATGCTCCCAGATTCTTGAAACAGACCTTACTCAGTCTGAGCAATATGATATCTGATAATACCATCATAACAGGGGACTTTAACACACCTCTTACAGAGCTGGACAGATCCTCTAATCAGAAATTAAACAAAGATATAAGAGATTTAAATGAGACCCTAGAACAATTATGCTTGATAGACGCATATAGAACACTCCACCCCAAAGATAAAGAATATACATTCTTCTCATCACCCCATGGAACATTCTCCAAAATTGATCATATCCTGGGACACAAAACAAATATCAACAGAATCAAAAGAATTGAAATTTTACCTTGTATCTTTTCAGACCATAAGGCACTAAAGGTGGAACTCAACTCTAACAAAAATGCTCGACCCCATCCAAAGGCATGGAAATTAAACAATCTTCTGTTGAATAACAGATGGGTGAAGGAAGAAATCAAACAGGAAATCACTAACTTCCTTAAGCATAACAACAATGAAGACACAAGCTACCAAAACCTGTGGGATACTGCAAAAGCAGTTTTGAGAGGAAAATTCATCGCTTTAGATGCCTACATTCGAAAAACAGACAGAGAGCACATCAACAATCTCACAAGAGACCTTATGGAATTGGAAAAAGAAGAACAATCTAAGCCTAAACTCAGTAGAAGAAAAGAAATCTCCAAAATCAAATCAGAGATCAATGAAATTGAAAACAAAAGAATCATTCAGAAAATTAATGAAACAAGGAGTTGGTTTTTTGAAAAAATAAATAAAATAGATAAACCATTGGCCAGACTAACTAGAAATAGAAAAGTAAAATCTCTAGTAACCTCAATCAGAAATGATAAAGGGGAAATAACAACTGATCCCACAGAGATACAAGAGATCATCTCTGAATACTACCAGAAACTGTATGCCCAGAAATTTGACAATGTGAAGGAAATGGATCAATATTTGGAATCACACCCTCTCCCTAGACTTGGCCAGGAAGAAATAGACCTCCTGAACAGACCAATTTCAAGCACTGAGATCAAAGAAACAATAAAAAAGCTTCCAACTAAAAAATGCCCTGGTCCAGATGGCTTCACTCCAGAATTCTATCAAACCTTCAAGGAAGAGCTTATTCCTGTACTGCAGAAATTATTCCAAAAAATTGAGGAAGAAGGAATCTTCCCCAACACATTCTATGAAGCAAACATCACCCTGATACCAAAACCAGGAAAAGACCCAAACAAAAAGGAGAATTTCAGACCAATCTCACTCATGAATATAGATGGAAAAATTCTCAACAAAATCCTAGCCAATAGATTACAGCTTATCATCAAAAAAGTCATTCATCATGATCAAGCAGGCTTCATCCCAGGGATGCAAGGCTGGTTCAACATACGCAAGTCCATAAACGTTATCCACCATATTAACAGAGGCAAAAATAAAGATCACATGATCCTCTCAATAGACGCAGAAAAAGCATTTGATAAAATCCAGCATCCTTTCCTAATTAGAACACTGAAGAGTATAGGCATAGGTGGCACATTTCTAAAACTGATTGAAGCTATCTATGACAAACCCACAGCCAATATTTTACTGAATGGAGTAAAACTGAAAGCTTTTCCTCTTAGAACTGGAACCAGACAAGGTTGTCCTCTGTCACCTTTACTATTCAACATAGTGCTGGAAGTTCTAGCCAATACAATTAGGCAAGACAAGGAAATAAAGGGAATCCAAATGGGAGCAGAGGAGGTCAAACTCTCCCTCTTTGCTGACGACATGATCTTATACTTAGAGAACCCCAAAGACTCAACCACAAGACTCCTAGAAGTCATCAAAAAATACAGTAATGTTTCAGGATATAAAATCAATGTCCACAAGTCAGTAGCCTTTGTATACACCAATAACAGTCAAGAGGAGAAGCTAATTAAGGACACAACTCCCTTCACCATAGTTTCAAAGAAAATGAAATACCTAGGAATATACCTAACGAAGGAGGTGAAGGACCTCTATAAAGAAAACTATGAACTCCTCAGAAAGGAAATAGCAGAGGATATTAACAAATGGAAGAACATACCATGCTCATGGATGGGAAGAATCAACATTGTTAAAATGTCTATACTTCCCAAAGCAATCTACCTATTCAATGCCATTCCTATCAAAGTACCTACATCGTATTTTCAAGATTTGGAAAAAATGATTCTGCGTTTTGTATGGAACCGGAAAAAACCCCGTATAGCTAAGGCAGTTCTTAGTAACAAAAATAAAGCTGGGGGCATCAGCATACCAGATTTTAGTCTGTACTACAAAGCCATAGTGCTCAAGACAGCTTGGTACTGACACAAAAACAGAGACATAGACACTTGGAATCGAATTGAACACCAAGAAATGAAACTAACATCTTACAACCACCTAATCTTCGATAAACCAAACAAGAACTTACCTTCGGGGAAAGACTCCCTATTCAATAAATGGTGTTGGGAGAATTGGATGTCTGCGTGTAAAAGACTGAAACTGGACCCACACCTTTCCCCACTCACAAAAATTGATTCAAGATGGATAAAGGACTTAAATTTAAGGCACGAAACAATAAAAATCCTCAAAGAAAGCATAGGAAAAACACTGGAAGATATTGGCCTGGGGGAAGACTTCATGAAGAAGACTGCCATGGCAATTGCAACAACAACAAAAATAAACAAATGGGACTTCATTAAACTGAAAAGCTTCTGTACAGCTAAGGTGACGATAACCAAAGCAAAGAGACAACCCACACAATGGGAAAGGATATTTGCATATTTTCAATCAGACAAAAGCTTGATAACCAGGATCTATAGAGAACTCAAATTAATCCACATGAAAAAAGCCAACAATCCCTTATATCAATGGGCAAGAGACATGAATAGAACTTTCTCTAAAGACAACAGACGAATGGCTAACAAACACATGAAAAAATGTTCATCATCTCTATATATTAGAGAAATGCAAATCAAAACATCCCTGAGATATCATCTAACCCCAGAGAGAATGGCCCACATCACAAAATCTCAAAACTGCAGATGCTGGCGTGGATGTGGAGAGAAGGGAACACTTTTACACTGCTGGTGGGACTGCAAACTAGTACAACCTTTCTGGAAGGAAGTATGGAGAAACCTCAAAGCACTCAACCTAGACCTCCCATTCGATCCTGCAATCCCATTACTGGGCATCTACCCAGAAGGAAAAAAATCCTTTTATCATAAGGACACTTGTACTAGACTGTTTATTGCAGCTCAATTTACAATCGCCAAAATGTGGAAACAGCCTAAATGCCCACCAACCCAGGAATGGATTAACAAGCTGTGGTATATGTATACCATGGAATACTATTCAGCCATTAAAAAAAATGGAGACTTTACATCCTTCGTATTAACCTGGATGGAAGTGGAAGACATTATTCTTAGTAAAGCATCACAAGAATGGAGAAGCATGAATCCTATGTACTCAATCTTGATATGAGGACAATTAATGACAATTAAGGTTATGGGGGGGGAAGCAGAAAGAGAGAGGGAGGGAGTGGGGTGGGGCCTTAGTGTGTGTCACACTTTATGGGGGCAGGACATGATTGCAAGAGGGACTTTACCTAGCAATTGCAATCAGTGTAACTGGCTTATTGTACCCTCAATGAATCCCCAACAATAAAAAAAAAAAAAGAAAAAAAAAAAAGAAAGTGAGCCTCAGAAAAGAGAGACATCACCCAGAGGAAAAGTGTCAGACGTTGTATCCCTAAATATAATATTTTTCTAAGTTCTGTCAAAAAAAAAAAAAAGAAAGAATCTAAGACACTATAGGTAACTCTCAAGTAATTATTCTTTGCATAATAATGTTTAGGGTTATATTAGTACTATGTGAATTTTTTATAGATGCCCGTTTCATAAATTTTCTCAAAGCAAAATCATTTGTGTGCAGATGTATGTTTCTCTATGTGGGTATTTACTATTCTTTTGACAGAGAACCACTAATAGACAATCTGCAGAATATGTCATCTATTTTCAGGATGTTAGAGAAGAGAGATCTGAGATCTCACCTAATCTAGTAAATTCTCCTCACCAACGAGGGAACTGAGGCCAGGAGACTTTGGGTAACTTGTCCAAAGTCATACTAGAACAGTGAATAAAATTCAGGTCTCTTGACTACCAATCCAATATTCTTTTAATGTCTCTCTCTTTTTTTTTTTTTTTTTTTTTTGAGACAGAGTCTCACGATGTTGTCCTCTATACAGTGCTATGGCATCACAGCTCACAGCAACCTCCAACTCTTGGGCTTAAGCGATTCTCCCGCCTCAGCCTCCCAAGTAGCTGCAACTACAGGTGCCCGCCACAACGCCCCGCTATTTTTTGTTGCAGTTGTCATTGTTGTTTAACTGGCCTAGGCCGGTTCGAACCCACCACCCACGGTGTAACCATTGTGCTATGTGTGCCAAGCCTCTTTTAATGTCTTTAAATAAAATTTAAAAGGCAATCCAACATACTACTACTTTTTAAAAACTCCAGATAGATTCTAAACATCTTCTTAGTGAAATTGTATTTTTATACATCTTTGTATTCACATAGGGTCTAGAATTCTTCCATGTAATGAGTGCTCAGGACATATATTTAAATGAATGAATGGATTTTTCTTAAGGTTGTAGTGCACATGTACTACAATCTTTCTTTTTTTTTAGTGTAATTTAACAAAAATGGATTTGTGTTCTTTTTTTAGTGTAATTTAACAAAATGTTCTTTTTTAGTGTAATTTAACAAAAATGGATTTGGTTCTACATAATTATTAGAAACTACATTATGATGACACAAACAAATGAATAAGGCACAGTTATTGGAATTTTTAAAACTCATCTGTCATCATATAAAGAAAGACTGCTAACATAGATTATACTAAATTACCCATTTCTAAACAATGGAGGGGTTTATTTTTTGTCTATGGATTTTTATTTAGAAAACATTTTAACAGTGGTAAAAATATATAGAACATGAAACTCACCATATTAACCATTTTTAAGTGTGCAGTTCAGTGGCATTAAATCCGTACCCAGTGTTGTACCACCATCACCACTCTCCATCTCCAGAGCTTTCTTCTTCCCAAAGTGAAAATCTGTACCTATTAAACAAGATATGCCCGTCCTTCCCTCCTGTCCCCAGCCCCTGGCAACCACCCTTATACTTTCCATCTCTATGAACACGAATACCCTGGGTACCTCCGAGGAGTAGAACCTGAAGATTACATTTTGGTAGTTATAAAACAACTGACTGACATTTTCACATTCCTTTCCCTATCTACATTCAGTGTTGGGCTACGTCGCTGGAAGGTCACACATTCTGATGAAAATTGAAAAATAAGATGTTGGTTCAAATTGTGGTGGGACCACACCTCTGGTGCATTTCACAAGGGTACATGTTAAATCTACTAAAGGTAGAATATAAATATCTTAACACAATAACTAAGAAAATGAGGTGAAGGCTATGTTAACCAGTTTGATGAAAGCATTTCAAATTGTATCTAAAACCAGCACATTGTTCCCCATAATTGTGTTAATGTACACAGCTATGATTTAATAATAATAAAAAATGTTAGTTCAATTAAACCATAACTGGAAAAATAAACACATATGCAGCAGTAAGCAGAGATGTTATACCCATTGGACTGCATCACAATATTGTAGATAATATAAAGACATAAGGAAAATGTCCATATTCAGTTATCTCACTAGAAAATTGATCATCATTGTCCTGTACTTTTATATTTAAAATATACCAAAATAATATCAGTGGCTTTGTTAGGGTGGTAACAATGTGAATGGTTCTTTCTTATCTCTATTTATACTACTTCTGTAACAGAAAAAAAATTGTCTGTATAATTAAAATGAGTCCTATAAAAAAAAGTTACTAACATCTGTTCCTTATGGCAGCTCAAATCTTTTGAAAAACCACCCTACATTTTGATAGTTCCCCCATTGGGCATCCGGCCTTCCTAAGGTCAGTTCTAACACTTGACATTTCCTGGTCTTCCTAGCCTCTAGAGTCCAGGGTTAGGCTCTATAACTTCCCTTCTGGCTCTCGGTTGCACCTGGTAAAAAACTACCTAAAGAATAGGCAGGGTGTAGAAGACACTCATTCTGCTGCATGGTTTCAAGGTCATGGTTCAGGGTGCAGAGGTAGGAGCAGGAATTTCTCCATGGCCAGCAAGACTGTTTGGTTCTTGGGTTGGTGGTAGCTTTGTCTGGGCTAGAACCTGTTCTGCCCACCTTCCCAGTGATTCCCCGCTCCTTCTAGTCTTCCTTAATAAGTCTCTTCTTATTTAAAAAAGCTAAAGTTGAGGGTGGTGCCTGTGGCTCAAGGAGTAGGGCGCCAGTCCCATATGCCGGAGGTGGTGGGTTCAAACCCAGCCCCAGCCAAAACTGCAAAAAAAAAAAAAAAAAAAAGCTAAAGTTGAGTTTTGCATCTGCAACTAAAAATGTGGACAGACGGAAAAGGCTGACTAAACTGGAATTTGTCTAAGGAAAGATGAATGAGGGGTGAAATAAGAGAAGATCTTTCAGCCAGAAGGTTCTGGATTAAGTGCACGTTGAGACTTTAAATATCTTAACGGCAAAAGGACATTGGGATAGAATAAAGACCTTGTGAGTAAATGCCATGAGTGTCGCTTCCAGTCCGAGGTGTTGAAGAACTGGTGTGTGACTCTACAGCTCTCACTGTTCCTGCTGCAGCAACCGTGGGGCCTTGTGTTCCAGACGAGGTAGCTGTAAGGTGTCTGAGTGTCCACCAGCTCAGGTTCTTGAAGACGGTGTGGAAGAGAGCCTCCCACTGATCACATAAAGCAAGCAAGGTGAGCAAGAAATAAACCAGTGTTAATATGAGGGCACTGAGATTGAGGGGTTAATTTATTACATGATATAGTCCAGCATAACCTAATTAATACACAATAATATCTAAAATGGAATGTTTTAATAATCAAAATAAATATGTATATACAAGTTTAAAGATTCGTATGTCTTAGAGAGCATCTTATTCAATAAAAGTAAATCAAATAAAGCCTGGATTGAGGATTTGTTGCCATTTTGCATTAAGCAAAGATATTTGGGTTTACCTGAAAGCAACAGTAATAAAAAACAAGTAGCACATTATGAAAACTCCTAACAATTTAGTGACGTTAAAAAGAACAAATAGAGCATGCTTTTCAGTTCTCACACTTATAAAAAAAGAATTCAGAATGTGATTAATTTTCTTAAAATAATTCCCCATAAAGCAGGATACAATAATTAAAAAGCAAACCTTTTTTATTTGGTATGAAACTGTCATTTGTCTGCAGAGAGAAGTGTGAGAAAATCGTTAATAGAATTTGTTGAAACTGCTTCTGGCAAAACTAAAGGAGATGTGAATTCAACACTCATTCGAACAGATTCATCAATATCTACTTGTCTTTGCAGCCCCTTTTCCTTTTTGAATGTCTTTTCTGGCCTGCACAACAGCGGTTTTTTTCTGTTCGGTAGTAAATGACCTTTGTTTTATAAAGCCAGCACAAAAGATCAAATTAGAGAAAATAGGAGAAAAATAGGAGACATTTCTGTTGGACATAAAAAAGAAGAGTTTCCAGACTGCCAGAATGAAAGAATATTGGGAGTGGTTATTAAGAGAGAAGGCCTGGTCTTTTGTCAAGCACATCATTAAGAAAGACTAACTTTTCTTAAGACATATGCCTAGGTCAGATATTCTTTCATGGTCCTTTACAGTTCTGTGTTTTTATAATTGTAAGACTAATATCATCCCCGAATTCTATTGGCTTTGGGTGTTTTCATTCCTATCATTTAAGGTCTCTGGTACCTGTTCAGTGGGGCTGAGGGACGGTCTATGCCCCTTCACTGGCCAAGTGCGCGCGCACACACACACACACAGAGGTCAAACAATTCTTAGGCACCTGCAGAGACAGAGTCCAGACTGTGTGAGTAGAGTGGTGGCAGTTCTCCAGGGCCCTCACTACTGAACTGCTTCATCTCTGAGCATGGGTGTTCTTCCGTGGATGTTCTCCTGGTGATGGAAAGTGTTCCTGTAGGCACCTGTCTCCCATCACGCCACCCTTCCCCCTACCGTCAGTGTGCCTTCCCTCACTCCCTCTCTCCCCTCGTTTTCCGTGCCTTCTCTCCCCATGGCCTCTTTGTGTGGCCTAGAAATCCTGTGAGTCCCTGTCACAGGCTGGGAGTCACAGCCAATCTTTCTTCCACCTGTCCCTGTTGCTGAATGGGAGAGGAAAGGAGAAGGAAGGTTTATATCCTGAAGACAGAGACATGATCAGAAGGACATGTGTATGAAATATTTTTTCTTTTTTTCTTCCCCCCTTTCTTCTTTGACCAACCCATTAAAAACTTCAGACATCTTGTACCAGAGAGTTAATCTGCCGACAGCTCACAACAAGTCCATATAGAGGAGTCGTATTCCACCAATTCTATAACTGATCAATTTTATAAAGCATTGCTTTCCTCCCAACCTTCCATAACATTGCAAGGTTCCTTTTTGTTAACTAGTCTTGGGATGAGCCATTGCCCTTTGCTAAGAGTTGAGGGAAGGGCAGCCTCACCACATACATCAAGTATCCTGTAAGGGGCACGGGCCAGCAAACTACACAGGTGCGGCCTATGAGCCAAATCCAGTCCATTGCCTGTTCCGTAAGAACAGTTTTATTGGCACATGGCCCTGCCTGTGCACTACCTTACTGTCAATGGCCACTTTTGCTCTAAAAGGGCAAAGTTGAGCAGTTGCAACAGAGGCCATATTCCAAAAAGCCTAAGATATTTACTATCTGGTTCCTTATAGAAAAAGTTTCCCAGCTCCTGATACAGTATATCGTATCTAAAAGCCAGAACACCCCAAATGAAAGGATCTATGTCAGCTGGAGCTTGTAAGGGTTTTGGATAGTTAGGGATTTTTGATTTGTCTTCTCTTGAACAGACCTACTCTCTGCCGAAGTTGGCCCTCTCATTTTCCTTTCCCTATATCCTGTGTGCTTTTATTGTAGCTAAAAGAGTTATCACATTTAAAATGGAAGAATCTATAAAATTGACATAGTTAGGTAACTGCCTTATGTTTAATTTAGATGGCCAAGTCCATAAACTTGAAACCTTGCAGTCTCTCTTGACTCTTTCCACATCCCTCTGCCCATATCCAGCTGGTCACCAAGTTCTATTAACCCTACTTTCTAAGTGTGTCTAACATGAAAGCCCCTTTCTCTATTCCAGGTATCCTACTTGAAGCCCTTCACTCTTATCTGAACTAAATCAACGGCCTCCTACTTACGCTCCCTGCCTTCCAGCCAGCTGACCCATCCGAATCACTCGCCAACGCATGGCCTCCCCTCACACACACTAGTCAGTCTCACCACAGGGACACCACTAATCTCAGAATTAGGGCTTCTATATCACTCAATAACACCACTATGTACCTTGTCACTCAGGCCGGAAACCTAAAAATCATCTTTGATTTCTCGTTTTTCTTGATACCCTACACCTAATTAATCAGCAAGCTCTATCAGCTCTACTTTCAAAAATTTCTAGTAATTCTGATAGAGTTAGAGGGAGCCCAACAATTGACACAGTCCCACCGTAAGGTAAGAACCAGCTGAAAGATAGGCACAAAACTCAGACAAATGGAGATCAAAATATTACCTGTATCAGTAATAGAGCAGATGTGGATGGCTCCCTTCTCCTGTATCTGCAGGGAAGAAGGCATCTGGATAGCAAACCACATCTAGGCAGGCTTCCTACCCAGCCTCAGGCAGCATGGACCACATCAGAGACTCATGTGCAGGGCAGAGGACACCTGCCCCTGCCAGCCTCACAGAGTTCAGGACAGGGCAGAACACACATTTGCAGTAATGCAGGCAGGAGGAGCGTGCTGCTGTTGTCCAGCACCGCCTGTGCTGTCTGGAACTCGGACAAGTTCTGGGAGGACTCAGTGCTGATGAGTAAAGAGGCAGGAAAGCACAGGGAGGAAGACTTCCTTCCTCCAACATCCCCCAGATTAACGTTCTCTTACCCCAGTTGGCCTGACTGTTACTAGTGGTGTAGCTGCCTTCTTTAGGGGCCAAGGTGAAAAATCTTTCCCCAACCATCTTCATCAAAAGATTACACACCCAACCATGGCTCTTCTGGTACGCTGGTGGGCAGTGTTTTATTTTGAACCCTGGGAGACTCCAAAAGGAATCCAAATTATACATTAAATTAATTCTAAAACTGCATCCCAACCTGGAAATTCTTGCTCTATTCTATTTTCCTTCCCAAACTACGTCTAGCTACATTGTCCAAAGTTTTGCTGATCAAAGGTTTGGCAATGAGATTATGATAACAACATAAAAATATTCTGCTAATAAAAATGCCAACAAAGTCCCAGATTTGAATATTAACTGCTTTTTAAAAAATAGACTTTCCTGGGAGGAAATTAAAGTTAAAAATTAAATCTCCATGCAAATTAGCCTGAAGATTTTAGACGTTAAAAGAATTAAAGTCTGAAATAACATTCTCATGTACTTGCGAATGAAAAATCCAAAGAAATTGAAGTCTAAACTTTGTCCTTTCTAATTTCTTATTCTGCCTGGTGTCACCTGGGAGTGTCTTCACTGCCACAGAGAGTGGGGCGGCTACAATCTGGGCTATCTTCTGTGGAATAAATGTAGATTGTTTAGGACTTTAGAAATTCAATGTTGTCTCCACTGTGTCCTATGTTTAAAGGCTCCAAGATCTAACAGAACATAGATAATCACAGCACTGTCCCCTCACCCACCAAATCTAGAAAATAAGCCATCTTGTTATCACATGATATAAAATTCTAGAGCCCAGAGTTATTGTTGTCAAAGACCAGAGCAGAGACTCACTGGTACTGGACAGAAAGAAGTTAGACCAAGGCAGTCACTTGGTTTAAACTTTCCAGGGGGGAATTCAGTCTGGGATAGTTATCTAAAGTTCAGAATCCCTGAATTTGCACTGAATTAGGTTCATTCTCCCATCTAGTAGTTAATTTGGGGGTGGGGTGCTGGGGCTCTGCAAATAGCCTTCTTTCTAAGACAGCAGCGTTTGAGACATTACAATTTTCTGGCAAAGTAGAAGCTTGATCGGTGTCAGGCCAAATCACCAGACTTTATTTGATGTGCCTCTGCCTTTCTACTTAAAATCTCTAATTTCCCATTTCCCCTTTGAACTACGTGCTGCTGGCACCCCAGAGCAGAGCTGACTGTGGGCCTCGCCAACAACCCTTTCCCATCTGAGGCATGAAGGGTGCTTCCATTGTCTCTTGCTATGAAACTGCTTAGGGCTGTCAAATCTGTCCAGGGGAAGAATTTTTGCCTCATCGTCATATTTGATTCAGATGAAGAATTGACCTTAGCAGATTCCCAACTGAACGACTATTGATGCTTCAGAGTTTGTGTTTCTAGTGGGCTCTCCTGGGCTCCTGGGTTCACTGGCTTTCCTCCACTTTTGAATATTCCATGATTAAGTAGCCTTTATTCTGGTTTTCTTTACATCTTTAAGAGAAATACTAGTATTTTCCTTTAGTGCTTCCTTCCCTGTGCTGTTATCCTGATCTTTCCAGAAAGAATTCTAGAAACTGAATTTCTAGAAATTTAACCTGCTTCTCAAATAGTTTTCTTCCTTTTCTAACACACATGAAGCCAGAATTGAGGGCCTGCCTTCTTTTTTTTTATTTTCTCTTTGCCTTCTGGCCCAGAATCTGGCTTTTCTGGCATGTTTCTCTAGGGTTCAGGGTGGGGGAATTGAAGCAAAGTTTCTTTCTTTCTTTTTTTGAAGCATAAGTTTCAAATCACCCCAATTTCTCCTTCATTCTTTGAGGAAGCTCCATTGGGGAGGGTGACGGGTCCAGGCCCTACCTTGAAGTTGGGTATCTGTCTCGACACAAGAAAATGGCATATTCCCTTTACCTTAAAGGTGATCATTCCTGTCCACTCCATTCATTTATTTACACATTTATTAATAAAATTTATCATTTTTTTAAGAGTGACATTTTCAAGTTCAGTCTCTAAAATCTAAAGCCATGGTGGGCTGGTTCTTGAGTCTATAGACAAACCACATGACTAGTTGTGTCACAATTTTTTTTTCTTGGGTTTAAAACAATATAAAGTGGAATAAAATTTCAGACAGCTGATATAACACTGCCTACCTAGAGCAAGGCGGTGTGTCATATGACTCTAACCCACCTCTTATCCATCCCCCTCATCACCTTCACTCCCTACCCCCATGTACCTTATACCCCAGGTTCACTGGCGCTCCCAACTCCAAGTCAAGTCTTTACACATAATCTTGTCCCTGCCTTGAGTATTCTCTGCCACTCCAGAGGGTTTTTAGGAGCTCTCATGGAAGGCTCAAATCAATGTCACCTCTTCAGAGAGTTCTCCTTCCCCATCCCGTCCCTGTCTGTCAATTACCTTGGATTATTTTCCCACAGCACTTACTACTCTCTGAAATCATTTCTTCATTAACCTCCTCTTCTATGAAAACATACATTCCCTGAGAGAAGAGATTTTGTTTTTCTTTTTCACTGCTATAATCCAAGTGCTGACATCAGAATAGATGCTCAAAAATATTTTTTTGAATAAATGCTGGGAGCTAATATGTATACATTGGAAATTTAGACATTTCGTTAGTATTTGGGTGCGGACTGAGGTGGTAGCTTTGAATGAGGCCCTCAGCAACCATGTTCCTGGCACACTGAGGCCATATGTCTGACATCCAGGGAGGAAGGAAGAAAAAGAGGAGTTGGGGAAACAACCCCACCATCATTTCCAAATTTCCCAAAGACAAAGTTCTATAGTTGTAGAAACCATTATAAAACCAACCAAAGTTTATGAAATCAGCTGCATAAATCACATAATTTAATACAAGATTCTGTTAGTTCTCTAAGAAGAGAATTACCAGGTGTTTGATCCGGGTACACAGGAGGAACGTACCCAAGAGGAGGCATTCCTCTGATCCTCTGGGTTATATGGCCACACAGTAAGGTGTCTCTGTGATTGCTACTTGGCCCAGCCTTCAGGTGTGTGCTTTGCTCCTGGAAAGGGGCAATAATAAAGAACAGAACCACTGAATACCAGAGGCCAAGAGCACCAAGCCCAGCTGGAAGCTGGGAGAGGAGGATGGGAGGAGAGCCACTGAGAGTGGAATTAAGGAGCAACCATGAACACGTCAGTGTTGGGAGTGAAGGGAGAGATCAGGCCAGAGGGGACCACGTGGCTACTGACGATATCAGAAGCCAGGAAGACACCTGGTGCAGCTACCCTAAGGATTCCGTACAGGGGTTGGGACCTGGGGTCTCTAGATTTTACTAATAAAGACTGAGCCATGTGCTGCTGTTACATCAACATGGCCTGGGGAAACCTGAGTTACACACACAATCAAATATGACATAAATTAAGAGGAAACAACATTGGGGAAAAAACCATCTGTCGCTGTATATTTTAGTAAGTTTGATCATCAGAAAGAAGAAAATAGGGCGGTGCCTGTGGCTCAAGGAGTAGGGCACCGGCCCCATATACTGGGGGTGGTGGGTTCAAGCCCCACCCGGTCAAAACTGCAAAAAAGAAGAAAGATGAAAATAAATACCTCTAAACTAAGCCAGGTGAAAGAAGAGCATAAAGATCATAGAGGTTTAGATTATTAAATGAGGAGAAAAGTTGCTGAAACAGGAAAGAAGAAGGTTGGAGGGACGAGAATGTGGGATGACAATGAGGAAATTAAAGGCTAGTTTGGAAATAATAACCAACATTGTGACACGGAAACAGCAGAATTTTTAGTTTGAAGTGATAATGCTTTGAGATGTACATAGCAATTTTGGAATTCTTTTTCTGGAATAGCCATCAGAGCTGTCATCATATGGGGCCTGACAATTAAGTTCATGAACTCATCCTAGAAAAAGTGCTCTGGAAGGGTAGACTAGGTGCTGGGATTGGTGCGTAGCTTCCTACGGGGAGGACTTCAAAGGTGACCACAGCAATAGTCAGCGATAAGGTGTGTAGCACTTTCTCTAGGATGAGTTCGCGAACTACATTGTCAACTCAATTTAAATAATTACATACAATCCTATAAGTGAAAGTGGTTTCTAGAAAGTTTAAGAAAACGAGCCGAGCACAATGTGGCCTGGCTTGCCCAGACACACAGAGGTGATAATATCCAGGGATGTCTTGGGCCAGGGATTAGATGCATTTCAGGCTGTTGTGAAGGAGACCAGGGCTGGCTCACACAGGCTGAATTCAGAACAGCCTGCCAGGTGGTTTTCACCGTCAAGCCATCCTGCACACCCCATTGCCTGACTAATGTGTCTGAAGCAAGCCTTTAATTACCAATAAAACCTTCTCACATCTCACTAACTCAACTCTGAACTCGGCCTGGCTCTCTAGGCCAAGCCCTTCCTATTAACCTTCCTTCCCAGTTCTCCCCAGTACGTCCCTCTCTCAGGCCTCTCTTTCTCCCCTGTCCAGCCTCCTGGTCTTTTCTCAAGATGCCACCTTGGTCTGAAATGCATGCTGTCTTCTGTCTGATTAGCCAAATGTCATCCTTAGTCAAGGTCACACATTTCAATTCCACATGGGTCTTGCCTGATTACTCCCATCTTTGAACTCCTAAAAACCTATTGCTTAGTTATATTGGTGTGTATTATTCACAATTATTTTATATCTATTAGTGCCAGGAAATAAAAGAAAGAGAAGTTTGTTTGTTTGTTTTTTTGAGACAGAATCTCACTATGTCACCCTCAGTAGAGTGCCGGGGCATCACATCTCACAGCAACCTCAAACTCTTGGGCTTAAGTGAATCTCATGCCTCGGCCTCCCAAGTAGCTGGGATTACAGGCACCCACCACAATGCCCAGCTATTTTTTTGTTGTAGTTGTCATTGTTGTTTTTAGCTGACTGGGGCCAGGCTCGAAACACAGCCCCAGTGCACCCTAACCACTGAGCTATGGGCACTGAGCTGAAAGGAAATAAATTAACAGCGAGAAGTGAAAGTCAAGGGGGAAACCTCATTTTAGATTCTGACCTGGAAGTGGGCGATGCTGGAAGAAGGATGGATTTATTAATTTAGATAAACCCTGGTTATCTTGTATTTACTTTTTTTTTTTTTTTTTTGTAGAGACAGAGTCTCATATACCGCCCTCAGGTAGAGTGCCGTGGCGTCACACAGCTCACAGCAACCTCTAACTCTTGGGCTTACATGATTCTCTTGCCTCAGCCTCCAGAGCAGCTGGGACTACAGGCGCCTGCCACAACGCCCGGCTATTTTTTGTTGCAATTTGGCCGGGGCTGGGTTTGAACCCGCCACCCTCGGCATATGGGGCCGGCGCCCTACTCACTGAGCCACAGGTGCCGCCCTTGTATTTACTTTTTAGAAGTAAAAAAAAAAATCATTCTGTCATTGCTTCTGACATCAGAATTAAAAATCAATCATTACTAGAAAAAAATTAATTGAAATAAGAATGGAATCATTTACAACTCCTTGTTTGGCAAAATTTAGGAAGGAAGATAATGGTTTCTAATGTGGCAGGAATATAGAGCCGTAGGCAGGAGTGCCGAAGGGTGCAGCCGTGTAGGAGCACAACCAATCACTGCTAGTTCAGCTAAGCACACTCCACAACCCAGTAATGCCTGGCTTCAGTATGTAGCCAGAGAATTTTTGTACGAGTCTATAAAGGGCCAGGAATGAAGATATCTGCTGTATTATTTATTATTCATGGTGACAAGACGTTGGAGGAAAGCTAGGGGCTGTCAAAGGGAAAGAGGCAGGCTAACTTGCAGATGCATGACATGGAACTCTACACAGCAAATAAACCACAGATTAAATGGATTCACAGAAAAATGGATAGAAAATAAAAACATATCTTACTACTTCACGAAAAAGTTAACAAATAAAATAGATCTCAGTAATGCAAAACCATAAAACTGCTAAAAGATAAGGCAGGTGAAAACATAGCCAATCTTCAGTTTGCAATGATTCATGGCTATATAATACCAAAAGTACAATCCATGAAAGAAAATATCAATAGGTAGAACTTTCGCTAAAATATAAAAATTTCTGCTCTGTGAAAGATGCTGTTAAAAGAAAAAACAAAAAAATAAGCCACAGATAGAGAGAAAATTTTACAAATACGTATCCGATAAAGAACTTATATCCAAAATATACAAAGGGCTCTTAACTCAACAATAAGACGACAAGCAACCCGATTGAAAAATCTCGACCAAAGAATATAGAGAGATGGCAAATAAGCATGTGAAGGATGCTTAGAATTCTATGTTATTAGGAAAATGCAAACTAAAACAACAATTAGACTCCACTGCACACCTACTAGAATGGCTAAAATTCAAAGCACTGAGACAACAATTAGATTCCACTGCACACCTACTAGAATGGCTAAAATTCAAAGCACTGACACCACCACATGGTAGTGAAGATGTGGAGCAACAGGAACGTTCATTCATTGATGATGGGAATGCAAAATGGTGGGGCCACTTAGAAGACAGTTTGGAAGTTTCTCACAGAGCCAAACACACTCTTCCATACAATTCAGCAAGTGCACTCCTTGGTATTTACACAAATGAGCTGAAAACTTAGTTCATACAAAAGCCTGTACACAAATGTTTATAGTGGCTTTATTCACAATCACCAAGCTTTGAAAGAACCTGAGATATCCTTCAAATAGGCAAATGGATCAACATAATAAAATATTATTATGTGATAAAAAATATTATTCAGTGATAAAAAGAAATGAGCCATTGGGATCTAAATACATTTTGTTCAATGAAAGAAGCCAATCTAAAAGGACTACATTCCCACGTGGTTCCAACTACAGCAGGTCCTGGAATAGCATCCTTCCATTCAATATCATTTGGTTACAACATTGACAAGAATAAAAAATGGATTCCTGGCTTGGCGCCTGTGGCTCAAGTGGTAAGGCGCCAGCCACATACACCAGAGCTGGCGGGTTCGAATCCAGCCTGGGCCCACCAAACAACAGTAATGGCTGCAACCAAAAAATAGCCGGGCGTTGTGGTGGGTGCCTCTAGTCCCAGCTACTTGGGAGGCTGAGGCAGGAGTTGGAGGTTGCTGTGAGCCGTGAAGCCATGGTACTCTACCCAGGGTAACAACTTGAGCTCTGTCTCAAAAAAAAAACAAAATCGGTTCCCAGGGGACACTATGCATGATGAGTCTGCATGGTCTCGCCGTGTCTACATGGGTTTTCTGTTGGTACTCCGGTGTCCACCCTTGTCCCAAAGCTGTGCACAATAGGTGATTTGGCGTGTCTAAAGGGTCCCAGCCTGAAAGAGTGTGTCCCGTGATGGGACGACGTCCTGCCCAGGACGGGTTCCTGCCTGGTGTCCTGAGCTCCTGGATAGGCTCTGGTCACCCTCCACCATGAGCAAAATAAGCAAGTTGGAGAACAAATAAATGAATAAATGCAAATTATTGTCAAATAAAAATTGGTAAAGCACACGATAATCATGCCAATGTATGACAATAAAGGCTGAGGTACTGTTTTTTAACTAACTGTGTGAAGGTAGAAGGAGGCCCACCACCACTGTGACCATCATCACTCACTGAGTCACCAAAAATTGGGCAATCATCATATTTGTTTTCATTAAACTTTCTTAAATGTATGCATACTTCACGTTTATTTTGATGTTTAATTTTAATAGTGTTTTAGGTCTTTATTTAGAAGTGTGGTGATGGGGCCAGGTGGAGAAGCTCATGCCTGTAATCCTAGCACTCTGGGAGTTGGAGGTGGGTGGATTGCTTTAGCTCAGGAGTTCAAGACTAACCTGAAAAGAGAGAGACCCTATCTCTACTAAAAATAGAAAAATTAGCCGGGCACTGTGGCAGGTGCCTGTTGTCCCAGCTACTGGAGAGGCTGCAAACAAGAGGATTGCTTAAGTCAAGAGTTTGAGGTCGCTGTGATCTATTATGATGCCATGGCACCTGACCCAGGGCACAGAGTGAGACTTGTCTCAAAAAAATAAATAAAAATAAAAAGTTTGGGGTGGTGCCTGTGTCTCAGAGGAGTAGGGCGCTGGCCCCATATGCCAGAGGTGGCCAGTTCAAACCCAGCCCCGGCCAAAAAACTGCAAAAAAAAAAATAAAAAGTTTGGTGATATTTCTGTGACCAGAAATATCCGTTAGGAACTTAACTCGTATTTGTATTGGTTAGGCTACAGTAAAAATTGATTTCATTATACATCATTTTGCTTAAAATCACCATTTCCAAGAACATCTCAACCACAGTGAGGACTTCTTGTATATGACATTCTAGAGAAAGCAAAACTATGGAGACAATAAAAGGATTAGTTGTTGCCAAGAGTTTGGGAGGGAGGGGAGAGGCATTATGCCAATATAAACATCCTGGCTTTACTATTACACTATAATTACAAAAGATGTAATCAATGGGGAAACAAAGTGGGACCGCTAATCATAGGATCTCACTATCCCATCTTCGCAACTCCCGTGAATCTATACTTCTCTTAGAAATATAACATGACGTCTTGGCACCATAGCTCAGTGAGTAGGGCACTGGCCACATACACTGAAGCTGGAGGGTTCGAGCCTGGCCCGGGCCTGCCAAGCAACAATGACAACTACAACCCAAAAATAGCCAGATGTTGTGGTGGGCGCCTGTTGTCCCAGCTACTTGGGAGGCTGAGGCGAGAGAATCTCTTAAGCCCAAGAGTTTGAGGTTGCTGTGCGCTGTGAGTTCACAGCACTCTACTGAGGGTGACATAGCGAGACTCTGCCTCAAAAAAAAAAGGAAAGGAGGCGGAGCAAGATGGCAGCCGAGTAACAGCTTCCTTGCATCTGGGCACAGTGAGTCTGGGGATATAGGACTCCAGGCATCTCTGGCTGGTGGGAACTGCCTATCATCACCCCTGAGAGGATACAGGGAGTCAGCGAGAGACTTCTGGACCCCAAGAGGAGGACTAAAACAGTGGAAAACTGGCAAGTGGTCGCGTATGTTCAATCCGTCTAAACCCGCCTGCAACTGTAAGTTCAGTAGCAGCAAGACTGCAAACCAGAAAGGCCTTACCTGTGAACTGTTTCAGTGTCTTTGGACTTGGCACTCAGCTGAACTGCCTTGGGGAGAGCCTGAGCGGGAGTGCGGAGAACTTTGGCCTTTGTCTAGGGCCCCAGTCTGAGTCGCTGAGCCAGACAGAGCTAATAGTGTTTGACTCTGGGTCAAAGGCAGACATTGTGAGCCATCTGCCCGGGCAAGCTCCGCCCTCAGGGTCGCAGAGCTGGAATTGGGTGGGAGCTGCTAACTCAGCGACCAAGTAGCCTAAGGGCGGGGTCTGAGCCGCCTTGCAGCCCTAACCCTCGGGGGCAGAGGGAGACCAGTTTTGACACACAGGGTAAGTGGATAGCCACTTCAGCAGTGATTCCAGCGACAAGCACTTCCCTGAGAAAGCTTCTGCTCAGTAAGTGAACAAGTTCAAAGTGCCTTTTAAGTGGGCTGAAGAGAGATTTAGGGTGTCTACCTGCTGGGATTTGAGAAACTAGCAGCCTCCAGTCGTATCAGAACTGTGATTAACATCTCATACCCCAGAAGACCACGTGTTACCCAGACAATATTCAATAACATATACATACTGCTCTGTTTTTGGTTGTGTTTTTTTTTTTTTTTTTTGGTTTGTTTGTTTTTTTTTGTTTATTTTGATGTTGTGGATTGTTGTTTTGTTTTTTAAGTTCAACCTTTTCCATACAGATCCTTTTTCTTTCTCAATTTTTCTAGTTTAATTATAATTTCCCATTGCTGCCTATTTCAATAATTAGAACTTCATTTTTGTTAGTGTTTCTACCGCTATTATTTGGTTTTTCCAGCCAATTTTATCCCGTAAAGTTTTCTGTTTGCTTGTTTTGGATGATTTATAGCATTTTTGTCTTTCCTCTCTACTTGGTGGAGGTGGGGTACTGTGTCTGATCAGGTTAGCAAAGAGCTGCTGACCTCAAGGGAACCACCCAACTGGGCACCCCCAGAAGGTGGTTTTCTTTTTTTTTAAGGTTCTATCAAAGTACCCTACTGTACACCTATATTGCTCTGTCTCCCTCTTTCTGTGCCTCTCTTCTTTTTGTCAATATTCCTTTTACCCACCCCCTCTACTTTCTCTATTTTTCTTTTTTTTTTTCTTATCACTCGGTCCTCCTTTCTTTCATCCCTTTTTTGCTCTTAAACCTTCTCACCCTTCTGGTCCTGTAACCCTTAGTCCACAGGCACGAGAACTTAAAGAGCAAGAGGAAGTGAAAGGAAAATTAGGGCAAGGAAACAGATAAAAGAAATCACCCATGAGGAAGAATCAACAGAAAACTCCAGGCAACATGAAGAACCAGTCCAGAACAAACCCGCCAAGGGACCATGAGGTAGCTACTGCAGAGGATTCCACCTATACAGAAATGTTAGGAATGACAGAAAGGGAATTTAGAATACACATGTTGAAAACAATGAAAGAAATGATGGAAACAATGAAGGAAACTGCTAATAAAGTGGAAAATAACCAAAAGGAAATCCAAAAACAGAATCAAATAAGAGATGAACGATATGAAGAATATAAAAAGGATATAGCAGAGCTGAAGGAAATGAAACAGTCAATCAGGGAACTTAAAGATGCAATGGAAAGTATCAGCAACAGGTTAGACCACGCAGAAGAAAGAATTTCAGAGGTAGAAGACAAAGTTTTTGAGATAACTCAGATAGTAAAAGAGGCAGAAAAGAAGAGAGAGAAAGCAGAACGTTCACTGACAGAATTATGGGACTTTATGAAGCGTTCCAACATACGAGTTATAGAAATTCCAGAAGGGGAAGAAGAATGCCCCAGAGGAATGGAAGCCATACTACAGAATATTATAAAAGAAAATTTCCCAAATATCACCAAAGATTCTGACACACTGCTTTCAGAGGGATATCGGACCCCAGGTCGCCTCAACTCTAACCGAGCTTCTCCAAGACACATTGTGATGAACCTGTCCAAAGTCAAGACAAAAGAAAAGATTCTGCAAGCTGCCAGGAGTAAGCGCCAGTTGACCTACAGGGGCAAATCCATCAGAGTGACCGCAGACTTCTCTAATGAAACTTTCCAAGCAAGAAGACAATGGTCATCTACCTTTAATCTAAAGGTTCTGTTAAACAGAACAATTTCCAGCCCAGAATTCTGTACCCTGCTAAGCTAAGCTTCAAAATTGATGGAGAAATCAAATCATTTACAGATATACAAACATTGAGGAAATTCGCCACAACAAGACCAGCTCTACAGGAAATACTTCAACTTGTTCTGCACACTGACCACCACAATGGATCAGCAGCAAAGTAAGAACTCAGAAATTAAACGACAGAACCTAACCTCCACACTGATGCAAAAGATAAAACTAAGCAATGGACTCTCACCAAATAAGACGAATAGAATACTACCACACTTATCAATTATCTCAATAAATGTTAATGGCTTGAATTCCCCACTGAAGAGACATAGATTGGTTGACTGGATTAAAAAACACAAGCCATCCATTTTCTGTCTGCAAGAAACACACCTGGCTTCAAAAGACAAATTAAAGCTCCGAGTCAAGGGTTGGAAGACAATTTTTCAGGCAAATGGAATTCAGAAGAAAAGAGGAGTTGCAATCTTATTTTCAGATACATGTGGATTTAAAGCAACTAAAGTCAAAAAAGACAAAGATGGTCACTTTATATTGCTCAAGGGAAAAATACAACAAGAAGACATTTCAATTCTAAATATCTATGCACCCAATTTAAATGCTCCCAGATTCTTGAAACAGACCTTACTCAGTCTGAGCAATATGATATCTGATAATACCATCATAACAGGGGACTTTAACACTCCTCTTACAGAGCTGGACAGATCCTCTAAACAGAAATTAAACAACGATATAAGAGACTTAAATGAGACCCTAGAACAACTGTGCTTGATAGACGCATATAGAACACTCCATCCCAAAGATAAAGAATATACATTCTTCTCATCACCCCATGGAACATTCTCCAAAATTGATCATATCCTGGGACACAAAACAAATATCAACAGAATCAAAAGAATTGAAATTTTACCTTGTATCTTCTCAGACCATAAGGCACTAAAGGTGGAACTCAACTCTATCAAAAATGCTCGACCCCAACCAAAGGCATGGAAATTAAACAATCTTCTATTGAATAACAGATGGGTGCAGGAAGAAATAAAACAGGAAATCATTAACTTCCTTGAGCATAACAACAATGAAGACACAAGCTACCAAAACCTGTGGGATACTGCAAAAGCAGTTTTGAGAGGAAAAGTCATCGCTTTAGATGCCTACATTCGAAAAACAGAAAAAGAGCACATCAACAATCTCACAAGAGATCTTATGGAATTGGAAAAAGAAGAACAATCTAAGCCTAAATTCAGTAGAAGAAAAGAAATATCCAATATGAAATCAGAGACCAATGAAATTGAAAACAAAAGAATCATTCAGAAAATTAATGAAACAAGGAGTTGGTTTTTTGAAAAAATAAATAAAATAGATAAACCATTGGCCAGACTAACGAGGAATAGAAAAGTAAAATCTCTAGTAACCTCAATCAAAAATGATAAAGGGGAAATAACAACTGATCCCACAGAGATTCAAGAGATCATCTCTGAATACTACCAGAAACTCTATGCCCAGAAATTTGACAATGTGAAAGAAATGGATCAATATTTGGAATCACACCCTCTCCCTAGACTCAGCCAGGAAGAAATAGAGCTCCTGAACAGACCAATTTCAAGCACTGAGATCAAAGAAACAATAAAAAATCTTCCAACCAAAAAATGCCCTGGTCCAGATGGCTTCACTCCAGAATTCTATCAAACCTTCAAGGAAGAGCTTATTCCTGTACTGCAGAAATTATTCCAAAAAATTGAGGAAGAAGGAATCTTCCCCAACACATTCTATGAAGCAAACATCACCCTGATACCAAAACCAGGAAAAGACCCAAACAAAAAGGAGAATTTCAGACCAATCTCACTCATGAACATAGACGCAAAAATTCTCAACAAAATCCTAGCCAATAGATTACAGCTTATCATCAAAAAAGTCATTCATCATGATCAAGTAGGCTTCATCCCAGGGATCCAAGGCTGGTTTAACACACGCAAGTCTATAAACGTTATCCACCATAGTAACAGAGGCAAAAATAAAGATCACATGATCCTCTCAATAGATGCAGAAAAAGCATTTGATAAAATCCAGCATCCTTTTCTAATTAGAACACTGAAGAGTATAGGCATAGGTGGCACATTTCTAAAACTGATTGAAGCTATCTATGACAAACCCACAGCCAATATTTTACTGAATGGAGTAAAACTGAAAGCTTTTCCTCTTAGAACTGGAACCAGACAAGGTTGTCCTCTGTCACCTTTACTATTCAATGTAGTGCTGGAAGATCTAGCCAATACAATTAGGCAAGACAAGGAAATAAAGGGAATCCAAATGGGAGCAGAGGAGGTCAAACTCTCCCTCTTTGCTGACGACATGATCTTATACTTAGAGAACCCCAAAGACTCAACCACAAGACTCCTAGAAGTCATCAAAAAATACAGTAATGTTTCAGGATATAAAATCAATGTCCACAAGTCAGTAGCCTTTGTGTACACCAATAACAGTCAAGATGAGAAGCTAATTAAGGACACAACTCCCTTCACCATAGTTTCAAAGAAAATGAAATACCTAGGAATATACCTAACGAAGGAGGTGAAGGACCTCTATAAAGAAAACTATGAACTCCTCAGAAAGGAAATAGCAGAGGATATTAACAAATGGAAGAACATACCATGCTCATGGATGGGAAGAATCAACATTGTTAAAATGTCTATACTTCCCAAAGCAATCTACCTATTCAATGCCATTCCTATCAAAATACCAACATCGTACTTTCAAGATTTGGAAAAAATGATTCTGCGTTTTGTATGGAACCAGAAAAAAACCCGTATAGCTAAGGCAGTTCTCTGTAACAAAAATAAAGCTGGGGGCATCAGCATACCAGATTTTAGTCTGTACTACAAAGCCATAGTGGTCAAGACAGCATGGTACTGGCACAAAAACAGAGACATAGACACTTGGAATCGAATTGAAAACCAAGAAATGAAACTAACATTTTACAACCACCTAATCTTTGATAAACCAAACAAGAACATACCTTGGGGAAAGACTCCCTATTCAATAAATGGTGTTGGGAGAACTGGATGTCTACATGTAAAAGACTGAAACTGGACCCACACCTTTTCCCACTCACAAAAATTGATTCAAGATGGATAAAGGACTTAAACTTAAGGCATGAAACAATAAAAATCCTCCAAGAAAGCATAGGAAAAACACTGGAAGATATTGGCCTGGGGAAAGACTTCATGAAGAAGACTGCCATGGCAATTGCAACAACAACAAAAATAAACAAATGGGACTTCATTAAACTGAAAAGCTTCTGTACAGCTAAGGACACAATAACCAAAGCAAAGAGACAACCTACACAATGGGAAAGGATATTTGCAAATTTTCAATCAGACAAAAGCTTGATAACTAGGATCTATAGAGAACTCAAATTAATCCACATGAAAAAAGCCAACAATCCCTTATATCAATGGGCAAGAGACATGAATAGAACTTTCTCTAAAGACAACAGACGAATGGCTAACAAACACATGAAAAAATGTTCATCATCTCTATATATTAGAGAAATGCAAATCAAAACAACCCTGAGGTATCATCTAACCCCAGTGAGAATGGCCCACATCACAAAATCTCAAAACTGCAGATGCTGGCGTGGATGTGGAGAGAAGGGAACACTTTTACACTGCTGGTGGGACTACACACTAGTACAACCTTTCTGGAAGGAAGTATGGAGAAACCTCAAAGCACTCAAGCAGACCTCCCATTTGATCCTGCAATCCCATTACTGGGCATCTACCCAGAAGGAAAAAAATCCTTTTAGCATAAGGACACTTGTACTAGACTGTTTATTGCAGCTCAATTTACAATCGCCAAAATGCGGAAACAGCCTAAATGCCCACCAACCCAGGAATGGATTAACAAGCTGTGGTATATGTATACCATGGAATACTATTCAGCCATTAAAATAATGGAGACTTTACATCCTTCGTATTAACCTGGATGGACGTGGAAGACATTATTCTTAGTAAAGCATCACAAGAATGGAGAAGCATGAATCCTATGTACTCAATTTTGATATGAGGACAATTAATGACAATTAAGGTTATGGGGGGGGGAACATAAAGAGGGAAGGAGGGAGGTGGGTGGGGCCTTGGTGTGTGTCACACTTTATGGGGGCAAGACATGATTGCAAGAGGGACTTTCCCTAACAATTGCAATCAGTGTAACGTGGCTTATTGTACCCTCAATGAATCCCCAACAATAAAAAAAAAAAAGGAAAGAAATGGAATATAACTTTGCAAAAGAAAAGTGTTATTATTATTGGTAGTACTAATATAGAGATGTCAGTTATCTAAGAAAAGTTCAAATACATTTTGCTTCTGGCTTTTTAATGCATAATACATCTAGGCAACTTGCTCTGCTCCTAGACCCAGCTATTCTTCAATATATTTGCTTGGCTCCACCTACAAATATATTCTTCTGTTCCTTGCAACTACATGACCCATCTCCTAACACTATCACCGCTCAGCCTCCTCTGGGGATGAGGGATAAGCCTCAGCGCAGTCTCCATTAGCAGGAGCCAACACAGAAATTCCTTCTCCTCCCGCCATGGTCCATCCTGTGCTCCAAGGGCTTTACATGGTGTCTCCAGAGACGGTCACATAACCGAGTAACTTGTGTCTTTGTGAGTTTGCGGCCAGCTTGATAACACACTGCACTGTATTTGATTTCCTTTCTTCCTTGCCTTATTTCCTATTTCTCTCACTTTTGCTGCCCTGGGATGGCACCTCCTGTACATTTTTAGCAGGTAAGGTTTGCCTCAGATTTTGCTTTTTAGGAAACCTGGGCTAAGACAAGTGTGCTACTGAAAAGTTATGCTCAAATTGAATTTTGTTAAATTGAATTATATTTTAAGTGCATTTAAAAGATTTTCTGCTTAAGTTTTTTTAATGAAGTGAGAAACTTTCTGTAATTCACATAAATCTATTCTGTCAAATTTACTTTTTTGTATGGTTAAACTGTTTAGTCTAAATTTACTAGTTATCCACCTCAGTTTTTTTTAAAGAATAAGTGAGAAATTTCTTTAACAGATAAGTACTATACAGATTAGTGGTGTAATCTACATAGATTTTCGCCCACAGAATAAAACATATGGGATTCCACTATTACGTTTATAGAGCAATGGGCAAATGGCCGGTACTGAACAAAACACAATTTTGTTAAACTAGTAAATTCAGACTTAACAGTTTAACCATAATTATATGTATATCTTTAAGTGTTTTTCCATTAATGATGAGCACTTTCAGCACTCAGATTTTGGATTTTAATACCTTTCTCTAGTAAATGGAACCAGGGATCCTTGGAGAAATGGCTGATTCTACAGCTGGGGCAGGGAAAATACAAGATGGAACATCCTAGAATGCCCAAAAAGCAAAAGTATGTAGCCAATGTGAGTGAGCTCCCAAGGCAAACTGGAAGGATTTGAGGGTGAAACTATGAAGCATGTCATGTCTCTGTTAATAATGATGTAAATAAATGATTAAATAAATAAGAGGGAAGAAAGAAATTTTCCTTTCACTGGCATTTTGAACACTTTTTGTAAGGATACTCTCCCCGCAGGAGGTTGAAACTGAATCTCTCTTTCCCCCTTGAGTGTGGGCTAGATTTAGTCATTTTCTTCTAAAGCAGCAGTTCTCAACCTGTGGGTCGCGACCCACAGGAACTGTATTAAAGGGCCATGGCATTGGCAAGGTTGAGAACCATTGTTCTAAAGAATAGAGCATGGACAAGGAGGGAGAGAAGAAAGAGTAAGAAATGGGACCAACTCTACCTTAACCAGGTGGTCAAGGTTAACACACCAATGCTAAGTCAGACTGGCAGAATGTATCCATGGCGTGACGTCTTGACAATAGCACTTCGTCTCAGTGGTCATCCTCTCCAAAACCCATCACCCCATCTCACTGGAGAAAAAATCAAATTGAAGGAAACTCTACAAAATACCTAGCCAGTGCTCCTCAAAAGTGTCAAGATCAGGAAAAATAAAGACTGTTCCAGATCAGAGCAGGCTAAGGTGATACAATACTTCAGTGTAATGTGGTTTCCTGGATGAGGTGTGGAACAGACAGTGGCAAAACTAGTGGAATCCAAATGAAGCCTGGACTTTAGTTAATAGCAACATACCAGTGTTGGTGTCTTAGTTGTGACAAATGTACTTTGGCAATGAAAAATGCTAACAGCAGAAGAAATTGGGGGTGAGGGGTGTATGGAAAATCTTTGCAACCTCCTTATAAATCTAAAACTATTCTAAAATTAAAAGTTTTCTTTAAAAAAGCTCTAAGTTGCCAAGCGATTATAATGTAACTAAGAAAACAGAAACCAGAAAGGAGGAACATTTCATCCAGATTCAGTTGGAGAGAAGAAAAATAATACATGGCTTATTTTCACATTATTATACACTTCTTTTTTGTTTTGTTTTTTTTTTGAGACAGAGTCTTACTTTGTCACCCTCGGTAGAGTGCTGTGACATCACAGCTCACAGCAACCTCCAACTCCTGGCTTAAGCAATTCTCTTACCTCAGCCTCCCAAGTAGCTGGGACTGCAGGCACCCACCACAACGCCCAGCTATATTTTGTTACAGTTGTCATTGTTGGTCAGCTGGCCTGGGCTGGGTTTGAACCTGCCAGCCTTGGTGTATGTGGCTGGTGCTGTAACCACTGTGCTACGAGCGCCGAGCCTATACACTTCTTTTTAAAAAAACCGTTCTGAGAGCATTAAATACTGTAAATGAGCAAAGGAAATAGAGAGGTAAAGTCGAGTGACAGGCAAGGTCAGAGACTAGGCTGAAGGCTGAGGAGACCAGCGTGAGAGCTCAGAGCCGTGGAGCTGGCACAACGAGCTTGGGTTGCCCAGGGTGACACGGAGCACTCAGCCTGCTCAGCCTCTTCCCTCTCAATGCCTACCTTGCTCAACATTGTGACCCAGTTGGCACTGATCTCATGATCTCAGTGATCCAGAAAGAGACAGTTTGGTATAAGAGGGAAGTCATTAAAATTTGGAAATGTAGTGTCTCCTTCCTGTCCATATCCCAGATTGTCCAGAACTGTCTGCTTCAAAATCTGGCCACTGGTGGGTAGGGAACAATTCAGCTAAGTTTCTATTTGCCCTACCCCCCCAGGAGCTCATCGTGGTGCTGTCCAATTTTCTCAGATGAAAAATATTTAGAAATATACAAACTGCAGCATAATTTTCCCTTTTACGGATGGTGGTCCTGATTCACATCCAAAAACTACCTGGAGAAAAAATAATTACTCCTACTGTTAACACCAATTAATAGATCCCTGTAGCTTAAGTCATTACAAACACTACTGTGGTGGCAAACATTAAATATGAATTTAAAACTTACCTTACTTTTACTTCCACGGTAGAAATGGGCAATCATATCAAGTTTATTATTTATTCATTTGTTTGTGTATTTATTTTAGAGAGGGAGTCCCAGGCCGGAGTGCAGTGGCATCATCATATCTCACTGCAGCCTTGAACTCCCGGGCTCAAGCCATCCTTCTACCTCAGTGATTTCACTGTACAAGTGAGGAATATGAAGATCTGAGTACTTCTGTAAATGGTTATCTGGCTTGAGTTCTGGATCCTGCCCACCACTCCACATGGCTTTCCATGCTGGTTCCTCCATATTTTTAGCCTGCTTGGCACTGCCAGGTCCCTTTATGAGCTCAAAGTTTCCAGACTGAATGAGGTGAAGGTAGATTTGGGGACAACATGGGAATAAGATGTGCCTCTCCCCAGCGGGCAGGCTTCACTCTGCAGCCCTCACTGCCCTCCTTGTGTGTTGTCAAGCAACGGGAATTGGCCTTTTTCACAGTTTCACAAAAAGCACTGAGTTCCAGGTGCTGGAATTCCTCCAGGTAGAGAAGGTTTCACATGACATTTAAAACTCTAACAAAGCAATGTGATATTTGAGATTCTGAGATTTGTTTTAAAATGATCCAGGAAGGAACAGGGGAGAATGGGGTACTAAGGAAATAGAGTTGGCCATACATATATAGGAGATGGCTTATATACATAGGACATGGGAACAGCCTAATAACAGAAATGTTGAAGCAAAGTGACAGCTACATGAGGCTTCCTTATATAATTTCTTCTACTTACGTTGTGTTTGAAAATTTATAGAATAAAGGTCGACAAATTGACAAGCAAATGAAGAAATAAACAACATCAAAAATCAAAATTTGAAGAACATATAATCAGGGCAGGCTAATCCAGTTTAATGTATAGGCCTTAGAGATAATAACTCAAATGGAATGGAAGCTTATTCCTCTTTAACAAAATGGTTCAGGGTAGGTGTGCTGGACTGCAGGAGACAGGCTCTGCTCCATCAAGTCATTCAGAGACTCAGGCAGATGGAGGTTCTATCTTCTTCAATATGTGGCTTCCAAAGTCACTGTCACCACCAGAAAAAGGAAGGGAGCACAATGCCCAATCTCTTGAAAGAACAGTTCAGAAAGGCACATACTACTTCTGTTCACATTCCATTTGCAAGAGCTTAGTCATGTGAAATAGCTGCAAAGAGGGCTGGGCAATGTGGCTTGTAGTTTGACAGGCACGGCCCAGTTACATCTGCAGTGACAGAAAGCACACATTTTGATAGACAACTAGCCATCTCTGTCTCAACCATCTAGTAGACCTGGCCATTATCATAGACAGAGGTCAATTTATCATAAAGCTTGATAAAACTTAAACTTCAGGGCCTCTCACTTGCATGGGTCTCTTCCAAGGACCTGTGAAGGGGTCTACATCAGCTACCAATTTCTGTATAACAGATTACTCTAAACAAACCAGCTTAAAATAGCAAACTTAAAATAAAACACTGTTTCTCTGAGAGTGAGGAATCTGGAAAAGACTTAACTGGGTAGTTCTAGCTCAGGATATTTATGAAGTTGCAGTCAAATTGTCAGCCAGGGCTACAGTTATCTGAAGGCTTGACCAGGGATGGAGGATGTGCTTCCAAAATGGCTCGTTCACATAGCCATTGGCAGGAGCCTGCAGTCTCTCACCACATGGGCTTCTCCACAGGGCTGCCTGGGGGGTTTTGACAACATGGAAGCTGGGTTCTCCCACAGTGAGTAGAAGTCATACGTATGTTTGAAAATTTGTAGAATAAAGGTTAACAAAGCTAGCCTCAGAAGTGACATACCATCACCCTACTGTCTTCCATCAGTCCCAGACCAATCCCAATACAAAATGGAAGAACTATGCAAGGGCATGGATATGAGGAGAAAGGAAGCATTTACATGGCCGTATATTTCTGTAACATTTGCAAAAGTAAGATATTTCTATATATTTTTTTAATTTTCAAAATTACTTTTAGTAAAACAGAATAAATTTTAATTTTTTGAACATCTAAAGCTACACAAAACACAAAGCAATCTATTTTCTACCTGAGATCAAAATAAGTTTCTTTTTTCTATCAAAACAATTCTTGGCACTGAGATCAGTCTGAATTCACTTGATGTACTTTATCAAACTTTTCCAAGAAAATACAAGCCCTCTTTTACAAGAGAAATTCTCTTGTTACAAATATATATTTACATGTTCTTTAAAGACTAATGATATACTTAAGAGGTTAATAGGCCTGGAATGGGACCATTATACTATAATAATAGGAAAATAAAAGTACATTCATTTATCCAAAGTGTCCCTGAATGGTGCAATAAGAAATGGGATCACAGTTTCTGTGATCAATGAGGTTGCAAAATTGTGACATATAACAAAAATATTGTGTATAAAAGCTCCAAAATCAAGCATTAGCCTAAATCAGCAGTAACTGCAACTTGAATAAAAAATTATACCCAACTAGATCTTTACCATGGCTATGCAACTTCTTGTTTTGTGGCCTGCAGATTTTTACAGAGGTAACAACTGTTCTTAGATCTGCGCCTGTCACCCCTCCCCCCCCACCATAAGAACAAAAACAAAAAAGGGAATAAACACATCTATAGCTTCCTTCTTCATGGCTGTCTTTGGCAATGCTTCCAAATTTTGAAAGCAAAATAAACTGCTAAAGAAAATGAAGAGGATGAAAACACTATATGTGATGTATGAAAACCAATGGAAGACCCTAGTAATGTAAGACAGTGAGAAAGAAAGTACTGGAAGGAAGGCTGAGCAGCAAGCCTCAAGAGCAACAGAAACACAACACGAGGGGCTGCCTGCTACATCTCTGGCCCTTATTCCACATTACTTCCTGAATAGAAGAATGTGGAGTCAAAATTTCAAACTCTGAAAAATATAATAACTTTGGAGGAAGAGCTAGGGATGTGAATGAATGACAAAGGGGCATAGTAGTGGCTTCAGCTGTCAATGACTTTCTTTGCTCTGGCATTGGCAATGTCACCACCTTTTTGGTGTCAGCCTTTTCTGTGATCTGTTTTGCTATTTGGAGCTTCAATCTCAGCACCCATGTCCAGGGCCATGTTTTTTTACGTTTCCCAGGATGCTGCCCACAAGAGCAGAGTGGGAAATGGAAGAGTGAGCTTCTCTTCCATTTCATCTTCTCTGGCATCTTAGTTGTATGTTTAATGTATCCTCCACTGGCCACTCTTGCTGTTGGTGGCTGAGGCTGACTATGTGTCACCCAGTCTGGCTGCTTAGATATCACATTGCTAGGCAAGTCGTCTAGGCCATCTCCCCATATCATCTTATAGGTCTTACCAGACCCACAAGTTCTTAGTTCTATTACGTGGAGGAGACACTCTAGACCCCTGCACTTGTTGAGTTCTGTTCAAGTCTTCTCCGCCCCTCTCCTGTCCTTATTTGTTTGGTCCATACCTTCTTCTATATGATTTAGTTGTTCCCCTTGTTCATCCAGCACAGTGATGGTCTTGATTCCTGCATCCTGAGACTCAATGACTAAACCCAGGATTCTTCTTGTACTTCGCAGAGACTCATCAGTAACCTGGTGAGCCCTCAGCTGAATTTCTTCTGATGATAGATTATCTATGATGAATCAAAACTCTATCAGGCACAGAAATGGAAATGTGGATAGCAAGCAGTTCCGGTCACTCCTCTGCAGCAACTGCAGCTCAGAACCTCCAGACTGGACCTGGAGCTGCGCCCTTACCATGCCTGTGTGCACAGAGCCTGCACACATGTGCCTGTATATTTTTTTCTTAACAAATTAATTCCCCAAATCGCAAAAGCTTTTAGCTACACAAAACATGAATCCTTTTCTTATGTGACCTTCCTTAACACTTTCTAAATGGTTTTAGAACTTGGTGAAACTATTCCACAAGACAAAATCATCCTTACTAAATTCCAAAGGGAATGAAGCACTTTTGTAAAATGTATTTTTTGTTCGTTTGGTTGGTTTTTGCAGGGTTTTTTTGGCCAGGTTTGAACCCACCACCTCTGGTGTATGGGGCTGGTGCTCTGCTCCTTTGAACCACAGGCACTGCCCAGAATGTATTTGTTTTGATTACTGTTAATGTTATCTAGTTTGCGCACTGATGATTTATCATCAATGCTGATGAGAAGACAGGAGATCTGCATTGTAACCCAGATGCCATGCTAACAAGCTGAATCATAAGATGCAGGCTGCTTTCGGGGCTGGCTTTTTGTCAGTACACTAGTGGCTGCATGAACTAGTGTATACAGACCCTTCCAGCCAGTTCTAAAAAGTCTATGAATTAATGACATACCTCTTTATGCCTCAAACTCCTTAACCATAAAATGAGGATAACAGTGTCCCCGGTTTCACGCAGCTGTCACAATGATTAAGTAAGGAAGCCTACATAAAGAGCTCAGAATACGCCTGGCAAACATGCTCAATATATGTGAGTCTTTCTTATTACTTTATCCCTGAAAACTCACCAACCTCAAGAAGCATATTTTGAAATGTTTTCAGAGTATCAAAGTAATTTGTAATTTCGGTTTTCATCTCAGATGATTGTATATTTTTAAAAGTTGGCAAATAGCAACGTGAAATAATACACATTGATGGGATGGGAGTGTAAACTGGCATAATGACTTTGGTAGTATATCCACTTATGCTAAATATGTGCATACCCTATGATAAAATAAATCCTCTTTTGGCTATAAACCCAACAAAAATGAGTGCGTATGACTACCAAAGATATATACAAGAAAAATCATAATAGCTTTATAGCCCAAAGGTTAAAAAAAACTCACAATGTCCTTTGACAGTAGGAAGGATAAACTATAGTGTATTCATCTGATGGAATGAACATAGCAATGAAAAAGAACAAATTATACCAACATGATGCTGAGTTGAAGAAGCCAAGCATACAAAATAATGCATACTTTACAATCCCATTATGTGGTGTTCAAAATCAGGTAAACACATCTCTGATGATAGCAGTCAAAGTACCAATTACCTTTGGGAGGATATTGATTGAAAGAAGGTGCAAGACAGTAGAGGACGCCCAGAGGCAGACGACCTGAGCAAGATGATCTGCAGCTGCGGGGGACCCTCGGACGATTCGGCCGCAGGTGCTCCTTCCAGAGAAAGCGCCCGAGCCCATGGGGATCCTTAGGCACGCAATCATTGTCTAACACTCCCCCTCACCTGTCTTGTGCTGTCTCAATAAAAGGCTACTGCGGAGGTTGCTCGGGGCTATCTTGCAAATAAGGTTAGCCCGCCTCCTGCAAGCTTGTACTTCTTTTTTTTTTTTCGTAGAGACAGAGTCTCACTTTATGGCCCTCGGTAGAGTGCCATGGCCTCACACAGCTCACAGCAACCTCCAACTCCTGGGCTTAAGCGATTCTCTTGGCTCAGCCTCCCGAGTAGCTGGGACTACAGGTGCCCGCCACAACGCCCAGCCATTTTTTGGTTGCAGTTTGGCAGGGGCCGGGTTTGAACCCGCCACCTTCGGTATATGGGGCCGTTGCCTTACCGACTGAGCCACAGGCGCCGCCCTGCAAGCTTGTACTTCTAATCCGCGTCACACCTGGTTCCTTCCTGCTGCGATGGAGACCAGGGCCATAGGGGTCCTAGGGGCTGCGACACAAGAGAGCCTTCCAGGGTGCTGGAAATGTTCTATGTATTGATCTGAGAAGTGGTCACATGGGTGTATATGTAAGTAAAAATCAACCTTTAGATTTAATAATTGTACATTTTATTGTAAGCTTAACCTCAATGAAACTTTTGTTAAAGTTGGTGATGGTATAAGGAAACATTGGTGGTATCATTGACAAACAGGCTGGAGAGTGATTTAGATTTATTCAACTCTTTCATTTTAGCTAATAATAAAGCTTTACAGTTGTGTTATTAGGCACTAATTAATGAACAATTATTTATTTATTACTCCCCTAACATATACTATCCCATTAATTGTATAAACGGTTCATACTTTGACAAATATTTAAGTACTCAATACTCTGCTAGGTGGTGGGACTATCAATAACTAACAAAATAGACATAGCCCTTGCCTCCACAGAGCTAGTTCTACTGGGTCAAGATGGAAAGTAAATCGTGAGTGACAACTGCATGTCACAAATGTATTGCAGAGGGGTTAGAAAGGTGTGGAATAAATCAGTCAGTCACATATGCCACCGTCTATCCCTTCAGCGGCTCAGCATCCATTCACTCTTCTTCCCACATTTCAAACTTCAAATTGCAGCAGTATGTTCCTGCCTCTCATTATAGCAATCATCCCTGTACAAAAGAAGCTACCATTCGTTGTCTCCCTTTGAGACACAGAATCTCAGCAATAAGTTCATTTATTTGGGGGTAATGTTTTTTCTTCCTCTTGCTAAGTCACAACTCAGTATTAATATCCTGAAATCTATGGACTAAGCTGTGACGTAAACCACAAAGGAAAAGGGCAAGGGAAAAAAGATCTTATAAAGGAAGAAAATAAAGCACCATAGCTGGTTTTCATAACTTACTTCCTTCACTACTTACTCTATGACCCCTTTTCCCTCAGCCAGAAACTTAAGTGATTGGAACAATTTACCTGATGAGATGGCCTAGCCTTCCTTCCTAAAAGTCCTAGCCCATTATGGATCTTATATACAGGTTACTCAGGGTTTGCATTGGGTTTTACCACTGGGCAAGGTGGTAGTAGAAGGCAAAAGATGCCCTACGGTCCAAATATGCTCCTCCTGCATTCATTGTGCAGTAGAAATCCTACTGCTCCTTTAAAATCAGAGTTAAGTACCCTAGCCAATATATGTAATCTTTTTCTTCCCTTGTTCATAAAGCATGAGAATAAAAAGAGATCAAGTATCAGTCTCAACTCCCAGTTCAATATAACCACTTTGTGTCTCCTGATGGTCTCATTCCTCCCTTGTATTATAAAACTGTTAGAGAAGAAAGATTAAAATTTACAGGGACAGGAAGCAAAAATTTCGGTAGTGGGGCGGCGCCTGTGGCTCAGTCGGTAGGGCGCCGGCCCCATGTACAGAGGGTGGCGGGTTTGGACCCGGCCCCGGCCAAACTGCAACAAAAAAAAAAAAAAATTTCATTAGATTTATTGGTGGGATGTGTCACTGTTACTTTATATTCAGAACCCATCAATTATGGTTGACTGCTAACATTACAACCACACAGGGTGGTGTTTCCCAGCTGGTACCTCAACTGGTCTACCCAAGGACCTTCCACCTTTCTAAAAGCCTATCCACTTCTCCGTAATGGGATACATGGTAAGTCTAGTGAATCTCAATAGTATTAGCACAATGCTTTACTTCATTCACCAATAAACAAATTCCCAGGTCAGAAGCAATGGTTAATGGGATACTGGTAAACTTGGTACTTAGCAAGTCTATAGATAATAACACAGGTAAGAATTTTGCATGCAGGAAAAATAAACCTATATCTATGGAAAATGCACATTGCAATGAGGAAAAATAGCTGCCCCCTCTGTGATGGAAATAGGCCTATGTAATCAACCTGCCACTAGATGACTGATTTATATCCAGGGATGGGGCTATTACCCTTGTGAAAGGTAATAAGGGCCCCAAATCAGTAATGACTGTGGGAATGTAAATGAGAGAACAAATATAGGAGATGTCCCATACAGAGTCCAGGGATCCTATAATGTACAGGACAGCACTCAACAACAAAGAATGATCCAGCCCAAAAGGTCAGTGGTGCCAAGGTTAAGAAACCAATCAGAAAACAAGTTATATGGCCTTTCTTAAGAAATGTTTTAAATTATGAAATAGTTGGCTTGGCGCCTGTAGCTCAGCAGCTGAAGGTGCCAGCCACATACACCAGAGCTGGAGGGTTTGAATTCAACTACAACAACAACAACAAAAATAGCCGGGCATTATGGCAGGCGCCTGTAGTCCCAGCTACTTGGGAGGCTGAGGCAAGAGAATCACTTGAGCCCAAGAGTTGGAGGTTGCTGTGAGCTATGAGGCCATGACACTCTACCGAGGGCGATATAGTGAGACTCTGTCTCAAAAAAAAAAAAAGAAAAGAAATGGTTAAAACACACAGTATGATAACACAGCTACACACTTACCACGAAAATTTTGGAGATGTTCACAACATGGTTATTCTCTCTCAGGAGAAAGAGGTGATGCTGCAGGTCTGGATAATCCTTGTGAAACATTCTGGCCCTCCAGAACTGAGGATCGGTCATATCTGATGGAGGAATACTTACATATCCTCAGAGAAAGGTGAATCATTTCTCCTTTACATAATTTTAAAACAGAAATTTTCTGAAAGCAATAATGTATTAAATTAAAAGTGAGAATTTTCTATTTGGCTCATTAAGCAATAATATTAACAAATACCAATAAGATACCATAGTATCTGGAAAAGAAAGAAAAATTATGATGTGAGTGAAGAAAAGTTTCAATAAATGGAGCATAACACTTCATAAGGACTCTGTAGTCTTTGCTTAAATAGAATCAGAGAGGAGAAGCCAGTCTAGTCTTAAAAGACCCTCTAACTCCATCAAAATCTAACTTGGCAAATACTTTAGTCTCATTGTAGGCAAGATCCACCATCTGTATATTCCACCATGTATGTTATTTCTCCTGTAAGATGCCACAACTATAAATGAACAAATTAAGTGTCTCCTTTAGGCTTTTAATGAACATTAGGGCTTATGAGGTAAACAGTGATGTGCAGACTAAGAGAGGTCAGACAGGCTAGCCAAGGCACTCTTCCTATAGGCAGGCTGCTTCAAGTTCACATCACGGCATATTTACAAGATCTACACATAGCAAGACCGTAAGAGTCACTCCTGTGTAGGTAGTATTCCAAACGTAAAGTCTTCGTGAGCCAAGGATCCATAGTGTTTCTATTAAATCATAGCAACTACCACAGTTTCTGTGATGGTCAATTTTATGTGCCAGTTTGACTAAGCTAAGGGATGTCCAGATCACTGATAGAGCATTATTTCTTGGTGTGTCTATAAAGGTTTCTTGAAGAGATTGGCATTTGAATCAATAGACTGAATAAAGAAGATCCACGCTCACCAATGTGGCTTGGCACCATCCAATCTTTTGAGGGCTGGAACAGCACAAAAAAGCAGAGGTACAATAACTCCTGGTCTTGAGCTGGGACATCCATCTTTCTCCTGCCCTCCCAGTCATTGAGCCTTGGGGCTTGGACCAGGACTTATATGTTTGGCTCCCCTGGATTTCAGGCTTTTGGGCTTGGACTAGAATTACACCACCACTGTCTTGGTCATCCAACCTGCAAATAGCAGACTATGGGACTTCTCAGCCTTCATAACAGTGTGAGCCAATCCCTCGTACTAAATCTCTTTCTATAAAGCTCTCTGTATACTATTGATTCTTTTGCTCTGGAGAACCCTTGTTTGATCCATGTCTACCCACCCATGCAGATCTTGTATTTGTGTGTGTGTATACATATATATATATAATATGCATTTTCTTTTTTTAAATTTCAGATTGATACTAAGGTATAAATGTTTAGGTTACATTTTCATTTCTAAGGTAAAGTTCAGATTGTAGTTGAGCCCTTCACCCGGGGATGTGCTCAACACCCTCACATTGTGCACGGTAGGTGAGATCCACCAAACACCCTCCTCCCTCCTTCCTTCTCCTCTCCTCCTCTCTCCTTTCCCCTCCCCCTCACTAGACTATACTTGTGTTTTTCTTTTGTGTGATCATGTAGTTGTTTATATTTTGCTTTCATATCAGTATGGAGTACATTGGATACTTTTTTCCCCATTCTTGTGATACTTTACTAAGAAGAACGTGTTCCAATTCCATCAGGTAAACACGTAAGATGTAAAGTCTCCGTCTTTTTGCAGATGGCTGAGTAGTACTCCCCCCTACCCATGTACCACAGTTTGTTAATCCATTAGGATGTGCATTTTCAATCCAGAAGACCCCAGCCCCCTCAAGCAGAATTTTGTGTGGATAATAATCCTGTCTGTGGTTTAACACACTCATGTAAGTATTTAAAGCTGTACTGTCCAGTACACTAGTCAATAAGCCGGGTACGCTTACTGAGCATGTGAAACATGACTAGTCTAAATTGAGACACGCTATTAGTGTAAAGAAAATGGGATTTTCCAGACTTGAGGGAAAAAGAAGGAAAAATAGCTCTTTAATTACATTAATTACCTTTAGAAACTGTATTTTAAATCTTTGATTAAATAAAATATATTATAAAAATCAATTTCATCTGTTTCTTTTTAATTTTTTAAATGTAGCGTCTGGAAATTTTAAAATTAAATGTGTAAGTTGCATTATATTTCTATTGAACAGAACTAACATAATTGAGACACATTGCTGATATGACCTATATGGTCCAGAACTTAACATTCATACGTTTTTCCATATATGGAAAGTATGTGGATTGGGGTTTCGTCGTCGTTGTTGTTGTTGTTGTTTAGAGACAGAGTCTCACTTTGTCACCCTTAGTAGAGTGCCGTGGATGTTAAGATCGATGGTGTTACAATGTTTTTTTTTTTTTTTTTTTTTTTGAGACAGAGCCTCAAGCTGTCCCCCTGAGTAGAGTGCTGTGGCATCACAGCTCACAGCAACCTCCAACTCCTGGGCTCAAGCAATTCTCCTGCCTCCGCCTCCCAAGTAGCTGGGACTACAGGTGCCCGCCACAAGAACCAGCTATTTTTTGGTTGCAGCTGTCATTGTCGTTTGGTGGGCCAGGCTGTATTTGACCACCAGCTCAGGTGTATTTGGCTGGCCCCTTAGGCGCGTGAGCCACAGGTGCTGAGCCAGGTGTTACAATCTTAGTTAACATAATCACAGCAACCTCCAGCTCTTGGGCTTAAGCGATTCACTTGCCTCAGCCTCCCCAGTAGCTGGGACTAGAGGTGCCCACCACAACACTTGGCTATTTTTTGTTGCGGGTTCGAACCCGCCACCCTCTCTGTATATGGGGCCGGCACCCTACTCACTGAGCCACGGGTGCCGCCCAGTATATGCATTGTTAACAAGTGATATTGTGCTAGGATGGGTGATCCTATTCACAAGAAAGGTTTTCTCAAGGAAGGAGTAGTTCCTTGTGAGGAAACTGGTGAGTCAGTTACAAAAGGCATATGTCTGAGGCAGAAGGAAGGATGATAGGGATGTAGAAGACAGAAGTCATTCTTGATTAGGCATTTTTTGGTAAGTAAATAATTACGAGAACAGGATAACCTTTTTATCCAAAAAGCTTTAGCCAAGGTCCATGTTGGGAGTTTTCTCATCCACAATGAATAGGTAAAGAAAATATGTATTGCTGCAAAACAATATTATATAAACTTAGTGACTTAACAACACACTTTTATTGTCTCAGTTTTTGTGAGTCAAGCATTCAGGTACAGCTGGGTCCTCGACAAGACTGAATTCAAGGTGCTGGCCAGGGCTGTGTTCTCATCCAAGCTTTGACTGGCCAGTGATCCACTTCCACATGCCCACACGGCTGCTGGCAGCATCCAGTTCTTTCTAGGATGACAGAGGATGATCCTCAGTTTTTGTGTTGTTGGCTGGAGGATGCTCTCACTTTCCTTGCTAAGTGGTCCTCTCCATAGGGAAGCTCACAACACAGCAGCTTATTTCTTTAGAGACGGCACAGGAGAAAGTCCCCCAGCAAGATGGTGTTACGATAGTTGACATAATCACACACGGGTAACCAAGTACATCCTATTACTTTTTGCTGTATTGTACAGCTTAGAAGCAAGTCACAGGTCCCATACACACTCAAGGGAAAAGGATTACACAAGGGTATGATTATCTGGAGGTAGAGCTCTCGAGGCTACCATACAGCCTGTCCCACAATAGGGTTAAAAAATTAGGGAAAGATGTCACAGTGGTACCAAAAGTGTCTGTGTTAAGATCATTTTCATTGATATTTGCCAAATGGATTTGGAAGAGAATAAAAATAATGAAATTTCTTAGTTTTCCCATAGGAATTATTTTCTAAACAGTAAAATGTCATAACGAAAATAAGCAAAGATTAGTCGATGGAAATTGTGAGCAACAGCAGTGGCACCAACACAGGGACTTACAGCTGAGAACAAGCACAGAAGCAGAAACCGGAACCGCACAGCAGTCTTGGTGAAGCAAAGGTCAAGACAGGTGCCTCCCCTTCATGAGTGCCCGGGGTTGGGGGCATTCCGGCCAGGGCAACCCCAAGACTTTAGCAAGATCATGGGAAAATGTGCTGGCCAGCCTGGCAGCAAAAGGGCAGTAGGTGCCTAGCGAAGGTTCCCTTCTCACAGAGATTCGAAAAACCCTCCACTGAATGGCCAGAGATGAGGCATAGACTGTGACTATTTTAAAGGAGAAGGCAAAGGAAAAATGTGCTAAACCATAGTGTCTGGTGCCAGTGCTCAGAAAAGGTGACTGCCTCATTAGTTGTAGATTTTGAGTTTAATAAAGATGCTCTTTAATAACAAAAATTCCATGCACTAAAGCTAAACCATACTGCATTTTAGTACATGCCCTGATTTGTTTTCAACCAACATTTATCACGTAGTCATTGTGCTAGGAAGTCTAGTAGGTGCTTGGAATACAATGTGAGCAAAAGTGGGTAAGGTCTCTGCTTTTGGAACTTACAGTGGTGGGAAAGATGGACATGGATTGAGTAATTAGACTTATAACTGTATGATTATTACTGGTGGCCATCATAAAAAGAAAATAATAGAGTACTTTCAGAAAAACATAACAGGGGGATCCTATCAAGTCCTGGGGATCAGGATTGAAGCACAAGACATTCAAGCTAACACTTGAAGGATGTACTTCCTGCCAAAAGGAAATAACACCTGAGTGGCCCTGAGGGGAAGGAGTTTGAGATGCCCTGGAGGAGGAGGGAGGCTAACAGGGTGGGGCACAGCCAGCAGGAGCTCAGAGTGACAGGAATAACCACGCAGATCTGCCAGGCCACAGCAGGGAATTTTAAATTGTATCCTAAGAGCACGGAGAAGTCACCAGAAGGTTTTCATAGAGAAATAACATAATTTGATGTCCCTTTTAAACTGTCATTCTCATAGCTGTTGGGGATTGGACCAGAAAAGGTGCAAATATTGACATAGTGCAGCCAGTAAGAGGGTTTTAATAGTTGTCCAAAGAGATACAATGGTGGCTTGGACTAAGGCAATGACAGTGAAAATGGACAGAAGTGGATGCATTCAACAAGTACTTCCAAGGTGGAAAAATCATTGATTGAATGTGAAGTACCTTGCACAGAGGAATGGAATTTTCAAGGATGACAACCAAGTTTCTGGCAGGAGCAACTAGATGTGGAGAGTTAACACTGACTGATAAAAGGAAAAAGTAGATGGGAATAGATTTGGGGAGTTCAAGAGGTTTCGGTTAAAGACAAAAGATGCTCCTTTCTCTTGCCTAGGACAATAATAAAAATAACTATAAAGAATGTTGTGATTAGATAACAACTGAACCATCTGACTTTTGCTTGTCGATGTAAAGCATGCACTGAGTATTAAGAGGTAGAGTGTGTGTGCTACGGGAGCAGACCGTGATGTCACAGAGCAACCTTTGGACCATTCCTACAACTTACTTCTGAATGGAAATGCCTGTGATGCGGCCTATTTTGACAACATCCCACTATAATCAACTCTGGCAAGTCAGTACTAAGCAAACCAAGCATTTGATCAATCTTCCCCCCATTAATGGAGCAGCTACCAAAAAGTGAAACCTTAGACACTAGGACCAACAACTCTTTCAAAAGAGTTCGTAAAACACAAAGAAAATCATGAATGACCAAACATTCTGATCTCTCATCCAATTACCTGCAGATAGCAGGCAACTGTTTTTCTAAGTGAGAATGAAGGTTATTCTACAAACATTATTAGTTCAATATCAAGCAGGTGTTTAGATTATGAGTGTATCTGCTATATTAACATTTCATAACATTGATTTATCCAAGTGTTTTTTGCTTTTCCATGTTCGTTGGCCTCTCAGGGCAAACACTGTGAGGCTGCAGAAAGTGGCACTATGACCCAAAGTGGATATTCATGCTGGAAAGAAAATGTTTATTGTGTGGATTATAAAGTGTAATTGATGTCAATAATAGCTCCAAAAATGTACTAATTTGACAGGCGAATTCAATATAGATAAAAAGAATTGGAAGACGATAATTCAGATCACACTAATAAAATATTGTGTTCTGAGCTACCCAAATACAACCAGAATTAAGCTAGAATATAAATAACTTGTTCATAGAAAATATCTATTCTATATTCTAAGATAGTAGCTGAATGCAATAGACTGTAAAGAGAGTTCATTGTGATTTTAGAATCACATGAATCACATTCACTGTGATTTTAGAAATGTAGATTCAGATATCAAACACAAATGATTATTGACTATGAAAAGACAAATAATTTCTTATGTGAAAAAATCAGATAGCAATGAATACAAAGACAAACATTTACAATTTAGGTTTATAAAAATAGAAAATGAATTCATCTACCTCTGAAAAGTGCTATTCAATCAAAGATAACAATTACTTTAGACAGTCGTTCAAATTTCATGACACTGAGGAGAAAGGAATACGCCATAAATTATCAATTAAAACATAATGATTTCATTATATTTACTTTCTTTTGCTTACTACCATTCCATAGTTTGGTGTCTTTGGTCTGGTTAAATTGTAACCTGAGCAGTACCTATTCACTGATCCACAACAGGGGATTCTAATTTTTATTGTGCAATCATTTATAAACCTTGGACTGTATCCACTTACATGTAAGCAACACCAGTGATGACTCTTAGGAAACCAATGCTTTGTGGCCTTTTCCAACAGTGCAGAGGTTTGTAGCTCAACATGTTGGTTTTTTAAGTTTTTAAAGACTAAGATGAGTTGCAGAAAGGATTAATTCACCAAGGGCTCTTCAACCTTAGCTACAGAAACTGGTAGTCTCTTCCCAGGGAAATTTGCAGATTTGGGAGCAGTTCCAGAAGTAACATTTGCTTTTCACTGGACAAGCTTCTACTCTTTGATTTTCTTTATGTATTTATTTTTACCACATACTTGTACTACCTTATAATCACGAGTCACAACTTTAAAACATCGATAACTACAACAACAAAGTTATGTACAGAATAAATAAAACTACAAAAGTAGTTTTTCATATCTGCCTTGGAAGTAGTGTTTTTCTCAAAGTTCCACAGAATTTACTGATATTCCTACTATAAAATAATCTACTGTATTACATAAGATCAAAGCTTAAGCTCTATATAGTCAATAGGGAGAAGTTAATTCTCTGCATTTCTAGATTCATGATATCAAAAATAAACTGAACTCCTCAAAAGCCAAATCTCTTTTTAATCAAAAGTTCTGATTTCGGGAGAGGCAGCGGGTGAGGATTGCCTAGGGGTCGCCGTGAAGCAGAGGGATGGAGGGTCAGGGGATTTGGAGACTCAGAAACGAGAGCTGACGGGAGGGATCATGTGGAGATACAGAGTCAAGTCCAGGCAGTGCTATTTCCTAGAGTGGTCTCCGAAAGTAACAGTTGTAGCCAAAATGAAGTTCAATCCTTTGTGACTTCGGACCGAAGCAAGAACCGCAAAAGGCATTTCAATGCACCTTCCCACATTCGCAGGAAGATTATGTCTTCCCCTCTTTCCAAAGAGCTGAGACAGAAGTCCAATGTTCGACCCATGCCCATCCGAAAGGATGATGAAGTTCAGGTTGTCCGGGGGCATTATAAAGGTCAGCAGAGTGGCAAAGCAGTCCAGGTTTACAGGAAGAAATACGTCATCTACACTGAGCGGGTGCAGCCGGAAAAGGCTAATGGCACAACTGTCCACGTGGGCATTCACCCCAGCAAGGTGGTCATTACTAGGATTAAACTGGACAAAGACCGCAAAAAGATCCTTGAAGGAAAAGCCAAATCTCGCCAAGTAGGAAAGGAAAAGGGCAAGTACAAGGAAGAAACAATTGAGAAGATGCAGGAATAAAATAATCTTATATGCAACTTTCATTAAACACTGCTAAAATGAAAAAAAAAAAAAAAAGTTCTGATTTCATCCCAATGACTTTCTTCTGTTACAGCTGCTAACAAGAAATAAAATGGGCTAAGTTGAATTGAAATTGTCTCTTATTTCCTACCCTCCAAGCTCCAAAGAATGTACCATGAGAAGTGAAAAAGTCTTGTTTTTTTGTTTTTTGAGACAGAACCTCATTTTGTGACTCTCAATAGAGTGACTTGGCATCAGAGTTCACAGCAACCTCAAACTCTTGGGCTCAAGCGATCCTCTTGCCTCAGCCTCCTGAGTAGCTGGGACTACAGGCACCTGCAACAATATCCAGCTAGCTTTTCTATGATTTTTAGAGACAGGGATCTCACTCTTGCTCAGGCTGGTCTTGAAGTCCGTGAGCTCAGGCAATCAATCCCCCCACCTTGGCCTCCCAGAGTGCTAGGATTACTGACATGAACCACCACGCCTGGCCAAAAAGCATTGTTTTAAAGACAGAGAATCTGAACAAATCATGACAGTGTTACGTCACCACCAGGTAGCAAGGCCTGGCTGTACATGGCACTGAAGTTAAGGTTCTAGCTCAGTGGTTCTCAACCTTCCTAATGCCGCAATCCTTTAATACAGTTCCTGTGGGTCGCAATCCATAGGTTGAGAACCACTGTTCTAGAAAGTGAAGCAGGCAAAACTCACCCTGGGTCTAGGTTTCAAATTTGCCTAGATGTGAGCCCCAGATAAAATGGCTAATACCATCTGCACTCACCTGTGGCTCAGTTGTACTAGTAAATCAACTTATTAATGAATAGTGAGCAAAAAGATCTAGGTCACCTACATTTTCTTTCTTGGTGAGCTAGGTCCATTTCTGACTCCAAAGTCTAGATCTGAAATTGTGTTGGAGAAATCCAAATCAGAACCTAGGACTTAACCTGGTTTAAAATGTTTTCTCTCCTTTAGCTCTATGTTGGTTCAAAGAAATGGAACAAGTTATGGAGAATTTAAAAAAAACTTGCTGATAAAGATGTCATTTTTTCTTTAAGATTTTTCAATATCACTCAACTAGATGTTATTGTGCAAAAAAATTTAGGAGTAGGAAAGTTTTCCAAGATATTCCATACCGATATGCACAACCTCTGTACACAGGTCAAATATCTCTCCAACTGGCTTGAAGTAGTCTTGCTCTGTTGCCCCAGCTAGAGTGAAGTGACATCAGCATAACTCACTGTAACCACAAACTGCTAGGCTCGTGGGATCCTTCTGCCTCAGTTTCCTGGGCAGCTAGTACTATAGGTGCATGTCACCAGGCCTAACTAATTTTTCTATTTTTTGTAGAAATAAGGTCTTGCTATGTTGCTTAGGCTGGTCTGGAACTCCCGGCCTGAAATAATCCTCCTGCCTCAGTCTCCCAAAGTGCCAAGATTATAGACATACAGATGTGAGCCACCACACCCAGCCTCCAATTGGCTTTAATTTTTTTTTTTTAATTTAGAGACAGAGTCTCACTTTATCACCCTTGGTAGAGTGCCATGGCATCACAGCCATATTGGATACCCTATGTGGATACCCTTGATTGCCTTTTCTTCCCTAATTGCAATGGCTAAAATTTCCATTACAATGTTAAAGAGCAATGGAGACAATAGGCAACCTTGCCTGGTTCCTGATCTAAGTGGAAATGATTTCAATTTAACTCCATTCAATACAATATTGGCTGTGGGTTTGCTGTAGATGGCCTCTATTAGTTTAAGAAATGTCCCTTCTATACCAATTTTCTTAAGTGCTCTGATCATGAAGGGATGCTGGATATTATCAAAAGCGTTTTCTGCATCAATTGAAAGAATCATATGGTCTTTATTTTTAAGTTTGTTTATGTGTTGAATTACATTTATAGATTTACGTATATTGAACCAGCCTTGACACTCTGGGATAAATCCGACTTGGTCATGGTGTATAATTTTTTTGATGTGTTGTTGGATTCTGTTTGTTAGGATCTTATTGAGTATTTTAGCATCTATATTCATTAGTGATATTGGTCTATAATTTTCTTTTCTTGTTGGGTCTTTCCCTGGTTTGGGGATCAAGGTGATGTTTGCTTTGTAGAATGTGCTGGGTAATATTCCTTCTTTTTCTATATTTTGGAAGAGGTTTAGTAGTATAGGTACCAGTTCTTCTTTAAATGTTTGGTAGAATTCTGACGTAAAGCCATCTGGTCCTGGGCTTTTCTTTTTAGGGAGATTTTGTATAGTTGATGCTATTTCAGAACTTGATATAGGCCTGTTCAACATTTCCACTTCGTTCTGGCTAAGTCTTAGTAGGTGGCGTGCTTCCAGGTATTAGTCGATTTCTTTCAGATTTTCATATTTGGGAGAGTAGAGTTTCTTGTAGTATTCGTTAAGGATTTTTTGAATTTCTGAGGGGTCTGTTGTTATTTCATCATTACCATTTCTGATTGATGAAATTAGAGATTTTACTCTTTTTTTCCTGGTTAGGTTGGCCAAAGGTTTATCTATTTTATTGATCTTTTCAAAAAACCAGCTTTTGGATTTATTGATCTGTTGTATAATTCTTTTGTTTTCAATTTCATTTAATTCTGCTCTGATTTTGGTTATTTCTTTTCTTCTGCTGCGTTTGGGGTTGAAGTGTTCTTCTTTCTCCAGTTGCTTGAGATGTTCCATTAAGTTATTGACTTCTTCTCTTTCCGTTTTCTTGAGGAAGGCTTGCAGTGCTATAAATTTCCCTCTTAGGACTGCCTTCGCAGTATCCCAGAGGTTCTGGTAATTCGTGTCTTGTTGTTTTGTTCCAAAAATATGGTGATTTCCTTCTTAATCTCATCTATAACCCATGTATCCTTCAGCATAAGGTTGTTTAGCTTCCATGTTTTTGTATGGATATGCAGGTTCCTGTTGTTATTTAGTTCAACTTTTATTCCATGATGGTCTGAGAAGATGCAAGGAATAATTTCTATTTTTTCAAATTTGCTGAGGATATGTGGCCTAGGATGTGGTCGATTTTGGAGTATGTTCCATGGGCTGATGAGAAGAATGTGTATTCAGTTTTGTTGGGATGAAATGTTCTGTAGATGTCTGTTAAGTCTAGATGTTGAATGGTTGAGTTTAAATCTAAAATTTCTTTACTTAGCTTCTTTTTGGAGGATCTATCCAGGACTGCTAAAGAGGTGTTAAAATCTCCAACTACTATGGAAGTGGAGGAAATCGAGTTGCTTATGTCTGTAAGAGTTTCTCTTATAAATTGAGGTGTGTTGTGGTTGGGTGCATAAATATTAATAATTGAGATCTCATCGTATTGAGTATTACCTTTAACAAATATGAAGTATCCATCCTTATCCTTAATTATTTTGGTTGGTTTAAAGCCTATTGTGTCTGCGAACAGGATTGCAACACCTGCTTTTTTCTGCTTTCCATTTGCCTGGAATATAGATGACCATCCCTTCACCTTGAGTCTATATCTGTCTTTTAATGTAAGATGAGATTCTTGGATGCAGCAGATATCTGGCTTGAGTTTTTGTATCCAGTCCACCAACCTATGCCTCTTTAGAGGACAATTTAAACCATTCACATTAATTGAGAATATTGATAAGCCTTTTAAGAGACCGGTGGACATTTTTAATCCTTTTGCGACTGTGGAAGTTGGAATTTGATCAAAATTTTTTTGGGTGGGTTTACTTTTGTGGTGGAGAATTACACTGGTCTTTATGGAGGATAGGTCGAAGAATGTCCTGGAGAGCTGGTTTAGTTGTGGCAAATTTCTTCAACATGTGAATGTCGTTGAAGTATTTAATTTCTCCGTCATAAATGAAGCTCAGTTTAGGTGGGTACAGGATCCTGGGTTGAAAGTTATTTTGTTTTAGGAGATTAAAAGTCGATGATCCTCTTCTAGCTTGAAAGGTTTCAGCAGAGAGCTCTGAAGTTATTCTGATATTCTTCCCCTTGTAGGTAATGGTTTTCTTTCATCTAGCAGCTTTCAGAATTTTCTACTTCATATTAACTTTAGTGAAATTGATTATGATCTGTCTGGGGGATGTCTTATTTGGGTTGAGTTGTGTTGGAGTTCTGAAACTGTCTGCTATCTGAATTTCGGAATCTCTTGGCATGTCTGGAAAGTTCTCCTTCATAATCTCATGGAGAAGAGACTCTGTGCCTTGTGAAGCCACTTCATCACTTTCAGGGATCCCTATAAGACGAATATTGGTTTTCTTCAAATTATCCGATAGCTCTCTGAGAGAGTAGTCTGTTTTTGCTCTCCATTTCTCTTCTTCTTTGAGGGTTTGGGAGCATTCGAAAGCTTTGTCTTCAATGTCAGAAATCCTTTCTTCTGCTTGCTCCATTCTGTTACTGAGGGATTCTATTGTGTTTCTCAGATCTTTGAGGGATGCAACTTCTTGTCTCAATGTGTCAAAATCTTTGGTCATTTGGTCTTTGAATCCATTGAATTCTTGAGATAACTTTTGGAATTCTAATTCGATCTTATTTGCTATCCAGATCTTGCATTCAATTTCTGACACCTCAGCTATTTGTTTGTGCATGGGGTCTTATGCTGTTTCTGCCTCATTGATCCTTGGGGGAGTTAATCTAATCTGAGTATTCATATTGCCAGAGTTTTTCTGTTGATTTTGCCTCATGATTGTTTTTCACCGTTGCCTCTGGCTGTCCTCAGAGTTGGGGAGGTGTCTCTCCAAGATTAGACCCCAGCAGGATCACTCTATTGTTGCTGGATCTTTGTAGGGAGTGACCCTGTGTAGTTCCTCTGGGGCTGCTCTAGCTAGGGAGTTCTGATTGTGGAAGCAGCTCCGGTTTGTGACACACCCAGATCCAGCAACAGGGCTGGGGGTGGTGCGCATGGTTCTGGGAGTGCCAGGCACCCAGTGACTTTGGCACAGAGAGCCCAAGGCTCCAGCAGTCTCTGGCCAGGAGAAGAGCTCTGCACAGAGGCAGGGAGGGCTCCAAAGGTCACGCAGGTACCAGAGTCCCTTTTCAGATGAACAGGCTAGTGTGGAAGCTGGGAGGACATAGGATGGAGGACGCAGGGTTGCATGGTTCCCGCAGTTCCTGGTCAGGGAATGCGGAGGCCCGGTGGGTGCAGGTCACCTGTCCGGGGTCGCTGCACTGTTCTTATGGAGGTCTGGGTGGCGTCAATCCCATGAGTTTGAGCCAGGGCAACAGCCCAAGGCTCCAGTGTGCCAAAACCGTCTCACTCTGCCCCTAAGGATTAAGGTTGTAAGGCAGCTCAGTCCCCGCCCTTAGGCTGCTCAGTCAGTAGGTTACTTTGACCCACCCAATCCTTGCTCTGATACCCTGAGGGCGGAGCTTGCCAGGGCAGTTCTTTCACAATGGCTTCCTGCGCCCAGCTCAGTGGCTCAGTCTGGGGCCCCAGACAATGCCCAAAGTTCTCCACACTCCTGCTCAAGCTCTCCCCAAGGCAGTTCAACTGAGTGCCAAGTCCAAGAACACCGAAACAGTTCACAGGTAAGGCCTTTCCAGTTTGCAGTCTCACTGCTGCTTGTACTTACGGTTGCCGGCGTGATTAGGTCAGTCGAACACACGCAACCACTTGCCAGTTTTCCACTGTTTTTGTCCTCTTCTTGGGGTCCAGAAGTCCCTTGCTGGCTCCCTGTATCCTCAAAGGAATGATTATAGGCAGATCCCACCGGCCAGAGATGCCTGGAGTCTTGTCTCCCCAGACTCGCTGTTCCCAGTTGCAGGGAAGCTGTTACTGAGCCGCTATCTTTAATCTCTCCCCATTTGACATATTTTCATCACACTGGTTAACATAGCCTTCCTGGCTATGTTATTGTGTTAAGACATTTATATTCTACATTTGCTAAGTTTCACATGTACCCTTGTAAGATGCACCGTCAACTCCATATTTTTAAAAATCTTAAATCTGAAAAAAATTTTAGGCTCAGTGCCCATAGCTCAGTGGTTAGGGTCCTGGCCACATACACTGAGGCAGGTGGGTTTGAACCTGGCCTGGGCCTGCTAGACAATAGTGACAACTGCAACAACAACAACAAATGGCCAGGCGTTGTGGCGGGCGTCTGTAGTCCCAGGTACTTGGGAGACTGAGGCAAGAGAATCGCTTAAGCCCAAGAGTTTGAGGTTGCTGTGAGCTGTGACAACACAGCACTCTACTGAGGGTGACATAGTGAGACTCTGTCTCAAAAAATAAATAAATAAATAAATAAAAATAAATTTTTAGTCCCAAGCAGTGCTGATGAGGGATACTCAATCTGAAATAATTTCACACAAAATCCAACCTCAATATTTTTCTGTTGTTCATTTTCATATCAATTTAGTTTTTCTGAACTTTAAAAAGGAAGTGTGGTTCAGGTAGCTTTTATAATTTCAGTTGTTAAAAATACGGTCGCTTGCTTTCAGAGGGTCCCTGCTCTGTAACCCTCTTTCGTTTTAGTCTGGACTTTCTTTCCATTTCCATTGTAGCTGTCCAGCCGACTTCTGACTGTGCTCTCAGCCATTTCTCCTCAGTGTGAGGCCCCAGGCTGGAAGTGAAACTGCTGGGTTCATTTCAAAAGTTCATGAGATTAAACCACTCAGGCCCCTGGAAGTCATCCCTGGAGATCCCCCGAGTTTCCTAGCTCTGCCACCTAACTAGCTGAGTGACCTGGGACAGATTACTGCTCTGGATGCCTACTTCCTTAGTAGTAAAATAGAGATCAAATAGTATAAGGAGATGCTTACAAGATTGGGTAGCACCTGTGGCTCAGTGGGTAAGGCGCCGAACCCATATACCGAGGGTGGTGGGTTTGAACCCGGTCCCCGCCAAATTGCAATAAAAAAATAGCTGGGCATGTGGCAGGTGCCTGTAGTCCCAGCTACTCAGGAGTCTGAGGCCAGAGAATCACCTAAGCCCAGGAGTTGGAGGTTACTGTGAGCTGTGACGCCACAGCACTCTACCAGGGGTGATAGAGTGAGACTCTGTCTTTAAAAAAAAAAAAAGAAAAGAAATGCTTACAAGATTGCTGAAATTAAGTTAGCAATTTCTGAATGTTTTTTCAAGGAAAATATCCATCCGCTCCTTACTGTGAACTCACCTTGAAGTTGAACGAGCTCTCAGGTGAGCTGCTCTCAACCCTCTGCCCTCCGTATTTCAGGGAACCTACTCAAATAACCATAGTTAAAGCTTTAATTTACCCAATCAGCACATTTCACACTATTTTGGTTTTTAATAAAAGACTCGAGAGAAAGGAAAGATATTCAGTGTCACCCTACCAAGAAAAACAAAACATTTGTCTCCAGTTTTAATGGAAAAGGGTATTTCTCATTATTTCTGTTTTTTCCCCTTTCCTAAACTTTCTAGGGACTCATAGGTAACTTTGTGCAAATGCAATCAATTAGAACTTCTTAACACCTGGTCCCATTAGCAAAGGTGACAATCTTTTTAGAAAGGCTCTGGAAGAACTTTAAGTTTACAGCATTTTTGAAAGGTTTTTGAAATTTTCATTTTTTACAGCTTATGACTTCTTACCAGAAATTTCTATTATTTATGAATACTTCTTTAATCTGTTGGGGGTCTCATTTTTCCTTTTTTAGCAACTTTTCTCTGCTTTAGAACATACTACATATAAACACAAAAAAACTAACCAATCAGATTTTTGGTATTCAGGCTGCCAAAAAGAATTTCACAAGAAAAGTACGATCCCCCCAAACAGGAGGTATTCATAACAACCACATATAATGTGTGTGAGGTTTATCCAAGGTGCAATTATTGTTAGTTAAATATAATGTGTGGTCCTGGTTTGAATCCTGGACCAGGAAGGTTTTTCCCTGATTTTTCTATAAAGGACACTATTGGGGAAATTAACAAAATTTAAATATCTGCAAATAACAATTTTGTATCAAATTTTCTTATTTAAGTAGTTTTACTATGATTATGATAGGAAATGAATTTGAAGCATTTGGGTTAGAAATAGCATGCTATATCGTACTCTTGGAGTTGAGAAAAAGAGAGAACATGAAAACAAATGTAGTGACATGTTAACATTTGGGGAATCTGGGTGAAGAAGGTACATGGGAATTTTTAGTACTATTATCTAAAATAATATTTTGAAAATGATTTGGGTTTTTTGCTTGTTTTTGTTTTTAGAGATAGGGTCTTGCTCTGTCACCCAGGCAAGAGTGCAATGGTGTAATCATAGCTCACTGCAGCCTCAAACTCCTGAACTCTAACAATTCTCCCTCTTCAGCCTCTCAGGTAGCTGGGTCTACAAGGGCATATCAGCACACCTGGCTAATTGTTTTTTATTTTTTGTAGAAATGCAGATCTCACTATGTTGCCTAGGCTGGTCTCAAACTCCTGGCCACAAGTATTCCTCCCACCTCAGCCTGCCAAAGGGCCAGAATTAAAGGCATGAGCCACCACGCCAGGCAAAAAAAAAAAAAAATTTAAAGAGTTTGTGGGGTTAAGAGCAGAAAAAGATTAAGATCAGTGTATCAGAAGTTCTCTTTGAGAAATTACAGGAGTGAATGTTACACATGAAAAGCAAAAACCTTACTAGTTTAAAAGAAAGTTGGGCTCGGTGCCCGTAAGTCAATGAGTAGGGCGCTGGCCACATACACCAATGCTGGCGGGTTCCATCTCGGCCTGGGCCTGCTAAACAACAACAACTGCAACCAGAAACAGCCAGGCGTTGTGGCAGGCGCCTGTAGTCCCAGCTACTTGGGAGGCTGAGGCAAAAGAATCGCTTGAGCGCAAGAGTTTGAGGTTGCTGTGAGCTGCAAAGCCATTGCTCTCTATCTAGGGCGACATAGTAAGACTCCTGTCTTGAAAAAAAAAAGAAAAGAAAAGTTGGGAGCATATAGTGCCTTGCATATTTGGCTAGGAAAGCCAGTACAAAGTCACTACCTGAAAGGTCCTCACTTCGATAGATACACTGATGTTTAATTCAATACACTGCCATTCCATATTAGCAGAATCAATGGTACCCCAGTGAGCTAACAGAGCAGACTAAGGCCATCAGAAACAGCAAGCACTAGTAGAGTGGCAGAGATGAAAATGACTTATTATGCTCAGTTAGCAAGTGGGGCAAGAGTCACACTTGTGCACTATTGGTGGGATTTAGATTAGTATAATCTAATATTTCTGAGAAGCAGTCAGGGAGTGCATATCACATTTTAAAACATTCATGCCCTGATTGCAAGAGGGACTTTGCCTAACAATTGTAATCAATGTAACCTGGCTTATTGTACACTCAATGAATCCCCAACAATAAAATAAATAAATAAATAAAAAAAAATAAAAATAAAAACATTCATGCCCTTTGACTCAGCAACTCCACCTCTAGAGATGTATCCTAAGGAAACAGTGGGGCAAGGGAAAAGAACAGGAGGCAATATATGTCCATCAGGAAGAGACTGATTAAATAGGACACGATTTATCAATACAAGAGAATATTCTTCAGCTATAACAAAGTATAAAATAGGGTGGCGCCCGTGGCTCAGTGGGTGGGGCGCTGGCCCCATATACCAAGGGTGGCTGGTTCAAACCCGGCCCCAGGCCAAACTGCAACAAAAAAATAGCCGGGCATTCTGGTGGACATCTGTAGTCCCAGCTACTCAGGAGGCTGAGGCAAGAGAATCGACTAAGCCTGGAGGTTGCTGAGAACTGTGATGCCTTGGCACTCTACCAAGGGCAATAAAGTGAGTCTCAAAAAAATAAAGTATAAAATAAATGAACCGGAAGCAATGTCCCAAATATATTAAGTGAAAAAGCAGGTTGCAGAACGGTATATATAGTATGACCCTATTTAGATTTATATTTCTTAACTTAAACATATCATATAGGCATTTTTTAGAAAATATTGATGGAATGGGAGGGTGAAGTGGCTCACATCTGTAATTCTAGCACTCTGGGAAGCTGAAGCCAGAGGATCCTTTCAGCTCAGGAATTTGAGACCAGCCAGAGCAAGAGTGAGACCTCGTCCTACTAAAAATAGAAGAACTAACCAAGCATTTTGGTGGGCACCTACCGTCCCAGCTACTCGGGAGGCTGAGGCAGGAGGATCACTTGAGCCCAAGAGTTTGAGGTTGTTGTGAGCTATGAGGCCATAGTACTCTACCCAGGGCGACAGAGGGAGACTCTGTCTCAAAAAAAGAAAAGAAAATACTGAAATAATGCTGCCAAAAAATAATCGTGGCTAGGTAAGGAGTTAGGATAATGTTCACCACAGTAAACACAGCAGATTACATATTTGTAAGGACTGATACAAAATGAAAACATACAGCCCCTGGTATAAAAACTGAGACATTCTAAGATAAAGACAGCAGAGTATTAAGCCAAGCACGGGGCTCTGTGGGATTGCATGGGTCACAAGTCCATAAAGCCAGGCCTGACAAAACACAATGCTACATTACACTGTAAATTACACGTCATGCATACTACGATATATGCTACAGTAAGTGGGCAGGTAGGTCTATATCTTTCTCTCTCCCTCCTTTTTGTTGTTTTGTGTATTATATTAAGGGCAATACAAAGTGTGTTTAAATTATTCCTAAAAGCAGCTAGCATAATAAGGGTGCTGAGATCACTAATTTGCCAGTGAGCCCTTTAGGGTACTTCACATGCCACAAGAGTGCCTCCAAGAGGACTGACAGCGATCCAACCAGGAGACGGAGACATATGCATAGCTGTTAAGAAAGATCTCTATAGTCAATTCTCACTACTCTTTTAAAGAGTTTTCCATACTGGTGACTACTGGGACAGATAAATGCAGGGTAATTTTTTTCTTCTTTTTGTGTGGCAAGTAGAAGTGTAAGAACATGAATAGAAAACTTAAATAGGTATTTTTTTAAATAGGTATTTCTTATCTCTAAAAATTAAATAGCTCTTCTAGCACACTTGGATATTGTTTCTTTTTTTTTTTTTTTACTGCTCTAAATGGTTCTATGACGTCTTTCAATTAATCAAATAGTAATGTTACTAGTCATTAGTTGACTTGATCTGCTTACAAGTTAAATGTTTCCTGTGATGCTTCTATTTATAAATAGAACTAAAAACCTGGGAAGTCTAATTTGGGATCAGTATGGTAGCTATGTTCTGCCATGTAGAACATCAAGGTTTGATTAGGCAGATCTTAGGATTGTAGCCAAAAAGCAAGAGCACAAGACATTATAATACCTAATGGACTTTAAATAAGATGATCTAACACTTACCAGGTTCTGATTCTTATTAGTTATGTGGGTAGCAACCTTCAACAGGCCACAGAGAGAATGTTAACATAGGCATGTAGGCAAAAGAGAAGGACTTCTAAGATTCAACAGAGTGAAGAAAAACACTAAAAGCTGTCGTTAAAGACTTTTCTGAAGTCCATCATAAGGTAACTAGTGGTAACTAAGTCTAAATGGCACACACCAGGAGCTGCAGACCTTTAACTTCATAAGCATCTGGAGAATTTGTTGAAATTCTATTTGAGAAGTTCTCCAAGGGACTTCAGGGGTTTGTATAACACCGTGACAGACTATAAATAGAACACTGATAAATCCTATGAGGTGTATGTTTCAAGATTAAATTCTGTGCCTTGAAAGTGTTCAATCTTGCACTATTTTTTAATTGATGTTCCAGAATTATAATGATATCTGTTTACATGGTACCACATGTCACATCTAATCTATGCTCAGTAATAGGGAAAAACAACTAATAAATCCATCTGAGTCTTCCTCATATGAGATTATCCAAGGCAGTCATCTGTTTTAGGATATCAATCTGTCTTCATTAAAGTTATGAAAACTACTCATATCTGTGAGAATTTTCTTTTATTTTTCCTTTTCTTTCCTTCCTTCCTTCCTTCCTTCCTTCCTTCCTTCCTTCCTTCCTTCCTTCCTTCCTTCCTTCCTTCCTTCCTTCCTTCCTTCCTTCCTTCCTTCCTTCCTTCCTTCCTTCCTTCCTTCCTTCCTTCCTTCCTTCCTTCCTTCCTTCCTTCCTTCTTTCTTTCTTTCTTTCTTTCTTTCTTTCTTTTGAGACACAGAGTCTCATTTTGTCACTCTTGGTAGAGTGCCAGGGCATCATAGCTCACAGCAACCTCAGACTTTTGGGCTCAAGCGATTTTCTTGCCTTAGCCTCCCGAGTAGCTGGAACTACAGGCACTCGCCACAACGCTCAGCCATTTTCAGAGATGGGGTCTCGCTCTAGCTCAGAGCTGGTCTGGAACTCATGCACTCAGGGGATGCACCTGCCTTGGCCTCCCAGAGTGCTAGGATTACAGGTGTGAGCCACCGCACCCAGGCTGTGCTCTCATTTCAAAACATAACCTATAATCTAAATGTAAGACATTACTGCAGATAGGAATCTATCATCTTCACAAATGCAAAAACAAGCTCTATTTAATGCATTTGCCTTTCGTCACCTCCATAGATACTTCACTGCTTTTACCTTAACTATTACAATGACTTTTTCTTTTAAGTAATTATATACAAGTGTGTCATACAAGAAAAAGTTTCTAACAGTAAGTATCCTCTGGAGACTGAATGAGATACAACTCAAGACATGTTGCAGATGGAAAAACCACTTGATGGGGGTGTTGAAGTGAGAATTCAAGCACAAAATAGGTAGTTGAACTGGATAACATTTAGGTTTTCTTCCAATTTGAGACATCGTGAATATGAAACAATGCTTACAGGTCTTGAACGGGCAGAGGCATTGAGAATGGAGTAGGCAAGCGAGAAAGACTCTGAAGACATCGTATTTATTGATACATTTGGCAGTGATTGAATGTGGGATATAGGAGAAAAGGATGAAGAATCAAAGATACTTAATGTTTTTCAGCTCAAGAAAGTGAATAGTACCATTTGCAGAAATGAGAAAGGATTAAGAATTAAGAGGCTTTCCTTTTTTTGTTGCTTTGATTGTAAAGGAATCCCCTTGAACAGGGTGACTAAAAATAGAGAAGATAACTCTATTTCTGTCTTGTTTGTTGGTATTATGGATAATTCCAGGAGGTCAGTCCAGATGTGGCAGGGGATCTCAGTCCACTGGGCTGGACCTGCGGGGGCAGGGCACTGAGGAGACTAGTAGAAGGGAGCCAGAATGCTTGGCATATAGGCTACAATTCAGGAGCAGCAGGAGAACAGCTAATGGAGACACAGTCTGCCTCTTCGGGAATTGACTTAAGAACAAGGACAGGCCTGAGCCTTCCAGGAGCTAGGGAAGGGAGTGGCAGAGCAAAGAGATCTACGCTGACACCAAGAACTCAGAAATAGACTTCATAAGCTTAATGGAGCCAGTCTTAGTAAAGAATGTCATAAAGAAAATAGTTTTTGAGTTTTTAGTTCTATTTATAAACAGAAGCTCAGTGAGTAGCGCGTCGGCCCCATATACCCAGGGTGGCAGGTTCAAACCCAGCCCTGGCCAAACTGCAACAAAAAATAGCCGGGTATTGTTGCGGGCACCTGTGGTCCCAGCTACTCAGGAGGCTGAGGCAAGAGAATCGCCTAAGCCCAAGAGCTGGAGGTTGCTGTGAGCTGTGACGCCACAGTACTCTACCGAGGGCAACAAAGTAAAACTCTGTCTATAAAAAAAAAAAATAGTGTTTGAGAAAATTCAAGAAGAAAACTAAAGGCAGAGAGGGTCCCAGGAAAGTATTGCATAAATCTATTCAGAAAGTAATATATATCTGTATATTGCTTGTAAAATTCTCTTGTTGAAACACTAATTATTTGGTACATTTTTGTGTAAGAGATATATAACCAGAAATTTACATGTGCATTACTTTTTTTTTCTGTTGCCCAGACTGGAGTGCAGTGGTGTGATTATAGCTCATTGTAACCTTGAACTCCTGATTCAAGTGATCTTCCTGCCTATCTCAACGTTTTTATTTTTTTTAGATATGGGGTCTCACTATGTTGCCCAGGCTGATCTTGAATTCCTCACCTTAAGCAATCTTCCTTGGGGCACCCATAGCTCAGAGGTTAGGGCGCCAGCCACATGCTCAAACCAGGCCCAGGCCTGCTAAACAAAACAACAACAACAATAACAAAAAGCCGGGCATTGTGGTGGGCACCTGTAGTCCCAGCTACTAGGGAGGCTAAGGTAAGAGGATCGCTTGAGCCCAAGAGTTTGAGGTTGCTGTGAGCTATGGCGCTACAGCACTCTACAGAGGGCAACAAAGTGAGACTCTATCTCAAAAAAAAAAAAAAAAGAAGAAGAAGAAGCAATCTTCCTACCTTGGCCTCCCTAGGTGACGGATTACAGGCGTGAGCCACTGTGCTCAGCCCTGTGCATTACTTAGAAACGTGGCATGATATATGATCTATTGCTATAATATGAAGCCTAATTACCCTTAATTGCCCTTATTTTAACTCTGTCCTTACCTTAAGGCTGAAACCACTTTATAATGAGCTCTGCTAAGCCAGATCTGGTAGTTCTCAAAGTGTGTTCTCAGAACTGGAACATCATTAGCATCACTTGAGCTCTTGTTAGAAATTCAAGCCTTCAGGGGCTATTCCAGAGCTACTGAAACAGAAACCATAGAGTCCACCAATCTGGGTTTTAAACCTTCCAGGTGATTCTGATACACTTACAAGTTTGAGAACCACTCCCTTAGGCATTTTAGAACTAGACCTCTTTAGATGCTCAGCTGAGATCTGTGTGATAGACAAGGGAGTCGAATGGTCAAGTAGAAATAAAGGGTCAACTATAAATAATTTGCAGCAAGGAAGGCCTGGAATCAAACAAGGGCTCCAGCACCTGTTGTGCAGAGTCTGGAGTAAGTTAAGTACTTAGCCTCACTGAATCTCAGTTTCCTCATACATAAGATGGAAAAAATATCTACCTTGAAATGTTACTATGAACACTGATGTTTATGTAACTCCAAGGTAATTAGTAGTGCTGGCTATACTTCAGGCCCAGTCCAAACGCCTGCCCTATCTCTTACTGTATGATTTTGAGCAAATTACTAAATCTCTCTGTGCTTAAATTTTCTCATTTGTAGGCTCAGCGCCTGTAGCTCAAGCGGCTAAAGCGTCAGCCACATACACTAGAGCTGGCGGGTTCGAATCCAGCCTGGGCCAACAATGCCAACCGCAACCAAAAAATAGCTGGGCATTGTGGTGGGCACCTGTAGTCCCAGCTACTTGGGAGGCTGAGGCAAGAGATTCGCTTAAGCCCAGGAGTTGGAGGTTGCTGTGAGCTGTGATCTAAAAAAAAAAAAAATTTCTCATTTGCATTTGTAAAGTGAGTACAGGTACCTCATTGTGTTGTTGTGAGGATTCAAGGAGTTAGCATATAAATAACTTAAAAGAATGCTTGCCACCTAAGTGCTCAGTAACTGTTATCTGTTTAATAGTAGAAATACAAATAACAACAACAATGAAATACTTTATGTAAATTACAGATTTATATCCATTTAATCTATATAGATACATAGATTAAACACCTAGACCTAGAATATGGTAGATGCTGTATATTTGATAACAATTGTTACTACTAGTGACATTATAGCATTCGTTCACAAAAAGAAAGATTACCAAGGGTTCCAGTATACTGGCACCCCTCATACTTCCATATAGTCTTTACTTTTTTTTTTTTTTTAGAGACAGAGTCTCACTTTATCACCCTCAGTAGAGTGCTATGGTGTCGCAGCTCACAGCAACCTCCAAGTCCTGGGCTTAGGCGATTCTCTTGCCTCAGCCTCCCAAGTAGCTGGGACTACAGACACCTGCCAGAACGCCCGGCTATTTTTTTTTTTTTTTTTATTTTCCGGCTATTTTTTTTGTTCCGATTTGGCTAGGGCCAGGTTCGAACCTCCACCCTCAATATATGGGGCCATGTCCTACTCGCTGAGCCACAGGCACCACCCTTATCTTTACCTTTTAATGTCTTATCTCCCCTAGGAATAATCTCTGTGGATTATATCAATACTAATTTTCTTTTCTTTTTTTTTTTTTTTTTGAGACAGAGTCTCAATATGTCACCCTTTGTAGAGTGCTGTAGTGTCACAGCTCACAGCAACCTCAAGCTCTTGGGCTTAAGAGATTCTCTTGCCTTAGCCTCGCCAGAAGCTGGGACTACAGGCACCTGCCACAATGCCTGGCTATTCTGGGGGTGTAGTTGCCATTGCTGTTTGGCACAGCTCGGCCGGGTTCGAACCCACCAGCTCCGGTGTATGTGGCTGGTGCTCTAGCCGCTGAGCTAAGGCACTGAGCCTAATTTTCTTGTTTTAATAGACTACTATAGTTATACAAGATGATACCACTGGAGGAGGTAAAGGGTGGATGAGACCTCCTTGTATACTTCTGTGCAATTCCTGTTAATCTGTGATTATTTAAAAATAATAAAAAGTGCTCCCTTTGGCAGCACATGTAGTAACATTGAAACGATACAGAGAAGATTAGCACAACATGGATGCTAGGGTTCCACCACAAGGATGACATGTAAAAATAAATAGAAGCCTGGGGTGGGGAGCTTGCCTGAAGTGAGAAGTATTAGGACTGCAGGTTGGGCCTGTAATTCTGTTTTTCTCCAATTAAATAGTCAAAAATAAGTTTAAAAAAACCTCAGATGAAGAAAAACTAGATGATTCCTCTCTCTCAATTAAATTAATATCAATTCATTATCTCTTACCATTCAGGGACTTCAGTTAAAATACAGAAGTAGTTTTCTACAGGCTTCCTGAGTTTTTTTTTTTATTGTTAAATCATAGCTTTGTACATTAGTGCAATCGCCTGTACCCATTCTAAGATGCACCATAGATGTGGCCCCACCCATTACCCTCCCTCCACCAAAACCTCCCCCCTCCCTTCCCTTTCCTTGGCCCCTTCCCCATAGTCTTGTGCTATAGTTACAGTCTTCATGTGAAAGCTATAATTTCTTCCTGAGTTTTAAGCCAGAAATGTCTGGCAATAAAAAGGAATAAAGTCCTCCAATACCCGATCAATTTTTTTTTCAGAGAAAAATAAAGGTATATTACCAAAGGTTCAATGTTTTTCTATTTAAAAAAGAACCAACTCAACTGTAACAAAAACAAATTATATTTTAGTAAGATTTGGCAACATCTTAAATTTTTTCAGTTTTCAGGCAATACTATCCAGTATTTTACTCAAAAAATCAACCCTAAGAATTTGGGTGGTGCCTGTAGCTCAAGCGTTTAAGGCATCAGTGATATATACCAGAGCTGGCAGGTTCGAATTCGGTCCAGACCTGCTGAACAATAACAACTACAACCAAGAAATCACATGTAATCTAAGGCAGTCCCCAAACAGTAACAGAAACCATAAAATCCATATTACAGATTAAAAAGAGATGCTATAATCTTAATTAAACATATGTATGAGAATAGTTTAAACTGGTTAAATTAAATAATTAACAATTATAATTCTTTTTGAGATTACATTTGATCAATTAAAATCCTCGTTAAGTCTTCACAAATCCCCTCACAAATCTCTGTAATAGAACAGAGAAAGTGTCTTTCTTTACAGAGTGACTCATGAAATATTAACAGCAAGTATCTCCATAATATTTTAGACTTTCCCTATGCCAAAGGTAATTCCAAGTCAAGAGATTATATTACCTAACATCGAATAGCCAATTTGAAAACAGTTTTTTTTTTTTTGAGACAGCCTCAAAGCTATTGCCCTCCGTAGAGTGCTGTGGTGTCACAGCTCGCAGCAACCTCAAACTCTTGGGTTTAAGGGATCCTCTTGCCTCAGTCTCCTAAGTAGCTGGGATCACAGGCGTCCACCACAACATCCGGCTATTTTTTGGTTGTGGTTGTCATTGATGTTTGGCGGCCCAGGCTGGATTCGAACCCACCAGCTCCAGGGCATGTGGCTGGCACCTTAGTTGCTTGAGCTACAGGCTCCGAGCCTTGAAAACAGATCTTATATGTGCGTACACAAAACAAACTTTGTAGTATTTGGTTGTAACTACGCTTCATATACACAAAAAGCATCTTTGTTACATAGTCTTTTTGCTATAGACTGAATGTTTGTGTACTCTCAAAAATTCATGCTGAAATTCTACCCTGCACTGTGATTAAGAGGTAATGAGGTCATGAGGGTATAGCCTTCATGAATGGTATTAGTGCCCTCATATGAAAGACAAAGCTTGCTTTCTGGTTGTTCTCCAACACAGAAGGGTACAGAGAGAAGACAACTATATTCAAACCAGGAAGTGAGCCCTCACTAGATACCACATCAGCCTTGATATTGGACTTCATGTCCTCCAGAACTGTGAGAAGTAAATGTTTGTTGTTTAAGCCACCCAGTGTGTGGTTAATTTCTTACAGCAGCCCAAACTAAGATAATGTTGACATGGAACTAATAAGTCTGCATTTTACTACTTTCTTAGTTCAATAAATTAAATTTCTAAAACCTCCTACCCAGAGCTAGATCTATCATCGCTTGCCAATTTTGTTGCCAATCTGCATTTAGAGGTATTACAACCTCTCTGAAGAACTTTGTTTCCTGTAACAAATTGTGTATTGTATTTTACTTGGGAAAAAACTAAAGTATAGACACTAAAGATGCAAACTTGTTATCAAATGAGTAGTGACGATTTTAAGTGAAAAATTTAGGCCAAGAAAGAGACTACCTAAGAATTGTAATTAGAGATATTCCTTGTCTTAACAAAGTGTATCACAACTACTTTTAAAAAAGTAGGTGTTTTTTTTTAACCTGAAATATATATCTTGATTTATTCCCTAAACTTTAACCCTGGAATGAGCATGACATCAAATCAAGAATTCACAGAAGGAACTCAGTGTAATTTAGAAGCAATTATAACTCAATGCACAGTTTTGTCAAGAAGGGTTAGCTTGTTTTCGAACTTCAGGGACACACATTCAATAAAGCCTGATTCAGGTCTTGTATTTGACAAATAGGCACAGAGTATGCACTGTATGCCAAGTGTTACTGGGTACGTGATAGTGAACTACAAAAAATATGCATAAGGTCCTTGACCTCAGAGAGCTTATTGTCTAGAGAAAAAGACAGACTGTAGTCAGTTGATAAATAAAATAAAATAAAATTACAAGTTGGTGCTGTTTACTATTTGCATTGCATCTCTCTCATTTTTTAGGAGTATTCTGCAGAGAAAACATTGGGTTGTTGTTTAAACATCAGAAACAACCAGTTGTAGCTGGGAGCTATGAAGACATGTAACAGTAGACAATTCTATTCCTTTCATCATGAAACCTTTCATAATATTTACTCCAAAAAGTCCAAAATATTCATCTAAACATGCATGTTGAGAGGATAACTTCTAATCATACAGGGAGCACTCACCAGTAATTTGTTTTCTTGTACCCTACTTATGAAACAATTCATGATGGTGGAAAATATACACATACTCCAGCTTTTGAAATGAATTTTCTTATCCTAAATTCATTTTGAAAAACATCAGTGCTGGCTCTGCACCTGTGGGTCAAGAAGCTAAGGCGCCAGCCACATACACCTGAGCTGGCAGGTTCGAATCCAACCCGGACCCGCCAAACAACAGTAAAATAGCTGGGTGTTGTGGCTGGCGCCTGTAGTACCAGCTACTTGGGAGATGGAGGCAGGAGAATCGCTTGAGCCCAGGAGTTTGAGGTTGCTGTGAGCTGTGATGCCACAGTTACTCTACCCAGGGCGATAGCTTGAGGCTGTCTCAAAAGAAAAAAAAAAAAAAAAAAAGAAAAACATCAATGCTCTAGCACACAAATGGAATGTTACTTCAATTAAATCAGTCTTTGGGGAATAACAATTTATAACAAACTTCATCATTCGTATTTAAAGATTGGCATTGAATTTACATTCAAGTTAACTTGTTATTTTCAAGCACAGCTTTTGTTTGCTATAGTGCAGCTGAAAATATACAAAGTACTGAGGACGTTAAAGGTATTACTCTGCCTCTAATTTTTTACCTATTATAACATTCTCTCCACATGACTGCGAAAGTACTCCAACTCTCTTAATTCCCTCTCCTCCAAAAGAAACTCAGTCATTTATGTTGGCTAAACCCATTGACTTCTTTTTTAAATGTAAAAAAAAAAAAATTCCCCCTCTTTTGACTTCCTAAGTGTTTCCTAAGAAACATTTGCATTTCAAACGTTTCTTTCTGCACGTTAGTCTACTAAAAACAATTACACACACACACACACACACACACACACACACACACACACACACACACACACACACACACACACACACACACACACACACACACACACACACACACACACACACACACACACACACACACACACACAGCAAGTTCCCGGAGTGTCAGGGTTTCTTCCCCCTACCTCACCAATTTTGAACACACCCAATGCCTGTACTCCTTGATCCCGACCCAAGTTGCTACTTCACATATCACTGCACGTTGGCTGTTATTTGAATACATTTAAAAATAATTTCCTCGTGCTGTTTTCTGAAATTTTTGAACATGTTCTTTTCTATTTTATGTCTGCCTCTGCTGCTGATGTTCCTGGTAAAGATGGTATCCTTGGAATTCCTTTCTTAAAAGAGTTACAATATTACATTCTGTGTCAGATGCCATGGTCCCGCCCTCCAGCAGTTAATGCTTTCTGGTTAAGTAGCTTCTTTAACTTTCTAAGACGAAATACCTAGTAAGTGGTGTCATCCCAGATCATCAGCAATTCCTAAGTTCCTAACTGTTGCGGGACTCTGTCAGAAGGAATGAATCTGGTTTGTTTAATGATCCCCTTTCCTTTTCCACTCACTGTCCCTCTCGCTCTCTGCTGCGCCTCCGGAACCGACATCAACTCTGTCAGTCCTGGTCCCCAGACCCGGCCCTCAGACAGCAGGGACCCCCCTGTCTGCGGGGCGATGCAGCAAGGGGTTCTCGACCTGGGCTAGAGCCGAGGCTCAGCTCTACTACCTGCTAATGAGCGGAGCGTGCAAGGAATGCCCTCAAATAGAGGACGCACTGGGGAGGAAAGAACGTTACTTTAACTCGTATTCCACCCTGGACCCCGACGTCTGCGGCTGCCCTGACAACCGGAGCAAACCAACTCGCCCGGCCCCTCCTTCCACCCTCCCCCAGGTCTACTTTGCTTTCGCTTCCTCCCCCTCTCTCCGGAGGCACGTGGTCCCTCCCCGCCTGCCCAAGCTGCACGCCTCGCCTCCCCACCCCTCCCGGCCCCCAGGCCACTCCTCCCTGCGTCGCTAGCTTCCCCTTTCCGTTCGCTCTTCCGCCCCCGCTCTCCATCGCCCCTTCTGATTGGTCAAACGCGCCGGAGCCCAGTGGGCCAATCGGCGATGTGGACTGTCGGCGATGGGCGTGGCCGCGGCGCCTGGGCCCTCAGATCGAGGCTGCCTCCCCCTCTCTGCCGGCTGCACACATTCCGCCGCCGTTGCCGCCGCCCGGCCCCGCAGTTGTCTTTGCTGGATCTGCGGTCGCGCCGGGGTGAGAGCGAGAGGGCGGGCGGGGAGAGGAGGAGAACGCCCAGGTGGAGGCAAGTGAGAGGAGGAAGGAAGCGGCGGCGCGGCGGGCATAGCAGCTGAGGCGGCGGCCCGGTTCCTGGGAGTGTCGGTGCGGCGCGGTGGTTGGGGCGGATCCCGCGGGGCCCGGGCGGGGGAAGGAGTCACCGGCCCGGCCATGGCGGACAACGAGAAACTGGACAACCAACGGCTCAAGAATTTCAAGAACAAAGGCCGCGACTTAGAGGTAAAGTCAGGGGCGCCGGAGCGGTGGGGGCTGTGGGCCTCGGGCCGGTCTCCGCCGGGACGCTGAGTGTGCGGAGTAGGGGCGGGAGCGGCCGCCGGCCCGGGGGAATGGCGCTGGGGCCGGCCGGCCCGTGACGCCGGTGCTAACGCGCCGGGAAGTTTGTGTCGGGCCTCCTCCGCCTCCGCCAGGGAGCGAGGTGCCCGGGGACGGCCGGCGCGGCCTAGGCCTGCCCAGCGGAGCCGGCCCGGCGCGGGTGCGAGGGGCTGGGCCGCGCGGCGGGGAGGCCGGGCGCGGCCAGCGCGGAGGAGGCGTGCGTGTGCGGCCGGCTCTGCCCGGGCCCGGCCCGGCCCGGCCCCCTGCCCGGCGGCGGCGGAGATTACGGCTCTCGCTCGGGCACCGACGTCTCGCGCCGCGGGATGGAGGGCGATGGGGGCTGGGGTGCGACAGTGTGGTGACATACTGGGGCACGGAACTTCCTCCGCGGGGCCAGAGGCGTGTCCACATTAAGATATTTTTTCTGGTCTTCCCGACTCCCACTTTTATCCCTGCTTTCCCCCCAATATTCAAACTACAGGAGTCAACTTCTCCGTTGAAAAAAACACACCCCGGCATGAGAGGCCATCCTGGTGATGCTAACAGTGCCTTCCAGCGGCCTGTGTTTCACTCGGGATATAGCTGATTGAAGATGTAGCCCATGGTATGCCCTCTTCCAGGCAAAGGATACCCCTTATTTCATCTTGTTCAAAAATGTCTTTCCCCCTCCTGAGAGGAGACCACCAGCTGCATTCTTACATATAACGTCCAAAGGGTTGTACAAAACTGTCATCCTCTAATCTACAGTATCCTTTCCCTCCACCTGCTGGTGGTGGTTGTGGGGGATGGGGTGGGCTATAGAATGGCACCATAACGTTTTCCTATTTAAAAAGGGAAAAAAAGGCTTCGCCGTCTGACACTCAGCTGCTCCCCAAGTTCTCAGTCTACATAGTGTATGTGTTACACTCACATACTCACACACATGCCACTGAGACTTCTGATAGAATACTTTAACTCCTCAGTTATTAAGAGTTTAGGTAAATAAGTTTAATTCTCCATTCTGCATCTGAATCAGGAGTTTAACTTTTAAGAGAAGATGATCAAGTAGTATTTTTTATGTCCTTTGTACATTTTTGTAATAGCATCTTCAAATTCTCATTGTGTGTTTCTGAAATGAACATTTGCTTGACCGAGTTTTTTTGGGCTTTTTCACAAAGCTCCTTGTGATGTGTTAATGGATTTCATAGTTTGAGAGACTGTTAAGACTGGGAGTGTTTTAGTTACGTGATTGTTTTAGGCTTAACCTGAGATGCGTTATTCTTGCGATTCTTTTTTTAACACAAAAATTAAACATCTTTATTGAGATAATTCATATGCCATAGAAATCAGCCTTTTAAATGTACAATTTATGATTTTCAATAAATTTACCTAGTTGTGCAACAATATTGATGGATTTTTTTTTTTTACTACTGTGAATATTAGAATGATAAAAATCACACAACTTAAAAACTAATGAATACCACAAAGTAACAAAGTCCAGAAAATAGCAGTTAGGTGCTTGACAAATCCCTGTTACCTCACCCCGCCCCACATTTCTGGTTTCATTTTTCTACCAACTTCATCAAGATGTAATTTACATGCCATACAAATCGTCCATTTATAGTAGCATGAAGTGTATTCAGGAAGATGTATAACCATTATCTCAATCGATCTTTGAACATTTCACTTTCATGAAAAGAAACCTGTACTCATACACAATTGCTTTCTATTTCTCAACTACCCCAGCCCGGACAACTACTTCATCTTTTTAGATCTGTCTACTCTGGATATTTCCTATAAATGGAAATATACAATTTATGGTGTTTTGTGACTGACTTTTTTCGAGTAATGTTTTCAAGGTTCATTTATGTTGTAACAAGAATATATCAGTGCTTCATTTTTTCTTAGGGTTCAATTCCAGTTTATGGTTATGCCACATTTTGTTTATCCATTCATCAGTTGATTGGTGTTTGCATTGTTTTCACTTTTTAGCTATTACTCAAAATGCCCCTGCAATGAATATTCATGTGTGCTTTTTTTGTGTGGTGTGTGTTTTCATTTCTCTTGGCTGTATACCTAAAAGCGGAATTGCTGGGTCATATGTAAACTTTATGGGTAAACTTTTGTGGAATTGCCGGATTATTTTATGAAGTTATCCTTATTTTTATAATTGCTATTTTCCCTTAATGTCTATCTCTACCATTTTGGTCAAAATCAGATCAAGTGTTGGGTTTGTATTAGAAGAATACCACATCATGATATGTGACTTTAAAAAAAATACTTGTATATAGACATAGGCAGTTTAATTTTTTTGGTTTTGTTTTTTTGAGAAGTTCACAGTGCTTTATGGGCATCCTCTGTTGACTTTAATATCCCTGTATATATTAGGAATAGGAATATGTTCACTTTTCTTTCTTTTTATGGAGATAGTTTCACCTTATTGCCCTCTGTAGAGTGCAGTAGCGTCACAGCTCACAGCAACCTCCAACTCTTGGGCTTAGGTGATTCTCTTGCCTCAGTCTCCCAAGTATCTGGGACCACCACAACACCCAGCTATTTTTTGTTGCAGTTCGGCTGGGGCTGGGTTTGAACCCGCCACCCTCGGTATGTGGGGCCAGCGCCCTACCCACTGAGCCACAGGTGCCACAAAGTACTAGACCTAGAGTACAATATTCCAGGAATATTTTCACTTTTCATTTTTTTTTTTTTGTTTTTTTCTTTTTTCAAGTCTCACTGTGTCACCCTTGGTAGAGTGCTGTGGCGTCACAGCTCACAGCAATCTCAAACTCTTGGGCTCAAGTGATTCTCTTACTTAAGCCATCCAAGTAGCTGGGACTACAGGCACCTGCCACAATGTCCAGCTATTTTTTTGTTGTAGTTGTCATTGTTGTTTTAGCAAGCCTGGGCCGGGTTCGAACCTGCTAGCCCTGGTGTATGTGGCCAGCAGCCTAACCACTGAGCATGGGCACTGAGCCTGTTTTCAGTTTCCACCTAAGGAAATGGTATAAGATTAATGGAAAAGTCATACTTTATTCTGTGACTTACTGAGAGTAACATACTCCTGATGAGATAGAAACATCTTTGATTATCCTTGGAGAACCCTGTAATGGCATATTTTGTATAGTTGTTAATTATATATATCCCTATATTTCTCAAAACACTTATGCTCATTTTATCCCCTTCCAAGATGTGGTTACTATGTTGTGTTATGTACATAGTGTATACAAAAATTCTAAGAAAATAATTGCTTTTCGGTGACATCTGTTTCATTGGGAAGTCTTTGGGGAAGAAATACAGACCAGTGTTGTCCAAAAAAGTTTTTTGAATCCACTGTATCAAAATCCCATTGCAACATCTAATACGTATTAAAAAATTAGTGAGATTTATTATTATTTCTTTCATACTGGTTTCAAAATCCAGTTTATATTTTACAGTTACAGCATCTCCATTTAAACTGTATTTCAGGTGCTTACTAGTCATATGTGGCTAGTGGCTACCTTATTGGGCAGTGCATATATAGAGTAGAGCTTATACAGAAGTGTTTTTCAACCTTTTTTTTTATCTCACAGCACACTTGAACCTGTAGTTAAACTTCCATGACACACTTAAGTTATGGTGATCAAAAAAAGAGTAAAAGAAAAGAATATACTTACTGTACTTTGAAGTTCTTTAAAAAATAATTTAATTAATGGTTTTTAAAAATATTCGAGACACACCTAAAATCCTCTTAGAGCACACCCGTTGAAAATCACTTCTATAGAGTAACATCATGGTAGCTTTTTGTTTTATCTAACAGTTTGATTAGAAATGATGAAGAGTACAAAGTACTAGACCTAGAGTTTAGTTTAATCTAGTCTCTAACTTTGTTATGTGACCTTGGGGGAAATCACTTAGTCTTATGGTTCTTTTTATCAGTAAAACTAGAGGTACTTGACATCTGCTTCCTGAGTGTTGTAAAGATTAATAGGTTAATGTTAGGAAGATGCCTGGCAGTGTACTGAGCATTTTATCACCTTCAGCTTTTCTGTTTAGGGGGAGAGTGGGGATTTAATAGGATCCAGTGTAATTGAAGTCTCTTCCTCCTCTATTTGCACTTGACTCTTTTTTTCTTTATGTGTATGTATAATTTAAGTTATATTGGAAGGTTTTAATACAGAGATACGTAGTTGCTCATTGAAGGGTAGTTTGGGCACAAGGAGTTAATGACCCTTTTAAAGTTAAAATTTCTAAGTTTTAGAGTTGAAACTTAACCCTTAGCTTTCAATCTGATATTTGCTCCTACCTTTTAGTCTACCAATCTGGCTTCTCCAAAATATGGTTATGCTAACTTTCTGGAAAGACAAAAAGCATCAAATAAGGCATATATGTTAATGTCCATTTAAAATAATTTTCAGGAACTGTTGATGATGTACACCACAGCTTGACTTCTTCCCTTCTGTGTGGTAGATTTCCAGTATTAGTTGAGAACAGTAACCATACATAGAGGGTACACAAGCAACACAGGAAATGGATAGTAACCAAACTTCAAATAAAAAATTTGCCAGGATAAAGCAAATTACACTCATCTAATTTATGTTTTTAAAGTAGATGGAAATTCTCCTATAGACTTTATAATAAACCTACATAGTTTTTGTGGAAATTCTGAGACTATCCAGGGTCAAATACAGTGTAAAGTATGTTAGAAAAATAATTATATCTTATAAAAACATAATTTCGAGAAAACATCTTACCCTAAATATGAAAGAATGTTAAAATGCTTCATAATTAGAAACTTGAGATTGTCCACCCAACATATAATGAGAAGTCAGCTTGAACTTTTTTTAAAAAGTTGTGGTTGGCAAGAGTTTAATAAGTTAATCAGCTGTTGTGTTGTTTTGAAATAGCCTTGGTAATACGTTAAAATGTGCAGAAGGAAAAGCGTTGTTAAGCTATTAAGTCTTGTTAACTTTTAGAGACTGACCTCTCTCATCACAAATCTTGGAACATATTTACTATACTTAAAATAACTACTGTCTAATTTTTCATTTAATAGTCCAAGCATGTGACAATATGAGATATCTGATAGAAATATAGTTAGGAATTAAATAGACATTTTTGTGCTTCCTGCCACCTTTTCCTGGTTTGCAAGGTAGCAGATTTCAGAATTGCTTCATTTGTAATTTTTTTAGAAATACCAAGATAGCCTTGCTTTTCAGTCACTAGTATGTCAAATAAATATACAAGATTGTGAAGTATTGTAGGAGTGATACAGATTTAAAAGAAATTAAACTACTTTTGAAAAAAATGCATAATAGTTTTTAAAGATTAACTCCTAATACCTGATAGTCCTTAAACTATTTTAAAATGTTTTCTGGAGTAGCATTCTTCTACTTGAGGCCTGTAATAATGAAATGAGAGCATACCATCAAATTTAACCTTGATTGCTGATTCTGGTACTCCCTGGTTTAGTTTTGGAACAGAGGAGAGGAGTATAATTGGAGGGAACTTTTTGAGGACCTAGTATATATGCTTTTAACTGAATTCTTATTTCTCTCAATCTTGTAAGTAGAAATTATTGACTTCCTTTTAAGGAATTAAGATTCTCGTGCTTCTGATTTAGGATAATATTCAAGGGAATGGCTTTAATTTGTGTGTCAAAGTAAAGTCTGTTTTTTGTCCTATACCACACTTTTTCCCATTGACTTCTTTCAGCCGTAATGCAGGTCTCAAATTTGATTAAAAGATTTTATGTGAAAGTTTATGAGGTATAAAAAGTATTTAGGGCTTGGCGCCTGTGGCTCAAGCAACTAAGGCGCCAGCCACATACACCTGAGCTGGCGGGTTCGAATTCATCCCTGGCCCACCAAACAACAATGACAGCTGCAACCAAAAAATAGCTGGGCATTGTGTCCCAGCTACTTGGGAGGCGGCGGCAGGAGAATCATTTGAGCCCAGGAGTTTGGAGGTTGCTATGAGCTGTGATGCCACAGCACTCTACCCAGGGTGACAGCTTGAAGCTGTGTCTCAAAAAAAAAAAAAAAAAAAAAAACGGTATTTAGTAAGAGTTTTCATTTTCTCCCAGAATTGATTTTTGGAAATTGTATATCATGTGCGGACTTTGAACACTACAGAAAAGAATCCATTTTCTGTGCTTTCCATTTAGGTTTGTTGAAAGACAGGATTGGAGAGACTCACTGTTTCTGTAGTTAATATGAGAACAGTTGTTATATGGTCATCTTCAAAGTAATGACAATATTATATGCATTTGTAATGCCCTTAATTGTGATATTTTCAAGGGTTTGGGGCTAAAGACCCATTTACACTGTTAAAAGTTAAAGACCCTCAGACAGCTTTTTGGGGTGTGTATCAATATTTACCACTTCAGAAGTTAAAAGTAAGCACTTAAAAAATATTTTTCATATGAAAATGAAGGCATTTTACACAAATATAAAAATTTTAATGAAAAATAAAATTTATTTTGCAAACCCAAAAATATTTAATGAGAGGAGTGGCCCTGTTTAACCTTTTTTTTCAAGACTGTTTAAGGTTTGACTTAAGAGAAGGCAGCTGAATTCTCATATCTATTTCTGAATTCAATCTTTTCTGATATATTGTTTGGTTGAAGTGTATGAAAAATATCCACCTTCACATGGATAGGCAGTTGAAAGAGAGGGTGTTTTAATAGCCTTTTCAGGATAATTACGGAGATTACTTTTTGATACTACAGCATAATTCCACAAATGGTAGTTTTTTTAAAGATTAGTTGCAATGTAGAATCTGGAGCAACATCAACGAGCTTTTCTTGTCTTTTTTTTTTTTTTCCAAGATAGCGTCCCACTATGTCGCCCTCGGTAGAGTGCCATAGCATCACACAACCTCAAACTCCTGGGCTTAAGAGATTGTCTTGCCTCAGCCTCCCAAGTAGCTGGGACTACAGATGCCTGCCACAACGTCCGGCTATTTTTTGTTGCAGTTGTCATTGTTGTTTAGCTGTCCCAGGCCAGGTTCCAACCCGCCAGCCTTGGTGTATGTGGCTGGTGCCGTAAGCACTGTGCTACTGGCGCTGAGTTGTCTTTTTTTTTTTTATTTCAATATATGTGTATTATTTGGGGGGTGGGGGGGAGTTCATACATTTTGGTTGCATAGTTTGCTTTTGGAAAAATCAGGGAACTTTTCTTACACTGTTACATTAAAATCCCTTTTCTGTCTTTTTCTGTCTTGCACTTCAAATGTATCTTTTACCCAGGCCTGATTTTGTAATGTCATGTCTTGGAAAACGTTATGTCACTGTGTTATGCAGATCTTCCAAATGCTGACACATTTTATTAGACAATGAAAAATAATTCACAATTAATGTTACCATGCTGTTCAGAAAAAAAGTCCTCTAAGTATTGGGAATCTAGCAAGCTTACAGTGGTGGATACAAGTTTGCTAAAATTCTAATTTTCACTTGCAGGCTCAAATTTTGTCATTAGCAATAAATGCTATGAATTGTTTTTCTTGAAGCCATAGGCCCACTTTGCTCATTTTTGTGAAAACATCTGCCAGACACTGAGTCTGAATAACCATAATCTGACTGTCAGTCGTTCTTTAAAGTAAAAGTGGTATTCCATGAAAAAATGGCCAGTGCAATTCTCAGCTAAATTGCATAAGTACTTTCTCCAGGAGAAGTCAGCATAATATAGAATTGGTTTATGTGTAATCCCCATTTTATAACACAACTGGAAAGTAAAGGCTTATATCCAATAAAATCAATCAGTTTTTACTTTTCATCAAAGATATTCTTAAGTGAGCTGGCTTTTTGTTCTTTAGCTGTGAAATACAATACTTATAGCTTGATACCATTGCCTTAATTTTTGGTAAATTGCAGTAATCTTAACCCTATGGTATTAATTCACATGTTAATACAATAAAAAAGTATTATTTATAGTATTAGGAAAATAGTTTTCCTGTGGACTCTCTATGAAAGTCTCAGGGCCTACACAGGGGCCTGTGAACCAAACTTTGAGAACCACTATCTTAATTTATTATCATAGCTTGTGTTACAGATTGCTGGCACTTTTAATTATTACAGGCTCTTAAAAGGCTTTATAGAATAGGAGTTAAAAGAACATGGGCCATGTACTCGCTTAGATCTAGGTTTGAATTCTGATTCCTCAATTTAATAATCATGGAAGTTAACTTAAATCTTTCTGAGCCATTAACATGCTTAATGGTGCCTAGCATCAGAGTGAATGGAGGCTCTTAACTATTTCAACCAACTTACCTCATAACATTATATCCAAGTAAACCCTTGTGGTCCATGTCAGAATAACATTTTGCTTGTGATTCCTTTTTGTACCCCTGTGTGCCATAATCCAAATCACATCACACAAATTGGCGGAGGCTTTCTATCCCCCTTATTAAGAGTCTGTTGAAAGCTTCCTTTTCCCACATACTTCAACCCAGTTACCACAACCTCACTGGTTTCTGACTACATTTCTCTAATCCAGTGTTGTAAGTAGGTTTTGTAACTGTTTTCCCACAGAACTGTAAATTTGACCAGAAAGCAGCTCTATCTAATTCACGCTACTTAGTACCAATAATGAAAATGATCTAAGTTCATTGACATTTGCTGGTATTAACATTAGCTTGATTATTAAAAATGCTAAAAAAATTTTTCCAAACTATTAGAACAAAGTTTGGTCACCTGACATTTTTACCCTAAATTTAATTTATATTAAACTTAATATAATTACATTTTAAATAATGTATTTTTGGCAAACCTGGAATTTTATTACATTTTTACTAAGAAAAGTCAGAATCCTAGGGCTGTGCACGATGACTGCTAGCACTCTGGGGAGACCACGGTGGGTGGATTGCCTGAGCTCACAAGTTCGAGATCAGCCTGAGCCAGAGTGAGACCTCACCTCTAAAATAAAAAATAGCTGGGTGTGGTGGTGGGCGCCTGTAGTCCCAGCTGCCCGAGAGACTGAGGCAAGAGAATCACTTAAGCAAGAGTTTAAGGTTGCTGTGAGCTACGATGCCACAGCATTCTACCAGGGGAACAGAGTGAGACTGTCTAAGAAGAAAAGTCAGAATCCTAAGATAAAGTGGTTTCCTAGTTTGGTGATACATATTTTCTAATATTAGAAAAAGTGAATCATATTCTATCTCAGATTCTGTTCTTCAATGAAAACTTTACATGCTCAGTACTCTTAGTACTTGCTTTAATTATGGTGTGCCTTTGTGGTTCCTTAAAGTAGGTGTTACATAAATTAATTTAGTAGTTGTGTCCTGAAAGACGACTTGTGGTCTCTGATGATTGTATCAAATGGCTGGGTCCTGTTTGTTACCTGTCCCACCTCTGTACACTGGTCCTCTTTAGCCACTTTGATCTGTTACTGGTGCATAAAAGCAAAGTACTTGTTTTAAGATTTTCAAATAACGGTTACATCACTCCTGGTTCTTTAGTAGGTGTGAAACCTAAATGTTTTTCTGGCTGTCCTTAGAATGATGGCTTTAAAGATATAAGGTTTTTTTCAATAATGTTGATATTGAAAGTTAAGTCTGATAACTTTAGGTTGAAAGAGCTGATTTTTATATTATGTAGTTAGGTTTTAGGGAACAGAAACCTAGCTCAAATTACTTTCAGCCTAATAGAGGAATCTGGTTCGCATAACCAGCTAAGTCCAGGGTTATAGGTGGAATTAATTATGATAAGTACTAGTGAAAGTCTAGGAAGGGCTTTGATTGGACAAGGTTTGATTGCAGGCTTATTCCTTAATTAGTCACCTTGGGGATAGAGTAATATGGTTCTGTGATTGGCCAGTACAAATTATCAAGTTGTCATAGTACTTCATTCCTTTTTATGGCAAAACAATACTCTATTGGTTTATCCATTCATCAATTAATGGACATTTGGTTTATTTCCTTGTTTTGGGTATAATGGATAATGCAGCTGTGAATGTTCATGCACAAATTTTTGTGCACCCATGTTTTAAATTCCCCTGCATTTTTTGTAGAGATGAGGAGTGTTGGTACCTTCACTTAAACCACAGGTTTGCTACAAGAATAAGGAGTCTGTTAGAATAAGAAAAAAGGAAGGAAAAAGCCTATTGAAGATAAAATTACAAAGAACCACTATCCAATACAGATGTAAGTGATTGGTTCCTTATTTCACCTTTCAATATTGTGTGGAGATGTTCATTATATCACAGGTGTATCTGTAGAATTGAGTTTATCGCTGACCAGTTGTTTTATCAAACATCTTACAGCGAGTATTTTGTTCATATTTTTTCTTCCTAATGTCTTAAATAATTTTTCCCTTTCGTTTTTCAACTTTAAAGACAAGTCAAACACCCATAATCCAAAAAAACAGAGTGCTCCAGAATCTGAAACTTTTTGAGCACTGGCAATGACTTTGAAGGGAAATGCTCATTGTAGCATGTCAGATTTTGGTTTAGGGATGCTCAGTCTAAGTATAATACAAATATTCTAAAATCTGAAAAATCTGAGACATTTCTGGTCCCACATATTTCAAATAAGAGAAACTCAATCGGTGTTACCTTTAATGATGAAAAGCTTAATCAAGATCAGTAAACAAATGAGAATATGCTCAACATAATTAGTCACTAAGGAAATCTAGATCTAAACCATAATGAGATACCACTTTACACCCACTAGAATGTCAATCTGTAAAAATGACAATAGCAAGTGTTGGTATGTGGAGAAAGCAGAACCATTGTAGATGGCTGAAGGAATTGTAAAATTTTTCAGCTACAAGGACTATAACTTAGCAGTTCTTGAAAAAGTTAAGTAGTTACCATGTGACCCAACAGTTTTACTCCTAGATAAAAATGCAGAGGAATTTAAAACATATGGCTGTGCAAAAATTTGTGCATGAACATTCATAGCTGCATTATCCATAATACCCAAAACAAGGAAACAAACCAAATGTCCATTAATTGATGAATGGATAAACCAACTGTGGTATGTCTATACAATAGAGTATTGTCTTGCCATAAAAAGGAATGAAGTACTATGACACCCCCATCTGTTGTTTCAGTTACCTACTGTCAACTGTAGTAGGAAAGTAGGTGAGTACGGTATAATGTATTTTGAGAAAAGGAAGAAGATCACTTTCTCATGAGTTTTATCTTATTTTTAATTTTTTTATTTTTTTTGAGAGTCTCACTATGTCACTCTGGGTAGATTGTCGGGGCGTCACAGCTCACACAGTAATGTCAACTCTTGGGCTTAAGAGATTCTCTTGTCTCAGCCTCCCAGGTAGCTGGGATTACAGGCACTTGCCACAACACTTGGCTATTGTTGTCAATGTTTTAACAGGCACTGGCCAGCTTTGAACGCACCAGCCCCTGTGCATGGGGCTAGCGCCCTAACCACTGAGCTAAGGCGCTGAGTCGCTTGTGACTTATTATAGTATATTGTTATATTATTGTATTTTATTATTAGTTTCTGTTAACTCTTATTTTGCCTAATTTATAATATATATGTGTAAGAAAAAACATAATACAGTATAGAGTTCAGTATGTGGTTTCAGGGGTCTGTTGGGAGTCTTGGAATATGTCCCTTACAGATAAGGGAGGACTACTGTACTGATAAATGCAACAGTATGGATGAATCCTGAAGATATACTACCTGAAAGAAACCAGTCACAAATAATTCCATTTATATGTGAGAAGATATAGCAAAAGAAAAAACATCCTACTCTTAAGTCACTCAACACAGTATTTCTGGTATCAGATGTGTGGGGTTTTTCCACACACCAAGCAAGCAATCAGTTCTGTAGCAGACACCAATTCTGTCCATTAATTCAATTTAATTTTTACACAATCTACTTGAAGATAATTCAAATCACAGGTTGAGGGCTTGGTGTCTCGCAAGTATGTACCCATGCAGATGTGATCATAGGTTGTGGCCAGCAAATCAAGGGTTCCCACGACCCTTTTCTTGGGTTCAATTTATTTGTTAGAGCAGCTCACAGAACTCAGGGAAAAGCTTTGCTTACATTTACTGGTTTGTTATAAAGGATATCACAGAATCAGGGGTTCCCATGACCCTTGTTTTGGGTTCAATTTATTTGTTAGAGCAACTCACAGAACTCAGGGAAAGGCTTTACTTACATTTACTGGTTTGCTATAAAGGATATCACAGAGGATGCAGATGAACAGCCAGACATGGTATATGGGAAGGGATACAGAATTTCCATGCTCTAGGCACTCCAACCTTCAGGCACCCCCATGTTCAGCTATCTGTAGGCTCTCAGAACCTAGACTTCGGGGGTTTGTGGAAGCTTCATTACATAGGCATGGTTGATTAAATCATTGACCATTGGTGATCATCTTAATTTTCAGCCCCTTTCTCTTACCTGGAGGCTTGGGGGAAGCCCCAACCTTCTAAACGTGCCTTGGTCTTTCTAGTGACCAGCTCTTGTCCTAAAGCTATCTAGGAACCCCTGGCACCAGTGATTCATTAGCATACTAATGAGACACTCCCAATCACTCCATAAATTTCAAGGATCTTAGGAGGTCTATCTATGTCTAGAGATGGTCTGAAGTCCAAGTATTTCACAATGTGAAATGTCCATTATAGGCAAATGCATACAGAAAGAGAGGAAATTAGTAGTTGCCAGGGATTGGGACAAATGGGAAATGACTGCTAATGGGTATGGGACTGCTTTTTGTAGTAATGAAAATCATCTGGGGTTAAGTTGTGATCAGCACATAACTTTGTGAATTGTACTAAAAGGTACTGAACTGTATACTTGAAATGGATGAATGGTATGGTATGTAAACTATATCTCAATAAAGCTATAAATGTTAAAAACAGCAATAAAAAGCAGGAGCAGTGGCTCACGCCTATAATCCTAGCACTCTGGGAGGCTGAGGTGGGTGGATTGTCTGAGCTCAAGAGTTAGAGCAGCCTGAGCAAGAGCGAGACCCTGTCTCTAAAAAACTAGCTGGGTGTTGGGCAGCACTGTGGCTCAAAGGAGTAGGGCACCAACCCCATATCCCGGAGATGGTGGGTTCAAACCCAGCCTCAGACAAAAACTGAAAAAGAAAAAGAAAAAAAAAAAAAAGAAAGAAAAAACTATCTGGGTGTTGTGGTGGGCTCCTGTAGTCCCAGCTACTTGGGAGGCTGAGGCAAGAGGATCAACTTGAGCCCAGGAGTTTGAGGTTGTTACGTGAGCTATGACACCACAGCACTCTACCAGGGTGACAAAGTAAGACTCTGTCTGGCAGAGAAAACTTAAAAAGACATGAGTGGGGGCTCTGACTGCTTTCCACTGCTGAGGGCGTCACAGTTAAACTCCAAGCCGCTCTTTTCCACTGATTTCCCTTTCTGCCTTCTCTCTGTTAAATTCATTGGCTCAGCAAATATTTATTCAGCATCTGTCTGTGGTAAGCAGTGAGGATAGAGCAATGAATAGCACAGGCTAAGTTCCTATTATCATGTAGTTTACATTCTAGCAAGTGAACATCTCTCAGATCCCTGGCCTTAAGCTGACTCTGGAGATGTTCAACCACCGTGAACTAGGGTCATAGTAGATTTTTTATTTTTCTTTCCTAAGCTTAGATTTGTAATAAATAATATACATTAAGTTTGGAGAAAAGTTGGAAATCCCAAATGTTTTGTGTCTGATAACTCTTCCCTTGAGATTTGTGGTAAACTTAATTTTTAGAATGAAAAGACCTAGGATTACATCTCATTAGCTATTGACCTAAATTAGGAAAGTTTAATCATTTTTTTCCAAAAATTTTTTTTCGCCCTCATTTCTTGCATCTATAAAATTAAAATTCTACATTAGTGGGTACTTGTTTTGAATTAAGATTTTGAGAATGCTAGGGGCTGACCACAGTGGCTCACACGTATAATCCATTAGGGAGGCCAAGGCAGGAGGATCAGGCCAGGAGTTTGAAACCAGCCTGGATAACACAGCAAGACTCTAGCTATACAAAATATTAAAAAAAAAAAAAAAAAAAACATAGTAGCATATGCCTGTAGTCCCAGCTACTTGGAAGACTGAGATGGAAGGATTGCTTGACCTTAGCATTTGGGGCTTCAGGGAGCTATGATCTCACCATTGCACTCTGGCCTGGGTGACAGAGTAAGACCCTCTCTCTGAATGAATGCAAGGAACACATCCTTATTCAGACTACATTAAGTAGGACAAAATGTTAGGAAAATTAAAGGTCCAGTTCTCACATATCCAAGGTACTTCCTAGGATTGTCTTGGTGATGGGAATTCATGGACCTTTGCAGTACTGCCCTGCCAATCGCTCATCAGCTATACGTTTTCTTTTCTTTTTTGTAGAGACAGAGTCTCACTGTACCACCCTCGGGTAGAGTGCCCTGGCGTCACACGGCTCACAGCAACCTCTAACTCTTCGGCTTACGTGATTCTCTTGCCTCAGCCTCCCGAGCAGCTGGGACTACAGGCACCCGCCACAACGCCCGGCTATTTTTTTTTTTGTTGTTGTTGCAGTTTGGCCGGGGCTGGGTTTGAACCCACCACCCTCAGCATATGGGGCCGGCGCCCTACTCACTGAGCCACAGGCGCCGCCCTATACGTTTTATTTTCCTATTACTAATTCTTAGTCTTCCCCCCGCCCCTTTGGTCTTAGTCTTTATGTGCTAAATTACAAGAGAGAATGTGGCTAAGCTTAATAAGCTTTGCCCAGGCTGAAGCAAATGGTTTTTACTGGTGACCTGCTTATGGATTGGTTTTTCCTGAGACAGGTGCTTTCCTCCTAACTCCCACCTCCAGTCTGCTGTGATTTGGGGAACATGGGAGTATCCCATGATAAAGACCATCTTTTGATAATTTCACTTCCATTCTTTTAATGTTAACTTTCTACTCTTATAATCTAGGGCAAATTATTGTCTCATCTCCAAAGTAATTGCCTTTTTTCTGCTGTTGCTCCTAATAATCAGTGTGGTTTTTTTCGAAAAACAAAGCAAACCAAATCATGCTTCTTCTGTACTCCAGCAGCTTCCCACCACATGTAGCTTTCACACTCCTTACTGAGACCTTCCAGATCTTGCCAGATTTACTTTCTATCTATTGCTATCTCTCACTTCAGTATCTACCTTAGTTACTGTATTCTCTTTCATCATCTTTTAATTGGAACACTCTTAACCCATCAGTGGCCCTCCAGGCCCTTCACACATGCTGATCTCAGAATGCCTTCTTTAGGCCTCTTATCTCTGTTACCTTCCCTTCACCTGCATGGTTATTTGAGAATCAGCCTTTGAATCTCAGCTTCAATGTCATTTAGTCCCAGAGGCCATCCCTGAACAATTTAATTGTTCAACAGCAATTCCTGTTGTTTTCTTTAAGATCACTGATAATAATTTATGTATTTACTCAATGTTAGGTTTTCCCATCAGGTATAAGCTCCTTGAATATTAAGGACCTTGTCTGTTTTGTACACCACTATATTCTTAATTCTCATCATAGGCCTGGCATATAGTCAGCAATTAAGTAAAATTTGAGAGAACTAAATGAAATTAAAAAAAAAATAGGAACTGTAGCATATTCTGTTTATAATTGGTAACTAAATCAGAATTTTGAAGTTAGGGTTATTTTTTCTCTTGATTGTTAGAAGTAGTCTATGGTAATTTTTTAGAAAAACAGGAAAATAAAATCTTTAATATTCTCACTATTTTTTAGAATATGTCCTTTTTCTTGTTTACATTTTTTTCAAACATGTTTCAATTTAAATTCGGTTCTCTTGAGAATAACTCATATTAGAATACAGCAAAGTTTTCAACCTTGACAATGTTGACCTTTGGGGCCAGGTAGGTTTTTGGAGGTGGGGACTGTCCTGTGCAGTGTAGGATGTTTGGCAGTGTCCGTGGCTTCCACGTACTAGAGGTCAGTAGCACATTCCCCACTCATCCCCTGTTGTGACAGCTAGAATAGTCTCCAGAAATTGCCAAATGTCCCCTGAGTGGCAGAATCATCCCAGACGAGAACTACTAAAATACAGTTACTTCAGTAAACTTCCCAGACCATGATTGCTATTTTCACTTTTTGATTCACAAACCTTAAGCAATTTTCTATTATCTCTACAGGGTGTTCAGCCTTTCTTTTAATAAGCTGGGCATTTCAGGCTTTCAGTTCAGTTAGATATTTGAGTGTTTGCTGCATAAATGCTAGTGAAGATAAACATGAAATTACTTGATCAAATTCTTTTAAATTTATAACTCCCTCATCCATATAAACTTCATCTGTGATTTTTTTTTTTGAGACAGTGTCTCACTATGTCGCCCTCAGTAAATTGCTGTGGCATCACAGCTCACAACAACCTCAAACTCTTAGGCTTAAGCGATTCTCTTGCTTCAGCCTCCCAAGTTGCTGGGACTACAGGCGCCCACCACAACGCCCGGTTATGTTGTCATTGTTGTTTGGCAGGCCTGAGCCAGGTTCGAACCTGTCAGCTCCGTTGTATGTGGCCGGTGCCCTAGCCACTGAGCTACAGACGCCGAGCCCATCTGTGACTCCTTTTCCACTTCAGGCAAGTGAACCCATCTCACGTGTAACATTCAGTTCTGCTTTTTGTTTTAGTCATTGCTTTTGCCTTCCTGGAAACACCTAGTCCTCCCTTTACCTTGCCATTTCTTTTCAAATCCAGCACTATGGGAGGTAAAGTGAGAGGATCACCTGAGGCCAGGAGTCAGAGAACAGCGATAGCAAGACCTCGTATCTACAGAGTATTTTTGAAAACTAGCTATATGTGGTGGTACACTCTCTAGTCCAGGTACCTGGGAGGCTGAGGTGGGAGTACGGCTTGAACCCAGGAATTAAGAGTGCAGTGACCTATGATTAGGCCACTGCACTCCAGAGTGAGACCCTATCTCGGAAAAAAAGAAATAGAAAATAGTCCTAAAATTCATGAGGTGCACCACAAAGGACTCTGATGAATAGACAAAATAAATCTTAAGAAAGAACAAGACTGGAGGAACAGCATGGGGATAGGCAGGAACACTCAAACAGGAACCATGGTGGTGCAAAGGGGGCTGACGGGCACATCGTCAGGATGGAGGTGGACACCAGAGCTGCAGTGCACCTGCGCCTGCCGGAGGGTAAGAAGCTGGAAAAGGAAGGAAGGCTTCAGGAAGTTATTGAAACCCTCTGGTCTTCGGAAAAATAGACCCGAACTGCTTCTGATATGCTGTCTACATCCCGAATCTTAGTTGGCAGTAGTAAAGACATGCTGTGAGGCTATAAAATGGAATTTACTTTTTGAAAATATTATGTTTTTGTCAAAAAGGCAGAGTCGATTAAAACATGCTGTTGCAAAAATGGTTCAAAAATGCTGTACTTTATGTTGAGGAAATCATAGACCTTTTTTTTTTTTTTTTTTGTAGAGACAGAGTTTCACTTTATTGCCCTGGGTAGAGTGCTGTGGCGTCACACAGCTCACAGCAACCTCCAACTCCTGGGCTTAGGTGATTCTCCTGCCTCAGCCTCCCGAGTAGCTGGGACTACAGGCGCCTGCCACAATGCCCGGCTTTTTTTTTGTTGTTGCAGTTTGGCCAGGGCTGGGTTTGAACCCGCCACCCTCGGTATATGGGGCCGGCGCCCTGCTCACTGAGCCACAGGCGCCGCCCAATCATAGAGCTTTTAATCAAACTTTTATTAATTGATACTTTATGAATGGTTACAGAAGGAAAGATTTATGTTGAAGTCAAGTGTGCTTGACAGACTAAAACATGAGCAAATGTATAAGAGCGAAATGGTTATATGAAAGAGACAACCTCCGTATTTCAAGAGTTACAGGTAGAAACCTGTGGGTCGGTTAAAAAGAGTGGATGGAGTTTATTTTGGAGCACATAAGGCCCTGCCTACCTGTGAAAGATTATATTTGGACACAAATCATCTGCAAGAAAATTAACACCAAGTTTTTCCAGGAAGAAAACAGAGAAATTAAAGTTGAAATACTACAATTTAATGATTCAGTTGGATTAACATGAGGAATCCTATCTATTTGCAAGCACCACAGAGCAATATATGATACTCCCTGTATACAGGGTCTGAAGAGTGTTGGACTTTATGTTATTCTGGCTCCTTTTGACAACCAGATTTGGTTCACTGAATAAGTGGTAACAGGAAGTTGGAAGAAATTTGCAAATACAACAATCTCTTAAAGCTTTCTGTCACAATGGCGATGGTACATTGGTGCACACATGTTAAGGACAGAGGGATGGAATTAAGAAACGTTTCCCTTGAGAGTCCTACAAGTGGTGTTTTTGATTCTACAGAGGAAGGTAAAAAAAAAAGGTAAACTTGAAAAACAGCATTGTTGAATGTATATAGAATAATGACCAAGTATTATACGTACATAACATTTAGAAGAATGGCACAACTTTTAGATTTACCTGTTAATTGAGTCAGAAGCTTTTCTTTCCAATCTAGTAGTTAACAAGAACATCTTTGTTAAAGCATACAGATTGGGCAGGAAGTATAAACTTACAGAAACACAAGGATCCAAGTAATTTATTAAATGACTAGTCTCAGAAACTGAACTCATTGATGTTGCTAGTTAACAAAACTACCCACCCCAAAGCTAGATATGAGATAATACGTAATCTACAGTAAGGGTCTTAATGGTTTTAGAAAATAATTAAAATTAGAAGTCATTAAAAAGATTTTTAAAAAGACTGGTATATATGTTGGGTTTTGTTCCCCTAATCTCAGCCCCTTTATCCAAAATTTTATAATAGTAAATGTATTTGAGGCCTCTTTTAACCTTTCAATTTTCTGATTTCATTGTTAACTTTGCATTTGCAATTGGTGCAAATATATAACAAATTTTTATTGTATGAATATGCAAAAAATCATGTCATAATTTACCCAAATGTGTTTTTCTATCGTTTGAAACATTTTTAACTACTATTTGTTTTTATTCAGCTAACAAACATAACTTAAAAACAGCAGCATATGCACATTCACTTTCTAAAGTTACTTCTGTTTCTAAACATTTCATGGGGTACTGATTTGACAGGTTTTTTTTATTTATTTATTTTCATTGAGACAAAGTCTTACTTTGTGGCCCTTGGTAGAGTTTCGTGACATCATAGCTCACAGCAACCTCCAACTCTTAGGCTTAAGTGATTCTCTTGCCTCAGTCTCCCAAGTAGCTGGGACTACAGGTGCCCACCTCAATGCCTGGCTTTTTTGGGTAAAAATGGAGTCTCTCTCTGGCTCTGGCTCAGGCTGGTCTTGAACCTCTGAGCTCAGGGCAATCCACCTGCCTCGGGCTCCTAGAATGCTAGTATTATAGGCATGAGCCACCATGTCCAGCTTTGACAGATGTTTTTTTTTTAAATAAAATAAACTCTGTCATAAAGCTATCAGTCATTTAGTAGAATTAAAAAGCAGCACAGAACATACCCCCCAAAAAGAACAAGGCTCTCCAGCCTTATACGTCATAACTGCAAAATACATTACAAAGCAGGCTCGTCACCTGTGGCTCAAGCGGCTAAGGCGCCAGCCACATACACCTGAGCTGGCGGGTTCGAATCCAGCTGGGGCCCGCCAAACAACAATGACGGCTGCAACCAGAAAATAGCCGGGCATTGTGGCAGGCGCCTGTAGTCCCAGCTACTTGGGAGGCAGAGGCAGGAGAATCGCTTGAGCCCAGAAGTTGGAGGTTGCTGTGATGCCATGGCACTCTACCCAGGGCGACAGCTTGAGGCTCTGTCTCAAAAAAATTACCAAGCTTCTGTAATCAAATCAGCATGGTACTGGCATAAAGACAGATGATACAGATCAGCAGTGAAGAACAGAAAGCTCAAAGTAAATTACTGCATATGTGGGCAAATTGATCTTTGACAAAGATGCCAAGACTACAGGTTGGAGAAAGGATAGTGTACTTTCTTTCACAAACAATCCTAGGAAAACTAGGTATTCATGTGCAAAAGAACAAAATTGGACCCTTCCAAAAATTAACTCAGAATGGATAAAAGATTTAAACATAAGATGTGTGATTATAAAACTGGAGGGAAACAGGGAAAGTTTCATAAACTTGGTCTTGGCAATGATTTCTTAGATATGACACTAAAAGCATGCTATAACAGAAAAGTGGGACTATACCAAGTGTATGGTGCCCCACGATCATACTAATGTACACAGCTATGGTTTAATAAAAATAAATAAATATAAAAAAAAAGAAAAACAAAGAAAAGCTATGCCGCAAAGGAAGCAATCAACAGTGAAAAGCAGCCTTTTTCACTGGAATGAGAGAAAATATTTACAAATGATCTATGTGATAAGGGGTTAATATCTGGAAGATATAAAGAACTAAAACTCAACAAAAAAATCTAACAGCTCTTTAAAATGGGTAAAGGAAGCCAGCCATGGTGGCTCACACCTGTAATCCTAGTGCTGTAAGGCAGGTGGATGGCCTGAGCTCAGGAATTGGGAGACCAGCCTGAGCAAGTGTGAGACACGGTCTTCAAAAATAGCCAGGCATAGTCCTGTAGTCCCAGATACTTGGGAGGCTGAGACAAGAGGATAGCTTGGGAGGCTGAGTCAAGAGGATAGCTTAAGCACAAGAATTTGAGGTTGCTGTGAGTTATGAAATCACAGCACTCTACTGAGGGTGACAAAGTAAAACTCTGTCTCTAAATAAATAAATAGGGCAAAGGACTTGACCAGATGTTTCTCTGAGGAGGATATACAAACAGCCAGAAACACACCATCAGTAGTTATTACTGATGCAGATCAAAACCACAATTAGATCTACCTCCCATCCATTAGATTGACTACTTACTATAAAAACAAGAAAAACAAAAGGTAGCAAATGACAATGAAGATGTAGAGAATTTGGAACCCTTGTGCCCTGTTGGAGATAATGAAATAGTGCAGCTGCTATGAAAAACAATATAGTAGTTCCTCAAAAAGTTAAAAATAGAATTATCATGTGATCCAGCAATTGCAATACTAGATATATACCTAAATGAATTGAAAGTGGGAATGAGGGGCGGCGCCTGTGACTCAATGGGTAGGGCGCCAGCCCCATATACTGAGAGTGGTGGGTTCAAACCCAGCCCCGGCCAACTAAAACAGCAGTGACAATGCAACAAAAATAGCTGGGCGTTGTGGCAGCGCCTGTAGTCCCAGCTACTTGGGAGGCTGAGGCAAGAGAATCGCCTAAGCCCAAGAGTTGGAGGTTGCTGTGAGCTGTGACGCCATGGAGCTCTACCCAGGGTGACAAAGTGAGACTCTGTCTCAAAAAAAAAAAAAAGTGGGAATGAAATATTTGTACACACCTTTTTTTTTTTTTTTTTTTTTTTTTTTGCAGTTTTTGGCCAGGGCTGGGTTTGAACCTGCCACCTCCAGCATGTGGGGCCGGCACCCTACCCCTTTGAGCCACGGTGCCACCCTGTACACACATGTTATAGCAGCTTTGTGCACGATATCCAAAAGATGGATACATAAGGTCTTTTGACAGATGAATGGATAAACAAAATGTGCATGTACACACAAGGAATATTACATAGACTTAGGAAATTCTTTTCTTTTCTTTTTTTTTTTTTTTTTAGAAATAGAGTCTCACTTTATCCCTCAGTAGAGTGCTGTGGTGTCACAGCTCACAACAACCTCCAACTCCTGGGCTTAGGTGATTCTCTTGTCTCAGCCCCCTGAGTAGCTGGGACTATAAGCGCCTGCCACAACACTGGCTACTTTTTGTTGCACTTTGGCCGGGGCTGGGTTCGAACCTGCCACCCTCAGTATATGGGGCTGGTGCCCTACCCACTGAGCCACAGGCACTGCCCAGGAAATTCTGATACTTGTTATGAGCCTGAAGCATTATGCTAAGTGAAAAGACCAAGTACTCCATCATTACACTTTTATAAGATATCTAGAATGGTCAAATGGATAGATACAGAAAACAGAATGATTGTTTCCAGGGGCTGGGAGAAGGGGATTTGTTTAATGGGTATAAAGTTTCAGTTTGGCAAGGTGAAACAAGTTTTGGGAGATTGGATGCACAACAGTGTGAACGTTCTTAATATTACTGGATTGTACAGTTAAAACAGTTAAGATGGTAAAGTTTACATTATTTTTTTTCTTACTACTATTTTTTTAAATTTTAAAATAGGATAATTGTTATATATATTTTACTATTAGCAAAACACCAAATGCTGGTGAGGATGTGGAGCAATAGAAATTCTCACCCACTTTGGAAGACAGTTTGGCAGTTTCTTAAAAACCCAAAATAGGCTACAGTGGTTTATGCCTGTAATCCCAATGCTTTAGGTGTCCTCAATGGGAGGATTACTTGAAGCTAGGAGTTCAAGAACAGCCTGGCAACATAGTGAGAACCCCCTCCCCCAACTCTATAAGGAAATTAAAAAGTTAGCCAGGCATGGTGTGGTGTATGCCTGTAGTACTGTAGGAGGCCAAGGTGGCAGCATTGCTTGAGCCTAGGAGTTTGCGGTTATGGTGAGCTATGATCATGCCACTGTACTGTACCCTGGTGACAGTGAGACCCTATCTCAAAGAACAAAAACAATAAATTGGAACTTAACTATTTTATCCCTAGCATTCGTACTCATTGGTAATTACCCAAATGAGTTGAAAACTTACATCCACACAGAGCAGCTTTAATTATAATTGCCCAAACTTGAAATCAACCTATCCTTCAGTAGGTGAGTGGGTACACTGTGGTACATCCAGGCAATAGCATATTACTCTGTGCTAAGAAGAAATGAGCTCTCAAGTCATGAGAAGACATGGAAGAACCTTAAACCATTGACTGACACAGTAGAAGAAAGAATTTCTCCCTTGGCACAATGTTTTATTACGAAAATAAAATGAAAACTTTGAAAACAAAATGAGCCTAGAATGCACATCAATAAAAAAGTAATATGAAGCTTAAAATTAGTAACGTAAGAAGTAATGTGGAAACTTGAAAAATAGTTCATAAGGGTAAAGTGCTTTTCTTAACTTGTCAGACTTAAGTGTAATTTTAAGTCAAACATAAATAGGAAAAAATGAGATCTGTTGAGTTCTGTTTATCTAATCCACATTTTTAGAATTAAATTTTCAATATTAATCATAACAATATGAATATCAACAAGTAAGATTTTCATGAACCAACTGCATGCAGGGTTTTTGCCTGGGAGACAACCCATCACATAACATGTAAGGTCAAGAGATGTGAGTTTATATGCTTCCTGATATCCTGGGTTTAAAACTAGCATGAGGCCAATATCTTCCAGTGTTTTTCCTATGCTTTCTTGGAGGATTTTTATTGTTTCATGCCTTAAATTTAAGTCCTTTATCCATCTTGAATCAATTTTTGTGAGTGGGGAAAGGTGTGGGTCCAGTTTCAGTCTTTTACATGTAGACATCCAGTTCTCCCAACACCGTTTATTGAATAGGGAGTCTTTCCCCCAAGGTATGTTCTTGTTTGGTTTATCAAAGATTAGGTGGTTGTAAAATGTTAGTTTCATTTCTTGGTTTTCAATTCGATTCCAAGTGTCTATGTCTCTGTTTTTGTGCCACTACCATGCTGTCTTGAGCACTATGGCTTTGTAGTACAGACTAAAATCTGGTATGCTGATGCCCCCAGCTTTATTTTTGTTACAGAGAACTGCCTTAGCTATACGGGGTTTTTTCCGGTTCCATACAAAATGCAGAATCATTTTTTCCAAATCTTGAAAGTACGATGTTGGTATTTTGATAGGAATGGCATTGAATAGGTAGATTGCTTTGGGAAGTATAGACATTTTAACAATGTTGATTCTTCCCATCCATGAGCATGGTATGTTCTTCCATTTGTTAATATCCTCTGCTATTTGCTTTCTGAGGATTTCATAGTTTTCTTTATAGAGGTCCTTCACCTCCTTCGTTAGGTATATTCCTAGGTATTTCATTTTCTTTGAAACTATGGTGAAGGGAGTTGTGTCCTTAATTAGCTTCTCATCTTGACTGTTATTGGTGTACACAAAGGCTACTGACTTGTGGACGTTGATTTTATATCCTGAAACATTGCTGTATTTTTTGATGACTTCTAGGAGTATTGTGGTTGAGTCTTTGGGGTTCTTTAAGTATAAGATCATGTCGTCAGCAAAGAGGGAGAGTTTGACCTCCTCTGGAAGATATTGGCCTGGGGAAAGACTTCATGAAGAAGACTGCGATGGCAATTGCAACAACAACAAAAATAAACAAATGGGACTTCATTAAACTGAAAAGCTTCTGTACAGCTAAGGAGACAATAACCAAAGCAAAGAGACAACCTACACAATGGGAAAGGATATTTGCATATTTTCAATCAGACAAAAGCTTGATAACTAGGATCTCTAGAGAACTCAAATTAATCCACATGAAAAAAGCCAACAATCCCTTATATCAATGGGCAAGAGACATGAATAGAACTTTCTCTAAAGACGACAGACGAATGGCTAACAAACACATGAAAAAATGTTCATCATCTCTATATATTAGAGACATGCAAATCAAAACAACCCTGAGATATCATCTAACCCCAGTGAGAATTGCCCACATCACAAAATCTCAAAACTGCAAATGCTGGCGTGGATGTGGAGAGAAGGGAACACTTTTACACTGCTGGTGGGACTGCAAACTAGTACAACCTTTCTGGAAGGAAGTATGGAGAAACCTCAAAGCACTCAATCTAGACCTCCCATTTGATCCTGCAATCCCATTACTGGGCATCTACCCAGAAGGAAAAAAATCCTTTTATCATAAGGACACTTGTACTAGACTGTTTATTGCAGCTCAATTTACAATCGCCAAAATGTGGAAACAGCCTAAATGCCCACCAACCCAGGAATGGATTAACAAGCTGTGGTATATGTATACCATGGAATACTATTCAGCCATTAAAAAAAATGGAGACTTTACATCCTTCGTATTAACCTGGATGGACGTCGAAGACATTATTCTTAGTAAAGCATCACAAGAATGGAGAAGCATGAATCCTATGTACTCAATTTTGATATGAGGACAATTAATGACAATTATGGTTATGGGGGGGGGACAGAAAGAGGGAAGGAGGGAAGTGGGTGGGGCCTTGGTGTGTGTCACACTTTATGGGGGCAAGACATGATTGCAAGAGGGACTTTACCTAACAATTGCAATCAGTGTAACCTGGCTTATTGTACCCTCAATGAATCCCCAACAATAAAAAAAAAAAAAAAATTAAATAAATAAATAAATAAAAATAAAATTACAAAAGAAAAAAAAAACTAGCATGAGTTAAATACAACTCATGTGGCAGTTAATGTGTTAAATTTATATTGCTGAGTGAAAGAAGCCAATCTGAAAAGGTTGCATACTGTATAATTCCAATATAATATTCTTTAAAAGGCAAAACAATGGAGATAAGAAGATCAGTGGTTTATAGGGCAGTGAAAATATTGTTTGATATTATAATGGTGGATGTATGTCCTTATACATTTGTCAAAACCCACAGAATGTACACCACCAAAAGTGAAAACCCTGATGGCCGTTGGGTGATGATAATGTGTCAGTGCAGGTTCATCAACTGTAACAAATGTACCAGGATGTTAGTAGAGAAAGGTTTTGTATGTGTGGAGGCAGAAAGTATAGATGAGTATATGTTTTACTATACTATGAACCAGAAACTGTTCTGAAGAAGTATTTTTTTTCTTAAGAATATGTATGGCATGCTACAATTCATGTAAAACATGTTAAGGATATATGTGTAAAACTATTGTAGATATGCTGACAGGCACTAAAAAGACCAAAACATTCATGAGAATTAAACTATTCAAATTCAGGAAAATCATTGCTTTGAGGCAGAAAAAGGACAAGGGGACTGGAAGGTTTCATATGCAGTGAGATTTTTAGAAGTATTTATAACACTTTAAAATGTTTGTTTCATTTAAAAATAAGACAAATAAGATAATATTTATTATACATGGGTATTATGAGTTTTGATTTTTTAATATTTGACATTTTTTAATATTTGACGTTTTTTAAGTTCATCTTACAGAAGTGATTAAGTTGAGAATGCATATGTTAAAACTTAGTCTACTCCATTGACTGCAATGGGAGAGGGGGGAACCCTTATTAAATTTACACAAATTTAGTCAAAGGCTCACCCTAGAAATGACACAACCTCATCAGAAACGGGACTCTGCTCTCAGTGTGGCATAAGAGACCAAGAAAAGGCTGGAAAATGGATTTTGTTTTCATTTGGAGAAATTTTAATGTTTTTTATTATTTTTTATTTTATTTTATTTTTTTTGAGACAGAGTATCAAGCTATCATCCTGGATAGAGTGTCATGGGGTCATAGCTGACAGCAACTTGCAACTTGCGCTCAAGTGATCCTCTTGCCTCAGTTTTTCTATTTTTAGTAGAGACCAGGTCTCACTTTTGCTCAGTCTGGTCTCAAACTCATGAGCCCAAGCAATCCACCTGCGTTGGCCTTCCAGAGTGCTAGGATTACAGCCATGAGCCACCTCAGCTGGCCATAATGTTTTGTAAATCTCAGAGCTCAGGTTTGTTTTTTTGTTTTGTTTTATTTTTGTAACTAGGTGCACTACTACAGCAAGTCTTGAGTGATATTTTAAGCTTACTATGTCTAGGGATCGGAATATATGGTGACAGAAACAGCAGAATTCATAGGGAGGGAAATGTTGGAACCTTGATTCTCTGATGAGGATTAGCAATATTAAACTACTTTATAAAGTAAATATATATTTAGTAATCCAGTGGTTCCCAGTCCTAATCTTATTTGACCTGTCACCAGCATTTGACATAGTTAATGACATCACAGCTCACAGCAACCTCCAGCTACTGGGCTTAGGTGATTTCTCTTGCCTCAGCCTCACAAGTAGCTGTGACTACAAACTCCTGCCACACGTGCAGCCATTTTTTTTTGTTGGAGTTTGGCCGGGGCCAGGCTCGAACCTGCCAAAACTGGCAGGGGCTAGCGCCCTACTCACTGAGCCACAGGCACCGCCCGTAGTCAGCATCGTAAACTTAGCATGTTCAAAAGTGATACTACCCTTAAAACCTGCTGATTACTTTGTCTGCTCCATCTCCGTGACATTTCTATCCTTCAGTTGCTTGATCCAAAGACCTTGAAGTCATTACTGTCTCTTCTGTTTCAGTCTGTCCAGTCCATTAGCAAATTTCATAGATTCAGCCTTCAAGGTAAATCCAGATTTGACATTTCATAATTCTCTGCACTACTCTGATCCAAGCTATTATCTCTTGCCTGGATCGCTGCAGTTATGGTATACTCCCAGCACAGGAGCTGGAATGATTCTGTATTTTAGGTTAGAACTTTGTCTCTCCTTTGCTCAAAATCCTCCAGTGACCTTCTGTCTCTCTTAGAGTAAATGTCAAAATCTTTCCAGTGGCTGGCCATCCATTTCCTACTCCTCTTACTCATTGCACATTTCTCTAGACCAGTCGTTCTCAACCTACCTAATGCCACGCTCCTTTAATACAGTTCCTCATGTTGTGGTAACCCCGAACCATAAAATTATTTTCGTTGTTACTTCATAACTGTAATTTTGCTACTATTATGAATTGTAATATAAATATCTGATATGCAGGATGGTCTTAGGTGACCCCTGTGAAAGGCTCGTTCAACCCCCAAAGGGGTCACGACCCACGGGTTGAGAACCACTGCTTTAGACGAACCTTACGTGTTCTTTCATGTTTGATTCTTTTTTACTTGTTAATCCCTCTACCTTGTATATTTTCTGCCAGTTACCTGCGTGGTTCGTTCACTCACCTTCCTAAGGCCTTTACTTTAAAATATCCCCCTTCCTGGCTTTATATTTTCCTAGTAACTTAATCACTGCTCTACTATGTATAAAATTTAACTGCCATGAAGACAGGGATTTTTGTTGTTTTGTTTCCTGCTATCTCCTTAACACTGGGGACAGTTTTTGGCGTATAGTAGGAGGTTAGTAAAAATTTGGTGAATGAATGGCTTTCTGTGTAGATAGACGTAAAAATCTGTTTAGTATATGAGTATAATTTTAAATAGTCCTTTAGGAAAGTAATTGAATGTTTGACTTTTAATAGAGTTTTTTTATTGTTGAAGATGAAATAATTGAACCTAAGTTCACAAAGAAAAATCAGAGGACTATTTTGAAGGTGAATACTGAGGGAAGAAAGTGAGGGAAAAGTAATGTGGTGTAGTATAACATTGGGCTGAGTCCAGGATATCTGAGTCTTGGTATTCTTGAGGAAGTCACTGGGCCATAGTTCCTTTCTCTGTAAAATGAAATGATTCAAATGATTTCTGTTTTTTTCAGTTACAAAATCCTGTATGCTGTTTGTTTAAACTTTTTCTGTAAGAAAACCATGAATTTTTGAAATTATTATGTTCTTACAGAATGAAAGCATTCTTCCTTTTTTTTTTTTTCTTGAGATAGACTCTCAAAGCTGTCATTCTGGGTAGAGTGCCATGGCAACATCATCGCTCACAGCAACCTCCAACTCTTGGGCTCAAGTGATCCCCTTGCCTCAATTTTTCTATTTTTAGTAGTGATAGAGTCTCACTCTTTTTTTTTTTTTTTTGAGACAGAGCCTCAAGCTGTCGCCCTGGGTAGAGTGCTGTGACATCACAGCTCACAGCAACCTCCAACTCCTGGGCTCAAGCAATTCTCCTGCCTTCGCCTCCCAAGTAATTGGGACTACAGGCGCCTGCCACAACACCCGGCTATTTATTGGTTGCAGCCCTCATTGTTGTTTGGCGGGCCTGGGGCTGGATTTGAACCTGCCAGCTCAGGTGTACGTGGCTAGCGTGGCTGGCATCTTAGCCGCTTGAGCCATAGGTGCCGAGCCCCCCCCCTTTTTTTCTTTTAGAGATAAGAGTCTCACTTTATCACCCTTGGTAGAGTGCTGTGGCTTCACAGCTCACAGCAACCTCCAACTCCTGGGCTTAGGTGATTTCTCTTGCTTCAGCCTCCCAAGTAGCTGGGACTACAGGTGCCTGCCACAACACCCAGCTATTTTGTTTTGGTGCAGTTTGGCCAGGACCGAGTTCAAACCTGCCACCCTTGGTATATGGGGCCGGCACCTTACCCACTCAGGGCTGAGCGTCGCCCTGGAGTCTCTCTTGCTCAGGCTGGTCTTGAACTTGTGAGCTCAAGCAGTCCACCTGCCTCAGCCTCCAGTGTGCTAGGATTACGACATGAGCCACCATGCCCAGCCTGAAATCATTCTTTTAATCTTTGTTGTTTTTCATATTTCATTTTAATTTGATATTGTTTTATAAATGAAAAAAATGTAGTTTTCACTTGAGAACACACAAAATCAGCAGAGAAGGGCGGCACCTGTGGCTCAAGGAGTAGGGCGCTGGCCCCATATACCAGAGGAGGTGGGTTGAAAACCCGGCCCTGGCCAAAAAACTCCAAAAAGTAAAAAAAGATCAGCAGAGAAATCAGACTGGTCCAAGCAGTTTTATAAAACCTGGGTTCTATCAACTTAATTTGGTTGTATCTCATTTCATCTCCTCAGTAATTTGTCCCAGTGTCTTTTCCCATGAGTTGAGTTTTCTTTAACCCTTTATTCAGACAGTTCCTGAAGTTTTATTTCTTCTGTTAAGGACCCAGTTTGAAGGGAAGTGACCATTCTTACCAGCATTTGATCAATCCCTTTGTATCCGTTCATTCTAGCATACCTTCCCTTGTGCTCATATAAAACTTAAATACACCTTTCTTCAGTGTAATTGGTTTCTTTATATGTTGTCCTCAGTCACTTTTCTGTGATTCTGAAAGTTTATCTTGCAGCATTTACCAGTCCTGAGAGCTTATGTATTATTTTCCAAACCTATGGTCACGTCTAACCTTTTTTTCCTTTCCTGTCAAATCTCATCTTTTTGCCAGCATGCTGCTCACATGCATGCACATGCACACACAGTTCATTTGGAAACTACTTCTGCTACCAAAATGATCTGTTGAAAGGTCAGTGATTTCTATATCTTCTTGGCATTGCAGCATAATTTAAGGCAAGAAAAGCAGGATATGAAAATACTAAGCAGCTATACCAGAGTCACAAAATAGCTCTTTATTGTCTACAATTTTGAGCTATGACTTTTTTATGATTCTTGGCATAGAAACTACTTTACCTTGCATGATAACCTATACAAATGACAATTAAATATTTTTAACATTGTCTTTTGAATTTGATAAAATTGATACAATTTTTGAGGCATAAACTTAAGAGATCTATTGAATTTTCTTTACAAAAGAGGGAATTAGTGCCCATAAAAGTGGTAACTTGCCTGAGATTTTAATAATTAAAAATAGAGGGCGGCGCCTGTGGCTCAGTGAGTAGGGCGCCAGCCCCATATGCTGAGGGTGGCGGGTTCAAACCCAGCCCCGGCCAAACTGCAACAAAAAAATAGTCGGGCGTTGTGGCGGGCGCCTGTGGTCCCAGCTGTTCGGGAGGCTGAGGCAAGAGAATTGCGGAAGCCCAAGAGTTAGAGGTTGCTGTGAGCCGTGTGACGCCACGGCACTCTACCGAGGGCGGTACAGTGAGACTCTGTCTCTACAAAAAAAAAAATAGAGCTGAGATTGGTATCCATATAAAAGTAGTATAACCATATATTAGTGAACCATTTTGAGAGGAAATATATGCATTTATTTTCTTCCCTACCATACGTAACCTCTTGTATAAGATAAGTGAATATAGAACACTGTGGGTATTCATACATCTCCTTTCAAAATAGACATGTGTAACTTTTGAATTTAATACATTTTTCTGTCATTAAAGTGTTGAGATAGTGAAACTGTACTGTAACTGCATTCTTTGGAATTAACAGCTGTTAAGTTTCTAACATTTTTGTGACTTTTAAAAATTACATTTATGAGTGTACTAATCAGTTTTGTTTTGTTTTTTCAGTTTTTTTTTTTTTTTATGAATGTACTAATCAGTTTCTTTTTTTTTTTCTTCAGAGACAGAGTCTCACTTTATGGCCCTCGGTAGAGTGCCGTGACGTCACACAGCTCACAGCAACCTCCAACTCCTGGGCTTAGGCGATTCTCTTGCCTCAGCCTCCCAGGTAGCTGGGACTACAGGTGCCCGCCATCACGGCCGGCTATTTTTTGTTGCAGTTTGGCTGGGCCAGGCTTGAACCCGCCACCCTCCATATATGGGGCTGGCGCCCTACCCACTGAGCCACAGGTGCTGCCTGTACTAATAAGTTTCAGTGCTAATAATTTAAATATGATTGTATGACATTTCTGGACTAGAATTATTTCTTAAAATTGCTCCAATAGCTTGCCTAGAATAAATCTGGGCCTCCTACACTGAATTTATTTTCAAATTTCTTTTATCCTCAGTCTCCATTTATCTTTCCCTTATTAAAAAGAGATAAGAACTTAATTCTGCATATTAAGATTTTTGCCCATAACCAGCATAACTTTAGAACTTTGATACTGTTAATAAGTACTATCTCTGAGAATTAAATCTACAGATTGAAAATTAGAACTTATTCCTTAAGTGAACTTTTCTAAATGAAGCATTAGGATAAGATTTTTTACCCCTAGTAGGTATTAATTATTGGCCCACTTGGGGTAAGCATTTTCACTATTTGATATTTTAAGTTTCCCTGTTATTGACATAAATTTAAAACTCAAGATTTATTTACTAATTGTATGCCACATGCCAGCATATATACTGTTCGACAAAGGCATGATGGCTGCTGCTGGAGAAATCAATAAGTAGAGATGGAAGGAGAGAGAAATAGAAAAGGAATGGGTAAACCTACTTTTGCAATTATAGTATTTTTAGCTTTTGGCTTACCATATTAATTAGATTGTACTTACCAAGTATGTTTGGGTTGTGGCGATCATTTGGATTGAAAACACCTAGTAACTCAACTTTTTTCCAAAAACTTTTTTCCAAACTCACCTAGTTTTTTGTGACATGATTGATTTGGCTCTTTGCCTACGGGTCATTTCTGGCTTCAGACATTCTTCAGCAAACTCTGCATGAGGAATCTTTTATAGTTCTCTCTTTTTGTATGTGTTGTATTTTCTACCTGGAATGCCTGTCTCTAAAATCGTCAGTCTTGAAAAGTGAGCTTGTTATGTAGTCTTTAGTACTTAACTTCCATACTGTCAGAGCACCTTGTTTGTTGTAGCACATTTATTAAATAAGTAAAATCAGGTAGCATGTTTAGAATGGTTTTGTGGGGGGTTGGCACCAAATATTTGCTAGGTGTTGGTTGGACCTTCCTTTACTATTTTATTAAATTATGTTTCTATGTTGTAAGAATGCTGTCTCCACAAAGGCATAGATGTGCTATGTCTGGTCTATCTTCATATTCCCGGTGCTTGACAAATAGATGATTAATAACCATTTGAGTGAGTGAGTGAATGTTTTCCAGCAGGATCTAAGTAGTATTATAATATTAAGCCCTATGTATATACATAACATTTTAAAACAACTTTATTGAGATAATTTGCCTGTCATAAAGTTCACAAAAAAGTTCAGATTTTAAGTGTACAAAACAGCGTTATTTAGTACATTTTCAAAGTTGTGCAGCCATTATCATAGTCTATTCACTGCACAAAAATCTCTCATGCCTATTTAATTTTTTTCTTTCTCCTTTCCTTTCACTTTCCTTTCCTTTCCCTTTTTTCTTTTCTTTTTTTTACACAGGCTCTCTGTTTTCCAGGAAGGAGTGCAGTGGACATTTATAACTCACTGCAACTTCAAACTCCTGGGCTCAAGCTGTCCTGTCACTTCTGCCTTCCCAGTAGCTGGGGCTATAGGCATGTGCTACCATACCCAGCTAAATTTTGAAAATATTTGTGTAGAGGCAGGGTCTTGCTGTGTTGCCCAGCCTGGTAAATTTTTCTTCTCTCCCTCCCCTCCCCTGCCTTCCCTCCTTTTTTCCTTTCTTTTTTTCTTTTTTTGGAGACAGAGTCTTACTATGTCGCCCTCAGTAGAGTGCCGGGTTGTCACAGCTCATAGCAACCTCAAACTCTTGGGCTTAAGCAGTTCTCTTCCTTCAGCCTCCCAAGTAGCTGGGACACATGCCTGGGCCATGCTCTCTCATGTTAAATACAAAAACATGTTTTATTTATTTATTTACTTTTTTATTTTTAGAAACAGAGTCTCACTTTGTCATCCCCAGTAAAGTGCTGTGGTGTCACAGCTCATGGCAACCTCCAGCTCTTGGGCTTAGGTGATTCTCTTGCCTCAGCCTCCCGAGTAGCTGGGACTACAGGCACCCACCACAACACTCGGCTATTTTTTGTTGCAGTTTGGCTGGGGCCAGGATCGAACCCGCCACCCTTGATACATGGGGCTAGGGCCCTACTCACTGAGCCACAGGCACTGCCCCTAAAACATGTTTCTTTTAGATAGAAATAATATTCTGGGGTTTTTTAAAGATTCACTGCTTTGAAATTTTTTAGAAATTTCTTAACCCCTTTTGCCTAGATTTAAAATTTTGTAACTGTATGTCAGGCAAAGACATAATAAATCTGGATGATCTGCCTAAATGCTGCCCCCCACCCCCACCCCTTTGTAGCCTTTGTCCTTTAGATATTTCTTTGGCCTACAAATAAGACTTTGGCCAGTTTGGCAGCTTTTTGGAGTTCTAATGGCCAGTGTTGCTTACTGCGGCAGTGTAAGTCATATGAACTCACAACTATTATATTTGCATGTGGTATACAAAGTCAGCTCTCTGAGGGCAGACTTAGAAAAAGAATCTGCCTTATATATCCTTTTCATGAGATCCAAGGGAAATAAATGTTTTTCTTGATTTCTGTTGGGGTTATGACTTGAAATGTCTAATGCTATTTTTAAGGCGTTTGTTTTTTGCAGTAAAAAACATGGGCAGATGCTGCCAGGCTGAAGTGCATAGGATGTCTTTTCTACCAATTCCATTTATAGTTTTCTCTTTACTTTGCTATTTCCATTTATAGTTTTCTCTTTACTTTGCTATTCTCTTTACTTTGCTATCTCTTACTTTCCATTTATAGTTTTCTCTTTACTTTGTTCTATAATAAAGAGATTGTCATATCTCTTTTATTTTGCAAAAAGTTTCTTTAGATAATACCCTGGTCTTATGTTATTACTGTAGTGGTAAATTGGTTTGATAAATCCTTTATTAGTATTTCCAAATTTTCAAAAATTCCTGACTTAATAAATGAGAAGCAATATAATTAGGGGGAGGGTGGAACAAACAAAACATTTTGGGGGCAATTGAAGCAACAGCAAAAATTCATTACTGGGATCTGATCAAACTAAAAAGCTTTTGCACATCCAAGAGGCACAGCAAGTAAAGTAAACAGACAATCTTCAGAATGGGAGAAGATTTTAGCAGGTTCTGGTTCTGACAATTAGAATCTATAGAGAACTCAAACTAATCAGTAAGAAAAGAACAATCCCATTTCTATGTGGGCAAGAGACTTGAACAGAAACTTCTCTGATGAAGACAGGCGCAGGGCCTACATACACATGAAAAAATGCTCATTGTCCTTATTCATCAGCGAAATGCAAATCAAAACCACTTTGAGATATGATCTAACTCCAATAAGATTGGGCCACATCACAAAATCCCAAAACTACAGATGTTGGCATGGGTTCAGAGAGAAGGGAACACTTCTACATTGCTGGTGGGAATGCAAGCTAATACAACCTTTTTGGAAAGAAGTTTGAAGAACACTCAAGGAACTAAAAGTAGATCTACCATTCAATTCTGCAATTCCTCTACTAGGTATATACCCAGATGATCAAAAATTATTTTACAACAAAGACATCTGCACCAGAATGTTTATTGCAGCCCAATTCATAATAGCCAAGACATGGAAACAGCCCAAGTGTTCATCGACCCATGAATGGATTAACAAATTGTGATGTATGTACACCATGGAATACTATACAGCTATAAGGAAAAATGGAGACTTCACATCTTTTATGTTTACCTGGATGGAGCTGGAATATATTCTTCTTAGTAAAGTATCTCAAGAATGGAAAAAAAGTATCCAAGGTTCTCAATACTACATGAAATCAATGTATAATCACCTATACGCTCATATGAATGGCAAAACATAACTATAGTCCAGAAAGTAGAAAGGAAGAGGAGAGAGAGGGGAGGAAATGGGGGATATGGGAGGAGGAAGGGTATTTGGGGGGACCTCATCTAATGTGCATGATGCAGTGGTACATTTCAAAACTATTAAGAAATGAGTATAATTGTGATGGATGTGTTACTTAGTTCAGTGTAAGCATTTCACATTGTATATCGAACAGTACCCTGAACCCTATAAATGAATCAATGTACAAAGTTATGATTTAATAAAAAAATAAATAAAACCTTAAAACATTTTTGTAGATATGCAATATGTAAGTGTTTTGAATTTATTTAATAAATTTCTCTAAAGGCCAGGTATCATGGTTTATACCTGTAATCCCAGCACTCTGGGAGAGGTCTAGGTGGGCAGATCACCTGAGTTCACAAATTCGATACCAGCCTGAGCTACGGTGAGACCCTGCCTCTAAACATAGCTGGGTGTTGTGGCAGTCACCTGTAGTTCCAGCTACTCAAGAGAATTGCTTGAGCCCAAGAGTCTGAGGTTGCTGTGAGGTATGACACCACAGCATTCTACTGGGGGCGACAAAGTGAGGCTCTGTCTCAAAATAATAATAATAATAATAATAATGGTAATTTTCTCTAATGAAATGCCCATTATACCTCAGTCCTGCTACTTTTGGTTAATCATAAAAACTTTGCTTAGACAAGAAATACTTGTAAACGTCAGAAGTCTACCTTATTTAATTTATCAAAAAGTCTTTTAAGGAATACATTTTATGGATAATATTTCCTGTATGTGAGACCTAGGACATAGTTTTTTGTTGCTTATTATGAGTCATTTATGATTTTATATTGTGATGCTATGCATAATTCATTGTCTTGGTAATAATACTTTTGCTTTAGTGAGAACTATGGGCTCTCAAATTGAGTGATATGCTATTTGACTTCCAGGCATGTGGAATCAGTATGACTTAGTAGTTCTAGTGGCTTTGTAAAACACTGGGTTCTAATCCTGGCCAGCATTCAGCAAGTAATTTAACTTCTCTATGCTTCAGTTTCCTTGTTTGTAAAAAGAAATAAAGGCTTTTTTCCCTTACCCATAAAGTTGTAAAGATTAAATGAGAAATAGTAGATGCTAAAACCATTATTATAGTGCATAGCTAATTGTTGTTATTCATTTCGTAGCCTTTTTTCAAAAGCATTTTTAAATTGAGTCCTGATATTTAAAAATCTGTATCTGGGGCGGCGCCTGTGGCTCAAAGGAGTTGGGTGCCGGCCCTATATGCCGGAGGTGGCAGGTTCAAACCCAGCCCCGGCCATAAACTGCAAAAAAAAAATCTGTATCTGTACCTTAGCTTCACTTAAGCAAAGATAAAATGAATAGGTCTTGACAAAACTTGATGTAGACCAGCATGGTAGCTCACGCCGAGCTAATTGCAGCACTTTGCGGGGGTGAGGTAGGAGATTGCTTGGGTCCAGGAGTTTGAGAACAGCCTGGGAATATAGGGAAATCCTGTCTTTACAAAAATATTAAAATTTTAAAAACAACTTCATACAATACTTCAAAAAGGAAAATATGTATTATTCATTTGCTTTGGATAAATCACCTGATACTACCGACTTAGCACAGGTTTTATACTTCATTTGGGTCTTAACAGAAGATTTTCTTGACTGTGAAGAATAGCTCACTTTGGGCAGTCTTGTGAGCAGAACACAGAGAATAGTTATCTTCAACAACTTTCAAGATAATTGTCATGAAATTGGACTGAATTTCATAAATTTATTATTGAGAGTATGTACAGACAGTATACCTTCCATGATAGGAAGCCATGAAGGATTTATTGTGTAGTTAAAAAGGATATTAACAGATTCAGATGCTCTCATTTCTTTTCATCATTACCTTGCATCAGGAAAATGTCTGTACTAAGGCTACTATTTTAAATGACATTTGTTACAACAGGTTACAGGTATTATTAACTATGTTGTGCAAATACAGTAGAGCATCATCAGTTTTGTAACATGCTAAAGTTGAGCGATGTATTCAGTATTATTCTAAAGTGCACTATCACAAAGATAGGTGTTAGCCAAAATTTTATCTCTTTGACAACAGATAGTTAAATTTTATGAAGAACAGAATCAGCAGTGTGAATTATTAAAAGAAGATTTGTATAGGAATGCAGCATTTCTGTGTGATCATGTCAAATCAAGATGACCTGAATATCTCTTTACAAAGTAAAAGTAAGTTATATAGTACATGGCAAAAAAATCCAAGCATTTCAAAAATGCTATCTTTTTTCAGAACACACCTTTTTCAAAAGGAAATTTTGGATGAACACTTTCCCCAGTTAGCAAAGGTTATTTATAAGTAGGAAGATATATGGGAATCACTTGAAGAATATGTTTATAAACCTATTAATTGGAGAATACAGTGAGAGGTTCACGGACTTTGGGAATCATGACATCCCACTCAAGTTAGCTTTCCAGCCTAACCTAGTTGATATGACGAAGGCACCTAAAGGACTACAAATGGAATTAATTGAGCTCTCAGTAGATGACATTTTAAAGTCATTGCTTGATACTAAGAAAGATCCAATTGAAATACGGAAAAATGCAGTAGAATACCTAAAAAAAAAAAAAAAAACCAATGTTTTGCTTTTTATCCACATATTGCTGTGATTCTATAGGGTGTCCCAAAAGTCACCATACATAAGGCAAATGGAAAATTGTAGCTAAATGTATATGTATTTAAAAAATATTCAGTACAAAATTTTGCAAAGTACTGGTCAACGTGTAGAGACTATTTTATAAATATTTTGTAAAATTTTGTAATGAATATTTTGTAAATGTACATTTAGCTGCAATTTCCCATTTTCCCTATGTATGATGTCTTTGGGGTGACTTTTGGGACACCTTGTACATTTTCTTACCTAATCCAAATCAAGATGCCCTTAAGGTCAGAAATCACTGACCTCATCTAGAGGATCCCCTGAAATTGCCAACCTTCATGGTGCAACCAAAATTCAAATGCTTTCCAACAAAAAGCAGACACAACTAAGTCATTGAAGGATTAACTTTAAAATTAACAGTTGTGATTTTTTAAAAATTATTATGTATGTAGTAGTTAATTACAAAATAATGTACATTTTTATGTATATCTAATTGAAGTTTCTTGAATGTGGCCTTACTTGAGTGTAGCTAAATTAATGTGGTCTTTCGACATGAAAAGGTTAGGCAATTGGTGAACCTGGTTCTTTGTACCCTCAATGAATCCCCAACAATTAAAAAATCAGGCAGGGGATATGGTGAGAACATTTGACTAGACTTAAGCTACTATATACAAAGTCTCGACTTTTACTCTGAAGTGGTGGTCAGTTGGATGGTTTTGAACAGGGGAGTAATAATGATCTTGATTAACTTTTTAGAAGTGTTTTACTGAGGCCTTGAATCTTTCCTCCCTTAGAATTGTAGGCAACATTCAAGAAGACCTGAGAACTCAGAAAAAATTTTCATCTTTATTTTCAGTAACTTCTAGCTGGCAATATTTCTTTACTTAATCATGCAGCAACCAATAAACCACAGTAGTATTAGATACCTTTGACTTTGTCACTGTTAATAAAAATCACACTATTTTTATTGCAGATTCCTGAAATATCATATATGGTCATCATTACTTTGAAATTATAGTAGTTATTAGACCCACTGCTAGAACCCATTTAATGTAATAAATACTCATAATTTTTTTCACGTTGAACCATTTTTGATAACTGTATATCAACATAACTAGTTTCTTTTGTTATCTGTGTATTTCTTTTGTGTATTTATAAACACTCTGAAAAGGTGTCCACTCATTTTTACCAGGCTGCCAAAAGAGCCCATCGCACATAAAAATTAAGACTCCCTGTGAGGGGCAGCGCCTGTGGCTCAGTTGGTAAGGCGCCGGCCCCAAGGGTGGCGGGTTCAAGCCCGGCCCCGGCTGAACTGCAACAAAAAAAATAGCCGGGCGTTGTGGCGGACGCCTGTAGTCCCAGTTACTCAGGAGACTGAGGCAAGAGAATCGCTTAAGCCCAGGAGTTAGAGGTTGCTGTGAGCTGTGTGAGGCCACAGCACTGTACCAAGGGCCATAAAGTGAGACTCTGTCTCTACAAAAAAAATAAATAAATAAATAAAAAACTCCCTGTGCGGTTCACTCTGGTTGATGTGATAAGAATAGGCTGGGAAGGAAGACAGAGGGCAAGAGCAGGAGGGCTGTACAAGTTTGGAGGCTTTGGTTTTAATCTAGGTGAGAGATAATGGTAAGTTAGACCAGAGTAGCTGCAGAGGAGGTAGTGATATGTGTTTGGATTTTGGATATGTTTGAAGGTTAGGACAATAGGATTTGGTAACAGATTGGGTGTGTAATGTGAGAGAAAAAGAATCAAGAATGGCTGCAAGGTTTTTGGCTTATGCATCTGCAAGAGTGGAGTTGACCTTTGCCGAGATAAGAGTAGAGTATGTTTTTTTTGTTTGTTTGTTTTTTGTTGTTCCAGTTTTGGCTAGGGCTGGGTTTGAACCTGCCACCCTTGGTATATGGGGCCAGCGCCCTACTCACTGAGCCACAGGCGCCGCCCAAGTAGAGTATGTTTGTTAAAAATCAAAAGTTCAGTTTTGGATATAAGCTTGAGATATTTATTAGACTTCTAAGTATTACTTTGTTACATGTATTTCTGTTTAATATATCTTGGGATATGCAGTTGTTAGAAATATTGAGGTGAACTTGTATGTAGAAACAGCTTGGATTTGTATTATTTCTAAATATTTGAAAGTTTTTTACAGTGAGCATGTACTGATACAATAGGTAACTTATAAATGAGAAAAACATAATTAAAAATAAGAGAATGGTCACAGTATTTCATAGAATAGTTATATGATCATTAGAAAGAATGAAATGTGTTTATGCCACCATGGGAGATCTATAAATCAAGGTCTGTAGATAAAGTAAACCAAAATAAAGTGAGGAACAGACTAGAGATTACATGTGTATCCAACTGGTAATAAATCTAGTAGTGTTTACTTTTAGAGAAGGAGACTGTGAGTGAGCTGGAAAGTTCACTGCGGTTGTTGTTTTTTGTTGTTGTTTTTTTTAAGCAGCTGGATTTATTAACCTTGTAAATTTGTTACTTTTTATCATGTCATCGGTTCATTAATATAGGGAGTAAGATTATGGGCTCTTTTATCCTTTGTACCTCTGTATTTTTATAAACCTTACGTTAACAGTTTTTAAAATTGATATATCCAGTATTATAGATTAACTGATAATTTCAAAGAGATTTTCAGTATATTGAAATGTAAAATGAAGATACAAAATCATCTATATTGTGAGTAAAATATGACTTTGACTAGCAGAAAAAATTAGGGGTATACATTAAAATGTTAATAGTTTTCTCTGGGTGATGGAATTTGAGGTGATATTTAAAATATTATTAATTTTTTTATAGACTATGAGAAGACAACGGAATGAAGTTGTAGTTGAATTAAGGAAGGTGAGTATGTCAAGGCATAATTCTGACAGTGTTACAGCATATGTACACGATATCAAGTATTTATGTAAAACGTGTAAACTTTTATTTACTTAATATAGTTAAGCTTTTTAAAATCTCAACTCCTTAGCATTTCTTTTTCTTTTGAAAAAAGAGAGATTTTGATTAAATTTGATAACTTTTTAAGGTTGAGGGGATACAGTTTTCTGTTATCCAAAGACAACTTATTGGATGTTTTTTCTCTTGTAATTTTTAATGATTTTTATAAAGTATAAGTCATAGAGATACTGTTATACTAAATAGTTCTGCTGTTAATGGACAGTGGTTATGCCCTGAAAAGAACTTGTTGCTTATAAATTTCATCAACTTTTCAAGTATTGAAGTAGGTTGTAGTTGAGAATATATATTTGAAGATTTGCCTCAAACATTTTAAATGAAATCAAATGGCCCTTGATTTTTGTCAGGCATTGCTTTTGTCTAATTTTGAACTGCCCAACTTTTGCTTTGACTTTGCTTTTAGGTGATAAAGAGAAGCTTCCAGATGATATGTAAAATGGTTTAGTACTTTCGAATAAATATGTGTGTTTGGTTCTGGCTTAAACTATCCACTGTCTTCTGTAGTCAAACTTTTATTTTTGTTTTGTTCGCTTTTACATAGTTCACTGGTCATTAAAAATGTAATATTTGGGGTTTGGGACTCAAATTAGTGTTGCTTAAGTGTTTAATTCACAATATAGCTTAATTTTTTGCATTTGAATTTTTCTTTTTAAAGGCACTGTATATTTCAGTTTGGAGGCACATGCTTGCCTTACTTTTTAATGAAAGTATTTAGATTGTTTTTTAAACTGAAGTTCTTTTATTTATTTATTTTTTTTTAAGAATAAAAGAGATGAACATCTCTTAAAGAGGAGGAATGTACCGCATGAAGATATCTGCGAAGACTCTGATATAGATGGTGATTATAGAGTGGTAAGTTATTATCCTGACAACTTTAAAACTACTAGTGAAAGATTACATATGCATACAGAATTTTAAAGTGACATGTTACCATAGTTTTTTTTCTCTTTTTTTCCCCAGCAAAATACCTCTCTAGAAGCTATTGTACAAGTAAGTTAGTTTTTTCCCATCTTCATTTGTATTTCTAGTGCTTAACAACTATTATTGATTATTTACATTATAAATTGTTTTTTTTTAATAGAATGCTTCAAGTGATAACCAAGGAATTCAATTAAGTGCAGTTCAAGCTGCTAGGTAAGTTAAATTTTGAGGACATAATTAAATTTTATAACTTACACAGGGGTTTTATTTTGGGTTTTTTCTATATAATAGTCCTGTTTAGTAGTCCTATCAATCAAATTTAACTTTTATAGCAAACAATAGTAAACAGCCATGAACTGACAGTCATGAACCACCTTTAAAAATTGTTCTCTGATGCTCGGGAGGCTGAGTCAAGAGAATCGCGTAAGCCCAAGAGTTAGAGGTTGCTGTGAGCCGTGTGACACCATGGCACTCTACCCGAGGGCGGTACAGTGAGACTCTGTCTCTACAAAAAAAAAAAAAAAATTAAAAAAAAAAAATTGTTCTCTGATGAACGGTGTGCTTAAAAATCATAAATTTTTTGAGCTGAAAAATATATATACAGATGCTAGGAAAAAATTGATTTGACAAATTAGTGCCATAGACCAATAGGAAAACTATTTATAAAGCTTTGCTTTTTACTAATTAATAGGTTTAATTTTATAAAAAGATTCTTCAAAGCCTTATCAGGTAACTAATTATTCTGACAGTCCTTTTATTGATCAAAAATAAATCAAGACATGTAAGTTCCTACATCGGTGTATAGACAAACAGAAACTTAAGATTTAGGGCTGGCCGGACATAGTGGTTCATGCCTCTAATTCTAGCACTCTGGGAGGCCGAGAAAGGTGGATTATTCCAGCTCGCTGAACTTTATTAAACATTGCCTTTATGTAGTAATGCCAGAGATTAAAGTAGGTAAAGATTTGTGTTAGTCCACATAGAGCATTTATCAGCTAAATCTACAGTTTACCACATGTGAAAATAGGCACTAGGTTTTGTTTTGGATCCTGTAAGCTCCATGAGAGCAGGGATTATATATGTCTATAGCTCTAGCATCTTTCAGGATCTTTTCTTATGTTTTATTGTCCTTATTTTATTTCTCTTTAGTTGCTGATATGAGAATGCTATTGGACTTTTATGACCTTTAGTTCAGTATGTAAAGTAGTGTGAAGAATTAAGTACTAAGGCCGGGTGTGGTGGCTCACGCCTATAATCCTAGTGCTCTGGGAGGCTGAGGTAGGTGGATTGCCTGAGCTCAGGAAGCGAGACCCTGTCTCTAAAAAATAGCCAGGTGCTGTGGCTGTGGTGGGTGCCTGTAGTCCCAGCTACTAGGGAGGCTGAGGCAAGAGAATCGCTTGAGTCCAAGAGTTTGAGGTTGTGTGAGCTGTGATGCCATGGCACTCTACTGAGGGTGACAAAATAAATCTCTGTCTCAAAAAAAAAAAAAAAAGAAGAAGAAGAAGAACGAAATACTAGTATCTGCTAGAAATATCAGATATGCCAGTAGCCTGCCTGCTTTTGTCCTTTGACTTTGTTGTGACCTAGCGTGAATAACTTAGACTATTTTGGTGACTTCTTAATTCCTTTCTTATCAAAGTAAATGCTATTTTGAAGAAGTTTACCCACTTTTTTCTATGAGCTTAAAAGTAAGGGCAGACATAATACGTGCTAAACATTTAGTTATCTTTTTATAAGTTATAGTCAGGACTTTTTTGAGGGAATAATATTGTACTGATAAAATTGTAGTTTGTGTCTATCATATTTTCCTAATTATTGGGTCATCTTGGTAAATTTAATTTATAAATTAATCTTTTTATAATTGAAGAAATGGTTGCATTATGTAAATTATAAAAAATAAAACTTTGAGAGAGGATACTTGTACCACATATTCAGATTTATGATAATGTCTATGTCAAATGTGAATTTAAATTTAATTGTAATATTGTATGCCATTAAGTGTCTCATTGGCTATTTATATCTTTTACAGGAAGCTTTTGTCCAGTGATCGAAATCCACCAATTGATGACTTAATAAAATCTGGAATATTGCCTATTTTAGTCCATTGTCTTGAAAGAGATGACAAGTAAGCACATTATCTTTTTAAAATTTGGGAGGTAGCCTTTGGAGAAGGCCAGATTTTCTAGTAGTTTGATCTTTAAAGAAAAAAGAGGGCTCAGCGTCCGTATCACAGTGGTTGCGGCACTGGCCACATACACTGAGGCTGGCGAGTTCGAACACCGAGGCTGCCCGGCCTGGGACAGCTAGACAACAATGGCAACTGCAACAAAAAAATAGCCAGTCATTGTGGCAGGCACCTGTAGTCCCGGTACCTTGGGAGGCTGAGACAAGAGAATTGCTTAAGCCCCAAGAGTTTGAGGTTGCTGTGAGTTGTGATGCCATGGTACTCTCCCGAGGGCAACACAGTGAGACTTTGTCTCAAAAAAAAAAAAAGAAGTAGTAAAGAAAAAGGGGCTATGAATGGAAATAAAAAGTCAAAAGGTGTATTAATGCCAGCAGATGAAGGTAAAGGACAATGAGGACCTTGAGAATGAAGAATTTAGTTTTTAAGCTTTGAAAATTGACAAGAACTAATTTGACCAAATATGTACTTGAGAAAACTGAGGAATATTTTGCAAATATCTTAATAATAAGTCCTTATTAAAAATAAGGACACAAGAGGAGATTTGTATGTTTTTTATACTGAAGAGCTATTTTTAAACAGTCCTTGGAGGGTAAACAAAAAAAAAAAAAAATGCTGGATGGTTAGATGCCTTTTGAAACAAAGTATTTACTACATCTAAAATGTGAAATGTTTAGTAGACATTTGGGCAATGTACAAATATCTACTGGTTTATTTTTTTTTCTTTTGTAGTCCTTCTTTACAGTTCGAGGCTGCATGGGCTTTGACAAACATTGCATCTGGAACATCAGAACAAACTCAAGCAGTAGTTCAGTCCAGTAAGTTTTTCTTTCTTTTTTTGGCTGGGGCTGGGTTTGAACCTGTCACCTCCAGCATATGGGACCAGTGCCCTACTCCACTGAGCCACCGGCACCGCCCCAGTCCAGTAAGTTATTAATAAACAAAATTCCCATTTTTAAAAATGGGAGTCAGTAAAATAAAGTGATTTTCCTAAAAGAACATAGTTATTTGTAAATAGCTATTATGTATAAAATAACAGCTACTAAGTTGCACATAGGGTTATTGAAATAGACCACCTTAATTTAAGTATTACTTTAATCATCTTCTTGAAATAACTAACATTTTCTATTTCCCCAAATTTACTTGATTCCTTTCTAAATCTGAGGACATTTCCTAATTACAGAAGCAGGTTATATTATTGTCAAATTATTTATAGGATATCAGTAGAAATACAGGAGTTTTTTATTTCCATGTTGCCTCTCAACTGCTCTTATTGAGGTTGCTATCAGATGTTAAAGAAATCTTATATAAAGTAGTCCGATCAAGTGGATGATTTGAACAGTTTATCACTGTTATTTTTAATAAGATTGTCTTTTATGTTTCAAGAGCTGTAAGTGGAAAGTTATTATTAGAAGTAATAACCAGAGTGTATTGTTTACATGAATGCCATTTGATTGTGAAGACTTTTAAAATCCTACTTAAATTTATGTAAGTAGGGTAGTTGTCTAGGCTTGTTAAAATTGTAAGCACTGATTTCTACATGATTTTGAAAGGAAACAAAGGTATTATTCAAGTAAACATTTTATTATGAAGTTATTTGTGTTGTAGTATTACTTAGAAAAGATAATTACCCGAAATCCTACTAAAACTGTTTTGGTTTGTGTTTAGGTGGTTTTTGTTGTGTGGTTTTTTTTGGAGGGGTGGGGTGGGGTTGTTTTGTATTAAGTAAGTCCTCACTTTTTTTCCTTTCTGTTTTATGTTACCTTTAAAGATTAGAAAGAGGCTTACAATTTAATACTGCTGGTCTATTTTAATAAATGAAAAATAATGGGTAAATGAATTAATTTTTATTTTAAATAAATATAATTGATCTACATATGCTTAAGTAGCATCTTTCAAAATAACGTGTGTCGGAGGAAGAAAAGTTGTTGAGTCCAGTATTTTGTTCACATGTTCAGATATGGATCTGTTTCTTATCCTTGTTGAGTAATAGAATCACTTTCTGATTCAGAAGGTCTCATGTGGCCTAGAAATCACTAGCCTGTCCAAAGAACCACATAGTGTTAATTTAAATTTCTGTATTCAAAAGTTACTTCAATAATTGGACTTTTCAAATTTGAGGATAATACTTAATCTATAAGTATAAATCTTAAATTAGAATTAAATCCAGGTTTAATTGTGAGTGAAATTTTATAAGTTTAATTTAACATTTGCTTGTATGTCAAAACTCATTTTGATGCTGAATAAGCAGTCTGCTGGTCAAAACACTTGTAATAATGCTATTTTAATAAAAAACACTAAATAACAACATATTTTTGGTAGGTTACTTTTTTTTTTTCTGTAAGGTTCTTTTTAGCAAAAAAAATCAAGATTGATTTTTGGTTTAGTGTTTATTGTCTTCAACTTTAAGTGTTAACTTGTGTTTTCCTCTTTCAGATGCTGTGCCACTTTTCCTGAGGCTTCTCCATTCACCCCATCAGAATGTCTGTGAGCAAGCTGTGTGGGCATTGGGAAATATCATAGGTTTGTATAAAACTTGGTGGAATACCAGTCCAGCAATTGTTACCACATATGGGTTAGTTCATTGTAGATCTTTTGCAGAGTTTAGTACATTAAAATTTAGTAATATATAAAATGTAGTAGTATTATATTACTATCTTCATGAATCAATAGAAGATATCTGTAGTTTGTTGATAGTCCAGTTAAAATGTTTAACATCAAGGTACGTTTTACCATACCTATCACTTTTTTTCTGATAAATAATTGTAGAGAGAATGATTAACACATTGACTGACAGCCTAGAAAAAAATATTTTTTCCTTGGGGCCAGGGTGTTTTATTAGGTCAAGAGATATGTGAGTTATATATACTTCACGAGACCCCAGAGTGAAAACTAGAATAATAAGTTAAATACATCTCACATGGCAGTTAATGTATTGAAGACAATTCTAATATTTCAAGGATTTGGTTTTTTTTTTACCCAAAGCCTGATTTAACCCAAACTCAAAAATTTGAAGAACCACCCTCCAGAAGAAAATGTGAAAAATCTGGGATCTGAATTGTATTGTTCTTCTGGCTTAGTTCACAAACCTTGGAGGTGGGGTTTGGGTGTTTTTTCTAGGGGTCTCACTAATTTGATGAAGCAGGAGGATTCTAAATATTATTTGTGCCAGACTCTTTAGTGTTCTTGCATGGAAGTAATCAGTATTAGTTTGATATACCTCCTCTTCAGTGGTCTTTTACAGGATCAATATGGAAGGTAGGGGATGGTTATGAGTTTTTCAGAGAGGATTTCTCTGTGAACTATTTGGTATAAGATGTACTGCTAACTGTGATAAGAATGCTATTGTTTTCTTCTGTTTTTTTCTTTGGTACCATAATGCTCAAGCAAAAGGAAGGTGGTTGTTTCTATATCCCTCACTCCTTTGATTTTATCCTAAATTTTAGATTTAGAACTATCTTTGGCTTTTGATTCCACTGATATTCTGGAATTAATTAGAATACATAGATGCAAAAAGAGCAAATATTTTATCTCCAAATATTATAATGCAAGGAAGAATGTTTTCACCTATGATAATACATGTTTTCACACTAGAAATTACAGTGACACTCTAGACACAGAAGTTGAGTTTGGTAATTCCCTCTAGCATTGTTTCTCAAACTTAAGAATGCTATGAGAATACCACATACGTTCATTGATACAGAGTCCTGGACCCACAGAGATTCTGCTTCAATAGGTCTGAGCTAGAGCTCAAAAATCACATTGGGAACCAGCTGCTCTAAGAGTGTTGGTTCTCCCCTTTTTCCTACATAGTTTTCTCAATGTATGGAGTAATCTATAATTCATATTCTTTTGATGCTTTGATATTGGATTATAAATATAAATTGGACAAATATTTTCTCTTTAATAGTATTTTGATGTGTCTTTCTTACTGAAGTTTGTTAAACCAAGGGTACCATTGTTTTGGGGTTTTTTTGTTTGTTTTTGTTTTTGTTTTTTTGTTTTTTTTTGAGACAGTGTGCAACCTCAAACTCTTGGGCTTTAAGTGATTCTCTTGCCTCAGCCTCCCAAGTAGCTGGGACTATAGGTGTCTGCCACAACGCCTGGCTATTGTTTTAGAGATGAGGTCTCTCTCTGGTTCAGGCTGGTCTCTAGCCTGTGAGCTCAGGCAATCCACCCACCTCGGCCTCCAGAGTGCTAGGATTACAGGCTTGAGTCACTGCGCCCAGCCAAGGGTACCATTGAGAGAGAAGGGAAAAAGCAACAGTTCTCGGCTCAACAAAATATGTTTTACCTTTTTTTTTTCTAGGACCATCAAGCAAGAAGAACAGAATATTTGTTAAAACCCTTAGGCTTCCAGAGTTTAGATGACATAAAAACATTTTATAAGTGAACAGTTTATAAAGCTAAGGATGTGAATAACATGCAGAAGAATACTTTGGCACCTTATGTCACTTCTCTTGGATCAAAGACCTTGAATGTGAACTTGGTTATTATTACCTTCTACATAAAACTAAATAGTATATCTGGTTAAAATACAGAAGGAGAATATTGTACCCTGTGCTTTATGTTTTCTGAAAATTCTTATTGTCAAGATATTTTATTGAAGTAAGAAATCCTTCTTTTTCTAGGTGATGGGCCCCAGTGTAGAGATTATGTCATAAGTCTTGGAGTTGTGAAACCCTTACTTTCCTTCATAAGTCCATCTATTCCTATAACATTTTTAAGAAATGTTACTTGGGTTATGGTCAACTTATGTCGCCACAAAGACCCACCACCACCAATGGAAACCATTCAGGAGGTAAATGAGGTTTTTGTTAATTAAAGTAGATACAATTATGTGTATTTTTGGTCTGTTTATGTTTTAAATTCTATATATTTCTCTTCTCAGATTCTTCCAGCCCTTTGTGTTTTAATTCATCACACAGACGTAAATGTGAGTAATGCTTCTCATCGTATATTTTACATATACACACATACACACACACACATTTGGGGGAGAAAATGTTATACTAAGACATCCTATCAGTGTACATGAAATCAGATTTTTCCATTTCAAGAGCTGTAATAAGTATTTGGTATTTTTTTATGTACTCTGTGTTTATATCACAAAATACAGTTTTGGTGAAGAAAACAAGCATATGTTATTTGGTCTGGGCAATAGCAGGTATGTGAATATATTAGTGTTGTAAAAACTCACATTGAAAGTTTTTAAGTTGCCACTTATCTCTCACTAAATCATGTCTTTGTTCATGAGCTTTTTGTGGAAGTTCATTTTGACAGCTTGGCCAAAGAGAATACACACACACAGTGACATTTTTGTTTTTTGGAAGATAAAAGTGAGAAACATTTCTCCTTAACTGCGTGAATTTATCTCCATATAGCAAACCATGAACATCATTTGCTCTTTAATTCCATTTTTAGTCTTACTTTTCCAATTGTAGTAACTTTTGAATTGGCTTCATTCATCAAGGTAACTCTTGATTACCCAAACAAGAAAAAAATCAGTGCAGACAAGATTTTGAACGTATATTTTGCTTATTCTTACCCTCACAGATGGCAAAGAAAAAAATAATTCAGGGAATGTGATAAGGTGGAAAACTGCCCCAACTGCTTATAAAAGGCAGACTAGTGTTAGTGTGTTGCAGAAAGTAGGAGTGTAGTGGGTAAGGGGGATTACACGAGGGAGAGGTGTGGCAACAGCTGTGAGCTTGGGTGGTTCAGTAAAAATAGTTTGGTGTAATGACGTATATTTGATGAGCTGCTTTTGTCTCTGTTCCTACAGTTATACCTTGTTTGGGAAGCTCTATAAAGCTTGTGAAACAATTTAAAGGTAGACTTGTACTATGTCAGTTAGTGACATGATGTACAGAATTCAAAACTTTTTGGTTTTAGCTCCAAATAGTCTAGGGTCTTAAAAATGTGTAAGCAGTTTCTGGTATTGGCTCCTTATAGCTATGTCCTTCGATTTAATTGTAAATTTTAGTATTTTCCTTTTAGATGATTTGCCAAAAGTTTAATCTAAAAGTTTATGCCTCTGCTGGAAAACCAAACATCTTGGTTGACTTTATTCAGAGATTTTTTTTTCACTTATTTACCCCAATCTAGATGAGATTAGATTCCATTTTTCTTGTTTTTGATATATCCTAAAGAATTTCTCAAACCAGTTTGCATTTTTCTTTCTTTCTTTCTTTCTTTTTTTTTTTTTTTTTGAGACAGAGCCTCAAGCTGTCACCCTAGGTAGGGTGCAGTGGCATCACAGCTCACAGCAACTTCCAACTCCTAGGCTCAAGTGATTTCTCCTGCCTCCGCCTCCCAAGTATCTGTGACTACAGGCGCCCGCCACAACTCCTGGCTATTTTTTGTTGCAGCCATCCTGGTTTGGCGGGCCCAGGTTGAATTCAAACCCACCAGCTCAGGTGTATGTGGCTGGCGCCTGAGCAGCTTGAGCTACAGGCACCGAGCCTGCATTTTTCTTTTTAATAGACTGTTTAATAAATAATACTGCTTACAAAAATATGTTTACTAAAAACAGGATCTTCTAAGGTAAACACTTAACAAGTTCTTAAATCAGGCCATGAAAGAAGTTAAAAGAAAAATTTGAACTGCTTCCACAAATCATAAGTGAAACACTGACATTATACTGTAGTTGTAATTTGTAAACTTGCCACAGAATATAAGCTTTATATAAAAGTATACATGAGATGAAGTTTGATTTGGATTGTGATTTTGATCTGAGTATATTATTGACATGTTTAGCACCAGGACTTTTTAAAAAATGTTATCTGGCTTTTACGTTTTCATAAACAAGAACCTTTAAATTTCTTATCTGTCAACAAATTTTAGTATGTGTTAATACTTTTAGTATATGTTAATGTTTATTAACATTATATGTTAATAATGTTAATAAACTACAAAAAGTAGTTTTATATTTGCAACTTGAAATTCAGTTGTTTCACATGTGTTGATACCACTTTCTTCATGTAATTACTTTAATTTGATGTCTTTTTTTTACATTAAAAAATATCCTTAGAGCTTTCCTTTATTTCTGAAGGAAGCAAAGGCAAAGTACTGATTTCCTCCTTTCAGGAGCTTCTTGGTCAATTGTGAAGGTTTTAAACGTCTAGCTTGTCTTTTGACACAGAGTTTGCATTCCAGGAAGGCTTTGGAATTAAAACTACAGGCACAGTTATAATGCCTGTGTCTCTGTCAATAATCGTATTATTTATAAGCAGCAGTTTAACAGTTTGTCATGCTGCCCTTTGGCCACGATTTCTAATTAGAAGTTAATATAACAAAAGATCAAATACATGGCCTGTTGTACTTAAAAATACAATCATGAAAAACATTCTACAGGTTTTTTAAAATACAAATTAATTTCAGAGGCTGCCATTTTTTGGTGGGGGGGGCAGCAAGTAGCAGCTGGTATAAACATACATATTTTTTAACTGAGCTGGGTTTTTTTTGTTTGTTTTTGAGACAGAGTATCAATCTGTCGTCCTGGGTAGAATGCCATGGCATCACTGCTCACAGCAACCTCAAACTCTTGGGTTTAGGGTGGCGCTGTGGCTTAGTGAGTAGGGCACTGGCCCCATATACCAAGGGTGGTGGGTTCGAACCCAGCCCCCGCCAAACTGCAACAACAACAACAAAAAAAAACAGCCAGGCATCATGGCAGATGCCTGTAGTCCCAGCTACTCGGTAGGTTGAGGCAAAAGAATCGCCTATGCCCAAGAGCTGGAGGTTGCTGTGAGCTGTGACGCCATGGTACTCTACCAAGGGTGATAAAGTGAGACTCTGTCTCTTTAAAAAAAAACTCTTGGCTTTAGCAATCCTCTTGCGTCAGCCTCCCAAGTAGCTGGGACTATAAGTGCCCACCACAACACCGGCTATTTTTTGGTTGTAATTGTCATTGCTGTTTGGCAGGCCTGGGCAGGATTCAAACCTGGCCAGCTCTGATGTACGTGGCTGGTACCTTAGCCACTTGAGCTACAGCCAACTGGGTTGTTCTTTTAATCATAGATGTCATGTGTTGATCTGTGATTGTTTGTAGAAACAGAGTCTCACTTTATCACGCTCAGTAGAGTGCCATGCCTTCACCCAGCTCACAGCAACCTCTAACTCCTGGGTTTAGGCAATTCTTTTGCCTCAGCCTCCCCAGTAGCTGGGACTGCAGGCTCCCGCCACAACACCCGGCTAATTTTTTGTTGCAATTTGACCACCCTCGGTGTATGGGGCCGGCACCCTACCCATTGAGCCATAGGCACCACCAACCTCTGATTGTTTAAAAAAAATCTTGATCTGCAGCTGTGGGGAGTTTTTACTATTTAGTAATTTTCCTCCAGTTTTTTTTTGTTTTTTTGTTTGTTTTTGAGACAGAGCCTCAAGCTGTTGCCCTGGGTAGAGTGCTGTGGCATCACAGCTCACAGCAACCTCCAACTCCTGGGCTTAAGTGATTCTCTTGCCTCAGCCTCCCAAAGCTGAGGCTCCCGCCACAAGGCCCAGCTATTTTTTGGTCGTACTTGTCATTATTTGACAGGCCCAGGCTAGATTTGAACCCACCAGCTCTGGTATATGTGGTTGGCACCTTAACCACTTGAGCTATGGGCGCCGAGCCTTCCTCCAGCTTTTTAAAGCAAAGCAAGATGGCTGGAAACAATTAAACTACTATAATATTAATACTGGGGTATTGGCTTTAGGCATACTTCCATGGTACTCATGATACTATACTCCTTGAATATATCCATTTAGCCTGGATGTTTTGAACCACTGTGCATGTCGGATATATACAGTCTTTCCAGTTACAGTAGAATCTCCATAGTTGACCATCTCCTTAAGTTGACCTCCTTTCATAGAACAGAAATGCACCACATGTACATATCGGTACAGCAGCTGAGGCACCAGCTACACACATCAGTACAACGGGCCTAGTTCCTCACGTTGACCAGTTGTCACAGTCCCTTGGGTCGTTACTTTCAGGGCTTCTACTGTATATACATTAGCCGTAATGTCCTTAAACCTGTTGTCCTTTAGCCCTTAGGTAGGAGAATTGTCTTTCTCCTATTTTATGTGCTATGTAGTATATGTGTATGGCTTACTAAATTAAGATGGGATACTGATAAAGGTTTAGGACCATAATTAACCTAAATATCCTGAATATCACTAAAAGATGTACGTACTTAATACAGACCTTTATAGATGCTGATGTTTAATATAACATCAAGAATTTCCATGAATTTAGGTGAGTAAAGAAAGTAATGGAATGGGCGGTACCTGTGAGGCTCAGTCGGTAAGGTGTCCGCCCCATATACCGAGGGTGACGGGTTCAAACCCAGCCCCAGCCAAACTGCAACCAAAAAATAGCCGGGCGTTGTGGCGGGTGCCTGTAGTCCCAGCTACTCAGGAGGCTGAGGCAGGAGAATCGCCTAAGCCCAGGAGTTGGAGGTTGCTGTGAGCCGTGTGACGCCACGGCACTCTACCGAGGGCCATAAAGTGAGACTCTTGTGTCTACAAAAGAAAAAAAAAAAAGAAAGTAATGGAACAATCTTAGATAAGTTGTACGGTTAAGAGCTATTAAAATGAGAAAATAATCAAGGCTATTTAAATTTTTATTTTATTCATAGATATTGGTAGATACAGTCTGGGCCCTGTCTTACCTTACTGATGCTGGCAATGAACAAATACAAATGGTAATAGATTCTGGAATAGTTCCTCATTTGGTTCCTCTGCTCAGTCACCAAGAAGTTAAAGTTCAGGTAAGTTTGTTCTTGATAAAATCATAAGTAGTTCTTACCACTAATTGCTTTAAGCGTGGCATTCAGTGGTGGATGATTTCAATAGTTAAAGTATATCCTTGGCTGGGAACATGGCTCACAGCTGTGATCTGAGCACTGTGGGAGGTACCTGTGGCTAGGAAGAGCTAGCCTGAGCGAGAGCAAGATCCCATCTCTACAAAAAAAAAAGGAAAAGGGTGGTGCCTGTGGCTCAATGGGTATGGCACTGGCCCCATATACCGAGGATGACAGGTTTGAACCTGGCCCCGGCCAAATTGCAACAAAAAAATAGCCGGTGTCGTGTTGGGTGCCTGTAGTCCCAGCTACTCGGGAGGCTAAGGCAAGAGAATTGCCTAAGCCCAGGATTTGGAGGTTACTTCAGGGTCACTTCAAGGCCACAGCACACTACTGAGGGCAATAAAGTGAGACTGTGTCTCAAAGGAAAAAATTAGCCAGATGGGGCAGCACACATCTGTAGTCCCAAACACTGAGGAGGCTGAATCAGGAGGAGCCCAGGAGTTTTGAGTTTGCAGTGGGGTATAATGACACCATTGTTCTCCAGCCTGGATGACAGAGCAAGATTCTGTTAATCAGTCATCCTTCTTAGAATAACAACATAACTGTGTTGGTAGTAAGATAACTACAATTTAACAAGAACTCCCTTTTCCCTGCCAAAAAGAAAAAAATGGGGATTCCATTGTAGATTATTGATTTCTAGCGTAGACCAGGGCAATTAACTGTAACAACTTGGATGGCATCTGTAACAAGTATTGACACTTTTATTTTTTCCTCTTTTGCTCTCTTACTCTTTCTCCCACCCCCAAACATTTAATCACTGGGGAGGTTCCGTTAACTTATCCATTTTGCTAGTATTGAGGTCAAGGTGTTGTACTGAAATGGGCTACTTAGGAGTTTCCTAAGTTGTTGCTTTTCCATTGTTTAAGCTTTTTTTTATATAATTTTTTTCTTTTATTATTTTTAAATTCTTCCACATGATTTTTATCCCAAAGAACCTCCATCTAGAAGAAACTAGAAAGAGAGGGTAAGAAGTTCACACAAATATTTTAAGCATTAATTAATAGTAGCATCAAACTATAGTGGTAAAGGGAGATGTACAGAGCTCTCCCTGCCTTTCTGAAGTAAATCGTGTATTTTAATCTGATGATGGTTTAGAGTCTGCAGAGTACAATAATAGCACAGGAAAACCTGCTAACCTGACTCACTAATCCTAACTGGATATCAAAATCAACTGTGTAGAACTTAAAGAAAAATATTTTTTAATTTCCCTTTCTAACCCCTAGAGACTCTGGGATATTTCCTAGAAACTTGAGCTTTAAAAGCTCTTTAGGTGATACTGATGTGAAGTTATAATAGAGACCCAGCACCTTTTTTTTTTTTTTTTTTTTTTGTAGAAACAGTCTCACTTTATGGCCCTCGGTAGAGTGCCGTGGCCTCACACAGCTCACAGCAACCTCAAACTCCTGGGCTTAAGCGATTCTCTTGCCTCAGCCTCCCAAGCAGCTGGGACTACAGGCGCCCGCCACAAGGCCCAGCTATTTTTTGGTTGCAGTTCAGCCGGGGCCGGGTTTGAACCCACCACCCTCGGTATATGGGGCCAGCGCCTTACCGACTGAGCCACAGGCGCCGCCTGAGACCCAGCACCTTAAAAGAAAGAGGGAACACTTAGCTAAATTCAGAAAGAACTGATTAATAGAATATTTATAGTCATTCAAGGGTATTTGTAACTAATTTTAAATATTCTCACTATATGTTTATCACTAAGGTTGTGGTACTCATGCCTTTGTACAGGATTTTGGTTTGTATTTTGTTCTTGATTTTTCAGAATGCATATTAGACTTCAGTGAGAACATAAGGCTTGGAATTTACCTTTAGCCAGTGCACAAGGAAAGTTCTGACTTTTCCTGATATCTAAGGGAGATTTTCTTAAACTTTGCAACTTCCATGCCATAATTTAGGAAAACAAAATAGTAAAATGAACCCTCATAGGTTTTCGCTGTGCACCCTACTCGTTCCCCAGATTGTTTTGACACAAATCCTATATACCATATCATGTTATGCAGCTTCCATTTCTAAAATATAAGGCAGTTTATCATAACCACACACTATTAATGCACTCTTAAAAACCTTAGTGTTAAATACCCACTCAGGATCCAGATTTTACTCGTTACCTCATTATCTTTTTGGACAATTTTACCAAATCAATATCCAGAGTCCACACAGTGCATGTGGTTGTTCTATGTTTTAAGTCTCTGTTACTTCGTAACTTTCTTCTCTTTTATTCTTTTTTCTTTCCCCTTTTAAATTTATTTGTCAAAGAAGCTGGGTTACTTTAAAACATTATTGAAGGGTGGCACCTGTGGCTCAGTGGGTAGGGCGCTGGCCCCCATATACCAAAGGGTGGTGGTTTCAAACCTGGCCCCAGCCAAACTGCAACAAAAAAATAGCCAGGCATTGTGGCAGGTGCCTGTAGTCCCAGCTACTTGGGAGGCTGAGGCAAGAGAATCTCCTGGGCCCGGGAGTTGGAGTTTGCTGTGAGCTGTGACGCAGTGGCACTCTACTGAAGGTGATAAAGTGAGACTCTGTCTCTAAAAAAAAATTATTGAAAAAAATTAAAGCCCAAAATAAATGGAAAGATATTTGTGTGTAGTGTTTAAATTATATTTTCTTTCTTTTTTGGGGGGGAGCAGAGTCCCACTTTGTCACCCTCAGTAGCGTAACGTAGCATCACAGCTTACAGCAACCTCAAACTCTTAGGCTCAAGCTATTCTTTTGCCTCAGCCTCCCAAATAGCTGGTACTACTGGCCCCTGCCACAATGCCCAGCAATATTACAGAGACAAGGTCTCGCTCTGCTCAGGCTGTTCTCAAACTCGGGAGCTCAGGCAATCCACACACCTCAGCCTCCCAGGGTACTAAGATTATAGGCGTGAGCCATGGCACCCGGTCTATACAATTTTAAATAAAAAAAAAAAAAAAAAAATTTATGCAGTGGAATATTATTTGTCCATGAAAAGGAATGAAGTACTGATACAAACTGTAACATCATGCTAAATGGAAGGAGCTAGACATAAAAGTACTTTTCAATTCCATTTATATGAAATGTCCAAAACAGGCAAATTCCACTTAACAGAAAATGACCTAATGCATCCACAGAGAAATAATTGGTAGTTCAAATTGTTACAATAGTGAAATCTCATTAAGTAGATTTCTGCTTTCCTGAAAGGTGGTATGTTTTCTTTTTTATTTTTTCAAGCATCAAATCTAAACTACTGTCTTTTATTTATCTATTTATTTTTATTTTTTGAGACACAGTCTCACTTTGTCACCCTCCGTAGAGTGCTATGGCATCACAGCTCATAGCAACCTCCAGCTCTTGGGCTTAAGTGATTCTTTTGCCTCAGCCTCCCAAGTAGCTGGGACTACAGGCACCGCCACCGCCACTACCACCACCACGCCTGGCTATTTGTTGTTGTTGTTGCTGCTGCTGCCATTGATGTTTTAGCTATCTTGGGCTGGATTCGAACCCACCAGCCTCAGTGTATATGGCTGGCGCCCAACCCACTGAGCTACAGGTACAGCCCTAAAGTACTGTCTTATTTTCTTTATGGCATCAATTACTGTGTAAAATTATTTTTCTTCTTTATTTATTGACTCTCCTTTTCTTACAATAACGTAAATTCCATAAGAGACGGAATTTGTGTGTCTGTCTTATTCCCACCTCTGTCTAGGTCAGTACCTGATACCAAGTGTTTGAAAAGGATAGATTCATTGGGATGGAAGAATGAGTGAATGAATATTTATCTTTTATAACCTGCCTAACATAACCTTTCATTAAGGAGTATTTCACATAGGACAGTATGTCATTAAATCTCTTTATATTTCAGACTGCTGCACTTAGAGCTGTGGGCAACATTGTTACTGGAACCGATGAGCAAACACAAGTAGTTTTGAACTGTGATGCTCTTTCACACTTCCCAGCACTCCTGACACATCCCAAAGAGAAAATAAATAAAGTAAGTATTCTTGAATCAAACTTCACAAATAGCATATAAAATACCAGCAGTTTTTATCTATAAAATTAGGATCTTAGAAATGTCTGTGAGATTATTACATTAATATTAATATTAAACTATCATTTAGACATCTAGGGAAATATTTCTTTATAACATGGATTAGTGTGTTTTTCATATATAAAAAAAACAATTGTAAAGTGCTGTTTTGGCTCTCTTGGAAATGATGAAATAGAGATAATTGGGTGTTGAATGTCGTGTGGCTGGAAGTTTTTAATATGTATGTTTAGTAGTTTTTAGTTAATATTTAATAGATACTAGAGATAGTGTGTGCACGCATGTGTGTGCTTGTGGCGGCTATGCCGAGGGGGCACTGATGGGTGATGCTGACATTGGAGTGCATCTGAGGCTGTTGTAGACGTAATGGGGGTCATTGATTACAACATTGCCAATGATTATAACCCAAGAACAGCTCACCTAATTAGCCGAACACCCTAAAATCTCTAACAGGTTCATGAAACATGGTCCTGTGATCTGATCCAACAGAGCCTAGTGTACATTAGCTAATACTGATATTTTTTAGAATAAAACTTGGTCACTAGTTTTTAAAAATAGAGAAGATGTTTGCCTCTAGTAAACTGATAAATTTAATAAATGTATTAAGTTTGGTAAGTTACAGTAATATCCTACATAGGATTTGAAGCAGATATTTTTGTCTTCTTTCATGCTAACTGTGGTTTCAGTATGCATTTATTATCTATGACACTTATAAAACACCTGGGATCACCACCGACTTGTCAAAAGTAGTACTACTGTGGTATAAAAAGTAACATAAAAAGATCATTGATGTAGACCAGTAAAGCAATAAATATCTAGTTTCTTGAGAGAAATGTTATGGTGAATGACTGTTAGAAGTACACTAAACCAATCCACTATTTTTTTATTTCTCCATAAATTGTGAATAATTTAAATTTATCTACTTTTGCTAGGACTATTAATCAAAATAATGAGGAAAGGACCCTTACAGTTTTAGGATTTGTGTTTGTATTATAGCTCATCAGTTCATTACTATTTATGAGCCAAGTTTCTTTTGAGTCACACTATTTGGGAGCAATGGTTTTAAGAATTCTTTAGAAGGGTTAATTTGTTGTGGCTTGGATTAGAATCATTAGCAGTTTCCCAAAGAAAATATGGAAAGGGGGTAGAGGAGTTGAGTTGCCTCAGATTTTTATTATCGCACTCATTCCATAATGAAATCATTTGGACAGATTAGTGAATTTTTTTTCGAGTTCAGACATAGATTATTTATTTTAATGAGAAATATTGAAAGACTCTTGTTCTGCAGGAAGCTGTGTGGTTCCTCTCTAACATCACTGCAGGAAATCAGCAGCAGGTTCAGGCAGTAATTGATGCCAATCTGGTACCAATGATAATACACCTTTTGGATAAGGTAAGAAAATCATCTTGTATGTGTCTGAGTAAGGAAAAAAGGATTTAAATCTAACAAATTATGTGAATATATACTTTCCTGTTTAATTAGAACCTTATAGTGGCATGAATACTACCGTAAAGTAATTTTATTTTTTTTTTTTTGAGACAGAGCCTCAAACTGTTGCCCTGGGTAGAGTGCTGTGGCATCACAGCTCACAGCATCCTTAAACTCTTGGGCTCAAGCAATTCTCTTGCCTCAGCCTCCCAAGTAGCTGGGACTGCAGGTATCTGCCACAACGCCCAGCTATTTTTTTGTTGTTGTGGTGGTGGTAGTTGTCATTGTTGTTTAGCAGGTCTGGGCCGGGTGTGAACCCACTAGGCCTGGTGTATGTGGCTAGCGCCCTAACCACTGAGCTAGGGGTGCTGAGCCAGTAAAGTAGTATTAATATTAAAAATTTTTGGACCTAAGTTCTTACATACAAAAACCTTGGGAGGAAGGGAACCTGGCCCTTTTTCTGGATCATTCTTTTGCCAAAATTGCTGTATCCTGGGACTTAGTAAAAATTATAATTATTACTAGTAATAAGTGTCTGTGTGTTATTCTAAGCACTGTACACATACCATGTATTATCTCAGATGATAAGCCTGTAAAGGTAGGGATTATCCCCATTCGACAGATGGAGAAACTGCTATATACAAATAAATGGCACAAAATTGAATAGCAAGTAAATATTCTATTAATTGTGTGCCATATCACCTCTCTTGCTCATAGTAGCATTTAGAAAAAACAGTTTACAATGTCAGTCATAGCAGGAGAATGCTTTATACTCCTCTATAATTAAAGGGACGTTATCCCAGTATCTTCTGTTCCTCCACATGTCCTGAAAATTGGTAGATCTAGTTTAGCTTTTTAGACAAGAATGAGTACTTCATGGATGACTCTGTACTTAACAATCATATCAGGAGACGTGTACTGTCCTAATCACTTCTAGTGATCTTAAGATTGATGAGCGATCTCTGGTGTCATCAGCCTATTCCAGTTGATGATTATACGGTAATCCATCAATCTTTCACGTACAGTTTTTAAGTCATTGTGGATGAGCATTGTCTGGATCCCTTGTTTCACTAGGAGTTGTAAATTGATGACTTTCTAATTCTTAACATTCTTTATATATTATTGGCCATAATTCTTTAGGAAATAGCTTTTCCTTTATCAACTATTGGTTACTCTGAAATAAAATTCAGAAGGCAAGATAAGTGTTTGATTCTTTCTCCTTACCAGTCATTTTATACTGGCATGGATCTCTAACAACCTTGAAAAGAGATCAGAGTGGATTTTTTTTTTCGCATCATTAGGAAATTATTAATTTTTAAATATATTTTGCAAGTTTTAGTTCACTTTAGTTGTTACTTTTTTTTGTTTGATTTTTGAAACGTAATCTTGCTCTCTTACACAGGCAGCATGCTATCACAGCTTGCTATCATAGCTTGTTGCAGCCTGGAACTCCTGGGCTTAATCGATCCTCAGCCTTCTGAGTAGCTGAGACTACAGGCACATGCTACCACACTGAGCCTAATACTTTTTTTACTGTTTGGTTTTGTTTTGTTTTGTTTTGTTTTGTTTTAAATGGATCTTGCTTTCTTGGCCAGGCTAGTCTTGAGCTCCTGCAGGCAGTCTTCCTACCTTGGCCTTCCAAAGTGCTGGAATTACAGGCATTAGCCATCACTGCACCACACCCAGCCTAGTTATTCTTTTTGAAAACCTAAGTTTCCCTCACCAATGGGAACCTCTTAAAGTTGGTGCCTATATCTTTATTATATCCCCTAGTAGTTTTTGATGACATGATTTCTAGGCATATCTTGTATGTCTTCTGACCTAGAGCTGGAGTGAACCATTTTTCTAGGGTATCTTGATTGATTTTTGTAGGGAATGGTATTTAAGGATCATAATTTAGGTGTAAGGGTGGATTATTTTATAAGGTTGTCATTGTTTCTAAACCAGAACAAACAAAATAAATGGTAGGTATTTTTATGGTAAAGAATGATGAGTTCAAGAACATGAGAATTCAGGCGGCGCCTGTGGCTCAATGAATAGGGCACCGGCCCCATGTACCAGAGTTGGTGGGTTCAAACCTGGCCTAGGCCAAAAACTGCCAAAAAAAAAAAGAACCTGAGAATTCATTAGAGATAAATCAAGAATGAAAAGTTATCAAATACTGGCTTCGTGCCTGTAGCATAGTGGTTACAGCATTGGCCACATGCACCGAGGGTGGCGGGTTCAAACCCAGTCTGGGCCAGCTAAACAACAATGACAACTGCAACAACAACAACAAAATAGTCAGGTGTTATTGGTGGGCTCCTGTAGTCCCCAGGTTCGCTTGAGCTCAGGAGTTTGAGGTTGTTGTGAGCTGTGAAGCCACTGCACTCTACCAAGGGCAACAAGGTGAGACTGTCTCAAAAAAAAAAAAAGAAAGAAAGAAAAGTTACCAAATATTACTGGATATTTTAGATATCAGGGTTTTAAAAAAAAATTTTTTTTTTATTTTTATGTATTCATCTCTTTTCTCTGAAAATCTTCCTAAAACCATGAACTTATGATATATAGAGAGCTATAGATATATATCAGTATATATTATTTTTAGGTACATCATTGATGACATGTACTAAAGACAAAAACCCTGCTGATTTTCAGCATTAAGAGATGCAAATATAAAAAAAATCAAAATAACAAGATCATATTGCCACTAACAACATGGCTATTGAATGTACTTTTAAGATTTCTTTGAGGTAATTTTGTTTTTAGGATATAGTCTGTCAATGATGTTCTTAAGAATAATGTCATTTTTATAGAGAGCTTCCTTATTCGTTGTTTTTTTCCTACATAGCACTGCATTGTATGGCTATACTACAGTATATTCAGTCAATCTGTTATTGATAACATTTGAGATGTCTCCAGTGTTTTGCTGTTAAATTGTACTTTAAAGGCCAGGCATGGTGTCTCGTGCCTAATTCTAGCACACTCTGGAAGGCTAAGGTAGGAGGATTTCTTGAGCTCAGGAGTTCAAGACCAGCCTGAGCAAGATCAAGACCCTATCTCTACTAAAAAAAAAAAAAAAAAAAACTAGCCAAGCATTGGGTCCCAGTTACTCAGGAGGCTGAGGCAGGAGCATTGCTTAAAACCAAGAGTTCAAGGTTACAGTGAGCTATCTATGATGAAGCCACTGCACACCAGGCAGGGCAACAGAGGGATACTCGGATAACTCTGTACCAAAAAAAAAAGACTCTAGAGAATAGCTTGTGGTTGGGTCTGGTGCTTCAGGTCTAATCCCAACACTTCGATAGGCTAAGGCAGGAGGAATGCCTGAGGCCAGGGGTTTGAAACCAACCTGGGCCAACAAAGCAAGACCCCATTTCTAAAATTTTGAAAATGAGCTGGACATGTGACACACACCTATAGTCCCAGCTACTCAGAAGGCTGAGCCAGGAGAGTAGCTTGAGACCAGAAGTTTAAGGTGCAAGGAGCTGTTATCATGCCACCACACTCAAGCCTGGGTGACAGAGTGAGGGTCTAAAAAATTTTTTTGGCCCAGTTATATTGGGGATTACTGGATTAATAGATAAATGTCTATGTAAATTTTACCATTTTAATGCCAGTTCCTTTCTGTAAAGATAGCATTTTGTACTCCTACCTGGCCTGGGCCCGTTAACCAACAATGACACTTGGAACAAAATATAGCTGGGCAATGTGGCAGGTAACTGTAGTCCCAACTACTTGGGAGGCTGAGGCAAGAGAATTACTTGAGCCCAGGAGTTTGAGGTTGCTGTGAGCTGTGACGTTATAGCACTCCACTGAGGGCGACATAATGAGACTCTGTCTCAAAAAAGAAAAAAGATACAGCACGTGGATTTCATTTATTTGTATGTTTTGTCTTAATATATCATAAGCATTTTTCTAGGTTGCTAGTCTTGTTAATATTTAATAGCTGCTTAGGGGCGGCGCCTGTGGCTCAAAGGAGTAGGGCGTGTTGGCCCCATATACCGGAGGTGGTAGGTTCAAACCCAGCCCTGGCCAAAAACCTGGAAAAAAATAAATAAATAAATAAAAAATAGCAGCTTATTATTTAATTCAGTAGATTTACTGTTATAAGTCAGTTATACCTGTTGAAAATTTTAGTTGCTTTTACTTTTTGGCTATCATGATGCAGCTCTGACTATATATACAATAACATATGATATTTATTCTAAATAATTTTCTTGGTAAATTCTCAAAAGTGAGATTACAGAGTTTTACATATTATGACTTTTAAAGTGATTTTTAAATTTTTTTTATATTTGAAAGACAATATTTAACATTTCTGTCACAGTTTCATTAATGGTGAAGGGTATTAACGTTTTTTAAAGTTTGTGTTTAAGAGAATCCGTTACTTTAATTTGACTCTGATTATCATGATATGGTAAATTTTTCAAATTTTTTCAAATTTCATTTATCTTACTAACTTCAGTTAATCTGATATTATTAAACAGTAATCTTAAGCCAATTTTTTTCTAGGAATCTCCACATGTTCAGGGTAGATTGAATATAGTTCAAAGTTTTATCATAATGAGTAAAAATCACATATGTATGTAGAAAGACTAGGTGGAAATCTGGGGAAATACACATTTGGAAAATTATTTCAGGAAACATTTTTTTCCAGTTAACCCTTCATTGCAGTTCACATAGTCTGTTGCTTTGCTTTTTTACAGGGGGATTTTGGCACTCAGAAAGAAGCCGCTTGGGCCATAAGTAACTTAACAATTAGTGGAAGGAAAGATCAAGTAAGTTGTGCTTTTATTTAGTCTTCAAAACTGGGAAAAATATAAGTATAGGTAATCCTGAGGTTTAAAGTAATTTTTATAATTTAAAATATTAGCGAGGTAAAAGCTATTCTGTGACTTTTTTCACACAGAAATACACTTTGACTTCCTTCAGTCATATATCATAGAAGAGAATTATTCTTTCCAATATGTTGGTGTACAAAATTTTTCCTATCTATGGTAAAATTGACTCGCCTGTAATGAATGTATGTGGGGGTAGTTTTTTTAACAGTGTTAAGAAAGAACAGATTTTTAGGTTAATATGGCGGAAGGAAACTGACTCACATATTCTCATAGATTGTTCTAACAACACAAAGTACAAAACAGTAATTAACCACAAACAAATTCATCATTATTAGCAAACCAAACGAAGAATTAAGCTAAACCATATGTCTAGGACTAGGAACTAGGGTAAGGAAGGTGAGGTGGCTAGGGTCTAAAATGTAAGTAGGCACTCACTGTTAGGGTCTGTCAGGTGACAAGCTTAACTGCCAACTGACAAAGGAACGTAATGTTGAAGGGCTCAAATCTGTTTCTCAGAGTAGGTAAAAAGAGTGAATTTAGAACTGAGTAACAGTGAATTGACGACTGTGACAAGCTGTTGACTAGTAGTGATCAGTGAATCCACGTACACATGAATATAAAAAAAAAAGAAATGGAAATAATAACTAACAAGTGTGAGCTCTGTGTAGTGGCTCATCACACTTGTAATTCCACATTTGGAAGGCCGAGGCTGGTGGATTGCCTGAGCTCATGAGTTCAAGACAAGCCTGAGGAAGAGTGAGACCTCATCTCCAAAAATAGCCGGGTGTTGTAACAGACACCTTTAGTCCCAGCTACTTGGGAGGCTGAGGCAAAAGAATCACTTGAGCCCAAGAGTTTGAGGTTGCTGTGAGCTGACACCACAGCACTGTACCGAGGGCGACACAGTAAAACTGTGTCTCAGAAAAAAAGAACATATTATGAAAATCATAGAATGGTGAATTGAGAGGTACCCAGGTATGTGAGAGTAGTAAGTATTCAGGGTATAGTGCCTGGATGCTGTCACATTAAACCACTGTAGTTTTCTATTATTTATTTTTTACCAATACTCCTAGTTGATAATTTGGCAGACATTGGTTTTTTAAAAATAGCATTTCAGCCTGCATTAATAGCCTCTTTAACTGATTTCATAATTTCTTGCTATTAAAGGGGAAAGGATCTTTTAAGAAGATCTTTTTGTTGTTGTTCATGAGTTGGGAGAATCTGTGAGTCAGTTTCTTTCTGCCATATTAACCTAAAAAGTCTGTTCTTTTTCTTAATGGGATTAAGAAGGTACATTTTTTTTATGGTAGAGATGTTTATCATGAAGTTAAATGACTCCTTCATTTTCACTTAAGTTTCTTTTTTTCTTGAATTTAGGGGGAGAAAACTAAATATAAATGAAAAAGAGGTTAGATTTATAGTATAGACTCGCTTAACATGGGACAAATTAGGTCATGTTTCCATGCTTAAAATTTCTAAGTCAGATTATTCCAGTGAGAAAACATGGCACATAAAGTTCACCCCATTTTATTTTTTATGTTGTTTTTATTCTTCAGGTGGCCTACCTTATCCAACAAAATGTTATCCCACCTTTTTGCAACTTGCTGACTGTAAAAGATGCACAAGTTGTGCAAGTAGTACTCGATGGATTAAGTAATATATTAAAAATGGCTGAAGATGAGGCAGAAACCATAGCCAATCTTATAGAAGAATGTGGTGGTAAGTTTACTGTGAGCTGTTATTCCACATTGTAATGTTCGTTGTGTAACTACCTTTTATTTTCTGACTAATAAAACACTTGTGTATTTTTCTGTCTTAGATAATCAAGTAACAAAACAAAGTAAATACTATAATCAGTATGTACAGTCCTGCTCAGCCTCTTGCATATGCTTAGGTAACTGAATTGCTGTCATATATTAAACAGCCACTGTGCTAAGATATTGGGAAGACAGTGGTAAACAAGACACAGTCCTTGCTCTCAAGGCATATAGTCTAGTCTTAAAGATAAATATGAACTGATTTAATGTGCTAATTACCCTAATAGAAATGTACAGCAAAATGGGATGCCTAATCCATCCTGGAAGAAGCAGGAAGTGACACCTGAGCTGGATTTTGAGAGATGAATAAGGATTAATAAAGTAAAAAGGGATGAAAGGTGTTCCAGGCAGAAATAACACCATGAGCAAAGTCTGAGGTGAGAAATAGCATTCAGCAAATTGTAAGTAGTTTAGCATTGCTGAATCACAAAATATGGGATAGATTCTGCCAGGAGATAAAGCTAGAGAAGTAGCCAGTAACCAGACTGCTGGAAAGTCTTACAGGCTTTGCAGCACAGGGAGTGCTTTTTGTCTGTAGGGTAGTCGTTTCCAAATCTGGCCATGTGACAGAGCCACCTAGAATGTTAACAATGTGTAGTCACTTCACCTCTTAAAGTTCATGTGTAGACAAAATATGGAAGTCTTAAATGTGGCTGTGGAACAGAATCTAAATGTTTATCAATCTGGATAAGCATAAAAGTAAAGGTGTTTCTGATAAGTCAAGAAGTGAATGAAAGAGAGGTAACTGCAAGAGGAAGAGAACTGGTCTCTTTTAAGTGGGAGAGTTAAGAAGCTTGAAAATTAATCTAACAAGAGATCTATTTATTAAAGCAACTAATAGAAGAACAAAAAATCATAACTGTCCAGTTAAGAACAAAAGGTGGAGAATAGAGCTAGGAACTAATTAGAGAGTAAGTACCAGAAAAATTAACATGTGTAATTGATTATTTTTACTATTAGATTTTTCTTACCATGTAAACATTTTAATTTTTCATAATGTTTTATCTTCATATATTAAAATAAAAATGCGGGTTCTTTAGCATTTTCTACCTCACTTGGAGGTAAGACCCAGGAATCTGTATTTCATAAGCTCCCCAGTGGATTCTGCCATAGGATGACAGGGGAGTAGCACATTCAGATGGAACACAGCTGTCTGGGGAATGGGGCCTTTGGAGGCAAGGAAGCCAGTGGGAGAGTATATAGTGGTCAGGCCACAATAAATGAAGAGCAATGATAGTAGAGATGAAGGGGAGGTGACAAGAGTCAAGAAATGGATAGACTTTTGAGGTTTTTGAGATTCCATTGTAGGATATGAAAAGAAAGCAGAACTTGGGCTTTCTCTCAGACTTCAAGCTGTTGTTGACTATCACCAAGTAAGAATACAATCATAGTACATTCTAAATGAGGAAGGCGAATAATAAATTGTGTTTTTAGACAGTTTGAGTTGTATGTGCCTGTGAAATGCCCTGGTGGAATTCTCATGCAAATGTTTGAATTTTATGCATGTGAAGGAGGCTCAGAGGAGAAGTGAAGCTGTAGATTCGAAAGTCCTCAGCCTACATTTAGTACCTAACTTGTTAGTGGAAGGATCATCAAAATGATAGTATATAGAGTGAGATATGAACCCAAGGTAACTTCCTCCATTTAAGGAATGGATAGAGGAAGAACACTCATGAAGAGGCTATTTCCCTTTGTTTCAGAGACCTTAAAATTATTTCCCCTTTAAAGTAAAACAAGGTCAGATTTGCATATTAACAAGTTGAGTGTGTGTGTGTATACATATACATATACGTGTGTATATATGTATATACACACTATCTTTAATGTTTCTGCATATGATTTATTAAGCTCAGTGTTCACAGGGAAATTCTCTTTTCCCATGAAATACTGTATTTGACCTTGATCATTTTCTAGTATACTTAATAGGTATCTTAGCATCATATTTATTAATCACGAATATCTTAATTTTTTTATTCACACATGCTCACTAGAACAACTTGGCGGATATTAGAAAGTGGGAAGATTCTGCTTTTTACTTTTAACAAACAAAAGCAATTTTACATGTTATAATTCTTTATAAACATTGGTTATGTATTATTCTGAATAGATAGAAGTCCCAGTGCCTTTTTTATACAATTACATGCAGTTAAACACTCCAGTTGTTAATTTTTTCAGTTACTAATTTTTAAAGATAAATACATTGTATCTTTATGCATAAAATCTTTTTATATTTAAGTTACACCTTTAGAATAGATTTCTAAAAATTGTAATCCAAAGAGCTTCAGTCCAAAACTGGATTATATGTAGTCCAAAATTGGACTATATGTGTTGTCAAGATTATTTTAACTTGTCACTACTTTTTAAATATTACAATTGTTTCACTTCATAAAATTTCTTGCAGGTCTGGAGAAAATTGAACAACTTCAAAATCATGAAAATGAAGACATCTACAAATTGGCCTATGAGATCATTGACCAGTTCTTCTCTTCAGATGATGTATTTAATAATTTTATATTTTTCTTAGTTTTATATTTAAACTTAAGTTTGGATGAAATAGTAGAGTAAGCTAGAGGATATTCGTGTATGTATTATTTTGGAATAGAATTAAAATGAATGTATGATAGTAATGTCACTTTGGAAACATAATTATTTCAATGTTTTTAAATCCCTTAAGGATATATTAGCTCTAATGGCAGAAAAATGAGGATTTTTTTATACAGGGTTAAGTGAGGCCGCATTTTCACTGTATGTATTTATCGGTCTCATTCTTTTTTAAATTTTTAATAATATCACATGTTTATAGACAAAACAGGAATGCTAGTATATCCTGTATTACATTCTTCATGACAATAGTTAATCTACACTTAAATGTATTGCCACTATTATTTTTATTTCATCACCAAAACCAAATATGAAGATAATAAGTAGATAAAATAAATCATTGAAAAAGATAAGGCACTATACAGTTAAGATACAGTATGCTAAATAAAATATCTTCAGATTGTCGATAGGTAGTAGAAATTTTAGTGTGCCTCTTTGGAAAAGTAAATCTAAAATTAAAGCCCTTGCTCCTAATAACCTTATAATAGTTAACGAGCCACCAATGGATTTCTTGAATTATTTCTTAACTTTAAAAAAAAAAATGAATCTTATACTAGATCCTTTTCCACATTATTAAAAGAGAATGGAATGTGACTGTGTTAAGCGTCTGTGGCTTGACCATTGGCCTGATAAGGACAATACTAGGAAAGATTTCCTTCCAGATGTCCAGTGTCAGTTAAATAAGTCAGAAGAGCTGTATTATTTTAAAGGTGGTTTTAATCACATGCCTTCAATTTAGATTTTTTTGGAAATCCTAATTTGCAATGTGATGACTAATTGCTGCAATAAGTTAACACAGACTTGGGATTTCTAGTACCCCAACATCCAGTTCTCTGTTCCTGTCTTACATTGTGCAAAGATTAATTCAGATGATGTTATAGGCTCTACACTGTAGCTGTGTAATTCTGTAGAATTTCAAAAGAACCTTTTGGTAAAGCATGTAGAATATTATTTATTCATTATTAACAGAACTGTTATAGGTTGAGTATCCCTTACCTGAAGTGCTTGGTACTAGAAGTGTTTCACAGATTTTTCATTTTTTAGAATTTTAGAATATTTGCATTATATTTACCAGTTGAGCATTCCTAATCCAGGATTCAAAATGCCCATTGGAATGTTATTGGTACTCAAAAAGTTTCAGATTTTGGACCTTTTCAAATTAGGGATATTCAGACTGTATTTTATTATTTTAAGTCCAAATACCATTTGTTTCCAATTGCTATTTGTTAAACAAAGATTACATTTACTTTGCAAAACTGGTGGCATTAACGTTTTTGTCGCCAACGTTACCCAAGTACAAAGGATATTGTGGTGAGTACCAATGTGTACCCTCTCAACTTGAGACTAGGACCATCTCCAATGGATTACTGCACTTTCATTCTTCTGGAAGATGTCCAGCTTGTGGATTCTCTTAAGTATCTTATTATTTTGGCATCCCTTAAGAAAAAGCCTTTAGAAGGTAGTTCTGCTTTCTTTTTTTTGTAGAGACAGAGTCTCACTTTATGGCCCTCAGTAGAGTGCCGTGGCCTCACACAGCTCACAGCAACCTCCAACTCCTGGGCTTAAGCAATTCTCTTGCCTCAGTTTCCCGAGTAGCTGGGACTACAGGCGCCCGCCGCAACGCCCAGCTATTTTTTGGTTGCAGTTCGACCGGGGCCGTGTTTGAACCCGCCACCCTCGGTATATGGGGCCAGCGCCTTACCGACTGAGCCACAGGCACTGCCAGTTCTGCTTTCTAAAGGATGGTAGGACAGTGTTGGCACTTCTTTCTTGTACTAAAGAAGGGTAATGTTATTTATATACATAATATACTTTAAAAGTAATCATCACACTTTTTCTTACCTTTTTTTTTTTTTTTTTTTTTTGCCTAGATTGATGAAGATCCCAGCCTTGTTCCAGAGGCAATTCAAGGTGGAACATTCGGTTTCAATTCATCTGCCAATGTACCAACAGAAGGGTTCCAGTTTTAGAAAGATGTTGTGGAAGTTAGGTACAATGCAGCACTGAGATATATATATATATATACATATATATAAAAAGGTTTGATCCATCAAGCTTGGCTCATGGGATCTGCTGCTGCATTAAATCGGGAAAGAAAATGTGAAGATTTCATTTGGAATCACAGAAAATGCCCAAATGAGGTCAAGATGGCGAGTGGGTGCGAGTGAGAATGAGTGGCAAAATGTAACGAAAACTTTACATGAATGCTTATTTAGGTTGTTCAAAGTAAAAAGGGCTACAGGTCACAGATCTTCAGTGCCTGAGAAGGAACATTGACTTACTCTTTATCAATTGAGGAGAAAGTGCAGTACTGTCATCTTCAAGCCTTGTAAGCATAAAAGAGAACAGGATGCCCATATAAGTCAAAGGAAAATGAGCCCAGGCCTTGCTATGAAGCAATGTGTGAGTGGACAATGTTGAGTGAATGTCTGGCTCAGTGATGGAGAGCCAGGTTCATCTTTCAAATCTAGGGCTCTTCACTCATGAAGCAGACTCCTAGTCCTGGAGTGACTGTGTACGAGAGTGTGGTTGTGGTGCTGTATGTGAACGCATGCAAGCTTGATTCGCCTTCAGGGGGCTAACAAACCTAGTAAATCATCAAAATGAGATCCTAAGTGTTAATGTACACTGGACATGAAAACAAAGACCGGTTTAGCAGCAGACATTGGTTTACTCTGCAGCCTGTGTTTTCTATTTTCCCTCTTCCCTTTTCTCACCTCCCTCCCCCTTTTTTTAGTTTTTATTTACTTTACTTAGTATGGCTTTTTTTAGTTGCTTCTCAAGTCAGAAAACTTTTCAGGAAGGTTTCCCTGTGCATTTGCACCAGATGAATGTTTGATGCTATGAAAAGCTTTCCATATCATCAAAACTAATTTGTGTAGATTTTTGCATGAAAAAAATCATAAATTTCCCTCCAAATAGACTGTGTTGCAGTACACAAGTTGCCATAATAGTATAAAACAGTAAAATGTGCTTCAGAGGCCATCCTTTTCATTTTCAGAGATAACATAAAGATCTTTGCATGAGGTAAATCTACAGCATAGTTCATTTTTAGATTTTGTTGAGTCCTGTAAAGAAGAAGAAGAAAAAAGTTTCAGTTGTGGTAGAATACCGTGCTGTGTTTAAATGTTACTTGTTTTCAAACTTTGTTTTCTATGAAAATGATATGGAAACTTCTAAAATGGAATTTGGTGCATATGTACTGCTGAATAAAGACCGACGAAGAGGTTTGAGTAGATGTACAAATCAAGTAATGGTTTGAACACCTTTAATAATATGCCTAATCTGTTCAATTGTTTTAGAATCTTTTTATCTTAGATGTAGGCAGCCATGAACAATCTATTTTGAGCCACTTTAGGGAGAAAACTTTGTATTTTTAAAACTTGCATAAAAGTTATGCAAGTGGTTTTTATAAATTGGAATAATACCTCAGTTTTGAGGTCATGCACACTAAATTAAATGTGACATAAATTAATTTGTACAAAAAGAACTCTTTATAAGGTGGCTCATTGTAGGAAATCCTGTGCCTTCCCCTTTGAGCACAAGTGTTGCATGAACAACAGTTTGCTATAAGAAACATACCAGATTAGCCACCATTAGCATCTATATCTACTTTGTGTTTAAAAATCAACTGGTAATTCTGAAACACTGTAGAATGGATAAAAATTATTTTGTGATCATAACTCTTTGTTGAACTAGAGTATTTTTGCAGCATTCCTTGTCATCAGAAACATGGTTAAAATTTAAAACTAGAAGCAGCAGAAAACTAGCTTGTAAAATTTATCCAAGTAGAGTGCAGGCTAGGCTGTCTTGGGGAAATAAACATTAAAACTTAAAGCAATGTTTTACATGGGGTGTGTGTGTGTGGTGTGTGGATTTTTTTATATTAATGTAAATCCAGAGTATAATCCAATAGCTTATCCTAGCTTCTTGTCTAAGTTTTTACTTAGAACCAACGTAACAGAAGAAATTTCATAGGTTCTGTAATTTCAGTATGAACATACTAATATTTTAGCCCACTGAATGCGTTCATTTGACACCATATATGCTTCTGCTTTCTCCCTGTCCAAGCCAACGTGTTGACCTTCCTTCACTCTCCAGCAGAGTAGATTGAAAGAGACAAAGGAGCTGTGTTTTTAGTATTACTGTAACTTCAACAAATGGCTCCAAATGGTAGATTGCGTACAAGCGTGATTTTTACTGAAGGCTGTAGTTACTGCAAGGTGAACATAACAGCTTCGCATGATTTGTGTTTTTTAGTAAACAAAAATCTGATTCAAGTAAGCCTGTAAGCTTGTAGTAGGCCGAGTTATTTCATAGAATTACTCTTCTTACAAGGGCTAGCTGATAGTCTAAATATTTTATTTCTGAGCCGTGCCTGTGGCTCAAAGGAGTAGGGTGCCAGCCTCATATGCCGGAGGTGGCAGATTCAAGCCCAGCCCCGGCCAAAAACTTCCCCCCACCAAATAAATAAATAAATATATAAATATTTTATTTCTTCCTGTTGTCTCATATAGGACATTGATATTCTAGGAAGGACTTAATTGTTCAGCACAGTTAATAGTTCACCAGTTACCTGGTTTAAACACAACTCTTTTTCTTAATTCTCCAGTGATCTAGGAAATGGATTCATTTTTATATGCAGACCATTATTTCCGATGAGGAAAAAAAATGGAAGAATAAGCCTAATAAGCTAAATGTTCCTAATGAGCATTGAGCCCTTTGCAAATGCTATAAAAGTAAGAATATTATGTTAAAAGTGTGCAGGAAGCCCTAGCCTAAAATCTTTAAACATATTTCCTTTCTAATTTTCAACAACTTTAGTAACTATTGTGGTGAAATTAATACTTTACACAGTTCACTGGACCAAACCTTGAACATTTCTGTAATTGAAGCTATCCACTAATCATTAAAACTATATCAGGAAGAACTTGGAGGAGAGGATGTATCATTTAGTTTAGTTATGTTCTTTCCTCAATTCATTGGTTGAGGGTTTTTTGGTTTCTGAAAAGGTATAACTGGGTTTATTTGTCACATTGATGTAATACAAGCACCCTTTTTGGATTCTCCATTGCCTCAGTTCCCTCAAGGGAAATGTTACAAAATTTAAACTAAGTTTTGCTTTTAAAGACTAATTGCTGTGTAATTGTTTTATGCTTACCACAAACTTAGTATTTTTTTTTTTTTTTTTTTTTTTTTGTGGAGACAGAGTCTCACTGTACCGCCCTCGGGTAGAGTGCCGTGGCGTCACACGGCTCACAGCAACCTCTAACTCTTGGGCTTACGCGATTCTCTTGCCTCAGCCTCCCAAGCAGCTGGGACTACAGGCGCCCACCACAACGCCCGGCTATTTTTTTTTTTTTGTTGTTGCAGTTTGGCTGGGGCTGGGTTTGAACCCGCCACCCTTGGCATATGGGGCTGGCGCCCTACTCACTGAGCCACAGGCGCCACCCACAAACTTAGTATTTTAAAACACAACATGTGGGGTAGTGCCTGTGGCTCAAAGGAGTGAGGTGCTGGCCCCATATGCCAGAGGTGGCAAGTTCAAACCCAGCCCCGGCCAAAAACTGCAAAAAAAAAAAAAAACACAACATATGTTATTTCATAGTTACTTTAGGTCAGAAGTCCAGAAATGGTCTTCTGCTCCGGGTCTTACAAGGCTGCACAGGTGTCCGACAGAGCCCATTTCCTGGCAACTTGATTCTTCAAGACTTGTTGGATAGGCCAGGCACAGTGGCTCACACCTGTAATCCTAGCACTCTGGAGGCCAACCTGGATATCCAGGATTGCTTGAGTTCAGGAGTTCAAGACCAGACCCCATCTCTACTAAGAATAGAAAAACCAACCCAGCATAGTGGCCCACCTGTTGTCCCAGCTACTGGGGAGGCTGAGGCAAGAGGATTGCTCCAACCCAAGACTGAGGTTGTTGTGGCTGTGATGCCACACCAATCTACCCAGGACAACAAAGTGAGACTCTGTCTCAAAAAAATACATCTGTAGCTACAACTGGATAATCTCTGATCTTAGGGAATACCCTAAACCCTTTCTTAAAGATCTTGTCTGATTAAATCAGTTCCTACCCCTCATGATAATCTCCCTTTTGATTCACACAAAGTCAAAGTAACTAGATAACCATGATTATGCCTGCAAAATCCCTTCACCTTACAGTTGTCCAGTCACAGGTAATATCCTTCTTATTCACAGATTCTGTCCACACTCAAGGGAGGGAGCTACACAGGGGCATGTATACCAAGAATATTGGAAGCTCGTCTAAAGATTTCTGCCTACCACTGGGAAGTGTTAGTGTGTAAACTGGAACAACTTAGAAATGGTTATACAGTGTATGCTTATGCTTGGATCATAGTTACTTGTGAGAACCAAAATCATTACTCCAGGTTCCCGACAAAGTGTGTAAATTTGCTATTTTCCATACATTGTTGCGATTGTCAGGAGTCCATGAAGTACAGACTATGAGTGATCTGCTTCAGCCCGCCCTCCCTTTCCAGCGATAGAGTTTCAGGAAGTGCCAAAGCCACACTCCTAAAATTCGAATAGGGACCAGGTCTCAACTAATTCCCACTGCTTTCCAAATAGTGTTCTAGAAGTCGTCTAAATTCATTTACATTTGTGAACAAATGTAAAAAATGTTCATGTAGCTTTTTCTGTCCTATATACTGAGGAAGGCTAGTATGGTAGAAATTTGCAATTAATTGACCTTAAATTTTCAAGATCTTCCTTACAGCTATTAGGGTGAACTATGAACAGGCTGACTTAGCTTTAACAAAAGCAATTACCAGTTAACTCCTGAGATTTGGTGGATTGTTCACCCATTTATGTATAAAATTTCAATTAGAATCAGTTGACTATCAGAGGCCACAATATCTATGTATTATTGTACCTTTTTTGCTATTTGATTATCGACAAAACTCATGAAGGGTCAACCAATAATTTAATATGACAGAGGGAAAAAGTTTGCACAGACATCCAATGCAATATTCTCAAACACAGAACTAGCAAATTCATGTCTAATCAACTTGACATTTTGAACATTTAAAGGGAAAAAGTTTTTAAACTTTGTAGTGAGCGCATTAATAAAATGTGTGCTTTTAAGGAAAACAGTAATAAAAAGTTGATGCATAGATAGCTTTACATGAAATCAAGGTCCACATTCATGCCATTTATGCAATGTTAAATCAGGGAAGATAAAAAACGAAGCTTGGTGAAACCTATATTCTAGTAGGATCAGAAGCACCTCAGGACTGATGTCCATTTTACATAAACTAGCCTATCAGTCATGTAGGAGAAGGCAGAACATTTTTTTCCTAAAGACTTAGCAATTGCATTACTTTTAAATATTCCCTTTAAATGTAGCCCTGTTAGGTGACAGAAGTTTTCATTCAGGGTGTACTGTTGATAAAACTGATTCAACAGCTACTACTTTGGGCATAAGAGCAGCGGCGTGTGAAGACAAGAACTTGCTACAGATTGTGACCTCCCGCCCGGAAGACCGGCCCTGCCTCAGCGCTCACATTCTCCTCGCCCCAGTTTCTGCCTTCTCGCCTCCACCAGTTTTGTATCTTTTGTAGTTCTGAGTCTGCTGCCTGGTCCCGGTTATTTAACTTGCCCGGGCTATCAGTTCTTCCAGTTTTATTCTTTGTAAAGAAACATACGATAATCTGTGCCACTAACATTTTTCTTCGTGTTCTTTGAGTATGAATCCCGCTCTCCCTGACCGTATCTTAATTCTTGATCTGTATAGCTGATGGATTCTGTAACTATGGTTACTCTCTAATTTTACCCACGATTTCTGTCAGCCTGTTTTTACTCTTGGAAACAACTGTTGAAGTGTTCTGATAATCTGCTTACGTCCACGTGCCTTGTGTGGCGCTGTCGGTCCCAGTTACCTGCTTTGCAGGTAGTTACCTCAGCGTCTCCATTCCTCTTGATTCTCGAACCCTGTGAGCCACGCCTCCCCATTCTTTGAATGTAGTTACCATTTTACTCTTTTTTAGGTACAGTGATCATATCCAGCTCTCAAACTCAGCTAAAGAAGGCATCTCCATTTAAAAAAAATAAAAATAAAGACATTGTGACTGACAGCTGTGGTGGTGAGAGTAAGGGGAGCTCATTCACTCTCCAGTGCTACTGTCAGACTTGCTGGTACCTTTGGGGTTGTCCTGTTCGACTCATTAGCAGAAAACATAACCTACTCTGGATATCTTCTACCTCCAACCATTTCCTTTTGTACTTGCCAACCTGCTGCCTCTGTAGATGGGTCTATCTGCTGCAGAGCTAGTAACCAGCGTCAAGGTGCATCACCTGTGTGACTGGCGGTTCCGCCATGCCTGTGCTGTTACGCCCAATTCAGTGCTCTTTCACATGACATGGCAGCTCTGGTCATCTTAAACTTTTAGTTAAGGTCAAGTTATATATATGTATATAGAGAGAACTGGTACAGAGATACTAGTTTTTTATCATTTTTTTTCCCTTTGATCCAGTGTAGGAGGGCCTAGGACAGCTAACATACTAAATAGTAACTTTGTTCCAGTCTAAGTTAATTTGTAATCAGAGGTGCTAAAAGTACTGAAAAGTTTTTGTTTCCCTATTTCTATCCCTGTATTCCTCATTTTGCGATTCTCCCCATCTGCAGAGAGAAGGGAAAGAGAGGCACAGATAGGAAGTGTTTTGTTTGCATCCTGGTTTTCTCAACTCCGCTTTACGTCCTTGGATTCTAGGTCTCTGTCTCCTTCGGGAATTAGGAGTGTACCCAGAACTAGCCCATCCTTGCTCTCCCCATTCTCATTTTTTGGTTTGTGTTTTACATTTACGGTAATTTTTCAGTCTGTAGTATGTTCATTCATTGATCTCACATCTGCGTTTCTCTTTCTACTAGATTGTAAGCTCCTTAAGGGCAAGGTTGGCGTATAAGCAAAGCTCTGTAAATACCATGAAGGTACCGTGAGTCTGTGGGCATTCAATAAACGTCTGAGATAATGTGCAACTTCTCAAATGAACTGATTGCAGTAAATACCTCTGAGCAGTCTTCTGTCAATTTGGAACTTGTAATTTGCCCTATTACTTCTGAGGTTTAGAAGGCTTCCTAGAGGAAGGAAAGATAATTCATACCTTGACAGATGAATACTCATGTCCTTATTTCTTTTTACTCACTTTTATATTTTAGCCACTATCAAATTTGGGTATCTGACATCCATAGAATAGTGAAGTCGATCTTCATGGTTTTTCAAATACCAATTTTACATACTAGGATGCATAGATAACCTAAAATTATCTAATACACAATTCATCTTTTAAAATACTTGTCATTTGTTGGAAATAATGTTTCATTATGATAATAGATGTTTTTACAAAAAATCTATCCAGATCACAAAGTTATGTGATTGCTTTGTTTGCCCACTCAGCTATGGTAAAAAAATTATCAGAGTTTTGGTTTATTGATGTAGCAGTGTCTGTTGATTAAAATAACCACACTGTCACACAAGCTTCTCTATGAATAGCAATTACACAGATTTTTAGTTGGTTCAAGTAGTTGGAAGCAAGCGCAAGGAACGCCCTCACATTCTGGACAATTTTGATAATCCGTACAGTGTTTATTACTTTTACTATTGGTTGTTGCAGAAGCCTTAGGTACAAATTCATACAGTGCCCCCTTTGATAAATTAACTTGCTTCAAATCTGGGCTCTGACACTTAAGTCTTGTGGAACCTTGTGAAGTTGTTTTATATATGCTTCAGTTTCTTCACCTGAAAAATGGAAAATACTCTAGTGCCTACCTCAGTGGGTTATTGTGTGGCTTAAAAGAGTTAATTCATGTAAAGCTCATAGAATTGTGCTAGGTTGATAATAAGCACTCATGTATAGCGTCTAGGAGAAATGCCTTTCACAGCTTGCTGCCAGTAATGACAGAAGCTCTGTTCATTTCTACATGTAACAAGTATCTGAGAACCGGCATTCAGGAGCTGGGGCTAGAAAAACAATTAAATGTACCACTTGCTGTCAGCTTAGCTTACTGGGAGAGTTCAGTCAAAAGTGAACAAACAAACAGCAATGTCAAACAAACAAAGATCAAGCACAATGATAGTGTTTGTGGTAACATGCAGTAAGCCCCACTGCTCCGAGACTGCATCAGCGAGCGCATGCAGCAGAGCACACGGAAAATGCAGGCTTGACGCTTCTAAATTCCCTCTCTCCAAATTCAGACTTTCTTCAACTAGTCAAACTCCTTTAACATGCTTCCCAGTCACTCTTAGTCGATGACCTTTCCTATTTCAGTGAGGGGAAGATGGCCAGAAAAATCACAGGAAAGTCACTTTCTCACCTCACTTGCAGCTTAAAAGCCCACTGAGGTGTCACCTATCCACTCATCCCTGTCTCTTTAGAGGACATGTCTTATAAGTAGAGCAATCATACGGGCTTGAGTCCTAGGCTCCCACTGCTTCTCAGGAATGTCACATTGTGAATTATGGCTCCTGCCCCACCCCTTCAGGGCCGTTATATTTGGCCAATTCCCTCCAGGACAGTCCTGGGCAGTAACGTATAAACACGCCCAAATTGTTTTCATCTTAAGAAAGCTCAACACTCCCTGGACCTGCACAGCTGGAGTTGTGTGTGTGAGAAGTTAGATTGCCCTCTGCAGCTGCTCGAATCCCATCACTTCTCAACCCATTCCCGTCTCTTTGTCTTTATCTTGACTTTCAGAAGCTTCAGGCGTGATCCCTCCCTTCTGATTTTCACGACACCACATTGTTTTTCCTGTCGCTGACCACTGCCACTCCCTCCCTCCCCCAGGCCCCCGCCTAGTGCTTGTCTCCTTTCTAGCACACAAGCACATCACTCTCCCTTGTCATTAAATGTTGGGGTTCTTTAAGTATCAGACTGGGGTTCTTTTTTGCAAATGTCCTTTATTCTATGCGGAGAGAAAGCCGAACCCTTTAATCATCATCTGTGGCATTTCACCGATCCCCAGTTCAGCATTGGGGCTTTCTCTGAAATCTCCATACTCCCTTCTTGAAATTTCCACTTAAATGTCTGAAAGGCAACCACAACTCAACTTGTGCAGGACCAAGCCATGGTCTTCCTCTCCTACCCTCAAAGATGGTCCTCTGGAACTGTTGGCAATCTGTATGACTGTCACCCCCCTGGCCCCAAGGCTTGCAAAATGGCTCCTGCATCCGTTCAGTTATTCCCAGTTCTACCTCTCTAATCTGTGTGTCATCTCCTTTCTTGAACCTTTGTAAAAGTCTGTCAAAGTGGTCCCACAGCCCCTCTGGCCCCTTCCAAACTGATGTCTGCATTGAAACCAGCACTCTCTCTCTAAAATCAAATCTGAGTGTTCTTAGGATAAAAGCAAGTATCTTTTTTCCTCTTGATTAGATCACAGGAAATTTCAAGCATGTGCCAAGTGAGAATAAGAGAATCATCCCAGATGCATCGCTGATTCCCACCATCATCAGCAAGTGTCCCAACTTGTTTCATCATTAGCCCACTCAACTTTTCTGCTTCCCTAGGATTATTTTGAAGCAAATCCCAGACATTTTACTATGTCTCTTTTGGGTTTGGTTTTGTTTTGTGTTTTGAGACAGAGTCTCGGTCCGCTGCCCCGGCCATATAGAATACAGTGTTGTCAGCCTAGCTCACAGCAACCTCAAATTCTTGGGTTTAAACAGTCCTCCTCCCTCAACCTCCTGAGTAGCTGGGACTATAGGTGCCTGCCACAACACCCAGCTAATTTTTTCTATTTTTAATAGAGACGAGGTCTTACTCTTGCTCAGGCTAGTCTCGAACTCCTGAGCTCAAGTGATACTCTTGCCTCAGTCTCCCAGAATGCTAGGATTACCGGCGTGAGCCATCACCCCTGGCCACAAACATTCTTTAGAATGAAGAATGGATTTACGGGAGGAAAGAACATGAGTACTTAACCCAGACTTGGGGGGAGAAAGTTGTCAGGGGAGTCTTGGAGGAGGTAGGACCTCCTGACTCAGGACTTAGCCAGAGGAAGTGGACACAGGCATTCCTCTAGGAGCAATGTCATGAAGGGGGAAAATGGAATCATTTTTCATCTAAAGGTTCACACCGGGTCATGGTGGAAGGTATCAAACCAGGGAACACATAATCTACTTTGTTTAGAAGGAGGGATTTAGGAATTAAACGTAGGAGCATATCATTGTCAAATATGGACTTTCAGATAAATCACTGTGTCTACTTTGTTGAATGGTTTTCAAGAAGACAAGAATGGGGCAGGGAGAAGATGGATTAGGAAGCTTTTGGAGCAACTGGGCGTGAGGAAAGGAGGTCCTGACTCGGGCAGGACATAATTGGAATGGAGAAGAGGGAATGGCCTAAACAATAGGGAGCGTGTCCGTTGTCCACTTCCTGCCTCACAGCTCCATGTCCTCTCTTCCTGTCCTACTTTGTGACACTGGACCTGAACCACGCAGACACTTTTCCTCTCCCTGCTGGCACAATGTTATGCTTGGTCAATAGATCACTGGAGTGACCCCACCAGACTGTGGTGGCAGAAAGACACCTCTGAGTTCCAGTTGCCCATGTTTATTATTCACTCACTGAAGCAGAGTGGCCCTCCAGGAACAGCTCCTGCTGTGCCTTCGGGCCACGCTTTCTCAACCCTGCAGGCTTCAGGGCAGCTCCAGCAAGCCACTTCCACAGCCATGTTACCTGCGTGTGTGTCACAGAAGAAACGAAAATAGGTGTTCTGTAGAAATTCACCCAAGGAGGAAACTTTGAAAGAAATGACAGATTAAGATGAAGAAAACTTTAAATGCAACTACAGGAAATCGGTGTTATCTCAATATATAAACTCGTCAAAACTCAACCAAAAACAATTGAAAATGCACAGACACTTCACAAAAGGTCTGCGGGTGGTAAACAAGCTGGTGGAAAGATGTTCAAACCCTGGGAGAGATGCAAATGGAAACAATGAGGTGCCACTACACACCTATCTGGGAATGGCCAAACTTGTGAAAACTAAGTGCTGACAAGAACACAGGCAACTGCTTTTGCATTCCTGATGGGGATGCAAAATGGTCCATTCCCTTTGGAGAACAGTTTTGCAATCTCATAGAAGACTCTTAAGCATGCATCTCCCCCTAAAAGCAGCAGTCCCATGTCTAGATGGGACTCAGGTGAAATAAAAACTTTGTCCGCATGAAAACCTGTCCGTGAATATTTCCAGCTACGTTATCTATTTCATAGTTCTTCAGTTGATAGATGAATGAACTGGTACATCCACGTCATGAGTTAATACTTACACCAGCAAAAAATGACAGACACAACTTGGGAGATTTCAAATGCATTATGTTAAGGAAAAGAATCCAGATTCAAAGACTTCATACTGTGCAATTCTATTTATGTGACAATCTGGAATAGACAAAACTGTAAGGATAGAACACTCATCAGTGACTACCATGGACCAGAGAAGGGAGAGATCGAAATGTGGGGGGTGATGGAGAAGTGCTGCATCATGATTGTGGTGTTAGATTCATTTGTGAAAATTCATAGGACTCTGCACTAACATGGGTGACTTTACTATATGTAAATAACACATCAGTTTTTTAAATGTGACTGTTGAACATAAATGGAGATTTGAATTAAAAGTTACACAGTTTTCTTTAGTAAGACAAGTATATCATTTCTCCAGAATTGATCTTTTTTTTTTTTTTTTTTTTTTAATTTGGCCAGGGCTGGGTTTGAACCCGCCACCTCCGGCATGTGGGACCGGCGCCCTACCCGCTGAGCCACAGGCGCCGCCCCAGAATTGATCTTTTAAAAGAAAAACTATGAACAGGAATATTCATCAAAATTCTGAAAAGGAGGACTAGCTCTGTCAGATTTTAAAATATAAATTCTCAATAATTAAAATAGTATAGAACTGGCTCATTAATAAATAGTCCACGAGAGCCAAATTGTTTTAAAATCCAAACATAGACCCAAACACATAAAGAGACAGACTGTGTATTAAAGGCAGCATTTCAAATAGCTGGGGAAAGATAACATTTTAATAAATAGTAATAGAAAGAAAGAATGGGGCGGCGCCTGTGGCTCAGTCGGTAGAGTGCCGGCCCCATATACTGAGGGTGGTGGGTTCAAACCCGGCCCCGGCCAAACTGCAACAAAAAAAATAGCTGGGCGTTGTGGTGGGCGCCTGTAGTCCCAGCTGCTCGGGAGGCTGAGGCAAGAGAATTGCTTAAGCCCAGGAGTTGGAGGTTGCTGTGAGCTGTGTGATGCCACGGCACTCTACCTAGGGCCATAAAGTGAAACTCGGTCTCTAGAAAAAAACAAAAAAGAGAGAAAAAAAAAAGAAAGAATGAATGAAGAAAGTTGACTTCATTCCTCACATCTCTTATCAGAAAAAAATCCAAATAAAGGTAAAAACAAACACTAATAAAAAATACAAGTGGAACACCACGGGAGAATTTTTATATAACTGCAAAATGGGAAAGATATTTCTGGGTATGTACCAAAAACTCAGAAGATATAAACAAGAAGTTTACTTCCATAAAAAAAAAAAATTATCTGTGTAGGAAAACCTTCACAGCAAAGTGTGAAGTCTAATTATCCTAGACAAAGAGCTAATTTTTCCACCATGTGCAAAGTTCCTACAAGGGAATTTTAAAAGGCTTGATGGATAAAATACATGAATAGACAGTTTTAGAAAATATAAATGCCTTCGTAAGGAGCTGAATTGTGTTCCCTTAAAATTGATATGTTGAAGTCCTAACTTCCGACACCGCAGAATATTACCTTATTTGGAGATGGGTCTCTAGAGGGTCAGTCAAGTTAAATGAGGTTATAGAACAGACTACAGGGGAGCCTGTAGTCCAGTAGGACTGGTGTCCTCATCAAGGGAGAAGCCAGGGAAGGGCACCTGCACTCCCGGCTACTCAGGAGGTGGGGTTTGGGCTCAAGTGATCCTTTTACCTCCACCAGCCTGGATGAGACAGTGAGACTCACTTCTCCCCCACACACACACACAAAAAAAAAGGCAGGGGGAGGAAGAATAAAAATCCAAAGGGAAAATCTGGCCGCATGGGCACAGGGATGCTACCACGTGGAGTTGAAGGCAGTGATCAGAGTGATGAGGTCTGCAAACCAGAGGATGTCAGGGGTCGCCGGCTGCTCATCCTCCTCCAGCCCTGGAGGGAAGCAACCTGCAGATATTTTAATCTCGGGCTTCCAACCTTCAGAACCTTTAACAGTATATTTCTGTGCGTTATTTCCACCACTCAATTTGTGGCGCTTCGTTGCAGCAGCCCTAGCAAACTAATATGGGCTCTTACACATAAGGAAATATACTCAGTCTCCCCCATAACCAAGTGGCATTCAAATCAAACTGCAAGACACCACTGTGTTCTATCAAATTGCTGAAGATTAAGAGTCTGGATAACAAAATGTCTGTCATTGGTGTGGGGAAACAGTACTCTCATACCTTGAGTGCAAATTGGTACAAATTCAGTGAAGATCAATCTGATAAAATCTATCAAAATTATAAATAGATGTACTCTTCCCAAAATGGGCGAAATGGCATAGAAGTGCATGTATTCATTATGGCATCATTTAGAAAATCAAAAGGCTGGAACTAAACATGAACGGGGGGCTGGTTAAATCAATTGACATCAATGTAATTTATACCTATTTTTAAAAAATAAGGTAGGCTTTTGTGTGTTTATCTAGAAAAATCTCCAAACTCTTATTAAAAACCAGAAAAAAACCCACTATATAACTGTATAGTATTTTAATGTTTGTATTTTAAAAATACAAACACATATTTGCTTGAATATACACAAGGAATCATCAATATTGGATTCTCTACAGAGAAGGACTGGTTTCTAGGTGACAATGTTTGCATTTGTTAGGTAGAGTCCCTCTCGGAGTTGTGTCCTGCACCCCTACATTGTGCCCGGTAAGTGGGGGCACCCCAATCCCCTCTCCTTTCATCCTCCTTCCCCCAGTTTGAATTGAATCGAGTTTTTCTCTTATGTGGGTGTGTCACATAATGTTTAAAAAATACTTACTGACATTTTTTTGTTTTGTTTTGTTTTTATTGTTTGGGATTCACTGAGGATATAAAGAATTAGGTTACACTGATGGCATTTGTTAGGTAAAGACCCACGATTTTTTTGTTTGTTTGTTTGAGACAGAGTCTCACTTTGTTGCCCTTAGTAGAATGTCATGTCGTCCGTCATAGCTCACAGCAACTTCAAACTCCCGGCTCAAGTGATTCTCTTGCCTCAGCCTCCCAAGTAGCTGGGACTACAGGCCCCTGCCACAACACCCGGCTATTTTTTTTAGAGACAAGTTCTCACTCTGGCTCAGGCTGGTCTCTAACCTGTAAACTTAGGCAATCTACCCGCCTCCTATAGTGTTAGGATTACAGGCGTGAGTTACTGTCCCCAGATGGCTGGTAAAGTCCCTCTTATAATTGTGTGCTTTCCCCAAGAGGTATGCCATAAGCCATGACCCCCACCCCCTTCCTTCTCCCCCCTCCCTGCTTCCTACTTAATTGAATTTTGAACATGAGTAAATAAATATGTAGGCTTGGCGCCTGTAGCTCAAGTGGCTAGAACGCCAGCCACATATACCTGAGCTGGTGGGTTCGAATCCAGCCCAGGCCCGCCAAACAACAATGATGGCTGCAACCAAAAAAAATAGCCAGGTGTTGTGGCAGGCGCCTGAAATCCCAGCTATCTGGGAGGCAGAGCCAGGAGAATCGCTTGAGCCCAGGAGTTGGAGGTTGCCGTGAGCTGTGGTGCCACAGCACCTACCCAGGGCGACAGCTTGAGGCTCTGTCTCAAAAAAAAAAAAAAAAGTAATTTTCATATAAATAATGCTGTGATTTTTCTGCCACAAGGTGGCAGTATTAAAGGCATTGTAAAAGAATGTAATATTTTGAAATTTGTCTCATCACAAATTTTTGTACCTGGCCTGTAATTTTCAAGGCTCTAATCAGGGATTGCAAATATGTGAAACATATTTTTATATAAGATAGTGTATTTGGGGGGGGCCATGTTAATATTTTTCCTTTATTTCTCAAGTTTTGCAATCGTAGTCTATATTATTTTGGATTTTCTTTAAAGTACCACAGGCCCATATAAAAGAAAAAAAAAATAGTACAGAAGGACTTCCTCTCCATCCCACTTTCATTCCCCAGAGACGACTACCTTTTATTGTTACTTGGGTTACATCCTAATCTTTAAATAACATGTTTTATTGTTTTTTAATTTTTATTTTTGAGACAGAGTCTCACGTTGTCACCCTCAGAAGAGTGCTATGGCATCACAGCTCACAACAACCTCAAACCCTTGAGCTCAAGTGATCCTCTTGCCTCAGCCTCCCAAGTAGCTGTGACTTCAGGAGCTCACCACAACGCCCAGCTATTTTTTTAGAGACGAGGTCTTGCTCTGACTCAGGCTGGTCTCAAACTCCTGAGCTCAGGCAATCCACCTGCCTCAGCCTCCTAGAGTGCTAGGATTACAGGCATGAACCACCGTGCCTGGCCCATCTCTTTCAATTTTTTAAAAGAATTATCTTTTTTTTTTTGAGACAAAGCCTCAAGCTGTTGCCATGGGTAAAGTGCTGTGACATCACAGCTCACAGCAACCTCCAACTCCTGGGCTCAAGCCATTCTCCTGCCTCCGCCTCCCAAGTAGCTGGGACTACAGGCGCCCACCACAACGCCTTGCTACTTTTTGGTTGCAGCCGTCATTGTCGTTTGGTGGCCCGGGCTGGATTCAGACCCCCAGCTCTGAAGGTGTATGTGGCTGGCACCTTAGCCGCTTGAGCCACAGGCGCCAAGCCTAAAAAATTATCTTTTAATTTTTCTATTGGTTACTCTTGTACTTTAAATGACATTTAAACCTCCATTTTTTCCTGCCAGCTCTCCACATTATCTTTTAACTCCCTTCTATGTAAAAAAGCATATTGTTGCTTCAGGTTTTCTTTTTACCTCTCCGACCTCCCCACTTTTGTTAGCTTCAGGTTTTTTTTAACAACTTTATTGAGATATAATTTACATACCATGAAGTTCACTCATTTAAATTGTATCTTTGGGGGCTATGCCTGTGGCTTAGTGAGCAGGGCGCCAGCCCCATATACCGAGGGTGGCGGGTTCAAGCCCGGCCCCGGCCAAACTGCAACAAAAAAATAGCCGGGCGTTGTGGCGGCCACCTGTAGTCCCAGCTACTGGGGAGGCTAGGGCAGGAGAATGGCCTAAGCCCAGGAGTTGCAGGTTATTGTGAGCTGTGTGACGCCATGGCACTCTACTGAGGGCAACAGAGTGAGACTCTGACTCTAAAAAAAGAAATAAATAAAATGTGTTTTTCAATGGCTTTCAGTACATTTACAGTTATGCAGCCATCACCATAATCTACATTCACAGCATTTTCTTTCCTTTTTTTTTTTTTTGAGTCAGTTTCACTGTGTCACCCTTGGTAGTGTGCTGTGGCGTCACAGCTCACAGCAACCTCCAACTCTTGGGCTTAAGCGATTCTCTTGCCTCAGCCTCCAGAGTAGCTGGGACTACAGGCGCCCACCTCAACACCTGGCTATTTTTTGTTGCAGTTGCCACTGCTGTTTTAGTTGGCTGGGGCCGGGTTCAAACCCACCCTCAGAATATGGGGCCGGCACCCTACCCACTAAGCCACAGGTGCTGCCACAGCATTTTCATTACTCTGAAAAGAAACCACATACACATTAGAAGTCACTCCCCATTTCTCTGAAAATCCCTCAACCTTACACAACCACTAATCTTTCTGTCTTTATAGAGTTGCATATTCTGGACACTTAGTATAAAAGGAACATATGATACATGGTCTTCTGTGACTAGCTTCTTTTACTTTAATTTGCTTCATATTTGGATCATCGTTTTAGACAGTTGTATTTTTATTTATGTGTTTGTTTTTGTGAGACAGAGTCTCTGTCGGCTGCAGTAGAGAACTGTGATATCACAGCTCACAGCAACCTCAGACTCTTGGAGTCAAGTGATTCTCTTGCCTCAGCCTCTGGAATAGCTGGGACTGGAAGTGCCGGACACAACACCCAGCTATTTTTAGAGATTGGGTCTCACTCTAGCTCAGGCTGGTCTTGAATTCCTGAGCTATAGGCCTCCCAGAGGGCTGAGATTATAGGCGTGAGCCACTGCACCTGGCCCTAGTTGTGTTTTAAATTATACATGTGTATATATACATACACGTATTATACATGTATCTTTAGAGATGGGCTTCTCACTGTGTTGCTCAGGCTGGCCTCAAACTCCTGGACTCAAGGGATCCTCCTACTTGGTTCCTGAGTACCTAGGACTACAGGTACATGAAACTGCGCCCGGCCAGTTGTTTTTTCCTGAGCTTTCTAATTATGCACACAAAAAAGTCTGCTCACTCTATCTTGAAATGGATCTAGCCTTTCAATAATACCATGGATTGCGTGTGATTTCCGGTCTTCCGTCCCGAGGTAGACTCTGCACAGCTCCGGTCCTGGGATCAGTCAGCTCCTTCTTGGAGTCTACGTCTTTCTTGCTTATTTCTTTTGTTTTATAGATATCCATGCCCAAGTAACTTCCTCAGAAATGGTTCATAAACACATTCAAGTTTTATCTTTATGTTACCTTCACGTTAATTTGTCCAGGTCTAAAATTCTATATTCTAAGCCTAGAACTCTCAAAACCTCGAAGAAATTACTGTCTCTGGCAGGTGGTAATTCTGCGGATGAGCTTCTCATTCCCTTGTGGGTGGTCTATCTGCCCCGCCCTCCGAATCTGTCTATGGTTTCTCTACTTCTGAAATTTCATCATGAGGAATCCAGCCTGGGTCCTGCTTCTCTGCCATAATTGTCAGCCACACTCTTTCTCCAGATCTTGGAAATGTTTTGTTATTTGATAATGTCTCCTCCATTTCCTCTCTTTCTTTTTGAAACATAAATACTGAACCTTAAATGCAACTTACCATCCCTTTTGTTTTTTTGCTCAACATTCATGGAGGGTTTTTTTTTTACATTAACTAGTTTCTATTGTTTTTCACTTCAGCCATCAAATTTTAAGAGTTTTGTTTGTATTTGTGAATGTCCCTTTTTATTGCAGTCTATTCTTTTATGGCTTGCTACCTTCTTAAATCTCTTTAAAATATTCATTAGAAGCATATTTCCCCCCTACTCCCTGAATTATATCTGTGGTCATGTGTTTTCTTTTTTTAATTATTTTGATTAAATCATAACTTTGTGCATTGATGCATTTATGGGGTTCAATGTACTGCTTCGATATACAATGTGAAATGCTTACATTGAACTAAGTAACACATCCATCACAATTATACTCATTTCTTAATAGTTTTGAATTTCTTAATAATTTCTAATAATAGTTTTGAAATGTACCATTGCATCATGCACATTAGGTGAGGTACCCCCAGATACCCTCCCTCTTCCCACATCCCTTCTTCCCTCCTCCTCTCTCTCTCCTCCTCCCTTCTACTTTCTGGACTATAGTTATGTTTTGCCATTCATATGCATGTCTAGGTGATTATATATTGATTTTATAGTGGTATTGAGTACATTGGATACTTTTTTCCCATTTTTGAGATACTTTACTAAGAATAATATGTTCCAGCTCCATCCAGGTAAACATAAAAGATGTGAAGTCTCCATCTTTCTTTATGCCTATATAGTATTCCATGGTGTACGTATACCACAATTTGTTAATCCATTCATGGGTCGATGGGCACTTGGGCTGTTTCCATGTCTTGGCGATTATGAATTGGGCTGCAATAAACATTCTGGTGCAAATGTCTTTGTTGTAAAATAATTTTTGATCATCTGTGTATATACCTAGTAGAGGAATTGCAGGATCGAACGGTAGGTCTACTTTTAGTTCCTTGAGTGTTCTCCAAACTTCTTTCCAAGAAGGTTGTATTAGCTTGCATTCCCACCAGCAGTGTTGAAGTGTTCCCTTCTCTCTGCACCCACACCAACATCTGTAGTTTTGGGATTTTGTGATGTGGGCTAATCTTACTGGAGTTAGAGGATATCTCAAAGTGGTTTTTATATGTATTTCTCTGATGACTAAGGATGTTGAGCATTTTTTCATGTGTATGTAGGCCCTGCACCTGTCTTCATCAGAGAAATTTCTGTTCAAGTGTCTTGCCCACATAGAAATGGGATTATTTGTTATTTTCTTATTGATTAGTTTGAGTTCTCTGTAGATTCTAGTTATTAGACCTTTGTCGGAAGCATAACCTGCAAAAATCTCCCATTCTGAAAGTTGTCTGTTTGCTTCACTTACTGTGCTCTTGGCTGTGCAAAAGCTTTTTAGTTTGATCAGTACTCAGTAATGTATTTTTGGTGTTGCTTCAATTGCCCAGGAGGGTCCTCCTAATAAAACATTCTCCCAGGCCAATTTCTTCAAGTGTTTTCCCTGCACTCTCTTCTAGTATATTTATAGTTTCATGTCTTAAGTTTAAATCTTTTATCCAGTGAGAACCAATTTTTATTAATGGTGAAAAGTGGGGATCCAATTTCAGTCTTCTATGGCTCACCAGCCAGTTCACCCAGCACCATTTGTTAAATAGGGAGTCTTTCCCCCACTGAGTATTTTTGATAGGCTTGTTGAAGATCAAATGATGATAAGTAGCTGGTTTCATCTCTTGGTTCTCTATTCTGTTCCATAAATCTACTGCTCTGTTTTTGTGCCAGTACCATGCTGTTTTGATCACTATAGATTTATAGTATAGCCTAAAGTCTGGTAATGTGATACCTCCTGATTTGTTCTTATTTCTGAGTAATGTATTTGCTATTTGAGTTTTTTTCTGATTCTATATAAAATGAAGCACTATTGTTTCAAGTTCTTTAAAGTATGACAATAGTACTTTAGTAGGGATTGCATTCAATCTGTAGATTGCTTTGGGTAGTATGGACATTTTAACAATGTTGATTCTTCCCAGCCATGAACATGGTATGTTTTTCCATTTGTTAACATCTTCAGCTATTTCATTTTTCAGTGTTTCATAGCTCTCTTTATAGAGATCTTTCACATCCTTTGTAAGGTAGATATTTCATCTTCTTTGGGACTATTGTAAAAGGAATAGAGTCCTTGACTATATTTTCAGCTTGACTATTGTTGGCATATATAAAAACTACTGATTTGTAAGTGTTGATTTTGCATCCTGAGACACTGCTGTATTCCTTGATCACTTCTAAGAGTTTTGAGGTTGAGTCCCTGGGATTTTCCAGGTATAGGATGATCGTCAGCAAAAAGTGAGAGTTTATCTCCTCTGATCCTATTTGGATGTCCTTAATCACCTTCTCTTGCCTGATTGAGATGGCTAAGACTTCCATGACTGTGTTGAATAGCAGTGGAGACAGTGGGCATCCTTGCCTCCTTCCTGATCTGAGGGGAAATGTTTTCAATTTTACACCATTCAACATGATATTGGCTGTGGGTTTGCTGTAGATGGCCTCTATCGGTTTAAGAAATGTCTCTTCTATGCCTATTTTCTTAAGTGTTCTGATCATGAAAGGATGCTGGATATTATCAAAGGCTTTTTCTGCGTCAATTGAGAGAATCATATGGTCTTTGTTTTTTATTTTATTGATGTGATGTATTATATTTATAGATTTGCGTATGTTGAACCAACCCTGTAACTCTGGAATAAAACCAACTTGATCATGGTATATAATTTTTTTTATTAAATCATAGCTGTGTACATTAATGTGATCATGGGGCACCATACACTGGTTTTATAGACCATTTGACGTATTTTCATCACACTGGTTAACACAGCCATCCTGACATTTTCTTAGTTATTGTGTTAAGACATTTATATTCTACATTTACTAAGTTTCACATGTACCCTTGTAAGATGCACTGTAGGTGTAATCCCACCAATCACCCTCCCTCCGCCCACCCTCTCCCCTTCCTCCCCTCCCTCTCCCTCTTCCCTATATTCTTGGGTTATAACTGGGTTGTAGCTTTCATATGAAAGCCATAAATTAGTTTCATAGTAGGGCTGAGTACATTGGATACTTTTTCTTCCATTCTTGAGATACTTTACTAAGAAGAATATGTTCCAGCTCCATCCATGTAAACATGAAAGAGGTAAAGTCTCCATCTTTCTTTAAGTCTGCATAGTATTCCATGGTGTACATATACCACAATTTATTAATCCATTCGTGGATCAATGGGCACTTGGGCTTTTTCCATGACTTAGAAATTATGAATTGGGCTGCAGTGAACATTCTGGTACAAATATCTTTGTGATTTTTGGTCTTCTGGGTATAGGTGTATAATTTTTTTGATGTTTTGTTGAATTCTGTTTGCTAAGATCTTATTGAATATTTTTGCATCGATATTCATTAATGATATTGGTCTATAATTTTCTTTCTTTGTTGGATCCTTTCCTGGTTTGGGAATTAGGGTGATATTTCCTTCATAGAATGTGTTGGGAAGTATTCCTTCTTTTTTTTTTTTTGGAGAGACAGAGTCTCACTTTATGGCCCTCGGTAGAGTGCCGTGGCCTCACACAGCTCACAGCAACCTCCAACTCCTGGGCTTAAGCCATTCTTTTGCCTCAGCCTCCTGAGTAGCTGGGACTACAGGCACCCGCCACAACACCCGGCTATTTTTTGGTTGCAGTTTGGCCGGGGCCGGGTTTGAACCCACCACCCTCGGTATATGGGGCTGGCGCCTTACCGACTGAGCCACAGGCGCTGCCTGTATTCCTTCTTTTTCTATGCTTTGGAAAACGTTGCATAATATAGGTACCAGTTCCTCTCAAAATGTTTGATAGAATTTGGATAAGAAACCATCTGATCCTGGATGTTTCTTTTTTGGGAGATTTCATATTGTTGATGCTATTTCAGTGATTTATATAGGTCTATTCAAGATTTCTAATTCTTTCTGGTTGAGCCTAGGAAGGTGGCATGCTTCCAGGTATTGGTCTATTTCCTTCAGATTTTCATATTTCTGGGAATAGAGATTTTTGTAGTAATCATTGAGGATCTTTTGAATTTCTGCAGTGTCTACTGTTATTTCTCCTTTATTGTTTCTGATAGACGATATTAGAGATTTTACTTTTCTATTTCTGGTTAGGTTGGCCAAAGGTTTATCAATTTTGTTGATCTTTTCAAAAAACAACTTTTTGTTTAGTTGATCTTCTGAATTCTTTTGTTTTCAATTTCATTTAATTCTGCCCTAATTTTGGTTATTTCTTTTCTTTTGCTGGTTTGGGGTTGGAATGTCCTTCCTTTTTCAGTTGCTTGAGATGATCCATTAAGTTGTTGGCTTCCTCTCTTTCTGTTTTCTTGATGAAGGCTTCCAATGGTATAAATTTCCCTCTTAAGACTGCCTTTGCAGTATCCCACGGGATTTGATAATTTGTGTCTTCGTTGTCATTTTCTTCCAAAAATTTGGTGATTTCCTTCTTAATCTCATCTTTGACCCAGCTATCATTCAGCCTAAGATTATTTAGTTTCCATGACTTTGTTTGAGTATGAATGGTCCTGTTCCTGTTACTTTTATTCCATGGTGGTCCGAGAAGATACAAGGAATAATTTTTACACTTTTAAATTTGCTGAGTTAGACTGTGTCCTAGGATATGATCTATTTTGGAGGATAACCCATGGGCTGATGAGAAGAATATATATTCAGTTTTATTAGGGTGAAATGTTCTGAGGAGGTCTGTAAAGTCCATTTGTTCTAGGGTCAGGTTTAAGTCTAATATTTCTTTGTTTAGTTTCTTCTTGGAGGATCTATCCAAAACTGTCATAGGGGTTTGTTGAAATCTCCAACTATTATAGGGCAGGAAGATATCAAGTTGTTCATATCCATTAGGGTCTGCTTTATGAATTGAGGAGCATTCTGGTAGGGTGCATAAATGTTAATTATCAAAATCTCTTCATGTTGGGTGTTTCCCTTGACAAATATGTAGTGACCTTCCTTATCTTTCTTTATCTTTGTTGGTTTAAAGCCAATTGTTTCTGCTCCTAAAATTGCAACCCCTGCTTTTTTCTGGTTTCCATTTGCCTGTATTATGCAAAAGTCCATCTCTTCACCCTGAGTCTATTTTTATTCTTTAAGGTAAGGTGAAATTCTTGTATACAGCAGATATCCAATCTGAGTTTATGTATCCAGTCAGCCAGCCTGTACCTCTTTAGAGGACAATTTAAACCATTCACATTAATTGAGAGAATTGATAAGCCTGGTTGTGTTTTGGGTGTCCAGTGGACATTTTTAATCCTTTCACCACTATGGAAGTTGGATTTTGTTCAAAAATTTCTGGGTGAGTTTACTTTGGAGGTAGAGCATTGCGCTGGTCATTGTGGAGGATGGGTCTGAGAATATCCTGGAGAGCTGATTTAGTTATGACAATCAACATGTTTATGTCATTAAAGAATTTGATTTCTCCATCACAAATGAAACTCAATTTAGCTGGGTATAGGATCCTGGGCTGGAAGTTGTTTTAGAAGATTGAAGGTTGATGACCATCCTTTTCTGGCTTGAAATGTTTTGGCTGAGAGATCTGCAGTCATTTTGATATTTCTCTCTTTGTAGGTGATGCTTTTCTTATGTCTGGCTGCTTGCAGAATTTTCTCCTTCATCTTAATTTTGGCAAAGTTAATCACAATGTGTCTAGGAGATGCTTTTTTTGGATTGAGTCTTGCTGGGGTTCTGAAACTGCCTGCTATCTAAAGTTCCATATCTCTTGCAATGCTTGGGAAATTCTCCACCACAATCTCTTGAAGTAGAGCATCTGTGCCTTTAGGACCATTCTCTTCTCCTCCGGGAATTCCTATAAGATAAATGTTTGATCTTTTTGAGTGATCCCACAACTTTCTCAGGGAATGATCAGTTTTTGCTCTCCATTTGTCTGCCTTTTTGAGTGTTTGGGAGCATTCAAAAGCTTTGTCTTCAATTTCAGAGATCCTTTCTTCTGCCTGGTCAACTCTATTACTGAGGGATTCTACTTTGTTTTGGAGCTCCTTAACTTTTCATTTTCTTGAGCTCCTTAACTTTTTCGTTTTCTTGAGCTCTGCTATCTCTTTTCTCATTATGTCCATATCTTTGGTGACTTGAGCTTTGAATTCATTTATCTCTTGAGACAACTTTAGAACTACTCTTTGGAATTCAATTTCTATCTTTTCTTCCATTCTATTTATCTTATTTGTGATCCATATTCTGAACTTGATTTCTGACATTGCTGCCATTTGTCTATGCATGGCATCTTCAGTGGTATCTCCTTTCTCATTTCTTTGGGGGTGGGGTTGATCTACTCTGGGTTATTCATGTTGCAAGAGTTCTTTTGTTGGGTCTGCACCATGTTTATTTTCCACTGTTTGGTTATTAGAACTGGTAGGGTGAGATTGAATTGGGGTTCCCAGGTAGTAGATATAGCCCCTTACCAAAGCACTAGGCTTTATAATTGTGGCTTATCTCCTACAGCCTTACAAATGCCCCTTTCAGAGTTTTGGCCAGAGACTCTGAGGACCTACTTGGTGAGTAGTGCAAGCTAGCTCTGTTTTCATATCAGCCAATCTCTACCCTATCCTAAGAAACCACAGTATTAGGTTTAAATCTCGACTGTGCAGGGATACAAACAGCTGTGGTGCCCAGCCCCTACCCTTCAGTCTTTTCCACTATAGAACTTTGAAGGTCAACCTCAGAATGTCCCTGAGTGGACAGCCCCAGATACAGGTTTCAATTAAATTGTCTCAGGCAGTGCAAACCCTGCTCAACAGAGAAGGATTCAAGGGTCTCCAACAGCACAATTGGAGCCAGGGATCCATACTCCTGCCTGCAAGACTCAGTCCACACTGTTGTCCACTTGTCTTTTCACAGGCCCACTTGGAGCCAGGGGCCACACACACACACCCCCACCGCTGGTCTCAGCCCATGCCCAGCTAGCCTCTGCTTGTCAGATCAGTTGGAGTTAGGGGACCATTCCCCCGCCTGCCAGTCTCAGTCCACTGCCTGGCATACCTCTGTTTGCAGGCTCTGTTAGAGTCAGGGCATTGCACTCTGCCCGCAGGTCTGAGTCCTCACCCAGTAAGCCTCTGCTCACCAGTCCCACTGGAGGCAGTGGAGCATGGCGTAGCCCTCAGGTCTTGGTTCACACCAATAAGCCACTACTCGAGGGTTCTGTTGGAATCAGGGGACCATGCCCTTGCTCTCAGGTCTCGATCCACACCTAGCAAGCCTCTGCTTGCAGGCCCAGCAGGGGCTTGGGAACATCCCTGTCTGCTGAACTTAGTCTAGACAAGGCAACCACTCTCCTGCTATGGGTGCCATCAGAGCCGGGGGTTCTGCACCTTGCACCATAACCAGGGGATAGCTCCTCCTCCTGCCCAGTGTGCCTTTCTTCCCACACCCTCTTTCTTCCCTATAGTCACAGTTTCTGTCCTGACGGTTAGCAGTCCACACTATGCCCAGATCTCTCAGGACAAGACCAAACACTCTGTGCTCTGCTGGGGGCAGAACTTTAGACATCCATGCAAGGGGAAAAAGGTGAACTGGGAGTTTGGACTTGTGGGCAAAAAATCTGTTCAATTTTATGCCTGGTGGGGTGGTGTCTAGATTCATAAGTAGCACCTCCCTGGAAAAAGAGACCTGGAGTTTAGTGGCTCTCTCCAGTGAGGTAAAATGAGAGGTCTTTTGTTCCCTGCTCATCTGCAGATAGCCTGCGGCAGGCCCCCTGCTTGGGGGAGGGGTCTCCCAGCCTCTGGTCGATAGACTTTGTACCTGTAATTTGTTTTCTTGATGCTCTTCCTTGGAGTTACAGCTTGCTGAACTTTTCTCTTGGCTCAGCTCCCCACCTTTGACTTCATAAAGTCCGATTCCATCCAGTTTTTCTTCCTCTGCTCAGGAACCTCTGCCAAGGATTGCTGCCAGTCGGCCATCTTCCCAGAATTCCCCTGTGGTCGTGTGTTTTCCTGTCTTGATCTGTGTCTTTTTTGCCAGTGCTTGTCTTCATGTAGGCATGAGCATGGTTTTCCTGTTCATTTTTAACAATGAAGGACCAGTTTGATTATTCTCCTCAGCTAGTGGGAGTCTTTTTTTTTTTTTTAGAGAGACAGAGTCTCACTCTATTGCCCTAGGTAGTGGCATCACAGCTCACAGCAACCTCAAATTCTGGGGCTTAAGCATTTCTCTTGCCTCAGCCTCCTAAGTAGCTGGGACTACAGGTGACCACCACAATGCCTGGCTATTTTCTGTTGCAGTTTGGCCAGGGCCAGGTTCAAACCCGCCACTCTTGGTATATGGGGCTAGCGCCCTACCCATTGAGCCACAGGAGCCACCCCAGCTAGTGGGAGTCTTCTCTGCTGTTGGATTGTTGATTTACTTCTCCAAGAGACCCCCTGCTTAGACTGAGAAGACTGAGAATTCTGCTCAGGGCGGTCCTCACTGACTGCAGACACTGAAGTGTGTGGACAGCAGGATGCTTGATCCCCAGACTGGGAGCCTTAAATGTCAGAATAAGGAGGGAGGAAACCCTAGCCCTCCCTAAGCAGCTCGTTTTCTTTTGGTAAGAGCCTACTTGTTTGTATTTCCTTTTACTCTTTTGCCCTTAAGATAAATATAAACAAGCCCAGTGTGGTGGGTCACGCCTGTAATTCCAGCACTCTGGGAAGCCGAGGTAGGTGGATTGCTTGAGCTCAGGATTTCGAGACTAGCATTAGCCAGAGCAAGACCCCATCTCTACTCAAACTTAGCTGGGTAGTTGTGGTGGGCACCTATAGTCCCAGCTACTTGGGAGGCTGAGGCAAGAGGATTGCTCAAGCCCAGGAGTTTGAGGTTGCTGTGAGCTATGGTGCTACTCCACTCTACCCAAGGCACAGAATGAGACCCTGTCTCCAAAAAAAAGGATAAATGTGAATTGTTTTACATGTACATGTGGGTAGAGAGGGGAGTTTATGGTGCCGAATGTTAACCTTTAGTGTATTCTTGTGCCCAGACCCCTTTTCTCATCTCCACTGCTGGCCTAGAGCCTCTATAACCTCCCCCCAGTAAGATAAGCTCTCAGCTCCACTTCAGTCTCTCCAGACTTGGATTGTGGGCTCCGGCTGACCATCTAGCAACAGGCTCCTATCTGCTTCTCATCTTCCTGAGATCTTGTGATACCGCCTGTCTAATGATTCGCTCCTTCTGTTCTCTTTACTGGTAAGTAAGTGCTTATTCCTTTTGCTCTTCCATGTGATCATTTTTATTTTGACATTTGGACAAGTTCTCTTCAGAGTATAGAGAAAACACACTGTCCCGTCACCACATTGAACTGGAATCCTATGAGATAACTCATAGTTCTGCTGTTTTATTCCTTTTCCTCCCATCTTGTGTGTATGAGTGTGGGTTGTATGTGTGTAACAGTTGTTTGATTTTCTGATTACATAATGAATACATTTTTATTGCATAAAATTTGGAAATATGAAGAAATAAAGAATGTCTATAATCTGCCAAACAAATAATTGCTGCTACTACTAAAATGTTTATTTATTTTCAGTCTTTTCAATATGCATATGGTGTGTTTTTTAAAACAAATTTGAAATCATTTATACTAGGTACAATTTTATATGCTGTTCTTTTTACGCTTACATCATGAACAATTTTCCAAGGCACAAAATGACCTTCTCCAACACGACACTTAATGACTCTAAGTATTTCATTATATGAACAGACCACAGTTTACTTACTAATTCTTCTCCAGTTTTGCTTGTTTCCTAGTTTGTTATTATAGAACACATCTCACACCCCCGGCCTTTCCTGTGTGCTTGTGGTACCTCCTAACTGTAGTTCAGAAATGCTCTCTGTCTGATTAAAACTGCAAAGGAATTTACTGAAGGAAAGCAGGCAGCCCACAAAATCACCATAAAATTATACACACACAGTTCAGGGAAGGCTTTTCTTTTCTTCTTCCTGACCATCAGCAATCACTTCATAGCATTTCTCCAAGCTCTTCTGTTCTGATTTCATGCTAGTCCTTCCTCCCCTTCCCCATAGCATGGTTTGGGCAGGGGAAAAAAGTACAAATTTAGGTCAATGTTGCTTATATCTGAATCTTTTAATGCTACAACTCAATCTAATAATTTTATTTCTATTTTTAAATAATAAATTATTTTTAAATAATAATTTTTTTATTGTCACAATAGTCTCATTACTCCCTTAAATACACCTAGTGAACAACCATAATTTAACAATTTTCCTACCCTTAGATGTCATAGATAATGTTATGACCACCTCTATGTACATGGCTTCTGCGTTAGTTTGGATTAAACTTAAATTCGCCTGAGTAATTACTTTGACAAAGGGTATTATCATTTTTATAGCACTTACATTTGGTATAGAGATCCCAAACAATTAAAAAAAAGAAAGAAAAAGAAAACCCCAAAATAATAGCATTAGAAATTATAGTCAAAGGCAGACTTTAATTCTCTTTGATAAATTATTAATAACGAATATGTTTTCTCAGTTTAATAATTGTAAAGGGAATATAAGCTCTGTCTTTCTACCCTGACCAGAATTCCTTCACAGTAACCTGGAAGGCTGAATTCTAGTTTAGAGTTCTTGCTCCGTGCCCGAGTGTGGCAGGACCGGGAGTATCAGCCGCGGGCCCTCCACACACCGTTTCTCTCCTGCCTTCGGCTCAGTCCTCCTCCTGGCAGAAGAGGCCCTGGAAGTGGGTGGACTCAGGGTGGTTAGCCAGAATTCTGGGCCCCAGTACACAGACTTGGTCCAGAAAAGGCGAGATACAGGATCTGGTGGGCACTTAGTCACAGACTTCTGTGCCCGAGTAGGACCAGAAAATGGCCAGAGTGGGGTCCCCGAAGCAGGTGTCCACAGCAGAGCTATTTCTGTTCCAGCTCAGACTCCACGTCTTCCTGCAGCCTCCTTTGTTTCTCACGGTTCACACTGACCTCATCTTGCCTTTCCTGTTCCCAGAGCATCTACCATTGATGTCACTCATTCAAGCATCTTCATTATAAATTCACTGTATTGTTCCTCAGCTGTTTCCTAAAGCGATAGGCTTCCTAGCTTCTCAGGAAGGGAGGGACTGGGTTTATATCTTATAAGTATCAAATATTTCAGTCATCACAATTGATGCTTTATGAATACTTGATAAATTGAATGGTATCAAAATAATATAATTGTAAACTAAACCGAACTGATTAACTTTATTCTCAAATTAATACCTTAGTCAATATTTGCAGCATGACCTCAGTAGTTGATCACCTCCCCACAGGGACCATCTCCTTAAGTTGACCTAATTTTCATAGACTGGACATGTACCACATGTACTCAGTGGAAGACTGACCTTTATATAGGGACCACCTCTGTAAGCTGTATCTTGACCACTTGGACTGTGACATACCATATAAATTTACTCCCTATAACTTTGCCAGTTCAATCCACTCTACACTGAGGGGTTGATGGTGTGGCCTTTGCCCCTTCATTGTCTAAGTTAAGTATACAATGATTTTTCTTTAGTATAAGTTCTTTTTTCATGTTTTATTATTACCACATGTTGGATTAGGCCTAATGTCCTATTATTTGTCATATGCTGTGGAAGATTTTTCAACGTGAAGGACTGGTCTGAATTATATAGGCACATCCTACAATTACTGAAAAATTTCACAGTTAATTGAGACATGATGGCCCAAAGGAAAGCGCTCAGAGAGCTGACATTGAAGGAAAAGGCTGATCTTCTACATTTTCTGGAAAGCAGCACCCAAAGAAAGATGAACATTTTGGTGTCAGCACGACACATTTAGCAACACCCCAGAACACATGAGCACTTGGGGATGTGGTAAGGAAAGCAGAGATCTACAGCAAAAAGGAGGAAAACTCCCCTCAGCAAAGCCAATGAAGCCACACTGAGTGATTCCACAAATGAGGCCAGTTAACACTTGAATTTCTGGGCCAATAATCCAAGAAGTTGCTCAAAAATTCACACAGGAATTTGGGGCGGCACATTTCTAAGCATCAAGTGGTTGGCTCAAGAAATTTAACCTGTGATACCAGATCTCCCAGGAAGTTTCATGTGCTAAATCCAATGAAGTTCCAGTAGAAGTTGTGGGAGAGTTCACCAGAAAGTTCCTAAGGCCGGGTGTGGTGGCTCATGCCTGTAATTCTACCACTCTGAGAGGCCAAGGCCGGTGGATTGCCTCAGCTCAGGAGTTCAAGACCAGCCTGAGCAAGAACAAGACCCCATCTCTAAAAATAGCCAGCCATTGTGGCTGGCACCTATAGTCCCAGCTGCTCGGGAGGCTGAGACAAGAGGATCACTTGAGCCCAAGAGTTTGAGGTTGCTTTGAGCTATGATTCCATGGCACTCACTTTGCCTTTCAGCCAGTTACAGAAAGTCACAGAGGAACATTCTCTCCCTGTCATCCAGACTCATGTTAGCAGCAAAATGAGCCTCTGTAATTGTTTCTGCTAGGGACTGGTCACCACCTAAGGCGACTAAATTACAAGATTGAACGAAACTTTAAATTGAATTGACATTTAGTTTAAAAAATTGGTTTTATAAGAACTCGTGAGTGGAAACTCATTGGGAAGATCACCAGATCCGCTAGCTCAGCTAGAAGTTAAAATAAAGGAAGTACATTTTCTCTGCACATTCAGATTGTAGGATGTGTTCATCTTCCTTAACACTGCAACAAGAAGGCATTGACTTTGTGGTCCTTCCTCTGCCTCCACCTCCCACAAATAACGCTGGCCAAGCCTCGTTGTTGAAATGCTACTGAGGGAGATAAAAGATTTCTAGATACTTTTTTCCTCAAGCAGCAGAGCTTGTCTGTCAATGCTATTATCTTGTTTCAGAATTGATACTACCAGCAATATTCCCAATTTTTCTTTTCTTTCTTTCTTCTTCTTTTTTTTTTTTTTTTTTTTTTGTTGTTGTTGCAGTTTTTGGCTGGGGCTGGGTTTGAACCCACCACCTCCAGTATATGGGGCCGGTGCCCTACTCCTTGAGCCACAGGCACCATCCTATTCCCAATTTTTTTTCCAGGCAGATGGGTGCTCAGAGCCAACTATGTAACAGCCATGTATTTAAAAGGTAAGGTGTAATGCACATTAGTAACTTTCAAAATATTATTTCAATTGAAAATATGTGTCCTTACTGATCCTTCTTTTGAAGCAATTTTGCTTTCAACAATCCTTACTCAAAAACAGTATCCGCGTGCACCTTTGAACTGAAGGCAGAATCCTTACAAAGTGTCTTAGGATGTGGGGGGGAGGGTGGAAGGAGGAGCCTCTAAAAAAATGAAGGTTGTCCACTAAACCCATGTATTTGCAGACACTCAGACTCCACGTGGGCCTCTGTGTTCAATAGGCCTGTGTTTTAATATCACCTCTACCATATTTATTAGACGAGACTGACTGAGTGCCTCAGAAAAATGCATGTGGTCTGAGTCCTGGGAAGACTAAATGCAGTAAGAAACATCTACAAAGTGCCAAGGATACTTTATTCTGGAACATAAAAGATGCAAAAGAGCAGGAGGAGAGCAGGAGAGAAAAAAGGAGAAGAAAAGATAAAAACACAAGGTGATTACCAACAATGGCCGTGGTTATTCATCTCATAAAATCTCCCCAAGCAAGTTCTGTCTCCTTTATGTCTCCGATATTATTGCTAAACTTATCTTCTGTAATTTCCATTTGACATCTCTTAAAACCTTCTGCCGCTTTTTGATAGCATAGACCCACAGATTCTTGGGAAATTGGGTTGGGGGAGAATTATTTGGCTTAAAAATCCTTATACATATAGAGTTGCTGAAAAGTCAAATACTCCTACATAGTTCAACTAACTTCTTTATTTTTTTAGCAGGTTTAAACAACATATATTTATCTCACAGTTCCTGTGGCTCAAGAGTCCAGGCATGGTTTAGCTGGGTTCTCTGCTTCAGGACCTCGACTTCAGGCTGCCACCAGGTGTCAGCTGGGTCACAGTCTCATCTTGAAGTTTGGACATTGGTCCATTATAGGTCCATTCAGCTTGTTACCCTGTTTCCCCGAAAATAAGACAGTGTCTTATTTTGTGTGCTCCCAAAGATGCGCTAGGTCTTATTTTCAGGGGACGTCTTATCTTTCCTGTAAGTAGGTCTTATTGTCGGAAGTTGTCTTATTTTTGGGGAAACAGGGTACTTAACCCCTTGAACTCAAGTCCCTCAGCCCTAACAGCTATCTGCAGCCACTTGCCTTCTGGGTCCCTCCACAGGCAGGTCACAGCATGAGTGCTTCCTCAAAGCCAGCAGGAGAGCCAGGGCAAGACTGGGGGCAAGCCAAACTCTTAGTATATACAAGGTCTGACAATTAAGCTTGCAAACTTGCAAAAAGGCGTTAGGCTGGCAGCACTGTACAAACAGTACAGTGAGGTTTCATGACCTTGGTATATCAGCATCTCACAGCTGTGTTCATGTGGATGTGTGGTGAGGTCTTACTGGCTGGTGTTCATGATTGCTGTTGCGTGTTTTGTGTGCCAATGCAAGAGTGTTGGATCTTGAATTAGAGCAACAAACATTGAATTTCTTGTTAAACTTGGTAAGAGTGGAAGTGACATCGGGACATGTGAGTCCACATGTACGGGGATGGTACCATGAAGAAACGGGCAGTACACAAATGTCTGAGATATTTTTCTGAAGGGAGAGAAAGCGTCAATGATGAAGAGAGGTCAGGGTGGCCAGTTATGAACAGCACTCATGAAAACAAGGCAAAAATGTGTCAAATTGTGTGTCAAAATTGTTGGCTGATATGAGAAGGCTAGCAGACCGAGTAAACATCAATAGAGAAACAGGAAAATCTTTTCTTTTTTTTTTTTCTTTTTTGTGGAGACAGAGTCTTATGCTGTCACCCTGGGTGGAGTGCCCTGGCATCATAGCTCACAGCAACCTCAAACCCCTTGCCTCAGCCTCTTGAGTAGCTGTGACTACAGGTGCCCACTGGAATGACCAGCTAGTTTTTCGATTTTTAGTAGAGACAGGGTTTTGCTCTTGCTGAAGCTGGTCTCGAACTTCTGCACTCAAGCAATCCACCCTTCTTGGCCTCCCAGAGTGCAAGGATTTCAGGTGTGAGCCACTGCTCTCTGTCAAGAAACAGGAAAATCTTGGCATGAGAAAGACGTGTGCTGAAATGTTCCTGAAGGAGTCCATTGATGAACAAAAGCAAAGAGCTCACAGGACACTTCCTGTGTGGGAGATTTTAGCCAGTAAACAAGTACCTGTATTGGAGCACCCTCCCTACTCACCTGATCTGGCCCTCAGAGATTTTTTTTCTTTACTTGAAGATAAAGGAAATATTGAAAGGAAGAAATTTTTTGATGACATTCAGGACATCAAGGGTAATATGACCACAGATCTGATAGCCATTCCAGAAAAAGTTCCAAAATGTGAAAGGAGCACTAGGTGCTGGCATTGGCACATAGCTTCTCAAGGGGAGTACTTCATTTTTTCTAGGACAAGTTTGCAAATTTAATTGTCACAGCTCATAATATCACACCGTCAAAAGAGTGATACCTATTGCCTTTGCCACAATGTATTGGTTAGAAGCAGGTCATGGGTCCCACCCAGCCTCATAGGAAGGGATCACACGTGGGAGTGAACACCAGAGGTGGGGGATACAGGTGTCACTAAATAGTTCAGCTTTTTGAATTCTTTTCACAGATAATTTCCTTCATCTCTCACGGATTTTTCCAGAATCAATTATTAAATCGTGGATTAAGAATGGTGATTTGCCTTATTTCTTTGAGAAATGGGACAGGATGTTAATTTAAATGAAAAGAAACAACATAATTTGCTCTTCATATACTGAGAGCCTAAGACCATTTCCTTAAGAGAATGTGTGCCTGGAGTTATTTCTCAGTCATATTAGTGCTTTTGACACTGGCTTCTCTGGATCACAGGTACATATTCCCAAGGGAACAATTCACAGTGCTGTGTCGATAAAAACAAACAAAACATTTCTGTGTGACAAGCACCAAGTAGACTTCAAATTCCTCACATTGGTCTGTGAGCAACAGCTAAGACTGGGCTGGTTTATCCCAAATTAAACCAGCCACTGTTCATTAGGAAACTTAAAATCCATTTGTAAACATTTATCTAATTTACACCTTTTTCAATCCTCTCATATAGCGTGGAGACAGGAATAATAGGATTATTCATTTAATTATTTCCTTCAAATAAAACTACATATTCTGATTCCTCAATCAACCTTGGATTCAATTTCCTAAGAAATCTAACCACTGCTGTATTTAAAATATACTTCTGTATAGTAGAATATGAAAAATAAACCATTACCTATTAAGCCAATGTGCCCCATTAAACAACTAGAGTGATAACACCATGCTTGTTTAGTTTTTCCAAATGTTATTCTTGTAATTTATAATAACTCTTATCCATTCGTAGCAGACCTGTAATAGTGACAGAGAACTGAGATTTGAGTCACCTATGGAACTAGGTCTTTCTATTCCTTCTACTTTATATTTGGCCTGAAAGTTTAGGGTTTAATTATAAGTAATGCATGATCATTTATGAGACACTGAACAACTTTTAATACTTACCTTTGATATAAAACTAATTTTGAAAAAACATTTTAAATAAAAATGATTTCATTAAAAAAGTTTCCTGTGTTCTTTGAAAACCCACCTTATTTTATGGATCTAGGGTACAAAAACCATTCTGAAGGGCACTCTGTGGCCATGTAGATTAGAAGAAGCTCAAGGAGTGCCCAAATTCTATGTACAAAAATAGAGTTATCTCCTTCTGGGGAGTGCCCAAGTGTGGTCGTAGACATATTCCTCTAGCCTGAGTCAGAAAAGTTCTTTCTAAAAGAGTGAGACTTGTGGGGTGGCGCCTGTGGCTCAAAGGACTAAAGCGCTGGCCCCATATGCTGGAGGTGGTGGGTTCAAACCCAGCCCCAGCCAAAAACTGCACACACACACACACACACACACACACACACACACACAAAAGTGAGACTTGTGTTGTGCCCTAAAGAGGAGGGATGAGTAAATTAGTGAGGCTGATCATAAATACTCTGGGCAATATGTGGTTACCAGGGAAGGGATTCTGTACCCAGTTTTACCACACTGGAAATAGAATGGTGACTTTGGATTGCGCATGCATTGATGACCCAGGGACACCAAGCTGAGCTGCACAGGCCTAGTCGGGAAAGTCAACAGGCGGTTCTGTGCTTGGTGGCCTGCATGAACTGTTATCTTGGACATTACTTCCTTTTTTCCCCTCAAATTCTGTAGCAGGAAGTTATTAATCCTAATTTGTTCTTACACCTATGGGCCCACTTTTTAAAAATTTATCTTCCTTATTTCTCTATTTCTTGCTACATCCGTGTAAAAACATATTTTGATTTCCAAACAATTTAAAAGCAAACATCTGAGGTATAACTGATCTCAAGGATGATAATCTTCTCCTTTTCTCCTTAGGCTCAAGGAATTCACGTTCTTATTTATTGTAATATGTCCTTAGTCATCTTTTTACACCTGCACTTAGTAGCTGCTTAATGCATGAAATAATAAAATGAATCGATCTGTCTTCTACTGAATAAATGTGTATTATCCTTATTTTGCCATGGGGCTATCCACAGCAGGGGGCAATCACCTCATAGCTATCATATCAAGGATCCAGCTGAAATTTTTAAAAAATTATTTTAATTGAAGGAGCCTTCTAAAATTATTATTACAATTACTTGCCATCAAACAAAATTATAACTGAACCATACCCCCCTCCAAAAAGGGAAGGGGCAGAAACAAGCAAAAATTCAGGGTAATGTTTTATTGGCTACAGTGTTTCTCTCTTTGCTACAGTGAGTCCTTTTGTTGGGACTTAATCACAGCCGTTAGGGAGGAGGCCTGGGAGGGAGAAAGGATGGAGAGGAAAGGCCTCTGAGTAACCTCACTAGCCCACACAGTGTTCATGTGACCCCAAGGTTCTCCTCAGAGTTCTTGTCCTCCTTTTCTTTTTAAAAAACTGAATGAGGCCAGGTGTGGTGGCACACGCCTGTAATCCTAGCACTCTGAGAGGCCAAGGCGGGTGGATTGCTTGAACTCAGGAGTTTGAGAACTGCCTAAGCCACAGAGACACCCTGTCTCTAAAAATAGCTGGGCATTGTAGTCCCAGCTACTCGGGAGCCTGAGTCAAGAGAATCCCTCAAGCCCAAGAGTTTGAGGTTGCTGTGAGCTATGATGCCACAGCACTCTACCAAGGGTGACAAATCAAAACAAAACAAAACCCAGAATGGTATTTATCTGTAACAAAATACAAAAAGAAACTCCAGACTTCATCTCCAAAGTCAGCTTTCCCTCCAACCCTACTCCAAGATTTGTCACAGAGTTCTGACTGTTCAAATAAGTTCAGTGCTGTGTGACAGCAAGAAGTATCTGAAATCTTAAAGGAAAAAACTCTAAATGCTTGATGATGGGCTCACCCACAAACCAAAGGATTTTAAAGTGCATGATTTCTCCCAGTCCTCAGGGCGTACCCTGTTTAAAAGGCTTTGGTCAGCCGACTGCCATCTCAAGCCAGAAAAGCAGCTGTGTCCAATCCGTCCAGACAGCCACTGCTGCTTCTATGCCTCCCCGGCACTGGGTGTCATTTTTCAGGCTGGTCTTCCATTGCCATGGACAGTTGCTGGTGTCCCCTGAGAGGTGATGGCCCACAGACCCAGGTGGGGTGCCAGACTGAAGTGGTATTCTGAGGCAGGAGACTTCCTCCTCTCTCCTGGCCTCAGCGTTGGAAGGCCTCGTGGGGGCTCCCAGGGTGCCAGCCCCATCCTGCCTCCGAGAATGCCTGCTGGGCACTCCCCACTCTGGGAGCGCTGTACCGCGTCCAGTCTGGCAGTCACTCCCGAAGGGTCACAACTGCTGTCCCTGCGCTCTCTGGGGTTGCTCAGCTTTTCCTTTTCAACTCCTAAAAACCAAAAGACTGATGGCCCCACTTCTGGGAACAGCTCCGGGCCCATCCTCCTGTGGACAGCCGCACTCCGGAGGCAGTGCCTGCAGCAGCCACCTGCCCGCTGACCCTGACACCCTTTGCTCTAAAGCCAGGAGAAAAGTCATTCTCTCTCCAGGGCCACACATTCCAAAAGGATAAGCTGTGAGGCAGGCACTCACTTTACCTTTCACTCTTGCACATTTTTCCCCATCTCCCATCACTCTCACCCCCACCCCTAATAACTGGCATGTTTCTAAAGTTTCTCAGACCATCAAATCTGGTCACCTAGCTGGGCAAGGTGGCTCATACCTGTAATCCTAGCACTCTGGGAGGCTGAGGCTGGGGGATTACTTGAGCTCAGAAGTTTGAGAACAGCCTGAACAAGAGCAAGACTGTGTCTCTACTAAAAATTAAAAACTAGCTGGTCATTCTGGTGGGCACGTGTAGTTCCAGCTACCTGGGAGGCTGAGACGGGAGGATGGCTTGAATTCAAGAGTTTGCTGTGAGCTATGGCACCACAGCGCTCTACCTAAGGCGATAAAGCAAGTCTCTGTCTCCAAAAAAAAAAAAAAATTTAAACACCTCTCTGCTACTCTGTTGGGTGTATTAGAAAAAAAAATGTGAAGGCAAAATATGACAATAAGAAATAATACACAAGTTAAAGAAGCATAGGAATAAAAACAAGCATTGGATGGGCGGCACCTGTGGCTCAGCGGGTAGGGCGCTGGTCCCATATGCCGGAGGTGGCGGGTTCAAACCCAGCCCCGGCCAAAATAAAAAAAAAAAAAAAAAAAAAAAAAAACAAGCATTGGCCTATAGATTTAGATTGTATACAAGACGGACTAGTTCTGTGTACATATAATATATATGCATGTGTGCGCATGTGCATATGGTTAATGTAAGTGAGGGCTTCCCGCAGACTAAAGACCAAACACAGATAAATAGGACACTCCAGCATAGGCTTCAGTTTGCTCACCGTGGGCGCAATAAGTCAGATGGGTAACAACGCCAACCTTATTAATGTCAACTATCAGGGACATTCGTGAGGCCTTTGAACAGTAAACTTTCAACCTGCAGAAACCCTAATAGGAGCAATCGCTTTGGTTTGGGGTGTTGCTTCAGTCCTAAACACACCAACAGAATTTCAGGATGAAAGGGCCTTGACAGTGACCGAGAATGCTATGTGCTTTTCCACGGAAAGATAGACGTTTCTCTTTCTTCTTGAGTTGGATCATTTATTAGCATCATTTTAATCTAGAGTCACCACCCAATATAAAGTGTAGCATCAATGTAGCTCATTTTCCTCATGATGACTAAAGCTTTGTGTTTGGTGACTGTGGCCTGGGAAGATTGGTACAATCAGACTTATTGAAGAGCCTGCCTCGGACTTAGTGTGACCCACCTCTCTACCTCCTCCACGGCAGCCGTGGCACCGTGTATTTGCTCTTCCTTGGAGAGGGAATGATGGTAGGAATCAGGGAGGCACTGGAACTCTTTACTTCTGTATGGCAGAAGGGAACACAGGGTTCATGTCTTCCCCAAAGTTTTATTTAAAATACACGTTCACATTTGGTTACTCCCCTATTTCAGAAATAGTAGCAATTGTTACAAATGTAAACCTTCACTCTTTTCAAAAAAGAAGAATTGTATAACTTCTGAACGACTGTGATCCAAAGAGCTGGGGTCATGCAGGAAGGGGGTTCAGAGGTGATTTAATGGGTCAGGAGATCGAGGCCCAGATGGAGGTATCCAGAGTGGGTCATCTGTGAGTGGCAGAGGGAGGCTCCAAGTCCCTCCTCCCTGGTGTCGGGTTCTATCACGGAGCCTGGTGTGGTCATTCACTCCTTCCATGAATGTCTGGATTCTCACGATGGGCTAGGCACGGTTCTGGGCACGGGCCTTGCTGTTGAGAAACACACATTAGATGGTGGTGAGCACAGCCTTGGTGGGCTGGTTCTGGGGGAGGGGGAGGGAGTCCAGAGGCAGGACTCACAGGCCCAAATGGGTCTGAGGGTGATGGGAACGTGGGGAAGGGAAGAGAAGGCAAGAGGGAGTGAGGAGGCGAGTCAGGGAGGTGGGGTCACACCTGGAGGAGGTGTCCAAGCTGGAGAGAACCACAGAAGTACTCTAACCTGGCAAAAATCCCCGTAAGGATTCTCAGAGTGACCAGTGAGGTCTGCACTTCAGAAAGTTTGCTCTGGCTGCAGAGGGGTGAAGAAATTAGAGTGGAGCTCATTAGTAAGGCTTTGAACCACAGGGAGCCCCAGCCTCGGGGCACTAGGTAGAACCCTGCAGCCCCAGTGGTTCTCGTGGTGTGTGTACAACAGTCATCACGGCCTGTGTGTGCTCTGCAGAGAGGCCTGAGAGAGCTGCCCGGGGGTGAACAGTCCTCTGGATGGGGAGAGTAGTTCCCCAGGGAGGTCAGAGTGGCCTGAACTACGGGACCAAGACCTGCTTCTGGACCCCATAATTACTGGCTGCAGGTTGGGAAGGGGAAACAGAGGTGAGAGGCCCCTAGTCTGGGACAACAGAAGGGTGGTGGTGCCATTCACAGAGATGGGGGACACAGGTGAAGAGGTAGTTTGTGGGTGGGCCAATGGTTAGGGGGGACAGCCAAGAACATTCCTGCCCAGTGAGCAGGGAACTGCGGGGGTCTTCAGTGGAGAGGGAGGTCTGGGCCTCAGCCACGGCTCTGGGGATGCTCAGTCTCTCTAGCAGTTCACGGTACAAGTTCAGTGAGGAAGTGTGGCCGAGAGGCAGGTGCAGGGACAGGAAGATGAGCCCAGGAGGGCAGCGTCAGCCTGGAGGCTTCAGCCTGGGAAAGAAGTTCCAAAAGAAGACTCGGCCAGAGAGGAAGGAGAAAGGGCGAAGGAGGTGGTGTCCTGAACCCCCAGAATGAGAGCCTTTCTAGAAAACAGAAGAGGTGGTCAGGGTTATGAAATGCTAGGGAGTGGCCTGGCATGCTGAGCAGCTGAGGAGGGAGGATTGCTCAAGGCTGGGAGTTTGAGATCAGCCTGAGCAAAAATGAGACCCCGTCTCTACTAAAAATGGAAAAATTAGCCCAGGTGGTATTGTGTGCCTGTTGTCCCAGCTGCTCCGGAGGCTAAGGCAGGAGGATCTCCTCAGTCCAGGGGTATGAGGCTGCAGTGAGCTCTGATCGGGCCACTGCACTCCAGCCTGAGCAACAGAGTGAGACCTGTCTCAAAAAAACAAAGTAAAAAAAAACAGGCCAAAGGCCTGTCGCGTGGAGCTATAAATAGCCCTCAACCTTCGGCATCCATTTGTATTCTTAGTGTGTGTGGACAGTGTTAACCGCTTTTTGGCTGAAAGAGGAAGAAGAGGTTGCCTGGGTGTATGGAGCAGACAGAGAAAAATGAAGAGAAGGGAGCCTGGGAGGTTTAGGTGGCAGCTGTCAGGACCAGGTGAGGAGGGACCTTGTGAAGCTTTGGAGTCTCAGCCATCCAGGCTGGAGCAAGGAGCCTCCTCTCTGCAGTGCCACTGTCTGTCTGGGTGCAGGGAACTGCTGGGTGGCCTGGGACCAGCCCCTAACACTCGCAGAGCCAGTGAACTCTGGCTAGGATCTGGGAAAGAAGAGCAAGCCTACGTGTGGGTCACCTCCTGGGGCCACAGAACGTCACTGGGAAAACTGAGGGTTTGCTGGTGGTGGGAACAAGGGACAAGCACAAAATGCGGTCCCGTGTGTCCCCAGCTGGTGTGGCCAGTCACTCAATGTGCGGGGCTGGGGGACAGGGCAGAATCTTGGCAGACAGGAGGCTGTTACCGTGGTGTAACTTCTCCCATGTCTGGGAAAGCTCCTCGGCAGAGCCAGGTTCGACATGCACCTCCGCAGGTGGGATGATTATGTTTCCACTTAAGGGAAAAAGGATAAGACAACTTTAGTATGAAGAGAAAACAAAACTTGAAATTAACTTTACGGTGTTGACACTCCACAGATAGAGAAGATGGCCTTGTAAGTGTGTGTTTGAAACTGAACTGAACCAACCTGTCTTGTAACGAGTTTATTTTAACGAGCTTCTAACAGAAGCCTGCGGTGCCTGTGCTTGCTGGGCCTCCTGGGCCTACGTGGGCCCAGACGGCTCTTCCTGGCATGATGTCACCCACAGCCACGTTGAATTGCAGCTCATTGCCATGCAAATTCAAAACTAACATTACACTTCTAACTTCAGGTAGTCGCCATACAGAAATCCAGTCTGGCAGGAATTAGTGCTGAATTTGCTCTTTGTTTTTACAACTCCTTCAAGTCCAAGTTCTCAAAGTTGTCTTCCAAGTAACAAAATTGGTTTCGTAATTTGGTTTCTTTATCAGAATTCCAGATAAAGTCATGTTCATAGACTAAATAGCCTTCTTTCAAGAACCCCTCTTATTTCTCTTGCATTTTAAGGCCTACTTTACGTATATGAGTTTTGAAAACTCGCTCTGGCAGGGTCACGAGGGCCCACCTCAGCCCCTGACACAATCCACAATGCATAAAAGAGTGCTGAGGACTTTCTGGAAAACCTTTTCTTTCCCGATAAAAGGGATGTCCACAGCTCGTGTTGTCCCTTCTCCCCTTTCCTCCACGGTAGGTGGACACTGTGTCTGGAGCTGGGGCGCCTTCTTGCCATCAGAGGGAGGAGCTCAAAGAACAGCAGATGAACTAACCCAGGTGACCGTCTACCTGTAGATCTCTTTTGTGGGAAGAAGACACTCTTATCTGTCTCCCTCGCATTAACTCTTGCTTGTGAGCTGGGCGTTCAGTTCCTTGCAACCATAATAACATCTAATTTTTTTAGAATCACATATGAATGTCATGGCAGACAGGCAAGCCAACCGAGAGCAGACACGGGCAACAAGTGCAGATCCAGGCAGTCGAGGAGTTGGTACCAGGAAAGTTCAAGGGTAATCAGCATAGTAGGAAGCACCTACTTCCCTGCAGAATTAGAACACTGATGTGTTATCGAGTCAGGACCTCAGAAGGGGTAAAAAAGACAGGGTGAGTCATACTTGTAATCCTAGCACTCTGGGAGCCTCAGCAAGAGCAAGACTGGTCTTACTAAAAATAGTAAAAACTAGCTGGGCATTATGGTGGGTGCCTACAGTCCCAGATACTCTGGAGGCTGAGGCAGGAGGAGATCTCTTGGGCTCTGGAGTTGGAGGTTGCTGTGAGCTATGACACCACAGCACTCTAGCCTGGACAAAAGAGTGAGACTCTGACTCAGAATAAATAAATAAATAAATAAATAAAACACAAAAGGGACAGGAACACCATAAGACTTGGGCCTAATCACAGAGATAAGGTGCTAGAGAGGTAACAAGGGGAAACTGACTTCAGGATAAGTTCTGGAATTCTAGTTCTCTTTAAATTGGCCAGGACTTGGAGGAGGATTGGTAATAACATCTCCATAACTGAATGGTAGGAGTAGAGGGTCTTCACTAATCAGCAGCTGGTTCAGGGCCCAACATCTAAGAACGCTCTACAAATTCTTTATTATGATAATCATGGCTTCATCATTTTCTTTAAACAAGTCTGGTTTCTGGTGTTACCTGCATAGGTGGTATTTAAAGATGATGAAGACCATTTATGACATGTATTGCCCCACCGACTTTAGAATTGTTTTGTGGTCAGGACTCATTTGGTTGCAAGTGAAGAAACTCTACTCAGACCAGCTCAGGCAAAAAAGAAAAAAACAAGTGAATTGTTTGATTCTTATAACTGAACGTCCCATAGGTGATGCAGTTTAGCCACAGCTAGGTGCAAAGATTCAGAGACATCATTGTTCTCTATCCTTAGCTCCCTGCTCTTCCATTCTCTGTATCAATTTCATTCTCAAGAGCCCTCTCCAACAGACGCAGAGGGGACGCTTGTAGCTCACGACTCTTATTAAACAGTGATGGGGAGGAGGATTCTTTTCTTATGACTGATATGAGGAACAAAGGCAAAAGGACTCATTGAATCAACTTAGGTCTTGGGCCTACACTTGAAAGTGTGATCCTAAGGACAGAAGGTGGAATGCTTGGGTCAGGTAGGCCATATGTCCATTCCTGTCCATATGTCCATATGTCCATTCCTCTCTAGCACATATGGAAGTCATTTATATTGGCATGAGGAAAGAAAACAAAAACACAGTTCATGAATTTACTTCTTACTTTATAATTAATTGTTCATTTTCTTTCATAATATTTATTCCTTTTTATAATTAGCATACAATAAACAACATATATTTAAAGAATACAGTTTAACATATATGTGTCTGAGAAAACATTACTACAATCAAGATGAAGAATAGTAGCTGTCCTGATTTCTTAGTCCATTACGGTTCCTCAGTCTTTGTTTTTTATAATGTTGACTTATTTTCTAAGAGTTTTTAAAAATACATTTAGAGGCCAGGCGCGGTGGCTCACACCTGTAATCCTAGCCCTCTGCGAGGCTGAAGTAGGTGGATTGCCTGAGCTCCTGGGTTTGAGACCATCCTGAGCAAGAGCAAGACCTCGTCTCTAAAAAATAGCCGAGCATTGTGGTAGGCACCTGTAGTCCCAGCTTTTTGGGAAGCTGCAGCAAGAGAATGACTTGAGACTAAGAGTTTGAGGTTGCTGTGAGCTATGACACCACGACACTCTACCAAGGGTGACAAGTGAGATTCTGTCTCAAAAAAAAAAAAATTACAGATAGGGTCTCACTATATTGCCCAGGCTAAAGTTCAGGGGCTATTCACAGGTGCTGTCATAGCTCACTGTAGCCTCAAACTCCTGGGCACAAGCAACCTGTCTGCCTTATTCTTCTAGTAGCTAGAAGGACTATAGATGTGCACCCCACACCTGGTCAGGTGTTCAGAATACTGTTTACGCAAGTAACTCAGGGGAGTTATTTTCTCCCATAACCTCCTGAGTGTGGTTCACTCGTCTGTCAGGCTATTCGTCCAGTTGGATCTCTGTGCTCACATTTGTGTTCTGTTCTGTGTTTTACTTACATCTTAATTTTGTTTATTTATCTTCGGAGTATGGGAAATGCTAAAATAGTTCTAAAAGTCGAAACCACATGAAAAGATGTATTTAGTTAAGAGCCACTCTCCCCGTATTTCCCATTCTCTCATTCTTTTCACCCCCTTCATACCCATCCCCTGTGATGACCAACAACCTGCTACTTTTGGGATTATACTCCCTCTGTTTCTTTCTGCGTGAATGTGAAGGTGAAGAATAGTTTCACAGTGTCTCCTCTTCACTCTTCTATGGAAGGTAACAGATACTCCTGTGTACTTACATCCTGGACATCACTCCCTATCAGTTCGTGAAGATTTTCCGTTGTAGGGATAGACCATCATTGATTCAACTACTCTTCTACGTATAGGCATTTAGGTTGTTTCCAGCTTTCTGCAGATACAAGCAACACTATAGCAAATATCTTGTTCAAATGTGTGTGTGTATATATATATATATATATATATATATATGTATTTTTTTTTTTTTTTGCCAGGGCTGGGTTTGAACCTGCCACCTCCGGCATATGGGGCTGGCACCCTACCCCTTTGAGCCACAGGCGCCGCCCCAAATATGTTCTTATATTGTACCTTCAGGGGAAATTCCTAGAAGGATTCCTGGAGCAAAAGATAAATGAATATGGAGTTTTGTTAGATATTGCCATATTCTGCTTCCAAAGGGTTTGCCTTCCCACAGCATTGTATAAGTGAGACCACCAGTTTTCCCAGCACCTCACTACAGAATGTGCTGTCGTAATTTTTAATTTACAATTTTCATCAATTTTATGGGTAAGAAATAGTATCTAGCGTGAGTTTGAATATCTTTTCATATGTATTTTTATATATTTTTATGAATGATGTGTTCTTTCCCCATTTTTCTGTTAGATTTGTGGTTCTTTGTCCTTCAGTATTTTTAATTCTTTTTTAGTTTTTTAGAAATGGGATCTGCCTCTGTGCCCCATGCTGAAGTACAGTGACACAATCATAGCTCAGTGTAGCCTTGAACTCTTGGGCTCAAATGATCTTCCTGCCTCAGCCTCCCAACCAGTTGGGGCTACAGGTGCATGCCAGTATGCCTGACTAATTTTTAAACTTTTTGTAAAGCAGTCCCGCTATGTCACTCAGGATGGTCTCAAACTCTTGCCCTCGAGGGATCCTCCCACCTCAACCACCCAAAGTGCTGGGATTACAGGTGTGAGCCACCATGGCCTTGGCTGTCCCTCAATTTTTAAAAGTTCCTTATCTCCTGGGGATATTAGCCCTTTGTCCTTGACACACACAGCAAACATTTTCTCCAATGTTTTCAGTTATTTTTTTCTTTGTTGTTTTTGCTATGCAATTTTTTTCATTTTTATGAAGCAGAGTATATTTTCTTTCATTGCCTTCAGATTTTGAGTCATAATTAGAAAACTTTTCCCTATACAGAAATTTAAGAGATATCACTTATCTTTCTGTAATATTTGTATGATTTAATTTCTGCTTATTTAGAATCTTGATCCATTTGGAATTTATTCTTGTGTATGTGTATAAAGTATGCATCTAATTTTAGCTTTGTCCAAATGCCTAATTGTCCCAGCATTTTTTTTTTTTTTTTTGAGACAGAGTCTCACTATGTCACCCTTGGTAGAGTGCCATGGCAGATCCCTAGTAGGGGTGCCGAGCCAGCATTATTTATTTTAAAAATATCTATCTTTGCCCTAGTAAACTGAAACATCGACTTTATCATATGTTAATTTTTTCTTTTTTGAGACAGAGTCTCAGTCAGTTGCCCTGGGTAGAGTGCTATGGCATCATCGCTCACGGCAACCTCAAACGCTTGGGCTCCGACAATCTTCTTGTCTCAGCCTCCCAAGTAGCTGGGATTACAGGCACCCGCCACCACACCTGGCTAGTTTTTTTTAGTAGAGTCTGGTCTCACTCTTGCTCAGGATGGCTTCAAACTCCTGAGCTCAAGCAATAGACCTCCCAGAATGCTAGATGTTAAATTTTTGTTTTCAATTTCAGTTTAGTTTGAGGCTACAATTAGGTTACAATGTTTGATTTGTAGTTGTGCCCCTCACCCAGGCGCACCACACTCCTTGACATGTGCCCATTAGGTGAGGGCACAGCAATCCTCCTCTTCACGCACTCCCTGTCCTCCCCTCCTTCCTCTCCTTCTGTCCCCACCTTGCGTTTGTGGTTTTCTCTTGTGCGGGTGGGTGTATATTTGTCTCCTGGTTTCCTATTTGTATGGACTACGTTGGATACTTGCTTTTCCATCCTGATAACACCTTACTAAGTATAATATTCTCCCATTCCATGCGTAATACAGTAAATATTTAGGATTGCAGTCTATGAAATCTCTGCTCTTACAGGGCAACGGTACCCACAGACAATTTATGAATGAAAGATCGTGGCTGGGTTCCCATAGCAGTTTCCTTCCAAAAATAAATAACCATGGGGCATAACTTAAGCCCTATTCATTATTACTCAATTCATCTATTTTTGCACCAGTAACTCATTGTTTTAATTACAGAGGATTTTTAGCATGTTTTAATGTCTAGTAGGGCTAGTTTTCCACCTTGTAATCTGTTCATTCTTTTTAAAAACAAATTTAAGGGGCGGCGCCTGTGGCTCAGTCGGTAAGGCGCCGGCCCCATATACCGAGGGTGGCGGGTTCAAACCCGGCCCCGGCCAAACTGCAACAAAAAAATAGCCGGGCGTTGTGGCGGGTGCCTGTAGTCCCAGCTGCTAGGGAGGCTGAGGCAAGAGAATTGCTTAAGCCCAGGAGTTGGAGGTTGCTGTGAGCTGTGTGAGGCCACGGCACTCTACCGAGGGCCATAAAGTGAGACTCTGTCTCTACAAAAAAAAAAAAAAATTTAAGATAGACCCATGAAATAATATGGCTTTTTTTTTTTGGTAGAGACAGAGTCTCACTTTATGGCCCTTGGTAGAGTGCCGTGGCTCACAGCAACCTCCAACTCCTGGGCTCAAGCGATTCTCTTGCCTCAGCCTCCCGAGCAGCTGGGACTACAGGCGCCCACCACAACGCCCGGCTATTTTTTGGTTGCAGTTTGGCCGGGGCCGGGTTTGAACCCGCCACCCTCGGTATATGGGGCCGGCGCCTTACCGACTGAGCCATAGGCACTGCCCGTAATATGGCTTTTTATTTTGTTAGTTTTGTTTTTTGGTCTGGCTCATAGATCAACTCTAAAGACAATTTCCAAGGAAGAGTTCCAGAAATGATTTGAGCATGTTAGTGATTATTTTTTGTCTCCAGACATTTTACAACTTAGAGGCATGGCATTGATCTGAATGTATCCGGCGTGGATTGTTATAAAGTTAAATCATACAAGTTACCTGACAGTTATGACTTTTAAATGCATATTTTAAAAACCGAAGTGAATAAAATTATGCTAAGAATATGTTTTTAAATGTTATAATAATCCTTGAGAAATTTTAAATATTTGCACTATTACAATCAGAGTCAGGAATGATTTCAGTAGGCAATTTTTTCTCTGTGGCAAATACCTTGTCACTTGCAAATGATATGTAATTATGCACAGTCTAAGATCATAAAGTTATTTCAAAATCCTATCAATCATCTTTTATTTAGCAGAACATTTTTCAGCTGAATTGTTTTAAAGAGTAGAAGGCATCTCAGTTTTATGACATCCAGCCCCTCGTCCTGTTGGAAATGTCATCAAATCATCTTCAATAACTTGGCCTACTTACGCTGGTCAGTTGTGTGGGTAGATTAGGTAGGCTTTGTATGAACAGGAATTCAGAAGATGTGAGTGAATGTGAAGTTTATAACTTCCTAGTAACCAGTAGAAACCAGAAACAAGCAAGATCTCACCTACATGGGAGTTTTATGGTTTTGAGAGATATGTAATTTTTTTCTGAAAAGGAAAGATTGTTTTTATGAATGTACAAAATGGGAAGCTTGTTTTTGGTTATTATCAAGTACAGTGGGGGTTGAATAATGGCAGAGTCTCTTCAGTTGACAAGGGAATTGTTACTAGAGAAGAACTGTCGTCTATTACTGGAAAACAACTTGACCCTGTGAGTATGGAGGTCAGAAGCTTATACAAGACAAAGCATCCAACCTGCTCCACCTGGGAAAGTGAACAGACCGTGTCTTGCTCCTGAGAGAGCCACTGGAAGAGAGGTCTGGTGAGAAGGGGGCGCAGGGGCTGCCTGTGGCAGTCTGCTGAAGCTGTCACAAGACGGGGCCCATCTCTGCCAGCGTTGTCCCACCGCAACAAACATTTTTTTGTTTGAGAGTAATAGATCTCCAATTGTTCATCAACTGGTGGTTGAGATGGTAGCTTTTGTTTTCAACAGTGTGTAACTGGTAATTTTAACAAGAACTATCAAGTACACAGAGAATTTAATTTTATTCTTCAACTGTCCTTTTAAAATTTTAAAACTTCTTCCCCTGACCCTGGATAGCAGAGAGTAGCAGGCCCTTGACTTTTCTAGTCACTGTTTGCCAACACCAAGTCCTTATGCCCCCTTTAAATTGCAACAAAACAGTCTCATTTCAGAAACTGTTCTGTTGTCAAGGCTGGAAACCTTTATTTGAAGCTAGAGTTACGTCCTGCCCCCCAGATAAGGCCTATTGCGGGGGGTTGCTGACTCCCAGAGCAGGGACAGCCTTGACTTCTTTCTAAACTACCTCCCTCTACTCTTTGCACCTCCGGCTCCGTCTCATCCCTCAACTCTGCAGCAGAGGGTGGACAGGAACAAAAGTTCTGACCTGACTGCACTGTGGGAGCCCAGGCCACGGCCTCTGGGCCAGGGTTATGTTAGACCCGGCTCTTTTCTTATGGGGGATCCCTTATGCTTATTTTGAGGCTCCGGAATTCTTTAGTGGGTTCTTTGGAGCATTTCACCGGGGGCTTCTCACCTCCCTGCAGTTTGCTTGACTTGGTGCTCACGCTCCCGGCAGGCTCTTTGCTTACCCTTTCTGCAGCTCCAGGGGTGCTGTGCTACTCCAGAATGTCTTTGTGAGGCCTGTCGGCCCCTCTGGTTGGCATAACTGGGTAGGACCTTAGGTACCTGCTTGCGCTTCCCGGCAGTCCCTTACTCTGCCCCTCAGGGTAGTCACCTGCTCACCTCTTACAGGTCCCAGAAGTCCCTCCAAGGCAGGGTAAACACAGACCCTTGTCACTAGGCTTGAGTGAGGAGCAGCCCCACAGCTCTCTCCAGGGAGCTCTCACAAATCCTCCACCAAACCTGGCACCTGCTCCTGAGGGCCAGGCTAAGTCCCCTCAGCAGTTCTGTGTGTACCCCAGAGCAGTCTACCTACCTCATAGTTCACTCTGACATTTGGTATCTTGCATCTTGAAACCACGGCTAAATTTGTTAATGCAACAGCCATCTGAGGAAAACTAATTTATTTGGCCTCTTGAACAGGGAATTGGTAGATTCTAAGATTTGGACCTAATCCCTTAGCAGTTGGCCACTAAAGGAAATAATTATGTAGTTTCCCTGTCTATGTGATGCTTAGCTCATACGTGAAAAACACCTTCCCCTTCCAGCCCCTGGGCCTGAGATCTGAAAGAAATTCCTCACGAAGACATACCAATAATTGTTTTTACCATGATTCTTTGACAGATGAAAAATAATATGAGATGAAAAAATTCTCTTTTTTTCTGAGACAGAATCTTGCTCTGTCTTTGTGGGTAGAGTGGAGCACAGTGGCATCAGCATAGCTCACAGCAACTTCAAACACCTGGCTTCAAAGGAACAGCCTGAGCCAGAGCAAGATGCCATCTCTAAAAAATAGCCAGGTGTTGTGGCAGGCGCCTGTAGTCCCAGCTACTTGGGAGGCTGAGACCAGAGAATCACTTGAGGCCAGGAATTTGAGGTTGCTGTGAGCTGTGACACCACAGCACTCTACCCAGGGCAACATAATGAGACTCTGTCTCAAAAAAAGAAATGCATGTATAACTTTCTCCTAAAAGTTAACTGTTAATAGCCTATTGTTGATCAGAAGCCTGAGTATTAATATAAACAGTTGATTAACAAATATTTTGTACATGCGTTGCATACTGTATTCTCATAATAAAGTAAGCTAGAGAAAAGAATGTTATTAAGAAAATCATAAGGGAGAGAAAATATATTTGCTGTTCACTGTATGGAAGTGGATCATCATAAGGTCTTCATCCGTGTTGTACTGTTGGGGAGGCTGGAGAGACGGTAAGGAGGGTTGCTACTGCCTCAGGGGTGGCAGAGGCAGGCACGCTTGGTGTACCTTTGTGGAAGTACGTTATAACTTGTATTTTGCCTTTTCATTTCTCTAAAAATGTTTCTATCCTTCCACTGTTTGCTGTGGTTTCAGTGCCCGTATCAGAGACCGGGGCCACGTTATAAAAGAAGTCAAAAGCTGTCTGGAATAATCAGCATCCTTCTTTTGAGTCATAATTAGAAAACTTTTGCACTGCTGGTGGGAATGCAAATTAATACATTCCTTTTGGAAAGATATATGGAGAACACTCAGAGATCTAAAAATAGATCTGCCATTCAATCCTGTAATTCCTCTGCTGGGCATATACCCAGAAGACCAAAAATCACAACATAACAAAGATATTTGTACCAGAATGTTTATTGCAGCCCAATTCATAATAGCTAAGTCATGGAAAAAGCCCAAGTGCCCATCGATCCACGAATGGATTAATAAATTGTGGTATATGTATACCATGGAATACTATGCAGCCTTAAAGAAAGATGGAGACTTTACCTCTTTCATGTTTACATGGATGGAGCTGGAACATATTCTTCTTAGTAAAGTATCCCAAGAATGGAAGAAAAAGTACCCAATGTACACAGCCCTACTATGAAACTAATTTGGGACTCTCACATGAAAGCTATAACCCAGCTACAACTTAACAATAGGGGGAAGTGGGAAAGGGGAAGGGTGGGTAGAGGGAGGGGGATCTGTGGGAGCACAGCTGTGGTGCATATTACAGGGGTATTTGCGAAACTTGGTAAATGTAGAATGTAAATGTTTTGGCACAGTAACTGAGATAACGCAGGAAAGGCTATGTTAACCACTGTGATAAAAATGTGTCAAATGGTTTACGAAGCGAGTGTATGATGTCCCATGATCATATCAATGTATAGTTATGATTTAATAAAAACTTTTCCCTATACAGAAATATAAAAGATATCACCTATCATTCTGCAGCTGCAACTTGACTTTTTTTTTAATCTGTAAATAATTAGGAGGACCAAAAGGTGTCAAAGGTAAGACCCTCTCAGGTCACCCCCCCATCCTCTGGGAGTAATAAAATAATCTGCCTTGGAATGTAACAATCTGTAACCAATCGTAACTCATGCACTGGTTTCTCAAGGAAAGTGCTGAAATCCTGCCAAAATTTCTCCGTCTCTGACTATATAAATAGAAACTTCACTTTGGACGCTGAGCCCCATTCATTTGGAGGCGGTGTCTCTTGGGCGACGATTCTCTAACCATATTTTCTGAACCGAATTTTTTAAGGTTGACAGGAAAGGAAGGTGTGGTTAGAAGTGAGTATGTCTTGAGATACAGCTGAATAACCCTTTCTCAAGGGAAAAAGCGAGAAAAGAACTAACGAACGGTGTGTTTTCTGGTTCTAGGGGCTTAGTGAGGTGAAGCGCGAACTTGGTGGAGAAGCTGGGAGCAGAGTTGGGCTCGCACAGCTGTCATCTCCAGGACATCACTTCATCAAGCGGATCGAGGCCGGGAGAGGAGGGCGAGGAGCAGAGGAGCCGCAGAGCGCGTCCCGGCTGAGCGCTGCGGTCCCGGCTCGCGCTCACGGTCCTCCCTCCGGGCGCAGTCCAGCACGCTGGTGAGTCCAGGTCTCCGGACCGTGAGTCAGACGTGGAGGCGGGGCTGGCCTGCGGGCCCGGGCGGCGGCGACTTCCCGGGCGCCGACTCCCCGAGGGAACCGGGGAGGTTGGACACTGCGCTCTAAGGCTCAAAATCAGGGGTCCCCGGCCTGAGGTATGGAAATCGGCGGCCGCCGCCAGGACGCGCCCCTTTCCCGGCCGTCGGCGCCGACCCCAGCCCACCCGGCAGTGGCAGGACGCGCCCCCGGCGAAGTGAGTTTGTAAGCTGTTCATTGAAGGAAGGTACAATAATTTCGGTGACATTTGATTTTAGGTAATGTTGGTCTTGACATTACCTTTCACCAAACATGTCGCTAAACGCTTTCCACCAAACTCCCCAAGTTTCCCAGAGGCGGGCGGCGCCTGGCGCGCAGGCGCATAGAGAAGCGCTGGCGTCTGGGGCCGAACGCCACCCCCACCTGTCTGGTCCAGGGCCCTCCGCCGTTTACTTTCGAACTGCGGCCCCGCGCTCGTTCCCATTGGCCGACGCCACGCAGTTGAACGTGCCTGGAGACTGCGCCTGCGCCGCGAGGCCCCGCCCCGTCTGGGCACCTGAAGTCCTCCCGAGCGGGGGCGGGCGGCGGAGGGCGGGGTAGCGGAGCTGCTCTTAGCGCCCGCTCGGACGCCGTGGCGCTCTGTTTCGCCGCTGGGGTGGCTGTGAAGTCACACCGTCTCTCTTCTCCCCGTGGTGAGTCTCAGGACTGTCTTCTCTGGTTTGAGACAGCGGCTCTGGGCCCCTTTCCTTTTCCGTGTAGCACAGGCTTCTCTACAGGGTGTGTTCGGCCGGAGTCGTGGCGGGTGAAGATGGGGCGGGTGGGCTGGGCTCCTGCGTTCATCGCCCCTGCTTCCACATGGCGGCTTTGGGGAGCCACTTCCCCCTCTAGTATGGAACTGCATTTCTGGGAGGGAGAAGGGCCATTGTGACGGTGAGGACGAGCTGAGTGGGACTCCAGAGCCGGTCGGTCCCGTGGGGGGCGGGAGGCCCGGGCGGTGGGCGCGTCCCGGGAGAGGGCCCTGGAGCTCGGCCGTGAACCTCGGGGAGGGACGAGCACGGCCTTTTCGAGCCCCTTTGTGCGCGGGTCTCCCGGGACTTCTCCGGGATGGTGATAATTTTGCCTATTTCTCAGTTTTGAGAGGTATTAGGTAAAACTGTGCTAGGGTTCCGCAACATTTAAATGGCAGAACCGAGAAGAACAAACCTGTTTATGGGAATAACCTAAATCAGCGGTTCTGGGTTTGAACTGGCACTTCAACTCCCATCGGAGGTTTCTTGTCCGGTTAACTGAGTAATCTGAAGTGACCGTGAACGGTTGTTCCGTCGTCATTGTTGGTTAATATTTTCTAGAGCTCATAGGATACCGGACGCTGTCATTCCTTTATGACAGTCTGTTTGGTCACGGAATTGTTGGGATTTTCAAGGTACAAGTGATGCCCCAGCACCAACTGTTGGTGTTTGTCGTTACTGCCCTAAAACCACAAGGTGTAGGGATGGTAAAGTTCAAAAGCCGTGAACAATCATTTGTATGACATGAGAAAATAAACCTGAAACATTTAAGATAAATGTAATTAATTTGTTGTAATTTTAGAATAAGAATAAAAGAATCTGGAAAAGTTGGGAGAAAATAAAGCATATTCAGTTTCCAAACCAGGAGATCGACAAAGTAGGTAAGCCCTGGGTAATTAAGTGAATATGAAAGACTATTTGGTGAAATTTTTAGAATGTGATTTAAATATAAGGCGAAATTTAAGCCTCCGTGAAAAAGATATGCATTGGTAATGTATAAAATTCTAGCCATCTTATCAAAGGAACAAAGTGAAAAGTAAACAACTCCCACAGACATATCTTTTTTTAAATTTTGTATTCAATTGTTTTTGTTTTGAAGTTTTTTTTAATTTTCTTTTTCTTTTCTTTATTTATTTTTATTTATTTTTTAAATTTAGACAGAGTCTCACTTTGTGGCCCCCTGTAGAGTGTCATGGCGTCATAGTTCGCTGCAACCTCCAACTCTTGGGCTTAAGCTATTCTCTTGCCTCAGGCTACAGGTGCCTGCCACAATGCCCAGCTTTTTTTTTTTTTTTTTTTTTTTTTTTGGTACAAACCTCTGCCTGAGGCTGGTCTGGAACTCCTGAGCTCATAGCAATCCAGGTCCCTCTGCCTCCCAGAATACTAGGGTTACAGGCTTGAGCCACAGCACACAGCTAGTATCTTAAAGGTAGTCACTGTTAATTCTTTTGTATAACCTTTAAGATATTTTGCGAGGATATGTACATGTCCACACACCAAAATGGTATTTTATATATACAGAGCTGCAAATTGCATTTATTACCTTGGCTTCCTGGATACTTTTTCATTACACATTTATATATTGGCCTTTTTTAATGAGCTTGTAAGCTATCCATTGAAGGAAGGTACAATAATTTTGGTGAAATTTCGGCGGTGCCTGTGGCTCAGTGGGTAGGGTGCTGGCCCCATATACCGAGGGTGGCCGGTTTGAACCCGCATGGGCCAAACTGCAAAAACAACAAGAACAACAGCAGCTGGGCGTTCTGGCAGGCCCCTGTAGTCCCAGCTACTCAGGAGCACAGCACAGCACTCTACCAAGGATGATAAAATGAGACTCTGTCTAAAACAAACAAAAAAAAAATTTGGTGAAATTTTGATTTTAGGTAATGTTGGTTTTGATATTACCTTTCTCCAAACATGTTGCTAAATGTTTTCCACCAGATATATTTTTACTTTGGAAAGTATAAAAAGAGCAATTACAACCTTAACTTCTCAAATCAGATCTTGGTTAAATTGCATTAATAATTCCTTTTTTAGGTTGGAGGAACAGGTTGATACTAAAATGAAAGAAAACAGTACAGATGAACAAAGAGTTAAAATCAGATCTGACCATAGGAATTTTTTTTTTAATTTGAAAAAGTTATAATGATCTCTTGTTATTTTTATGTATTTATATATGTGACAAAGGTAAAAAAAACTTTCATCTTATGTATGTGTATAGTGTGGTTGTAGAACTTCTTACTAAGTCTCAAATTGCATTAAGTGTACTTTTTTATCAGGTAGGGCCATAAAGATGTGACCACCTAATCTGGGTGGTGACACCACTTGAATTTTCCCAGACTTACAGATAACTCACTAGAAATCTTGGAGCAAGTCATCAGACTCTTTAATGTGGTAAATATAATTTCTTTTCAGAAATTGTAAAATGTAATGAATGTTCTATAACCATTTATGTTTAGAGATGAAAGGCAATAAAGCCTAAGTGAATTAAAACTTAAAAAAATAGTTCACAGGGAGGGTAGGCAATTTTTTTTTTTTTGTGAGACAGAGTCACTTTGGTAGAGTATTGTGGTGTTCAAGGTCACAGCAGCCTCAGACCCCTGGGCTCAAAGCGATTCTCTTGCCTCATCCTCCCAAGTAACTGGAACTATAGGTGCCAGCCCTAACGCTTGGCTATTTTTTAGAGACGGGATCTCATTGTTGCTCAGGCTGATCTTAAACTCGTGGGCAATGATATTTTTTGTGCCACTCAATCTATCATTTATTCTCTTAATACCTGTTATCTGATAGGCTGGCTAGATATTGTGGAGACATACGGGAATCAGTCCTCTGGAGAAAGACTTCATAAAAGTTTGGAAATTTGTTGAGTTTTTGATCCTTATAAGAAATTAGCAAAATAATTTATAAGTAGATGATTTAGGCGAATGTGTCTTTCTGAGAAAACTTACTCTTTTATATGCATATGTCTTGGTGACTTTTGATAGGGAAGGGGGAAATCTTGAACCAAGTACCAATTTTTACATGGACTTGACCTATTGGAAGAAAATGCATTTTACATGTGTTAATTTTATTTTGCTGCTTTACTTTTTAAAAGCATAGATAGTACAAATTGATTATAAAATTCATTTGGCAGAGGAAAAGCTGGTTAATAGGCAAGGCACTTTTTTTTCTTAAATTTTTCTATTGTGTTAAAATATATGTAACAGGCCCAGCAGAGGGGCTCATGCCTGTAATCCTAGCACTCTGGGAGTCTGAAGTGGATGGATTGCCGGAGCATAGGAGTTTAAGACTAGCCTGAGCAAGAGCGAGACCCTGTCTCCACAAATAGAAAAACTAGCTGGGTGTAGTGGCGGGTGCCTGTCGTCCCAGCATCTCAGGAGGCTGAGGCAAGAGGATCATTTGAGCCCAAGAATTTGAGATTGCTGTGAGCTATGATGCTACAGCACTCAAACCCAGGGCCACTGAGTGAGACTCTTGTCTTAAAAAAAAAAAAAGGGGGGCGCTCATAGTTCAGTGGATAGGGTGGTGGGCCACATACATCAAGGGTGATGGGTTTGAGCCTGGCCTGGGCCTGCTAAACAATGATGACAATTGCAGCAAAAAAATAAATAAATAAATAAAATAAAAAAGCTGGGTGTTGTGGCTGGCGCCTGTAGTCCCAGCTACTTGGGAGGCTGAGGCAGGAGAGTTGCTACTCTCAAGAGTTTGAGGTTGCTGCGAGCTGTGACGCCACAGCACTCTACTGAGGGCGACATAGTGAAATTCTGTCTAAAAAAAAAAAAATATATATATATATATGTATAGTGTGTGTGTGTGAATAATATAGTGTGTGTATATATGTTTTTTGCTCTTTTCCTTCTCAGGAGCCTAGGCTGGTTGTGGAAAATTTCTGGTGCATAAAATTTTATACTGGTTTTTGTAAGAACTAGCCAGCTATAATCTTTTATTTCAGGAAGCAACCAGAGTCAGAAAATTCCTGGCCTTCCAAAGTTATTTTTAATTAAGCTTGCCTCTCTTAATTCTTATTTCTCTTGAATTTGTTGCCTAAAATCAGTTTTTAATAAATCCACAATAAGGTAATCTGAAAATAGAATTGGATTTTTGTGATCTTAAAGTTATCTACAAATTTCTGCTAAAAAATTAATTTCTTAAAAATTTTATATATGACAGCAGTAAGGTTGATACTGTGATTTTCACTTTCATTTTTATTTATTTTTTTGTTTTTTTGCAGTTTTTGCCTGGGGCTGGGTTTGAACCCGCCACCTCACTTTCATTTTTAAATAAACTCAGGAGAAGACATTTTCTTCATAATACTATTGTAAATATTCTCATCATCAAGAAAGTTGAATTTTTAGACTTCTAAATGGAAAAGAAAAGAAGTTATTCCTGCCTTTTTGTGAGTATAGAATAGGGCTTTGGACTGAGTTAGGTGGCTCACACCTATAATCCCAGCAGTTTGGAAGGCTGAGGCAGCAGGGTTCTTTGAGGTCAGGAGTTCAAGACCAAACGGGCAATATAGGGAGACCCCATTGCTACCAAAAAGGGGGAAAAAAAAAAAAAGAAAGGGCTCTTGGAGAGAAAAGTTTAGAACTCTAGATTCTCCTTTATGGCTAGTTTTCTAGTTAAACATTAAATAGATCTAATAATATTAAATCTAAATTGAATGTATGTCCACTGCTCAAATTTTATTCTTTGCAAAGTGCTATTTTGTTTATTCCTTCATTGTAAATTCTGACATCCCTGAAATACTCTGAGAAATGTGTTTGTTTTTCCTGGCTGGGTTTTGTAATACCTCCAGAGCTCTCTGGAGGTGTAGCGCAAGCTGTAAAGTCTCCCATTGTGCATTCACTTGACATTATCTGCAGTGAATGTCATCTGTACTGTGGCTCAGCTGCTTGGTTTTCTGAAATGCATTACAGTTCAAGCTCAGTCTTTCTTTTTGGCTCGTTAGATGTCTGAATATTGTCATTCTGAATGAGCATTTTCTGATAGTCTTTCCTGTTAATGGCTTTTCCTATGCGAAGTAGAGATTTTGCTATTAAGAAAAACAAAAAAACAAACTAAGGTTCCTGTTAATACTGATCTCTTGGAAGATGCTTGTTCCTTGAACTAATAGTTAAATGACTGCTTTATATTAAGTTCTGTGTTTAGGTTATGGGAATACAGCCATAGTTCAGACACTACTCCTCCCCTTATAGGAGTGTTACATTTTAATGTAATAAAAATGTTACAAAGTTCTTTTAAATAAAATCTCTTTAAGTGGTATAAAGTGCAAATGCATGTTAAATGACAGGGAATCTGGGGGGAAGAGGCAGGCTCAAATTTGGACTTGAATGATAAGAGTTTGGCAGATGATTAAGGAGCCAAGAGCTAAAATGTCTACAGAAGTTTTATTAGATATTAGTTAATGACCAGGTGTGGTGGCTCATGCTTGTAATCCTAACACTCTGGGAGGCTGAGGCAGGTGAATTGAGCTCAGGAGTTCAAGACCAGCCTGAGCAAAAGCGAGACCTTGTCTCTAATAAAAATGGAAAACCTTGCCAGATGTCTTGGTGGTGGCACCTTGGCGGCGGGCACCTGTAGTCCCAGCTACTCAGGAGGCTCAGGCTAGAATATTGCTCAAACCTAGGAGTTTGAGGTTACTGTAAGCTATGGCACTCTAGCCTGGGACAACAGAGTGAGACTCTGTTTCAAAAACAAAAAGTATAATTAGTTATTTTTAGATGCTGTTTTCATACATTTTTTTAATTTTAAAAGTTAGTTTTATAATTAGCTGGACATGGTGGCAGATACCTGTAGTCCCAGCTTGTTGGGAGGCTGAAGGAGGGGGATTGCTTGAGTGCAGGATTTTGAGGTTGCTGTGATCTAGGCTGAGGCCATGGCACTGTAGCCTGGGCAACAGAGTGAGACTCTGTCTCAAAAAACAAACAAACAGGGGCGGTGCCTGTGGCTCAGTCGGTAGGGCGCCGGCCCCATATACCGAGGGTGGCGGGTTCAAACCCGGCCCCAGCCAAACTGCAACCAAAAAATAGCTGGGCGTTGTGGTGGGCGCTTGTAATCCCAGCTACTCGGGAGGCTGAGGCAGGAGAATCACCTAAGCCCAGGAGTTGGAGGTTGCTGTGAGCTGTGTGAGGCCACAGCACTCTGCCGAGGGCCATAAAATAAGACTCTGTCTCTACAAAAAAAAACAACAACAACAACAAAAAAAAATATTAGTTTTTTTTTAGAGGGTGACTTGGCAACTTTTACATTTTATGTGAATGGCACTTGAATTTTTTGTTATGGTGTAAGTTGATTTTTCTCTTCCAAGGGGTCTTTATGATTGTGGCATATGTCGAAGATAGGTAAGAAGGAAAACTTTCAAGAGGTGGTAGGATAAACTGTCAGGCTTCTGTGGGAAATATCCGTAATAACTTACCAACAGGCCAAGTTACTAGTGTCAGAGTGATAGGAGAACTATTGCTGGATTTTTTGTGTCTCAGGGAAATACTCGAGACTTTTTCATGAAGGAAAGATGACTAATGGTGTCCTTTATGTTCTTTAGGTGCTCAAATTTTTTGCTTAAAAATTAAATCAAGGCTGGGTGCAGTGGCTCACACTTGTAATCCCAGCACTTGGGAGGCCCAGGCAGATTGATTGCCTGAGCTCACAGGTTCAAAACCAGCCTGAGCCAGAGCGAGACCTCATCTCTAAAAATAGCCGGGTGTTATGGCAGGCACCTGTAAGTCCCACCTACTTGGGAGGCTGAGGCAAGAGAATCACTTAAGCCCAGGAGTTGGAGGTTGCTGTTAGCTGTGATGCCACTGCAGTCTACCGAGGGTGGCAAAGTGAGACTGTCTCAAAAACAACAGAAAAAAAAAAATTCGGGGTGGCTGAGGCAGGTGGATTGGCTGAGCTCATGAGTTTGAGACCAGCCTGAGCAGAAGGAGACCTGATCTCTAAAAATAGCCAGGCATTGTGGCTGGCACCTGTAGTCCCAGCTGCTCAGGAGGCTGAGGCAAGAGGATTGCTTGAGCCCAAGGGTTTGAGGTTGCTGTGAGCTATGGCATCATAGCACTCTACTGAAGGCAACAACAACAATAACAAAAAAGTCAGTACTTTAGAATTTACCACAACCAAACTCTTCATCTTTCATATTGATTTTTGTAAGGAGTAATTCAAACTTTTTCCCTTCTAAATTGTGAAAAGTTAAAATTACTGCTTTGGAAAATTATATTATGCTGTTCCTGCACTTTAAGCACATTTGTATTCTATTTAATTCAGGAAGCTATGAAATTTATAGGAACTTGCTTTGGAAGCCATGATTGAGCTAGCTGGGAGTATGTTTCCTTCTTTTGGCTTTTTTTTTTTTTTTTTTTTTTATTTTATTTCGTTGCTTATTTTTTATTTCTTCACTTTTTTTTTTTTTTTTTTGTTGAGACAGGGTCCCACCCTATGCCCCTGAGCAGAGTGCAGTGGGCGTGGTAGCTCACCACAACCTCAGACTCGGGCTGTGGGCACCCCGCTGCCTCAGCCTCAGGAAGCCGCTGGGATTACAGGGGCTCGCCGCGGCGCCCGGCTGGGTTTTTCCATTTTTTTCACGAGTCGGGGTCTCACTGTCGCTCAGGCGAGTCTCGAACTCCTGAGCTCAAGCGATTCTCCCTCCTCAGCCTCCCACAGTGCTGGGATTACAGGCGTGAGCCACCGCGCCCGGCCCTTCTTTTGAATTAAAGAATATTTTCTTAAGCCTAACTTGTGATGTTATGTAATAGAGATATTTAGTTTTACCTATTCATTATATATGTTATATATGTCATTATATATGTCTGTCAAGTTCATCTGAGAAAAAGTGCTACGTACTCATTGTTGAACGAATATCACTACAGTCAGAGTACTCCCGTTAGGAAGCTGTGCACCAATGCCAATTCCCTTACACTTCAAAGCAATTTTGGAACTTTTTTCTGGAATGACCCATCAAAGCTGTTGTCATGAGGTCTGACAATTAAGTTCATGAACCTCCCAGAGTGCATTTACATTGCAGTGCTGTACAAACAACTCAAGGTTTCATAATCTTGGTGTATCAGAGTCTCACAGCTATGTTTGTTTCGATGTGGGGTGATACCTGGCTAAGTGGTATTCATTATTATTGTTGTGGTCATTCCAGAAAGAGTTCCAAAACTGTGTTGAAGGGTGGACTAGGTGGGCACTGGTGTCGGTGCATAGCTTCCTGAGGGGAGTACTTCAATATGACCATAGTGATATTCAGCAATGAGGTCTACTGTTTGTGGGATAAATATGTGAATTTAATTGTCAGACCTCAAAGTTTTGAATTTAGCATTTTAGATGTTAACTTGTATAGAATAGTTGTAATCATTAAGATGATTTTAAAAACAGCTTTGAATTTTATTTGGTCTTTGTTATATGTAAACAAATTTAAGTAATTTAAAGCACTTTATTACAAATTAATTGAAATTGGGATGATTTTTGTCAGAAAATAATAAACTCTTACAGATTATTGGTTATTCAGTATTATCTATATTAGGAATTAAATTACTAAGAAAGTTGCATGTTTAAAATCTTAGTAAATACCTTAGTTGTCCTCTTTTAAGTAATAAGTACAGTAAATTAATGATTTGGAGGTTAATGCCTATAATTTCACATAACCCGTACACATGTCTTTATTGTATGTAGATTTAAAAGTACTTTTTTCCCTTGACAGGAAATGCATAATTTTGAGGATGAGTTAACGTGTCCCATCTGTTACAGTATTTTTGAAGATCCTCGTGTCCTACCATGTTCTCATACATTTTGTAGAAATTGCTTGGAAAATGTTCTTCAGGCATCTGGTAACTTTTATATATGGAGACCTTTACGAATTCCACTCAAGTGCCCTAACTGTAGAAGTATTATTGAAATTGCTCCAACTGGCATTGAATCTTTACCTGTTAATTTTGCATTAAGGGCTATTATTGAGAAGTACCAGCAAGAAGACCACCCAGATATTGTCACCTGCCCTGAACATTACAGGCAACCCTTAAATGTTTATTGCCTATTGGATAAAAAATTAGTCTGTGGTCATTGCCTTACTATAGGTCAACACCATGGTCATCCTATAGATGACCTTCAAAGTGCCTATCTGAAAGAAAAGGACACGCCTCAAAACCTGCTTGAACAGTTGACTGACACACATTGGACAGATCTTACTCGTCTTATTGAAAAGCTGGAAGAACAAAAATCTCATTCTGAGAAAATGGTCCAAGGTGATAAGGAAGTTGTTCTCCAATACTTTAAGGAGCTTAGTGATACATTAGAACAGAAAAAAAAATTTTTCCTAACAGCTCTCTGTGATGTTGGTCATCTGATTAATCAAGAATATACTCCACAAATCGAAAGAATGAAAGAAATGAGAGAGCAGCAGCTTGAACTAATGACAGTGATAACGTCTTTACAAGAAGAGTCTCCACTGAAATTTCTTGAAAAAGTTGATGATGTTCGCCAACGTGTGCAGATCTTAAAACAAAGACCACTTCCTGAGGTCCAACCTGTTGAAATTTATCCTCGAGTAAGCAAAGTATTAAAAGAAGAATGGAGCAGAACAGAAATTGGACAAATTAAGAAAGTGCTCATTCCTGAAATGAAAATTTCTTCAAAAAGGATGCCATGTTCCTGGCCTGATAAAGACGAAAAAGAAGTTGAATTTTTTAAAATTTTAAACATTGTTATAGTTACACTAATTTCAGCGATACTGATGTTGATACTCTTTTTCAATCAACACATAATAACCTTTTTAAATGAAATCACTTCAATATGTTTTTCTGAAGTCTCTTTATCTGTTTACCAAAGTTTATCTAACAATTTGCATAATTTAAAGAATATACTATGTCGCGCTTTAGAGATGTTGAAGGAATTTATGTGGAAAGTAGTTTCTGATTGAAAACTTAAATCCGAATTATTTAAATGGGCTTATTCTGTATGGCAGAAACTAACCATTCCTAAGTGGAGATGTAGGGGTACCATGGTCAAATAAGTAGCAAACTAAGCTTTATTAGGGTTGCAACAAATAATGTTTTCATGTTTTTGTTGGTTAGAAATATGCCAAAATTAGAAATGAGGCCATATCAAGTCTTTATTAGAAAGCAATAAAATCTAATAATCGCTTGATTTGATATTAATACATTATCCCAATTTTCTTAGCTTCATAGAAGTTAGCTGGATGTTACTGTGACATTTAAACATTCTTGTACCAATATTCTTTTACCATTATTGTATACTACAGTTAGTTAGCTTTGCAGTTCTTTCTGTAGTTTTTAGGTTAAAGGATGACAAAAAGATGTAAAGTATGTAATTTGATAATGGCTTGAAACTTTGGGATGAGTGAATAAGGATGGTCAAGAGATTTTAAAATGGAGCAAAGCCTAAATGTGGTAAGGCATCATTAGTAGTAGAACCTCTGTAAGTTGACCACCCAAGGGACTGTTACCAATATATGGAGGTGGTGAGCATAAGGAACTGGGCCTGCTGTACTGATATGTATATGGATGTAGTGCATGTCTGGTCTATGAAAATTAGGTCAACTTGAGTCGGTCAACTATGGAGGTTCTACTGTATTTCAATCAACTGTATCTTGTCCGTATCTATTTTAGATAATTTAAGAGCCATAAAATATTAACATTCATTCCAAATAAATCTATTATTGCTTTTGGATAACACAGCAGCATTTTTTAATACTTGTCATATTTCATGATTTGTTACCAAACAAGTTCAAAACTCTTTACTTCTCTTAACAGGGATTGTAGTTATGATACTTGTGGTAGGTAAACTTTTGGGCTCATTATCCACACAACCCTAAGGATAAGCTGACTTGCTTTTCAGAAATCCCAAATGGGCTGCCTTACCTATTTCAGAAAGACATTCCAGGTCAGATTAGGGAATGCTCTTGGACAAACAGATTATGTAAGTAAACTATCATGAATAAACAATGGATTTATTTAGGGCACTAGTAAGTTCCTATCCGCTGAGAGTAAGTCTTAACACTTAGATACTCAATTGTCAGTTTGACTAGAATCAGACTATATCTAGCACAGTTAACTATTGTACAAAGAACATTTGAAGGGCATAATGGAGGTGACAGGAGGTATAGTCAGCTATTAAAATAGAAATAAAAATATTAACTTTAGACTGAAGTTAGTGATTTTACTTACAACTTTAGTCATACCATGAAAGGGCCCTGTGCTTTTGAATAAATGCAATTAGTAAGCAATGAAATATTAGCCATTATGTGTCAAGCATTTATCTCACATATATATTTTTAACCCCTCCTTTTTGTAGATGTGGAAGAGTCCATGCTTTTGCTTTTAAAAAGCTTCATGCTATAGTAACTACACCTTTAAAGGATCTAAATAGGCACTATTTGACACTATTTTTCAACTTGCCAATTTTTAGTAAACTTTTTTGACAAATTGTATGAAATATGCTTTAATAGAGTACACAAGTGATTCTTACACATGCTGCTGTTTTCTATTTTTGCCAGGATGAGATTATATAAAGTATATAATCTTGAAACATTTCTAAGTTTTATGTGTTAGAAAAGTATATATTTTAATAAACTGGTTTTGGTATTTTAATTTGTATTGAGTGGCTTAAAGACACTCAACGTCAGTAGTAGCTTTGGAATTTTTGTATGCGTACTGGGTATTTTCTATTATAACTCCTTAAAACATAGCACTAAGCTCTGTTGTATTGGTTATTAAAATAAAAATTCCGTATACTCCTCTCACCAATGAAAATGATGAAGCATTTCTTACACTTATATCTTCTTGATTTAAACGAAACAACACATGCTTGAATTTTAACTCTTGCTTTATTTAAGTCCATGCTACTAATGTTTACATTTTTATGGCTATATTATGATACAAACTTTTTTTGGAGACAGGGTGTCTGTTGCCCAGTACAGTGGCAGTGGCATCATTATTGTTCAGTGTTACCTCAAACTTTTGGGCCAAGTGACCACACCTGACTTTTTTTGTAGAAATGGGGGGGGGGCAAGGAGGGAGTCTTGATATGTTGCCCAAGCTGGTTTCCTGTTTCGGCCTCTCAAGTATTGGGAGTACAAAGGTGTAACCCATTGCACCCATACCTGATGGACTTTAATACCTACACAATGGCCCACTGCATAATGAAGCAATTAACTCTTAATTCCTTAGGCTAAATACCTACAAATTAAATACCGCAAAAGACTTGATTCAATACCAAAATTCCTATGGAAACCAAGTGGTGTCAATCGACTTCCAGTTGCGTTCTAACATTTTTTGAGCCAATACAGTATAAACAATTGAATAGGCCAACAACACTCAAGACACCTTACCTTTCATTACTAAGGAAGTTAAACCCCACATACATACGCTTCTTGATTTACAATGGGTCAATGTCCAGATAAAATTAGTAAGTTTAAGAACCTCTGTTTTATTCTTAGGAGGCAACTACACAGGAATATTTTTCAAATTAGAATATAGGCTAGTCATGTTCAGACACTGCTTTTGTTTACTGGCCCTCTTGTAAGTATAAGTTTCAAGTGGTCAAATATACCAAGTTTTAGAAAAACATACTTGTGTTCCCATTATTTGGGTAATAAAAATAGATCGTCTAAATTAGCAAATTAAGTGGGAGGCCTTAAGAATTTATCAAAAATTATAATAGTTGGCAGGCTTTCACCTATTCCAGTGTAGGTGAAAGGTCCATGAAGGTATGAGCCTTGGTAACACAGTCTAGTTTAGATATCTGCCTCAACCTTTCACTTTGCTGGCAGCAGTGAGTGAGTAACCTGACTCTCCAAGTATCTCATTTTTCTCCATAGTCTGCCACTTACAAAATTGTCAGGTTCTTACAATCTACTAGAAGTACATAGAATACTTTATTAGACTTTATAAAATGACTCTTAATAGCATAAAATAGAATAATTTTGTGATCCAGTTTAAGAACATGTATTTTATACAAGTCCATTGCTTACAAATAGAGAAATTGGTAATACAATAAGCAGCATCTACACCAATTCAATTTTTTAAAGAGTCTTCTGTATAAACAAGCTTAACAAAGTCCTTTAGATGCAATTTCTTTTGGGTTTACTGCAACACTTTTTGTTATATTGTATGTCTTGTAAATTCCAATAAGTCTATCCGAAATTTCAAACATATTATTTCGAAGAGAAATTATTATGAACTGGGCATTTTTTGTTTGTTCCTATGGGAAAAAAAGATAATAAGTTAGAAACAATAACAGGTAAAACAAATAGTAAACATAACCTCAATGTTTTTTTTGGATAACAAATTTAACATTAGATTGATATTATGCAGGCAAGATGAAAGGAATTTGGTAATTATTGGAAGTATGACAACCTAGAAGTTTTCTTTTCCTTTTTTTTAGAGACAAGAGTCTCACTTTATGGCCCTCAGTAGAGTGCTGTCATGTCACAGCTCACAGCCACCTCCAACTCCTGGGCTTTGGCGATTCTCTTGCCTCAGCCTCCCGAATAGCTGGGACCACAGGCGCCCACCACAATGCCTGGCTATTTTTTTGTTGCAGTTTGGCCGGGGCCGGGTTTGAACCCGCCACCCTTGGTATATGGGGCCAGCGCCCTGCTCACTGAGCCACAGGCACCGCCTGAAGTCTTTTTTTTTTTTTTTTTTGCAGTTTTTGGCTAGGGCCGAGTTTGAACCTGCCACCTCTGGTATGTGGGGCCAGCGCCCTACTCCTTTGAGCCACAGGCACCACCCCAACCTAGAAGTCTTTTAGTGAAAAAGATCTAGGAAGGAGACTTGGGATACTATTTGTGATTATGCTGATTTGCATTTTCAATTTATATTTTACTTCTCCAAAGTGGATATAGTTCAAATAAAGATCTGGTCTCCGTTGATACCATAAAATATGCAGTTAGAGAATAAGGAAAAAAGCTCAATAGTAAGAAATTAGTCAAAGAATTCATGGGCAGAAAATTCCTTAAATGATCACTTACATATATATAAAATGCAACAATGGATACATTTTTAAAATCAAGGGCAGCATCAATCTCATCCATGAAGTAAAGAGGAGTGGGTTTGTAGTGATGAAGAGCAAATACTAAAGCCAGTGAACTAAGTGTTTTCTCTCCTCCCGAAAGGTTAAAGATCTTCTTCCAACTTTTCTTTGGTGGTCGAACACTGCAATAATTAAGAAAATCTCTTTAGTCAAATTACTTGAAAAGCCCGAAACCTCATGATTTGTTTTCCATAATTTACTTCCACCACCTTCCTTCCTTTAAAATCTCTAATTTGCTTTTCACAAATATGAACTCTTTTGGGGATATTTTATAAAAACAGAGAATGAACACATTGAAACACCTACCAAATTTTAAGATTTAAACAGCAAATGCAATTTTCAGTACTGATGTAAAACTAAAGTAGCCTGAAAATTAAAAAAAGATGAACTAGAAAAATATTTTGTAAAGGTTATTTGCTGTTTGTCCTTGTAAACTGCCAGCATACGTAGCATGGAAACAAATTATTATTAAATAAAACAAAACATAGATCTTACCTTCACATCCCACTACCCAACAAATACTGGGTTTGGAGAATACATACCCATAGGTAACAAGCAGATTAAAAATGCAGCGTAATTACAAACCTGAACATGATTCCTTCAGAGAAAGGGTCCAAACTGTCTACCAGCTCCAGTTCAGCATCTCCACCCAAGGTAAGCATTTGGTAATTTTCCTTTAATTTATTTGTTATTACATAAAAACCTGCCATAAATTCATTAAGCCTTTGTTTCCGAAGATCTTCATATGCCTGTCTAAAATTATCTCTCTGATTAGTAATTTTGTCCAATTCTGCTACTCGTTGCAAATACAATTCTTCCTGTGAAAAGGATAGTATGTTAGGAAAAATCTAAATGGATATAAATCTGACATGAAAATTAGTGTTGCTAATTATATAAAACCGAAGGCCAGAATTTAGGCTAAGGACTATAAATAATTTGACTGGTATACATAAACAGTTCTCTATACCTTCTTTTTATACTCTGCAATGGCACCAAGATTTGGTTTCATTTCATGACACTGGGCTTCCAAAAGTGCAATTTGATTGATTATAGAATCTGGATTCTTGATTGCTTCAAGATCCTCTGGGCTTAGAACTGAAACATCTTCAACAGGATTATCTCCTATTGGATGCAAGGATATTTTGGAAATCTAAAAGTGTGATGTAGGTGAGAGTTAGAGAAAGCACATTACTACAAAAAAAAAAAAAAAAACAATATGACAGTCGTATTGCTAGGAAAACAAAAGGAATTGTGTTACCTTTTTTTTTTTAGATAGAGCTCAAGCTGTCACCCTTGGTAGAGTGCCGTAGCATCACAGCTCACAGCAACCTCCAACTCCTGAGGTTAAGCAATTCTCTTGCCTCAGCCTCTCAAGTAGCTGGGACTACAGGCACCTGCCACAACGCCCGGCTAGTTTTTGGTTGTAGTTGTCACTGTTTGGCTAGATTAAAACCCACCAGCTCTGGTGTATGTGGCTGGCTGGCACCTTAGCCGCTTGAGCTACAGGCACCAAGCCTGTGTTAACTATTTTTTAGGCCCACCCCCCCCACACTTTCCATAAAGCATATGTGAAAGTCAAATTTAAATGGTAACAATCTCACCTCTTTTTGCCAATATTTTATTTTAGAATTATGTTCAGCAATGTGGCTATCAATTTGTTCAAGTTTTAACTTAATACTAAGTGCATCTTTTTGAAGAGCATGTTCATTTTCTTGAATAACTTTTAGTTCTTGAAGTAGATCACGATGTTTTTTCTGGATCTCTGGTAAGGATTTCTAAAGATCAAGAAGAACTTTTACATACAGTCTAAGTTCCATCACTTGGAAGTTTTTAATAACAAAATCTACTCTCTTCTGTGTAAAACTATAAGTAATTCCAATTTAACTATGTAAACAGGAGGAAACATCTGACACCTCTACCTTAAACAAGGAAAGTTAAGGTAGAAGGGAAGAAATAAAGCAGGCACAAATAAAAAAAAAAAAAAAAAAAAAAAAGAACTTTTACAAAGATAATCTCAAATAGAACAGGTATTTTCACATTTCAAAGATGGCATTAGCAATCTCTTCCAATGCTTCTTCCATTTTAAATTAAAACATTTTAATTGACATAAAAGTTTTAATATGGTACTCATTTCTTTACAAATAAAAGCTTATAGTTAGAAGGCTTCTAACCTATTGATTGCCTACCATATTCAAGGCAGCACTAATGTTGTATGTCCAACTCATTAATTACTGCAAATATCTTTCCTCCCTCTCCAATGCAAACCAAGTCTTACCTCTGCAGCCTCTGTAATCTCTATAACTTCTGCTGCTTTATCCTCAATACTTTTTAGTTTTGCCCTTAAGTCATCTATTTCTTTTTCAGTATCTCTTATTTCTTTCTCTGTTCGAGAGACAGAGTCTTGTGCCTTTTTAAGATTTCTAAAGAAGCAAAAAGACACATTAAAAATGTAGTATTCTGCTTCTGAAAACCTACCAAAGAACTTCTGATGACATTATGAGACTTTTTTTCTATCATAGTTTTCTAAATCTGTTTTACTAAACCATCCTTAAACAAGTTTTATCAATTTATACAAACACTTGTGGGATGAGTTATATATTAAACACACAATATAAAAATTAATGAGTCTTCCTTATATATTCTAATATCCATTCTGCAAATTTGCCCAGTACATTATTCTTAAATTTCTACAACCCTGAAACTATTTTTTCAAATAATTACCTCCTACTTTAAGACAGGGTAACAAGTACTTTCAAAAATGATGGGCCTTATTATGCACTTAATATAGTTCTTTTTTTTTTTTTTAAGAGACAGAGCCTCATTTTATCACCCTCAGTAGTGCCGCAGCATCACAGCTCACAGCAATCTCCAACTCCTGGGCTTAAGCGATTCTCTTGTATCAGCCTCCCAAGTAGCTGGGACTACAGGCGCCCGCCACAACGCCCGGCTACTTTTTTGTTGCAGTTTGGCCGGGGCCAGGTTTGAACCCACCACCCTCGGTATACAGGGCCAGCACCCTACCCACTGAGTCACGGGTGCCGCCCTTTTTTTTTTTTAATTGAGGCAGAGTCTCACTTTGTTGCCCTCTGTAGAGTACTGTGCCATCATAGTTCACAGCAACCTCAAACTCTCAGGCTCAAGCAATTCTCTTGCCTCACCCTCCCTAGTAGCTGGTACTATAGGCACCCACAACTTCCAGCTATTTTTTTTGTTTGTTTGTTTAGTAGGCCTGGGCTGGGTTAAAACCCACCAGCCCTGGTGCAGGTGGCCAGTGCCCTAACCACTGAGCTACAGGCACCGGGCCAATATAGTTATTTCTACTTTGATTGACAAATGTGTTTAAGCATACTTCTGTTAAAAACCAATAAAAATGGTTTATAAATTCCTAATCATAGAGCAAAAGGCACTGAATCACATAATCAATTTGTTAGAATGTTAAGAAAAAATAGCTGCTTAAACTTTAATATTTTATGTATATACCTAGCTTTAATTATTTTAGAAACAATAAATACTCTAAAAATTATTTGTAAAACAAGATGTGGCCAGGCGCAGTGGTTCACGCCTGTAATCCTAGCACTCTGGAAGACTAAAGTAGGTGGATTGTTCAAGACCAGCTGCCTAAGCAAGAGCTAGACTCCATCTAATTAGCTGAGCATACAGGCTTCTAGTCCCACCTACGTGGGAAGCTGAGGCAAGAGGATTGAGTCCAAGTGTTTAAGGTTGCTGTGAGCTATGATGCCACAGCACTGTACCCAGGGCACGGAGTGAGATTTATTCAAATAAATAAGATGTATGAACAGCAAAAATAAATTTTTTTTTAGGGGAGACAATGAAATCTTCTAGCTAATTAAAAATTTAAGTTCCGAAGACAATTCTGCTAAGAGATCCATCTTTCTCTTTTATTTACTCGTAAGGCCTAGATCTATTTAACCACCAACTACTATCCTAAAGCAAAGGAGCAAACTCTTGGTTTCTATGCTCGTAACTGAGGCGTTATAAAGTATAACTGTATGTTCCCAATGGATACCTACTGACCAGTTGTTTTCTAAAAATTGGCCAAATGATATTAGGTAATGTGTGTCAGGTAGTTTAATAACTAATGGTAAGAGAGACATTAATGGAGCATTAAACTTAAATATTAACCCATTTCCCCATATGGAGGTAGGAAGGGAGAGACAGGGTAGGGTCGTCTGCATATACTCTACCTGTCAGCAGTCTTGATTGCTACTTGAGCTTTAGTGATAGAGGAAGCACATTCATCTAATTGTTTATTTATTTTATCAAGTTTGTCTTGTTGAGCCTTGAGTTTATGGTTATTGATTTCTATAATGATGTTATGTAAGCGTTTAACCTCGGCTTCTACTTTACCAGCTTTCTCAGCCACATCATCATATTCTAAAATTAAAGGATAAAAGAGCTTAATTCGTGTCTGTATGGTAATGAGTATCACTTGTTAGATGTAAATTTCTTAAGTCAGTAACTTAATTTGATGCATGAAAACCCATTTGAGACATTTGGGGAAAAACAAAACAAAACAAAACCAAAAAAAAAAAACACCTTTCAAAAACAATATCCTATGTCACAACAAATGGTGTTATAATAACCCAGAAGGTTAAATTCTCTGGCTCACCTGTTAACACACCCATTCATTTCCTCATGTTCTTAGCTTCTTTTCAAAGTTCTTTCCAGTTTTCTCTTAGGGTATTTCCTGAACTATTGGCTGCATTATAAATTTTAACCACAAATTATGTGCCTGACTCAATATTAATTTGCCTATCGTGAAGAAATTGTGGTTATTTCCCTCTACTAAACTAACTTAGCAATCCACCACATTATAACCAAGTGGAGGAGGTAAGATGAGTTGGCACTCTTCCTGTGACAAAGTTAACATCTCCCAGATGCCTGGGCATCTAAGGTTTAGATATAATTTACACTCAATCTAAAGTACTTGAATAATTTGGAAGACATAATCTGTTTATGACACAAGAAGTCATACAGAAGTCTGAATTTTCTGTGATAGAGTTAGAGGTTCTGGTACCCAGTCAATAGCTTTGTAAGAGCCGGCACACTTTGGCATCAACTTTGACGGTGTGGATTGTAGTGGGTGCACTGTGCTTTTGTTGTTGGTGGTTGTGATGGCATCTTCCCAATTTGAGAGAATTCTTTTTAATTGTAGGGAAGTAGTTTTGCAGAGTAGTTCTGGAAATTATTCTTCAATGTTCAATCTAGAAACTTTCTTTAACCATCTCAATGATTAATACCTCATCACACACATAATACGAGTGTGCACGTATACCATGCGTACCCTATTACACCAGACTGAGTGGATTCTGCTCTCTATAGTTGAAATCCCAATCACAATAGGAGGGATGAAGAGATGGCAAAAAAGTGGGAAATTCAAGTTATCAAGAATACCTACACATGTAGAAAGGCAATCAACGTGCTTAGCTAACTGGTACATAGGGATTCCTACAAAGAGCCTAAATAAGGGAACATGGGTATGTGGCACAGGAAGAGGGAAGTAGGATTTGCTGAGAGAAAAGTATTAGATAAAATTACTATTTCTTTTTTTATCTTGTTAGGCAGATATTGGAATTTCAAATCTCTTAACTTCCTGTTTCTTTATCTTTTTGCAGTATGTTATCAGCGCCTTCTTTAGCCTGACCTTCCAGTTTACCTATTGAGTTTAATTTCAATGCTTCTTACCACCATTTGAGTCTTAAACAAAACCCTGCCTTTTGGAGGAACTTCAGGATTCCTTATTTTCCTAAGCATAATAGATAGATGCAAGCCCTGTACATTGCTAACACTCATAAACTGTTCTAAGGTCTACTTTACCACATGTGTCCATGGAATCGTCTGCACTGTGACAATGTAGTTTGTGGTTGAAATTCCATTAGGCTGCCTATGGGCTTGGCTCACTTGTGGGGTAGAGACCAGCACTTACAGTGATTAGAGAGTAAGTTAGGTACACAGCTGTAAGATTATTTTTAGAGCATTTCCTTCTTGTTTTTAAGTTCCTACCATCTATCTATGTAGTATGTCTACTAGAAGGAAAAACTGTGGCATACAGTCTGTAATTCTGAAACCACCATTCTTTATTTAACAAGTTATCCACCGTGGCCCCTCTTATTCTACTGTTTTGCACATTAGCCAGAGATAACTTTTCAAGTCTAAATTAATGTAAAGGGAAAAATTTAATCTTAAAGATACGGGTCTCCAGAATAGACACCAAAACACATATGTACATTTTTGGCTTTTCTTTTTTTTTTCTTTTTGTAGAGACAGAGTCTCACTGTACCGCCCTCGGGTAGAGTGCTGTGGCGTCATACGGCTCACAGCAACCTCTAACTCTTGGGCTTACGTGATTCTCTTGCCTCAGCCTCCCAAGCAGGTGGGACTACAGGCACCCGCCACAACGCCCGGCTACATTTTTGGCTTTTCAATTGACCCTTAGGTACTATAAAGCAGTCACAAAAAATACTGAGGTTTTATGCAGGGAAAGAGGAGTATGGATGAAGGCCCCATGGGACCCGGATTCTTCTCATCCTTTATTCTAGCTACAGAATACTCCTGGCTCTGGGCTTTTGCATTTACTCCTCTACACTCTTCTTGGAATGCTTTTCTCCCCAGTACTCACATAGTTATTAGCACTCACAGTTCCTTTTGGGTCTCCACTCACATATCCCTGTTTCATGTTAAATGTGTGCTCCTGAGTTTATTTTGTCTACTTCTCTATCAACAGCACCTAAAACAAAGCCTGGCCAGTAGCAGATGTTATTTGAATGAATACTTGAATATTAAAAGTGCAGATAAATACGGATACACACAAAAGTTAATATGGGTATCCACTTATCATTGGTGTGCATAGCAATCAAGACTATCAAGCCCACTGTGCCTATGAGCCTATGGTATGAATTCCCTTGCATAAAGAACATGTGTATATGTATATGAGAACAAAAAGCTCTGCAAGGAAAATACATATTTAAGTTCTCAAATAAAGTTTTTCCATATGCATACAATTTATTCCTTGTGGCTCTTCTTTGAGCGATTTAATTTCTCCAATTCCTCAGTTTTCTACATTTGCAACTATTATCTTGAAGTGATTTTGCAATTAGGGTCAAAGTATACCAAAGTATGAAACTAAGACCCTGAGCTCTAGAATCAGACTCTACCACATATTCCCGTATTACCATCTGCCATGTGACCTGAGGCACATTATGTATACAGTATACACCCACACGCCACTCTGTGCCTTAGTTTCTTCATTTGTCAAATGGCGCTAAGGATTAGGTAATAACAAAACCCATAAGATAGTGCAATTTCGTGCACATAATATATTAGTTCCTATTATTATTCTACAAACTGCTATCTTAACCACTGCAAACTTTGATAATCTCAAAATACGTCTGTCTTCAAACATACCTGTTTTGAAAGCGCTAACATTTTCTTCCAGCAACTTCTGTTTTTTTTTGTCAGGAGCTGTAGCAAGTACATTAGCTTCAAGTTCCTTAACTTGGACATTCAAATATTCTTCTTGCTCTGTTAAACGCTAGAAAGATTTAAGATCAATATTTTAACTAACAATAACATTTAATTTAAACATTCTGATTTTTTAAAAAGGGAACTTATGTCTTTAAGAAGATAATAGGAAAAGGGCAACAAATATGAATATAAATAATGAAAAAAGCCAATCAATATGAAACATGTTTCATGTCATTACAAAGACAAGTTAGAATGAGATTTTTTTTTTTAGATTTTGTGGTAGTAAATTTACAACATTCTTAAGACTACCCTAGTGTTCAAAGAAATGGAAAAATAATTATTTGCACATGTTACTAGTATTACACAAATTATAAAAATCCATTTTTGAAAACAATTTGGTTTTACTTTCTTTGGCAGCACATATATAAAAACTGATGCAACCAATGTGGTAAACGTTGTGTGCATACTGTGCAATAGATGTCACTTTAGTAATCTATTCTAAGGGCGGCGCCTGTGGCTGAGTAGGGCGCCAGCCCCAAATACCAAGGGTGGTGGGTTTAAACCCAGCTCCAGCCAAACTGCAATAAAAAAATAGCCAGGCCTTGTGGCAGGCACCTTTAGTCCCACCTACTTGGGAGGCTCAGGCAAGAGAATCGCCTCAACCCAGGAGTTGGAGGTTGCTGTGAGCTGTGATGCTATAGAACTCTACAGAGGGTGATAAAGTGAGACTCTGTTTAAAAAAAAAAAGAAAGAAATCTATTCTAAGGAAATAATGGGATGAGTGTATAAAGATATCCCTACAAGGATATTTTAAGCATAGCACTGTACCCAACACAGAAAAACATGTATCAGATTGTGTACAAAAAATGCTCTAAAGGAACTGAAAACCAAATTTATACTGGTTTGGAAAGAAGTCATGATTTATTAAGGGAAGAAAATTTGGTACATTTAAAACACCAAATTAACATTTTCTTTTTTTTTTAAATTAGTCTTACTTTGTCACTCTCGGTAGAGTGGGTTCAAGTGATTCTCTTGCCTTAGCCTCCCTAGTAGCTGGGACTACAGGCGCCTGCCTCAATGCCCAGCTATTTTTATTTTTTTCTGGCTTGTTTCTTTAGCTGACACCCTAACCACTACAGGTGCCCAGTCTTTTTTTTTTGGGGGGGGGGCCGGGCCTGGATTTGAACTCGCCACCTCCGGCATATGGGGTTGGCACCCTACTCCTTTGAGCCATAGGCACCGCCATCTTTTTTTGAGACGGAGTCTCACTAGTCACCCATGGTAGAGTGCCATGGCGTCACAGCTCACAGCAACCTCAAACTCTTGGGCTTAAGCAATTCTCTTGCCTCAGCCTCCCAAGTAGCTAGGACTACAGGTGTCTGCCACAATGCCCAGCTATTTTTTTGTTGCAATTGTCATCGTTGTTTAGCAGGCCCGGGCCAGATTCGAACCCACCAGCCCCAGTGTATGTGGCTGGTGCTCTAACCATTGGGCTATTGGACACCAAGCCATGAACACTTTATAATGTTATACATATTACCACAAATATAAATGTGTTACATGCAAACTAGATACTAAGTATTTAAAAAAAGTCAAAGGATATACCAAATTGAAGGTGATGATCATTTGGGTATTTTCTGAAAATGTATCTTTTTTTTTTTTTTAAAAAGAACATTACATATCATAATCACATAATCCACTTCAAGAAGAATAAAAATAAAAAGTCATATAGATGCTAAGGAAAATCATGTTTCTATGAAATACAAAGAGAAAACAAGAATAGCTGTGGCTGGAGCAACACTGTGATAGGGAATCATTCACTAGTAGATGGGGAAACAAACAAAAAAATCATCAAGAATCAGAGACCTGGCTTGGTGTAGCTCAGCCGCTAGGGTGTTAGCCACACACACAGGAGCTGGCGAGTTCAAATCCAGCCTGGGCCTTTCAAACAACAATGACAACTACAACCAAAAAAAAAATAGCCAGGCATTGTGGTGGGCGCCTGTAGTCCCAGCTACTTGGGAGTCTGAGGCAAGAGAATCGCTTAAGCCCAAGAGTTTGAGGTTGCTGTGAGCTGTGACGCCATGGCATTCTACCAAAGGCGACATAGTGAAACTGTCTCAAAAAAAAAAAAAAAAATCAGAGACCTGCTTTGAAACCCAAAGTCCTACCTTCTCCCCTCCCCACTTCCCCCGTTTTCTTTTGAGACTGAGTCTCACTTTGCTGCCCAGGCTGTATATAGTCCCATGATATCGGGCTAGCTCATAGCAACTTCAAACTCCTGGGCTCAAGCAATCCAACTGCCTCTATCTCCCAAGAAGATGCAAATGTCAGGTGTTTTAGTAGAGATGGAGTCTAGCTCTTGCTCGTGCTGGTTCTCAAACTCCTCAGCTCAAGGGATGATCCTTCTGCCTCTGCCTCCCAGAGTGCCATAAGCCATTGTGCCCGGACCCTTCTCTCTTATATTTTAAAATTATAAGCAAAAAACAAATGGCACTACTAACCTGTGATAGTTTCAATTAACATTGACATACACACAGATGCCAGCACAAATGGAATACCTGAATGCTTGCAGTAAACTTTTCTAGTGTATTCCTCATTTCTCGTTCACTGTGCCGTAACTTAACTACTGCTTCTTCAAGATGTACTTTTTGTTCTTCAATTTGCAGTGATTTTTTAGAATCTTTTTCAAACTGTAACCCCATTTTATTTACCTACAAATGAAAGGTACCAGTAAAATTTTCACCAAGAGTCATTTCAGACTGAGTCAATTTATGAAGAAAACTCAAACTTCTGATCTTAAGACTAGGACAAAACCAAATAGTCCACGGTCTGCTCCCTAATCCTAACAGTTCAGGAGACAGTTAACCAATTGCTATATCACCTACTGAGATGGACAGACAACTTTAAGTTCCCTAGGGTCACTTGTTATTTCAGTGAGAGATAACATTCAAACACTTGGGCAGAAGGATACAAACTTACATTTTCAAAGTATGAGAGAGCGAAAATCAAGGCCAAACACTTGAGAAAGTTAGTATTTAGGACACCTAAGAACATGTTTTCAGCTAAGAAAAAAGTACATATAGTTTTCTGAGGGCAATAATGCAACATAGTAGTTTTTCCTGGGTTTTCCGTCATTGTCATATATTCCTTGTGAAAATATAAGCACAGAAATAAAATATTTTAAAATTAAAATTTGGATACATACTGGCTTATTGTACCCTCAATGAATCCCCAACAATAAAAAAAAAAAAAAAAAAAAAAATTTGGATACATATACCAGGTGTCTTTTCTATACTTATACCTTAGAGAATTAATTGAAAAGCTATGTAGAACATGTATTTTTGAGTTAATATTTTATTTTTAAAACTTTAAAGGTATTTACATAAAACTCTCACTTATACAAAATTCAATTAAAATGTATTAAACTTAAAATGGCCAAACTTTGTAATATGTATGCTATGTCTCAATAAAGGTGTATAAAACAAGTCTGACTTCAATTTTAGCTATACAGACCTCCTCTTCAGAGACTTCAGCGATAACTGATGAACCCATTCTCCCTTTCATTACTTTGCTTCCTCCACCAGTCATTGTACCTGCAGAACAGGGGACAGAAGTCCATTTTAGAAGTCTTCTCCAACAACATAAACTCAAGGTAAGGAAAACATATTACCTGACTGTTCTATGATCTGTCCCTGTAAAGTGACCACTCTCCATCTTCTATCTTTTTGATATGCTACTCTTGTGGCTTGATCCAAATTGTCAGCTACCAAGGTATCCCGTAAAGCAAAGTAAAAAGCTTGGCGAATTTGCTCATCTTTTACTTTTACTAAATCAAATAACCGAGGAGCATTTTCAGGGGTTTGAATTTTGGTCATTTTTTTTGCCCATACAGCCATCTAAAAGCAAAAACATACATAACAAACAAAATAAAGACCATGTCATTTCTTCTAGGTATCATGATCTTATCTATAAAAATTTCTAAGGAAATCACCAAAAAAAGCAATTAAATGAGTTCAGTAAGTTATAGGATCGAAAATCAATACATAAAAATTGTACTGCTATATACCAGAAATTAAAGGTCAGAAAACGAAATGAAGAATTCCATTATACTAGCACAAAGAAAACTGAAAAAATATGGAAATAATTCAATGAAAAATAAATACATGGTGGCCATAAAGTTTGTGTGCAACTTAAAATAGTTGTCTATAGTTTAAGTTGCACATGAACTTTATGGCCACCCTGTATAAGACTTGTACACTACAAGTTATAAAATTAGACCTCAGGCCAGGTGCTGCAGCTCGCACCTGTAATCTTAGCACCCTGGGAGGCCTAAGTGGAAGGATCCTTTGAGCTCAGGGGTTCGAGACCAGCCTGAGAAACAGCGAGACCCTGCTGTCTCTAAATAATAGTACAAATAAGGCAGGTGTCTGTAGTCCCAGTTATTTGGGAGACTGAGGCAGAAGGATCACGTAAGTCCAGGAGTTTTGAGGTTATTGTGAGGTAGGCTGACACCATGGCACTCTAGCCTGGAGCAATAGTGATACTCTGTCTCAAAAAAAAAGTTGTTTTTTTTTTTTTTTTTTGTTAAGATGGCATTATTACCTCTCTGATCTATAGATTCAATGCAACCTATATGAAAATCCCAGTCACCTCCCACCCTCCTGCTTTTGGGAGAAATCAACTAGCCAATCTTACAATTTTGGGGGCAGAAATCAACAAGCCAATCTTATAATTCATACGGAAATTCAAGGAACTTAGAATACCTAAAACAATACTGATAAAGAAATTTGTGGACTCACATTTCCTGATATCAAAAATGTACTAAAAAAACACAGTATGTAACGAAGACAATGTGCTACCAAGTAATAAAATTTAAAGTCCAGAAATAAATCTTTACATTTATAGTTGGTTGATTTCAACAAAGGTGCCAAGAAAATTCAAAGAACAGTCTTTTCAACAAATGGTGCTAGAACAACTGAATAGTCAGCCACATGCAAAAAGTAAAGCTGGATCCCCACTTTATACCATATACAAAAATTAACTCAAAAATAGATTAAAAACCTAAATGTAAAAGCTACTATAAAACTCTTAGGAAACAGATAAATCACTGTGACCTTGAATTAGGCAGTAGTTTCATTCTTCTTTTTTTTTTTTTTTTTGAGACAGTCACCTCCATCTCCCAGAGTGCTAGGTTGCAGGTATGATCCCTTTCTGGCCAAGGTAGTGGTTTCTTAGAATTTAAAACTTTTGTTCTTCAAAGGAGACCATCAAGAAAGTGAAAATACAATCTAAAGAATGGAAAAAAATAGACTTGCATCCAGGATAAAAAACTCTTACTACAATAAAAAGAAAACTGATTAAAAAATAAGCAAAGGGCAGTGCCTGTAGCTCAGTGGGTAGGGTGCTGGCCACATACATGGAGGCTGGCAGGTTCGAGCCCAGCCCAGGCCAGCTAAAACATCAATGAAAACTAAGATATAAAACAAGAATAGGGAGGATATGAAGAAGTTGGAACCCTCATATATCCTTGTGGGAAATGGTACAGCTAATGTGGAAACAGGTTGACAGTTCTTCAAAAAAGATAAATAGAATTGGGACGGGCACAGTGGCTCTTGACTGCAATCTTAGCTCTTCAGGATGCTGAAGCAGGTGGATCACTTGAACTCAGAAGTAGGAAACCAGCCTGAGCAAGAGTGAGACCCTGTCTCTACTAAAAATGGAAAAAACAGCCAGGCGTTATGGTAGGTGCCTGCAGTCCCAGCTATTCGAGAGGCTGAGGCAAGAGGACTGCCTGAGCCCAAGAGTTTGAGTTGCGGTGAGCTATGACACATCTCAATGAAAAAAAAAAAAAAAAAAGATAAACAGAATTACCATATGACCCAGCAATTCCACCACTAGGTATATAAACAAAAGAACTGAAAACCCATGTTCATTTAAAATGTATGAGTGTTCACAACAGCATTACTATCAAAGCAGTCAAAATATGGAAACAACTAGCCATAAACTGACTGATGTTATACAAAATATAGTATTATCATATTTAGTGAAATAACAATTTGGCAATAAAAAGGAATGAAAGAGTGATACACAATATAACATAAATGTATCTAGAAACCTGTTAAGTAAATGCAGGTATATACGAAAGCCACATTTTGCGTGCTTCCACTTATATGTAATGTCCAGGACAGACAAATCTGTACAGACAAAAAAGAAGATTAGTGGTTGCTGTGGGGGATGGAAATGAGAAGTGACTGCTAATGTCTATGTTTCATTCTGAAGTAATTAAAAAAATTCTAAAATGAGAGAGTTGTTATGGTTGAATAATCTTCTAAGTACTTCTTGATGATGAAGTTAGAAACACAAAGTACCTGTCACTCAAACATTGGAGGTCATTCTAACACTGGAGTGTACAAGAGGCCCTAAAAGATTTTTTAATTTTTTATAACTGTGCAATCCAAGAATCTAAAATAATGCTCAAACGCTATCAGGTATTCATTAACTGTGAAGAAAAAGTTAAAATACAAAAGTGATAACCCTTAGCACTTAAAAGTAAATAAATTATACGTAGCTTATTAAGAACACCTACCTTATCTAGACCTATAAAAGTTGCAACTCCAATATTTTGTCTTTTAAGGAAATTTACACATTCTTGGGCTGTATCAATAGAATCAACAACAATGTAGTCTAATGCATGACAACAGGATGAAATAGCAATGTCATATTTTTCATCAATGGCTCCTAAGTCTCCCTAATAATTAAGAAAGGAGGAAAAAAGGAATTAGGCAAAAGGCAGAGGATCATTTTATTACTATTCATACAGATTTTTAAAGTTACTTTTAATTGAAAAACTCTGTATACATGGCTTTTAACTGGCCCTTCTTACTCCATCCTTCCCCCTTCTACAGAGGACATCACTACAAGTAGTTTCTAATGTACCTTTAAAAAAGTTTATAGATAAGCAATTTAAATTTTTTATTTTATTTTTTTAAGAGACAGAGTCTCATTTTATTGCCATCACAGCTCACAGCAACCTCCAGCTCCTGGGTTTAGGTGATTCTCTTGCCTCAGCCTCCCAAGTAGCTGGGACTATAGGCACCTGCCACAAGGCCCGGCTATTTTTTTGTTGCAGTTTGGCCAGGGCTGGGTTTGAACCCACCGCCCTTGGTATATGGGGCCGGCGCCCTACCCACTGAGCCACAGGTGCCACCCAGCAATTTGAATTTTTAATGAGCACAAAATGCAAGAACTGTATTCATCTCAGGAAAATATATAATGTGAAGGTAAAAAATTTAAATGTACTATAAAGAAAACAACTTATAAAACTCTGAATTACTAACTCAGGAACTACATCCCCTGGCTCCTTTGGCTTTCTAGCTTTAGCCAATATGAGGTTATAGTTGGAGACTGGATGGCAAGAGGTGAACAGGGCTGAGGTATTTATTTTCCCCCTTTCTTCCAGACCACAGTCCCTTCCCTCTGCAGGCTCAGGAACAGCAATGGTCCCAAGTTGCTATCCTTGGGTTTTTAGATCATCCGTTATCAATGTCCCTAAACATAGTCAAAAACCTTATGTATGATTCTATGAAACCCAAAATATATCGAAGGTTTTTAATTTCTTTTTTTCAAAGACACAGGGTCTCACTATGTTGCCCAGGTTGGAGAACTTGTTGGCTCAAACTTTCAGTTTGAGTAGCACTAAATTCTTATTTTTAAAAAAGGGACAAGGTAGGGCGGCACCTGTAGCTCAGTTGGTAGGGTGCAGGCCCCATATACCGAGGGTGGTGGGTTCAAACCTGGCCCCGGCCAAACTGCAACAACAACAAAATAGCCGGGCATTGTGGCAGGCTCCTATAGTCCCAACTACTCAGGAGGCTGAGGCAAGAGAATCGCCTAAGCCCAGGAGTTGGAGGTTGCTGTGAGCAGTGTGATGCCATGGCACTCTACCAAGGGTTTCAAAGTGAGACTCTGTCTCTACAAAAAAAAAAAAAAAAGACAAAGTAGTTTTAAGTTTTCTTATCATTGCTAAGTTTTCCCTTGACACATATAAAGTGACTGTAGTCATTCAAAACTAAGTAAATAAACCCCCCAAAACTGGTTGGGCACCAGTGGCTCACACCTGTAATCCTAGCACTCTGCGAGACTGAGGGAGGTAGATTGCTTGAGCTAGGAGCTGGAGACCAGCCTGAGCTAAAGAAAAATTAGCTGGACATTGTGTGTGTGTGTGTGTGTGGGGGGGGGTACCTGTAGTCCAGGCTACTTGGGAGGCTGAGGCAGGAGGACTTGAACTCAGGAGTCTAAGGTTGCTGTGAGCTAGGCTGAGTCAGGGCACTCTAGCCTGGGGCAACAGAATGAGATCCTGTCTCAAAAAATAAAAAGGAAGAACGAACCCCCTCATCCCCCACCCCCACTGCAAGGCTGCCATTCTTCCCTTCTTTCTATGGGATCCCATGCCTCCTCTCGCTCCTTTTCTCTCTCTTCTCCCATGTCTTCCACTTGTTTCACTCTCTTCTCTCTCATTTCTTCTCCCCTACTTTCTTCTCTTTTTCTAATATAAACTTACACTTTTATATCCTAATAAAAAAACTAAAAGGTTTAAAAATGAATGTTCCTTAAAACAAAAATTATTATTTTATGTATAGTGACAATATACAATTCTTTAAGTTAAGATAAGAAAACAATTAATGTCTTTTCTTGAAAAAAATGTGAAGTCATTCCCAAATAAATCTACCTTACCAATCTTCCAAATATTCCTGGAATCCTGCCAGATTTTTTTTCTTGAATTATTGCATCAAGGACTTTCCCTCTACTTCGATTCATGGCTAAGGAACTCTTTGCCTCTTCAAGTTTTTGGAAAAGATCATGAACCAGACTTTTGAAGTTTAGTTCTTCTTGTGTAAGTTTCTGAAGTTCTTTTTCTTTCTAAAAATGGAAAGTAAAGATAATGAAACCCAGAAGCATTAGCTTCTAAGTATGACCAATCACAGAACCGAATTAGTTGTAATGCTTCAATGATAATAAAGAAGGAAAAGACCAAAAATAAACACTTGAACATGAACTGAGCTGCCGTATAGCAACTGCCAGTTTGGTTTTGAAAAATATGGACATGTCTCTTGTTTAAAAGGAGCATAAATTATTGGGGTCAATAAAAGGGAACTTATGTAAAATACAGTTCCAGGAATAGTCCCTCCTGAAGAAGCAGAACTAGGGCTCTGGTACCACACAGACATATACATGTGTAAACTGGCAACAGGACTCCAGGGCTGAATGACTAGGAAGCAATATGGTTATGCTGTTTCACATTCTAGTTAAATAAAGGGAAAACAAAAGAATATCCTTGAAAGGAAGAGGAGAAAGATGACTACCTAGTCTTACTGTTAAACAAAAACATTAACCTGACCATAACAGAGGAAACACACACAGCACAAACATACCCAAACATTCAGTTTCTCGATCTCTAACTTAGCAGTAACCATCTTTTCTGATATCTCCCTTTTTCCCCACTTCAAATTATTTCTATTACTTGTTTTATTGGCATAAAAGTAAAACCAAGTTATAATTTAGCCAAAAATAAATGGAATCATCAGGAAGATGGAAGCAGTCACTGAACATAATTCAATTTACATTTAAATTATACATAGTCATGTAATTCCCCAATGACTAAGCAGTGTGCACTTACTAAAATGAAAAAGATATTTATTTTTAGTATAATTTCTCTTCAAACAGCATTTTCTATTGCCATCATGCCTAATGACTAAGGAGGCTCTGGAGAATATTTTAAGTTAATGAAATTCCTCATCCAGTCAAGGATGGGGAGAGCATCAATGAACTAAGTGATAGATCTTGATTTGTTTGTAACATTTTGGAGTACGAACAGAGAAACTACATTTATAAATTCAATAACGGAAAAAGTACACTAAGACAGTTGTTTGCATATTCTCTCTCTATATTCATTTATCCTTACATGAGCTGTCTATACTTAAGATTTAGGGAAACACGACTTTCTTTTGTTTAAATTATTTCCATGGGGAGTGGTGTTAGTGATTATTTGCTATTTGCTGCTTCTGGGGAGAATACAGTTTCTTGATAGTCTAATTTAGATCACATGGAATACTGAAATACTAACCCCTTCTTTCAAGATTATACTACATAAAAAAACAAAAAAAAAAGGAATCTGTATACCATTTTAGATGTTGAAATTAAAAACAATATAAATTTATAAAACTGTTTGATAAACAATATTCAGATGAAATATAAAAACAGAGATTTACCTTCTTTAATTCTTGTTCAATTTCAGGGAGTTTTGCCTCCATATCTCTGATTGCAGTTTTCCTTTCTTTGAGAGTCTCAGAAGCTGCAATTAAAGCTTCCTTGGCCTTATTTAATTGAGACACTGCAGTATTATGACGACTGAGATAGATATCAAGTTCTGATTGGGCTACCTCCATCTTTGAACGTGCTTCATTTACTGATTTGCTGAAACCCATAAGTTCCTTCTCTCGACTCTGTTAAAACATTAATCCATCAAATTTGAAATGTATCTATTTCCAAAACTTGAACTGAAATGCATTTAAATACATTTAAATTCAACTTAAGAAAGGAGAATCTATAAGCATAGTATTAATATTTATAAAATAAAGAATTCTTATAAGTGGGTTAGGCTAACTTTTTTTGGCTAGTTATCAATGTTCACTGTACTTGAAATCTTTTTCCAATTGATTTCATAAGAGCTTTATGAGTTATATCTTATTATGCTTATTTTAGATATTGAAACAAAAAAGGACTGGAAGCGCTAACAAACTTGGGCCTAAACACTAGATTCCATACTATTTCTGTGTTATAATATATAGGAACTATTCAGCACAAAGTTTCCTCAAGTATATTTGTGTTGAAAATCTACATTATGCCGAGGAAAGAACACCCATTTAAATTTAACACTTGTCATTAACACAGAGAGCCACATAAGGAGGACTCAACTGTACACCAAATGAGCAGACAGTGAAAACCCACTATCCATGAAGTACAACATATTCTACCATAGAAGCTACTGTGTTATCCACTGCCACTTGTTCACACAGGTATCCTACTCAGGAAGTTTTGTAGTGTTACATTACAATATGGCCACATTCCAAAACAGAACCTATTTAGTCTGTGTTCTTTTATGCAGTCAATTCAATTACCGGTATCCATTAAAATATGCATTTAACATGCTCAAAACTGTAAAAAAAAAAAAGGCGGGGGTAAACATAAAGAGAGCTAACTTTGTGTTTATACTCCTGTTGGGTAGACTACATAGTATGAGAACCTCATTCTTTGTTGCTAAAAGTAACATTATGTATTGACATCTTTCTAGGTACTTCATATACTATAAACACGTTTCCCCATGCTTTATGTGACCCTAGGTTTATAGTTTACGACTTATTTATTACAGGAAATAATTTGAGATGAAAAAGAAAAAGTGGTGACGATTCAAAAAGCTTAAGAGTGGCAGGCACATAATAATGATCAAAGTACTATATCTGACATCACATTTTCTGCAACTACCACAAATTCTCATTAACTTTTTTATAAAAATGGGAAATCAGAAAGAGACAAGTCTAAGTCTAGGCTGACTAATTTTAGAAATGTTAGCTATTAAAAGTCCTAACTTTTCCTTTTAATAGTTTTTAGTCTTATTGTAAAAACAATCTTGAAGTTAAAAAAAAGAGGGGGGGCAGCAAAATAAACACTGATGAAGAGTCTTACTTCTTTTTCTTTCTGAAGATCTTGTGTTTCCTGTTTAAGGCTATCCATAACTTCTTTTAATTTTTTTTCTTCTTTCTCTTTTTCCTTCTCAAGGGCATTGTTTCTAGTTGTGGTCTCAGTTATGATATTCTTACTCTTGGCAGGTATACTTTTAAATTCTTCAACCTGAGATTATAAAACAGATTAATGTTAGAGGAGCATACACCTTTAGGCTACCTGATATTATCAATATGTGACTTATTTGCAGGGTCCTCGAGGTCTTTTGCTGCTTTCTTTGTAATTAAACTTGAACTGTCTTAAACAAGTATTTTCCTAACTATTCACCGTAATTTTTATATTCCCTCAGTCTGACGGTAGAATTAATTTTATAAACTCCTAATGTTTTATGAGAAAATTTTGCCTGGTAGAGTTAAAGTCTGTTTCCCTTCTCTTCTGATTTCAGACTGTAATTATCTTTCTTTAGATATAAACATGGTCTGACCATGTGGACTTTCCTAAACTATCCTTTATGGTATAGCATAATTTATCACAAATTATCTTCACCCATCCCCCCCAAATCCTAAAATCTTTAACAACTTTACTTCTCCACAGGTTTAAAAGTGCAGGTATAAGGCGGCGCCTGTGGCTCAGTGAGCAGGGCGCCGGCCCCATATACCGAGGGTGGTGGGTTCAAACCCAGCCCCGGCCAAACTGCAACCAAAAAATAGCCGGGCGTTGTGGCAGGCACCTGTAGTCCCAGCTACTCGGGAGGCTGAGGCAGGAGAATCGCCTAAGCCCAGGAGTTGGAGGTTGCTGTGAGCTGTGTGACGCCACGGAATTCTACTGAGGGCAATACAGTGAAACTCTGTCTCTACAAAAAAAATAAAAATAAAAATAAAAGTGCAGGTATAATACATATACCAGTGTAAAGGACAAATTCTGCCTAATTTGGAGTTACTCCCAAATCCTTGTTATTTTGTTCACTTTAAGCTCTAGTACCAGAAAATTTCAGCATTTCCCAAAATACGCATTCCTGGCCGGGAATGATGGCTCACATCTGTAATCCCAGCATTCTGTGAGACCGAAGTGTGTGGATCACCAGAGCTCAGGAGTTTGAAACCAGCCTGAGCAAGAGCAAGAACCCAGTTCTACTAAAAATAGAAAAAAAAAGCTGGATATTATGGCAGGTATCTATAGTAATCCCAGCATTTTAGGAGGCTGAGGCAAGAGGATCACCTGAGCCCAAGACTTTGAGGTTTCTGTGAACTATGATGCCATGGCACTCTACTCAGGGTGATAAAGTAGAACTCTGTCTCAAAAAAAAAAAAAAACAAAAAACCCCAAAATATAGCATTCTTCACACACCGACTCAACATATTATTTATTAGCCATACTAAGCAGAAAGTATTTTTTGAATAAACACATTTGGAAAATGCTCATAGTGTAAAACAGACCCTATACTATAATTACCATATAACTGTATGGAACAAAGCTTTTCCTTGAGTGGGGATGGGAGGTTTAAGGGTCATATTAATATCTGACAGAATTATGATAGTTTAAGAGATCCCAAATTAATAGATCCTTAGGGCTTAGCTCCTAGTAAGTTAGCCTCTTCTATGGTCTGGTGTAAATTTCATTTTTTTAAATCCTAAGAATTGCTAATCAACCCTCTGTTGTAAATCATGACCTTTCCCACCTTCTTCTTTTAAAATTCTACCCTGATCTTGTCAAGCTTGATTTTTTATAGAAGACAGGTTATATAATATTTATAAAAGTTTATAATACTTAATTGAAAAGATCTTTTTAAACCATCACTCTAGATAAATTACTACCAAAATGGAATTCCTGATTTGATGTTTTCCCAGTAACAAATATTACTGAAACTCAAAATCAATGGATACAAGGTTTCCCATGGGGATCATGTTCAGAGATAAATCCAAAAACACTTAGCATTCAGAATCCTACCACATTCTCTTAGGTAACATGGGACAAGCACATCTATAAAAAGAAAAATTTTAAGAATTTTCCTAAAACCTACCTTTTCTTTATCTTTTTCAAGTTGTTTCTTCAGATCTTTGGCTTTAATTGTAGCACCTTGTAATTTCTCCCCAACTTGAACATCTTCCAACTCTAGTTCTATGTATTTTTCTTTATTCTCCTCAATAAATTTTGTAACTTTATTCAGTTTCCTAGCAAAACAAGTAAATTATTAGTTTTTCCTTTCCATATTCAGATATCTTAAAGCCATGTTATCTATGCTTCCTGGAACACTTCTATAAATATGTCTTGAAGCTTTAGTAGGGAAGACCCTAAAATCTTTCTCCTTTAGGCAGATCCTCCATCCATAGACAAAAAAGCAATTAGAAGTTGTGATTTTGAGTTCTGAGCTGGATAGTAAATACATTTTCCAGTGACTAAAATATCTAGATATATTAAAATTTTACCATAAAAGTTAAAGGATAAAAAACAACCTTACATGGCTTGGTGCCTATAGCTCAGCGGCTAAGGTGCCAGCCACATACACTAGAGCTGGCGGGTTCGAATCCAGCCCAGGCGTGCCAAACAATGACAACTACAACCAAAACATAGCCAAGCGTTGTGGCGGGCGCTTGTAGTCCCAGCGACTTGGGAGGCTGAGAGGCAAGAGAATCTCATAAGCCCAAGAGTTTGAGGTTGCTGAGAGCTGTGACGCTACAGAACTGTACCAAGGGTGACAAAGTGAGACTCTATCTCAAAAACAAAACAAAACAACAACAAAAAAAAACCTTGCATAGGTTAAGAATACTGTTGTACCTGAAATGTTAACTAGCACATAAATTTTTAAAAATCTTATCAGGACCTTACTATCTAGAAAAACCCAAATTCTATCTCTGAATCAGATTTGTGGATTATGAAAAGATTAACCTGTCAGGTCAAGTATGGTATTTTTACTGTTTTGTTTTGTTCTATTATTAAGTTCTGCCACTAGGGGGTAGCATGCCCCACTATTTATGACTTCCATGATAGGCACTGAATACATAACAATGAATTGGATGTAGAAAAACAAAGATTTGTGGAGGGTTTTTTTTTTTTTTTTTTTTGGGCAAAAGGAGACCATTTTTTATGCTGGCAAATGTATTACCCTCCTAATGTGGTTGCAGTAAGTTTTTACATAGACACACATGTAATAAAATTGTCTAAGTATAAATAATTTTAGTATAGTACTTTCCAAAAGGCTCTTACTTCTCTGTATCTTTTACATCTTTATTTTTAGCTTTCATTTCATTTGACAGTCTATTGCTTTTCTCAGTAATTTCTTTGGTATCTTCATGTATTTTTCCCTTTTGAGTTTCCATTTCAGCAATTCGTTTCTGTAGATCATAACTAGAGGGAGGAAAACAAAAAGAAACAGATCTTAAACTGCCATTTCTAAAACTGTTAACTATTTTAGTAGAATCAGCTGTTTCTGAAGTATTCTTTTAATTACAATCAATTTACTTGACTTAGGGGTCAAGCTTAGAATTTAGAAAGAAAATTGGTTCATTATAAGCAGAAAATTTAGACCTGCTACTACACGAAGTTAAAAGGTGTATGTGTAAAAGTACTAAGTATGATAATAAATGCCTGTGAAACCACCTCCCAACTTAAAGTATGATACTAAAAAGCCAAGTTAAATGGTCTAGTAATATCCTTAATTTAATAAATTCATCACATGAAACAACTTTTAGATGTTCTTTCACTCTAGTTTTCACATTTCCATCATAATACTGGAAAAGAGAAGGATTTTCACTTAGTAGTTAGAAACTAAGATAGAAATTGACAAATTAAGGCACTTACATATAATACTGACAAACGTGATTCTTTTTTCTAAATATTTCATTTTCCAAGGTAAGAAATTCAATGGCTATGTTTTTCTCTCCTTCTAAGCCGTCCTTTTCCTTTTCTACCATCTTAACTCTGTTTAACTACAAAAACAAAAAGTTTAAACACATCCTTCACATATATAAATCTGAATTTAAAATATACCAACATTAGATAAAAACAATAAGGAGAATGCCCATTTTAAATGTTAACATAAAAATATGAATTTAGTATAAGATAGTAAACATTTCCTTATTATAAACATAGTATCTATCGGACTCTAAAATTTGTTAATCCATAAATAAAGCATTCTGATTTATAAGAAAAGTGTATAGAAGATTCACCTTCTCTCCTCTGTGTTCATTTAATATTTCAACTTTCCGGCATAAGACTTTAATAGGTTCATTTAGCCGTCCACAACCAATTATATCTTCTAAATATTCAAGCATACCCTCGTCGTGTTCAGTCTGGCCTTTTGGTTTCATCATAGCAATTTGTTCAACTTCACCCTTTAAAAAAAGTCACATTTCATGCTCATTGTATATATGTAGCTAAATCAATCTTAAGTGAGAAGTCAGAGTACTCAATCAACAAACCCCGTAGTAAGGAATTAAACGATGTATATTAAGTAGCTTTAAGATTAATCAAATACAAATAAAAATATTCTGTCCACTGACATTCATTCCTGAGAGTCTTAATTATATCTACAGGGACAAGGAATGTGAATGTATACTCCCTTACGTTTAAGTTCTTATAAAATTATTAACATACACAGGTATATACACAAACCCTAAGTAAAAGGAAGATCTCCCCATTTAGAATGTTTTTTCAATATAAATAAAACTTAATGTTTCCATTAAGCAAAATTTAGCAAAGTATTTACTTACTCTGCAGTTTGAGTATAGTGGAAACATTATCAACTGTTAATAACACAATTGGAACTCCTGTTCTAAAACAAAGAATTTTCAAAAAGAAATTGTACTAAGAGCCCTGTCCTGAGACTTTGAAGTCTTATTAAACTTCTCTATGAAGCTGGTATTTTGTGTTCCTCAAGAAGTGATGTCAAAAATTTAATGTTCAATTTTCTAAAAACATGAGCCTTGAATGGAAAAGGAAATGACCTATCTCTTATGGTAATAACAGAAGAAATCTGACTGACCATCTTGGCTAGATAATGGCACTGGTACATAAGACATTGGAAAACTTATTTGCAGTTACTAATATTAAAACTTTAAACTGTAATCAAAATTTTACAATAAATTTATGTTTGTATTTATACAGTTTTATTATGAACAGAAAAAACAGAAAGAAAATCCATAATTGGTAACAGTCAAGGCTGACTGTTAGACAGCCAGTTAGTTTGATGGTAGAGAAAATTTTGTCTGAACATGTTCAGGCAAAATGCTGATATTTTACTTCATAGCTTATACATTCATAGTATTAAAGCAGAACAGGAACAAACAAGCAAAACCTCCCAAACAAACAAACAAAAAAACCTTTTCTTATGTTAAACAGCTTAAAATAAAGTCAAGAAGAAGAATTATCATTTAAAAAAAATACTACTTTCTCAATTTAAATATCTTAGTGAATTAAAAGGATTTCTATTTCCTAAGTAAACGATTAAACTTCAAAAATTTGGAGTTACAAAGCATCATATTTACCAAAAAATTTAAAGATAATGCAGAATAAGAGAAAACAGCAATTTAAAAATTTATTCAATGAAAGGCATAATATTTCCATACATCATGATACTGTGACAACCTATTAGCACATGGTCATTAAATATAAAGTGAAATTCTCAAAAAAATTATTTAATTAAATCATAGCTGTGTACATTAATGCAATCATGGATAAAGTGAAATTCTTAATCACAAAGCCCATTTTTTAATTTGCCATAACATGTACAAATCAGGGTATAAATGAAAATACATAGATATTTATTTATATAAAATATTTTATTCTGCTTTCAATTATCAGTTCTTTCCAAATGTTTGCAGCAGCAATGGTTTATCTTAGACAGGATCTAAGCCTGGAAAAATGTCCAAATCTTGGGTTACAACGGGATGAACTTCAGCCACTGAAGAAGCCAAGAATCTGATTCAAAGTTCTTGTCTAGGTTGGGTTTATCAACAGTGGCACTACCGACATTTTGAGCTGGATATTCTTTGATGTGGAGAGCTATGCTGGGCGTTACAGTATGCTTAACAGCATCTCTGACCTCTGACAACTAGATGCCAGCAGTATCCCCTCTTCCACCAGCTGTAACAACCCAGACACACCTCTATGTCCTGGGGACAGGAGGATAAATACCCCCTAGTTAAGAACCACTGATCTAAAGATTGTAGTTTAAATCTCCTGGGTAATTGTTTATAATGTAAATAACAAACAATATCTGAACACAATATTACTCAAATAAGTTTATTACCCAAATAAGTTGAATATCTGAATGTGTCTTTTAAGATGAATAAAAAAACATGCTAAGAGAACATATTTTAGTCAAATAGCTGTTATTAAGTATACATTTTTTTTGATAACTGAAAGTTAGGATTGAGCTTAACAGTTACATTGAATAAAAATATTACACTTTTCCTAGCCAAATTATTTCTTGAAGAGATGGGAATACAGCTATAAAGAAACAGCCTAGCACCAGACATGGTGATATGTACCTGTTGTCCCAGCTACTTGGGAGGCTGAGGCCAGAGGATTGCTTATGCAAGCCCAGGGGTTTGAGATCAACCTGGGAAACACACCAAGACCTTGTCTCTCAAAGACAAAACAACGAGCAGAAAGAAAAAAATTGCCTTGCTTTGGATGAAGCATAGTAGTTGCTTGTTTTTGGTTATTTGTTTTTCCTTCTCCAAATAAAATGAAGGATATATAGCTTTGATATCCTCTCCCTCTAATAAGGTTACCCAGTTCAAAAAAAAAAAGTTAAAAAACAGGACATTCACTCATCAAAATGGTTCCATCTCAAAACCCATGTAACGTTGTTTTTAACTGTTTCCATTATTATATGCATTCCTCCTTTTTAAAAATCTGCTACTGTGTTATCAGATTAGCACTATTGAAATCAAGGCGTTATTACAATAAAGATTTTACTTGTCCTTTGACTATTAAGACATTTTTTGTGGCTGTTTCTCAATGTCCTTTGCCTCTCCTACCACTTGCTTTCTTCCTTTTTCTACTGTGTTCCATCTCCTATATATTATCAACCTGTAGCTATACAATAGCTCAGAAATAATTTAAAAGTATTAGCCTAAATTTAAAGTCGTCCTTTTACACTAAGGCTCCAAATTACAAATAGTGATTGCCAAGACCAGAAAAAAAGTTTCAAGTTGCTATAATGCTAGTATCTGAATCTGAGAGTTTAGTAGACCCCCACATTCTTATCTCTACTTTCTGTAGCTTAAAGCATACTAAAGAAGGTAAAAAAAGTTAAAACACTTTTTTTCCCACTGATATTTTACTTTGGTCTCCCTATGTTTTAAATTATATCTATACTGTATCAGGGACATTAAGCAACTGTGGAAAACATTAAATAAGGCCTTTGAGAGTAACAAAAACAAACAATAAAAGAAACAACAAGAACAGCAAATGTGCTTCAAAAGGAAATTTATAATATCAAGCGGTTAAATCTTAATATACCGAGGGCTTTGTTGGGTGGCAAATAAGGACACTGTGATCTTGGTATAAAGGTCTTTGATAATCTAATTTATAGAAATATAGATTAAAAATCTAAGAGGAACAAATGGGCAAAATGCTCTTTATCTTTATTCAAATTTTAGCAAGCATTAACTATAGAAAACCGAAATGGCACATATAAATAAGAAAGCTTTGTTTCCCCTCATAAAGCCTTAATGAATTCTTAAGGTAAATAAGGGCATCTGCATCAAAATTAAATGGCCCAGAATAACTGGGCTTTGAATTTTTAATTTTACTTTGATAATCCTTTTATTGTCTCCATCTTTTACTATTACTATAAATAATTAATTGTTCTTTATCTTCCTCTAACACTTCGTATTCTAATTTGCTCTTTGTAAGCTACCAGGGGTCAAGAAAAAAAATCACCCAGGTCAGTATTTATTTAAACTAAGTGCATAAATAGAAAAAAATAATGCTTTAGGGGTTGGACTTATTGATATCTATTCTATTAGGGGTTGGTTAAGGGCAGCCTCCTATTTTTCTCATAGTTGAGGCTGTCAAATCAGACACCTTTGGGAAACAAGTATTACTGATAAGACTAAGAATTTTTTTCTGACATTATAGTCCAGACTTATATCTCTACACACTAAAAGATTAGAAGTCAAATAGTTTATAGGCCATGACAAATTTAGTAGAAGTATAATGGAAAGAGGATAGGCAACCCAAACCTAGGTTAATCCAGTCTCTAATTTACAAAATATTAATAATAAAAAACCCCTTGGTTCTTGTTTTTAACTTAGTATTATAAGACAAAAAGCAAATTAAGTCGGAAACTTTGACAAAAATTAAAGATGTGTTAATGGCTGTAGCTTTTGAGTAGTTTATAAAAACACTCCTGAGATAGCAATCATTACTGAAACTTTGTAATAAAAGCACTATCATACTTCTACCTTTGAAAAGAGGAAATGCAATCAAACCAATAAATCTAATTTTTAAGTCACAGTTATTCTTGAAACCCTATACAGGCCTAATAAAACTCTATTTGTTTGGAATAGTTATTATAATAGAACAAAGGCTCCCAAATAAGGTTTGTATAAAAAGAAATGTACAAATATAAAAAATAAAATGGTAATCTATTAATACTTTGAAGGCATCTCTAAGTTGCTTTAAAAAGAAACAAGGTTTAATCATCTTTACATTATTATTTATAGCATCTTAGCATAGTGCCACAGTAAGAACTCATTTGAATGGTCAACTAATGAAATCTTAAATGAATTCAAATACTAAAAATGCCAATATATTACAATTGTAAAAAATGTTACTCTTACAAATGTATAAAATTTAGTCCTTTTTAATATTAAAAATAATTTTTTACTTTCACTAAATTTAAATTACTTAGGCTGTTAATCACTAACAGTGGCCAAATAGTCTATATGTTTTATTGAAAGTAACTTTACATTGTGGATAGTGATACTATGATACTGTCTCAAATTTCTAAGCTTCCCAAATCAGTTTTTAAAATAAATGTTATTCAGTGAAGAGAGGGTTAATAAAAACCACATTATTACTTACCTTCCATTGCTTTAAATCTCTAGTGTAAGAGTCTAACATTTTGATGAGAAACCATTAAAAAAAAAAAAAAATCCATACAAACCACTGCCACTTTCCCTCATACTTTCAATAGATTCTACCTAGTTAATCATTTTGCTGCTTCTTACTAACAGGTGAGCTCCTAAGGTCCTTATCTGCAAATTGAATCATACTAAATCGAATCTATTAACTTGGAAAGTTTACCTTGGTATTATTTAGGGAGAAATGCTTTAAACAATTTAACTGCAAGATCACATCAAAAAATTCACATTATTACAAGAACACAAACGCCTTAAGCATCCTAGGTACTTCAAAAGCATGTATTTAATATAAAGTTGACAATCTATAAATTATTTACTCCTCTGGATAGTTATGTTATTAGCTTCCTTTATTACTAAATTGTGTACAGGTAATTATGCACGAAAAAAAGTTATCCTTAGAAGAATGAAAATGCAGTCCACTTTATTTTGATGAATCTCTGCACAAATATAAAATTTTGATTATCCCAGGATGACAGTAAAGAAATAGCAAATAAACAAAATAAACACAAGTATAATTTCCAACAAAATGTTATCATCAAATTTAGTATTAATGTTTTACCCATAATTAAACAGTTCAGCTTGATTTAAAAATGCTTTAATTTCACATGAAAATTAATTCAAATCTTGTTTAGAAATATACCCACAACTGATTTCCCAAAATTCATTTTTAAAAGAGTTTGGGTCACAGAACGACTGCAAATGTATTATGGCAATAAAAGATATTATTAAAAGTTATTCCAGAATAACAGTGATTTACTTTGAATACTATGTATATCTAGAAGTAACTGTTTTTAATAAAACAAGAATACAAACTAAATTGGAAATAGGGGCTAAAACTCAGTATCATTTTGATATTGAGAATACTCAGTCATGCTGATGAAATTTTTAGTATCAAACCCAAATTCTCACTTTATTTTAGCCATTTCTCTATCACAAAATAGTTTTGCTTTTATCATGCTCTTGGTAATTTTGTACAGAACACAGAATACTTGCAAATCAAAGTCAGGTATTTTAAAACATCTGAGGAAGCCATAGATTAGATTAGATTAAAATAGATTTTTTCTTTTTTTTTTTTTTAATTTGACTTTTAAGGATAGGAAAGAAACAGCAGGGGATTTTTCTTAACAAAACCATGTGGTATCATACTTCACTCAAAAAAGAGTTTCTAATAAAAAAATCAACTAATATCAAGTACTTAATTTTTATACTTCTTTAAAGAGATTTTGTTCTTTAAGAGTTGTGATACTTAATAACACCAAAGTTACTTCCTGATCTACCAATAGTAGTGGTTCAAGAAAGCAGGGCATTCTAAACAAAAACCAGTTTCAGCAAATTTTACTTAACCATTCTAAATGTTAAAAAGATAAAATAAGTTAGATGCTCAGGTAAATTTGTCAAAGACCAAGTGCACAGACTTTTCCAGTTTTTTTGCTATATATTAGACTATTAAAAGGTAATAATTTTATTTAAAATGTTATCTTAAAAGGAAATACAAACAGAAGTGACAGTTGCTATATCCCTGTCACACTAAAGCAGCACAATAATATTGGTGTTTAATATTTATTTCACTACGCCAATATTTACGTGCTGCTAGAGTGGAACAAGTATGTCAGTCCATCTAAACATAAATGAAAATCTGATGATAAAAATAGTTTTGCACGAATTTCCTTAAGTTTCTAGAGCAGCAAATAATGATTCGCATCTTGACTGTAGTATGTAAACCATGATGTGCTGCTATAGTACTTTAAGGCCTTAAAAACACAGGATGCATCCAATAGGGAAAACTGGGTAGCTTTAGTGAGGGGGAAAAAGTAACAAGAACAAGACTCTCTAAAGTCTTTAATAAACCTACCTGTAAAATTAAAAATCTATTATGGTCCAAGTCAATTCCATGGCTTCTAAGAAGATTTCCAACATCCTTAAATGTCGTTTTCTTCCCACTTATGTGATAGACGGAAGTATTATCTCTGTAAGCTGTTCTGGATACATAGAAGTTACTGTTAGGAATGACTTCATAATCATCTCCTTCCTGTTTTGAGGAAAAACAAAACCAGAAAACAACTGTTGATTTTAAGTCACAGGCCTGCTTCAAATTTCACTTACTCCATACTGAAACTAATTCTATGGATTAAAAACTTTATATTGAACACACACACAAACTGGCCACAGTAACAAACTGCCACTTCTTAACAAAGAAAAGATACTTTTCAAAGGTGTTTGTCTGGTCTCTTTTTCAAAGATCATGAAAACCAAAACACCAAAAAAACCAAAAAACACCAAAAAACCAACCAACCAAATCCATCTCCAAACAAGCCTCAAAGCATAATTGACTTAGAAAACCTGATCAAGGTAGACAAGAATCCCACCATATTCAAAAAACCCACTAAAAATTATTAAATGTTCATAGACTAGTCCATTTTAAAAAGCTACAGCAAGAGATGATTCGAGGAAAAAGAAAAGTAGCAATGGGGTGATGGGTGATATGCTTTAGTTTTTTTAATGGGGGTAGTAAACATTAATTAAGGTAAAAAGAATTTACAACTAAATCCCTGATTTAAAAAAAAAATCTTAAAAAATTAAATACAAATCTAATATTAAAACTCACTTTCCCTTACCATTAACTATGATTTTTTAAAAATTTTGATGAATCTAATGGAATTAATAGGCAACAGAATAAAAGCTGATTTACTGGCAATCTATTTTCTAACCCAAATTATACAATAGAAGGAATTATGGAACAAAATTAAAATAGAAGCTTCTATGTAATTAAAGCCCTTTATATTAAAAAAAGCCCATTTTGTTAATTAGTAAGTTTTCTATATTTTTAGGTTCCATTCAGTCATTTTTGAACCATGAAATTTCCTAATTATTAAGCAGAAGAGGGGGAAAAAAGCCCACCAGGACCATGTAAATTAGACATTTTACCTATAATAGTCTCTATTTCTAGAAAAAGAAACACATTAGCTTGGTCTTCCCACATTTCAAAAGAGCTTAAAAATAGTAGTTCAAACTGAGGCAAACCTCTTTTATATCAAATATGAATTGAAGGGCCACCAATAACATTGCCTTTAATGTACACTGAAATAACAGAGATGCTTAAAACAGTCAAGTGTTAAATTGTTGTTAACATTTTCAAGTTTAGGTAATTTATTCTAAATCAATAAAAATATAACCGTAAAAAGGAACTCAAAATCCATTGTAAAAGAATGTTTATTTAGTACTCAGGATCTCAAAACTGCTTACCATTTTATTCCTAAAAGGTAAGGAACTGTATTATAATTAATATCTCTGGCTAAACATTTTAATATTTTAAGTTTTAACAGTTACCACCACTCCCCCAAAAGAAAACATGGTCATGGAGGTAAGGAAATCAGTATCTCTTCTGCTGTAATTACACATGAATTTTTAAAAGCCAATTTAAACCAAGAATAATGAAATGTGCAAAGTGTAAGCCCGTTGTTTTCCTTACTTGAAGTTGCAAATAACTAAATAGTACAAAATCCCTTACCTTATCAATTATCTTTTGAAAATGAACTTCTACAGTACAACTCTGCACATCCTTATGTTCATCAGAATTATGTATTAATACAGAGATTTTTTTAGATCTTATTTTTTGTGCTCGATAGCCAAACACAAAAAGCATAGAATCAATAACATTGGATTTGCCACTGCCATTTGGCCCAATAATACAGGAAAAGCGCTGCATAAAAAAAAAAAAAAAAAAGAAAGAAAGAAAAAAATTTAAAGTTTAAAAAGGTCATACTAAATACTACTGATTTTAACTTACACTGCTTCATTTTTTACTTGCAGTAAAAACTACAAATGTTTAAAAATTTTTACTGCTAGAAGGTAACTTAAGTTTTCTTACATTATGTTCTCCTTTATTATAAGCTTCAAACACACTTTGAACAAGACCATGTCCTAATTCTAACCCGGACTTTTTTACAAAACTCATTCTAAGGAAAAATAGTCCCTTCAAATACAAATGTACAACGACTCCATTCAAATGAAAACTTTACAGCTACAGAGGTACCAAATATATCCAGATAAACAAAAGGTAATTTCAGTTGTTACAATCATGGAAAATGTGAGAGAAAATATTAGGATAAACAGATACAAAAATGAAACATCTTGTAAAGACCTATCAATAACCTTACAGTAGTTATTTAAAACGGACAAATACCTTATGGAAAGGTCCCAGGATTTTTTCCCCAGCATAGGATTTGAAGTTCTGGTTTACAATATGAGTTATCATAAGCCGAGGAGCTCCAGCTTCATTGGTCATTGCTGGAGGCGGGGGAGGAGGAATGCTTTTCAAAATCTCTTCTAAACTTCTATTATCAAGCTCCTCACTTGGAGTCTCTAAGTCAGTGCAAGAAAAGGAAAGAGAAGGAAAGGACGGCGGGGAGTCTACATTAGTGCAATTCAGAGGACTACTCTCTGTTAATTCTTAAAAAGGGGATGGGGGGATGTTATTAATGAAATCTAGGAATCTATATATTGTACTTAAATACAGTATTATTCTAAATTCATGGGGATAAGAATCTAACCTTTCACCTTGGTTTTATTAAAAAGAAAAATTCTTGAAAGAAACGCCACCAGTCACAAAATCTACAGAACCACCTCTTAGGAGCCAAAACACTACATCATGAACCAAATGTGAAGAAGTCACAACCAGCTGATTCCCTGCTCCCTCTCATAAACAGGAGTTTAAATCTCCATACGTTGAGCGCATGGAACCTTCACTTTGGAAAAACTCAAGAGCTTCAGAGACACGGTCACAGGGGTTTCATAAGATCATCCAATTCCTGGACTCACAAAAACTATAGTAGTTTCAAATAAATCAACACTTTCTCTCTAATCATGTTCACAGAACCACATTGATTCTGTGGGGGGAAAAGTCCACTTGGCTGACCATCTCGATTGCAACGGAAATACAATATAGTCGTCTGTACCATTCCAAAAGGCCACAGATTCACAACTGGAGCTGTGCGCTCACCCTCACCCCCTCCAGCGTCATTACACCAAAGTGCACTGGGGTCCCGTTCTCAAAATCGTCAAATGGTTTTCTCGAGGCTGCTCTGCGGGATCCACACCGAACCTTCAGACTTCAACCCCGCAGCCTCTCGCCCCGTGCCGGATAACCCAGCCAGTCTCGAGCCGGGCGCCGACGCCCCGCAACCCGGTCCCGCACCCGCGCTCCTGCCGAGTCGAGGCGGGTCACTCACCTGCTGCGGCCGCTGGGCTCTTGGCGCCGCCGGACTGCGGGTCGGGCTCCGCGTCGCTGCAGGCGCGGTCCGGGGACGACTGCGGTCCTTCCTCTTTGCGCTGGGCGGTGGAGGACTGGGTGCCCCGACGGGGCATGGTCGCTGCGGCCAAGAGAGAGCCGAGGCGGGTCAGCCCGCCTGACCGCGCTTTCACCGTGCCCGCCGCGGGCACCGCAAACACACCCCGCCAGGAGAAAACTCGGCCACTCGTCCCCCAGAGCCCCATTTTAAAAGCCCGCTCAGAGGCAGCGGGTCCTCGTGAAAGGAGCCACCAAAAATCCCGAGTGGCAAGAAGGTGAGATTGGTTTTAACAAGACTGGTGTTACTGGGACACCTAGACGTGCCCGGGGATCAGTCCAGGTCTGAGCCACGGCTTAGGCTCTTCACCTTTCTAGGGCCCTTCCCCCGTCCGCCCACTTGCAGGTGTGTAAGAACATTCTCTAACCTATTTGTAAACAGAGTGACTCCCACACGCCGACTTTTACTGACACGCGGCGCTCGGAGCCGGGCTGGGAGCGCACCGACGGAGAGCTCAGCCCGCACCAGCTTCCCCTTACAGCGGCACGCAACTCTCCGGGGCAGCGAGGACCAACGGGAGCCTCGCCACCCACTGTCCCCTCCCGCCATTTAGCTCTGGGCGTCGTGGGCGGCCCGAGAGATTCGCCGTCTCCCCTCCACAGTCCAAAGGGGAAGGGCGGCCAGGGCGGGGGCCGATCCCCGGACGCCGGCAGCGCCGCTGGGCTCAGTCCTTTTGGGTGGCAGTGGTCTTTGCAGGGCTCGGGGCGGAGTCCCGCCGGACATCAACTGTGAAAAGTCACTCAGGAAGGCTCAGACCCGATGACTAGTCCCTTGGGAGAAGAGCGGGGGGCTAAGGGAGACGCCCTTTCCCCGACGGAGACCAGGACGTTTGGGAAGAGATCCACGAGGCTTGGAGCCTCCCCGAGAGAGGCTTCCACAGCTCAGAAAAGTGCAGCCCGCGGAAGCGCGCGCGAGCCCCGGCCGCCGGGGAGCGGGGAGCGGGGAGCGGCCGAGGGGGGAGGGGTGACAGCAAGGGAAATCTCCCGGCGGCAGCCTAGCCCGGACTTGGCTGCTCCAGCCCAAGGCCTCTACTTTCCAGGCGATCGCGGACAAGGCAGGAAGCAAGAGTATGACCACCTGATCAGGAAAATAAGTACTTTACCTGCGGGACAGTCCACTCAGATCAAAGCTGGAAACGGTTGTATAATCTCCCCCTCCCCGCTCCTACCGGTGTTTCGGCTCCGGGTCCTTCACTCGAAAATGGCGCCTAAAATACAAACTCGAACGGAAATTCGTTACAAATGCGCGCAATGATTTCTGGGATCCACTAATTTGAAAAAAAGTGCGGCGATAACCACCGCCATCTTCTTGTCGCCCGAGCGCATGCGCAACTCCTGGCGGTCCCCGGGTGGTAGGGGAAGTTTCTGCTAAGTGAAAAGGAACAGCAAAGGAATATTTTTCCTGTGGGCTACACCAGCAACACTGTTATTAAAAATATTTGAAAAAGTAATCTGACAAGAAGTTTCGAAAAGAGGGGAAAAAAAATAGAGCATGGTCCCACCCACATGGTCCCACCCACGGGCGGGGCTCAATTGTCCAATAACACTCCTATCGGAGAAGGCGGGCTCTCTGAGAGGCGGGGCTGGGGCCCGCTCAGATGACGCCCCTCGAGGAAATATCGCGAGACGAGGGAGGGGGCGTAGCCTTTAGAAGTCACTATGGTGATAAGGAGGTAGGAAGGCTTCTTGGTAACCGGTCCAGTCTCCGTGAGAGCAATCGCCACCGCTTTCCTGGAATTTAAGGTAAATCTCTCCATCTTCAGATGTGATGAGGAAAGACTGTGGAAGTCGTAGCCGTCACCGGATCCCATCTTCCCTACTATGAGGGTGTGCGCTTTGTGGAGCTTGGTTATTTTCAGTCTCCTTGGGGACAGTGGGACGCTAGGTGTAGCATTTGGGGATGCGAAGCCTTGAGTTTGAAGGGAGTGGGGGAAAGACAGGAGAAGACCTGGCTAATCCAGGTCTGAATGAGCATTTAGTCCACATGTTGATAGCAAAATAACAGTTTTCGAGTTATTGCTTTTTGATCATTAGCGTCACTAGTGAAAGGTGGTTTCGGACCTTTAAAATCATTTGACTAAAAGGCTCTGTAAGGGAAAAAAACGATTTGCCGGTGTCATCTGGTTACTTTTATGAGGAAATTATCGATCAGCAAGTATTTCTTAAGCAGCTTTTGTCTACATTGCACTGTGCAAGGCATAATCAGGATTACGTGTAGGTATGGCAGTTAGTGTTTCCAGAGAACTTAGTTTTCTTAGAGGGTTTTTAACCTCGAGTAAATGGATCTAGTGGCAGATGATTGGGCTTCAGAGTTTGTAATTTCTCAAAGATTGTATGCGAAATTATGTGTGTGTGTCCATTTTCCTGGGGAGTTCGTTTTCCTACAACTTTTATCAGATTCTCAAACTTGGTTGTAATCTCCCTCAATGTTAAAGAGCCACCAATCAATTTGACTCTTTCCGTAAATATTCAGCAAATCTTAGGTACTTGACAGTTGAGAACTGTTTTTTTATTCTCTTATAATTTTACTTTAATACCTAAAGTCTGGCATATTAAAGCATCAATAAATTTGCTTTATGATTGAATTTACATCGTCACTTTAAATATATTTATGGCTCTTGCATCAAGGGGAATATTGTCAGGTTCAGTGATTCTCCAAAAGGAGTGGAATGGACACTCTTCCTATGTGTGAGAATTTGGTGGGGTTGGGAGAAACAGAAAACAGAATCTCAAATCTCTATCTGTCTTTCTCTCTCTCTCTCTCTCTCTCTCTCTCTTTTTTAGCTATGTGTTTGTTCAATTCACTCAGTTAAACAGTGTCTTTGAAAGTATTTATTTATAAAACCAGCATGGAATACCCCATAGGATTGTTTATGATTGTTTCTCTAGTTGATGTTGCTATGTATATGACATTGACCTTATTAGGGTAAGTGCAAAGATGAATAATGGGGTGTTCTGTTAGAGGAATGGTAGCTTATGAAGGCTAAATCAAAGATCTTAAAAGAAACAGCTATGAGAAAATTTTTGAGCCAAGTAATGACTTGGTAAGAATAACAAGAATAATTAATAGTAGTTATGTGGGATGTGTTATAGGGGAAAGAGACCTAGATCAGTCATGGTTTTAGTTAGATTGTTACTATACAGTCGTCCATGTGGGAGGTGAGAAGTGCCTACACACGAGAATGGAAAAAATATGGAGTCATTTGAAGGGGAAAAGTATCTATAGCTTTGGTTGATTTTGATGGTTAAAATTATCAACCCTTAAAGTTAGTCAGATACTATTCTTTGGGAATCCTTGCATTACTGATAACAGGTAAGATGAAAGATAAATCACAGATAAATTCTAGTTTAACTGCCTTGGATGATTGCTATCAATATGGGAGGTCTTTATGACTGATGAGAAGTATGGTTTTGATAAACTGACTGATGGCCTAGAATTTATTTGAACTTACCCATGCCCACTAAGAACAAATGTTTTCAAAACAAGCTTAAGCCTGGTCGTATAATGAAGAGAAGACATTCATAACAAATATCTACAGAGATTTACATACACTTGGGATGAGTATAATTTTTGAAAGGATATTATGGTCATAAGAAATAAAGACTTTGGTTGATCATTGCCAATACTTTGGGCATGTCTCATGACCATATCTTCTCTTCTTACTCTAAAATCGTCTACCAGCAGTCCTTATCTGCAATTTCAGGCAGTCTGAGGAGGGAAGAAAGGAATAAGTACAGGCCAGTCTTGGTGGCTCACACCTTTAAGCCCAGCACTTTAGGAGGCTAAGGCAGGAGGATTGCTTGAGGTGAGGCCAGGAGTTAGAGACCAGCATGAGTGACGTGAAGAAGGAGCTCTTAACCAGGCCTGGTAGTGGGCACCTGTGGTTATAGGTCTTGTAGAGTCTGGGGTGGGAGGATTGCTTGAGCCCAGGAATTCGAGGTTTCAGTGCCATTACACTGTAGCTTGAATGACAGAGTAAGACCTTGTCTCTAAAAAAATAAAAATAAAATTTCAAAAAGAAAAATTGAATTAGAATTAAAATCTTCATTGGCAATTCTTTAAATTCAGGTTAAGTTTTGTCATCATTATAATATGTGTTTTGTTTGCCTTCTAATGTGGTCACAACATTTCAGAATATCTGAACTTGATTTATGAGTAACTGTTTTAAAAGATTAAGTTTATAGGGCGGCGCCTGTGGCTCAGAGAGGAGGGCGCCGGCCCCATAGGCCGAGGGTGGCAGGTTCAAACCCAGCCCCGGCCAAACTGCAACAACAAAAAAAAAGCCGGGCGTTGTGGCGGGCGCCTGTAGTCCCAGCTGCTCGGGAGGCTGAGGCAAGAGAGTCGTGTAGGCCCAAGAGTTAGAGGTTGCTGTGAGCCGTGTGACGCCACGGCCCTCTACCCGAGGGCGGTACAGTGAGACTCTGTCTCTACAAAAAAAAAAAAAAAAAAAAAGATTAAGTTTATAATTCTAAATATGTATTCAGATAAATTAGATATTATCTAACCAAGATAAATATGATTTATGTAACAATGTATACCTATTTATAGAATATTGTTCAACATTAATAAATTCACTATATATAGTACAGATAGAAATTAATATCTCTGTAGCTAATTTTCTAGTATATTAGTCTTATTGAAATACTCATCTGAATTATCACAAAAAAACCCCCAGGAAGGTAGGAAGTGGAGCAGTTGAGTTTTGGAAATATCATTTTAAAAGATGAGTATGTTTTTATTCCTACAGGTTGGAATTATAGAGAGATATAAGAAAGAGTTGCAAAGAGAAATTCTTTTTAGCTAAGAAAGGAGTGAATATGTGAATATATGCAGGGTGACAAAAACAATTTTTTTTTTTTTTTTTGTAGAGGCAGAGTCTCACTTTATGGCCCTCGGTAGAGTGCCGTGACCTCACACAGCTCACAGCAACCTCCAACTCCTGGGCTTAAGCAATTCTCTTGCCACAGCCTCCCGAGTAGCTGGGACTACAGGCGCCCGCCACAACGCCCGGCTATTTTTTGGTTGCAGTTTGGCCGGGGCTGGGTTTGAACCCGTCACCCTTGGTATATGGGGCCGGCGCCTTACCGACTGAGCCACAGGCACCGCCCGACAAAAACAATTTTTACTACAAATAACTAACAACTATTAAGTGCTTAAGTGTTAGGCACTCTTCTGGACATTTTACATACTTTATCTCATTTTATCATTATAACCAACTTGGGAAGTAATAGGCCCGTTTTACATGAGAAAGAAAGCAAAATACAGTATCAGGAAGATAAGCTAGGCGAGAGTTTCAACAAGAAGGGGGCCAAGTACAGAATATGGTGATCTTATAACAAATATCATTTATTAGAGTTCTTAAAAAAGTAAGAAATGAATAAAAAAGGAAACACAATTGGGCCATAAACTTGTCACTTAGATAATCTATTAAATATATAAATGGATAGATAAGATATTATGAGCATTGTTAAAAACTTCAAACAGCTCACAAAGATATATAATGAAAATAAAAAACCTCCCTTCTCATCTCAGTGTCCCTACCCTCACAAAGATCTCCATTATAAAGTGTCTTTTATCTCTTCCCAGAAAAATGTTTTGGTATACACAAGATTAAATATGTCTCACTTTTTATTTACCCAAAAAGAGATGAATCATAGGTATGCCATATATCATATAATGTTGTGTATCTTTCTTATATTGTATGTATGATATATATACTGTGTCTTATGTCATTTAACAGATATCTTTCTATATCAGCACATACAGATTTATCTCATGTTTTAAGTAGTTGTATAGCATTCTAGTATATCGGTTAAGTGTGACTTTTACATGCTAGTTGAATTAAAAGTATGTATTTAAAGGTGATTACATATTTTTAAGTCTGTGAATCACATGGTTTTTTGGTTTAGCATTTATTCAGCCACCCTGCAAAAATTGTAAATATAGCCAATAAGATTAATACTGAAGGCTCGGTGCCTGTGGCTAAAGCAGCTAAGGTGCCAGCCACATACACCTGAGCTGTTGGGTTCGAATCCAGCCAGAGCCTGCCAAATAACAATGATGGCTGCAACCAAAAAATAGCCGGGCATTGTGGTGGGTGCCTGTGGTCCCAGCTACTTGGGAGGTGGAGGCAGGAGAATCGCTTGAGCCCCGGAGTTGGAGGTTGCTGTGAGCTGTAATGGCACGGCACAAATGGCATGGCACTCTACCCAGGGCCACAGCTTGAGGCTCTGTCTCAAAAAAAAAAAAAAAAAAAAGAAAGAAAAAAAGATTAATATTGAAGCATGGCTGTTCATCATAGCTAGCATTGTGAGGATATGTACAGCTTACATATGCACTTTAGCAAATGCATATAGTAATTGGGGTAGGATGGAAATTGGAGATCTTTACTAATTGAAGTGTATTTTTACTGAATGTCTATTTCCTTTGTTTAGTCTTTGAGTCTGTGGCTGGAAATGGTGAGCCTGCCTCTCTCTCTTCCCTGCCATTCAAGAGATCTCAGCTCTAGTTTGTAAATTCCATGATGTGACCAGTCTGAAAAGAGACACAGGCATCTGATCAGAACTGCCAGCTTAGGGAAATGTTGATAAAAATGATACTTTTAAAACTAGGGCCTCAGGTAGTATTAAGCAAGTTGCCTCTATTGATATCAAAACTTTAGGGTTAGCTAATATGTAAATGACCCAAAGCGACTTGGTATAAATACGCTTGGGATGTAGTTCTTGCATTTCTTATCTATCCTGGACATTCTTGTTCACTACTCAAGATTTTTCTGCTACTTCTTATCTATAGGTAAATTCTTGTTGAAAAGTCATGCCCTTCCTATTTCTTTTGTAAAATTTTTCTTTTCGTGTTTTTACTTCTTAATTTTATTTCTTAAATCTATTTCTTTTCTTTTTTCTTAAAAAAAAAAAAACATGTTAACCACTTCGAGTATACAGTTCAGTGGCATTAAGTAGATTCACTGTCATGCTACTGTCACTTCTGTATGTCCATCCGTCCGTCCGTCCATCCATCCATCCACAGAACTCTTTTTATCTTGCAGAACTGAAACTCTGTACCTATTGAACAACAACTTTCTGTTCCTCCTTCCACCAGCTCCTCACAGCCACCATTCTACTTTTGGTCTGTGAATTGACTGCTTTAAGTACTTTATGTAAGTGGAATAATGTATTTGTCCTTTTGTGACTAGCTTATTGCAATTAGCATAATGTTTAGGTCTAATTCTTAACATTAATTCTTAATTCCATTTTCTTAGTTCTAACTCTATTCTATATAATTATACAGACACATATATCCACATGGGTGTATAATTTATGAACATTTAGATATCTAATTTTTGAGAATACTTTATGGAGTTCTGTATATACAAATGAATAGATTTGTATATATAGACAGTCCCTAACTTAAACAGTAGTTCAACTTAAATTTTTGACTCTTTGATGGTGCAAAAGCAATATACATTCTGCAGAAACTATACTTCAGATTTTGAATTTTGATCTTTTTTCAGGCTAATGCTATGTGGTATGATACTGTTGTGGGATGCTAAGCACAGCAGTGAGCTGCAGCTCCCGGTCAGCTACCTGCTCATGAGGGTCAACAGCCCATACTGTTGCCCGATGATTTTGCCTGACTGTAGGCTAGTGTTAAGTGTCTGAGCATTTTTAAGGTAGGCTAGGCTAAGCAAATGATGTTTGGCAGGTTAGGTATATTACATGAATCTTCACCTTAATGGGCTTATTAGATATAACTCCTTTGTAAGTTGTTGAGGAGCATCTGTATTTCTTGGTAATACATTTATATGCATAGGGTAAATTCCTTTCACTAAGAATTCTTGTCTCCGTGCCTGTAGAACAGTGGTTACAGCGCCAGCCACATACACTGAGGCTGGCGGGTTCGAACCTGCCCAGGCCAGCTAAACAACGAGAACTGCAACAAAAAATAGCTGGGTGTTGTGCTGGGTGCCTGTAGTCCCAGCTACTTGGGAGGCTGAGGCAAGAGAATCACTTAAGCCCAAGAGTTGGAGGTTGCTGTGAGCTGTGACATCACGGCACTCTACCAGGGGCGACATAGTGAGACTCTGTCTCAAAAAAAAAAAAGAATTTTTTCCAGAGAAGATTCTTTGTGTAATATCTCCTTGTGTGCGTCCATAGCTTCTAATTCAAAATATGGCACAGATACCAGGTTGGCAGAGCTTAAGTTACTTACCTGTGTCCCAGCTATAAGGAGGACTAGAGAGGAAGTAATTTTGTTTTTATAATGGGAAGAAGAAATCATAAGGTAGAGAATCTCCCCCAAATAGGAAAGCCAGCACCAATTTGCCCGCCTTTTAATAATGTATGGGAGTATCTGTTTCTCTTTAAGCCAGCCCTAGGTTTGGGGTATTTTGTATTTGGTCACTCTGGTAGCAGAACAATGGTATCTAGCTATTCTAATTTTCATTTAAGTTACAATTGAGGCATTGTTTCATGGTTTTGCTTGCCCACTGACCATCTATATCTATGTTTCTATGAACTGGTGAGTTGTATTTTTAAGAAATAGAAGTACCCCCATCAAGTGCCCTTGATCAAATGATTACAAAGTGGACTATGCATTCTTAATCATTCTTAGTTTCTTAATTATCCTGTTTCTATACCAGTCTATCCCTGTCCACTGGTTCTGGTCCTTGCCTCCAAACATACTGAGGTCTACCCTTATTTAAAACGCCTTCCCAGCTACTGTTCTATTTCTTTCCTTTAACCTCTCCACTTATGTATTTTATACACATACAGCCAACGTGGGAGGATTACTTGAAGCCAGGAGTTTGAGATCAGCTTAAGCAACATAGCGAGACCCCCATCTCTACAAAACACTAGAAATTTAGCCAGGCATGTTGGCATGTGTGTGTGGTCTCAGCTACTTTGGAGGTTGAGGCAAGAAGATAGGCTTGAACCCAGGAGTTTGATGATGTCAGTGCACTCTAGCCTGGGCAATAGAGGGAGACTGTCTCAAAAAAGATAAAACAAAAAAACTCAAACAAAAAATAAATAAAAGCATACATACACAGACACACACAGACACATATATGTATATACACGCACTATGTTTATATCTGTGTACATGCTGTATCTATCTACACTTACATACCTTTAACCTCAACACTTACGATCTATGCCTACTGAACACTTAACAGTAAGCAAGGCATGGTTTTAGTTGCAGGGAATATATGAATGGACAAAACAGATACTAATTCCTGCCCTCCTGGAGCTTAGCATTTTAAAAAGGGGCAGTTGTAAGTGAAATACATACACAGTATGACAGATGGATGTAAAGATGGTATACAGGGAAGGCTGTACTGAGAAGGTGACTTTTGGGCAAAGATTTAAAGGAGGATAGGAGAGTAAGTCATTCAGCTGTCTTGAGAAGAAATTCCAGGCAAAAAGCACAATAAGTAAAAATGGCTCTGAGGCAGGGCCATGCTTAGTGTGTTGAAAGAAAAGCAGAGACGCCAGTGTGGCTAGAGCATCGTTGAGTGAGAGGGGAGAAAGGCAGGAGATGGGGGTCAGAGAAGTAATGGGTATATTACTCCGGGCTCTCCCGAGAAGCAGAACCGTTAGGGGAATATATAGGCTTACCTCAGAGATACTGAATATCTACCTTTATGCTTATATACTTTGTACACACATGAACACTCTCTGTTATCGGTGATTTTCAGCTGATGTGCCACGAAAATTTTTAAAGATCAATAATTAAATTATTCTTAAAAGAAATTCAAAGCACAAAAGTATATTGATTTTTTTACTCTTTTTTTTAATCAACATAATTTAAGTGTGGCATGGAAGTTTAACTATAGGTTCAAGTGTTCTAGTTCCAGACCACCACAATAATGCAAATATTGTGAATCACATGAAGTTTTCCACTTCCCATTGCATATGAAAGTTATATTTATGAGGCCAGGTGCAGTGGCTTATACCTGTAATCTTAGCACTCTTACTTGAGCTCAGGAGTTCAAGACCAGCCTGAGCAAGAGCAAGAACCCGTCTCTAACAATAGCCAGGCATTGTGGCAGATGCCTATAGTGCTCGCTACTTGGGAGGCTGAGGCAAGAGGATCGCTTGAGCCCAAGAGTTTGAGGTTGCTGTGAGCTATGATGCCACAGCACTCTAGGATGACAGTGAGACTCTGTCTCAAAAAAAATAAAGTTATATTTATACTGTACTGTAGTCTATTAAGTGTGCAATAGTATTGTATCTAAAAAATATACATACCTTAATTTAAAAATACTTCATTGCTGGAAAATACTAAAAATCACCTGAGCCTTTAGCAGGTCATAATCTTCGCTAGTGGCAGTCTTGTCTTGATGTTGATGGCTGCTGATTCATCAGTGTTGTGGTTGCTGAAGTTGGCGTGGCTATGGCAATTTTGTAAAATAAGACAATGATGAAGTTTGCACATTGATTAACTCTTCCTTTCGAAAAATATTTTCCATAGCTTGTGATGCTATTTGATAGCATTCTATCCACAGAATTTTCAAAATTGGAGTGAAACTTCTCCAACCCTACCATTTGTTTATCAACTGGGTTATGTAATACTCTCAATTCTTGGTGTCATTTCAACAGTGTTTACAACATCTTCATCAGGAAGAGTCCATCAAAAGAACATTTTCTTTGCCCATCCCATTAAGAAGCAGCTCTTTTTTCTTTTTTCTTTTTTTTGGAAGACAGAGTCTCACAATGTCACCCTCGTTAGAGTGTTGTGGCATTACAGCTCACAGCAACCTCCAACTCTTGGGCTTAAGCGATTCTCTTGCCTCAGCCTCCCAAGTAGCTGGGACTATGGGTGCCCTCCACAACGCTCAGCTATTTTTTTATTTGCAGTTGTTATTGTTGTTTTAGCAGGCCCAGGCTGGGTTTGAACCCGCCAGCCTCTGTGTATGTGCCCGGCTCTGTAACCACTGTACTATGGCTGCCGAGCCCAGCTCTTTTTTCATTGAAGTTTTATCATGAGATTGCAGCAATTCAGCCAATCTTAGGCTCCCCTTCTAGTTCTAGTTCTCATGCTGTATACACCACATCTGCAGTTACTTCCTCTGCTGAAGTCTTGAAGCCATCTAAGTCATCCACGAGAACTGGAATCAACTTCTAAATTCCTGTTTCTGTTGATACTTTTACCTCCTCCTATGAATCACAAATGTTCTTAATGGCATCTAGAATGGTGAATCTTTTCCAGAAGGTTTTCTTCTTTTTCTTTTCTTTTCCTTTTTTGAGATGGAGTCTCACTCAGTCACCCTGGGGTTGAGTGCTAAAGCATCACAGCTCACAACAACCTCAAATTCTTGGGCTCAAGCAATCCTCTTGCTTCAGTTTTTCATTTTTAGCAGAGACGGGGTCTTGCACTTACTCAGGCTGGTCTCAAACTCGTGAGCTCAGGCAATCCATTTACCTTGGCCTCTCATAGTGCTAGGATTACAGACATGAGCCACTGCGCCTGGCCTTCCGGAAGGTTTTCCATTGACTTTGCCCATATCTATCAGAGGAATCGCTCTCTATGGCAGCTATAGCCTTTGAAATGTATTCATTAATAAAGCTTGAAAGTCCAAATTACTCCTTGATTCGTGAGCTGCAGAATGAATTAATGTTAGCAGGCATGAAAACAGTATTGGTCTCCTTGTACATCTCCATCAGAGATCTTGGGTAATTAGGTGCATTGTCAATGAGTAGTAATATTTTGAAAGCAATCTTTTGTCTGAGCAGTAATTCTCAACAGCGTGCTTAAAATATTCAGTGCACAGATGCACTATCATCCAGGCTTTTTTGTTCCATGGATAGAGCATAGGCAGTGTAGATTTAGCATAATTCTTAAGGACCCTATGATTTTTGGAATTGTAAATGAGCTTCAACTTAAAGTCACCAGCTGCATTAGTCCCTAACAAGAGAATCAGGCTGTCCTTTGCAGCTAGATATTAACTTCTCTAGTTATAAGTCTTAGATGGCATGTTCTTCCAAAATAAGGTTGTTTCATCTACATCGAAAATCAGTCCCTTAATGTAGCCACCTCCATCAGTTATGTTATTAGCTGTAAAGAGGAGCTTTTTTTTTTTTTTTTAAGACAGAATCTCACTTTCTTGCTCCCCACAGAATGCAATGGAGTCATAGCTCACAGCAATCTCAGCCCCTGGGGCTCAAGTGATTCTCTTGCCTCAGCCCTTGGAGTAGCTGGAATTACAGGCGCCAGCCACAATGCCTGGCTGTTTTTCTTAGAGATGGAGTCTTGCTCTTGCTCAGCCTGGTCTCAAACCATCCGCCCACCTGGGCCTCCTAGAGTGTTGGGATTACAGGCATGAGGCACCGCACTGGGCATGGTAAAGAGAAGCTTTTTCCTTTGATTATTCTTTGATTTGATGTATATTTTCCTGTTTAAGTTAGTGCTATTACTCAGAAGGAATTCTGCAAATGTAAATCAGACTGAGACAATTTAGCATTTTCTTGATTTGAATCTTTTGAGGACATGGTTTTTTGGGGAAAATGTTACTTTTCTTTTTCCAAAGGTTGTTTTTTTTTTGCAATTACACAGATTTTTATAAGCAATTTATTACCTCTTCCTTAAATAATTCGCTTATTTTTCACATTGCAACTGTGGTAACCATGACTGTCGGGCAGTGTATCTGGCTGGATATAGAATGAAAACCCCAGATTGGGCCACTGGTTTGGTGATGTTATGTTACTCCCAGATGAGTTTTAGAATTAAAGCTTTTAAAACTTTAAAAAGTTTAGTCTTTGCCTAGTCTTTGGTCATACTTTGGAAATTCAATTCATATCTGCTAGACAAGACCAAAATTAACCTGCCATTTGAGGACTTCCCAGTTTGCGGAATCTTTTAATTTGATCTCAGGACCTAACCAGATTTACTTAGTGGTGTTCTGGGCTCACAGGACTGTCTCCCGTAGAGTAGAGAGGACCCAGGTCCTCTGTCAATCAGTGCTCTCCATCACCTTTAGGCAGGATTGGCACATCCACTAGTTTTTTCTTTTTCCTGGTATTTGATGGCATTAGGATTGAAGGTGCTTCTTGGGGGTATTTAGATGTTTCGTTTGCTTTTTCTTGTGCTCATATTTGTTTTTAATGCTGACTTTATATTTTTTCTCCTTTTATTTTTACAGTGGACACGATCAAGTGACATTTTAAAATTTTGCTGGAAGTGAAGACATGAGATTGAAGATATCTCTTTTAAAAGAACCAAAGCATATCCTGTTAATACTTATAAACCTTAACTGTGATCATCCCATTATAGTATTGTTAAAAGTTTTCATATCCTGTTAATACTCATAAACCTTAACTGTGATCATCCCATTATAGTATTGTTAAAAGTTTTTTTGAAAAATTTTGAATTCTAGGCGGCGCCTGTGGCTCAGTGAGTAGGGCGCCAGCCCCACATACCAAGGGTGGCGGGTTCAAACCCAGCCCCGGCCAAACTGCAACAAAAAAAATAGCCAGGCGTTGTGGTGGGCGCCTGTAGTCCCAGCTGCTCGGGAGGCTGAGGCAAGAGAATCACGTAAGCCCAAGAGCTGGAGGTTGCTGTGAGCCGTGTGACGCCACCGCACTCTACCGAGTGAGTCTCTGTCTCTATTAAAAAAAAAAAAAAAGAAAAATTTTGAATTCTAATTGGTGAATGGATTTTTTCATTCTTTTAATGAACGTTTAGCTAAATTGGTAATTTAATAACAGTTTAGTTAAATTGTTTTTGAAATATTGAAGATCACATGTTGTGGGTACCATATTTTACTCTGTATATTACACACTTTATGGCGCAAATTTCTGAGGGAAGAATAAGGTTGCTCATCATACACGAGTAGTATACGGGAGCTGTGAGCCCAGCAGGGCTGCCTCACCCTCCCGCCTCGGCCCACCAGGCACATGGGGTTCCAGTCTGGGGACCAGTGGGAGTGGGCCAGAGTGGCTTCCACCACTGAGGACTGCTATCCTGGGAGAGGGTGGTGGTGTTGCTAAGGCAGACCAGGGCGGTGCAAGGCAAGGGGCAAAGGGCCAGGCAGGCCCCAGAGACCCACAGCCTCAAAGGCACCCCCTACCCCCATGCTTGTGGCCATCTTCTTGGTGGTCTCTGACATGTCAGGGAGGTAGGAACTGGGAGAGAGCAAGGGGACAACCTTCACAGAGCAGCAGAGTGTGTGCGGTGTAATCTGCACATTTATCAAGTGAGTGTTAGCCCTCCCCAGATGTGTCTCTTCTGGCCAAGAGCCGGCCACTTTCTGGAAGGGCGTTTTCCTGAAAGTTTGGGCCAAAAATGTGTGTACATATTATGCACACACACTGGAGTGCATGTTGCATGGCAAAATAGGGTAATTTTGCTCAGATTTGTTTTTAATGCTGACTATATATTTTTTCTCCTTTTATTTTTACAGTGGATACAGTCAAGTGATGTTTTAAGCAAACTATGTCCTATAAATTTTACTTTCAAATAATTGACATTTTTCTTACTTTACTTACGTGTTGTACTTAAATACTCAAAAAATAGTTTAGTCTATCAGGACTTTACAGAGAAGCTTTTTTGTACCTATTCATGAGTGTAAAAGTGTAGTTAAAATAGAGAAAATGAACAATGTTTGTTAGCACAATCTGCCCACAGGGTGGGGAACTTGCGGCCTTGGGACCACATGTGGCCTTCTGGCTCCATGAGTGTAGCCTCTTTTAGTGAATACACATTTAACAGTACAAATCCTTTTAATAAAGGTCTGGAGTCCCCAGCTGTGAGTTAGGAGATATGATTAGCCTCACTGTCATCATTTTTAGTCACTTACACTAGTTTACTCACTATCATTTGCAGCCTTTATCGAAGGTTTATGAAGGAATAATTAAAGAAATTGAAAGTCAGGGCTGAGAAATTTTTCTAGCAATTTGACCTTGTTATAATGATCATTGTTACAAAGATAATTTTTCTTATAGTTCATTTTTATTTTATCGGACAAATGGTCTATCTGTGATGGATTCAAAATAAAGAAGAATCTAATCCTTCATCAGAAATAGAAAAGCACTGATTTAAACATTTGACCAAACTTTTTGAAATGTGTTTTCATTTGTATTGTCTTGTCTGCTTATTGTCTGTCACTGCTTCATCCTCAGTGAAGATGTAATTCCTTTTATTTCTTCTTCAATTATTTTTACTATCTTTTCAAAGTATACTCTCAGGAATACATGTCATACAAAATTTTATAAATCTTGACCGTATCTATTGTCTGCTTTTACCTTTTCAAGCTGAAGAGGTAAAAAGCTTTTCAGACTTTCTTGATCTGACAGTCCTCCCATTCCTCCCATAGTTTTAGTTGACCTATTAATTTGAAGATACATCCTAGGCATCTGACATGTTTGTGTGAGTGTGCATGGGTGTGTGTGTGAGTTTCTGCCTTTCTAGGTTTTACTGACATTGTTTAGGTGACACCAATTGTATATGAACAGGTTTTTTCAGTAATGGTCTAGTGGCCATTTTGTTTAGGTTGTATTTTGAGTTCTGAGTATTCTGCTGCCACTTTATTACTTATTTTTGTAGACTCTTAAGAGCTTTCTATAATCTCTTTTTTATCTTTTTGGTTTTTGCTTAATCTGTCGTATTTTGGAGTATTAAAAAATCTTGGAATATCTTGCGATAATTATGGCATATTGTCTCTCTGTTTCCTTGGAAAAAGCAATCAAATAATTGCTCAGATAAGCCAATGAAAGTATTGATGAGAAAAGAAGGAAGTAAAAGGATTATATAATAACAATAAGTAAACAAACAACCTAACTAGGAATGATCTGACAATATAGAAATCCAGGTATAGCAAGAGAGAACATCCTGTGTAAATAAAAAACTGAAATGCTTTCTGTAGCTACTCAGTTCTGCTGGGGTAAGCAATCTGTCCTCGTGGAGGAAAGGAGGGCTACTTGAGCATCTCAACTTACATAGAAATCCTATAGATAAGTCAGAGACCAAAAATATGTGTTAAGTAAAGTAAGAATTTTAGGGATCATATCTTATCCAGCACTATACATTTTATAGGTTTAGTAAATTATAATTGAATTGTTTCCTAATTTTTTTGGGGGGGGACAAAGTCTCACTATGTCACACTCAGTAGAGTGCTGTGGCATCACAGCTCACAGCAACTTCAAACTCTTGGGCTTTAAGCGATTGTCTTGCCTCAGCCTCTCAGGTAGCTGGGACTATAGGCACCTGCCACAGCCCCAGGCTATTTTTGTTGTTGTCGTGGTTGTGGTCGTTGTTCAGCAGTCCCTGGTGGGTTCCAGCCCACCAGCCTCAGTGCATGTGGCTGGCACCCTAACCACTGAGCTATGGGTGCCAAGCCTATTTCCTAATCTTAATGCCAAAAAGGGTGGTACTATCAATTAAAATAAATAAATAAATAAATGAAATGTAAAATGAAAAAAATTGTTTGGTAAAGTTGTAGTTTCAGCAGTTAAGCCATGGGTTTTTTGTAGGTGAATTGTTAGGTGATTGAAGGAGATTTTTACTGTTAGATATGTCTTTTAACACTTGGGGCTTTTTCTTTTTCTTTTTTTTTTTTTCCAACTTAAATGGCATATATACAGAGATGCAAAAAATATATACACATTTTAAGGAAGGAAATAACTGTATTAAAGTTTAATACTCCAGTCACGTTTGATTTCTGCAATTATAAGAGATAAAAGATGTAATATACAAGGTAAAAAATGTATGTTATCAAAAAAATAAAAAAAGGGGCAGTGCCTGTGGCTCAAAGGAGTAGGACGCCAGCCCCATATGCCGGAAATGGCAGGTTCAAACACAGCCCTGGCCAAAAACTGCAAAAAAAAAAAGTGTATGTTATCAGTATACATTGAGTATTACAACTTTAACACAGTTTTTTTCCTTTCTTAAAATGTATATACAGGGCAGCACCTGTGGCTCAAGGAGTAAGGCGCTGGCCCCATATACCGGAGGTGGTGGGTTCAAACCTGGCCCTGGACAAAAAAAACAAACAAAAAAGAACATAAAAAACTGCAACAACAGCAACAACAAAAAAGTAAAAAACAAAACAAAACAAAGTGTATATATTCATTGGCACCTTCTGTATACACTTGATCTTAACCAAAAGGCCAAGAACCAACTGGTAAAGTATAATTCCTTTTTTGTCTCTATAATGTAGCTCTTTTTATATTTGATCTATGAGATTACTTTTGTGTTTTCTTTATAGAGTATATATATATTTTTTTTGTGTGTGAATTTTTTTTTTTTTTTTTTTTTTGTTGCAGTTTGGCCGGGGCTGGGCTTGAACCCGCCACCCTCGGCATATGGGACCGGCGCCCTACTCACTGAGCCACAGGCGCCGCCCGTATTTTTTAATTTTTTTTATTAAGGCAGCCCCAAGCAGGACAACTTTTATTTGCTGTCCACTTAAAGGTCATCTCATGGCTTCCACACCAGTCCATGCCCTCCTCGGGCCATAGTCTGTGCCCTGCCACCTGCTCAGTCTCAACTCTGGCCCTGCAGCTGTCACTGCACAGTATCTTCTTCCTCTTGGCCCTCAGGTGATGGTGGGAATTGCTCCTCCAGTCCTGCAGAGGTCATCAGGAACTCCCCGGTGGACCCCACCAGGCAGAAGATCACAGGGATCTGGGCCAGGGTTGGGTTGGTCTCCTGCAGGCCCAGGATCCACTTGGCCAGTGTTGCCTGGTCATGGGCACCTGCCGTGCACATGGTGAAGATGGGGCCTTCCTCCACTTCATCAATGTCAAATTCATAGTCATCCCAGCTACTCCTCGCATACTCCAGGTCCAGCTACATTGGGTAGTAGAGGTTCCACTCCTCTGGGATCTGTTCTTCCCTCTCCTCAGGAGGTAGCAAGTCAGCTCTGAGGATATGGTAATAGATACATTTGTTGGGAAGCCACAGGGAGAAGGGGCCCTCAACGAAGACAGGTCAGGCTGGGTTGTGGCTGGCCAAGGCAGCCTGCTGATCAGGACTTTGGATTCCTACAATGTAGGGCTTGTTGAGATCTGATGTACTTGTCCAGTTGTTGGACACAGGCATCTGGTAGATGGTGACCTTGGCACTAACGTCAGGCTCCATGTGACGTAGGCCCAAGGGCCAGGTCCACAGGATCCTGGGGCAGGTCTTGGGGAATGGGGAAGGGGTTGATGTTCTTGAAGCGGGGGAACCACAGCTTAAGCATGGGGTAGCTTTTTCGTCCAAATATCTGAATCAGCAGGAACTCCGTCTCCTTGTCAGGCATCACCCCTGTGCCAAGCAGATGCAAGCTCTTTATAGAATATTTTATAACACAAGTTGTAAATTTTCATATTGTCAGAAAACTTCTTTCCCTGCTTTTGGTATTTGGATTTCTTTCTTGCTGTCCATTCTTAACAACTGTTTTGATAGATGCTTATTTTTCGTTATATGGAAGAAATATTAAAGTCATGAATGAAAAATACATTTAAAAGTTGAAAACAGGGTGGCACCCATAGCTCAGTGGGTAGGGTGCCAGCCACATACACCAAGGCTGGCAGGTTTGAACTCGGCCTGGGCCAGCTAAACAACAATGACAACTGCAAGAAAAATAAAAAAGGGAAAAAGAAAAGAAAAGTTGAAAACATTTGGCCTTATTTTACTTTTTATAATCTGCCTCTGTGGATATTTTATTCATTAAGATTTAAGACTTTATTTCCTTGATCAGTAAAACAATTTTTTTTAATTTAAAAAGATTTAAAATTTTGACGTTTTATGTCTCCTTAATACGATGACACATCAAGAATTAGTAAGCTGTGTGGGCTGGACTACTGCCGAAGAGCTGTATTCATGCAGTGATGATCACCAGATAGTGAAGTGGAACTTGTTAACCAGTGAAACAAGTCAAATAGTAAAGCTTCCTGATGATATTTACCCTATAGATCTTCACTGGTTTCCAAAAAGCTTAGGCATAAAGAAACAGACTCAAGCAGAAAGCTTTGTTCTCACAAGTTCTGATGGTAAGTTTTTAGTAAATGTTACATGCTTATCTTTACTTAAAAGATTTATTAATATGATTTATGCTTTGAGTTGTTTTATAAAACTATGGGTCTGTATACTTACACCTCATATTTTATTTCTTTTCTGTATACTTAAGTGGTTTGTGCATAGGCTATAAAACTATTGTCATGGAAGGAAGTGAATTAAACTGACATATACTGTGATTGAAGCTGGGGCTTTGGCCTTTTTCAGTGCTCTTATAAGCCAAGATGTTATTTAAGTTTTAGTTTCTAATTTCTTCAAATTTAACTTAATGATATAACCACACTAAAAAGATAAGAGATATACATATCCATTTAGTAAGCTATTAAATGTTTTCTTTATTTTCCAGTGCACGTTAATTTCTAGTCACAGACTTGAAGATTTATGTACTTTGACCATAATTTTAGTATTGGTGAATAGAAAGGATGATTTTTCTACTTTTTAAGGGAATGCTTAAAAAGCATTTTGTTTTTGTTTTTTAAGGGAATGCTTAAAAAGCATTTTGTTTTTGTTTTCTTACAAATACTTGAACTGTTTTCTTCTGTATTATACATTACCTAATATATCAATTAGGGGTCCATTTATTGAAAATAAAAGAAATGTAGTTGGCTAATTTATGCACCATTGGAATTTTTTGATTCACATAGCCCTTCGATTAGATCAAGCATTAGCTGTGTAGGCCTCTGTTACCATTTCTTGAGTAGGCTCTCTCTACATGGTGAGCATGATGGTGACAGTAGCTTGAGGTTTATCATACTAGATAAGAAATGTGGCAGGAAGACAGCTTCTTCCTCAGTATCTCTTTCCGTCAAGTTGCAGAGGGCCCTAATTGACCTGGGGTCCTGTGCCCATCATTGAACAAGCGAATGGGGCACTCTGCATGTCAAGCCTCAGTCTACTCACGTGCAAAAAGGTAAGAGACAGAGAGGAGGGCTCTTGTATGAAGAGGGAAAGGATGTTATAGCAAACGGTAACATCAGATTACATTCACTTACAGACAGACTTATAGTTTTATTTTCTTTTTAACTTGATTATATTAGATATATCTATGAAGGCACTTGGTACAGTACTTGGTGCTTAGAAGACTGGCTCTAAATCACAGCTAGAGTGCTGCGTCCATAGCTCAGTGGGTAGGGTGCCGGCCCATACACTGAGGCTGGCGGGTTTGAACCTGGCCCAGGCCAGCTAAAACGACAATGACAACTGCAACAAAAAATTAGCTGGGCATTGTAGTGGGTGCCTGTGGTTGCAGCTACTTGGGAGGCTAAGGCAAGAGAATCACTTGAGCCTAAGAGTTTGAGGTTGCTGTGAGCTGTGATGTACAGCACTCTGCCTGGGATGACAGCTTGAGGCTCTGTCTCAAAAATAAATAAATAAATAAATAAAAGATAAATAAATCACAGCTAGAGTAGTTCACCTTACATGATAAAGTGAAGGGTTGCTTTTAAAAACAAAATTCTTTATTTTGAAATAATTTAACATTTACAGAAAAGTTGTGAGAATTGTACAAATAATTCCTGTGTGTCCTTTATCTAAATTCACTAGTTCAATATTTTGTCCTTTATGCTTTTCTGTTGGCTTTCCTTTCTCTCTTTCTATACAACCATAAACACAATTTTTTTCTGAAAGGTTTGAAAGTTCTTTGCACATATCTATCTTTAACCTTCAATACTTCAGTTCATTTCCTGAGAATAAGGATTTTCTGTTACATTACCATAATACATTGATCAAAATCAGGAAATTTAACATTGATGCAATCTACTTTTAACTTTTAACCATTGTCCTAATAATATTGTCATTTATGGAAATTTGTTTTTGATAGCATAGGATAACACATTGCTTTTGCTGTCTCTTTAGCTTCCTTTAATCTGGAACAACTCCTCAATTTTACTTTTAGGATCTTGATGGTTTTAAAGAATACAGACCTGTTATTTTATAGAATGTTCCCCAGTTTGTCTTTAATGTATCGTCAGGATTAGATTCAATTTACACAATTTTAGCAGGAATACTCAGGGCATCAGATTAGGAGATTCATGATGCTGACTTCACCCATTATTGGTGATGTTAATTTTAATTACTTGATAAGGTTGTGCTCATTAAGTCAATCCACTGTAAATTTACTGCTTTTTCCTTTTGATAAATAATTTGCGAGAGGATGTTTTGAGGCTATATAAAAATATCCTCTTCCTCATCAAACTTCCTCCCATTCTCTTAGTTTCTATTGATGATTCTTGGCTGAATCATTTATAACTAAGATAGTTTGCTAAATGCTGATTTTGCTAAATCTATAGTTCCTTCTGTGTTGATTACTCCAAGAAGCGCTTCCTGTCCATTGCCCATTTATTTATTTGTTTGTTTGGTCAGATTAGACTCATAGATAGTATTTTATTTCATGAATATTTTATTACTATCATTTAAAAATTTTAATGTTAAAATTGTTCCAGATTTGGCCAGTGGGTCCCTGTCAAGCAAGTCGGTAATGCATATGTATACATAACCACACACACACACACACACACAATGTGGGCTGTTTTTTTGGTATGCATCTTCAGTCATTTTTTTTGAGCACTTCCTTTTTGGGAAAAGATATTCTAGGCTTATCTTATACTTTCCTCAGTCCCAAACCCCAAATCAGCCATTTTCCAAGGAGACCTGTTCTTTGTCTGTTGGTTAATGGTATTTAAAAAACAAAATAATCGTGCTAGCCATGCTTATTCTAATAGGATGTGTTTGCTTCAAGACCCTTCCAGAAGACAGAGCTAAGAACTATTAATATAAATGTGCATTAAAATATATATCTGTAGCTATGTCTCTATGTCTTTCTATTTGTATTAAAAGCCATGAGTTCATTCTGATACTACCCGTTCAATTCAGCACTATGGGATTGATTGTAGTCTTTCCTTTTTCTGTGCTTAGAAACTGTAGGAAATTTGGTTGCCATTATTCTCAGTATATTTGCTTATTTGTTAAATTCTATAATCCACAGTAGTTTTAGAATTGCTAACCCATACCACTGTAAAAATTAATCTAATTGGACTTTAATATTTGTTTAATGTTGTTTTTATCTTTGAAATGAGGGTATAGAGTCAAAGTCTTGTGTTCAAAAGCTACTTGCATTGCCCCCCTGCTTCAGTGTGTTCATGTTCATTTGAAATGTAGGTAGGTGTATTTATTTTTGTTTGTTTTTTATTTAAGATCTCCCCATCTCCCATCTTCCTGATATATAAAATATTAACATAGATGCTTCTACAAAGTCAAAATTATGATTAAAAAATATACTCGGAACAATGTCACTAATCCCATGTACCCAGTCCCGTAAATCCCTTTCTATTCACTGCCTGTAGGTAACCAATCTCTTGATTCTGGTTTGTCCTTCCTGTGTGTCTTTTGGCAAAATCAATAGATAGATGTGTATTTCCTCATTTCACCTTTTTCACTACACAGAAGATAGGACACTATGTAGTTTCTTTACATTTTTCTTTTAAACTCAACAGTATATGAAGATTGACTTTTATCTGGTGAATTTGGCCAATAAACATACTCAGTCCTAATAATTTCTGTTGTTTGTTTCCCTGAATTTTCAAACTTATTTATTCAACTAACTAAAGAATGATTTCTTGGATATCCACTTTACTTTGGCTTTAGATAAAAGATCTAACGTAAAACAAATGTAATTTAAAAGATAAATTTGCAAGAATAACAAGGGAAATATGACTTGAGAAACTATAACTTTTTATTTTTCTTATTTCAAATTAATGTAAGGGCATGAATTTTTAGATTACATTGTTCTCACTTCCAAGGTAAAGTTCCAGTTTTAAAAGAACCCTTCACTCAGGGGGCATGGAATACACCCATTGTGCCCTGTAGGTGAGATCCTGCCAAACGCCCTCCCTCCTTCTGTCAATCATCTCTCCCCACCTCCCCATCCCTCTCCTACCCTGCTCCCATATTAGACTGTGTTTGTGTTTTATTGTTCACATGAGCATGTGATTGTTTATATATTGGTTTCTTATTCGTATCAAGTATGTTGGATATTTATTTTTCTGTTCTTGTGATACTTTACTAAGAACAATGTGTTTCAGCTCCATCCAGGTAAACATGAAAGATGTAAACTCGCAGGGGTCCTCAAACTGCGGCCCGTGGGCCGCATGCAGTGGTGTGATTGTATTTGTTCCTGTTCTGTTTTTTTACTTCAAAATAAGATATGTGCAGTGTGCATAGGAATTTGTTCATAGTTCTTTTTTTAAAAAACTATAGTCCAGCCCTCCAACGGTCTGAAGGACAATGAACTGGCCCCCTGTTTAAAAAGTTTGAGGACCCCTGAATAGTCTCCATCTTTTTTTATGGCTGAATAGTATTCCGTGGTATACATATACCACAATTTGTTGATCCATTCATGGATTGATGGACATTTGGGTTGCTTTTACGATGTGCCAATTATGAATTGAGCTGCAGTAAATATTCTGGTGCAAATGTCTTTGTGGTAAAATGATTTTTGTTCTTCTGGGTAGATACCTAGTAATGGAATTGGGGGATCAAATGGAAGGTCTACTTTTAGATCTTTGAAGACTCCATACTTCTTTCCATAAAGGTTGTATTGGGAAACTATAACATTTAATTTTATTTTTAGGTTTACTAAATAAACAAAAAAATAAGGTAACATAACATGCCACAAACAGATGTAAAGAGACAGAGAACCAAAGTAGAGTAGTTGAGTATTTTCTCCTCTGCTAGGATAGGAAAATATCTGTGATCTTTTGAAGTATAGGACAAAAGGATGATAGAGCAAAGAATAGAGCTAGAAGGGTAAGACAGAAAGCAGCATCCAGAAATAAAAAATAAAATTTCAAAGAAGAAGGTAGATGCCACTGGAAGGTGGCCAGGAGTTCTCCTGCCACATGAACAAATGAGGCCATTTTATATATCAATGCTGTGTTCTTTATTTAGCCAAATACCTTTTAAATTGTGGCACAACTGCATAATATGAAATCTACCCTCTTGAATTTTTAAATGTACAACATGGTGGTATTAACTATAAGCATATTGTTGCATGCAGATCTCTAGAACTTGTTCATCTTGCATGATGTTAACCCAATACATTAAAAAAATTCCTTCAAGGGTGGCGCCTCTGGCTCCGTGGGTAGGGCACCAGCCCCATATACTGGGTTTGGCGGGCGCCTGGCCAAACTGCAACAAAAATAGCTGAGAATTGCGGCGGGCACCTGTAGTCCCAGCTATTCTGGAGGCTGAGGCAAGAGAATCTCCTAAGCCCAGGAGTAGGAGGTTGCTGTGAGCTGCAACATCACAGCACTCTATGGAGGGTGACAAAGTGAGACTCTGTCTCTAAAAAAAAGAATTTCTTCAAGATTTAATTCATTACTCAAGAGTCTATTTTTCCTTATTTTCTTCTGCTTTCTCCTCTTGGTTTTTCTTCTTTCAGGATGGCAGAAAAGAAAGAGTTTTTGAATTTGTTCGTTGCTCAACCAGTGTTCCCTTAGTATGCCTCCCTCCCTCTAATGTATTAATGACAACAATGGAAAAAAAATCTCTGAGATTTGGGGCAAATACATAGAACAGACTTTTGCCAAATATTTTGTCTCACCAATAATTTTCTCTTCAATGTTGTTTTCTCTTTTTAGATATTCATGAAACTGTACTCCCCTTTTTAGAGATGTTTCTTTAACAATTAAATGTTGAAGACTGACCTTTTTAATTTTATTCATTTATTTATTTGTTTGTTTGTTCTTTAGAGACATGGTCTTATTCTGTTTCCCAGGCTGGAGTACAGTTTGCAGCCTCAAACTTCTTGGGCTCAAGTGATCCTCCATCTCAGGCTCTGAGTAGCTAGGACTACGGGCACGCACCTCCATACCTAGCTAATCTTCCTATTTTTTTGGTAGAGACTAAGGTCTTGCTCTTACTTAGACTGGTCTTGAATTCCTGATTTCTAGTCCTCCCACCTCAGCCTCTCAGAGTGCTAAGATTATGGACATGAGCCACCTTGCCTGACCTTCTTTATTGCTTATTCTTTGCACAGTTGATTTGTCTCTTTGACAGCTCTTATTTAATTTTCTTATGGATTTTAAAGGTATAGATTTTTACTTTTTGCCTATATATGTGCTTTTTTGAAGACAGCATCTAAGTGGCCTACTTTTTTGTCAACCTGTTGCTTAGCACAGTGTAAAATCATGTAAGGCAAGTATTTTAGAACCTGGGATTATTCATTTTACTATTTTGATTCCTCTTCTGTATACCCTTTTCATCTTTTCTGTAGCCTGTAAAAAAAAGTCAAGACTGTAAAACTTTGTCTAAATAAAAGGATTTCTTTTTTTGTGTGTGTGTGTGTGTGTTTTTTTTTTGGCCGGGGCTGGGTTTGAACCCGCCATCTCTGGCATATGGGACCGATGCCCTACTTCTTGAGCCACAGGCGCTGCCCAATAAAAGGATTTCTTGATGTGACCTTTACACTGCCCCCTGCCTCCCCATCATCATATATATGATGTTGTCCCTCTGAACTATCATACCACTGCTTATGTTATTATACCACTTGTTTCAAGGTTTTATAATTTTGTTTTTAATATCTATTTTTCAGTAAATATGTTTGTTCTTTGAAATTAAGAATAATTATTTTATTTGCTCTCATGCTTCCAGTGCCACCTTACTATGATAACTAGTCTCATAGGAGGTACTCAAAATGTTTGCTGATTAATAAATTAACTTAAGAAAGTAGATCATTCAAATATAATTTCTTTTAGGTAAATTTCATCTGATATCCAAGTTAGGAAGAGTGGAAAAAAGTGTAGAAGCTCACTGTGGAGCTGTACTTGCAGGAAGATGGAATTATGAAGGAACAGCATTAGTTACAGGTAAGTTATTTGCAAAAATGACATTTTACATGAATTTTTAAAGCAAAATTTTCAATGAAACTATTTTTATTTAGCAATATTGTCTTTTACTGTCTGATAGCAAATGATTGGTACAGTATTTATCTAGACCACTATATAAATGTTATAACTCAGCATGTCTTACTGTTTCTTTTAATGTATGACTTTTGGAGATTGTCCTGTCATCGAAGACTTTTGGAATGGTATATGATAAATAAAATTGGTTATTCTTTAAATATATATCATATTAATCATATCACATGTATCATAAATAAAGGTTGTAATTCTTTAAAATTGTAAAATTGAAAATATTCTCATTTTATCCCCCTTCTATCTCTTTCTTATTATCCCCGCCCTACTCCAAGGAGTCTTATCTTCACTTATTGTGTTAGTTATCTATTGCTGCCTAACAGATTACTCCAACAGTCAGTGACTTAAAATGCTAAACACAGAGTCTCTGACAGTTTCTGTGGGTCAAGAAATAGTTTAGGTGGGTAGTTCTGTCTAACTTAGAGTCTTTCATGAGATTACAGTAAAATTGTTGGTTGGGGCCGCAGTCATATGAAGCCTTGACTGGTGTTTGGAGAATCTACTGCCAAGATGGCTTACTCACATGGCTATTGGTAAGAGACCTTAGTTCCTCTTTGGCTTTGGCAGAAGATCTTAAATCCTTGTCATGTGAACATCTCCACAGGGCTGTGTAAGTGTTTTTACAACATGGGAGTTATCTTTTCCCTGTGAACAAAGTGATATAGAAGCCACGATAACTTTTTGTGGTGTACACTCAGAAGTCATACTCCATCCTTTACATTCTATTTGTTAGAAGCAAGTCACCAAGTAGAGCCCATACTGAAGGAGAATGGAATTAAGTGTGCCTCTTGAAGGGAAGAATAATGAAGAATTTGGGGATTTGTCTTAAAACCACCATACTGTGCCCACTGTCACCTCTTCTATTCAACATAGTACTGGAAATGTTAGCCAGAAAAATCAGGCTCTATAGGGTATCCAAGTCAGGAAAGAGGAGGTCAAACTATGACTTTTGTTGATGACATCATCTTGCATCTGGGAAATCCCAAAGACTCCTAGAATTGATCAATTCAGCAATGTCTGAGGTTACAAAATAAATGTACACAAATTGGTAACATTTCTATATACCAATCACAGTCTAGCTGAGAGTCAAACCATAGACTCGCTACCATTCACAATAGCTACAATGAAAAATAAAATACTGAGGAATTTACTCACCAAGGAGGTGAAAGATCTCTACAAGAACCATGAAATACTGAAGAAATTGCATATGACACTAATAAATGGAAAAACATATCGTGTTCATCAATCAGTAGAATCAACATTATTACAATGTCTGTACTGCCCAAAGTGATTTATAGATTTAGTGCGATCTCCATCAAAATACCAATGTCATATTTCACAAATCTAGAAACAATAATTCTATGTTTAATTTGCAACCAAAAGACCCTAATAGCCAAAGCAATCATAAGCAAAAAGAATAAATCTGGAGATGTAATATTACCAGACTTCAGAGTATACCACAAGGCTATAATAACCACAACAACATGGTATTGGTATGAAAGAAAAGACATAGAATAATGGAAAAAAACAGTATCCAGATATAAAACTATCTACCTGCCACTAACTGATCTTCAACTAAGCAGACAAAAATATAAACTGGGCAAAAGAAGCCCTATTCAATAAATGGTACTGGAAAAATTGGATAGCCATATGCAGAAAAATGAAACAAGACACCTGTCTCTTGCCATATGAGGATTTAAGTTTGCAAGCTCATCTTAGAAAAAGTGCTATGTACCTCACTACTGAATATCACTATAGTCACCTTCAAAGTACTGCCCTATGCAGCACACCAGTGCCATGTCCACCCTTCAAACCAATTGGGGAACTCTTTTTCTAGAATGGTGATCAAAGTTATTGTTGTAATACCCTGGATATCCTATTCAGGTCATCAAAATGTTTTCTTTCAATATTCCTTTACCTTTGGGCAAAGAAAAAAGTCAATGAGGGCCAAATCAGGTGAGTAGGGAGGGTGTTCCAATACAGGTATTTGTTTATTGCCTAAAGTCTCCCTCACAGACACAGACATTGTTGTGGTGCAAGAGCCATGAGTTGTTGGCCAAGATTTTCATTTAAGATTTTCTTATTTCTGTATCAATGTGTACTTGGTCTGCTCTGTTTCTCGCCATCAGCTGATAATTTGATGCACAATTCAATGAATTTTTGCAATGTTTTCATTAATTCTGCTTGTTACTGGCTATTTTGACCTGTCTTCATCAGTGGTGCTTTCTCTCCCCTATGATAAATGTTTAATCTATTTGTATACTTCCATTTTCTTCATGGCCTTATCCTCCTAAACTTGGACTAATATAACCCTGATTTGATTTCACTCTTGCCAAGTTTAACAAGAAATTTATGAATGTTTGTTGCTCTAATTCAAGCTCCAACATTCTTGTGATGCCATACAAAAATACACAATATCAATAATGAGCACCACGCAACAAGATATCACTCAACACAAACACAACTTTGAGGCACTGGTATACCAAGGTTATGAAACTCTACCAAGTTGTTTGTACAATGCTGCCAATGTAAGCACATGGTGGCAAGTTCACGAATCTAATTATCAGACCTCATATACAAAAATCAATGCAAGAAGGAAAAAAGACTTAAATGGAAGACATGAAAGCTTAAAAATTCTAGAAGAAAATGTAGGAAAAGCTCTTCTAGACCTTGCCTAGGCAAAACAAAAGAATTTATGACTAAGACTGCAAAGGTAATTTCATCAACAAAAATAAATAAATGGGATTTGATTAAATTAAAAAGCTTCTGACATCAAGGGGAATAATCAACAGAGTAAACAGATAACCCACTGAATGGAAGAAAATATTCACAAACTGTGTGTCCAGTAAAGGGCTAATATCTAGAATCTACAAAGTACTCAAATAAATCGGCAAGAAAAAATATCCCAAAGGATCTCATTAAAAAGTGGCCAAAAGACACAAGCAAAAGTTTTTCCAAAGAAGACAAATGGCTAACAAGTGTGAAAAATTACTCAACGTCACTAATGATTAGGGAAATGCAAATTAAAACCACAATAACACCTTATACTGGTCAGAATCGCTGTTATTAAGTCAAAAAAAAAAAAAGAGAGATGCAGAAGCAGTGCAGAGAGAAAGAAACACTGATACACTGTTGGTAGGATTGCAAATTAGTAAAAGTGCTATGGAAAATAGTGTGACAACTCCTCAAAGAAATATATATAACCTTGTTATTGGACTCAGAAATCCCACTACTGGGTATCTACCCAAAGGAAAAGAAGTCATTTTATCAAAATGACACCTGTACTCAAATGTTTATTCCAGCACAGTTACAGTTACAAAAACGTGGAATCAATTTATGTGCCCATCAGTTCATGAGTAGATTAACATAATGTTATATATATGTATATACCATGGACTACTACTACTCTGCCATAAAAGGGAGTCAGTTACTGTCTTCTGCAGTGATTTGGATGGAACTGGAGACCATTATCCTAAGTGAGGTATCTCAGGAATGAAACAAGCACTACATGTAGTCTCTAATAATTTGGAACTAATCAATGGGCACACATAGGCACAGAGAGAAGTAAAAGTCATTGGAAATCCAAAAGGGGGAGAGGAGGAGGAGAAGAGGTAAAAACCTATCCGTCAGGTGCAGTAAACACTACTGGGTGATGGGCACGCTGACAGTCTTGACTTAAGCATCATCATAAAGGCTATCCATGTAACAGAAACATTTGTACCCCCTTAATACTTTCAAAACAAAACAAAACAAAACTGTCTTAACTATCCCTTGGGCCTTCTCTAGGACTTTTCCCAGTGAATTGTCCCTTCACTTGCCTGTATCTTTAACTTCAGCTTTTTCAGTGGTTTCTTTGTCAGCATATGTGTTCATACATCACGTATCTTAAAAATTAAGAAGAAATAAAAATTTCTCTTTTAACAAGCAACTTTCTCTACCTACAACTTCCTCTTTCTTTCTTCCCTTTTTTGTCAACCTGTTCAAAAGAGGATACTGTTACCTCACCTCATTCAATCTCAACTCATTGGAATATGGCTGCACTTCTTATTACACTGAAAACAACTTTCTTAGAATTCTCAGATAGAGATTTCAGTGACAGTGGAGACATTATTTGATTAATACACATATATTCACAAGTCTTCTAAGATTGAAGGGAAAAATAAAAATTGTATTCATGAAAATTAGGCTATTTTAATAAGATTGTTTGCAAGTAATTTCTATTAAAGCACTCAGTTGTGTGGAGTTAATTGTATCAGAATTTTAAGTATGCATTAATACAGATACTATTGATTTTATATGCAAATTTATAGATTCTATAGATAAAAATACCAATTAATTTTTTTCCCTGTACAGTTGGAGAAGATGGACAGATAAAAATTTGGTCCAAGACTGGGATGCTTAGATCAACTTTAGCTCAGCAAGGTATGTTTTATAATTGATAATTTTATTTTTGATAATTGTGAAATATAAAAATGCCTTAACATTGAATATAGTAATTGAGGATTGGCACCTGTAGCATAGTGGTTACGGTGCTGGCCACATGCACCAAGGCTGGTGGGTTGGCCAGCAAAACAACAATGACAACTGCAACAAAAAATAGCTGGGCATTGTGGTGGGCACCTGTAGTGGGAGCCTGAGACATGAGAATAGCTTAAGCCCAAGAGCTTGAGGTTGCTGTGAGCTCTGATGCCATGGCTCTCTACTGAGGGTGACATAGTGAGACTCTGTCTTAAAAAAAAAAAAAAGAATATAGTAATTGATAATGACTTTGGACAAGTTTGAAACCTGAAATCTCTTATTTATACTTTTTCTTCTTACTTTCTGTGATGCCTGGTGCCTGATAGATGGTAAATCTATACAAAAGCAGTTATAGGCTAAATAGTTTAAAAAAATAATTCTGAAGCTTTTGAAGAAAATCTTTTATAGACTTTGGTATCTAATTAAGTAAAAAAAAAAAACAAAAAGACAGTGAGCATCTCTTTACGTAAAAAGTCCAGGTAAAAGTGGAACACATTATTCTTAGTAAAGCATCACAAGAATGGAGAAGCATGAATCCTATGTACTCAATTTTGATATGAGGACAATTAATGACATGGTGTGGGTGGGGGAAGGAGAAAGCAGAGAGAGAAAGAAGGAGGGAAGGGTGGGGGAAAGGAAGAACAGAGAGAGGGAAGAAGGGAGGGGGGTGGGGTCTTGGTGTGTGACACACCTTTTGGGGTCAAGACACAATTGTAAGAGGGACTTTACCTCTTTACTTTACAAATGCAATCAATGTAACCTGGTTTCTTGTACCCTCAATGAATCCCTAACAATAAAAAAAAATTTCAAAAAGTCCAGGTACCTTTGTAATATTATTACCCTTTCCAGATTATGTTGTATGTTTGATTTCTCTACTACTGGAGGAGAATAGACACAGGGATAGTCCAAAACATGGCACACCACATTATTTGGAGGAGCATCTCCATCTCCGTAGAGACACTGTGATAGTCCAAAACATGACACAACACACTATTCAGAGGAGCATCTCCATAGAGACACGGTGATGGTCTGAAACATGGCACAACACACTAAGGGGGTATCTCCATATAGACACACTGATGGTCAGAAACATGGAATACCACACTATTTAGGGGAGCATCTCCGTACAGACACAGTGATATCACTAGTGATAGTACAGACACAGTGATAGACACAGTGATAGTCCACACTATTTAGAGGAGCATCTCCGTACAGACACAGTGATATCACTAGTGATAGTACAGACACAGTGATAGACACAGTGATAGTCCACACTATTTAGAGGAGCATCTCCGTATAGACACGCTGATGGTCTGAAACATGGCACACCACACTATTTAGAGGAGCATTTCCCTTTTCCATGTTAATAGAAAGGAATGGCCATAAAGTCAATCCCATGGTCATTCCTGTTGGGATTTAGATTATATATGGATTTTTAGATGTTTTATTTTGCCTTTTTTTTTTTTTAAAAAAAACAAAAGTAACCTACACAAGTTTCAGGGTAACAGATTTTATTTAGGAAGAACAAAGAGAAAGTTTAGAGCACTTCCAAAGAGAGTTGGAAATGGGTCTTCTCATGGAGGAGAAAAGGTGAGAGAGACCTTATGTTTTTGAGATCGGGTCACTCCAATATTGCTCAGGTTCACTCAATATTGCTCTGAAACACCTGGGCTCAAGTGATCCTCTCACCTCAGCCTCCCAAGTTGCTGAGACAGAGGTGTGCACTACCATGCCTGGCCTCCCTAGGAACAATAAAGCGAGTTTAATGTTTACTGGAGCATGTATCAGCTGATCTTTAGAGACAGGTTGCCAAAAAACTTGCAAACTACTCTTCAGAATTATATGATAAAGTCACACTGTGAAGCATCTTTAATAACTAACTGCCAGAAGTTTCCAGATTTCATTTTAAAATCCATGTTCAAATGATTTTTGTTTCTTTAGCTATATAAAAACACTAGATAGTTTTTCTCTCCTGAGGTTAAATGTTTGTTATAGATTGTCTGAAGGTAGAATATTTATTAATGAGTTGAAAATTTAGAGTTCATAGAGTATTCATGAAAGTTAATTTATTGTTAGTACTAAAATGTCTTTATTTTTATTAAATCATGACTGTGTACATTGATGCATTTATGAGGTTTAGTGTACTGCTTTGGTATACAAGGTGAAATGCTTACATTGGACTAAGTAACACATCCATCACAGTTATACTCTTTTCTTAATAGTTTTGAAATGTACCATTGCATCATGCACATTAGGTGAGGTCCCCCCAAATACCCTCTTTCCTCCCACCTCCCCTCCCCTCTCTCTCCTCTTCCCTTCTACTTTCTGGACTATAGTTATGTTTATCATTCTTTTGAATGTATAGGTGATTATATATTGATTTCATAATAGTATTGAGTACATTGGATACTTTTTTTCCCATTATTGAGAAACTTTACTAAGAAGAGTATGTTCCAGCTCCAAAACATGAAAGATGCGAAGTCTCCATCTTTTTATGGCTGCATGTCTTGGCAATTATGAATTGGGCTGCAATAAACATTCTGGTGCAAATGTCTTTGTTGTAAAACAATTTTTGATCATCAGGGTATATACCTAGTAGAGGAATTGTAGGATTGAAAGGCAGGTCTACCTTTAGTTGCTTGAGTATTCTCCAAACTTCTTTCCAAAAAGGTCTTATTAGCTTGCATTCCCACCAGCAGTGTGGAAGTGTTCCCTTCTCTCTGCACCCACGCCATCATCTGTAGTTTTGGGATTGTGTGATGTGGGCTAATCTTACTGGAGTTAGATGATATCTCAAAGTGGTTTTGATAACATACTATTTTTAGAAAATACATTTTACTTTACTCTTCTGGTAGACGTGGGAATTTACTTTTGGCTTTATAGATTTTTCTGCTAAGGCTAATTATTTGACATTCTCACTTAGTGATGAATGACTTATGAGCAATTGACAGAATTCTTCCAGAGACTGCTGGCCTCTTGGAAGAACTACAAGAAATTCAAGTTGTGATGCTGAGACTGCAGTTCTTTGCAACTGTTGAAAGGGTGTGCGGAGGCATATCCTTTTTCACTTTCTTTTTCTTATTTATTTATTTACTTATATTTTTGAGATAGAGTGTCACTCTGTCACCCTGGGTAGAGTGAGTGCATGTAGCTCATAGCAACCTCAAACTCCTGGCTTTAAGAGATCCTCTTGCTTCAGCCTCTCAGGTAGCTGGGACTACAGGTACACACCACCACCCCTGGCTAGTTTTTTTGTATTTTTAGTAGAGATGGGGTCTCGCTCTTGCTCAAGGCTGGTCTTGAACTCCTGATTTCAAGCAATCCACCCACCTCAGCCTCCCAGAGCACTAGGATTACAGGCGTGAACCCCTGTGCCCAGTCCCTTTATTTTTATTTTTTAGAAAAATAGGGTCTTGCTTTGCTAGAATATGATGGCATGATCATATTTCATTGCAGCTTCAAACTCGTGGGTTCAAGGGATCCTCCTGCCTCAACCTTCAGAGTATCTGGGACTACAGGCATGCACCTGCACATCTGGCTAATTTTTTTTTTTAACCATTTTGTAGAGATAGGGCCTTGCTATGTTGTCCAGAATGGTTTCTAACTCCTGGCCTCAAGTAATCATTCTGCCTTGGCCTCCCAAAGTGCTGAGATTACAGAGATGAGTCACCATTCCCAGTCATCTTTTTTCCTTTCTTTTCTCTTTTTTCTATTAATTTATTGCCTACAGATGACATAGGTCTCAGAGAAATTCTGAAAGCCTATCCCAATAGAAGACAGCTAGAAGATCTTTTCCTTTCCTTTTTTTATTTTAATAAATTTAGTAAGTACAAATTGAATCCTGTTACATGCGTATATTATATAGTGGTGAAACCTGGGCTTTTGGTATACCCATCATGTACATTGTACCCCACAGGTAATTTTTCATGCCCTTTCCTCTTCCCCCTTTTTGAGTCTCCAATGTCCGTTGTACCACTCTGTGTGCCCTTATGTAGCCACAGTTTAGCTTCCACTTCTGAGTGAGGTCATATGGCACTTATTTTTCTGTTCCTGAGTTACTTCACTTAGAATAATGGACTCTAGATACATCTAAGTTGATGTAGAAGACATTCTTCTTTTTCTTTTTTTTAAGACAGGGTCTTATCCTGTTGCCCTGGCTAGAGTGCAATGACATCATAATTCCTACAACTTCCTTAAACTCCTGGGCTCAAGCAATCTTTCTTCCTGTTAGCCTCCCAAGTAGGTGGGAGTACAGGCAACGGCCACCACATGCAGCTAAGTTTTCTGTTTTTGGTAGAGATAGAGGTCTTGCTCAGGCTGGTCTCGAACTCCTGACCTTAAGCAAGCAATCCTCTCTTCCACTTTGGCCTTCCAGAGTGCTAAGGTTAAAGGTGTGAGCACCTACACCTGGCCCTTTATTCATTTTTTCCTGTTCCTGACTAGTATGCTCCATGGTATGCACATTCTTCATTTTCTTTATCCATTTATCCATTCAATTGATGGACACATAAGTTGATTCCATATCTTTGCAATTTTGAATTGTGCTGTGATATGCAACATTATATCCTTTTGATATAATGATTTCTTTCCCTCTGGGTAGATAGTGAGATTGAGGATCATATGCTACATCTACTTTTAGTACTTTGAGAAATCCCCATACTGATCTCCATAGAGTTTGTATTACATTCCTACCAGCAGTGTAAGCATGTGAGTGTTCCTTTTTCACCATTCCAATCCAACATTTATTCTTTTTTGACTTTTTAACAATGCCCTTTCTAATTGGAACAAGATGCTATTTCATTGTGGTTTTAATTTATACTTTGCTGATGATTAGTAGTGTTGAGCATTTTTTCTTGTTTTTTGGCCATTTGTTTACTTTATTTTGAAAAATTCCTGTTGATATTATTTACATACTTTTTAATGGGGTTTGCTTTCTAATTGCTGAGTTGTTTGCATTCCTTGTGGATTCTGGATATTAGTCTTTTGTTGAACACATAGTTTGCAAATATTTTCTCTTATTCTGTAGGTTGCTTACTCTTTTGATTATTTCTTTTGCTGTGCAGAAGTTTTTAGTTTAATTAAGTCCTATTTGACTATTTTTGTTTTAATTACAGTTCCTTTTGGCATCTTAGTCATAATTCTTTGCCTAGATCAATGTCCAGAAGAGTTTTTCCTAGGTTTTCTTCTGGAAGTTTTATGGTTTCCAGTCTTACATTTAAGTCTTTACTCCATGTTGAGTTAATTTTTGTATATGGTGAGAGATAGACTTCTAGTTTCATTCTTCTACCTATGAGTATCCAGTTTTCCCAGCACCATTTATTTGATATCCTTTTCCCAGTGTATGTTTTTGTCCGCTTTGTTGAAAATGAGTTGATTGTAGCTATACAGTTTTTATTTCTGTTTTCTATATTCTGTTCTGTTGATTTATGTGTCTACTTTTATGCTACTACCATGCTGTTTTGGTTACTGTAGCCTTAAAGTATAATTTGATATCAGGTAATACGATGTGTCCTTATGGGTGAGTTTTTTTGCAAATAACATATAATGAGATCTTGGGACCCTCCACCCCCTTAATTCTGCCAATCTATATTTTTTAAATGGATTATTTAATTCATTTACTTTCAAGTTAATATTGAAATGTGAGACTCTATTATTGTCATATTATTAGTTAATTTCCAGTTGTTTATACATTCTTTCTTTTTCTCTGTCTTTCTGGTTTGCTGAACATATATCATGTTTAATTCCTTTTTTCTTCTTCCTTTGCGTGATTGCTTTATTAGACCTTTGTGTTTTATATTTTTGTTTGTTTTCGTGATGATGAATATTGACTTTTCATTTCCATGAAAAGTAGAGCCAATCTAGTGGTGACAAATTCTCTCACCCATTTGCTTATCTGGGAAAGACTTTATTTCTTATTCATTTACGAAGTTTATTCTGCAAGGGTATAAAAATTGTTGGCTGGCTAGTTTTTTCTTTTAGCACTTTTAAAATGCTATCCTTTTCTCTTCTAAACTATAAGGTTTCTGTTGAGAGGTCTGTTGTTAGTCTGATGGGGTTTCCTTTATTGGTGACTAGATGATTTCCTCTTGCTAATTTTAAAATTTGTTTTTCACTTCAACTTTAGTCATTCTGATTATAATATGCTGTGGTGAAGTTCTTTTTGCAATGAGATTGCCTAGAGATTGTTGGCCCACCTGTATCTGAATGTCTAACTTTGTGGCTTATCCTGGTAAGTTTTCATTGATGATTTCCTTAAACATGTTTTCTAAACTTTCTGATCTCTCTTCCCCTTTGGAAATACCAATAATTTGTAAGTTAGGTTGTTTTATGTAGTCCCAGACTTCTTGAAGACTTTGCTGTTTCTTTCTAATTCCTTTTTCCTTATTTATGCCTGAATGGGTTATTTCAAAAGATCTGTCTTCAAGTTCTGAGATTCATTTTTTCTTCTTGGTCTAGTCTATTTTTGAAGCTTTATATGGGTTTGGTATTTCCTTTGGTGAATTTTTCAGCTCCAGAATTTCAGGGTGGTATATGTTTATGATATCTAATATCTAGGTAAATTTCTCATTCACATCCTGAATTGACTTTTTGACTTCTTTGTATTGTTTTTTGGATTTCTCTTGTATCTCATTGAACTTTCTTGAAATGAATATTTGGAATTTTTTGTCTGACATTATTATTATTTTTTTTAATTGGAATCCAGTGGTGGACAGCTGTGATTCTCTGATAGTGTCATATATCCTTGTCATATTATATTTCCTATGTCCTGTTCTTAATCTGTGCATCTGACATAGCAGTTGCTCATTCTAATTTTTTGAACTTGCTTTTGAAGGGGAATTTTTTCCCTGCAGATGTTTATATGTTGTTGGTTGAGGAGGGCACTTTGGCTTTGATTTTGGGTACCTGCAATAGCGAGTTCTTTGTATGATTTCATAGGCAGTACACAAGTCAGTGGTATCTGCTATTTCCTTGGTAGCTTAGGAGATACAGTTATTAGTTGAGGCAGTGGTGAAGTTTTGCTGGGGACTTGAGTGTCAGCTGAACCAGTCTTTCCCCTCCCCCCATCTAGAGGTGGAAGCAGTAGCTGAGCATTCCTGATTTTAGGGCCCAGCACATATTATACTGTCAGCAGTGTTAGTGTGTCCTTAGGGGCTAATTCTTTGACCTTTAGGTAGTTGCTCAGAAGCTAGTAGTTAGAGCAGGAGGCCAGGTAGATGGGTGGTTTTTTAGGCTCCTAAGCAGTTGGTGTGATGTGGGGAGGTGGCGGTAGCAGTGGGTAGTGGTACTAACTGGGACCCAAGTGGTCTTGTTGGTGTTACTGGTAGCTGCAATGGGTTGAGAAGGCTAATCCCCAGTCCCTCTGCTGCCTGTAACAGGGTGGTGGGTATTGTCCTGAATGTGCTTAGGAGAGCTTGGTCTCTCCTGCCCCTTCTTTGCTGAGTGGTGGTAATAGCCATTTCACCTCTAACGAGGCGGGGTGTGGCCCAGCATCAAAATGGTATGAGCCCAGTTTTAAAATGGCATAGGCGATGAGATGTAGTCCAAGAGGATAGACTGCAGTCAGGGAAGCAGCCTGGGCTTCCTTCTGTGTGGTTCTGAGTCTAATAGGAACCTGTAGCAGGGTGGGGGGAATTGTCCTACGTATGTGTGAGGGAGTTTGGCTTCCTCATCCCTTCTCAGCTTTAAAGTCCCAAAATGTCAGGCTGAGCTGGCAGGAAGCCATGGGGAGGCAGTTCACTTGAGATTTGGTCCCATAGCAGGCAGCTGCATGATGATTGGCACTCCTTGGATGTGTGCTGGAACACACATCCAAGGAGTGCCTGCTGGTTTGCCTGCCCTTCCCCAGCCAGTCAGGGGCTGTAGCTGTACCAGCCCAGACTCAGCCTGAGGGTGGAGCCCAGCCCCATGTTAAACTCATAGTGGTGCCCTGGGCTGCTACTGGAAAGGCTGGGGCCCTACCCAGCAAGCAGTGTGGGCAAGAAACTGGAAAATGTTGTCTGCTCACATCTCAGTCTCAACAGCAGCCCACAGGAGGGTGATGGGGACATTTGCAGGTGTGTGTGGGAGTGGCTGGGTGTCTCTATCCCTTCTCAAGCAATGCAGTTGGCTGTATGTGTTCCCAGTTGCCCAGTTTCTAGCTTCTCAGATTGGTGCCCCAGCTCAAGCTGCTCAAATGCCTGTGGGATTCTGTGTGGCTTCCTTTTATGGATCAATGTCTGTATACCATCTCCAGGGACCTCTCTGTGTTAAGCCCAAGACCCATGTTAAGAATTCTCTTAAGATTGTAAAAGCTTGCCTCAGAATATGGGACCTGGAGAGCTTTACTGTTTCCCTACGTCTATGAGCTTCTCCCTCCTGTTAGCCAGTCCCCACATGGTACATTGTGTTGAACCCTCTGCTTACTAATTTTTGGTGCTTCTCATCACTTCCCTAGTGAATCCTAGCATTCTTTTAGACAATCTGTTTATTATTCTGGTTTCTCTCTGCAGATGAGACACTTACTACCTGTGTGCCTTTTAATCCTATCTCTTTCATCATGGAAAATTTGAATTTTTGTAAGCCATCTTAATCCTATCTCCTTTATCACAGAAAATTTGAAATTTTTCTCAAGGTCCTTTACCTAAGCCTCTTTAGTGCACTTTCATTTATTTAAGTTCTTCCCAATCATTTTCTTTCTGTTTACTACCCTTGGATTCACTATTTTGAACTCTCCACTAAGTGGAAAGTTGGAACAAGTTGTTTAATATAAATATTATTTATCCTATAGTACTATTAGTTTAGTGCCTTAGTTTACCTATATATAGGTCTGGAAACCAAATTGCTACTTCTATTACTCTTATGGGGAAAATGCACTCAGAGTTCCCCAGTTTGAAAAGGCAGGTTGAACATGTGAACAAAGGGTTTTCTGTAAAATCAGAGGTTATAAAGAGAGAATGTATGGGCTGAATCTGGCCCACTAGCATGGTGTAAACCCAACATTAACAATCAAGACATTTTACTTACAAATATGGACTTCCTGTTTCTTTTGGAAAAATTGGAACATCACCATTAATGAGCCTGCTTTCTGACATAAGTATCTGTAGCAGTTGCATTTACGTAAAGGAAAAGGTGAAGTTATGGGGAAGTTGAGATCCCCCCACTCCAGCCCCAAGGGAGAAGTTACTAAGGTTAGAAACTAAAAAAAGAAAAAAGCCTTTATTTAAACTTTTTCTTGTACTGACTCTGTGATATATATAACCACGAAGCATGGAGTTGCTTTTTTTAGGAATAAATCCTACTTGATTACCTGTTGTTAGTACATGTCTCCTGCAAATAGAATGAAAGGGAAATTGTTCCTGGTTTTTGAATTTTTAATGAGTTGGCCAAAAAAAAAAAAAAAAAAAACTGGCCTCTACCTTCAATGGTAGAGTAAGCAAACGGTTGCTTATTGCATTGCAGAGTAATTTCTACTACTGGTCGCTAATAGATAGGCATGTATAGTGTCAGACCCTAAGGGCTTTACTTATATTCACTCAATATAGACCTATATTGCATTCAAGGCAGACATCACTAATGTTTCATTATAGTAGTAAGCAGTTTGTTTTCAAAGCATTCTTAAAAACATACAAAAACAACATTTTTAGGGGATACTTTCATAGTGTGAATGTGAAAACATGGTATGTGTGACCATGTACTTCCTTAAAACAATCGAAATACATTTTTGTCTCCTCTTCTGTGGTTTAAAATGCCTTCAACGGGTTGAAAGAATTTAGATAATTTGTTTTACACAGAGATAAGGTTCTGACATTTAACACAACCCCAGGTGCATGTGGTTTCTTAAAAATGTCAAAAAGGTCACATGATTTAGTGTACAAAGTCAGAAAAACAAGATCTTTTTGAGTGTCTTAACTGAAATGGAGTATAAATAAAATTACCTATATAAAAAGCAAGAAATCATTTAATTATAAATCTATTTTGGTTTTTGGTCCATTTTTGTTAATGATGAAATTAACAACATCTTGTTACACAATTTTTTTTTTTTTGGAGAGACAGAGTCTCACTTTATGGCCCTCAGTAGAGTGCCGTGGCCTCACACAGCTCACAGCAATCTCCAACTCCTGGGCTTAAGGGATTCTCTTGCCTCAGCCTCCTGAGTAGCTGGGACTACAGGCGCCCGCCACAACGCCCGGCTATTTTTTGGTTGCAGTTTGGCCGGGGCCGGGTTTGAGCCCGCCACCCTCGGTATATGGGGCCGGCGCCCTACTGACTGAGCCACAGGCGTCGCCCTTACACAATTTGTTAAACTCTTTGTTTTAGACTAATTCAGTCTAAGGGCTGAATTTGTTATTTACATGCTGACTTTGCAAAGTGAAGTGCAGCACTGGGAATAATTTATGTTTTAATAAATATATTATTAAAAATATTTAAAATATTATGGATGTGTTTTAAATGCTTATGGGATGGATTTCCTCATAATAGAAATGATCATTTTCTTTGTGCAGCTAATTCATCCACTTAAATAATGAACATCAGAACTACCCACACTAGAAGTTATATAGTTTGTCTCCTTTTAGAAAAGAAAATGTTCACATATATAGTAGTTTCACACTTAAATATTTTATTATAAATGTGAGGAATGCGTATAATGAAGACATTTCTTAGTTTTTGATGTTATATCCATTTAAAATTTTTTGTACTTAGGGAGAGTTGAGCTAATGAGACTTAGCTATTGATCTTATTTTGAGTTACTTATTTATCCTAGAGAACTCCATGTTTGTTTCCATTGTTTATATTTTGATTGAAGGAATGTGGTTAAAAACTACATGTCATAACAAAGGAATTACTTAACTTTTCTTATTTAAGCTTTTTTTGTTTTATACTATGCTATACCTATTTCTTTGACATTATTATTTCTTTAAAAATTGGGGTTTTTTTCCTGAAGAAAGATTTATAAGCAAGGAAATGGTGTCATAGCTGACTTAACAGGGTCACAAATTAAATGTTAAAAGTTAAGAGGAAAACGTCCCTAGTTCCTCATTCTATAACCCAACTGTGCCTTTTACCACAACTAACGGCCTAAAGTCACATCCTGTATAACTCAATGGGAGTTGTTATTTACTGAATTATTTCCTTGGGGGTAGAGGCATGTCATAGTTTAGTATACACTAGGAACTTGTAGTTTTTCTGAATGTATTCATAAGTATTTGATAGTCTGTAAATTCAGATATATCAATTTACTTTTCTGCACAAAAATTATAACCATAATAATGTATATAAAGAAACAACTATTATCCTACCACTCTACCTAATAAATACCCCCCCCTTATAGTCCTTACCAAGAATCCCATTTGAAATATTTGAAATTTTATCATATATATCAGGGAGTTTATTAAAGTTGTTCATTTGGAGATTTACTTTTGAAGTCCAGATCAGTTCCTGGCTACTCCCAGAGAATATTCCAAAGGATGTACTTTTCAAGTACAGAACGAAAGTGCTTCTGAGTTTGATCATCTTATTGGGAATAATTTCTGTGGGCTCCTTTAATATGGGACAGTCCTACATGTCATTGACTAACCGGAATAGTTAGATGCTGTATAATGTCTCACGTGAATTATGGAAAAGCGTGATTCAGGGTTTTTTGCGCTGAATGTAAACTAGACTTTCTAATCTCTATAAACCACTGGGGCTTGCAATTGAGTTATGTTCTAATTAGGCAGAAAACGGCATGAAAGAAGTAGGGTGCCACTTGAACAGAAGCATTTGTCTTACTGCCTGCTGATTACAGCATCAGCTGGGCTTTCATTTAAATAAAAATCAAATCTTATTGATTGCCCATAAATTCTCACATTCAGTTTACATTTTACTGACAATGTAAATTCCTAAAAGACTGATCAGTCATTCATTCATTCACAGAAACTTAGTTATTGCAAGAGCCTAATTTAGGAGTCCTAGACAATTTTTAAATCTTGGTTTTATAAGTATAAATGGGTTAATATTTCATAGATTATTCATATAACTTTGATTCACTTGCCTAATTAATAGGTAGCTGAGTCAGGTAATTGGATTCTTACTAGTACATATTACTCACTACCCTATAACCAATGCTTTCAATAGACATGATAGTCATTTTCTAAAACAAGGCTTACATAAAATATAGCCTTCCAGAAGATATTAGGTACCATAGAAAGTAATGAAGTTAAGAAATACTGCCTTAAATGCAATCGAGTTAAAAAAATACCAGCTTTTAATTCCTATTGGAAATTGAAAACGGTATCAAGTATTGTGTAGTTTATGGTGTAGCAGGAGACTCAAACAAATACTATTCCCTTCGAAGTAGAGTCAGTTTATCTTGGTTATAAGATATTTTGAGCTCATTTTAGCTAAACTTTCAAGCTAATGCCAAACCTGATAGATAGCAAAAATTTCCCTAGTCTGATATTAAATTTGCAATTTACAAATTCATAGGCAAGAGAAAGATCACTTTGGGATGAGGTTATTTTCTATCCATTAGTATAATGCTTAAGCAGCAGGTGAGAGGAAGTTCTGTTACCTGTTACAGCATCAGGAATAAACTATGAGTATACTATGTGTATTTTTATATGGAACATTTAAGTTACCTTAGGCATTGAGTCAGTTTATAGCCAATGGCTATTGATGAGGAGAAAGGATAAACCATGACTTTTCTGTTATTTCTTTATATCCTTAAAAAAATGAAGTATGTTTGTTTTATTTTATATTTCAATAGCACACAATCTGGAATTTCTAAATACTCCATATTTTCAAATTACAGTAGAACCTCTATAGTTGACCACTTCCCTACATTGACCACCTCCTTAAATTGACCCAATTTTCCTAGACTGGACATGCACCATGCACTTATGTTGACCACCTTGGTATGTCGACCAATTTGTTATAGTCTCTTGGGTGGTCAACTTACAGAGTTTTACTGTATTTAAAAATATAGTATATCAATTGCTCACAGTAGATTTTCAAAGGTCGATATTAACCCAGTCTGGATTTCAATATTAGGCTATCCTCCAGTTTGAAAGGTCCATTGTATAAAGACGTGATGAAATGACACCTCAAATTGCTTTTTTGGTCTGCTTAACAACCTCCCTTTATACAGCATAATAATTAATTTATGAGTCTTTTTTTTCTTCTTCTTTTTTACAGGAACACCAGTGTATTCAGTCGCTTGGGGTCCTGATTCAGAAAAGGTTCTTTACACAGCAGGCAAGCAGCTGATCATTAAACCTCTTCAACCAAATGCTAAAGTTTTACAGGTGCTTTTCCATTTATAAATTTTTTGTTCTTCATGACTGCTAAGATGGAGGATACTTGCATAGGAGTCCCTTCTGGATGGTCTATTTACAGTCTGAGGCTTTTAAATATTTGGTTTTATCAGCCTCTATTACAGAACAGGGAATATCTATTATGTTTTCAACAAGCTTCATTTTTCCCTTGTTCCAACTCACATTATACCAGTAAGTCATAAAGATGTTTTGAGTTACTAGATTGTCACATGATTTGGCACAAGTAGGCATCTTTAAATTTAGCAGAGTTAGCCTCAGATGTATAGATTTTAGACAAAACAGAATTAAGTCATAAAACTTTAAGAGCTTGCTTAGATTTAAAAAAAAAAACATCATTATCATCTGTTCAAACACTTGCGCTTTCTTGAAGAGCATAGCATTCTTTTAGTATTTTTAGAGTGGAGGAGTCTATATAATACTTAGAACAAATTTTGTATATATAACTTTACTAATTATATAGAGAATATTTATCTGAAGGTTAAATGTTGAGCTCATATCTTCTTGTGTGCTATTCAAAAAAGAAGAAGAGCCAAGTTAGGAGCTGAATCTTAAAGGTAGGGAGGGAAGGTTGGGCTAATCCCAGGAACCAGGAAAAATGTTCAGAAGTGTGAAAGAAAGGGGCAAACAGAGAGCCACACAAAAGGAGCAAAATAGTGGTGGCAGTCAACACGGGTCACAGTAGGACAAATGAATCCTATATCAAGGATTTTGCTATTTCATTCCAGCATTCCCGTGTTAAATGACAGAATGATTTTCTGTACATTTTGATAATGATTTATTTTCCATAATGAGAACACAGACTTTGGAATAGTCACCTGGGTTCAATTCTTCACTTACTTACCTGTATGTGGCCTTGGGCAAGTTTTGAAATACCTTTGAATGTCAACCTTCTCATCTTTTAGTTTATATGCCCATATGTATTTATTTTATGTATAGAATTGTACATTCTACTTAACAGAATTGTGAGGATTGAATGAGTTAAACTGCAAAGTGCACAGGACAGTGTCTGGCATGTAACAACCACTCAATATAGTGTACTGGTCATTATTGATATTATTATGTTATTATGAGTTATTTTGCCACCCCTACCTTTTAATCAACTAGGGATGTCAGAAAAAGCTTGTAGACTATGTCTTGGGTAAGGGATTTGATGGTGGAGATTGGCACACTGTAAGAGGTATGAAAGTATTTTTAAAAGAAGCATTGGGTTTAACAGTTGAGTAGATATAGATTTGGGGGAGTAAGGAGATAGAGGTGACTTTTTAGTAGCTTCTGTATAGTTTATGCTATATATTATTTCATATAGTCAACATGCATTTACATTTTACCGCATGTAGAATACTCTGCTAAAAACTGTGGGGACAAGCAAGAAACAGAAGATAAAGTCCTTACCTAGCTAAGGTAAAGAGTGAAGAATTGTCCTTGCCTAGCTAAGGTAAAGAGTGAAGAATTGACCTTGCCTAGCTAAGGTAAAGAGTGAAGAATTGTCCTTGCCTAGCTAAGGTAAAGAGTGAAGAATTGTCCTTGCCTAGCTAAGGTAAAGAGTGAAGAATTGTCCTTGCCTAGCTAAGGTAAAGAGTGAAGAATTGTCCTTGCCTAGCTAAGGTAAAGAGTGAAGAATTGTCCTTGCCTAGCTAAGGTAAAGAGTGAAGAATTGTCCTTGCCTAGCTAAGGTAAAGAGTGAAGAATTGTCCTTGCCTAGCTAAGGTAAAGAGTGAAGAATTGTCCTTGCCTAGCTAAGGTAAAGAGTGAAGAATTGTCCTTGCCTAGCTATGGTAAAGAGTATAGAATTGTCCTTACCTAGCTAAGGTAAAGAGTAAAGAATTGTCCTTGCCTAGCTACGGTAAAGAGTATAGAATTGTCCTTGCCTAGCTAAGGTAAAGAGTATAGAATTGTCCTTACCTGGCTAAGGTAAAGAGTGAAGAATTGTCCTTGCTTAGCAAAGGTAAAGAGTGAAGAATTGTCCTTGCCTAGCTATGGTAAAGAGTGAAGAATTGTCCTTGCCTAGCTAAGGTAAAGAGTGAAGAATTGTCCTTGCCTAGCTAAGGTAAAGAGTAAAGAATTGTCCTTGCCTAGCTAAGGTAAAGAGTGAAGAATTGTCCTTACCTAGCTAAGGTAAAGAGTGAAGAATTGTCCTTGCTTAGCAAAGGTAAAGAGTGAAGAATTGTCCTTGCCTAGCTATGGTAAAGAGTGAAGAATTGTCCTTGCCTAGCTAAGGTAAAGAGTGAAGAATTGTCCTTGCCTAGCTAAGGTAAAGAGTAAAGAATTGTCCTTGCCTAGCTATGGTAAAGAGTATAGAATTGTCCTTACCTAGCTAAGGTAAAGAGTAAAGAATTGTCCTTCCTTAGCAAAGGTAAAGAGTGAAGAATTGTCCTTGCCTAGCTAAGGTAAAGAGTGAAGAATTGTCCTTGCCTAGCTATGGTAAAGAGTGAAGAATTGTCCTTGCCTAGCTATGGTAAAGAGTGAAGAATTGTCCTTGCCTAGCTATGGTAAAGAGTATAGAATTGTCCTTACCTAGCTAAGGTAAAGAGTAAAGAATTGTCCTTCCTTAGCAAAGGTAAAGAGTAAAGAATTTGGGCAAAGGGAAGCTGAAAAAGACGACTTGTTTCTGTCTGCTTTTAGTCGAAGTCCTTCCATGTCAATTACCTACACTGTAACAATCTGCTATGAAATTATATAGCAGGAAGAGGCAAGTTGAATCTTTCAGTGTATACCTTTAGTGTATAAACTTATGTAAATTTGTTGAGATTGTAATTAGGCTTATATAAATGACACTGAGAAAGCTGCTTATATCACCTTTGGTAAATTACAATATGGTTTAGTGGTTCAGTAGAACCTTTGGGCCAGGAGGTAGTGGAGAGAAGGAAATGTACTCATTGCCAAAATTCAGCTGGAGTGAAAGAGGAGTTAAAGTATAATTAGTAACTTGATGCAAATTATCTATTCCTTTTGGGAAACTAGAACAGCCGAAATTCTTTTTGGGTATAAACACATATTCAAATTTGGATTATCCACAAAAAGGAATGCTTAATTCTTGCTTGCAGAATACAGTTCAGAAGTGTGCCTCATTTACTTTCAGACCTTCTAGACACCTAGAACTTGGTTTTATTGATTTATTCATTCAGTAAAATGTAATGCATACCTTCTATATATCGGGAACTATTGTGAGATATTCAGAGTGAAATAGAACTTTTTTTTAATTTTCGAGGAGTTTATTGTTCAAAGAAATTGTACAAAATGCCTAATAAATTGAGAAATAATGGAAAATTATGTATTATATGTAATAAATATATAAGCTGATATCCCAAGTTATGGTATAAGAAAAATTTAAATCATATTTTGTTCATAGCTTTTATATATGCAGGTATTTATTTATAGCTTTAAAACGAAACTCAAGAATTTTGGTGTTTGTGTGTTTTTGTACATATTGTTGGATCCTTGTCCTTGTAATGTGATTTTGAAAATGTGTATATTTTTATGTAATTTGAATAAAGCGAGCTATGGATTTTGCTTATTCTTGCAGTTTTTTATTTATTTATTTATTTATTTTTTGGCCGGGGCTGGATTTGAATCCACCACCTCTGGCATATGGGGCCGGCGTCCTATTCCTTGAGCCACAGGTGCCGCCCGGATTTTGCTTATTCTTAGAGTTTATTTGCTCTTTTAATATTTTATTCCATGTACATTAAGGATAATAGACTAGGAAGGGTGTATAGAGAAAGCCCTTAAATCTGTCACTCTGTGCAATTAATTGACTCAGACATTAAAATATATCTTACAGTCTTTAAAGAAAGTTAATTCTTTTTAGTTACATCATCCTGCCTATGGTAGCTTCTAATTACATGTGGAGTAATAACTAAATGGGCAGATGAGTTACATGTAAGAGCAAGGCATCCATGCTTACTTTCTAGATTGCTAATTTTCGGGTGACTTAAATGTACCCATATGTGCATATTCTGTGTACGGTTTCGGCCTCCATTACCAGGGGTTCCACATTTGTGGATTCTACCAAAGGAGGTTCAAAAATATTCGTGAGAAAATTTGTATCCGTACTGGACATGTATAGACTTTTCTGTCATTATTCTCCAAACAATACAACTATTTATATGACATTTACATTGTATTAGGTATTAGAAGTAATATAAAGATAATTTAAAGTATATGGAAAGATGAGCATACGTTATATGCAAAGTCTGTGCCATTTTATGTCTGGGACTTGAGATTTTGGTATCCATTGAGAGGTCCTGGAACGAATCGCCCATGGATACCAAAGGATGACTGTACCTATGCAAGACAAGGAAGGCATCTTTTTGTTTGTTATCTTGTAAATGCAGCAGAAGGTTTTCAGAGTAGTGAGAACATAGTATGTTCTACTTGTGAACCAGACACATGAAGTTAGAGAGAATGAAGGTAAGGGAAATAAGTGATGAGAACGAAGAGAGTACTCAAGATGATGTTTGTGCTATAAAAGTTTAAAAAATAAAAGGAAAAGAGATATAGTAAACAAGCATGAAGTAGTATCACTAACAGGATTAACTGTACAAAGGAAACAACAATTTGAATTCAGCTGACATTTTTGGAGTAGCAAACATATTCATTCTGGTGTTAGTGCACAAATGTCAGGCTTGAAATAGTTCAGCAGCGAGTGATTTTCCATCTGGAGTCCAGACAACTGAGGAAATTCATAAGAATATAAGCTATACAGTGGATGTGATGGTGCTAGGTGCTTCCATTAGCATAAACTAGAAATGAAACAAACAGATGCACAGTGGCTACAAGAGGAGGATAGGAATCCATGAGATCATTAGAAAGACACAAAATATAGTAAAAACTTCAGTGCTTTGATAATTATAATTAATATCCTATTTTTTTCTCTCAGTGGAAAGCTCATGATGGCATTATTTTAAAAGTAGATTGGAACTCAGTCAATGATCTTATTTTATCTGCTGGTGAAGACTGTAAATATAAGGTATGCAATCTTTATGTTTATCACCTGGTTGAAAGGCTCAAATTTAGGTGAAAAATATTTATCATGTGAGAATATTCTGTTAGTCTTTTCCATTAGTCATGTCTTTTAATTCTAATAATTTAGCAAATTATTTTATAAGTTTTAAGTGGTATTTTACAGTATGGACTTGTAAAGGCTATCTCATTGATTTATAGAATTTGATTTAATAATTAGCAACATCAATACCATCCCTGATTTTACTATTTAAATCAATTCATTTGATTTTTTAAAAAAATCATTAAAAATCATCATTAAAAAATTAGCCCTACTGGTTTACTAAACATCGATCAGTTTCAGAACAAAATATAGTAGAACCTCTACGAGTTGACCACCCAAGGGACTGTAACAAACTGGGCAACATACAGAGGTGGTCAACATAAGGAATTAGGCCTTCTGTACTGACACATATACATGGTGCATGTCCAGTCCATGAAAATGAGGTAAATTTAAGGAGGTGGTCACTGTAGGGAGGTGGTTGACTGTGGAGATTCTACTATAATTTGTGGAGAAGAATAAGGTTTTAAGTAACTAGAATTAGAGGAAATTTCATTGAAATAAATACTTTTAGAGAAAGTTGATAGAGCCCTTATTGGATAAAAAAATTTAAGCAAAAAATAAACATTCAAAACTTTACTATTGAATTTTAAAAGGACTTACAATAGGTAGGTTTTATGTACAATCAAAGATTTAGTAAAATATGAAAATTATGGCAATGTTATAAAATATGTTCTTTGTGAGATATTTATATTTCAAGGAATATAGTTCCCCCCCAGTGTAATCATAAAGATTTTTAATTGATAACATTATATGGTGATGACTGGTACATATTTATTTGATACTTTACTGGAAGACACAGTGTTTTATAATAATGTGGTAACTATTATAAAAGATAAACATAAATTGCTTTTGTAGGTGTGGGATAGTTATGGCCGCCCGCTGTATAATTCACAACCTCATGAGCATCCTATTACCTCTGTGGCCTGGGCTCCTGATGGAGAATTATTTGCTGTTGGATCGTTTCATACTTTACGCTTGTGTGATAAAACTGGGGTAAGTTATAGTAGTGAGCAATCACAGATGTGCTGACACAAATGTGGTAATGTATAATACACATAGTTCTCAATCTTTAAAAAACATTTTTCAATGAATGTATTTGACTAAATCTTTTGGATCTGTCTTCTTTGTTTTTTTCAGATCAATGTGTAATTAATTAGGTTACAATGTTTGCATTTGTTAGGTAAAGTCCCTGTTGTAGTTGTGTCCACACCCAAGAGGTGTGTCATTCACCCTTCCATTGTGACCATTAAGTAGGAGCACACCAATCCTCTTCCCTCGTCTCCTCTCCCGCTCCTTTTCTCTTTCCCCCAGCCTGAACTGAATTGAGTTTTTCTCTTGTGTGAGCATGTCTACTGGCTTCATATTAGTACTGAGTACATTGGATACTTGCTTTTCCATTCTTCTGATATTTTACTAAGAAGAATATGTTTCAACTCCATCCAGGTTAATATAAAAGATGTAAAGTCTCCATCTTTTTTATGGCAGAATATTATTCCATTATATGTGTGTGTGTGTGTGTGTGTGTATCACAGTTTGTTAATCCCTTCCTGGGTTGATAGGCATTTAGGTTGTTTCTACATCTTGGTGATTGTAAATTGAGCACCATAAACAGTTTAGTGCAAATATCCTTATAATAAAACAATTTTTTTTCTTCATGTAGATACCTAGTAATGGGATTTCAGGATCAAATGGAATCTTGCAATTTTGAGTTCTTTGAGAATTCTCCGTTCTTCCTTCCAAAGAAGCTGTATTAGTTTGCAGTCCCACCAACAGTGTAAAAGTGTTTCCTTTTTTCCACATTCACGCCAGCATCTGCAGTTTTGAGATTTTATGATGTGGGCAGTTCTCACTGGGGTTAGGTGATATCTCAGGGTGGTTTGATTTGCATTTCTCTGATGATTAAGGACACTGAGCATTTTTTCATGTTTGTTAGCCATTTGTCTGTCTTCCTCAGAGAAGGTCCTGTTCACGTCTCTTGCCCAGTGATAGATGGGATCGTTTGCTCTTTTATGGTTGATTAATTTGAGTTCTCTGTAGATTCTGGTTATCAAGCTTTTGTCAGATTTGTAACATGCAAATGTCTTTTCCCATTTGGAAGTTTGTCTGTTTGCTTTGATTATTGTGTCCTTAGCTGTGCAGAATCTTTTCAGTTTAATTAAGTCCCACTGATCTTCTTTTTTTTTTTTTTCAGAGACAGAGTCTCACTATGATGCCCTGGGTAGAGTGCCATGTTGTAACAAATACACACATACATGTATTTGTTAAATATTTCTGGAAGATAGTTTCATATTACATATCCAAAGACCAAGAAGTATACATGTATCATAACCCAGCAATTCTAGCACCAGGAATTTATCCTAAGGGTATAATAGGATTAAGAATGCTCAGTGAAGCATTTTTATAATTTAACAAATGAAAAGCAATATAAATAACCAACAGCAAGCCATTATTTCACTTAATTATGGAACATAATTATTATAATGAATTATGTAGTTATTAAAAGTGATAATATATTTTTATAATGCCATGACAATATTTTTAACACATATATTAAGAAGAAAAAAATAGTCACACATTTTATGCATAGGATGGTCTTATTTGTATAGGTCTGTATATATAAATAGAAAAATAATCTAGCAGAATATAACATTTTAACAATGTTTACCTCTGGAATTTAGGGTGATAAGTGATGGTTCTTTTTGGCATATCTGCATTTTCTAAATTTTTCAAATAAGCTTTATGAGTCAAAAACAAATCGTGCAAGTACCTTATGCATGTCTTTTAAAAAATGCCAAGCAGACATTGCCCTCATGGAGTTTACTTTCTTGTTAAGACAAACATTAAATGATTAATTACACACTTAATTATTTAATTGTAGTTGTGATAAATTTTACAGAGGTACAGGCTGCTCCTAGTAATGAGAACTAATGTATGTGGAGGGTCAGGGCAGGTTAGTGTGAGGAAAGATAAGAAGGACAGTGCTTATTGAGACGCTCCACCTTCTCTACTTCCCAAGTACGTAGGAATAGTAACTGCTGGTGTCAGTTCAGAGTGAGTTGCAAAGTACTGTAAGTGGTGTCAATTTAGAGCCCAAAATTTAAGTCAGCTGGTGTCACATGCACTGGGGCTGGTGTTTTTAATGTCTTGGAAAAAGAAAAAACAACAACAAACTTGCTAAGCCTTTTTTAAAAAAAAGTACCTGTTCTCTTGAATCTGGAAATGTTACCCTTAAACATAGGCCCTTGGGTTTTTTTTTTGTTTGTTTGTTTCTTTCATACTCTGTAACTTAAAATGGAATAATTAATGTATGTATAAATAATGTAATCATTTATCCAGAGCTAGATTTTGTGGAAGAATTTTAGTGTTAAATATTGTAAGAATCTAATTTTCAGGAATTTTCCACGAATTTATCAAATTTCCATTTAGTGTTTGAGAGCTCTTCACAAATTTTTAGTTGAGTGCTGTGATTCTTAATCTACACCTTATTAAAAATTCTTATCTAGGCTTCCTTGACAGAAATTTGATACTAATTTATAATATAAGCTCCAAAGAATGATATTGGTATAAATTTCAGATTACCCAGGAAAGTATTAAGCCTAGAAAAATGTGATTTTTGTGAGCATTTTCTTTTAGTATCTTTTGTTGTTGTTTTTTAATTTTAGAGATGAAATCTCACACTGTCATCCATACTGAAGTACATTAGTCTGATCATAACTCATTGTAATCTTGAATTTCTGGCATCAAATGATGCTCCTGTTTTACCCTCCTGAGTAGCTAAGACTATAGGTGTGTACCACCCTGCCAAATAATTAAAAAAAAATTTTTTTTTTTTTGTACAGAAGGGTCTCTACCATGTTGCCCAAGGCTGGTCTTGAACTCCTGGCTTCACATGATCATCCTGCCTCAGCCTCCCAAAGTGCTAGAGTTACATGCATGAGCCACTGCACCCAGACTCTTCTAATGTTCTTTTTTAAAGAAATATTTTTAGTAGAGAGAAAAAAAGCTTGACTACTTGGAGGCTGTTAATAATAGATTAGGTTTTGGTTTCAATGCATTTCTTAACATGCAAGTATGTAATTAGATTGATGACAAGAATATTTAAAAAAGCAGAAAGTCTTACTTTCCTATAGGTACATTACTCCAACTCCATTGTTATATAACAAATCTAATCTTCCCATTAACTTACATCATAAAATTGAAATCTTATTTTTATACATAGATATATATGGAGAGAGAGAATCAAATAGGACTTCACTGAAGTGTTAGGAAATGCTTGTTCCTATTTACATCTTCTATTTGAGCAGGCATTTACCTATATTGGTTCAGAACTCATGTCCTGGCTCACTCTTACGGATTGGGGTTCAAATATCAATTTGTCTCTCAAAGCTGTTGTTGTGCTACTCTGATCTGCCCTGCTTGTTTTCAAACGAGGCAAATTTTAAACCTAGATGGTATTCCACTCTGTAGTCTGTAGTTCATTCTTGGTTGCAGTGTGTTGATTCTGATTCATTTCATGCATAGCACGGTTACAAGGCTTTCAAACACTGGTGTAAAGAATCCCTTTCCCCAACTCCCTTCTCTCCCAAATCCTCCCCTGACTCTTTTGTTGAGAGGGGGTTGTGTACTGCCTCTTTGCTGTTATTACTCCAGACTGGGGATAGTAGACAGGGCTCACTGGGGAAGGCCACTGCTTCATTATTGCAGGGCTGAAATGGTTTCAGGGGACTCTGCCTTACTATCTCTGCAGTACCGTGTGGGTCATGGGAGGGGACTGCCTCTGAATTTTGGGTTGACAGATTGTTCTGTTGTTTTCTTCTGTGTTTTCTTCAGCACTTTAAAGATGTTGCCCCACTGTCCTTTGGTTTTTATGTTTTTTTTTTTTATGTTAAGTCAGTGATTATTTGCATCATTGTTCTGCATATAAAGTGGCATTTATCTCTGGCTGGTTTGCAAACTTTGTCTTTAGTTTCCAGGAGTTTGGCAGTATATAATTTTCTTTATTTTTGCCTTGTTAGGGGTTCTGTATACCTCTTGAAAATGTAAATTTATAATTTCACAGAACTGGAGAATCTTTTTTTTTCTTTTTAAGAGACAGAGTCTCACTATCTCAACCTCAGTAGAGTGATGTGGTGTCAGAGCTCACAGCAACCTCAAACTCTCTGGCTTCCGCAATTCTCTTGCCTCAGCCTCCCAAGTAGCTGGGACTACAGGTGCCTGCCACAACACTCAGCTATTTTTGTTGTTGTTGTTATTGTCATTTTTGCTTAGCAGGCCATGGCTGGTTTCAAACCCTGGTGCATGTGCCAAAACTGGAGAATTTTTTGGCATTACTGTTTTTGCCATGTGTAATGTACACCCACATTTTTGGCTGTTTTAATTTTTTAATTCAAATTTTTGCTTGTTTATATTTAGGTACTTATTTTTTTGCATTATAAAGGAATTTTCACATTTAGGTTTTTTTTTTTTTTTTTTTTTATTGTTGGGGATTCATTGAGGGTACAATAAGCCAGGTTACACTGATTGCAATTGTTAGGTAAAGTCCCTCTTGCAATCATGTCTTGCCCCCATAAAGTGTGACACACACCAAGGCCCCACCCCCATCCCTCTGTCCCTCTTTCTGCTTTTCCTTCCCCCCATAACCTTAATTGTCATTAATTGTCCTCATATCAAAATTGAGTACATAGAATTCATGCTTCTCCATTCTTGTGATGCTTTACTAAGAATAATGTCTTCCACGTCCATCCAGGTTAATACGAAGGATGTAAAGTCTCCATTTTTTTTAATGGCTGAATAGTATTCCATGGTATACATATACCACAGCTTGTTAATCCATTCCTGGGTTGGTGGGCATTTAGGCTGTTTCCACATTTTGGCGATTGTAAATTGAGCTGCAATAAACAGTCTAGTACAAGTGTCCTTATGATAAAAGGATTTTTTTCCTTCTGGGCAGAAGCCCAGTAATGGGATTGCCTGATCAAATGGGAGGTCTAGCTTGAGTACTTTGAGGTTTCTCCATACTTCCTTCCAGAAAGGTTGTACTAGTTGCAGTCCCACCAGCAGTGTGAAAGTGTTCCCTTCTCTCCACATCCACGCCAGCATCTGCAGTTTTGAGATTTTGTGATGTGGGCCATTCTCACTGGGGTTACATGATATCTCAGGGTTGTTTTGATTTGCATTTCTCTAATATATAGAGATGATAAACATTTTTTCATGTGTTTGTTAGCCATTCGTCTGTCATCTTCAGAGAAAGTTCTATTCATATATCTTGCCCATTGATATATGGGATTGTCGGTTTTTTCATGTGGATTAATTTGAGTTCTCTATAGATCCTAGTTATCAAGCTTTTGTCTGATTGAAAATATGCAAATATCCTTTCCCATTGTGTACGTTGTCTCTTTGCTTTGGTTATTGTCTCCTTAGCTGTACAGAAGCTTTTCAGTTTAATGAAGTCCCATTTGTTTATTTCTGTTGTTGTTGCAATTGCCATGGCAGTCTTCTTTATGAAGTCTTTCCCCAGGCCAATATCTTCCAGTGTTTTTCCTATGCTTTTTTGGAGGATTTTTATTGTTTCATGCCTTAAATTTAAGTCCTTTATCCATCTTGAATCAATTTTTGTGAGTGGGGAAAGGTGTGGGTCCAGTTTCAGTCTTTTACATGTAGACATCCAGTTCTCCCAACACCATTTATTGAATAGGGAGTCTTTCCCCCAACGTATGTTCTTGTTTGGTTTATCGAAGATTAGGTGGTTGTAAGATGTTAATTTCATTTCTTGGTTTTCAATTCGATTCCAAGTGTCTATGTCTCTGTTTTTGTGCCAGTACCATGCTGTCTTGAGCACTATGGCTTTGTAGTACAGACTAAAATCTGGTATGCTGATGCCCCCAGATTTATTTTTATTACTAAGAAGTGCCTTAGCTATATGGGGTTTTTACCGGTTCCATACAAAATGCAGAATAATTTTTTCCAAATCTTGAAAGTACGATGTTGATATTTTGATAGGAATGGCATTGAATAGGTAGATTGCTTTGGGAAGTATAGACATTTTAATAATGTTGATTCTTCCCATCCATGAACATGGTATGTTCTTCCATTTGTTAATATCCTCTGCTATTTGCTTTCTGAGGATTTCATAGTTTTCTTTATAGAGGTCCTTCACCTCCTTCGTTAGGTATATTCCTAGGTATTTCATTTTCTTTGAAACTATGGTGAAGGGAGTTGTGTCCTTAATTAGCTTCCCATCTTGACTGTTATTGGTGTATAGAAAGGCTACTGACTTGTGGACATTGATTTTATATCCTGAAACATTACTGTATTTTTTGATGACTTCTAGGAGTCTTGTGGTTGAGACTTTGGGGTTCTCTAAGTATAAGATCATGTCGTCAGCAAAGAGGGAGAGTTTGACCTCCTCTGCTCTCATTTGGATTGCCTTTATTTCCTTGTCTTGCCTAATTGTATTGGCTAGAACTTCCAGCACTATGTTGAATAGTAAAGGTGACAGAGGACAACCTTGTCTGGTTCCAGTTCTAAGAGGAAAAGCTTTCAGTTTTACTCCATTCAGTAAAATATTGGCTGTGGGTTTGTCATAGATAGCTTCAATCAGTTTTAGAAATGTGCCACCTATGCCTATACTCTTCAGTGTTCTAATTAGAAAAGGATGCTGGATTTTATCAAATGCTTTTTCTGCATCTATTGAGAGGATCATGTGATCTTTATTTTTGCCTCTGTTAATATGGTGGATAACGTTTATGGACTTGCGTATGTTAAACCAGCCTTGCATCCCTGGGATGAAGCCTACTTGATCATGATGAATGACTGTTTTGATGATAAGCTGTAATCTATTGGCTAGGATTTTGTTGAGAATTTTTACATCTATATTCATGAGTGAGATTGGTCTGAAATTCTCCTTTTTGTTTGGGTCTTTTCCTGGTTTTGGTATCAGGGTGATGTTTGCTTCATAGAATGTGTTGAGGAAGATTCCTTCTTCCTCAGTTTTTTGGAATAATTTCTGCAGTACAGGAATCAGCTCTTCCTTGAAGGTTTGATAGAATTCTGGAGTGAAGCCATTTGGACCAGGGCATTTTTTGGTTGGAAGATTTTTTATTGTTTCTTTGATCTCAGTGCTTGAAATTGGTCTGTTCAGGAGCTCTATTTCTTCCTGGCTGAGTCTAGGGAGAGGGTGTGATTCCAAATATTGATCCATTTCCTTCACATTGTCAAATTTCTGGGCATAGAGTTTCTGGTAGTATTCAGAGATGATCTCTTGTATCTCTGTGGGATCAGTTGTTATTTCCCCTTTATCATTTCTGATTGAGGTTACTAGAGATTTTACTTTTCTATTCCTCATTAGTCTGGCCAATGGTTTATCTATTTTATTTATTTTTTCAAAAAACCAACTTCTTGTTTCATTAATTTTCTGAATGATTCTTTTGTTTTCAATTTCATTGATCTCTGATTTGATTTTGGATATTTCTTTTCTTCTACTGAGTTTAGGCTTAGATTGTTCTTCTTTTTCCAATTCCGTAAGATCTCTTGTGAGATTGTTGACGCGCTCTCTCTCTGTTTTTCAAATGTAGGCATCTAAAGCGATGACTTTTCCTCTCAAAACTGCTTTTGCAGTATCCCACAGGTTTTGGTAGCTTGTGTCTTCATTGTTGTTATGCTCAAGGAACTTAATGATTTCCTGTTTTATTTCTTCCTACACCCATCTTTTATTCAACAGAAGATTGTTTAATTTCCATGCCTTTGGGTGGGGTCAAGCATTTTTGTTAGAGTTGAGTTCCACCTTTAGTGCCTTATGGTCTGAGAAGATACAAGGTAAAATTTCAATTCCTTTGATTCTATTGATATTTGTTTTCTGTCCCAGGATATGATCAATTTTGGAGAATGTTCCATGGAGTGTTGAGAAGAATGTATATTCTTTATCATTGGGGTGGAGTGTTCTATATGCGTCTATTAAGCACAGTTGTTCTAGGGTCTCATTTAAATCTCTTATATCTTTGTTTAATTTCTGTTTAGAGGATCTGTCCAGCTCTGTAAGAGGAGTGTTAAAGTCCCCTGTTACGATGGTATTATCAGATATCATATTGCTCAGACTGAGTAAGGTCTGTTTCAAGAATCTGGGAGCATTTAATTTGGGTGCATAGATAGTTAGAATTGAAATGTCTTCTTGTTGTATTTTTCCCTTGACCAATATAAAGTGACCATCTTTGTCTTTTTTGACTTTAGTTGCTTTAAATCCACATGTATCTGAAAATAAGATTGCAACTCCTCTTTTCCTCTGAATTCCATTAGCCTAAAAAATTGTCTTCCAACCCTTGACTCGGAGCTTTAATTTGTCTTTTGAAGCCAGCTGTGTTTCTTGCAGACAGCAAATGGATGGCATGTGTTTTTTAATCCAGTCAGCCAATCTATGTCTCTTCAGTGGGGAATTCAAGCCATTAACATTTATTGAGATAATTGATAAGTGTGGTAGTATTCTATTCATCTTATTTTGTGAGAGTCCATTGCTTAGTTTCATCTTTTGCATCAGTGTGGAGGTTAGGTTCTGTCCTTTAATTTCTGAGTTCTTACTTTGCTGCTGATCCATTGTGGTGGTCAGTGTGCAGAACAGGTTGAAGTATTTCCTGTAGAGCTGGTCTTGTTGTCGCGAATTTCCTCATTGTTTGTATATCCATAAATGATTTGATTTCTCCGTCAATTTTGAAGCTTAGCTTAGCAGGGTACAGAATTCTGGGCTGGAAATTGTTCTGTTTAAGTAGATTAAAGGTAGATGACCATTGTCTTCTTGCTTGGAAAGTTTCATTAGAGAAGTCTGCGGTCACTCTGATGGATTTTCCCCTGTAGGTCATCTGGCACTTACTCCTGGCAGCTTGTAGAATCTTTTCTTTTGTCTTGACTTTGGACAGGTTCATCACAATGTGTCTTGGAGAAGCTCGGTTAGAGTTGAGGTGACCTGGGGTCCGATATCCCTCTGAAAGCAGTGTGTCAGAATCTTTGATGATATTTGGGAAATTTTCTTTTATAATATTCTCTGGTATGGCTTCCATTCCTCTGGGGCATTCTTCTTCCCCTTCTGGAATTCCTATAACTCGTATGTTGGAATGCTTCATAAAGTCCCATAATTCTGACAGTGAACATTCTGCTTTCTCTCTCTTCTTTTCTGCCTCTTTTACTATCTGAGTTATCTCAAGAACTTTGTCTTCTACCTCTGAAATTCTTTCTTCTGCATGGTCTAACCTGTTGCTGATACTTTCCATTGCATCTTTAAGTTCCCTAATTGACTGTTTCAGTTCCTTCAGGATATAGTTCCTATATCCTTTCTATATTCTTCATATCGTTCGTCTCTTATTTGATTCTGTTTTTGGATTTTCTTTTGGTTATTTTCCACTTTATTAGCAGTTTCCTTCATTGTTTCCATCATTTGTTTCATTGTTTTCAACATGTGTATTCTAAATTCCCTTTCTGTCATTCCTAACATTTCTGTATAGGTGGAATCCTCTGCAGTAGCTACCTCATGGTCCCTTGGCGGGGTTGTTCTGGACTGGTTCTTCATGTTGCCTGGAGTTTTCTGCTGATTCTTCCTCATGAGTGATTTCTTTTATCTGTTTCCTTGCCCTAATTTTCCTTTCACTTCCTCTTGCTCTATAAGTTCTCGTGCCTGTGGACTAAGGGTTACAGGACCAGAAGGGTGAGAAGGATGAAGAGCAAAAAAGGGATGAAAGAAAGGAGGACCGAGTGATAAGAAAAAAAAAAGAAAGATAGAGAAAGGAGAGGGGGTGGGTAAAAGGAATATTGACAAAAAGAAGATAGGCACAGAAAGAGGGAGACAGAGCAATATAGGTGTACAGTAGGGCACTTTGACACAACCTTAAAAAAAAAACCCACCTTCTGGGGGTGCCCAGTTGGGTGGTTCCCTTGAGGTCAGCAACTCTTTGCTAACCTGATCAGACACAGTACCCCACCTCCACCAAGTAGAGAGGAAAGACAAAAATGCTATAAATCAAACCAAAACAAGCAAACAGAAAATTTTATGGGATAAAATTGGGTGAAAAAGCAAATAATAGCGGTTGAAACACTAGCAAAAATGAAGTTCTAGGTATTGAAAAAGGCAGCAATGGGAAATTATAATTAAACTAGAAAAATTGAGAAAGAAAAAGGATCTATATGGAAAATGTTGAAATTTAAAAACAAAACAACATCAACAACATCAAAATAAACAAAAAAAACAACCAAAGAAAAAAAACAAAAAAAACACAACCAAAAACAAAGCAGAATGTATATGTTATTGAATATTGTCTGGGCAACACGTGGTGTTCTGGGGTATGAGCTGTTAATCACAGTTCTGATACGACTGGAGGCTACTGATTTCTCAAACCCCAGCAGGTAGACACCCTAAATCTCTCTTCAGCCCACTTAAAAGGCACTTTGAACTTGTAAACGTACTGAGCAGAAGCTTTCCCAGGAAAGTGCTTATCGCTGGAATCACTGCTGAAGTGGCTATCCACTTACCCAGTGTGCCAAAACCAGTCTCACTCTGCCCCTGAGGGTTTGGGCTGCAAGGCGGCTCAGACCCCATCCTTAGGCTACTCGGTCGCTGGGTTACCAGCTCCCACCCGATTCTAGCTCTGCGACCCTGAGGGTGGAGCTTGCCAGGGCAGATCGCTCACAGTGGTTCCCTGTGACCCACAGCCAAACACTATTAGCTCCGTCTGGCTCAGCGGCTCGGACTGGGGCCCCAGACAATGGCCAAAGTTCTCTGCACTCCCGCTCAGGCTCTCCCCAAGGCAGTTCAACTGAGTGCCAAGTCCAAAGACACCAAAACAGTTCACAGGTAAGGCCTTTCTGGTTTGCAGTCTGGCTGCTGCTGAACTCATAGTTGTGGGCGGGTTTAGACGGATTGAACACACGCGACCACTTGCCATTTTTCCACTGTTTTAGTCCTCCTCTTGGGGTCCAGGAGTCTCTCGCTGACTCCCTGTATCCTCACTGGGGTGATGATAGGCAGATCCCACCAGCCAGAGATGCCTGGAGTCCAATCTCCCCAGACTCACAGTGCCCAGATGCAAGGAAGCTGTTACTCGGCCGCCATCTTGCTCCGCCTCCCTTCACATTTAGTTTTTAACATGATATAAGAAATTTTATTAATAAGTAATTCCAAAACACTAGAACAGATATAAAGTATAAGAAATTTTATGTACTGGTAACAAATTTATGATATTTACACATTGTAGAAGGCCAAGAGCCCTTCATCACTGTCCATATCAGAAGTATCGTCTTCTTCAATTTCTACATTACCAGTGTCTTCTGAAGTCTCTTTCCTCATCCCAGTGAATTTCATTGTCCTCAGTTTCATCTGTAGCATTGCTTATGCACATTTTTAAAACAATTTTACAACCACTTCTTTCTTCTTCTTCTTCTTTTTTTTTTTTTTTCTTTTTGAGACAGATTCTCAAGCTGTTTCCCTGGATAGAGTGCCTTGGCATCATAGCTCACAGCAATCTCCAACTCTTGGGCTCCAGTGGTCCTCTTACCTCAGTTTTTCCATTTTTTTTGTTTTTGTTTGTTTGTTTGTTTTAGTAGAGATAGGCTCTTGCTTTTGCTCAGGCTGGTCTTGAACTCATGAGCTCCAGCAATCTACCCGCCTTGGTCTCCCAGAGTGCTAAGATTACAGGCGTGAGCCACCATGCCTGGCCTCACTTCCTTCTTGACGCCATCCCATGATGGGATGGATTATTAGGATCCAATCACAAACCTGGGCAATGGATCCTTTCCCGATTCTGCCTGTGCATGTTAAATCATTACCAGCTGACTCCATCCATGACATTCACTCTTCATCAGGGCCTTGAAGGGCTTGTTTACATATAATACATCAAGAGTCGCAGTTGGCAGGTTAGCCTACTAGGTATCACAGCAAGTTGGACTTTTAAATCTGTTGCAATTGCTTATGCACTTTCTGTAACCTGGGCTGTAGAGGGACCAAAAACAAGGAAACCAGGTTTTTAAAGTAATCCTCCAGGCCTTTGTTACCAGACTTTGTTAAACCAGATTTTCACGGCTTCCTCATTCATCCATTCTGTTTCATGCATGTGGACAATAACTCCACTTGAAATTTTTTCTTTTGAAAACGTTTTTCTTTTAAAAGGGATCATAGGTGGTAGCTTTGTCCCATCTGCGCCATGGGTCAGAACAGTGAAAGTATTTTCTCATGTCCACTAGTTTTCACAGCCACAGTCTTTGCTCCTTTGACACCCATAGTTCTGTTGGATGGTGCAAATGTTGAGTGGGACCTCATCCACATTGGTGATTTGGAACAGCTCAAAATTGTAAGTCTTTGAAAGATTGATAACATCAGAATCAAATTCAAAACCTTGACTCTTACAGGCTGCTGAGAGTTTGGGGGCAAGTTTTGTTCCTGTCCTCATGCTCAGGCCTTCTCTCTTCATAAAGTTAAAGCACCATTTAGGTGTCACTGAGAAATCATTAATGGTTTTTTCCTTGTGCAATCCTTTTACCCTCTTTTTGTATCGTCTTGGTTGAAACCGAGATCCTAGTTTGAGTTGGAGATTCAGTCTGCACCTACTTTTCTTGACATCTAACACTAGAGATAAACAAAAAATGTCCTCACCAAGTCATCATGTGGCCCATTGGTCACCAGTTGACACCCCTGCTCTGAAGAGATTATTGTATGGTACTTAAAGATGTGTGTATAACAGTTTTTATCACAGTGTTATTTTAATAGTGAAAATTGAAGTAAATGTCCACAAGTAGAAGATGGATTGGGTTATTATTCTACATACTTAAAATGCAATACCCTTAACTCATTAAAAATGAGGAAGAAGGATTCTTTTTAATAACCTGGAAGATACCCATAATAAGTTATTTAGTAAAAAGACCAGTTTATAGGGGAGCATATTATATGATCTTGGAATATCCTATATGATCTTGCCTAAGTAAAATTGGCTAAAGGTGTACCCATTATAACCGGTTTGTATATTTGGGTCATCTCATCTTTTCTTTCTTCTTTATATGATTTTGTGTAGTGTGACCCTTTATTAATGACTTCATACCAGGTGTACACATACAATAAAAATAAGCAAAGGAAGAGTGATGTCATGAACAGTGGTGGAGTGAGAAGCTCCAAGAATTAGTCTGCACTGATGCAACCATTAACCTCGCAAAAAATGTCAAAATCAACTTTTTCAGAGCTCTGGAACTAGTGAGAAAACTGCTCACAACCTGGGGAGTACTTAAAGAAAGGTGCTACTGAATTTTGATAAGAAAGCATTGTCACATTTTTTTCTTACCTGCCTGTCATCCCCCATCCCTAGCTTGGCAGTAGCTATAGTTATGACAGCCTGAGTTCTAGTGTGGTTTGCTGGTGCCAAGGGAAGTGATATGGACAGTGCTCTCAAAAAATTGTACTTCTCAAAAAGTGTACTTTTTGACTTTTTGACCACAGTGCACAGTCATGCTTCCCTGAGGGACTGGCATAGTGTTATTGTGGTTGGAAATCTTGGTTCCAAATCTTACCCTTTGGAAATCTCTCAGAGCTGGAATGGCTTCCTAAATGACATCTATTGAAAGCATATAAAGTCGTGTGAAATATCTTCAAAAAATTCATGAAAATTGAGTATTATGAAAAAACTATGCATCAATTTCAAAAATTTCTTGCACCAAAACAAACTTATCCTAACTTGTTTTGTCTGAACAGGATCTAGTTTGAGGCACCGAGAAAGATAAAGATATCAGTTTCAAAAAAGCCCCTATCAGAGCAACATGAATTCTGCTAAAATTGAAGTAAGAACAAATATCGAATTTATGTTGAAGCTTAGGTGGAATATCTACCCAAAATCCATGAAATCATTGATGCTTATAGGAATAATGCTGCAAAGATACCAGTAATTTACAAATAGATAACTCATTTTAGGAAGATGCAAGATAATATTGAAGATGAAGTCTGCAGCAGCAGACCATTCACATTAATTTGTGAGGAAGAAATTAATCTTGTTCATGCTGGAATTGAAGAGGACCAAAGATTTATCAATGGAAACAACAGCCAACACTGTAGAGACACTTCTACTGGTTCAGCTTTCCCAATTCTGAATGAAAAATTAAAGTTTAGCGAACTTTCCACTGGATTGATACCAAAACTATTGTGCCAGGATCAGCTGCAGACAAGAACACAGCTATCAGACAAGTGGGATCAAGATTCTGAGGCATTCTTTAAAGAACTGTAACAGGGGATGAAACGTGGCTTTACCCGTACGATCCTGATGACAAAGCACAATCAAAGCAATGGTACCACGTGGTGGCAGTGATCCAGTCAAAGTACAAGTGGTCAAAGGCAGAGGCCCTGGGGGATGCTGAAGGCATTTTGTTTGTTGACTTTCAGGAGGGCAAAAGAATGAGAATATCTATTTCTTATGAGAGTGCTCTGAGAAAGTTAGCCAGAGCTTTACCAGAAAACACCCAGGAAACGTCACCGGAGAGTCCTCCTCCACCACGGCAAAGTCCTGCTCATTCCTCTCCACCAACAGGGGCACTTTTTCAAGAATTTCAATGGGGAATGATAGGCATCCACCTTACAATTCATTGTGGCTCCTGCTGATTTCTTTTTGTTTCCTAACCTTAAAACATCTTTAAAGGACACTGTTTTTCTTCAGTTAGTAATGTCAAAAAGACTACATTAATATGGTTAAATTCCCAGAGCACTTACTTCTTTAGGGATGGACTAAATAGCTGGTATCATTGCTTACAAAAGTGTCTTGAACTTAATGGAGCTTATGTTGAGAAAGGAAGTTTTTATCCTTATCTTTTAGTTCCATTTTCCCCCAAACATGTGGAAGTACCATCATAGCCACCTGAGGCAAGGGGCAGTGGGATGGCGCAATCATCAGACATACTGAAAAGCCTGGGAAGGAAGATACATGGGAGAATAAGGGAATCCACAGGGCAGCATTCATGCCCAGAGCCAGACACAAGCTCAGAAAAGACCCGAGAGGATGTTGTGCTTAAATTGCTGGCAGATCTTCGGGCTCTGCACAAGCAAGAAGTGAAAGAAAGCAGAATTGTAGGTGTTCCGGCTACGTGTTAAAAAAGTGGCCAGGTCAGAGCTACTTGACAAAGAGTGGGAGAGTATATTTTTCTTTCTTGTTGGCTCTGTCAGGTCACTGGCAGACGACTGTGATAATGGACACGAAAAAATAATTCAGAACAGTCACTAAAGAAACAGGTGACTGCAGCCCTCCACAAGCAGCAACACAACTCCTAAGCGGGAGAGAATCTGATTTCCAGAATTACCACATTATCATATTCAAAACATCCAATTTTCAACAAAAAACTAAAAGGCAAGAAGAAGGAAAGTATTGTTCATTCACAGAAAAAAAATAAATTAACAGGAACTATCTCTGAGGAAGCTCAGCATTGGACTTTTTAGACAAACATTTAAAAATCAAAGATCTTGAATTTGCTTAGAGAACAAAAGGAAAACAGAAGAATAAGGTCTGAACAAACAGAAAATACCAAGAGAGAGATAAAAATTTTAAAAAGGAGTGTAAACACTCCTGGATTCCCAACCAATATGTTTATAGTCTCTTTATAATGAGTTTCATGCAAATAAAAATCACAATTAAATGCTATTTCTCATTCATCAGAAAATGGAAAAATTTCTGGGAGGCCAAAGAGGGTGGATTGCTTGAGCTCAGGAGTTCTAGACTACCCTAAGCAGAACGAGACCCCGTCTCTAAAAATAGCTGGGCATTGTGGTGGGCGCCTGTAGCCCCAGCTACTTGAGAGGCTGAGGAAAGAGGATTGCTTGAGCTCAAGAGTTCGAGGTTTTTGTGAGCTATGATGCCACGGCATTCCACCCAGGGTGACAGAGTAAGACTCTGTCTCAAAAAAAAAGGAAAAATTGGCCTTTTTGTAGAGCATTGAGGAAGAATTAATTGGTACAGCCTTTCTCAAGGATAAAAATTTGGCAAACTATAAAGAGCCTTGAAACTTCTGATACAGCTATTATACCTTCAAGAAAGTGTAAAAATACATTGCATATTCATTTGTTCACTTATTTATTTATTTTTTTGAGACACAGTCTCACTATGTTGCCTTTGGTAGAGTACTGTGCTGTCACAGCTCACAGCAACCTCAAACTCCTGGGCTTAAGCAACTCTCCTGCCCCAGCCTCCCAAGTAGCTGGGACCACAGGCACCTGCCACAACACCTGGCTATTCCTTTGTTGTAGTTGTCATCTGTTGTCTGGTAGGCCCGGACTGGGCTTGAACCTGCCACCTGGGTATATGTGGCTGGCACCCTTGCTGCTGAGCTACAGGTACCGAGTCATTTGCTCATTTATTTTCATATTCATTAATTCCTTCACAAATATTTATTGAGTCTTATCATGTACTACTCACTTGCTCTAGTTATTAAAGAAACATCGATAAATTAATTTCTCTGCTCTTGAAAGTTTTTATTCCAGCAGATAAAAGGCTATAAACAAATAAAATTAATGTATGTTAAATGGTAATGAGTGCCATAAAAGATGGCATTATTTTAGGTGAGTTGACTAGGGAATATACCATAAGTGTAGATTACTGAGTGGTTAGAGAAATAAATTATAGTACAAGTGAATTGCTTATTAAATAAAAATTAAATAGTACCATATTTTTTCCTAGATTCCATAGTAAATTTTATTTTTACTTTTTATTTTTTATTTTTAAGAAATGCATGACTCCAGATAGTAAGGGAAAAGATCTGAATATACTTGGTACCTTTGGCCTCTTTTAATTAACTGACCTTGTTGCTTTTACTTATCAGCAGGTGGTGCTATTGCTTCTGTAAAAGATAACTTTGTGATTCACATTTTCTGTCTTTGGGTGTTCAGTTGATCATTACAGTAAAAAGACTTCTCTGGTTTGTTCATGTACGCAGTTAAAATAATTGCAATGATTCATCATCTATAGTAACTGGTCTTAACTGCCATGTGTAAATTTTCATTTTCAATGACACATATACGTTAAAACAGTCTGCAATTTGCTAATTCTTAGCATATGAAAGAGAGTATTTTTTTAATTAATTATTATTATTTTTTTTTATGAGGCAGATTCTCACTGTGTTGCCCTGGGTAGAGTGCCATGGCATCATAGCTCACAGCAACCTCAAACTCTTGGTCTCAACAGATTCTCTTGCCTCAGCCTTCTGAGTAGCTGGGACTATAGCCTGCATCGCCATGCCTGGCTAATTCTTCTATTTTTAGTAGAGATGGGGTCTCACTGTTGCTCAGGCTAGTCTTGAATACTGAGCTCAAGCAATCCACCCCCCTTGGCCTCCCAGAGTGCTAGGATTACAGGAGTGAGCCACTGTGCCCAGCCATATGAGAGAAAATGTTGATCTTAAAAATTGGGCAATAGTGAGACGTATCTCCAAAAAAGTAAAAAAATTAGCCAGGCATAGTGATATAGTCCCAGCTACTGGGAAGGCTGAGTCAGGACGATCGCTTGAGCCCAGAAGGTGGAGGCTGCAGTGAGCTAGCATAACCCCACCGCACTCTGGTACTAGTCCAGGAAACAGAGCAAGACCCTGTCTCCAAAATGAAAAAAAAAAAAGAGGGTAAAAGGAAACAAATCAGCATGCTTTAAAGGAAGGTACAAAGCTTTGCATCTGTTTTCTTTTCCATTTAGACTTAATTTGCATATATACAATTTGATTAATTGAATTAATTGAACTTGGCCAAAGATTATGCTTTTGAGGATCCTTTCAATGTGGTATATTCATACAGAAGTAATAAAAAGAAGGGTAAGGTTGGCCCTGGGGAGGTACTTTTAAAGGTCCTTAAGTCATGTCTTTTTTGTTTAAATATATTTATCTCTCTGTTGAGAAATATGTGCATGCCTAAGCAATGTAAGAGAATACCAAAGAAAAAAAACACAGTCTCTTCTCTCAAAAGGATGTATCATCTTTCAATACGCCAACACTTTGTAGAAATTCACAATTTTGCTGTCTAGTATGATTGCTTATTTATTTTATTTTAATGTAGGAGTAGTATTAGCATATTTATGAGCTCTAGAGTCAAGACTGCAGTGGTGGGTGGGGTGTGGTGGCTCACACCTATAATGCTAGCACTCTAGGTGGCCAAGGTGGGCCCATCTCTTGAGCTCAGGAGTTCAATACCAGCCTAAGCAAGAGCAAAACCCCATCTCTACTAAAAATAGAAAATCTAGCCAGGCATCATGGTAAGTGCCTGTGGTTCCATCTACTTGGGAGGCTGAGGCAAGAGAATTGCTTGATCCCACAAGTTTGAGGTTGTTGTGAGCTAGGCTGAAGCCATGGCATTCTGGCCCTGGCAACAGAACAAGACTCTATCTCAAAAAAAAAAAAAAAAAGACTCCAGTGGTGAGTTTATAAAGTTGAAGGCCTCTTGTGGGCCTTTAGGTTCCTCATCTACAAAGTAAATTGGCTGGGCTGAATGATCACCTCTCCTTTCAACTCCACAATTCTATGATACCTTTTCCATGGGTATTGGACATCCTGCTTGCTTCTTTTAATAAGTATTAGTGTGTGGTTTCTTTGTTTTTAAATATAAAGTTGTTATATAGCAAGAGACAACACTGCAAGTAGCCAATATCAGGAGAATTGGTTCTGAGGATTCAGGAATATCTTCTAGGAGCCAGGGAAAAGGATATTAGCTAGGCCTAAGAACCAGGAGCAGGAGTGAGAGGAAACACAGAAAGTCTCCCTGTATGTGTTGCCTCTGCTTCTGTCTACATAGCCCATCAGACCTTTTTGTCCCCTCCTCCCACAGTTTATGTGCTAGAAATTGACCTGTATTAACATCTTCGAGTGTATATCTTGTCTATTCAAGAGACCAGTCAGACAAGAATCTTAGTCCCAATTTTAAACACCTCCCCAGAGAAGTGATCACTGGCTCAGCCTAGGTTAAGTACACATGGCTGATATAATCAGATATGTCTGGGCAGGATGGGGTAGGTTATATAAACATGGCTGCCAGGCTCTAAGGCAGTAACTATATGTATTGCTGGTGAGAGTCAGGTCTTAGTAAATGAAGGAGAAAGAGGAGAGAGGCAATCGACCTAATGTTGCCGTTTGTGTTTCAAAGCCAGTTTAGCCTAATTTACCAAAAGCTTTCAGTTTAATCCTCTGAGAGATTTTTTTACGTGAACTAATTTCTGACTTTTTAATGAAAGGCAATGCGAAAATTAGAATTACATTTTTGGATCTGTTATAGAACCAAGTTTGCTAGAAGCCACAAAGTATAAACTATAAGTGAAGGAACTGTGTGCTTCCTTAACAAGACCTTGCTGTGCAGAATTGAGAAACTAAGCAAACAATACAACATATTTCTATTGTAGAATTTACTTTTATTACTTTGAAGCTTTTAAAAATCAACACCTAACACATAGTAGATGTTCTGTGAAAGTTGCATTTTAGTGGATCATTGTGTTTACAAAAGATATTGTTTAGTTTTTAATGACATATTGGTGCAGCATTTTGACTAGTTCTTTAGTAGAATTGATCTAGTCAGTCACTTTGGTTGATGTTTTGAGAGGCAACTTTTAAAACTTCTAAATCTCTGACTTTTAATTTGTTCTTTGGGTTTTTTTATTTTAAAAGTCTAGTTTGGTTTAAATTGTGGTTGAGCTTTGGGAAGAAAAGTTTGCCAGAGGACACAGAGTCACTCATTCATTCATTCAACAATTATGTCTGTGTGCTAAGTTCTATGTGATACTCTAGCTATTCAGAGAATAATATCCTTGTCTGCTCGCAGAAGTACCTCACCCTCTATTCAGAGTACTAATATGTAAACAGATGATTAAATAACCATAATTGTTCTGGAGGAACAGAGAAGAACCAGCATAACAGTACATTTTCAGGTAAATCTGCACTTACTTTTGATGAGGCTAAATTGGTTTAACTAAATTTCTTCTCTGTGGTTTAGTAATTTTAAAATGTTATAAAACAATCTTTCTTTTAAATAGTCAGGGATCATATGATTTTTTTCTTTTATTGAGAAGCACAAATTTTAATTTGCTTTTTTATGATATTGGAACCTAAAAATCTAGATTTAAGTGTCTATGTCTAGTAGTACATAGAAGTATTCCAAGACATGCGTGTACAGTCCTCTGAGAATGGAGCTAGGTCATAGTCTAATTTTTTTATGTTAGGAAAAATGATAGTATAATTTTGATGCTTTTTCTATAGTTCACCTAAGAGAATGTTAAATGCATATTTTATTTGTATCATAAACCGATATTGGTTCTTTTTCTTTTAACAATCACTTGTTCAGTAATTTAAAATGTTCAATAGCCAAAGTAACAGTATTAGTTAGTTATTGTAGTATAAAAAAATCACCCCAAAACTTGGTTATATGAAATAGCAACAAGTTTACCTTTATACTTTTACCGTAAGTATAAAGGTCATATGCAAATTGTTATAAGTGTCTAAGAGCTCAAGGAATGTTGCTCTCATCAGTGTTTTTGTAATCTACTGGAGAATTAGCTTCATATAAACAATACAACTAGGGACATAGTAAAATAAAGACTGATGGTGAGCATTAGGTATGCAAGATCTGACAATTAAGTTCAGAAAATGATCCTAGGAAAAAAGCTACATACCTTATGCTGCGTATCACTATAGTCACCTCTGAACTATTCCCCTTGGGAAGCTATGCAATGCCAGTGCCTAGTCTACCCTTCAAAGCAACTTTGGAACTCACCTATGATGGCCATCAGAGCTGTTGTATTACCCTTATGTCCTGAATGTCATCAAAATGTCTTCTTTTCAATATTGTCTATATCTTCAGGTAAAGAAAAAAGTCACTGAAGGCCAGATCAGGTGTGTAGGGAGAGTGTTCCAATGCAGGTATTTATTTACTGGCTAAAAACTCACTCATAGACAGTGGTGTGTGAACTGGTACATTGTTGTGATGCAAGAGGCATGAGTTGCTGGTGAAAAATTCAGGTCATTTTCATCTAACTTTTCATGCAGCCTTTCAGCACTTCCACATAGTAAACTTGGTTAACCATTTGTCCAGTTGGTACAAATTCATAATGAATAATGCCTGTGATATCAAAAGAGGTTTGATATCACATTGTTTTGACTTTTGATTTAGACTGACAGGACTTTTTTCATCATGGAAAATCAGCTGACTTCCATTGTGCACTTTTGCACTTTGATGCTTTGTTTCAGGGTCATATTGGTACACCCAGTCTTCCTCAGCAGTGATAACAGCTCAGAACGTTGTCTTGCATCTCCAAAAAACAAGTTGACTATAGGCTGTAAGGTTGGATGAATAGAAAGGTAGAGATTATTTATATAAGTTCAGTCAAATAAATTAATCATTCTTCTAGCAAATATATATGTTATATCTGTAAAGTGAAAGAAAATGCATTGTGTTTTTTTCCTTACTCTTATTTATATACCCAAGAATCTCTTTTGTTGATGCTTATTGATATCTCTAGATAATTTTCTCAAATAGGTTCTAGGAGAGGTTAAAAAAATAAAAAAAATCTATTTGCCTATACTTTCATGATTTAGAATGTATAAGAGATATTTTAGTTACACTGTGTGTTTAGTTTCAATTTTTAGTGATATTCTTGAAATATTATAATCAGAAATCTTTAGATATAAGAGATATAGAGACTGAATAGAGTTAAAAGTAAGATAGAGGTCTTTGTTTTTTGCTACAGAATCTTTGTGTTTACCTGTGCAGTATTATTTCTTAAAAGTAATACTGTAAACTAAAATGATGTAAGGTTTTTGAGAGATTTACACTGTTATATCATGTTATTCTATCTACCTTGCACTTTAAGAGTTATGTGTATATCTTCTGTTCAGTACACTATAATTTATTAATAATTCCAAAACAGAGATACATTCTTTTAAAAATTATCTTAATATTTTATATACCCAATTTTTAATTTCTTTAACTTTTTTATCAATAAATCAATTTTTCTTTTTTTATTCTTCCCCAGTGGTCATATACTTTAGAAAAACCCAACACTGGCAGCATATTTAATATTGCATGGTCAGTTGATGGCACTCAGATCGCAGGAGCCTGTGGAAATGGACATGTTGTTTTTGCACACGTGGTGGAGCAACATTGGGAATGGAAAAATTTTCAAGTTACACTAACGAAAAGAAGGACTATGCAGGTATGATTATATTCCAAGTTTGTTTAAATCTGCTGCTTCTCACATTAGTTCATTATACAGAGCATGGAGTTATCTTTATTAATTATATTTATTCAAGTTTATAAAAATTCATCCATGTTAGAAATATTTTAACTATACCATTAGTCACTTTTTCATAATATAAGACAAGAACTTTTCACTGGAATGTAGCCTGAATACCCAAAGATACTTCAGGTGTGGGTTTAGGACAGGGTAAGGGAAATTTGAGGCACTTTGAAAATAAATGGATTCATTTAAGAAAGGACAGAATAAGCTAAGACATATGGGAGCACATTAGATTTAAGTCATGGAGCTGACTTCATGGTCAACCAGGCAGGCTGACCTGCTAGTTACTGACAAGTTTCACTTGTTTTACTTATTTATAATGGAGTGAATTTCTTTAAATTAAAAAAAAAATTTTTTAAGAATTACCTAAGGCAAGTTAAAATGGAAAAATGGTAGGAAGTTCTTATTGGGAGTTAGGAAGTATAGGTTCATGGCTGTAACAAAAGATAGATTTAACAAGAAAAAAACATACAAATTGAATTTAATGTAAGTTTTATGTGACATAGGAGCCTTCATAAGGAAATGACGACCCCAAGGAAGAGTTAAACCTGTGTGCTCGTATAATAGGTTTGATGAGGAGTGGACAATTGTGGAGAAATGTGATAGGGCAAAAAAATTGTGATCTAATGATAACAGGCCGGGAGAAATTTAGCAAGACCTGTTTAGACTCTTTTCTGTGTCACCGTGTCTTCAGAGATGAGCATGTTCTTTTCCCCCAGGTATGGGGAGGGCACCTCTTCTAGGAGGGTTTTATTACTTACTTAAGAGAAAAAAATTAAAAAAAATTCTTCCTAGGTTTTACGACCTGCAGTAGGGGAGAAGGGCAGCAGGAGGCCAGAGTGACCTTCCTGCTTCTGTTTTCTTAAATCCCGTTAGCTTAAAATATTCAACATGCCATGCTGCCATATTTTAGGATAGTGTGTCCTCAACCCCATCAGAGGAAAAACAGGTAGTTTTGAAGTGAAATACTTTCTAGATTAATATGAGAAGGTTGGGATGTGGCAATGGGAGATGAAGGAAATGTTTTACAGATCAGAGAACATCAATGAGAGGGGTGTACTAACTTGTAGCTTCTTAAAGGGTACAGGTACCCTCGCCTCTAGCCTGGCACCTTGCATAGATTATATGTTCAACAGATACATTACCAATTAGAAGAGGATGCTAAAGACAATGTGCTAATGCAAATCCTCTCCCAAAGAAAGGGAGACTCCACCTTTCTTTCTCCTCTTTTGTCTGTATCAGTTGCCTCTATCTTCAGTATTCATAATGCACATTTTTTTAATTACTGTAAAAATTTGGAAGCATGTGTCAGGTGATTTCTTGGAAGGTTTATTCAAATATTCTGTTAGTGCAAGTATCCAGATTTTTTTAATTTGGACAATGACACCAGATTCATAATATTAGGTACATTATACTTTTTCTTTATTCTGTTTACTTATTTTACATTAAAATTTTTTTTTATTTGGAGAATTTATAACATATACAAAGTAGCACAATGATTCATCCTCCAGCCCCAATAACTGTCAATTTTTGATCAAGCCTGCCCATATCTACTTTCCCTCTGCATTGATTATGTTGAAGGAAATTCAGACATCATCTTTTGTCAGTAAAAATTTTAGTATATACAGCTAAAAGATAGGACTCTTTGTTACAATAAAACTATCTTATTATGTTATGTAAAACGATGATATATATTATCTTACATATAGTATACTATAAATACTATTATCATACCTAAAGAATAATGACAATTCTTTAACGTTATCAAACATCCAATAAATGTTCAAATTTCCAGTTGTCTCCTACATATCACAATTTTTTAAAGTTTGGTTTTTTGAAACAGGATTTAAAATGGTTTACATAGTTGCAATTGGTTGATGGTTTACATAGTTGCAATTGTTTTAGTCTGTAAATTTCCTACCATCTCTATATTTTCCCCTTGTAGTTTATTTGTTGAAGAAACCAAATTATTTGTCCAGTAGAGTTTCTCACAGTCTGGACTCTGCTGATTATACTCCCGTGGTGCGGTCTGACATGCTCCTGTCTTCTGTACTTCCTGAAAATCAACGGTTGGATCTAGATGATGGCATAAATATACATTTCGCCTAATAAGCCTAAGAAGTAAAACATTACTGACATTGTGTGCATAATAAAGAATACATTGAAGTTCCTTCTAACCAGTTGATTTGGGGCACGATCATTATTATATAGTGCATGGCAGCCAGCTAATATAGTATTGCTAAAGTGCTAGCCTTAAGTACAAAAATGCCCCAAGATGAGAACGTACCTAAGAAGAATTTTTGTTTCATAACAAAATGGAATAATCCTAGCAATTATCTCATCTTGGGGCATTTTTGTACTTAAGGCTAGCACTTATTTTAGCAATACTATATTAGCTGGCTGCCATGCACTATATAATAATGATCGTGCCCTAAATCAATAGGTTAGAAGGAACTTCAATGCATTTTTATGTGACATAAAATGAACCAAATTATCCCTGTACTTATCTAATCTAAATTATCTCTGTACTTAAAACAATGTTTGTAAATAATGTTTGAAAGCTATAGAACTAGAAAACAATTTTTTTTTTTGAAGAGATTTTGCTCTCTCAGTGATTATAAACATTTACCTGAGTTTTCGTTTTTGTTTTGAATTTTTGGTAAGTTGGGCCTATTCGGTGTTTTTTCTTACGATGATTTTACTCATTCAGTGGATATTTATTGAGTGATCCTTACTTGGCAGACATTGGGCTAAGTGATGGGGAATATGAAAGAGGGAGTAAGGCAGATTTGGTCTCTGTTCTCATGGCCTTCTTATGAGGCAAGGGAGTAAAGCAGAGCTAGACTCTGTCCTAGTAACTCTACAGGCATTAGCCAGGGAGTCTGTGTCAAGTATGAAAGCTACTAATTGCTACCCCGACTGCAGCAGGTGTCTCTGTTATCTATATGCCCTTCGGAGGGTACATGCTGGACCTATGTAGTAACCTTGTAACTTCCCTAACTTTCTGTCATTTTTGAGGACAGGTCCCTGTACCAAGGGCACGGACCAATCTGACTTTTCCCTGAATCATAGGACTTTCATGTGCACCCAAGCCCTAAAATGTATAAAAGGAAGGCCAGAGATTGAGTCAGTGGGCTCAGTTTTTGGGACACCAGTCTGCCTAGTCTCCCAGCTGGTGAATAAAGCCGCTTCCTCTTCCAACTGGTGCCCAGGGTCTTTTGTCTGCGTTGGCTCTTGCTACTCTTAGTTTAGTACCTTCAAAATATTATTTTTTTTCATAAATTCAACTGAAATGGATTTAAAGTGAAAAATGAAGGCTAAGAAGAAACTTAACTGACTCATGTGAAGTCAGGAGATAGATTGACAGGCACCATCATTGTTTTAGAGCTCAAATAATGTCAACAGGACTTAATCACTTCCTCTTCCTGGATCCTTCTTTTCTTTGTCTCGATTCTCCTTTTCTTTATAATTAACTTTGTCTTCAGAAAGGCTCTCTCCATTTTGTAGCCTTGTTAGCTGACATTCTGTCAACTTTAAGTTCTGTAGATAGAGCAGGTTTTCGCCCTGTTGTTCTAGCAGAAGTCTCAGGCTTGGGTCTAGTGCATTTAGTCGGGGAAGAGGGAAGGTAAGATGAGACAAGCCCAGATGAACTGCTTAGTCACTGAGAGTAATGGGAGGAATGGTTTCCCCATGCAAGATCAGTGCATGTTTACCAGAAAAGATACTATTTGATTTTGGACAGACAAAAAATGACAGATATGCACTATAGTTTTTCCTTTGGCTGTTTAGCAGCTAAAGTAACAGTATCAGTTAGTTACTGCTGCATAAAAAATCACCCCTAAACTTGGTGGTTTGAAATAGCAACATTTATCATCTCTTAGTTTCTGTGGGTCAGGAATGCAGGCAAAGCTTAGCTGAGTCCCCTGTTTCTCAGTCTCCCAAGGCTGCAATCCAGTTTTTAGTTTCATCTAAAGGCTCGACTGGGGGAGGATTTGCTTTCAGTCTGACATGGTTGTTGGCAGGATTCAGTTTACCAGGCCTTTTGGACTGGGGGCCTCAGTTTCTTATTGACTGGAGGTTGCCTTTAATTCCTTGTATGTGGCCTCTTTGTAGGGCAGCTCACAATTTGGTGGCTCGGTTTGTTAGAGCAAGAAAGTGGGAAGAAAGTGGGTTTGTAAGAGCAAGAGAGAGTGCAGGGAAGACTTAAGTCACTATTTTTTATAACCTGAGCTCCAATGTGACATCTCATCACTTCTGCCATGTTCTACTCACTAGAAGTAAGTTACTAGGTCCAGTCCACAATCAAGTGGAGAGATGTACACAAGAATCTGAATACTAGCAGGTGGAGATCATTGGGAACTGCCTTCTCAGCTACCTACTACACAGAACACACCCTTATCGTATATGTACAATTCAGAAGTGCACTACTTAACTCGTGTAGCTGTCTGTATGCCATTGAAAACAGACCCATCCCCTCCCTAAAAGAAGAGAACCTTGATTTGTGCGGTTATTACATCTAGCTCCAAGTCTGTAGCCTGGAAAACTATGAACAAATGCAAGTTTTAATTCTTCTCCTCTCCTCTCTTCTTCCCCATATTCTGAATTTACAATGATGAAGGGAGAACAGGGTGGCTGCAGTGAAAATAGTTTGGAAAATGGGAAAAGGGAAAACAACACACAGTCGTCACCAGTTCCCTAGCTAAAATCCAGCTGGCCAGGAATAGCCTGAGAACTGTCTTTCTTAGCAGTAGAGTTAATTGCTTGGTCCATTTGGCAGCTCTAGTTTGCTTTTCTGGGAAGACTTCCCTAGGCATTTGGGAGGATTCCCTTTCTGAGAGCTGTGCTTTTTAGCAGCCCATTTTCTTTTGTTGTGAGGTGGGGTCAGTAGGGACTGAACAAATTATGTTCTTTTGTTTGCCTGGTTTAGAGTTTTACAATTCCTTAGACCCTGAATTGGCTTTTGGTTGATTTGTGTTTCATTAACCCAGAAACCAGTGACCATGTTGAGTCATGACTGTTAAATCTATACTTTGGCAGTTGGTGTTGCTGTTGCCCTCCAGTTCCCCTGGACCTCAGGTTTTATGGGACACAATAGTCTGGAGTGACTTAATCTGTCTCATCCTATAGGATACAGCCCAGAGGATAACTCTTTCCAAAAGATACAGTTGATGTCTTTGTTAGAAGGAAGCGCCTAGATGGGGGCAGGTGGAGGGGTGAGGCGTTTCTGGGGTCTCAAGCTTACCTGTTCTTTCCTGCCGCTTTCTCTTTAGCATGGTCTACAGATGTGGCTTTTAAAGTTCAAGAATTTCTGATTCTTAGTCACTTTATGTCTTGTAGATCAGCACTAATAATTGTGAGGATGAAATGTGCTAGTGTATAGAAAGCAAATAAATATAGTTACTGTTATAATTATGCGATTGTAGATATGTACGGAATTAAAAGAGTGATTTGGAAATGTGCAAACAATTTTTATATTTATGTCAAACTGAGGAGTCTAAATATTGTGCTCAGGTAGAAGTGTTGGGTTATACAAGTATCAGATTAATCCTGGAGCTGCCCTGAATTGAAGAGAGTAAGGGTACTTTTAAATGTTTTGTTTTTGACAGATAAAAACACTTCAAGAGTTTATTTACATTGAGGTTCCTAATTCAAATTTAAGGTTGTAGAATTTTACTGGATTATTTTACATGCAACTTTTCCCTGACAAGAAAATTTTGGTTTCTAGGGTATTATATTCTAAAATATAGTTTAAAAATAACAATATTAATATTATTCTAATCATATGTTACTGAATGCTGTTTATGATTTCTTGATTTTTTTGAAATAAGCAAATTTATATACTTTATATCCTTCCCTTTCTTGATAAAAGGTGTCCTGTACACCCTGCTCTGTATCTTGCAGTTTTTTACTTTGTAGTATATCCTGGGAAATCATCCTATAGATGATTATAGATCATCTATAGATGATCATCTATAGATCATCCTCATTCATTTTACAGTTGTATAATATTCCCCTATGTGAATGTACCATCATTTAGTCAACCTATCCACTGTTAAAAGACATTTGGGTATTTCCAGTTTTTTGCTGTTACCAATAGTGTTGCAGTGAATAGCCTATTCAAATGTTATTTCATAGTTTTGCTCGTTTATCTTTGGGATAGAATTTTAGAAATGAGAATGCTGGTCAAAGAGTATGCAGGCATGTATGGAATTTTGCTGTCTCTTGTCATGGTAATAATATTTTGGTGGGAATGGGAGTTGGGGAAATGATCGTAAAAATATGATGTACCCGTTTTAGGCTGTTTGGACTGCTATAACAAAATACCATACTTTCCATAGTTTATGACAACAAAAATTTATTTCTCACAATATGGGAGGCTGGGAAGTCTCAGACCAGGGTGCCGGCAGATTTGGTGTCTGGTGAGGGCCCACCCTCTAGTTCATATATAGTATCCTTCCTTGATGGAAAGGGCAAGACAACTCTCTGGGGCCTCTTTTATCAGGGCAGAGCCCTCATGACCTAATTACCTCCCAAACCCCCATCTACTAATATCATTACTTTGGTGATTAAGTTTCAGCATATGAATTTTGAGGAAACAAACATTAAGACCATGGCAATGCCTGGTAAGTATAAATACTTTGAAGAATGGGACATGATCAAGCTAAAAAGCTTCTGCACAGCTAAGGGTGTAACAACTAAAGCAAACAGACAGCCTTCAAAATGGGAGAAGATAATCGCATGCTGTGAATCTGACAAAGGTCTAATAACTAAATCTACAGAGAATTTAAATTAATCAACAAGAAAAGAACAAACAACCCCATTTATAAGTGGGCAAGAGACATGAATAGAAACTTCTTTGAAGAAGACAGATGAATGGTCAACAAACACATGAAAAAAATGTTCATTGTCCCTAAATCGTCAGAGAAATGGAAATCAAAACCACTCTGAGATATCACCTAACCCCAGTGAGAACAGCCCACATCACAAGATTCCAAAGATGCAGATGCTGGCATCAATGTGGAGAGAAGGGAACACTTTTACACTGCTGGTGGGATTTCAAGCTAATACAACCTCTATGGAAAAACGTATGGAGAATTATCAAAGAACTAAAGTAGACCTTCCATTTGATTCCACAATCCCATTCTAGGTATCTACTCAGAAGAAAAAAAAATCATTTACCACAGGACATTTGCACTAGAATGTTTATTGCAGCTCAATTAACAATTGCCAAGATGTGAAATCAACCCAAGTGCCCATTAACTCTTGAATAATGGTTTAATCAACTGTGATATATGTATACCATGGAGTACTGTTCAGCCATAAAAAAGGATGGAGGTTTTAGGTCTTTTATATTTACCTGGATGGAGTTGAAACACATTATTCTTAGTAAAGTATCACTAGAATGGAAAAGCAAGTATCCAATGTATTCAATACTAAAATGAAACCAGTAGATAACAACACACCCACATGAAAGGAAAATACAAGTCTATTGTAGTGAAGGGAAGGGGGGGAAGGAAGGGAAATGGGAGGCAGGAGTGGGATCGGCAAGTTCTCAACTAGTATGCACAAAGTAAGGGTGTACAGTACACCCCCTAGGTGTACTGTAGGGCTGAACTACAACTTAAACTTTACTTTAGAAACAAAAATACGTAACCTAAACCCTCATATAATCCGAAATATTGTTTAAAAGGAGTTTGACTTTTTCTTCCTGTCTTTCTTTCTATAACCTTTATTGTTCACTAATGCTGTAATGCTCTATCACATTATCTTTAGAAAAATGATACTTTAAGGAGCATTTAAAGAAATACTAGATGGGGCTCAGTGCCCGTAGTACAGTGGTTATGGCGCCAGCCACATACACCAAGGCTGGCAGGTTCAAATCCAGCCCAGGCCAGCTAAACAACAATGACAACTACAATAAAAAACAGCCGGGTGTTGTGGCAGGCGACTGTAATCCAAGCTACTTGGGAGGCTGAGCAAGAAAATCACTTAAGCCCAAGAGTTGGAGATTGCTGTGAGCTGTGACGCCACGACACTCTACCGAGGGTGACAAAGTGAGACTCTGGCTAATAAAAAAAAAAAAGAAAGAAAGTTTCTTTCTTTCTTTCTAGCTGGTACGTGGGGTGTGGTGGCTCACGCCTGTAATCTTAGCACTCTGGGAGGCTGAAGTGGGTGGACTGCCTGAGCGCAGGAGTTGGAGACCAGCATGAGCAAGAGGGAGACCTCATCTCTTTAAAAATGGCAGGTGCCTGCAGTCCCAGCTACTTGAGAGGCTGAGGCAAGAGGATCAGTTGAGCTGAAGGAGCTTGAAGTTGCCGTGAGCTGTGATGAAGCCACAGCACTCTACCCAGGGCAACAGAGTGAGACTGTCCAAAAAAAAGAAAGAAAGAAAGAAATGTTAGCTGGTAGGATGTAATTACATTTTTGTTTTCAGTTTTTCACCTCTTACTACATAGTCTTACCCGTTCTGCTATTAACCAGAGATTAAGTAAATTGAACTTAGCCAATATTTTTCTTAAGGTTTTGTACTTTATTCATCAACTTCAAGGTTTTTGGCCCATACTACCAAATGTTAAAACCCTTACAAACAATTTTTTGACTATGATAGGCACATCTCCCTTGGTCAGGGCTTAGCTTTCTTCCACGTTACCTCTGTGCTTTTGTCTATGGAAATACCTTTTCCCTGTGTGCAGCTTGGCTTTTTCACTATGCAATTTGTTTGTTTGCCAGTATCTCCTACTCCACTTTTGATTTTCAAAGCAATTATGTGGGGTTCTTTTTTGGAACTTAAATTTTAAAGTATACTGTTACTGTTTTGGGCAGACGCCAAATTCTGTACACCGCCTTTCTGTGATTATATCTCAGTGTTAGAATGTTTTTCCTACTCACTCCATTGGTGTATCAGTTTCTCTTGCAGGTTAGAAATCTCTGTAGGTCTTTTTCTACTTATTTCTATGAGATTTTCTGTGCCTTATTGATTGATTTTTACACCCAAGTGTACCATCTTATGCTTAGTTCTTACTGAATTCTTCTTTTTTATACTCTGATCAGGTAAGCAGTAATGCATGGTACCTTTTGTTTCAAAATCTTGCTAACTTATCTACTTAGAATTCTGATATGTTTTAATGTTGTTTAATCTTCCTTGTTTAGGTTCGTAATGTCCTTAATGATGCAGTGGATTTGCTGGAATTCCGGGATAGAGTCATCAAAGCATCTTTGAACTACGCGCACTTGGTTGTTTCAACGTCTCTTCAGTGTTACGTGTTCTCGTAAGCACCTTTCATTTTTTAAAACTCCAGAGTTTTGTCAGTGATGGGCAATTTATTTTTGAGATTTCACATCAACACTGTTTGTTTTAAATGTAACTTTTGCAAAACCCAAGCTATCCTGAACTTACCTCAAAACCAAATGTAAAAGTGAACAAGGAGCAGCAAAAACAGATCTAAAAAGTCTGTGCATTAGAGGCTAATAACACTTGGTAAGAGGAAATACATTCTCTGAGGTAGTGTTTACTCTTGCTTTACTCACAGTTCTCAGCAGTTTAGTGTAATTTGATTTAAAACCCAGAGCTTAGGAATAGCTGATAGATGGCAGGAAAAGGAACCACCTATCCACTGTGCGGAGGTTTAAGTTGTTAATATCATGTGGCTGGGAGGTGCTGAAACTATTTCTAATCCAGACCTGTCTTGCAGAAAGGTCTGCAAGACCTTTTCACTATGCCATGCTGCTACTATTTTTCAGATGAGAAATATTAGATGACCCACCCAAAGTCCCAGAGCTAATAAACAGCAGAACTGGAATTTATACTTAGGATGCCTCAATTAACATATCACAGACGTTTATTGAATGTCTACTGTGGGCTAGTTGCTGGAGGCACAAAGTCTCTGCCTTTTAGTCAGGAGTACACACATGTAAATAAATCCTTTCAGAACAGTGCACCAAGTACTATAATGGAAGAGCATATTCAATTACCATGGAACTAACGAACTGTTTTTTTAAATGCGTGCCTATCTACTTATCGAAAAGTATTTGGCATTTTAGATGTTAATAAATAACTATTTATCTTTTAGTACAAAGAACTGGAATACACCACTTATATTTGACCTCAAAGAAGGAACTGTTAGTTTAATTCTGCAGGCAGAAAGGTAATTTATTATATTTATCTATTATATTTGGGGTTAAAATATCTCAAATAGCAATAAGCACTTTTTAAACTAGCATCCCATTTACAGAATGTTACACTTGTCATTTGAAATCAGTCTGTTTCTTTTAATGTGTTTTAGAAGACAGTAAGCTCTTTAGATGAGTGGTACTGAAACTTTTAGTCTCAGAATTTTTTTACATTCTTAAACAATTATTGAGGGCTATATGTGCGTTATATATGTAAGTACTCTGTTAGAAATGAAAACTGAGAAATGTAAGTTATTAATTTATTTAAATGATAATAATAAACTCATTACAAATAAATGCCAGCGTAATGACATAAGAGAATGAGAGTGACACGTGGTAACTCCTGTGAAATTTAGTTTTGACCTCACGGTCCCCCTATTTTCTATTTTGTTCTGTTTCTGTTTTTGTTTTTAAATATTGGTTGAAAGTCATTGGTTTCATCAGCCACTACTAGACTGTGACCTGAAGTTTGAAAAACAGTATTCTCTATGAAGACCTTCAGTGGATACAGGACTAAGAAACTCCAGGCAATTAACTGGAGTAAATTGGGGATAGCTGTTATGCAAGAACTACCAATTAGTTTCTCAAGTACAGTGAATCAGAGGACAGGCAAAGAAAGCTACAACCCAATAAAACCTGGAATAAAGTTTGAAAATATAATCGACAGTAACCTAAAATAGCTGCCCATAAAACATGTGCACTAAAACCAAATGTTTTAATCTTCATCCTTTTACTCATCAGTGAGGCAGTTCTTAATAGTGTTTGTTATCAGGTTTTCTAGCCCACAGCTTTTTATAAATAGCAAACCAGAAGAGGAATGGTGCTGTTGGGCTGCTAGAGGCTGGCACAATGACAGAAAGAAAAGTGACTGCCTGGCAAGGGAGCAGGAGAAAACTAAAAGCACAGAACTGTGTAGCTAAGTAGTGTGATGATTCTGAGCACCAACAGGTACTCGTGAGCATCAAAGCTATCAGTGAAACAGGTACTGAAGAGTGTGATTATCATTTTAACGACCTTGAATAATCAAGAAAATGTTATGTCTAATTTTAAATCATCTATCCAATGAAATTGAAAAGTATGATTTATCTAGTCATATCATAGATTTTTAAAACGAAGGTCATTTTTGCCATTTTAAAGGTAAAATGTCAGCTATCTAAAAGACCATATTTCTGAAATTCCTTTTACTCTGACACTTCCAAATAAATTTTGTTTATTTATGCATTATAGTAGTAATGTATGCAACTCTGTAAGTTGACCACTCAAGGGTCCATAACAAGCTGGTCACTATATGGAGGTGGTCAAATAAGGAAGTAGGCCTTAGCATGTGTGGTGCATGTCTGGTCTATGAAAATTAGGTCAACTTAAGGAGGTGGTGGATGTAGGAGGTGGTCAACTATCGAGGGTCTACTGTATTTATGATCTTATCTTTTGAATATACTCTTGATAAAGACACATGTTAATGGCATAAGTAAGTAAGTAATTAAGAATATTTTAGTTACTGCCTATCACTGGTCATATTTATACAATTAGAGATATTTGCCTTTGAAACACGGTGTTTACTCACAAGTAGGTTAAAAGCTACACTATCTTGTTTGGAAGACAAAATTCTTTTAGTATTGAGACAGAGAAAGAGTATAAACTAATAATGTATTGTTTGGTCAAAATTAGCAAATAGTGCTTTCATAAACTAATGTGTATGGCCATACACTAATATGTAAGAGCCAGACCCTTCAATTAAATAAGACACTTACCAATCCTCAAGTATTAATTTAATTAAACTGTATATTTGGTATTCATTGGACACATATTTTTCATTGGTTTTGGTGTTCATTTATTTACTTTTGTTTCCTTAGAAAAAAGAACATTAGCAATTCCTGAATTAGGAACTAGTTCTGAAGCAAGAATATTAAGACTTTAAGGTTTTTAAGAAGTAATAATTTTTTCAGCATTCTGTAAACAGGCACAACAATATAGTCGTAGTATACAGTTGTATTGTATAAATCAATACAACCTTTCAAAGGGCAGTTTAACAATAACTATTAACATTTTTAAAGAATATTCCCTTGAGCCAGTAATTATGCTTCTAGAAGATGTAATAAGGAAATAAGTAGACATACAGAGATGTATATGTACTGTAGACATTCTTTAAAACAGTGAATGATTTGAAATAAAAATAAACGTCCATCAGGAATGAGTTAGTTAAATAAAGTTATGGTATGTCCATAATTTATTTGCTATGGTTGTCTCTATAGAGGTAGGTAAGACTTTTGTTTTCTCTGTATTGTTTGAATTATTTTGTACAATATTCATAAATTTTCAAAGTAAAAAATCACAGCCATAAAGTATTTATGTTTTAAATAATAAAAAATTAATTACAGAGTCCTATGCCTTAAATATAGCTATCAGCATAGCCAAGGAACTTATCCTGCTGCAAAAAATGTTAAGAGTTTTTACGTATGAATACATACTGATTGTCACCATATGACTTCAAAGTCAGAAGTATCTTGTTTTAATAAATGGTTACCCTGATGTTTTAATTTTGCAGTCATTTTCACTGCTTCAGATTAACCTGTATTTACTCTTTAATTGTCATTAGTAGAATTTTTAAGTTACGAAATACATGTTAATACTATTTCATGAAACAAATAACACCTGCATTAAAATCACTGAATTGTAAATTTGAGATTTTTCTTATTGCCTTTGTATAGAGACTCTTCTTTAGGAAAGGAAAAGGATTGTGGGTATACTGTAAAAGATGTCAGGATTTTAGTAAGTAGGGTAGTGATTATGGACATTTTCATTCTTCCCCTACCTTCATCAAAAAAAATAAAAAATAAATAGTACACTCCTATTTGAGAATATATTTTTTTTTATATTTTAGACATTTTCTTCTTGTAGATGGTGGCGGTATCTATTTATATTCTTATGAAGGGCGCTTTATTTCTTCTCCAAAATTTCCTGGAATGAGAACAGATATTCTGAATGCACAGACTGTATCTCTGAGTAACGATACCATAGCAATAAAAAACAAAGCTGATGAAAAAAGTAAGTACATTTTTATAATTTTTCATGTGACATTTCCACGAAATTTGTTAACATTATAAAATTTTCATAAATTAACTTTCAATTTATTGTTTATTTATGTTAACTTTTTATGAAAGAATTATGAGCTTCCTAACTTATTTTAAACATGAATTAATTACAGAATTAAAGTCATACTATATATCCAATTAATAGAACAAACAGAAATTTTCACAAAACCAAAAATCAGTGGTAAAGGAATAATATATATCTTTATATATTCAGTAGCTACTGTTTCAAGATTGTCCTAAAAATGTATATTAATTTTTAAGCTTTTGATCTTTTTAAATATCTCTTTGTCTTCATTTGGTTACATACTAAATATCGTACTTCATTGTACTAGTTATTTTGTTTATAAATATATATAATAAATTTAAAATTAATATTTTAAGTTAATGAAGTAAAAAAAGGCATGAATAACTTAAATTTTGTGGTCTTTTTTTTAAAATTTTCTCTATACATATACATGTGTTTATTTGGTTTCCTCTTTTTGCCTTCACAAAATTAAAAAGGCTTAAAATTTAATAACAATAACAATGTTTAAGATAAGGACCAGAAACAAAAACCTCGTAAAGAAAGAATGAAGATAAATACATTCGGAAAAGAAATCAGATGATTGCTACAACGAAGTATTGAGTAATAATAATAATAATAATAATGCCAAACAAAGGTAACATTCACATGGTCAGATAAAAGTATGTCTAGTGTAGAATGCTTTGACTCTGAGGTTCAGTATGGAGTCATCAGTTAACTTCTTCTTTTTTATTTTTTCCAAAGTCTCAAAAAATAAACAACTAATATTTATAGATAAAAATAGGAGATAATTAAAAAAAAACAACAACAACAGATCATGCCAAATCTTATAGACATTAGAAAAAGAAGAAATACTTCAGAATCATTCTACTTCATCTGGATATACCTGATATTAAAATTAGAAAAAATATATTATTATAAAGGGAAATTACAAACATATTTCACTTATACATGAGGATGCAATATCCTAAACAACATATTAACAAGTTGAATTAAAAATGATTGTTCAAATAATGTACTTTGGTCAAAATTAAATCCAATTATGCTAGAATTAGTCACTATTTTCTTTTCTTTCTTTTTTTATTTTTTTCCTTTCCCTCACCCCCTCCCTCCTGAAATAACTTAAATAACTTAAATTTTGCCTTGGACAATCTAGGCTACATTAATATTTATAAATGGAATTTATAAGGTATTTTGGAATTCCATAGCTCAATGAAATAATTTTATTCAGGCATTGCAGATTCATTTATCCAGCAAATATTATTGAGTAAGCCCTCAATAATATGTGCTGTATGCCAAGCACTTTTCTAGAAATTGAGGATACAATGGTGAGCAAGATAGACAATCCAGTTAATAAAAACAAATAATCAAACAAATACGTAGTGAATTGTCAGGTGGGGATGCGTGCTGTGAAGAAAACTGATGCAGGATGAGGGAACAGAGTTGTAAAGATGCAGGACCGGGGTGACTTTTAGAAGCAGGTGGAGAGATTGCGAGGTGGGAACGACTGCCGTGTTTGAAGAAGGCCGGGTGACGAGGACAGTATGAGCGAGGTAGAGAGAGGTGGGTGAGAAGCACCGAGAGAGAGGCAGGCCCAGACCAGGTAAAGACTTGGCTGTGTAAGGGCGTGGGTGCGTGGGGAAGAGCGGCAGCAAGCATATTACCCTGCATTTTCATCCTGGGTGAATGAGATGGAAAACAGGGAAAAGGGGAATCTGGAGAGGATCTGCAAATCAAGAGTTTGGTTTCTGTCATGGTGTGTTTAAATCTTCTTAGACATCCACGCAGGGATGAGAGTAAACCCGGAGAGACAAGCCCAGGGCTCAGAAGGGCATGGGACTAGAAATGTACATTTGGGGGGGCATTGGCACACTGCTAGTGCTTACAGCTATGGCGCTGAGTGAGCTCACTCGGGAAATGAGTGTAGACAGAAATAGGGACCAAAGACTGAGCACATGAGCATTTAGAGATGGGTGAGAGAAGAGAAGCCAGTGGGGTAAGAGGACAACCAAAAGCTTGCGTGATCCCTGAGGCTTAGTGAGAGATATTAAATACGCATGATGAAACAGTGTACATTGCTGTTACCAAAAAATCTGACCTGACTGTTAATTGTGTTAGTTCACACCATGGAAGACCTAATTCAGGAGCTAGAAAACTCAGAATCTTAGTTTTCAGTACTTTGAAATAGTACCAGCTCTCAATCTGGTAGGAAGGATCACCCTCATATAGAGCTGTTCTGTGTCTGCGTGCCTTAGGTCTTCTCTTCTAGAGAACATTTGTTAATGTTTTATTTTATTTTTTTATTTTTTTTTATTTTTGGTAATGTTTTATTTTTAAGACTTCCTTCCTTTACAAAGGGAAAGAGAATGGCTTGGCACCCATATCTTAGTGAGTAGGGCGCTAGCCACATACACCGAGGCTGGCAGATTCAAGGCTGGCCTGGACCTGCTGGACAACAATGATGGCTGCAACCAAACGTAGCCGGGCGTTGTGGCGGGCGCCTGTAGTCCCAGCCTCTCAGGAGGCTGAGGCAAGAGAATCGCTTAAGTCCAAGAGTTGGAGGTTGCTGTGAGCTATGACACTACAGCACTCTACCGAGGGTGACAAAGTGAGACTATCTCAAAACAAACAAACAAAAAAGGGGTGGGGGTGGGGAGAGAAGGAAATAAAATAGTATCCAGATAGCAGACAGAATTAAGATGACTGTGTAATTGCTAATAGTAATAATTTGGAATTCAGATTTTTTCTTCAATAAATTTAAGATTGAAATTCCTAGTGATCAGTGTGAGTTGTCTATACTTTTCTTAGTATCTTTATTTTATTTTATTATTTTATTCATTTTGAGACAAGGTCTCTCTCTATTGCTTTGGCTAGAGCACAGTGGTGTCATCTTAGCTCACTGCAACCTCAGATTCCTGGCCTCAAGAAGTCCTCCTGCCTTGGCTTTCTAAAGTACAATACACATATTTTGGATAGATGCTTTAATAAAGTATAGTCATGTGCCACATAACATTTCAGTAAGCAACTGACTGTATGTATGATAATGCTCCCATAAAATTATAATGGTGCTGAAAATTTCCCATGACTTAGTGACATAGCAGCAGGCAGTCGTGATGTCACAGTGCCATGCATTGCCTTTTCTCCGTTGAGGTAGGTTTAGATACACAAAGATGCTGTATTACAGTTGTCTGTAGTATACCTGTGTGACATGCTGAATGGGGTTATAGCCCAGGAACAACAGGCTGTACCGTATAGCCTACATGTATAGTAAGCCGTACTGTCTCTAGGTCTGTGTAAGGGTGCTCTACGATCACACAAGAACAGATCACCTAGTGACACATTTCTCAGAACATATCCCCATCATTAAGCAAGGCATGACTATATGTGTGTTTCCAACTGAATATACCTTATTCTGAATGTTTCTATAGTGAATTCATATCTGGGACATATGTCATTATGCTTCATCTTTTGATAATTTATAGAATTTTAGAGCTAAAAAGAATTACGAACATTTCCACAAATATGGGTTTATGTGCCAATAAATGATCTCTTTTGTTGTTAAACAAGATAATTATGTAATTGTTTTGTTGTAAGCAGAAAATCAAAAAGACTGCAAATTACAGTAGAACTTAAAATGAGAGGGAAAACATTTTCCTAGATTCCTTTAAGAAAAAAGATTAGTATTCATTGATGGCTAAATAAAGGTATATGCTAACCATTTTGAACATCATTGAAGTGCCTGCTATCTTTAACTTATAGAAGGGGGCCATCTTCTTGTGACTCCAGTGGTTCCTTCCTAATTCGGGAGCCACTTTATATTCAGGATTCTTGTGCCAATCTTAGAAATCTGTCTCATCATAGGGGCTCAGTAAATAGATGTTGGATGGGTGTGAATACCCCTGGAGGTGAGTGCTTAGGCCCTAGAGCTACTGCTTTTTCTTCATCTTCTCCCATCCACCTTTGCAGACGTGAGGTGCTGTTAGTGTAGGTGACTACTTGAAAGGAATGTCTGGGTGTGTAAGAATGGAAGTTGAGGAGCAGTTACTCAAGTTTAGCCCTTGTCTCCTTGGTTGTTCATTCTGCCAGTTTCTGTTACTTGTTAACACTGAAATACAAGTCCAGCTCCCGTAGATCAGGTCCACTTAATAGTTGTGGGAAAAGCAGATGACTTCAGCCAGACACACATGTACCCTGGGCTCTTTATAATATGCATAGTCAGCAAACTGATGGAAGGCTTTCTTTTAAAAAACAATTCTAGTTTGTATAGCTATAAAAATAATCAGGGTTAGCTAAGCCTAATGCATTTTGAACCTGCCACCCTCTGTATATGGGGCCGGCGCCCTACCGACTGAGCCACAGGCACCGCCCAGCCTAATGCATTTTGAAATGAAAGCCAAAATTTTCTAATTTTTGTTTCTGTATTTAAATAAAAATTCTATTATAGTATTTCTCTTTCTCATTTTTCATAAATGTGACAGTGATTTCCTCTGTGACTATGCATATAGTCAGTGACTTCAAACTCAATATCCTATGGTTTATTAGACGCTACTAATCAGTGTATTGAAAGTGTGACCATCTGTATAAACCGTTCAGTTTTTTTACTGAATACTCATGTCATTTCTATCTTTTCACACCATTCCTGGCTTTTCATTTTTTTGTAACCCTATCCGTATGCTGTCATATAAAATTACTCCATTTGGAATGAATTGTGGACCAAAGTAATTTGAGAATTACCAAAAGACAATCACCAAAAACAATCCAAACAATCTTCTTTTTTTTTTTTTTCAACAGTCTTTCCAATAGAGAAAGCAATACCGGCTACCAACACTGTGGTTATGTCTGAGACAGGGAAAGGGCACAGGCAGCCCTCGTTCCAGGCTTCTTAGATACAGTGTCTCCTATAGTTTCTACAACTTCCTTCAGAACATCTGGGAGGGGTTAGGGTTGGAAATAAAAACTATCCATTATCATTATTTACATAGTGATTGATGTTATGAAAGTAGATGATGTTGCTGAAAGTATTTAGAGTGAAAAGGAAACTGAGAACAAAACCTTAGGGCAAAGGTTATCAGATCAGGAGGAGCTAGCGAGCAGAATGAAGACTGGGCCAGAATAGGGGAGAGTGAGGAGAAAACGGTGTTACATAGAGCACACAGAAGAGTTTCAAGACAGAATGGTCGGGAGCCTCACTGCTGCTGGGAGGTCAAGACTAAAGATAGACTCCTAGAGTGAGGGCTAAAAATAGTCCTTTGATATGGCAACATGTGGGTCATTGGTGACCCAGGTAAAAGCCTTTCCATCAGTGTGGTGAGGTTGAACTGCAAATTGTACTGGTTGAAGTGCAGGTAGGAGTTGTAAAATCTATAATAACTGTTGTTTCAGGAAGTTTAGAATTAAAGAGAAGCAAAGAATTAGTAGTGATTACTTATTTTAAAAAATGAAGGTATTCAAAGTATTTGTATGCTGACAATGAGCCAGAGGAAAAGGAATGGGTGAAGGCACAGGAGAAGTGGAGATGGTTGATATTACAAAGTATCTTAAGAAAGCTGGATGGTAGGATGACAGTGTACAGGTAAAAAATGTGGTAGGGGTGGGCCACAGGGGCACTAGACATTTCTTTGCCAGAAATTGGATCATGTGTGACAAGGGCCAGGGCTATTATAACTAAACTTGGAGATAAATCTGACAGATATTGAGCTATTACATCAAAAGTTACCAGAAGTATATTTTATATAGTGAATTTTTTTTTTTTTTTTTTAGACAGAGTCTCACTTTGTCACCCTCAGTAGAGTGCCATGGCATCATAGCTCACAGCAACCTCAAACTCTTGGACTCAAATGATTCTCTTGCCTCAGCCTCCTGAGTAACTGGGACTACAGGCAACCACCACAACATCTGGCTATTTTTAAAGGCAGGATCTCGCTCTATCTCAGACTGGTCTCGAACCTGTGAACTCAGGCAGTCCACCCTCTTTGGCCTCCCAGAGTGCTAGGATTATAGGCATGAGCCACTGCGCCTTGCTATCTAGTGAACTTTTTTATATTCATATCATCTTAATGAATATTTCATATCTATTTCATGGCTTCCAGATAATTCTTTTTAAAGATTGAAATTTATTTATTTTTATTTTATGCTGCTAGAACATTAAATATGAGATCTACTCTCTTTACAGATCTTTCAGTGTACAATACAATATTATTAGTGTTAACAGTGTACAGCACAATATACGCCCAATTCAGGGCCTCCCAAGAGTGGCGCCCCAAGTTTCCATACATACGGAAAATGGAAAATTGTAGCTAAATGCACCTTTATTTACAAAGTACTCATTACAGAATTTTACAAAGAGGTCGCCAACATATAGAGAATATTTTGTAAATAGAAGTGCCTTTAGCTACAATTTCCCATTTTCCCTATGGATGGTGACTTTTGGGACTGGGACACCCTGTATTTGTCTAGCAAATCTGTAGAACTCAATTCATCTTTCATTTGCTGAAACTTTATACCCCTTGTTTAGCAACTCCCTACTTCCCCCATACACCTGCCTCTGGCGGCTATGGTTCTGCTTTCTGCTTCTACAGTTTGATTATTTCATTGTGCCCCTTATAGGTGGAATTATTCAGCGTTTATCCTTTTTTGACTAGCTTATTTCACTTAGCATAAGTCCTTCAGGTTCCTCCAGACTATTACATATTGTGAGATTTCCTTTTTTTGGAAGGCCAAATAATAGTCCATTCTGCATATATACCACACTTTCTTTATCTGTTCATTCGTCAATGGACATTTTGGTTATTAAAACATCCTGGCTATTGTGAACAATGCTGCAGTGAACGTGGGCATGCAAATAATCTCTCTGAAGCCCTGATTTCAGTTCTCTCTGATAAGTACCCAGATGCAGTCTTGCTGGATCATAATTGTAGTTCTGTTTTTCATTTTTTCAGTACCCTCCATACCTCTTTCTATAGGCACCATACCATTTTGCATTCCCACCAGCAGTGTACAAGTGTTCCAGTTTCTCCACATCCTTACCAACACTTGAAGGCTTTTTAAAGTAATAGTCATCCTAACAGGTGTGAAATGATATTTCATTGAGGTTTAGATTTGCATTTCTCTGATGATTAGTGACACGGACCATCTTTTCATGTACTTGTTGACTCAAGAAAAATGTTCTGTTTTAAAATCTACTCTCAATTATCTCTGGAAAATATTTAATCTTGAAGTTACTGTGTGAGCTAATCCCCCCCAAAAACAATTTAGGAAGAGAAATTCATTGCTGAATGGCCGTCAAGAAGAAAACACTTTAGGGAGTAATGCTAAAATAATCACGATCCAGTTTAAAAAGAATTGTTTTAAAGATTGCATCTTATTGGTATGCATCCTTTTTCCTAAGGTAACTCTAAAAATTAAAGAGTTTAATGGAGATAGGGAAAGGACAGTTATGAAACATTTTCTCAAGAGTTCGGGGAAATTCTTAGACTAGGAGCTAGCTGAGCTCTCAGAGCAAATATTTGTGACAAAAACAGGTTCTTTAAGACCGCTCTATATCCAGCCACAGTGGCTCACGCTTGTAATCCTAGCACTCTGGGAAATAGGCTGGTGGATTGCTTGAGCCCGGGAGTTTGAGACCAACCTGAGCAAGAAGAGCAAGACCCTGTTTCTACTAAAAATAGAAAAACTAGCCAGGTGACATGGTGGGCACCTGTAGTCCCCAGCTACTTGGAGGCTGAGTTAAGAGGATCACTTGAGCCCAAGAGGTTGAGGTTGCTACGAGCTACAATGATGCCACAGTACTCCACCCAGGGCCACAGAGTAAGATTCTGTCTCAAAAAATTAAAAAAAAAAAAAAAAAAGACCTCTCTATAAGTTCTGAGGCAAGCCTTTCTGGTATTCTGGAACTTTGAGTTGAATATTCCACTAGTTTGTAATTTCATATTGATGACTCACAGAAAATCTCAAATGTTGGTAATTTGTTTCCACCCTGACTGGATGTACTGTAATTTACCTCTGACACTGAAGACTCAGAGTTAGTGCAACACCAAAGGTTAAGGACAGAGTCCGCCCTCACTTCAGATGCCCAAGTTTGAAGGTAGAATTCCTCAGGGGACCCTGGCTGGTTAAAAATTCAGGGACTCCTACCATCCCCTCAAGTTCAGTAATTTGCTAGAATGACTCACAGAACTCAGGAAAGCACTCTTATATGTATTTGATTATAATTTTATTATAAAGGTGTCAAAACCGCAAGGGGGTTTCAGCCTAGGTCTTCTGGTTGCTTGGTGCACAGAGATACGATTATTGAGACAACAAGGACTGCAAGGAGAAAAGGAATTTTTTAATATGACAATCTTCTTGTTGGGAGAATAGGAGAAGCCGCCTCAAGTTCCTATCTACAACTAAAGACTATCCCAGGCTTTTAAAGGAGGGCTGGTGTGTCTTGGGGCAGGTTCTAGTGTGTAACTAACAAGGGGCTAAGTGCATTGGGGCCAGGTTGTGGGGGAGGATGAATCTTGGCATCAGGAATTCTGGCCAGAGCCCTTCAGAATCTCATCTTCTTTGTCTTATAAAAAATCCACTCTTTCTGGGACACAATTCAAATGATCCAATAGTTAGTTAAGGGAAAAGATTGTAAAAAAAACCAACAAAAAAACATAGGGGTTATTGAAATTTGTTCTTAGAGCCAGACAGTAGAGTCAGGCCTGGGAGATTGTAGACTCTCTTTGTGGAATCAGAAAAAGTCTCCCTCTTGGCTCATCTGTATGTCCAACCAGGAAGCTCCACTGAGCTTTGAGTTTTAGTGTTCAGAGACTCTTTGGGTTTTATTACATGATTAATTAGACAGTTAATTAAATCATTTGCCATGAGATTGAACTCAACCTCCATCCCCCCCAACTCAAGAGATAGGGGGTGAGGAGTGTGAGAGGGGACTGCTGACCCTTCAGTCATGTATTTCATCTTTCTGATGACCATCCCCCATCCTGAAGCTATCAGAGGGCCCACTAAGGGTCACCTTATTGGAATAACAAAGACACTCCTATCACTTAGGAAATTCCTAGAGGTTTTGAAGCTACCTGCCAGGAACCAAGAACAAAGACCAGAGAAATTATTATTATTATTATTTTTTTTTTGTAGAGACAGAGTCTCACTTTATGGCCCTCTGTAGAGTGCCGTGGCCTCGCACAGCTCACAGCAACCTCCAACTCTTGGGGCTTAAGCAATTCTCTTGCCTCAGCCTCCCAAGTAGCTGGGACTACAGGCGCCCGCCACAACGCCCGGCTATTTTTTGGTTGCAGTTTGGCCGGGGCTGGGTTTGAACCCACCACCCTTGGTATATGGGGCCGGCGCCTTACCGACTGAGCCACAGGGGCTGCCCGAAATTATTTATTATACCACAAAACACCCTTTGGTCTTAAGGATCATTTCTGTCAGTTGTACCTAAAAGGTTCAGAACCAAAGATGAAAGATTATTCCAAGGCACGAGATGAAAGGAAAACAGAGGCCTGGTTTTGTGCAATTAAAATGCCTTTATTCCACCTGGGTGAAGGTGTGGTAGGATTTCCAAATGGGAAGAAATCCACACGTGGGTAATGGGAACGGGTGTTTTAAATGTGAGGAAGGTGGGAGTCCGGACATTACCTTCCCTGGGTTGGGTACCTATTGGAAGGTTGGGGGTTGGCCCATTTGCCTTTCCCAAATGGGACATCTGGTGGGGTAGGGTACAGGGTTGACCTATTCACCTTTTTTAGGTGGGACATCTGATGGGAGGGGCTGGGGGTTGATTCTTTTAAACAGATCTACCCTATTTGGGTGAGGTTTGACCCTATCATCCCAGTCTTTTTTGTCTATTATAAGGAGGTGGGATGATGGGCGTTGTATCTCTTTGACTACTTCCTGTGCAGGCAGGGGCTGCGTGGGCTGCCTGTAAAGAGAATAGGAGGGGGAGAAGAATGGGATAAGAGAATGGTGTTTACAGGGATTCTTTGGCTTTTTTAGTCCAAGTTGGTTGGTATCTAGTAAGGCAAGGATATGAGGAGTTGTTTTGGGGTGACTGGTTAATAAATCGAGACATGAGCCAGAGGGTTACTCAAAACTGAGAATGAGAAAAAAATCATAATTAGTGACCTTACTCAGACAATAACCAAAGAGGAAGATGGACAGTGAGAGGCAGGAACCAGCTGGAGTTGCCAGGGCTGCCAGCAATCCTGAGAGGACATCTAATACCCATTTGACCAAGATCTCTGTCTATTTTTAGAGGATTTTTGTAAGGTAGCATGGATGAAGTTGCTCCTGTGTTTGGTAGAAAAGATAAGCAAAAATACCTAGAGTTCAGTTTTCCAAGACAGCATCTAGGTGGCATTCTGATTTTCTGGGGGTCGTCAGTCTATTGCAGCTAGGCTCAGGAGGGAATTTCAGCCTTGTTCTGAGAGGGTCTGCACCAGATCTTCAGAACGACCTGGGCAACCAGACCTCTGTGGGCTAGACATGCGTGGGGGGGGGGGCAAGGGGGGCGGGGGGGTGGATTTGGGGCACTGCTTTCCCCAGAAGCTGGTTTGCTACACTTAAAGCATGATCCTCAGGAAGATTTTTTTCGTGACCCCATAAATGATCACTCGAGACACGGATTGACAGTACACACTGCGAGAGGTGAGGCTAACCACAGGTGCAGGAGAGTCCCAAGCACTTCTCGCAGAGTTCTTTTATTGAGAAGATACATAATGGGCCTGAAAGATTACTGAGCAAAGACATGCAGGGGCTCTGTGCTCAGGGAAATGATCTCACAGGTGCCAAAAGAGTATGTACTCAAGGAAATGATCTTCAAGGATGGTAAGGGAAATGATCTCCAAAATAACATGCAATTTTTCTCCACTAATCCTTGAAGGAACTCCCATAAAATGCTTAATGTTTAACATTAGCCTTATTACTATAGGACTGAACTTTGCTCCTCCAGGATTACTGAGTTACTTGGTGGCTTGCCTTCCAAGTCACAAGAGATTTCCAGGCTTGCCGGGAGAATGTCTTGTTCTCAGTAATTCCTCAGATGAGTTATGATATTGGTGGCTGTTGTAGTAAGTATGATGTTTAATCCTTTATAAGATTTTGGTTTTTTTGTTTGGAATGCCTCACAGAGTTTTAAGAAGTAGCCAGGTTTTGCTTAATGATAGAAGCCAATACTGGAGCTCTGAGAGGCACTGCCATACCTTAAAAGCCAGATCAGTGAGATGTCACTGGGAGTTCTGAGGGTCCTGGAGGAAATTCCAGCGTTTTTGTCTACCACGTGTGGCAGACAGCTGGTGAGAGGCGGTGGAGAGAGGGGGAGGTGGAGTGTTGTCTAAGGAAAGGGTATGGATGTGGGGATTGGAGGGCAATGAGAGTGGGTGGCTGATGGGAGACTATAGATCAGCAGCTCTCAACCTGTGGGTCGCGACCCACAGGAACTGTATTAAAGGGCCGTGGCATTAGGAAGGTTGAGAACCACTGCTATAGATGGAAGAGAGGTCTCCCACACAGAGAAACTTCCTGGGTTTTCTGATCGAGAGAATGGAGGGATTGTAGGAGGGGGGTCGGAGAGGAGCAGGAGGGGCTGTGGGAGGGTATCAGGAGAAGCTGGTGTTACCTAAGCCAGGAGAATCTGAGAGGGTTCACAGGATGAACACAGGGAAGGAGTGTTTTGGAGTCTGAGACATGCCCATACTCCAAAGTATGGGATATAAGGGGTCTCTGACCTTTTGCCTAATTTTTGACAGTAATTATTGAGATTAGTGAGAATTAAGAGATTGAAGGTGCCACGTTGAGGCCACTGCAGGCCACTGTCAAGCTTCTACATAGGCCAAGCAGTATTACAGAAAAAATAAGACATTTTGGTTTGAGGTCAGGATACAGCTTTAGAAGCTTACAATTAGTCAAAAGGCAGTTTAGAGGTGAAGAAGAGGGAATGTGTGACTCTGGAGGTAAAAGGCAGCTTAGCGGTGAGCAAGGGGAAATCTGTGACTGAGCGGTGCCTGTGTCGAAAACTGGAGGTAGGACAAGAAATGAGATTAAAAGGGCAAATATAGGAGGAGGGGGAAGAAAGTAAGACCGGCTAGAAAAAATGGTGATCCAGGCCTCAGGGAGAGCACTGGAGGGGGGAGCTTGGCTCACAGAATGATCGAAAATGGTCTAGCCCACAGTGGCACAATGGACAGTATTACAGAAAATAATGAGACGTTTTGGTTTGAGGTCAGGATAGAGCTTTAGAGGCTTGAGATTAGTCAAAAGGCAGTGTAGAGGTGAAGAGAGGGGAATGTGTGACTCTGGAGGTAATGGCGAACGGGGGTTTTAAAGATCAGGAAGGTGGAGGTTGGGACATTCCCTTTCCCGGGTTGGACATCTGTTGTAAGGGTCGGGATTGGCCCATTTACCTTTCCATGACCCCTCCAGACTTCCTTATTCTGCAAGCTGCTTTCCTCCTGTGCCCCTTGAAACCCATTCCTTCTTCCTCCCTATTCATCTTCCAAGTTAAGCCCACTGTAGTTTATAGGATTTTATTCAATTTTGTCAGGCAAGATCTCAGTAACAGAACCTCTATAAGTTGACCACCGAAGGGACCATAACAAATTGGTCAACATATAGAGGTAATCAACATAAGGAACTAGGCCTGCTGTACTGATCCATACATGTGGTGCATGTCTGGTCTACGAATATTAGGTCAATTTAAGGAGGTGGTCAACGTAGGAGGTGGTCAACTGTGGAAGTCCTACTGTATATGGCTTCATTCTTCATGCATCTGTACAACTGAGCTAATATCAGAGCTCTTATTCTGAGCCTCATTTGAAACATAACGTAATGTTAGATTTCACTCATTGTATAACCCATTTATTCATTTCTTTACTCTCAACTATTATTTCTCTTCTGCATTTGTTTAGAACTAGTGGTCTATTTCTACCACTAGGGCCATAAAGCTGCGTTCACCATTAACCCCAAATTTGCCTGATGGACTGAAAGCACAACCCATCCCATCAGGAATTCTTTCTGTTGGCAATACAGTACTGTGTTAAAGAGATAAAAATTAAGATGAGGGACCAGACAGGGAAAAAAATAAGCTGAATTCCAAAATTTGTCATAATAAAAAGAGAGAAACTTTAAATAAAGAAACTACTTTTTGGCAGTGCCTGTGGCTCAAAGGTGTAGGGTGCTGGCCCCATATGCTAGAGGTGGTGGGTTCAAACCTAGCCCGGGCAAAAAAATTAAAAAAAAAACTGCAAAATAAATAAATAAAAAAATAAAGAAACTACTTTTCATTACTTAAATACTTTTTAAAATATGCTATTTTATTTTGATGACTATGCTTTTGCTTTGTTTATGAATTTGAATATTGAACTCAAAACAGATCGGAAAGCTAAGGTTTAAACACATTGCCTGGCATGTTCAACTCTTTTTTTTTTTTTTTTTTTTTGTGGAATATGATTGTCCGTTGTTGAGGCTCAGAAACTAACATTCCAGAATATAGTGCTTTAACATGTTGAACTGAAGAAGCCTCAAGGAGGTCTCTCTGTTATGGGACGAAGAGGGTCTGGCCGCCTGTCACTGTCAGCCAATATACAGAGATGGGGATAGTTCCACCAAATTTAATTTGTCAGGAGGCCAGGATTCTAGAGAATGGTGAGAGTAGCCTCTCCAAGACTGTTTTGTTCTTCCATTTGCAAAATTATGGTTTTATATGTAGAAGTTCAAATACGCAAAGACCACACCAACCCTTACTCCAAATAATAATCAGCATAACTCAGTGACCTATTACAACATTCCAGCTCATCTCTTAAACTAGTGGGAGCTAAATTTATAAAACACTAAGAATGGGAGATAGGGGATGAAAATCAGGCAGGACCTAAACCGACCAGACCAAATGTGTCGTGTCTGCCCTGGCCTGCCTGAGTCCTTCTTCTTCTCACTGCATGTGCTTTCATCCTTCTTATTCTCACTTCATGTGCTGTCGCACCACTCACCCCTACTGTCCCTTGATCCTCTGTTTCTCCCAAACAACAGGATGAAGTTCTCGGAAGTTTCCTTATCTGCCCAAAGTTTGGACCCAAACAAGTACCTCAGCTCCCTTCCCTAAATTTTCATTAACTGAGCTCATGTTGCAAGAAGAAAGACAGAAGTCTATCAGCATACCTGAGTAGACTTTTGTCACAAACTGTTACCTACTCTGTGTCCCAAACCACTGAATATTCCCCTAAAAATCATTTACTATCACCCTAAAATCATCCACACTTCCCCATCTCCTTTCCTCTAAGGAGATAAATTTAACGATCTTACCCCTTTTTGTGTGGTGGGGTAATCACTCTGATTCTCCTCCATGTGTGTTAATAACTTTACATGCCATTTTTCCTATTAATCTGCCTTTTGTCAACTGATTTTCAGCAAACTTTCAGAGAGTGATTGGTCTAAACCAAAGTTCTCAGAATTATAAATTACATCCATATTTGGCCTTCACCACTGATGAAATCTGTGGAGCACTGATGCCATACCATTAGTGACAATTTTAATTGTGACAATTTAATTTAATATTTTAGGAAGAAGTGTTTAGTTCCACTGTTTTCATAAGAAATGTGACCCCATTAATGAATAGGAATCTGATACTGCTGGTCATTGGTGCTGATAGATATTCTATGATCCAGAGACTTAAATAATATCTCATGAGGATTATAATAATTTACTGAAACTTACCAATAAAAATTCTAATTTAACACATTAATTAATGTTCTCCTTTTTTTCAAGCAATCTTCCTCTTTGAGGCATCAACTGGAAAACCATTGGGTGATGGAAAGCTTCTTTCTCATAAGGTAATGGACATTATTTCTAATGTAAATAGTTACTATTCATTTCCTTCTTTTGTAAAATTAATATTTTCATTTTAAGGAGGAAGACAGAAATTATTAATAGTTTTATATTTCAAATCAGCACGCATTCTGCATACAGTATTTTGCCTAACAATATGTCACAAAGACTAAGCACTGGTAACATGTAATGGGAAGCTTTATGTATACATATTCATTAAATAAAAAGATCTGATGTACACATCTGTTGGCTCTTCACTGATTTTCGGTAACATTTTATTTGGGTTAAACTTTTAACACCTATCAGTAAATAAAAATGTGTTCATGTTTCTGAATATCTTGCAGTTTTCTCATTGACTAGTCCTTAGCTGTCATTTTATTTAGGTTTTAAGACTATAGTTAAACTGGAAAAAAAATATTCTCTATAGAAGCACAAAAGGACCCTGAATTGTGGATTGATTATTGGTTCTTGATTTTTAGCCTTAAAATAAACAAGCACGTTTTGTTGAGTCATCTTTTAAATTAGTCATATGTTACGGTCTAAAGATGCTTTTAACTTTATTGTTTAATACTTTTAGCCAAGTGTTATTCTAAATTGTATTAATTTTTTTTGTAATTATTAGTTTTAAATTTGAATGACAAAGACACCCATATGGTTCAGAAATCAAAAAACATTAAAAAGTCTATAGTGAAAAAAATTTCTGCACCTGTAAGTTCTCAGTATAATTCCTCTCCACCAAATAAGTAACCACTTTTATTAATCTCATATAGTCTTCCAGAGATGTGTAGTTCAGGTACAAACAAATCTGATACATGGTCTGTTATGTGTATAAATGATATGTGTTCCTCTTCCTTTAAAAAATATAATGCATAGCTCTGTACCTTGCTTTTTCATACAACATTTTATTTTGGGAAATATTTTCATACTATATATAAAGTGCTTTACCTATGATTTTTATAAATGAATCAGAATTTATTTAATCCTTGCCCAGATGGATATTTAAGTTGTTTACAGTCTTTTGCTATTACAATATTGCCAAGATGAATTACCTTGCATATAAATCTTCTTGCATATGTGTTAATTTAACTGTGGGATTAATTCTTGAAATGTTGTTGCTGGGTCAAAAGATATGAGCATTTGTAATTTTAATAAGTATTTTTAAGTTATCTTCCAAAGAGATTGTATCAATTTACCTTCCTACTAATAATATATGAGGTGTCTGTTTCCCTTCAGCCTCTCCATTACTGTCATTTTAAATCAGGACTATGCAGACAGAATTTTTTCTCTTCAGTAGAATTAAGCATATAAAAAGGAATAAATTTCTCAGCTTTTCAAGATGCAGTCAGTTATTTTGTAGTAGGATTAAAATGAGAATCATTAAATATGGTTAAATAAACATGTATTTTAATGTAATGACTCTAGTACACTTTTCCTAAATGTAAGAATTTCCAAAGGGCAAGACATTTACAATTTCCGAATTATGAGAATAGAGGTGATTTCTCCCATACCTCACACTTCACTCAATCACACAGTACATTTTCCTGTAATATAAAGAATATATAGAATACAAAGGATTTTAAAATTTTACATTCTATAAGATAATAGAAAAATCACCAAATCTATTTCATTTTGCATATGAAGAAACTGAAACCCCAAATCTTCCCGAAGATTAGAATAATAGAGCTCAAACTAAAACTAAAGTCTATTTATTATTTATTTATTTTAGAGGTAATGTCTTGCTCTGTCACCCAGGCTACAATATATTGGTATGATCATAGCTCACTGCAACTTCAAATATCTGCACACACAATGCCCTGCCTCAGTGTCCTGAGTAGCTAGGGCTACAGATACATGCCCCCACACCTTGCTGATTTTTTTATATTTTGTAGAGATAGGGTTTCCCTATGTTGCTTGGGTCAGTATCAAACTCCTGGCCTCAAGTGGTCCTTCCAACCTTAGCCTCCCAAAGTGCTGGAATTAAAGATGAGCCCCTGTGCCCAGCCCAAGTCTGTGTACTATTAAATGCATATTAATTAGTGTAGGGCAAAGGAAAAGTTTCTAGTAAACAGAAAACCGCTTTAATATCCTGCTACAAAGAGCGACCCAGGAGGAATAACAGAAGTGGAGATAGCAGAACTGGACAAGAGGAAAGTGGGGAAGCCTTACTGGAGGGGGAACCCCACTTTCCTTATGTACATAGGCATTATTTTCATTATTGGCTGCCTTTGATTTTGAATTTCTTAGGGAGGAGAATCATATGTTTTAAAGACATGAGAATTTTAAAAATATATACTAGGTTCTGATATGGTGATGATAAGCAATTCTTTATGTTAAAGATTAGTTTCTCTGAAAGATTTGCATTTTGAAAAGACCTTGAGTTATATTTTGCACATACCATCATATACATGGAACAAATATTTTTCTTCCTTAAAATATAAATTACAATATTCTAGAGAAGAGCTAATTTTTAAAAAATGTCTTATGAGGCTTGGCTCCTGTAGCTCAGTGGCTAGGGTGCCAGACACATGCACCGGAGGTGGCAGGTTCGAATCCAGCTGGACCTGCCAAACAACAATGACAACTACAAACAAAAAAAAAAGCCAGGTGTTGTGGCAGGTGCCAGATACTTGGGAGGCTGAGGCAAGAGGATTGCTTAATCCCAAGAGTTTGAGGTTGCTTTGAGCTGTGATGTCATGGCACTCTACTGAGGGCAACATGGTGAGACTGTCTCAAAAAAAAAAAATGTATTATATGAACTGGTATATGACTGATCCATCAATTTGGATAAAGGTATGTGTGTGTTTTGTTTTAAAAGGTGTTATTTCAGTACACTTACATATAAGGCCTTGATGTGACCATGATTCTTGTTGAATTCTTCAGACATAAAAGGCAGTAATAAATCTCTCTTGAATTGAATTGAAGTGAATCCGTATAAAACCACTTTTCAGTTATAAGAAAATTCATCTCACTGGAGTATGACAGCAGTGATCTTAGAGTCAGACGTCTGGGATGTAAGTTTTAGATATGCTTGGTACAGTTTTTTTCTGAGCATAAGCACTTATTGACTATAAGTCTCGCTCAGGCTTCTGATTTGCAAAGTAGGTATAATAATACCTAGCTCACAAGATTTTTTCTTATTTCACAGGAAATGAATATGAAAATATCTGTAAAATTTAGGGCTCTGAACACATGATATATCTCTATGTATTTCCAAAGTTTATTTTTACAAATCTTTAAAATATAGGTGTTAAGCAATCTATAAATAATAGATTTTTGTATGAAGAACTTACTAATCAAATAGACCTCTCGTGTGATACTCAGACTTGCTGGAATCACTGCTGAATTGGCTATACACTTGCCCTGCATGCCAAAACCAGTCTAACTCTGTCCCTGAGGGTTAGGGCTGCAAGGCAGCTCAGGCCCCACCCTTAGGTTACTCAGTGGATAGGTTACCAGCTCCCACCTAATTCTAGCTCTGCGACCCTTAGGGCAGAGCTTGCCAGGGCAGATCACTCACAGTGGCTCCCTGTGGCCCACAGCCAAACACTATTAGCTCCATCTGGTTCAGCGGCTCAGATTGGGGCCCTAGACAATTGCCAAAGTTCTCCGCACTCCTGCTCAGGCTCTCCCTAAGGCAGTTCTACCTTCTACTAAAGGTAGAACAGTGGGACAGGTGGGAATATTTCTCAGCTCACAGAGTATCAAAGTATACATTATTTTTTATTTTAAGGGCATGTTTCCTTGGATTTCAAGCAAAGTATCTACACTTAAGTGGAGCTTAGAAATTATTAGTATGTTAGCAATTTAAAATTATTTAACAGGGATATTTTATCACTATAAATAGGTGAATGACATTTAACTGATATGCAAAAGAAATATCCTTATAATTAAATAGTTTCAATGATCTTATGTCCAGCACTAAAACTAACCCAGCATTTACATTTTTTGAAATTTCAGAATGAAATCTTGGAAATTGCTCTGGATCAAAAAGGACTTACCAATGATAGAAAAGTTGCCTTCATTGATAAAAATAGAGATCTCTATATCACCTCAGTGAAACGATTTGGGAAGGAAGAACAAATTATCAAACTTGGTAAAAATGATTTTGACTCATTTTACATTTTAATTATTGCCAATTGTCTTAGATTTGCTCAGTCATATATTCAACAATTTATTTGCTTGAAGAATCTGAAAATTCTTTGGTCTCACAACATAACCACTTAATTCCATTTTAATACCAAGTATTAGGTGCTACAACTTAATTGGCATTGAAAGAAAGACTTGCAAATTAAAAATATAATGGTTCTAGGTGGAACATTCAAATATTTCCAAAAATTTTTATGTGAATTTATTTTTTTTCTTATGTGAATTTTTGCAAGTGTTTTCCCAGGATCTTGTTTGTCAACTGCTTTTAAAGTGTATTTTTAAAAATTTTATATTGAAATTAATAGCATATTAACATTCTTTTTAAATTAAGGAACAATGGTGCATACTTTGGCATGGAGTGATACATGCAATATCCTTTGTGGACTTCAAGATACTCGATTTACAGTGTGGTATTACCCCAATACGGTCTATGTAGACAGAGACATTTTGCCTAAAACATTATATGAAAGGGATGCAAGGTAACATTTTACTGTATTTAATTTTGTATTTTGGTAAATAAAACTCTCAATACAGTGTCATGTTTTTGCCTTTGTTATCAATCTTATAAGGCAGGGGTCCTCAAACTGTGGCCCGCAGGCCACATGAGGCGGTGTGATTGTATTTGTTCACGTTTTATTTTTTTACTTCAAATTAAGATATGTGCAGTGTGCATAGGAATTTGTTCATAGTTGTTTTTTTTTAAACGATAGTCCGGCCCTCCAACGGTCTGAGGGACAGTGAACTGGCCCCCTGTTTAAAAAGTTTGAGGACCTCTGATTCAACTAAATAAACTGTTGGGCTAAAGCTAGCTTAATGAGAGTTAAGTGATGGAATCAATTGAAAAGTGTTATAAAATGTGAACTCCTTGTCCTTTTATAAATATAGTTTTCAAGCTTAGCGTGTATTGGTAGTTCATGTAGTTTTTCCAATGTGATTGAGAGATTTTAAGATAGGCACACTTAAGATTTTTTGGATATATAACTCTGTGATAATAATCTAACTCCTTACTCTGTCAGAGATTATCATTTGTTTTAAGACTTTCAAGAAGGTCTGTGTCTCTAGAATTGAGCTTTCTGGTTGATATTAAAAAAATTTTTTTTTAAAAGCAAGGTTACTGAGAATTTTTTTTTTTTAATTAGTATGCTTCAGAAAATCAAACACCCTTATACAGATGATGCTCAAAAAATGTATACAAATTTTAAGAAAGGAAAAAACTGTATTAAAATGAGGTAATACTTAATTTATACCAATAATGAAAGATGAATACAAGTCATCTTTGAGTGCCTCTTATGATTGCAGACTTGAGTATTACTGTTTTTATACAATTTTTTCCTTTCTTAAAATGTATATTTTTTTGGCACTTTCTATATTTCTAAACTCTTCTAAAATGAAGTAGCTAAGGAGATCTCTTACACTTGAGAAAATGGGACTACAAAGACATCTTGACTCTACACCTTTCACCTTTCATAGCTTTCTAGTCTGTTTTGTGTTCATTTTTAATATTCAAGTTCACAACCTAAGCAAAACCATAGAGGCATCGAAATAACACAGCTTATTTTTAAAGTTATTTAAAGTAATGAAAAGAAGTCAGGCTCTTTATTTAAAGTTTACCTTTTTTTACTATGACAAATTAATCTTGGAATTCAGCTTAACTTTTTTTCCCTTTCCCATTCCCTCACCTTAATTTTTATCAGTTTACTCTTTAAGACTTTAAAAAGCTAAAGCTGTTATTTAATCATTTTTATGATTTATCTTAAGGCTTAGGGAAAAAAGGTTACTTCTAATGCTTTTAGGAATAGCTTCCAAATATGTAATAATTTTGCCATTTTAAACTGTATGTTTTGCTTCAAGTGTGTATAGCAAGTTAGAGTCACATTTCTTTGAATATGTACATTCTCAATGGAGTTAATTTTTTGCAGGGGATACATTTTTGGAGATTAGAGACTTTCTGTATATGTCAGGGCCCATACCCCAAATTTAATATACAGTAGAACTTCCATAGTTGACCACTTCCCTGCACTGACCACCTCTTTAAGTTGACCTGCTTTTCATAGACCAGACACACACCACATGTACGTATCAGTATAGTAGGCCTACTTCTTTATGTTGACCACCTCTGTATGTTGACCGGTTTTGGTTCTACTGTATATGAAAAATTTTGCTCAGAACATAACTGTAATTTGCATTTTGCCTTCTTCAACAGTGAATTTAGTAAAAATCCACATATTGTGAGTTTTGTTGGAAATCAGATAACTATAAGAAAAGCTGATGGCTCCCTGGTTCACATAAGCATATCACCATATCCTCCCATTCTTCACGAGTATGTCAGTAGTTCCAAGTGGGAGGACGCTGTAAGACTTTGTCGCTTTGTTAAGGTAAGTTATAGTTCCAATTCATAGTTGTGTATATATTGTTTATTAGATTACTTTTGTATAAAATGAGTAATGACAATAACTAAAGGCTGGGAAAATTATGAATAGGATCATGTCTTTTGTTTTGTAAGTGAAGTTATGAGCAATACAGATACATGTTGCCGTGGGAGTCATTCTCTGAAGAAGCCGTAATTTAGACCAGTCGTTTATCCATACTAGCACATACAAAAATTTTCTGTGGAACATTTTTGAAAGTCAGCGTTCTACCGCCACAGAGATTATAATTCATTAGATCTGGGTTGAGTTCTGGACATATTCTTTAAATTCCTCAGATAATTCTTTCGTACAACTAAGGTTAATTTTTGCTTTAGATCAGCTTTTCCCAGCTTGGGTAACTCTAGTATTTCCAGACATGTTTCACCTAGATCTCTTTAATTGAACCTTAGTTAACATCCCTCAGAATACACCTTTTTGAAATGACTTTTAGATACTTTTCCTTTTGATGAGTTGCTGGAAGCAATTTGCCATTATGGCATAGTCTCAGAACCTCATTATTTCTCTAGTTCTCTGGAAATTACACTCTTTGACACCTTATCAAAAAGACCAACCTTGAGCTATTTTTAATTCAGAAATAGATTCTTGATAACTAGAAATGAAAATTTTCTGAAAATTTTATCCCCCAAAAAGTTCAGTACCATGCTTAGTTGTTTTTTTAGTTTTTACATTAAAATATAATTTTACTGTGGCTATTTAAATCACTGTTTATTTTAAGACAGTTCAGCCATGTAATTGAGATAATTGTTCTTCCATTTCACTTTAGGAGCAAACCTTGTGGGCATGCCTAGCTGCTATGGCAGTTGCTAATCGAGATATGACAACTGCAGAAATTGCCTATGCAGCCATTGGTGAAGTAAGTAAATAAGGTTTACCTGTACGTGCACGGTGTGTGTCTTTACCACAATGTGTTATATTTCTGTTATTATCCACTGCAATATTCTTTCCTTTTTTTAGATTGATAAGGTTCAATACATCAATTCTATAAAAAATCTTCCATCAAAAGAATCAAAAATGGCCCACATACTAATGTTTAGTGGGAACATCCAGGAAGCTGAAGTAGTGCTTCTTCAGGCTGGCCTTGTGTACCAAGCAATCCAGATCAACATCAGTCTCTACAACTGGGAAAGGTAACAAAAATGCTTTTTATCTACTTCAGAATCTAGTTGACCTTATGTATTCTTCCATCTATCACTTAGTAAATTACATTTTCCACTATACTTAATAGTTTTCTAACACTACAGAAGAATTTATTCATATTTATGTTTGCGAAGAGTTTGCAATCGAAAATTTATATCTTTTCTGAATTTGTGACTGATTTGAAGTTGGGTGTAAAGAAGAAAAAGGATGGTTTCAGTAATTGGAGAGATGGTGGTACCATCAGCAGATTTGGAAGGGAAGATAATGAGTTCCATTTTAGCCGAATGGAATTTGTGAAGAGATGTGTGATAGGAGTCCATCAAATGTACTTGGAGCTCCTGGGAAAAGTTTGAGCTGAGAGTCATTAGCAAGTGAATGGTGGTTCAAGCCAGAGCGTTGACTGTGATTGCCTAGGGAACGTGTGGAGTAAGAAGACATCAAATACTTTTATGTGATGGGGGTAAGAAGAAAAAGACACCAAAGGTTGTCACATAAAGCAGACAGAGAGGCAGAGAAGAGTCAGGAGAGATTTGTGATACTTAGGAAGAAAAGAGGAGAACATTTATTGGGAGGAGTGACCAGCAGCAGCCAACACCCTTACATGAGGCTTTGGGACAGATGCTCTTCTCCATGACACGTTACAGTCCTTCTCCTCATTCTCTCAGGCCTGTGTCTCTCAGTGAATAAAATCATAGTGCTTATATATGCCCGCAGTTACTATGAAGTTGGCACACTTTTCTAGCTTCAAAACGTCTTTCATGATCTTCTTTTCTTATAGCTCCCTTAGATTAGAATTTTTGTAGATATTCTACATCTGTCTTTTCCTTGAACAGAAGTAACAAAAATGGCAGATGATTAAGTTTGTGATCAACATACTACAGTCTCTTTATAATTTATGCATAATGATCTATTCTATTCATGTAATTCAGCCACTCTTTCTTTTAAGCAAATTCATTCTCATTGTTTGTCTCTACAAAGGATCATGAATGGTTTTGGTTCTACAAAAATGAATAGGCAGTTCATTGTTCTTTTCCTCAATTTATTCGTAATTCATAAAGTTTAAGGTAGCTAGTCTGGAAAGAGTGTAAATAATATTTTTACAACTCTGTGTTTAGTAACTGATAAAAAATTGTATACACAATTACCAAGCTAACAGAGTCCTGTGAGAAATGGGGAAGAATTGCATCTATAACATTCTTTCAAACTATGTTTCTGAATACTGTACAATTTAACCAAACTTTTTTTGTTTGTTTGTTTTAGAGACAGGGTTTCTCTCTGCTGCCCAGGCTAAAGCTCAGTGGTGCGATCATAGCCCACTGTAACCTGGAACTGCTGGCCTGCAGAGATCTTCCCACCTGCCAATGTGCTAGGATTACAAACTTAAGCCACCATACCCTATACCCCCAATTATTTTAATGGTCCTCATCTTAAAAAGCTTACAACCTAATTAGGAATTCCATTTCATTGTCATTAATAAGGACCTCACTTATTGAGTGCTTATGATGTGCTGGCAATTAATTGTGCTAAATACTGTCTACCTATCCTCTCGTTAGGTTATCTCTATAGCTCTGAGAGATGAGGTTTACCATTTCTATCATACAAATGAGGAACTCGAGGCTTACTGATAAGTAAGTGGAAAATCTGGGACTAAAACTCTAGTTTTCTATATTAGGAGGAGCTCAATTTTCACCAAGCAATTAAATATGTACTGCTGGTACCACTGCTTATATGTTTTATTGAATTGCTGTTTGTCTTTAATGATTTATCTTTGCAGAGATTGGTGCCATCTTTCCCCTTTTGTATTATATACTTTTTGTAGACAAACATTTTACATTGGTTATACATACTAGATATTTAATATTCATGTTCTTAATCTCTTTTTTTTTCTTTTTATGTTTTTATTAAACCATAGCTGTGTACATTAGTATGATCATGGGGCACCATACACTTGTTTCATGTATTGTTTGACACATTTTCATCACATTAGTTAACATAGCTTTTGTAGCATTTTCTTAGTTATTTTGCTAAGTATGTTCTTAATCTCTGTGCAATACTTTGCAGCACTCATCCTCTGTAAATCTTTATTGGGTGTAGATACATGCAGTGAATGAGTAGGCATCATAGCAGGAAGATGAGGAAATTTGCCTCCGATGCCTATAATACAACCCTCTGAACATTTCTTGTGCCTCCTGGACCTAAGTGAAACTTCACTCTTCCTGAAGAACACTGCTTCTCTAGCAGTCCTCTCAAGTGGAATCAATTTATTCTAAGTCTTCATTCCTTAGGATCTGGATATGAGTACAGTGGTGTCCTTTTTGCCTCCTTCATCTTTATTTCCCTATCTTATAAAACGTCATGTAGCCATACCGATTCTCTGCTGAGGCTTCAAATTTCCCCTACTGTCTCTGTACCCTGCACGCTTCCCCCCCGACCCTTCTACCCAACCCTGTCTGATTCTTAGCAGGTGAACCTGCTTTAGGATTATTAGATCTCAGCGAGAGGTAAAACAAGAGGGGCAGAGAAGGTGTAATAATGAAAAAGAACACATCCTGGTGCTCCTCCGTGCCTTCTGTCTACTTGGCATCTCCTTTTCCTGTGCTTCTTCTGTTTATCTAACTATAAGCTGTGGGTGGGTCAGCTGGGAGTAGACTTCGGAGTCCCCCTGATGAGGCTCCAGGATTCTGATTACTGTCTATATATGTAACACTCCCCTTCCATACTGCTCACCTAGCCCTCTGTTCTGACTTCTCTCCTAGAATCCAGTCATTCAACGGCCTGCCCTCCATTTCCTTTGGATATCTCACATGTTTAAGTTAAAACTTGCATTTCTTACCTCATAAACTTGGCCTCTCCAGTCTGCCTCTTATTGTCCTTTCAGATGCACCAAGGTGGAAATGAAGGAGCTATTTTAATGTTTCCCTCACCTTCCCCTCACCTGTTATCAACCATCCCCTTCTCAAATCCCCGTGCCACTCTCCCTCATCCCCTTCACTACCCACACCCTTGTCCAGGCTGAGGCACACTTTTCTCTTTAATGTCATTCCTGATCTCCCCACATGTGTTCTGTCCCCACCCATTCTTCACATTGCAGACTTAGTGAACTTTTCAACATGGAAACCTGACCATGGCATTCTTTTTTTTTTTTTTCCTGCTAATTTTCTTTTTTTTTTTTTTTATTGTTGGGGATTCATTGAGGGTACAATAAGCCAGGTTACACTGATTGCAATTGTTAGGTAAAGTCCCTCTTGCAATCATGTCTTGCCCCCATAAAGTGTGACACACACCAAGGCCCCACCCTCTCCCTCCTTCCCTCTTTCTGTTCCCCCCCCATAACCATAATTGTCATTAATTGTCCTCATATCAAAATTGAGTACATAGGATTCATGCTTCTCCATTCTTGTGATGCTTTACTAAGAATAATGTCTTCCACGTCCATCCAGGTTAATACGAAGGATGTAAAGTCTCCATTTTTTTTAATGGCTGAATAGTATTCCATGGTATACATATACTACAGCTTGTTAATCCATTCCTGGGTTGGTGGGCATTTAGGCTGTTTCCACATTTTGGCGATTGTAAATTGAGCTGCAATAAACAGTCTAGTACAAGTGTCCTTATGATAAAAGGATTTTTTTCCTTCTGGGTAGATGCCCAGTAATGGGATTGCAGGATCAAATGGGAGGTCTAGCTTGAGTGCTTTGAGGTTTCTCCATACTTCCTTCCAGAAAGGTTGTACTAGTTTGCAGTCCCACTAGCAGTGTAAAAGTGTTCCTTCTCTCCACATCCACGCCAGCATCTGCAGTTTTGAGATTTTGTGATGTGGGCCATTCTCACTGGGGTTAGATGATATCTCAGGGTTGTTTTGATTTGCATTTCACTAATATACAGAGATGATGAACATTTTTTCATGTGTTTGTTAGCCATTCGTCTGTCATCTTTAGAGAAAGTTCTATTCATGTCTCTTGCCCATTGATATATGGGATTGTTGGCTTTTTTCATGTGGATTAATTTGAGTTCTCTATAGATCCTAGTTATCAAGCTTTTGTCTGATTGAAAATATGCAAATATCCTTTCCCATTGTGTAGGTTGTCTCTTTGCTTTGGTTGTTGTCTCCTTAGCTGTACAGAAGCTTTTCAGTTTAATGAAGTCCCATTTGTTTATTTTTGTTGTTGTTGCAATTGCGATGGCAGTCTTCTTCATGAAATCTTTCCCCAGGCCAATATCTTCCAGTGTTTTTCCTATGCTTTTTTGGAGGATTTTTATTGTTTCATGCCTTAAATTTAAGTCCTTTATCCATCTTGAATCAATTTTTGTGAGTGGGGAAAGGTGTGGGTCCAGTTTCAGTCTTTTACATGTAGACATCCAGTTCTCCCAACACCATTTATTGAATAGGGAGTCTTTCCCCCAAGGTATGTTCTTGTTTGGTTTATCAAAGATTAGGTGGTTGTAAAATGTTAGTTTCATTTCTTGGTTTTCAATTCGATTCCAAGTGTCTATGTCTCTGTTTTTGTGCCAGTACCATGCTGTCTTGAGCACTATGGCTTTGTAGTACAGACTAAAATCTGGTATGCTGATGCCCCCAGCTTTATTTTTGTTACAGAGAACTGCCTTAGCTATACGGGGCTTTTTCCGGTTCCATACAAAACGCAGAATCATTTTTTCCAAATCTTGAAAGTACGATGTTGGTATTTTGATAGGAATGGCATTGAATAGGTAGATTGCTTTGGGAAGTATAGACATTTTAACAATGTTGATTCTTCCCATCCATGAGCATGGTATGTTCTTCCATTTGTTAATATCCTCTGCTATTTCCTTTCTGAAGATTTCATAGTTTTCTTATAGAGGTCCTTCACCTCCTTCGTTAGGTATATTCCTAGGTATTTCATTTTCTTTGAAACTATGGTGAAGGGAATTGTGTCCTTAATTAGCTTCTCATCTTGACTGTTATTGGTGTATACAAAGGCTACTGACTTGTGGACATTGATTTTATATCCTGAAACATTACTGTATTTTTTGATGACTTCTAGGAGTCTTGTGGTTGAGTCTTTGGGGTTCTCTAAGTATAAGATCATGTCGTCAGCAAAGAGGGAGAGTTTGACCTCCTCTGCTCCCATTTGGATTCCCTTTATTTCCTTGTCTTGCCTAATTGTATTGGCTAGAACTTCCAGCACTATGTTGAATAGTAAAGGTGACAGAGGACAACCTTGTCTGGTTCCAGTTCTAAGAGGAAAAGCTTTCAGTTTTACTCCATTCAGTAAAATATTGGCTGTGGGTTTGTCATAGATAGCTTCAATCAGTTTTAGAAATGTGCCACCTATGCCTATACTCTTCAGTGTTCTAATTAGAAAAGGATGCTGGATTTTATCAAATGCTTTTTCTACATCTATTGAGAGGATCATGTGATCTTTATTTTTGCCTCTGTTAATATGGTGGATAACGTTTATAGACTTGCGTATGTTAAACCAGCCTTGCATCCCTGGGATGAAGCCTACTTGATCATGATGAATGACTGTTTTGATGATAAGCTGTAATCTATTGGCTAGGGTTTTGTTGAGAATTTTTGCATCTATATTCATGAGTGAGATTGGTCTGAAATTCTCCTTTTTCTTTGGGTCTTTTCCTGGTTTTGGTATCAGGGTGATGTTTGCTTCATAGAATGTGTTGGGGAAGATTCCTTCTTCCTCAATTTTTGGAATAATTTCTGCAGTACAGGAATCAGCTCTTCCCTGAAGGTTTGATAGAATTCTGGAGTGAAGCCATCTGGACCAGGGCATTTTTTGGTTAGAAGATTTTTTATTGTTTCTTTGATCTCAGTGCTTGAAATTGGTCTGTTCAGGAGCTCTATTTCTTCCTGGCTGAGTCTAGGGAGAGGGTGTGATTCTTGACCTCTGACCCACTTTAATGAAATGTAGCTTTTTGCTTTCAGCATAAATACCCAGACTGGATAAGAAATGACTTCAAAGAATCAGCAAAAGTAATTAAGAGTTGCTAAGAAACTCTTAAGAAACTTACGTATTGTCTTCATCTCTAAATTCTGTAGATAATTCTGAAACCATTTGGAATATTTTTCTGGTTGCACATCATTCATTCAACAGGTAGTTATTGAGTGTCTGCCATATTACACATACAGTCATCCCTCATTATCCTTGAGGGGATGGGATTGGTTCCAGGACCTGAGGGGGATACCAGAATCTTCTATGCTCAAGTCTGTTATACAAAATGATATAGTATTTGCATAAAACTTACACACATCCTCCCCTATACTTTAAATCATCTCTGGATTATTTATAAGACCTAATACAATACAAATACTATGTAAATAGTTGTTATGATGTATTGTTTAGGGAATAATTACAAGAAAAAAGTCTGTGCATGTTCAGTACAGATGCAACCATCTATTTTTTTTTTTTTAATACAGTATTTCTGATCCAAGGTTGGTTGAGCTAAAGGATGCGGGACCCATGGGTACAGAGGCTGACTATATGTAGATAGTTCATGGAGATCTGTTTTTAAAAAAAAATCACCTGTCTTTGGTAAAATGTCTTGTTACTTTAAATGTACTTGTTAGAAAGGGTTGATGGGTAGCAAAAGGGCAAATGTTATGATTAGGAATAGGGCTTTGGAATCAGACCTGGGTTTGTTACTGGTTCTGTACTTACTAGCTGTCTGAGCTTGGACAGATTACTGAGGTTCTGTAAGCCTCACCTTCCATATATTTAAAATGGTGATCATGCCCAGGCACAGTGGCTCATGCCTGTAATCCTAGCGCTCTGGGAGGCCAAGTGCTGGGAGGCACTCAGGATTGCCTGAGACCAACCTTAGCAAGAGTGAGGCCCCGCCTCTGAAAAAAATAGACAGGCATTGTGGTAGGCACCTAGCTGTGTAGTCCCAGCTTCTTGCCTCAGGAGAATTGCTTGAGCCCAAGAGTTTGAGGTTGCTGTGAGCTATGATGCCATGTTACTCTACTGAGGATGACAAACTGAAACTCAGTCTCAGAAATAAAAAATAAAAATAAAAATAAATGGCGATCATAACAACAACCTCACATTTATTTTCAGGATTAAATATAATTGTGCATAAAAATCTCTTAGCATACAGTGTGACACATAGCAAGCCTTCCATAAATGACAGCTATTATTCATTCTGAGCACCAGCAGAGTGCCAGGTTTTAGGTGTTTGGATATAGCAGTGAATAAAACCAACATGCTTCTATGACAACAATTTTTACTGTACAACTTTAAATGGTGTGCCAAAGATAAAAATGTACAGGTAAACAGGATATGTATTTGTACTTAATATAAGAATCCACGTAATCCAAAGAACGGCCTGCTCACAGTGTAAAATCATCTGCAAAGGTTATTGAAACATAGAATGAATGGTAAAATTGTGGTTGATTAAGCAATTAATTTTTTTTGCATACCTATCTAAGTAGATTATGGTCTTCTTAAAATATGGTCTTATGTTTTTCTTCACATGTATTTCCCTATTCGATTGAATAGGTGATCATTCTTAGAAATTCAGGTTTCCAGAAGTGGATTGTATTATTGAACAATGTTTTATTCTTTATTTTTATTTTATTTATTTATTTTTATTAAATCATAGCTGTGTACATTAATGCGATCATGGGGCACCATACACTGCTTTTATATACCACTTGACGTATTTTCATCACACTAGTTAACATAGCCTTCCTGGCATTTTCTTATTGTGCTAAGACATTTATATTCTACATTTACTAAGTTTCACATGTACCCTTGTAAAATGCACCATAGGTGTAATCCCACCAATCACCCTTCCTTCATCCATCTTCCCCCCTCCCTCATTTGCCTTTCCCTCTTCCCCATATTCTTAGGTTGTAACTGGGTTATTGCTTTCATGTGAAAGCCATAAATTAGTTTCATAGTAGGGCTGAGTACATTGGATACTTTTTCTTCCATTCTTGAGATACTTTACTATGAATAATATGTTGCAGCTCCATCCATGTAAACATGAAAGAGGTAAAGTCTCCATCTTTCTTTAAAGCTGCATAATATTCCATGGTGTACATATACTACAGTTTATTAATCCATTCGTGGATCGATGGGCACTTGGGCTTTTTCCATGACTTAGCAATTACGAATTGGGCTGCAGTAAACATTCTGGTACAGATATCTTTGTTATAATGTAATTTTTGGTCTTTTGGGTATATACCTAGTAGAGGAATTTAGGATTGAATGGCAGGTCTATTTTTAGTTCTCTAAGTTTGAACAGTGTTTAAAAAAAAAATGTTTAGATGTTGTGTATGTAAGGCTGGCAGGCCTTGAATTTGTGTACTTTAATAGCAGAAAAAGCCCACATTTGGTGTATGTGTAGACCAAAATTGTACTGGATGGTGGACTTTGGCGGGGGGCAGTGTGGGGTAATGGTTAAGCTATCTAACTGTTTGTATTTGTTTAACTTTAATTGCCTTTATCTATCCAGTTTATGAGGCCCAGCAGGGAGTGGGATATATAGGTGTGAAGTTCAGCAGAGGTCCTAGACATTGAGGGAAAGCTGCTGAAGAAATTATTAGCCTATAGAGAATAGTCCAAGCCATGAGTACGGCTAAGATTAATCATGAGAACTTAATGTAGAGAGAAGAGGGTAGCAGGCAGACCTCTGCTGAGTGTTTGATTTAAGAAGGGTTTGATTTAAGAAGAGGATTCAGTAGAGATCAGGAGGGATGAAAAAGGTGAAATTTTTTAAACCTTTTATTATGGAAAATTTCTAACATACAAAAGAAGAGAGACTAGTATAATAAGTCCGAATGTACCCATCACTCAGCTTCAACAGTTATCTATTTGTGGACAATTTCTACTCCTACCCAAGTCTTTACTCCACCACTTATTTTAAAAAAAGACTTCAGTTATCTTATCATTTTATCTGTAAATATTTCAGTATGTATCTCTAAAAGTATTTTTTAAAATATAGACACAAACCTATGATCATACCTTAAAAAGTTAGCAGTAATTATATTTACTGTTATTTCTCTCTTTATCTCATGGATGTTTTACTTTCTGATTTGTTTGAATCAGGATCTGAAACAAGATCCATGCATCGTGATCAGCTGATATGTTCTTACGTTTCTTTAACCTATAGATTCTCCTATTCTTTCTGTGTTTTCTTACAGTCTTCCCAGTGAAGACACTAGACCTGTAGAATATTCCTGGCCTGGACATTGCTGATTACATTTTTGGTGTCATTTAACATAGTCCAGTGTCCCCTGAATTAGCTGCAAATTTGTTGTTGAATCTAGAAACTTGATTAGATTTAGGTTTTTTTTTTTTTTTTAATGTGTTTAATCTTTTTTTGTAAGGCTTTGTTATAGGTGGTGGTGTGTGTGTTTCCATTACGACTGGTTGTCTGTGTTAGTGGTGTTTGCAGCCATTGATGATCATGGCCCAAATCTGTTAATTAGGGCTTTCATAATGATGATATTCTATCATTCCAGAAGGATAGAATTTAAGTGTTAGATAGTACATTTATTGGATTGCCTTTAAGATCCTTAAAGTTTTATATTTGTTCAAATCCTCTAGAAGGGAACAGATTTTATTTTGTTCTTATGTGTTATTCCATTTGACAAGCATTGTTTTTTGGGTTTTGTGCTGCTTTCATATTTGAATTTGAAAATTGCCTGTAAGTTAATAAGGTACAGCTTTTAAAAAATTTTAAAAAATTGTAGGCACACAGATTATCTGCTTGCCTTCCATTCGGACATTTGGTTGTAGTCTACTCTCAGAAACTGAAGAAAGATGGGACCTAGAAGCTGCAGATGCGTGTATTGACCTTTTATGTAAGCATTAATAAAAATAACATCTCGTCTTGTGCCCATTACACAAAGTTATTATGCCTCATTCAAGTTATGCAAAGATCATAGTTTGAAGTTTTAACATCTTTTTATATAACTTCTATTTAAAATATGTGGATTTATTCCAGCCTTAGAATCTAATGTCACATTTGTTTGGTTGCCAAATAACCATTTTAAAACTAGAGACATACTGTTCCCAAAACCCTTACATAATTTGGAGTAAGTTCCCTCCTAAATGTGGTAAGGAAACGTTTTTACCCAGTGTGTGCTTTTAGAGAACATCTAAAATAGCACATATCATCTGAATATTTACCTTTAGCCATTGGTTTTCAGTCAGATAATTAATACATATTTCATTATAGTATTACAATAAAGACAATAATGACAGATAATACTTAGGAGCAAGCATCCAAATCCAGGATTAAACGTCATATTCTATTCTTTCTACATAATGAAGGGTATTGATGTTCTGTCCCAAAATATCTCTTTTGGAATTTTTGATGCTTACGTACTCCCCACTTATAACCCTTTCAATTTTATATAATTAAGATCTCCTTCCCTTATCACGTACAATCATAAAGAAAGAATGGGAAATGGAGCTTCTGAGGTGCCATCCACTCACACATACACCACTGGAATCAGAGCCTTACGGATGTACAGAGGAATTATAGGGAAGAGGCTTAGAAGAATTGAGGCATCTTTTATTTCCATGTCTTCTCTTTTGAGCCTCTGTGAATTGATTTTTGCTTTCTTTTGTCTCCCACTTTTGTTCCTCTAGTATCTTCACATTCCCTTCTGCCTATCTTCTTTCTCCCCGAAAGACTTAAAGTCACAGGGAAATGAGGGAATTTTGTGAAGGTCTATAATGGGTAGCAAATACTGATCCTTGGGTTTTACAATATGGCATATGTCAATATATATTTGTAAGAAATCATGTTGCTTAATTTGGACATTACCATTTGCAGTATACATAATTTATATTCATATTTTTTATATTCAGTCTTTAATCTCTCTTTCAAATGTCTATAAATTGTCATTGTACACAAAATATCTAAAATAGTTTTTAAAGTGACTACTTAATTTGTCCAATAGAACCAAAGCATTCTAAGAATGAACTTGATTTTCCTACTGAAGAGTTTCAAGTTGCAAAAATCTAATCACTAGTTTGTCTTATCTAAAACAACAGATTTATGATAGTTGGATGTGGCAAATCATAACTGGAATAGTCACAAATCATATGTCATATTAGAAAGCAAGAGAAATTGAGAAATGATACATTTTTTACCATTATGATGACTGTTACACGTATTTTAAAATAAGATGACAGTGAACAGTGTAGGAGAGCTGTAGTCCACTGGGTTGTTCCTGACACAAGTGGGAAGAGTTATGCACAGGGCTGTCCAGAGCCTGTCTGTGAAAGACCCCTGGAACACAGGGCTTCATCTTTCTCTTTTCTGCATATTGTCGTTGGTGTGTAGCTGGTGTGTCTTGTTGTTGTGCCCATATTTTCAGGTATTTGTTCTGTTCTTATTTGGTATCTAAAGAAAATATTACTTTAAAAATAAATTAGTTTTGTAGATAAATAAATATTGATTGAATTATAGAGTTTAAATGGCTATTAACTTTTTCTGAGACTCAAATGGCAAAAGGTATTTTGTTAGACTTCTTAGCCTCAATTTTTGTTATTTTCATAAGATTATTAATTTGCTACAATAATAACATAAGGAAGGATACCAGCTTTTAAGTCCATAAACGCATTATAGACCTATAAAAATGGTTAAGAAATTGAACCACTTGCGCTGTGGGGAAGTTCATTCACTTGATTATATGATGATTCAAACAAAGAAATGTTCAATGAATATTTACCCCACCTGTACTCTGTAGTATTCACCAAAGAGAAATGAAACCTAGAGCTCCCTTCAGTAATGTGGAGGCTAGTGGAAGAAACAGATTATAAATAATAATTATAATACACCATGAGCAGTGCTATAATAATAGTATATATTATACCATGTACAAATGGTATGGACTTGCTGGTAAGATGATGTCATTTATTTCTGCAAGAAAAGAGCTGGTCAGGGAGTTCCATTTGAGCTGAGCCTCTAAGTATAAATAGGAATTTGCAAAATGGATAAGAAAATGACATTTTGGGCACCCGTGGCTCAGTGGGTAGGGCACTGGCCCCATATACCGAGGGTGGCGGGTTTGAACCCGGCTCCCGCCAAACTGCAACAAAAAAATAGCCGGGCATTGTGGCAGGTGCCTGTAGTCTCAGCTTCTCGGGAGGCTGAGGCAAAAGAATCACCTAAGCCCAGGAGTTTGAGGTTGCTGTGAGCCGTGATGCCACAGCACTCTACCGAGGGCAATAAAGTGAGACTCTGTCTCAAAAACAAAAAAAGAAAATGACATTTCATGTTATGAAATAAACAGAGGGAACACCTGTTTACTCCCTACAACTTAACTCCAAAACTCTACTGCCCACAGAGTCTAACACAAGCAATGCTGTTAATCTATTTTATTTCTTGTTACAGGGCACTGGAGTTGGCCGTAAAATACAAAACACATGTTGACACAGTTCTTGCTTACCGTCAGAAGTTTTTAGAGACATTCGGTAAACAGGAAACTAATAAACGATATTTGCAATATGCAGAAGGAGTAAGTATTAAATAATATTTTATAATAACGTATGTGCTTTATAAATATATACCATATTCATCTCAACAAGACAAAAAATGAATGTCTTATACCATAATTTTAAAGGAATTACTTTTTGCCTTATGATGTTGTAGTCTTACTTTGACTATATGATTATAGTACTAAATTTTTTTCTGGGATCTTACGGCCATGTTTTGATGAACTCAAGTCTGTTTTCATAGAATTCAAGTTGTGTTAAGGTCGTGTGCTATTTGATATTTTAAATAAATAATATAGATGTCTGGGATAAAAGCTTCTAATTCCCGAGTTTTATCTGACACCAACTGTACCTTTTGCCACAGGGGAAATATGTGAGTACAGAGGGCACTGTACGAAATGTCACAAAATACAAACTAGGTCACTTTGTAGAATTCTAGGAGCTGGGTTGCACCTCATAGATGTTCTGATCGTAGGTAAAATATTAAGTGCCTTTTCCTCCTAAATGCCCATGAGAATCTCTAAATTTATTGTTCAGATTGGAAGACAATCATTCTGGGGCATGGTGGCACATGCCTATAGTCCCACCTACTTGGGAGGCTGAAACAGGAGGATCGCTAGAGCCTGAACATTCGAGGGCAACCTGGGCAACATAGCAAGACCCCATCTCTAAAATAATAAATAAATAAATACATAAATAAACATTTTCTAAATGAAAAACTATGAAGAGGAAAGTCATTTCAGTATTTATCAGCCCACAAGGAGAATCAGAACAAGAGAGTTTGCTCCATTGCCTTGAGCATAACCATCTGTGGCCACTTACTCAGATCCTTCTAAGCTCAGGTAGCAGAAACAGAGCTCAAGTCACTAGCCACGTAGATCCAAGAGGCTTAACTCCTAAGAAATGTGAGTTTACTGCAGCCCTGTGAGACAGGGCTGACTTTGCTTCCAGCTCTGTGAATAACTTTCTTTAGACTTTTATTCCATCATTTATTCAAAAAATATTTATGAGATCTCACTCTGGGCTAGGCATTATGCTAGGTGTTGAATCAGATATAACTTCTGTTTTCATGAAACTTATGGGCTATTTGGGAGCATGCCTTCTTAGGGTAGAATAAAATGTAGTTTTGTTTTGTTTTTTTTATTAAATCATAGCTGTGTACATTAATGCAATCATGGGGCACCATATGCTGGTTTTATAGATCATTTGACATGTTTTCATCACACTGATTAACATAGCCTTCCTGGCATTTTCTTAGTTATTGTGTTAAGACATTTATATTCTACATTTACTAAGTTTCACATGTACCCTTGTAAAATGCAACGCAGGTGTAATCCCACCAATCACCCTCCCTCCATCCATCCTCCCCCCTCCCTCTTCCCCTTCCCCATATTCTTAGGTTATAAGTGGGTTATAGCTTTCATATGAAAGCCATAAATTAGTTTCATAGTAGGGCTGAGTACATTGGATACTTTTTCTTCCATTCTTGGTATACTTTACTATGAAGAATATGTTCCAGCTTCATCCATGTAAACATGAAAGAGGTAAAGTCTCCATCTTTCTTTAAAGCTGCATAATATTCCATGGTGTATATATACCACAATTTATTAATCCATTCGTGGATCAATGGGCACTTGGGCTTTTTCCATGACTTAGCAATTATGAATTGGGATGCAGTAAACATTCTGGTACAAATATCTTTGTTATAATGTGATTTTTTGGTCTTCCGGGTATATGCCTAGTAGAGGAATTATAGCATTGAATGGCAGATCTATTTTTAGATCTCTAAGTGTTCTCCAAACATCTTTCCAAAAGGAATGTATTAATTTGCATTCCCACCAACAGTGTAGAAGTGTTCCTTTTTCTCCACATCCACGCCAACATCTCTGGTCTTGGGATTTTGTGATATGGGCTAATCTTACTGGAGTTAGATGATATCTCAAAGTAGTTTTGATTTGCATTTCTCTGATGATTAAGGATGATGAGCATTTTTTCATATGTCTGTAGGCTGCACGCCTATCTTCTTCAGAGAAGTTTCTCTTCAAGTCCCTTGCCCAACCTGCAATGGGATCACTTGTTTTTTTCTTGCTTATATGTTTGAGTTCTCTGTGGATTCTGGTTATTAAACCTTTGTCAGAGACATAATCTGCAAATATCTTCTACCATTCTGAGGTCTGTCTGCTTGCTTTACTTACTGTGTTCTTGGCTGTGCAGAGGCTTTTTAGCTTGACCAGGTCCCAGTAATGTATTTCTGAAGCTGCTTCAATTGCCCGGACAAATGAATGATTGTCCTCCTCATAAAATACTTGCCCAGACCGATTTCTTCACGAGTTTCCCTGCACTCTTTTCTAGTATTTTTGTAGTTTCATGTCTTAAGTTTAAATCTTTAATCCAGTGAGAGTCTATCTTAGTTAATGGTGAAAGGTGTGGGTCCAGTTTCAGTCTTCTACAGGTTGCCAGCCAATTCACCCAGCACCATTTGTTAAATAGGGAATCTTTTCCCCCACTGAATGTTTTTAATTGGCTTGTCAAAGATCAAATAACGTTAAGTAGCTGGGTTCATGTCTTGGTTCTCTATTCTGTTCCATACATCTACCTCTCTGTTTTTGTGCCAGTACCATGCTGTTTTGATCACTGTAGATTTATAATATAGTCTGAGTCCTCCTGCTTTGTTTTTATTTCTGAGTAATGTCTTGGCTATTCGAGGTTTTTTTCTGATTCCATAAAAAATGAAGTTAAAATGTAGTATTTTGGGGTTTTTTTGTTTGTTTGTTTTTCAAGTTTCGGATATTTATTAATCAGTGTAATCCTCAACACACTACATCAACATGATTTCATGCATTTAGAGGAAAAATATTTCCTGTTAAGTGGAAAATTGTGCGGATGGCTTCTGGAAGACCTTCATTCTAAGCAGCTTTATTGTGAAACATTTGGTTTAGAAGTCTGGACCTTCTTTCTTCAGTTTGCTATAATCCACATTCACTGAGTAGAACTTGTATTGATCAGTGGGACCCAGTTTGTTCCATGGTTCTGGATTATTCTTTCTATCCCAACTAACATCTGGATTGAACAATGCCAGACGCAAGACATACAAGTGCTGCTCCAGTACCTCCGGCTCCAAAAAATACGAAGAGGGGAATCAGGCTCGGATGCTTCTTGGCCTGACCGAGGATCTGGCAAAGTATGTTTGCGGCAGCGGCCTTTAGTCTGAAGGACCCCAGGCTGAAAGGGCCTAAAATGTAGTATTTTGATCCCTCCTCAGGGCAGGGTTCGGATTAGAAGAGCCTTGGGAAGAGGAGAGGAGGTAGTGAGAAGGCCCCTATAGTTTCTACTCAGGCAACATTATCCATTTGTATTTAGAATATTCTGTGTCTTGGTCTACATTTTTGCACTCCAGAAAAGTTTCGGGAAGTGAGGGCTTCAGGGCCGTTCTTAGAGTTTTGCCGTGCAACTTGAACATCTACATCCAGGATAGCTGCAGACTCTGGCTCTCGTAGTAAAAGTGGACATGTTTTATGAAAGCTCCTGCTTAGTACCTGTGGATTAAGCACCAAAGTGAATGCTTTGGACTTGCTCTACTGCGAGGACAAACTCAGCGTCCCTGGGGTCTCTGCAGGTACACCCTAATTCACATAAGTGACCGCAACCACCACCAGTGCAGTGCTAAGCAGCCCAGAGAATCACTAGATCAAATGTGGCCACAGGTTAAACTGAGCTCCCACCTTGAATTTATTCTATTGCGTGATTTTAATAGGTTAATGTTCCTCTGCTTCTCCTCATCATCAATGTTTTATCAGTATTTTCACATTAGGTACTTTTGAGATCAGAGAAAATATAGTATTACCTTAAAGGAAATTTTATCTTAGATAGAAAAAAACTTAACATTGAAATCTTCTTTTTCATTATATATGTATTCAGCTATGACCAAAATGTAATACTTCAATCACAAGAGTGGCAGAAATTTCCACAGTGGGATAACCAGAACAATGTGGCTTTCTTAGGTATTTTGGGTTTTTTTTTTTTTTCATCCTGAAACTATATAGGTTACTTTGACTCCCTATGGCATGATGTTCTAGTTTTCTATTTTTCTTCTTCATAAATGTCATTTGGAGTTAACTAAAAATCATAAACAGTATTTTAAGATGAAAATCATTTTTTGACTCAAAAATTTCCCACTAATGAGTACAATAAAATTTAATCCTAGGAAAACAACTTCTGGGGATATGTGCACCTCTTTCTGGTCCTTTCCTTTAACTCTAAAATGCAGCCATTATATCTCTTATCCACACTTAGCTGTCTTTGCCGAAATTGTGATTATATAAACACTTTACTTCAGAACTAAGAGTTGTTGAATAGAAAAGGGTCATTTAAAAATAACATTGAGAAATTTATTCTAGATTTCTGGTGGGCTCACGGAGTATACCATGTGAAAGTTTACAAGTGAATGGAATCAACTATAGTTGATATGCACTTATGTTTATGAGACCTGAAATGTTTTTTGGCCATTTCTAATTTAAAATATGGCAATCTGGGATTCGTACAAAGAGTACTGTTTTCCAAGAACCCTATTATTTAGTCATTTCACTTGATCTCCAATGGTGTTTAGTAAATATTTGTAAAATAAATTGTAAGTCTGCCAAGTAAAATCACTCAAAGAACACATTCAATCTACTGAATATATATATATAGTCTGCAAGAAGTAGGAGATCTAGGAAATGCTTAAAGCATTACTTTAGGAAAAAGAAAAAGAGTCAAAAAATCATTCATAAGCAGAATGTCAGAATTTTGAAGAAGATCTAAAAGAGTCCACATTGGACAAACCACTTTAAATTTAGCTACTACCTAAGCACTCTTGTGGGTATTAAGGGCTTATTATATTAAAGTTAGCTGATTACTTATTTGCTGGATATTTATTTAGCTTTTATTTATTCAGTATTTATCAAGTTCCTCCTGCAGACAATGTTCTCTCCTTGGTGTTTGGGGTGTAATAATAGTCAAAGTGACAGATGCTGGCCTCTTGAAGTTTATATGCAAATGGAGGTGGCACTTGGTTTGTGATACATAACCTTGAAGGAGCTGTAAATGGTGCTCCAAGACTTTATGAATGAAGAATCTGACCTAGAGTAGGGGAGTCAGCAGATAATAAACAAATCCAATGATGTTTGAGCTGAGCTCTAAAAGTTAAATAGCAGGAGCTGACTGAAGGGTAGGGGTGTGGGACAAGTGGCAATGGGGGTGGACATGTTCTGGCAGAGGGAAGGCTCTGAAGTGAGAAACAGTAAACGCAACAGAGAGACTGACTTGAGGATGTCATAGGGCAAATTAAATAATGAGAAGCCACAAAGGGAAAGTAGCAGGATCATGTTTGCCTCTTAAAATCCAGATTTCTAAAAATGAATGGAAACTTAAAATTTTCCACAAAATTATCTTATCATTTTTTCTGTCAGCAAAAAAATAAGATGAAAAGAAAAAAATCTATGGAGTCTTGAAAGAATGGGGAGGAATTGTGAGTGACTGCTCTGGGTCCTGAGTGGTTGAATTCTGGGTGGGACAAGACATTGAAGAGTTTCCATAGCATGTTAAGAGAACGGACTTCATATAAGGCAGTGAGAGGACTTGACAGTTTGCAATCAAGAGAATGACTTGAAATAGAATTTCAGATGTGAAGGAAAGATTAGAAGCCAGGGTGGCGACTAGGAGACCAGTTAGGAAGTCACTATAATAACCCTACTAGGACCTGGAAAGGGTAAGATTAGTTAAGAAAAGTTCAGTGTGCTTGGCACCTGTAGCTCAGTGGCTAGGGCACCAGCCACATACAGCGGAGCTGGCGGGTTTGAACCGGGCCCAGGCCTGCCAAAGAACAATGAGAACTACCACCAGAAAATAGCTGGGCATTGTGGCAGGTGCCTGTAGTCCCAGCTACTTGGGAGGCTGAGGCAAGAGAATCGCTTAAGCCCAAGAGTTTGAGGTTGCTGTGAGCTGTGAAGCCATGGCACTCTACCAAGGGTGACATACTGAGACTCTGTCTCAAAAAAAAAAAAAAGTTCAGTGGTAAAACTAAAAGAACAGTTGTGGTTGCGGGTAAAAGGAGAGGCAGTGAGGCAAGGCAAGGAATTTAAGAATGGCTTCCACAGCTCTGGTGTGGGCAGCTAGTGGATGGGGATGCTGTGACTCTAGATACAGAATACACAAGAGTATATGTGTTTGGGGCCTTTGAATACATGAATATATATAATATAGTGTCTGGGGAGTATCCAGGTGGAGATAGCTAGTAGGCAATTAGAAATATAAATATGAGCACCAAAGGAAATTTGCAAAGGAGAAATCAGGCGTATTGTCATAACCAGGGAGGTATAGTTGAAGCCACGTGAGTGGAGATCTCTTAGGGAAAGCATGAGGAAGCTGTGGTTGGAACCCTTGTAAATGTTAATAGTTAATATTGAAGGAAACCAGAATGTGACACCCCAAAATATGCCTCTTTTACATAAATATTTTTGAGCTAAAGGCAATTAAGAAGGAACAAACGGAAGAAGAGCTCTCTGTTCTCCCCCTTTTCCACCTAAAGACAGGATATGTAAATTCTCCTTTAGTGGAGACGACTTTTATCAGCTCAGAGACGACACCGACACCGGAGGAATCACGAACAAACCTTCCTCCGTTAGTTTCTTCCCATACATTGCCTTCTCCACAGTTTCCTGCCTTCCATTGTCTTGTCACTTCCCTGGTATTTATTGTTCTTTGTTGAAGATGCTCTATGCTCTAAGCTGAGGTTCTGAGACCCTGCATTGAGTCGCCTTTCATTACTGTTTCTCTGCATGATGTTCACTAAGGGCGGCAGTAAACTTGCGTGGTTTTCTCTTTTTAATCTTTTTCACAGAGGTCTAGCCCAACTCAGAATTTATGAGGGTTAAGGATTACATGCTTATGATTTTGTAATAAAGGATTGGTATAGATTACCAGCTCATAAAAGGGGGTGTCCTTTGTGCCAATCTTTGTAATTTGCACTATTTGCACGTACTTCTGTGACTAACATATTATACTGAAGTACAAAAGGGCCTTCTGCCAGACCCTATATATGTTTTGGGTTTTTTTCTGAGACAGAGTCTCACTCAGTCACTCCAGGGTTGAATGCTATGGCATCACAGCTCACAGCAACCTCAAACTCTTGGGCTCAAGCTATCCTCTTGCCTCAGCCTTCTGAGTAGCTGGGACTACAGGTGTCCACCACAATGCCCAGCTAGTTCTAGAGATAGAGTCTCATGCTCGCTCAGGCTGGTCTCAAATTCCTGAACTCAACAATCCACCCACCTTCGCCTCCCAGAGTGCTAGGATTACAGGTGTGAACCAGCATGCCTGGCCCTCTGTATATATTTTTATTTTATTCATTATCTGTCTCTTCCATTATTATCTGTCATTGTTTATTATCTCTCTATGAAGTAGGTGATTTTTATCTTTTTGTTCACTGCTGAATCCTCATATCCAAGATAATCCTCAGCTACACTAAGCACTAAGTATTCCGTAAATGAATAACTGAATCATGCAGAAAACGTGACAGGATAAGAACCGGAAACCGTCGATGGTGGTGTTAGTGAGGAGTTGTGAAGGGCAGTGGGGACACAGTCGTGTTACCGAGGCCTGGGGAGAGGGTGAGAGTCGGGAACAAGAAGGAGGGTGACAGCAGGAGCTTGTAGAGAGACAGGGAGGCAAGAGTGAAGAGAGGGAGCCAGGGAAAGAAAAGAAACCGAGTGTGTTGGTAATAATTGAAGGCAGATACTCTAGATGAGTTAAAGAAGATGGCCTCGGGACATAAGTGAAGAAGTTGGCCTGAGACAGAGGGAAAGGGAGAAGGGTGGGTACAGATACAGCCACGTTCATGCCTAACGGCCACTATATTCTCTGCAAAATGAGAAGCTGATTTTCAGCTAGGAGTAAGGGAGATGAGGTAGAGGATGGGGAGCCATTTGTTATGATTTTGAAATTTCTTCTACATGAATAAGAATTGATGCGAGACTGGTATAAGAAGTTCACAATAGGGCAGCGCCTGTGGCTCAGTCGGTAAGGCGCCGGCCCCATATACCGAGGGTGACGGGTTCAAACCCGGCCCCGGCCAAACTGCAACCAAAAAATAGCCGGGCGTTGTGGCGGGCGCCTGTAGTCCCAGCTACTCGGGAGGCTGAGGCAAGAGAATCGCTTAAGCCCAGGAGTTGGAGGTTGCTGTGAGCTGTGTGACGCCACGGCACTCTACCGAGGGCCATAAAGTGAGACTCTGTCTCTACAAAAAAAAAAAAAAAAAGACCAAGAAGTTCACAATAACATCGGCACTCTCCTTACACTAGAAGAGGATGGGTTTTAATACAGAGGGCACTTGACAGCTGGCAGAGAGCATCCTTATCTAAAACTTGCTATGAATAATATTCTAATCCAAGAACTAAATTATCTGTAGAACACTTCTGAAACTGGATAAACGCCAAAGTGAAAGTGAAACATTTATTTTCAGTAGGATAGGGATAAATTGACATCCTCATTTGTATTATAACAAGTAACTAATATAAATGTCATCAATTTGCTTGACGGAGTTCTGGTGCCATAGAGCAACAGTTGCTCGGGTACTTTCAATGTATGGTCTTATTGTGATGGATTTGAGACATATGTAAGCCAATTTAAGGCTGGAAGAAGGCCAAGGCATTCATCAGGTTTTGTCTTCTTTGTGAATGTTTTGTTAGACATGGAAATGAGTGTTTTGCCATTTTAGAAATATCAAGTTCAGGCCTGATTGAAAAATGAGTCTTTCAAATAATCTAACTTTTGCTCTGCTTTTCAATGAGCTATTGCTTGCATCTTAGCACAGAATTTATCTTCTATGTGTAAAACAGATTTTTCTTCTTATTCATCTACTTTATGTATTATAGATAAGTATGTGGAATTATTGTTTTGAGAACTTGTTTGGAAGATCTTGTAGGGGAGCGCAGCTTCTCATATACCTTTGACCTAAGAATGATCCTTCTCTATCAGGGAAGGTCTCCTCTGTGACTGAGCACATAGTCTTGGGAGGTACACCCACCTAGCCAGCCACATCAACCCTGGTGATTGGTGGGATGACAGACGTCACAGCTAGATCATCCTCACAGCCAGAATTGCTTTAAACAAAAGTTCCCCAAAATATTTACAAATTACTTCATAGAAATTCAGACATAGGATATTAGAATGAAAAATAATCAAATACTTAATTTCATCAACTTCCAGCACAAAATAAAGGAAGCATGAAGTCCTATTAGGATTCACCTAATCTCTCAGTTACTTAAGATGGGTCTGTTCGAGGAGCAAGTATTATCTCAAGCTGGCTTGATACTACTTACTCCCCTCCCCTCCCTTACATGGAGGGGAAAACCGACTCACTTTTGGCTCAGGGGGTTGGGTTTGTTTCATTGTAAATTAGAGTTAGTTTAATCCAGGACCCAGGTTTTTTCCTGTATCTTACCTCAGAGAGTACACCTATTCCTAAATTAGCAATTTCTAAACTTTGTTAAATGATATATTTTCCTTAAAAAGTTGCTGATAGTATTCAGGCAGAGGCACAGTAACTCATGCCTATAATCCTAGCAGTCTGGGAGGCCAAGGAAGTTGAGCTCAGAAGTTCTGAGACCAGCCTGGGCAAGAGGGAGACCTGTCTCTACTAAAAATAGAAAAATCTAGCTGGTTATGGTGGCGGGCGCCTGTAGTCCCAGCTAGTCCAGAGGCTGAGGCAGGAGGACAGCTCGAGCCCAGGAGTTTGAAGTTGCTGTGAACTATGACTCTACCCAGAGTGAGAGAGTGAAACTCTGTCTCTAAAAAAAAAAAAGAAAGAAAAAGATAAGAAAAATTTTCAAGAACTTGGGCAGAGTTCATTCCTTATATCAAGTCTAATGAACTTAGGAGAGGGATAGGGTGGAGGTGGGGGAAAGGAGACTGCATCGTGGATTGAAGGGAAGCCAGCAGGTGTTCTCTCTTTTCAGTTATTTCTTATCAGAGGAAGAGAATATGCTTCCTCTCATATTCTTTTGTTTTTGTCAATGACCACTTTATATCACTTTATATCACTTGAAGAATTGTTGCAAAGGAGACTGATTTGTAGAACATGCTTAGGGGAAGGAAGTGATCCCCTGTCTTTCCTCATAGCTAGACTTTTAATGGAAGCTTCGATGTGTAAGATGTGAAGGACTGGCCTATTTGAAAAGTGGCTTGGCCTTTTGGCCAGAGACACCATCGTTCAATAATTCACCACAGTGACGAACACAGAGGGAAAGAGCAGAGGCCTTTTAGAAAACATGGAGTTGCTCCTATGGCCACATGCATGTGAATCCACAAGAAAGGTGATATTGTAGACCTCAAGGGAATGGGTACTATTCAAAAAGGCATGGCACACAAATGGTACCATAGCAAAACTGGAAGAGTACACTGTTACCCGGCATGCTGTTGGCATTGCCAAGAGGATTCATGTTCATATTAAGCATGAATATGAACTCTAAGAGCCGAGATAGCTTCCTGAAATGTGTGATGGAAAATGATCAAAGCCTCGGTTCAGCTGAAGCACCAGCCTGCTCCACCCAGAGAAGCTCACTCTGTGAGAACCAATGGGAAGGAGCCTGAGCTGCCGGAACACTGCCCCCGCGAGTTCATGGGAGAAGAGGTGTACAGAGGCACACAGGAGAGCCAGTGGACAGGGGCATAAGGTGCTGGGACCTATTCCCTGTGAATTCATGGCACAATAAATATAAAAAAGAAAAGGCTATTGTAAAAAAAGAAAAAGAGAGAGAAATGACTTGGTGACCAGAGCCCATTCATTCTTCCTCTTACTAAAAGGGTGTCTTCTCCCTCCCTGTCCCTAAGCACCTGTTTAGATGCACTTTTTATAAATAGCTACAACTAGATTCCAGTCTTTTCAATCACAATGAATCTTTGCTTTTTATTATGTAATTGTTCTGTTTGGTCTTATTCTTAAAGCTATTTCACGTTATTTGAGCATTATTACTTCTTATTTACTTTGATGCCTCCTTTTCTGCTGTTTTAGAAGCTATACATTCTATTTTTACACCTAATTACTTTGGATTAAACAAAAATATCATATGCTATGTAAGCATAAATCTTCCTTTTTCAATTGCAGCTCCAAATAGATTGGGAGAAAATAAAAGCCAAAATTGAGATGGAAATCACTAAAGAACGAGAGAGATCATCAACCAGCCAGTCCAACCAGAGTGTGGGTCTAAAGCTCTGATCTAAAGGTCTAAAGCTAGCCTTTAAGAAGTTTATCTTTGAAATGAATTTTGATTAACCAAGGACAACCACATTTTGGTTGCCAAAGAAAAAGGCATCGTCTTTACAGATAAGCACTCGCTATGTATTTAATACTAAATACACAATTGAAAAAATGCAACACAAAATAATTGATATAACTCCATCTTTTGTATTTTTCTAGTCCCATAATTAGCAAAATATTACTATATACTCATGCTTGTGTGGTATTGATCATATTCCAATATTTTGGAAAATAATTCCAGATAACTCAGATAATCCATTTTTTGTCTATTACTTCATCCTTGAATCTTCAGCATAAACAAATATTAATACTAATAATAAAACATTGGACTCTTTAAAGTATATATGTTATTATTAATTTCTATTTGACTTGTAAACTGTAAAGTGCTTTCAAAAGTTAAAATTTATATAACAAAAATACATGAGGATAGATCTGTGAAAATGTATAACGATTCAGATAACCACACACACCAAAATTATATGAATAGTAGAAGGTAGAAAAGTAAATAGTGAAAGGTAGAAACAAATATCTATTGACAGGTGAGTGCATGTGTTGTATACACACAATGGAATATTATTCAGCCTTAGAAGAAATGAAATTCTGATATATGCCACGACAAAGATAAGCCTCGAAAGCATTGTGCTAAGTGAAGTAAACCAGATGTAAAAGATGAAACATTGTATGATCCCACTTCAGTGAAGTACCTGGAATAGGCAAGTTCATAGAACAGAAAGGAAAACGGTGGTTACAGGACTAGGGGAGGAAGAAATAGGGAGTTGTTTAAAGAGGATAGTTTCTGTTTGGGAGGAACAAGTTCTGAAAATGGACAGTGGTGATGGTTGCTCAACATTATGAATGTTAACACCACCAAAGTGTACCCTTAGAAACAAGGAAAATGGTGACTTTGCTATGTGTATTTTATCATAATTTTTAAAATATTTCTATAATGGATAAGTATTTTCTTCATTCTCACTGAGAATATTCAGTCAATAGGCTCTGGAGTCTGAATTGTGAAAATCTCCTTAGGTGATAAACCTTTGACTAAGCTTAATTTATTATGTCCCCAAATTAATTACTACTACCACAAAAGTTTTTAACAATAACACAAATGCCCCTAAGAAAGTCTTCCATGAACCCATTTTTGCAAATTTATGGGAAAGAGATTACATCTCTTACCCCCATGTTAATTACTATGTCTAGCTTTCTTTTATAGAAATGTTTTCTTTTCAACTTGATTCTTATCTTTTCTGGAACATTGGAATAGTCTGTCTTGATCCAGATGTTGGGTACGAGTGTGCATTCAGTTTGTGAAATCTGCTACAGCAGTTTACTTGTAAGTTGGACTGTTTATATGTGTTCTATATGGTTCTCGTTCAATGAGAAATTTAAAAAGAAAAACTTGTTTTAAAGGGGTATGTTTTATGTTATGTATATCTTACTGTAATAAAAAAATTTTTTAAAAAGAAAGAAAAGGAATATGTCTGTTTTAACAATTCTCTAATATCCTACAATTCAATTCTGATGTTAACTACCTCAAGCTAGCATCAAATCCCACAAATTAAAGGGCAAAGTCCCTAAGAAAATGGCCAGTATCTCAGACTCCAGCTGCAAGTGGAGTCCCCAGGTTACCCACACTTGTGTCTGACACGACTACACATTTGGGAGTTCCCTGGACCACCCCCCTTCAGGCCTGATAATTTGCTAGAATGAGTCACAGACCTCGCTGGAACTCTTCACTTACAGTAACAGGTTCGTTAAAGCTCAGGAACGGCCACATGGAACAGGCACACAGAGTGAGGTCTGTTGTGTAAAGGGCGGGTGGTGGGGGGAGAGGAAGGGACGCAACTTCCAGGCCTCCTCACGGGATCCAGGCACACCATCTTCACCAACCAGGAAGCTGCCCCAGCCTTGCTTTTCTGAATTTTTTTTTTTTTAATCAGAGTTTTATTACACAGGCATAATTGATTAAAACATTGGCCTTGCAACTGAACACCCTCTCCAGCCCCCACTCCCACCCCCCGCTCTGCTGGAAAGTCTAGTGGCTGAAATTCCAATCACTGGTTGGTTTTTCTGGCAAGCAGCCCCCATTCTGAAGCTATCTAGGCCGCCACCACTACCACAATTACTTTATTAGATAACAAAGATATTCTTACCACTCAGGAAATTCCAAGGATTTTGGAATACTCTCCTAGACCAGACAGATACGTTCTTTATGTATCACCAGCCACTCCCTGGTCTTTTACAGCAAAAGGATCATACCCGTCTGAGCACAAGGAGTACTGCAACATTTGTAATTTTCCAAAGTTAAATTGTTTTGCCTGAAGTTGCCCTCCAAAAGATTTCTCCATACATAGGGAACTATAACTCGCTCTTGGCTGGTTTCAGCCAATCAAAGGCAACCAACTGTTGAAACTGTGTTAGAATAACACAAATGCAGAGCTGTAATCAATCCAGCTGTTCCATAACTCGTTTCCATTTTCTGCACATCACTTTCCTTTTTTCGGACCACGCAGCACTGTAGGGTCTCTCTGAACCTATTCTGGTTGGGGGAGGAGGGAGGTTGCAGATTCCTAAGTTGCTTTTTTCTTAATTAAACTGTTCATTTAACATCACCAATGTATTTGATGACTGATATCAATGTTATAATCTTCCAATACTAGTGTTATAGTATAGCACATTGTGGTAGATGTAACCTGAAAACTAAGAGTTAAAAGATTACTGGTACTTTACTAAACTGCCTGAGTCCTTTATCCACCCAGATAAAGGCCAATACGCTCAGTCAGGGTGCCAGTGAGAGAAGATGGGGGAGATTTCTCAAATCCATCTCTATGAGAATTTAGGGGATACAAAGGACTAGGGAATTGATTCTCTTGGGCTGGGGATGAACTCATAGGGTTGGGAAGCAGAAACTATCGTCTTGGTAAAAAGGAGTTCTGGGTAGGGGTCACAGGACTCGTTGGATTGCTCCCCCTGCATGGCCACTGGTCTGGTTGATGTCAATTGGTCCCTCTGAATGCAGAGTCTGGAAGATGTCTCAAAAAGACCAGTCTTGGGTCTTACAATAGAGATGTTATCTATGGAAGCAATTGGGACAGTCACAAAGGCTGCCCCTGTCAAGGGAACATGACCCTTAAGCAGCCAGCAGTTACAGCAGTGGGGAACTTGAGGAACAATGGCCAGTTAACGTCTAGCTGTCACCTATACTTCTATAGAAAGCAGAGTTCTACCACTATTTCTGCCGTATAGCCTTGTTTTATTTTAACGTAGGCAATTTCATTAGTAGCATCCCATCTGGTCTCCAATAATTAGTCCAGACCATTATCTCATCCTGTGGCCAAAATGTTCTTAGGACATGGTCGCTCAGATTTGCTGGCCTGCATTTGATCTCGTTCCAAAAGCAGGAGTGATCTGAGCCATGCATGGCGTCTGGTATGACTGGGCTAAGAGACAATCCCATCTCTTTCTCTGAGCCTCTTTAGAAGCCTGTAATCTTGGAATTCCTTCACTGCATAATCCAGTTATTTATTCCTGAGGGGGCAAAAAGGAAACATTTTATCTGAGGAATTTGAGCCCCTTTAAATTATCAGGCCCAGAAAGGCAACTAAAATGTGACAGCAGTCACGTCGTAGTCCCTCCTTCCCTGAACTAGAAAATTACCTCTTGCAGCCACCTGCCCTGTGGACTCTATGATGCTAAACAGCCATAAAATGCCATACACCAGACACCATATCTGCTAATTCAACCATGTATATCACTCATTAACCGATGTTGCTTCTGTAAAACAGTAGAACTGGGCCAGGCAAGGTGGCTCACCTGAGGAGTTCAAGACCAGCCTGAGCAAGAGTGAGACCCCATCTCTAAAAATATGTGGGTGTTGTCACAGGCACCTGTAGTCCCAGCTACTCAGGAGGCTGAGGCAAGAGAATCTCTCTCTTTTTTTTTTTATTGTTAGGGATTCATTGAGGGTACAATAAGCCAGGTTACACTGATTGCAATTGTTAGGTAAAGTCCCTCTTGCAATCATGTCTTGTCCCCATAAAGTGTGACACACACCAAGGCCCCACCGCCCTCCCTCCGTCCCTCTTTCTGCTTCCTCCCCCATAACCTTAATTGTCATTAATTGGAGGCAAGAGAATCTCTTGAGCCCAAGAGTTTGAGGTTTCTGTGAGCTATGATGCCATGATACTTTACCGAGGGTGAGGAACTGAGACTCTGTCTTAAAAAACAAAAAACAAAAGAAAAAAAAAACAATGAGAACTGTCAAACAAATTTGTGTCAGCCCATTCCTTGTCCCCTTTTGCCTTTAAAACTTGCTTGTAACAGAGTCTGAAGAGAGCACTCCCCAAGGTAATTTGGAAATGTGTCCTGGCCAGCTACCCTTACTTTGGCTCAAGTAAACTTAAAAAAATTTTTTTAATAATACACGGTGTCCATAAAATTCATGTGCAACTTAAAATAGTTGTCTATCGAATGGTTTTGTGAAGAGGCTCATGCCTGTAATCCTAGCACTCTGGGAGGCCAAGGCAGGTGGACTGCCTGACCTCAGGAGTTCAAGTCCAGCTCGAGCAAGGGCAAGACTGCATTTCTAAAAGAAAAAAGAAATTACCAGGCATTATGGCAGGCACCTCTAGTCCTAGCTACTCAGGAGGCTGAGAGAAGAGGATGGCTTGAGCCCAAGAGTTTGAAGTTGCTGTGAGGTATGATGCCACGGCACTCTACCGAGGGTGACAAAATGTCTCTGTCTAAAAAAAAAAAATAATGTCTATTTTAAATTGCACACAAACTTCATGGACAACCTGCATTTGGTGCCTCAGCTCCTTCCTCTGGGGTTAACATTCGTTTACCCTTAGCTACAATTCCACTTCTCTACATTTGAACCCAAACTTCTCTGCTCTTAGAAGGAACATTACCTTTGTCCACCCTGCAGGTCTAGGGTGAGGTGGCAATGGCAGTCTAGCAAGTACCCCCCAGGCTACTCCATGTAGATGGGAGCCCAGGAGTCCCGAATCAGTAGCTGCTTCTACCATGAGCAGCATGGCTGTATTCACCATCAGTTTTGTCAGTGAGTGGAGGCACAATCCTGCCGCCAGGTATCAAGGAATTCTGACATGAGGTTTAAAAGCATAGTCACCGTTCCTTGGGAATCATTCCTGCTTCTAGTGCCTGCAGTTGTGGCCCTGGTCCAGGGACCACGGCACAGGTCAGAAAGATTAAGTTCAAGTATCATCATCACACCAGCCTCCTGCCCACATGGGAAGCACTGGACAGTCTCACCAGTCCTCCCCCAGCCCTCGTCCCACACCCACTCCCAGAGCACTGGTATCTGTCCACTGCAGACATGGCCTCCATCCCCAGCATGGTGAGTCCTCAGCATACACACACTCAGGTGTGTAAGCCGGCCCTTCAGGCCTGTATCTCTCCATTTCAGATAACCAACATCTCAGGGGTGTGTCCCAGTTCTGTATCAAACTATTATTCTGCCCCTGGTTGGATACTGTGGACTGTAAAGTGTATTCCTTGGTGTGAAGAAATGTAACTTGGTGGTCAAGTCACATAAGCATCTGTATCTATGGCTGGGTGAGCAAAGCTCAGAGTGTGTCTCTTCCTATCTGGACCCATGTGCAGGTCTTCCAGGTCTGACTTGCTAGCTGTGTGTGGAGCCTTCCTCCTGGGAAATCTGTCCCATAGCCATCTATCTGCAGCCTCTTATTGGCAAGCAGAATAGTTCTTTTTTTTTTTAATTAATTATTTTTTTATTAAATCATAATTTTGTACTGTTGTGCCCAGATCTCAAAATCCCCCACAAAGACCACCAGGGAGCCGAGTCCAATGCAAAAGCAAAAGGGCCTTTTATTGCAAGCTCGAGCTTGGGCTCCCAGGGACTCCCCTGCAACAGATCTTAGCCAGGAGCCTCGAGCTCTGCAGCAGGGGTTCTTATGGTCCGGCAGAGCAGGTGGGCATGCAAAGCTTGAAACAAAGGGGGCATTTCTGGATTGGTTAGGTGGGGGTCCCTGATTGGTGGGCAGTTGTCTCATGATTTCGGGGAATTACCTGGGCTTGCCTGGGCTTATCTGGGCTTGTCTGGAAAGTGAAACTTACTGAGTGAAATGGCGGGGAAAGCAAAACTTAACTCCTAAGATGGCGCTGGTCTGGTTCTTTCAGTACATTGATGCATTTATGGGGTTCAGGGTACTGCTTCAATATACAATGTGAAATGTTTACATTGAACTTAGTAAACATCCATCACAATTATACTCATTTCTTTTTTTTTTTTTTTTGGTTTTTGGCCGGGGCTGGGTTTGAACCCGCCACCTCCAGCATATGGGACCGGCGCCCTACTCCTTGAGCCACAGGCGCCGCCCAATTATACTCATTTCTTAATAGTTTTGAAATGTACCATTGCATCATGCACATTAGGTGAGGTCCCCCCAAATACCCTCCCTCCTCCCATATCTCCCCTCCTCCCCTCTCTCTCCTCTTCCCTTCTACTTTCTGGAGAACAGTTCTTATTGGTATATTTTGCCTTAGAAGATGCGAGAGAACATCCCTGTCTCTGCATTGCTGCAACTCCACAAATAAATCAATCTTACAGACCTGGGTGGTCATGTCAGGTGAACACACTGCGGTGTCCGCTCATCAACTCCAACCACTTTCTGATGCTGGAGGGAGGTTACTTGAACACACCTCTCAGGTTCCCACAGTGATTTCCAGAGGGCTGTGTTAAGTGTGACCCTTTAATAGGTTGATCTGTCACTGCCCTTCTGCCCAAACATATGGCCAGGCCATTTGCCACCACCAATAAGAAGGTAAAAACCCAAATATAGGAGTCAACAGCACACTATGCAGCCTGCCAAGCTTACCTGTCTTTAATGTTCGAGGAGCAGCAGGGGCCCACGAGCCCATTCAGCCTTCAGTCGTGCTATACCAAGGTCTTTGTTTCAACCCCATCGATGTCCATTTTGTTTATCCCATTTTTGTCTTTTTGAGACAGACTTTTACTCTGTCACCTAGGCTAGAGCTCAGTGGGGTCATTATAGCTCAGTGAAAACCCAAGCTCCCTGCTAAAGCAATCCTGCGTGACCAGGACAACAGGTGCTTGAGCCACCACCCCTGGCTAATTTTTTCTGTCTTTGATAGAGACAGCTCTCACTCTTGCTCAGGCTTGTCTCAATCCCCTGACCTCAAGATCCTCCTGCCTCAGCCTCCTGGAGTGCTAGGATTACAGGTGTGAGCCACCGTGCCCAGCCTGTTCCATTTTGTGATGACCATCTAAAGATTTTCACCTGGAGTTTTTATGGGGTGAGATAAGGACCACCGACTCAAATTAGAATTTCAAAAAGGAGTCTTTTATTAACCGTGGGGCTGTCTCAGCAAAGTCTAAAGCAGACTAAGTGAGAGAACATTGAGGGGTCTGAAGTTGGGGTTTTTCTAGTCTGAACGTTGGCAAAGGGCCAAACAAGTGGGCTGAAAGTTAGCAATTAGAAGCAAAAATAAAGTTGGCAAAAGAAGCAAAAAGCGAGCACGGGGTCACGCTGACCCCTTTTACAGAAGCGAACCTTGCAATTTAGTAGATTAGAACATAGAGGTCCCATAAAACAGATCTGGCAATTAGCAAATGAGTAAAACAATTTGTCACAGCACTTAGCTTGTTAACCCTCATCGTGACAGTGCTTGGCTGATTAGTTCTTATCTTGTTCTGTTCTGGCCCAATCCAGACCCATCTAAGAGTAATGGTACTTGGCATCATTTCATTTACCTCTTTTTCCCCTTCCTCCTACCCAGGGATGTCGCGAGGCTGCTGGCATCCATTTTATGGGGGTGATGAGGCTGCTGGCACCCACCTCAGAGTCTTTGGATGAGTCCCTTGATTCCCCCATTTTCTGTTCCTGAGTTTCTTCACTCAGGATAATGATTTTAGGCCCCAGAGCAGCGTATGCTGGCAGCAGAGTTAGTGTGTCCTGAGAGGCCCATTTGTGGGTCTTCGGGTTTCTTGCTCAGAAGCTAGTTGTTGAAGTAGGGGGCCGGGTTGTAAGGAGCAGTTGGTGTGAGGTGGAAGGTGGCGGTAGTGGTGGTAGAGCTATCACTAGGACTTGAGTGGTCCACGCTGATGTTACTGGTAGCTGCAGTGGTTGGGCAGGCTAGCCCCAGTCCACAGCTGCCTGTAACAAGTGGTGGGTATTGTCCTAAGTGTCCTTAGGAGAGCCTGGTCTCCCCTGTTCCTTCCCTGCTGGGTGCTGCCTGTAGCCACATCACCCTGAACTCAGCCTGAGGACAGGCGCAGCCCAGAGTTAAACTCTCAAAATGGTCCGGGCTGTGGGCCTGCAGTCAGAGAAAGCAGGGCCCCTCAGGCAAGCAGTACGGTGAGAAAGTGTGGGGAGGGCTGTCTGCCCACGTCTCAGTCTCACAGGCCATGCAGGGCAGTGGGAATCGTCCTGGGTTTGTGTGGCAGAGCTTGGACCTCCCTGCCCCTCCTCAGCTGGGTGGGGCTGTAGCTGTGTCAGCCCAAACTCAGCCCACTGTTGAACTCTCAAAATGGTGCCTTGGGCCCATGACTAGGAAGCCTAGGGCCCCACCCAGACAGGCAGCATGAAAGAGGAACTGTGGGAAATGCTATCCAGGGGCCATGGGGTGCCTGGGAGCACCTGGGCTCCTCTGCCCCTCCCAGGTGCCATGCAGTCACTCCAGGCATGCTGGCAGCCCCCCAGTTTGCAGGCTCTTGGGAAGGGGCTCAGCTCAAGCTGCTCTAGGATCAGATGCGCGTGGAATTCCAAGTGGGTTCCATTTCTGGAGCAACCTCTCTATGCAATCTCCAAACACCTCCCTGTGGGGAGCGGGCTATGGCCTGCAGAGCCCCTACGGCCTGGGAAATGCTCAGAGAGTGACCCCCAACCATTTCTCCTCCTTTAACAACATTCTTTGCACCTTCCAGAAGTCACGTAGCCCATGCATACTTTGCTTATTATGGGCAAATACACAGTTTTCCTCTTTAAGGATGATCTCTACCCCATGTGCTAAGATTTACTCAACCTTGTTAAGACGCTGTATAAATAAAGCTGTTTCCAGGGTTCAGGTGCCGGCTGCAGTCGTCAGCTGTGTCAGTTCTCGGATGCTATCCTATCACTCGTCTCCTGGCTTTCTTTGCCTCTCCCTGTCTTTCATGGCTTTATTTCTTCATTTCCCACCATTTCCACTCAGGTCAGTTCTCCTTCCTCACATGGGGTTGCAAAAGCCCTCCCTCAAGCCAGCTTGCAAGACTTGCCTATGTTAGGCCCAAGACCTGTGGGTGGGGAGATTCTCTTGTAGCCAGAGAAGCTTATCTCAGAGTGTGAAGGCCTCCGGGCTTCTCTCTTATTATTTTCCTGCACCTAGGACCTTCCCCTGGCGTTAGCCTGTCCTCAGTCAGGCAAGTTGCCCTGAACACTCTTCTTACTTTTGACGTTTCTTGTTGCTTCCCTGGTGAATCCTAGCATTTTGTCCCAGATGATCCGTTCAAAATAGGAAAATCTGCTTACTATTCTGGTTCCTTTCCTAAGAGGAGGAACCTACTTCCAGTGTCATCTTGATTCTCCCAGAAAGGAATGTTAAACTGGGTGAGACAGGCCCCTCTAGGGGAAATTTAGAATGGTGATTAGCATTCAGTTCCTCAGTCCTTATCTGCATTTTCCTTCTCCTGTACAGAAAAGGCTACACCAAACTGTAACAGTTTATGAATTACCTACATCTACTTCTCTCTCCACTTATAAACCTTCATGATATTGGGCATGTTTGAAAGCAGGATCTTCTAAAAGGGGACAGAAGAGCCCACCTTACTGGTACAACCAGGAAACTCCAGCTGGAAGCAGGAGACACAGGGGCCAGGCCACATTTCCTTACCCAAGGCCCCTTGTGGCTCTAGGTTTAGAAGAACTTGGCCCACTGCACAAGAGTGATGTCATGCCTGGGAACTAAAATAAAGTCCTAAGCCCAGCTTCCACCTGCACAAAACCCCTCTTGGTCAAGGGGACCCCAGAAAAACTTTAAAGCTGAATCACTGGCCATGAAGGGATAGGAGGTTAGACACCTGTCATTATATCCTTCCCTTTTGGAGATTTGATACAACAATTGACCAGGATTATACAGATTATAAGACAACAAAATAGACTCTTTGTGACAATGAGATACTAAATTATTAACAGGACCTAAGGCCATGTAAACAAAGGTTAAATCATCCCTGGAGGCCACCATCAATTTGTTTAACAAGTTACTTGAGTCTATATGTTGAGACTTGTCTCTGATTAAAGACTTCCTTGCCTCACTTAAAACATTCCAAGCCTTTAGACAAAGCTTTATTTCTTTAACCAATTACAAATCAATGAACCTCTAAACACACATTATGACTTGTGAGACCCCCTTCCTTCAAAATATCTCGGCTTTTGGGACCAAACCAGTATATACATTTCCTGCATTGATTTATAATTTTACCTGCAATTCCCGTCTCCCTGAATTGTATAAAACCGAACTACAACCCAACCACCTCAGGACCAGTTACTCAAGGCTTCTTTGCTGTGGCTCCCTGGGCTGACAGTCACACATTTGGCTCAGAATAAATCACCCTAAGTTATTTTGCAGAGTCGTTTTTTTGTTTGTTTTTTTTTCTGTTAACATACCTGAAGTTAGAAGCAGATCCTGCAAGTTAAAGAGCAAGGATCCCAGCAAGACTGCCCTTCCTTCAAATGCTAGCCCAGTTCAGTCCTTCAGCTACCAGCACTTCTGTCCAACTTGGCTACAAATTTGGGGGTTCCCATAATTCTCCTTCAGGTTGATAATTTGCTAGAATGACTTGCAGGACTCATTAAAATGCTGTACTTACAATTTTATTATAAAGGATATACAACTCAAAAACAAGCAAATGTTAAGAAAAATCCATAGGGCAAGGTTTGCTGGGAAGAGTGGGAGGGGACTGAGAGCTTCTGGGCCCTCTGCTTGTGGAGTCTGGGCATCTCATCCTCCCAGCATTTCAACCTGTTCGCCAACCACAATGCTCTTCCCAGCTTCCGTAACCCAATGTCTTTTTTTTTTTTTTAAAGCAGGGTATCATTTCATACACATGATTGATTAATTCAATGGCCATGGGATTGAACATAATCTCCAACCTCTGTCCTCTCCCTAGAGGCTGGGTGGTTAAAAGTTCTAGTCCACTGGCTGGGTGTGGTGGCCCAGGCCTAATCCTAGAACTCTGGGAGGCCAAGGTGGGAAGACTGCTTGAGCTTAGGAGTTCTTGACCAGCCTGAGCAAGAGTAAGACGCCTATATCTACTAAAAGTAGAAAAATTAGCCAGGCATTGTGGTGGGCACCTGTAGTCCCAGCTGCTTGGGAGGCTGAGACAGAATTGCTTGATCGCAGAAGTTTAAAGTGGTTGTAAACTAGGGTGTTTCCCAGGGCAGGGGGCAGGGATAAAGTTCTAGCCCAGTAATGAAGTAGCTGGTTTTCCTAGTGACCAGTCCTGATCCTGAAGCTGTCTAGAGGCCCCATGAGCAGGTCATCAGCAAAACAGAGACTTTCTCATCACTCAGGACAATCCGTGGGTTTTGAAAACTCTGTGTTGTGAACCAGATTTGCTCGTTATTATATCACAAAGTCAGTTCTCCAATCATATTAAATAATCTATTATACATTCTCTTGAAGTGTGTCAGTTGGTTTCACATTAATAACTTTATACATTTTAGGATGATTTGATATGATTTAGTTCTTTTGTATGTATATGCAAACATGTTATTTATTTCACAAATGTATCAAAGAAAGAAGATTGTTTAACCAGAATGCTTGGGACCCAACCCTGTTGCAGATTAATAATATTTCTGAGCCGGGCGTTGTGGCGGGCGCCTGTGGTCCCAGCTGCTCGGGAGGCTGAGGCAAGAGAATCGCGTAAGCCCAAGAGTTAAGAGGTTGCTGTGAGCCATGTGACGCCACGGCACTCTACCTGAGGGTGGTACAGTGAGACTCTGTCCCTACAAAAAAAAAAAAAAAAATATTTCTGGAGTATGATGATCCAAAAAAATATTTTGGTACAGAGGGTATTGTATGTAATATGGAAGATAAGTTACACTAAACTTTAAAAAAAAATTAAAGCAAACATACTTTAGGAAAAGGTTTATTATAGTAAAAATTACCACAAAGAATTTTGCCAATTGAAGGATATCTTTAAATAGTTAGCGTTTTGTACATAGAGAAAATAAATATCTTTCTGAAAATGAAGTATGCTATATAAATACTGATTAGAAAAATACCAAAACAGGTATTTCTTTTTACTTCTTTTAATGCAAAAATCCAGAATTTATAATGTACATAATATAAACAGGTAACATGCAATAATAGAAATATATGAATTCATGTTTTTACTAAAAACTCCTTGTTGATTTCCAGAGAGGATTGTGGGAAAATCATTTTTCAAGATTTCTCTTAACACCATCTGAAGAAACCAAAGAGAAATGATACAGCTACTATTTTGAAAAGACCCATGATCATCTTCTTCCCCTGGTCCTCAGCCTATTTTTCTTTGGTATCTCCCACTCAGTGGTAAATGACCTTTGGGCCAGAAAACTTATGAGATTCTCACAAACTTTTATAGCCTCCAACACAGTCATTTTTATTCCGGCTGCTTTGCTGTAAAGCTACTCTGTCACTGTAACTTGGCTTAGGCTGCTGGAACATGGCTGCCTGGCCATTTGCATTCCAGCAGCTCATAAACTCACCAGGCCCTGTTCATAATTTTTTAAGTGTAGTAATTTCTAAAAATAGGCCATTTCAAAACAACCATTTCAAAAGAATTTAGAGTGATTTAATTTTTTTAGATATTTCCGGATGTTCTAGATTACCTAAAACTCTCTTTTACTCTAATAACATTCTCTGGTGATGCAACTTTCATGTTTAACTTATGTGTTTTTACTAATTAAAAATACATAAGTCAATGATAATGATTACAACATATTATTTTTCTAGTAAGGTGTTATAAAGTGGCTCTAAACTTAATTGGGGGGAGTAGTATCATCAAAACAGAGACTCACCCCAGATGCAATCAGCCACCTACAGTGTATTTTCTTGTTCCCAAGCACTGCTCCAGAGAGGCTACTCACTTAGCTAGCAAATGAGTAAATGGACGATGTTTATTTCTACAAGAAATTAATAAACTAAAGTTTGCAGACCCAGACCCTCCAAATGTCCAGCATTAAATGCTAGAATGTAATTTCAGGAAAATCATTAAATAAAATTTCTATGAGATGAGCTTCTGTGACTCCTCTTTACTCTAATTTGAATGTGCTAACGTATAAAAGTAATCATTTTAGTGACATTAATGACGTTAATAGTAATCATCATATGTAACACGATTTACCTATAAACAAAATCTATTTATATACACATAGTAACGTAAAAACTGAATGTTTACGTAACCAAATTATAACTGTTCAGGTCCATAATAGAAAACCCCTGGGCCAAAACTGTTTCAGAATTCAAATCTGTTTAAGAAAAACAATATGTATTCCAAAGGTTTTGGTAGTACTGTGCATTTGTTTCAGAAAGTTCCCAGCAGGCTCGCAGCTCTCATTCCTTAATCAAACACAATATATACCTCCAGTATAATGCATGAATAATTATATTAAGTGGTATAAATAAATATGTGGCTCCTCTTCAGGTTTTGTAGTTTTTCTTCAGGTTTTGCTGCTAAATGAGTTCAAGTTTGATCAGTTACGGAAAAGCTTTTTGGAGTTCATAAATTCGCAATTCATAAATTGTGAATATGGGATGTGGATTTTTTGGGGGGAAGTTGGGGTAAAGATGGGAACACACACGTAAGGAAGGGACAGAAGAAAGGCTATACGAGACAAAATCTTTATTTTTCATAGCAGAAAGGCGATAGATAGTGCCCCTCCCCACTGCTGCGAAATTGAGAAAATAATAAGCATGTTATTTAGAGATGGAGCTGAAAGTGACCACTTCTGGGGTGAGGGGGGTTGTTGAGGAGAGGGACCCACTACCGCTGCTTTTCACCACAAGACTTATAGAACCATTTGCCTATTTATTTATTTATTTATTTTGGTTTTATAACTTTATTTGATGTATCTGACAATCACCAGTTAGTTCACGTCCACATTGTAGATTTTTTAAAGTGGTAACAGGTACATAGGTAAACAAAGTATAGAGCTTGTTTGGTGAATCTTCACCTTCATTACCTTTTCTGGACACGCACACATGGAAGCAGGATGGGATGTTCCTCATGCCTTTAGCCCAGACAGCTTTGTTGAGCCTGGTATCAGTACACACATCTGGAGCCCCCATCCCTTTCATGGCAAATTTCTGGATGTCTTTGAGTGCCCCCAGGGGCATGCTTCTTGCAGCCCACTGCAGGGATGTACTTGTGAATGTCGATGTTGTATTCTTGAGTCCCCGCCTTGCTGATGGCATAACGGCCCCTCTTCTTGCCACCCTTCTCTGCAGGAGCCATTCTGCTGAGCACAAGTGGGAAAGACTATCTGTCTATTTAAATATGTGCAAACACTGAGCCTTTTGAAAAAAGTGACCAGGGTTGAACAAAATGTGCAAACCACATACCTGACCAAGGCCCTGCATCCAGAACTTCTTAAGAACTACCAGATTTCAACAGTGAAAAGCAAACAAGTAATTTGATGAGAAAACAGGAGACGGGAACATACATTTTTACCACTGAGGACATCCGGATGGCAAATACACAAAAGGACGTTCGACATGTTAACCACTAGAGAAATGCAAATCAAAACCATGCCAGTCGGAACAATGAAAGTAACTAGTGATAACACCAAACGCTGGCGAGGACGCAGAGACGCTGGATCACCTGTATACTGCAGGCGGGAAGATGAAATGATACGGCTACTACAGAAGGTGTTTATCACCAGCAATTGCACCCTTGGGCATGTTCCCCAGAAAAAGGAGAACTTACATGCATATAAAAACCTGCATGCAAATGATTATAGTAGCTTGATTCATAAGAACCAAGAACTAGAAAAACCCTGTAATTTATCTATATACTTGGAACATTATTCAGCGGTAAAAAGAAAACCATTGATATAACGACTTGAGTGTATCTCTAGGGAATCACATGAAGTGAAAAAAGCCAGTTCTCAGAAGGTTACTGTATGAGTCCATTTATATAACATTCTCGAAAAAATACAGAGATGGAGAACAGATAAGTGGTTGCCAGAGGTGAAAGACTCATGAGGGGGAGAGAGGTTATAAGGTTATGGGGCTATCAAGGCTGGCGTGTGAAAGGCCTGGGGTGAGGAACTGCGGGTTCTGTATCTTAACTGTGGTAGTGGTTACACAAAGTTACTCAAGTGGTAACATTGCATAGAAACAAAACTTTAGGTGCTAGACAGTATTACCCTGTGTGTATTACTATACGTACATCTATATGGAGTAAAAATATTCAGAGAGAATTCTGGAAGGACACACAGTACTTAGATCGTGAGTTGGAGGAGTGGACGAGGACTGGGGTGGAGTTAGAGGGGACTTTGTTGTAGTGTTTTCTTCTCTCCCACCCTCCCTTCCTCTCCTTGTCTTCCTTTTTCTCTTTCTTTAAAAAGAAGACGTATGGCAGTGCCCAGAGCTCAGTGGGTAGGGCGCTGGCCACACACACCGAATCTGGCCTGGGCCAGCTAAAAACAACAATGACAACTGTTACAAAAAAGAAAAAAAATAGCCAGGAGCTGTGGTGGGCACCTGTAGTCCCAGCTACTTGGGAGGCTGAGGCAAGAGAATTGCTTAAGCCCAGGAGTTTGAGGTTGCCACAGCACTCTACCCAGGGCGACAGATTGAGGCTCTGTCTGGAAAATAAATAAATAAGATGTATTTGTTATTACTTCAGCAACAGAAAAAAAAATTTTTTTTTTTTTTGAGACAGAGCCTCAAGCTGTCACCCTGGGTACAGTGCCGTGGCATCACAGACAGCAGCCCCCAACTCCTGGGCTTAAGTGATTCTCTTGCCTTAGCCTCAGAAGTAGCTGGGACTACAGATGCCCGCCACAACACCCGGCTGTATTTTGGTTGTAGTTGTCATTGTTGTTTGGCAGGCCTGGGCTCGAACCTGCCAGCTCTGGTGTACATGGCTGGCGCCTTAGCCGCTTGAGCTACAGGCGCCGTGCCAGCAACCGAAAATTTAAACAAAAAAGACTGGAAGTTTATATATATTTGTCAAAATATTTCAGTGCAGGGGGACATAAAGGATGAATTTTAAAAAAGAATTTTTCCTAGTGTGTGTTTAAATATTACTTTCATAACTTAAAAAAACCAATGCAAATGACTTTTAAAAGGTTTAAATGAGACAAATAACATTTATGGAGAGTAATGTGAAAATTGTATACTCACCTATAAACTTTATAGATAATTCTAGAATAAAATACCTAAAATAAAACCTGTCAGGGGATTGGGCCAAAGCATGTAGATTAGAGTTTCTGCACTCCATCACTTAGACCTCTTGACAAACTGCTTCCCCTGCTGTGGGTGTCAGTGATATGCCATTGGCCTTTCCGAGGGTTTTGTTTTTAGAAGCCCTGTGGAACATTTTTAATGCAGAGATGGCCACGGTTCTTGACCTTATAGTGAGTTCTTCTTGGGAACGTGCAGGAAAAGCTTCTCCCAGATCTCAGTCAGGAAGATTTACGCTTTTCTTAAGCAGCTGGTCTGGTTTTTACTTACTAAACATTTTGGATCCTCTAACATCTGCTTCTGTCTTTGCATTTCCTGCTATAAAGCTCAGAACCAAGGTATGGCTTTATTTTTCCAACAGCTTTCCCCTTTGCCCTGGTTTTCCATCTGCTTTTGAAGGCTCTTGGTTTATAAGTTACAGAACGGCTGGGTGAATAAATGGATGGATGGATGAATGTGTGAATAGTGAGATGAGATCATTGATGAATCTGCAGTTTGACTTTTTTTTTTAACCTTTAAGTTCTATCCTCTAGAGCCCTATAAAATAAGATTAATTCTATTTCTATGAACTTGACCTTTAAATATTTAAAGATAATTATTTTTCCTTAGTTATCTCTGCTTTGGGCTAAAAATCAGAGATGTTTGTATAAAAGTCTTTATGTCAGACCCCAGTTCCATGTTATCTGACATGGGTTTGGGCTTCAGTGCCCACTGGGCCAATTCATTTGCCCTCTCTACTGAACTTGCTCTTTTCAGCTTGCCCTGGCCTTTATTCCTCCTCCAAACTGTAACCTCCTCAGATCCTACAGCCTTGGTGTCCCTTCTTCCAGGATTGGAGCTCATCTATCTGCGAAGCCTCGCCTTATGGGAAGAAGCCAACTGGACTCCCGGGCTGAACCGCCTTGCTGTCCCTCACTCTCCCACTGCACTCACACTCCCGCAGCCAGATACCCACACTTTGTATTTAGTTTGTCACCTCCAGTCTGGGACTGCCTGCCCCAACCCCATTTCTCTTTTCTTACCCATTTTACACCCACAGCGCATCACTTTATTCAAAATCAATTATTAAGATCATCTGGCACTGGGCGGCGCCTGTGGCTCAGTGAGCAGGGTGCCAGCCCCATATACCGAGGGTGGTGGGTTCAAACCCAGCCCCAGCCAAACTGCAACAAAAAAATAGCCAGGCGTTGTGGCGGGTGCCTGTAGTCCCAGCTACTCGGGAGGCTGAGGCAGGAGAATCGCCTAAGCCCAGGAGTTGGAGGTTGCTGTGAGCCGTGTGACGCCACGGCACTCTACCAAGGGCCATAAAGTGAGACTCTGTCTCTACAAAAAAAAAAAAAGATCATCTGGCAGAGTGTTTTCATTTTAATAACTGAAATTAATTACTTTTTGTTTTTTGCAAATCTGTTTCTATTCTCAAGTCACAATATTGATGCCCAGGACTAAGTGTAAAAGTTTTGAAATTTCCACAAATGTATTTGAATTTCATGCCAAGAACCCAGTCTCACCCAGTATGGACTGTACCCAGGAGCTGGAAATACATTGCGTCCCAGCACTGTGTTAAGTGCTTTCTACACGTTACTTTAATCTTCCTAGGTACTCCCCCCCCTTTACAGATAAGAAAATAGATTTAGAGAAGATAACTAACTTGCTGACGGCCACATGAACTTATAAATCTGGAGTTCAGAGTTGCACTCAGGCAGGCAGACCCCACAGACCAACTCTAAACCACTGTGTTATTCTACGTGAGGTCCGAACAGTCAGATTCTACCATGAAATGGAAGCGGGCCCTAAGTTAAGAACGTGCTACTCTTGTGCATGCTTTGGTCTCCGTTGGCCTTGGGTATTTAGTTATGTTAGACTCTACGGTCTCATTTTTATGTGAGCGTGCAAAACCCCTTCTGTTTCTTTTTTTAAATATTGGACAAGATTTACTGTTTTAAAGAAATGTTTTTCAATTTTTAAAGTTAACTAAGCCAGACCAGGAAGGAGGCACACTTGGCACAGAACGAATTAATGAAATGAAATGGAAAAAACCAATATCTAAATCATTTCGTCAAACATTTCAGATTTTATCAATTAAACATTTCTCCAAATAATTTTGAGTGTTATTATTAGAGCTACCAGCACAGATTTCACTCTATTGAAATTTAAAACATTTTTATTTTATTATTTTACTTTTTTTTTTGAGACAGTCTCACTATGTCACTCTCAGTAGAGTGCTGTGGCATCATAGCAACTCTCAAACTCTTGGGTTTAAGCAATTCTCTTGCCTCAGCCTCACAGCAGCTGGGACTATTGGTGCCCGCCACAACACCTGGCTATTTTCTTGTTATTGTTGTCATTGTTGTTTAGCAGGCCCTGGCTGGGTTCGAACCCACTAGCCCCGGTGCAAATGGCTGACGCCCTAACCACTGAGCTACGGGTGCCAAGCCTGTTTCACTATTTTTGAGACAGTCTCACTCTGTTGCCCAGGCTAGGGTGCAATGGTACAGTCATACCTCACTGTAGCCTTAATTTCCCAGGCTCAAGTGAAGCAATGTTCCTGCTTCAGCCTCCTCAGTAGCTGGGAGTATACACCACCCCATCTGGCTGATTATTATTTTTTATTTTTTGTAGAGACAAGGTCTCACTCTGTTGCTTGGGATGGTCTCGAACTCCTGACCTCAATTGATCCTCCTGCCTCAGCCTCCCAGAGTGCTGGGATTACAGGCATGAGCCACAGCTCTGATGACAAGATATCCTGCAAGGTTTAGTGGTTAAGAGCATCAGCTCTGGAGTCAGAAAGGCTGGATCTGTTCCAGGATCTTCTGCTTATTAGCCACATGACTTGGGGCACACCACTCACCCTCTCTGGGCTGTAATTTTCTCATCTGTAAAACAGAATTAATAATCTGCAGCTTGTCCTACTATAAATTTTAAATGAAATAATCTATGTAAAATGCCTGGCACAGTACTTTTACATATGTAAGAATTCAGTGAATTAGAGCCATGGTTGTTATTGCCGTCATGATAGAGATGAAAAGTGCCATCCCTGTAGCAAGTGCTCAGCTTCTATCTACAGTTGGATGCAGGCCTGTATCTTTTTTTTTTTTTTTTGAGACAATCTCACTCAGTTGCCCTGGGTAGAGTGAGATTACTCTACCTGCCTCAGCCTCCCAAGTAGTTGGGACTACAGGTGCCTGCCACAACACCTGGCTAGTTTTTCAATTTTTAATAGCAATGAGGTCTTGTTTCTACTCAGGCTGGAAACCTTGTATCTTATTCTTTGGGAAAAAAAAAAAGACAAAGTGTAGGCTGGGCACGTTGGCTCACACCTGTAAACCTAGCACTCTGGGAAGCCAAAGTGGTGGATTGCCTGAGCTCATGAGTTTGACACCAGCCTGAGCAAGAAACATCCCTGCATTCCCCCATAAATAGTTACAATTATTGTGTGGCAATTAAAAAAGGAAAAAAGAAAACAGTGCCTTATACTTAGTATGTTCTCAACCAATATTTGTAAAAGGATAAAAATAAAATAAAGGCCAGCTGGGGTCTGTGTCCACTGGAGAAAAGAAAAGAAAGTCCAAGGCGCAGACTCGACAGGTGTCGGAACCCCATGACAACTCCAACCTGGAGATGTGAGTCAGAGGAAATGTGAGAGGCGCCTAAAAACTTAGGAAAAATTCTGAGGTATGTCCAGTGGAAGATCTGGCAGAGATTCCAATGCTATGGAAATGCCATATTCCAAAATCTTCCTCCCAGGAAACCCTTAGTACAGATTCAGATACGTCACAGAAAACAGGAAGAGCCGTTGCCTAAGACCCCTGTAATACAACAAAGAAGTGAAAAATACTACTCAAGAAAGTCAAGTACTAGGAAAAAACTAGAACATACAGAGTCCTCATGCTCTTTTAGAGTTCAAGTTTGAGTGTACAAGTTTACAATTAAAAGAAAATGTGGAAGATCATACCAAACTTTTAAAAACACGAAAAAAAGCAAACCTTGCACCAAGCAGCCAAGCAAGAGTTATCAGTGATTTATGGAAATCACCAAGGAAAAAAAAAAAAGGGGGCAGTAGAAGTCTTCTTGGAATGCAAACACTATGGCAGAATCCAAACAAAAACAGTGTTTGGAAGCTGACTGTAATGGATTTGAAGAATGTTTGATTCAGCAAACAAAAATAAGAATGAATTAAGAGATCTCAGTCAAGACATCTCTGGTAATCCTGTGTATATAAATCCAAAATGAATTGCCCAAGCAGAGAATGTGGAAACAGAAATGAATGTAAAGAAATATGAGCTTAATTTTCCAAAAAAGCTGAATCAGAGAATATCCCTATGTCCCAGACACAAATACATAGTTGATAAAAATTGCAAGTGTCTCAGCTGCTTACATCAACAGAAAAATTCAAAGAAAGCTCTGGGAAGAGCTTCCAAGAGAAACACTTGAAAGGTGCAGCTACGAAATAAAAGAGAGTAAAATATGGGGTGGGGAGAGGTGTACGTCTTCAAGAATCTGACTGTTTGGCTGGTTCCACAGGCTTTATGCACAGAAGGATGACAAACCAGCAAAGAATTTGCAAGAAAAACTTAAATCAACAAATGAAGAGAAGACACTTTCACCACCTAGAAAAATAATCAAAATTAATTTTTTGTCTGGTAACATAAAACACAGAAAAGAAAACTCACACAAACCAAAATGAAATCCGGGACGTGACTTTGTTTGATGAAACAAATGTCACTAACAAAGAGACAGATGATGAAACTATTGATAGTTCTTCTGATGAAATCTTAATATAGTGGGGATTCAAAGCATTAGAACTTAAAGATCATCTGGAAGCAAGTCTAAAAGAAATATAAAGTTAGATCTTCTAGTCTACCCAGTAAAACAGAGAGGCCACACTTGTACAGAGGAAGGTGAAGAGGGACCGTGCAGAAAATCCGTAAGAATGTAAAAGAGCAATCAGGTGTGGAATTCAAGTTACATTTGAAGTCTAGAGGCTCAAATGAGGTCTTTCCTATAAAAATACAGGATATCATCTTTCATCTAGTACAACAAATAGAATGTCTGTGAGCAAGGATGGGGAGAAAACATTGATCATTACTCAAATAAAATGATACAGTTGGAGGAAACCACAAAGATGCCTGTGAGGAAAAACCCCGCAAAAGAGCAGTCCGTGAAGAAGCCGAAATAACACCCCTGTCACTACTAAAATGCAAGAATCAAATTCTTTGCCCTAATATACAGGAGAACACATTTTGGGGGCAAGATAGGGAGAAAAATGCTGCATAATCCCTCCAGGAAAACCCAGGTTAGGAAGCAGAAAGATAATCAGGATTTAGTGAACTTGACGTTTTTGAGACCAGCCTGAGCCAGAGCGAGACTTGTCTCTAAAAATAGCTGGGTGTTGTGGCGGCGCCTGTAGTCCCAACTACTTGGGAGGCTGAGGCAAGAAAATCACTTAAGCCCAAGAGTTTGAGGTTGCTGTGAGCTGTGATGCCACCGCACTCTGCTGAGGGTGCCAAAGTGAGACTCTGTCTCAAAAACAAACAAAACTAAAATCCTTACGGGACACATGCAAAGATTTGATCATTTGCCTGGTGTGACAGAGGAAAGTTTCAATAGATTAAGAACAAGTAGAAAAATGTATACAGTTCTTTGTGGATAAAGAGGAGAAACCACAAAATGGAAAAGCTGCAGAGATCAGAGGCAAAACATACAAGAAAGGAAAATACTATTTCGCCAACAGAAGAAACTTCATGCAAAGGCTGAAGTCATAACCCGGGTGACATGAAATCATAGCATAAAGTAATATGGAGTTCTAAGAGACGTGTTTCTGAGGAAGTATTTACCAAAAATCCAAAGCAGTATAACAACACACAAAGAAAACAAGAACTGGGAGACGTCAAGACAGTGATGATATTTAAACTCAGGAGTTTGAGAACAGCCTAAGCAGGAGTGAGACTCCATCTCAACTAAAAATAGAAAAATTTGGCCAGATGTTGTAGCATGCACCTCTAGTCCTAGCTGCTCGGGAGGCTGAGGAGAGAGAATCGCTTGACCCCAAGAGTCTGAGGTTGCTGTGAGCTATGGTGCCACAGCACTCTACACAGGGCAACAGAGTGAGACAAAAAAAAAAAAAGAAGATATTTAGCTAAGAAGCTGAAGAGGAAAAAAGTGATACTGTTTAGTTTGGTGACAAACTTAAGTAACCCTCAAAGTATAACTGTTCCCATAAAATTAAAAGTGTAAATAAAAACAAGTAACACAAATCAAATTAGGTTCTGAATGCATTTAAGTATAATCAAAGTATTGGTTTTACTTGGTATTTGATTATTTTCATAAGCAAAATTAAAAAAAGAATACTGTAACTTTTCTAGTATGAAAAGATGGCTTAATTTTTTGCCATTAGCTGGTTCTGATTCCTCCTTTGGTTGATAAAATACCTTGCCTTAGTCTACCATTTTTATAGCCTTTTCGCCAATAGATGAAAGCAGAATGAAAAATTAAATTATAAACTAGATAAGTCAGATATAAACTTGCCAAATCATCTGTTATTGATTGGTATATGAAACTAAAACTTTTGGAGAGATGTCTAATGCTCATTGTTCAAAATACAACTCAACGTACATCATTATTTCTCTCAACCTGGAAATCCAAATTAATTACAATTCGTAAAATTTTTATAAAAGTCAATGCAAATTATATACATCTGAACATCGTATTCATGTTTATAGCATATCCCTTTCAACTGTGAGTTGTTTCCTTTATTAATTCCACTTGAGAGAAATTGTATACATAAAGTACAACATTAAAGCACTTAGCATATTGCCTTTTAAACTGTTAGGAGGCCATTTCCTTAATATTCCCTTTGGCCTTTACAATTGAATGTTGTTTCCCTAATACAGCACCCCTTCCACCCTTTGGCATCATTGCCAAAGCCATTTTCCATGGTTGAAGCACACTAACGTTTGCAGAATGTAGCAATTAATGGCCTCTTAAAAGTATCATTCCAGCTCAAGAAAACATTTTCCCCTTGGTTATGATATTGAACACTCATAACAAATTGCTTTTAAGCAACTGGTGAACACACACACACACTCTCTCATACACACAGGCGTGTTGGGGGGGGGGATTTATTTCAGGACTCTCTGAAGATAGCAAAATCTGCAGATAGCAAAATCCACAGATGCTCAAGTCCCTGACAGAAAATAATGTAGTATTTGCATATAACCTATGCACATCCTCCATACACTTCAAATCATTTCTAGGCTATTTTTTTGTTTGTTTGTTTTTTGAGACAGTGTCTCACTATGTCGCTCTCCGTAGAGTGCCGTAGCGTCACAGCTCACAACAACCTCAAACTCTTGGGCTTAAGCGATTCTCTTGCCTCAACCTCCCATGTAGCTGGGACTACAGGCACCTGCTACAACACCCGGCTATTTTTAGAGACAGGGTCTCGCTCTTGCTCAGGCTGGTCTCGAATTCCTGAGCCAGGCAATCCACCCGCCTCTGCCTTCCAGAGTGTTAGGATTATAGCGTGAGCCACTGGGCTTGGCCATTTCAAGGTTACTTTTAATACCTAAAACAATATGAATGCTATGTAAGTAGCTGTTGTATTGTATGTTTTATTGTTTTTTAAAAAATGTTTTTGACCTGCGGTTGGTTGAATTCACAGATGCAGAACCCGCAGATACTGAAGGCCTAAGTGTACGTATACAAAGATACATATATACGTGTTTCTCTATCTAGTACATAAATTTAGAACATCAATCACGTTTTCTCACATTCCAGATGGATTACCATATGCAAGGCCATTATTTCTCTACTCATGAGAAGTCAGTGAAAATTAAATGTGCTTGAAATGTTCTAGTATTTGAATTACTTTGATAAATGAAAACCAGGAGCAAAAGCTCAGCTAGTGTGGAGAACACTGCACTTTTCAGATGGGTTTGGTGAATACCATGTATATAGGCCATAAAATTAATGTTTTGTATTAATTCCATTAATATTTCATACCATTAATACATATATTTGAGGAATGGTATTCTGTGTTCACTTTTAATATAGGAGACTATTAAAAATAAGTAAAATCAGCATTTCATCATGACTACTTTTCAGGTGATAGAATAACTATTTTTTATATTAACAAACAACTTGCAATTACATATAATAGATTCTTTCTATGTAATAAATAATTTCCAGGTAAAACAAAACACCCAGAAACTGCCCTTAGTGCTTTAAACATGTTTCCATCCAGGAATTCCATCGTTATGAACACCTAAGTTCTGTGTGTGTGTGTGTGTGTGTGTTACCATGAGACATGCTCATTTATCACTAAGAAAAATAGTTTTAAAGATTTTTTTCCCGGCTCAGTGCCTGTGGCTCAAGCAGCTAAGGCGCCAGCCACATACTCTGAGCTGGTGGGTTCAAATCCAGCCCAGGCCCAGCAAACAACAATGACGGCTGCAACCAAAAAATAGACGGGCATTGTGGCGAGCGCCTGTAGCCCCAGCTACTTGGGAGGCAGAGGCAGGAGAATCGTTTAAGCCCAGGAGTTGGAGGTTGCTGTGAGCTGTGATGCCATGGCACTCTACCCAGGACGACAGCTTGAGGCTCTGTCTCAAAAAAAAAAAAAAAGAAGTTTTTTTTCACATTGAATTATGCCTGAACAAAATTGTGCTTGATGAATCAATGATCTACCAGGAAAAAAACAGTAGGAGAGTTGAATTCATTTCTATTGAACTGAGGAATGTCAATAAGGGGGGGGGGGGAAGTGACTTGGTGCCTGTAGCTCAGTGGCCTGTAGCCAGACACATACAGCGGAGCTGGCAGGTTCGAATCTAGCCCAGGCCTGCCAAACAACGACAACTGCAAAAAAAAAAAAAAAAAATAGCCAACTGTTGTGGTGGGCACCTGTAGTCCCTGCTACTTGGGAGGCTGAGGCAAGAGAATCGCTTAAGCCCAAGAGTTTGAGCTCGCTGTGATGCCATAGTACTCAACCCAGGGTGACAGCTTGAGGATCTGTCTCAAAAAAAAAGGAAAATAAAGTGAAACCTTGTAATTTTAAAATTCAGTAGAACCTCATTGTGTGATTGGGATGAAGGGGAATTACCATTTTGTTGGTTCCAGATTTTAGGGAGGAAAATGTCACCTAGTTGATAAAATGAAACATACTTGAGTCGTATCATATAAGTGTGTTTTAAACATAGAATTTTGCTGTAAATTTCTTTACGATGTTATATAAACAACATCTAGACTGTGCTTCATGTACTGTACAGGTCCTTGAATACTTAGGTCAGTGTTTCAGATATGGATGAATTTTCAGAAATGTCTACAACTGTGTGCCCTCAAAGAATAAATCATTAAAAAAAAAACCCCAGCAACCTTCTAGTTTGTTTGAACCATGAGTAGTACTGATAACCACATGTAACAAAACAAATAATAACCACAGCCACATAGCTGATAAAATTTGCACAGAGAAAGTCTTAATGGTTTTCTATGTTTTAATACAGTTCAAATGATTTTTCTTTAATGACAGGGTCAATAGCTTTTAGACGCTTAAAATAAACCATTTTCTTTTATTATATTTCAGACATTCAAAAATTTCTCAGAACTGTCAGACTTTCTGATTCAGCCCTTAAAAGTTTAAAGTCAACTTCTTAGATTTTCTTCTAATACAAGTCAGATCTTTTAAGATATCCCAGGATTGTCTGATTCGCACTCTTAAGAATAATGTTCTAGACACATGTATGGGATCTATGTAATTCTTGAAGTAACATTCACCTTTTCCCAGTCATAGAAACCTTCTGTATGTTTCCCTTCCTTTCCTTTCATGATAATCACAAACTGTCAGAACTGTCCTGTATATAATGTGCACACAGTACAAGCTGTGCATACGTACATTATATACAATGTATTAAAAGGTTGTATCTTAGGGGCGGCGCCTGTGGCTCAAGGAGTAGGGCGCTGGTCCCATATGCCGGAGGCGGCGGGTTCAAATCCAGCCCCGGCCAAAAAAAAAAAGTTGTATCTTGCCTTAAAGGACAGTTCACAGAATGGCAGAACTGATACAATGACGCTTTTTTTTTTTAAAGAAGTTGATTGAATCCTTCTGTAGCACATTACTGCACAATTATGGCTTGAAACCAAAGTTACACATCACGAGTTCTTATGTTTTGTATCATGTTGTGTAAAGTATTCCAAATGAAAAGTCCATGACATCATGCTTCATGGTACGGCATGTACAGATATACACTAAATTAGTTTTACATACAACTATGTGATGAATGATACAATTAAGACCTAGACCACCTAATGTATACAGTTATAAAAAGTTATATATTATGCCACAGTACTAAAAATAAAATATTCTTTTCAAATAGTGAAAATAAGATATCCTTCAAGTTTTCTGTGTCACGTTCCCTCGTTTGACCGTGCCTCTTTTTTCATTTTAAACAATGTCCAACATTTTCTTAGACAATAAGGACAGAATGTGGGCAATCTTCCCGACCAGTATTGGCCTCCAAAAAAATGCTAAGACGATAACTTGGCCACTGATTCGCTGAAGTACCCTCCCGTTGCATTCCATACATAGAAAAATAAAAGACAAATAAATATAAATACCTTCTCGGTCATCGAAAAATCAAAGGTCCCACCGTACTGTCTTAGGAACGACGGTCTTGGATACAGACCGCTGCACCCGCAATCAATACAGCAACCGGCCGTGTGCCGCGCGCGGTGCCCCCCACCTGACTGGGAGCTGCGACTGTGCTTGGCCAGAAAGACACCGAAAGGTTTTTGGGGTCCACCGCACTGCTCTCCACACCCACGCGCTGCAGGCACCGGTTTCGGCCAGTCCCCAAGGGCCCCTCTCTCTGCCCAACCCAGGAGCCGAGACCTGTCCGGGCGGGAGAAAAGCAGTGGAACCGCACTTCTTATTCCTGGGCCGTGAAGAAACTGCCCCTCTCCTCCCGCGCGCCAAGGCTCACGTGTGCTCTCGACTCGGGACGCAGGCACTTGCTAGTGAACACAGCCCGGGCAGGCAGCGGGCGGGGACGTGCTTCCAACTTGCGCTGGGTTCATCCACTGCAGCCGCCCCGCCGCGCGGGCCCAACGTTTCTTTGAACCCAATGAAACGCAGGGGAACACAGCGTCCCGGGGAGCGTGAGGACGAGGGGTGACCCCATCCTACCCGCGGGGTGACGGGCGGTTAGGTCGGGGTGCTACACGGGGTCCGAGGCAGTTGGTGGCGACTGAGCGCCACCCCCAGCCCTGCTCCGTCTGCGCGGTCCCCGGGAGCCCCGCGCGCTCAGATGAGCGGGAAGCGCCCCTCGCCGCCGTCGGACTCCCCCGCGCTGCCGCCTCTCGGGCGACCGAGCACCGACACTGGCAGCACGACGTCCCCGGGACCCAGCTGCTGCAGCCGCATGGACTCCTCGTACGTGGGCAGGTACTTGACCTCTTCGTAGCTGGGCAGCTGCAGGAAGACGGGCGAGACCACGCGCAGCTCCTGCTCTGGGGCGCAGCAGGGGGCCGAGCGCGCCCCGCCGCCCCGGCCCCGGCCGCCACTGTCCAGCAGCGAGTCCTGCGAGCCGGCCGCCGCCTCGTCCCGCAGCAGCGCCGGCGAGTCGTCGTCGTCGTCGTCGGGCGGGCCCGCGCCCCCCAGCGGCCCGCCGCCTCCCGGAGGCCCCGGCCGCGCCTGGCCCGGGCGCGCCTGGCCGCGCGGGTACCTGCGTGGGCTGGGGCAGATGATGCGCTGCAGGAAGTAGCCGATGGCGAAGAGCACCAGCAGGATGAGCAGCCCCGAGAGCTTGCGGACGAACCAGCCCACGTTGTCCAGGAAGGCGTGCAGCGGCAGCTTGCAGCAGCGCACCGCCGTGGCGTTGGTCGCGTCGCAGCAGCGCTCCCGCTCACCGCACGCCAGCTCCGCGCAGCCCTCGCCGCCCCGCGAGGGCGCCACCAGCGCCAGCGCCAGCAGCAGCAGCAGCGGCAGCAGGGGCGGCGGCGCCGGCGCCACCGCCAGGCCCTCGGCCGCGACCCCGGGTCCCCACATGGCCCGCGCAGCCCTTGGCCGCGTCCGGGACGCGAGGCCGGGGGGTCCGTCCGTCCGCGTATCCGTCGGCCCCTCCCCGGCGCTCCGCTCCGGACTCGAGCGCGCCGCCTCCCGCGCCTCCGCTACCTGCGGCCGGAGCAGTCCTCACTCGGCCGCGCTGGGGCGGGAGGAGGAGCCCGAGGCGCGCCGAGGCTGCGGGAGGCGGCCGCTTCTCGCAGCCCGAGCAGCCTCCGGAGCGTCTGACCTCAACCTCGCGCGCACGGCCGCCCGGTCCCGGCGCGAGGCGTCCGGAACCGCCCTCAGTGGCGGCGGCGGCCGGCGTGGGGCCGCCGTGGGCATCGTGGCCCGGCCCGCCGCGCTCGTCCTCCCCCGCCGCGTTGCTCTCCGGGCCTGGGGGGGTTAGTGCTCCGCGCTCAGCCTCGGGGCCCCGGGTCTGGATTAATTCAGCCTTCGCGCTCTTCCCGGCGAGACAGGCGGGGCTCCCGCTCTCGTAGGTGTCTGGGTTTTAAGTGATTGGATTTCCCCGGGAATGCTGTTTAAGTTGACTTGCGCCTGGGATTCGCTTGCCATCTCTGGTGATCTCTCTGGGTAAAAATAGATGATGGCCGCTAATGACGAGCGCGGCCCCACTGACGTCCCAGGGTTTAGGCGGCGGGGAGTTGGGAAGCCGGGATTCCCAGGAAACCTCCAGAACAGGTAGAGAATCCTTGAAGCTGCTCTGGTCGGGACACCAGAGAAGTAGCCCCAGAGGGAGAAGGAGGAGTCCTGTCAAGATGACCTGAGTTGACCAAGAAGAGAAGAAAGGGGTCGCATCCGACAAGCCCCCACTCGTTGCGACTGTGGAAGGAAGCCCCTCCCGGGGCATCAATATCGGGGAGTTTTAAGTGGTTGGCAAGGTTTCCTAAGCCATGATTTGTGTCTAAAGGGTCCCTGTTAAGGTTATTCTTGTTTGCAAAGTTTAAAGTTTAAAGGAAGTCTGCGCCCTCACTTGGCGCAGGGGGCAGAATTTACCTGCCTGCTGTCACCATCCCTTGGGGAAGCACTTTAGCGCACACCGGAGGGACGGCGGCTGCCGCGGGTCGCTGACCCGCACACCTGCTCCGCGCTGGAGTTAAGCAGTTCCTTAGAACCCCATCAAGGAGAGTCTAGGAGCTGGCCACTTTCACTAAGGCAGACTGAAATAGAAAATTATTCCCTCACCACTTAAACGCTAGGACCCCTTGAAGAGTAACCAAGGGGAAAATTCCATAGTCATTGAGAAGGGGTAAAAAAAAAAAAAATGTAAGAGCAAAGGAAAAATAGACATAACAAGGTTTAACTGTGAGTGAGTCAGATAAAAGCAGATTTCTCTCAGAGTCAGCCACACTGTCTTCTTAACACAGTAATGGACCAGGAAGGTTGGTGACCGTGATTTGACTGAGGCACAACCTAAATTTCATTTCATTAGGCCCAACCTAAATGAAAATATTTCTAATGTCTGTTGCTGTGAACACCCTCCTTGCCTAACACTGCAAAATGATCCTTTCTCCTCACGAAGAAGCTTCTAAGTGCTGCCCAGACAAGATGCTTTATGGGAAGTTTACTTGAGCACAGGGCCTTTTCCCCTAAGCTTTTCTAAAGCCACATTCTCTGTGCCATGGTTTTTTCTCTGTAGGGAGGCCCTGAATGTATTTTGCAAAGCCTGACTGACAATGGTCTTGACAATGATTCAAAAATGATTCATTTTAATACTGTGAAAATTGTATGATTTTATTTCATTCACCCATTCTTTTGCTAAATTTACATTTCAGCATTTTCTATGTTGAAGGAATTGTGTTAGATGCTCATCATAACAGAAAAAAAAAAACTCTCCCGACTCCTCCCCAGCATGGAGCACACCCAGGTCTGCACTCCTAGCTTCAGCTACATGGAGTAAGGGAGAAATTCCACAGGGGAAAACAAATGGCAATTTCCTCTTTGATGATGACTTGTTCTTATTTCCCAAAGGAAAAATAAAATTAGTGAACTTCAAACAATTTCTTGGGGATGAAGGCAGTTCATAGCTTGAGATGGGCTTTGAATGTGAAATTGAAAAAATAAAAAGACCTCTGGATTTATAGTACCCGATTTTTTTTAAGGATTTCTGCCGGAAGTAGTAAGACCGTTGGTAAAAGTGAAGGGGTGTTGCTTGGCTGATGATCCACAAGAGAAAATGCCCGGCTTATTGTTACTCTGAAATTACTAAATGTGCAGCATCTAAATTGTTTTGTTTCTTTCTGCTAAATAGTTAGAATTTGTTTGCTGAATATTAGGACATGATAGAGGAACAACATAGATCTGATATAAAATAAAACATCAGACACAGTTACTTATATGAAAACAAAAGGTTAAGGTCTGCAAAATGAGTAGGAAATGGATTTTTAATTATTTATTTTTTCTTTCCAAATTGATAGTCCCAACGCATCATCCCTTAAAGACCCTCTGCAGACACTGGCGCCTCTTTATTTCTTCTCTGATCTCTCAGTTACACTTAATTCATTTTTATTTGCAGTGTAATTTATTGTGTACAACCCTCCGAAGGAAAGAAAAGAAACCCTATAGCTTTAAAAGCCCCATAAAAGACGTGATCGTCATTACTCGGCACCCTGAGTCTTTTCTTTAGTTTCAACACACAAATAAAGGTGTGGATTTAGCTGTCAGAAGGTCATAAATTCAAGCTACTTAGTGAGGAAGATGGGATTTAATTTCATGTTCCATAGAATGAACCCTGTGTACAAATTAAAATGAAACCTCATTTATTTAAAAATTGCATCACATTGTGTTAAATGAGTGCAAGAGGCAAAAAACAAAAAAACAAAAAAGCAGATGGTGGGAAGGGATTAACCTTTATCCAAAAAAGCATAGTCTCTTTGAGGAGGACTTGGTAAAGATGAAGAACTCTAACTGCTTTATCTTGCTGTAGTGCTTGGATGTTATTTTCTGAAAAATTTCTCTTCCTGATTTATTTACCCTCACATGAATGAATTCCAAATTAGCCATACTTTTCAACTTCCTGGAACAGAAGAAAGTAAACAGAGCCTGACAAAACTGACTGCTGTTTTACTGTGTCCATGGGAGCTGTCCCGTTGGTTTCAGAAAGAGTTAGCAGCTCCGTCCTGCAATCTTCTGTTCCAGCACAGGACACCAGTCTGGAAATTTTCTCCCTGATGTCTGCTGACTGCGGTTGGTGCTTTCAAGCTTGAGAAGTGATACCTCTGCCTTTTTTATGGCCTTTCATCAAAACATCTAGACATGGGCAGCTGGAACTTTGTGAATTACCCAGTCCATAAAGACCCTTATTCAGGATGGGCAGCATCTTTTACTACTAAGTTGTTATTATAATTGATATATTAACCCCTCTCCTTTTATGATTTCCCTCCACTTGCAGTATGTCCTTTCTGAGCAACAGTAAATTAAAGGTTTTATTGCAAATAATGTGTATTTGAACAAATATACCTACCTAGAAGTGATTTTTGAGTGGAGATGATCTGCTTTGGCATTGTTAACATCGACCTTCATTCAATAAATATTTCATGAAGGCTCACTCTAAGCTGGGTATTCTGCTCCATTCTGGGGATATTACCAAATCACACTATTCCCTGTCCTCAGGTAGCTTAGACAGAAGCTAGAGGGAACAGAAAAAGAACAACATTTAAGTAGTTAAAATAGTGAGTTGATAGTTCCAATGATCAATGCTAGGATGGAGAAGTGCAGGATGCTGTGAATTTTTACACTGCACAGGATCTGGATTGGGAGGGTAGTTTGGCTGAGAAACTGTCTTCTAAGACCTTTTTTAGAATAGACAATAAGGTTAAGCAGAAGGGAGTCTTTTAGACAGAGGAAACTTCATGGAGACAAGTCCCCAAGGTGGGAAGACCTTTCACATGTCATTTTTTTTTTGAGACAGATTCTGTCACTGGGGCTAGAGTGCAGTGGGGTCATCATAGCTTCCTGCAATCTCAAATTCCTGGCCCCATGTCATCCTCCCACCTCAGCCTTCCAGAGTGCTAGGATTACAGGTGTGAGCCACCTCACTGGCCATCACGTGCCATCTCTTGTGATTAGGGCAAAATTTGTCATTTCTACCTCAATAGTTTCAACTCTGCTATCCAATTTCTGCCATCCAACTTTATTTTTTATTATTGTTTTATTTTATTTTATTTATTTATTTTTGCCATCCAATTTTGTTTTTGTTTGTTTTTTGTAGTTTTTGGCCGGGGCTGGGCTTGAACCCACCACCTCCGGCACATGGGGCCAGCGCTCTACCCGTTTGAGCCACAGGCACCGCCCTTGCCATCCAATTTTAAACTGAACCTGGTTCTTCGTAGGAGTCCGCCAGCTTGTGTGATTGTAGTTATCTTTGTATTTGGTCCTGCTCAGCTCCCCCTTGGAAACCCGGAAAGTTGCAGTGACATTTCCTGCTCTTTCCATCTCCATCCCCATGACTTGGAGTGGAGTTCAGATTCCTTCTCTCAGCTGTGCGACTTGGGAGCTGGCTGACAAAAGGCTTCTACAAGCCAAATGCTTCAAGTAGGAGCAAAGTCTAAGTGAAATGATTTGTAACTTTTGTTTAACTTAGGAGCAAAAGGGAATGCAAAGTTTTCTTCCAAGCTTGAAGTTAGAAACAAAAGATTAATTTCAGACCCTTATGAAAAGAATAATACCTGTTTATACTTGGTCTTTCCACTTTTCTAAGAACTTCCACATGCATTTTTTTTTCTCCTTAACTACATTTCTGTGAGATGGGTCTATGTTATCATTATCCGTTTTCACAGATAAAGATGGGATGAGATGCCTGAATCATGGAGCAAATTAGTGGCAGTGCTAAACCTGGAACCCAAGGCTTGTGAATCCAAATCTAGTAAACAGGGGCGGACAGGCATCTCACTCCCTCACTGACTGGCAGGAGGCACTTGTCTTCTCCTTGACAACTCCTGATGCATTCAGAGGCCAATTCCAAGGAAAATGACGGAGAATCAGGACCAGGAATATGATCTAGAATGTGATACGAATATGAGATTCTTCTGAGGAAGTAAAACTTTAAGTTTGGAGCCACTTTTGGTAACCCATTACTAATGGTTTAGGTAATAATGTGACAAGCCAACTATTTTGTATGCATTTATGAAAACAAAAAATAAATTCCCCTTCCATTATATTTGATCTCTACCCATGAACTAAGCCATCTAAAGCTCATCAATATAAAATGGTAGATGCTTGGGAAAATAAGACAGTCAGTGACTTAAACTTCCATATTTAAGTTCTCACTTTATAACAATTTCTAAGTAAATTTCTTGTGGCAAGCTTGTACAAGAGATTGATAACTTTCACTTTGATATGATCGCTGAACCATAAATATCCTGAGAAATATTTAGTGAGGCCATGAAGACCTGAAATTAGAATCCAGTGATGTCAGCTGAATGAATTTCCTTTTCAACTCATGTATTTTTCTTGAATAGATTGTTGGAGTTAGAATATATTTGTCAGTAGGCTGGTGTATCAGCCAAATCCTCACATTGGCAGAAAATCATATAGCATGAAATCATTTCATAAGATGAAATAATTTCATAAGGTGAAACATTTTTTACATTCCATTATTTTAAGTTGAAATAGGCAATGTGCTCTTTGCTTTCTTTTTATTATAAGGAAGAATTGCTTGTCGATACCTCTTTCTGGAATGTTCTATGTACGCCTGGGTGGAGGGCTGCAGGGTTGAGGTCCTTCTAATGTCAATTGGGGTGAAATAACTGTCTTCCAAAACATATGCCTTAAAATATTTTCACTATACCCCAATACCCAAATTCTTCTCAACAATTTTCATTGTAGATTTACCCAACCATGAATTTAAAGGCTCTTTGGGATACACATATAATTTTAATCTTTGTTTTCGCTTTTCTTTCCCACTCTTTGCCTTTCTGCATCCTTTGCTTCAATAAATGATTCCTTGACACTGCCGTTTAAGTCTCCTGCTTTGGGGATGCTGTCCCTTCCCTTTTGCTGTGCCCTCCACCAGGAATTACCTTTTCACATCTTTGTAGGTCAAAACCACGCAAGATGCAGATCCACTGACACTTCCTCTCCAAAATTTTTTAGACCCATCCATCCCCAAATCCATTTTTCCCAGAAAGAAGTCACATTTTTCTCTTCTCAGACTCCTTGACATCAGATCCTGTTTGAGGCAGTTCTAGTTTTTCACCTTCTGTTTCAGGGGGATCCTCCATACACATCTCAGCCTTAGGGCGTTTTGAAGCAAGCTTACAGCTGGAGACATGGTGCATGTGCGTTTGTGGCATGGCAGTTTTCCAGTTTTCTGGGTGCTGGCATCCTTCTGAGTACTTAACTCTGGGAGGCTCACTTGAAGAGTTCACCTGGGCCAGGTGCAGTGGCTCACTCCTATAATCCTAGCACTTGGGGGGGCTAAGGCAGGAAGATTACTTGAGCTCAGGAGTTCAATACCAGTCTGAGCAACATAGTGAGACCCCTGTCTCTATTAAAAATACAAAAATTAGCCCAGGGTGGTGGCAGGTGCCTGTAGTACCAGCTACTCGGGAGGCTGAGGCAGAAGGATTGCTTGAACCCCTGAACCCAGGAGTTTGAGGTTGCAGTGAGCTATGATGACACCACTGCACTTTAGCCTGGGCAATAGAGTGAGACGCTGTCTCAAAAAAAACAGACAGACAAGCAAAACAAAGAATGCACCTGGACTCACCCAGGCTGCCTTCCACCCATCACTACGTTGTTTGAATGCAACTCCTCACTGCCTGCCTGTGCTCTATTAGAAATTCATGAGGCAAAGCTCTCAGATGTTCCTGTAAGCCTGCCGTCTTTCTTTAGCCCCTACTTACTATTGTTAGAACACTCTCCTTAACTCCTGCAGCAAGATCTATTCTGCAGAACACAAGTCTCAAGACCCACGACGTTCATCGTGCCTGATGGACTTCACTTACATTTAAGGGACTCGGCTGGTAAAAAGAGATGACTTGGGACTTAGAGGATGAGCCCTTAGCCTGTGGTTTATCTCCCGAGGCCCACATGCTCCAGCTACTTGAAGGCAGAAGTTTCCCTTCCATGCCATTCGCACCTGAGCCTGTCCTGAGTGTTTTGGCTTTTAGATCTTCTGCTACTTTGCTCCAGTCTGCCCCGTGTCACTGAAGGGCTGATCCCTGAGGGGGCACTTCCCTGTTGGTGGAATTCTGGCAGAGCTTAGCCAGGGGGAGATGGAAAGGGGGATGACAGGAGAAGCCAGACTGGGGGCAACAGCAGCCCCTTCCCAGCTCCCTCCGAGGCCCGCTGTGGATCCAGCTTCTGCAGGTGAACCCACCCCCCGACTCCTAGCAGGCCATGCCCTCCTTCCTGCTGTTACCAATCTCTTGGGTGCCTCACCGTTTCCTGGGGGGTTCTTAGCTTTTCTTGTGTAACCATTTTTTAAATATTAAACTTACCTTGTTTTAAAAATTCAGAATGGTTTGTTTACTTGGTCAGACCCTGACTGACATATGCCTCTGAACCACTTTCTCCAGCTCTAGGATTCAAAGATAACAAATTCCTGACTCCACTGATCCAGTAGATTGAACAGAGTAGTGTTTACCCCTTCTGTCCCATTTGTCCCACCCATTGACATGAAAAGTTGCCCTTAACTGCCAGTGACAGTACACAGTGTTAGTACTGGCTACCTAGGTCTGTATTTTCTTATCTGTAAAATGAAGGGTAGTAACACCACCTCCCTTGCCAAGCGAGGTGGCTCACACCTGTAATCCCAGTACTTGGGAGGCTGAGGCGGGTGGACAGCCTGAGCTCCCAGGTTTGAGACCAGCCTGAGCCAGAGCAAGATCTCATCTCTAAAAATAGCCAGACATTGTGGCGGGTGCCTGTACTCCCAGCTGCTTGGGAGGCTGAGGCAAAAGCATGGCTTGAGCCTAAGAGTTTGAGGTTTCTGTGAGCTGTGACAACATGGCACTCTACCGAGGGCAACAAAAAAAGACTTTGTCTCAAAATAATAATAATAATAATAATAATACCTACCTTATAGAGTGTGTGAAGATTAAATAAATGAATAGGATAGGGTGCTTAGAACGTTGCCGGCCACCCAGTGGTCTCTGTGTGAGTATTAGCTACCATCATCATTAATATTTAACCAGAAGGAATGCATTATCCTTTCTTGCTTGTTAGTTTAATTCCAAAAATGGTGAAGAACAAAGCTAATTTTTCTTAGGGTTATCATGACCTAATCAGATTTGCAACTTGTCTTCCTGAATCAGCCAAAGACAAATAGAATCCATTCACTTTGTAAAATTTTCTATTTGGCTCTCAGCTTTATCATTGGCAGTACTATAAGAATTAACCACACGAAGACTGTTATAGCATTTGGAAAAAGGTGGAAGGCATTGTGTCTCCTATGAAATTCTCCCTTTCAAATGATTTCTTTCAGGATTCAGTCCAAAAAAGCCGTGTTTTTCTGACAGACCTGTCAAAGCTTTCTTCTTTTTCATCATGCTAACTTTCTTGACGCTCTTGTCTCCCTTTCTGCTTTGGTTGCCAGGGAGCTCAGAACTACATTTAAAGTGTAATTATAACATCTAAGTTGCCCCTCCTTTTTATTTTACATTTAAGTTTCTACTTTAATATGGCTTTGGTGCTCTAACTCAATTTATTCATTGTCTGATTACCTGTTCATATTTTGACATTTACACTTATGTGTAAGTTATGGTATAGTTCTTTGTGGAACTGGATATGGCATAAATAAACACTAAATGTGTACAATTTTCAGAGTGTTTTGTTACTTTTCTTATTTCCTAAATGAATATGCTACTCTGTGTCACCAAATACCTTTTATTTCTTATTAATTAATTATATATATTTATTTATTTGAAACAGAGTCTCACTTTGTTGCTCAGGCTAGAGTGCAGTGGCATCAGCCTAGCTCACAGCAACCCCAAATTCCTGGGCTCAAGTGATCCTCCTACCTCAGCCTCCCAAATAGCTGGGACTACAGGTGCTTATAACAGCGCCTGGCTAACAAATACCTTTTAGAGTACACTCGTGCACTGCATAACAATATTTTGATCAATAAGGGACTGCATATGTGATGGTGCAATTATAATGCCCTATTTTTACTGTATATTTTTTATGTCTAGATATGCTCAGATATATAAATACTTGCCGTTGTGTTCCAGTTGCCTACAGTATTCATACAGTTGTGGGCTGTACAGGTTTCAAAGACCTGGAGCAACCAGGGGTGGGGGGTCTGCAGCCTGAAGGCCACACACAGCCTTCTAGGTCCTTATGTGTGGCCTTTGGACTGAATCCAAATTTTACAGAACAAATTCTTTCATTCAAAGGGGTGCAGCAGAGAAAGACGAAGCTCTTCTTGACTCCTTTGGTGCTTAAAAAAGAACCGTCTTGAAATCAGAAGGCAGCAGCCTAGTGCGCAATGACAAGTCCTTATCCCTGTTGTTAAGTGACGCACAACTGTAATCACCATGTGAAAAATAGCATTCTTAGACAGCTGTCCTTTTCTCAGCATGGCATGTCTTGGGAAGTCCAAGTGGTTTGGTCACGTGCCTCCATCAATTTTATTTCAGAACCAATTGTATGAGCCTTTACCAAACTCTCACAGAGCTTGAGTTCTGTGGGATGTTATTGTTATTTGGGAAAAGGGTTTTGTGGTGAAGTAAGTTTGGGAAATGCGCAGGAAGCCTCATTACTTCAGGATTTTTCGGAGCCTTTAGTTTGTGGAGTTATGCGGTTGGTCCTCTATATCCTTGGGTTCTGCCTCCACTGCTTCAACAAAAGTCGGATTGAAAATATCAGAAAAAACCCTAATAAAAAATAACAACATGATAAAATAATATAAATCTAAAAATACAGTGCAACAGTTGTTTACATAGAATTTACATTATATTAGGTACCATGCATATTACAGAGTTGATTTAAAGTATACAGGGTATGCAAAGGCTCCACTTGTTTATACCAGGGGCACAGCACCCGTGCATCCTGGTGTCTGCAGAGGTCCTGGAACCAACTCCTCTTGTGGATACCAAAGGACAACCATACTGTGACATAGGTATCACTTTCCCAGCATGTGTAGTCAAGGAGCTCCCCCCAGATTCCTCCCCTGCCATATTTTCTTCTTAACCAAAATTCCAGTTACTATTTTGAGGAACCAGGGTTCTCTAGTGTAGGCTAATTTTATATGGAGTAGGCTTTGTCTACATAAATAAGTGCTACTTTTTATATAAGTTCACAAGAAAATCTGAAAGAGCTGTTCTCTATCAATTAAGAGCATTCCTTAGGATCAGGAACCTTGAAGATGACTTAATTTGAAAAAAATCATCTCACTGTAATAATAAAAACAGATTATTTGGAAGTAAACATGTATTTTTAGTCCTAGACCTTCACTGTTCTTGCTTAAAGTATACTAGAAATATAAAATCAATGACCATGTCACTCACGTCACATTTCAGCTGCCAATATCACGGAGCCATGATTTAGCTTTAGACAGAAGCAGATTAGAAATGAGTCTAAGAATAGAGTTAAAGGAATCAAGCTGTGAATAGAAGGTTTTTTTTTTAAATGACATGCTTGGGAAATAAAAGTAATTACCTTTGAGCACTTTGCTGTCTGTATACTATAAACCTCAAACACAAGGCATAATTTTATTAAGATTGACAATGCTAATCCATAATTAAAGCAGTTTAGAAAGACTTTTTTTTTTTTTTTTTTTTCGGTTTTTGGCCAGGGCTGGGTTTGAACCCGCCACCTCCAGCATATGGGGCTGGCGCCCTACCCCTTTGAGCCACAGGCACTACCCTAGAAAGACGTTTTAACAATGATTTACTTTTTCTTGAATGTAACAAAATGGACATTGCTAAGTGGGACCCCTAATAATACAGCATTCTGGCTGCCTGCCTTGGTTCCAGAGAGCACTGGGGGGCTGACTCCAGAACTTCAGATTCAGCTATTTATGTGGACATTTATCCCAGAAAGTCAATACCATCTTCAAATAGTTTTTGTATAATCAGAATCATAATAGGTAACGTTTGTTTCATGCTTAACATTTGCAAAATGTTTGCGTAAGTCTCATCTAGTTTGTCTGAACAAGAAAATGGATCAGGAAAGTATTAATAAGGACAGTTATGCCTGGTGGCGGGGAGTTGAAGCCATGGAGTCAGGCAGACATCATTTTAGATCCAGTTCTATCAGTAGCTCAGTAATGTTGGGCATGTCGCCTAATCACTCCAAGCCTTCACTTCCTCCTTTATAAAATGGGACGAATACTAGATTCTAATTTATAAGGTGTTTGTAGAATTAAATGGGATAATCCAAAATATCTGGTGCACAGTCAATGCTTAGTAACTACATTATATTAAAGAACTTAGAAGAAAATGAGATTTGGGAAGAATGACTTGTTCAAGGTTGCAGAAACAGGAAGAGCTAGGATTTGAACTCTGATCTTATTCCCAGTAAGAATTTCATATGAGTACTATGGCAGGGGAGAGCTGCCTGCTTGGTCAGTGTGCTGCTGACCCCGCCTGACCAGGCCCTTGCACCAGTCCTATCACGGCAGCAGGAGAGAGGGTGTGTGGAGTGGTCCCAAGTGCAGTTTTAGAATTAAGCAGATACGAGTGCAAACTAAATGGTGTCACTTTTTAGCTAGTTCTTCAAGATGTTGATAATGACTCAGGATCATTGTGAAATTCAATGAGATGATGTTTGTGTAGTGACCAGGTAGATTCTGGTTATTGTCAAGAAGCTGTGTGGAATTAGGAGGCATTTCCTCTGTATCAGTCTGGAGAGAACAAAGGTTTGGAATGGCCTAGTCTTTACCCAGCAGGGTGGAAAATCAGATGCATTGCATTTTATTCCTTCTACCCAGATATAAAGAAAAAAGTAGAAAGTCTTTTCATCCCCATTATTTTTTAACAACCTTGTTTATAAACTTTATCTGCATAATCCAAAATAAAATATTAAAGCTCCTTAATAGGCTTAGAAGTAGCATTTTGGCAAGCTCTTCTGAGGGTGTTTACTGCATCTTAAGTGTGTAGTTACAGTAAGTCAATATGCACTTTTAGATATAATTTGAAGTTTACACTTAAATATGAGATATATAAAAGAACATCAGAGAAGGGAATATTCAAATGACGCCCCACTGATATTTGATATTAATTATCATTGATTGGGAGGAATTTAAGCATTTAAGTGTTACCAAAATGGTACCTTGAACTCCAGGAGCCTGGGGAGCTCTGAGGCCAGGGGGAGCAGAGCAGGAAGCAGCCCTTGGGAGGAAAGTGGCTGTAAGGAGTGGGAAATGTGAGCCGAAGCTCCAGGGGGGAGTCAGGACAGGGAAAGGCGCTGAGAATTGTGCATCATTGTAGCATAAGTGTGTACAACGGATCTTATGGGTTAAAGAATAGAATAGGTGCGGGGGTGTAAGGATACACACAAATGCAAAATTGAGTAGGTAACTCAATTTTCCCAAGTCTATGGCAAAAAACCTATTTCCCCGCAGCTTGCTTCCCTGCCCTGCCAGGTTAAAGTAGGACCACCCCTGACATGTCCCTTGCAACATAAGGTGATGTGACCCCATGGAGAGCTAGGCCATGGAGAGCTCCTGCCATCATCCTCCTGCCTGTCATGGTCGCTGTGGCTCCTGGGTCGGGGCCCCGATGGGTCTGGTGTTATATTCTGTGTTCTTGAAGTGCAGCCTGCAGAACACTCCTGGTTTGAGTTTGTAGAAGTTTCTACAAGACCTAGTTTCCAGAGACTGAGTTCCACATGAGAGACTGGGGTAGCGGATGATGGTCCTGTTTTCTTTGGAATAAAGTAGGTGTTAAAGAAAAAAAAAATCTAGGGCTGATGGTTCCTCCCCTTGAAGCTGAAGAACACAGCAGAAGTGACTCCAGGTGGCCTCCACAGCTGGGTCATAACAGCAATATGGCTTCCAGCTGGCTCTCTCCAGGACACGTACTCTGGGAGCCATGTTGTGGGGAAGCTCAGGCCACCTGGAGAGGTGTCGTGTGGATGTTCCCCTGACAGCCTCTGCTGGGCCCCGAGCCCAGAGCCAGCACCAATCACCATGTTGAACGACGAGCCTTCAGAGGGACCCTGCTTCCGCTTTTGAGTCTCCCAGCCCAGGCCCTGCACACTGAGTAGAGCCCAGTCAGCCTTGCTGTGCCCCACTTGAATCCCTGACCTGTAGGAACTGTGGGAGATAATAAATAATTATTGTCATCTTCAGCCTCTAAGTTTTGGGTGACTTTTTCCACAACCACAGTATCAGAGCAAGTTATTTCTGGGAATCCCTGAATCAAGATCATGTCTCATGAATGGTCTCCTTGTACCGTCTGCAAGGCAACTGGTGTGATGAGAACCAGGCAAGGCATGTTTGGGAAACTTCCTATGTAGTGGAGAATTTTGATTAGTTATTTGGAATAAGTTGGAGAGACACTGAAAGACCATTACCTGAAGGTGGAATAGCATGTGCCGTGATTTGGCGGTGTAGGTCTGTGTGCGTGTATGAGCGCCATCTGTGTCCTTCTGTGCACACAGTAAGCTCTGTGCTGTGAATGAAGTAGAGGGGTTCACTGAGGGAGAGAGGGCTGGGGAGTTCCATAGAGGGGCACAAACCTCGGGTTCCCATCAAGCGGCAGGCTCTCCCCTGCTCTTCTCACATTTATGCTAGTGTTCTAAGATTATTTCATCATCATCAATAATATCTGAAACCTGAAGAAATTACACAAAGTTGTGGGGAGTGTATTTTCAACAGTTATTCACACTGTGATTTGTTGTCATTATGATATTCTTTGGGATCATCAAAGCGTTTAGATCTAAAGAACAGTGCTCCATCACATGGTTGGTTCTCAGTGGTGGTGCACACTTGCTGTTTCGTTGTGGAACTGGGGTTTTTACAAGCCACAGCTCATAGATTCCTCACTGTGCCCAGCACAGGTGGTACCAGGGAAGCCAGCAAACATCTTTCACCTTTCAGTCATTGTTTGACGTCAAGAGGGCCCATTTCTCTTTGGGTTTCACTACAGATCACACACTCCCCCAAACTTTTCAGAGCAGGTGTCAAAGTGTGGTGACCTGAGGAATACCGAGGCTTTAGGAGGGGGTGCTAACAGTGGTGTAAGACGAGGGGAAGTGGTAATTTTTTGTTTTTTAAGACATGGTCTTACCCTGTTGCCCTGGGTGGAATGCCATGGTATCATCATAGCTTGCAGCTGTTCTTAGGCTCAAGTGATCCTTTTGCCTCAGACTCCCCAGTCGCTGGGACTCCAGGCACCCACCACAACACTCAGCTAGTTTTTCTATTTTTAGTAGAGATGGGGTCTCGTTCTTGCTCAGGCTGGTCTTGAACTCCTGAGCACAGGCAGTCTACCCTCCTCAGCCTCCCGGAGAGCTAGGAACCACCATGGGAGCTACCTCACCCAACCAACGGCAACCAATGTTTCTGAGAGATAGGAGGCTCTGGGTAGTCGACCGACAACCTTGCTTCTAAATCCAGCTCTCCCACCATCTTGACCCTGTGAGACCCTTTCAGCTTCCATTTCTGTTAACATGAAGGACCTGGGCTTAGTCTATGGTTCTTAAGGTCTTTGGAGCCACAGCCCCCTGAGGAATCTTGGGAGGCCAGGGATATGCACATCGTGTATACACCCTCAGTCTACAGCCCTGGAGCCGGGGCTCTCTGTGACCTTACTAGCAGCCCTGTCCTCCTTCAAAGTTTTGATGCTCCCATGAAACATTATAAATGTTGCCATCCTTCATAACCCAGTGAGTGCATGGGTCCCTTATAAAGAGCTCCATCAATCTAGCTTAATCTAATTAATGCGGTTATTTACGTATCCCTGGTTTATAAATGGGTGATCTCGAGGTAGGGAAATGGGCAACTCATTCTCAGCCTTCAGGAAGGGAAATAGGCCAAGAATTCAGGTTTTATTTACAAAGTGGAAATACAAGTTCTACATTTTCTTTATGTTTTCATTTTTGACACTGTTAGACAGGAAACAGCCAATCATAACTTGAGCTATTTGGTAGCAATGATCCTTCATCTGCTAATTCCTAGGCAGGAAAAATATGATTCAAATGAGTTTCTGCACAGCTGTTGATTAGGCATAATGGCAAAGTAATCATCATAAAGCTAATAATCAGAGCAGAGCCAACATTTTAAAAGTTATTGTTGACTAACCAGAAAGCTCTAAAAGCCAAAAACAATGTTCAACTAACTAGAGTATTACATACACACCCCTCGTTTTTGTCTGCCCTTCAACATCAATTAAACAGAGCAAACTAAAACCAGTTAATTACTTCAATTTTGAGGTCAACTTTCAACAACTCAAACCTTCATAATAAACAAACCACAACATTGAAAGCTTTTTTGAAAAATCAATAAACAAACAGCCATCATACTGGGAAAAGCAGCAACATTTAACAACACATCAATACATTTTAAACAAGCCTGTACTTTGATTAGCTCAAGCCCCTGTTGCCTACCCCCGGCCCCTACTGGGCACTCCCAGCCCACGCAGGCCAGTATGCCCGGGCCCAGGGCGCTGCTGTGGGGCAGCTAGTAGGGGTCTCCACCAAGTAGCTCTCTGTACAGCTCCCATGGAACGCAGAGATTAATGAGCTCACAGGTGGGACGGAACATAGCTTCAGATCTTTTTAGGATGCTTGATAACAAAATCACTTTCTTTCTTGCATCTGTCATTCAGAAGTCTAAAGTCAGTGGTGCAAATGGGATTCCTGGCAGTGTTCTCAGTGTGCACCTGGTTGAAGACCACCAAAGTTTGCCAGGACTCTAACCACAGTCCCCTGGAAATCACAGGATAGCCAAAGATGAACGAAGGTGAATGTTTACTAGGGATGGGAGGTAAGATGCCCATTGGTAGAGAAAAATTCATTGAAAGCCTGCTGGTAGGCCATGGTCAGGGCTGGCCCAGGGAGGAGAAAAGGGAAAGAGGAAGAGCCGGGATGGGTCAACTTGCCCTTCCTTCTCACCCTTCCTCACCCTCGCCTCCACTGCTGTTCTCAGCTCAGGGGTTCACTCTCTACATTACTGAGAAAATAGAAGTATACGAGTCCACTGGCTTAGGATCTGTCCTCTGCTGTTAGAGGGAGTGCTCCTCCCCAGCCCAGACCACAACTCTAGTTGTGCCTTGATTCTCCTCCATCACCTCTCACCTTCTCGAGGGCCTTGTCCCTTTATTTCTCTCCTGTCTCTTCTGACTCTTCCAGTGTCTCCCTCTCTCTGCCCAATTATTGCTGTTAGCCTGCAGACATATCCTTAAAAATAAAACATCCCCCCTTCGACCCATCTGTCTCTCCCGCTGCTTTCCCATTTCACTTTTACCACCAGCCTTGGGATATGTGTGGGAAGGGCAGTCGGCAGACCTGCAAAGGGGTAGCCAGAAGAACATAACTCAGTAACTAGGAGAGGTTCAATTTCTCACTGAACAGGAAGGGTGTGGTGGTCGGTAGGTGTGGATGATCCTGAGGACCAGTGGCGCCTGCTGCCAGATACTCTGTTGGGGTGCAGGGGATGTAAGGACGGCTAATACTTTCTCTTCCCTATGAGTCCAGAAGTGTCCGTTTAAACACTTAGAGGAGAGGGAAGGAAGTCACAGGAGTAAGGGAGGCTAATTACCCCCACCCCGCCCCACCTCCACCCCAGGTACAGACTCTCAGCTGGTTATAAATGACTGCTGAGATCCTAGCCTTTGGGATAACATCTTCTTTAGAAAGCCCCTGACATTGACTGAGCCCTTCTTCTGTACAATTGTGCTTTCAGCTGCCCAGCCTGTGCCTTTGACCAGACTAGATCTGTTAGCCAATGCGGTGGTGATAGTATGGCTGAGGTCAGGATGGTGGTTGGTTTTAGTACAGTTTTCCAAGAGTCATAATCTGGTTCCGTCAACACGCTGATCCTTTGGGGAGCCTTTTGCAGCCATCAGAAACAGGGCTCCCCTGGGTTACATGTTTCAGTGGCCACTTTAAAACTAAGGAAATTATCTCTTACTCTGCATCTATGCTGTAAGGTTGGGGTGACCTTGAGGAGGTGAAGCATTGTTTGTGAACACCTTTCACGTTCTGTATCTTTGAAGGATGGTGCCAGGCTGCCAGCAAGAAGAAATGGGACTGGTAGGGGCTAGAATAAGTAAGGAGACAATTTATCACACACATCAGTGAGTTCCAGGGTGGGCAGCAGGGCAGGACCCGCAGGTCATGATGACCCCAAGCACCCAGGCCCCTTGTCTCCTCCTGCTCCACCATCTTCAGATTTGTGCTAGGGGCTCGTCCGTGAGCGGCTGCAGCTCCTGCCATCTCTGTGCAGCAGGAAGGAGACAGAAAGTGGAGGACCAGAGGCTGCAGGGCACAGCAGGCAAGGTAGCCTCCTTTAAGGGGCTCCTCCAGGACTCCTGCCTTGGCTACCCGCTTTTATCTCACTGGTCAGAACGGGTGCCCATAGCTTCTTAGCTACAGGGAAGTCTGAGGAGGTGCAAGTTTAAGTTTTCTAGGCTTTTTCTGAGACGGTAACAAGGGAATATTGGGCAGTAAGTGCTTTTTGGGTAGCTCACAGTACGGCCACACACCTCACGGAGCACTCTCCCTGAAGCGGAGGGTGGGGTGGGGGATGGTTCTCAGCCTGGATGGCCATTGGCATTTCTGCAGAGCTTTTAAAATTAAAGCCTAGGAATCCTCAGACCAATTAAGTTAGAATCTCTGGATGGAGCACAGTATCAGTAATTTTTAAAAATCTTCAAATGTGATCTCATAATCCCATGACTAGTCATCTACCCAGAAGGAAAAAAATCATTTTACCATAAGGACATTTGCACTAGATTGTTTATCGCAGCTCAATTTACAATTGCCAAGATGTGGAAACAACCCAAATGCCCACCAACCCAGGAATGGATTAACAAGCTGTGGTATATGTGTACCATGGAAGACTATTCAGCCATAAAAAGAAACTTTGCCTCTTTTGTATTAACCTGGATGGAGTTGGAACACATTTTTCTTAGTAAAGTATCACAAGAATGGAAAAGCAAGTATCCAATGTACTCAATACTAATATGAAGCCAGTAGAAGAACTAATAATTGCCCACACAGGAGAAAAACTCAATTCAATTCAAGTTGGGGGAAGAGGGAATGAAAGAGGGGAAAAGAGGTAGAGAGGAGAGCTGAGGAAGAGGAGCAGGGGGAGGGGACCAGGCGGGGAGACGGAGGAGGGAGGGGACTGGTGTGCTCCCACCTAATGGGCACAGTATAAGGGTGTTCAGCACACCTACTGGGTGAGGGACAACACTACAACAGGGACCTTATCTAACAAATGCAAACATAACCTAATCATTTGTACCCTCATATTAATCTGAAAGAAAAATAAATAAAATATTACACTTTAAGAGAGTAAAAAATAAAGACCCTCAGATGTGGGTGGCACCTGTATACACCACAGCTGGTGGGTTCAAATCCAGCCCAGGCCTGCCAACAATGACAACTACAACCAAAAAAAAAAAGCCAGCCATTGTGGCTGGCGCCCTTAGTCCCAGCTACTCAGGAGGCCGAGGCAAGAGAATCGCTTAAGCCAGGAGTTGGAGGTTGCTGTGAGCTTTGTCACCACATCACTCTACTGAGGGCTATAGCTTGAGGCTCTGTCTCAAAAAAAAAAAAAAAAGAAAGAAAAAGAGACCCTCAGATGATTCTAACATGCAGCCAAGATCTGAAATCACTACTCTCAAGACTGCCCTTAGCCTTCCTTTTGACCTGGTTCTCAGGAACTATAAAATGTTAGAGGTGAGCAGACCTTAGTGATCTGGAAGAAGATTTGCTCAAGGTCAGATCTGTAATCTCAGTGAAGTGACGCCCCTCCCCGTCGGCCCCCTGAAGAGAGCAGTAGCCCCCCTCCGGGATCCCACTGCAGCCAGCCAAACGCCATGTGAGTGGCGTAGCTGTTTGGGAGGAGGAAACCGCAATCCAGTCCGCTCTGAAGGTGGAGGCGGGCAGTTCCCCTCGGACTGCAGCTGCCTCTCCTCCACCCCAGTAACGACGCTCAGCCTGAAATCCAATTTGGGAGGAGTGTGTAATTCAAATGTTTATTTAATCCAGAGCCACTTCTCAGTAAATAGCATGCTCAGAGGCTTGAATCACTAAGGCTGTCTGTACCCAAGGCTCAATTGCTAATCTGCTCCCAGCATTATCCACTGTGTGCACGGACTGCCGGAAAGCCCAGTGCTAAATGCCTTCATTCATCAGAGCTTTGTCTTCTACATCCAAGCAGCTGGTCTGAGTCCCTTGGTGGTGGCAATTTACATGGGGCTTTCCAGACTGTTAGTATTCAAGTCAGCCTTATAGATTATCTGTCCAAACTGAGGCTGGGGAAGGGGGTAGGAGTGACTTGCCCAAGGTCACCTCATCTGTTCATTGGAACATTGGGACAATAGCAGCAGGCTTTAGGTTAAATTGATGGGATTTTTATTTTATTTTATTTTATTTTTTTGAGACAGAGCCTCAAGCTGTCGCCCTGGGTAGAGTACTGTGGCATCACAGCTCACAGCAACCTCCAACACCTGGGCTCAAGCGATTCTCCTGCCTCCACCTCCCAAGTAGCTGGGACCACAGGCACCCTCCACAATGCCTGGCTATTTTTCGGTTGCAGCAAAGCAGAAACCTAGCAAATTTGACCGAAGATACAATGGTGCCTAATTATTGCCCCTCGAATTTTCAGCAGAAATAGTTAAATAATTCAGGACTTAAAATAAGCCCATGTTATGGGAATGACTGAGCTAGAAAAGGGAAAATCAAATAATTCTGTGCTTTTCCTGAACTGGGGGCAGGTGTTGCTGTTACCTTGGAAGCCCCTGGCAGCATCCAGCATGTGCCTGGCCCCTGGGGCTCCCCTTAGGTGCTTGTTGGTCTGAACTGATCCCTGCCAGCCCTGTACTTGGCTGTCTGCTACTTGGAATGCCTGCAGGATCATGTTGTTACCAGTTATTGCAGTTAGAGCAAAGCAACAAGAAATCAACCGTCTCCGGGATTTATGTGAAAAAAGACTTGTGGTAGCTGGAAGTCGTATGTAGACTGATGACTGTTTTACGGTAATGTGCTCTTAAAGTTCAATTTCTTAAGTTCTCTAGGTGACGCAAAATGATTGATTCTGAAAAGGAATGCTGAAGAAATGCATTGATTCCTTTGAAGCAAGCGGACCATTAATTCCTGACCTTAAAATCTCTAAAATGTTTTAAAAGGAGTTGACTTAGCAGTTACTGCATTGCATGAAATTAGCTCTTTTTTTCTTCTTTGTCATATTATCTTGCTGGGGCCTATCCACAAGCTTCATAGTTCCTAGAAAAAGAGGATGGAGCCTGCTATTATGGGTAACATTCCTTAATGCTGGACTTCAGACAGCAGTCAATGCTCGAAGGCCTAGCAAGGGAATTGAGCCACAGAGAAGCTCAGAGCCGACTCCGGGGCCACCTTAGAAAATGGTGGGGTATTCTGGCAGCAGCTCTGCTGTGATCTCATTACTGAGGCTGACTCTGCCCGCTGTGGTCCCCAGGGCACCCTGATTTGACACCCCCCCCCCCACACACACACACACAAGCACAAGCTGCTCACTTGGGTTGCGCCTATCCAGTCGGAGTGAGAGGCTCCTTCCCTCCCTCTGGAAACTTCCCTGGGCTGCCACCCGGAAGCTCTGTTGCATGGGCTTAAACTTTATTCACTCACATATGCCTTTATTTAGCCAATATGTAGTGGCTGTCTACGCTGGCAGGCCTGCCCTGAACACTTGTCAGGCTCTGGGCTAGAGAACAATTGGGGGCCCACATACCGTATGTCTGCATTTTAAGTTAGAAATCAAACTAACTTCACTTATGTACTGTCTTCAAGACCTGGAAAACCAGATTCAAATGTGTATTTCCAGGGCTCTCTGGAGTTCTGCATGAAAACTTGGCTGTGTGGAGAGCTCCCTGCCCCGGCCCCTGCATGAAACCTTCCTCCCTCTCCTCACCAATTCCTCCCTGTCTGCCCAGCACCCTGAGGGGCTGTGCCTGCAAAGACTGCCCTTTGGCCGCTCATCAGGCCTCGGGGTGCACAGTACTGAAGATGAGAGGCCCATGCAGGCCCTGGAAGTAGGTTAGGGCCTTTTGACCAGGGAAGTCATGGCTTCTGGGTACCCCAAGTGCCAGTTAGAAGGGGAGATAGTAGGCTCTGGGGGGGAACATTCCCTCAGTTTGTGAGGACCGCATAACATGAGGAGAACACAGCTGCGGGGGCCCAGAGCAGGTCCTCCGAGCATTAGTTCAGGGCCAAAGCAAGGGCTTCAGCTGCCCCATCTGAGGACAGTGCTGTGTGCCAAGTCCTGCAAAGCAACAGTGAGCAAGACTCCGAGACTCTTAACAAGAGAGACAAAATATGAACAAACAAAGGCCAGGCACAGTGACTCACACCTAATCCTAGCACTCTGGGAGGCCGAGGTGAGAGGATCCCTTGAGCTCAGGAGTTTGAGATCAGCCTGAGCAAGAGTGAGCCCCCTGTCTCTACTAAATATAGAAAAATTAGCGGGGTGTTATGGAGGGCACCTGTAGTCCCACTATTTGGGAGGCTGAGGCAGGAGAGTCACTTGATCCCAGGAGTTTGAGATTGGCTGATGGCATGGCACTCTTGCTGTGGTAACAGTGTGAGACTCTGCCTCAAAACAAACAGACAAAAAACAAATAAGAATGACGAGGATGAAGGGCATGGAGGCATCTGTCCAGGTGAGGAGGGACAGAGTGACCACCTCTTGGAGATGGTACCATCTACACTGAGACCCAAACATACAGAAGCACTTTGCAAGCCAAGGGCTCACCAGGTTGGTGGGGGGGCTGGTATGGCCACAGGCAGGAAAGGGCTGGCCAGGAGCCCCAGTGAAGGGGGAGCAGTGTGAAATGGCTGTCCCTGGTGGGAGCACGGTGGGAGCTCAGAGATCTGGGGCCTGGAGAAAGAGCAATGGCCTGAGGCTTGGAAAAACTGGATTTGAGGCTCAGGTTCCAAAGGGCATCCCCTGCCCTTAGATGCCTCCTTGTAAAAGTGAGAGACTCCCTAACTATCCTGTCTCCCTCACAGGGGTGCTGAGGACAGACGGGCTGCTGCCACTAGGGACCCTGGACTGAAAGTAACTAAGCAATGGGGAGTGGGGAAGAGCTCCCGAGCTGTTCCAGGGGCTGCTCTGGGGGTAGTTTACTGGGTATGGGGAGTGTCTTATCTTAGCAGCCTGACCCCTGCCCCGCCCGCACTCCCAGATGGGCTTTGACACCCTTCTCACCACCTGTGGTCCTGGGCAGAGCTCTTTGAGAGAGCAGAGGACTCCTGTCAGGGCATGGGGCTGACAGTCTGGACAGAGCAGCTCCTGTGCGGCCCTTCCTCCCCATCAGCAGGTGGAACTGACCTTGCCCAGGCTGGTCCTGGCTGGGAGCTTGGGCCAGGACTAAGACTCGGCCCCAAGGGCTCCAAACCGAGGTGTTGACAGCCAGGTGGCACAAGGGCAGCAGCGCAAGCCTGTCAAGCCCAGCTTGTCCTGGCCAGCAGGGAGACTGCACCCAACCAGCCCGTCACAGCTACTGCTTGGAAGAGGAGCCGAGACCACATTAGACTCACGGCACTTCTTTTATAGGTTATCGGCCACGCTCGACCTTGTGGGCTGTCTGCTGTCCTCAGTACACCATGTGAACTCAGGCGTTTTCGAAAGATCCCTTTGACATCTCTACAAGATCCCAAGTTAAAGGATCTCTTCAGTTACTGTGCAATAGTCATGATTCCGAAAGTGACAACAGCTACAAGTTGTTGGCTCCAGGACCTGCAGTGAGTAATCTCACGGCCATCCCACCAGGCAGGCAGTATCATTTCATTTTACAGATGAAGACAATAAGCCTTAAAGATATTGAGTCAGTTCCTCACAGTTATGCATCTGGGATTTGGATCTTTGAGTCCCAAATTACACTCTTAATCACAGTGCTGTAAAATGAACATCGTCAACATTGGTATTATCATCCTAATACATTGTTAGTAGAGTTATGCACACATTAAATCATTTATTCCTCACAACCCTATGAAATAGGCATTATTGTCATCCCCATTTTATAGAGGAGGAAACTGGGGGACAGACTTCTTTTATTGTTTCAGATTAATTGAGGGTACAAAGAATTAGGTTATAATGTATGCATTTGTTAGGTCAAGTCCCTCTTATAATTGTGTCCCACCCCAAGAGGTGAGCCGTATACCCTAACATTGTGCCCATTAAGTGGGAGCACAGCCTTCCCTTCCTTCCTCCTCCTCCCCGCTCCCTCATTCCCCTTCCCTCACTTTGAATTGATCTGAGTTTTTCTCTTACGTGGGCGTGTATTAGTTTATCTACTGGCTTCATATCAGTATTGAGTAGATTGAATTCTTGCTTCTCCATTCTTGTGATGCTTTCTAAGAAGAATGTGTTCCACCTTCATCCAGGTTAATACACAAGATGTAAAGTCTCCATCTTTTTTAGTGGCTGAACAGTATTCCATGCTACCCATAAACCACAGCTTGTTAATCCATTCCTAGGTTGATGGGAATTTAGGTTATTTCCACATTTTGGCAATTGTAAATTGAGCTGCGATAAACAATCTACTGCAAATGTCGTTATGATAAAATGATTTTTTTTCTTCTGGGTAGATGCCCAGTAATGGCGTTGCTGGATCAAATGAGAGGTCTAATTTGAGTTCTTTGAGGATTCTCCCTACTTCCTTCCAAAGCAATAAGTGGGGGACAGATATATTAAATAACTTAAGTCTCTTTGCTTATAGATAGGTAGTTTTTAAAAATAAACATCTGTCACCTGTAGGGGTCAGCTGTGGCCTGGTGAGATGAAGCATCTTAGCTAAGATCACACAACCAGTACATGGCAAAGCAGGGACTCAACCTAAAGTTGGCCTGACCCTGGACCGGAGTTTCTGAGAAACCTGCCCTGAGCTCCCTACAGGAGACGCCCCCCTCATTCCAGTGCCTGGAGCAGAAAACCTGGAGTGGGGGCCGAGAGTTATTTTCGGGAGCTCTTCCCTGCCTGCTGTGCTGCATTCCCCGGGGAATGGAAGGATCCGTGGTCATTCTCCAGGCCCACCTGTGGCAGAAGTCTTAGCACTGCAGGACAGGTGCTGAGAGAGGAAAGGTGAGCACAGGAGCCAAGTGACCCACAAGCTGATAACTGGACACCTAGTCACACACCACTCTGTTGGAGAACTACGTGGCCAGGGCCTCTTGCTGGCTATCACGTCAGAATTCAGAGTGAGACCCAAAGGTTAATAGGCTAATTTCAACTCACTTCCAGTACTTAAAAAAAACGTTCCAGTACAGGGAAGTGACAGACAGCGTTTTTTCCCAGCAAATTTGAATACTTTCGATGGTATAACTGACGAATTTGGCCCATTAATAATAACTATAATGACAGTGATAATAATTGTCTACTTTAATTAAAATTGACAGTCATAATGAAAAGTATGGGAGTGAATAAAGACCATCTGTCACTTCCTTAATGGCATAGATTTATATTAGATTTTATTAGAGTTAGACAGTGAAAACCCAAAACATGTATGATTTATATTCTGGGGATGCAGACTGCAACCACACATTACACAAGTAACTTTCAAAACATTGAGTGATTGCAAAGATAGTCTTTTCAACAATGATCTGGAACAATTAGATATCTGCATGCAAAAAAAAAAAAAATCTAGACACAGATCTTACATTTTTCACAAAAATTAGCTTAAAATGGATCATAGATCTAAATGTAAAATGCAAAACTATAAGATAAGAGAAAAACCTAGATAATCTTGGTGATAACTTGTCAGATACAATACCAAAGGCATGATCCATGAAAGAAAGAATTGTTAAGCTTGACTTTATTAAAATTAAAAATTTCTGGTCCGCAAAAGATAGTGTCGAGGGAGTGAGAAGCCACAGATGGGGAGAAAACATTTGCAAAAGGCACATCTGATGAAGGACTTTTATCCCAAATATAGAAAGAGCTCTTAAAACTCAACAATATGCTCTGGGAGGCTGAGATGGGTGGATTGCTTGAGCTCATGAATTCAAGACCAGCCTGAGGAAAAGTGAGACCTCGTCTCTACTGAAAATAGAAAAACTGAGGCAAGAGGATCTCTTGAGCCCAAGAGTTGGAGGTTGCTGTGAGCTATGACGCCACGACACTGTACCCAGGGTGGCAGCTTGAAACTCGGTGTCAAAAAACAAACAAACAAAAAAGCCCCTCAACAATAAGGAAACAATTTGATTAAAAAATGGGCCAAAGACCTCACCGGACACCTTACCAAAAAAGGATGTACAGATGGCAAATAAGCATAAGAGGAGGTGGTCCCTATTGTGTGTCATTAGGAAAATGCAAATTGAAATAATGAGATACCACTACACACCTGTCAGCCTGGCCAAAATCAGGAATGCTGATAGCTCCAAATGCTGATAAGAACGTAGAGCAACAGGAATTCTCATCCGTTGCTCGTGGAAATGCAAAATTGTACAGCCACTTTGTGGAAAAATAGTGTGGCAGCGTCTCAGAAAATTAAACATACTCTACTATAGCACTCTGTGGTATCCACCCAAAGGAGCCAAAATTTTAGGTCCATGCAAAACCTATACATGTACGTTTATAGCATCTTACCAACATGCCCTTCAGCAGGTGAATAGATAAATAAACCGTGGTACGTTCAGAGAATGGAATTTTTATTTAGTGCTAAAAAGAAATGAACTTCTCCAGTAATGAAAAGACATGAAGAAACCTCACGTGCATATCACTAAGGGAGAGAAGCTAATCCAATCTGCACACTGCATGATTCCAGCTGCACGGCATTCGGGGGTGGGCGAAACCAGGGAAATAGTAAAAGACCAGTGGTGGTTAGGGGTTGGATGGAGGATTTTTAGGACAGTGAAAATACTTGTATGACACTAAAATGGTGAATACATGTCATTCTATATATCTGTCCAAACCCGTAGATTGTGCACTATGGAAAATGAACCATGATGTCAACTGTGGACTTTGGGCCACCGGGATGTGTCAATGTCGGTTTATCAATTGTGATAAATGTACCCCTCTGGTGGAGGTGTTGACAGGGAAGGAGGCTGTCTGTGTATGAATGTGGGGGCTATATGGGGAATCTATCTTCCTCTCAATATTGCTGCACACCTAAAGCAACTCTAAAAAACTAAAGGCTTTAAAAACCAAGTGTCACAAGAGTTAGAAAGGACACGTAAGTCTCTGAGATGGACCTTATATAGGATAGTGGCTGGGAGATGACATTGTGTTGCCACGAAGGAATAAAAGAAAGGAGGTGTGGGGTGCACATAGGCTGGGTTCATGTTTGCGGAGGCCCTGAGACAAGGAACCCAGAGAGAAGGGCAGTGTGGCCAGAACGAGGTGAGAAAGGGGCAAGGGCCTGGAGGTAAGCAAGGGCTGTGAGGGGGAGGGTAAGGGTCTTGAACTTGGACCTAAGAACAAACTAGAGAGCAGAGCTGTGTTAGCTGCCGGACCAATCACACTCAAAAGCAAAGCAGGGGCGATCGTGGGAGACTGGCACGTGTCCAGTGCCCTCTCCTCAACTCCCCTGCCTCCGATATCTGAAAGTTCACCACTAGGAGCAATCACTTTATTCCTTCCACAACTCCTTCCTGATGGGCTGAAAATACTCCAGCAGTCCTGGGGACGGCTGCCAATGCAGAAGAGAGTACAACTATGACAGGCTTGGAGAGCAGGCCCCATGGTGCCCGCAGAGAGCAGGATGGCACTGGTTGGCCAGGGTTGGGTCCGTACGGGAAGCTGGAACAGCAGGGAGGGGCCGGGCTCTGGGTCCTCTGGGTTCTCCAGGGCAGTGCATGACTGACAGCTGTGCTAATTGCAGATTACATCGCTGATACATCATCCATATGGCTGAATTGATAATGTTTTGGCAACTAAATGTTTTATGACTAAAGACTCCCAAGATGAAGGCAACCAATTACAAAGCATGATGGAGAACTGTGGGTGCACACACCACTGCTCTCCGTGGGCGCAGATGTGTGAGGGTCACGTGTCTGTTCCTGGCCCTGCTTCCAGCACTTGGTGAAACCCCTGCCATCCCTCATCTTACCCTGGCTCCAGTTTGCCTCTCCCCAGGGGTCTCCTGATAAAGTTTTTCTTCTTGCCTGGCCCTTAAAGCCCCAGCTCTGCCCTAAAATCATTAATAATTGGTCTAAAGGGCTTTATTTGCAATGAACCACCTCCCCTCTTTTTCCCTTCAAATTCATACATTCCTGAGTTAAGTGTTTAAGAGCTGGTAATGGCTCTAAACTGTCATTCATTTTCTCATTTATGCTAGCAAATAATATTCATCAAATACCCACTGTGTCTGCCAAAGCTATGTGTGCACCCACCCCACGACCCATCGATTTCACTCCCAGTGCTTACTTACCCAAAAGAACGAAGTCCGCGTGTCTACACAAGTACATGCAGGGGAACTAGAGAGCAGCCTTACTCATTGCTAAAAATTGTAAATAAACTCAAAAAGACCGCCAAGGTGAATGGACACACAGATTGTGGAATAGCCATACAATAGACTGCCACTCGGCAATTAAAGGGAACAAACAACGTGTCAGCACAGATCAATCTCAAAGACGTCTGCACAATAAGTTAGACGCTGCAGACTGCACACAGCAGGCTCCCGTATACAGGAAGGTCGAAAGCAGGTGAACAAATGCGTGGTGTAGATGCCAGAATGCTGGTCACCCCACGCGAGGGGCGACTGACTAGGAGGGGCGTGAGCCAGATGAGTTACTGAGCATGGAGGAGACCGTGGGTGACGTCTTCCTTCTCAATCTGGACCTGGGTAATTGGTTTACAAGGGTATTTCCGTATGTAAAACTCCTTCAGGCTGTACATTAAGACTCGTACACTTTACCCTAGGTAAGTTTTTTAAAAGGTGTCTGTACAGCTGTCCTGAGTCAGCTGTTCTGTGCTGCTACTGTTGAAAAGAGTTAGTGGCCCAGATGAAGGTCTGGGGAAGTCCTCTCCCAGGGCCCAAAGGGACATGGACGGTCCTTGGGCAGGAGCACTCACTCAGGCTTGGGGGATCCAAGGGAAAGAGAAAATGATGTTGGGACAGAAAGATGTGTCTGGCGGTCCCCGCTGAGGGCTGCCGGGAAAGCCGATTCCGTGTGGGCCCTCAGGCAGAAAGGACCTCACCTGGTCAGTGGTCAGGGACTTGGAGTGGGAAGAACTACAGGGCTGTGGGCAGTCGGAGAGGTGGTGACCCAGTGAACGGTGAGGCAGAAAGTCTCCTCACCAGGAAGGGGACGCAGGGAGAGGTGAAAGTGTTGCAGGAAGACAAGGCCCAGCGGAGAGGAAGAGCGCCCAAACACCACGTTTATAAGAGGAAGGGCTTTAGTCACCGGCCGGGAGCTTACGGCATAGAAGAATTCCAAATGGCCGCGCTCCCGACTGCCTTGGTCTTTCCCTTTTTATTGACAGTCAACAAGTTCCACCTCACAGGAACCCTTCTCATTGGCCAGTTTGAATCAAGCGGGAGATGCTATTCCCGCCCCTACAGGATTTCACAGAACTTGGAAATTTCCAAGTTTCAGGAAGCTACGTTTACAAATTCCCAAGAGCTGAGTCACCGTGGAGAGGACCCTGCAGGTGTATCCTTGTGGTCTCCTTGAGAAGACCCTTTCTTCTAAACCTCACCCTTCTCGGGTGTCCTTTCTCAAAAGGAGAGAAATACTGCCAGCAAAAGCAGCTCCTTTCTGCTTTTGAATGTGTGTGGACATTATTTCATTTCCATTTCACAACTGTGACGTAGCCTGTGAGTCCCACCTTACGAACAGGAAACTGAGAATGAATTGAGCTCGCACTATGTGGAGAAAGACGTGCAGCCGGACAGTGCCACGTTCAAACCTGGGGGACCCTGTGCAGCCCAGGCACTGCTCTCCCCAGACGCTAAGTGATGCCTCAGGACGGGGCATGCTTTTACAGACCGACCGCAGGTCGCTCAACCCGGGAAGGGGCGTGCTTTCACAGACAGACCGTTTTTCTGTCCCCATCTGTGCTCTGCTGTTGGGTTGACATCATCTCAGGTCAACAGCTGTAACTCTGTGTCATTTCGGTTATTAAAACAGCGTGATCCAGCTATTAAATCTCAGTCCCATTCATCTTAAACCTCTAGAGTTGATATATTTTTTACAGTTTTATTTTGCTCTTGATGGATACACGCTGATTGTACAAATTTATGGGGTATAGTCGGATGTTTCCATACACATTCCAGGAGTAGGCCCAAATCCTCTTTCCTAACGCAGGCTGGTCTGGTCGTTCCAGGGCTCTGGCGGGTGGGAGGCAACGTGGGCTGCTCCCTTGCTGATCCCCGTGTCCTTCCTAGGCTTCGGTGGAGGAGGGAAGCCAGCTCCATGGGTGAGGTTGGGATTTCTGGGGGTGGTTACCACCGATGGTTGCTGGAGCCCCTCACACCACGGCACGCACATCCACGGCTTCGATGGCACCTGCGGGACATACCTGCCCTCTACTTCAGCTCCTCCTGCAGTCCTCTGGTGGATGTCCTGAGTAGCCAGCCAGATTTTGGATTTCTGCATTTGTCCTGTCTCCTCTGGCTCCAACTCCTCCTCTGTTTCTTTTCATCTCTGATGACCTCTGCCCTTGCCTTGGTGCTCAACGTTTCTTAACCTGAAATCTGCAGGGTGACCCCTCCTCTGACCATAGGCCCATGGTGAGGGATGGTCACGGCAGCATCACCCCTATGGAGAGACCACAGTCTGTGCCTGTGATTGTCCCAATGCTTCCCGCACATTCAGTCTTAGGGGCTCCAGATCCCTCCTGTTTCCAGGAAAGTCCTGGGGTGTCAGCAACATCGTCTTCCTCTCTGCTCAGGCTCTCAGAGGCAGCAAGCCACATGCAGTCACGTGGATTAAGTGGCTGCCTCGTGATTACATGATTGTTAGAATGACTCCTGTGGAGTCTTCGAATGGATGCAGTAGCCAAAGAAAGTCCATTCTAATCACGCTTCCTGTGGACTTTGAAGTTCAAGTTCTGCCATGTACTCCAGTCGCCCCTGCAGTGTGGTAACATGTAACATTCTATAGCAACCTCCTCACCGGGATGCAAGTTAAGGCAGATCCCACCTCTGCCACATAAATGGAGTGTTTTATCTCCTGAACTTTTAAACACCTATCAGGTGTCCCCATACTTGTTTAAATTTGCCCATTTGTTACTAGTCAAGGAGGAGAACTTAGCTTAGGAACAGCCATCAGGAACAACTCCAATTGTACTGGTAACAAAATTAGTGTAGATGATCACAAGTCAGTTAAAGGACCCCGGACTTCGAGTGGGAGATCACCCGTCTTGGTGGAGAGCAGGCATGGGGTTGTGCTGGAGAGCAGGTGTGGGGTCATGCTGCAGCGTCAGACTGAGGTTCCTGCTCCAGTCCCAGGGACCTCGGCCCACACTTACTTGCTTGTCTGGCGTTGGGACCTTTGTGTGCCTGACTTCTCGCATCTTGTTTCCCTTTCCATTGTGAATCAGTGCCCTGGATTCTGATCTCCTGTGGTACCTGGTCTTTAACAACTGCACACCCTTTTGTGCTCGCAGACCTGTGTCTTGTCTCTGCACCCTTGCATGCGGTAACTCAGATCATTTACGTTTCAGGGTTTTTGTTTTGATTTTTTTCTTGCTAACATTTCCTGGAGTAGCCCTGCACCCTATAACTCATTACCACATACAATGACCCACGCATATTAGAAGAAATGTTCAATTCATAGACTGATCAATGTTAATCTCAGGAGTTGCTTAACATTTCATAATACAATGTAAACTCTCCCTTAACTCAAACACAAGGTAATTTGCTTTCCTTTAGCTCAGATTAGGCTACTCTTCTAGCTACTCTTCTCCATCTTGAAGAATAGAAAACAAAGCTGGAAGTCCACTCACACTTGAAAGGGTCCCTTCCAGATGTTCCTCACCCCTCCCTGCAGACGACAGTGTCCCCTATGGACTTGGCAAGCTGCATTCTTAGGCACCTGCATGACAAGGCGAAGTTATTTATTAACACCGAGCATGATTATAGGATTGTTAAAATAACTCCTGTGGAGTCTTCAAATGGATGTTTAAGGCTTGCTAAATATATCTGAAGGAAACTTTTAAAAATGTAAATCATAGTTACACAATTGGCTCTTGAAGGTTCACATTTTGAAAAGACACAAAGACCAAGGGAGTTTCTTTCTGGCTTGGAAACCCTCCCATCTCTGGCTCTGAAACTGGTTTAGAAGCGAGATGACTCTGCAAGTTGGGACCAAACAAAAGAGATGTTGTCCTACTGTAAGCAAAGACTCCCTTTAAGCAATGAGGAAAGGCAGCTACTTTGATACCGTGATACTTTTCCTTCCCAGATGAGGTTATTTCTTCTGCTAACAAGTTGGACCGTACGGTGTCCAGAAGCAAACTAAATTACTTAACCTCATTACATTTTGTACTAAAACAAAATCACATCAAAGTCATGGCCAGTGTCAAAGTTCCCAGATTCTGGTCATGGGTACACCATTTCAGGTCTTCATTAGTGTGTGTGGAAGAACAATCATGATTTTTTCATGATGATAATGTGAACCTAATCGTGTTTTCCTTGTCATGGCAAGAACTGGTTAATGTGTAAAATAATAAATGTGTCTTCACTTACTGCGAAAAATCCAGTGAAACACACAAATGATAGCGTGAGTTGACACATATTAAAAAACATACATCCTGTTGTTACATTGGAAGTGTAACAACCAATGATTACATTTGTAAGCCTGGAAAAATTCAGGATGATGATAATAATAAAAAAAAACACATTTATTTTACAATGAACAGGATTTTCAAACCGAAGTTTTAAGTAGTGACATTTCTCCAGCAGCAGTGATGCTATTACCATGGATTTTACAGAGAACATTTCACTTCACCGTTATTTATAACTTAGCTCAGCCTCTTTCTATTATTTATATTTAAATGTAGAAAGAAATCTTTTCCTGTTCCTATTTCTTTGGATTTTCTTTCAACACCCACATAAATCCGTGAGTCATAAATGAGTCTACGAAAATGAATGGTCCCATCACACAAGAACGCTGTTTAGCTACCCATGTGAATTTAGATATTATCGAAATTCTAGGTAGGTACAATCTGCAAGTAAAATGATGCCTATGTGAATTCTATTCAGAAAAAAAAAAAAAAACAGAAATTATGAAGGGGGTATATTGCCCTTATGTTCTAATTTACAAAACAGATTTTATATACAAACCTACCCTTTTCTGATCTCTCACGTAAATACTGTACATTATGTATAACTAGTGGAATGGGATGGTGGAAACCCAGCTTTTAGCCTCACCTCCCCACTTCCCGACTAGGTGATCTGTAAAACAGACATGATACTGTCTGCCTTGCCTCCACCCCAGTGTTGCTAAGAGGGTTTCATGCAACAAAATATGGAAGTGTTTTACGAACTATACTGTGCCATCATAATTTTAAGATATGTTTATTACCTTTTTTCCAGCTAAATTAATTGTATAGACAGAAGAATGGGCAATGGAATGAATTGACAGGCAGATTATGAATTTGTCTGCTGCTGCAAATATACTCAATGTCAAACTTAGTCCCCAAGGACCTGATAATAAATTTGGTCCTGTAATACAAAAAGACATAATTGATCACCATAAGTCAAGTCCAATTCAACCTGAATGATCCAATGATGAGTAAGTAACAAACATCCAGCGCAGAGAGAGATGTTTTGCTTCCTGCATTGAACTTGGTTTATTTGTATCGCAGAGTGAGCTGCCACTGAGAAGCTCCATCTCGGAGATTCTGGATACGAGTCATGTACAAAGTCTTATGTCATCTTCATAGTGGTATCTCCGCTTTAGAGATGATTAAATTGAAATCTTAAAATAGCTTTCTTAGTAAACTACGTATTAAGATTTGGTCAGAGTTGTTACATGTTATCATTATTGTATCTGTTAGAGTATTTGAATCGCATTTTTCAAAACAAATTAACTGAGCTATGTTTACCAAATATACCAAAAGGTGAAAATAATTTCAATGAATGATAATGTAAATGTCAAACATTCCAACAATATTAAAAAACACATGATTAAAAGTTAGTCTCCCCACCAGGGAAAATACTCATTACCCCTTATTTCTAAAAGCATACTCTTACCAGCCTGGAGTGCTTGTGTTTAGATACTTGGGCATATATAAGCATTTATGTATCTTGCTATTCTATGTCTTTTTTTACTTAACATCATATCTTGGAGGTGTTCCATGACAACTTCCCTAGATTTTGCCCCACATTTGTAATAGGTGCATAGTAATTTATTCCATACTTTCAGGTATAATAATTTATTTAACCAGATTCCCTATTTATGAATGATATTTTGCTGTTGGTAACAAGAATAACATCCTTATACATACATCTGCACAACTTTTTTAAATTTGTTTTTGAGACAGAGTCTTACTGTGTCGCTTTGGGTAGAGTACTGTGCTCTCATAGCTCACAGCAACCTCAAACTCTTGGGCTCAAGTGATCCTCTTGCCTCAGCCTCCTAAGTACCTGGGACTATAGGTGCCCACCATGACACCCAGCTATTTTTAGAGATGGGATCTTGTTCTTGCTCAGGCTGGTCTCGAACTCCTGAGCTCAAGCAATCCACCTGCCCTGGCCCCCCAGAGTGCTGGAATAATAGGCATGAACCACCACAGCTGGCCTTTATTTTATTTATTTTTTAAGACAGTGCCTCACTCTGTTGCCCAGGCTAGTGTGCAGTGGTATCATCTTATCTCACCTGTAACCTCAAACTCCTGGACGCAAGGAATCCTTCTACCTCAGCCTCCCAAGAAGCTAGGACTACAGGCACATACTGCCATGCCTGGTTGATTTTTTTTTTTTTAAACTGTTATTGTGCAATAGTTTTAAAGGAAAGAATGAATTGATACTTTCACATTTTTTTAAATAAATATGCACTTCAAGTAACATAGGAAACAGGGATCAAGCGTAATTTTTTTAAGTCTGAAAAATCCTCTGAATTACTTTTCAACCAAGTAAATAAAATAGAATTGATTGCCACAGTTTAAGCAAATTTGACCCCATGCTGATGAACATAGGATGTTGGATCTGACCACCCAGAAGTAAATTATCCTGCAGCCAACTTCAACTGAAACTTGAGTGTTTAGACCAAAGCAAACTTCCCATAAGAAATAAACAAACTGAAAGTACCTTCAGCAGGCAGAGGGGAAGTGTATAAGAAGAGGACAGTTTTGCTAAGTTAAAAAAAAATGTGGAATTTTGTTATTTGGACTTGCTTTGGGGGTTGTTGGTGGCAAGCCTCAGGGTAAGGTGTATCCTTTGGTCTGAGGCTTCCAGGAAAGGAGGATGCAGGCCAGCAAATGTCATTAGTGAAGGGGGCAGTTTCTTTCCTGGACACCGCCTGTCTGGACCCTTTGGTGGTGCCTCAGTGAACACAGGCCGGTCTGGAAACAGAAGGGAGCATACCGGGTGCCCACAGGATGGAGAACTTCCAGAGCACTGTCATTGCACTCAAACCTGCTCAGAGCCCCTGTCTAAGACCCAGGGGAAGACAGTCCCACGGCTTCATTTGCGGCCTCAGTTTCCCTTCTGTTTCCTGCACCGTGCATCTAACATCCTTTCTTCTTTAATGGATGATTGTTTATCTAGCTTTTCAGCAAGAGAAACATTTGCTTAAAAATGTTAGTTCCAGGGCAGCGCCTGTGGCTCAGTGAGTAGGGCGCCGGCCCCATATGCCGAGGGTGGCGGGTTCAAGCCCAGCCCCGGCCAAACTGCAACAACAACAAAAAAAAATAGCTGGGCGTTGTGTGGGCGCCTGTAGTCCCAGCTACTCGGGAGGCTGAGGCAAGGGAATCGCTTAAGCCCAGGAGCTGGAGGTTGCTGTGAGCTGTGTGATGCCACGGCACTCTACCAAGGGCCATAAAGTGAGACTCTGTCTCTACAAAAAAAAAAAAATGTTAGTTCCAGGAGGATATCAAAATTAACCCTCTTTGCTGATGGGCATGAGGAATTCTGTGTTCTTCTCAGCTGTGGCCCTTACCAGCGAACTCCTCTGCTGAAAAACCCATCTCCTAGAGTTTTTGGAAGGGCCAGACAGGCGATGTGGCATAAAATAGATGTGAACAGCTCTGAAATTTGTGGATCACTGTAAAAATGTCAGCCTCGCTAGTGATTATTTATCTTATCTCTGTTGCTTTTAAGACTCTGTTTGGTCCTGAGGCCTGATGGGAAGGGAGTTCTCCAAAGATGAATTGCACTTAACGCCTCTCATTTTCTCTGCAGCCAAACCAGCAGGATTGCATAATGAGCCCAATTCCTTTCATTGGCTGAATGCTGCGTTTCCTACCCGTGGATAGAGACTTGGAGGATGGGTGTTTTGTATGGATTTTTCCCTTTGGCCATATTTCCACAGTTGCAATGCCTCTTAGGGCTTTGTTAGAATTCTCTGAAGGCAGATTTCTAATGTCCTTGCTTGCCAATGTCCTGTTGGCAGGAGGATGCAGGAGAGCCAGCCAGTCATAAAACTCTGCTGCCAGGAAATGAGGCAGCAGTTCCCAGACAGGGGAACAGAGCCCCACTCCAGGCTGCTTCCTTCTCCACTGCTTTTCTGATGGGCTCTGCCCCCTTCTGCCTACTTAAACAATATCTTGTTTTCCTCTGATATCAGAAGGGAATAAGTGCTTGTAAATAATTCAAACAATCCAGAAATATATAATTCAGGAATTCAAAGTCATCTATTATTCCTTTCTATAACTACTGCTAATAGTTTATTATTTCTCTAGATTTCTTTTTATGCCTATCCTAACGCAAACATTCGTTCTCAAAAGCATAATCATGCTAGACACACAGTTCTGTCTCTTCTTTTCCACTTAACCTTACATGTGAGACTTTCCCTCAGCTTTAAACATATCTCATTCTTGTTACAAGCTGGACGGTATCGCGTGGATGTATCACACTCTAATTAGAATCCCACCCAAGGATTATTTGTGTTCTTTCCGATATTTCAACATTATAAAAGGGAATACAATCAATATTTTTGTTTGCATTATTGTGTGAGTGATTTGGTTGGATAAGTTCCTAGCCATTTCTGTCTACTCTTAAATAATGTTAAATTTTTAACTGCAAAATAAGACAACATAGGCTGCGTTTTATTATTAGAGTAATAACTGGTTAGTGAAAAAAATTGGTGAAATCAAAGCATGTTAACATTTCATTGTCATTGTAACAGTATTAAGAGGTGAGGTCTTGGGCGGTGCCTGTGGCTCAGTGGGTAGGGTGCTGGCCCCATCTACTGAGGGTGGCAAGTTCAAACCCAGCCCCAGACAAACTGCAACAAAAAAATAGCCAGGCATTGTAGTGGGCCCCTGGAGTCGCAGCTACTCGGAGGCTGAGACAAGAGAATGGCCTAGGCCCAGGAGTTGGAGGTTGCGGTGAGCTGTGTGATGCCACGGCACTTTACCGAGGGCAGCAAAGTGAGACTCTGCCTCAAAAAAAAAAAAAAAAGAGGTGAGGTCTTTAAGAGATGATCGGGTTAATGCCATATCGCAAGAATGGGGTATCTTGGGAGTGGGTTCCAGATAAAAGGAAGGTTCGGCCCCCCGTTCATCTCTCTTACCCTCTTCTTAACTTTCCACCACATTATGGTGCCACAGGAAGGCTCTTGCCAGGTACCAGGATCTTGATACTGGACACCCCAACTTCCAGAACTGTGAGCCAATGTATTTCTGTTCCTTCTACATTCCAGCCTCAGGCGTTCTATTACATGTAGCAGCACAAAACAAACTATCCTCAGGCACTCGCAATTCTCTTCTGCCTCCTTTCCTATAAATGTGAAAAATATCTGGCTAAAACACTGGAAAAAAATTAAGGAAAGTACCCAACATTGTACAGTAAGTCCTGACTTAGCATCACTGACGAGTTCCTGGAAACTGTGACTTTAAGCAAACCGGCTGTAACAACCTCATCATTACCATGAAGCGACATCCAGTGAAGTTTCTCTTAAAGTCCCAGTGTCTAAGAACCTGTCCGTGACATTGAGACCTTACTATATCTTGCTTTAGTTTCATTTCTTTTGTGGGTGAAGTTGAATATTGTTCTTCATGTTGATTTACTAATTCCCATTTTGACTATGTCACTGGTCTGATGGGACCCTTTACTCATCAGTGGGGTCTTAATTGTTACTTATATAAGCTCTTTCTCTGTGTAGATATTATCCTGAACCATCTCACTGCAGGTATCTTTTTCTCAAACTGTTTTCCTGTAATATTGGAGAGCCTGAGGTGAGCCAGGACCACCTTTCTCTTCCCTCCTCCTTGAGTGATCTTAACTAGTCCCAGAACTTCATATGCTAATGTTTCCAGTGTTGTATATTTAACGAGGACCACTCTCAATCTTCCAACAACAACCCAGAGGCAATGACCACCTAGCACCCAGATGCTGATTTCTAAAAATCATTCTCAATTAAAAGGAACTAGGGATCCTTGGAGAAATGGTAGATATCATAGCAGAAGCAGAAAAAGTAAAAGATAAACCTAGAACATCTTATTGTACCAGAGAGTAAGGAAGGGTTCAAAGAACGATAAAAATGTGTTAAAAAGCAGAAGCCAGCTCAAGGGGCTTTCAATGGCCAAACTAGGACAATTGAGCATCAAAAGAAATAATGAGAGTAATGGGGTAAAATAAGAATCAATGAGTTCACGGGGCGTAAAGAATTGTGGAATTGTCTTTTTCCTATAAAGGGCCAGAAAATAAATAATTCAGGCTTTACAAGCCATTTAGTCTCTGTTACGATTATGCACCGTTGCCACCTCACCCAACAGCAGCCACGGACACCATGCTGACCAGCGAGTGGCTGTGGCCCAGCGAGACTTCATTCGTAAAAACAGGCAGCAGCCTGGATTTTTGCCTATGGGTCCTATTTGCCTATTCTTGCATTTAAATAAACAAATGAATAACTACACGGAGAGAAAGGAAAGCTCTCCATCACAGTAGAATGCCGACTAATAAACAGAGAGAAGTGTTGGAGTTAAAAAGAAATCCCAATATGATCACCATCATAGTAAGTACTAAATTAAGGTAAGAAACCTCAATGGATGCCAAAGTAGCTCCATATCAAATAATTATTAATTACACAAGAGGGGAAGTATTTTCACGGGGAGGGGAAACCTGCAGACACTATTTTAATCCAATGATCAACATAACACCACAGCTAAGGGGACCCATGACCGGTACGCTCCACTTGATGGGTGCAATGAGAAAAACACGGCGGTATTCCTGCCAAAGAGGCATAACCCAAGTGTGAACATGGGCAAACATTAAACAAACCCAACCGAGGGACAGGTACAGTGAGTTTGAGGGATTGATGGTCACAAAGTGGTTACGGCACATATAAGATTTACTGGAGAGCACTGGACCGATTTCCACGTGGGGGAATAAGAGACCACAGTGTGGGGGCCGGTAGAGGAGGAGGGACCCCAGGGGACAGAGGATTGGAGGGGACTTATGTGTCTGGGTGATGCCCTCAGCAGCACGGCGAGGGCCTGTGGCCCAGGGACCTGTGGTGGCCAACAGAGGCTTGGGGGTGTTTAGATCTACAGGGTTTATCCTATTTTTGGTAAGCAGATAGCAGATACTTATTTACGGTTAGTAGTTTCAGGGTCATGCAAAGTAAGTGGGGCTCTACGTGGCTAAAATCCTGCTTATTTTGGGCCATGTCCCAAGGCGTAGCCAAGGAATTATCTCGTTTGAAACAGGAAATAGGTGGCCAGGCAGGAGACGGTCATGTTGAACTATGAAATCCCGTAAAGTGTGGTCTGCTTATGACCCTGTGGAGGTAGGGCTGGCTGAAGACAAGTGGGGTTATCTCTGGGCACACGTAGCTTTTGTGTCAGGTATTACACGGTTATGTGTTAAATTTCAGGGTCCACACTCTGGCTGGTCCAGAACCTAGGAGATGGGAGAGAACAGTGCTGGGGGGGGGGAGACAATCCAGAAAAGCTTCAGAGATTGGATTTGAGCTAGTTTTGAAAGAGTGACAGGATTTGATAAATATGTGGCTTCCCTTTATAAATGTGGGAACATCCTGGAACCCAGCTGCCCTAAGAAAGTGTACCCTTGTTAATAAGCATTCCCCCCACCCCTTTGGTCATAGAAACCTGAGGAATATGAAAATGTGGGCAAGGAACTGGGAAACTCCAAACTTGTCCTTTGCCTTGAAGTCCCTGTTACCTCAGGCAAATCATCTCAGCTGAAACTTTCTGATACACAATAATAAATTCTCCTTGCGAGACGGTTTGGTGTTACCCCCACTGTACCAATGAGGCTACTGAAGCACAGAGAGGTTAATAGTGTGACCCAGGCCACACAGCTAGTAAGTGGTAGAACTGGGATTTGAACCCAGGCAGACCGGTGCCATAGTTAATGCCCTTAATCAATATGTTGCACTACTGTTCCAAATGTCAGTTTTCTCATCTCCACAATGAGAATGGTGACACATGCCCACTGTATGTCACAGAGTCATGGAAGGTCAGATGAGATAAGGTCTGTGAGAGGCCTCAGCAAGTCCATGAGCAGGTTAGAGACGTGGGTGCACTCATCATGCTTAAATGAGACTGGAAGGGAACATGGAGCTTCTGTTGCTCCGTTCACAGCTTTCCTTCTGCCTCTTGATAGCCAATAATGGGCTCCCTGAAAACTGCTTTTCCCCACACCTTAACCCAACTAAAATTATTTATTTATCTTTTCAGAAATAGGGTCTCACTCTGTTGCCCAGGCTGGAGTACATTAAAATGATCACAGCTCATTGCAGCCTCTGATTCCTGGACTCAAGCATCTTCCCACTCTGGCCTCCTGAGTAGCTGGGACTATAGGTGTGAGCGACCATGCCAGGCTAATTTATTATTATTTGTATCTTTGGTAGAGATGGGGTCTCACTCTATGTTGCCTAGGTTGGTCTCAAACTCCTGAACTCGAGCAATCAATGATTCTCCTGACTCAGCCTCCCAAAGTGCTGGGATTATAAGCGTGAGCCACCATTCCTAGCCCCAACTTAAAGATGCCAATTAAGGTAACATGATCTCTCATTTAAAATCACTTCCTTTGGAACATACTGTCTTATTTATTTTTTTATTAAATCATAGCTGTGTACATTAATGCGATCATGGGGCACCATACCCCGGTTTCATACACCGTTTGACACATTTTCATCACACTGGTTAACATAGCCTTCCTGGCATTTTCTTAGATAGGTACACAGTCTTTCTGATTACCAGGAATGATAAGGTGAGAGGCACGGAGGCAAACCGCCTTGAAAGAAGAGTTTACTGGTCTGGGGCTCCACCAACAGGGTATAAGCGTGACTTTCTCTGTGTCCATGCCAGCACCTGTTGTTTTTGACTTTTGTGAGATATCTCAGGAATAGAGATATGTGTTCTCACTAATAAATGGTCACTAAATGATGGGTACACATGAGCACAAAGAGATGTGAAGGATATTGGAGACCAAGAAGTGGGGGGAGGGGTAAGGGATAAAAACTTATCTGTCGGGTACAATGAACAGTATTCTGGGTCCGGTCATGCCCCATCTTAAGCATTATACAATGTATCCATGCAACAAAAATATTTGTACTCTTAATTATTTTGAAATTAAAAAAAGAAAAAGGAATAAGTTTATTACTTACACCTCCCCCAAAGGAGGGGAATGCTGCACCATGCAGGGGGAGCACTCAGAGGGGCAGAGGAAAAGCGGGGCACAGCGTCCACTGTGGCCTTGCAGACACATGGGGAGACATGTGGGGGAGACGTGCTGAGCAAGTCTAGGACCTGATAGTTAAAAAGCAGTACTTCTTCCCTTCCCCGACTCTTCTTTAAGATGATATCAGGCAATGTCATGATTCGAGATTCATAAGTGTCCTCTGCACCCTTAGGGGTCTGTATTGCTGACCTCCAGGCAGGTCCCCAAGCGGGCACCTGGGTGGCCCCTAAGATGATGCACAGGAGGAACAACTGGCCCCGTGGTTCTAGCACATCATGGGGGCACACGTCATGCCGGCACATGCCCCAAACCTCCAGCTCATCATTTGCCCCTGGCCATGAAGTCCCCAAATATGGCTTTTGTCCCAACTCTGCCAGGGACTATGGAAAATCTCCAAGCCCTGAATCAACCAGGTGTACTATGCAGACATGACCAAGAATGACAGTATGTCAGTTTAATATTCCAGGATATTATTTGCCTTTGGATCCTTCCCCTACAGTGTGGATGTGTGTTCAGGGGTGGCCAGGTACAGTCAAAACTGGTGGGCTGGGGTTTAGCCTCCTGTGGACCAAAGGGCTTGCCTCAATGTGCAGAAGGAAGGTAGTGATATGGATGTTAATTGCAAAAAAACACTGTCTGAAGTCTCTGGAGAGATGGATGTCAAGAAGAAGGAGAAGCTACATTACCTGAGATCATTCTTAATGGAGTAAGGTATTCATTTGGTCCAACTGAAATTCTTAAAGTCAAAATGAAATTATGGCCAGACCACAGTGATGGGCCCCCAGCCAAGTCACACCTCGGCAGTCGGGATCTTGCTGTTCCAGAGGATGTCAGTTTGCTAAGGTCACCTGTTTCAGTGCAAAGCAGGAAAAATCCCTGATAGGGAAGAGAAATATTTGTTGTTCCTACAGCTGTAACTGATTTAAAAAAGAAACAAGTGGAAAGGGAATGATTGACTCTGTTTCCAGCTTGTGTAGTGGGTGTCTGTTTTTGTTTACCAGCTCGGCTCCCACCCCCTCTCCCGGTAGCAGCACCTTCATGTCCTCTTGGGACACGCACTCATCATTGAGTATGTCCTTGCAGAGACTGGTTACAAAGGGGTCCCATTCTCCCCGGCCAAGGGTTGGGTCAGGGGGCAGCGGGTCCGCAGAATCTCCTTTATCTGAACTGCGGAGAGAAAGGTGAGGGTGGGGAGCGCTGTGGTGGGAGCACAATTTAAAATAGGGTGACCATGGACAGTGCCTGTGCCTCAAAGGAGTAGGTCTCCAGCCCCATATGCTGGAGGTGGTGGGTTCAAACCCAGCCCCGGCCAAAAAAAAAAAAAAAAAACTGCAAAAAAAGAAAAGATAGGGTGACCAAGAATGGTCTCACTGAGATTTAAGATCTGCTGGACACTGTCTCCTAAAATAAATCCTGCTCCACCCACAGTGTTCCTCCCTCAGTTGAACGCTTTCTCATCCTCTCATTTGCATTAGCAAAACAGTAAACAAACAAAAATGAGCAACATGGGAATTCTCTTATACCCCCATCCGGCCAATCATCACATCCTGTTTGCCTTTGAAATAGATTCAGAAGCAGAGTGCTCCTCAGCACCTGCACAGCCATCAGTCTGACCCAGGCCACACTCATAGATGGTTTTCCTGCCCTGCCCTTGCGTCTTGCCATCGATCCTCAACACCACAGCCAGGGGAGCCTCTGCAGCCAGAAGTCTGTTGATGTCACTTCTTCCAAAACCTTCTGGTGGCTCCTGGCCTTACTCTGTACCAGGCCTACTAACTCCTAGATGACCTGGTTGCCTACTTACTGTCACAACTTTGTCTCCAGTTAAGTTCACCTGCACGTGCTCTGCTCAGTGGCCTCACCTCCCCTTAAGTTCACATGTTCTGCTCAGCAGCCTCATCTCTGCTCAGTGGCCTGGCCTCCTTTTATTTTTCAATGTCTTGGTGCACCCAGTGCCGCAGGGCCTTTGCATATGCTGCTCCCAGTTTCTGGGTAACATTCCTTCCAGATACTGCATGGCTTACCCACCCATCTCCTTGCAGTGTTGTGCATTTTCTCTGGACTTGTTTAGCTGTGTGAGCCCAGGCAGAGTAGGCAAAGGGTTGAGATTGGTTGAGATTTAATGGGTAAAGAGAGAAGTGAGGAGAAGAGGGGCTGAGGGACAATTAAAAGGTAGTAAAATGGATGATTTATCCATTCGGTTGAGGTACCGGAAAAAGTGCTATGTATTGGAGCTCAGACCATGACACCCCGAGTTGCAGCATTCCAGCATGCTGAGCACCTTCAAGGACACTGGAAGGTTCAGAAGCAAGGTCTCTCTGACCGTCTGCTGCCTCCCATGCCTCACCCCTCCCTCTTCCCCAGGTGAGTCATAGAAACTAGAGTTCTCCTTCCTCAAGGCAGCACGTAAAAAACTCTTTTATCCCCTACAGCAAGCCATAAAACCAAGAAAGGTTGCCTCTTTCTTGTTCCTTATCTCTTGAAGACCCTCTTTCCAGAGGGGTCCTGCTCCACCCCCAATAGGAAGGAATGGCCCCATGGAGGGGCCCAGAGGAATCTGAACACACGGGCCTCGCTGGGTTTGCCCCTCAGTCAGTGCCGACAGATCACACCTCCGTGTCTCATGGCATTTCTACACCGCTGTCCATTCTTCACCCAGCCAGAGCCTAGACACAGGCTGCCCTGGGTCTCTGGAACCTCGTTTCTGACCTCTTCTATGTCACATAGAACTTCAGTTAAGTAAATGCTATGCTCTTCTCTTAGAACCTGTCTTTTGTTATAGGAGCTGCAGCTGTGACCCTCATGATGGGTGAGAAACAGGATCAGACCTTTCCACCTCCAGAGATGGAAAGATAGTGGTGTTGGAGACTAGAACACTTGAAATTAGAATTAGGGAAGGCTTGTTGTGGTTGAAAAGGGCACGAGTAGGACGTGACTCTGGTCGTGAGCAGGTGAGGTTGGGTGGGGACAGGATGGCTGGAAGGGAAGACAGGCACCAAGACGCCAGGGCTTTGGGAGGACCATCTGTGTGGATATGGAACTCCCCAAGGACTAGGGCGGGCAGGTGCAGAGAGTAACTGTGAGCCAGTAGCTAGAATCGTCAAGGTCCGGGAGTGTGTCCCAGGAGCTGGTAGACAACTGCAGTAACAGAGCTGGCTGGGCCTATCCGACAACCTGAGGTTCAAAGATGCTGTGGGGTTCAGTGAGTGAGAACGGTGGGGGCCAGAGGACCCCCCCCAACCCGGTTCAGTGGTATGAGGCCTGTGAGGGGGCCCCCGGGAAGCAGTGTCCTCAGGACAGTTAGAGAGGGAAGGTGAGGACTGCTCAGAGAAGAGGCTGGAGAGAGAGATTTTGTTGATGACTGTGAGTTCCCTGAAGGTTTTGGGAATGGTGGGGAATGGTCAGGAAGGGATGGGCTTCTGAGATTCAGAGTGTGGGAAAGGGAGGTGACCCAGACTACCGGGATAAAAGACATAATGAGATGAATCACAGCCATAAAACCCAAGTTCCATCCACTGGTTGAAACACGAGAAAAAGATTAAAAAAAAAAAAAAATATCCTGCAGCTGGAATGACTCAGCAAATCAACAGATAGCCTGCTATTTTGAGCAAAAATAACTTTTTAAAAGTATAAAAGCAATACATGCTCATGGTAAAAAAAAAAAATCAAATAATTTAGGAGATATCAATTGGAAAAGAAATATACCCCCTCCCCTTTCAGTCCTACTCCTGAGTGATAAGTGCTGTTGATGGTTTCTTGGGCAAACCTGAAGCCATTTTCTACACGTGAATAAGCACAAATAAATACTACTTTACAGCTTGGTTTAATCCAGTAACATATTTATTTTTTCCATATATGTATAAATTCTCTCATTCTGCTGCATAGTATTTTTTGTACACAATCTATTTAATCCATCTCCTATTGTTGGCCAAATAGGTGATTTCCAGTTTTTTACCTTTTTTTTTTTAAAGTACAGCTTATTCAAGAATATAAACAACCACGAAGATACAGTTGCAGTTTTTTGCCTTTTAAACACTGCTTCAGTGAACAGAATTGAGCATAAATCTTTTACCTTCCCTTTTGTCAGTGAGCATGTATTTACGTATATACTATTATATATTGTTACACTGTAACATATTTGTAGTTTTTTTCAATTGTTAAAATAATGAAACGTTTCTAAAATCAGAAAGCACAGAGCAGATGTAATATGTAACTACTGGATTGAATACCTGTTAATGTTTTACCATAATTGCTTTAAATCTTCACCTTTGCTGGGTTTGACCACTTCTCTCTTCAAAGTAGTTGTACTAATTTATACTCCAACCAGCAGTTAGTTGTTATGGGCTTCTGTCTTCTCACACCCTTGATAAAACATGGTATTGTCAAACTTCTGTTTTGCTGGTCTGTTAGGTGGGAAATCATGGCTTTATTTTAATTTTCCTGTTGGAAAAACTCTTCAAATGTTTCTTGGTCATTTGAATTTCCATCTTTATGAACAACTTGCCCTTGAAATGTTGGTTACATTACCGAGTCTTGGCCTGGAGTCACACTTGAGAGCAATGTGCAGGATCAGATACGCCTGACAGTTTTAAGCAACTAAGGTTGACTTTATGGGCCAGGTTTTTCTGAACTTGAACTTTTTGTTCAGGTTCTTCTTGGCCATATGCTCTTCCAAAATGATATAGAATTACTTTGACAATTTCTCTCTCTCTTTTTTTCTTTATCCTGAAAACTGCTGTTGGGCTTATCGCTGTAGCTCTTTGCAATTTGTTTGTTTTAGTTGTTCTCTAGAGATTACATGCTCTATATCATTTTTTTACAGACTTTTTAAAGTTAATATTATATCGCTTTTATGTACAAATTGTTAAAAATAAATGTAAAAAATGTACAGTCATGTGAGTCTATTTATTCTCCACCATAATTTTATATATACATATGAACCCATATAATTACATAAACTTTATGGTTTTTGCCTTAAGTGTTACTGTATTTTTAAAGGAACTAAGAGGGGGGAAAATCTCATTTATATTTACCCACATATTTACTATTCCATTGCCCCTTTTCTTTCCTGGAGATCATAATTTCTGGTACCATTTTTCTTTAATCAGAAGAAATTCCCTTATCATTTCTTGCAGTGCAAGTCTACTTGTGACAAATTATCTTCTTGTTTTGTTTTTTAACATAAAACTGTATTTTGCTTTCATTCTCAAAGGATATTTTTCTTGGATATAGAATTCTATGTTGATAGGTTTCATTTGTCAACACTAGTCTAGAGATATTATTCCACTGCCTCCTGGACCTCACAATTTATCATTCAAATCATCAGAAACTTGAATTATTGTTCTCTTGCAATGTGCTGCTTTTAAATATATCTAGCAGTTTCACTGTAATGTGCCCATGTGTAGTTTTCTTATATTTAGCTTGTGTGAAATTCACTGAAATGATCCAGTCTGTTAATTTGTGTTTCTCAACAAATCAGGAACTTTTCATTCAAATACGTCTCTGCCTCATAATCTCTTTTCCCTCTGGAATTACCAAGGCAGGTTTCTTTAACCTTTGATATTGCTACAGAGTCCTAAGATCCTGTTAATTTTTGCATATTTTTTCTCTTCTTAAGATTGAATGATTTCTGTTGACTTATATCCAAGTCTATTGACTTTTCATTGTCATCATCTTTCTATGGAATTTTAATTTTATTATACGATTTTCTGTCAATGATTTTAAAATTTTAACGTTGTCATTTTGAATTGTCATTTCTTCTCTTCTGAAATTTCTATTACTCTATAGGGATTTCTTAGTTTTTCAGTTATTGGAAAGCTGTGTTCCTTTATTTTGTTGAGCATAATTAACACAGATGCTTGAAAATCTTTGGTAACTCCAAACTTTGTATAATGTGGTGGGTGGCTTCCATTGACTGCCTTTTTCCTTAAGACTGGATCAAATTTTTCTCACGCTTCTTATGTCTAGTAATGTTGAATTATGTCTTGTACATTGTAATATGTTATATAGACTCTGAAATTTGCTATATTCTTCCAAGATTTTGATGCTCTTGTGTTTAGAGGCAATCAATTTGACTGGACTCAACCTGCAAGCTGTCTTTCCCCCAGCAGCTCACATCCTGGTCCCCCTCTCTGTCTTTACCTGGGCTGTTCTGAGTATGTCCCCTTGTGTGCAGAGTTGAATACAATGTATGCTTAGAATTTGGGGTCTCCTTTCTAGGATTCTCTCCTCATTTTCCAGTGTATGCCGCTGCTTCAAACTCTGTCCTCTGGTTCTTCAGCTCACAAAGATTGTGGGGTTTTTTTCTACCCGAGTTTTAATACTCTGCGTAACATTGACTGAAGCCAGACTTCAGGCTAAAATCCTCAACAGGTAACTCACTTTCTGTGATTCCTTCTTCCAAGTTTTAACTTTCCGTTAGACTATATCAGCTTTTTTTGTTTGCTGTTCAGTATCTTCAGATTGTGTGTGTTTGTGTGATATTTCTCCAGAGGTTTCAGTTGCCTATGGGAAGGCTGGGTCCAGGAACAGCTTACGTGCTTACTTGAGTATACTGGAAGTAGAGGGCTATACTCTTGTTTTATTTAAATTTTTAAAAATTAGAATGGAGTAGAGCATGTTTTGTGTTTGTATTTCTTTCTTTAATCAAGTATTTCTGACTTCTTTTTATCGCTTTTCTTTTTTGGTCTTTTGATTCACAAGAGTTCTTGTTACCATATGTATATGCGTGTACATAAATGTGTGTATGAATATTTTATAAACTCCTCCCTTTGATCCATATATAATTTAATAAGGACTTGGGAAGTGAGCTAAGCTTCGTTTTTTACAAAGGTAGCTAATTGTTCCAATAGTGTTTGTTTAAATAATTAATCTTTGTTTCACTGATTTTGTAATGCAAAACTATTTAATACAAACTATTTAATTTATTAATTTTAAACTATTTAATTTATTAATGCAAACTATTTATTAATTTTAATTTTTTTTATCTTTTTATAAATTTCATTCTGTCTCTTCCTGAGGTAGTATGAAAATGAACTTGGCATTATAATATGTTTACATGCATTTAATACACCAGACTCTTCAAATACTTTTCTGCCTCATAATCTCCTTTCCCTCTGGAATTACCAAAGCATGTTTCTTTAACCTTTGATATTGCCACAGAGTCCTAAGAGCTAAGATTTGTTGTTGGTTTGTTTTTTTTTTTTGCAGTTTTTGGGTGGGGTTGGGTTTGAACCCGTCAGCTCCGGCATATGGGGCCAGCACTCTACTCCTCTGAGCCACAGGCACCACTCTGAGTCCTAAGATTTGTTAATTTTTTGCATATGGTTTCTCCATTTCTGAAAACATAATTTAAATCATGCTCAGATTTGCTGGATCTCATCACCAAATAGTTTTTTCTATGAGAGTCCATGGTTCTCATGGAGTTCCTGCCTATTGGAGAATGTCTGTCTTTTTGCCTCTTCAATGTGAAAGACATACTCTTGATTCTTATGCTTACAGGGCACATTTTCACTGCAAGTCCTGTAAACATTGCTCCCCTGTCTTCCGACATTGTGTATTGCCAGACTGCATACAGAAGTCTGGGGCCAACTTAAAATATGCCCTTTTTGGGTGGTGCATTAGTCTGTTTTGTGCTGCTATAAAGGGATGCCTGCAGCTGGGTAATTTATAAAGAAAAACTGCAGTCTTGGTTCTGCAGACTGTACAAGAAGCATCGTGCCAGCATCTACGTCTGGTGAGGGCTCCAGGGAGTGTCCACTCAAGGCAAAGGGGAAGCAGACATGCCACATGGCAAAAGAGGGGGCAAAAAGAGAGAGGCAGAGGTGCCAGGCTCCTTGACACAGCCAGCTCTCTGGGGAGGGCACCCAGCCACACTGCAGGGATCTGCTCCCCATGACTCAAACGCTGCCACCAGGCCCCACCTCTAACACTGGGGTTCGAATTTCAACATGAAGCTTGGTAGGGCCAGCATCAAAACCCTACCAGGTGGCTTGCTTAGTCTGCCTAGATGTTTGTGAAGTTATTATTTATCATTAATTTCAGCTAATTTCTTGTTAATATTCGTCAGCATCCTGCAAATCATTCATCTTAACATTTTTTCCCTGAGTCTTTTATCAGTGTCTATTCTGTTTTTTGCTCCTTTAACATGGCTTTCATTTTTGTAATGTTTTCATCTTTATTCTCCTTTTATTGTCCTAAGCTCTGCCATCTCTTCCACTAGATTTTATCATCTTATCTGATCTTATTTGATCTCTCGGATCTCTTCAAGTTTATTTTCCCCAGAGTCCATATTTTCTCATTTCTTTGAGAGCAGGGACAAGCAATTATCTGACACTTTCTTCTGTGTCTGAAGTGATTCTCCTGCTGTTGCGAAACTTTAATCTGTATTTTGCTTATTATATTCCTTCCCCAACCTCTGCCAGGCTTGAACCGCATCTATTTATTTGACATCAAATTCCAAGTTGCCCTGAAGTGAGTGATGACATGGTGGGTGAGAGGACAGACTCGGGAGCCATCCAGGCAGGGGTGGAATTCCAACTCCACCACTTCCCCATTCCGTGTCCTTGGGCAAGTAAATTGCTATCATATCACCTGTTTCATAGGACTGCTGTAAGGACTAAAGTGTTTACTCCAGTACCTGGTACATGGTAGCCAATATATATTAGACAAACATAATTTTGGTTATTACTTGGGTAGGGGAGCAATAACATTTATCTTGTGTCATTTCAGTGTTATCTAATTCACATGCAGATATAAGAATACTAATTTGATTTGTCTTTTTGGTTCGTGCTAAAAAGCTACAAAGAAGGTTATTTGTGATATTTGTTATTATCTACCACTAAAGAACTATCCCCATCTGCTGGCCACACGCAAGAATTAAAATAAAAGTATGAACAAATATTGTTTAAGAAATACTTCGTCGTGTAACGACTGTGAGTTGTAGGGGTCTTTTCAGCCTGGAGCACCTGGCCTTGTTTTTCTCTTTTACCTGCATGTCTCGAGTTAGCATCTTGTTACACAGTGCTGGCTATCATGTTTATTTAGTTGGGGGCAAACATTTATTTTCATTTTGGAATTTAGAGTTTCTTAGATGCAGAGTGTTGGGGTTTCCCTTTGTTCTCGGCTTTTGGCCATTTCATAGGCATAGCTTTCCAAATCTTGAATCTTTGTTCTCAAAAAGGGATTGTCCCTAGCCGGGTGTTGTGGCAGGTGCCTGTAGTCCCATCTACTTGGGAGGCTGAGGCAAGAGAATCACTTAAGCCCAAGAGTTTGAGGTTGCTGTGAGCTGTGATGCTACGGCACTCTACCGACGGTGACCAAGTGAGACTCTGTCTCAAAAAAACAAACAAAAAAAGGATGGTCCCTAACAGTTTTTTTTTCTTTCTTAAGACTCACTGGAGTTTCCTACAAGGACTATTAGGTGTGGTATGTCACCAACACACAGAGTATTCCTAACTACCTTCACTATTTCACAGAAGAGAAATACCCTTTAATTTAGACACCCCCCTTCTACCTCTTTTAAGCTATTGTAAGAAGAGCTGATAAGTGAGCTATTGGGGAGAGTGCTAGATAAGCTCTGCCAAGAACCAAAGTCATTTCAGTCTGAATAGTAAAGGCCAGATTAGGTCTTGGCCTTTGGGTTTTGGCCTTTCTGAGGTCCATGCATTTCATCAGAGCTTTCTGGGGGGTACAGAAAAGTGGCAACCCAAGCCCAGCTCTTGGAGAATTGCTGTGGGTGGCAGGGCCCGGCTCAGTGTGGTGACACAAGTCAGCGTGGCCAGAGGAGGAGCCAACCCCAGCAGCAGCTGCTGATGCCGAGAAAGCCCCAGACCCTGCCTTCGGCACATCTCCTGAGGGGGTCAGCCTGTCGGCCCCCCAGCCTTCTGGTTACCAAAGCAACACTGAGGTGACTCTGAGCTGGCTATGGGGGGTTTACCCTCCTCTTCCTTCCAAGAAACTATCATTTCCCACCCTCGTATTCACTGTGGCCTCATGGTGTTCTAGATAAGTTCTGCCCAGGCCTGCTTGCTCCCAAGATGCCCTCCTTGCCCCTATAGCAAAGGGACTCTCTCCTGTCCCCCTTCTGAGGGAGAGTGCGCCCCACTTCACCTTCACTCAGCACTCTACTCTCGGCATCCTCCGCCCTCTCCGGCATCTTCTCCCCACTGTCCCTACAGCCAGCATTCCCTGGCCAGCTCCCCACATCTCTGCCCCCTGCCCTGGGGCCGTTTTCTGCTCTTTTGTAAGGTCTCAGGCTGTGCTTTGCCCGCTGGTGACGTCCCCTCTGTGTTCCCAAGACACTGCATTAACTCGCATGCCAAGCTCAGCGCAGCACCCTCTTGTTTCTGTACCTAGATCCTTCTAGTCCAGACCACGTCTGCCTAGACACCGGGGACTGCCTTCTCCCTCACCGTCCCCCTGTTTGAAGGACAGCCCCTGGCACATAGGAGACCCCTTTTGTTAAATAAATGGATGTTTCTGCCATTCCAAATCCTCATTGGTTGATCAAGTTTTCTCTGATATTTATTTCCCCCCGAATTTATTGATATTCAAAGTTTTTTAAAACTTTCATTTTGAAGTACTTTCAGACTTTCAAAAAAGTTGCAAAAATATCATTAAAAATTTCCCACACACTCTCCAACCAGATTCCCCAGACGTTAACGTTTAATATCACCACAGTACTATGATCAAAACCAGGAAATGCTGAGGCAGGTGGATTGCTTGAGCTCAGGAGTTCAAGGCCAGCCCCAGCAAGAGCAAGACCTCGTCTCTACTGAAAAGAAAAACATTAGCCAGGCGTTGTGGCAGGCACTTGTAGTCCCAGCTACTCGGGAGACTGAGGGAGGAGAATCTCTTGCACCCAATAGTTTGAGGTTGCTTTGAGCTATGATGATGCCATGGCATGCTACCCAGGGCGATAGAGTGAGAGCCTGTCTCAAAAGAGAGAGAGAGAAGAAGGAAAAAAAACAAAACAGGAAATGAACATTGGTGCAATACAATTAACTAGTCTACAGATCTTCAAGTTTTCTCAATTGTCTCATGGGTGTCCTTTTTCTGAAGCAAACTCCAAGCCCAGGGTCACACACTGGACTCAGTTGCCCTGGCTCTGCATCCTCTTTTCTTCTGAGATTATTTGTCTTTCTTTGCCTTTCTTGAGCATGAAAGTTTTTGAAGGGTATTGGCCAGTTATTTTATAGAATGTTTCTTAAATTGGGTTTGTGTAATATTTTCTCCTTGTTATAATCAGGGGGTACATTTATCCGTGTACCCCTCTCGGCACACCCTAGCAGAGGGTGAGTGAGACCTGCTTGTCTCATCGCTCATGATATTCATGCCAATCACTCGGCTCCAGTGCTTCCCACAGTTTTCTCCAATCTGAAGTTATTTTTCCTTCATAATTAATAAGTCTAGGGCGGCGCCTGTGGCTCAGTTGGTAAGGCGCCGGCCCCATATACCGAGGGTGGCGGGTTCAAACCCGGCCCTGGCTGAACTGCAACCAAAAAAAAAAAATCTGATTCCTCATAATTAATAAGTCTCTTATAGGAATATGTAACTATGCTGGTTCTCATCACACCACTGATTTTAGTATCTTTTGATGATTCTGGACTGCAGTGATTATTACTGTGATATTTTCCAAATGATAGTTTTCTATTTCTAAGATTTTAAATGGGGGTGGGGAAATGATTTGCACATGGTGAGCTGGAGCTCATCCTCAGCAGTGACTCTAAAGCAGGGGTTCTCAACCTGTGGGTTGCGACCCCTTTGTAACAATGAAAATACACCGTGGCATTAGGAAGGTTGGCATTACCACTGCTCTAAAGCATTCTCTAAATGGCACCTGAGCACTTCTTACAGCACTCTCAGCCACAGATCTCTCCAAACAGCTTTGGCCTCGAGACTTCCCCCTTTCCCTTTACTTCCCCTGCCCCCAAAATGTCCTATTTGTGGATCAGACTGGCTCTCCTGATGGGATGGTGGTGTTCCCGATGAGACACCAAGAAGGGCTATCACAAGGAAATTGATCGTGACTTAATTATTAATTCATGCCCTTAAAGTACACACTGTGGAGATTAATGCTGTAAGCCGAAAGGTCCTTGGCTCACATTGTTAGAACACTGTCTTAGAGGATGGCAGCGTAGGCCGAGATCAAGGTAGCATGTAACAAACCAATACCTAATGTCTTTGGGGGAGACATTTCACAGTCCATCTGAGCTGGGCCATGAAATTGACGACCTTGGGGATCTTTTCTAAAACATTCAGGCAGAGAGATCCTGAATTTAGGGGAAGAGCTGGAGGGTGTATGAAATTTAAAAATGCTCAAACTCTGGGTCCTGGGCAGAATGCCTATTAGACTCCATTAGTCCATGAAGTACAAAGTGTTTATTTGAAAAAAATTTCAAATCCAGAGATAGTGTGAGAAAAGAAAATCTTTTTTTTTGCCAAGTTTGTAGCATGACCAAGTTTGGGTTCATTACTTCTCTGGCTAGGGAGGTCATGGTGGTCCAATCTGGATGCTTTTAGGGGACTGCATAGTAGCTCACCAGGATTCCTGAGCTGCAGAAGGACTCCTTGGGATAATTGAGTAAGTGCACATTGGAATTTATAGTCAGACTGAGATGAAGAAAAAGAAATGGGCTGCCTCTGACCCTGAGCTGGAGCCACAGGCTGCTATGGGGAGCAGAGAACTTCACTGAAGCAAGAGAAGCACAGACTTGGCCCTGGCTCTAGATTCCATCTCATGCTGGAGAAGTCTCTCAACTACCTCTCCTTTCCCCACGCCCTTCCAGGAAACCTGCAAATTGCAGAGCTGAGAGAACAGCACAAAGCCTGGAGTTTGGCTAAAAAACATGTGATGTTTGGGAGACCAGTCATTGCCTGGTTTTCTCCTGTGCGACAGCAATGCCAGCATCATCTGAGAACAGCTTATGTTGTGGGGACGTGATGGGGACTGGTGACAGCTGCAGTGTGCCAGTTACTGAAATAGAGAAATCTCCTGCCCTCATCAGAGCCTCTGCTGGGGATCTCCCTGGATAGCTGGTACAGCCCAGGACAAAAAGGTTACCTCCATGAATACATTAGATGCAAAGATTATTATTTCTTCCTCTTCCTCTTCTCCTCCTCCTCCTTTAGGGGACTGCATAGTAGCTCACCAGGATTCCTGAGCTGCAGAAGGACTCCTTCTCCTCCTCCTCCTCCTTCTTCTTCTTTTCTTTTTTTTTTTTTTTTGAATTCCTTAATACTGGTCATAATATCTTCTGAAATGTGTAAGAAAAAAATCATCTTCCCTTGTATTGGAACAGGGAAATCTCTATGTTAAAGCGGCATTCCCGAGAGAATTGTAGAATATTTTAAGAACTGAACTGCTTAACTACTCTGTGACAGCACAAAAGCCATTTGTCATATGAATCATATTCTAAACAAAGAATCCTTCTTTAGAGCCATAGGATTGAGTTTAGTTTTTGGTGACTCATAAATTCTTGTAGTCAGCAGTTGAAGATGCCCTTTCGGAGGGCAGTTCCGCCGAGGGGTGACACTGTCGAGGGATGACATCTTTCTCTTGTTTCTCAATAGGATCTCAGGGACAAAGACCTCATTTCACAGCTCTAAACTTCAAGCTCACAGGCCCCTGTCAGGCATGCCTTCCTCCGGCGGGGTTCTCTGAAGGGATGACCACAGGGAACACGAGAGCACTCACAGGACCACAGTGCCCGGTGACCTTGAAATAATCCCCATGGTACAAATGGGACATGAGGCTGGGTCCTTGTCCTGGGACAGGAGGACCAAGTCACATCTTTGCCCATCCTGAGCACTGTAGATCTAGGGTGTAAGTACTACACACAGGACATACTTCAGATCATTTATGGGCAAGGATTCTCAGAGTGATGAAGGGAAATGTTTTGCTCAAGACCTGAGTGAATTTAATCAGTCAGATCTGTCAACGGACCTGGCCTCACTTTGGGACACCTTGATTTGGAAGGACATTTGAAGAGGTCTGAGAGACCTGGGCTGGAGGGAGGGATAGTGACTGAGCCCTATAAAAACACTTTTATCAGCAGTGTTAATATTGTTTCCTGTATAGGGACCATTAGTCACACAATCCTGAAGACTCCCTCATTTTCTGGAATACCCTGGGAACATCTCAAGAAGAGAAGATAGGTGAACAAAACCCTTCACTGGATGTTAGTCATTCATTTAGTCGCCCACATTCCTGTTCAGTAATCAAGTCAGTACTAGTACTGCCTGGTAAGTAGCACTTGTGGTGCTGGCTGCTGAGTGCCAAGAATGAAAGCAGGAAATGAGATATAAAAGAAACATTAAGTTAATCAGACATATCGTGGCTAGTAAGAGTTATAAAGGACATAAGACAGGTTAACATAATAGAAATTGTTTGGGGTCTGGGGAGGGCTGCTTTAGCTTAGGACGCTCCTCTTCCCAATTTGAATGGCAGGATGGATCCAATCATGTGAAGACCCGAGGGATGAGAATTATAGGCAGTGGGATTATCACATGCAAAGGCCCTGTGGTAGGACTGTGGCAGAACTGTGTTTGTAGACCAGAGAGAAGGCCAGTGGGGCAGAGCTCAGAGGCAAACATGGGCGTGCTGGGAGGTGGGGATGGGGCAGTGAATCTGAACAAGATTGGATTTTAGGCTTTGGAAAGGGCTGTAGGAGGTCATCCAGGTCAGTCTTTAAAATTGCCTTCCCTAGAGACTTCAGGGTCATCTGAAGTCCAAGGGAGCAGTAGAAGGGGCAAGGTCCTGCACTGTCCCCACTTTCTAGTTCATATGCCTTGGAAGGTTAATGTGAGGCTTAAAATCAGAGCTTGGTGCACAACCAGAGCTCAATACGTAGCTAACATGGGGCCATAAACGTTCCTCCAGGGGGAGCTCATGGCAGCTGCCTAAGCCAGGACCACGCGGTGGCCCCAGGCCCTGTCGTGGCAGATTCCACTGAAACCACAAGCACGGGCCACAGCCGGGGCAGGGCAGCTACACTCACATTAAGGTGTTACACGAACACAGTATTCCATAATGTTGAATGAATACTGAGAACAGTTTTCCCCTTTTAATTCTCTTCAATCCTAATAAAAGCAAAGCAAAGGTGTTATTATAGCCCTAGCCCTTGCTAACCTAACTCTTGCTTCCACTTTTTTTTTCCATTTTAGTGGAGAGAGTATAATCTTAGGGTTAGCATACTTGGCAGGCAACAGTATCTTACTAGACTGACGTTGGTATCGTTATTTAGTTTTCATTGTACTTAAATTTTTATCTATTACTAGTTTCCTATTTTTGAACTCAATATAAAGATTTACTTAAAATTAAAGGGAAAAAGTGAATCAGTTTTAAAAAGATAAGAATTTGTATAAACGATGTAAGATGTGACAAATATTGTGATGACATACACAGGTGACTGATGAAAGGGCTGCCCCATGGAGTATCCCCAAGCTTTGTCTCGGGGCCTACTTTGGGCTGTCATGGTCAAGCAAAGCTGATCAAACCATCACACGTATGTGTGCTCTCCTGTCACCTCCTCTAAGGCCCCCCAACCCAGTGGGGTCTGGCCAGGGTAACACGAGAGGGCAGCGGAGGGCACAATAGCTTTCCAGGTAAGACTCTAACTTGCAGGCAGTAAGACCTTCCCAGGCCCGGCTCAGTTGGCTCCTGGCATCCGATGGGCCTCTTGCTTTCCTGGTCCTTTCCAGGGCCAGGCTTGCCTGTGAGCCGGACTCCTGCCTGGGCGGTTCTGTCAGCTCAGCTTCCCTTGACCTTCCCCTGGTCGGCAGCCCTCACTTCCCTGGTGCGCTCAGCACTTCTAGCTGTTCTGTGATAGTCTCAAAGGGCGTGGAGATGAGAGCTTTGCTGAAAATGTGCATCTTCTGCAGAAAAGGGTCACAGAACACTTAGGAAAAGGACAAAAAGATCAAAGTGGTTTTGGAACAGAAGAGGGAAGAAGGGGCTATAAAATTTGAATGAAGAGCCTAGAAAGAAAGGAGGAGGAGAAAGGAGACAGCGTTGCTCAGTAGTTAAAGCTAAGAGGGGAGAAATGATAGAGCGAGGATGGAAGCCCTGTCAGTTACGGGGCTGCTTAAAACCTAAAAACATTAATGTGATTCTGATCAAAGCATCAAAACCTATCCCAGTGTTGATCTCAAGCCCCGACTATTACTACAGCATTTCTACCTGTGACACAGTGTTCCTCTGGCTCCTTTATTCTCCAGGGGGCTGTCCTTATGCCACCTCCTCCCTGAAGCCCTGCTGGATTACACCATCCGAAGGAGCAATCTCCTCTTTCTGTAGCCCTGATCCTGCTCTGGGTTTTTTCATCATACTTACCGTTACCTGGACTTTTATTTGGTAATTTGTTAGTGTCACTTTTTCCCCCGTAGATAGTAACTCCATGAAGGCAGGAACTTTGCCTGTCACTGTGTGTCCCCAGTTCTTCTGGCACAAGGAGGCATCCAATAAATGATAAATTCAACCAACTGGTCGTTAGCAGGCCCTCCAGATGTATGAGAAAGTATAAGCAATAGAAGAAGAATTTTGCCCTCATACATGCTGTAATAATTACAATAATCACTACCCTTGTTAGAGGGCTTACTATGTGCTAAGGCACTTTTTTATAGGGGTGATGTAAATATATTTAATGACAAGTTGTAGACACTGACTTCTCAGTGGCATGAAATGGCACGCAGAGATAGCAAATACTGTCGCCAGGGTCTGAGAACCAGAACATGACATGGCAGAGCCACAATCCGAATGGAGGTGTGGCCGACTCCAATGTGGGTTCTCCCCAGCCCGCTACAGGGGTAGCTGCTGCCCCGCGTGTGAATCCACGTGGGGCACTGAGTGTGTGCACAGAAATGAGACCATCTCCAGTGTCAGAGAACTCTAAGTCTCACTGGGGAGCTGAGGACTCCGGCCAGGACGTGGGGTGGCGAGCGGCCCCTCCCCTGCAGCCCTCTTAGCTGTAGCAGGGGTGAAGTCCAAAGTCCGGACACACAGGCATAGGAGAGAAGGGTGAGGTGGGGTCCAGGACAGCTGGGCTAATAGGGAGCTTTGTGGAAGTTTACAGAAGCCAGGGGAACAGGTTGAGAGAGCCTGCATCCTTGGACAGTGTGTGGTTCCCACAGGTCAATGTCCCTTCTCGCCTCCTCTAAGTGCCCTCTGGCCTGACCAAGTCCAGCCCCAAAGAGGGGCAGCAAGTTGAGCTACCTGGCAGAGGATTTTTCCCAGGCCTAGCAGTACAACTTGAATGCTCACCACAGGTGATAGCTGTTACAAACAATATCACCACCAGCAAAGAAAAAGTAGGCCTGGCCTTTTCCCTGTCTGCCGAGCTGGTGCCCTTGGTAGTGTCACCAAATGTTTACCTGCTGCTGTTTCCCAACCTCCCTTGCAGAACGACAGCACAGAACTGTCACTTCCAATCTCAATGCTTTTCTTCTATTGCTGTGTTCTGCGAGTCACATTTTCTGAGTTCAAAGTTAGGGCTGGAGCTCAGCCCCCTCACGTGTTTCAGCAGCCACAACAGACATTTTTTAGGTTCTACCACCAGGATCAGTTTAATTACCTCTGACGACTATGTCTCCCTCATGCACTCTGCACTTTCTGCTGAGTCTGTAATAATTACAGCTAAGAGAATACCTGCCACACCCCTTCAGCACTGACTCTGTTTGCCTGAAACTTTTAGGCTTGGCCTATGGCGCAATTTTATTCTGAAGTTGTTTGGGGGAAGATTCTGATGATAGAATTGAGTCAGCACTTCTGCCTCCCCAGTGACGTGAGACCCAAGTCTTCGGCGGTGTCCTAAGGCACACCTGCAGCTTCTCAGCATCATCTGGGCAAGCACACGTTTTTGCATTTGCCCCGTTCAGGTGGATATAATTCTCCCTGAGTTACATGAGGAGAGAGAGGCTCAGGAAGGCCGGCCATTTTACTTACCCTTGGGCTGTGACTACTGAGCCGGAACTGGGCTGGTGGCCCAGGGTGTGCTGACCCGAGCTCATGCCACAGTGCCCTTCATGGCGCAGCAGGCTCTCCTGATTCCCATGGGCGCTACTCCACAAATAGAACTCGGAGACTGGGGGAGAGTAGTGGCCAGATGAGGTGACTATCTTACCTGAATCAAGATAAGACAGTTAAAAGGCAATACTAAAAAGTATCAATGTGCCCAGATAGCTGGAGAGATAGAGGTGTGAGCGGCTGGGAACATGAGGCTTCCTGAAGCCCAGAGAGCTGAGGAAGGCCCAGAAGGACGGAGACATTCTGGGGTGGTAGGGGGAGAAAGGTGTTCCACATGGGAAGGGCATCCTGGCAGGGCCCCGCACAGACCCAGCCTGGGTCATCAGGTGACAGGGAGAAAACCAGTCTGGCGAAGTGAAGCCTCCCTGTGGAGAGTAGTGGGCTGGGGACCTCCAGGTAGGAGACCCTGGAAGACCTGGCCGGGAAGGGTAGACGGGACCCTGAGGAGGGCAGAGCCAAAGAGTGAAAAGGAAGGAGTCAGTTGCTCGGGAGGGAGATAGCCTGGAGAAGATTTTGGACATGTTGAGTTTCCTTTAAAAATGGGATTGATCTGCAGGAAGTTAAAGGTATAGGGATTTGACTCAGGAAAAATTAAGATCCAGACATCAATTTTGAAGACATTCTGAGGTTGTAGTCAGCACGGGGTGAAACTTTCCTTCCCAACTCTGACTAGAGGCCACCCTGTGAACCACTCACCCTCTCCTGACATTGACTGAGAGATGACTGAGGATCAACAGAGCTGTCCCTGGGCCTTCATCCCAAGTCGCTTTCTCTCTCTGACCTCAGCCACTTCGCTGGACAGTGTCAGCATCAGACCAGGCCTTCTCTGGTACTCAGCCCTGGAGCCTGCGCCCAGCTCATAATTTATGCCTACCCTATTTCTTTTCATAAAACCATTCTGTTCCCCTTATTTTTTGCTTGGAGGCTGTGTTGGGAGATGTGACCAACATCCTTTTTGGGGTCTTTGGTGAGGAAGGAACAGAAGCCATCTGACTTGCTTTTTCTGGGGCCTGATGCCTGTTCTTGTGTATGGGCCAAAGCTCAGAGTAGGCCCTTCTCAGCGACAGCTTGTGAAGTTTAGATTTGGAGGACTCCGGTAGAGATGAAGGTTAAAAACTCTCCTCTGCAAATGCACACTGACATATTTATAGACAAAACGATTTGATTCTGAGGAGTGGGTAGGGTACAGATGAAACCAGACTGGCCATGACCTGGCCATTGTTGGAACTGGGTGAGGGGACATGGGGTCACAGTGAGCTACCCTGACTGATGCTGCAGAGGGCGACACACTCTCCTTTGCTTCATGCAGCAGAATTCAGAAAGGCGCAAGCTGGATACCCACAAAGCAACCTTGAGATACGGGAAAACAGCAGAGTTGCTACCACTGAGTAATTTACTGTACGGGAAAGTGTCTCTCAGGCCACCGCCTTGGAGGACATGTTGGCGAGAACATCGTGCTTTATTGTGAGCTGTTTCTCTCCTGCCTGAAGACTCCACCTTTTGCCTTTCTTGTCCCTTCAGTTTCTCTGTTTGTAAGTTTCTGCCCTGGGCAGGGGGAGCTGCTCTTTGAGGAGTCTCCACAACCCAGCCTCAGAGATGTGTTCTTTATCATCACGTACTATAATGACAACTGAAATGTTAAGTGCCACAAAACAACACCCTTTACTGAATGGGATATCTTTTAGTATTTTCTGTTTCATTCTATTCTAGTCTAATATTTTAAAAGGTTAACAGGATCCGCTAAATTGATTTTAGAATCACTAATGGATTGTAGCCTTAAGTTTAAAAACAAACAAAATAGGTTAGTGAAAAGAAACACTGGCAGAGACTGTAATATTTAAAACATCTGGCCTGAGGTTAAAGTTGCAGGCAGCTGGATTTCATTGGCATTTGACCAGGAAAAAGTCTTCCATACTTTCTTTAAGGAGGTGAAAGGTCAGATCCACAGTGCTCTCTGAGGATTAATAGGCTTGAGATGGGAATTTGGTTGAACTGGGCTGTCACATGGCATCATATGGTTTTAAGACAGTAAAAAATGGACTAGCCCTGTTCACACCGCTGACTGTTGCTCAGAGGGCTGCACGTGTTCTTCAGAACCAGACAGATCCGAACTTGGAACCTGTAAACTACTAACCATGAGATTTTAGACAGATTGCTTAACCGTCCGAACCTGAGCTTTTCTCATCAGTATGAGCGTTAAATAGATGATAGGTAGCATCTAGCCCAGACCCAACGGGAGGCGGGCCCTTCTTCCCCTTAGCACAGAGGCCTTGTGAGTTTCCTTCAAAGGCTTTTCAGCTCAGCACCCTGTATGGCAAATCCATCACCCGTGCTTTGCCCAGAGGATCCCTGGTGTAAAGCAAGCCCGGAGGACCTCACAGGAACCAGCACAAAGCACCCAGAGAGAAGCTGCGTTTCAGGCGTCCCCTGGCTCTGGTGCTCCAGCTCCGCAGCCACAGACTGAAGGTGGGGCAAGTGCTGTGCCCTCTGGAAACTCCTGGCTCATACTCCTTAAAGACAGTTGGCTTCCTGGGCACCAACTGAGACCAGTGAATCATAATTTGTCTAACACAATGCCCAGTAATTCACCGAGACCTTCCAGCCCACTTCCCGACTCTCCCTCCTCACCAGCTCACTTTCTCCTCCCCACTGCCCCTGCCTCTGCGTCACCACCAGTCCTGCATTCTGCCCTCTGCCCCTGTCAGCGAGGTTCCTGGCTTCCAGCCCCGCTCCTTCGCTCTCTGGTCCCCACTCTTCAGACCCAGAGGGAGTTGATTTAGGCAAATGTAACACCTCCTGACCTGTCCGTCAACCAGGCCCATCTTGATCTGTCAGCGCCTACCTTTGCACCTTCTTTTTTGATCACCTGAACCCACCCTAGACTGTCAGTTCAAGGACAGCAGCAACAGCGTCTCCCCCGCTATTGCTGGAGGCCCAGTGCTCAGTATGTGGCCTGATGCAAACCAGGTGCTGAATGAAAAGCCGTTGCTGAGTTCCAGCTAATCCTTTCCCGTGAAACTGTAGCCACTGACCATTTTTTTGATAAAATAACTTCCATGTCCCACAGCAAATTGTCTCTTAAAGTCCCTATGATGTTTCTTGCTGGCTTTGAAGAGATGAGATCATTTGTATTATACTATAACTTTCACCATTTTATATTCTGAAACAAGGATGCTTTGTGGGGGGATTTAAGGGACAAATATAATTTGGGTGTCATTTTCATACCTCTCAAAATACTCTAAGTGGGTACTGCCAGTTGTTCATTATTTCTTTTTTTTGTTTGTTTTTTTTGGGGGGGTTTGTAGTTTTTTTTTGGCCGGGGCTGGGTTTGAACCCGCCACCTCCGGCAAAGGACTGGCGCCTACTCCTCTGAGCCACAGGCACCACCCCTGTTCATTATTTCTAAACCCTGGTCTTGCACAGACGTAATGGCTGGAGATTTCCCTTAGCAGGAAGGATGTCGTGTAAAATGGTTTCACTTCCACTTACACAGATCAAGTATTGGCTAAGTGCTTTGTGCTGTGATTAAAGGTGTCTGTATATGAAGTGCTCTTTGAACAAAAGTTATGGGTAGTCAAATGGAATTTAATTGAATAATGTTCCATAATTAAGGCAAAACCACTTCACTTAAATAATTAGCTTAAAGTGGTCATAGTAATGGAGTAATAGATTTGCTTTATTCTTTCTGTTACTGGTGCTACCCAGCAACAGAGCACGGGTGACATGGTGTTCTATAGAAAACTTGGGGTCTACCAATTTAGGGTTCTGTGCTATCCAAGTACTGCCCAACTATTTTCCTAAGAAGGCACCTCAAAATGTGTCAAAGTGCGATGATCACTGGATCATGATTTATTGCGGAGATTCAATAAGCATTCAAAACAGAGAGTCCTAGAGAGAATACAGCAGTTTCCCCAAGCACAGTAGTGCATATTGGGAGATTTCTCATTTACAGATTTTTCTAGAGTACTGATTCTCACGACACAACTGACTTAGGATGCTGCGGAATCATTGGGGTGTCCACTGCAGATGAGACCAGCCAGCCCAGAATTCTATGTGGGCAAAGGATTAGCAAGTTATCGGTTAGGTATGTGCTCAGAAGCAGGAGGTAGGAGGCAAAAACACAACTCGCATTGGCTTTAGCAATGTTCTGCCCTCATAATTAAATATCCGGAAGTGGGTGGGATTTGCATTGGTGCAGTGGGTCCGTGCGACCCACTGGTTCCGTGTCACCTGGGCTTTCTTCTTCTCGCCCCTGTGCTTTCTCTGTCCACTCTGCTTTCTTGGAATGTTGCCTCATCCTCAAGCTCCTTCTCCCGTGGTCACAAGCTGCAATTCAGCCAGACACCAGCATTTCAGGTGACGAAAGGGGAAGGAGGCAAGCCCCCTTTATCAAGAGGAAACAAGTCTTTCCTGGCCCCTACCGTGCAGGCACCTGCTTAGATGTCATTGGGCAAAATTAGGTTGCATGGCCACCCAGGCCCAGGGCACAGGACTTTCATATTTGGTGTAGATCGACCCTCTCAGGACAAACACCCCCTTTTATTCTCTCTCCTTTTTCTTTTCTTTTCTTTTTTTTTTTTTTTTTGAGACAGAGCCTTACCCTGTCATCTTGGGTACAGCATCACAGCTCACAGCAACCTCAAACTCTTAGACTTTAGCAATCTTCTTGCCTCAGCCTCCTAAGTAGCTGGGACTACAGATATGTGCTACTATGCCTGGCTAATTTTTCTATTTTTAGTAGAGATGGGTTTCACTCTTACTCAGGCTGGTCTTGAACTGAGTTCAAGCGATCCACCTACCTTGGCCTCCCAGAGTGCTGGGATTACAGGCATGAGCCACTGCGCTTGCCTATTGTCTCTTTAAAAACAAAAACAAATATTTTGTAATACTCCTTTATCTTGAAAGGCAATGAAGAGGTTATATAACCCATTTATAGCCATAATTTCAAAACAACACCCTAATTTATAAAAGCAAATAATTTATAAAAATAAGAAATGAGAGGAAAGTAGCCTGAGCAGATTCTCCCTAAGACTGCTTATCTGGGAGTGGAGAGGCAGAGGGATGTGTGTCTGGTGGGGAGTCAGAGGGGTGACGAGAAGACCTAGGGCAAGGGTTAGATCTCAGTCCCACCCGTGCCAGAGCCCCGCACGGGGAGAAGCCCTTAGTGGTACTTGCTCCCAGGTCCCTGCAGGAGCAGATGGCATCTCCAGATATGAACCAGGTTCCCAGTGAGAACCCTTCCTCAGTGAGACACCCCCATAAACGTGAGGCCACACAGCAAGCTCAGAAAAGCAACATCTGTGCCAGGCACAGCTGCTGCAAATCTGCCTCCAGCTGCCAGGCTCCACCCTGCTTCCCACTTGCACCCACACCTCTAACCGGGGAAAGCAGAATTGCAAAAATGCTAAAATCATTTCCTTCCCCAGAAGAGAAGACCTGGGAGATTTGACCAGGGACACACAGCTGTTGCTAAAATCGATCTCACTGTCCAACACTAAGCACATAGAGACAACTCCTTTATGTGGAGAAAAACCACTGGACCTTTTAAAAGATATCTTTAAAGACAAAAGAAAATCCAGGACAAAAATGTTCCCTTCTGGAAGTATTACTTCAAGCCTATCAGGAAGTCTTAAGCATCTCTAATTTGTATCTCTAGAGAGTCAAGGGCATGTGGTAACCAAGACACTGAAGAAGGAACAGTGGAAATGGGGAGCCACCAGGGCAGGAAGAGTGTTCAAGCATTGCAGTGGACTCAAAGTGTCCCCCTAATCCATATGTTGAAATCCTAACCGCCAAAATGATGACAGTAGGGCGTGGGGCCTTTGGGAGGTGATTAGGCCACAAGGTTGGAGCTTTCATGAATGATATCAGTGTCCTGATAAAAAAGACCCCGGAAGGACTTCTGGCCTGGAAGTCAGGATGCAGTGGCTCACACCTATAATCCTAGAACTCTGGGAGGCCGAAGCAGGTAGATTGCCTGAGCTCAGCCTGAGCAAAAAGTAGTATTTTTTTCTACTAAAAATAGAAAAAATCAGCCAGGCATTGTGGTGAGCATCTGCAGTCCCAGCTACTCCGGAGGCTGAGGTAAGGAGATCACTTAAGCCTAAGAGTTGGAGGTTGCTGTGAGCTGTGACGCCATAGCACTCTCCCCAGGGCGACAGAGTGAGACTCTGTCTCAAAAAAAAAAAGGCAGCGCTCATAGCTCAGTGGGTTGTGCGCCGGCCACACACACTGAGGCTGGTGGGTTCGAACCAGCCCAGGCTAGCTAAACAACAATGACAGCTGCAACAATAATAGCAAAAATAGCCGGGCATTGTGGCAGATGCCTATAGTCCCAGCTACTTGGGAGGCTGAGGCAAGAGAATGGCTTAAGCCCGAGAATTTGAGGTTGCTATGAGCTGTGATGCCACAGCACTCTAATCAGGGTGACAGCTTGAGACTCTGTCTCAAAAACAAAAAAAGACCCTAGAGAGTTCTGTCACCCTCTTCTTCCACCATGTGAGGACACAGAGTGGGAAGAAGACCTTCTCCAGAACCTGACCATGCCAGCACCCTGGTCTCAGGCTTACAGCTTCCACACTGTGAGCAATCACTCTCTGTTGCTTACAAACCTCCCCGTCTAGGGTAACCTGTTACAGCTACCCAAACTCACGTATGGGTTTGGGAAACAGGTGAAAGACACGAAGCCTGCAACTAGAAATGTAGCAGAGATAGGTAGACACAGCCGACGCTGAACCAGGGCAAGAAGACACAGGAACGTTTCCCAGAGTTGGACAGAGACAGGGATGACACAGAAAAGAGGACAGCTGTGATGCCCCAGTCCAGGAGCCCAGACATGCCAGACAGGGACTTCCAAAACGAGAAGCAGAGCAGATGCTGCGATGACATCGAAGCGGAAGTCACTGTTATTTTCTTTGTCATACTTTTTGCTTTGTTTTCTTTTCTTTCAGATTACTGTGGAATGTGCTACTTAAAAGCTCAAGAAACCACAATCTACAAAAAGCATACAGTTGACACAAGAACATTTCTTATTTGTCTTTTTTTTGCAGTTTTTGGCCAGGGCTGGGTTTGAACCCACCACCTCTGGCATATGGGGCCGGTGCCCTACCCCTTTGAGCCACAGGTGCCGCCCTTCTTATTTGTCTTTTAAAAGAGAAAATCTTAAAAAAAAAAAAAGAAAAAAGAGAGAGAAAATCTTATAGAACAAAGGAAGGACCCCAGCCAGAAAGGAACTAGCATGGCAGCGATTTAAAGCCAGGGTGCACGTTCGCTGGAGGAGAAACCCCTTCACAGCTGTGCTCGTTTGCATCTGGGCTCCCTTCTCATCTGGGAAAGCTGAAGTGGTTCCACTGTCTGTGAGCAGGCTTGGACTCGGGCCACCAATGACCTCCCTCATCTCGTTGATGGGGACTCCCTGCCCGGAGAATTCAACCTTGTTTAATTCTGGAACCATCCTGCATAACCACAGCCTGGAGTCTGGGGCTGTGAGCTCATGTAGCTAGAGAGGAAAGGGTCAGATGTTGAATAAAATATTGGTTCTGAGAGTTTGGTGCATTGGAAACTCCTGCCTTCAGTGGCCGGTCAACAGGTCACACTCAGGGTCAGGGGCACTGGATGGTGGTTCATAGCAATAATCACAACTGGACAAACAGCTCTTATCACTTGCTCTGAGGATGGTGTATAAGTAGGAAGAAGTGTTCTTTACTGCATGGACTTCCTAGTAGTCCACACTTTTAAGCAGACTTAGTGGAAGATTTAATTTTCTCGTGGTTATCAGTGGAAGCAGTATTACACAATTAAGTTGTCCCTTGTACCTCCCAAGTGAATATTTGCTCTGTGATACATCGCCCTTTTGAAGAAGCAGAGGCATTGCTATTTTAAAGTGAATATCATGAACTGTTTTTTCATATTTGTATAACAAATGAATGAAACATGGCTTAAATCAATTACAATTTCAGTCTTTTCTTCAGCATAAGCCTTAGGCATGTCTTAACTGGGTTGAAAATACTGACATGTGGCAAACAAAAGAGACTTCTTGTGCCTTCACTCTTAATGATAACTCAGCTGGGTATAGAATTCTGTCTGTCAACTGACATAGGAATAAACAACATGTGGTATCTCCATAAAATGGAATATTATTCACCAGTTAAAAGAAACAAAGTACTGATACACACTGCAACAGCAGGTACACCTTGGAAATAGGGTAAGTGAAAGAACCAGATGCAAAAGGCTACATGCAAATGGTTCTATTTGTCTGAAATGTCCAGAGTAGGCAAACATACAGCAGAACCTCCATAGTAGACCACCTCCCTACACTGACCATCACCTTAAATTAACCTAATTTTCATAGACCGGACATGTACCACATATATGTGTCAATATGGTAGGCCTGGTTCCTTATATTGATCACCTCTGTGTGTTGACTAGTTTGTTATAGTCCTTTTGGTGGTCAACGTATAGAGGTTATACTGTGTAGAGATAGAAAGGAGGTTATTGGTTGCCTAGGGATGAGGGTGGGCTAAGGATATTGGAGAGTAGTGGCTAAGAAGTGTGGATTATCTTCTTGTGATAATGAAATGTTCTAAAATTGGCTGCAGGTGATGGATACATAACTATGACTATAATAAAAAGCATCAAATTGCACACTTTAAATGGTACTGCATATCTCAAGGAACTTGTTCTTTAAAAAAAAGTAGCTATGGGCAGTCACTCTATTCTGGGCACGTGCTTAGATTTAGGACACTATTTTTGACATAGTCATTGTGGTTCCCCAATTCCTGCGTTCCTTTCATTGCCCTATTTGAAATATCCTTTCTGTTGTGTTGAACTCAGCTTTCTGTGATGCTTTCAGCTCTGCTTGCTCTCCTAATTCTGGCAAGTCTGCCCACCTTAGGTGAGAAACCCCTCTTGCTTCTCCATCAGGAGGCTTATCCATGGTCTTGCCTGACACTACGTCAAGGAAGGGGCTTGGTGAGCCACAGAAATGAATGAAGAGGAAGCTCCTGACACAGATGTTGCTGGTGACATCTAAATGCCATCCAGGGGTGTGCCCGACAGTATGCAGTGCAGGACAGGAACGGCACCATAGAGATGGCCCAGTGGCTACTGAAGTTGTATAACTTCAAGCCCCCGACTCGGATAACCCCCACCTCTCGCTCTGATGCCATGACCAGCAGATAACCACCAGCCACCCTGGCTTCCTCCACCTCTGGGGGAGAGTGACCACCTGAGCTGGTGTGTGGTCTGACCCACTTAACAGTCCATTGCTCACTGGGAATAAATGAGCTTTGCACATTTGCCTCTTGTGACCGTAAGTGCCGCAGACTGGATGTTTATGCCCCTCCCCCTCAACTCATGTGTTGAAACCTAACCTCCAAGGTGATGGTGTTCGGAAGTAGGGCCTTTGGGAGGCCCTGCCCTCCTGAATGGAATTAGTGCCCTTATAAAAGAAACCACAGTAAGCTCCCTCGCCCCTCCACCAGGTGGAGGACACAGTGAGAAGACACCGCCTATGAGCAGGGAGATGAGTTCTCACCAGACACCAGGTCTGCAGTCGCCTTGGTCTTGTGCCCCTCAGCTCTAGAACTATGAGAAACACATTCTGATGTTCTCTTGTTTATAAGCTGCCGGTCTCCATTCCTCTGCTAAAGCAGCCTTCAGTACCATCTAGGACCCTCACAAAAGTCCGATGGCAGGACCTTGAACCTCCATAGCTCACTAAGGAAAACATCACGTAATGAGGCTTCATGGGTGATATACCCACTCCCATTAAACTCCTAACCCCTAAAACACCAAAAGCAGGTTGGTTGAAGCATTAGAGAGAGGAGACATGGAGAAACATCAGGCCTGAGGCTTGCTTGCCAGAGACCCAAGCACCTCTGTCATTTTAGCTGTTATTGATGTTGCTGTTGTTTCAGTGAAATCAAATGAGCGAGGTATTTGACATTTGCCAAGGGAAACCTGGGAAGAATGATCATTTGAACAGCTACTCATTCTCAGATAGTTTTAGTCACAATCATTTTTGGAGGGCAATGTCTTTACTCAGGATTTAATGTTATTTTTGAAAGTTGACCTTCCTGAATCCATTTTAAAGCTCCAACTTTTGGTACTTTAACGAGGGGCTGTCTGTAGAGAAGGACTGTCCCCAGAAGTCCTGTTTCTTGACAGATGGCTCAACTGTGCAGTGGAAGAATGAAGTTATTTTTTTCTTAATGGGTTTTGTTGTTGTGGTAGTGATTTACCTAAATTTTGTTATGTATTTGACCTTGTACATTTTACAAAAGTTCATTTAAGCAATGAAACTTCATCTATTGGAAGAGCAAATACCTATTTTAGTCCATAGAGACTGTCCTGGGTCACCTTGACCAATAAATTGCTTTGATGACAGAGCTCTGTGCAGATGCAGAAAGGTACATTCTGGCATCAAGGGGTTCATGAGTTGTTCCATTAAGGCCTCTTCCAATTTAAGAAAGAAGAACCATATTTGGTAACACAGTAATTCAGGGGTATCTGTGTTTTCAGGCACAGATAAAATTGGAAAGGACTGTGAAGTTAAAGGAAACTTTAAAATTTTCTATAAAGTACACTGTGTTCTGGGAGGAAAAAGGTAGTATCAGGTTGAGGTAAATTAGCTTAATTCTGTTACCTACAATGTGTTCACTGGTAGACTCTTTTTTCCATTTGTTGACTAATTGAATATAAATTCCATTAATGGGCTTTGGATTTATTCTTCATGTGAATTAAAGGAGCTCAATTTTCTAAAAGAATTGGCCTGCTAAGAATTCCTAGCACACTGCTCAAAGTGCACTAAATTTGCACCTGAAACCCCGAGGGATGCCCAGTCTCACATGATGAACACACACACACACACACACACACGATGAGTTAAATCTAAGAATAATAAAAGAATACATCTAAGAATATTTATATTATACAATAAATCAGTTGTTAGGCCCTTGTGATTAGATTATTGTGAATTTCAGATCCCCTACCAGGAAAGCTTAATTTCAGAGCTTCTTTTTTCCTCTTAGCAAGTGGTTTAGGCTTGCACAGAATTTATTAAGAAAATAAACAATTTTTAGATTTCAAATGGCTGAAAGAAAAGACTTAAAAACACACATTTTAATCTAGAAGCTTAAAATTTGGAATTTTAACTGGGAATATATTTGAACTGGTAAAATTTTAATTTAAAAATTGGTAAACTTGGGGCGGTGCCTGTGGCTCAGTCGGTAGGGTGCCGGCCCCATATACCGAGGGTGGCGGGTTCAAACCCGGCCCCGGCCAAACTGCAACCAAAAAATAGCCGGGTGTTGTGGCGGGCGCCTGTAGTCCCAGCTACTCGGGAGGCTGAGGGAAGAGAATCGCTTAAGCCCAGGAGTTGGAGGTTGCTGTGAGCTGTGTGAGGCCACGGCACTCTACCGAGGGCCGTAAAGTGAGACTCTGTCTCTACAAAAAAAAAAAAAAAAAATTGGTAAACTTGAATTTTAATCTGAAATCAAACCCTCATGCAATTACACTCACTTGCTACTCCGTGTCATTTAATCCTCTGTTTTTATGGAAGGCTTATGTCATGGCAAAAGAAAAAAGTAGATATGGCTCCTCTATTCCCTTCTGGCAGCTAAATGTATATATATATATATATTTTAATATCTGCAACAAAAATGTCTCAGTTGGACAAACGATCAATCATCTAAGGCTTTCTCCCGTGTAAAGCCCTCCCAGCTCTCCCCAACCAAAGAGATGAAAGAAGTTCTACACTACACTGCTTGCTGGGACCTCACGTCATCCCTTAGTCCTGTTCTTGCTTCTAGGTGAGTCATGTAGGACAGTGTACTCAGGCAGGGAGAAGAATCTCTGGGCATCACATATAGCAATTTAGCAGGGTCTCAGGATTGAGCTTAAGGGGGATAATGCATTTGTCTGAACTGTTTCACCCACTGTTTTAGCTGTAAGCTCTGGGGCAGTCTGGTCTGAGCCTTGGTTGGCAACTTTTGGTGTGAATCCTAAGTGGTCCTCTGCCACCTCTGACGTGCAGGCCATTTCTCCCACACCTGGTCTGTCTTGAACTGTCTCTGTTGTTTCTCCAGCCAAAACCTTCATCTCCATCTAGAAACTTACTCAAGTTTCTCTGAAGTATTTGCCCATCTTGCTCCCCTTTCCTGCAGTTTCACAAATAAGGAGCCATACTACCTGTGAAGATGGGAAGAGCAAGGCCACCGGCGTGGGCTAAAGCCACTCCATCTTGGCTGCTAATCCTCCATGTTGGCTTCTGATTAACCTCACTTCCAGGAATGCCTCTAGGATGTCTCCTTTATCTACTGTTAGTACACAGTAGATAAAGGATTTCCCTAAATCCGTTCCTTAAGCAAATTCCTACACATTCCTTCAGAAGCATCCTTTCCCCTGGGCCTGGGTGGGTAACTGTACTTGGGTCCACCATCTTGTGGCTGCTGGGGACACAGCTTCTATTCATAGGTCCCTGTGAAATACTCTTTTCTGAGATCCTGCATTTTTCAGCCTCTTTCTTCAGCCTTTCAACTTCCTCAACCCTTGGGCAGAGGTTTTCACAGACCTCCTCACTGCAGAGCACTTTGGCTCAGAAGCTCTAGCAGATGGATTCTTCTTTTCTTCTTTCTCTCTGGAAGATATGGAGAGACGATTTGACAGGGTAGGACTTTTACCTAAAAAACTGAAGAAATTGTGAAAGCTAGTGTGGCTTTTTGATGAACTCTTTAAAGTCAAAGACTTTGTCAGAAGATCCTGGGAGCCCTGGGTAGTATCTCTGGTTGGCGACTCAGATGGGAAGGAGCCAAGAGCAGGCCTTTTAGGCCCTGGTCTCCAGAATTAAAGAGAGCCTCCTAGTCACAATGGTCCTGCTCACTTCATGAGCCTGGAGTGGGGAAGGAGTTTGGGGAAGAGCTTGGCCCTCCATCTCCCTGTGGGTTTTGTGTTTTAGGATACTGATCTGTGTGTGTGGTGCTGAGAAGCAAGCGGGCCAGCAAAGTGCTCCCCAGTGTCCAGGGGTCTGGAGGGATCTAACTCTGGCCCCAGGTCCCCTTGTCTTTTCACGTCTTTTAATGGGATGATCTTCCAAATGAAATTCCCATCGAGTATTTTTTTAATTAAAAATTTTTTTTCATTTAATTTATTAAAAAAAATTTTTTTTTTTATTAAGTCAAATACACATAGATCAAGAATACTCCATCAGGCATTTAAACCCGGCAGTGCCCCAAACCACTGTCATTACCCAAATGCCTATGCCCTGCCCAGGTCTGTGGGGCACCCATCCCTGCATGCTGTCTTTGCTATAAGGCCAGGAGAAAGTCCTAGAACCATTCCTGTCTCTTCTGCCATACACAGAGGGAACGTTGTCCCCTGATGTGATGTTTCTAAAGCCACCTCCAGCTGTGTATCTCGACAAGTTCCTTCAACCTTCCCAACTTCCTCGGGGAGTTTATCTTGGACTTTTCATTCCATTCACTAGAGCAATACAGACCTCAAAGGCTGTTGGTAAGAGCTACTGAATGGACCCCCAGTACCCGTGACTATGTCCATGAAAGGCTGTGTGGTGGGACCTGCCACTTCATTCCAGCTGGTCTCACTGAGCGTTGGCCATTAGAGACTCCTCTACAAGAAAGCCTGTGTGATCCTGCATCTCCAGCAAGACTGACTTCGTGTTTGTAGGCCCCTCCTACACCCATGCGGCCACCAGGGTGCACATGTGAGTCATCTGGGGGCATGAGGTCAAGACAACCCTTCACCCAGTTCTCACCTCGCTGAGCAGGCAAATTAGTTTTACGTGCGGGTTGATGGCATCCATGCTTCCGTTCCTTTAGACATCGGTAAACTGCTGAGGCACCAGAGGTGCATTCTAACGTGCAGGCTTCCAAAGGACTTAGCAGGCAAGCGTTTACAGACTCTTGAACTCTTCGCCCACATCAAGGGCACATAAAAAAAATTGAAGAAAGTAGAGACAGAGGGAGTGTCAGTGAAACGGACTTTTGGAAAGTGGGTTGGTGAGCGGGGAGTCTGATCCCAGCTAAAGGGCAAGGACTCCTCCCATCTCAAACCTGATGAAAAGGGCTTCAAGACCCGAGAGAGCTATTGATACACAGAACAAAAGGAACCCTTTACCGCTGGGTCACAGAAGTCTGGGGTCAACTCTGGCCTGGGAAGTTAACCTAAACATGGAGGGGCCAACAGCTTTGGTTGTGAGCAAAGGCGGGGGCTGTTGGCTGGGTCAAGGTGGCACTCACAGACTTTGTCAGGCTAAGAACACCTTTCTTGTGCACCAAATGTAGGTCACAGCATGAGAGAGCCGGGGCAGAGAGTCATCTTAGGTCCTACCACAAACAACTATCTGGGGCACACAGAGCTGAGAAGAGGTGAAGGTCTGGCTGGTACCCTAGGTCAGCTGCAGTAGAACAGACCTGAGTTCACCTGAGGAAGATAGTTGCAAGCTGCACAATCCAGGTACTTGCTTTGTGGCATGGGGTGGGGTGGGCATAGCCCTCCAAAGAATCCACAAAATACCCTCCAGAAGAAGCATACACTCAACTCCTGCCAGATCCAGAAAGTGTGGAGCCAGCAGATGACAGAACCAGTCCATTCAGAACTTTTCTGGGTCCCTTTGACCCTGGAGAGATCAGAAACCACAGCAGACAGAGGCCAGGGGGCAACAATCAGCAAGGTGGGGGCAAGAGAGAAGACCAGCTCAGGCTTTCCCCCAAATTGAGGCTTCCTGCCAACTGTACACTAGAGGGACTGTTCAACTTCAAACCACAGGTTGGCTTCTGAATTTGATCCTGGCCTAGACATAGTAAATACAGTATTGAGTTTGAGATGGGGTTTGTGACTTAGGAAGTGAATGGAGAAGTCACAAGACCCATCTGACTTTTTATACAAGGGCATGGGGAGAGCTAGCACCAATAAACCAAATGTGGAGGGACAGTGGTTGGCGTGAGCTGCTGTTTGATAGCACCCCAAGAACCCCACTTCTTCAATGCCGATAGCATGTCACTGCAACTTGCATCATATCATCAGCACACATTTACAGAGTTATACACACTGGGGGAATAGAGGTGAAATAGCCAGGGTCCCTGTCCTTGAGGAACTCATGGTCTCATCAGAAAAGGGTCATTGTGTCTACAATGAGGTCAAATCATTGACAACTGTGCTAGCAGGGCTTTGCAAGAGGCCAAGTTGAACAACCTGCTCCCAAATCCACAGAGCCTCCTTCTCCCCGGGGTCAGGCATCCCAGCTAATTGTCATCTCTTAATGCTACGATGTCGTAGGTAGTTCTCATAATTTGCAGGCATCACACTCTCTCAGTGGGTAGACACTGAGGACATGACTCCTCCCAGGTGAAAAGTGAGTTAGTCACCAGAATTCCAGGTCTGAGAGCCGAGCAGTAGCCTGGTCTGGACACTCAGGGATGGTGCTTGCTGTCCTGGGAGGGGCAGGTGTAAGAAAGGAACAGGGAGGTGGGGAAGGGCAGCAGGATGGGTGGGGAGACTGATGGAGAAGGGACGGCCCAGCCAACGTGTCCTACACTTGCTCCTTTGTACGGACCCGAGTTCTCAGGTGCTCAGCTGACCTGTGAGGTAACAGAGTAGTGACTAAAGCCACAAGCCAAAAATGAAAGTGAAAGTCAAGCTGGCTGGTGCAATAGCTCACACCTGTAATCTCAGCACTCTGGGAGGCTGAAGTGAGAGGATCACCTGAGCTCAGAAGTTCGAGACCAGCCTGAGCTAGAGTGAGACCCCATCTCTAAAAGTAGCAGGGCGTTGTGGTGGGTGCCTATAGTCCCAACTACTTGGGAGGCTGAGGCAAGAGGATTGCTTAACCCTAAGAGTTTGAAGTTCCTGTGAGGTATGACACCATAGCACTCTACAGAGGGTGACAAAGTGAGACTCTGTTTCAAAAATAAATAAATAAATGAAACTCAAGCCTTTAATCATTTTTTTGTGAAACCAGAGACAGGGCCAACTCCCCTCCGTTCCAGGCTCGGTGGGTCAGCGTGGATGCAGGGGAGGGGAGGGTGGTCTCCCTGCTGAGGGAGCCCCAGAAAGGCTCCGGCAGTTTCATGGACAGGGTAGGGGTGGGGTGGGAGGGGGCATGAGCTGTGAGGGCCAGGAGTGGGAAGTGGTGGGTATTGGGTCGGAGTGGAGGGAGGGATTGTTGTGGGTGTCCATAGCGATCTCCAACAGGAGGGTCAGTAAGCAGCCATGGCGAGAGACAGCCAGCTGGCCAGGCGGCTTCCCATGCCGGGTGGGCAGACAGAGCCTTCTGCTTGCCTGGAGACAGAACTTGGAAGGCACACAAAGGTCTGGGCCTGCAGCTGGACTCTGCAGAGTTATCTAAGGTCTCTCACACAGGTTCCCACAGCAAAAGGGCTGGTTTCCGCAGAGTGAGAGCGAGTCGTTCTGCTCCGGGTGAGATTTCAAATCTGAGAGGCTTTCTTGCTGGAGGTCACCAGGATCCTCAGTCTCCTCCTGGGTCTGGCTTTATCCCAGGTGACTTGGGCTGTCGCCTCTGGGGCTAAGTTGACTTTGTGGAGCATGTTCCCTCCTTCCCCTGACCCCCGTCCCAGCAGTGCCCACTGGTGCCCAGGGCTGTCCAGTGTGCTCCAGAGATCAGGCCACCACACCAAGGTTACAGTGGAACTCAACATTGCAAAGGCGAGCATTGTTTTAACTGAGCAATTGTCAGCTCCAGGGACTTCTGTGTTGAGGACAGGTAGTTCGGCCCTGGGGTCAGAATGCCACATTTACAGTCCCAGCTCTGCCATTTACCAGCCGGGTACCTTGAGTTCATCATATCAGTCCTCCATAGAATGAACATCTCACCTGTCCCTGCCTCAGCAGTCGTTAGATCATGATGTGAAAGTCAAAAATACTGGATGAAATCACTTTTGTCAGACAGACAAAATAGGGCCAGGAAGGCCCAAAGGAGAGGAGGTTGATGTTTACATGTCTGAGCTAATAACTGTTTCCAAGAACTTCTAAAAATCCTTTCACATCCTTCATGTTTCTCTTGCTTTGATGGAGCTTATCCCAAGACTTCCTTTAGGATTGCAGGAATCCAGAAAAACACTTGCCCATAACAGCGTCTTGACCAGTGAATTAGACACAACTACTCTGGATTTGAACCTCTGGAGGCAATGAATTCAATTTCTGAGCAGCCTATGCAAATGTTTCTGTGCTATTAGAAGCTCCCCTTGCCCTCCCCCCACTGAATGCCATTCCATGCATTCTGGGTTATAATCCTTGTTCTATTCCCAAGTGAACCCAACATATTTAGAGATAAGGTCCTTTTTGCTTGATGATCCCAATTGGGATATCACATCATGTCTTCTCAGGCTCCTGTTGGCTGTGACAGTTTCTCAGACTTCCCTTGGTTTTGGCAGCCTTGACAGTTTGAGGTCTGCTGGTCAGGTCATCCCTCCGTTGGAATTCATGTAACATCTTCCTCATGATAACACCGGGGTTGTGTATTTGGGGAAGAAGCACCACTTTTGTCCCATTATATCAAGAATATGTCCCACCACCTCGTTCTCACTGCTGACGTGGACCTTCACCACCTGGCTGAGATAGTGTCTGCAGGTTTCCTAACTGTAAATGAATAGATTATTTTATTTGTCTATTTCCTTCTTAATCTTACTGCATTTTCACATATTTGGATAGAAGCAAAATCTGAACTTGTCCTTGTACAATAATTCTAAATCATCCAAGTATGTCAATGGGCCATGCAGTAAGCACTTGTCATTCTGCTTTTTGGGTTAGGGATTTGTTGCCGGTCTTGTGTGTGTGTGTACATGTGTGTAAAGGGGAGTAGGTGCTGTCATGGAGAATTCTGTGTGTGTGTGTGTGTGTGTGTGTGTGAGAGAGAGAAGAATTCTTCTGTCTAATCTTCCTGCTGACCAGACTAAGAGGGCTCCAGTCCTGTGTCCAAGCAATAGCCAGTAAAGGGTATTTAGTAAGTGACTAGACTGGGGCATGGAGGGGAGATTGGAAATTTAGAAAAAACTTATTGGGCTTCCATTTTCCTAGTGGTAAAATAACCAAGCGGATGAGTTGTGAATTCTAAGGTTCCTTCTCACTCTGAAACTAGGGATCTGGAGTCTGCAGCTAGGAAAATAAGGTGAACTCTATTCCTGGATCAACTTTACCTTTTAAGAAAAATACTTTGATTTTGTGTGCTGTCGATTCCTCTGGGTTTGCTTACATCAGTGTTGGCTGGATTCATGTTTGAAACCTTTTCAGAGGGGTAAATAATTTATTTGAAAGCTGATGGAGAAAGGCACTTAGAAAAATAAAACCAAACAAGTGGATTTGAAAGAAAGAATGTTACTGAGAACCAAGATACGTTGCTTAAAGAAGAGGGAGAGCTCCCCATTCACAAGCAAAAGTAAATGTCATTTAAGTGTGACCTTCACACATCATTTCGTGAATCTTGTTTGCATATATCAATATGGGACTAGATGTGCCCAATAAGTAAACATGCCTTGAAAATATTGGCTTGAAGAAATTCTTCTAAGCTCTGGTGCAATGTCAGCACTTATGTTTCTCTCGTATTACCATTGTGAACAGATTCACTAGCTCTTTGAATGATCAAGTACTGTTCATGCCTAACATCAGTAAGTTCTCTGGGATTTTGAAAAGCAGTCTGGAACTTTTCCTACTTTATTTTTATTATAGACACATCATACCTTACTCTACCCTGATGATGTCCAGAATTGCTTCTCTCTATACTCACGAAGTTTTCCATTTTCTAGCAATTTTCATTCAGGAGGACTATCCTCAAAGTTATTCAAAAAAAAATTCTTGTTTGTTCACCAGAAAGAAATCCAAGGCTGTGAATGAACAGTTTGTCCTAGCATGCACAGGAAGAGAGCTAGAAATTCAGCCCAGGAGGCTCGTTGGACTTGGAAGGTGCAACTGACCTCAATTGGGCATCAGCTGGGCCCTTCTTTAGACACTGCTGGAACTGGGAAATCGGAGCCCCAACCCTGCCCTTTGCCCTGGAGAGCTTACAATGTAGTACGCTCCGCTTCTCATTATAATGTCATGGCGTTTGCATGCATTATTTATTTGAAAAAAGTCTCAAAGACCAAAACAGTTGCAAGGAAACTGAATTTGCCATATTTTACAAGTTGGAAATCTGTGAAAGGGGAAAATATGTGCTATCTCTAATTTATTTATATACATATGACTTGCAGTCGTAGATATATGAGGACTATAAATTAAATTGTTTTTTATAATAATAACACGTTCAAATACTTCAAAACATATATATGGGCGTAAAATGAAAAGGAACTTCTCTACCCGCAGTGGGGCTGTGAGAAGCTTGTCTATTCTGTCTGAGACGTTCAGAGGTTCTCACGCCTGACTGCCGTGTACAGAGATATGAAAGAATACAGATGTCTGGCCCCCTCCCGCCCTGCAGAGCTACTGAATCACAGCCCCTGGGACCCGGAGCAGCTGTGCTTTAAAACCTGGCAGGGTGATTGCGGCATGTGGCCTAGATTTGAGCGCCAATGAATCCTGTGCTACTTTAATTTTTTACTTATTTACAAAGTTATTAGGTATTTGGGTTTTGCTGGGAGTCTTTGTTTTTACCTTAAGATTCCTCAAAATTCTGGGCTTTTATTTTGGTCTTTTGGGGGATTCTGCACAAATCAGGAGGAAGACCTATTTGATCCTAAGAGGACTTCTTCAAGGGCCTGGAAGCAGCGCAGTGTGGGAAATAGTTGTGGAAGTGTGGCTGTGAATCATGGTAACAGTGACAACGTTAACATAAATCAGAAGAAAAAATTACCATGAACCTGCCTTCATCCCAATAAATCAAACTACTTTCATTTCTGCCTGCGATTTCCTTCTGCTGCTGCCGTCTACATAAGCACGGATACATAAACAAGGGGAAAGCTGATGTGTGTGTGTTTCTCTCTGGGATCAGACCCAAAGAATGAAAGTTGGTCGTTCCCAGATGCTTAAACGATGACCCCAAATGATTTTGCTTTGAACTTTCTAAAACATAAAAAGAGGAAAAGAAAATACTTTTCAAAACATTCTCTAACAGAAGCTAAATGTGACGGCGTGTTCTTCAGGTACTTTAATTCCCCAAAGAAGGTGTTTTAAAGTTCTTCCAAAATATCACGGTCTCTAAAAGTTTCTCACAAACCTATCTTTTTTCTTTTATCCGAAGCTTATACACCTCAGAATAATCATGACATATTTGAGGCTCTGTCTTACAATGTGAAGTTCTGAATTTGGATTTTTAGGCATTTATTTCCAAATCTAAATTTTTCTTTAATTTACCTACCTACAGGCACTCACAGACAAATGTGACCGTAAGTATTTTAAAACCCAGATTTTATTTTGTTTTATTGTTTGAAAGACTTAGGATGCCTCCTAATTGAAGTTTGTGTGGTGGGTGCAGTTTATTCGGGTTTTGTTACCCTTAGATATATGCCTAAGCAACTTTATAGGGTCCGTGGTGCTTTTGAGTAATGTCAGCCCTCTGTGAGTCCCCAGGTTCTTTTTGGTACCATCAATGTGTCACTGTTTACCGGTCACTTCATGTTTGGAACTGTTCATCACTTTCTCCCCCAATCCAGCAAAACTCGGCAGTTTAAGCAGCAGCTCAAGGACCAAGAAGAAGTGAGGTTAGTTGGGCTATTCTAAAACACAGGGGCAAGAAAGGGGTCTGAAGCCTAAGTTAGGGTGAGCCTTTTTGACAACTGAGCCCATGATGGGGAATTTGGGGGGTTAGAATTAAAACACAGATGGTGCATTTTATAAAAGAATCTTGATTTAAGTGGGACTTCAAAGTTTCTGACATAAAACTGTGATCCTCAGAAAACCAGTCTGTGTGCAGATATGTTCAAGAACTTATAAGAGTGAACTCAGAATCTAAAAACAATAAGCGAGTTTAATCGAGTACCAGTTTTATGCATTCACAGGGTGTATTTCCTCCATCAGCATAAACTGGACTGACTCATCAAAAGAAAAATCGACTTCACTTCCCCTCCCTGTTATCTCAGTGTTTTGCAGGAAAAATGACCAAGAGTGCAGCTAGACCCAGCCCAAATCAGTTCAAACACAGCGCCTGTCTTTCAGGTTAATTTTCAAGTCATCTGTTTCCCCATCCATTCATCCTCCCTAGTGACCATTTATTGCCCCTAAACAGAATTATACTGCCAACCCCCCTTTCCCCTCTAAAAGGCAGGAATAAAAATATCTGGATCCCACTGGGATATGGAGTCATCAGTCTGTGATTCTCCCTGTGCGCACAGTAAATAAACATCTTCCTCTGATTCATCTGCCTTAATTGTGAATTAATCTTTCAGTGAACTTTCAGGGGAAAGGGTGCGTTTCCCTCACGCCCACAGCACTCATACTGTAAACATTTTGAATACCTATCATGTGCCCAGCACTCCCCCCCCCAACACTGTAAAGACAGAGATAAGAGTCCATTATAACCACCTGGATGGAACTGGAGACCATTTTTCTAAGCCAAGTTTTTTAAGAATGGAAATACAAACACCACATGTGTACTCATTCAATCAGAACTAATCGGTGAGCTCCCATGTGCACATTTCCTAGTAAAACTCAGTGGAGAGCTCGCAGGCAGGAAGGGACAGGAGGGGAGGGTGAAGTCACACCTGTGGTACAATGCACACAATCCTGAGGAGGGCACATGTATAACTTTGACTCAAACTGTACAAAAGCAATTCACACAACCAAAATGTTTGTGCCCCTGTAATATTATGAAAGAAAATAAAGAGACAGTCCTTGTCTTCTAGGGGCCCAAAGTGTTCCTTGGGCAGATGGTTGGAAATCGAACCACTGATGACACGGCTGTACAGTGACATATATGGTCACAGAGACACCAGGGATCCAGGGAGCAAGTAACAGGTCTTCCTTCCATGTTTCTCACGGGTCAGTTTATCTTGAAGTTAGAAATGCCTCCGTTTACGTGACTTACGTCTTGATTGGTTCTAAGACCACCTTTACAGTCAATGATTTCTTTTTCTTTTTTTCTTTTCTTTTTTTTTGAAACAGAGTCTCACTCTGTTGCCCTTGGTAGAGTGCTGTGGCGTTGTAGTTTACAACAACCTCAAACTTCTGGGCTCAAGCAATCCTTTGCCTCAGCCTCCTGAATAGCTGGGACTACAGGTGCCTACTAGGACACTCAGCTACTTTTTCTTTCTTTTTTTTTTTTTAGTAGACACAGTATCTAATTCTTTTATTATTTATTTATTTTTTTTTTTTAGAGACAGAGTCTCACTTTGTCACCCTCGGTAGTGTGCTGTGGTGTCACACAGCTCACAGCAACCTCCAACTCCTGGGCTTAGGCAATTCTCTTGCCTCAGCCTCCCGAGTAGCTGGGACTACAGGTGCCCACTAAAACACCCAGCTATTTTTTGTTGCAGTTTGGCCGGGGCCAGGTTTCAACCCACCACCTTTGGTATAAGGGGCTGGCGCCCTACTCACTGAGCCACAGGTGCTGCCCCACAGTATCTAATTCTTGCTTAGGCTGGTCTTGAACTCCTGAGCAATTACAAAAAATCTACCCTATAGGCCAGTAGAGAGTAGTTCCCAGAAACTCCTAACTTAAAGATATCTTCTGTAGGAGATGTAACCTACATCAATATGAAAGCCAAGAGTCAAAAAAAATACTAGAACATAACTAGAATTCCCTCATCATTTAAAAATTGGTTCATATTATCATTCTGCCTACCGGCAGAGCAATGCCACTCTGATTTGCAGATCTCCACTTGACCTTGTCAAGTTCCAAAAGACCCTTCTTGGCAATAGAAGGCTCTACTCTTTCAGGCATCTGGTGTAATTGTTCTAAGAGACAGTATCTTTCTATTGCTCTCAGCCTCTCCAGAGGCACAGTGGTAATATTGTATTTCCACTGTTGTATGACCCAGTTTGTGAAGTTTTTTACCCTCAGCTAGTATTTCTCCTTCTCTCCATTTGTTATTGACTGTGACTTACATTATTCCACCTCTGGGAGCAACTCCGGGTTCAGCCACTGTGCCAGCACTGACTGTAGGCAGCCCCACCAGCCAGTGCCTACCCCTCAGTCCACTCGTGTCCCTACACAGTGGGGTGACTTACGTGCAGATCAGTGGGCTCAGGCCAGCCGCATTTACTGTCAGTCCCAATTAAGCCAGGCTGGTTAAAGCTGCTCTCTGACCCACAGGCCTGCAGGAACTGGGCACAGAGACTTAAAGGTGTTGGTGCAGGTTTTCCTTAAGGAACATTCCACTGCATTCCGACTTTTTCCCTGCTTCTGGCACCCACAGTTGTAGCCTTGGTGATAGGCACACTCTATCAGTTAGGAAAAGAAAAAATCGAGGGGATACAGAAATAATTGTAGAGAAAACTGATATCCTCCCTACCCTTTCCCTCCCAAGTCCCCCAGAAGAGCAGAGAAATCTACCAGCAGCAACCGTTTCTGGGCCCGGCCATGTTGGTGTGAGCCTCACTAAGGCGTGGAGGGCACGTTTATCTCCTCACCTGTTAAACAAGTGGTTCCACTGCTCCTTCCCATTCTCTACCAACCCCCTACTCCGAGAGTCATCATCCTGAAGTGTTTGATGTGTTATTTCTTTATCCAACATTGTTGAACTATGGGCCAAAGAGTGTGTCTCTTGGTGTGAAGAAATGTAACTCAGGGGTCCTGTACGCTGCAGTATTTTCCGCTGCCTTCCTTCTACCATGTTTTCAGCATTTGCGTCTACACAGGGACCACAAAGTCATGTGGGGCAAGTATCTGTTCCTCTAACTACACATTTATGGCTTGGGTAGGTGACTGGCACTGAGTGGCCCCATATTGCCCATCTGTCAGCTCTGCACCAGGCCCTCCTGCCCCAGGAAATCTGCCTCATGACCACCTGCAGTCTCTGTCTTTCCTGCTGGCAGACAGGACAGCTCTGTGTCATGTGGCACCGCTGAGGGGATGGGGGTGTGTGTCTGAGATCATCTGTCTCCATATTCCCCAGCTTCCCAATAGTCTGTGAAAGAATAGCTTTCACAGACCCAACTGGCCACCTCGAGTGAGTGCACCAGATATTCACTTGGGGATCCAATCACCCTCCAGGCTTGGAAAGACGTTCTTCTAATAGGCATTGACATGTCCTATTCAATCCATTCCTTAAACTGCTATACTGATTTCTATGGGGCCATACTTCTTATGGACATCCCTCTAACAATCCAGCGGCCCGCTGCCTGTCTTCCAAGCCACATGGCCAGCCCCTGCCCAGGAGGCAGAATGCACCTACAACTGGGGGCTCTAATGTTGCTCCCAGTGTAGGGCTCTCCAAATGGACGCTGACCACCCACTTTAGAACTATTAAACAAGGAGCTTTGTGTTGGTTAGTGGGAGGCTGTTCATAAGTCACCCCACCACCACCATGGAATAGCATCTGACAGCTCTTCAGATCATTCCAAAGTTGGTTCTACGTGAAATGCTGCCACTCACTCACAGGTAGATGAGAACCTCTTTGTAGTCCTGTAGTAGCAAGTTCCTATAGAGAAGCAGCTCACCTGGGGAGCGACTTCCTCCTGACAGCTTTTCTCTGACATCACCCAACACATCAAGAGTATTTTAGATTTCAGAATTATTTTATGGCCTTTAGTCACAGAGCCAGTTTTAATTGATGCCTGATTCATAGCAAACCAACAGTTGTCTCTCAAATGACACACACCATTGTCCTGCTGCTGTCCAGGAATTTTCAGGTCCCAAACCCCAGTGGTCACCATCAGGCACCAGCCCATGGGCTTTTACCACAAGCTCCAGACAATGGAAGTGCAAGTTGCAGGTACTTCCAAAATCATGTCAGAAAATTGGTTATAAAGACCCAATATTGTTTGAGCTCTTGCTTCTTGCAATTCAGACACAGCCTTCTGTTGTGAAGGCTCCCATTCAAATACAGCCTTCCTCCAGACAGTCGTGGGATAGCAGTGAGCAACACTTCCAGATGGGGGACGTGTATCCTCCAGCTCCAGACAACCCATCTGGTCACTGTGCTTCACATTAGTCCCAGGGGTAGTAACAAGGGCAGTCCACTAGTAGTTGCCCAGCGAAGGTCAAGGATGGCTCCTGCCCAGGAGGGCATGGGGATCTTTGCTGGATTTGTCAACCAGCCCATGTTAGTCACGAGTGTCACTACACGCTGAACCCAGTCCCGGTTTGTTCTTCAGTTTCTGATGTTTTCGTGGCATACAGCAATGCAGTGTGTTGTCATAGCTATAGGCTGGTGAATTCGAATGACCATTTGGCAATACAATGTATAAAATAGGATACTTCCCAATCTGTGGGTGGCTCTTTTGTGACATTATAATCAAGAAGAAAGCACGTATAAGGTGGTTTTTGTGCTCTGGAATCCACCCCAGGGACTGCTGATGTTATGAGCAGCACTGCTCCACAGTCAACCTCCATAATCACCTGCTGGGCTCCATGAGCCGCTATCTTTCTCATGAGCTATTCAGGGCATTTTGACAGAATTTGTGGGTATCAGAACTCCAGCTTCTAAGTTATTAATTTAAGTGGTGTGCTCTCTTTGTCCACAAGTATAAATCCAATGTTGTTTCAAATTAACAAGCCATGTGGACTCAAGCCATTCTACAAGTTCCTCTAAGAATGCCTGATAATAATGGCAGAAGGGCAAACGTATCTGCTTTTGGTTTTTTGATAGTAGGTGTGAAAACTGTTCCCAAATGAGCCGTGATATCCGTCTTTATGATGTGTTCTGGTAGAGGAGACCTGACCACTTTACACAAAGTTCGTTCAGACGGTCTCATTTTCTTCTGCACTTTTTCCAGCATCCCAACAACAGCTACATCGGCACATGGTCCAGGGGGAACTGTAGCCCTGTTAGGGCCTCCCTGACAGGTTTTGAAATCACAGTGCATGTTAAGTGTTTACTGCATCTCAATTCATGATGGCAAAGAGGTGGAAATAACCCAAGGGCCCATCGACACATCAATGAATTAATAAGCTGTGGTATGTGTATACTGTGGAGTACTATTCATATAAACAAAGATGGGGACTTTGCATCTTTTGTATTTACCTGGATGGATTTGGGAACATTCTCCTACGTAAAGGATCACAAGAATACAAAAGCAGGCTGGGTGAGGTGGCTCATGTCTGTAATCCTGGCACTCTGGGAGGCCAAGGTGGGTGGATTGCCTGAGCTCACGAGTTTGAGACCAGCCTGAGCAAAAATCAAGACCCTATCGCTACTAAAAATAGAAAAACAGAAAAACTGAGGCAAGAGGATTGCTTGAGCCCAAGAGATGGAGGTTGCTGTGAGCTATGAAGCCATGGCACTTTACCCAGGGTGACAGCTTGAGACTCTGTCTCAAAAAAAAAAAAAAAAAAAGAATACAAAAGCAAGCATCTCATGTACACAATACTACGTTGAAACTAGTAGATGAACAGCTACACACCCACAAGAGAGAAAAACACAATGAAATTCAAGAAGGGAGGAGGGAACTTGGTAAGTTCCCACCATCGGGTACAATGTAAGGGTGTGTGGCACACTTCTTGGGTGAAGGACTCAGCTACATCTCAGACTTTGGATTTTACCTTGCAAATGTAAATAATGTAAGCTAATTATTACCCTCATGTTAACCCCAAAAATTAAAAGCAAAGAAAGGGCTTTCATATAAGTAAATAAACATATATAATTTACTCAAAATAAAAGGGAAACCACAGTGCAAGGGGCTCCTGTCGCCGAGGAGTCCCAGGAAAGCTTTTCCCTGGGACCCTTTCACCCACACACACGCACCCGGCCCTCCGTCTCCAGCTAAGGATCAGGCCGAGGGACTCTGGTACCCCCTCAATCCTGTCCTCGCTGATTTCCCACCATTTTACCCCACCCGCATCATCCGAGGTCAGGTTTTTCCATCGTTAGTTATTTTTGCCCTCTGGCTTTTATATTCCTCCAAACAGGCTAAACAGAGTGGAATCTCTTCAGGGCCCTTCAGAGTTGGGGCGCCAGCAGGGGAGCCTGACAGCACACCCCGTCTCCAGTGACCCCCCCTTAACTCTTTCTCTCGACTCAACAGTATCCACTTTATTCTTCCCAGTTCTTGACATTTAGAGATCTTTGCCCTGCTGGGACAGCCCCTCGGCTATCTCTGCCTTTCCCTTTTCTTTCGTGAATCAGCCTGATTTTTCTTAGTGTCTGTAACCCACAGAGGAAAGCTGAGATGACTCTGACATGGTTTCCTAGACTTTGACTTGATTTTGCAGCAGTAATTTTGCATGGGCCACCTGCAAGAGGAGCTCACTCAATCACAGCACTTACTACGACCGGGGGACGGGTCATTTGAGGTGCACGAACATCCAGATCTCCCCAAAGCCGGTCAGTGGGGATTGCACATGATGGAAGTGTCAATTTACCTTCTCAAGGGAGCAGACTTCACAGTGGTTTTTCTGCATCCCAGCAGGCTAGCTGTCCTGTCAGGACCACTTGCACTGTGTTTGCACCAAGTCCAGTCATCTCTGACCGTCCCCAGTGACAGTGGGCCTTCCAGCTCCTAGACATTCTCTGCTACTCTGCAACATGCCACATCTGGAAGGCTGTGCTGAGGCTGTCACCCTCAGGAATCATTTTAGCAAAGCTGCCCAGGGAAGTTGATGATGCCCATCTACAAAGTGAGATGGCTCCTTCACACTCTGTGTCCTCGTCAGAGCAGTTTCTTGTTACTGCATGCCCTTGTCGTGTGTCCCCTCTGCCACCCGGTTTCCTTGGTGCCTGGAGGCCGCAGAGGTGTTTCTGCACACTTGGCATAAGTTTCCTGACCTCAGTCTAACAACCAGCTACAATCCAAGCAGGAGCCCCATTAGCTATTACAGACAAGCGAAAACATTATAATTTCTCTCTCTCTTTTTTTTTTTTTGCATTTATTTCTGTATCTGTGGGCCACTCCTTGGGAGTGAGGACCATCATTTTTAATCCCACTGGTAGCTTCATTTGTACTAACAGCAGGGCGGGTGCTATCTCATCCCTGTTTTGCGAGATGAGGCAACTGAAATGCCGAGAGGCTACGAAGCCGGACCCAAGTCATACAGCAAGAAAACAACGGAGCCAGGATTTGAAGCAGGTTTACCTGACTTTAAGACCTTGTACTGATCCTTTCCCAGCACGGCTGCCTATGAACAGATTCTAACCCTTGAAATCTAGAAGTTTCGCCCATTCTATTGGCTTCTCCTACATCACTGAAAGCTTACTCCTCCTTTCCTACTAGGCCTGTCTTGTCGCTGTGGGATGGGACAGTCCCACTGATCGCGCTCAGCTCAGAGGAGTATCAAGGCCAGAAACATCCTCTGGCCTCTTTTTCAGTATCTTGTTTACACCTAGGACCTCTGCTGGTGGCAGTTCAGATAAATTCCCAACCTTGGCTATCACCTGGGCATCTTTATTTATTTATTTTTTTGTGGTTTTTGGCCGGGGCTGGGTTCGAACCCGCCACCTCCGGCATATAGGACTGGCGCCCTACTCCTTGAGCCACAGGCACCGCCCCACCTAGGCATCTTTAAAATAGGTTCTACCTTACAGATCTGAATTAACGAGTTGATTCTAGTCAATGGAGTAGTTGCCCTTGAAAAGCTATGTTCTCATCCCAGAACCTGTGATTGTAAACTGCATGGTAAAAAGGTCTTTGCAGATGTACTTAAAAATCTTGAGATGAGGGCGGCGCCTGTGGCTCAGTGAGTAGGGCGCCGGCCCCATATGCTGAGGGTGGCGAATTCAAACCCAGCCCCGGCCAAACTGCAACAAAAAAATAGCTGGGCGTTGTGGCAGGCGCCTGTAGTCCCAGCTACTCGGGAGGCTGAGGCAGGAGAATCGCGTAAGCCCAAGAGTAGAGGTTGCTGTGAGCCGTGTGATGCCACAGCATTCTACCCAAGGGCGGTACAGTGAGACTCTGTCTCTACAAAAAAGAAAAAAAAAAAAATCTTCAGATGACATCATCCTAGATTATCCCATTTGCCTTAAATCCAATGATAAGCGTCCTTATTAAAGATAACTGAAGGAGATACCCAAGGAGGAGAGGAGAGGGCTGCATCAGGATGGAAGAAGCGTTTGCAACTCCATAGCCACAAGCTGGTTACATCTGCAGCCACCGGGAGCTGGGAGAGACAAGGCAGAGTCCTTTACTACAGACCTGGGTGGATGCTCAAACAGAAGACACCTTGATTTCAGGTTCTATGCTCCAGAAGTGGGAGAGAAAAAATATCTGTTGTTGTAAGGCAAAAAGCTTTTTATTTTTTTAATAAAGTGAGACTATGTCTCTAAAAAAAAAAAAAGTGCTATATGTTTTATTTCTCAATGGTATAATAATACTATGTACTTCAGATTTCATGCCCAGTTTCATATAGACATTAAATATTTTACCTTTTTAAAAAGTATAAGATCCGTGTCATATTTTCTAAGTACTGATATTTTACGTTGAATTTTAATGTGTTCTTTTAAAATGTATGTAACTTAGCCAGGCATTGTGGTGGACACCTATAGTCCCAGCTACCTGGGAGGCTGAGGCAAGAGAATCGCTTAAGCCCAAGAGTTTGAGATTGCTGTGAGCTGTGACACCACAGCACTCTACTGAAGGTGACATAGTGAGACTGTCTCAAAAAAAAAATAAATAAATAAATAAAAATTAAAATAAAACAACAGTGTAAAGGATAATAAAATGGTGCTCTAGGGCAGAGTGCTCACCATGACTGGCTCCTACAAGCCTGGTGGCTGCACTGGGTGAGTCAGAGGCCGAGTGTTGTGGGGACATGGAGCCCCAGGACACCACCATGCATAGCTGTGGGCTGCACACACGCTGCACATTCAGGCCACCCTGCATTCCCAAAGAGTTGTATTTCTTTTTTTTTTTTTTTTTTTTTTTGTAGAGACAGAGTCTCACTTTATGGCCCTGGGTAGAGTGCCGTGGCATCACACAGCTCACAGCAACCTCCAACTCCTGGGCTTAAGCGATTCTCTTGCCTCAGCCTCCCAAGCAGCTGGGACTACAGGCGCCCGCCACAACGCCCGGCTATTTTTTGTTGTTGTTGTTGCAGTTTGGCCGGGGGCCGGGTTTGAACCCGCCACCGTCGGTATATGGGGCCGGCGCCTTACCGACTGAGCCACAGGTGCCGCCCAGAGTTGTATTTCTTTAGTAACAAATTAACTTTACCTTACTGTAACTCCATAAACGTTTTTTAGCTTTTGGCTTTCATAATAATATTTAGCTTAAAACACAAATAAATTATACAGCTGTAAAAAAATATTTCCCTTTTCATATCTTTATCCTTTAAGGTTTCTTCTATTTTTAATTTTTTTTTTAAATTTTAAACTAAGACACAGAGGCTGGACACGGTGGCTCACACCTGCAATCTTAGCACTCTAAGAGGCTGAGGCAGGTGGATTGCCTGAGCTCAGGAGTTGAAGACCAGGCTGAGGATGAGTGAGACCTCATGTGTAAAAATAGCCGGGCATTGTGGCAGGTGCCTGTAGTCCCAGCTACCCAGGAAGCTGAGCAAGAGGATTGCTTGAGCCCAAGAGTTTGAGGTTGCTGTGAGCTGTGACGCCATGGCTCTCTATCCAGGTGACAGAGTGAGATTCAGTTTTAAAAATTAATTAAGTAAGTAAAGTAAAAACTAAGACACAAACATACCTTAGGCTTACATGGGAGTCAGGATCATCAGTATCACCATCCCCCACCTCCACACCTGGTCCCACGGTAATAAGCTGTCATCTCCTGTGATAACAAAGTCTTGTTCTGGAATCCTCCCGCAGGACCTGCTGAGGCTGCTTCACGCCAACTTTTTTTTAGAAGAAGAAGGAGGAAATAACCATAAAAAGGATAGTATAGTGAATACACGAACCCAGAGCAGAGCTAAACCTTTCCATCAAGTGTTATGGCTGTGATTCCATATACTGCACCTTCACAGGACGGGCAGCACAGCGGGGCTCACACCAGCATCACACAGACTCGTGAGTGGTGCACTGTGCTAGGGGGTTAGGACAGCTACGACATCACTCAGTAGTGGACAGTTTTCCGCTCCAGTATAATCGTGTGTGAGTGCTGTCACATACTCAGTCTACTTTTGACCAGAATGTCTTCATCTGGTGCAGGGGGACATGGTATGGGAGGTGCTCCTTCCACTAGGGAGGCCCAAAGTCCCACCATATGCCATCCGAAAGAGGAACAGAGAAGCTGGCAGTGTGGCTCAATCTGAGCCCGAAGGCCGGAGGACCTGAAATTATGATCTCCAAAGGCCGAAGAAATTGGGTGTCCCAGATCCGGTAGAGAGAGCAAATTCACCTTTCCTCTGCCTTCCTGTTCTATCAGAGTCATCAGCAGATCACATCCTGACCACAGCAGGTGGGGGAGGGTCTTTCCTACGCAGTTCACTAACCTCTCTGCAAACACCCCACAAACAGTGCCCTACCAGCCACCCAGGTGTCCCTTAATCCAGTCAAGACACACCTAAAATGAACCATCGCAGCAGCTAAGTACAAATCAGCAAGACTCAGCCAAGCAAAGCCGCGCTGAATGGGGCAGGCCAGGCGGGGACATCCGCTCTGCCCCTCACTGCCACCCACAGCACACGCTGTGTATTTCACAGGGGGGAGGTGTGTGGGCACAGCTCTGTGATCCAGCGGCGTTACGGGGACTTCTGTCACCTCCACACTGAGATTACTGAGAGTGGAGCTCTAACTCTCTCTGTCAGTTAAGGGAGCTGAGCAGAGCTGATTGGCTCACTCCAGTTTTCACAGCCAGAGAAGGGCAGAGCTGGGCTGTTCGCTGCCTGCCCAGCAGCTGGTGTTGCTGTGGTTTCCAGCAAGCCTGCATGAAAACAAGTTCCAGCTCTCCACGTTACAGCCCAGCAGCCCCAAGTTACATGATTTTAAAGAACACAAATTAGCTCATGTGCGAAGAGGGGATAATATTTCCCTTGTGTGGTTACCGCAATGTGTAAACTTACTGTCGTTGCTCTCCAGACAAGACCACTAGTAACACACCTATGGTTAAGCAGGTTGGGTTGCAATCTATGTTCGGAAACCTTGGGGGTCTCCCAGTGACAGAGTATTAGAAAACATTATTACAAGATTTGGGCCTTTGTTAGCTGTGTGGGGAGAAGTTGAAGAAAGCATGGCTTTGCCCTAGTTTGCACAGTGTGGGGAAGCTGCAGTAATCCTATGAAAGTGTATTTTCATAAATTTTATCCATAGGGAGGGCAGAATACAATTACAGTGATGCTAAAACTATAATTGGCAATGAAGCCACAGCCAGTTCTACCAGCCAAGACAGCTGCTGTCTTTGGTATTTTGTGGCTTGGACAGTGTTCATGCCTTGGGTGTTTCCAGACATGATGTCAGGGCGGCCGTGCTCCTGTCTACATGCCTCCGGGCCACAGAGGGGTCTCGTCTGATGATGTTCTGGGAAACTAGTTATCTTCACGTTCAATAGAAGAACACCAAGGCCCAGGGAGTGTGCTGGGGCAGAGCTGTCTCAGGACAGAAAGTATCCGTCATAGTGCTGGGCTCAGGGTGCTGCAACTTTTGGCGCTCACCCGCATGCCAGCACCGCTGTGAGACCAGTAGATTCATTCTGGAGCGGGACAGTAACATGCAGACGCCCCATCAGTGTGCAATGACTCATTTTCTTCCCCAGCCTCAGGCTCTACCAGCTGAGATCATTTGCATGAGGTCAGGGATGTTTCAGCGGTGAGGGGAGAATTTAGACACAGAAAGGGGGGTCCTGCAAGGTAGCGTCTTTTCATTCCAGTCTCTGCCTTTGCTTCCTTCCGGCAGCAAACGTGTAGTGAGTGCCAGAGCCAGGCTGGACGGTGACATCATCGCCTCCTGGGAAAGGCAGACAAGCAAATAATCACATTGAAAACCAGGCGAAAGTCCCCAGGGCGTGGTGAGGGCTGTGGGTCTAAGGTGGTGGTTCCCACACTTCTGGGCATTGGATCACCTGTGCATCTTTTCAAATAGTAACATAGGGGTCCCATTCCCCTGAGCTAAGTGCTCAGGGATACCACTCAGGGATTCCAGATTTTAAAAACTCCCTGGGGGATTTAATGTCCAGCCAAGTTTGGAAACTATTGGTTTAACCCATCCTTCTTATGGGTCTGGGGGAGGGGTGGTCACTCAGCTGTTGAACAGGATGAAAGCTCCAGCCCCTCATTCCACATACTTGCCTTTGGATGCAAAACCTGACACAGCATTTCAGGGGGGCTATGGGTGCCAAGCAGAGAATGAGGGAACCGCTGTGGGTCTTGTGGTCCCCAGCTACAGGATCATTCAACCCTACCCAGAGGGACAGGAGTGCGCTGTCCCTTCCAGAATGGCCCTGGCCCTTGTCTCAGTGTGTTTGTGCTGTGATAACACAATACCTGAGACTGGGCAATTTACAAAAAATAAGACTTTATTTCCCATAGCTTTTGGAGGCTGGCAAGTACAAGATCAAGGCAAAATCTAAGTGTCCTTACACGACAGGAAGCAGAAGCACAAGATAGAGCAAACTCCCCCCATCAGGCTCTTTGATAAGGACCATCTGGAGGGTGGAGCCCTGAGCCCCAGCAGCTCCCGAAGGCTCCACCTCCAGTGCTGTGGTGTCGGCTGTGGGGACTGAGTTTTGGAAACATTCAAACAACAGCATCCTTGGACTTCAGAGAAACTCCAGCTTTAGCATCACCAAGATAGTTCCTGCCAGGAAGAGCTTCAAAAAGCAGCCAAAATGCCCCCAAGGCCTGTGTGCAAGCCAGCGTTTGGTTCAGGGTGCTGGCTGGATCTTCCAGATTTGTGGCTGCAGAAGTGCACCTGATCCCCCTCCGGACCCAGTCACCTCCCCTGCCTTTCTCAGCAATGCAGAGACTTGTATCCCCAAGATGAGCCAAGAGGGGAGGTGGGCTGTGGTTTGTCACAGGGGAGCATGGTCTCCTGGACTGGGGTCCTGGAGGAGGTGGCGTGGATCAGGGATTCAGGCTGTGCCCCTTCAGTACCCCCCACCTCGGCTCTGTTTCTACTAGAGGAATAAATAAGGAAGTCTTTGGACTTTGAAAAGAAAAAAGTTTTAAAAATGAAATATTACATACTTGCTTAGTTGAAAGTAATTATACGTGCTCACAAGGTGGGGGGATTCATAATTCACAAGCCTCTTGATTTAGTTAACTTAAATCTCTATTGTTTGGAATTACAGAGTTACTATCCTTAAGAAACAACGTGCCAAGGAAACACAGTACACCCATGGGTGAGAAAGTGGTTTAGTTCCTCGTGGGCTGCAGATGTCTAAGAAACACCCTCTGGAACCACAGCTCCTTGTGACGGTCTCACTGGGTTCCCTGCTGCCAGCTCAAGAGGAAGCCAACGCACTGAGTCAGCAGGGCCCGCAGCGGGAAAGGGTTTCATAGTGCAGGCACCAAGCCAGGAGACAGGAGGACGTTCTCAAATCCATTTCCTCTAGAACCTGAGAATGTGGGAGAAAGCATTTTTAAAGATAGTTTGATGGGCAACGGACTAGGAGATTGGATCTGCTACTTGGCTGAGTTTGGGGAGGAACCAAAGGGATGTAGAACTTGTCTTCTTTGCTGAGTCAGGTCTTGGGTAGGAGTCAACAGTTGGGTCGCTGGTCTGGGTGGGTCAGCTGTTCCACCTGAATGCAGGACCTGAACTGTATCTCAAAATCTAGCCTTAGGTTCCACAAGGGTGATCCTATCCATGGGAGCAATGAAGAAAGCCAAGAATCTTTGGGCCCATCAGTTATGTGACTTCTGAGTAGTGAGCAATTGTAGGGAAGCAAGCTAGGGAAGGATGGCTGGTTGTACGTGGTGTATTTTTCCCTGCCACAGTTCTCACCTTGTGGCCTTTTATTAATTTTATGAAAGGCATTCTCAATCCCACCTGCTGGTTTGCAAGCGGCCCTGCCAAGATCAGACAGGGACCCAGCAGGCTCCTCAGGAACCCCTCCAAAGCCCTCTCCCTTCATTGACCCCCATTCCCCTATCAGAGCAGCTCTACTTGGGAATGTTTCACTGATGCAGGTTCCAGGTAAGATTTCCTTTCAGAAATGGTCTCCATGTTTAAGGAAATCTTAAACACTCACTAAACCAGCCCATACTCCTCTCTGCAGTTCTTTTTTTTTTTAATTTTGGATTAATGTGAGAGTACAATTAGGGTACGATGTTTGCATATGTTAGGTAGAGTCCCTATTGAGATGTGCACCTGCCCTTACATTGTGCCCCTTATGGGGGAGCACACCAATCCACCTACCTCCTCCTCTCTGCCTCCTTCCTCCCCCACCCCCAACTTGAATCGAATTGGATTTTTCTGTTTTATCAGCTTGTATTAGTTCATCTACTGGTTTCATTTTAGTATTGAGTGCATTGGATACTTGCTTTTCCATTCTTGTGACACTTTACTAAGAAGAGTGTTGTTTCAACTCCATCCAGGTTAATACAAAAGATGTAAAGTCTCCACCTTTTTTATGGCTGAATATTATTCCATGGTATACATACACCACAGTTTATTAATCCATTCCCATGGAGAATCCTCAAAAGAACTCAAAATAGACCTTCCATTTGATCCTGAAATCCCATTACTAGGCATCTACCTGGAAGAAAAAAAAAATCACTTTATCATAAGGACATTGGCACTAAATTATTGCAGCTCAATTTGCAGTTGTTTTTTATAAGCAACAGAGCCATTTGTTAGATTTCCAAGGTTGCTTGAAAAGAAAACACTGCTTAAAATGTGCGGAGAGTCCTCCTGTCTGAAAGTGGACTTGCTCAGCGTGGTGGCGGGCACCTGTAGTCCCAGCTGTTTGGGAGGCTGCAGCAGGTGGATCACTTAGTCCAGGAGTCCTGGTCTGTCGGACACTATGCTGATCAAGTGTCTGCACTAAGTTGGGCATCAATATGGTAACCTCCAATGAGTGGGGGGCCATTAGGTTGCCCGAGGAGGGGTGAAACAGCCCAGGTGGGAAACAGAACAGGTCAAAACTCTCCTTCTGCTCAGTAGTGGGGTCACACCTGTGCAACATAGTGAGCCCCCAAATAACAAAAACGGCCTTCTGCAGAATAAAGATGACTGACTGTCTCCAAGCTTCTCATCTCAACTGGAGACTTACACCAGCACTGGAACAAATTAGATCTAAATCCACGTGTGGACTCCAGGGTGGTACTGGAGGTCCCACCTAAGAAGCAGAAAGAACCTCAGAACTTGGAGCCCAGAATTATCAGCGTCAGCAGCTGCAGAGCTGTTATCAGCACTTCTCAGACAGTGGCATGTGGGAAGAGAGGCCCAGAACTCCTGTCACCTGGAAACCCAGGATCCCAGCAGTAAATTGTGTTTATTCAGCTTGGATCACACCCTTCAACAGCAGTGGGCAGCTTCATCCTGAGAAGGACTCCAGGACACAGGAAATGGAGTTGGCTGTCTGCTGGAAACCACAGTTCTCATGGGAACACATTTAAAATTAGTGGAGTCTGGAGCAGTGGTGCACAGCTGTACTCTCAGCTGCTTCAGGGGAGGCTGAGGAGGAGGAGAGCTTGAGGCCAGGAGTTTGAGGCCCTCATGCACTATGGACACACCTGGGAATAGCCACTGCATTCTAGTCTAGGCAACATAGTGAGGCCCCCCTCCCCTCAAAAACCATTTTAAAAAATAAAATAAAAAGCAGTGAACACAGTAGCCTCTTAGGGAATGGAGTAAAGCATGTGTCCACATAAAATATCAAGGAAGGAAATTTTTCTTTTAAAGCAATATAGCAAAATAACCAAATAAGCCCCGTGATGTGCAGAAAAATCCCATCAAGAGAGGTGCACAGACTAGAGACTCACATGAATCTGCCTGGTTTAAAATAAAAACACACTTTCCTGCCCTTTTGACTCCTGTAGTGAAATGGCCTGGGGACATGCAAACAGCTGCTGAACTAATTTACCCTGGTTTATGGTAACACAGCCACTGTCTAAGCATCAGTGAGCTGGTATTAAAACCAACATTACCCAAAGAACCAAGGGAATAGCAATCAAAGGTAGGATGGATGGATAATTGAGTACATATACGACTTGTAAGTGAGACGCATGGGCACTGTCAAAAGGTAGATTTATTTTTCTTCCCTTCATCCATAATTTAAGGCTGCCTTCAAATAACTTAAACAAAATATATCCAAATTGTCAATCACCACGTGCATGGATGATGCCAGGATGGTGACAATTTATCTGAAAACATTTCAGCAACTAATGAGAGCCAATGTGGCCCATTACTTCCTATGGCAAGTCTTCCTTATGAAGAGAAGGACAATTTTCCCTGGTTTTGCTAAAGCTATTTCTTTCTTTCTTTCTTTCTTTTTTTTTTTAAAGAACCTATAACATTTTTATTTTATTTATTTTTGTTTTTATTAAATCATAGCTGTGTACATTAATGCAATTATGGGGTACAATGTGCTGGTTTTATATACAATTTGAAATACTTTCATGAAACTGGTTAACATATCCTTCAGGGCATCTGAATAGCATCCCCTGCCCTCTGCCATTAGAAAAGTAAATGAGCCAGGGCGGAGCCAAGGGGAGGAGGGCGTGGCCAGGTGAGACAAGATAACCGGGAGGGGGCGTGCCATCCGGAAAAGTAAATGAGCCTGGGCGGAGCTAAGGGGAGGAGGCGTGGCCAGGTGAGATGAGGTCACCGTGAGGGGGCGTGCCATCCTTGTGGGGCGAGGCGGGGTGGGGCGGAGAGAATCATGTTCTTTTCTAATATCTATATTAAATAACATTTATACTTTTGATGTAACCTTTCGGGTGCTTATGTATGTTTACATTCTTTGAGGAATAAAAGGTCTAAATAGAATTTTAAACAAAAACCTCTTTGAATTACCCGATTGTGAGAAGGAACACTACATTTGTTAACCACAGTAACAATCTAGAACAATGCAAGCTTTCAATTAGTCTGAGCTCACATGTAATAATGAGCTAAATCCAGCCACAAAAAAAGAAGTGCTTGAAAACAAAGGAAGGAACCCTGTGGTTTTCTGGGTGGGGACCATACAGGCTCCTTCCCTTCGCCCCGGGCTCCGCTTTCTCCCGACCGGTCTGCGCCGCTTTGGCTGCGCTGGCGCCACCCAGTGGCCTCCAGGAGCACAGCGCCAGCGCGGGGAGGGCCCAGGTGGCGCGTGCAGCCGGGGCTGGTTGGTACCAGAGTGACGTCATTTGCAGCTACTGAGCCTCCCTGTCGCCTGCACGCTGACCTGCACCGTCTGCTTTCGGCTTTCGTTCTCACCACAGCCCAGGTTGTAGGAGGTTTGCATCGTTTTGGTAGATGGAAACAGGCTTAAAATTAGGTTAAGAATTTGCATACAACAGCAAGATTTAAACCACGATGTGGTGACACTGTCCCCACCTACTCAGGAGACTGAAGCAGGAGGACCGTTTGCTTGAGCCCAGAAGTTCAGACCAGCCTGGGCAAAACAGACTCTGACTCAAACTAATCGTAATTAAAAGCAAGACGCAAATAAAACAACACTAGTTAGAACTTGAACTGTGATTCCAACCCTTCCTCTCCTGCACAAATCACTTTTACTAAGATGATGGCAGCCCCTTACTTACAGCTGCATTTGCACAATTCTTTGCACCCGAGTTTACCAAGTTGTTCTCTTCAGCTCTGGATGGTGGCAACTGCTGGGTGCTTCCTGGCTCTGAGCTCAGCAGTCACCATGGCCAAGACCCAGATGGCTGCCCAGATGCTGTCCGTCAGGGGTGTGGAAGTCACAGAAGGAGCTGTAGATGACTTACTGCCAGTCGGCTGGTTATACAACCAGTGCATTTTCTGGAAAATAAATCCCGACTGCCTGTGACAATGATTTTGCCAATGTTATGGCAAGATGAAAAAGTGCTGAATCTGGGTTTATGGAATATAGCTGGACAGGAAGATTATGACAGATTGCACCCCCACCCCTACCTACAAGCCAATGCAGTCTTCATTTGCTTTTCCTTTGAGTACTGCATCATGTGAAAATGTCAGTGGAAAAAGGTGTCCTGAAGTGTGACGTCATTGTCCCAATGACACCTCCATCCTCCTTGTGGGAACTAAATTTTCTATCGGGGATGGTAAAGACACAATGGTGGCTCATGCATGTAATCTCAGCACTTTGGGAGGCTGAGAGGGGAGGATCACTTGAGCACAGCAGTTGGAGGCTGCAGGGTACTATGATCAGGTCACTGTACTCCAGCCTAGGGCACAGAAGGAAACCCTCTCTCTAAAAGCAAGCAAAAAAAGACACCATGAAAACAACAGAAGCTGACTACTGTCACTTATCAGAAGTGTTTAGCCATGGCTAAGGAGATGGCACTCATCTTACACACAGCAAGGCTTTCAGACAGTGTTTGAGGAACTATCTCAGCAGATCTCTGCCCACCTCTCCTGAAGAAGAGGAAGAGAAAATGCCTGCTGTTGTAAATGTCCAAGTCTCCTGTTCTTGGACCTGTCCCTTGGAACCTTTGCCATTTTGCTTTAAAAAATGGTGGAGCCTTTTCAATCAATGCCAAGATTTTGTTACAGGTTAATTTTTCTGTAAAATCATTTTGACCCGATTAGTAATTTTAAGATTTTGCCTGTTCTAAATGTAAGAGTTCAGAATCACACTCTGTTAAAATTTGACCCTAACATGACAAGCCTTTTCAAAGACATATTTTTCAAAAGCCCCTCTTCTTACATAGTCTAAAGTTGTCACAATACTTTATGAACTAAGTTGCATTGTCATGATAATGCAGCTATGTCACACTAAACACTAAACTGTTTAATGTTTGCCTTTAAGAAGACTGTGGGTTGTGGAAAAAAAATAAAAGGAGAAGACTATAGCTTTTGAAGTTAGAAGATGCAGACACTTTCTATTAATAAGTTTTCAGATGTGTAAGACAGAACTGCCTTCTAGATGAAGCATTGCTCTTTATAATGCATCAGTATTTTACCCACCATGTTCATTACATAACATCACACTGTGTGTCATAATGCAGCAAGTGCAACAAGTAAGTTCTTTGGATCAATTTTTTTGATTCATGGTTCTGTGTTCAAAAATTAGTTGAGGTTGGGCACAGTAGCTCATGCCTATAATCCTAGCATTCTGGGAGGCCAAGGTGGACGGATTACCTGAGCTCAGGAATTTGAGACCAGCCTGAGCAAGTGCAAGACCTCGTCTCTACTAAAAGTAGAAAAATTAGCCAGATGTTGTGGTGGGTACCTATAGTCCCTGATACTGGGGAGGCTGAAGCAAGAGGATCACTTGAGCCCAAGGGTTTTAGGTTGCTGTGAGCTACGATGTCACAGCACTCTACCCAGGGTGACAGAGTGAGATTCTTTCTCAAAAAAAAAAAAAAAAATGAGGATACAATTAGGTTATAATGTTTGTGTTTGTTAGGAAAGGTTCCTGTTCTAGCTGTGCTGTCACCCAGGAGGCGTGCCATATACCCTTACCTGTGCCCTCTTAGGAGAGAGCACAGCAAGGCTCCTCCCTCCTCCAGCTCCCACCAACTTGAATGAAACTGAGTTTTTCTCTTGTGTGGGTGTGTATCATCTACTGGCTTCATACTAGTATTGAACATATTGGATACTTGCTTTTCCATTCTTGTGGTACTTTACTACACTTGGCTAATACTGACCCTCTTTACCTAACCCACATGGACATATGAAGTCAGACAATTAAGTTTGTGAATTGGCTATGTCAAGTTTTCATTGCAGCACTGTACAAACAGCTTGGTGAGGTTTCACAACCTTGGTATATCAGTGTCCCATAGCTGTGTTCCTGCCAATGTGTGGCAGTGTCTTGCTGAGTGGCATTCATTAGAGTTGTGCGTTTTTTGTGTGTTACTGTGAGAAAGTCAGAGCTTGAATTAGAGCAACAGACATTAAATTTCTTATGAAACTTGGTAAGATTGGAACTGACATCGGGGACATGTTGGTCCAAGTTTATGGAGATAATGCCATGAAGAAAATGTCAGTGTACAAATGGAATAAAAGTTTTTCTGAGGGGAGAGAAAGCATCACTGATGGAGAGGTCACGGTGTCCAGTTACAAGCAGAACTGAGGAAAACATTGCGAAAATTCATTAAATTGTGCGTCTAAATCATCATCTGACTGTAAGAAGCATATCAGACCAAGTAAACATTGACAGAGAAACAGGAAAATCTTAACTGAAAATCTTGGCTAACCACTCATGGCTCTTGCATCACAACAATGCACCAACTCACACAGCACTGTCTATAAAAGACTTGTTAGCCAGTAAATAAATAACTATTTTAGAATACTCTCCCTACTCACCTGATCTAACCTCCATTGACGTTTTTCTTTACCTGAAGATAAAGGAGATATTGAAAAGAAAACATTTTAATGACACTCAGAACATCAAAGGTATTATGATGACAACTTTGATGGCCAGTCCAGAAAAAGAGTTCTAAAATTGCTTTGTAGGTGTATGTAGCACTTTTTCTAGGGTGAGTTTCTGAAATTGTCAGACCTTGTATGTTTCTGGTTATGGCTTTGTCTACCAATGTTCCTTTGGGTGTGTGATACTCTGTAAACTGTGGTAATACAAATGATGTTCTGTACAACTTCACTCACTGGCAAGACTATCCAAACATCACATATACCATAGAAAGATATACAATAATTATACACATATACTTATAACAATATAAAATTAAAATAATTAAATAAAATAAAATGTGTAGCCATGTCCCCCTTCCCACAAAATAGAATAAATACAATGTTGGACCTTTCAACTATTAGAACAAACATTTTTAAAATTGACAGTAGCAGGCCAGGCGCGGTGGCTCACACCTGTAATCCTAGCACTCTGGAAAGCTGAGGCAGGAGGATCACTTGAGCTCAGGAGATTCAGCCTAAGCAAGAGCAAGACATCTCTAAAAATATCCAGGTGGTGTGGTGGGTGCCTATAGTCTCAGCCTCTCAGGACGCTGAGGTAAGAGGATCCCTCGAGTCCAGGAGTTTGAGGTTGCTGTGAGTTATAATGACCACAGCATTCTACCCAGGGCATAGAATTAGACTGTCTCAAAAAAAAAAAAAAAAAAAGAAAGAAGGAAAAGAAAAGAAATTGATGGTTGCAGAATTGTGGAGTACTTTTACATTTATCTTTTGCTAATGCAATTAGTGATATGCTTTGTAATAACTCCTTGAATCATTAAAAATAAAAAAACCCCAAGAAACACATTCTGTATTGTACATTTACACTGCGTAGGAGACTAGATGATTCAAGGGAAGAAGCGACAGTTAAGCTTTGAACACTCTATAAGAAACACCTGTGATAGGACAGCTTGGTAACACCTTGGTGATAAGGGCATGGGGAAGGGATTCGGCTCTCCTTAACCCGAGAGCAGGAGGGTCAGTGCTTGGCAGTCTCCACCTGGGGTGCAAATAGCCTCGGATCACCTCTATAAATAGCTGCAGGAGCTGTTAGTCCGAATTCTCATTCTCTCATGGACCCGCTCACTCTAACTCTTTTGTTCCTCCTGCTCGGAGGGCGCTTGCTTGGCACCCTTTTACGAAGACGGCTAAGATTTGCTCTCCTACTAAGACTGTTTCTCTCTCTCTCTCTCTCTCTCTTCCACTAAGGTGAATTGCCTGAGCAAGGTAGCACAGTGGTCTGTGACCGGACAATGAGTTCGGCCCCGGGCCGGAGACTTGGCCAGTCCCAGGCCCCGACAACACTGTTTGATTCCAAGCAAATAAGGAATTAAGGATAATTTCCCACTCACCTTCCAGGACATCCTGGAGTATCACAGAAAGTTGGAATACTGATCCCTGAGGTCGAATGAGTGAGAATGAAGAATGAGGGTAAATGGTTTCAGGAAAAGGAAAGAGAAGTTTATTAATTTGCTGGCAAATGAGGAGAAGTCAGCAGACTGATGTCCCAAAGGACTGCCACCCTGCCCTTCAGCAGAAATACAGGGTTTTGAAAAGGGGGCATTTTCGGTGGTCAGGCTCAGGTCTGTGTGACCAGTTCTCGTGTCTTGGCTTTGGGCTATTCAACTATAGTTTGTGGTGTCTGTCTCATGATCTTTGTCCAGACAGTTCTGTTGAGCCATCTCCTGTGGTTTAAGATCTAGGAAACAAACACCAAAGAACATTTTCCTACCGCTTTGATTATTGGCCCGAGGCAGGAATGCAGGTTTTAATTCCCCTAAAGCATGGGAATTTTAAAAGAAACAACTGGTAAAACCTTTTGCCCCCTTTCAGACCTCTGTCTGTGTTCCAGGACTTCAGCAGGGATAACCTTTCATGTACTTAATTCTGGGCCGAGGCAGGGCTGTCATCCTCTTGCCACCACTTCTTAAGTGTCTTAAACTTGCACATGGTAACCTCCTCTGTCTTTTTTTTTCTTTGCCATTTTATTTTTGTATGTGTACACATTTGCTTAAACTTAGTGAATTTCTAGGCCAGGTTCAGGTAATTGAAGGGACTTTATAAGTAGTTTATATTGTCTAGATCCAAGGTATGCTGTAAACAGAGTCTGGAGCAAAATGGGAAATAACATCTTTTTAAAGATAGGCTTAAAAATTCTAATCCAGTATGTTAAGATGTTTCCTTTTTCTGGTAGCACAGCTGACTGATACCTGGCTACAAGTCCAGCATTCACTGGTATAGCCAAAAAAATAGGATACAGACCACCAAAAACAAGATGAGTCAGTCCACTCCGGGTTACGGTACAGGTTTCACAGTTTAGTTCACCTGTCGTCAAAGGTAAAGTTACAAACTTCTGTAAGCTATATCTGTTGTCAGAAACGGAAGCACTGCCATGGGTAAGCCAGCGGCAATACGAGCTTTTGTCACATTCAACATGCGTCGAAAAAGACTGTTTGATATTAGGCCACAAAGAGCAGCATTAAGTCCAATATATACTGATCCATGTTCAAGTAAATTCCTTTCTGTTTCTGGAAGCTGGTTAATTTTTCCCATTATGGTAATGAAATGTGTTTCGTTTTCCTTAGTATCATCTGTTTTATGATTTTCTATCTTGAGCTTTATGGTCTCCTCTCAGGAGCCACGGCCACCTCCGATTTTCCTCAGCTACGCCCGGGGTTCACTGCAATCTTTGTCCAACTCTCCTGGGCGCAGCCATCTTTGGTTGACAGCCTCCTCTGTCTTCTCCTAGCCGTCATCGGTATCTCTGCTTCCCAACTCCAAGTTGGCAACAGCGATTTTGGTCCATGCTTTCTTCCGCTTCCCAGCCGGAGGAGTCAACTGAGTATCTAAAAGGGGATTGTAGTCTTCGCTCCATCTAAACGCAGGTGAGGAATTCAGTTGCTCCCTGAGGACTTCAATTACTCACAGCCATTTACAATGAAAATATATTCTCCTTAGTTAAAAAAGTGCACCGTGAGTTATTTTAACCACTGTTAAAACATGTTTAAGTGCCCCTCCAAATCACTGCTTTCCAAACAATGTTGAACTGAAGGATACTTTTTTGTATAAGGAACAACTGTTAGCGTATAATGTTCACAGTGATAATTCAAGTGATGAGAGTCTTTACAAGACAGTACAAATTAGTTTGCAATAAAATCAGAACAAAAATAATTCAGGTGGCTCAAACAGAAAAATACATAGCTTTGCCTTTGCCCACCTGTATATCAAGTGTTAGTGCCACGCAGACACCATCTCGGTGGTCACTGAAGAGAAGGGAGAGAAGTCCCAAGTCTTGTCTTTATCATGATGTTCCCTTGCATTTGGGGGAAAAGCCATATCCACAGAAAGTCATGGATTGGTGATATCTGTTGATCTCCTAGCAAGTGTCCTACACAGGGAAGATGTGATATTGTGAAATATATGCAGTAAACTCTCCTGCACCCAGCACTCAAGTGACCAGCATGCACCTGGCAGAAAAAAAAAAAAATCAGAGTTTAAAATTAGTGCACTGGTGGGGCGTGGTCATTCACGCCTATAATCCTAACACCCTGGGAGGCCGAGGCAGGAGGAACACGAGAGCTCAGGGGTTTGAGACCAGTCTGAGCAAGAGTGAAACCCTGTCTCTACTAAAAATAGAAAAACCAGCTGGGCATTGTGGCAGGTGTCAATGTGCCAGCTGCTCAGGAGGCTGAGGTAGGAGGAGCAGCTCCTGAGCCCACAAGTTTGAGGTTCCTGTGAGCTGTGATGAGCCAGAGGACCCTGCCCAAGCCCAAAGAGTGAGACTCTGTCTCCGAAAAAATAAAAATAAATAAAAAACTTGGTGTCCTGAGCCATTTGTGAGCCCAGGCGTCATGCCTCAATTCTGCCACTCCCTCAGGGTTTCTGTACCAGTTTTACATGTTGGTGTGTTACCTGAAGTTAAAAAATTATGGTAGTGAAGTTGAAAAGTGTATCCACTACCATTTAACTAAAATTGTACACTGCATTTACAAAGCTGTTTTATAATACAGTAAAACTGTGTTACAGTAAGTGAAGTTTGTCTTAATTTTCTTTTAATTAATGTATCTCAATATCCAGTCAAGACAGAGTTTGTGGTATGGCGTGGTGCTCTATGAAGCATGGAAGCAGTTAAGCCTGTTTTTAATAGTAACTCTCAAGCAGCCAGAAACTACATTTTTCTGGACTCTACCAATCCCTATGGGTGCCAGTAACTGGGAGACTAGTATATTTGGATTTCATCATCTTTTGCTGCCATGCAGCTTCTAAAGTCCCTGGGATCTCGGAGTAATAACAGGATTCTACATACTAAGGAGATGAGTGAGGATGGGGCGGAGTGAGGGCATGGGAGGGCTTTGATAGTTTAAGAATGGGAGCTGGTTACAGGAAAAATCAAAGTCAGATTAGAGGGTTAGGGTTTATAGCCTCAGTCTGAACCTCCAGGGAAGGCAGAGGGGTTGAAAATTGAGTTGATCACCAATGGCTGATGATATAATCAGTCATCCCTACAAATTGAAGCTGCCATAAAAATTCTGAGCAGTGGCTCACGCCTGTAATCCCAGCACTCTGGGAGACCAAAGCAGGTGGATTGCTTGAGCTTGGGAGTTCAAGACCAGCCTCAGCAAGAGCAAGACCCCATCTCTAATAAATAGCTGGGTGTTGCTCTTTCTAGCCAGCGCCGAGCGATGGGCATCTCTCCGGACAACTGGCACAAGCGCCGCAAGCCCGGGGGCAAGAGAAAGCCCTGCCACGAGAAGCAGAAGTGTGAGTTGGGATGCCCGCAGCTAACACTAAGATTGGCCCCCGCCAAATACATACAGTCCGTGTTCAGGGAGGTAATAAGAAATACTGTGCCCTGAGGCTGGACGTGGGGAACTTCTCTTGGGGCTCAGAGTGTTGTACTAGGAAAACAAGGATCATTGATGTTGCCTACAATGCATCCAATAATGAGCTGGTTCCTACCAAGCCCTTGGTGAAGAACTGCATCGTGCTTACTGACAGCACACCACACTGACAGTGGTATGAGGCCCACTATGCACTGCCCCTGGAACGCAAGGAAGGAGCCAACCTGACTCCAGAAGAAGAGATTTTAAACAAAAAAAGTTCAAAAAAAATCAGAAGAAATATGGTGAAAGGAAAAAAAACGCCAAAATAAGCAGTCTTCTGCAGGAGCAGTTCCATGCAAGCTTCTTGTGTGCCTTGCATCAGGACCAGGCCAGTGTGGCCGAGCAGATGGCTATGTGCTAGAAGGCAAAGAGCTGGAGTTCTATCTGAGGAAAATCAAGGCCCGGAAGGCAAATAATTCTTCCTCTCTCCTATCTATTTTATTTTATTTTTTTGGTTGCCGTTGTCATTTTTTTAGCTGGCCCTGGGTTTGAACCCACCAGCCTTCATGCACATGGCTGGCACCATACCGACTGCTACAGGCCAGAAGCCTCCCTCTTTCCTGTCTTAGTTCATGTAATAAACGTTCATTATTCCAAAAAAAAAAAAAAAAAAGCTGGTATCGTGGCAGGCACCTGTAGTCCCAGTTACTTGGGAGGCCGAGGCAAGAGAGTCGCTTGAGCTCAAGAGTTGGAGGTTGCTGTGAACTATGACGCCAGGACACTCTACCGAGAGCAACAAAATGAGACTCTCTTACAAAACTCCAAAGGACTGGATTCCCAGAGGTTCTAGCTGGTGAACATAAAAACAGGCCCCAAAGGGATGGTGCACCCCAACTCCATCAGGACAGAAGCTCCTGTGTCTGGGACCCTTGCAGACTAAGCCTTATATAATGCCACATCTTCATATTCTTTAATAGTGAATGGTATATGTATTTGAGTTCTGTGAGCTGCTCTAGCAAATTAATGGAACCCAGAGAGAGGTTATGGGAACCCTGGTATATAGCCAATAGGTCAAAAGTTCTAGAGGCTCGAATTTGCAATTGGCATAGAAGTGAGAGACAGTCTTGTGGGATCTCCATGTAGACAGTGTCAAAATGATTGAATTAGAGAACATACAATTGGAATCCGCTAGGAAATTGCTTGCTTGCTTGGTGTGTGGGGAAAACCAACCCCTACATTTAGTCAATGAAGTATTGTGTTGAGTGTGGGAAATGGAATGGCACATAGCAACTGAGAGCAGGGAGAATTGCTTTGATTTGGTTTTTCCTACCTCCTGTATCACACAGAAAGGCACATGCCTGTCAGTGCAAAACATTGACCCCATCATCCAGCTAGTTTCCTACTTTCCTTTAAAAAAAAAATTTATTTTAGGAGCCAGGTGTAGTGGCTCACGCCTATAATGCTAGCACTCTGGGAGGTCAAAGTGAGTGGATTGCTTGAGCTCAGGAGTTCAAGACCAGCCTGAGCAAGAGTGAGGCCCTGTGTCTACTAAAAAGAGTGAAAGAAAGAGAGAGAGAAGAAAGAAAAAGAAAAATCATCCAGACTTTATTGTGGATGCCTGCAGTCCTAGCTAATTGGGAGGCTGAGGCAAGAGGATCACTTGAGCCCAAGAGTCTGAGGTTGCTGTGAGCTATGACACCACAGTACTATAGCCTGGGCAACATGGGAGACTCGGTCTCAAACAGCAAATTTCATTTTAGAGATGGGAGCCTTACTATGCTGCCCAAATTGGCCTGAAACTACTGGGCTTAAGTGCTACTTTCACAATTGGGGTAGCAATGCTCACTGCTTACTGTTTCAGTTAAGGATCCTCCAGGCGTTGCAAATACTAAAGGTGACACTAGACGGGGAAGAGAAGTTATAGGAGTAATTCTCACCTTTCCCCTAAGACCCCAACACTTGAGCTCATCTGCAGTCAGTAATTTATTAATGTGCATCTAACGGGTACTTGAACCCTTTCCCATTTCACAGGTTCCCTCTGACAACTTTCTGGATTGAAGAATGGGCTTCAAGGGATGGCTTGCGCCATCTAGTGGTGTCCTGGTGCATGGCAGCGTGCTCCCTGCTCTGAAAACTTCTGTCCCAATGAAAGTTGCACAGGGAGAAACTCAAGTTCTCAGGGCCATCTCAAAATTTCTGTCTTGGATTGTGAATTAACTTTTAAAGAATATCTTCAAGCGACTGTTAAGGGTGAGTCCTGGCCATTTTTTAAAAAGCACCACAGTGAAATACTGAAGGAGTGTGACTTGGTATCTCAATGAACTTTATAAAAATACTCAGGCAAAAGTAAATCTTGATTTAGATACCACATTGTCATTTAACCCATAAATCTTGGAAATCCTTAATCTTTCTGAGTTGGGTGTGTCCCCAGGAAAATCGAGCTAGCTGTGTGGATATGGGATGGACATCGGTGGGGGCGACCAGGGGAAGTCAGTATCCCAGCAGATGGAAAGAAGGAAACATGCGCTCAGACTCCTTCAGGTTTTGCTGCTGACAGTAACCACTACTGCTGATTGTTGAAAGGGATCAAATCCAGTCATCTTGCGCCCAGATACCTGTCAAAGTGCAAGATGGATCAATTAGAAAGAGTGGCATGAAATTTGAATTAAAGAAATCAATTTGTGGGAACATGCAAGGGTCTAGGCCAGTGTTTTTCAACCATTTTTATCTCATGGCAGACCTGAACCTATAGTTAAGCTTCTGTTACACATTTAAATTATGTGTCACATAATTAAATTAAATTTGATCAATAAAACCTTAAAAGAAAGAATATACTTACTGTTTTGAACTTCCGAAAATAATTAACGATCTTTAAACATTTTTGTGGCACACCTAAGATCCTCTTAAGGCATACTGGTTGAAAATTACTTCTCTAGGGTCTTGGCAATCTCTCTAAAGTTCAAATAGGGCAGAGTGCAGTGGTTCATACCTGTAATCTTAGCACTCTAGGAGATCAAGGGGGGTAGATTATTTGAGCTCAGGTGTTTGAGACCAGCCTGAGCAAGATCAAGACCCCGGTCTCTACTAAAAATAGAAAAATTAGTTGGTCATCCTGGTAGGTAGGTGCCTAGCTAGTAGTCCCAGCTATTTGGGAGGCTGAGGCAGGAGGATAGCTTGAGCCCAAGAATTTGAGATTGCTGTGAGCAGTGATGATGTCTCAGCGCTCTGCCCAGGGCGAAAGAGTGAGACTATCTCAAAATAAATAAATAAATAAAAGTTCAAATAGGAGTTTGAGGTTTTAGCTTGCATTTCAACGTGTCTTCTGAGCCAAGTAATTCTCAAACTTAAATTATTTGCCTACCACTGTCAAAATTTTGCCACACCCATATGCCAGCTAAAATGCAATTTCCTTGATTTTTTTTTTTTTCCTTTGAGACAGAGTCTCATTCTAGGCTGGAGAGCAGTGGTGTGATCATAGCTCCCTGTACCTCCAGCTCCTAGGCTCACAGGGAATGCTGTATTAGGTTATGGGATTAGTCTAAAAAATGGCCTAATCACCAACCCAGATACATCCTCAGTTTCATAAAGTACAGTTTTATTACCAAACTTTAAAGTCACTGACTTTGCTAGGTAATTGTAAAACTTCAGAATTGAATCGTCTTTCAAGTTGAAAGATGAATGTCCTTCCCTTTCATTCATTTGCTGAAATACAATAGGAAAATGACTATAATTGATCTTGCTATTAATTGGTTATTTTCTAAAATTGTATTTGGTCATTTTTCAATATGAATTAAACCCTTATCTGAGCGAGAGTTCTTTGAAGTCCCCACGTTGGGGCTAGGGCAATCCAAACTTGGAAAAAGAAATACATTTTATAAGTTTTAATACAAAATAAAATATTATGTTTCATTCTTTAAAAGCCACTAACCAGGTAATAACAGAGGCACCACCTGTTGGAAATAGAATCACCTCTCTAGAAGGTAAAGCAGCCTTCTACCAGCCTCCAAAGGCAAACAACAACATATTTTCAGGGGAAAAGATTTATAGACAAGAAAACTTAAGCTTTCCCACCAGAAGGAGAATGGAAAGCCAACAAACTTTGCAATGACATTTGGTTTGGTTCCCTGGTAATCCCTTCATTTTGTGGCAGGGGAGCTATATGGGTTCTTAGCTGCATCAGCTCGGCAGCACCCTGAAAACTTCATGGCATTTAAGTAACTTGACACTAGAAAGAAAGAGAGCACCTGGTTTTAGGTTCATTTTGTAACCAAAGGTCAGACAGTGGTGCTCCTGTGCCAGGAGATCTGAAGTTGGCCAGAAAAAGTGGGGCCCAAGCAAGAAGGCCTTGCATTCAACCAGGAAGGACAGGCATCAGGCAGGGACTCTCCTAAGGGAGGAAGGCAAGTTGCAAAATTACAGGAGAGCTTCAAACTGGAAGCTCCCCAATGTTGGCACACCTGGAGAGCACTGGTGTTCGGGATGGATCAGACTTACTCTAAGAGGCTACTGCAGAGGTCCAGACACGAAGTGGTGAGATTGGAAGCCAGGGTGGGTTGCAAAATAGGAGGCAGGCTCAGAAAAAGACTGGACATTTGGATCTTATAAATAAAGGAGAAGAAAGGGGCTTGCAGAAGTTACCGATAATGATTAGTCAAACAAAAGCATTTCCGTCTAGGGAAGTACTGTTCCTTGTTTTGTCATCTCGCTCTGTGTGTACGCCACCTCAACGAGACTGGCCCAGAGCACAGGACCTAGGACTGTTCCATTCGACTTGTGCCTAAAACATCTACCTACACAGGACTGCTGAAAACAGGAGCTGCATTACTAGCTACGTCCCCTGTGCTTGGGAAGAGGCTACTGTCCCTGTGATTGCATCACACTGACGGAGCGTCCACGGCGTGGTAGGTTCTCTGAAGAGGCAGGAGATCCATGCCGCCGGGAGCAGCTGATGGGTGACTGCACATGTGAGGGCAGGGAGTTGCTGTGCTTTAGGCAAACGAGAAGCCACAACAGCGCGAGACAGACTGAGGCCAGAGAGACCCAAGAGAGAAACCGAGACCCTGAAAGTGAGGGACTCAGCACGAGTTTATGAATTTCTCAAGTCGAAACAAGTCCTAGACATTAAAAGTGGGTGTGGGGATAGGCGTCTCGGGAAGACAAAAATAGGCAACGGCAAATGGAAGAGCCATATTTACTGCAGCCAAAAGGTTCCTGTCAGCACTGGGAAGTAGAAAAGCCATCAGCATCATCGTCGTCACCACCATCATTTTATGTCTCACTCCGTCGCCCTGGGTAGAGTGCCCCGGCATCACAGCTCACAGTAACCTCAGACTCTGGGCTCAAGTGATCTTGCCTCAGCTTCTCCAGTAGCTGGGACCACAGATGCCCCCCCCCCCGCCCCCACAAGGCTCTGCTAGTTTTTCTGTTTTTAGTAGAGATAGGGGTCTCCCTCTTGCTCAGTCTGGTCTCCAACTCCTGAGCTCAGGTGATCCTCCCTTCCTCCCTCCTTGGCCTCCCAGAGTGCTGTGATTATAGGCATAAGCCATTGTGCCCAGCCTATCATCATTTTTTCCCTTTCTTTCTTTTCTTTTTTTAAGACAGTCTCACTTTGTTGCCCTCAGTAGAGTGCTGTGGCATCACAGCTCACAGCAACCTTCAGCTCTTGGGCTTAGCCAATTCTCTTGCCTCAGCCTCCCGAGTAGCCGGGACTATAGGTGTCTGCCACAACGCCCGGCTATTTCTTTTTGTTGTTGCAGTTTGGCCAGGGGCCGGGTTCGAACCTGCCACTTTCCGTATATGGGGCCAACGCCCTACTCGCTGAGCCACAGGCACCGCCCATATCATCATTAAAGACAGACAATAGCTCACTGTAACTTGGAAGCCCTGGCCTTAAGTGATTTCCTTAGCATCAGCCTCCTAAGGAGCCGGGATCACAGGACCCACATGGCCACATTTCCTAACTGGTCACCTATATCCCCACACACTACCCCTCCCAGAGAAACGCTACAGGACCTTTATTAGATTTTAATTGTGACACTTTTGTTTAGCATGCTACCATCATTGTAATTATTTTTTCCTGAGGAATAAGCCACCGAGAGCTAACGGTCTTCTAAGCCACTTTGCAGCCATGACACAGGTTAACCATGAACCGTGGCCTAAGAGCCATTCTCCAGAAGAATAGGGGAGGAGGAAGGATGGGGGGGGAGGCGGCAGCAGGGAGACTAGGGGAGGAGGAAGGATGGGGGGGAGGCGGCAGCAGGGAGACCCCGGCCCACCCTGGGTGAGCGCAAGAGCAGAGCCCGGGGTGGAAGGTAGCCAAGGGGCACAGCTTGCCTGTCCATGGGGACATTAGGTCCAGCCGCTTGGTCCTGCCTCACCCTGTGTCTCCCAGGGATGTGCTCACCTGCTCTCTGAGACCCACAGGCTGGCAGGGCTGCTCTTCCAGCTCTGCCGCTATGCGGAGGGCTAGGGAACCAGGCTTGGGATCCCCCTCGCTCAGCAAGAGGGTACTGACCATCCTAGACAGGACTGGAGCCAGAGGGGGCCCCAGGGCACTTTTGTAGCAATTGGCATGGGCAGAGAGCTCGGGACAGAAACTCCCGGGAAGCCTGCACACCAGCAAGCACACAGGAGCCCGCCTGCAAGCCCAGCTTCCACCGCACCTTCACCTTCGTTTAAGCCCCGATCAGTCAGGTTTGTTAGGGCGACCCGTACTAACGCTAGACTCTAGACTTCTAATGGTCCATCTGGCTCACGCCTGTAATCCTAGCACTCTGGGAGGCCCGGGGATGGGTAGGGGACTGCTTGAGCTCAGGAAAAAAGAAAGACATTAGACTTCAGACTTCTACTGGTGACAAATGTTGCCAAATTGTAGGGGGAGGATGGCTCATCTCCTGCCTTCCTTCCAGCTGGACTTTATCTCCCTGCCTCAGGTCCTTGGGGGGGTGAGGGGTGTGTGAAGAAGATATTCCGGGAAAGTCAATTTAGCTATAGAGTCCCAGTTCCTCCGCCTGCACCAGACCCCCCAGGGAATCACGCACCTGCGCAGGAAACCACCTCAGACAGCCACTGCAGGGCTTCTGTGATGTATCCCTGCCGCTCCAGTCAGCTCTAGGGCCCTACCGTGACGGTAAGATACCCCTCCCCTCAGCACTATTTTAACTCGTTTTGATTTTAAAAATTAAATATTGCCTGTTTTTTTGCCCCAGAAGACAAAAGGATATTGTAATTCCAGAAAAATGGACAAGTTCCTTAGGGGTATTTTGGTGATGTTTTATGGGTAAGTGCTGCCTCCTGTATGTTGTGGTTTTTAGAAGACGGAAGCTATTTTTTATTTTTTGAAATAGAGTCTCACTCTGTCACTCTGGGGAGAGTGCCGTGGTGTCACAGCTCACAGCAACCTCAAACTCTTGGACTCAAGTGATCCTCTTGTCTTAGCGTCCATAGTAGCTGGGACTACAGGCGCCTGCCACAGTGCTGGGATAGTTTTTCTATTTTTAATAGCGACAGGGATCTCATTCACGCTCAAGCTTATCAGGAACTCCTGAGCTCAGGGGTCCTGAAACTGATGCCCGCGGGCCACATGAGATGGTGTGATTGTATTTGTTCCTGTTTTGTTTTTTTACTTCAAAATATGTGCAGTGTGCATAGGAATTTGTTTATAGTTTTTTTTTTAAACTATAGTCCGGCCCTCCAATGGTCTGAGGGACAGTGAACTGGCCCCCTGTTTAAAAAGTTTGAGGACCCCCGAAGTAATCCACCTAGCCCAGCCTCTCAGAGTGTTAGGCTCACAGGTGTGGGCTACCACCCCAGCCTTGAGTCTGCATTTCAACACAACCCCAGTGGCTCCTTTGATTATTATTAGAGAAGCACTAATTTAATAGCTACTGTGCAGTTCACAGACTCTCCAGGAGGACCACAGAGGAAGCTGTGGGGATGCTGCCCTCAGGTACAACACTCAATGACCCCACAGAGATGAAGAGCCCAGGTCACCAGGCACCAGGCGAGGACAGCACCTGGCCCCGCTGGCCGTGGGCAGGGCTTCCTCACAGCCCCCCACTCCTCCTGTGTACCACACCTGGCCCCGCTGGCCGTGGGCAAGCTTCCTCACAGCCTCCCATTCTTCTTCCAGCATCCCACACCTGGCCCCACTGGCCATGGGCAGGGCTTCCTCACAGCCCCCCATTCCTCCAGCATCCCACACTTGGCCCTGCTAGCCGTGGGCAGGGCTTCATCACATTCCCCCATTCCTCCAGTGTCCCACACCTGGTCCTGCTGTCTATGGGCAGGGCTTCCTCACAGCTCCCCATTCCTGTAGTGTCCCACCTGAGCTGGTGTGGCAGGTTGCTGGGCCAAGGCCCCAGTCTGTCTTTCAGATTACGGGAGACCAGAAGAGGGATCAGCTCTTCTAATTAAAGAGGTGAGGATTCGGGGCGGTGCCATCATCAGCCGGCCCCATATACCGAGGGTGACGGGTTGAAACCCGACCCCGGCTGAACTGCAACCAAAAAATAGCCGGGCGTTGTGGCGGGCGCCTGTAGTCCCAGCTACTCGGGAGGCTGAGGCAGGAGAATCGCTTAAGCCCAGGAGTTGGAGGTTGCTGTGAGCTGTGTGATGCCATTGCACTCTACCAAGGGCCATAAAGTGAGACTCTGTCTCTACAAAAAAAAAAAAAAAAAAAAGAGGTGAGGATTCGGGCAGTGAGAGGAGGGGGTGCTCTGCTCGAAGGGCAGGGAGTCTTCAAAACCCAGCAAAGGGGGTTCAGCTGCTGTGTGCCCGTAATGACAGACACCCACTCTTCACATGGCTTTTTGGGGGGAATGTTGGAGCCCAGCTCTGCCCCTACCTGTCCAGCCCCCTTTACCAAGGGCAGGAACATCTTTCAGTCTATTTGCTCGTCTTTAGTAGTGCTGTGCTTTGACATGAGGCCCTCTATGAATTTACAGTTTGCAGAGCATCCCCCGCCTGCACTTTGACTGGAGCCACAGGAGAGCTGTGTGTGGTAGATGAAGTAGAAGGTAGTGTGATCTCCATCTCACAGATGGGCACAGAGAAGTGGAGAGTGAGCAGCCTGAGAGTGCTGCGATTCCAAGTCTCCGGGCTGCTCTTAGTAAACCCTGACACCACAGTCAAGTGCTTCATGTGTGTGGAAGGTACTGGAAAAGTGTCACGTGTTATTCCCAAAGAAGCATTGCTTATAACCCTCATGATGCTTCACAAATGCCCCTCCAACTGAGTTAAATCCCTCGCCAAGATGTTGAAGCCAGAATCAACAACCTCCTGAATGACTCCTGTAGCTTAGTGGGTAGGGTGCCGGCTCCATATGTCGAGGGTGGCGGGTTCAAACCCGGCACCGGCCAAATTGCAACAAAAAAATAGCCGGGCGTTGTGGCGGGCACCTGTAGTCCCAGCTGCTCGGGAAGCTGAGGCAAGAGAATCACCTCAGCCCAAGAGTTGGAGGTTGCTGTGAGTTGTAACGCCATGGCACTCTACCGAGGGTGACAAAGTAAGACTCTGTTTCTTAAAAAAACAAACAACAACAAAAAAACCCCTCCTTTCCTCCCTTGTCATATCAAAACTATTACGAGAAAAAGTTAACAACTCATGTCAGGGCTGAGTTGCATATTAATGAGCAAAACAGGGATGCTCCAGATTCCCAGGTGGGAGGAATTGATCAGTATGGTTTCCTTGCTTAGGTACAGTCTTCTTCAGGAAGTAACTGTGAAAACCTTAGAATCACCTGGGGAGCTTAAAAGTGTATAGATGCCCAGGACACACCCCAACTGCCTTAGCTTCCTATGGCTGCCACAACAAATGACAAAATTACCATAAAATTTGTTGGCGTGAAACCACAGAAATATCGTGTCTCACAACTCTGGAGCCTGGAGACTAAAATCAGGGTATTGGCAGGGTGAGTTTTCTCCCGAGGCTCTGGGGAGAATCCTGCCTGTTCACTTCCAGCTTCTGGTGGCTGCAAAGACGCAATCTCCGTCCCATGTTTTCCCTGTGTTTCTCCCCATGGAGTTTCCTCTCGTCCTTGGATTCAGCGTCCGCTGGGATAATTCAGGATGATCTCATCTGAGACCCTTCGCTTAATTTCATCCTCAGTGAACAAAGTGGCATTCACAGCTTTTGGGATGTGAACTTACTGTTCAGTGGCAACCATTCAACCTGCTACAGCTACCAGTTAGGACAGACTCCTAGCCAGGCATGGTGGCAAATGCCTGCAGTCCCAGCTGCTCAGGAGGCTGAGGCAGGAGAATCACTAGAGTCCAAGAGTGGCTAGGCAACACAATGAGACTTCACCTCTAAAATGAAAAATCAGATTCTCTAGAGTGGAACTTCGGCATTCATGTTTGTGATAGGTGCCTGGGAGATTCCCACTTGCAGCAGTGTTGCGCATCGCTGATCAGCCTCAACTGCCATCTCCTGCAGACAGGAAGCACAGAGACCAGAGGATGTCTTTGGCCCCCATATCACATCTGAAGCTGCACAAGATCAAGGGAACTCTCCAAACCCAGTGGGAGAAAAGTGCTATGATTGGAAAGTAGGATTACTGAAGAAGCTCAGGAAACTTCACCCCAAAATATGACCCTTGGTATAAAGAATAATTTGAATCAAATGCAATTCAAAATAAAAAAACACTGGAGGTATTTTCCCCTCTGTTTACATAAACTGGAGTGATCAGTCAAAACATCAAAGGTGGGGGGGCATTGCTGTGGCTCAAGGCTGTAATCCCAGCACTCTGGGAGGCCCAGGCAGGTAGATTGCTTAAGCTCGGAAGTTCCAAATAAGCCCGAGCAAGAGCCAGACCCCTGTTTCTACCACAAATAGAAAAATTAGCAGGGCATTGTGGCAGGTGCCTGTAGTACCAGCTACTCAGGAGGCTGAGGCGATAGGATCTCCCTAAAGATTGAGGTTGCCTTAAGCTAAGATGAAGCCAGGGCACTCTAACCTGGGGCCACACATTAAGACTCAGTCTCACCAAAAAAAAAAAAATTAAAGGAGGAACTAACTCCCCTTCCTCCCTCCCTATTATCTTTTTCAAGAAAAAAGACCAACTCAGCATGGAGACCTGGCCCAAATCTTTAGCATACCATATCTGTCTCTCAATTTAACTTGATTTGCTAGGAGAATCATTTACAAGTCAATCTTTTCCCCCCATCCCATCATCCTCACTACCAACCATTTACTGCCCCTAAACAGAATTCTCTATACTGCTCATCTCTCCCTCCCTTCTAAACAGCATATAGAAATGACCTGGATCCCACTAGGATATGGGGATCACTCTGCAATTCTCCCCCTGTGCACGGTAAATAAACCTCTTCCTCTGGTTAATCTGCCTTAATTGTCAGTTAATATTTCAGTGCAATTTTGAGGGAAATGGCATGTTTCTCCTCACCCCTACAATCCTCATAGTATAATGTAAGAAATATATTCTAGAAGCTTCTAGATTTCAAGGTTGTCTGTTCATAGGGAGTAGTTTTGCTAAAGGTTAAGGAACAGCCTTAAAATAGGACAGAACTAATTTGACCCTGGCTCTGTCATTTTCTTGCTGTGTGGCCTTGTGCGAGCTGCTGCCCTACTCTCTGTCCCTGGAGGTGAGGTTACCAATGAGATTTAGAAATGATGCTCCACACTCCTAAACAGAGGCTCATCAGATACACAAATAAATGTAAATAAATTGAAAACAATGAAAAAAAAAAACCCAGCGACTATTATTAAGGTAATAAGAACGTGAAGGAGAATTGGGGGGTCACACCCAGGGGCTGTGCCCTGCTTGGACTTCAGCTGGTCAGACCTGTGGTTGTCACTTTAGGGCCACCAGCTCACAATAAATTAAGATGGACAGCAGAGAACATAGCCAGGAACTCAAGTCCAGGTAAAGGGGCGGAGGTGGCGAGGGCACGTGACATGAAGAAACTGCTGTGACAAGGGGATAGAGTATGAAGGACCCCTCTCATACTATACAGCGATACCATCAGCTTCCTAAGAGGCTCCCCTGACAGCTTTACACTAGTAGATTGTGAGAGAGGTGGAGCTTGAAGCAGCCTTCTAGACTTGGAATGCTGTGGAACAGCAGATGATGTCCAGGCTGATGTGAGCCTACAGCTCACTGGGGACAATGCAGAGTGGCTGCACTGGGTCCTGACGGGACAGCTAGCCAGCTGGGATGCAGAAACCCACTGTGAAGTTTGTTTACCCTGAGAAGGTAAATGGCCATTTCTCTCCTTCAAATGCTAAGTGGAGGGGGGAGGGAGGGACAGTAAATTTTGTACCTTCTATTTGGAGAGGAGACTGGGAGATGGGAATATAGGTGCTTCTGTTTAGAGGCAATAAATGGTTACTAGGAGGATGAATAGATAAGTGGGAGCCTCAAAGGATGGGGGGGAAGCAGATTGACTTGTAAATGAATTTGAGAGACAGGTATTATATGTAAAAGGATTTGGGCCAGTTCTAGTTGCATTCTGGATTTTCCTTCCTATAATATAGTGAGATAACAAGAAAAAGAAAGGAAGGGAGTTGTTCTTTTTGAGGGGTCCCTCTAATTTATGCAGCTGGAAGAAAGATTGCTCCGAGGGTCTGTTAATCTCAAAGGGCCTTTCATTTAAAATGTTCTTTATTTGGGGGCAAAATTTTCAGAGTTTCTTCTGAAGCCAGGGGAGGGTTCCCTCTGGGTAGATTTCTCTGCTTTTCTGGGGGATTTGGGAGAGAGGGGATGGGGAAGGTACCGGTATGACTGTGCACTCACACATCTCAACTTTCTCCTCTGCTAGGTGATGTTCTTGGCACCCGGGCTGTAACTCTGGGTTGCAGAAACGGATACTGGAGGGATGATCCCTGACCAAGAAGCAGTTACAACAACTTTCGATTTTTATGCCAGTTTCCGAAGCCCCCGTGTGATAGATGCTGCCTTCCTCCCATGTGGCAAATCGGGACTGACAGCACAGCAGTGTTGACCACTGCCCTGAGCCCCTTGATCTGTGCCTGGTGACCCTACAGGATGTGAACAGGAGGGGACTGGAGGGGGGAGTGGTGCTTGTCTGCAGTCCCAACCAGCGCAGTGGGTAAACCTAATAGCTTTTCCACGAGTGGATAAGTCTGGGTAAAATCAAGATAAAGAGAAGGAGAAAAAGCTAAGCGTAAAAGAATGCCAAAATGGAAATCCAATATTACATTGGTGCCTTGGGACACTTAAGGAATCTCTGTGCCTTTATGGACAGACATGAGCTTCTCTTTAGGATCTGTACCAAAGGGAGTGTAACACAGAGAATGACCTTGAAAAAATAGGCAAAAATGTTTTGTCTCTTTAAAACAAGTCCCATTCTTTCTGGAAACTGAGACATGAATCCCTGCCTGGGAGAGGGAAAGAGACTATCTTCTGTTCTTTGTCCTAGAGGAAATGGTTCCGCGGGACTGTCCAGGTGGAGATGGAGGCTCAGAGCCCAGTGGGCGCTCCCAGGGGGGCAGAGGTCCTGGCTTTGTCTTTGGCAGAGATGGAAGGTTAGAATCATTAACTATAGTTGAACAATAGGCCCTGCCTTTTAAGAACTTGGTGTTTTTGCTTAGGTTCAGGAAATTTGGTATTTTGAGGTGAATGATCTAAGGTTTTTCCTTATTTGCCAGCAAAGTAATAAATTTATTTTTCTTGTTCTCAACCATTTGTCCCTATTCTTGTTACAGCCTTGGGGACAAACTTCCATTACCTGAAGGACGGCTGGGTCCTTGGAGCGCATATACTTAATCTGATCATGATGTATTGTCACTGCTACAGTCCACCTGTACTGTGTGACAGACCCTGGAGTCCCAGGTCTCTCCCATAACTGTCAGTTCCTAATGTCGTCCCATCTAGTAAACGTAAAGAATATCTCCTTCTTCTTTTCACTCACATTTCCTAATTAGGATGAGTCTGTAGCTTGTATTATGCTCATTTGCCATTGGGGTTTCCTTTCTGTGAACTGCATGTTCATAAATGAACATTTCATTGGGGTTTCTGTCTTTTCCTTGATGAGTTGCAGGAGTTCCTAATCTTCCCTTATTGGTTTTAGACATTGAAAAGTATCTTCTCTCAATCTGTCAGCTGTCCCTTAACTTGGCCTGGGTAACGGGAATTCCTACAACAGAAATCCTCAAGTTTTATGTATTCCAATTGCTGAGTATTTTGTCTGATGCCCAAGGCCCTCCCTGTTTATAAGAAGTCCTTCCGCTCAGGAGTGACAATGGGAGTGACCAGAATAGTCTCTCATGGTCTCTGCAATCCACAGCCAGGGGGCATCACCTCTGCCTGCTGTATGTTGGAGTCATTTTATTTTCTGTCATTCTCTGAGCTTTTTTTGCTAAACATTTCATGCTTTTCTCATCCACTTGGGTGTGTCACTTGTATTTTCTATTAGATGTCCGTAAACATGATCCTGCCTCCAATTTCTCTATTTTAATGGTCTACATGTGTATTGTTTCCCCAACACCACTATTTTTATTTCTACTGTTTTGAACTGTGTTTTATGAACTTTATCTATATCTGGAAGGGCTAGTCCTGCTTTCTGTCATTGTGTATATTAAGTCCTTCCCTCAAGGGTTTAGAATGAATCTCCATTTTATGTAGCCAATTCTCTATTCTTAATTAGTTTTAAATCTTTTTCCGAAGATATTTCTATGCTAATTCATGGAATCATCGCAGCAATCCTATAGTGTGGGCACTTTTATTATCATCCTATTGAAGGAGCTCAGGAAATTTCATCCCAAAATATAACTCCTTAGTATAAAGAGTATTTTGAATTAAAGGCCCTTAGAGATCAGCAGAGCTGGAAGGAGCTTTCCCTGCTTCTTGGTAAGATTCCAGACACATCAAAAAGTACATCCACTTCCCTTCCCTATTACCTCAATGTATTATAGGAAAGAAGATCAAGGATGTAGCCAGAACTGGTCTAATCATTTTACTATAATAAATATTATACCTGTGTTTCAGGTTAATTTAGTTTGCAGAGAGAATCAAGTCCACTCATTCTTCCAGGCTCCTATTTGTCCTCCCTTGGGACCATTTATTGCCCTCAGCAGAGCCAGCTACCTGAACGTGTTCTCATCTCCCCTGTCCTCTAAAAGGAGAGTTTAGAAACTTTTGGATCCCATTGGGATATTGGGGAATCATCACTCTGTGATTCTTCTCATGCGTATGGTAAATGTTAATAAATATTTTTCTGGTATTTGCCTTATTGTGAGTTTATCTTTCAATAATCTGTGTGGGGTGAAGGGGAAGTTTCCCCTCATCCTGATGACATTGAGATGAGAAAACTATGCCCAGAGAGATAAGTAACTTGCTGAGAACCCACCGGCGCAGTAGCGTGGCCTGGGTGGAAACCATTCAGGGTCCGTCCTCTTAGGCACTGCGCTGTCTGTCCACAGACCAGCAGGTCCTACAGTCGCAGAGTGTGGCTGCTTCTGTGAGTCAGAGCTCCCTTTTACTGTTTACCTAATTAGTTGGTGTAGAAAAATTGGGTTTATATTTTAAAGTCTATGAGTGTGCCCAGGGAGGTTGTTGACTGCCCTGATTAGTCAGAGTAGTTGATCTAACTATTTTATCTGTGTTTTTAAAAATTGTATGTCAACTGTAAATAATGAATGACAGTTTCACCTTTTCATGCTAATGTTTAAATTGCTAATTTATTTTTCTTTCCTTATACTATTTGTAAGAAGCTCCAGTACACTGTACTGTACACTTACATAGCAGTGATTGTGGGCCAAGACTGTCTCTAACAGAAAAGGTTTTCATTTCAGCTTGGTCACAGTATAGGCACTATTTTGCACAAAGGTTAAAAACTGGGTCTGGTGGCCAAGATTCTATTCTAAACAGAGATCTTGCTCTGCTAAGCTGCAGTATTTACATAAGAAATGACCTCTCCAGGCTCACCACCCATGCTCAGTGGTTAGGACAATAAACCAGAATTTTATTTTGTTGAGTTGTTCTAAAAAAAAAAAAAAGAAATGGCCTTTCCAGGGGAGAAGCAGCTACATTGTGATGAACTTCATTTTCTTCTGACATTGCATTTAACGCCACCCTAACTCACTGACCACAGCACAGCTCTATACCTGTCATTTATTTCTGTGGGGGTGATGGGAACCTTCTACCTTTCAGTTCTCTGAAAGATCAACTCGGAACTAAGGGAGATTGGGGAGAGGAAGAGGTTTATTTACCATTCGTGTGGGAAGTGATTACCCATTATCCTAACAGGATCTGGATTTTTTATGCACTTTTTTTAGAGAGGAGAGGGAGATGAGGAATATAGATAATAAAGCTGAGGAGCAAATGAGTGGTTACTGGGGAGGAAGACTAGATGGGGAGACAGATTGAGTTGTAAATGACTCTCTTTGCAAATTAAATTAACCTGAGAGACAGATGTTATTGCTTAAAATGATTTGGGGGCAGGTCAGGCTTCATTCTTGATTCTCTTTCCAGCAATGTAGTGATACAACAGGGAAGGGAGGGAAGCCCATTATACCTTGATGGCTGCAACTGGTTATGCAGAGAAAGCTCCTTCCAAAGACCTGTGGAACTCTAAGGGCTCTTAATTCAAAATACTCTTGATACTTGAGTCATATTTTGGGGTAAAGTCTCTTGAGTTCCAAGACTTCACATAAACTGCTAAACTAGATTGTTTCTGACAATGGGCTGCTCCGTTTCCCCAGTGGGGGAATTCACGGATACCAGCACAGGACAGGACTTGGAGATCAGCCACCTCTCTCACTCCACACACCCCTAAAATTCCCTGTGGTTGCACCTCATCACCTCCCAGCACCTGTCCGGCCAGGGAGGGCCTGAGTCAGAGCAGCTTCTCCTCACTGGCCTGGTCCCCATCTTCAGCAGGGGTCAGCCCTGCTGGGAGCTCATGGTACCACCCGAGGCTACAGAGCCGTCTCTCTGAGTCCCGGAGGACAGCAGGAGGAAGCCTCGCTCCTCTCTCTGGGGTCCCAGAGGCTTCTCCCCTCTGAGATGGTGCATCTGTGCCAGATGAGCCCTGGCAGCTCCTGCTGTTAGGGCCTGGGGCCTGGGTACAGTCACACCCCACACACCCCAGGGTAAGGCCTGTGGGAGTTCACTGAGAGGTCCCACAAGAACCTCAAACCCCACATGGGACTGCTCACCGTCCTCTCACACCCACAGCCTCTTGCTGTGACCCTGCTACGGGAAGTGGAGCAATCTCCATTCTGCCAACCTAGGGGCCTCCATCTCCCTCCCACTTGAGGTCTTACCAGCCATGGCCCTTCGCCCCAAGAATCCCTGGTGCCACCCTCCGTTCTCCCTGAGTGCGGACTTGGCCATGCCCTGCCCACTGCCCACTCTGCTCCACCCGGACCCTGGGATCCATCCTCCACACCTGCTGAGGAGATCTGCCCATCATGGAAACCTTACCAGATCTCACAGCCTAAGTCCCTAGAAGATGCCCCCGCTCTCAGACAGGCCCTACAGAAGATAAAGAATGTACCCAGAGAGGCTGGGCAGGCACAGTGGCTCACGCCAGTAATCCTGGCACTCTGGAAATCCAAGGCTGGAGGATCTCTTGGGCTCAGGAGTTTGAGACCAGCGTGACCAAGAGCGAGACTATGTCTCATTAAAAATTAGGAAAATCAGCTGGATGTCTTGGTGGGTGCCTGTAGTCCCAGCTACTGGGGAGGCTGAGGCAAAAGGATGCCTAAGAATTTGAGGTTGCTGTGAGCTATGATGATGCAGGGTCTCTGCCCAGGGGGACAGAGTGAGACTGTCTCAAAAACAAACAAAAAATGCAACCAGACCTGACCCAAACTATTTTACATGTAATACTTGTTTCTCAGGTAAAGTTAATTTGCAAAGAGCATCATTTACAAATCAATCTGTCTGACCAGTTCCTTCATCCTCCCCAGTAACCAAGTATTATTGCTCTGCTGCAGAATTACCTGGATTCTAACCTCGCCTTCCCTTCGAAATTGAGGGTATGTCCATGTGGGCCACACTGGGATGTGGGGTAATTACGGTGTGATTCTCCCCTTGCATGTGGGAAATCAATCTCTTTATCTTATTAAACTCCCTTATTGTGTGTTTATCTTTCGGGGAATCTTCCAGAGCCCGGGGGAAGTTCCTACTCACCCTTACACCAACAAAAATTGTGGCCAACTTGGGGAAGTTATAAAAATTATGGCCTTTTGGGTCAGCTTCTCAGCCACTGTTCTCCTGTGCTGTGCCCGCTGGTCAGTGTCCACGTGCCTGATCCGGGTCTGGGCATTGCTGAGTGGTCACATGTGCACCCAGCAGAGATCAGTCAGCAGGTGTCTGAGCCTTGATGTTCATTCCAGTGGTGAAGGTGGGGAGCAGAGGAAGAGGAAGCAGAAACTGGGGACTGCCTAAGGGGAGACAGGAAAGAAATTAGCAATGACCTGCAGAGAGCAAAGATGGGGAGCTGGGAGAATGGGGCTACCATGTGCCAAATAGGGCCCAGTCCTTTTTCACCCTCATGCAGCCCCTTGAGCTACCTGATACCCACCTCACAGGCAGGAATCTTCCTACCTAGGGTCCCTGAGCACGACTATAAGAGGGCAGATCCCAGTCAAGATTTAAGTCAGGCTTTGTCACCCAAAATTTCCCAAAACACCAGGTCCTGAGGCTGGGCCAGTCCCTTCATCACATGGTCCCAGTTACCCTGTTGGACAAGCCTGTGGCTTCCTCAGGGTGGGCGCTGAGGGCAGCATCCTGTCCAAGCTCACACAGGTGCCCACAGCAGGGGGCCACCAGCCCTGGAGCAGAGCTCTGTCCCATTGTGACTCAGCTGTCAGGTGCTTAAGCAGGTCCTGTGGGAACTGGGTGGAGGCTGGTGAAGATGGCCAGAGGGATGGAGGGCACAGGCAGCCAAGTCAGGCCACAGTTTAGCCTGCCCCCGCCTCCCTCCAGGCCTGCTCCTGGTGGCCATCCTACTCCTCTTGGACAGCCTCAGCGTGGCCAGGAACCTCCCCGGGCCCACACCAGACCCAGGAACGTGCCATCAGCATTCCCAAGAGCTGCTGGAGGCCATCAGCACCACCCTTCAGAAGGTGAGCTTCTCACTTCCTCCTCCCTCTTCTGGTCTCCCTGCAGAAGGGGCCCCTGAACCCATCCTCTGCCACCTGAGGGGACTGCAGGGAAATTGTGGAATTTCATCATAGCTGTCAGGAGTGGGAGAGGGAACTTTGCAAATGGCCCAGCTATTAGCTGAAGAGTCCCAGTGAAATTGTGTCTCCAGGGAATGCAGGACTGGTGATAAATCACAAGGGCGTTTGTTTGGCTGTGTGTATGTGGAGTACGGTGGGCATTTACAGTGTCCTGAGGACTGCCGACAGAGAGGGGATGGTGTCAGGTCCACACTGTCCCTCTGACACCACTTATGAATCCAGGAAGCAGGTACCAGGGACACACTCGGTGCTGGGACTGCAGAGGTGAGGTAGACGTGTCCCTGCGTCTGCTCGCCAGCTTCCAGTCCCAGACACACACCTCAGGGAGGATTTGACAGTGCCCGTCCAGCCTTCATTGTCTGGAGAAGCATTGTCTAATGTTGTTTACAGTTCCGTTCATTCTTCTAGATTTCATATTTTAATGGAAATAATTGTCCTTACTGCTCAAAAACTACCCCAATAGCTATTGCTATAAAGAGTAAAGGCTGATGGTTGGAAGATGTCTGCTCACCTTCCTGCTCTCCAGGTAATCTTCTGGAGGGGTTTCTAACTTGTTGCACTATGAATATTTTAAAATAAGCTCAATAGCACAAACACTTCCTAAAGAAGTCTTCTATTTCCATCTAATTTGTCATACCATCCTGCCACTTGCTTTGCACATGGGCTCCATCTTAATTACATAGAGGGCTCCCCAAATGATACCTGCTTTGTTTCCTGAAGAATGGCTCAGAAATGTAAAAAATTTGATTGACATAGATTCTTTAGGTGCAAAAGCTGACTCTTGGGCCAGGGCTGGTGGCTCGCATATGTAATCCTAGTACTTTGCAAGGCTGAGGTGGGTGGATCACCTGAACTCAGGAGTTCAAGACCAGCCTGAGCAAGAACAAGATCCTGTCTCTACTAAAAACAGAGAAACTAAGCCAGGCCTAGTGGCTAATGCCTATAATCCTAGAACTCTGGGAGACTGAGGTGGGCAGATTGCTTGAGCTCAGGAGTTCAAGAATAGCCTTAGCAAGAGAGAGACCCTGTCTCTACTAAAAATAGAAAAACTAGCTGGGTGTTGTGGTAGGAACCTGAAGTTCAGCTTCTGGGGAGGGTGAGGAAGGAGGATCTCAAGCCCAAGAGTTTGAGGTTGCTGTGAGCTGTGATGATGCTAGGGCACTCCAATGTGGGGCACCAGAGTGAGAATGTCTCAAACAAATAAACAATCAAACAAATAAACCAAAGCTGACTCTAGTATTCTCAGACTACAGTTCTTGAATGGGGTGGTCTTGCAAAAATTGCAAAAACAGGGGGTAGTGCCTGTGGCTCAAAGGAGTGGGGTGCCAGCCCCATATGCCAGAGGTGGCGGGTTCAAACCCAGCCCCAGCCAAAAACGGCAAAAAAAAAATTGCAAAAACAGGAAAACACCTAGTCCTACAGTTCAGCATGTCAGCCAACTTTTCAAAGCATGTTTCAGCTGTTACACATGTGGACAGCCAGTTATTGAAGAAACAACGAGGGAAATAATAAAAAGGAGTAACACCACGTTTCACATTCAAACAAATCAATATTCTGCCATCTTTTGGGTACAGACTGGAAGCCTGTTCTGTTGAGAGCATTCACTTATTACAGGAGGTTCTTGTGTCAACCATTACTATAGTGTAGTATCCAGTTTTGATTTCTGTGGAATAGATTCAGAAGGTAGAAGACATTGAAAGACAGTGAATGCGAACTCGATTGTTTTCACATTTTCCCAGGATTTTAATAACAAATAAAAATAGATGGTTACAATGACAGTGGCGGAGTCTTGAGAAGCATGAAGTTGAAATTTTCCAAGCCCACATGTGCAGATCATCCGAGAGAGTCTTGTCAGCCACTAGTGTTTTATAGGAGAGGGGAGGGGGGCAGCTAACTTGGCAGAGGAGGTCAGTGGTTAATTGTGTGGTTAATTTGATTAAGGTGGGTGGTGCCTGTGGCTCAAGGAGTAGGGCATCAGTCCCATATACCAAAGGTGGTAGGTTCAATCCCAGCCCCAGTTAAAAACTGCAAAAAAAAAAAATGTAAAAAAAAAAAATGTGATTAAGGTACAGAAGCTCTGCAAGGCAGCTGGTCACGGTCTGGGTTATCCTGGCTTCCTCATAAAGGTTGGGGTGTGGCTTGGTGATACCTACAATCCTCCCTGTCCTCATGTTTCCTGTGGTCACTGCCTGGCCGTCCCTTACTGTTGTACCACCTCTCAGTAGTGTGGGACCCAGTATGCAGGATCCAGCCCGTATCTTCCAGCCCGTATCTTCCCCAGAATGGCAGGGACAAGCAAATATTTGAAAATTATTTTGGAACCATTTCATGGCTTTTCCCAGGCCTTTTGCTTTTATGCGTGTTGTGCAACAAATTGTCACTGATGTTTGTGTGGCAGAAAAGCCACTGAGGCACAGGGTTAGAGCAGAGGCCGTGGGCTCTGCCAGGGGATGTCCAGAAAGAGCAAGAACTCCAGGAGAGAGGGGGGCCTCTGGGTGCCCTTCTGGAGTGGGCTGGAAGGTCACAGAGCAGATGCTGAGGCATCCGGCTGCTCCTGGGGCAGTGTGGCAGGAGGCTTTGGGTGGAAATGCTGCCCTAGAGCTGAGTCTGGGGAGGAGGTGGGCCCTGCTGACCCCAGTTAGGGGTCCCAGGGAACCAGGAGGCACCCATCTTACAATCTCACCTTCTAGACTTGGAAGATGCTGAGATTTTTGTCAAATCCAGCTAAGGGGAAACAAGCTGAAGGAGCTAATCTAGGCTGTCAGCTTGAATCTTAGCAATGTGTATCTTTGTACTTGTGATATGTGTTCCCGGATGTTTCACTTGTTCTTGCCCTTGGACCCCTGTTCTGTCCTAGAGGCTGGGGGTCTGGGCAGCTGGGCTTCACTCAAATTCTAGAAACCCATGCTGGGTCTTCACTTGGAATTCTAGCAACATCATATGCACATCCCTCCCACCCCCATCCACCCCCATCCTTAATCTGCCTCACTGTTTCCCCATTTGCTTTTAGAAACAAGTTTGCATTGTTTGTAAATGTGTCTCCTACCCCTTCAATTTCCCTTCACTTACTGGGCGGTAGATTTCCCCCCTGAGGACATAGTATTCTCCTTGGGCACCAGGGTGGAGCCTGGTCTTTCTTTCTAACCCAGGCCATATTTTTCTTGGGGTTGGGGGTGGGGGGTCACCATTGTCTCTCTGCCTGGTCAGGACTTCCCAGCCTGCTGGGCTGGGAGTGTGGTTCTCTGATTCCTGTCCCCCTCCCTGCGCCCACGGGCATCCTTACCTCTTCTCTTGCCACTGCTTTGGCTTCCTCCCTGTGGATGGCTGTTGGTCCTGACCTTAGGAGGACGGCTTTAGCCCTCAGCACCCTAGGCCTGGTTATGCTTTGTGCTGTCTTTGTTTCAAAAATGAAAATGGCCTCTTTGCTTTTTCTAATCATGAAAATAGAGGATTTATTTGAAAACTTACGCAGCACAGACAGGCATCAATAAGAAAGCAAACCCTCATCTAAAATCCTAGTCAAGGTGCCTCTATCATTAGCATTTTGGTGATTGTTTGGGTGGATAAAATTGTAGATGTGTTTTTAACATGTTCATACATTACACAGTTTTACGTATGAAAGATTCACTCTCTTGCTCCTTGCTATATTAGTCAAGAATTAGTTGTAGGCTTTTATGTTGACAAAAGTAAACATAGTTTTAAAAATTGCCGTGGGGGTGGCGCCTGTGGCTCGAGGAGTAGGGCGCCGGTCCCATATGCCAGAGGTGGCGGGTTCAAATCCAGCCCTGGCCAAAAAAAAAAAAAATTGCCGTGGAACACATCTAAGGCACTGCCCAGTGGAGAGATCTTGCTGGTGTCCTTGTTTCTGTCTTGAAGAACCATCTTGAAGAACTATCTCTATTTGATCAGGGAAGTCCTTTCATTAAATGGCCATTGCATATTCTAGTTTCTATCTCTCAAAGACAACTGTTTAAAGATACCCCAGTAATTCACTATTATTGTCACCTAAACAGAGTTCCATTTTCCCCAGTTGTCTCAAAATTTCTGCTTGGTGTTGAGCTTGGACTTACCCTCCTGTGTTTCATTCTATTGGTGAACTGTGGACTGAACTTGGTCATTTTCTAGCTGCAACTTGACCCCTAAAGGGAAGTTATTACTTTGTCTGCAGATGAAGGTGCAGATAAAGATGGGAAGAGGTCTTGAGGGTGGAGCCTCCAAGATGTGCTAATGTCCCCATAAAAGAGGCTCCAGAGCTGGCTGTTCCTCTTCTCCCCTGAGGACCAGCGGGAGGCACCTCTGCAACCTGGAATCCTCCCCTGGTAGCTGCTCTCCTGAAGGCCACTGAGGATTGGTGAGAAAGGATCTGTTCTCTCTAAGTCTTCTTCGTTGTTTTTTTTTTTTTGTGTGTGTGTGTGTGTGTGTGGTTTTTGGCCGGGGCTAGGTTTGAACCCGCCACCTCTGGTATATGGGACTGGCGCCCTACTCCTTAAGCCACAGGTGCCGCCCTCTAAGTCTTCTTGCTTATGGTGTTTGCTAGAGCAGCTGAAAGGGACGTTTAGGTTGTTTGGGATAGTTTGCTTTGTGATAAATACACTTGGGGAGTTGGGGTGGCAAAATTAGTGGCAGAGAAATTCCTACCCTGGAGTGTCCCAATCCTTCCTAAAATGGGGCCAGTTGGGACTCCAAAGAAAGAAGCAGTGACTGCCAGGGTCACTAAGTCCAAAGGATGTATTCAGTGACATTATTAGAGGGTCATTGCCTGTCCTTGTACAGACCTTGAGAGAAAGGGAAGTTCCACCTGAGTGGGTCCCTGTTTCTGGGTCAGGGGACAGGTTTGAGTTTCTATGAAAAATGAAGGAATGTGGCTGAAGCTGGCCAGTTTCCTAACACTTGTTGCATAAAACAAAAGTCTTTTTTGTGCCTGGTAAAGTTCAGGTCCCAGGTGTAGTTTTAAGCCTGCAGTGCAGAATTCTGGGAGGCCGACGCAGGTGGATTGCCTTGAGCTTAGGAGTTTGAGGCCAGTCTCAGCCAGAGCAAGACCCCATCTCTAAAAAAATAGCTGGGCATTCTGGCAGGCACCTGTAGTCCCAGCTACTTAGGAGGCTGAGGCAAGAGGATCGCTTGAGCCCCAGAGTTTGAGGTGGTTGTATGCTCTGATGCCATGGCCCAGCACTTTACCCAGGGTGACCAAGTGAGACTATCTCAAAACAAACAAACAAACAAAAACACAACTCTGCATTTTTTAGGTAGGGTCACAGAATAATTCTCAGTTGGGGCAAGAGATAAATTTTGGGATGAGAGGCCCCACAGCTCCTGCTGGGATCTTAGTTTTGCAGTTACCTGCTCAGTCAGGGGTGGAGGTCAGGGAGTATTGGACAGGAGCTGGGGTCAGGGCCATGTCCCCACCAGGCTGGCAGTGGAGGTTTTCCTCTGCATTGGCACCCGGTGGGGCAGGGACGGTCCGGCTTAACGTTTTCTCCACTTTATGTCTTTGCTGTATTTTCCTATGAGGTGTTTGTTTTTAAACTTGGGGTCTTTCCCAAGTTTGTCTGATTGTCCATTTGGGTAATTTTTTTTTTTTTGCTTTTAAAAATTGTGATATTCAAGACAGTTCCATGTTTTGTAAAAATAGACTTGCATGTAAGTTTAGTTCTAGGTTGTTAACACATAATTTATAAAATTGCTGATGTCAGTGAATTTTTGTTCCCTTGTATTTTCTAACTGGTTGTTCTTGTATGTAGGGATTTATGTATTTTTCTAGGATTATTACAACTAACTAAAAAAGGTTAGGGCTTCATGACAGAATATAAATTGCGCAGGTATGGTGAGCCCAACTGCAGAGAGTTCTGGTCTCCTGCATTTTTAACCGTGATGGTAACTTAGGACCCCTCCTTGGCTGCCACACAATGTAAATCAGTCACCTTTGTAAAGCCTGGCACTTGTGAGGACTGGGAAGTTTTGCTAAATGAGGTAAACTAATTGAATTTAATTTTACAGTTCTCATTTTTAACTGGTTTGGCTTTTTTTTTGAGCAGCATGTTTTGGGGGAACATATGTTTAACTGTTATTACTGCTACTAATGGTATAGTTTATCTAATAAGATAAAAAAGATAATTAACTTTTATTTCTAGAAACTAGAAAAGCGAATGGTTAAATATACCTTAAGAAAGATTAAGATTACTTGTAGTCAAGCAGTATATTTGTCATTGCATAGTTTTGTTTTGTTTTCTTTTTTTTTTTTTTTTGTAGAGACAGAGTCTCACTTTATGGCCCTCGGTAGAGTGCCGTGGCCTCACATAGCTCACAGCAACCTCCAACTCCTGGGCTTAAGCGATTCTCTTGCCTCAGCCTCCCGAGCAGCTGGGACTACAGGCGCCCGCCACAACGCCCAGCTATTTTTTGGTTGCAGTTTGGCCAGGGCTGGGTTTGAACCCGCCACCCTCGGTATATGGGGCTGGCGCCCTACTGACTGAGCCACAGGCGCCACCCTTGTTTTCTTTTTTTTTGAGACAGGGTTTCTCCGCCATCCTCAGTACCATGGTGTTACAGCGTATAGCAAACTCAAATTCTTGACTTTAGGGAATCTCCCTGTCTCAGCCTCCCGAGTAGCTGGGAGCCACTATAGGCACCTGAGTAGCTGGGATTGACTCCAGGCACCCACCACAATGCCCAGCTAGTTTTTCTATTTTTAGTAGAGATGGGGTCTCCCTCTTGCTCCAGCTGGTGTAAGCCACTGCCCCAGGCCCTGTCCTTGGGTTTTTACTTGTTAATCAGTTTAGCTGCTTGACCTCTTTACTGGGAGGTAGTTTTGTGTCTTTGAGTATAAATTCTTCCTAGGAAAATAAGGCCAGGGTACTATGTTTGAGCAAATAGCAGTTTCAGTGGAATGTTTGAAATATAAAGCATTTTTCTTCTGATCCTTGTCATCAAGTTCCTGTAGGTCACAGTGTAGGTGATATGAAAGGGAAGGAAGAAAGATTCCTATTAACGGTGGATTTCAGGCGGTGCAACTAAAAATTTTTTCAAATGAATATCTATGTTTATAGGATTGAACATGTAAGGCCAAAAGTTAAGGGCAATGGTGTATATGGGGGAACAAAGACAGTAGGGTGAGGGCAAAGGGGATAAGGCCACTGGTACAAGCTCAGGAGGATAAGGCCAGCGCAAGGCCAGGGGAAAGACTCAGGGAAACGTCCAAGAGTTTAGGCCAATGGGATATGGTCATGGGGAAAATGCCAGTGGTGTAGGGGGACAGTAGAATAATCCCAATGGGATGAAGCCAGCAGGACAAGGCCACAGGATTTAGGGCAATGGAAATGACTAGGGCTTAAAACCAGGGGATAAGGCCTGGCTCAAAAGGCCAAGAGGATTAGGCCAGAGGTGTAAGACCAGAAGTATAAGGCTGGGGAAACTTTGAAAAGATAGTCAATGGGATATAGTCTGGGGGTTAAAATCGTGGCCTTATCCCCCCACCACATCCCAGTGTCTATCCTTCACTTTTTCCCCCGTGGTCTTCTCTCCCTGGCTTAGGGTGCTGACCATACTCCAGTGGCATAATCTTTAGGCCTTGTTTCCTGGGCCTCAGCTCCCTGGTTTCATTTTCCCATTGGTCACATAACCTGGCCCTGTTCCCTGAGTCTTACTTCCTTGGCCTAATTCCCCTCCCTTTCCCCCCTGGATTTATCCCTTTGACTATATCCATTTGCCATATACATTTCCAGAAAAGGAATTTTTTTTTTTTTTTTGGAGACAGAGTCTCATTTTGTCGCCCTCGGTAGATTGCTTTGGTGTCACAGCTCACAGCAACCTCCAACTCTTGGGCTTAAGCGATTCTCTTGCCTCAGCCTCCCGAGTAGCTGGGACTACAGCTGCCCACCACCCGGCTATTTTTTGTTGCAATTTTCATTGCTGTTTTAGCTGACTGGGGCTAGGTTCGAACCTGCCAGTCTTGGTAGATGGGGCCAGCCCCTGACCCACTGAGCCATAGGCACTGCCCGATTTTTTTTTTTTTTAATTTAAATAACTGCAAATAGAAAACCAGAGGAACCAGCCTCAGGCTGGAACAAAAAATGGCTACCCCTCCCCACAAAACGGGGATAAGGCGCCTACAACTCTTCCTGGTCAGTTTGGGGTCCCTCCTCACTCCACTGCAGTGTATTTGTCCTGGGGATTGGTGAGGAACCAGCCTGCTGGACCTCAGCCCCATTCCCCAAGGTGCAGTCACTTCTTTTTCAGGAGAGGCTCAGATTCCCTGCAGCCACCACCCAAGGTGGGCGTGTCTGCCTCCCCACTCTACCTGCCCCCACCTTGCTGTTTTTTTTTTTTTTGTAGAGACAGAGTCTCACTTTATGGCCCTCCCGTAGAGTGCCGTGGCATCACACAGCTCACAGCAACCTACGACTCCTGGGCTTAGGCAATTCTCCTGCCTCAGCCTCCCGAGTAGCTGGGACTACAGGTGCCCGCCACAATGCCCGGCTATTTTTTTGTTGCAGTTTGGCCAGGGCTGGGTTTGAACCCACCACCCTCGGCATATGGGGCCAGCGCCCTGCTCACTGAGCCACAGGCGCCGCCCCACCTTGCTGTTTTCCCCAACCCCCAGGTTCTGGTTCATCTTTCCTCTGTTCACATCCCCTCTGGGCAGTCGGCCTTGTTGTTTGATTCATGTTTCATTCTTCAACACCCTTCTTGTTGCTCCCAGCACCAGATGGTCAGCCCCGCTGCCTCCTCTCTGCCCACACGGCCTTTGCCTCATCGTACCGTATCCCCCACCTGCATCTCCCTGCCTCGCCCTTCAGCCTTATGCCCTGGCCTTATCCTCTGGCCTTAGTTTTTGGCTTATCCCACTGGCTTTAGCCCCTACCCTACTCCACTGGCCATATCTTCCTGACTATGTCCCATTGCCCTTCACTTCTGACCTTGTTCCCATGGCATCATACCCCTCACCTTAATACCCTGGCTCAGTCCCAAGACCTCGTCCCACAGGCCTTATCCCACAGGTCTCACCTGCCCGACTGATTCCCCTGACCTTATGTCATGGGCTTATTCCCCCTTTCCATATCTTACTGGCGTTACAGTTTTGTGTTGTCCCCGCTTTATCTCCTGACCTGACCTTTCCCCACTGACCTTATCGATTGTCCCCTGGTCTTACGGCCCTGTATTTCTTCCCCTGACCACACCCCCGTGGCTTTATCTTTGGCCTCATTCCTCCTGCCTTGTACCCTGGCTGTACCAACCTCCCCCGCCCACCATGCCACTGGCTTCATCTTTTGCCCATGCCCCTGGCCTTATGTTCCTGGCTTTATTTACCCTCCTGACCACATCCAGTTGGTCTTCTCTTTGCTTTATCCCTGCGGCCATATCCTCCAACCCTTACCCTGCTTGCCCTGTCCCCTTGGCCGTATCGCCCTGACCACATCCCATTGGCCTTAAATTTTGACCGTATCCCTGTGGCATTATCCTCTTCATCTTACCAACCTGGACTTATTTCCCTGCTCTCATCCCCCAGGCCTTAAACCCCTGGCTTTATGCCGATGACCATATCCGATTGCTCTAGTGCCCTGGCCCCACTTACCCGGCCTTCTTACCCTGCCTGTGTCCCCTTTACTAAATCCTTTGAAGCTGTCCCTCTGGCTTTATCCCCTGACCTTCTCTTCCTGGATTCACCCCCCTGAGCAAGCTTATTGGCCTTTTCTCTTGGCCTTGTTCACCTGGCCTTATTTCTCTGGACTTATACCCCTGGCCTTCTCCTTCTGGCCTCATCTAACCAGGCCTTATTCACCTGGGTTTGACCACCTGGTCTTGCCAATGTGACCATATACCTGTTAATTTTCTGGGCTTGACCCCAGATAAAGCCTTAAATATTTGGTGTTAACCATTTGGCATTACTGAGTGAGCCAACCTGTGCAGAAGACCAACCAGACACAGTTACAAAGACCACATGCCTCAGCCCACACCAGAGGGCCTCCCAGCACAAGTTTTTTATTTTTTTCCAGAAGTGAAATATAGGAGAATTACCCACTGCTATTGGCATCTTAGGTACAAATTTCCTTTCCAGGGTGTGGAGCTGTTCTTGGTGCCCAAGCCACCCTTCACAGGGACAGTGGTGCCCCAGTGGGATGGTCTGGGATGTGGTCCTGTAGGTGTGACAGCCTGGGATGCAGCTCCTACCTATCTCTGTGACATCCTAGTGTGCAGCCCCTCCCCTGTATATGACAGCCTGTGTGTGACACCCTGGGATGCAGCCCCTCCTAAAGTTACACACTGTGGTGGGAGGTGCACACCTTTTGGCTGAATTCTCAGATGGTCATGGAAACCTTGGAGGGGCTTCTGGAAATGCCCTCAGGACATCCTGTGAGTGTGTTCATGGACAGGTTGGCTGTGACCCGTACACTCTGCTTGGCTGGTTCTCAGAGACTATCCTTAGAGGCACATCTTGGAATGTTTCTCAGCAAGTGCTGTAGAGCCCATCTCAGCAGTCACAGGCATGGGGTCAAGCAGGGGGCCAAGTTCTTCTAGGGCTGGGGCTGCAGGGGCCTCGGGTACTGGAGTGTGGCCTAGCACCCAGGTGTCCAGCTTCCAGTAGGAGTTTTCTTGCTGCCCAGGAGGAAACAACCCCTTGTCGTGGCCAAGTAAGGTGGCATCTTATCTTCCAAATCTTCTCCTCCAGCCAGGAAAATCCTGTTGTTAAACATGTCCAAATCATGAAGCTTTATAAATGGAAAGAGAGGCAGATTGTTAATTCATAAAGTTACGGGGATGCCTTTGCCCAGAGATGTGGGGTACAGGCCACTGCAGGTCCTTCTGTCCTGAGAAACACAGGGAAGGCGATTTGCTCTTGGGCACAGGTGCTTCAAGTCAGCTGCCCCAACAGAGAACATGGACCACTAAGTGCTCAGTGTTCATGTCCCTTGGTTGAGATGCCGGTTTTTGTCCCAAGGTCTTGGAAAAATTTCTAACTAGTTATCCAGAGTGGGAACAAAGGGAAGTGCATCCATCAAAAACTTTTTATTTGTTTGAGTTTTTTTTGAGACAGAGTCTCACTTGCCCCCAGTGGACTGATCTGGTGTCATAGTTCACGGAAACCTCAAATGCTTGGGCTCAACCGATCCCCTTGTCTCAGCCTCCCAAGTAACTGGGACTACAGGTGCCTGGCACAATGCCCAGCCATTTTTTTTTTTCTTTTTAGAGACAGGGTCTCAAACTTGCTCAGGCTGGTCTTGAACTCATGAGCTCAAGTGATCCTCCTGCCTTGGCCTCCCAGATCAAAGACGTTCTTGAATGATATACCGAGGCCTCCTTTGATGACAACAGGAGACAAATATGCTTGGCTAAAACTCTGTGCACCAAGTATCATTTACCAAACCTGCAGGACTGGGTTTCTTCAGGCTTTGGAGAAATGAGTTCTGGGAAGAAACTGAGGCAGAGACTCAGTGCTATCTGTCTTGTACAGGACTTTACCTTTGCTCTAGAGCAGGCGTCCTCAAACTTTATACAGAGGACCAATTCACTGTCCCTGAGACTGTTGGAGGGCCGGACTATAGTTTAAAAGAAAAAACAATGAACAAATTCCTATGCACATGGCACATATCTTATTTTGAAGTAAAAAAACAAAACGGGAACAAATACAATCACACCGCCTCATGTGGCCCACGGGCCGCAGTTTGAGGACCCCTGCTCTAGAGGGTGGCAAATCTAGCACACTCAGGTTTACATATTGACGAGATCTTCAGAACAGCCTTGTCATGTTTCAAATTCATGTTTTTCTACATGGGACTAAATCAGAGAGAAAAATAGAAAATTACAGCTTAATGAAAAGAATTGTCCCTAAAAGATCTTGTTTTCAATTAGGTGGTATGTGGGCAGCTGGTAAAAAATTCAAATGACATTGGGGCATCTTTTTTCTCATGTCCTCAGCTGTTCTTCTAGCTGTTTAATTTTGGCATGGAAAAAACTGATCTCTGCAGTTCATGGAAAAACAATCAGAAACTTCCCCTTTGATACTGAGGCTCAGCTTGACTTGTATTGATTCTGTTGTTAGATATCGTTAGATGTCTTTCCTCAAATCTGTACCTGTTTTTTAGAGTTCTTCATTCCTGGTATTTAAAAAATCGTGTTTTTTTTTTTTCTCCATTTTAGAATAATGCGAAAGTTCACAAGGTAGTTGATACTTTGTTTGATTTAAAGTGTATTTTTCTGCTGTTAGTTCTAAGGAAATAGATTTCTCAGGTTGCTCAGAGAGGAGTGGTCGCCAGGGAGGCGCCAGATGGACGGGCTGGGCAGTGGGCCATTGTCTGAACCAGATGTCAGATTTAGGTGACTCCTCACCCCAGGCCACTTCTAGTCAAGCAATTATACTTAGTGGGGGATTGGCAACAACCTAATCATTGATTTTTGTATTTTTTTTTAGTCTTTGACGCAGAATCTTACTTTGTCACTCAGGCTACAGTGCCATAGCCTCATCAGAGCTCATAGCAAACTCAAATTCCTGGGCTCAAGTGATCTTCCTACCTCAGCTGCCGAATAGCTAATTTTTTTTTATTTTCAGTAGAGACTGGGTCTTGCTCTTGCTCAGGTTGGTCTTCAAGTCCTGAGCTCAAGCAGTCCATCCTCCTCAGCCTCCTAGAGTGTTGGGATTACACGCTTGAGCCCGCATGGCAGGCTTCCTCTTCTTCTTCTTTTTTTTTTTTTTTAGTAAAGGGACAGGCTCTCCCTCTCTCACCCAGGATAGAGTGCTCAGCACAATCTTAGCTCACTGCAAGCTCAATGCTCTTACCTCAGCCACCTGAGTTGCTGAGACTACAGGTACCTGCTATAACACTCAGCTAAGTTTGTGAAATTTTTTTGTAGAGATGAGGTCTTACTAAGTTGCCAAGGCTGGTCTTGAACTACTGGGCTAAAGTTTTCCTTTTGCTTCTGCCTCACAAAGTGCTGAATATAGGCGTGAACAACCATGCCCAGACAAATTCTGTGTGTTGGCAAACAGGAATAGGACCTGGAAGAGTCAGGGTTTAGTAAAAATTTACTGCCAGGCAGAGATTCCCACTGAATCCCGAGTGCGCTCAAGGGTATGTCTGTGGATGTTACTATGGCTTTTAAGTTGTTGCATAGTTCACAGACTCCATTCTGAAGTGCTACAGAGAATTTTAAGACTCCAGAATGAAGGTTTGTATCTATCTTTCGTTACCAAAGTCTATCTATATTCATTTCATTTTTATTTTATTTTTTTGAGACAGGGTCTCTCTTTGTCATCCAGGCTGCAGTGCAATAGCATCATCATAGCTTGGCGTAAACACAAACTCATGCAATCCTCCTGCCTCAGCCTGACGTAGTAGGGACTATGGGCCAGTGATAGCTATGCCAGCTAATTTTTCTATTTTTTGTACAGGCTGGGTCTCACTATTGCCCGGGCTGGTCTTAAACTCCTGGATTCAAGCAATGTTCCTGCCTCAGCCCCTTAAAAATCTAGGATGGTAGATGGAGGCCACTGTGCTTACCCCAAAGTCTATTACTTGACCTTACAATTCTGTTCACGACAATCCTGTTTTTACACTACCCAGTTTTAAAGGAAATTGTAGCTCGATGGAATGAAACCACTGTGTGTCTCTTGTGGTTCTGAGATACAGCACCTTTCCACAGAGCTGTCTGTCCTGTACCTCTGCCTCCCAATAAACAGCATCACATCACAACAGTTTAAGAAAAGGAGACAGGTGGCTGGGTGTGGTGGCTCACACCTGTAATCCTAGCTCTCTGAGAGGCTGAGGCAGGTGAATGGGCTTGAGCTCAGGAGTTCGAGACCAGCCTGAGCAAAAAGTTGAGACCCCCATCTCTATTAAAAATAGAAAAACTAGCTGGGTGTTGTGGAGGGTGCCTGTAGTCCCAGCTGCTGGGGAGGCTGAGGCAGGAAGGATCTCTTGAGCCTAAGAGATTGAGGTTGCTGTGAGCTATGATGCCACTTTGCACTTGGTCTCCACTCTTGGCATTTTACCCAGGAAACAGATATCTCAAAAAATAAATAAATAAATAAATAAACAAACAAACAAAAAGGAAAAGAGATGGGTGTAAGCAGCTCTAAGAGAGGATGAGCAGGGAGTCAGAAAAGCCAACAGTGTGCTCCCAAAGCCTGACCTTCCAGAGCTTTCTCCAAGTTCCACCAGGTACATACACACACTTTATGTTTAAGGCAGAAAGTCAGATTCGCTCCAAAGAGATTGTGCCAATTTCTGTTTAATCCTTCAGAATTATGCGAAGTACACACTTCAATGTTTATGTTTCAACACCAACTTCAGTAAGAATTATAAAATCCTCCAAACTAGTTGGGGTTGACAGGCAAAATTATAGAATGCATCTCTTTTTAGTTAGTTGCTTTATTTAAGAATGAATGTATTCCGGCTCAGTGCCTGCCACATACATCGAGGGTGGTGGGTTTGAACCCAGCCCAGGCCAGATAAACAACTGCAACAAAAAAATAGCTGGGCGTTGTGGCGGGTGCCTCTTGCCCCAGCTACTTGGGAGGCTGAGGCAAGAGAATCGCTTGATCCCAGCAGTCCAAGGTTGCTGTGAGCTGTGAGCTGTGATACCACAGCACTCCACCAAGGGTGACATAGCGAGACTCTGTCTCAAAAAAGAGAGAATGTATTCCTTTTGAAACATTGTATTTCTTTGTGAGTGATGAATATATCCTGTGTTCTCTTTTCTGTCCAAATTTTTGTGTATTTCCTATTGATTTGATCCATTGTATGTCAAAGGAGGCCATTAAACTTTCTGAACCCAGGCCTGACCTCTGACCCCTGAACTCCAGGGGACACCCCATGAGGGACCTCTGCCCAGGGAGTCAGGGGCCTAGTATGAGAGATCAGAGATCAGGCTGCCAGACAGGGAGGGAGGGAGGACCCGTGGACACTTCTGTCCATGTTGCTGCACCTCAGGTCCCCTCTCCTGGCGCAGGGCGCCCTTCCTGGGTGTAGTGCAGGACAGCAAGAGGGTGTGGACAGCAGGCCCTGCCTGGACAGGGCTCTCCCTGCTTTCTCAGGCCCCAGTGGACATAGCGAGTGTCTTGTGGCTTGGGGTAAGCCCCTGGGACACACAGTCCCTGACACGAGGGGCTACCTTTGGAGGGGCAGTGGGCAGACAGGCAGTGTTAAAGGCGGTAGTTAATTGTGTAGTGAATTTCGTTAAGAAAGGTACAGAAGCTGTACAGGGCAGCCCATCCTGGTCTGGGTTATCCTGGCTTTCTCAAAAAGGTCACACTTCTGTTCCTTTGGGGTGTGGCTTGGTGATACCCCCAATCCTCCCTGTCCTCCTGTTTCCTGTGGTCACTGCCTGGCTGTCCCTTACTGTTGTACCATGTCTCAGTAGTGTGGGGACCAAGTGCATAGGATCAGTACTGACTCAGCCCCATCTTCCCCAGAATGGCAGGAGAGGGGATAAGCAAATATTTGAAAATTATTTTGGAACCATTTCATGGCTTTTCCCAGGTCTTTTGCATTTAGGTGTGTGGTGCAACAAATCATCACTGGTGTTTGTGTGGCAGAAAAGCCACTGAGGCACAGGATTAGAGCAGAGGACATGGGCTTGGCCAGGGGCTGTCCAGGAAGAGCAGGAACTCCAGGAGAGAGGGGGGTTTCTGGGTGCCCTTCTGGAGTGGGCTGGAAGGTCACAGAGAAAATGTTGAGGCCTTCCCTTGCCCCTGGGGCAGCGTGGCAGGAGGCCTTGGGTGGAAATGCTGCCCTAGGGCTGAGTCTGGGGAGGAGGTGGGCCCCTGCTGACCCCAGCTAGGGGGCCCAGGGAGCCGGGAGGTACCCACATTACAATCTCAACTTCTAAACTTGGAAGATGCTGAGATTTTTGTCAAATCCAGCTAAAGGGAAACAAGCTGAAGAAGCTAATCTAGGTTGTCAGCTTGAATCCTAGCAAGGTGTATCTTTGCATGTGTGATGTAAGTTCCTGGATGTTTCACCTGTTCTTGCCCTTGGACCCCTGTTCTGTCCTAGAGGCTGGGCATCTGAGCAGCTGGGATTCACTCAAATTCTAGATGAGTGAAGTTTGAACATGGGTATGCTGGGTCTTCACTTGGAATTCTAGCAACATCATATGCACACCCCTCCACTCCCATCCCTAATCCACCACACTGTTTCCCCATTTGCTTCTAGAAACAAATTTGCATTGTTTGTAAATGTGTCTCCTACCCCTTCAACTTCCCTTCACCTACTGGGCTGTAGACTTTTCCCCTGGGGACTTGACATTCTCCTTGGGTACGAGGGCGGAGCCTGGTCTTTCTTCCTTTTCTTTGTCTAGACTCGCCCTTGGTTCTCTGATCCTGTGTCCCTCTCTGCACTGTCCAGTGGTCATCCCCTTGACTTTTCCCACCACCTTGGCTTCTTCCCTGTGGATGGCTGTTGGGTCCTGACCTCAGGAGGACGGCGTTAGCCCTCAGCACCCTAGGCCTGGTTACGCTTGGTGCCATCTTTTTGAGCAAATGAAAATGGCTTGTTGCTTTTCCCGATTATGAAAACAGAAGATGTGTTTGAAAATTCATTTGGCACACACATGAATTTTATTTCTCAAAGAAAGCAAACCCTCTTCTGAAATCCTAGTCAAGGCGGCTCTATCATTACCATTTTGGTGACTGTTTATGCAGATAAAGTTCTAGGTGTGTGTTTTTAACGTGTTCCTACGTTACACAATGTCACATATAAAGAGACTTGCATTCTGTTTCTTGTTAGATGACACAAGAATAAGTCATAGGTTTTATGTCAATAAATAGAAACATAGATAATTTTAAAAACTTCTATGGAACATGTCAGAGGCACTGCACAGTGGAGAGATGGTGCTTGTACCCTCGTTTCTGTCACCATCTTGGAGAACTGTCCCTGGTTAGCCAGGGTGGTCATTTCATTAATGACCATTACATATTCTAGTTTCTATATATCAAGGACAACTTTTTAGAGATACCCCAGTAATTCATTATTATTTGCATCTAAAAGGTTCACTTTTCCCCCCGCCTTAAAATTTGGAAAGATTATTTGCAATCAGGGCCTAGGTCTGCTTGCATGGCTATGAGGCGTTGAGCTTGGACAATCCTCACGTGCTTCCTTTTTCTTTTTTTGAGACATAGTCTCACTTTGTCACCTTCAGTGGAGTGCTGTGGCATCATAGCTCACAGCAACCTCACACTCTTGGGCTGAAGCCATCCACTTGCCTCAGCTTCCCGAGTAGCTGGGGCTACAGGGGCCTGCCACTTGCCCAGCTATTTTTTTTTTTTTTTTGAGGGGAGGGGAGTCTCTCTCTGACTCTGGTTGGTCTTGAACACGTGAGCTCAGGCAATCTACCTACACGGGAACAGTGTTCATTCTATTGTTGAACTGGGGGCAGAATTTGGTCATTCACTTGTTTCAACCCCCATCTCTACAGGGAAGTTGTTACTTTGTCTGCAGATGAAGGTGGGAGGAGGTCTTGAGGGTGGAGCCTCCAAGACTTGCTACTGTCCCCATAAAAGAGGCTCCAGAGCCAGCTGTTCCTCTTCTCCCCTGTGAGAACCTGCAGGAGGCAGCTCTGCAACCTGGAAGCCTCCCCTGGTATCTGCTCTCCTCAGGCAGCTTCTGTCCTGCCGGATGGTGAGAAAGGATCTGTTCTCTCTTAAGTCTTCTTGCTTATGGTGTTTGCTAGCGCAGCCGAAAGGGATGTTTAGGTTGTTTGGGATAGTTAGCTTTGTGATAAATACACTTGGGGAGTTGAGGTGGCTCCCCCAAATTAGTGGCAGAGAAATTCCTACCCTTGGAGTGTCCCAGTCCTTCCTAAAATGGAGCCACTTGGGACTCCAAAGAAAGAAGCAGTGACTGACAGGGTCACTAAGTTCAAAGGATGTATTCAGTGACATCATTAGAGGGTCATTGCCTGTCCTTGTACAGACCTTGAGACAAAGGGGTGTTCCACCCGAGTGGGTCCCTGCTGCTGGGTCAGGGGATATGTTTGAGTTTCTATGGAAGGTTAAGACATGTGGCCCAGGACAAGGCCAATTTTCCTCCAGAGGTGTAGGGTAAAGTAACAGACTTTTTTTTTTTTTTGTAGAGACAGAGTCTCACTTTATGGCCCTCGGTAGAGTGCCGTGGCCTCACACAGCTCACAGCAACCTCCAACTCCTGGGCTTAAGCGATTCTCTTGCCTCAGCCTCCCGAGTAGCTGGGACTACAGGCGCCCGCCACAACGCCCGGCCATTTTTTGGTTGCAGTTTGGCCGGGGCCCGGTTTGAACCCGTCACCCTTGGTATATAGGGCCAGCGCCCTACCGACTGAGCCGCAGGCACTGCCCCAGCAACAGGTTTTTTTAGTGCCTGGGAAGGTTCAAGCCCCAGGTGTATTTTTTTTTTCGTAGAAACAGAGTTTCACTTTATTGCCCTCGGTAGAGTGCCATGGCGTCACACAGCTCACAGCAACCTTCAACTCCTGGGCTTAGGCGATTCTCCTGCCTCAGCCTCCCTAGTAGCTGGGACTACAGGCGCCCGCCACGACGCCCGGCTATTTTTTTTTTTGCTGTTGTTGCAGTTTGGCCGGGGCTGGGTTTGAACCCGCCACCGTTGGTATATGGGGCTGGCGCCCTGCTCACTGAGCCACAGGCGCCGCCCACCCCAGGTGTTTTTTTAAGCCTATAGGGAGAGATGAGCCAGCTGCCCTGCGGGGAAAGAAATAGATTGTAGGAGAACTGAGGGGCCCCACAGCTACTAGTTACTCTACTCAGTCAGGAGTGGAGGATGGGGGGAGTGTTGGACAGAGCTGGGGCCAGGGTCATGTCCCCACCATGCTGGCAGTGGAGGTTTTTCTCTGCATTGATGTCAGCACTCTTGGGGCAGGGACGGTCTGGCTTAAAGTTTTTATTAACATTTTCTCTTTCTCGGTATTGTGTCTGCTGTGTTTTCCTATGAGGTGTTTGTTTTTAAACTTGGGGTCTTTTCCAAGAACAAGGTCTGATTCCCCATTTGGGTAATATTTTTTTGCTTTTAAAAAATATGATAATCGGGCGGCACCTGTGGCTCAAGGAGTAGGGCACCGGTCCCATATGCCAGAGGTGGCAGGTTCAAACCTAGCCCTGGCCAAAAACAAACAAACAAAAACAAAACAGAACAAAAAAAAAATAATAAAAAAAAATATGATAATCAAGAGAGTTCAAGGCTTTGTAAAATAGACCTTGCATACAAGGGGTTATTTTTTGTTCCCATGTATTTTCTAACTGGTTGTTATTGTTTGTAGGGATTTATGGGGTTTTCTGGAATTATTACAACTTAGTAAAAAAGTTTAGAGTTTGATGACAAAGTGTAAACACGCACAGGTAACAAGTACAGTACGTAGCTCAGTGAATTTGCAGTGCCTGCACACCTGTGTGGTACCAGCCAGGTGAGCATGGAAGCCACACGGGAACGTCCCTCCCTCCTGGGCAGTTCCCCTCTCTCTGAGGGTCGTTTGCTTCTCTGGCTTAAGTGCTGAGCAATATTTTGCTCCCTGAACGTACCAGCGTTGATCCTTCTTTTCTACCGATGGCCATTTGTTTGCTCTTGGGTGCATATGACTAAGGAGCTTTGAACATTTGGTACAAGTCTTCTTTGGGTTACATGCATGACTTATTGATTATTTGTGTAAACAGGGTGGCTCTGCTGGGTGATAGAGCAGGTGGGGTCCCCTGGGATCTTCTAGAAGAAGAGCGGCCCTTTGAGAAGTTTCAGAGGCAGGCATTCCCCCCACCTTCTGGGCCTGGCCTGCGAAGATGTTCTGTCTGGACTGGGGCAGGGAGCAGACGCTTCCGTAGAGTTTCTGGCAGCTGAATCTGCTGTGCAGGGTTTGTGCTCTAGTGGGGAGTGGTGGCAGCAGAGTCCAGTGCATTGTGCAGTAAAGCAGAGTGCAGAGAGAAGGGTCTATCAAGGAGGGGTGGTGGGAGGGAGAGGGGCCCCCGTCCCCAGTGAGGTCCATCTGGGTTTGTGCCCAGCTGGGCTCTCTTCTCTGTGTGCCACCGACTCCACATTCCTGTTCCCAGGGACCCCGGGTGTCACGGGACTGTCCTCACACTCCTTACTTTGGTGCCCTTCCTCCTCTTTCTGACCTCTGCATTTCCTGGGAACTGGCTCTTGACTGAGTGCTGGGGTACAGCTGGAGGGGTTCAGGGCTGCCTGGCGCCTCCTTGTCCCCTGGTCTGTGTGTGTGTGTGTGTTGAGCCCAACTGCAGGGGTAAGAGAGTTCTGGTCTCTCCTGCATTTTTAACAATGATGATAGACGTAGGACCCCTCCTTGGCTGTCAACACAAGGTAAATCAGTCAACTTTGTAAAGCTTGGCGTTTGTTGAGAACTGGGAAGTTTTGCTAAATGAGGTAAACTAATTGACTTTAATTTTACAGTTGTTTTAACTGGTTTGGCTTCTTTTTTGAGCAGGATGTTTTGTGGGGCCATATGTTTAACTGTTATTACTGGTACTAAAAGTACAGTTTATCTGATAAGACAAAAGAAATGATTAACTTTTATTTCTAGAAACTCCATCATCCAGGCTAGAGTGCCATGGCCTCATCATAGTTTACAATAACCTCAAACTCCTGGGCTCAGGTGATCTTCCTGCTTCAGCCTCCCAAGTAGCTGGGACTACAGTTTCCCACCACAATGTCTGCCTATTTTTTTTGTCTTTCAGTAGAGATGGGTCTTTTCTAGGTCAGGCTAGTCCCCAACTACTGAGCACAAGTGAGCCACCCTCCTCAGCTTCCCAAATTGCTAGGATGATAAGCATGAACCACCGGCCTTTTCTTGTTTTTCAATAAAGGGACAGTCTCTCCCTCTGTCCCTCAGGATAGAGAGTACTCAGCATAATCTAAGCTTACTGCAACCTTGAACACCGTATTCATATGATGGTACTACAGACATATGCTGTAACACTTGGCTAATTTTTACATTTTTTTTTTTTTTTTGGTACAGATTGGGGTCTTTCTGTGTTCCTCAGGCTGGTCTTGAACTCCTGGATTCAAGCGATCCTCTTGCCTCAGCTCCCTGAAGTGCTAGGATGGTAGATGTGAGCCACTGCGCCACTCCCAAAGTCTATTATTTGACCTCCTGTTTTTACACCATATAGTTTCAAAGGGAATTGTAATTGGATGGAATGAAACGACTGTGTGTCCCTTGTTCTAGGTTATAATGCCTTTCCGCAGTAGCTGGCTCTGTGTACCTGACCTCCTAGTAACTAGCATCACTTCACCCAGAGGTTAAGGAGACAGGTGTAAGCAGGTGAGAACAGATAAGCAGGGAGTCAGGAAAGCCAACGGAATGAACCCAAAGCCTGACCTTCCAGAGCTTTCTCCAGGTTCTGTAGGTGCATACACACACTTTATGTTTGAGGAAGAAACTCACATTTGTTTCAAAAAGATTTATGCCAGTTTTTACTTAATCCATCAGAAGAGTGCAGAGCGCCCATTTCAATGTTCCCATTTCAACAGAAACTTCAAGGAGAATTTCAAAACCCACAAAACTTGTTCAGTTTGATAGTGGAAATTTTAAAATGCATCTTGTTTTATTTTATTTGATAATATTTTCCTTTTGAAACATTGTATTTCTTTGTGAGTTGATGACTATATCCTGTTTTCACTTTTCTGTTAAAGTTTTTGTGCATTTCCTGTTGATTTGAGCTATTCTACCTCAGATGAGGCCATTAAACTTTCCACATCCAGGTCTGAGACTCTGTGAGACCAGTTTCTCGGCTGTTCTGATGTGAGCTCCAGGGGACATTTCCCTGAGAGAGCTTGGCCCAGGGATGCCTGGTGTGAGGGATCGGGGATCAGGCTGTCAGACAGGGAGGGAGGGAGGACCCGTGGATGCTTCTGTCCTTGTTTCTGCACCTGAGGTCCCCTCTCCCAGTGCAGCGCGCCCTGCCTGGGTGTAGTGCAGGACAGCAAGAGGGTGTGGACAGCAGGCCCTGCCTGGACAGGGCCCTCCCTGCTTTCTCAGGCCCCAGTGGACATAGCGAGTGTCTTGTGGCTTGGGGTAATAAGCCCCTGGGATGCACAGTCCCTGACACAATGGGCTACCTTTGGAGGGGCAGTGGGTAGACAGGCAGTGTTAAAGGTAGTAGTTAATTGTGTAGTGAATTTGGTTAAGAAAGGTACAGAAGCTGTACAGGGCAGCCTATCCTGGTCTGGGTTATCCTGGCTTCCTCGTAATGGTCACACAATCCTGTCCCTTTGGGGTGTGGCTTAGTGATACCCCCAATCCTCCCTGTCCTCATGTTTCCTGTGGTCACTGCCTGGCCGTCCCTTCCTGTTGTACCACCTCTCAGTAGTGTGGGGACCAAGTGCACAGGATCAACACTGACCCAGCCCCAGAACTCCAGAACATGGGGCATAAGCAAATATTTGAAAATTATTTTGGAACCTTTTCATGGCTTTTCCCAGGCCTTTTGTGTTTATGTATGTTGTGCAATAAATCATCACTGGTGTTGGTGTGGCAGAAAAACCACTGAGGCACCGGGTTAGAGCGGAGGCTGTGGGCTCCGCCAGGGGCTGTCCAGGAAGAGCAGGAACTCCAGGAGAGAGGGGGGCCTCTGGGTGCCCTTCTAGAGTGGGTTTGGAAGGTCACAGAGAAAATGTTGAGATATTTGGTTGCCCCTGGGGCAGTGTGGCTGGAGGCCTTGGGTGGAAATGCTGCCCTAGAGCTGAGTCTGGGGAGGAGGTGGGCCCCGCTGACCCCAGCTATGGGGCCCAGGGAGCTGGGAGGTACCCACATTACAATCTCACCTTCCAGAGCTGCTAGAGGCTGAGATTGTCAAATCCATTTAAAGGGAAACAAGCTGAAGAAGCTAATCTAGGCTGTCAGGTTGAATCCTAACAAAGTGTATTTTGTAAAACAAAGGAAGGACAGCTGGAATTGCACTCCTGAAGTGCATTCCCTTTCCTGGAGGTTTCACCTGGTCCTTGCCCACGGATCCCTGTTCAGGCCTGGAGGCTGGGGGTCCAGGTAGCTGGACTTCACTTGAATTCCATGCAGAAACCCAAGCTAGTTCCCCTCCTCCAGTGCTAGCAACATTAAATGCACATCCCCTCCCCCATTCTCTAATCTGCCACACTGTTTCTCCCCTTTTGAAGACAAGTTTGCTTGTTTGGAAATGTATCTCCTACCCGGTCAATTTTCCTTGGGTTACTGGGCTGTAGACGCCCCCACCCCCCGCAACATGGTATTCTTCCTGGGAACAAGGGTGGAGCTTGGTCTTTCTTCCTTCTGTCTCTGCCTCTGATCTCTTGGTCTCCCTCCCCCTCGGTTCTCTGCTCTGTCCTGCCCTGCACCCTCCTGTGGACACAGCATCTGCTGGCTGTGACTTTTCCCACCGCCTTGGTGTCTCTTCTGTGGATGGCTGTTGGGTCCTTACACCAGGTGGTCAGGCGCCCTCAGCACCGTTCACCTTGTTATGCTTGGTGCTATCTAAATTTAGAAAATGACAATGGCTGGTTGCTTTTCCCAATTATGAAAAGCGAGGATGTATTTGAAAATTCATTTGGTACAGGAAGGTATCACATAGAAAGTAAGCCCATCTCTGAGATCGTAGGGGAGGTGGCTCTACCATTAATGTTCCGGTGATTGGTTTGGTGGATAAAATCCTAGTGTGTGTGTGTTTCAGGGTGTTCACAGATGCTATAGTTTTTCTATACAAGTGTAAAAGATCCACGTTGTGTTTTCTTCCTATTTCACTCAAGAATTAGTAGGCTTTTTATGTCAAGAAATATAAACATAGGCGATTTAAAACCATGTCAAAGGCACTGTACAGAGGGAGAGTGTGCTGGTGTCCTCGCTTCTGCCACCATCTTGGAGAACGATGAGTGCTTGGCCAAGGCAGTCATTTCATTGAATGGCCATTCCATATTCTAGTTTCCATCTCTCAAACAAAACTGTTTAGAGGCGGCGCCTGTGGCTCAGTCGGTAAGGTGCCAGCCCCATATACCGAGGGTGGCGGGTTCAAACCCGACCCCAGCTGAACTGCAACCAAAAAATAGCCGGGTGTTGTGGCGGGCGCTTGTAGTCCCAGCTACTCGGGAGGCTGAGGCAAGAGAATTGCTTAAGTCCAGGAGTTGGAGGTTGCTGTGAGCCGTGTGATGCCATGGCACTCTACCGAGGGCCATAAAGTGAGACTCTGTCTCTACAAAAAAAAAAAAAAAAAACAACTGTTTAGAGACTGTAATTCATTATTATTGGCACCTAACAGTTTCTGTTCTGTTTTAGGTTGAGTTAGCAATATTCACAGACATATTAGCCTTTTAATTAAAGTCTTGGAAGTTTACTTTGTTTTAATCCAATCATATAAAATCTCCAAAGCTGGGCCAGGCTCACGCCTGTAATCCCAGCACCCTGGGAGGCTAGGGAGGGTAGATAGCTTGAGTTCATGAGTTTGAGACCAGACTGAGCCAGAGCCAGACCCCCATCTCTAAGAAATGGCTGGGTGTTGTGGTGGGTGCCTGTATTCCCAGCTACTTGGGAAGCTGAGGCAAGAGGATGGCTTGAGCCCAAAAGTTTGAGGTTGTTGTCAGCTATGACTATACGGCACTCTACTGAGGGCAACAAAGCAAGATTCTGTCTCAAAAAAAAAAAAAAATCTTCAAAGCTATCAGAAATTGTATTCAAGAGAACTTTTCAGTCCTTTCTATGGCTTTTTTGGGAGAAGCAACTGTGGACTTAACCAACTATTGGCACATAAGCAGAGCTCAGTTTTCCACAGTTGTCTGAACATTTGGAAAGATTGTTGGCATCAGGGCCTACATGTCCTGTAGTGCCTGTCTGGTGTTGGGCCTCTTGTGTTTCATGCTATTGGTGAACTGTGGGCTGAACTTGGTCATTGGCTCACCCCCTAAAGGGAAGTTGTTACTTTGTTTGCAGATGGAGGTTGGAGGTGGTCTTGGGGTTGGAGCCTCCAAGTTGGTGCTGAAGTCCTTCAAAGAGAGGCCCCTGAGTGAGCTCCCTTCCCTCTGTCCCGTGAGGACCAGCAGGAAGGCAGCTCTGCCACCTGGAAGCCTTCCCCTTTGCCACCCCCCAGATGGCTGCTTCTATCCTCCAGAACTGTGAGAAAAGTCTCAATCTTGTTTTTGGTGTTTTTTTTTTAGTTGTTTACATTGTTTGGGGGTAATTTGCTTTAATTCCAAAAGTGGTTAATATACTTGGGGAATTGGGGAGTCTCCTGTTTCCTCAGATTGCACCCGAGTCTGGAGTTGCCCCGAATTAGCAGCGGAGAAATTCCCACCCTGGAGCGTCCCAATTCTTCCTAAAATGGGGCCAGATGGGACTTGAAAGACAGAAGAAGCAACCATTGAGTTCACTGAGTTGGAAGGATATATGTGGTAACCTCATTACAGAGTATCAATGCCTATCCTTGCAGAGTCCTTGGGAGAAAGGGATGCTCCTGGGTCAGGGAGGTTGGAGTTTGTATGAAAATGTAAGGAACGTGGCCAGGGCTATGGCCAGTTTCCTTGCAGAGGTAGGGTAAAACGGCAGGGTTTTTAGTGGCTGGGAAGGTTCAAGCCCAAGCATAGGTTCAAGCCTCAGAGAGGAAAGGGACAGCTGCCTGGGTTGAGTTACAGAGCAATTCTTGGTTGGGACAGGAGGGACCCACAGCTTTCATTGGGATCTTGGACATGTGGTTATGCGGTCAGGTGAAGGATGGGGAGGAGAAGACAGGAGCTGGGGCCAGGGCCACATCCCCACCAGACGGCCAGTGAAGGTTTTTCTCTGCATTTGTGTTAACACTGAACACTGGTGGGACGGGGACAGTCTGGTGTATTTTCTATCAGGTGTTTGTTTTGTCTTTTAATCAACTTAAGGCTTCTTTCCAAGAAGAAGGTGTGACTCTATTTGGGTAAGTTTTTTAAAAAAACTTTGAAAACTCTGCGCTACTAAAACCATTTTAATGTTTTGTAAAAACAGCTTGCATATAAGTTTCATCCTGGTTTATTATATAATTTAAAAAATTGGTGTAGCGAATGAGTTTCTATTTCCAGGTCTTTTCTAACTGGCTATTATTGCACACAGGGATTTATTTTTTCTAGGATTGGTATGAGTTATGTGAAACTTTTAGAGTACGATGGCAATCTATAAAATGCAAGGATGACATTTTAATTGCACTGTGTGCCTATGTTGATACCCCTGTGATAAGCTACGCGACAGGTTCCTTCCCTGCTCCTTTCTGAGGGGTATTTGCACCTCTGGCTCAGGGTGAAAGCTGTGAGAAGTCAACCATGCAGGTAAGAGCAATATTTTGTTCCTCAATCATAATCCATTTTGATCCTTTGTTTTACTCTTGATGGTCATGTGTTTGTTTCCTGTTTGGGGCAGTTCCGACTAATGAGTTTGAACATCTTGGACAAGTCTTTCCTGGTGCCCGTGTGTTTTTCTGTTGAGTATTTAAGCAGGGAGGCCCTGGGGCATGGTAGAACAGGTGGGAGGGTCCCTGAGGGTCTTCTTAAAGAGGTCGGCTATTTAAGAAGTTTCTAAGACAAGCTTTTCCCTCCCTGACCAACCCCCTGGGCCTGGCTTGGAAAACTATTCCTTTAGACTTGGGGGGCACCTGCTTCGGCCCTTTGCGTAGCAGAAAGTGTTCTGTCTTCCAGGATTACTGCTCCAGTGGGGAGCAACAGGAAACAGAAAATGAAGACATCATCTTGTCAGTCAGAAAGTGCCACGCGGAGGGCCAATCAAGGAGGGGTGAGTAGAAGGGAGAGGGGTGCACAGTCCCCAGTAAGGTCCTGTTGGGTCTGTGCCCAGCCAGGCTCTCTTCTTTCACTGGGCTGACATCACATTCCTCGCTCCTGGGACCCTGAGTGTTACTGGACTTCTTCCTGGGTACCCTTCTTTCTTGCCCTGACTCTGGGTCCCCAGGGGAAGTGGCCATGCACTGAATCCTGCGCTCTGAAGAGATGGAAAAGACTGAGAATGCCGGGGCTGGGCTGGGTAGTGCCTCTGTCCCTCGGTCTCCATCCTGGTTACCGGTTTGCACCTTTCAGTATGGGTGTTTCATGTTTGTACATGGTTGTACACGTGTGTGTCGCAGTGAGGACAACTGCAGGGTTATGAGAATTCTGGTCACTAGTGCATTTTCAAAAATGATGCCGGTCATAGGATCCCTCCTGGGCTGTCACAGAACATAAACCAGTCTCATTTGTATCGTTTGTAAAGTCTGGTACTGGGGTGTTTCTGGAAAGTTTGCTAAACAAAGCAGAATAATTGACGTCAGTTTACAGTTCTCATTTTGAGTTGGTTTGGCTTTTTTACAGAGCACGATGTTTTTGGGGTACATCTCTTTAAGTGTTATTGATGCTGCTAATGGCACCATTTATCTAATGTTAGGTAGATTGTAATAATTAACTTTAGTTTCTAGTAACTACAAACACAATATCATTTATATCTTTTAAGAAAGATTAAGATCACTGGTAACCAGGGAATACATTTGGTTTAGCACCTTGACCTCTTATGGGAAGGTAGTTTTCTATCTCGAGCATAAATTCTTCATAGGAAAATAAATGTCCATCATACTCTTTTTCAAATTAATACCCATTTCAGTAGGAAGATTAACAAATACAGAAATTTTCATTTTGGTCCTTTGTCAATATTAACTTCTAAGTGAAATGAAAGAAAGAAAAACTTCTGTGAGTGGTGGGTTCCAGGGGGTGCAACTAAGAATTTTTCAAGTGCCTAAACGTGCTTATGTGAAGAATAAACATAAACTTGTAAGAAGGACATCATCATTATAACATGACAAAGAAGGGGGAACTGTGGATGTATTTGAGTATATTTTCCTCTGCATGTTGTTGCCTGAATTTGGACTGTCTGAATGTCTAATGTGTCAGTGGAGAAAAAGATGCACAAAGGCCAGGTAACCAGGCTATATCGTCCCTCCCCTAGGCCCTTGGCATTCACTACCTTTGAGTTTGGCCCTGCCAGTATCATCCCCATGGCCAATGTCCTGGCCCTACCCCATTAGGTGATGCCCTGGGCCTTATGCCCCTGGATAAACAGCCCTCCTGTATCCCCGACCATTTGCCATTGGTCTTACATTTTGACTTTGTCTCTTTCCCTGGCCTTATTTCTTGGGCCTGATCTCCCTGGCCTTGTCACCATGATGATGTGTCTCTGGCCAGTTCACCCCATGACCATATGTCACAGGCCTTAAACACCGGGATCCACAGCCACGGCCTCATCGACCTGACCATCTCTTATTGGTGTTGTCTCGTGCCCTAGCCCCTGGCCTCCTGCCCCTTCTCCCAGTGGTCACATACTCTGGACTTATATCCCTGGCCATGTCTTCCTGGATATATCCCCTTGACCAAAAGTCCAGTGGCTGTAGATGTTGGTGTTACCCACCAGGCTTTATCCCCCTGGCCTTACCTCCATGCCTTTAGGCCCGAGAGCACCTCCCTTTGGCCTTATATTATGACCACGTCCCCCTAGCCTCATTGCCCTGCTGTTCTCCTCTTGGCCCAAGTGTCTAGGCCCTCTGACCCTGGCCCTGTTTCCTGGCTTGAAACCCAAAGCCCTGGACCATGCCTCCCTGGCCTATAATTTTGGACCGGTTCCCCTGGCTTTAAGCCCTGGCCATGTATCCTGGCTATATCTTCCCTCCAGTATGCCCTTGGCCTTACTTTTTAGCTTTGACCTGCCAGGATCATGCCCATGACCCGTGCCCCTGCCTGTGCCCCCCATTAGCCATGCCCCTGGCCTTATCCCCATAACCGTGTGCCTCTGCCCTTATCACTGACCATATCCCACTAGCCTTACCCTCCTGGACATATAGCCGTGGCTTCATGGCCTGACCGTAGCTAAGTGTCCTTGTTCCTATGGCCTTACTTCCCTTAAGGTACTGGCCATATACACAGACCCCATTTCCCCCCTGACCATATCGGCCTGGATTTAATCTTTTGACCATAGGTCATGGGCTGTGGCTATTGGTGTTGTTTCCCTGGAAATTGGCCCTTAACCTCATGTCCCTGGCCTTATGCCCCTGACCACATGTTCTGTCCATGACCCTGCTGAGCCCCTGCCCCGCCCTGCCACACCCCACCCTGTAAACCTTACTCCCTGTCCTAATCCCCTTGGCCTCTGGCCCCTGGCCTTTGGTCCTGGCATTTGACCTTCTCTCCTTCCATGGACTTATTCCTTGGGCTTGATCTCCCTGGTCATGTCTGTAGGACCATGTGCCCCTGGCCTGTTACCTCTGACCATATGTCACTGGCCTGAGACCCCTGGAGCCATAGCCATGGACCTCACCATATCTTATTGGCCTTGTCTCCGGCCCTCATCCCCTGGCCTCGTCCCATTAATCCTAGTGGCCACATACATACCTGGCCTTGTATCCCTGGCCATGTACCCCTGGATATACCCCCTTGACTAAAGGTCACTGACTATAGATATTGATGTTATACCCCTGGGTTTAATGCCCCAGCCTTATCTCCTGAGCTTTAAGCCCATGTGCACATCCCTTTAGCTTTATCTTGTGACCATGTCCCCCTGGCCTCATTGCCCTGCCATTGTCCTCTTGGTACAACGGTCTTGGCCCTCTGACCCTGGCTCTATTTCCTGGCTTGAAACCAGAGCCCCTGACCATGCCCCTCAGCCTATGAGCTTGGACTGGTTTTCCTGGCCTCAAACCCTGGCCATGTACCCTGGCTCTATCTTCCCTCCCATCTGCCCTTGGCTTTACTGTTTGGCTTTGTCCTGCCAGGATCATGGTCCTGGTCTGTTACCTCTGACCATATATTAGTGGCCTTAGACCCCTGGACCCAGAGCCTCGGCCTCATCAACCTGACCATACCTTATAGGCTTTGTCCCCTGCCCTCACCCCCCCAGCTTCATTCCCCTTATCACAGTGGCCGCATACCCTGACCTTATGTCTCTGGCCATGTTCCCCTGGATATATCTCCTTAACCAGGAGTGATCGGCTGTACATAATGGTGTTGTCTCCTGGGACTTTATGCCTCTGGCCTTATATCCTTAGCTTTAAGCCCGTGAACACATCCTTTTGGCCTTAGCTTGTGACTATGTCCCCCATCCTTGTTGCCCTGCTGATGTCTTCTTGGCCCAACAACCTTGGCCCTCTGACCCTAGACCTATTTCCTAGCTTGAAACCTCAAGCCCTGGACCATGCCCCCTCAGACTAGGATTTTGGACCTGTTCCCCCAGCTTTAAGCCCTGGCCATGTACTGTGGCTATATCTTCCCTCCCATATGCCCTTGGCCTTACATTTTGGCTTTCTCCCACCAGGATCATGCCCATGATCCCAAGCCCCTGGCTGTGTCCCCTGTCAGCCATGACCCTGGCCTTATCCCCAGGACCACGTGCTCCTGCCCTTAGTGCTAACCATATGCCACTGGCCTTACCCTCCTGGACAAATAGCCGTGGCTTCAGCGACCTGACCATATGTAAGTGTCCTTGTTCCCATGGCCTTGCTTCCCTTAAGGTATTGGCCACACACACAGACCCCATTTCCCCAGCCATTGCTCCCTGGCCATATTGCTCTGGATCGAATCCTTTGACCTTAGGTCTTGAGCAGACTCAATTGGTTGTTTTCCCAGAAATTGTGTCCTTGACCTCATGTCCCTGGCCTTTATGGCTCTAACCACGTGTTCCGCCCACCACATTGCTCCCTGCCAGCCCCTGCCCCACACCCTGCCTTTGCCTGAAAACCTTCCTCCCCTGGCCTAATCCCCTTGGCCTCTCCCCCTAGGCCTTTGTTCCTGGCTTTTGGCCTTCTGTCCCTTTATGGCTTTATTCCCTGGGCCTGGTCTGCCTGGCCCTGTTTCCAGGACCATGTGCCCCTGCCCTGCCACTGACCATATCCCACTGGCCTCACCCCCCTGGACATTATAGGAGGCTTCATTGGCCTGTTCATGTCTAAGTGTTCTTGCTCCTGTGACCTTAGTTCCCTTAAAGAACTGGCCATATTCACAGACTCCATTTCTCTGGCCTTTGCCCCTGGCCATATTGCCCTGAATTCAGTCATTGGACCATAGGTCATGGGTGGTGTCTATTGGTTGTATTTTGGCAAATTGTGCCCTTGACCTCCTGTCTCTGAACTTATGCCCCTGGTGACATGTTCTGTCCAACATCCTGTGCCCAGCCCAGCCCCAGCCCCTCTACGCAAACCATAATCCCCTGTCCTCATCCCCGGCTATGTCCCCATTGTTTCAGTGACCACATACCCTGGCCTTATATCCCTGGCCATGTCCTACTGGATATATCCCCTTGGCCATTGGTCACTGGATGTAGATATTAGTGTTGTCCCACTGGCCTTTATGCCCTTGACCTTATCTCCAGAACTTTAAGCCCGAGAGCACATCCCTTTGGCCTTACCCTGTGACCTTGTCCCCCTGGCCTTGTTGCCCTGCTGTTGTCCTCTTGGCTGAATCCCCTTGGTCCTCTCACCCTGGCCCTATTTCCTGGCCTAAAACCCAAAGCCCCAGACCATGCCCTTTCAGATTTGGACCAATTCCCCTGGCTTAAGCCCTGGCCATGTACCCTGGCTGTATTTTCCCTCCCATGTGCCGTTGGCCTTATCCTTTGGCATTGTCCTGCCAGTATCAAGCCCATGACCCCATGCCCCTGGCTGTGTCCCCCATCAGGGATGGCCCTGGCCTTTATCCCTAGGACCATGTGCCTCTGCCCTTATCACTGACCATATCCTCCTGGCCTTACCCTCCTGGACATATAGACGTGGCTTCACTGGCCTGTTCATGTCTAAGTGTCCTTGCTCCTGTGTCCTTAGTTCCCTTAAAGAACTGGCCATATTCACAGACTCCATTTTTCTGGCCTTTGCCCCCAGCCATATGGCTCTGAATTCAGTCATTGTATCATAGGTCATGGGTGGTGTCTATTGGTTGTATTTTGGCAAATTGTGCCCTTGACCTCCTGTCCCTGAACTTATGCCCCTGATGACATGTTCTATCCAACATTGTACCCACTGCCCAGCCCCTGCCCCGCCCCTGCCCCTCTATGCAAACCATAATCCCCTGTCCTCATCCCTGGCTTCGTCCTCATTATTTCAGTGACCACATACCCTGGCCTTTATATCCCTAGCCATGCCCTACTGGATATAGCCCCTTGGCCATTGGTCACTGGATGTAGATATTGGTGCTGTCCCACTGGCTTTCATGCCCCTGGCCGTATCTCCATGCCTTTAAGGCCATGAGCATATCCCTTTGGCCTTATCCTGTGACCATGTCCTCCTGGCTTCATTGCCTTGCTGTTGTCCTCTTGGCTTAATCCCCTTGGCCTTCTCACCCTGGCCCTATTTCCTGGCCTGAAACCCAAAGCCCTGGACCATGCCCCCTCGGCCTAGGATTTGGACCAGTTCCCCTGGCTTTAAGCCCTGGCCATGTACCCTAGCTGTATCTTACCTCCCATATGCCCTTGGCCTTACAGTTTGGCGTTGTCCTGCCAGTATCAAGCCCATGACCCCATGCCCCTGGCTGTGTCCCCCATCAGCGATGTCCCTGGCCTTATCCCCAGGACCATGTGTCTTTGCCCTTATCACTGACCATATCCTACTGGCCTTATCCTCCTGGACAGATAGTGGTGGCTTCATTGGCTTGTCCATATCTAAGTGTCCTTCCTCCTATGACCTTACTTCCCTTAAGGTACTGGCCATATACACGGATTCCATTTCCTGGCCTTTGCCTCCTGGCCATATTGCCCTGGATTCAATCCTTTGACCATAGGTCATGAGCGGTGTCTATTGGTGTTATTTCCCTGGAAATCGTGCCCTTGACCTTATGTCCCTGACCACATGTTCTGTCCAGGACTCTGCCACCTGCCAGCACTAGACCCCTGCCCTGCCCTGCCCTGCACTGCCCTATTTTGCCCTGAAAATTTCAGTCCTCTGTCCTAATCCTCTTGACCTCTTGCCCCTGGCCTTAGGTCCTGGCTTTTGACCTCTCTCTACATGACCTTATTCCCTGGGCCTTTTCTCCCGCCCTGTCTCCAGGACCATGTGCCCCTGGTTTATTACCTCTGACCATATGTCACTGGCCTTAGAGCTCTGGAGCCACATCACGGCCTCACTGACCTCACTGTATCTTATTGGCCTTGTCCCCTGCCTTAATCCCCAGCCTCGTCCTCCTTATCCCGGTGGCCACATACCCTGGCTTTTTATCCCTGGCCATGTCCTCCTGCATCTCTCCTCTTTGGCCGTAGACATTGGTTTTGTTCCCCTGGGCTTTATGCCCCTGGCCTCTTCTCCTTAGCTTTAGGCCCCTGAGCACATCCCTTTGGCCTTATCTTGTGACCATGTCCCCTTGGCCTCATTGCCCTACCATTGTCCTCTTGGCCCAATGCCTTGGCCCTCTGACCCTAGCCCTATTTGCTGGTTTGAAACCCAAAGCCCTGAATATGCTCCCTGGGCCTATGATTTTGGATAGGTTTCCCTGGCATTAATCCCCACCCATTTACCCTGGCTGTATCTTCCCTCCCATATGCCCTTGGCCTTGCCTTTTGGCTTTTTCCTCATGCCCATAACCTCAGGACCCTGGCCGTGTCCCCTATCAGCAATTGCCTGGCCTTATCCCCAGGACCCTGTGCCCCTTCCCTTAGTCCTGACCATATCCCACTGGGCTTACCCTCTTGAACATACAGCCATGGCTTCATGGCCTGTCCATATCTAAGTGTCCTTGTTCCTATGGCCTTACTTCCCTTAAGGTACTAGCCATATATACAGACCCCATTTCCCCGGCCTTTGCCCCCTGGCCATATCGCCTTGGAGTGAATATTTTGATCATAGGTCATGGCCTCTGTCTGTTGGTGTTTCCCAGGATATTATGCCCTTGACCTCATGTCACTGGCCATACGCCCCTGACCACAGGTACTGTCCACTGCCCAGCCCCTGTCCCCTGCCCTGGTCCATCACATCCCACCCCGACTACCTCAGTCCCCATGACTAATCCCTTTGTCCTATCCCCTTGGGCTTTGTTCGTGGCTTTGGACCTTCTTGCCTGATGTCCCTGTCCCTGTCTTCAGGACAATGTGCCTCTGACTTGTTACCCTTGACCACAAGTCAGTAGCCTTAGACCCCTGGAGCCACAACCACAGCCTTATCAACCAGACTATATCCTATTGGACTTGGCCCTGCCCTCATCCCTCAGTCTCGTCCCCATTATCACAGGGGCCCCATATACTCGCTTTATTCCCTGGCCATGTCCTACTGGATATATCCCCTTGACCATAGGTCACTGGCTATAGATGTTGGTGTCATGGCCTTATCTCCAGGCCTTTTAAGCCCATGAGCACATCTCTTTGGCCTTCTCTTGTGACCGTGTGCCCCTGGCCTCAGTGCCCTGCCCTAGTCCTCTTGGTCCAAGGGCCTTGGCCTTCTTACCCTGGCCTTATTTCGTGGCTTGAAACCCAAAGTGCTGGACCATGCCCCCTCAGCCTAGGATTTTGGACTGGTTCCCCTGGCATTAAACCCTGGCCCTGTACCCTGGCTGCATGTTTACCCCCATATGCCCTTGGCCTTAACTTTTGGCTTTGTCCTACCAGGATCATGCCCAGGACCCCATATCCCTGGCCATGTCCCCTGTCAGTGATTCCCTTGGCCTTATCTCCAGGATCATGTACCCCTGCCATTAGTCCTGACCGTATCCCACTGGCCTTACCCTGCTGGACATATAACGGTGCCTTTATTGGCCTGAGCATATTCAAGTGTCCTTGTCCCTGTGGTCGTATTTCCCTAAAGGTACTGGCCATATACACAGACCCCAGTTCCTTGGCCTTTTTCCCCTGGCCATATCTCCCTGGATTCAATCTTTTGAATAGATCATGGGCGGAGTCTATTGGTGTTGTTTCCTCAGAAATTGTGCCCTTGTCCTCATGTCCCTTATGCTCCTGACCACATGTCCTATCTACGACTGTGCTCAGCCCCTGCCCCCACCCCGCCCTACCCCACCCGACCATGTAAATCTTATTCCTTGGCCTAATGCCCTTGGCCTCTGACCCTTGGCCTTTGTTCCTGGCTTTTGGCTGTCTCTCCCTCCATGGCCTTATTCCCTGGGCCTTTCTCCAGGACCTTGTGCCCCTGTCCTGTTACCCCTGACCATATGCCCTTGGCTTTACCTTTTGGCTTTGTCCTGCCAGGATCATGTCCATGACCCCAAGCCCCTGGCCATGTCCCCCATCAGTGATGCCCCTGGCCTTATCCCCAGGACAATGTACCCCTGCCTCTACCATAGACCGTATCCCACTGGCCTTCCCCTCCTGGACATATAGCTGTGGTTTCAGTGGCCTGACCATATCTAAGTATCCTTGTTTACGTGGCCTTACATCCCCTAAGGTACTGGCCACACACACAGACCGCATTTCCCTGGCCTTTGCCGCCTGGCCATATTGCTCTGGATTGAATCCTTTGACCTTAGGTCGTGGGCGGAGTCTATTGGTGTTGTTTCCCCAGGAATTGTGTCCTTGACTCATGTCCCTGGCCTTATGGCTCTGATCACATGTTCCGCCCAGTATGTTGCCCCCTGCCAGTCCCAGCCCCACACTCTGCCTCTCCCTGAAAACCTTCCTCCCCGGCCTAATCCCTTTGGCCTCTCCTACTAGGCCTCTGTTCCTGGCTTTTGGCCTTCTCTCCCTCCATGGTCTTATTCCTTGGGCCTGATCTAGGACCATGTGCCCCTGCCCTTCCACTGACCATATCCCACTGGTCTTACCCTCCTGGACATATAGCCATGGCTTCACTGGCCTGTTCATATATCTAAGTGTCCTTGCTCCCGTGTCCTTAGTTCCCTTAAGGTATTGGCCGTATTCACAGAGTCGGTTTCCCTGGCCTTTGCCCCTGGCCATTATTACCCTGAATTTAGTCATTGATCATAGGTCATGGGTGGTGTATTGATTGTATTTTGGCAAATTGTGCCCTTGACCTCCTGTCCCTGAACTTATGCCTCTGACGACATGTTCTGTCCAACATGCCATCCACAGCCCAGCCCCTGTCCCTCTACGCAAACCATAATCCCCTGTCCTCATCCCTGGCTTCGTCCTCATTATTTCAGTGACCGCATTATTTCTTATATCCCTGGTCATGTCATACTGGATATATCCCTTGCCCATTGGTCACTGGACGTAGATATTGGTGTTGTCCCACTGATTATGCCCCTGGCCTTATCTCCATGCCTTTAAGGCCGTGAGCACATCCCTTTGGCCTTATCCTGTGACCATGTACCCCTGGCTTCATTGCTCTGCTATTGTCCTCTTGGCTGAATCCCCTTGGCCCTCTCACCCTGACCCTATTTCCTGGCCTGAAACCCAAAGATCCTGACCATGCCCTCTCGGCCTAGGATTTAGAACAGTTCCCCCAGCTTTAAGCCCTGGCCCTGTATCCTGGCTGTATCTTCCCTTCCATATGCCCTTGGCCTTACAATTTGGCGTTGTCCTGCCAATATCAAGCCCAGGACCCCATGTCTCTGGTAGTGTCCCCATCAGCAATGCCCTTGGCCTTATCCCTAGGACCATGTGCCTTTGCCCTTATCACTGACCATATCCTACTGGCCTTATCCTCCTGTACAAATAGCAGTGGCTTCATTGGCTTGTCCATATCTAAGTGTCCTTCTTCTATGACCTTACTTCCCTTAAGGTACTGGCCATATACACTGATTTCATTTCCTGGCCTTTGCCCCCTGGCCATATCGCCCTGGATTCAATCCTTTGACCATAGGTCATGAGCGGTGTCTATTGGTGTTGTTTCCCTGGAAATTGTGCCCTTGATCTCATGTTCCTGAACTTATGCCCCTGACCACATGTTCTCTCCACAGCCCTACCACCTGCTAGCACTAGCCCCTTGGCCTGCCCTGCACTGCCCCGCCTTGCCCTGAACATTTTAGTCCTCTATTGTAACCCCCTTGGCCTCTTGCCCCTGGCCTTAGGTTCTAGCTTTTGACCTCTCTCTACATGGCCTTACTCCCTGGGCCTGATATCATGCCCTGGCTCCAGGACTATATGCCCCTGGTTTGTTACCTCTGACCATATGTCACTGGCCTTAGAGCCCTGGAGCTTTATCACGGCCTCACTGACCTTACTATATCTTATTGGCCTTTGTCCCCTGCCTTAATCCCCAGCCTCGTCCTCCTTATCCTGGTGGCCACATACCCTGGCTTTTTATCCCTGGCCATGTCCTCCTGGATGTCGCCTCTTTGGCCGTAGACATTGGTTTTGTTCCCCTGGGCTTTATGCCCCTGGCCTCTTCTCCTTGGCTTTAGGCTCCCGAGCACATCCCTTTGGCCTTATCTTGTGACCATGTCCCCTTGGCCTCATTGCCCTATCATTGTCCTCTTGGCCCAATGCCTTGGCCCTCTGACCCTGGCCCTATTTGCTGGCTTGAAACCCAAAGCCCTGAATATGCTCCCTGGGGCTATGATTTTGGATTGGTTCTCCTGGCATTAATCCCCACCCATTTACCCTGGCTGTATCTTCCCTCCCATATGCCCTTGGCCTTGCCTTTTGGCATTGTCCTCATGCCCATAACCTCAGGCCCCTGGCTGCGTCCCCCATCAGCAATTGCCTGGCCTTATCCCCAGGACCCTGTGCCCCTTCCCTTAGTCCTGACTGTATCCCACTGGTCTTACCCTCTTGAACATACAGCCGTGGCTTCATGGCCTGTCCATATCTAAGTGTCCTTGTTCCTATGGCCTTACTTCCCTTAAGGTACTAGCCATATATACAGACCCCATTTCCCCTGCCTTTGCCCCCTGGCCATATCACCTTGGAGTGAATACTTGATCATAGGTCATGGGCTGTGTCTGTTAGTGTTGTTTCCCAGGATATTATGCCCTTGACCTCATGTCCCTGGCCTTACACCCCTGAGCACAGGTTCTGTCCACTGCCCAGCCTCTGTCGCCCTCCCTGGTCCACCATTCCCCACCCTGACTACCTTACTCCCCAGGACTAATCCCTTTGGCCTATCCCCTTGGGATTTGGTCGTGGCTTTGGACCTTCTCCCCCTCTTTGACTATTCCCTTGGGCCTGATCTCCCTGGTCTTATCTCTAGGATGATGTGCCTCTGACCTGTTACACCTGACCACAAGTCAGTAGCCTTTGACCCCTGGAGCCACAACCACAGCCTCATAAACCTGACCATACCATATTGGACTTGCCCCTGCCCTCATCCCCCAGCCTCGTCCCCATTATCACAGGGCCAATATACTGGCCTTCTATGCCTGGCCATGTCCTACTGGATATATCCCCTTGACCATAGGTCACTGGCTATAGATAGTGTCATGGCCTTATCTCCATGCCTTTAAGCCCATGAGCACATCCCTTTGGCCTTCTCTTGTGAACATGTTCCCCTGGCCTCAGTGCCCTGCCCTTGTCCTCTTAGTCCAAGGGCCTTGGCCCTCTTACCCTGGCCTTATTTCGTGGCTTGAAACCCAAAACGCTGGACCAAGCCCCCTCGCCCTAGGATTTTAGACTGGTTCCCCTGGCATTAAACTCTGGCCCTGTACCCTGGCCGCATGTTTCCTACCATGTGCCCTTGGCCTTAACTTTTGGCTTTGTCCCACCAGGATCATGCCCATAACCCCATGTCCCTGGCCATGTTCCCTGTCAGTGATTCCCTTGGCCTTATCCACAGGACCATGTCCCCTGCCATTAGTCCTGACCATATCCCACTGGCCTTACCCTCCTGGACATATAACCGTGCCCTTATTGGCCTGACCATATCCAAGTGTCCTTGTTCCCGTGGCCTTATTTCCCTAAAGGTACTGGCCATATACACAGACCCCAGTTCCTTGGCCTTGTCCCCTGGCCTTATCACCCTGGATTCAATCTTTTGAGTATGGGTCATGGGCAGAGTCTATTGGTGTTGTTTCCCTAGAAATTGTGCCCTTGTCCTCATGTCACTTATGCTCCTAATCACATGTTCTGTCTAAGACCCTGCCCCAGCCCCTGCCCCAGCCCCTGCCCCAGCCCCTGCCCCAGCCCCAGCCCCTGGCCCTGGCCCTGCCCCAGCCCCTGGCCCTGGCCCTGCCCCAGCCCCTGGCCCTGCCCCAGCCCCAGCCCCTGCCCCAGCCCCTGGCCCTGCCCCAGCCCCTGGCCCTGCCCCAGCCCCAGCCCCAGCCCCAGCCCCTGCCCCTGCCCCAGCCCCTGCCCCTGGCCCTGCCCCAGCCCCTGGCCCTGCCCCAGCCCCAGCCCTAGCCCCAGCCCCTGGCCCTGCCCCAGCCCCTATCCCTGCCCCTGGCCCTGCCCCAGCCCCTGGCCCTGCCCCAGCCCTAGCCCTAGCTCCAGCCCCTGCCCCAGCCCCTGCCCCTGCCCCTGCCCCTGGCCCTGCCCCAGCCCCTGGCCCTGCCCCACCCCACCATGTAAACCTTATTCTTGGTCTAATGCCCTTGGCCTCTGATCCCTGGCCTTTGGTCCTGGCATTTGACCTTCTCTCCCTCCATGGACTTATTCCTTGGGCCTGAACTCTGGCTATGTCTCCAAGACCAAGTGCCCCAGCTCTTACACCTGACTGTATCCCAATTGCCATACCCTCCCGGACATATAGCTGTGGCTTCATTGGCTTTACCATATGTAAGTGTCCTTGTTCCCATGGCCTTATTTCCCTTAAGGTACTGGCCATATACACTGGTCCCATTTCCCAGGCCTTAGCCCCCAAATTCAATCTGCTTACCTAGGTCATGGGCTGTGTGTATTCGTGGTGTTCTGTGGAAATTGACCTTATGTCCCCGGCCTTATGCCCCGGACCATATGTTCTGTCTACCACCCTACCCCTGCCCAGCCCCTGCCCCCGCCCTGTCCTGCACCACCCCGAAAAAGCTTATTTCCTAGGACTAATCCCTTTGGCCTCTCCCCCTAGGCCTCCATTCCTGGCTTCTGCCCTTCACTGACAACATGGCCTTATTCCCTGGGCCTGATCTCTCTGGTCTTGTCTCCAGGACCATATGACCCTCACCTGTTACTTCCTGAAAATAGGTCACCTAACTTAGACCCCTGGATCCACAACCTCGGCCTCAATGACCTCACCATATTGTATTGAATTTGCCCCTGCCCTATCCCCATCCCCCTTATCCCAGTGGCCACATACCCTGGCCTTTGCCCCATGGCCTTATTGCCCTGTATTCAATCCTTTGACGATGGGTTTTAGGCGGTGTCTATTGGTGTTGTTTCCCCAGAAATTGTACCCTTGACCTAATTTCCCTGGCCTTATGCCCCAGACTGTATGTTCTGTCCACCACCCTGCCCCTTGCCCAGTCCATGCTCCGCACCCAGTCCTACCCCGCCCTACCCCCAAAACCTTCCTCCTTTGGCCTAATCCCCTTGGCCTCTCCCCCTGGCCGTTGTTCCTGGCTTTTGGCCATCTCTCCCTCCATGGCCTTATTCCCAGGGCCTGATCTCCCTGGGCCTGTCTCCAGGACCATGTGCCCCTATCCTGTTAACCCTGACCATATGCCCTTGTGTTTACCTTTTGGCTTTGCCCTGCCTGGATCATGTCCATGACCCTATGTCCCTGGCTATGACCTTGTCAGCGATGCCCCTGGCCTTATCCCCAGGACCATGTGCCCTTGCCTTTACCACTGACCATATCCCACTGGCCTTACCCTCTTGGACATATAGCTGTGGCTTCATTGGCCTGACCATATCTAAGTGTCCTTGTTCCTGTGGCCTTATACACTGATCCCATTTCCCTGGCATTAGCCCCTGGCCTTATTGCCCTGGATTCAATCCTTTGACCATGGGTCATGTGCAGTCTATTGGTGTTATTTCCTTGAACATTGTGCCCTTAACCTCATGTCCCTGGCCTTTCACTCTGGACCATATCATACGTTCTGTCCACTACCCTACCCCTGCCCAGCCCCTGCCCCCACCCTGTTTCGCACTGCCCTGAAAAACCTTATTCCCCAGGACTAATCCCCTTGGCCTTTCCCCCTAGGCCTGCTCCTGGCTTTTGACTTTCTCTCACTACATGGCCTTATTCCCTGGGCCTGATCTCCTTGGTCTTGTCTGTAGGACCATGTGCCCCTTACCTGACCTTAGACCCCTGGACTCATAGCCTGGGCCTCATTGACCTCATTATATCATATTGAACTTCCCCTGCCCTCATCTCCCAGCCTCATCCCCCTTATCCCAATGGCCACACACCCTGGCCTTTGCCCCATGGCCTTATTGCCCTGGATTCAATCCTTTCACTATGGGTCATGGGCCATGTCTAATGCTTGTGTTTTGGCAAATTGTGCCCTTGACCTCTTGTCCCTGAACTTACGCCCCTGATGACATTTTCTGTCCAACGTCCTGGCCCCTGCCCAGCACCTGCCCCTCTACGCAAACCATAATCCCCTGTCCTCATCCCTGGCTTCATCCCCATTATTTCAGTGGCCACATACGCTGGCCTTACATCCCTGGCCATGTCCTACTGGGTATATCCCCTTGACCATTGGTCTCTGGCTGTAGCTATTGGTGTTGTCTCCCTGGCCTTTATGCCCTTGGCCTTATCTCCATGCCTTTAAGCCCTTGACCACATCCTTTTGGCCTTATCCTGTGACCGTGTTCCCCTGGCCTCATTGCCCTGCTGTTGTCCTCTTGGTCCAAGGGCCTTGGGCCTCTCACCCTGGCCCTTTTTCCAGCTTTAAAACTGGAAACCCCAGATCATGTGCCCTCGACCTGGGATTTTGGACCAGTTCGCCTGGTTTTAAGCCCTGGCCATATATCCTGACTGTATCTTCCTGCCTTTTGACCTTTGCTCCTGGGCCTAATCTCCTTGGTCCTGTCTCCAGGACCATGTGCCTGTCACCTGTTAGCCCTGAACATAGGTCACTGACCTTAGATACCTGGACTCACAGTCTCGGCCTCATTGGCTTCACCATATCATATTGAGTTTGCCCCTGCCCTCATCTCCCAGCCTTATCCCCCTTATCCCAGTGGCCACACACCCTGGCCTTTGCCCCATGGCCTTATCGCCCTGGATTCAGTCCTTTCACTATGGGTCATGGGCCATGTCTATTATTGTTGTTTCCCTGGAAATTGTGCCCTTGACCTCATGTCCCTGGCCTTATGCCCCAGACCACATGTTCTGTGTACCAGCCTGCCTCCTGCCCAGTCCATGCTCCCCACCCTGTCCTGCCCCACCCCACCCCGAAAACCTATTTCCCCTGGCCTAATCCCGTTGATCTCTCCCCCTGGCTTTTGTTCCTGGCTTTTGGCCTTTTCTCCCTCCATGGCCTTATTCCCTGGGCCTGATCTGCCTGGCCCTGTTTCCAGGACCATGTGCCCTTGCCCTTCCACTGACCATATCTCCCTGGGCTTACCCTCCTGGACATATAGCCGTGGCTTCACTGGCCTGTTCATGTCTAAGTGTCCTTGCTCCCATGTCCTTACTTCCCTTAAGGTACTGGCCATATACATAGTCTTCATTTCCCTGGCCTTTGCCCCTGGCCATATTGCCCTGAATTCAGTCATTGGACCATAGGTCATTGGCGGTGTATATTGCTTATATTTTGGCAAATTGTGCCCTTGACCTCCCCTGTCCCTGAACTTACGCCCTTGATGACATTTTCTGTCCAACATCCTGCCCCCTGCCCCAGCCCCTACCCCTCTATGCAAACCATAATCCCCTGTCCTCATCCCGGCTTTGTCCCCATTATTTCAGTGGCCACATAGCCTGGCTTTATATCCCTGGCTATGTCCTACGGGTATATCCCCTTGTCCATTGGTCACTGGCTGTGTTGTCCCCCTGGCCTTTATGCCCTTGGCCTTATCTCCATGCTTTTAAGCCCGCGAGCACATCCTTTTGGCTTATCATGTGACCGTGTTCCCCTGGCCTCTTTGCCCTGCTGTTGTCCTCTTGGTCCAAGGGCCTTGGGCCTCTCACCCTGGCCCTTTTTCCAGGTTTAAAACTGGAAGGCCCAGACCATGCCCCCTTGACCTGGGATTTTGGACCAGTTCGCCTGGCTTTTAAGCCCTGGCCATATATCCTGACTGTATCTTCCTTCCCATATACCCTTGGCCTTAACTTTTGGCTTTGTCCCACCAGGATCATGCCCATGACCCCATGTCCCTGGCTGTGTCTCCAATCAGTGATGCCCCTGCCCTTATCCCCAGGACAATGTACCCCTGCCATTACTACAGACCGTATCCCACTGGCCTTACCCTCCTGGACATATAGCTGTGACTTCATTGGCCTGACCATATCTAAGTGTCCTTGTTTCATGGCCTTACTTCCTTTAATGTGCTGGACATACACACAGACCCTATTTCCCCTGCCTTTGCCCTCTGGCCATATTGCTCTGGATTGAATCCTTTGACCTTAGGTCATGGGCGACTTCTATTGGTGTTGTTTTCCCAGAAATTGTGTCCTTGACCTTATGTCCCTGGCCTTATGGCTCTGACCACATGTTCCCTCTTCCACCTTGCCCCCTGCCAGCCCCTGCCCCGCACTCTGCCTCTCCCCTGGCCTTATTCCCTGGGCCTCTCCCCCTAGCCTTTGTTCCTGTCTTTTGACCTTTTCTCCCTCCATGGCCTTATTCCAAGACCTGATTCCCTGGGCCTGTCTCTAGGACCATGTGACCCTCACCTGTTAACTCTGAATGTAGGTCACTGACCTTAGACAGCCTCAGCCTCATTGACCTCACCATATTGTATTGAACTTGCCCCTGCCCTCATCCCCCAGCCTTATCTCCCTTATCCCAATGGCCCCATACCCTGGCCTTGCCCCTGGCTATATTGCCTTGAATTCAATCCTTTGACCATAGGTCATGGGCGGTGTCTATTGGTTGTATTTTGGCAAATTGTGCCCTTGACTTCCTGTCCTTGGCCTTATGCCCCTGATGACATGTCCTGTTCAACATCCTGCCCTCTGCCCAGCCCTTGCCCCACCACCCAAACCATAATTCTCTGCCCTCATCCCTGGCTTCATCCCCATTATTTCAGTGGCCACATACCCTGTCCTTATATCCCTGGCCATGTCCTCCTGGATATATCCCCTTGACCAAAGGTGGATATTGGTGGTGTCCCCCTGGCCGCCCAGTCTTACCTACTTGGCTCAAGCCCATTAACAAATCCCTTGGACCTTATCTTGTGACCATGGCCTTGTGGCCTCATTGCCTGTCATTGTCCCCTTGGCCTTCTGACCCTGGCCCTGTTTCCTGGCCTGAAATCCAAAGGCCTGGTCCATGCCTTCTTGGTCTATGATTTTGGACTCGTTCCCCTGGCTCTAAGCCCTGACCATGTACCCTGGCTGTGTCTTTCCTCCCATACGCCTTTGGCTTTACATGTACGCTTTGTCCTGCCAGGATCATGCCCATAATCCATGGACCTGGCTGTGACCCCATCGGCCATACCCCTGGCCTTATTACCAGGACAATGTACCCCTGCCCTTACCACTGACCATATCCCACTGGCCTTACCCTCCTGGACAGATAGCTATGGCTTCATTGGACTGACCATATCTAAGTGTCCTTGTTCCTGTGGCCATACTTCCCTTAAGGTACTGGTCATAGACACAGACCCCATTTCCCTGGCCTTTGCCCCTTGGCCATATTGCCCTGGATTGAATCCTTTGACCTTAGGTCATGGGCGGAGTCTATTGGTCTTATTTCCTGGGAAATTTTGCCTTAGGCTTCATGTTCCTGGCCTTAAGCCTCTCACCACTTGTTTTCACCAGTGCCTTCCCTCTCCCCCCATCAAGCCCCACCTCGAAAACCTTATTCCCATGGCCTAACCATATATCCTGGATTTAAGCTTTTGGCCATATCCCCAGAGCCTTAAATGCCTTTGGTCTTATTTCCCTGGCTCTATTGCCTGTCCTCAATCCTGAGGCCTCATATTTCTACTGTTCTCATCCACTAAGCCTTGGTCGTTGGTCCTGGCCTTAAAATGTGGCTGTGTACCCCTCCTAACATATGCCATTGGTCATATCCCCTGGGTTTTGATCCCTGGTGTGATGCCCCTGGATTGAACCCACTAAGCCTATCCCCTCCTTGTGCTTAGAGTTTAATCATGTCCCCAAGGCCTTGTCCCCTGGGCTTTCTCTACTGGGTGTAATTTTCTTGGCCTTGAGTGCTTGGTCTCATCAACCAAGTTTATACCTGTGGCCTTTCTCAACTGACCCCTATCTCAGTGGTCACATACCCCTGGCCTTATGCTGGTGGACTTAACTCCCTGACTTAATGTTGAACATGTAACATTACATCGGATTTACCCCATTGGCCTCATCTCCCTGGCCTTCTCTCTGTAACTTTGTCCTGTGGCCTCATCCCCCTGAGCATATGCCACTGGCTGTATCATCCCCCCGCCTTTGCCTTTGGTTGTATCTCTTTATCTCATCACCGTGGCCCTATGTTCCTGATCATGTGACCTTGGCCTTATGGGGTGGCTGCTCACTCTGGCCTTTGGGCCCTGGCGATTGTCATTTGTTCCCCCTACATATCTTCTGCTCCTCCTTTTTGACCTCTGACCCTGGCTTGATCCTCTTGGCAGTGGCATTTCTCTGATCTCATCCCGGTTTCCTCATGGCCATATTTTTGTGGCCTTTCTACCTGGCCACGTCTCCCTGGATTTAGCACCGTGACCCCCAGGTCATCGGCTGTAGATAATTGGTGTTGTCCTCCAGGGCTTCATTGTTCACCTGGTTCTTCTTGGAGTGACCTCTCTGCTTTTCAGCGAATCTTCAGTCTTTGGAGAGAAACAGGGAGTCACAGAAAGTGGAAGTCCTCAGTGTGGAGGGCAGGAGCTAAGGCTGGGCAAGGGGTGAATCTGGGATGATGACTAGATTAGGTCTAGGGGGCAGATTTTGGGATACACAAATTCCAGAGTAGGAACCTGTGGACATCTGGCTCCCAGTGCGAAGTGGGGGCCTGGGCAGTACAGATGGGGCTGGGTGGAGAGTGGTGAGGGATGTCATATCAGAGGGGCAGCCAGACTCCGGAGAGGGACCTGAAGGCAGCAGGGAGCCTCAGGGTGAGGGAGATTTTAGAAGGAGTATGGAAACAGAAGGCCTGTTGCAGTGGCTGAGGGCTGAGCTCCACAGGGAAGCAGAGTGCCTTCTGTGACAGGAAGAAGTGGAATAGTGTGGACTGGGCGTCCTATGCTTCTCTCTGCACTGCTGTGTAATTGAACTTGTGCCAGTGAACCCTCTCCATGTGCACCTGCAGGGGTGAGAGGAGGAGCAGCACCAATTCAAGGCTGGTTCAACTTGGGTGAAACCCACATGAACTTGCTCACACACCCCAAATTGTGATTTGACCTCATGTCCAAACAATTAAATTCTGTTTTATCCATCTCTAAAGGGGATCAAGTCCCTGTTGATGTGAAAGTGACTGGTTTTGGAGTCAGTAAGAATTGATTATGGGACACAATTAGGTAAGTTTACATCCATTTTATAATGTTACGTCTTTCTAAGAAGCGGTACCTATTTGATTTCTTGTGTCCGGCTGTATGTTCTGGGTTAGGATCAGACGGCAGGCCTCAGCGGCTCTGGAAGGGAATGCGGTGAGTAAGTTCATGAGTTTCCTTAATCACAGAAATAATGGAGGAAGGTATCAGCAGCACATGTAACTTGTTAATCATTCAGGTCAGCAAGGGGAAGCAGGGTTTTAGACAGCTCTGAAGTGTACTGACATGGGAAATATTGATAATTTCTACATGGCAAGGACAAGTTCGCACTGGAACTTGTCATCCCTGAATTTCAAAACCTTCTGACCGAGAGTCGACTTTTTGTCTTTATCTGCCATTTTGTCTTGAGTGTGGTTTTTCCACTTGTATCTCTTGTAACTCTTGATCTATCCTCCTGGCCTAAGGGCTGCAGCTCAGTTGTGTGGGACTGTCTGCATCTCTGGGCCTTGTCCCCAGCATGGGGACCACACACAGTATGACCAGCAGGAGTTCCCAGCTCACCCTCAGGTGCCCCTCCAGAGGTAGAGCTGGAAGCCTGCCAGGCCTGCCCTGAAGAGAGGGACTGTTGTCTCCTTCGGAGAAGCCATACATTTTACATGGTTCCCGCCTGCTTCCCTAGCAGTGCAATAGTTCTGGCAGTCAGGGAACACTCTCTGAGTGCTTGCTGGGTGCCAGGCATAATCTCCATGTGTGATTGAATTTGGGGAACTTCGAGGGGCCAGGTGTATCAGTTGAGGAACAGTGTACACGTTTCACTAGTCGAGGGCCCATACTCCTACCACCATAGCCAGAGTAGATAATAACCCTTTCTGAATATTATGGAAATCTAGTGCTCAAGAAAGGAAAGTCACTGAGCAGTCTCCTGGTGCTGGCGATCCAGTCCCAGCTGTTTGCAGCGTGGGCAGAGGAGCAGCAGAAACACTGCAGGGTGGAGGATGGCAGGAGGGTCCATGCCTTGAAGGAGAGAATGAAGGGGAAGAGTGCTGTGCCTGCAGCTGTGAAATGCTGAATGGGAAGGTAAGGAGCAGGGATGTTTGTGGGAGGGGAGTTCAGGGGTAAAGGCCGGCAGCAGGAGCCTGCCTCCCCCCAGGTACAAATGGCCTGGAGTGGCCAGAGGGCAGCCGGAGGAGGTGGGCAGGGCTGTCCAGTGGGGCCTGGAGGGCCTCAGCCCCATCCGCAGAGTCTGGTGCCAGCTGAAGACTCTCAAAACAGTGCCAATTTCAATTCACCTGTAGCCAGAGCCAATTCCTTCTTTTCCTCCAACAGCATCTCTTTAACTGGATAAGGAGTGTGGGGCTGACTGGTGTTGGCCAAGTGTCATCTCAGGTAGCATGAGACTGCAGGGCCTTTCTGGGGTACTGTCCCCCAGAAAGACTCTGCAGTGGGAGCTGCTGCACTGTAGATGAGACCCTGGCCCCTGTGCTGAGAGACGGTGATGAGGATTTTGCTGACGACTCCGTGTCCTCAGACTTGTGTCCTCAAACCCTCATGGCCTGCAAACTGGGGGTCTTCTGCCCAGGAAGCTGCTACTGGGAGGAGCGAGGCGGGGCGCTTTCCCTGCTGTGTTCTGTGACCCCGCTACCGTCCTGAGCTTGTTCGTTTGTGAGGAATAGGCTGGAGGATGAGAGAGGGAGAACAGTTGCAGTGGCTCATCAGCCTGCTGGAAATGGAAGAGTCTCTTGGGATCTGCAGCCTTGGTAACAGGTCACAGAATTGTCTCCTGAAGATCTTGAAATGTCTGTTTAAAGTTTCTCTTTATTGTGAATCCCGAGGTAGGTGGGTGTTCGAGCATCAGTGACTGTGATTTTTTTTTATTATGAAATAGTTTTTTGTAAATTGCTTTTAGAAATCATTTATATGTACAGCACTTATTTATCCTATATGTGTGTCATCTCTGTGACCCCCAGAGACTTAGGGACATTCCCAGGCACATCTTTTGTTCCAACTGTGAATGCAGAAGACGTAAATATAACTGCAGGCTGGAGAAACACAGAATAGCCCAACTCACTCACACACTTTATGTAGTCAGTGGAATTATTATTATTATTATTATTATTATGTATAATAGTACCTGTCCCACTGCTCTAGAGTTCCCTTAGTACTTTTGAATGAACTGAGAAATTCGTAATCATTTGAAGAAATCTCTATGTAAACATTAGGACTAAACAGGTGTTCTCCTCTGTCCTGGGCAGACTGTAGGTGGACTTGCAGTGAGGTTTCCAGGGTGTGTGAAGTTGAACTGATATTTACAAGAATTTGAGGTCAAGTACTTTGGTTGTCCTTGAGCAGGTGAGCAGACCTTGTGGCAAGCCCTGGATTCTCACTGCAAGCTGGACTGATGTTAACAGAGACCCACTGTTTTACCTCCCTTCCCTTTCCACATTCCCTCTCATTGGATTGAAATCACTCATTTGCTAAAAGTTGAGTACTGTGTGTGTGAATCTGTTCAAACCATAGAAAGGGTAGAGCGATGGTCTATCTTCATATTTTAATAGACCATGATGCCAACAGAATGTTCAAAGTCTCACATGTTCCGAGTTCTGTGGCCTCACTGTTATATCCTGGATCCCTCCATAGCCCCTGTGAATGAGCACATGAGCTCTCTTTCTCCTGAGGGACCCAGGAGTTAAGTGAGGAAACAGTGTACCACCGTGTGCAGTCCTCCGTCAAGGTAAATCCAGTGAGGATGAATAGTAAATGCTGAAGGCTTTGTGCTTATTATATATGAGTGCACTTTCATGCTGGTCCTCTCTCTATGGATTTAACTCCCCCACTGAGGGTCCAGCTTGGAGCTTACTACACAGGCTCCTGCTTGGTAAGTCCTCAGATCCATGCAGTAAGGTTTTTCTACTTGTGAACATCATCTCAAGAAGGTAAGAGATGGACAGGTAAGAGCTGGAGGCCCGTGCCTGCAGGCCTGGCCTTGGGGAGGGCAGCCCAGAAACAGCATACGCAGCCTTGCAGCCTTGCTCATACGCAGCTTTTCCTCAGCCTTGCTCTTCCCAATGGGCTCTGACAAACAGGGAACCCTGAGCATTGCTACCAGCTGGGAGCTTGTTGACTTGCAAAATCTCAGCCCCCGCACACCCACTAAAGTCTGACAGCACTGGGCAGAGTTCCTCTGCTCGTGAGCATCTGGGAAGCAACTGCTCAAGGTCACACTGGGGGGCCGTGTGAGGTCTTTGGACCAAGTGTGCAGTGACTTCCAGCTTCTCCCCGGCCCACAGCCCCTCAAGGAGGATGCGCCTCCCAGGTTAACTCGCTGCAGAGCATTGGTTGATTCAGCATTCTGGAGTGTGCTGCGTGAAGGACTACTTGAGGTGTGTATTTATGAAGAACCTGCCATGTGCCAGGGAGTGTGGCCTCAGGGGTGGAAGTTTGTGGGCATTCATAAAGGAAAAAAAATCTTTGTAGAATATAGAACAAAACGGATTTTTATTTTCTAGTCATCTCCATAAATCAACATAGTGGTCATTGGAGTTCCTTCCATGGTGGATGGGACTTGAGATCAGCAAAGGAGACTGATGAAAGGTGAGCAAAAAGCATAATTTTGTGGGTGGTGCCTGTGGCTCAAAGGAGTTGGGTACCAGCCCCATATACCAGAGGTGGATTCAAACCTGGCCCTGGCCTAAAAGTGTGTGTGTGGGGGGTAAGCGTAGTTTTGTATTTGACACCAGGGTGTGGTAAACAGTTAAAAAAGAAGAAAAAAAAGGATCAGAAGTATAATACTTTGTCTTAAATAATGACTTATTGTTTGAATAATCAGCACAAATTCAAAATCCTGTTTTTTAACAAGTACATTAAATTAACTAGCAGGGGTTTATCTTTGCTGCCTGGGAAGCCGGCCTAAGAACTGCTTTTCTCAGCTGATGTAGAGGAAGACCCCGCCAGGGAACGAGCACGGTGAAGCTGCATGTCCTTCCTGGATGAAGTTTTCGGCTTATTTATTATTGTTCTTTGGTGGGTATTTTAATTTGCTGTGTAGGAAAAAATTTCCTTGACTGTTGCCTTCTGGAAACCTAAATTTCCCATTTAGCTGCTTTCGCAAGGAAATCTGAGCCAACATCGTCATTAATCTGTTTGTGCCATTCAAGCAGCCCACTAAAATGTCAAAGGGATAGTTATGAAAATGAGCATATAAATGCCTATGGATACTGATGATCTGAATAGAACAGAACAACATTCACCGAAATAGTTTTATTCTATTTACATAAAGGGCATGTAATTAGTCCAAATGTATCGCGCTAGTGCCCATTTAAGTTTCTAAAATCCTTTGTAAGAAAGTTATTAGTGCCACATGGGGTGAATCTGTTGCTTCTGGCTGTAATGTTTTTCAGGAATATACTGGAGATCCAGAAGCCTGAACTCGGGTGAAAGGCACCTCTGGGCCTGTGGTTCTTTAGAGCACAGTGGGAAGTTTTTCTATTTGTAGAAGGAAATGAAGATAAAATTCCACCTATAATCTCAACTGCTGTGGCCATTGTAGCTGCTGAACTTCATAAGTAAAGCCTGTTCCCACCTGTTGGCTCCATTCCGAACGGTGGAAAGCGCTCCTGAATGGGAAGTAGTAGAAACCAAGGAGTGAGCCAAAAGCTGAAGACACCCCAGAGGTATACATTTTATAAACTTACATGCAGTAAAACAAGCGATGTATTTGGAATGTTTTTAAACTAATGCATTTTGATCTAATTTTATATCCATAGTTCTAACAAAAAAATAGCTTTGATAAACTTGGAGTTTACTCTAAAGACGCTTTGGAGGGTTTTGGGAGAGTGGAGACCCAGGAAGACATTGTTTGAACTCTGTGGCCCCTGCTGATATTTCAATATTCTGGGCATCCTTCACAGGTTCCCAGGGACTTGGCGTGGAAAGGGAGAAGGGGGCATGTGAAGGCTGCCCAGGGCAGGTGAGTGATTTGTTTCCTCTGACTTGCTAGCTACCCTGGAGAGGGGTGGAGGAGGTGGGGGGGCCAGGGGAAGTCTGTAGAGCGTGGCTTCGAAAAGTGTCAGCTGCCATCTCGGTCCTACCCCTTCCTAGACAGGCAAGTGAGGAGTTTCTCTGAAATATTTTCTACATAACTCAGTGATAAAAGAGTATCTGGGAGAAGGTGGTGTATTCAATGAGGGAAGGTCACTGAACTACTAACATAGTTCCGTAAATTTGAGACCAATCTGAGATTGGAGAATGCTCTAAACAAGGATGGCGAGACAGTTGAAAGTCACTTAGAAAGGGGTTCTCAAGGGCGTGCGCTGCGTGAAACACTGAAACAGGGAAAGAAACGCAAAGTCAGCCTTCGGGGGAAAGGGCTGGAAATCTCAGTGGCATACAAAATGAGGGCAGAATCAGAAGAGATCGGGAGCCAACGAAAAAGTGACACTTGATTCTACAATGGAATGATCATGATCAAAGTTGTATGTTAATCATTTAAACACTCAGTAATTCTTGTAAACGTCAGTATTTCATATCTGTCAATGGCATTTTTCATTTTTTGAAGAAGCAAATTGAATTTGTTGATGGTCACTTTTAAAATTGAAAAGTTAAATTACAGTGTGTGACTGGAGCAATTCGCTGAGTTCTAATTCCTTTTGGCTGAAAAGGATTCTAAGGAAACAGTATGGACATCCAAACTGAATGAATGTCCGTATTTCTTATTTGGGACTAAAAACTCTGGTTGTGGTTTGGGGTGTGGCATGTAGCGGTGGAGATAGAATCCATTGTTGAATTAAAATATCACTACAAAGCAACTGAAATGGTCAAGTAGGTGGGCCTTACAGAAGTTACAACCCACTCTGATTTCTTCTTTCTACTTACTTTTTTTTTTGTTTCCTTTACTACATGTTGTCTACAAAAAATTCTGATTCTTTTATCCTTTAGTATATTTATTTTGTTGCTTAAATGTAATGATGTCAGGGACTGCTAAGTACTCTGGGCATTTGTTTATCAATGAACTTTTGACTCTTTTCAGTTGTGTTTATGGTAGTCAGCAGGGTTTATGTGGAGAAAAGACTCTGATAACCACTAGTGAGGACACAGTAAAGAAGTAGGGCGTGCCAGTCACACGGCAATGCCTGTCTTTGCAGAGTCTCATGTCTTTATCTCTTGAAATAAGGGGATTGGTGGGATTACACCAACTGTGCATCTTACAAGGGTATATGTGAAACTTGGTAAACGGTCTGTGAAGCTAGTGAATGATGCCCCATGATCATATCAATGTACACAGCTATGATTTAATAAAAAAAAGAAAAGAAAAAAAGAACTGTTTTGGAATCTTAGTCACTTTTTATATTTTCAGCCCCAGTTTTAGCATAAGCCTAAATGCAATTGGTTCTACTCTCAACATACCATTCAATTAGCCAGTTTGAAACAGGCCTTATTTATCCATGTTAAAATGATCTGTGAAGAGTCTATGTTTGACATCTATATGTTGGGGGTTTGTGTTGTTTTTATAGGTATTCTCCTCAGGTTTGTTAAATAAATGAACCTAAAAGATAATTACAGTTTCATCACCTGAAATGCTGCAGTGATCAGAGATAGCCTATATACCAACCAGAATAAGTGTTCTTCTAGATTGTTTTAAAAATCACATTATTAGGCTTCTGATTTAACTTTTGCATTGTAAGATGTTTCTGGTTTCCACTCTTTTTTCAGGCCTACCTGGGCTCCTGTGTCACTATTAAGCCATCTTCACTACGGGGAGCTTTGAGAGCCTGGCGGGAGATGAAGACATGTGCCGGAGGCTAAATTTCAGACAGATCTTGCGCGCCGTCCCCCCCCCCCCGCCATGTTTTCCAATATACAGAAGAACACTATAGTGAGATTATTTTAGGTGGAATTCCTATGAATATTCAAAAGGAAGTGTTTGTTTTGATGACTTCCTTCTCCATATCACCAGTCATACCAGAATTTCATGTCTAGTAGTTATCAGTGGAGAAAGTAGCCAGGAAGTCATGTTGCACCTAACATAAGCATGTTGGAAAAATCCTGACAGCGATAGGCGAGTAAGTCTGGGAAACATTTAACCTAGAACAGAGGTTACAGGGCAAGTTCAAACCCTAAACTCTTGCCAAGACCCTAGAACTTTGCGTGTTCTCTCTGAGAATTGATTTAATTCAAAATTTGTACTACTTTTTCTAATTGATCCTTCTTGTGCTCTGACAGACATTCAGGATGCCCAGAGTCCATCCATTTCATCAAGCCGCAGAAGTGGTTACCTGAAGGAGCCTTGAGCCCACGGTTCCGTCCTTCCATCTGCTGGGGTCCTTCCTTCCCTTGGTCGGCCTGTCCACTCCACACCCACCCTGCTGGCTACATCTTCTGAGGACACCCCCAGCTCAGAAAGATTAAGAATTTCCAAGCTTTATGTGTTGAATGACAACGCAGTTATATTAATCAACAAATAAAAAATTTACTTTTATCTGAGTATTTTTCAATGTTCTTTGTGATACGTTTTAAGTGACTCTCCTGGTAGTTTTAGATTCAGTATTTCACTATGGTGCTTTTAAAAAAAATGGACGGTACTCAACTCGAAGAATCACTTGAAGATAACTGCTTATCTTTATAAATGTTGGAATGCTCTTGAGGTGATTTGAGGATTAGGGGAGCACACTGCCACACACCAGAACACCACTAGATGGCGAAGGCCATCCTTTGATGCCCATTCTACAATCTAGAAAGTTGTCAGAGGGAACCTGTCAAGTGGGGAAGTTTCCAAGTAAACAGGTTAGATGCATATTAATAAATTGTTGGTACACATGAACGTAAGTGTTGCAATTTTCAATTTTCAAATGGCTATAGATGACTGGGGTAAGGGTGGGAAATAGTCCTCGCCTCTCGTTGTTTTCTAATATCACCTCTAGTATTTGCAATGCCTGTAGGATCCTTTACTTAACACTCAGCAACCAGTGAGCTTTGCTGATTCATGGTATAGCAGCTAAAAAAAACTAGATCAATTACTGAGCTAGTATTTGTTGAGTCAGTGGTTTGCTTTACCAGACATATATGCCCCTTCAGACAATATAGTAGAAAGAGGAAAAATCAACCGCAGCATTCTTCACCATTCTCAGCAATCAATAAGACTACTTTTGTGATCAAATGTGGTTGAGGGCACAGTTTTCCTTCATGCCAAAATGATAAATTTTTCAGTGGATAGTAGTTGGGTGTCCTTAATTGGGTTTTGCCGCTGTCTACCTGATGACTGGGTCATGGCCTGCTGGATGAGGCCTCAGGCTCACAAGGCTGCCCTGCACTGCAGATCTCAGTTGAAGGTCCAAACCTCCTGGATGTTTGACCCGCAGGCTATAAAATAGGGTTTCCTAAACCTCCATTTGGGGGTTCAATTAATTTGGAGTACTCTAGGAGATACTTACATTTACTGGTCTGTTAAGGTACAGTGAAGAATGAAGATGAAGGGACACCCGGGCAAGTTGTAAGCGCTCTGAACACAGGAGCCTCTGGTCTCCTCGTGTTGGGTGGACCAGCCTTTTGTGGCAACCTGCAAACTTTTCCACACATGTTACTTTGGAGCTTTCAAGTAAACTTCATTTTTAAGGTGTGGTTAATTGCATAAATGCCAAAGTTAACAACTTAATTTTCAGCCCCTCCCTCTTCAACGTGCTGAAAGTTTTGACTCCCTCCTCCTGGTTTGGTTCTTCCCCTGGCCTACTTCCTTCCCCAAGTTATCTTTTGTGCCGCCAGCCACCAATTACCTCCTTAGTTTGTATGTATGCTGGGTAAAGATGAGGAAGATAAAATGCATTTGCCCACAATATCACACTTGCCAAGTGTATGACATTTTCTGAGTTCAAAAGATAGTGCCAATCAGATCCAGAAGGGGAAAATACCATCCTGTGATTTTTCTGTGGAATAGTCTTTTCCCCAAATGCTAGGAAATGGCATAATGGACATTAGAATTCAGATGTCTTGTTCTCTATAATGCCCGCTGAGGTAGGTAGTTTGGGGGTGCTGTTTAGAAGTAAGAACAGCAAGAGGAAAGTTGCCTATGCTTGCGCCACATGAACTATTATTTTTCAGTTTTTGGCCGGGGCTGGGTCCAGTATATGGGGCCAGCACCTTACTCCTTTGAGCCATAGGTGCCGCCCACACATGAATTATTTTTGATTTCTAATTTTTTTTTTTTTTTTGCAGTTTTTGGCCAGGGCTGAGTTTGAACCTGCCACCTCAGGCATATGGGGCCAGCGCCCTTCATTTAGCCACATGTTCCACCTGATTTCCAATTTTTTTTTTTTTTGTGGTTTTTGGCCGGGGCTGGGTTTGAACCTGCCACCTCCGGCATATGGGACCGGCACCCTACTCCTTGAGCCATAGGCGCCGCCCCTTGATTTCTAATTTTTTATTAGTCTAATTTGTGTGGCCTTTAAAATGGTCACCTGCATTATCACTGGGAACTTTTTCTCTAATAGTTTATTATGTGAAATAGAATACTTCGGTACTTAAAGTAATTTGTAAATCAGTGATTTTAAGTGCAACATCATTGTATAGTTTTTTTTCTTAGGAAGTACAGCGTATTTTCAGTGCAAATGGCTATAGCTGACTATGTGTTAAGAGAAACTACTGAATTTCTTCAAAAACTAAAATGCTCTTAATGTACACAGTTGACTACCTTTGCAGAGATGCTGGGGAAAAGCGGGTAAAAATGGCCATTGCCAACCTGGCATTGTAGATTAGTGATCTTGATGGTATCTGGAGAGGACAGAAGTTCAGAATGGCTAAAGTGGCAATAAAAGCATCAGAGCCACATCACAGCCTGGTGTTTATACACCCAGGAAAAAGTCATGGAAAGAGTCATACTGAGAATTTTAATTAGTGGTTTATTTGGGCTCCAGCTGTGTTTGGGAATACCAACTTTCTACCATAGAAAGTGTTGTTTGGGGCTCAGCGTCTGTAGCCCAGTGGTTAGGGTGCCGGCCACATGCACAGGGGGTTCGAACCCGGCCCGGGCCTGCCAAATAACAATGACATCTACAAACAACAAAAAAATTAGCCTGGCGTAGCCGCGGGTGCCTGTAGTTCCAGCTCCTTGGAGGCCGAGGCGTTTACGCCCAAGAGTTTGAGGTTGCTGTGAGCTGTGATGCTAGAGCACTCTACCAACTAGTGAGACTCTGTCTCAAAAAAAAAAAAAAAAAGGTGTTGTTTGGTTCTTTATAACCTTGAGTTCACAGAATTATTTAAATTTAGCAGTAAGGGGCATTGGAGGCAGTGATGAAATCCCAGCTGAAGTGCTGCGCAGCGGTGATGGCCCTAAGGAAATTCTTAACCTAACTGTTCCCTTTGGCCAAAAGGATGCAAATGGGCTGTGGAGAGGAGGGAAGGAGTCCGCCGTGGGCTGTGGAGAGGAGGGAAGGAGTCCGCCGCGCAGGTGGGGAGCGGGCGTCCAGGGGCGCTCAGTGGCTGCAGATGACGTCATCCTGGTCCCCTGCAGCCCCGGCTGCACGCGCCACCTGGGCCCTCCCCGCGCTGGCGCTGTGCTCCTGGAGGCCACTGGGTGGCGCCAGCGCAGCCAAAGCGGCGCAGACCGGTCGGGAGAAAGCGGAGCCCGGGGCGAAGGGAAGGAGCCTGTCTGGTCCCCACCCAGAAAACCACAGGGTTCCTTCCTTTGTTTTCAAGCGCTCTGTGTGTGGGGCTCTCCTTAGTAAATTGTTACAACCCGGCTCAAACCCATTCAAAACTTTCTATATTGTCATCACTGTTAGCAAATGTAGTGTTCCTTCCCCGAATCCTTAGTAATTCACTGAGAGATTTTAATTTAAAATGTTAGCAACATAAAAGTACATAAACGCCCCAAAAGGTTATATCCAAAGCCGAAGGGTTCTGATCGCTCCTGGGCGTGGTGGTGGGGCTTGAACTCCCGGGTCTGTCCTGCCAGGAGGCTACTGATGTTTCCCAGCCTCTGGTTTTTGGACGCAGAGTCTCAAGAGATGAAGATTACAATTCCCTCCCACCCTTGGGGAGTGCATTCAGGCTCCAAGGCCATCTCAGCCACTGCAGAAGTTCAAACACCCCTCTTCACGTTCACCCTGCCATCATTTGCTTTTCTGGAGGGCGTGGGTGGGATGCTACCCAACTCACAACTAGCTTAGCAGAACCAAGGAAAACTTCCTTCTCTTCCCTAAGACTTGCCACAGGAATAACGGCCACACTGGCTCTTCTTAACTGGTCTGAAAATATTGTCACCATCCCAGCATCGTGCCGATGGTGGTCAAGAATTTGGATATGTTTTGCTTAATTTATGTGAAGAAACCTTCGATCATGGACGAAAGGAAGAGAAATAAACCTGTTTTTTGAGGCTCATGTGTCTTTGTCATCAGCTATTTACTTACAAGGTATTTTTTAAAGCATCCTGTCACTTGTCATTCCCTCGGGTCTTTGGGTAATAGCTGTCTGGTTCTTGGATTGAGGCTTGTGACCATAGACCAAGGTAATTTGTTCATCACTGGTCTGCACAGATGGAGGGTCCTGTGTGTCCTCCTAGCTTGTCAGAGGAAGGACTACACTTTTCTGTCCTGCAGGTGTGACAAGGTGTGTTTTTATTAAAACCAGGCAGATTCTCATGAATCCCTCACGTGTCCTGCACCTCTTTTTTTTGAGACTTTTCTACACATCATGGGGCCTGTTGAGTTGTTTTGGGAAAAGTCTCTCCCTCGATGTGGAAGCACATTTTACTCCATTCTCCAAAAAGCCCATCACAGTTTCAAAGGTGTTCCCATGAGAATGGTGACTTCCAGCAGTCTGCCTACCCCATTTCCCATTTTATGGAAGTTCTCCTTGGAATGAAGCTGCCCTATGCCTGTTAAAGGGCTTGATCCCAGCTGGATGAGCAGGATTTATTGCTCATAAGTAAAGGGTTTGTCCAGGTGACAGGTGTTCTAGGTGTCTCTTCCCAGCTGCCTTGGTTTGAGGAGTCCTCATGATGGCTCGGCAGCTGCTGGTGCTACATACAGCCCTTGGGTTGGGTGCCTTCTGTTCCTCAGCTGGGAGCTCTTGCTCCACCCTGGAGACCACTGTGGATTTAGAGTGAACTCCTTCCAATGATGATGTAACTCTCTAGTTAGGAATCCTCAGGTTAGTCTGCCACTTTTATTCTACAAAAGTCCATTGTTTGTTGTGACTTCTGGCCTAACTTACTTTCAGAAGGGAAGTGTGCAAATTCTAAGCATTTGTAGCAGTGTTTTCAATCAACTTTAGAAAATAAAAGATGGTTCTATTACTTATCAAAAACAATTATAGAAAAGTACTTGGAATAGTTTAGTGAGTTTTTAATTTTTCCTTAGCCCTGGAGGGAAATCTTACCTGCAATCAGCAGTGGAGCCTCACTGAGGGGCGAGGGTGCTTACGGGGTTGCTGAAGAGCTTGCCTGGCCCTGGCCTGCTCCTGGCAAGGCCACTTGCAAACCCGCAGATGAGATAATTGCTGGGGCCTCTTGCAGCTGCGGTCAGGAGTGTGTTTCTAAGACATCTCCAACATAGTAAGAAGTAAAGGACTTTCCTAGTCACTGGTGTGGTGTGATTTGTTGGCATGCTGTTTTTGAAGGATAGTAACCACATAGTTCTAAACCATAGATACTTATTTTAACGGAATAAAAATGCTTGTGAATTTTGAATTTTCCCTCATAATGAACTATATCATCATTTTGAACTAAGTATGTGTGTTTTTCATTTTTAAACTTTTTTTTTTATAATTGGGATACATTTCTTTTCAAAGACTGAAGACTTTTTAATTCAGTTCCAGATTACAATAAGAAATGAGAAGTCTATTGAAGCCCCTGAAGATTTCGTTTCTCTATCATTTTGAGTCCCAAGGGCTGGGAACACAGATGAATACATAACACGACTCTTCCTATATTGAGGCTTTCACAGTGTAGAGAGGGAGAGGGGAGATAAATAAATAACTGGGACGATGGTGTACGGTGACGGTGAAAGTGTGCTCTTTACTTGCTGTGACTCCAATATAAACGTCAAAAGAGTGCAGTGTTTGCCTGTACAGGCTGGGATCAGGCCACGGGCGGCCACACGTTCAAATCTCAGCATCTGTCTCACGCAAGCTAACATGATCTTCTGCTTTAGATTACTTGTCTATAAAAAAAGACATTAGGAGGATTATATGTGTTCGTGGTAAACACTTAGAAACGTGCCTGGAATTTAGTGAGCGCACAGTAAGCATGTAATATTTCTTCTAAAATTGGTTCCGTGGATATATTTGATGTTACATTGATGTCGTAATTCATACTCTTTTTACTATCCAGTATAAAGACAAACAAATGTAACTCAAATTTTTATGCTTGTTCTCACCAAACACATTTCAATGACAAAGCAGATACACATCTAATTTCATATTTTTTATTATAAGCCGTTCCAAGTACCCAAGTCAATTTTGGGAAAATGAGAGCGAATTTTTTTCTCTTATTATATGTAGTGTAATGCAGTTTGCATAAAACTAGGCAGAAATATTTATGGTAGGTGGAAACAAATGCTTAGTCCTCAAACAAGGAGAACGCTGGAATGGCCCAGGTGACCTGGGAGAGGACTCCCAATGCCTGTCAGCGCTGGATCCTGGCAGAACTGCTGTTCTTCCCTTTCATTCCTGTGTTTTATTTCCTTCTTTGCCTTTTACATCTCCTTTGGGTTTTCCAGTGCTCACCTTTGGATGTCTGTCCCACCACTTCCCATCCGTGTTTTCTTTCCCCAAAGCTATGGACCCTCCCTGGGGCAGCTGACAGCTAAATGTTTTAATTCTTTAACTTAATCATGCTCAGAGTAAGAAACACTTTTAAGGCTTAATTTCTTCTTAATAAAATTGTTTGTTAATCAAATGAATTTCCAATTGGCTGTTACTGGGAGTAGTTTTAGGGAGAACTTGTTAAGTTACTTTGCTCCCCGTTTGTTCTTGGCAGGCAGGGACCCTGCCTTTTGCCTTAGTTTCTTGTTTTGTCTCAGTTGCTTGCCAATCACAAAGGCTAACAACAACTTTCACAATGTGGCAACGTTTAATATGCACTTGCTAAGTGCCTGGCACAAACAGGGAGTGGTGAAACAATTTGGTCTGCTGCTTTTAAGTTATAGAGCTAGGCCAAAAAGAAAGAGTAGAGAACTGGTCATGTAATAAAGAATGTAAGTTGTGAAGATGATTTCTGAACCAGTCATGTTTTTGAAGTATATCTTGAGAGAGTTCTGTGAAACTGTGTTCCTGTGTTCCCCTTTAGGGACCTGGCCATCGAAAAGAGCACCTGCTTACTGGCCCCTCCCTGATTCTGGGCCCAGACAACCAGCCATCACTGTTCCAAGTGAGGAGGGGCAGCAACTCTACAAGCCCATTAGATGCTCTTCACAGAGTTGGTGGAACCCCAGATTGATGTTTGAAAGGAAGGAAACCCCTGTCTGTAAAGCAATTGCAGATCATTCAACTTTCTGGAGAAAATCACTCAAGAAAAGGAGGTAAGTGATGGGGTATGGATCCTGATGGTTCGTATCTATTTGAATATACAGTGGGTGAGAATTTGAAAAGGGAGGAGGGTTGCCACGCAGAGGGCGGCCTGGGAAGGCCCACGTGTTCCTCTCTCAGTTCTCAGGGATAAGGGTTCGGTGGAGTATCTGAGGAGAGGTGGTCACTCTGAATATTCCATTTTTATGTCCTCATTAAGGAGGAATAGGATTATCAAAACAGTAAAATTAGGGTCAGGTGCAGAACTCACGTATTTAATCCTAGCACTCTGTAAGACCGAGACAGGTGGATTGCCTGAGCTCAGGAGTTTGAGACCTGTCTGAGCAAGTGCAAGGCCTTGTCTCTACTAAAAATAGAAAAAACTAGCTTATCATTGTGGCAGGTGCCTGTAGTCCCAGCAACTTGGGAGGCTGAGGTAGGAGGACGACTTGAGTCCAAGAATTTGAGGTTTGATGTCAGGGCATTCTGTTCAGGGTGACAGAGTGAGACTCTGTCTCAATAACAAAACAAAACAAAGCACTAAAATTGAATTGTATTCTGTCAGATGAATTGCTATGGCTTGAATGTGGTTCGTCATTTTCCAAATTCAGATTGAAACTTATTTGTCATTGTAACAGTATCAAGGTCTTTATGAAGTGATTAGGCCAAGCAGACTCTGGCCTCATGAATGGGTCAAGGCCCTAATGGTGGGAGTGGGTTTCTTATAAAAGCAGCTCAGCCAGCTCAGCCCTGTCTTGCTCTGTCTGGGCCTTCTGCCATGGGATGACCCTGGCCCTCGGCAGATGCTGGCCCCTCCATCTTGGGTTTTGTAGCCTCACTAGCAGTAAGAAATACATCCCTATCCTTTATAAATTATCCAGTCTCTGGTGTTCTGCAATAGCACAAAATAGACTAAGCCATATATCTTTTAAAATTCACACGATTTAGAGGATTAAAAAGATGGAATTTAACATTTAGCTCATTAGCCAGGGCAAGGCAGTTATCTGCACAGTTCAGGCAAAAGTACTATAAGGTTTTAGGCAAATGGAGAGCTTTTCTGGCTTTAATTTAGAAACAACTTCCCCGTCAGAGCCCAAAAGGTCACAAAAATTAGAATAACTTGACTAGAAGATATCTTAATCGCATCCCCCAAGTTGAAGAATATTATGACATATTTGTCCAATGCGCAGTTTCTTTTAGACTCAGATGTTGAACAAAAATAATAGCAAACTCTCAAAAAACATAACTCACTCAATCCCCGAGTACTAAAGCAAATCTAGTTTTACTAGGCTGCCTTCAAATTGAGGTTAAGGGAAGTTGGAAATGGATAAGAATACCACGGCATTCTTTCCAGGGTGATGCTGTTGAACTTTTATCACACTGTTTCAGTTTTCCATAATGTGTATTTTAACAGTTAAAGTACTCCAACTCCAGGGAAATACTAGTCACGCTTTAATTCAATCATTTTATTTTTAGAACATTTAAAAAGCGTTTTTCAAATCCACAATAGGAAATAATTTAATAAATAGTATAACATAAATAAATATAAGTTAGTTCACATTGTTTCATGACTATAAAATTACATAAATAAATATTTTAAAATAAATTATCCTTGCATATTTGTTTCTACAAACACTTTGGTACAGAAATAGCTTATAAATTCTTGCTCTTCTCATAAAGGGAAAGAAAAACCTATTCAGAGAGGATATTTTCCCCCCTCAGAAATTTGTTCCTAAAAACTTAAAGACTTATCCATAGTAAATATCAAAGACACCTGATCAAAGGGATGATACAGATGGACTAGTTCCATTCTTCAAGTTTTGGGTACATAACTAATATAAACAAAGCATGAGGACCAGGTCAAGCCTCCCCTTCCCCAGTTCTTAACTTACATTCTATTAGAATTTCTACATTTCAAATGTTTATCAAACTGGCTTTAAGATTGAGAGGAACCTCAGCCTTTTAGGAAGAATTCAGATAGCTCATCACTCTATCAATAGTCACTGCACGAATTCTGAAAGCGTGAAGAAGTACAAAGAGCTTGACTTTGGTTTTGTAAAAATCTGATTCTTCATGGGCAGATGTGTACATGACAGTCTCACTGGTGGAATTCAGGTCCTAGGATAGTGAATAGGGAGCATGTCATAAACGGCACTCCAAAATGAAAACATTCATCTGTAAAGATGGATGAAACCATAGATGTCTGAAAGCCTGCAACTCAGTCCCTCGTTATACTCTTAAATTCAATCTAAACACCGTCATGGCCAGATGGCCGGGAGAGCCTGCGAGGAGCAATCCTCATTATCCAAACATACGCTTTTTCAAGGAACTCTGAAAAGTTAAAGAGCTTTAAAGTTCTTAAAGCTATTCAGAACATCATTGGGAATTGTTTTAGAAAGATACAGTTCCTTTAAGATGACATTTGCTGCGATATCCAATTAATTTTTATATATGTTACATTACAAAGCCAAGTTCTATTTAGAACAGGGATGTGACAGGTTGCCATGCTTTAGAACTCCGTCAGTCACAGGCCTGTTTACTAAAGACAGGCCGTAGGTGTCAGCTCAGTCCCACCTGGTGATGGATTTCCCAAGTTTAGCCCATTGATTTGATAACTCAGTACAAGTGTTTATAGTTGCACAATAATCAATAAACTTCTACATGTTCCTCACAAAAAGCCTAAAATAAAAGTAGGGAAGGTACAGACATCTCATTTTACAGAGGAGGAAACTGAGGTACAGAGGGATTAGGTGACCTGGGCGTCATCGGTTACTGGTAGAATTGATGGCAGCCCTCATGTCAGGCACCTGAAAGTGGACTAGCCACTACAGTTCTCTGATGGGAACATTCTTTGATATTTTCCTGAAGTTCACTGCCTTTCAAACAAGTAATTTGAGGTGTACACGTGCACACACTCTCCCACAAGAAAAAAAAATAAAATAAAAGCAATTCAATTGCTTTCCAGGAAATGATCCCTGTTAGCACATTTTCACCCCATCCCCTAGTCACCTTCTCTTTTGTAAATATTTCTCTGTTCTGTATTAGCAATGTGTGCTCTGCTGATTCAGAACATTACAAAGCAAGTTCCTCCCTAGGAATAACACTGTGGGTGTCCCCAGAGAATAAGCGCTTCTCCTATTTGGTTCACATTTCCATTCACAGTGGCTCACCTAACCTGCTTGTTTTCTCTAAACGTATCTATGGAAATGCATGCTGGCCCCTCTCACACACGTCTGGGAGCCTGTAGAGATTAGAACTCTCCAGGGGAACTCTCTTGAAGGGAGTTGAAATCCCAAGGCTGCCTTTTCTAAGAGGTGTGACCTCAGACAAGTGGTTTAATTCTCTTAAGGCTAGGTTTCCTTCTTTGAACAGACCCACATGGTCGTTGTGGGGACTGTACAAGAAGACGCATGAAAACACCTGTATGTACAGAGCCGAGAGCGCACCACAGGGGCAAAAACCAGGAGGCTGCCCTCCCAGGTGGGACCTCTTTTCAAGGCTTCTCCCGATCCAGGAAGGGTTGGTTCTCTACTCCTTCATCTAGATAGCCTGCCTGGATATCTCCAGCATGGAAAAGATGCTCTCTCACTCCCAGGAAGGGCCTTACCTGCATCAGCTTCTCCATAACAGTCAGCAAGTTTTGATCTAGAATGGCCTGGTTGATAGGATACATGGAAAGCATTTCACTCATGGCTTTGAACTCCACTTGGTACATCTTCAAGTCCTCATAGATACTACTGAGGCACAGAGTCTGGGCAACAGGAGACAGCAGGAATGGAACCGTTGAGATGGGCTAAAACTGATCCCCACCCCAATTGCATTTAAGAATTGTGTTTCTGTTTCCTCCTGGTTAATACAAAAGATGTTAAATCGAAGCACATTCTTCTTAGTAAAGTGTCACAAGAATGGAAAAGCAAGTATCCAATGTACTCAATACCAATATGAAGCCAGTAGGTGATCTAATACCCACATAAGAGAAAAACTCAATTCAATTCAAGATGGGGGGAGGGGGAATGAGGGAGGAGAAGGGGGGAGGGGGTTGGTGTGCTCCCACTTAATGGGCACGATGTAAGGATACATAGCACACCTCTAGGGTGTGGGACAACTACAAGAGGGACTCTACTTGACAAATGCAAATATTGTAACCTAGTTGTTTGTACCCTCACATTAACTTGAAATAAAAAAAAGAACTGGGTTTCTGGTGGGGCACAGTGGCTCTCCCCTGTAATCCTAGCACTGGGGGAGGCTAAGGTGGAGGATTACTCAAGCTCGGGAGTTTGAGACCAGCCTGAACCAAAGCAAGACCCCATCGCTATTAAATATAGATAAAATTAGTAGGGCCTTGTGGTGGGCGCCTAAAGTCCCAGCTACCCGGGAGGCTGAGACAGGAAGATAGCTTGATCCCAGGAGTTTGAGGTTGCTGAGAGCAAGGCTGGTGCCTTGGCTCTCTAGCCTGGGGCAACAGAGTGAGACTGTCTCAAACGAAAAAAAAAATTGTGCTTCTTACCATCATAGAAGAGGTCTTCCTAGAGGTCAGACATTTCCCATTCTAGAAGAAAAAATAATCACATATGAATGAGATGAATTCATCATATGGGCTGAAAGCTTTCATTTTTCTCACTTACAAGCATGAAAGAGGTCTCTCTGGAAGCCAGGCAACTCTCATTCTAGAGGGAAAAAATTGCACATCAAAGATTAAATTTAATATAAATCTTTCTGACTTTCCATCTCAGATTTTATTATTATGCTAAAAACATATAACATACAATTTACCACCTTAATTTATTTTTTTTTTGAGACAGAGTCTCAAGCTGTCACCCTGTGTAGAGTGCCATGGCATCATAGCTCTCAGCAACCTCCAACTCTCGGGCTCAAGTGATAGTCTGGCCTCGGTTTTTCTATTTTAGTAGAGATGGGGTCTCGCTTTTGCTCAGATTGGTTTCAAACTTGTGAGCTCAAGCAATCCACCTCTCTCAGCCTCCCAAAGTACTGGGATTATAGGTGTGAGCCACCACACCTGGCCCCATCTTAATTATTTTTAAGTATAGTTCAGGAGTGTTAACACATTGTTGTGAGAAAAAATATCTGTCTTAGTAAGTTTTCCCCCAAATCTAATTTCCAAAGAAGGACTTGTTAAAGTCCCATAATCACGGACACCTGAAATATGCAAATTTCTAGAAGCAGTTGAGGTTTGATGTAGCTGAGTTCTTAATTGTATTATATGCCTTGTGGGGAAAATTCTCTATACCTTGGTTAATTCTAGCGGTATACAGGCCTCCACTGTACTGGTTTTATCTTTTGTGATGTCTTCATGATCAATCTCTTCAGTAGTGTGGGTGGAAGAATTTAGGGTTTCTCTGGCCTGTAAAAAAGAGGAGAAACCTCTTTATAACATGAATAATGCAGTTGGCTTCCTATGAGGCGGGACCAGGGTGTCACCATGACCTCAACTGGGTGACCTATGGGAAATTCTGGTTCTTCCTAGGATAAAAGGAAACAGGTCGTTTACATTCTTTCCCCCTTCTCCTCCTTCCTCCCTCCTCTCCCTTTGCTTAGGACATGTTTTTCTGGATGACATCTTTTTCTATTATGTAAACACAATAAATCATTGCAAAAGGCTGTGATAATAAGTCTCTGTCACCCACCACACTTGCTTCTGGTGAAAACAATTTCTTCTTTCGCCAAAGTGCCTATGGTTTATGAATACCAGTTTCAAGTATAATTTCTACAGGGGGGACTGTTAAGGGCACTGTTTGATGGATATAACAAACGTGCTGACCCTAAAGACAAGTTGAGTTCTAATTTGCCACACACACACACACCCAGCACACAGATGTCATCCTACCAGTGTGTTGGAAAGCACTGCTGGAGAACATTCTGACATGTATCTTAAGAAGTCAAGGACTTCTCATGGACTATTTCCATTGAACAGCCTGATGTATGCTGGGCACTCCCATAGGGACTGAGGAACTTGACCAAAGAGAGGACTGTGTGATCCCTCGTGGGGTCCAAGTTCAGCTGCCAACCCAGGCAAAGGCCCAGATGACTAGGGGATGACTATGTAAGTAAGAAGTGCTGAGAAGGGTTTGGGGGCTCTGAGGAGGGGCAGGAAGGGAGGCAAAACTTTCCTGGGAGATTGGACATCTCCAGAATGTTGAGGGATAGTGAAGGAACTTCAGGCAGGAGTAACTGCATAAGTCATGAATTAAGGCCTGACAATGCTGAGCACATTGGGGCATAAGCAGTAAAATCCTTATCCGCGGTGGGTAGACTACTGCCCTGGTGCCAAAGATATTCCCCTCTCAATATCTGGAAGCTGGTTATGTGGCATTTGACATAGCCAAGAGGAATTAAGAGGCAGGTGACATTCAGCTTGATGAGGAAATGCCTTAAAGTAGACAGATGATCCTGGATTATCTGGGTGGGCTCAATACAATCACAGAGTCCTCATAAGCAGAAGAGGGAGGCAGAAGAGTTGAGGGGCTACGAGCCAAGGAACATGGACAGCTTCAACCTTGAAAAGACAAGGCAACAGCTTCTCCCAAGAACCTCCAGAAGGGGATACAGCTCTGCAGACACATCGATTTCAGCCCACTTTGAACTTCTATGGCCAGAGTTGTAACATGTTAAATTTGTGGTTCTGAAACTCACTGAATTTGTGCTAATTTGTGATGGCACCCATAGGAAATTAATATGCTGTTCTGGGCGGTGCTGAGGCAGACCAGGGCCACTATCTGAACAGCTTTAAAGAGTTAGATTTGGAGGTCTAGGCCGAGTAGGGAGTTCTTCAGATCTTTTCGAGAGAAGCTGGAAATTTAGAACCTTAAATGAAAAGCCCAATTTTTCAATGGTGTCACACTCAAAACAAAAATAAAAATATGGGCTGAACTCCACCAGTCTGCAAAGTTGGCCTGAATCACCTGCATTTGTCACCTCTTTGTTCTTCAGTAGCCTATAGGCTTACTCTGCAAATCTAACCAAGGAATGATGTAAAAAATACCAAATTGTACTTTGTAATCTTTTGGCCTTAAGACTGCATCTGGGAATAGAAGAGTCAGTTTTTTTTTTCCACACAAATGATTTATGCAAATTGGAGCTCCTACTTTTATCCACATAGAACTTTTCTTCAGGAAATGAAACCCTTACTGTGCAGTTTTCACTTGGTGAGGCTCCTGTCTAATTAAGATCCAGTGAATGCGAGGAGTAATTGACAGCACATTATGAAAGGCAACAAAGTAAAAAGAATTCTTTAGGTAGGGCTTGCCACTGAGCTTATTTTAAGATATTCATAATGCAACAACCAAGAAAACACTCAAGTAAGATTTCCTAGAGAGCGTGGGGGCATCAGTCTGAAGTCTTTGCAGCCATAACTATTGCAGAAGGTTTTAAAAGGCAAGACACACACACATATATATTTACACACTCACACATATATGCATTAAAGTGTGAAACCTACTAATACAAATGAAGCTGTAAACAATAATAGATACCTCTTCCCTAGACAATGAAGGCTGGACGGGCACTGTCAAATCCTCCCTGAGATGTGTGTCTGGGACTGGAAGCTGGCGAGCAGACGCAGGGACACGTCTACCTCACCTTTGCAGTCCCAGCACCGAGTGTGTCCCTGGTACCTGCTTCCTGGATTCATAAGTGGTGTCAGAGGGACAGTGTGGACCTGACACCATCCCCTCTCTGTCGGCAGTCCTCAGGACACTGTAAATGCCCACCGTACTCCACATACACACAGCCAAACAAACGCTCTTGTGATTTATCACCAGTCCTGCATTCCCTGGAGACACAATTTCACTGGGACTCTTCAGCTAATAGCTGGGCCATTTGCAAAGTTCCCTCTCCCACTCCTGACAGCTATGATGAAATTCCACAATTTCCCTGCAGTCCCCTCAGGCGGCAGAGGATGGGTTCAGGGGCCCCTTCTGCAGGGAGACCAGCAGAGGGAGGAGGAAGTGAGAAGCTCACCTTCTGAAGGGTGGTGCTGATGGCCTCCAGCAGCTCTTGGGAATGCTGATGGCACGTTCCTGGGTCTGGTGTGGGCCCGGGGAGGTTCCTGGCCACGCTGAGGCTGTCCAAGAGGAGTAGGATGGCCACCAGGAGCAGGCCTGGAGGGAGGCGTGGGCAGGCTGAGCTGTGGCCTGGCTTGGCTGCCTGTGCCCTCCATCCCTCTGGCCATCTTCGCCAGCCTCCACCCAGTTCCCACAGGACCTGCTTAAGCACCTGACAGCTGAGTCACAATGGGACAGGGCTCCACTCCAGGGCTGGTGGCCCCCTGCTGTGGGCACCTGTGTGAGCTTGGACAGGATGCTGCCCTCAGCACCCACCCTGAGGAAGCCACAGGCTTGTCCAACAGGGGAACTGTGACCATGTGATGAAGGGACTGGCCCAGCCTCAGGACCTGGTGTTTTGGAACAGGTGAGGTGACAAAGCCTGACTTATGGCTGTCTGGGATCTCTCTTCTTATCCGCACAGCTGTTGCTGAGGGACCCTAGGCAGGCAGGGCCCCAGTTTGTCCTGGGGAGGTGGGCATGAAGACAGTTCACCAGGTTGTTTCAAGGGGAAAAGAGTCCCTTTTGTAGTGCGCCGTAGGCCCCCAGTCCCCAGTCCCCATTCCCCTCCCATCCCCTTTGCAGGAGGGAGCTGGCTGTCCCCAGTTCCCAAGTTGCTGGCCCTGGCCCCGCAGCCGTCCTCCCCTCCGCAGCCGCCGTGTACTCACTGTGCTGGGGACTCATGCTGAGGTGGCTCTGTGCTGGAGGGGGGCGAGCAGCTGCTGCGGACCGCTGACCACAGCAGGTGATGGCGGTGGATGGGAGACCGGCTCTCCGAGCCACATTTTTATAATTGCCCAAGGCGCGGCAGGACTTTCCCAGGACTCTGGTCTCTGCTTTCTCTCTCTCTCGGTGTCTCTCTCTACATCAGCTTCTCGGTGACACATGGAGCGCGGCAGGCCCGTGGGACTTGTGACACTTTCGGATGGCTGCCGGGGTGCCCGGCCGCAGTCGCTCCGGGACGGCCCCACCGCCTCCAGCTGGGCCCAAAGTGAAAGCGAAATTCTCGCAGAGTTGCAGTGTGGGGTCTTAAGGCAGAGTCGACCCCCGCCCACCACCGTCAGCCCCAGGTCTCCTCCGGGCACCCCCAGTCCCAACCCCCGCCGCGGTGCTGCGCCGCCTACCGGCAGATTGCAGGAGTGCTGTCCCTTATTTCCTGTATCTGGAATGTGCCTTGAACTTGACCTCTATTTCTAGACCGGCATGGGCGATTTATTCATCATTCATTCCTTCAGATGGGTCCCTGTGTGCCAGGCAGACGTTGCACCATGTGCAGGACACCCCGGGAACAAGGGCCTTTTGGGGCACCCCACCCCAAATCTGACTCCCTGTGTTTTGTTGGCGTGTCTTGTCTGAAACGCGAAGGATGGAAGCTGCCTGGCCACGTCGTTCTTACTCTCTTAGAGAACCCAGTTCCTGGCTGCCTCCGGGACAGCAGTAGGCTGGGAGACAGAGTCTGGGAGGAAAGGCCAGGGGAACAGCACGTGCTCGTTGGGAACCCTGGGACCCAGGAGGCAGCAAAGGCTCCCAGGGGCAGGAGGCCCCCAGCCAAGAGTGTTCAAGGACAAGCCAGCTGTGGACGCTCAGTGGGATGGCATGTAGGGTCCTGCCAGGGGAGCCAGGGGAGGGACACAGTCAGAGAGGCCGGAGGGGACCGGGCAGGTGTGGTGGGAGAGCTGGGTGGGCCGGGTCAGGAGGAGAGAGTAAGGGTGTCTGAGAGCGGGGGCGTCTTCTAGGGACTCAGGCAGTGAGGTCCAGTAGGGTTTCCATGATGGGCAGATCCCCTCAGCGGGTGTGGAGGATGAACTGCAGGGTTGGGGCGGAGCAGAGGGGGCAGTGGGCAGGGCGTGGCCAAGTCTCTACTCAGGGAGAGTGGAGGGTGGCACCAGGGATTCTCAGGGGCGATGGGCCATGGCTGGTAAGACCTCAGGTGGGAGGGCAGAATGGAGATTGCTCCACTTCCCGCAGCAGGGTCACAGCAAGAGGCTGTGGGTGTGAGAGGATGGTGAGCAGTCCCATGTGGGGTTTGAGGTTCTTGTGGGACCTCTCAGTTAACTCCCACAGGCCTTACCCTGGGGTGTGTGGGGTGTGACTGTACCCAGGCCCCAGGCCCTAACAGCAGGAGCTGCCAGGGCTCATCTGGCGCAGATGCACCGTCTCGGAGGGGAGAAGCCTCTGGGACCCCAGAGAGAGGAGCGAGGCTTCCTCCTGCTGTCCTCCGGGACTCAGGAAGTCAGAGAGATAGCTCTGTAGCCTCGGGTGGTACCATGAGCGCCCAGCAGGGCTGACTCCTGCTGAAGATGGGGACCAGGCCAGTGAGGAGAAGCTGCTCTAACTCAGGCCCTCCCTGGCCAGACAGGTGCTGGGAAGTGGTGAGGTGCAACCACAGGGAATTTTAGGGGTGTGTGGACTGAGAGAGGTGGCTGATTTCCAAGTCCTGTCCTGTGCTGGTGTCTGTGAATTCCCCCACGGGGGAAACGGAGAAGCCCATTGTCAGAAACAATCAAGTTTGTGTGACACAAATGACAGGTGCAGAGCTATATTATGGCGATAGAGTTTTTGTTTTTTTTTTTATTGAGACAGAGTCTCACTTTGTCGCCCTGGGTAGAGTGCCACAGCATCACAGCTCACAGTAACCTCACACGCTTGGGCTTAAGTGATTCTCTTGCCTCAGCCTCCCAAGTAGCTGGGACTACAGGTGCCCACCACAACGCTTGGCTATTTTTTAGAGATGAGGTCTCGCTCTGGCTCAGGCTGGTCTTGAACTCGTGAGCTCAGGCAATCCACCTGCCTCAGCCTCCCAGAGTGCTAGGATTATAGGCATGAGCCACTGCTCCTGGCCTTGACCATAGGGATTTAGGAAGGAGTTAAATGTACTTGAAGTCAGAATGAAATCAAATTCATCACAATGGAGCTATTTCTCCCTTGGAAGGGACCTCCCTGATGGAAAAGTAGCTTCTGCTACTTAGATGAACACAGCACCTTATTTAGAGTAGATTCTTGGCCACCAGACACAGTAAAATTTAGTGCTGTGGAACTGTTTCCTGATGGGGGGTCAAGATGAAATAAAAATCTTCTTTTAGAATAACATTATTTTTTTTCAAGAGACATTTTTTGTCCATAGCCACTACTACATAATGTATAACTTTGTACTAGAGTCTCCGTCAATGATGCAAAGAAAGAAAAAGAAATGAGATATTTACACATTGGAAAGCAAAAGGTAAAACTCTCATTATTTAAGGTTAGTATACAAAAAAACCCACAGAAAGAATAGCCCATTAGACGAAAGAGAATTCTGCAACTTCATTATATATACCCATCAGCTTTAAAGAGCCAACCAAATTTCTCTATACCTGAAACAGCCTATCAGAAAACATAATAAAAAAGAAGACCATTCACAGAAGCAGTCAAACTAATTTCCCTGCCTATAGCGTGAAAGGCAGTATGGTGGTTAAGAGAATGGATATAAACTATTTGAATCTACCTTTTGCTATTTACTTGCCATTTGTTCTTGGGCAAGTTATTTCTCTGAGCTCAGTTTCCTCATTTGGAAACTAATGATAATAAAAATTGCCTAAGATATAAGGCTGTCATCATTATCACATAATTTAGGGCAACTATAGGATAGACTTCAGAGAAAAAGTAAAAGTCTGATCACAGACCTAGGGTGATTTAATTAACAATTCTATACCTGTAGGGAGAAGATTTCAATCTATAAAAAGCTTAAGTCTCTTCTAATTCATTAACATATTCCATTCAATTCCAGTAGAAACTATGAATACATTTCCCGATAAACTTAATAACAAACCTACTATAAAATACATCTGTAGGAATAAAAGTCCATGAATATCTAAGTTAAGCTGTTCAATGAATAATGCGGAGGGGAACGAGCCCTACCACATATGTATAGTCATAGCTCCAAAAGACATACTTCAGGGCGGCACCTGTGGCTCAAGGAGTAGGTGCCGGCCCCATATACGGGAGGTGGTGGGTTCAAACCTGGCCCCGGCCAAAAAACTGCAAAAAAAAAAAAAAGAAAAAGAAAAAAGAAAAACAAAAGACATACTTCAAAGCAATAAAAAAAGTAGTGGTAAAAGAATAGACATATAGATCATTGAAACAAAATAGAGAAATAGACACAGACTCATATATTTGAGTATTTAGTATAAAATACAGATGACACCTAGAATAATTAGGAAAGCATGGAATGTTTAATAGAAAATGCTCATTGTAACATGAAAAATGAAACTGGACTTCCACCTAAAACAACATATATAAATGAATCCATTTGGAAGTAGATTAAATATTAAATGTTTAAAATAAAACTGTTACAGGCAGTGTCCGTAGCTCGGTGGGTAGGGAGCTGGCCATATACACTGAGGGTGGTGGGTTCAAACTGGCCCGGGCCTGCTAAAACGACAATTACAACTGCAACAAAAAAATAGTTGGGCATTGTGATGGGCACCTGTTGTCCCAGCTTCTTGGGGGGCTGAGGCAAGAGAATTGCTGAAGCCCAAGAGTTTGAGGTTGCTGTGAGCTGTGACAGCACAGCACTCTACCCAGGGCAACAGCTTGAGACTCTTGTCTCAAAAAAAAACAACAAAAAACTATTACAGTAGAAGAAAATATAGAGGACTGCCTTTGTCACTCAGAAGTAAAATACTGATGAATTAGATGACATAAAAATTAAGAATTTCTGTACAAGTTTCTGTTATTCATGGACCAAGTTAACACCCGACAGCTGGCAGATTGGTGGAAGCTATTTTTCAGTCTCAAAACCCAATAAAGGAATATTCAAGAGCCTCCTACAAATTAGCAAGAAAAATACAGAAATCCTAATGAAGATGGGCAAAGTTCATAAACAGGCAATTTACAAAGAGGAAACCCCAAAGATTAATGAGCACACTGAGATAATTAGATATATTGGAAAATGCACACAAAAACAAGAATGAGATAAGACTTTATACTTATTAGATTGGCAGAATTTGAACATTGGGTAATGGGAAATGTGGGATTCCAAGGCCTATCAAACAGTGGAAGGGGACAGAAGTAGCTATTTTGGAGGGCATTCTTGTATTACTTGGTCTGATTAAATATACTCACACCCAAGGCCCAGCCATTCTACTACATACCTTGGATTTATACGCCAAGAAGGTTGTCAGACAAGTCCACAAAAGAGCATGTCTTAGGATGTTCGTTAAGTCATCGTTTGCAGGGATGGGAAGCTGGAAGCAGCCTGGTCTCCCCCCACTGGGGGAGTGAGTAGGCGAATTGTGAAGGATCCACTTCATGGTGGATTCTGCAGCAGTTAGAAGTAACGGACTAGGTGTACGTAGAGTAACATGGATATGTCATAAAAATGTCACACTCAGATAAAACTCAAAAGTAAAAACAGAAACCAATTAGGTCGGATTTGCGTTGCAATTAAAAAAATTTGAAGTTTAGAAAGGAAATGTGGCTCAGTGAGTAGGGCGCCGGCCCCATATGCCGAGGGTGGTGGGTTCAAACCCAGCCCCGGCCAAACTGCAACCAAAAAATAGCCGGGCGTTGTGGCGGGCGCCTGTAGTCCCAGCTGCTCGGGAGGCTGAGGCAAGAGAATCACGTAAGCCCAAGAGTTGGAGGTTGCTGTGAGCCGTGTGACGCCACGGCACTCTACCCGAGGGCGGTACAGTGAGACTCTGTCTCTACAAAAAAAAAAAAAAAAAGAAAGGAAAGAGTCCGTATCTCATGATCAAACACAATACTTCTTCAGCAAATTGTAGGTATAATGACATCAAGTGATAAACGATGACAAATAACCTCATATTGCTCCAGTCAGATATTGCTGCTAAGTGAGTTTGAGAAAAAAAAAAATTTCGCTATCCAGAGCTGTGTCAGTTTAAGAGTTGTAGATGAATGATTAGGGGACTCTATTTACTTAAATGAGAAGAATATATTCAAAATAGTACATATTATAGAGTCTAGGATAGAGTCTACTGGGGAATGAGGAGCGTGAGGATGACGAGTCAGGAAAAATGTATGTATGTAATATATATATAAAACATATATATAAATACTTTATAGACATATGTAAGAGAAAGGGCTAATGATGTCATGGGTTGAAGGATACGATTAACTCAACCTCTTCATCTGAAGTCTTTCGTCTTCCCCACAGATAGATAATCAGACCCCCTTGCTAAGCTGTCCTAGCTTTGTCATGCAGACTGGATTATGTAATAACTAGGAAGAATTTTATAATGGTGGTAGAATGTCCTCATTATGAGACATAGTGAGTGGTAGTGAGGTCCAGTTATTATTTTTGGATAAAGGCACACACACGTTCTTGTTTCTTGCACAACTGCCTCTTTGGATTCTTTGAAACGTTAAGTGGCCACTTCCTAGGAGGGATGGAGGGCAGTTCTAAGTATTTACAAAACAGTTTTTATAGGCAACATCCATATTGTCTTTTATTTATTTATTTTAAAAATCATATTTTTGTTTGTTTTTTGAGATGGGGTCTCGCTCTTGCTCAGGGTGGTCTCAAACTCTTGAGCTCAAGCCATCCACCCACCTCAGCCTCTCAGGACCATGCTGTCTTGGAGACATGCAGTTTTTATAGGCAACATCCATATTGTCTTTTACTTATTTATTTTAAAAATCATATCTTTGTTTGTTTTTTGAGATGGGGTCTCGCTCTTGCTCAGGGTAGTCTCAAACTCCTGAGCTCAAGCAATCTACCCACCTCCGCCTCTCAGGAGTGCATACTGTCTTGGAGAACTTCGTTTCTTAGTGCACTCAGGTAGTTTCTCTGTGGGGTATTCCTTTCCCATTGAGTTTGAGCAAGGGGCCAATCAGGGATCTGGCATCACTGCAAGTCAAGAGGTTTTTTCAAGAGTTTGGCAGAAAACATTACGGGTCTGTTATCACTCATTCTTAGCTGAAGATGACCTTGCTCCCCAGGAGAGCTATGTAGGAAGACAATTTTGGTTGTCATCACTAGAGAAAGAGGGTTGCTACTGACATCTAGTAGGTAGAAGAATGCTGCTAAATATTCTAGGGTCACAGGATTCTCCCTTTTACCCACAATAAAGAATGATCTGATCCAAAATACCAATGTGCTGGAAGAGAATCAGTGACTGACTTGTGTAGATGGCTCACTATACCTGCTTTCATCATTATTCTTTTGGATAAGTAGATAAGTTCATAGTTATAGGTCCTGAACAAGAGATCTTGGACTATATTTTTTTGTGCCAAAATTTAGGGTAGCAGCTCATCTTTGGACAGAGTGATCTCAAAGAGGCTTGTGATCAGATGAGACTGTAAATAATCTGAAACCAATGCTTGTTGGTCCCAGCTTGTCATGCAGATTAGATTGTGTAATAAATAGGTAAGAATTTTATAACATGGAAGAGTATCATCACTATGAGATATCATTCTACTCTGAGTGAGAGCAAGGAATAGTTGTTATTTTTTGGATTAAGGTACACATGCCACACAACTTCTCTGCATTCTTTAAATGTTAACTGGCCAATTCCCAATAGGGATATTGGGAGTTGTACATATTTTCCACACAGTTTTTATAGGCTACTTCCATGTTGTCTTGAAGAACTTTAAAAATAGTAACAATGGGCTTCAAATAAAAAGTCCAGGAAAGGTATCATTTATTGCTTCTTGGTGCTCCAGAATAAAGATCTTATGAGTATTTTTGCAAACTTTTCTGCATCTTGAGACAGTTTAACAAATTCTTTGAACATGACGTGGCTTCTAGACATTGTAGTCTCATGAATGATTAAGATTATCTGATGCTCACATATTCTAAACAACGGATAAATTTGGCTATATAAAAATCAAATATTTCTGCTAGGAAAAAATATCATAGACATTATTTAAAGGCAAATGATAACCTAGAAAAAAACATTCACAACAACATATGACAGACCAAGGGCTAATGTCCTTAGTGTATAAGTACAAATGTCAATAAGAAAGGCCAATAATTTCCTGCAAAAATGGGCAAAGTACACGGACTGATAGTTCAAAGAAAGAGAAATACAAACTACTTATAAATACATGAAACATACTTGGCTATAAAATCCTCATAATTAAGAGGATTTCAATAAAAATTGTATTAATAGATACAATTCTTAACCTAAAATCTGCAAAACTATAAAGTTTGGTGGTTTATAGAATGTGTGAGGACATGTGTGAACAGGAGGCCACATTCTGTTGGAAGGAGTGTAATCTACTGTGATCTGCAAGAGGTTTAGCTGTCAATCGCTATCAAAATAAAAATGCACATACACTTTTGCTCAGGAATTCCACTTCTAGGAATTTACCCTATAAAACTATTTACACATATGAAGAAAGACTGATTTCCATGAAAATTATCATTTTAGTATCAAGAGATTTGAAACACTTTAACTGTTCGTTAGTAGGGACCTGTTTACATAAAACATGACTCGTCTTTTCAAGGGAGTACTATGCAGCTAGGAAAAAGATTGAGTTATATTCATATGTGTGATAGGAAAAAAATCTTCATTGTGTGAAAAATTATGTGAGAAATCAAGGGTTCAGACCAATGTACATTATACTTTCACTTCTGCAGGGAAAATATACAAGTGGTTTAAATTGCACACAAACTTTGTGGACACCTTATATGTACATAAATACACATATATGTACACACACAAGTGCAGATGTAGTAACGTAGTATAGATACAGATCTATGCTTTTGGTAGCACAGAAAATCTGTGAAAATTGCCTCTAAAAAAGGAGATTGGATGTTTGAAGTAGGAGGGAACCCTGCCTTTTATTGAACACACTCTGTACTATTGGAATTATTTAACATGCAAATATATCACAGCTTCTTTTATCTTTATTTTGCTGTGTTTTTATTTGCATTTAAAAGATCACCAAGCTGGGCTGGGTGGCACATGTCTGTAGTCTCAGTTATTTGGGAGGCAGAGGCAGGAGGATAGGGCTTAGGCAGGTGCACTGCTGGAGCCCAGGAGTTCATTCACTGGGATGACGTAGAGAGGACTTGTCTCTTAAAAAAAAAAAAAATCAGAAAAACACGAAACATTACAAAAAGAGAGAGAGAGATCACTTAATGGCAGGTGATATGAACTGTGAACTGCTAAGACAGTGGCTGGGACCATTCTGACAGCTTTTGAACAGAGAATTTCCTATAGCTTGCCACATTCTTGCCAGATTTAACCACATAAACTTTAGATCTGTAAGTGGATTCATCTTCTACCCCCAGGTCAGTGGCTTTTGTGTCTGAATAAATCTATCCATCCATCCATCTTCACACTCTGTTTTGTAAATATTCTGCATGTGTGCTATCCACACTTAAACTTGGGTATACTGTCTTAACTCTGTTAAATGTATTTACATAATTTCACTGGCTAGAACTTTGCTGGCCTGTGGCATTGTAGAGTGGAAAGACTATGGGCTTTGCAGTTGTGGGTTAAAATTCAACACCCATCACTTTCTAACTATGTTATCTTGGGCATTTATTTAACCTTTCTGAATTTCTCTAAAATTGGGAGAAATTTACCTACCTGTCGGGGCTGTTGGAGGAGTTACTGGAATATTACATACACCACGAGAGGCAGGGTAGAGCCCTGTAGCAGAAGCATCATTGCCTTTAGCAGGCATCTGGTTTCCTTTGTTAGCATTGATTTTCCAAGCAGTGACTGATGGGGCTCTAAATGAATGAATGTGTGGAGCCCCTCAAGAGCCTCTCACATCTCCTATTCAGTATTAGTAAACTACAATGCTTCTTGGGCTCCTAATGCAGAAGGAAAGAGAATATTCCTAGTTAATGTCATCTTTTTTCTTTTCCTTTTAAAAATTGAAAATTTCTCAACATGAGACTTGAAAGGCAGGCTGCTGGCATTAGCTATTTTTTTTTTTAAAGCTTTTATTGATTTCACACTATTTTAAACGGCACATGAACTTTATGCCCAGCCTGTATAATAATTTACTGATAATATCATAAAATCTACCCACTGTTAAATTCAATAGTTTTGTTTTGGATTGGTTTCTTTCTTTTCCTTTAAAAAATTATTGTATTAGTTTTAGGGAGTACAAGTTAAATTCTTTTTTTTTTTTCTTGCAGTTTTTGCCCAGGGCTGGGTTTGAACCCACCATCTCCAGTATATGGGGCCGGTGCCCAACTCCTTTGAGCCACAGGTGCCACCCAAGTTAAATTCTTTTACATGTACATATTATAGAGTGGTGGAGTCCAGCCTTTTGGTCCACCCAAGTGTCCATTGTACCCCACAGGTAAATTTTCATTCCTCACTCCCTCCAGCTGTCCCTCTTTTGAATCTCTGCTATCCATTATACCCCTCTGCATGCCTTTGTGTAGCCATCACTTAACTCTCACTCTTAAGTGAGAACATTTCGCAGGTATTTTTCCTACCTTGGCTGCCTCACTGAGAATAATGGCCTCCAGTTCCATTCAAATTGCTGCAAGAGACATTATTTCATTCTTTCTTATTACTAAGTAGTGGGGTGTGCGTGTGTGTGTGTATTTTCTTAATCCACTCAGCAGTTCATGGGATCTTAGGGTGATTCTATATCTTTGTGACTGTGAATTGTGCTGCAATAAACATATGACTTCAAGAGTCTTTTTGATGATTTCTCTTTCTCTGGTAGATACTCAGTAATGGGATTGAAGAATTGAATGGTAGATATATTATACTTCTAGTTTTTTGAGAAATCTCCATGATGATCTCTCTAGAAATTGTACTAATTTTATTCCCACCAACAGTGTGTAAATATTCACTTTTTACCGCACCTGTGCCAACATTTTTTTTTTGACTTTTTAAAAATTTTTATTAAATCATAGCTGTATACATTAATGTGATCATGGGGCACCATACCCTGGTTTCATAGACTGTTTGACACATTTTCATCACACTTTAACATGGCCTTCCTGGCATTTTCTTAGTTATTGTGCTAAGACATTTACATTCCACATTTACCAAGTTTCACATATACCCTTATAAGATGCACCTTTTTTGACTTTTTAATAAGTGGCATTGTAAGTGGAGTGATAGTGGTTTTAATTTGCATTTCCCTGATGATTAGTGATGTTGAGAATTTTTCATGTTTCTTGGCCATTTGTATATCTTTGTTTGAAAAATGCCTGTTCATCTCATTTGCCCATTTTTTAAGGGGGTTGCTTGTTTTTTTCTTGCTGAGTTGTTTGAGTTCCTCGAAGATTCTAGATGTTAGTCCTTTGTTGGAAAATGTAATTTGTGAATATATTCTCTTATTCTGTAGGTTGTTTATTTACTCTTTTGATTATTTCTTTTGCTATGAAGAAGATTTTTCAGTTTAACATAATAGTTTGTACCCTCATATTAATGTGAAATAATAAAATATGTAAATATCTTAGTTAGAAATACTTTATTCCCAAAGTGTTGATGCAGAGACATGACCTGAGCATGTGCTATGGGAAAAATGGCACCCATAGACTTAGGTGACATAGGGTTGCCCACATCTTCAATTTATATTAAAAAAAGAGTATCTGCAAGGTGCAATAAAAAGAAAAGAAAAGTTTTTCAGTTAAGTAAGCCCCATTTGTCTATTTTTGTTTTTATTGCATTTGCTTTTAGGGCCTTAGTCATACATTCTTTACCTAGCAGTTCTCAACCTGTGGGTCATGACCCCTTTGTAACAATGAAAATACATCATGGCATTAGGAAGGTTGAGAAGCGCTGACCTAGACTAATGTTCAGAAGAGTTTTTCCTAGGGTTTCTTCCAGGATTTTTACTGTTTTGGGTATTATATTTATATTTAAGTCTTTAATCCATCTTGAGTTAATTTTTGTTTATGGTGAGAGACAGGAATACAGTTTTATTCTTCTGTACGTGGCTAACTCAATTTTCCTGGCACCATTTCCTGAAAGAGATGTCCTTTCTCTATTGTATGTTATTGTTGACTTTGTAAAAACTCAGTTGGCTGCAAGTATGTGGCTTTATTTTTGGGTTCTCTCTTCTGTTTCATTGATCTATGTGTCTATATTTATACCAGTATCATGGTACTATAGCCTTATAATCAGGCAGTATGATGCCTGCAGATATGTTCTTCTTTTTTGCTTAAGGTTACTTTGACGTTTTGGGTTTGTTTCTTTCCTTTTTTATTCCATCTTAATTTTAGAATTATTTTCCTAAATCTATGAAAAATGGTATCTTGATAGGAACTGCATTGAATTTGTAGATTTCTTTGGTCAACATTGATTCTTCTGATCCATGAACATGGGATACAGAACTCCCTGCAGTCTCTTGCCCATGCCACTTGCCTGAATGGGGCCCTGTCCTCTTTGATTGCAGGCCCACACCTGGTACTATATTGAGAGTTTAACAGTGGGCTGTGCCTCACACTTGGGCTGAGTTCCAGGCGACATGACTGCAGCCACCACCTGGCTGGTAAGAGACAGGGGAAGCTAATCTCTCCTAAGAACACTTAGGACAATACCTACCAGCTGTTACAGGCAGCTGTGGGGCCAAGAACTGGCCTGCCCAATCCATTGCAGCTACTAATAAGACCAACACAGACCTAGCACTTGGGTCCTGGTGGATGATGCCACCACTGCTACTGCCACCTCCCACATCACGCTAGCTGCTTGAAAACTGAAAACTTGTCCCCACACTTGGTTCTCTTCTCAACCAGCTTCTGAGCAAGCCCACCTGAGCCCAAGAATTGTCCCCTATGGACATACTAACAATGCCATCAGCATAAGCTGCTCTGGTCTTTGCATCATGCACATTCAGTCCACTGCTGCCACCACTGGGGCCCAAAGACTGGTGTGGCTGCTGTTCAAAACCCCAGCATAACTTCACTACATCTTCAATTAATACCTGCTCACTCAACCACCAGGAAATCACAGATACCTCTGATTCTGTGTAGTACCTAAGAAATTAGAGAAAGATTGCACTGCTCCAGGCACCTAAAATCAAAGCCAAAGTATTCTACTTCACCAAAAATATATACTCCTTCAGGAAAAAGCTCTCCCCTTTGAAAGCAAGTTCAAAAAAATTGAAACAAGTGACTGCTACATCAGATGCATAGGTATCAATGGAAGGACATAGGAAACATGAAAAAACAAGAAACCATGACACCAGAAAAGGATGATAACAATTGTCCAGCAACAGATCTCAATCAAAAAGAATTTCTTATAGAGCCAGAGAGAGAATTCCAAATATGGATTTTAAAGAAGCTCAGTGAGATGGAAGAGAAATTTGAAAACTAGAACAAAGAAATCAAAAAATCACTTTGGCTTGTGGATGAAGAATTACTAAGCTCTAGCTTTTTAACATGCTCAGACAGGTCTTTTTATTGTTTAATACAGTCATTATTAACATTTAATTTCTGTGTTTTTCATTTATTCCACATTTATATGCTCTTCCATGAGGGATAATGTTCCTTCTGTCTGAAGAATAAGCACCTTTTTAGACTTTTTAATTAAAGCACAGGTCTGCTGGCAATAAATTCCCTTACCTTTTGTTTGTCTGAAACTATTTTATCTTTAGTCTTAACTTTACTTACTTTTTAATATTTTATAACATCAGCTTTAAGGTTTGATATTTTTCTTTTTGTTTATTTTTTCAATATGTACAAAATATTACAACATATTTTTTGCCTTAACTGCTGAAATATATTTATGCTTGGCAGTTGTTTTGTTGTACCCCTTTGAAGATGTCGTTACCATGTCTTCTGGCTTCTACTGTTTTTAATGAGATGAGCTTTCCGTCTTACTGCTTCTTTAAAGGTTTATACGTTTATTTTGAAGGATCATCTGATTGCTTTTAGAATTTTTTTTCCATCTATTTATCTCCTAGTAATTTAGTTATTACACTTCTAGGTGTATTTTTCCTTGTATTTGTCCTGCTTGAGGTTCATAGCATTTCTTGAATATATATCTTGGTACTTTTCAACCAGCTTTGGAAAATTCTCAGTGATTACCTCTTCAAATATTGCAACTATTACTCACAGCTCAATTTCATTCTTTTCTCCTTCCAGAGTTCTAATTACATACATTAAATTTCTTCAAACTGTTCTATGTGCTTCTTTTGGGTATTTTTATATTCTTCTTCTTCTCTTTTTTTCTGGTGTAGGTGCTTCCATCTAGTTTTTGTTTATTTGTTTATGAAGCTCATCGAGGCTTGAATTTGCTGCCTCTGGTGTGCAGGGCCAATGTGCTCATCACTGGGCCATGGCAGCCAGCTGGATGCTTCCATCTGGATGTTTTCTACCAACCCATCTTCTAATACTTTCTTCCCCTGTGACTAGGTTAATGTCAAATTCATTTATTGAATTTTTAATTTCAATTATTGAAATAATTTCAGTTATTGTATTTTATAATTTTAGTATTTTCTCTTGGCTTTCTTTTCAATACATAGATTTTACTTCTTTGGTTAAATTCTTCATCTTATTATCTATTATCTTCATCATCTTAATCATGTTATTTTCTGTTTATATTGTATATTTTTTCTTTTGTTTCTGTCTCTTTATGCCTGGTAATTTTTGACCAAACGTCTGACATTTCCACATGAAAAGTTCTGTAGAGGCTCTCTATGTTAGCACTCAGTTAATAAAAGTGGCATGAGTACCTTAAAGTGATCAGGGAATAAGCTGACTTGAGACTGAATTTCAATACTTACAAAGACTGTTATATCATATCTGTTTAGTTTTATTTGTAGGGGGAGCTCTATGAGCTCCTACGAAGCAGGAGGTGCTTACCGAGTCGGTAGGCTCTGAATTTCCATGTTTATTTACCCGGCGCTGTGGGTCTGCCCTAGCACTGTTTAATTTCTCGTTTAGCAGCCACCTTTTGCTTTGCCTCTCTAACTTTTGGCCTGTTCTGCTTATCAATTAGCAAATATTTCGAGGCAAAAAGCAGCTCATTCTATTTGAATCACTTCTCTTTACGTTCTTTCCCCAAGATTTTGGCATTTGAAGTTCTGATCGCCTTAGAGGCTCTGAACGCTAATTTTTTTCTCTCCAGTGAGTCTCTCAAAACCTCTGTTTACCGTCTCTGCTTCTTAGCAGCCACGTTCTGCTCAGCTTCTCAGCCCTTCCACCTACATCTGTTCTGCTTTGGGAGTCAGCAGGCGATCGACACCGAGTGCGGCATGTCAGGCTCGCACCAGCGACCTTTCCTTCCCCTGTGGATTCTGACCCTTCAGGCTGCCTTGATAGACCCTCATTGCCTTCAGAATTAAGAACAATTGGAAACAATTGTTTTAATTTAAAAAAGGGTCATCTTCTAGTTGGGTTCATAGGAGAATTTTCCTGCTACAAGCTAGCCTCTCGTGGCTAGAAATAGAAATTAAACAGCCATTTTAAACACATAATTCCAAAGTTAAGGCTTTAACTTCAGAGTTATTATGACAACAGATGGTGTCCTTTTTTCTATAATAAGACACTGTCCTTGGCACTAGGACAGTGATGGACATAAAGTGAGAACAGTAACCTATGGGGTAGGCACTGCTAATCCCCATTTTTACAGATGACGAAACTATAAACACGGAGTCTAAGTCAGTCACTGAAGGTCGTTAGTAAGTGGCAATGCTGGGATTTGAATCCTTGTGGTCACTCTCTTTTTTTTTTTTATTTTTTATTTATTTATTTATTTTTATTAAACCATAGCTGTGTACATTAGTATGATCGTGCGGCACCATACACTTGGTTCATAGATCGTTTGACACATTTTCATCACACTAGTTAACATAGCTTTTGTAGCATTTTCTTAGTTATTTTGCTAAGACCTTTACATTCCACATTTACTAGGATTCACATATACCCTTGTAAGATGCACCACGGGTGTAATCCCATTAATCCCCCTCCCTCCTCCTCCCTCCCCCCTCCGTCCCCTCCCTTTCCCCTTTCTCCCTATTCTTAGGTTGTAACTGGGTTATAGCTTTCATGTGAAGGTCCTACATTAGTTTCATAATAAGGGTGAGTATATTGGGTACTTTTTCTTCCATTCTTGAGACACTTTACTAAGAAGAATATGTTCCAGCTCCATCCATGTAAACATGAAAGAGGTAAAGTCTCCATCTTTCTTTAAGGCTGCATAATATTCCATGGTGTACATATACCACAATTTATTGATCCATTCGTGGATCGATGGGCACTTGGGCTTTTTCCATGACTTAGCAATTATGAATAGGGCTGCAATAAATATTCTGATACAAATATCTTTGTTATGGTGTGATTTTTGGTCTTCTGGGTATATGCCCAGTAGGGGGATTACAGGATTGAATGGCAGATCTATTTTTAGATCTCTAAGTGTTGTCCAGAGGTAGACCTCTAAACAAATCTTTATTGTTGAGAAGGCAATGCGGCCATGTTTCTATCCCTTCTGTTCCAAATCTGTAACAAACAATGATAAAATATGCAAAAAAAGGAAAAAAGCCAAATAATGTTCCTACCATAGCATCCTTCAGGAACTCACAGAATTCTTCTCATTTGTATGAACTGCAGCTGTTGCATGGAGCTGGATGCATGAAGAATGGAAATATTTTGATTTCCAGGTTAGTGCTGAGGTCTGAAGTTGTATAATGTTTTGCTAATTGTCCCTGCTGGTTTCTTGGGGCAGGAATTAAACAGCACATATGTGAAAATAAAATTTAGAATTCCGTAGAACAGGCCAACCAGGGGTGGGGAACCTGTGGCCTCAGAACCTTCTGGATCCTTGAGAGTGGCCTTTTGACTGAATCTAAATTTACTTACATTTTTTTCCTTTTTATTTGTTTATTTATTTATTTTTTAAATTTTGAAACAGAGTCTCACTCCATTGCCCTGGGCTATGGTGCTATCGCATGATAGCTCACAGTAACCTCAAACTACTGGGCTCAGGCGATCCTCTTGCCTCAGCCTCCCAAGAAGCTGGGACTACAGGCACCTGCCACAATGCCCAGCTGCTGAATCCAAACTTCACACAACAAATCCTTTTAATAAAGGGATTTGTTGTGTGAAGTTTGGATTCGGGGGAGGCACCTACTTGAGAATCTGGGGTCAACATGTGGCCTTGAGGCCACAGGTTCCCCAGGCCTGAACGCTGTGAGTCTTACGTAGTTTGGGAGGAAGGGGCGCCTTTTTAAAATTCAGGTTCTGTGCAACTAAGATAGAATTTTTTCCTAATCCATCTCACTGGAGTAATTACCCATCTTATTTGGCCAAAGAGAGTTGGCCAGAAGCTTGTCTCATGCCTATAATCCTAGCACTCTGGGAGGCTGAGGTGAGAAGATTGCTTGAGGTCAGCAGTTGGAGACCAGCCTGAGCAAGAGTGAAACACTATCTCTACAGAAAATAGAAGAATTATCTGTGTATAGTGGCATGGCATGAGCATGTAGTCCCAGCCTGGGTGACAGAGCAAGACTCAGTCTCAAAAAAAAAAAAAAAAAAAAAAAACAACAAAAATTCCCAGTAAGACAGTCTAAACCACACTGTTTATTATCGCATACTTCTGTTAATTTGGTGACCCACTGATGGGAAATTTATAGTTTCTGAGGACATCGATCTCAGAGTAAGGAAAAGGAAGGGACAACAGGAAAACATGGACATATTTTGCTTCAGAAAGGGAAAAGTTGAATCAATTTTCTGTTCCCAAATTGCTTCCTTTAGTGTCATACTGAAGCTTTTTATTTAGTAGATTCCTAGAGAAGAAACTCCAGGTGAAAACAGCAGTATGCACCTATTCTGATCTACAATTTCATTTCCTCTGTTGATCTTACAGCATGAAATACCCCAGTGTTTCCCTTCTAAATACTGACACAAGTTGACCAATGTCAAAGACCTCTGAAGAGTTTAGAAGAAGAAATTCTGTACATTTATCTTCCTGGTGTCATACTCTTTTAGACAATGGACCAGAACAGTTTTGAGTGGTTTCTGTCTAGAAGCTGAATACTAATGTTCCCATACCCAATAAATATGTAGCTCTATGAAAAGATTAAGCGAATGTATTCTCATGAAGCAATAGAAAATGATCTATTTTGTATTTAAATAGAGCTAAAACAATTTCATGCAATTGTTTCAGAGCAACCATCTGACAAACAGCCTTCTACGTGTGATTTTTGTTTATCTTGGGATCATCTCAATCACAAATTCTGGGGGCATCCAAACAAAAAATACACTGAATTCTACATAAGTACCGGAAAGATTTTCTTTTTTTTTTTGTAGAGACAGAGTCTCACTTTTTGGCCCTCGGTAGAGTGCCATGGCATCACACAGCTCACAGCAACCTCCAACTCCTGGGCTTAAGCGATTCTCTTGCCTCAGCCTCCTGAGTAGCTGGGACTATAGGCGCCTGCCACAATGCCTGGCTACGGAAAGATTTTCTAATTAATTGAAATGGCTTTTCTTAGTTAAATTGCCCAGGGACTTTTTAAAGAAAGGCTCATAATGTAGATCTCTTTTTGAAAGCTGAGGACCAAAACATAGCTGATTGATATCAGTGAAGCCTGTTTATGATGTGAATTATGAAGCTGTGTATACTGATTTCATCTTTTTCTGGAAAAACATATTTTCCAAATTGAAGCCATATCTCCTTAAATAAACCTGTTTCTATTTTAATAGCAGAGAAAAATATGCTATTGTTAAAATAATGTATAGAGGACAGAAAATGCCTTTCAAAAGATCCTTTTTACTTGTAGTGGTAACCAATTAGGCTACTATTTTAAGACTACTGGGACCTTGTCTATAGATACAACGGCTGAGTGACTTTAGCTATTAGAGTTTCATTAAACTGGGAAGCTTGGTACTTTTTCCAACTGTGTTTGGGGATTTTGCACTCAAATATTGCTCTGGCTAGAAATGATTTCAAGAAGAGTGCTATTACCGGCTATTGGTAATAGTAGCTAACATTATTAACCAAATGTTATGTGCCAGGGACTATGCTAGATGGTTTTATATTCTCCTTTCATTTAATCCTCATGGTAACCCTAAGAGCAAGGATCATTACTATCCCCATTTTAAAGGCAAGGAAACCAAGCTCTAGTGAAGGTAAATCACTTTCCTGAGAGGGCGGAGCTAGGGTAGGAACTCAGCGTATTTATGCTACCGTCTTAAGATCTAGGGGCTGGGAGGGCTATTTGGGGCTAGGAGAGTATAAATTAAGACGATCCTTTTAGAAAGCAGTTTTGAAGTCCTTATCAAAATATTTTAAACACAGCATATATTTTTGTCAAATAATCCTACTTCTAGGCATTAATCGGACATTTGGACAATGATTATGTACAAGAATGTTTACTACAACATTATTTATAAGATTTTATAATATAGATTGCGTAAGAGGAAGAAAACAGACTTTTTCTGTTCTCCTCTCACACTCGATGCAGAACATGGCTGGGATCAAATGTGTGGTTTTGTTTCTCCAGTGTATGAAGCATTTTTCCAGCAGACATCACTTGGGTTATCCTATAATGCACTAGAACCTCTGAAAGTTGATCCAAGGGACAGTAACAGGTCAACATATGGAGGTGGTCAACATAAGGAACTAGGCCTGCTGTACATAGACGTACACGTGGTGCCTGTGTGGTCTGTGAAAATTAGGTCGCCTTAAGGAGGTGGTCTGTGTAGGGAGTTGGTCAACTGTGGAGGATCTACCATCTGCCTGGAGATAGTGCCAGATCCTACTGGTTGAGGACTCAGTCTCACATGTCGGCCCCCACTGCAAATGCCAATTTTAGATCTAGGCCACCTGTACTTCTGAACATCTGGCTACAAACTGGGGTTCCCACTACCCAAGGCCACTACCCTGCCTTTGGGCTCAATAATTTGCTGGGATAGCTAACAGAACTCATTGTTCTGCAAGCAGAACACTTCACTTTCACTTGCTAGTTTATCATAAAGGATGTTACAAAGGACACAAATGAACCGTCAGATGAAGGAATAATCAGGCGCAATGGGGGACGTGGACCTTCCTGCTCTCAGGGGTGCACCTCCCGGCACCGCCACCTGTACAGCTCATCACATCTTGTTGCCCTAGAGTTTTCGGAGAACTTGATCTTCAGCACTCCTCTTTCCCTAGAGATTGGTGATTGGTGGGTAGGATTGAAAATTCCACCTTTGGGGAAAGGCAGAGAGCAGATACTGGGAGGCCTTAATTATAACACTGAGAACTTGTGTTTTACCATCAGTTGCTCTGTGTTTTTGGGAGCTAACTGTGGAGGGGGGAGAGTCTAGGGGCAAGGACTAGAGAGCAGGCTTTAAAAACTGGTTAAACAGAGGATGTCGCATGCCTGCAATCCTAGCTCCTTCAGGAGGTGAAGGTGGAAAGGTTGCTGAGGCCTGCAGTTGAAGGGTACAGTGGGCAATGATAACAGCCCCGCATCCAGCCCAAGTGGTAGAGGGAGCCCCTTTCTCTAAGAAAAAAAAATAGATCAAATCTTCATCTTTCATGGGATTAATTTTTTTTCAAAGGAAAATGGATAGAGAGGATCAAAGAGAGAAGCCGTGATGAGCAGGTGTCTGTAGGCTCAGCATGGGGCTGGACGTCCACGTGTGTGTCAGTGGGGAGGGAAAGCACAGGGATGAAGGAATTCTGAGGCAGGGTCGGGGTGACCCTGGAGCTGGCAGGCTACATGCTGGTTTTGTGAGGACATTTTTTGCTGGTTTATGATGTTGGATATCACAAAAGGTTTATACAGACCTTTTTTATTTTTCTTTCAATCAGCTGTCCTTAGTGTTTATATATCGTGTGGCCCAAGACAACGCTTATTCTTCCAAAGTGCAGCAGAAAAGAAAAAAAGGGGGACACCCCTGCACTAAGGCATTAAGCCTGAGTGGTTGGGACAGTGACGATGCCATTTAGGGGTTTAGGAAAGAAAGGTTGGGAAAGTAATGTATAGACACTACTGGTTGTTAACACATCAGTCCTGTTCCTCCTCTTTCTAGGGCCCTGATTTTGTCAAATGGTGTAAGCCAATCAACTCAAGGAGCCTGTTATGGTTCCAGGGGAGGACATGGCCCCATCCTCTTGAGTGCATATATCATGGCTGTGATTGTGTCATCTACTTCGTAGGAGGAGCACAGAAGATCTGGAAAAGGAAGCCTTAGGGGACTGGAAAGAATCAGGGAGGTCGTGGAGAGAGAAGAGCCCAGGAATCCCCCTTAGGAGTTCTGTGTGAGCCCTTGGGATCCCCTGTGACTGGGGCATGTGTTGCTCTGGCCCGGAACAGAGCATCAGAGGCTAGGAGGACTGAATTAGGAGATGGGGTGGCACACAGGGGAAAGATCTGAACAACCCTGTAAAGCCTCTGAAAACTGACCTGGCATTGGAACCATAACCCGCACAAGCTGGTGGGAACATTTTGTCTAAACTCAACCAGATCGATCGCTTGCTTAAACAAAAACATCAACACTTCTCAGAGTTTAAACAAGACTCCGAGTCTCATAACATTCAGAATGTCAAAAATACAATCCAAAATTGCTCAGCTGGCTGGGTACGGTGGCTCACACCTGTAATCCTAGCACTTGGGAGGCTGAGGTGGGCGGATTGCCTAAGCTCATGGGTTCAAGACCAGCCTGAGCTTCAGCAAGATCCTGTCTCTAAAAATAACTGGGTGTTGTTGTGGGCATCTATAGTTCCAGCTACTCAGGAGGCAGAGGCAAGAGGATAGCTTGGGTCCAGGAGTTTGAGGTTACTGTGAGCTATGACATCATGGCACTCTACCGAGGGTGACAAAGTGAGCCTCTGTCTCAAATAAATAAATAAAAAAACATTTTTTTTTTTTGAGACAAAGTCTCACTCTGTCATCCTAGCTAGGGTGCCATGGTGTCCTATCTCACAGCAACCTCAAACTTTTGGGCTCAACGATCTTCTTGCCTCAGCCTCCTGGATAGCTGGGAATATAGGTGCCTGCCACAATGCCCAGATGTTTTTAGAGACAGGATCTTGCTCTTGCTCAGGCTGGTCTCAAGCTCCTGAGCTCAGGCAATCCACCCACTCTGTACTCCCAGAGTACTGGGATTACAGGTGTGAGTCACCATGCCCCTGGTCTTTTAAAAGGGGGAAGGAGGGTGGTCAGCCTAGGTGTGGAGGATGGTGAAGTTTCTAAGGAGACCACAGGGTTTTGCAAGGTAGAGATGATCATCTGAGGTCATTTCGGTAGCATGGCCAGAGCAGGAAACTTGAATTGAGGAGTAATTAAGAGCAGTGGAGAGGGAGAAAGTCAGTACAAACATTTTTTGACAAAGTTGGGTGGTAACACTTTCTTGAGAATGCATAGCTGATGGAATGATTCCTTTTTATAAGATGGAGGTTCTGTTTATTTTTATTGGCATATTATAACTATGTATATTTTTAGAGTACATGTGGTATTTTGATACATGCATACAATGGATAATTAGTATTGATTCTGCTTCTTAAGCTGAACAGAGGCAGGGGTCAAGACTAGAGAGGAAGAAGTTAATGATTCAGCAGAGAAATAGGATGGCTGCTGGCACATGGCTTTGCAGAAGCCAGGAAGTGATTGGCCCAAACCCACAGGTGTTTTTTGTTGTGGTAGTGTATTTTGCTTTTTAAAAAAATTTTTTGGTAGAAATTCTTGCTGATGCAGTACCTGAAGGCGGAAATTAAAAGTCTAATTATTATCAAAGGTATTTAAGATCATCATAATTTGCAGGTGACATGATTGCTGTTCTTCAGCAGTGATTCCCAACCTTTTCTAAGTTGTGATACATGAAGAAAATAATGGTAGCTGTAAGATATATTAGAATAAGCCATAGGGAATTTGGAGACGATTTTCTGTGGCCTGTTGGAATAGTACTTTATGTTTTTATATTATATAATTCTGATAATAAAAATAAAATGTAAAATAAGAGGGAAGAAATTAAACATTGTATTTACATAAAACCTCTAAGTAAAATGTTCTGAAATTGGTTACCTAGAAGTTTAGCCTTACTTCTAGTTTAGACATAACTTTAATATAAGATTATTATGTTTGAAAGGGTATAAATATTTCTCAATGTTGACTTTTTAAAGATCATCTCTTGCTAGTCAACATAAATGAGAAACTTTATATTAGTTGCTGATTTAAAAGTTTTTAATTTTTAAAATTTACAGTAGTTGCCAAGAGAACTGAACATCTCTTATTCTTTTCTAGATAAACATGTTGAAATTTATTGTGATAATGCACACAGGTTTTCAAAACCAGAATCATGTCACATATGTACTTCAAAGTAGTGGTGAAGTGCCCCTTGCAAGTAGCTTGGATGTCACAAAAAATCCACCAGTTCCAGAATAAGTGGCAGCATCTGCTTAGCGTCAGGACAAGGATTCCAAGCTGCCAGCCTGCGAAGTGTCTGCCCTGAGCCCCTAACCAACTTCACCGTGGGCTGTGATCCAGGTGTGGTGGGCACCTGGAACCCTAGATCTTCCAGCAGCCCTGCAGGACTGTGACCACACGGCACAGAGAGGTGCCCTGCTGCAGGCCTGAGGAGCTGTCCCGGCTGTAGAGCACTTTGGCCACGTTTACTGAGGGCCGCCAAGCAGGGCTGCTGCGTGGTGAATTTGTGCTCCTTGCTACTGGTGACTGAACACAGTAAGAAATATTCTCTCGAGGGCCTCCCAGGAGCTTCATGATTGCAGGAAACTGGCTACAGGTGGCTGCCCTAGACCTTCCTGATTGCTGGGGCACCAGGAATCCATTCTCACCACACCGGCAGACCACACATAGCACACCAGTTGGAAAGCTCCAGGCTAGAAAAGCCCAAGGGGATTATAGGAGAAATGACAGACTAAGAAAGTGACTTAATATATGAAAGATAAACACATATAAAGATAAAGATGTAAAAACCGCTGGGTTTTCTAGATACCAACTAGAGAGGCAGCCTAATGGAAAAAAACAATTGCATTCCCAGTAGCAACAACAGAGATGGAATACCCAGGAATAACTTAGCAAGAAATCTGAAGTATTTATGTGAATACATGAAAATGTTTTACTATAAGATATTAAAGAAGATGTCAATAAATAGACCCATACCGTGTTCTTAGAGAGAGCTGGATCTTACAAAGGTGTCAATTCTTATCAAATTAATTTGTGGTTATAACATAACTCCAATCAAAATACTAATGGAGTTATTTTGGAATATAACAAAATCATTCCAAAATATATCTGAAGGACAAACAGGCCATATTAACTAATACATTTCGAGGAAAAAATAAAACTATTTTTTTCTGTATCAGAAAAGACTCTAAGATTTTCTGTATCTTGGAAAAGACAAATTTCCCAAAGGCAAAGATATGTAGCTTTGATAAGATTTTAAAATAGTAGTACGTAAAAAAAAGCAAAAATGGAATGCAAAGGCAAATATCAAACTGGAAACTTATTTCCAGTAAATGTTATACATAATTACTGCATGAAATTTATCAAGAACACAGGCACAATGATTAAAGAAATGAATATATCGGCTTGGCAGCCACAGCCCAGTGGTTATGGCACCAGCCACATGCACTGAGGCTGGAGGGTTTGAATCCGGCCTGGGCTGTCTAAACTACAATGACAACTGCAACAAAAAAATAGCCGGACGTTGTGGCAGGCACCTGTAGTCCCAGCTACTTGGGAGGCTGAGGCAAGAGAATCGCTTAAGCCCACGAGTTTGATGTTGCTGTGAGCTGTGATGCCACAGCACTCTACCGAGGGTGACATAGACTCTGTCTCAAAAAAAAAGAATAATAAAAAAAAAGAAATGAATATTTCAGTAGATGATGGAAAAGTTAATAAGCAATTCACAAAACTAGCTAGTGAATATATGAAAGATGTCATATATACGAATGATTAAAGAGATAGAGTTAAAATGAAATGTACTGTTTTGTCCAGTTGGAAAATAATTATAAAGTGAATATACCTCGTCTTGGTGAAGGCATAATGAAACGGTCACTATGAGTAGTAGGAACATAAATCAGTGCAACTTTTCTGAAAGAAATTTGGTAACATTTATCATGAGTCTGTGAACTAACATAAAATCATAAGTCCCTCTCCCCCAGCTGACTGAATGGACCCCTCTAGGCCAAGAAGACCCTAAAAAGTCACTAAAGCTGAGTTTCTGGCCATGAGAAGGGAACCCAGACTGGCTTCATCATGGTCCCTCCCTTTTGGGGGACATTCTTTGTAAAAATAAGATTCTAACTCATTAATAGGCAAAGCTTAAACCATACCCAAAGGCCTCCAATTTATATAGCAGATCATTTGAATTTCAGTAAATATCCAATGGTTCGTCTCTGTTTAACCAATGTACTTTAAAAATACATATAATTGGAGTATTGAAAACCAACATACTTAAGTTAAAACTTGCCAAACCTTTAGACAAAGCTTCATTTTTTAATCAATTGTAAATCAAAGAATCTTTACCCTCACCTATAACCTGTAAGTGCCCTCACTCTTGAGATGTCCCGTCTTTTGAGGCCACACCTGTCTATGCTTCCGTGTATTCACTTAGGGTCTTATGTAATTCCTGTCCCCGTGAATGTGGAACACCAGACGGTAACCCAGCTGCCGTGGGCACATTCTCTTAGGACCTTGTGAGGCCATGTGCTTCTGGCTAGTCACACACATTTGGCTCAGAATAAACCTTTTAAGATTATTTTATAGATTTTGGGTCATTTTCCCTTAGTAAGTCTTAAAATGCTTATACTTTTTGGCCCGGTAAGTCTAGTAATCTACCCTAAGGATTTTGCACAAATGCAAGGGAAGTGTCCTAAGGTTTTTGTAATTACAAAATAAATAGAAAGATATACATATGTCCAAAATCAATAAATGCTAAGTACATTTATTAATGCTAAGTACATTAAGCATATAACAGAATACTATGCAGTTTTTAAAAATTAGTTAAGGATATTAAAAACTTAAACTCACAATGCTTCTATTTAAGAAATATTTCAGGTAGCTTGTGAGTAGAATTAAAATTCAGCAACATTGCCTAAATTAGAAGTAGGTGAGAAAGCGAGAGGACGAGAACAGGGACAAAAATAGCCGAAAAGAACCTATTGCAAAAATCAAAACAGTGATAGCCTTTTTGGAAGGAAGTATGGAGAACACTCTAAGAACTCAAGCGAGACCTACCATTTGATACTGTAATCCCATTACTGGGCATCTACCCCAAGGGAAAAAAATTCTTTTATCATAAGGACATTTGCACTAGACTGTTCATCGCAGCTCAATTTACAATTGTCAAAATGTGGAAACAGCCTAAATGCCCCCCAACCCAGGAATGAAGTAACAAGCTGTGGTATATGTAACCATGGAATACTATTCAGCCATTAAAAAAGATGGAGACTTTACATCCTTCGTATTAACCTGGATGGACGTGGAAGACATTATTCTTAGTAAAGCATCACAAGAATGGAGAAGCATGAATCCTATGTATTTAATTTTGATATGGACAAAATTGAATGATAGGACAATTAATGACCTAGTACATGATGGGGAGTGAGGGATGGGAGAGCGGAGAGAGGGAATGAGGGAGGGGGTGGGGTCTCAATGTGTGACACAGTTTTGGGGGGCAAGACACAGTTGTAAGAGGGACTTTACCTAACACATGCAATCAGTGTAACCTGGTTTCTTGTACCCTCAATGAATCCCCAACAAAAAAAGAAAAAAATTAAAACAATTGGTGGGATCAGAACATTGGTGCAAAAATTCTAAGTCCATGTGAATGCAAATAGGAAGGTGCTTTAGGACCTCAAAGTGTGGAGTTTACTGCAGAGACAACATGAGATAAATAAAAGGATTGGCAGACAGGCCAAGGTGGTGTGAGGTTTGGCAATATGATTCTGGGTGGATCCATTCAGCAGACGTCTGTGATTTTCTCCAGCGACTATCAGCAGCCTGAAAATTGCAGAAACTACGGCATCAGAGGCTGAGAAAACTTCACTCATTCACTTGGGTGAATTTAAGTTTGGAAATTGACACAAGGAAATGAGAGAAAGCCGGAGTGGTGGAGATGTCTGGGGTGCTGGCTTGTGCAATCATTTATTCATTCAAAAAAAAGTTGATGAAACATACTGTGTGCCAACCACTGTCCCAGTCATTCTGGGGTTACGTGAATGAACGTATGAAAGATCTCTAAACATGGGGTGAGGTCGGGGAACATATAATGCACAGAATATATAATAAGCACAATTTTCATGCTGGAAAACAAAGGCAAGTGTGGAGCGGGGTCTAGGGAATTGAGAGAACACTGGGCTCTATAGACTTAACGGAGGTGGGGGAGGGAGACGTGCAGCATCTTGGGGGAGAAGGTCCAGGGGGAGAGCACCTGGACCACCAGGGTCGAGGATGGGGAGTGAGGAAAGAAAGGTTAGTCAAGGATCTGAGTCTTAGATGGAGAAACTGGAGAGGGTGTAGGTATAGTTCATCAGAAGTCAGGAAGTCCTGAGCTCAGAGTCACAGGGCTCTTACCGTAAACCAATTCCCTTTCCTTACACAAGTCCTTAACACAACTATTGTTAAAAGCTCCAGTGACACATGTTGGCAGCACTGTACTCCTACCCTGCTTTGATTTCAGAACAAGTGCTAGCTAGTGGGCACAGTGAAAATTAGCATGTCATAAGAGAGAATTCTTCTATAAAAATTTTTTTATTTCATATTAATATGAGGGCACAAATGATCAGGTTATGTCATTTGGGTTGCTAAGGTAAACTTCAAGTTGTAGTTGAGTCTTTCATCCAGAGGATGTAAAAAATTTATAAAAAGAATTGTGTGAGTGACTCACACATTCAAAGGTGCCTTCTTTAGAAGTTTAAAAACAAAGATAGAATTGTGAGGCACATAATTGTACCAATAGGACGATTACAACTTTGTCAGATCACCTTCTAAAATCATGAGCGCAGAGAAAGAGAAGAAGATGGAAGAAAACACCAAAACATCTACTGTGGCTGGCCACCTTTAGACAGTGGGACTACACTAGCTCTTTTTTTTTAGCCAGGGCTGGGTTTGAACCCGCCACCTCTGGCATATGGGGCCAGCGCTTCACCCCTTTGAGCGACAGGCACCGCCCTACACTAGCTCTTTTATATCTTTGTTTCTCCTTATTTTATTTTTACAATGGCCGAAGAACGTTTTTTTATGCATGAATATTGGTTTAAGTATAGTCCTGATGGAAAGGAAAGGCAGTGGACAAAGGGTATGGAGAACTGGCATGGGGAATAAGAATAGTAAAGACACGGAAATACGCTCAACATTACTAATAACCGAAGAACTGAAACTTGAAACTTGTAAAATTTATCTTTTATGCTCATTCTATTGGCAATTTAAAAACATTGAAAATGTAAAACTAAACAAAAAAAAAAAAAGAAGAAGAAGCAGCAGCAGCAAAGAAATCATCAGTGAAATTGTTTGATAAAATTTCCCAGAACTGGTTCAGCGCCCGTAGCACAGTGGTGACAGCGCCAGCCACATACAACGAAGGTGGTGGGTTTGAATGCAGCCTGGGCCAGCTAAACAACAATGACAACTGCAACAAAAAAATAGCCGGGCATTGTGGTGGGCGCCTGTAGTCCCAGCTACTTGGGAGGCTGAGGCAAGAGAATCGCTTAAGCCCAAGAGTTTGAGGTTGCTGTGAGCTGTGATGCCACAGCACTCTACTGAGGGCAACATAGTGAGACTCTGTCTCAAAAAAAAAAAAAAAATTTCCCAGAACTAAAATAAATTGAAAGAGTCCACTTAGTGGCCATAAAAATAGATAAAAATAGCCTCATGTCAAAGGCATATTCTCATGGCTCAGCACCTGTAGCTCAGAGGCTAGGGCACCTGCCATAGACACCAGGACTGGTGGGTTTGAACCCAGCCCCAGCCTGCCAAACAACGATGACAACTACAACAAAAAAATAGTCAGCTGTTGTGGCAGGCATGCTGGCTCCCACCTGTAGTCCCAGCTACTCGGGAGGCTGAGGCAGGAGAATCGCCTAAGCCCAGGAGTTGGAGGTTGCTGTGAGCCGTGTGACACCACGGCACTCTACCGAGGGCCATAAAGTGAAACTCGGTCTCTACAAAAAAAAAAAAAGAATCATGAATCAACAGTTCTGGATTGTTCCACAGCATAACTGTAAACTAAAAGAAAATGGAGAAACATCTTAAAGATATCAGAAACAAAATGCTTTTCAACCTTTAATTATATAGTCACCACATTATCAAGCAAATGAGGGTGAAGTACTACTTTTAACATCTCCTCAAGTTTCCTCTGATTCATTCTTTCTTAGGAGGTGTGTGTCACAAAAACTAGGCGTCAACCAAGAAAGAGAAGGGCTAACAGAAAAGGAAGGAAAAGAGAACCTCTAGGGCCATGTTAGAGAATGATTCCCAGATAGCAGCCATCTCAGATCAGGACCCGTTCAGAAATCTCCAAGAGAAAATTCTTTAGGACTATGATCTAATAATGCCTGATGCTTCCAAATATCTTGACAGGAATGTAGATGATTCACCGAAACGTTGCAATTGAATCAGTAGTGTGTTGAAAAATAAATAGATAAAATAAGGAATTGTTAACTCCAGGGAAAACACAAAGGTGTACAGGAAAGGAAACATAAACCATAGTTTAACTTCTGACTCTGTTCTGAATGACATCTAAATTGCCATCAGAAGGTAAACATCGAGTATCTCCTTAACCAGAAGTGTGATCTGATTCTATTGGGACAATCAGGGTACTGTGAAGGGCCTTGTGTATGGTGGAGAGAAAATTCTCTCCTTCTTTCATGGACAGAAATTTAAAAGTAAAACCTAAGCCATTCACGTCTTCTCTCTTTGGGCATTCTTGTGTTTGGATGGGGAGTTATCAGAAAGGTGATCAGCCATAGACAGCAGAAGGGAGAGAAGATGAGTCCTTGCTGGTTTGTCACTGGACGAACCAATCCTGGAGTTGGGCTACCTCCAACTTACTTGTGCAAGGACCTCAGAGACAACCCAGTGAGCACCTATGTCCCTGAAAGTTGGCGCATCCCTGATACCAAGCATACAAAATGAAGAGCAAAGGAAAAGTCAATGTTAATGAGAGGATACATTATTATTGAGCACTGAAAATATACCAAGTCCTTCAGGCTACCTGAAGATGGATAGCCTATATAAATTTTATTGCCTATGGTCTTAAACCTTTGTGTCCGTATAATGTTTGAAAGAAGAAAATGACTTTACTGAAAATAGCCACTAATATTTGTATAGAAGTTTATACATTTAAAATATAATTCTTACACATGACAAGTTAATATTCTAAAGAAATACATTATTATCCTAAGCCAGGGATTATGGAGAAAAAAAGAAATACTATATTATATAGTAGCTACTTCAAAAATGACAAAGAAATGAGTGAGACCACATGAATTTCTACAAGGACTTTCAAGTGCAATTGGCCCCAGGGAACAACACAATTTTGAGCTTCGTGGGTTCACTCACGTGAAGATTTCTTTTCTTTTCTTTTTTTTTTTTTCGTTGTTTAGGAATCATTGAGGGTACAATGAGCCAGGTTATACTGCTTGCATTTGCTGGGTCAAGTCCCTCTAGTCATAAGATTTTTTTCAATAGATACTATATTTGAAAAGTTTTTTGAGATTTGTGACAATTTGAAAAAACTCAAACTACATAGACCAGAACAACTGTAAGAATTAAGAGAAAGTTAGATATGCATTGTATGCATAAAATATTTGTAGATACCAGTCTATTTCATCATTTACTATTGTAAAATACATAAATTTATTATAAAAAGTGAAAATGTGTCAAAACACAAGCATATAAACACAAGTCATACATGGCGTCATTTCACAGTTGAGAAAAATGTACATAAACATAAATGTTCAGTATTTGATTGTAACTGCATAAAATTAACTATAGAGCTCACGTCCAGGACTGCTGTAATAATTCTGTAGCCACCTCCTGTGCTATAGTCCCGTTCTCAAGCACTGGAAGTGTCCACTTACAGTGCTGGGGTACTGGTCATCTGCCGTGAGCAGCTGCCTCTGCAGTAAATCGTGCATCTCCATAGAAAGCCATCTCCTGTGGTTTGTGTCCACTTACAGTGCTGTGTGGCGCTGGTCATCTGCCGTGAGCAGCTGCCTCTGCAGTAAATTGTGCATCTCAGTAGAAAGCCATCTCCTGTGGTTTGCATGTATTTGTTATCATGTTTAGTGCAATACTGTGAACCTTTAATACACCATGGGACCCATATGAATTGCCACTAGTGATGCTGGAAATGCTCCCAAGAAGCAGAGAAAAGTCACGACATTACACGAGAAAGCTGAATTGTTTGCTGGGGTCTGTAGATTAAAGTCTGCTGCTGTGGGTGCCCATCATTTCAGACAGATGATTCACCTTGTAAACAGATGATGTAAACTTATGGTATTGATAGGCTGGGCATGGTGGCTCACCCTATAATCCTGGCACTCTGGGAGGCCGAGGTGGGTGGATTGCCCTGAGCTCTGGTTCGAGACTAGCCTGAGCCTGAGCCAGAGCCAGAGCCAGAGTGAAATCCCATCTCTACCAAAAAAAAAAAAAAAAAAAGCCGGGCATTGTGGCGGGCGCCTGTAGTCCCAGGTGCTTGGGAGGCAGAGGCAAGACAATTGCTTAAGCCCAAGAGTTGAAAGTTTCTGTCAGCTAAGATGGCCACAAAGTGAGACTCTGTCTCAACAAAAAAATAAATAAATAGATAAAAATAGGCTAGTACTATAAGTGTATTTTATCTTCCTTATGATTTTCTTTACTTTATTTTTTTGAGACAGAGTCTCAAGCTGTTGCCCTGGGTAGAATGCTGTAGCATCATAGCTTATAGCAACTTTCAACTCTTGGGCTCAAGCAATCCTCTTGCCTCGGTTTTTCTATTTTCAATAGAGATGGGGTCTTGCTATTGCTCAGGCTGGTCTCGAACTTGTGAGCTCAAGCAATCCACCTGCCTTGGCCCCCCAGACTGGTAGGATTCATGCATGAGTCACCTTGCCCAGCTCATTTTCTTTTCTTTAGCTTACTTTATTGTAAGAATATAGCATAAAATACACATAGCATACCAAATAATGTGTTAACTTATTAGTAAGGATTGTAGTCAACAGTCCGTTGTTGGTAGTTAAGTTTTGGGGGAGCCAAAGTCACATGTGTGGGTTTTTGGCTGCAAGGGAGGTTGGTGCCCCTAACTTCTGTGTTGTTCAAGGGTCAACTGTACTATGCAGAAAATTACAAATAAAAAATTTTGCCTTTAACCTCACAGGACAAAAATGAAAATAAACAAAGAAAGAAGAAACTTAAAAAAATTATGAAACTCACCTTTAAAATAAACATATTATGATCACAAGAGTTGGAACTAATCTTATACATGTTTGCTAGTATTGGTGGAAATTCAGGGAAGTTGACTAATCTCTATTTATCCCTAACTGAAAATGAACTTACCTGTAACCTAATATATAATAGTGACTGACAATAGCTTACAATTACTAAGTTCCCTGGTGTACTAGACACTATATTCAGTATTATACATGCATTTTATCATTTAATTCTCACATTTATTTTAAGAAGGGTGGGCCATTTGGCCTGAGAAAAGCGTAGTTCATGGAGGTAGGATTTGAACCCAGATACGCTTGCTTCCAGAGCCTGGGTCCCTAGCCACGGTGCTTTATGCTCTTTTATGAAATGTGAAGAAATCTGATATCAAATACAGGAATGATGACCATTTTCAAGTAGATTTCTGTGTTAAGTATTTCAGCCTCGGTGTGTTAGTGTGGGTGATGATGACCACACCCCACTCGGGTGTGGAGCCTGGAAGCTGTCTGACCAAGTACCCAGAGAAGCTAAGGCCCTACTCCCCCACCAAAGGCAGAGTGTCACAGAGTCTGACCTCTCCTGGTAGGACCACTGCTGACCTGCCACCCTCCAAAGATACTTCATTTTCTTGCCAAGGAATCCATACAAAAATGGCTTGTGGACAATGTCCCAGCATGTTCCCGATGAACCCGAAAATGGGATTGGAAAGCATCGAACACGGTTGGGTTGTCAATAAATATGTAAGAACACTGACATAAAAAGCTTTTCTATCTGCCTCAATTATTTAATCTCTGCTAGTTCAGATGCGCGTCCCCCTGCCCTGGTGTTAATCAGCACTGACATCTGAAGTGAAGCGAGCTGCTTCCACCCCCTTTGGCAATGGAAAGGGAGGTGTCAAGGGAGCATAAAAAATAGAAATGGTGAAATGCTGCTCATCATCATAGCACTAATTAAAAATGCACAATACCACCAGGGCCATGAACTTAGGCAGTGGGTCTTCTGGATGATAAAAATGCCAGGCCAACCCTGCTGCTGAGCAGAGGAGGGAATATAACCCAGAGAGAGGAGACAACTTGCTCCTTAAGACCAAAGTTATGATTTATGTCAGGGGAAGAACAAGTCAGGCCTTCTGAGGGCCCAGCAGGGTTCTGTGCCCTGCTCTGCAAGCCCTTCCCTAATGAAACACCCTGGGGTCTATTTCTCTATCTACAAGTTGCAGGGTGTCAGCAAGCACATGGCTCAGTTGAGAGAACACCCCATCCTGAGGGACTTTCTTTCCCTCACATTCCTGAGGTCAGACGTGCACAGCCAAGTTTTGTCATTTCTGTACAGTGGGATCATGGGTGATTTTAATTTTCTTTTTCTTTTTTTAAAAGTTTTTAGTATTTACATTATATCTCCCATAATGAGTCTGTATAGCTTTTGTGCTTTAAAATAACATAAGATACTTTAAAAAGAATTTGTGGGGTTGTTGGATCAGGGCAAAGATTGTCAAAGTGGGGGGAAGGAGGGAGGGCGACAATGGCAGTGAAAGCCCAGATCGTCAGCTGATTTGGCCTTGTAGGGGCTGAAGTGAGGATGGTGTGAGGTGGGTCAGAGTCAAAGAGAAAGCTGAGAGACAGGTGCCACTGTCTTCAATAAATGGGCAGGGTGTTAGAAGTCAGAGGGGTGGCTGGACAGCATGTTCTGCAGTGGAGAATAGGAGAGTTAGGCTCTTGAGATGGCAGTGAGGGGTGGAGGGGGTGGTGGGTGAGAGCCAGAGCTCCACCAGGACAAGGAGATGGAGAGAACTGGGTTTTGTTTGCTTGTTTTTAGAAAAGGTCTTGTTCGGTCTCCCAGGCTAGATTGCAGGGGCATCCTCATAGCTCACTGTGAACTCAAACTCATGGCCTTAAGCAGTCCTCCTGCCTCAGCCTCCCAAAGTGCTAGGTTTATAGGTACGAGCCACTATGCTTGACCTGGAGTGAATATTTTGTTTTTAGGTTTAAGGCATATGGAAGAATCACTTTTTCTTTTCTTTTTGTCCTTTTTAAAATTATGAAATATGACACACAGAGAAAAATGTACATGTAACTGCCACCCTATTGAAAAAAATAGAGTTTTCTGTGTGGGTCCTTTCCTTATCACATCCTTTTCCCTCGTCTCTGGAATTAACCACTATTCGGACTTTTGGTGTAATTACATCCTTTTCTTCATAGTTACTGAATTTTTTTTTCTTTTTTTTTTTAGGGACTGAGTCTCACTTTATTGCCCTCGGTAGAGGGCTGTGGAGATACACAGCTCACAGCAACCTCCAACTCCGGGGCTTAGACGATTCTCTTGCCTCAGCCTCCTGCGTAGCTGGGACTACAGGCGCCCACCACAAACCCCGGCTATTTTTTTGTTGCAGTTTGGCCAGGGCTGGGTTTGAACCCCCCACCTTCGGTATATTGGGCCAGTGCCCTACTCACTGAGCAACAGATGCTGCCCTTGGTTACTGGATTTTTTAAAATTCTATTTTCTCCTCTACTTGTTTAGAAGTTATACATTACTTTAGATACGACAACCTGAATCATTAATATAGTAAGAAGCTGGGCATGGTGGTGCATGCCTGTAATCCCAGCCACCCAGAAGGCGGAGGTGGGAGGATCACTTGAGTCCAGGAGTTTGAATACAGACTGGGCAACATAGCAAGATCCCATCTCTAAAAAACCAAACCAAATGAAAACAAAACAAAAAACAAAGTCTACTGTTACCTTCAAGGGCAATAAAAAATTTTAAATTACTTTAATTGCATTTACTATTTTCCTGGCCTGTATGCTATTGTTACCATGCATTTTATTTCTATATATTTTAAAAACACTATGACATTTTGTCATTATTGTTTTATATTATCAGTGTTTATTTAGTTTTACACACATGCATCCCACTTTATTTGTTCTTTTTTCCTTTTTATACCTCTGCTTATTTGCAATCATTCTCCTACTGTGAAAGGTGTATTCTTTAGAATTTCCTTTCATATTGGTGCGATGGTAGCAAATGTGCTTGGTTAGTTTGAAATGTCTTTATTTATCTTTCTTTGGATATATTTGTTGGACATAAAATTCTAGGTGGCAGTGATCTGCTTTTAGCACACTGGAGAGAGAACATTCCATTGTCTTCTGGTTTCCATTATGCTACTGAGAAATTATCTATCAGTTTAACGGATGCATCTTTGAAGTTAGTCTGTCTTTTTTTCTCCCTCTGGATGCTTTATGAAGCATTAAATTTTTCAGGCAGTGCCTGTGGCTCAGTGGGTAGGGGGCTGGCCCCATATACTGAGGGTGGCAGGTTCAAACTCGGCCCCGGCAAACTGCCACAAAAAAATAGCCGGGCATTGTGGCGGGTGCCTGTAGTCCCAGCTACTCAGGAGGCTGAAGCAAGAGAATTGCCTGAGCCTAGGAGTTGGAGGTTGCACAACTTCCGAGGGTGATAAAGTAACACTCTGTCTCTACAAAAAAAAAATAAAAATAAAAAAAGCATTATCTTTCTCTCTAGTTTTCTGTATGCTCACTGTGATGTGTCTAACATTTTTTTTTAATTTTTCTGTACACATTTAATCGCATTTAATGACAGATTTCAGTTACTACATTGGTATATAACTTTTTTTCCCAATTGTTGGGGATTCATTGAGGGTATAATAAGCCAGGTTACCTGATTGCATTTGTTAGGTAAAGTCCCTCTTGCAATCATGTCTTGCCCCCAGAAGGTGTGGCACACACCAAGGCCCCACCCCTCTCCCTCCTTCCCTCTCTCTGCTTTTCCTTCACCCCCATGACCTTAATTGTCATTAATTGTCCTCATATCAAAATTGAGTACATAGGATTCATGCTTCTCCATTCTTGTGATGCTTTACTAAGAATAATGTCTTCCACGTCCATCCAGGTGAATACGAAGGATGTAAAGTCTCCATTTTTTTTAATGGCTGAATAGTATTCCATGGTATACATATACCACAGCTTGTTAATCCATTCCCAGGTTGGTGGGCATTTAGGCTGTTTCCACATTTTGGCAATTGTAAATTGAGCTGCAATAAACAGTCTAGTACAAGTGTCCTTATGATAAAAGGATTTTTTTCCTTCTGGGTAGATGCCCAGTAATGGGATTGCAGGATCAAGTGGGAGGTCTAGCTTGAGTGCTTTGAGGTTTCTCCATACTTCCTTCCAGAAAGGTTGTACTAGTTTGCAGTCCCACCAGCAGTGTAAAAGTGTTCCCTTCTCTCCACATCCACGCCAGCATCTGCAGTTTTGAGATTTTGTGATGTGGGCCATTCTCACTGGGGTTAGATGGTATCTCAGGGTTGTTTTGATTTGCAGTTCTCTAATATATAGGGATGATGAACATTTTTTCATGTGTTTGTTAGCCATTCGTCTGTCATCTTTAGAGAAAGTTCTATTCATGTCTCTTGCCCACTGATATATGGGATTGTTGGCTTTTTTCATGTGGATTAATTTGAGTTCTCTATTGTGTCTAACATTTTTAGCAACATTGTTTAGGGGTTGTAGTGATTGTTGAATCTATGGATTAGTCTCTTTCACCAGTTCTAGAACATTCTCAGCGTTATCTCTTCAAATATTATCTCTGCCTCCTTATATCTAGCTTCTTCTGACACCAATTAAATGTACGCTAGACCTTCTGAGACTATCTTCTTTGTTTCTTTTCCTCCGATTTCCATTTTTATGCTTCTCTGATGCACTGGGAATGCCTTTTCTGACCTGTATTTCAGTTCACCAATTTTCTCTTTGGCTATGTCTGGACAGCTGAAGAGAAAGCTGGACGCCATCTGGAAGCTGCATGAATCTATGCTCATCCACAAAATTTTTCATTGTCGTTGCATTTTTCTTTCACAGAAGCTCTATTTGATTCTTTTTTGAAGATGTTATTTTGCTTCCTATGGTTTTTGTTCTCTGAAGATATAGTCACACTTGTCTTTTATAACTTTAAACATCATAAACATAATCGTTTTATAATTTAATCTGACAAATTAAAGCTCTGAAGTCTTGCGTGTGATTTTTTTGTTTGTTCTGATGATTATTGCTCTTTCTTAGCTATGATGATCTGCTTGTCATTGTGTAAATTGTGATAAAAATTCAAGGCCTAGAATGAATTTCTAGAGAGAATATTCTCTGCTTTAGCTTGTGATCTCCAGCCACTAATAGTCTAGGATCACAGTGTATCAAATTTAAGGATTATGGCTCATGGGATGAACCAGTTCTACCTCATTCTGAGGCAGTGGTCCTTTGGGGTCTTAAATGATGGGGCATGTTTTCCTGTATCCTGTTGGACCCTCCACCTTGGCAGCCCTTAGGCCTGGTAAATGTTCCCTTCACCCCTCAAGCACATCAACACCAAAGTTTAAACTTCTCAGAATGGGCAAATGCAATGCCCTCAGTAGCTTTTCTGCTTATTTATTCATTACTCATTGGGTTTTTATTTTCTATTCAGTTTTGGGATTTTTTTCTATCTTATCAGGTTTTGGATGCTTTAAAGAAGACTTAAAGATTTCAGGTTTTTACAAAAAGTTCTTTCTAGCAGAAGTTGTTTTAAATTACCTCTAATATTAACAGAAGTAAGGGGTTTGGAAATTTTCTTTTTTTTTTTTTTTTTTTTGGCCGGGGCTGGGTTTGAACCCGCCACCTCCGGCATATGGGATCGGTGCCCTACTCCTTGAGCCACAGACGCCACCCAGGAAGTTTTCTTATTGGAGTAAAGTAATGACTCCAGAGGGAATGGTATGAAGCTTCCGTAGAAAAAAGAGCATAGTGGAATGAGGTAGAATAAGAGCGTTTAAGAAATACAGGATTAGGAATGTGATCAGAAATTATCCAGAAGGGCATTAATAGAAGGATTGTGTGAGACTCTAGAAACCCAGAGTGCTTGCCGTTTGAACTGGGGTTTAAGAATACAAGGAATTATGGGATTAACTGGCCTCTGTCTCCAGAAAGTAAAGGTACGAACCCCCAGGACATCAGTCTGTTAGCAGGTCAGACTTGGAGACTGGGGCTATAGGCACCGAATTTGCTGAGAATTCAAGAAAGCACTGGAAAGGTGTGTTCTGGTGATCCTGGAGAAGCCTCTCCCTGGTAGATGGGAAGGAAACTCTTTAGTTTCAAGAATACCCACCTGTTGAAAATATTAGCAGTGACACTTATAGCTTGGAAGTCTCCATGTTCTCACGATAATTTTGGATACTGTTTGCTGTAGGAATTATGATCATTGCTCACTTTAAAAGACTAAGTATTTACGTCATCATTTTTAATGATTATAGAAGTTTGCAGTTGTAGCATCATCTTATGGCAAATCCTCTGTGGACTTTCCAAAGTATAAAATACTGAGACACAGGTGAAGCTCCCTCACTGTCCCTCCTCCACAGTCTGACGTTCCCAGGACAGGACAGCCCTTCAGAGAACAGCATTCTCTGCTCCAGAGGCTTATGAAAATATGCTGTGTGTTACTGACGTGAGCTAACAGATACTCAATATCCCAGGGACCCCAGAATCATAAAGGTCATCCTGGCCACTCCAGCTCCCTTACTCCGCACCTCTGGTCACTCTCAAAGTCCTGAGAATGTTTTTCTCAGTGTCTCCACACCTGCCCCTTCTTCTAATGCTCATAGTCACTATACTATTCCAGTCAAGAGCCCCTGAAATTACCTTCCTGACTCTGGTCCCTTCTTACTGTGATCCATCGTCCTGCCCAATTGGTACTAAAAACGGCTATTTCCCTATTCAAACATCTTTAGTCATTTGCTCAAACTTCTAAAACCTCTTAATTTAGCATCCAGGGCCATTTGTGACATGATTGTAGCTGGCTTTTCCGATTTTTTGTGGGGCAATGATTTAGTTAGAGGTAGGTCGGGCACCTGTAAGAAAGAAAAAAACAAAAAACAAAAAACCCAGATATGGTAGCCAAACGAGATAGATACTTATTTCTCTCTCTTGCAAAAAATCTGAATACATGGTCCAGGGCTGATATGGGGATTTAGTAGTGATGGGAACTGCAGTGACCTGGCAACCTGCCTTCAAGATGGCTCCCCAAATTCCCACTTCCCCTATTCATATCCCTGTGTAGTCCCCTCTCACACTGTTCAAAGGTAAATAAGGATAAATATTTTTATTTATATTGTATAGTGATCAGTTTTATGTGTCAACTTGACTGGGCTAAGGGATACCCAGGTAGCTGGTGAATCATTATTTCTGAGTGTGTCTGCCAGGGTGTTTCTAGGAGAGATCAGCATTTGAATCAGTGAACTGAGTCTGTTCTTACCAGTGTGGGCAGGCGTCCTCCCACCCATTGAGGGCCCACTGGGGTAGAAAAAGGAGGAGGAAATGTGAGTTCTCTCTCATTTCTTGAGATGGTTTATCCATCTTTTCCTGCCCTTGGACACCGGAGCAGCTCCTGGTTTTCAAGTATTCAGACTCAAGGACTTGCACCAGCACCTTCCCTCTCCAAATCCCTGGCCTTTGGAATCAGACAGAATTACACCAGCAGCATCCCTGTCTCTCCAGGCTGCAGAGGGCATATTGTGGGGCTTTTTCATGAAATGAGAGAAATCAAACGATTTTCCATTCATCCAATGGTTGCTCACAGGGTTAAGCAGTGCCCTCATCCTCAGAGATAATACACAGACGCATTTACTCTTCAAAATTCTTTTCCATTAAATGCATTAATAAATAACTAGTAACATCAAGGGGCATGTGCACCCTCTTTCCTCCTCTGTCTTTTTAATTAATCCACCCACCTTCTTTTCTGTTGGCTCAGAGATAAAAAGATTTGCCTAATATCCTGGTTGCATGGCTGATAACGTCCTCTTTGTTAGTTAACTCTTAAAGGAGGAGTCATGTAAAAGCCTGTAAATGACCATATGAATTATGCATGAAAGACTCAACTCAAGCCATGCATATAAAATGGGCATTAAGAACACAACCTCTAAAAGTCTTCTATTCTTTTATAAAATAGCCCCCATCCCTACCCCAGGGCATGCTAGCCCAGTCCTACTCCTCTGGTAGCACAAATGGAGTTCCATTTATTGGTTTGAACTAATTGTTTTAAAGTTTATTTCTGTGTATTATTGGAGTGCATATGTTTTGGTTGCATAGTTTGCTTTAGTAAATTTTAAGTCAAACTTATAACTGTTCCTCTTGCTCAGAAAGTGTGCAGTGTACCCGTGCAATTTGAACTAATTTATTAATACAGAATGGAGACCATTAATTAAGAAAATAAAATTTGATAAATGCTGTTGGCATCCGGCTAGTCATACTAAAATGCTTTTTAAAAACTTCTTATATTGGCCAGACCTGGGGGCTCACGCCTATAATCCTAGCCCTTTGGGAGGCCCAGTCAGGTGGATTGCTTGCTCTCAGGAGTGTGAGACCAGCCTGAGCAAGAGCAAGATTCCACCTGTACTAAAAAATAGAAAAACTAGCCAGGCATCATGGACGGTGCCTATAGGTCCAGCTACCTCAGAGACTGAGGCAAGAAGATTGCTTAAGCCCAAGAGTTTGAGGTTGCTGTGAGCTATGATGCCACAGCACTCCACCCTGGGTGACAGAGTAAGACTATCTCAAAAACAACAGCAACAACAAAAACTTCTGTGTACCTTGCAGAACATTTTATAATACTCTGTGCATATGCAAGCTAAACTTTTTTTCCCTCAACCTTCCAAGAAGAACCATTTTAGACTGGCAAGTGACTTGCGGAGAAGCTCAGAGGGAACCAGAAGACATCCATACTTGTATTAATCAGGGGAATCCAGACAAGTAGGACCAATAGGTGATGGGGTGGAAGTCCTGGCTCAAAAAGCAGGAGCACCGATCTCCGAGGGCAGGGGAATCAGAATGCACCAGCTCGAGCAGAAGCAAATCACCCTTCCCCTGTCTTTGTTCTATTCAGGTACTCAGGGGACTGGAGGGGCCTGTCTAGGTTGTTAAGGATGGATCTTCTTTACTCTGTCTACTGATTCAGATGCTTATCTCCTCCAGAAACACCGTCACAGAGACACCCAGAAATAATATTTCAGCACCATCTGGGTACCGCTTAGCCTCGTCTAGTTGATGCATAAAAATTAGCTGTCACAATACTTAAGTCCTGTCCCTGTCTTCTGTTCTCCACCCCTCACCCCTACTTTCTTTCTTTTCTTTTTCCCCACAGTTTTTGGCCAGGGCCAGGTTTGAACCCACCACCTCCAGTATATAGGGCCGGCACCCTACTCCTTTGAGCTACAGGTGCCGCCCATCCACTCCTACTTTCTAGGATTACTTCATATCTCCAAGGCCCTCGTGACATGGCCCTGTGGGGCTTGTCTAATAAATTTTGTCCCACCCTCCCTGTGCACGTCACTTCCGGCCCTTACATTCACTCTGTTTCCCGAATGGGTTAAGCGTGTATGTCCTTTAGGCCCCTCACATTTACTCATTTTGCCTGGAATGATCCCATTGTGCTGTCTTTGCCTTTCCACCTCCTTTTTGATTTTTCATTCTTGTTAAATGTCCCTCCCGCCAGAGAATCCTTCCCTGCCCACCCAATCTGCATTATTCGTTCTAACACATAACTTGTTTTTTTTTCCTCTGATCATTTTCTGATATTTCCATGTTTGTTTAATATGTTTTATTGTCTGTCTTTCACTATCAGACTGTAAATTCCGGAGGTAGGAACCTCATACGTCTTCTCCGTTGTGTCTTGAGGGTCTAAGACATTGGAACTCGCAGACCCTAAGCATTTGCTGAATAAACAAAGGTCGTATTAGAAACACAGGTCAGTTTACTTCCACCTGAATGGATATAGTCATTTCACGAAGAACAACTATTTCCCAGTTAAGGTCAATTCGTAGTTAAATAAAAATTAGTAAGTGAATCAGCTCAGTCTTCAGGTGTTAGTAAGCTATGACTCTGACATGTACAATTCAAGTTCCTGACTCAGATACCTGACAACGTCACTCGAATGACAGTTGTTGACCCTGGGACTGCCTTACCTTTTTTCTGGGCTCCGAGGACCCTGCACAAGTCCCATGTTCTCTGTGCAGCTTTGTTTGACCACCCCAACCCCAACTCTCTCCTCCTTCACCCCTTCTTCCCTTTCCCAGCACTGAGTATACCAGCCATTCAATGGGCCTTGGACAGAGGCTGGTCTCTGCTCTGTGGGGTGGCGTTTGCAGGAACTCTTCCAGGGGAGGATGAGGACCTGTGTCCTTAATTCTCCTGGGCTTCTGAGTTGGAGTCCTTCACATATGTTTGTCCTTCGGATATTTTGTTGACTGATAGATCCAACTTCACTGGGTTTTTTTCTCTAGTTGTGTTTGTTGTAAATGAATGTCTGCTGCTAGCAGGGGTGGGGCCCAGGATGGACTGGCCCTAGCTTTGGCCATGGACAGGGATGGGGCAGGGAAGAATTCAAAGCTGGGGCTCTTTCCAGGATGCCCAAAATGTGTAGGGTACTTCCCCTTTTCTTTGTGGTTGAAGTCATCCAGTGAAGTCATTCTTAGCCAGAAATTGGTTCTAAAAAGACAAGAACTACATCCCTTTACATCTCATAATAGCTTTTCACAAAAGAGGGCTATCCTGCCCATTGAGATAATGCCTTTAGCTGATGCTACTGGGCAGACTCATGATGAGTCCATCCATGGCCAGAACCCAGCTTAGCGTCCCTGCCAGATACACGGTGGTGCATCAGCAACAGGGTCCTGATATCTTCCTGCCCGGAAAACTGGTTTGAATCTTGGGAGAAGCCATGTCCTCCGTGTAAGGATATGGTAAAAAGCTTACTGTTCTCAACTGCAGACTTCCCGTGGAGAAAGTGGTTACCATTTGGTCATTATTTTGATAAGATACTTAGTGTGAGGGTGAGGGCTTTTGAGTTACCATCGTGGGTCCCAGGACTGTCTTTGGGGTATGGGCATTCAGGCAACTGAAAACTGTAGGGCAAATCCCTGCCCCCAAATCGCTCTCACCAGTAAGGGGTTTCTGCCCCTACTAATTAAGTCTTTTCATCTGAAAAGCCTTTCTGGCATCTAGTACTTTTGTTAAGACACAACTCTCCAGGTGGGGGTAAATGCTAAGACATTCATCATCAGGTGACGGGCTGTGGGTTGAGACCCTCAGGCGCCCTCCACAGAGTCCTAGGATAATGTAACTGTACAAGATTAGCAGAACTCACTACGTTGCTTTTTCTCAAGTCACTGACCCCACCAGGCAGAGAAGTACCCTCAAGAAGTACCCTAGAGCATGATAGTTCCTCAAGAACTACATCTGATGAATGACCGACATTGCTGGACCCTCCCAAGTCTCCAACTCATCTGAGCAGCAGGATAGAACTCAGATGCTGGTACAAGAACGTTTGTGGAGAAAGGGTCTATAATGGAAGGTAAAAGGAGCCCCAGACTTCTGAGTCCTTCAGCCTTGGCCACGTACCACAGCTGGAGACAAGGAGAGCTGCTCCTGTGGGAGGAAGTGAGAGTTCTCGGGGGCGCTATCTGCTTTTGTTTTTTAAATACTTTTTCTGTCTTACTGACAAGCTAGGACTCCCCTTTCTGTGACTGTGACGAGTGAGAGAAGTGGTTTCATCTCACTGCTAAGCAGTGAAATGTTCTCGTTTCTAAAGCGTTTGCAGTGTGAATTCTGAAGGTGACCCTCAGAACTGCTCCTTCAATGAATGGAGGCAGCAGATGAGGGCTTCAGGTTGCCTATGACCTTGATTTTCTCAGGTCCCATCTCTTGTCAAAAGAAAACCTCATTTTTCTGCTGACCACATGCAGGGCTGGGGTGGTGCATGGCTGCGGAGTGGCTCCTACAGCATGTGCTGTGACAATCCAGGGCAGCCCCAGAGCGGCTGCTTTTCTTTTCTTTTGTTTCTTCTTTTTTTTTTTTTTTTTTGCAGTTTTTGGCCGGGGCCGGGTTTGAACTCACCACCCTCGGTATATGGGGCTGGCGCCCTACTCCTGTGAGCCACAGGTGCCGCTTTCTTTTCTTTTCTTTTCTTTTCTTTTCTTTTCTTTTCTTTTCTTTTCTTTTCTTTTCTTTTCTTTTCTTTTCTTTTCTTTTCTTTTCTTTTCTTTTCTTTTCTTTCTTTCTTTCTTTCTTTCTTTCTTTCTTTCTTTCTTTCTTTCTTTCTTTCTTTCTTTCTTTCTTTCTTCTTTCTTTTTGAGACAGAGTCTCATTCTGTCACCTTTGGTAGAGTGCCGTGGTATCACAGCTCACAGCAACCTCAAACTTTTGGGCTCAAGTGATCCTCTTGCCTCCCCCTCCCAAGTCTCTGGGACCACAGGTACCTGCCACAATGTCCAGCTATTTTTTAGACTGGTCTGGTACCCCTGAGCTCAGCCTCCCAGAGTGCTAGGATTACAGGGGTGAGCCACTATGGCCCCCACTGGCTTCTTAAACCCAGGACTGTAGCTGGGGGTGGGGGTGGTTACGGAGAATGTACCTTCTCCTGAAGCAGCAGGCAGTCAGCTCAGCGGAAGGCTTCCTGAGAGTTTCTAGCATGCTGTCAGGTTGTGTATTCGTCATCAAGGGGTGTGCAGGTTCCTCTGGCAACTTCCTTTCTTAGAGTTGTTGCTGCGTCTGTTCAGATTTAGAAACAGCAGCAGCAGCAACAGCACAATTAACCCTTATTAAGCATTTGCTGTGTGCTAAGCAGGGTGCAGGCACTTATATGTGTGTGAATTCACCCAGTCCTTACAGCAGCCCTGTGAGAAAGGGCGGTGAGTTGAAGAGCTGCACCTGAGCAGTCATCTTCCTGTTTGAGAGTGAAATGTTATAAAAAGGCCTCAGCTCTTGGGTTTCCTGTCTCAGAGGATCTCTCTGCTTCTGGCATAGAGAACTCTTTTCAAACCCAAGCTTTAGGTACGTGGATATCTTGGGTAATTGCAGGGTGAGCACAGCCTAGATGGTGTCCACTTAGAGGAACATGATGAGTGAAGGTCTATGGATCTCCAAGGAACAAAAATGCCCTCCCACTCTGCCTTATATCAAGACTGCCTTTCAGGTTAAGAGGCTGAAGTTTTCTGTTATAATTAAAACATAGTATCCGGAGGGATAATATACATCATTAAACATATACTTGCTGGATCGAATTAGACGAACAGAATGATTTAGTGGAAAGAATACACTTGTGGGAGGTCGGGGACAGAATGAGGTGTGTTGGTTACCTGTGGTCAGTATGTTACTCACCTATCGTCATGCAGCAAATTAACCCCAGCACTAGTGGATTTAAAGCAATACATTCTTATTATCTCACAGTTTCCATGTGTCAGAAGTTTGGGAATAGCTTGGCCAGGTGGTTCTGGCTCAGAGTCTCTCAGGAGGTTTCAGTCCAGATGTTAGCCAAGGCTGAAGTGATCGGAAGACTTAAGTCGGTTTAGATTATCCCCCTTTGAGATGGCTTCCTTACAAGGGTATTGGCAGGAGCCCTCGGCTCCTTGCTGGCTGTTGGAAGGGGGCCGCGATTCTTACTGTAGGGCTGTTTGAGTGTTCTTACAACATGGCTGCTGACTTCTTCAAGAGTGAGTCATCTGAGATTCAACTCAGAGGGGAGGTCGCAGTGCCTTTTATGATGTAATCATTTGCACTATATTCTATTTGCTAAAAGTGAGTCACTAAGTTCAGTCCATGCTGACAGAAAGAGGAATTAGGTTCTACATTTTGAAGAGAGGTATACTGAAGAATTTGTGGACATATTAAAAAACCACAATTTGTATGTTGTATGTACTTATGTAACGCAGGCTCCTGGGAAAGCTGGGGTGGAGGGAGAGAGAGCGTGAGTGCACGGGAGAGGGAAAACGAACATGTGGTGTAGTAGAAAGAAGAACTACGGAGCATCAAGGCCTTGGTCAGCACGCACTAGCTAGGTGTCTCCTAGCAAATCTCAACTGCTCTGAACCTTGGCATTTAATCAGAGTTATATAGACAATTTCTCAACAAGCTGCAAAGAACCTTACTGAGGGCTACAGATTATATTTGTGAAAACCTATTTGCATATCACAAAATGCTATGCAGACTCAAGTTAGTTTTATTTTACTTGAGCAGGCTACATGTGTGGTTGAGGGCAACATCCATAGTAACAATTCTTAATACAAAATGTTTTCTCCACTGGGCGGAACCCAAGCCCCCAGCCCTTTCTCATCACGGAGTGTGGGTCTTAGAGCTCCCACCCACATGTATTTCAGGATCAGATAGGGTCAGAGCTTCTTGTTGCATACCCTTTCCTGAGCTTCTCTGGAAGGCCTGGGTGGAACATTCTATACAGGCTGTGGTTCCTTCTCTTGTAGAAACAAGTTGAAGACATCTCTAAGTAAGGCCAAATAGACTCCAGTGCAGAGGAGAGTCTACATTTTCTGTGCCGAAAGACCTTTACCTGTGCAGACCTATGTCCTTACTGTTAAGTCGGACTTGACTTTCTGTCTCATTCACTTATGTTTTATTCATTTTCAACTCAAACATCAGAATGATATAAAGCCAGACTGTTGTATTGAGGATGCTATAATTTTCATTGATTTCAACTCATTTCCTTTGGTTATTGCATTTCAGGTCCTTTCTTTAAAGAATTCTTTGTGACTGAGCCATTGATTGCCAACTTAGAGCTTGTGATACATTCGAATGATGTGTCTGTTCCAGAACTCTGTGATTTCCACTGACTACCCATTAAATATTTTCCATGTTGGGAAGTCCTTGAACATTCAAATTTCAGGGAGTCATGGGTGAAATCAGTTCATTATTGTAGCCATCTTAGCAGGCAACATCTGAAAGAATCTTTAGATACCCACTTAAGAGGGTACAAAATACATCTCACTGGAAATAGATTCCTACAAAATTCATAATAACTTTTATTAATCAAGTAGATTTTCTGAGTGGTTTTCCGTCTTATGATACCTAATTGTCATGCCATTAGTTTTTACATTCTTGGTCTGCCCAGCACTTCCATTCTTCTGGAATGTGGTGCACCATAGTAGATTATTTTGGGGGCAAATAATACCCTTGCAACGTAGACAGGGGATTTCTGTTGTTTCGCAGCACCCAAAACTCTTATGGTAAAATCAATTTAAATCCACTAGAAGGTATTTAGTGATAGGTGATAAATAATAATTTTTTAATAGTGTTGGGGAAAATAGAGAAAAGGGATTCATATGGCTTCGAATTGGAAATCACTTATTTCCTACCCAATCTCCTTTCTTTTCCATGGCAGAGATTGGGCAGTTGTCCCAATATCAGATTTCTTTGGTAGAATCTAGAGAAACATGGTGTTAGCTTTTAGCTGGATACACAGTCACCCAATGCCTTTTACAGCTAGATGTACCATGTGACCAAGTTCTGGACAGTGGGATGTAAGGAGAAATAATGCTGGTATCTTTTGGGAAGTTTTCTGGAAAGCCAGAGTACCTGCATTTCTCTTCTTTCTATCTTCCAAATGACTGGAATACAGACATGATGGCTGGAATTGGAGCCGTCACCTTGGACAGAGAAATTACGTTGAGAATGGAAACCACAGAGAGACAGGATCAAAGGAGCCAAGTTACACCCTAGGGAATGATGCCAGCCCTGGCCCATCCATCAGCCCCAGACTTCCAACTGATAGATGGCCACACAATATTGCTTCCACCACATTCTATTCATTGAGATGACCACATAGGCCAACTCCATGTCCTGGGGGAGGGGAGAGAGACTCCAACTCTTTATGGCAAGTGACAAGGTTCTTGAAGATCATATATAGTTGGAAATATTGTTGTAGCCACTTTGGGAAATAAAGTCAGTCATACTCTTTAAAGCTTCTCGCTCATCATCTTCAAATGAGGATGAGCTTATCTCCCTCACAGGCAGGGCTGACATTAGAGATATTTAAACACGGTACAACATGGCTGCTGGCCAATCACAACAGACACTGGCATTAACACTTTAGTTCTGGATCAGGGAATGGTCCTGAAAAGGGAAAGGAAAGGGTCGGGTGGTGTCTGCATGGTTAGGGGTCGGGAGGTTATGACTCAGTGTCAGGTCAGTGAGCATATACCAACAAGTAGAGAAATATTTCTGTAGTTTAACAACCCACTGTTGCATATTGGCTAAATTTCGCCTTTGCTCATAGGATCACATTGAGGATTAAACAAGGTATAAAGCATTTGTCACACGGTAGATGCAAAATAAAGGGTAGTTATTGCTCTTTTTGGTCATTTTCATCCTATCATTCAGTATAGAAATTAAAACATTAAAAACAGGAGTCCCTAATATTGTATGTCTTTTATGATGAGGACATGGACCATCCAAGGTCTTTAACACAAGCATATGACATTTCAATGGGTAGATTATTCTTAAGAAATAAGGAGTCTTGTTTTCGTCTCACTTGGTGGTAACCATGACTCAGTGGCAGCACCACCGTGTAAGTCTCTTTTGGTAGTTATTCAAAACTTGAAAATTTCCTAGATGTTTTGCTACAAGTTGTCAATTAGAGTGATAACAGAATAGAAACAAAAGAGTATTACCCAGCTGAAATTTCAGAAGGGATTTCTGTGGCTTCATCGAGAAGTGTGCTGTACCAAGGAACCCCACATCCTAAAATTAGAATAGGCTGAGGCCGGCGCTGTAGTTCCTCATAGGCCAGGAACATGCTTTAATAATGAAATTGTGCTCACAGGCCTGAGTCATTAACACATTTCCTGGACATGAATGAGCCCCCCCTACCTCCCGGGGTTGGGCGGGCAGATATCTGAATTCTCTGGAAAAAGGCTGATTTATGCTGAAGGATTTTCCACAGTGCTAGACAGCCCTGTTTTTGCCAAGCCACATCAGCTGACAAAGGTCGAGCAATGTGTTAGCTAATAACGGTGACAGAAACGAAAGCTACCTTTAGCTTGGAGCTGCTCCCCAGTGGGGGAGCTCGGAAAGTGACACCTCAGTGCCTGGTGCTGGACTTCTGAGTGGCCTTAGGAGCAGCCTCAGGCTCATGGTCCCTCCAGCCTCACCTGGTTCTCCCACTCCGAGTGCAGGGACAGGCTCTGTTTGGAATTCCCTTACCTGACTGAGAAAAACTTCTCTCAAAGAATTGTAATTGCCTTAGAGCTCCTCCCTAGGAATCTCGTCAAACAAGGAGGCAAGACTAACCACCAGAGAAGAGGCTGGGAGTTGTCTTCATGTCCTGCCTGACTTTTCTGCTAGTCTTCTAAGGGCAGCTCTGAATGACGACCTGGGGGGTTTATCTGCACAAGACAGCCTCGGTTCCTGTGCGGCTCTGCCCCTCACCTTCACAAGGAGAATAATTTACTGATCATTGTCTGAGCATTGGGGCTATTCTACCATTTTTCTCTTGCCTATAAAGAGAGCATTTAAGCCTTGTGAACTGATAAAATAAAATCTTAAGTCTCCCCACCCCAGCAGTTGACTGACTCAACCCCTTCTTGGCCAAGGAGATCCCTTCAAATTGAGTTGCTGGCCATGAGAAAGGAGATCAGACAGGCCTCATCATGTCTCCTCCCTCCTTAGAGATGTCCTTTGTGACTCAAGAACAGGCCTGAAGCCATGCAAGACCTGCTTGCAGGTCCTCAGTATACACAACAATGACTTGGGTCTGGGCATGTGTCCTGTTTCTGATTAACAGAACCTTTATCTTAAGCATCCTTTTCGCGGACTCTCAGTCTATTAGACAAAGCCTAACGCCTTTAGCCAATTGTCAGCTAAAGTCTTTAAACCCACCTATAACCTCTAAGTCCCCCACTTGAGATGTCCCACCTTTTCTGGCCAAACCAACGTGTACATCCACGTATTGATTTATGAGTTTACTGTAATTCCTCTCTCCCTGAAACGTATGAAAGCAAACTGTCACCCCACCACAGCGAGTCCACTTGCTCAAGGTTTCTTGGGTGTGGCTCGAGGTCTTGGTCCTCAAATTTGGCTCAGACTAAAACCTCAGTAAATTATTTTATGGAATATGGCTTCTTTACTGTCAACGGCCTCAATTTAATGTGATACTTCATCTTCAGCTAGATGAAGTATCACATTAAATTGAAGGATAGCATATGTGATGCGTGCACTCATCTTTTATTTACTGAACATTTGGGAAGTGCTTTTGTCCAAGGCACTGAGCTGCGGGAATGGAGGGATAGAAGCGCAGTGGCAGACACAGGGACTCACGATCCGGTGAGAGGCAAATGGTGAGATCATGATGACCCATCGTGGTCGCGCTCAGAGGTGGATCACTCATTCAGCCTGGGCTTGCCAAGGCTCTGCTTCCAAAACTCAGCACACAACCTCAGAATGATCAGAACCTTAAGGTCTGAAGATTTCTTAGGTGGTTGAAAAAAAGAGGTCACAAAATGATTACTCAGGTTTTCTCTGTCTCCTCCTATTCCTGAGAATCGAGGAGTGGGACAGAACTTTGAAGACACACTAAGCAAACCTGAAGGCTGTTGTCAGACTTCTACAGTGAGCTGTAAGGTGAGTGGAAAGAAAAACATTGGAAGCCCACTCAGCCCAACAGTTGTGGAAATCCACTAGTCTGTGGTTTAAAGCAACCACTTACTTCAAAGATCAAGAGCATGTTTCTCAAGTGTTGTTAGACTGTGACCAAAGGGAAAAAATATTTCTGTATCGTATTTCACTAAATGTGTATATTAAAAACTTATCTCAACTGGAAATTGTTTTATGAAACTTACCTTCTCCCTCTCCCTTCCCTCCCTCCCTTCCTTCCTTCCTTTCTACCTTCCTTCCCTTCCTCCCTCCCTATCTGTGATTTAGATTCCCTAAATTGATCCAACAGATAACCAATGATGTTTTTAAAAACACAGCTGTAGTGGGCGGCACCTGTGGCTCAAAGGAGTAGGGCGCCCGGCCCCATATGTCGGAGGTGGCGGGTTCAAACCCAGCCCAGGCCAAAACTGCAAAAAAAACAAAAAACAACAACAAAAACCACAGCTGTAGAACACTGAGCCAAAAATCTTGAATTGCCAGTCACCCCCTTCCAGCAGCTGACTGACTCATGACTAAATGCTGTCTTTCTTTCTTCAGTCCTGTCCACCACGTCTACAGCAGAAGTGATCAGAGGCAGAAGTCAAGGCTGTCCACCTGGAGTTCTGCTCTTCCCTGCCCAGTGGGTACCTTAACTTCTCAACCTGCAGTTGATGAGGGTTGCAGGATTGCCCACAGCAGGTAGTTTGTCTGGGTCATATAATAATTTCATTCTATAATCCTCTGAGCTTTCTTAACCACAATGGGCCCTAACACTTGGGAATTACTTTAAAATGTATTTGGAGCCATTTTAGGAAAGTAAGCTCCAGAAGTAATTCATGATTGTGAAGAATATTCAGGTTATGGTTAATACATTTTCTTCTCTTGGATTGAGCTTCAGCAGTTGTTGGGAAAATCCTACTGTAGTGTAGTATAGTGGTGGGATTAACAAGCTTTAAATTAGTCTGTGATGCTATTAAGCCATCTGAACCTCAGTTTGCCCATCTGCTAAATGATAATAATAGTCCTGCTTGTGTGGGAGTGTTGCAAGGATTAGACCAGGCGTCCTCAAACTTTTTAAACAGGGGGCCAATTCACTGTCCCTCAGACTGTTGGAGGGCCGGACTATAGCTTAAAAAAAACAACTATGAACAAATTCCTGTGCACACTGCACATATCTTATTTTGAAGTAAAGAACAAAATGGGAACAAATACAATTCACACCGCTTCATGTGGCCCATGGGCTGCAGTTTGAGGACGCCTGGATTAGATGGTGGCCTGACTGTAACATGCTGGCAGCTCATGGTGGCATGCAGTGGCAGCTGAGGTTCATTACTGTTGTGATTCCAGGCTGCTCTAAATTCTGTCTCTTGCCGGCCTTGCTCACCTCAGCAGTCCCTGCTCGTGGCTCCGGAGACTCAGTTCTGCTGTCCGTAGATACTTGGGATGCTGATACTTCCTTGTTTAGATTCTTCTCGGTTCCTCCTTCAGGCTACCATCCTGCATTTGTTGAATGACAGGAGAGAATTTTACATGAGCAAGGAAGAGAAAATCTCCATGCTCTTCAGGAAGGCACCTACGGGAAGGTGCCAGGCTTAAACTTCCCATAAATATCTTTATTTGAATCTTGGGGATACCCTTCCCCCAGGCTACGACTGCCTTGCCCCTAATTGAGAGGTTCTGAGGGAAGACTCTTGAATCTGCCAAAATTTGGGTTAAAAGGTGATCTATGATTTAGGGGAGGGATAATGAGGAGAGATGAATAACTAAAATCTGGAGAGGATCTTTTACAGACATTTACTGTGTGCCTGCTGTTCGTATTGCCCTGTACTATAAAACATAGGCCCAGACCTTCAGGAACTGGCTAATTGGGGGTTAAAATATAATTATGTTTATTTGGTGTGTGTCACACTTTATGGGGGCAAGACATGATTGCAAGAGGGACTTTACCTAACAATTGCAATCAGTGTAACCTGGCTTATTGTACCCTCAATGAATCCCCAACAATAAAAAAAAAATAATAATAAAAAATATATATATATAATTATGTGAAAAATGGAAAAACCCAGTCGGGCGCCGCGGCAAGCGCCTGTAATCCCAGGGGCTTCCGGAGGCTGAGGCAGCGGGGTGCCCGCAGCCCGAGTCTGAGGTTGCAGTGAGCTACCACGCCCACTGCACTCTGCTCAGGGGCATAGGGTGGGACCCTGTCTCAACAAAAAAAAAAAAAAAAAAAATGTGCGTTAACATTTAAGAGTCATCCCAGCCTCGCCCCCCATAGTTCAGTGAGTAGGGCGCTGGCCACATACACTGAGGCTGGCGGGTTCAAGCCTGGCCCGGGCCTGCTAAACAACAATGATAAATGCAACCAAAAAATAGCTGGGCATTGTGGCAGGCACCTGTAGTCCCAGCTACTTGGGAGGCTGAGACAAGAGAATCACTTAAGCCCAAGAGTCTGAGGTGGTTGTGAGCTATGGCGCCACGACACTCTACCCAGAGCAACATAGTGAGACTCTATCTCATATTTGATGTAATGTGTTGTGACATTTTCCAAACAGGCCTTGGGGAGAAGGAGGAACTGAAACAGAGGCTTGTAGGGAGTAGACTCCGGGTGAGTGAGGAGGAAAGCGTACACACCAGCCTGGGCAGAGACCTGATCTTCGGAGAAAGTGTCGACTAGAGCAGAGTGTGGGGTGGGTACGCGTAAGAAAAGACGGAGCAGCTAGACCAGAGTCAGACCACACAAGAGAACCAAGATGGCTTTTTAAATCCACACATTTCATGTTTCTCTGCAACAGGCCTTTCTCCCAGAGTTAACTAACAAGTAACCAAGGCACCAAGGCTGGATCAAAGGCGACTGATGCCACAAGCACAGCACAACAGTGGTGCCTCTTGGCCCTTCCATTGCATAAAATAAAGGGTCTGTTACATGACTCAGCCCGTGAGTGAAACGCTAGGTACGCCCTCCCCTGTGTTTATATTGGATGAAAGTGAAACTCTCCCACCAACAGATGGAAACAAGTGATACCTGATGACAACGTCACACCAACATTTTATTCTTTAATCACTCACCACACCAAAGAAAATGTTTTTCTGTAACAATGCAGATTAAATTTGAACACAACTTACAAAGACAATTGTGCAAACATTCTAGTGAAGTTGAGAGTGGCAGTGAAAGAGTGAAGGGCATGAGAGCCAAAGAAAAAACCTCGTGGTGGCCTTTGCCCTTGTGCCCTAACCGTGTGTGATTTTGCTCAGTGTAGAAAGGGCATGAATACTTCCCAGGCTTGACTGGAAACTCCTTCAAGGCAAAGTTATTATCTCACTCACCTTTTAGCCTCAGTGTCTGAACTGGGATCTGACACGTAGAATTCAAATTCATAAACATGTGTTGAACACCTACTACGTGTCAGCAGTCAGAGCTAGGAATTAAAATATAAATAAAACCTGGGCCCTGTCTTTAAGTTGCTATGATCTGGAAAGGGTTGGGTGTGTGAGAAGGAAAAACTGTGGTGTGATCAATGCGGTTAGCAGTGTTTCACGAAGAATACCATCTGAGGGGGTAACGTGGATTGCCTCTGAAGAAGAAATGCAGAGGTGTTTTTTTTTTTTATTTTTGAAGAAAAGCATTTTAGGCAAATCTGACTCATTGAAGGAGTTCAGTACATATTAGTTCAGGATGTCCAACCTGTGGCCCAAGGAGCTGCACGCTGTGCTTGGTGAGGACTCTCTTTGCTTATCACGCTTATTGTGAAAAGCGTGCACAGGCCTCTATTTTGCTAATCAGCTTTTGATAGTTTTTATGTGTTTAGTGTGTGGTCGAAGACAACTCTTATTCTTCCAATATGTGGCAGAGGAAAGAACAGGCTGGACACCTCTGTTTAGTTGAATAAAAAAATGGAGCGATTAAAGAACTTGAATGTGGAAGAGTTATGAGCTTAAGGGGAACAGACAGTGCACACCGAGTAAGTGAGTCATGCTACTGTGATATACTGTGATAGTACTGACCACTATCTGTCATCCAACCTCTCCCACATGGAGACAGGCAGTTCGCCTGCTGGGTACATAGGGGGTGCTGATGAGGCTGGTCTTGGCATACAATGTCTTACTGCTGCAAGTAGACTCTTTCCTCTCTGCGTGCAGCATTCTGGTAGAAAAGTAGTTAGATTCTTCAGTTGGCCCAACAGCAGAGAGACAGCAAAGGCACCGTAGAAGTACGAGGTGTTCATGATCCCAGTGGAAAGACTATCCTAACACCAGTCCAAAGCTCCTGATGTATCTGTGTCTATATTTATTTATTTGTATTTAAATTACATAGCATATTTTATATCTATAATTATAATGATTTTATATCCACATAAATATAGAATTATATATAACTGTTGCATATCATATATTACATATTATGTCTATAATTATGAATTTTATTATTTATATAAATAATATGTCATAGGTAACAAATGTATATACAAATAGTATAACACATAAATAGATACTGAATGATGCTGTAAGTTGAATATATATCTTTTTTTTTTTGAGGAATGAGTCTTACTATGTCACCCTCGGTAGAGTGCTGTGGCGTCACAGCTCACAGCAACCTCAGACTCTTGGGCTTAAGTGATTCTCTTATCTCAGCCTCCCAAGTAGCTGGGACTACAGGCACCTACCACAATGCCCAGCTATTTCTTTGTTGCACTTATTGTTGTTTAGTTGGCCCCGGGCGGGGTTCAAACCTGCCAGCCTTGGTGCATGTGGCCGGCACGGTAACCACTGTGCTATGGGCGCCAAGCCTGAATATATATCTTATATATGAATATATGTATCTATTTGTAGGACCAATATAGGAGCTCCGTATCCTTCTCAGGGTGGATTGTTTCTAGAGATGGGAGATCAGTGAGACTTGCAGGTAAAGCTATCGTCCCAGGAAGAGACCAGTATTAACGCAGCCCGGGGCTTCTTGTCTAAGTCAAATAGGCCGATTCTGCTCAGAGGCCTTGTTACTCCGCAGTTCTGGGCTGTATACTCTGGCAGGTCTGGGCTCTAGGGGGTTCCTAGGAGTTTTTACTCCCCATCTCCTGACCACATCCACACCATGGTGCTTAGCTGGAATCCCCACCATTAGTAATAATGCGCTTTCATTTTTATAGCCTGCTTAGAGCACTCACATGCACACTGTTTCATTTGAAACTGCCAGTAGCCCTTGTTCTTTGCTTTATGTTTATAGATTAGATGAATGTAGCCCAGATCTGCAGAGTATTCAAGGCCTCTGAGCAGAATCGGCCTGTTTGACTTAGTCAAGAAGCCCCAGTACCCCTCTCCCAGAGGGAGATGCTTATGGCTATAAGCGTAGAAATGGGCTACTTTTGTTTCTTCACAAAGAAAACAGGACTCATTTTTCCTTATTGCCATAAAAACCAAAACACTTGAATAAGTTTGTCTGTATGTGTGTATGTGTGTGTGTCCTAAAATCTGTTTATTAGGCCTCAAAACCCCTCAATGAATTTTAAGAGCAGAAATATTAAAGACCATTTTTCTCTAGCAAAAGGCAATAATATCAGACGTTAACAATAATGAAAGGGGGGAAAGCCCTATCAAATAGGAATTTAAAAACATTATCTTTTGGCCCACAAAGTAAATAACTAAAATTGTAATAATAAGAAAAAACAATGATGAAAACTTCATATTTCCCTAATCTATGATTTAGCCTTTGCAAAATCATTGCTCAGAAGAAAATTGGAAATCAGTCCAGTGTTGTGCTAGTCAGCTGTTCATACACCTTTGGTTATTAATATGAGAAATAATACAAAAAGATATAAAATGTGCATTATAATAATTTGGTCCTAATTCGGGCTACTTACTGCAGTGATAATTTTTTCAATTGTATTAGCTCTTAAACCTCTCTAAAGTTTACCAAGAGTTTCACCAAACTCTTGGTATTTTATATACAAAAATATCCTCAAAGCAGAGAGAAATATAGTCAATTCAACAAGGAAATTTACACCACAGAGTATATTTTATATCTATAATTATAATTATTTTATATCCACATAAATATATGGGTATATGAAATAAAAGTGGTTGTATAACCCAGATTTTAAGGATAATTCCACCTAATAATGCTTAAAAATTTCATAGCTAACTATATATAAGTGTATAGCTAAATCTATTTCTTTACATAGATTTTTCTTCAATAAAATAATTTGTTAAGTATGCCACTGAAAGAGACTTATAAGTCAGAAAATGATTTGTCATTAGACTTTGTATCCCAATTTTTAGTTTTAAAAAATAGAGTCATCACATGTAAAAGAAAAAATATATATCAGCTTTTAAATTAGAGTGACATAAGGGTGGCCCAAAATGGACTTCACAGAGGACCAGATTGGTCTAAGGCATTCATAGAGGACCAGATTGGTTTAAGGCAGGGCCATATCAGCAGAATTATAGTAGAACTCAGATGACAGGCAACCTGAGTGCTGCTGTCCCAGCAGGACTGTAACCCTGCAGGTGCTGACCTCCTTTTCCTGCATGTTCTTCCCAAGATGCTCTCAGAGCTGAGAGGTCTGAAGTGAGATTGACCACAGCTATAAAAACCAAAAGGGTGCCAAGGTAAGGGGTTATGCAGACCATAATAGTATGGACACTTGCCCACCCAGCAGGAGAGCTCTAGGCTGCTTAACACTTAGAATTTTATACCGATTTCTAAACTTTTATACAAGTTCTTATAAACTTGTTAGAATCGTGTGTGATATAAAAATAAATTGACTCTGAATGAGAATATGAGCATTATTATAAGGAGGAGGAAGGTATGTACATTTCTATATGCAAACATTGGACTGTCTCTTCTGGTCATGCTGAGGCCATTTCAACTTAGCAATTCTTTTCTCTTTCTTGTGAGAGATTTCTGAGTAGATGTGACATTATGAAAAGCTTTAGGCTCTTTTCTTGGCTTCCATAGAAGCCAAGGCAACCGAGGCGCAGCTCTGTTCAACAATATCTGGTACTTAATCTTCTAGGATAGATGCCCCTGAAAGGAAAGCTTCTGCATGAAAACCACACTGAAATAAAAACCCATAGGTACCTAATTTTATTTGATTCAGGGATTTTCGGCCAGCAAACAATACAACAAATTACCCAAAAGACTGTGTTGTTTGGGATTCAACTAACAGTTGGGATCTTTAGTGCATGTGACTCTGGTAAAGGGCCAAAAATTCTCTCTTATGTTGGGTTCTTTTGGGAAATTCGGTGAGAAGCTGCTGAGTGTATAGATGGAAACTTCTTTTTCATGATTTGGAGAAAAACATAACATGTTATTAAAAAAAAGGTTTAAATGTTAAATAGCTATGGCTCAAAAGATACATGGGCAACTGGCTACAGCACAGCAAATAACTCGAAATGGGGGGAAGAGGAAGGAATTAGGTCAGCTTTCCCCAGGCCATGCTCCTTAGTGTAACAGCGTCCAAGGAGGTGTTAATTGTTCAGTGAAAATAAAAGTGAGATCTCCTGGCAGGTTTTGAGCAAATGATCACCCTCTTAGAGATTATAAATCTTTCCTGATTCATCATGCATACCTCATTCCGAGAAGTCCTGTAGGTTTGTATTTGTTTCACTCACTTAATCAGCAGTTCTTACTGTCTACTTATTATGTGTCAGGCACTGCTCTGGGCACTGGGATGGAATGATGAATGTAAACCAGCATTTTTGCCTCTTATCTGTTCATGGAATCCTGATTTTTGTGATGTGCCAACATGATTTGTTACCGAGAGTGCCATTTGGGAGATGTTGGCTAGGTTTTCCTGATCTGACTTTAGCACTTTGGCTGGCCGTACTTGTGGGTGGCCCAGAGAAGCGGAGCCATCTCTAAGGTGCTGAGCTGTGGTGTGTGAGCTGAACAGTAATGTCGGGTAGGCTTTGCCCATAGGCTGTAAAGGAAACCAATGATGAGGCAGCACATGAACTAAGGCCAGATCGAAAAACAATGCCAGCATCTCAGGACAGCTACCTAGAAGCAGAGTGGAGAGTCTAGGTTCAGGGGCACAAGACGGCATTTTAGGAAACCAGACTAGAGTGAGGGAATCTAAGTGTGATGTGAGGGAAGCCTAGAAGTTTCTCTAAACCTTCAACGCCTGCTTATCCATATTTTAAAGGGTGCTGGTGACCTGGGTCATGATGGCAAGGGGACTTTCGGGGCAGAAGTGACAGCTAAGGTACGTGTCTACTCACACGAAATCCCGGGTTTTACTAATGAGCTGATGTCTGTCATACATTGGTCGATGGCCCTACGGCAGCCGTTTTGAAAAATGATAGCTACAGAGATAACGGCGCAGGATGAGTTGCATGAGGTCTGGAAGCACAAACTTCAAGATTCTCGAAGTTTCTTTTGCAGCAGAGGTTAGTAGTTGGAAGAGGGGGAGTGTCCAAGATGGATTAGAGGACTGAATGTTCAGTTCACTGCATTTTCTTAACTTTCCCCTGTGGGTTTATAAAGAACTTGCACAAGCATCTTCCATGTAACTTTTTTTTTTTTGCAGTTTTTGGCTGGGACTGGGTTTGAACCCAGCACCTCTGGCATATGGGGCCGGCACCCTACTCCTTTGAGCCACAGGCGCTGCCCTTCCATGTCACTTTTTATATATTTGATGATTCTTATCAAGTGTTCTCCTCCCTCAACTCCCACCAACTTCCACAGGCTTTTCTTCTTCAATCTGTTTCTCCAGATGGAAAAACGGACTCAGTTGCTACAGCCTTCCCACATAAGGGCCATTTCCCAGCACACCTATTATTTGCATTGATTACCAAGAGTCCCTTGATTTATGGGGTTACTTTCAGAAGCCAGCCTTAGTCAAGGCCGGCCCGTGCTGGTCCTTGTCAGTATCACCAGCATCAATAAGTTCTCTCCTCTCAGAGCCCAGTGCCTGAGTAAACCTCAAGTCTGGGCACTTGGGTTGTGGTGTTCTGAGATGGGAAGATGAACTCCATGAATGATTTTCATTGTTTATATGTCTATGAGATAACTGCTTGTTTCTTGCTTGAAAGAATTCTTTGTACAATTCCAGACACGGTTAATATTTATGTTTGTTTGTGAAGTTTTCAGTTTTCTTTTCAAAATGGACTTTAAAGGATAAAGGACTAATGGAACCTTTTCCTGAAGGCCTCTGAGGACAGCACTGCACACAGGCGGAGACAGAGACCTGCGTGGTGAATTCTACCTTCCTAAACAGGAAGGGGAAATTGCACTCCCACATCTCCACGGACTGAGCCACAATTCACATTTGTGGGATTCTTAGTTTCCCTCTTTGTGAGGTAACCAGGTTTCTTCCGGTCACCCCATGTGGACAGCTCTTTTCCATTCTGGCTCCCACATGAGTGGGGTCCCACTCCTGCCGAGGGCAGCGCCCGGGATGGGCTGCCTGCAGCACCATCCCCCTCTGATGAGCTCATGGGCCTTCCCTGTTCTGCTTGTCTCATCACTAATCTGAGCCTCATGGGGTTTCAAACCATTAGCTTTGAGGAATTAGATTCTGTCAGGGTGATTTGTTTGTGAATGTAGTGCTGTTTCTGGTAAAAAGCCTACATGTTTGGGTGTCTCTGCCGGGAGGCCAGGAGAAAGTGAAAGTTACGTGGAAACACCCGCCTCTGTCCTCCAGCCTCCAAGACCTGGCTCTGGTTCCCTCTGGTGTTCACTATAGCAAGTGAGCCAATGGTCCCTGATCTTGCCGACCTGGTTTGAGTGGAGCTTCCACCCATGGAAGTCAGAAGACTAATATTTCCAAGAGCTGTGACTGACTGGGCCCTGTGGAGTCCCCTGTCACATCACCTAGTTGGACCCCATAACCAAGCAGTCACAGCTCAGGTCAATCAAAATTTCTAAACTTGCATTCAAATCAAAGCTTCATCCTTCCTCCCTGTGTAGGATAAAGTTCTCAGGAGGGTCTTCCTAAGGGGACGGGATGGAAGCAGAAGGGCCAGCTCACTGCCTGCTAGAATCATGGCCATGGGAAGGGGAGGGTCAGTCAGACACACGCTGGCTACGTAAAACCCAGCAATGGCTTCTACTGTCTTCCTAAGTGCGGACTCTACTTGCTTGGCAAGCCCTTTGCGATCAGGCCGTCCTCGCCTCGTCAGCCGTCTCTCTGCAATGCAATGCAATGCCGTCCTCCTCACGGTCTTCCCAGCATCCATCCCTCGGCAGCCAGGGCCTTCCTCCCAGACTACGACCTCTGCTTGTGCTCCCTGCTCTCAACCTCAAACATTCTTCCACCCGGTTCTCCTTCCGTCTTTTGCTGGGTTGGACTGCATTCATCTTTCAAATCTCAGATTAGACATAGCTCCCCTGGGGAACCTGCCTTGACCACCCAGATTAAGCTCAGCTCCCCAGCCCTGGCTTGCTGGTCCTCGTTGAGATCGCCTGTGTCCCCACTGCACCATAGGTTTCTTAAGGCCAGGGACAATTGTGCCTTATTCAGCACTTGACCTCTGGCGCTGAGCACCATGCTCAGTGCATCTGTGCTCAACGAACATGGGATGAAGGATGGTGGAAAAGCAGCTGCGAGTCCTTGAAAGCAGAGTAGAATTCAGGGCTTTTCACACCGGCTCCTCGTATTGCAGTGGTATGGAAGGCGCTGATGCTGACATAGCTGGGACCTGGGAACACCAGCACCGAGGAGACTGGAGGCAGCCTGGTCTCCACCCGTGGGAAGGAGCTGCCAACGCGTGCTGATGGGCAGTGTCTGCTCAGCACAGACGCAGGGCTGGCAGGCATTAGGCCACTGTCCAGATTCTGTAGGCCTTCCCTGCTCGTCCAAGCTGGAGCACATTGCCTGGGACCCCCCAGTGTGCACTTTTGACACCACAATTTATAAGGCCTCCGGATCCAATCATCAATCTGTCTCAACCCATCTGCTGAAGTTTCTCACTCAAATTTCAGCCCTAATTGGAGACTGATGATTTGTTCCTTCAAAGTCAAGTACAGGGCAGAAGAGGCTGTAGGGCTTGATGAGACAGAAGAGCGGGGAGGGCTCAGCTGGAGGATGGGGGGCCATGTGCTTGGTCCCTAGGATGGCTCCAGGGGCTTTTCTCTGTGACTTGGGAGATGCTCTCTCAGGCCGACTGAGGGCCACAGAAAATAGCAGAGGACAATTCCTCTTGTACATTGCCTGGGCTTCCATGGCATGGCCTCTGCTCTCTGGAAGGGGCCTGTCTGGCCTGTGGGTGGTGGCAGTAGGCATCCCGAAGGGCTGGCAGCCTGCAGTGGGCCTAGTGCCTACGTACCACCCCTCCCCCAGTGGGACAGGCAGGGTAGTCACAGTGCGGACCGGGGGCCAGACTGCCTGGGTGTGACCGAGTCTCAGCGCTGCCATTGCCCTAGGCTGTGTGAGCTCAGGCAGGTTACTTGAAAGTTCTTTGCCTGTGTTTTTTCCTTTGTGTCTATCTTGTATTTGTAAAGTCCTTAGATCCTGTAAATACTTAGAATCATGGAGCAATGTTTTCATCTGTAAAATGAGAGGATTAGACTCAGTGAACTCCAAAAAACTTTTTAGTGTAAAATCACAACCTACCTGGGTTCAAATCCTGACCCTCTGGGGATTCTCTAGGTCGGGGACTAGACTCTGGCACTCCCACTGCCTAGGACAGTGCCCGCCACATTGTGGGAATGCAGGAAAAGTTTGAGCAGGTGAGGATCCTGCCAAGTTATATGATTTTCACATGGAAAGTTTTTTACATGAAAGTTTTCAAAGTGCTTGTAACATACCTTCCCGCAGGGAAGGAGCCTTCCTTGTGCCCCTTTTAGAGGTCTGATTCAGAGCTGTTACCCAAGGTCTCCTGACACCTTTCTTTCCCTGCTGGCTCCCTATGTGGCAGCAGTCCCCAGATGAATGTGGGATTTGGGGGATGGCTGAATAAGGGAGAAATGGAGAACATGTGTGTGGGGTGGGGGTGATCGTGGCTCAGCAACTCAGGGTGGTACTGTCATAACTGAGAACTGGAGACAGACTCAAGGGCCCCAGAGAAGAGCTGACCCCTCTGTGAACACCTCGAGGAGCTCCGTTTGTGCCCGGGTGAGACTCCAGGAAGGCAGCAGGTGGAGAAGCTGCCTACTGAGACAAGGGAGATGCCGGCTCACAGCAGGGAAATTCTGCTAAAGGGGGAAAACGCTAGAGAGAAATGTGTAACGACTTCTCACTTGGGGCGTTCAGCAACATCTGCTGTATATTTCTGGAGAATACATTCTCAGTGTACAGGAAGATTTGAGAACTTAGTTCGAGAATTCCAAGCCTGGCATGAACTACAAAGGAAATCTTTTATGCCTCTTCACAGAATCTTTGCCAAGCAACATTTATGTGTGTATCCATTCATTCTAAGCTCCTTCAGTACCTGCTATGTGCCGAGCACTGTCCCGAGCACTTTGGGGTGACACAGAGTTGACCCAGGTATCGTCCCTGACCTTGAGGAACTCCTGGTTAGCTGTACAGTCAGGATCCGAACCCAGGCAATCTGACTCTGAGTTCCAAATTAATACTATACTCTCTCAGTTAGAAAACATACCCAGCTGAGCCTGGAGTAAACAAGGAAGGCTCCGGAGAATAGGCATCACTTTGGAGTGAAGTCAAATTGAGTTCAGCAAGTGGACAAAGAAGGAAGGATTTTCTATGGAAAGAAAACCATACGCTGAAGCCTCAAAGGTGTAAAGAGAGAAGGGCGTGTCTGTGGACCTGCCAATTGTGTGGAGGGACATAAATACAGTAACAAGGATGACGGTGATGGAAGGAGGGTCGAATGGGCGGAGGAAGTGGAAGGAGACATGTCTGGAGAATCACGTGGGCCCGAACTCTAACACTCTTTAAACCCCAAGCTAAGTAATATGTATTCTGGTCTCAATAGCATTAAGAAGCTATGGATGTGTTTTAGGCAGAGTGGTGACGTGGAACATTCTATTATATTTAGGGGGTTCAGCCTTCCCTGTTTGAGTAACTGGTGCCCATATATGTAAATCTAGTGGTCATCCTTGATCGCTCCCCCTCTGCACCACCCACGTCTAATCTGTGTGCTTGCTGTCTAAGATCTCCCGTGAGTCCCTTTAATACTCTCCACGTCCATCATCTCTGGCCTGGACAATCCTGTCTGCCTCCTGCTCAGATTTCTTCTGCCTCCTTTAATCTGATCTACACAAAGAAAACAGAGTGATCTTGGAAAAAACCCCAATATACGTCTCCTACTTCAACCCCCTTCAACAACTCTTGAATTCCACTGCCCATGGAGTAAAATCCAAACTCCATCAGCGCCCTGGCTACCTCCCCCATCATCTCAGGCTCAGTCTGTCACCCTTGTCAGCAGGTTCTGGCCATTTGGCCCTTGGTCACACTCATGCTCTTCTGACCTGATAATTTGGACTTGCTATTTCCTATGCCTAGGGCACCCTTCTCTGAGCAGTTTCTACCACTCGCTCCTTCTCTATTTCCCAACTTTATAGGGGGCTGTCTGCACATGTCCTCAAGTTATCACAGCACCTGCAACTTTCCTCCATGGTTTATTTTAAAAGATCTTTACAATCTTAATTTGGTGTATTTTGCTTGTTTACTTGGCGCCTGACCTGTCCTGGGAGGATGTGAGCACGCCTGCCTTTCTCACATGTGGTGGTGTGGCAAGCCAAGCACAGGGCTGGGCCATGTGGGCGTTCAAGAAATATTTGTTGAATGAATGAATAAATGAGTGCAATTTAACCCTCCAGAGCAAGAATTTTCCCACATGTTGTTGTCCCTCTCATTTTAATAAGGGAAGAGAGGATGGGTGAGAAAACCCCACCACGACAGTTCATTTGTTTGTCGTTCTTCTTTGCTGGGCTTCAGTTACTGGTCATGAAGATAAATTTTGGACGCTGCTTCCCTCCCTCCCAAGATGCTCATTCAGAGGCTGACTGGTCAAGTTCAGGAGGTGTTGCTCACTTCTGCCCTTCAGAAAATGACCCTTGTCCCAGGAGAGGAGCAGAGCGGAAGGGACTTGAGAGAGGGTCTCTGGCTCAACTCCCTTGTTGTATAAGAGGAAACTGAAGCCTTGGGATGTCAAGAAAAGAGAACCTGTTCTGTTTTTCTTAGCTCCCCCCTACCCACTGCACCCCACCCCTCACCTTCTGCTCCCAGTGAAAGCCTGGGTCTGGATGGCCCGGTGATGCCTTCACCCCAGCAAGGTCTGTTCTGATGGGGACATGGAGGCTGCAGGGATGTGCCTGAGGTCTCTGAGTGCCCGCTACAACTCTGACTTTGGTTATGTTTTCCAGGAATTTAGTGAGCCTTTAGGGGAAGCTTATTTTTATTCTCACACTTCACTGTGCCCAGGTATTAATGAGGTTCCTATCTTTACCACTGCTTATGTACAAGTAGAGCTTTTCACTTACCTTCCTTGACTTCCTGTGAGTTCTAAGGTTGTCCAAGTGTCTCAGGGGAGCTGTGCTTTGTTGAACCCCCACAATTAATTTCAATTAATTCCTAACATTAAGAACCGGACAGTTTTACATAATAATCTGAGAGTGTGGCTTCCCTTGGAAAACAGGAAGACCTGGCAATTCTGGGCCATGATCTTTCACGGGGACAGTCAGCTGGAACTGAGTAGAGGCCCATTCAGACCTGGGGGACGCTCGCCAGCATGACACAGCCCCCACCACTCGAGGGTGCCTTCAATGTAGCTGACTTCCCATTTATGTTCCCTGCTAGTTCCTGGACTTGTTTTGTTTGTAGTCCCTGAAATATTCTTCCCAAAGCTTTCAGGAATTTGAGACCTATATGATCTGTGATCTCATTCGTTATCTTGCGGATTTTGAGTATAGTGTTTTTCAGACTCTGTCTTCCAGCGTGAAACACAGTTTCAGGGAGCAGGGCTGACAATGCTCCCCTGGGGGACACAAGAATGACTGTGAAATTTAAAGCGTTAGTCCAAGAGTTGGAGGCAGGATGCAGGAGAGACTCAAGGCAGGGTGAAACTGTGAAGTTAGGGTGTGGGCAGGTGAAAGTTCAGAGAATCCTCCCAAACATTTACTTAACAAATATCAGCTTTTACTCTATTCTGGGCACAAAGGCTGAAAATATAGAAGGTTACTCCCCCTACTCCCTCCTATTATCATCAGTTTCTGCTCCTCCTGCTCCCCAAGATCATTAACAATTTCTGCTGTGGACTGAATTGTATTCCCCCCCAATTCACATGCTGAAGCCCTAACTTCCAATGTGATGGCATTTGAAGATAGGGCCTAGGAGACAATTAGATTAGGTGGGGTAATGAGGGTCATGCCCTGTGGAAGGGACACTGGAGAGCTTACTCGTTCCTCCATGGGAGGACACAGCCAAAAGGCGTGCTGTTGTTTAAGCCACCCAGTCTATGGCATTTTGTTATGGAAGCCCAAGAAAACTAATACAATCTCTTAGTTGACAAATCCTGTAGCCCCATCTACCATAGATTGTCTATACCCCCTACTACTCAATCCCATTCCTTGGGATCAACATTCTCCTCTACATCTCGAGCTGCCTCTGAATCTCCTCATCTGCAAAGACTCTTTCTCCAAATGAAATGACATTTATTAGGTCCTAAGGATTGGGAGGACTTGGTATCTTTGGGAGACATTATTCAGCTATGGATTTTAGTGTGTTAACCTTAAATTCGGCTACATTCTAAGAGTTTGAAGAGTCAACTTTTCTACATGGATAATTATATCATAAGCAAATAAAAGCGTTGTGTTTAGCCACTGATGACAACGTTCTCTGTTCTTCCTCCTTTTCCTTCCCTCTCTCCCCGTTCGCCTTCTTTGCATTCTCCTTCTCCTCTTTTTGGTCTAGTGGTCTTATTTTTAAATAACTTGAATAATTCTTGAATAATCCTTATTTATTATAGCTTTGTTGAGACACAAATCACATACTGTACCATTTGTTTGTTTTAATTGTAGAATTCAATGGCCTTTGGTATATTTACAAAGTTAAACAACTATCACCACAATCAATTTTAGAGTATTTTCATCACCCCATAAAGAAACTACATACCCCTTAGCTGTCAACCCTCATTCCCCCTTCCCTGAACCCTAAGCAACCACTAATCTGTTTCTTGTCTCTACAGATTTGCTTATTCTAGAATTTCATATACGTGGAATCATATAATATGTGATCGTTTGTATCCAGCTTCCTTCACTTGGTATACTTTCAAGGTTCATCCATGTTGTATGTATGAGTATTTTATTTATTTTTTTGTAGTAAGATATACATAAGCAATATTTATTACTTTAATGATCTGCGTTTTTCCCTTTGGTGCCTAAAATCAAGTGACTTTTTATTCCAGCCCTAACTCTTTCTTCCTCTAAATTCTTTATCCCATTCCAGCTTCCCCAATTCGTTGAACTAGTATGTGTTCTTTCCCCACGAAATCCATCATAAATGGACATAATCTCTCAGCAAGTTTTTTTTTTTCCTTTTTTTTTTTTTTTATTGTTGGGGATTCATTGAGGGTACAATAAGCCAGGTTACACTGATTGCAATTGTTAGGTAAAGTCCCTCTTGCAATCATGTCTTGCCCCCATAAAGTGTGACACACACCAAGGCCCCACCCCCTCCCTCCGTCCCTCTTTCTGCTTCCCCCCCCAATAACCTTAATTGTCATTAATTGTCCTCATATCAAAATTGAGTACATAGGATTCATGCTTCTCCATTCTTGTGATACTTTACTAAGAATAATGTCTTCCACTTCCATCCAGGTTAATACGAAGGATGTAAAGTTTCCATTTTTTTTTATAGCTGAATAGTATTCCATGGTATACATATACCACAGCTTGTTAATCCACTCCTGGGTTGGTGGGCATTTAGGCTGTTTCCGCATTTTGGTGATTGTAAATTGAGCTGCAATAAACAGTCTAGTACAAGTGTCCTTATGATAAAAGGATTTTTCTCCTTCTGGGTAGATGCCCAGTAATGGGATTGTAGGATCAAATAGGAGGTCTAGGTTGAGTGCTTTGAGGTTTCTCCATACTTCCTTCCAGAAAGGTTGTACTAGTTTGCAGTCCCACCAGCAGTGTAAAAGTGTTCCCCTCTCTCCACATCCACGCCAGCATCTGCAGTTTTGAGAGTTTGTGATGTGGGCCATTCTCACTGGGGTTAGATGATATCTCAGGGTTGTTTTGATTTGCATTTCTTTAATATATAGAGATGATGAACATTTTTTCATGTGTTTGTTAGCCATTCATCTATCATCTTTAGAGAAGGTTCTATTCATGTCTCTTGCCCATTGATATATGGTATTGTTGGCTTTTTTCATGTGGATTAATTTGAGTTCTCTATAGATCCTAGTTATCCAGCTGTTGTCCGATTGAAAATATGCAAATATCCTTTCCCATTGTGTAGGTTGTCTCTTTGCTTTGGTTATTGTCTCCTTAGCTGGACAGAAGCTTTTCAGTTTAATGAAGTCCCATTTGTTTATTTTTGTTGTTGTTGCAATTGCCATGGCAGTCTTCTTCATGAAGTCTTTCCCCAGGTCAGTATCTTCCAGTGTTTTTCCTATGCTTTCTTTGAGGATTTTTGTTGTTTCATGCCTTAAATTTAAGTCCTTTATCCATCTTGAATCAATTTTTGTGAGTGGGGAAAGGTGTGGGTCCAGTTTCAGTCTTTTACATGTAGACATCCAGTTCTCCCAACACCATTTATTGAATAGGGAGTCTTTCCCCCAAGGTATGTTCTTGTTTGGTTTATCGAAGATTAGTTGGTTGTAAGATGTTAGTTTCATTTCTTGGTTTTCAATTCGATTCCAAGTGTCTATGTCTCTGTTTTTGTGCCAGTACCATGCTGTCTTGACCACTATGGCTTTATAGTACAGACTAAAATCTGGTATGCTGATGCCCCCAGCTTTATTTTTATTACTAAGAACTGCCTTAGCTATATGGGTTTTTATCCGGTTCCATACAAAACACAGAATCATTTTCTCCAAATCTTGAAAGTACAATGTTGGTATTTTGATAGGAATGGCATTGAATAGGTAGATTGCTTTGGGAAGTATAGACATTTTAACAATGTTGATTCTTCCCATCCATGAGCATGGTATGTTCTTCCATTTGTTAATATCCTCTGCTATTTCCTTTCTGAGGAGTTCATAGTTTTCTTTATAGAAAGAAAGGACCTTTATAGAGGTCCTTCACCTCCTTCGTTAGGTATATTCCTAGGTATTTCATTTTCTTTGAAACTATGGTGAAGGGAGTTGTGTCCTTAATTAGCTTCTCATCTTGACTGTTATTGGTGTATACAAAGGCTACGACTTGTGGACATTGATTTTACTCCTGAAACATTACTGTATTTTTTGATGACTTCTAGGAGTCTTGTGGTTGAGTCTTTGGGGTTCTCTAAGTATAAGATCGTGTCGTCAGCAAAGAGGGAGTGTTTGACCTCCTCTGCTCCCATTTGGATTCCCTTTATTTCCTTGTCTTGCCTAAGTTCTATTGGCTAGAACTTCCAGCGCTATGTTGAATAGTAAAGGTGACAGAGGACAACCTTGTCTGGTTCCAGTTCTAAGAGGAAAAGCTTTCAGTTTTACTGCATTCAGTAAAATATTGGCTGTGGGTCTGTCATAGATAGCTTCAATCAGTTTTAGAAATGTGCCACCTATGCCTATACTCTTCAGTGTTCTAATTAGAAAAGGATGCTGGATTTTATCAAATGTTTTTTCTGCATCTATTGAGTGGATCATGTGATCTTTATTTTTGCCTCTATTAATATGGTGGATAACATTTATGGACTTGCATATGTTAAACCTTCCCTGGGATGAAGCCCACTTGATCATGATGAATGACTTTTTTGATGATAAGCTGTAATCTATTGGCTAGGATAGATTTTGTTGAGAATTTTTGCATCTATATTCATGAGTGAGATTGGTCTGAAATTCTCCTTTTTGTTTGGGTCTTTTCCTGTTTTGGGATCAGGGTGATGTTTGCTTCATAGAATGTGTTGGGGAAGATTCCTTCTTCCTCAGTTTTTTGGAATAATTTCTGCAATACAGGAATAAGCTCTTCCTTGAAGGTTTGATAGAATTCTGGTGTGAAGCCATCTGGACCAGGGCATTTTTTGGTTGGAAGCTTTTTTATTGTTTCTTTGATCTCAGTGCTTGAAATTGGTCTGTTCAGGAGGTCTATTTCTTCCTGGCTAAGTCTAGGGAGAGGATGTTATTGCAAATATTGATCCATTTCCTTCACATTGTCAAATTTCTAGGCATAGAGTTTCTGGTAGTATTCAGAGATGATCTCTTGTATCTCTGTGGGATCAGTTGTTATTTCCCCTTTATCCTTTCTGATTGAGGTTACTAGAGATTTTACTTTTCTATTTCTAGTTAGTCTGGCCAATGGTTTATCTATTTTATTTATTTTTTTCAAAAAACCAACTCCTTGTTTCATTAATTTTCTGAATGATTCTTTTGTTTTCAATTTCATTGATCTCTGATTTGATTTTGGATATTTCTTTTCTTCTACTGAGTTTAGGCTTAGATTGTCCTTCTTTTTCCAATTCCATAAGATCTCTTGTGAGATTGTTGATGCGCTCTCTCTCTGTTTTTCGAATGTAGGCATCTAAAGCGATGACTTTTCCTCTCAAAACTGCTTTTGCAGTATCCCACAGGTTTTGGTAGCTTGTGTCTTCATTGTTGTTATGGTCAAGGAAGTTAATGATTTCCTGTTTTATTTCTTCCTGCACCCATCTGTTATTCAACAGAAGATTGTTTAATTTCCATGTCTTTGTGTGGGGTTGAGAGTTTTTGTTAGAGTTGAGTTCCATCTTTAGTGCCCTATGGTCTGAAAAGATACAAGGTAAAATTTCAATTCTTTTGATTCTGTTGATATTTGTTTTGTGTCCCAGGATATGATCAATTTTGGAGAATGTTCCATGGGGTATATTCTTTATCTTTGGGATGGAGTGTTCTATATGCGTCTATCAAGCACAGTTGTTCTAGGGTCTCATTTAAATCTCTTATATCTTTGTTTAATTTCTGTTTAGAGGATCTGTCCAGCTCTGTAAGAGGAGTGTTAAAGTCCCCTGTTATTATGGTATTATCAGATATCATATTGCTCAGACTGAGTAAGGTCTGTTTCAAGAATCTGGGAGCATTTAAATTGAGTGCATAAATATTTAGAATTGAAACATCTTCTTGTTGTATTTTTCCCTTGACCAATATAAAGTGACCATCTTTGTCTTTTTTGACTTTAGTTGCTTTAAATCAACATGTATCTGAAAAGTAGATTGCAACTCTTCTTTTCTTCTGAATTGCATTTGCCTGAAAAATTGTCTTCCAACCCTTGACTCGGAGCTTTAATTTGTCTTTTGAAGCCAGGTGTGTTTCTTGCAGACAGCAAATGGATGGCTTGTGTTTTTTAATCCAGTCAACCAATCTATGTCTTTTCAGTGTGGAATTCAAGCCATTAACATTTATTGAGATAATTGATAAGTGTGGTAGTATTCTATTTGTCTTATTTTGTGTGAGTCCATTGCTTAGTTTTATCTTTTTTTTTATTGTTGGGGATTCATTGAGGGTACAATAAGCCAGTTACACTGATTGCAATTGTTAGGTAAAGTCCCTCTTGCAATCATATCTTGCCCCCATAAAGTGTAACACACACTAAGGCCCCACCCCCGTCCCTCCATCCCTCTTTCTTCTCCCCCCCCATAACCTTAATTGTCATTAATTGTCCTCATATCAAGATTGAGTACATAGGATTCATGCTTCTCCATTCTTGAGATCCTTTACTAAGAATAATGTCTTCCACTTCCATCCAGGTTAATACGAAGGATGTAAAGTCTCCATTTTTTTTTAATGGCTGAATAGTATTCCATGGTATACATATACCACAGCTTGTTAATCCATTCCTGGGTTGGTGAGCATTTAGGCTGTTTCCACATTTTGGCGATTGTAAATTGAGCTGCAATAAACAGTCTAGTACAAGTGTCCTTATGATAAAAGGATTTTTTTCCTTCTGGGTAGATGCCCAGTAATGGGATTGCAGGATCGAATGGGAGGTCTAGGTTGAGTGCTTTGAGGTTTCTCCATACTTCCTTCCAGAAAGGTTTGCAGTCCCACCAGCAGTGTAAAAGTGTTCCCTTCTCTCCACATCCACGCCTGCATCTGCAGTTTTGAGAGTTTGTGATGTGGGCCATTCTCACTGGGGTTAGATGATATCTCAGGGATGTTTTGATTTGCATTTCTCTAATATATAGAGATGATGAACATTTTTTCATGTGTTTGTTAGCCATTCGTCTGTCGTCTTTAGAGAAAGTTCTATTCATGTCTCTTGCCCATTGATATAAGGGAGTGTTGGCTTTTTTCATGTGGATTAATTTGAGTTCTCTATAGATCCTGGTTATCAAGCTTTTGTCTGATTGAAAATATGCAAATATCCTTTCCCATTGTGTGGGTTGTCTCTTTGCTTTGGTTATTGTCTCCTTAGCTGGACAGAAGCTTTTCAGTTTAATGAAGTCCCATTTGTTTATTTTTGTTGTTGTTGCAATTGCCATGGCAGTCTTCTTCATGAAGTCTTCCCCCAGGCCAATATCTTCCAGTATTTTTCCTATGCTTTCTTGGAGGATTTTTATTGTTTCATGCCTTAAATTTAAGTCCTTTATCCATCTTGAATCAATTTTTGTGAGTGGGGAAAGGTGTGGGTCCAGTTTCAGTCTTTTACATGTAGACATCCAGTTCTCCCAACACCATTTATTGAATAGGGAGTCTTTCCCCCAAGGTAAGTTCTTGTTTGGTTTATCAAAGATTAGGTGGTTGTAAGATGTTAGTTTCATTTCTTGGTGTTCAATTCGATTCCAAGTGTCTATGTCTCTGTTTTTGTGCCAGTACTATGCTGTCTTGAGCACTATGGCTTTGTAGTACAGACTAAAATCTGGTATGCTGATGCCCCCAGCTTTATTTTTGTTACTAAGAACTGCCTTAGCTATATGGGTTTTTTTCCGGTTCCATACAAAACGCAGAATCATTTTTTCCAAATCTTGAAAGTACGATGTAGGTACTTTGATAGGAATGGCATTGAATAGGTGGATTGCTTTGGGAAGTATAGACATTTTAACAATGTTGATTCTTCCCATCCATGAGCATGGTATGTTCTTCCATTTGTTAATATCCTCTGCTATTTCCTTTCTGAGGAGTTCATAGTTTTCTTTATAGAGGTCCTTCACCTCCTTCGTTAGGTATATTCCTAGGCATTTCATTTTCTTTGAAACTATGGTGAAGGGAGTTGTGTCCTTAATTACCTTCTCATCTTGACTGTTATTGGTGTATACAAAGGCTACTGACTTGTGGACATTTATTTTATATCCTGAAACATTACTGTATTTTTTGATGACTTCTAGGAGTCTTGTGGTTGAGTCTTTGGGGTTGTCTAAGTATAAGATCATGCCGTCAGCAAAGAGGGAGAGTTTGACCTCCTCTGCTCCCATTTGGATTCCCTTTATTTCCTTGTCTTGCCTAATTGTATTGGCTAGAACTTCCAGCATTATGTTGAATAGTAAAGGTGACAGAGGACAACCTTGTCTGGTTCCAGTTCTAAGAGGAAAACCTTTCAGTTTTATTCCAATCAGTAAAATATTGGCTATGGGTTTGTCATAGATAGCTTCAATCAGTTTTAGAAATGTGCCACCTATGCCTATACTCTTCAGAGTTCTAATTAGAAAAGGATGCTGGATTTTATCAAATGCTTTTTCTGCATCTATTGAAAGGATCATGTGATCTTTATTTTTGCCTCTGTTAATATGGTGGATAACGTTTATGGACTTGCGTATGTTAAACCAGCCTTTCATCCCTGGGATGAAGCCTACTTGATCATGATGAATGACTTTTTTGATGATAAGCTGTAATCTATTGGCTAGGATTTTGTTGAGAATTTTTGCATCTATATTCATGAGTGAGATTGGTCTGAAATTCTCCTTTTTGTTTGGGTCTTTTCCTGTTTTGGGATCAGGGTGATGTTTGCTTCATAGAATGTGTTGGGGAAGATTCCTTCTTCCTCAGTTTTTTGGAATAATTTCTGCAATACAGGAATAAGCTCTTCCTTGAAGGTTTGATAGAATTCTGGAGTGAAGCCATCTGGACCAGGGCATTTTTTAGTTGGAAGCTTTTTTATTGTTTCTTTGATCTCAGTGCTTGAAATTGGTCTGTTCAGGAGCTCTATTTCTTCCTGGCTAAGTCTAGGGAGAGGGTGTGATTCCAAATATTGATCCATTTCCTTCACATTGTCAAATTTCTAGGCATAGAGTTTCTGGTAGTATTCAGAGATGATCTCTTGTATCTCTGTGGGATCAGTTGTTATTTCCCCTTTATCCTTTCTGATTGAGGTTACTAGAGATTTTACTTTTCTATTTCTAGTTAGTCTGGCCAATGGTTTATCTATTTTATTTATTTTTTTCAAAAAACCAACTCCTTGTTTCATTAATTTTCTGAATGATTCTTTTGTTTTCAATTTCATTGATCTCTGATTTGATTTTGGATATTTCTTTTCTTCTACTGAGTTTAGGCTTAGATTGTTCTTCTTTTTCCAATTCCATAAGATCTCTTGTGAGATTGTTGATGTGCTCTCTTTCTGTTTTTCGAATGTAGGCATCTAAAGCGATGAAGTTTCCTCTCAAAACTGCTTTTGCAGTATCCCACAGGTTTTGGTAGCTTGTGTCTTCATTGTTGTTATGCTCAAGGAAGTTAATGATTTCCTGTTTTATTTCTTCCTGCACCCATCTGTTATTCGACAGAAGATTGTTTAATTTCCATGCCTTTGGGTGGGGTGAGCATTTTCGTTAGAGTTGAGTTCCACCTTTAGTGCCTTATGGTCTGAAAAGATACAAGGTAAAATTTCAATTCTTTTGATTCTGTTTATATTTGTTTTGTGTCCCAGGATATGATCAATTTTGGAGAATGTTCCATGGGGTGTTGAGAAGAATGTATATTCTTTATCTTTGGGGTGGAGTGTTCTATATGCGTCTATCAAGCATAGTTGTTCTAGGGTCTCATTTAAATCTCTTATATCTTTGTTTAATTTCTGTTTAGTGGATCTGTCCAGCTCTGTAAGAGGAGTGTTAAAGTCCCCTGTTATTATGGTATTATCAGATATCATATTGCTCAGACTGAGTAAGGTCTGCTTCAATAATCTGGGAGCATTTAAATTGGGTGCATAAATATTTAGAATTGAAATGTCTTCTTGTTGTAGTTTTCCCTTGACCAATATAAAGTGACCATCTTTGTCTTTTTTGAGTTTAGTTGCTTTAAATCCACATGTATCTGAAAATAAGATTGTAACTCCTCTTTTCTTCTGAGTTCCATTTACCTGAAAAATTGTCTTCCAACCCTTGACTCGGAGCTTTAATTTATCTTTTGAAGCCAGGTGTGTTTCTTGCAGACAGCAAATGGATGGCTTGTGTTTTTTAATCCAGTCAGCCAATCTATGTCTCTTCAGTGGGGAATTCAAGCCATTAACATTTATTGAGATAATTGATAAGTGTGGTAGTATTCTATTCGTCTTATTTGGTGAGAGTCCATTGCTTAGTTTTATCTTTTGCATCAGTGTGGAGGTTAGGTTCTGTCCTTTGATCTCTGAGTTCTTACTCTGCTGCTGATCCATTGTGGTGGTCAGTGTGCAGAACAGGTTGAAGTATTTCCTGTAGAGCTGGTCTTGTTGTGGCGAATTTCCTCAATGTTTGTATATCCGTAAATGATTTGATTTCTCCGTCAATTTTGAAGCTTAGCTTAGCAGGGTACAGAATTCTGGGCTGAAAATTGTTCTGTTTAAGTAGATTAAAGGTAGATGACCATTGTCTTCTTGCTTGGAAAGTTTCATTAGAGAAGTCTGGGGTCACTCTGATGGATTTGCCCCTGTAGGTCAACTGGCGCTTACTCCTGGCAGCTTGCAGAATCTTTTCTTTTGTCTTGACTTTGGACAGGTTCATCACAATGTGTCTGGGAGAAGCTCGGTTAGAGTTGAGGCGACCTGGGGTCCAATAGCCCTCTGAAAGCAGTGTGTCAGAATCTTTGGTGATGTTTGGGAAATTTTCTTTTATAATATTCTCTAGTATGGCTTCCATTCCTCTGGGGCATTCTTCTTCCCCTTCTGGAATTCCTATAACTCGTATGTTGGAACGCTTCATAAAGTCCCATAATTCTGACAGTGAACGTTCTGCTTTCTCTCTCTTCTTTTCTGCCTCTTTTACTATCTGAGTTATCTCAAAAACTTTGTCTTCTACCTCTGAAATTCTTTCTTCTGCATGGTCTAACCTCTTGCTGATACTTTCCATTGCATCTTTAAGTTCCCTGATTGACTGTTTCATTTCCTTAAGCTCTGCTATATCCTTTTTATATTCTTCATATCGTTCATCTCTGATTTGATTCTGTTTTTGGATTTCCTTTTGGTTATTTTCCACTTTATTAGCAGTTTCCTTCATTGTTTCCATCATTTCTTTCATTGTTTTCAACATGTGTATTCTAAATTCCCTTTCTGTCATTCCTAACATTTCTGTATAGGTGGAATCCTCTGCAGTAGCTACCTCATGGTCCCTTGGCGGGGTTGTTCTGGACTGGTTCTTCATGTTGCCTGGAGTTTTCTGCTGATTCTTCCTCATGAGTGATTTCTTTTATCTGTTTCCTTGCCCTAATTTTCCTTTCACTTCCTCTTGCTCTTTAAGTTCTTGTGCCTGCGGACTAAGGGTTACAGGACCAGAAGGGTGAGAAGGTTGAGGAGCAAAAAAGGGATGAAAGAAAGGAGGACCGAGTGATAAGAAAAAAAAGAAAGATAGAGAAAGGAGAGGGGGTGGGGATAAGGAATATTGACAAAAAGAAGAGAGGCACAGAAAGAGGGAGACAGGGCAATATATGTGTACAGTAGGGTACTTTGATACAACCTTAAAAAAAAAAAACCACCTTCTGGGGGTGCCCAGTTGGGTGGTTCCCTTGAGGTCAGCAGCTGTTTGCTAACCTGATCAGACACAGTACCCCACCTCCACCAAGTAGAGAGGAAAGACAAAAATGCTATAAATCAAACCAAAACAAGCAAACAGAAAACTTTACGGGGATAAAATTGGGTGAAAAACCAAATGATAGCGGTAGAAACACTAGCAAAAATGAAGTTGTAGTTATTAAAAAAGGCAGCAATGGGAAATTATAATTAAACTAGAAAAATTGAGAAAAAAAAGGGATCTGTATGGAAAAGATTGAAATTAAAAAACAAAAGAACATCAACAACGTCAAAATAAACAAACAGAAAAAAACAACCAAACAAACAAAAAAAAAAAAAGAAAAAAATACACAACCAAAAACAAAGCAGTTTGTATATGTTATTGAATATTGTCTGGGCAACACGTGGTCTTCTGGGGTATGAGATGTTAGTCACAGTTCTGATACGACTGGAGGCTGCTGATTTCTCAAACCCCAGCAGATAGACACCCTAAATCTCTCTTCAGCCCACTTAAAAGGCACTTTGAACTTGTAAACTTGCTGAGCAGAAGCTTTCCCAGCTTTCTCGCTGGAATCACTGCTGAAGTGGCTATCCACTTACCCAGTGTGCCAAAACCGGTCTCACTCTGCCCCTGAGGGTTAGGGCTGCAAGGCGGCTCAGACCCCACCCTTAGGCTGCTTGGTTGCTGGGTTACCAGCTCCCACCCGTTTCTAGCTCTGCCACCCTGAGGGCGGAGCTTGCCGAGGCAGATCACTGACAATGGTTCCGTGTGACCCACCGCCAAACACTATTAGCTCCGTCTGGCTCAGCGGCTCAGACTGGGGCCCTAGACAATGGCCAAAGTTCTCCGCACTCCCGCTCAGGCCCTCTCCAAGGCAGTTCAACTCAGTGCCAAGTCCAAGGACATCAAAACAGTTCACAGGTAAGGCCTTTCTGGTTTGCAGTCTCGCTGCTACTGAACTTACTATTGTGGGCGGGTTTAGACGGATTGAACACACGCGACCACTTGCTGGTTTTCCACTGTTTTAGTCCTCCTCTTGGGGTCCAGAAGTCTCTCGCTGACTCCCTGTATCCTCATAGGAGTGATGATAGGCAGTTCCCACCAACCAGAGATGCCTGGAGTCCTATCTCCCCAGACTCACGGTGCCCAGATGCAAGGAAGCTGTTACTCGGCTGCCATTTTGCTCTGCCTCCCTGCTTAGTTTTATCTTTTGCATTAGTGTGGAGGTTAGGTTCTGTCCTTTAATTTCTGAGTTCTTACTTTGCTGCTGATCCATTGTGGTGGTCAGTGTGCAGAACAGGTTGAAGTATTTCCTGTAGCGCTGGTCTTGTTGTGGTGAATTTCCTCAATGTTTGTATATCCATAAATGATTTGATTTCTCCGTCAATTTTGAAGCTTAGCTTAGCAGGGTACAGAATTCTGGGCTGGAAATTGTTCTAAGTAGATTGAAGGTAGGTGACCATTGTCTTCTTGCTTGGAAAGTTTCATTAGAGAAGTCTGTGGTCACTGTGGTGGATTTGCCCCTGTAGGTCAACTGGCGCTTACTCCCGGCCACTTGCAGAATCTTTTCTTTTGTCTTCACTTTGGACAGGTTCATTACAATGTGTCTTGGAGAAGCTTGGTTAGAGTTGAGGTGACCTGGCATCTGATATCCCTCTGAAAGCAGTGTGTCAGAATCTTTGGTGATATTTGGGAAATTTTCTTTTATAATATTCTCTAGTATGGCTTCCATTCCTCTGGAGCATTCTTCTTCCCCTTCTGGGATTCCTATAACTCGTATGTTGGAACGCTTCATAAAGTCCCTGAGAAGCATTTTTTAAAGAAAACTCGCTGTATTTCAGTCGGAAGAGTGGACATCTGCGGCCTTCTCTTGCACGGCTGCTTCCATCTCCATCCCAGCTGAGTCTGTGCAAAGATTCTAGCAGGGCGAGGCAGGCTGAAGACAGTCGCGGTTTTACCACCGGAGGAAATTCACTTTAGTTTTAGCAGAAGGTGAAAAACTCACTCCTGGCTGTATTGCCAGGTGAAGGAATGATCTCAGTGAAGGTGAATAAAGGAAGGACAGTGCTTTACCAACCTGCTCAGGGCACGCAACGGATGGCAGACAAGCCAGAAATTGAATGGGGAGATGCTGGAAATGAGACAACCACAGAGGGGTTTTCTTGGAAAGTTCTCCACACACCGCTGGCTGCCTTCTGAGTATGTGCAGAGAGAGACCGGATAGGGCCTGCGCTAAATACACACCTGGCCAACCTGGCTGTGAACTTGCGGAGCAGATGTAAGAGAGAGCTAGACTCCCAATAGGCTTGTGGGGATCTTACTAGGTTGATGAAAATCTTCTCAAATTGAATTGTAGGATTGTTAAATTGTACACTCAAAAATGGTGGATTTTTTTGTGTGTAACTTACATACCAATAAAGCTGCTATACAACATTTAAGTTCTAATACATTACTCTGAGAAATGTTTTGAAAAATTCCTTTGGTATATTATGGCACTCCAAAACCAACTTCTGTCAGAAAAATAGTCAACTATTTCTAGTCAAAGGTTCTGGTTATCTACAGTTATTTTTTCAGTTCTTTGTGTCCTGTGTAAGAGTTTAGTAGGCTTTAAATATCTATGATCATCAATAACTAAGAAATTATTACCTGAAAATGATTTTTTTTTTTAAGACAGAGTCTCAAGCTGTCACCCTGGGTAGTGTGCCTTGGTATCACAGCTCACAGCAACCTCCAACTCCTGGCCTTAAGTGATTCTCTTGTCTCAACCTACCAAGTAGTTGGGACTACAGGTGCCCACCACAAGGCCCAGCTATCTTTTTTGTTGCAGTTGTCATTGTTATTTTTTTAGCAAGATTTGAATCGAACCTGCCAGCCTTGGTGTATGTGGCCAGTGCCCTACCCACTGAGCTATGGGCGCTACCCTGAAAACCATTTTTAAAGAAAAGCACATATGCTCTAGGACACCACAAGCCAACATTCATTGGGTATAGAGTATGCTGCAGAGGCCAGGAGGTGTACTTTTTAAAATCTGACTGCCCCAAAGGGCTGACATGATTACAACAGTAAGTTAAAGGGATAGAAGAAAAGAAATACATATATAATTTTACTACTGGAGTGAGGCTGGTAAAAAAATGACTTGCTGCCTCCCCTTATAATTGATTAATTACTGTTGCATACAACCCTTACAAAAAATCTTGTGGGTATTGTCAAAAGACAGTGAAATTGAGACTCAGAGTGGTTCAGCAACTTGTCCAAGGTCATAAACCTCTTGGGAAAGGGGAGCTTTGAATATGAGTGGCTGATTCTCAAGCAAATGTTGCTGAGGGTCCTGGGTGATGGGTACTCATACATGACTGGTAGGGATGTAAATTGTTAAAACTTCTGTAGGTTGGTAATTTGGCAATATCTATCAGTGAAAACACATGCATTCTTCGTCTCAGAAATTTCACTTTTAAGATGTTTATAATGCAGCAGAAATGGCCATCCTTAAAATGTTAGTTAAATGAAGTTCTATCTGTAAAATGGAATTTAATTCAGCCATGAAAAAGGAGATATATCTGCATATGTTAATATAGGCTGATTTGTACAATGCATTATTAAGTGTTTTTTTTTTTTTAATTGTTAAAAAGCGAATGCCCAGAATGAGTAGCAGGCTGGAATTCCCACTAAGAGATCCACACTCAGAGCCTTCTTCCTTGTTTTACAGAAGGGCTTTCAGGAGTGAAAAGGTAGGTAATCAGGTTTTCCTTTCTGAGAGACCTTGAGGAACAATGTGGGGGATGAATTGGTGTCACCTAAGAGGAGGATGGGACTGTGAGTAGCAGGTGAGAACTGAGGAGTCCACTGAGGCATCGGCCCTAGGCCGGCTGAAGGGGAGAAAGGTGACAGGGCCTGGTGACAATGGAATAGGAAGTGGATGACAAAAGCTACCAGGAACAAGTCCCAGGTCTCCAGGCTTGGATATCTGGATAAATGGTAGGGCTGTTTGCTGAACAAGAGGAAACAGGAGGAGTCGTTTCAGGGGCAGAGACGATGGGAACCGAAGTGGAGTCTGGAATTCCTAATGAGGTGGGAATGCAGGCTCAGAGTGCAGGCAGGCTGGGCATGGAGCTACACGCCTGGGCGTCATCAGGGGGGCTGAGGAGCTCTGGGAAGTGATCTCTTCTTGGAGGTGTCTTTGGGGACTGCTCCTGAGTGTGGTTCCCAGGAGTTCTTATTCGAAGGCTGTGAGCAGAAACTTCTCATGGCATGTCACCTCGTCTAAATGTCACAGAAATGGAAAGTGAAACCACTGGGGACAGATTCAGAAACCAAAACAAATCTCCTCGACAAGGCTATTTGGGTATTGACTTAGTTTCCATTTGTGCCAATGTAATTAAACTACTCTTCCTTTCTTTTACTTGGAAGCTCTTCATCTGACCACTGGGACTTCCCTCTGGTGGCGGCAACAGCCATTCCAAGGACTTGCCCCAGAGATCTCAGAACAGAAGCAACTGCATTTCCTCTTGAACTGTTATTTCTCAGCCCCTGGAATCTTCTTGACAATCATCCCACTAACCTCTCGTGGGAAATTTGGCCGCTGGGCTCCATAGCAGGTAGTAAATTCACAGTGAAACTGTGAAGACTCCCATTAATTAAAAATCCCACTTGTACTGTTCAAGCTGAAAAAGAGAAATCACAGTTAGGGTGTAGAGGCAGCCACTCCAAATGACCCAGCTGAGCAATTCTTTCTGCTCTGATGTGTGAATTCCAAAGAATTTACGAAATAGCAGGAGAAACATTTTCTTATTTCACTTTTCATACAGACACTACGGCTTTGTTGGAAAGTTTCTGGTCGGGGGCAGGGATAAATTCTCAGTGGCAACTATCAAACTGGGCTACATTAAGGAACACTGGATGCAGCATTTTCTGAGATTGAAGGTGGACCTTCTAGAGATAGTCCACTTGCCACACATGCAGGAACTGTTGCTGACTAGATTCGAGATTTTGGAAAGTCACTTCAGCTTTCCAGGCTTCATATTTCTTCTCCAAAAAAGAAGAAATGGGATCTGGTGATCACTAAGTTCCCTTCTGGGTCTAAAGATGCTCTGGTTTTATAAATGACTAAAGTAGTCCTCCTTAAAAAAAAAAAAATGACATCAGACACTTTAGAAAGATGAATACAATTTCTATGACTTACAACTTCACTTGCCTAATAGGTGTTGAGAGCCTGTTGTGTGCCTGGCACTTTGCTTGGTGCTGGGGAAACTTAGGACAAGGCCACATTGCCTTCCACTTGGGGCTACAGTGGAGACAAACGGATGTGTCCCAGGAACAACAGGGGACTGAGCTTCTGAATTCTGACTCTGCCAAGTTCTTAGTTTGCGCCATGTAACATGGAGTCAAATTCCACCTCTTCCTTGTCCTTCTTCTCTAGTGTGGAGGACAGTGATTTTCCCTCTTTTTTTCATGGCCGTATCTCTAATACTTGTTTTTGGTGATTGGTGCTCATTGTGCAATAACGGGTGTGAGTTTGAAGGACACATTTGAAGGTGGTGGAAGAATGTGCTAAAGCAGTGGCCTTTAAACTGTGGTGTGCTTATCCCAAAAGAATTTACAAAGTTGTTCCGAAGGATGTGTGGGCCTCGACAGCTTTAGAGGAATCATTTCCACATCCTCAATTCCATAGCAACTATTTCCCAAAGTTGATCTCCCTGGGGGCACTGAGAGAGCTGTCCCCTGGCGTCTTCCCCATCTTCCCTTTCACCATTGTTCTCCTCTCCCATGACAAACTGCTGGCTTTTCTCTCCAGTCTTGCTGAGCTGCGTCCTCCCAAGTGGTAAAAAGAACCCGTGGAGGTATTTGCCCAATTCTGAGTCAGGAAATGGCTCTAATGAGAGGCTAATACATTTTTGCAGGTCACATGGTCTCCACTTCTTTGTTGCCAATAAAATTCAAGAACCTAATGAAATTTTCAGCTGATCCTTAAAAGTAATTTTTGATGATAGATCACAGTGTGATTTTTGGGAATTTAAAGAATTGATTGACATCGCTGTAACAATGTCAATCTACTTATTTATAAACAAGTTTTCTCAAGGTTTATGCCTATAAAAACAAATGATAGGAATAGAACTGAGGGAGAACTCTGTCCTGTTCTTTTAATACATAATATTTATTGATAGACACATGAGTAAATTGGAAAAGAAAACAGCCTCCTCTCTCAATAAAAGGCACATTTTCAGTAGAGTTTTTCTTTTTATTATACAATTGTTCATCAAAATTTATAACATATTTATGTTATTTTAATCAAGTCTTTAACAATGGTAATTATATTGATCAATCAATATAGAAGAATTTTATTACTTGGAGCCTTATGGCCACAGAAAACTTTAAAGAATTTGACATTTATATACATATTTTTGATAGGATTATCAATAAAGCATTGTTTTAAAGGGGAAGTAGAATGGAAATAAATGTAAGTTCAAGAATAAATAAATGGTATAAAATTTCCAACATTTAAATAAAAGCTTTCTTTTTACATTTCAGATTAATATAAGGGTTCATATGATTAGGTTCATTGTATTTGTTAGGTGAAGTCAGAGTTGTAGCTGAGCCCTTCACTCAGGAGGTGTGCCACATACACCTATATTGTGCCTGTTAGAGGAGGGCTTATAAAAGCTCCTCCCTTGGCTTAGTGCCTGTGCTCAGCGGCTAGGGCTCCGGCCACATACACAGAGCTGGCAGGTTCGAACCCAGCCCCACCTGCCAAACAGCAATGACAACTACAACAACAACAAAAATAGCCAGGCGTTGTGGTGGGTACCTGTAGTCCCAGCTACTTGGAGGCTGAGGCAAGAGAATAGCTTGAGCCCAGACGTTTGAGGTTGCTGTGAGCTGTGACATCATAGCACTGTATCGAGGGTGACATAGTGAGACTCTGTCTCAAAAAAAAAAAAAAGAAAAAAAACCTCCTCCTTCCTTCTCCTTCCCCAGTTCTTGAATTTAATTGTGTTCTTCTTTCATGTGGGCGTGTAGTTGTTAATCTACTAATTTCATATCAGTATTGAGTACATTTTTAGCCACAAAATGCCTGGCTAAGTAAAAAAGTTATAAACTCTTAATCTTTCTTTATGGCTGAATAGTATTCCGTGATATATGTGTGTGTGTATCACAGCTCAATTCACAATCACCAAGATACGGAAATAACCCAAGTACCCATCAACCCATAAATGGATAATAATACATATATATTATATTATTATTATTTATGTATTATTTATCCAATTCACAGTCAACAAGATATGGAAACAACCAAGTGCCTATCAACTCACAAATGGATGAATAATACATAAATAATAATAATGTAATATATAGTATATATAATATATATGTATTATTATCCATTTATGAATTGATGGGTACTTGGGTTATTTCCATATCTTGGTGATTGTGAATTGAGCTGCGATAAACATTCTAGTGCAAATGTTCTTATGGTAAAATGATTTTTTTTTCTTCTCGATAGATACCTAGCAATGGGATTGCAGAATCACATGAAAGGTCTACTTTTAGCTCTTTGAGGATTTTCCATACTTCTTTCTAAAAAGGCTGTATAAGTTTGCAATCCCACCAGCAGTGTATAAGTTCCCTTCTCTCTGTACCCACACCAGCATCTGCAGCTTTGGGACTTTGTGATGTGGCCTATTCTTAGTGGGGTTAGGTGATATCTCAAGGTGGTTTTGATTTGCATTTCTCTGATGATTAGGGACGATGAGCATTTTTAGTCATTCATCTGTCTTCTTGGGAAAATGTTCTATTCATGTCTTTTGCCCAGTGATAAATGGGATTATCTGCTCTTCTTCTTCATTGGTTTGAGTTCTCAGTAGATTCCGATTATTACCCCTTTGTCAGATTTATAACATGTGGATATCTTCTCCCATCCTGAAGGTTGCTTTAATTGTTATGTCTTAATTGTGCAGAAACTTTTTATCTTGAGAAGTTTCCTCCAAGAGTATTATAGGCATGAATTACCAAGCCCACGTGCCATTTATTTTGTCATCACTGCAATTGGCAATGGGGTCTTCATGAAACCTTTCCCTAGACCAACATCATCAAGAGTTTGTCCCACACTTTCTTCTAGAGTTTTTATCATTTCATGTCTTAGAGCTTTTTTTTATTTTTTTAAATGGAGCAGCTAGGCGTGGTGGCATCCTGCCTATCGTCCAGTTACTTAGGAGACTGACATGGGAGGCTTACATGCACCAGGAGTTTGAGGCCAGCCTAGCCAACATAGTAAGACTCTTTATCTCTTTAAAACAAACAAAAAAGGGGGCGGCGCCTGTGGCTTAGTGAGTAGGGCACCGGCCCCATATGCCGAGGGTGGCGGGTTCAAACCCAGCCCCGGCCAAACTGCAACAAAAAAATAGCCGGGCGTTGTGGCGGGCGCCTGTAGTCCCAGCTGCTCGGGAGGCTGAGGCAAGAGAATCGTGTAAGCCCAAGAGTTAGAGGTTGCTGTGAGCCGTGTGACGCCACGGCACTCTACCGAGGGCGGTACCGTGAGACTCTGTCTCTACAAAACAAACAAACAAACAAACAAAGGCTGCAATAGTCAAATCGCTGTGGTATTTACATTCCATTGGCTACCCTTAAAAGTTATATTCCATAGAATGTATCAGATATGTATAAAATTTTTCATATTTAAAAAGTTCTGGAAATGATATTATTTATAGTTATTTAAACATGATAAAAAAATTTTGAGGTCAACTTAGAAATGTGTTTGTAGTATATAGTTTTAAACACCTCTTCTGGGGGCTTTGCAAGTAGCATAGTTTGAAGACCACTGGGCTGACAGTACAAGTGTGGAGTTGTAATACTCACTGCACTATCGAGCCTGGGGAAATGCCCTTCCTTTTCTTTTCCTCTTTTTTTTTCTTGAGACAGAGACTCACTCTGTTGCCCTGGGTAGAGTGCCATGGCATCACCACAGCTCACTGCAACCTCAAACTCCTGGGCTCAAGTGGTCCTCCTGCCTCAGCTTCCCAAGCAGCTGGGACTACAAGTGTGCACCATGACACTTAGCTAATTTTTTTAATTTGTAATAGAAATGGGGTTTCACTGTTGCCTCAGCCTCCAGAGTATTAGGATTATAGGCATGAGTTACTAAGCCCAGTCTGGGAAATGCCCTTCTGAACCCCCTGGTTTCTACTTATCTTTCTACAAAGTGAAAGTCACACTACATCTGATTGTTTTTCCTTATTCTTAAGAAAATTGTGAGATCATATGAGATAATGAAATAATGTGAAAAAGTCTAAATTATTTCCTGGGGATAAGCTGAACACCTCTGGGAAGTTTCAGTTGACATTTTCAGGCTAATAAGATACTGGTTAATTCCTCAAAATGTACAAATGAAAGGTATTCTTATTATTACCTCTGCTTTCAATGGCTTCCCATTTCCCCCGGCTTTGATTCAGCTATTAGTAATGCAACGTCATAGGGTATTCTCTGCATCTGTGCACCATAGGGTCAATAAGAGGGGATCTCACTCTACTTCAGGGCTAAATCCAAGCTTCTACCCTTATGTTCAGTAAGTGAAACCGCAGACATGCACAACAGGAAACAAGCTTAAACTCCCTTCCCAAATGGCTGCAGGAGCACATGTGTCTTAGTCCAGATGATACTAACCGAGGTTCCCAGTATCGTCACTGTTACACCCACTAAGGGAATGGTGACCCAGATCACAAGACTCCTTTTAGCTTGGTAGGCCATTTTTCATCTGTCTCGAACTCAATTCCTTTCCTTATAAACATACTTACAATTTTGTAAACAATGAATGCAAAGCTAGACCTTGAGCCCCTCACCCCAGTTTATAAAGAACACCAGGTTCTGCTGTCTAGTAGGTTTTATGTGCTTTAGAACTGGCTTTGAGGTCAGAGAACATAGGAGAACAATGACTCTCAAATCAGGACTTTAAAGACACATGCTTTCTTAAAAAGACATTGAGTTTTAAGTTGTTGCCTAAGTCTAAGGACTCCTAAAGAAACAGGGTGGTGGGGAACTGGGTGGATGGAGATAAGCTAGGAGAGATGACATTGAATATTTCATTCATTCACCCCGGAACATATATTTAGTTCCAATTAGTATTATTTGCTGGGCTGGGTATGAAGAAATACAGATATTTTCAGGGAGCTTATATGCCGGTTGCTGAAAGGCAAAAACCATGACAACATTACACCATTACTGAAAGGAGGATACAGTAGAAGCAGAAAGGAATAAATGGTAAAGTCTGTTTAAGGAAGCAAAAGAAGACTCTTCACGGGAGATGGCATTTGAGCTCAAACAGGCAAGAGTGTTTCAGAAATCATGTCATGTATGAAGTCCTGGAGGCCAGGGAGAACTTGAGATCAGTAAGGAGCTCAAATTTCACCTGTTTAAAGTCTGAAATGCAGAGTGCTAGGGGTAGTCTGGACAGGAAAGTAGGAGACATCATACCAAGCCTTAAATATCACACAAGGAGTTTATATTTTATCCTGTGGGTGACAAGCTTTTAAGAAATTGAGCAGAGCCATTTCAATCAGATGTTACAAACACTACAAGGTCACATTGGCAGGCATGCAGAGGATGAACTGAGGTGATGGGACAGGGCCATGAGTTTAGAGTTAAGATCACAGTCAGGACACATTCAGTCTTAGCAGAAACTCTACTTAAACTAGTATAAGCAAAGTGGGGTATAATAACAATTGTAACAAAAATGTCCAGGGAGGACCGGCTTCAGATGAAATCACAGAATTCATAGGATATAACATCAGGGATCTCTCTCCTCCTTACGCATTGCCCCTCAGCTCTGTTGCTCCCCTTGGCTTCCGATGCAAACTCTCTCTTCACATAGTGGACGAGATGGCTGCCAGGCTCTTATATTCCCAGTATCCGTATAGTGATTCCAGAGAAGCTTCTGATTGGTCTTCCTGGGGTCACATGCACATTGGTTATTAAACCAATGGGTATTCTGATTAACTGCCTCGGTCACTCGTGTGACAGACGGGGTAGGGTGCCAGTGTGACAGTCCAATGGAACCACGCAGGAATGAATCTCTAAGTCAGAGCTTACCAAAAACTCTCACCCAGTTATAAGTGGGCTACAAATTTACTTCCATGCTTTCTGGAGGCCAAGACAAAGAGGGTGATGTTATCAAAGAACTTACACTGATCATCAGAGAAACTTGACTCTTACTGGTGCTGACACCTGAAAGGAAGGTCTCCCTGGGCACTCACAGAGGGGGTAGGGTGACAGTGGCCATTGTGTTATATAGTAAATATCCTTTCAATAAACACATTAAGTTTTATGGGGCCCTTTCTTAAAAGAACTTTCCGTGGTGGCCAATGTCATACAGCTAAAACATCAGGTAATAGAGGTAATTTACTTTGTATAATAAATCCAGATATTTTGAATATTAGGAAAGTGGTGTGGAAGCCAGATCAGCCCAGCCCAGATAAGTAGTTAGTTTACTTAAAAGTGAATCTCTTTAGTCAGGATGTGTGCGCCCTGTCATTTCTTATAGTCTTACACCCAACTTGATTCCATTCTTTATTTGTTCCAGCCTACCCCCTAAATGCCTTTGCATTTGTGACCCCTGGATCATAACCAGTGGGAGAGGTGCAAAACCAGTGGTCTCACCCCTTCCTCCTCTGCACTTTTCAGCCTGTGGATTAGTAGACTTTGATGTCTTCTTTTGTTCTTCCCAGCTGTTTAGAAGTTAAACAGTTTTATTTAGTACTCTTCCATTCTTCTTTGAGGAAGCTCTCACACTCACTCCTCTCTTGCCCTTGACTTCAGGACCTGGAAGGTAAGGCCACCATGTGGTGGCAGTCCCATTTGCAGTGGGGTGAGACTGGTCCGTGTTTATGGATGGTTTGCATGACTGGCCTGGAGACTGAAGTCAAAGGAATTCCCAGTAAAGATGTTTTCATCTCGAACCAAGGAACCTGGGGTAACTTTGAGTTGAGAATGACTCTGAATACTTGTCTCAAAAATCTGAAGTAGCCCTAAGATTTAACTTTCATTTTCTGGTGTGATGTAAGAGCAGTGCTTCTTGTCCGATTAATTAGTAGTAGAGGAAAATCCATGCAAGTACCTAAAATGAGGGTGATTTGTATGTGAATTTCCTGCTTTCTTTAAAATTCAGAATTCTGAGAAAGATGAATGTGAGAGACCATTTGGCAGGGAAGGTCTGAACATGTGATGTGAGGGGCAGTTACTGCCATGGACATTAACTCTTAGATGATTTTATGGCCCAGAATTTTTTTTAATTATTATCCTGGGTACATATGGTTATATGTTATATATAAAGTAACTGTGATGTTTTGATACGGGCATACAATGTGAGTTAATTAAATCAGACTAATTGAGAGTATTTATTACCTTAGGCATTTAACATTTCTTTGTGTTAGGAACATCGCAATTCCACTCTTTTAGTTATTTCAAAGTCCCCCTAGCTTATTGATTATAGTCACTTGGTTGAGCTGGCAAATATTGTTCACTTTATGTAACTGTGTTTTTGGCCCTGTTAACCATCGCCTCCGTGTTCCCTGCTACCCCTGCCCCTTCCCAGCCCCTGGTAACTATCATTCTGCTCTCTGTCTCTAGCAGATCAATTGCTTTTATATTGAGCTCCCACATACCAGAGAGAACATGCAGGATTTGTCTGTTTGTGCTTTAGCCCAGAATTCCTGACAATGAGTATAATTTAGGAAGTGATACGCATGTGTGTACTTTTAAAGAAAAGGAAGTGTGCATTTTGACTTTTTATTTTAGTGGATTGGGGAGGGCATTATTAGTACAATATTGGCACATCAGCTATGTAAATTAGGGGATTGAGCTGATTATAAAAGAAATAAGACAGAGACAGAAAGAGAGAGAAAAAAAGTTAAAACTCAAAAAACAGTTCAGATTCAAAACCAAGATGATTTACGACTCTTTCTTATAGGGGACAAATGAACAACACATTTCAAGTATGGTCAAAAAAAGTAAAATGCATAACTTTTTTTTTCTTTTTTCTTTTTGGCCATGCCCCTCCCCTCCAAACTGCATTCATTTATATTTCCTTTTTTTTTTTTTTTTTTTTTGCAGTTTTTGGCTGGGGCCAGGTTCAAACCCACGACCTCTGGTACATAGGGCTGATGCCCTACTCCTTGAGCCATAGGCACCGCCCCATTTATATTTCCTGAGTGATTCTAGCCTAAGTGTTTGCAAGAAGGTAGCTCTCAGGATCAGGTTAGAAAGTGGGGGAAACTCAAAAATCAAAGAGGTTTTTGATTATTTAAGTACTGCCTCCCAAATCATAAAACCTCAACTATTTAGTATGTTCAAGGGGATTTTGACAAATCCCCTCGAGGCCTCAGCACTCCTGGGGTGGGCCAGGCTCTGAGCTTCATTGGGTCCCACTGTAGTGACTGAGGAAGGTCCTCACAGGAAACTGCAGACAGCGGTTGGGTGACCGTGTAACTCTCCATGGTTTGGCTGATGGATTCAAGGCATCAAATGCATTTGGAGGCAGTGGCCAGTGGCCTTTGCAAGGCCTGCAGGGTAGCTACCATGGTCTGCTGAGAGCCTGGGTCCAGAGTCCTCTCACTGGGCAGCTCTTTCATTCTCTCAGCTCCTGCATTCAGCCAGTTTCCTCTGCTGGGTTTGGCCTGGAGCCCTGGCAGCTAAAGCTGCAGTGTGCCTGTGCCCCAGCACTCTCACTTGCAGCGTGGAGAGACTGGCCCAGGAACTCCAGAAAGCCCCAGGTTCTGTTTCACTCCCACGCTCAGTTTAGCCAGAACTGCAGGGAGATGGATTCATTACTCCCATGCAAACATCCCCACACCTAGTTTTTCTTCCTGAGGCATTCATGACTTCCCTTAAAAAATTACATAGCCTGACAGTGTTGCTGGTGCACTATCCCCAGTCTGATTTGCATGTGAAGCAATGACATATTCCAAAAGCAGCCTCCTTGAGCAGCAGGGACAGGAGTCCTTCACCCCACTGGAAAGAGGAAATGGATGCTTTGTGATAACTAGTAAAGCCCTTTCTTTTTATCGCCTATAAAAGTCAACATTAGTTTCACCTTGAACTCTCATGTCTAAATTGCTCTCAAGGTGAAGTATGGGCTCCTGGCTCCAGTGAGATTTCCTATATGTGGGGATACTCTGTGATCTAAAATCCCCTTCCTCAAGGTGACATGACACGTCATTGCAGACTATAATTTCTACTGAGAACTAAAAGACATCTGGAAGGAAGTGACTTTATGAGGCAGAAAATTAAAGAACTCACGTCCAGCCTTGTTTATACGTTGCCGGAGTCTGGATACACTATTTTCTCAAAAGCGAAAAAGCAAATAAGGTATTGATTGACTATAAAAGACAAGAGAATCTGGTAGTAAATAATAAGTTTGGATGCTGCGTTTGGAGGATGAAAATAAAATCACTTTTACCCCACATCTCACTTCTCTGCTTTGTGCTCTTGTGCTGCGGTTTTGGGAAACAGATTCAACAGTTTTTTTAAATTTCTTTTTGTAGAGACAGAGTCTCACTCTACCACCTTCGGTAGAGTGCCATGATGTCACAGGACTCACAGCAACCTCTAGCTCTTGGGCTTCAGCGATTCTCCTGCCTCAGCCTCCTGAGTAGCTGGGACTACAGGCGCCCGCCACAACGCCTGGCTATTTTTTGGCTGCAGTTCAGCCGGGGCCGGGTTTGAACACGCCACCCTTGGTACATGGGGCCGGTGCCCTACTCACTGAGCCACAGGTGCCAGGGTTTTGTTACCGCAGAGGCAGAGCATTGTTCTAGAATAGAGAAATGAATGAAGAAAAGTATGGACTCCAGGAAAAAACACCTCACGACCAGTCAGTCTTGGTGAATCACTTCTTACCAAAGCTACTACAGGAAAGGCTTTTCAGATACTCAGAAATGAAGGATATTTTCACTTCGAATATCCAGACCATTAATTCATAAATTATTTAGTATAGTAATAATTTATACTGATAACTGACTATAAGCTTCAATTAAAATATCCTGAAAAACTCATTATCTATCAACCTATCTCATAATGAATGTGTCATATTTTATTTAGAAAAAATAAGTGAACACCAGCATCAAAGGTAATTGCATTTTTTAAGCATCAGAATTCAGCTGAGGTGTGGTCTTGAGGATCATGATAATCCAAGGCTTTTCTTTTTTTTTTTTTTAACTTTATTCAAATTAATATGAGGGGGCAATATTCAGATTACATTGTTGTCACTTCCAGGGTAAAGTTCCATTTGTAGAAGAGCCCTCACCCAGGGGGCGTGTTATATACCCTCGCTGTGCACATCAGGGGGGATCCCACCTCCTGCCTTCCATCCTTCTGCCAAACATCCTCTCCCTGCCTCCTCCCCCTTCCCTCTACCCCTAAACTGGACTATAATTGTGTTTTTGTTTGTTTGATTGTTTTTTTGAGACAGAGTCTCAAGCTGTTGCCCTGGGTAGAGTGCCGTGGTGTCACAGCTCACAGCAACCTCAAACTCTTGGGCTTAAGTGATTCTCTTGTCTCATATTCCCAAGTAGCTGGGACTACAGGTGCCTGCCACAATGCCTGGCTATTTGTTGTTGTTGTTGTTGTTGTTGTTATTGTTGTTGCAGTTGTCATTGTTGTTTTAGCTGGCCCAGGCCGGGTTCAAACTGCCAGCCTCAGGTGTATGTGGCCAGTGCCCTACCCACTGAGCTATGGGCAACACCTATAATAGTGTTTTATTATTCTTAGGCACATGTAATTGTTTATATATTTATTTCATATAAATATGGAGTACACTGGATATTTATCTTTTCATTCTTGTGATACTTTACTGAGAAGAATGTATTTCAACTCCATCCAGGTAAATGTAAAAGATGTAAAGTCTCCATCTTTTTTAATGGCTGCATAATATTCCATGATATACATATACCAAAGTTTGTAGATCCATTCATGGGTTGATGGGCACTTAGGTTGCTTCCATAACTAGGCAATTATGAATCAAACTGCAATAAACATTCTAGTGCAAATGTCTTTGTCTTTGTGGTAAAATGATTTTTGTTTTTCTGGGTAGATACCTAGTAATGGGATTGCAGGGTCAAATGGAAGGTCTATGTTTAGATCTTTGAGGATTCTCCATACTTCTCTCCAAAAGGGCTATATTAGTTTGCAATCCCACCAGCAGTGTAGAAGTGTTCTCTTCTCTCCACATCCACACCAGCATCTGGTGTTTTGTGACTTTGTGATGTGGGCTAGTCTTGCTGGGGTTAGGTGGTATCTTAGAGTGGTTTTGATTTGCCTTTTTCTGATGATTAAGGACGATGAGCATTTTTTCATGTGTTTTTTGGCCATTTGTCTGTCATCCTCAGGGAAGTTTCTGTTCATATTACTTGCCCACTTAGAAAGAGGGTGGTTTGCACTTTTCTTATTGTTTAGTTTGAGTTCTCTGTAGATTCTAGTTATTGGGCCTGTGTCAGATTCATAACATACAAAAATCTTCTCCCATTCTGAGGGCTGTTTGCTTTGTTTGTGGTACTCTTAGGGACCTAAGGCCTTTCCTGATAGACACCAAAGAGGTATCAGGCATCTTGTCCCTAGACAAATAATTGTGTTTCTGGCATCATCATAAAATCTGTATTCTTGTTTCTGGCATGAATTGTTTTGTTTATGACAAATTTCATCTTGAGCCACTTTGACTTTTTTGTCCCAATGGCTAACGTAGAAACTAAAATGAAGAACAAGATATAAACTAAGCTGAAAAATTCTGTGAACTGACAAAGGGTAAGTCACTGACCCAGACAAGATTTTCAAAAGGAAAGATGCCATGGGGCATGGTGGTGAAGAACACAGGGGTTGTCGACAGACAACTGGTCTGTGCTCATAAAGGACTAGGGCTGTCCTTGTTAAGAGCCTTCATTAGTTAATGTGATGGTACCTGTGACACACTCAACACAGTGTAATGGTTCAAATGCAACACTTGTCACTCTTGTGACAGTCTGAGCGGGATCCTACTGGATGGCAGACAATTCTTCCCATGCAGTGACTCCGGGGACCCAGACTCCTTCCATCTTGTGGCTCTGCCATCCTGTGATTCCAGTCCTGTGATTGCAGCTGGTACAAGGAGAAAGAGAACATGGGGGTGGTGGTAGTAAATCTCTTTTCTAAAGCATCAGCTGGAATATATCAGATCCACTGACATTCAGTTGGGGAAAATTAGTCATGGGCTCACATCTACACAGGGTGCCAAAAAAAATGAGTGACATTTTCAGAGAAGAAAAAACTGTATTAAATTTGCAGTATTTAAGCCAGGTTTGACTTCTGCAATTACAAGCGGTGCTCAATATGCCTTGCATTCATTTATATGATATATTAATAAATCAGTATATATTATTACAACTTTAATGCAGTTTTTCTTCTTTCTTAAAATGTGTATATATATTTTTTGGTACCCTATGTAGATGCAAGGGGTGGCTTTGTAATGTCCCTGTCTGTTTAACTACTCCCCAGACAATCCTATAACTACAGACATAGTGGAGAGGCATGGCTTTTCAGCAGATGGCCAGCCATATCTGTGACAGGGCTGTTATCAGCGATGACATATTCTGTGGAAGGAAATTTCTGGGACTTAGACTAGATATCTGGGAAGGTGAGGGATTTGAGGGGAAAATCAACTAGTCATCAGGGGTGGGCAGGGAGGGCTTAACTTGTGAACAGTGAGATTAAACCTGAGTGAAAATCAGTCTGAAGGGCTCGCTCCTTGGGCAAGAGGAAAGGCTGATACATCAGGAAGGACAAAGACAGCAGCCCTGCTAACAGAAGTGTCAGAAGGGCAGGCTCTCATAAGAGTTTCTCATTTGGGCCAGACTTCAAATGAGGGCTCTGCCTGGTTCTGTGCTGGGAGCTACAGCACAAAGGTGGCTGAGGGTTGTCTCTCCTCTCAAAGAGGAAGTAGAGAAAAATCTGTACTCATGAGGTGGAGAAGAGTTCTTGAAGGCTAAGGGTGTGTGTGTGTGAGAGAGAGAAGAAATGATAGATAGATAGATGACAGATGATTTAAAGATGAAAATGAAATTAGAAATTAGACCTGACATGGGAGTTTTGTCTAATTTCTTTGCAAGAAATTGAGCTTCTCTGCAAATGGCCTCCCCGGTCTTCCCAACCTTAATTAGCTCTTGGTACTGTGGGGTATCTAAACATAATACCAACAATAGTTAAAGAAAAAAATGAGACAAACATGGCAGAATAAAAGGCAGAAGTAGATATTAAGTATAAGCATGATTGTTACATTACTGCAATATTATATTATATGCATTATTGTACTTGGTGGCAGAAATCTGAAAAGATAGATAATGTACATAATTAAAAGGAATGACTGAATGAAGTATATTCCATCAACGCTGGGGATTACTCTACAGTTGTTAAAAAGTGCCTTACCTCTGTAGGTCCTGACCTGGAAGTGAGTCTGTGGATAAAGCAAGTTGCAAGGCACTTCTATGAATCCCAACTGTGGATAGATAAGTTGCAATACAAAACCTATGCATGTGTATTTGTTTGTGTAAGCATAGAGAAAGGTGTATAAGAGCCTATTCCAAGTTTTAACACTAGTATTTCTAGGATGGAGGGCAGCTGGAAATTACTTTTTCCTTAAGCATCTCTGATTTTTCAATTAATAATTAATAAGCAAGAAACAAACCCACAAGTATAAGTTGTATCTCAGAAACTGGCATAAGATAGAATGTCCCACCTTGCCTAAGCTCTGATTTTACTTTTCATATAATAATTACTTACTGTCAATAATAATTGATAACTTGGATATCAGGTGCTTTCATAGATGTTATTTTATTCAACCTTTACAATAATTCCAGGAGATGGTACTTACAGGCGGTAAAATAAAATGGAGAGAGCATTAGTAGCATGCTCAAGTCCCGTCCCTGGTAAGATGGTGGAGGCCACACCTGGAGCTCGTCCCTTCTAGCCCCAGCGTCTCAGCATTGTCACCTACACTTTACTCTTTTAAAATGGGGAAGAGAGGTGGTGCCCTATTTTGGAGTTCAGTTAGTCTAGAATTCTAAGCCTGGTTAGACAGTAAGGGTCTGAGTCTACGTGTGGAAGGTTGACCTCATGTAGGTAAGAATCCTGCTGGGAATAATTATAGCACTTGCTGAAAAACCTAAGCAAAGACTGGACAGACCCAATCTCAAAAGAGTCCCCTTGGAAGTGAGTTACTTGGCAACGTTTCTACTAGCTGCAGAGAAGTGCTATAAATAGACACCAGTGCCCTGAATGTAACAGTCTTCTGGGTAGCAGGGAGTGCTGGGAAGAGCTGCTCACTCAGTAGCCAGGCTGTGGCCCAGGAGGTATTTTGAGAGGCCCTTTGTGGGTCTGGTCTCATTTTCTTTCCTCTTCTTCAGCAGGGGCTCTTTAGCTGTTGATTATAAGCTTCAGAAAATCTGAAGAGTTTAGAGGCCTGGGATTTCTTCACAACCACTGTTTCTAGCCAGAGAGATTGCGTTACTCAAGACTCAGGGAAACCTCATTTCTAATTGTTTATTGAAACTGGCAATTCTGGCAAGGATTTTAAAAATTAAGAAAGTGTTTTGGCGTGAGCTGAGATTTAGTGTCAGGCCTCCAGGGTGTGAGTGCTACCCCAGGAGGTTTAAAAGGCCACACCGTCTTCTCTTACGTGGGCGCAGGCATCTTTTTGTAGCACCAGTCCTGGATCTGCTCAAAAGTTTCAATTTAACAAGAATATACATAATTTTTTTAATTAGACAACATCTACTGAAAAACATGGTTAAGAAAAGCTAAAAATGGGGGTGGGGGAAGAAAGTCTAAGGCAATGGTTCTTAACAGTAATATCACTTTGGAAACTTTAAGAAGTGTTGATGCCCACAACACAGACCTATTAACTCATCTGGGGTGGTAAGGCATTCATGGTGAATAAAGTTCCCTAGGTGATTCCACTGTGCAGCTAGAGGGAGAAACGCTGGCTTGGGGATCGACATTCTTCCCTGCTACCCTGTTTCCCTGAAAATAAGACACCCTCCAAAAATAAGACTTACAGGAAAGATAAGACATCCCCTGAAAATAAGACCTAGCGCATCTTTGGGAGCACACCTTAAAATAAGACACTGTCTTATTTTCAGGGAAACAGGGTAGAAGTGGCAAAAGTCTAGCCTCTGTGTCTGGACTTGCAGGGCTGGGATTCCTGACAGCTGGTGTGGGATGTGGCTCAGTCACAGATCTTGGGGCAGCGAGGACAGAGGGCCCCCCCACCTGTTAGCTCAGTGGAGAGCAGTAACTTGCCCTTCTCAGCAGCCAGCTCACAAAACCCAAAAAGCATTTATGGGCCTGATTCCTTTTCTAATTCTGAATGGAAGTAATGTGTTTAAAGCCCGTAAAAAGCGACTGGTGTTACAACTTAAGACTATTTTGCTAAGCTAAATGAAATATGATCTACAAAAACCATCAATTCTTGCAATGACTTACAATACTTACATAAGCGTTTTTGAAAAAGGAAAATGGAGATGCTTGTCAAGTTCTATCTTCAGATTACACCAGGCCCTTGCAGTGAAACCAGCTGGTCTGTGGGTGGTTCTGGAATGCTGCGTTGCTCATCTTTGCTTTAGTTTATATTCCTCTAATCCCTTCATGGACACTGGCTAATTAAATCTATTTTCTGAAATTCTCTCTTTACTGGGAAACAATCTGTAATCTGCCTTAGACTTAGAAATTTTTTATTCATGAGGCCAACAAGTGATTACAATTTTTAAAATAGCAACAATTGGCTTTGGGGAAAGGGGAAACACCAGCAGCCCTTGTCCAGGCGTTGAATTTGGTAAATGGAGTTTGACGCAGTAATAGTCTCTGACAAGAGCAGCGGCTATTAAATAGTCCAGTGAGAAATTCCCCTGTTCACTTTAAGCTTTGATGGAAGTCCCAGCTATGATGGTGCTCACCTTCGGCCTTCTTTGAACTACTCTCTCTCTCTCTCTCTCTCTCTCTCACACACACACACACACACACACACACACACACACACACACACACACACACACACACACACTCTCACAATCTTCCTGGCAATTCCTTGCCTTGCCTGATCTCTACAATGATTTTTTTTCCCCACTGATAAAAAACTTGCTGGTGGGGAATTTAGTGGTGGAGAAGTAGACAGCAACGGTGAAGAATGAACAGTCAGTATGGGGCTTGCTAGTGAGCAAAAAGACATATCATATGAAACAAAATTTTAATTTTTATTTTACATATTTATACATAAAACTTTCAAGGAACCCTCTGAATCCAAAAGAATGTTAATAGCACATCTAAAAAGGAACTTCAGGTAGTCAACATTCACAAAATGTTGAAAACTGATTAAAATGTACATATTACGGAGAACTAGAACGTCACTACGAGGCAGGCATGTATTTTTTGACTTGAATAGCACCGTCATTTACAGTTCTTTAAAACTACAGCAAAGAATGAAAGTAGTCAATGGGAAAATACTGCTCCAACTTAAAATCTCTAAACAAATAAAAATAAAGTTTTACTACTCTCTTTGATTAACCATGATCTGTGATGGTGTAGGTACTGTACATTTTTGTAACAAGATTTTATTAAAATGCCTGACAGTAAGTGGCACAAGTAAAAAATTAAAATAAATTAAGAAGCAAAGGCCAATCACTGGACGTTAAGCTTCGGACATTATCAATGACTAACACTGATGTATGTTTCTGTGCCACTGTTAGCAACAGCATTTTCACAACCACAGAAGCAAAATAAATTCTAGCTTGTTCTCGGGTTCAATGGCTTCTTTTCACTTCGCAGGCATTTTCTCCGCCATGTGCTTCTGCTGACTTTCAGCATGTCTGTAAGATAATTAAAACAGTCACTTAGCGCTGGGAAGAAAGATCCAAACTGCTTTTCAATCGAGGGCTATGACATTCTTCAAACCAAGTTCAGAGTTACTCATAGGGAAAATACCTGATATCAAGAAAAAGTACTTTATTCACACTGAGTTGACCTCTTTAACATTCAGATCCTCAGTATGATTTCTTGCACTAATATTTAGTAAACTGAGATGGACCAGAAGTGTACAGATATTACTGGTTTTGAGAGGAAGTTGTGTGTTTGAACAGAAATCAATATCTGGGATGCTTTTACCCCCAAATATTTAAAATGTGCCTTCTTTTTGTCCCAGTAGCAAGACCCCCTATGAGGCTCTGTTTTTTTTTTTTTTTAATTAAATCATAGCTGTGCACATTAATGCGATCGTGGGGCACCATACACTAGTTTCATAGACCGTTTGACACATTTTCATCACTCTGGTTAACATAGCCTTCCTGGCATTTTCTTAGTTATTGTGCTAAGACATTTACATTCCACATTTACTAAGTTTCACATGTACCCTTGTAAGATGCACCGCAGGTGTAATCCCACCAATCCTCCTCTCTCCGCCCACCTCCCTCCTCCCTCCCCTCCCTCTCCCCCTTCCCCCTATTCTTAGGTTATAACTGGGTTATAGCTTTCATGTGAAAGCCATAAATTAGCTTCATAGTAGGGCTGAGTACATTGGATACTTTTTCTTCCAGTCTTGAGATACTTTACTAAGAAGAGTATGTTCTGTTTTTATGGAGCGGATGTTCCAATGGAGGCGACAAGAACAGAACAAGCAGCAAAGAGCAAGCATAGCCAACAGAAACAAGTACCCAAGCACAAGTCAAAACAAGGCCCTGTGGTGGGGAGCAACTGCGGGACTGCTGCAGGTGAACACGCGCTCGCAGACACAGACTGAGGTGCTAACCAAGCCTCCCAGGAGAAACCCGGAGTCAGGAATCCAGTTCGCTCTTACAAAGCTGGCGTCTAACAAGTGGTGGGCCTTTGTGGATGAAAACGTTTTCCATGTTTACATGATTGTTCCCCCGTTAGTCCTATGGGCATGATCATGGGAGGGGGGCAGGACAGGGTGAGGCAGGGCTTCTTATTCATTAGGCTTTATTATGACCGTGAGCCCAAGTTCACCCCACCCAGCTGCTGGACGGTGGAGGCAGAGGCAGGAGGCCTGGCCAAGCTGCATCACTTCCCAGGGAACGCGGGGATTGGAAGGCTACAGAGGACAATGGGTTTGAAACACAACTTAGGAAACAACACATTTCTCATGAGAAAAACATCCAAAGCTGTGGTTTCCGGAGGTGATGAAAGGCTTAGGGACAATGTGTGTGCACTGCCTGGGCTCAGGAGTCAGTGACGTCAGGTTTAACTCCCTGGTTTTGTGCACAATGTGTCACATCTCTGGTACAGGGAAGGCAAACCACAAGTGGTTTGAAATGGGGAAGTGACAACGGCATCCTTGCCACACTGGGCAGCCCACAACTAAATGGCAGTGTTCATTTCACTAAAGGAACTCAGGAGCAAGGCGTCGGCAGCGCTCCATTCCTTAAAAACCACTCAAGCAGGCCATCCCGCGGTCCTGTTCAGCCGCACACAGAACCCCCAAGAACCTTCACATTTTCGTAAAGTAGCTTGGGTGCCTCACTTAAGCAAATACAGCTCAAGACATTATGATGTCCAGTGAGCTACGATTCCACTGTAGCTAATTAAATTACAGCCCTAACCAGAGTTTTAAAATATGTATCTACGTGCATGTGTGTGCGGTGTACTCACGCACACAGGTATGTGGGAGAATTTCTGAGAAGTTAAGAGCAGATGGCAAACAGCTTCAGAACTATTGAAAGTTGGGTGTTATTATTTATACAAAGATGAATTTCATTAAAATTTTAAACCAAAGGAGCGAAAAGGTTTCAGTCTATAGAACTAAAAGGCTTTCCCCTACAATTTATATGAAAGTCCTTATTAGGACTTGTTTCACTAGAGCCCCACTAGCACTTCTGTTCATCAGTAATCATTATTGAGGATCTACTGTGTGCTGTGAAGGTCTTGGATTAGACTCTGAGGGCACAGCAGTGAATGAAATGGCATCATCTCTGCTCCCAGGGAGTTTACAGTCAGGCGGGGGAGAGACTGTGATTAGAGATGGGATGTGGCCAGGGACCAAGAGGGTCCTCATGTAGTCCTGGATCAAGAGCCAGGTCACAGCTAGTTCATGTGCTGGAAACACCCCAGCACTGAGTAGTTTAGGGTCAGCTCCTCAGAACAGTCCACATTTAGATGAAGGTGTAAGAAGTTTAATGCACTAATCATCTATCACAAGTGGAGGATGAGAGTTCAAAAGCCAAATCTCTGGAGGGTCAGGGAGTGCTTCTCTGAAGAAGCATCGTCTAAACCTCTGGTTCTCAAATTTGGCTGTGCATTGGAATCAAGCATGAACTTGGGAAAATCCTGATGCCTAGGAAACCCTGGGGAATGAGACCCAGGTATCGCTAGTTTATAAAACCCCCCAGGTGGTTCCAACGTGCAACTCAAATTGAGAACTGCCAATTTGAATGGACGCCTGCCTGGACACCTAGCAAGAACTGGACAGGCGGAGGAAGAGGAGAACAAAATCCCAGCTGTGCCCACTGCTGCTCTCAGCCTTCTGAGATCTGGCTGCAGGACCCTGTAACTGCTACCTCTAGAGAGTGCTAAGTATCCTCCGGTCCGTGCAGTGAAAAAAGTTAACTATTCTGTGCCAGAAACACATGAAGAGGCTTCTCTCTACCAAGAGGAAGGCTGTTCGGGGAGCTCACATCTCTGCCTACGTAGGACTGCTCCAGTTTAAAGGCTGCCAACTCCTTTAGAACTGACTCCTCTCCTTCTAACCATGCACTGTTTCCTCTGGTCACATCATCTGAAAGGCACAAAAACAGGGCTGCAAACCTAAGTATCAGCCTAACACTTGCAGCGATGGGGAGGTGACCCTCAATGTCCTCCCTGCCAGCACAGAGTGCCAACTCTGCTTCCAGGGGCAGAGGTGGAATTGCAGAGTTTACAGAAGAATTCATTTTTTTGTATTTTGTATTTTGTATTCATTCATTGCATTTTTTTAGATGTAAGTCCTGGTAGTATATTTAGCTACTATTATTACTTAGCCATAATGTTAATGCCTGTAGGAAAATTTCTTAGACTAACAAAAGGGAACAGGAATCCGCTGCGGGTCCCTGTTGGTGCTGTGCCTGAGTACACCTGCAGATGGCAATCACATTACTCCAGTGTTACTGTGATATTTCAGATGTGGGCAGGTGCATTCAGAGTATGAAAGGGCATACTCATTTGTTTTGTTTGGGTTAAAGATAAGGCAATATAATATTTATTACACATAAACTGGAGTGCTGCCTGTCGGTCTTTTTTAAAAAAACTTAGTTTTGCAGCATTTATTTTGTGACCAAAACTTTTCATAAATAATCACATCATCAGACAATGATTTTACCCACTGCACACTGAGAAGACGCCCTTATGGCAGGTTCAGTGTGTTATCCCTGCCTGTGTTTCCAGCTTCCCTGGGAGGGTTGAAGATCATAATACAGTCAGCTCCTTGTGTTACCTAGATGGGCAGCAGCGGTCTTTCTTTCCTCGGGGAGCCTCCTACTCTCTGAATACCCATCCTGGGATTAAACTGTGGCCTCACAGTTTAAAGACTTCATATGCAGCATATGAAGGCACCATCATACACATGTGATCACAGGAACGTTGGTATCACATGTGTTTTATACACTTACCTGGCGTTTATATACTGACAGGCGTTTCTACACATAAAACTATGAAGAAATGCAGGATGGCGATAAGGATAGTTTCCTTATGCCCAGGGAGAGAAGCATTCTTTTCCTCTTTACAGAGAGGAGCTGAGCCCAGCTAAAACTCAATCCCTGGAGTTCCCCATGGGGAGAACAATCTGGTGGCACCAGGGCTGTGGAAAGATGCCAGGTCACATAAGAGCTAGCACCACTCTGTGGCACCTACCGTGTGGCTGCTCCTGCTGCAAACACACCAGGGTGGAACGGCCAAGGCCAGCTTCCCAAGGGACAGTCCTTCCGGGTAGAGTCTTAGACCAGGGCTATTGACCTAACTTGGGTGGAGGCATGAGAAGTTCTAATGTGCTGACCTTCCACTGCAAGGGGGCGTTTGGCTGTTTCTCCTCCATCTAAGCAGCTGACACCAGAGAAGGGCAGGTCAGCTTCTTATGGAACTTAAAGGAAGAAGCTCTTGCCCTAAACTCTCAATTTCAGACACCTCAGGCTTCTTCTGTTCTCGGGGTGAGGGAAGCTGCACTGACCTGGTCAAGTCCTCAATGTCCACCAGCATGGCGTCCTGCTCCGTGTGCAGCTCATCCCGGATGAGGAGCAGCTGGACCAGCTCTTCATTCAGACCTGTGGCAAAGAAAGGGGCGCTTCAAAACTGCATCCCAGTCGGAACGCGTGACGGTTCGCAAATTGCAGTTGTCTATTGTCTATGTATCCGTGTATCATAGACATATAACATGTGAACAGCTGAACATCATAGGAAAGGCACTTTTGTAAAAATTTAGACTTATATTGCAGAAACATGACTAGTGTGCGTAATTATGGAGGTGCTGGAAGAAAAGAAGTGAGAAGTATTTCCAATTAAATTCACATTAAAGTGGGGGAAAAATGCCAGCTGCTGGGAACCTTGGCAAATAGCTTGTTAGAGCAGAATTTTGTTTTTAAGAAACGAGAACAAAAAAGTCTGGAGTACATTACGTTTTCCACCTTTCAGCTTCACAGGGCCCTTAACACACTAAAAATTGAAGGGGCCTCTCCGGGCCTGCCAGATGCCCCGTAGAGAGGAAGGGAAGGCAGGATGCCTCCCCATAGGGCAATACTCCACGTGTAGCTTGTTTTATGAAAATCTATTATCTGAGGTTACTGGAATGTCAGATTTGGGGTAGAGTTAGATTTGTGCAATACCTAAAGTAATGACCCCTGAGATCTTAGGATAACAGAGAACCAAAGAAAAATATTCCTGAAGACTTATGCCAGGAATAAAATATATAGAGAGACAAATATTTTAAATCTGGGTTAATCTGGCTCTTGCCTCTGAAAAGTACGCGTAAGCAAAGGTCTCTGTCTTGCTCATTCCCCTTAGAGACGCTGAGGATTACGGCTGCAAGGTGCAGACAGGTGGGGAGAGTGCTTATGGGGCAGGAACCCTGGGCCCAGAGACAAAAGGGCAGAAGGGGATGATTGGACAGGTCCCCTGCATAAATGCTTTTAGAGACCCTGACTTCAGATGACGCATTTACCTGTCTTTGAGCCAGACTAGTTTCCAATTTTAAAAAGAGCAAAAAATCATAGAGGAGGTCTAAAATTGTACCTACTCCTCAAAAGGACTAGATGGCAATTTTATCATTTAAAAAGTCTAAGGAAGATGTTTTGCCGTTTTTGAAAGAATTACAATCTTACCAATTAATCCTCAAGCATAATTAAAATGCAGTTGTAGAATTTCTTTTAAAAAATCCTGTGAAATCTGTGGTTTCTTAATTAAACTGTTCAACTCTTTCTCTTGGTTTTAAAACAATACTGAAGGTATTAACTTGGCCCTGAATACAATGTTTAAAACTTGGATGTAGTGGAAAACTTTTGTTTTTCTCCAGCATGCTGTGGCGTTAGCCTTTTACACCATCACTCAGAAGAGTGTTTGCGTCTCTCAACCCTTAGCGCAGAGACCTTTTCCCTCCTATTCAAAGTTTTAAACTTTTTTTTTTTTTTTTTGTAGAGACAGAGTCTCACTTTATGGCCCTCGGTAGAGGGCCGTGGCATCACACAGCTCACAGCAACCTCTAACTCCTGGGCTTAAGCAATTCTCTTGCCTCAGCCTCCCAAGTAGCTGGGACTACAGGCCCCTGCCACAATGCCCAGCTATTTTTTTTTTTTTTTTTTTGGTTGCAGTTTAGCCAGGGCCAGGTTTGAACCCGCCACCCTCGGTATATGGAGCTGGCGCCTTACCAACTGAGCCACAGGCGCCGCCCAGTTTTAAACTTTTTATTATAGAAATTTAGAAACTGATACAAAAACAAACAGTTTATATTTGAACCCCCATGTATGTAACCAGCTTCAGCAATTACCAGCTCATGGCCAAGCTTGAATAATCTCTCTCTGATCTTGCTGAAGTCCCAGACATCATGTGATTTCACCTGTAAATGCTTCCGAATGTGTCTCTAAAAGGGGCCTCTTTTCCTCCCTAAATTCATATAACCACAATACCCTTGTCAAGTAAGTAATTTTTTACTCAAACATTAAGTTGGCGTTCCAATTTTCCAGTTTTGCTCATAAAGCTTTTTAAATAGTCGGTTTGTCTGAATGCATTTGGTTGGATTTGTTTTAATCTGTACATCCACAGATTATATGGAATCACGCCTTCCAGCAGGTGGAGGGGTGATAACCTCATCTGCCCTAACCACTCTGCCCAAGGGAGAAGTTTTTCTCTTTCATTGGGCCGGACAACTGCCTCATCTGTGCGTGACCTATGACCTGGAGCGTTATTCACTACTCCCTCTGGTCACTGCTGTAAGGTTCTTCTTTATTCTGTGGGGAAAAAAAGCCACAACTTTGTCACCATGTAATTTTCACATATTAGCCACACACTTCTGCCACCTGGAGTCCCACAAAATAAGTCTGATTTGATTGATGATGACCCTATCTGAAATGAGTGTACACACAAAAGCCAAGCAGAGGTATAACTGTGTAATAAATAACACGTAACTTCTGCATTGTATTCTAGAAACAGACGTTGTTGAGTCAAATACATGCTCTGTGCTGGGAGCTGGGGATTGAAGATAAATGAAAAGGACCTGGAATTCTTGTGTCTCTTGAAACATTCTTAAAGCTTTTGAACATTTAAAAAACCCAGAACAAACAATAAAAAAAAAGAGCCTTGTTCTTCCTTTCCTTGCACTCACACAGGAGGACTGGAACGCACAAAAGAGTCGGGTCAAGTGAGTCGCATGATCCCACAGCGTTTCGCCCTGACCCCCCTGTTTTCAGGCATAGGTAACACTTACTTTCTATCTGAGAGTGGAGGTCGTTGACGATCACCTGCAGCTGCCCGATGGTCATGTCTCTCAGGTCAGTGGGCTTCAAGCTTCTTTTCATCAGGCATTCACTTATATGAGGCATGTGCGGCAGCTAAAAGGACAAAGGGGGAGAGACAGAGGCGTGACGAGAGCTGCACATATACTGAGCATAAGATAGTTTTTTTCCTTAAAAAGCCACCCCCTAATCCCCCCGCTCAATTCCGGTTCTGAGCTTGGAAGCTTTCCCAGTCTGTGACTTTCCCAGTGTGGGGCCCCGTATACACACATGACCTAACACACTATTGGTGTCAAAATGCCACACTACCACCATCCAAGGTTTTCTGATTGGTCGAAGGCTGTGACAACTGTGGGTCAATTATTATAGCTACAAACAAATAACCAGGGAGCATAAGTATTAATATTATCAATGTCATGGAAAACATTAATATGAACTACTATTTAATATGGTGTGCTTTGAGTATTTTATCTTGTCCAGTCCTCATAATTGTGCTCCACGCAGGCATTATCATTCCCATTTTATAGATGAGAAAGCTGTGACTTAAGCAACTTGCCCAGAAGCGCACAGCAGGGCAACAGCAGAGCTGGACTGAAACTCTGACCTCCAAGGCTCTTACTCACATGCTGTCATGTCTTTACTGAAACGTGGCAATGAGAATTGCAGCAACAGTAAGACGGCCACGATCGAAGTCAGCAGACTGTTAAACCCACACCGCTTTCTAGGAACGTAAAGACTCCCCTGACAGCTAATACTGCCCCTCAGAAACCCAGTAGATGTGAACTAAGAGCAGACTTTGAGTTTGTGGAATCTGTTGCTTATGTATTTTCAGTGCTACGGTGGGAAGGAAAAAGAAACAAACTTATTTCTCAATGACAGGACTTTTTACAAACTGCCTTGGAGAAACCCAAGTTTGCATAATTCTGGGAAGGTTCTGCGACAGCATGAACCATTTGCGTCCCTACACACGCGCTGCATCTCAGCCTTTGCTGCTTACAAGGTCAGCGACGGGAGACTTTTTCCTGTTCTGTTTCTCCACTTCCACTTGCATTTTGGCCATTGGTTTGGCCATGGCGAGGGCCATCTTGGCTTCAGCTTGCAGTTTCTTTTGCCGTGTGAGGAAGTCCATGTCATCCAGGGACTCGGACTCCTCTTCAGTAGTGTCTCTATCGGAATAGGAAGAACTCTGCTTGCTCTGCGAAGGGAAAAAGAGCAGCTTGAGCCTTCCCTGCCAGTCACCACCCACTTAGAGAAGACCACAGCACTCCCTTCACCCTCTCAGAGCACCTGGGAGCTCCCTTTACCCTTGTGACTCACTGCTTGATTTGACCTATCCAAGCTCAAGTAACATAAAAAAGGTCTTTTTTTTTGTGAGACAGGATCTTGCTCTGTTGCCCAGGTTGGAGCGCAGTAGAGTGATCACAACTCACAGCAACCTCCAACTCTTGGGCTCAAGAGATTCTCCTGTTTCAGCTTCCCAAGTAGCTGGGACTACAGGTGTATGCCAGCATGCTCAGCTAATTTCAAAAACTTTTTCAGAGATGAGGTCTCCTTAAGTTGCCTAAACTGGTCTTAAACTCCTGGCTTCAAGCAATCCTTCTGCCTCAGCCCCATGAATCCCTGGGATTACAAGTGTGAGCTAATGCACCTGGCTCACAAAAGGTCTACTTTATAACAGGTTCTGATTTTAGCACATATAGAAAGACTAGTATCATTAATAACAGAAAATATATTTATGACGAACTCAAGATATTTCTTGATTATTGGTCTCAGAATTTTCCTGAAGTGACCAGACTCAGAGCAAGGCATTGTATATATTGGCCCCCAGAGTAGACAGAATTTCAGCTGTCCAATGATGTTCTGACATTGCACTGCACTCCACCACCACCACACTTTCCTGTTTGTCTTTGGTTAGACAGGTGAAGCCCACCCAGAGAGGAAAGAATTCCAGCAGCAGGCATGCAGGATTACTCAGCCAACTTTGTAACATGCAGAAAGAAATGAGCTCTTCTTTCTAAGCCCAATGAGGAAGAACTAGTAGTTAGGACATTTTCCCTCTATAATTTTTAAGATCATACATACATAATTTTATGGTTTAATATGAGGGCAGTTACTAACTTTAACAAAGCGTACATATCTCTATTACATCATGACTGTAACTTTTCAATCATTATCAAATTTTAGGAGCACGTAATTCTGAGAGACTTTTGTGGTTTTAATCTCTGAATGTTTGTTCCCAATTCACAGCGTAACAGAAGCTAAATGACCAGGGAAGTACCATGCCAAGCTTCAGGTCTTTGGACTCACCATGGGAGACAAGGGGGTGTCCAAGCTGGTTTCCGTCTTACTGTCATCAGCGTCACTGTCCTTATCACTGCCACTGTCGTTGACAAAGCATATCTGCAGGTTCATCCCACTCTGTAGTCTGGGCAGGAACAAATAGGACACTAAGTCTGCTTTGCGATTTGTTATTTGGCTGCAGCCATTAGGACTATCTGAAAGTGGCTTTTTATGTTCTTCATGCGGAGAAGTGAGTAACCAAAATTACTCTCCACTTAGAAATGACAACTTTTGCTAGAGGAGTTTCCAATATTCTATTTGTTTCTTTCCACACCACTGTCCTGGTCACTCAGCACAATACCAGATAAAGATGGGCTGGGCAACTGAGTTTACAGTCCTGCTGATCAAGATGAACGGGGGCCTTTAGGAAGTAACTGTCATGAGGGTGGACACCGGAAGAGGGACTTTACCAGACAGCAGAGAGCTAGCCAGCGCTCCTTCCACCACGTGCAGCGCAAGACAGCTGTCTGTGAACCGGGGAGCAGGCCCCCTCCAAGATGTGACCCCCAGCACCTGATCTTGGCCTCCCCAGCCTCTGCAACCATGAGAAATGAATACTGCTATTTAATCTCCACCCCCAACACCCCAAAGACATAATTTTAGTCGCATCTCTGGTAGGCCTAGTCTCCGTGTAAGATTAGAGAAAAAAAAGGCAAAAGGCAGCTCCCTGAGCAGGAAGAGGTCTCAGGCAGCTCATCTGAGCCAGGTTTGGGGCAGAGGACACTGAATTTCAAGAGAAAGGCAAAGGGCAATGCACCTGATGTTTGGCATTTATGATTGATTTTTAAAAATTCCAATGGTAGAGATGCTTTCTAGAAATCGCTCAGATGACTCATTTAAGAAAACAACACAGAACCCAAAAAAGAAAATCTAACACCACCACTGCTATTGTTATGGGTATGCACCGCCACCTACTGGTATGTTCTGTAATTGCTGAAAGTCCCAGCCAGTGTCTACTGTAAGAAATGCAGCCTTTCTTGTTTTGTTTTTGTTTGTTTTTTTTGGAGATAGTCTCACTTGGTCACCCAGGGTAGAGTGCCTTGGCATCTAGCCAAGAGAGGAAAGAATTCCAGCAGCAGGCATGCAGGATTACTCAGCCAACTTCTATAATATGTAGGAAAGAAATGAGCTCCTATTTCTAAGCCCAGTGAGGAATAACTAGTATTTAGCACATTTTCCCTTTGTAATTTTTAAGATCATACATATCTGACTTTAGAGTTTAATATGAGAGCAGCTGCTAACTTTAACAAAAGTGTATGTATCTGTATTATAGAAATAAAGAAACCTCAAACACCTCAGTTCAAGAAATCCTCCAGCCTCAGTCACCCCAGTAGCTGGGACTACATGTGCCTGCCACAGTGCCTGGCTAGTTTTCTACTTTTAGTAGAGATGGGGTCTCACGCTTGGGTAGGCTGGTCTCAAACTTCAAGTGATTCTCCCGTCTTGGCCTCCTAAAGTGCTAGGAATATAGGTGTGAGCCACCGTACAGGGCCAAGAAATGTAGCCTTTCTCTCCACACGGCTAGCTCCCTTCCCTCCCTGCCCTCATGGCACAGGTGAGGAGAGCCAGGCCCAGAGCTGGGGGAGGTTCCACTGTGATCAGCTCAAGGTGCCGAGAGTCAGGTGGACTCAGGTTCTGAATCCTCACTTCTTTCTCCAGGGACATTACATAAGCTCCGTGAACCTCATTTTCCTCATCCATAAAATGAGATACTATAAAATAGTCCAACGGAATATTACAGGGAGGAGTCTGTTCAGAGCTTGATACATGGCAGGTGCTCTATCCAAGTTAATTGTCCTCCTTTTCCTTTACTTACTGAAAACTCAGGACAAAGGAACACAGAATTTTAGAGGTGATGTAACTTTGTGAGGGGACCTCTGAACCACTAACTCTAATACCACTGGCCCAATCACAGTCAAGCCTGAAGGAGAATCAGCTTCCGACAGGGTGCGCTGGAGTTGTCGATACCTGCCAGGCACCATGGCCTTCTGTGGAGCTGGGATCTACCTCCTTTTAACTTCCTTCCATTGGATTTTGGTTTTTCTGGAGAAATCCAATATGTTCAGTTACTCTTTGATCCAGTATAAGTTTTAAAATTATAATGTCTGTAGTTGGTCTAAAAATTAAAATCAACCCATTTTTAACAATAAAACGTAAGCTCTACAGATAAGCTCTACAGAGAGAGGGAAAAAAGCTGTTTGCAAATTAAGAACATGCACATTTTAAAGCCTACCTAAAATAAATCTAACATTATGTAGCATTTTCTTTTTGCTGAATAAAGTTTTGAGAAGACGTGTCTAGCTACTGGATGCATAGATTATAAACACATAAAGTAACCTGTGATATAAAACACAAAACCAAACCAAAATAAAGTTTAAAATGTCCAAAGATATATGTTTTCATACAGAAATAAATTTGATCATACGTTCTTTTGTTCTGCCCTCAAACTAACCTTTCTTTCAGGGATTAACTCAGACCTAGGTCAACCTGCCATACTACATTTCCAACTCAGTAAAAGTATAGGAGAGGTGGGCGGGGGGAGGGAATTAGTAGTATGGGTGGAATGAAAAAAAAAACCACCTCCTGTAGAAATTGGGAAAATCGCCTTAGTACCACATTATCGCCATGGGAAACTGATGAGAGCGTCTTAGGGGGTGAGACTTACAATTCCTTACAGCAGTAATCACCAAGAACGTTACTCTCAGGAAAAGGAAATTATATGACATAACAGCTAATGGTTCAGAGGGGATTTTAGTAAAGACATCTTAAAATGGGCTCAGGTTTCAAGAAGGATTTGTTTGTCTTTAGCCTTTAAGCGGTTTTAAGATGAAGCCGGCTTTGGGTGAAATTCAACCACAGCTCCCAAGCAGACTGGCTGGGTGGATGGGACCACCAGCTGCTGAAGGCCTCTCCGCTGCAAGGCTGAAGGACAGTCAGCCCCCTGTTCCCAGCCCTTCCTGTCCTGGGAAGCACGGCTGCTCCGGAGGCTCACTTCTGGACACTGGAGTTCCTCGCTTTCTGCACCTCCCACTGCAGAGTATCTGGCCCCTCTTATACGATCCAGGCTGCAGAGGGCCTCATTTGCCCGGATCTCTTAAGCACAGTCTGAGGTGAGAACAAAACACCATCTTCACCCTACCAATTAGAGACATAATTTCAAAGTATCTGATTCGAGGTTCTGGGATGCTCTGAGTGGCGTTTAGCAGAGCACTGGCTGCAAAGGCTGCTGGAAGTCTGCCTTGCTGTGGATTTCACTTCTAAAAGGTCTGTCCTGGTCGTCCCAGAAAACTCTCTTCCCTTACACATGCCATGGCAATGAAAAACAATACTGCCGCCCAGAACTACCTACAGGGAGCACCAGAGGTCTGGAAGGACAGGAAGAATGCTCTGAGAATGCGATGAAGACTAAGTATGTCTTCAGGACCTCTCTGAGCACACGCGGCCTCTGTGTGACCGTGCATACCGGCCAGGAGTGAGAGGGCGTTTAGTCCAGAGGCTGCTCAGTAACCACGTCTGCTCCGCATTTACAGTAAGGAAGGCTGTTATTTAAGAAACACTTGTGTTGCCTTGAAGCCCATAGCTCAGTGAGTAGGGCACCAGCCACATACACCGAGGCTGGCGGCTTTGAGCCCGGCCAGGGCCTGCTAAACAGCAATGACAACTGCAACAACAACAACAAAAAAATAGCTGGGCAATGTGGCGGGCGCTGTAGTCCCAGCTACTTGGGAGCCTGAGATAAGAGAACTGCTTAAGCCCAAGAGTTAGAGGTTGCTGTAAGCTGTGATGTCACAGCACTCTACGGAGGGTGACAAAGTGAGACTTTGTCTCAATAAAAAAAACAAAAAATGCATGTGCTGACTTCCAGCTGCTGTTACCAGTGATAACATTAAAAGATGCACAGAACTGAGAGGCTGGCAGAGAAGAAAAGTTTCTAACTACTAAGAGGGTATCTCAAAAGCCCACCCAAGTGGTAATATGATTTGGAGAAAAGATAACATTTTTTTCAAAATACAGAGACCAGACCCGTTTATTCCCTGAGAAAAATAATACCATAGTCCTAAAATTTGCTGGTAACTTCTAAAAAGGCAGTAGCCTTTGTGAATCAGGCCTTTGTCCTTGGCGTTGGAGTAGGGCTGGTCTGAGGCTGGTTCTGATGCCTGGAACTATTTACAGTTCTCTGATCTTAGAAATGGGAGTCTCCCAACATCAGCATCTGCGCGTAAATGTTTAAGATTCTTGGGTAAGGTCTTATCCCCCACCCACCACACTTCACTTGAACTACCGCACTGAATTTTAGTTCTGAAGTATGTTCACTCACACTCTCTCCCTGGACTGTAAAATCTGTTACCTATGGGTTACAGGCAAGATAATCATTACTCAGAGGAGTCAAATGACTTGCCCCAGACACGTGACAGCCTCAGTATAAAAATGCCTCCAATTCTTCCCCTCGTACCTGGCCTCTCTGTAATGTGATGCAGCTTCTGCCATCAAGAAACAGAGGCTATGTTCTTACCCTTGGGTTAGCCTTGTTACTCATCTCAGCCAACAGAAGGCAGAGGAAGTGATGCTGTTCTGGCTCTGAGCTTGTCCTCAGGGAACCCTGCCACCGCCCTCAGAACAAGTCCTCACTAGCCCGCTGGCCATGACTTCACAGCACAGAGCTCCAGGGCCGGCTGTCTCAAGACATGTGTGAAAGGCCAGCTGACAACAGGAGGGCCACCTCGCCATGACAGCTGAGCGCAGACACGCAGGCAAGCCTGTCTGAGCCCAGCTCAGTGCAGCAGAACTTCCTGCTGACTGATGGGGTCCTGTGCAGAAATACAGGTTTATTGTTATATGCTACTGAGGTGGGTGGTTGTTTTTTTAAGTTATGCATCATCATTGTGGCAGTAAGTGACGGGTACAAAGTCACAAAGCAAGAGACGCCATGGACTTCTGATTTGGGAATCCAGCAGGCTTTCCCTCATAATTCATTTAACCTCGGCTTTGGATTTATTAGATCCTGTCTAGGTCCAGCAATCTGATGTTGAAGGGCATATACCTCCCGTCCTTGCTTATAATTTCACGGCAATTGTACAGCTTTCCTTAGGAAACAGAGCAAGGGGGACCTTCCCATGTGCCAGGAATTCCAATTATGCACTATCTGTCTACAGCCAGCATGGCTGAGAGCCACTGGCGCTGCTGTGCCATTTGTCACTCAATCTCCCCAACTAGTTTGTGGCCGGGCCGTTAAAATATATTACTTCCATTTATTTTAATGGATCTTTGATGCATTATTCAAAGGTTTTATACATAATGAATAATTACCCATATTTTTATACCATATCTTTTTGTTTCATAAGAATTTCAAAGGTGATGGAACATAAAATATGGATTGTAACTACCCAAGGGTAGCTATAAACACATTTCATTTTCCTGAGAATCTGTCATGAAGAAACAGTGTGGGGATGATTGGGGTTTGAGTAAGCGTGAGATGTACTTTACGTGTGATGCCGTCTCAGTGGAATGTGTCGAGGTGGGCTAAAATGAGGTACTGTGACTTCTTTGTAAATTGTAAAATCCTTTTCCCATTTTGCAAACCCTGCCTCATCTTCTTTTCTCTTTTGATTCCATATTGGCGTTTGCCGAGAGAATCACAGAAATGCCTTTAATTATTTACAAAAACCCCCAGAAAACAAAATTCTGCTTTCCTTTGTAAAAATACAACGTTACAACTTATTTTATTTTAGTGGGATGGTGTCAACCTTCTTTCACTGAGGGGTAGGCAATGCACAGGATGAGAATTTATTGGACTTTTTTTGCAGTTTTTGGCCAGGGCTGGGTTTGAACCCACCACCTCCGGCATATGGGGCTGGTGCCTTCTTCCTTTGAGCCACAGGCGCGGCCCAGAATTTATTGGACTTTTTAAAAAGAATTTTACTTACAAGACAGCTGCAAATATTGATGGTTCAACATTTATGATCACACTCACTAAAGGAGTATAAATGATTTTTATGACTAGATAAGATAGTGATAAGCTTGTCCAACAGTGTATTCACTCACCCAGTCACTTGGTGGTCAGGCAGTAACAGCCCTGTCCACTCCACCGCACCAACAGGCTGGTGTGATAGCCGTGGTCCCCTTCAGCCTGGGGACACACTTTCTAGTTGGCTGCAGTCTCCACTCTCCCTACGGCTCCTTTCCGTCTGGGCTACTCAACCCACTTATGTTTCTTCTGGGCCCCTGAAGGCATTTCATAGTTCATGATCTTTATTAAGCGGATGCAGAGAAGTAGAACCGGGGGTAAAAAACAGGTTTTCTGACAGGTTCTAAGTGCTTGGATCGGGAAATGACAAGGTATAAATAGAAATGTGGAACGTACAGAGCCTTGGAGGGAAGCTCGCGGAACACCGGCAGTCACTCCCTGTCTTAGAGCTGAGAAAACACGCGCTTCTGCTGCCTGGACACGAGAGGAGTGAAAGGGCAGGAATTGTACAAGAAAGGTCTTTAGTGAACCGGGGCTTGGGGGAATAAATGCAGGGGAGAGATAAGAAAGCAGAACCCACAAGGTTAAGGGTGGTCTCCAATGCCAAGGAGAGGATGGGGGACGGGACATTGTATCTGTTACATCCTGTCCTGATGCTACACTTGTAGGACTCAGAAGCCAAGGACAGTAGCTCCAAAGGCAGCCAGGGGCTTGCTTGTCCATTCTTGTGATAAAGCAAGTATCCAATGTACTCAATACTAACATGAAGCCAGTAGATGGTGTAATACACGTTCACATAGGAGAAAAACTCAATTCGATTCAAGTTTGGGGGAGGAGGAAGGGGGGAAGGGGAGGAGGGAGGGGGAGGGGATTGGTGTTGGTGTGCTCCCACTTAATAGGCACAATGTCAGGGTACATGGCGCACCTCCTGGGGGCCGGACACAACTACAACTGGGACGACCTACCGAATGCAAATGTTGTAATCTAGTGGTTTGTACCCTCACAGTAACCTGAAATTAAAAAAAAAAACAAAAACAGAAAAGGTGGCTGGAGTGTGACTGGCCCTGTCTGGGTTTCCTTCTTCTAATCCTACATTTGATGCTTTTTCTGTTTCTTCTTCTAAGGCCACTTCTGAACCTTCCACCTGTATGTTGCACAAGATGCCCGTTGGCACCCCGCACCACACGGCCACAGACTCTTCCCCCTGGCTTAAGCATCTAACTGAAAAGGGATCCTACCCCTCACCAGCTTTTTTTTTTTTTGCAGAAACATCAGCCCCTGTATCCTAAAGGGAGTCTCTGGAGAGCTTCAAATCAATCCCTGCATTCTCTGGACAGCTGCTGGTTCTGTGTCTACAGTAGTGTCCATTTCCTTCACCAATGACCACTTTTATATCATTAAACTTATAATTACAGGGTCTTAACGTTGGGAAAATGCATTTTCAACAGAAATGTTCTCTAGCATGAACGGACAAGCAGAATGAGACCTCTTCTGATAATAGGCATAAAACAGCCATCTCTCACAGGACCTAAATGTGGTCTACTTTCATTTTAATTAAGGCCAAATAATCCTCAAGCAATGTATACTCTGAAATAAAAACTTTTAAGCATCTACTACGTGCCAGGCATTTTACATATCATAACTCTAACCCTCAGATACACATAAAGCAAGTATTGTGAACTTTGTTTTTCATATAAGAAAACAAATGTGGAGAGAGGTTAAATTACAGGTAACAAGGCTGATGCCTAGGAGAGTCCATCTTGAAAGGTCAGGGCACTTTAAGAAGGATAGCATACATTCAGAAAAAGAGAAGGATGAAAAAAGAAAGCAAAACAAAAGCCAAATCAAAAACTAGCAAGAATTCAGTGCCTAACGGTAAGAGGTTGATGAAGTTTATTACAGTGGAACGTCTGCTGAGCTATTACGCAGTCAGCAAAAATGCACACCATGGAAGAACAGGTGTGTGGATAGCAACACACATTCCCGATGTGTTGTTAAGTGGAAGAAAACAGGCTGTATGATTTCCATTTTATAAACAAAAACATGGAGACTATGCACAGAATAAATGGCAGAAAATACACCTAAGATGTTTTTGTTAGAAAAGATTCAGTCGACTTTGGATTTTTCTTTTATTTGAGTGCCCACATGTGAGCATCTAGCAGGAATTAAAAAAGAAAAATAAAAGAACATCAGAGAGCTGATGATTAGCATTTGTGTGTTGGAGGAACGGTGAGGAGGATCAATGTTTGACAGCTGGGAAGGATGGCTGGCTGTGACTCAGACCATGTCCACGAGGGGCTGTGACTCATGTGTGAGTCAGGCGGGGCTTTTGGTTTGGGCCCGGGTGTTGTGAGTGGGTGGAGATCCATGGGTAGCAAGAAACATATTTTCTCAGAATTGAACAGTTCTGCGGATGGTGGACTCTTTGATTCAGCTGTTGACTTCCCTTCTAAATCCTATCCGGATCCCATTCTCATCCTTGGAGCTGCAGTAAATTAGTCTCTAATGTAACTGATAGAAATGTAACTGTATTTTCAAAGCCAGCCTACTCATTTAGAGAAACATCAGCCCCTGTATCCTATCCTAATGTTCAGCTCAGATGGAGTTTAACTTACATGCAGGTTATAAGTTATAAGGACAGACGAGATGCCTGTCCCCTGTCAGACCTTTGATAACTTCCAGCAGCGGTGGAGAGTGAGTGAGTTATACGACTGAATTAGATACAAATCTTAACCGCAAATTCTTTCAGTCTTTTGAACACTGAAGCAGTGCTTTTATGACTTTTTATGTTCATGTTTTAAAATATTTTGGAGCCACTGGTTAGACCTAATTTTGTGGCAAGCTTCATCTTAAAAGTTTAAACAATCTCTTTTATGATTTAATTTGTGACAATTTGAATTTTAAGCAGTGATTAAAGAGAAAGCAGTGGATCTACTGAATTGCACTGATTCTACGAAGTGTGGTTCTTCACATTTTGCCATCTTTATATTTATTTATTTGACACAGAGTTTTACTTCGTTGCCCTCAGTAGAGTGCTGTGACATCAGAGCTCACAGCAATCTCAAACTCCTGACTCAAGGAATTCTCTTGCCTCAGCCTCCCAAGTAGCTGGGACTACAGGGGCCTGCCACAATGCCTGGCTAGTTTTAGAGATGGGGTCTCCCTCTTGCTCAGGCTGGTCTTGAACTCCTGAGCTCAAGCAATCCATCCACCTCAGACTCTCAGAGTGCTGGGATTACAGGCATGAGCCACCATGCCCAGCCCATTTGCCATCTTTAAAATCGAGATGCATTTCACAGTCACCCCGTCCCCGGCAGCTGGTGACATGACCACAGTCTCAACTGCAACTCTGCAGCCAACAAACCACGTAAGGGCTCTGAGGAAGGGTGGGCTCTGCTGGCTGCTCATACCTTCTGACAAAAAGCTCAAGTGTAGAACCTTGCTGCGTGGGGGGCAGTGGCTTAGGAGACTCACATCTGACAGTGTGAAAGCTGAGCCACTGACAACTCTCAGGGAAAGTAGTTCAGTGGAAAGTTAGACTGTGAAAGTGAAAAACTTTCCGGACTACTTTAACTCAACATACCTCATTTTTTTTGCACGCAGTAGAGGCACCTATGATGAAAGCAAATGTCCAAACAAGCCTGAAAGGACTCTTTCAGTAATCAAAACAGAAATCCCAAGTGTTAAGGAGTCGTGTGTTACCAATGGGCAGTTTACATTTTTAGTGGTACGTAAAATATCTGTTTGTTTCTAATCGATGGTGTCTGAGAATGAATAAAAATGATTTAAAAAAATACTGTAATAGCAAACCCTAACGCAGCACTGACTCTGGTCCTCGCGCTCACTTCCGAGTGCCTTGCTTGTCTTATTCACGGTAACCCCAGGAAGGAGGCACTGTTATTGCTCCATCTGACAGGTGAGGACACTGAGCAACAGGTGAAGGCATCAGTGTATGCAAGCAGCGGAGCCCTCTGGCTCCCGAGACCCTGATCCCACCCACCCTGCACCCAGCTCTGGCCTGTGCTGCAGGATGATGAACAGAGTGTGGGGACACACCGTCTCACGACAGACAGTGGAAGGACAAACCTCGGACCAGCCTGGGAACAGCGACTGCCTCTGCTGAAGAAACAGAGAGACTGGAAGAATGGAGGACAGAGATGGGAGGACCTGAGCTTTTTTTATGGTATTTTCAATGACACGGTTTGATTTCCTAAAACTACACAGAAATTTTTTAAAAAACACCACTTCACATAGTATGGTCAGTGGATTTTTTTCCCCTCTTAGTAATCTGTTGAAAATTGCAATAGATCAGGGTTTCTGTCCTATGGAAATTTCTTCCATAGGCTTTTTTGAAATCATAGCTGTGTACAATAATGCAATCATGAGGTACAATGTGCTGGCTTTATATACAGTTTGAAATATTTTCACTGAACTGGTTAACATAGCCTTTATTGCATTTTTTTAATTATTGTGTTCAGACCTTTATACTCCACACTTAGTAAATTTTTAATACACATGATAATCTGAATGAGAACAGTCGGAGGGTGCAGAAACTGCTATGAAAGACTGAGTGAAGGAAGGGGTCTGAGCCTCCAGAGGCCCTGGCCTCCCTGTGGGCGGGGAGGGTGTTATCTAGCAGCAGTGAAGGCTTTTGTGCACCCACAAAGGAGCCCAGTCACATGAGCTGTGTGTGTCCAGATGCACGTGTGCAACCACCGTCCAAAGGCAGTGCAAACTGCAGTAATAAAGCCATCGTAACTTGGCAAAGACAGTGCGCCAGTGAAAAAGATTTCCTAGAAGCTCCTTTAATTAAACATTCAACTGTCCGCCACAGCCATTTTTAAATACAAACGCAGCCCTGTGGTCTTTTTCTCCCTACCTCGCACCCTTTTGCCATAGCTCAGGCAATTGAATTCTCATTGGTGATTAAAAAAAAAAAATTCATAAGACAGGATACAGCTAGTTATCCCTCTAGCAAGATGTCAAATTCAGCTTGCACAAAAATAATTGCACCTAATTAAACTGGGGTCACTGGCATTATTGTAAAGTGAGGCTATTTATTAGACAAAGAAAATTTCACAAATACCAATTTGCTTTTCTTTCAAGTTTGTGAAGGAGAAGGATTGCTTACATAATTACATTTGTTTTGCCATTTTAATCTTATTACTCCTCAAAAGATCCACTTCAAATCTTGCTTCACTTTTGAAACTGTGTAATATTTTAGGGTACTCTCGAATTAATGCGTGGAGGAGGGTGTGAAAAAATGATGGGTTTTCTGTAGATTTCCCAATGATTTTTCAAATAATACAATCAAAGAAGAAGTCAGCTACACTTGCAATGACACGGCTATGTGAAGGATTTTCTAAATGAACTATTAGTACAGATGTAGAGATAAATACAGAAATTTAAAGATATGTTGCATGTTCTAAATAGGTTGCTATAGTATGAGCCTATTATTGCAAGGATGCTACAGGGTGACTTTCGCTGAGTGGGAATAGGACACACTCTTTCCTGACCAATGCTGGGCAGATATGACCATTCTGCTTAACTTCTTCCAGCAAATCATACAAATGTTATTACTGCGGTAGATAAGACGATGATTCACTTTCCTGGCAAAATGATGCTAGTTCAACCCATGATTCTGTGGCAGGTTACGGATACAGATCCAGCTCCTCACATGCAAAGGCTCTGTGGATCCTACCTCTTTAACGTTTCTCTAGATCCAGTTGATAAAAGCTCCCTGGGGTGTCCACATCTCCCCTCCCACCTTCCAGTCTAAACACAAAAGGAGGTGGCAGCTGCCTATCATTGGTCTTGTCTCAGCCACTTGACAATAAACCTATAAGGCCAAGAAAGGAGTTTTGATTTGAGATGGTGGACTGGCTGAGATAAAAGCACACAGTAATCATTATTCAAAGCAGCTTCTCAAAAGTTCTCTGGGGAATTTCTGCTTTTCATAGTAACCAGGGTTTGGAGAGAAGGGTATGGCCCATCTTAGGCTACACCATCTCACTGTATACTTTATAAAAAAGACCATACTAGACTGTATCCATATTTTTATATATGTAAATAAAACACATCTTGGGGTTAGGTAAGAGGAGAGGTGAAGATCAGATTTTGCACTTACTCTCCAGTGTCAGATCAGGTTGCAATGTTTGAAAAAGGAAAGATTTTTCTGCACGTCCATCATTAACGATCATTCGATCTTGTGCCTCCATGGCAGCTAAGCCAGTTTCTATTCTTTTAATAACACTAATCTATATCTGAGCTCCTACTGTGAAATGAATATATAATGCTAACTGAAGATTAGTTTGACTAGTGAAAAAATATTTTGCAGAAACATATTACACTAGTCATAAAAAAGAATATTTTTTTAAAGAAAGTGACTAAATGTAGTATTTTTAAAAACCTTATTTCAAAAGTAGGTGATTCATTTTTTCTCATTTCCTTGTGAGCTTTTAAAAACTTTTCACTGAAACATTTTTTAAGTTAAAAAAAGGTCATACAGTCTTAGTTTGAGAAGGTGGATATGTGGATTAGCAAATAAGAAGAAAATGACACTCCCTAAATTTGCCACATTTCAGTATAAGTCAAATTTAATTAATTGAGTTATGAACCAACATAGAACATTCTTTTGCTGCAGAGTTAAGCATGACATGTCTTTATGGGATTACTGTAAGCCTAGCTTACATTTAACAGCTTGTCATTCTTTTAAAAAATGCTTTAGGAGATAGCACCATCTAGAAAAACCCAAGGGAGCTGAAACTCAGTGAACAACTGAGAACTTCCACTCACTAGAAAGGGTTCAACTGCGGTCTTCCGAGACCCTCATGCTATTTCATAGCTTTTCACGTACTGTGTCATAAAATTACTTTTTGCAGGGAAATGCACATTCTTTAAAAAGATAACCAGTACTAGTTTGCCAAAGATCCCATTCACCTTAACAAGTAAGATCATCACTTTAGAACCCATTATTTGGCCAAATAATTTTAAGTCCTCAGCCTCAATTAAAATTGGGTAGTAAATTCATACACAGTTTACCTGGTTCTGATTATTTAACTGATTCGACACATGTCCCCTGATACATTTTCGAGTATCATATTGGTAAACTCAAAGTGGTAACATCCTTCAAGCACATTTGTAAATCCAAAGTGAGGCATTTCTAGCTCAACAAAGAATTTCAGGGGTTATAATGCATTAGAAAAACTAAGTCAATTCCAGCAGAGATAAGGAATATGGGTTATACAAATGCAACCGAACATTCCTAAAGGCTTTTCTCCTACATCATTACTGCTGAGGGAGATGACAGTCTTTGCAACTTTGAATTTACAGCGGTCGAGTGATAGTGCTTAGAAACATTCAGTCTCATTACTGAACATCATCCTGAGGGGGATCCAAAAAAAAGTCAGCCTGTTGGTGGGATGATCTCATCCCAGAACGTGGGGATGAAGCCTCTGGAAGAACAGGATATAAATAATCGTCCTTATGGTGAGTCAACAAGTGGAGCCTGTCATGAGCTACTGTGAAATACATGTGTGTTTAGATCTCTGCGTATCCAAAGGGGGTAGATGACTCAGTGATTTTCAAAGTTTGCTGTGTCACAAGAGTTTCAGGTAGGTTTCTGGGGCGTGTAGGGCAGGGGTGGAGGGAGGCACCAAAGGGAGAGACATGGACAGGGCAAGTGGGAGGGGCAAATGTTCGCTGGGCAGGGGTGGCCCGGCCCTTCCCCTTCAGTCTCCTGAATCCGAGGAGGATTGCTTTGTTTCACATATGAGGCTTCTGCTCAGGATTCGATGTGAAATATTTCTGCCATTAAAGTATCAAAAACCTTCATGTGACTTCAGTTAACTGTGCCATACTGAACGCAGATTATCAACTCCTGACTGATTGCAGATTTAAGAAAACTTAACACTTTCAACTCTTGGTAGGAAATCTAGGCAAGGTCTATTGAACTTTGGGGTAGAAGATTATAGTTACAGGAAGCATTGACCAGGAAAGGAACGTTGGATGGAATTAATTATATAAACTTGTAAGATTAAGAACTTAGGGTCTTAAAACACACACTAAGGAAGTGAAAACAAGCAGCAACCTAAGTGGTACAAACATCCACGTGGTACATGCGATGTGTTTAGCATCAGTACCAAGACTCAGTTTTGACCAGTCAACAAGAAAAGCACAAAGTCTAAGTCCAAGAGAAATTTAGATGTAAGGTCCAACCAGACATTTCAGGGAAGACAAAACAAAATATAGGGAATAAACACAATGAAATACCATGCTGTCCTAGTCAGTTAACAAAAATTTAAAAGAAATTGATGCTTTCTAGTATTATGAAGGTTGTGGTCCAAAGGGTCTCTGAAGCATTGCAGTAGGAGAGAGGAGCTTGCAACCACGATGGAGAACAGTTTGACGTTATCTTCTCAGTGTGAACATTCAGGTATTTTCCTAATCATTCCACTCATTGCTATTGCTGAAGAGAAATGCTGGCAGAGCAAATGGCATTGTCTTTAAGAGCACAATCTTTAGAACAACTCAACCCCCATCAGAAGAAGGGTGACTGAACAACCTGTGGTGTATTGATACCGTACAATACAAAGTGGCAGTCAACACGTGGGCTGGGGAAGGGAATAAAGAAGCCACTCTAATTTCAGGACAAAGTATATAATTTCTCAAGTAATCACAGTTTACTATATGGTTCAGTGAGAATAATACATGATCTTAGTAATATAAATATTGGATAGTTATTGGACGTTAAGCTGTGAAATAATTATAAAGGATGAATGGGGGGATATATGTGTGTCTGTGGGAGATCTGTGAAGAAAAGCTAAATCCCAATTTTCTAGAGTAGGTAGTCTGATGGATATTTAAAATAAAAACTAAGAAGATGAATACTTTATTTAGAGATATGTGGGTAAATATCAGAAAAAAATAGTCAAGGAGTTAAAAGTCATTGCTTCTGAAAGATGAAACAAGCCTACATATATATACTTTATTTAAAAAATAAAACCCTCCCATTTGCACCAGATAGACATGACATTGCTGAGCAGACTGGGCTGTTAGAACAACTTAGTACTCTGGGGAATATTAGAGAACAGTTGCAGAAATCTAAAAGACTCTATGGTACAATCCCCTCACTTCACAAAAATGAAAAAAAATAAGGCGTGGTAAAACTAAGTAAATCGGGAAGAAAAAAAAACTAAGTAAATTGTTAAAAAGTCCCCAAATTAGAAGTGAACTAGGACTAATGCTCAGGTCTCCAGGTTTGTAGGCTCTTTCTGGGGAGGAAGAGAGATGCTCCCCAGGCAAAGGGAAGGCTGACCTTACAGCTCCAGGACGAAGGTGGAGGAATAGGAGAGTAGAATGGGACAGGCTGGTCCCACCTGAGGAGGAGATGCTGTCACACTGCAGGGCCAGAGCGGAGCTCTGGTGCTGATGTACCGACCTGCCTGCAGAGCCCACAGACAGGTGTGCGGTGAGCCTGCCCGCCTGCCTTGATTCTTGCTGGTTGAGATGAATCTCTCAGGATCAGACTGAAGCAAAAGGCTTACTGAAACCCACGCAGAATAGACTCTCATTAAAATGTCTCATTCTAGGCCTCACCTGAGGCAGAGACATGGTAGAAATCTGTAGGTTGGATAGCGGTGTGCACACTCTCATTTGTCTGCACCTCCTGGCTTAACATGGTACACATTCCTTGTATTGTAACAGAGTATATTTGCTTTTGGCCCAGAAGACTGAGAGAAACAGACATGGGGGCGGGGGCTGTCAAGAGAACTCTGATTGGTCTTCCGTGACTACCATCTTCACTAAAGAGATGTTCTATATCTTTTCGTCACTCAGAATACCCATATTTGTGAGACCTAAAACTCTGCAGATTGTCTGAACCTTCACGAATCAAAGCCGTCTATGGAATGGCAGCTCAGCCACCGGGCTGGGAGCTTCTTGGGAAAGTAGAGTCTGGAGTCCCATTGAGATCTACTGAATCAGAATCTTCATTTTTGCAATGAAGATGATTCATTCACAGATGATTCATAAGCACGTTAAAGTCTGAGAAGCTTTAGTCCACAATCCTGCTAAGTAAAACTTTAATTTAAATATATTTTATTTGGAATTAGAAGCCATGCAAATGACCAAAGCATCCTGAAATACATCAGGATAAAGAGTAATGATATCCTGAAATAAGACAGAGAAAAACCACCTGGAGGACAGGTTAGCAGCTGTAATAAACATGAAGGATCAAAGCGAGAGTTGTTTCTTAGTTACCAGTACTTACTGCAATCCCACGTGTCAAGGGGGTGATTCTGGGTGCTTTGGGACGGCTTAATGGGACATCTGGTCATTTGCCACATGCCTCTAACCCAGGCGTCCTCAAACTTTTTAAACAGGGGGCCAATTCACTGTTCCTCAGACCATTGGAGGGCTGGACTATAGTTTAAAAGGGCTGGACTATAGTTTAAAAGGGCCGGACTATATTGAGTGTGGAAAAAAAATGAAATATAAAAGTCTGACCTTGAGTCGCTGGGCAATAGGCCTAAAACAACAACAGTGATGGCAACAAATAAACCAAGAAATGGGGGGGAAGAGTCTATCTAACATCCCAATAAAGACGGCAGTATTACGAATTATTGAGGATTTAAAGGGCATCTTTTATGAGACATTAGATGTAAAATCCATTAGGCACATATCAGAAAAATCAACTCAAAAGAGCACTCACCGGGAGGAAAGGCTCGGCTTCCCGCTTTTGCTACAGCTGGTATAAATTCCTGGGCCATCATCAAAGAAGCTTCCAAGCGCCAACTTCTGTCTGATAGACTCTCTCTCATTTTTCTGTGCCTAAAATTTCAAGAAAATAAAAAAGGCCGATAAGCGGGCAGATATGTCACAACCACAGGCAGCCTAACTTGCTTTGTTTCTTAGAACTGTAATATTAGATGAAAAATAAATAAATAGGCTGCAGCACAAGAGTATTTGAGTTATTAAAAGCTGAAATGAAACCAGTCCCTTCTGGTTTCCTGAATGCCTCAGAGCCTTTCTGATCTCCACCCAGGTAATCACGGGCGTGGTGCTACCTGATCCCTGCTAGGAGGGAATGAGGCGGCTGGTTCTGTAATCTTTCTTCCTCTTGCCTGTTAGCTACAGCAGAGTAAGCTGTGGAGGGCAAGCACTTTCTCCCCAATCAGATTGCTGTGATCCCAAATGTGGCCTTTTCCTGTCCCTGGCCCCTCTCTCCCTAACGTGTCCCTGCAGCCGGCCCACTTTCTCTATGGCAAGAACATGAACTCATTTGACTGACATGTGCTGGGTCTCCAGGAGCTGGCAGGTGCCACATGATGACCCCAGAACAGAGCCCAGGACAGGACAGACACAGTGCCTGCCCCCACAGGCTCCTTGTGTCTTCCTGGGAATTGCTGTTGCTGTTGCGTTCGTCTTACCTCACCAGGCTGAGGATGTGGGAAGCCCTGAACCCAACTCCTGGAAGAGCGTGAGGATTCTGACTGGGCCCAGCTGTTCCACATTGGGAAGGGATGTGGGGGTCCATGTGCAGAGGAAGAGGATTTGGTTAACTAGACTACTGTGATCATTTGGTATGTTTACAACACTTAGCTTCCCATAAAAAGCCCCATAAAAACTCACCATGCTGAACTTTAAAACCCTTTAAATAACAGGGGAGAAGATTAGAAATCATTTCCTTGGTTAAAAAATGAAACCACTACAAATACAAACATGAGTTAGAAACCCTGGGCTGGGGGGCCAGAAGTTGCTTTGTGCTTCCTGTGATGATGAGGGCTGTGAGAAGGACTATTTTATTTTCTGAGCTGGGGGTTAAAGACTCACTCAGCAAATCATATTACAAACGTGGGTCACACGGCTGGGCGTGGCTCTGAGGGCTGGTGGTGCCTTGATTCTCCCAAGAGGTGGCTCTGGAGCTGCATCTGAGCATCACCTCGCCAGGAAGACGAAATGCACGGCCTTTTGGATGGGCGAGCTAGAAATGACTTAGTTTCATCCCAAAGCGAAGAGCAGCAGAGAGTAAGAGAAGCTGCTCTGTCTAATATGGGAGTCACCAGTCACATGTGGCTATTCACAGTTCAATTAATAATTAATGAGTCCATGTTAAAATTTCAGTTCCTCAGTCACACTAGCTTCATTTGAAGAGCTCAATAGCCACAGGTGGCCAGCAGATACCCTGTTGGGCAGCACAGAGTAAAACACAAAACCGTATGGGACAACTGAGACAGCTGTGGCTCCCGAGTTCCAGCAGGCAGCGTTCGAACATCTTAGGGTTTCCAGACTGTGCACCCCAGACTGTAGCCCTGAACTTCAGTTTCAATAGAAACTGAGAACATCTAGTTCGAACAACGCTCAGCTCTACTCTTTTCTGCTCCCACATTTTTTTAATCCTCGGACACCATAAGCTTTCTTTCAACTTTCCACCGAGGGAGGACTGGGTCTCTCTTCTCTACAGACTGCGCCTCTGTTTTGGGATGTACCGACCCAGCTATGTCATACCAGGAGATGGCGTGTGCGCAGGCGTGCGTGATGCAGCCACACAGTGAAAGACAGCTTTGGCACAGATTATTTTACAGATGTGCTGCTGATTTCATCCTGTGTACTTGGCTGGCACAGCCCTGAGCCCTGAGAAAGAACGTAAGGTTGTGAAGGGAAGCAAGAATGCCTTTCACTTCACTAACCACTCGTCACTGGACTGCTGGGGAATGGTAATTAAAGCAAACCATCCTTCCAAATGTGCAAGGCTGGTACTTGTGCGGGTCCAGCCAAAACAGAACCACATTGCTTTAACATCCATTCATTTCAAAATCCCAGTATCTGCCAGGCAGTGAGTGAAACCACATCTCAATCCACATAACTGGCAAAGGGGAGTCTCACTCAATGTCTTCAACAGTCAGAAAACTGTTGAGTGGAGCTGAACATCTAAATATAAAATCAGTAGACTACATGACTGTTAATGATTCATGTTCAATGTGCTCGCCCACTACTAGCTTGGGGGCCGAAGGAGGCTTTATTTAAAGAAAAGACCCGTCCCATGTGTGAATGTGTGAATACACCCTTGGTTCCTCATCTACCTTTCCTGACGTACTTGTACACTAGGGCTACAGTTACTGGGGCAGGCCCTTTAAATATTTCTATTTATATTCACTACAGTTCTTTACACTGGAACACCTCCAACAGTTTCAAGAGGACTGCTTTATAATATGTGCTCTTCCCCTTTTCTTTCTCTGGATATCACTGAAAAGTACATCATGAAAAGTATCTACAAACTTGCCAACTCCCCCCCCCACCATGAAACAAAAGAAAAAAGAATATAGATGCTACTCATAATCCCATGACCTAGACATAACTGCTAAGGTTTTGGTGTTTTTCCTCCTAGCTTTTTAAATCTTACAATGAAAATGATCATCAGAGCTGTTCTTGTACAAAGGTCTGACAATTAAGCTCACAAACTTGTCACCATATCCTTAATGCTGGCAGCACAGCAGACCACTCAGCAAGGTGTCATAAACCTTGGTACATCGGTGTCTCACAGCTGTGTTCATGTCGACATGGAGGGTGTCTTGCTGAGTAGTGTATAGTGATATTCAGGGATGAGGTAGGTAGCACTTTCTCTAGGATGGGTATGAGAACTTAATTTTAAGACCTCAGATGTGTGCATTTTCCTCCTCTTTATAAAATTGAGAGCACATTGTTGATTACATTTTGAGCATTTCCCTCACAGTACCTCATATTCTTTAAAGACACAGTGTTTAATGGTTGCATATCATTCCATCCTCTGGAGTTACCATCTATTTTTAGCCATTTGGGATGTGTCAAACTAAAAATCACACAGAAGTCAGCATCTTTACATCAATCCCTGCCCACACGTCTGACTATGTCCTCAGGATAAGTTCCTGGGAGTGGAGTTACCAGATCAGCTCAGTGTGAACAAGTGCGGAGGCTCTTGACACATTCTGTCATGTCGCCCTAGAGAAAAGCTGTTCCGATTCACATGCCCACCAGCAATGTGAAAGGGCCCAGCTTTTACTGCATCCTGCCTCACACGGAGCAAACTTACTTAAAAAAAAGTGGCTTTTAATTTCATAAGCAAAAATCAGTAGTTATTCATTTATTTTTGAGACGGAGTCTCACTCTGTTGCCCTGAGTAGAGTGCTGTGGTGTCATCACAGCTCACAGCGACTCCAATCTCTTGAGCTTGAGCAACCCTGTTGTCTCAGCCTCCTGAGCAGCTGGGACTACAGGCACCAGCCACAAGGCCCGGCTCATTTTTCTATTTTCAGTAGAGACAGGGTATTGCTCTTGCTCAGACTGGTCTTGGATTTATTTTGACGTCTTTGATTACAAGTGAGAGTAGGTATTTAAGTATTTTTAGTTCCTGTACTTTCTTTTCTATTTATTACTTATTTCTAGTTTTGCTTCTTTTTCTACGAAGGTCTGAGCATTTAAACACATTTATATTAAGGGATTTGTCCTTTTCTGTTTTAACGGTGTTCTGTACGTGAGTCAATAGTTTGCTCCCCCTGACTCACTGCTGATGGCTTTGTGGCCAGAAAGCTGTTCTCACTTGATGTTGGAAGATTCAACGAGAGAGTTTGGGTAAGTCACTTAGCAGCTATCCCTGACTCATGGTACAGTAAGTCTGTGATCAACGGTGGCCCTGCAGTTGATCCCCCAACAATTTCTGCTTTGAAGATAAAGAAACGGAGGGCACAGCTCCTTTCTGTGTGCAGGTGTTTCTGCTCCTTCACATCCCGCCTCCACATGGAAGAGTAAGATGTTCTGACACCATGTGGGGGATAAAATGTGCAACTTACAGATCGACTTCTTCCGTGAGATGGACGTGCTGTGTTCTCAGATGAAGAGGGAACAGGTCATTGCAGCACATACACACCATGGACAAATCACAGTCTCAAATATTTACAGTCTAAATATCCTCTTATCAGAGCTGCTCTCCTTATCACCACTAATCAGTCTTAAAATCTAGCAATTGCAGCCTAATACCCTTTTAGCTGCCTACATGTGTAAAACATGTGTGTATAATTTCTAAGGCCTTTTGTTCTCTAAGGAATTACAACTGCAGGGCAGTTACATCTTCCCACCCCCTCCCCAAGGCCAGGGATGCTCCACGGTGAGAAACAGCTGGACATACAGGAAAAGGGAGAGGTGGACTCAACAGGACACTATGTCTGCCTTTACAGCAAGCAGAGCCACGTCCACTCTTAAAGTAGTCTTGAGAAATTCCCTCATAAAACAAAAGTAAAACGTCTAAAATTGATAACTGCTAGCAGAAAGTGAAAGGGCAACTTAGGAATAGTGGCTTATCCCTTCGAGACAGAAAAACCTATTCAAGACCAGGATGAAGTGAAACTGTGCTTAGAAGCTTAGCCCAAGAAAGTTTTCATCTGCTGCTCAATCCCCCACTGCCACTGTCTGAGCCTGGGCAGATGAGGCCCGCAGTGACTTTCCAAGGTACCCTGTGTGCCTCGATCTTAAAACACACACGCCTGGCACTTTCAGACTCTAAACGCCAATGCCCAGCCTTCCCCAGTGTGCCACCTCTCCACTGCAATTCCCCACACTTGACAAGCACAGTATTTGGTACAGAAGTCAAAAGCAAAATGTTTTTTGTGTCTATCTCCTAATCCAATATGTCCCCAAGTCTTTTCCATACTTTCCTCAGGATACAGCAAATACCCACCCCTTGCACACCAACACAGCCCTGCACCCCTGCCAAGGTTCTGCCTCTATGCCCTGACCAGCCCACCTTCCTAGCAACATCACATTAGCCTTTAATGGGCTAATGTGCACATACATTTATTAAGAGGAGGATAGAATATTTTCTGCACTTCCAAAATTTATTTAATTGACAAACTGTATTTTTGTGGGGGCATCTGTGAGGTCGGTCTGGTTCTCAGGAGCACACTTCAGGGAAAACGTCCTAAGCCCAGACTTGAAGCCATCTGGCACTCAGGACACCATGAACAGCTGCTTCCTCTCCACTCCTGCGCAGATGACAAAGCCCACACAGCCGGAAAGGGCCCGTCAAACTAGGAGGAAGGGGGCTCCTTAAACTCCCCTGAGAACAGATAAATTTAAAGAAGCTTGGCCTGGAGACTTGGGGAAGACCCAGCTGAGAACGGCACAGAGGTGCCGTGGGAGTAAAATCAGGGGTAAGAGTTGGAGCAGGGACAGTCCAGGCCTGGGCAGGATTCGGTTGTGGGAGGAAGGAAGATGTTCCCCCCAATTTCCCGTCTTCCGTCTCCTCCCTGGATCGAGCTTCCTCTCCTTCCCAGCGTCATGGGTTTCTTCCTGGCACCTGTTCATCAGGGCAACTGAAATGGCTTCCTTATTAGGACAGGTGCTGGTCTCACAGTGCTCCTGCTCAGGGCTCCGTTCCCCCGGCCCCTCGTAGAGCCCACCCTGGCCCCTTCTTTTCTGCACGGATACGCTGTTACTGAGTTGAGGGCTTCCCCCGAGGGCCTGTTCAGACCCAGACTCTGACACAGGGGCAGGCCCTGGGGCTCTGCACTCCTAATCAGCTCTAGGAGTTACCAGCTAGAGGCTTCACAGGAGATCCTCTCTAAGGCCGAGAAGCCTCACAGGCCTCGGCTTCTCTTTCCCCATTGTCTACACTGGTGTCACACGCAGACCTCGGGAAATGCTTATTAAACCAACAAAAGAACCTCTTTCTACCAGTGGTGAGAAGGAAAGAAATGAGCCATCGAGGAGACACTTGCTAAGAACTGTGAGCAGCAGCATCCCAGGAGCTGATGATCCCCAGAAGGAACTCAGGGGCTGGGGGCACAGGGACTGACATCCGGTCTGCCAAGCAGAGGGTAACAAGGGTGGGCATGCACACACGTGCACACACACACAGAAACCCTCAAACTTGTTTGTGCACGAGAACTGTCTAGAAGGTTTGTGAAAACACGGACTATTTTTCTGTTTCCGAAGGTCTGGAGACAGCTGACAATGTGGATTTCCCACAAGCTCCCGGATGCTGCTGACGCTGCTGGCTCCGGTGTTGGAGAACCACGGCTCTAACCAATGGAACCGACCAAGTAGCTGATAAAATACAGACTTGTTTCTTCTTCAGCTGAGCACGCATCTGTTCCGTGCGGCGCGCCAGACTCTGCAGCCAGGTGGGGGTTCACTGGCAGCAGGGTGGCCTCTGCCAAGGCCTTGCTGGGATGCCTGTTTTGAAGCAATTAATGATCCTTTCGCTCAGTGCAATCTATTGCCTAGTGATATCCGGCATCACTGCCATTAGCAGCATCCACCAGGGAATGCAAGTGGGATTCTGGAGCTCCCTGTGGAAAAATACTCTTCCTTTAGGAAAATGGTAGTCACTCTAGTTTCTTTCCTCAGCTTGTAAGGCCGTTTTGTTCTAACGTGTATAGGCAGCATTAGAGTGTGGGGAGTCTGAGGCTCTTAAAATTATGAACCAGAAGTATAGAATTTAGTTACACTTTCTTAATAATTTTCATTCTAACACAAAAGCAAAAAGAAACCACAAATATACTGACAGTACTTTCTAATTATCTTCTCACCGAGACAAAACGTGGGTCTGTCACAAGATCAAAATACAGGGTGTCCGTAAAGTTTGTGTGCAATTCAATTTTAAATTGTACATGAAGTTTATGAACATCCTGCATAAAAAACGATATTCCATAAGAAAATAAACTGCATGCTTTTGAATGTCACGTGCTTAACTATTTGCACTCTACAGGGTATTTCAAGTTCTTGTGTCTTAATTTATCCCTTGGGAAGTGCTTTTTAATGATCAGCGGAAATAGAAGTTAAATAACAGAGTGTCTTTCCATTGTTATCACTGGATGAACATTAAAGTCCGGATACTTCCTTTTTATTTTGCATTTCTGACATTTTCCATTTCATCCCAGAAAGGTCAGGATGAGCCACCCAATCAGGTTTCCTGAAATGCTGTTGAAATTTCTTATCTTTGCATCCTTGTGCCAATATGTCTAAATAAGTTTCTTGGGATAGGTGTCAACCCGACTGTGGGGCAATGCTGGGACCATAGGGCACAAGTTGCTCATGACTGATACTCACCAGAGAGCTGGCCTTGGACGTCCAAAGTCCAGGATGGGCACCCGAGGGGAAGGACCCTGGGGCTTAGAGCCTTCTGACACTTGTCTTACTCGAGAAAAAGCTGACACGCAAAGGGCTGAGATGCCAGTGCAGAGAAAGAAGATGATTGTTTACAGTGAGTCTGTGAAGTATTGTTCTACTTGAGTATTCTACTTGTTAGGGGTCAGGGCAAAGTTTAACAAGCACCAAGAGATAAAGTTCAGCATCTACTTAGAATAGGAACTTTGGTAAAGGTAAAAGGGTAAAAGAAGCAACCCATGAGGATGGCTACTGTTCTGTAAGTGTGTCAACAGGGCAGGGGTGGGGAACCTACGGCTTGATGGCCACGTGTGCCTCCTAGGCCGGTACGTGTGGACTTTTGACTGAATCGCTACTTTATGAAACAAATCCTTTTATTAATACACATTTGTTCATCTCTTATATTTTTATTTTGTTTTTAAAATGAACCTATTTAAAATATGGAAGAATAAAATAAGATTTTATTTTATTGACCAGCACCATCAGAACATCAGTCAGCCACAAGGGCTAAACTGACAGCTGCTATGCTCATGATTTAGTTCTAACTTCCCCACCTGATGGCGCCACTACTGCACAAGGCTGGTGGTGAGAGTTTACGGGGTTGAGTACACCAGTTGGTGACTTTTGACAACGGGGCACTGTATTTCTGTTTGAAATGGAATTTGTGACTAGTTGCACAGCTCAGCAGCATTTTTAAATTCTGTCTACTTAACAGCCCCCCATGTCAAAGAAGACCCAAGAGACTATTGAAAGAAGAAAACAGATTTTTAAATGAGGATTGAGAATTGCAATATTACCTTGTTTCTGCTAATGGTAAGATGATTTTCTTGCTTTGTGATACTGCGTTTATCAACATTAAAGAAATTTAATACTCATCAGCATCATAACACTCATAAGGACCACAAATATTTTAAAGCAGAGGGAGAGTTGTAAAAGGTTGTATTGCAGAAATTAAAAGACAAAAAACAAGCTGAGCATGGTAGCTCATGCCTGTAATCCTAGCAGTCTGGGAGGCCAAGGCCAGAGGATAGGTTGAGCTCAGGAGTTTGAGACCAGCCTGAGCAAAATCTCATCTTTACTAAAAACAGAAAAATTAGCTGGGCACAGTGGTAAGTACCTGTAGTCCCAGCTACTCAGAAGACAGGCAGGGAGATTGTTTAAACCTAGGAGTTTACTGCACTCTAACCAAAGCAAAACAGTAGGACTCTGTTTAAAAAAAAAAAAAAGGAAAAGAAAAGCAAAAGCAAAGGTCAAGCAATAATAAGATCTGGAAATAATGCCGCCATAGCAACTTATAAAGTAACTTATATACTCAGGGGGAAAAAAGAGAAGCCATTCAGTGATGTAAAAATTGTGAAAGAATGCATTACTAGATTGTGAGATGCTTAAACTCTGATAACGTTTCAAACTACAAACAACCATGTGTTTCAAGGAGAACCATAACTGATTGGCAGCATAAATTATCCTTCAACTTAACATAACAACTTCATGCAATACTTCAGAAGGAAAACATATACTATTCATTTGTTTTGGATGAATCAACTGATATCACTGACTCCACACAGGTTTTCTACTTCATTGGGGGGGGTCACGACAGATTTTCTGTGCTATGAAGAGTCTCTCACTCTGGTTAGCCTTGCAAACAGAAAACAACATGGGGAATAGCTATCTTCAGCTGCTTCCAAGATAGGTGTCATGAAGTTGGACTGGATTTGGTAAATTGAGTGAATATATTTTGAATGTACCATAGTGCACCTTCCATGACAGGAAAACATGAAGGGTGTATTGCACAGATAGAAAAAACATTAACAGTTCCAGATGCTTTCACTTCTGTTCATTGTATCTCGCATTCTGCAAAATCTCTGTGCTATTTTCTATTTTAAGTGACACTTTGCAACAAGTTATAAGTGTTGACTATATTTGTGTAATATTGGGCATCCCCAGTTTAGTACCTTGTAACGTGCTAAAGTTGCACATGCTACTGTAGTTTCCTAACTGATACAGTTGATGGATTTGGCCAACCTTCTCAAGTGCATTGGCTATACCAGGGATAGGTGTTAGCCAAAATTTCCATGAAGAACAGAACCAACAATGAGAACTACTGAGAGAAGACTTCTCAATGCAGCATTTTTGTTGGGTATCATGTCAAATCAAAATGAATTAAGTCTATACAGGCTAAGTGGCCAAAAAAGTCCAAGCATTTTGAAAAAAGCAATCTTCTTTTCAAAACACTTCTTCTTCAAAAGGAAATTTCAGATCAGTGTCTTCCCCAGTTAGCAAAGGTCACTGATGAGCAAGATGATATATGCAAATCACTTGAAGAATATGCAGTTGTTATAGACCCATTAATTGGAGAATACAATGAAAGGTTCATGGACTTTGGGAATCGTGACATCACACTCAAGTTAGCTTTCCAGCCTCACCTCGTTGATATCACCAAGGCCCCTCCAGGACTACCAATGGAATTGACTGAGCTCTCAGTAGATGATGTTTATAAAGTCATTGTTTGATGCTAAGAAAGCTCCAACTGAAATATGGAAAAATACAGAGGAATACTCATGCCTTCAGCAACAGGGCCCCCAAACGCTTTCTTGCTTTCCAATCCCTCATTGCTGGGAAGCTACATTCTCCTGCTGCCTAACCCAAATGGAGACGCCTTTAAAGTCACAAATGACTGGTGCCCATCTAGAGAGAGGGGCACCTGGAACTGCAGCCCTCCACGCTACAACCAAATCCTAGTGCTTTCTGACAAAAAGCAGACATGCTAAGTCACTAAAAGATCAGGTAGCTTTAAAATTAACAAGTAGTTTTTCATTTGTTAAAATTATTAAGTACATCTTACATTTTTATAAAATAATGTACATTTTAAAGTATGTCTAACTCAAGTTTCTTGAATGTGCTTTTATTGGATTATTAAATTAATGAGGCCTTGTAACACGGAAAGTTTCCCCACCCCTGTCCTGGAGGGATACAGTTGAAAACAAAATGATTTTTCTCTCCCGTGAGCAGCATGTCCCAAACACGAACTGCTGGGAAGGAGCCTGAGCTCACTGCCTACAGAAACTACTTCTGAACACAGGCTGTCCTGTGATATCTGACAACTCTATTTTTAACAGGTGCCATTTTGGGAGCCTGTAAATCTATCACATTCACTGTCAGGACACAACAGTCCCAAACAACCTACCGCATGGTTGTGAAATGGCCAAACCTTAACCAAAGGCCAGGAAGATGGTGTCCTCAACCCCCCGAGGCAGGATGGCCTTAGGATTTCAGAGGGGGGGGGACAGATGTGCCGGCAGAAAGGAGGCAAGGTCAGGGCATTAGAGGTGGGGAAGACCCAGGTCAAAGCACTGATTCTGACACAGATGCAAGTGCCTGAAATGTTTTGAGTTCCAGTTTCTTCTTTTGAAAAAAGAGATTAATACATCTTTTTATGTTGTTCTAATGCTTACATGAAATACCACATGGAAAGTGCTTGACACAGTGCCTAACACAGTAAGAACACTTCATTAAATGGCAGCTGTTGTTGATATTAAAAGAAAAAGGTGGGTAAGGTAGTGAGAAGAGTGGAGAAAGGAAGAACAAGAAAAAAAAAAAAAGGAGTCTGACGTTTCTGGAACAAGGCCAATCTATAAAGACAGAAAGTAAATTAGTGGCTGTCAGAGAAAGAGGGACTTGAGAGCAACTGCCAATGGGTACGGGGCTTCTTTTTTGGGTGATGAAAATGTTAGGGAATTACATGACGGCTTGCACAACTGTATGACTATACTAAACATCAAAGTTTAAAACATTAAAATGGTGAATTTTGTATGTGTGAGGTAGATCTCATTTTCAAAAAGCCACACACACACACAAGAAGAAGAGAGGAAGAGGTCTGAGGCTGGTGAGAAGAGGGGAAGAAAGAGGAACAGAGAAACTGAGTACATGAGTACACGCATGTACGTGTGCCCCTGTGTGTGCACCCACACGAGTACACGCACGTATGTGTGCCCCTGTGCGTGACGCATGTGAGATGAACGAGGCTACATTTCACATGCCTGGTATTTAACTGGAATTACCTGAAACAGCCCCCTCCCTGACCATACCTGAGCGCTTGTGACGGGAAGGCCCTGAGCCAGGAGCCCGGGGACTTCATGTTAATGACATCTCAGACCAACCGGGCCACCTCCACCCTGGAAAGAAAGGAGACCCCAGCCTAGAAAGAGCAGGAGGTCTTCCCCAGGTGGCCGAGGGGGCCCTGGCCCCGGGCTTCGGAGAATTGCCGTGGTTCCTCAAGCATGCTCAGCCTGCACAGGCAGGAGGATGTGGGGGTTAATGGAGGTCGACGGCTGCTTTCCTTGGTAATTGTGTGGGGAGGGCACAGCGCTTGTCTGGAATGGCAGCTGGCATCCTGTGTTCCTGTTTATTGCAGTTTTTCTCAAGCAGTCATTTCCATTCACCTTTTAAAAAAACATGAGGCGCAGCTGTGGCTTCACTTTAAATATTGTTCCTTCCAGCCTTTTAATTTTTTTCACGGGGGCCTCCCTAATCTTTCACCATAATTGGATGCACAGCGCTGGCGACAGCACCCCTGGGGGACAAAGCTGGCGAGTGCTGGGCCACACATCCACTGCGCCCTGTCCTTGGCACAGCCAGCTTCCCTGTGTTTGCTCTGCTCTGGGACAAAGTTGGAGACAGTCTTCAGCCATATTGTATATGAAATTTTTAAAATCTCATTTTCCTTCTCTCCATTAGTGTAATTTGGACCTTGCCCCACCTGAGGTAGCACGGGCTGGAAATTTTAGAAGTCCATGCTGGCTGCCTGAACATTCTTGCAGGCGGCAGGAATTCCGAGTAGCTCACTTGTTTAAGTGCCTCCCCATGTGAACAAAAGCTCAGTCTCCCTGTGATCCTGGTGCCATGCACGGTGGCTGGACACGGGACGGCTTCTGGAGGGCGGGGGTAGAATGAATCAGGGCAGGGACTCCTGTCCTTCAGGCCACCTGGCCCTGAAGACAGCCCACTGTGTGTTTCTGTACCAGAGGATCAGAAGCTGCTCACAGCAGGGCGGGACGTCGTGGGTGGAAACACACACCTCAGCTTTGGCTGAAGTCTGCACTTTTCTTCCCAACACTAAGCTCAGTTTTCTGTTCAGTACAGATATACCACGATTACTGAGTACACCAGGGGTCTTTAATGAAACATCTTGCTTACAATCAGGACTTTCCCTAAGGAAAAAGAACAGATGCATAATCTTTTCCTTCCTCTGCCTCTGTGGAATCTAATTTTAGTCATCAGAAAGTGACCTTTCCCCCTGAAGGCTGTTTGTCTGACTTTAAAACAACCCCGTAAAATCATCCCTGTACACATGTGGTATTTATTAGTGTCACTGGTTCAGGGAATTCTATGATACCTGGGCAGGAGTACACAGATTTTTCAACCATTTTGACAAATGACCTCAAAGTGAGGTAAAAGTACCATAGGAGATGAAAAAAGAAATGTTAGAACTTTTACATTTATATTTTAAACATTTTATTCATTAACATATGTTTGTGTATATGCTTTATGTACATAATGTATTTTTACGGCGGTAAATGAGTGTGATTTCTGAATAAAATATATGCATATGTACCTATTAGGAGCACGGACTCAGATGCATTTTCCTGATGGCTGTAAGGTCAAAAAGGCCTTGAGAGCCCCACTGCTTTATGGCAGCCAATTTAATTTTCTACTTAGCCAACCAAACAGTGAAAACCTCAGAGAAAAAAAATTAGAAAAGGAAGATTCTAACTGGTGAAAGAGATTTTTATGCGTAGCAACTGTTTTCTTATTCCTCATATTTTAAAAAAAGGATATGTTGTCCTGTTTCACTAGAAGCTTTTTGTGAGATTACAGATAGTGGTTTTTTCAAGCATAATGGAGACTTGATAGTAGTCATGAAGTACATAAATGTGAAAGCATTTTGCCCGAGAAAGGTATTTAAAAAGGCAAAATGACAAGAGAACAAGTCTTTGACATTTAGGGTCAAGAACATGATATACCGATCTCTAAGCATTCCACACATCTGTACGTTTCATCTACTGTGTTTGGGTACTAAGCTACTGGGTATTATTCCTCCTGTAGCATTCTGCTGCCTTACTTAGATAATGGGTCATCACACAATGCGACTCTGTTTTGTTCTTGTTGACGACTTAAAGCTCTGTGAAGACCCAATGTGGTAGCTGTGGTCAGCCCTGTCTCAGGTTGCCGGTATATCACCACTGGCTTATTCCAGGCAGCTGGGTTCCCTCTCTCCATTTCTCACTGGGATAAAACTACAGCGGTCATGACTTTATTGTTAACGCATTCACAACACTATATCTTTCATTTTTTTTCTAAGTGCAAAGTGACCTATGCTTTTTTGTCTGAGAGATGGTTCAACAGAGGCAATGAGGGCCAGTTCTTTGGCACTGAAAACAGGAAGTATGAGACAGGCACAGTCGCTCCACGGGGTTGGGTAAATGATCCCACTCTTACGGCACAGGGGCCCACGTGTCTTCTGCACACTGCTTCCAGGAGAAGCCAACAGCTGAGAGGTGTTACGGTTTCAGGATGTGGTGAACTTTTCACCTTGGGATCACAGGGCAACGTGGCAGGTCATTGAGACCTTTTTAAAACATATTTAAGTTTCAACTTCTGCACAAACAGCGTAAGTTTAACCGCTCTAAGAAACAGAGTATATACTTAAAACAGCTCCACCTGTACACAATTATACGCATGATATAAACTGCCATATTTTATATTACTATGCTCAAAGATTTATCAGAAGAGAAGCTTCTCCCTATATCTCACTCTGGGGCGGGGAGAAGTTAAAGATGTATTTGCTCAAACTACAAACTTAGCAGCACGTTTTACTGTTCTATTAGTCTATATTAACTGATATTTGCCTCTGAGGGAAAAGAGGTGGTCATTTCCAGGGGTGAGATGGAAGGGCCCTTATTCTTCAATTATGTTGTATTGCGAACCACATTTGACTTACCACAAACAATAAGGGCTGAAAGGACACAGTGGGTTTGGCCTTCTGTGGACAGACAAGTATATACTTGGAGTTTAATTTCATGACCTCACCCATATAACTAAAGCTATTTTTACTCGGGACTGTTATTACCAGAGAATTAACATACAAAACACTGTCAAAATACATTTACTCACTTTCGAAAGAAAAGGCAAATAAAGAAATTAACAGATACTGTAACAATCTTTAAAAACCCCAAACTTTTCATTGCTTAAAAATCAAACTTAGAAAAACAGGTTGAATATTCCAATAGCTACAGCAGGTGAACCATCAGTATACAAGGGCTGTCCACAAAGTATCCAGCCACATAATAGGAAAAACAGAGACACACATGGCTGGATGCTTTCTGGACAACCCTTGTATGTCAATTGTGTTTTTAAATGTTCCTTTACATTAAAAGCCTGCCTAGCAGGTCAATTGGCATAAAATAAATTTTCAAGTCCATAATCACACAACGTGTGTATTTTAGTTAATGCTATAATATATTAATTAATGTAAGCTGAGGAAAGCAGAAAGAACTTTCATAGCTTAATGCATTCGATTCTGTGCATTTAGTTTTCTTGACTGTCTCATGGCAATGGCCACTCAGTGTGGAATTTGGCCACTCCTCAAGAGCGATCTTTCTCCCAGTCAGAAAAATGGTCCAATTGTTTATAAACAAAAGAGCTCTCCCCCCTTACCTTTTTATAATTCCCCTCCATATCCAATAAGGATTCTTGGCTGATGATGTCATCCATTCCATCACTGTCCAAATTCATCCTTTAACTCTTTAGAATTTCACTTAAGAAATAACTTCCCATGAATTCTGATAGGCTGAGGTGCCGACTGCCCAGCACCCTGGGTACATGGACAGCCAGCTAAGAGTCTGTGCCCAGCGTGTGTGTGCTAGCCCTGCTCTCTCAGAGACATGGCCCCGCCCAGCCTCCCCAGTCTGTCCCTGCTCTGGCGCTGGGCAGCTGCTGTTCTCTGAGGCTCACTGTGCCCCTGACACCCGGCTGGTTGAGAGTTCAGCCTTGCCCCCATCTGCTGTCACCTTCCTCTGCATGATCTGATCTGGATTCCTTTCCACAGCACCTCTGCTGTTCCTAGTAAAAGAAAAGAGAGGTTCCAAGCTTCAGCCAGCTGCCTCAACTCCCCAGTTCAGGCCAAGTGTAGATCAGAGCTCTGTGAGGAAAAGTAGCAATCTTATTCAGAGCCAGGCCTAGACTGTGTGGGATAAAAATAGAAGCTAAAACTTCCAGCCTTGCAGACCTCACCAGTGAGTTAGAAGCAGGGTATCCCATGACAAACAAAAACAGTCTAATTTAAAGGCTGACCTGTAAGAAAGATGTTTGCTTTTTTTTTCTTTTTCCTAACACCAATCATTTCTTAAAATCATACGTATATAAAAGTTTCATCTTCTGTTAGTTGTCCCAGCACAGGCTGAAATTAACTTCCAGCACAGAGCCGGACCCTCTGCCCTATGCGCAGTGCTTTGTTCTAGTAATACAGGCAAGAGAAAAAGATCCATCAACTTTTCTTTAACTTCACCCAGTGGCGGGCTTTCTCACAAAAGCAAACGTTCTTTTCTGTGGCTCTCTTTCCCCTTTTCCCATGGCTTCTGGTTTTGTTTACAAGCTTTCCATACAGAGAGGGAAAGGCCCATACCCACAGCTGGACGATGTCCTGGTGCAAGAAGTGGATGAACAGAAAAGCACAGCTCGTCACTGTCCAATTATTTCTGCTACATACCAAAAAATATACCCACTGTTTATTTAAGAAAAAAAGTTCCTATTTCCAGGAGAAATGGGCTGGAGAAGAATTTAAAAGCCAAGCCTCCATTGACATGCTTAGATCAAAAGCAGCCAAGTGTGCTGCTCACTAACTCTCCAGTATAGATTCTTCAGCAGCTACGACACTGTCAAGAGCAGAATTCTAAGAGCAAAAATGCCACTCAAGTAACGTCTGCTGACATGCTGACCCTCAGTTGTCCACTTATTTCTCTATTTTTTTAAATTTCAAAATATGAGGGTATAAATGTTTAGGATACATTGTTCTCAATTCTAAGGTAAAGTTCAAGCGGGGTGCTGAACACCGCCACCTTGTGCATGTTAGGTGAGATCCCGCCCATCACGGCCCCTTCTCCCAGCTCCCTTGCTAGACTACACTTGTGTTTTTCTTTTGTGTGGGCATGTAGTTGTTTATATGTTGGTTTCATATTAGTACTGAGTTCATTGGATACTTGTTTTTCCATTCTTATGATACTTTACTAAGAAGAATGTGATTCAACTGCATCCAGATAAACACAAAAGTAATGTTTCCATCTTTTCTTATTTTAATTCAATTTGTGGAAAGATTTGTGGCATAAATGTGTCCCAAGGTAGTTTGTGACAGCTCTACTTCTATAAAGTAAACACTTGCCTCCACATGTCCCATCCAAATTCTCCCTTCACTCCATTCATTTTTTTTAATAGTTGTAACTTTTTTTTAATTGAATCTATAGCTGTATATATCATTTATGGGGTACAATGTGCTAATTTTATATACAATTTGGAATGCTTACATTAAACTGGTTAACGCAGCCTTCATCTCACTCACTTACTTATTGTGTTAAGACATTTATACTCTACACTTAATAGATTTGGCATGTACCCTTGCAAAATGCACCATAGGTGTGGTCCGATTACCCTCCCTCCATCCAATCTCCCCCATGCTCTCCCTCTCTTCTTCTCCCCTTCATCCTGGGCTATAGTTGTGTTTTATCTTTCATATGGAAGTGTGGGTGATTATACATTGGTTTCATAATAGTACTGAGTACACTGGATACTTTTTCTTCCATTCTTGAGATACTAAGAAGAATGTGTTCAGCTCCAGCCATGTAAACATAAAAGAGGCAAAGTCTCCATCTTCTTTTAAGGCTGCATAAAATTCCATGGTGTACATATACCACAATTTATTAATCCACTCATGGGTCGATGGGCACTTGGGCTTCTTCCGTGACGTGGCCATTATGAATTGGGCTGCAATAAACATTCTGGTGCAAAAATCTTTGTTGAAAAGTGATTTTTAGTCTTCTAGATATATACCTAGTAGAGGAATTGTGGGATCGAACAGCAGATCTACTTTTAGATCCCTAAAGTGTTCTCCAACTTCTTTCCAAAAGGTATGTATTAGCTTTGCATTCCCACCAGCAGTTCAGAAGTGTTCCCTTTTCTCCACATCCACACCAACATCTGTAGTTTTGGGATTTTTGTGATGTTGGCTTCTCTTACTGGAGTTAGATGATATCTCAAAGTGGTTTTGATTTGCATTTCGCTGATGATTAAAGATGATGAGCATTTTTTCATGTGTCTGTAGGCCGTGCACCTGTCTTCTTCAGAGATGCTTCTATTCAAATCTCTTGCTCACAATGAGATGGGATCACTTGTTCACTCCATTCTTATGCCCCCACCTCAGTACTCAAGAGAATGAATTCTTTAAACATTACAATGGTGAGTCCTGTCTCCTGGGGTGCACTTGCATTTGGGCAGGGACCTCCCTTGTCCTGCTCTCCTCCAGATCCCAGGACCCTCACTCCAGAACGCTTTGTAGGGCCATGACAACGCTGGCCACTGAGCACTGTCCCCAGAGCAGGGGTTCGCAATGCAGGAGAATTCATCAAAGCGAAGTCCTTCGGGTTACAGAATACTCTGCTCTGAAGGGCTCTGTGTATAAGCCTGCCAAAGGAGGCTGGTTAGAATGAAGGAGTTATGCACCTTCTTATGACGTCTACTAACATAGCTACCAGGGCCTCCTTGTGCCAGGCACCTTACACGTGCCTCTCACGTATGCTGTCAATGCTCTCCACAATGCTTTGCAGAGACAATATCAGCTGCATTTTATAGCTAAGCAAGAGCGTGGTGTGGGTTAAGTAACTCGCCCAAGGCGTGGCAGCTAGTCAGTCAATGGTCAGGCTGGAAAGTAAGTCTGGGCTCTCTATTTCTGTGGCCCACATGCTAACTGGGTATGCTGGGCTGCCTCCCCCCCACTGCCCGCCTGTTGCCTCCACTAAAAAAAAAACAATTACACAAGGTAAAATAATCAAGCATAGCTTTTAAAAAGTAGAGTTCAATACAGAGAAACCCAGCAGTGCTCCTCCTATAACACCATCACACACTGACTCCACATTTTATCAGTCACAAATCTGGACCACCCAGCACGTCCTGTCAACACATATCCACCTGCTGATGAAGCTTCAAGACATGAAACGAAAGCTGCTTCCCGGATGGTCCTGACCAAGCACGCTGGATGGTGACTCTTCCTTTCCAGTTTACCAGGGTGCTTTTGGCATGGTTGTGGCTTCTTTCCAACAGCCATTACAGTCTGAAGCTTTTTTCTAAGGGGATGGGGGTTTGTGTTTATTTGTCGTGTTTACTCCACATCTTGCACATAGTCAGTGGACCGTGAAGGCTGTTGCCTACAAAAACGTGAACAGGGGAGCAGCGAGTTGCTTAATACGTTCCCTCTACATGCTGCCCACAGCAGGAGACGTTCACGGTTTACATTAGCGCCTTTCACCTGAAATCTGTGCGACCTAGGAATGTTCAAAAGGTAAAAATGGGTCCGCTTTTGTTGAAGGAGGGGCTGCCCTACCCATGTGGATACCCCATTATCCTGTTATCCCAGTTTCCAACATAGCCTATCAGGAGTGCTCTGTGGACAGAGCCTGGGACCCCCAGATCCTGTACACTCTGCAGACCAGAGGCCTGAAAAATGGCTCTTTCACACCATCAGCAAAGACGCATTCTGCTCCTGGCTCTGGGCCATACTGATTCCTGATCTCAGTTCACTCTACGTGGGGTTCAGTGGCTACCTGAATTTCAGTCTCTTCCCTGGGTTACCCTCTCAGTCCAATTAGCAGCTATAATCAACAGCTAACATGGATGAAATTATAAAAATGTAGAGATTACAAGACTCATTGAGATACAAAAAAAATAGGACTCATTATTAACAACTTTTTACTTTAAACTGGGTGGGCTTAAATATTCAGAGAAAATGAAGAAAACCAAACACTCCTGATTATGTGCATATATATATATATACACACACAAATTAGTATTTATGTACTAGTGATATTAATATATTAACTATATACGTATACATGCACACAGACACCCACTGATAAAATATTATCATTTGGAAAAAGGCACCTCAAAATCTAAGATGGAAGGTTCCCAACTACACAGCAGCTTCAAGGATGAGTAGTGACAGCCCCCACTATGCTCTGCCCCCACCGCCCTTCTTGTAAAAAAGTGATTCTCTATCACTTATGTATCTATAGTAACGGGGACAGAGACAAGTGATAGGAATAAAATCCTGAAATGCGGATGGACGAGCTTGCAAGGCAGTCCCCAGAGTGGTGAAATGACTTTGCTCCCTCCCTAATGCAGCTCAGCGCAGAGACAAACTCCTAACCCAACACTTTCCAGACAGAGCTGCCCGCTGTGGTCAGGATGGCTTGCGCGGCTTACAGCTTACAGTATCTGTGTCCCCTCAGTCCATCCTTGATGCTCTTTGGAGCTTTTCTACTCACAGTGTGTTCCCTGACTTGGGGGCTCACTCATTTAAAGGCAAATTCTCAGGCCCCATGCAAGCCCTACTGAATCAGAAACTTCATTGAAAAAAAGAGATCTCTAAGATTTTAGGGTGCATCTTAAATTTTAGAAGCCCTGGTCTAAAACCCAAACAAACAAAATCATTCTTTATGAGCCATTAGCTTTCTATTTCAGACCCTGTTTCCAGGCAGGGTTGCAAGAGTCTGACTTCAGATGCTACTTGGGATCAATAGTGTAATTAATTTCATTTCCAAGAGTTCCAAATGAATACAGGAAAGAAAAAAACAGACTCAAACACTATCTCAGCAGGGATTTGGCTTGAATGTTATCCCTGGGGGTTTGGTGCTGGCTATGCAAACAGGGGGGATAGCCACTCCTGTCTTTCCTGCAGGGATTATTTCTGGTTCCCCTCTGCTGCTGCCCTCTCTAAAATGACCTGTCCAGGCATAGATGGGCCCAGATACTAATGCTCTCTCTCAGGGAGGCCTGGAGGTTGGAAGGGCCTCTTCCTGCCCTACTGCCCTGAATTTCAAGGGCTGGAATGACAGCTCCAGTCCTGTGCAGCCGTGATGTGTACCACGAGGTACACTGCACTCATGAGTTGGGGCTTTTAAATGATCATTATCGGCCCCTGGTGGAAATTATTGACTCTGAGAACACTGACCACATTATTGAGAAATCACGTATGCATTATCAAAAGATTGCTCTTTTCATAGACAGAAGCTCGATTTCATCCCGATTAACCCTTCAGTCTCCTGCCACTTTTCCCCAGCCTTAACATCCGTGTTCCATGTGCCAGATTGATAATTGCCTTTCATGTGCATTTTTTTCTTCTGTGCAAAATTCATCTAAATTTGGTTTGCTTTTTGATCAAGGTATTCTGATCCCTAGAAAAGTTATAAAAATATGCCAGCGATTTTATTTATTTGTTTGTTTATTTATTGATTTGCATGGACTTTCAAATGGACTTTTCAGTATAGATTTAAAACATTAAAATAATGAATTTAGGAGTCTAGGCCAGGGTAAGTGGCAGTGTTGGGGGCATAAGAGTGTCAGACGTTTTCCCACATCAGAAAGACTGAGGGATAGAGTTGTAAACCTTTCTGCCCAACTAAACATCGAGTAATTAACTAAACATCGAGTTAAGAAACTCAGCTGTGGTCACTCGGATGCTTCCAAGGGGGACTGATTTTAATGCCCTCCTTACGTTTCCCTGTGTGTTGTTTTCCCGTTAATGACTCTCCTACACTGATTGTCACTCGGCCTCTCTCGTGGTTATTTTCTTTTGAATTCAAGTAGTTTTGTCAAATTACTTTCTATTTCAGGGAAGCTTCTATATATTGCACAGGGGAATACTAAGTACATCAAGATTTTAAATTTTTCCTTGGTCTAGAGAATACAAATAAACAATGGGAGATGGCTCTATTAATTTTGAAACTCCTGTATGTGACCCCAAGATTTTATATATGTAGCATACACACACATGAATGGGGTCTTTCAAACAAGCATTGAGGAAGTGATATGTCTCACAGAGCCCCACCCCTTCCCATCCCTTCTCACCATCCCTTACAAAAGAAAATACTAGACCTTTGTTTTAAATGTATCTTCCATATTTACTTCTTAAAATCTCTTACATTTAAATCACAAACAGTGAGGCCTCAAGTGCTGCTTTAAATGGGAGTGATAGGCTTGTGCTAAATTTCTACTTCAGATCAGGCCCATAAGGAAGCCCTAATAGTTTTTATTTTTCCATTTGGGCACTTATCACTGCGCTCCTGTTGTGGTAAAGCACGTAAGTCATATCTTGAGATGTCTTGGCTAAAGCAAATGGAGATGAATTGACACCCAAAATGATTCTCTTAATTTTTAAGGTTACCATCTCCTCAGAAAACCGTAACTGTATCTTGACAAGGCAGAACACAACTATATTTTAAAGAGGCAAAACAGAACAAAGTACTATTAACTATGGGGATAAAATTTCCCCAATAAAAAATATAAATCCCTGGAATAAGACGGAAAATTACTTCATGGAACTTACACTTAAACGACTGTATCAAATAGTCCACTAAAATGCTCTGAAATTCCCCTTTCCATTCCAATATACTTTTCCCCGATGCAGATGAAGTCAGGCTAAAATTGGGTGGTATCTTCAATGAACTCAAATTTGATACCTTGTTTTCTCATTCACAAGAAGAAAGGATTGGGAAATGAGCCCTCACTTGGCCTGATGTCAACAGGGATAGAATATATTTCCTGTCCTTTGTTAACCATTGAATAACTCACCAGAATCTCGGCATGAAGAGCTGTTTACTACCTTCTCCAGCAAGAATTTTAAGAATATCTTGATGTACTACTTAAACTGATACTGTCCCTAGTTTTATCATTTGAAACCCAAACAGGGTGCCTTTTATTTTGTGTGCTGGGTATGACACTTCAATTGGGCTGTAACATTTTGCCCCAGAAAAATCTGGTGTCCTACAAGGTAATACAATTATCCCTCTATATGGCAAAAGGATATCTTAAAACTTGGCAAAATTTAATATACTAAGAAAGGCAGTTTGGGAATAGTACTTGCAAAGCACTTGGAGATAGACCATGAGGCTCAGCTTGGGAAACGTCTCTTGATGAAGCAGTGGGCACGTAGGTATTTTCTGAATGCACCGTCTTCGGGAAGGGTGAGATGGCTATGCCTCCCACTCACTCATTTGTTTTGCTCCTTGCACTGCATCTCCCGTTCTGGCACATGGGATGTTGGAAATGCTGGCCACTGGCCAAGAGACTCAGAACAGGAGCACAGACTGCTGGGATCAGCTTCAGCAACTCCCTGTGACATGCAGCAGAGATCTGTTTCTCTCCAGGGTTATGACGGACACCCTGATCCTAGCGGCTCAGAACAACACTGAGAGCAGAAAATGCAATTCAATCCAACAAACGTTTATGGAACACCTCCTCTGTGTGCAAGGCAGGGGCTTCTGGAAATCAGAAAAAGGCCCTTGTCTTCAAGAAGCCTGTTGTTCAATGGGGAGATAGACCATATAGGTCTGTATAATTAACAGCTACAAATGGGTTTTAAAACATTGTTGGCCAGCAATTTCATGCAGAAGCTATCCCATTCACCGGCTATTATTCCAGTGACATATCAAGAAAGCTTTTTACAATATCCTACATTGCCCTGTGTTTTAAAAATGACAATAGCTAATGTAAGTGCAAACACCAGTTAACTCGCAGTCAACAGCGTTTGGGCATGAAAACACAGGTTAATTCTAACTCGCAACCTGCCAACAATGTGTTAACAGAAGTAAAAACAAAGTGTACTGAGAAGGAGAAATTTGGACTAGGGGATGAGAGGGGAAGTTTCCCAAAGGAGGTGGCATTTGAACTGCGGAAGCTGCAGCAGTCCACAGTAGGTGGAAACAGGTGGTGTGTGGGTTGGAGACATCTCAGCCTGAGGCGTCACAGCAGAGAGGAAGCAGTGATGACATGTGGAGGCAGGCATGGGGTGTCTGCAGGGGGAAGCTTTTCTGTCCAGAGGTCAGATCTTGAGTAGGCCTTGAGTGCCCTATAAAGGGGTCTGGAATTTATCCTAAGGAACGCGGAAGCATTAGAGATGTCTGACCATGCTTCTCATGATCAGGTGTGTGTTCGAAGAAAAGAGTCTTTATGCTTCGGAGGGAGGAAAATGTTGAGAGTCATTCATGTAAGATTTTACTTTCTCTCTTTCAAGTCTCTGTTCCCACAGTAGCTAGGAACGTGGGGGTGTGATCTGTACCTGGGGCATCAGAAGGGCCTTTAAGGGACAGCAAGAAGGGGATGAAAGCACACCATTGTTTCCATAGGCACACTCATCCCAAACCTGACTGTAGGAAAAGGGAAAAAGCATTAAGAAGATTCTAAGCAAAACAGACCCTTTGACCCAGAACTTGTGCTTTCAAGTTAACAGTATTTCCCAGCTGTCTATCAGAAGCCATTTAGAAGAATTTGGCCTCCTGAAGGCTGCCAGGCCTGAAGCTGCAGGCTGGGCTCTTTGCTGGAGAGATTGGCTTCCTCCCAAGGCTGGAAAATGGAGGTCGCTAGCTCCGTCTCTTCACAGGGCTGAAACGCCAATGCCAACACATGCCTCAGTAACCTCTCGGCTAATGGAAGTCCTGTGAGGGAGGGAAAGTACACCACGTGATGACAACCTGAGAACCTTTAAAAACAAAACGGAACAAACAACCATGAAGAATTCTCTCTGCTCACTCCTCCTTGGCTTAAGTTGTTCAGAGCACAGTGCATCCGAATGCTTGCTCAAACAGGGGCGTTCAAGCTCTTGGTAGCAGCAAAACCCGCCTTTCCAAAACAATCACTGATTTGAGAAAGCAATCTACGAGAATCAATTGCATTTCTATACATTAGCACCCTCCCAGCCTCACCCCCACATTTATATATTAGCAACTGGGAAATGAGGTGATACCTGGTTTTCCAGAGCCCCTTAACAGTCCTCACTGCACACATGATATACTCAAAAGGTATGGTAGCAAGAGAAAGGTGGGCTTAATTAACAGCAGACTAATTTATGCAGAAGAATGGCCTCTGGCAGGGGACCTGTCATCTCACATGCCAGGATGCTAACTCCGAAAATACCCATTCCACAGATAAGAAAACTAAGGAGAAACAAGGGGATGACTTGACCCACGGTCAGTGAGAACAGTGAAGGTTAATGGTGGGGGGAGGGGAAGGACTAGGACTGAAGGTCACAGTACAAGAAACCCCCATGCACAGCATATTTACAATACCTTTCTCTGGTCAATTTTATACTTAGCAGGCACATCCACCCATGTTACTAGCAGATTTATTCTAAGCACCAGGAAAGCAGATAGAACAAAGATGAAAATCCCTGCCCTCACAGAGCTCACCTGGAGGGAGGAAGACAGAAGTAATTAAGTAAAATATGGGCCATGATAGAAGGTGATAAATGCTAAGTACAAAAATAAATCAGGGAAGTATAACTAGGATAGAACTGGTGAGCTGGAAGTCCACAGTGAGTCCAGAGAAGGCCTTCCTAAGAAGTACAATTTGTGCAAAGACTTGAAGAAAGTGAGAGAGTGCACCATGGGGGTGGGGTTGCCAGGGAAAGACAGGGTGCTTGGTTGAATGGGAACTTCAGATAAACAGTGGACAATTTTTAGTATATGTACGTCTTGAACATTGTGGGTTATTCACTAAGTCTGGCAAATACACAGGGGTGAGGGCTGCATGTTAGGCTCAGGAACAGCAGTGACGGTGGCCCGGCATGGTGGGGGAGCGAAGGGAGTAGGAATGTAGGTGACTCGTCCAAGAGGACACGGGGACCGGATGATGGAAGGCCTCCTGGGCCCTGTGATGACTTGTGGGGGACTTTTACTTAAGAGTCTGATGATGAGCTCTCAAAACATTTTGAGGTAGGGGACGCGATCGGACTTCAGTTTTAAATGCTCATTCTGGACTCTTGTCCAGACAAGCTGGGAGCTCTGGGGACAAGTGTGGAGCAGATCAACCAGTTAGAAGGCCTTGATTGCTGTGATGATGGTGACAGCAGTAACAATCGCAGTAATATGTATCTACATGTGCATATATTTTGGGGGAAAAGGCCCCTGAAGCCCCATTCATAAACTCTCCATTAAGAAATCTTAGTAAATATCATTTATGGGAGGAAAGCAATCAGTCCTTCAGATAAATTCTATTGATGCGTTAAAAATGCTGACCTAAAGAATTAGCTTTAACCACTGCACTATCATCCTTAATAAAATAGATAAGCCTTTGTCAAAAAGGGAGGGGGAAGTTTCTTAAAAACATCAAACTGTACATATCAGTCACCAGTGACTACGAAAACATCAAGTTGATTTAAAGAAACCAACCACCTTTTCTAATCCAACTGCACATGGTGCCAGCTGGATTCTAAAGCTAAGGTTTCCAAGTGGGATTCAGATTTGGCTTCAAGGTTAATATTTCTGTTTTTGCTGAGCTACGGATAAAGAGAGAATGCTTCAAAAGAACATACACATGAAGGTGGTTCTAGACCATTGTTATCTGTCTAGTACACTTAATTTTATTGTGGAAATAAGCAATAAATACTTCAAAACTATTAAATACACAATGACACTGTTATATAGTGCTGTTCATATAAAATAAAATCAATCTATCTCCATTTGGAAGAAGGAGCGACTACCCAACAGCTCCTCTCCAGCTGAAATTGCTGATATTTGACTAATTTTTTGACCTACTAATGTTCAACCAAATGAAAAGATATAGGGAATAATCCTATAGTACCTTGCCTTTCAAACAATAAATAGCTTATCTGAGGAAAGAGAAGAAAAATTATGTTAATCATTATAGTAATTCAATCACCCAATTCAATCATCTTGCCATACGCAGATTGTGCAAGGGAAGGGTTGTTTTCTCAGCATCTCCAACCCCTTTCTCACGGAAAGAACTCCTGTGAAGCATCAATCTTGCTATTTAGATCTATGGCCCCAAACATACTATAAAGTGAAAATACTATAAAATGAGACTACCATGACAAAAGTCTAGTTATTAAGCAGAGAAGCAGAGTAAGTACACTTAGCGGAGACACCACTGCCTTGAGTCTCGTGAAACGTGCTGCCTGCTTCGCCTACCTGCCGCTGTGAAATTTGACCTCCTGAGAAACACCTGCCTGTCTCAGGTGACCTCCCTCACACGGAGAGGCATTGACAGTGAGAGAATCGGTCTCCCAGAGCTTCTAAACTCCATCAGTTGAGTATGAGCCCATACTAACTATTCCAGCCCTTGACCCAGCCACGCCTGCTCCTGCAAACAGCAATTTTTCTGAGACCATCCTTACTGTTTCCAGGATAGTTTCCACCTTGCCCAGGCAGTCCGAGTCCTGGGAAGCATCCATTAAACACTCCATAGCTGATCTTTTGAAATTGCCTGAGTGTTTGATTCATAACTCGGGATAGCAAATGAGCACACGGATGAATATGTATTGCTAACATTTTTCCATTTGGAGTTTTGGAGGCTTGTTTCTTATTTACTAACCATTTAAAACATACTAGTAAAAGTAGGTTCATAGAGACATACAAGTGCAACTTTAAACTGCAAGTGTACACTGGCTGATATTTGAAAATTTCTAAGATCATCAATCATGACTCCCTATTTACATCATTTCTTAAAGACACTCCTAAAAAGCAACCTGCATCCTATACAACGAGCAAAAAATCACATTTTTTGATGTTTCTCGATGTGACATTCTGGCCAGATTTTCCTCTGAATCCTCTTAAATTCAAATTACAGCTCAAAGCAATTCCTCTTATTTGCACACACACAGAATGTGCAAAGCCTGATCATCTCCGTGAATTTCACCAACGCATTAAAGGCCACGGAAGCAAAGGCGGCAGCGATTTCTGCCCCCATTCCTCCCCAGAAAACCTACTTGCCATTCGGATTCTGTGTGCGATGCAGGCCAGGCGCCGAGGATGGCAAAATCCCTTGGCCATCCGGAAAGAGGCAACCTGCTGCTTTGGGAGAGGAAGGCCTCCACTCCCGAGGGATGCCGGCCTCAAAGCCGGGCTTTGAAATCCTACCTGATACGAGCAGTTCTCCTGATGTACCATCTCAGTGCATCCTAGGGCGCAGACCCCAAAGCAGGACTGCTGGGCGAGGCTGCGGAGCGGGAGCGCCCGGCCGCAGCGGCTCCGCCGTTAAGATGGATGCTGCTCCGCGGAGCAACCTGCGCACTGGCGCCGCCTGGGCCCGCGGCGCGCGGCCGCAGAGCTGCCCGCGGTCCCGCAGGCCGGCGCGGCAGGCCCGGAACGCAGCGCGGACCGCGCGGGGGAGGGGGCGCCCGGCGCGGGCACAATCAGCCAATTATATTATAGGCACAAAGAAAAGGATCAGTCTGGAGCTGGTGTGACCTTCTGGTGCTCTGTGAAGGCAGTTCACTGATGTGGAAACATTCTAGTCCTCATTAACGAGAAAAAGGCCAGCGAAGGGGGTGGGGGGCGATCAGGGTTGAAGCTGCAAATTTCTAACCTCTGGCACTGTCCTTCCTGCCCACTAGAGCTGCTCGGTGGGTGCTTATGAAAAAAGAGGCCTTAAAAGATAATTTTAGAACTTTTAACGCGCTGGAGGGAAAACAATCCACTCTGAATATTGACATCGAAGGGATGTTTCCTGTGCTGAGTTCCTGGAGTGTGTGTCAACTTTATAGCTAAGTGGATGGGTTTCACGCTTTAAAAAATATTATTTTGTTATTCTTTAAATGCCCCACTTATTTTTGGCTCTTGGGAGCTTTTTAAGTCAAACAGAAGTTAAGATGGAATAATCGCTCCTGTAAGTTATTTAGGGAGAAGGCTTATTAAAGTCAATATAAACGTATTTTATGAAAACTAAACCCTTAATTGCAAGTTATTTTGAAAGTAAGTCTTTGTGTATCTATATAACTCATGCTGTGAGAAAATTGGATGATACATGTTTCTGGAAAAAAACTGGGGCCAATCTCTGAGTGGCAACTCCAGGATTTGAAGACATACTTTGTATAAAAAGAAAAATAAAACTGGGCCCATCAATTCTTCAAGCTAAATTCATGAGAAAATTAAGGGAAATAAATAAAATTTCCTTACCTATATTCCTCAGTTGCTACAGGCAAATGTTTTGTTGTTTCTTGCAATGCTGTGTATATAAATGATACTTAACAAAAATGTGACTGACTTTAAATCACCAAAAAAAAAAAAAAATCAGTAGAGACATTATTTTTAAGCTAGTTTAGTACCTATCTATCTATCTTCTCAAAAACTCTTCTTCTTACCAATAACTATGGTAATTATAATCTTCACTGGACTCCTCATGGAGAAAAGCAAGTATTTTTCGCCTGAGGAATGAAATCAGCATGTTTAATAAAGTTTCATGTCAAACACTCTCTTAGGGAATGGTGAGAGTTTGTGTTAGGAATATTTGGAAATGGATTTTTTTTTATTAAATCATAGCTGTGTACATTAATGCAATCATGGGGTACAATGTGCTGGTTTTATATACCATTTGAATTTTTAATTTTGTATTAACTTGCCTATTTCTTGGAAAGAGAAAAACCTATTTTTATAAATATTCTTATTTTTTCCTCTGTCGCCCAAGCTGGAATGCATGCTGTCATCATTGCTCATGCAAACTCAAACTCCTGGGCTCAAGTCATTCTCTTGCTTTAGTCTCTGGAGTAGCTGGGGCTACAGGTGTGGGCACCAGACCCAGATAATTTTTCTATTTTTAGTAGAGGATGAGTCTCTCTTTTGCTCAGGCTGGTCTTGAACTTCTGACCTCAGGAGATCCTTGGTCTTGGCCTCCCCAGATAGCCGGTATTCTTCGTTTTGACTATTTGAGATTCAAGGGGAGAAAGCTCTGCTACCTTAATTCAACTCCACTGATGCCCTCACATATACGCTCACTTCAGATGGCAGGCAGGGAAAACTCAACTCCAGGCTCCAACTTCAGCACTAGGTTCTAAGGGCGAGCACTCTGGACATGTGCCCTGTAGGAGGTCGCAGCCCTTTGCCCTCCAGTGGAGAGGTGGGGCGGACACCTGTGCAGGACTTCTAGGACTGCTCATTGGCCAGGGGCACAATGAAAACTTGATGAAAAAAGCAGGAGCCTGGAGTAGATAACACATCTTAAATAGAAGATGAAGAAAAGAGGATGAAACTTTTCAGGGAAAGGAAATAATAAGCAATTAATCCTTCCCAAACTTCTCCCTTCTCTTCCCTATGGGTTTTCCACACAATATGGCCACAGAGACTTCTGTGTGGAGTGCCTTGTTATACAGCCACCGCAATGAAGGCTCTGGAATTCTAAGTATGAGCGAGGAAAGGCAGGCCACAGGAAAAGTTCCTTTGCAAGGTAGCAGGTAAGATGAAGTGGAAGTCTTATGTTTAATATAGGAGGCACGATCCCAACTTTCCAAGACAAAGGTGGTTAGATCTTTCCTCAAGTTACCACCTTGACAATCTCTGACCTATGACTCGGGAACGTGCTTCCAAGCTGTACAAAGCTTAAAAAGCCGCTTCCTAGTCTCTGTTCTTTTCTGAACACTGAAGACTTGGGGATACATTACATAAGCTCCTAAAGACTTTTTATCATGTGTTGTTAAAAAAAAAAAGTCTAAACACGATCCCCCTCTTCACAGTTGCTGCGCCATAAATAGAGGGAGTGACTCAGAGGTGGCTCTGGGGAGAACAGATTTCTGACAATTGTATCCCAAGCCTTGTCAAAAACCCTCCCAAGAGGTATAAACAAGATGAAAAAAGGAGTGTATCAAGCAGGCTTCTCTTGATAGTCATTCACTGGAAGGGACTTGGTGTTATAATTTAAATTATGATTTGCTAGTGCAGAAAAACTTTAAACAGAAACCAGCTGTTCCAAGAACACTGAAGCTAGAATAATTTACCAAACTACAGTAACATTTGTTGTTTTTGACAAAAGAAAAAAAAAAGAAAAAGAAAATTGACGAACTTTTTTTTTTTTTTTATTAAATCATAAGACGAACTTTTTTATTTTAAGCACAGTCATTGTAACATAGAGATTCTTTATTTCTTTTTGGGGTTTCATAGCTTCTCTTCCCATGATAAGTACTGAGTTTCAATTAAATGGGACCTCAAGAGATTATTTAGGTCATTTAATCTAACACTATTATTTTCCAGTTAAGAAAACTAAGGCCAGGGAAAGTTGTAATATGCCCATCAACAACAAAAAGGGCATCGGAGGAAGGAAAATAAAGAAATAAACATAATTTTCTGGGTCTATGCCAAATAAGTATGTTCCATATAAAACAATGCTATTACAGGCTGAATGTTCGTGTCCTCTCAAAATTCAAACGTTGAGACTGAATCACCACTGTGATGGTATTAAGAGTTAGAGCCATTAGTACCTTTCAAGGGTCCAGGGAGCTGCTTTGCCCCTTAAACCAAGTGAGGACACAGTGAGAAGATGTTATTAATGAACCACAGAACAAGACCTCAGCCAGCACTGAACCTGCCAATGCCCTGATCTTGAACTTCCCAGTTCCCAGAACTATGAGAAGTAGATTCTAGTTGTTTCTAAGCTACCCAGCCTATGGTATTTTATATCAGTACCCTAGTGTATTCAGAGAAATATTAGGTGAAGGCCCACTAGATTTGGAAAAATAAACTCCCTTTGAGTGAAAGTAGCCTGGCCTTCACATCAAAATCTCTCAGTAAGGAAAAGTGAGGTTGCTGTGTAGTTCTACCTAAATCTGAATCCAAAGTATGTTTTAAAGGAATAAAAATTAAGACTATTTTCTGATTAAGAAATTGTTCCTGTGTCTGCCACCATACAAACTACCATGTCTTTAAATCTAGAAAAGAATTTTTTCCAGTTGCTACAATTAGTAGCAACAGAATGAAGGGTTTCTTTGGGCAATAAACATAGTGGTAAAAAGTCACATCCACATGTTATCTGAGCACCCAGTTTCCGAAGTGAAGAATTAGGGTCAAGAACTGACCTGGATGGGGCATAGGGAACTTTCTGGCTTATGCTACATGAGTTGATCAAGTGTTTGGTTGAACACATAGCTGTATGCATTTGTCAAGACACATTGAATATAACATTTAAGATGTGTACGTTTTGTTGTATATAAAATTTACCATAAAAGAATAAATAAGAGTTAAATTCTGAACTCTAGCTAATGATATGCAGACTGCAGTATTTAGGGGGACCCTTAATGATGTCTGCAACTTACTCTGAAATGTATCAGATAAAAGGGGTGAACTGATGGCTGAGCAGAGGGAGAGTGAGACAAAGCATTCTTAGGAAACATTCACTGTAGGACTGAGGTAGCACATACATTTTTTTTTCACAAATGGGCATTTGTAAAAAAAAAATTCCATTTGAAAATGTCCCCAGTAAAATGTTAGAAAAAGTGAAGTACTGGGGATGGGGGCAAAAAGCTGGAAGTCACTGTCGTTTTTAAGCTTTTTAAGCTTTTTCTCAGGATGCTGGGAAAGGCAGATGGACCCGTCATGAACTTTAAGTGCTTCTTTACAGGGCAATGAAAGAAAGGGAGTTGTGAGAAAAATTCATCCTGTGGACATGAGGGAAGACTAGGTCCTTGAATGCCTCACACAAGTAAGAATTAATTATCCCTATAGGTTGAGGATCCCTTATCCAAAATGCTTGGGACCACAAGTGTTTTGGATTTTGGACATTTCTGGATTCTGAAATCTCTCCATATACATAAAGAAATATCTTGGGGATGGGACCCACATCTAAACATGAGATCCATTTATTTCATACACAGCTTGTACACACATAGTGTAATGGTTATACATTATTTTAAATACTTTTGTGCATGAAATAACATTTTTACTTCATTTTGACTGCGACTTCTCACATGAAATCAGATGTGGAATTTTCCACTTATCATATTAGCACTCAAAAAGTTTCACCGTTTTGGAGCATTTTGGATTTCAGATTTTCCACTTGGGGATTCTCAACCTTTATTATTGTCACCAATATAAACAGTATCATCTGTGACGACGGACCTTTGAAAATGTTCCATAGTTTACAAAGTTCTTCCTCCAACTCTCCCTTGATTCTTAAATCTTGTAGTTGAAATAAACTCCTACTATGTTTCTGCCCTCACGAGCTCAGCAAGAGAAATGAGGCAGGACAGACGTGGTAGATGGGGAAGAAGGGGTTAAGTGCTTCCCAAGAGACTTGGGTTGCTCACTAGAAATTCAGGAGAAGAGAATGCTTAGCTAAGGTGAACCAGGAGACAGCAATAATCTTCTCATTTGGTTGTTCACTTCTTTTATTGCCTGGCTTTTGATCTAGATTAATGTAAGTTTCCTTAGAACTTGAATCTTGGCCGGCCTACTCTGTGCTTCATCACCAGCATCTAAAGTAGTACCTGGCATATAATAGGCTCTTAAGAAATACATTTTTAAGTGAATGCACATAAAACATGCTCTCTGTACATTTTTTTCTTTTTAATGAGAAAGAGTTTCACTCTGTCACCCAGGGTAGAGTGTCATGGCATCATCGCTCACAGCAACTTCAAACTCTTGGGCTCAAGAGATCCTCTTGCCTCAGTTATTCTATCTCAGTAAATATTTTTAAATGAATGAATAAGTAAATAGGACCTTCAGAGAGTTTCCTTATTTCTCTTTGCCTTGGTTTCCTCTATAAACTAAGGATGGATACTCCTTGCCTATTGGGTTGATAACATGATAAAATAAATGACAGTAACATGTAAAATAGCTCTTGGATTCTCAAGAAAGGAACATAAGTGAATGTTTTTCCTCCCCTAATCAAAGGCAACAACTGTTGTAAGGAATAAAGAGAGGGCTGTGAGAAACAGGTGCTCACAGGAATGGGAAGAGAAAGAGGGATGTATTCCAAGACACGGCGAAAAAGAAACCAGGGGCCCTTAGGCTGTGGTCCTACAGGGAGGAGTGAACAAGTCCAGTAATAACGAAGTTTTGAGACCATCACTGGAACAAAATTGGTGCTGTGAAAAGACACAGGGAAGGTAGGAGGAGAAACTGATTCTGGGGCCTGGGGTATGGTAAGGAAGTTTGTATTTTTCACCATGAAATTTTCAGTTGATGGTGCAAGAGGCAATTGGGACTTAAGAGAAGTCAGGCTGAGAGGGAGAATTTGGGAGTTTTTTGCCCAGAGAGGATGGTTGAAGCTGGAGAAACAGATTAGATTAAGAGGAGGGAGTGTAGAGAAAATACTAAAGAGAAACAGAAGTGTCACTGTGGAAGGGACAATAATGTTCCTGCCTCACGGGGCAAATAGTTGCAGCCCAACCCCCGAGGGGCCGAGGGGAATTCAGGCTGCTCCCCGACTAACCTGGAGATGGGGAGAAGAGCTGGGGTGATCCCCTGGGCCCAAAGCAATAATCACCAGGGTCTTTAGCAGGTAAGAGACAGACGCAAGAGAGGGAGAACAAGAGAGATGGCAGCTGAGAAATATTGGGTCCAATGCTCTTGGCCTTGAAGATGAAAGAAGAGGCCACAAGCCGGGGAAGGTGGCTGCCTCTAGAACATGGAAAAGGCAAGGAAATGGATTTTCTCCAGCCCTCTGGAAGGAACAGAGGACACTCTGACTTTTGGTATTATAATACCAATAAATTTGCATTGAGTTAAGCCACTAAATTTGGGGTACTTTGTTATAGGAGAAATAGAAAATGAATAAAGTAATCCCTCCTCACCCATGGGGGACATGTGCCAAGACCCCCAGTGGAAGCCTGAGCTGCAGATCTGTTTTCTCCTATATATACATACCCATGATAAAGTTTAATTTATAAATTAGGTCAATAGCAATGACAATAATAAAATAGAATAATCATAGCAGTGACTGTAATAACAGCTGTGTGAATGGGACCTTTTTCTCTCTCAAAAAGGCTGAGTATTTTTGGACTGTAGTTGACTGTAACTGAAACCAAGGACAGTGAAACGGTGCATGTGGGGCTGTGGCCAGGGGGGGAGCCACACTCAGAGGGCAAGAGGGTGCAAAGGAGACGGGGCCAGCAGGTGAGAGGAAGGTGAAATGGGGGAAGCGGGGGAGGCTGACCGAGCACCACTGCTGCAGACACCACAGGGAGAGGAGGAGGAAAACGACTGGCACCAGGCGCTGTGAGTCACACTTGGGGACAACTTCAGTAGTCGTGTGTTGGGATGGGAGCCGGGTGGGTGTGGCTAAGACGTTCAGGGACTGAGCAGAGAGTAATCGGTAAGGAAGTTTGTCAATGAACCAGAGCGTTAGGGTGGTAGCTTGAGTGTGTTGTGGAATCAGAGGGGCTGTTGGTTCAGCTGTTGTTTACGATGGAGGAGACCCACACATCCAGGGCGGCAGCAGGAAGGGGGCCAGCCAGAGGGGAGAAACTGATGGTGGTGAGTAAGAAATAACTACGGGACCAGGTGCTGGAAGGGTTGGGTCAGGAGCCTCCTGCAGGCCTTCAATCCGTCATGGAACTGAACATTTAGAAACTGGTGAGTAAATTATAAAGTAACCTGGAGTAAGAACGAAGCTGGGCTGGTGTGGGGGAGACTTGGGTGCACGGATGGTGGAGCAGCCTTGCCCTGGTCCCTCCTCACGCTGCCTGGCTGGAGCAGGTGGAGGTCAAAACTCCCAGGCAGGGAGGCTGGACCAGTGGGGGGATGCTTTCCCAAGAGATCGTGTAGGGGCTTTGCCGCATTATTGGAGAACATTCGATTCTGCTAAAGAACCAGAAAAACAAATAGGATGCGTGAGACTCCTAAGAAGTGTTAAGTACAGGTAATGACTGTGCAAGGCACAGGCGAGGTGCAGCCGGCGTGTCAGAGCAGATAGCAAGTAAGCAAGTGGACACACAGAGCCCCCCACCCATGGTTTTGCTTTCTGAGGTTCCAGTTACCTGTAGTCAGCCAGGGTCTGAAATAATTAAATGGAAAATTCCAGAAATGAACAATTCATAAGTTTTAAACTGTGCGCTGTTGTGTAGTGTGCTGAAATCGCACACCATCCCACACGGGAAGTGAATCATCCCTTTGTCCAGCACATCCACACTGCATAAGCTCCCTCCCGTGAGATACCAAGTAGCCAGCTCGGTTATCAGATTGCCTGTCGAGGTACCACAGTGCTCGTGTTCAAGTAACCCTTAGTTTACTGAATGATGGCCCCAAAGCACCAGGAGTAGTGATGCTGGTGTATTTTATAATTGTTCTATTTTATTATTAGTTGTCATTGTTCAGCTCTTATCATGCCTAACTTATAAATTAAACTTTATGATCGGTATGTAAGCCCAGGAAAAAACACAGTCTGTACCAGGTTCAGTACCATCTATAGTTTCAGGCATCCACAAAGACTAGGGGAAACTATTATAGTCCGAATTCATGAGATGTGTTAAAAACTGGTAAGTTAGTAACCTGGTGTGTTAGGCATAGATCAAGTGTGACAAGCAAAGAAAGGATGGAAAGACTAAAGAAGGCACCTAATATTATGACACACTAAACAAAAAGGCACTCAATATTCTTTAGATCGGACACTGGCTGCCCCCTGGCGATGCCCATTCTGGCCCTAGATGTCCCTTGTCCAAGAAATGCAAATATGATCTTCAGCTTCTCAGAGGAAGCCAGAGGGGCTTGCCCTTGTGTGTGACCTACCTGTCTAATGGGGAATCCTTTCTCAAACTTCAGCTTTGGCTCATAACCACACCATCAAAAGGCCAGGCTGCTGTGGCAGAGGCTGGACACACAAATACTGCAGGACCCCAAGTGTGGGTTGGGAAGCCCCACCAGAGTCCTGTACCAGACCCTAAGCCTGTCAGCTCATTCCATTTCTTTCCCTTGCTTCTTGGTTTACATTTTAAATAGATGTAATGAACTGTGTGATGTAGCTCATTCTGGCCTGTGACTTCTGGAGTAGAGTGCCTGGTAGCGTACTTGCAGGCTACGATTGCATCAAGGTCATTTCCAGGAGCATGGAACAGAGGCCCCAGAAGAGGTCATTAGGGGTCAGGATGTTTCTCCACTTCTTCCAACAATACTGAGGCCCAGAAATAGGGAGTGATGAGATATATCATAATTTTTATCCTTATACTTACAAACAAAAAGCTTACCTGAGAGTCTTATGAACTATGTAAACTAATTTGGTCAGCAATTTGACCCCCATTACACTCAAGTTTATTATTTCACATTATAGTAAAAAATTGTTTCTTGAGCAAATCATTAGTGTGAATCAACGGTTGCTGCTTTTTCTTCTTTTAAGTACCAGAATCCGCTTTTAAAATGAAAACCAATGTGCAAAAGAACCAAAAATATTTTTATCAGGATAAAATTTTTCTGAGTTCAAATCTATATTTGCCTATTCTATATTTCAATGAGAACACGAGGCTCTTTTGTATATAAAAATTTTGAAAATAGACTTCACAGATGTCAGTTACAATCTTATTCCACTATAGTTTCACATTTATTGCTGGAGTTTGCTTGGTTGGACCACATCAAAAGAATCCTGTTTTGCAGAGATAAGTAGTTGTGAATGGTAACAGTTCTTTTTAATAGCTTGTGTTGTCATGTCCAGATAGTCTTCATTAAACATATCCAGGAGCTTGAAAGCAAAGTAGTAGGAAATCTATTCAAAATTTATTTCCTAACAATATATAGCAATTGCTTAAGTGTCTTATCATAAACAAGATAAGACAGAGTACCCAAACTTACGATCGGTCATTAGTCTGCAACACAAGACCTTCTCACTTGATATACTGAGCACTCACTTGTCATTGTACGACCCACTATTAGGCTTGACGAGAGACTGTGCCAAGAAGATGTGCCCGACCCTAACCTGGCGCTGAGCCCAGCTGGGCCTCTGCAACTCACATAATTTCTCCTGCCTGGGCCTGCGCAGGGCATGAATTTTTTAGAAAGGCCAATACAAAGCTACCACCTCTAGAGTCCATGACACATTTATAATTTCAACTATTTTGAGGACTGTGAGAGACTACTTCACCTTGCAGGATAAATTAAATATACTGATGTCAGAAAAGGAGGGGACGAGAAACACTTTGTGTAGATAATGAGGGAAGGAAGTCAGCAGAGTCTGGGCTGAAATGTTTGACTCGTCTTAACTACAGCTTTACAGGATTCTTCTCTCAGCGCCACAGACCATCTCATACAAAGACGTATAGATGTATTCTGAATTATTTTCACATTTTGGACTCTCTAATTTCCAATTTGAATTTTTGTAAGGCGTTGAGGATGAGGTGTTCAGCCACTCACATAATAGGTGCAAATTAGTCTCTAAAAATACCTCCTGCAACTCTGGGTTTCTATAGACACAGTTTGAAACCTAATGCATTAGGCAGTGCTATAGTGCCAGCCTCTCTCTCCCTCTAGAATAAAGAGAACTCGCCAGAGGATGCGTTTATTGGGCACATTTTGTTTTTCTTCCCACCACAGTATTTTCTGCCCAATACTGACTGAAATTTTCATGCAGTAGAAAAATAGCGGCTGATGCGCAGGTAAGTCTGGGTGAAGTCTACATGGTTTCAAATTTATGTCAACATTCAAGGACCATGTCTTTTAGTCTCCATTTTCTGGCCTTTAGCGTCAGAGAAAGCAGTGGCAGAAAAAGTGAAAAGGAGGATAAATCTGCCGGGGCTAATGCAAGACTTTCTAAATAAAAACAAGCTGAATTGTCAAGAAGGCCCAAGCCCAAAATAGCACAAAGAGAGAGAGAGGTGAGGAAGAGGCCTACCTCCCTTTCCTCTCTTCAGATCTTTTAGTAACCCAGACAGCCTAGTCTAGCAATATAAGTAAGTTCATTTCGCTAAAGCAATACATGAAATCTCTGACAATAAAAAAGGTTGTTCACTTCTCTGAAGTGGTGGTGGTTGATTAAAGCAGGGTTAACAGAGTGTTAGGGAAAGGGACTGACCGTCATGTTGAAGAAAGGTGCCCTCTAGTGGACAACTGTGTTCTTTAACTAGTTCAGAATAGGATTCCAAGACAATAATAATGTTAATCGCAGGATCCATTGTTTTATTAACATTCCAATGGTATTTTTAATAACAAATGGAATATACATATGTAAGTCTTCACTTACATTAGTAAAGAGATATAAAGGTTACGCTAATGCTGATACATCCAAAGTTAATAAGCTAGACCATTTTGATGGTTCTGGAGTTGACAGAACCTTGGACCTACAATCAAAGACCTGGTTCTGGGCTTAACTATATCTCATACTAGATATTCCTTTGGGGTACTGTTTCATATCTATCAGCCTTAATTTTCTAATCTATAATGTGGGTTGAATTATAAACTGCCCTTGTCCTCCACTTTCAGGCTGTCAGATGGCTGTCCTTTTTAAACCAAGTTCATGTTATATCACAATTTTTCCAAATCAGTAAATCACAAAATAACATCACAGTATATATTAAATATAGCACTAGGTGAATCAGTGAAAAGCACACTGGATTTCAGCTGAAGATCTCCCTTACAGAAATTTAACAAAGGTAGTTTTTTTTTTCTTTTTATACTGATTATGGACAACATTTCAGAAACTAAACTTGCTAGATCATTAGCTTATTATGAAAATTTAGTTTAATATGAAAATCAGAGTGACTGTTTTTAAAAGATTTATTTTATAGGCTAAAGCAAAATAATGTCGAAAAGAAGGGAAACAATTTAGCCAGCACATCTTTTCTGAAAACTACTTACCAACTAATGATATATTTTCCTAGTGAATCACTGAACATGTAGTAATTTATGATTAACCTGTTAACATAACCTCTAAGGAGCTATTAAAATTTGTCAAGGGTCCTTAAATCTTCTTTTTAAAAAAAAAAATACAGGAATAGTATTGAAATGCTATTAGCTATAATGGGATTTTGAGTCTCCCTAGGTCTGTTCTATGACCAGTTTTTCCAGCGTCAGTTAAGTAGTGACATGGACTATTTTTACAATCTTTCTCATTCTCATCCCCTTGGAAGATTATATTCAAATGATTTTATTGGTTGAAAGCAGGAAAATGGAAAGCATTCTAAAATTCTTCTGGGGCTGGGCACTATGGCTCACGCCTATAATCTTAACACTCTGGGAGGCCAGGGAGGGTGGATTGCTTTAGCTCATGAGTTTGAGACCAGCCTGAGCAAGAGTGAGACTTCATCTCTAATATATAGAGATGTTGTGGCAGGTGTTGTGGCAGGCACCTGTAGGTCCCACCTACTCAGGAAGCTGAAGCAAGAGAATCACTTGAGTCCAAGAGTTTGAGGTTGCTCTGAGCTATGACACCATAGCACTCCACCCAAGGCAACAAAGTAAGACTCTGTCTCAAAAAAAATAAAAAAATAAAAAACACCTTTTTTTTCTGGAGCTAAATTAAAATGTCAGTGTAACATTTAATGATCTCATTAACTTATTATGTCTTAAAGCTTTGAATTAAGAAAGGTACTCATCTTTCAGAAGCATATTCTTTCAGAATACAAAGGTACTGAAATTATGCTACTCCAAACACCAGAGAATGGGTAAACATATTTTCAAAGAGGAGGGTTAAAAATCAGTCATGGGTTATTCATAAGCAGTAAAGTTAATCTGCGCATTAATCCCGATTCTTCTAAAACCCTCTAACTTAAATCAGTTTTCCTTTGTGAATATTAAAGAGAGCCTTGTTCAGATGCATAGGCTGGGCCCACAAAATGCTCACTTATTGAAAGTGCTTGAGCTTTTTCATTATTTGCTAAGAATGCTGAGATAGAAACTAGCAGTCCTTTTGAAGTCCTGTCCCTTATAGATAAACCTATCTACCTTACTCTGGTATCTCTGCTCTCCCCTCATCTGAGAGGACGGTAAGGGACTTTGCAGCTGGTTTGTTTTCACTCTTGACATTTAATTCAAAGAAAATGAACATTTTATGTCAAACACCTTTGCCTCCCCTCTTCCCATCATTGCCTCTGCTATCTGTCGTAACTGGGAGAAAGAGTGCCCAGCTGACAAGGCACACGTCTGCTTACAGACCTCAGTGGCAACTTGTACTGATGGTTTAAGCTACATGTGCTTTGTTTAGAGGTTTCTAAAATCAAATCCATTTTCCAAAGGACAGAAGTGATTTCTTCAGCAGAGCTGTCACTATAACTGAAGTGATCAGATCTTTGACCCTAATTTTAGTTGGCACGAATTTATAAAATGTCATTCTGAAAGAAATTTGGCCCTACTCACTCACCCAGCTGACTCTGATTTGATCTTTTTATTGGTTTCATGCTCCTTATTTAGTTCTCAAAGTGTTATAAAAAATGAAGGGCTTGCCTCAATTAAGCCTTAACCTTTGTGAATTAAAAATACTTCTAAAACCACAATCAGAGGATGACACATCTTGGATTAAAATTCCTCAGTTTTCTACAATACTTGGGATGAAGTCTAAATCTCTAATGCTGCTATGGGCCTGGTCTACCTTCCTTCACCCCTCTCAAAATGTTGCTCACTAATCTCTAGGTATGTTGGGCAGGCTTTGAGTTTTCTGGAAAAGCCAAGCTGGTGCCTGCCTCCCTCAGATCCCAGGGTCTTTCACACAAGCTGTTTCTCATCCTGGACACCCATGTCCCCCTTCACCTGAGTCACTTCTCTTATTTAAAGCAAGGTCTTTCCTTAGCCCCCAGTCTAAATAAGGTACTGCTTTAAATTCACTTAGCACAGTCTTTTCTTTCTTGGCACTGACCACAATTAGTGATTATAGTATTAACTGAATCGTGGGATTTGTGATGATGCCTTGTTGCATTGGATTGTAGGCTCCGTGAGAAAGCCAGGGACACGTCTGTAATGTCTGCCGTCGGACACCTTGCATCTAGCACAGTTCCAGGGAGACGGGTGTCCCACAAATAGCTGAATGAATGAGTTAATACAATTGCCAAGAAGTTTTCTCAGTTTGGGCTTTGGGGATCCAGGGCAGGAGTGGGCCTGTGACCACCTGTCATTAATTTGATAGTCTACCCTGGCAACGCTGGTCATGTGACCACTTGCTCCTCTGAAGATGGGGGGTGACGCTTCCCTGGATGCTGAGGGGCTGAGCGCCAGTTTGTGAGCAAAGCCTGGTGAGGATCCTCATTGTGGGCTGTGGATCTGGCAGCCTCCAAGGGGATAGCACTTTACAGATTTGCCTCAAGGTTAGGACCGGCTGTGCCAGCTGGACCTGAGGGCAAGATTGTCATTCACAGCTCCCCAGGGGAGGTTGACACAGACTAAACTGCAGTTACTGGAGGACCTTCCTCAATTTAATCTAAAATTAACAAGAAGAAAAAAAAACCAGCCTGGTGAGTTTTTATTTCCTTCTCAATTTGCCACTTTATGTGATAAATTTTTAGTTTTAGAGATAACTTGGCAAAATAAGAAAATAATCTGACGCTGCCAAATTACATACCCCCCAGAAGACCCTGGATAAACCAAAGTAAAAAGTCAGAATTCTTATATTTGAGGAACAATAAAGTGTCCCAAGTAGTTTTCCAACCAAAAGAATAGGATGGAAAAATGGCCAGTAGGAAATTAAGCTGGGTTTGTGAAAGATGGATCCTTTAACTTTGCCTGCTCACCCCAGAGGGTGAAGACAAACGTAAAGAAAAAAGAAAAGAGATGAAAAAGCTCATTTGCCTTTTTTGACAGAGGAAAACAACCAAATAAAAACAACAGCTAAGAACAAGATGTAACCTACAACTGAGGCCGTGACTTTCCACAAAGTATTGTAATGTTTGAAGAAGAAATGGTGGATGCAGCTTGAGGGTCTGCTCCAGCGCTCTCCCCAGGAAACATGTTGTGGTAGCTTGAGTGTCTGATCCAGCGCTCGCTCCAGGAAGCACATCGTGGTAAACGCCGCGTTCCTTACTACAGGGTCATCCCAGCTGTGATTTCCACTCTAAAGAACTGCTGAAGTTTCAGTTCTCCAAGCACGTGCCTCGCAGTCTTGGTGATAAATTAATCCCAAATCTGGGTCAGGAGCCCATGGAGGGCAGGTCCAGCTCTGCTGAACCCAGAAAACCCATGTGGACTCCCATTTAGTCACCACAATCCAGGTCTGATGGCTCTGTCTGTGTCGGGGCTTTGTTTTTCCCAGATGGCGAGTGATCTGAGGCCAGTGCGCCTCTGTCCAGATGAATGGCCCAGGCTGAGGAAGTCTGCGGTGCACACCTGTCCTGCCCTCGTTCTTTTTCCCTGCCCCAAGGTTACAGCTCTTGGACCTACACACTACAGGAAATGGGTATCTCCAGTAACAACACGAGAGGTTCCATGCTCTGTTGGCATGAATGATAATAATCCAGTTGTTTCACTCGAAGTTAAAAAAGACTTTCAGATATTCAGCTTAACACATGGGGGCACCGACAATAAATGAAGAATCCTTCTGAAAGAGACCCTAGTTCTTTATGCTGAAAAAATATGATTAAAAATTGGGGCATTGTAAGGCTCTAGATATGCTCAGTTATTTTCTTATTTACAAATGACATGCTGAAGGTGTTTTCTGTTATTTTCTTTTTTTTTTTTTTATTGTTGGGGATTCATTGATGGTACAATAAGCCAGGTTACACTGATTGCAATTGTTAGGTAAAGTCCCTCTTGCAATCATGTCTTGCCCCCATAAAGTGTGACAGACAGTTTTCTGTTATTTTCAAAACATCCTTTCCCCTGAAACGTCGACTCATGGATGGGACAATAAATTTAATTATCTGACTGCCCGGTTGTTTGTTTTTTAGGGGTTGGAATGGGTGCTTTGCAGGGCCCCGTGCAAAGTGAAAATGGGGACCACTTATTCAAAATTAAGAATTTCAAGATGCCAAAAGCAGAGCCCTAAACCTAGAGCAGGGCCTTTCGACACCTGCAGAGTCACACGCCTGTGAACCTGTCCTGGGTGGGCACGTAGGGTTGGTGAAGGGGAGCAGACATACAGTTGTTTACTTTGAGAATTACATAGGTTCTCAGCTTTGAAAGGAAAAAGTATCTTAGACTTTTATGCAAATACCAACAGGAAGATATAACTTCCCTTAGTATTGGAGGATATTAAATTCAAGAGGGAGCTGAGTGAGGAGGAGGAATTCAGTTCTACTAAGCATCTACCACATGCCAGCAGAGTTCTGTAGGTTGCCAGGAATGGGACGCTGCAAACCAGCGCAGCCTTTGCTCAACCCTGTGTGATGGCCCCCACTCCACCCCCCCAAATATCTGCCAAATCCCAACTAGGACAACTGGCTCAGGGAGAGAAGACTCCAAGGTCCTGAGGTTGGGAGTGCCAGGCGGGGGTGGGGGGCTAGCCCCCATCCTCTGGGGCCCAGGCCTCACCTAAGGGAGACAGAGAAGAGAAAAGCACTTGGGAAGAACTGTGGAGGGCCTGGCACCAGCTCAGACCCCTGGCGGCTGCCTTACGCCACCAGCCTGCAGTACGAAGAGCAGAAGTCAGATTCTGGGTGTCTTGCCTGGCCCAGAGTCAGGGCTTAATCACGGACAAACTACCATTAGCTCTACACTGTCCCGTCCCCATACACTCCTTTGAAAGTAGAGATTTCTCTGCCATGCAAACAACCATTCCGTAATGGTTCAAGGCTGGGGAAATGCTTTCTTAGCTAACAGAACATTTAGTAAACATCAAACAGGGGAGAGGCAGGCCATTCACTTCCCCGTGGTGATGCTGGCTTTTTCCCTCTGTTTTTGTTTTGTTTTGTTTACCTCAGAAGATGCATATATATGGGTTAGGGAGGGTGAGGTGGCTTTTCAATGTCCACAAATTCTTTCCTACTCTTCTCTTGAAGAGGGGGAGGCTAATTCCCAGTTCCTTGAATGTGGGCTGGAGTCAGTGCTTTTTTTCTATAGAAATAAAAAGTGGAAGTGGTATACCAATGACTTTGAAAATGAAGTGAAATGAGGCACTCTGTCCTCATCTTTTTTTCCCTCTCTCCAGTCCCAGTGCTCAGTATGTCGGCTGCCACGTCATTGGAACACACCCACACCAAGGAGAGGGCCACGTGGTGAGGAGCTGAGGCTCCAGCCATGTGAGTGCCTATTGCAGGAGGACCCTCCAGCCCCAGTCCAGCCGTCAGATGACTGCAGCCCCGGTGGACATTCTGCCCACAGCCTCATGGGAAGCCCGACCCATATCCATCAGCCAAACAGCTCTGGGATTCCTGGCCATCAGAAACTGTGAGACTGTAAACATTTGTTGGGTTTAGCCATAAACTGTTATACATCAACAGATAAATAAGACAGAGGGCAAAGACTGCACAGTTAGATTCTGTTTATTTTAAAATTAAGAACTTGGAAGGTGCGATTTTGTTAATGTAGAAAATGAAGTCATAAGTTTTCAGGGAGGAAAAGGAACTTTGGTGTGGCCATGGCCATCTGTGCTGGCCACAGCAGCCTCTTGTTCTGGAAACTTGGGCAGGTTCCTTGGCTTCTCCAGGCCACAGTGCCGGCTCACAGTGCGGGCATGAGGGCTGCGTGAGAGGGCTAAGCCCTGAGCACCGCTGTGGGCACTGATGCCGCATGGCAGGGCTGGCTCCCTGCCCTGGCCTGTTCTACAGCCACACAAAGGCCCTGCTGGCCTCTTGGACTGTAGTACGTTGTAGGTAGATCCATGTAAAAAGAAAAAATCAAAACAATGAGGGCACGAAGGAGAGTCTGGGGAAACCGTATTCCTGAGGCTATTCAAAACCAAGGCTTAGAGCTTGAGACTGGCAGACACCCTGTCCACGGTAAAAATGCAGAAGTTAGCTGACAGGTGACAAGTTGCACCCAATTCCTCCTCTGTTGTCAAAAGAAGTATTAATCCAGTTAGTAATTCACTATAGGGTCACATGGTTAACTTAAAGCTGATCTAATCAGTTGTAAGAAGGGTTTTTTTTTTTTTTGTTTGTTTGTTTTTTTTAAAGCAATCCTTGAGAAAAACCAAACCAAACTGTAGGCTTATTCTTAAAAGTCAGCCATAGAGGTACAGATATAGTCAAACCCCCAGAATGGCCGCACAAAAAGTGATAAAACGACTTCAAACTTGGCTAGGCCCTTATCAGAGGTTTTTCTTCCCCTGGACACCAGATACAATTAGCGTCCAAATGTCTTCACACAGAGTGCACCAGCCACGCAGGGCAAACGCTTTTAATCCATAAAGACAGTGCTTTACTTGAGTGTGAACATATTTCTGATGTCGAGGGGCTGCTGTTAGCTCAGTTTTATTTGTCATAGATACTTAATTCCTTCATTTCATCCACACATATTTATTTGAGTACTTAAGATAATGCAGGCATATTTCAGGTGCAAGGAATACAGAGATGAAGTAAAATGCGTCCCTACCCTTAAGGTACACAGACACATGAACAACTGTACTACATGTCATGTATTTATATTATTTATAACATAATACATAGAGCCCTGATCAGTTAGGGCTCTCATGAAGCCTGGGGAAGGAAAGAGGGAAGAATTTTGGAGTAGGAAATGGCCAAGCCGCGTTTCAGAGACAGGCGGGATTTAACTGAGCAGGTGGAAGGGAGGAGTGAAGAAGAGACATGCCTTGGATACCTGATTTCAGGGAATCCTTGAAGTGACTATACTTGGCAAATTTAAATAACCAAAAGGCATGGAAGCTTGGGTGGCACTGGTCCAACAGCTTAGCAGATTGGCTTCGTTAGAGCACGAGAGAGTGGCAAGAAATGAGACCAGGGCTAAGAAGGGCCCAGACAGGGGAGGCCTCTGATGCTAAATTTAGTTTGGGCTTTACCCCAGAGAAGGCACGAGGGGGTTGAGAGGCACACGGATGGGGGGAGGGATTTAGAGGGTGCAGGGTCAGAGACGGTAGGAGAAGCTGCAGAGGTCCATTGAGGTGAGATGTGACAATGACATTGGTAGAACTGGGCTGGTTCCTGTGGTAGGAGGGAATGATAGGAAATATCTAGGAGGTCAAATTGGCAAGGCTCAGTGACTGACTAGTTGTGGAAATCAAGACCAGGGAGGAGTCATGGGCATGTCCCCAGAGGCCACTCCATCACCTGAGACAGAGGGTACCTGCATGGAAGGTGAGTTAGAGGGAAGACGATGGTGAGTGGGTTCTGAATATGCTGCACTTGGACAGTTTAAGAAATTTAGTTATTCTCCCCCAGACTTCAAAGGGTAAAATTCAATGTAACCATGGTCTAAACCAAAGGTGGGTAGTGCTGCTGTGAATGGACGATGCTGCTAACCCCTCACAGTGTCCCTGCTCACACCCCCCAGATGCACCTGCCACGTCCTTTTCAATCCATTGCTCCATCCCCACAAGGCAGCAACTATTCAGGTTTCAGCACTGAAACTAAGCAAGGTTTCAACACAGGACAGCCACTAAGGAGCGTGCACTGGACACCCCCGTTTATCCCTAATTTAAAAGTGTGGGAGAGTATCATTCTTTAAGAGACATGCCTTGGATACCTGATTTCAGGGAATCCTTGAAGTGACTATACTTGGCAAATTTAAATAACCAAAACCACACTGATTACCAGTACCAGAGTCACTGGGAAGTCTTAACATATTTCTGAAAGATTCTTAACTTAGTTTAAGATTAAGGCAGTGCAGACCACGGTGGTCCATGGACTCCAATATGACATTTCTTTTCTTTTTTTTTTTTTTTGAGACAGAGTCTCACTATCTTGCCTTCGGTAGGGTGCTGTAGCGTCACAGCTCACAGCAACGTCAAATTCTTGGGCTTAAGTGATTCTCTTGCCTCAGCCTGTGCCTCAGCTGGGACCACAGGCACCAGCCACAATGCCCGGCTACAATTTGACATTTCTTTTTTTTTTGTAGAGACAGAGTCTCACTTTATGGCCCTCTGTAGAGTGCCGTGGCCTCACACAGCTCACAGCAACCTCCAACTCCTGGGCTTAAGCGATTCTCCTGCCTCAGCCTCCCGAGTAGCTGGGACTACAGGCGCCCGCCACAACGCCCAGCTATTTTTTGGTTGCAGTTCAGCCGGGGCCAGGTTTGAACCTGCCACCCTCGGTATATGGGGCCGGCGCCCTACCGACTGAGCCACAGGCGCCGCCCTAATTTGACATTTCTTAATGATGTGTGACAGGCTAAGCTTTCTCAATAGACCCCATCAGGGCCCCAGCCTATCAATGCTCCTGGGAGAGCACTGGGAGTGGAGGAAATCTTCCTGATGGGTTAGATTACACCTCCCTCCTTGAGACTCACAAGGAGCAGCAGCTTACCAAAGTCTAAAAAGTCTCACTGTGAAGAACTGCATTTAAGTAAGTGTAGCCCAGTGTCCCCCAGAGTTATTGTCACATGACACAAGTGAACAGCCCCTAAAACTAGGATTGTTTTAATCGTCAAAATATATGCATTTTTAAAATGAGAAATAGAAGCTCTAAAATCACAGAGCCACTAAGTTGTCCAAGAAGATCTAAAATCAGATCTTCTCTTTCCAGCTTCAGGGCCCGAATCATAGGATCCCAGATGAAGGGAGCAGTGAGTATTAAAGGTCAGGACTGATATCTGGGCTACACGTTCGCTTCACAAAGGGAACATCAGGGTCACTGCTAACGTTCTTACCCGGCCACAGCAGATAAGGCTTTCCCCACCAGCCCCGACAGCTCATCCTCCCCCTCTGCCCTTTTTCTCTAGCCTCTATCAAACAAGACTCCTTTACTCCTTGCTACACCCATGGGAGGAATTCGGGCCTCTAGGCATTTGTTCATGCTATTTTTGCTGCCAGAAACCTTGTAAATCATTGGGTGCAGGAAGCCAGCTCTCAGATAAAGGTTCGCTGAGCAGTTTAGGGAGCACCCTGGGGATCCACACCTGTGGGGAGGAAGGCAGGGAGACAGGGCAAAGAAAGAGCCTGAATTCTGAGGCAGCTACAGACAAAGGCTGCAGATCCATCAGGATGCTCTGGAGCTGGGCTCGCCTTTCAGAGCTGACCCAACCCAACCTGGGAGAAAGGAGCTGGGGCTTTAAGTCCTAGCATCCATCTGCTACTCCGGAGAAGGAGGCACTGACTTGGCTCCTTACCCAGGGCAAACCTGAAGAGGGTCTCAGCTGAGAACTGTCAGCTGCCAACTTTGCTGGCAGCTGAAGGATGGGTCCTTCCTTCCTGAAAGGGCATAGTGGGGGTGTCATGGAACCAGGCTGGCCAGCAGCATCTTCTACATAGCTGTATACCTGTACAGGTGTCTGCCTTCTACAGATGCCAATAGGACTTAGAGTCTGGGCTGTGGGCTCTACTATGTCAACTCCAGCTCTAGTAAGCTTCCTGGCTGTTAAGTGAGTTTTATCTCCCTACCTAGGTTGCAAAGTGCCCCCCAAGTTTTACATTTCTCTTATATCCCAGCAAGGTTTAAGAAAGTTATCAATAACCACAATGTATGTAGAGGAAAGAGTAAGGGCCTTGGAACCTGAACTCTAATTTGAAATCTCAGAACGGTCACTTATGGATGCACAGAATCACACACATCCGTTAATGTCTGTGATTCTTAGTTTCATCCTTTATACTACAGGAATTAAGAAGACCTCTATTTTACCCAAGCTCTGGTGTTGCTATGAGAATAATAAGATTGTGAATAGAAAACGCTTTGTAAAGTGAAAACTAAAGCCAGCATTTCACAATGTTGAGTACTAAATAGACATCCACTCAGCTTTGAATACAGTTTGTTCCCACCAAAACGCATGCTGAGGCTTGGTTCTCAGTGTAACAGTGTTGACAGGTGGTGGAATCTTCAAGAGGCGTTTGGGTCAAGGGAGTAATGCCATCTCTTATTTACCAAGAGAGTGGGTTGTGATAAAGCAGGCGGCCTGTCATGTCCCATCATTTTAGCACATGCCCACTTTCCTTCTGCTTCTCTGCCACGGTGTAATAACACAGCTCCAGGCCTCCCCAGAGGCTCAGAAGATGCCTGTGCCACGCTTTTGGACTTCGTAGCCTCCAGAATTGTGAACCAAATAAACTTCTTTTCTTAATAAATGACCTGGTCTCAGGTATTCTGTTATAGCAACAGAAAATGGACTAAGAAGATATCCATTAAACAGTCACATATCAATGGGGGTGGGGACTGTCAGGGGTGGTTTGTTTTCACATGTCCCTTAAAAAGAAAAAAAGTTGGGCCAATACGTGTAAAACTAGGAATAAATTCCTTATGCAAATACACATAAAATCCAGACAAATTTATAAAATAAACATAAGCAAAAATGATATACAATTACAGTATAACGTCTATAAAATGATAGACGTTACAAACTGGTCAACATACATAGGTGGTCAGCTAGGAACTAGGCCTGCTGTACTACTATGGACATGTGGTATGTGCCCGGTCTATGAAAATTAGGCCACCTTATAGAAGTGGTCAGTGGAGGGAGATGGTCAGCTATGGAGGTTCTACTGTAGTTAATTAATCTAATACTGATTCTCATGCTAGATGATGATGTTTTGTTGGCTTATATATAAACTAACTATAAGGACAAGGTTCATTTGGGTTGAATACATCTACCTTCTGTGTGGGGAGTGGTAATTCAGTTTTCTCCACATTCTCCACTGTGAAACTATTCATTTATACAATGTACCACTTGGCCTTCACAGAAAAGTATCATTTATGTGTAATAAATCTACTTCCATTTCTTTACACTTTCCATTTTATTTGCCAATGAGAATATGTATCAGAATTTCAATTTGGCAGTGTCAAAAAGTCCATCTAACAATGACTTTAAAAATTAGGGAACAAAAGAGTACAAGACTTACACACTGGAAGCTATAAAACACAGCTCAGAGAAATTAAAGAAGGTATAAATAAAGGGATTACAACACTCAATATTATTAAAATGGCAACCGTCTTCAAATTGATCTCTAGATTCAATGCGCAGCCCCTGTAATAATTCCAGCCAGCTTGGGGGCAGGAATTGACAAGCTGATCCTAAAATGGATATGGAAATGCAAAGGACCCAGAAAAGCTAAAATGATCTTAAAAAAGAACTACGTTGGAAAACTTATACTTCCTAATTTTAAAATTTACTGTAAAACTATATTAATTAAGACTGCAGTATTGGTATATGGGTAGACATACAGATCAATGAACAGATTGAGAGTCTATAAGTAAACATTTACATTTATAAGTAAACATTGATTTCTGACAAAGGTACCAAGGTAATCCAAAGGGGAAAGGATAGTCTCTTCAACAGATGGTGCTGAGACAACTGGATATCTGCATGTTGAAGGATGAATTTAGGTACTGCACACTGGACACAAAAATGAACTCAAAACGCATCATACCTCTAGAGTAAAAGCTAAAACTCATAGTTGTAGGAGAAACACAACACCAAAAGCATCACCAATGAAAAGAAAGATTGAAAAAACGGACTTCACCAAAATTAAAAATTTGTGTGTTGCCAAAAATATCAAGAAGAAAATTAAAAGTGGCTAGCCACAGTGGCTCGTACCTGCAAGCCTCGTATTCTCAGGAGCTGAGGTGGGAAGAACACTTGAGCTCAGGAGTTCAAGACCAGCCTGAGCAAAACCCCATCTCTACTAAAAATAGAAAAATTAGCCAGGTGTGGTGGCAGGCACCCATTGTATCTGCTAGTCAGAAGGCTGAGGAAGAAGGTTGTTTGAGCTGAGTTTGAGGTTGCTGTGGGTGAGGCTGATGCCACAGCACTCTAGCCGAGGCAACCGAGTGAGACTCTGTCTCTCAAAAAGAAAAGAAAAGAAAAGAAAATTAAAAGTTAGCCACAGTCTGAGAGAAAATAGATGCAAATATTATTTCTGGTAAAGGATTTATATGTAGGACTTATAGGGTATAAAGGTCTTTTATAAGTCAGTATTGAGACAACCAACCTAATTAGTAATGAGCAACAGTTGAATAGATATTTCACCAAGGAGATACGAATGGCCTGAATGGCCAATAAGCATATGAAAAGATGCTCAACATCATCATTCAGGAGAGAAATGAAAATTAAAACTAAAATGAGATACTATTGCATGCCCGCTAGAATGGGTATAATTCAAAAGAGAAAATAATTATTAGTGAAGAGATGGAAAAACTATAATCCTCATATATTGCTGGTATAGCCTTTCTGAAAATAGTTTGACAGTTTCTTAAAAAATTAAATATAAATTTACCATATGATCCTGCAATTCCTCTTCTAAGACTCTACCCAAGAGAAATGAAAACATATGTCTCTACAAGGCTGCACATGTGTTCATAGCAATGTCATTATAATGTCTAAAAGGTGAGACTCACCCGCAGGTATCAGCTGGAAAATGGACAAACGAAATGTGGTATAGTCATAAAATGGACTATCACTCAGAGCAAGAAGGAACAGACTGCTGATAAATTCTACATCATGAAAGAAGCCAGATGCAAATGATTATGCATTGTACAATCTCGTTTATATGAAATGTCCAAAAACAGCAAATCTATAAAGACAGAAAGAAGCCCAGTGGCTGTCTGGGGCTGAGAGTAGCAAGGAGGAGTGATTGCCAATCAGTAGGAGAGATATTTTGGGGTGAGGGAAATGTTCTACATTTAGATTGTGGCAATGTTTACACAAACCTGTAAATTTAAAAGTTATTGAGTTGTACACGTAAAACAAGTGAATTTCATGGCGTGTAAATTATATCCCAATGAACCTGTAAAAAGTAAAGAACAAACTTTTCCCGCATAATGAGGTACCTGCAGGCAGCCAAGTCCAGGTCTGGTACACTAGCTGCTGTTTCGCTTTGTAGTCATTAGAGACCTAGACTCTTTCTCCTTTCCCCTCAGCCACCACTAGCATATATTTTTGCTCTCATGGTCACATCTGGACCTCCTTCCTGGCTAAAGGAGCAGAGAAAAAGATACTAACCATTGTTTCTTGGCCTTTGACATAGTATTAGTTCTTATCAGTTCACTATTTGATATATCTTCCATCTATCTAAAAAGTCAGACACTTAAGGATATCTCCCTCCCCCATACCTCTTAATCGTCACTGGCTCAAAGAGCATCTCAGGACCATTTTTAACTGCAAAGGAGTCTGGGAAATGAAGGACTATTGCGTCTTCCAGTCCAATCAGGATTCTGCTAGTAAGGGAGGAGGGATGACTGGGTATTGGGTAAAAGAGCTCAGAATCTCTGAGGTTGAGAAATACATCTCAGTGCCAATGTAATACAGGCTGAGCCAGCATTGCTTACATCATGGAATGGTACTTAGCTATAAGGTTGTGAGCCAGAATGTACTTCTTCTTCTTTTTATTATTATTTTGAGACAAAGTCTTACTCCATTGCTCCAGGGTAGAGTGCTATGAGGTCATAGCTCACAGCAACCTCAAACTTTTGGGCTCAAGCGAACCTCTTGCCTTAGCCTCCCAAGGAGCTGGGACGACAGGCACCCAACACAACACCTGGCTAAAGAATGTGCTTATTATTAATGGTTCCTTAACAAAATGAAAACAAAACAATTAAATTTTTAATGAATGCATTAGGACTCCAGAGATCTGTTCCTCTGTTGAGAAACAGGAAGCAGAACAAACATTCATTGTTGTTCTTAATTTTATTTCTATGACAAAAACTTAAGGACTGAGCCATTTGATATATTAGAAAGAACAGGGGTCTTGAGTTGGAAATGTCTGGATTCAAAGATTGACCACACTCTTTAGTAAGTATGCTCTGGGCGAATTCCATAACTTAGCTAATACCCAATTTCCTCCTCTGTACAGGAGGAATAATAACACCTATGTCCCGGGGCTGCTGGGAGGACTTACCCAGACGGCAGGTGTAAAGCGCCTGTCCCTGCTGTTCCTCCTTCCAACTCACACTGCAGAGTGGCACAGCCCTCCCTCCTGTACCAGCAATGAGGATGGAGTCTTCAATTTTTCTTGCCCAAATTAAATAGCTGCCCAATTATGGTTTCCCCCACATTACCCAGGCTGAGAATTTTTCTCAAGAGGATTTCTACTTAGAGATCATCTATTAAAAACACTCAGAGACACACACATATACATGTACATACAAATCATAACATCAGGGAGGGGGCTGCAAACGAAACAAGGAAAAAAAAAAAACCCACAGAAGATAAAATTAACATGTGGAGAACAAAATTCTACAAATACTCTTTTATTTTTGTATCCGAAACACTGTACTCTTCCTAATAGTCAATTCTTTTACAGAATCAGAGACAGCATTTAGAATAACACGCCAACCCAGTTTATGTTCTTGGCACTTTAAAAAAAGGTGGGTGCTGTGCCGAGTGCTTGCGAAAGCGGGTGTGCAGGTGGGTCAGCTGGCACAAACCCCATGCCCATTTATTCATACATGGGTTCAACGCAGCCGACATGGAGCCTCCTCCATCACCTTCTCCCTGAAGCCCAAACACAGCTTGAAATCGGAAGACTGTTCAAACTGGCTGACTGTGACAGGTTTATGACTTTTAAGTGGTTTGCAACTTGAATCGCTTTGTAATAGTCTCAATTAAACACTGACAGAATGAAATCTCTATTTCGGTAAGAATGCTATGTATCTCTACGGAGGACTCCATACCCAAAGTGTGCTATCTGTCAGCAATATTTAGTGTCTTTCTTTATTCTCCACAAAATATCAAAATTGTAACGATACTAATCTTGACAACAGACAGCATTCTGTTTACCTAAGTAAGAGACAGGGGCAGGGGTGGCGCCTGTGGCTCAAGGAGTAGGGCGCCAGTCCCATATGCCGGAGGTGGCGGGTTCAAACCCAGCCCCGGTCAAAAACCACAAAAAAAAAAAAAAAAAGAGACAGGGGCAGGCGGGCAAAACCGATACAATAATTTTAGACGCTTCCAGTTTGGTTTTTCCGGTCACTCATCATCAACAATTTCATTTTTTCCCATCCTATGCGTCCTCTCACTGGTATGAGACGTACCTGCCTGTTCCTCTCCTCCTCTGTGCAAAAGGGAAGGGAAGGATAGACCGTGCCGCTGTCCCAGAGGAACAGCGCAGGAAGCAGCGCAGCTCCGCCTGCCAAACGCAAACAGCTGTTGGGATTTCTGCAGCTGCGGCTGCCGCTGCTTCCCAGAACTCCCCCTCAGTTCCCAGATTGAGAAATCCTATCTGTCCTCCAGTGCCCTCCGCAGCGAATGGCAATTAATTTCTACTCTTGGGTTTGTGCAAAATTTCTCCTATCCTATCGCACATGCGAATTACAAGCCAATTAAAAGCAAAACCAAACCAAACCCTTTCTTTCTTGACAGTCTTCTACCTTATTTATTATGTTCCTGCTCTTCCCCTCTAAACTTAACCCAAATTATGGAACATGGGAAAAGTCCTGTCACCCCACATAGGCCAAAGATAGGTCCCCTCTGACATAGCTTTGCCCACCCCTGAAAGTAGAACTCGCAGTAGCCACATTGATGTGGTTAGAATAAAAAGCCCTGCAGAGTAAGTGCCTTCTCTACTATGACCACACAATGACTGCTCCACAGCACAAAACAGGTGCTTACATGTGTATTTTCGGGAATATTTTCATATTTGTGTAACCTGTGATTTCAAAACACAACTGATTGCTTAGTTTTCTTATTACGAGTATAATTAGGCTCATATATCTGGTATTTACAAGCAATGCAGGAGGCTCCTACTTAGAGGAGTATTCACTAAGCATGCAGGGCCGTGCAAGCAGCTGGGTATTTGCACTATGCCTCATCCTCAGAGAGCACACCCTTCTTCTGAAGGAAGTGTGTGAGGAAGACACACTTGGGGTGATAAGTGACAGGTGTGAAAAGAGCTATACAGACTGCTGAGGAGGCAGGTTTGCAAACTCAGGGGAGGCCTGCATACTGGCATACTGGGGTCTGTGCATAACCTCCAATTAAGCTCACATATTCATTAAAACATTTCTGGAAGTTTTTTTTCTTTCCTTATGATTTTCTTGTGTATGAGAGAGTGACCCGCTCCCAGGATTCTCCTGTAAGAGGCGAACCCAAGTGTCTGGCTTCTACAGCCAACGCTTTACTCACGACGCTAGGGGGCAGCAGCCTTCCAAAAGCTGAGTCAAGCTGAGAGCCTTGGGGTGCTGCTAGGAGGGGTGGGGGCTGATCCTCACACAGGGAGGCTAGGGTCCCAAACCCACTCCCGTTCTTTTGGTGACAACTTTTACTTTCATTTGGGTACCTCAATACCTCCTGCACAGCCCAGGTGCTTGGGGGAAGCTGATCTGGTAGTGAGGCTTGTGGCTTAGCCTATGTTGATTTGCATTATCCCGGCCCCTGGTGCTGCATGTTCAAGGATAAACGCCTGACCCTATTTGGGCTAATGAGATCAAGGGGAAATTTGCTGAGGAGGATTGGGAAGATCGGTTCTTGGCTCTCTTGAGAGAGGTCCTGGAAGAAACCATGTCTCTTTTACTCTCCCGAGATGGGGAAAGAAACTCAAAGCCCTGGAGATGCAGACAGTCATCTGGAAACCAACAGGTGTGAAGGGGCAACTATGAAGGGAAGCTGACCAGAAAAAACACTGCAGAGAGATTCAGAGGAAAAAAAAAAAAAGTAATTGAGTTCCTAGTAATGTCCTGCTGGGTCAATGAGGCAAAGAGTTTGAAGGCTTCCTAAGCAGATTGTCCAGGGGCAGAAGCCAACCTTCCAGCCGTGAAGCCAGGCTGAGTGTGCTCCCCTCATCCCGAGTGATACACCAAGGACGCAAAGGCAGCCTCACAGGCAGGCTTTGGGTAAGGTGGCGGCAAGTGACCTACCAATTACTACTTTTTCAGCTTTACGCCAGCTCACCCCACCCTGCGGTCACTCACCAAAGCTGCTCAGCAAATAAACGAGAGGTTCAGGGACCCAGGACACTTGATGGAGGAAGAATGTCTGGCAGAGGAAGATGCTGTATCCTCAAGGCCTGCCTCCTAGCCAGTTAGCTGTGAAGCCCTTTCTGATAATTGGTTCCATTTCCTTGCCATGTCCTTAGTAGGGGAGATATTATTTTTTGGAAATGTATTGATGACACTTATATTCTCCTACACTGGGAGGAACAGTGGGCTCTCTGCCACAGACCTTTGAAAAGCAATAAGCTGGGAGGAAACAGGCCTCCAGCTCCCGCTCTCTGCTACCTCCCTCACCAGCTCACCTGCAGCAGTTTCTAAATCCTCATGGCTCTGAGACGGTAGGATTTCCTATAGTTCACTGTTAACGGCGTTTAACCTGCAGCTCAGTAAAGAAACCACAAAAGGTTCAGGAAGCCCTAATACAGCAGCAGAAAAAAGTTGACTCTGCCCAGTTACTTTCCTCAGCTTATGATACTATTTTTTACATTGTACTATTTTTTAAAGGCATGAAGCTATACTGATAAAAGGCATGGGTTTTGGTGTCTATCCAACCTAAGTTCAAATCCTGGCAGCTCCCCTTACTGGATGTGTGACTTTGTCTCTGAACGTCTCCATTTGTAAAATAAAGACTGATGAGACTTACCACACCTTGCGGTTGCTCTGAAGTTCAAGTGCAATAACACATGAAATGGGTTTGGCATTCAAAAAATGTTGATAGGATTAATAGTTCAATATTCTTTGCCAGGAAGGAGCGCTGCCAGAAGAAAATAGACATGCACCTAGCTTCCTAAACAGTCCCACTGCTTAAATTTACCTCCCACCCACGGCCAGATTCCCTGAGTGTACGCTGATGAAAGCAGGGCCCATGAACTTCCAAATTCATGCCCCTGGTGCAGGGTCTGTATCTATGTTAGGGAGCTCAGACTTTCAAAGGGAAGGCGCAAGTCGGCAAGGTAACTGCAGGTTTGGGGCTAGTGAGCCATTACTTAGCCACTTCCTTAGGCAGGTGGTGTTTAGAGAGAAACAAGGTACGGAGAAGCTACCAAAATAAAATACCTAAATAAAAGTTGTGGTTATTTTTTTGCTTTTCTTTTTAGAGACATGGGCTCCTAAGATTTTTGATCATTCTATTGAAATCGGGTGCTCAGAGGAAAAGTTTGAGGCCCACATCTACACATCTGTTCTAGGATTCCTGCCCCAGGCAAAGGACTCACAGGGTGTCCTGGAACAGAGGCCGGAAGGAAGGCAATCTTTCTCTGCTGCACGGTTTGCACCTTTCCACTTTTTCTATGGCAGACTTTAGTAGTTTTCCCCAATATCTGTTTTCTTCTTCTTCTGTTTCTTTTTTGTTTTGTTTTGTTTTGAGACCAAGTCTCATTTTGTCACCCTCAGTAGAGTGCTGTGGCATCACAGCTCACAGCAACCTCAAACTCTGGGCTCAAGTGATTGTCTTGCCTCAGCCTCCCAAGTAGCTGGGACTACAGGTGCCAGCCACAACATCTGGCTATTTTTAGAGATGAGGTCTCGCTCTGGCTCAGACTGGTCTCGAACTTGTGAGCTCAGGCAATCCACCCACCTCGGTCTCCCAAGTGCTGGGATTACAGGCATGAGCCACTGCGCCCGGCCCTCTTCCTTTTCTGTTTCTAGCTGGGCGTCTGGATGTCTAGGATATAAATACGTTTTCCAGCTTCTCTTGTATCCAGGTATGTGGGGTCACCACCAGGTGACTAAATTCTGGCTAACTCCTGTACACAGAGGAGTCACACTGTGACTCCGGGAACTGCCCATAAGGGAAGGGAGATGAGCCCCTCCTCTTCCCTTTCTCCTTCCTGCAGGCTGGATTATAACACAACAGCAGGTATTTAGCAGCCGGCTTGGACCAATGAGGCAGAAAGCCACATACTGAAGACAAGTAGCTAGACAAAAACCCTTCAGTCTTCTTGAAACCACTGTAGACTCCCGAGCTCCATGCTTCTCTCACTTGGGTGAGAAATAAAATCCTACCCTGTCTGAAGCACTAGCATTTTGGGTTTTCTGTCACTCCCAGCTACACTCAGTCGGCACTGAGTTTTCTTTATATTTCCCAGCTCCTCTGTGATATCAGAGCGGCACTGCTCCTAACATGGCAGGCCACTTACAAGTGGGCGTAGACTCATCAGTCATTCCTGTCACACTCCCCAAACCCCACTCACATCCTCCAGAATGAATTCTACTCACACTAGAACATCAGAAAGGTCACCTCTTACACATGGAAAGAAATAGAGATTTTTTTTTTTAACCAGGCATGAAACGCTTTTATTTATTTTACAGAAAACCCTATCTATTCAAGATTTCTGCTTGCTCCTAGTTAGCTGGCAATTGGATAAAATAAGAAAATTTTCTCCAGTTTTAAGTGACACAAACCTCTCCGATGCCTACTGTCAATTAAACACAAAATACTTGTTACTTGCAAGCATGATTTAGATACAATGTTTTCTAGGGGAAAGACGGAGGCCTTGGCAGTCGTAACTAGGAGTATTTATTTGACTTTGCCCCTTGCAATGTGACCTTGGCAAGTAATCTTGTATTCAGTTTCCCTATAAAATAAAACCTCATATAGTACTTGCAAAAAAAAATTACACGAATTAATATATGCCATACACCCAGCACATTAAAAGTGCTCTAATAATAAAAGATCCTTTTTGTTTTTTATGTATTGTTTATTGAGGCAAAATATACAAACATAATCTACCATCTTTACCATTTTTAAGTGTACAGGGTAGTGGTAGTAAATACATGTATATTATTTTTTTCCTCTTCCATCCACTTCTTCCCATTCCCTTCCCGGCCTCTAGTAGCCACTAGTCTGTCTATCTTCCCCAAGATCCGCGTCTTAGCTCCCACGTACGAGCGAGAACATGAGCACTTGTGAGACGCAGCTCTCTGTGCCTGATTATATCACTTAACATAATGGCCTCCAGGCTCATCCCCGTTGCTACAAAGGAGAGGATTTCATTCATTTTTAAGGCTGAATAATATTCCATTGCGTATTCACATTTTCTTTATCCATTCAGCCATTGGTGGGCACTCAGTATTGTTCCATATTTTGGCTACTGGGAATTGTGCTGTCATGAACTTGGGGGTGTAGGTATCTTTTTGATATATTGATTTCCTTTCTTTTGGATATATACTCAGTAGTGGAATTGCTGGCTCAGATGGTAGTTCTATTTTAGGTTTGGGAAGCCTCCATGCTGTTCTCCACAGTGGCTGTACTAATTTACGTTCCCGCCAACAGTGTGCAAGGATTCCCCTTTCTCCACATCCGTGCCAACATCTGCTACTGCCTGTCTTTTTGATATCAGCTATTTTAGCTGGGGTGAGATGATACTGCATTGTGTTTTTGTTTTCCATTTCTCTGAGGATTTAATAATGTTGACCATTTTTTCATATGCTGGTTGGCTACTTCTATGTTCAGATCTTTTTTGCCCGTTTTTAATGGAATAATTTGTGTTTTTTGTTACTAAGTTGTTTGAGCTCCTTCTATATCCTGGCTATTAATCCCCTTTCCAATGGATAGTTTGCAAACAATTTTCTCCTATTCTGTGGGTTGTCCTTTTGCTCTGTTAATTGTCTTTGCTGGGAAGAACCAGTCCCCCATCTCCTGCTATACACAAAAATCAAATCAAAATGGATTAAAAACTTAAAAAGACCTGAAACTTTGAAACTATTAGAAGAAAACACTGGGGAAACATTCTAGGATGTTAGTATGGGTGTATATTTGGAGGAGGGGGTAAGACTTCAAAAGCACAGGTAACCAACAGAAAAATAGGTAATTGGGATTATACCATGTTCTTCCATATTTTTACTTGGTGTCAATGAAAGGCTATGGATTAACTGTGATTTTACAAATTTAGTCTCTGAAATGAACTAGTTTTATAGTCATAGCGGACTTAATTTCCTAAAGATCAGTTTCTTTAAGTATTAATCAGCTTATAACAACAGTAGTGATATTATTGATTGTGGCAGTAACAGTCGCTGACGTGTTTTATGATAATCGTAAACATGTTACGTTTTAAAGGTGTAAAAAGGTGTCAGGCACTGCATCAAGTCCTTTATTGTCATCATTTCATTAAAACATGTTTTTTTCGCCTCTTAGAGATACTTGAAGGATTTAAATAAAAAAGTGACTTTCTCATTTATGGTAAGAATACTGCAAGTAAAAAAATTTACAAAATTGTAAGGTACATAGAATTGTAGAATCTTTAATATTATTGACTGGAAAAGTAACTTCTTTTAAAAGAAAATACCTGAATTTTAGAAAGAAAGAGACTCATTACAATGTTAAAAAATATGTTCAAAAAGTAACGTAAAACTATATAATGCCAAATACAGGCACATACGTAACTGTTTACCATGAAAGTGACGACAAAATGTCACGCAGAAGAAAAAAAATCTATGGATTTTCTGTCTCTTTTGTTTTAAAACATCTTCATCATATGCTGCAGAAAAAAATAAGTGGCTGGCAATTCCCTAGAAAAATATATTATGTACTCTTATGAACTGCGTATAAATACATATTTCATACACCTGTGAGTACTTTCTCTCTTTTACTTCTAGATAAGTGTTTATGTTTCAGGTTTATAAGTTGACTGGAAATCAGAAATTTCTCCCCTTAGAGAAACAATATTTATAACAGTATCTTACTTAGAACTGATATCATTCCCAACTGAAAATTCTTCCTGAGATAATCTCCTTGTATATAGAAGCTTTCTTTTGTATATAACTTTTTGTAAATGCAAAGAGTTTGGCTGATTTTTGAGCTACTTCTGCTGGATGTAAGGAGGGACTAAAGTGCCCGAGATTGGGGTGAAAAGTAAAGAAAAGGTGCCAGAAATAGAGGTTTATGCAGAGCAGCCCTGGAAACGATAAAGGAAGAATCCAGCCCACAGATGATTAAAAACTACATGTTTGAAAAAAAAACAGACTTAGTTGCCAACATATAAATATAGGATTTTTACAAAAAAAATCATTTTCAGCACAGCCACAAATAGCTGGCTGTCCCTGCACAGGGCTATCCAGGTCCCCTCAGAATACGCCCACGCTCACTCTCCATTTGTGAGGGGTATACTTATTTAGAAATCTGCCTGGACTGTATTTAAGGCATATGCATTTTCATGTGTGAATAGAAGGTGTCTAAGCTTGCACACACACCTCTGCCCTGTGTAAAAATGAAAATCAGGGCAACTACAGGTTATGGGCCCAGAGCAACAAAAGAAAGATCGGGCATGGTTCAGGTCCACTTCTGTCACTGGGACCCTTACAGCCCACCAGTTGGCCATGATGACACGTGGGGAGTCACTGTCACAGAGCTGCAGATAGCAATGACCACAGACGTCTGTACTCCTCAGACTCAACGGTCTTGTAACCGTCTTGTTGCAAAGTTCACCTTCTTGCATCAGAAACCATCTGTGTAACACAAAGCTGATAATGATATTTAGCCCCTGCTGGTATTGAGCAGCTATGAATCAGGCCCTGTCCTGTAGCTGTTGGTGGGGAAGGAGCAGCCCCACGAGAGGCATCTGAACAGATGCAAAGACTCTGGCTCCTGGGACTTAGGCGTGATGGGTCAGGGTTAGAGATAGGCCCGAGTCCCTTGCGTGTTAGGAGGTTGGTAGAAGAAACACTCGACCGATTACATTTGACCTCTCCTTCCAAATGTGGGGTCAGGGCAGGTAGGTACCAACTTGGTCATAAAACTAGACTGTTATATGTGTTTCATGTACATTTATTCTTAAGTTATTTGCATGTTGGATGTAGCTCCACTGAGGTAGGGACTTTGTTTTGTTCACTACCACACCCTTGGCAGCTAGTGCCAGGCACGTAATAGATGCTCACGGAATATGTGTAGAGTATAAGTGAACGAATGAAATCATTACTTTCTTCTTTCTGAAAGCCTCCTCTTTCCCAGACCAGAAGGATTCTTGCCTGGAGCTACACCCCAGGCCTTGGTGTAGCTCCCCTCAAATTCAACCTCTACCTTGAGTTGCAGTTCTAAAATCCAAATCTGTTACACCACTCTCCACTTAGAATGCTGCAATCAGTCTCTCATTAGTCTTAGGATAAAGTCCAAATTTCTAAATGAGGCTGAGAAGGCCCTTTGATCCGGTCCCAACCATCCCTCTTGGCCTCCTGTGTGTGCCTGGCTGTCTCCTGCGCTCCCACCGGGCTGTGTGGCAAACTCCTAACTCATCTGTCAGGTCTCAGCCTAAGTTTTCTCTATGTTCTCACCCCCACCCCTTAATTCCTCGCTTTGGTGCTTGCACCTGTTGGGTTGTCTGTCAACCAGCCAGCTAACTGTCAGGTTTGTCTGTCTTATGACCTTGGCTACCTGTGCTGAGGCAGCAAGGAGATGAACTTTATTATGTTCATGTTTAGTGTTATGCTTTGTAATCCTCCACTGCCTGATATAAGGGATGAGAGAGACACCGAAACTCAGAGGAGTGAAGTAATTCCCCTAGGGCTGGGATTCAAATCCAAATCCACAGACTCTAGAGCCTGCTTCCTCCCCAGCCTGCCTCTTGCTGGCACTTTCTTTTCTTTTTCTGTGAGAGGAGAAGGCAGCGTGCCTGTGTCCCCTGCCCAGCAGCTCTCAGGCCTGTTATCTCAGGGAGAAGGCACGCCACAGGGGGTGGAGCTGGCTCACGTCACTCAGGACTGCACTCAGAAATACGAATAAAGCCTCTTGAACACCACAGTACAGGAATGTAGGTCACATAATTGCCCTGCCCAGTGTCGCCCTCTCCTTTTCTCGTTTGTGTATTCAAGGCCACAGATGGAAGATAACTACCTGGAAAAGTTCAGGGCTTTTGCAACTATCATCAAAGCAAAGGCTCGAGAAATAAGGATTTTAAAATCACTTTCTGTTTTACATATCATCCTAATTCAAAAGCGCAGATTCGCTAATTTGTTGAGAGACTATTAGGTATAGAAAACTATGGTAGGCCTCTGGGGAAATAAGTCTTGTTTGGATGTTATGAAAATAGAGTAACGAATGATGATGAGGAGGAGGAAAGATGACGAAAAACAGCCAGTGCTAAATATGAGGCAGGTACACACGGCATCATGTAATCATCATGACACGCCTGGGAAGGCTGGTATTATTAATATTCCTATTTTACAGATGTTGCAATCAAGGCACAGGGAGGTCAAGTAATTTTCACAAGGTCACACAGCTAAAAGGAACAGTAAAGATTAGAACTCAGCTCAGCTGGTTCCCAAACCCATGTTCATTGTGCAATGCCAAATTCTTGTTTGTACAATACTAATTGCTAAATAAAATTTACAGGAGGCCATTGGTTTGGACTAAGCTCCTGCATTAGACGCAACAGACCAAACCAAAATGGAGATATTCAAGCTGAATTTCTAAGACACCATGGTGAAACTAAGGTGTTCATCTGACCTTCCAAGAAATCAGGAGAGAAAGAGGTAACAGCCAAACAGGCCAGTTTTATCCTGCATAATAAAGAAGTTTTCTCTGCTTTAAACTCTCCAAGAAAGGTAGATCTGAAACAGCCACTCTGGCTTTGTTCTCTGTTCCTGCTTCCTCAGCCGTTTTCTGTCTGTAAAGTCAACTTCCTCGTTGTTGCTCATCTGAACACTCATTCTGTTCAGGATGAGGTGTTGCTCAGTTCTAGAATGGCAGACAAACGCCAATTAAAATTTTTAAACTAAATTTATTTGTGATTTTGTCTTTTGACAACAGTAAATGACACTTTCTAATTAGTTACATTTTTCCCAGAAAAATTGTTTTCAAAATGTAGCACAGAATTATTCTAATAATGTTTCAATACATCACACAAGTGTGTTGTTCTCAATAAGAAACTTCACAAAGTTAATTCCCTTTAATGTAACCACAGAAAAGAAGAGGAAATCTCCTTGGAGGAAGAATCTGAAGATTCTTAGAGGACGATTACAAGTGACTACAGAAGTTCTACATCCTAACCCAAGGGAAACTGAAGGACATCTATAAAATCAAGTTTTACAATGGCCTGCTGGAATCTATTACCAAAAAGGACAAAATAAATATTCAAGTTCAAAAGCATGCAGTGACCTTGCCACTTACACACATGTGTATCTTACTGCAGGAATGAGTGGTGCCGTTGGGTTAAAAAACAACCCCATCACATAAAGAAGAACTTTCAAAGGTCCGAGGTTGAACATGGAGCTGTGGGTCTCCTGGGTAACAGGATGCCCAAGTGCAACAAACAACAGGGAAAGTCAGTCATGGAAAAGTGGAATAATTCAGTGGCCGGGCGTTAAGCCCTTGTTCTAACTACATGATGTCATCTGGAAGAGAGACACTAGGGGCTTGTCCAGAAGGTTCAGTCATTTCCCTTCCCGACACGCAGAGCCTGTAGTTTTAGTTTTATCTCCCTTTCATAATTGCTGCCTTGATACTCTCAAAGGACAGTTATTACTTTATTTCCCCACGGTGAGTGTAAGGCTTCTTTGTCACCAAAGTATTTAATAGATCAGGACTTTGCTTTAGGGTAATGGTTCTCAACTCTCTACATGGCAACTTATGTCCTGAATCAAAACTTCAAAATTTTCTTACAGTTATTACCGTTACATAATAAATGTCACAGAAGAGGGGGCTGGAGCCATGCAGGTGGCTTTGCCCTGTTACTTGCAGATGTCATTGCCCCACTTGTGCTGTGTTTACGTTTTACGTCTCCGCTTTCCTCTGGGGAATCTGAGAAGGCTGGGTGCGTGACCCCCTCCCGGCAGGACTTGTTGAGCTCCAACCAGTCCCTTTGTGCCAACCCGATAACCAAGACGTCTCGCTGACTCCTCCGGGTTTCCCCCACACACACCCTCACTCCCCAGGATCTGAAGATTCAACATTTTGTATGACTTGTGTTCTGCTCTTTTCTCTTGCACTGCCCCACCCACGTCTTAGCTGGGGAGTATTTACTTTTAGGACTATGGTCTCCCTGCTGGAATGCGCTCTCACCACTCCCATGCACGCACACCGCCTTCATTCCATCTTCCACTATGTCCAGAGTGATCCTTCTGAAAACCCAGATCTGCCTGAGCCTAAACTGCTGATCACGACACACAAGGCCCGCTATGATCTACAGTTCATCTCCATCCTTGTCCGTGGTTCACCAAACCTTAGTCTCTATATATTCATGAAGGTTTGCTTCATTTAAAATGCAGATTGCCAGGGTCTAACCTCCATGATTCAGATCTACTCTGCCCAGGACAGGCCCAGAATCTGCACATGAAAAGCTTCCAGTAAATATCTGATGCAGCAAAACCTGGGAGCAACACGGCTCCACAGCCTCCCTGCTCCTGCAGGCTTCCCTCTAGTTGTCCCACTCCAGGGCCACATGGTCCCCAGCGCGTCCTGCCCTTCCATGCCTCCAGGATTACATACCTGACATGCCTTCTTCTACATCCTCCTGGCAAATCTTTTTATTTTTCAAGACCCAGCTCAGGAGTCTTCTCCCCTAACCTACTCAAATGAAGCGATTCCTTCCTTTGGGCTGTCACTGTGCCAAGGGCGTTTTTACCTAGTTCAGAGACTGTATGTTAGGCTCCTCCATCTGGGTGTCCGAGACGCAGTCTCCAAGCCCAGCTCTGCCTCCTTACCAGCTGTGACATCCTTGGGCAAGTTACTTTCACCTGGAAGCTTCATCTGTAAATAGCGCCAACAAAAGCACCTACCCCATTCTCTGCTGACACTATCTTGGGAAGTATTATTAGTGAGGAAACCGAGGCAGTCAGATTGGGTAAATTTCCAAAGAGCACATAGCTAGTGAGTGGAAGAGCTGGGGTTAGCCCCGAGGCAGCCTGGTCTGTGCCCACATTCTCAACCAGTGGACAACTGTCTTCCTTACTGGGAAATACTCTGACTGAGGAAGGTCCGGAAGTCAACCGAGCAGCCACGTGTCTAAGTTTGTTTCTATCCTGCTCAAAGGTCACAGATAGTCTTCAGCTGACAGCGTTTTGGCAGAAGCACCGGGGCAGGGACAGGGCAGCCTGAGGGACTTACTGACCAAGTCTGTGTCCTCACCCTGCAGAGCCGGGCACGGCTCCTGCACGGAGTCCTGCCTGGATCTCTGCCTGCCTTCCCAGGTCTCCTTCTAGCTCACTTCTACAAGACTGAGCTCACATCACTTCTGTGACAGAGGATCATAGCCCTCCCCTGACCAACAAAATTATCCTCTCTACAGGTTGGTCTCAGGCACTGGTATTTTTTAAAAAAGCAGCAGTCCCCAAGTGCCCACGTCCCAGTAAGAAAGCAGAGTTGGAGCCTTTCCCTCCCTTGAACAGCTTCCGCATCTTGACATTACCTTTGTGGGGGGCCTGCCACTTTATTATCATACTACTTTTTGGCCTTTCTGGGGAGTTCTTAATCACTGCTGTGCCCCAGAGGGCACCTTTGTTACTTTGGGGAAGCCTGGGGCACCCTTCTCAGAATGATGTTCTTACAGGCATATAGTAACAACATAGGATTACAGTGACAACTGATTATATCAAAATACAGAGGGATTGGCCCCTAGGGGTCAGTCCTTTGACTGTGACCTTAAGTTTAGGAATCCAGTCTGTGTGTATCTAGGGGCCTAACACATACTTGATGGGCAATAAATGTCAGTTGGAAGAACGAATTCTAGAATAAGCCACACCTACTTCCTGTTGAGCATCAGTGTTTTAGTTGCTGGAAAATTCCCTACCTGAGGGCAACGTTAGCAAGGATGCACTATTTAAGAGCTCCTGAGATTCAAATATTACTCAAACTACTTCTGAAATAAGTTCTTAAAGCACCTAAAAATTAAAAAATTGGCCGCCTTTTAAAACAGTCAATAAATTAAAATTCTGAACACGGTATTATCACTTCAAACCTTTGCAAAATCTTCCTCTCTTGCCTATGAGAAATCGCAGAGGAAGAAAGCTGGTTGACTCAGAGGCTTCTGTACTCAGATGAGGAAAGTAGGGGATTTGGATTTTATTCTTGCTGTGGCCAGCAGAATAATGCCCCCATATGGCTAAGCCCTAACCCCCAGAACTTGTGAATATACCACCTTACAAAAAAGGTCTCTGCAGATGGGATTAAGTGAAAGATCTTGACATGGACAGATTATCCTGAATTATCTAGACGGGTCCCATGTAATCACCTGGGTCCCGATAGGAGAGAAGCAGGAGAGTCAGATGGAAGGACAGACGCAAAGGTCGGATGATGTAGAAACACGACCCAAGGCATGGGGCAGCCTCAAGAAGCTGGAAAAGGCCAGCAGACAGAGCCTCCTCTAAAGCCCCGATGCCTACCTCCAAAAGGTATCAGCCCAGCCAACCACTTGCTGTTCACCTTGGAAGACCTTTTCAGACTTCTAGCCTCCATAACTATAAGACAATAAATATGCATTGTTTTAAGCCCACCAAGTTGGTGTTGGCAGTAATTTGTTATAGCAGAAATGGAAGATGAATACATCCAACAGACAAAATAATGGTCAACAGGTGTAACATAAGAGAAAGAATCAAGCAAAAAGTTTGGTTTTATCCTTCATGCCAGTGGTTTTCAAGCCTGATTGCATGTTACAACCACTTGGGAAGCTTGAGAGAAATTGAGAGTTGGATGGATAGATGGATGGAAGGATGAATGGATGGATGGATAGATGGATGGATGGATAGGATAGGATAGATGGATGGGTGGGTGGATGGGATAGATGGATGGATGGATGGATAGGATAGATGGATGGATGGGTGGATGGGATAGATGGATGGATGGATGCATGGATAGGATAGATGGATGGATGGATGGATAGGATAGATGGATGGGTGGGTGGATGGGATAGATGGATGGATGGATGCATGGATAGGATAGATGGATGGATGGATGGATGGATAGGATAGGATAGATGGATGGATGGATGGGATGGATGGATGGATGGATGGATGGATGGATGGATGGATGGATAGATGGATGGATGGATAGATAGATGGATGGATGGATGGATAGATGGATGGATAGATGACAGAGACAGATATGGACAGATGCATTACTCAGCGCACACACTTATCCTAGGGTCCTGAATGAATTAGAATGATAGTATGAGGTATGACATTTCAGATCTGAATATCAAAGGCTCTCAAGGATTAGGATACACCACATTAACGAACACACAGCTCTTTTCATCCAAGGTGAAGATATACTGGTTGTAAACATTTTCATTAATTCTTGCAAGACTCTTGCGAATCACCAAGATAGAAAACACACAGTGAAAACAGCAGAGGGACTATAACAGTTTGCCTAAATCAAATTTCTGACTCAGTTAAAAATAGAATCCAAATTCTTCCTAAAACTTCAATTCAGTAGTCTAGTCACGGGAACAGAACACGTCTCCCCACTTACCCCACATTGAATCTCCATTCTGGTCAACAGGCAACTTGTAAGAAAGTATGAAAAGCAAAGGCCTGAAAAATGGTTAAAGCACTTGAATTTTTAAAAATGTTCTTATTAAAACCTTATAAATGACAAGCTAGTCACGTCAGATCTTCTCTAGAGGTGGGCAAGAGAATTGTATAGATCCTAAACTCATTTTTAAAAATAGACAATTCTCTTCTAGGCCCCTGACTAAAAACTAATAAACAACGAAAATGCCAGCTACTTGCATGAATGAAACACAAATACCAATTCAAATGAAAACTCTCCTATTAAATTTAATCGTGTCTAGAAGGTCTATACCAAAACCATGAATGATTATCAAATAATAATAATACTAATAACAACAACATGTCACATATGGAGCATTTAGTGTGCTCCAGACTGATATTAAATGCTTTACCACATATAATTCTTTTTTTAAAGTTCAGATTAATATGAGGGTTCAAACGATTAGGTTACAACGTTTGCGTTTGTGAGGTGAGGGCCCTGTGTGGTTGGTCTTGACCACATACAATCCTTTAAGGACTTTATGCAATATTAGCATTCATCCTCACATCCCGGGTGAAGAAACTGAGCTCAACAGGGTGAGAAACTTAGTGGTGGAGGTGGGACTCAAGGCCAAGTCTGCACAGTGCCCAAAACCATCCGGGCCCCTCCCGCTGAGTCCCCTCTGCCTGTGTCTTAGGGCACAGCCTGGCACTGAATGGGCCCCTCATAAAGGCTTATTGAACTGAGCTGAGCTCCATACAAGGAGGCCCTATCACCACCAACTCCACCGTCTTCATAAATGAACAAAGGAATTGCGACAAGAAAGAGAGGCCCACAGAATTGTAATCTTTAGAAGAAAATGAGTCATTTTCTCCCCAGACCCATGATAGACACACACAGATAAGAACATTTCTTATGAGGACACATGTTCATAATGAACATTACTCAAAAAAAAAAAAAAACTCAAAAGTGACACGAGAATATTGTACAGCATTCTATTGTCTGAGATTTAAAAAAATTTGAGATAGTTTGTTTTCCTCATTAGTAGAGAAGTATTTATTAATGAATGAGGAACAATTGTGTAACAAATAATTGAAATAGATGGATAGATTCCCTCCCTTGTTCTTAAGAAATAATGAGATGCCGCTGTCATTAGCCCTATCTTCACTTGGGATACTGAGCTTTGTGTGGAGACTGATAACAAGGACCAACACAGAAGAAACCCCAGGGATCTGCCCTGGGATGCAGAGACTCTGCCAAGGACCTTCCTCCTGCTCCTTGGTCACCTGGCTCCCTGCTAGATCCTGCCAAGGGAGGGAGTAGGAGGACACTGGTGTGCCTCCTGAGGTCCAGCAGCTACAGAGAGCACTGTACCTGAGGAAACCCAGCAGTCACTGACCATGGCTGCTGGAAGCCAAGCACAGTTCTGCACCCCCATCCCAGAGGGCTAGCTTGGGCTAGTCACAGGAGCCACCTTCCAGGAGGACTCTGGGGACACCACCTCTTCCCTTTTGTTGCCTCTGTCCTAGGGATGGTGGCTGCTCCTGCCATCACTAGCCTCTGGGTTATCTTCCTTTACTTGTTTAGCCAACTCTTTGTGTTAAAGCTGCTTCCTAAAATTCTTAGACTGGCCTCTGCTTGCTGACTGGTTCCTGGGCTACTAGGACCAGGAAACTGCCAGGTTAACCATGGGAATGCACCTCCCTCACTACAGCACTGCTGGTGAAGCTAATTCTTATCAGCACTGAGGTCCCTATTCCTTTCCTGCCTCCAGAGGACAAGAACCCGGCGGTGGCGGTTCCAACACCACCTCATCCCCGTGTCCTAGGGCTGCATACTCAGTTGTCTTTGGGAAGTTCCAGGCAAGCAAGGTGAGTCGGCTCAGAGCAGCCAACACTGACTCCTCAAAGGGAGCTTTCAGGGTCTATCTTTATTAAAAAGGCCAAACTTTCCATTCTAAGGAAGATAATTGCAGGGTTCTAAAAAAAAATATTAAAAAATATAAACACAACTTTTTTGCAACACAATTTAGTTCAAAGGTCTTTATTAAGAAAGCAGCCCCATTTTAATATAAAATCTTAAAATAGCACGATAGAGGCAGAAAGCCAACATGTAGGGAAAAAAAAGGAAAAATTTGAAAATAAGAAATTGATAAATGTTTTTCCAACGTCAAGTCTCCTCAATGTGCAAAGAAAGATGGAAACAGTCTTTTAAGAGAAGATTGTAACTTCCCTCAAATAGTAACAAGAAAAAAACAACCCACATATGAAGTACACACATTAGCAAATTCTAACGCTGCCCAAGTTCCTATTTTGTAAAAACAGCACACGTTACCTCCGATAAAAAGCAGCTATAAAAACTAAAATTTTAATGATTCACTAAAAGCATTTCCAAATTCTGTGGACTTTGAGCCTCACTGCTGGGTATTTTTGCAGAGCAGAGAGAAGCATTCTTTCCAACCAGTAAAAACTGAAGCTTTCTACTTAAAGCCTTTATTCCCCCAGACAATGCCCTTGTCTTAATCTAAGTACAAAGCCCGAGAGAAGGGGCCTCGGCCAGTGAACTCTGAGAATATGACCATCCCTGTGTGTGTGTGTGTGGGGGGGGGGGTTTGCATCAAGGAGTCCAGTCAGCTCTGTTTTGGGTGATTGGCATGAATGTCCCAGCTCCCTGCATAGTGCTCAAGCTGCCCATAGGGTGGACTGTCCCTCTCAGGCTGATGTGATTATTCTGCTCAACATGGTGGCTTCAGTTCTTATTGAAAATTGGCATTGTTATTTTACACATCAGGTTTGGAATCTTTGTTTCTTTGGGTACATCCCTGATAAGTAAAACTATCTTTCTTATAATTACAAAATCAGTTTCTGAGCCATGAGGCGAAGGATCAGATCTAGATTACACAGATCTGTCTTTCTCAAAGTATGGTGCCTGCACCAGCAGACTCAGCATTACCTGGGACTTGCTAAAAGTGCAAATTTGAGGGCCTAATCTCTGAACTCTTGAATGGGAGGGGTTGTGTGGAGCTTAGCAAAGAGTGTTTTAACAAGTGTTCTGGGGAATTCTGATGTCTGCTCAAAGTTTGAGAGCCACTAAATTGAAATAACATAGTCATTTGGAGATAGGGGTGGGGAGTGGGGGATAAAGGCCAATTTTATGTGTCAACTCGGCCAGGCCTTGGTTCCCAGATGTTTGGTCAAATGCCAGGCTAGATGTTGCTGTGAGGGTATTTTTTATATATGATTAACATTTAAATTAGCTGACTTTGACTGAAGCAGATCTTCATAAAGTGAGTCAGTCTCGTCTGATCAGTTGAAGACCTAAAGAGAAAAGACTGAGGTCCCCTATAAAGGAAGAAATTCCGCCTCCACACATTGTTGGAGTCAAGACTGCCACATCAACTTTTGTTATAATTTCCAGCCTGCGGGGCTGGATTTGCCAATCCCCACGATGCAGGAGCCAATTCCTTAAAAGCGATCAATCTCTTTCCCCTTTTCTCCCTTATCTGAAACGCTTGGGACCTAAAGTGCTTTTAATTTTGCATTTTTCTTAGACTTTGGAATATTCCCATTATACTTACTGGTTCAACATCCCTCATCTGAGAGTCTAAGATGCTTCAATGAGTATTTCCTTTCAGCATCACGTCTGTGCTCAGAAAGTTTCACATTTAAGATTTCAAATTTTCAGATTTTCAGATGAGGGGTGCTCAAGCTGTCTGTATACAGACATATACATCCTATTGGTTGTTTTTCTGGAGACCCTGCTAAAAAAGGGGATTCATAGGCTTAATGTATATGTCCTACATCAGGATTAGGACCCATGATTAGGGTTTCACCTGCTTTTTTTCCAGCACTGTCTGCTTGGTGCCTAGGATGTAGCAAGTAAGCTCTCCCTACATTTTTGCTGAATGAATAAACTGTGGTCAGCTCACTGAGAAGGGGAAGGGGATAATTTGGCCCCAAAAAGGGGCTCTTGGACAATAGCCAACCCTGAAAACACCTCCACTAAAGTCCTGTGGGGAATAAACCTCTCCTTGGGAATCCTCTGGAGTATGTAGATGAACCACAGGAAATCACATCCAGGAATTGTTTTAGGGTCTCTGTGTTTAATCTCTGGCCAGTGGAGGAAGGCTTGGCACTCAGCAGGCAGTTCCCAAGCTCTGTTCCGAGCCACAGCACCCGTTGCTTTCACAGCCAGGCATGTAGGGAGCACGTTTGTCATTTCTGTGGTGCCTTGTATTTAGAACCAGCTTTTAAAGTAGATTCTTATCAGTATTTTGTTTTTCTGGAAAGAATGAAATTGAAAATTCAGCCTCAAATATTGCCTATTTTATTGTCTTCACCAACACATAAATCTATAGAAGGTGCATTGCTGAGCAATGGGCCCAGACTTCACGGCTGACATGCGTCCCCACCCCACACATACCCCTGCAGGGTGGCTGCTGAGAATAACAGCATGGCTTACACTCCAGGGGGGTGAGGGGATTTTCCTAACGCTATGGAAAATGGGTCAAAAGGCATCTCAATAAGATTATTTTGAAACCTCCAGGATAGTAATTCATCTGTGATATGAAATCAAAAAAAAGCAAACATTCCTTGCTTAACCTTCTTCATTCCCCTACAGAAGCTTAAATTACATTTCTTTGAAACCAGGCCAGATTTTCAGGGCTAGCTGATGGGATTCAGGCTCAGCTGAGGGGAGCTGGCCAAAATGCGTTCAGGGGACAAAGGCGGCCAGAGAGGCAGCCCTAAGGCCTCTTCATCACCATGTTCAGTCACTAGGCTGACTCTTTGAGGGCTCCATTAAACTGCAGAGAGGTTATTTGGAGAAGGAAAACACTAAGAATTAGTCTGGTGAATTTGCTTTCCATTTACCTAAAACAACAACAACAACCATAGAACATTAGGAGAAGCATTCCTTATTTCACTATGAATCCACTCCACTCACTAAGCACCTCCCAGCCTTGGGGCAGTCCCTGTGCTGACAGTCATTTAGTGAGCAGAGGAGGACCAAGAAGGCCTGCGTCTGCGTGCGTGAGTGCGTGGGGGGTGCACAGAGACTGGAAAGGAGAGGATGGTGGCTCAGCAGCACTTGGTGTTATAAAGACAACCAACACCTAAACCAGACAGGGAGGGCTGGAAGTCAGGCAGAGGCTCAAATTCTATACTCAATCCATACGGGAGCTACTTTGAAGTAAACTTTAAATTAAGTCACTTTGGAGTTAGAACTCTAACTCAACCACTCACTAGCAATGTAGAACTTATTAAATTTTTCTGGGTTTATGTATTTATAGCAAATTCTTTTTTTTTTTTTATTAAATCATAGCTGTGTACATTGATATGATCATGGGGCATCATTCACTAGCTTCACAGACCGTTTACCAAGTTTCACATATACCCTTGTAAGATCCACCGCTGGTGTAATCCCACCAATCCCCTTCCCTCTACCCACCTCCCCTCTGCCTCCCCTCCCTTTCCCCCTTCCCCCTATTCTTAGGTTGTAACTGGGTTATAGCTTTCATGTGAAAACCCTAAGTTAGTCTCATAGTAGGGCTGAGTACATTGGGTACTTTCTCTTCCATTCTTGAGATACTTTACTAAGAAGAATATGTTCCAGCTCCATCCATGAGCAAATTCTTATTGTTCTCATCTTTTTACCAAAAATGGGTACCTAGTTTGTTGAGAGGACTAAAATGAGATGGCCTGGGTCCAGCATCAGACCCAGAGTCAGCCCTCAGCCAGCTGTCCCTTTGCCAGTTGCTACTAAAGCTGACCAGCTGTGCACCCATCAGGACCGTGCCTTCCTGGGAGTCCCTTTCCGTCTTCAACACTGTCTTCAATGTTACTTTAATTTTTTACACAAATATTGGACTTTTTAAAAAAAATGGGTTATTTTAAATTATTTGTTTTGTGTACTAAGGCCCCGTGAGAAGGGTCTGCAGGCTGTGGCTGGTCCAACTGTGAGGCTTCATTTCTCTTAACCACCTGCCAGCACAGCACCCACCAGCAACCATCCAAAATAACACCCAGTGCAGCACCCAACACAGCACCCACCAGCACAACACTCAGCAACACAGCACTCACCACAGCACCCAGTGCAGCACCCAGCAACACAGTACCCAGCATGGCACATAGCACGTCACCCAATACAGCACCCACCAGCATAGCATCCAGCACAACACCCAGCACAGTACCCAGTGCAGCAGCCAGCTCAGTACCCAGCATAGTACCCAGTGCGGCACCCAGCACGGCATCCACCAGCACAGCACTCGGCATAGCACCCAGTACAGCACCTAGCACAGCACCCACCTGCACACATTCACATGTACACACACACACTTTGACTCACTGATGTCTCTGAGTCACTTCTGTGACTCTGACTGTAGGTGAGGAACTACACCCTGACTTATGAACATTCCTTCTCATTCAAGTTTCAGCACTAGCAAATCCATGTTTTGGCACATTTCAAGGAAGAACAGAATCACTGATTTAAGAAAAATTAAATTTTTTGAATAGGCATACACTAATACCTCTAATAGGGATTAGTAACAACTCAGCTCCATGTGAGTCCATTTTGGCCAAATTTGAATGATTTGAGAAATACAATAATCTTAAAAAGTAGCTCTGAACTTGATTATACCTTGATGTTGATGCTGAGATGACTATCATGCTAAGGGAATCTCAGACAACTTAGAGGTTAGGTAATGTCTATAAAAATGCTCTGGAATGAAAAGTAGACTTTTAAGATTACTATATTTGCTGAAAATGAGACCAGTGTTTAAATCATTCCAACCAATGAGGAATAAACAGATTTTACTTCACTGTAAATATAAATATACAGGAACAGTGATTGCCTGAGTCTTCCGGGTTTCTTACAGGGTTTAAAAGTCTTGGAATAAAAATAATTAGGTCTTATAATGAACTTTACTAATAGAAAAAAATGGAATGAAAATTATTTTCTTTCAGAAACTGAGCAAAACATCTTAACTTTCCCCTGTAGAGGGAGAGAAACAACCAGTCAAAAATTTCAAGTGGTCTGACTCTGTAAAACAGGAATAGAAAAGAAAATATACATAAATGATAAAATAAAAATAGACATAAAACAAATAAAATGTGTTAAAATTCCTCAAACAAATATTCATGTCCTAGAATTAAATTGGATGATTTCAACCAGTTTGTTACTTAGACACCATTGCCCACAAAAGTGTAATTGTCCCAGTAACAGCTCTTCTGTTTCTACAAGCTGCAGTATTTCATGGGTAGCCTGGAAGGTTTGCTACAACTTCTGACTCACATCTTCTTTAATATTCAGACTGATTAGAAAAATAATGCTTTTCTTTTGACAGCTGGGTTGATTAAAGAATAGTTTGTTTCAAATTATGCCCTTCTATTACAATACTTTAATCTAGCACCTGATGTATAACTCAAACTCCCCTGCTCCCCAAAGAAAAAAACCCAGGGTCCAAGGGGATGGTCCTGTGTTTACATTCAGCCTCACACATCGGCATTTACCAGGGTGAGGTGGCTGGCTGTCAGCTCTTGGCTCTTAGTCAATATTTAATCACTGTGCAGTTATGTAGGAAGAAGAAAACATTCCATCTCCCAATAACATGCCTTTAATATGAGAAAGGCTTTCATTACATTTATGGAAGCTTGGTTATACTTTTTAGGAAAGCCATCAAACTGAGAAGTTGCACAAGGGTTATGCGATGGCATTTTAAATGCATTGTTATTGGTAGGCGTATAAGCGGATAATACTTAAATGGCAGGGTTTTTTTAAGTATGAACAAGACTGTGGGTTTATTCTACAATCTTCCTGTTTTCTTTATTTATTTACAGAGAAAGATGGTTGGAGAAAAAAAATGAAATCCTTGTCTAGTTCCTCTCACTTTGGTTCAGTCTCTAGGTTACAAAGCAAAGCAGCCACGCTAAGGAGAAAATTCAGATTTGTCTTTTGACTTTTAATTTTAAAGCCTTCACAGTTTTGTTTTTTGATAGGGTGCTATAAATAATTTTCTCAAACCCAGCACAATGCTATGAAATCATTTACTTTTCCATCTATTCTACAGTCTAACTAAAACAACAGAAGCCATCGTTTAAAGGAAAATAGCACAGGAAACCGGTGGGAAAGCCCACATCACAGGGAATCCTTGGATTCGGATCTGACAAAACATTTCATGTTTCTTGCGTAGCAAACAGCTCTTCCAATGAGCTGGTCAGCCGAGCTGTAGACATTTCCACCATTTAAATAAGACCTGCAGTGTTCCATGGGGAAGGCTCACGCATTCCTTACTATGTCAAGATGAAAGAAAAACTGCTGGGAAGGTGAAGGCTGGAAAGTGAATCAGAGGAATAAATAACAAAAACGCTCAAGGGCATACAGTCCCTCTCTTTCATCCCTTCTCCCAGCCCACAACCAGATGAGCAGGTGAGGACTTGCTCCGTGGATGACATGTGATAAGAAACATTTTCACTTCAGAGTTGCAAACCGTCTTTGACATTCGGCACCTTTGCATTCCAGGTGGGTAGAGGGAGAATTAAGCTTTATTTCAGCTAGTTTTACAACTTGTTGATCCTGTGCTGACAAAGTAATTACCCTTCGCTCCTAACCAAGACGCCCCAGTCCCATTGCCACAGATGAGGTGGATGTGGGACCTGACTGCAAAGCACTGAGGGGTTCCAGAAAGAAGCCCCCAAATGGAGTGTTCCCGGAGCTGGCATTTCAATCCTGTCACCACCGGGTATTTCCCCACCTCCACTCCAACCTAGATTCCTGTGCCTAAAGCTTCAGGTAAATCACCCATAACTCATTAGGAAAGGGGCTGGGACCTCTGTTTTAACATATTCTGAGCTCACAGTATCCAGTACACCTCACAGGAAAACTCACTAACTCCTCGAAATCAAGATACTCAAGAAGTTCCTGGAGCCTGAGAAGTTTAATACTAATTCACTACTGAATTTAACCTTAATGCCATTTATGCCCTAAATGGCTCCATTCTCCACTCTACCCCAATTCTCTAGGTGCAAGGAAATGGTATTCTAAGCATGGTATCTACTATTAAACTGCTGATAGCATAAATTATATTTCAAATCAACTATAGGAAAATTACAAGGTTAGATTATTGTGTACAGGGCATTTAGGGGTGGTGGAAAGTTCCATAAATGAGGTACAGACTCAGATGCCTGGGATGTGTGTGCGAGGAAAGAGAGTGACTTTGGTCAGGATCCTTCTGGCTCAGTTTCCGCAAACCTTTCCAAACTTGCTCCTGCCATTCCACCTTTCTCTTGGCTTCCAGAAGCTCTCCGGGTCTCCATTCAGCAGTCAGCTGCTCAGGGCCACCTCTGTACGTGGCAAACTCAGCCTCCAAAGTCTCAGCCTCTCCAGAGGGCCACTTACTTCGCATGTTGAGTGAGCAACTGAGGAGCTTTCTAATGTCCTTCTCCCTCACTCACCAAAATAAATAGGCTGGATTGAGGCATCCTGGCTAGTTTGCCTCCCTGGTGTCTCAGAGCAGCTCCTGAGTAAATATATCACTAAGTGAATAAGCAAATGACTGGGCCAAAAAAAAGTCACACGAAGGGGGTTCAGCTTCATGCTACCCAACCTGCCTCCCTTCCTGCCCCTGGGGGATAAGACTCTCTCTGCTCGACACAGCCAAAGATGAAGCTGTTGCTGAATGTGATTTTGGGATTTCTGGGAGTAGAGGTCTCCAGGCAGGCTGCCCCCAGGTGGCAAGAGCTCTCAAGCTATCCCTTCAAGGCTATCTGTAACCTCGGGGACCCACAGTCCTATTCTACATACAGATCAATTTTTAAAGAGCAGCTAGCTCAGGACTGGTATCAAGAGAGCAGGATTTCGGATGGACCCCGAGTGCCCTTAACCTCTCAGAACCCGGGCTAAACCTGAGGGCCCCTACAATACAATTCAAGCGAGAGAGAGTGTCTGACCAAGCTTTAAGGAATGTACAGTTTGATGATTAGAAATAAGCAGACTTTCAAAGCAGAACAACGATGTTCAAATGATTCTTTTAAGAATCATTAAAGTTTCCATTTACAAAAAAAATTCTCACACAGAAGCACATAGACACCAGCGGGTATTATATACCAACAGATGATAGCTATTCAGATGTGGTCATAACTATTAGTAAAGATAATCAGTTACTGCCTGATGAGGTCAGAGAGTCTGGCTTCCAAGTCCTTGGTGCAGTAGTTTATAACTGAGAGTGAAAAGCACATGGTCCTTGGAGACCAGCACTATCTGTGGTTCCACCAGAAACCTCAGTCTCCTCATCTGTAAGATGGGTTAGTATCCACCTGCTCCAATGTGATCACAGTAAGTGAAAAGTAGCTGGCTCAGTGCCTGGCACTCAATAAGTAATAGGTATCGTTATTATTACTAAATACCACAAAAATGTGAGCATGCTTGCTTTTTTTAAAATAATTTCTGGCCATTTTCTAGATTTTTAGTGGGAAGTGTGGTGAAGGGTTGTCTTCAAGAAACCGTGTCCCAGGACGAGATGACAAGTGACTCAAGTCGAGTTTAGAGTGTGTCTATCCACTTCTCTCAGCATCACTCACTGCCCTCCTAGGGCAGTGCCCACCACATTCCTGGGTTATGTGATTCATGTTGGTCTCCCTGCGAGGTGGGAAGCTCCACACAGGCAAGGTCATGATACGGCAACTCCCCGCCAGCTCCGGCCTCCTCGTCCTTCACATCCACCACACAGTGGGCGCCCACACATATTTATTCACTGAATAAGGTCATGAAAAATAAATGGCACATATAAAGAAAGTATGCAAAAAAGCTTCACATAAGAAATTTTAAAACAAAATCCTTGCTCTAAAATAGATTTGGAATGTTGGCCCCTTCAGAACTCAAGAGACTCAATACACTTACAATGCACAAAAAAGTTTCTACAAAACATCAACAATATGAGATTCACATCATAAGACTAATTGTTTTAAATCTCAATCATTGTAAGAAGACTACTGTCTGACTGCAGGGCCTGCAGCCTAGAAGACACTCTGGACCGGCCAGAGAGAATGGCCCCGCCTGCAAGTGCACCTGCCCCGGGCCTGGGGGCTCTGGGTTGAATCGGCATAAACAGTGTTACAACCACAGGTGGAGTCCCTATGTGGGCTGGTTAGCTTTGATCCCTTCCAAGGCCACTGCTGCCCACCTTTAGTTCTCCCAGTTACTCTAGAAGTAGACAGTGTGAGTCACAGAGGCAGAGAAGTGGAGTGAGGGTGTGCAGACCAGATGCCCCGGGCACATGAGCACTGAGGCCTCTGTGCAGGATACTGACATGGCATGCTCCATTTATGACAACGTGGCCATCTCTTTAACTTTGTGTGGTTATTTCCTCACCTGTAAAATGAAGGAGAGTGGGCCGCGTGAGCACTAAGGTCCATCACATCTTTCCTGTTCAATGATTCGTTGGAAGACTTCTATTTAGTGATGGTGAAACTACAACTGTCATGGTCTGAACTTGGGTCCAAAGTCTAAAGGCTATCCTCTGTCATCAGTATTCCTGACTGCAAGTGATAAAACCAGCACTGGCTGGCTGACTGAAACCTGGAGAATCCCCAGGAGGGGCGCTGCAGCAGCACTTCAGACATGTGGAGAAGCCAGTGTGGGGAGAGGTTGGGAAGCGGAGGCCACAGTCACAGTTGCTTCACGGTGCGGGTTCAGCAGTGGTCACGATAGTGAGGACGGGCCTCCAGCTGCCCCTGAGCTCCCATGGCCAGTGCTCTAAACTTAAAGTCCCGGGAGCTGCGCCACCTGCCACAGAGCTGGGGAGGAGGAGCTGGGGCTGTGGTTCCTAGAACATGCGTCAGCCACTTGTACTCACCTCCCACCAATATCACACATGACAGGAAAGAGGTAGTTCTCTTTCCTGGAAGAAAATGGAAACAGGAAAGAGGAGCTATTAGGAAGGGCAACTCACGTAGAACCTACGAATATCCACTTTAGGAGGAAGAACCCAGGCCAACTGAGTCGGCAATGCCTGTGTGTCCCGTCTTCCAGCACAGGGTCCACCTAACGTCAAGGGAAAATACACACAGAGGCAGCTCTTCAAAACATGGTGGTCTAGAAAAGGCCATTTTGCTGAATGAAACGCTTAGTTAATACTGCCCTAATCCACAACATACTGAAACTGTAATTAGCAAACAAATTTGAACAAGCCTTAAGAGGAAGTCATTGATCCTGTTGGCAAAACCAGGCCACGCAAAGGTAGAGAATGAATAAACAGAAAGCCCCCTTTGGTGGAACCCACCAAGCCATGGGGACAGCCTTCTATTGGGTGACAAAACTATGCCCAGTGACCATTAGTTTAGCTTCAGAACTCTGTTCATTTAATCCATCAGCAAATACTGAGCCTCCTGATGTGCCAGTCTCCCACCCATTTTCCACTCCTGCGAGAGTCTCTCAAAGCTCTTTCTACTCACTGCGCGGCCCCTCCTGATTCAGCCTAGTTCTTTCACATCCTGAGTGGCATCTGTTCCGCAGGTGGCTCCCACCTCTCTGTCATCCGCTGTCACCCTCCTGTGGGACCTCTGCCCACACACTCACAGTGCCTCCACAATCCCACCAGAAACTCAACTCCAAAGAACCAAATTCCCTAGCTGAAGAGCTGTTCTCCACTTACACAACCAAAGACTTGGATGGTGGGAAGCCACATACATCCCCCAAAGAGTGAGAACTTGTGGCTGCCCAAAGCCCACGTGGAAAGCAGGCTGTGGGCAAGGATGTGGTTTATTTCTACATTTGGGAACTCGCACAGCCCCCTTGCACCCGCCTCCTAGATCAGCAGAGTTTCAGCCTCCACGGGCCACATGTGCTTCGCCTGTATCTGCCCCTCACTGCTCTGCCTTGAGTTCACAGAGGAGGGGCAGAGGCAAAACAACCTGCTGGGCAGAGGGGGCTGCAGATGCGTCCTCAAGTGTGCAGACGAAGCCAGCGCACTAGCCCAGCATTGACATAGCGCCCGCACCCACTTGGGGTAACCGTGTGGGAGGGAGTGTAGAACACAGGAAATCAAACTGCCCCCACCCTCCTCAGGCTACAGCCTGTGAGATATATTATTTATTACTATGGTCAGATCATTTTAATGCAACTTCTTCATTTCAAAAGCTAATACAAATTGGAATAAAGTCTGTAGTTTAAGCACTAGTCATGTGCCAATGTTCATTTGTTAGTTTTGACAAAGTACTAGGTAAGATGTTCACATTAGGGATAACTGGTGAAGGATATTCAGGAACTTTCTGCCCTGTCATCGTAACTTTTTTGTCGATCTAAAATTATTCCAAAATAAAGCTGGTGCAGAGGCTCACATTTGTAATCCTGACATTCTGGGAGGCCAAGGGGGGAGAATCACATGAGTTCAGGAGTATGAGGCCAGCCTGAGCAAGACCCTGTCTCTACTAAAAATAGAAAAACTAGCCAGGTATCGTGGTGGGTGCCTATAGTCCCAGCTACTTGGGAGTCTGAGGCAAGAGGATCACTTGAGCCCAGGAGTTTGAGTTGCTAGAGCTAGACTGATACCACGGCACTTTAGCCTGGGGCAACAGAGTGAGACACTGCCTCAAAAAATAAAATAAAATAGGGCGGCGCCTGTGGCTCATAGGGGTAGGGCGCCATCGCCACATGCTGGAGGTGGCGGGCTTAAACCCAGCCCTGGCCAAAAACTGTAAAATAAATAAAATAAAATAAAATAAAACAAAATAAAATAAAATAATTCGAAAATAAGTTTTGTAAAAAAAATCTAACATGAGGACGCTTTCCACTTTTCTAAAACAAAGTGAATAAATACCCCGAAACTGTTTAGTTTGTCCGTTTGAAATCTATGTTAACTTTGTACTTAGAGCCAGTAGTACTAAAAAAGAAAAAAAAGTCTTGACATTTTTTCTTTTTTCTTTTTTTTTTTTTTATTAAATCATAACTGTATACAATGATATGATCATGGGGCATCATACACTCACTTCATAAACCATTTGACACATTTTTATCACAGTGGTTAACATAGCCTTTCCGGCGTTATCTCAGTTACTGTGCCAAAACATTTACATTCTACATTTACCAAGTTTCGCAAATACCCCTGTAATATGCACCACAGGTGTGATCCCACCGATTCCCCTCCCTCTACCCACCCCCCCCTTTCCCACTTCCCCCTATTGTTAAGTTGTAGCTGGGTTATATTGACTTTTTTTCAACAGGAGCTCATCTACATTATGTGGTAATAGCTGCAATTAAATAAAATCTCCATATGATTCAGCAATATTGAAGTTTCATTAGATTCTGTACAACAAGAAATGTTATCAAAGCTCACCACCATGGGCTCCGATGATCTCCCGGCAGATGAAAGAACTGAGGCCGCACACAGACGCTAATAAACACGCCTGTGTGTTTACGTTTAGGGTAATCTGCTCTTAAAGAGTGCTTCCCTTTTCAATATTCATAAATAAGAAAAAAATAAATCACAGTACATTTTTCTGAACCCAAGTAACAAATCAATTTTTGAAATGCTTCAAGGAAGAAAGAGAAAAGCAAATGCTAAGCAACGGACGTATATAAAAATGAAGTGAAACAGAGGAAGGTGCGTAGTGTCTCACTGTCTCCTCTGGATGTGATTTCTAATTATTTTAAGCACTGAACAGAGACAAAGACAGAGCAACTCTCATGTCAATAAATAAAAACAACAATCCTTCACGGGTGTTCCGTTCTATGACCTCTCACATCTAAAATCTCCCCTGACCTCTCAGCAAAGTCTCCAGACATTTCAGCAAAGCATCCCTCCCTGGCCCCACCTCATCTGGCTCCAGGTCAGGCAGTGACTTGTTTGGGTCTGAGTTTTCTCAGATGCAAAGTGAGGAGGTTGGATTAGGTGTGGGATGGGAAACTGGCAACCTACGGCAGTTGAAGATCTGTGTGCTAATCCCATAAACATACGCTCGTATTTAAAGTTATTTGTCAATATTTATTTATTTTTTTACATAAATTTTTTTTATCGTTAAATCATAGCTGTGTACGTTAGCGCAATCAAGGGGTCCAATGGGCTGGTTTCATATACAATCTGAAATATTCTCATCGAACTGTTCAACGTAGCCTTCATGGCATTCTCTTAGTTATTGTATGTAGACATTTGTATTCTGCCTTTAGTCAGTTTCCCCTGTACCTATTCTAAGATGCACCAAGATATTTCTCATAAAGACCTAGGCCTTGGGCCTCTCCTGAAATATCAGAAGGGTAAGGCCACTTTCTGACATGGTAATATATCAGCCAACCAGTAACAGCAGCTGCCCTGCAACACACTCTCCAGGCTGCCAAGGCCCTTTCCCAGCCCACCCCTGTTCCCACCAGCTACCTGCTAGACTCTGGGGACATCTGAACCTGCTATCCTTGCTCTGGAGTCCTTTTCAGCACGAATATTCCGATTCTTGGTGTGATTGTTTACTAATAAAAAGTGTACCCTGGAGTTTCTGTAGGCGTTTTACTCACGTGTTAGTTCAAACAAAATTGTACTGGGTGGTCATAAAGTTCATACGCAACTTAAAATATTATACAATTTAAAATTGCACATGAACTGTATGGCCACCCTGTATATCTGCTTTGTTGACAGTTTCTAGGTGAGATGCAAGAAAAATAAATTAACATTTAAATCACTAGACCATAGCATAGCCCACTGATGTTTCAATCACTGTGCCACTGCATGCTGATATGCCCTGAGAGGATCTTAGGTGTGCCATGAAAAATTTTAAAGGCCATTAATTAGATTGTTTTTGAAAGATGTTCAAAGCACAGTTAAGGATCTCCCCTGACCTCTCAGCAAAGTCTCCAGACATTTCAGCAAAGCATCCCAGCCTGGCCCCACCTCATCTGGCTTCAGGTCAGTCAGTGAACTTGTTTAGGTCTGAGTTTTCTCCGATGTAAAGTGAGGAGGTTGGATTAGGTGGGGTCTTTTTTTTTTTCTCTCTTTATTTTTGGATCAGCATCATTTAAGTGTGCTGGGAGATTAAAAAGGTTGAAAAACACTGGTATATCGGGTATGTTACTACTGCCTAAGGTTACTCTTCTGGAACGGAGCTCTTATTTTAGGGCTTTTTGGGTCAGACGATGGGGCCACTGTAGGATAACCACTCTAACAGATCACTGGTTATATAATTGAAGCGTTCAAAAATAAAATCCCAGTGGGCTACTCTCTTACTCCTTACAGAACCAATTTTAGAGTAGAAACAGAAAGGAAAGAGCACTTAGCATGTAGTTGCTCATAACACAATGTCAGACCAGGTCAAAGTGGACCAAAAATTATGTAAGATTGCACCAAGGAAAAAAACTGTCTGGAATCTTCTGAAGAATAATTTTTAGCTACGAGAGCCACGAGGAGAAAAAACAGGAGACTAAATTGGTTTTGAAACTATGTGAAAACATGTTATTTTTATGAGCATAGATTAGCCCTTAGGATTTTTCCTAAGAAGACACTGTACCAGGTTCCCAGAGGTTCAGACCCTTTTTTTTTGGAAATAAGTTTAACACTGCTTTCCCTTTGGATAGGAAAAAGGGGTAAAAACTGTTCTGCTGGATTTGACATTAAAAATGCCCCAGAATTCATAACACAGCAGCTTTTCCGTTTTTGTTTTTGTTTTTTCATACTCTAGCCTCGATTCTAAATTTGTAACACTGCTGGAGAGCTCAGGAATTATGAGGAAATTACCTCATTCCCTTTAAACTTTTTCAGAAGGCAAAGTTCTCTCCATATTTGGCAAATGAAGAAGGAAGCAGAATCAAGCTAGATTAGTTTCCTAGTGGCCACAACTTACTATTGTTTTGTTCTGAGCACACCCACAGCACGCCTGTGAGCAAGCAGACCCTGGCACAGCTGGCTGGCCCTGGTGAGTGCCTGTCCTTGTCTTTCCCACTTCAAGTGGTGCATGAGGGTCCTGGTCACCACGGTGTCCTGTACTAGATGAGCCACTTCCTCAGGGACTTTGAATTGGTTCTCTCCACGGATAGGAACCTGCTCAGGAGTGGAAGGAGAAGCAGGCAGGCTGGGGACCACGGTGGGAAGATCCTGCCAGAAGTAAAGTTAACTTGTAGTTGAGCCCTTCACCCAGGGGTCTTGCTGTATATACCCCGTCCTGTGCCCATTAGGTGAGAGTTTACCAATCCTCCTCCCCCTGCCCCCTCACTTGAATATAATTGTATTTTCTACTGGTTTCTTATCAGTATTGAGTACATGAGATACTTGCTTTTCCATTCTTGTGATACTTTACTAAGGAGAATGTTCTCCAACTCCATCCAAGTAAATACAAAAGATGTAAAGTTTACATCCTTTTATGGGATGTACTGAATAGTACTTCATGGTATACATATACCAGGCTTTATTAACCTCTTCATGGGTTGATGGGCACTTGGGTTGACTTCACATCTTGGCCATTGTGAACTGAGCTACAATAAACGTTCTAGTGCAAATGTCCTTATGGTAAAATGATTTTTGTTCCTTTGATTAGATACCTAGTGATGGGGTTGCAGGATCAAATGGAAGGTCAACTGTTAGCTATTTGAGGATTTTTCTGCACTTCTTTCCATAGAGGCTGTATTAGTTTGCCTCACCAGCAGTGCAAAAGTGTTCCCTTCTCTCCACATCTATGCCAGTATCTGCAGCTTCGGGATTTTGTGATATGGGCTATTGAACTTTACCTTAGAAACACAGACAATGTAACCTAACCATTTGTACCCTCATATTAATCTGAAGTTTAAAAGACAAAGGATAACAAAGAAGAGAAAGAAATGACTTTATCATTTATCATAGAAATAATTTTAATTAAAGAGAAAAAGCCCAAAGCAATGGGTATGTACTTTATCCTGTAGGATTGTCAGGGGCAATAGCAGGCCTGGTGGGCTGGCATGTGCCGATGGAGGCAGAAGAGGTGGTCCCTGCGCCTCCCAAGCCTCCTGAAAACTAGCCCCGTCCACCTGGGGTCAGTGGAGCATCACCTGTCCCTGCACATGGGAAAGCCCAACCCACACACTTTCCTGGGAGAAGCTTTGGGTAATATTTTGTAAAAAAACAACTCTGTGAATAACTAAGATATTTATTTCTATAGGAAAGAGTTCTGAAGGGATCCATAATCTCTCTTAAGACATGGGCAATAAACCCCTTTTAAAGTGATGAATTTGCAGAAATCAGCTGCTGACTAATGTGCTGCTTCTTGCAATCCATAAAAATCGAAGGGTTTTCTTTTTTTGATACGCTATAAGGAGGAAAGATCCACAGTCACTTTCACAAACCATAAATACTAAGAAGAGACTTTGAGAAATGGAAGGAAAAGAAAAAAGAGACGGTGAACATGATGTTATTGATGACGGGTATGCCGGCGAGCTTATTCAAGTGCTAATAAATATAAAATATTTGGGAAAAGATGCGGGCATATCAGTAAAGTATACAGATACAAGTGGAAATTATTAGAGAATGTGATATACAGAACCAGATGCAAGACAATCCGTAATTCTTTAGTTTCCATTAAGTTTTGATTTAATACAAACTCCTGTCAGTTAGAGGTAGCTAAAAAGTAGGCTTACGAGTGCTTTTGAAAAACTATCGACCTGAGACTGAACAAACGCTGGTTGGGTTCATTCCTATCACGTGAGCATTTCCTGGCCTAAACTGTCATCTTTTGAATGACTTATACTGTGTGAAGAACAAACCACAAAAGTAGGAAAACGTGGGAATCACCTAAAGTGATGCAAATATTGAAAAACAGGTCAAGTGGAGCAAATAAGATTAGGTTAAATATGTTCATGAATGAGAACAGACACAAACAAGTGATAGAGATTGGTGACAGGACATCCGTGACATAATTTTTTTTTCTTTTCTTTTTTCTTTTTTTTTTTTATTGTTGGGGATTCATTGAGGGTACAATAAGCCAGTTACACTGATTGCAATTGTTAGGTAAAGTCCCTCTTGCAATCATGTCTTGCCCCCATAAAGTGTGACACACACCAAGGCCCCACCTCCCTCCCTCCATCCCTCTTTCTGCTTCCCCCCCCCATAACCATAATTGTCATTAATTGTCCTCATATCAAGATTGAGTACATAGGATTCATGCTTCTCCATTCTTGTGATGCTTTACTAAGAATAATGTCTTCCACGTCCATCCAGGTTAATACGAAGGATGTAAAGTCTCCATTTTTTTTAATGGCTGAATAGTATTCCATGGTATACATATACCACAGCTTGTTAATCCATTCCTGGGTTGGTGGGCATTTAGGCTGTTTCCACATTTTGGCGATTGTAAATTGAGCTGCAATAAACGGTCTAGTACAAGTGTCCTTATGATAAAAGGATTTTTTTCCTTCTGGGTAGATGTAATAAATACATAATACATAATGAAAATACTCACGAAAGGAAAGGAGTAGCCAAAACCAAACGGAAACAGGACTAAGGAACAAACCAAGAGCATCTGAGATGTCACGGGCTCTTCCTGATTCAAGGACAGTGAGGGAGGGTGACAATTACCCTGTCCTGGACATGACAGGAAGAACCACAAATTTAACTAGGGAACTCAGAAACATCATCCATGTGACAAAAACTCAAACACATGTCCCCTTCCCTTACGCCGTTTTCCTAGCCTGCTCTTACCCATATTCTAACTAAGCCAGGTATCCTAACCTAGACTATTTTATGGGCTATTCCTGAACCCCACAAATACCCTTCTTTTTTTTTTTATTAAATCATAAACACATAGATCATGTATACATTAATGCATTTGTGGGGTACAATGTGCTGATTTCATATAGAATTAGGAATGCTTACATGGCACTGGTTAATATGTACCTCATCTCGTTTACTTAATTATTGTGTTAAGATATTTATACTTTATACTTTTTTTTTCTTGGTATAAGTGTTTGTTTTTACAAAAATTAAAACCATATTATAAATAGTCTTTCCTGAATCACTTCTTTCATCTAACATTAAAGACATACATGTATCTGTGTCAATCAATGCAGAGGCATATTTTTAAATAGTTGCATAATTTTTTGTTGTACAGATATTTATAAAGCTGCCTTTGGACAGATGTTTAGGCTAGTTCCCAAGACTAACACCTTATAGATGACACCAAAAGGTCAAAAGTACAACTCCTTTGTACTTACAATTTTGAGCACTTATCCTTTAAGCCTCAGTTTCCTCATCTGAAAAATGGGGATATCTCTGAACCTTCCTACAGAAGTGTTATAGAGATTAATGTGATATGTATGAAGCCTTTAGTAATTTGGGGGATGTGGTGAGCCATTAACAAACTGTGGTATTTTCATTATTATTATCACCTCATTAGAAGCTTCTTTAGGGCAAGGACCATGTCAGCGTTACTTAGGGGCTGGCACATAACAAGTGGACACCTGCTGGATGCTTCCTGTGGGCCAAACCCTGAGTTCAAGTGCAACCTACAAAGTAGATATTGCCATTATCCCCATACCACAGATGGGAGACTGTTATACTCTATACTTAATAGATCCGACACGTACCCTTGCTTATGCAGGACAGGTGTGATCCCACCATTCACCCTCCCTCGATCTGACCTCCCCCCTCCCCTCCCATCCGTCCTCCCCCTCCTTCATCCTGGGCCATAGTTGTGATCTATTCTTCATATGAAAGTGTGAGTGATTATAAATTGGTTTCATAATAGTACTGAGTATATCGGATATTTTTTTGATAACCAGAATCCACAGATTCTAAGATTACTAAGTAGGATATGTTCCAGCTCCATCCATGTAAATGTAGAAGAGGTAAAGTCTCCATCTTTTTTTTTCTGCATTTTTTTTGGCTGGGGCTGGGTTTGAACCTGCCACCTCCGGCATATGGGGCCAGCGCCCTACCCCTTTGAGCCACAGGCGCCATCTTTTTTAAGGCTGCATAGTATTCCATGGTATACATATACCATAATTTATTAATCCATTCATGGGGCGATGGGCACTTGGGCTGCTTCCATGACTTGGCTATTATGAATTGAACTGCAATGAATAATCTGGTGCAAATATCTTTGTTATAAAGTGATTTGTGGTCTTTTGGATATACACCTAGTAGAGGAATTGCAGGATCAAACGGCAGGTCTACTTTTAGATCCTTGAGTATTCTCCATACTTCTTTCCAAAAGGGACGTATTAGCTTGCACTCCCACCAGCAGTGCAGAAGTGTTCCCTTTTCTCCACATCCACACCAACATCTGTAGTTTTGGGATTTTGTTATGTGAGCCACTCTTACTGGAGTTAAATGATATCTCAAAGTGGTTCTGATTTGCATTTCTCTGATGATTAAAGATGATGAGCATTTTTTCATGTGTCTGTAGGCCGTGCGCCTGTCTTCTTCAGAGAGGTTTCTCTTCAAGTCCTTTGCCCACAATGAAATGGGATTACTTGTTCTTTTCTTATTAATAAGTTTGAGTTCTCTGTGGATTCTGGTTATCAAACCTTTGTCAGAAGCATAACCTACAAATATGCTCTCCTTTTCTAAGAGCCGTCTGTTTGCTTTACTTACTGTGTTCTTGGCTGTGCAGAAGCTTTTTAGTTTGATCAGATCCCAGTAATGTATTTTTTGGTGTTGCTTCAATTGCCCGGGGAGTCCTCCTCATAAAGTATTCTCCCAGGCCAATTTCTTCAAGTGTTTCTCCTGCACTCTCCCCAAGAATCTTTATAGTTTCATGTCTTAAGTTTAAATCTTTTATCCAGTGAGAGTCAATTTTTGTTAATGGTGAAAGGTGTGGGTCCAGTTTCAGTCTTCTACAAGTCACCAGCCAGTTCTCCCAGCACCATTTGTTAGACAGGGAATCTTTCCCCCAATTTATATTTTTGATGGGCTTATCAAAGATCAAATGGCGATAAGTGTCTGAGTTCATCTCTTGGTTCTCAATTCTGTTCCATACCATCTATGTCTCTATTTTTTTGCCAGTACCATGCTATTTTGATCACTATAGATTTATAATATAGTTTGAAGTCTGGTAGCATGATTCCTTCTGATTTATTTTTATCTCTGAGTAACGTCTTGGCTATTTGAGGTTTTTTCTGGTTCCACAAATACCTTTCTTACCAGTCCTTTCCTGCTTTTGTTTTTGTCTCCTTTTGGGAGGTAAAACCCTGTTAAGACAGAACACGAGGTGTCTCTGCTTGCAGAGTGAGTCTCACAGAGACGTACTCTTCCTCAGCCTCCTGACGGTTCCAAGATGGGCTTCGTAAATGGAAGTGACATGCAGAAAGGCAACCTGAACCCTAGCTGCTGCTTCTCTGCCTCCGAGAACTCAGGGAGCTCCTTGTAAAGTCCAAGTCCTGATTATCCCCTGGCTCCCATGAAAGGGACAGCCAGGCAAAGATGTTCAGGGCTGAAAAAGGAGCAGTGAAGGACATGGCATTCAGGGAGAGCACGGCGCCGTGGGTGGAAATACACAGTGACCAGCAAGAGTATGAATGGAAGAGAGCGATTTTACAGTTGCTCTGACCACATGGGTTTTAAGAAAGAAAATAACAAAGTAAAAATTTTCCTGTCAAATGATGAAAATTAGAATCTGCTTCCAATTTTTGGAAACTTTTGAATGATGAGACTAGATATATGCTCCAAACTACACTTTGAAAATATCCTTCCTTTTAGACAAAACAGAAGGCAGCATTGGCTGAAGTGGGCAGAGTTCACTGAAAAAGTAGGAACTAGGAGCAGAGAGACTTGACGCCACGTCAGGTTTGGGCCGTGGAAGGCGGGTCAAGATCTCCAACACTTCAGTTTCCTCTTCTGAAGATGATGCAAGTCTGAGGAGGTGACCTCCCAGAATCTTCCTCTCTCTAAAATCCTATTTCCTTTCTATTAAAAATGCTCAATTTCACAATGGACACTTAAATTTCTGCAGAAGTTTAATGGAAAATAGACTCCCAGTAAGAAAGCCTCATTTGTCCTAATAGCTTGGAGAGCACAACACAGCTGAAGAAAAGCATTTGCAAACACCCTTTTCATCAAAAGTAAGAAAACAAAACCATTCATGTCTTCAGGGGTAAAGGTCCAGGAGTAAAAACAGATTTCTATTTAAAAATGCAAATGTAATGTCACCGTTTGGATAAACTTTTAAGGAAGGACCTGGAATGACTATTTTAGTGCTAAAAAGAAAGTTCATAGTTAGCAATGCTGAGTAAATTAAACACCTAAACAGAAAGGTTGGTACAAAATATATTAACCAACCAGGTAACAAGCATATAAAATGCCTGCTGTTCAGGGAATGGGTGGTATGTCTGTGTTTGAAGGGGAGAAAGGATTTAAAATAGTTGGGTAGTTAAGAGACGTCCCCTCAAGAAGATACCAAGGAATGCAAGACAATGAGTCCTTATCATCATGGCAAGAGCAGGGGACCAGAGGCAGCTATGACAAGTCTGGCCTGATTTTTGTCAGACATGCAGAACTTCAGGCAAGTCCCTGAACCTTGCTGGGTCTCAGTTTTCTCATCTCTAAAATGGAAATAATAACTGCCTTGTTCAATTTTCAGGCTTGTCATGAGGGTGAAATATGATAACAAACATAAACACGCTCAAAACTAGAAAGCCTTTGAAATTCTTTTTTTAATTATTATTATTAAATCATAGCTATGTACATTAATGCAATCATGGGGCACCATACACTGGTTTTATACACCATTTGACATATTTTCATCACACTGGTTAGCATAGCCTTTCTGGCATTTTTTTAGTTATTGTGTTAAGACATTTATATTCTACATTCACCAAGTTTCACATGTACCTTGAAAGATGCACTGTAGGTGAAGCCTTTGAAATTCTAAGTGCCAATAAGTGGCATCCAAGTGGAAGAGAAGTTCAGAAGGAAGAGAGGCTGCTGAGAGCTCAGAATAACTTCCCAGAGAGGGAGGGTCCTGAGTGAGAGAGGCCTGGAGGAAGTGCTGAATGGTCTGGTGGACAGGAGCTGTGTACCTGCCCCTGAGGCTCATGCGGAAGGAGTGTGGAGCACTGAGGAGCACCAGGCAAAGGATCTGGAATTGGAAGGACAGGCAGAGCCAGAAAGAGATGGAGGAAGGTGACCAGGTACCAGTGGTGAGACATTCAGTGAGCTCTGTGAGCGTGCAAAGAGAGTGTGCACATCTGATTTTCAGATGTGTGCCCTGAAAAATTTCCTGGGGACTTCTTAAAGGTGCACCATATGCAAACTAATTGGTAGGCAAAGATTTCTTTAACTCAGCTATAACATTTTAAAAGGCTATTCTACGGTATTGTGAACCATCCACTGGCAGCTTAAATGTATACACATATTTGGCTCCAGAACTAATGGTATGTTTCCAATATTTTAAGAATTGTTCATGTGTGCTTTCCCTGCAACCTGATTTTTTCAAAAAACAGACGATACCTGAATTCTTGAGTATGTGCTAATGGACAGACCAGCCTTTGTAGCTCTTGAACAAAAGTCAACATAAATTAAAAACATAGGCTGAGTTACCATCCTGAGCAAGGGTAAGAATCCACTGCTAGTAAAAAAAAAAAAAAAAAATTATAAAAAATAGAAAGGCTTGGCCTATAGCTCAAGCTGCTATGGTGCCAGCCACATACACCAGAGCTGGCGGGTTTGAATCCAGGCCTGCCAAATAACAATGACAACTACAACCAAAAAATGGCCGGGTGTTGCGGCGAGCATCTGTAATCCCAGCTACTTGGGAAGCTGAGGCAGGAGAATTGCTTAAACCCAGGAGTTGGAGGTTGCTGTGAGCTGTGATGCCACAGCACTCTACCCAGGGTGACGGCTTGAGGCTCTGTCTCAAAAAAATAAAAATAAAATAGAAAAAGAAAAGTTGGCAAAGAACCTTTTATTATAGTACTACACATTTCATGGTAAAAGGATGAAACACAGAATTATACATTTAGCCCTGGTAATTTTGGTTATAGTAAAAAAAATTATTTTAATACTGTCATGCAGTGATAGCTGTATGCCATACAGAACATTTGCAGTACTGTGCCCCAAGCTGCAGAACCACATAACTTATTAACTTATAAACCTTACTATATTTTATTGGAATACTAAAGATATCTTAATTCAGTCTATAAAAACAGGAGTTCATGTAATTTAAGCAGATCCCACGTAGCTAAGGAAGCACTGTTCAGCCATTCAAGATACTTTAGTAGTATCATTGACGAGGAAGGAGTAACTGAGCTGTCATTCTTACAGAATAATACAGAGAAAATAACCTGTAATTAGTACCATCCTAGGAAGAAATGTAGGTAATTTGAAGTTTGCTACTAGCTAATAGTATAAACAAATAAAAAGACAAATTATTTTCAAGTACTTTGCAAGTAACTTCATCAGGAGAATTTGCTTTCAATTAAGGTGTCAATTAAAATTATTCTTATCTTCTCATTAAATGAGGAAAGTGCACCTGTCATGGGCACTAAAAAATAGTGGGTTTAAAAATGTGTCAGATCTACAACTAGAACTCTTCTGCAATTTAAAAATAACTCCCTTTCCTTTTTTAAACAATGGGTGTAATGAACGGCTGGTAACATGTGATCCTGCTGCTTTCCTATTGTTTTGGCTTAATAGAGAGAGGAGCAGCCACCCCAGTCACCAGAACAGCCATGTCCTGGACAGCAGGATTCAGATGGAACAGAACAACCAGAAGGAGAGGAAGCCCAGGGTCTCGCCAGGGGTGGGAACCCGTGGCCTCAAGGCATATGTGGCTCTCTTAATCCCCAAGTGTGGGCTCCTGGCTAAATGCAAACTTCACTGAATGAATTAAAAGGCTTTGTTGTGTAAAACTTGCTTGGTAAAATTTGGATTTAGTCAAAAGACACATGCCAGGAGGTGCTTTAAGAGGGATGACAGGTCAAATGGTCTTTGGAAGAGAATTAGGCAACTTCTAATCCAGTTAAACACATGCCCACCATGTGATCCAGCCCTTCCACTTCTAGGTCTGTGTCTATGAGAAATGAAACTGCCCGTCCACATGGAGATTTGTACATGAATGCTTATAGAACGTCTATTTGTAATAGCTCAAAGTTAGGAAAACCCAAGTGTCCATCAACAAGTGAATACAGTATACCCATAAAATGCAACACTACTCAGCCACGGGAAGGACCAAGTTCTTGATACACATGGGTGAATCTCAAAATGATCACATACTGAGGGAAAGAAGCCGGACAAAAGTGAGTCCACACAGTGTGATTTCACTTATGTTCGTTTAGAACAGTGGTTCTCAACCTGTGGGTCACAACTCACCAGAACTGTATGAAAGGGCCGCAGCATTAGGAAGGTTGAGAACCACTGGTTTAGAAGATGAAAGCTAATTTATAATACAGAGACCAGATCAGTGGTGGCCTAGGGACAAGATCTAGGTTATCACAAAGGGACACTCTGGGGGTGATGGACATATTCACTGTCTTGATTTCGGGAATGGCTGCACACGTATGTCAAAACCCACACAGATGCCTGACACATGAGTCATATACGTCAAAGTTCATCAAATTTACATTTTAAATATGTGCCATTCATTTTATGGCAATAATACCATAATAAAGCTTTTTTTTAAAGAAAAGAGTTGAGAGGAGGAAAAAGGAGCCGAGTTGCCAGAGACAGAACAGTTAGGTATAAAGGCCTCACCTGTTTTTCTCCATGTGTTGTCCTGAGCGTTCCATGAAAAAAAGGAATGCTCAGGTGAAAATCAGGTGAAATCCGATTTCATTTAGGAGGAGGCAGCAGGGGTGTGCCATCCACACAGTGATGGGTCCAGGGGGTGCCCGGCTTAGAAGGAAGAGTGCTACAATGACGCACGGAAGTCCTAGGCAGGAAACTCAGGAAAGCCAATTTCCGGGTCCCTCACTTCACAAGAGCGAAAACTGCCGAAAAGCTCCTGGTTTCCCTCAGGCTGGTCCCGGCCAGTACACCAGAGTCAGAGTAGGCAAGGAAATAAGGATTTAGGATGAACACAAACTTTTATGAGGGGAACTCCTCTTGTGACATCAAAAGCTCCAACGATGGCCCTTGAGTTTGCCAAGAGTGTTCACACCCAGGAGGGGGCCCAGGCCCAGGCGGGACCGTGAGAGACACACTGAGACCAGATGAGCAGGAGCTGTCCAGCTGGCAGGGATGCTGCCGGGAGGAGTTCTGATCGCCGGGTAGAATCCCTAGCCCTCCCCACATACACCAAGCGTCTATTTGTACCAGGCACAATGGAGCTACTGCGGAGAGGCCATGGGATGAGGCAAGCTTGTTGCCTCCCCCGACCTGGCGCTGACATCAAGGCACAGGTCTGGACAAAGCAGATCTGTTACGAGTCCCTGAGACGGAACAGAGAGTCCAGTCTCCAGAGCGTCTCCAGGACTCCTCAGGCCCCTGCATGTGCCAACATGTGGCTCCTGGTGGCATCCAAGGGCAACCCCTCGAAGCCACTAGCAGGGAGATTAGCTGTTTAAATCCATCGCAAAGTAAAGGTCAGTGCTAGCTTTGAAATCCCACCTAAAGACTTCCTGCTTTTAAACTTGCCCCCCAACTTCCCCTGGGTTAGGAGCATCTGGTTGTCAACACACTCTTGAGCCCTAAGTCTCCTTGTTTCACTGTAGCTGAGAGGAAGTCAGGAGCTCTGGACGCGAGTGAAGAGACAGGGAGTCTGTAACTACTCTGCTCTGCAGAACCCAGCGAAATTCTATCAAAACAAAACAAAACAAACTCCTGGCTGTGAGAAGAGACTCATGAGCAATGGACTTTGATTATCTCTTGGTTTATTTCTAGTAATGATACAGAAGTACAACAAGGAACATGTACATTTCAGGGAGACGGACGCTCCTCGTTTCCTCTTATTTCAAATTATTTTGAGCATTAAAAGGAGAAAAACCCTAGTCTGATGTCAGGAGAAAGGACAAAATCACTCTCACAGCTTTTTAACTGGGATCTTATGCAAATCATTTAACTTCTCTGGGCCTCGTTTTCTCAACTGTAAGTTGAGGGAGTTGGATTATGCCAACTTACAGAATGTGGAGCTTATGAACACTTCCTTCATTCAGTACATGAGAACCTACTACATCCCAGGCACTAGGTTATAGCACATGAAAGACAGGCAAGAGCCTTGCACTCCTACCTGGATTTCAGAGACACCAAAAATAAACAGAACTAAATAAGGGCATGTCAGATGGCGACCAACACTACGCAAACACCACCCTAGGAGTGCTGGGTAGGGGGGGGGGTGCAATTACTCTATTTCAGCAAGGGTGGTCCGGACAGGCTCTCTGAGTTGGCGAGAGATGGGCTGAGTTGGGAATGATGAGTGGGGGAACCAGGTACTGTTTGCAAACAGAGGAAAGAGCAAGGGCAACAGCCCTGAGGTGAGAGTAAGCTTACTTGGTGAAGAGAACCCGCCTCTCTTTTTAATTTTATACCCCTTCTCCTAAAGGGCTGGTGTGTATTAATGCCACTTAACTGTATTTATACACAACATTTTAAAGAGTAGTGAAAAAAGCAATTGATTTGAGCAAGCCCCAAGACAGGTCTTCTCTTCTGCACAACTCCTTCGTTCTTTTCAGGCTTCTGTCCTCGTGGTCATAAATTCTCTCATTTATTCCTGGCGATACTAAACAGGATCTACATGAGTGTTTTTCAATCTTTTATAAAAGCAACGCATAGTGAGAAACAAAGTTTACAGTGTGATCCAGTGGATATCCAAAAACGAAACAAAAGTTCTAAAAAGCACCAACCTTGCTACGACTATGTGCAGTAGAGGTTAGCGTATTGCACCTTCTTTCACTTTTTTAAATGACAAGGTGATTTCATCAGTAGCACAGTTTCAAAAACTCTATTCTCAGCCAATATTGACCAGTAATTTTGTTCAAACACAAATCAAAATACAGAAAATTTCAATATTAACCTCAAAGGCCACCTCCCCCTCCCCTTTTTCTGTACATATATGTGCTTTAAAACAATGGAATCTAAATTTGTCTATGTGACCTACAGAGGAAATAACCAGACAGGATATTTTCAGGAGAGCTGGGGTAGAGGCGTGAAGGAAAGAAATACAAATACGCAAGCTGTTCACTGCGTGAGGAGTCTTTGGTTTCAAAGACTGCTGTAAGAGGTGAGATTCCCAAAGTCTTGGGCGGCGCCTGTGGCTCAGTGAGCAGGGCGCCGGCCCCATATACCGAGGGTGGTGGGTTCAAACCCAGCCCCGGCCAAACTGCAACAAAAAAATAGCCAGGTACTGTGGCGGGCTCCTGTAGTCCCAGCTACTAGGGAGGCTGAGGCAGGAGAATCGCCTAAGCCCAGGAGTTGGAGGTTGCTGTGAGCTGTGTGATGCCACGGCACTCTACCGAGGGCCATAAAGTGAGACTCTGTCTCTACAAAAAAAAAAGATTCCCAAAGTCTTCATAATAACCAGAAGAGAAGGAGCCTGTAAGTGTTGGGGGTGGCAAGTGGGGTGTTAGATAAGCCATTAAATTTTAAGTTCCAGCTGGGAAGGCATGCCTCCTCCACCAGAACTCCAGCCCCATGTGGACAGATGTGTAACTACAGCCTTGAGAACTATACCTGTCATGTAGCACAGAACAGTTCATGGGCACTCAATACAATTTTGTTTCATGACTTGTGAATAATGGAGCTCATTGTCAACCATCAAACCTGAACTTTGCCATATATACCCAAGTAGTATATTTTCCTGGAATGTATAAATGTCATGTAGTAGTAAATGAACCTCTTACTTATTTTCAAGTCATTATTCAAGCCTAGGGAACTTAATGAGGAATTATTCTCAAGGCCTAAGTGGGAAGCGGATGTTTTCTATTGCAAAGTACCAGGATACCTATCCTTGGCTGTAACAGAAGGATCCCATGTCTGTTATCAGCTATGGTAAACTTCTGAACAGCTGGCATTAAAGCAGTTGTGTTAATTTCACAGGTAGCTTCCCAAAGGATACTACCCAGTGGGCTCTGTCAGCCAAAGGCTCTCTGTGATAGAAACCACGCCAATTTCCTAGTGAAACACAGTTACCATCCTCACCCTGGAAGTCAGAAGTGCATGCACCCAATTTCCAGTAGCCCCCAGGCCTTGAAATCTAAAAAATTACACCTGCAAGGCAAGTGTTTTCCCACCTGCCACACAGCTGCCACACAGAGAAAGCAGCTCATTTAAACTGTGCCCTTCAGCCCTATTTAGGGATATCATTAATGATTTCCAATTATGACTGTTGCTTTATCTCAAAACAGTGACAAACAGGGGAGCACACTCACGATGCTTTTCTTTTAAGCCATTTATCTGCTTTCCTCTCAGGGGCAAAAAAGATGTTGAGACAAGTGTGAACCTGCCAGAGCTTCTTATTGCAGATACGGCCCTCCCTCCTCCCCACCCTTCCTCCTTTCCACTCCAGCACTCCTCCCAGTCGGCTTTCCTGAACAGAGACAGTCGCCCCGGGAAAGGAATGTAAGTGGCCGGTTATCAAAACAAGAAAGGATTCACCGGAGAGAGAGTGAGTTGGGCGAGGGAGGCAAGAACGCCTCCCTCATCCAGGCAGGTCCATTCACCTGACTGCCCTAGCTCAACAATAGCAAGGGTTTCAAAAAGGAAGAAAAGTCTTGGAGGGAGCTCAACCCCTTTAAATACAGGAGCATCCGCTTAAGGCAAGATGGAACAGACCCCCCTGCCAGACCGGAGATGTGGGCAGGCGAATGCGTGCCTGTGACAGGGACAGCCTATATATGGGTGAGACATTAGTGGCAGCGACCGAAGACTCACAAAGCCACAACTATTACGATTTAAAACAGCCCCCGCAGGCGCTGGCTCCGGTGCCAAAGCCTCCCTAGCTTTATTTTCAGGCAAGTGACTCACAACCTCGTCTCCATAACTAATTCCATCAAAATGAGTCGCCGGTTCCACTAACCCGACTTTCCGCTGCCCTGTGGCTGCTCCTCCCTCCTCTCCGCCCATCCCGCAGAGCAAGAGAGCTCCCAGACTGAGCAACCGTACCCCAGGGGAGCAGAAGGCAGGCTCTCCGGCCCGGCCCACCCTCGAGGAAGGATGAATGGGGCCTCAGACTGGCGGGAGCGCGGGGAGGGTGTGCGGGGTGTGTGCGCGGGGTGTGTACGCGTGTGTGCGCGCCAGGGCACGCACCCCAGTCAACTTACGGAGGTGGAGTTGGTCCTCGCCTGGCCCTGGTTCCGCACCTCCTGCTCCCGAAACTGCAGCCCGGCCAGATGCTTCTCCAGTGCCTCCCAGTCCATAGGGGGAACCGGGGGCTCTTCGGGGACGCACGTCCTGCTGTCTGGGGGCTGAAGGCAGAGGCCCCCGGCTGCCGGGCACCGGCCACCGCGCCGGCCCCCAGCCGGCTGGGGCTTCTGGATCGCCCGGCGGGGACCCCGGGAACTGTTCGGCCGGCCAGCCACCACGACGTTGCCATTGTGCCTGAGGTCCTGGGGATCGTGCGAGTGGAGGTTGCCATTGGGCACCGGGGGTGGCATGGCGGTGGTGGCGCTCCTGCCCCCGCCGCCGCCACTGCCAGTCCTGGCGATTACGTCCCCCGGCCCCCGGGCCGGACAGCGGTCATCCCGGTATCCTCGCTCGTAGCGCTCGTCCTCCTCTTCCTCCTCCTCCCCATCCTCCTCCGGCGCCCACCCATCAATCACCTTTTTCTGGTAGATCGGGAAGGGCTCCTCATAGTCTTCCAGGGCAGACACCAAGTCCAGGCTGCCCCCCGGTGACGACGAGGATTTGCACTCGGAGCAAGGGGTCACTTTGGTGGAGTTGGACTGCGAACTGGCGCGGCTGCTGCTGCTGCTGCCGGCGTCACTGCCTAGATCCATCCCATCCTCTCGGTAATCCTGGGGGGAGGAGAGAGAGTGAGCCGCCGGGCCGAGCCTGCTCCGGCCGCCAGCCGCTCGCCGCGAACGCCCCAGCCGAGCGCCCAGAGCCCCGCGCCCCGCGCCCGCCGGGTCCCAGGTGCGCCCCCGAAGGAGGCCCGAGGGAGAGAGCCAACACCAGCCCGAAGCTTCCCTTCTGCCCCCCATTCCTCTCCCACAATCCGACTTCCTCCCGGTAACTAACCCTCAAATTAGCAAAGGGGTGCCCGGCCACCAGCGCGCACACTTTTCATACGAGGGACGCCGGGTCGCGCGCAGACTTTGTTTTAACCATTTTGCACCAGGCGCGCCCCTTTACCCCGCCCCAAGGATTCTCGGAGAACCAGACACTTTCACAGAGAATTCCAATTCCTTGGGGGCGGGAACTGGGAAGAGGGTGGGCGGCTACTAATTTCGCACCTCTCGGGGGCGGAGACCACCCCCCAGCGCTCCGCCCCGCCCACTCGCCGCCGGCGGGGAGTGGGGTCACCCGGCGCGCGGCGCTTTACTTTCTAAGGAATCGCCGGCACCGGAGGTCTCGCTCCTGCCTCCGCGCCTTGCCTTCCGGGCCGGCCCCTCCTCGGGAAGGCGCAGCGTGGGGGCGCGCTCGGCCTCCGCCGGGCGGGGTGGACCCGCCTCCCGCAAAGGTGAGCCCGGCGGGGGCGCGGGCAGAGGCTGCGGGTGCAGCCGCCGCCGCCTCCCAGCGGGCGGGAGGACGCGCCCTCCTGGCGGCGCAGCCGGTCCCGCCACCGAGCATGCCCAGAGGCTGCCGGGCGCGGCACCCTCCGCAGTCCCGGTTTTCGCGGCAGCAGGCTGGAGACCGAGGCCGGGCTGGGATGGGGTTGAAGAGACCGCGGAAAGACCGGAAAGAAGGGGGCACCGGGCGTTAGGGGTGCAGACCAGCGAATTGGAGAAGGCGCTGCCGTGGGGAGAGTGGTGTGCTTTCACACACACACACCCACACACACACATACTTGTATTTCCTGGGTACGCCTCAGGCCCTCTTTGCTTGACTCATTACCCCGCCGAAGCCTCCTGGCACCCCCAAACCCAGGCCTGCCCTCGTAATCCACGCGGAAGTTCCCGAGTGAACCCGTAAAGGACCTGCCTCCCCTCGCAAACCCGGTACACAGCCCCTGTGGGAGCCCAAGTGACGCGCGCTCGGTGGTCATGCGGCATCATTTCCCTTCCACCTTCCTCCTCGCCGCTTCCTCTCCCTCCACCGCCCAACTCCGGTAGCTTCGCCGCCGGCGCGGCGTCGCATTCCAAGTTCAGGCTGTGGGTGGAACCTGTTGCTTTAGCTCACGTCTCCTTCCCCTGCGGGCTACACGCTGAGGATGACCTCAGCGAGGTGTATGTTTGGGGACCGGAGGTAAGCGTGAGAAGGGTCTGAGATGGGGAAACGGGGTGGGGGCGACACCCGAAGACCCTTCCCGCCACCTCCAGTCAGGGCAACATTAAAGGAGGTAAAGGGACAGGTATCCGGTGAGGGTGCCCTTGACACATTCACCGGTTTTGCTTCCTTAAAATTAAGGAAACTGAGTCAAAGAAACATGCTGGGTTTTTTAAAAACACACAAGGGCTCCTCAGTCTGGCCAGTTCACGTTCTTAGGAAGAAGGTTCTATGAAATGAAAAATACAAACACTTGGGAAATGGTAGATGCGTCGCACAGCACCTATCACAGATTTCCCATGAACCAACCGTTCTGACCTGTAAGAACTAGGAAATGCCCTCCTCTTGGTGCTGATCATGAAAAATAGCAATTTTACAACAAATTGGGGAAAAACCGTTTCCCTGAACTTCCAGGTTTAAGCCTGTTGCTAGTTACTCCCAGTGAATTCTAGCCTGGGCCAAGTGACTTCCCTGGCATGGCCGGTCCAGATGGAGGAAGGAGAAATACTTGGGATTCCTAGGTAGGGAGTGGCTGCCACCCTGACAATTACTCTGGGCCCTAGTGAGGGCTGGGTGCAGAGACCCTGTAAGTGATTTCTGTGAAGGCGACTCCTCTCTTAGGTAGGCCTGAGACAGGGAAGAGAAGATAACTTTTTAACTTGTCTGGAAGCAGCAATCTTATGAATAACAGGAAAAGGGGCCTTCTGGTTTGGCCAGCTCTCTTCTGTAAAACGGGACTGATTGTGACTTAAAATGTCTTTTACAGTAACGTCTGTAAACAGCCTGCCCCATGCTCCAAATATGGTTTGATTCTGATATTGTTTTGGAGTCCTGGCTACCACTCTTCTGAGAGGAGGTGGTCCTGTGGAATGTTCAAAATGAGAATAGGAATTATTGGTGTGCTGGGAACTAGATGCCTGTTTTTCAGATCACCATGTGATGGGCAAGGCTTAGGTCACAGAAAGGTATCTTCTCTATAGCAGGACACAGGTAGACAGATAAGTATTGATCAACTGGGGTGATAGAGCTGTAGTCTCAGTCCCATTTTTGAACATTAGAGGCTCATCAGCAGCCCACCCAGACTCCCTCCTGGGCTCTGGGCTCATCCCCCTTCTGCCCAGATGGTCCATGTTCAGGGAATGCAAAATAAAGGCCTAAGAAAAACATTTGGCAAGGTAAATCCATTGCCAAAAATGCATGGCATTTCAAAGCCAAATATGAACATCTTTGAATTATCTGCACTTTTAAATTATTTCCTGACCAGATAGTCTGGATCAGATAGGAAAGTACCAGGTTTCCCTTCTTTTCTCTTCACGCAAGGTGCCTGGCTAGCCCAGGTTCCAGCTTTCGGTCTCCTGCCAAGAATCCTCCCACTTTGGAACAGGAAGCTCTGCCAACTGCTAGGCCCGACAACAGTCTGGAGATATGTCCAGCAGGATGAAGAGATGATTTGCAAAGTGATTGAAAAGTCCTGTCTTCCTGTTTACAGAAATGTTCCCTCCAAACTTAAATTTGTCCCCTGAAACCTTTGTAAATTAGACATCAGAGATATGGGACAAGTGGTAGTCGTCCCAGATCCCTTGGGCTCCACTGCCTTCCTCCATCAATCACCAAGTCCTGTCAATTCTACCTAAGTACAGAGTCTCTCTTGAATGCCCAGTACCCCTACCCCCAGTCCAGGCCACTGTGTTCTGAAATTACTAAATAGTTTCTCAACTGATCCTTGTCCGTTCTTCTCATGCAGCCAGAGTGGCCTTACCAAAATGCAGATCAGAACAAGTCTTTCCCTCGCTTCATTACTCACCCGCTCCTGGGATCCTCACTGCTCCTCCCACCCCCAATATAGACAGGGTCTCCCTCTATCACCCAAGCTGGAGTGCAGTGGCATAATCATAGTTCACTGAGGGCTTGAACTCCTGGCCTCAAGTGATCCTCCTGCTTTAGCCTCCAGGAGTTTCTAGGACTAGAGACATGCACTACTATGCCCAGTTAATTTTTTTTTTTTTTGTAGAGATGGGGTCTTGCTACGTTGCCCTGGCAGGTCTTGAACTCCTGGCCTCAGTCTCCCAAAGTGCTGGGATTATAGGCATGCTCAAGTATGCCAGCCCTAATTGCTCTTAAAGAAACTACTTCTGACCCACAACCCCAACTTCTTTTGGTAAATTTTTACTCATCATTTAAGACTCAGCTTAAATGTTACCTCCTCCTGGAAGGCTTGCTTGATTCTCTGTACCTGGCCCACTGGATTCAGGTGGCCTTCCCATGTGCCATGTCACACACTGTATTTACTAAAGCTGCTGTGTAGTTGCTTACTTTCCCTTCTAGATTCAGAATAAGAAATACATCTTATAACAAGACCCTGGGCACACATCATATAAAAATATATGTAACTGAAAGAAAGTTCCATAAAAGTCTTATTTTGTAAAATCCTGTTCTAACTCAGTTAAAACAAAATCTGGTCATAATTTACCATATTGACTTCACAACCCTTAAGTGAGTCGGGGCTCCTACTATGCAAAAATACTCTAAATTCCATGAAGGGAGGAATTTCACTCATGGCAGCTGAATAGGAATTTCATGGATATTTATTGCTGGAATTCATATTATACCCCCCAAACACTATGACGAAACCATTATGATCACCTTTTGCAGGTGAGGAGGCTGAGGACAGTGAGGTTAAATAACTTGCCCAATATCACAAGGTTGGTAAGGTAGGTGGCAGAGCCAGGATTTGAACCAGGATAGCTGGGATGCAGAATCCTCACTCCTAGTCATTCAGCTGAGAGTTCAATATTCCTTGGTCCAGCTGTATATGGATGAATTTACCAAGCGAAAATGTCAGAAAGGGTCTCCTTGCAGAAACTTCAAACTAGATCTTAGTCTCCTGGCCTGGATGGCTACTGGACAGTGTCTATGCAGTGAAAAAGGCAGCTGACAACAGCAGCTGTTCTGTTTTACTCACATGTGCTCAACCTCCTCAACCACCAGTAAGTTCAGCAATATTCAGCAAGTTGAGAGATTTTATTGTGTAAAGGAAGTCTACAGACACATCAGAAAAATGAAATTTCATGTTGTTATGAACTACATGCTTTAAGCCCACCCACCCCCAGCAAATTCTTTAAGAAAGAAGCCACCATGAGATTGGGGTATTCGTTTTGTCATCAATGGGAAGCTGCCTTGGTCAATAGTACTCAAAGGTAGAAGTAAGAAGATTACCGTCCTCAGGGGCCAGTGCTATTTTAATCTATAAAGACGACATTTGAGAAAGGACATGATTGAAATACTTGAGTTGCTAAGCGTATAAATAAGGAGGAAAAGATTTATTTGCACAATTCCCATCCTAATTCTGAAATTATTGGTGTTAACACCGAACTTAAAAGTTGTGACATTTAGGGTAATAAAAAAATGACTGGCAAAAGGTTTGTATTTCAGCTTTGTTATGTGAATTACATGCAAGTCACATGTAGTCCACAGATGTTTTTCTGTTTCATCACCTGAATGTAACTACATGGAAGTCCTTACCAGCACTGTGGGGTGAGGTGTCCTGGATACAGAACATCTGTCCATGTCTCTAACTGACTCTATGGCCACAGTTTCCTCATGAAGAGGGCTGGACAACATGATCACAGTTTGTGCCAAATATTAAGAATTAATTGAATAAGTGAATACTGATAGCCTTCTTCTAGCCTGCCTGAACAACCTATAGATTTTGTCTTAGAAACTATGGAATATATAGTATAAAACTGTCTCTGAATCTTTTCATCACCTACCTTGTTGGGAGAAATAACGTTGGTTCCTTCACTAATTAAAAACCAAGTTCTGTCTCCATGAGGCAAGTCGGCCCTCTGGGGTGCGTGATATTTCTCCATTATTTCTATACAGCTGATGGGCTAATCTTAATTTATTAGTCTGTATGCGTATGTATTTTGGAGATGGTTCCTATGTACGCCTAAAATGATTCTCTTTTCTCTTTCACTTCAGGGCAATGCTCTAATAAAAAAAAATTCCCTTTAAAAGTATTAATATTTTAAATTTGTTTTTCTATAGCAAACCATTAGATCCTATTTATTTTCTACACTTTCCTCCATAAAAAAATGAAACGGTACTATACAGGCAAAATATTACTTAAAACAATAGCATCAATGACCTATTTTCCAAACTTGAAACCAGGACACCCAGCTTGACAAACTCTATAGAGCTCACAGAAACTAGGTGAACGTGTGTTTGAAATGAAGATTATCCTAAACAACACGTGGGTGTTAGCAAATGAAGCAGCCCTGACTGCAGCAGGGGAATAATGTCTTCATCCGAGAAAAGCCACAGAGAGGGTGTCAGTCAGGCCTTCTGCATACGGCTACACAGATTGTATCCTGTACATTGCCAGGATGGTGAACTGCGAACAGGTCCCTGCCAGGGGCAGTCATTTGGTGCCATTCCTGTAGATGGCAATGTGAATGGCGCCCTCTGGAGTTGTGCAGTGCACAATCTATGCAACAGTGTGGAGGTCCTCAAACTTTTTAAACAGGGGGCCAGTTCACTGTCCCTCAGACTGTTGGAGGGCCAGACTATAGTTTAAAAAAAAAAAATGAACAAATTCCTATGCACACTGAACATATCTTATTTTGAAGTAAAAAAACAAAACGGGAACAAATACAATCACACTGCCTCATGTGGAGGTTGAGGACCCCTATACAGTGTCTCCATGGGAATTCCATTGGTAGGAAATTTGCTCTCTTGACAAGATTGGAAGAGGGAGCCTGCTGTTCATTTCCTAATGAAGTCATACCTCAGATTGGATGGCAATGACAAGAATTCAACAGTCTAAACTCTTGTGGTCTTTTTCTTTGAAGATTTTGCCATTATATCCTATTTCCCTTAAGTTCCTAGCAACTCTTAAAAATGCAAGTCTATAAACAACCTGGATTTATCTTTTGAGCTCCTTCGAAAGGTATAAATTACATGAAGTCCATGTACATGTGGACTTCAAGGTAAGATGAACATCCCCAGAAATTGCATTTCTTGTACTTTGATGTATTATGCTTGTGACATATGGCACTATATAGGTAAAATAGCACTGAAAAAGCTAGCATCAATGATGTTACTCAATGAAGAGGAACATCTCACAAGAGGCTCTAGAAAGTAGAAACTGTTGTGATCCCTCCTTGGCATAACTTTGGAAGCATTACAACATCAGAAAATAGCTGCAGGCATTGTCAGTACAGTGTAAGCAGGAGGAACAGAGGCAACTTGATGGAACTGAAGAAAACTCTCCCAAGAGACATGGCTCTGCCTCTGACTGGCTCTATGTCTATGGGCAAGGTTGCATCTTTCTGAGCCTCCTAACATGAGGGTTGTATGAAATTGTCTGAGCCTTAGAAAGTGCTGAAATTCTGTGGACTATGACTCAGATGCCTCCAAAAGCCAGGTAGGTGAGGTAGCTGAGTTAAGTGGGCACAACGGGTGACAGGGAGTAACAGGGCCTGAGTCATTGAGTTACTGAACAACACAACAAGCAAGAAGGCATCTGAATTAAAATTCAAAACAAAAAGCAGGTTTCATCTTCAGTTCATCCCTAAGTCACCACTTGGACTTCTGCTGTTAGCCCTAGAACCCCAGAGTTCTAAGTCTGCATAAAAATGAGAGTTAGGGAGACGGTACATTTTGGCTTGTGCAGGGTGGTCTTGCTCTATACCTGTCCTGGCAAAGTTATTAATGGTGCCCTCGTTCACTCTCAGAAGTGTCCCAGTTTACATAAGTTACGTGGTCATCTGAGGTCAGGGAGAATAGTCAGTGAGTAAACATAAACCTTAGGGAGCAGGTTCATTTATTCAAATCTGCCCAGATCTTTAGATGAAGTAGATTTAGTGACACTGTTTTGTAAGTAGAAAGATAATTAATCTAAGTAAACTTCCAAAATATACCAATAAAATGGTTCAATACAAGCACATCATGAATTTTAAAATCACAGAAAATACCTGAGAGGCTGTCAATATGTGAAAAATGTTCAGCTTCACCAGTAATCAAAGAATTGCAACTTCAATAACAATGAGGTTATTTAAAACCTGCCAAAGTTTTAAAAATTATTTAAAACTATAATACTCAGTGTCAGGATAGATGTGATTAAAGGAGCACTCTCATATACTGCTGGTAGGTTTGTAAATTGATTGATACAAATTTCCTAGAATGCTCTTTAATAACACATTTTAAAAGCCTTTGTGAAGTTTACACCCCATAATCTCTTTATCAAATCAGCTAATATTTATTGATCATATATGACTGGCCAGGAGTAAAGTAGCTGAAGAAACAAGTGATATTTGCCCCCGAATGGAACTTTAGTTTAGTGGAGAAACAGACATTGCAGGGAACAAATAGACAATTTAAATTGCAAGTTGTAAGAGTACCCCAAAAGCAGACAAATATGATACTGAGAGAGCAGGTAGCTAGTGGTTGGTGTTGGGGGAAGAATCAGATAATGGGTTGACCAGATAAAGACAGAGGGAAGGGTATTACAGGCCAAGGGAACAGCTCGAATAAAGAAAGGATTTGAGGCTGGAAGAAGCTTAGCACATTGGAGCAACTAGAAGGAAACCACTGGAGGATAAAAGAGTTAGGGGAAAAGTAACAAGATGAAAAGTGGAAAGTAAGGAAGGCTTCCCATTAAGATCTTTATCTTGACAGCCATTCAGTGGTTGTGAAAGCAAATTGGCATTTTTAGAAATTCTGCAAGAGTGAGTGAGGGAAGAGCAATTAGGAAGCACGTACAACAGTCCAGGAAAGAGGCCATGGTGGCTTAGGAAGGGGGACAGAAGGAAACAGAAATGTTGAGGATATTTAGGAAGTAGAATCCACAGGGCCTGGTGACTAAAAAGATGTGTGTGTTTGTGGGGCGGGGTGTTGAGGGAGAAGGTATAATTACAAGCCACTTGGTGGAAAGGAGGTATAACTTTCCTGAAATGAGCAATAGAAGGAGATTTTGATAGAGGATGAAAAAAGGGAAAGATAGTGAATTCTTTTTGGACATTTTCTCTTTCGGATGGTGCATGACACACAAATGAAGATGATAGTAGACATTTGGCTCTATAAATTTGGGGGTTAGAAAAGAGATCTGAGGTTGGAGATGTGAATATGGGAGTCACTGCATATGGCTGGTAGTTGAAAGCCTGGGTAGGGGTGACCTGGTCGGAAGACAAATGTGTAGTGAGAAGAGAAGGTCAGGTTTCAAGCCCTGAGGAACTTAGAAAACTAAGGGTTGGAGTGTGAATTTGTAGGGCAGATGGGGGCAGAGGAGGGAACGAACAATAGTTACTCTTCTAATAAGCCCACCTAAGAACCCAGAAACAGGGATCTAGATTTAGGCATAAAGGTGCTCATTGTGGCATTTCCAATAGTAAAAAAATAGCTATACCCTAAAGTGTCAAAAAATAGGAAACGGTTTACATAAATTGTGACATGTTTATTCTATGTCATAAATATAATCAAATAAGATGCTTTAAAAAACTATGACATTACATAAGTATATTACACATACAATGTGATCTACATTTAAAAAATTAAATAGTTATGTGGCCAGAAAAAGAAAACGTAGCTGAATGTTAGTAGTGATTGACTATCATTGACTCAGATTGCAGGTGACTTATTTTTTTTTTTACCTTTGTATCTATTTATATTTTTCCATTTCTTTACAATAATCACAAAATAGGTGGTAACATATTTTCAAACTATAGGATAAATGATGTACATGTGCTTTACTTAAAATTAATCATTCTGAAATTTATTAAGGAATTCCATTAACAATAATTGTTCAGAAGAGCTAGACTTAATTAATATAAACTGTGATAAAACAAACAACTTTATGGTTCCATAAATCACTGGCTAATTTGAAGTTTTTGAATATCAGATTTTCTTTTGAAATACAGACTGAGTCAGCCCCCTTATGGAAGAATGTTTGGGATCATAACGGATTGAAGAAGAAGTTGGCAAAATACTTTCTGTGGAGGGTTAAATAGTAAGTGTTTTTGGCTTTGAGGATCATATGTTCTCTGTTGCATATTCTTTTTATTTTTAAACCAATCTTTTTTTATTCTTTTGAGACAGAGTCTCACTTTGTCGCCCTCAGTAGAGTGCTGTGAAGTCATAGCTCACAGCAACCTCAAACTCTTGGGTTCAAGTGATCAAGTCTCTTGCCTCAGCCTTTGAGTAGCTGGGACTAGAACGCCCAGCTATTTTTAGAAACAAGGTCTCATGCTGGCTCAGGCTGGTCTGCAACCTGTGAGCTCAGGCAATCCACCTGCCTCAACCTCCCAGAGTGCTAGGATTACAGGCATGAGCCACTGCTCCAGCCCTAAACCAACTGTTTAAGAATGTAAAAACTCAGCTCCTAGGCCACGTAGAAATAGGCTATAGTCAAGATTTGCCTCACTAGCCATAGTTTGCTGACCCCTTGACTAATGGATGAATGTGTAGGAACAATGCATAGCTACTTTTTCATAAAAACTTGACATAACACTGGTATTGTAGGTGAATCTTCAATTATTAGAGCACTAGATGATGGTATTTATTTTCAACAGGAAGCAGACTACATGAGACAGGTCTAAATGAACAATACTTCCTAAAAATGTTTGTTTCTTTTAAAGTTATATTTTTATTAAATTTCCTATTGTTGTGAGGGTGCAAATGTTTTCATGTGAGGGTACAAATGTTTTCATGTCTAAGGTAAAGTTCAAGTTGTAGTTGAGCCCTTTACCCAGGGGGTGTGCTGTCTACCCTCACATTGTGCTAAAGTTATGTTTTTAATGAAAAATTGAGACTATACAAATTTATCAACAAGTAATGAATACACTTTAAAATTTAGTGTATGATATCAATAATTTTATAGATAACAGAAAATAGAGAAATAGCACGGACAAGCTATGCACAATGATCTGGTAAACAGGAGCACCCTTAGAATAAACAAAGAAAAGAGGTTTAGCATTCAGCTTACATTACTACATAGAATTACTGCCAGTATTATTAGTACTAGTGAGTGGAAACAGCTGCGTATACAATATTATCAATTTTGCTAATTGTTACTGATTATGTTTTTAAAATTACACTAATAACTAATAGCCTATAAATAATCTTCTGTTATAAGACCTTTCCATTTTATTATACTGTAATAGGTTCATTGATGCTGAAGATGATGTGAATATTTGCTGACTCCGAAGAATACCTTTATTAGGATATGCATATGTGTTCAATTTATCTTTTCAATTTCACCTACATTAAAACCTTCAAAATTAAGTTTGCAAAAACAGGCTGTGTGCACGCAGTGGAGCCCATATGACTCGTGACCTCCTGCTCTATTGCATTCTGGTTAATGATTCACAATAACCTTCAAGAATAAGCCCAATTAAATCAACGGGTTCTGCATGGCTCTCTGGGAAATGCTGGATCCAGTACCCAGCAGCCTAAGGCATGAGCTGGTGCAGGGTGGGAGCTGGCAGCAAGAGGAACACAAATTCACTTCAATGGCCCAGAAGACAAGGTTGAAAAGCACAGCATTTCCCCAATGGATACTTAACCAGTTTTTCCCAGCTGCATCTAAAACCATTCTCTGTTTGGTTTTCTTATTCTTAAAGTAGAAAGCTAGCTACTTCTTATACTTTCCCAAATACATTTGCCTTCAAGTTACTCATAATCATCTTTTTAACTCATATGTCTATTATGAGACATATGAAAAATAAAGTAGACTATTCCTTGGGTTTGATAATCACTGAACTATTTAGTGTTTGGTTAGCCATCCTTAGTATACAGATTACCCAGCAACAGAGACTGAAATGCTCTTTTTTTCTCCTCTTTACTTCTTAGAGATTGGGTTCAGAAAAAAATAAAACAAAAACTCCAAAATAGAGGCAAGTCCAGATTATTCTGATACTTAATAACAAGTCTATTTCCTAGGAATTTCTTTTCACTTTCATTATAGCCGCATTTCTTAACCTGATAATTAGCATACTTGCCCACACCCCTCTCCCATGCTCAGTGGCCCTGCTAGGAGCTGGGCCCAGTGCTGGTGGGTGGTGAGGGTTGGCCTGAGCTGGCCCAGGGGCCAAGGGATAGTACCTAGGCCCAGGCAGTCAGGCCAAGTCACAATCTCTTGGGTACCACTTCCAGGATTTTGCCATATTATATTCCACCTGTGTTCCTACTTACATAAGATTTTTCTTTAAATCACTCATGTTTAAATTAAATTCATTCAGAAGGGAAACTTTATATTACTACCATCAATGGAATACAGGTATTACCTACTAAAGTAGAGTGGAGGTACCTATACTGTATTTCAACAATTTTAAGCCACATATTTAAAAATCATTTTGATATCTCTGCAATTGGGATATGTCTTACAATCGATGGCATCTCACAATTATAATTGACAACATTTCTGTTGTTCTTAGTGGCACAAAAAATAATCATGTGTTTAACACATCAGTGGTATATTAGATTTGAGGAAATATAGTAGTAAATTCTACAAAAACAATGCCATTAAATCTTTACACATAAAAATTAAAAATGGCAAACAAAAATGGCAAAAATCAAATTGACATAAAATGTAGGGTTAAAGATTAAGTTTCTTATTGGAAGGATGGGGCTATTGGATTGAAATATCTGGGTAAACTACTTTAGAGTTTCAGACAAAGAAAGGATCAGTGAGACGAATCTGTCCATTTTTATATTAATCCACGTTAAAAATCTGTACTCACTTGAGGATGTGGTGGAACCACTCAAAAGATATTGACAGTTTTATCTGTTATAATTAAGGGTACATGTATATTCTCTGCAACTTCAGGAAGTAACATTTTAATATATCACTGACTAAAACACAGAGAGGCCTGAGGAATTCAGTGTGTGGGAGTTCCTCCCCTCCATGGGCCTGGCCGTCTGTGCTCATGAAGATCATGGCTGAGGATTCGGTTATTGAGGGTTGGAAGAATCTATGATAACTTGAGCCCTTGACTCCTGATTTGTGCCATCCAGGTAAGTCTGATTAGTCTGATCCTAAACAACGTTCTCTATGAAATCACAGGTTCTGCATACTAAGCTCATCATCCCTTCCTATGTATATATATGAATATAAATACAAAACTGTCAAAAGACATTTCTCTGAGTATCTGTTAATAATTACCATGAACCCTGCTCTGGGAAATTTTTCTCTGGACAAAGTTCCAAATAGGGAGGACTCGCACACAGGGGCAATTGGGTTCTAGCTGGAGCAAGACACTTCGGGTAGGTTAAGGAGGTAAGATAAGGGGCAAAGACTGGAGGGGCTTCCCAGAACTGGGAGTCTTGGCTCAGACCTCTAGAGACAGCCCTTGTTGGGAGATGCTTCCTTAAGTGTCACTTGTCCATTCTTTGGTTCATTCAGCTATTCTTTCACCCAAAAACCTACGGTGTTGTTGGGCTCTGGGGAGAGAGAGTTGAAAGAGACCAAATTGCTCATGGCTTAGAAAGGAAACAAAGATAGCTATGGTGAGAGTGGGCTTCTGAGTATTATGGTGGGTTGGCAGAGCCAAAGAGTGCCATGGAAAAGGCGTTGGAGAGGCGTTTCACTCAAAGTGGACTGCTCAGGGAAGCCTTCCAAAAGGAGTGATGCTTGGATGGAGTCTCAAAGTATAATAATTGAGAGTTGGTGAGATTTCCCAAAGGCTGGAAGATGGAAGGACATTCCAATGTGGGGTAACAGTATGGTCAAAAGCTTGGAGATGTAAGCAAATGTGGCCTGTTGCCACAAGTAGAAGAAATAGATGTGGGGAAAGAGATGGGAAATGGTAGGAAAGTGAGTTAGAAGTAAAGGATATGAGACTTGAATTTGAACTTGAAGTTGATAAAGAGACTTGAGGGATTTTACATCAGGAATAGATGGATTATACATGATTTACATGTTGACTGATGTTAAGAAAAAGTAACTTTTATACCAGACCTGAATGAAGGCTTTAGCCAGAGTGTTATACAGTCAGGATGTGGAGATCTGCATCATTTAAAAAATGGTTTAGGATCTGATCAAGGGGTAGTGGGTTGCTGGAAGGGAGTGAAAATGCAGATTAGCATTGGGGATGTGTGGCATTGGGTAAGCCACGTACCAGGACACTGTCATCCCCAACATGAGAACTGGAGTTTGGAAAGAAAGGAGAGAGGAGAGGAGCTAGTGCTAACTTCCTCATGAATGCAGAGGAAGGCTGGACCAGCAATACAGTGGCAAGGCCAGGCGGGGATGATGGAGGAAGTCCCTTTCTGTAAATCCTAAGAGAATACACAGGGACCAATTTTATATTTCTATATCTACTTTTTTGTTTTTTTTTTTTTAAAAGATGGCCTTTTGCTATGGAAACATTCCAAGCATTTGCATAATTGAATCGTACAGGCACCCATCACCCGACTCTAGGGACTGTCCACCTGTGACAACCTTATTTCACCTATAACCCTCCCACCCCTTCCATCCCACTGCATTATTTTGATGCAAGTCACGTATCACTTTAAGAGAATGGTCTTTATTTTTTTCAGCCCAATCCTGTGTCACAATCAAAGGATATGATGAACCTTGAACTGTGGCTAATTAAAAAAACGCTGAAAATGAACAAATATAGAGGTAACGTCTCTCTCATAAAGAGAAAGAAAAAATAAGACAATATTAACTAGATTACGAGTCATTTGCAGAAGATAAAATAGAATAACTGTAAATAAGGCTAATCTGGTGAACAACATTACCAGACAAATCCTATGACATGAATTAAACTAATGGAGTTAAATATATGAGCAGGAAATAAAAGGAAATTTAATTTTTAAAAGTGTAAACTAAAGTAGCAAAGAAATAAGCAATGAAATAATTATTAGACTGCAAAGAAAAACCTGATGCAGAGAGACAGCAGGGCTGAGTGTGGCATGGGGAAGGGAATGAAGAGCAAGTTGGAATGTGGGCTGGCCCACATGAAAGAGACCCCAATTAACTCCTCCATTGGGTAATTACTCACTGTGCATCTTCCAGGTCCCAGCGCCGTTCTGGGCTCTGGAATGTCACCTGCCTTTAGAAAACCATCTTCTCTGCTTAAAGCAGAGGGAGCACTTGATGAGAGAAGCCGCCTTTACCTGCCTGAACCCCATCCAGATTCTTTATTAAATATCTGGCTCCTTGAGAAATGGAGGCAATTGGAAGGGGCTCAAAGAAGTGGAACAGAAAATAATTAGAGGAAGAGATTGATTTTAGCAGAAAGATCAAAGGAATCAAATGCAGGGACGTGGCTAAGCAAGGGCTCAGGAAACATGAGCTATTTGAGGCATATAAAGAGGAAAGCAATGTAACAATGATTGAGCGGGGCACAGAGCAGAGTGGACAGTCCTGCGACGCTGACATACACAGGGCAGGCGGGCAAGGGCAGGACCAGCTGCTCACCTGGCCAGGTGCGTGCAGCGAGCCTGCTGGACACGTTCTGATGTTCACCCTGCTTCTGTTGGACGGCTTCCTTGTCTGAGAGCACCCACTTCCAGAGAGGCAGGCACCATTTTTAGCCTTTCAACGTAAGTCAAGAAAGTGTGTTAAATCAGTTCTGCTCTGGCAAGTAGGATGGGCAGGAGCAGCAAGTATTTTCTCTCGATGTTCTAGTGCTCCTTGCTTCCACAGAGTTTTCCTTGTCATCAAAATGTTTACCAGTGAAGGCAGAGAGAGGGACAGCAGGATGGAGGCAAGAGTGAGGCAGCCAGCGAGGGATGGACGGCTGTGCTCTGCCCTGGAGGACAGTATACATTATTTTCTTAAGGTCTTATTGGCTTTATTGTGACAACTTTTAAAAATTCTTAATTGGTTTCTTTCAGAGCCTGGGTCTATCTTTTGGATAGAGTTCAAAATGTATCTTTTTTAGCTTAAAAAATATCACCCATACAAAGTCAATTAACGAATAGCTATTAAATGAGTGCCAGCATTCCTCACCTCTCCACGTTGAGTCAGTGTTTGGGGGCCTTTGAGGCCCTTTGAGTGTCTTACCATGAAGAGGTTTCTCTCTCTGCCTCTTCCCTCTCACCACTATCCTAAAATTATGCTCAATCTGTGGCCTTCGGTATAGATTTGCTATGTATATAAGGCATAGTGTATGTACTGTTTAATATTGGGGATGGCATACTCTAGTTTCTCTTCAGATCGTATGAATCTTTCACCTTTTAAAATTGGGGGTGGATTTCTTTTTCTTTTTTTTTCTTTTTTGAGACTTTATTTATTCATTCATTCTTTGAGACAGAGTCTTACTCTTTTTTTGCCCAGGTAGAGTGCCATAGCATCATTGTAGCTCATAGCAACATCAAACTTTTGGGCTCAAGTGATCTTCCTACCTCAGCCTCCTGAGTAGCTGGAACTACAGGCAACTACCACAATGCCCGGCTAGTTTTTCTGTTTTTAGTAGAGACAGGGTCTCACTCTTGCTCAGGCTGGTCTTGAATTCCTGTGCTCAGGCAATTCACCCCTCTTGGCCTCCCAGAGTGTTAGGATTACAAGCATGAGCCATCGCACCCAGCCTGAGATTGTGTATTTAACTAATTTTTTTTTTAATTAAACCTTTTATTTTGAGATTATTGTACATTCAGATGCAGTTTTAAGAAATAATACAGAGAGAGAGCCCTTGTGCCTTTTACCCAGTTTCCTACCAAAGGTAATGTCTTGCAAAACCAGAGCAGGATAGGAGGCCAGGGTGGGGACACTGAGGCAGTTGGGATACAGGACATTCCCTGCACAGCCAGCCCCCTCAGGTCACCTCTCATGGCCACAGTGCAGCTCTCCATTCCTGCTCTCTCCTTAGCCCTTGGCAATCGCTCTTCTGTTCTCCAGCTCTGTAATCTTTCGTTTTGAGAATGATATAATGACATCAGACATTACTGGGGGTTTGTTTGTTTACTCAGAGTCACTCTCTGGAAATTCACTGGGCTACTGTGCACGTGGGTGCCTCCGTCCTCCTTACTGTCGAGCAGGGCTCCACGATGTGGGCCTACCACGGTCAGTCAAGGACCGCTCAAGGACATCTGGGTTGTTTCCAGGTTTTCTAATTTTGAAATGTGGAGGTGTTCTTAATGTTCTATTTCTAACTCAGATTTAGAAAAGCCAACTAAATGATCAAGACTAGAGCAACTGCCCCTTAGGAAGAGACTGAGAATCCATTTGGCCTAGAAGAGTTGAAGGCTGAGAAGGGATTGATGAAACACAAAAGCAGGAGAAGATTTGCTTGTTCTTCCATCCCTCACAGTGACAGCAGCTAGGAAGAGCAGAGTCAGTTTTAGGGAAATACATTCTACTTTACTAGTCCTCTAAAGAAAGTGTCCAGAGGGCGGCGCCTATGGCTCAAGGAGTAGGGTGCTGGCCCCATATACCGGAGGTGGTGGGTTCAAACCCAGCCCCGGCCAAAAACTGCCCCCCCCAAAAAAAAGAATGTGTCCAGAATAAGGCTTATTATTGTCATTATGTGTCAGAATGTGTCCAGAATAATAAGGCTTATTATTGTCATTATGTGTCAGAATGTGTCCAGAATAATAAGCCTAGAATAAGGCTTATTATTGTCATTAAACCTAGATTGCATCATGGTCTCATGGTGGTCCCTTCCAGCATTCCCTGTGAGGGGGCCGGACATGGTGGCTCACGCCTATAATCCTAGCACTCTGGGAGGCTGAGGAGGGTGGATTGCCTGAGCAATAGCGAGACCCCATCTCTAAAACAAATAGCCAGCCATTGTGGCTGGCGCCTGCAGTCCCAGCTACTTGAGAGGCTGAAGCAAGAGGGCTGCTTGAGCTCAAGAGTTTGAGGTTGCTGTGAGCCATGATGCCATGACACTCTACCCAGGGCGACAAAGTGAGACTCTGAGAAGAAGAAGAAGAAAGAAGGAAGAAGAGGAAGATGAAGATGAAGGAGGAGGAGGAGGAGGAATAATGAGTCCAACAGACATGCTTCTTCATATGTTGGAAAGGAAAAATAAAAATAATTGCATTGATAACACTATTCAAGTTGCAAACAGGGCTTAGAGAAATGGATGAGTGAGTCATACACAGCACATCACAATGACAAAGTTGGAAATGTTCATTACGTTTGCTTTGTGGATAGTATTTTGGAAGGAATGCCCACTCAGTACCCCTTGGGGACACCATCGTAGGTCCCTCGCTTTGGGGGTCAGTCCTCCTGTCCCAGTCTTGCTGTAAATCCCAGGGGTAGCATCTGCTCAGCAGAGGGCCTGGCTTGAGGAAGAGGCACGATCTACTGGGTTCCTTTTCCTTTTGACCCTTTCCTTGAGGTGGGAGTCACTCCTGCATGGCCCTCCCTGATTCATCTTAAGACTCATCAAACACATGGCTGCTACCCACAAGTTCCAACACTGTACCCTGCTCAGTCCCTCACATCCAAACTCCTGCCCCTGGCCCAGGTTCAGGTGTGCCCCTCTGCTGCCTTGCCCTTCCCCCCTTCTCCCCAGCACCACACCACGAGGCTTTACCATTTTTGTGGCTGGGCAGGCCTGTGGTTTGATCCCATATGGCCTTTCTTACATTCTTTAGCAATTCGAAGGAAGCCTCAGTGGTTACATATTTTAAATAAATGAAAAGATCAAAGCTTATGAAGAAGAGATGCAGACAGCTTTAAACTTTCTGATTTGGGTCTTCTTTTTGGGAGAAGAGCTTAAAGAGGCGTGAAGTCAGTATCAGAAAAACAGGGTCTACAAAAACTTCTGATCAATTCCTTATTGCTAAAGCCCAAGAAAGTGACTGTGTCCAAATTTACATGGACATTCGATAGCTAAGACAGGATATCTTAATGTAAAGCACTTGTTCTTTCCATTCTAATATACAATTCTGGCTCCCCCTTTTATGCCTAAGCAACCAAGTGACCTGTCTCTTGCAGATGTGGCCCAGAGATAAAGGCAGAGCTTCTTTCCCCTTGGTTTTTATAGTAACGGGAAAGACCACTTGCTTTTTTAATTCCTAGGATCTTATGTAGACTGGGAGATAGGTTTAAATTAAAGCAGATTTGATCTGTTTGGGGAGGGTGACCCCATCTCTTTTCCGTTTCTCTTCGGTTTCATCCAGAATTGCAAAGCAGGATGTAGTTTGGTGAGCACCTGTTTTCGTCATCTTAGTTGGAGGCTGTGGTGTGTTGTTCTGCCTGCCCTGCATCCATTCCCCAGGTCTTGTGGTGGCTACTCCCCCTCTGCTCTCAGGACAGAAGATTCTTTGGGGGAAAACCCTCATCCTGGCAGAGGCACCTGCCACGCAGTGGCACCATTCACTCATCAGGGTGGCATGCAGCCAGCTCTTCCTCCTTCCTCTCCTTTCACCCCTTCATCTCAGCCAGGTGGACAGGCTGCTCCTCCAACTCCATGGGAATTGGGTTGTTTTACAGGTGAACTAACGGGGTCTCCCATGGTGCTTTGCAGCTCTCTGCATTTGCAGAGACATCCAAGGGCAGACGGGAGGCCGCTTGAAGTGGGGAGTACAGAAAGAAGAGATGGTTGTGCAGAGAGACAAGAGGGGGTTTTCTAAAGCTGAATTGTCTTCGTGGGGGAGGGGCTGATGGACCTGGAAACTATCTGTAAGGCTTTAACTCCTAAGTAAAATTCTTGCTGAAATGCCTGCAGTCTCTTCACGAGATTTTGGTGTTCACTTAATGTTACTCTTTCAGCAAATTCAATGTAGACTTGGTCCCAGCTATTCATGGGATTAGACACCAGTTTAGTAAAATGATATATGTAGGCTAATTCCTATTGACCCTTCAGAGAAAGAAATCGCATATTGTTATTCAAGAAGCACAAGTAATTTTATCTCTTTTTACAAGCCCAAATCAAATAGATTACCTTCCTGAGCAATGAACGACTTGAAATGCAGATGGCTATGCCAGGTTAAAGAGCAAGAGGATAAGGCCTTGCATTTGAATGACCAAGGTGGTCTATAATTTGCTGCCACAAAGTTTTCTTAAATAATATAGAGGAAACCAGCTGATTGGGAAACTGAAGAATCTCTCAAGGGGAAAAAATGGATAAGATAGGGGTGTCATGGGAAGCAGTGTTTTGTATTTATTTAGTAGCCTTCTTCTTGAAGGTAAAAATACTTTGAAACCTTTCTCCTCCCTGCTTTTGTCTGGGCCCCTTCATCTCCATTCTAGACTACTCAGAGAGCTCCCTATTGAATTTCCCAGCTTTCACCTTTGCCCCCTTGCAATTTGCTCTCCACTCTGTAGCCAAAGCGATCTTTTCAAGTTTGTCTTTTAAAGCTTACAACTCTCCAGTAGCTTCCCTCTGTCCTTGGGATAAAATTCAAACTTCTTACCTTGGCCTTAGAGGTATTTCAGGATTTCTCAATAGAGACAATATTTGCAGGACAATATGAGCAAGGCAAACCTCCAATGAGTCTGTCAAAAGCTATGCGAGGAAGTTAGCATCCTTCCTCCCTGCTCCCTAGAGGCCAGCTGTGCTCTGTCCTGGACTCCAGCATTTTATGTGCAAACCAGCCTGTGCATACCAATGATTTTCAGCAGGTGCACCATGAAAAATTTTTAAGGATCACTAATTAAATTATTTTTAAAAGAAGTTCAAAGCACAGTAAGTATATTATTATTATGTTTTTTTGCAGTTTTTGGCCAGGGCTGGGTTTGAACCTACCACCTCTGGCATATGGGACCAGCACCCTATGAGTTTGAGCCACAGGCGCCGCTCCCAGTATATTCTTTTTTTTAAATCTTTTTTTAAACAACATAATTTAAATATGCCATGCAAGTTTATCTATAGGTTTGAGCATGCTGTGAGATCAAAACGGTTGAAAAACACCGCTCTGGGCAAAGGTCTGGGGCTGTGACCCCCAGGGGAGATCTCCTATTAGCCTACAGAAACTTGGTCTTGCCTGTGGTCAACTTCTGGATCTTTGCAGTGGCTGTTTGTCGTGTCTGGAGCGTCTTTTCCACATTTAATGTTACGTCCTCCAAGAGCCCTTCTGTGACCACTCCATCTAAAATGCACCCGTGAACACAAACACGGAGTGACCCTGGGTCACTATCCACAGATTTCCTCTTCATTTGCCCCCTTGTTTATTGTCTGTCTCCTCTCTGTAGAATGCAAGTTCCATGCGAGCAATCTGTTTTGTTTGCTGCTATCTCCTCAGTGCCTGGGGATACACATTTTTATAAACATTTGTTGATCAAATAAAATAGATGCCATTAAGTTGTATGTCATTTAATCCCATTCATAATAACTGCTAGGATGCCGGAGAAAGGCATTAGCAAATTCGTTTTTCATATAAAGGGCCAAGACACTAAAAATAACAGGTTCCACACGGAATGATTATGAACAATGGAGGGAAGAACTAAACTAGAAATGTCTTTGCCTCCTTATTAAATCACAGCGGATTGTTTTGGTATAAGGCAATCCATTGAGAGGTCACACTGAACAACACACACGGACTGTAATGAACATAATTCCCCTGTCCCCACGTCTTTACAGCAAAATGCCCACGATGGTCGCTACTATCTACGGACCAGTTGCATTTCACGTTATATCACAGTTGACCATATCTTCTCAAATTTAGGTTCAAAAGCTCAGATTCACCCTTCAGAGAAAGGGAGAGACAAGGAAGTGAGTTTTATTGTTCCCTGTGGAACAAAGGTGAATATGCCTCTCTCATCTGATCCTAGGTCCTAACGAAATTGACTCCTTACAGACAAGGTGAGACCTTCCCGTGGGGATGGCACAAAACAGGTGCTCACAGTCGCCACTGTCCCCTCAGTGGTTCTAGAATTCCATTTGGAGGAGCCTCCCTTCCTCCTAGGGTCCTCCACCCACTGTACCAGGCAGCTGCTACCAATGAGGTGGACTTGACTGAGAGGTTAAATTCTATTTGCCAGCTCTGCCTGGAACTGTAGACAGAGCAAAACTTTTCAGATAAATCTGAATTTGAATATTCTATCTGCTTTTCATCCCCTAGGTCATCTTCTTCTGTTTGTTTAATCATATCCAATTTGTGGGGTAGTTGGGAGAATTCCAAATAACGTGTGTGTTTACCCTGGTGTTTGTGGTGATTAGAACTCAATAAACAGTAGCATGTAACTGTGGTGAGGAGAAGAGTGGACTTCACCCCCACAATGAAGGAGGAATTACTTGGATGTGGGATGGTGGGAGGAGGGGCAGATTACTTAGAACACTGGAGGGACATGTTGTGTTGGACCCGAGGAGTGGTTCCCAAGGTGTGACTCCCAGGCCACCTGTGAACTTGTTTGAAGTAGCAAATATTCAGGCCTCCATTCAGACCTACAGATCAGAGACCTGAGGATGGGACCTACTCAATTGTGAGTTAACTAACTTTCTGGGTAATTTTCACACCTACTCTCTCTAGTTTGGGAACCACTACAATGTGTGAGGAGAAAGCAGGAACAGGACATAGAAGTGATTAAGTTGGGGAGAAGACTACTCACTTGATGATTAATCAGGGAGGGAACAAGGAAGCGATGCCCCTCACAGAGGCCACAGTCATGTCAGCACTACCCACCCTGGAGGTGACTGATTTCCCACTGGCAGGACATCAATGTGCCATAAACACAAAGGACAGACCCAGGGCACACTACAACACCGTGGGTTGTGTTACAAGGTGAAGTTTGGGGAGAATATCCAAGCGGAAGCCTCAGCTCAGGCAGACAGCTGACCGAACTTCAGTCTCTTCCCCTCTGAATCTTTCACGTGCAGCTTTGGCTGAAGCTGGGCTAGGCACTCCTCAAGCTCCCCCAGCTTGGTGGTTTCTTGACTGCATTGCGCTGGCCAAGCACAAGGTGAACAGTTGGGGAAAGGACGGAGCCAAGAGTGTGTCAGGAGACTCACCAGCACAACAGTCTCCTACTTCACCTGTTCAACAGAGACCACCTGCTTCCCCCCATCCCAACTCCTTCCAGGACACCGGACATAGAAGTACTTCTCGTGGGGTCAAAAGCTGAAAACTGTCTTTAAAGAATACAACCAATTGCAGGCCCTGTGAGACCCAGCAGCTTTTTAACCACATCTGCATTGTAGGCCGTTTCCAAAGTTAACCCCAGCAATGGACCTGTGATCGCCTCGGCACCTACTTCCCTTTGGTTCCACCTAATTAGAAACTTACATTTTTATTAGAAATTGAATTTATATATCCTTAGACATATACCAATACTTGCAGATTATTCTAAAGTGTATAGATAGGATATGGGGCTAGTATCATATTATGAAGGTGCAAGCATTTTGCTGGAGACTATTGGGCATTCAGATCCAACATAGTTATTGAGCACTCACTCTGCCCCAAACATGTACATAGGTATTATTATCATTCCCATTACGCAGACCAGAGAACTAGGCTCAGGAGCATAGAAGAACCAGCTACTTTACGTGGCCAAGAGGGCGCTAGATGCCAATCTCCTAAAGAAGGTGATATTAATCCCCAACTAGACCATCAGCTATGGCAGGCACCTGCCCTTACTTTCGTTAAAAATGACACTCTCGATTCCTAGTCGACGTATATGCATATGTGGTGATATATACTTCCAATAGAAAGTTTCTGCTGCTGAAACTTATCACCACCTTTCTGAACTGGTGAGGACAATATTTTCAGTTTAAAAGTGAATCATCATGCACAGGTCAGATAAACCTACTTGAACAAACCTACTTGTAAAGCCAAACAAAGAAAATGCTAAAAGTAACAATAATCATGTTTCTTAAGTATGATATGAACGAAGGAAAAGTGGCAATTGGTTCTTATTGAAACACCTGAAGAGGTGCCTTATGAAAACAAAGAAAAATAGTTCCTTTAAAATGTTTTGAGGCTCACTTTTGACATATACCGTCTTCATGGAGATTCTAAGATGTCTTACCAATGTTCTTCAAGCATATAAAATAAATTTAAGCCAAAATGTAAAACAATCAACTATTCTTTAATTCTCTGAACACAAAATAAGAGGAAATGGGTTTGCTTTAAGAGGAACTTCCAAATAATGAGCCTGGTTAGTAATTAGGAATGGGGTCACTAGGGAGTTGGGGATTCTTCTTGGAGGGGGGATGGGAAGAGAGGGTTGACCTAACTGTGGTAAAAGCTGTGGGACAGAGCTGGTTTTCATTTTCAAAACTTATTTCCTCTTCCAAGGAACAACGGAGTTTCCCAACTACTAGAAAAACAAAGAAGTAAGAAACATTTATGGAGACTAGGCTGGGTTCTGGGCTCTTCCAATGCTAACAGTCATGTTAATTATTTACTCTCTTCACAAACAAGGCAAATGAGATTCAGATGGCCCAGTAATTTGCATATTATGGTATAAATCAGTGGTTCTCAACCTTCCTAAAGCCACAATGTATTTATTTTCATTGTTAAAAGGGGTCACGACCCACAGGTTGAGAACCGCTGGTATAAATGAAGGGACTGGAAATTTACCCAGATCTATCTGCTCAATTCTAGGCCCAGTTGTTCTTTCCATTTCATCAGAAAGTCTCTCCCTACTACCCACAGTTTTAATGGTAAGGAAACTGAGGCTCTGATAAAATCAATGGTCCGTGTGAGGTTATAGACTCAATATGTGATGGGTAGTTCCCTGCATGAAATATTCAAGAAGGCACTTTTTTTTCCCTCTCTTAAATGCCTTGATTTAGATGATAAAAGATCACAGTATGTTACTTTTCGAGATTTTCCAGCTTTGGGGGTGGAATTTTTCTTGGCGGCATCCATTTTTAAAAGCAGAATATTTAACACTGCTTTCTGGATTTAGCCTGATACAAAATGAAGCAAAAGTTGTCCACGTGCACCCTGCCCCCTTCCACTCTGTGAACACACAAGTTAATGTTTTGCTTGGGATACCAGCCTCTCTCAACAGGAAAGACCCCCGTGGAGTCCTGTGTGATTTTAGAGTGAGGAACAGATCTTTCTATTCAGCGAGGAATAATGGCCACTTTGCCAATCAGAAGTCAGGAGGACAAGAGAACCCACACACGAACAAATCCTTGTTGATAAAACAAAATCTTTTCCCACAAACATTCTGTCTTCAGAAAGCACTGACAAGTGGACAGAGCACTTGTCAGTTAATAATAAAAAGAATTCTTCAGTGACTACTCAGATGTATGAGTATGTTTAAAAGGCATGAAGTATGTAAGGAATTTTAATCCAGCCTCTGTGTTCACACCCCCGCGTAACAACTGGAGAGAAACCACTGGCCTCTGAGTGGTGAATGGCCCCAGATTCATCTAGGAGCAGAGAGACTGCCAGCTCTGTTACGTAGGATTTCTCCTTTTTGATTTCTGTGTGGACTTTCTTCTTGGCTGTAGCTGTTGATTGGGCTTGGATAAAAGACTTCGTATACATTGCAAAATGACCATCAAGGGTTTCTCCTCCGATTCCACGCCCATTTCTTTGTATGCTATCCATAAAACCCCAAACCCAACTGTATGTATACATTTCCACCTTTCATAGACACACTTCTGCTAGCAAATCTTTCACTGATAAAAAGTTTTTGTTTTTTTTGGAGTTTTTGGCCAGGGCTGGGTTTGAACCCGCCACCTCCGGCATATGGGGCTGGCGCCCTACTCCTTTCAGCCACAGGCGCTACCCCACTGCTAAAAAGTTTTATTAGTTAATTTCAAATTAATATCTAGGAAGCCCCAGACCATTGGAGAAAACAAATCAGGAAGCTGAATTTGAAATAACAGAGAGATATCAGCTTCAGTGAGATGACTTCTAGCCCTCTGCTGTGGGTGACACAGAAATTCTGAGCTTAAGACATTTTTTTCTTCTCTGCACGTGGTACTGTGGGTACCAGAGGCGTGTTTCCACCGTCATAGTCTTGTTTATTTATTTAGTCTTCTACTGCAGCGTTGCACACAATCACCCCCAGTCCTCACCTCATGCTCTTGGCCGCCAAACCCTACCTGCTAACAAGCTGGGATGCACAAAGGGTTAAGGCTGCAGCCTTCGCTGCCCATGGACATTCAAACCTTCTGCCAGACTTTCTCCTCTGCAGTCAGCCCTGGAGCTCCAGCCCCTTGCAAAGCTTTACAGCACTGGCAGAAGCAGTGTCTCCTCCTGGCTCCGTTTGGTTTAAGCTTGCAGTTCACCAGGTTACACAGCTTCAGAGTCTAAACTTAGCCCAGCAGGATCTTAGGTAGGCTTTGTCCCTCTTCCTCTGCCGAGTTTGTTTCCCCTGCTCTGTCCTGGAAGGCCTCAGGGCCTTCTGTAACCTTGCTGCCTCCTCCTCCCTGGGAGATACATCCTCAGCGTGCATTACGGCACATTTCCCCAGTAACCTTGTTTTTTCCTTCAGCTCAAACTTCTCCCAACAACATCATCTCTGCTGACCCTGAATTTCTCTAGTCCTTTCATAACAGCATTTCCAGCTCACCGTGAGAGCAATTATAGAGGGCAAATTGGGGAGAAAAGGTTTGGGAACTCACCTGCACAGCAGCAAGGATCAGACACAGGATGGGGCTGTCTGCAAACTTCCCAGGGACTGTCTGCAGCCAAGTCTCTTGCCCTTAAAGGGACAGGGTGTTTTTCACCATAAAAGGAAGACAGTTTCACTTTGTCTGCTTTGGGACCTGTTTAGGCAAAGCAGCTCCTTTTCTAGACATCGCCTGAGAGGCTCAAACCTTGTGGAGAAATCTGGAGCCTGTCACTTCAAGAGGACCTGAGCATAATAGGCAGCTTAATAGCTCTTGTATAAGACTCAAGAGCAAGGCTTGGAAGGCCGTTTTTAAAGGCCAGAGAACTCTTCATTTGGGGGTGGTTCCCTTACAAAAAGGCTTTAGGGCAACTGGGAAGTCTTCCTCAGTTGGAAAGGCTGAAGGGCTTCTTCCATGGGGATTTGGCTTCCAGGATGATTTTGTTCAACCTCAAAGAGAGAGGATGGAAGGGCATTGGAGCTTGTGGTGTGAGGCTTGGATCGTGGACATTAGCACTGCACCCTGAAAACTGTGGAGATAGTTTTGCTATTTTAGCTGGCAGAGAACCCTTGCTGAACAGATAAAACTCGCAGTCCTTGATGGAGGCTGTGCACCAGCCATTTCCACTCCTGAGTACCACTCGTGGGCTCCCTTGGCTAAAGCTCACAACTGAAGTTTGAGGGCTTTTCTGCTGATGATATTCAAATGCAAAGCCATCCTGTTGGTTTGGGGTGGATTAAAAGTAATTATAAAATGTTAGGTTCTAAGAAGAACGTAGAAGCTTAATTTAGTCACCACTTGGGTGGTAACATACATACATCTCTCTTTGCTGCCAATTGGATGTTGTCTTTGAAAATGCTTTGAAGTGTGCAGGTGGCTCTAGGCAGCACTTATTCTTTATTTCTTAGCTAACTATGCCTAATATTTAGTGGCTGTGCCATAGATTTGGGATCTTATAAAAACGTCACTTGGCACCTGGTTATACAATCTCGTAGCACTTACTTTCACATCTCACCTTCTTGCATAGATTTTGATTCTTCAAGGACAAAGACCAGTTCATATTTTTTCATATTCTGACTAATCCTCTAATGGACCAAGCATGTAGGAGACTGGAAAACACTTACTGAGGAAATCAATCAAATGGAACCCAGGGTTTTGGTATGATGTCTGCATAGTTTTAGGAATAAAGTGAGTGTTTACTAAATTATTGTTGCAGTTGTCAAATAAATACATGATTTCTTTGCTTCACTTTCTCTTTCGTATCAATTAGTATTCGTTTTTCAGTACTACCAAATTTTCTTCAAGGGCAGAGAGGTCAGAGGAATTTTTTAAAAAGTAATCATGGTGATAACTCTTTGACCCAACAATCTCCTTTCTAGGATTTAATCTAAGGAAATAATTAAACAGAAGCAAAACATTATATAAATACAGATGTTCTTTGCATTGGTATCTGTCATGGCAAAAACAAGAGATAACTTAGTGGCCTTGAGGTCATTTTATGCATCAGGAATAATAGTTCATGCTTACTTGATTGCTCATGATGTATCAGACACTGTTCTAAAAACTTCATACAGATTAACTCAATCAGGAATCTCTTAATCTGTTTTAATTCTCATGACAAACCTATGGGGTAGAAATTGTCATCATGATCATTTTATAGGCCAGAAAACTAAGGCATGAAGATTAAGAAACTGGCTTTGGAATGGGGGTATTTGGGCATCCACACTTGAAGTCTTAGCTTTCATCAGAACTTACTGAACATTGTCCCAGGCACTGAGGACACACAGATTTATAAAGACAGAAAGGGCTGTGCCTTGATGCAGCCATTAAAAGCAACAGTTGTGAAAACTATGTGCAGATATGGAAACATGCTCACGATACAAAGTTAACCATAAGAAGCAGAATATAAAATATCTATGATTGGGAGGAGCTACATATCTACATCTATATGTCTGTAAGAAATGAAATGTAATATAAAACTGAAGATGGTTACGTGACGGTGTCGTGCAACATGATTTTCTGTAAAATTATCTCGAGTGGGCATTTTTTTTTTTTTACTATTTTCATTTAAAAGTTTTTTTTACTATTTTCATTCAAAAGTGTTACTATTTTCATTTAACATTTGCCACAGAACTTTGACCTTGGCATTCTTCTCGTTTGTAGCCTGTCTTGCTCCCGCTCCATACGCGATGCTCTGGGAGTTGATTAGCGATTAGTGGGTGATGAGAGCTTGATGATGTCATCATGGGGGTGTGGGGGCACTTTCTGCCAGCTGAGGGATTCCTTGTGCTTCACACAGGGCACACCCAGACTGCCGTTCATTTTCACCTAAACTGCATACCATAGGGTCTTCTCACAATGTCCGTTTTCACCTGACATCTTATGATTGTGCGGGCCTGGCAAGGATAAAGAATAATCTGACAGTGATGGATAATCAGGGAAATCCTTTCGCTTAAATTTTTCTTTATGTGGTTTCCAGCAAGTTTTCTAAACCTAAAAATGTTTGTTAGTTAGCAACAGATACATCTCAGAAGATGAGCTTATTCCATGAATGAAAGGGAAGACTTTTGTGTAAATCAACTAGCAATTAAAAAGTTGTGTGTAATGCTTAAAGCAATTGAGGGCTGCATTAAATTAATGCATTTACATCTTGTGAGGTATTAAAAAATCAAAGAAGGTAAGCTCTAAAAGCAAACTGAAAACCTGTGTTGGGGGCATGAACATAGTCATGGCCTTTGGCACCAAAACCATATTTTCTTTTCTAAAATTATTTCGGAGATTTTCCTCTCCTGGAAGAAGGGAGAAGAAAGGGAGTAAGAGACCATGTATTCTAGAGGAATGAGGATATAATGATGTTTTAAAAAATGTAATAAAGCATTTACAGGAAAGTAGGAGTTTTTCCTGATAAAATGTTAACAGTATAAATTATATAATTTACATAGTAAAGTTGCAGGTTGGTCTCATTTATTTACTATTTTTCTAACTGAATACATATCATGCAACAGTACATGTCTCCATTTTAGAAAACACAGCACAGTTTAAACCGAGCTTCAGACGGAGTGGAGTGGTTATTAATCATCTCACTGCCTTAAACGCAGGACCTTTAAGTATTACAAGGGGCGTTAGTAAAGATGAATCATTTCATATGTGTTATTTTTATAACTTAAGGTTATATTTGCTCTTTTGAAAATTTCAGAATAGTGCACGCGTTGGGGTTACATAATTTGCTTTTGTACATTTTAAATCAAGTTATAAGGGTACCTTTCATTTGGAATATGTTAAATTTATCCTCAAATACATCACAACTCTTTTGGGTTTTGCACATTTACATTTATGGTTTTAGAAATTGTTTTCAAAAAAAAAGAAAAGAAAGAAAAAAACCCTAAACATATAAGTACTCGTTAAAGTATACAAAATGGAAAGGGAGAGTTCCTCCTTGAAGGACCTGGAGGTAACTTCAGGGGCATTTTGATGGTATTAGGTTCAGTTTCCAGGAACACATAAATCTCATTATTTCTCCCTCATGTGAAATTCTCACACACCAGGAGCTGCAGAACAGGAACCAGAGACTAATGTTCCTAGTGGCTGTTAAGAGAGCTCTGTGCCCTGGATGCAGAGTTGCTCAAGGTCAGGTGAGAGCCAGGGTTACATCAGTGACCGACTCCCCGGCATCATGGCCCAGCTGAGAACTCTCAGGAGGAAGCTGGGAAGGAAGAGAGGACGCAGGCTTGGCTCCGCGGCAGTGAATGGAACAGCGCCTTGTGCTGGAACTTGCCGTGTTTCCTTCTATATATTTTCTATGTTATACGAAAAACAGTAACACTACAATCATTGTTCTGCGATATGCCCTTTCACTCAATGATAGTATAAGATAGCCATTTTTTCACATTATATCTGGATTATTATATTTCTTTCAATATCTACCTAGTTTTCGCCTATATTAAAATTTATTAAACATCCCCGTGCTGGTAAATATTTGCTTCCAACTTTTTGTCATTATAAATATTGACCCCTTCCTAGAGGAAGATAATGTTTTAGTTGAGCCCCTCCATACCGTGACTCTCTCTTATACACGCCTGGCTGTGCACATGGGCAAGAATTTCTCTAGAATGGGACTACAAGTTGACAATAAGTGTATGATAATTCCCATTTATATTTTAATAGCTGTGTTAAAATGAACAAATACTCTTTTAAAGATGATTTTCATCATTTTATTGCTTAAAACCCACTATTTTTTCTCTTGAACAGCTAAGACATACGTATGATAAAAACACCAAGGGTCATAAAAAGAATAGATGGTAAACTGTACGTCTTTTTTACTTCACCCTCCATTTCTCATCCCCAGTGGCAGTTTCTTGAGTGCCCTTCAAAGGATATGCTTGTGTATGTGTGTTTATACACATATATTCTTACACAAATGATGTCATAATATATCTATATAAGCACATGCATATACATAGCCATGATGTCTATAGGTTTGTATATTATACATGTCTGTCTGCATCTCGGTCTTTTTATTTAACAACATATGGCAGAGATTATTACATATCCAGAACTGCAGATCTCCCTTATTTTTATTTTTTTATTAAATCATAACTGTGTACATTAATGCATTTATGGGGTACAATGTGCTGATTGTATATACAATTTGGTATGCTGACATCAAACTGGTCAACATAGCCTTCACCTCACTTAATTGTTGTGTTAGGACATTTATACTCTACTCTTAATAAATTTGACATGTACCCTTGCATTATTCACAATGGGTGAGGTCACACCAATGATCCTCCTCCACCTGGCCTTCCCCCTTCTCTCCCTCCCCCTTCTTCTTCCCTCCTTCATTCTGGGCTATACTTGTGTTTTATCATTTGTATGAAAGTGTGGGTGATTATATATTGGTTTCATAATAGTACTGAATACATTGGATACTTTTTCTTCTATTCTTGTGATACTTTACTAAGAAGAATATGTTCTAGCTCCATCTATAAACACAAAAGAGGTGAAGTCTCCATCTTTTTTATGGCTGCATAATATTCCATGGTGTACATATACCACAATTTGTTAATCCATTCATGGGTCTATGGGCACTTGGGCTGCTTCCATGACTTGGCAATTATGAATTGGGCTGCAATAAACATTCTGGTGCAAATGTCTTTGTTGTAAAATGATTTTCTGTCATCTGGGTATATACCTAGTAGAGGAATTGCAGGATTGAACGGCAGGTCTACTTTAAGTTCTCTGTGTTCTCCAAACTTCTTTCCAAAAGGAACGTATTAGCTTGCATTCCCATAGCAGCGCAGAAGTGTTCCCTTCTCCCTTGTTTTTTTAAATAGCAGGATATTATAATGCCATCTTCTGCAAATATGCCAAAATTTAACCAGTCTCCTATTGCTGTACATTCAGATCGTGTCTAGGCTATTGCAACTAAAATGATTGTATCATAAGTATCTTTACCCATTAAATGTGATTTCAACAATAACTAAAAACACTTACTGGCATTATATTAAATTAATTTAATTTAGAGAAAGCTGATATCATTATAATATTCCATCTTTGAATCTAAACATAGAGAATGCCGTTTCATTGTTTCCAGATTCAGTCTAACATAATCTGTATGTTTATTGTTATTTTTATTCTAAAGTATTTTATTATGATAGAAGCTATTTTAAATAGGAATTTTTTCCTTATGTTTTCTAACTTATTCTATATATAAAGGTTATTTGGTTATTGCATTTTATAACCAGCTTTCTTGCTGTTCTATCTTATCATTTCCAACAGTTTTCCATGGAACTCTTTTTCAGCCACGTGAGGATATCATCTATAAATAATTACCATTTTTGTTCATCCTTTTCAATATTTTATAGGTTTCACTCTTATCAAATTGGGTGATACTTAAACAGTGTTAGTTAAATCTGTTAAACAATGTTGTCTTTTCCTTGCTTTAATAAGGAAGGCTATTTTATTTCACCAGTGATCAAGATTCTGCCTTGGAAAAATGAGAATAAATGGATAATTTCTTATAACTACCACAATAAAAATACCTTATATAAAAATTTAAGCATTATGAAGAGAGTTTATCTGGAACACGTCTATTTTTAGTGGCTAAGTGACTAAACTTGATAGCTCCCACACCCCCTGCCCTGGCTGCCAGGAATAAGTCTCTAACTGTATCTCACTGTTTCTCCAGGGCTCCAGGGGCTCACAGAGGTCATCTAAGCTTTACCAACACGGGCTTGTTCTGTCTATCCTGCAGGTACTACTGTCAGTGACTCTCTTGAGATGTTTCTGAGCCCAGTGATCCTCTGCTGGTGACCACTGCAGCTCGCCCACTCATCTCAGCCTCCCCCAGAATAAGAAAAGGGGAGCTCTCCTTCCTTTTGTTACTTCAAGGAATGTGATGCAGATTCTTCCATTTAACCCATGAGACACCTAATACCAGGATGAAATTTAACGTGAGGTTACTGAAAGTTGGGAGTGAATGGGAGAGAATTGGTACAGCATCCCCCTACCCCCGAGCAGCCTTAGGGCCCACCATGGGGCTGGATACCCACCTCCTTCTCTGCCTTCAGATGTCAAGAGAATTTCTGCTTCTTGGAGCTTGGACAATACCACCCACCCACCCAGAGAGAGGAGAAAGATACCCTCTAACATAAGGGCAGGGCTCACTTCCTTCAACTTTTTTGCCAGCCCAGGATTGATGAACTCCCAGAAGTACAGTGGAAAGATCCAGCTGCTCCAGGGAAGCACTCATTTATCACCCACAGGCACACGGTCTGTCCCCAGGGCACCAGCAGGACAGTCAGAGCATGACCCGACATCACACATTTATGTATTTTAAATGTGCCCTTGGGAGCCAACATTGGGTCCAGACAGTGGATTACACACTGCAGTCCTTTTAGACACAGGATTTTTTTTTTTTTAAATATAATGATGCTATGACTATGACCTGTACTGAGAAGACAGAATCAGGAATCATCTGGACACCCAACTGGGGGAAAGACTGACCAGTGCGTGATGCAGGCGAGATGTGAACAGAGACTTATAGTTTTGTTGGCTATCATGAAGGCTTCGCTAGCAACCCTTTATTTCATATTAAGTTAAAGGAATGACATCAAACCTATAGTCCCTGTGTGATGATCAGACTACACCTTGTCCCCTAGCTCCACACTAGTCTAGGAAATGGAAGACCAACCTAACTACTTCCTCTTGGAAGCCTGATTCATTCCATGAGATCCTTCAATCCTCCGAGCTTCTTGTTGCTTTGCTTGAGTTTTTTTTTGTTTGTTTGTTTTTTACTGAATAAATACATTAATAAATATTATCACTATCTGGGTTTTTTTTCTGCCCTCTGTGAGTTTATGCACTATCTTAGGGTAGGAATTTATTCATCAATTTGGAAAGATTTGTTCAAAGTCTACAAGATGTTGGGTTCAGTTCCGAATCCTGGAGATACAGTGGTAGACAAAATAGGCAAAAATCCCAACTTATGTGGGGAGACAGACCAATAAAGAAAGAAAGAAGAAAATGTCAAGTAAAAAATTTCATGATACAGAGAAAATAAGACACGTGAAGGGGGCGATTGGGTGTTGGTTAGGAAAGAAATCTCCAAATTCTTGCTTGTTAAGCTGATCGCATCCTTCTTTTAAGTTCCCATAGCACCTACCAACCAGTTCACCTGGCAAATAGGATTGTTCACACAATTTTTTTTTTCCTGAAACCTGACAAAAGTTTCTTTTTTGGGCGGTGCCCTGTGGCTCAGTGAATAGGGCGCCGGCCCCATGTACCAAGGGTGGCGGGTTCAAACCTGGCCTGGGCCAAACTGCAACAAAAAATAACTGGGCATTGTGGCAGGTGCCTGTAGTCCTAGTTACTGGGAGGCTGAGGTAAGAGAATTGCCTAAGCCCAAGAGCTGGAGGTTGCTGTGAGCTGCGACGCCACACTCTACGGAGGGTAATGGAGTGAAACTCTGTCTCTAAAAAAAAAAAAAAATTCTTTTTCATGGCTTTAACCTCATTGGTTCGTAGAGTAGGATTTGTTTTTTGATCTCTAAATCAGCTGGTGCTCTCAAGGGGCTCTTAATGTAAGCTTCCTCTCCTACGTTCCCAGCATATTGGTAGTTGCCACTTAACACTGCTTACAAAAGAGCAAATGCAAAAATAAAGTGATTTCAAATTCTGGTCAAGAAACACCTGCTAAAGAGGTGGCATTATCCTTAGACTGTCTTCTGTTCAAGCAATTTTGGAAGCTCCCTCACTGTTCTTCCACGAAGGCTTGCACCTGGGAAATGGCACAGAGGCTTTTATGAGAAATGCTATTACAGGCCTCACAGCAGCACTGAGAGAGGGGAGAGGTGGAGGGAGCTCTATTTTATAGTATGGTAAGGTTAGCCATTTACTGTTCCCATAAGCTATTTCACTTGCAGTAAAGGTCAATGGGCCTTTTTAGGGAGGAGGAGTAGACCTCTGTCTAAAACTGCTATCTTCAGCAGTCGCAAAGACAGGCTGCTTTAGATTCTTCTGGAAGTGGTACGATGTTTGTTCAGTTGGGAGAGTGGTTCAGTATGACCAGCTACTGAGCAAGGCAGTAAAAACCACGGCCTTCAGGGTGGAAGACGTAGACAGCAAGGTAGCTTGACTGCAAAACTAAGTGGAGTTTGGCAGATGTGGCTCTGCTTGTTACCTTCAAGTGTGAACTCGGCCAAGAAATGTAACATTTCCATGTCTGGGACTCTCCGTCCTTACACTTGCTGGCAAGATGGCGTCCTAAGGGACTTTGCAGTTCATGGAGCTGCAAACCAAGCAGAGCTGAAGCCAGCCCACCAACAGCTGATTATTTTTTCTTGTCAGAGGTTTAATAATAAAATCAAACTGGGTGGGCAGTTCTTGGAAGACACTGGGCTTTGACATTTTTGTTCAATTATCTCCTAAAGGAATTTTGAAAAAGTGTACCTTCTTCCAGTTTTAAGTTGTAGTCTAGAATTTCAGTAAAACAAATGGTTGCAAAGGATGTAATTTATGGTCTTTTGTAAATATTGGCTTTTTAAAGTAGCTCTTTTACTCAACTTGTAACATATCCGATGGACTGTAAGTAGTAAGTGACTTGGTGCCTACTGCCATCCACTAGGTAAGAGATGGACATCTTACACAATTTCTTTTTTCCTTCGAGGTGTTATTTGTATTTCTTTATAGAATTTATACAAATAAAATGTACTTTTGTGCCTAAGAATATTTAATTATTTACCTTAATATAGCTTTCTATAATAAAAATAAAATGAAATTAATTTTTTTCTTTTCTAAGGCCATAAAGTGCTATAAAAGACAATTCATTTGGATTAAGGATCATTGCAATTATTATTATTATTATTTTTTGCGGTTTTTGGCCAGGGCTGGGTTTGAACCCACCACCTCCAGCATATGTGGCCAGCAACCTACCCCTTTGACCACAGGCATCATGCAGGATCATGGCAATTATTATCAGTAGAACCTGTGATGGAGATAATGCTCTGGGCTCACCATACCCTATTCTTTTCCTAGAGATCCAATAAGTTTGTATTTCTTAGTTTTTCCCTTGGGAATGTGAGCAGAAAGGATGTATTATTTCCTGTCCCAGGCAGACAAGAGGGGATTGAATTTCTCTTTCTCTCCCTCTCTCCCTCCCTCTCTCATGGCAGAGAGAGACAACATGGATACAGAGCTGTCTAGAAACCCCTTTGGAAGATCATCCCCAAGGAGGGTTCCTTATCTGCATCAAATTGGTGTGAGTGAGCAAGAAACTTCGTTGTGTTAGGTCCCTGAGGGTTTAGGTTTATTTATTACCTTAAGGTAGCTTACACTATCCTGATGCGTAGAGGACATGAAAGATAACCTGAATATATTGCAACTTTCATAGTAGATAATTATTAATAAGAATTTTAAGTTAATTATTAATATTAAGAATTTTAAGTTCTCGAGAATGTATCCGTTAATGAAAACATTGAGAACTCTTTTTCCTGTAGATGGGAATGAAGGTGGTTATAACAATGTCACTCAATTCCCTTTGAGTTATACGCATGTAGTGCTCTATAATAAAAAATTTAATAATCTATCGACTGACAACTGAATTGTGCCCTCTTTGAATTTTATTGAAGGCAAAGATTTAGCAACCTTTTGACTTGCAAAGAAATTTGTTAGGCATTAGAGCCACTCCTTTTTCTCAACATCCTTACCAATATTTTAAATTATCCTTTTGTGTGAGCTCTGGAATATTTTATACGCCAGTACAAATCACATCAATAAGCTTTTATAAAATGAGAGAGTTACTGAAAAAGGGAGGGAGGATAGGATTTCTCAGACCTCAATTTTATGAATGAGTTATACAAAATTTGAAAATCTAGAAATTACCTTAACTATATCTGTGTTTATATGCTCTTTGAAAAATCTCTGTGAGTGGCCAAGAAGAAAAGGCCCTGGTCCAGGGGTGAGGGGAGGAGTCCCAGGGCCCAGCCTTGTTCTGGCTTGCAGACCTTCACCCAAACCCTCGGCCCATCATTTCCTGCCCTTTTACTTAACTCCCTCTACCTCACAGTGAAAAAAGGTCCTGATTAAGATTAAAATCTGTAACTTCTAAGGAGTTACTTTAAATCAATGTGAAAATTATAATTACTCCAACAGAAAAAGATAGGCAAATGGCTATGGACAGGAAATTAACCAAAGCAGAAATACAAATGGTCAATCTCCATAGAAAATGTTAAAATACATTCAGAAAGCATAGAGATTTAACTTAAGACACCATTTTCAAAATCAAATAGGAAAACAAATTAACTTTTAGTGGTGACTGGGAGGGAAATAACCTCATTCAATATTTCTAGAGAGTAATTTGGCAATATGCATCAAAAGCCTTAAAACTGTTACACATTGATCTAGTAACCCAAATTCTAAGAATTATTCTAAAGAAATGATCATAAATAGGTAGAAAGAAGATTCAGTCTCAAGCTTTATTGCTGCGTTTTAGTCAAGGTTCTTTTGGTTGCAAGTATTAGGCATTTTTGTTTTGAAATGCCCCATTTCTACTCCCTTTTCTGGGTGTCTTAGTTAAAATACTTGAGTAATTTAGATTACCTACTGAATGCCAGTAGATTGGCCTCATCCAATCAGCTTTGTCTGGGAGGCAGAGGGTGAGATGATGCATGGAGAACACATGAACACGTGTGGGGCTGGATTGCGTTCTTCATCGGAAATAAGAAACAAAACACGCACAGCATACATACACAGACAGTGGTGAGGAAGAGAATGCCCAGTCATACGGGGCAACAAAGTGGACACTGGAGACTTGGAAAAGGGAGGATGAGTTGAGGGCGTGGAATAAAAACTTACATATTGGGGAAAACGTATACTATTCAGATGACAGGTGTACTAGAAATCTAGAATTCTCCACTACGTAATTCATCCATTAAAAAATACCATTTGAATATCTTAAATCTATTAAAATAAAATTAAAAAAAATTCCAGCCTGGGATTTAAAGTAAACTCTGACACCATATAATGAGATAGTCATTAAAAAGGTTCTTATAGAAGATCAGTTAATAATACGTTAATATACTTGTGAAACCTTTCTATTTTCTAGAGAAAAAAAACACATTGCAAAAAATAATAGACAGCATAATCTCATTTTTAAATGTTTACTTCTTCTTCTTTATTTTTTTTGGAACAGAGCTTCACTCTTGTGTCCAGGTTAGAGTGCCAGAGTGCCGTGACATCAGCCTAGCTCAAAGTAATGTCAAACTCCTAGTTTTAAACAAGTCTCCTGCCTCAGTCTCCCTAGTAGCTGCGACTACAGGTGCCTACCAAGACATCTGGCTTATTTTTCCATTTTTGGTACAGACAGGGTCTTGCTCTTGCTCAGGCTGGTCTTGAACTCCTGAGCTCAAGTGATTTTCCTGCCTTAGCCTCCCAGAGTGCTAGGATAACAGGCATGAGCCACTGCGTCTGGCCTAAATGTTTACATTTATAAAGAAAAAAATATACAGCAAACCTTTAGTGATAGAAATATTCACATGGTGGGTCAATGGCAATGAATAATTTCTTATCTTTATGAAACTCCATTTTTCTAAATTAATTACAATTAATATTTGTAAGTATTTTGATGAGAAAAACAACATTAAGATTCAGCAGTAGTTCTCCAATCTGTAAGAGGACTGGAAAAACAACATAGAACCCCAATTCTGGATGAACTAAGGACTCAGGGACTCAAGAGGCTGCGGGACCCTTATCCCATTCCTGGAGTGCTGAATACACAGGGCTCTGGTCCTAGGCAAGAGCAGCTCTTCCCTGAAGAGGAAGAGATGCCCTTTCTGCTCCCGACCTACCTCTGGGAATGCCAAAGCCCTTTCGTTATAGTTCTGATTTCTGTGTGATGACATGTAGTTTAGGAAAAAGAGAGCAGGACTAGAGGATCCATCTCAGAAATAAAGGATCCTGATTTGGTCCTGATGCTTCACTAGTTGGTTATCTTGATGAAGTCACTAAACCTCTTTGAGCCTCAGTAAAACAGAGATAACAGATGACCTGTTTCTCACATGGTTTTAACAACTGAGTGAGTAAGATAATATGCAAAAGAATGATAACCACCCGGGTGGCGCCTGTGGCTCAAGGAGTAGGGCGTCAGTCCCACATGCCGGAGGTGGCAGGTTCAAACCTAGCCGCTGCCAAAAACAAAAAAAAAAGAATGATAACCACCCAAACACACGTGAGGTGTGCTCTCTCTGTCTCCACACACACACACACGCACAGGCAAAATATGCACATTACAAATGTCTCAAATTTATGTCAGATAGTAGGGAACATAAAAACCAGAAGCCCAAACCTTTGATTTGACTTTGGCTAAATGTAAGTGAAATTATATAGATCACTGTGGATTTGATGAGATGCCCTGAAAAGGAAGTGTCTTGTTGACTCAAGCACTTTGAGAAGTGCTGATTGCTACTCTTCCTCATACAATAAGAAACAGAAGACTAGAGGACATTCACTTTCTAGTGAAAACAGGAGCACAATAAACAGGGAAAATTATTGAAACATAAGCTGGGGGGAAAAGGTCTTACTGAACTTTAAATATTTGCCTACGGAGTATTAAAATATAATAAATTATAGTTTCTTTTTTAAGGTTTACTAAAAGAGGAAGACATTCTCTAAGATATTCAAATATTAACAATAAGTATGACCTTTCTGAGATGACCACAGAGCTTATAAAACATGTCTAATACCGAAAATTGTGTTTGTTTGCTCAGGAATGAAATATAAGAAATTACCTTTGTTGCCACGCTGATGTGAACTCTCCACTTTGGAGAGATCACTCACTTCTCAGTCACTGCACTCACCAACCAAAAGGAACCCGCCACACAGACTTTCAATGGAAAGGATCTCTCATTAGTCCAACACCTTGCCTACAACTTTCTCTTAGCAGAAGACCTGAAATGAAGAATGATTCTAGCATGTTCAACCTCCAACACAGTAAAGTCTGACTGATTTCTTTTTATTTTATTTATTTATTTATTTTTGAGACAGAGTCTCACTATGTCGCCCTTGGTTGAGTGCTATGGCGTCACAGCTCACAGCAACCTCAAACTCTTGGACTTAAGTGATTCTCTTGCCTCAGCCTCCCAAGTAGCTGGAACTCAGGCACCCACCACAATGCCTGGCTATTTTTTTGTTTGTTTTTTTGCAGTTGTCATTGTTGTTTAGCTGGCCCATGGCCCGTGTCCTAACCCCTGAGCTATGGGCACCAACCCAAGTCTGATTGATTTCATGCTGCTGTTCTAGGTTATATCTGGAGAGTGGCAGGGGGTGGTGAGAGCGGAGACTGAAACATAATCTCACCAAGCATTTACTACCTTTGTAATAACGAACGCAATTTAAGTGCACTATACACCTTGTTATTCATCTTTTGGGGGGTGTTGGGAGGGCATTGCAGGGAGGGGAAGAGAACTTGACCTTTTCTTCCCCCATGCACTGAAGTGGACCAAAACTACCCCTCAGTTACTTGTCAAGAAGCTGAATCTGTTCACAGATGTATTTTCTGTGATGGCATGTCCATCAATTAAATTGAATTAATTGCAAGCATTAAAAAGCTCCAGTGATTTTTGCATAAAAATACAATATAGCAGATAAAATGCATTATTACTTACACACATTCCATACATACATGCCCGCTCCCCCACTCGCCCCTTTTCCCACCATGCACCTAGAGTTTGGGCAGCTGAAAGTGATCTTTTTAAACTGGGCCTCTGGACGTGACTCGGCTTGAGCTTTGACACATTCAAGTGAGATTTAAAAGGCAGCAGTTCCAGCTGCATCTGGTGGCAGGCACGATCTCATCATGGACGCTTCAGGGTTTTTTATAGCAGTGTTTCTGCCACCAGCTTTCTAAGGATCAAGAGGTGGGGTCAGCAGCATCTTTAAGATATTGTTGCTGTTGCTATTTTTGTTGCTGGTGTGGACCTAACGGGTGGGTCATATTGCTTTGGCCAACAGTAACAGCAGCCATGGCTTCCTAATCCCTGGCTGGTTCTTAGAGCTAGCAGTTTAGGGAAGCCACCTGATTCCCCATCCTCCTGGCTGAGGCACAGTTGGCGGGCTCCTTCCCATTAGATCTTCATTTTTCTCTGGCTGTCATTCCTGGAGGCCCAGCCCGGACGCATTGGATGCACCTAATTCCCTGTGTTGAACCCCTTTGCCCTCAAGGCTTAAAATAGCTAGAGCAGCGTCTGTTTTCTATAACAGAACTCTTGACAGGAGGATAAGAACTCTGGCGACATGTGGCTCCTGTTTTGGTTATGATAACAATAGGCTGGGGATGAACAGTAAACCCCAGGTCCCATGGTCTCTACCAGACCCGATCGTCTACCCTAAATGGAGGCCATCTGTCAAAGGACCTTTTCTTATTTTATTTTCAGTGTTTCTTTGTATTTGACAAATATCTATGTCTCTTCCTTATCTGACCTTGGACCCTACAGAGCAGTGATTTTCAACCAGTGCGCCATGAGAGGATCTTAGGTGTGCCACAAAAATTTTAGAAGATTATTAATTAAATTATTTTTGAAAGAAGCTCAAAGCACAGAAAATATATTGTTTTTTTTTCACTCTTTTGTTTTCTTTTTGATCAACGTAATTTAAGTGTGCCACAGAAGTTTAACTATAGGTCCAAGTGTACCGTAAGATTAAAAATGTTGAAAAACACTGCTATAGAGATTAGAGTTTGCCATCCCACTAATACTTATTCAAAACTTGGTTGAAAAAATTATTTGATTTTATAAAGAATGTAATTCTTTCTTCTTGAACATATTCCAATATGTCCCCAAATCAAAGGTGGAAAACTTAGGCTCCTGTTGGAATTTATTTTACTGAACTCTAAAATAAATTTTATTAATCGTAAAGATGTTGAATAAACTGTAATGTCACCTGTAGGAGTACATAACAAAGAGCTGTCTTTCAAGTCAAGTTTTATCTTATAATCATATAATAGGTCATGCTAGCTTTTTGCACTGGCTGTTAGCTCACACCTGTAATCCTAGCACTCTGGGAGACTGAGGCAAGTAGATTGCTTGAGCTCAGGAGTTCAAGACCAGCCTGAACAAGAGTGAGGCCCATCTCTATTAAAAATAGAAAAACTTAGGCCGGGTGTTGTGACAGGTGCCTGTAGTCCCAGCTACTTGGAATGCTGAGGCAAGAGGATCACCTGAGCCCAAGAGTCGGTTGCTGTGAACTATGACACCACAGCACTCTTAGCCTGGGCAACAGAGTAAGAGTCTGTCTCACACAAACAACTAAAAATAAATAAATAAATAAAGGTGAGTCTTCATCTCAGTGTATACACAACTTCATGCTTGTACACCGTGTACTAACCCTACTCCTGACTGTGTCTTGTGGTTAGAACTCTGGTTTTCTCTTCATTTGGATTTATTCACACATTACAAATAATTCTAGTGTACCTTTAATTTTTTTTTAGTTTTACAGTTTCAAGTCTTATATGCAAATCTTTCATTGGTTTTGAGTTGATTTTTTTTCTTTTTTCAATTTAATTTTTATTTTTAATTGACAAATAACTATATATTTATGAGTATGGTATAAAGTCTTGATATATGTGTACATTGTGGAATGAGCAAATCAGGCTAATTAACAAATCTCCTACCTCACATACTTATCATTTCTTAGTGGTAAGAACATTTAAAATCTATGTTATTATCAACTTTGAAATATATAATATATAATTTTAACTGTAGTCACTTTCACGTGTAATAGATCACCAAAACATGTTCAGTTTTCTAAGTGAAACTTTGTACCCTTTGACCAACATCCCCTTTTTCTCCACCCCACAGCCCCTTCCATTCCTTCTGTGAATTCAGATTTTTAGATTCCACGTGTAAGAGAGATCATGCAGTCTATACTTTTTCTGTGCCTGGCTTATTTCATCTAGCATAACATGCTCTACATTTGCCCAGGTTGTCACAAATGATAGAATTTCATTCTTTTTTTAAGAGTGGATGGTATTCCATTGTGTACATTTAAAAAAAATCCCTTCATCTGTTGATGGACCCTTAGGTTGATTCCATATCTTGGGTAATGTGCAAGGAATATGGACCACAGACATTTCTTCAACATACCCATGTCCAGAAGTTGTATTGCTGGGTCACAGGGTCGTTCTACTTGTAGACTTTTTTGGAAACTCCATGCTGTTCTCCACAGCGGCTATACTAATTCACATGCCTACCAATAGTGCACAAGTGTTCCTTTTTCTTTCACATCTTTGCCAATACTTGTTATCATTCATCTTTTTTAATAATAGAGTAGTTCCCGTTTTCCACAGCAAGTGTGCAATTTTTATCGCACTGCGTTGAATACTGCCATTAAACAAGGTAGAGAATGAACAAATATTTGAAGAACTGTCTTCACTCCCCCTGCTCTGTTCCTTTTATTATTTCTAAAAGAAATCGTTCTCAGTTCTCTCTGCCTCCACAAGCTCAAGCATGCATTTTCTTCAATGTCTTAACTGACCAAGGCTATTTGTGGATGTATTTGGGATTTTTCAAATCCCAAATATTCAAGGGATGTTGTCATGTTGAAGAGGGAGGAATTTTTAGTGACCTTTATTTTTTTAGTGATCATAACTAAGAATCCTAGAAGTTACAAATTTCTTTGTACATCAAATGAAGACTCAGTCTTTTTGGTTAGCAAATAATTATACTTTTTTCATAATAAAATAAGATCGGGAAATGATCTTAAGTTAACTTGTTCCTTTTTTCTTTTTCAATTAAACATTTAATTTTGAGATAATTATAATTCACTTTCTGTTGTAAAAATAGTACTAGAAATCTTGTGTCCATTTTACCTAGTTTCCTCCAAAGGTCTTATCTTGCAAAACTATAGAACAATGGCACAGGTAGGCTATGGACATATAGTTAAGATACAGAGCATTTTCATCCTCACAAGGATCACCGATGTTGTCTTTTCAAAGCCACATCCTCCTCTCTGCCAACCCACCCTGCTTTTAAACTCTTGACAATCACTAATCTTTTCTTCACTTGTTTCATTTTGGGAATGGGCTAATCTTCTTTGGGGGTGTGAGCACTCATCACAGGGAACTGCACTGCCCTTGGCACCAGCCTCCCTGCTGTGATCCAGTATCTGCTCTTCTCTCACAGACCCTGTGCCTGAGGATTCTGGCCTTCGAGGTCACATCACCCAGGCTCCCTTTTCTCTGGCTTCCAGCTGGGTTCAGCCATTGGAGAAAAAGGCAGAAAATGGGAGAGTTCTGTGTACCTCCTTTCCAATGCCACAGTTCTGGCACTGGCTCCATTAGTTGTGTTCAGAAGTTGCCCTTCCAGTTGGGTGGTCCTTCTCTCACTTGGTTCATTTCTTTCCAGGCCTAAGGATGACAACAGCTACTCACTCTTGCTAGTCCCTGGGTACCTCACCATCTCATATTAGTTTTATTGATCCTGCCCGCTCTTCTGTTTCTTAAAACCCTTCTCTACCAAAGTCTTTGAGTGGGTCATTTTTGCTTGCCAATATCTCACTAATGGAGTGATTCTAAGGATTGATTTTAAAACATTCTGTGTTTCCGGTTTAAAACATTCTGTGTTTCATGCATGCCTATTTTAGTCCATCCATCCAACCATTCTTTGTATTCATTCTATGTCTTTTTCTCTGCCTGTTTCTCTTCATCTTATTGTTTTCTTGGCCACTGACTCAATTCCAAATGTTAAATCTGAGCAATTTTAGGCTTATTTCTGGGGGACTTCCAGCTGAGCCTTTTATTTAACTACCTTCCTTCCTTGGCCCTGGAGGAAAGGGTCTAAAGTCGTCTCTGGAGACTTACCTTGAAAGTAGGACTTGTTTGTATGTCCCACTACAATTGCTTACCTAGGGGATGAGTGCACAGGTTATTTGTTTCGTGCTTCCTTCACTGTGCTTTTCCCTCTCCCCTTTCCCAGAGTGGACCTGGGCCTTTCGTGTCTTCTGACTCAAGGACTTTGGCAGGCTCCAGGCCCACTTTGTGTCAGACAGTGTTCCAGCCTATGCTGTCGAGAACACAGGCTTTGTATTCTGGAAGGTGGGGAGAGACAGGGAGGGATGCTTTGAAGAGAAGAAAGATGAATGGAAAGAAAGAGAGAGGAGAAGGAGAAGAAGGAGACGGAGGAGGAGAAAGCGGAGGAGAAGAAGTACAAGGCAGAGGAGGAGGGCGACAGCAATGGTGATCAGGGAGTTTGGAGAGTGCCTCGGGTGGGGAAAGGGGCGCACACCTGGGTCAGGTGAGTTGCTGCTGTCAAGGGGCGCAGCTATCTCGGACAATGAATTTATCAGCATGACCTTAGAGAGCCATCCTCATAGCCCTGCCCAGGGATACCCCTCATAAAGCTCTTATAGCACTGTGGATTCCTCCTTTGTGATACTTGTCACCCTTGAAATTTGTATTTGCTTGTGTAATTATTTTATTGAAGTTTATCCTATCTCCTCTAGACCAGTGGTTCTCAACCTTCCTAATGCTGTGACCTTTTAATACGCTTTGCTGCAACGAAAATAATTTTATGGTTGGAGGTCACCACAACATGAGGGACTGTATGAAAGGGTTGTGGCATTAGGCAGGTTGAGAACCACTGGTCTAGACTGTAAGCTACATAACAGGCCATGTCTGGTTTTGCTCTATTATACCTCCAGAACTAAACATAGTGCCTGGCACAGAAGTGCTCGATAAATGTTTGTTGAATAATTAGATGAATGGTTTATCTTTTTCTCACAGAAGTAAAGATTCTCAGAGTCAGAAGTCTGACTACCATAGCGGCTAACTATCACACTCACTTGTCAGAAGTCTTTTGGCACCATTTTAACCAACCTGTCAACCACCTGATTTTGGACACTTGGTCTTTGAACCACTCTGCTAGTATCAGCTCAGGGGAGTGTGCTAATGAGCTCCACAGCTCCTGCCTTTCCTGCCCCTCACGAAAATCTTCACCTAAGTCTTTCCCAGGCTGTGTGTGCCCAGTGCCTTGGGCCACCCTCATATGACCGTCCTGTCCATATTCTTCTCAATCTGTGCTTCTCATGCTTGTTATTCAGGAAAACATCTGAACACTGATACGATCTCACCAGATTTATTACATTCTGAACTGAGATTATGCTAGTTTAATCTCACTCCTGATTCACATAGTTTGCAGACAACTTAATTTCTCACTTAAAATCTGTATATTGAGGGTAGTTTGATCACTGTCTGGTGTTTCCCAAGGACCAGGGCTGTGCTGCTCTCTCTCACACCACTCTGGATCCCTTGCCACACTAGAAGCCAAGGATTCTCATTTGCCCTATTTAAGGGTATGAATACCCCGAATAACTAAAAAAATGGGGATTATTCACATGCGATGGAGTTCAGAAAAGTCTTAGGATACAGGTGAATGTTCTTGGGCTAGAAAAACAACAGATGCCATAAGAACACCTGTTGATCAAAGGAATAGCAAAGTAGCTCCTGACCCATGCTGTGTGAAGTGCTCCTTACATTATGATCCGTGAGCTCAGCTTCCCTGGGCACTGAGTTCCTACAGTTTTGGGAAGTCTAACGATGTCGACCATCTTCATGTCCACCAAACCTTTCCCTGTGGCACCGCAGGTCAGGTGCTCTTTACCTTCAACCCCTGACTGTAGGTGCTGTTTCAGCATCTGCTGGTCCTCCTTGGGAGCAGTGGGGCTGTAGTCTTGCCCTTCATCTAATCTCTTTCTATGTCTATCCACATAGTTGTTGGCTTCCCTCAGAAGTCTCTTTGATTCTCCAAAAGCCTGCTTCAGAATCACAAAGCTGAATGTGTACCATTTATTCCCTTGTTCTCAATCTGAAAAAGCACACTTCCCTTGAGACAATGTGGTTACATAAAAATAATTTGAAAGAGAAAAGCACAAAATGAATTTTAAAAGATATTATCTTGTTATAACTATATTGCTACTAGCCATATCTCTACTTGTGCTATTGATTCATTTGGCCTCAAGAACAGGATACAAACACTTTTGGCTCAGCACCTATAGCTCAAGTGGCTAAGACACCAGCCACATACACCCGAGCTAGTTGGTTTAATCCAGCCCAGGCCTGCCAAACAATGATGGCTGCAACCCAAAAATAGCTGGGCCAACATTGTGGCGGGCACCTGTAGTCCCAGTTACTTGGGAGGTGGAGGCAGGAGAATCGCTTGAGCCCAGGAGTTGGAGGTTGCTGTGAGCTGTGATGCCACAGTGCTCTACCCAGGGCGATAGCTTGAGGGTTTGTTCCCCTCCCCCCAAAAAAAGAGTGCTCTTTGGTGTTGAAGAGATGATTTTCTTTTAAGGAAACTCCCATTTTAATTTTTGATAGAATTGCCTAGTAGAAGATATAGCTTTTCATTAAAAAATGTTAATTCATTCAAGAGATATTTACTAAGTTGCTGCCAGATATGCCTGAGAATCATTGAAATCAGTATATTCTTTGGTAACAAACAAGCACAGTCTCTGTTCCAATGGGCTTTCTAGTGTTAACATGTAAGTGTGGATATATTCATTCATTCAACATGTTTTCTGAGCCCTAGCTCAGACTTTGGCACTCAACACAGGAAAGATGTGGCATCTGCACACACTAGTAGTGGACAGACACCTTAGACAGTAATTACTTTACAGTATATTTAGGTTATTTTGTGAAGATGAAGAAAGCCTTGAGAGGCAGAGTCAGGGAGGACTCTTCAGGGGATGTAAGGCGTGGGCTTTCATTGTGAGGATGAATGGGAGTTTACTAAGTGAGGAAATATGTGGTGGAGGCTCCAGAATTTGCAAAACACACAGGTGAGAGAATGAAGACTATGTTCGGAGAAAGACAAACTGCACGAATGTAGGCCAAGTAGAATGACTTTTGGCCAAGTGCAGCTCAACACTTAAGAAATAACTCAAGTTCTCTGAATCCCATTGTTCCTTCGTTCTTACAAGAATAAAAGCTTGACTGTGTAAATGAAAGTGAGCCAAACGATTGCTGCTGTGTATATGCTAAGACACTAGTGCCTCCAGGGCTCTGAAAGCAGAGAAAGTGTCAAGGGTTGGCTCCAGTAGCAAGATTGCTCAGGAAGCGAATTTTTTCTAAAATATGGTGTCATGTCCTGCTGTGGGACCTCGAGTTTGCGCAGTTTTTATGTGACACAGTTTACCCAAACTTCTATGGTAGGTCAGCCACAAATCTTAGGTAAAATCCATCCCAAGCTGTTGGTAAATACCACTTATCATCAAACTTTCAACTTTTTCTCTGCCATGTGTTCTTAGGTCAACACGAGGGAAAAGATTTTGAAAAATGAACACTTATGGAAGACAGGTTGGAAAAGCAATTTCCTTCGACGTGAATGGTTGGTGGAATAAGGGTTTTGTTCATTCGGTCTGGACCCTCCCTGGTACTGGAGGATCCCTGTTTCAGTCCCTGTAGGCACCACACTGGATTCTAACAATGGGACTGATTAAAGCCATGAATTTACCTCAATGTCCCAAACAATAGCCTCCTTCTTTACACCTCAGTACTCAGGGGATCACAAACAGCTAAAGAATAAATAGATATACTCTGTCAATTATAGTGACAGTTGTTTAAGAAGAATTGTCATTTTTATAAATGGAAATGCAAATAAAAACATATTACTGACTGTTTTTATCTGATTAGTCTACTTATTTCAAAAGGTCACCACAAACTCTTGATAGATCTTGGTTTTGCAAGTAACATTTTCATTGAACTGGGAAAAATATTTTTAGAGTTTCGAAATGCACAAACTGTGTATAATAAAGCTGGTGTGGTTGAACCTTGGAAAATCAAGTGCTGGATACAATTGCACTTAGATTTCAAATGCTTTACTTGTTTTCTAAAAATCTCAATCAGAAACTAACATTAGGTTTACCAGCTAGGAGGAATCTGGACAATTTATTTTCAGGGTGTATTTTTTCTTTTCAGTATCCAGCTTAGCTTGTTGCTTTAAGTAGCTGATATTTTCAGATATAGACAGCTCTGTATCACACCTCTGAAGTTGGGATATGAGTGTACGGGCAATTACTTACAGATGTTCTCTGGTTAACAGCAAATCTTTTTTCCTTCCCATGTTCAACACTTAGAGGTTATTTGCTGAAAGGATTTCTAAGCCATAAACAGGTAGGTTTGCTATTATGAACAAACCTCAGTTCAGGAGCTGCTTTTATAGACTAATCTGATCCAATTTGCTGTACAGTTTCATATATTTAGTGCTTTCTTTTTTTAACTCAAGACAATTCCCTGCGGCCCTGGGATCTCTTGCAGTCTTATTGATGATACTGCATGAGGTTTTGTATTTATTAAAATAATTTTGCTTAGAATTTGCTTTTAGATACAAGGACAGATCAAGACCCAGCCTGTAAGAGCTGTGAAGGTGAACTTGGTTATTCAGAAAACCATCTTGTTTGTGGTTATTTGCTACAGGACTTTGAAGCTCACTTCTTTGAATGTATTTTGTGAGAAGATTAATTTGACTTTATGAACTTTCATGAAAAAAAGATAGCAAGAGGGTCTTACAGGACAGTGAAAGGAAAAGGCATTAAATAAAGTTCCATTATTACTTTGACGATTGTAAGAATTTTTAAATATTAGAGGTATTAGGACTAAATTAATAAATTACTTTGGTTTAGTTAGAATTTACTCACAAAATGATAATCGAGGAAAGTTTTCCTTTTGTCTTTGGAACATGTCATGAATGAAATGAAGAATTCAGGGACTTTCTCCTTCTCCCTCAGCTCCCCCAATGCCTGTGAAAACTGGGATGATGAATTAGCAATTCAGAAGCCCTGACCATTTAACACTGTAATTACAACCTGGGGGTTTTAGTTTAGCTAGGAAAAAAAAAGCGTTTTTTTTTGTTTTGTTTGTTTTTTTATAATTCCCTTTTCATTACTATAATAGTGAACTCTGTCAAGCTTGTATATTAGTCAAAGACGACATTGATTTATTTACAAATTAGGACTTGGAAAAAAATTTTCCAGGATTCTGCAATGTCCCAATCTTTACTCCAAGCATCTCAAAGGTACAGATTTGGATTGAGGTGGGTACTACAGGTACTACTATTATTATCCTATTTTGCAGAAGAATAAATAAATTGAGGTTTAGAGGTGACAAGCCTCAGAGCTTGGACTTCAGTCTAAATCAGTGTTCATTCAGAGAATAAATTAGTAACCATGACACTGTTCTCTTCTGTATTGCTCAAAGTCTTCCCAGTGTCCCCCATTCCTTCTTCTCTGTGCTACCTTATGTAAACCATTTGCATAAGAAAATGGAAGATAAGGGAAAAAAAAGATCACTGAGGATTAAGAGTCACTACATGACCGTGAAAATACAAGAACATTGTAAGAAAAATTATAAGGAAAAATGGACAAATCCACAATTGTAATCATATTTTAATATAAATATATGTTAAAAATGGTAGATGACAGAGAAAACATAGAATGCCACATACAGAAATTGGCCTTCTTTTTGAATGTGTATTGTGTATTAGGTTTCCTAATACACAAAATTAAACATCAAATTAGCCACTAAAAGTATTCTCTTATTTGAACATTTAAAACTGTTTCTAAAAACTCATGGTTTAAAAAGGATACACTGTTGATAGGAAGGATGAGGGTGCATGTATGGGAAAAAGGGGTATATGAAAACTTTGTACTTTCTGTTCCATTTTCCTATGAACAGGAAACTACTCTAAAATTAAGCTTATTAATTTATAAAAAATGGATGCAAACACATTCTCTTACAATGAGAATGACAAAAATTTTAGAGTTAATGAAATTCTATTTAAAATAGAAAGTGGGAAAAAAATCTCTCTATAATTTCCTTTGTAGATAGAGGTGCCCACTCTAGGAAGTCTGGTGTAAACATGGTACATATGAAGGGTTCACTCTGTCAGGCCTGTACTTAACATTATTGCATTATTGTTAGAGCATCTCTATGAAATAGAGGCTTTAATCATCTAAGATCCAATAGTAGAAAGAGTCTTTTACATTGTAATCTAGGTTTTTTGATACCTACTGCTTGTAACTTGCTCTCCCCCCAATTTATTTTTCTGTCCTAATAGTGCATTATTTTCCATATTTCTGCCATTACAAACAACATAGCAATAAACATTCATATACTCACACCTACCCTCTCTTGTCTCATTGTTTACTTAGGAGAAATTACTAGAAGTTGCATTATTAAACCAACTGCTTATTTTGAAATTAATATCTATTAAGCAATCCAGCCCTCTTTATTTCAATACCTTGTTGGAGAAACTGTTTCGCTTGTCCTATAGAATATAGGATTTGGATGATTACTTCCTGTTGGTGTTACTTGACATGTTTCTCTATCCCCTGCATAGACTGTAAACAAGTAGTTAATGTAGAACTTTGCTTAGATTCAGATTTAACTTTTTGAGCAAGAATACTTTATGAGAGCTGCTTGTGCCTGCTGAAAGCCTTTTATGTACTTTTGATGTTTCAATGTCATCACCTTTCATTAAGACAACAAACTTTCTAAACAGGGTGAGGGCTACACAATGTGAAGTGAGATGGCCTGGCATAATAGAACACCTGCACCAACTTCACACCTTGTATCTTCCTTGCTACAGCTTCCAGGAACATTAGATCCCCTCCTGTGTACTTTCTCCATTTCTCCTTTGCTTCTTTGTCCAATTCAGAGAATCTCTCTTTTGTGCCTTTTGTGAGCCGCTGGGAGAAGCTCCAGCACAAATGACTTGCCACCCGTTTCCCAAGGTCTGTTTCCTTTGTCTTAAAAGATACTCTCTCTTTTCTTATGCCATCACTAGGTACTGTTTGAAGGAGACTTTCCACAGAATCCCATTGTACCTAGACTTAGTGATGAAGACTTGGTGGCAAGTCTGTTAAGAATTCCTAAGTTACCAATGTTCCCACATGCATCCTGGCCTCTCCTTTTGGGCGTTATACTTCCTGCAGCCTTGCAACCACAGTTTGGGTAGCCCTCCAGCATAATTTTGGTTCCCCATTGCTTTCTCACCTTGCATTTTGTGAATAAACATCCCTGAGATCTTCACTCAACACTCCTCAGGTGTTTCCTGCTCTTACTGGGTTTCCTTCAACCCTCAGAGTGGGACCCAGCCAGAAATCCAGATATAACTTAGTGGCTAAGAGCAGACCTGGGTTGAAGCATTGAAATCCAGAAGTAGAACTTTCTAGCTTATAAGTTACTTTCATCTTTTATAAAATTGAGATTTTTTTTTATCAATTAGTGTTTATTATATAGGGGTATTGTAAAGATTAAATGAGATAGAGCAAATGCCTAGGCCAATGATTGACACATAGGAAATGCCCAGAGAATAGAAACATTATTATTAGTGTTACCATATTCCCAAACTCATGCCGTGTCCCCAGCCTTTTAGTTTTCACTGGGACCAGAGACATAGTATATACAAAGTTTGGTATTTAATAGAGAACAGATGAAATAATGAAGCAAAGTCAAATTTAGTAAAGTCTGTATAGTTCAAAGCAATAAAATGTTTCTGAGGACAGAATAAAAAAATTATAGACCCTGAAGGAGTCTTAGAATTAGCCAATTTCAATCTCTTGTTTTATAGATGAGAAAAGAGAGTCCTAGATAGGTTGAAGGATTTGCTTTAAGATCCTCCCCCAATCAAGCAGGTGCATTGCAATGTCAGCCATACCTGACTTTCTCCAGAACATTTTCCTCCCCAGTGCCCTGGAGATAATGGCTCACTTGAGATCAACCTTTTGGCTTTGTACAAATTACTTGGATTATAAGCAAAAATTGAAAAAAAAAAATCTCTGAGTTGTACTTTCTAGATATTCTGATGGAATGAAAATAATCAAGAATAACTTAATCAAGAGGGGGGAACACATGCTTTAAAACTATTGGGGATTTTGTCTTTCTTTGAGCAGCGGAACTGATATTTATTACCATGGCTGGCAGACATTGTTTGGTCTCAGGAAATGTATTCCTACATTTAAATGTTATGTCCAAAAAAGAACAAAGAGATTCAAAGAGTTCCCTTTGAATGTAATTACAGAATTTCCATGATAATACACAAGAAGAGTTTTGTTGTATCACCACATATAAGCTCTGTGAGGGGAACGAATGGAAAATGGAACACAAGCCACCATGACAGGCTATTGCTAAAAGCAGGTTTATGTGGTTCCAACTGTGTGGCTTTAAGGCTGCTCATTTTTGGTTTTTCTTTATTCTTTTAATGTCTTTGTCTCTTTCTAATTATTATGCATAGACAAATACATGTATCATATCAAATTTAATTGCACCGTCACAGACACTGTACAAATGATGATGAAATAGCATTTGCAATCTGCTTTGGTAATTTTTGGACTGTAACTGTGCCTTAATTCACACAAGTGAAGTGCATTTCATTTGTCTTCAAAGTAGTTATGATTCTGCCTTTTTGTTTTAGATTACCCATTCCAGTTCTGCTTTTCAAAAAACATGGTTGATGCATATCAATACCACAAACATGTTTATGTTTCAATATTTTATGTAAAGGAAATTTTTCAAAATAAACTTTATTGTATTTCACCTTGCTAATTAATTAATTAACATTCATTCATTCAGTTAGATTATCAAAGCACCTATGCTTCAGGCACAGTCTGAGACCCTGGAAGTACAGAGTAAATAAAGTGTGCTCCTCGTTTCATTACACCTACATCTAATGGGATTATATCCATCTCCTTGGCTTGAATTACAACCTATGTGATAATGACTTTCAAATTTCCAGACCTGTCTTCTTCTTCTTTGAACTCTAGATCCATGCATATTCAAATACCTAGTGGACAGCTCTAATAGTTTTTATTTATTTACTTTTATTTCAGAACATGTACTATGGGGGTACATACATTTTGGTTACATAGTTTGCTTTTGTTTATTTTAAGTCAAAGTTATTATGCTCCTCAACCAGAAAGGGCAATATACTCATGCAAAGTACTGTTGGTTGGGAATTTACCCATCCCCTTCTCCTACTCCCCACTTGAATTTCACCAAGTTTTGCTTCCATACGAGCACAAAAGTGCTGATCGGCTAGTTCCAATTTAGTAATGAGTACATGTGGTATTTGTTTTTCCATTCTTGTGATATCTCACTTGAGAGAATGGTCTTTAATTCTACGCAGGTTGTTATGAAAAATATTAAATCACCACCTTTTTCCTGGATGAATAATATTCTGTGGTATACATATACTACATTTTAGTAGTATGGACATTCCTCAAAGAATGTAAAAGTGGGCCTACCATTTGATCCTGCAATCCCAGTACTAGGTATTTACCCAAAGGAAAAAAAGACATTTTAGAAAAAGGATGCTTACATTCGAATGTTTATAGCAGCACAATTCACAATTGCAAACATATGTAAACAATCCATGTGCCCATCAAGTCATGAGTGGATTAATCGCTTGTTTTAAAAGGTACTTCAGAAGAAACCTGTCCTACACTGAGCTTGTCATCTCTCCCTCAAAGCCACTTCTCTCTCCATCCCCAAATTCTCAGTTATAAGAATGTTACCCACAAGACCTAAACTCCCAAATATGGGATTTTCCTTGACTCTTTCTTCTCCCTCATTTTTTTCCTATGAAGTCAATAAATGTTGTCAATAATACTGCCTCGCCAGCAGCTCTGAAATCTGTCCACAGTTTTTCATTCCTGTTGGTATCATCTCATCTGGTCCACTAGCATCTCTCACTTGGATTGTTAAGGGTGGCCTAGTTTCCCCAGTTCACTGCTGAAGTCTCTAAGGGGCAGCTACAGTGACCAATTTAAAAGGCATCTGATCATGTCATTATGTTTCTTAAACCCGTTCAATGGCCTCCCATTGTTTGGGTGATAAACATCTAATTTTCTTAAACAAGGCTTTTATAGCCCTCTCTAGCCAATGCTGCCAAGATCCTTCCAGCTTGGAGTCTTCCCAGCACCCTGCCTGAATCTGTTAGTAATGAACTTATATCTCAGTTCCTGAGGAGAGGCCACACACAAGTGCCCTCTCATTTCTAGGCCCTTAAGGGCTGTCTCCATTCCTGGAAGATGTCTTAGCCTCACCTGAGGGATCCTTTCCTGACCTCCTGGGTTGTGTTAAGAACCCTGACACCTGCAGAATCATCTTCTTCCCCTCCTCTCGCACCTCTGTAATTGCTATTGCTCCAGTGCCTTACACCAACTAGAGAGTAGAAAACTGGGGTAAGGGGCCAGGCACGGTGACTCATGCCTGTAATCCCAGCACTCTGGGAGGCTGAGGAGGGGGGATTGTTGGAACTCATTAGTTCAAGACTAGCCAAAGCAAGAGTGAGAACCCCATGTCTACTGTAAACAGAAAAATTGGCCGCACATTGTGGTACCTGCCTGTAGTCCCAGCTACTAGAAAGGTTGAGCCAGGATCATCACTTGAGCCCAAGAGTTTGAGGTTGCTGTGAGCTATGATGATGCCACTGCACTCTCCCTGGAGTGATAGAGCAAGACTCTGTTTCAAAAAAAGAAAAAAGAAAGAAAAGAAAACAAAAAGTTGTCTGAGTTGACCCCTCTTGTTTGTCACATGGAGGTAAATATTCGTGGAGTAGATGAATGAGGCTGAGCCTGGATGAGACATTCTAGCAGAGGTATCTGCAGAGCAGTATGGGGCCCAAACGAAGAGCGTCTAAACCAGAACTGGGGTTCATTCCAGGAATACGAGGGCTGCTCTTAGCATAGTGCGTGACGCGTGATAAACTGAGCATGAAGGGATAAGTTCAGTTCACTGCTGATGGGAAGGAGGTGTGTCAGGTGGAGGAAGTGCGCGCGCAGCGGGGTTCCAGGAGCTCACATGGTTCCACGAGAGCGCAATAAAGGTGCACAGGTGGGTGGCAGGTCGGTGGAAAAGGAAGCTGCAAACGTGGTGGGAGTTGGTCACGAACCGCACGTCACAAACTGAGGAGTTTCAGAACATTATTCTGGAAGCTATGGGGGTTCAGAACGCGAAGTGACATGTGAACGTGAAGCACCACGGTGGTACCTCTGCGCGGCCTCAGAGGCTCAACCCCCAGTTCCAGTCTGATTCCCTGCAGCACACCAAACCCTGAATTGTTAGAAGACAAAAGCCACGTGGGGTCTTGACTTTCCTGTGTCTTGAATGCTTCACAATTCCTGGTGAGAAGAAAGAACTCCCCAAACTTGAATGTCAAGAAAAATAAACCAGGCATGGATAGAGCAGCTGGGCCGTTTTAGGATCCAGAGGATTGAGTGTGAGGCTTAAGCGGCAGTGTATTTGGTAACAGGAGCACATGGGAGAACAGGGAAGTCTCTGCAGGAGGGTCAGTGGTAAGGGAGGACCTGGGACTGCAAAAGCAAAGTTTGTAATAGAAGAGGGAACATGTCCGTGGCCATTTTACAGCAGCTGTAGGGTCTGGTCACTGAGAATGGCCTGAACACCTTCACTGTGCCAAGATGCTTATTAGACCCCATCAAGGTCATTAGGCGGTCAGCACAGACCTCCAGTGCCCAGCACAGCCCCTGCTCATGGCAGCCACTCTCTAAATATTTGTGGGCTGTGTTAATAAATGACCACCAAACACACAAACAATGATTTCATTTAGGAGAAAACCTTGCCATAGGAAACAGTGGAGCGAGAAGCTCTGGAGTATTTGACTTGCAGTTTCTCTTTCATGGTAGGCACAAGTCTTCAAAATAATGTGGCCTGCTAATTGCACTCCACAGCAATCAGCCGCATGTAGAGACCTGGGGTGATAGACGCATTGAGCCCAATCAACCAATTTATCAAGAATTACAAAGTAATTGAGCAGCTCAGTTGGAAGAAACTGAAGTGCTGTTTCCTAAACCCAGATACCTAGTTTCAAGGAAAATTGAGCTGAAATATCCCCTTATTTCATCAGCCCGATTTCTGGAATTAGCAGGAGATCCAAGAAAAGGCTTCTCTCCTTGAATCTGAGACAGGGCTGTGGCTCAGTTGTAAACCCAGGGGATTTGAGTTATTCCAACGTATGATTGTTTCATTTTCATTTTTTAATTTCAGGTTAAAGTAAAGATACAAACTAGGTTACAGTGTCGGCATTTGTTAAGTAAAGCCCCTCTTGTACTTGTGACTGGCACCCAAGAGGTATGCCATATACCCCTACACTGTGCCCCTTAAGTGGGGCCACACCAGTCTCCCTTCCTCCTCCCTCTCCCCCTTTCTTGTTTCCCCTCCCCCCAACTTGAATTGAATTGAGTTTTTCTCTTATGTGGGCATTTTATTTTATTTTATTTTTTTCTTTTTAAAAACACATTTTTTTATTGTGGTAATACACATAACAAAGTGTACAATTCAGTGGCAGAAAATAGACTCACAATGTTGTGCATCTAATTCTGTTTTTTTTTATGCAAATATTTTTTATTCATTTACCAGCTAATGGACATCTAGTTGTTGCTACTTTTTGGCTATTAGGAAAAGTGCTGCTACAAATATTGGTGTGTGAGCTTCTGCGTGGATGGATGTTGTCAGCTCCCCTGAGTGTTTTTTTTTTTATTGTTGGGGATTCATTGAGGGTACAATAAGCCAGTTACACTGATTGCAAGCATTTTAGATCTTCTACTGGCTTCATACTGGTATTAAGTACATTAGATACTTGCTTTTCCATTCTTGTGATGCTTCACTAAGACGAATGTGCTTCCACTCCATCCAGATTAATACAAAAGATAAAAAATCTCCATCTTTTTTTTTTTTGCACTTTTTGGCCAGGGCTGGGTTTGAACCCGCCACCTCCAGCATATGGGGCTGGCACCCTACTCCGTTGAGTCACAGGCACCGCCTAGTCTCCATCTTTTTTTATGACTGATGGAGTTGGTCATAATTTTCATTACAAAAATATTTTAGTACACTGCATAGAATTTGAAAGCCAGGGAAAAGGCTTTGTTGATTCAGGCTTAAATGTTAAGTAGATTATGAGGTTCCATGACAGGGTTCTTACAACAAATGCCCTATTCACGGTTGGGGGTGTGTGTCTGTGCTCACCTACCTGAACTCAGAGTGAGGAACAAGCAGACAGAGCCATAGCTGCTCTGGAAACCTTAGTGCTGATCTTTAGGACACACAGATCCTCCGCTCTAACATCCTATAAATAAAATGACTTAATAATGGAGGGAGTCAACTTTTTGAAACAATTTCTAAAACTTAACTGAAGTCCTAAATAAGTAGGGAGGCTCTTTAGTTTTGTCTTTGTAAATTTCAGCTCGAGACAATTTTTTTCACATACTAAAAAGCTTGGAAATTGGAAGATTTTCATTGTTACATGCATCCCACACAGATATACAAAATAAATGCTGATTCTATAGGACTAATGTGTGCTGTAGCTATACTCACAATCAGGAATATGCAAACAAAACCATGGGCATCTCCTTGTATTCTTACTGATTTTTCTGGTTTGTCTTTGTAGACATTTCAATTCCAGCTGAACTCTTTTATCGAAAACATTCACAGCCAATATACCAAAAGTGGCAGCTCAATTACATATGGATTGGAATCCAATTAATCCTTTCTGATAACTTTATCTACTTGGTTTACACCCAAGATTGTTGGCAGGAAAATCATCTCTGAATTTCTTTCCAAATATAATGTTGGCAGATTTTATTTTCTCTCTCTCTCTCTATATATATATGTATGTATATTTTTCATCCTTAAAGAAAGATCTGAGAATTTGCACTCTTTTGTGTGAAAACGGTTTCTACTTCAGTGAAAATTAAATTACTTTTCATAATGTTAGATATTATAATATTTTTAGGCAATGAGTAAACTGTAGAGTCATTTTGAATTGTTAATTTGTGACATCAATTCTTATTAAAAACAATGCCTCTCTATTGATATTTAGGGATGACATAGCACCCCTGCTGGTATCAGGACAGCACTTTGAATTTTGAGATTTAAAAAAGTTTCATTCTATCTTTATAGCCACCAACCAAAGTGGAACACAAAGTAAAAACAACATAAATCTTTGTTTCAAATCTTCAATTATCTCAGTAACACAATTTTGGACCAAGTCGTGAGAAGTACCTGCTAAATTAATGTAATTTGCCAGTAGCCTGCTCTTGAAACTTATAAACTGATCGAATCCTTATAAAACAAAATTCTTTGGCTCCCACTTATTTTGATCACAGAATAATTTTGTTATACCTAGTTCATGTTTTCTTTCTGTAGTGCCTGGATAAGAAGGGTTGTTGATGCAACAAATGATATTTAATATTTTTCCTTCTTAGTAATTTCCCTTTACTCTCAGCCTGAAAGACACTTTAAGAGAAGGGAGAACCCAAAGAAGCTGGTGAGAACAGGGATGAGAACTCTTAACTCTGACCTTTAAAAGAGGGTCTTCAAAGTGAGAGCTTTCAACTCTGAGAGTAAGGTTCCTTGTAAGAGATTTTATTTATTTATTTATTTATTTATTTTTGAGGCAGAGTCTCACTCTGCTGCCCAGATTAGAATACAGTGGTGTCAGCCTAGCTCACAGTAACCTCAAGCTCCTGGGTTCAAGTGATCTTCCTGCTTCAGCCTCCTGAGTAGTTGGGACTACAAGTACCTGACACAATGGTTGGCTAATGTTTTTATTTTCAGTAGAGACAGGCTGGTCTAGAACTAAACTCCTAAACTCAACGATCCTCCTGACATCCTCCCAGAAGCCACTGTGCTTGTCCTGTTATTTTTTTTTTTTAATTCCCAATACAAAGTCTCAGAGGATAGAGTTTATACAACAAACATCTAAGAAGAAGAATTCTTAGTAAATATAGGATTTTTTTTGCAATGTAGAGAGGAAACAGAACATTTTCTGAGATAGGTGAGATGCTTGACAGAGAGAGAGGAAAAAAGGAGAGGTCCCTTTTCCATTTTAGTTGGGTCAGAGTAGGGAAGGAAGAGGGATTGTGAAAGACAAAGCACCCAGGTAAGTTTACAGATCTGATTGCAGAGGGTTTTATTCTCTCCTACTTCCTGTTTGAGGAAATACAGCTCCCGTGTGAGGTTTTAGGCAAAGAGGACCTGAGACAGTCCCATAAAGATCACGTGGCTCCAGGAGCTGCAAATTTTTCCTGTTTTCTAGAGGAACAGACTACAACCAGGTGCAGATTAGTATACCTGAAGTCTTATGGTCAAGATGAACAGGAGTTACCTGAGTGACCAGAGTCTTCTATAGTGGATGCAGTAGGGAAAGAGGCCAGTGAATATCTCAAATTAAAGGAGAGGAGGGTTAGTACCCAGGAGATGACAGAAGACCTTGGAGACCAAATAACCCTCCAAGGCTTTGCCAGGCCCTAGAACTTAGATTGGTTCTGAGTTACTGAGTACTGAGTTATAATTTACCCAAAAGAGAGTGAGTTTAATATGGATGCGACTGAGTTACCTTTAATTATGAATACATTTGTAATTTCCACCATAAGCAGGAAGAAGGACTCAGGAGATAAATTCAATTATAGAAATAAAGTCATGGATATTTTCATATTGATGATTACATTTTTAATTTCTAGAGATGTTATTTGCCTCTTTTAAAGTATGGCTTTAAGAAAGTTTATGGATCCTTGCTCCTTTCTGATTAAATTTATACGTATCTAATTCCATTGTCTGTTCTTCCTGCTGTTTCTTGCTCATGGTGCCTTGTTTCTTTGTGTGCTTGGTTATTTTTTGTTCAATGGTGCTCAAAGCAATAAGATGAAAGTATCTTTCTCTGGAGAAGCTTTGTGTATTCTTCTTTTGGGGCTCAGAAACAATACCAGTAAGTACCACCCTAAACTAGGTTTTTGGCAGTGATACAAATTTGGGCCTGCACGTTTGGACTTCAAATACTCCTATGGTTGCAGCCTTGCAAGGCTAGGTATTTGTTTTTCTTTTCTTCTTGCCTTGCTTTGTACTGAACTACACAAAGTCTTTCTGTGGTTCTCTGAGGGTGATAGGAGGAATAGGCTTACCTCTGGTTTATCCCTTTGTGCTCCAGATTAATGTGGGGTTCTCCCCTTATATTTTTCGCATTTGGTGGGCAAATCTGATTTCTATCCACTTTACCCCAGGAATCCATTGAGGTCATAGCTCAGTTTCACAGTCCAAATAGTCAAATGCCCTTGGAACAAAAGTAGCTTCTAGTGCTTGGCCTACTTTTCTGTGTGCTCATTTATTCTCGGTTTTGGCTTGATAATGCCTTAGTATGTTTGGCTTATTGATGCTTTAAAGAAAGGTTAAAACATATTTTACTTGGTATTTTTAGTAATTATCAGTGGGACGATTGGTCTGAATAACTTTTGCTAGCCCATCATTGTTGGACATCAGAAGTCATACCTGAATTATGTGTGGATAAAATTGATATTCACCTTACCTATAGTGAGAAAAAGAAAAAAGTGTTCTGAACTTAGGAAGGGAAAAAAGAACTGGTAGAGTAATAGTTACCCCTTTTAAAACTCTTTGTAGTTTTTGCAAGTGAAATGAATTGTTGGGTAAATTGGGGAAGGGAGGACAGTAGAGTTATTTAAAAAGAAATTATGAGCAAAATTTTATGGCATCAGGTTGAGTACAGAATTAAAGAGTTCTAAGTAAGTGTTCTTTATTTTTTTCTCCATAAATTTTGGATCTTTGATTCTAAACAGAATCTGAAACATGAGCAGCAAGCAGATAAAGAAACCCCAGCGAGTTTCCAACTCATCTAGCACTGAGTTACCCACCTGGGCCAGCATAAGATTCCCTCCAAAGTGTTCCCCCTCAAACCTCACAGAGCTGTGAGGTTTCCATAGAGGACCATCAGGGCTGCCATTGTGGGAGGCTGCAAGGTAGATGGGGTCTAGAGCCCTTTATTTCCATTCTAACCAGCACTCCACTGTGGGTATACATAAAGTTCATTGGAAGGTAAGACTCTGATGAATAGAACAATTCTTTAAAACACACTCTCCTAAATTAAATTTATGGTGTACCTTTCCTGTATGCAAAGACTTAATTTCCTTTTTGTAAAACTTCTCCTGCTCTGTATTAGTCATGGGTTTTATTTTCTACATTTTACGATGTTTTGACATCTTAAAAATCTTGCTGGACAAGGAAAGATGGCCTCTTCTGGGTCTGTGAAATTCTTAGAGATGACAGGGACCCAGGTGGGCTATGAGCACAACTTTCATATGCAAACCAACCAGTTTGAGTCTACACCTCCAAACCTCCAAACCCTAATTTAGCTCTCACTCATCAAGCCAATATTACCGCTATTTTAAATCTTCCTAGCAGCCAGGTAGCAAACTAGAGACCACCCCTATATCCCAGAACCCAACAATAGTATTCCGACAAGCCAGTCCTGAATTATTTGCCCTGCCATGACTTGGCTTCCCACGAAACCTCAATAAGGGCTCTGTTTGCTCCTTCCTGCATCCTGACAACAGTGGATATCCCCCTGCGGCCAAGTGTGACATGGCATGTACTCTTCTCTCGAGAAATGTGTTATTCTTTCAATGGCATTAACCTCTTCATGTTGTGCTCAGTCATGTCTCTGTAAATTCTTAGGTACATTTAAAAATACCCTCTTGAAGGGAACACTTTTACAGTGCTGGTGGGACTGCAAACTAATACAACTTTTTTTGGAAAGAAGTATGGAGACTCCTCAAAGAACTCAAATTAGACCTCCAATTTGATCCTGCAATCCCATTAGTAGGCATCAACCCGGAAGAAAAAATAATCCTTTTATCGTAAGGATATTTGCGTGGGACTGTTTATCACAGCTCAATTTACAATAACCAAAGCATGGAAACAACCGAAATGTCCACCAACCCAGGAATGGATTAACAAGCATGGTATATGTATACCATGGAACACTATTCAGCCACTAAAAAAGATGGAGACTTTGCGTCTTTTATATTAACCTGGGTTGAGGTGGAACACATTCTTCTTAGTAAAGTATCACAAGAATGGAGAAGCAAGAATCCAATGTACTTGATTCTAATATAAAGGCAGTAGATGATCTAATACAAAATGGGGGGTAGGGGAAGGAGGGAGTGGGTAAAGGGAAGGAGGAAAGGGGATGGGAAATTATGGTGCATGGTACACTTCTTGGGGGCAGGACACACTTATATGAGGGACTTTTCCCAGCAAATGCAATCAGTGTAACCTAATTCTTTGCACCTTCAATGAATCCCAACAATAATAAAAAAAAGAATCACTAGAATAAAAAGAATTGACAATAAGAAATAAATAAATAAAAATATCCTCTCTTTCACTTCATGGCTTCCTTGTCAACAAATCATGATCACCCACCAAACTTCAAACCTTTCTTAAGATGTCGCTGAGTCCTATGTAACATGCAAATCTCAGGATTTTTTAGGATGTTTTTGACAACCTAAGCTCAAGTGAACTCACTGCTTCTGGAGTCTGTTTCATTCCCAATGTCTTAAATTGTTCTTCTCTCTGTCGTTCCATTTGTTCATTATTCAGCAAATATAATTGAGCCACCACTGTGTACCAGGATCTGCGTGAAGCCCCGGAAACACAGTATTTTAAACAAATTAGACACAATTCCCTACCCCTAGAAGAACTTAGATTTCTGTGTGTGTGACTTCCCCAAACAGGTTGTAAGTTACACACTAGCAAGCTATTCTCCTGCCCTGCATGCTTCCACAGGACTTAGTAAATATAATTTATTTACTAAGCATGGTAGCTCATGTTTATAATCCTAGCACTCTGGGAGGCCAAGGCAGGAGGGTCACTTGAGGTCAGGAGTTAGAGACCAACATGAGTACAAATGAGAAACTATCTCTACCAAAATAGAAAAATTAGCTAGGTATGGGGCACATGCCAATAGTCCCAGCTACTTAAGAGGCTGAGGCAGGAGGAGTGCTTGAGCCCCAGAGTTTGAGGTTGCTGTGAGCTAGGCCGATGCCGTTGCACTCTAGCCAGGTTAACAGTGTAAGACTCTGTCTCAAAAAATAAATAATTTAAGCATGAAAGAGGTAAAGTCTCCATCTTTCATTAAGGCTGCATAATATTCCATGGTGTACATGTACCACAATTTGTTAATCCATTCGTGGGTTGATGGGCTCTTGGGTTTCTTCCATGACTTAGCAATTATGAAATGGGCTGCAATAAACATTCTGGTACAGATGTCTTTGTTATATTGTGATTTTCGGTCTTCTGAGTATATACCTAGTAAAGGAATTATAGGATCGAATGGCAGTTTTATTTTTAGATCTCTAAGTATTCTCCACATCTACGGTGCATCTTGGAATGGGTACAGGTGAAACTTACTAAATGCAGAATACAAATGTCTGTATACAATAACTAAGAAAATGCCATGAAGGCTATGTTGAACAGTTGATGAGAATATTTTAGATTGTATATGAAACCAGCACATTGTACCTCTTGACTGCACTAATGTACACAGCTATGATTTAATAATAATAACAAAAAAAAAGAAAAAATAATTTAAGAATAAATTCATTATGGAAAACAACACAAAATTTGTGACATAACACAATAGGTTTGAGATGGGGCTCAGGAATCTGAATTTTAAATTCAGGTAATTCTGATGCAAGTAATCTGAAGGGAAAACTTAAATACTCTATCTATTTTTCACTTCTATTTTCTTTCTTTCTTCTTTTTTTTTTTTTTTTTTTTAAGAGACAGAGTCTCACTTTATTGCCCTCAGTAGAGGGATGTAGTATCACAGCTCACAGCAACCTCCAACTCCTGGGCTTAGGTGATTCTCTTGCCTCAGCCTCCCTAGTAGCTGAGACTACAGGTGCCCGCCACAACACCCAGCTATTTTTTGTTGCAGTTTGGCCGGGGCCTGGTTTAAACCCGCCACTCTCAGTATATGGGGCCGGCGCTCTACCCACTGAGCCACAGGTGCCACCCTCTCACTTTTATTTTCATCTTATCAATTTTATAGTTAAACGTCAATCAGGAATAATGAACTACTTCATTCAACGCGGCATTAATTCTAAAGCATCAGTAGGATATGCAAATGAGGCAATGGTTTAGATCCCAGTCATCAAGTTTGAGCCCAAATGAAATTTTATGGGGAACATGTTGATAGAAACAATCCTGGTTGCCAAGAGAACTGGATCCAGTAAGGCCATGCTGAGATGCCATACTTGGTGTGCTTAAGTCATCAGATGGCTTGTCAATTCCAGTAAGTTTTCTTTGATAATGTCTTCAGGGGATTTCTAGAAGCAGTACATATTTTCCCTCTAAGATTCAGATTTTTCCAAAGATTGGCATGGACCCTAATCATCCTGACTTTGAACTTATCATCCACTCATTTAAACTCTTCTTGAAATTTATAGTTCCTTGACATCACTGCAACTCACGTGTTAGTAGGCATGATGTAATTAAGCAGCCAAATTTTGAGGTGTTCCAGCCACTTGCTTGTGTTACTTAGGCAGAGTCATTTCATGTTCAGTTGGCTTTTCTGATAGCAATTATTGACCCTTAGAAGCTGATTTCCTTAGACACCTGCTACTTACTAAGCATAGGATAGGAAAAGGGAAGGGAAAACTACTATTCATTAAGTGCTCACTGTGTGCTGCGCCTTTCAAATACATTATCTCATTTGGAGAAAAGATGAGTATTCTGAGCCTCAGAATAAAGGATGGTAAAATGTGTATACTAAATATAGAGCTCCCAGATGTATTTGAGGACAGGGCTTCCCTAGATAACCCCTCTTGCTCCTAAGATGTAACACTTGTTAGTATCTCCTGGGGCGGGAGGGTCTGTACAATGTGGTTTGGATATCACTGAGTTCTCTCAAATTAAGCAACTAAGTTGGAAGATATTGGTAAAGTCCAACTGATGAGAGGTCCAAGGAAAAGAAAAGACGATGGAAAGCCCAGTAAGAAGGGAACTCCTCTGCGCAAGTGAACTGTGCTGTCCATCAGCGACTCAATGGGATATTGTTCAGGCACAAAAATATGATAATTTCAAAAATGCTAGGATAATGTGGGTAATGTTTATAGAATATCATTAAGCAGGGAAAACCCCTTAAGAATGCAAAACTTCTAACCATGCCATGACCGCAACGATATGAGAAGTTATGAGTGCATGTGAGCGGGGACTGGAGGAAAGGACGTAATAATGAAAACACGTGTTCATTGAGGTCATAGGCTCCCCAAAGCACTTAAAACATTTTATTACTTTTGATGATGTTAGTTTTGCAATAAAAAGCAAAAATAAAGGAATATTGCCTGAGAATTTAATTCCCCTTTTCTTCATTATTTTTTTTCATTCCTCCTTTTCTGGTAACCCCAACCTTTTGCAGGATAAAAATAAGTCCAGGAAAAGTTACTGTACTCACTTCTTTCACCATCTTAGTCTTTCCCCTCCCCAAAAGAAGAGCTCCAGAATACGTGTGCATCCTTCGCTTGCAGCACAGCAATTAATGGCCATGTGCCAGGACCCTGGATGGCACCTGATGAAAACCTGGCACCTGCAGGCTGGGCGTGGTGGCTCACGCCTGCAGTCCCAGCACTCTGGGAGGTAACGCTCTAACATTTATTCAAACACATTTATTGCATTCCTACCATGTGCCCAACGGTGGGGATGTGGTGGTGAAAAATTCCTGTCCTCATGGAGTTTATATTCTAATGGGAAGACATACAATGAACTGGATAAAAAGTAACGTATACAGTGTGCTCCATGGTGGGGAGTCCTAAGGATAAACAGAGCAGGGGAGGGAGAGTGGCAATGCAACAGAAAGGATCTCACAGAAAAGAGGGCATTTGGGTAAAATTTAGGAAGGAGATGGCTCGTGGGTGTCTGGGGGGGGAGCAGTCCAAGCAGAGAGACCAGCAAGTACAAAGGCCCCGGGAGAGTGTGCCCTGCGTGACGGAGGAAGAGCATGGAGGCCACTGATGGGCGAGCACAGCATTGTGCTCAGAGGTGGGAGGCGCGGCAGGAGATACACCAGCAGGGCACGCTCCCTGCACACAGCTCCCTGCACACGGCTCCCTGCACACGGCTCCCTGTACACGGCTTCCTGCACCTGGCTGCCACCTCCAGCTTCTCTTGAGCCGCAGGCTCCTTGAAGAAATCTCCCTCCCTTTTGCATTTCAGATAGAGATGACTGCAAAGAACCACCCTTCCCCATTGTCTGTATGTCTATATGCATTTTACAACTAGTAATGATTTTATTCTCCCTTTACAAAATAGTTAGACCTTGTTGGTCTGCCATTTTCTGTAGAGGTCGTCATCCCATTTTTGTTTACAGTATACAAATACGTAGGATCATTGTTCTTCATTGCTGCCCCTCTATTACTAATTAGAAGTTCAGAGTTAGGAGGAAAACATATCTTTAAGGTCTCCTAACTCACTTCAAACTGTTTTTTCTTCCAATCTATTTAAGGTGTACAAATGTGCGTTTTTACATGAATATATCATATAGCTGTGAGATCCGGGCTTTTCTGCGTACCCATGATCTTTTTATCCCTCACCCCCTCCCAGTCTACCCCTCTGAGTCTCCTGTCTATTGGTTGCTCTTTATAACTGTGCATGTCCATAACTTAGCTCTCATTTGTAAGTGAGAATATGTGGTATTTGGCTTTCCATTTTTTAGTTACTTCACTTATAGTAATGGCCTTAAATTCCATCTAAGTTGCTGCAAAAGACTTTAATTCTTTTCTATGGCTGAGTAATAGTTAACTCTATTTTATGGCTGAGTAATATCCCGTGGTGTGTGAGTGTGTGTATACACTGCTTATATCCATCTGTCCTATTTTCTTTATCCACTCATTGGTTGATGGAGAGTTAGGTTGATTTTCTATCTTTGACCTTATAAATTGTGCTGCATCAAACCTGTCGGTGCAGGTGTCTCTTTGACATAGTGACTTCTTTTCCTTTGGGTAGATACCCAGTAGTGGGCTTCTGGATTGAATGGTAGATCTGCTTTGATTTCTTTGAGGAATCTCCACACTGTTTGCTGTCCTACCAACAGTGGATAAGCATTCCCTTTTCATTGCATCCATGCCAACATCTATTGGTTTTTGACTTTCTAATAATGGACTTTCTGACTGGAGTGAGGTGGTATCTCATTTTAATTTACATTTCTCTGATGATTAGTGATATTGAGCATTTTTTCATATGTTGATTGGCCAATTGGGTATTTTCTTTTGAAAAATGTTTCTGTTGTCTGCCCATTTTTAATGAGCTTACTTGTTTTTTTCTTGCTGATTTGAGTTCCTTGTAGATTCTGGGTATTATCTTTTGTTGGATGCGTAGTTTGGGAATACTGAAGGATGACCCCCCTTGTTTACCTATGACAAGGCCAGGCAGAGATCTTCCTAATTCCTCTTCTTTGTCTCAAAAGCGATGAGTGAAACTTTTTGAAACTAGCTGGACGCAGAGGTGAACATGCCCTGTTTGGACTGATCAAGATTCTCCCTCATAATAAAAACATTTCTAACTGAAAAGGCTAAGGTGAAACCACCTGCTGAGATGCTCTAATCAGCATGACCTCCTGATTGCAACTGGAAGGATAAAATCAATTTCCTTCCTTGTTCCGCATGCATCTTTGACAAGGTGTGAGAGGTATTAATAATGCCCTCTCTAAACTTTAAAGGAACTCTCTTGGGTTGAAATCACCTTCATGTAAGCTTAAAGAACAGAGACAGTCACGATTCAAATTTAATTACTAAATTCTGAAGTCATACTCTGTGAGAATTAAATTGGGAGTTAGAGGAAATAGTTCATCAGTGGAATCCTCTGGGCATTGTTCATTATTGAGAAAGTCAGTTTCCCTTCTGCTTTGCCAGCCAGTACCATTGATCCAATAAATAACCAATTAAGTTTAATTGGTTTATCTTATTTTATTGGGAAACTTATAACATGGGGTATTTTACTATTTTATCTTGGTTATTAACAGATAAACAATATAATTAGAAGTATATTTTACCAATGTCAAGGAATGTTTGCTATACAATTTTTTGCCCATAAAAAAGCAAAGTTTTTTAGCTAATATTTCTCCAAGCTATGTCTGTGGTTTCTGGCACCTTAAATTACAGATTGTTTAACCAGAGCTTTTTGAAATAGTCAATTGTACTTGAAATGGTAATAAGGGAACTATCAGCTCTTCGTTCCTTATTGTGGACAATCTCTGCCTTTCTTTCACTTGGGTGAAATCTTCTTCAGTGAGGAAATGGGATTTTATAATAGAGGTGTAGGTAATGGGGACAAGAGGACAAATTACGGGGTTCCGTCTTGGGTGAGTGGACATGTTGGGTAGCGTGAGAGCAGCACAATAGCTCCAAATTCAAAAGTGGAGATGAGATGGATACAAAAGACAGATAAAAGTTATTTGGAAATAGTCCTGCCCCAGTTCCTAGAGCTTTCACTAGTTTGTGAAATAACTAGAGTACTAGAAAGACATCTGATGAAGGTTCTTTCAAAGAGAGGACTTGAGTAACTATAGATGTGAGGAGTAAAAGTTCAGGACACTGAGGGGCGGAGGAGTGATCGGGAGGCATCCCAGCAGGCTGTGTGGACTCAGGGGCTGCTGTAGAAAGGGCTTCCCTGCCACTCCGATCTCTCTGACATAGCGCGCCCCAGGACTAGAGCACCTAACGGTGGAGGCCCCCATGCCTTACGTCTGAATATTTCAAGTGGGCAACCTGATAAATTGTTGAATATGTAAGGTCTGTCCTCCTATCTTAACAAATCCACCTTCAGAACTACCTGGGTGATTGGGTTCAAATTTAGGATGCTTAGACACTTGGGGTTCCACACCAGACCTGGCAGTGCAGGAAGAGCTGGATCACTGCAGCATAGATTGCAGTCCAGGCCGGCTCCTGTCTCTCCTCACCCTGCACCCCGGGGCCTGGTGTGCACGTGTATGGATGTCTCCAAACCTTTACTACATGTTCCAGTCCCTTCACATCCATGTGGACAGCCCCCTCCACTGGCCATGTTTGGGGCCTCTAAATATGCATGGTGCTGGCACCTTTGCCTTATGAAGAAAGGGCGTGAGTTGGAGGCTTGTGTAGTTCAGGGCTGTAGGCTTGGAATCACGTGAGCAGGGAATTCAAAGGTCTTGGTACCTGGCTCATCACCTAGAGGGAAGGCCTGGGTTCCAGATGGGCAATACCCCTCGTCTCCTTGAACTCCTCACTGTGGGAGTGGGAGATGTGGCTATAGGAAAGCTAAAGAGGGGTCTCTAAATAAAGCACGTAGGCTTTCTTGTTAGGGCCTAAGGGCAGTGCTGTTGGTGAGAACAACCCTACGGCTCTCCTGCCTGTGCCGGGTGTACAGCATGTTTGCTTTATGTGTAATAGTTATTTACTAAGTAGATTTACTTCTATATTATGGATTTACTTCTTCTCAAGGAATCATTACTATCTCTATGAGATCTTGAGTTGAACAACTTTCTTTGGTCTGTGGGGAAGTTGGGGGCTGGAGGATCATGACGCTTGGCACCCACAGCCCAGGTGGCAGGCCTGTTGGGTAGTGCAGCCTGGTCCCAGTCAATGCCCACTGGTGGGGCGCCTTTCCGAAGGCATACCACTTCTCTCCTCACCTCTGGACATGTGGTGTTCGAGGGTTAGTCCCCAACTACTGGACTGCCTAGGTCTTTCTGTCTACCCAGGTAACTCCACACATTATAAGAATGTCTCCTTGTACCACATACTATTTTTAGAGATAACTTTGTATTATTTGTTTGCTTTAAGAGATATGAAAAAAAAGTTTCATCACAGATTCAGGCCAACTCAATATTCTATGTAATGAAAAAAGAAAGCTCCTCACGACGGGGGATCCCTAAAGCATTCATTCTGACAGTGAAATAGACATTTTTAAAGTACTCAGTGAATTTAATTTGCTAAATAGTAATTAGCTATGATTTAAATAGAAGATTATTTCAAGACTGAACAGAATAATACTGTTTATCTTCAGCATAGTCTAGGTAATTGATTACTTTTGAACTTTGATGTCGATAGAGAAAGTTACCTGCCATCTGTTTCTTTAGGAAGAATATTTTTGAGAGCGAGAACTGCAAACCGTGAGCCCTTCTAAAGCCCTTTGGTGTCCAAAAAAGCCCATGGATTCCATATGTAAATATTAAGGGATACTTCTGAGCCCAGACTTGACACCAAGTTTTCCACCATGGACAACATCACTTCTCTTTGCATAGGCTTTAATTTCTAAGCAGAGGGATTTTTGGTTTCTCTTAGGTACGTGGGGGAGGGTTTCTGTGACAGTAAAACTGGCACCGACTAATGAGTGGAATTGTTTAGGGCTAGGGCTGTTGGTGTTCCTGAATGACCTTACCTGAGGTTCTCCACACTCAGTCCTGTACAAACCCATGGAGCAGACCAAGTCCATGCTGGCCCAGACGGCAGGTGCCATGTCTGGTGGAGCAGTCCCCAAAGATTTCACAGTGATGCACTTTATGTCCTTTCTACGTACGGTTACTATTTTCAGAGCATGAAAAATGAAGACCATGATTAGACATTCACTTTTGCTAATTTACTCCTTGTGTGTAACTGGGGGTGTGTTTCAGAGAAGCCCTGAGAGATGTCTGTAGCTGTATCTTTTCTTAATTTTTCAGGACCATGTAATTTATTATATGCCATTTTTCTCCTCACCAGCATTATCAGCCATAGCAAACGTGGGATTTTGCAAAGAGTGGAGAGGAGTGTTTCATCTTAATGGTCCTTAGGTCTTAGGCGGGAGCTATACTCTAGCATGTTGAACCAAGTTCAGCACTTCTGCCTCCGCTACCTAAAAGGGTATCAATCAGCATCCTGTCTACTGTTTTCTCCACTTTTGCTTCTGCCTTTGGCAAGCCCTGCAGCCAGGCCCTCGGCAGCACAGGTGCCCTATAGCAGAGACCCACATCCGTGGCCCGGGCTCTGTTCTGGGCCAGTCTGGTCTGAGGCAGGTGTGCACACCAGTGTCCTACTCTTCCCTCCTGCTGGCGGGGTCCCAAAGTCCCCCCAAGCTTGAGCTCTGCACATGCACACCTGCTACCACTGGGGCTTTCACAATCTCTCCTTGAGGAGTTAGGACTGTCAGTGAGACCTGGGCCCCTGTATCCAAGAGGTGAGCTCCAATGGGTCCAGGCGCAACTGAGTTACCCCCTAACTGGAACTGGTCCAGCCTTTGCAATTGCATTTTATCCTGCTCTCAGTTCAAATCTGTTTTTCTAGGGTTAGCTCTCCCCGGCCTTTGCTGGGGGGTTGAATACTGACTCCATGCATAGGAGCAGTGGATCAAAGTCCTGCTATGTATACACAGGTTTCCTCCAAAGACAACTGCTATGTGTCTGGCCTTGAACTTTCAAAGACTTTCTAGGCTCCCAGTTTGTGTCTAATTCACCTGCTAGATTAGCTAGCCATAGACACTGGGAATTAAGCCATAGGGCATCTACATGGGATGCCGAGATGTCTTCCTGGGATACTTTTCATAACCGGGCTAATCTGCCCCAGGCCCTTTTCACCACTTCTTGGCACTTAGCTCAGTGTACCCCACCCTGCCAGATCCTTCTGCTTCAGTTTATTAGAGATCAATGATTATGCCTGGTGCCTAACTCATGACATAAATCAGCCCAATTTTACACAAAGTTATAAGTTATATTTTCTAAATATATGAAGGAGATGGCAAGGGGCTGATAAAGATCATGAGAGTTTGTGGGATGAATAGAGCACACCTGGGCCTGGTTTTGCAGATGACTTACATTTGGAACTGGCTTTGACGGACAAAGGAAGTATTTTGATAAGGTTGTATAAGAAGGCTGTTTCAGGTAGTTTGTATCAGCTCCTGAGAAAGGACTGGGCAAATATTATAATTTCGCAGTCCTAGGCCCTGGGGTAGAAGGAATTTCAGGAGGAGAGACCACTATTCTGTGAACATCCTGATGGCAGGGATTGTGGCTCATTCATTGTACCGTGGGCTCAGCCCAGTGCTCTGAGTGTGGCCAGCACTGGGTAACTATTTCTTCATTGAGGTGTAATGAGACGGCACACGATGTCTTTTATATTAAGCCATTTCCTGGTGGGAAACAGCCTGTTGGATAGTAAGCAACTTCCTCCTCTCTGATAAAGGGTAAGTGGCTCATGCCTTTCTGAGAGTGTGCCTCATTTTCTTTAGGGGATCTCGAAGGATTTTCAGGGAGGCTCATTTGCCTCCCAGAGGAGACCACCATCCCCTGGGCCTGTGTAGTTGCCCCCATGAGGACTTCCTGAAATTCTTTCCTGTAGGAAACCACTAGTTGCCTGGGTTCCACCTCTTTTGTGCGCATCACTAACAAAAGACAGGGAAGCAGGGCGGGGGGAGATTACCTGATCACCCCTAGCTGTGCCGTTAGGAGAAATGGAATTAACACATTCCAAAACAGTTATGATATCTGCATATTAAAGAAATAACATACAGCAGCATGAAGAAGTCACGATACGGCTACTAGCTGGGTGGGATGGAGGAAGATCGTGCACTAACGTTGACTTGCTGGAGCAGTAACCCCGGGCAGGACCGTGCAGAGAGAGAGCTGACTCGCTGCCCAGCTGTCCTCAGCCGCCAGGATGTCGTACCCTATTTGTGTCCACACCCATACTCTTGCATGGATCCTCTTTTTTTCTGTGAAGGTACTGCCTTAATTCAGGCAGAGAGATGGAGTGTTAACAATAATCAAGTCACCAACAGAACAGAAAAATTATTTCAAGTCCATGTTAAGCAGTCAATTTGGACTTTCCTGTATCCAAGGACGGTGGACACAATGAGAAGTGGACAGCTATTCTAGATGCCTCGAAACAGCCCAGATAAGACCGAAAAGGAGAAAAACAGATTTTTCTTACTGGATAACAAAATAGTCTGCTGGTTTCAAAGACATTCTCTCCTTAAGTGGAGGCACGTTACCTAAGAAATTACCAAGCTCGGCCCCAGCTCTCTGGTGTTGCTGGTGTGAATGGCGGAGTGGATGACGGCCGGAGAGTCCACCGCACACCTTTCATTTGTATTTATTTACTTCTCTTATTTATCAGCCTGGCAAGTAGGATGCTATTTCTTCTCTTTTCTAGAGATGGGGAAACTTAGGCTTAGTGAAGTTCAATATCCCAGCCGGGTCTCTCATGCAGTGGAATTTCTCGGCCTTAATACTAAGGCCACACAGCACTGGAGAATTTTTGCTGTGAGCTGAGGGCTGCCTTGTGCACTGTTGCATTTTAGGATTTGAGCAGCATCCCTAGCCTCTGTTTCTAAATGCCAGTAGAACACCTCTGAGTGTGACAATCAAAAATATCTCTAGGCATTGCCGAATAGGGCTGGAGGAGGTAAATTACTCCCAATTAAGAACCAACCACGCTTATAGAGCACTTGTGGCTGACCTGGGATCAGCACCCAAATCTGTCTTCAAAGTCAACTCTTTCCTTAGCCAGAAAGTAAAGTAACACGTGAACAGCTGCACTCGTGTGAAGAGACTGCCAGGCGTGACAGCAGAAGGATTCGGGATACTCAAGTAGTCACAGCAATTAATGTCATTTCGAGATAAGGGTGGACGTAATGATAACAGCTAGCATTTATTGAGTTCTTACTATGTTCCAAGAACTGTGCCAAGCTCTGTATACATGTTTGCTCCTCTCACCATCTACACAACCTGTGAGTAATGATATGCAGGCAGCCTCAGCACACAATAAAATATATTCAGAAAAGGAAAAAAAAAAAAGGAAATGTTGCCACTGCAGCAGCAGGAGAGCATTCTGTAATGGATAATAATTTTTCCAAGTTCAATTCTGGAGTCCTGCAAGATAGCAGATTTTAGTGACATTTGAGCTTTCAATTATCCCCCAGTGATGGGATAAACCTGGTCAAGCTTCACTGTCAAATAAGGAATGTTTTGAACAATTTTCAGAGTCAAGCACATGGTTGATATGGTCACGCAAGCTTTTTGGTACCCAGCACTCTCCTGGTGTGGAACTGCTTGTCACCCCTCCCTGGGGTGGGAGGAGTGTGTGGATCCTGCTAGGCAAGTGAGAGCTGTTCACAACTAGCTTCTTGGATTTCTGACTCTTGGTTCCTTAAAACTGTCTCTCCTAAAAAGTCACAGGTTTTGAAAGTGTTCTCTAAATCAAAGACATAGTCTCAGGGAAAAAAAAATGTGACCGTGAACTCATTAGTTTGAGCTAAGCCAATAGTTTGGCAGTGATCATTTCAGGAGGAGAAATTAAAGCCCAGTGCCAGCAGATGTCAGCTCAGCCGTTCATAGCAGGCTCCCAGTGAATGACAGCCTGGCCCAGAAGTTGATCGAATAGCTTGACAATAAACTGAACCATATCATGGTGCATATGGAGAAGAATTCCGACTTAAAGATGAATCACATTAAACATCTTTCTCGAGTGTACTTAAGATAGGTTTCTGAGATACGATAATTGGAACAAGACAGAAAGGACAGCCTGGGACAGTGGGGCAGGGATGCTAATTCTAAGCGGGAGACATCTGGACTGATGAGAAGAAGGATGAAAGTCACCAAAAAATAAAATAAAACAAAAAGAATCAATGAGGGGAAGCAGCTAACACTGGGCAGGGTTCAGTGTGGGGCTGTGTTACCACGATCCTCATCAGAAGATCTGAGGCTTTACTGCGCTTGCAAGGCACTCACCCATCCTTCCACAGACAGAATATGTTAATTGAGCACATGTAGAATCAATAGATTGTGCAAAAATATGTGGTGGGCTTCAGCTGGGGAATGGGTTTGGGGAGGGCTTCTGGGTAGCACGAGGACTTGTACTCAGCACAACCTGCTCCTTTGGTCAGCAGCAGGGCCAGGTCCAGGGGCGTGTGAGCTGTGCAGCTGTCCAGGACCCTGTGCTCAGAAAAGCCCCATGCTTAGTTGAATTGCTCTACTGTTGCTATCTTGAAATTCTTAATAATTTTTAAACACAGGGCTCTGAATTTTCATTTTGCATAGCTGGTGCAGACTACATACACAGAACTGACCCAGTGGACCTTTCTACCGTGTCTCATCTGCATTATTGCAGGACCCCAGGGAGGAAGCTTGGTGGTCAATCCAGTGTTGTGCACAAGATATTGTAGTGGGAGTTCTTAGAGGAATGAAGTCTAGTCTCTTTTTTAAAAATCTAAGATACCATCAAAATGATACGCACTGGCTTAGTGGCAGCCTTTTTTTTTTTTCACAGAAAAAATAAACATTATCAGCTGTTCACAGAGAATATCGGACCTATACTCATTTAAGAAACATTAAATTGTGAAATGAAAAAAAGTCTATGATAGAATGGCAGCAACGGAGTTCATGATGAGTCTTCATCAACCCTCTAATTGGTGTCTCTTCAATTCAGAGAATTTTCTAGGCTGTTTAAATCACTAAACATTGCAATATCCTTTATAAAGGGAGCAGTGAAGGTGCTTTTTTACTTGTGATTAGTTGAAAGACAACTAACAAATTTAAGACGACTAGATGCTCAGGCTCCAAGATCAAAATTTGCAAATCAGCAAGAGGAAAAGTTGTCCTCGGGACAAGTTTGTTTTTTCTGCTTGTCTTAAGTCACAATTAAGGCTCTCAATAACTTGAGTAACCTAATCCAGTGAAAAACAGACAAATACATTTTTTTTTTTTTTTGAGACAGAGTCTCACTATGTCACCCTTGGTAGAGTGCTATGGCTTCACAACTCACAGCAACCTCAAACTCCTGGGCTTAAGCGATTCTCTTGCCTCAGCCTCCCAAGTAGCTGGGAATACAGGCACCTGCCACAACACTCGGCTATTTTTTGGTTGTAGTTGTCATTGTTGTTTAGCAGGCCCAGGTCAGCCTCGAACCTGCCAGCCTTGGTGTATGTGGCCAGTGCCCTACTCACTGCACTATGGGTGCTAAGCTGACAAATGCATTTTTATAACTGAGATTTTGCCTGCAAGCAGAACATGAAGTCCCTTCTCCAGATACAGACGTTCCCAACACACATCAGATCATTTTCTTACAGTTTTGGTCAACATCATCCCTCAAGGGAATGTTTTCCTTAGCTGACCAGAATTTGTGGCCTGGCAAATTTCTCTTCCTTAGAAAAACTCTTACGAGGGAGCTCAGCGCCCATAACAGGCACTGACTCACAAGGCTTTCATTATGGCAGCGTCGGCCCCCACCTTCCTCACATAAGGCCTCTTACCAACCCCTACTTAAAAAGGTAACCACACGGCTTCCTCTTAGGGCTCACATACAGACCACAAAGAGTCACAGAGTCAGAGTCACAGGCCTCCACAGGCCTCTAGAAAAGGCCTCAGTATGTGCTTTTTACTCCCAATCACCAGGAATGCCCTTAACATAACCTGGGTATCTAATTCAGTGCCACAGAATTGTCTAATACTTGCACACACCCACCTAAGAAGGCTTTACTAAATAGTTCCTCAGTACATGGAGTGGAGGGAGATGAGGGGTGGCAGGGGAAGAATTTAAGACAAATGAAAAGTCTGTGATCTGAGTGGTGGTCGGGGGAGGACTCAGTCTAGTAGAACAGAAAAGGTTGTGTGTAACATTTATACTGATGAAGCCAGTTGTCCAGGGCCTGCTTTCTGCATGCTGTCCATTTCATGTCATTACATAAACGCCAGCACTTCACATCCATGTTACCACCCTGACGAGCTTCCTGCTGGTAGGGCACTGGGTCTGACACTGTTTATAGAGTGATGTGGCCAGAAGGCTGCCTTGTAAGTATGTGATTCCCTGTGTAGTTGCTGTTAGAATGAGCCTGGCTTTCTTTGGGTCTACCTAGAAAGAAAGTTATTATGACTCTGAGCATGGCCACGACCATGACCATGACCACGACCATGACCATGACAACTCCTCTTTCTCTTCTTCCAACACCAATTTCCAGCACTTCCATGTGCCTCCCGCTTTCCTTTGGTTTACGTACATTTTCTTACCTTTACAACAACACTGCCATATAGTCATTATTATCCTAGCTTCCCAGAAGGGGAAATGGGATGTTGGAAAGTTAAACAGTTTTCCCCAGAAGTGGAGCTGGAGGTCAGGCAGGGCAGCCCTGCTGTAAGTGAGGGCTCCTGTCTTTGGCAGCTTCTCCTAATTCCAGAGCATCAGGATTAAAGCTCAGGTCCCCTGGGAGTGGAGGAAAAGGGCTTGAGGGAGGAACAGAGATGACTTGGCTTGGACTGGTTATTGCAAATGTGGGGGAGAACCTACAGTCTCTACACATGTTTTGTTTGTTTGTTTTCCTTAGGTAAGCATTAGAATTCTGGAATAGCCAGAGCTGTTTGGCTATTTTCCACCCCCCGCCCACCCCCAAAAAACACTGTAGCATTTTTATTTGAAAAGTCTAATGGCACAAAGAAGTTCTATACTGCTGAAAGAGGGAAGAGAGGGGGAGTTGAAAGGAAAGCATTTCTAGAAAATGCATGTAATAGCCAGAACTATTTTAAATAGTTGCTCAGCTCTGCCTGCCCTTAGGAGAGCATCCTCAGAGAAGGCCAGTGCTCCAGGCCCCTCCAGAGTGTGTGACTTTGACACTCCGTTATCAAGGCCTTGTGCAAGCTCAGGTGAGGATGATGGCACAAGATGTCCTTCCACCCCTCCAGGTTTCTTGAATGCCTACTGTATACAGGCATGTGGGATTGAAAGAAGACTCAGCCTAGTGGGAACTTGCTTATCACCCACCTGCCCACAGCCCAGCATTTGCAGTCTCTCCCCAGGTTGAGGCCCTTGGCCATCACTCAGTATCTGTTCTAGTGGAACTTCTCTCTCACTGGCTTAGACCCAGGGTCCCCAGAGTTGGGGCCTTTCTCCAACTTTTTCTTTAAAGCAATATTTTCCAAACTTTGAAATAAAATGGCAAAATAAGAAATAGAATGGAAATGATAATATTGAGTGCACCTTCCACTAAGAGCGGTTTTGTGAAACTTTTGTTGAGTATGTGGGTATGTGTGTCCTGGCTGTGGTGTGAAATATGTTTCTTACAATGGATCGTGGTCTGAGGAACTGGACAGCATTTAGGGCCTCCAGTATCTACCTCCCAACTCTCCTCTTTTCGCAGTTGAGCCCCACCCCAGACGCTTCCCTTGGGGGTTGTTCTGGATCTGTGCCTGGTTCACAGACTCAACACTTCAATTTCTCCTTCTCGCCAGAGGCCAACTGACTTAGGACTGGGACTTTGGCTGCCGTGTACCCCGTGCCCACAGCCTGTGCCAGCCCCTCCATCACCCTGCCACATACTCCACACTCAGGCTGGTGGCTCAAGGTCCAGCCTCATCAGATCACTAGGTGACTTGATCATCACAAAGGGCGACTCAAGAAGCCACCACATATGCAGGCTCTGTTTGCATTTGCAGTGAACCTATTGCTAACCCAACTGTTACTGCTTTTCACTGTCACTCACTGGTTGCAGAAAGTGATGCTTTAAGAAAAAGCAAAGTCTTGCCTGAGGGCTAGACCCTGGGCCTGTGAAGGTCGTGGGTGCTCAGGCTGACTCTCAGGGTCTCTCCGTAAGGCTCCTCACCCTGGCTTTCTCACCATTCATCCTTTGATTTTACTCTATTCCCATCTGCTCTGGGCCTCTCAGTGTATAACTCTGGCACAGGGGCACAGCCAGGAGCTCCAACTCCTTTTCTACCATCCCAGCCTTCACCACCGGGAGAACAGACATTTATTGAGGGCTTCCTGGGAGCCAGTGGCTGTGTTAACACGTAGCCTTTGCCATTACTTCACACGCTCCCTCAGCCAGACCATGAGGCGAGTGATGTTTTACCTCCATTTCACAGACAAGGAAAGTGGACCCACACAAAGTAGCTGGCCCAAGGTCATCCGGGATTTGAATCTGGCCTGCTGGCTTTAATGCCCGCAGCCTTGACCACTACACCAGGTAAATTTGTTCATATGTAGGAACAAAGTTCTGCCCTCCCACCCAGCCTCACCATGACTGCCTGTCTGGGATGGGATGCCAGCTTTGTGGTAGTACACTTTAAGGACTGAGAGGCAGGAAAGAGACTTTGCTCTTAAAGTTTTGGTATGCTTTCACCTATTGGCTATGAATAATATAATTATTCTATTTCCCCATTTTCTTTGGTTTCCAGGATGGTCATAATTAAATTTAAATGTACTGTTTATAGAGTGCTATAGTGTCAGTATAATGTTTTTTTCCTTTTCACTGCTTCGATCTTTCAATTCTATTTATAGGAACATGTGTCCACATGCATAGAATAGTCCATATATAAGTACAACTCTAAACCACTTCAAATTTATAAGACAGAAGAAAAAACAAATACATATTCTATTTATTCAGAAAGATATCTAATTTTCTTGAGCAGATGAGAATTGGAATTACTTAAAAAAAGACTTGATAACATGATTATAGAAAATTATGCACAGCAGGATTTTCTACTCCTATTTTGCCTTGGAAAAAGGGAATGTACAATATCATGCTTTCCCATATGCCTGGGCAAAGTCTCGGGATTCCTCGGCAGGGCTACCCCATACAGCTGTGCAGATTACGTGATGCAAAACTTTTATAACCTATGGAGTTGCTCAGTGTGCAACCTGAGCAACTCAAAGGGTTTACTTGGGCTCATACCACTCTCTGCCTTTCATTAACTAATGACTAACTGTGATTGGAGTTGTGTGAAGGGAACATGGTGGAGCAGAAAGGAATTCCATTGCTCCTTTTTCTCTTAGGCAAGTCTCTCTGCTCTGGATTAATTTCCCAGAACATACGGTTGATGAGGGGAGCTCTCCCCATTTCTCTCTGCTCAGTAGCACAGAGGCTGGGAGGCAAGATGAGGAGGGGAGAAGCCCGGGGAGATGCCGAACTGAGCTGGTAATCAGCCATCCCAGAGCCTCTCCCGACTCCCTTCTGGCTTTCTTTGGGCACTAACTGGAAACATCTGCCCCTTTACAGCCCCTTTATAGAGTCTGTTTTTTTGCTTGAAAGGAAAGGAGGTTCCAGCTGAGCATGGGATGCTGAGAAGGAATGGTAACTTTTCAAACTATTGGAATTCTCCAGTGCTTATTCTGGAGCCCCACTGTGGGGCTCTGCTATGTGTGGGCTGTTGGTGGCAAGGACAGCCCTGAGCATACTGAGCTCCACGTCCAGAGACCACCAGGCAGGGTGTGGAAGGGATTTCATAAAGTGTGTTGAATATATGCCTTTTAAAACACACATGCACCTCGCCTTCTGTAGAAAATAGATTTGGCCAATGTGAAATAAGAAAGCAGGCTCTTCATGACAGCTGCTATGGGGAAATGGGGGGGAATGCTCTGGGAGTGAAGGTACCAACTTTGGACTTGATGTGATAGCACTGGCCTTGGCAGTCATGCCGGGATCATAAATAATGGCTGGGAAAAGGCTTTCTGTCCCTGGAAATGATGTGAAGGTAAAAAGACCCTGTATAAAGAAAAATGATTTTGAACTTGGTTTGTATGGAGGAAGCAGTGAATCAGCTGTTGCAGAGACTGTGTTCCAATGTGGGTTCTAATCCATGACCTGTAAGACATGTTTCCTCAACATCTTCATCTGTGAAAGAGGAAAATAGGGATAATAATCATAATATTTACATCACAGGATTGTGATGGAGATTTGGAGTTACAATGTGCATGACACGCGGACACAGTGCAGGGGTGACTCGAAGCAGTTGTCCACTTCGGGGGAAGGGGGAGCCGTCCCACTTGCTGAGCTAATCGAGATCGCAGATGTGGTCAAGTGATCCCAGTGGTCTTGGTTTTCATGTGCCTCTTACCTCTCAGCCATTAAGGAATATTCAAGGGTAATAATTTTTTTCAGTAGAAACCTATCTATTTTTATTTCAGAATATTACAGGGGTATACACTTTTTGGTTACATAGTTGGTTTTGTACATTGTAGGTCAAAGTTATCCCAGTGTGCCCTTCACCCAGAATGTGTATATTATACCCCTTATGTGTGAATTAGCTCAATCCCATCCCCGGCTCTCTCCTGCCTACTTGATGTGTGGTGTTTGTTTTTTCATTCTTGTGATACTCCGGGTCTATTCAGCTTGTTAAAAAAGATACTAGATCACCATTTTTTCTATGGCTGAGTAGTACTCCTTGTTATACAAATGCAATATTTTATTAATCCACTCCAGTAGTGAATTATTTTCATATCCTTGCAATTGTGACTTGCACTGCTATAAACATTCAAATGCAAGTGTTTTTGTGATAAGATGTCTCAAGGGTAATTTTGACTATGTTTGATTTCCAGCTTAATTATACACTGTTTCTGAACCTAACTTTCCTCACCTAAGTGTCAATAAACGGCACTTTTGTGAATGAATGTTTATAGCTTTATTAGAGATTCCCCAATTAACGAGTGTCCAAGAGTTTGTGGCAAGTAAAAATATTTAAACTTTAGGAAGTAGCTGCATCTTAAGCCAAAGGGAGTGTGGCTACTTTATTTCTTTAATTCTTAAGGCAAAGTATAAACATTTTATTGGCTTCAGAGAAGCTTATTTCTCTGTTCCCACTCCTGCCTCCCACTCCCAAAAATTTGCTTCGATTTTTACAATCTTGTCACACGAGGCCCCTCTTCTCTGCCTGTTTAGTTGATGGTTCAATATGCACTAAGCAGACGTTTTCCTCAACCTCTGTATCCAAAATAAACTTTCTGATATCAATAGTCCTGGAACCTGGTTGCCAACAGCATAGACAACAGGTATTGGTCACCAGACAATGGATGATGCTAACTGCAGATTGATGTGACCAGACTTAAACTAGAAGAGAGTTCATTATCAAAGAGTTTCTCCTGAGAGTAAAACCTTCCCTATCACCAGTATGTTACAAATTTTGAAACTTTAGTCTAAACCAGTGATTTTCAAACCTGGTCCCACATCAAAATCACCTGGTGAGCTTTCAGCAAATACCAATGCTAGAGCCGGACTCCTAGGTTTAATTGGCTTGGGTGGGGCTCATATGTCTGTATTCAAACTTTTTAGCTTAATCTACACTCCTGGTTCTCAGACCATTAGAATTAAAGCTTTAGAATCACCTGGATAACTTGTTAAAACACAGATTGCTAGGCCCCATGCCCAGAGTTTTTGATTCAGTAGGTCTGAGACAGGCAGAGAGTCTGTGTTTCTCACAAGTTCTCAGGTGCTGCAGCTGCTGGTCTTGGGCCACACTTTGAGGTCACTTCCACACAAAGTCACTGACCATCAAGCCTCACTTTTGCCTCTTGCCTTTTTTACAGTCTGGGCAGCCCACCCAGAACTTGTGTTCCTCTAGCAAGTAAGCACATGTGCTCTCTCTACCCTATCGGCATATGAACATGCCTCTTGCCCACAACACCTTCCCATGTGACAAAACCCATTTTGTTGAGAAGACTCCATAATTCAATTCTTACTAATTAGCATTAGGTTTCCTCCAGTAAACACAAATTAGGAAAATTCTATTGCATTTTTTAATGTTCATATGTGTACTTTCACAACATACAGTTTTTCATTAAATAGGGTTTTGTTTCTTAAATTGAATCAAATACAAAAATAAATGCTGGTTGTCCTTTTAAAAAAACACTTGCAATATTTTAATACATTTTGCAATATGTTACTATAAGCATTTTTAAAAAAATGCATAATTTGTAAGGCATAAACATGGAAATGGAACAGCTATATTATTAATACTAGAATTACAGATGTGACATGGAGTGAGCGTCCACCAGTATTAATAAATATAAAGTAGATTCTGGTCTCTCCACCCTCAGCCCTCACTGGCCCAGGACTCATTTCTCTTGCCGTGACGTTGCCTCCAGGGAAAGGCACTGTGCTGAGTGGGGAAGAGATGGATGAAACGCCTTTTTCTCCAGCAGTTCCTGGGCACATTTTCCTGGTCAGTTAGCACCTTATGACCCTGCCTGGCTCCCGTGGCTTCTATTAAATCCTGTCAGAAGGACCAAGTAGAAAGAGAGAAATAAACCCACAGTGATGGAATAGAAGACCCTGTCCAATTTAAACTTTGCCTTTTCCCCCACACTGAGTTAGTGGTTTTAAGAGTAAAGAATACTCTTATAAGGTCTGTAAAAATTGAGGTCTAAAGCAATTATTTTTGTACCTAATATTCCAGTACAGTTTGTTGAAATAAATAATTCTGAGGTGCTATTTGTGAGCAAGGAACTGCTGGAAAAAATGTGATTAAAGCATTTTATTTGTCTATTAATCATATATATCCCTCCTGTCACAATAAAACTGGCTTTTAGTTTCCTGTCCTGGGTTTGTCCATCTAGGAAAAACAATTTGAAGTAGAGAATTAATATTTGACAGACTCTTCCTAAACAGTGAATGTAGCTGCTGCAAATAACAGTTATTAATATGCCAGCGTTGTTCTAAGTGACCCGGGGGTGTGTGTGTATCAGGGATATGTACTCCGTGATTTAAGCTTCACCAAATACCATGAGCTAGATACTATTATTATCCTCATTTTACACATGAGGAAACGGAAGCACACAGAGGCTAAGCGAAACACCCAGACCCAGCAGGGAGTACATGGCAGAGTGGAGACATGAACTCAGCCCATCTTTAGAGTCCGTGTGCTGAGTCACCATTCTGCATCGCCTTGTTGGTTTATCTCAGTCTGTTTACTCAAATGATTTAACAGAAAAACAAAGAGTAGAATAACCTAGACAATGTAATTTTTATTTTTCATTAAATTGTGTTGCTTTTTGGAATACCTAGCATCAGCGGGTATCCTTTCCATTATGGTTAAATAATATGGGAGCTGTATTCTGCAGGATGTGAGTCCTGGGAGAAGGGTGAAAATAACCTCTCAAGTGAGACTTCCCTTGGATCTCTTGGAAGGCAGGGATGGAGAGTGGGTTTTCTTATATTGATGTTCTTGGTCAGAAGGACCTTATTTGAAATCCAAGAATTTTAGGTTTCCAGGGAGATGTGTAGTTCAGGATCTAATTCACAGAGATGGCCTTTCTGGTGTGAGTATAAAATAATGCCCTGAAGGTCATTCACTTAAATTTAACTCAGTCAGATCTGAGGTGGGATTTTGAAGGTAGGGAGAGAGGGAGAAGCTTGAGACATCTTTGGGGTGAGTGTGTATGTGTGTGCACCTGCTGCTAGGACAGGTGGGGGGAGTTCAGAATGAAGTTCTGAGGGAGCTCCCACAGAAGGCAGAAGACAGATGGCCATGAAGGCAGCTCAGGGAGAGGAATCTTTGTCTAAATGTGCAACCTCCGCTTCCCAGGAGTCTTTTCACCTAGGTGAGGAAACATCTCCTGCACCTGGATGGGTCTCCAGAATCCACCACGTCTCTAACTCCTTAGCAGCCCTCAAGTTCCAATTTAGTGTCTGCTCCAGAAAGCACACCCTGGCTACCTATCTCCTCCTTTGAATACCACTGAGATTCTTTTTCCTTGATTCCAGCTGGGCTAAACTGAACACACACAAGAGAGTCTCTATAAAGCCAGGTTCTCTGTTCCTGATTCTATTGGTTGGGGGAGGGGGCTACACTTTGAATTTTTAAAAACATCCTCAAATGAGTGTTAATTATCTTTATAGGCAATGGTGTGATGGTAAACTGATTTGTCAAAAACAAACAAAAACCCAAGACCCAAGCAAAACTTTATAGACACAAAATATGGAAAGGTATTCCATGCTCATGGATTGCAAGAATCAATATTGTCAAAATGTCCATATTATCCAAAGAAATCTACAGGTTCATTGTAATCTTCATTAAAATACCAATGACATTCTTCACAGAAATTGAAAAAAAAAAAAAAAAAACCTAAATACCCAGAATAGCCAAAGCCATTCTGAACAAAATGTATAAAACTGAAGGAATCACATTACCTGATTTCAAATTATACTACAGAGCTCCAGTAAACAAAACAGCATGATACTGGCATAAAGACAGAGGCATAAACCAATGGAACAGAATAGAGAACCCAGAAATAAATCCATACATTTATAGTTAACTCATTTTGACAAAGTTGCCAAGAATATATTGGGGAAAAGACAGTCTCTTCAATAAATGGTACTCGGAAAACTGGACATCTATACACAGAAGAATGAATTATCTCTCTCCACATACAAAAATCAAATCAAAGTAGATTAAAGACTTAAATGTAAGTATGAAACTATTAAGAGAAAACTTTTGGAAAATAGTCCTAGGAGTTTGGTCTGGTTAATGATTTCTTGAGTAATACCCTCAAAGCATAATACAACCAAAGAAAAACTGGAAAAACAGGGTCACATCAAGCTAAAGAGATTCTGCACAGCAAAGTGAACAATCAACAAAGTTAAGAAACAACCCACAGAACAGAAGAAAATGTTTGCAAACTGCCCTTAGGACAAGGGATTGATAACTAGATTATATAAGGTACTCCAAGGACTCAATAGGAAAAAAATCAAATAACTTGATTTAAAAAATGGGCAAAAGATCTGAACCAACATTTCCCAAAAGAAGATATGCAAATGGCCAACACGTGTATGAAAAATTGCTCAACCTCATTAATCATCAGAAAAATAAAAATATGAGATATCATCTCACCCCAGTTAGAATGACTATTATCAAAAAGACAGGCAATAATGAATGCTGAGGATATGGAAAAGAGGCCCCCTTGTACTCTGTTGGTGGAAATGTAAATTAGTGCAAGCTCTAGGAATTATGGAGGTTCCTCAAAAACCTGAAAATAGAACTACAATATGACCCAGCAATTCCACTTGTAGGTATATATCCAAAGGAAAGGAACTCAGTCTATCAAAAATACATCTGCATTCCCACATTTACTGCAGCACTATTCACAGTAGTCAAAATTTGGAATCAGCCCAAAGTGTGAACGGATGAATGGATAAAGAAAATGTAGTACATACACACAATGGAATATTATCCAGCCAAAAGCATAATGGAATCCTGCCCTTTGCAGCAACATGGAGGGAACTGGAGAACATTACCTTGAGTGAAATAAGCCGTGAACAGAAAGACAAATGTCACATATCTTTCTGTGGGAGCTAAACATGGAAACAGTTGATCTCCTGGAGACAGAGAGTAGAATGATGGTTACCAGTAGAATGATGGTTACTCCACAAGAATAGTGTGGAGTGGGATGGGGATAAATTGGGAATGGTTTGGGGGTACAAAAATATAGTTAGACAAATAGAATGAACAATATTTGATAGTACAACAAAGTGATTGTGGTCAATAATAAGTGAAGGTGTACGTTAAAATAAAGAGCAGAATTAGAATGTCCCTAACAAAAAGAAATGCATGAGGTGATGGACACTCTAATTACCTTGTTTTGATTGTTACACATTTCATGCCTCGACCCAAACAGCACATGTACACTGTAACTGTATGTAGGAATTATGTGCCCTTCATAATTAAAAATAAAAACAGTGTTTTAAAGATTTTAAAAAATTCTTTAAAAATCTTATTTCCTTAGATCTAGAAATTCTAAGCTTTTTGTACTGATAAATTTATATATATAGGGAAATATGTATTAAAAATGTACTTGCAATAATGAGAGACGGGAAGTAACCTCAATGTTCATCAATAGAGATTTGGTTAAATATTTTATGAAAATTCCAACCAGTGAAATACTATGTAGTCATTGAAAGAGTAGAGCCCTGTGTACAGCCATGGAACCTTACTACTATTGTTATTATCTACCAAATTACAATTAAAATAAAAATACCCTGTATTTTTTTGTATTTAAAGAAGGAAGGAACCCATATGCATATATTTACTTCTTTATGTATGAAAAATTTGCACAGTGATACACAGCAATTATTAATGGATTTGGTGCACATGGTAGAGTATTAGGAATTTTGATTATATACCCCTTTGAGTGGTTTACTTCTTTTAAAATAGTGCATGCATAACTTTTTTTTCTATAAAAAAGTACAGTGTCTTATTTTAAAAAACACGCAGAAAACCACCGAATAAATGAAAGCAGCTGAGCTGACTCTGATGCGTGCCTGTGTTCAGAACCCAACAGGGCTGCCCCACGTGGTATCTGGTGCAGCTCACATGAGTTAGAGTGTCTGCAGATCTAGATGCCGAAGTCCTCAAGGGCAGAGACCATTGAGTTTTGACCTTAGGAAATGAATTAACGTCTCTGAGCATCATTTTCTTCACTTGTAAAAGGAAGGGATTGTCCCAGGACTCGGGGATTATTAACTCAAAGCCTTTGGTGCGGGCTGTGAGAGGGTGGGTCCCCTGGAAAACAGCAGTGTGGAGCCCACTCCTACCCTCCCCACACATGCCTAAGAGAGACAATTAAGTTAAAGTACAGAAAACACTATGTTGGCCAAAAATGGGCACATTTCACTTATAGTATATGAGTAGGCCTCTCTGCATAAGATAATCTTTAATTTCTTTTTAGGCTTACACTATTTATCATGTATATTATGTTGCAAGCTATTAGTGACTAAAATATCCATATCTATAGTATACAATGTGATATGCACTATAGAGGTAAGATCATAACTTACTAGCACAAGGCTTGGTTTGTGGTAGGTGCTCAAATAAAAAATGCAAAAATATTATTGGACTATGAGCATGGTCTATTTTAAAATAAGATGTTTAGAAAAATGTATTCCTATACTTTATACATAGCTATGATTGAGCTGGAAAATAGTCATTCACACCAGTTTTTAGTATGTAGGGGGATATATTGAAAGTGCCTCTAAAAATCAGAAATGATGAGTTAAGTTATATGGTATAAAAAAGAGAATAAAACAGGAAATGCATCTGTTATATAGCTTAATATTTACAGACAGGAGTTGCATTCTGATTCTTGGCAGTCTGAAATCTCAGATAGCTTTTTGATGAATAATTGTCCCCTGTCTGTATACCAGGAGGCCCCCGTTCCTTCCTCATCATAGCTCAGCATAGGATAATGAGATTCTGACTTTCCTTGTTTCTCTCACCCACTGGGATGAGAGCTCAGTGGAGTGATGGGTTCTGATTGTTATTTCATATCCACAGCACCTTACACAGTGCCTGAGACTGGTGTACATTCAGTAGATGGGCAGGTGGGTGGATGGATGGATGGGTGGATGAATTACCCTTTCCTCTGCTGCAGACTGCTGCCTGATTGTGAAGGCTGAATACTTTTCTCCCCTTTGATCTAGTCCCTTTGGGGCAACTTTTGAAAGACAATCTGCAACAGATAATTTATGGATTGACTCAAGTACACATTGATCTATCTTCTCCACTGAATCTCTGAAAGAGAGCTTTAAATCCATGATCTTCCCAAGGTTCAGTTTTGCCCTAATTACTTACATCCTTTCTTTATTATTTTTTGCCTTAAGCACACTCACTTTTCTCTCATTTAAAATTTTTTCTGCATTAAAATATATTTATTGTTTGTATGTGTATGATACATATATACACATTATGTGTGTATATGCATACTCACAATAGATCATTATAGGAGTCTACATTACATAGATCTGATAGTAATTCAATTTTTCTCATACATGTTAACCCATGACAATCTATGCACTGGGAAAATAGACTCTGCTTTTCTTTGGCACACTATAGCTATGCTTTCAGAAGAGATTTAAGGAAAAAGGACAATGATGAAAGGATATTAAAGCAAAAAAGGTAGCTCTGTTGTCTTTTATTCCTGGCCTACTTGAAGCTGCCTTGCAGGACATTTCGTATCCAACTCCCATCTCATTTGCAAGGTGGAGATAAGGGGAATGCGCTAAATCAATGCCCTCCCTGTGCTGTTTTCTGCTTCCCTTTTGTCGTGGTGACCATTCCTTCAGGATTTGGCAGTTTGAGTTCAAAAATAGACTAATTCACTGGGCATCAAACGTTCAGTCTTAACTCTCTCCAGCAGATGCCAGAGTCAGAAGGAACTAAATGTGGTGTCAAAAGATTTCAATATAATCCCCTGAAAATGACTAGATGGTGTCCTACGTTGTTTGAACTTGTGTTAACCCTCCAAATGCAAGTAAATCTCTGGATTACCTACTATACAGTCTGTGCTCGTTTTTCCTGGAACCTTCACCTCCCATTTTTTTTACTTTAGCCTTTTACAAGAAGGAAAAAAAAATTGGTGTCTTATTTGAATTATTCATGCTACTTTCTTTTCTGCCAAGTCCAGGACACATTTGAAATCATTAATATGTCATGACTTGACTTCATCTGGCACACTCAGATTTTTAAAAAATTGTGAAGCACCGTGAAAAGGCATCATGATTCATTAACAAGAATATCATTTTTATATTTTTAGTTCACTATTCTCCGTCCTCTTTGCACAATTTTAGAAGGCTGAATGCTGGATGAGGTGGCACTGGAGGCTGCACCTTCAGGGCTATTGAGAGCAATCCTGCCAGACTCGGGTAGCGCTGGGCAATGAAGCCGCATCGTTTGACAGTGCTTGTAGCAGTACCATGCAAGCAAATAGCTCACCCATTCATTACATTCTCATGAACATAAAAATACCCACGCTGTTTAGATATGCTGAGGGCCCAGTCTCGCCCTGATGACACTTTCACTCACATGATCTTGCTTCTTTCTCTGATATGCCCCGTGCAGGCTCACGCTGGGCCAGGCCTTGTGCAGGACAGTGGAGGCCCAGGGCTCCTCTGTAGTTTTTCAAACATACCATGGATGGATGGATATGAATCTGATGAAGCTAAAGTTCAGATTCAAATCCAGCCAGTATTTATTAAGTATATGCTATGTGCTGGATCCTGAACAGCTTCTACAAATATAAACCCAGTTAGGCCTACACAACAAATGCATCTACTAATATCCATGAAGTTAGCAGGCAGATATCTATGGGCATGAGTTGTAGGGTATATGTTGGGAAAACAAAAAGGGTCAACTGCATTTATTAATGGATTAGATGAGGGATGCGAGAGTGTCAAGAATGACTCCAGCGTTTTTGGCTCCTGCAACTAAGATGAAATTATTTAACGAGACGGAGAAGACTGTAAGAGCAACAAGTTTGTAGGGGAAAGATTAGAAATTCAGTTTTGGGCCTATTTGATATGCCAGGTAGATGCCCAAGTGGAATTGTGAAGCAGGCAGTTGGATGTACCCGTCTGCGGTATGCGTTGTGTGGCCGGGCTAAAAATGCCAACTTAACAGTAGTGAGCATGTGGACGGATGTAAACTACGAGACTGAACTAGATCCTCCAAGGGAGTGAATATTGACAGCTGAGCTGAAGACAGACAGTCCCACTTAAAACAGTAGAGGTATAAGAAGGAGTCAACAGGACCACTGGGAGTTGAGGTGTCCTGGAAGCCAATGAAGGCCGGACACCACCTATCCTGTGATCTACCTCAGATTTCTCTTAAGAATTCCTGAGCAGCATGTCAAACTGGGTACATTGTACTTCACTTGCAAATGAAGGGGTTTTCACCCATTGTTTCAGTATCTGTCATTGTTCATCATTCTTGATGACTTGAGAATCTAACTTCTGTTTTCCAGCCTCAGAATTTTTTTGTTTTGAGACAGAGCCTCTCTCTGTCACCCTTTGTAGAGTTCTGTGGCATCATAGCTCACAGCAACCTCAAACTGTTGGTCTTGAGCAATCCTTTTGCCTTAGCCTACCTGTAGCTGGGTCTATAGGTAGGCACTACTATATTTGGCTAGTTTTTCTGTTTTTAGTAGAGACGGGATCTTGCTCTTGCTCAGGCTGGTCTGGAACTCCTGAGCTCAAGTAATCCATCTGCCTTGGCCTCCCAGAGTGCTAGGATAACAGGCGTCAGCCACTGCACTCACCCATGCTCAGATTTTGAGGTGACTCTGTGGTAGTGTCATCTGGACATCATAGTTTTAGAATGGGAACTGGTGAAAAAAAAATCAGATATCATGTTTTGTCTTTGAATGTAAAGAACATCAGTGTTGGGAACTGCAGAATTTATGAAATGAATTCATGTACCTCCCATCATGATGTGAGGGCTCCTATTCACTTCCCCTTCCTCACCACATTCACATTGCTGCTTTTTCTAGCAACTAACTATAGGAGGAACTGGTCCAAAACCCACCACTCCTGGAACATTTTCCAGACTTCAATGATATAAGGCCACAGGCCTCTGCTTCTGCCAGGACAAAGCTAGAAGCAAAGCAGCCTTTTGTGGACTCTGGAAGCTCCCTAGCTGTAAGTCGGGGCGTCTTCATGTGGACAATGACATCCTGGTTCCAAGTGTCCTGTGTTCCAGCTTCTTTCTCCTAGAGAACAAACCCATCACCATAGCAACTGCACCCACATAAAGCATCTCCAAGGGCCCCTCGAATCCTTCAGGCTGCTGCTCCCTCATTGATGGCACTTATTAATTTTAAATCAGGTCTAACAATTAGCTTGTCTTCAGGAGGCCAACATCTCTTTTAATCCCTACTGCTGCACTTGTCCCTGTTTCCTGAAGAGTTAAATGACATTCATGCAGAGGAAACTTCTGCCAATAAGATCAAAATTTAGACGGGTTGCCTTTTATTATCGCTCAGATTATTCTCTCCACTTGACATGGATTTATTGGTCAGTTTAGACTCTGTGGCAGATTTGGTTGTAGTCACATGGAGCGTGACCAACAGCCTTAACTACAAGCCTGTAAAGGGGATGTGATGTACGTGTGTGTTATCACCATCTAGTAATTTCTGCAGGCTAATTATATCAAGGGTGAAGTAAATGAATACAACAGCGACTGCCGTGCACAGACCCAGAGAGCCATAAATGCATGTTGACAGCTGACCAGAGCTCTCAGGTGAAGCTGGGGTAACTGAGGGGTCACCGACTTGTGTCTCACACCGTTCATTAGCACTGTCTCTGAAGATGGTCACTTGCATCTCTTTCTGGATGCTTTCACCTTTCCTCAAGGCTTATTTTAGCCAAAATAGTTAATGCAATCTTTCTGGCTCTTTTAATATGTGTAGGCTTATAATAGCATGCATGCTGGCATGCACGGAAGTCAACTGCCACCTTGGAAGTGCAGGAGCCTGGGGAGGGGGACGGGGAGCCAGGTGGGCCCACCCTCCTTCAGGAGCCTTCTAGGGCATAGGAGGAGGCTGTGGGGGAAGCAGGAAGAACATGGGCTTAAGAGATGGAAATATTAAAACTCTAATGTGAGTCCTATAAGTAAGCTGTGAGATCCTGGAGATGGTGGTCTTTATTAAACTCAGTTTACCCATCTAGAAAAGAGAGATAATGAGTCCTACCTCATCTTGACGTTTGAGAATTAAATGAGATCATATAAGTACCCGGAGCCCCCAATAGATAGTGGGTGCCCTTTAACATAAATTCTATACTCTTCTCCTTTGCTTAATATAGAGGATGCATCACACCAGATCTCCTGCCTCCAGTGCCTTTGCCACACAGTAAAACACCTGGCCTTTCTCTGAACAGCCAGGCCATCCAAGTCTTGGGCCTTAAGACTCCTGTGCTCTGTTTTCCTCCATCTTCCCTTCTGAAACATTCTTATTCATTCTTCCAGACCCAGTCCATTAACCATCTGTTGCATTCAAATGCTTTGCAGTTTCTGTCTCAGTGGGTGTGTGCTTCTGTTTCTCTGAGTGATGTTCCTACCTCCAGCTTCTGACAGGTCACATGACAGTGAGAAAAAGGGACTTACTTGTTGTTCTACCTGGCAGGACAGCTGACACTCAAGCCACACAGTTGCCTGGCTTCTAGTCAGCTCTTAGTAAGTGGCAGGCAGCTATTATTATTATTATTATTATTATTACTACTACTGCCATCATTGTCACAGCTTCTGAATCTGCTGCCCACTTGGTGACATCTGAAAATTGTTCACAGACTTTCATTCCACACTTAGAGGTACAAATGCAAGTTAATTCACACCACAGTCTAATCATCTACACAATAACAATAGCATAGCATTTAGTTTTTTTTTTTTTTTTTTTTTTGTAGAGACAGAGTCCCACTTTATGGCCCTCGGTAGAGTGCCGTGGCCTCACACAGCTCACAGCAACCTCCAACTCCTGGGCTTAAGCGATTCTCTTGCCTCAGCCTCCCGAGTAGCTGGGACTACAGGCGCTCGCCACAACGCCCGGCTATTTTTTGGTTGCAGTTTGGCCGGGGCCGGGTTTGAACCCGCCACCCTCGGTATATGGGGCCGGCGCCTTACCGACTGAGCCACAGGCGCCGCCCGCATTTAGTTTTTTTTTTAAATTTCAAAATATTAAGGGAGTACAAATGTTTTTGGTTTCTTGGATCACTTTTGCAATGCTGAGTCCTGGCTACAAGTGTGCCCGTAACTCAAATAGTGTTCATTATACCTGTTAGGTAGGTTTTTGTCCCCTCCACCCCCTCCTTGATTTCCACTGAGTTTTACTTCCCTCTGTGTAATGTGTGCTCATCAGCTAGTTCTAATTTAATAGTGGGTACATGTGGCTTTTCCATTCTTGACATACTTCACTTAGGGCAATGGTTACCAGTTCCATCCTAATTGGTGCAAAAGGCATTAATGCATTCTTTGTTATGGCTGAATAATACTCCATGGTATACATACATCACATTTTATCACCAACTGCCCCCAGGACTACTTACGTTTGATTTCACATCTTTGCAGTTATGAATTATAGTATAGCATTTATTAAACATTTACTATATGGTGGATGCTTTATATCCAATTTTCATAAAATATATGAAATAAGTTCAGCGAGTTCAAGTGACTTACTCAAGGTTTTATGGCAAATAACTTGTAGTGTTAGGATTTGAACCCAAAATTCATCCTCTTAATTACAATACAACACTGCCCTACACAGGGACTATAAGTTGCTAGCAGTGCAGCCTTCTTGTTTTGTGAAAGGAGACAGTTTGTGGGCAGGAAGCACTGATGTGACATGAAAGGCCTTGGGATGTCCACATCAGGTTAGTGCTGCTCACTGTCAACTCATGGTGTCATCTGTACAGATTGTTGGTGCATGATTTATGAGGAATTTTGTTACTTAAAATAAAGTCATGGAACATGACCTGACACTGAAGTGTCACGTAGCTGTATCCCTGCCAACATCCCAACTCCACATGGATCTTTACTCTCCCCAAGCTTTCATGAAGTTCACAGACACTTGGCATCTTCTTTCATGCAGACCACCCCCTCAGCTCACAGATGCACAGACATGCACCAGCCTATTTGCTCAGAGAGTAAAGAGGTGGAGAGGTGTCTGCTAATATGTGAGGAGTTTGTAGAGGGTGAATTGTAGACCATAAAATGCTAGATGTAATGGAGAATTTAGACATAACATAGGCCAGCCACGTAATTTTATAGATTAGGAATCTAAGGTCCAAGATGACTCAGTTAGTTAAATGGGTCTTCAGTATCAAATGGCAAATGAAAAGTGAGTGTCAAATCTGAGGGATGCAGGAGACATGGACAGTGATTTCAAAAGAACATGAGTGAAGCTGAAATGGTGTAAGATCATGGTGCTAGATTAAAAGGGCATCTTAGAGCTGGACTGAGGAGTTTCTCTGACACCTTCATGTGATTTTCATGTGAAATACTAATAAGTAATTATAATTACTCTAATTCCTTATAAGTAATTTCTAATTACTCATAAGTTAACAATTAAAAATTCTATAATTGAAAAGAGAAAAAAGCAGAATATGACAACTGCACCCAAGACTAAAGGCAATTTCCTCAGAATGTATGATAGTATATTGCAGACTTCTGTAATAAAATCTGAAATTAGACTCTTAAGTTGAACATTGGACAGGGGAGGTTACATGAGAAAATGTAATACATTCATATAATTTGTAAAGATCAAATCAGTATAACTGATTATCAGCTTAACTATTTATCTTTTCTGGATGCTATAAATATTTGAATTATTCTATTCTGGCTAGTTTGAAATATTGTAACTATAGCCACCCTACTGATCTATCAAATACTAAGTATTATTTCTCCTATCAGACTGTATATTATAATCAACTTCACTTCATCCCCCCAACTCTTCCCAGCCTCTGGTGACCACCAATCTACCCCTATTTTCATGATATCCACTTTTTTACCTCTCACATATGAGTAAGAACATGTTATATTTATTTGTTTGCTGTGCTTGGCTTATTTTACTTAATATAATGATCTCCAGGTCCATCCAGGTTGCTACAGAAATTGATCACTTAAAAGAGGCAAGAATAATTTTTCATCAGAAAGTAATCCTAGATAGTGAATTTTAAAGATTATTTCATGGTTACTTCATACTGGTCAAGGGAAAAATACAACAAGAGGACATTTCAATTCTAAATATTTATGCACCCAACTTAAATGTTTCCAGATTTATAAAACAGACCTTAATTGGTCTGAACAATATGATATCCTAAAACACCATAATAGCTGGGGACTTTAACACTCCTCTGTCAGACCTGGACAGGTCCTCTAAATAGAAACTAAACAAAGAAGCAAGGGACTTAAATGAGACCCTAGAACAACTGGGCTTAATAGACATATGCAGAACATACCCTTCCAGAGCTAATGAATATACATTCTTCTCATTAGTCCATAGATCATACTCCAAAATAGATCATATACTAGGACTCAAATCAAATCTCAACAAAATTAAAAGAATTTAAATCATTCCTTGTATCTTTTCAGACCACAAGGCAATAAAGGAGGAACTCAACTCCAACAAAAATTTTCATCCCTACACAAAGGCATGGAAACTAAACAACCTTATGCTGAATGATAGTTGGGTCAAAGAAGAGATAAAGGAGGAAATTATTAAAATCCTCAAACATAACTGATATGAAGCTACAAGATACCAAAACCTATGGGACACTGAAAAAGCAATTGTAAGAGGGAAATTTATCTCATTAGACTCCTACATCCAGAAAACAGAAAGACAGCACATCAACCATCTAATGAATCATCTTAAAGAAATGGAAAAGGAAGAGCAATCCAATCCCAAACGTAGCAGAAGAAAAGAACTAACCAAACTTAAATAGGAAATAAATGGATGTTTATAATTGGCTTGTCAAATATCAAATAATGGTAAGTAGCTGGGTTCATTTCTTGGTTTTCTATTCTGTTCCATACATCTACCTCTCTTGCTAAGTCATGGAAAAAACCCAAGTGCCAATAGACTCATGAATGGATTAATAAATTGTGGTATTTGTACACCATGGAATACTATGTGGCTGTAAAGAAAGATGAAGACTATACCTCTTTCATGTTTACATGGATGGAGCTGGAAAATATGCTTCTTAGCAAGGTATCCCAAGAATGGAAGAAAAAGTACCCAATGTACTCAGCCCTAACATGAAACTAATTTATAGCTTTCATACAAAGGCTATAACCCAATCTCAGTACAAGAATATGAGGAAGGGGGCAAGGGAGGGGAAAGGAGGGGGAGAAACAGTGGAAGGAGGGTGATTGGTGGGTCCACACCTAGGGTGCATCTTGGAAGGGTGCAGGTAAAGTTTACTAAGTGTAGAGTATAAAGGTTTGAACACAATAATTAAGAAAATGCCATGAAGGCTATGTTAACTAGTTCAGTGAAAATATATGGAACCAGCACATTGTACCTCATGATTGCATTATTGTACACAACTATGATTTAATAAAAAAAAAGAAAGAAATGAAATTGAAAACAAAAGTCATTCAGAAAATTAATGAAACAAAAAGTTCTTTGAAAAGATAAACAAAATTGATAAATCATTAGCCAGATTACCTAGAAACAGAAAAGTGAAATCTTTAATAACTTCAATCAGACACAAAAAGGGGGAAATAACAACTAATGCCACAGAGATACAACAGATTATCTCTGACTACTCCAAAAAACTCTGTGCCCAGAAATTTGACAATATGGAGGAAATGGACAAATACCTAGAATCATATCATCTCCCTGGACTTAACCAGGGAGAAATAGACCTCTTGAACAGACCAATATCAATCACTGAAATTGAAGAAACAATAAAAAAGTTTCCAGAAAAAATAAATGCCCAGGACCAGATGTCTTCACAGCAGAATTCTATCAAACCTTCAAAGATGAGCTTGTTCCTATACTGCAGAACCTATTCTAAAACATCGAGAAGGAAGGAACCTTCACCAACACATTCTATGAAGCAAACATCACCTTGATACCAAAACCAGGAAAAGATCCAACTAAAAAGAAGAACTACAGATCAATTTCACTGATGAATATCAATGCAAAAATACTCATTAAAATCTTATAGATTGCAGCTCCACATTAACAAAAATTATACATCACGATCAAGTAGTCTTTATCCCAGGGATGCAGGCTGGTTTAACATATGCAAATCTATAAATGTAATTCACCATCTCAACAGAAGCAAAAACAAAGACCATATGATCCTCTCAGTAGATGCAGAAAAAGCATTTGACAAAATCCAGGATCCTTTCCTAACAAGAACACTTAAGACAATAGGCACAGCTGGAGTATTTCTTAAAATGATTGATGCCATCTATGATAAATCCACAGCCAATATCATACTGAATGGAATAAACCTGAATGCTTTTCCACTTAGAACTGGAACCAGACAAGGGTGTCCACTATTGCCACTACTATTCAATGTAGTGCTGGAATTTCTAGCCAACGTAATCATGCAAGAGAAAGATAACAAGGACATCCCAATAGAGCAGTGGAGGTCAAATTCTTGCTCTTTGCCAATGATATGATCTATACTTAGAAAACCCCAGAGACTCATCCATAAGACTCCTGGAAGTGATTAAGAAAAACAGTTAACATTTCAGGGTATAAAATCAATGTCCACAAAGTAGCCTTTGTACATGCCAATAACAGCCAAGTTGAGAAACAGATTAAGGACACAATTCCCTTCACAGTAGCTTCAAAAAAAGGAAATACCTAGGCATATGTCTAACAAAAGAAGAGAAGGATATTTACAAAGAGAATTATGAAACCCTAAGAAAAGAAATAGTAGAAGACATTAACAAATGGAAGAACGTACCATGCTTTTGGTTGGGAAGAATCAACATCGTTAATTATTGTAACTACCCAAAGCAATTTACATTTTGAATGCAATTCCCATTAAAATACCAAAAGCATACTTTGAAGAACTGGAAAAATTAATTCTCCTTTTTGTATGGAAGCAGAAAAAACTCCATATAGCCAAAGTAATCCTCTGTAAAAAAAAAAAAAAAAAAAAACAAAGCTGGAGGCATCACTCTACCAGACTTCAGGTTATATTATAAGTCCACAGTGATCAAAACTGCATGGTATTGGCACAAAAATGAGACAAAGACATATGGAACAGAATTGAAAACCAAGAGATAAAACCAGTCTCTATCACCATCTACTCTTTGATAAACCAAACAAAAGCATACAGTGGGTAAAAGAATCCCTGTTCAACAAATGGTGCTGCGAGAACTGGATAATCACCTGTAAAAGACTGAAACTCGTCCCATACCTTTCACCACTTACAAAAATTGACTCAAGATGGACAAAAGATTTAAATCTAAGACATGAAATGATAAAAATCCCAGAAGAAAACATGGGAAAAACTCTTAATGATGTCAGCCTGGGGAAAGATTGTATGAAGAAGACTTCATTGGCAATCACAACAACAACAAAAATAAACAAGTGGGACTTAGTTAAGCTAAAAAGCTTCTATACAGCTAAGGACACAATAATTAAAGCAAACAGACAACCTTCAGAATGGGAAAAGATATGTGTGGGGTGTGACTCTAACAAAGCATTGACAACTACAATCTACAGAGAACTCAAATTAATCAACAAAAAAGGAGCAAATGTGTCACTGGGTAAGAGACATGAACAGAACCTCTGAGGAAGACAGATCAATAGCTAAAAACATATGAGGAAATGCTCATTGTCCCTAATCATCAGAGAAATGCAAATCAAAACCACCCTGAGATACCACCTAACCTCAGTAAGATCAGCCCACACCACAAAGTCCCAAAGCTGCAGATGCTGGCACAGGAGTGGAGAGAAGGGAATACTTTTACATGGTTGGTGGGATTGCAAACTAATACAGCTGTTTTGGAAAGAAGTATGGAGAATCCTCAAAGAACTCAAAATAGACCTTCCATCTGATCACCTAATCCCATTACTAGGCATCCCCACCCAGAAGAAAAAGCATCATTTTATCATAAGGACATTTACATTAGATTATACAGTATTACAGCTCAATTTATAATTGCCAAGATGCAGAAACAGCCTAAATGCCCACCAACCCAGGAATGGATTAATAAACTGTGTAATACTATTCACATGTCATACTATTCAGCCATTAAAAAGATGGACACTTCACAATTTTCGTATTAACCTGGATAGAGTTGAAACACATTCTTCCTAGTATAGTATCACAAGAATGGAGAAGCAAGGATCCAATGTACTCAATGTGAAGCCAGTAGATGATCTAATACATGTCCACATAAGAGAAAAACTTCATTCATTTCAAGATGGGGGGAGGGAAGAAAGAGTGGAGGGAGGAGGGAGAGGCGTGGGGGTGCTCCCACTTAATCGGCACAGTGTACAGGTATAAGGCACACCTTCCGGCTGCCTGACATCACAACAGGAACTCTTCCTAATAAACACAAACAGGCTAACCTAATCGTTTGTACCTTCACATTAGTCTGAGATTAAAAATAATAAAGATAGTTTCACCATTGTTTTCATCATTACTCCTCCAGTGTCACTTCCTTTTACGTGGCTACTTCATTCTTGCCCTTCAGGTTTTAGTTCAGATGTCATTTCCTCCGAACAGCCTCCCAGACATGTCATTACAGTCACTTTCCTTCATAATCACCATTAATACGTTCTTCATGACCCTTAGCATTGGCTGCATTTGTCTTGTTTACTGTTTGCTTCCTTGTTTCTCCCTTATTAGGATGTGAGCTCCAGTGGGCTGGGGGCGTCCCTGGGTTACAACCTGGCAGAGTAAGCCCTGGTGAAAACATACCTAGTCCACATCACAAAATTTCAAAACTGCAGATGCTGGCAAGGATGTGGAGAGAAAGGAGCACTTCTGCACCGCTGGTGGGATTGTAAACTGATACACCTTTGTGGAAAGAAGTATGGAAAATCCTCAAAGAATTAAGAGTTGACTTTCCATTTGATCCTGCAATCCCATTTATCTACCCAGAGGAAAAAAATAATTTTACCACAAGGACATTTGAACTAGAATTTTTATTGTGGCTCAATTCACAATTGCCAAGGTGCGGAAGCAATCCAGGTGCCCATAAACCCATAAATGGATTAACAAACTATCATATGTATACTATGAAGTATTAGGCAGTCATAAAAAGATGAAGACTTTGCATCTTTTGCATTTACCTGGATGGAGGTGAAACACATTGTTTTCTTAGTAAAGTATTGCAAGAATGGAAAAACAAATATCCAATGTATTCAATACTAATATGAAACCAATATATAAACAACTGCATGCCCACACCAAAGAAAAACACAAGTATGTTCTAGTGAGGGAGAAGGGGAGGAGGGAAGGTGTTTGGCAAGTTCTCACCTAATATGCACAATGTGAGGGTGTTCAGCACAGTCCCTGGGTGAAGGGCTCAACTACAACTTGAACTTTACCTTAGAAACTAAAACAATGTAACTTTGTTTGTTGATAAACTTGTACCCTTTGTTTGTTGATAAACTTGTACCCTTGAAATAAATAAAAAAAAGAAAACACGGGGCAGGCCTGGGTTCTCCCATTGGTTAGATAAGGTTAACTTTTCAAAACCCGAAAATTAGTAGTGACTTTGTTGGTCATTTTCCCTTTTAAGTTTAGGTGCTTCTTAACAGGAGATACCACTACATGAAATGTATTACAGTCCATTAACAACTACCTAAGAAATAAGGAGTAAATAAATGTAGCAAAAGACAACCTTATTAAAAATAATAAATATAATTTTCCCCTAGTAATGTTCTGTGAATATCCTAAAGATGTTCTAACAAATCCTAATGAAGATGGTAGCTGAATAATGAATAAACTGCTTATAGACAGAAAATGTGGGCCAAATACACAAATAAACAGCAAAAACACATTTTACCTAGTCTCTTAAAGTTAAATCATAACATGTATACTTTTGCTATGCTCATGTAATATTTTAAGTACTTTAACAATAAAATACTTTAGGCTTTCAAACTTCATGCTAGAGTTTTAAATGAAATAAAAGTTTGCTTACTATAAAGTAATAGAAATTGATAAGAAAAGTTGAGTCCAATGCTTTTGCAAATATACAATTTGCCTTTTATCTTATAACTTTCTGCTTAGGCGCTAATGGAAATGGTCAAACCTTTTGTGCACTTATAGAAACAAAAATGCATTTTAATGTGATTGAGGCAATAACCAAATGACTATATTGTTCATGGTAATGGTAGCGAGACTGCTCAAGATATTGTGCTCTTAAAAACAGGAGAAGGATGGCCATAATCTGTGTTATAAAAGGCTCCCAGGAGTTTGGCTATCTGCACTGCAAACAGGCTGAAATTTCTTTTCCTTTCTTTTCTTTCTTTTTTCCCCTTAAGATAGGGTTTTGCTCTGTTGCCTAGGCTAGAATGCAGTGGCATGATTATAGGTCACTGTAGCCTCAAACTGGGCTCTGGAGATCTTTCTGGCTCAGCCTCCCAGACACATGCCACTGTGCCTAGCTCATTTTTCTATTTTTTTGGTAGAGATGGGGTCTCATTATGCTGCTCTGGCTGGTCTCAAACTCCTGGCCTCCAGTGATTCCCCCTGCCTCATCCTCCCAGAATGCTAGCATTACAGGCCTGGGCCATTGCACCTTGCCTTTACTGATATTTCTAAATGTACCTGGTACATTTCACTAAACAATGCTCCCTATTGGTTCTTTTATACATTTCAGCCATCCGACTTGCAAAAGTAACACACGTTTATTTATTGCAACAGTTCAAGCAAGAGAAAAATATCTATATCCAATTTGTTATCTTTGCTTCTCCTCTAATTTCATTCATTTTGTGTAATAAATGTGAAATATTTATGTTTTGAATTCTGTGTTTTCTCCTCTGCTTACGCAAACATAAACATGATATAATATATGATAATACTGTAACAGCAGATAACACTTTTGCAGTGCTTAGGATCTTTTATACGCTGCCATTCATCCGAACCTATGAGATGAGTATATATGTTCATCCCATTTTATAGATGAGAAAGATGAGGTACAGAGGGAAATCAAGTAATTTGCTAAAGGTCACACAGCTAGTGTGTAGTGGACACATCCAAACATAGGTAGTCTTGGTACTAAACTATACTTTCACAGTCAACTTTTCTGGTTGGCTTATGTAAAGCAGATTGTACCTTGTGTTTCCTATAACTTTTTCACATCCTTAACAAATTATCATTGATCTTTCCCAGTGCAATAAATATAGATAGAAGATATTCTTGTGAATGACTGTACGGCTTTCAGTCACAAGAATGTGTCCTATTTTTTCCACGACGCTCCTGTGATTACTATGCAGACTGTTGCCACTTTTCTTGCTATTACAAGCAAAGATGCAATTATCACGGCCTTGTATACAAATTCTCATATACTGGCACTTTTATATTTCCCAGAATTGGCTTTTCTGGGGTGTGTGTGTGTCAAATAGTATGAGTGTGCCTTTTAATTCCTAGTAAATGCTGCCAGTTTGTCTTTCTGAGATGTGGAAATCTCGAGTGGCATCAAGAGTGAATCCGAGCTTCCATTTGCTACAGCACTTCAGAATAAAAGTAATTTTGTGAATATGTAACTTTTATAACCATTCTTTCTTTTGTAATTTTTTGGGTATTTTGTGCTTTTGCTGAGAAAACACATGTGGCTCATCATCAAATGATTAAATAAACACCAGTAAAATAATTCAATGGTGGAATTATGAATGACAGTTTGGACTTTCCCCCCTTTTTGTGATTTCAGATACAGAGTGTTTTTCCCTGACAATAATGTGCATTTCTTCTTATTCATTCTCTTCCATCTCCTTGTGCTCCAGGGAGGACCAGGAGGGGACACAGCACCATCTGTCCTGGACAATCTATACCAGATGATCTCTCAAAGTCCCTTTCAGCTCAATGATTCTTTGAGAATATGAATTGAAAAAATAAAAATCAAGCTTCAAAATACAGGATGCTGGCTTGTGAATTTATAGGGCTTGTGTGAGCTTCTATTAAAAAATTGTAGCCAGGCTCTTAAAACAAACAGAATATACCAATGACTCAGAAAAACAGAACCTCTGGCAGCAACTAGAACCATATGAAGATGGTATATTCAGCACTGTTTTAGAGCAGTGGTTCTCAACCTTCCTAATGCTGCAACGTATTTTCATTGTTAAAAAGGGGTCGCAACCCACAGATTGAGAATTGCTATTTTAGAGGTTACAGAAGCTTTGTACCCCCATTTATTTAGGTCCTACTTTTTTATTTAAATTATATTTTAAATATACATATTTAAATCAGAATCATAATAACAGTGATTAAGGTTCACTGAGGAAAAAAATTACTGAAATGGACTTCATAAGCCTACGTAAATCCCTTGTTCAATTTCCCATGTGACGTAGTTACATAAGACCTATGTTGTTCAATTAAAATTTTCATTTTGTTGAAATTATATTCCCTGGGTTAAATTATTCTTTATTTATATTTTATAGAGTTGATTTGTCAGTTTTCTATCTACATAAAATTGTGCTGAGTCTATTTTTTGATATTTTCTTGAAGGCCATTATTTTTCAGTTCATTTTTTTTCCTCTACATTTATGGTCTAAGTTTTGTAATGATTTGATTCTTTGGCCATTTTAATTCAATGTTAATTTCATAACTACATTTTTAGCCATTGTCAGTTTTGTGTTGATTTTTCAACCATCGACGTTCATTGTTTATTATAAATTTGAGTAAAAGGCTGGTGGTTTGCGTTTATCTTTTAGCTAACCTGCATTTCTCTCTTAGCTAACCTGTTGGGGCCGTTTTTGTTATAGAAAGAAAGCAATAGCAAATGGAGATTGAGAGAGACGGACGCAAGGGGAGACTCCTGCCGTCCTGAGGCATCCTTGTTGAGTTCTTAAATGCACATTGGAGTCCAAACACCTGTAGGTAGGTGGAGAGCAGTGGAGACAAGTGACCTGGGGGTGAAAATGGCAGAACCCAAAACTCCTGTTTCATTGTTGCTGACGCAGACGCGCATAGCCAAATGTCTAGCTTATTTCCTTGGCATCTTCCTGTTAGTTCTTTATCAGGATATGTAAGTCCCATGCTATCTTACATCTCCAAGAAGTCACGAAGATGGAGATGGGCTGTGTTAAGTAGGATCGGTTTTTGGCGCAAGTGACAAAAAATCCAAAGTAACTAACTTAAATAAGAAACACCCCCCACCCCTGCAAAGGATGCAGTAAGTGATGATACTAGACCCTTGGGAGCCGGAGCTGCGGAAGATGCTGCCTAAAGCAGGACCAGGCTGCCAAGACAAGAGGGAGTCGGGGAAGAGCTGCTCTTCCTTTCTCTCTTCTGCTGTCTGATCTGCTGTCATGTTCTGGCATAACCACGACAGAGAGCAAGGAAACCTGGCTAAAGCTGTCTATTGCAGCCAGCTCCGAGGCCTAGACAACGGTAGGAAGTGGATGGAAGGGTGTGTGTCCAAACGGAGATTATCAGTGTAAAAAGGAAAGAAGACACAGCCTTAGCAAGAAGACAAAGCTCAACAAACCCCTTCAAGAACAAAGCAGCTGTTTTGTGAATCATTACAAAAGTTTTGAGAGACATAGAAAACAAGAAATGCAAAACCCATGTGGATGGAGATAAAAGAAGCCCTCCCAGCAAAACCAACAAGCCCAAGCCAAGCAAGTTGAAACTTGCAGGGGAGAATCAGAAAGGGGACTGTCAACTGTTTCTTGGAAGGGAAATAATGGGTCATCACACAGTCTGTCTCCAAACTTTCATCGTCATCCACGTATTAGTTATCATGTCTAGCACTGTGCTAAACATAATCCAGGCAGTATGTCATGTAGTCCGTGTGACTATTTGTTAAGGTAGGTAATATCGTCCTTGCTTACAGAATAAAGACAACTAAGGCTGAGAGACACAAAGTAACTCACTCAAGTGTATGTGGCAGGCGGTAGAGACAGCTCTACCCCAGAGTCAGCTCTACCCCAGAGTCACACGACCTTTCCTGATGCTGTTTTCTGTCTTAAGGACAGGCAGGGGAACAGGACTTCAGGGCAGGGGGACAGGACTTCAGGGCAGACATGTGAAGCTGCCTCACACCAACTTTCTATCAAGGGCAAGGCCACCACTTTCTCCTCTCTCAGTCAAGCTGGGAGTGGAGAAAACTGTTTCCATGATCATGTGACAATCCTAGTTTTCCACTTTCCCTTTCTGTTCCTTTCAGGAAGCTCTTGCAGTGCCTGCTTCGTCAGGACACACACTAAAGTTGCAAGATACGGAAGCTCCTGCAGCCTCCGGGACCCACTTTTTGAAAAACCCGGGCCACGGGCAAGGCTCTAGTAAGATTTAGGGGAAGAAATGGTTTGCCTCTTCTCTGCCTCATGAGCTGACTTCTGGCCCATGATCTCTGGATAAATCCTTCTCTCCATGACCTTTTAAGAAAGAAAAGCCTACATTGTGTGTGTGTGTGTGCATGTGTGTGTGACTTCTAGAAAGATAATGTTTCTAAAATTTTAACATCTTTCATTCTTTCCAAAGTAAGCAAATGAGAAGGAACACTGATTTAGTAGTTGTCGTGGTGGCTTTCCAGTTTTCTCCCTGTCAGCAACTACACGCAATTAAGCTTCTAGATAGAACGAAGGAAAAGGAGCAGTGCTGAACAATTGTATTATCTCGGACCAGTCCAGTGGGTAATAGTAGTAAAAAGCATCAGAACATTAGCTGTAATGGCTTTTCAGGGCAAAGTGCAATGCCGATGAAGGCACACAATTAGCAGAGTCATTTGTCCTGATAGACGCTGCCGGGACAGGAACAGAGCTGTCCACGTGACATTTATGGTTATGTTTGGAAATTCTCAAAAGCACGCCAACTCCAAAGAACCTGAGCTGGGTCTGACCTCTCTCCTTCAACATAGTGACAAGGTCCCCAAGAGAGCACTGGAGACATCGGGTCCCCATCACGTCACACCACGTCTCCGGCAGGCTGACCCTCTCCTCCGCCAGCCCCATGCTCTCCATCCCGCTCATTCACTCACGGCCTCTCATCCTCAAACGTGTTTGTTGTCATCCACCACTGCCTTGATTTTGTATTTCTCTTTCCTCTTGGCTTTTTCTGACAACACCCTCCTCTGATTTTCTTTTATCTTTTTACCTTTTTGCCTTCTCTACCTTCTGCTCTCTGTCTCTGCCCCTTAAAGGCTGATTTACTTCCTGGCCTTCTCCCTTGGCCGTTCAGTCTTCCTTCCCCCTTCACACTGTATAGTCAGTGTCGGCTTCCATCAGCTTTTCTCCCAGCCTCTACCCGACAATGGCACACCTGTTGCTTCCCATCCCTAGCCCTGCTCTCTCCTCTGTGTCCCAGACCTGTGTAGACACCCCTCTTCCTTAGTAGAGGGTGGCAGACCACGCTGGTGTGCTGCCAGAGCCCCCCGCCCCCCTCCTCAGGCCTGCCTGTTTCACTTTCTAAGAGGCCTGGCCTTGAATGACTGGAGCCGCTTTGCCTATGTGCATGAAAAGCTGTAACTCTCTGGCTGTTTATATGCCCTCCTGTCCCCATTTTCCCCATCAGCAATTCCTAACTGGTGACTACTGGGTGCAGGGTCCCTTGTATTGAGCAGTGTGTTGGGTCTGCCAAGAAGCAGATGCCACGATGGAGTTAGAAGCTACCTTATTACCATCTCACTGGGGACAAAGCTTTGAAAGGTAAAGGCAAGATGAAGGAGAGAGGAGGCAGAGAAACCCTCTGGACCATGACACAGGAATGACTCCTGCGAAGGACAGAGAGAAGGAAGGAGAGCTGGATAGGTCAGCCTCAGATTGCAGGGCAGCTCTGGGGGCTCCAGGGAAAAGACTGGTTGTAGGGAGACCAGAGTCGCCAAGTCAGCGCACCCCTCTGTGCTCAGCTGTTGGCTGGGGGCTGTCTGGGAGGCATATGGTCTCAGCCAGAAGCTGAGGCTGAAAGCACCAACCGCTTATCGCTAACTGCATTTTGTGGCAAGTTCTCCCTTGAAGGGTGATCTGAGCTGTGCACTTCATGGCTCTGCAGGGGGCAGCTGTGAGGAGTGTCTCACCTACAGAGCCCCATGCATCAGGCTAAGGCCTATGCTCTGTGGCACTTCTGAGGGGCCTGAGATCACAGCCGTGTTTGGCCCCTTCCTCTTCTCTGTCCTGCTTTGTCGATTCCTTTACTAATCTTCCCTGGGAACAGATCTTTGTGAATCTCTTGCACACAGATCTTGACTCACAATATCCTTTGGAGGATCTAATCCAAGACAGGGACAATCTATTCTGATATCCCTCAGCCAGGTCCCCGATCCCTGGGCTGTGGGCCACTATCAGTGTATGGCCTGTTAGGGACCAAGCCACACAGCAGGGGTGAGTGGCAAGAGAGAGGGAAGCTTCCTCCCTGTTTACAGCCCCCCCACCCCTCGCATCACTGCCTGAGCTCCACCTCTTGTCAGCTTTCCGCCCTGCCCTCACTGCCCTGTCCGTGGAAGGTTGTCTTTCACGCAACCAGTTCCAGATGCCAAAACTGCTGTCCTACAGTATCTTTAAACACAATGGTATCAAACCAAATAGATTGTTTTTTAATTTAGACTTTTCCTTCTCCAATGGAAATGGCACCTTCACTCATCAGCCACCTGAGCCTGAAATACAGACAGACCCTTCAATTCTTTTAAACTTTCCTCATCACATCCAATCCATACCCACACTCTATTCCTTTTTACTTATTTGTATTTCTTAGGCCCATTTCCCCTCATCAGTCCTACTGATTTTTTTTTTTTTTGGAAACAGAGTCTCACTCAAGTGCCATGACAATCTCAGACTCTTGGGCTTAAGTGATCCTCTTGTCTCAGCCTCCCTGAGTACCTGAGTACCTGGTACTATCAGCATTTCCCACATCGCTCGGCTAGACAGTCCTACTGACATGGATACCACATCACCCTCCTTTTGCCTTGGCTTCCTCACTGGTCTTGGCCTTCAGGACCTTTCCCTGCCCCAATCCGGTCTTCACATAGGGGAGCTAACTAACACGCAGCGGGTGCCTGGTGCGGGCAGATGCTGTAAACTGTGGAGAGACCACACAGTCACTCTGAGGGTTGCAAGCAGTCTAGGCATTCCAGAGTGTGAAGCAGACCATACTTTGAGAATAATGTGTGCCTTCATTTAGAGAAGAGCCTTCTAAGTTGTCTCTTTGACTGTGGAATACAAGGCAAGAATCCACTCACTGTGCAGAAGTGGATGCAATGACACTCTTTGGCTCACCAAGGTCCTAGGGCTTGGATATGCTGGTGAGTATGATACATAGGACTTCTTCTTTTACACAGATCTGATCAGAGAATCAAGCTGGGTGGTGGGGGGAGAGGGGATGTTAGATGAACAAGGAGTTTTCCTCAAGTTCATACCTTAGTCATAGCTTCTCCAACTCTGGTTTATATGGACTGTCTTACCCTCTTTAGAATTTCTAAAAATGGAATCAACGACCTTGCCCATTTCTTCTTACTAGAGTAGTAATTTATTAGATAAAACAGGAAACAAAATCAAGGCATTTCTTTTTATTTATTTATTTATTATTAAACCATAGCTGTGTACATTAATGCAATCATGGGGCACCGTACACTGGTTTTATAGACCATTTGACATATTTTCATTACACTGGTTAACATAGCCTTCCTGGCAGTTTCTTAGTTATTATGTTGAGACATTTACATTCTACATTTAGTAAGTTTCACAAAAATCAAGGCGTTTCTTTTGCCTGTGTTTGGTTAAAGCAGACATTCCCTATCTCAGACTTTTGAGGCCTGCAGGACTAATTATGCTTCTGGGACCAGTGGGTCAGAGGGGGATGAAGATTTAGTTAAATAGTCTCTTTACAGTTTTTTTTTTTTTTTTTTTTTTTAGTTCCCCTCACCAAAACTATAGTGTTAGTTCCTTTGGGATGGGATCTTGCCTACTTTAGTTTTTATTCCCCAAAGTTCCTGCATATGGCAGGTGCTTCAGACTTTTGTCTGATTGACAGTCTGACTCTTATTTCTCCATGCTGCAGAAGGCTTACATTTCAAGCACTACAAGATAAGCACTGCACTTGAAAAGTAACAAAAACTGATAATCTTGTGATTTTGTAAAATAATGAAGTTATCATTTAATTTGCACTTAGTGGTCATTATTCACTCCGCAGAACTGTGTTCTACCTTGTTTACTTTGGGAGCAATAAGTACCTTTCTGGCCCTTTTTTATTGATCAGTATAAGATGAGCATTTTAGCTAATCCTATTTCAATTCTTCTGTGGTCACCACTGCAGAAGAAAATGGCCCATACAAAGCTCCAAACAGCTAAAGAGAAAAAGATAAAGAAGAAATGTGGTGGATGTATTTATATCACAGTAGAATTATAGATAGCCTAGATAAAGTATAGAATTGCTTGTGAAATTCTGTCTATAATATGGACCGAGGCATTTACATAGTTTTAGTCACACACCAGTTTCAAGGCTGTTTGTTAGGCTGTTATGATGGGCCAGAGCATGCAATGCAAAACTAAGTATGAACACATGAAAAATACTACTCGAAAGCCAGGGAGAAGTAGTTTAATTCGAAAAGATAATTAAAAAGGTTTAGTTTATTTAAAGTTCAAGATAAATCAACCACACACTAAGAAATGCTGCTGAGAAAAAAAATTCTATCCTAGGATGCAATACTACAAGTGCAGCGCCGGGAGGAAACAGAGATGAGTTGGAGTTCCAATGGGCCCTTCACCCATCCCTGGAATATTATGTTTAATTCCAGGTGTGGGCTTTTTTTTTTTTTTATTGTTGGGGATTCATTGAGGGTACAATAAGCAGGTTACACTGATTGCAATTATTAGGTAAAGTCCCTCTTGCAATCATGTCTTGCCCCCATAAAGTGTGACACACACCAAGGCCCCACCCAGGTGTGGGTTTTTTAAATGGACATTGACAACCTAGAAATGTTTCTGTGTTGAGTGGGGCCGAACAAAGAGGGCATTCAAATTCACCATAACTGTCATCAGAAAGTTCAACACATGTTGAATGAAAAGAAAAAGATTCTAAATTAAATATTCATTAAACCAATCTAAGGGAGAAAACACCACTTACAGAGGTGGAGCATGGGAAACATGAGTCATGGAGGAAACGATCAGTCATGCATCCAGCCCAGTCCAGGACAGAAAGGGTCTGCAGATAGGGAGATCTTCTGACAGCCAAGGACATTTCTAGCTTGATTAGAGCATACAACCAGCTGTTGTAGCCTGATGCCATTAAACATTCAAATCAGCTCTTTTCCTCCTGCCATGATTCTGTGCTCACTAAGCTATCTGATTACAAATTGACTTCTCACACAGGCCTGTCTCCAGACAGAGGATGTACTCAGGGTGCCATCTGAGTGTTCTGGGACGCATGACAGCAATGGCTCCTGTTATAAATGAGTCTGTTGGCACCCTGTCTCTCATGGGCTTGGCTAGTGCAAATATGCCCTGGAGGGTCAAAGCTACTCTTGATGTGCTTACAGAATACTGTTTTAGAAATTGCAAAGCTGGGCCACAGACTCTGGATCATGATAAATTCACCAAAGTAACAAATTCTACCTCATTGAGAATTCTTGGGAAACAGCCAGCATTCTACTTGGACAACCTCACTCTATCTTCTGGAAATTAGAATAATCACCTTCCTGTGAACACCTGTAGCAGGTGGGTCATTTGCTTCATCAAATCTTGATTTCTTGAAGGGGCTGAATTTGACTTACTTTTGTTTCATGTACAATACTTAGGACATAGAAATTTTACTAACCAACCAGTGGCCCGTTCTTGACCATCTAGATATGACCGTTACCCTTTTTTTTATATACAGGGTTTTTTCCCCCTGAAGACAGGGTCTTGCTATGTTGTCCAGGCTGGTCTTTAACACCCAGGCTCAAACAATCCTCCTGTCTTAGTCTTCCAAAGTGCTGGGATTAAAAGTGGGAGTCGCTATGCGTGCTGACCACTGCTGTTCATGTTTGGGGCATACTCACCTTTACCTTCCTTCACCCCAGTAAAATAGGTGTAACTAGCCATGTCCTCAGCAATTGTCTCCCTCTCACACAAGGGCACTCATTCTACAGAGTTGCAGCCATCTCTTTACTCTCTTCTCCCACACACTACAGACCTCACACTCTCCCATTTCTGCCTGAGCCCTTGTACTCACGGTCTGCCCATCTGCCAGGTACCTCTGGCTTGGTGACTGACCGTAACATGCTCCAGAATACCATCTTTTCCATTGGTTCTCCAGTCTACAGCCCAGGAGCAATTAGTGCTTTGTCCCTGTGTCCAACCCAGTAGTTTTTATCCTCAGCTATTGGATTTGATTTTATTTCTGGCCTGTACTTTAAAGCGTTTGAACTTCTGTTTGAGAGAAGTGACTGAGCACTGCCCTCCACAGAAACTTGCACCCAATAATCTTAGTCCAATCATTATTTATTCAATGAAAAAATTAACCATATCCTTTGAGTAACCTAGAAACATTCTGGAAAAAGTTAAGCAGAGACAAGAAGCCAATGGAAGATGTTGTTAAAATCTTCAAACACTGGGTGTTGTGCCATGTGAATAAGGAATTGCATTTGTTATGCCCTGAACCTGAAGGAGGTATGGATGGAAGTTTCCTGGAGGCAGAGGTGGGTATACACGGAGAGGCCTGGGGTGTGTGGTAAAACTGGATACAGTCATGCTTCCTTAGGCCAAGGCAATACGAAGGCCTGGGCCTCAGTGTTACTATTATCACCATTCACACTGATGTTACCATGCTGATATTAAAGTTTGTTTAGCACTTTGCAATGTATTAAGAATTGCTTCTATCTATTATCTCATTTAATCCTCCTAATAGACATTGACATAATTTTTATTGTGCTTGGCCATTTACATATGGGGAAACAGAGGCTCCAAAAAGTTAAAAATCATTGATCACAACATCAATCAATGGCAATGCCGGGATTCAAAACCTGGTCCTCTGGCTCTAAGTCGCCCCCTCCCCATTTCCTCTCAGCTGCCTGCTCATACAATAAGCAAAAATGAACTCTGTTTGAAGACCCGGCTGGAGTTGAGATCATACGTGATAAAAATCATTTAATGGAAAGGCAACGAAGTCATTTCCTTCTTCTGCTTTAATTTGGACTTCCTTTGTGCTACAATAAAATGTCCATAAAGAATTTAGCACCGATATTTTATTATTGTAGAGATTGCCATTTGTTTTTCTTCCCGGGTAGGTGGCTCACTCTGGAGAGTTGGCATCCGAGTATTTCCCAGTGTGCAGTGAGCTGTGCACCTGCCACCCATTCAGGTGAATTACACTCACTTAGGAGCCAAGGCAAATGTCAGACACTCGTTCTGTAATCTACCCTTGCAATATTTTGGAATTTCCTCTGAAATACTGCCCTATTTGAGTGTTATTTCTCAGTAGGTTATGAGATATAGTTGCCATTTTCAAATGGAGATTTGAAAATAAAAAGCACTATATGTATCCAGCCACAGAAAACCGTTTAAACTCATCTCCACAAAATTGATGTTAAAATTTAAGGACATACTGTATTAACTCTTCAACAAATGAGAAAACACACTGCCGAGCATAGTTCTATGCAAATATGGGTAAATGCTAAAATTATTAAAATTCGTACAGAAGTAAATCTTTAAACCTATCTTTGATGCAATAAAAACAATTAATGCTGAATAATTAATCATTAAAAAACTCAAAGTCAAATCAATGATAAAGAGTTCTAAAAGCAGAATCTAGAATTTTTGTCAAATTTCCAGGTCAGAAGGATGAGAGAAACATAGGAATAGAAACCAAAACCCAGAAACTTCATTGTAGCAGCCTGTACAGCCTATGGCTAGGAGGAGTGAGAGTTATAAGAAATACCTGTATAGCTCAATAATGGAACACTTGGTGAAAAGGGCATGGAGAGGGATTTAGCGCTCCTAACAAGCATGAGAGCTTGCGAGATGAGAGCAGTGGTGAATTGGCAGGCTCTACACCTGTGGGGTTGAGCGGATCGAGATCAGCCTTATATGAGGCTGGAGGAGCAGGCAGTCGGGAGCATGCGCGTTCTATCACGGACCCGCTTACTCTGACTGTCTCCTCTCCTGCCTGCAGAACACCAGCACGGCGTCTCTCTGCTGAAGATCACCAAGCTCTGCTAAAGACTAAGATCTGTCTTTCTAAGAACACTGCTTTACTCTCTCTAAGACTCTCTCTCCTGCTAAAGTAGATAGCCCTCAGGCACCTAAGAGCAATTGGTAGCTTAGTGGTCGGCGTCTAGAACCTAGTTAAGCCCGCCTGAGACCTGGCCAGTTCTGGGCCCTGACAAGCAGTGGCAGCGGTGGGCTGTGACACTTCGTTATTTAATACATTTATTTAATTCAACGACTATTGAATGGCTACTGTGTGCCAGGTATAGTCTAGGCATTTTTTGATATTGGTTCTTTCAATCCGTTTCCCCCCAAACTCTTCACATTATCTGTGAAGCAGATAATGTTTCCCCCATTTTACATGTGAGAAAGTTGGAGCTCCTATTTTAGGCATCTTTTTTAAGCTTACACAAATAAAAGTGATAAACACCCAAATTCTCATTCAAGTTATCTGATTCTAAGTGAAAAATGTCTGTCCATTGTGACATGCTACTTTCCAGACAGATTATGCAAATTGAACCATTGTCTTTCTAGCTTTGGCAGAGCTGCTTCTGAGCTGATTTACCTTAAGTGCATGCAGTTCAGAGGGAACTATCCTCTGGAGACCGCGATCTTTTCATAGCTTTTATCAACCCCCACAGGGGCATGGAATGTGGGTTTTCCTGGCCATTTGATGGTGAAGAAACCAACAGAGAAGCAAGGCCTATGTCTCAGGGGGGCAGCCTTTTTGCATTTCTGATTGTGAGGTTGTACCTTCTTACGGGCTGACATTTTTGAGTAACCTGCTTCCTAATTTTGAGGTTAACGATTAAAATTCATGCCTGGGGTTCTTACAGAGCAGGATAGAGAGTTGCAGATGATCCGTTGACTGTCTCTGCCCTTCTTTTATGTACACCTACATGCTCTCATACAGAATATAAGCTGGCCACATATGGACAGAAAAACCAACATTCACTGCTTCCCTCCAAGGAATAAGAGTTTATCCCCAAAGACGGAGGTCAGAGGATTACTCAAATCATAAAACAGAGGATTAGATTGGACTCCTCACTCTCAGCAACCTGCATTGTGGAATTGACCTTGAGAAAGGATTTACAGGTCTATCCTATACAGTCACTGGTAGAATCAGGATTAGAGAACCTCAATTTCTCAGAGCTCAGATAACTTCATACCCTGGGAATCAATGTTCCATATGCTGAGAGAGGAGATAGGACTGAACAGACTTTTCATTATTATTGTCATATTTTTGCCAAACTTTTTTATCCTTAATCTCTAAAATACAAGAGCATTACCTGCTTCCATGAAGTTAAATAAAGTTATCAAAATGTAAGAGATTATCAGAGTGAGTCAATAAAAAATAGGCACTAGATGGGAAAAAAGAGATATTTAAGAACTCAAAAAAATAGCAAAAATATTCACAATTTTATTTTATTTTATTTTTTATTAAATCATAGCTGTATATTTGCCATTTAATGGTTGTCTGCTATGATGTGGGCCCAGAAGAGCTTTATGAACACTCTGTCTTTACAACAAAGAGGTAGATAGTATCCTATTTTGTAGAATAAGAAACTGAGACTTGGAGTTTAAGCAATGCAATTGTTCAAGGTCACATAGTTGGTAATAATGAACTTTGGTTTAAAGTCCTCTGAAGGTTCTGTCCAGCATACTGCACTGCCCCCAACATAGGGGAGAGAGATTGGAACCTGTGAGGAGGGTCTATGATAAAATGAAATAGATCTTTAAAAACCACAGACTCCTTGTTTTAAAGGTATAAATTATTTATACACTGATTAAAAAGATGCTGTCAATTCTCTTAGAATTGCTGGAACTCTAGGGCACATTGTTGCAAATTACCTCAGGGATAATAAATATTTGTCCTTTATCTATAAAACACAAATTTTGTATGGGTCTGATTTCTGGGAGCAGTCAAAAATGCTTTATGGTTCAATTCAGGGAATGAGTTGAGTGATTAAGATGAGTAATAGAATTGAAAATAAAAAAGGGGAAAAATAAAGTGTGATTATAAAATAATAGGAATTCAATCATGTATTTCCCAGAGTGCCTGTTACTGAACCAGTGTGACTGCCTTATTGTCATACCTCATGTCATATGTCATATGCATGTAAAAGGAGGGTTTTCCACTAAGATGGAAGCCACATTCAAGATCCAATAAATTGTACAAAATGAGCACTAGGAGTCAGGTTTGGGGCCTTGGAAGAATCCGAGATCTTACTGGTAATGATTGGATCTGCTGTCACATACCTGACAAACTTTATCTGCAGTTACCTGTTTTAGCCTCTCACAAAAATATTAAAATTTAGGTCTTTTAAGAAAGTAAATATTTTAAAATTTAAAAATAAGAAGTTATTAAGAATTAGAAAAGAATGGAAAGGGACAGATCAATGATATAAATGTCCAGGGCATTCTGTAGAGTCAACGCTAATTCCGATCAATGGTCTCACAGGTGGGCGCTCAAGATATACCACAAAAATTCAGAAAGAATACTGTAGCTACTACTTCCATTAATTTTTAAAAATCACGTGCTTTCAAAGCTTCTTTTTTTTTTACATTTTGTAATCTGAATGATCCAATATTACATGAATATTATTCATAAATAAGTATGCATTCATAGTACATAAACATAAGAATATAGGTATTTTTATCTATAATAACTGATGAGGTGGTATGGGATCAAAAACTTTGGGACACCTGCTTTCAACCCAATCAGGGATTGAACGGGACAGGCTCAAAATACACAATATCGTGCTATCTGATGGGAGAGGCACTACCTAGGTAGTATTTTTTCTAGGTAGTATTTTTTCCCTTCATAGAGCCACAGGAGGTTGTTGGGAAAATGTTTTTTAATGCTTTGGGTGTCAACTACCCTGGAGTCTTTTGTATTCTTTGTGCGCTATGACTTGTGATGTGGACTCAGGGTGATGGAGCTGGATGAGCGGTCCTTGACGGGGGAAAGCCTGAAACCAGACACTAATATGCTTCTCCCGGTGGGGGCAGAATACCAGTGTGACTCAGGTGAGACAAGGCAGGCTACCATTGATAGTACCCTTGATCCCCATGACTGAGAGTCCTGCTTTCATTGACTAGTGCTGGGGAAGTCACTGGGAGGCTAAGCGCAGAATAAAAGACTTGTAGTATAACTGAGTGTTAGAGCTGAGAGACCTAGCGATTATCTGCTCCAGCCAATCATTTTACAGCCAGGAAACTGAAGTCTATGGGGTAAGTATGTCTCATTCAGGTGGGAATACTTAGTGCTTGAGAACATGCAAACGTTTCGCTTTATGAGGAGTGCAAATTCCACGTGATTCACGTTAGCTTTTCTCTTCTCCCTTTGAATAGGAAAACTACGTTAAGGGGTGGCGATTTTGAAGAGTACACATTTTGTTTGATACATGGGTGGACTGCATGTAACTCTTCTAAAAATATTCAAACAGCAAACCTTGGCATTAATTCTACGGGCATAAGCCATTTAGTATTTTATTTACCCTCCCAGGGACGGAAATTTTAATTATTATGGAAATATGCTGTAATGGCCAATGCTGGCATGTTCCCAAGCAGTTTTACAGATAATCCTTGAGAAGTTTTTCATAAATTTTTTATTGAAAGTAACTGAAAACATAGTGCAATGATAACTCTCCAAAGGAAAATGTTCATTATTTTACTCTGTATGACTTTCCTAGAAGGAGTTTTTTAGCCTCTGTGTGTCCCCTTAATCTAAACACTGGATTTTATTTGAAGATTTCCAATCTGAATTTATACTTCTGATACATTTCCAGAGTTTTCATTTCGCCTGTCTGGAGTGTCCTCCCTGCCTGACTAATATCTGTCTCTATTCTCTCACCAACTTATTTACAAGCTCAGAGGTTGCTTAGAGACTTTCCCTTGGTTACTCCGGTCTCCCACTCTTAGCAGGGAGCAAAGAAAGAAACCTTTGGGGCTTTGCTGAAATTCTCTGTGGAATTCTCTATTCCCTACACCAAGTCTTGACTTCCAGGATGACAGAGATTGTTCTTTGTTTTCACAGTTTCAGTGCCTCGCAATAGTCTAGCAAATGGTATCTCCTGGAACATGTTAGTAGAGAAATACAAATCATGTTCAGGGCTCAGCGCCTGTAGCTCAGCGATAGGGCCCCAGCAACATACACCAGAGCTGGCGGGTTTGCATCCAGCCCGGGCCTGCCAAACAATAACAACTGCAACCAAAAATAGCCGGGCATTGTGGTGGGTGCCTGTAGTCCCAGCTACTTGGGAGGCTGAGGCAAGAGAATCACTTAAGCCCACGAGCTTGACGTTGCTGTGAGCTGTGACACCGCAGCACTCTACCCACGGTGACACAGTGAGGCTCTGTCTCAAAACAAAACAAAACAAAAAATTATGTTCAGCATCTTATTGAAGAATAACTAAAAATTCCCTGAAATCTAATGTAGACCAGTCATAATAATTTGCTATTTACTTCAAATGATCAACCACTTTTGCACTAAAGAAACCATTCAGTTGCTTAGAAAGAATCGCCCTGCACTTTATTCCTATAAGTCCCATACTATCAACAAGTTAACTCTGCCCCGACTTCTGATGAGCTGAGAGAATTCTAGGTAATTATCTTTTGAGACCATGAGTAGCTGAAATTACAGCTAATAAATTATTGGAGAGGCAGGATGATACTTTGGCCTCAGTCTCTTCTTTGAAAATTGTTTATTTTGATCTGTTTCTATCATCTTACATTAATGGCTATAGTTCAAAAGGAATTATTACTTTAATATACTAGGATTCTCTTTTTGTCCTAGGCAGCCATGCAATGCATACTTTAAAAGCGTAGTCCCTTGATAAATTTATTTTATGCCAATTTTTCTCTGGATGAAAAATGTTTCAACCTATGAATCCATGTTCAGATCCTGCTGGGTTGGCACATTATAAATGCCTCTCACTTCTACATTTAAATTAAGAGAAGAAAACAGCCATCAATTTTATGACCTAGATAAAAATCATATTCCTTTAAATCCCTTATTCTTATAGCTTGATAACTTCTTAGGTCCTGAGAATCGATTTTAAACACACACACACATGCAAAATCTAATTTCCTCTTTACTATTTATGGATTTTTCTCCCTTTCTGTTTTTCATTTAGCTTCAGCTGGGAAAATAAAGAGTTGCCAGTGTGGTACTTATGATTTGATTCTTCTGTAATAATTTCAATTTAAAATATTGCAAAATTAAAACATCGCTAGAGAAATCTTCCTTTTTATTTTTTAAATAAAGTTTTTGGCCTTCAATCTTTCTCATTGTGCTACACAACTAATGAACTATAAGGAATATACTCTCATCTTCCTCCTGAACATCCATCATGCCAATAAGAACTTTTTTCAAGAAAAGAAGATAGTGTGATTCCTGTACGTTTTTTTCTAAGCCCCTTGGTCCTCACTAAGGACTATGCGTGTGTGTCAGTGATTATGAAAAGTCCTTCCTTACCTAAGTTTGGGCGTACTTTCAAATGAGGTTTTCAAATGGGAGTAAGTCAAAATGTTGAAATGAGAATTAGGTGAAACACTAAAACGTTTTCCAATGAGAGTGAGAAAGTCAGACGTGAGAGAAGAAATAATTTATGTCATGCATTTATTTAATCATCCACTCATCCAGGGGAAGCACTGTGCCCCTTGCAGACAGAGAAGGATCTGAGGCTCAATATCGCCTTGAGGAACTTACAAAACAGAAGGGAAGAAGAGAGACTATATCGGGTTATACTCAGTGTTATGGGCACGTTGGGAATCATGGAGGGATGGTAGGTCAGTAGACGTCCATACAGCCCTATCAATTGTTCAGACGTTTAAATACTTCCAGATTCATTAGTTACAGCTGCTGTCCAGGTCTCATAAGCACCTTTCATATTCCCGGGACCCTGCCTCCCGCCCTGCCTCTGTCAGTGCCCATTGTTCATTGGAAAGCTTGTGCTGGGTGGGGGCGCCTGACTGCTGCTCACTTTGGCGGATGCCCGAGCAGTTCTGCTTGTGAAATATTTGGCTTATTGTTCAAGGGTAAATGATCCAAGGAGGAGAACAGATTCATGGGGAGACACAAGGTCTCCAACCGGATCTGATCTCGAGGCCTGTGAAGTCAGAATTGTAAAATGCAGAGTAAGAGCAGACTCCACGTTGAAGCCCAGGTTTGCAGAATGTCCAGAAAACTCTGGCTCTTCTTAAAATACAAAAGCCCAGGCTGTATGCAAGGCTTGATACAAGAAAGGGTGCGTTTAGAGATTAGGTGGAACTCTCAAAAAAACACAAACAAGGAAGTTTGGTGCTTTGTTGCTACCCATGATTTTCAGCTCGCAGTTGTCAAATTTGCATTTGAAGGTGCTATTAAACTATGGCTTCAAAATAATGATCACAGTCACTGCAAAACATAAGAAATCAAAAGAAAAGGGGGAAAAACAACCTTTGAAGAGAAGAATGGCTGCAAATGTGGTAATTACGCAGAGCTGTGACGAGCCTCATTCACATATAATGTACACTTTGGGCGCGGGGGAAGTGCTGTGCAAACAGATCTGAGCAGAGCTGCCGTCCCCACCAGCCAGCCTGTGTGTGGGGCTGCTTTGCGGTCTAGACAAGAGTGACTCAGAAAAAATAAGTAATTTGTAGTGGAGCACAGGCACTCAGGGAAATCTGTCAGAATCAGTGTGGAAGTCATAACAAAAGGAAGATGAATTTGGTTTCACTGCTTTTGTTAAACCAACAACTGAACAGGGAGAGGTGGGTCTCTAACTGTTCACCACTTCCTGTTTGCTTCTTCTAGCCGGAAAAACTTTGATTTTTAACAGATTTTGATGGAATCTGATATACTAGTATAAAAAAATAAATATTTTTAAACCAAAGTAATACATTTGCATAATTATTATCTGTTTTTCTCTTGCTTTTACTGTGCCAGATATTAGAAAAAGTAAACCAATCCTCTTTCCATTTTTCTTTTCTATCTCCCAGAGGCAACACCACATTCCAACTCTTTTCACTGACTTGTTCCTTTGGAATATCCACACTCTCTACAATTCTAACTAGCATGCTTGACCAATTGTAAACATGGTCTCCTTACTTCTTATCACAAAATTCTCTACCTTATTCCCCCAACTGTTTGAAAAACAAATCTCCCAAACGTCCCCATATCCTCTCCTCTTATGTCCCAGTATCTGGTTAAATCAATAGTCAGTCTTTATATTTTTGTCCCTAAATATTACTCAGTACTGAGTTAAATAGTGTTCTAAGATGACAGACCCCCCGGTCCCCAGGAGCTAATAATTATCTCTTCCTCTTCATGCTTAGGTGCACGTATGCATAGTGACTCTCCCAACTCGGCAGGTTTCAAAAAATCCTTCCAATGCCGATCACTGATGTTGTTCAAATATTAGTCATGCCAGATAATCTTGTTGTTCTAATTCTTCTTTAATGAAAATTCCCATCACTCTATTTTGGAGTTCTCTCGTAGCCCTCTCCTTTGCTGTTTCTAACTCAGCTGTTTCTCTGGAGCAGTGGTTCTCGACCTTCATAATGCCGCGACCTTTTATAGTCCCTCATGTTGTGGTGACCCCCCCAATCATAAAATTATTTCCGTTGCTACTTAGCAACCGCGGAGACATCTTCTTGCAGACCAGTGTCTGGGACGTCATCATCTCTCCTGTTTCTTGTATCCCACCCCCCCCCCTTTTTTGGTTTATCCTCTTATTTTGCCAAAACTGAATTCTCAATGTACTTTCTAATAAGAGTGGAAGTAAGGTTTCTGACCCATGTATATGGAAAAATATCTTTTTCTTGCTCTCACACTTGAGTTTTGGTAGGTCCAACATTATTACGTTTCATGGCAAAATTATTTCCCTCCAGATTCTGAAGGTGTTGGGTTGCTGCATTATCTTCCAGCTTCCGGCATTGCTACTGAGAAGTGTGATGCCATTTTAACTTTGGATACTCTGGATCTGAGCTATTTTTCCTCTCTGGAACTGTTAAGACTTTCTCTTTACTTCGAGTGTTCTGAGGTGTCTTTGGGATGGCATGCCTTATTATGGGCTCTTTTCTCCTCTCTCCCTGCCATTTCTTGTCCTGGGCGTCAGTAGCACCATTCACTCTGGGGGCCTATCCCGTCCAGGTCCACCACATTTGCCTGTATTACATCCTTGGTACATTTTCTCCCTTTAGTTTTTTGTTTTCTATGGTGGGAGCTTCTATCAGACACATATTGGGCCTTCTGCTTTGGTCTTCCAACTTTTTTGCCCCACTTTGCCTCCTTTAAAAGATTTATTTATTTCAAAGTATTATGGGGTACAAGTATTTTTGGTTACACGGATCACTTTTATAATGGTTATAAGTATTCCCGTCACCCAGCCACTGTTCATCGTACCCATCAGAAATGTTTGTGCCCATCCCCTCCACCCCCCACCGATTAATTTCCACTGAGTTTCATGTTTTATGCACACATGTGCTCATCATTTAGTTCCAGTTTAATAGTGAGTATGTGGGTGTTTGCTCTTCCATTATTTCGATAGTTCACTTAGGATAATGGTCTCCAGTTCCATCCAAATTGTTGCAAAAGGCCTTAACCCATCCTTCTTCATGGCTGCATAGTATTCCATAGCATACATGTACCACATTTGGTTAATCTGCTCATGAATTGAAGGGAATTTAGGTTGATGCCACATCTTTGTAATTGTGAATTGTGCTGCTATAGACACTAGAGTATAGTGACATTTTGATAAAATGACTTCTTTTCCTTTGGGTAAATACCTAGTATTGGGATTGCTGGATCAAATGGTAGGTGAAGTTTTAAATCTCTGAAGAATCTCCATGCTATCATATATTCCATAGAGATTGCACTAATTTGCAGTCCAACCAACAGTATGGACATGTTTCTTTTTCTCTGAATCCATGCCAGTATCTATTCTTTTGGGACTTTTCTTTTTTTCTTTTTTCTTAAATCATAGCTGTGTACATTGATATGATCATGGGGCATCACTCACTAGCTTCACAGACCGTTCACCAAGTTTCACATATACCCTTGTAAGATGCACCGCTGGTGTAATCCCACAAATCCCCTCTTTTGGGACTTTTCAATAGACACCATTCTGACTGGGGTAATGCGATATCTCACTGTGGTTTTAACTTGAATGTCCCTAATGATTTGTGATTTGGGGCCTTTTATCATATGTTTATTGGCCATTTGTCTATTTTCTTTTGAAAAGCTTGTGTTCATATATTTTGCCCCTTTTTAATGGGGTTGTTTGATTTTTTTTCTTGCTTATTTTCTTGACTTCTTTGAAGATTCTGGTTACTAGTCCTTTCTTGGATATATAGCTTGTGAATATTTTCTCCCATTTGGAGGTTATCTATTTGTTCTGTTATTTTTGTGGCTTTGTTGAAGTTTTTAAGTCCCATTCATTAATTTTTACTGTGATTGCCATTGGGGTCGTCTTTACAAATTCTTTGCCTAGGCTAATACCTGCGAGAGTTTTCCCAACATTTTCTTCTAGAGTTCTTACAATTTCATGCCTTACATTTAAGTCCTTTATGCACCATGAATTAATTTTTATAAGTAGTAAGAGATATGGATCCTGTTTTATCTTTCTGCATATGGCTATCCAATTTCCCCAGCACCATGTATTGAATAAGAATTCTTTTCCCCAGTGCATATTAACTGTCTTCTTTGTCAAAGATCAGTTGGGTATAAGAGACAGTCTTATATCTGGGTTTTCTTTTCTGTTCCTTTTGGTCTATGTTTCCATTTTTGTGCCAATACCATGCTGATTTAGTTATTACGTGTATGGCCTTGTAGTATAGTTTGAAATCTGGTAACATGATTTCCTCCTGATTTGCTCCTTTTGCTTAAGGTTGCTTTGGCTCTTTGGGGTCTTTCTGTTGCACGCAAAGCATAGAATAGTTTTTCTACATCTGTAAAATAGTGATATTGGTATTTTGATGGGGATTGCATTGGATCTGTAAATCACTTTGGATAGTGTGGACATTTTAACAATGTTGATTCTACTGATCCACGAGCGTGACGTGTTTTTCCACCCACTTGTGTCTTCTGAGTTTCGTAGTCCTCTTTGTAGAGCTCTTTGACCTCCTTGGTTAAGTATATTCATAAGTATTTTATTCTTTTTTCAGCAATTGTGAATGATGTTGAGTCTTCGATTTGACCCTAGCTTGACTGTTATGGGTGTACAGTAATGATACTGACTTGTGTGTATTGATTTTGTACCCTGAGACTTTGCTGAATTTATTTATTGATTCAGGAGTATCTTGGTGGAATTTTTGAAGTTTTTAAGGTTTAAGGTCATATCATCTGCAAAAACCAAGAGTTTTACCTCCTCTTTCCCAACATGGACACCCTTAATTTTGTCTTCTTGCTTTACTGCTCTGGCTAGGACTTCCAGCACTATGTTAAATAGAGTTGATAACAGTGGGCATCCTTGTCATTTTGCCTCCTATTTTACATTTCTTTTTGTTGTTGTTGTGTTTTCTGAGAATTTTTTTCAACTTTACCTTCCAGCTATGTATCCATTTAATCTTATTTTGGGGTTTAAGTTTTTAGGCTCTTTCTTGTTTTCTGATTGATCCTTGTCCATACCAAGTTTGGCAGACATACTCTAAGGTAACCCTGATGAGTTATGCTCAGCTATAATCTCCTGCCCTTGAGTTCCAGCAGATCTTGTGACTTGCTTCTAGACAATAGAATATATATGAAAGTTTGTAATTAGGTAATTTCCAATGCTAAAAATCTATTTGAAAGATTTATGGGACTTAGTGATCATGAGTCATCAGCTTTTGTTAGTTGGGGGACCCCAAAATTATAGTAAGAGGTCTTGATGTGGGGGGCCAGTTAGTTTTCCAGAAATATGCATCTTATTCCTGTCTGGTGGTGAAAGCCTGGCTGCTGCTTCTGGAAGTGGAGAAAAGAGAAGAGATTGGATTTAAGGCCCTACCGTCATTTACTCTATCTTTAGTTTTGAGCTTTCCACTTGAACTCCTGAAAACAAACAAATAAAAAACTGACTTGTAGTGTCTGCAGATTTCTGTGGTGTAAATACTCTCTGACAGCTGATTTCAAGCCATCTATGTGACATGAACATGTGAACACAAAGTTGGGGAGATATACAGAACTGGCTGTCACCAGGTACCAGAGTCCGAAGTGTACCCACATGAGTTTCCCTAGAGAATAAATTCCTAAATACATTGTGTGTGTGTGTGTGTGTGTGTGTGTGTGTGTGTGTGTGTGTGTAGCTGCAATAGACAGATACTTCAAGGGAGACAACATATGGGAAATTAGAATTTAGTGTTAAAATCTCTGATGTCCCAACCCTTAGTTCAATTCTGAAATTGTAAGATCTCAGAATTTAAAAGCAAATAAATTAAATTCTAGGGTATAGATGTGAGTTTTCTTAGACATAGGAGAAAGTTTTCACTACTGATGCTTTTTCCATGGGGCCATACTGGAGTCAACCTTCTGGTAAAATCCCACAAGAATAATAGCCTTTGTCCTCTGAACCATATTTAGTCTCACATGTGTGTGTGTTACAGTTAAAGGACTTCCAAGTTAAAAGTCCACGTCTCCCCGAATTCTCCTTTAAGCCCTCTTTCTTTGAAGTATCCTGAGCTCCATCAGTACAAGTAAGAGATTTCCTGGGAGCTCATCACGCTTATTTTTTCCACAGCATTTCAATTGGCCCCTTAGTCCAACCAGCTTGAGGAAAAGCCCTGAGAATACCAGCGGGGCCCCAGATCCTTGCACTACGATCCACCATTCATTTGGGCTTTCTCTCTGACAAAGGGAAGGGAAGCAGGGTCCAGAAACCTGTTACTAAGACAACAAAACTGGGTTCTTTTCTTTCCCTAAAGTAAAAGGGGAAAAGCTTTGGTGCTAGGTATTTGGTCCTACATAGATGAAGGCCCCTCTGCACGCTGGGAGAGGGAGTCCCAGGAAGAAATTGGTGGGTGTTTGCACCCCACCTTCTCTCCAGCAGGAGGCTGCTGACTCTTCTCATCTCTGCAGAGTACTTCAGGCCAGCCAGGCAGCTGCATTCCAAGGGAGAAGTGTCTTTCTCTCTCTCTCTCTTTTTTTTTTTGAGACAGAGTCTCAAGCTGTCACCCTGGATAGAGTGCCATGGCGTCACAGCTCACAGCAACCTCCAACTCCAGGGCTTCTGGGCTTAAGCAATTCTCTTGCCTCAGTCTCCCAGGTAGCTGGGACTATAGGTGCCTACCACAATGCCCAACTATTTTTTGGTTGTAGTTGTCATTGTTGTTTGGCAGGCCCAGGCTGGATTCGAACCCGCCAGCTCTGGTGTATGTGGCTGGTGCCTTAGCCGCTTGAGCTACAGGTGCCAAGCTGAGAAGTATCTCTTTGAAGTTGAAGGCTGGGGAATGCTTGCCCTGCATGGGGGCTGCAGCACAGAGCACTAGCTCTGTCTGCAGAAGGATCAGAATATTCAGGGTCCAGGCTGCTCTTCCAAAAGAGGTTGGCCAAGATGACACACAGCCACATTTTGCCAGCCATCAAGCCAGTTGCAAGGTTGTAGCCAGACCTAGCAAAATCTAGATGATGCCAACTGCACTCCCAAGGCAATTTGTACATAGATTTTTCTTGAAAGCCATTATATTTTATCTTACCGCATTTGTTTTTCTCCCTTACTTTTTTGAAAAGTAAAATTTAGAGTATTTATTTATTTTGAGACAGAGTCTTACTATGTCACCCTCAGTAGAGTGCTGTAGCATCACAGCTCATAGCAACCGCAAACTCTTGGGTTCAAGAGATTCTCTTGCCTCAGCCTCCCAAGTAGCTGGGACTACAGGTCCCTGCTACAACATTCATTTTTTTTTTTTTTGTTGCAGTTGTCTTTGTTGTTTAGCAGGCCCTGACTAGGTTGGAACCCACCAGCCTTGGTACATGTGATCTGTGCCCTAACCACTGAGCTATGGGCACTGAGCCAAAAATTTAGTTTCTAAAAATATTATAATATACATATGCATTAAGGAAAAAAGAGAATAAAAGAGAATACGAGTAAGTGGAGAGTGAGAAAGAGAGAGAAACAAGAAGCATACCATGCAGATAAAACTATTCTTAACATGCAGAGATATTTTTCTAATCACTTCTTTTCTACAGCTTATTCTTTTTTAAAAAGGTGTCATCATGTTAAAGCATACATAAGAAGATGTATCATTTTAACCATATTTCAGCGTATAATCCAGTGATGTTAAGACATTTACAGTGTTACATCATCATCACCTTTATTTCCCGAGTTTTTCATGAGCTCAAACAGAAATTTTATAACCATTAAACAATAACTCCCTAACCCTCACTCTCATCAGCCCCTGCTCACTTGAATTCTGCCTTCGGTCTCTGTAAATTTGCCTATTCTAAACAGCTCACATAAGTAGAATCATACAAAATGTGTCCTTTTTGTGTCTGGTTTATCTCACTTAGCACATTATTTTCAACCTTTGTCCATAATGTACCACGTAACAGAACTTAATTCCTTTTTTATAGTCAAGTAATATTCCATTGTATTGAAATGAAATGGACCACACTGCTTCCATTCATCTGCTGATGGACACTTGACTGTCTCTACCTTTTGGCTCTTTGTGAATCATGCCAAGATGAACATTGGTCTTCAAGTATCTATTTGAGTTACTGTTTTAATTTCTTTTGAATATATACTTAGTGACAGAATTATTGGGCCAGACGGTAATTCTGTGTTCAACGTTTTGAGAAATCACCTGTTTACCACAGCAATGGCACCATTTTGCATTCCCACTAGAAATGCGTGAGGGCTCCAATTTCTTCATCTTTGCCAATACTTGCTATTTTCTGGGGTTTAAAAAGATTTCAAATAATAACCATACTGGTGGGTGTGAAGAGGTATCTCACCGTAGTTATCTGCCTTTCCCTAATTACTAATGATGTTGAGTAACTTTTTATGTGCTTATAACCCATGCGTATACATTCTCTGGAGAAACAGCTATCCAAGTTCTTTGCTCATTTTTAAACTGGGTTCCTTTCCTTTATGTTTCTTTCTAGTCACTTTCATGTAGTATATAATTTTATCTCTTCATTTTTCACATAACCAAAGAGATTACTTGTATTTATCTTTTTCTCTTCGATCAGATGGAGCCTTGAAAAACACTAAGATTTTTGATATTCCCAATGTGGACTTCCTATTTCATTGTTCTATTTTATTCATAATTTCTCTTTTATTAACAGTAAAAGAAAAATTAGAACTCTACAATTTCATAAATGTATGATGCTCTTTCATGTCTGTCTTTGCGTATTTCCTCTGTCTGCCACTTTCTCATTGCCTTCCTCTGCCTAATTGCCTGGGTATCCTTCAAACCCCACTTTCCCCGACTTCCCTTGCTGTTTATCCACCTATCACACTGTGGTACTTTATTTACTTGTTTGCCTTCCTTCCTGGTCTTCATGCCTGACAGGAGTCCTGGGACTTCGCACATGTTTGGTTAATATGTGTGGAGGGTTAAGTGAAAAAAATGTAGAAATTTGTTAAAACAATACGGGATTTCTATGTAAACTTAAATGCGGCCCAATTACTCTCTTGCCTACTGGAGTTAGAGAGCAAAAGTATCAACAAATCACTAACCATTGAAAAAGGTTTCTGGTTTACAAAGGGCTTGCACATTCTCCAGCTTGATTAACATCTGCCACAGCCTTATCAAGGAAATGGAATTGCCCCCATTCTACAGATGCAAAGGTGCAGGGAGGTTGTCACTTGCCCAAGGTCACATACTGGTAGGTGCCTGGCAGCGAGGCACTTTCATTCTGAAAATCACACTTTGCTGCAGATGGTGAGCTTCAAGCCTGCTGATGGGCACCACTGGTTCTTTAAGCTAACTGCCTGGACCCTGAACAATAAGACTTGGTTGGAACCGAGTGTTAATTTAGAAGCTCAGACATACAATGAAAGATTTTATACCTAAGTGGGATAAAATGAACCAAAATTTGGGAAAGAAAATCCCTGAATAAAGCAAATAGAGAAGATTTTTTTTTTTGTAGAGACAGTCTCACATACCGCCCTCAGGTAGAGTGCCGTGGCATCACACAGCTCACAGCAACCTCTAACTCTTGGGCTTACGCGATTCTCTTGCCTCAGCCTCCCGAGCAGCTGGGACTACAGGCGCCCGCCACAACGCCCGGCTATTTTTTTGTTGCAATTTGGGCGGGGCTGGGTTTGAACCCGCCACCCTCAGTATATGGGGCCAGCGCCCTACTCACTGAGCCACAGGCGCCGCCCAGCAAATAGAGAAGATTTAGCCAGGAAAATTCAATGTCTTCTTAAAGACGAAAATATCTATAAAACACAGCAACAGGTGTTGCTTTGATAACTTTAACATTTCAGATTTTGCAACTATAAGCACTTTGTGATTAGTTAATTTTGACACTGACCTTGTTTTATACATATAATATACCTGTTAATAGCTATGTGTTCATATGAATTGCGGTCTTTAAATAAATAGGCATAGCTTTGAGTTCACACATCTTTTACTTCCCAGTCTTGTATTTTTCCATTTATAGAATTTTCACATAATTCTTTTCTTCCTTTTTTTTTTTTTTTATTAATTCCAGCTCTCTGATCGGATTCTACATCTTGTTATGTATATTTTTTAACCTAATAGTCCTGGTTATTTTAGAGTATGTATTTGGAAATTTCAGTGTTTGCATCACCGTGAATCAGCTGCCATTGTCTGTTTTTCTTCTTTTGCTGCTAGTTGTTGACATGCATGGAGATTTTGTTTGAATGTTAGGCATTGTATATGAAGTACTAGAGAAGCTCTGCATGATCTTATCTTTTTAAAAAAAAGTTCTTTGTATATTCTGGCAGACAGGAGCAAATCTCCACAATCCAATCACCGGAAGCTGCTCCAAACTTTTCAGTTTTCCTTCTGGTCATGAACACTTGGTGAATGTGGTTCTCTACTGTAGCTCCCTGTGTGCACAGAGCAGCGATTTTCAACTCTTGTGCCACAGCACATTGGTGTGCTGTGAGAGGATCTTCGGTGTGCTGCAAAGAGTTTTAAAGAGCACTAATTAAATTATATTCAAAAGAAATTCAAAGCACAGTAAGCATATTCTTTTTATACTCTTTTTTTGATCAACATAATTGAAGTGTGTTGTGGAAGTTTAACTATAGGTTCAAGTGTGCCATGAGCTAAGAAAGGTTGAAAAACACTGGCTTAGAGGATTTAACAGGGCTCCTCCTTTTTGATAAGCCTTGAACTCCAACTGTTGTCTCAGCACTAGAAGATTGCTAAAAACTCCACTCAACTTCTCAGTTCTGTTCTGTTTGGCTTCTGACCCTCTTATTCTGCAAAGCTTAAGAATTAGCCAATATCCTGACATGAGAACTTGCATAGAATTATGAGTTCACTTTTTCACATTGTACTTATTCCTTTGGATCTTGGCCCTTGAAGTTCTGGCTGCCTTAGTAAACGTAAAACACTTTCTCCAGCCACATGAGATTATGGAAAGTTTTATAGTTTTGTTTTTTTTTTCCTTTTAGCATCTGCCTTCTGCCCAGAACCAATTAAGAATCAGTCAATAATACTCCAAGGAGTATAGCAGAGAATACAATATTGCAATTATCAGTGGATTTCTCTTCTCTTCCAGATCTTGATCTCTAAGTCCTGGCAACTTCAGAAGCCCTCCATTAGAATTTCATTCAGCTTATCAAGTTGTTTTCCAGATGAGAATATTTCTGCATCACAGGGTTTACCTGGGTAGGTCTCTCAGGTCGGAACTCTGAGGTAGGCAGCATAGCACAACTTAGTGGGAAGAATACAGTGGGTTTCTGTGCCACACGGAGCTAGGTGCAAATCCTGGCTTAACTACTAACCAGGTACTGGCTCATAAGCACTAATTTCTCAATTTGTTCATCATTGGAATGGGAAGTATAATAGTATTTTTTTAATCAGGTGAGAATGAAATGAATTACTTTGCCTAAAATAGTGCCTAACAGACAGTGAGTGCCAAGTAATTACTGATTTCCTGCTCTTTCTTTGCCTAAGACCATCCTTATGGATAAATATATTTGCCTCATCATGCATTTGAAAGAAAAGACAAGACTTAAAGAAATCTTTTGCAATAATTTACAAGATTCTTTGCTCCTACAATGGCTCTTAAAGACTCATGGTCCACAATTTACCAATAACTGGAAAATTGCCCTGGCAGGGGAACTAGCAGGTAGAAATGGGAGAGCAGGAACGCAGTCCAGGAGATCAGCTTTCTCAGGGACCACTTCAGGGGAGACTCCCCGCACAGCAGCCTGTAGCAGCTTAGCAAGAGTAGATCCTCCTTGCAACTGAATGTTCTCATTAGTTTGACCTCAGTGTAAACTGGTATCTACACCCTTAGGGAACTGGTCTGTTTGCTAGCTGCGTTTGTTGGAGAAATTTAACCTCTCGAGTGTATTATTCCATTGCATAACGGATCATTCGCCAGTCTTGGTGGTCTTCTGATGGACACAGGGCTGCTAGTACAGGAGTTGGTGGAATCATGTCTACTTAGATGCTTCAAGAAACATGAACAGGGAACAGCCAACGGCAGGTACCAACTCAGACAGTGGCCAAAAGCGGATACGGCCTCTGAGGTGAAGGTAAAGATGGACCAAACAAGCCCTTATTTCCAAAATAAGTAAGTTTCTTCTTTAGGTAAAAAATATAAGCTAGGGAGCCCTTCAGTCCTGGTTTTAGGAGGTGCTACATGTACAGTATAGAGCACCTGTGGTCACTGTTCATGTCAAATCTTCCTGAGGAGAGAATAAAGTTATTATACTGTGAACCGGGGAGTGGTTTCAACAGCATCTTTCTCCAGACAGTCCCGGCCTTACAAGCCTGGCTCTGCTGTGTTCTTCTGCATAAGAAGCACAGTTGATCAGTATATTAACTTGTTGAGACAGAAAGGAGGTTAGTATGGAGGGGAGGGAAGCTGGAAGCCTGAGAGTAAAGGGTGGGTTTATTCTGGGGATAGGTGGGTGAGGATACATTGGGAGCTATAGAGAAAGACTTTGGAGTAGCTGTGGTTTGGAGCAGTGATGTGGTGATAATAAATCAGCTCTCAGGAAATAAATAAAAAAGAGTCCTAATTTGTAGCCATTTGCCAATTTTCACAGTGTAAATATTTCCACTACAGTTAATTATAAGGTACCACCAATGTGAACTGGCTTAAAAAAATTCAGCACATCATGAGGTGGGAGGGAAAAACAGATTTTGTATTTTAATGTTCTTCGAGAAAGAAAATTTAAGAATCCTGCTTTTGAACTGTGTGTTTGAAATGTAGTGCTATTTTGGCTGGTCCAAATGAGGTTCCTGGTAAATAAGAGCAATTTTGTTTTACAGAAGAGGAAATACGGGTTTGGATATTGGAGATAACTTTTCTAAGGTTGTACAGCTAGGAAGTGGGGAACGTAGGTAGGATGTGGGCCCTCCAGCTCCAAAGCCCATGCTTTCTTCACCACCCTGCCCTGTGTAAGCCCTTGTTCCACTGACCCCCAAGCACAGGTCCAGCATCCAGGGGCTCATTGAGTTCTGTGTGTAGGCTCAGGTTACTCTGAGAGTTGGCCAACCCAAAATCCCAACAAGTTGCTCAGTGCGATGACTCAAAACCTCCTTATCTGAAAGCTCATTTAGCCCTTCCTTGGGCCCTAAATCTCTGCATGGTGGTTCTTCTTATCAGCTTAGATCAAAGTGGTTTCCTAGGCGTAAATAGAGCCATTATTTGTAGCTGCCTTTTTTTTTTTTTAAGGATTTTTAAAATTTAATACAATTCAAATTAGCATGTCTGCTTCATTTCAGCTCCTTCACTGCCAAACCAGGGGGCAGAGATGGCTTCAGTTTCTCTGCCTTCTCTGTCTGTGATGACCAAGGTATACAGGTATCTGCTGCATCGAATTTTAAACTTCACCTTATCCTTATTTTTCTTGATCTTGATAGACTTGGCATCTTTTCGCCTGGCTGTGAGCAGAAAGTCCTTGATTTCCTCAATTTTCCGAGGCGTGGCAACGAAGACACGGACCTTCACAACAAGCAGCAAGAGAAGGAAAAAAGCTGTAGCTGCCTTTTGACGGATAAGAAAGCAGATCCATGTCTGCCTTCTGCCTCCAAACTCCAGGGGCGTAGGCATCACTTTTCACGTGGATGGATCTGTGAATTTGGGGTGAAACACACACCTCTAGATCAAGCTATTATTTTGTCTTCTACCTGCTCTTTATCCTCGGCATGGCTTCTCTCTAACGAGCCTGCTTCCTCCACCCTGGGAGTGGCCCATCCTGGATATAGCTCACTTCCACACTGGAAGGATCTATACACTGTCCTGTAGTGCTCTCCGTTTATGGTTCATGCTATTCCTTGCTAGGTGAAGCAAATCACTGGATTGTCTAAGGAAAGGCTTATGGGCTTTAATGCAGTCAAATGTTTAGAAGTACCTGGATGAGTGCTTGGAAAGGCTCAGAGGGTAGTTCTGTTGGAGAACAGCCTTGGAGTCACAGGCTACTTTACTTTGGTTCAATTTGACAGTGGCTTCATCTTCAAATCTTATGCTCTTGATCCATAATGTGGGACTATTAATGGAACTATCAAAGGGATGTATTTTAGAGGGTTGCTGTGAGCACTAAATGTGATAAGGTGTGTCTAAGGCTTAGCACAATGCCTGCATCAATAAATAGTGACTATTGTTATAGTTGCTTCTTAGGATTTAGCACTATCCGTGATATTTCACAGGATGCCATGGACATATGAGATACTCAGAAACAGATTTTGCTTTGATCGTCTAATTACTCACTGATTTGGAAACATGAGATTTCTACCTCTTAGGAGTATGTTGGCCCCTACAACAAGAGGTTTAGATTCAGGTGAGGGAGGTAGTGGGAGAAAGGGCATCTTTTTATTAAGGACCTAAGTTGCCCTTTTTAGTGTGTGGAGGGGGGAAGTGCATAAAATAGGGAATCTGTTTAAATCAAGGCAGAGCTTAAACGTGACCCCAGTAGGATTTTCTGAAATATACTATATACTCTCTATTTTACCCACAACCTTCCCAAATTTTACACCCTGTGCCTCAACATTTATATTTCCCACTAAAGATAATGTGGGAAGACCCTACAATCCCATTACTAGGTACCTAACCAGAAGAACATAGATCATTTTACCATAAAGACATTTGCATTAGAATGTTTATTGTGGCTCAATTTATAATTGCCAAGTCATGGAAGCAACCTAAGTGCCCATCACCCCATGAATGGTCAACAAACTGTGGTATATATATATATATATACACACACACACCGTGGAATATTATGCAGCCATTACAAAAGATGGACACTTGACATCTTTTACATTTACCTGGATGGAGTTGAAATGCATTCTTCTTAGTAAAGTATCACAAGAATGGAAAGATGAATATCCAATATACTCCATACTAATATGAAATCAGCATATAAACAATTGTGTGTCCCTAAGAACAATAACACACTATTATGGTCCAGTCTGGGGGTAGAGGGAAGCAGGGGAGGGAGGGAGGAGGATTATGGCAGAGGGAAGGCCGGCAGGAGGCAGAGCCCCCTGACGTGCACTTGGGAGGGTGGATAACACGCCCCCGGGGGAGGGGCTCTTCTACAGATGGAACTTTGCCCTGAAAGTGAGAACAATGTAACCTAGATATTGTACCCTCATATTAATTTGAATAAAGTTAAAAAAAAGATAATGTAGGAAGCAGATGCTATGTAGAGTGTCGTTTTTACTTTTTTGTTATGCATACAACATTTATAACCACGTTAGATAAACATAAAAGAGGCACAAAATTCTCAAGTTTCTTGTTCCTATAAAGGTTTTTCTCCCCACTTTTTTTCAAATTTCCTTTCAGGTCTTATCCATGTGCATGTGCTATTTTTCCACAATTCGAATCATAGTATACATACAATTTTATTTTTTACTTTTTAAAAACCTTATTATGTCATGGGCTTTTTCAAGTCTACTGTGGCTTCCAATGTATTTCTTATAACACCTAACGATTATTCAATTGAGAGAATTTAATATCAAGCAATGCTTTTCTGATAGAAAGTATTCAGGCTATTGTCAATGGTACAGATAAGATTGTAGCAAACATTGTTAAATATATGTAATTGTATATATAATAATAAATTTGTATCCATGTGCATGTGTGCATATACATCTATTTCCTCTGTGTGAATTATTTCCTTGCAAAAAGTTCTTGTAATTGCAATTATGGAGTCAAAGTGTGAGACTATTTCTATAGAAGTTAATACTTTTGTACATTTGCTCATGAGGATGAATGAAATTGCAAAGATATTCAGGATCATGGGATAAAGAGAACTCTAGCTATACTATACACGCATTGCTCTAGAAATAAAGCTATGTCCAGCTTCCAGGAAATGTCTTCAGAAACAAACGGCATGTTCTTTTAGATCATGCATCTATGTCTCCAAACACTATGTAATTGTATTAGTTTGAAGCTGGCAGAGGCATTGAATCTGGAGCAGGACTTTTCGGGGCACCCGGATGTGTTGACATCCCTGTCTTGGCCTCTCACTTCTTGTGACCCCTTTGCTTCTGATTGCTGCGCTCCTGCCCCTGTGTTCTGGTGGGGTCCTGCTTCAGAACCAAGAAATCATCTTGCCAGACCCATGTCTGAAGCAAAGTGGGGGTCTGGAAGGCTGACTGCAAACTGGGCTAGTTCGGGATTGCCTTCAGAATATCTGAAACTGTTTACTCTCATTTCCGTGATAAAATGGGATGCTGCTATATGGAAGGGAAGGGCCAGAGGCTGTGATGGGGGCCATGCAGCTGGGAGACAGATGTCCTTATTAAAATACACACGCACACCCCTTTCCCTTCAGCTGCCTCTTTAAAAATGAGCAAATGTAGTTGTTACCTTATTAGGAAATGAAGCAATTAGCAGCCTTATTGGAAAATACAATGGTTTTATTTCAAGTTGGCTTACTCTAGGCACTGGATATGCCAGTGGGTACCATGACAGGGAGGATTGCAGATATTTGAGTTATCGCAGAACGTGGAATTGCAAAGATTAAGAACTCTCAGCATCTCTGAATAACTTCTTGCTTCTCAGAATCCCTGAGTCCTTTTGGCTAAGTACCCAGGAAAGGCAGCACTCTTGAATGTCAGCTTGATACTACGGAATCCCCCACAACCCGGTGTTTACAGTGCATGTGGAGTGGACCCAGCGGGAGCCGTGCAATCCACAGATTCCCGTCCTCTTGTCACCTTTCCGATCTTCCCAACTTTTTCGTCCCATGAACCTTCAGGTTTCCAAGTGACGATGTGGGCACACTTGCCAGTGACATGGTGACACCATAGTAACTAGCGCTCCTTGTCACGTAGTGTCCCTGAGCTTTTCTTCCTACCATAGTGAGTAAAGGATGATTCAGTTGGAATGTCAGAAAAGGGATGAGCATTCACTTACTTCAAACGGCATGTTAAAATGTGACCCAAGTGAATTTTACATGCTTCACATATTTGTGCAAATAGTAGAAAATATAAACTTAGAGCTGTAATCCAATTGCTAGGCTAATTCCAGGGTTAGGTCGTTTAAGGGATGCCAGGATAAGAATAATTAAAAGGTTTGTTTTTAAAATGACAGAACCTGAAGCTACATTCGCAGAATGGAAACAGCTTTACTCATGTGGCTCCCTACTTTTTTTACTTTCCTGACATGGCCAACTGATTTCATAGCCAACAAGCCACACATAGGCACCACACAGTCCTGATCACACAGAAGGTGCCTGGCACACTGCCAGGTGTGAGGACAGCGCTGAGCAGGACACAGTTCACAGCATCTGCTCGGCCTCCAATAGGCCCGTCTCACAATGCCCTGCAAAGTGTATGACTTCCCAAGAATTCCAGGGTCACTTCACTCAAAGGAGCTGGTGTGGAGGGAAAGAAGGGACCCGGTTGCCATGTTACTTTGACTATACCTCTTTCCAGCTCCCACAAAGCTCAGATGAAGGCCGTTGTCTATTTCTTTCTCTAGTTGAAGTGGGGCTTTGTGCACGTCATAGCTTCCAGATGAATTAATCTTCAAAGGGACATGCTAGTCTGCAGGAGTAAGCATGGCCTGTCATTGTCATTTGTCTCATTCTCTGTTACCCACTTACCATTCTGGACTAAAACAAAAGCTCTAATAAATGTGCAACATTCAGTGGCACCAGTGATAAATTTTAATGTCATGAAATGAACAAAGCATTGTCACAAAATTTTTCTGTGGTGGCTCTTGCATGAAGTATTAGTCTTCAAAATTAAATTAATGTCCAATATACTCTAAGACAGGAACAGGCACAAAGAACAAAAGGTGTGGGTTGTGACAGGGACAGGTCTTTTCCAGCTGATTGTGTGGTCCCATAGCAAGCGACCTTACAATCAGATGGGTTCTAGACTGAGGCAGTATGCTCACCCACAAAATGGAATAATTATATTTTCCATTTACTTAGATACTGTGTTGTTGTGAAGATAAATTTGATTTTGTTAGTAATGCTTTTACAACTTGGCAAAGAACAGTTTTATACTCCATAGATGGTTTAGTATTCCCCCACTTAAGATTCTATTTTGAAGATGATAAGCAAATACCAAACACTAGAAACCTCTAATATATAACGTTACACAAAGCACTGCCATTTGTTTGCTTTTCCCAGGCCAAATAAAACTAGAAAGCAAAGAATAACAGTTCAGTCATGCTGCAAACTTTTGGACTGCAGCCTAGATTAAAAACAACAACAACAAACAAAAAGGACACAGTGTCCCCAGCTATAGAAATTTGTTTTATGTACTCCAATACATTTGGGCAAATAAAAAATATGAAACCATCTGCAGCCTTTGTTTGGCAAAGGCCAAAGGTTATTCCTTTTGCCAGGATGAAAGACACTTTTCCTCGAAAGAGCTGTGTGTTGACTGAGATTGGAGGGAGCCTGGTTGGTGGAGGAGAAATGACACAGGCCACTGATACTGGCGGCTCAGTGGGGTTTCTGTTTCAATCTCTGCTAATCCCTCTGTTTTTATAATCAAGGGGAGGAACCAATGGGAATGCTCAGAACTGCCCCCAGAGGTGAAGGCTGTCTGTCAGGCATGCCGTCTGCAGCAAAAGCACGGGGGTGGGGGGGTGGGTGCGAAGCAATGGCTGGCAACACCAAGGATTCTTCTCGCTTTCCAGATGTTACAAGGGGTTTATAAACAAGCCCATTGAAACGCTCCTGCCATCACTCTTCATGGGTGTTTCTCTTTTTCATTGAAAAAGATGAGAGAAGAAATATTCAGAATTTTTTACATCTAAAAATACATGCTGATGGAAACTTTCTATATTTTCTTTTCCCTTTTTTTTAATGGAACAGCTTTCCATGGTTGATCTAAATTTATAGACTATCCTACCAGCCTTGAAATAAATGTACATGCATATTTTATTGGAGGTCACTCTTAAAACTGCTGACTGGCACTGTCGGCCCTGCTAAGGAATGCTGTGAAGGGAGAAAGAAGGAGCCCTGGGCCGGGAGGCTCTGCATTGCCGTCAACAGGCCGCTGCACCAGCTCCTGTGATCCTAACTCCAGCAGGGCTCAGGAAGCTGTGGCAGCTATTGGGGGCCTGGATGCCTTGCTGCCAGGATCACAGTTCCCTCAACTCTATATGAATAACAAAGTTTCTGCTTCAGTGATAAACAAATATGCAGAAACTGTAGACTGACATTTCTGTATCAAAGAAGATGGGACCTTGGTACAAGGAGTACTTTAAAACAGTCAGAAGCCAACGGGGACTGTTCAGGGACATGCAAAAACAAACGGTCCCTGATCCCCCACTGTCAGTATGAGAGTGTTATTAAGAAAACAGAAATAGAACAGGAAGAATGCACTGTATTTAATAGTCGCCTCTTCACAGTTAGTTGAACACTTTGTACAAATTGACTCCTTAGATTTTCAGGGTTCCAAGGAACTTAATCACACAGATCAACTTCATAAACGTATATGTGTACATGCGCACTTTGAGCAGTTCTAAGTATGAAAAAGATTGGCAATTCTTAACTGTATATTCCCGGTAGTTCATGCCCACAAATGCTTTTAATGGACTAGGAAACTGAAATACCTACCAAGCTTTTTGAAGGCCTTGTGTAGAATTAAAAGTTAGAATTTGAGTTATGGAACTGAATGGTAAAAATTAAAATAACTGGGAAATAGTGTGTTCCATTCCATGTAGAAAATATCCACTGCTTTGAGTCAGGTAGACCTCTGTTAGTCAACTTACTTAACCTCTTTGAGTCTCAGTTTCCTCATATTCATTCCTATATAGGGTCATTTTGAAGACAAGGAAAGCCACATAATACAGAGGAACAGCTTAGATAGATATAATGGTTATTCATTTACTTCAATTCTGAGCTCACAACTTGCTTGTGACATCCTGGAGCAAAACAATAAATTACTTTTTTACTGTTCTGTGCTTTATATGTCCAAATTATGAGTTATTTTTTCTTGTTCATATTCTAGATCATAATAAGAAAGGTAAGGGGTAATTTTTGAAATCATGGATAGGTATGTGGGTCAGGCCAACCTTCCCTTCTATTCACTGATGGTTCATTGGAATGAGCTAACAATAGATGGATTAATAGGAGAAAAAGGCATAGAAAAAAGGCACAGAAGAATCCATATGAATTCTAGGAGAAAATGTTGGAAAAACTCTTCTAAATATTGGCCTAGGCAAAGAATTTGTGAAGAAGATCCCAAAGGCAATTACAGCAACAGCAAAAATAAATAAATGGGACTTGAGTAATTTAAAAAGCTTCTGTACAGACAAGAAAATAATCAAGAGAGGAAATAGACAACCTATAGAATGTGAGAGAATATTTGCATGCTATATATTAATACATGTATCTGATAAAGGGCCGATAAACCAGAATCTATAAAAAAATCAAGTAAATCAGCAAGAAAAAAATCGGGCTGAAGACATGAACAGCAGCGTTTCTTTTTTTTTTTTTTTTTTTTTGTAGAGACAGAGTCTCACTTTATCACCCTTGGTAGAGTGCCGTGGCGTCACACAGCTCACAGCAACCTCCAACTCCTAGGCTTAGGCGATTCTCTTGCCTCAGCCTCCCAAGTAGCTGGGATTACAGGCGCCCGCCACAACGCCCGGCTATTTTTTTGTTGCAGTTTGGCCGGGGCCGGGTTTGAACCCACCACCCTCGGCATGTGGGGCCGGCGCCCTACCCGCTGAGCCACAGGCGCCGCCCAAACAGCAGCGTTTCTAAAGAAGATAGACTGACTAATGGCCAAAAAATATATAAAAAAATGCTCAGTGTCACTAATCATCAGATAAATGCAAATCAAAACCACAATGAGATATCGCCTAACCCCAGTGAGAATGTTTTTTATCAAAACAACAGATGTTGATATGGATGCAAAGAGAAAGGAACACTTGTACACTGTTGATGGAAATGCAAACTAGTACACTCTCTATGGACAGTCGACCAGTGATGCCTCAAAGAACTAAAGTAGATCTACCATTTGATCCAGCAGTCCCAGTATTCACCCAAAGGAAAATAAGTCATTTTATCAAAAAAGACACTTGCACTAGAATGTTTATTGCAGCACAGTTCACATTCATAAAGATGTGGAATCAACCCAAGTGTCCATCAATACTTGAATGGATTAATCAAATGTGATATATGTATACCATCAAGTACTACTCAGCCATTAAAAAAAGAATTACTATGTTTTGCAACAATCTGGATGGAACTGGAGAGACTGCTCTTCTAAGCGAAGTATCACAAGAATGGAAAAACAAACTCCGCATGTACTCACTATTAGATTGAAACTAATTGGTCAGCACACATGCGCACAGATGGAAGTAAAACTAAGTGGAAATCAAGCAGGTGCAGGGGAGTGATGGGTGAGATCATACCCAGTGGGAACAGTGTACACTATCTAGATAATGGCCACACTTAGCTGTGTAACTTTGACTCAAGTAGTAGAAAAGCATCCTGTGTTACCAAAACATTTGTACCCCCATAATATTCTGAAATAAAAAAGAAAAAAACAAGACAACTAAGATGCTTTGAGGCTTTAGCAGCACTATCCTAAAATACACAGGACTGTGGCACCTGAACTGAAAGTTAAATATATAATTCTAAACCATGTTTCAAATTATGTAGAGGCCAGATGATTAAAGCTTATATAGCCTCTTTATAGAGAGAGGGATATGGGGGAAATGAGAGCAATTCTGAGTGTTAATGAAACTCAGTGCTTGTCTACAAGGATAGATTAGAAGAATGGGGATAAATGGTTAAGGAGAAGGAAAGAGAAATTTATTACTCTGCTGGCAAAGGAGGAAAATGTCAGACTATCATCTCAAAACCCAAATTCCTACTCCTAATCAGATGCACGCAGGGCTTTGAAAGGTTGTTTAACCCCATAATCCCATGTTGGCCGAGAAAATCTTGTGCCCTATGCCTGGATTCATCCCATTTTCAGCAAAGGTAATCTCTCCTCACCCCTACCCTTGAGCTATCTTTGTGGCACAAAAAATGAAAAACATTCCCCTGCCCCTCCCAACCACTGGTGAAAAAGGGTTGAGGAGACAGAAAATATTTCTGCTCTGTTTTTAGGCCATGAGCCCTGTAGCACACCAGGTAGACCTCTGTTTTGGGGAAATGAATGTGCCCAATAGCCTGGAACAAAGTTCCCCTGAGCCTGTGTAAGGTGGTGGGAAGGGAAAGGGTGGAATTTCACTGTGAATAAAGGTTGTCTTGTTATGCAGATAAAGTCTCCCAGGTAGACTCTTGGAACATCCCGCAAAAGAATAAATGAAAAGTTTATGTGGCAGAGTGAAGACTTTTATTCTTTCCTCCCATGATTTATCTTTCCTGATTATGTAATGAGATTGTTAGGGAGGGAGTTTTAAGACAATTGCATTTCTTCTGGAAAAACTTTCCTTAATCAGATAAGGGAACTTCATAAAAAGCCCCTCCACATGGCTTCAGGAAAGAAAAGGGATCAGAAATACATGGACAGGTGGTGGGGGAAGCTCAAAGGGAGACCTTGGCTCTGAGGGTCATCACTGAGGCCTTCAGTTTCCTTTAATTCAAAACACTCTGTGTGCCAAAGCACATACTTTGGGGGCTTGAGCTCTGTTCCACCAACCAGTAGGTGGTTTTAATGTTGACCACCAGATATTTCTGGCTCTCTTTTTTCTAGCACAAGGTTAGGCGATATACATTCTGGCCCCTACTGATTGGACGGGACATTCAATTGTTAAGGCAAGAACCCCAAAGCCCCAGTACTGTAATTCAGCCTGCTCAGTAGAGCTTTCTGTAGTAATGGAAGTATTCTCCATACTGTCTGAGAGAGTAGCCACTGGTCACATGTAGCACTGAGCACTTGCAATTTAATTTTAATTGAAATGTGGCTAGGGACCGTCACATCGGACAGCACAGCTCTAGATGGTGGCTGCTCCATTAGCCTGAGTCCAGGAGTGAGGACAATGATGATGCAGGGCACAGCCCACCCAGCGTGCCAGGGACACATAGCATGAGGTAGAGATAAGTCCAGTGCTCTAATCTATTAATGGTTGGGGGTTGTTACCAGGTCATGGCCCCCTTTCCTGACTGATACACCATCTATTCCAAAGGAAGATACCCTTACTTTCACTTGGGTCCAGTAAGGAACCACTCCTGAGCAATGGCCCTCTGCACAGGCCGCTGTGCTTAGTCCTGAAGCTCCTGAAAGGAATTACCCACAGCCCCAGCCCTCATATTGCTGACCATTTCCTTGGTAATTTCTGGTGTGGTTATCATGCTTCCTCAGAAGATGAATAGGCCCCCAGCTCTGTCTCAGGTGGACACAAGAGAAAGTCTCAGAATACACCTTGTCCCAGGGATCTAGGGATCGGGAGGCCCAGACTCTGCCCATGATATTCCTGGCCAGCTCTCAGCATTTACACATTCCCACTGCTAAGACTGGGAAAGAGAAGCAACTCAGGGTTGATGGGAGGAGGGGATGGGATCCAAGCCTCGGGAGACTCTCTGGAGCTGGGGACCAGCTGCACGGAGCACAGAGGAAGCTGTATCCCAGCAGAATGAAGCACAGCTGGTCAAAATGAGGCCCCTCTGGATAGACAATTATGTTTGATATCCTAGCACGGGTGTATTAAAATATTCGTTTTTACATGGTTCCCTGTTATTTCAAATGAATTTTCATTATTAAATTTCCTCTTTTTGTAAATGATACCATCACTCACATACTCACCCAAATTAGAAATCTGGGCATCCTCCTGGGCTCAGCTTTCCCTCATCTCTCGTAGTACATCCAATTCTATTGTGTTGACCTTCCTTCCTGCTCCCACACTGTCTGCCAAGGCCACGGCATGTTTGTGCAGTGTGCAAGGTGCCCGGCCAAGAAGGGTGAGTGTCTTCTGCCAATGGGCTTCCTAGTGCAGAAGGGTGTCTTTTCCACGTCCCGTAAAGTTGCCATGGGGGCCAACTGTAGTTCTCTCAGTTGCCTTAGTTTCTCTCGGCATCTTCTATGCTAACAAAACACCCTTCCTTCCTTGCTCTGTCCCCTCCCCTCTCTGTGCAAGCTGTAGCCAGAGCGATCATTCAAAGTGCAAATCTGAGATTAGCACCCTCTTGCTTAAAGTCCTAACTGGCTTTCCACCATGCTCGGAAAATGTCAATTTGTTAACATGACCTTCAATGCCTGCTGTGATGGGAGCTTTGTTACCCCTCCGACCTCATGCCACCTGCACACTGCTGCCCACAGCACCAGACACCATCTGAATGCCTTGCAGAACCCTGAACGGGCCCTATGGTTTTAAGTCAGTAGATCTTTGTCCCTTTGTCCCGTCTGCCTGGACTTCCCCCACCTCTTCGCTCTTCCTGGCTATCTTAAAAACTTGTCTTCTGAGGCGGAGCAAGATGGCAGCCGAGTAACAGCTTCCTTGCATCTGGGCACCGTGAGTCTGGGGAGATAGGACTCCAGGCATCTCTGGCTGGTGGGATCTGCCTATCATCACCCCTGAGAGGATACAGGGAGTCAGCGAGAGACTTCTGGACCCCAAGAGGAGGACTAAAACAGTGGAAAACTGGCAAGTGGTCGCGTGTGTTCAATTCGTCTAAACCCGCCCGCAACTGTAAGTTCAGTAGCAGAGAGACTGCAAACCAGAAAGGCCTTACTTGCGAACTGTTTTGGTGTCTTTGGACTTGGCACTCAGCTGAACTGCCTTGGGGAGAGCCTGAGCGGGAGTGCGGAGAACTTTGGCCGTTGTCTAGGGCCCCAGTCTGAGCTGCTGAGCCAGACGGAGCTAATAGTGTTTGGCTCTGGGTCACAGGCAGCCATTCTGAGCGATCTGCCCCAGCAAGCTCCGCCCTCAGGGTCGCAGAGCTACAATTGGGTGGGAGCTGGTAACCCAGCGACCAAGTAGCCTAAGGGCGGGGTCTGAGCCGCCTTGCAGCCCTAACCCTCGGGGGCAGAGGGAGACCAGTTTTGGCACACAGGGTAAGTGGATAGCCACTTCAGCAGTGATTCCAGCGACAAGCACTTCCCCTGGGAAAGCTTCTGCTCAGCAAGTAAACAAGTTCAAAGTGCCTTTTAAGTGGGCTGAAGAGAGATTTAGGGTGTCTACCTGCTGGGGTTTGAGAAACTAGCAGCCTCCAGTCGTATCAGAACTGTAATTAACATCTCATACCCCAGAAGACCACGTGTTGCCCAGACAATATTCAATAACATATACATACTGCTTTGTTTTTGGTTGTGTTGTGTTTTTTTTTTTTTTGGTTTGGTTGTTGTTCTTTTGTTTATTTTGATGTTCTTGATTGTTGTTTTGTTTTTTAAGTTCAACCTTTTCCATACAGATCTTTTTCTTTCTCAATTTTTCTACTTTAATTATAATTTCCCATTGCTGCCTATTTCAATAATTAGAACTTCATTTTTGTTAGTGTTTCTACCGCTATTATTTGGTTTTTCCAGCCAATTTTATCCCGTAAAGTTTTCTATTTGCTTGTTTTGGTTTGATTTATAGCATTTTTGTCTTTCCTCTCTACTTGGTGGAGGTGGGGTACTGTGTCTGATCAGGTTAGCAAAGAGCTGCTGACCTGAAGGGAACCACCCAACTGGGCACCCCCAGAAGGTGGTCTTTTTTTTTTTAAGGTTGTATCAAAGTACCCTACTGTACACCTATATTGCTCTGTCTCCCTCTTTCTGTGCCTCTCTTCTTTTTGTCAATATTACTTTTACCCACCCCCTCTCCTTTCTCTATTTTTCTTTTTTTTTTTCTTATCACTCAGTCCTCCTTTCTTTCATCCCTTTTTTGCTCTTCAACCTTCTCACCCTTCTGGTCCTGTAACCCTTAGTCCACAGGCATGAGAACTTAAAGAGCAAGAGGAAGTGAAAGGAAAATTAGGCCAAGGAAACAGATAAAAGAAATCACTCATGAGGAAGAATCAGCAGAAAACTCCAGGCAACATGAAAAACCAGTCCAGAACAACCCCGCCAAGGGACCATGAGGTAGCTACTGCAGAGGATTCCACCTATACAGAAATGTTAGGAATGACAGAAAGGGAATTTAGAATACACATGTTGAAAACAATGAAAGAAATGATGGAAACAATGAAGGAAACTGCTAATAAAGTGGAAATCAACCAAAAGGAAATTCAAAAACAGAATCGAATAAGAGATGAACGATATGAAGAATATAAAAAGGATATAGCAGAGCTGAAGGAAATGACACAGTCAATCAGGGAACTTAAAGACACAATGGAAAGTATCAGCAACAGGTTAGACCATGCAGAAGAAAGAATTTCAGAGGTAGAAGACAAAGTTTTTGAGATAACTCAGATAGTAAAAGAGGCAGAAAAGAAGAGAGAGAAAGCAGAACGTTCACTGTCAGAAATATGGGACTTTATGAAGCATTCCAACATACGAGTTACAGGAATTCCAGAACGGGAAGAAGAATGCCCCAGAGGAATGGAAGCCAGACTAGAGAATATTATAAAAGAAAATTTCCCAAATATCACCAAAGATTCTGACACTCTGCTTTCAGAGGGATATCAGACCCCAGGTCTCCTCGACTCTAACCGAGCTTCTCCAAGACACATTGTGATGAACCTGTCCAAAGTCAAGACAAAAGAAAAGATTCTGCAAGCTGCCAGGAGTAAGCGCCAGTTGACCTACAGGGGCAAATCCATCAGAGTGACCGCAGACTTCTCTAATGAAACTTTCCAAGCAAGAAGACAATGGTCATCTACCTTTAATCTACTTAAACAGAACAATTTCTAGCCCAGAATTCTGTACCCTGATAAGCTAAGCTTCAAAATTGATGGAGAAATCAAATCATTTACGGATATACAAACATTGAGGAAATTCGCCACAACAAGACCAGCTCTACAGGAAATACTTCAACCTGTTCTGCACACTAACCACCACAATGGATCAGCAGCAAAGTAAGAACTCAGAAATTAAAGAACAGAACCTAACCTCCACACTGTTGCAAAAGATAAAACTAAGCAATGGACTCTCACAAAATAAGACGAATAGAATACTACCACACTTATCAATTATCTCAATAAATGTTAATGGCTTGAATTCCCCACTGAAGAGACATAGATTGGTTGACTGGATTAAAAAACACAAGCCATCCATTTGCTGTCTGCAAGAAACACACCTGGCTTCAAAAGACAAATTCAAGCTCCGAGTCAAGGGTTGGAAGACAATTTTTCAGGCAAATGGAACTCAGAAGAAAAGAGGAGTTACAATCTTATTTTCAGATACATGTGGATTTAAAGCAACTAAACTCAAAAAAGACAAAGATGGTCACTTTATATTGGTCAAGGGAAAACTACAACAAGAAGACATTTCAATTCTAAATATATATGCACCCAATTTAAGTGCTCCCAGATTCTTGAAACAGACCTTACTCAGTCTGAGCAATATGATATCTGATAATACCATAATAACAGGGGACCTTAACACTCCTCTTACAGAGCTGGACAGATCCTCTAAACAGAAATTAAACAAGGATATAAGAGATTTAAATGAGACCCTAGAACAACTGTGCTTGATAGACGCATATAGAACACTCCATCCCAAAGATAAAGAATATACATTCTTTCATCACCCCATGGAACATTCTCCAAAATTGATCATATCCTGGGACACAAAACAAATATCAACACAATCAAAAGAATTGAAATTTTACCTTGTATCTTATCAGACCATAAGGCACTAAAGGTGGAACTCAACTCTAACAAAAATGCTGGACCCAACCCAAAGGCATGGAAATTAAACAATCTTCTGTTGAATAACAGATGGGTGCAGGAAGAAATAAAACAGGAAATCATTAACTTCCTTGAGCATAACAACAATGAAGACACAAGCTACCAAAACCTGTGGGATACTGCAAAAGCAGTTTTCAGAGGAAAATTCATCGCTTTAGATGCCTACATTCGAAAAACAAGAAAGAGAGCACATCGACAATCTCACAAGAGATCTTATGGAATTGGAAAAAGAAGAACAATCTAAGTCTAAACTCAGTAGAAGAAAAGAAATATCCAAAATGAAATCAGAGATCAATGAAATTGAAAACAAAAGAATCATTCAGAAAATTAATGAAACAAGGAGTTGGTTTTTTGAAAAAATAAATAACATAGATAAACCATTGGCCAGACTAACGAGGAATAGAAAAGTAAAATCTCTAGTAACCTCAATCAGAAATGATAAAGGGGAAATAACAACTGATCCCACAGAGATACAAGAGATCATCTCTGAATACTACCAGAAACTCTATGCCCAGAAATTTAACAATGTGAAGGAAATGAATCAATATTTGGAATCACACCCTCTCCCTAGACTTAGCCAGGAAGAAATAGAGCTCCTGAACAGACCAGTTTCAAGCACTGAGATCAAAGAAACAATAAAAAATCTTCCAACCAAAAAATGCCCTGGTCCAGATGGCTTCACACCAGAATTCTATCAAACCTTCAAGGAAGAGCTTATTCCTGTACTGCAGAAATTATTCCAAAAAATTGAGGAAGAAGGAATATTCCCCAACACATTCTATGAAGCAAACATCACCCTGATACCAAAACCAGGAAAAGACACAAACAAAAAGGAGAATTTCAGACCAATCTCACTCATGAATATAGATGCAAAAATTCTGAACAAAATCCTAGCCAATAGATTGCAGCTTATCATCAAAAAAGTCATTCATCATGATCAAGTAGGCTTCATCCCAGGGATGCAAGGCTGGTTTAACATACGCAAGTCTATAAACGTTATCCACCATATTAACAGAGGCAAAAATAAAGATCACATGATCCTCTCAATAGATGCAGAAAAAGCATTTGATAAAATCCAGCATCCTTTTCTAATTAGAACACTGAAGAGTATAGGCATAGGTGGCACATTTCTAAAACTGATTGAAGCTATCTATGACAAACCCACAGCCAATATTTTACTGAATGGAGTAAAACTCAAAGCTTTTCCTCTTAGAACTGGAACCAGACAAGGTTGTCCTCTGTCACCTTTACTATTCAACGTAGTGCTGGAAGTTCTAGCCAATACAATTAGGCAAGACAAGGAAATAAAGGGAATCCAAATGGGAGCAGAGGAGGTCAAACTCTCCCTCTTTGCTGACGACATGATCTTATACTTAGAGAACCCCAAAGACTCAACCACAAGACTCCTAGAAGTCATCAAAAAATACAGTAATGTTTCAGGATATAAAATCAATGTCCACAAGTCAGTAGCCTTTGTATACACCAATAACAGTCAAGATGAGAAGCTAATTAAGGACACAACTCCCTTCACCATAGTTTCAAAGAAAATGAAATACCTAGGAGTATACCTAACGAAGGAGGTGAAGGACCTCTATAAAGAAAACTATGAAATCCTCAGAAAGGAAATAGCAGAGGATATTAACAAATGGAAGAACATACCATGCTCATGGATGGGAAGAATCAACATTGTTAAAATGTCTATACTTCCCAAAGACATCTACCTATTCAATGCCATTCCTATCAAAATACCAACATCGTATTTTCAAGATTTGGAAAAAATGATTCTGCGTTTTGTATGGAACCGGAAAAAGCCCCGTATAGCTAAGGCAGTTCTCTGTAACAAAAATAAAGCTGGGGGCATCAGCATACCAGATTTTAGTCTGTACTACAAAGCCATAGTGCTCAAGACAGCATGGTACTGGCACAAAAACAGAGACATAGACACTTGGAATCGAATTGAAAACCAAGAAATGAAACTAATATTTTACAATCACCTAATCTTTGATAAACCAAACAAGAACATACCTTGGGGGAAAGACTCTCTATTCAATAAATGGTGTTGGGAGAACTGGATGTCTACATGTAAAAGACTGAAACTGGACCCACACCTTTCCCCACTCACAAAAATTGATTCAAGATGGATAAAGGACTTAAATTTAAGGCATGAAACAATAAAAATCCTCCAAGAAAGCATAGGAAAAACAATGGAAGATATTGGCCTGGGGAAAGACTTCATGAAGAAGACTGCCATGGCAATTGCAACAACAACAAAAATAAACAAATGGAACTTCATTAACCTGAAAAGCTTCTGTACAGCTAAGGAGACAATAACCAAAGCAAAGAGACAACCTACTCAATGGGAAAGGATATTTGCATATTTTCAATCAGACAAAAGCTTGATAACTAGGATCTATAGAGAACTCAAATTAATCCACATGAAAAAAGCCAACAATCCCATATATCAATGGGCAAGAGACATGAATAGAACTTTCTCTAAAGACGACAGACGAATGGCTAACAAACACATGAAAAAATGTTCATCATCTCTATATATTAGAGAAATGCAAATCAAAACAACCCTGAGATATCATCTAACCCCAGTGAGAATGGCCCACATCACAAAATCTGAAAACTGCAGATGCTGGCGTGGATGTGGAGAGAAGGGAACACTTTTACACTGCTGGTGGGACTGCAAATTAGTACAACCTTTCTGGAAGGAAGTATGGAGAAACCTCAAAGCACTCAAGCTAGACCTCCCATTTGATCCTGCAATCCCATTACTGGGCATGTACCCAGAAGGAAAGAAATCCTTTTATCATAAGGACACTTGTACTAGACTGTTTATTGCAGCTCAATTTACAATCGCCAAAATGTGGAAACAGCCTAAATGCCCACCAACCCAGGAATGGATTAACAAGCTGTGGTATATGTATACCATGGAATACTATTCAGCCATTAAAAAAAAATGGAGACTTTACATCCTTCGTATTAACCTGGATGGACGTGGAAGACATTATTCTTAGTAAAGCATCACAAGAATGGAGAAGCATGAATTCTATGTACTCAATTTTGATATGAGGACAATTAATGACAATTATGGTTTTGGGGGGGAAACAGAAAGAGGGACGGAGGGAGGGGGGTGGGGCCTTGGTGTGTGTCACACTTTATGGGGGCAAGACATGATTGCAAGAGGGACTTTACCTAACAATTGCAATCAGTGTAACCTGGCTTATTGTACCCTCAATGAATCCCCAACAATAAAAAAAAACAAAAAACTTGTCTTCTGAGATGTAGCCAAAGCATCACACCTTTGAAGGAACTTCTTCTAACCACCAGCAAGGGGAACTTCTCTTTTACATCCTCACTGAAAGTCACTGAATCTCCTGGCAACTGTGCATTTCAATTCTTGTGTTCATCTTTCCGTGTCAATCTCCTGGCTGTCCTGTGACCTCCTTGGGGTCAGAGTCTGCCATGCCTTCCTCCACAGTGTCCCCTGCACCTCGCATAATACCTACCTGGTAGCAGGCTTTTCTTAAATACTTATTAAATAAATGAAGAATGAATTAAATGTCCCATTTTTTTTTTTTGTAGAGACAGATTCTCACTGTACCACTCTCGGGTAGAGTGCCGTGGCGTCACATGGCTCACAGCAACCTCCACTCTTGGGCTTATGCGATTCTCTTGCCTAAGCCTCCCGAGTAGCTGGGACTACAGGTGCCCGCCAGAGCACCCAGCTATTTTTTTGTTGCAGTTTGGCCGGGGCTGGGTTTGAACCCGCCACCCTCGGCATATGGGGCCGGCGCCCTACTCACTGAGCCACAGGCGCCGCCCTAAATGTCCCATTTTATTAGTAGGGCTTAAATGCATTGTTTCTCAGTGAAACTTACTTTAATTTTAAAATTCCCTCTTAAGCTTTTATCTAAACACAACAGCTTAAACTACATAATGGCCTTTCTGAACTTGCTCACTTTTAAAGACTTGTCAGCATTGGGAAGGGCTGAGCCGGAGGAATTGAGGACGAAGCTAAACGTAGCTGAGATGCTGTGTTACTTTACCACTCACTACACCTGATCCTCCCAACAAACAAAGGGAACAGCAGCACTATGGTTAGGGTTAGAGAGATGGGCAGCTGTGCCCCACAAATGAGATGACGACAAGAAACGGTCATTAACCTAGAATTCTTAGGGGATACTGAACTCTGAACAACAGCTATATTGTAGCCAAATGGGAACAGAAAACTAAGATCAGAAAACAAAACCTTTCAAGTTAGAAAGGACACATTGCATTTTGGCTAAAGAAATCATGGCCTTCAGTTTTATGGGTGCAAGAGATAAGTCTTTCACGTTAAACAGAAAATGTGTGCCTAGAGTTCTCAATCAATTGCTATAGAAAAGAAATCCAATCCTCCTCCCCTGAAACCCATGTTATTCTGAGAAAGCTGAACGACTCATATTCAAATTCTGGATTTGACATTTCTTAGCTGTGTGACCTGAGGCAAGTTATAGGACCTCTCTGAGCCCCACATTCCTTTTCTATAAAATGGAGATAATAATGGCTTCCATCTCATAGGGTTTTAGTAAAGATTAAATGCGTATATAAGCGTAAAACGGTGCGTGCCTCAGTGTTAACTGGCATTATTATTGCTAGTTTTATCATATTTGAAGGCCATGGTAATGAAAATCTGTGAAGGAAAACAGCCCCAGTGGTCTCTGAGCCTAAATGATTCCTCATGAAATTCAAACTTTTGTTGAAATGTTTCATTTTATATAATGAAATATACACGTGGAAAAAAGAGCGGAAGTGGCCAGATTTGTTTGTTAACTTTTTTTGTGATGACCTACAATTCTTCCAGTCTGGGAGCAAGAGGATTGGGTAGTGGTTATCGGAACCAAGATCACAGTCCTTTTGTACCAGCTCTTGTTGGCTTCTCTAGCCAGACGCTTGGGTGCAGGGTGGCAACTTTTGAATGAATGCCCCACATTCTCTGCTGAGGGTCCTCCAGGAGCATCTTTTTTTTTTGGCCAGGACCTGGTTCGAACCCATCACCTCCAGTCTATGGGGCCAGCGCCCTACTCCTTGAGCCACAGGGGCCGCCCCCTCCAGGAGCATCTTAAGTTCCACCTGTGGGTCGTGTAATCACCTTGACAGAAAATGAGAATTAATAAAAATTCTTTCAAACAGGAATATTTTTAACAATGTTTAATGTTTTAGGTGACATGAGATATACATGCTAAAATTAGACACAAAAATTTGGCACAAAATAAGTTCATAAACCTATTGATTATTTACTTAACCTAATCTTATGTTGAGTCATTATTTATAAATTGCCTTAATGTGCTTTGTTTTTTTATGCTTTCTTGAATGAAGTGTCTAGTTCGATATTAAGTGTAATTTAAATATTTTCTCTGGCCAGCAGTATGACATATAGAAAAATTGGATTTTGAGGCCTTTACCTTGGGCTACCCAATTTATATACTCTATCTGGCAGAATTTCAAAAATGAAAAATGGAGATTTTAATCTCAGTTTATAAAGGAAATCAATTTTTTTGTTATTTATCAAAGTTTCAAGTTGTTTGCATTGCTTTTGCTGGGTCATTTATGTGATTAATTATCTAAGTCTTCAAATAATATGACCAAAAAGGGATTCTTTATCTGGGTTTATTTCTGCCTTACTTCCATAATCTCTTTCCATTTATACTGACCTGGGATATATTTGTTGTTAAAAAGTCAAAGAATTTAACTTTACCTCTTCATATACTTACAGAGGCAAAGGAAACTATATCTGGTTATCATATAGTTAAATAGAGAGAAAATAATCTATTTCAATGTCTTCAACTAAAAACCCCTACCCAGGGAAGAGATCTTCCTGGCTAAGGAAATCATCTGTAGGCCTTCAGGTAACTGATGTCATTTGATAGAGGATTTTTTTAGTGTCTAATGTTTTGACATCAATATTTTGACTCCAAGGACATTTTTAATATAAACGTTTCAGTCATAATTGTTCCAACATTGAATCATTTGGTTCAAGAAAGTATTTTCCGAAGTGAAAACCTTTAGGCCAATCTAATTCCCTGTTTAATTTTCTACATATTACATTTATGGTTTTTAATATTTTTCATTCTCGTTTTTATTTTACTAACATTATTTTTCCCAGGATCAATTCTTTTCATTTAAATTTTATGTCAATATTCATTTTTGTCATTGATAAGTTATTTTAAAAGATGATTATAGCTTTGGTTATAATGAGTTTTTCCTCTTATAAAACCTTTATTTCTACAAAGTGCAATTTTCTTGAGTCAGTTTTTCCTCACTATATTTTCTCAGGAATATTTTACATTTTCACTATTTTCTAGCTAATAGATTTTATTTAGTAGCTTTAGTGCCTGTAAGGTTTTGATCTTAACAGTAATATTTGTCATTCTTACCCAGGATAATTCATAATGAATTTTACAAATAATTTATAATTCTGTTTATGAGAAAATTATAAAAAGTTTTATGAAAGAGAGATTGAGGAATATACAAAGATGGAAGAGAAAGGCACAGAGAGGGTTGGGGACAGTGGCAGTGCGACCCAGCGATACTGGTGGGGGCAGAAGCAGAGGCTCCCTGGGCCAGGGATAGGCACCCTTTTTAGTTCACCATTGGGACCAAAATATTCATATGTAAAAAGTTAGAGTGGGTTCACCCATGCTACTTTGGCAAAATATAGGCAGAGTTCATATTTTGTCACCTGGGTTACTTATGATCCCACAAACATTGAGTGAGCACCTGCTGTCCTACGCATCAGAATCCAAAGATGAGTGAGACTCCTCTGGGTCCCGCAGGGACTTTGCTGTGTCAGAACAGTGCACTGTGTGTCCTGTAACTTCTCAGCTGCCTCATCTCTGGCATGCAGAGGATGGGACTGTAAGCCTGCTTCCCAGGGCTTGGCTGTGCTGAAGCAGTTGAGTTATTTTTCCAGAAGTTCATGAAATGGTTTGTCCAGAGGGTGAAGTGGGAAGAAGTATTTTGCTTCTGAATTTCATTTCTGCCCAGCCTACGTAGGCTCAGTGCCACACAGCACACGGCCAGCCATTAAAGTTTCTTCCTCAGTAACTGGCTGCTGGGAGGAGAAATGCCAGCCCTGGAAACACTCTACAACCTTCTTATTATTTGAAACATGCTATTCGTTTTCTAAGAGTGTTTTTCTAATATCACAGGCATTTTCTTTGCTTTGTGACTAATGAAATTTGTTGGCAGAATAATGTGGGATATTTGAAAGAGGAAGAAAGCAGAGACCGTCACAAAATATAAAATTCTCTTTTTTGTTTTTGCTTCCTGGTACTATCACATATTATTCTATACTTATGGTAGGTAGTTGTGGAAGGAAGGGTTACATCGAAGACATAAGTGGCCTTCTCTGGATTCTTAGACTACACTCGCTAAGAGATCTCATACAAGTCACCTAGCTACTTCAGCCTACTCGGTCTGCTGTAAATGGAGACAGTAATCTTTGCCTTGCCTACTTCTCAGAGCTTTTAAGAAGGTAAATTGTTGTTACCTGGGTGATGGATAACCCTGACTTGACCACTATGCAATTTATGTATGCAACAAAATTGTACTTGCACCCCATAAATGTATATAAATAAAAAACAAATTTAAACAGAAGGTAAAGTATCATAATAAATACGGAATTTTTTGAACCCACTGAAGTACTAGATAAAAGTAAGATGTCTTTATGTGTGGGGGTTGACTTTCAAAACACAAATGCACCTGACAGGAAAGGTTAAATTGATATCCAAACTTTTCCTTAGGCGCTTTGTTGAGCAATGACCAGAATTTTATATCTCTACCTTCCAGCACAATCAAGCCATTTTCTATGAAGGCTGTGAACAGCAATAGAGCTCTGAGATGCCGTCCCATACCAGACCTCTGGTTCAAGCCGAGGATGAAATGGCACCCTAACGATTGCTGAGAGTGATACGACTGTCCTTCAGCAGACCAAACAGGTTGTCGATAGATTTGGTTTCAAGCCTCACGTGGAAAAGCAAACAAGAACACCCTAATGAAATGAAAGCGGAGGGAAGGGAGAAACCTTTCCAGACGTCTACTGCACACCGCATGGGTCTTTGAAACACACTTGGCACTCAAAGTGTCAAAACAAACAGTGTGAGCTTTGAAAAGATAAAGAAAAAAAATCCTGTATCCAACTTAGAAACCAAAACAAACCCCAACAGGTCAATGACAGCACATCAGCCCCACAAAGTCCTGGATTCATGCCTGGATAACAAACAAGAAAATAGGTCATTCGTCTTGTTTTTTGAGGTTCAGCGTCCTCACCAGTTCCTATCAGGTCCACCACTCAGGGGTATTTCCCATCCGTGCTGCTTTTGTTTACCACAGCACTCCGTCTCACAGCCGGGACCACTTCGCTCAGTCCCCTGTCATCTCTCATCCAGGGGAGGCCGGCCCAGAGGGGAGGGCACGAGCTTGGGAGACAGAGAACCTAGATTTGAATTCCAACTTTGCTGCTTACCAGCTATGGGATCCCGAGCACGCATACCTGTCTGAGTCTGGGATTTCTTTTTTTTTTTTTGTAGAGACAGAGTCTCACTTTATGGCCCTCGGTAGAGTGCCGTGGCCTCACACAGCTCACAGCAACCTCCAACTCCTGGACTTAGGGGATTCTCTTGCCTCAGCCTCCCGAGCAGCTGGGACTACAGGCACCTGCCACAATGCCGGCTATTTTTTTTGTTGTTGTTGCAGTTTGGCCGGGGCCGGGTTTGAACCCCCACCCTCGGTATATGGGCCGGCGCCTTACCGACTGAGCCACAGGCGCCGCCCAAGTCTGGGATTTCTTATACAAAATGGAAATAATAGTATCATCTCTACAAGATATTGTGAGGGCTAAAAGAGACAACACTTAGGAAAATGTCCGGTACAGTACGTGTCCCTGGGCAGCCTCCCCAGTGTACATCTTTTCGTCCCTGTCTCTCTGCTTCTGGTCTCTTCCCTGTAATTCTTCCTGTGGGTAACACACGCCTGATCAGGTCCACTCCTTCCCTGTGTGCTCTGGTGTTTCCATCACTGATTGGCTAAATTCTAAATTTCAGCATGTAGTTATATTATTTATCAGTGCTGTATCAAAGAGGCTTCAAATACAACGGCTTAAATAGGACAGATGTTTTATCTCTCATGTCACATTCGGAGGAGGGGTCTAGGGCTCACAGGCGACTCTACCAGCTCTAGGTTTTACGTGGCTGCTGCCTCATTTCCACCTTCTAGCCTGTGGGAAGGGGGAGGTGCCAGAGGAACTCAAACCAGGCTTTTTAGTTCTGAAAATGGAACATACTGAGTATAGTCTTATTGGCTAGACTTTAGTCACAAGGTCACATCAATTTGCCAGAAAAACCAATGCAAAATATAATCTTCAGCCACCTGCTCAGCTAAAACACAGGAGTTCTTTTATTAGAGGAACAGATCACTGATATTTACAAACCTAATAGCTTCTGCCACAGTGACGTGAAGGACGAGTCTCCTATCTACCAGTGCAACTTCACTTCACTTTTCTTCCCTTCTACATGTTTCATGGCCTATTAACACAGGACTATTTACTATTCTGTGAACACACAGCCTCTCTGCTCACCCCAGGACTTTCGCACATGTGAGGTCCCCTCTGTCCACTTATTAGACCCGCTTAAATAGTCCTTCTTTTGTGGAGCCTTTTTGATACTGTTAATCCACTGAAAAATTTAATCACTATACTTATCTTCCATTGGGCCTTATATACAACTTGATTATAAATAAAACTTATTGTTTATGGGTCCATCTTCTCACTAGGTTGGAAGCTTCTCAAGAATGAGGATTAAATTTTATTCTTACAGACTAGAATCTACTCTTTTTCTGGTTTGTATTTAGTCTAGAAATGATGAATGGACAAAGTTTAAATGAAAGTAGAAAAATTAGGCCAGTGATTCCACACTAATATCTACACAAGCAAAATTGGATGAACCCCCCATGGGGATCTCCCACCAGAGCTTGGGAGAAATTGATAGCCAAGTGCTTGGGAGACACAGCTGGAGTGGTTCATGGATTAATTCAGAACACCAGCTATCTCTGGCTTAAGATAGCTTCAGCAAAATGCTTACCCTATTCATTTTAAGGTGGGGAAGTTGAGATCCACAAAGGCAAGAAACCTATCCGTGGTCATCCAGGTCTTAAAGACAGACCTAGACCTTTGCTAAGGTGTCCAAACTTCCTCTGTAGAACTACTTCTGTTACATCTTATTGCTCTAAAAACATTTTATATGTGATTGCAAATGCCAAAACACTTAGCAGGCTTAGACTGAGGCTGGATGGTTTTTGTTTTTACAGCATTTTTGCAAATCCCAAGTTATTAAAACTTTAAATTGAAACCATAGTCTGACACAGGATTGCTTGAAAGGCAGAGTAAGGGAACAGTGTGCTGCGTACAGCAAAACAGTAGCTGTCTTAGGCCAAATACTGTTGCAGTTTATGGCCTAGTAAAAAGTGAAATACCTGTCAGTTTTTCTTCTTTCCTCACAACTACTTTCATTTATCTATTTTGAGAATAATTTCTGGCAAATATAAATTTTAAGTGATGTGCTTATAAAATGTAGGCTGTCAACACTGGAGGCTGCATAAAACTCAATGCATGAATTTAGATGTAACTTCCATTCCATAAAGGCAGCAAGGTGGAGCCCTGGGGTCCCACTGACAATAGCGTCATGGCTTCCTGGAATTTGGTGCTTGACTCAGACGTATGGTATGATCACTCTGCCTTGCTGAGATTTCCATAACATTGGCATGACCCCCCCATCTGCCTGTCTGAGGGCAGCCCCCATGGGTTCCTTAAGAATCCTGGGAATCCCTGAGGACTCATATTCTGATGGTCCCTCAGCCCTTGTGTCTGCTGTCTCTGGATCATCAATCGTGCTCCGGTTTCTCCTGCCACACTGCTGTCCTCCCTTCTCCACACTAAGCCACAGAGGCACTCAGCTTTGTGTGCTGGCTTTTCCCTCTATCCATATAAGACATTTATATGTATATCAGACTTTAACTGGAGTTGGAGGCTGTGGAGGGACCATCACATTACGGAATACTACCCCACCTGACATCAGATGTCACTCCCACACTCTTCCGAGCCTCTGTCCCTCCCCCACAGGCAGCTACTACTCTGCTTGGGCTCTGGCGGACCATTACCCCCACCCCCACCCTTCACTCAGGGTTCCTACCTCTCTTTCCTCCTGTTTTTCCGATTCTTGGCAACCTCTGGAAATTCAGTTTTTTTTTTATGTTCATATGCTAAGCAATCGTGCACCCATTCTCTGTGGCCCTGGCTCTTCCCCTGGATACCCAGAGCCTCATGAATGTGCTCAAAGAAAGAAAGAGCCTCAGCTGTTTTATCAGCAAGACCAGCTGATAGTGGACTTGACAGCCAAGTGTCTGCTTCATCCCTCCCTCGTCAGCTCCTGTGACGGTTCTGCGGTTTGCTCTTCTGTTCATGTGAACAGGTGACCTACCTCTTTTCTCTTTAGAAGTAGCTAACATCAGGTTCAGCTTTAAATACAAACTCCCCCACCCCCCAACTCGGGTCACTGGTAGGATTTAAGAACAGAATCGAGAAGACAAAGTGTGTAAACAATTATTGGAACGGAATGAATCATGGTTATAAATCCCAAACTCATTCAGAACAATACAAGCTTAAAGAACAAAGTGTATGCGGTACAGAATTTAATTCATACATCGGCACTGAAATCTGCAACAGGAAAAGGGCACTAGAAAGACACAATGGGAAGAAAGGTGAGCCCACGAGGACGTTCTCAAGCCTGGTCTTTCTCTGGTTAGCCCACAAAATGGGTTTTAAGTGTCTAAGTACCGAAGTGATCATAAAAAGGATAAGCACCTATCATAATTCTGAAATTTCTTGTTTCGTGTTGGCTGTTCTTTATTCCTCCCCTTCCTGGGTCCATTCCCCTCTCTGCTTTGCTTTGCTGAACACTGTGGGTCATAGCCCCTGGGCTCTCAGTCGGGTTCAGCCAGTGAAGGGCCCAGCATCAAACTGGAGGGCAGGAGGAGGGACAAGTCAAGATACACTTTTCCAGCTCTTCTCCACCTGGGTAGTGTTTTCTGGAAGTAACTGTGTTGTGTTTGACTGCGGTGTCTGCCTGGAGGTTCCCTGACTCCACCTCCAGCTCCAGCTCTCCTGGGTCTGGTGACCCTCCTTCCTCCTCATGGCCCCCTAACCTCCTGACGGTGTTGTCTGGGGGTCTCACTATCCTGTTGTTCCTTTAACTCTGCCCACACTTTTTATGTAGGCCATTCATTAAAATCTCCCAAACTATTTTATTTGGAATCTACTTCTTGTTACAGCAGTTGGTAAATATTCTGAATATGTGTCTGTGATGGTAAAGGTATTTTTTCAGGGAGTAAGATCATGGTTTCCAAACGCTGTCTGTGGACTGACTGGAGGTAACCATGACAAAGTTTTCACTCGTTCAAAGTGAAATGAAATTTTTAAAAGAAGGGCAGCATAGATTTTCATAAAGTTGAACTTGTACTGTATTTTTTTTTCCATTATATATCTCCTTCCCACTTTGGGGATTTAAAATGATTCTTCTTTTATGATGTGAATGTATGCTTACAAAAATGTTCATACTTGGCAAAGTCGGAAGTTATCAGCGAGTACCCTAAATTTATTTGAAAATGTACTAGTTCGTAAAGTCCAAAAGTCAAGGGACTAGGCTCTATGTTTATGAATCAATCTCCCCAGAAAGACATTTGCAGAGACTGCCAATCCTGCAGTGTTTCATGAACAGCATTACCTGGGGAGATTCACGTACGATCGCTCTGCCCAGATGGCACAGTGCTGCTGCTTTCCTGGTACGTGAGGCAGCTACATCGTAGGTTAGAGTTTTTCTCATGGAAACCGGGACTGAGATGTAAGATTTCCAAAGAAGAGTCCCCTGTAACAGTAGTGTTTGCATCTGAGTTTCCCACAAACCCGAAGCACAGACATGGGTGGAATTAATCTGGTTATTTTTCCAGGAGAGCAAGTCTCCAGTGCCTTAGGAAGTAGGCCGCTCTAGTTTGTTCTCCCTGGGACCCTGTAGCTACACACTCAACCGAAGGTAATTGCTTTATATAATCAGAATTAACAAGAATCATTGTCCTCAAAGATTCTAATTAACTATTAACATAAACCTTATCTTTAATTCATCAGTTTTATTAACTATGCTTTCTTAAACTTTGACAGAGCTGTTTTCTTCCATCCATTTGTTTGCATTTTGGGGATGGCTGTTATAATATCTAAGGTCCTCCTTGTCAAAATTTTGTGCTTATCCTCAAGTGTGGCCTCTGTTTTCTAGATCTGCCACTTCTATTAATTCTCTAGCCCACCTTGTCTAAGTCTCTCAGATACTCCATTTCCTTGTCTTAGTGATTGATAGGGTTGATCAGAAAGATCTCTACATTTTCTACATTTCCTTCAATTCCAAAAGTTTGTGATCTAAGCCTAAATTACTTCCAGGATTTGGGAAGTAATTCTCAGTTCCTTCAGGAGTCCAAACTAGCTCAAGCCCATGAATTAGTCACTGGGATTTCAACTCATTTTTGCCAGTATTATAAGGCCTGTGTGTGTGTCACTGTGCAATTTGATTAGGCAGATTAGTAACATATCTGATTAAAATTCCTGTCAAAAGATGTGCTCCCCAAAGCCCTCCATTCATTGCCTCCTTGCCCAACCGCCTTCTAATGCTTCACTCTTTTAAATCTTGTCTCCGACTATGGAACGAAAGGTGTCAGCCCATCTGAATTTTGACTCTCTTAGCCTGGGCTTCCCTGCTTGTCATTCTGGGCACACGTTTTGCTCCTATCTTGTCCCTTGATTGTTTTTCTCTGGTAAATGAAAAACAGTGTTTTTAATTAAATCAGCAGCTCTGTCACAAAATGTTGCCTAAAATTTCCTGGTTATTTTAAGTTATAGCTTATTCTTGTTTCATAATTTGATCATTTAAATGGTTTGAGGTTATTGTTAATCACACAAGGGAAACTAACTTTCTTGGGTTGTGTTATACCACGTTCAAGTAAACACACGAGGAATTTCAATGTAAAATCTCTGATTACCTGGATCTGGATTGATGTCATGCCAAATATTCTTAGGCTGAAAAATATGGATTGTCAGTGATGTAGGCAGAAGGTGCTGACAGAAGTCTGAAGTTTTTACCTTTAAATTGCGTTTAGGTTTTGAAACAACTTTGTAGAATTAATTTATTTGTCTGTTTTTAATGCATCATGAAAAGATTACAGCAAACCTCATTGCTGGTTTGTTTGAAAAATTTCCCCACTAAGCAGTGAATGAGCTTGGAGAGAGCCTTGTCACTGCCCTCACTTACCTCCCGCTTCCCAGACCCTGGCATGGAGGGGCTATTCAGTGATGTGGGTTAGATGAGCAGTCTCACGGGTGGAGCCTGCATTCTGCTGTCACCACTAGTAACCAAGTTCCTGGCATGAGGGGACAGCAGGAAGAAGGAGATCAGAGCCCAGATGACTTTTTTGGTCCCCAGACCATATCTGCTCAAAAGAAGATATTGTGGCAGCCACCAAAGAAAATGCTTGTACTTCATTAGTACACAGGAATAAAAAAATCACATGCGGAAGAATAAAAAGACGATGTTACCTTGTTATTACATTAACTCAGATGCACCTGCAAAATTGCCAAGAAAGGAGCAACAGTTACATTTACATTTTAGGTGAATTTTTCTTTTTCATCCTTGTACTGGGTCATGGGTTGCTATGGTTTGAATGTGTCCCCCCAAAATTCATATGTTGGAAACTTGGGCCCCAATGCAGCAGCATTGAGAGGTGAGACCTTTGGGAGGTGACTGGGTCATGAGGGATCTGATGCTTAATCCATTCATTGATTAATGGGTTGATGGGTTAATGGGTTACCAAGGGAGTGAATTAGTTACCACAAAAGTGGGTCATGGGATGCCCTGCACCACCGTAGGACTCTGTAGAGTGTCCCTACTGTCAAGAAGGCCCTCAGCAGATATAGCTCCTGGACTCTGGGCTTCTCAGCCTTTAGAACTATAACAAATACATTTCCTTTCTGTATAAATTACCAAGTCCCATATATTCAGGTATAGCAACAGAAAATGGATTAAGACATGAGCCTATAGGTATTGAATAGGGCTGAAAATGATTTAGTAGCCAGGAAATTCCTTAAAACAGAATAGAGACTTTACCCAATCTGTGATATTGTGAACTATGCTTTGGTTTTCATCCCCATCTCTTGGCATACAAGTCCTAAAATCCTAGGACTCTGTAAAGTTATGTGTCTTTCCATATGCTAAAGACCTAACTGCTGGCTGGCAGCCCCCAGGTAGTTTTAGCATGAAGGACAGCCGGGAGAAAAAATAGGGCAGGGGAAGAGGGTGGTGATTTTCAGCATCATCCCAACCTCCAGGGCCAAGAGAGGGGTTGGGGGTTAATTAGATCACCAGTGGCCAGTGATTTAATTAATCATGACTACATAATGAAGATTCCATCAAAACTCAAAAAAGGACAGAGTATGGAATCTTCTGGATAACTGAATATGTAAAAAGTTTCTGGAAGATGGTAGACCCATCTATATCCTTTGTCATATACTTTATAATAAGTTGGTAAACATAAGCATTTCCTTGAGTTCTGTGAGTGAGAACCCACCAAGGGGGTTGTGGGAATCCCCATTTATAGCCAATCAGCCCAAAGCACAGATAAAACAACCTGCGGCTTATGACTCGCATTGGATGTGAGGTAGTCTTATGGGACTGAGTCCTCAGCCTGTGGGATCTGATGCTGTCTCCAGGCATATGGTGTAGAGTTGAACTGGAGGACACTGCAGAGCTGCTTGCTTGGTGTGTGAAGAAAAGAAATCAGAAATCTTCTTTGTTAATTGTTGGGTAAGAATACAAACACTTTGGTTTACTTGTTCCTATATTCTCAGAGAATCCAAACTCTTGATTTTTCTGTCTGGGCTGAATTTTTTAAAACATTAAAGAAGGTTTGTATAACATAAAGAAAGATAGTTCTTATTTTCTATATTTTATAGTTTACAATTATACTTTATGCCATTTGATTTATATAATAATCTTATATAGAATGTCGCAGGCTGGTAATGTTTCCCTTAGTTTGTAGAGTAGGAAACTGAATTGATGTTGGTAAGAGAAAATCAAGGTGGGTTAGGAAATGACTTAACATAACCTCGATTCAATTCCAGCTGAGGGCTCATTTCCACTCTGCTACGAAGCCTACCTGGGTTCCTGGATTCAGAGTTGTGCCAGTTTTCATTTATCACAAGGATGGATCAGTTCAATTCAGGGGACAACTCAGAGCTGGGCATTTTCATGGCAGACTTCCCTACAAAAATACTTATTAATGTGCCTTTTTTAGGCTAAGACCAAGGCAGTTTACCTTTTTACATCTGACTTCTGGTATTCTTTCTTCAAATAGCAGCGATTTTGGCTTAAAAATCTAAGGTTTTCATCTCAGGACTTAATTAAGCTGAAAAGCTTCTGCACAGCTAAGGACACAACAATTAAAGCAAATAGACAACCTTAGGAATGGGACAAGATTTGCATGTTATGAATCTGACAAAGGGTTAATAACTAGAATTTACAGAGAATTCAAATTAATTAAAGAAAATAAAAAAGAGCAAAGAATCCCATCTATCACTGGGCAAGAGACATGAACAGAACCTTTTCTGAAGAAGACAGATGAATGGCTAGCAAACATATAAAATGCTCACTGTCCCTAATCTTCAGAGAAATACAAATCAAAATTAACTTGAGATATTAACTAACAGCAGTGAGAATAGCCCACATCACAAAGTCCCAAAGCTCTAGACACTGATGTGGATGTGGGAAGAAGGGAACACTTCTACAGTGTTAGTGGGATTGCAAACTAATACAACCTCTTTGGAAGGAAGTATGGAGAATCCTCAAAGAACTCAAATTAGACTTTCCATTTGATCCCCAAATCCCATTACTGGGGCATCTGTCCAGAAGAAAAAAAATCATTTTATCATAAGGACATTGGAACTAGAATGTTTATTGTAGCTCAATTTATAATTGCCAAGATGTGAAAACAACCCAAGTACCCATCAACACATGAATGAATTAATAAACTCTGTTATATGTATTCCATGGAATACTACTCAGCCATAAAAAGATGGAGACTTTACATCTTTTGTATTAGCCTGGATAGGTTTGGAACACATTCTTCTTAGTAAAATATCACAACAATGGAAAAGCAAGTATCCAATGCATTCAATACTAATATGAAGCCAGTAAATGAACTAATACCTGCCCACATAAGAGAAAAACTTAATTCAGCCCAGGAGGATGAGAGGGGGTATTGGTGTGCCCCCACCTAATGAGCACAATGTAAGGGTATCCAGCACACCTCCTGGGGGTGGGATGCAACTACAACAGGGAATTTACCTAACAAATGCAAACATGGTAACTTAATTGTTTGTATGCTCATATTAATCCGAAATAGAAAAGAAAAATCTAAGGTTTTCATTTCTAGGATACCAAAATGTTGAGCATGTGTCTGATCGGGGAACTCTCACCACTGCCTGTGGCTTGGGCCTCAGGTCTGCAAGGCTCCTGTGGTGGGGACGGGTCCTCTCCAGGCCAGGCCTTGGTCTTTTACCTTCCCAAGTCCCTCACCTCCCTGTTTATAGCCTTTTGCAGCCACCATGGCTTCCAGTCCCTTTATTGCTCACGACCTTCTGATCTTTCCCTTTCTTTTTACCCATAGGCATTTAGAATTTTAGAGTAAATTTTTGCCTGTTTTTCTCATCCAGAACTTGCCCATTTTACTCAGTGGACCAGAGAAGTCTAGATTCCTGCAGCTATGAGTAGTTTGGATTCTGGCTGTTTGACTATGGACCTTTTCCTGAGTTTCAGATTTGTCCTGTGGGATGGGATGATGCTTCTCCTCTGGTGCAGAGGGCCATGCCTGTGCCCCTCCAGACCTGCTTCTCACTCCTCTCCACACCATTTGTGGTAGGTGCCTCCAGAGGCTTCCCTGCCCCCGGCCTCTGGTTGGGGTTGGCCAGTGGAGAGCATCAGACTGCAGGAAAGAACAAAGAGGTGGGGTATTTTTTTCATTGCAGGCCACTTTCAGTTGGCCATAGGCTTCTACGTAAGCCACATTCCATGTCAGGCAGCCCTGTCTGTGGGTCTACTCTCTTTGGGCTCTGCACCTCTCTGAACTCTTGCCCCTGCAGGCTTAGAACTGAGTACACTCTTCACTTTGATAGCTCTAGAATATTGCACTTTTTGTTTCCTAACCCCTGCTCTAAATAATGTCTTTATTCAAATCTCTCCCTCATTATTTGTATCATATCTTTCCTACCAGGAAGTGCAATTGTGAGCATTACGTGAAAATATCTTTGTAAGATACATCACAGAATGCCTGGTGTGTATTCTGTACATGTCATTTCCTTTCCCACCCTACTTTCCTTTGAACTTTTGCCCATTTAAATTGTGTCTTTGATTGCAGAACTAAAGGCTTTTTAGTCTCATCTAAATCTCAACTATTATTGGAACAAGTTGGTGGATACTTTTGAAGTCAAAGAAGCTTAAACAATGCCCTGAGATCACTTATGTGGAGTTTATGTGGGATGATGTCTGCTAAGTCTATGGAGGGCTTTAACATCAATGCAGGAATAACCCTCCCTGAGAAAAGCCTGGAAAATTCCTTAATTTGAGAGCTATGGACATCTGTCCCTCTGTTTTGAGAACAGCTGGAAGGGGAGGCTCTCAGAAGGCATGAGAATGCTCTGTGTCTGCCAACAGAAGCACACTTGGTCAGCAGTGCTGGGACTGCTCTCCCTGGACCAGAGTTTATAGATGCTCTTGCACGCATGCAGTTCTCACCACTAGCAGAAGGTGCCCTAGTCAGTGACTAATTGAATCTCATTTGCTTTGTTGCTTGCTGGGTGATTGTACCACTTTCCCTTGAATTTATGACAGATGCTAGCCAAAAAGCCCTTCTGAAATTGGGGGATTTGGGCATTTTAAGAGAATTAGGCTCTGGGTCTACACAGGGTTGACATCCTCCGCATTTTTCATTTCTGTAGATCCAACAACACAATGGCCAATTAAGCAAACAAGCAGGCTTCGTGTTATATCAGATGCCGTCTCCATCACTGAAGGACTTAGTGGACTGAACAATTTGTGTATTGGGGGTAAATATATTTCAAAAACTAATGTATTCAGCCATGTGAGTTTATATTCAGAAATAAAATTATAAATAGAAAAACAATTGCCTTCCCCCTGTGAAGAAGATGTTGGCAATGAATTTCCTTCTCTTTCAATGAAAGAAAGGAGTCCCATCACTTTCCATACTCCGGCGATGTTCAAGATTCATGGTTTATAGATTCTTGCACCATTTGTGATGGCCACAGAGCCACGGATGACAGAGTCCGGCTGGCTTACTGGGAGCCGAACTCTTAGAAACATTATGTGCAAGTGTAGGAGTCACTTTGGCTGTAATTTCAAGTGTCCTGTGCTACCTGGAATGGACTGAGTCCAGTATTTTCATAACTTCCTTCGGTTAATTTTGCTTTATCTTAGCAGGAGACATGTCTTACGGTCACTCAGTGTCAGAAAGCAATTAACCCACTGACTTAACACGAGGAAAAAATGTTCAAAGACAAAGCAAACTCACTCAGGAAAAATTACTTGGTGATTTTCTCTTCTTAATTATTTTCCCAGCCATTAATATCTGCAGCCAGCTCTTGTTTGATAATTTTTCCTTTTTTTACCAAGTTGCCATTTCTTTCGCTTTGGAAACACAGAAGCTGGTGAATTGATCTAACCCGTACTTTGACAAAGAGTTGAAGGCAGCTGCATCCTGGGCGTCTCCTGCCTTCTGGAAATGTGCCAGCGTTTCTTTCCCTACCCAGGAGCAGCCAGGGGTCAGCAGGGGGCAAGGCTGTGAGCAGGTCCAGAGTGAATTTGTACCAATCTTGAAGTTCTCTTCTCTGCACAGCTTGGGGGCGGGGTAGGGATGGCCACAGGAGCAATTGGTGGGAGTCCTACCTGCGTAGACAAGCCAGGGGCTTGGAGTAGCCCTCAGCCCTGCACTGCTTCGAGAGAAAAACCCTGGGAAGAAATAACCAAGTGCCTAGAAACCCCATCTATGCAAACCTTACAAGGTACAATCCATTATTCCATTATGACTGTTGTTGAGAAGGGCACAACGGTTCCACATGAAGTTTCCTTCTTCCGATCTCTCCATCCAGATAGGGAAGGAGGGAGTCAGGGTTCCTCTGTCCAGGAAAGCACCCCCCGCCATTTATCTTTGCTTCGGCTCACCTGACCACTAAAAACATCTCATTGCTCCATCTCATTGCTCTATCATTTCTCACCAGAAGGAGATTTCCAGAGAGCTGGGTCTGCCTTCCTAGGATCACAGTGCTGTTTGGTGATGGAGAAGTTTCCCCCAGAATCGCCCCTCTTGCTCAGGGTCTGGGATATTCTGGGTTGGAGCAGTAGCCCTGTGTGAAGTGGAGCCTAAATCACTTTATTAGCTGAAAGCTCTGCTGTGGAGGCCATGGGGACAATAGCTAGGTACACCTGCTGTGTTTGCTGCAGAGGGGAAGAGGGATTTGGCCAGCCCTTAAGCTGACAGAAAGCTGGGCCCAGGGCAAATGGTAGGTCAGGCTTTAGGAACGAGAAGAAAGTTTGAGAATACCATTTGGAGTTTTTGACGGAGCAGAAACCATCAGGAACGGCTGGGTGAAGATGAAAACAGGATGAAGAGAAAGGGGGTGTGGGGAAGACAAGCCAAGATTGCAAGGAGCGCAGGATGCGACGGCAGAACACGCATCCTTACTGGGGACAGTGACATCAGAACTGAAATGATAAATCAAGTCCTGCACAAACTTGGGAAGCTCTCCAGGATGCAGAGGAAAGGAAAAAAAGACATAAAGATGACGAGAAAGAAAATGATCAATGTAGAGGACAGTAAATGAAGCTTCTGCCTAAAATTGGTAAGTTTTCTTCAGAAAGAAACTGCAAGAGAAATAAAGGAGTGATCACAGTCAGCACTAAAGGAAACTCCTGAGCTAAACTGCAATAAAAGTGTGTAGCTAAAAAGGGTGTTGTGGGAGCGGGAAATAAAACAAATCATGAAAAGGGTGGGCGCGAGCACAGGTGAGGACCAGGCCTACTTTGGATAATGGCAGGTTCTACGGGTTTGTATACTTCAGGCTCTGAGCTGGGGGACATGGATGTGTGGGGTGGGTTAGGGTTTGACTTCTCCACGTGGCAGAGCTAGGCCAGCTTCTGAGACATATTATCAGAGCTGGTGCATCTTTGCCTTGGCCTTTTTCTTGGACCTGGAATCTGTTCGTGTCTCTGGACACCTGCTGCTTCTAGCTGGGCCAGCTCTGCTGGGGCCCTTGCTTCTAGAGTCGCCAGATTTAGTACAGAAAAATACAGGGTTCCTACTTAACTCTGAGTTTCAGGTACACAAATTGGGACATAACTACACTAAAAAAATACTTGTTTATCTGAAATTCAAATTTGACATCCTATATTTTGCCTGGAAACCCTGTTCTTTTTCCTGTCCTAACTTTCCCCAACATTCCTCACTTCCCTTCTGCCCCAGGACTCCTGTGTACATGTTGGGAGGTTCGCGTTCACTTGCTGATATTTTGAATATCTCTACTTGAAAAATTCTAATGGAATGACATAGAATATCACTCAGTAAACATCAACACTTATTTACAGTACAATCCCTTTTCTCCGAGGTCCTGTGTGATTTCTAATTTTGCTATAATTATTTTGCCCAAGCCTGTCATTATCATATATATTCTTGGTTAATATTTAATGTTTATCTAAGGGAACTGAGAGCTATTTAAAATTATATACATTTAGGAAGAAAAGTATCCAATGTACTCAGCCCTACTATGAAACTAATTTATAAGCACCCCCACTTTTAAATGAAAGTTATAACCCAACTACAGCCCAAGATGAAGGGGAAAGAGGAGAAGTAGGGGAGGGGAAGGAGGAGGATGGGTGGAGGGAGGGTAATTGGTGGTAAAATGCATTTTATAAGGATACAAGTTAAATCTACTAAGGGTAGAATATAAATACCTTAACACAATAACTAAAAAAATGCGGTCAAGGCTATGTTAACCAGTTTGATGAAAGTATTTCAAATTATATATAAAACCAGCACATTGTACCCCATAATTGCATTAATGTACACATCTATGATTTAATGAAAAAATAAAAAATAATAAAAAAAGAAAGAAAATTATATATATTTAAATGTCTAGTTGTTTGGAAAAATGTTCTCCAGAATGTTAACAGTGGTTACCTCTGGGTAATACATTCTTGGGTAATATTTAGTTTTTTTAAATGTTTTTCCAGATTTTTGAAGTGTTAACCTGAGAATGTAATGTTTTATAACAAACAACAAATATACTTTCATTTTAAAATGTCGATTACATTTTAAGAAATGACACATGATTCAAAGTTCTTCCTGGTAGTTCCTGAACTTGACTGTCCGTCAGAAGCACCTGATGAGCTCACAGGCTTCACCTCGGGCCTAATAAATCCAAATCTCTATTACTGGGCCCAGGAATGTACATTTTTGGAAAGCTTTCCAGGTGGCTCTGCCCTTAGATTGTCATTCAAGAGCCCAAGACTCGGGAACAGACAGCGTGTGCCGGTGGAGGTCCCAGGTGTAGAGAGACAGATGCTCCCTCTCCGCTGACGTGGGTGAAAGCCCTAATGAGGACAAATAACCACCTTTCTAACGTTATCTCCTGCCAAGTAAATTTCCCAAGTGCCACACCGAACCTTTAGTCAGACTGCTCTGCTTATTTTGACAAGAGTTACTGAAGTGTTTTAGAAGGGATATTTGTAACGTGGGGGCGGCAGGGAGAGAAAGGCCCCTGTGAAATAGGATCATTCCTTCCCCCAGCCAACCCAGGAGCAGAGGCAGAAGACAAGATGAGCAAATTAGCACCATCTAGAGTGAGAAGGCTGAGCCTTGTTGCATTTTCAAGAGATCTGCTGAGACGCCACCCATTTGTAAGCACTTACATTTAAACATGATCCAAATTTTCTGAATCCAGTATTCAAAAAACCAAGACAGAAGCAGGAGGGGAGAATAGAGTTAAGGGGCTCGTCAGGGTGGCCAGGCAGCCACCAGACATTCTCTCTATTCATTTCCAAGAATAATATTAAAAAAAATCACTTTTGTGATTGGGTCATGATTATATATGCAAATGACAGTCCGGGCATTGGGACTAAGCTGGTCTGTCCCTTCATCCAAGCTTGCCCGCAGTGGAAGAAGGCAGGGGGTCCCATAGCCTTCCCTTCCTCTGCGCTGCTGCTACTTCTATTCTTTGGAGGGAGGCAGGAAGGTAGGGGAGAGAGGAACAGACATTCACGTGGCCAAGGACAGCTGGAGACAAATGTCCTCATGGTTCAGTTTCCCTTATCTGATCCCTACACATTTTTTCAATTACAAAACTGCAGGTTTATTTGACAGATTTAAGTTGAGAAAAAACCAAAGCTAATTCACTTCCAGAGTTTCAAGGGACTACTTAGTTATCTTAGAGATGAATGAAATAGCCAACCTGAAACTTATATCTGTCCACCCATTCACCCACCCACCTCTCCTATAACATTATGCTGGGCTAGGGAGATAGGGATGACAGACAAGAAATGATGCCCTTTTATGACTTTTTTCAGCCTTGCAAGGAAGATATAACTATAAAATTATAATAAGACATTCTAAATGCTAACACATAGATGAAATTCATTAATTTTTGAAGGGCTAATTTGACCTTGCACAGCTGTTAAGAATTATACTCTAGGGTCAGGCTGATAGGTTTAAATCTTATCTCTTTCATATGCCTTCTGGGTAAACTTGGAAAACATTCATCCCAATGTGCCCCAGTTTCTTATTCATGAAAGGAGGATGAAGTGTGATAGCTCCCTCATAAGCTTCTTAGGAGAATGAAATGAGTTAATGTGTATTTTTTTTCACAAACTCAGCAAGCACAACCTAAAAGTCAAAAATATAATCAAACAGAGTGTACACAGATATTTCTAACTTCTGCCCAACATTATTTTTGAACATCTCCAGTTTTTACCTCCCTCCTTCCCCGGTAACACACACGTAAGATTAGTGACAGCATGAAAATGATGGTGAGTAAATTGGTTGTAAGAAAGGGTTCCCCTGGGAAAGCAGATGACCAAGTCGCCCCTGGACCCGTGTTTTTTCCCTTACAGGGTAAGCATTCATTCATTGACTTAACAATCACTTAGTGAGTGCCTACTCTGCGTTAAACATTCTTTTGGGCACTCAAGGACCAAAGCAAGGGAAATAGACAAAAAGCCAAAAGCTTAATATACGTGTAAATACATATGTAAATTATGTGAGAATGATATATGTTTTAGCAAAATAGAGCAGGAGAAAGGAGGTCTGGAGTACTGATGGTGGAGCAGGGTATAATTTAAAATAAGGTGGCTGGGGTGGGAGTCATTGAGGTGGCAACATCTGAGCAGGGATGTGAAGAAGGGAAGGGACTGGGCTGCACACTTATCTGAGGGCTTGAAGAAGGGAACAGCTAGTGCAAAGGTCCTGAGGCAGAACATGCCCAGGTGTCTCAAGGAGATGAGTGTGGCTGCAGCAGAGGAGAGAGGCAGGGGGTGGTAAGAGATGAGAGTAGACGACCCAAGGAAGGCTATTTAGCCTTTCTCTGGGCAGTGATTCCTAAAGTTTAGCACACATCAGGGCTTATTAAGATACCTCAATGTTTCTAACATTTCTAAAAAATTCCTAGGTGATGTTGATTATGCTAGTTTTGAGGCCACACTTTGAGAACTTCTTATTTCATACATGGTTTCACTGTTTTATACACACTTTGATGGTGTTCCTGGGACCCTAAGGTCCATCCTGGACCATAATTTAGGAATCCTGTATGTTCTAGGGCACATTAGACTGGCTCACTCATTCACAGACCACCCCCAAGACCCCGCATCTGCTCCATCTTTCCAACCAAGCAGAGAGCATGACCCCCAAGTCAGTTCAGTCTAGGGAAACTCCTGATAGCATTGTTGATTTAACATCTTAACCGCAATGGTGCTCTATACCCCTGCTATAAATACATTGCATTCTACTCACCAAATAGGAATTTGTGGAGTACTTTGTCACAAACACAAATTTGGGCCTCTTGAAAGATAATGTTAAAGAACCACTAATCCACAGGGTCCATAATTGGCTTGACGTAAAATAGCAGGTGACTCTGTCCGGGCCTCAAGATGGGAAGATGGTTGAGGACCCGGAGTGCCATCGCACACCCTCATTGGGGTGGTGCTCAGGTAAAGGAGGCAACACATCTCCTAGACTCCTAAATAACAAAAGATTTTTGTGACTGTTTCTAAAGAGAAGCTGGAGCAGCTTTCCAAAAACCAAAATGACCTGGCAAGTATTTGTGGTGAGGGGACAGTAGGGAGAATGATAAGTGGTGAACACAGTGATGTGAAGGCTAGAATTGGGGAACTTAACCGTTGCAAGATGAGGTCTGAATTTTGTGCCATCTACTTTGTATTTACTTGGTTTTGCAAATTAGGCTGGAGTTTGATCTGTAGGCTGGGCTGGGCCCGTGCTCAGCAAGAAAAAGAAGAGGCAATTGGTGTGTTAAGAACGCAAATAATGAAGACACAGAAATGCTCCAATGGGCAAGAAGAGGGACGACAACTGGGCAATGACCAACGACGTGCACAGAACGAATGTGAGATGCCTCATGACACTGCTACTGCCATGGAAAAGCCCAAGTCACCAAGAGCATCAGGCAGCTCAGAGACACTGATTCTGAGCAGGACTGATGACGGAACATCTGATCTAAATTGTAAAGCAGTGGCTCATATTTTCAAGCAATTGCCACGTCATTTTTGAGATATGCATTTTCCCTTTGCTTTCTTAGGCTCTGAGTTCCCCTTTTCCAGTTGAAGTCAAGGTGACTGTACACTTAACTATCCACTTCAGTTAAACTCACATCTCAAAGAAAGGTTTGCAGCATGTTGCCGATACCGAAGCTTATCCAAAGTAGTGGAATGCCACTTTTATAATATAATTATTTGTCTCTGTAAAGGTATTACCATAGGATCATGAATTTCGAATTAAAAAAATACTCAATAAATTAAACTACTTTGTTGGTCTGAAATATTCACCTACACGAATAGGCTAAAGTTGGGAAAAGTTGTTAGATTTGGGGTTATGACACAGGGGTTGGAGTCTTTGCTGGGTTTCATAAATCTGAAGCTTTAAGAAAGTCACTTACATACTCTGGAAAATCAATACAATGATTCCAGCTAATGATTCTGATGAGATTTCAAGTCCTAAAGGGCTATACGAATGTTTGATATTGGTATTGCCTATATTTAAGGATCAAAATTTATATCATTTTTTAGAAACATTGCTGGGGAATGCAAAATTTTAAATAAATGGACTGTTTACATATCAACAAAACTTTTTATTAAGAGGAGAAATTGAGTTTACTAGTTGGATGATGTATTCACTGATTAAAATTGAATATAGGCCTCTGTATCAGAAAAGAGCAATTACCAACTATATTATTAACACTAATTTGTACTTAGTGAGCTGTCCTGAATTAAAATTAGTTCCCATGAGTTAAGAATAAACGGCTGTGAATTTTGAGTGCATGTCATTTTTTTAAAAAAGGGTATACCCTATACAAGGTGTCCCAAAAGTCACCCCTAAAGTCACCATACATAGAGGAAATGGGAACTTGTAACTAAATGTACCTTTATTTGCAAAATAGTCATTACAAAATTTTACAAAGAAGTGGTCAATACATAGAGAATATTTTGTAATATTGTATAAAGTTTTGTAATGACTGTTTTGTAAATACAGGCACCTTCAGCTATAATTTCCCATTTGTCTTATGTAAGGTGACTTTAGGGATGGGGCATCCTGTGCATTATATATGTGGGCTTACCCTGGAGATATTGCGAACTTGGCTCTGGATCACAATAATAAAGCAAATACCACAATAAAGAAAGTCATGAAAGTTTTTTTTGGTTTTTTAGTGTGTGTAAAAATTATGTTCACACTGTACCGCAGTCTATTAAGTATAAGTAGCCTTGTGTCTATGAAAACTTTATTTAAATAGATATTATTGCTAAAAATTGCTAACGATCATCTGAGCATTTTTGCTGTCCTTTGAAGTAGAATCTGGAGTGGACTTCTCTCTAACTATGAAAGTTCTGGATGGCATTTTCTTCCATAATAAGGCTATTTCATCGCTTTGAAAATCTGCTGTTTAGTGTAACCACCTTCATGAATGATCTTAGCTAGATTTTTGGTGTGCCTTGCTGCAGCTTCTCTGTCAGCACTTGTATGTTCTGGAGATGTCTGCTTTCCTTAAACCTCCTCAATCAGCCTCTGCGAGCTTTGGAGGTTTCTGCAGCGTCCTCACCACTCTGTCTTCACACTATCGAAGAGAATTAGGACCTTGCTCTGGATGAGGCTTTGCCTTGAGAATGTTATGGTTTGATCTTCTATCCAGACCAGTAAAGCTTCCTCCATATCAGCAGTAGAGCTACTTCAAGTTCTTATTCGTGTCTTCACTAATGCTAAATGGAATAGCATATTTAATTTCTGTCAAGAACCTTTCGTTTGCTTTCACAGCTTGTTGAACTGTGGTACTAGAGACCTATCTTTTGGCCAATCTCAGTTTTTGTCATGACTTCCTCACTAAGTTTTAATATTTCTAGCTTTTGATTTACAGTGAGAAACATGTGACTCTTCTTTCACTTGAAAACTTCAGGGCCATTGCAAGGTAATTAACTGGCCTAATTTCAATATTGTTATGCCTTGGAGAACAGAGTGGCCCAAGCAGAGGGAGAGAGACAGGGGAACTGCTGATCAGTGGAGCAGTCAAAACACATTCAACCTGTATCCATTAAGTTAATGTACTCAGCCCTACTATGAAACTAATTTAGGGTTTTCACATGAAAGCTATAATCCAGTTACAACCTAAGAATAGGGGGAAGGGGGAAAGGGAGGGGAGGGAGGGGGGAGGTGGGTAGAGGGCAGGGAATTGGTGGGATTACACCAGCGGTGTATCTTACAAGGGTATATGTGAAACTTGGTAAATGTGGAATGTAAGTGTCTTGGCACAGTAACTGAGAGAATGCCAGGAAGGCTATATTAACCAGTGTGATGAAAGTGTGTCAAACGGTCTGTGAAGCTAGTGAATGATGCCCCATGATCATATCAATGTACACAGCTATGATGTAATAAAAAAAAAAGAAAAGAAAAAAAAGTTTGCTATCTTACGTGGGTGTGGGTTGTGGTAGCTCCAACAATGAGGATGGTAACATCACAGATCACAAATAATCATAGCAGTTATAATAACAATAAAACATTTGGGCAGGGAATGGTGGCTCATGTCTGTAATCCCAGCACTTTGGAAAGCTGAGGAGGGAGGAGTGCTTGAGGAGTTGAGAACAGCCTAGGCAACATAATGAGACCCTGTCTCTACAAGAAGTTAGAAACCTAGCTGGGCATAGTGGGGTGTACCTGTAGTTCTAGAGATTGAAGTGGGAAGATCACCTGAGCCCAGGAATTTGATGCTGTACTGAGCTGTGGTCATGCCACTGTTCTCTGCCTAGCCAGGGCGATAGAGCAAAATCCCCTCTCTTGTAAATCAAGTTTGAAATATTGTGAGAATAGCCAACAAAATGGATATGGCACAGAGACATGACGTGAGCACTTGCTGTTATAAAAATGATACCTATGGAAATTATCTATAAAGGGCAATAAGATGAAAAGTGGTAAAATGAGGCATGCCTGTGTATCTGTGTGTGTTTTACAGCATAGCCAGGCAATCTCAATCTTATTTGAGTAATTCAAGTTCAGGGTCTTACTTAAGCTAATACATGATTAAAGTTTCAGAGTACATCTGTTCATCAAACCCTTATTTCTGAATTTATAATTTTTTTTAAATTTGGTCATGCCGCAAAATTATTTAGATTATTTAGTCTAGTTAAAACTATTTTAGACCATAGACTGCAGTTTTGCTTCACAACTGGACTTTGACTTCAAAATCATATTCAAAATATTTTAAAATATAAGGCTAAGTATTATGTAATATGACCCAAGATTCAGTTTTTAATTATATACTAATGATTTCTTCAATTGTGAAGATTTTATGTAGGGAGAAAGATTGCTCAACTCTTCAGTAATATGTCATATATAGACACAGTTTCATAAAAAGAAAAAAGTAAATAAGCCCGACATAAATAAGTTGTAGATTAAATAATTTTAAAATAATTAAACCTTGTATTTTGAGATAATTATAGATTCACATTGATTAATCTACATGTCTACCCTTCTGCCAATATTACAATATTCTTTTGTTGTTGTTGTTGTGACAGAGTCTCACTATGTCGCCCTGGGTAGAGTACAGTGGTGTCACAGCTCACAGCAACCTCAAACTCTTGAGCTTAAGTGATTCTCTTGCCTCAGCCTTCCAAGTAGCTGGGACTACAGGCACCTGCCACAGTGCCTGGCTATTTTTTGCTGCAGTTGTCATTGTTGTTTACCTGGCCTGGGCTGGGTTCGAACTCGCCACCCTTGGTGTATGTGGCTGGCGCTGTAACCACTATGCTATGGGCACCGAGCCACAATATCACAATATTCTGATAATTCTAGCTATATAGTAAGTCTGGAAATCAGGTAGACTTGACTTTTTTTTTTAAAGATTGTCTTAGATATTTGAGTTCGTTTCCCTTTCCACATGAAGTTTAGACTTATGCCCCAGGTGGGAGTGGAAGTTTCAGCTTCTCACAGGGTGTCCTCTGATATCCTGGGGCCTGGAGATGCTGGTTCCCACTTGGCAAGGACAAAAGCTCTTGCACCTTACTTGGTTTCCTCTAATACCACCCTGGCATTGGGGCTGAGGGCAGTCTGGGCTCCCCAGTTGGCCTTTGCTGGCATGGGTGGGCATGGGGAGCCACAGTTTTGTCAATGTATCCGGATGGACTACAGTGGTTATTTCTAAAAGTTTCCTGTTTTATAGGTAGCCCTTTGCCATTCTTTTGGCCTGAGAGGGCAGGCTTTGCTGAGTCTTTTCTTGGTTGCTAGCTTCTTCAACTCCGAGTCTAGGACATAAGAGACAAAAGGAAAACCCAGGAAACTCAACATGGCATCATTCTGCGGGTCCTTGGGCCCCTAGTCATTTGGGTTTACACGTAATGTCCAGAATTTTTAGTTGCACATAGAGAAGAATAAGGGTAACACTTCTATTCCACGCTTTCAGCACAGAAGTCCTCACCATGAATTTTCATATTTATCTGTAAGAAAATGTTACCGACATTGCTTATTTTTCAGGATGACCTGTACAAGGGAGGTAATGAAAAGGGAGGGGGGCGTACACCAAGGCAGGTTTTTCAGGGCATTAGGCTGAAGTTCTAACAGGAAACACAGGTTTTCAGAAGGCCCTGCCATCTTATCCACAGGACGTGGCGTGAGTGCTAGACTGCTCCGCATTTCAGAGAGGTATCACGAGGCATGGGAAGTGTGAGGAAGAAGGGCTGGCTGTCACTCTCTGCCACTAATTTTGAATCTAGAGAAAACCATCTCTTATGGAGATCTCACTGACACTAAGCCCCTGCAGACATCACTGGGCACCTGCACCTTCTGTCTTAGTTCCTTGAAACAGTGGCCAAATTCTGCTGCCCTCAGAAAAAGGAAAGAGAGTACTGTTTGCCAAGGCTGTGTCTTGACCAAGGAAGCAAGCATCTTATTGTCTAGAGTTCTTTTATTTTTGTCGTGAAATATTTGAAACCATTTATGGGACGTCCTATATTTCATCCAATAACTATTTTATGAGACATTTCCATAGCCTTGTAAAGAGATAGTAGTTATTGCATTTTGGATTGTCTGAAGCAGTTCCACCTGTCTGAGCAGCCTTCACCGTCAGGGCTTAGCACGCACACTGTCCTCGCCTCTCCGTCCTCCAGTTGAAACACAGTGCTGTCCAGACACCTGTGAGCTCAGTACAAGCCCAAGTGTGAGGTCTGCTCTATGTCCAGGCTCCAGAAATGCCTGACACTTAGAGATGTTTAATGAATAACCATGAAAAAATAGGGCCTTGGATTTTCAGGCTGCTCCCCACAGACTGCTCAAATTGGAATCCTGGTAGAGCCCTCAGGATAAAGTTGCTGTTTACTGGAAGGCTAGATGAACACCCAGACAGGAGGGTCTTGTGAGTCTGTGTATAATTTATGACTATGGAAATTTGCTGCAAGGGTGGTATATTTAGACCATGATAGCATTTTAAATGTTTTGAAATGTATAGTAAGTTAGACCACGTGTCTTCAATATCCCGAAAATCAGCCAGTTTCTGTTATTTTGACAAGCTGGTTTATGGCTGTATTTCTGAAATCTAAGGTATTTGGTATTGTACCTAGGAAGAGAGTGGGGGGAACTTCAGTGAGGTCCATTTGCCTTTTTTCCCCTTCTTCTTATTTTCTGAGACCTTTCACTTCCTCCACTGATCAAAACTACAAGGTTAACGTTTAAGAAGTGAAAAAGAAAAAGAAAAAAACTTAATGCCTTCAACGTCGTATTATGCCCTCATATTAATTTGTAATAAAAAATAAAATCTCAGGTAATTAGAGAATAAATAGATTTAAAAAATGTGCCACTAAAACAAAATAGAAATCAATTCTTAAGGTATCCAGAATTATTTCCATTCTTGAAAACCCAGCTCACAATAGTCTACTTCTTCCAAGGAATCTTCCTTGATCATTTTGGGTAAAGACCTTACCAACATGTAGTTTTTTCTTGCTTTCAGCTCTATTATATCACCACCCCACAGATGATATTTTTAAATTTCCTATCTGAGGTGTCCATGGTTGGTGTTCATGCCTTAATTCCTCGCCAGGTTGTGAGCAACTACAGCTCAGACACGTTCCAGGCCTCCCACAATGCCTTCCTGTAGGCCCCCAAATATTCGTTTAATACTTTATGAATAATTTACAAGGTAAATCAGCACCAAAAATTACCCTAAGTCTTTAAGATATGTTGTGCTATAAGTGGATTTTGACTTATCTGCTCAGATTTTATCTTTTATATTCTTTAGTCCTTTAAATGCACTATCCTTCATCTGCCAATTAATAGAAGGAATTAACTGAGAGCCGTAAATGTCCCTGAATAAGAAAGAGAGTCCAGGATTCAGGGTTTTTTTTTTGATATTTACAACCACAAAACCTGTCTGTATTACACTGAATCTATGCAGAAGTCAGACTTAAAAATAAATTTAATTTTTTAACATAATGTTTGGTACTATGATACTAAAATAATAGAATACCTCATTTCATATTCCTGAATCAATCTATATAATGGTTAAAATGCACAGCTGGCTATGGTGTCATGTGAAATGGATGAATTATGTAGATCAGTGCTGTCCAGTGGAAAACGACGGGGAAAAAAAATCGTGCGTAGATGTCCATGTCCCAATCCCTGAATCTGTGACTATGCTATTTTATATAGCAAAGGAACTCTGTAGATGTGACTAGTTAAGGATCTTAAGATGGGGAGATTATCCTCAATCATTTGGGTAGATATAAGGTAATCACAAGGGCCATCCTTACAAGAAGGAGGGAGAGAAATCAGAGTGAAAGGAGATGTTAGGACAGAAGGAGAGAGAAAGAGAGAGAGATTTGAAGACGTTATGCTGCTGGCTTTGTCTTTGAAGGTGGAGGTGCTAGTCACAAGCCTAACAACGCCTCTAAAAGCTAGAAAAGGCAAGGAAACCAAATATCCTCCAGATTCCTGTTGAACTTTTAGGTGTTAGGATTCATGATCTTCTGATCTCCGTAGCTAACTTTAAGATGGTAATTTGTGTTACTTTGAGCTGCTCATTTTGTAGAAATTTGTTCCAGCAGCAGTAGAAAAGTAATGCAGAAACATAATGTGAGCCACAAATATGAGCCACGGATAGAATATTACGTTCTCTAGTGTCATAGTAATCAAAATGAAGTGTTAACAATTTTCATAATAGATTTTATTTAACACAATATGCCCATATTAGCATTGCAAAATGTAATCAAAATTTTAGAAATAATGGCTTACTTTATATATAATTTTTTCTTAGTAAATCTTCAAAATTCAATGTCTACTTTTTAGTTGCAGTAGGCCTCAGTCTGGACTAGCCACATTTCAAATGTTTAATAGCCATATGTGGCTGGTGGCTGCTGTACTGGGTAGCGTGGGTGTAGATTATTAAAGCCTAACCCATTCTGCCTCAGTCTCCACAGTTCTGCCCCTCAAAGTGGGGTTCATCAACAGCTTCAGTAACACCTGTGAGTTTCCTTAAGGTTAAAATCCCAGAACTTTCCCCTGGTCCCTAAATCTATGAGAGAAGAATTTTTATATTAACAAGAATGCTGGGTGATTCATATGCTTATTAAATTTTGGGAAGCAGTGCACTAGATATTGGATGAAGTTTTTCTTTTCTTTTTTTTTTTTTGCTTGCATTATTCACGTGTAAAGTTGCTTAAATATTTTGTTTCAACCACTTCTTTCTCAAATGATCAGTACTTTCTGGTGATCACTTTGCAAAATTTTAACCATTGCTGGGAAAATCTAGGATTTTCTGTGGAGAATTCTGCTTCAAAGGGAAGGACTGTTAATGCTGGAATCACTTGCAAAAAGATGAAATTTGGTCTCCTTTGTAGTTGCCTTCTGGGTACAATGGTGATGAATCTGATCAGAGATGTGACCACTTACTGAACAGACCTGCAGCCAATGCATGAGTCCTATGAGAACAAAGCACTCGTTTTTCAGAACAGTGTGGGTGGGTCGTCCTTCAGGGATCTGTGTCACAGTTGTATCATTCCAACCCTCCTGCTCATTCAGACACATAACAAGGAACTGTCTATGATGTGAAGTATATATTTCCTTGGTCCAACCGGCATCTTTTCTGTACAGTTTTTTGATATTCACACTTTGAGATGGGCGACTCATCAGCAAATGTCACACAATAAATTTGTATGCTCAGAAAGTGTTAGTGAAATTACTTGACACAATTAATGCCATTAAAAACCTTTGAAGAACTTCAGCTACTGCGTATGATAAAGAGCAGAGTGTCATTCCCACAAGGCTCACACCTCATCCTTTGTCTGGTAATTTGATTTGGATTTTTGCATTTTATTTTGTTTTGGATTTTTTTCTCCTTTGGTTCACAGAAGGAGTTGGGAAATGAATCCTTAGCTGAAACTAGGGAAGAGCAAGTTTCCTTAATTCCTGAAAAGTACAGTGAAATAATGAAAATTATGTTTTTTTTTTTTTTTTGAGACAGAGTCTCACTCCGTTGCCCTGGGTATAGTGCTGTTGAATTATCACTCATAGCAACCTCAAACTCTTGGTCTCAAGTGATTCTCTTGCCTTAGCCTACCAAGTAGCTGGGACTACAGGTGCCTGCCACGATGCCTGGCTATTTTTTAGAGATGGAGTCTTGCTCTTGCTCAGGCTGGTCTTGAACTTGTGAGCTCAGGTAATCCACCCGCCTTGGCTTCCAAGAATGCTGGGATTACAGAAAATTATGTTCTTTTATGTTGTGATCAGGACAATGGAAAAGCCTGAGGCATTTAAAATTATAATTAAATGAACTATACTTCTGTAATATGTAAAATGTAGTCTAAATTTTATATGTGTATCTTTCAAACACAAAGAACTCAGACATGCTGATAAAATGTAAGCAATGTCTCCTCGAATGGCTACCTGAGGAGTTGAAACTGAAACCTCTTCAATAAGCCAGTATCACAGGAGGATCATGCTTCAGTGAAAGGGTAGACTAAAAATTCTGTCTACAGTCAAAAGGAGGTAATAAAATCATTTATTGGAATACTAGATGGAAAGATAAAGATAATAGGAGAGAATTAGTTGTCAAAATGATATGGACTAAGCATGTTGCAGAATTGATACATAATTGGACCCTCCAGAATTTGGAAGGAGATAAATAATAATGAATCAACATGTAGACACACAAAGGTGTAATTGCATAATATGAAAGACAAGAGAAAAGATCAGAAAAAGAGCCAGAGAGAAAAGATGGATTATTTCAAAGGAGTAACAATTAGACTGACAAAAGAATTCTCTACAGTAAACATGGGAGCTATAACACTGTGCTCAGAGAAATAGGAAAAGTGCTGGGCAGCACCTGTGGCTCAAAGGAGTAGGGCGCTGGCCCTGTATGCTGGAGGGTGCAGGTTCAAACCCAGCCCCAGCCAGAAACTGCAAAAAAAAAAAAAATATATATATATATATATAGAGAGAGAGAGAGACAGAGAGAGATATGAAAAGTGCTAAGAGAAAATATCAATCAACTTACCACTCAAGAAAAATGGTATAATAGTTTTTTTATGTTTAGTTGACACATAATAATTATACATATTTATGGGAAAGATTCATATTTTGATCTATGCATATGATGTGTAATGATCAAAGCAGGATTAGTATATCATCCACCTCAAACAGTAATCATTTTTCTGTCTTGTAAACATTCACAATCCTCTCTTCCAGGTCTTTGAAAATATATAATACATTTTATTGCAAACAAAAACAAAATCAGTGCATTTACCACCCATAGGCAATCACTAAATGAACTCCCAGAGGATATACTCTCTGAAAAGTTAGATTGAACCTAGAAGAACATAGTGGGAGAGACTGATGAGAGAGTTATTAGAAAACATGAGGTTAAATGTAAGCAAATAATGATTGCATCAATCAATCACAAAATGATATTAATGACCCATTTGTGGTTAGAAAAATAATGGAACGATACTGAAAATCCATATCATACGAAAAGGAAGAAGGGTGAACAGAATGGCGAGGAAGAGCACAGAATTATTGAAAACGTATACATTAAAGGGAACATTTTAAATGTTATACTTAAAGTGTATAATTTCTTTAAGGACAAAAGGAAGAAAAACAGAATAAAATAACTCAATCTAAATAATGAGAAAAAAGTAGGAAAAGCACAGGAAATTTCAGGGAAAGTCACACAAAACAATATAGGAGAACTCAAATTTAATGAAAATTACAATGAATCTACATGGTCTGAACTTGCTGGTTAATAAGACAGGCTGTCTTTGGATTACTAGGATTTCACCTCTGATGTGCTTATGAGGGACATTTAAAACTCGGAGACTCAGGAAGGTTGAAAGGAAAAAAGACGCAAAACAATAAATTGGGTAATCAAAACTGAAAGGGAGGTTTTGTTGCTAGATTAATACCAGGCAAATTAGTTGTAGGGCAGAAAGTATTATCAAAGCTCGAAAGAATCACAACATAATGATACAAGGCTCACTTCACTGAAAGATAGGACATTTCTAACTTGTGTAGGCCTGATAATAAAACATTCAGAGATACAATTTACATAGCAATGAAAAATGGACAAATCCATAGTTGCTAAGGAGATCTACATGCAATACTCTCAGTAATTGATAGATGGAGACAGAATTTGTTTAAAATATAGAAGATTTCAACGACATAATTAACAGCCTTGAGATTATGGACACACACACACAGGCTTGCACCCACCAATTAGAAAAGGCAATTTTTTCTTTAAACAACGTGGAATATTAAGAAGAAAATTGACCCAAAGTATTAACAAATTAATTCCAGCAATCCATTAGAAAATGCACTATGACAATTCTTAATAACAAAGTCATCAATAACATTTATCTTAACAAAATTAGGAATTAAAACCATATGATTATCTCAATAAAAACAGAGAGGCATTTGATAAAATTTAGTTCTCATTCATGATAAAATCCTCAGTAAAATGAGTAGAAAAGATTTTTGTTAATTTCATGAAAGATATTAATAAAAAGCCTTAGTAGTAAGTATGGTAAAATGTTAGATGCATTACTTTAAAAATTAGAAATGAGACAAAAATGCCCCCATCTCTGCTTTAAGATTGTATTCAGGGTCTAGTCAATGGATTAAAATGAGATAAATAAATAGAATGTTTATCAATTGCAAAGAAATAAAATTGTTATTATTCCCAGATGATATGATTTTCTACATAGAAAACCCAGGATTATCTGTAGTAAAACTATTAGAACTAATAAGAGAGTTCAGTAAGCTTACTGCACATTAGATCAACATAAGAATTACAATTCTTATTCACTAAACAGTGACAATATATAAAATATAAAACAGAAGTGAAAATTATAAAACTTCAATGAATGACATTAAAAAACTAAACAAAGGAAAAGATATGCTATGTTTGTAAATAAGTAGATTCAGTATCATAAAGACATTAATATCCCTAAATTCAATGCAACTCAAGTAAAAATCCTAAAAGATTTTCCTATGGAGCTTAAAGAAATAATTATAAAATTTATATGGCACAGTAAAGGATCAAGAATAGTCAAGACAATTTGAAGAAGAACAAGGTAGGGAAAATTGTCATCTGTCCAAATTGTCAAAATTTAGAATATATAAAAAACATGTAACTCAAGTTTTATTTCTTATTTCGAGTTAATTAAGGGTAAAAACAACTAGGTTACAACGTTTGCATTTGTTAAGTAGAGTTCTTCTTGTAGTTGTGTCCCCACCCAACGTATCTCAAGTTTTATTTTAAAAACCATAACAATTAAGATAAAGTAGTAGTATTCTACAGAAGGAAAATATGACCAACAGGAGAGGTTAAAAGTTCCAGAAAGGCACCCTTTTTCCTTCTAGAAAGGAAACTTAATACATTACAGAGCTGCTATTTCTCTAAAGAGAAAAGTGGTACTGAGATAGTTGCTTAGCCACGTAGAAAAAGAAATCCCTACCTCACGTCATTCCAGGGAGACACAATTCCTAAACACAAAAGTAAAAACTTTAGATCATCAAGAGAAACAATAAGGACAGTGAATACTTTGTATATAAGGAAGAAAGACAAAACCCATAAACCATAAAGGAAAAGATTGACAAATCTGATACCTTACAATTTAAAACTTTTATCATTAATAAACACTGTAAGAACAAAACAGATAATCCACAAGCTTGGAGAGTATAGTGATAGTATATTCAAATGACAAAAATGTAATATTCAGGACATATAAAGAACTCATGTCAATAGGAAAAGAAAAAGAAACAATGTCATAGAAAATTAGAATGCAACAAAATTTACAAAGGGAGAAATTTGGAACGGCCAATAAGCAGATGAAAATATTTAAACGCACTAGTATTTGAGGAAATATGCCAAACACTGCAATAGAGTTTGAGAAATATCCCAAAGCTGCAGTATTTCATATCTGTCACACGACCACATGACCAACAATTTAAGCCTGAAAATAGCAAGAACTGGAAAAGGTGTGAAACAAAAGGAACTAAAATAAAAGCTCATGAAAATGTAAAAATGTACACTTGAGAACAACTTGGCAATATCTAGAAAACCTGCAGATGCTCATGTCCCAGCATGTTGCTCGAACCCAGCAATTCCGCTCCTGGGCGCACACTCTGGAGGAGCGAACACAGGTGCCCGTGGAGGCGAGGCTCACTGTCCGATACTCCTGGTTATTTCTCGGATTCCTCCTTTCATTCTGCTTCAGCCATCCTGGCCTCCTTGTTTCTAGAACTTACCAGGCACATTTCTACCCCCAGACCTTTGAACTTGCTATTTCTGCTGTGTGGACTGCTCTTCCTCAAAATATCTCCCTGGGATTGTCTTATTTCCTTCCAGGGATTGATGAATGTCATCTTGTAATTAAGGTCTTCCTGGCTCTTCAATTCTGTATCCCCTTTCAATTTATTTATTTCTTTATTTTGCATTAGCCTTTACCATTACCATTGCATACATTTTACTTATTTATTTATGGAATGTTGAGTTCATAAAGGCAGGGTTCATTTTACTTTAGTTCACGACAGTGTCCCTAGTACCTAGAACAATACCTGGTCTATAGAAGGTGCTCATTAAATATTTGTGATATGAGTAAATGTGCACAAAAATACACATACTTATTTCAGTATTGTTTGTAATCCTTCTATACTTTGTGAAATAAAGGAGGACATGAACATCTCCATTTGTGCCACTGAGAAGAAACTAAGATACAGAGAGATAAGGAGTCTGTCTGAAGCCAGCTTGTCACGGGACAAGTGTCTAGCACAGTGGTTCTCAACCTTCCTAATGCCGTAGCCCTTTAATACAGTTCTTGTGGGTCGCGACCCACAGGTTGAGAACCGCTGGTCTAGCAGAACATCAAGGATACAAAGCTGGCTTACCCTTGACCTCAATAAACTCTATATTCCAACATGTAAGAGGAATGTTAGAATGGCAAATTGGTTTATTCCCTTAAATATTAGTAGCAAATGTGCTACTTTGGAGAGAATTGTTCTATTTCGTAAGTAAGTACTACTTCAAGCAAAACTGAATGCAAAGGCCTCTCAGTCATGTTTGCCTTGAGGTATATAGGGAAGTGATTGCCCTACTGTGAATTTACTAGTGATGATTTTGACAGTAAGATGTTCATGATATGAGGCATGTGAAGAATGCTGGGAATATAAATGTTTTCCATTACATGCATTTACTGTAATCATGTAATATGGTATCATTTCATTAAGCGGGTCTTTCTATCCCACTTTGTTTAAAGCCTAAAATGAAGGAAAGAAAAAAATCCATTTAAAGAAGATAAAATTCAGCTTTACCTTACAAAATGTAGAAGCCTGAATATTCCACAAAACATCTCATGACTATTAGTGTCAATGGAACTTATGAACCCACATACAGATAAAGTCCCCTTAGTGTAAAGACATTTCAGTGCAGCTTATCTGTATCCACACCTATATTCTCTTATGAAGAAGGAGAGAGGGAGGAGAAAAAAAACAGAATCAATATTCTGCTACCACCGCAGGAAATAGGAATCTGGACTCCTAGAAAGGCAGATGTACTAATGCTCCAGGCAGAAGTCCAGGGTCAGATGTTAACATCATTACAAATGTCTAAAGGTGTTTTCTACAAGGCAGGTGGAAAGTGGCATAGACAAGTTGATGAGAAATTATGAAGACTTACATAGTATAACGTTCTTTCACTCAAAGGGATTAGGGCTGGTATGAGTAAACCACACAACTTGCCTGTTCACCAGCTCAGGTTACTGAGATGAAGTAAACTGTCTGATCAGCTTTGAGGATAAGAAGTGGGTGGCTACCTAACTATAAACCGAGCATAAGAGTCACATGTGAGTGTAGCTGCCCACCAGCTTTGGTGTCAGGATCAACTTTATAATCATGATTGACCAGCTGGGAATTCCAGCTTGAGATAATTTTAAAGAGAAATATGGCATGTTTGTAAAACACTTTGAAATTAACTATTAAAGTTGAGTACATGATCTAGCAATTCCACTCCTTGATATATACATACTTAATAGAAAAGTGCTTTTAAGTTCTCCAAAAGACAACATGTATAACCCTGCTTGTCAGCACTATTCGTAATAGCCTCAAACTGGAAATAAACCATATGTCCCTTAAAATTCAAATGGACAGAAATAATTGTTCAATGGAATATTACATAGTAATAAAAGGAACAGTGTATTTCCATATGGAACAGCTTGGATGAATCTTAAAATCATATTGTTGAGTGAAAGAAGTCAGATATTAAAAAGTATACACTGTATAGACAAAAATGATCTACAGCGTTAACATTCAAGGCAGGAATTCTTCTTGGTGGAGGTGGGAGGAGATGCTTGGAATGGAGCACAGTGGGAGCTGCCGGGTCACGGGTGGTGCTCTTGATCTTGATTTTGCTTTGAGAAAATCCATCTAGCTCTATGCTTAGGATTTATGCACTTGTCTGCGTGCATGCTATACTTCAATAAAATGTTTATATTCAAAAAGCAACGTATAAGTACATAGGGTACAGAAAGGTGACAAAGTGAGTTTGGGGATAGGGCTGATAAATAAATACCTATTGAACACACAAATTTTTAATTCAGTATCAAGATTAGGAAAGTACGTGATTTGCCTGGGAAATGTGAGTGGCTTAAAGGAGAAAGGAAAAGCATGCTTTATGTTAGGGGTGAGGGCAGGTGGGGCAGGCAGAAGGCAGAAAGCACTGGCCTTCCTTAGAATGCAGATACAGGCACACGAGGAGATAGAGGCAGAGGAAATTTAGATCTGGATCTATAGTAGGAGCTACTGCTCTTTCTTTTCGCAATTTTTAGTTATATTGCAAATTATATAAGTAGCATATGTTACCAGTATTTATATATAAATTCAAGTATGATAATATAAGTATCCATATATACATTTAGGTAAATATTGATACATATGCATCATATTTTTATATAAATATAGTATATGTATAATTATATAGATAGCATATGCTATCTATTTATGGAAATTAAAAAAATAGTAAAGTAGAAAACCAAGCAAGAAGAAGAGGGAAAGGGCAAAAACCTACCCAACGGGTATAATGAACCCTGTCTAGGTGATGGGCACGCTTCACCCATAACCTTGACTCAAGCATAGCAAAGTGACGCATGTGATCAAAAGCATCTGTACCCCTGTAACATTTCGAAATACTTAAAAAAAATCAATTTTCAAATAAAATGATTTCAATAACCAAAAATAGTAAAATATAGAGAAAGGAAGAGGCTTATAATTCCATTTCCCAGATATAACATTTTGGGCACTTCTAAGTTTCTACATATATTGGCAATTGTGGAGACAAAATTTGAGGATTAACATTAATCGTGTCAAGGTTAAATATTAAAGGAATTTAAGCAGTAAATTTAGAGAGATCAGAAGATCTTCAATCTTTGTACCCTTCCCAATACCACCTTGCTGCCAGGGAGCTGATGTTATCAGTAAGACAGAGTAAGACCTCATCTTTAAAAATAGCCGGGCGTTGTGGGTGCCTGTAGTCCCAGCTACTTGGGAGGCTGAGTCATGAGAATCACTTGAGCCCAAGAATTTGAGTTTGAGGTTTCTGTGAGCTATGATGCCACGGTACTCTATGGAGGGTGACAAAGTGAGACTCTGTCTCAAAAAAAAAAAAGAAAAGACATCTGCATGATAAGTTTGGAGAACTTAAAAACACTTTTATCTTAAGTATGTATATATCAAGGAGTGGAATTGCTGGATCATGTAGTCAACTTTAATAGTTAATTTCAAAGCATTTTACAAACATGCCATATTGCTTTTTAAAATTATCTCAAGCTGGAATTCCCAGCTGGTCAATCATGATTGTGAAGTTGATCTTGACACCAAAGCTGGTGGGCAGCTACACTCACATGTGACTCTTATGCTCAGTTTTTAGTTAGGTAGCCACCCACTTCTTATCCTTTCTTTCTTTGCCCTCTCAACTAAATGAGTTATAATCTCTCTGTTAAAACAAACATGTCTAAAGATGTCTAACCCAGTTAATCCCCCCCGCCCAAGTATTCACGGGAAAGTAAAAAATGTTTATCTTTTCCTATATATTCTGTCAAATCTAGAATTTAGGATTTTACAATGTATGGGGAGCAAAGGGGTTTGGTCACAATCTAGTTGAAATGTCAAAGAATGAGTTGAAGTTACAGAACAAGATACAATGAGAGACCTCCTAGGTAAAAAGGGTAAAAATGGCACCGACTGTAGCACCCAGGTCATTAATTTTGTCTCTCCTAGGATAATTTTCGTATCTTCTCCCATGTAGTAGGGGAGGAAATTGGGAACAGACTTGTGAAATCACTGAAATTTGGGAACTTAGAAAACCTTTATGAAAGTCCCCTCTGGGCATGGACTAGGGCACTACTTAACTCTTATGGCTTGGGATAAAACTCAATGAAGCCAACAAAATCTCTCGTTAGCTGAATACTCAAAGGTATTTTTTGTGATCTATTTTGCTGCAGAAACCAGAGAGCCTAATTACAAAGGATTCCGGTAGGTGAGACATATTTACTCCATCCTCTGTTATGTCTGTACACAGCTGATGGGTGATCAGTGGGGACCTCTCTTTCTCAAGAACAGTAGCTCGAAATTTCTTGAAGTTGGCTCTTTGGGAAGGAAATTAACCTACAGTGGAGATGGTCCAACCCTCTGGGATGCAATTTGGCTATACCCTGTACTTTCCTCTGTAATGAACATTTTAGAAATACCTTTCTCAACACGGATGGTGATATTTTAGTATTTACGTATACAATTCATTAATAATAGGGGAATTTTACCTTCACTGATGAAAATAGAAAGGAAGTAAATAATCCAAGGGCATGGTGGTTATTTGTGCATGAACTGAAAATGGGAGCAAAAGATCACGGGAATTTAGAATTGATTCCAAGGACATAAATTAGGAATTGCAAAGCCTGCTTAAGGAGCATTCAGAGACTTAGAGGTAACATTTCGAACTCCATCTCAGAGAATGCAAGGAGAGCATTTGTGTACCCTTGTTTGCTTAGTTCAAGGGTGTTTGAGGCACAGGTGGTTTATTAAAAAAGAACTTTTCACAAATATCAAGCTCAAGTTTACTCTAAGGAAACAATAAGCGGGAAAGGTAAAATCTCTGAGGGAGAAGGGAAGGGACCTCCTCTTCTCATATCAACCCGCATTAAGGATAATGACAGAGTTCTGTTGCTCCAGAGGGACTAATTTGTCCCTTTGTTTCATGGAACAGTTGCTGAGATCCCTGGGCATCTCAAACTACCTTAAGTCCATTAAAATTGATGTGTCCTTCATTTCACACTAACTTATGCCTAGAGCCCCAAATTTACAAATAAAATATGCATTATTTGCATCATGAAAGAATTCTTACCCATGGAAAAACTACAGGATTTCTTTAAACAGTAAATTACCCTGGTGTGTTTTATAGTACAGTTTCATGCACAATAATTTGATCGACCTACGATTTTTCTAGATGCATATCTTTAAGGTTGGGAGTGGAATGTGTACATATCCCTGATGGGTTGTTGATGTGGCTAAATGTCCAAGCATGTACTATATTGCTGCCTGAGGAATTACTGGAGTATCAATTTCCTGATCCCGATGGGATTTTTGAGAAAAATATCAGACTCACTGAAGCTTTGTATGCCAAGTGGAGTGGAGGAAAAGCCGGTGGGGAAAGAGCGAGCACCTATTTCATTAGCCTAGTAAGAAGACATACTCCTTGACTAGCTTCGGTACCAAGTATGGTTGTTGTGAGACACTCCCTCTCTGAAATGCTTGTGGACATTTTTAACTTAAAACTGAGACTCATGGGACAATGTAGAAGAATGCTCTAAACAAAGGATATTGCTGTGCTAATATCAGAAATTATTATTGTTCTGTCTCCCACTATTAATCATAACAAGACCATTGTTGATTCTGGTGTAAAATATATAAACATTAGCTTTGCGTCTGCTTCCAAAATATGGTACCAAAAATGTTGCCAACAGAAAAATAGTAATGCTTTCCAAAGTATCAAACTCCAATTTAAAAAGGAAAAGAAAGATGAGAGGCATGTAGGTTCATGAACCAAAATGCTGGAGGAATATTGTAAGATTTGCACATCACAGCAGAGCGGCCCTGAGAGCCCGGAGTCCATCCGCAGAGGGGCACTCACACCGTGAGTGGTGCTGCAAGCCTCTCAGTGTTTTGAGCACAGCTTATCAGCAGGAAAAATCATTCAGCAGCAGGAAAAAGGAACGGAATGGATGTGTAGGGTTCAACTGGAGACCTGGGAGGGAGAAGGGAGGACGGGAATGTGCTTGAAGCAGCAGTAAATTCAATGATCGGAACAGAACATGAAATGAGGTGGCGTGGGGAGGGAGTGCAGGACTCACAAGGCAGGCAGGTGACTAAACAGGATACAGAGGACGAAGAATATTAGCCATCCAGAAACAAATGCAAACAGAACCAGAGCAAAGACCCTGTGTTGGAGGTAAAGATGCTGTAGGGGTCAGACACATTCCATTAAATTTGCCAAAGAACGGGCCAGAAAGCCGTTTCCTACAGGTAGTTGTCATCTTAGGCCCAGTTCACTCTCCTAAGCCACTGTGTCTCATTCCCAAGCACAGCGATAGTAGCTCCTGCCCCACCGGCTCTGGCGCCCATTGGCTTAGAAGAAGAAATGTACATTTTGTGGTTATTAATTTGCACCCAGGGGTGGTGTAGTAATTTGGCAAGATTGTATTTATATTTTCTCTCTAGGACACAATAATATTATTGGTAAGAGAGTATGACTGGGCCAAAAAGAACTTCGAAGTAGTATTAAAATCTGTTCTCTTTGGTACTGCATTTTTGAGACTGGTAATCACAGGGGGACTATATTCAGAACCTGAAGAACATCCATGACCCTTCATTATGAGGTGAAGGAAGCTGCTGATTTATCAAGCAGGGACAATGTGTATTTTATTTCTTATTCAGGCTATTAGATATGAATGGACTTACGCAGTAGAATGATTCTCCTTTTATCCATTTATCTGCAATCATCAGTCATTTAGAAATGTTAAATTTTTCTTGGTTTGAAGCCAAATTTCCCTAAAGTCTGACTGGCCACAAAGGTTCTTTACTAAAAGCATTATTTGCATCACTCTGGAAAGCGTGAAAATACTCTCAAAAAAGTCAGAAGAGTTGGTGACTTTGGTGGAGATTGGAGGGTGGGGATTGACTGGCGAGGCAAGAGGGAAGTCCCCGGATGATGATAATGTTAACGATACACCACCTACGGTCATCATTAAAAAATAAAAAAAAGAATAGATGTTGGTATAGATGTGGTGAAAAAAGAGTGCTTGCACACTGTGAGTGGGACCGTAAATTAGTGCAGCCTCTGTGAAGAGCTACAGAGATTCCTCACAGAGCTAAAAGCAGACCTAGCATTGATCCAGCAATTACACTACCGAGTATTTACCCAAAGAAAAATAAATCATTGTATCAGATCATTATATCATTATCACAGCATAATTCACAACTGCAAAAATTGCAAAGATAGGGAATCAACCTAAGTGGCCTCCAATAGATAAGTACTATAGAAAATGTGGCACACACACACACCTTGGGGTGCTACTCAGCCATAAAAAGGAATGAAATAATTGGGCAGGATTGTATTTGCACTTTGCAGCAATGCGGTTGGAAATGAGGCCATTATCCTAAGTGAACTATCTCAGGAGTGGGAAACCAAACACCGGGTGTTCTCACTAGCAAGTGGGAGCTAAATGGTGGGTGCACATGGCCCTAAAGTGGCTTGAAAAGGACACAAGACATTAAGAAGGGTGAGGGACAGAAACTTACCTACGGGGTATAGTGTGCACTATTCTGGTGATGGGCACAGTAAGGCCTTGTCTTCAGCATTGTACAATTCATCCGTGTAACAAGAACGCTTGCATCCCTTACTATTTTGAAATAAAAGTTAAATATACAAAAGAGTCCCTCAAGCCTCTTTATGGCTTTTGAAGCTTGTCTTCTCCTGACGTGCCATACCTGGTTCTGCAAGCACCTTGCTACATGGCCATCGCAGTCAAAGGTGCAGGGAGAGCCACAAACACGCCCCCTGCAGGTTCACGATGGTCTCACACGGGTGGTTACAACTTGAAGGTCCTCTGGCCGGCCTTTCATACTCTAACTAGTGAACTTTTTTTTTTTTTTTTGGCGCCCTACCCCTTTGAGCCACAGGCGCTGCCCAAATTTTTAATTTTTTGGCTGGGGCTGGGTTTGAACACAGCACTGCCAGCATATGGGGCTGGCGCCCTACTCGGTTGAGCCACAGGCACTGCCTGCCTCTTTGAACTTTTTCACTTGCAAAATTTCTTTGCACAAAGACCTGGCTTGGCTTTGCCTTGTTTTTCTATGCTAATTTTAATCATGTGCTGTGGAAAGTCTAGTTGATATTTGTTTCCTACAGGAAAGACTACCTGCTGGGATTTCTTTTTCTTCTCCCCTCTTAAGCATGTAACTGCAGTTTAGAACGAAGGGATTAAATCCTCAGCTTCCAGCTTAATCTACATGTGGATTTTGATTCTAGTGTGATTCCACCATTCTAGTGTTTTAACTAAGGAACTCAATTGTTTTCCCAGTGAGCCAGTGATCATGCCATTCTGACTTCACCCTCCTGTAGATTATTTAACAGGGCAACCAATAGAATCATTCCCTGGAAGGAGAAGGCATAGCGAGAACTAATCCCATGGATTTTTAAGACTAATTCTTATGAAAATGCTAGTCTCTTTTATATACACATGAAATGTATATAAAACATAGTCAATTTTTTATAATGTTATAAGAATGATTGTATATGTATGATTTAAGAATGTTTTTAAAGGAAGTTCTTTGCCATAACATGGAAGTTCTTTGTCCTAGGTCTTGGTTTGGAAAACAGTCATCATATAGAGAGAAACTTGTGGCCCTGAATTCAGCAACGTTTTCTTGGGTTTCTAACTTGAATTACAACAAAAACTTAGTACACTAATTTCTCAATGTAAGGATGGTTATGAATTGAAGGTCAATCCAACCCTTCAGTCGAGAATGAAGTCAAATTTCAGAAATTGGACCTGAACCCCACTCCCAGTATGTACATGCGCACACACACACACACACGCATGTGTACACGCACACAGAATTTGCTCATCAAGAAAGCACAGTTCGTTTATAAATTACCCAGGGTGATATGTACCCAGGGACATTGAGCCTTGCTGTGACCATTAGAAAACCACTCAGTAGTTATAAGAAGTAGATGCTTTCATCTCTGAACCCTGTATTAAAAAAACAAAAGTAAAAATAAAATGTATCAAGTGGCAAACAGCAATAAGTCTAATGACCACCAAGACCATTAGGGAATGAGCAAACAAAATGAATTCTCGGTGGGAGTTTCAGGCTCTCCAAGCATATCCTTGATTTCATTTACCTCCTACTATAGCTAGGTCTATAGTCACTGTCAACACTGAATTCCCCTTGTATCTTTTAGTAGCCAGAAAGGAGAATGAGTTCTACCCCTGGCTCTAACCTGGTGATACAGTACTATTCTGAATCCATCCATTTGCGCTTTTAACTTCAAATATGGTATATGCAGTCAGGAAGGGCCAGTTGTGTGTTGAGCTGGTAAATGTCAGTTTGGCTTTCATTTTCCTTTTTCTGAAAACTTTTATGTATCCACATCAATTTTGATACCTGCCTCTCTGACCCCTGGGATTGCAAATTCCTTTTCATTCAATACGGAAACTAGAGGTGGGGACAGAGAGAGGGAAGTGGTTCTAGTATCTGTTCCAGCAGTTTGGGAAATAACTAAAGATGCCCTCTCTGCAAAATGTTAGAGGAGCTGCAAGGGCTAACAGGGAAAGGGAGGCAGCCCAGGGACAAGCAGCTTCAGAAAGCCACAACCACTGTCAGGGCTCGAGAGATGGAGGAAAGAGGTGACATCTCAAAGTGTGGAGCAGGGGCTACGCAGGAAAAGCCAGAAACATCGTGGGTCTGCAGAGGGGAAGCTGGAACCACAGAGGGGAACGGCTGTTGGTCGGGCAAGCACCAAGGCTGGGGAGAGGAGGGGAAATGCCAGGACCTCTTTCTTTCCTTTGCATCCTTTCTGTCTCTTTCCAGGATCTCCCCTTGGTTAAACCTAGCTAGAAGCTAGTTGATAAAGGAGCCTTGTTAACACATGTGTATAATTTTCCAGGGTTGATGCCCTGGTGGTATAGGGCCAAGCAGAAGAAGGCAGAAATGTATCTGAGGAGAAAAAGACAAAGAAGGCTGGTAAGTCCCTTGTCGCTTTGCACTTTATTAAACTCTTCCATGGGTAGATATATTAGGGGAGACAGGCACTGTATAAAAAATGCCATGGCTAACTTTCTTCCGTGGTTTTAGGGTATATGCAGTTCTCACCGTGAGCAGCAGAATCAGGATACATCAGATGTGATGAATTCTAAGGAGGCATGTTGCTTGAAATACATAATTAATTCCTTTTGGGTAAGGTTGAGAGCGAGAGGAAAGTTTAAATGACACACACACGCATGTGTGCGTCTGTGGTTAAACATCGCATGAATCCAAATACAACATACTTTCATTTTTCAAAATTGCTATCTTCTTTTCTTCCAAGGGGACTTAATAATGGTAATACAGTCAGGGTATCAATAAAGGCCCTTCAACAGCGGTCCTCAACCTGTGGGTCACGACCCCTTTGTAACAATGAAAATGCATCCTGCATATCAGATATTTACATTACGATTCATAACAGTAGCAAAATTACAGTTGTGGAGTAGCAATGAAAATAATTTTACGGTTGGGGGCCAGCGCAACATGAGGAGCTGTATTAAAGGGTCACGGCATCAGGAAGCATTAGGAAGGTTGAGAACCACTGCCCTACATCAAACATTTAGCCAAAGATCAGTTCTTGCCAAGGAAAAACTCAACAGTTATCTCATCACTAAATCTGTGCAAAATCTTTCTGTGGGAGATTGAAATAAAAAAAGGTAATTCTTTTCTTTCATCCTCATAAGACAAAAAAAAAGTCAATATTCTTATTTTCTGGTTTTCCTCACCTTTTGCATTTGAATGAGTATTTTTTCTTAAACGTATCTGTGTTTTGTTCACATGAACCTATTTGTGCTTTCAAAATTTGACCAAAGTGCATATCTAAAAAAAGTTTTTATTTGTTTGAAAAATATTTGTAATTGGCAATATTGGTTTACCAGAAAGGAAAATTACTTTCTTTGTCCGCACCTCCTTTGTCAGCCATGCAATACCTGTGAAGTGCAGGCAAAGAAAGTTTTAGTTTTCTAATTTGTAATGTGATATGATGGCACTTTTCAGTTTTCTAATTTGTAATGTGATATGATGGCACTTTTTGACAGTAACTAATATGATCTGTGGCCATAAAGATATAGTCTCTTGGTTATAAGAAAGATTTATGATTCTGGTTATAAAAGATATTTTACTCCTCAGCAACATTATAGGCACGGCTGAAAGCCCAACAAAATCGAAATAAATGTTCAGAATGAGCAAGCTTGTCAGGTCATAAAGGAAGTTCTTCAAATCAATGGTAAGGTTACATAAGGAGCTGGGGTTTGATTACAGGTTTAATTTTAATACTATTTTATAATTTTATCACAAATGTTCCTAGATATATGTTTGCTTATATTTAAGAAAGTAATTTTCTATGAAAAAAATAACTGAACATTACGAAGGATGAACTAAGTGTTTTTAGAAAAACCACACACTTATCACAGAGTCCTGTGCCCCGGCATTTCTTTTCAGAAGTGCTTGACTATATGTAAAGAATATTCTAGCAATTGCCTCTCTTTAAACCTCTTGCTGTTCTGCAGAATAGTCTTTTAAAATGGAATGGGCTGCAATTAAACATAGAAGTAACGTCACATTTAGATTAAGGCATGGAAATGCCAACTCCTCCCTTTTATTGATTTATGAGAGAGAGATGATTAAGAAGCTCCAGGTCAGCTGAGTCATTCTGCAGCCATTAGGCAATGCGGCATCCTAAAGGAATATCTGTTTACAGGGAAAGACTACATGCAACACAAGTGCAACTTCACATTTGTCCTTTTGAAAGTAACCTCAAATGTCTAGCCAACGTAAATAATTTTAATGTCATATTACAGTAACATCAACTGGGGATAACTTGCTGCCAATCTGAATTCAAGGACCCTTTATGTGGTTTCATGTACCACCATAATGTGAATCAATTTGACCTCATGGTTACTTTTTAGCCAACTGTATTCGAATTTGTTACTTTTTTTTTCTAATGGAAAAGAATTAGAAACTCATGAGCAACATTTTAATAGTGGTATAAGGATTAAATCTCCATGGTAGTAAAATTGAATAAATTCCATATGTGAAAAATATGCTTTAAACATTTCTATTGAGCCACCTACAGGCTTTAAATGAAAATATGTATTCTACAGTTCATTATTATTTTAAAAATTAGCAGCAAAAGAACACTTTTTGTAGATATTGATTCTACTGCAAGAAATTTGTTTTCCTTCATGATCAGTCTCCCAATCTTAATATTCCCCCCAGTACACTAACGCTGGAGATAAAAGGTAGGAAGAAAAACCATGTTTATAAAAAACTGCTACACAGTAGGTCACTTTCAATGGTTTGATTGAAATAAGAGTTCAGATGGGTTATAGTGTGGTGCTTATTATCATATTCCATTGTATAGTTGGAAGCTCTTTTAAAAGCAAACCTTGTCAAGATGGGATTCTTGGAGGGAATCATTTTCTCTATTTTATTCACGCTGGGCACGTGAATTTAGACACTGACAGGATAGCAGTGGTCCTTAAATTGTTGGGAGTCATGGACTTTTTCAGTTACCTGCTAAAAGCTTTGTGTCCTGTCCCCCGAGAACTGATCAGCTATCTATCTACACAAAGTTTAGTGCTCACCCATAGCTACTACAGGGGAGCCAGAGACTTTGTGTTAACACCCCCTGATGTATTAGATAACTTGGCATGATTCTCTCTTTATTTTAAGGAAAGAGTCTCACTCTGTCACCCTGGGTAGAACGCAGAGGCCTCATCATAGCTGACAGCAACCTCAAACCCCTGGGCTCAAGTGATCCTTATTCCTCAACCTCCCCGGTAGCTGGGACAAGCACACCTGCTGTGACTGCCGGCTAGTTTTTCTATTTTTAGTAGAGATGGGGTCTCTCCTGAACTCAAGCAATCCTCCTGCCTCCGCCTCCCAGAGTACTAGGGTCAGCAGCGTGAGCCACCACCTCCACCTGATGGCTCTTTAACTTAGGATTTTGTGAGCATAATAAAAGGAATTTATTGACAATAAATAAATAATTTATGGCTAAAATAATATAAAGTTAACTCCCAACACTTAATAATTATTTATAAGACATAGAAATATTATGCGGTAGAGTAATATTAATTTCTAAGGATGTACTAGCCTGGCCCAGACGTCTCTTCTTTTATCACTAAGGCTTGTTATCGCTTCTGAGGTATGGCTTGTGACGGTTTTCCTGCATGGCGGTGTCTGTCAGAGTACTATTTCCTGGTGGAAGTCTTTCTTTCTTTTTTTTTTTTTTGTAGAGACAGAGTCTCACTGTACCGCCCTCGGGTAGAGTGCCGTGGCGTCACACGGCTCACAGCAACCTCCAGCTCCTGGGCTTACGCGATTCTCCTGCCTCAGCCTCCCGGGCAGCTGGGACTACAGGCGCCCGCCACAACGCCCGGCTATTTTTTTGTTGCAGTTTGGCCGGGGCTGGGTCCGAACCCGCCACCCTCGGCATATGGGGCTGGCGCCCTACTCACTGAGCCACAGGAGCTACACCTGCCTTTACAACTGTGATTATTTACACTTCACTCTGAGTATAGAATTGGGTTCCACTGACTTTGCTATGATTGTGCCTTAGTATTCCAATTATGAGATGCAGACAGTCAGGTTGATACCAATTTGGACACAAATACAAAACGTAACTTTATCCTGCTTATTTTAATGAGACCTAAGTATAAGGAAACAGGAAGTTCTTGGTTTATTTATGGAAACAGAATGGAAAAAATGTCAGACAGACACTAAGTAAAAGGAAGCTGTTTCATCTATATAAGAATGTTAGTGTGGCCTTTAAAGCACATAGTATTAGTAGAGATACAGAGGTCTACCTCACACTATCAGTAGGATGAGTCTCCAGAACATAGAATCATTAAAATCTAGAATAATTAAATATAGTAACTACAACTAAAATGGATGAAGAAAAACTAAGAGAAGAAATGGGATGGCTTGGTGCCCATAGGTCAGTGGTTTGGGCACCGGCCACATACACTGGAGCTGGTGGGCTCGAACCCGGCTGGAGCCTGCTAAGAAAAAAAACAACAATGACAACTGCAACAAAAAAATAGCGGGGCATTGTGGTGGGTGCCTGTAGTCCCAGCTTCTTGGGAGGCTGAGGCGAGATAATTGTTTAAGCCAAAGAGTCTGAGGTTGCTGTGAGCTGTGATGCCACAACACTCTACTGAGGGTGACATAATGAGACTCTATCTAAAAAAAAAAAAAAAAAAAAAGAAAAGAAAGAAATAGGCATTTCATTAAGCGTAGTGTGAGATTTTAATAGCTTCTTTCAGTAAATAATAGAAAAACCAGCTAAAGTTTAATAAACAATAAAAAGGATTAGAAAAGGATGACTAAAACATTATTTATGTGTGAAAAATGAGGGTAAGAAAAATCAAGGATCTGAGTCCATTTGAGCAGGTTGGGAAAAAAATACTTAGTAAATGATGACTCCCACGCACACATAAAAAGAAGATAATTAAGATGATTTTCTGAAGATATCTTAGAATAATTAAGGAAAAAAACAGACATTAACGAAACAGAAAAGAATACAGTGGAGGGAATCAACAAAGAGATGTTTTTTTAAAATGTAGAAATAGAATTGCTAAACCTGGGTTCTACTTCTCCTATAACTAAGGAAGTGCCAATCAAACCTGACTTTTCTGCAGATAACAAGTATAAACTTGGACAAAATACATAAAGCAAAAAACATGATGTCTTTGGAGAGAAAACAAAAGCAGGCAGATTCTGGAGGGCAGATGATATTTGAAAAAAGGGAATGATGCAGGGTGACTTGCCTGTTTGTATGGTTTTTAGCCTGAGAATAGGCCAAATCAGGGGTCTGTCTGTGGGTAAGTTTGCACAGGCTGCCAGAACAAAATGCAGGCTGTACCCAGGTTACAGATGATCTCGCTTCACTACTTATGAATGGGTTCCCCAGTCTTCCCCTGAGGATATTGTATAGTTAAATAATTAATAATTCGGGAACTGGATTCTTCCTTTCCTGTAAATGCACTTGTGTGGTGGTAAGCCGTTCTTTGGTATAGCATCTTTACTCTAATGGCTGGTCTCATAGATTTATAGAGAAGCAGCCAATAGAAACCCAAGGATGTGGGAAGATTCAGAGCCAAGAAAGTTTACAACAAAAGAATTAACCAGAGGCCAGATACAGTGGTTCATATCTATAATCCCAGCACTCCAGGAGGCTGAGGGGGGAGGATCACTTCAGGTCAGGAGTTGGAGACCAGCCTGAGCAATATCCTAACTTTAGTAGAAATAGAAAAATTATGTTTTTCTCTCATGTGGGTATGTTCAAGAAGGGGAAGGAGGGAGGAAGGAGGGAGTTTGGTAAGTTCTCACCTAGTGGACACAATGTAAGGGTATATGGCACACCTCCTGGGTGAAGGGCCCAACACATCTTAGGCTTTACCTAACAAATGCAGACAATGTAACCTAATTGTATGTACCTTTCCCCTCCTCTTTTTGTACTTTTATATTAATCTGGGAAAAGATGGCATTTCTAATCCCTCTGATGAAAATGAAAAAAAAAAAATAGAAAACTTTGGGTGTGGTGGCAGGTGCCTGTAGTCTCAGCTATTTGGGAGGCTGAAGCAGGATGGTCACCTGAACCCAGGAGTCTGAGGTTGCTGAGAGCTGGGCTTATGTCACAGCACTCTGGCTCTCTAGTCTGGGGTAACAGAGGGAGGTTCTATCTCAAAAATAAAATAAAGAATTTGCTGAAGGCTTTCATCTCATTGAATCAGGATTTGCTAAGCTTGAGGGGCAAGATCCTATCATGGAGCAGTTTATCAAGATGTGCAGTGCAGTTAGGGAGTGCCTTAGCTGCTACAAGGCCAAGTGTGATGAAAACAAGAAACGCCTGAGCAAACAAGTCCAGATACCTTTCTCAGGAAACCGACTTTAGGGGTAAGCTCCCCTCCCCCAGCAACAGAATCAAATGCTGATCCCCCAGCACCCACTCCATCCTCTGCAGCCCCACAGCTAATAATCTTCTGCTTAGTATCAGCCTCCACCTTCCCTCGAAAATGTCCCCTCCAGTAAGCAGGGCAGTGACGCAACATTAGGTGAGTGTTACCCTTTAATACTCTCTTTTGAAATTTCTCCTATCTCAACTTTTTGTATGAGTTTGATTTTATATTTGTTTGGGTTAAAGGAAAGAGTGCAATAGTGGCTATAACTTACTATTACAGTATAGGGGTATTATTGTTATCAGTATTATTGCAGTATTACACTCTACCGTCATTACCACACATGATCCATTATAGGGTTATTTTTACTACCACAACGTGCTGTCAGGGCTATACAAATGCAACTTAAAGAAGTTCTCAGGACTGTCTCTCGTCCACAACCTGGGGACTGCCTGTACCACAGAATGGGCGGCTTAAACGAAAGAAATTAGTTTTCCCAGAGTTCTGGAGGCCGGAAGTCTAAAATGAAGCTTCCAGCAGGTTGGAACTGGTGACAACTTTCCTCTTAAATAGCAGATGGTTTCCTTACCCCTGTACTTTCACGTTCTCTCTCTGTGCATGTGTGGAGAAAGGACAAACAACTTCTCTGATGTCTCTTCTTGTAAGGAGACTAGTCCCATGAAATAAAGACACCACCCTCAATATCTCATTTAACCTTAAATACTTCCTTAGAGGTCCCTTCTCCAAATCCACGTATGAATTTTTGGAGGACATAAACATTCCATGGGGGAGCTATACTTCTCATAGAGAACTCACAGATATTTTTACTTGTATAATCAAAGAAAAAATTCAACCATCTTTATTAGAGATTGAGTGGGGAATCTCGGGAGAATGTCTGATGGGAAAGCCTTAAATTCTACATATAAGTTTTACCCACATTTCTTGCTGACTACTAGGTCATGTGTGCTCTGGCCAAGGATAAAAGAGTTGAACTAAGCTTTGAGGTGCCACTCAAGAAAGGGGGTTTGCAATTTCGGTTCAACCAAAGCTAAATGCCTGCTAAAATGAAAACATCAGTACTCTTGCGGCGAGGCACAGTACTTACACTTATAATCTTAGCACTCAGGGAGGCTGAGGTGGGTGGATTGCCTGAGCTCAGTTTCAAAACCAGTCTGAGCCCCAGCGAAACCCCATCTCTAAAAATAGCCAGAGGAAGTTAACTGATGACTCCGTACTGATCCTCAGTGTCAAAGCATTCTATAATAGACATATTCTTGTTTGACAATGTGAATGTTACTTTTTTTGCATTATTATTATTATTGCTCAATAAAAAAATAAATAAAAATAGCCAGGTGTTGTGGAGGGTGCCTATAGTCCCAGCTACTTGAGGGCTGAGGCAGGAAAACTGCTTGAGCCCAAGAATTGGAGGTTGCTGTGAGCTGTAACACCATGGCATTCTACCGAGGGTGACATAGTGAGACTTAATCTCAAAAACGAAACAAAACAAAACAAAAACGTTTCTCAGGACCATAACAGGATCCAGGGTCTCAAAGCATAAAATGACGATGTTGGGCGTTCTTCCTTTCCTTTCTTTGGGAAGCTGTGCCATCTCCCCGTGCTCTGCTCTTTCTCTTTTCCTCCCTCACTCCCTCTCTTACCCTCTGTTTCTAAGATAAAATAAACTTATACCTTCATATTCTATAAAGGAATCACAATATCCAGAATGTAATTCAAATTTCTTCAACATCTGAAGAGCACATGACTCACGCTAGAGAGAAGAGAAAATCAATGGAGATTAAACCTGAGATGCCTCAGACAATGAAGCGAGCCACATCTAATTTAAAAGCAGCTATTATTAATATATGTATGCTCAAGGATGTAAAGGAACTACACTCACAATGAATGAGAAGATAAGAAATCTTAGTGGAGAATGAAATGGAATTCTAAAACAAAAAGCAAAAACACCCTAAAACTTAAAAAATGGGTGCACTGAGTAGCAGAAGGAAAATGACAGATGAAAGTGGAAATTAGGCTGGGCCCCTGTAGCTCAATGGTTACAGCACTGACCCCGTGCACCGGAGTTGGGTTCAAATGCAGCCTGGGCCTGCTAAACAAACAAACAAACAAACAAACAAAAAGTGTAAATTAATTTAAAGAAGGAACAGTAGAAATAATTTAATACAAAGATGAGAAAAAATTGAATAAACGTAAACAGGGTTTCAAGATCATGAGACAGTATCAAAAAGCCTTAAGATATTGGAGTTACAAAAGGAGATAAAGAATGGAGTAAAAAAATTTTTTTTCTTTGGTAGGGGAGAATGAGAGAGGGAGAGAGAAAGGGAGAGCTAATAAAAGGATGAAAATGGGGCGGTGCCTGTGGCTCAAAGGAATAGGGTGCTGTCCCCATATCTGGAGGTGGTGGGTTCAAACCTGGCCCCGGCTAAAAAAAGAAACTGCAAAAATATAAATAAATAAAAGGATGAAAATGGGTTATGAATATAAATCCTATGGCTCTTAAAATGGGATGAGCAGATTGCATAACAATAATTTTTAAAAATTTCAATGGAAAAGACAAATTTATAAAAATAACTTGCCAAAACTAACCAAGAAGAAATAAAAAATACATATAATATGATGTAAAATTCTAACTACTAAAGAAGTTAAATGTATGAGATATGTAAATAGAAATTTATAGAAAATTCAGGCTTCTCTAACATTTTCCCAAACATTCCAGGGAGAGACAAAACCTATTTTTTTCTCAAACTCTTTTAGAGCACAGAAGAGGCAATGTTTTCCCATTTGGTTTGTTTTTGTTTAGTTTTGAGGCCAGCTTCACCTTAATATTAACACTTTATAGGAATATTACAGCAATAACATGAACAGGCAATTCCTGGCCAACCTCCTCCATGGATATAAATGTGAAAAATTCCAAGCAAAATTTTATAAATTAAATAGGGTGATTTATAAAAGGAATAATTTATAAAGGAATAATGATACATCATGGCAAAGATCATTTATTCGAGGAACACAAGATTGGCTTAAAATTTAAAAATGAATCATGCAATTATTTCATCATTTTAACAGAATCAAGGAAATCATATAATTATTGTAACAGACAAAAAGGCATTTGTTAAATTTTATATCCCTGTATGATAAAAACTTATCTAACTAAAAATAAAAGGTACTTTCTTAATATAATAAATGTCTCTACAAAACCATATAGAAAACCTGACATTTAATAGTAAAATATTACGCCTCCTCCCTTTACTCTGTCTTCCCCAGGGATTGGATCATGACAAGTATGCCCACCATTGCCACTTGTATTGAATATTTTCCTGGAGGTAGAATGAAGCAATAAAAATAAGGTTTGAAGAGAAAGAAATTTTAAAAAATGATGACTATTTGCAGATAAAATTAAAGAACAATTTTATCAAGGTTGCCATCTGTCTATATATATGTAACAAACATAAGATGAAACAAACAGGTTTACAATAAACATCAAATACCTATAAACAAATCTTATGAAATGTGGAAAGAAAGAACTAGAAAGAACTTCAAAGCATTTTATAGAAAAAGTTTTAAAAGACTTAAAGAAATGGAGGGACATGCTCAGTCCATGCATTGAAAGTGTCAATATTGTGATGATGTTAATTGTTTTAAAACCGATATATAGACTTACAGCAATCCCAGCAGCCCAACAGGACCATGAAGTTACGGACATTTATGGTCAAAGGGGCACTGCCTTGCCCTACAGGAAAGACAATCTTTTTAATCCACATGTTGGCCAACTGGGTATCCATATGGGAAAACACGCCTCGTGATTATCCACAAACACCAATTCCAGCTGGATTATGTGTTTGAATGTGAAAGTGAAATGTCAAATCTTCTGGAACACAACATAAAAGAATACCTTTATGATCTTGAAATAAAAACAATTTCTTAAAAAGCAGACAAAAAGATTATGTATGAAAAGATAGAAGCATTGACTACATTAAAATTAAAAACGTCTCTTCATTAAAGACACACGTAAGGAGTAAAAAAAGGCAATCCACATTACGGAGAAGGATCTGCAATGCATATCGCTAAAGGCATTCCTCCTTATGGGAGAAAGATCTGCAATGCATATCACTAAGGAGAGGACACACATTATACGGACTATATAATGAATTCCTACACATCAGAAAGAAAAAGAAAATGCAATTTTAAAATATTGGCAAGAAATGTAAGCAGCAATTACATAAAAAAGAATATTCAAATTTTAAGTAAAAATGAAATGATGCTCAACTTTAGTCATCAGAGAAAATAAATAAATGAGCTATTATTACACGTCTACCAGAATGGTTAAGACTTGAGCAACCTGGCCACACAATGATGTTGAGCAATTAGAATACCTGTGTATGCTGATGGTGGGACTTGACGTTGGTATGACCCATGCTGGAAAACCGTTTGGCTTTATCTTCTAAAGCTGAGCACCAAGTGCCCATCGATCCACAAATGGATTAATAAATTGTGGTATATGTACACCATGGAATATTATCCAGCCTTAAAGAAAGATGGAGACTTTACCTCTTTCATGTTTACATGGATGGAGCTGGAACATATTCTTCTTAAAGTATCTCAAGAATGGAAGAAAAAGTATCCAATGTACTCAGCCCTACTATGAAACTAATTTATGGCTTTCACATGAAAGCTATAACCCAGTTATAACCTAAGAATAGGGGGAAGGGGGAGAGGGAAGGGAAGGAGGGGGGAGGGGGGTGGAGAGAGGGTGATTGGTGGGATTACACCCGCAGTGCATCTTACAAAGATACATGTGAAACTTAGTAAATGTAGAATATAAATGTCTTAACACAATAACTAAGAAAATGCCAGGAAGGGGCGGCGCCTGTGGCTTAGTCGGTAAGGCGCCGGCCCCATATACCGAGGGTGGCGGATTCAAACCTGGCCCCGGCTGAACTGCAACCAAAAAAAAAATAGCTGGGCGTTGTGGCAGGCGCCTGTAGTCCCAGCTACTCGGGAAGCTGAGGCGAGAGAATCGCTTAAGCCCAGGAGTTGGAGGTTGCTGTGAGCTGTGTGAGGCCATGGCACTCTACCGAGGGCCATAAAGTGAGACTCTGTCTCTACAAAAAAAAAAAAAAAAAAAGAAAAAGAAAATGCCAGGAAGGCTATGTTAACCAGTGTGATGAAAATGTGTCAAACGGTCTATAAAACCAGCGTATGGTGCCCCATGATTGCATTAATGTACACAGCTATGATTTAATAATAAAATAAAATGTCAAAAAAAATAAAAAAAATAAAGCTGAGCAGATGCACAACCCATCACTTAGCAACTCCGCTCCTAGGTTGATGTCCAGTATGCATAAGAATGTTACTGCAGCAGCATTCACAATACTGGAAATGCCCCAAATATTCTTAAATATTAGAATGGATACATAAATTATGGAATAGTCACTCAATGAAACTTATATAACAATGAAAATTTTTTATAAAACGATCGCTTGGAGTAATCTCATGACTATAATGTGGACTGGACAGAGTTCATGCACACGTACACACGCAGTGTTATGTATGGTAGCATTTACATCAAGCTCAAAGTCAAGATAGCTCAAAGTTAGGCCAGAGTCAGACTGCGGTTAATGTGGATGAGGGTGAAGATGACTGGGGGTGACCCAGAAGGGCTTCTTGTTGCTAGCAACACTCTAGTTCTCCATCTCATTGCTGCTCGTGTGGTTCTGTTCATTTTACTCATCAAGATGTTCACTTGTAATTTATGATTTTTCTGTATGTATGATATTTTAAAAGTGTCTATATGTATGTGTGTATATATAGATACATGCTCTGAACTCATTTTATTCAAAGCCATTCTTTTAGTATCCTAGTTTCCAGTGCTCAGAGTAATAATCCGTTAAATGCATTCAAACCAACAGAATTTGGGAAGGTCCTCAATACACCTCAGTTGGTTTCTTCTATTAATTTTGTTTTACAAACAACTACACTTGTAATCTGCACCATTTATGTTAATTTCTTTGTTTGCTCTCAGTAGGGAAAGGCCCTGGAGGTCACTCTGTGGGAGGCAGAGAACTCCTTTCTCTCAATTACAGGGATCCATAGCTCAGTGACAAAACCCTCACCTGGCAGGTTCAGAAATTCCTTTGCGGGACTGTATAGTTTACCACGCAGTGTCCCATCCTGCCTTATGCTGAATAGATGTGGAGGTGGCGGGATTCCTGTTGTCACCACCTCGGTTCCTAGACGCCTTTCAAGGAAGGGCCCAGCACCATCTAACATTTTGAAAGGCTGTGTGAATGACCCAATACAGAGGCCCAGCCCTGGGAAGCAGAGAGCTCCAGTTTGCTAACACGATACTAACAGAACTTTGATGCTCTTTGTTTTCATTTATAAGGGAAAATAGGAAGAACGACAATTAAAGAAGAGACATGAAATCTCAAGTCCCTCACCTTCAAAGGTTTCCGGGAGACATTTCATTTTCATGCATTTTCACAGCTTCACAGAGATCCGAACTTCACCCATAAATTGTAGCTGGGCAAAGCTTCAGCCTTGAAAATGTGTGCTCTACATATTTCAAAGCAATTTTACAGCTCCTTTAAACTTTATTATTTCTGATTTTTCTCCCTGAGTAAACCTTGAGTTTACCAGTGGAGGTAAAACAGAACATTTTCCCCTCACACAGGGCAAGCTGCATGGAACATTTTAACATTTGAAGAGGTTTTCACTCTATTTTACTCCTAATACATTTTTGATCCAAAATTCATTAAAATAGCCTGCAAAACAGGAACACAGTCTTGTCTCAATTAATCTGCCTCAATTAAGGAATGACATTCACTTCCTGTGTTCATTTATTCCCGCTCACTGTCTCTCCTCCCACCCCCACCAACTTCTTCAGGCTGAGATTTGATCTGGAGAGATGTCCATAAATCTATCAGACACAGGGAAATGTGTTATCTTTTCACAGGCTTTGCTACAGTGGATCTACCAAAGCCCATTTAAGTAACTGCTCTCCAGGAGGTAAATTAATCAGAGAGAAGAAAAAGCAAAGAACTCGTTGTAACTCCCCCACTTTTAATCCTTTCCAAGATCCAACCGCACATCTTCCATAAAAGTCTCCTTTTTTTAAGAAACCATTTTAGAATGTTTATGCCCCTGTAGCCATCTGCTCCAACTTTCTTGGTACCGTTTTGGTTTATGATCCTCCAACTCACATATTGCCCGTTTTCTGAATGGGCTTGCTGATGCTCTTTGCTGTCAGTTTCATCTAACTCCCTACCGCTGTATTTGGGATTCACAAGGGCAACCAATGTGCCCATCATTTCTAACTGCATCAGCAGTTCAATCCCTAGGCTTAACCTTCTGTTGAGGGTCTTTATTACTCAGCTCCTCAAGAATATGGCTGAGAGTGGGTATGACGGTTCATCTGCAGCCTGTTACACTAATGAGTTTCCAGGCAGTATTTTATCAAAGCAATGTGTCAGAGTCTTTCTGTTATTGCTTCTTGTTTTGATGGGTTAGTGTTAGTTATTAAAGAAGAGAACACATTTTTTTTTCCCCTTCCCTTGACAGGCAAGTGGAGGGCTCTCAGTAATAGGTGCCAGAACAGGAACATCTGGCGTACATTTAATGATACATTGTTGCGTTGTTAACTTAAAGCTGTTACACGCCTTGATAAACACATAATGGGGCTCAAGAAATTAAGAGAAAATTAAAATGTAAATGTTTACCCAACTATAGTTCCCTTTCTTTTTTTCATTCAGTCATCTACACCTGCACCTTATATGTAAGTAAAAAAAAAAAAGTTAATGCAAAAATTATTTTCTAACTCTACGGATCATGTTGCCAGGAACTAGAAAAACCTTTCTTCTCTTCTCCTGAATAGGAAACATTGCTAAGGACAAATGGCACCATGGTGGTCTTGCTAAATTACTTAAGTGCTATCTCTGTTTTCTAAAAATAAGCTAGACCAGCTAGAAAATCTGCCTCCCCTTGGGATAAAGGATCCTCTGGGGTTAAGAATACTGTAAATATGTTGAAAACTTTTTATCATATCACGTCTGAATTCCAAATGTTGCTCATGGTTAAATGGTTAAAATGCTTTGGCTTCCTTTTAGCTAGATTGCTGGAAAAGTACACTTAAATAGCCCTTCCTGCAGTGAAAATTCACAGATCCACGATGGGAAAATACCTTTCTAGGCTCTTACCAATGATTGGGGTTGTTTGAGGTAAATTACTATTTTTATTTAAAAAAAATCAGGCCTAGACATTCTACAAAAGGTAGATAGCTTTCGCTGTCTGAAGATGGGATATCAATGCAATGGAATGGTCAAAGAGATGCAGAAGGGAGGAGGAGCAGAGAGAAGGGGGGCAGAAGGCCTGTAGGAGAGAGGAGGAGAAAGGGGAATGCAAAGAAGAAAAGACAGGCAAGGAAATCAAGCTCAAAAAAAGTTTTTCTTAAACTTCAGTTCATAGGCTCAGCACTGTAGCTCAGTGGTTAGGGCACTGACCACATGCACCAGGGCTGGCGGGTTCAAACCCACCCTGGGCCTTCTGAAAAAACACACACACGACAATGACAACTTCAACAACAACAACAAAAAAGAGCCAGGTGTTGTGGTGGGCTCCTGTAGTCCCAGCTACTTGGGAAACTGAGGCAAGAGAATCGCTTAAGCCCAAGAGTTTGAGGTTGCTGTGAGCTGTGACTCCATAGCACTCTACTGAGGGCAATGTAAGTGAGACTCTGTCTCAAAAAGAAAAAATCAGTTTATAGCAGGTTTTATAAAATAAAACATTGTTATAGCTATCTTAAAACCCATAACAAGATCTGAGCAGTTTTTAAATGAAACTACATCCCCCTGAAATGATTATAATTTGACATATGGACTGACCTTGTACTCAACTATTTAATTTGATAAAAACTGCCTTATATGGATCTTTGTGTATTTCCAGGTTTTTTGGGGGGGGTGGGGGGATACATATTTTTAAAAATTCAGGTTTTGTCTACCTCGTCAGGGTAGGGCTTTTTTTTCACTTTTCAATTCCCAGCTTCAAGTTACTTTTTTAAATCTAAGAATACTGTTTTAAAGAAGCTTAGTCGCCAGAGGTGAGTGGCTATCTATGTACCAAGCTATGTCATGCCATGAACAGCACATAGGAAGTCTTTGAACAGATTCCAACATTTTTAAAAAATAGATTGCAGTAAAACAATGAAACCAGCTCACAGATATAAATGTGGCTGGAGTCACTTACAGAATTATGAAAAGGTTTTCTCAAGGAGAGAGATAAAGCAAATAAATGTCTTTCTTAGTCTGAGCGTAGGGAATCGATTCATGTGACGTCTGGGAGTGGCTAAGATAGCTTAACGAGTTTCTTCATTCTGCTGCTATCAGTCCTGAGACATCCACACATCTGTGGCCACTCACTCTACAAAAAGCAAAAACTGGATGTTCAAGCCATTTACACCTGGGCAAAGACCATCGTAAGCTCCTGACGTTCCTCTCCCATTATTTAATTGAAAAAGTAACACTTCCCTTTCATTTGCATTCAAAATTCTCTTTGGTAAAAATAATACAGATTTTCTCCTCCTGATGTTTTTGAAAATGGGATTGCTGAGCACTTCCTTCTCCTGGATGCAGTTCTAAGAGGGGCCTACTATTTCAGGGACTTCACTGACATGAGCTTAAGACAGCTGCCTAGAGGGGGCAACGCAGAAGACGAGCTAAACTTCTGAGTATGAAACCAATTTTCAGAGTTTAAAGATCCCTCGACTCACTCGCTCCTAGGAGAACCCAACCCTTAATTACCTTATTTCAGGTAACAGGAAGAGAAATTCCTGTGGGTAAGAGTCATGAATTCCTAAAATGAAAAGAAGGGGAAAACACCTTATTTTTTAATGCAGGCACCATTAAAATTCAAGCAATGGAACAGTCAGAGGTGACATTAGGGAAACATGGGCTACTATAAGAGTCCCGTCTTTGGAAAAGCACTTCATTCCTATTCTGCAGAACTCCTGACGGGAGAAGTGAAAGGAAGAGCCTGTGTCCATAATCTCTCTCTCTCAGGACATATGCATATTTATGTATATGTGTTAATGAGGCTTTGAACTTATTGAAGGGAAACTGGAGACCTATGTCTTTCCCACCTTTAAAGCTCTCATCTACTTAGAATAACATGAAACAATCACGTTTCCTGAAGAGGCAGCATCTCTGGAGGGCCGGCGGTCTCCCTGTGAGAGTTGGAGTAAGCCCGGTCTCTGTGTCGCATGGTGCGTGCGCTGTGGTCACGGTGCTTGGTTTTCTGCTTTTAGTATGCAGCACACAGAGCAATGATAAAGTAAGACTGGGGGGAAACTCTCAGAGGGGAGAAGAATGTGCAAAAGCAAACAGAGACCCCAGCATGGACAGCTGCACCCTGCTGTCGTGACGTCCTTCCACACGGCCCCGGGACGTGGCCAGGACGTTCCACGGATCCGCGAGATCTGTGCCTCTGGCCTCAAGGAGCTGCCCTTGCAGGAAGGTGCATGCACAGGGAGGGACTGGAAAGCACCCCAGAGCGCTTTGTGCGCAGTTCACTGGCCCGCTATCCAGCTTTCTCCTCACTCCCACTCCGTCCGACTCCATCTCCGGTTCAAGCGTTCATTCGAGGTTATTTAACTCTGATATGCTCAATTAATTACGACATATGTGTATTTTCTCTTCTTTACTTTCCCTTTTTATCATTTTTAAAATGCCTTTTTGCACCTTTACATGATTCTAAATTCCATTTGGATCAAAGATTGGCATAAACACAAAGGGACAGCACTAAGATCATTGCTGATCTTTCAAAGTGGATCCATGTCTCTGACTGCCCCCCAAAAGTTAGAAGAAATGTTCCCGCTAAAGTGTAGACAGACTCACCAAAATGTGAATTCTTAGTGGGCATTGCATTTTCTAATATATGCCATCTTTGTAGGTCAATATTGCATTAAAGGGTAGTGATTTTTATCCTAAAGCCCAAATACAAGGCTATTCTTAGTATCTGAGATTTGTAGGAACAGCAACTATTTGGAGAAAACACATCCATCTGCACAGACACCTGGGAGCGAGGCGGGAGGGGGCTCCTGGATATCCCAGACTGGGGCTCTCACCTGTAAGATCACGCTGTTTGGATATGGCACAGTCTCATAGGAGCCTTGAGAGAATATGTTCGAGGAATTATTTTAAAAGGAGGACAAATTGACATGAAGCATCAAATAACTGCCAAGTTAGATACAAAGTATCCAACAAGAACAAAAATAATGTTGACTTTTCACTTAATAATCTGGTCAATGAATAAGATTGTATGCAGTTATACAAATGGTTACTCTGTGAATTATGGCCAAAAATAGTATTTAAAGACAGCTGCTTTGCTTGCTCGGGGCTGACATACGAACCCAACAGTTCCTAAAACTTAAATATCTAAGGCCACTGTGAGGCTCCTTTTATCTTTTTATGGCTGTGCTTTAACTATGTCAAGGTTGAAGCTGTGAAATATTTCTTTAGCTTCTTGGCTAATGCCAGGTATCATGTACAGTAAATTATGGCTACTGTCACCCAAGAGGAGGTGGTTCAGAATCAAAGCTAGCCCTTAAAGAGCTCCCAGGTCCCAGTTCTACAGAAATGATTATTAGAAAGGGAGCGTAAAATATCTTCTTAGTTAGCTCATTAATCCTTCAAAAACATTTTGTAAGAAAGGAAAATAACAAGGGAAATAAAAATCAATTCCTCAAATCACAAATAGTAAAACTTTTAATCAAATATTACCTTTTCATTATCAGATTGTTATTGCAGTTGCTTTTTACTACTTGAGTTTTTTTATGGCTGCATCCTAAAATTCCTCTCCCTTTTCTCAATTCTTGACAAAAATACTAACTTCTTGTGCTACATGGTATTTCTTCCTAGGTCCAAGAGCTCTTATTGTAATCATTAGAATTACACCTAAGTGATATGTGCTGTTTCCTTCAGAACGAGAACATCTGATTCCTCACTCTGGCAACACGGCTAATTCCCTTAATCCATGCCAGCGTACAGATCAGGTCACACAGAAAAGGATGACGTTTAAAAATTTGTGTCTAGAGGTAAATGATTCTGTGTCTGTTGGCTTCTGTGCCATCACGTATCACTTTAATCTTCTGTGAATTACCTTGACTGCAATACATATATTCATTTCATAACTATACCTAGACTATGTTGTTTGAAACTTCTAACAGTTAATTTCTTCTAATTCCCTTGAAAATACTACTCTATTTTTATAAAAATACTTTTCCATTCTTCTTGTAAAGTATCTCAAGAATGGAAGAAAAAGTATCCAATGTACTCATCCCTACTATGAAACTAATTTATGGCTTTCACATGAAAGCTATAACCCAGTTATAACCTAAGAGTAGGGGGAAGGGGGAAAGGGAGGGGAGGGAGGGGGAGGTGGGTGGAAGGGTATAACCCAGTTATAACCTAAGAATATGGGGAAGGGGGAGAGGGAGGGGAGGGAGCGGGGAGGTTGGGCAGAGGGAGGGTGATTGGTGGGATTACACCTGCCGTGCATCTTACAAGGGTACATGTGAAACTTAGTAAATGTAGAATGTAAATGTCTTAACACAATAACTAAGAAAATGCCAGGAAGGCTATGTTAACCAGTGTGATAAAAATGTGTCAATTGGTGTCCCATGATCGCATTAATGTACACAGCTATGATTTAATTAAAAAAAAATTGGATTTCGTTAAAAAAAAATATTTTCCCAAATGTAAACATAGGCATAGAAGTTTGTGTTAAGCCACTGTTCAGATTTTTCATTTGAAGGCCAGCTTGCTCCTCCCTTCCACAAAGTCATGTCTGTGGTTTGGTAGCTGTACCCACGCAATGGAAAGGATTTGGAAAGGGAATCAGCAGGCTTGTCCAGGCCAGATAGGGCAGGAGCAGCTGGCCACATGGGGTGCAGCATGACAAAGTGCCTGCGAGTCTAGGAACAGTTAGAATTTATGATCAGGAAGAAAATTTGAAAGAGGATTAATCCAGAAGAGAAAAGACTAGAGGGCAACAAACAGTTTTTCTGTGATGGAAACAGGACCCGTCATCTGTCATATCTCACCGACGATGGGATAAGGAATCAAAGGATGGCAAGTGGCCAGCAGAGGCAGGGTGGCCAAGGTGTGGGCAATGTTAATTGGGGGATGCTCCTCAGAATGGGGAGCAATTATAATCTGCACTCAGCTTCAAAAGCAGAGGTCCACCGTCAGAGAAATTCCCTCCGTCTTTGGCCTAAATTTCTTTCCTCTGCTCTTTCCTGATAATATTTTACAGGTCTCTAAGACTCTGCATTTTATTTTGTTCTGGCTTGCACAGTATTCTGGTAAATGTTTAACAACTGGCTGTCTGTGTAAAAACAAAATCAAACACCCCACCATAGTTCATTTTAAATTACCAAAATGACATTATTGAACACAGAGTTGGGAAAAAAGCATAGCAAGAGATTATCACATAGTATTTTATCATTTATGTGCAGTAGTCACCAAGAACCTCCGGAGTGAGGTGACAGCCAAATAATTAGGAAGAGATGAGTTTTGTATATTTTAAAATATAATTTACTTAATTGCAAATTTCTATAATATATTTTAAATAATGGCTGTTTAACAATAGGCTCACAGAATTCCTGAACACGTAACAGTTGGCTCTCACAAGCTGGGAGGAGCTGGCTCCAGCTCTCCGGAATGGCCCCCACTGCTTTCTGCTTTTCTGGCTCCCTCTGCCTGTAGCTGGCCCCCTGGAGGGACAGCGCCTTTTCCAACACCCTGCTTCTCTTCTTACAGCTGGCGCAGTCTCTTGTGATTGGGATGTTTGTGGATAGTCAGCTGGAATCCCCACTTTTGCTCTATTTGCTGGGGGGATTGAGGGCACCTTGGTGTTTGTATTAGGATCAATGCTAGAAGTTGGGAAGAGCATGGATAGAACCGAGAAGTTTAAGGCTCTCACCTAGGAGGGGGGTTTCAAAGTCTGATTGGCTATTTTCTGTCAAGACACCAGATCATTAGGAAGTAAGTAACTTGAGGTGAAAGTCAAGTTTGTAAGCTCACTACCTCATTGTTCCTGATCGTGCCCCACTACTCATGGCACGTTGTGGACTGTTACGATGATGGGGGGTTATGTAGTTCTATAGTGGGAAGGAAAATGGAATAGGTGTGCAGAGGCGATTGCAATGTGGACAGGGAATCCAATCTAAATAAAAGGCCATAAAAGGCTTACTGATGTTAACCAGGCTCCAGACCTGTGCCGTCTGGTTGGATTTTCTGTTCTATATCTTTTCTGCTCTCATGGTAGCCCACAGCTACCTGTGGCTATTGAGTACTTAAAGCATGGCTTTTGAGCTGGCACAACTGAAAAACAGAATTTCACGTTATTTGAGTTAATTTCATTTTAAGTTAAAATAGTCACATGTGGGCAGTGGCTACCCTGTTGGATAGCACAGCGGTGGACCAGGAATCCGCAAACTATGCCCACAGGCCACATCCAGCCTGTCACCTGTTTTTGTGTGAATGGCCGATGAGCCAAGAATGGTTATTACATTTTTAAATGATTGAAGACACACACACACACACACACACACAGAGAGAGACAGAGACTGTATGTGGACTGCAAAGCCTGAAGTATTTACTTCATGACCCTTTATGGACAATGTTTACAGACCCTTCTTGACATTGCAATTAACTAATACTTAATGACAGTGATGATGAATTCAGCAAATTTACCTAGGATTTAGCAATCCAGACTAGTTTGTCTCTTTCCTCTGTTACCCTAAGGCCCCCAAGGTGGCTGAGGCTAACTTCAGGACATCCTGATGCTGGTAACACAAGACAGGGACTGAGCATGGGGAAGCCAGAAATAAGACAGCAGCCGACTGCAGGGACCAGAGAGACAAGTCAGAGCAGAACCAGGAGGGGAGGGGCTTGAGGATGAGCTCTCACGGCTGCTGTGGGCCTGAAGTGCAGCAAGACTGAGCTCACAGGCAGGAGTCGAGCTGACCCAGCTTCCAGGGTTAGAATAGTGGCCTGAACCATCATTAAGAAAGTTGCAGAACCTTCCTCCATAGCTCTGTGTGGTGCAGGCCTGCAGAAGAATGATGGGCTGTGAACGAGTAGAGAATCTGAGAGGTAAAAGAAAGGAACTAACTAAGGGTTATTGGATGTGCTAACACCGAGGTGGGTGTTTGCAAAACTTGTATGCAATTGTTTCCCCCAATCCTAATGCTGTGTTGTTACCATCTCTCTGCACCTGTCTTAGTCCGGAATCCTGGTACGTAAAAGGTGCTCAGTAAGGATTGAACAAATAGGATTCTCATTTGAAGGTTGAGGAAAGTGGGACTCAGACCAGGGGAGAGCAGTTGTGTTTACTTCTGCTCATGTGTAAAGAATTATATTGTTAATAAGGTTCTTGCAAAAGGGGGAATAGGGAGAATTGTAGAATGTGTGTTATGTTTTTTGAGGGGTGGATGAATAGAGCTGATAGATACATAAATCCATAGATACATAAAAGTGGCTCTGTTGTCAAGGTAGGTTATGTTTTCTTCACATCCCACACTGTCAGACTGAGGACAAGTTTTAGAGAAAGCAGAATTCTTCCAGCTCCTTCTTGGCAGAGACTGACAACTTTGTCCTCCGTCTGTTTCCTGCAGAGCTCCCTCAAGGCTAGGTATGGCTGTGTGACTGAATTCTGGCAATGAATGTGGCAGAAATTCATGGATACCACTCCCAGGCACGGTTCACAGAATTCCCCGTACAGCCCTCCAGTTTTTCTCTTTCCCCATGTGCTGGTTGGGTGTTGACATGCGGGGCAGCCTTGGGAAGCACACACTGACGGTGTGCACACACTGAGGCTCCATCGTCCACCGCACCTGAGTGATGCCTGGGAAACAGCTCTGCTTCCGCCACTCTTGGGATTTTGAGAATAAGAAGTTAATTTCCATTGAGTCAAAACACTGAGATTTCAGGTTTTATCTGTAACAACAGCCAATATTACCTTAATAAATCCAAACATTTCACTTTCACATCAACACCAAAATGCTCAGTCCAACTACTGGCATGAAATCATATGGTTCTTTAATTGTTGAGCAAGTTCAGAAGTAGGAGAAGAGCATTTTTCCCTGGAAAGAAACTGACCCTTGGTGAATCTTTGAAGCTTTTCTTGAAAGGCTTCAAGAAAAGGGGAAGGGTTAAAAGGATAGTGCCTTTAAATGAAATAAATAGAATGTACACTATTCTAAAAAAAAAAAATCTTTCTGGGTGGCACCCGTGGTTCAAAGGAGTAGGGCACCGGCCCCATATACTGGAGGTATATAACCTGGCCCCCGTCAAAAACTGCAAAAAAAAGAAAAAAAAAGTCTTTCAGATTGGTATCTAGTTGTCCTTGCCCACATTGGCAGTGAAGGTGATGGTGACCAGCCAAGAATGAAGATGACCAAAGCATTTGCAGTCATGGGAAGGAAAGGGTTGGCTTCTGTGTGTGAAGCCAGGGTTGGATTTTCCAAATCTAGGTTAGCACTATTGCTAATTGCAAGGTTTTATTTAAAAGATGTTCCGAGGTATCTTCTCTGGTCAGTTGTTGACTTAGATCCTAAGATCTAAAGGTTGTCTGCTTTCTTCTCTGTGTAGTTAGAAAACTCCAATTTAATTGGCCTCAATTGTGCCCGCTGAAAACCATGAGATTAAAACTTGAGGGTGAAGAACCCATCACTGATCTGAAGGGACTGTCTTTAATCTTTCCTTGGAACTAGACCAATTAGTTCCACCCATGGCCTGAGGATTCAAGGTCAGAGAACAGAGATGCTCCTCAGACAGAGCGATGACATGGCTGGGGCGGGGGGCAGGCAGCGAACGTGCAAGTTGTACCTCTGCCACATAGAAGATACGAACTTGGGCAGCTTACTAGTCTGTCCCCTTAGCACCCTGAGTGGAAGAAACATCTGCCTCATTGGTTGCTGTGAGAAGAAGACAAAATAATGTGTTAAAATATTTTTTGCCTTTGGCAAAACCTTCTAGGACACCGTCAACCCTCCTGGTTTGGGGAGGCTCTGCTCCTGCCTGCTGCTCGCCTCCCCTGGGTGCTGCTCCCCCTCCTCTGCCCTCTGGGACCACTGCCCCGCCCTTGCTTCCTCTGGCCGCATGTTCTCGCTCACATGGAGATAGTACACCTGCCGCGCCCCGTCCCCTTCCTCAGTCCTTGCCTTGGCACCGCTTGCTCTCATCCTGCAGTCTTGACCCTGCCCTCCTCTGACCCACCAGCCTCAGTCACCTCCCTTTGCCTCGTGTCCTTTCCTGCATGTCACTTTGCTCAGTGTGCCATTTGTGCCTCCATCTTGCTATTACTGGGAAAATATTCCTTTAATTCATTGGATTATGATTCCATGAGACAGGCATGAAAATAATTACTAATTAACTACTAAAATAACAAGCAAGGTAATTAATGTGCGGCTTATTTTTACATGGTACAACATTTCATGGTGTCTAATTGTTGGTCATACTCATAAACAATTAAAAGTACATTTTATGACTTGGAGTTTGTTTGGGGACTTAGAACTTGCTCAAAATACAGCCCTGATTCGGCTTCACTCGAAATGCAGCCACACGCCAGCTGCGTGGCACACATGAGCGGTGGTGCTGTGAGGAAGTCGGAGAGCCAGCTCAGACCACAGGAGGCATTTCCTGGAGGTAGTGTAGACTGAAGCCATTACCCTGGCTGGAATTTGGTCATGACATTGGAAAAACCTACCTCATCCCAAGACAACCTGGAGAATTATATTTCTCATGTATTCATGGCTTTCCTTGACTTTTGGATATTTTCCCTTTATCACACTCTATTACATTTACTTTTCTTCTGTATTTCTTCCTATGATTGAACCAAAAAGTTCAAGGAAGCAATAAAAACAAATTTTTGAATACTAAGTATGTTTACAGCATAGAAAATCATGACAAAGCTCAGATAATTCACTGCTTTGCATTTGTAGTGCGCACATGAGTGAACCAAATGATGTCTAGATTTTTCTTTGTTGCTTCCCAGTAATGGGTCAGATAAATCACCGTCTGATTGCCTGTTACGTTCTTGAGATTGCCCTGGGAATGACTGGCAGTAAAAGGCCCCAATTCAGACTCACTTGTGTGCAAATAGTAAACATTGTTTACCATTTTTATATTTATGCCAATGATTATAAAATAGTCAACAGCTAAAAGACACTTAGAAAAAAAAGCAGCATCTTCATCTACAGAAAGAAATCATTGACAACCAATTTTCTCCATTTCTACTTGATTATACTATTCCACAGCATGGCAATAATGGGAGATGCGCAACGCTCTCCAAAGCCATTTATAGCTTTGCTATCAATTATAAAATAATAAGCTAGAGAGTGCAAACTCTCTGAATATTAAGGAAAAACAATGCTTTTGTTTGGCTGAAATACTTTTTTCTACTGCTGATTTCAGAATCTCCAGATGAACCCAGCTCACTGCAGAACTCTCCTGTACCTAATTTCCCTCTCTTCATTGAAATAACACTGGAGATTAGGAACATTCACATCATTTACTGGCTTTTGCTCACTCATTCTCTGATTTGATTTGGTATGAGCTTAAAAAAATCAGAGAAAAAAATTCTCTGAAGTGTGTAAGATGCATAAAATACTTGTCTAATGTCTAACTAATTAGCCAAATAGAGCTTGAACTCACAGGTCATTACTCTAAATCTGAATTGTTACTTTAGAAAAAGATAAAACTGGTAAAACTTGAGCTTCAGGGCATAACTTTCTGGATCAGGTTTCCAGATTTATATATTTTTGCACTGATTGATTAACCAATAGATCAATTTTCTTGATCATGTACACATTGGCCCATCCACTTTTGTAGGTATGGTTATCTTTTTTTTTTTTTAATTTCACATTAATATGAGGGTAAAAATGGTTAGGTTACTTTGTTTTCATTTCTAAGGTAAAGTTCAAGTTGTCGTTGAGCCCTTCACCCAGGGTGTGTGCTATATACACTGTGCACATTAGGTCAGAACTTGCAGGTCCCCCTCCTACGTCCCTTCTCCTTTCCCCCCTCACTTGAATATAATTATGCTTTTCTGTGGGGTGTGTGGCCTTTTGTACGTATGCTAGTTTACTAGGCTCCAAGAAGAAAACAAAGAAAAGAAGAGAGAATGTTAGAAAGAACGTAAACTGTTACGAAGCAACTTCTGTGCAGGTATGTGATAGTGGGGCTGGAAAGAGAAGACTTCTTGTAAAAGGTGAGACTTAAGTTGGGTCTTGCAGGGAATGATGAACTTACATTATTAGGAAGAAAGCAGACGGGCATCCCAGGTGGTGAAGACTGCATGAAACGTCTCCAGGAACCATTTTAATGGCTGCAGTGAGTAATTAATGTAGTTATTCCCTAGTATGTCTGCACACTTTGCATTCAAATGATAATTTATCATTATAAGTAGTGTCTGATTCTCCTGAGCGTTAGTTAAAAATTATTCCATAAAGGGTTTATTAATTAACAATAGCCAACCTCCATTATAATATAATTTTGAAATCTTTCTGGATCTCTCGGGGTAAAGCAAGTGCCATGCACTGCAAACCAATATATAAGTTTAATTTTGATGAGGCTCTCTGCATGACAGCAGTGAATGGTTAGAAGAGGGTTTTACTGCTGAAAATTTTAAATTGTAGTTATTAAATATGGTTGTTGTTATCCTATTAAAAATCATCACTCCCTGGGTAACACAGAAAGGTATTCATGACACTGTCCATTTGGATCTCAACCTGTTGGTCACTATTGTAAGTAGACCCGGTTAGTATTCTGAGCAGGACAGTGGCCCCGGTGCACAGAGACAGGGGCAATAAGGGTCCCATGGTCAGGGTGCACAGGTCTATCTGCAGGGTAGATGTGTTTGAGAAAGCAGAAGATGGATTTCTGTTAAAATCTCCGGCCAATTCATTACTCTTATTTCTGGGGAGTACTCCAAGGGCACAGAGTGGAGACAAGTTCAAAGTGAACCCCAAAGGTGAATTTGCTCAATACATACCAATGGGGAAGGGGGAGCCTGAATGGGCAGAGGAGACAGGTAGTCCCAGGATTCAGGAGGGCTGCTGACAGAAGAGACGGTGAAAGTCAGGAAAAGGCTAGTCATCTGCTGGAGTGTGGGGAACAGGAGAGAGGGCGTGGTAGGGAGAAGGATGTCGGAGGGGGAAGGGCTAGGATGGGGCTCAAGCAAGCAGGAGCTCTTTCCACAGCTCCCTCCCAGGCCTGAGCTTGAGGTTCTCAGCTAACTTGGGAGACAGGGAGAAGGTGACAAGTGGAGATGTGAAGTAGCCGCCACTATGGGAAACAGCATGGAGAGTTCTCAAAAAGCTGAAAATAGACCTATCATATACGTGATCTGGTAACCCACTGGAGGGTGTTTATCCAAAGAAAGGAAATCAGTTTATCAGAGTGAGAGTAGCACTCCCACGTCGACTGCAGCACTGTTCACAACAGCCAAGATAAGGAATCAACCTCAGAGTCCGTCAGTGGCTGAGTTGATAGAAATGTGGTTTACATGCACAACAGAATATTTTCAGACACAAAAATATGAAATCCTGTTGTTTGCAGCATCATGGGTAGAACCGGAGGACATTGTGTTAAGTAAAATAGGTCAGGCCAGAGAAAGGCAGATGTGGCATGTCCTCACCCATACCTGGGGCCTGAAACACGGATCTCATGGTGGCCGTGGATGGAATAACATTGCAGAGGCTGGGAAGGGTAACAGGCCATGTGGGGCGATGAAAAGGGGTTGGTTAGCGGGTGCCAAAACACAGGTCGATCGAAGGAACAAGTTCGAAAGCACAATGGGGTGACTATAGTCAACAAAAATTTATTGTATGTCTCAAAATAGCTAGAAGAGAAGATCTGGAATGTTCCCAACACAAAGAAATGATAAATATTTGAGGTGATGAGTATCCCAATTACCCAAATTTGTTGGGTATTACCCAAACAATATTTTTGGGTATTACCCAAATATAAACATTGTATGCTTACATAAAATATTACCTGTACCCCATACATATGTGCAATTATTTAAAAAAAAATTTTTTTTAAAGAGGGTAGTAATCCTGCAGTGCATCTTACAAGGGTACATGTGAAACTTAGTAAATGTAGAATGTAAATGTCTTAACACAATAACTAAGAAAATGCCAGGAAGGCTATGTTAACCAGTGTGATGAAAATGTGTCAAACAGTCTATAAAACCAGTGTATGGTGCCCCATGATCTCATTAATGTACACAGCTATGATTTAATTAAAAAAAAAAAAAAGAGGGTAGCACATGGGAGCTAGCAAAATAAGCATTTTTAAAACTAGCTCACATATCACATTCTTACTTCTAATCTAGTTTCTAATTTGTTCCTTGGGCCTCCACCCTGGCTAGTAATTTGGTTTTTCTTCAACCTAATGTTTATTCAATATATACCCTAAATTTATTTAGTTAAGGAGAGAAGTCATTTTCTATTATTAAAAATGTATGTATGTGAGGAAGGATTCATTAGATGCCTTGAAATTACCACCATTTTTACTCATTTGGATTTTCTCTTTACTTCTGTGGTGTTTCCATCGTATGTATTTTGATAGTGTTTGGCAGGTACTCTAAGACAATGGCAGAAACATATAAACACGTGATTACTAAAACTTATTAGTGGAAAACAGCAATATTCAGTATCTGAATTTTATTTCTTTATTTATTAGAGACAGAGTATCACTTTGTCACCCTCGGTAGAGTGCCATGGCAACACAGCTCACAGCAACCTCCAGTTCTTGGGCTTAGGCGATTCTCTTGCCCCAGTGTCCCGAGTAGCTGGAACTACAGGCGCCCGCCACAATGCCCAGCGATTTTTTTTTTTGTTGCAGTTTGGCTGGGGCTGGATTTGAACCCGCCACCCTCAGTATATGGGGCTGGCACCCTACTCACTGAGCCACAGGTGCTGCCCAGTATCTGCATTTTAATCGACTCTGATGGCTAACATCAGTGGCTGTTGGGACACTAGCTTCACGCTGGTGATCTACCCTGACTGTAGACACTGCCACCTGTGCACACAGAAACATTATTGAACAGAAGTTGGAGTGCTCTGGTAAGCATTTTTATTTTAGGTTCTACTTTTTATTTGGGAATTCTCTCTTCTTCTCTAGGAATAGGGCCAAATTAGACTTTGCAGTTAAAGAGTTGTGTGTGGAAATGTGTCATTCCTTTCTCACTATAGGTGGGCCCCAGGAACCCGTCCAGCCCATGATTCAGCTCAGGGTGTGGGGCATTCTGAGGCTGGTGTGCTCTGTGGAAATAACTGTTTCCCAAAACATCCGAAGAGAACTTGGGGAGGAGATTTCAAGAATGAAAGGTTAGGAGTGTGTGAGTGCATGTTGTGTGCGTGTGTGTGTGTGTGTGTTTGTAGAGGAGCCAAGAGTGAGTGAAATGAGAGAGGCAGAGAAAAGAACAAAGCCCAGTGGTCTCTGCTGCCAGCAGGTCTCTCTCTAACAGGGAGTCAGCACCTGGCTTTTTTTCCTTGGAGGGAGGAAAGGGATCAGTGCTGGCATCTTGATGATGGCATCATTTTTTAACCAGTGGTTAGAGCGTCACTGATCTAGATTTACACATCCTCAGCAAGGCTATTTTACCACCACTGAGCTGCCAAAGAATGTAAATAAGTACATTTAAATATCCTGTTCTCAACAATTTTGTGTTTTGTTCTAAGCTCAAAATAAAGCCACCCAGGTGTGTATGTGTGTTTCTTATAAATAGGACTGCATGAATTTAAACAAACTTTGCATTATTCATTGCAACAGAGGAACTGGAGATCCTCCCCTAAATGTAAGTAGTTTTCACACTTTTGTAGAGAAATAACTACTAAAGGTAATTAGCACATCCTTATGCCCTTTTTTAAATAGATGTACCACATTTGAATTAGAAACCATTTTGTGGGATGAACAATTAGTCTGAAACTCACTAAAAGTTATCTGTCATCACTTTTTGGCCATGGTGACTTTATGTTTTTGGAGATTGTTTTTAATTCAAGCCTTTGGCAAACAATTTAAATGAGATTTGCAACATAACAGGGCAAATCTCACTGTTGAAATATTAAAACTTCACACATGAAAGATTTATCCTTTTAATAAGATCAATCATACTGGACATCATCACCCTCCCTAATTAAAGCCCACTTCATATGAAAACATTTATTTAAAAAACTCCCTACTCTAAATACAAATTAGTATGGGCATAACAGATGTTCTGAACCCATGTAAGATGGGTAACAACTGGCCATCCCCAAATGTAAGCTCTTCTTACCTTGTCAAAATTTCTTTATTAATGGATGGCTGAGGAGTCAGCTTTAAGTAAAAAATAAAGCTTCTAATAGTTTTATAAAATAGGTATACCAAGGAGTATGGAGCAATGAGCAGTTTAATCCGGTGGGAATTCCCAATACTGAGTTCTCACAACTAAGACAGTTTGCTTAGTTATTCTGCGTTTGTTTATTAATGCCACGGTGAGGCAGAGATCTTGTCTGTTGGAGGAATCCCTTAGTGGTCCCTCTTAGTTCTGGGCTTACACGTGTAAGCCAAGCAATGCTTTTCTGGGGAAGGCTATAACGAGACATTTGTTGGCCTGACACAGGCCTTGTTTCCTCACTCTTCCCCTCCATGGCTGTCCGTGTCGGCTGTGTGGACACACAGACCGGCATCTACAATCCCATAACCTCCCAGTTGCTGGGCCCATGTCAGTAACTGCAGTCAGCTGAAACAAACCAAATGAAGCCCTAAGAACAAATAATTTATGTTATTCATTCGACTTTAAACCCTTTAATACATCTCTTAAGATGCTGTCTTATTTGACAAAAGAATACATAAAAGTCAAAGAGAGAAAAGTGGGAAATGTTTTGCCAACATGAAGGATGGAAGACAAACAATTTAAATGTATTTTGGGCATACGCATGTAAGTGAAGTTTATTTTCACTGGCTTTGATGACTAACTCTAGTTGTGAGTGGCAGAAAATCTGTGAAATAGAGCAATTCCAAAGATGCTAAAATATGGTATTATTATAAGGAATGAAATAAATACCTCACATTGAATTTAAGAAGTTTGCAGGTTTTATTAATAGAAAATATTTTTTCCACATGCTCATTAATGGAATGTTGATCAAATAATGTGAAAAATCGGCATTTAAGGGGCATCAACTTACTAATCCATGTAGGCTGCCCACACGTTCCGGTTCACCCTGGGCTGGCCCATTAGGAAATCTAGACTGTCCTGCAAATGGTGCTGTCCTGAGGTCCCAGAACTCCATCAGTTCATGTGTATTTGATGGTATGTAACCATACCCCCTCCTCTCCAGCTTCTTCTTATTATCCTGTGTCTGAACATCCTTAGCACATTAAGAATTTTAGCTGATTACTCTCTCAATGCACCAAACATCTCCCCTTCACCCGCATTCCTAATTCAGTTCCTTAACTATTTCTACTCTCACTGTTGAAGTATCAATGTGTGTTTCAGCCCCTCAAGGGCAATAGTCATGTCTAACTATTTATGGTGTCACACGAAAGGCACCCTGATTCCTTGGGAGAGGGAGTCACTTGCTCATTTATCCACTCATTTATTCAGCAAACATTTATCAAGCACCTACTGTGTGCTGGGTATTATTTTAGACAGCAGGGCACAGCAGTGAACAAAATGGGCAAAATCCTTATATTTGTAGAACTTACACTCTAGTGGGGGGATGGGTATCGGACAATGAACAAACAAGGAGGAATATAGTATATTATAAAGTGCAGAAAAATAAGCTAAGGAAATTACATTAGAACATCTGGTATTTGTGTATGTGTGTTATAATTTTAAGTGGAGGAGATGGGGAAAGTTCTGCTAATAAAGTGACATTAGATCAAACACCTGAAAGAAAGAGGTGGGGCGGGGCGAACCCCAAGGACACCTAAGAGGGGCTACAAATGCAAATGCCTGGTGCTGGGCGGTGCCTGCTGTGGTGGCAGGAGGCCAGTGGGGCCATGGCATTAATCTAGATGTGAGATGCGGCAGCTGGGGTGGGTGTACAGTGCTGGTGAAAAGCAGTGGTCAGATTTTGGGAATACTCTGATGGAAGAGCCCACAGGATTTGTAATTAATTGGACGTGGAGTGTGATCAGAAGAACAGCTCTGTGCAGGGTGGCTCATTTTCTAACCCATTGAGATTTTCTGGCCTCTGTGCTGCCCACCTTTGCTCACATCTGCTTCTTCACTAGGTCTTCACCAAGACCTAGTCCTTCTCATGGGCATGGCAATCTCTTATTTAACATCACATGTTTCAGAGGCTTATTGTAGGCCCCTGCTGTCTTCTCCAAAGGAAAGCTTGGTTACTTATGGGGTAGGATGCTTAGGAAGGCAGCAATGCCGTGGGGCTCCCAGAGGAGCAAGGCATGGGTCTCGCCATCTACTGAGATAGGTTTGAATGTTCAAGCAGAGGCTGCAGAGAGAATTGTAGCTGACTGCATCTTCCCTTCACTGGAGTGATAAAGAAACCTGGGCAAGATGAAATGTGAGCGAGTATGAGGAGGGACCATTGCAAGGCTATTTTGACTTGACAAGGATACATCAGAAGTAGGCGGTGGAAAGGGATGCACACAGCTCTAAGGTAGACCAGGGAGGCGGAGGAGGCCTTTCATTTTTTAATGAAGAAATCAACACTATGAAACCAATCTTTTGTTCCAAGGGAGTGGCAGAATATCTGCCAAGAGCATGGACAGGTCACAAGTGCACCGTCCAGGTACACGCTGGCCCTTGCCCGCCTTGTGAGGCAGCTGGATGTCTCTGCAGGGCACATACGAACCTGGATTTCAGTGGATGCCTGATGAATGTGCGAGCGAGCTGAGGAAGGTGACGAGGTACTCAGGTGCTCGCTGACATGGGATAACGGCCTGGGGGGGCGGGGGGCAAAGGCTGTAATAAGAGCATGCTGATGTTCCTGCGTCAGGAAATGCTGGGTAGGGGCTGGAAATAATCCCCAAGCCATAGAGCGCCCGTGTCCACCAGATTATTTGGGTTCAGTTAAGCATAGATTCAGAAATGGAACATGATGAGGTAATTGTTCTTTCTTGTGGGACTAGGCTGCAGGAATAATTGCAATATTGGTCACACTGTATTTGTTTCTAGTTCTAAGTGAGCAAGAAACTGGAGGGCAGGAACCGTGTCTTATTTTATACAGTAGGCCCTGCTGGTTTAAGGAAAGCTGGTGTGTAGCATGGACAGCGCATTGGCAGTTGGGTATATGGGTGGATGAAGGGATGGATGGGTAAATAAATGAACGTACACGTGAATAAATGAGTGACTACATTGCTGTTAAATGTTCCTGAAAAGGATGCCCGATCTCACACACACACACACACACACGCATGCACATTCACACACATACACTATCATACATTGATTCCTTTCTCCCCATTTTAATCAGACACTAACTTTTTGAAAGACAAAAACAACTTTGAATTTTATTTCCTACAGTTTTAAAAAATTAAAACAATTCGCTTTAAGAAACATATTCCAAGCAAAAAAATAGAACGAATGAGGAGGAATCTATCAAATGATGCAACATAAAAGAAAAAGTAACAATTTCAATGTAAGGACTTTACTTGAAACGTAAGGTAAAAAAATAATCTAGACAAACCATACCACTGATGAGACGATTGGAATTTTGAACAATAATGGGATATTTGGCCATACTGAGGAATTGTTTTCTTTCTACATGAGATAATGGGAGTGTGGTTATGTTTAAGAAAAAAATAATCCTTCTGTTTTAGAGATACGATAGCATTTGTGGGTGAGATGTTATGATATCTGGGATTTGCTGCCAATGCCACCAGAGGGGAGAAGGAGAGTGGGAGTGTGGACTCAGTCGTGCTGACCAAAGCTGGATGATCACTGAGGTCAGACGAAGATGGAGGCTTCTATGCTGCCCTGCCTATTTTACCATAGTTTAAAATTCCCGTTGATAAACCACTCAAAAGTAAAAAAAAAAAAACAACTAAAATAAATTTCAAGATCTAAAAAGCAGATACGGCAGACAGCGGTGTTTTAACCACAATAGGCACACTTCTAAATGCTTTATTCATGTAATCTAATGCGACTATTCTTGCATATTCATAAGGCAAGATACTTTAGTGAAGAAAGGATTTATTTTTACCTACAAAGTCATTGAAATAAAACAAACCTTGAAAACATTCTCGTTCTTACATGACTTAAAGTGTCACGTAAATCACATTATATTGGACATCTTCAGTCCCATGCTCTATGCTTTAAAAGAATTCGATATTACTCTCAAACCTTAGCATAAATACTCTTGTTGTATTTAACGAAGATTTATTAAACTAAAGCCAGCCTTAGGCCCGTTTTCTGTGACAGAGGTATGTGCTGTGTACCCGTATCATTTGTTCTATTTCCTCCTGAGGGCCTTGACTGCTTTATTCTGCATGACTATATTTATGTTGCAATTGGAAAGACTTCAGAACACCTATTTCACGTGTCTAATCCCTCCGTGGTCTTGCATAACTAACTGCCCGCAGAATCCTGACACCATGCACAGATAAATGTCTCGTTACACTTTTGAACTTAATGAAATGAGTATAATGCTGTCCTCTGATCACAGGCCAGATATTTAAAATTTTTAATTGGCTATTATTTTTCCAAGTCAGCCTACTGCAGTTTGAGGTTGAATTAAATTGGAGACTATGTGTGAACGAAATTCTTGTATTCCATGTTTGAAGTCTATGTTGTACATATTTCTGATTAGCAATTATATTATTTGTATCTAAGCATGTTTCACACATGAATTACGTACAGATTTATGTAAACAGAGTATGGTAAAATATCCCACCGTCTTAGAAGCCAAGCCTACTGTTGCTGTATTTCAGAGGTCATGGTCTGATCTCTTGTATATCTAAATTTGTGTTATAATTTTGTTCCATTAGAATTTTACTATTATTCCAATGAAGAAGCCCTACTTAGGCTAGTCAAGCTTTTAAACTCAAATGCGACAGTGGAGAGTCAGGTAACAGAAACGAGACACCTGGGTGGAATCTGTCACCACCTGCAGGTTCCTGCCCTGTCTAAAGGGACAGTGCCTACGAGATTCAGTTGGTGACATCTTGCATGCGTAGCATTTCCAGATGTTCCAATATTTCTAGAGATGCCATAAATGCAGATTTTAATCTCCTGATTAAAAAATGTGGGCCAAATAATTCACGCCTGCTATTTTCATGCAGTGCACACTAATCTAGGATTTCTAATCTTTAGAATTTCTACAAGTTGCTTAACTGTTCAATGTTATTTCTTCTAACAAAGGTAAGAATGTCTATCCACTGACCATCCCACAGGATCCCTGAACGCTGACTGTAGCTGCCTGAGGCAGGCATGAAGCCACTGTGGAGATTCAGCTCAGCACTGTGGTTTGAAAGTAACTAGGAGAGCAGGAGAACAGTCACTTTCTTCCCAGGATGGTGAGAGGGAATTGTAACTTTATAGACAGCAATGTGGCAGTATGTTCAAGAGATTTTATTTTAATAGGATCTCTCTAACCCAACCATTATACATCTCAATATTTTTTTCTTAGAAGAAAAATTACAGATGTTAAATCACATAGGTTTAAAATCGCACAGATTCATATAAGGGTTCATGGTAGTAAATATTAAAGTAACCAAAATGTCTAGCAATAGCAAACTGGTTAAATAAATTATTATGTAATGACTTCTGTATGATGTCATAATTTCTACAGTTAGAGGAATACAACATTATTTTAGATAAAAGAAAATAAGTTACAGGCTGATAGCATGTTTTAGAAAATCATAAGGAAGACCTAGGTCTAATTCATTGGGATAGAGAATTGGCTGACAGCTTACTTTCAATAAACTGAAAGTACTCAGCTTGAGAGATATGTCTCTTAGAATGCATACCAGAAGACAAAGATGGTCCCAAGCAGAATATCCAGTTCTGGGTTAAACTAAGGGCTGGAGAGGGAGCCTGTGGACAATAAAACTTTATTGATTTGGGCTGTTCCAAAGCTGTGGCTGCATGCCAGGTCACATGACATGAATCAGATTTGGCTTTTCCATCAGTCAGGTAATTATTGCCCAGGACTCTGTGGGGTTCCGGGCCCCTAAACTGCTAGCAGCTCCGTGGATAATAGGCTATTTCTTGCCTCTGAACCTAGTTGTCATGGCTCACCTGCATGGAGAGCTCCTGTCTTACCTTTTCTCTGTTCCCTGCTGCTCACGCTCACAGCTGAGCTCTGACTCTCCGTAAATCTTAGCTGGGTCCCCTCTGCTAAGCCGTGTCAGGTTCTCTGCTGTGCCTACCCCATCTGCACGCTCACCTTCTTCTGTAAGTATCTGCCTAAGTGCCTGTCTTCTCCACGGAGCAGGGTGCTTTTATCAGAGGGAGACTGTGTTCTCCTGTTCGTATCCCTCTGATAGCCCAGTGTCTGGAACCCAATGTAAGTGACTAGCTCTATCCTCTGTCCTTCCCATAATGCTCCTGGTGAAGTGTGCCACCTGGAGTTGTGCTGTGCCCCCATTGTACAACTGTATGTGGTGGTCCTGGTCACATATGAAATTGAAAATGGTGTTTTCCCTTTCTTATATATATCTTCTTTATATGGTGGAGATGCCTAAGGGCCTGTTCTCTGTCTGTGTAGAGACTAAATACCCATTAACCTCTTCCTAACCCCTGACATCTAATGCTCGAGATGCTGTTTTGTACAAACTTGAGACTTGTAGTCCTTTCAAAAAATGATCACATATTTTATTATAGAAGCTCGAATTTCATTAACCCTGGGGCACCAAATGCCTTCATAATTTTTTTTATCTTTTAATTTTTTAAATTTTTTTATTATTAAATCATAGCTGTGTACATTAATGTGATCATGGGGCACCACACACTGGTTTTATAGACCGTTTGACACATTTTTATCACACTGGTTGACATGGCCTTCCTGGCATTTTCTTAGTTATTGTGTTAAGACATTTATATTCTACTTTTACTAAGTTTCACATGTACCCTTGTAAGATGCACTGCAGGTGTAATCCCATCAATCACCCTCCCTCCGCCCATCCTCCCCCCTCCCTCCCCTCCCTCTCCCCCTTCACCATATTCTTAGGTAAAGAAAGATGTTAATGTGCTATTGTTTTCCATAAAAACATTTTTTTCTAAAAAGAAATTTCTTTTCCATATTTTATCTACCCAAAGTGAGTCTTCTAAGTTTGAATAGAAAAAGAAACACCACAGGTCCTCACTGTTAAACTAATAGATCAACACCCACGTGCACATTTGGTCACAAAACTCAACAGAAAGCAAGCAGGTGGGAGGGTGGAAGGGGAGAGCCAAATTCACTCCAAACAGCTACAGTGCACACTATCCAGGTGAGGGGCACGCTTGTAAATGCGACTCAAACTGTAATGTTCCAAAGTTTTTTTTTAATGAAAAAATTAGAAAAAAGAAAAACAAACTAAGTCTTCTGTGATTTTTATTCTATTTGGAGATGGGGTCAGCAACTTGGAGAATGTTGATGAGTTCTTATTGGGATCTTGGGAATTTCTTATTTTGGGATCTTTTAGATATTTAGGGGAAACTGGTATTAAAAAATTAAGTACTGGCATATTTTTTAAATAGATCCTCAAAATAATCTTGCTGTCATTTTACAAGTGAGGAAGGGAGGAAAGTGAAGCTATGCAAAGTTATAATGAATTGGGGAAATCGAGAATATCGTTAGATACTTGTCACCACAAGTAGATACTTCTCTACCACACACACTATAGCTGTTTTTAGTTGCTTCTCAACTTTTATTTGTAAGGGACTAACTTAGCTCCTTCAATTTAAATCCACATTTTCTTTCTTTTTTTTTTTACCTCATGATTAGAGGGAGAATTTGGTTATAGGCCTCTAAACTTGGACTATTTCTAGTAAGCTGGTAGTGTTTTGTTTCATTAAATATTGCTGTCTTGAATTCTGAGACACACGTTATTAGTATCATAGTTTGGTTTCTTAAATGGAAGTGATCTATTAAAAAAATTAAAAAGAAATATTTTCCCACGTTGAACATAGATATACTTTATTATCTTGGCTTAGACATGTAGATTTTTTACCCAATTTTTATTTGGTTCTCTAGGAAAAATCTAATCTGAAATCAGCCTTGACATGATTTAATGAGAATGGATTGTTTTATCTTTACTAATGCATCTTGTTTGATTTTCTTATGCATATTGAAGATATTGTGTGTGGTACTGCAATTGTTGGAGGCCTACAGAAAGATGCTTAAAGTCCAAAGATGAGAATCCTCCCACCCCGTCCCCACATTTCTACCCGCCTTTAGATTCTAGTGGTTATATCTCTCTAGCCTGTCCAGCTATTCCGCTGTTTATATCCAGCGCCCCGAGGGAGTCTCCTCAGTGAGTAGGAAAACGCCCCGAGGGAGTCTCCTCAGTGAGTAGGAAAACGCCCCGAGGGAGTCTCCTCAGTGAGTAGGAGAACACGGTTCCCAATTTCAGACATCCACAGCCGTTCCAGCCCAGCTTTCTAAAATTAATAGAGCATCTCAAAATGTTTTCGCCATGGATGTAAGTCTACAAATTTGCCATTGGTGTAACTTCCTCAAAGGGATTTTAAAAGAAACCATCTTCAATTGTGGCAAATGTTTTTTATTATGAAATATTTCAGGTGTATATAAAAGCGCAGAGAATGATAAAAGGAAAACCCCAAGCATCCAACACCAGTATGAGTAATCAAATGTGAAAATAACCACTGAAATCCTTTCAATGCCCTCCGCAGCTCCCATTTTTCCTCCTCCCTTCTGGAGCAGCCATTGTCTGAATTCACTTCAGATAATGAAGTAAAAAGTGTGTCTCTCTTCATGGGTGTGTTTTTACATTTTTTACATATGGTTGTATCTAAAACAACTCAAAATTTGGTATTGTTTCGTATGTTCTTAAAAGACATATAAATAGTTTCCACATGTGTGTATGTCTGCAACTTCTCTTTTTTGCTTAAAAAATATTTTTGAAAATAATTAATATTATTGCACGCAGCTGTAGTTCCTCGTGTTTGCAGTTATACAGACTTACATTGTATGAATAGACCTAAATGGATTGATACATTCTCCTAGTGGTGGCTATTTAGGTTCATTTTCCCTTTTTGTTACCATCAGTGAGACCCCCATGGAATATTTGCTCAAAGATGTGCAGTTCCAAATGGAAAAGTGCATTGATAACTGAACTAAAGGAGTTTGTTTTGTTTTTTAAAAATGTTGGCTACCTTTCCTGAACGTGTAGGTTCACTGAATGCCAATCAGTTGTATTTAGAAACCATTAAGATAATTTAGCAGCGTCCTATGAATACTACGTATAAATATATGAGAAATAGGTATGTGTATATGTGTGTGTATAATATTTACATGTATGCACATATACATACAAATGAATTGAAACCACTTTCCAGAAAATTTTTAAGGGAGTTAGAAAATTTAACTCCAAATTTTTTATGTATACAGATTGGGCATTTTATAGGTGATACATCATTTCAATATTAACATCTTGTAACAAGGAAAATATTTCTACAGTTATATTTTTAGAATGCTCTTTCCACTGCAAAATTTATTTAGCCATAGTTAATATTTCATCCTTGATCCAAATATCACCTTGTTTTGAAGGCCTGTATTTATCCCTGTATCTTAAAAAATGTTCTGGGTAACAGGGTCCTGACAGTCATTTTTCCTCACAGAAAAGGCCAGAGATTTCAGAACACGTATCTTTTTTGAAGGGGAAAAAAATGCTCATTTAGCTTTAAATTTGCCAAGTCTTCTTACTGAACTTTATGTGATAAAAAGACTTTGTAATTGCTTATATCACTATAATAAAAATCTTTTTTTCCCCTCCTGATGCTATAAACCATAAAACTACTTAACCAGCACTTTAGAGTAAAATTTGTCCCCAGAGCTGGAACCACCAGGGAGGGAGAGTAGTAGCCCAACACTCATTGTTTGGGGAAATGTCTTCCGTCCTTCAGAGCACCTCCTGTCTGATGTGCCACCGGGCTGGGGCAGTTGGCATCAGTTTGCATGTTACAGAGCAGTAAAGATTCGTATAGAGAACCAACAGAAATGGAGTTTTCATTCTACTTCTGCCACAAAATGGATTGTCCCGCGCAACGCCTGTTAGTGCCTACCTATAACTCTGAGGGTAGGTGGTTAAAACGATGGGTGTTTGAATGGACCGTGGGCCAGGGCGTGGGCTTTCCTGGTGGTGCCAGTTGTGAGCAGGTGCGCGGGCTGGGATGAGGGGTGCATTGCAGACAGCAAAGAGAGGAATCTAGGGGAGGAGTGTAGACGGGAGAGATGAGGACGGAAAGGGAGGTGAGTGTCAGATTGCGGAGGGTACCTACTGCCAGCACCAGAGGAGATTCTTCCAGGGTACATGAGGGACACGGTTAAAACTGCGCTTCTGAGAAACGCATCAGGCTGGAGACTGAAGAGGGCCAGGAAGGGGTGAAGACAAGGAAAGGGTTTTGAAAGTTTATGTGAGAGGTTACGTTGAGTTAGTGGACATGAGGATGATGAGAAGGAGAGTGACGTGAGGGATTTTTCTGGAAGGCTGCATGTCTGAGTCTCCAAGGCTGGGGGAGGAAGAGGGAGGAGCCCACTGTGGCCTCAGCCAGTGGCTAATGGTGTCTAATTGAGCAGTGTCAGGAGGAGACTTGGCCTAAGGAAATGGGGGAAAGAGTTCATGCGATCTTCTGGTGTCATATACAGTTGTTCAGGAGCAAAGAGAGTGACAGCTGCCCTGCCAAGGAGAAGATTCAGAAGCATATCGCTAGGAGGAAATAAATGGAGCTGTCAGAATGTGGCCTAAATCACCCACGGTTTTCAGCAAACTGAAGAAGAGGGAGGCTGATGTTTAAGATTCTGGAAGAGGCAGAGCAGCTGCGGAACCTGTTCCGCAGGTTCACTGCTACTATTTAAAGATTTTCAAGCAGGTTTTGCTCTACATATGCCTCAGAATAGTGCTATAATAAAAACATAGCTATCTGTCTTTAATAGAGATTAAGACAATAATAGCAGCTCCCTTGAGTTGATCACAAAATAGACGGCAGGCAGTGCATAAAGTTTATTTCATAAACTGCCTGAGAGGTCAAAGCTGAGGTCATTCCCAGCCATCCGAGCCTAGATTTTGCCCCAGCATTTTATATCCCCCTTGACTCCTTTTATTTTTCACTTGATACTTACCTATAAATACTACATATTTTTCTCATGTACCTTATTTATGTTTTCTTACTCTGAACTAACATTTAAGCTTTGCAAGAGTAGCAATTTTTGTCTGTTTTGTTCACTACCATATCGCCGGTGCCTGGCACACAGTAAGTGTTCAATAAATGTTTGCCAAATAAATGAATCAGTGAACCAGCAAAGTGTACTGTATCACAGATGCCAAGAGGCGTTACGAGGAGTGAAATGTTCCTCAGGTTCACTGCTACTATTTAAAGATTTTCAAGCAGTTTTTGCTCTACATATGCCTCAGAATAGTGCTATAATAAAAACATTGCTATTTGTCTTTAATAGAGATTAAGACAATAATAGCAGCTCCCTTGGGTTGATCACAAAATATATGGCAGGCCGTGCATAAAGTTTATTTCATAATCGCTGTAGGCTTTATTTCCATTGTACAAATGAGAGGATCAAGAGATTAAGTATTTTGGCTGAATAAACTGTTAGGTGGCTCACCTCGTCTTTATAACAGGACCTGTCTCTTCCCACAGAATCATGCTGACCTTGAGAGCCAAAGACAGAGCCCATGATCCAGTCATTCGTGGATTTATTCAAGGAAGCTGCCAAGGGCTAAAATGGAACTAGATAAAGTTTTGAGCAGAGGAATTTCACAATCTGTCGCAAGTTTTAAAGAAGCACTTTGCTATGTTGAGAAAAAACTCAAGGGACCAGTGGGCAGGAGGAGGGACAGAAGTTTTGAGACTAAAATGATCCAGGTAAGAAATGATGGTGGATTTAAAAAGGGTGATAGTGTTGGTGGTGCTGAGATGTAGTAAATTCTTGATATGCTTTGGAGGTGGATATAAGGAGATTTCCTGAAAGAGTGGATGTAGGGATATATGCCTGTAATAGTAGGGAAAGAAAGGAATGCAGGACAGATCCAAGGGTTATGGCCTAAGCAGTGAGAAGGCTAGAGCTGCTATGGGGAAGACCTCCAAAGAGGCAGCTTTTGGGTGGGGGTGGGAAGATCTTTTTTGGACATTGTAAGCCTAAGATGTCAGTTATAAAGGTGCTGAGGAGGCAGTTAGATACCCAAGCCTAGAGTACATGGGAGAAATACAAAATCTTATATTTGAAGACATAGTGTAGGTGGGGATTCCAATCATATAAATCCCACAAAAGCATAAATGTATTCATGATCTATGTATATGTATGTTATATATAATATATATACATGATCTATGTGTATATTAATAAATAAAAAAAGAGAAATAATGAACATGGAAGAACATATCATGGTCTTGGCTGGGAAGAATTGACATTGTTAAAATGTCTATTCTACCCAAAGCAATCTGCAGATTCAATGAAATCCCCATTAAAACACCAGCATTATACTTTGAAGAACTGGAAAAAATAATTATTTGTTTTGTATGGAACAAGAAAAAAACACATATAGTCAGTCAATTCTTAGAATAAAAATAAAGCCAGAGGCATCACTCCACCAGACTTTAGACTATATCACAAGTCCATAGTGATCAAAACAGTGTGGGACTGGCACAAAAATAGAGATATGGACATATGAAACAGAATAGAAAACCAAGAGATAAAATCAGTCTCTTATCACCATCTGATCTTCGATAAACCAAAAAAAAGCATACACTGGCAAAAGGAATCCCTATTCAATAAATGGTGTTCAGAGAACTGGATAACCACATGCAAAAGATTGCAACTTATAAAAATTGACTCAAGATGCATAAAAAATTTAAATTTCAGACATGAAATGATAATAATCCTAGCAGAAAGCATGGAAAAAACTCTTATTGATGTCAGCCTGGGGAAAGATTTTATGAAGATTTCAGTGGCAATCACAGTAACAAAAATAAACAAGTGGACTTAGTTAAGCTGAAAAGTTTCTGCACAGCTAAGGACACAACAATTAAAGCAAATAGGCAACCTTCAGAAAGGGAAAAGATATTTACATGGTATGAATGTGACAAAGAGTTGAGAACTAGAATCTATAGAGAACTCAAATTAATCAACAACAAAAAAGAGCAAACAATCCCATCTATCATTGGGCAAGAGACATGAACAGAACCTTCTCTGAGGAAACCAGATGAACAGCTAACAAACATATGAAAAAAAAATGCTGCTTGTCCCTAATCATCAGTAAATGCAAATCAAAACCACCCTGAGATATCACTTAACACCAGTGAGAATAGCTCATATCACAAAGTCCTAAAGCTGAAGATGTTGGTGTGGATGTAGAGAGAGGGGAACACTTTTACACTGTTTGTGTGACTGCAAACTAATATAGCCTTTTTGGAAAGAAGGATGAAGAACCCTCAAAGAACTCAAAATCTTGCAATCCCATTATTAGGCATCTATCCAGAAGGAAAAAAAAAATCATTTTATCATAGGGCATTTTCACTAAATTGTTTACCATAGCTCAATTTACAATCTCCAAGATGTGGAAACAACCTAAGTGCCCACCAACTCAGGAATGGATTAACAAACTGTAGTATAGTATATCATGTAATACTATTCAGCCATAAAAAAGATGGAGACTTTACAACTTTTATATTAACCTGGATGGAGCTGAAACACATTCTTCTGGGTAAAGTATCACAAGAGTGGAGAAGCAGGTATCCAATGTACTTGATACTAATATGAAGCCAGTAGACAAACAAATACGTGCCCACACAAGAGAAAAACTCAATTCAAGGTGGGGAGGGGAGGAGAAAGAAGGGAAAGGGAAGGAGGAGGAGGGGGATGGTGGGTGTGCTCCCATCTAATGAGTGCAATGGCACACCTACTGGGTGCTGACACAACTACAAGAGGGACTCTACCTAACAAATGCAACCATTGTAACCTGATTGTTTGTACCCTCATATTAATCTGAAAATTTTTAAAAAGAAACAATGAACAAATAGTCTTTAATAAAAATAGTATTTAATGCAAAAGATTCTGGCTGCCATCACCATCATTCACATAGGTCAGCAATTACAGAAACTCACAGAAATCAAATGAGAAAGTTAGCCACAGCTTCACTCTGCTTCTTTGTTGGCTATGATGTGGAATTACCAGTTCATTCAAAATGGTAGAACTATTAAGTATAGCCACACTGACTCTGTTCAGTGAAGGATATCTCTATTTGCTAATAAACTGTGTATGCATGGAACTGGCACTTGTTAATAATTCATTATAAATTACTTTATAAGCAAATAAGTAGTTTCAGGAATTTATTTGAACTAGCCGGCTGTATTACGGTGACTAATTCCACAGCCTAATAGCTATGAAAATGCATCAGCAAACAAGAATTTCAGTGTGTCATTAATTGATTTTTTTTTTTTACATCTGTCTTTACAGAACAAAAACAGAAAAGCCTCTGTGATATATATTTGCAGTTTTCCATGATAGTGGTGGTTTTCTGATCCCTTGTATTCTGGGCCTGCCTGTGTGGGAAGCTGGTTTGCCTGTGGAAGGTGGTAGGGCTGGAAATAGGGCTAATTTCCAGATGCCCACAAGTTAATTCCACATTGAAACAATTATTATGTCTTTCTGCCTAATGCTGGTTCATTTCACATCTTGCACCTGAATTACTATTGAGATCACCTAATTTGTTTTAATGGTATGTTGTTGTCCAGCAGACACAATATTTTACACCTAAAGAGACCAATCTTTTAATCATGCTTTGAGTGGAGATTGGGAGCAATGGGATGCTGGTGGCAAAGACTGTTACAATTAGTGCATTGAAATGTGAAAAGAGGGAGGCTGATCAGCAACCCCCACCCCAACTTGCCTATGCATTTCTGCAGTTGTGGAGTGGGCAGCACACAGTTTCATCCCTCTGACCATCAGCATCTGCTATGGAAACAGGCTGTCTGCTCTGCTGTGTCTGGAGAATGCTATTTGGAGCAATTTGGAGCCCCTTTCTCTTTTCAATCAAGCCATTTCAGACTGTCTCCATGGCACCAGCTCCTTCCCTGACATGAGTGGCAGCCAGGCTGGAGGAAGGCCTGGGGAAGGCCAAGCAGCTGGTTCCAGTCCTGGTTCTGTCATTCAATTAGTTGGCTCAGGAAAGACACTTAATCTAAGTCTCAGCTTTGTCCTCTATCTAGAATAATACTACTAAGAAGTAGTATTACTAGGAAAGAAGAAAGGATAATTAAAAGGAAAGAAGAAATGTGAAAATCCTTCTCATGTAAAATATGAATAATTACAGCTATGATTTGATAGAGGACTACCTGACTCAAGCTTATTGGGTTACTTTTTAAAAAATGAAATATTTGAGGTATATAAAAAGGTATCAGGAATAATATACCAAACATTTGTGTACCACAGCTTGACAGCAAAACAATAACACACAGTGGAAAGTGTGTACCCCCTTCCATCAAATCTCCTCTGCCCCTCTTTCATATGAGAAAGCATAATTGTGAATTTAGACTTTACCCGCTCAACACCTATTTAAAAAAATTTGGTTACAAATATAAGAAGCTCTAAATAGCATAAGTAATGTATAATTTTGTATACATACATTTAAACAAATCCTACCTTACTGTGTGATTCTGAAACTTAATTTTTTGTTCAATAATATATTTTTTGAGAGTTACCCAATTTGACACATGCAAGTATTATGTCCATTAAACTGCTGTGTTGCACTGCCTGGCTAAGCTGCAAATTATATGCACTATTTCTTTGTATGATAAACAATACCTCAATAACAAGCTTGTTTATGGCTCCCTGTGGAAAAGTGGGAGAAATTCTCTTAGGGCACTGAGGTAGTGGCTGAATTGCTGGGCTTTGGGATATTTGCATTAAGGAGTTTGCTTTTCAATTTTTCAAATTGTTCTACAAAGTGGTTGCAACCATTTATACCACCTGTAGCTATGTTTAGAGGTTTGCTTTTTAGTTGTCAAATTGTTCTATAAAGTGGTTGTAGCAATTTACATTTTCGTCAACACTTGATATAGTCAGAATATTAAATTGTTGCCAGTCCAATGGTATAAAGTGCTATCTCACTGTGGTTTTCATTTGCATTTCTCTAATTAGTGAAGTTAGAATTTTTAAATAGTTATTGGCCATTCAGATATTCTCTTCTGGTCATTTCCTCTATTTTCTTCCCTTCCACACTCCCTCCTTTTTCTCTTTCCTTCTCTCTGTCTCCCTTCATTTTTCTATATATTTTGTTGTTGATTTGAAGATGTTCTTTCTATATTCTGGATACTGATTCTTTGTCAGTTATATCTATTGCTTCTGTTTACACTTTTCTAATGGTACCCTTTGATGCATAGAATTAAAAATTTAACATAGTCAAATATACCAATGTTTTCCTTTGTAGTTTGTGCTTTTTTTGTGTGTCATGTTAAGAAATTCTTCTCTAGCCCTAGAGAATAAATATATTCAACTGCACTTTCTTAATAAAAGGTTCAAAGTTTTCTGGTTTCCATGTTTCAGTTTTTAATTCACCTATAATTGGTTTTGTATGTATGATAACAGCTGGCATTCCATTTTATTTTCTTTCTGGAAAACCAATAGTCTCAACACCATCTATTAAAATGTCCTTCCTTCCTTCTGATCTGTAATTCAGGCTTTGTCAAATGTCATGTCCCACATTCAAGAATAGATCTAATTTAGGACTTTTCTTTTTTGTCCCCTTGATCTATTTATCAATCCTTATACTGAAACCACACTGTTAAAATTATGTCTTAATAACAGGTTTTTGATTTCAATTATCACATGTCCCTTAATCTTGTTCTTCTTTGTAATTGTCTTGGCTAGTGTGCTTCCGTTCCTTTTCTGGATAAATTTTAAAATATTTTGCCAAATTATTTGGGAAATCATGTTGACATTTCCATTGGGTTGTACTGAATTCATATTAATAGGGGTAGATAAGAAGAATGTTGAAGCGAGCTGATGCACATTCTTTTATTCCATAGTTCGGTGCACTTACATCTGTCAGACTCTGTGCTGACCTCACACCGGGAGCTTCCCCCACCCTCTCCACCCCACAGAACCTCTTTCCTATGAGCAAATGTGCACAAGCTCTGTGGTCCTTCTAGTCATTGCCCGTGGTTCTCCCTCTGCCTTGAGGCCAGGAGCATTTTTTGCTTCCTCTTCACCTCACTAACTCCTGCCTGCTTTTATATCTTATTCCCTTGGGAATCCTTCTTTGTTTAAGTTAGGTGTCAAGCTCTGTGCATCTTTAACATCCTCCCTTCCTCCCCTGTCACAAGCTTCCTCACATGGCATGGAAATTCCCCAGTCCCATATGGACGCAATTATCGTATGTTGGTCATGGAGGTCACATTGATGGATTTCTGCTGTCTGACATCTGGCTGGTACCCAATACCAAATATTATTGAGTATATGATATTGATTCTTTACTAAAAGCAAGTGCCTGTGACAGCAGCTTGGGGGGTGGGTGGAATTTGAACAAGCCTTCAGGTAGGGAGCTTAGAGTTTAATGGGCTAATCAGATTTATATTATATATATAAGGAACATGTAAAAATTATTGGCTTAAAGATAAGCAAATATGGTGCTAGTGTATTAAGCTGACTTTTCAAACTTATTAGAATCAGTATTCTATTGAATGCAGTTTTACTATGATTTCTAGTGTTTTAAGTCATTTAAAATATAAATATACTTTAAAATTCCACCAATATTTTCAGTGACTGCAGTGATCTGTTAAAATTATAAACACCTCTAATTCCATGGCAGGTGGAAATTAGCTCTGATTTCATATGTGAACTATGCTGGGAGAAGAATTTGATAAAATAATTTCTGGTTTGCTCCTCCCATCATTTCCCCACGACACTTTTCATCTCTATTATAGAACATTAATGTTTTCTACAACAGGATGTTAAAGCAATGGAATTGTTCAATTTGGGCCCCTATCATCTTTCCTCCCAATGGTTTCTTTGCTGCTTCTTCCTCTCTCCCTTGTCAATTTTTCCACCATGACCCCAGAGTTGGGGTTCCAAAATACAGATCTGAACAGTCACCCCTTCCGTAGAAGTTCTGATGAGCAGCTAGTGGCTAGAGGATCCAGCCCCAGACTTTTAGTTCAGCATGGAAGTTCCTTCAGTTCTTCTTCTTTTTTTTTTTTGGAGGCAGAGTCTCACTAATGTCACCCTTGGTAGAGTGCTGTGGCGTCACAGCTCACAGCAACCTCAAACTCTTGGGCTTAAGCAATTCTCTTGCATCAGCATCCCAAGTAGCTGGGACTGCAGGCACCTGCCACAACATCCAGCTATTTTTTTGTTACAGTTGTCATTGTTGATTTTAGCTGGTCCTGGCTGTGTTCCAACCTGCCAGCCTTGGTGTTTGTGGCCGACACTGTACCCACTGAACTATGGGTGTCGCCATGTGTCCAGTTTTATTTATTTATTTAGTTGTTGTTGTCGTTGTCATTGTTGTGTGGCAGGCCTGGGCCAGGTTCAAGCCCTCCAGCCCCAATGTACGTGGCCGACGCCCTAGCTACAAGTTCCTTCACTTTTTGCACCAACTTTTCTTCCCTTCCCCATCTCTCACTTTGTTTAATACTTTGACAATTCTCTCCCTATCTGGATCGTGAGTTCCTCAAAGGCAGGAACCCTCCTGAGTTATCCCCCTTTTATTGATAATGCCCAGCTCCTAGAGGTTACTCAGTAAGTATTAGGTGTATTACTTTTATTTGACTCAGGAGACTTCTCTCAATTCTGAAATGATTGTTAGTCACATTAAATTGAGAAGGTCAAACTTCTTAATTGAACGTTCAAAAGGTATAATTGGTGTCATTTGGTCAAAAGAAAAGAGGGGTGGGGCTTTGGTGTGTGCCACAACTTCAGGGGGCAAGACATGATTGCAAGAGGACTTTACCTAACAAATGCAATCAGTGTAACCTGGCTTATTGTACCTTCAATGAATCCCCAGCAATTAAAAAAAAAAAAAAGAAAGAAAAGTTCATTGAGTAAAATTCTCAATTATCCTTTTTATTTTGAGAGCCATGCCATTAACAGCCACTCATGGGGCTAAATATTCTGAACAGCATATGAAAGAACTGGGCTATGGCTGAGCCAGAATGACCAAATCCAGGAGACCCATGGTCAGGCTTCTAGTGTAAGGATGGATCCTCTGAAATTTTGTGATGTTGCCAGACATGCATTGGAAAAACAGTATGCATAGATGTCAAAGAAAATGTTCTTCGCTGTCTGGATACCTATATGGATCTATGCAATTACGTCACTAAGTCTTTACCATTGTTCAGTATGACTGATGAAAGGAAAACAATGACTATTCCATTTGTGGAAACTGAGGGGAGGCCATGGGTCGATGTTGTCTCATTTATGTGGGAGTTGGCCAGGAAGAAGGAAAAGAGCCTATAATAGGTCTATGAACTGTCATAAAAGGCATGTTATCACACTTCCTATATGAAGGGGGCATCTCCACATAAACAGGCCTGGAGAAGCCAGCGTCTGAAAGGGATGATACTTACCTGTCTCTGAGCTTTGATTACTGTCAGAGGGGAATTCTTTCCTCCACCAATTCCTCCCTGTTTCCTGGGAGCAGAATAGGTCACTCAGGAAGGAAAAGTATGGGAGGGCATTTCCATGTCTTTCCAGGGAAGAAGACCTTCCTAGCATTTACCTCTTAATTCGATTTATATGTTCAGACGCAGGTATATTTGAATAACCACAGGCTCTAGCCCAGGGGTGGACTGGCACCTGCGGGATTACGCGTGGAAAGACGAGAAACACAGCACATGGGCTAATGGTAAGAGAAGCATGCCCGGGTTTTTATTGTTTCCTGTCTTAAACTTAAATTTTATAGGTAGCATGAGTTAATTTTTGTAAGGTGCTTTGGTAAGTTCCCACCTAACCTAAAAGGTACAAGGTAGAGGGTATATGACATACGTCCTGGGAGGAGGACTCAACTACTACTGGGACTTTACCTTACAAATGTGAAAAATGTAACCTAATAGCATGTATCCTCATATTAACCCCAAATAAAAAGCAATCTTAATGCCACAGATTTAACTAATTGCCAAAGTCAGTCCTCAATCAGCCAAATCAGATTCACTTCCTTCGCTGAAAGACAGGCTTCACTTTTCAATTCAAATAAATGTCACACACACACACACACACACACACACACACACACACACACACACACACGGGTAGAAGGTACTAGGTTGAGCATGGTCTTTTTCTTCTCCAGACTCACAGTCAGCCCCTTCTAGCCCATAGTTGTTCAATATGCCTGCACTGGAGCAAGGAAATCTAATTAAGAGGTCAATTCTAGAAAGGCTCTGTGACCACACATTTTAGGTTCAAATACCTACTCAAACCTGGTTAGCCATAAAGTTAATTTTGATCATATGTAGTTCTGCCCCTATGCCTTAATTTATTAAACCAGAGAGAGGAATGAAGGAATGTCCTCAATGATCCTTCTCCCCACTCTCCAGCACTATAACCACCCATTAGGCCCCCTGCGTAAGTGTGGGACAGACACCCATTCATCACCCCTCCTTGTCTCCCATGCCCCTTGCCCCACACATGCACACAGAGGTACAACATTACACACCCATCTAAATCTGTACCTTACTTGTTTTCCCTCCCTTGAGTAATCACTATGGTATTGTTTTTCTCCCAAGCAAATTTGAGACCAGCTTTATGATTGGTGAGAAGATTTATTTTTCCCTGTTATAATTACATGTTAATACTACTGTTAAATTTGTTTTTTAAAATTCACACTCATTGGCTTTCTACAAACTGAAATTTCTTTTCCTCAAGTTTGTTGGTGGATCTAATTATTAGAAGGGACAGTGCCTTAACTTATGAGTGATGATGACTGCTGGAGTTTGAAAAAAAATCACAGGATTAGTTTACAGGTGATCTGAGTCAAAACATGCCATGAGACCATGAACGGCTGAGACTCAGGTTCGGTTTCCTCACCTGCTAAATGGGATGCCTGTATCACAATAGCTTGTAGGGTTTGTGGGAGAGCTAAATAATCGTGTATATGAAAACGTCTTAAAAACATAAAGTTCTAGTGACTGGTGAAATCATCATTTTTTCAAATAAATTAATTATCTACTAGAGAAAAACAGAGATTAGGTACTGTACTACTTTTGTCAGAGAAGATAATTACATTTTAGAAATGCTATATATGAAATCAAGTAAATATCATGACTTGAAAATACAACATGATTACTCTGCTGTAACAGGTGATTTACTAGTAGAAACGTTTAAGATCTGGTCAGTGGTATATGAAATTTATATGCACCAGGAGAAAACTGCATAAGTAAGTAACACATAAACGGAAGTCCATAGTTTTGTGCTGTATTTCTAACACTGACACTATCTGGTTATCCTGGTCAAGTGGTAATTAGACAAGTCTCCACTGGGTTCTTCACCAGCAATAACAGCCAATGCCCTTTTAGGGACAATTAAAAGGTTTGGGGATGGCAGGTGCTGGCAAGGAAGTAAATCTGTCCCAAATTAACAAAGCCACAGAATACCTTCTGTTTCCAAAGTTTAGAATTAGGCAACTGTTTACCATCCTTTTTAATGAGAAAATAAAGAAGGAAATAAATGTCCCCAGCTGGGGGCCAGTAAGCTGTGAGCAGTCACAGCAGTAGACAAGAACACAGCCAGAATTAGATGTCATAGTCCACGAGTTTCTGGTTTGAAAACCAAATAAATAACTCAGCTTCCTTCCAAGTTCAAATGCAGAATATCACTTTTCCCTGGCCCCAGTTTGCTGAAATTTTTCTGAAAAACTTTGGTTAGGAGTAATATATTTCTGTAAAATGCAAAAATTTTTATTATAATCAGATAACTACTGTGTATATGTCTAAGTGTAAAGTGTAACATTGCTAACAATTTATTGATTGAAGAAAATTATGATATATATATGTTAAAGGCCTAATTTGTGATTGTTAACTGAAATAGCCTACCTAATAGCCCAGATTTTAATTGGTGAACAATATATGAGTACAATATGTTCAAATTATTAAGAAATAGAGTTACAGGAAATCTCAATATAACATTTTGGTTCTTTAGTAGATATTCTACTACTAAAAGATTAACAGGAACTTGTAACTTACTATTAGATATAGGGTCAATAACACTTCTTGTCTTTTTTTAAAGGACACAAAGTCATAATACTTATTTCGAGGAAACAGAGTTCTGATATAATAACTAAGCTACTATTTAAAGATTGTCAACGATATAAATCTTAAAACAAGTGGGCACTGGTAAGAACAATTTGAAATGCAGTGAAACATACCTAAGGTCCCCGAGTATTCAGAGGCAAAAAAAATAATTTCCCAGGAATAAAATATATCTCCTGGGAGTGACATTTCATATATATCCATTGTTTCTTTAAAATCAGAGTCTACAAACTGGCCTTAAGGGCCATGTGGCGTGATGGAAATAGGCCCAAACTGGGAGCTTCAGGATGTCAGTTACACGTCAGGCACAGCCGTAATGGTCTGAATCTTGGCAAGTCATTTTTCTTCTCTGGGAATCACTTTTTTTAGTCTATAAATGAGGGGATAAACTAAATGAGTCTAAGAAGCATGTAAGTGAGCAAGTGATTGAATCTGTGGCTTATTACACTAATTTTTCAAAATGAGACACGAGGGCTTGGCGCCGGCCACATACATCGGGGCTAGTGTGTTTAAACCAGGCCCGAGCCTGCTGAACAACGACAACCACAACAAAAAAATATCCGGGTGTTGTGGTGGGCACCTGTAGTCCCAGCTACTTGGGAGGCTGAGGCAAGAGAATCGCTTAAGCCCAAGAGTTTGAGGTTGATGGGAGCTGTGACGCCATGACCCTCTACTGAGGATGACATACCGAGACTCTGTCTCAAAAAAAAAAAAAAAACCCACTGAGACACCAGGCTACAAAGCAAACCTAAGCCTCAGTTTCCTCACTTATAAAATCACTGTGGGGACATGTGATTGGGTTATTGCAGGTGTCCTCAAACTGTGGCCCATGGGCCACAAGAAGTGGTGTGAATTGTATTTGTTCCCATTTCGTTTTTTACTTCACAATAAGATATGTGCAGTGTGCATAGGAATTTGTTTGTAGTTTTTTTTTTAAACTATAGTCTGGCCCTCCAATGGTCTGAGGGACAGTGAATTGGCCCCCTGTTTAAAAAGTTTGAGGACGCCTGTGTTATTGAGATGGTTAGGTAATTCTACCCCTGTCAAACAACCAGCAAGTGCCTTTCACACACTGCATATCTAGAAATCCAATGATTCTAATGATTCTAACTGTGTGCTACGTGTTTTGAAATTTTATCTCAGAGGCTTACAAACTTAGCATATGTCAAAGTCACCTGGGGGTGGGGCTAGAGAAGTATGTCTAACAAATTCCCAGGCAATGCTGACAGCAAAATAGTTGTCCATACCAGAGACTATGTGGTCCTACTTAAGAGTATGTGATCCATTTGATTATCATCTCCATTGACTAATATTTGAATTTTAACTTAAATTGCTAATCATTTTTTCATGTCTCTGAAAGAATCCCAGTGTGATAGGACTTTGAAAGGACAAGTTACATGCATGTAGAAGAAAGCCTGCCAGGGGTGTCCAACCTTATGGCTTCTCTGTGCCGCATTGAAAAAAGAAAAGTTGTCTTGGGCCACACATTAAATACACAGACACTAAAGAAAGCTGATGAGTAAATGAATAAGTGAATAAGTAGATAAACAAATGAAATAGATAAACTAATTAATTAAAAGGTCTGTGCATAATTTTTGTGATATCCGTCACCATAGATAAGCAAAAAAGTCCTCACATAATCCGCATGGGGCCCACAGGCCGCAGGTTGTACACGCCCGTCTCGCCAATGGAATTAAGGAATTAAAGGCAGTGGAAATTGCCAATTTCTTTATAGTAGATCATACTATTTTCAAAGCTAGGTCAATAGATGTGACTGATTATAAATGGTGATGGTCCATCCCTCAGGCACTCAGCTTCTCTGTCAAGGACTTCCGGACTGCTTTGAAGAGACTTAATATCTGGTGTAATTCAGTAGACAGAAAGAACTGAAAATTTAATCCAAGAGGAAATGCAGGCAAAACTCTTTCATATGCCTGGAAATTCAGTGGTTAAACCCCAAAATGTTTATGGATTAGAGTTAAAATCAAGGTTGGGTTAGAAAGCAAGAGTCTGAGTACTCAGATGAGACTTTCTCCTGGAAGAGCAAATGAAGATTCCAACCTTGACCGTGGGAATGTATAATTAATTGTACAGTTAAAAGTTGGATAAGTGAAGATATATGGTAAATATTTAATATACTATGTCTTATTCTCCAAAGATGCCTATAAAATAAGGTTGCACCTTGCCTTAGATGGCATCTATGGATCAAAGAACTATTGTGTAAATTTGCATGTAATTTTAGTTAATTCCTTGTTGTTAGTAATTTCTAATGTCTGCTATTATAAATAGGACTTCTATAAGCATATTGGTATGTATGTATTTTTCTATAACGAATGATTTCTTTACTCAAAGTGTGACTTAGTCTTGAGGGACAAGAATTTTGAAGATCTGTAAGTGGGAGCACTGTAGTTGCCCCTTGGCCCTCTTGTTGAAGGATGGCCATTTCTGAATTTCCACATAAAGAATCCATCTCAAGGCAGATTTTTTTCTCTACTCAGCTCTCTGTCAGTGATTGCTTTAAGAAGGAGAAAATAGAGACCAATTTCATTCCTTTCCCTTTGACATTTATCCAAGTAAAATGATTAGATTACTTTTAATCTTCCTAACCTTTTCTTTCTCTTGTAACCTGAAGCAATTTTCTTTCACAGTAAAAGGAATTATTGGTTATTCTTTTGCATCTTTTTCATATTCACAGATAGAATTGGTGCCCTTTGAACAAGACAATTATTCCCTAAAAGACAGAAATGAGTTTACTTCCCCTATGGTTCCGAAGTAATTATATAAACAAAATTTTAGAATGCAAGTGAGAATAACAAGTAAGAGCCGTTGGCAGAGTTAATTGGCTGATCTTTTTATGTAGATCTAATTGGGGACGTCAATTGAATTTTTGGAAATCATTGCTTATTTCCTTTGAGAATTATTTATTGCTCTATATAATTTGAATGTGTAACACATAGTTTGTTCACTTTTGTATTATAGCTTGCTTGAGAAAAACTATTTCTATCAGGGAGAGATAAAAATATTTTTGAATCAGTTTTCTATCATTTTAGTATTGGTTTAGAGAAAATGTACAGATGTAAAATGAGCACATAATGAATTGTTAGATTTATCATGGTTTAATTATCTCCTGACATTGGAGACCCAGCATGGGAGGGTACTTAGGGGATGTGAGCTTTGTTCTGGGTTTTTATACTTATGAGCTGTGACCTTGGCAAACTCAGCCAACCTCCCCAGTTCTCAATTTTATACATGTAAAACAAGATAATAGATGATAGCATTTTCTTTCTTTCTTTGTCTCTTTTATTTCTTTCTCTACCTTTTTCTCTTTCTTTTTATCTCTCCATCCCTCCCTTCCTTCCTTCTTTCTCTCTGTTGTCTGGCAACGCTAGCCATTTGCCTAGCCTTCAGAGCCCTGTTTTCCTCTGCTATAACATGGTAATAATACTCATTTGTAGGAGGATTTTGAAGATTGAGAGCATCTATATAAAGCAGCAGATCTGGCACAGACACATTTTAGGCAGACAACAAATAATTGGTTACTTTATTTTATTTTTTTTTTATTGTTGGGGATTCATTGAGGGTACAATAAGCCAGGTTACACTGATTGCATTTGTTAGGTAAAGTCCCTCTTGCAATCATGTCTTGCCCCCAGAAGGTGTGTTGTTATTGCACATTGTGGGTGTGAAGAATATGTGATAGAACATTGATAAAGGTCCTCTGTCAATATAAAGAGTAGCATCAACTTGAACGTCTGGGAGCTAGCTCCCCTTCATCCTGGCCCGTCTGACTCAATCTTGAACGTCTGGTGGCTGAGGCCGGCTCTGGTCTCTTCCTGCTGCCCGTAGCTTGCAAAACGTCTACTTCCAAACTGCTAATAATTTAACAAGTTCATAAGCTTGTAAATCAAATGGGGCTAATTATTATTGAGTGACTCCTTAAAAATTGACACTCAAGTTGGAATCTTGGTAATGTTGAGTAGTATCTTAAAAATGAAATTATAAACTTCTTCTTGACTTCGAGCCATACTCACTGAATCAATCCTCCTTCCCTTTTTGGCCTCACTCTGCATAGCTAGTAATTTTGCCAGGTACAGGTGAAAATCTAGAGATTAATTCCTCTTACTCCACCAAGGGCAAATCAGTCCTTCCTCCTGCAGAGTTTGCAGTATAAATCTTAGAGTTTATCTCCTCCCCACGCATGAGGACTCCATTCCATATCCACAACTTTGGTAGACTTTACTAGCACAACAATTCCTTCTTAGATTCATCATTTTACCTCTGTTTTTATGTTCATGTGTGTGCACCTGTACATTTGTCTTAGCACCTGACAAGTTGCAAGCATACAGTAAATAGTGTTCAGATACTTGATTAAAATTCAAGGGCGCGTGTGTGTTTGTGTTTGGTAACACCACATCTAGCTATAAACATTTATTTAATTGTTCTTATTTCTCTTTCTGGTATTGTTTCTTCCTTGTACATCATTTCCTGGTACTCACAGAAACTGGTTATTTGCAAGTAAAAATGGTGCACACTGTTATATTTTTAACCTGAAGAAGGTAAGATCCAAGAAGTTTTTAGAAATCACCCAACGAATACATGAACACACTTTCATTATATGAGATTCAAACTATATGAAATTATTTGAGTAAAATGCTGATGATTTTCTTCATATTTAACCCCCCTGTTTTCTAGAAGTAACTAGAGTCGTCAATTGGGTGTTTTTCCTTCGAATATTTTGTCCTACAAAATAATGTAGGACATAAAACATACACAAATACATAGGTTTTTATATAAAAGACATTATAGCACATGCATTGTTCCACCACTGCATTGTTTACCAACATGTCTTAGAACATCTCTGCATACATTAATCATGCTTTTAAGAGTATGAGTAATCCAAATTGTGGCTGTCTTATAGCTCATTTGATCACTTTACTCATGCTAAGGACTTATTTTTTTCCTCTAATTTTTGACTGTTTTAAGCCACCCTGCAGTATTGAACATTCACAGGAGGAAGTATTTCAGTAGGACAGATTTCTAAATGTGGAAGCTTGTCAAAGAGCCTTTATAATTAAAATGTTGATAGGTAAGTAAGGCATTTATACTCAAATGATGTTTTTTATTCTCATCACAAGTCTGACTGGACAAATTCAGTGATTCAGTGTGTGTGTGTGTGTAATGAAATGAATTACCACAAGACATTCACTTCTTTCTATCAGACTAATATTACTAATGTAACCTTTTTGGGAGAAAGTATGGAGAAACCTCAGAGCACTCAAGCTAGACCTCCCATTTGATCCTGCAATCCCATTACTGGGCATCTACCCAGAAGGAAAAAAAATCCTTTCATAAGGACACTTGCACTAGACTGTTTATTGCAGCTCCATTTACAATCGCCAAAATGTAGAAATGGCCTAAATGCCCCCCCAACCCAGGAAGAAATTAACAAGCTGTGGTACATGTGTACCATGGAATACTACTCAGCCATTAAAAAAAAATGGAGACTTTATAGCCTTTGTATTAACCTGGATGGAAGTGGAAGACATTATTCTTAGTAAAGCATCACAAGAATGGAGAAGCATGAATCCTACGTACTCAATTTTGATATGACAACAATTAATGACAATTAATGGCATGGTGGGGGTGGGGGAAGGGGAGAGCAGAGAGAGAGAGAGAGAAGGAGGTTGGGGTGGGGTCACGTTGTGTGATACACCTCTTGGGGGCAAGGCACAATTGTAAGAGGGACTATGCCTAACAAATGCAATCAGTGTAACCTGGTTCCTTATACCCTCAATGAATCCCTAACCAAAAAAAAAAAACTCCTTAAAGAAATAAATGTTTCTGACTTATTGGTCTCATTTAGTAGAACACAAATTCACAGAGACAGAAGGAATCAACATGAGCAGAAGGAAAGGGTAGAGCAAACATTTTACTATTAATCAAGATATAAATGGCCAGACACGGTGGCTTGTATCTCTAATCCTAGCACTCTGGGAGGCTGAGGTGGGGGAATCGCTTGAGCTGAGGAGTTCGAGGCTGGGCTGAGCAAGAGCAACACCCTGTCTCTACAAATAGAAAGATTAGCTGGGCATCCAGTTGTTTCCATAGTCTCTGCCACTGCGAAGGCTGAGGGGGGGAGGATCACTTGAACACAGAAGTTTGAGGTTGCTGTGAGCTAGGATGCCATGGCACTCTAGCCTGGGCAGAGAGTGAGACTCTATGATACTCATAGAGTATCAGCACCTCATCATTAAAACAAAATTTTAAAGAAACATAGTCCAGAAGTATTAAATGATTAAAATAAAAGACGGAGAGGACTCATAAAATTTAATCAAAATTTGAAATTAATCAGTGTTATGGTTTGCATCCTATCACTGCATACAGAAGAGCAAGTGCAATTAAAACATTATATTAGCTCAACACTTATGAATTTTGGCAATAACTTGTTCTGAAAAAGGACCCTAGAGAAACATGGAGCTTAGAATTATCTTTTTATTCAACACGTGCTCCATTATCCTGGGAACTACAGAATCAGAAGCAAAATTCTCATAGCTAGGCTAATTACTTCAATAAGACCTGCTTTATTTAAAAATAAATCCAAAGCAGATGCCAGAGCTGGACCTGGTGACAAATATTTATCCTCTCCCCAGTGTTTTCTCTCCCTGTGGCTTTGCACAGTTGGTTTCTGGTCTGCACTTTGATGGTGCTGCAGGGCAGCACAAGTCCTGCCAAATGCACAACACAGATGCCTGTTTTCTAAGGGCTGCTCTGGCCGTCTGTCCGTGTCCTTCTCCCCAGATGTCCAGTTTCCTCTGGGCTGCCAGTGCTTGTCCCCATGAGCCCTGAGAGAGCCATCTGCCACTCAACACTGCCCCTCTCTCCCCCACCATCCTCATGTCCTGTTCCCTCTATTAACTTCAGCCACCACCAGAGCAACAGTAGGTCCCTGGATAAAGGAAGAAAGCGCAATTCTGCTCCCAGGAAAATTTCAATGTAGTGGGATTTTCTAGAGTTAATTTGATAAACTTATTTCAGAGCCAAGAGTTATAGGAGACAGAGTCTAATTGATGTGTCACAATAGTATCTGAAATTTCACAGGAATCTTAAAGGACTAAGTCACATAAAAATTTCAGCCATGGGGTGAACATGGAAAATTTTTATTTTCCCTTGTGATGAGAGGCACACCCTAAAGGAAGGACTCCACCTTCCTTTAAGATCCCTCTAGCAAACAAGAATAGACACTTTTCTTATATCACACGGGCCTGCTATGGATATTAACATTTAGATTTTTGGATTTACAGCTCTAATCTTGGCCTTATGTATTTGATTTATCTTCTCTTTTCAGACAGAGAATTCATAGCAGCAGCATCTAGGGCCTGTGTGGAGTTAGGGCAAGCTTATTTGAATAGGATTTATATTTCAGTCTCATGCTCCCCTCCTTGTGTTGAAGAAAGCAGCTTCAACTGTGAAAGGGGGGCTGCTGTTTGATGTACTACCTGTACCTGGAAGAATTTCCACAAACTTCTGAGGGGGCCCAAAGAGGTGGGGAATGCCCATACATTACCTTTGGGAAATGGATCTCTAAGCATGGACCATGAGAAAGAGAAATGTGTCCACCCAGATACCTGTAGCAGTTGCAAGTCACAGAAAAACAAAGGCAATTAAAACCAAGCACACCAAAATCAACACAAAGAAAACACCCACCATAGATGTGAACGGCTTGCACCCTACAATCCCTGTGAGTAAAGCATGACAAATAAACAGTACCTCACCTCAGAAAATAGAATACAGTTTAAATTTTAGAATTACTAGAATTCTCAGTGCAAAGCCATCTTCTGAAGCAATCTGAGCATACGTCTGTACTTCTGAAGGTGCCACCAACTCCCTGTCCCTGGCCTACCCTCCAGGAGTCCAGATCACTGTGGCAAGCATTGCTGACTTCTAAAAGAGAACTATTATCCTCTTTTGCCTTGCTGCTAGAATCCTAGTTTAATTTTGAGCAATGAAATATCAAGTGAAACATTTCCCCCAGATTCCCTTGCAGCTATGGGTGACTCAATCACCTAGATCAGGCCTGTGAGAATTCAGGTAGAAGTTGCTGCTTCACCTGCCTTCTCCTGGGATGTGTTTCCACAGTAGCCTTGAAGACAAAAGAGGAAGAAATAGCAGGTAAACGGGAGGAGCCTGTGCCCCTCGCATCCTGCAGAGCCACTGCACCAGCTCCAAATTGTCTTCCCCATGACATTAGTAAATCCCCACATGTTTAGTCTGGATTTATGACACTTGCATAAAGTAGACCATGGACAGAGTCACTTTCCTGAGTCAATCCTTTCTTTCAGCACCTTGAAAACTTTGTCTTTCTGAGACTTCCAAAGTCATGAAATCTCAAATCAAAAAACTCCTAGAAGAAACCACAGGGAACAAGCTCCTTAACGTTGATCTTGGCAAAGATTTTTTGGATATGACACCAAAAGTACAGGCAACAAAAGCCAAAATAAATAGTAGGACTACATCAAACTAGGGCCTTCCATACAGCAAAAGAAACAGTTGATAAAATGAAAAGATAACCAACAGAATGGGAAAAAACATTTGCAAACTGTACAAATTATAAGAAGTTAATGTCCAAAATATATAAGGACCACCAACAACTCAATAGTAAAAACCAAATAACCTGATTAATAAATGGGCAAAAAATTTGAATAGACATTTTTTTCAGAGAAGACATACAAATATCTACTAGGTATAGGAAGGGACCCAATCACTGATCAATCATTAGGGAAATACAACTCAAAGCTGTACTGACTTATCATCTCACACCTGCTAGGATGTCTATTAGCAAAAAGTCAAAAAATAACAAGTATTGGCAAGGATGGAGAGCAAAGGGTATCCTTATACTCTGTTAATGGAAATACAAATTAGTATAACCATTGTGGGGAACAGTTTGGAGCTTCTTCCAAAAATTAAAAATAGAACAACCACATGACCCAGCAATCCCTCTTCTGAGTACCTTGAAGTAATGTCTGCACCTCTTACACCCATTGCGGTATATTCACAATAGCCAAGATATTGAAACAATGTACATGTTTCAACAAATGAATAAAGAAATTGTGGTACATATACATGATATGTACAATGGACTACTATTCAGTACTTGAAAAGAAGGAAATCTTGACTTTTGTAACCCAGAGGACGTTATACTAAGTGAAATAAGCCAGTCACAGAAAACAAAATACTACATGAGCTCACTTATTAGTGGAATCTAGAAAGTTTGACTTCCTAGAAGTGAAGAATAAAATGCTGGTTACCAGGGGTAGGAGTAGGTGATTGGGGGAAATGGAGAGATGTTGGTTGAAGAGTGCTGTTTCAGTTATGTGGAATGATTAAGTTCCGGAGATCTAATACACAGCTGGGGGTCTTTTGTTAGCAATGCTGTACTGTATACTTTAAATTTGCTGAGGGCAGATCTTAAATATTCTTACCGCTCACATACACACAGGTGACTATGTGAAGAGATGGATGTGTTAATTAGCTTAACTGTAATAAGTTTCTTATGTATATGTGTGTGAATATTAAAGTATCACACTGCACTCTTTACATATATATACTTTCAATAAAAAATTTCAAAAACAAACAACCCCCCCCCAAAGGTCATGAGTCTTTAATTTCCAAAGTTCTTGGTACATACACCTGGCATTCTGGGGAGTGAAGGTGATGGAGATTTCTGCAGATTGCAAATATGGGTTCGAAGAAAGACCTTGCTGGGCCATCGTCCGCAAAGCAAAAATAGTGCTGTGAGGTTGGCAGCTAATATCCCCATAGTGTTACATAGACCGCAAAATATTTCAGAAAACAATGCAGCTGTCATTTATCAAGTCCCTACTCTGTTTTAGAAACTTATAGAAAATAACTCTAAATTCTCATGGTTACCCTGCGCAAACAAGGAGATGGCAAATGAGTGACTTGCTGAAGATTACAGAGCTGGTAAGTGAAAAAGGGCTGGACTCAATCCTCCATCAGATGGCAAGGTCCGTGCTCTTTCAATAACAGTTCCTATATGGCTCGGTGCCTGTAGCTCAGTGGGTAGGGTGCCACATACTCTGGAGCTGGGAGGTTCGAACCTGGCCCAGGCCTGCTAAAATGACAATGACAACTACAACAAAATTAGCCAGGCATTATGGTGGGCGCCTGGAGTCCCAGCTACTCGGGAGGCTGAGGCAAGAGAATTGCTTAAGCCCAAGAGTTGGAGGTTGCTGTGAGCTGTGACACCATGGCACTCTACCCAGGGCAACACAGTGAGACTCTGTCTCAAAAAATAATAAGACTTTATTTCTTTTCCTAAAAAGCCCACAAGGTAATTATCATACCCATTTTACCTAGGAGAAAAATAAGTGCTCAGAGATGTTTAGCTAATGGTCTAATATCTCATAGCTAGTCATTTTAGGTTCCAAAGGCACAGTTCTTTCTACTTTGATAAAATGTAGCCTTCCCAAGATTTTCAGAATGTTTTTCCCCACTTCTATTTATTAAGTACTTACTGGATGCCTGGTACCGAGGTGTATTATTCTTATTTTATATATGAGAGAATAGAACCTCAGACATGAGGCTTATTTGCAGTTACTCAGAAAAGTGATGACTGGTGATTTAGCCCCAGGCAGGCTACCTGCTGGGCCTGTCTCCGCTCAGCCCTGCCTCCTCCCAGCCTGGCCTCTTGGACACTCTAAAGCCATGTATACCACGTGGTACAGAGAAAGTGTGGCTACCCAGGAAGTCTGAGAGAGGAGGAAAAAGCATTTCCTGACATTTCCTTGGAACCAAGCAAGGGTTGTTCTGAGAACACTCCTTCTGAGAGAGAAGGCTGGGGTTTGTTCTTCAAGGTCAACTATATAAGGGATTAAACACAGAGCTGTGAATTACAATGTGTGTTGTGTATGTAAAATGTCCACTTACTCTTCAAAAACCAAAAAGGAGATGAGAACCCAGCACACTGAAAGGCTGTTATCATTCTTAATAACCCAGCTTGGAAGTTAATGAGCTGTAGGAATCCAAAGACTCATTTTGCTTTGGTGCGGGCAGAAAACTCTGCTGGCATCCTGTGCTAACGCGGTGTGGAGCTTTGTAATTGTTCCCCTAAATGGTCGATACTTTTAATTTGTATGTAATACGTGATTTTAATCAGTCTGGGCAAATGTTTATGCATCCTTTTTTTTTTTTTCCCTAACAGAAGCTGCAACGTGAATGATATTTAAGTAGAGCCTCTCAACTGATTTTTAAAAAGAGGATGTATGTAAGAAAACAGAAATGTTTCTTTGGATAACAACAAAATAGAGAGGAAGTCCTCTGGTGCCACACAATGATATATCTACTTGATTCTAATTCTGGGTTAAATAAACTTTTTGGTGTCAACTGATCATTGCTGTTTATACCACGGAGATTTTCATCTGCATTTGGAGGACACCAAGGGCTATGAAAAATCCAGCTTTGGCCAGTTATCTATGCAAGGGTAGCTCTAACTACGCTGACTCGAAATATTGTTTTTTTTCTTTAACTGATTTTTTTTCACTTTTCAGCCAGTTTTATGACGTCATATTGATAAAGCCTAAGGGACACAAATTAGAATATACTTCTAATAACATCGTAATCAATTTTCTATTTGTATTACATGTTTAAAAAATGAGGTAAATGACTCATTGTATGATCTGGCTTGCCAGCAAACACGTAACATGTATTAATTCAACAAATCCTAGTACCAGACAAACTTTCTGCGATTGTGTCTGGCTCTGGTGTGCTGCTCACCCACATTTTCAAATGCAAGAGAAAACAATGCCTCTTTGGAAGCGGGAACACTGCCTTAGTTTCTACTGTGGTCTGTAAATACAAGTTTCACTTTTCATTTTATTTTGTGGGATTTTGAGAACATTACAAAATGATAAAAATATTGTTTTTTTTTTAACATGCTGTGCAACCAAATGACCTTGCATTTGAATTTCTGGACACCCACTCACCACATCATAATGGGGTGTTGCTGTGTTTAGTGATTGTAATGGTATTTATTGAGCAGCTACAATGTCCCTGTACATCACAAGCATACACACATACACACTTTCACGTACATGCACATAAACCCAGGCCTATCTAGTAGTTCATGGCTGTCATCCATATCTAAGATAAACATATAGGTATCAAAAACTATCAATTTCACAAATTTCATTTCCAATTAATTCTGAATAACAATGCATCTTGATTTAGGCAACTATAAGAAGTTAAAAATAAGTTATTTTTCATAAGCTTTCTGGAAACTTTGCATGGATGGGACATCCCCAATCAAAAGTCCTTTTATATCACTGAGGTCACTGAGGTTGACGTACACATCCTTTGTATCTTACCAATATCACTGTGTCTCAGTACCTGAGTTACTAAAGCAGGTGGCAAGTGGCTGTTAAGCAAGTGACCGCAGAGGCCTGCCCAGTTAGGATATGACCTGTGAGTGTGTGGCGTCCATACTGCTGGGTAGATACACTTCCTGCCCTAGGGATCACGGGCCCCTTCCCCCACTGCTCTCTGCAGGTTACATGGAATTATATGCAGGTCCACTACAGCAAATGTAGTCATTCTGTCAAGCAATCCTCTGCCTTTCAGTTAGAAATCACAAAACCAGCATCTTTGATTGGAAGGAGCAATAACTAGAGCAATTTGAGTGCCTATGAAAGTAATTCTTAAATTAGTTAAGGAATTGGTTAATGGCTGCTGCTTGGTTAATGGCTAGTGAAAAACTGTGGGAGCTATGTCAGCAACGTCCCCACATTGCAGCTGATCTGATGGCTCAGGAGGCTGATTTAAAGACATAAAATATATTGGCTAAATTTTGTGAAAATTTGCAAATGGTCTTAGGAATCTTGAATGGCCCTTCTCAAATCAGAATGAGGCATTTCACACCCCCAAGGCCAGAGACCCACCTCTTCCTTCTTTCATCCTTTCTGCTCTGCCACTGGCTGATCCCACTGCCTGGTCATTTGTTCATTTGTCACTCAACAAAAATGTACTGTTCACTGATGGGCACTGCTCAAACATGACCACAGGCGCTTTTTCACACCTCCCCGAGGTGGTGCTTGGAAGGTACAAAAGGTCACTTGACCCACAAATCACCCTCCCATCTGAAATCCTCTTGCTTTTCAGAAGTAGGGAACATGGCAGGCATTTGGCTGTTTATTTTTCTCTTCTTATTACTTGATAGCTAAATAGTACGTATGCTTGAAAAGTAAATTCAGTGTAAATTATTTCTATTATCTATTAAGAAATACACTAGCTAATAAATACATTAGTTGCAATTTTCACAGGTCCTCATAATTAGTACCTGTAGGTCAGGGTACTCAGTGGATCAATTAAATTTGTGAGTCATATTCAGCTGAGTCTCTGTTGACTCCTGTTACATCTCATGAAATCATTCAAGGATTCAGTAGCTTCCTCCTCAGGGCACCCTCTCAATTTAACTCTTTAGGTTCAGGACAGATTTTCACTTTTCTTTCAAAAGCGTTCCTGCATCCCTTCTTGAAGGGAAGGTGTGGGCGGTCAATAGGGGAAAGTGCATTCTTTGACCTCAACCGGCAAGACTGAGCTGTGGTTCATGAAGAAGCACAGGTGACTTGGGGGCCAATATTGACAACACTCTGAACTCCCTCGTCTCTGGCATTGTTCACTCAAAGACTGTTTCCGTAGTGATGTCAAGATGGAATATTGCTCATGCCCCACCCACAATGCCCAACAGCAGTGGGAGCACCATACTAGTGCCCTAACCTTCGTGGGTCTCCCTGTCAGAGCATGGTCTATGCATGTCCACACACATGCACGTCCCACCCCGCCGAAACCCGCAACCTGACCAGAATCTTAGCCCAGCTTGCTGACTGCGATTCGCCATCCACAGCCCCCATCTCATTTTGGCTCATTCTACCTACGTTTCTGAAATTCTCAGGCGGGCCTAATGAGGAATATACTTTGTGCTTTCCTATTAAGGTGAAAAGGGGGAAAGGACATTTCATTTTTTCGTGATACAAAATAAAAGAAGCAATGTTAAGTATAGTAATTACCATTTTCCCAAATCACAGCATGCAGTACAGTGCTTATAAAAGGCCCAGGCGTGAATTACATGGTGTTTTTTCCCCAGTATTCCCTGCTGCAGAATCAAAAAGAGCCACCTGGTCCCGCCACACTGGCAGCTACTCCTCCCTCCCAGAACCCAGTCGTAGTGGGATGGGCTGGTGGTAGTGTGTTGCCAGATTTAACAAGAATACAGGACACACAGTAAAGTGGGAATTTCACATAAACGATAATTTTTTTTTTTTTTTTTAGTATCAAACATTACCTGGGTTATACCAAAAAACCCTGTAATTTATCTGAATTCCAACTTAACTGGGCATCTTGTATTTTTGTCTGCCACCCCAGTAAGTGAAGGCAAAAGAAATAGACTGCCTGGCTCACTGATCTTTTCAGAGCTCTGCTCTATATTACCTACTTTTTGTAAAAAAAGGAAATTATATGGACATGACTCTTACACTTAAGGTACATCAGGCTCATCTGTAAAACTTTTTTTTTTTTTTAAAGAGCATCAATGCCCTTTATTTCAATGCTAACTTATGAGAATAATTTCTTAATGCTACATCAGAAGTAAATTCACCAATGCTGAATTTGGAAAGCACAATCAAATTCCACAATTGGGACTACACAGCTTCTCACAATACCAGGCATCATGAATTTAAAAAACAAACAACTGAGTTACGCATGACAAAAGTTCATAAACTTCATGTGATCCATGAACCTCCCCCACTGTACACAAGAAATTGTGTAGTGCGTGTGTACCTTTTACTGGAAAGAGGTCTTTTACCTTTAATTAACTTCCAAAGGGGCCCAAAGAGGCTAAGCAACAGTCAGTACAAGGTAAAATTCTAATCTCTCTCTCTGTATTTTCAATAATAATGGAAGCTGTGGACCATAGGAAGTTCACTTTTGCACATCTAAGAGTCAATTTTAATGTAAAGCAGGTATAAAACAAACAGAAGTTAACTTGCAAGGCAAGATAAAAACTCTTTCAAAGGGGTTAAAGGCTCAGTGAGCTGGAAGGAGAGACTCCCAGGGATTCTACAAGTGCTTAGAAAAACCAATCTTTAGTATGCATAAAGCAACTGCATGAATTTAAAATGCAATTTAACTCAAGTCCAATTTTCAGTTTCTTTGAACATGTGCATAGTGATAGGATCCCATCAGATCAATGCGTTAAAGTTTTTTCATTATTACCTGTATCTAATGATTTTAAATATGTTAATTGTTCAGTTAAAATGTCATAGTCATAATGCAAGTAAATTGGATACTTGTCCTTTTGTCAGATTTGTTAAATGCATGCAGAATAATATTATTAAAAGTATTCTGATTGAACTTTGTAAAACTTTTAAAAACATAGTTGTGGGAGAGGAGGAGGAGGATGGAGATCACGGTGTATGGCACACCTCCTGTGGGTGGGATACAATTAAAAGAGGGACTTTAACAAATGCAATCAGTGTAACTGAATTCCGTGTAGCCTCAGTGAATCCCAAACAATAAAAAATAAAAATAAAAAAAGACTCCATCCAACAAATAGTTCCTTGCTGTTTTCTGTCATTCATTTGGATAATGCAATGCACCATGCTGGTGATTTGTCCTTTCCGTCTCCCCCATAAAACATATGTGTCCCTGGTTCATCCCTTTACAGCTTTTCTAGACAATCTAGTAAACTAATCCCTGTTTAAATAAATAAATAAATAAATAAATAAATAAATAAATAAAAACAGAGTTGGCTGGGTCCACTTTTCCAGAGTTTCTAATTCAGCAGCTCTGGGGTGGGGCCTGAGACCTTGCATTTTTAACAAGATCCCTGGTGTTGATGCTGAGCCCAGTTGTCCTAACAGACATCCAAGTGAACCTTACCCTGGTCATCGTGAGTCAGTCTTTCACAATGAAACAGGTTGGTTTAGTCCAGCGGTTCTCAACCTTCCTAATGCTGCGAACCTTTAATACAGTTCCTATGGGTCACGACCCACAGGTTGAGAACCGCTGGTTTCATCAAACAGGAGGATGGGAGTGTACCAGGAAATGTTTAAAGCAGCTCTGCTAAATGAGAGAGATAGTAGTGTTTTGTTTTTTTTTCTGAGAGAAGAGATTTAGAACAATAAATACTGGGACAGGAAGCACTAAGGAAAAGGAAAGAAAAAAACAAAAGTTCCCAACAACATTGTACTCTATGCACGTATAAACGAAAATCCTTGTAACACAGGGAAGAATCTTCAGTTGAGGAATTTAAGAAATTACAGAAAAAAATAAGTCTAGGGATACAGATTACAGGCATTATGAATACTGAGGACCATGGACTCCCCCACTCTAACCTCGAAACCACTCAGTGGCATGCCATATATCCTGAATTACGGCCAGGGAGTGCAATTCCACCAGTCCTGACTGACCAGCCTTTGATGATGACACCCTGACGCATCTTGGATTCTTCCCTGCAGTCTCATTAGGAGGTCTGTGAAGCCATTCTGAGTGGCCGTGGAGGAGCTGTCTGCTGAGACGCACTTGTTCTTCTGTGAGGGGCACGTCAACCCCAGGTGACCTGCGGGTTCCCATCTCTCACTTTCTTTCAGAGGCTCCCTGACCTCTCCAGGCCTCAGTAGCTCCAAGTCCCAGCCCCCTGGCCTCTGGCTCAGTCCCCCTCAGCCTTCTCCTTTTCTTTTTTTTTTTGCAACCTCACCATAGAAGCTTCAACTCCCACACGACTTTCACCTTACTACCTATTTCTACTCCTAACTCTCTGATTCTTCTCTTCTTAATCACCTCCAAATGAGGTGACTCTCAGATAATGGAACAGCATTTTTTGTAGTTGCCACAAAGAGATACAGAATTGAGACCAGTTATGAGAAAAATTTAAGAACAAGAAGCTCGAAGATGGGTAATGGGTTTGGGGTTGGGAGTGTGCTGTGCTTTCAGCATGAAGCTGAAAGTAAAATCAGTACATAAACAAACTTGTACCAAGGCTTAATTATTTTTGCTGAGACATAATTTACATATTATAGAATTTATTCCTTTAAAATGTACAATTCAGTAGTGTTTAGTATAGTCACAGAGTTGTGCAACCACCACCACTAATTCCAGAACACTTTCCCTCCCTCTCAAACACCCTGGACGCATTAGCAATCGTTTCCCTGACCCCTGACGCCGCTGATCTACGTTCTGTCTCTATGGATTTGCCTATTTTGGTCATTTCATAGAAATGGAATCACACAATACGTGGTCTTCTGTGTCCAGCTTGTTTGACTGAGCACAATGATTTCAAGGTTCATCAATGTCAGATCATGCACCAGGACATCCTTTTTGCTTTATGCCCGAATAACATTTCGTTATGTACAGACCACCTTTTATTTTTCCATCCATCAGTGGATGCATTTTACCTCTTGGTCCATGAAGAATGTTGTTAGGAAATTCACGTACAAATTTATGTATGAATAGCAGATTTTAATTCTCTTGGGTATATTCTTAGGAGTGGAGTTTCTGAGTGGTATGATGAATCTACATTTTACTTTTTGAAGAATGGTGAAACCGTTTTTCCAAATCAACTGCATCATTTTACGTTCCCACCTGTAATGTATGAGGGTTGTAATTGCTCTGTGCCAACTTTTAAAATTGCCCATCTTTTAAAACTAAAGCCATCCTATTTCATGTGAAGTGGTATCTCATTGTGTTGAAAGTTAAATTTTTAACATAATGGTGAAAGACATCCCAGAATCAGTACTTCTAGGACAAATTCAATTTTTATTTACTGGAGGTCTCTGGCTGGGGTATCCTTCCGGAGCCAGACTTGACCAGTGGATTCATTTTGTTTATCTATTTGGTGAGCTATAAACTTTTAAGTCCTTTGTGAGACTCATCTGACATCTGACTGGACTCACCCCTTCATGTTACCTGTCTGGCTCCTGTGAGCATGAGTTTGGGGCCACTATCTATACTTTTTGTTTCTGTACCTGGATATCTTTATTCTGTTATTTCTAAGAACAATGAATATGGTGACACATTTAGAAAGGTTTTGAAATAGTAAGTTCTAGGGATTAAGCTTTCTAAAAGGCAAAATTTAAATTTATCAATATACTTAATGCAGATGGCACTGTATTTAATCAGGACCTTAAAATTGCTTCTTCAATGTAGCAAGCTTTGGTACATTTTGGGGATTGTCAAAGTTCACGGACAAAAGACCAATATGAACACACCTTTCAGACACAGTCCAACATCCCTAACTGTGTTGCTTTCAGAAATCTTGAAGTTTGCATAAAATGACCACAGTTTGACAGATTGTGATGGTCAAAAATAAGGCGATGTCGAAATCACATTTTCAAAATCAAATCACTGATCCTTTATAAACTGAATTAGAGATCCTTTATAAACTGAAATGTTTGGGTTGCATATCTGTAACAACAGGACTCTCGGACATCAAGCAGGCCGTGAAGGATAATGATGACTGAAAAATGCTTCAAGGAGATCAATACACATTAATAAAGAGATAAGAAAGAACCCGTTTTCAGGGTGAATCAGCACCACCAGAAACCAGACGCTTTTTATTTAGAGACAATTTTAACCTGCATTTTGAGAATAAAAAGCTATTTGTATTAAAGCTTGAAAGACAACCGGGGTGGGAGAGAAAAAGGGAATAAAATTACCTACAATAAATTAATATTTTCAAAATATGTTATAAAACTGCTTAGCATTTGAAATATTAGCCTTAGCTGTCTCTTCTTGATTTAAAGAATTCATTCTTGAAATTTGGTATGTGGATAAATAATAAACTAAAAGTATTAGAAAATATCTGCAAACCCGAATGCTTTATTCATCTCATGTTTATAAACTTCTAGACATTTGAAGTTTTGGTCAGGTTTCAGGTTTTTCTTTTTTGCTTATGTTTTGCTTGCTTTTGTCTGTAAGTTTGGAATTCTATAGTTGCATTTCCTGTAGGGTAGATTTCAGGGCATTAGAGAGCCCTGTTTCCCAAATTCAATAAAAACAGGTTTCAGGATAAGACGCACTGCAACCACTGTACACAGTGTAGTAAACTTTGCTTTTAAGAATTAATTGGATTTCCCAAAGGAAATATTTTCCTGTCAAACCTAATCCTCATGATCAACAACTATAGCTCCAAGTAATTCTTTATGATTTCTTTTATTTACATTTTTCTAAGCTTATTCTTACATATCCTCTAGGGTAACTTTTATTACAGGAATTGCTGGATTTTCTTCCAAAAAAGAAACATGCTTTATATTTAGATGACAAAGTAACAGAGTCAAGGCTTTTCTCCCTGCAGTGATATTTTTTAAAAAATGTGCTATTTTTATAATTCTTATTTTTCCCCAATTGCACCCTAAAGCATTGACAGCCAATCATCTCCTCTTTCTCAATCACTGCAGATAAATTACCCAACCTCAGTCGACACTTTTCCAATGGACTTTACAAAATTCAGTGTAGAGTTTATACAGCTATGTGTACAACTGGTATAACTGTTTCATATGCACCTGGGGCAATATTTTATTTTACTGAGTTCATTGAGAAAATAGAACCACATCCAGTATTCTTTCTACTTTTCTAGATGATGCAAAATAATGAGCACACACGGGGGCTAGTAACCTAGGAATTTTTGCTACCGATTGTGTTGATAAGGATAAGCCCAGGCAAATCAGGAAGGAGCAAGCCTTTGGCTCAGCTGCCCACAACCCTCTGTGTGATTCCACGAGGTGCATTTGATTCTTCTACAGGGGGACCCAAGCGCAAGGCAGAGTAGCCTCTGGTTTTCCCCCCACACATGCATACATAGAGAGGACACCAGCTCCCAGCTAGTCAGGTCTGCACTGGTGGCTCCTTCCGTTTTGTAGCCTGTGGGCAACTCAGGAGGCAGTGTCTTTTGGCGTAGAGTGGTGGTTGTGATTCCTTTGTTCTCCATTATACTTTCCATCCCTTCCTTGGAGGCCTTTATAAACATCTTTAAAGTGAATATTTAATTAAGAGTACTGCAAAAAGATCGGAAACCCAAAGTCACAGGTAGTATTAACACAAATGCAGCCTAACACAATGGCATCCACGTCTCTGCTTCCGGGAGTACAGCATCCAGAGGCAATAAAGCATGACCTCTAAGACACCAGCAATTTCAGTGTGACCTTGGGCAAGTTACCTAACCTCCCTGTAGCTTACATTTTTAATTCATAAAAAGGAAATCAAGAAATCAAGATGTTGTGAGGAGTCAATGAGCTATGAGTCTTGGAGGAGTATGTTAGAGGATGAACTGCGTAAGCTTTCGGTGTTATTCTTAAGTAGTATTTTCTGTCTTTTTTCTCTGCACTTGACTCTTAAGATTATAACAATTTTTTCCCATGGTGTTTTGTAGTTTGCGTAATCAAAATTATAATGACTAGTAATTCTATCTAGTAGAGGAGCTGACATTCAAGTTGACTTTACTTTTTCTACTGTTATAAATAATGCTACAATAGCCGGGCGTTGTGGCGGGCGCCTGTAGTCCCAGCTACTCGGGAGGCTGAGGCAAGAGAATTGCTTAAGCACATGAGTTGGAGGTTGCTGTGAGCTGTGTGATGCCACGGTACTCTACCTAGGGCCATAAAGTGAGACTCTGTCTCTACAAAAAAAAAAAAAATAAATAAATAATGCTACAGTGAATACTTTTACGTAAATATTGTTTTCCCGCTTTCATACTTCAGATGGGTCTTTCTGAATAGGATACACACATTTTTACCATCAGCAGTAAGAGTTCATCAATGTCACTGTCCACATAGCAGATAGCGTGTCATGATCAAAATCATGGGCACTTTTATATTTACCATCTTAAAATACTACAGTAAGTTTGGTTTACTAATCATATTTACTTTCTTTGTGGCTGATGTAATTAAACATTTTGCCTAATTATCTATTGCAGAGTTTTAATATTTTCTTATTAACTACATTGTATTGTAAATACTAAATATACAGTGTTTTTCTTGACAGTATTTGCTCAGAACATTGCCTTCTTTTTTAATTTTACTGATATGGTAATTCATATTTTAGACAGTTGAACCTGTTTTTGTCATTTATTTATAATATTTTTAAGCCTTTAGCATCCTGGCAAATAATTTTTAAGATTTAATATTGATTGTTTAACATACAGATGAAATTTATCTTATTGTACAATGCAAACTATAAATATAAATGTAAAAACTGTTCACTAATGACTATTCTACCATAATTTGCTGAAAAATCTTTCTCTTCTCCATCATTTGGATGAGACTTTTTCCCGCATTATTTGATTATCATCTAGAATGAGGTTGATTTGGGTACAGAGGCCCACATCTTCTGTACTTGTGTGTGTTTATTCTTCTGTAAATGAACTATTGCTTTTATTCTTTTGCTTTGAAATACATTTTAATATCTCATAGGACTATAGGCAAACAGCTCTTTTCCATGAAGGACTGTCAATAGTTCATTTTTTTCTTTTTAGGGATGTGTGTGTCTTTGTTTGTTGTTTATTGAGTTGTAATTCACATACAATAAGATTCACCCTTCTACAAATTAGGATGAACTCACAGAATCATATAACTACCATTATCCAAAACAATTCTCCTACGTCCTTTTGTAGCCAAATTCTTTCCCTCTCCTTGACCCCAGGTAATCATCACTGGTTTGATCCCCCCCCTCCCCCCGTATAGTTTTGCCTTTTCCAGGATGTCATATAAATGGAATTATACATTAGGTGGTTTTTTGAGTCTGGCTTCTTTGCCTAAAGGTAATGCTTTGGAAATTCATTCATGTTATGTGTGTATGTATATATACACACAACATGTATACATACATTACACACGCACACATATACATACATATATATGTTCATACACACATATATCAGTACTTTATTCCTTTTTATTGATGAGTATTATCTATACTTTATGGGTATAGCACAGTTTGTTTATCAATTTTATCAGTTGATGAGCATTTAGATTGTTTATGCCTTTTGGCAAGTAAGAATAATGTTGCGGTTAACATTTGTACCCTGAGTTTTATATAAACAATCCACATAAGATTTCAAAAATAGTTGTCCAGTTCTAAGAAGAATCCTATTAGGAATTAAACTAGGCCTATATATGAACACACGCAGTATACATTCACACTGTACACACACACACACACACACACACACACACACACTTTATAATCTGAGGATTTGAGGGCAAGAATATAACATCTTTTGATACTTAGTCTTCTCAATGAGGACAACAAATAATTTGTGGTTCTTTTACTTTTCAAACTCTTATTTTATCACATGTGTACATGTGTATGTCTGCACAGTTTTCTTCAAATAGGATGTACATTTTTTAACCTAAGGTCATGATAGGGTACATTACAGTTCTGCTGTTAATGTGAACAAAATACTTTTAATGCTACTTTAAAATAATTATTTCCAGAAAAATCATTGACTTTTATATATCCATCTCACATTCAGCTTCTTGTCTGAATAATTTACCATGCAAATATTGTTTGCTTACATCTTTGAGTTGTCAATAAATACAGCCATGCCATCTTTCTCTTCTTCCCTGTTGTATAAAACTACTACCTCTGTTTCATGTCTTTGGTTTAATATTACTTTGGAAATCCTGTTCAATGCAATAATAGTGACCATAATCATTTTATTTTGTTCTGATTTTCCTAAAAATAGTGCTGTTAGCCCATGATTAAATATAATATTGACTGGTAGTTTGTAATAACACCATTAACATTACATATCTTTCTATTACGTTTTAAATGTTTTTAGGGAGAATGGTGTTAAATTTTATCAAAATCATTTGTTGTCATCTATTGATGATCATTTAGGTTATAGATTTAATAAGTTGGTGATGTATTATATATAAGTATTTCACTATATTTAATTATCCTGCGTTACTAGAATAAAACCTACTTTCTGGTGCTGAATTATTATTTAACCATATGTTGAATTCTTCTGGCTAGCATTTATTTAACATTTTAACATTTGTATTAATAAAAGGAATTGATGTTTTGTGATATGTCATTGGGTTATCCAGTTACATTTGCTTTAGGAATTGAACGGGGTAGCTTTTTCATATAATTTGTCCTGGAACAGTTTGTGATAATGTAGCAGTCGCTTCTTCTTTGAACACATAATCAAATTCATCAGGGACTCGTTCAGGAAATTTTTTATTTGAGGGAGAAATATTTGCTAGATTAAACTCCTTCCTTCCTCCCTTCCTCCCTTCCTTCCTTCCTCTCATTCCCTCTCTCTCTTTCTTTTCTCTGCACCCTCATGTTTATTAGTGCTTTATTTATTTATTTATTTATTTATTGTAGCAGTTGTCATTGTTGTTTAGCTGGCCTAGGCCGGGTTTGAATCCGCAACCCTTGGCGTATGTGGCTGGTGCCTTAAACATTGTGCTAGGGGCACTAAGCCTAACTCCTGGATTTTTCAAGATGCTGTTTTCCCCAATATACCTGTTCCCCTCTGCTCGTGGTGGCTTTCCATGGCCTTCCCAAGAAAGGAAACATGCAAAGTACTAGCTGAATGAGCACTACCAACTTTGAAACAAACTCATCTCATTACATTCTCATAGCTATATTGTCAGGAGAGCATGGCTGGTATTCCCATAAAGTGGGAAACCCAGAGAGGTTAAGAAATTCCCCAGTGTTGCTTTGAATTCAACCAGTAATGAAGTTTAACCTAGGATACAGATCTAGTTGTAGCTCGGCAACGTCAGCCCTGGAATTCCCATCCAGTTGCTTTTTCCATCACTCCACACTTCATTATACCACGAGAACAGGTGCAATTTAAAATTCCCCTCTTTCACTTTCCTGTTTGTATTTTATGTAACACTTTATATTTTCTCATTTTGGTTTATTACTAAATGTTATTTCCGTAATATTGGCTCTTGAGGGTTGCAAATTCTTAATACAGACCTTATTTGTGAATAAAAAACCAGAATTATTAATAATTCTGTGTTTTCTTAATAAAAGTGCTCAAGATTTCTCTATTGATTGGCAGTTCATAGTCAGTACTCAATAAATGCAGCCAACTTAAAATAATTTCATTTTACCACTTTCTGTTTAAATAAATAAAAATTTTATTTTTCTTTAGACTATTGTTTAATCTTTCTGAATCTCTTTCCTCATATGCAAAATGAGGAGGTTGGATTAAATCTGTGCTTGCTTAACTTAGTCACACGAATAACTCTGTCTTAAAGGGTACTTTATAAAAATGGGTTTCATGGTCAAACAGTTGTTGTGTGTAATATAGGACTTTAGTACATGAGCCATGAATGCCCTCCAGTCAAAAGACCTGATGTTTATTCTAGGGTTTCCAAGATTTATTTGTATTTCTTCATTTATATTCTTTTCTTGGCTAATATATATGATATTATCTGGGGGTATATGTATTTGGAGGGCCAAACTTTGGGAAATTATTTGAAAATAATTTTTCTAGTTCCAAAAATTTTATAATGACACAAGGAAATGGCAAAGGCTAAAAGCGAGACTCATACACAGGAACACACATTCCCACAGGGCACCAGTCCACTGTGATAAAGTCAAGAATTACATCAAGAAAATGATATAGATTCTGACCAATAAACAAAGAGTAGCAAAATTAGCTATACTAATAGGCCAAGAAATCAGGCACCTACACCTGGAATAATTAAGATCACATTGATGGAAAGCTTCATATATGAATGTGACAAGACAGTCAATAAGTAAAAGAAGGCAAATTATTGAACACATACCTAGGAGAGCTGGGGCAAGGGCTGAACAGAATGGATTAAAATAGCATCAGTTCAAAGGTCCTTTCCACGAGAAGTTTAACATCACTGATTTAGTTCTTCCATAATAACTCATTGAAATGTTAGACAATTGTGTGCTAGAAAGCCAATTAATTTAATTGCATAGTCAGACATTTAAATGAAAAAGTTTGTCTAGTTTAATTGGCAAGACTTTCTTTAAAAAGTCCCCAACTTGATCATTCTTTTCCTTTCCACATTTTTTTCTATTGTTAAGAGGTTGCTTTTATAGAATCACACGATTAGAATAACCATTTCTAATTATGTATTCTTATTTTTCAAGTTTTCGTTTAAAACTTTAATTTTAGAAAGGTAGCTGTTTTACTTATTCATGAAAGTTAAGCCTGGAGCCAGTTTGTTTTTTAAAAAGTCTCCCACGATTAACACGTGGTGCAATTACTTGTCTTTTCTGGTTGCGAATGTAAATGTACCTTCAGTCTCTCCATTCCACTTCTAGGAATTTTTCTTAAAGGGATAATCATAATTATGTAAGTGGAACCAAAATGAATGTACAAGTATGGCCACTGTAGCAATGTGGCACTTTTTATAACAGAGAAAATCTAGAAACAACCAAAATATCTATTCAACGTTTTATTAAATTGTGTTAGTGTTTATATAATCAAATATGAGGCACTCACTTGAATGTAATAAATTGTCTTTTGGCATGGAAAGATATTTATGGCATATTATATATTTTTGAGTGAAGAAATGAGAGTTGATAAGTTGTGTGTGTGTAGAGAGTGACAGAGAGAGAGGGGAGGGTCAGAGAGATTCAGAAAGATTTGGAGGGACCTCCTGTAAAATATAAATAGATGGTTCCCTATTCACTGAAAGGTGGTATTTTAGTTACTTTTGCTTTTCTTTTCTAAATGTTATTTATTATTGAACATGATATTTCACTTACATTATCTAAAAGAAAACAGACAAAAGTACAAACAGAAGAGACTCAGAAGAAATGGCTGGAAAACATATTTTAAAGATCTGGAACAAATCTTAGCTGGGTAGTTAATCGAGAAGAGAAAATTAAGAGGGAGGATGTACTCAGGGCTATGGCTGCTATTTTATTGGCAGTTGCAATGCTGATTGTCCCTCTTTTACAACTAATAAAACCCTATTCCTCTGCCAACCTCTAGTTCAAATCTTACCTCTTTGTTGAAGTGTTACTAATCCATGAAGTATAGTTGTATGAGCATGTTTCTCCGAAATTAAGGCAAAAATAATCTGTTCTATTCCAAATGAAGTAATTGTGTACCTCCTTGAATTGTCTCCATCCAAATGTTTTCACCTGTCACTTAAGCAATACATCATTAAAATAGCTACCACATATAAAGGGCTCTCCTTTTGGACAGTCACCTTTTCAGAGTTTCTAGACCTGTAATTACCCTATGTGATCAATTTTATTATCCCTTTTATACAGAGTAGGAAGCTAAGGCTCAGAAGATCTTTTCAGAAGTCACAGTGCCAGAGCTAGAACTCAAGCTCATTAAAATTTCAAATCACACATTTCTAACAATGGTGCAATACTGTATTTGCATGAATCTGCTATTCTCCCCAGGGAGCCTGTCATCTTCCTGAAGATGCATTTCTATGTTGTATCTACGCCCTAACTAAACGATGTCTATTTATTTTGACTTACTGTGACATAGTTATTTTTGAAAGTAAATATTTTCTTTTTCTCCAAAAAAATCCTCCTATAAATCATCTCTCAAAAATGGTGTAACACTGCACATGACAGAGAAGTGCATGAAATAAAAACAGCTCACGAATCAGTGTAATAATCAAAGTTTTTAAAAGTCAATTGTACATTTTATTTAGCTTAATAATGCCCACTCTTTGGTGTATTTATGTACATCGAGCTTTTCACAAATGAATTCATCTTCTATTTTACAGTAAGGACTCAGGCTTAGCCAACCTTTATGCCAACACCTCCTACCAGATCTGAATGAAACCAGTAGTGATTATCTTTGACAGCATTAAGCATAAAAGAAAGACACCTTAGAATTAGCCTAATAATGTTATTTTCCGCTTAGCTTTGGATAGTGTTTAGTCACTAGCTATAACATAAATATTATCTCATTTTATATAAATATTTATTGCAACTCAAAGGAAATATTGACCTTGGCTTTGCCTTAGCCAATATTTATCCTCCAGATAAATAAATTTTAAAATTTACATGAGTGGAAGTCAAGATATATTTATCGGAAGCCTAAAACATCTTAGTTAATCCTACACTATATAGTCACAGATTATCTAGTGAATAACATAGCAATTGGATCAAAATTCTTGAAATGAATCTTCAAAATCCTAACAATGGGGCAAAGTACATTTAGTCTCTCTCTTTCTCTCTCATTTTCTCCCTCCCCGCCCCCCCACACCCTACACACACAAAATCATACACTTCAAGCTAGGGATGTAGAATAAGAACATTAAAGTCTACATATAAAGCACTTTTTTCTCTATCACACACTTCCTTCTGTTCAAATTTGCAGTTTGATCCCTGGCCAAAGACATAAGGAGTGTTTCTGTGGAAAGTAGTCATAGAAGACTTAGCTTTTTGACAGTAAGCAAAAATTTCCATTTAGAGGGATCGTTGTCCAGATGACACTACTCTGCTTGTTTTGCAAGGAAGGAGGACATGATGGGTGGACTGAGGTCCCTAGAGGCTGAAAAGGTGGGAGACGGCTGCCTCATGTAGGAAGAGAGGCTGCAGTGCCCCACTTTAGCCTGCATTCTCTCTCATACGAGAGATTCCAGCCTTATGCTACCCATGAAAACTGTATTTCTAGTGAATATTGTACAATTTTTATAACAGTGTCTTCCATCTGCCTATTCTGGTATTAAATGCTTACACTGTGAAGAAGTTTAGCTGTGCCCTGTTCTCATGTTTGAGCAGGTAGCAAGGCAAACAGATGGGTTTGGATAAATGAAAATCAATACACTTGAAAAGGCCTCTTTCATTCAATTGATTCTGGCTCGGAGGGTAATAGCACAGCAGAATGTGAAATGGTGTTAACATGGCCCTGGCGCAAATCCCATTTACAGGAAATACAGTAACTAAAGTGGATAAAAGCATGAGGGGGATTTAATGAACCATGGACTTTTTAATAAATGTTTTTAATATGGTCTTATCACCATACCATTTGAACCTTCAATGAGGCAAGATAACCCTTTATGGAAGGAATATTATTTTTCAAATTCTAAGAAGTCAGCATAGCGAAATGTAATTCCTATCTTCTAGATTTATGAAACATTGTGCATTAGAGCTGGAAAGGTCTTGTTTTACAGAAAAAGAAATGGAAGTCACCAGAGGCATCAGTTACTGCTCAAGGTTGCACAGCAACTTGGTGGCCAAGAATTCACCAGAATTCAGCAGTTCCCATCGTAGAGTTATTTTTTTTTTCTATAAATCAATTGGGAGACGTTGCAATGACAAATGCGCAGACAGTTGCCAGTGCTGGTGAGGCCGTGGGTGGGAAACGAGGCCGTGAAAGGCTACAACCAGCTGGTTCCTGAATCATCCTCTCTCTGCTGCTGAGACTTTCTGAAACTCTGATACAAGAAAAGGCCCATATTTTTTGGATCCAGCAATTCCATTTCTGGGAGTCTATCTTGCAATAAAACAGTCTCATGTGCGTACAAAGGAATTAGAGAAAAATGTTAATTCTGGTGTGGCTTACAATAGCAAAATTTACCAACAACATGAATGGGCATGCCTGGTGAACCAGTTATATGATTATAACACACCCATGCAATAGATGACTGGGGAACTTTGACAAATAAATTGAGAATGGTTGATACGTGTAGACATGGAAAGATACCCACAATGTATTTTTTAAAAAAGAAATAACCAATTCATAAAATAATATAAAATGTAAAATAATGCAATTTATATTTAAAAAGTCTGTGTCTGCCTCACATCTCTCTTTGTTCTCATCTAACCACCACACTTCCTTGTACTTCAGGGTATGGAAGTAAGGAAGGTTTTAAAGCACAGAGCAATTGAGTACGGCCTTGTAAGACTTGAGAACACATTTTATTAGATTTATTCTTTTTGCAAAAATGATACTTCATTATTATGTAACATAACACCCGTGAGTATGGGCTTTCGAGTCAGAAAGACAGACGTTTGAATCCCATCCTTACCTCTAAATAGTGCTGTGATCCAGGGGACACTTCTTCACTCCCCTGACCCTCAGAACTACGTTACCACATGTAAAACATCAAGCACAGTATTTGGCAAATAGTCTTCCATAAACCATCATTTCTATACTGGTAGTTGTGTTTACAAAAATTCAAATTAAACAGAAAAGTGCCAGGAAGAAAGTAGATACCAATGAAGTTTAACCACTGAAAGTGCACCTCTGTTATTCTTTGAAGATGTCTTTCCAGAACGCTTTAAAAATATGTGTGCTTTTACAATGCATTTACAAACAGTGATACGCACGTGACCTACCATTTGTCCGCAGACTTTTCCCCATGTCTGTATAACACAGGTAGCATAGCACTACGTTGTTTGTAACAGCTGAACTGCATTCACGGTCATTGGGGAGGATGGGCAGGTGGGCAGTGCCCAGTCTTTTGGTACAGTCTCTGCATCTACGTAGTCCTAGGGCCCAGATGGGGGCCTGCTAAGCTATTCCTTCCCCAGACTGCTAACAGTGGCACCTCCAGTGTGACATTTCAGATGGCTTTGTCTTGCTCTTTATGTTCATCTGTGATTTAAATTTTCTATGATGAACATGTATTATCCATTTAATTTAAGTAGATTTAATTTTCCAGGATGGTCATGTACTATCCTTGCTGGGAAAATAGTTATATATTCTTAGTCTTCAAAAATTTAAGCAATAGGATTGTACATACAGTAAAAGTCAAAGGATCCCCCCTCACTCCCCATCAGATACCCTCAAGATAATAACTGGTATATATAATCCAGATGTTTTTTCTATGCATTTTCAGATTTTTTTTTTTTTTTTTTGTAGAGACAGAGTCTCACTGTACCGCCCTCAGTAGAGTGCCGTGGCGTCACACGGCTCACAGCAACCTCTAACTCCTGGGCTTACGCGATTCTCTTGCCTCAGCCTCCCGAGTAGCTGGGACTACAGGCGCCTGCCACAACGCCCGGCTATTTTTTTTTGTTGTTGCAGTTTGACCGGGGCTGGGTTTGAACCCGCCACCCTCGGCATATGGGGCCGGCGCCCTACTCGCTGAGCCACGGCATACGGCATCGTTCTCCATGTCTACTGTTGACAACTATCACTTGCTTCTTCTTGATGGCTACAATTTATTCCATAGCATGAGCCCAAGTGGGCGGGAGAGTGGAAGCATTCTCAGAAGATGGGAGGCCGTGGGCGGAGGAGGTGACACGGGAGGGAAGGTGAGCAATTAAAGTAGGTTCCATGGGTCTGAACCTCAGGTGGGCAATGGAAAAGACAAGAAAAGGTAAAAAGAAGAAAAAGAGATGCAGTTTTTAAGAGACAGTGGCATAGAGAGGTAGTGAAGGTGAAGAGGAAATTCCACTTACTGAAGGAAGCCTGTTACCCAAGAATCAACTACTATTTGTGGAGCCCCCAGGAATGCCCAGCAGAGCACTGATCTCTGACCCCAAGTATCAGCACCTCTGAATCAGAAGGGTTGACCTTAAACTTGCTGCTGCTTCCAAATGCTGTGTAGCCCTCAAGTTCAAGGACGTTCTTGACACAGGTCAAGATGCAAAATGTCCATGGGGTTCAAATGATTAGCACAGCGTTTCTCTGCCCTCCACAGAGTAACAACCTACCAACCTTCTTTTGCAACATGGCAGAGGAGCAGTACAGACTTTGCTCTAGTCCAAAGCAGGTGCATGGAGGGTCCTTTGCAATGAGTCTCAACCAACCTTTCCAATCATATCTCTAGTCACTTCTCTCCTTGCTCATGACTCCCCATGTGGAGGGTGACCAACCATCCCAGGTTGTCTAGGACTGAGGGGGTCCTAAGATGCAAGACTTCCATTTTAAAATAGATACAATCCTGGGAAAACTATACCTGTTTGCCTGGGACTAACGGGGTTCTCAGGATGTAGGGCTTCCTGTGATAAAACTGGAAATTCCTGGACAAATTGGGGCATATTGATCACCCGACCAAATACAGGCCCTTATGTGTCTTCAGGTGTGTTATTTTCTTTGTCTAGATTGTTCTTTGTGTCATTCGCATTGAAATAACATTCCTTTCTGGTACAAACTCATCATATTTTTTGTCATATGCCATTTTTTTCAAATAGAGCTATAACAACTTGTTCAGATGCTGATGGCTGTGTGTAGACTTTTCCAGGGAAGGACTATCACTGACACTGCTGTATCTCTAGTCAGACCCTGGCAGTTAGTCGGCCTTGGTGGTACTTATCACACACTCGATCTCAGCCAAAAGGCTGAGAAGCATTGCTGATACTTATCAAATGAGAAAGACTGATTAGCTTTATAAGCCAAAGACCTGGATAGCAAGGTTTTGCTCCATCTTTATTTTATTAACTTTTTTTGATTAGTATTTTCTGGGCTATCACCTTAAGATGGCTGCAATTAAATCACTGAGCTTTGACCACAGCATTATAAAACCACCACAGGGCCCACGAGACAAAGAACCTGGGATGGTAGCTGTCAGAAGCCCAGGAACTCTGAGATGGTGGAGATTGTGAGGCCAAGGACCGTGTCTGCACAGAGTAAACGTGCCTTCATTACATTTCGCATAGTAATTGTAAGGAGAAGAGAAACTGATAATTATCTTCTTTGAATTTTCAAATAATTGTGTAATTATAGATGCCAACGCTTGGATCAATGACAAATAATACACTTACAGGAACAGCATAAAGGTATTCAGTAAAAACAAGTGCCCATGAAAAGGTATGTTCCAGTGCATTTTTATAAAAGCTCTTGCCTCATCAGGGCACAATCTTAGGAAAGCCTCTGTACCTTCAGGGAGAATGTACAGAGGGCTGTGGTCTCTCATTCCAAAGCAAATATAAGAATAGCTTTCATTTTCTTCCCTTAACTTTCCATTCACACGGATTAAAGATTAATTCCCTAATGGCATTTCACCACCATCTATTGTATTAAAATATCAGGAACTGTTCTTCATTTTCAGTGTGCAAGTTCTCCAGGCAATTAGCTTCATGTGTTTTTCTACCCTTCCAGCCAGAAAACTCTTTTCCTACCTGTTATAAGCAGCTATTACAACCGACCCAAACCATTAACTTCATTTATTTATTTATTTATTATTAAATCATAGCTGTGTACATTAATGTGATCATGGGGCACCAGACACTGGTTTTATAGACTGTTTGACACATTTTCATCACACTGGTTAACATAGCCTTCCTGGCATTTTCTTAGTTATTGTGTTAAGACATTTATATTCTACATTTACCAAGTTTCACATGTACCCTTGTAAGATGTACCGCAGGTGTAATCCCACCAATCACCCTCCCTCTGCCCAACCTCCCCGCTCCCTCCCCTCCCTCTCCCCCTTCCCCATATTCTTAGGTTATAACTGGGTTATACCTTTCATATGAAAGCCACAAATTAGTTTCATAGTAGGGCTGAGTACATTGGATACTTTTTCTTCCATTCTTGAGATACTTTACTAAGAAGAATATGTTCCAGCTCCATCCATGTAAACATGAAAGAGGTAAAGTCTCCATCTTTCTTTAAGGCTGCGTAATATTCCATGGTGTACATATACCACAATTTATTAACCCATTCGTGGATCGATGGGCACTTGGGCTTTTTCCATGACTTAGCAATTATGAATTGGGCTGCGATAAACATTCTGGTACAAATATCTTTGTTATAATGTGATTTTTGGTCTTCTGGATATATACCTAGTAGAGGAATTATAGGATTGAATGGCAGATCTATTTTTAGATCTCTAAGTGTTCTCCAAACATCTTTCCAAAAGGAATGTATTAATTTGCATTCCCACCAGCAGTGTAGAAGTATTCCCTTTTCTCCACATCCACGCCAACATCTCTGGTCTGGGGATTTTGTGATATGGGCTAATCTTACTGGAGTTAGATGATATCTCAAAGTAGTTTTGATTTGCATTTCTCTGATGATTAAAGATGATGATCATTTTTCATATGTCTTTAGGCCATGCGCCTGTCTTCTTCAGAGAAATTTCTCTTCAAGTCCCTTCCCCAGCCTGCGATGTGATCACTTGCTCTTTTCTTGCTTATACATTTGAGTTCTCTGTGGATTCTGGTTATTAACCTTTGTCAGAGATATAACCTGCAAATATCTTCTCCCATTCCGAAGGCTGTCTGCTTGCTTTACTTACTGTGTTCTTGGCTGTGCAGAAGCTTTTTAGTTTGTTCAGGTCCCAGTAGTATATTTTTGAAGCTGCTTCAATTACCTGGGGGGGAGGGGGTCCTCCTCATAAAATATTCCCCCAGACCGATTTCTTCAAGGGTTTTCCCTGCACTCTCTTCTAGTATTTTTATAGTTTCATGTCTTAAGTTTAAATCTTTAATCCAGTGAGAGTCTATCTTAGTTAATGGTGAAAGGTGTGGGTCCAGTTTCAGTCTTCTACAGGTTGCCAGCCAGTTCATCCAGCACCATTTGTTAAATAGGGACTCTTTTCCCCACTGAATGTTTTTAATTGGCTTGTCAAAGATCAAATAATGGTAAGTAGCTGGATTCATCTCTTGGTTCTCTATTCTGTTCCAGACATCTACTTCTCTGTTTTTGTGCCAGTACCATGCTGTTTTGATCACTATTGATTTGTAGTATAGTCTGAGGTCTGGTAGCGTGATTCCTCCTGCTTTGTTTTTATTTCTGAGTAATGTCTTGGCTATTAGAGGTTTTTTTCTGATTCCATATAAAACGAAGTATTATTTTTTCAAGATCTTTAAAGTAAGGAGCTTTAATAGGGATTGCATTAAAATTGTATATTGCTTTGGGTAGTATGGACATTTTAACAATATTGATTCTTCCCAGCCATGAGCATGGTATGTTTTTCCATCTGTTAACATCTTCGGCTATTTCTTTTCTTAGAGTTTCATAGTTCTCTTTGTAGAGATCTTTCACATCCTTTGTTAGATAAACTCCCAAATATTTCATCTTCTTTGGCACTACTGTGAATGGAATAGAGTCCTTAACTGTTTTTTCAGCTTGACTATTGTTGGTATATATAAAGGCTACCCATTTATGAATGTTGATTTTGTAACCTGAGATGCTGCTGTATTCCTTGATCGTTTCTAAGAGTTTTGTAATAGAATCCCTGGTGTTTTCCAGATATACAATCATATTATCTGCGAAGAGCGAAAGTTTGATCCCTTCTGACCCTATATGGATACCCTTGATCGCCTTTTCTTCCCTAATTGTGATAGCTAAAACTTCCATTACAATGTTAAAGAGCAGTGGAGACAATGGGCAGCCTTGTCATTATCAGAACACTTAAGAAAACTGGTATAGAAGGGACATTTCTTAAACTGATAGAGGCCATCTACAGCAAACCCGCAGCCAATATCATACTGAATGGAGTTAAATTGAAATCATTTCCACCCAAACCATTAACTTTTTTTCTTTTTTAAAGTCTGTTTTTCTGTTATGAAGCTGAACTAAATGTATAACTTTTGACAATCACCCATGCTCAGTCCAGTTCTTCTATTTCTTATTTCTAGGAGCCAAAGAGGCCCAGATGCCACCCTTGCTCCCAGAATACTTCCTGACCCCTAGCATGCCCTGCAGGCTTGTAGCTGGGCTTGAGAAGGGTGTAAGTAAACACGTCCTCCTAGGAGTGTGTTCAGGATGTAAAGAGAGGTCCTGGGAGCAAGTGACCTTGTTCAGGACAGGGACATATGTAGTGGGGCAGGCTTGGCCACCTGGTCCTGAGAAAGGATGGCAGTTAGGGAGGACAGGAGGGGCAACACGGAATTAGACAGACAGAGGCAGACACATTCACATAAAAATAACTCACAATGAATTCTTATTATTCATATTATTTTTTTCTTTCACATTTTTCGGGGACTATTTCTTTAGAGATCTGCAGCACTTTGCAGGTACATGCATGATAAAGTGCTTTGAATTCCCCACAAGTAAGATGCTCTCAAAGCATTTATGAATTGCTAAACTGATTCTGAGGTTTAATATACAAGGTGGTCATAAAATTCGTGTGCAATTTTAAATGGCACACTATTTTAAATTGCGCATGAACTTTATGGCCACCTGTATTTTTGCCAGCTTCTTTAAAAATACAGCAGTAATTCCTTATCCAAAACGTCACTTCCGTGGCTTTAGTTGCCCCCGAGTTAATGGCACTCCCCAACTCACTGTAGGTGAGTACCGTACAATAAGATGTTTTAAGGGGGGGATCATGTGGTTTTTATTACAATATGTTGTAATAATTTTTCTATTTTATTATTAGTATTATTGTTAATCTCCTGCTGTGCCTAATTTGTAAATTAAACTTTATCATAGATATGTATGTATAGTAAAAAACATAGTATAGATAGGGTTTAGTGCTATCAGAGCTCCACTGTGGGTCTGAGAACATATCCCCTGAGGATAAGGGCAGACTACTGCACATGTTTCTCTTTGACATGTCTTATCCCTATTAATGATGTAATTTTGCTGTATCAACATCTACTACACACTCTTTTCAATCAGATATTAATAAAACTAAACATTCTCTTTCCAACCTCCTCCCTTCTCTTTATCAAGGCCTTCTCTCGTTCATCCAATCCAACTCTCACCTGCTCACTGAATGAGCTGACCCAAAACAAAGCATCAGTTTTGTAACTTCTGTACCCCCCAAATGACATGTTCTATACAGAAGTTAGAAACAATACAAACATAATAGCAAACAATGATTACTGAATACGGGAAAGACAAGGGTATTTACCATTCTTCTACATGGGCATATCACTTCGTACATTTAACACGCATCATTAGCATAGCTCACAAATTCATTCTAATTTGTTTATAATGATATTCAATTAGATGAACTGCTATTCTTGAAATTCTCTTACTTTTTTAAAGCAGCATCCCCTAATGAGAAGCTGGGCTAATTATAGGCATGGTTATCAGTAACCATAACCATAATTTTTATCATCTCTTATTTAAAAAAATCATGTATAAATAATTATATTTAATATTTTTATAGAGATAAAACAGTGGAGTAATGATATCTGTAAACTTACTTAATTTGAGGAAAAATTTTTAATTAAAAAAATTTCAGCCTGAGTGCAGTGGCTGACGCCTATAATCCTAGCACTCTGTGAGGAGTTTTAGGCCAGCCTTAGCAAAGTGAGACCCCTATCTCTACTAAAAATAGGAAAAATTAGCTGGGTGTGGTGGCATATACCAGTAGTTCCAGCTATTCTAGAGGTTAAGTCAGGAGGATTGCTTGAGCCCAGAAATTTAAGGTTGTTGTGAGCTAGGCTGAGGCCATGGTGCTTCCAGCCCAGGCAACTGAGTAAAACTGCCTCAAAAAAAAAAAAATTCAAACAATAATTATATTGAGGGTTTTATTTTCCACTTTAAGCATGTAATCAGGTTGATAAATACAGACTATGTGAAGGCAATATTATTTTGTTTTTAACAATACTTTCTCATATTGTTGTAAGGGTCTATAAAATTATTTTATTAAAAGTCATGATTCTTAAAAAAAAAAAAGAATAAAAGTCATGATTCTTAAAGTTTTCTTTTTCTTTTCTTAGTATACACACTTATTCGAGATTGCTACATGTGGTTTTATTAGTCTTTGATATTTCCAAGGTCAAGTCAGGGTGACCAAAAAGTTCGGGATAAAAAATGCCCATCAAAATGTTAATGAATTATTTTATGAAGTGGGGGTCTGCTACCCTGTTAAGCGCTAGTCTCTGCATTCTGAGTACCTATTAATAATTTCCCCACACTTTTATGTGCTCTTATGCCCTCTCTTTCCATTCTACAAAGGATCTTCAGGAACATTTAAATATACACAGGTCTATCTATCTATCTACCTATCATGTAAAACATGAGTAGTGGTAATCTTCACAGGACAGCAAAAGTGGGGTTTAGATTTCTTCTCTATTTCATAAAGGAACATTCTCTGGGGCATAAGTAAAACATTTAGTTGCCTGTGAATTTTATTCATCTTTCCAAAGCAAAGTATGAAAGCTCTCAGTATCCATAGAAAAGAAAAGATCAATTTATCTGACTTTCTCTACAATGGAGTTCATTATTCTATTTTACTACTCTTTCAACATGGAGAAAAGACTCAAAGACTTTTATTCTTCATTTTGAACAATTTAGGTAAGTACCACAATATTCATTTGAGTTAAACGGAGACATAAACCGTACGGCAACATCACTCGTGTCCCGTTACTGGCCAGTCCTGCACGCTCCAGCGGAGGGAGGATGAGGAAGTGGTGAAGGAAACGTGACCGCTCATCCTGAACTGGGCCTGAAACCATCTGATCAGAGTGGAAAATCCCACAAAGTTCTTATGAGGTTGAGGTTATACCTGAGTGGTTCTTGCAGAGGAAAACTTAGCAATGCTTAGCTGGTTCAGACAGCCGTTATCGCAGGTGCAGGCTGGGCGCACAGACAGTCCAGAAACACTCTTTGATGACACCATTCCTGCGTCCCTGAAGGCCAACCACAGTCCCCGATTCTGTCCTGCCTCCAACCACCTACCATCTAGCAGCCCACAATGCCTCACACCCAGTCCTAGAACCAGGCTGTCCAAACCTGCTTCCTGGTGCTGTTCTTACTGACCCTGGATTCCTGGCTTCTCAATCTTGCCTACATTTCTCTACCATGAGGGACTTGTAGTGTGGTAGTAAAATAGACTCTGGATGTCGGTAAGAACCTTGGTCATTAGGGTGGAGCCTATCATTACTCTTGTGTCACCTGGACAAGTCACGTAATCTTGCTGAACTCATCTGGACACCTATGAAATGGTTTGTACACATCGTAGGGCATTCCTACAGCGTTTCTTCCCCATCTCTTAATACAGCTTAAGTTGTTTTTACTCACTTGGTGCCACTTGCTTGACTTGTTCATTCACATGGCTACAACACTGCCTTAAAGGACTTTGTAAACCACAAAGGGAAACGGCACGTGCTATTTTCTTGTCTTTTTATCTTCTTCAGCCATCCAAGTCAGGAAGGTAGAGTCTCTCCGACTCAGCCCTGCTTATTCAAAGCCCTGCTGGGCTATGGGGCCTGCAGGGGCTCACTCCTGGCCAGACATTCACCTACAGGAACTTTTATCCATATGTTGTAGTTGGCATCGGGCCACATTGTGAGTCCTGACTGGAACCAATACTGTCATTCTATATAGAAAATGTACCCCAGCCAGGTAATTGCCCTCTCCCAGAAATTACAGAGCAAATATGTTTGAAAGTCTCACTAATTTTTCTCTTGTTATCTGAAAAAACAAAAAAAAATCCAAGGAAGCACTCAGATTCCTTTTCTTCTTTTTGCCCCTTTAAAATTAGTGGCGAGTCCTTGGCCCTCACTTGCTGGGATCCCACCTTTAACAAAGGATTTTTCCACAGTCTCCCCCAAAAGGACGAGTTTTTAAAAAATCTATATCAGTCAGAATTTTTTTGAATAACAACCTATTTGAGGAGATTTTCTACATATTTCTTGACTCCACAGCTTAAATACATGACACTAAGCTCAACTTCATATGTGACCATTGTTGGATGGTGACAGAAGACCTGCATTCTGCTCTTAACTCTGCCTTCAAATTACTTGTGACCTTGGACAAGCCATGGTCCTCTCTGGGCCTCAGATTTTTCACGTGTATAATGAAAAGTTCAGTTTTGTGGCTCTTTCCATTCCTGCCTCTCTTTATTAAAGACTTTATACCTGGAGAAGACCAAGAGTTCTTAGACCCAAAATGTGTGGATGTGAACAAATGAGAATAAACTAAAAACTGACTTTTAAGACCATGAAAATTCTACTATTTGCCCTAGGGAGAACCATGTTCATTATTTTCAACCATGGAGGCCCTTTCTCAGACCCAGGGTGCAACCCTAATGATACAGGCCTGGGCACACGCAGGTCTGGTCCTGCCTGCCTACTCCCCTATCTGCTGAATTCTGCTCCCTGAGACGTGGTGGTCCGATTGCACGAGGCTGCCATTTGTAATCAATCTCCTTAGGCTCTGGCTTTAAGTGTGGTAACATGCTGCTTCTGGGGACTCACATTTGTTGTTGATCCTGGCTACCGCACCCCTTGCAGGCCAGGGGTGGACTGCCACGAGCCCCCTCCCCATCTCATGCTACAATTTGCCTAAGAACAGTCCCCAAACTCAGTGGTTCTCCACCTTGACTACCTATTGAAATGATGTGACTAGCTGTGAAAAATCCTAATGCTCAGGCTACTCTCCAGACCCATTACATCAGAATCTTTGGGAGCTGGTGTCCAGGCATTGCTATTTTTTTCAAGTTGCCCTTGGGATTCCAGTGTAGGGCCAATAGTGAGACTCACTGCCCTACGTGAACATTCCAAGCATGAAATGAACCAAAATCAGCTGGGAATTTTGAGAATCTAAGCAAAAGAGTTACAGGCCCAAGGCCCAGAGACCTGGAATTGGCAAGTTTGGGAAATAGCATGCCCTGGCTGGGCCACAGAATAAAAGGAATATTGTTCTGAATATGATTTCTGAGATGAGGGTCAGGGCACAGAGGGCACTGTCAAGTGGAAGCCTGTCCTGTGCTAGTGCTCCGTGGGCTAGAACCAGAGATGGGCAGTAAGCCCAGGAAGATAAACTGAATAATTAAAGGTCAGAGCAGGTGACCAGCTACATTCAGGGATGTGGTCTGGAAAGCACAGATCAGGCACTCAATTGAGAAGTCTGGGCTGGAAACTCAGGTGGAGCCTCCATCTCAGCATACACCTAATTTGTAGACGGTGCTTTAAGTCTGAAATTGGCTGTTATAGCCCTTGGTCTTCTCTGGTTATCCTAGCGGACACCCAGGATAGGAAGTGTGGCATGATTACGACACCCACTGTGTATGTGAGCAAAATGAAGCCAAACAGCTTCAGTGTGTGGGGGGGGAAAACAAATGTGTTTTTATCCACTGAATCATACATTCAAAAATGATAAAGATGCTAAATTATATACGTGCATTTTGCCTCAATAAAAATAAATAAAATTAAAGCATTTTCAATGGCTTGTCTGAAGTCTCACAGCTAAGTAAAAACAGCAGTAAGAAAAGACAAACTAAAGGCCCTCTGCCTCAGTGAGGAAGGTTTCTAGTTTAGGGCTGAGGGCAGCGGCTAGCAGGACGATGGTATTAACATACCACTTTATGGGGTACAGGGCATTCGCACACAGCTTTCCTCGCTGGGAAAGCACAAAAATCCTATGATGTAGGCACAGCATTTTGCAGATGAGAAAACTAAGATGAGATATGCCTCGTCCAGGGTGATACAGCCAGTTGAAAAGTGGAACCAAGACTGTGGGTGCAGGTGGGTACGCCTTCCTGGTAGCATGAAATCTCCACATGTGGCCGCCTTTGGGTCTGCAGGTAGAATTGATTGGAAACCCCAAACTGGAGTAAACAACTAAAACTGAAGAACAGCTATGGACTGGTAGATCCTGACACTGATGGGATACGTCAGTTAAAATTTTTGTCCCCAATATGATGAGAAGCCAGCTCCATGTGGTATGGTTTACAAAGTCATAGGAAAAAGTTAAGTTTTCTAAGCTGAGCCAAATCATAACAATGTAGCCATTGCCATATGGTATTTTATTAACTTTCTTCTTGCCTTTTAAAAAATGCATTGGCAATGGAAAAATCTGCTATCAAAATATAAGAAATGTTTGGGGATATATTTGGCTTTAATGTCCTGTTAAAGGAAGTTAAGGTGAAATATACATTTAGGCATTTAGGTGAAATATACAAAAGGCATGGCCCATGTGATTGACTTTTTTGAACATGACCTTGTGTAATCATCACCAAGGAAGATTAAAAAATCTGGGCTTGCTTGCCTGAAAGGAGAAAGAGTAAATTTATTTGGGGGGTCATAATCTACCCCTCTTTTCAATATTGACTCTAATTCCACCTGCTCCTCCAGACTTCTCTGATTTCCACCTTGCCACAGGCTCCTGTGAAACCTTCCTCCTCAGCTCACGGCAGTTTGCTTACGTCTTCCTTCTTCTTAGAACATTCTGTTTTATACCCTGGGTCTCTATGTGCATTATTCTCCTAGTTTAAAACCTTCTTAAGGGCAAAGACTGTCTTATTTATCTTTACATCCTCTTAGCACCAAGCAGAGTATTCAGACAATAAGCGTGTTGACTAAGGGATTGGACAATTATGAATAAATTCAGATACCAACCAAAAATTCATGAATATGAATTTTAAAGACAGCATTGATTTAATCTTTTCAGATTAATCTTTTCAGATAAATACAACAGAAATGATATAATCTAATTTACTCTGAAGGTCAGTGAAAGCATAGTTCATGTTTTTCTAATTGACTATTTTAGTTAAACCTAAAATGGCCAAGTAAATTATCAGTCATTCTCAGGGAGAACATAGGCTCTTAAAGAGGAAAGAGATCAATGGTTGTGATTTTCGTATGGTTTGCCCATATGAAATGGTTGTGATTTTCATATGGTTTGCCCATATGTCCCCCTTTTTATTTGCCTGTGATGTCTTTGTCTAATACTCTCCTGACTTGACCATTGGTGTAATTTAAAAAGTGCCATTGGGATAAAGAGAGGAATATAAACACTATCTTAAAAAATAAATCATCACATGGGCTCTCTAGATAGAGAATAGTGTTCCCAACTGCATGCTTTTGACAAAAATCTTAGCTTATTACCATTAATTAGTAGAAGTAGTTTAAAATATCATAGCCATTATAAGAGTATTAATTGTATAAAGTTAGGTATTTTGTACATTTGCAAATGTAGTGATTTAGTTTCAATAAAGGTCTCAAAATTTTGATATAAATGGAGGCCATAGGATTGAGAAGGAGAGAGCCACTTGACTCAAAGCTGCATTTGCCTAGCAGACACCAGGGGCAGGGACTGAAGGACATCATGAGAGCCTGTTTCACCAGCATGGAGATCCAAAGTTCATATTTTATAACAGATGTGTTATCAAAATGTGCTCCTTATCCTGAATCTGATTTGACTTCCAAAATGTCTAGTTACCATGAGTGACATTAGAAGTGCTAGTTATGGATAAGGCCATTGCTTGCTGAAATTGTGCATTTAGAAGCATGTAGTTAAAAAGTCTTCTATCAACATAACAAGTGATTCCAAAGGCATCCTGGAGCTAGGGGCACTTTGCTGATGCTTGGAAGCAGGCAATAGAATTTACTGATGCATTACAGCTCATTTTTTGTGCCTCATAGAGTCATTTAATTGTGAATTTATGGTATGAATCCCATGCTGTGATTTTACTGTCCATCAAAAATATGGCCACAGAGAATATTATTGAATCTGAGACAATGTTTCAGCAATGGGAGGGTGAAAACACTTCTAAGTCATGTAGACCAATTCACTGAACTGTAAGCCTGGAACTCTGCTCACTGAAAACAAGTCTGATTTTGCCAATAAGAGGCGTGTGGAAGCTTAGTGCTGGGAGACTGTGACTCTTTCAGGTCACGGGAGGTTTAGTCTCCCCTGCCTCTCTTCCCCTCTTTTTCCTTCCTCTTTCCTTCTCTTCATTTTCTTTCTTTTCTCTTCCCTTTTCTTCATTGTTTTCCTTTTTTTCTTCTTTTATACTTCAAACTCACTTAATTCATCATCTTAATCTCACAGACAATTTACTTCCCAGAGTGGGAAATTAAACTTCAACCTGTTTCTGAAAGATCCGTTTAAGAATTATATTTCTAGTTTGAAGTTAACAATGTAAACAGCATTGGACAAATCACTTTGAATCAGGGTCACTTTGAAAGGTTCTATACAGATTTCGCTTTGTATACAACTAGTGAACTATTTGGCTTTAACTTAAGGTTCAGCATCTGTGTGTTTATTTCTTATTTTGTGATATGGGGAAGTGACACATACACATACACACGGAGAGGGCACCAAAAAAGCACAGACATGGTTCAAGAAAGGAAAAAACGGGATCAAAATTGTAATAGTACGTGATAACAATTGTTATCTTGCATATTGTAACTATTGTAATTGTAGAAGTCAAATTTTTTTTTTTTTGTAGAGACAGAGTCTCACTTTATGGCCCTCAGTAGAGTGCTGTGGCCTCACGCAGCTCACAGCAACCTCCAACTCCTGGGCTAACACAATTCTCCTGTCTCAGCCTCCCGAGTAGCTGGGACTATAGGCGCCCGCCACAACGCCCAGCTATTTTTTGGTTGCAGTTTGGCCAGGGCCAGGTTTGAACCTGCCACCCTTGGTATATGGGGCCGGCACCCTACCGACTGAGCCACAGGTGCCACCCCAGAAGTCAAATGTTTTTTGAGTATTACAATTTTAACGCAGATTTTTCCTTTCTTAAAATGTGCATACATTTTTTTTTTTTTGGCATAGAGAGAGAGATCTTTTTCCCTCCAAATAATGAAAGTATCCTGTGAGATATTATGATATATGAAGGAAAAGAATTTCTCTTCATGTTGTGAGGGTACATTTGTTCATTATTGTTAATTCTGGGGGGCCTATTGGATTCCCGAGATGCGTTTACAATGGGTCACAATTAAATCACTATTGACTCCCTATCCCATAACTCTAATAAAAGGGAGGAAGGTACGAAGTACATTGATCTTTGCCTAGGAAACCTCTTCTGCATGTCTTTCTCCTTCTTGGGTTTGCTGCCTTGCAAAGGGTTTCGATTCAGCTTGCAGACTATGTTTTTATCCAAGGTTTACACACAGTTTTACAAATGGAGTCAAGAAAGGTCCATAATATTAAATATTATAAGTATAAATTCATCCCTCTTAGCATTTGAGCAAAGCAGAAGACATCAGGCGAGCTGCAGGTAAGGTCACACCTGCACAACGATTAAAGCAGAACCTGATGATGCCACCCAAGGGCAGTGTAAGCCTGGGAGGGCCATCTCTGGCATCCAGCTGAGGACATGGGGAGGAAAAACAATGCTTCGATTTCTTGTTTCTTTCTCATTCCCATCATCCTTTAAGAATCTGAATTGAACAATATCTTTAGATAGGGGTAGACAAGGAAATTGACAGGGTTATATAGGAAGTTGGAAAATCCATATTCAACTGCTGGCTGAATTGCTGACCAGGCCATGAGTAATTTCCCAAGGGTGGTCATCTCCTCCTGGGCCACCTCATGGTGCCAGTCAGGGACCACATGAGTTTACACGTGTGCACTTGTGTGTTAAGATGGCGGAGGCTGGGAGGAGAAAGTTTCATTGCTGCACACACAGGACGGCAGGCTCAGTCTGCAAAATGATGGTTTTGTTTCGTTGTTTTACTTCTGTTCTTTGTGCTTATCATTGCCAAATATGGTTCTTTGTGAGGATGCACACACACACACCCCTCACAGTTTCTTGGGCACCTTTAAAAATGTATTATATGACAAATCTTAAATTTATGTAACCTGATCAGTACATACCAGTCTTATCAGATAAAGGTGCAACACAGTAAAAGGCTTTTATTCTGCCCGACCATTTTACCCTCAAAATGATGTCATCAGATGGTCAAGGAGGGGCTTATGACCTAACTGGGAGCTGAGGAAGCTGAGAGTTAGAGGGGTTCAGTTACTCACATGGCCAACAATAAAGCCAGGAAATGGTTTTCCAACTTCCTAAATAAACCTGTCTACTTCCTGGACTGCCTTTGCCAGAATCCCTATGCTCCTTGTTCCACAGGACTCTGTGAAACCTTGATTCCCTTAAGGGAAGGGTGACATTATATCCCCAAGGCCAAGGAGTACAAACTTTACACATATTTTAAAATAAATGCAAAATAAAATAGTTTGAATGAGGTAAGTTGGGGGCTCGAGGAAGGTGGTACCAAGAACCCACATGTTTATATGATAAATGCCATCCTCCTCACTCATATGTTACTGTAATTTTGCAAATATGTTCAAAGCAAACTTGTATTAATTGTCATATTGAGCCTGGGGAGCAATGTGGGAAGAGAATCAACAATCTCACGACTTATCATGTTGAAAAAGATTCTGAGGCTCACCTAGGCTCAGTAAGAAATAGTGATTTGTTCTCTGGTAATGCCTGTCTGTCAATCACATGACATGGCAGTGACACCCAGATAATGAACTAGAATGGTGGCTAAAATCCTGCATCTGGCTGACAGAATTTGGCCTGGAGACATGATTTGTGTGGAGAGCCTGGTGTTTCATATGTTTTTGAATTTGAAGACCTTTATACCCTCCAGGGCCCAGAGTCTCCATCACTCTCTTACTGTTCGCCACCTCAAACTTTTATTAGTTCCTGAACATATTTAGTTCATGATGCTGATCTACAGGGCAGATTATGTGGTCTGGGATTGAAATTTGGTCAGACTCCTTTTGTAGCCTGAATTCTGCCATCGAGGGCTAAGAGTTTTAATAAATTCTATCATTCACTCCTCACCATTATTTGGAGGGTACCTCTGGTTGACCCTATGTTACCAATGATCATCTTGAGACCAGGATGAGTAACTTTCCAAGGTCACCAGCATTAAGTGACTTTCTGACCCAGCCCACAAAGGGCCCCTGTGTACCCCGAGAGTCTAGTACATCAATGTCAGATACATACTGATGAATGTTGCTGTGTGTGTGTGTGTGTGTGTGTGTACGTTCTTTCTCCTACCCCTCTATTAAAGAGTTTAATCTCTAGTCCTAGGTGTCCTGTCCAGTTTCCCTTTTGGCCACATGAATGAACCATATGGAGAGTGGCCTGAACACAGGTTTGTATAACAGAACACCCTTCGTCCATAGGGAACTCATGTCTCTGCTCATGCTCCTAACAGCAGAGCCATTGTCAGTCCATGATTCTCTAATCAGGAAAACCTGGAGATGTCTCTTCATTGCCTTAAGATAACTAACACAATATTTTATTTCGTGGCATACTTCTAAATATTAAAATTGAAAGGGGGCGTGTTCCCATTGAAAGTATTGAATGGATGAGATCCATTAGATCTTCAGGTCACTGAACTATTGACATGGTTTCCTTCTGCGTGTGAGGTGTGCTGGGGGGCCCCACTGCCAGACCTGTGCTTGTTGACACACACACGAGGCACCATTCTCCATGTTGTGGCAAACATCATCTTCTCATTCTGTTCTACCTCTTTCTACTTGTTCCTCGCAAGTTGTATCCTGACACATGGCTCAAGAGGCTTCTCTGAGAGATACCGCCATAGCGTAGCGTGTATGTGTGTGTGTGTGTGTGTGTATGTGTGTGTGTGTGCTGCAGCAAAAAACAAATTTTTCATTTAAATAAAAAGGTGAAAGCATGCCTGAAGGATTGGGGCACCCTCATGTTTCTAGTATGCCAGCTGCAAACCACTGGCCTAAAGGGCAGCGGTCAACATCTTCAGCCTGGTATTTGGGACTGTCCACAGTTTGCATTCAATAGAATGCTATAATCTTCCTCTAATTTACCTTCACTCCCTCAGGGACAGGTTATATTGAGTCAAACCTTTTCCTTTGCTTTCCATACTCTGTGTCTGTGATGATTCTGTTTCCTCTGGGTGGAAGGTCCACCCTCCTCACCTCTGAGTGTGAAAGCCACGTGCTGCCTTCTCCAAGAAGTCCTTCATGAATTTCTCCCCTCCTCCCTCCTATCTAGAGGTCATCCCTGCCACCTCTCACTCTGATGTGATTTGTTATATCTGTCATCACTTCGTCTCTTATATTACACTTGTTTGTAAATGCATCTTAACTCCTTTATTAGACTGTAAGTGCTTTCAAAGTATGATCCCTGGCTGAATTTCCATTCTGAGTGCTTCCCTCTGAGAAACTCAGTCTACCTCATTTAACATAATGGAAAGATTTTTAAGGACACTCATTGACTACTTTTTTCTAATGTCCAGCAGTTGATTTTCCCCAGTTCATTCTGTCTCAGCTGCTGATTATGGCCTGGGTCTGTCCAGGAGGTTGCTTGCACATGGCTGTTGTGGACATAAATGGCGTTGTGAGGGCATTCTCTGACTGCAGGTGTGTGCCTGACCTGTGCTCGCTTGGGGAGCAGTCAGCCCCCGAGGAGTAACCTTCAATAAATGCGGACTTTGTGGGTATATGCTCCAGCTTTCTTTGCTCTCCCAGTGGGGCAGTTGTGAAGTCTGTCCCACACAGCCTCCCTGAGTGTCCTTGATGGGATCTGTCTGGTTCCCCTTGCGGGGGGCTGGGCTGCCCACTAACACACCCTCCACCATCTTTCTTCCCTTCCTCTGCTCACTTACCACCCTTTCTCAGAGCTCCCTGAATAAACCAGCTGCTCCCAAATTCTCATCTCAGAGTCTACAAGTAGGGGACCCAATAAGATAAATTCTTCCCATTCCCTACAATCTTCTGTTCATCAGAAGCAAACCTTTCCCAACTGGTGTCTAGGGTTAGACCACAGAGCCCAGTGACACTGACTGGCAGAGACAAAAACGGGTCTCATTCTCTCAAGCAGATCCTACAAGGTAGGATTTTTCCAGAAGATACAAGGAACGTGCAATACTAGTAGAATAAATCCAGTGGAACCATCAGAGTCAGCTACGAAGGCCAGAGCTTCACCACAGCGACTTCCCTGTGAAATTACAGCCGTTTTTAATACTGAGAAAAGAGGTTGGCTATACTGAATGACTTGAAAAGATACTCTTTTTACTGTTTGGACAATAAAATAAAACCAGTTATCATACATCTAGGAGTTCTCAAACATGCTTGCTTATAATGCTGAGGAGTGCAGAACCAGAATCTCAGCCAAAGATATACTACCTGATCAAAAAGATTAATGTTCTTCACCATAATGACATTTTTACCATTACAAAGAGAGCAATTCACTTTTCAAACTTCCTCTTCTTCCGATCTCAGCCTGTCAGAGAAAATCACAGTCTCAAACATGAAATATTTTCAAACTAGAGGTGGCAGGTTTATGGAAAATTACTGTGAACGTATTTGGGTTCCAACCAACTCTCCTGGCTCTATATTATTCATGATAAGCATGACTTCCAAGCCTTGGCTTTGTAAGATTTGCCTATTAATTGTTAATGTAACAGCTAACTGTCCCTGGAGTGTGTGTTATTTTCTCATTTATAAAATCATAAGCCTTGCGATAATCCTTCATTAGATCAATAATATTCTCATCAAATGGATGTAATGCTGTCCGAGAGAGGGATATTGACATTAACTGTGGCAATGGAGTGCTGCTCTATTACCCTGTGAGTCTCATCTCCTCCCCTGCACTCCTGAAGACTCTGTGGTTCTCACGTGGACCACAGGAGACATCTCTTAACAAGACCACTGCTCCACCCCTAATTTCTCCAAACCACCCTGTATGCCATCATGGGCACCCAGCTTGTGGATGTGACTGTGTAATCACCCTGCTTTGAAACCTTTATAGAGAAAAATGTTTAAACCACCGTGTATCCATTTTCCCCTCCTGGCAGAGCCCTTCTTCTTTCTTTTTGTACAAATTTGTGTGAAAAGCTGAAAGGGCCTCTGGTTGCTCTTCTCACAATGCCATCCCCTCTGGCATAGGGATTGTGGGGACTTGAGCTCAGCCAGTGGGTGTTATTCTTCTGGACGCTGGATCTTTAGAGATGAGGGATGGAGGTCTTGTATGCTGACCAGACTCCTCTGCTAGGGACCATTTCTGACATTGCTCCTTCCTGGCCCTCCGGAGAGCCTGTTATCAAGCATTTCCTGCCAGTCATCCAGGAAAGTTCTGCAGCCTCCATATGGACTTTACGTGGACTTAGTAAGCTCTCAGTGCACTTCCCATGAGTTCGCTTCAGCTTAACATAAAGTCTGTTTCTGTTGCTTACATTCCTTGCTGACACTCTCTGCTGCTTTCAGGATAAAGACTCTTGTACAAGGCTGGGTGCGGTGGCTCATGGCTGTAACCCTAGCCCTCTGGGAGGCCGAGGCGGGTGGATTCCCTGACCTCACAGGTTTGAAATCAGCCTGAGCAAGAGAGAGACCCCATCTCTAAAAATAGCTGGGCATTGAGGTGTATGCCTGTAATCCCAGATACTTGGGAGGCTGAGGCAAGAGAATCTCTTGAACCCAAGAGTTGGAGGTTGCTGTGAACTATGACACCATGGCACTCTATGGAGGGTGACAAAGTGAGACTCTGTTTAAAAACAACAACAAATAATAAACTCACGTACAGTATGAGTCTTGCCAGTTCTCCCATTTTCATACAACATCCTAGCCACATCAGACAACTCAGCACTCCCTGAGCATAGCAGATGGCTATATAATTGTTCATTCTATTTTTTTTGCTTCTTTTTTCCTTCCTTCCTTTCTTCCTTTTCTTTTCTTTCTTTTTTTTTTTTTTTACATAGACAATTCTTCTCCTTTTTGAGAATCCTTGCCTACCATTCAAGGCTAAGGTCAAAGGTCTTGCTCTCTGAAGCTCTCCCTGATCTCTGCCTATGCTTCATTCCCTGCAGTTGGACTTGATTTTCCCCTAGCCCAGAGCCCTGCACTTTATTTCTCTGTGTAGCACTCTATTACTCTTCCTCAGACTTCTGTATGGGTGTGTTTGAAGATCCCAAAGACGGGGTCTGTGACTTAGTATTTTTATTCCCCATCATCCACACAAATCCTGTCAGATGGAGAAGCTTCACGTGGTAGTCAAGAGTGCTGGTTTGGAGATACACATCCCTGGTTTCAAATCCCAGTTCCTCTCTCCCCTCATCTCCTGTTGACTAGCTGCATGGCTTTGTGTGTATTACTTTAGTTTTCCAAGTTCTCCCACTTATGAAATGGGTAACGATGACTGCTTTATAAGATGGTTAATAAGGTAAAATAATCTGGGGACAATATTCATCACCACTAAATACTCAATAAATGTTTGTTTAAAGAATAACTTAACAAATGCATTTTCCCTTTGGCATCTTGATAAAAGCAAATAATTGAGAAATGAAACATGTAGAGTTATTTAAGTGCAACAAGAAGCATCTATTCCAACAAATATAAATACGCACGTGTGTGTGCTTCTCTTGGTTAGAGTCTAGAAGAGCAAACTAATGAGAAAGACCAGTTTTCTGGGTCCAAGTCACATGACCTCTCATGTAATGAGGAACTGGAAGTGCCTTGGCCATAACCATGGTGATGATTCTCCTGGACTCAACCATACAAGGACAACAAGTCTCATCTCTTAAGAAATGGTCTCTACAGCTCTATAGTGTGTAGCTGGTCAGAAAGGCTGTGCTCTAGGTAACAGAGACACAATAATAAGTTCTCCATCAAAGTGAGCTTTAGTCACTCATGAAGGAGATGCTGAGTTGAGTGGGGATGTAACCTGCTCTGAATACCTGTGCTGAGTCAACACAGCAAGCAAGAGGAATGAGCAACGGCCAGGCTGGTGTATGAGTGTGTCTACAGAAAACAGAATTTCTGATTTAATTACAGAGTAGATGAAGACAGTACATAATCTGTCTGTTTGGGGACAGTGAGGGTGCTCAAAAGATAGCAAATTAGGAGTAAAAAAAATGGCGGATAATGAATTAAAGATAGAAAAATTCTTAAGATATTGGGCAAAAGAGAATTCCAGTTCTGATTTTACCAACAAAACAAAACAAAATAAAAAAACCCCACAAAGAAACAATCAAAAAAATACAAGGAAAATTACACAGTAAAAAAAGAAATCATCTTCATGCATTGTCCTCCATCTTCAGACTACTTAGAAATAGATGTCAGAGTTTGTAGAAGCACAGAGTTCTCTGGGCAGAAGACAATGAGACGTAGCCACATCACTGAGCAAAAGGCCACTCAGAAAAGACTGCAGAGGGGGCCGACCTCAGCTGCTTCTGTCCAGCCACCCAAATTCTGAGTCCTCTGTGGGGCAGCAGTTAAAGGGAGAGTATTTGAAGGATATTGCCCTGGATCGAGGAGCAGGTGAGCTGGGTCCCAGGATGGTCCCTGGTCCCGCTTAGCGAGGCCCTCTTGTCAGGCCTTGGACAATTCAGATGAAGACTCAGTCTCAGTCCTGCTTCTAAAACATGAGGGGCTTCATAATCAGTGATTCTCAGCTGGACTCCTACATAGCCTAACAGCTCCAAAGAACCCCATAGGAGTGGGCATGGAGGAGCTCTGGGCTTCATCAGGTCTCTGAACCAGAGAGCTCTACATTTATATGTTTTGTTTAGAACTTCTATGTAAAGTTGTGTCAAAAAAAAAAAAAAAAAAGGAAAGACTCTGAAACAGTATCTGTAGGAAAATCCTGTTCTAGACAATCCTGAATGAGAATGAACACTTGGAATACTTACACTATAAGCCAGATTCTTCTATAAGCACTTTATATCTGTCAAATCATTTCATCCTCAGGGTCTATTAGGAAGTATTATTATTATCCCTATGTTACAGCTGTGAAACTGAGTTATTCAGCAGCTTGCCCACATTAATAAAGCTTGTGAGTGGCAGAGCTAGGATGTCAACCAAGGCAATCTGACTCCGCGACTGATATTCTCAATGCCTATGCTATATGACTTCTTGCTAGTATCTTTCTTTCTCAAAGACTATGCCATGATTTCAATATCAGAAACTTGGTCTCATTTTTAAACATAAATTTTATCTCATAAAACTAATCTTGGTATAGCCAAAAGATTCTTCATTGCAAGGATTCCTTTGAGCAAGAATTCAGGCTTATTGTCTGTTAGCTAAAGGTGGGCAAGAGAACGTCTTTGGATTCCCTTGGGCAACACATAGACTTTTAAAAGACAAAGAGAATTAATTTTCCTTCTTTATCATCTCCCTCCGTCCTTTCACATTTACTGGCTATCTGTCACAGGCCAGGAACTTGGTGATAAGAAAACTGAAGCCATGATTTCAGACCCTAAAGACCTTAGAGTTGAGAATGAAACGAATATTTGTAATTCATAGGATATGTTCTGAGGCAGCCATGGGTCAGAATGGCATGTCGATAAAGAAAAAGATCTCAAAGATTTTGGGGGCTGGGAGTCAAGAAAAAAATCCCAGAGGAGGAACCTTTACATACTAGAAGATGGTTGTGGAAGGATTCAGCTAGATAGATAAGGCAGGATGAGTGCAGGGAGGTTTGGTGAGATATACAAGTAGGTGAAGCTAACTTTGGCTAATATTGAGATATTAGAGAATATTTAAAGGTGTGCACATGAGCAATAATAACACAGCATTCTTGCAGCCTTTCAAATAGTTGGCATGCCTGGAAGCTAGTGGGTATAAGGGCATCAGGGAAGATGGCTCAAGAGGAATGAGTTGGTAAAGGAAAAAGACATCAGATACTAAGGTGCTTGGATTTTGTCTTTAAGACAATGGGGAGTCTTATGAATTACATTGTGGACTTGGCAAAATGTCACAGGAGTTAGGAGTGGAAGGGATGAACAAAATTTCTATTACCAATCAATTAACAGAGATTGGGCATCTATAACTCAAGATTCAGAACTGGAAGGAGTTGGTCACATTCGTCATGGCTCATTTTACACAATGACCCCTTAGAACAGCCTAAGGGACAAATAAAGGACCCTAGAGGTGGATGGCTCCAGGAAGGGGAGGAATAGACTCCTAGCATGCACCATACATGTAGACCAGGAGACAAACTGACATCCAGGCCAAAAAAATCTCACTCTCACTAAAGCTCACTTGTACCAGGCACCTGGCCATACTGCTCACATCATGAATGTGCCACTTGGCCTTTCAGGGCTAAATTTCCTTTGCAGATACTTTCAGGTACCCTTGGGTCCCAACCTTTCCTTATCTTCCATAGAAATAGACTCCACCTCCAGGGTTAAAGCATTCATTAGCTCTGCCAAAAATTATTTTAGCCATTACGTAGCAGTGTTCGCAAAACGCAGGTAGCACAGGCAAGAAAAGGTACAAAGCTCCTCTAGGGTTGGTGAGAAGGAAGAGGAGGGGACTATTGTTGATCACTTGCTGAGGGGACAGATTCCCTACCAAATTCTCTGTAGGAGTTAATTTCCTTTCATCTTCATGGAGTAGGGGATTTTTTCCCCCACTTTTTTAAAAATTAAATCATAGTTGTATACATTAATGCAATCACGGGGTACAATGTGCTGGTTTTATATGCAATTTGAAATATTTTCATCACATTAGTTAACATAGCCTTCATGGCATTTTCTTAGTTATTGTGTTCAGACTTTTATACTCTGTATTTAGTAAGTTTCACCTGTACCCTTCTAAGATGCACCATAAGTGTGGTCCCACTAATTACCCTCCCTCCACGCATCCTCCTCCCCCTTGCCCCTTTCCCCATATTCTTGTGCTGTAATAGGGTTATAGCTTTCATATGGAAGCTATAAATTAGTTTCATAGTAGGGTTGAGTACATTGGATACTTTTTCTTCCATTCTTGAGATACTTTGCTAAGAAGAATATTTTCCAGCTCCATCCATGTAAACCCAATGAGGCTTGTATTCTTCTCACTGTACAGATAAAAAACTGAGGTACAAAGATGTAAATATCAGTCAATGAACAGGTGCTGAAAATATCCAAGCCCAGCTCTGCTTAAGAGCAAAGCCTGTCCTACTACTATTCAAGAACAGCTTGTCTTAAAAGATCGGAAAAGGTTAAAGACATCCAGTGTGAGAATGTGCATGGACATGTGGAAAATTCCAGCACGGACACCAGCGCTGATTCAATCCTTCATATTATTGTGAGAGTTCTTTGGGTGACCCCACCTGTAGAGAGTTTTTAGCAGCTTTCCGTTTGCTGTCATTTTCCAGCTGAAGCTCTCAGGCTGAGCTGTCAAATCCCATCAGTTAAGACGCATGCTTAGAAGGTTCTTATCATGCAAACAGGACTAATCCCTCTTTTTGCCTTTGGCCTGGCTGTCTGTATCTCCTGCTGGGTGATAAGATTCAATAAGCTTGGCTCTTAAAGAAATTGAGTTAGATTAAAAAAAAAAATATTACACCTCCCCTCACATGTCTCCAAGCATTTGAGCCTGGTAGGAGAACAATTCTCACCTGCTTAGTGTGAGGAGCAGAGGCGCACAGTTGGTCGGGGGCAGATGACATCATGCAGGATGTGGCATAAACATGAGCATAATTGAACACAAACATGGTCTTCTTATTAGCACGTTTTAAATATTTAGTAAGATTAAGACTACATTTGCATGCATTATGTCTGAAAGAATGTACTTTCTCTCATGAATGAACCTTGAAATTGTGAGGCGCCAAAGGCAAAGTTCTTCACCTGCCTTCCCCAGTTCACATGTAGTCATTTTGAAGGTCCAAGAAATCCAAGGGAACATGACAGAGCAAGAGCTCCATGCTAGCACCTCGTCAGGAAACTGGCAACTCCCATGGCCCGATCCCCAAATCCCACACGAGGGCTAGCCTTTGTCCCTTTATGGGGGAGGGACAACTATTTGGGGCTTGTTTTGAGTGTTCTGCTGCTTTGATATAGCTGTTTTGATAGCAGAGTTGTGTAAAGAGGTAATAATAGCAACTGCTTACAAAGAACATTCACCTCAAGTCCTCTGCAAAACTGAGCAGGCTATAAACAAATGCAAATTGCCTTGAATATCTCATTTAATCCACATAGCAACCTTGCTGTTGGGCACAATTATCTTCATTTAAGCTCTCTCTGAGGCTTGGAGGGGATGTGATTTGCCAAAATCCAAGACACTGACTAGAACACAAACATAGAGTCCAAACATTCTGTTCACATGAATGTAAAATGTGCACAGTTCCCGGAACCACAGTTCCTGGAATGGTCATTACACACACAAGTGCAGGCTGGTGTGATCAATCAGGACTGGCTGTTCATGTTCCTCAGTGACAGATTAACAGATTCCAGAAAAGTGGAATGAACCCTTGTGGACCATCCCCTCACTGTACAGGCCAGGGCAGGGTGAGGCTGGGGACAGAGTGTTTTGACTTTCAGTTTAATATCACAAGAAACTTGAAAGCAGGCGGAGCCAGAGAGCAGCACACACTGCTATTTGACTACCCCAAAGCCATTTCCAGTCTCCTCCTCATCTGCTGTCTTCTTATTACTGGCTGAACAAACCAGACACTCAATTTTCCAGCCTCCCATGAAGGGAGGATGATGTGGGACCCCATCTCGGACAATGCTATGTTGGATAAGGTCTACTGGATAGATTTGGAAAAAATATTCCCTCTTAGTTAAAAGAAGACAGGTGCATGGAAACCCCTTGCGCTTCCTGCCTTTGGAAATGACGGTGTGTGGAGTTTCCTTAGTCATCTTGGAAGCTCATGGGGAAACCGAAGGGAATTGCTCTTGTGCTAACCTATCACCCTGATGTTAGAGAACTAATGAACCATCTTCAGAACAATCTAACACCAGACTTTACCTGAACAATATGTATCCTTAAGATCTGACTTAGGCTTAGGGTCAGTTGGGTTTTCAACCACCGATTGTCTCATATTTCCCAACTGATGTGGCGTAAGGACCAGCAAACTTGATTCCTGCTCTTTCAGTGTCTGGAAGGGAATCCAAGTTTCTGGAAACAGTTCCATGACATTGTGAACTCCGTTAGAGCAAGGATGGTGTCTGTCAAGGTCTTCGCTGCTTTCTTGTACCTAGTAAAATGCCTGGTGCAAAGCAGGTGTTAATAAATATTTACTGATTAATTTTAATCAATGAGTGAATCGTTCTACCTACAAACATTCACTGTGAACCCCAGTCATATGCGAGGCCCTGACTCATATGTGAGGCGCCTTTATCACAGGTGCTGGTGATAGAGATGAGAAGATATACGCTTTGCTCTTAATATGCTCAAAGCTCATAGGAGCTCCTCTTTCTCAAAGGAGAAGAGCAGATACGGACACACCATTGGGTTACAGGTGTAAGAATTATGGTAACCAAAAGAAGTAGTTTAACAAAGTGTGATTTGGGCCTGGAGGAGGTGAAGATGAAAGAGTAACCTCTCCTAGAGACTTCTGCTATATTTATCTATCTCGGTGTTCATTTCAAATAGCAAACGTTTATTCACACCTGCTCTGAGCACAGCACTATTCTTGGTAATAACAATTAAGAGTCATCATAAAAACAGGTAACCTTTACAGTGCTTATAATGTACTAATCGCTGTTTTTGTCACTGACATAGATTTATTTACTTCTTCTTTATAACAGCCCTACGAGGTACCTACTGTTATTTTCCTGACTTTATGGATGGGGAAACTGAGACAGAGAAGATAAAATTAATTTCTCCAAATCACGAAGCTGGTAAGTGGCAGAAACTCCGGTTTCAAAGGCCATATTTCAATCAGTATATGGAAGGTAAGCTCACTGTTCTCTTGGTATTTTGTGTCATTTGAGAAGAATGGAAATAGATGTTGTCATCATTGATGGCCCTGGTTCCTGCATTTGACCTGGGCACGTATTTTGCTGGATTTTAATTCTAGTGAAAACCCTGACACCGGCACTGCTCTTCAGGCAGTCACCTCTTTCTGCAGAGCGTGCAGACAACCTACAATATGACTGCACGGATCTCCACCTTCACTTCACATGTGATTAGGGCTGGCCTGAGAAAGTCCTTTCGGTCAGTGGTAAATGAGTTTAAAGACACTTTCCACTAAAGACATTTTATTCTTATAAAATGCAAGAAATGTGAAGCCTAATTCCAGAGCCATGGCATATATGCTTTTTCAGCTTCTGCTAGACTTAGCTCAACACAAACTGGGCTTACCCCGGCATGCACAATGAGCCTCATTAATTCCTTCTTCCTTCCCAGTGCACTGAGGGGAAGTGGTAACAGAACTGGGGACAAATTCTTCTCTTTGTGGTGTGTCTGTGTTGGAAGCTTCACCTCAAATCTGTTCTTTCTACTCTTGCCATGGCTGCCCTGTTCTGACAAGGAAGACAAGGGAGGTAAGAAATTACAGAAACTCTGGGACTAATATCCTTGTTTCTCCTGTGAAACACTAAATGAAAGAGCACTCACTGAGGAATCTGCAAAGAAATGGCTTACGCCTAGAGCCACGGACATAGCCATCCCTCCCTCCCCCACGCCATCGTCAGGGCAAGCACTCTCCTGCACCATCTTAGTCCACAGCAGGTGCGACTGAGGGGCGATGTGCTCAGAATTAAGAACCTTCCAAGGCATGCATGTGCAGAAAAGCATGGCATGGTATGTACACACTTCATTGTTTCATGCCAGTGAACCGCAGATCATCTAAGGATGTCAAACAAAAGTTTGAGACTCCTCAAATTTCTTCCTTGTATCCACCAATGGTAGTTTCAAGACATGTCTACAAATTCTTTGATCTTCTTCACTTCAAAAGATAGAACCTAGTGCTTTTCCCCTTGTGTGCGGGCTCTGTGTAGGGATGCTCTTGCAAATGATAAAATGTGACAGTGTGAAGATGCCTAGGTCATTAAAGGATCTCTCTCCTCTCTCTCTCTCTCCCCCCTGAGGAAACCAGCTACCACGTTGCGAGGAGAGTCAAGCAGCCTTGTGGAGAGGTCCACTCAGAGCTCATATGGCCTCCTTTGGACAAGCAGCACTCTTGCCGTCAGACATCCATCTTGGATGGAGGTGAATCCTTCAGCCCAGTTGAGCCCCCTGGCCTCAGCCAACATCTCAAATGTAATATCATGTGAGACCCTGAGGCAGAACCACCCGGCTAAGCTACTCCCAGCCTCCCGGTCCACATAAAGTTAATGCATAGTAACTCTCTGAGATAATGCATGTCTTTTTGTTTTAGGCTATTCCATCTTAGACTCATTTACTAAGCAAAAATACACAATTAACATTCTGCCAGGAGAAAAAGCTAGGTGACCTTCAGAGAAATGACATCAGAGTTCTCATGCTGCAGACCTCCTATCAGCAATCCTAACGCCCAAACGTCATGAAATATTACGAAATGATAAGGAAAAGCCGTTGCTTTTACCTGCCGCTTTCCAGTACCAACCCCTCTACCTGCTTTCAAGTCGGATCCTTTCCGCCCCCTCCTGGGCTCTGCTCCATCTGCTACTGTCACTTATATTTCAACTCCTTCCCCCTTCCCTCCCCTCCCCCTAAATTCTTGCTTACAACATACAAAGTCTCTTTTATCCTCAGACAGCTAAAACAACCAACAGCGAATCACCCACTCACGTGGGCGTCTCCTTCATTCTTCTGCCTTTCCCCCCTTGGCTTCTGTTTCCCCTCCACACAGCTGCACCTGCCCCCTCACCAGTACTCACTTTTGAGCCGTCCTACCCTGCCGTGCACACACACACACGCACACACGGGCACACAGAGTGAAACCGCAGTCTCTCCCCACACATCACCCAGGAGCCCGCTCTCCCCTGCCGTGCTGGGCCCACTTCACCACTGGTCCTCTCGTTTCCTCCCCAGTGGTTCTTCCTCCTTGTGCTGTTTTGTGTTATCCTTGTTTTCCTCCCTGAATTAATTGCTCTACACCTCAAATTCTCTTTAAAGGCATGACATCCCTTTTCCATAGGAGAGGCTCATTGTGTACCTTAAGTTGGTGTTGACTGTCCTGATTCTAAGGTCGATTTCTCTCCTTGGATCTTTTGACTTCAACACCAGCTCACTCTTCCTGCGTTGAGTTCCCTCTTCATTTCTGGGGTCTCAAGCTATCCCTCGCTTGCTTAGAGAGCTGCTTTGTATTTTGACAAATATGTTACTCTTGGGGGGCATTTCTATATGCCCTGGGGGACAGGTGTGGCCCTCCGGAGCGGCTCAGCCCGCTCTATTGAGAGGGCTGTTCACTTGGTCTGCCTCATCCTTTAAACATAGGATTACTTGATTTATCTTTGTCACTAAGAAAGTCCCTGAGGGCAGTGGATTTACTTGGTTATTCTTTAGTAATTTCTCAAATGGGCTTTCACCCCAGCAGTACCTACACAGATCAAAATCAAATACTAAGCACCTTGATTTTTTTTTTTTTTTTTTTTGGTTTTTGACGGGGACTAGGTTTGAACCCGCCACCTCTGGCATATGGGACCGGCGCCCTACTCCTTGATTGACAGGCGCCGCCCAGCACCTTGATTTTTCTTTGAATAAAATTATCAATCTTAATAGCCACTTATTTCCTCTTTCCTTTTCTTTTTTCTGTTCATGCCCTAAGGACCCCCCAGTGCCCTCAATATTCACACACACACAGTCCTGGGAAACCAGAGCAGGCACAGAACCAGAGCAGAACATAGCCTGGGGAAGGATTCTTTTTCGTTAGGTATAATCATTAGTTCAGATTACTTTTCTGGTTCCTGATTTCATTAATGTAGGCTGTATCTAAAATTAAAGTAGATTACTCTGTTTTCATAAATTATAAATAGAAAATGATAGAAAGTTTCCACAGGCCTAGGCTTTTTTCTCCATTAGAAAATTATAACCCAAACTCAATTAATGGTTGATAGCTGCATATAGACAATTAGAACTTACATGAAATGTTTTATCTAAAAATTCAGTGGAAATCCACACATTTCTAGTCACAAACACATGAAGGAACAGTCATCTCTTTGTTTTCTCTATTCTGTGTTTGTAAATTTACCTGTCATCCCATTCATGCTCTTTTCTTTTTTTAAATTTTTTTTATTAAATCATAGCTGTGTCCATTAACGCAATCACGGGGTACCATGTGCTGGTTTTATGTAAAATTTGAAACATTTTCATCACGCTGGTTAACATAGCCTTCCTGGCATTTTCTTAGTTATTGTGTTAAGACATTTATATTCTACATTTAGTAAGCTCCACATGTACCCTTGTAAGATGCACCACAGGTGTAACCCCACCAATCCCCCTCCCCCCCCATCCTCTCCCCTCTCTCCCCTCCATGCTCTCTTTTCTAAGCAATTTTTCTATTTTTTTTTCTTTAGATCATGACAAGGGGAACTCAGAGTCACCAACTTACTAGCTGCTCAGTCCCATGGTTGAAACCGCTTCCCTATTCTGGTTCTTCCACAGCTTCCCAAGGAGCTATCGCATCATTGATATTCATGAGCAACCACCGTGACAGTTTAGCAAACAAATCCAACAATGCATCCGTCTCTCCTGTCATATGTGACAAAAATCCTTCAGAGGCTTTATTTATGCAATTTAGACCTCCAGGCTTGAAGTAAGTGGTAATTTTTTTTCACAAAGGCCCCAGGCAGCAAAGTATTTATTTTACACTCCTGGACCTCATCAGCAATATGGCACAACCTGCTCTGGTGTTTATCTTTTTGCACATGAGCGGCATAATATGGGGATGCCACCTGATTCCTGGTGGGAAGGAGGGGTGGCAGAGCAGGAGGAGGTAAGTGAAGGATTAATTAGTTAATATCTATGAAGTACTTTGCAGATGGAGAGTGATATGCAAGTGTGAATTTTCATTCTGGTTTCCTGCTCTCCTTGGTGCTTGCTAGAGTGGCAGATACAACTAGGATTCATTGAAAAGAGAACCAGTGGTCTAACTTACCACTTAAAGGCTTTGATTTTGGAAAGTATAGCTCTCTATGGTTCTCCATGGTGATAGGAATAATGACTTCCACCCCATATTTCTGTGGGAGAGAGAAGGAATTTGCATTCTTTTTTTTTTTTTTTTTTTGAGACAGATTCTCACTCTGTCATTTTTCGAGGCACTAGGAGTAGGGGACCTTATGAAAACTTTGTAGTTCTCGTCTTCAATCATCAAGAATTTATGGCTATCACTGGATTCTACAACCATGATGTATCCTTCCCCGTTTTGTGCACATGTATGTTTTTTTCTTGAGATAATAATCAGTTCACTTATAGAAGGATGTTAGAACCCAAAATGCTACTCCTAGTATATAAGTAACAGAAGGGTTTGCGGTTTGCACTGTGATTCCATGCACTAGAATGCTCATGTCAGCATCACGCACAATAGCCTCGCACTGGAAACTGTCCACATGCCCATGAGGTGTGAAATGATAAATAAAATTTTTAGTATATGCACACAATAGAATATTGTACGTCAATGACAATAGAATATTGTACTTCAATGAGAGTGAGTGATGGATAAGTAAATCCCATAAAAATATATTTCATAAATGCAGTCAAAATGGAAAGAATCTAAGGACGAGAGTATGTAGAGTATGATTCCGTTTATGTAAAGAACAAAAAAGGAGGGAGAACTAACCCTTACTGTTACTGGAGAGGGTGGCCGTTCCCTGTGGAAGGGGAGGGCAGGGATGGGAAGAGATCCCCAGGGGCCTTACCCACTGCTGGCACCGTCCTGTTGCTTGGTCTGAGTGTTGTCACACAGGTGTGTTCAAGTTGTGGAAACTCATTTAGCACATGTTTATGTCCTGTGCTCTTTTTAAGCAACAAATATCAACAAAAGATTCAATAAAAAAGAATAGTTTTAATTCACTCACTAGTATTAGCTTAGCTGGATTTCAAGGTGCCAGGTGCCCCTTATTTCTGGTTTATAACTTGCTTAGCATAGCAAAGCATTTGCTAGATGTATCTGGAAAAAAAGCATATAAACTAGAAGATTTTTGTGAAACGCAAGTTTTCCAAAAACCTAGGTCACAGGATAAGTAGGTAACCTGCTTCCGTTCTTACCATTCCCTAGCTGGCAATCTGCTGATGAAATAAAGGAAGGCGCCCTCGGATTTTTGCTTGGCATATTGTTACCCACGTATGTTAGATTAAGAGCCACCCTAGACAGTCAACAGAGTTCTCTTATAGGGAAAATACTGAAAATGATTTTTAGAGTTTAAATCCAGCAACCTCTCACCCAAATCTATAGCATTCACTCTCAGAAAATACCTTCGGAAAATCTCATCCCCATTTAACTCACTAGCTTTTCCAGACCTCTCTTTGAAGCGTCATGATGTTTAGATATTGTAACAAGATTTAGCAGTGAAGGGCTTGAGAGAAATATATAGTGGGCTCAATATGAATTTAATTAATGAGGTTGGGTACTGGGGGATTAGGAGTTCCTTGCAAAAACTAAATCCAGTAAATGAACTGATACATCTAATTTGTTTATTTTGCCAGAATATATAATCCCAATCCCAAACTCCAGTAGTTAAGGACAATAGGCAGGGTCATGTTTCATGACTCAAGACATAAGACTATGCTACTATGCCTATGTCCTGTCCTGTCCTCTCAGCTTTTCTAAACCAAATTCCATTCTGGCTATTTTTTTTTAATTGTCAAATCATACCTGTGTACATTTGTGCAATCAAGGTGTACAATGTGCTGGTTTCATATACAATCTGAAATATTCTCATCAAACTGTTCAACATAGCCTTCAGGGCATTTTCTTAGTTGTTGTATGTAGACATCTGTATTCTGCATTTAGTAAGTTTGCCTGTACCCATTCACCGTAGGTGTGGCCCCACCCATTACCCTCCCTCCACCCCGACCTCCCCCCTCCCTTCCCCTCCCTTGGCCCTTTCCCCATATTCTTGTGTTGTAGTTGAGTTATAGCCTTCATATGAAAGCTATAAATTAGCTTCACAGTAGGGCTGAGTACATTGGATACTTTTTCTTCCATTCTTGAGATACTTTACTAAGAAGAATATGTTCCAGCTCCATCCATGTAAACATGAAAGAGGTAAAGTCTCCATCTTTCTTTAAGGCTGCATAATATTCCATGGTATACATGTACCACAATTTGCTAGTCCATTTGTGGGTTGATGGGCACTTGGGCTTCTTCCATGACTTAGCAATTATGAATTGGGCTGCAATAAACATTCTGGTACAGATGTCTTTGTTATATTGTGATTTTTGGTTCATCTGGGTATATACCTAGTAAAGGAATTATAGGATTGAATGGCAGGTCTATTTTCAGATCTCTAAGTATTCTCCAAACATCCTTCCAAAAGGAAAGTTATTAGTGTGCATTCCCACCAACAGTGTAGAAGTGTGCCCTTTTCTCCGCATCCATGCCAACATCTCTGGTTTTGGGATTTTGTTATGTGGGCTACTCTTACTGGGGTTAGGTGATATCTCAAAGTAGTTTTAATTTGCATTTCTGTGATGATTAAGGATGATGAGCTTTTTTTCATGTGTCTGTAGATCGTGCATCTGTCTTCTTTGGAGAAGTTTCTCTTCAAGTCCTTTGCCCACCCTGAGATGGGATCACTTGTTCTTTTCTTGCTAATACGTTTGAGTTCTCTGTGGATTCTGGTTATTAGACCTTTATCGGAGGTATAACCTGCAAATGTTTTCTCCCATTCTGAGGGCTGTCTGCTTGCTTTACTTACTATGTTTTTGGCTGTGCAGAAGCTTTTTAGTTTGATCAGGTCCCAGTAATGTATTTTTGATACTGCTTCAATTCCCTGGGGAGTCCTCCTCATAAAATATTCACCCAGGCTGATTCCTTCAAGAGTTTTCCCTGTACTTTCTTCAAGTATTTTTATAGTTTCATGTCTTAAGTTTAAATCTTTTATCCAGTGAGAATCTATCTTAGTTAATGGTGAAAGGTGTGGGTCCAGTTTCAGTCTTTTACAGATCGCCAGCCAGTTCACCCAGCACCATTTGTTAAATAGGGAATCTTTCCCCAGTGAATGTTTTTAATTGGCTTGTCAAAGATCACATAATGGTAAGTAGCTGGATTCATCTATAGTTCTCTATTCTGTCCCAGACATCAACTTCTCTGTTTTTGTGCCAGTACCATGCTGTTTTGATCACTATCGATTTATAGCACAGTCTCAGGTCTGGTAGCGTGATTCCTCCTGCTTTGTTTTTGTTTCTGAGTAATGTTTTGGCTATTTGAGGTTTTTTCTGATTCCATATAAAATGAAGTATTATTTTTTCAAAATTATTAAAATATGACAATGGAGCTTTAATAGGAATTGCATTAAAATTATATATTGCTTTGGATAGTATAGACACTTTAATAATGTTGATTCTTCCCATCCATGAGCATGGTATGTTTTTCCATTTGTTAACATCTTCAGCTATTTCTTATCTTAAAGTTTCATAGTTCTCTTGATAGAGATCTTTCACGTCTTTGTTAGGTATACTCCCAGATAATTCATCTTCTTTGGCACTACTGTGAAAGGAATAGAGTCCTTGACTGCTTTTTCGGCTTGGCTATTGTTGGCATATATAAAGGCTACAGATATATGGGTGTTGATTTTGTAGCCTGAGACATTGCTGTATTCCTTGATCACTTCTAAACGTTTTTTAGTAGAATCCCTGGTGTTTTCCAGATACACGATCATGTCATCTGCAAAGAGTGAAAGTTTGATCTCTTCTGACCCTATGTGGATACCCTTGATTACCTTTTCTTCCCTAAGTGCAATGGCTAAAACTTCCATTACAATGTTAAAGAGCAATGGAGACAATGGGCAACCTTGCCTGGTTCCTCATCTAAGTGGAAATGATTTCAATTTAACTCCATTCACTACGATATGGGCTGTGGGTTTGCTGTGGATGGGCTCTATTACTTTAAGAAATGTCTCTTCCATACCAATTTTCTTAAGTGTTCTGATCATGAAGGGATGCTGGATATTATCAAAAGCTTTTTCGGCATCAATTGAGAGAATCATATGGTCTTTATTTTTTAGTTTGTTTATGTGCTGAATTACATTTATAGGTTTATGTATATTGAACCAGCCTTGAGACCCTGGGATAAATCCCACTTGGTCATGGTGTATAATTTTTTTAATGTGTTGTTGGATTCTGTTTGTAAGGATCTTACTGAGTATTTTTGCATCAATATTCATTAGTGATATTGTTCTATAATTTTCTTTTCTTGTTGTGTCTTTCCTTGGTTTAGGGATCAAAGTGATGTTTGCTTCGTAGAATGTGTTGGGTAGTATTCCTTCTTTTTCTATATTTTGGAAGAGGTTTAGTGATATAGATACTAGTTCTTCTTTAACGGTTTGGTAGAATTCTGACGTAAAGCCATTTAGTCCTGAGCTTTTCTTTTTAGGGAGATTTTGTATAGTTGATGCTATTTCAGAACTCGATATAGGCCTGTTCAACATTTCCACTTTGTTCTGGCTAAGTCTTGGTATGTGGCATACTTCCAAGTATTGGTCGATTTCTTTCAGATTTTCATATTTCTTAGAGTAGAGTTTCTTGAAATATTCGTTAAGGAATTTTTGAATTTCTGAGGGTTCTGTTGTTACTTCATCTTTACCATTTCTGATTGATGAAATTAGAGATTTTACTCTTTTTTTCCTGGTTAGGTTAGCCAAAGGTTTACCTATTTTATTGGTCTTTTCATAAAACAAACTTTTGGATTTATTGCTCTGTTGTATAATTCTTTTGTTTTCAATTTCATTTAATTCTGCTCTGATTTTGGTTATTTCTTTTCTTCTTCTGGGTTTGGAGTTGGAATGTTCTTCCCTCTCCAGTTGCTTGAGATGTCCCATTAAGTTATTAACTTCCTCTCTTTCCATTTTCTTGAGGAAGGCTTGCAGTGCTATAAATTTCCCTCTTAGGACTGTCTTTGCAGTATCCCAGAGGTTCAGATAGTTCGTGTCGTCATTGTTTTGTTCCAAAAATTTGGTGATTTCCTTCTTAATCTCATCTATAACCCATCTGTCCTTCAGCATAAGGTTGTTTAGCTTCCATGTTTTTGTGTGGTTATGCAGATTCCTGTTGTTATTGAGTTCAACTTTTATTCCAAGATGGTCTGAGAAGATGCAAGGAATAATTTCTATTTTTTAAAATTTGCTGAGGTTAGATTTGTGGCCTAGGATGTGGTCGATTTTGCAGTATGTTTTGTGGGCTGATGAGAAGAATGTGTATTCAGTTATGTTGGAATGAAATGTTCTGTAGATGTCTGTTACATCCAGATGTTGAAGGTTAAGTTTAAATCTAAGATTTCTTTGCTTAGCTTCTTTTTGGAGGATCTATCCAGCACTACTAAATGGGTGTTAAAATCTCCAACTATGGAACTGGAGGAAATCATGTTAGAGTTTCTCTTATAAATTGAAGTGCATTCTGGTTGGGTGCATACATATTAATAATCTAAATCTCATCATATTGAGTATTAGCTTTAACAAATATGAAGTGTCCATTCTTATCCTTCCTTATTTTGGTTGGGTTAAAGCCTATAGCATCTGGAAATAGGTTTGCAACACCTGCTTTTTTCTGCTTTCCATTTGCCTGGAGTATAGATGACCATCCCTTCACCTTGAGTCTATATTCATCTTTTAATATAAGATGAGATTCTTGTATGCAGCAGATATCTGGCTTGAGTTTTTGTATCCAGTCAGCCAACCTGTGCCTCTTTAGAGGACAATTTAAACCATTCACATTAATTGAGAATATTGATAAGCCTTTTAAGACTATTTTTTAAGCAAAAAGACCAGCCCTGGCAAAGATTTATCTGTGACATACTCTATGCACATGTTGCAACATCTCAGCCAGTATGTATTTTTCAGTTAATGTTATTTGTTCCCTTATTTTGTAGTGTAAAGTCATGGATTTCTAGAATAAATGAAAAAAATGAAGATACAGAATCAGATATGAAACTGATCCCAGGATTATGTGATAACCACCTTCGCAACATCTCAGGCTTTCTTGTTCTTGAAATCACTCATTCAAGTAACGTTCTTCAGATACTTGAAGTTTATAGCCTTCAGGCACTGTTTTGGACTCCCACATTACAGTAGTAAACAGAGAAGACTAAAATTCTTGCTCCTATGAAGAATCTATTTCAGCCAGGCAAGACATAAAATGGTCTTTGCCTACTTGCCTGGCAATGAAGGCCTATTCATTGTCTCTGGCCAATGTATCTTGCTTTGCAAGCTTGCTTACTCTGGAAGGTTATCTTTCTCTTCCTTGATAAGCTCTGTTTCATGCTTGCCTTAAAAAAAGGCATAAAATAAACCATAAACCTAATAAATAAGCACATTATGTAGTATGTTAGAAGGTAACAGATTCTATGCAACAAAACAAAAATACAGAAGGTAAAAGGGTTTAGAGAGTACAGTGTCATGGTGGGAAGGAAGGCAGGTTGCAATTTTCAGTAGAGTTGGTTGGAGTCTGGGGTCTCACTGAAAAGATCAATCTAATTCTTGCTGGACCCTGGAAGATCTCAGTGAGGTGAAACTCTCACTTAGGTCATGGGCTCTCTGCCTCAGCATCAGGCAGTCTTGTCCTAGGAAATGGCCTGTCTCTGATGATAGGAAAGGGATGATGAGCAATTTTTCATGTGTCTCTTGGCCATTCCTCTGTCTTCTTGTGAAAAGGTTTTGTTCATGTCTCTTGCCCAGTGATTAAGATCACCTAACCCCAGGGAGAGTAGCCTGTATCACATGGCCCCAAAGCTGCAGTTGCTGGAATGGGTGCAGAGAGAGAGAGGTACCCTTATGCACTATTGGTGGGACTGCAAACTAATACAGCCTTTATGGTAAGAAGTATGGAGAATCCTCAAAGAACTAAAAGTAGATCTCCCATTTGATCCTGCAATCTCATTAGTAGGCATCTACTCAGAAGGAAAAAAATCTTTTTATTATAAGGACATTTGCATTCAAATGTTTATAGCAGCTTAATTTATAGTTGCAAAGATGTGGAAACCATGCAAGTACCCATTAACCCATGAAAGGATTAATAAATGGTGGTATATACATATGACGGAATAATATTCAGCCATGAAAAGAAGAAGACCTTACGTTTTTTGTATTTACTTGGGTGGATTTGGAGAACATTCTCCTTAGTAAATAATCTCAAGAATGGAAAATCAAGCACCCCATATACTCAGTATTAAGCTGAAATTAGTAGATCAACAACTATGGGCCCACATGACAGAAAAACACAATTAAATTCAAGAAGGGGAAGGTTGGTAAGTTCCCACCTAACAGGAACAATGTAGGGGTATCTGACACACTTCCTGGGTGAAGGAGTCAACTACAACTTGGAATTTACCTTATGAACACAAACAATGTAACCTAATGAATCTTATGTACCCTCATATTAACTCAAAATTTAAAACGTGCCATCAAATTGTTACTGCCATTGAAAAAAACAAAATCCAGTTTGAGAGTGAAAAAAAGAAAGGGCCTGAATTTACTACATAGAAAATAATCACTTACATCTTAAAAGTCATATGCCATATGGCCAGGATAATACTGGCTTGTGGGATCTTTAAAGCAGGTGTTAACAATTGCCCACCAAGGCCATACAAATGTCTCAATAAAGTTTCTTGGAAACAAAATGAATCAACTTGTTTCTGGGGGTTATCAAATTGAGCCAATTACATTTAAAGGACATCTGCCAAAAATAATGCTCTCCATTTCTGAGTGGTTGATAATTATGCCACTGTTTCCAGTAATAGTCAGATAGCAGGACAGATTGTCTTTTGAGACCTCTGCTAGTTCTGAACAATCAGATCAAATCACCCATGAAGAAGACATTTCCCTCCTATTCTCGAGGGCCTAAATGGCAATCATCCACAAGCATTCATGTCAGTAACTTATGAATGCAACTTTAGGAAGGCAGGTTGCAATTTTCAGTAGAGTTGCAACTGCCCAGTGCAACTTTAAGGTCACAATCTAGAGAGGTGCCTGCCTCTCTCATCTTATTTACCACCCAATCCCCTTCACTTGGTAAATCTGTGCATCAGTCTAAGGAGGTTACCTGTATATTTTCAGAATGCTTTGAGTATTTTTTCCACTGCTCCTATGATCCAACCAGCCCCCATCTCTCATTCCTATTCTCATTTTAAACCATCGTTATGTTTTCCTCCTTCACAAACGAGAACCTACCTGAACCCTCACCCTCCCAGCCTTTTCTCTTTTCTTTGCCTCCTGAAGCATTTATACAGTGTCAGCACCATTTGTTGGCACCAGCCACAGACTACCTCATACAGTTAATTGTGTTTTATGTCTATGCCCCATTTCCCTGGTGATATTGTAAGACCCTCAAGGGCTTTGAATTTCTGGGTCTTACTCCGATTCCTTCACTTTTTTCTTACTTACTAGTAAGAAACTAGTAAGAACTAACTAGTTTGTGGATTAAGAGGAAACTATAGTCCTTCTTTAAATGTTTCTTAAATGGTCTGTGAACTGAGACACCAAGAGGTTCCAGCTGTCCAGTCATGCCATCAAGTCGCCCCGTACACAAGCAAGGGCAGGCAGGCTGACTGGCTCAGCCGTCAGCAACAATAAGATATTATCAATTTTAAGCCACCGAACCATTTTCAGAGATGTGAAAATGTGAGGAAAGAAAGTTCTGTCTAAATTACACACAATACTGTCAACAAAAACAGTGAGGGAAAAATGATAGCCACTCATTTGTGGTCATGTGGGCCACACAAATAAAAGTACTAAGTTCCAGGGCTGGGTGCGGTGGTTCACACCTGTAATCCCAGCCCTTTGAGAGGGTGAGGAGGGCGGATTGCCTGAGCTCATGGGTTTGAGACCAGCCTGAGCAAGAGTGAGACCCCCATTTCTAAAAATAGTCGGGCATTGTGGCAACTGCCTGTAGTCCCTGCTACTTGGGAGGCTGAGGCAAGAGACTCGCTTGAGCCCAAGAGTTTGAGGTTGCTTTGAGCTATGACGCCTCGGCACTCTACTGAGGGTGACATAGTGAGACTGTCTCAAAAAAAAAGAAAAGTACTGGTTCAGCACCAGTAGCACAGTGTTTACAGCACCTGCCACGTACACCGGAGCTGGTGCGTTCGGATCAGCCCAGGCCTGCCAAACAATAACAACTACAACCAAAAAAAAGAAAAGAAAAAAAATAGCCAGGCATTGTGGTGGGCACCTGTAGTCCCAGCTACTTGAGAGGCTGAGGCAAGAGAATTGCTTAAACCCAAGAGTTTGAGGTTGCTATGAGCTGTAAGGCCACGGCACTCTGCCTAGGGTGACAGCTTGAGACTCTGTCTGAAAAAAAAAAAAAAAAAAAAAGAAAGAAAGAAATAAAAGAAAGAAAGAAAGAAAAAACAAAAAACAAAAGTACCAAGTTCCATGACTGAGGGCATGCCGTGAGCCGCGCGTGGGGCCAGGCACTTCACAGCAGTGCTCCTCATCCTCACCTGTGCATAAAGTGGGTTTCACAACCCCATTCACCACAGAGGAAGCAAGTGCAGAGAGACTGACCACGCCCAAGGTCACTCAGACCAGGAGGAAGGACCTGAGCATTTACATTGAGGTTTGTGGTGCTTTTCCAATTTCAATATCCTTCTTTACCCTGGGATGTGAGCTGCCCCAGTGGCTGCCTCGTGTTTTTGTTTGTTAACAGGCAGAAAAAGACATGAGAAGTGGACTAGATTTTACATATATCACCTCCCTCTTGTACGGGGGAGGAAACAAAAGCCTGTGTGTTTATATAGCATCCCTAAGTCCACACAGTCTGCAAAGGGCAAGCCCTGATTCAAAGTCCTCGGCATCCTCATTGCCTAACACTACAGAGATGAGAGTCTTAGGAGGAGAGAGGTAGTTTGGTGACCACTAGTTCTGCCATCAACACCTCCCCCGAGGCTTCAAGCGACCACCAGGCCTTGGAACAGAAGCTGTGGGCTCCCAGTCCTTTATGGGAATATCCCAGGCCAGATGTTCAAAGCAAGTGAAGTCTGACCTTGAGGATACACCTTCTTGTATTCAAAAATGGAAAAAGGGAAGAAACAAAAGCCTCTGCTTGCCAAAACATAAATAATGATGGCAATAGTCAATATTTTGTATAATTTGAAGCATCAAACATTATAAGCTAAAGTTAATAAAATTCAGAAGTTAATAAACATCACATTCCTTTATCCTTCTTTCAAAAAGATATATTATGCTGGAAGAGGCTAAAAAGCTTTCTTATTCTTAAAATAAAATCATGACCTAGCACAGGCAGTTTAGAAGCAAGTTTTTATGACAACAGTTAGCAAAATTTGAAATGTATGTGTCCACTGATCTATCAATTCTACCTCTAGGAATTTATCCTTTGGATCAGCATGCCAAGTGTACAAAGATATTTATCCAGGTTTTTGGCAGTATTGTTTGGCTGGCAAAAACCAGGAAACTATCTGCATGCCTGTCTATAGAGGATGAATTAAATAAATCAGAGTACTTATAAACAATGCAATATTTCACGGTTAGCTAACAACAAAGAGGTAGGTCTTTTCATGCCAATATAGAAAGATCTCCGAGATATACGTATTAGTTACCTACTATCACAATAACATTGTTTAATAAATAACCATCAGCCTCAGTGGCCGTGCAACAACGGATTCATTCCCTAAACATCTGGGGTCAAATGTGGGGCGGGGGAGCAGCTAGAAGTCTTTGCTGATCTTGCTTGGGCCCACTCACATATCTGAGGGTTTCCAGGCTATTGGCTGATTGTAGTATACTGTACAGTATATGGATAGCACATGGAAAGGAAAAGTGAGCTATAAGCTTGGAACTCTATGTAATCACAGGAAACACCAGTAACATCTTGGTAATATAACACCTTGGTGATTAAGGGCGTGAGGAAGGGTTTCGGCTCTCTTAACATGAGAGCTCACAAGATGAGAGCATCAGTGATTAGCAGTCTCTACACCTGTGGTGCAAGAAGCCATGGGATCACGACTATAAGAAGCTGCAGAAGAAGACAGTCAAAAGTGTGCGCACATTCTTTCACAGACTCCCTCACTCTGACTCTGTCACTTCTCCTGCCTGTCGGGACCTGGCCAGTCCCAGGCCCGACAAATGGCGACCATGAAGGGATCTGACAGCTAATGCAGGCTGAGCTAGGCTGAGGTGTCAGCCCTGCTCCAATTCTAAGATGGTAGAATAGATTTAAAAGAGTGGTCCCAATGCACAGCCCTATTTCAAACTTTGGCCCTTTCAAAAGTGTTAACACTCCATCAGCCAAAGCAAGTGACATCGTTGAGCCTAGTATCAAGCGATGGGGGAGGTCAACTACCCATGGCAGGAAAGCACAGGAAAGTTACAGCAAGGAGCAAAGAATTAGGTTTATAATTGCAATTTGCATGCCGTGTAAGTTGAGGAATTATATTCTTTGATCTCATTACTATCTAACTATACATAAGCATAGATAGATAGATATGTGTTTATATATACCTACAAAGTTTCTAGAGGGATGCCAGGAAATCTAACAGTAGTGATTATCTCTTAGGAATGTGGGTTTGTGGAAGTGAGTGGGATAGATTTTTAATCTATTCTCCAATCTCCAGTACTGTATAATTTGCATGATTATCATGAGCACATACTAATTCTAAAATTTTAAGACTTCTTTATTGCAGTATCAAAGTTCATGAGATTCTGAGTGATCTTGTGTGACTGGGAGACTTGAAAATCCCAATTTCCTTTCATAAATTAAGTCTCTCAGGGTCTGAGTGGTCGTCCTAATCCTTCTGCTAATGGCTTAGATCCCAGCTTGGGAGGAACTGCTCTGTTGGAGAAAGAGCTCATTAGTGAGCAGGATAAATCACCCCAGACTTGTCTTGAACAAATTCTGCCAAATGAAGTGAACCAAAGGGGTTGAAATATGATACATGTAATAGGCAGAACTGGGGAAGCTCTCTTGGCCTGAAATTGAACACCCAACCTCCATTCATTTTTGGCCACATTACCAATTAAAGTTGGCCTAAATTATCATAGAGTTTACATTTCTTAAATGTGATTGACTGTGACTACAGTTTTCTGTCAGGGATCCACGTTGGCCTTCACAAAGCTAAAGGCTGCTCTCCTTTGAGGGAGCAACAGCACTAACCACACGCAAACAGACCACCCTGTCTGAGGGAGATCAGGTGTGTTATTGGTATTCTGTTATTGTTCCATAAATTAGTGCCCTGTCTAGGAGCACCACATAGCCATACCATATGCACGTGTCAGATGGTGAGGAGCTGCACAATTAATAGCTGCCCATTTTCACTGGATTCTTCTGCACTAAAAATACTAAATCAAGCTCTTAAATGTGGAAATCAATCCAAATTTAAAATTTATTTAGGTATGTTGATGAATTATTGAATGTTTAGGGGGGACTAGAAAGTGAAAAAAATCCAATTGCATGAACGAAGAATATTTATGGATTTCCTTCTAGCAGGATAAAGCAATTCAAGAAAGTATAGGCAACAAAATGAAAATTGGCTTATTCATTCATTCATTCAACAAATAGTTAAAAGCCTGTTATGTGCCAGAGACTGTTCTAGGCACTGGGAGATTATACTAGAAATAAAAAGATGTCTGCCACACGAACCTAACATTTTACTGGGTGAAAATAAATAATAAACAAGAAATCAAATAATAAGACAAATAATTTCAGATGGTGATAAATACTGTGAATAAAATCAGTTAGGGAAATTGGGTCGATGGTCATGGGTAGAGGTGGGGCTACAACCCGAGATGGGTGGTCAGGGAGGCCTCTCCAAAGTGATTCCATTTGCTATGAGACCCAGATAATAAGAAATAACCAGCCACATGAAGATTGTGGGGGAAAAGAATACAGCTGAGATATTGAAAAATAAGGGAGATATCCACCTAATGGCCATAAGGTAAGGATATATGGCACACCTCTTAAGGGAAAAAAAATGTAAAAAAAGACAGGAGTTGGGCGGTGCCTGTGGCTCAAAGGAGTAGGGTGCTGGCCCCATATGCCGGAGGTGGTGGGTTCAAACCCAGTCCTGGCTAAAAACTGCAAAAAAAAAAAAAAGGCAGGAGTTATTACGAATAGTAAATGGAGGAGCAGTGTGAGAAAAAAAGATCAGAAGGCTGGATTTCGTGGAGTCCTGCAAGTCAATAGTGTGACTGTGTTTGCCAATGAACGGCTTCCAGCCCATTATAAGCCCATCAGCACCTTTCACTAATGAGAATATAGCTGTAGAGAAAAGCAGAACAGAAGTAGAATTTTTGTATGTGTACTAAAAATACTACCATTCTTTCTTTTTAACAGCATTTTTATGACTGAAGTATATGTTCTCTCGAATTAATAATAAAAATATTTATTGAGTACTTAGTGCATGCCAGGCACTATTGTAGGGGTTTGGTATATTTTCATTTAATATTTACTTTGTATATTTTCATTTAATCCTCAAAATATTCAGCAACGTATTAATTACCTTGGTCTATAGTGGATGAAACAGAAACTCCATTGGAGTAATTCACCATGTTGGTATTGAGTGCCCAAACTGGTATTCAGCACATACATAATTTAGTCTCTGAATCCACAGATTGTCCATTGTTCCTGGACATGCTGGTGCCAGATCAATTGTTTCCTCATTCATTTGGCCCAGCTGCTGGTCTGAACTGAAGTCAATGTTCAATCATATGATTTAGCCAAGGTAGGTAGACACAGGCTATGGCCATTTAAGGAGAACTGCCAGTGTCTTTGAGGACTGATGTGTGCTAGGCACTGTGCTGTGTTTACATGTATTCACATCTGGGTGGGACACATGCAGGAGCACCATGGAAAACAGAACTGGCATTGAAACCATAACCCACAGGTGGCTGGTGGGAACTGGTGGCCTGAACTCAACTGTGTCAGTTATCTACTAAAGCAAAAATATCAACATTCTCCATAGGATTTCATCGAGTCCCAGAGCCTCTGAACATGATGCTCAAAATATCTAGGACATAATCCATAAGTACTCAAAAAAATCAGAAAAACATCATAATTCACATGGAAATAAACAACAAATACATGTCAATGACAGTATAACACAGGGGTTAGAATTATCTGACCAAGGCTTTGAAGAAATTCTCTTTAATCAGGAAGACTTCTACATGTCATTTTTACTACAACAACATAAGAAGCTACATGTGAAGAGTAAACAGTTAAAATTCTGAATATATAATTAAAATTAGAGTTTAACCTGGATTAAACATTTGGAGTATCCCCCAAAGGGGGAACATCTTGAAAGAACATGGCTCTGGACTCCTCCACTTCCTAGCTACTTAATTACATACAATTTACTTCATCTTTCTCATCCTTACTTTTTCTCATCTTAAAACAGAAGTAGTAATACTCAACAGGCAGACTTTCTTGTGAGGTGCAGAGGTTATATGTGTAAGCGACCACTGTAATGACACGTAGGGTGAGAACTCCACTGTTCATTTGCACCCTTTCTTCCCTACATTAGCTTGTCAAGTGCTCCCGTCCTGACTTTGAAATGGTGAAACTTTTTTGTTATTCTGAAAAGAGGCAGTTATCTTTAGAGAATATTTCTTTATTTCTGAACCAAGAACAATAATAAGAAAAATAAGATTTCTTCTTTCTTCTTCCAAAGCATGGTTTCTCTGAAGTGTTCATTCATGTGGGGCCCATAGTGAGCAGAGCATGTCTTTCCCGGGAGCTTCCAGAGGAGAATACTGAAGGGTTTTACTCCATATTGGTTGCACAACCACAGTTCTTGACTGGCTCCTTATTTGACTCAAGTGTTTAACTTTTGATTTGTATTCTGTGTGAGGAATGATGTTGAATGTGCTGTTTTGGGTATAGATTTTAAATATTAACAACAGGAAAAGAGAGGAGGCGAGATGGCCAACTGGAGCCAGCTTTCCATAGAGGCTCCCATCCAGAAGGAGAGTTAAAGGACAGAAGTTTATCAAGTAAGCTGATGGTTTGGAGCTGAGCCAAGAGAGAAGATTGACGAGCACACATCACCCCTGCTGAGGCGAGCTGTGACCCCAAGGAAACAAACAATAGGTACAAACAATAGGGTCCCTTCCCCCATGAGAAAGCTTGCAGTGTACTTTCTACAAACAAGCAAGTAGAGTTCAGATCTCTTCTTTTTCTATTCTATGGGAGAGAGCCACTAAAAACTGGATCTCCTTCCCCAGAGAGGACCCACTAGTGTGCCATGTGCCCACCAGGCATAAAACTGCACATATACTCTACCCACAATTCTGAACTCCCGGCACTCCCCTCAATTCCCACACCAAGGTCTGAAAGCCTGTCCCCGGCAGAGTCCAGACTCTTGGCCATTTTCTCAAGAAGTATGGACAAGTCTGTGCTGAATCAGTGGCACGGGTGTAAAGCGGAGACAGTGGAGTGAGATAGCCAAGTGGGAGAGGGAGAAATGGTGCCTGGCAGCATAGCACAGCAGCAGCAGCTGCAATGGTAGGAACAATAGGGCTCACATCCCTGGGGATATTTTGGAGAGACACTTCCTGTCTTTCTTAGCAAACAGAGGGACCCTGACCTCTACACTGGTGGCAGCCACGGAAATGCAGGCCCTGTGAGCAAAGGGTATGCCTGAGGCAGTACCTGCCTGGGCAGGGTGCCATGGGGACAGAAACTAGAATATGTGTGTGCAGAGGTGGCATACTCCCAGGGCAGGGCTGAGTCAGAATTGCTGCTTTTGTGAGCCTAAGATGCACCCAGACCCTAGTGAAGCATAGCAGGGACAAAATAAGGCATGGCAGCAGCATCAGCTCAGGGATGGGCAGCTTCGTGAACTCTAACCATGCCTGGCCCAACACAGAGTGCAGCAGAGTCAGAGACACCAGCTCTGTGAGAATTGGCACAGTGGCAGCAGCACAGGGCAGGGCTGAGTCACAGTTTCTGTGAACTCAAACAGCACCTGGCCCACAGTGGAATACAGCTGGGATAGAAACACATTCTACAAGAATATAATTAGCAGCAACATCAATCTGGGGCTGGAACTGAGTGACACTCCCCAGCTTCCATTAAACACCTGAGGTAGTCAGGCTTCAGCTCCCCCTGCCGGCTGGTGGCAGAGTGTGGCAGCCTGGCTGAGGAGACATAGATCTCCCTGTGACTCAGGCAAGTGCAAACCCCTGGCACATCTGTTCATTGGGGGGAACTGGGCCACAGCCCTGCGGGGTTACCAGTGACTGGGTATGACAGAGGTTCAAGGTGGAGAAGGAGGCATCGATCTCCCTGTACTAACTCATTTGCTGGGTGGGCCCTTCTGACTCCACGGAGCACCAGAGCAAGCCACACTCGAGCTACCAACAGACCCCTGCTGTCTAGTTGCTAGAGACCTTTTGAACTGTCCCACTTGAGACTTGGTGCTGACTGTGACAACTGATTTGGAACTCTTGACCTGGGCCAATCACCCAAGGACCATCCAAGGTGGTACCCTGGTTGTGTTATTGTGGGAAGGTTTGATTTCCCTTTTCCAGTTGTTGCCGTGGGGAGTGGGGTGTCTTAGATGCTGCTATTTCTCCACAGCTGAGACTTAGTCCAGAGTTACTGATTCACTAGGACTGGACAGAGACCAGCTGAATATAAGACAGAGCCATGGAACCCCACCACACCAAGCAGGTCTCCAGTATCTCAGGCTGTAGTACTGTATAGATCCTTTGCAAAGTTGTAGGGGAAGAGCTGCTATCACCAGTCCCAGCTCTTGGGCAAAGGGCTGGTTAATCATACTCCAGGAGCCCCCAATCCAATTTCACCTTACTTGCTCATCTAGCCAAATGGTGAAAAATAATCATGGGGTGGAATCAGTGAAAATACTCTGGCAACATGAATAATCAGAGTATATCAACTCTCTCAAGGAATGACAAGGCCAACACACCAGAAGATCTCATTCATAAACAAATGGCTGAGATGTCAGAAATTAAGTTTAGAATTTGGATGGCAAATGAAATTAACAGAATGGAAGTAAAGTTGGAATTAGAAATTCTAGGAATAATTCAAAAGTTGTTCAAGAATTCAATCAATCCAAAGACACAATCACCAAAGATTTTGACACATTGAGCAAAGAATTTTCAGTCCTCCAAGATATGAGAAATGCAGTAGAATCCCTCAGTAACAGAATGGAGGAGGCAGAAGAAAGGATTTCTGACATTGAAGACAAAGCTTTTGAACACTCCCAAATGCTCAAAGAGGAAGAGAAGCGAAGAGCAAAAATGGATCATTCTCTCAGAGAGCTATGGGATAATTCCAAAAAACCTAATATTTGCCTTATAGGAATTACTGAAGGTGACAAGATTGCTTTGAAAGGCTCAGATGCTCTAGTCCAAGAGATAATCAAGGAGATGGCAGACAGTTTCAGAACCCCAGCACAACTCAATCCAAATAAAGCATCTCCCAGACACATTATAATTAACTTCACCAAAATTAATATGAAGGAGAAAATTCTGAAAGCAGCCAGATGTAAGAAAAGCATAACATAAAAGGGGAAGAATATTAGAATGACTTCAGATTTCTCTAGTGAAAATGTTCAAGTTAGAAGAGGATGGTCATCGAACTTTAACTTCCTAAAACAAAATAACTTTCAACCCAGGATCCTATATCCAGTGAAACTGAGTTTAATTTATGATGGAGAAATTAAATACTTTAATGACATTCACATGTTCAAGAAATTTGCTATAACTAAACCAGCTCTCCAGGATATTCTTAGACCCATCCTCCACATTGATAAGCATAATGCTCCAACACCAAAGTAAACTTGCTGAGAAATTTTTGATCAAATTCCAACTTCCACAGTGGCAAAAGGATTAAAAATGTCCACTGGACTTTTGAAAAAGTCAATACCCAAAATACTACCAGGCTTATCAATACTCTCAATTAATGTGAATGGCTTAACTTGTCCTCTAAAGAGGCATAGGTTGGCTGACTGATACAAAAACTCAGGCCAGATATCTGCTGCATCCTAAAATCTCACCTTACCTTAGAAGAGAAATATAGACTTAGGGTGATGGGATGGTCATCTATATTTCAGGTAAGTGGAAATCAGAAAAAAGCAGGTGTTGCAATTTTATTCACAGTTACAATAGGCTTTAAACCAACAAAAGTAAGGACAGGTAAGAATGATCACTTCATATTTGTTAAGGGTTAACACTCAACATAATGAGATTTCAATTATTAACATTTATGCACACAACCAGAATGCACCTCAATTTATAAGAGAGACTCTAACAGACATGAGCAACATGTTTTTCTCCACTACCATAATAGTTGGAGTTTTTAACACTCCTTTGACAATGTTGGATAGATCCTCCAATAAAAAACAAAGCAAAGAAATTTCAGATTTAAACTTACCCATTCAACAATTGGATTTAACAGACATCTACAGAACATTTTATCCTAACAAAACTGAATACACATTCTTCTCATCAGCCCATGGAACATACTCCAAAATTGATCATATCTTAGGTCACAAGTTTAACCTCAGTAAATGTAAAGAATAGAAATTATTCCTTGCATCTTCTTGGACCATCATGGAATTAAAGTTGAACTCAGTAATAATAGGAATCTGCATACTCATAGAAAAACATGGAACCTAAATAACCTTATGCTGAATGATACCTGGGTCATAGATGAGATTAAGTAGGAAATTACAAAATTTTTGGAATAAAATGATAATGAAGACATGAATTACCATAACCTCTGGCAGTCCTAAAAGGGAAGTTTATAGCCCTGAAAACCTTCCTCAAGAGAATGGAAAAAGAAGGGACATCTTAATGGGACATCTCAACCAACTGTAAAAGGAAGAACATTCCAATCCCAAACCTAGCAGAAGAAAAGAAATAACCAAAATTAGAGCAGAATTAAATGAAATTGAAAACAAAAGGATTTTTACAACAGATCAATAAATCAAAAAGTTGTTTTTTGAAAAGGTCACCAAAATAGATAAACCTTTAGGTAACCTAACCAGGAATAAAAGAGTAAAATCTCTAATTTCATCAATCAGAAATGACAGAGGTGAAATAACAACAGACTCCCCAGACATTCAAAAAATCCTTAATGAATATTACAAGGAACTCTATTCTCAGAAATATGAAAATCTGGAAGAAACAGACAAATACTTGGAAGCATGTCACCTTTCTAGACTTAGCCAGTATGAAGTGAAAATGTTGAACAAGCCTATATGAAGTTCTGAAATAGCATCAACTATACAGAATCTCCTCAAAAAGAACAGTCTGGGCGATGGCTTCACACCAGAATTCTAACAAACCATTAAAGAGGAACTAGTACCTATATTACTCAACCTTTTCCAAAATATAGAAAAAGAAGGAAGACTATCCAACACATTCTATGGAGCAAACATCACCTTGATCCCTAAACCAGGAAAAGACCCAACAAGAAAAGAAAATTATAGACCAATATCACTAACGAATACTGATGCAAAAATATTCAACGAGATCTTAGCAAACAGAATCCAGCAACACATCAAACAAATTATACACCATGACCAAGTGGGATTTATTCCAGGGTCTCAAGGCTGGTTCAATATACATAAATCTATAAATATAATTCAGCACATAAATAAAATAAAAAACAAAGACCATAAGATTCTCTCAATTGATGCAGAAAAAGCTTTTGATAATATTCAGCATCCTTTCATGATCAGAACACTTAAGAAAATTGGTATAGAAGGGACATTTCTTAAACTGATAGAGGCCATCTACTGCAAACCCACACCAATATCGTATTGAATGGAATTAAATTGAAATCATTTCCACTCAGACCAGGAGCCAGGCAAGGGTGCCCATTGTCTCCACTGCTTTTTAACATTGTGATGGAAGTCTTAGCCATTGCAATTAGAGAAGAAAAGGCAATCAAGGGTATCCATATGGAGTCAGAAGAGGTCAAACTTTCACTCTTTGCAGATGATATGATTGTATATCTGGAAAACACCAGGGATTCCACCACAAAACTCTTAGAAGTGATCAAGGAATACAGCAGCATCTCAGGTTACAAAATCAATACTCCTAAATCTGTAGCCCTTATATATACCAACAAATTCAAGCTGAAAAAACAGTCAAGGACTCTATTCTGTTCACATTAGTGCCAAGGAAGATGAAGTATTTGGGAGTTTACCTAACAAAATACATGAAAGATCTCTATAAAGAGAACTATGAAATAAGAAAGGAAATAACTGAAGATGTTAACAAATGGAAAAACATACCATTCTCATGGCTGGGAAGAATCAACATTGTTAAAATGTCCATACTACCCAAAGCAACATACAATTTTAATGTGATCCCTATTAAAGCTCCACTATCATACTTTAAAGACCTTAAAAAAATAATACTTTGTTGTATATGGAATCAGAAAAAACCTCGAATAGCTAAGACATTACTCAGAAATAAAAACAAAGCAGGAGGAACCATGCAACCAGACCTGAGACTATACTATAAATCGATAGTGATCAAAACAGCATGGTGCTGGCACAAAAACAGAGAGGTAGATGTATGGAACATAATAGAGAACCAAGAGATGAACCCAGCTACTTACCATTATTTGATCTTTCACAAGCCCATTAAACACATTCCGTGGGGAAAAGATTTTCTATTTTGCAAATGGTGCTGGGTGAACTGGCTGGTGACCTGTACAAGACTGAAACTGGACCCCCACTTTTCACCATTAATTAAGATAGACTCTCACTGGATTAAAGATTTAAACTTAAGACATGAAACTATAAAAATACTAGAAAAATATACAGGAAAACACGTGAAGGAATCAGCCTGGGAGAATATTTTATGAGGAGGACGCCCTGGGCAATTGAAGCAACACCAAAAATAAATTGCTGGGACCTGATGAAACTAAAAATCTTCTGCACAGCCAAGAACACAGTAAGTAAAGCAAGTAGACAGCCCTCAAAATGGGAGAAGATATTTTCAGGTTATGTCTCTGACAAAGGTTTAATAACCAGAATCCACAGAGAACTCAAACCTATTAGCAAGAAAAGAACAAGTCATCCCATCTCAGTGTGGGCAAGGGACTTTAAGAGAAACTTCTCTGAAGAAGACAGGCACATGGCCTACAGACACATGAAAAAATGCTCATTATCCTTAATCATGACAGAAATGCAAATCAAAACCACTTTAATATATCATCTAACTCCAGTAAGATTAGCTCACATCACAAAATCCCCAAACCATAGATGTTGGCGTGGATGTGGAGAAAAGGGAACACTCCTGCACTGCTGGTGGGAATGCAAACTAATACGGTCCTTTTGAAAAGATATTTGAGATCACTTAGGGATCTAAAAATAGACCTGCCATTCAATCCTTCAATTCCTCTACTAGGTATATATCCAGAAGACCAAAAATCACTTTATAACAAAGATATTTGTACCAGAATGTTTATTGCAGTCCAATTCATAATTGCTAAGTCATGGAAGAAGCCCAAGTGCCCATGGATCCACGAATGGATTAATAAATTGTAGTATATGTACACCATGGAATATTATGCAGCCTTAAAGAAAGATGGAGACTTTACCTCTTTCATGTTTACATGGATAGAGCTGGAACATATTCTTCTTAGTGAAGTATCTCAAGAATGGAAGAAAAAGTATCCAATGTACTCAGCCCTACTATGAAACTAATTTATAGCTTTCATTTGAAAGCTACAATCCAATTATAACCTAAGAATATGGGGAACGGAGAAAGGGGGGGGAGGATGGTTGGAGGGAGGGTAATTGGTGGGACCATACCTACATTGCATCTTAGAAGGGTACAGGTGAAACTTACTAAATGCAGAATATAAATGTCTGAACACAATAACTAAGAAAATTCCAGGAAGGCTATGTTAACCAGTTTGATGAAAATATTTCAAATTGTATATAAAAGCAGTGCATGGTGCCCCATGTTTGCATTAATGTACACAGTTATGATTTACTAAAAAAAATGAAAGAAAAATTATCCAATGTACACAGCCCTACTATGAAACCAATTTATAAACACTCGCACTTCCATATGGATGCTATAACCCAACTACAGCCCAAGATGAATGGGAAGAGGAGGGGTAGGTGAGGGGAGGGGAAGTATGGGTGGAGGGAGGGTAATTGCTGGGACCATACCTGTGGTGCATTTTATAAAGGTACATGTTAAATCTACCCTATTTCCCCGAAAATAAGACAGTGTCTTATTTTAAGGTGTGCTCCCAAAGATGCGCTAGGTCTTATTTTCAGGGGATGTCTTATCTTTCCTGTAAGTAGGTCTTATGTTCGGAGGATGTCCTGTTGGGGAAACGGTACTAAGTGTAGAATATAAATGTCTTAACATAATAACTAAGAAAATGCTGTAATGTCTATGTTAACCAGTTTCATGAAACTATTTCAAACTGTATACCAGCACATTGTACTCCATAATTGCATTAATGTACACAGCATAATCTAATAAAAAAAAATGGGAAAGGTGAATGAAGAAGGCATTGTTCTTCACACCAACCTGATTGATGAAAGTGCCAATGGGGTCACAGGATTTTAGAATTAGAAGAGACCTGGGCGGGATCCATGTCAGTGCTCTCATTGTGAATTTGAGAGAACTATGGGCTAGAGAGAGGATTTAAGTTTCATGACTTTGAACATGTTTGTTTATATAAAGTACCATTTTCCATAAAAACATTGAGACAGGAGGTCAGAGAGTTTTTAATGTTCACTGCTCCAGCCCCAGCTCCTAGAAGACTTCCTGGAAAACTTAATGGATTCTCAAGAAATGTTTCTTACGTGAATCTAAGCATTCTCAATTCTCAGAGATTAAATGCTGCATGCCTTATGAAGGCTTAAAATAATATCCAAGTACAAAGATTTGAAAAGTTCTTTTCTTAGCCTATGAAAGTAATGAAATCCCATAAAAAGATCAATATCTGAACACAATCTACCCTAACATAACTACCATTGAGGGTGTCTCTGCAGCTCTGCAGCCTGATTTGACTCTGTCCTTCACAACCTGACCTCCATGCCACTCATCTATGGCTCCATTGTCTCAGTCTGGCCTGGACCAGCCTATAGAGCTAGTGCTGAAGCTGTGCCTGGCACCTGTTTAGTAGCTGCTTTCCTGGGCTGGGGCCAGTGGGAACTGGCTTTTAAGGAGGTACCAGCCTTTCATTGAAATAAACTTTCTTGCCTGTGTGAATTTCATAGTGCAATCTTGGTCCACATAGCCCCAAAGCACCACTTTGGACCTATACGATTGATTGGTCCCTTTCAAGCCAGGAAAATAGATTTCTTCCAGTGCACTAGAGGTCTGTTAATACACTGCTATATATCACAATGGTTGCCCTGCCAGTGTTTGTGGAATACCATCTAACGTGCTCAATCCAACTGCAATTACAAACTGGTGTTGGAATAGTAGCTACATATATATCACATCAGGATGTAGATTAGAAAGATCTTCAACAGGCTTACTATTCCTGTTTGCCTGGAATGTTCTTGGTGAATGCCTACCAAAATTATTAGTAATGTCCCCTTTTATTGTACAAGGGATCTCAGTTTGGTTAATAATCCTTATATTAAGAGATACAGTCTATTCTCTACTAGGACTTAGTTGATATAGCACATCGAACTTGAAATATAGTGATGGCATTGATTAGTAGGGATGAATATGGGCTTTGGGTTCAAATTCCAGTTTTACCATTTACTAGCTAAGTGATATTAAATGAAGTTGCTTATACTTTCTAAGCCTTAGCTCCTCAGCCAGCATACCTGGGATAGAAAACAATAACTACCTATTGGTTTGTTTTGAGGTTTAAACAAGGTAATATATGCAAAGCAGTTAGCATGATACCTAGTACATAATAAGCACTTGATAATTATTACCCTAAACAGTGACAATGTGGGGATAGTCTGTATTAGGTGATGAGTGGCCTCACTTCTTGCACTGATTCTGTTCTTCCCTTTCATTTCCACTCTAGGACTTTCTCATGACTGCTCTCCCCTTTCCCTATGATAACACATATCATAGTCTTGGTCTTCATGCCTCCTGAATGGTATCTGGATCAAGAACTTAGGCTTTACAAAGTGACTTTTGGGTTGGATAAATACAAACCTCAATTCTAATTGGTGTTATGAAATTACATGAGAATATTCTTCAGTGTCTGATCCGAGGCTCAGTGGCAGGCCATGAGGGTCCACGTGGCCTGAGCTCTGGGCTGTGCTGTATTGCCCACACGTGTTTGAATAATCCTCTACAAACCTAAGTTACAGCTATATATCTGAACTGCATCTATAGGACGTTTCTACTTGGGTGCCCTAAGGTACTCAAACTCAGCATGAATGAAATCTCAACACACTCCCCTCCAAACCTTTCCCTTCTCTACACTTCCTCATTGCTATGAATGGAACCTCTAGTTAACCAAGCCAGAAGCCCAGAATCATCTTTGAATCTCCTAGTCACTCACTCCTCCTTCCACCAGATTCAATCAGTTATCAAGTCCTGACTATTCTCCCCAAATATTAATACCATTCAATCCTTTCATTTTTCTGCACTTCCACTACCTGTAAGTGCAGACTCCTGTAGAGACCCCCAGAACCATGGATACCTCCTAGTATTCTCCTTGCTTAGGGTGTGGCTGAGGTCCTAGTTACTTTTCCAAAGTCACTTTTTCAAAAGAGCCAATTCATTTCCTAAATTGACACTCCTCCATGGCTACCCCTGACCCACCAGAGACTTCAGCAAGGCTTTCAAGGTCTTCATTGACTGGCTCAAATTGAGAAAGTTAGAAGAGCATTGCAAGGATGTTTTTCTTAAATCTCAGTCAGGTTTGTACGTCTTCATTAGAACAGGACCTTGGGCTCTGGCCTGACAGGTTGACACTAATACTGCTTTTTGAGTGCTCAGATATGACTCAGCTTGTAGGAAATAAAATAGGTAGAAGCTCATGATAGCTAGCTAAGGGGAGGTTTGCTAGCTCTGAGGTGCTTCCAAAGGCCTGGGTACTTAAAGAAAAAAAGCAAAAAAGCCAAAGTGTTTGAAACCTTTCTCTTCTTCCTCCAGAAGCAAAAAAAGCCAAAAAAAAAAACCCAACCTGGCCAGGTGGTAGAGTCTCACTCTACCCTTTACTGATACTATGGGAACACACCCAAAGACAATCTTGAACTTACAGCTGGAAGGCTCGGATTTACACCAGGCTGTTATGCCATTAACTTGCTGTGTGGCCCCAGGCAAGCTCCTTCAAAATTCTAGGCCTCAGCTGCTCCATCTGTAAAGTGTAGACACTGGCTTTAATAGCTGTTAAGGTCCAGCTATATTATTGTACAAATCCAAGATATGGGAGTAAGTAGGAAAAAGATGGGCAAAGGGAAAGAAGATAATTTTACTTTATCTTCCCTGTAATGGAATAAAGTAATGGATTATGTTTTCTAGGTGCCCATTTATTCCATAAATATTTACAATGTGTCTATTACGAGTAAGATCTGAGGCCAGGACATTGACCTTAAGAACTGGGCTTTAAATGAAACTACACTTAGGTACAGAAATAGTTTTTATACAGATGTACATTGCAGAATTTGATTGCTTTCAGGTAAATGCCCCACTAAACCTAGATAGCTAAAGGTTTTCCTTAGAGAATGTATCATATTTTAAAACTGTAAATGTCTTCAGCATTATGTATGAAATCCCTGCAATAAAAGAAAAAAAGGGATCCTGAACTGCCACCTCGAAATCTAACATTTGGATGAAATAATTTTAATTCATGAATTCATCAGTATTGCTATCAAAATGATTGAAAGCAGTAAAAAAATATTCTAGGAGAACTGGACCTTTAAGAACTGATTTTTTGTTGGCAGTGGAAACATGTCCACTATAATGGGACAATTTAAATGCATAACTGTTAAAACAAACTCTTTAAACTATTCCCTGCATGTTCCAACATTCATCATGTTGACGACCAAGACATCAATTTTTCATAAAATACTGTATAACTGAAAAGGAGACATTTAAAGGAGAGGGAAAAAATTGAATTCACTGTTTCAGCTCAGGCTCTGATGATTTCAGCATTTTATGGGGGTGATTAACTGATTGTAGGAAAGGAAAAAGCAAGTGGTACTTCACCAAGCTGTACAGACTGAGTTTCTTCTTCTGTTTTTTTCCCCCATTTCCTTAAGCATCTTGATTTTTCCCCCTGCCTGAGGCATTGCTTACTGGTGACAAGAAGAATGAGTTGGCTGCATGACAAAGTCTATTCTATCGTCCCTTCACTTCTGCCTCTGTGAATACCAGTGTTGGCAGCCCACTTGTAGCAAAATAAACCAGAACAGGGCACAACTCTATTTTGTTGAAATTTAATACCCATAATGCATTTTACCTCAGCAAAGAGTAAAGGGTAAGGATAAAAATATTTTTAAGAAATTCTTTAAAGGTCATAACTACTATGTTGATTTTCATGGGAACTAAAGATTTGTTTTACTCTGTTATTTAAATGAGTTCACTCCAGTGCTTCAATTTTTTGATGTTCATAATATTTTAGCATGAATTTTATCTTAACTCTATATTGAAGAACCTTGGAATAGGACAACATAGAACATCCAGAAAATGTTTTCTGGCTTACTTTGTTTTTGTGTACAACAGATAAGCCTCATCATTGTTCCAACAGAGAGTTTAATAATATCACTAAATACTCTTACTCTTGTCCAGGGATTAGTTGAATTTATTTTGATTTTGAATAAGAACAGATGGTTAAAGCCAGAGCAAAGAAGATGCTTTCACATGTTTATGTATGGAGGTCAAGAAGTATAATTCTGATTCTCATGGAAATATAAAATGACCATACCAAAGATTATTTTTCAATTCATAAATTAATAAGGGAATCAATCAGTAACATAATAAGAGCAGTTCAAAGGAGAATTTGAAGAACAAACATTACATATGCAAGCAATCAAGAATGTGACATATAATTTGTCAACAGATACAAAACTGATTAATAGTCCACAGGGCAATTAAATGTAGTATTTGAGAAGAAGGGCAGAACAAGATGGCCAAGCAGAAAACTCCAGAGATCAACTCACCACTTGAACACCAAATTCAACACCTATACACACTAGGGAGCCCCTTCACAAGAACCAAAAATCAGGTAAGTGATTCTTTCCTATCAAATGTAGAGGCACTGAAGAGGACAGAAAATACAGGCTGGCCTTGTCTATGCCACCCTCTCACACCCTCATAGCAGTGCCACTCCTGTGCCTAAGCAGAAGAGAAAATCTGTGTGCCTGGGAGAGGGAGATTGAAGTGATTATGGGAACTTGCATTGGAACTCAGGGCTGTCCTTTTACTGGGGAACTTAGCACAGGGTAGAATACAACCAGGGCTCACAGACGGAGCATTTTAACTAGTGCTACCAGAGGGAATCCTCTGTCCTCAGACTATTACTCTGGCTAGTCACACCACCAGTTGATAAAAAGCATTCTGGGACCTGGAATAAATTCATGAGGCAGTTGGGCCATAAATGCTACAGTCCTTGGCAATACCCATGGCTGTGCTGGCTCAGAGCCAGTGGACCTGGGGTACACCTGACCCAGTGAGATGCCAGTGAAAGTGACCAAGCTAGCTCCTATGTCAAGCCTTCCCCAACCACAGTCAGTGCAGCTCAAGGAAGGTCTTATTCCATTTGGGACAAGAAAAAGGAACTGTTATAGCCATATATTAGTTAAAGCCATAAATCAGTTTCATAGTAGGGCTGAGTACATTGGATACTTTTCAGAGAAATTTGTTTTGTATGTTGGCACCAGCTCAGCCACACTAAATTTTAAATAGAGCACCAGACTCCTGAGGACTCAGAACCCACCTTATTTTCTGGGTGGCATTTCTAGACTCACCCTGTGTCAGAAGGGGAAACATACTGCCATAAAGGGGAGGACTTAATTCTGGTAGGGTTCACCATTTGCTAACTAAAGAGTCCTTGGAATTAAATAAACATTGGAGGTAGCCAGGAAATAGTCAACACTGACTTTCAGTGAAACTGGGCTGGCTTCTGGCTTCAGATGTGACCTGGCCCAGTCCAAGTTGGGGTGGCCACAGGGAGTGGCCATATCAGTCTTCCCCCAAGTCTAGTAGCCCAGCACAGAGAGTAAGGGAAGAGAGTGAGAGACTTTGCCTAGTAATACAAGGAACTTTCCCTTATCTTACTCAATTCCACCAAAGTGGTACCACCAGAAATCTGTAAGAGTCACAGCATTACTGAGCTTGAGGTACCACCAGTGCCGATATAGCTGCAGTTACCAAAGACTTAGATCAGAACACTCAATATCTGGAAAGCTTTCTCAAGAAGGATGGTTCAGATAAGCCCTGACTTCAAATATTAAAATGAATACCCAATTTTTCAATGTCCAGACATTGACAAACATCAATAAGCATAAAGAACATCCAGGAAAACATGACTTTACTAACTAAATGTGGTACCTGTGACCAATCCCAGAGTGATGGAGATAAGTGAGCTTTCAGACAAAGAATTCAAAATAGCTGTCCTGAAGAAGCTCAGTGAACTTGAAGACAATACAGAGAAGGATTTCAGATGCCTGTCAGAGAAATTTGATAAACAGACTGAAATAGAGAAAAAAAAAAAGCAGAGCTGAAAAAATTAATTGGCCTTCCTCCACCCCCCCACCATGTACTAGGTCATTAATTGTCCTCATATAAGAATTCAGTACTTGCTTCTCCATTCTTGTGATGCTGTACTAAGAAGAATGTGCTCCACTTCCACCCAGGTTAATACAAAGGCTGTAAAGTCTCCATATTTTTTAATGGCTGAATAGTATTCCATGGTGTACAAATAGCACAGCTTGTTAATCCATTTCTGGGTTGGTGGGCATTTAGTCTGTTTCCAAATTTTGGCAATTGTAAATTGAGCTGCTATAAACAGTCTACTGCAAGTGCCCTTATGGAAAACGGATTTTTTTTCTTCTAGGTAGATGCCCAGTAATGGGATTGCAGGATCAAATGGGAGGTCTACTTTGAATTCTTTGAGGGTTCTCCATACTTCCTTCCAAAAAACAAGTCTTAAAAAGTTCAAAAAATTTGAAATCATACTAAGTCTTTTCTCTGACCACATGGAATAAAACTGGAGGTCAATCACAAGAACATTGGAAAATAAAGTAGAGCCATCACAGGTGAGCATCTCCTGACACTGACCCCCACCTTCAGTAGACCTGATTTTCATCAACTGAACATGAACTACATGTACATATCAATACAGTAGATCTAGTTCCTTATGTTGACCAGTTCATTCCAGAGCTTTGTTTTGTATACAGAGGTTCTACTATATACAAAAACAGAAAAATAAAAAAAAAAATGCTTCTAAATGTCCAGTAGGCCAATTAAGAGATTAAAAAGAAAATTTAAAAATTTCTTGAAACAAATGAAAATGAAAACACAAATATCAAAACCTATGAGATACAGAACAATCTGTAATGAGAGGAAAATTTGTAGCAATAAGTGCCTACATAAAAGAAGTTGAAACTCTTCAAATAAACAACTTAATGATGCATCTCAAAGAACTAGAAAAACAGAAGCAAGACAAACCCTAAATTAGTAGAAAAATAATAAAAATCAGCACATAAATAAAATTGAAATAAAAAAAAAAAACAAAGAGCAATGAAAAGAAAAGCTAGTCTTTGGCAAAGATAAACAAAATTGACAAATTTAAAACAGACTAAGAAAAAAGGAGCAAATATTATCATTCCCACGTGGAGAGGCTACTGGCCCCTTGCAGGGTGACTGGCCACTCCAGCTCAGGGTTAGTGTGCCTAATTCCTGGCCCCAGAGTTGCTAGTATCATCTGTACCCACGAATTTGCTGCTGCTGATGTCTGTTTGGTAAGGGTGATTGCCACACCTCAACCATGGGCTGGCTGCACTACCATGCTAGAAATTTCTCCAAGACCATTTTTGATGCCATTTCTAAGACATTCAGCCATCTAACCCTTGACTTATAGAAAGATAATGTGTCATTCACCAAGTCTCCTTATCAGGATTCACTGATTCATGTGAAGACTCACACCAGAGTCTCCATGCAGAGGACCCGGGCTCTGCCTGTGGGCACAACAGTATTTAATACAAATAAACATTTAATTAATTAAGCCTATTCATTAAAAAAAATATTCTAAAAATACCCTATGCTAAGAAAGCTAAATCATCCTTTTCATTTGGGGGCAACTACTTATAATATTAGCATGATGGATAATACTGATCCTTTCTATTCAACTTTATTTCTATCATTATTATTCAGGATTGCATTTTTCAGCTAATTTATCCTGATAGAATCAGTCTTGCTCAAAGATAATCCTTTTAGGTATTTTTATGGTAGGGTAGATGATAACTGACTCTTACTCTCAAAAATCTTTTGTCTAAATTAAAGGCAGATGAGCATCCCTTCTGGCTTGAGAAGTTTCATTTGAGAAGTCTCATGTCACCCTGATGGATTCACCCCTGTAGGTCAATTGGTACTTGCAGAATTTTCTCTTTTGTCTTCACTTTGGACAGGTTCATTTAGATCATGTTCCATAATGCTGGACTCTGGAATCATAGAGTGATTCTGTGGGAACCTGGCATATTCAAACTACTTTTCTATTTTGATACTTTGCTTCTAGTCCTTTTCTGCTCAGGGAATGAATATACATGGGCACAAATAAATAAAACAGATTCTTAACCTTTTAAAACAAAGCTATGTGGAGCAAGATGGCGGCCGAGTAACAGTTTCTTTGCATCTGGGCACGTGAGTCTGGGGAGATAGGACTCCAGGCATCTCTGGCTGGTGAGATCTGCATATAATCATCCCTGTGACAATACAGGGAGTCAGCAAGAGACTTCTGGACCCCAAGAGGAGGACAAAAACAGTGGAAAACCGGCAAGTGGTCACATGTGTTCAATTGATCTAAACCCGTCGGCAACTGCATGGGAACTTAAAGAGCAAGAGGAAGTGAAAGGAAAATTAGGGCAAGAAAACAGATAAAAGAAATCACTCATGAGGAAGAATCAGCAGAAAACTCCAGGCAACATGAAGAACCAGTCCAGAACAAACCCGCCAAGGGACCACGAGGTAGCTACTGTAGAGGATTTCACCTATAAAGAAATGTTATGAATGACAGAAAGGGAATTTAGAATACACATGATGAAAACAATGAAAGAAATGATGGAAACAATGAAGGAAACTGCTAATAAAGTGGAAAATAACCAAAGGGAAATCCAAAAACAGAATCAAATAAGAGATGAACGATATGAAGAATATAAAAAGGATATAGCAGAGCTGAAGGAACTGAAACAGTCAATTAAGGTACTTAAAGATGCAATGTAAAGTATCAGCAACAGGTTAGACCATGCAGAAGAAAGAATTTCAGAGGTAGATGACAAAGTTCTTGAGATAACTCAGATAGGAAAAGAGGCAGAAAAGAAGACACAGAAAGCAGAATGTTCACTGGCAGAATTATGGGACTTTATGAAGAGTTCCAACATATGAGTTATAGGAATTCCAGAAGGGGAAGAAGAAAGAGCCAGAGGAATGGAAGCCATACTAGAGAATATTTAAAAGAAAATTTCCCAAATATCACCAAAGATTCTGATACACTGCTTTCAGAGGGATATCGGACCCCAGGTCGCCTCAACTCTAACCGAGCTTCTCCAAGACACATTGTGATGAACCTGTCCAAAGTCAAGACAAAAGAAAAGATTCTGCAAGCTGCCAGGAGTAAGCGCCAGTTGACCTACAGGGGCAAATCCATCAGAGTGACCGCAGACTTCTCTAATGAAACTTTCCAAGCAAGAAGACAATGGTCATCTACCTTTAATCTACTTAAACAGAACAATTTCTAGCCCAGAATTCTGTACCCTGCTAAGCTAAGCTTCAAAATTGATGGAGAAATCAAATCATTTACGGATATATAAACATTGAGGAAATTCGCCACAACAAGACCAGCTCTACAGGAAATACTTCAGCCTGTTTTGCACACTGACCACCACAATGGATCAGCAGCAAGGTAAGAACTCAGAAATTAAAGGACAGAACCTAACCTCCACACTGAAGCGAAAGATAAAACTAAGCAATGGACTCTCATAAAATAAGATGAATAGAATACTACCACACTTATCAATTATCTCAATAAATGTGAATGGCTTGAAATCCCCACTAAAGAGACATAGATTGGCTGACTGGATTAAAAAACACAAGCCATCCATTTGCTGTCTGCAAGAAACACACCTGGCCTCAAAAGACAAATTAAAGCTCCAAGTCAAGGGTTGGAAGACAATTTTTCAGGCAAATGGAATTCAGAAGAAAAGAGGAGTTGCAATCTTATTTTCAGATTCATGTGGATTTAAAGAAACTAAAGTAAAAAAAGACAAAAATGGTCACTTTATATTGGTCAAGGGAAAAATACAACAAGAAGACATTTCAATTCTAAATATTTATGCACCCAATTTAAATGCTCCCAGATTCTTGGAACAGACCTACTCAGCCTGAGCAATATGATATCTGATAATACCATCATAACAGGGGACTTTAACACTCCTCTTACAGAGCTGGACAGATCCTCTAAACAGAAATTAAACAAAGATATAAGAGATTTAAATGAGACCCTAGAACGACTGTGCTTGATAGATATAGAACACTCCACCCCAAAGATAAATAATATACATTCTTCTCATCACCCCATGGAACATTCTCAAAAATTGATCATATCCTCGGACACAAAACAAATATCAACACAATCAAAAGAATTGAAATTTTACCTTGTATCTTCTCAGACCATAAGGCACTAAAGGTGGAACTCAACTCTAACAAAAACGCTCGACCCCACCCAAAGGCATGGAAATTAAACAATCTTCTGTAGAATAACAGATGGGTGCAGGAAGAAATAAAACAGGAAATCATTAACTTCCTTGAGCATAACAACAATGAAGACACAAGCTACCAAAACGTGTGGGATACTGCAAAAGCAGTTTTGAGAGGAAAATTCATCACTTTATGCCTACATTCGAAAAACAGAAAGAGAGCGCATCAACAAACTCACAAGCCATCTTATGCAATTGGAAAAAGAAGAACAATCTAAGCCTAAACTCAGTAGAAGAAAAGAAATATCCAAAATCAAATCAGAGATCAATGAAATTGAAAACAAAAGAATCATTCAGAAAATTAATGAAACAAGGAGTTGGTTTTTTGAAAAAATAAATAAAATAGATAAACCATTGGCCAGACTAACAAGGAATAGAAAAGTAAAATCTCTAGTAACCTCAATCAGAAATGATAAAGGGGAAATAACAACTGATCCCACAGAGATACAAGAGATCATCTCTGAATACTACCAGAAACTCTATGCCCAGAAATTTGACAATGTGAAGGAAATGGATCAATATTTGGAATCACACCCTCTCCCTAGACTTAGCCAGGAAGAAATAGAGCTCCTGAACAGACCAATTTCAAGCACTGAGATCAAAGAAGCAATAAAAAATCTTCCAACCAAAAAATGCTCTGGTCCAGATGGCTTCACACCAGAATTCTATCAAACCTTCAAGGAAGAGCTTATTCCTGTACTGCAGAAATTATTCCAAAAAATTGAGGAAGAAGGAATCTTCCCCCACACATTCTAAGAAGCAAACATCACCCTGATACTAAAACCAGGAAAAGACCCAAACAAAAAGGAGAATTTCAGACCAATCTCACTCATGAATATACATGCAAAAATTCTCAACAAAATCCTAGCCAATAGATTACAGCTTATCATCAAAAAAGTCATTGATCATGATCAAGTAGGTTTCATCCCAGGGATGCAAGGCTGGTTTAACATATGCAAGTCCGTAAACGTTATTCACTATATTAACAGAGGCAAAAATAAAGATCATGTGATCCTCTCAATAGATGCAGAAAAAGCATTTGATAAAATCCAGCATCCTTTTCTAATTAGAATACTGAAGAGTATAGGCATAGGTGGCACATTTCTAAAACTGATTGAAGCTATCTATGACAAACCCACAGCTAATATTTTACTGGATGGAGTAAAACTGAAAGCTTTTCCTCTTAGAACTGGAACCATACAAGGTGGTCCTCTGTCACCTTTACTATTCAACATAGTGCTGGAAGTTCTAGCCAATACAATTAGGCAAGACAAGGAAATAAAGGAAATACAAATGGGAGCAGAGGAGGTCAAACTGTCCCTCTTTGCTGACGACATGATCTTATACTTAGAGAATCCCAAAGACTCAACCACAAGACTCCTAGAAGTCATCAAAAATACAGTAATGTTTCAGGATATAAAATCAATGTCCACAAGTCAGTAGCCTTTGTATACGCCAATAACAGTGAAGATGAGAAGCTAATTAAGGACACAACTCCCTTCACCATAGTTTCAAAGAAAATGAAATACCTAGGAATATTATTAACAAAGGAGGTAAAGGACCTCTATAAAGAAAATTATGAAATCCTCAGAAAGAAAATAGCAGAGGATTTTAAGAAATGGAAGAACACACCATGCTCATGGATGGGAAGAATCAACATTGTTAGAATGTCTATACTTCCCAAAGCCATCTACCTATTCAATGCCATTCCTATCAAAATACCAACATCGTACATTCAAGATTTGGGAAAAATGATTCTGCGTTTTGTATGGAACCAGAAAAAAACCCGTATAGCTAAGGTAGTTCTTAGTAATAAAAATAAAGCTAGGGGCATCAGCATACCAGCCTTTAGTCTGTACTACAAAGCCATAGTGGTCAAGACAGCATGGTACTGGCACAAAAATAGAGACATAAATACTTGGAATCAAATTGAAAACCAAGAAATGAAACTAACATCTTACAACCACCTAATCTTCGATAAACCAAACAAGAACATACCTTGGGGGAAGACTCCCTATTCAATAAATGGTGTTGGGAGAACTGGATGTCTACATGTAAAAGACTGAAACTGGACCCACACCTTTCCCCACTCACAAAAATTGATTCAAGATGGATAAAGGACTTAAATTTAAGGCATGAAACAATAAAAATCCTCCAAGAAAGCATAGGAAAAACACTGGAAGATATTGGCCTGGGGAAAGACTTCATGAAGAAGACTGCCATGGCAATTGCAACAACAACAAAAATAAACAAATGGGACTTCATTAAACTGAAAAGCTTCTGTACAGCTAAGGAGACAATAACCAAAGCAAAGAGACAACCTACTCAATGGGAAAGGATATTTGCATATTTTCAATCAGACAAAAGCTTGATAACTAGGATCTATAGAGAACTCAAATTAATCCACATGAAAAAAGCCAACAATCCCATATATCAATGGGCAAGAGACACGAATAGAACCTTTTCTAAAGAAGACACACGAATGGCTAACAAACATATGAAAAAATGCTCATCATCCCTATATATTAGAGAAATGCAAATCAAAACCACCCTGAGATACCATCTAACCCCAGTGAGAATGGCCCACATCACAAAATCTCAAAACTGCAGATGCTGGCGTGGATGTGGAGAGAAGGGAACACTTTTACACTGCTGGTGGGACTGCAAACTAGTACAACCTTTCTGGAAGGAAGTATGGAGAAACCTCAAAGCACTCAAGCTAGACCTCCCATTTGATCCTGCAATCCCATTACTGGGCATCTACCCAGAAGGAAAAAAATCCTTTTATCATAAGGACACTTGTACTAGACTGTTTATTGCAGCTCCATTTACAATCGCCAAAATGTGGAAACAGCCTAAATGCCCACCAACCCAAGAATGGATTAACAAGCTGTGGTATATGTATACCATGGAATAGTATACAGCCATTAAAAAAATGGAGACTTCACATCCTTCGTATTAACCTGGATAGAAGTGGAAGACATTATTCTTAGTAAAGCATCACAGGAATAGAGAAGCATGAATCCTATGTACTCAATTTTGATATGAGGACAATTAATGACAATTAAGGTTATGGGGTGGGAGGAAAAGCAGAAAGAGGGATGGCGGGAGGGGGGTGAGGCCTTGGTGTGTGCCACATTTTATGGGGGCAAGACATGATTGCAAGAGGGACTTTACCTAACAATTGCAATCAGTGTAACCTGGCTATTGTACCCTCAATGAATCCCCAACAATAAAAAAAAAACAACCAAAAAACAAAAAAACAAAGCTATGTAAATCTGGAATTACAGAGAATTTGTACCACTCCAGATGATTCCTTCTTCATCATTCAATACTCCTTAGACACTTTAATTTGAATGGTCTGAAATAATTTCATATTAAAATCCCCTCGTAAACAGTTAACATTCTAGAGAGAGTCTCAAAGTAATGCCAAAGATTAATTATTCTTGGTCTATTTTATTTCTATTTGGAGAAAATTATGAGAAATCTTTGTGTGTGGGATTATCTGTCTCCTCAATAAAATGGACTTTATAACACTGTAAATAAACATGTTCCTTTGGCACTGTTGTGAAAAACTGTTATAAGAGATGCCCGTGAATAAAATATAGAGAATATTTTTTTGGTATTTTTTTTCTTTTTTTGGACAGAGTCTCATTTTGTAGCCCTGGTATAGTGCCATGATGTCACAGCTCACAGCAATCTCTAACTCTTGGGCTTAAGCGATTCTCTTGCCTCAGCCTCCCAAGTAGCTAGGACTACAGGCACCCACCACAATGCCCAGCTATTTTTAGATATGAGGTCTCCCTTGGCTCAGGCTGGTCTTCAGTTTGTGAGCTCAGGCAATCCACCTGCCTCAGCCTCCCAGAATGCTAGGATTATAGGTGTCAGCCATCCCTTTGGGCCTAGAGCGTATTTTTTTGTAAAAACCCAAATTCCAGCACTGTCCGTTGTATTATACAGTATGGAGTGATGTGAGTGAAAGATTTCTGTCTCATGAGCTGTAGTGATCTTTCCTTGGACAGAGAGAGCTGTTTAGACTTTCATATGTTTTTTGCTTTCATTGCCAAGTAGCTTAGAGTTGTGATGTCATTACTTATGTTCAGGCTTATCCAGTTCTCTATTTGTGATACACAGGTTATAGTTCCATGTTCCTTGGAAGGTAGGTGTGGCTTATTCTGGCCAAAGGAAAAAAGGAGTAGAAGGAATATGAGCCACTTTTAATTGCTACAGGTCTTGTATTCCTGTGCTGTGTTGACCAAGAAAGCTGTAGGTAATGTTTGAGAGATGGTGGAAATTACCCTGTTCTTGAACCTGATCAGTTAGAGTCTGAAGCAGCTCACAGACAAGCCATACTTACTTACTTACTTTATATGATGAAATAATTACTTTATATGATGCCATTGAGATTTTGAAAGTATTTCTTACTGCAGTATGATATATTCTAATTGATTCTTTTTGTAATACCAAATTGTCTAAAATACATTTTAAAAAGTATATTACTACATCTCTCCCATTATTTTCTAAAAGTTTAATTACTTATACTTGCCTTAATATAAAAAAATATTACAGTTCTCAAGCCTTTATTATTTGTTTTTTACCTTTTTCATTTGGTTTTTATTATGCTTTGATTTACTGAATGGGGACCTTTGACAGTAATCTGTTTCTTTTCTTTTTGCTTGTTTTTAATCTATGTGGAAGCTGGTGGAGTATAAACAATATGGCCACAAAATTATGAATTATTGAGTCAATTTGGTTGAACTGATTGGCTCAATTTGACCAAATGAAAAAAAAAAAAAAAAAAGAAAAACCCAAACTGACTATAGGCATTATATAAGAAGTTCATACCAGGCTTTGTTGTTTTTGTTATTTGTTTTTGTCTACAGAACTGATTAGATGGTGACAGATACAGATGGTGACCCTGCTATCATTATTTTTACCAAAGGCCTTCTAGTGACTGTGACTTCTTAGATCTGCGACTAAATTTTTTGTTGATACTTTTTTTTTTGAAGTTCTCATAGTTTATTGATGCTTTGTTCATTTTTTAAAATTCTCTTTTCTCTTTCTCTTTGTATATTTCATTTTGGATAATTTTTATTGCTATGCTTTCAAATTCACTATTCTTTTCTTCTGTGATATCTACTCTGCCATTAGTCCCATCCAATGTATTGTTCATCTCATACATCATAGTTTTCTTCTCTAGCAGTTCAGTGTAGTTCTTTAAAAAAAAAAATCTGCCACATCTATAACTCTCTGAACATATGCATCATAGTTATAATTGTTTATTGCCTTTGTTAATTTTATTATTTTAACAATAATTTTTTTAATTATTGTTAAATCATAGCTGTGTACATTAGTGCAATCAAAGTGTACAATGTGCTGGTTTCATATACAATCTGAAATATTCTCATCAAACTGTTCAACGTAGCTTTCATGGCATTTTCTTAGTTATCGTATGTAGACATTTGTATTCTGCATTTAGTAAGTTCACCCATACCCATTCTAAGATGTACCATAGATGTGGCCCACCCATTACCCTCCCGCCACTCCCACCTCCCCCCTCCCTTCCCCTCCCTTGGCCCTTTCCACATATTCTTGTGCTATAGTTGGGTTATAGCCTTCATATGAAAGCTATAAATTAGCTTCATAGTAGGGCTGAGTACATTGGATACTTTTTCTTCTATTCTTGAGATACTTTGCTAAGAAGAATATGTTCCAGCTCCATCCATGTAAACATGAAAGAAGTCAAGTCTTCATCGTTAAGGCTGCATAATATTCCATGGTATATATGTACCACAATTTGATAGTCTATTCGTGGGTCAATGAGCACTTGGGCTTCTTCTATGACTTAGCAATTATGAATTGGGCTGCAATAAACATTCTGGTACACATGTCTTTGTTATATTGTGATTTTGGGTCTTCTGGGTATATACCTAGGAAAGGAATTCTAGGATCAAATGGCAGGTCTATTTTTAGATCTCTAAGTATTCTCCAAACATCCTTCCAAAAGGAACGTATTAGTGTGCATTCCCACCAGCAGTGTAGAAGTGTGCCCTTTTCTCTGCATCCACGCCAACATCTCTGGTTTTAGGATTTTGTTATGTGTGCTACTCTTACTGGGGTTAGGTGATATCTCAAAGTAGTTTTGATTTGCATTTCTCTGATGACTAGGATGATGAACTTTTTTTCATGTGTTTGTACATCGTGTGTCTGTCTTCTTTAGAGAAGTTTCTCTTCAAGTCCTTTGCCCACCCTGAGATGGGATCACTTGTTCTTTTCTTGCTTACACATTTGAGTTCTCTGTGGATTCTGGTTATTAAACATTTATCAGAGGTATAACCTGCAAATATTTTCTCCCATTCTGAGGGCTGTCTGCTTGCTTTACTTACTATGTTCTTGGCTATGCATAAGCTTTTACATTTGATTAGGTCCCAGTAATGTATTTTTGATACTGCTTCAATTGCCTGGGGAGTCCTTATAAAATATTCACCCAGGCCGATTCCTTCAAGAGTTTTCCCTGCACTTTCTTCAAGTATTTTTATAGTTTCATGTCTTAAGTTTAAATATTTTATCCAGTGAGAGTCTATCTTAGTTAATGGTGAAAGGTGTGGGTCCAGTTTCAGTCTTTTACAGGTCCCCAGCCAGTTCACCCAGCACCATTTGTTAAATAGGGAATCTTTTCCCCACTGAATGCTTTTAATTGGCTTGTCAAGGATCAAATAATGGTAAGTAGCTGGATTCATCTATGGTTCTCTATTCTGTTCCAGACATCAACTTCTCTGTTTTTGTGCCAGTACCATGTTGTTTTGATCACTATCGATTTATAGTACAGTCTCAGGTCTGGTAGCATGATTCCTCCTGCTTCGTTTTTATTTCTGAGTAATGTTTTGGCTACTCGAGGTTTTTTCTGATTCCATATAAAATGAAGTATTATTTTTTCAAGATCTTTAAAATATGACAATGGAGCTTTAATAGGAATTGCATTAAAATTATATATTGCTTTGGGTAGTACAGACATTTTAACAATGTTAATTCTTCCCATCCATGAGCATGGTATGTTTTTCCATTTGTTAACATCTTCAGCTATTTCTTATCTTAAAGTTTCATAGTGCTCTTTATAGAGATCTTTCACATCCTTTGTTAGGTATACTCCCAAATATTTCATCTTCTTTGGCACTACTGTGAAAGGAATAGAGTCCTTGACTGTTTTTTCAGCTTGGCTACTGTTGGTATATATAAAGGCTACAGATTTATGGGTGTTGATTTTGTAGACTGAGACATTGCTATATTCCTTGATCACTTCTAAACATTTTTTAGTAGAATCCCTGGTGTTTTCCAGATATATGATCATATCATCTGCTAAGAGTGAAAGTTTGATCTCTTCTGACCGTACGTGGATACCCTTGATCGCCTTTTCTTCCCTAATTGCAATGGCTAAAACTTCCATTACAATGTTAAAGAGCAATGGAGACATTGGGCAACCTTGCCTGGTTCCTGATCTAAGTGGAAATGATTTCAATTTAACTCCATTTAATACAATATTGGCTATGGGTTTGCTGTAGATGGCCTCTATTAGTTTAAGAAATGTCCCTTCTATACCAATTTTCTTAAGTGTTCTGATCATGAAGGGATACTGGATATTATGAAAAACTTTTTCTGCATCAATTGAGAGAATCATATGGTCTTTATTTTTTAGTTTATGTGCTCAATTACATTTATAGATTTACGTATATTGAACCAGCCTTGAGACCCTGGGATAAATCCCACTGGGTCATGGTGTATACTTTTTTTGATGTGTTGTTGGATTCTGTTTATTAGGATCTTATTGAATATTTTTGCATGAATATTCATTAGTGATATTGGTCTATAATTTTCTTTTCTTGTTGGGTCTTTCCTTGGTTTAGGGATCAAAGTGATGTTTGCTTCATAGAATGTGTTGGGTGGTATTCCTTCTTTTTCTATATTTTGGAAGAGGTTTAGTAATATAGGTACTAGTTCTTTAACGGTTTGGTAGAATTCTGACGTAAAGCCATCTAGTCCTGTGCTTTTTTTTTTTTAGGGAGATTTTGTATAGTTGATACTATTTCAGAACTTGATATAGGCCTGTTCAACATTTCCACTTCGTTCTGGCTAAGTCTTGGTAGGTGGCGTACTTCCAAGTATTGGTCGATTTCTTTCAGATTTTCATATTTCTTAGAGTTTCTTGAAATATTCGTTAAGGAATTTTTGAATTTCTGAGGGTTCTGTTGTTATTTCATCTTTACTATTTCTGATTGATGAAATTAGAGATTTTACTCTTTTTTTCCTGGTTAGGTTGGCCAAAGGTTTATCTATTTTATTGATCTTTTCAAAAAACCAACTTTTGGATTTATTGATCTGTTGTATAATTCTTTTGTTTTCAATTTCATTTAATTCTGCTCTGATTTTGGTTATTTCTTTTCTTCTGCTGTGTTTGGAGTTGGAATGCTCTTCCTTCTCCAGTTGCTTGAGATGTCCCAATAAGTTATTAACTTCCTCTCTTTCTGTTTTCTTGTGGAAGGCTTGCAGTGCTATAAATTTCCCTCTTAGGACTGCCTTTGCAGTATCCCAGAGGTTCTGATAATTTGTGTGTTCATTGTTGTTTTGTTCCATAAATATGGTTATTTCCTTCTTAATCTCATCTATAACCCATCTATCCTTCAGCATAAGGTTGTTTAGCTTCCATGTTTTTGTATGGGTATGCAGATTCCTGTTGTTATTGAGTTCAACTTTTATTCCATGATGGTCTGAGAAGATGTAAGGAATAATTTCTATTTTTAAAAAATTTGCTGAGGTTAGATTTGTGGCCTAGGATGCGGTCAAGTTTGTAGTATGTTCTGTGGGCTGATGAGAAGAATGTGTATTCAGTTTTGTTGGGATAAAATGTTCTGTAGATGTCTGTTAAATCCAGATGTTGAATAGTTAAGTTTAAATTTAAAATTTCTTTGCTTAGCTTCTTTTTGAGGATCCATCCAGCACTGCTAAAGTGGTATTAAAATCTCCATCTACTATGGAACTGGAGGAAATCAAGTTGCTCATGTCTGTTCGAGTTTCTTTTATAAATTGAGGTGTGTTGTGGTTGGATGCATAAATATTAAGAATTGAAATTCATAATATTGAGTATTACCTGTAACAAATATGAAGTGTCCATCCTTATCCTTCCTTATTTTGGTTGGTTTGAAGCCTATTGTATCTGCAAATAGGCAACGCCTGCTTTTTTCTGCTTTTCATTTGCCTGGAATATAGATAACCATCCCTTCACCTTGAGTTTATATTTGTCTTTTAATGTAAGATGAGATTCTTGTATGCAGCAAATATCTGGCTTGAGTTTTTGTATCCAGTCAGCCAACCTGTGCCTCTTTAGAGGACAATTTAAACCATTCATATTAATTGAGAATATTGATAAGCCTTTTGAGAGTCCAGTGGACATTTTTAATCCTTTTGTGAGTGTGGAAGTTGGCATTTGATCAAAAGTTTCTAGTTGGGTTTATTTTCATGGTGGAGGATTACACTAGTCTTTATGGAGGATAGGTTTGAGAATATCCTTGAGATCTGGTTTAATTATGGCAAATTTCTTCAACATGTGAATGTCATTAAAGTAGTTAAATTCTCCATTGTAAGTGAAACTAAGTTTAGCTGAATACAGGATCCGGGGTTGAAAATTATTTTGTTTTAGGAGATTAAAAGTCGATGACCATCCTCTTCTAGTGTGAATGGTTTCAGCAGAGAGATCTACAGTTATTCTAATATTCTTCCCCTTGTAGGTTATGGTTTTCTTTCATTTGGCTGCTTTCAGAATTTTCTCCTTCATATTAACTTTAGGGATGTCTTATTAGGTTGAGTCGTGCTGGAGTTCTGAAACTGTCTGCTATCTGAATTTCAGAATCTCTTGGCATGTTTGGAAAATTCTCTTTCATAATCTCATGGAGAAGAGACTCTCTGCCTTGTGAAGCCACTTTGTCGCTTTTGGGGATCCCTCTAAGACATATATTAGTTTTATTCAAATTATCCCAGAGCTCTCTGGGAGAGTTATCTGTTTTTGCCCTCCATTTTTCTTCCTCTTTGAGAGTTTGGGATGTTTGAAAGCTTTGTCTTCAATGTCAGAAATCCTTTCTTCTGCTTTCTCCATTCTGTTACTAAGAGATTCTACTGTGTTTCTCAGATCTTTTAGGGCTGCAACTTCTTGTCTCAATGTGTCTAAATCTTTGGTCATTTGGTCTTTGAATTCGCTGAATTCTTGACACATCTTTTGGGTTATGCTTGAAATTCTAATTCGATCTTATTTGTGATCCAGATTCTGAATTCGATTTCTGACAACTCAGTTATTTGTTCATGCATGGAATCTTGTGCTGTGTCTGCCCCATTGTTCCTTGGGGGAGTTGATCTTCTCTGATTATCCATATTGCCAGAGTTTTTCCATTGATTTTACCTCATGACTGTTTTTCACTGTTGCCCTGGCCATCCTCAGAGTTGGGGAGGTGTCTCTCCAAGATTAGACCCCAGCAGGATCACTCTATTGTTGCTGGATCTTTGTAGGAAGTGACCCTGTGTAGCTCCTCTGGGGCTGCCCCAGCCAGGGAGTTCTGGTTGTGCGAGCAGCTCCATAGTGTGATACACCGGGAGCAACAGGGCAGGGGGTGGTGCACACAGTTCTGGGAGTGCCTGGTGCCCGGTGACTTTGGCGCAGAGAGAGACCAAGGCTCCAGCAGTCTCTGTCCAGAAGAAGGGCTCCATGTAGAGGCCGGGAGGGCTCCAGAGGGTGCGGCTACCAGAGTCCCTGGCCAGACGAGCAGGCCTGTGAGGAGGCAGGGAAAGTTCAGGAGGGAGGATGTAGGGTTGCACGGCTCCCGGAGTTCCTGGTCAGGGCTTGTGGAGGCCCAGCAGGTCGCGGGTCGTGGTGCCGCTCATTTGGAAGTCCGGTCAGGCACAGGGTGTGAAGCGTGGCTGCCGGTGGAGATCCCAGGAGGTTGGTGTGGCCCCGGGAGTCTCTTGCTGGGGGGGTGCTTGGTTCAGCAGACCTTGTTGATACTTCTTAGCCTCTTTTATATGGCTTCCTATTTCTTGTTAAGAATTCTGTAAAATATTGTTGTGGCCGTTTCACACTACTGCTGCTTTAAAGAGCTACTGTTAGCATAGAGAAGAGCAGAACTGGGAAAAACAGAAAAACCATGGTTTATCTTGAGCATCAATTAACTTTCAGGGGGTAGTAGCCCTCCAAGTACGTGGCCAGAAAAAAATACCCGTCCTCTACAACATAGGCAGAGCTGAATTCTATTATAAACCTTGTCAGAAATCAGACAATGATTCTAGTGTTCCTTTAGTTCAAAATGTCAGTCAAATGCCACCTTTGTCTAATACAAAATTATCTACTTGCGTGTTTACACGCTATATTTATACAATACCTGCCAAATGTTGAAACATAAGGTGGAACCATTATTTTCCCTTTCCCTATGCTAGCACTCCACCTTATTTATTCAATACTCCAGAAACATGTATTAATCACCTACTACATTTCACCCCTGTAGGCCTGTAAGATAGATCCATGAATGTGCTCAGGTAGCCTACATTCCAGCAGAGCAAGTGAGATAATGAGCATACTAAGTACATTGATAAATGCTATGCAAAGTAGAAATATTAAAACAGGGTGAGGGAGTGGGTTGCAATATTAAATAAGATGGGAGTTGAGGTGATATCTGAGCCACAACGTGTAAAGGGTGAGGTAATTGGTGAGCAGATATTTAGGGAAGAGTCTTCCAGGCAGATGGAGCAACCAATGCAAAGGCCCCCAGGTGGAGTGCACCTGGGGTACTCCAAGAACAGCAAGGGTGCTGGGTGGCTGAACTGGGGAGGAAAAAGTATAGGAGGAAAAGAGGCCAGGGAAGTAGTGGAGAGGAGGCATATCCTGCAGGAAGTGTGGGGTTTTGCCCTGAGTGAGACGGGGATCCGATGGCAGGTGCTAAGTAGAGCAGTGACTTGCTCTAAGGCTGGAGCATTGTTCTGGTTGTAGTGCTGAGAACAGACCAGGAGGACGGGGTGAAGCAAGGAGACCACTTTGGAGTCTATTACAGAAATCCAGGCAAGGCAAGAAATGACAACAGCCGAAACCATGGTACAACTGAGCAGGTGGGAAAATATGTTCACATTTTTGATAAGTCTTCAGAGGGCACCATGAGGTTTGGGGTTGGATTAGATATGGGCTGTAAGACAAAGGTGTCAACGTGACTCGAAGTTTTTTGGCCCAAACTTAAATATAGCAAGAAAAAAATGGAAAAAAATAAATCTATAGTAAATAAAGTTTAATAACAACTTTCTAAAAGAGAAAGTTTCACATTCATAAAAAATGTCAGTCTTGTGAAATGCAAGCCAGTGATCTGTTCAGCCTTGTAACAGACAGAAATCAGGGTTCTTTAAGCCTAAAATCTGCCATCATAGTACTCAGGACAGGCTGTGTACACCTGATGTCTCAATCTGAGCTTACTTGACATTCTTGTTTGTACAGGTGTTTTATTAATCCACTCCTGTGTAACTCTAAAAATAAACTGCCCTAAATGATTCACCTCACAAGAGCACTCATAAACAAACTGTAATAAATTAAGCATCTCCTTGTAAATGTAGCTCATGAAGTAGTTAAAATGTTTTCGCATGAAGGTGACACTTATTTGGCACATTTACAACATTAGCAGAGACAAAAATAGCAAGCACTGCTTAAGCTCTTTTATGAACCACTGCAGACTGCCACGCTGTCTCCAGCACATCCTTTACCAGAGCACGGTCCACTGCTGGGGAAAGAGATGCTGTAAGAGTTGGTGGGAACTACTTGAGTTTTACAGTCAGACAACACTGTATTTAAATTTTAGCTTTGGTAGTTACCAGCTATGTAACTAAAAAAGTTCCTAAGCCTCTCTGGGCCTCACTCGCTTTCTTCATCTGTAACATTGAGACTTCAATTTCCATCTTGCTTGGATGTTACGAAGATTTTAAATGATGTATATAAAGTATGGCACTTGGTAGGTACTAAACAAATAGAGATATTATTATAACATAATAAAATAGTAATAATAATCATTACAGATCATTAGTTACATTTTAATATCTCTAATAATATTAATATAATAGTAAGTTCTAGGTATAAATGTAACAATATAACAATGGTGGGAGGCAGATTCAAAGCAAAATTAAACTTACTTCTCCTATCAGATGGAATAAGAAAGTTCTATTTGACCATGTCATGTCTTGACTTTGGGTGTCCTGTAATCACTAGTGGCTGTGATGGAAACACATAAATTGAAAATATGTCAGCCTTAAACATCTCAACAATTGATGGAATTTGGAGCAACTTTTATGTAACTGGAGACTATTATCCTACATGAAGTTTCTTAGGAAAGGAAAACCAAACACATATTCTCATTAAATGATGGGTACACACTGCCGCAAAGAGATATGGGGGACATTTGAAACCAAGAAGGGAAGGGTGGAAAGGGAGTGAGGGATAAAAACTTCACATTGGGTACAACGAGCTCTGTTCTGATGGGCATACTCAAAGCTGGACCTGAGCATTATACAAGGGATTCAGAAAACAAAACCTTTTTTACCCTCTTACTATCTTGAAATTAAAAAATATATAGTTAATAAAACCCAGTTGATGACAGACAAGGAAACTGACAGTTGTTTCCCGATGTGGTGTGATACTGCCAGAGCTGGGAGAGGGAGAAAGATCGTACTGCCCAAGGTCACCTCCAAATGGGATTTGTGCTGTCAAACACCCCCTCAGGATTTCTAGGACTGCCTATGATCTTTACAAGTCACGGTGTTTTCTTTTGTTTCATATTGAGACAGGTTCTTGCTTTGTCTCCCAGACTGAGAGTGCAATGGCACCATATAGGTCACTGCATCCTTGAACTCCTGGGCTTAGGCCATCCTCCCGCCTCAGGTTCCCAAGTATGTGGGACCAGAGGCATGTGCCATTATGCTTGGTGAATTTTTAAATGTTTTGTAGAGATAGAATCTCACTGTTACCCAGACTTGTCTCCAACTCCTGACCTTAAGTGATTCTCCCACCTTGCTCTTCCAAAGCACTGGGATCACAGGAGCCAACATGTCTAGCCACATCAGGGTTTTTTTCAATGAAAGAAGTTTACAAATATTTCCAGAAACCTCCAGCACTCAAGGAAACTTGACTCAGCATTACAAACTAGTGTGATTTTTAATTTCCTTCTTGCTGCCATGTTTTCCCTCACAGTGACTATTAGATTGGAATCTGTGTTCAAATTAAATCCACCTCCTAGGCTTCAAACTAGGTCTCGGAAATGGAAAAATGTTATTTGTGACTCTCTGCTAGGAAATAAAAAGAAACTATATTTGATGACTTCAAATGGGCTACGGCATTCTTGATTTTATGCAGTTCTTGTAGAAGAGATAAGGAAAAGTCAGACCACTGCCTGGCACAGACTGCAGGTGAGTAACAGATGGAGCTTAGACTCACGGAGCACCTGTTCCTGGATGAGGAACTGTGCACAGCACTTCCTAGACATCATCTCATTTGGTCCTCTCCACAAGGCAGTTGTCACAACTCCCATTTTACAGAGGAGGAAGCCAAGGCTGGGTGATTTTAGGGAACAGCCTGAGCCCGCACACTCAGTTCACAGTAGAGCTAGGAGGAGAATGCAAGACGTCTCTCCCTTTCCCAGAGTGTTCTCTCTTAACATTCTTCTCAGAGACAAAGGGACTGACCTGTCCCTTCTTCCCACTCCATTTCCCCAAACCAGGTAGCTTTCCTTTTTGTCATCTGGTTGGGATCAAAACTTGATGGTGGCCATAGCTCTGAGTTATAAGAAGAATATGAGCCCACACTAAAAGTCTCAGGAGAAAAAAGGCCACAGGAGCTCCCTGTGCGCACAGTGGGTGGTTCTCACTAACAGGGGACTACCAACGCACTCCTTGAATCTGTGGAATCATATGAAAGTCCTAAGTATCTGTTGGGAGAATTAAAACTAGTTATTTCCAGTAATTACAAATCATATCACTCCATTTTACGCATGGATGGTTAGAAAGCCACCACAGGCTATAAAATCATTGGCTAATGAAAAGAACATCTTAAGGTTTTGATTTATTGTCGCTGCTATCAGAGACGACCACAGCCACCGTTACAAATGTGTAAACAACCTCAATGAAGGTTTAATGTGCTTTTATCACGAGCCTCCATTGTCTGCTGGCCAGGAGATGAAGCTTTGTGCTCCCCCGCGCATTGTGTAATTAAAATCCTTTCACTCAAAAGAGAAGCCGAAACAGTTATCAACTAATTTATGAAAGAAACAGGAAGAATCTCATATTACCAGCAAGAGCAGCGGTAGGAATTCTGATTTAGGTGTGGACGTTATTAATTGCCGCCGCGACATCAGAGGCAGACTTTTCAGACACAAAGCCTTTATAAGAGGCTGCGTCTAGGTGATAATAACAGATGATGGCAAACAGATCCAGCTTCCGCACTTGTTTTCAATTACTTGCTTTCCTGCCTGAGAGAGCTCAGAGGTGTCCTGGGAGTGCAGTGCCAGGAGCGCAAAGAGCATAGCCTATGCAGGAAAACAAGGAAGCTGGGGCCAGTGGCCTGACACCAGTGACGACAGTCGCACCACGGAATGATGCACATTTATTACTTCTTCCTCCTAGGAGAAGCTGCATCTATGCCATTGGTCAGAGACTGGATGTAACAGCTCCCAAATATTCTGAAAATTTAAAACAAGCAAGCAACAAAAACAGACACCCCATGATCTATGATCAGTCCAATATCAGACCTCCAGGGAAAGATCCTTGACCATTGACAATACAGCCTCACGAAGAAATTACTCATTTTCTGTACAGACAGCTCTACGTGCCACCTTATCGGGGCTGGAACTGATTGTCTGATGCAGTTAACCTGAGCAAAGGCCCAGTTCCGTGGAGCGAATGACCGATGCCACGCAAGTACTGAGATTAACCTTCGGTACTGCCCTGGCTGCTCCCTTCAGTATTACAAATCAGGTAGCAAGAATGAGACCTGTGGGCCTGCTGAAGACAGTTTTGTTCAGCCTGCAGTCACCTAAGAAAATGCTTTTGCATTTGAAGACTTTACATTGTTAGAAATGGATCCTGCTTCCAAAAGCAGGTCATAGATTCTGCCTTCACATGCTTTCTATCATTCCTAAAGCCGATCCTCTTTTCTGACTCCACAGCAGCTGGACAGGCCCTTGCAGCAGGCTCCCCAAGGCCGTGCCCAGTGAGAGGAGCAGCAGGTGCAGGCCTGTCCTCTCCCTGAGTCTGGACGGTCCGGGTTACTCCTCGCGTTCCTCTCTTAATACTCTTCCTGGGGTTCATGCAGCCCTTTCTTTGATTCATCCATTCTAAATTAGTAAGCTTTCTCCTAGGGGGCAGCACTATTGTATACTTTTTAAAAAGTGTTTAAATACCACAGGATGGCAAAAGGCTAAAATTACAAAATTAATTTTGCATTATTTACTTCCAGATGAAAAATTAAAATCACTCCAATGTATGACTCATCGTCCCTGGGAGAAGTATCTTTTTTTTATAGAAAAACCAGTCACTTTTTGGAGTTGCTCACTATCTCAAATGCTCATTACCCCAAAAGGTAGATGACAGAAACTGTAGCCCACAGCCCCAGTCTGAACAATGCAATAGATTGTTTGTTAATTCTTCCTCTAGTTTTTGCCCTCCCATTCCCCCTCCCTGGGCTCTGGACATACAGGTCTATGAGCTACACCAAATCATTCGAAAAGAAAAAGGGAAACAGATCTAGTCCCTGACTGGGATAGACCTCTGAAATGTGGAATGTGTCCCTGAGGAAAACACTTGGAAGAAAGTGATTCAGCCACGTTTCTCTCTGGTGTCTTTGGTGAAAGAGCAGACACCCGGCTCTTTGGGGCTAAAGTTGTCTAGCTGGTACTGGTCAGAAACCAGGCAAGTTAACTTGGGCCATTTGTGTGAGCAGGAATGCTTGGCTTTTAGAACTATTCATTCCACTTTCCATAATATAGCAAAATAATTAGTTAATTTACCTCCAATACCCATCAATCAAGACCACTTTTTGGTTCAAAAGAATTAAAGAGGCTTGGGCACCTGTATCTCAGTGGTTAGGGCACTGGCCACATACACAGAAAACCCAGCCCGGGCCTGCTGAAACAATGACAACTGCAACAAAAAAAATAGCCAGGAGTTGTGGCGGGTGCCTGTAGTGCCAGCTACTTGGGAGGCTGAGAAAAGAGAATTGCTTAAGCCCAGGAGTTAGAGGTTGCTGTGAGCTGTAATGCCATGGCACTCTAACAAGGGGAACATAGTGAGACTCTGTCTAAAAAAAAAAAAAAAAAAAAAAGAATTGAAAAAGAATAAAGTGAAAATCGAAGAGTCAACAACCTCAGAAGGTTTAACTTTGGTGGTTACATGGAATAGTAAAGCCCAAGCTCATAAAATTAGAGCCTAATGACGTATCAGATCTAAAAATGAATGGTAACACTGAGAGTCAAAAAGAGCCTTTTCAATGAAAACTGTGTACTTTCCTGACCTCTTAAAATGTGTGCTTCTTCACTCAGTGAGAATATTCAACTTGAAGTTAAAGATTGAGGCTATTGATTCAGAAGTAGTGGGTATCCGGGTCTGTAAACTGTGGTGTACTGGCCAAGAGATGGTCCAGATGGTCCTGGTGACTCCCAGCATGTGTGGCTGCTCCGTGACAGGCCCCCTGGAGGAGGACAGGCATGGAGAGGCATAGAATGGGAGAAGATCCAGCCAAGAATAAGAAGCACACCACACGGGTGAGATGCGAGGGAACGGCAGGTGACCAATCAGCAGATACTGAGGTCCAGAGTACGTGCTTTCCAACACTGAGTTGCCAGTCCTGGGAGTTGAGGCAAGAACAAATATGAAGTGATACTGAGTCAAGTAGTGTACTAAATTGGCGTCCTTAAAATGTTCCTTACTTAGGAATCAACTGACTCCAGGGTGAGGGGTAAAGTTGAAAGTGTTGCTGGGGAGGCAGGTGCCCACAGCTGCTGCAGAAGAGAACTCTGCCGCCAGGAGGCACACGGGTTTGCGGGTCTCCAGTTCAGAAATGGCTTGGAAACATGAATTTTTAACAAAGACTTTGATGTTATGGTCATTTGTCTCTTTGGAGGATTGTGTAAAGAATGAAAACTGTATGCTGGATGGTGGAATATTACTTCCTGTTTGCATAATTATTGAGCTAGAAGCCAAAAGAAATAGGCTTTGTCTAACTAATTGGCTCACTGCTCCAGAAAACATTTTTATTATTTTTTTCTGTTACCTAACAGGGCTTTTTGGCTTTGGGGCTCCTTTCTGAGCATTATTCATGTTTACACATGACACAATAGCACAGTTGGGCACTCCTCCTCTGGTTGACTAGCCATAAGTTAGTTGATTCATAAAACAAAGGCAAAAGAGCAGCCGATATTGCTCCTGGGATTCACATTAGGCTGCTTGGGAGAAGGTTTACTCAACGACTTCTTTCACGTTATTGGAAGGTGGCACATTTTTTTAGACATGTTAACAGGTCTAAATTTCTTCAATGCTTTCTTGAATGGCTGACGTAAAATCCTTCAGCGATGTTACTGCCCAACTGTTCTAGCTTTATGTCTCCATTACCACAGACCCCCTCTAGGATTAATACCTTAAACTATTAATAGTTTTCCAAACTTAATAAAGTATTTCAAACTGCTGCGCTATGGCACACGCTGTCTTTCTACTAGAAGCTTCTTCACTGGACCGATGGTTGTTTCCTCCTCCAAGGTTCTGTCCAGATGTTACCTCCCACTCCAGGCTCCCCCGATTCTCTGGGTTTATCTGGACATTTTGCCTGGACACTGTCACAGTAGCCCAGCATTGCCTGACTGTTCAGCTGCCATGGTTTGTTCACTTACTGGTCTGCCTGAAATGTGACCTCCTTGAGAATACTCATGCTCACTTCCTTCTATTCCAGCTGCGATTGAGTGGAAATGTAGTAGTCGTCACAGGTGTGATTTAAAGTTTCTTACTAGCCTCATTATAAAAGGTAAGAAAAAAAGGCAAACATAATTTTAATAACATTCTGTACAACCCAATACATCAAAAATATTACTTTTTTCAATATTAACCGGTATAAAGAACTTATAACAAAAATTCTCCATTCTTTCTATTCTTTGTAAGCCTTCAAATCCAGTGTGAATTTTGTACTTAGAATACACATCAGTTTTACCAGCCACATGTGAAATGCCCAGTGCCCAGTAGCTTCGTGAGGCGAGTGGCTGCTGGACTGGACCGTGAAGACCATTCCATTAGTGCACATTTCTAGTCCAGTGCCTGGAAACAAACAGGTACTCAAGTCATTGTACAGAAGAGTTTCAGGCACAAGGAATACTGAGTATCTTTAGTGCTAAAGGTCAAAATTTTCACGTAAGGTCATCACTGTAGACTAAAATTAAAATCTTTCTGTAACCTCTGAATTCTTGCTAATTTTTTGATGCATAAATTGATTCAGTCACCTTTTGTCATTAAGTAACAGTATCTTTAATAATCTTACTGTGCTTCGGCCTGCTTCTTTGTGTATGTGGGTACTTAGGAAGAAAAAGTTGTTCCTATAATGAATCTACTTTTTCGGGCCCACAGATACCTGTGGGGCACAAGAGATCTGCATGCTTCTTTTACCTTAATTTTGCTAAATTTCTTCCTTTTTAAAAATGTCTTCTGTCAATTCAGCTGCTTTCTTGTCACTCTGGTCATCTCCTCCACCTTCCTGTTTCTCTCTTCTCTTTTTCTCATGACAAACTACTTCAAACAACTGTGCTGTTGCACACGCTGTATTCTCTTCCTAGAATGCAGAGCCTGGGACCCAAGGACAAGCGGAGCCCCATCTACCCTATATCTCAATACTTAACACTGTAAATCAAGTCTACAAACCATTGAACAAAACATGTTCATTCCCCTCCCGTGGACGAACATGCACTGAAAATATAAAGCTTTTTAAAAAACTTGTACATCTGTGATTTCATATTTTCTATGAATAAGCCAATATCCAATATACATGTCAATCAATAAATATTAAAAAGTCAAACCAAAACTATTTAAATTTTTATAAATTCTCAGCTTCCATTTCAGCCCCCATAATTCCTAGCCCTTTACTCATACCAGCGCCAAACACGTTCCACTTTCAGTTTTAATTTAAAATCGAAGGTCTTTATTTTAAGCCCCTTCTGTTCACTTCCCAATTCTAATTAACAATTTGTACACTTGAGAAATATAGTACGGTTTATTTTAAGACTAATTTTTTTCAGTGTGGCCTACTTAATTTGGACTCAGGCTGAGAAATTACAGACAACAGCCTTTAATTACTAAAAAAAAAAAGGTTTTAAAAATGCTGAGTCATGCCAACTACATCATACATTCTTTGACCAACATAAATATCTCAGTTTAATCATCTTTCAAAAAAATTCAAAAGCATATGATTGTCGGTTACCATAAAATTGTATCAGAGAATACCTTGTGAGATGATGTCAACAGGAAAAACATTAATGTAGGTAAATAAGGATAATACATAGACAGTTGGACCCATCATATCCATGGCTTCCACATCTGTGGATTCAAGAAACAGTGGATCAAAAATATTTTTAAAAATAATTTCATCCTACTGAAAATGTACAGACTGTTTTCTTGCCATTTCCTAAACAACATATTAAACAACTATGTACATAGCATTTACCTTGTGCTAGGAATTATAAGTAATCCAGGGATGGTTTGAAGTCCGGGAGGAGGACACACATTGGCAAATACTATGCCTTTTTATAATATGTGCATATCAGGACTTGAGCAGCCCTTATTCCTAGGAAAGGTTTTGGAATAAATTCCCCATGGATAGTTAGGGACAATTACTGTACTATATATATTATGGCATTATTTTGCAAAGCAATTCCATATACACAATTTCTTTTAACTTTTACCACTCTGTGATGTAGGGAATGCCCTTATATAAGAACTCTTTATGTCTTTGGTACCTCTAGCCTCTCCAATTGATATAAGAAGATACTACATAACTCAGCTTGCATGTTCCTTTAACCATGAAACTTGCCCCAGTCTCTTCTGTAGAAGAGTTAATTGTTCCAACCTCTATGTGATTAATACATCTGTAATTGCCTGTCTTATTAAACTTACCTAGCTGATTAGGTAATGGTTGGCTGATACCTGCAAACTGTGACCTCCTCAAGGGTTAGGACTACAATTTTATTCACTCTGGATCCTTAGCAGCCATCATGATGTCTGCAAAGCTACATGTGCTCAGGAAATATATAATCAATTCATTTATTTATTTGATAAATATTCGTTGAGGACGAATATGTTTCAATTTTGGTTCTGAGGCTGGGGATACAATAGTGAAAAAATAAGATAAAAATCCCCGCCCTGGTGGAACTGTCATTCTAGGGAAGGAAGACAAACACTAAACAAGTCAGGGTTAGCCACAGAAAGAGAACCTGTGAGATACATAGATGTGTAAGAAAAGATTTACTATGTTCATTGGCTCATATGATTACGGAGGTCCAAATGCTTCACCATATTCCATCAGCAAGCTGGGGAACCAAGAAAACTGACTGTGTGATTCAGTTCTGAACCCTGAGAACTAAGGGAGCCAATGGTGTAACTCGCAGTCTGACACTGAAAGTCTGAGTTCTGGGGAGGTGTGAGGAGGAGGAGGGGTACCAGCATAAGTTCTGGACTCCAAAGGACCAAAAACCAAGAGCTCTGGTGCCAGAAAGAAGGAGATGGATGCCTCAGCTCAAGAAGCAAGAGAGAATTCATCACTCCCCCATCTTTTTGTTCTATCTGTGCCCTTGATGCACTGGATAGGCACACCCACATTGGTGGGATCAGATCTTTTATTACTCAATCCACTGATTGAAATTCTTTCTTCTGGAAACACTCACAGATACACCCAGAAATAATATTTAACCAGCTGAATACTCCTTAACCCAGTCAAGCTGACTCATAAAATTAACTATCACAGCCAGTAAAGTGTATAGTATGTTTGGTGATTATATGTGCAATGGAGAAAAAATTGAGTAGGAAGTGGCAGTGCTGAGATCAATTGGCTCATTGACAATGTGACATTTAAGTAAATAATTAAGAGGGGGGGAATTTGCATGGTCTGTTGGAGGCCAGCAGGGCCTGGGTAGAGTGAGCAGGCGGGAGAGCCAGTAATGGGGGTGGGGAGAGAAATTGGGAACCAGATCCACATCCTCAAAGGCTATTGCAAAGATGGGTTTTGTCTCCAGTTGGAAGTCATAGGAGGGTTTCCAGCAAGGTAGTTGCATATTCAATTTAGGTTTTAGCAAGATTACAATCATTAGAAGGATGTAGGAAGCAGGAACATACCAAAATAATGCCTCGTGTGACATAGGTGGTACTGAAAAAATCTGGGACTAGAATTCATGCTTCCTGGACTAAGTTGAATTCTTTTTCTAACATTGCTTACCCAGAAATAGTTTGCAGAAATTTGAATATGGTTGAGGATAATGATTTAATTTCCTTGCAAACTGTTCATCGATTATGTTTAGGGCCAGTTGATTACCCTCAAGAAAAATCAAAAGAAATTCAATCAATCCTGATATTTTAACTGGATGACCTCAATATTCTACATATGTTGAATATTTAATATGTCTACATGTTTGCCATTGTTCAGACAAACATTTGAAAAGTGAGGCTGAATTGTTCCTTTTCCATTTGGCTGCCTTTGGGTTATTTATGTACCAAATTGGCCTCTTCAATTTTATTTATATTCAAGACAAGTATCCCTTAGGGGCAAGTATCTATGCATTTGAAAGCTATATGGCATTTCTTTCTTTCAGAAAAAATAACCAACATCTTTGCATGTAAGTAATAGCAAACAAATTTGTTTCATTTCCCACTCCATCCCAATTGGGATCCTTAGCCACAGAAGATTAACCTGACGTTTTATTGGCATACTGTGGATCACCTCTCTCTCTAAAAAACTCTCTCTTCTAGTGGGAAAACTGCCCACCTGTATAGCTGACTTATTACCAGTATTACAATATTGCTAAATTGTCATTATTGACATAAAATTCCTGAACAGCACATTTATATTATTTCTATTTTCATTGGAAACGTATATTATGGATGATAATTAAATTTATTATTAAATGAAATAAAAGTGATTCCAGAGTAGGAATTTGAGACAAGGAAGAGATGTGAATATTTAATAGGTTGTCATTGAAGACAATAAACTAAAAAAACTGAAGGTCATCATCTATATAATGCAATTTTTGAAACCAGAAAAAAGGGCTCCTATTTTTTCAGGTAGGGAAGCAAAATTCCAGTGAGGAGGAGCCATCCCGAGGGTCAGGGATGACTCCTCTTCCATCGCTGTCTAAAGGCCCCAGGTACCAGAGTGTCACATCAGCAGAATTTCAGTAGCTGTAGAATAACAGCTGTACTGAACTATTTACAAAGTGAAGTCACATACATTATCTCATTTGTTGATTTATTGATTTGCTTTCACTCAATAACTTACCTGTTATTTTAGTTACTAGTCTGCGTCCAGACATGCATCTCCAGTCTTACCCCCTCACTGACTCTCCAGACCCATCTCTCACAAGCCACGTGGGATTTAAAATCAAGAATCATCTGATACAAGCTAAGACTTGGGCTCACATGTCCCCCATACCCACCCTCTTAGGGCTTGCCAATAGTTTTAACAGCCTAGCAACACTTCAAAAGACAGTTTTTGTTGTTGTCATTAAGGTCAATGTCTACTTTATAGGGTTGCCAGTTTTTTACCCTCAAGAAAAATCAAAAGATTCAGTAATTTTTTTAAGTACCAACTTCTGACAATACCATTTTACTCTGTGGTCATCAGTGGTTCAGTGACTTGTTCAAAGTTAGCCTTTGAACATAAGACTCTCCAGGACTTAAGCCTGGGTCTTCTGACTCCTAAGCCAGGCCAAAAATTTCAATTTAGTTTAAAAAATAAAAAAAAATTACAAAATTAGTAAAGACAACTTATTACAATTAGGTATGTGAACCGAGGGAATAAATGTTGTGGAGGTTTGGGGGAAACATGGGAGGAGCAAGGAGAGGGGGCTTGACTGATTGAGAAGGTTAAGCCAAGGAAGAACAGAAAGGGACCATTCTTACAGTAGCACCGAGCCAGCTAAAGGGCCATTAGGCAAGCCAATAATTGGGGGTCTCTGAAAAATCATAGAAGATCTGGCACATGTAAGGTGGTATTTGATGTAAATCATTGTACTGGATGCACTTAAGAAGTAGAGAGGTTGGAGGACTCAAGACAAGAAGAAAGATGCTGGAGGTGGTAATTAGACTTGCTAAGATCAGGAATTACAGAGGAATTAGAGTAGAAATAAAGAGGGAGCTCTGAGAATTGTAATGAAGTCGATAATGTACTGTGTTATGAGCAAGTTACCACAGCCATTAAAGCACCAATGAGCACTCAGTAATTGTGAGTTACATAGATTTTCTTTTTTTTTTTGTTGCAGTTTGTGGCCGGGGCTGGGTTTGAACCCGCCACCCTCGGCATATGGGGCCGGTGCCCTACCAACTGAGCCACAGGCGCCGCCTAAGTTACATAGATTTTCAATGCCATTAATTTAGAAATTAATCATAAGCTGTCCTGTGACATTCTTTGTTTTTGTTTGAACGTTATTACTTCTTGTGTGGTTAACTTTTTATCTAACAATGGTTTATCTCTTCAGGGTTAGGGCATTATGGATGAAGCTGGCTTGTGGGAGCAGTTTCACAATTCTGTGTGAGAGAGAAAGAAAGCTAATATGTGGATGAATTTTATTTGTAATATCCAGAACAGCCTGTGTGTCCCAATCCTATGCAGGCCATAGACAAACCCTCTGACACGTAGGCACGTGTCTACTGTGTGACAGCACAGAGAAGATATTAAGATGAATTAAAACAAGGCACAATTTACAGCAGATGGGTCACACCCTTCCATGTGATCTTACAATCCCATTACTGGGTATCTACTCGGAGGGAAAAAAGTCATTTTACCATAATGACATATGCACTCAAATATTTATTGGAGCTCAATTCACAATTGCCAAGATATGAAATCAACCCAAGTGCCTATCTACACATGAATAGATTAATAAGCTATGGTGTATGAATACCATATCATACCACACCACATCGTACCATACCAACACAAACAATGTAACCTAATGTGTGTACCTTCATATTAATCTGAAATAAAACAAATGGGGCATATAAGATTGAAATCTCTGACAGAGTGTAGGATTGGCCATTAGAAAGAATGTTCATGGGAGGTCCACAGGCATAGTAAGACTCTGGTTCCAAAGTGACCTCTGAACCACGAGGTAGGCCTGACCCAGGTGATATAAAAGAGAAGTGCCAGCCATAACCCTGGCCTCTTGGCCTCCTTGCCCTGGCAATGGAGGCCCATTCGCTGTCAAAGGCGAAGACCTTGCTCTGTAAGCCTGTGTCTTGCTCTTACTCTGTAAACCTACCTTTCTCTTCCTCAATAAACTTGGTTTCATGCTTGTCTAGGAATGAAGGAAGGATGGAGAAAGAGAGAGAGAGAGAGGAAGGAAGGAAGGAAGGAAGGAAGGAAGGAAGGAAGGAAGGAAGGGAGGGAGGGAGGGAGGGAGGGAGGGAAGGGAAGGGAAGGGAAGGGAAAGGGAAGGGAGGGGGAGGGAGGGGGAGGGGGAGGGAAGGGAGGAAAGATCAAAAGTGGCTACAGAATCTTCCCTGGAGACTTTTTTTAAATTTTATTTTCTTTTTCTTTTTTTTTTATTAAATTATAGCTGTGTCATTAATGCATTTATGGGGCACAAAGTGCTGGTTTTATATACAATTTGAAATACTTTCATCAAACTAGTCATAAGAGATAGCATGAGCTAGGTTAGGGTCTGCAGAGAAGAGTTTTCACACGCCAGCTGTGGGCCAGTGCTTGTCTGTACAAAGTTTTCACAGGTCTCCAGTGCAGTAAGAAAAATAAAGGAAGTGTAAGAGATTAGGACAGACTCATAGATGGTACAGCTCAGATACATTGCTAGATCATCTTTTATAAACACGGCCTTTCGTTCTGTATCGTAACTAGGAATTATTTCTAGGTTTGGAGGGTGCTGTGATATTTTTGACTGATATGATGGTGATAGTAGGTAGAAGTTGGTATTTTTTACAATGTCATTATTTTGTTAAATAAAAACAAGCATTCCTAAGAAGTAAACATTTCCCCTATCAAAAAGTCTCCTGAAATGTTGCAGTTGCACGCAATCTAGTTTAGCAGGCACAGGGCGGGGGATGTGAGTGAGGAGATGATGGGGCTCAGTTTTATCAGATGACTCAACTTTAAATCTGGTGGGGCCTGTGAGAGATGGGCCTACCCGCCAGTGGCTGAGCCTGGAGAGGCGTGTCCAGACTCAGGGTAGGAGGAAATACCAACAGGCAATGTTTACTGAGGGCTGACTCTGTGGCACTCTGTGAGGTGGACACCACCATCACCTCATGTTTACAGAATGGTGGGGAGATTGAGTACTTTGCCAAGGTGACAGACATAAAGATTTGAGACCAAGTTTGCTTGAATCTGGTGCTCAAGTTCTAAGTCACCGTGTAATACAGCCTTTTATTAATGTTTAAGTGGTTGTTGAAAACCCTGAGTACAGAAAAGCCTACCAAGAGGACCAGTGTAGAAGGATAAATTAAAAACCAGAGAGGAAGTCCTGGGAGAGATAACAGGGCGTGGTTCAGTGTGAGGGACAGCTGAAGCCCAGGAGCCAGTGCTGTTGGCCATGCTGAGGTCACCCAGGAGCCCAGGAGCCCAGGAGAATAAGCTCTTTATGAAGTCATTGGCCAGAAGCCATTCTGCAAAGAGTAGAGGGCTACTGTGTCAACCAAAGGACGCCACTGGGGAAGACTCCAGATCAGAGCAACCAACTGGGCAACTTAAGGCTGTGCATAGAATAAGAAATGAAAGCAAATAGAATACCCAGTTGCAGACTTAGGATGATCACAGAGTATATTTTTATTAATTCAACAAATATTTAAGTAATTACATGCCAGGCACTCTTCTAGATACCAGGGTACGACAGTGAACGTGCTGGCAATCTCTCTGTGCTCACATTCTCACGTGGGAGACACAGGTTTTCATAATGCGAGAAAGTGAACAAGACAAAAGGGAAAGAGAGTAAGAAAGGGGGTGCTATTTCAGACACTTAGTGGGGAGACACGTCCTATGCCCATGACACTCCACTCCCACTTCCAAGGAGAGATTTAGCACATCTCAAATACAACCCCATAACCGAGCGATATCATGGAACAACCTGTGACTTACAGTTTCCATTAGAGAATGTTCTAAAAGTGGAATATCTGTCTCCAGAGCAATATCAATAGAGACAAGCCAATATGATTATACTTCACAGCAGTAGACAGTTTTGTCAAGACTGTCAGCTCTTACTCACCCCAGCCCTTCTCTTTTCAGGGTACAGAGATGATAATGAATTCAGCGCAATACAGTCATCGCTCTACAGCACCCCTGTCAGGCTCAATTCTTGCCGGGAGAGTAAATACCAGATTTAAGAGCCAACGTGTGGAAGATGCCCTAAGCCTTTTAGGTGTTTTGTTCTGCACTGAAGCTATTTTGAAACACTGTCAACATACCAGGAACATCCAAGGGATGAATGGACACACACACACGTTAGCTATGAAACTATCTGACAACCATAAATTGGATAAACACCACCTCAATTATATTCCACCCTGAAGGGAAAGGGTTGACCTATGGTGAGCTTTGCACCCATGAGTCATTTCCCAGTTACTTTTCCCAACTTTTGCCATGGGGGCCGTCTCCCTCATTTCTGCTGCCTGAATTGACAGAGGTGACAATTTTTTTCAATTCTAAACCACAAAGCACATCTAAATCTCTGGTAAGAGAGTCCAGGTAATAGTGCCTCTGTGAAAGGTACAAGGGGACTGTTATAAACATTTCCTGCCATGGATTCATTCAACACGTATTTATGGAACACCTACTATGTGTGATACCTGAAGTTTTAAAACCACAAATTTCTCTTTTCCTGTGTAAGACACAGAAACAAAGTTTCCTTTCTCTGTAAGTCTTGACTTTACTGTCATTGATCATTTCTATGCTGTTTTAGCTCCTATACTAGTAGTCCTAGGCAATCCATATCTCCTAAGCTAAGCTCAGAGAGTCTTGCCCATAAACCAGGAAGTGCTTTTATTGAGTATCTACTAGAGGCCCACTTCTAAAATTAACATTCTTATATATTATGTTTTACTTAGCTGTTTAAAAGACTGCATAAAACTCCAAGTCCCAATTTCCCAGCTTCATTAACAAGCAGTTCTTATCTTGAGATCAATTGAAAGTAGTAAAAATGGTAACAGCAATATCTGCTACCAACAGAAAACAGAAAAGAGTGTTCTTGCTTTGGAATTCTTCCCAAATTCCCTATTATACTAGTATTGCACTATGTTAACCAGCAACATGCAAAGTAGGCAGGGAACACAGAGAGAAAAACAAAGAGACAACGTTGGCCATTTTTTAAATTGGATTGCCCAAATAAATTGATAATTTTCATTAAAAAATGCCGGAGTTTCTATGTATTTTTTTTTCTATTCAGATTTAGATATATTCTGATTTTCCTATTTATTTATTTTTAGGAATGGAGAGCTTTATTCCTGCGTATCACATGTAATCCATACTCAGGGGTGGAAATGAATGTTGAAATGTATTACAACTAGGTTCCAGAAGGTAAATCAGGGGCACGAAGACACTCAAATGCATAGCAGTCCATAGTTGGTCTCTCAGGAGGAATATTGCTAGGTCAGTCTGTTGCCCAGTTAAAGCTGTAGTGAGGGAGTCTGGTGTTGAGACTTGCAATTGTCTCACTGCTGCTTATGTCAAAAGCCAGTGCTTGTTTAGCATTTATATGCACCTTGTTCTTTCCTCAGACCTCTAATTTCAGAGTAGGGTTGAAGAGGGCTAAGCTTCCCTCTCAGATCTATTCTTGGGTTCCAGACAAAATGCTAGACCTTTGTGCCAACAAGCAGGTTTCTGGTAACAGTACCTGGGGAAAAGCAAAGCTGTGGGTGAAAGGTTCCTTTAATGTGCCATCTCCCCTCACTCCTGTTCTAGTTTCTCAGGTGTTCGTGTATTTTCACTGCCAATCATAGTGAGCTAGTTTGATTCATCACAGAAATGATTTCCCTATTTATTCTTCCCAGGCACTTAGTTAAGAATAAGAATAGAACTCATTATCAATGTCACAAACTATATATTTTTTTCCCCAGCAGCATAGGGCTAAATAACACCAAAAAACAAACAAACAAACAAAAAAAACACTTTGACCAAACAACGCTGATTATAATCCCAAATATCATTCTTAGAATGAATTAATATTGCCCATTTACAGAGTAGACACGCCAGGTGATCACCCCCTTTCCACGTAGGAATTGTCATTTGGCGGAGGGAGGTGAATGGACTGGTGGGTGTTTTGTTAGGGGTTTCACAGAAATCCAGAAAATAAAGCATGACAATTTCATCTACCAAAGCCTGCCAGAGAGCTACCCGCACAGATGTGTGTCTGCCTGGTGGGGAGGGGCAACTGCTGTTGAATTTATTTGATATTTTATTATTGGACAACCTGTGAGGGCCCATCGTCCTTTGGTTCATTCCTCTGACATCACCAGCTTTCAAACCAATGTAGCAGGTGCTGAGCTCATTTACCGTCTATACATATTTCACTCTGCTCTTTATGAAAGGGGAAATTTTGCTTACTATCTAAACACATGGCCCTTGATTATTTTTATCTTCTGACACACCACATAAAAATAACTATTGTTCATTAAAGTGATTTATTTACTTATTAGGCCTATTTTGGTTTTTGAATCTGTTTACTCCATCCACTGTTTAATTAGCCTCATTCTATTGTGGCTATTCATTGTAAATACTTGCAGTGAGCTTGCAGACACAGCACGGCCAATGCCCAGCTACTGCTCCATTCTTCACTTCCCTTAGCAATGACATTTCTTGAAAGAGTTGTCTATACTCCCTGTCTGCAATTCCTCTCCTTCCATTCTCTCTGAAACACACTCCAGCCAGGCTTTTGCCTTCACCCCTCCACTAAAACTACTCTGCTCTAAGACAGTAAAGACCTCCAATCATTAACCCTACTGGTTTGTTCTCAGCCCTCACCTCACTTATGTTCAGCAGGTGACAGAATTGGTCACTCCTTTTGCCATACACACCTTTCATTGGTTTCCAGAAAAACACATTCTCTTGGATCTTATTCCTAAGTCAAGTATCATTTTTCTAGGTGTCTTTAGCTGGTACTCTTCATGTTGGAGAGCGGAAGGGCTAAACCTTGGTCCCCTCCTTTTTTGTGTTTATAGTCCCATCCTAGGTGATCTGACCCAGTCATATGACTCCAAATACTATTAGTACACCAAGAACTTTCACATTTCTCACATCTATTCCAAACTCCAGATATAACCCAGATCTTCATGTACCCAGTATCTCTCTGACAATCAAAACACCCTGATCTTCCCTTTCTATCTCCTTTGATGGGAATTCCAAACTTTCAGTTCCTTGAGCCAAAAGTAAATGAAGCCTTTTTTTGAATACACGTCTAAACAGAGAGTCACATTGAACCTAACTTAGAAACACATGCAGAACCCAACTTTTCTCGCCCCCACTGTTAATACATGGTCTGTACCACGGTTGTCTCGCTCCTGGATTATTACAATAGATTTTCTGCATTTCCGTTGTCCCCTACAGTCCATTCTCCATACACTTGCCAAATAGATCCTTCCAGAATGTGAGTCTATCGAGCAATTTTCCTTCTCAAAATCCTACAACGGCTCCCATCTCCCTGAGTAACATCTAGATTCATTAAAATGGGCTATGGGGCCCCATAAGATCCCTAGTTACTCATCTCGAGCCCGTCACCCTCCCTGCCCAGCCAAGCTGACCTTACTGCTCTTCCTTAGACACTGCAGGCATGCTTCCACCTCAGGATCTTTGCACCGACTGTGTCTTCTACCTGGAATGCTCTTCCTTAAGTCACTTCATGACTAACCCTTCACTTCTATCAAATCTTTGCCAAAGGGCCACTTTCTCTATACAAGTAGGCTGCCAATTATTTAATGTAGCACTCTTACCCTGCTCTAGCACTCTCTTATTTTATTCTACTTTATCATGTTTCCATATCTTTCTTCATTTTCTAACATACCATGTAATTTACATATTTATGATGTTTACACTTTATTATTTGTTTTCACTAGTCAGTTTGTAAATTCCAAGAGGACAGAGATTTTGGTCTGTTTCGTTTGTTCACTATTTTACCCCAAGCATTAAGAATGGTGTCTAGCACATCATACATTCTCTATGCTGAACATATAAGGGTGAAAACAATCCAGATGTTGTCTACAACTGAGAATTCCATAGCAGGCACTCGGTACCAGAGAGTGGCTGATAGAGAACTTCCTGCCTTCTTGGAGCAGAGACCAGGGTCTTTTACTTAAAAATCACCAGTATTAATCCATTTGTGGGTCAATGGGCACTTGGGCTTTTTCCACGACTTGGCAATTATGTATTGGGCTGCAATAAACATTCTGGTACAAATATCTTTGTTATAATGTGATTTTTTGTCTTCTGGATATATACCTAATAGAGGTATTGTAGGATCGAATGGCAGGTCTATTTTTAGATCCCTAAGTGTTCTCCAAACATCTTTCCAAAAGGAACGTATTAGTTTGCATTCCCACCAGCAGTGTAGAAGTGTTCTCTTTTCTCCACATCCATGCCAACATCTCTGGTTTTGGGATTTTGTGATGTGGACTAATCTTATTGGAGTTAGATGATATCTCAAAGTAGTTTTGACTTGCATTTCTCTGATGATGAACATTTTTTCATATGTCTGTAGGCCGTGTGGCTGTCAGAAGGTGATTGGAGGGACCACACCTATGGTGCATCTTACAAGGGTACCTGTGAAATTTACTAAATGTAGAATACGAATGTGTTAACACAATAACTAAGGAATTGCCGTGAAGGCTATGTTAACCTGTTTGATGAAAATATTTCAAATTGTATATAAAACCAGCACATTGTACCCCACGATTGCATTAATGTACACAGCTATGATTTAGTTAAAAAAAAAAAGAGAGAGAGAAAAAATCACCAGTATTGTATACCACATCCTCATTTAAAGACAAGTGATCAGTGAATGTTTATAGAAGAAACTTGGGTCCCACTAATGAAAGAAAGATACTGACATCCCGGAGAAGAAAGGCCTAATAAAAAAAAGCTGGTGGGAAAACATAATCTTGTGAACCTCATGTAACAATGAACAGAACATCAGCAAAATAATTCTACCTCCAACTAAATAAGCTTGATGGATATGTTAATCAGTTCAATGTAAGCATTTCACATTGTATATCAAATCGGTACACTGAACCTCATAAATGCATCAGTGCACACAGTTATGATTTAATAAAAACAAAAACAAAAAAAATTCTAAAAAAAGTAAACATGAGCTTGGCTGTCTTTTGACAGCCTGGTCTAGATGCACTTTTATGATAACTTATCGCAGCTCAAAGGCTACCCCAGCAATTGACTGAAGAATGAATAATTTCATTAATATGACATTCTAGAAAAGGAAACACTATATAGGAACAGAGAACAGACCAGTGATTATACGGGGGCAAAAAGTCACCAGAAGGGAACTCTCTGGAGTATTGGAATTGGTCTGTTTCCTTTGCAGTGGTAGTTACAAGAATCTATGCCCAAGATAAAACTCACCAAAAAGGTAAATAGTGCTGTATGTAAATTAGTAAAATGACATTTCCCATTTACAAGATCCTGCTGATGCTCTGCTAAAATCCAAGCTGTAAGGCCACATATTCGTAAATCTGAAAGAAAGTGGAAGCTTAGTGGTCCCTGGGCTCCCGATGTTTGCAGTGAGCATCTTCGGGGGGGGCTCCTGTGGGTTCGGATATTTACATTGGTCCAGTCATGCTCTATTTGGCAGTGAAAAGTCAGGGTACGTGTTTGCTCTTAGGTGTCATTTATTAATCTCACCCTGGCTTGTCACCTCTGTGTTTGTGCTGTCAGCTAACAAACACAGGAGGTACACAAAGTCCTACCTATGGGTCTTTGTTTTCTCAATAGGCCTGCTGTCCACAACAACTGCACGAGACCAGACCTGCTTTCCCTTTACGAGACTTCCTGCTCCTGTTCATGTGATTAGTGCTTTGACAGGAGGGTGTTTTCCTAGAGCAGTGTTCAGTCCTTTCATGATGGGTTTTTCCCCTCCCTACCCCACCACATCTTACATTTTTGCGCAACTCTAATTCCCAGTCCATACAATGTATTATTCATTTCTAAATAAACTCGATCTTGATAATTTTAAAGTTATAATTAACTGCCTTGATGATACCTTATCTTGAATATGCATCTTGCTTTTATCTGTGGGGCATCTTTTAATTCTCCAAATAATCAATGAAGTTGACATGCAGATAGTATCATTTCTATTTTAAAACTAAAGACTCAGAGATCCAAAGTAGTTAAGTCACTTTCAGAAGGTCACATAACCCATCAAAGAAGTAAGGCAAGGACTAGATTCCAGTTAAAATGTAAGGAATCAGTAATTCCCACTTTTCTCTTATGAAAAATTAATTCTCATACAATTTTATGTGACTCTGAAACCTATCAGCACACAATCATGTTCTTTTTTGCCTTGCCCTTTAAAAATTGATGAATACTAAGTTCTATAGACATTTGACTCAAATACCATACGAAATTCCATGTGCACTCTGGCTCACAATATCATGCTTGCATTTTTATTTCCACTGCTCAGGAACTCTCTCCTAAGTGTGTCTCTTAGCGTGTCTTGTCACCTATATTTCACCTATTTTCTAAGTTGTCCTGTGGATTTTTCATAGATTGAATAATTTTAAGCTTATGTGATATACCAACTGTAGTGTAGTTTAATTTATGGGGCACCTGCTTTTGGCACATGTCTTTGACACTCTGTGAAGTCTTTGCTTGAGAAGCTTAAGAGCCAACCATGTTCTCACTGAAGCAGGTTTATCAAAAACAGTATGGCTTTTTGCAGGGATTGTGTGAAGGCCTTGGGTTTCCCCCGGCCCCTATAGCCCCTGCTGCTCAGAGAAGACAGTCCTGTCAGAGGCATGCTCCCAGGTGGGCCGACCATGAACTTGCACTTCAAATCCCAGCTTCATACTCAAGCCGCAGTGAGCCTTTACTGAGGCTGTTCCTTCTTCCTTGATCACCTTTCCCTGTCCTGGTCCTAGGGACTTGCCAGGCACTCCCATTGACCTTTATGAGGGACTCTAGGGCTGAGAATGACCATGCTAGGTGCTGGGGATAACAGAAAATACCGGAGCAGGCAGGCACATCCAACAGAGCTTTCTAATCTGACCCCAAGACTGCCCCTCCTCTCTATCCTTCTCCGTAGGCCTGGAGTTCGCTTCCTCCATAACTGGCTTCCGGTTTTGCACTAAATCAAGCTCTTTCAGCTGCTATACATGTGCCAACATTCCCCAGGTGCCAAGTCACATTCTCCAAATTTGTAGCAAATACTGCCAACCCCCTCCTTCTCATCTCCATAGCTTTCCCTTCTGCCTAACCCTCAGGGCAGACTGGATTATCCTGTAACCTGAGCCCCAGACCTTCTGCCTATCACCCCCACCCCCACCCTGCAGCACCTCTCACAGGCACCCTGCATTTGGTCACATCCTACAGCTCTGATGCATGGTAAGACTCCAAGGGTAGTGGCTGTATTATATTTACTCACGTTCTCATCAGAGTAGTACCTGGTGCTAGTTTCTTGCTTCAGTAAATTTAAAAAGTACTATTTTTACTCCTTTTTATACACGTTGGAGGATTTTATACACATTGATATAATGGAGAACAAAAAAAACTCCAAGGAAGTAAATATGCTGACTGTAAAAGCAGGATGAATGAAATACTATCAGAATTCATTCACAACCTCTGGTTCAGTATTTGTGGCATCTGAGTCTACACAGTACTCTTCCTCCAAAACAACCTATTCAAAAGGGTGATCATTTCTGCCCTCTCATTGTCAAAACATACCTGAGTTTATCTTGACTGGTTGCCCTGTGTGTGTGCATGTGTGTACGTGTGTGTGTACATGTGTGCATGTGTGTGCTCGTGTATGCATGTGTGCATGTGTGTGTACATGTGTGTGCATGTGTGTGCTCGTGTATGCATGTGTGCATGTGTGCGTACATGTGTGCATGTGTGCATACATGTGTGTGCATGTGTGTGCTTGCGTATGCATGTGTGCGTGCATGTGTGTGCATGTGTGTGCTCGCGTATGCATGTGTGCGTACATGTGTGTGCATGTGTGTGCTCGCGTATGCATGTGTGCGTGCATGTGTGTGCATGTGTGTGCTCGCGTATGCATGTGTGCATGTGTGTGCATGTTTGCATACGTGTGTGCATACATGTGTGCGTATGTGCTCGTGTATGCATGTGTGCATGTGTGTGTGCATGTGTGTACACGTGTGTGCATACATGTGTGCGTGTGTGTATGCTCATGTGTGCTCATGTGGGTGAGTGTGCATGTGTGCTGTGCATGTGTGTGTGTGTGCATGTAGGCTTATTTTGTACAAAGTCCATTACTTGAAAATTACATGTTGCCCTAGAACTTCAATTATTATCAGCAATCTTGAGATATATTAAAAAAGAGGTAGATCTGATTGATCAGATTGACTGATTTGATTTTCAGATCGATCTGAATATCAGATCTCTTAGTCTCTTCTATGTGTTTACATTTGGATGCCTGTAATATTCTAATGCATTCTGTGGGGTCTCTCTCCTGAACTTAGGTTTTCTTAGACTTATTTTAATGACAAAATCTGCCATTGCTAGACAGTGAAATATTGTGAATACAAGTGATATTCAATTAAGGGAAAGCTATCACTCTATCCTGAATCAGGTTTCTTTCTCTGTCTTTTAAAAACTCATTCTCCAAAATTTTGCTAAGGTGTTTTATCTTCAATTTGATCAGACCCAATTCAAATAATGGTATACAGTGAAATCATGGAAAAGGAACACATAAAGCTAGGTAGCTTGTTCAGATTTATTTTCCTTCAGATGTTCAATTTAGTTTAAGAGAATTGAATTCATTTGCCGTGTTCTCCTTGGGAAGTATTGTGAGAAGCATAATTTAGAACCACTCTCTCTTTTGCCTGGCCTCTTGCAAGACACCAAGGGGCTCACAATGCGTATTTCTGCTGTGACAAAGGCTCTGTTCTATCTGTCTGCCTCTGTGTGAATTGCTTCTTCAACCAGAAAGCTACAAACCAGAATGAGTCAAAATACTTTCAGGGATAAACCACATGTAGGGAGTAAATTAGCATCTACGGATGTTTACCTCTTTCAGACCCTGGGATACATATTTTAAAGTTCAAAAATGGCTTAAGAAACTTAAGTCCACTGTCAAAATTGTCTAATTAGCTAATGGGGAGTAGTTAATATCAAGATCTTTTTGGACTTTTTTCTATATTGAAATGCCTAGCAGACTCAGGCTCTAGCAACAAAATCAATTTTCCCCCCAAAACTTAGTGGTTTACTCTCAAGTTGGCTAAAAGTAGATCTACCATTTGACTCAGTAATCCCACTACTGAGAAGTCAATTTATTAAAAAGACATTTGCACTTGGATGTTCATTGCAGCAAAATTCGCAATTACAAAGATATGCAACTCATCTGAGTGTCTACTACCAGGTGAGTGGATAAAGAAAATATGATATATGCGTGTACGTATACATCCCTGTGTAGACACACACGCACACCACGGAGTACTATTCAGACAATTAAAAAAGGAAACAATGGCTTTCGAAGTCACTTTGGATGGAACTGAAGGTCATTATCTTCAGTAAAGTAACCCAGGAGCAAACCCCCAAAGACCACCTGTTGTCACTCACAAGCGGGAACTAAGCAGTGGGTACAGAGGTCACACAGAACGACTTAATGGACACTAGAGACTCAGAAAGGGGAGGGCAGACAGAATGTGTGGGATGAAAAATTACCCACCGGGCACAACATATACTTTTCAGGTGATGGGTGTGTTAAAAGCCTAGACTTCTCCACTAAGCAACCCTTCAGTGTAACAAGATTTGTACCCCCACATCTATGAAAATAAAAACAAATCAAAAAGATAAAAATACTGACAAAAAACATGTAGCAAAAGGGACTTATTAAATAGCAGATCACCAGCCTCTGAAATAAAACAAAAAATCCCCACCAAAGCCTGAACATGACCCACCCTTCTAGTGACATAAACTATGGCTCCATTATGGAGTGAGGCAGACGGGCCCGGCCAGCCAGGACCCTGCAGGAGCAGAAATGCTGAGCACCTTCAGCGCCTGCAGAGTGAACACAGGGAAGACGCAGGATTCAAGCAGAACACAACTCAGCCCTAGGAGGAATCACTGTCTTAAAATGAACAGACTAGGACTTCATTAAAGAATTTACCGTAACTCTCTAGAATTTGTAATTCCCCTAAAGAAAAATCTAGTGTAAACTGTCCAGGTCAAATTTACCCTGATCAGGAAAGGGAACAACAACAACGAAACCCCCCACACAGGTGGAACATGGTAGAGATTTGGTAACCCTGGGGTGAGGGATTGGGAGTGGTGGAGTGGGGCGGAGGGGTGTAAGGAGGGAGGAGGGAATTAGGATTATTAAGTGAAGAAACTCTTTCTCCAAGAAATCGAATATAATTATGAATCTAGGGAAAACACTGAGTATCTGAAATGCAATAGATGCTTACCAAGTTTCCATTTTATGCATCTGAGGCAATTGATTTTCAGATTTCTGAGTACACGGCTATCTGATTTTATATAATGTCACCTTCCTGTGCACTAGTGACTAAGATAAATGTCCTGAACCCTGGTTGTTTGGATCGAGTCATTTCCTTGCTTTTGCTCTGACACGTTATAACACAGGGGTGGGGAGAGCAGTGTGAGAGCGCCGCTGCATTGGGATGAGAGTCGGTGATTTATGCCCTCTGACAGATGTCCAGGCAGTAAATCATTAGGTCCCTTTCAGCCTTTTGAGGATTTGTTCAGTTCTTTAAACTCTTGCCCAGTGTATTTGTGGTGTGCAGGGGAGGAGGCGTGGACGTGCGTGAATATGTGTCTGTGTACATGAACAAGCAGGTAGCCGTACTGTCCGGGCTGGACTGGTATAATATCTTCAAGGTGGAGCAACTTCGGAGAGGTGTTGATGTGACTCAAAGTTGCCCTTTACCTACAAGCTGGGCACAATTGTGGCAAATCTTTTAACAACTCTGGCAAATGCTTCGCCTATAAACACAGACAAGAGTTCAGTCTACCCATGGGAGGTGATAGAATCAGATTTGTCAATCTGTTTACATTTAGCATCTTAATAGGATAGAAAAGGCAAGAAATCCTCCCAATAGAATCCATTTCTTCCTGTGGGTAAATTCTATTAATACTACCACAAAGAATCAAAATGGAGTCTCATTTGCCTTTTTTAATCTAACACAGGTCTAGCCCTCATGTGGAATAAAGGCTACAAGTTGTTTTTATAAGTAACTATTGTACTTACCATGCATAAGTTTTAAAAAATGCTAACTCTACTAACTGTTAGTATAGTTTTCCCCCTTCTCTCACCAGTCAGATTTGGAGGTTAGAGTTACCCAGACACTGCCAATTTCTTATTGATAGAATTTTAAAATATCATTAAGCCATTTTCACCCACACCTTTGCTTCAGGGGAATAATCACCTTACATTCTTCAAAGTTCCAATAAGCAAAATGTTACAGCAGTCCGGTTTATAAAATTTAAAGCATGAAATGAAGCTCTCTTCTTTCCCAAAATAACCATTGAGAAACTCCTGATGAATTTTTCCAAAAGAGATTATGCGTTGCCTCTCTTCATAATATTCAGGGGGAAATTCCTATGAATTAATGCAGTGATGAATATTACAGACATAGCTTCTAGATATATAGTAACATGATGTTTCTAATTAAGATGCAGCAAGATCCTCAAACATAAAATTGTTCTTTTATATTAAGAGCCAGAATTAGAATAACTTGTGTTAAAGATTACACCACGTCTAGCACCAACCCATTTCCATTGTGCCTTTTCGGTAAAAGCCGACTAAATTTATTTTTCAGAATGTAATGAAATTATGGAGTGAGTCTAGTTGAAAAACAGATTTGTTTTCAGTGTTAGAAGTCAGTGAGTAACAGAATTTTTCATTCAATTTTGTTGTTATTGTTTAGAACTCCACGGGGAATGAAAAGATGAGAATTTAAAATAACTGGTGTTAACAGTTTGCATGAAATGCAATTGTATTCCACTAGGAAATGAACCAATTTGCAACTTGTAGATTCACTGTTAAATGAGTAAAAGCTATCCTAAATTCAATCAATGAACTAGCCAGCAAAGAATTACCGAATGCCTACTTTTTTTTTTTTTTTTTTTTTATTAAACCATAGCTGTGTACATTAGTATGATCGTGGGGCACCATACACTTGGTTCATATATCATTTGACACATTTTCATCACATTAGTTAACATAGCTTTTGTAGCATTTTCTTAGTTATTTTGCTAAGACCTTTACATTCCACATTTACTAGGATTCACATATACCCTTGTAAGATGCACTGCAGCTGTAATCCCATTAGTCCCCCTCCCTCCACCTCCCTCCCCCCTCCCTCCCCTCCCCTTCCCCTACTTTGTATACACAGGATAGAAAAGGTGGTGTTAACAGAACTGATATGCTTTTCATCTGGACCCAAACTTACTTCAGATTCCCCATTCTTGTTCTAGTTTGGCAGACTGAAGATAAATAAATACAACCGGGGTTAAAAAGCCTGTTCTTATTAGTGCAAGGGCTACCTTGATGAAGAAAAGTTTTAAAGTATCTATACTTAAGCTCTTTTTAAAAATTTTTACGTATACATGTGTGTATTAGGTTTCCATTTTTTTGCCTTCACAGAATTAAAAAGGCTTAAATTTTAATAACAATAACAATGTTTAAAATAAGGACTAGAAACAAAAACCTCATAAAGAACGAACATAAATACATTCAGAAAAGGAATCAGACAATTGCTACATCGAAATATTAAGCAATAATAATAATAATGCAAAGAAAGTAACATTCACATTGTCAAATAAGAGTATGTCTATTATAGAATGCTTTGATTCTGAGATTCAGTATGGAGTCATCAGTCAACTTCTTATTTTTTTTAAGTATCAAAAAATAGACAATATTTATAAATAAAAGTAAAAGATAATTTTGAAAAACAGATCATGCCAAATCTTATAGACAATAGAAAAAGAAGAAATACTTCAAAATTATTCTACTTGATCTGGGTACACCTGATATTAAATTTGGAAAAAATATATTATTATAAAGGGAAATCACAAACATATGTCACTTATAAATGAGGATATAATATCCTAAACAACATATTAAGTTGAATTAAAAATTAATGTTTAAGTAATGTACTTTGGTCAAAATTAAATTCAATTTATGTGAGAATTAGTCACTATTTTCTTTTCTTTTCTTTCTTTTTTTTTTTTCTTCTTTTCCTTTCCTTCACCCCTACCCTCCTTGTCTGTCTGGTCTCCCCTACCCCTATGCCCCACTGTGTCATTAATTGTCATTAATTGTCTTCATATCAAAATTGAAGACATAGGACGCGTACTTCTCCATTCCTGTGATGCTTCACTAAGCATAAGGTGTTCCACCTCCATCCAGGTTAGTACAAATGCTGCAAAATCTCCATTTTTTATGGCTGAATAATATTCCATGGTATACATGTACCACAGTTTACCAATCCATTCCTGGATTCAAGGACATTTAGGTTGTTTCCACATTTTGGCAATTGTAAATTGGGCTGCAACAAACAGCCTAGTACAAGTGTCTTTATAATAAAACGTTTTTTTTCTTTCTGGATAGATGCCCAGTAATGGTATTGCAGGATCAAATGGCAGGTCTAGGTTGAGTTCTTTGAGGTTTCTCCATACTTCCTTCCAAAAAGGTTGTATTAGTTTGCAGTCCCACCAGCAGTGTAAAAGTGTTCCTTTCTCTCCACATCCGTGCCAGCATCTGCAGTTTTGAGATTTCGTGATATAGACCATTATCGCTGGGGTTAGGTAATATCTCAGGGTGGTTTTAATTTGAATTTCTAAAATAATTAGGGATGATGAGCATTTTTTCATATGTTTGCTAGCCATTTGTCTGTCATTTTTAGAGAAGATTCTATTCATCTCTCTTCCCCATTGATGTAGGGGATTATTGTTTTTTTTCTTGTGGATTAATTAAAGTTCTGTACAGATACTGATTATTAAGCTTTTGTCTGATTCAAAATATGCAAATATCCTTTCCCATTGGGTAGGTTGTCTATTTGCTTTGGTTGTTGTCTCCTTGGCCGTACAGAAGCTTTTCAGTGTAATTAAATACCATTTGTTTATTATTGTTGCTATTGCTATTGCCATGACAGTCTTCATAAAGTCTTTCCCCAGGCCGATATCTTCCAGAATTTTCCTATTCTTTCTTTGAGGATTTTTATTGTTTCATACCTTAAATTTAAGTCCTTTATCCATCTTGAATCAATTTTTGTGAGTGGAGAAAGGTATAGGTCCAGTTTCAGTCTTTTACATGTGGATATCCAATTCTCCCAGCACCATTTATTGAATACGGAGTCTTTCCCCCAGTGGATGCTATTGTTTGGTTTATCGAAGATGAGGTGGCTATAAGTTGTTGGTTTCATTTCCTGGTTTTCTATTCGATTCCAAATGTCTATGTCTCTATTTTTGTGCCAGTACCATGCTGTCTTGACCACAATGGCCTTGGAATACAGCCTAAAATCTGGTATGGTGATGCCCCAGCTTTGTTTTCATTACTAAGAACTGCCTTACCTATACAGGCTTTTTTTATGGTTCCATACAAAATGCAGAATCATTTTTTCCAAGTCTTGAAAGTATGATGTTGGTATTTTGATAGGAATGGCATTGAATTGGTAAATTGCTCTGGAAAGTATAGACATTTTAACAATGTTGATTCTTCCCAGCCATGAGCATGGTATGCTCTTCCATTTGTTAAAGTCCTCTGCTATTTCCTTTCTTAGGCTTTCATAATTTTCATTATTGAGGTCCTTTACCTCTTTTGTTAGGTATATTCCTAAGTATTTCATTTTCTTTGGGGCTATGGTGAAGGGAATTGTGTCCTTAATTAACTTCTCATCTTGGCTGTTGTTGGTATATACAAAGGCAATTGACTTGTGGACATTGATTTTATATCCTGAGACATTACTGTATTTTTTGATGACTTCCAAGAGTCTTGTGGTTGAGTCTTTAGGGTTCTCTAAGTCTAAGATCATGTTGTCAGCAAAGAGGGAGAGCTTGACCTCCTCTGGTCCCATTTGGATGTCCTTTATTTTCTTGTCTAATTATATTGGCTAGAACTTCCAGGAAGCTCTTTTTTTTTTTTTATTAAGAAAAGAAACTATATTTTCTTTATTATCACACTTACAGGAAGAATGAAACAAACAATAATATCTTAGACAAAAAAAGTCATAAATTTTTAGGCCTGATTCTTCCTCCTTTTCATGGCATATGAAGGAAGAAATACACTTTGTAGACTTGTGCTGATTCTTCAGGAACAAGCAGACTGTTCCCTCTCATCCCTTATGGGATAAGTGAAAATCTGCTCAGGTATTCTATTTACACCTTATTTCCCCCCCTTTTATTCAGTAAGAGCTAAGTATGAATTACAAGTGGAAAACCAAAGTATTTTCAATAAAAATGTTGAAAGTAAAGATTCTGTCTGCCACCTGCTAAGTTTTTATGCTGTTCGAGCATCAGCTAGGGTGAACATAAGATCTCTTGTACTTAATCCCCTTTGCTTGTTCAAACGTGGGGATAAATTACTGAATTGATAATTGTGCCCTGAAAACTGGACTGGAATATTGGCTTGGAATGTCCAGCCACATTCAAGGGTTACTTTTAGAAATGAAAGGGATGAACAGATGGTCTTCCTTCATTTAGCGGCTGCTTCTATCCCGCTCACACTGGCTATCTCCCAAACATTATCCACCATCTTCACGATTTTCATCAAAGCTCTGTAGCAGGTGAATTGCTCATTACTGAGTACGTGCCTTTAAATCAGGGGTTCTCAACCTTCCTAATGCCACCAGGTATTTTCATTGTTACAAAGAGGTCGTGACCCACAAGTTGAGAACTACTACTGCTTTAAATTGACTCTCTTTTTAAAACTTAAGTATCCAAGTTACTCTATCCCAAGCAATATCTCTGAAATCATAGTTCTTGAGTGTTATGTTTTTCTAATACAAGTGAAAGCAATAACACAGCATATGCTCTTCTCTTAACAAAATTATAGAGGGGGCGGAAAGATTTGTGGTTCCAAGGTTTTGGAAGGGAAAAAAGAGAGTGGGTGACTGTGTCTGTAAAGGGTAGTAGGAGACCTGTTCTTAAGTCTACACATCATACGCTGACTAAATATACCAACTAAATGCACACACACACAATCACACACACAGTCTGTAACAACAGCGGAATCTGAGCACAATGTCGTCAGTTTCCTAGTTGTGATATTGATGTGCAAGATGTTACCACCAGGGCAACTGGGTAAAGGGCATACAGGATGTCACTGCTATTCATTCATTCATTCATTCATTCATTCATTTCATCTGCATGTGAATCTATGATTATACATAAATAAGAAGTTGAAGAGAGAAAAATCTGTCTATGTAAGGACATTACAGACAGAGGAAATCACATGTGTAAAAACTGGGCCAAGAGATCAGTTGGCGTATTTAAGGAATTAAGGGAACCTTTTTGAGCACAGTGGGAAATTAACAGAGCAGGTGAGGGGGTGTAAGGATCCAAGACTCGGGTGTACACGACTCCCCAAACGAGTTAGAAGCGTGTCCTCATCACATCCACTGCAGCTTAGGAGCCCAGTGCTGAAGCTCAGAGTCCCTCAAAGCACCCACCCTCCACAAGCAGGAAGGCTGCCTGGACCTTGCTAAGACAGGGCATAGCCCACTGCTAAGAAAACACTTTTTATTCTTCCATGTTCTTTCCAACAATGAGACTAAAAAAAGAAGAAAGAAAATGAAAAACAACAACAAAAAAATCAGTAGTTAAGGGTGGCACCTGTGGCTCAAAGGAGTAGAGCGCTGGCCTCATATGCCAGAAGTGGTGGGTTCAAACCCAGCCCCAGCCAAAAACTGCAAAAAAAAAAAAAAAAAAAAAAAAAAATCAGTAGTTAAAAAAAAGTTCTCATCTCAGTAGTATACAGTATTCATCATGTATAACCTGTGCCTCTCCCTTGGGGTCTAAGGTCTCAGTTTCTCCCTTTTGTCATACCTAGGGGGGTGACAAACCTTAAGTTTCCTGCCAGATCCTGTGCTCTGCGGTTTCTCTACCTGTCTTGCTGTGCACTCAACGTACCATAGACTAGAGCTGAACCAACAGGAGGTATTAGAACATAATTGATGTAAGAAATTATCTTGCAATTTTTTCTTATACTTACTAATGGATGCTGTGGAATGCATCAATTCCTATAGCAGTAGCACTGAAAGTATTTTTTTTTTTTGTAAAAAAAAAAATTAAAAACAAAAATTTAAGTAGCCCTGAAATGCCTCTGTGGTTATTGTGCCATCAAGGACACAGAATATAGGCCATTTTCCCTCAACTCTTTGAAAACACAAAAGTAAGTTATATGTTGGATTATTGCAAGAATAAGCACTATATTATCAGGAAAAAAAACAGAATTGGGTTGAAGAGATCTGTGTCGGATTCCTGGTGCTGTCAGTCACTAGCCCTGAGAATCTGGATAAATCTGGATAATGCACTTTATTACTTGGGATTAGTAATATTCCAAATACTGAGTTTCTTATCTGTAAAATGGGCATAGTCATACTTGTACAGCTGACTCGCAGTGAAGCTGCATTGTTGCCTGGGAAACCAAACACCAGCAGCGGGTATACTCATCAGACTTCAGCATACCCCTCACTCTGCAGAGCCACACAGCAGGAAGGTCTCAGGAATCATTCAGAGAAAAAATTGATACATCAATTCCTTCACTAGTCATCTGAGAATCCCCATAAGATATGATATAATGCTTTTATAACATAGACAACTAATTTTGAGATATTATATAAATATGCTATGCATTTGTAATTTTATAATAGGTAATTTTTCTCGATATCTATTTAGAATAATGGTAATGCAATTTACAGATTTTGTTTTTATAAAAATGAAAAGAACCTTAAAATTATTCAGCAGATTTTCCCCAAAGAATTCCAGAGAAAAACATCAGAATAAACAAAAGACCCAACATACAAGAGGGTTATAGTTAATAAAATGTATTAATATTATTGTGTATACTATGTAGAAGAGGAAGAGTGTGTTATTTTTGCTAAGTGAGAAAATTATAGCTGTTCTTGCCCCAAGGTGAAAACTAACCCATAATTATAAGACGCACGTATATGAGGGTGACAATTAAGTGTGTGAACTTGCCACTCTGTGCTTACTTTGGCGGCACTGTACAAATAGCTTGGTAAGGTTTGATAAGCTCGGTATTTCAGCGTCTCACAGCCGTGTTCTGTCAACGTGTGGCAGTGTCTTGATGAGTGGCGTTCATTAGTGTTATTGTGTGGTTTTTGTGCCATTGTGAGAATGTTGGAACTTGAATTAGAGCAAAAAACAAACATGAAATTTCTTCCTAAACTTGACAAGGCAAGAGTGGAAGTGAAATCGGGGGCATGTTAGTCCAAGTTCATGGGGATAATGTCATGAAGAGCGTGGCAGCGTACACGCGAATTAAACGGTCTTCTGATGGGAGGGAAAAGCGTCACTGATGAAGAGAGGTCAGGGCAGGGTGGCGCCTGTGGCTCAAAGGAGTAGGGCACCGGCCCTGTATGCTGGAGGTGGTGGGTTCAAACCCAGCCCCAGCTGAAAACTGCAAAAAACAAAACAAAACAAAAGGTCAGGGCAGCCAGTAAGCAGCAGCACTGACAGAGCACTGCAAAACCCGTCAGATTGTCAAATCATCGGCTGACTGTGAGAAGCAGAGCAGAGTAAGTAAACTATTGAGAAACAGGAGTATCTCAACTGAAAATCTTGGCACGAGAAAGGTGCGCGCAAAAATGGTCCTGAAGAAGCACATCAATGAGCAAAAGCAAAGAGCTCCCAGAGCACGGTCTGTGGGAGTTTTTAGCCAGTAAACAAATACCTGCCTTGGAACACCCTCCCTGCTCACCTCATCTGGCCCCTAATGACTTTCTCCTTTACTTGAAGATAAAATATTGAAAAGAAGACCTTCAGGACATCAAAGGTAATACAATAACAGCTCTGATGGCCATTCCAGAAAAAAAGCTCCAGAATAGCTTTGAAGGGTGGACTGAGCACCTGTGTCCGTGCAGAGCTTCTTCCTAAGGCGAGTACTTGGAAGGTGATCGCAGGGATGTTCAAGCAATGAGCCAGGTAACATTTTTTCTAGGATGAGTGACAAACTTCATTGTCAGATCTTGTATAGGCAAATGGTGACTACAGTGAGATGATGGGTATGTTAATCTGTTTCATCATTGTCGCCATTTTACTACATATATTTATCTTATATAGTAAAATGGTTACAATGTTACTATTTTATAATGGTAACATAGGAACTATTTTGTGGCATGCCTTTAATATATTCAATAAAATTTATTTTTAAAGTATCAGGTAGTATTACTTTTACTCTTCCAAAACAAATACTAAAAAATCAAGTTCATTGATGTGAAAACACCAATTTTGTGATGTGGGCTACTCTTACTGGAGTTAGATCGTATCTCAAAGTGGTTCTGATTTGCATTTCTCTGATGATTAAAGATGATGAGCATTTTTTCATGTGTCTTTAGGCCATGTGCCTGTCTTCTTCAGGGAAGCTTCTGTTCAGGTCTCTTGTCCATAGTGAAATGGGATCACTTGTTCTTTTCTTATTAATAAGTTTAAGTTCTCTGTGGATTCTGGTTATCAGACCTTTGTTGGAAATAAGGAAAAAGTATCCAGTGTGCTCAGTACTTCTATGAAACCAAATTATGTTGACTCACACTTTGTTATGAAACATAGAACACAACTATAGCCCAGGATGGAGAGAAATGGAGTGGGAAGGGAGAGGAGGTTTGATGGAAGGTAAAAGACGGAACCACACCTATGGAGCATATTGCAAGGGTAGAAGTCCAATCTGTCACGTGTAGAACATAAATGTCTTAACACGATAATCAAGTGAATGAGGTGAAAGCTATGTGGATTGGTTTGATGTAACCATGTCAGATTGTATAAAAAAAAAATTGTACCCCACATATGCATAAATGTACTCATGATCTATGTGTATATGACTTTATATATAAAAAAAGAAAACACCAATTTTCTCCAATTCCCATTTCACTATCAATGTTTCTAATTAAAAGTGAGAAGAAAATATTTTCTGATGTTTTCAGACTATCAAGTTTAATAGCCTCAGTTTTACAGTTTAGGATAAATATTTACAACACAAATTCTTTTCCTACACAATGTCTGATTTTTCACATAAAAAATTTCCACCAGGTTTTTTTCGCTCATAGCTCAGTGGGTAGGGCACAAGCCACATACACTGAGGCTGGTGGGTTCAAGCCCAGCCCGGGTCTGCTAAACAACAATGACAACTGCAACCAAAAGATAGCTGGGCATTGTGGTGAGTTCCTGTAGTCCCAGCTACTCAGAAGGCTGAGGCAAGAGAATCGCTTAAGCCTAAGAGTTTGAGGTTGCTGCTGAGCTGTGATGCCATGACATTCTATTGAGGGCAACAAAGTGAGACTCTGTTTCAAAAAAAATTTTTTTTCCACCAAAAGCTTTGAAAATTTACTTAAATGACACAGAATGAAGTTTCTGTAATATGAGACATTGTGGAGTGATGGAATAAACATGGGTTTTGAGGTCAAAAATAGTTGGGCCTTAACCTCAACTTTCCCACTTTCTTGTTCTTTGAATTTCAATTTCCCATCTGTAGACCAAAATTAGTGATGTTAAATGCAATGATATACGTAAACACCCAGGAGTCAAGCACAAGGTGTGTAATAATGTCAGCCATGAGTTATAATCAAGAGTCTGGACTTCAAAATTTGGGAAAGCTTATTTGGATGCAATATTTACCAAGAAACCACTTTCAGAAAAGTTAGTTTAGCCTTCAAAACTTCCGCTTGCTTTGTTGTAAAACAGAAGGATGGTATTTGCAGAGTTTTCAAGATCATTCACTTAGGATAGCACATCTCCTGTAAATCTTGCACATAATCACGAGCAACAAATAGGTGATCATTTAATGAAACTTAGTAACACAATTTGATAGTGGTGTTCCAATCTTATTGACAAAATGGGAAAATATTAGACAAATAAAACTGTGAATAATTAGTGGAGGACGGGGGCATTAATGTCTTATTTATGTTGCATATGACAATACGAAAGTTTGGTCTAACATTAGGCGATCTAAAATAATAATAATGATAATAAATACAAATCATGGGGCCCCAGTTCCCCAGACCCAACTTTCTCCTTCTGACACACAGAAGTGTCCTTTATGTTGAAGGACATGGGGGGAGGGAGGGTATTAGACCACAGTGGACCCTTCACAAACAGTGACTTACAGTAATATGTCAAAGTGAGTCTGATAAGGAACTCCTAGAACCCGTTCACTTTGTGAGTATCTTGAAGAATTAAATGTTGGCAAAGCATGTTTACATTTTTCACTCTTCTATCTCTAAAGCAGGGATCTTTCAACCTTTTTTTTTTAAATCTCACAACACACTTGAACCTATAGCTAAACTTCTGTGGCACACTTAAATTATGTTGATCAAAAAAAAAGTACAAGGAAGAATATATTTACTGTGCTCTGGACTTCTTTCAAAAATAATTTAATTAAGGACTTTTAAAAATTTTTGCTGCACTGCTAAGATCCTGTCGCAACATACCAGTTGAAAATCACTGCTGTGTAGCATCCTTCACAAATTAGTTTCCTCTTGATGTCTATGTGATGTCAAAACCACACACACAAAATCAAAAATACTTAGGCAAACTGGCTGGTCAACACTCTACTCACAAATCTGCCAAATCTGTTTGGCGGATTTCTTTCACATTAAAAAACAGTTGGGTGGTGCCTGTGGCTCAGTGAGTAGGGCGCCAGCCCCATATACCAAGGGTGGTGGGTTCAAACCCAGCCCCGGCTGAACTGCAACCAAAAAATAGCCGGGCATTGTGGCGGGCACCTGTAGTCCCAGCTGCTCGGGAGGCTGAGGCAGGAGAATCGCTGAAGCCCAAGAGCTAGAGGTTGCTGTGAGTCCTGTGACATCATGGCACTCTACTGAAGGCGGTAAAGTGAGACTCTGTCTCTACAGAAAAAAAAAAAAACAGTTTGGGGCGGCACCTGTGGCTCAGGAGTAGGGCGCCGGCCCCATATGCTGGAGGTAGTGGGTTCAAACCCAGCCCCAGCCAAAAACTGCAAAAAAAAAAAAAAAAAAAAAAATGGTTTAGAAAAACCAGTGCTGTGTGTAGAGACAACCCTCCTGAGTGTTCCCACAGATTTTTGACCATCTGAATTCCCACTTACACCCAGTGGACTCAGGGCTATTCTGCAGGGCATTTACACACTGAGCTCTGGCCCCCCATACAGAGAATCAAAGAGGTAAAGTATCTGACTGTTTTGCTAGAGCTTAAAAGTTTAAATATTCAACACCACTCCTTAGTTGAGGAGGAATTCACCTTCTAGAAAGTCAAGACTGGAAAGAATTTTGCCTATTATCTTCAAGATTTTAAATAAGAAAAATGAGGTTCTGAGATCTAAATCCTGACCTGAAGACCCCAGCAGGTGATAAATCCAGGACAGAACCTAGGTGCCCTGGCATCTAGGCTGTAACTTTCCCCACTAAACCACATACAAGAGCTGTATATGAAACAAGGTATTTGATAAATTTTGAGCAGACGGGTAATCACAATAGTAATAAAAATAGGAACAGGTTCTGGTAGTAAAACCTTATATATTTTTAGACACGTGCCAGGCATTGGGTGAGCACTCCAAATATATTATTTCCCTTTATTCACAGACAGACCACCCTTACAGCATTGTTGCTACCACTCTTTTGAGATGAACAGAAGGATTAAGAGAGTTTTAAGGAACTTGCTCAAGGTCACAGAATTAATATGAGGCAGAGCCAAATTTGAATTCATTTCTGACTCCAGGGTGTGACTCTAAGCCACTTCCTAATGCATAATAATACTTCCAGCATTGTATTATTAAATAAAGTAGCATAGTAAGTACCATTCTCTGTCCTCACACACACCTGAAACTATGAACATCCTCTGCATGATATGAGTAAAAATATAGGTGCTACTGTATCTTACCACTGGTAAAAAAAATAATCAATGAGCTTCTGGAAATTTGGTTAACACACCAATCATCACCAATCTTGGAAATTGCAGCTTTGAGGATGAATGTTATCTTTGCACTAAAAAAAGATGGCATTCATTTAAATAAAATAGAGAGTTCTTGCTCTGTACTATCCCAATTCCACGAGAGTCACCTGTCATTAACTCAGCACATAAGTCTTTCATTCAGGCTGAATAATGTCCTGGGAAAGGCAGCCAGACTGCTTAAACATTCATACCTATATTGAGTAGGAATTCATTTTTTCAACCACTAAACACTCATTCCTTATAGACAGAAAAGGTAAGAAATGAGTAAAATATGTATTGAAAAAGGAGCTACTTCCCCAGGACAGTTCAAAATAGGTGGAAAGCACTATAGTAATTTCCTTGCAATTGCACAGTAACTTTGCTTATTAAATTTTGAAGAGGTTATCAATTTGGAATATAACCTAAAGAGTTTATGTTTCATAATTTTACTTTATTGCTGAAATATTTATGCAAATATTCAGTGTAGGAAGATGCTGCTAGATGGAAATGCAATAGTGGTGGAATTCTTCCTGGCATTTCCGACAGAATATATAATATCGAGTCACTTTATGCTAATGTTTTGCAATGGAATACATATTTTACAGCTACTTTGAAATGCAAATTTAAAAGATCTAAACACTTTAGAAACCATGCCAATCCAAAGTAAACTAATCTAAAAAGTAGGAGTTAGGTAGATAAATTACACCAGTGTCATATCAATTGCATTTTGGTAAAAGTGACGAGCCATGCCTATGGATATTTGTGTAAATACACTTTAATATTCAGAAGTAACACTGGGTTTCAGTAAGATTAACATTAAGCAACCTCAGGTTTATCTGGCATCTGTCAAATGTCTGACTTCTAAGGATACTGAACTTTCTTCGTATCTCCACCCTAATTTTTATTATTAATAAATTCTCTGATATAGGATACGTGATATCTTTGCTTCATCCAAAACTGAATGAAAGATTTGAGGTGTGTGTCACTAGTGAGTTTGAGTTATGAGAGAATTAAAGTTCTGTCATCATTAAAGATCATCAAGACCAAAATTGGTTAAGTTTTTATAATTTGTCAAATCGGTTTTATATCTCTACATTACCATAAATTGTAAGAATCGATACTAAATCCTAACCCTGTCATTTATTAAGCTTCTGGTCAGAAACTCAGTATTAAAGTAGCAAAACATTCTTCAAAAGACACTAGAAAGAATAATCTTCTCATCGAATCCAGCGAACAATTTTCTCTTTTCAAATTGGGATATATTTTATACGGGGATTCTGACTAAAATGGCATCCTTTTGAAAGGTATGATTATCCTTGACAATGCCTTCAATTTATATTCTTCTTTTTAGAACAATTTTCACACCAGTCATGACTCAGGTATTGAATCTGGGCAAGTAAAAGAAACTGTGAGCTTCCTATGAATGATTAAAATGATAAACCCTAATGCTTTATTTAAAATAACTATTTTGGTTCATTAAAGGCCTTTAAAAGAACCGGAGCATTTTTTTTCTTTCTTTTTTTTTATTGTTAAATCATAGCTGTGTACATTAGTGCAATCAAGGTGTACTATGTGCTGGTTTCATATGCAATCTGAAATATTCTCGTCAAACTGTTCAACGTAGCCTTCGTGGCATTTTCTTAGTTATCGTATGTAGACACTTGTATTCTGCATTTAGTAAGTTTTGCCTGTACCCATTCTAAGATGCACCGTAGGTGTGGCCCCACCCATTACCCTCCCTCCACCTTAACCTCCCCCCTCCCTCCCCCCCTTCCTTCGCCCTATCCTCATAGTCTTGTGCTATAGTTGGGTTATAGCCTTCATACTTTAATGACATTCACATGTTGAAGAAATTTGCCATAACTAAACCAGCTCTCCAGAATATGCTGGTTTTTTTTTTTTTAATTTCAGAATATTATGGGGTTAGTAATGTTTTCAGTAATGTGGATTGGTTTTGTACATGAACTGAAGAGAAACCAGCATATAATTTTGTAATGCTTAAGTCATGCTGTCAGTGTGCCTGTCACACAAATACTGTTCACGGCACCCATTAAGCAGGGGTTTGCCCCTCCCTCCCACCTCCCTCCCCACCAGCTTTATTTCTACCAAGTTTTACTTCCGTCTGTGCATGAGCTCATCAGTTAGTTCCAATTTCATGGTCAATACATGTGGTGTTTTTTTCTCCCTTCTCTATATACTTCACTTAGAATTATGGTCTAGAAGAAAGTGTGAGAAAAACTCTAGATGATATCGTCCTAGAAATGGTTTCAAATTCATCCAAATTGTTATGCAAGGCATTAACTCATCCTGTTTTATGGCTGAGTAGTATTCCCCAGAATACACATACACATTAGGAGAAAATATTCAGAGTATACATCCAATCAAGGGCTGATATCCAGAATTTACAAAGAACTCAAGCAAATCAGCAAGAAAAAAACAAAAACAACCCCATTAAAAAGTAGGGAAAAGACATGAACAGGAGTTCTGAAGGGTAAAGAGAATGGAATGTTTATGTGCAAATCAGTGTAACTTCTCTGGAAAACAGTTAGGGAGATTTCTCAAGGAATTAAAACTACACCTATCATTCTATCCAGCAGTCCCACCACAGGGTGTCTGTCCAAAGGAAAAGAAGTCTTTTTATCAAAGAGACACGTGCATTTGAATGTTTGTTGCAGCATAACTCACAATTGCAAAGATTTGGAATCAACCCAAGCGTCCATCAATTCATGAGTAGATTAATAAAACAGAGCATTTTCTCTGTTACTTCACTCCTCCTTAGTCTCAGAAAAGATATTATGTTTCTACAAACAGAAATGAGAAACATCAATACCACTGTTTTTTTTCCCCCGCATATAGTGGAATATTCAAATCCAGGAAAATTATAAAACAATGTTGCTGAAATCACCATTAATAAAGTATGTTACACTATTAATAATGCATACTACATTTTGACCATTTGAAAATGCATTAATAGTCATTAATTTAGTCATCCCTTACAACTGCTGTAGCAGACAGGTATTATTAATTCTTTTCACAGTCGGAAAATTAGCTCATTTCAAAGTAGTTTACTCAGATCACCTATCAGGCACTAGTAGTGCTTGTTTCTTTTATGAAACTGAAACTTGGATAATTAAGATTTGGCTTAACTATATGTGGGAATTGTGATCTAGAATGCTTCAGTGTCAGTTTCTCTCTTCTCCCTCTAAGCATGAGAAAATCTTTACAACAGGGTTTTTCAGCCTTTTTTATCTCACGGTACACTTGGACTCACAGTTAAACTTTAGCGGCACACTTAAATTATGTTGATCAAAAAAAAGTATAAAACTGAATATACTTACTGGGCTTTGAACTTCTTTTGAAAATAATTTAATTAGTGGTCTTTAAAACTTTTCATGGTACGTCTAAGATCCTCTCAGGGCACCCCAGTTTGCTGCGGCACACCAGTTGAAAACCACTGCTTCACAACCACTACCACCCTCCGATGCCCCTTGCTTCCTCTTCCTGTGCTCTGCAGATGTAGAACTATCCTTCCTAGAGTATTTTGTGTCCTACATACAGTATTAGAGTAGCACTATAGCGCGCCCACTAGAGCCTATCCATGTGGAGCATGAGGCCTATGTATTTGTGAAGGAAGGAGTTGGTGAGCAATTCAGATTTAGTCACGAAGCCAGAGAAATGAGAAGCTGTGGAAGAATGTTAGACAGGGAGAATGAATCTCCCACCCTGCTTTGTTGGGCCCCTGACCACCACTGTGAGTGGACCCCCGTCCAGCTGTAATTCTTGGCCCTGAGGCCGAGCACTCAAATGTCATCTTGCATTTGCAAACCTGAAACTGATATCCCATAGGTTTTCTTTATTAAGGAGGAGAGGCACTGGTCTATTTCTTTTTTGAGAGTACATGTATTAAACATTTACACTCCAGTCTTGTTCATGCCATTAGAATTCCCCGGTGAGCACCTGTGAGACACACCACCCACCTCCACACACCTACTTACCTCACTTAAAAGGGGTGCCTCGGAGAACTATTTGGCACAACAAAATTACTATTCTCTACAATGCATAAGCCCCAGCTAATCCAAAATGAATCATGTGGCTCTCAACACATTTGAGGTAAATTAGGAATCGCCATCTGGCAGGGAGCGTCTCTTTTTAAAATTGCCCTCTCTCTCTCTCTCTTTTTTTTTTAATTAAAATGTGTTTTAATTAAAAATAGACATGTCAAGAAGCACTATATCAATTATATGACTGACAATATGCTTTCATTTTTTCCCTAAAACATATGAACCAGAAATGGGATGTCATAGTTTCTCTCAAGAGAAATAGTAAAATATAGGACAGAGAAAGTGAGGAATGCTACTGGGAGCTGTTTCAGCTGTAGCAAAATCCAACTCATCTTTCCTTGAGTGTTTCATTGCTTTAAAAAAAAATAGGAAGGGTGTTTACTCCTGTTTTGGATGCAACTTTAATGGAGGTTTTCATTCATTCCATACAATCAATGGTTTTGAAAAAGTTCTCAAGTGCTGTCAGCCAGCTCCTCTTAGAGACCCTGGGATGTTCAGAGAACTGTCCTCACTGCCCATGCCCTCCTATGAGCCCTTTCCTGTCCACTCATGGCTGAGAAGCACAAAATAATAACAGTAGATTTCTTTTGTGTAGCCACAGGTGCCAACAGGGTGGTCAGAGCAGGGGAGGGTGAGAGATGCAGACCCAGAAGCAGCAGGAAAGAACAGAAACCACAAGGAGAATGGATGGTACCTTACACACAATCGTGTGTGTGTGTGTGTGTGTGTGTGTGTGTGTGTGTAGAGAGGTGGGAGAGAGAGAAAGAGGAGAGAGAGAGAGAGAGGAGAGAGAGAGAGAAAAAGAGAGAGAGAGACACACGCTGGCAAACAACCCGAGCTTCTTTTCCATTAAGATCAGCATTTGACCCTTCCTAGCTCTGTGTTGGGGAGTCCCAGGGTAAATCCTTCCCCTACCCTCTCCCTCCTCCTCTTGCTCCCATACTAGACTGTATTTGTGTTTTATTGTTCATAAGAGCATGCAAATGTTTATATGTTAGTTTCATATTAGTATTGAGTACATTGGATATTTATTTTTCCATTCTTGATATACTTTACTAAGAAGAATGTGTTTCAACTCCAGCTAGGTAAACACAAAAGATGTAAAGTCTGCATCATTTTATGGCTGAATAGTATTCTATGATATACATATACCATAATTTGTTAAAGGGCAGCTCAACCCAAATGCCCTTTATATATTTTTAAGTTGATATCTAAACATTTTTATTATAAGCTTAAATAGTTCTGAAGGATATAATTCTTTTTGGGGGGGGGGGGTGGCAAGGTCTTGCTCTTTCCCTGGGCTACAGTACAGTAGAGTCATCATAATTCACTGCAACTTCAAACTTCTAGGGTCCTCCTGCCTCAGCATCCTGAATAGATGTCACCATACCTAGCTCCTTCTTCTTTTGGGGGTGGGGTGGGGTGGGTAGAGACAGGGTCTCTCTCTTGCTTATGCTGATCTTGAACTCATGGTAATATTCTTGCCTTGGTATCTCAAAGTGCTAGAATTACAGGATAATTCTTGACATGGTGTGTGTGTGTGTATTTTTTATTCTTTGAGATTCATTGAGGGTACAAAGAATTAGGTTACACCAATTGAGTTTGTTAGGTAAAGTCCCTCTTGTAATTGTGTCCCACGCCCCAAGAGGTGGGCCATAGACCGTAACCCCCTACCCCCCACCTTCTATTAGCTCATCTACTGTCTTCATATTAGAATTGAGTGCATTGGATTCTCCATTCTTGTGATGCTGGATTAATAAGCTGTGGTGTATGCATACCACGGAATACTATTCAGACGTGGTGTATATTTTAATACTTAAAAATCAAATGGAGACATCATTTCAAGTGAAATTAATGGAATCTAAATACTAAATGACTTGGTATTCACAATCATCGGTTTTAATACACATTAGAATAGGACTTCTGGTTTGGATATAGAATGTCACAAGAGATTACACACACACCCCAACAAAAATTTTAAATAAAAATAAAATAAGCTACCAAAGTCCCCAGATCGTTTATCAAGATGCTCAAATAAACTAAGCTCCAGAAAGTTGCAAGCTCTTCATGGAAGAAAAGAGATCCCTGGCTGCTCCAGCAGGCGGGGTGGGAAGAAGCTAGTCAAACATGCAGCAAATAAGGGCTGGCATCAAGGATTACACCCCTAGAAATCTCATTAGCCCTGTGCACAGGCATCTACCAACCAACTTTTCCTCACAGATCTTTACTGAGTACAGAAAGTAATTTGCCCTAAGCAAGGAGACCAGAGAAGAAAAGCTGAGAAAGAGTTCCCTTTAAGGCACATAGAGACTCACACTCTCAGGGGCAAAGCCCCTTTAAAAGGAGTGTTGGGGGACACAGCAGGAGAGCTGAGAGAGGCACTCTGAGCTTTCCACTACCAATTATGAATAGCCAGGCAGGAGATTTGAAAGAAATCCTTCCAGGACATTCCAGGTCTTCACAAAGCCCAGGGCAACAGCATTTCAAAGGCCAGGGAAGGGACAAGTAGGCGGAAAGGTATCTCTTTAAGTGCAGACAGCAAGGGGCAGGGCTGGGTAGTGGAAGGAAACTCCCCAGTGACTCAGATCACACCAGCTGGGCTGTGAGCAGGCAGATATCACCCTCAGTTACAAAATTTGGCTGCTGACCTCTAAAGCATGGGAAGGTTTCCGGAACTTTTTCCAGGCTCTGATACCAGGCCTAGTCAAAAGGAAAGTCCAGATTATGGCCTTGAAATGCACATATTTAAAGCCAGTGGTGAGCCAGAGAAAACAGCCAGTGCAAAAATAGCTCCAAGTGTTCATATAAAACAGTTCAGATTGACTGAGTTCCCATTGTAAAAGCCTGGTACTCTCCTTTGGAGGTAAACATTACTTTCATCAGTCTTTACTAATCTCTTATACAAAAGGTTCCTCCTATAAAAATTAAAATGCACACAGAAAAGCAAGAAACTTACTAAATGCAGAATACAAATGTCTTCATACAATAACTAAGAAAATGCCATGAAGGCTATGTTAACCAGTGTGATGAAAATATTTCAGATTGTATATGAAACCAGCACATTGTACTCCTTGACTGCACTAATGTACACAACTATGATTTAATAATAAAAAAATAAAATAAATATTGTAATACATAGTCTAACTTGACAGCTCAAGGAACTAGAAACAGAAGAACAAACTAAGTTAAAAATTACCAGAAGAAAGGAAATAAAAAAGATTGGAGGAAAAAAAGCAAGAAAATGTGACTCACAATCAACAGAGGAAACAGTCCCCAGAAATTAATTTCAAGATGGCCTAGAGGTTGGATTTTTTTCAAGAGAGAGGTGAAAATATCTGTGGAAAATGCTGAAAGATCTATACTAAAGGCAGACACATGAATGAACAGATGAGGAGTCTCACATTATACTTCACTTGTGCACTTTTTTTTTTTTATTGTTGGGGATTCGTTGAGGGTACAATAAGCCAGGTTACACTGATTGCAATTGTTAGGTAAAGTCCCTCTTGCAATCATGTCTTGCCCCCATAAAGTGTGACACACACCAAGGCCCCACCCTCCTCCCTCCGTCCCTCTTTCTGCTCCCCCCCATAACCTTAATTGTCATTAATTGTCCTCATATCAAAATTGAGTACATAGGATTCATGCTTCTCCATTCTTGTGATGCTTTACTAAGAATAATGTCTTCCACGTCCATCCAGGTGAATACGAAGGATGTAAAGTCTCCATTTTTTTTAATGGCTGAATAGTATTCCATGGTATACATATACTACAGCTTGTTAATCCATTCCTGGATTGGTGGGCATTTACTTTTACCTGAATTCAGTATTAATTTTGTTTGAAAGTCGTATTACTCGATCTTATTTCTCTACATAAAATATGAATGCAATTTTAGGATTTATTTACTATGGCTATAAGGTTTTCAATATTTAAAATTTCTTCTAGTTGTAATGATCATTACAGTTATCTGTAGTATATAATTGATTACAAATGAAATATACTATAAATTTTGATAGATAATTATTAATGGTATTTTATTGGAACTGCATCATTTAATCAAGTGGTTTTTGATAAATCAAGTGGTTTTTCTGTCCATTTGTCTATCTCTGAATGAAATTTCATCTTAGCAGAATGAGAGCAGGTTTTCCGTCAATGTGACTCCTATTTACCATTTTTAGTAAGCCTGAGAAATCTTATTTGTTAATATATTATATAACATATATGAGAATGAATAGGAATTTAGTTGTAGTAATATTAACAAGTTTCTAAACTGCTTCCAAGTTATAGTCTTAGAAATCAGTGTCCACCCTCAAACATTATTCATCCAGCTGACAATTGGATTAGATCCTCTTAAAATTCATTGAAATGAAAAACTGGCAACTATCTGACTTGAAAAACCATTTGTTGCCCAGTCTTTGAAATCAGTCCATTTCTCAAAGTCAGCATCCAAGTTTTATGTCTTAGAGATGTTTACACCTTGGTAAATGCAGCGTATTAAATTTTGTGTGGATGAAAGATACATACCTTCTTTTATTTTTAAGTAGAAGGGCAGTTATGACTGAAGTTTTCTGTTACGACTGAACAAAAAGGAGACATCATCTGAAATGTGTTCTTAGGCAGATTAGTTCTAGAAAAAAGTTTCAAGTATGTGTGTGTATTAAATTCCAACCATGCCCTCCTACCTCATGGAAAATCTTTGTGTAGTACCAGTTTGCATACCGTGGGCTTTAAGCGTGCATTAAGTAAGTCAGCATACGGATGCATGCCTCTCCGTCAAACTGACCAAAGTCCTCAGAGACCAAGACTGCTGCGTGAAACGCAGTTTCATGTGTCAGGATGTTTGGTAGGAAGTCGGAAAACTTCTGTGTATGAAGAAAACTTTACGTTCTGTTCCTGTTTCTTGATGAAACTTCTTATAAAAGTGACTCCGAAGAAGATGTCATGCTGTCACCTTGGGCAAGATTTCTTTCAAGTTCATTGGCAGAGACTAACACGAGTGCTTTCTGATGTAAAGACAAGGAGTTTCTTTCTTTACCAACATAGCAAAAGCATACTGTATGTGTGAGGAAGCACCACAGGGCTGCTCTCTGAGTAAAGAAACACCAAGATTTTTTTCTGCTAATCATGTTACGCTTGGCAAAGACAGTTTTCATCATTTTGAACATGTGAGAAACCTTTGTAGTTTCTGAAAAGAACTCATAATAACTCTTTGGGGTAACTGGCATGCGCAGAACAGATGAAAACGTGAAGTTGGCTTTGATAGTTTCTCCAGTCTGCCTGTGAATGGCTACGGAACCTGTGACTATTTACATTTTCCACTGCAAAATGTTAGGAGAGATAATTAGCCTGGATTGTGCCGTCTGATTGAGGCACCACATTCCAACTTTCTTTATTAGCTGTAAGCTATACCTGCAGCATTTTCAGAGTATGAAGATTCACGATTCTCTTAGGAAAGTAGCTTCTTTTGCCTAGAATTACAGTATTCATGACATAGATTCTTTAAGCACAGCCTTTTGTTTTGGGCTGTGGAATCCAAATATTGCTAATATCAGAGCATGTTGAAAACGAGTCTTAAAAAACAGCCACAGCATTCAATATATGATCAGAATGTCCAGATACTAGGTATTCCTTCAGCTTGGCTGAATTCATGTTTCCATTTTGTACCAATCTGATTCAGGCCACCATTATATTTTGCCTGGATTACTACAATAGCTTCTAAGATGGGCTGTCTGCTTTTACTCTTGGCCCCAAGTCTATATGCTGCATATAAGACAGAGTAAGTCCTATCACGTCACTTCCCAAAATCAAAACAGAGGCTTACGTGAGCTCACCTGTGCGGGCTTACACAGTATTGTCAACCATTACCTTCCTGACCTCGCCTTATACCATCTCTAATTTACTCTCCACCAGCCACCTGGCTCTTTAGTGCCTTTTCTCATGACATGTATCTTCTTGCCTCAAAGCCTAGGCACTTGTTTCCTCTGCAGTACTCGGGAGGAATCCATCAGCTTCCCCCTCACCTTACTTAAGATTTTACTCAAGCATTACCTTCTTCTGAAGCTTTCCTTAGCTGCATTATTTAAGATTGCAGCCCCCTTGCCTGCCTTATTTTAATAGCACTTTACATTGAAAATATTGCCTATGGTGATCATTTATTTTCTATTACCTGACCCACCCTAAAAGTTTAGCCTCATGAGGGCAAACATTTGTGTCTGCTTTTTACCTGCTGTAAATCCAGCACTAGAGGAGTTCCTGGCATAAAGAGGGAACTCAGAAAAATTTAGTTGAAAGCAAGGTTGTTAGAGAGGAAGCAGCCACGTTTCTGCCTCATTGCAGTGATAATGAAGATAAGATCAAAGGGCATGTAAAGTTTTATTAAGAGTTCTTTGACATTTTTTAACTGAAGCACTTAAGCCAGGCCCAGAATAAACAAAACTGAATGCTCATCGAAACGGGATCAGGGCATGTTTAATTACTAACAATGAGAAGCTTTCCAATGTCAGAGGATGAGACAATAATAATGTTATAATGTTTACAAGAGTCTCATGGCACTTTTTAGAATGAAAACAAGGCTAATTTAAGAAAAATCTTAGCTATTAAAAAACATACAGCTCAAGATTCTTCAGCACTGGTCTGGGGATGTGCCTGAGAGCTTAGGGAGGGCAAATCAAACAAACTATGGAAGTGTCTCTCATGGGCGATCGCTGCTGATGATTTTCAGATGCCTCTCCCCTGAGTCGTATCGCTGCTGATGGTTTTCAGATGCCTCTCCCCTGAGTCGTATGTAAGATCTACTCACGAGACAGTCTCATCCACAGCCTCAAACATACTTTGAGATTGTCTAGAAGGTATTACCAAGCAATATTTTCACATGATCAAGGTGATTCTTTAATATATATTCTCTATGGCTTTACCAGTTTAGGGGTACGAAATACTGTTTTATTTTTTTCTCCATAGAACATAATCTTTGGCAATGCAATTGACTAAGAGATTGAGCTGCATGTTTCAAAACTGATAGGTTTGTGTTATTACTTATTTTGTCTTCAGAATTAAGTATTTGGACTATATCCAGCTCATTAGCACTAAAGATCAATTAATTACCCCCCAAATCCCAGTGTTTACTTGAGAAACTGCATGAATATTATTATTTCCTGTCTCCAATTTAAAAAGAAACATTTCTTCACAGACATAGTTGACAGAAAAGGATTCCATTATATTTTGGTGATATCAGATCAATGTAAAAATTCAAGGTAAAAGTTAATGTCAAGCAAACACTTTTGAAGCAGATATTGTAAGAAGGCCTGTACGTGGGGGGAAAGTCTTTGCATCTTCTATTTGTTGTTTATTTCTGCTGTGTTCTTTGAGGATAGAATTGTAAATACCTGAGAAATCAAAAATTTAGTTTCATTACCAGGGGAAGAGTCAGTGGAGTATATATGTGTGTGTGTAAAATTGCTAATAGCTAAATACTGATTAATATCTGTGTGATAGAACAAGGTCATATTCAGTAATTATATTTTGTTATAATAATATGAACGATAATCATAGCAAACATTTATTGGATACATAAATACCCTGTTTCCCCAAAAATAAGACAGTATCTTATTTTAAGGTGTGCTCCCAAAGATTCGCTAGGTCTTATTTTCAGGGGATGTCTTATCTTTCCTGTAAGTAGGTCTTATTTTCGAAGGATGTCTTATTTTCGGGGAAACAGGGTAGTGCAGTAAAAATCCAGAAACAGCCACTTAACTGTTTAGTAATTGATGAATAATCATTTCACTGCCACAAACTGACGTATGAAAATTTACAATATTCCAGATACTACATTGACTGTCTTACATTTCATTTTCTCATTTATTCCTCCCCTAAATTCTTATACAATGCTTGAAATTTCCAAGTCTTATATTTTGCATCCAGTTGGATCCATCACATCCATAAGTTGGGTCCAACTGATTCAAAACTTACATGAATGTAGAGAAAACATACTTTGCAACTTTGAATTTACAGATAATTTAATAACTTTTCTAAATAAGTAAATTGGAATTTTTCTTTTAAGTTCTATAACATTAGGAAAATCAAAACAGAAAAATCTTTTAAGCTGACATAATTTTATCCTGGAAAATTATTCCTTTATGATTTCTAAGGCACACTGAAAGTCACATTCTTCCAGTACCATCCCTTCTTTGGGTGTGATTTACTCATTTCTACCAGTTTGATGTGAATATTCTAGATTATATACAGAGTCAGCACATTATGCCTCATAATTGCAGTAATGTACACAGTTACGATCTAATAGAAATAAATAATTACAAAAAGAAGCCAAAAAAATTAAATAAATCCAATGACTATTCTGTGTCTCTTTATAACAAGCAATGAAACTGAGGCTGACTGCTCAGACTGGACTGTGGCACAGGCATAGCTCCTCCAAGAGGCTTAGATACATAAATAGTGCAGTAAAAACCCAGAAACAGCCACTTAACTGTTCACTAATTGATGAATAATCATTTCACTGCCACAAACTGATGTATGAAAATTTACTGCTTATATTTCCAAATCTTTTCACCCTGCCCACCCCCAAGGCCCTCATATACATCTTCTTGACTGTCCAACTGACTGGTGCTTATTGAAATTCCATAGCTCAGCTGCATTGCAATCTGACCATAGATATTCATTCCCCTGATCTAACCCCAATGCATTAAAGTTCCACTACAAAGTCACAGGTTCCTTTTAGCAAGCTCTACGCTGAATCTTGCAGGGCTCCTATTCTTGGTGGCAGAATGTTTATTTCATTTCTAGAAGTGAATACATCCCTTTCTAGAAAAAAATGAAAAGATTTAGGCTATTTTTATAGCATCATAAAGGATGAAATAGAGAAAATGTTTAGTGCTTTAAAATGTAAAAGTTAACATGATTTAATGGAAAGAATATGAACTCTGGAGAGAGACTTGAGTTTGAATCCTGTTTTGATCATACATTAATGAGATCTTAAGCAAGGTATTGAACCTAGCTGACCTCAAAATTTTTGCCTGTAAAGATAACAACACCTCTTCTATAAGATTGCTTTAAGGATCAAAGACAATAACATAGAAAAATTAATTCAACAATTATTCATTGAGCACCTGTTATGAATGGATACTGCTCCAGGAGATACAAATTTTTAGATTAGTACAGCGTCTCTGCCTTTAGGGAACTTGCAGCTGAGTTGAGGGGGTAGACAAATAAATAGTAACACTAGAGCAGCAGTTCTCAACCTGTGGGTCGTGACCCCTTTGTTCCATCTGTAACAATGCAGTGATTAGGAAGGTTGAGAACCACTGCTCTAGAGTGTGCTAAGTGATGTGGGTAAACAAAGCCACAGCCAGGCAACTGCCCATCTTGGGAGAGGAAAGGTGAAGAATTAGAATAATCTCCCGCCAGGAGATGACACAGAGCCTGTGCAAAGACCCTGGGACTAAACATGGGGTGTAGAATGAGGCCAGGATAGTGACATGGGACGGGAAGAGCAAGAGCGTGAAGGGTCTCAAATACAGCACTCTGCAATGTCATTGGTGATTTTAACCAGAGAAGGGTCTTGCTCAGATCTGCATTTGGAGCCCTCACTCTGGAAGAAGGGAGGATTTAGGTGCCATTACTAAGGGATAGCGACTGGTCAGGGAGCTAATATAGAAAAGTGTCTATAAAATAACCAGGGTCTAAAGTGAGAGAGAGCCTGTGGTGACAGGGAGAGTGGACAGTGTCAGGATCTGTTGAGGAGATAAAATTGATAATATTTGGTCTCTGAGAGGAAGCGGATGATATGGGGTAGAGCGGGGCTCCTGCCTGGATCAAGGAGTACATTGTAGTGTACACCCCAGCACAGGGAGGAAAAACAAGTTTGGGGAGCCAGGCTTGACTATGCAGAGCTCAATGAACCTGTGCAATACTTAACTAGAAATGTGAGTCCCAGACACTGTGGTGCACCGTCCACATCCCTCCTTACCACTGTGCACACCTGTGACCCTCCACCCCAGGACTTTTGTCCTCTCTTGTGGGAGGGACATTCACAGGAAAGAGAGGACAAATTAAACCCCTCAGAAGCAGCCTTCATGTGATGACAGGTGGAGTTGAAGGATAAACATTCTAGCTCCCCCTTCCATCTAGAACAGTGGTTCTCAACCTTCCTAATGCTTCCTAATGCCGCAACTCTTTAAAACAGTTCCTCATGTTGTGACGCCCAGCCATAAAATTATTTTCATTGCTACTTCATAACTGTAATTTTGCTACTGCTATGAATCATAAATATCTGATATGCAGAATATATTTTCATTGTTACAAAGGGGTCACAACCCACAGGCTGAGAACTGCTGCTCTAGAGGATCAGTCTGGGGGTGGATAAATCTAAGGCGTCTTCTGTACTACCCTGTTTCCCTGAAAATAAGACAGTGTCTTATATTAAGGTGTGCTCCCAAAGATGCGCCAGGTCTCATTTTCAGGGGACGTCTTATCTTTCCTGTGAGTAGGTCTTATTTTCGGAGGATGTCTTATTTTCGGGGAAACAGGGTATCTTCCAGAGTCCCATCAGGACTGAAGCCCAGTCACCCACAGTAGAAATCGCCTTTGATTCCTGAATCATCTCCTTACTTCCCTACTGGAACTTTCTGGGATACTCTTTTAAATTAACTACTTGCACTCAAACCCTTGTTTTAAGGTCTACTTATGGGGAAATCCCACCCAAGACACACCCAACAGGCAGTGAGGCATGTGGATCTGTATATTGGAAGAGATCTCTGTGGAGCAGATATAAATTTGGAAACTCCCACAGACAGGAGGTAGTTGAAGGTAGAGGGGGAATGGATTCGCCTTGAAAAAAGAAGGAGACAGGGGCTATCAGGAGATAAAGTAAAAGAGAAAATCTCAAGTATAGTGAACAAAACTAAATCATCTGTGGCAGGGAAGTTCTCAGAAAAACTTGTCCAGAAATACTGGACTAATTATTTTATAGTTACGTAATCAATTTAATTTATAGTTCTTCTGCTGTACCTTGAAAATTGAGTATTTACTGGTTCTTTATGAGCTGTAACATTTTATGGCCTGTCAGAGCAGTGACTGATACAGTGCGCTGAAAAATAATCATATAAGATTACCTTAAAATACGTATCAGTATCTGTCATTTTGACAGTGGAATTGCAATGCAATAAATCTACAAAGATTAAAAATTTTAAGTGGAATGTTCCAAGTTGAATATTTATTAGAATACCTCAACTGCACCAAAAGAAGAAACAGGAACAAAATACTAATTTGACTTGAAGAGAATTTAGCTCTGGAATTCCAACACTACAACAGGCCTCCTATTTTTTATGGGCCTAAAGTTATCTGCAGTCTCACTACATTCCTCATGATGAATAATTTCCAGACAAGTGTGCGATTTTTAACAGGGTGTCATCTCTTCAATTACACGTCTTCTTTCTCTTTTGTATTTATCTCAGATTGATAGGAGGGTACAGATGATTAGGTTACATAGTTTACCTTTGTAAGGTTAAAGTTCTTTCACCCAGGAAGTATGTCACATACCCGTGCAGTGTGCTGTCGGGTAGGAACTTACTCAACTCCTCTCGTCCCCAACTAGAGTTTAATTGAGTTTTTCTTACATGTGAGCATGTAGCTGTTAATCTACTTGTTTCAGTCTAGTACTGAGCACACGTGATGATTTCCCATCCAGACAGGCCCATTCCCAACGTTTTTTCCCATTCCTGCCATACTTCACTTAGGAGAGTGTTCTCCAAATCACTCCAGGTTGTTACAAAAGATACAAAATCTCCACCTTTTCTGTGGCTGAATGGTATTCCGTGGTATGCATACACCAGAGTTTATAAATCCATGCATGTGTTGAAGGACACTTGGGTTATGTCTACAACTTTGTGACTTGTGTTCCCATAAACATTCGATTACGCTTCTAAGCAGCACATAGAAATAAAAAAAGGAATTCCTCTAATCTATGCATATTTTGATTACAGATTATTCTAAAACTCTGGAGAAAATGTTTATAATTGTGATAGTCTTTCACAATGCTAAAGAAAGGGGGACATGGCTGGTTTTACCCTTCCGTGTGTTACGTAACCCAATAATCCTGCCGCAGGCCAGTGATTCCCACTCCATCCACCTCCTAACATCCCTCTTAATTCATCCTCCATGGACTAGGTATTTTGAAAGATTTTATGCATCAAACTGCACGTTTTGACAATTAGTCTTCCAATGTTTTAATAATTAGGATAAACAAATGCTTCTTGGAGCTTTAGATCAGTAGTCTATAACCTTTGTCATCGTCCTGACTTGATAGAACTCTAGCCAAAATTGTTTTTCAAAAAAAGAACACCGAAGATGCCATGACCCCGCACTTTTACACCCATCTGCATGTGAAAGCTGAGAGTTTTCAACGGGGAAGCACCGTTATAGGTTGACAACCAGAACTGGAGTTCCAATACACTACCTAAGTACAATTCTCAAGTGTTAAGAGAAAATGGAAAATGCAAACTAAAACGGAAGTGAGAGGCCTGCCATGGAAAAGAAGCCGAGTTTGGTATAAAATCTGGTTACAAGAGCTTTTATATGAATAAACAGGAAATCCAACTAACTCGACAGCCCATGCTCCATATCTCTCAGACTTAGCCCTCGCACAGAGCCCCACCCATGCGTCCTTCCTCACTGTTCCCTCCCAGCCAAGAAGCCAGCTGAGAGGTGTTGCTCTGTAAGTCGCCTCATGACAACACTGGCAATCACCTTTTCTTTCCCGCTCGATGGCAACATCACCTTCCCATAGTTCCATCGATTCTCTGCTTTGAAGCACTCATTCCCTCTCTGAAGATTAGTGAAGATTAGCCTCAACAAACCCTCCCAAAAGTTCCCTCATGCCAGGCCCCTCTCTCATGGCTGAGCCATCTCTTTGTGTGTGTGTGTGTGCATGCACGTCTGAGTGTGTGATCTGTGTGTGCATCGTGCAGTTACCCATCCACACAGGCCCATTCTCAACTTTAAGTTGTCTGAGGGCACAGATGGACCTCATTCATTTTATCTCCCTTGTAAAGTAAGGTCAAAAGGGGAGGGCCTAGTATTTGTTGAATGCCGACTGGGTGCCAGGGACTGTATTGGATGCTTTGAATGAACATGTTACATTATTTCGCCATCGTATTCTCTCTTTGAGGTGGAGTTAAGCCTCATTTTACGAGGAGGAAACCAAGGTGCAGAGGGGGAAATAAGTGCACCGCAGACACAGAAGAATGTGCAACATTTAAAACATCATTCCGTTGACACAGATGTCCAAGCTTTTTCCATTCCAATTTATATAAATCTGAGCATATAATTTGGTCTCCTGTTTAAAATCCTTAACTGGTTCCTCACTGCCCAGAAGACCATCCCCTGACCCCTTGGCATGGGGCCCAAATTCTCTTGATCTTGCCCCACTCACCTCCCTGTGTTTAGGGCTGGCTCTGCTCCCCAGCCAGGCTGTGACAGACACATTTTTCTCCACACTCTCTTCTGCCTCCTTCATTCGCTTTTCCACCTCTGCCCACAATGCCTTCTCCATCCTTTTTCATCTGGTGGAAACTACCTTCCTTTTAACACTAGAGTCATGTTTCTACCCTCCATACAGCCTCTTCTGAAAAGCTGTCTCTCTTCTAGGCCCCTAACCCTATTCCCAATCCCCACAAACATGTGTGACATTCTTCTATCCCAGCTTAGTAGCCAGCCTTTATCTTTACACATTCCTCTGCCTTCCAAGACTATAAAGTCCTCCTGGGCAGGGGCCACATCTTTCTATCCACGTATCCACTCGGGCATCACTGTCCAATAGACTTTCTGTAATAAAAAAGGGTTCTTCTAGGTGAACACAGTAGTCACCAGACACATGTTTTGTAACTAGAAAACTTCAATGTGGTTAGTGCAGCTGAGGAACTGAATGTTTTCTGAGACAGAGTCTCACTCTGTTGCTCTGGATACAGTGCCATAGCGTCATTGTAGCTCACAGCAACCTCAGACTCTTGGGCCAAGTGATCTTCCTGCCTCAGCCTCCTGAGTAGCTAGGACTACAGGGATTGAATTTTTAATTTTATTTAATTTTAAGTAATGCAAATTCTAATAGGTACATGTGGTCAAGGACTACCACATTTGATGGTTGCAGCTCTAAGGCTTTTAAAGAATCTGGGACATCAATGTTTCAGTGACTCTGTGCTGAACTGGACCGAATTCATTGGGTTCAGGTCACCCAAGGTTTTCTCCTAACCAGGTCCCAGAGTCCTTGCTCTGTTGTTGATTCTGCTCCATCGCTGCAGTGATGGAGACTTTCTGGACCATCCTTCATCCCCCTCATATAGCCTGCAGTCTGGCTAGAAGAGCATGCCTCTCTGGGAATCTTTTCTGACCACTAATTTGCCTCTTATTTTTTTCATGTGTCTTATTTCTTCAGAGGCTATAAAATAGGATTATATTTCCACCAGAGTCTCATTTCACAACATGTAGCCATAAAACATGGAAGCAGAGTTATTAAAGCCTCAAGGGAAAATGTATGAACAAAATATCAGCCTGATTCATTATGAACAGTTATTATAAACAGTGGGCTTGCTAGCAAATGACAGGAAAACTAATTTGCATTTGCAACAAAATTATGCCATACACATCTGCCGCAGCTTTCATCCCCCCAACCACCATATTACTGGGACTCTTTAATTAAAAAAATCCTGCCAACTCAGAAAGATTTGGGGTCTCTGAAGCGTGTTCACAAGGGCTAAGCTTTGCTAATAATTTCAAGTATTGGCTAGAATTCCTGGTGGCTATAAAGTCTTCAAGATATCCAAAAGGAACTCTTTGCTTCATAATACATGGTATTCCAGGCACAGTGCTAAAGGTCCCCACACTGCCATCACCATCCAAGAACTTGGAGTAGGTGTTAATATTTCCATTCGACTAACGAGAAGGAGGAGGAGGAGAAAGCTGACGATTAAGTTACCTGAGTGGTCTGAAGGGGCTGAGCAGGTAATACAGACGTGGTTGCTCTGCTCCAAAGTCCAGACTTCACCTCTCTGTCCCTTGACGATTTTAAGGCAACAGTCTAGCACTTAACTGCCTCTGGAGCAAGGAGTTTTCTTTGCTAGGCAAATTTCATATGCAATCACTTTTTTCCTCCATATAAAACCTTCATCATCATAAATCATGTTTGTTTTAGCCACCCTTTAGATTCTTCATCTTCATGTTAAATGATCCTAATCCTTCCACTTTGTATAAGTTTCTTATTTTGCAAGCATACTCAAGATTTCCATAACCATCATAAGGATGGGATTCTGGAATAGGAGTATGTTACCTGGATCTGCTTGGTGCTGATTATAATCGGGTTTATAGTTTTACTACAGTCAAGTAATGCTCTTGTGGACGTGATCCAGAACTTGCTGTAAAAGTACCTGCTGCAAACCTTGACGTAGCCAAATGTTAGTCCTATTAGTCTGGGATACATCCCTTTCTTCTTTGTTTCTCAGGCTCCTCATTATAAAATAATCAAAATAATCGCTGGGACTAGATGGGAGAGTTGTAGGAAGATCAAAGGAATAGACTATACCTAGGAAATTAGCACAATTTTAGACAAATCTAATCTTAATATCATCTTTATAATTTTTATTATTGATAGATATAAATCATCTCATTAAAATGTCTTCTTATTAAATTAATAAAAAATTAGATTTAAAAAATGGGCTTCCTGTGGCAAGGGTGAAGTAAGGATACGGGAAGAAAGAATTTACTACATCATCTAACATTCAGACGTAATTATAATGGCTAAATATGTGAAGAGATTAATTATGAAAAAGAACAATGAGTTTCACAGCTGCCTAGCTGATATGTTTTTAGAATACTTGTTCCAGCCAATAGGATAAAGTTAGAGTACTTAGAATAATATGGAGCCCAGGTCAGTGTTCAATACAGAATATTTCATTTACTACATCTCTGAGGTCTAGATCAGATGTATTTGTCAAATTAAACCACATTTTCACAACAGGAATGGTGAGTTCAAGCAAGGCAGAGGGGTACTCAAGAACCAGTCTGTGGATTTGATTCTAGTTCCACTCTTTACTTATGGCCTTAACGAGTCCCTGTGTCTCAGTGTCATCCATAAAATGGGAACAACAGTATTACCTAAAAAATAGGGCTACTGTGATGAGTAAATGAATTAATATGGGTAACCTATTAAAACAATATGTGATACATTGTAAGAGTGATATGGGCATTTTATCCGTAAAAGTAATCCATAAAAAATCTATACTATAGTGATCTATAAAATTACTATAGTCATCCAAACTTCCCAACATATCAACCTGTTACCATTATTAACATTTTAGGAGGATGATGGTTCTTTCTTTCAAAGCCAGAAACACTAAGAGAAAAAATGTAAATGGTAAATACATTTGAATCAGAGTAGATATTTTTGTTTGTTTATTTATTTTTTCTGTTTTCTAACTAGGAGAGAAATTCAACCTTTCAATAACCAGTTCCCAATGCTTTTAGAGTGAATTAACAATATGGGAAGGACAGAAAGGGTCCCCCTTGTGAGGGGTAATGGCGAAGAGGAAAGGAAGAGTGATGAGTAAAAAAAAAAAAAAAACCTATCTACACAATTATCAATGTTCCTCTCAAATCAAATAGTCAATTAATGTATTTATGATAATAACATACAAGGAGATGATACAGAGATTTAAATTAAAGGACCATTAGAATAAAAAACCACATTAAAGCAATTTCAGCTTTCCATTAGCCCATGTAAATCTACTTTCCAGGCTGGGATAAACACATTTAAAAAATTTTTTTGTGAGAAAGACATCTTGTATATGCTTGTGTATGTGTGTGTGTGTATAACCTCTTTTCAAATATCAAAGACAGTAGTAAAAATTTACAAATGAATGATTTATTTGTGGCCTATAAGTATGTTGTTTTAACTATCAAACTGGGGACAATAAAACAAATATTTCTTTGGAAAGAAAATCTTCAAAATTATCAAAACAGAGTTGAGAATAAGGTATAAAATCCATTTAAAAACTATTGGTAATGTGTATCCTAATAATTAAGGTAACATGGAAAGGTGGGTATAGATCTCATTTCTCTCCTAAGCACTGGGATTCTTTATTGAGGAATAAGCCACCATGTTCAGCCTCATATTTTATTAAACTTCCTGGTATTTTAGATAAGCCCTGTCTTAATTCCAAGTTGAATTTTCAAGGTAATAATTCCAACATCTGGAGACCCACTGTCTTATCAAAACCTTGCATGGCCTGGGAGGACTCAAAATATGCTAATGCCAGGGATATGAATAGATGACTCACAAAGAAGGGAAAACATTTAACACATAAAATAACTCAAACTGGGCAGTGCCTGGGGCTCAGTGAATAGGGCGCCCGGCCCCATATACCAAGAGTGGCGGGTTCAAACCTGGCCCCAGGCCAAACTGCAACAATAACAGCAAAAATAATAGCCAGGCGTTGTGGCAGGCACCTGTAGTCTCAGCTACTAGGGAGGCTGAGACAAGACAATCGCGTAAGCCCAAGAGCTGGAGGTTGTTGTGAGCTGTGACACCATGACACTCTACTGAGGGCAACAAAGTGAGACTTTGCCTCAAAAAAAAAAAAAAAAAAAAAAAACAAATAAAAATAACTGAACCTTAGGTAGAAATTAAACCACACTGAGACACTATTTTTTACCTATCACATGGGCAAAGATGAAAAAGTTTAATCTACCCTGTTACATACATCTCCATAAGAATATGGGGACTATAAATCAATCAAACTTTGTAATCTGGTAAAATATATATAAATCAAATATATCTTTGACCCAGCAATTCCACTTTCAGGAACTTCTTTCTAAAGTAAATATAGTATTACATTATAGTATTTATAATACTATGAATACAGTATTTTATTCATAATAATAAATATACTTTTATTTAAATAATAACTGTAGTGTTATATAATATTAAATCATAATAATAAATATATTCTATAGATGGAAAACTATGCAACTACTAACAAGAAAAAGGTAGGTAAATTCTTATGTACATAAACCAATCACCAGGGTACATCATTAAAAAAACAATTTCTAAAGAAGGGTGCAAAGCAGTGTATATAGTGTACAACTGTGTATGCTGAAATATTCCTGAATGGGTAAGCATGGTTGTTTAGGGGAAAAGAATTGGAGGGCTAAGAAATAAAGATGGAATGGAAAATTACTATGCATTTATATCCTTTTGCTTCTTTTGAATCTTATATTATCCTCATGATTATCCATTTAAAAATAAATAAAATTGATTTGAAAGAAATCTAAAAATAAATTTAAAAGCAACCTTTACTTGCAGCAATTTGGATGGAACTGGAGACCATTATTCTAAGTGAAATAGCTCAAGAATGGAAAAATAAACACCACGTCCACTTGCTATTAAATTGGAACTGAGAGGCGCACATGTGCACAGAGGGACATAAAAGACATTGACAATGAAGCAGGTGAGGTGGGGAGGTGCGAAAACCTACCAAATGGGTACAGGGAACACCATTCAGGTGATGGCCAAACTTATAGCCATGGCTCAAGCATTATAAAGCTATTTATGTAACACAAACATTTGTACTCCTTTAATATTTTAGAATTAAAAGAAAAAAGAAAGAAAAAGAAAATACTAGTGAAGACCAAAAAATAAAAAATTAAAAATATAAACCTATCTTTTGCAACATCTGGAGTAAAAAGAGAGTGGCCATTTTCCCATTATAGACTTGAATCAGTATATACTTTTTAGCCTTAAAAATATGGTAACATCTAACAAAAATAATTTTAATGCTGATATTTTGAGGGGGAAACAAAGCTAATCAAGTGCTGCACATACTCCCTGGTCTTCACAGCCAGGAAAGCGTCTCTTTCAACAGAGCAGCAATAGCTGCTGAGCAGTGGGTGAAGAGGGCGTGTGCCCATGATTAACTCTGGTGATCACTGAGGAGTCAAAGACGGAAATCCCTGCTATTCCTGATTTTTATTGTCAGAACAAAGTTCCACAGCCTCGCATCTGTTCAAGCACCTCACTGTTGCAAGAGAACTTTGTTGCTCCACCAGCCTGTCCTTGTTCACCGCAGGAAAGGTCAGTTAGACACCCTGCATCACAATTACTGGGGCAAGGGAGGAGTGGGGAGAGATTCAGTAAAAGTGTAGATTCCTGGCTGGGGTGAGACTGTTTAACAAGGACTCCCAACAGTTTTCATGCCTAGTGAAGAGGGCAATCCTACCACCCCCCACCCACGTACACACTCCAGACTGACTCATCCAATGGGGCCCTTATGAAGGAATGAGCTCAGCTGGGGACTGGCCAGACCTTAAGCTGAATGTTTTTCTTTCGGACATAAGCGCAATCACCTCCCCCTCACCCCCCTGTGACTGGTGACCCTGTAGTCCTCAGTGGCCTTCAGCATGAACAAGATTGGTTCCCTGGATTCTGACAATGGAACTGGGTTATAAGACATATTTGGTTCTGTTTTATTGACTGATATTGGTGAAACAACTAAATAGCATCTGCCGCATAGTAGGTGCTCAATACACATTGGACAATTCAGAAGCCCTAGTGTCTCATACTTAAGGTTAGGAAGCTGGGATAGGTTCTATTAACTAATCACTCAAATCTAGTTCTGCCCCAAGTGGCTTCTACCTGGGAAAAGTGATATGAACTACTGGCGAAGATTTAGTCCAGAGTAATGCTTTCTGTACAGATAAAATGAAATTAAAGCAAAAGATACTGATGTATTCTCTGATTAAAATATTGTTTAGAAAAAGTAACTCATGAAATGCATATTCCTGCTGTCAAAAAGAGTTTTTATTTTGAGACAGAGTTTCACAGCACCCTCAACTCCTGGGTTCAACAATCCTCCTGCCTCAGCCTCCCCAGGAGCTGGTGCTAAAGGTGTGCACCACAATGCGGCTAATTTTTCTTTTAGTAGAGACAAGGGGTTCTTGCTCAGGTTGGTTTCAAAGTCCTGAGCTCAAGTGATTCTCCCACTTCAGCCTCCCAGAGTGCTAGAATTACAGGTGTGAGTCACTGCATCTGGCAAACAAAAAGATATTTTAAATGTAATATTGAAATTATACCACTGTACCACTGTAAGTCAAGATGATTATTAAAAGAAATTCCAAACTCTTTATTTGATAATAATGTATAGGATACATGTCATTGCCTAGAAAACCTTAAAGATTTCCTCTTTATTGTACCTAAGTAGATGGCGACTTTACCTTTTCCAAATAGTACAGATCTCCTTAGAAAGAAAATGAAAAGCCAGAAAAAGAGTTTTTAAAAGTCCACTGCATTGTACTTCAACTATCTCTGAAAGAATAAATCATTGGCATAATTTCCTCATTTTAATATTTATCTTAAACAGAATCTGTGTCATAAAAGAAGCAAAACACATCTATGTTCAGCCATCTCTGCAATTTCAGAAGTCTTTATTCCTCAGATTCCCAGCGATCTATCCAGTTGAAAAGCAGCATGTCATTGCAAAAGGAAGGAGAACCTTGTCACTGAAGACACCATGTATGCATGAGAAAGAGGGTGCGTCTTGTAATTAAAAACCCCACCAAGTGTGCAGTACTCACTTTGTGCCAGGAACGTTAGATATACTACATCAAAATCCGCAAAACCCTCTCAGGTTCATGCCACCATCTTTATTTTTCAGAAAGCAGAGGGAGATTAAAGGAATTTCCAAAGGCCACAGGCTGGTGTTAGGTACGTGAGCTGGCACTGGAAGCAAATCTATGATCCACCACCATGCACATTTGTTCCATGATGCTCTTTGCATGTTTGTGGAAATGCACTTCACAAATGGGAATGACCATGACTTAACCAGCTAGGATTATATTATTCCTATCAGAGAAACCAGAACTCATCCCCATGTGTCAGAAATAAATGGCCCTTCCCCACATAGTTCTCCTATTATTTTCATCTTGCACTACACACAATTGTGGTACATTAGACATAATTGATAAACTAGTACAGATGCATTATTAACCGAGACCATGTTTACACTATGGTTCATTCTTTTTGTTGTACTATCTCCTCAATTTCCTATGAATTAAAACTCTTCTAAATAAAAATAAAGGCTATGATTTCTTTATTAGAAAAACAAAAAAGACAGTCTCTAGTATCTCTGTGGCATCTATTGTTATTTTCCCCCTATCATTCCTGATTGAGGTTACTAGAGATTTTACTTTTGTGTTTCTAGTTAGTCTGGCCAAAGGTTTATGTATTTTATCTACTTTTTCAAAAAACCAACTTTCTGATTCGTTAATTTTCTGAATGATTTTTTGTTTTCAATTTCATTAATCCCTGATTTAATTTTGGCTATTGCTTTTCATTTGCTGGGTTTGGGGTTAGATTGTTCCTTTTCCAGTGATGGTTTGTGAGGGTGCTGATGTGCTCACTTTCTGGTTTTTGAAGGTAGACATCTACTGCAATAAATTTTCCTCTCAGGACTGCTCTGGCTGTATCCCAGAGGTTTTTGGTAACTTGTGTCTTCATTGTTGTTAAGTTTGAGGAAATTAACAAATTCCTCTTTTATCTCTTCCTGAACCCCCATCATTCAGCATAAGGTTGTTTAGTTTCCAAGACTTTGTGTGGGGATGAACATAGCGAACAGACAACCTACACAATGGGAAAGGATATTTGCATATTTTAAATCAGACAAAAGCTGGATAACTAGGATTTACAGAGAACTCAAATTAACATAAAAAGAGCCAATAATCCCTTCTATCTCTGGGCAAGAGAGACGAATAGAACTTCTATAGAGAAGACAGATGAATGGCTAACAAATACATGAAAAACTGCTCATCATCCTGAGCCGGTGCCTGTGGCACAAAGGAGTAGGGCACCAGCCCCATATGCTGAAGGTGGCAGGTTCAAACCCAGCCCCGGCCAAAAGCTGCAAAAAAAAAAAAAAAAAAAAAAAATGCTCATCATCCCTAATTATTAGAGAAATGCAAATCAAAACCACCCTGAGATATCATCTAACCCCCATGAGAATAGCTCACATCACAAAATTTCAAAACTGCAGATGTTGATGTGGATGTGGAGAAAAGGGAACACTTTTACACTGCTGGTGGGACTGCAAACTAATACAACCTTTTTGGGAGAAAGTATGGAGAACCTTCAAAGCACTCAAACTAGACCTCCCATTTGATCCTGCAATCCCATTACTGGGCATCTACCCAGAAAGAAAAAAAAAATCCTTTTACCATACAGACACATGCACTAGAGTGTTTATCACAGCTCAATTTACAATTGCCAAAATGTGGAAACAGCCTAAATGCCCACCAACCCAGCAATGGATTAACAAACTGTGATATATGTACACCACGGAATACTATTCAGGCATTAAAAAAGATGGAGACGTTACATCTTTTGTATTAACCTAGATGGAAATGGAACACATTCTTCTTAGTAAAGCATCACAAGAATGGAGAAGCAAGAATCCTATGTACTCAATTCTGATATGACAATTAATGACCTAGTACACAGTGGGGGGGTGGGGAAAGGCGAGAGCAGAGAGAGGGAAGGAAAGGGGGGTCATGGTGTGTGGCACACCTTTTGGAAGTGGGACACAATTATAAGAGGGTCTTTTTAACAAATACAGTAAATGTAATCTGGTTCTTTGTACCCTTAACGAATCCCCAACAATAAAAAAAAGAAAGAAAATTAAAAAAAAAAAAGAAAACGAAAGAAAAGAAAAAAAGATAGACATGTCCCTTAAGGACAAAACACCAAGAGTACATGAGCCTGCATTTGACTGATGTCAGAGGCAAGCCACCAGAAACGGGTGGCCAAGTGTCTCTTATTCAGTTTGATTTGCCATCACCAAATACCACACCCCAAGTGTCTTATAAACAATGAAAATTTATTTTTCACAGTTCTGGGTGTTGGAAGTCTGAGATCAGGGCAGCAGCATGGTCAGACTCAACTGAGGGCCCTCTTCAGGGCTGCAGACTGCTGAATTCTTATTCTGCCCTCAATTAGTAAAAAAGACAAGGCAGCTTTCACCTCCCAAATCACCTCCCAAAGGCCCCGTCTACTAATAGTATCACATTGGTGACTAGGTTTCAGCATATGAATCTGGAGGGACACAAACATTCAGCACCAAGAAAACAGGCATCTCACTTTCTGTGCCTCAATGTGATACTATTGGAGCATCAACAGAGAAAATCTAGGAACCACAAAAACATTTAATTGGCCAGCATTAAATACTGCTTGACAGATTCAAGTGAAGAGTAAATCATGATTATAAAAGAGGAGGAAAAGCTTTTATCATTAATTACAGTTGAAAACTGGAAGCCAACATGTGGATAAATGTTTTAAAAAATAAAGTGCAACAAAACAAATTTCAAAGCAAATAGAAAATGAAGCCTTAATGTCAGAAAAAAATATCTGCTTATTCAACTAGACTTTAAGTATTAACGTCACTGCCCCCCCCCGAAATGTTATTCCTGTTGACATTTAAATAGAACTTTAACATATCCACTGGGTGAATAGTCTAGCCCAGTTCTCAGCCACAATCTATGATTTTAAAATCACTAAACATGCAAACTTGTCAGATATAATATTTATAACAAGTGTTTAAGTTACTACTTGCAGGTAGGTTTTTGTCAGGAGTTTTTAGGTCCACGTAGTTACCTGTCTTATGGCTAGCTCTCTCTTTTCAAACCATCAAGTAAGGCTTTTTTCATGCTCCAACCTTTGTAACAATAACCTTTATTACTGCTCATGAGTATGAGTTTCAGCATAATGAGAAAATGAACTACTTTCTCAGGAGAAGCACCCATATCTCCAGTGGGCAATGCTTTCACCATCAGGGGGCCTCCTGACCTCAGGTGTAGTCTCAGGCTCTGGTGTGCATGACAACCAATATTTGGATTAAAAGACTGCATAGAAAATATGGAAATTATATAACCCCATCCTTCCGTTTACAGATGAGTTCAGAAAGAGTAAGTGACTTTCTGAGGACCCTTCTTTCCACTGAGCCTTTTTATGTCTGTCCTACAGGTGAGTATGTTTCGTTTCTTACACGGCACACGTTGGAACAGTTTCTGCCTTTTGTTTTATCTTGCCCTTCTACTTTACAAAACAACTCCCACAGAAATGGGCTAGAGCTTATTTATAGAACAACATGCCCTAAGCTTAATATACCTCACTTTTGACTACTTTACTTTCAACTTCAGTTGGCATGAATATTAACCGTCCCTTAATGGTTTCCCAATAGTTTATACTTAGGCTATGATTCTAAAATGATAAAATATAGAAATTGATATAGAATGAATACGAATACAAAGCTGAATACGTACATAAATCTCATTAACCATACTGTGACCTAGTACACAGACACATGCATCAGAATGCCTAAATGAAAAGATGGATAACACCAAATGTTGGCAAAGATATGGAACAACGGTAACCATCATACGTTCCTGGTGAGAGTGTAACTGATATAAACTCTTTAGAAAAGCATTTGGTAGTAGTATCTCTTAAAGGCAAACATGAACACAGTTTATAGCTGAGCAATTACATTCTGCAATATATATGCACACACAAGAAACATGAGCATATTCAGCAAAAGACACATACTCAAATAGTCATAGCAGCACTATTCCTAAGCTAAAACTGGAAACATTCAAACATCCACCACAGTAGAACAGATCTTTTTTTCTTTGTGATATATTTGCACCCCCCCAATAAAAATCATACTTTCCTTAAAGTGGTGCTATCCACTACAAGCCATTGGATCCAAATAACTGAAATACTGAGTCTTAAAATGGCTTACACAATGAAGAAATCTACTACCTCACATAACTAGAAACCCATAGATAGGCTCAGTTCAGTGATTTATTGGAACAACAGCTTAGGAATGCTATGGCTTTTTAGTTTTTGTACTGCTGTCTTCAGTGTTGGTTTCGTTTTCATATGGGAAACAAGATAGTGACCTTAATTTCAGGCAACCTATGCAGACATAGCTATGTCCAGAAGTAGGAGAAGGTGGACTATCTTTTACTTATTTCCTTTCATTAGGAAAAAAACAACTTTTCTTCAGAAAGAAAGTAGCATAATTTCTCTCATGTTTGAAAATGCAGTTGCATACATATTCCAAAGAAAATCACTGGCAAGAGAAATGAGATGACAATTTTTTTTTTTACAACTTATCATAGAGACAAAGTCTTGCACAGTCTAGTCTCAAATGCTCAGCCTCAAGCAATCCTCCCACCTGGGCCTCCCCAAGTGCTGGGATTATAGGTGTGAGTCACTGTACCCAGTGGACTAAGACTGATCTTCTGAAATGGAATTAAGCATTTATCACCATCACAATTAACAATAATAATATGAACAGCATTGATTGTTAACTTCAAATAACAGATTTCCAGTTTCTGTTGAGAGATGGAAACAGTGCTATTCTCACACTTGCAACAAAATTACGACATAAAGATTAAGTTCATAAACTTGCTCTTACCTATTAACATGCTGAGTTTTCAAGGAAGCCAACTATTCAGAATCTAGGAAACAGCAGTTGTCTGTAGTGACAGACAAGAGTCGAGTACTTCCCCAAGTACCTCCCTGAAAATATCTATTAATTACAAAATGAAAATTAGTACCTTTACAATGGAGAAAAGTGACAGGTGCCACTTCCCACTAGTGACCAAAGATGCACCACCAGTAATGAGTCAGGATGACATCGTGTGGCTCCTTATATGACACAACCAGGCAGGTCCTTTACCTCTGTGGTATTCATCCCCCCAAATTTATAACCTCGGTGTAAGCCTGAGAAAACATCAGACACACCAAAATTGTGGCATCCTCTCAAAACACCTGGCGTGTTAACTCAAAGGAGTTAAGGTGATAGAAGGCCAGGAAATAATGAGGAATAGTCGCAGACTTGAGGAACCTAAGGAGATATGAGAGGGACATGCAATGTGCAACCCGGGATCAGACGCTGAAACAGAATGAGAACATTAGTGGGGGAAATGACGAGATGCAAATGACATCTGTGGTTTGTTAGTAATATTATCCCAATTTAATTTCTTACTTTGATAACTACATCCTGGGTATGTTAGATGCTAACATGAGGGAGAGTGAATGACGGGTGCACAGGAAATCTTTGTACTGTGACTGCAACTCTTCTGTAAGTCTAAAATCATAGTAGAACCTCTGTAAGTTGACCACCCAAAGGACGGTAACGAACCGGTCAACATACAGACGTGGCCAACATAAAGAATTAGGCTTTCTGTACTGATATGTACATGTGGTGTATATCTTTTCTATGAAAATTAGGTCAACTTAAGGGGGCGATCAATATAGGGAGGTAGTCAAGTGTAGAAGTTCTACTGTATTTTGAAATTAAAATTTTTAAATACAACTTCTTGACATTCTTCTATTCTTATTTCAGGACTTAAAATCTTCAATGAAGGCTGGACGCAGTGACTCATGCCTGTAATCCTAGCACTCTGGCAGGCCAAGGTTGGAGGATCACTTGAGCTCACTAGTTTGAGACCAGACTCAGCAAGAGCAAGATCCCTTCTCTACTAAAAATTAGAAAAATTAGCCAGGCATTGTGGTGGGCTCTTGTAGTCCCAGCTACTTGGGAGGCTGAGGCAGGGGGATCCCTTGAATTTAGGAGTTTGAGATTGCTGTGAGCCAGGCTGATGCCATAACACCCTAGCCTGGGGAAACAGAATGAAACTGTCTCAAGAAAAAAAAAATCTTCAATTAAAATTATCAAACTTTCACTTATTTTCCCAGTTCTCTATAGCAGTAGCATTTGTCAACAAAATGAAGTGACTATTATTATGGTCCCTAGGCAGCAAACAAACAAATAGAAAGTTTAGGGCGGCATAGAAAGATACAGCCAGTTAATGATTTAATGTCATGAAACCAAATAACTTTGCTCTTATACTATTTTCCTTTTTCCTGTGTATCTTGCTTCAGAAGTAATTTTCTCAACTCATCTACAGCTCATAAATCTTCTTCTATAATCCTTATAAATCATTGAGAAAGAAGCTCTTTTTTTGTTAACTCCATTACATGCTTTAAATAATAAAGACTGTAGAGGATTTTACTAAGTAGCTTCATAGTTGCTAATCTGAGGTATAAGACATCAAACAAATGTAATAAGTTCTTAATATGACACAAATACTTAGGGGCTTTTTCAAGAGAAATAATAAAAAACACTAAAGGAGATGCCGTTTGTGATTGAAATTAAGGAATAATGCAAAGGTCTACCAAAGCAAAGGTAAAAAAAGTGCTTTGTGGCTGACTATTGATTATGTGTTTTTTCCTACAGAAAACATTGACCACGGTGTTTATTGCTTGTTCTATCTTGGTTTACTACAAGTATGGAGGAAAGGCAGGAAGTGGATAATTTGCCTTTCTAATTCATAGGTCAGCAGGTCCTATGGAGCCACAGATGAAGCTGTTAAAGAGGCCTGGGCACCTCCCAGGGAGTCCCCACAGGAAGGAAGCAAGAAATGAGTAAGTGGTGAGCAAAACAGTGGAGAGTGATGGAGACTGCTACGTGCTCACCTAACCCCGTGTCTGCTTCCTCCTGGGTGGGCAGCTAGAACACAGTGCCCAGTCCCCCTTGCAGTCCGGCGGGCTTATAAAACTGAGCTTTGACCATAAGACGTAGGAGGAAGTGATACAAATCACTCACAGAACCGGCACAAGACAAAGGTTTCTGTGATCCTCCACATCCTCTCTCTTCTCCTGTTCCATGGCTGGTTATTTACGCCCAAGGCTACATCGCTCATCCCAAGATTAAGAAAGGGAGCCCTGCTGTGCCCAGGGTTCTGAGCCATGGCCCAGCAATCACTACATCCTTGGCAGTCTGTGACGAAGTGTGACGTGAGCTGGAAATAAATATTTATTGTCTATGCTACAGAGTTTGGAGTTCTTTGTTATAGCAGCTGGTATGCTCCACTAATACAGTATACCTTCTGGTATAGGAAACAGCAATACAGGAGATTCCCAGCTCCCAAACTGCTAAGTGACATCCTCTCTCCATTGTGTCTGGATAGACCAAAGTCAGCCAGGCAGGCTTGATTGCTTTTCTGCTGGGTCTTCCGTCTTATGTCATCTGTTCCCTTTCATTTTGTCTAGGCTAGAGTTTTACTGTATTTGAGCTTTAGGATAAATGGGGTGACTAAATCTTCCAGCTTTCCTGAAACAGTGCTAGTTTAGGTCTCTTGCCCTGGTATGGTGATTAATATTAATCATTAATCTTTTCACTCTCAAAAGTTTTCATGATAAATTATATGGTCACTCTAATGATAAGCCATCTTACCTCCCCTCTTAGGAATGGAGGAGACATAAATAAGAGAATGAATAAAATAGACATATCATAAAAAGTATTATAAGTATTTGAAGTCTTAGTTTCCACTATTATTTTTTAGATATTCAAAATATGGTCCTTTCTGTACAGCGTAATATACAATACCATTTATTTATAAGTATATCAATCACAACAAATAGAAAAATATTAAATGGGAAGCTGGTGTAATTCTTTCAGTGATTTACAACAAATTGTTTTCATGTACATTATATGAGATATTATTACAACATATTGAGTAACGAATTTGTTTATTAAATACTAATAATAATTATAAAAGTGTGGCCATAATAATTTTGGATAAGGAAAATTTATGTACAAATTTAGGATTCTCATAGTGAATATAGCCAGAAGAGAGATTTAGGTCACATACCATACCTGGAGCTAGGAATTTAAGTTTGCATTCAAGGTGATGCAAAACATCAATTCCATGTGAATTTTTTCCGTTAAAAATAATTTTGAACTGATAAGAAACATAGTTCACTGGCAAATGGGAGCTGTTTTTTCATTTTCCACATCAACATTTCCTTAGACCCCTTAGAGATAGTTTTAAGAAATCACTTCATTGGCCAGGCATGATGGCTCACGCCTACAAGCCTAGCACTTTGGAAGGCTGAGGCAGGTAGATTACCTGAGCTCAGGAGAGCAGCCTAAGCAAGAGCGAGACCCCGTCTCTAAAAAATAGCCATGTGTTATGGTAGGCGCCTGTAGTCCCAGCTACTCAGGAGGCTGAGGCAAGAGGATAGCTTCAGCCCAAGAATTTGAGGTTGTTGTGAGCTATGATGCCATGGCACTCTACCCAGGGTGACAAAGTGAGATTCTGTCTCAAAGAAAAGAAAAGAGAAATCACTTTAGAGCATTTTCCTACAACTTTTTAAAAACAACAACAATAAAAAAAACCTCTAATGACTGTAAGTTAGGGCTAATTAGAAATTAACTTTAAAATAACTTGTTTTCAAATAGTTTCAGTGAAGAAACTTTTCCTTTAGGAAAGGAGAGAGTAGAAATCGGGGAGTGGGCTTTAACGAATATGGTGGTATAAAATCACAAAAACTTATCGTGTGACAGGGAAGGACTATGAATAGGTAAGTAGGAGATTCACCTTTACTATACTGTCCACAATCTTCCAAACCCTTGCCATTTTAAAGATGGATTACATCTCTATTTTAATTCTGACATGCAAATCTTATCAATTCTATTCAGGTCACCACCTGAACCTATATTACCAAAATCTCTCTTACCTTACCTCTAATTTATTGTAAAAAATGTCATTAACCTTTCATGGGAATTAATCACAAAAGATGCTGAAATTTTGTGTTATAGCCTGTGCCTGAACTCCTATTTAAAATGTGCTCTACTGCATTGAGTTTCTGTCTGAAGTAGCTGATTTAAGCTTTTGATATAGTAGAGCTGGTACCCCATTCACTGTGTTATCATTTTATACAGTCTGTCCATACAAACCCCAAGAGAAGAATGCACTGTCTGTCCATGAAAAATAACCCCCCATCTGTGGCTTATGGAAACAACGACAGAATTTTAAATACCTCGGAAAAGCCAGGCATAGTTATCGACATGATTTTTGCCAGGGCCCCTTCGGTTGAATGGCAACATTCAAATATAATGAACGGGGAACACAGTTAAATACGCACCCTAATGAGGAATGGAGAACTGAGATTTTTATCATTTTTCAAAAACAAAAGCTTCCAAAATTTAAAATAATGAAGTACCATGGCCACTGGAGAGGAGTGAGGGATGCATTATTAGACACAGCAGTAAATGTCGGATATAATATACGACGGCAGTATTCTGCAGTTTGACTATGGCTCTTTTATTTCTTGTTCCCATGTATCTCCTGCTGTTAACTGTTCATCTCCCATCAATTTTATTCTCATCAGTAGTTGCCCTGGTCAGGCAGAAAGACTGTCTTGGTTTAATTAAACGGCCCCTCTAATAAGATGAAGCTAAACAGACTTGGGCATGCCTAAAGTGCCAGTTCTCACATGTGAGCAGGTGGTGACAAGCCTTGAGCTTACACTGAACTCTGGATTTTATGTCTGCTTAAATTGAAGACTCAGAAAACTGGTCTCTCTAAAAATTTCTTCAAGTCTGAGATTCCCCCTAAAAGGATGGAAATAATGTACAACAAGGTAAGGATTATTGATTCCTTCTACATGGAACTCTATCATAATGACTTCAGTTATATGAAGCACCCAGTGTTTTTGCATTCAGTAAAACGGTGATCCAAATATTGTTCTATGAACCCTGCAGAATGTCTGGCTAAATAATTTATTAGAACTAAAGTTTAGGTGTTGAAAGGTTGCAAGAAGTTATTGGTTGTTTGCAGGTCAAGAGATGATAATACATGCACCTTTAATTCATCTTGAGCAATTTTAGTCTGATAAGAGGAAGATGAACAAGGAGGAAGAAGGGAACTGCAGTGTGTGATCTGATAACCTGGAAGGTTACAAGATACCTTCCACATACGAGCAGGAATCCACAGGACCAGGCAACAACATCACCATTTTCAGATGAGCATGATTCTACGCAAACCCTTCTAGCATAAAAGTGAGTCTAATTCTACATACGTTTGGTGGAAATTGGGTGAACCAGTGAATGGTGGCAGACTGTCCACAGTTCATGAGCAGTGGGAAACACAGAAGCATCAGTCCTGTCCAAGACAGCCCTGTGAGGAATCATGATGCTCTGTTTGGGTTATCTCACTTGTTCGGACTGATGGGAGTCTAGAGTAGAGGTAAACTTAATTTGTAGAATATCTTAAATATGATTTTCTTCTCCCATTTGTTATTCATAAAATCTTTTTTAAAAAAAGTCAATCCACAATCCCCCACCCAAAAACTTATTTTTCCCTTGTCCACATTCCCTTCAGACCTTGCCCCTATATATATGTAATATGAGGACTACCAAATAAGTTCATAACTCATACTAGAAAAAGTGCTACCTACCTCATTGCTAAATATCACCCCTGTCACCTTAGAGTGCTCCCCTTGGGAAGCTAGGCAGTGACACCAGTGCCCTGTCCACCCTTCAAAGACATTTTGAAACTCGTTTTCTGGAATGACCATCAGAGCTGTCATCATACGGCAACAACCATGAGCACCAACTCAGCCAGACGCTGCCACGTGTCAACATGAACACAGCTGTGAGACGCTGATATGCCAAGGTTGGGAAACCTTACTAAGTTGTTTGTACAGTGCTGCCAGCATAAGCGCACAATGGCAAGTTTGCAAACTGAATTGTCAGACCTCATAAATCAGTATTCCAGCTATGTCCTAGGCACTGTCCACATTTGCTAATTTAAGCCCCACAATGACTCTGAGAGTATTGTCCTCCTTTTTAAGGGGAGAATGTAACTTAAAGGAAAGTTAAGCAACTTGCCTCAGGTTGCATGAAAAAAACAAAGTTGAGTTCTGGTTGTCCCAAATCCAAAACCTGCCCCTACTGGCCACTCTGTAGCATGCCCTGTGTGTTACAAGATCAAGTCATGAATGGACTTCCTTATGCTGCTTTCATTTTTTTATCCTGCTACACAATCTTATCTCTTCTATTTGTTCCCCAAAAAAGTCACCCAAAGAAATGGATTGTCCTTTGACCTTTTTACAGTTTTTAAATATTTATGTACATTTCATCTCTCTGCTTCTGCAGCTAGCAAGGCAATAAACACTTTTTGCATAATATTTTATTTTATTCCTCCTATTGAATTCATTCCTAAGGATAAATTCTCACAATTGGTATTATTTTGTCAAGGGATATAAACATAAAATATTGAGTTATTTTAAAAACATTTATATACCTTATAGAATTTTTAGAAGACTTTTAATGAAGGCATAAGGATTATTATATTACATTCTTCAAACATTTCTTATGCATTTTTGTTACATGCTGGGCACTGAGCTACATGTTAGATATATAAAAACATTAGAAGATCAGATTCCTGTCTTCCTGGCACTCTATTCTATTAGGGTAGAAAATTATTTATTTTAAATATACATTTGTATCATAGGTCATTGATATAAAAATTCAAACCAGATCTTTATAAATCATTAGCAATAAAGAAGGCTAAAGTAGAGAGGTATTCGTGTATTTTCATAAAGTAAGATATCACTTTCAGGAGCCCAGAGCAATCCCAGATCCCAAACTTGGCAGTACGTCCTTGGGCAATTAATCTCTCAGTCTTTTCATCTATGAAATAGATATAAATGTGTTATAGTATTAAGCACAATAATACCTCTTCCCACTAATTTAGTAGTTAGTAGTAACTTTTACTTAATTGAGTGTTATGCTGGAGCCAGCTCAGAAAGACTTGTGATTGCTAAATTTTTAGTAATTTTGCAAGAAGGTTGTTAAACAGAGTCATTATTAAGTATTCTTCATGGTGGGAACTCTGACTACAGAAATTGGCAAACACCGCTAATAGAAGATCTTTATTCAGAGAGCAGTCGTTAAACACCACCAGCATACCACTGGCAATTACTATTCTTATATGTATTATTACCCTTCCTGTGGGAAAGGCTGTTACAGATGGTGGTCAGTACCCACAAGTCAAATGGGTAGCTAAAGAAACTGGCCACCAGGGCTTCTTTCTGCATTGCTGACAGTGAAGTGTTCTCTAGATTGGGTAAGAAGCTACTGACTGCAGATGCAATGTATAGATACATTTTAAACATTCCCACGTAGACAGCTCACTAGCAAACCATGTTGAAGTAGAATTTGAGTAATTTATTACTTGGCTAATAATTATGGAAGGGAAAGAGAAGGGCATTCAGACTAGGCTATGAAAGTAGCATTCGTGATTTTAGACCAAGTCGGTTTCAATTCTCACTCTGCCACTTACTAACTTACACTTTGGTCCACTGAACTCCTCTGAATCTTGATTTTCTTATCTAAAAAAATAGGGATAATAACACTTAACTCATTAAATTGTTGCGAGGATTAAATAAGATACTGTGTTCTCAAGTAACCAACACAAAGTAGGTATTAAATATGACTCTGTCTTTCTCCCTTAAGATGGGAAAGTCTCACATGCGTCCCCGGTGCTGTTCCTTTCTTCTTCCTCTCAGTGTAAATGAAAGAGAGACCTTACTATCACGGGACATGGTTTCAAGAATCGTTAGGGATGGTATCAGTGCAAAGTGAAAGGATTAGCTTTGGACAGAAAGAGGAGCAATATTTTTGAGGGAGAAGAGAAGGAAGTAAGCCTGGATTTAAATAAAGACAAATTTACAGGTGTGGAGTGGCCAGGTCAAGAAGTTCACACTTGAAAGCTTCTGTCTCCTCCATGAATTGACCAAAAGTTTGTTGTTCAAGAGTCCAGGGGCAGCTAGGCAGGGGACATGGGAAATTGGGGAGAATTCCTGGGTGGGAAGTATTACTGAGCATCCCTGAGGACCCGGCTTGGATGGAGAGCACATTTGTAAGGAGTCTCCCTGCTATTTGACCCAGCAGGTCTCTGCACCAGGCGTGGGAGTGGAGACAGCACCCAATTGGAGGATCCAGGAATCAAACTGGTAGGACAGGAGCAGAAGAAAGGTGAGGCAGGAAAGAGGACTGTTCCAAAGGGAATGAAGCAGTGGGTAAGAGAGAGAAAATCTGGAAGCCAAGAGCTCGTTTAGAGGCACGAAGAAACAGGATGTGTGCTGAAACCAGAGCTCATGGTGAGCTCAAAGAGTAGCAGCCAAGGAGGGTAAAGGTTTGGGAGGGCCAGAGAGGGTGGACAGTTGTCAGAAGCTGGGAACAGAGGTGGAATTTCTCAGGCAAAAGTTTTCTGGGTGGTAACAAAGGTTTGGGCCAAACCAGTGGTATTCAGTACCAAGTTCTCTATAGCAGGAGGCGATGTGGTTGAAGGACAAGATTTGGGGATATAGACAAGATATAAGGCTGGTTTTCCTGGGAGGCTGAAGATGTATCTGAAGGAAATTCAAAGAAGGAAACAGATCCAAAAGTTTAAAATGCCAGTGGAATAAGCAGATATTCCCTCCAAGAAATCACATTTTGCTCACATTGGGATATGTTAGTGTGCGTATGTTTACGTGAAAAAATGAATCCTGTTGCTTCATAGCCACATGGCAGTTAAGAAAAGACAAGATATAAAACCCATATGAGAACCACTTAGATGTGGGGAAAATGTAAGCATGAAATATAAGCAACCATTCCAGCTTCATTTGTGGAAGGAAAACACCAAAACTGTCAACAAAAATACTGTAGAATGATCGAAGAGATCATGGACTATACCCATAGCAGATGCCCTACACTGATATTCACCTTCTGAAATGGTTAAATTATCCTTTGGGGAGATACAAACTTTTATAAACTATTTTCCAAATTCCAAATCCTAAAACCACAGATACTACATTAACTGGTTGCTGAAATGATGGTTATAAAGGCTGCACAGTAACATTGAAAGTACTTGTGGTAATAAATTAAGAAAAAAATCCAAGGTAGGATTTAGATATTTGCGTACGGTATGTTTGTAAGTGTGTAAGTAACACATTTATAGAAAAATCTAAAATTATGGTGGATTTTATGGGGATCTCTCCCTTCTATGTTCCAGAATTTCCTATAATGTGGCCATGTTATATTTCAATTAAAAATTGTTACTGTCCAGTGTCAACTCCTGTCTAATTTTTAGCAATCCTTTTACTGGACACCAATGAATTTTTAAAAACAGCTCAAGAAATGAGCTTGTAACCCCTTCATGCCCTTCCTCCAGCTCCCAACCCAGCTCCATTCTCAGTAGGTGATCTGGGTTGTTTCCCCAAGAGGCTAAATCTCTCCCAAGAAGAGAAAGCTACTTGCTTTCTGCTGGCCTCTCTCTCTGCCTTTGTCTCCAATATAAGAAAAAAAGGCTTCATCCTCTTCCCCAAGGCCAAAGCTTTCTCTGTCTCTGAAGAGAGGGACTCAGTCCAGTGTTCTCTCCAGACCCTGTTTCCCTGACTTCCTCCCTTTTAAATGATGCTGTCATCTCCCTCCTGTTAACCTGCTTACTTTTTAGAGACAAAATGTAGTCATTCAGCTCCTCCACGCCACTTTCGCCTTCTCAATGCTCTCACCTCTCCCTACCCCCACCCCCTTGGAGAACTTTCCCATATGGTCCTGGTGTTCACAATAGGATGTGCTCGAAAGCCAAAGTCCCAGGTTTAAATTCTCCCTCCCCAACTAACTAGATGATCTACCTTGCTGTGTCTAAGCTTGCTCATCTTTAAAATGGGGACAATAATAGTACTTTCCTCATAAGTGCTCAATAAATGTAAGCTTTTATTATTTGTGTTCCTTAATTATTAGGGTGTTCAGTTTGCTTTCCCAGCTACAATAAAAGATTTTGGAGATTATTTTAGTTTTATCTCATTTTACCTTTGTGTGGTGACCAGCAGTCTTAGTTTGCCTGGGAGAGAGAGGTTTCTGGGATGTGGAATTTTCTGTACTAAAACTGGGACAGTCCCAGGCTAATGGCAGTGGTGGTCACTCTGCCTCCATACCAAAGCCAATGTTTTTTGCATGTAGCAGGTTTCTAAGGAATTATTAATGAATGAGTTTAGATATAAATTACAGGGAAAATCATGTGTAAACAAATATTTTCTGTATGAATGTGAATCTCCATATGTGCTTTCACAGTGGGATAATTTCTAAAACAGTGAAGTCCCCTTTCCAGTGTTGATATGGCAACTGCTGTATTTAAACAAATTCTTTTTTTGACAGATAACATGTCCTGATATTAAAGGTAGGTTTTTCTTTTTTCATTTTACAACACCAATTTTAATCTTCTATAATCATTTACTCATCCTTTGGGGAAATATAAACTTTTAACAACTCTTGTTCAGATTTTAAATCCTAAAATCACATATATCATATTAACTGCCAGATTTCCTTCCATCCTAAAACAACTACTAGATTATAATAAATTGTACTGTGTGTAATTTCTGCAAATTGAAACCCATTACCGTTCTAATTGCTTGTGGTTGAGGATTCCTTATCCCAGAAAAATCCCAGCCAGTAGAATATGGGGTTAAAGCAATTTGTTATGACATCACAAGCTCAGTTCTCCCCACTTCCCCCAGCACCCGGTGCTCAAGCAGAGCAAAGCAGCTGGTGCACCAGAACAGCACTGTTTAAAATAAACACTCTTTCCAGTTGGCATTTGCAAGTGATCTTTTTCTTCCCATCATTTAAAATATAAGTGTGAACATATCTTAGAAAAATGGTATGGAGGAGAATAAGGATAATAGGAAAAAAATACTGACCTCCAAAAAAAAAAGAGTTATGTTTCACCCTTTACCACCTCTGGAAATTCTGCTCAGATTAGAAGATTTTTCCTGAGAGTTCCCCAAAGTTAGAATTCTATCGCCTCCTAAAAAAAGGTGATCCCATAGGATGTCAGTCCACAAGGGACTGTCAGGAGTCACGGGGATGACAAGAGGGAAGAAAAAAGTCATAAGACAAGTACAAATTAACCGCAGACATAGAAGGGATTAGAGGAGCTACGTGCAGTAACAGGGGCTGGAGCTGGACTCTCTAGGTTTGAGCTATGGCTTAGTCCCTGACTAGTGACCTGACTTGATGAGCCAATCGGTCTTCCTATTTTTCTCTTTCTCATTTTTGAAATGGGAGATGACGAGGACACCTACTTCCAAAGGCGATGTGAGGCTTAACAAGAGTTAACGTAACATAAGTGCTTAGAATGGGGCCCGACACGCGCATTACATACGCTGTTAATAATTTTCAGATAGAATGCGACAGGTGACCCAGGTAGGTTGAAAAAACATGCAATGGACATTTCACAAGAAGAAAATACATCTCGCAAAATCAGAAATGGAACAAGGAGGGACTGAGCCGCGTTTTGCCGAGTGTGATGAGGACTTTGGGAAGCACGCGAAGCACAGGGGCAGCCCAGCAGAGAGAGAGGAAGGAGGAGTTGCGGCTGGAGCAGGGAGCATCGGGCCACCACCGGGGGCACCGTCATCTCGTCCCTGGCTGGTTAGAATAAGTAGGCCTTTGCAAGGCCTGAGGTGAGAACAGCTCATTACAGATCGTGCACAAGCTCTATGACACGAGCACGCAGCTTCGGAATTTGGTTTCAGAATTGCATGGAGTTGAGGGCTGAGCAGAGGAGCGCAGAAGAGCAGTGGAGGAAGCTGAAAAGTCGCCCGGGAGGGGAGGTCTGTGAAGGCTGAGAAGGTCACAGACACCACACTAAGGAGCCGGGATCGTTACAGAGGCAGGGTTTCTCCAAGGGTGTTGCGTGGTCTCCTCTGGGTTTCTGCCTTAGATTCTATGACGCCATCGGTTAAAATTGCAGATTTCTTAGGAAAGAGGCAGGATATGGAGACTAAAGGGAGAGGGCTACAGGAAAAAGAGGCGAAGGAAGCTGCCTTAGGGGAAGAGAAAACACCCCCGGCCTGACCTCTGCCTGCCTGGGATCTTTCCCTGCAAAGAGCAACACAGCTAGAGGGCGCAATTCACAGCCCTCCTCCGGCCCCTACGGGTTGGCAATCACCCCTGGAACCCTTGAATGTATATTTGAACCTTCTTTTTAGTCCAACCTTCCCTTGCTGCCTCACAACAGGGAAGGTAGCAGCTGCGGCCAGTTGTGGGCATGACACCTCGTGGAGGACCAGGAAGGGCCTCCAGACAACGTGGAATCCCTGCCAGGGCCCTCGCCTCACATGGGAACCTATCTGGACAGTCAGCGAGGGGCCCACTTTATTGGCCACACTATGTGGTATAAAAAATAATGCAGTGCCTACAAAAACTAACAAAAATGTCAAGAGTATAAGCTACAGAGCTAAGGAAATGAGAAACCTACATTTCTTTCTTCTTAACTCTGGATGATAAATCCAGAGAACCTCTCTTACTGGTATAGCAGATGCCTACATGGAGCTTTCATTGTGGTTTAGAGGGTGTCTCTTCAAATTCTACTCCTTTGCATTAATTTGTGTTTTGCATTCAGTGAGTCATCTGTACTTTTCTTAATGTGATAGAACAGAGTCTGAGCCTGTTGTAAAATCCATCCCTCAAAGTAGCACCTGTCATTGGCTTCCTGTTCACCTTCACGTGGCCAAGAGGATGAAACAGTCTCTGCTGAAGCTCAGACTCCTGGAGATAAAAGACACTTGTACTGCTGAAACATAAGGGGGTGTGTCCCCTCCCGTGCAGACTAATTTGACAATTTTGAGAGGGCCAAGTCCCCTCACGTGCACACGGGGGTCACACATATACACAGTCAACCAAATAATCTTGTTTGTAAAATCAATAAAGAATTCGGGAAAGCATGTATTTTAAAATTAAATAAAGATTCAATGCTTTCTTTGTTAGAAAGGCTTGGAAAGTTTCTGACTCATTATAAATCTTCTGGAATGTGTTTTATGTGAAGGTAGAGCCTAGAACTTTTAACAAAAACTTCAAAGGTACGCATACAAGGAGTGTGAAGAGCGGGGTGCAGAGAAGAGAGGGGCGTGCTGAGACATTAGGAGGGCTGGAGTAGGTGAACCAAGAGGAAATATAAAAAACTCTCCAAAATGAACTTTAACAAAATGCCCACTTAGCTTATCATTCCAGGAAAGATGTGGCAGGGGTCAACCACTTTATTTTGAAAGAGTTGCATTTCTTTTTTAGGTTTTATTTTCTCTGCTTTCAGGCTCCACCACTATTTCCAGTGCTTGCCTCTGAGTGTTACTGGTGCTTTACGCACACGTTACGTTGTCCTCATGAGACTTCCGCAGCACTTGGCTTTGGGGTGAGAAGCCCGTGAATGGCTTAAGGTGCAGACGTAGCCCACAAAACCAGACGGAGGCTCTGCAAGCACCGAGAGAGATCCAGTTCTATTATTCTATCCCCATCTAATTTAAAAGGCCCTTAAAATATGCTCTGAGTATATGCTATCAGAGTAGTTAAAATTACAAAATGGGAAGGAACTGGCAATAAAATGCTTTAAAAAAGATCACTGAGTTGTATACAAAATTGTATGTAGTGGTTTTAAGACACTGGGAAGCCCATGGATGACAGGTATGATTTTCTCCAAGAAATTTTGCAACAAATAGTAGTAGCTCTGGGTCTATGGGGGTGGCTTGTGATATAAATCGCCTATGGCAGAAACAGGAGAGTTGTAGGAAGTAGTTTGGGAGAGGGCAGCGTGAGTAGAAGGAGGAAATTTCTGGATTGCAGGAATATAAACTGGAAGAAGAAAAAGACTCCATATTTTTCAGTCTTTATGGAACTGTCAGGAGCAGCACTAATTTTCAATTAGCTAAGTGAGTTCTAGAAAAAGGTCTTTTCTGTGTTTGCTTATTTATTCGATAAATTTATACTTGAAGTCGCCATGTGCCAGGCAGTCTTCTGTATGCTGAGAATAGTTAGTGAACAAACTAAGGAAAAGCCCCTGTCCTTGTGGAACCTACTCGTATTCTAGTGAGCAGAAGACAAGCACACCCAAGTAAACAAAGGTGTCATGATGTGCCCGAGTCCAGAGAGGGAGATGAAGGCTCTAAGGAAAAATACACCAACAATGAAGCTTGGTGGGTGGGCTGGTGTTGCTGATTTACAAGGGATGGTCACTGACCCTGGAGCAAAGCCCTGGGAGGACTGAGAGGGTGAGGGTGCACCTGCTTGTGGCAGGGTAAGTGTAGGTGCAGGGAAGTTAAAACACCTCAGGGTGACTGTAAGTTGATTGGGAATTACAAGCCCGGACCTTTTATAAATTTACTGTGTATTGGTGGCCTCTGGAATATGGAAGCACAGCTGAAAAGGGAAAGCTGGGCTTTCTTTAACATGGTATGGCTGCACATTTTCTAACACTTTAAAGTCACCCTTCTTAGGAAGGCAGCGCAGCATGTCAGAAGAGCCAGCCTTTGGCATCTCACAGTTTGGAGTCTAGATTATAGTTCCAGCCTGGTGACTGTGACAGGCTGAGCAAGTGACTTAACCTCCTTTAAAAATGAAAATGGTAATGTCAGTCTTAAAGCACCGAGCACAACTGCTGGTGAGAATGTAAACCAGTCCAGCCACTGTAGGAAACAGAGATTCCTCAAAAAATTCAAACCAGCTCTACCCTATGATCCATCAGTCTCCCTTCTGGGTTTATATCCAAAGCAAATGAAAAAGCCAAGAGATGCCTGCACTCTCACATGCTCACTGCAGTGTTATTTACAGTGCACACACGACGGAGGCACCCCAGAGCCCCCCAGCGGGTGAGCGGGGGAAAAACAGGTGGCGTACAAAGGAGTATCACTCATCCTTACAAAAGAAGGAAGTCCTACCATTTGCAACAACATGGATGAGCCTAGAGGGCAATTAGGCTGAGACACAGACAGATAAATACTGCATGATTTCATTTTATACATAAAATCTAAAAAAGTTAAACTCACAGAAACAGCGAGTAGAATGGTGGTTGTCAGGGACTGGGAGATAGGAAGATGTCAGGCAAAGGGGACAAAATTTTTGTTACAAGATGAATGATGAATGAGTCCTGGGGATCTAACATATAGCATGGTGACGATAGTTAATAATTATGTATCGTTTACATGAAATTTGTTAAGTGTCATCACCACACGTACACACACACACACACAAATGGTGGATGGTGATGTGTCAATTAAACTGTTCACAATATATACATATATTAAGTCATCATATGTTATACCTTGAATATATGCAATTTTTATTTGTCAATTAAATATTTTAAAATAAAAGACAGTACTCTTTCACTAGGTTCTAGTTCAAAGCAAATCTTGCTAAATGAGGATATTCTTAATTCTATTTTCTTTCTGTATTGAGATGTAAAAATGTTGGTTCAAATACTTTCATAAGATTTTTTACCTACAAAAATTGAAAAAAGCACAAAGTAGAATTCCTGTCTCCCCACATCTGGATTGCTGGCCCCTTCTCTCCTCTCTCAGGAAAGACATTTTAAATGTATTATTGGAAATTGAGGCTTGGAGCGTTGAAATGAATTGTTCATCATGGTGCAAAAAAACAAGCATTGCTATCTCTGACATTTCCTCCCTCATTGTTTCTCTTCACATTTAACCTTTATCTTACTTATTTTTCCCTATCAATTGACATGTACAGTACATCATTAGTCACATATTAAGAAAGACTAAATATGAATTCAATTCAAAAATTATGTAATATCTATCATGTATAAATAACAGGAGATAAATAAAAGGGTAAGTGGGACCACATCCGCTGTCAAGTTTATTGTCTAGATATAAGCACCCACAGTCTAACACAGGCGGCAGCGACATGAACAGAGATCTGCCGAGCAAATGGCATGAGCCCTTGCAGAGGCTGAGAGGTGGACTGGAGTGGGGCAGGCCTAAAGGGAGGGAGGACCCAAAAGGTGGTCATGTCAGCAGGAATGAGAGAGGATCCTGCTGGAGGGAGAAACAAAAATAGGAGGCCCTGGAGGAAGAATGCGAGGGAGGGAGGAAGGTAAAGGGTGCCGAGGACGCTACGTCAGAATGGCAAAATCTTAGTAGTTATTTTGATATCAGGAACCAAACTGAATGAGGAGAACAATTCTAGGAACAGTCGGAAACTTCATTATTAGATTCCTCTTTATATGGGGATTGATCTCTGCCTTGAATCCTTTAGGGTAATAGGCTATGGGACACATCCCATTTCCTTCTTTCTTTTTTTTTTTTTTTATTAAATCACACCTGTGTATATTAATGTGATTATGGGGCACCATACGCTGGTTTTATAGACCATTTGACACATTTTCATCACACTGGTTAACATAGCCTTCCTGGCACTTTCTTAGTTATTGTGTTAAGACATTTATATTCTACATTTACTAAGTTTCACATGTACCCTTCTAAGATGCACCGCAGGTCTAATCCCACCAATCACCCTCATCCCATTTCTATCTGCAAAGCTTGAATTTGGCTCAGTTGATAAAAGGACACTCAGATAAGGTAAGGGCTCAGAAGAAAACGACTTTTCTCTCTGGTCATGGTCTTATTCTAATCTACTCTAAGATGCTTAGATCAAGCTTTTTTCATTCTTATGGACTATTTAGACACAGGTATAAAATATTCATGGAGATTGGGCAGTTCAAATTAGAAATAAAGATCTGTTGTCATCCCAGCCCTTCAATATCGTTTAAGGCCTTAATGCCCACTTCATGATTTTCTGGGTAAAGACAAAAACTTGGTCTCTCTTATCCACCTTTTCCCTTCTCTAAAAAATTCAGTCTTGATTCTATGTGGAGATTTAAAAATGTTTTGAAGGAGGGAATCTGAGTAGCAGAAAAATAACTATAAATACACTTGGTAGAATTTGAATGATTTTCAACTTTCTGCAGCAAACGCAGACAATACCCAAGTAAAATTATAAATCATGGCATGCCACTTGAGAGTTTTGTTGAAAGAAAAATGTCATCTCAAATCTCAGACAAAGGTGAGCTATAAATAAATACCTATATATTCTCAAGTTAACAGTTTCTGAAGTTGTTTCACCACACAAAGGGGGATCTTGTTAGAGCATGCTGTTAGCATTCCAGCTATAAGAGCTCATTGAAAACCCCAAATCAGCTTGATCATATTAGTATTTGTCATTTACTATTGATTCAGAGATGAAGCTACCCAGACATTCTGCTACTTGTAGGCAAAAGAATTTCACATTTTTTCTTATGCAGCTAAAACAAACATTCGTGGGTTTTGGAAACATGCCACTTGCCCTGGTAAGTGAAATTATAGAACTGGCCCTTCCCAAAGATCCTAACGAGTAACTAATGTTCATCATGAACACATGGAAACTGAGTCCTTGAGTGCTTAAATAATTTGTCCTGCCAGTCCAGCACAGGGGATCCATCCAAGATGGATGGTCACACAGCTCCTAAGCATGGCACTTGCAAAGTACCATCTTTGGAATTAGAATGGACTCAGTCATCTTCCCCTATAGTTTCTGACATGAATTTGCATGCATAAACCTATGTTAATTTTTTGGCCCCTTGGTATTTGGAAGTCCCCGTTTAATTTTTTTCTAAAGAAAATAATTATCTGAAAGAAGTTGCACCCTCTACTTCCCTCCCATCTTCCTCCCTCATTGAGAGAATTATTTTTTATCCTAGAACTACTGAGTTAAATTGAAAGACATTCTGAGAATAACAGGCTTTCAAGCTCCAGCAGCTAATTTGATAAGATGACAAACAGAGGAAAGGAAGTATGTAGGAGAGGCTTATGCCTCCTATTTGTCTGAGATTCCTTTTCCATTAACTGCCTACTCTCTGCCTCATTTATAATTCTTCCCGACAGAATGCAACTTGGCATCATCAACAAGGACTTATCAGAATTGCAGTATAGTTTCAGACTACAGATTGGAGCAAGTGAAGACCAGAACAAGAAAAAAAATTGTGACTTCCGTAGCACCTTGTCACCTATATTTCACCTTCCTGCTTCTATACAAACATCGATGCTCATCACAATGAATGGATTAAATAAATACAGTGTCCCATATTTGTTCACAGGCCTCAAAGACACTCTTCCATGGCCTGACCAGCCTTTTTGAGAATAGATGTTTTCCCTTCTGATTTGCCACCCATATCCACATGGGAACACGGCTGGACAGTGGATCTGAGATAATTTTTTCTGTGAAAGGGGACATAGCAAACGTTCAAACAAGAAACTTCAAAGGTGATCCTAGAATCTGTTCTAGCATATCAAGAATGTCCATACATTGAATGTAGGTGACAGCTATAAAATATAAACAACCAAATAGGAAAAATAGTTTTAATTATTGGGATTAATAATATATTGGTGAAAGCTATTTTTTGCAATTGATACAAAGGAATATTGAGACATCATTGTATGGTGCTGAGATGATTATCAGATAAGATGGGCTCCTGAGAATTGTCCCCTTATTGATAATTGACTGTAGGAAGAAAACAAGGGGTAAGATAGACAGGAGGAGAAAATCTGCACACCCCAAGGAAGACTGAGGCTGTTAGAAGGGAAACCCCATATACGTTGCAGGATTCCCTAAAAAAAGCCAAACTGAAATATGATACCAATACCCAGAAATCTCTGTACATTGACAGTATGCCAATGAACTCTACCAATGAAAAAGAAAATTGGTTAAAAAAAAGAAAAACTGAAAATACATGTAATCCAGTAGAAACCTGTTCCAGGTATTGCTGCAAGGACTTGACAAATACCTGTCAGTCCTCGTGACACTCCTATGAGAATGTACTCGAACGGCGAGTCCTACTTTCTGAGTTTCCCTCTACTCCTACATCTCAGCGGTGTACTTCTTTCCTTTCTTGATAATTATTTGATATCCCCCTTTAAAGCATTATAGTCCTAATCTTTTTATTAGATGACAGGTAAACACAAAGAAGGTATACCATTTATAATAAGGAATAAATTTTGGTATCAGTTGACTAGCCAACTAAGCCAAGCTTCTGCTTAGTTCATCAAGTTATAAAGTCAGTGATCTTATTTTCCTGAAAAATGTTAAACATACAAAATAGAATACTGCAATAAGCTCCCAGGTATCTATTAGCCAGGTTTAAATATTCTCGAAATTTTCCTATACTTTCTGTCTCTCTCTTTGTCTCACTCTCCCTTTCAAGACCCTGCTCCCGGCCCTCCCTTTACCTCTCTTCCTCCTGACTCTCTTTCTCCCCTCTTCTCAATTTATTATAAAATAATCCCAGACATCAGGTCATTTCACCCCAAGAATTTCAATATCAATCTCTAAAGTACCACGAAAGTTTTCTTTAGTAATTATGGCCTAACCATAATGTCGTTATTGCAACTGAGAAAAGTAACAATAATGTTTTGGTATCATCCAATACCTATCTATACTCAAGTCTTCCTCATGGTCTCAGTTGGTTTGAGTCAGGAGTCAAATGAGGTTCACACACTATGTTTGGTTGTTATGTCCTCAAAGTGTTGTTTAATAGAGAGCAGATTCCTCTTCTTTCCTGTTAGAATATTTTTTCATTTAAATGACTTATTGAAGAATTGGAGTCACTTGTCTCACAGAATATCACAGTTTTTCTGCTCAGTTCTTTATGAGGTCATTTCATTAGATTCTTCTATTTTCTGTAAATGGAAGTTAGGTACAAACAGTTGATTAGATTTGTATTTTACTAGGTGGCATAGGTGTTGCTGGGTGCTTTGAGCTGAATTACATCAAGAGGACACAATCTTACTGATGCAGGATTGACCAATTGATTGATCTATCTAGGTGATGAAAGCTTGGTATAATTTCCCATCAACATTTCATCTGATGGTTTCATTTATTGAAAATTAGATTAGATCATTATCCATGAGGGTTATGCATGGGGTTGCAAAATTTCATTGGGGTTGCAAAATTGTGATTATTCTAGTTATACCTTTCTTTCCATATTTATTGTTTGGAATCTTATAAAAAAGAAATTTCCCTCATTGGCTAGGTTTATTTGGTTGCCCCCAAATATAATTCATACTGGAGAAACATAATATCTGTATACCCAGAGTTCTAGGATGCCTAGCCTGGCCATCCACATAGGGTTTTAATGGGGGAGGCAAATAATAAATTGGTACAATGGTTTAATTAAATATTATAAATTGGAATAAACCAGATGAAAGAAAAAGAATGGGCTGTAGTTTGAGAGAATGGTAGTTGGGAAGGACTTCTGTAAGGTGCTGCCGTATTAAGCTAATATTCAAATGATGAGAGAGAGCCTGTCAGGTGAAGAAGAAGATGTCCCAAAACCAGAAATGCTGGTGTGGATGTGGAGGAAAGGGCACACTTCTACACTGCTGGTGGGAATGCACACTAATACGTTCCTTCTGGAAGGATGTTTGGAGAATACTTAGAGACCTAAAAATAGACCTGCCATTCAATCCTATAATTCCTTTACTAGGTTTATATAGTAAAAGACCAAAAGTCACAATATAACAAAGACATCTGTACCAGAATGTTTATTGCAGCCCAATTCACAATTGCTAAGTCATGGAAGAAGCCCAAGTGCCCATCGACGCACGAATGGACTAGCAAATTGTGGTACATGTATACCATGGAATATTATGCAGCCTTAAAGAAAGATGGAGACTTTACCTCTTTCATGTTTACATGGATGGAGCTGGAACATATTCTTCTTAGCAAAGTATCTCAGGAATGGAAGAAAAAGTATCCAATGTACTCAGCCCTACTATGAAGCTAAATTATAGCTTTCACATGAAGGCTATAACCCAACTATAGCACAAGACTATGGGGAAAGGGCCAAGGAAGGGGAAGGGAGGGGGGAGGTTTTGGTGGAGGGAGGGTAATGGGTGGGGCCACATCTATGGTGCATCTTAGGATGGGTATAGGCGATTGCACTAATGTACACAGCTATGATTTAACAATAAAAAATAAATAAATAAATAAATAAAAGTAAAACATTCTAGATATAAGAAATAGCAAATGTGAAGGCCCGTAGGCAAAAATAAACAAAAAAGAGATTTGTATGTTCAGGGAATTGACAGAAGGTTGGTGGCTGACACAATTGTGAAGAGACAAGGGTCAAATGACATAGGACTTTGGAGTAAAGATGTAAAAATGTGATAAGGAGTATCACATTGTGATAAGGAGTAATATTACTTAAGGTGCAATTGGATGCTACTGAATAAAGGGAATAGTGTGATGAAATTTAGGCTTTAGTAAGTTTACATTGGCTGCTTTGTGGAGATTATACGAGAGCAGGCAGGGAACTCAATGTAGGAGGATATGGTGTAACCCTGGTGAGAGATAGTGGTGGTTTAGGGTAAGGTGTTGGCAATGATGATGAATAAAAGTTACATATTTAAGAAACATTCTTGAAGACAGGCTAAATAAAATTTGGTGGCAGATTATATGTGGACAAGGAGGATGGACTGGTGGTGAAGAAAGGAAGGAATGACTTCCGGGATTCTCTCTGGAGAGCTCAGTGGTGACTTGCTGACATAAAGAAGAGAGAGAGGAGGAAGGTTATCAATATGATTATAGAAAGGTTATCAATATAATTGTAGAAAGGTGGTGGGGTGTGACGTTGTAGGGTGCAACAATAATCTGACTCACCAGATGAGATCATTCCCTCTTGCCTTGCCAGTTTGAATTTGGAGGCTGCTTTGTTCATGAGCTGGAGCATTTATTCTCAATGTCCACTTTAGTTGATTCTATTATTAGTACACACGCCTCTAAGACCTTGGGAAAATGGTACTAACCAGTCTGTATTTTCAATGTTAATGTGCACTTTCATTTTTTACTGTAACTTCATAGATATTTTAATGGAAAATTAGATGCAATTGCATGTAAGAATACTAGCTAAGCAGCCTTTTAAACTAGAAGTCTGCTATTTGGTTTTTTAAAATGATATAGCTAAGGGAGATTTTGTTCACATGTATGAGTATAGCTGAGAGTGTGATTGTGTTTTTGATATTTTTCTTTATATCCTGCACAGAGAATATCAGACTCATAGCTCAGAGGGAATAACACATAGACTTGAACCTCTATGACATGATTTTACAAAGTTTTATTTCATGTAATATATCTCAAAGTGGTATCGAAAAGATTAAATCAGACACCATATATCACATCTGGCACATCAATACTTTTCTTCTTCTCTTTCTCATCTTTTTTTGACTTTTATCAAGTATATGATGCTCTGGCAGCTCCTCAGAAATTGATTTCATTCATGCAGCTCTGTTTTTAACCCTATAGGAAGTAATTTAACATTTTCATTCTTTCCTATTTTAAACTGGAGACTATTTGTTTATTAAAAGAACAGGCATAACAGCATTGAACTTAAGAACCAGAATGCTGAGCCAGACAGCCTTTTAGCTCTATCTCCTACTATCCACGTTACCAGAGAAAGTTACTTAACCTCTGCATAGGTCAGATTTTTCATCTGTAAAACGAGAATAATTACGGTTCCCACTCTGTAGGATTACTACAATGATCCAATGAGTTAATGTATATAAAATGCTTAGAAGAACACATAGAACATAGCAATTCACTATAAGTTTTAGCTGTTATAATTAATACTATGTCCTAGACAGTAATTTGAAATAGAATGTAATTTAAAATGGAATGAAATCCACTTTCTAATAAAAATAATATAAAAATTAAAAAATATATATATTCCTCTTAAATTTTTTCCTCCACAATACAAAGTACCACAGATAATGAAGCAACCATGGAATACTGTGATAAGTCATTAGGACTCAGAATTTTATACCCAGCCCAGCTAGAATTCATGTGCAAAAGCTATAAAAGTACATTTTCAGATATTAAAGTAAATAATCTTTTTGCCTGTTTTAAAAAAATTGAAATAGAATAAATATAAAAATAAAAATGGGAAAACCATATTATAAAAAGTGGTAAAAATAAATAAAAATAATACAATTGTATTAAATCAAATTAATTGTTAAAAGTTCACAAAATTGAATGCAGATGTCAAAAATTAGTTCTTGAAAGACAAGTTTTAAAATGCAAAAGAAAAAATAGAAACAGCAATCGGGGTTCCTTGGCCCAGATTATATTAATAGAGACTAAGGAGTGGGGAATGAGGCAGAGGAGAAATTCAAGAGAATAAAAACTGTTATCTACCCTAGCTCACATTGTAGTCCCAACACGAAGCCATTATCTAGTAAGGAATAGGTCCTCAATAAATATTTGTTGAATGAGTGAAAATTTATTCAAAATATTGCAGGGGAATAAATCAAAGATGCAATTACAGTTTTTATTTTTAAAACTACACATATATTTTAACCACCAACAGGATAACAATTGAATTTTTTATTTTAATTTACTTAAGAAGATAAAACAACTTATGTTTAATGAGAGGGAGAGCAATTTATACAATGAGAGAGAAAGCAAAGGAAATAGGAAAGTATGAGAAACACAGGCAAAAGACAAAGCAAGAGAAAATCAAACTTAATAATACTTTGTTATTATGATTATTAGGAACCTTTGATTAAAGTAAAAGACTTGTATTTCTATTTAAAAGGAAATTCAACTACACACTGTTTATAAAATGATCACTTAAAATGACTTAGAAATGTGGAAAATAAAATTTTGCGACAGGTATTTATCAGAGAAACAAAGACTAAAGGACAAAGAATATGAATATTTGATCAATTGATTTATATAAAATGTATTTGTATCAAAAAAAGATTACAACATCTTTTCAAGCATCCATAGAATGTTGGCACAAATAAATTATATTCATCTATGAAACCAAAAAGTAATCCCCAAACAAATACCCAAAATTAACAACTGTAAAAGCTATACTTCATGGGCTCAATTTAACAACATAAAAAATTATTGTTTTAGTATTTATTGCTTGTAGAATTCTCACTATATTGCTTCTCGGCCTTTCAGCTAAGATCAAGTATAGAATTCTCACTATACAGATTTTAAAATGCCTTTCTAAATAATAGTTGAGTCAAAAGAAAAAATATGGAATCATAAAGTTTTTTTTTTTTTTTTTTTCTTTCCACAGCAGAGAGAGAGAGTTTATTATGTATGGCAGGAAGCAGGGAGAATTCTCTCAAATCTGCCTCTTGGAGATTTGGGGGGACAAGGTTTTAAAGATGGGTTGGTGGGCAGTAAACTTCACCTAGGTTCAGAAGAGGTGATATTTAAGGAGAAAAGTTAAAAATCTTTATAACTGCCAGCTGTGCGCTCTAGAGTAGAAATTATACAGAAGCAAACAAGGGGACAGTGACTATTGTCAAGCAAACAATGAGGGGACAATGGCTGATTATTATCAGTATTTTAATTAAGCCTGTTCCTTCCCAAAATTTTGATTATTCTTTTAGTTAGGCCTGTTCCTTCCCAGAGCTTTGAGGGCCCTTGTTCTAGTTATGCATTGCACCCCTTCTTCAATTTGTAAGAGCGGTTTCATTAATACTTATCTCACAAGATTTTTCAGATTAAATTTTTAAAAATTAGTGTAAGGCAGGAAAAACTCTAAAAGTGTAGGGTGTAGGTTGTGATTCTCTTTCCTTGATTCTCTCCGGTCCTCTTTAAAATCAGATGGCAAAATTACCCAAACAGACAAATCCTGTATTGCTTTGTGTAAGTTAGCAAATAGCTTTTAGTTGCAGTAGAATTTCCAGAATCTTTTCTTGCCTTTACATTCATTTTATAACAGGAAGATTCTATATTTTTAGTTGAAAGGTTGACGGCAGATCCTTAACCTGAAAGGGGTTTTCTTGGTAATGATGACTTATTTATGTAGAAATATAGAAGACTCACTTAATGATTGACTTCTGTTCATTTGTTCTTTGATAGCAATAATCTCTGCAATAGTTTGAGCCAGTGTCATTTTACAAATCAGAACCAATCATGCACCTTTGAAGACTTGTTTATGTCTATGTGAGGAGTTCCATGCAGACTTGACCAGAAGCCAGATCTCTTACCTGGATCTGCCTTTCTTGTTCTTTTAAACGTTAATGCCTGTTAAGTATTGTTGACACACATTTACATGCACCCCCGTATAATTTTTTGTCGAACTGCTAAAGTGTACGCTGTCTGCTTCTCTAATCTTCCATAGTTTTTTTCAACAAAAGCAATTAAATCACAAGGTTTCTCATACTTATTTTCTGTGGTACTTAATCTGCCTTGTGACACCAATTTAATCTCCTCTATAGACATTCCTGTAGTCAACATTTATTTAAGAGCAATCTATACAAATACTTGCTCTGTACTCTGATTTAGGTACTAAGATTTCCTTTAATCCCCCCACTTCCCAAGCAGAGGGTACTTAAAAAAAAATCTTGGCTGACACGCACTTTTCACATCTCTTAAGTCACTTGGCACATTTGACCTAATTTATAGGTCATCTTGTATTTTTTTTGTAGACTAGAGTAAGGAAATGAGAAAAGAGGTTTTGTCTTTCAAGCCTGTAAGATCTGTCAGAGGGCCTGGCACGTATAGAGACTTAAATATTTGTTCAATAATGATTGTAAGCTCTTTGAGGGAAGAGATTTGTCTGAAGTTGTTAGGAAGCAACATCTGAGCTAGAGATTGTGATTTATTCCAATGTATGCCTCTTGGAATTACACAACAGGACTTTTTTTGATTATTAAAGCTTTTTTGTAGTCTATACAATCTAAATCCTAAAACCTTTTCTTTTTTTAAAAACTGGATATTTCTAGAAATCAACACATGAGGAATACCTGGAAATTAAATGACTATCCAAAGAAGAGCCCAGACTCCCAAGCAAAATGCCAAAATGGCAGCACACACTGCCCAATAGAAGCAACATTCATGTCCCTGAAACTCCCTCCTCCCAAATGAGTTCACCACCGGGCGCCCCCACCCAGAGCAGCAGACCCAAGCTGCATCTGGAGTCAGACGTGTCAGAATCCAGGAACGGTGATCCGCCATTGAGATCTCGTCAAGTTCTTTCGTTGCTGCAAGTTTAGATTCAAACTTTATGAAACAAAATAAAAGTGTCAGAATTACCTTTATCTGATACATAATGTCTGCCAAAAACATAGTCTGTTTTTAATCTGCTGCTGATAGCATTGGCTTCCTGAATCATTGGTGAGAGTTTCATGATCCTCCAATCTGTCTGAATTCTGAAAGTTTTATCTCCATTATCAGGTTCTGTTGTAGAATTTCTATTTCTTTGGCAATTTTTGTTTATCAGTTACTAAAGCTTCTAGAATTCTTGCAGGGTGGATGTGAAGGTCCTCTAGAGTCTGCTTTGTTGCCAAAGTCTCCATCTCTCATCGCTTTTTGTTGACAGATATTTCCTGTTTAAGATGCTTCTTTGCCTTTTCTAATGCGTCAGTTTTGTGATTAGGCTTTTAGTTCTTTATGTCCTGCATTTTCTTCCTTTGAGACTCTTCTTTCGGGTCTGCTTCCAGCGCTTTTACTGTGCTCTCATATCCAGCTCTTTGAGAAGAACGGTCTTGCTGAGCCATTTCTTTTGCAGTTTGGGTTTCTCGAATCATTTCTTCCTTTGCTTTCAACAGTGCCTCTTTTATTTCTGCTTCAAGATGTGATCTCTGTGCCATGAGCAACTTGTTTTTTGCAAATTCAAAGTCTTTTGGATCCTCACTTATGAGATTATCTCTACTTGATGGTCTTTTCCCTTTCTAGACTTCCCTTGTATGATTAAAATTATGATCTGTACCAAAAATCACCCGATCACCATGATGCGTTACTGCGGGTTCCATAACTGCAGTCCGTTTTACTACGATGTTGTAAGACATTTTTCTGCTGTTTTTCAGTTTTGTCTTCCAACCCACTACCAAGCAAAGATGATTCTTTGTTCCTTGTAGTTCTTCTCTGAAATGCCAATTTACCTACAGGGTTAAGGGTAAGGGATGTATCTTCTGTTGTTTTACAGGCAGAAATAACATAAGTGCTATTCTTGTCTTTGGTTTGACTTGCAGATCTCAATAATAGATCACCATTCCTACACTCTTGACACATGGACATCAAATGCAGCTCAGGTCTGCCACTGTGGGTGAATGTGCCCAGCGGCCAGCTCCCTTGGGAAGACGGAACACCAAGGACAGCACTGCCACCTCCATCACGAGTAATGTGCACAGACACCCTGGCAGACCACTACTTTCAGAAAGAATGTTGCTGAAGCTAAGCTTCTCCCCAGTCACCCAACGTCCAGTCATCTCCCATGAACCAGCCTCCAAAACATCCCTTAAACTCCTCCTGTCCTGACTCCCCCTACAGCAAAAACCTTACAAAATCTTTACAAGATAAAGAAAGTAAGGATACTGGTAATTAGATTTAAGAGATTTAAGACACAACTGAATTAGAAACAGATTCAAAACATTAATTTTGTTTTTAAAATACTAATTTGTTAAAATAAATTGAAGAAATAATACATGGAACAACAAAATACATCTAAAGTTAACAGGCAAAATAAATACTAAATAACAATATTAAAGTGTATCGATTATAAAATACAGAACTGATTAAGGCAGTAGCTGATTGTTATAAAAAATTAAATTAACCAAAGTAGAAATGTTTAATGTAATAATAGAAGATATGCAGAGAAATTTTTAAGTAAAATAATATGCTGATTAATGTGAAGGTATTTGCTGATATATTCTGGAAAATAAACACCAGAATTAACTTAAGATGATGTAGAAAACCTGAATATTTAATAACCATGGAATAAGTGGAAATGGTATTTCAAAAATATAAGAAAAGATTTTATGGATGAACAATTTCATTAAGAAATTTTTCAAACTTTAAAGGAACATGTAATTACCATGCTATATAAAACTAGAGACTGAAGGAAAATTCAAGAGGCTTGTCATTTTATGAAGCTGGCATAGTTCTGATTCAAAGTTTTGAATCCAGTTTGAACCATAAACTACTAATGGCTTCCATTTTATAAGCAGAGATATAAACATTTAAATAACATAAAGTAGAAATGAAAAGTAACTTATAAAGAAACTATCCATTAAAAGCAACAGAAATTATGCCATAATGCAAGAATATTTTGTTTCTAGACTGTAAGTCATCACATCAAGTAGGGATAATAGGGCAACCTATGTTGTTTAGATTGAATTTTCTAGTTGATACAGTAAGACTATTAGAAAGAAAGAAGCATATTATATTGCAGGTGAGAAAATTGCATGTTTACAAACCACAAATGAATCAACTAGAAAACTCTTCAGTACTAAGAAGAGATTTTAATAAGGTGAAAAGATGTAAATAGACGTAAGAAGTCATTTCTTTTTATATTCTAGTGATAACTGGTTAGAATTGATAAACAGAGGAAACTGTGCAGGAATAATCACTGTAAGAAAAGAAAAAAATGTCTAAAATGAAATTTTAAAGTTTTTCTATCTATCCCATATCCATTGTATGTCTATACCTATCTATGTTCCTGGATAGGAAGAACAAATATCGTAAGGATATCAACATTTATCTACATTTAGTGCAATTCCTATTAATATGAAAGTCTGTAGGCTCGGTGCCTGTAGCTCAGAGGCTAGGGCACCATACACCGGAGCTGGCGAGTTCGAATCAAGCCTGGGCCTGCCAAACAACAATGACAACTACAACCAAAAAAAAATAGCTGGGCAAGTCCCAGCTACTTGGGAGGCTGAAGCCTAATAGTTTGAGGTTGCTGTGAGCGGGGACGCCATGGCACTCTACCCAGGGTGACAGCTTGAGACTCTGTCTCAAAATAAATAAATAAATAAATAAATAAATAAATAAATAAATAAATAAAGTCTGCAAGTGATTTATTTTGGAACTTAACTACACAATGTTAAAGTTTATCTGTAATGAGTGTGACTAACCAAGAACATGAAAGGAAATGGAAAATTTTCCTTCTAGATTTTAAAATCATTAATAATGTAATATTTATGATAGTAAAATGCAGGTGCTATAAATAACATGAAACCAAGAAAACATTCTCATAAATAGATTTTTCACATATGATAACTAGACTTTTAACCAGTGAAGAATGAAGGATTGGTCAGTAACGGGTGCTCAGGTAATGGGTTAACCACATGGAATAAAACAATACTATTGCTTCTCTTTATGTCATATATCAAACTTTCAAATGAACTTAAGGAAAATATTAAAGATGAAGCAATTCTAAAAAATAGAAAAGTGTGAAAAAGGATATTAGACAGATTTTATCTCATAGAAATAGTTCTTTAAAATTCTATAGTGTGAAATAGCATAAACCTAAATAAGCATTATCTAAGGAAATATTTCCCACAAATATGAAGGCAAAAGCTTAATCATGTATATATCACATTTAAAGAGCTTATACAAACAATTGAGAAAAACAATAAAACAATAAACAAAAATGTGGTCAATTTACAGAATAAATCAAAATGGCCCACAAAATGTGAAAATGTTAAACCTCGATTAAAAAAAAAATCAAATTTAAGACACAGGCTACTTTTCAACTATCAGACTGATATTCTAGAAATAGTTTTGGCAGAACAGGTCTAGAAACGTAACAGTAAATATCAATATCCTTACAAAACTTTATAAAAATGTTTACTTACAGTAATCTCTTGAAATGAAACAAATTTTATGAACATGCCCAATATTGACATTATATGAACATGCCCAATATGGACATTCGTAATGATCGTGGTATAGTTTAACAAATTATATTTCACAAAGCAATATAATTTAACATGCAGACATTCATATTACACCATAGGACTTTAGATATATTTTAATGACACAGAAATTACAACATTGCATTTTAAAAAGGAAGTTTAACTTAAAAATGTGTTAAGGGAAATGTTTACATATAGTCATATTCATTACTAGTATATGCATATAATTCCAAGTAATATCACTAAAATATTGAAAATGGTGGTCTCTGTACATTGGATTAGTGGGAGATAGGTTTTTTTTTCTAAACTTCTCATATTTTCAAAAAAAAAAAAAACTTCTCATATTTTCTAAAATGAACATAGATACTTAATTACAAACGAATAGTGGGCAGTTGGGTAGAAAGGACTCTAGTCACCTCTGGCTAGAGTGCCCTGCCCGGAGGCATTCTTTGGGGGGAGCAGGGAGGAGGCAGAGCTTCCAGGAGTGAATGAAGACATGTGGGTCAAAGCACCCTGCTCAGGATGATACGTTTGTATATCTAGAAAACACCCGGGATTCTACTACAAAACTCTTAGAAGTGATCAAGGAATACAGCAGCGTCTCAGGTTACAAAATCAACATTCATAAATCAGTAGCTTTACATATACCAACAATAGTCAAGCTGAAAAAACAGTTAAGGACTCTATTCCACTCACAGTAGTGCCAAAGAAGATGAAATATTTGGGAGTTTATTTAACAAAGGATGTGAAAGATCTCTATAAAGAGAACTATGAAACTCTAAGAAAAGAAATAGCTGAAAACATTAACAAGTGGAAAAACATAACATGCGCATGGCTGGGAAGAATCCACATTGTTAAAATGTCCATATTACACAAAGGAATACACAATTTTAATGCAATCCCTATTAAAGCTCCACTGTCATACTTTAAAGATCTTGAAAAAAATAATACTTCATTTTATATGGAATCAGAAAAAGCTTGAATAGCCAAGACATTACTCAGAAATAAAAACAAAGCAGGAGGAATCACGCTACCAGACCTCAGACTATACTACAAATCAATAGTGATCAAAACAGCATGGTACTGGCACAAAAACAGAGAGGTAGATGTATCGAACAGAATAGAGAACCAAGAGATTAACTCAGCAACTTACCGTTATTTGATCTTTGACAAGCCAATTAAAAACATTCAGTGGGGAAAAGATTCCCTATTTAACAAATGGTGCTGGGTGAACTGGCTGGCAACCTGTAGAAGACTGAAACTGGACCCACACCTTTCACCATTAACTAAGACAGACTCTCACTGGATTAAAGATTTAAACTTAAGACATGAAACTATAAAAATACTAGAAGAGAGTGCAGGGAAAACCCTTGACGAAATCGGTCTGGGTGAGTATTTTATGAGGAGGACCCCCCCAGGCAATTGATGCAGCTTCAAAAATACACTACTGGGACCTGATCAAACCAAAAAGCTTCTGCACAGCCAAGAACACAGTAAGTAAAGCAAGCAGATAGCCCTCAGAATGGGAGAAGATAGTTGCAGGTTATGTCTCCAATAAAGGTTTAATAACCAGAATCCACAGAGAACTCAAACGTATAAGCAAGAAAAGAACAAGTGATCCCATTGCAGGCTGGGGAAGGGACTTGAAGAGAAACTTCTCTGAAGAAGACAGGCACACAGCCTACAGACATATGAAAAAATGATCATCATCTTTAATCATCAGAGAAATGCAAATCAAAACTACTTTGAGATAGTATCTAACTCCAGTAAGATTAGCCCATATCACAAAATCCCAAGACAAGAGATGTTGGTGTGGATGTGGAGAAAAGGGAACACTTCTACACTGCTGGTGGGAATGCAAATTAATACATTCCTTTTGGAAAGATGTTTGGAGAACACTTAGAGATCTAAAAATAGATCTGCCATTCAATCCTATAATTCCTCTACTAGGTATATGCCCAGAAGACCAAAAATCACATTATAACAAAGATATTTGTACCAGAATGTTTACTCCAGCCCTATTCATAATTGCTAAGTCATGGAAAAAGCCCAAGTGCCCATCGATCCATGAATGGATTAATAAATTGTGGTATATGTACACCATGGAATATTATGCAGCCTTAAAGAAAGATGGAGACTTTACCTCTTTCATGTTTACAAGGATGGAGCTGGAACATATTCTTCTTAGTAAAGTATCTCAAGAATGGAAGAAAAAGTATCCATATGAAACTAATTTATGGCTTTCATATGAAAGCTATAACCCAGTTATAACCTAAGAATAGGGGGAAGGGGGAAAGGGAGGAGAGGGAGGGCAGAGGATGGGCAGAGGGAGGGTGATTGGTGGGATTACACCTGCAGTACATGTTACAAGGGTACATGTGAAACTTAGTAAATGTAGAATATTAATGTCTTAACACAATAACTAAGAAAATGCCAGAAAGGCTATGTTAACCAGTGTGATGAAAATGTGTCAAACGGTCTATAAAACCAGTGTCTGGTGCCCCATGATCGCATTAATGTACACAGCTATGATTTAAAAATAAAAATAATAATAAATAAATAAAAAGTTGGGGGGAAAAAGGAATGGAAGAAAAAGTATCCAATGTACTCAGCCCTATTATGAAACTAATTTATGGCTTTCATATGAAAGGTATAACCCAGTTATAACCTAAGAATATGGGGAAGGGGGAGATGAAGGGGAGGAAGGGGGGGCATGGGAGGGGGGAGGATGGGCAGAGGGAGGGTGATTGGTGGGATCACACCTACGGTGCATCTCACAAGGGTACACCTGAAACTTAGTAAATATAGAATATAAATGTCTTAACACAATAACTAAGAAAATGCCAGGAAGGCTATGTTAACCAGTGTGATGAAAATGTGTCAAATGGTCTATAAAACCAGTGTATGGTGCCCCATGATCACATTAATGTACACAGCTTTGATTTAATAATTAAAAAAAAAAGTACCCTGCTGAGCACCACTATTACTCCAGTCTCTCTCTTTCTGGTCGTGTTCTCTTCTTTCAGAATAGTGGTGCTCAGCAGGGTGCTTAGATCCACACAGACCCATAGAATAGACATATACAGAGCACATTATCCCAAAGCTAAGGAATATACATTCTTCTCATCAATCTTTCCTTTTACCCCCATCCCTTTTTCTTTTTCTTTTTCTCTTCTTCTTTCTTTTCTCTTTTCTCACTCTTCACTTTCTTCTGGCCCTATACTAAAAGGATACTTCAACACCTAAGCATGGAGACAAGGTAATATAAAGAGAAGGAGGAAGTGAAAAGCAAAGGTAGGGGAAGGAAGTGAAAAAGAAGAAAATTCTCATGAGGAGGAACCAACAGAAATTATCCTGGTAACATGACAAACCAGAACAAAGCAACCTCCCCCTGCCAAAGGATCATGAGGTAGCTACTGCAGAGAATTATAGCTATAAAGAAATGATGGGAATGACAGGGAATTTAAAAAGTGGATAGTAAAAACAATGAAGGAAATTGCTGAGAAAGTGAAAAATAACCTAAATGAAATCCAAAATAGAACCAAGTAAGAGATGAATGATATGAAGAATGTAGAAAGGATATAGCAGAGTTTAAGGAATTGAAGAAATCAATCAGGGAACTTAAAGATGCAGTAGAAAGTATCAAAAACAGATTAGATTGTGGAGAAGAAAGAATCTTAGAGTTAGAAGATAAAGCTTTTGGGCTAACACAGGCAGTTAAAGAGGCAGGAGAGAGAAAAAGCAGAATGCTCACTTAGAAAATTATGGGACTTCACAAAGTTTTCAAACATATGAATTATAGATATCCCTGAAGAGGAGGAAGATCATCCCAAAGGAATGGAAGTTTTACCATAGGATATCATAAATGAAAATATCCCAAGTATGACCAAAGATGATGGCGTACTCCTTTCAGAGGGATATCGAACCCCAAGTCATCTCCAACAGTATCTCTAAAACACATTGTTATGAACCCATCCAAAGTCAAGATGAAAGAGAAAATTCTGTAAGCAGCCAGGAATAAGCACCAATTGACCTACAGGGGCAGATCCATTAGGGTATTGCAGACTTCTTTGCTGAAACTTTCTAAGCCAGAAGAGAATGGTCACCTACTTGATTTTTTAAAAAAATAATGTTCAGCCCAGAATTCTATATCCTGCTCAGCTAAGCTCTAAAATTGATGGAGAAATCAAATCTTTTATAGATATGCAATGAGGAAATTTGCCACAATAAGACCAGGTCTACAAGAAATATACCAATTCTTCACACTGACCACCACAATGAACCAACAGCAAAGTAAACACCCAGAAACTAAAGGACAAAACCTAGCTTCCACAATGATGAAAAATGCAAAACTAAACAATGAATTTTCACTAAATAAGATGAATAAAACTCCATCACACTTATCAATTCTAACAATAGATGTAAATGGCTTGAATTCCCCACTGAAGAGGCATAGGCTGGCTGATTGGGTGAAAAAGGACAATTCATGTATATACTGTCTCCAGGAAACACACCTAGCCTTGAGAAACAAAACAGGACTCAGGGTGAAGGATTGGAAAACAATATTTTAGGCAAATGGAAATCAGAAGAAAAGAGTTGCAATCTTATTTTCAGATACAAGTGGATTTAAAGCAACTAAAGTCAAGAAAGACAGACATCACTCCATACTGGTCAAAGGAACAATACAATAAGAGGGCACTTAAAGTGTAAATATTTATGTACGCAACAAAAATGCTCCAAGATCTATGAAACAGACCTTAATTGGTCTGATCAATATGATCCTCAATTGGTCCCACCATCATAGCTAGGGACTTCAATGCCACTGTCACACAGTTGGACAAATACTCTAAACAGAAACTAAATAAAGATACAAAGAACTTAAATACCACCTTAGAACAATTGGGCTTAATAAACGTCTACAGAGCACATCATCCCCAAACTAAGGAATATATGTTCTTCTCATCAGCCCACAGAACAGTCTCTAAAATAGATAATACCCTAGGACACAGACAAAACCTCAACAAAATCAAAAGAACTGAACTTACTCCTTGTTATTCTCAGACCACAAGGCAATAAAGGTAGAACTCAACTCCAACAAAAATTTTCAGCCCACACAAAGGTATGGAAACTAAACAACCTTATGATGAATGACAGTTGAGTCAAGGAAGAGATTGAGGAGGAAATAACTTCTTTGAATATAACCTCATAATTTCTTTGAACATATCCACCCAAACTAGTGGATACTGCAAAAGCATTCCTATGAGGGAAATTTATCACACTAGATGCCTATATCCAAAAAAAATAGAAAGCACATCAACAACCCAATGAATCATCTTCAAGAAATGGAAAATGTAGAGCAAGCCAATCCCAAACCTAGCAGAAGGAAAGAAATAACCAAAATTAAATCAGAAGTAAATGAAATTGAAAACAAAAGAATCATTCAGAAAATTAATGAAATGAAAAGTTGATTCTTTGAAAAGACAAAATCAATAAACCTTTGGCCACATTCACTAGAAACAGAAAGCATGATCTCGACTAACCTCGGTCAGAAACAAAAATGGGGAAATAACAACAGATACCACAGAGATATAAGAGATTATTTCTGACTGCTACCAAAATATCTGTGCCCAGAAATTTGACAATGTGGAGGAAATCAACCAATACCTGGAATCATACTATCTCCCTAGACTTAACCAGGAAGAAATAGATCTCTTGAACAGACCAATATCAAGCATTGAGATTGAAGAAATAATAAGAAAACCTTCTGACACAGAAAAGCCCTGGACAAGATGGCTTCACACCAGAATTCTACGAAACCTTCAAAGGTGAGCTTGCCTACACTGCAAAATCTATTCCAAAACATGGACAAGGAAGGAACCTTCCCCCAACACATTCTATAAAGTATACGTCATCCTGATTCTAAAACCAGGAAAGAACCCAACTGAAAAGGAGATCTACAGACCAATTTTACTAATGAATATTGGTGCAAAAATATTCAATAAAGTCATGGCTAGTAAACTGCACCTACACATTAAAAAAATTATATGCCACAATCAAGTAGGCTTTATCCCAGGGATTCAAGGCTGCTTTAATATATGCAAATCCATAAATGTAAATCACCATGTTAATCGAAGCAAAAAATACTATATGATCCTCTTAATAGATGCAGAAAAAATTTTGAAAAAATTCAGCATCTTTTCTTTTCAAAATTTGTTTTTCAAAAATTTTGAAAAAATTCAGCATCTTTTCTCTAACAGGAATACTCAAGAAAATAGGCATAGGTGGCACATTTCTTAAGCTGACTGAAGCCATCTATGACAAACCCATAGCTATATCATACTGAATGGAATAAAACTGAAAGTTTTCCACTTAGAACTGAAATCATACAATGACGCCCACTATCACCACTACTATTCAACATAGTTTTGGATGTTCTAGCCAATGCCATCAGGCAAGAGAAGGAAATAAAGGGCATCCAAATGGGGGCAAGTAGGTCAAACTCTCTCTTTGCTGATGATCTGATCTTACACTTAGAAAACCCCGAGACTGAAGTACGAAACTCCTGGAAGTGATCAAGAAATACAGTAACATCGCAGGGTATAAAATCAATGTCCATAAATCAGTAATTCTTATATCCGCCAAGTTTAGAAGCAAATCAAGGACACAATTCCCTTCACAGTAGCTTCAAAGAAAATGAAATACCTAGTAATATACCTAAGAAAAGAGGCAAAGGATCTCTACAAAGAGAGTTATGAAGTCCTAAAAGAAATTGCAGAAAACACTAACAATGGAAGCACATACCATATTCTTGGCTGGGAAGACTCAACATCATTAAAATGTCTATTCTACCCAAAGCAATCTACAGATTCAAGGCAATTCTCATTAAAATACCAATAACACACTTTGAACAAGTGGAAAAAATACTAAATCCTTTTGTATGGAGCCAGAAAAAACCCACATGGCCAAGGCAATTCTTAGTAATAAAAACAAAGCCAGAGGCATTACTCTCTACCAGACTTCAGGTTATAATTCAAGTCCACAGTGAACAAAATAGCATGGTATTGGTACAAAAATAGAGATATAGACATGTGGAACAGAATATAAAAAACCAAGAGACAAAACCACTCTCTTATTGCTGTCTGATCTTTGATAAACCAAACAAAAGCATACAGTGGGGAAAAAAATCCCTATTCAACATATGGTGCTGGGAGAATTGGATAACCACATGTAAAAGACTGAAACTGGACTCATACCTTTCAAAATAGATTGGACTCATACCTTGAAAAATAGATTCAAGATGGATAAAACACATAAATCTAAGACATGAAACAATAAAAATCTTAGAAGAAAGTGTGGGGAAAACTCTTGGTGATATTAGATTGGGGAAAGATTTTATGAAGAAGAATTCTGTGGCAATTGCAACAATAAAAATAACCGAGTGGGACTTACTTAAGCTGAAAAACTTCTGCACAGCTAAAGACACAGCAATTAAAGCAAATAGACAACTTTCAGAATGGGAAAAGATATTTGCATGGTATGAATCTGACAAAGGGTTGATAACTAGAATCTACAGAGAGCTGAAATTAATCAACAAAAAAAGGAGCAAACAATCCCATCTACTACTGGACAAGAGACATGCACAGAGCCTACTCAGAGGAAGACAGACAAATGGCTAACAAACATTTGAAAAAATTCTCATCATCCCTGATCATCAGAAAAATTCAAATTAAAATCACCCTGAGATATTACCTAACCCCAGTGAGAATAACCCACATCACAAAGTCTCAAAGCTGCTGATGCAGGCATGGAAGTGGAAAGAAGGGAACACTTTTACACTGTCGGTGGGACTGCAAACTAATACCACCTCCTTGAAAAGTATGGAGAATCCTCAAAGAACTCAAATTAGATCTACCACTGGATCCTGTAATCTCATTACTAGTCATCTACCCAGTAGAAGAAAAATCAGTTTATAAGGATATTTGCACTAGACTGTTTATTGCAGCTAAATTTACAATCGTCAAAATGTAAAAACAATCTAAATGCCCACCGATCCAGGAGTGAATTAACAAGCTGTGGTATATGTATACCATGGAATACTATTCAGCCATTAAAGAGGTGGAGACTTTACTTATTTTGTATTAACTTGGATGGAGCTGAAACACATTCTTCTTAGTAAAGTGTCACAAGAATGAGAAGGAAGTATTATCCAATGTACTCAATACTAATATGAAGCCAGTAGACAATCTAACACATGCCCATGTAAGAGAAAAACTCAAATCAATTCCAGGTGGGGGGGGAGGCGAGCTAGGAAAAGGGGAAAATAGAGGCGGGAGGGCGATGGGCGTTTTCGCACTTAATGGGCACAATGTTATGGCGGATGGTACACATCTTGGGAGCGTGACACAATTATAATAGCAACTCTAACAAATGCAAACATTGTAACCCATTTCTTTGTACCCTCAAATTAACCTGAAATACACAAAAAGAAATGAATAGGCATTGCTACAAAGTGAGGCAGAGAATTTTATACATTGATTATAATTTAGAAATACTGTCATTCATAATGTACTTACTGAAAAGAAGTACAGATTTCACTTCTATAGAAGCTTCATTTCTTACCAGTTTTAGATAAATTAGTGATCACTGTATTTTATGGTGAAAGTACGACACTTTGCCACTTTTCAGTGACAAAAGCTCAGAATTGTTGGTCTTTAGAAAGAAAAAACCAAAACTGCACTTTTAGCTTATAACATGAAAGAATTCTTACTAACATCTTTTACCATAACATATGAATGGCATATTATTTTAAATATGTAAATATGTATTTTAGGCACATATGTAGAAGCCTATGTATTTGAAAATGATTCTTGTCCAAATACAGGAAACCATTTGGAAGTTTTTCTTGTAATTATAATCACGTAGCTTAAACATCAATCAAAGGGAATGAATAAAGAAGTCCCTTGATTCCAACAAGTTTCCCTTCCTTTCTCTTCCTTCTAAAATCATTAAAATGAAGTTCCAAAAGGATTGACTTCCCTTCCTTCTCTTATAATTACCCACTCTTTGGTTTAGTTGGCAATGGTGACATTTGCATAACCATTAATTCTTGCAAAGGAAATTGTGATGTGGGAGATTTAGAAAGGTCTAAAGCAGAGCCTGTGACCTTCCGTGGGTCCATCCACTCAAACCGAAGCTTCCCAGCCATGAATGGCCCACGTGGTTCACAGGGAAGCACATGCATGGAATATTCCTTTCCTATTCATCCCTTTTCTATTGGCATAAGTCAGAGGTGTTGCTCCAAGTGTGAAATGTGGATATGAGCAGTGATTTACAGAGTGTGCACTGGGTTTTGTGTCTGTTGGTGGGACACTGTAAGATGGGCCTGGCAGAGTTCATCCCTCACAAATGCTTAATGCCATCCCTGGGGACAGAAATATCACCAGCCCAGAAAAAGACACAGCTTTTAGCGGCTTGGTGTTGAAAATTTCAGGCAAAATTCCAAAAGCCCTCAAAGCTAATGTGGAATTGACAAAGTGCCAAAAATCTCTCTGGCATTAAATTTCTACTCTTTATTTTCTCCCTTCAGGTTAACAGCTTGTGGAAATTATAATGTGGTAACGCCACCCTGTGTTCCAAGGATCTCTAAGCACCATCTTGTTAAGCTTTGGTGTTCCTCTGAGACTAACGGGAATTGAGCTGACTTACTCATTTCACAAATGAGAAAACCTCACAGAAGATGAGTCAAATGCGTGGGTGATGGCCCTGCAGACTTATCACCTAGGTCCCAGGTCTGAATTAGATTCTCATTGCAAAGCCAAGTGTTGTGGGAAAGGACCTGAAAAGCTCAGCCAGGGTCAAAAAGGGGCAGAGCAAGACTCATACAGGATGCTAGGCAGGCGAGGGTAATGAACTTGTGAAAATGCGCAGAACACATTCCGGGAAAGGCAACAAGGCATGGGCTAGGCATGGTAATAAAGCACAGGCTCGGCACGTGACCATTTGGAATGAAGGAGAACCACCATGGGTCATCAGGACATCTAATGTGACATCAGGGGCATCTTACAACGTCAGACACATTGGATTTGTCTTTTTTTTTTTTTTTAAGTGCATTTGAATGCTTTTACATAATTACGGATTCTTTGCTATGAACACTATAGCAAAGAACAGAACTCCATCCCCCACTACAGAAGCAATTCCCTTCCCTGAATTCTAGCAATCTGGCTTGAACACATTATCTAAATCAGTCAGTGAGATGGCCCAGTTTCAGGGCTTTGAATCTGAAGGAGGTGCCTCAAAGAAGGGACAGGCATTTTGAAACCATGTAGCCATTGAATTCAGTTTTCAGGGTGGCAAGCAGCCCCTGGGGTGTACCTTGGCTTGTGTTTCTGGACAACCAATTTCCCTTAGTTTCTCCTTGTTTTTTTGAGCTTGATTCTCTAGTCTTCCTGTCAATTCAGTGAAGCATCTGGCATATTTCTAGTTAAGTTGTTTTTCAAATGCAATTAAGTGGGGTGAGGTTCTATCCTTTGCAACCTAGAAGATTTAAACAGGCAGTGGTCAAGGCTGCAGAAAAGTTAATCCAACCTCTTATGCCTGGTTTGTAGCAGCAGGAACTATAGGTTTGGAGGATTCCTACCACAGTAGAAGAGAAGTCCAGCTATGACAGAAAGTTCCAAGTACTCTAAAATCCATTTTCTAATTTCTATGTACCCTGTAGGATGACATTTCACAGTCCCTCTGGCAGTTAGGTGTGGCATGGGACTGGTTCAGTCAAAAGAATGTGAGTTGAGAATTGGCCCATTAGAAACCTCCACGTGTGCTGCTCCACCCTCCTTCCCCCTTTCTGGTCTGCTGGGAGGGAGATAACTCTAGAATGACCTTGAAAGCCAGGTGTTGAAGGTAGCAGAGCCCTCACCACTCTGGGTCCTCTGAATGACTACGTGAAGAAGGGTCATTTTGCTGTACTGCTCACCTGTCCAGGACTGATACCTACTCAGGAAATAAACTTCTGTTGTATTTGAGCTATTTTTTTACTTTGGGGGATTTGTTACAGAATACCCTAAATACAGCATGTATAATGGAAACTCAGTTCATTAAGCAAAGATTCAAATTCAGAGCAGAGCCAGCAGCAAGGCTCATCAGAAGTTGAGCCCTTGAATTGATGGTCTGCAGTTTCAGGATTTCTCCTGATTCAAAAAAGAACAGATTGGCAATTGGGACAGACTCTCCACGGGTGTTATGAAGCTATAGCTACACAGGTTGAAAGGGTACAGGTTGAAGAGCAGATGAGCTCATTAGAAATTTGAGAATTCTGAACAGAATTATAGAATAGTCTAGGGATCAATAAATTCTAAATTTTTAATTTCTTTTTTTGTGCATTGTAGCATCTCCGTGCTGGAGATAATTAAGAGGTAAATTACAACTCTAGCTCTGCTTTTCCCTCCTTTAACCTAGTTTTCCCTTCTCACATACAATAGACCCAGGTGATGCATCTTATTCGTACTCCTAGTTTTTTTTTGTTTGTTTTGTTTTTTTTACAACTCCAAAGTTTTAAAATAAAACCCACCTGGGGTCTCACTTCCCAAACTCCTCCTGTCTTATTCCTCAAATGGATAGTATTTCAGGGGGCTCAGGGAGGCCCACATAATCATATCAGTTTTCAGAATCACATGAATATGTACCCAATGAATATTTGTAGAATAAAGAATTATTCTGGTTTTCTCTTTTGAATGAGACAACATTGCACTGATGTCTCCTCTCTGTATCCAAGTTGGATGAGATCTTAGAGATCATGTAGCCTAATACACACCCCACACACACACCACACACTCACCACACACCCCACACACTCACCACCACACACACACACCACACATACCCCACACATACCCCACACACCCCACACACACCCCACACATTCACCACACACACACCACCACACACACACCACACATACCCCACACACAGCACACACTCACCACACACACACACCCCACACACCACACACACACCCCACACACACCACACACTCACCACACACACACCACCACACACACACACACCACACACACACACACCCCCACACACCACACACACATACCCCACACACTCACCACACACACCACACACTCACCACACACACACCACCACCACACACTCCACGGTCACCACACACACACCACACACACACCACACACTCACCACACACACACACCCCACACATATCCCACACACACCACACACTCACCACACGCACACACCCCACACACACCCCCCACACACCACACACACCCCACAGACATACCCCACAGTCACCACACACACCACACACATACCACCACACACACACACCACACACTCATCACACGCACACACCCCACACACCACACACCACACACACACCACACACACCCCACACACACACACCCCAGTCACCACACACACCACACAGACACCACACACACACCACACACCCACACACCCCCCACACACACCCCACAGTCACCACACACCCCACACACATACATACACACACACACACACACACCCCACACACACACCTCCCCACACACTAGGGAGTCCCCATATCTGATGTGGGCGATCCAGTCTACGTATAATAATGAGAATCTCACTGCTTCATATCTATACCATTAAAGGGTAGCTCTGAAAGTTAAAAAGCTGTACTCATTTAACATTTTCTCCATAAAACTTCCACAGATCACATAGTGTTGGGTTCTCTCAGTGATCACACACACCAGTAGAAATCCCCTGGCCCAGGAGTCACTGAACTGGCTTCTTCTCCCCCCTTTAACTCTGACCAGTTATCTAACCTTCGGAAATTTGCTTCTTTTATCCTGAAGGAAGTTTCCCCAACTGTGAAATAAGAAGTAGGAAAAAGATTATAATTAAGACAATTAATAAAAATAATGTTTATAACAAAAACTTGTTACACCACGGAGACTTCAAGCTAATTCTGATTCATTAGCTAATATGACTTGGTAAGGCTATTTGTATTATTATCAAATATGTATCAGTTTTTACTATTATTCCATTCACAGGTCTTTATCTTCTCCACAAAGACATCAGAAAAACTTCAGAGTCATGTTAAAAGTCTGGACACAATGCCTGCATTTGTATTCCTAGTAATTCCAACAAAAATTAAACATGGGGAAATTCACACGGCTGGCTTTAAGACATAAAAGCCTTATGTGCGTTATCGGTCTACTCTCAAATCATTAGGTTGGTTCTGTCTTTGCCAACTTAAAAAAATAGGGGTATTTAGCATGGATAGGCAATAGACACGCTTTCTATAATGACGTCTGGTTCCGTCCAGTGTACTTCTACCAGTTTTAGGACACACAGTGTTAAACTCCAAGTAGAGACATTTCTTTTCCTGCCATTGTGGTACACAGGAGTCAGAGGCCAAGAACCAAAACAGCATTTAGGAGACGAATGCTATTGAATTTGCCACAGAGTGTTGGAATCAAAATGGGTATTGCATCAAGATGGGTCTTATTGAAGTCAGTCACAGTGTGATATACTGTGTCAACTCCAGAAGTGCAGATGAAATGGTGTGAAAAATTCAAGTAAGGTGAGAGTTAGCAGCACGAGAAAAATTAGGAAAGTTGGCCATGTCCTGAATTCATCTGAATTACTGGCTGCCTGGGGATGTATTTGTTCTTTGCTTGTTCCAGGCTGAGTTTCATCATAAGAGAAAGCCAGATTTATTTAAGGGACTGGAATTTGAATGACTATTCAAAATGAGAAAACATGGTATCTGGACTTGCTAATATTTTGAGGATATTTCTGGACTCTTTGTGGATATCTTTGATTTGTGGATATCTTTGGTAGATAGTCTCTAAGCTCTTTGCAGGTCTCCAAAACAGATTACTCAACTATTTCTACTACTATTTAATGTAGATCTCAAATTAGTCAGGTCATAATTAGGCCCATCATACAATATAGATTAGAAATGCATCTTGTGAGTATAACTGTAAAAGTAAAATGTAGTGACTTAGGACAAAAGTAACCTGATAGAAAGTTCTATTCAGAAGTATCCATGTATGGTGATTCTCCGGCGGGGCAGAGAGTACCACTCTTGAGCCCTTGATGTCCACTAAGTCCTACCCATAATGTTGAAAAAATGCTGAAACAAGCCTAGGAGCCACTTGGAATCAGACTCCTGCTCACTGAAGTAATCCCAAGGAGCCCCATGTCCCTCTAAAAAGCTACCTGTTGGGACTTCGGGGCAACACATTCTACTCTCAGGCTGTTCCCCACTGGAACTGGTCCTGCTGGAGAAGCTGCTTGTGGAGGAAGCTGTGATGGGGCCCAATATAACAGAGTCTGGGAGTGCTGTGTATGTAAGAACTACTTCCAGAATCCACTTATCTTAGTTTCAAAAAGGGTTAGAATCAGCAATAGGAACCACACCCATCAATCAGCTTCTTCAATGGTCAGCCACCCTGCAAAGCCTAATAACTAGGCTGGTTTTCATTAAGTAAATATGCCATTACATTCTTTGTAGCCAAAGGTTACAAAGCCCTTGCAAGAAAGGGTGGACCACAAAAAGAGAGATCTGTGAGCATATTTTTACATTGGCAAGAAAAGCAAAATGTCAGTCAACTGAATTTAAGATTGTTCACACACATCTGCTACCACCAGAATGTTATAAAAAAAAAAAAAGGAAGGAAGGAAGGAAGGAAAAATAAGTGTGAATAGCTCACAGTCTAAATAACTCTGGACATTTCTCTACTGTTCAGAACACTACTTCAAGAATGATTGAAAGACAATCAAAACAGAAGCCAATGTGATTTACCATATAGCAAAAATTTCCGGTTAAATAAAATATATAGACAACTACATCTCGACTATAAAATGTGTATGCTAGATAGCTGTGGTTATAAATATACCACTAAAATGTTTGCAAAAAAAGTCACAAGTATAAAATGTTACATTTCTGACAATACCATAAAAGAATCACCACCTTCAGAGAGAGACAAAGATTGATGGAGGGTACATTTCTGAACTAGTTGCACGTCCCCCACCTTCATTTTAAAGCATAAAGCAGACACAAGTTGTGACATGAACCTTGAATTCTCCAGATTGGAATTTAATCAATCAGAATGATTTGTCCAAAATCCACCAGCAGCAGAAAATGGATACAGTTTATCATAAGGGGACAATGGAAGTTTAAAATCACAGACATGCACTCAATAGTACATGAAAGGCACACTATTCTATAAACAAAACAGAATTATAAAATTTGAGGAAATGAAACTAAAAGAACTGGAATCATAAATCTACCTTTCACACTTTTCAAAAACTGAGTTCTTTTAAATATTGACATCAGTTAAGGAAATCATTAGCAGATCTAATAAGCAAAGCTGACAAAAATTGCTAGCATCTCTTTAATATAAAATTAAGTCACATTGTCTACAATTATGTGCTCCATATATTATTAATATGTAAGTATTATTTAACAAGCAAATCAAATGCCAAATTCCTAAAGAGTTAAGAAGGAACAGTAATTCATTTGGAAATTATAACAGAAGGAATTGGTTGTATTTGAATGAGAGGTTTAGCTAAGTAAATTTCATTTACTACCAGTTTCTAAATACGATGAAAACTATAGAAGGAAATAAATTTTGTAAAACAATGTAAAAAAGATAGCTTTATTAGGCTTTAAAAGAAATGGTTCAGCATTAATAAATGTTCCAAACTATATTTATCTGGACTAAGAAAAGAAATTATGTTAAATTACATTTCATGACACTATGTTCTCTTAGAAAAAAACTTGAATATTTAATCAAAATATCCTTTGGGTTTATTCTTGAGGCATTCAAAGTATTATTTCTTCATTTGCTATGTGATATCATGTTACAGAATTACACCTTTGATGGTTTGCAGGAAGGAGTTAGAAGATGTTTTTGAAGAAACCATATTTTTTATTTCTGCTGAACATTTAGATTGAACTATTTTAAAACTAATTAAATATTTCTAAGGATTCAAAAAGTATCTCTTCAGTGGCCCATGTCTAATCATTTTATAAAAAGGATCTATTATTTCCATTTACCATAGGCTCTCACTGTATATATTTGCCACTAATAAATTTGATTTTTAAGTCAGCAAATATCCCCCATGTATCTTGACATTAGAATACCTCGATCTTAGCTCTTTTGGTAACAAGTATAATCTGCTATCAGAAAGTTTAAAACTGATCTTCCAAATCAGTACAATTCAGAAACTACATTCTAATGAGAGCCTTTACAAAGGGCAACAGACTGTATGTTTGGAAACATTTATGTGTGTATGTAAAAATGCTATTTCTAAAGTAGTTGTTTTATCCACTGCAATGCAATTAATCTTGGTGAACTTTTTTTTTTTAAAAGAACTACTTAGAACTTGGATTTTCAAAATTCAAAGCACAAAACATTCCCATATCAATTAATGCATCAGGAAAGTAGGTATTTTTCAAATTAATGTGTTAACATTCTCTCATACAGCATCTTAAATGTTTAATCCTGAATTTAAAATACAATGGAAGTCATCATTTTTTATAGCTTATATCTAACCTGAGTCAGTTAGATTTTAGAGCTTTCTCTCTCCATATGTGAAAATATGATGCCCCGAAAATAAATCGCAGACATTTGGAAACTTACACTGTCAGATTGCTTGCCCTGGTCACAGTCCCACGTCGTCACAGGCTGTCCAGACCTCTCCATGGTGCTGAAGAGTTACTCTTGCCCATTTGAGAGGAAAGAGTTGTTTATTCAAACCGGCTTTGAAAGAAATCCATATAGGGCTGCCTGTGTTAGCGAGTGAAGTTATCTGAAGAATTTCTAGGACACATAATACAAAAGAGAGCTTTGTACTTCAGTTATCAAGTACCATGCTCGGGCAGCTCAAAGGAGATTTGAGAGGAGAAATCTTCAAGTATTGACAAAAAAGAGGGAGAGCTCTTTGGGAGATGAAGTTTGCTGATTTTGCCAGTTTTCTTCAAATTGATAAAAACACAGAAGACCATACTCTGTTCTACTCAGAGAACAGAGGATTCCAGAAAAGTTCTTTATCTTGCCGCAGGAAACAAGCTCCCTTTAGTCCAAGGCAGCCAGGCCCTGCCATCCCATCACTGTATCTACTTTTCGATCAAAAATAATACAATGAAACAAAGCTGAGAACTCCAGGAGGCACCACACACACGATGTGGACAGATCTGCCTCATTCTAGCCCCAGCCTCTGACTGCTGAAGATTATCACAGCAAAAATCAGGCTCTTGAGGCTTTCACAGATTATCTCTTTCTGAGGCTGAAACATATGAAGAGCCACATGACACCCAATGATGTCATCTCTAAAGCAGGTCACAGTGGCTGCTCTAAGTAGATAAAGTCCTTCTAGTAAAGTATGTAGCCTCGCGATTTTCTTGAAAATTTGCTTGTATTAAATAGCATGGCCTCCTACCCATATATTTAACCCTAGTGATACCTTGGCATGAAGAGAAAAATCCATTTGCTGCTCATATGTGAAACAGAGTCTCTGTTTAAGCTAGCATCAGGCTCCCGGTGCTGCTTTAGGAAATGAATGTTTGTAACTATCTCAGGGTGAATATGTGAAGAAGGGCTTTCCCCTGGGGATGCTGTTGTGGGGACTAGAGGATCTCTCAAGCTATAGAATCTACTTCTAAAACACCTCTCAGAATTTCTAGCACATTAAAAAATTATTACTTGTTAAATCAACCCAAGTCTTTTTTTTTTTAAGACAATTGTCTTAAAAATAGAATTAAGACGATTTTCTCTAACTTCTAACAATAGTTTATTTAGTAGAATAAAAAAAAATGTTTCCAAAACAGAAACCATCTTACTAATGCTGTCTTTGAAAGGATTAGAGTAAGTTTTCAATTGTGGGTAGGAAACATTCTTTAACTCATTATTTTTAGATGTTTGTCAGCACTGAGAAGGTAACAGTTAAAATGTTAGCTATATTTTGACTAATCTGTACATCTAACTATCATAGTAACAGCTAGTAATCACAGACATTATTTTAAAGGATGTGTCATGAGCAATGCCCATTTCCAGTCTGTGAAACGTATTTCTTTTCTCTTTCTATTTAGTCACATGCCATAGTTTAGGGTTTTTAATCATAATTGACATTCCTGTTAGCTAATAGTTAAATCCTCTAATTCCCTCTCCTGCTAACTAAATAATGTTCACAGCCAAAGTGAAGAATAACACAAAACTAATCTAATCTGTGCTTTTTGACAGCATTCCCTCTTTTAATAACAACTAGAATATCCCAAACAACAGAAACTTTCCCTGAAGAATACAGGACTCTGGCATATTTTTGAGAATAGATCTGGAGAAGAGAAAACAGAATTTTCTACACCACCGGTGCTACTGGGCAAATGCCATTAAAGCAGTACTGACTATTTTGGCATTAGATCCGGAAACACTTTCTTCAGTGGTTCCTTAAGGCATTTCTATGCAATGCTAAAAAAATCCAAGTGAAACTGGGAACCAAAAATTGACCACCTGGATCTTCTTGTCTTGTAAGTTTCCTAAATAAAAATGATTTTCTAAATTTTTACAATTTCTATAACTCAGTATTTACTATACTTCAATCATAGTGAAGACCACTTGAGGTATATTTTTTTTTTTTTTTTTTTTTTTTTTTTTTTTTTTTTTTTTTTTGTAGAGACAGAGTCTCACGTTATGGCCCTCGGTAGAGTGCCGTGGCCTCACCCAGCTCACAGCAACCTCCAACTCCTGGGCTTAAGCAATTCTCTTGCCTCAGCCTCCCGAGTAGCTGGGACTACAGGCGCCCGCCACAACGCCCGGCTAAGGTATATTTTTAAATAAAAAAACTCAGTCTCTTTCTCCAATATTCTGATACAACAGATTGGCTGTGAAATCTTTATTTTTCAAAAAAATTTCCAAAGTAATTCTTACTTGAAAATACAACAGTAATAAATTACCATGTATAAAATCATATAAAAATCAAAGTAAGTAAAAAATATTTACAATATTTAAAATGATAAAAAGCCGAATTGTTGCTAGGTTAAGTATCCAATGTTGGGGGTTCTCCTCTTCCCAGCTCCTCTGGTTTCCACGAGAAAGCCCTTTCCTAAGGACTCCTGCTCAGATTTTCATCCTTTAACCTTTGTTCCTCCCTATGAAGGTGGAAAGAGTTACCCCATTGGAGGACCAGCAAAACAGGCAGGTGTCTGCAACCCAAGATCACCCCCACCCCCATGATCCTCCTTTGCCATATCCACCTCCCTGCACAATCCTGCTCTGGGGGTGACTTAGTGCTTCCCGTGATGGGTAAGATTGTCTCTGATTCCACAGTTCAGTAGTAGGAGGTCCAATGTAGCCACAGTCAAGTTACACCTTCAAATCCAGCTTTGAAAAGAATAAAGATGAGATTTTTATCTCCCTCTGCCTCCCAAAATAACTTCCCAAATCAACATGAGAAAAAGAGTTATTGACTTCCTAAAATTTTATCTTTCAATACTGTTGTTTTGTTGATTAGATTTGGTTTTTTTTTGTTTGTTTGTTTTATAGGATAGTAGTTTTTGTTTTGTTTTTTTTTTTTTTGTAGAGACAGAGTCTCACTTTATGGCCCTCAGTAGAGTGCCGTGGCCTCACACAGCTCACAGCAACCTCCAACTCCTGGGCTTAAGCGATTCTCTTGCCTCAGCCTCCCGAGCAGCTGGGACTACAGGCGCCCGCCACAACACCCGGCTATTTTTTGGTTGCAGTTTGGCCGGGGCCAGGTTTGAATCCGCCACCCTCAGTATATGGGGCCGGCGCCTTACCAACTGAGCCACAGGCACCGCCCTAGATTTGTTTTTTTGACATAAACCTTAACTAGTGAGTGTAACAAGTTTGTATGTGAACTAACTTAATAAAATTTTCATTCGCATAACACAGCTCTCCAAGAAAGGGTTTTAAAAAGGAGATGTCATGTGTAAATCTTTAATTGGAACTTTTACAAAATGCATTGTTCAAATCATATTAATTTTATTGTGCTTGAGATTCTAGTTCTTCGAACTTTTCTTTAACGACCAGTAACTCTAGAACAGTGTTTCCCAAAGTGTGTTCCATGGATCAATAGTCCATGAAGATATGATTCATATTGGATTTCCTGGTCAAAGAAGTTTTTAAAAAGTGAAAACAGCACCCTTTTCCTGCAGATTCAAAATGAGTATTAAGTTAATAAGGCTCTGAGAAGTCCCAGGGTAAAGAAATTAATTTACTTCATCTCTCTTCCATTTCTACCAATATCCTACAAAACTAACTCTGGGAAACTCTGCTTTAGGAGATATTGTAGCTACTGAGTTTTTGTTAACAATAGTACCCAAACCTTCCACACAATCAGTTAAAAGTTGTCGAGTATCTTCTGTAAGTTATCAGTGCCTACGTTAACAAGCATTGCCAACTATGACTGAGGAATTACGTACATTCTACAAGGGCAGAGGTTGTGTTTATTTGGGTGATCATCGTATCCCCAGGGTTTGGCTAAAGGCACATAGTAGGCACTCAGTTATTTACTGAATGAGTGAATGATATAGACCAAATCCAAGGATGTGAATAATTTCCATCCCCCCAACCCCCAGAGATCTTATTTACAAAAGTAAAGTCCAAGACAGCCTTAAGCTGATGGGCTTTCCAGAAAGAAAAAAGAGCGAGGAGAGAGAGAGAGATAACAGTAGATCACACTCCAATGTCACCATATCCAGTTTCTCTTCAGATCTTAAAGCATCCTCCTACCAATGAGCCAAATGTGGATGCTAAGTATGCAATAATTAAAGTGGACTTTGTGACCCTGTGGGTCCAGATTAAAGATTCAACATTGTATCTCACCTAAGCTGTAAAATAAGGACAGAATCTTTCCAAGGACAGAGGCCGAGACTGAACTTGAGGTAGCCTGCAAAAAACCCCACACTCTTTCTGAACTACTTTTATCAAAGGTGAGGCACTTGATGCCTAGATTTTTTGCATCTATACTCTCAGGTCTAAACTTGGAGATGCCTAGGGAAGATTTATTATATTACTATGGATGAATGAATCACTGATCAAGGAGGTGTTGATTTCGCATACCCTTCTGAACCCAGGCAATGTTTAATGTTAGATGTTCTTTAAAAAGTTTTTTAAATCAAACCAAACCAAAACAAAACATATCAAGTTTTACATCTATCCAGATAAAATGTCCTCAAACCATGAAGTTAGAAGGATAATTTGGGGAAAAGAACCTTCAGCCAATATACAAAGACGTGAACAGGAGAGAGTATTTATGGTACACAGATACTACTTTTTATGCAAAAATATATTTATGCATATTTACCTATTTATGTGATAGGTCATTGTGCATCATCTAACATTTCTAAAACTTTGAAAAACAAAACATTGTTTTCTCTATGACTCCAGGTTGAAGAAAAGAGAAATCTGCTTCTAAGTAAATATCAAAAAGATTTCTCCTCATATATATGGTCACTACGTTCTGTGAACCAAAATTTGGGACAAATAGTAGGGCAAATAATTTATACTATTTGGGGGTCCACAGGGCAGGATGGAAGATAGAGTTTGGGTGCTGAAACATTAGAACTCATGACTTAAATTTATTAGAGCTGTGCATACTACTGTAACTTTTTTCTGACCTAGAAAACCTAGGTTATTAAATTATTGAGTAGCACAAAGCTTACATCCTCTGTTGTTCTACATCTCTCAGGACTTCTTAGAAGTAGTCCCAGGAAATCCTCTTTTAGAGTTGAGTTCCCCCACAAAACAAGTATGACTTTTAAATAAGACTTTTTTCCTTCAGTCCCCAGATTTTGGCTAATGCATTTAAAGCATGGAGGTTATAAATCTAAAAAGAGCAATAAGGCTGGAAGATAATGAAGCCACTTGATATGGTTACATATGCCATGTTCAATAGCATGGGCAGTACTGAATTTTGTAAGAATTATGGGAAGGGTCTAGAGCAGTGGTTCTCAACCTTCCTAATGCCGCAACACTTCAATACAGTTCTTCATGTTGTGGTGACCCCCAACCATAAAATTATTTTCATTGCTACTTCATAACTGTAATTTTGCTACTGTTATGAATCGTAATATAAATATCTGATATGCAGGATGGTCTTAGGCAACCCCTGTGAAAGGGTCATTTAACCCCCAAAGGGGTTGCTACCCACAGGTTAAGAACTGTTGGTCTAGAGGGTCACCTTGTCAACCATCACTGAATATCCAGCTACTTTCGCTAAAAGCCAGGACACTCAAGCAGTGTCATTAATTTAAGGAGTTCACAGGCTTTCCTCCAGGACAGTTTAGATAATTGGGTCTTTTCACCGGCCAAGACCATTACCCTTGGCCTGCTCAGAACTATAATTCCTCCTGACCAAGAGTGAAGCAAGGCCTGGTTGCTGGGGCCATGCAGCTGCCCAATGCCACCTACCCCTGGCTTGCCCTGGTGTGCTGGAGTCCTCCCATCGCCTCTTCCCCAGGGCTGGAAGGGAGAAATGATCTAGGCTTGCTTTTACTATGCGTGTGGGTCTGTTCTCTCACAAAAGGCCTCCTCATTTAGAGGCAAAAGAAATTACATCTGGTTTCATCTCTGGAACTTGAAAATTAGTCTTTAAAAAGAGCATTGTTAAAATAAATGCTTAACTTATTATTTTTGCAGTGCAAATCTCCAATCTCAGGACCATTTACATTTATATATATTTTTTATATTTTTTCTGGGATACACGTTGATCCTCATAAGCACAAACAGGCACTGTGGCCCTTCAATCAGCATCAAGTTAAAAAGCCCATCTCTGCTCTCCACAGCATTTTGAATAAAGCTCATTAAGAGTTTTCAAGAACAGATTCAAAAATCAACTAACAGCTATTGAGAGCTTTCGTTTTACATATGTAGTGCCATTTAATCTGCACAGTCCATCTCTGTTGTGTGTTATTTCTGGTTTCAGATGAAAAACGACCTCTCGAGCCATATGTCTCAGACTCATAGAAATAGTGACAGAGCTACTCTTGTTTATTTATTTTTCATTCATTCGTTCCTTTATTTATTTTTAGGGACAGAGTTGGTCTTGTCTCTGGTCTGGTCTTGAATTCTTGGCTTTAAGCAATCCTCCTGCCTCCACCTCCCAAAATACTACAGTTATAAGCATGAACCACCAGGTCCAGGCCAGAGGAGCTATTTTAAAACCTGACTTTTTACCAAGCCACAGTCTCATTCCGTGAGCCAGACTGACCCCTACAGGTCACATCATGATAATACAGGAACCAACAAGAGAAACTGGATGTGACTGTGGAAGGAATTACCAGGTAGACAGAACCAATTCAAGCCAAATGACTGAGATGGTCTCCGAACAATCCCAAAGATCTATAAAGGTATGCTAATGATTTCTGAGAAGATTTTCAGTCTCAGAGTTTAGAATATACCCTGGTACAGTTCCTTTCTACAATATCCTATTAGACAGTGTAACAGAGCTCTCAGAGAAACTAAAAGCATTAACTATTTTATCATATGAAATTGATTAATAAAAACATACAAAGCATTTTCCACCATCTTCTGTGCAATAATTAGTATTTTTAAGGTAAAAACGATACTCTTTCTTTCTCACTTTGCTACCCACAAGTGCCATTTTCCCATAATAGTTGCAATTCAAAATTCCTATTCTTAAGACAAATTTTCTATTACCACATGGTACACTGTGGTACAAGGGCACTTAATATGCAAATTGTTAACATAACTTAATATTATCTTCCCTCCTATAGCTCTTCAATTTGGCATTGAACAGCTGAGGTTGGAGATTTTAATCAAAGAGAATTGAATGAACCATTTGTAAAAATCAGATGAGTGCTTCATTCACTATTTATAGCTATCAAATCACAAAATAGTCTTAGACATACAGAACTGATTGCTTGACCATGTCTAAATGACGACTTATTTTCAAGTGGTACAGTATTGTGGAAGGATGAAGCAACAGCTTCAGCCCAATGTGTAGCCTAAGGCAAATTAGTTATCTCTTTAAGTCTCATTTTTGTCATCCAAAAAATAGAGATAATAGTGTCTCCCTCATGTGGTCAGAGAGAAGATTAAACAAGATAAGCCATAGAAAGTATTAGCAAAGTACCTGGCACATTTAGCTCTTATTAAAGTGATACATTTGAGACTTCATATTTAAACATTACTGTTGTTACATACTGTAAGGCAGAAATATTCTAAGAACTCTATTAACCATTATGCTTAGCTAAAACAATCAGAACAGAAGCCTAATGAAGCATCATTCTCAGCTTAGCACAGAGACTCAACCAGATCAGGTAGCTGATTTTCTGCGTGCTGTATGCCTGGGGCAGACAGCTAAGATAGGTATTAACTGCAGTTATCACAGGCATGAGGGATGGGGAGAAGCTGGCTGGGCTCAGGAGTAAGCTAAGGAAGGGCTTGTTAGTCTCCAGTCAAGGCTGTATTTGGGTTGTAGAAGGAAGGCAGAGACTTGGGATAAGACAGGCAGTTGATCAGATATGAGAAGGTAGAAAACGGTCTAGGCAGCAACAGCTAGATCAAACCTAGAGAAAGAGGGCTGAGGTTCAACAACCTAGAAAGATCAAGCAGGAATCAAGGCCTAGAAAACTCCCCAGATTCATCTTACTGAGAGAATTTGACTTGCACTGAAGGCATTTAATACTGAACTTCCAAATAGCCCCACTGCTTATTAGAGAAAGCACATTTCTTTAAGACAGGGTTAGTCAAAGTGGGCCGGAGGTCATGTTATTCCCTCCATAAACTTGAGGTCCTCTCATTGGAGAGTGAGAAAACCAAGTCTTTCTATGCAGAGCTCTCTGACAGTATGATGAGTCCGGTGGGTCTGGAAGGCTGGCCAAGGTGGAGCAGAATCACCTCCCTTTCCCTGGGCAGCTTACCTCCACGTTGCTGCAACTCCTGAGAGAAACAAGAATGAATCTTCTCCAAAGGAGCCCTAGCAAACTGATGATCCTGGGTGACAAAACAAGCCTAGCCTGCCATCTATGCCAACTCCAAACAACAAGCATCATTTTTTAAAATTATGACTTGCATATTTTACCTACCTGATACACTGGAGACTTGAGACTATCCCAGTATCTCATTTTCACATTTTATTTTGTACATTTAGCACCACATCCTTATCATCATCAATATTTCAATCATTATCGTAATCAATAACATCTATTAGAATTCTGGGCAGGGGTTGCTTGCTTTCTGACAGTAAATTCCAATAATGCTTTTGAAAATCTGCTTTGATCTCACTTTTTGTGGGCAAGCAGGGGTGAGGCCGACGGCCACACCCTGAACAGGGCTGAAGGGTGGTGCTGCAGGATGCCATTCCCAGCTCAGTCTGACAAACCCTGTGGGGTTTGGTTAAATTGCTAGGGACATTAAGAAAGGAAATCCTGACTAAAAAACATCAGGGGACTGGAGGCTAGGCTACATCAAATAAGGCAGAACTGTTAGTGAAGCTGGGCAAAGATTTAAATGACCCTGATGACCCAGGAGCTGGGAAGCACTCTCACTCTCGTGCAAAACGCTTGAGGTGCCAGGATGAAGGTGGAGCAGCATAAATGTAAAGCAAACATATGTCCTTCTATGTTTAAATCAAAGCAAAATTTAAGCACCTCAAACAATGTTAAAATCATTAGACATCACTGGCCTCAATAGTGGTTGACAGTTATTGTAAATTGGGGCTGTGAGAAAAGTACAAAGGCAGGAAATCCAAACCGTAAGCTCACAAAGGGATGTCTAACATTGAGCTTCCAGCACCGAAATCAAATCTTCAGTCATTTAATTTTCGCTTTCTATTGGCATTTGCAGCAAAGGCTTCCTAAACACTCAATTTTCGCTTTACTTTTTACTCACCATTCATGGTATGTGCGCAAACTCAGAGCCCTGGCATTTTCCAGTGTGGTTCACGAGCGCCCTCTAGTGACAGTGACGTCAGTTAGGACAAGACATTTTCCCCCATCTAGAGTCACATCTGCTGTCAGTTAAAAATAGATCTTCTACTGCTTTTATTTGCACCACTGTTAACTTATTCCCTCTCTTTACAATCCAATATTTAGATACAATCATTCATTAAACAATATGCAATGCAATCCTCTGAAAACATTTCAAAGTGACTTCTGCTCCATCCCCATGTGAATACATTGTTTTGAGTGTTGGGAAACATTGTTACAACTGAACAAACATGATAACCAAGTGGTAAAGGAAGGTATTTTGAAAATAATATGCTTAGAAATGAATTTCATTTCTCTTCCCAAACTTCAGAATTTCAGTGACTGGTTATAAATGATTGCAATGGTTAAATCCGTAAAACTCTGGCTTATAAATTCCTGATCTTTGATTTCTTCCCACTCAGGTTTTTTTTTTTTTTTTTAATAAAGACTTTCAGCAGATTTTCTTTATTCCTGAACTACATACCCCAGAGCTCTTAATTCAATGGGTCAACTGTGGGCCATAGGCATGGTCTGCTTACCTTTTACATTTTCTTATTGTTTCCTTAAGAATATGGATTTCTGGTCTTTCCAGAAGAAAAATATTGCATATTTTGCAATGAACTCCCTGTACCCCACATAGTGACATGCTTCCAGGAGCCCAGCGTGCTGCCCTCCAGGTGAGGCTCATGTACCCCACAGGTATAACTCAGCACATCTGTCATGAGGGTTTCCTACCCAGACCAGCCCTGTAGGCAAACAAACCCCGAGTTTGGACTGCTTTCAATTCTGACTGTAAAAGTTGTCTTTCTAGTTCTTACAACCAAGCCAATCTTTCTTCTATCATCCAGAGGTTACAAACTAAAAACAAAACAAAGCAAGCAAGCATGCAAACAACAACAACAACAACAACAAAAACCCATCCTGCTAAAAGAAAAAATAATTTCCTCCTTTACTAGAGGAAAGAATACACAAATGAGTTTGGGTTGACTTGAAACGCAATCCATTTTCTCCAGACTTAATAAAACTCACTTTGAGTTTATGCATTGTGTCTGTTTAGAGGTGACAAAACTCTCACCAGGGGTTCCCATGTAGCAACTAAGCAAAGTAGATTCTCACTGCCACAAACCGTCTGCCCACATCCCAGGATTTCCCTCTCAGAACCCAAACCCAGGTCATCAGCAGGAGACGCAAGTCGGGCCATGAAAACGGAAATGTGACACTCACGGGTGTGCTGCTGTCAGAGAACGTGTTCATGCTCACGGAGCTGCTCAGCTTGTCTGAGGAGACGGACGGCGGGGACGGGCTTCTTTTCTCCAGAGGGTCCTGCTGCTGCAGGTATTTGCGCCATGCTCTCTGAATGCTAGAGACAAAAAGACAAACAAAACCCAGCACACACGCTGTCACTCTGGGGTCACAGCCCACAGACTCAGAAAAGCACAGGGAGCCTGCAGCGGACACGTAACACATAGAAGGTGATGCAGGAAATCAGAAAAACGAAGACTATTGTAGTTTGACTTTCACAGACACGACTGGACCACATCGGCCTAAAAAAGTCAACTCAGTCAGAAAAAGTCATCAAAGTCAAACTAGTTTGCACATGTAAATGTTTGATTTACGAAACATACATATCTTTCAATTTTTCACCGTATACACATATTTCTAATGAGAATACTAAACGGCCTGACTGACTTACTCATCCCCTGAGCACATCATTGATGAGGGGCCACTCTGTGCCAGCATCAACCCTAGGCCCCGGATAGGGACTCGGTCATTTGTGCAGAGCTCCAGGGGTGCCAGTGGCCCAGACCTCAAGGTGAAGGGTGTCAGTGACACTGTGCAGAGCTGTCTGCATGTCCAGTGCAGTGTCCCTGCTCTGGAAACAGACTGTGGTCATGGGTTTTATGTAGCATGGAAGGAAACAGGGAATATGCAATAAATAAATAAATGGACAGATAATTATTATGTGGCTACTTTAGATTTCACCCAAGGAAGTTCTTTATTTCCTGTGATTAGTATCAGAAAAAAAATCATCTTATACTTTGGATAACAGAACCCTCTTAATTAGCAGAAGCTAAGTCATTTCCTCCCTCAGACTGGGTTCCAGTCTTTGAGATTAACATCTAGGTTTTCACCAGTGGTCAGTGAACACACCTAACCCCAGCTGGACGTACACACCAACTGTCAGGATTCAGCCTTTTAAAATAGTTTCAAATAGTTTCATTAGTTCCATCACTGTATCTTCTAGACCAACAGTTTGACTGTATTGAAGGGCCACAGCATTTTTAGGAAGGTTGAGAACCACTGCTCTAGACTCTTGGAAGCATCTGATCTTCTGTAACACTTCCACACACAACCTAAGTTGTTAAAGTTCTTCATCTGGCTGGCCTGATTTAAAGACCATCAATTCTCAGTAGTCACAGGATATAAAGAATACAAAATGCTACTACATTAGTGAATTGGTATATTTTCCCTAATTTACTAAGGCCCTGTGAATTATAATGGCTAAGGAAAATTCCAGAAGCTACAGTGAAAAATGTGCCTTCAGAGGTCAGTTCCCTGAAGCTAAGAAATGTGAGCTTTAAGGGATGTGAAGGCCGGGAGCCTCTTCCAAGGTATTTCCTTAAAGAGCCTTCCAAATTACATAAACCATATATTCAAGTTCCACTAAAGCAGGTTACTACCTCCCTTTAGCCAGATTTGCTCACTCAAAATGTATTCTTATTTATCTGTTTTTCTTTGATTTAAATATTTTAAGCAGAATCTGAAAATTTTATAAGATTACCTGCCCGAGCTCAGTAGTCTGGTTGCTACTTCAGAAACCATTTCTTTAGGAGCAGTAAACGTTTAAAAGCTGTGAGTGATTTCCACATCGCCTGAGGCAGATTTCCAGAGCCCAGCTGACAAGTTCTGACACCTGAAGGACCCCAAAGTCTATACACCTGCCCAACAGCTCGAATGCATGACATTTTAAAGGCAGTTACCAAATGAGAAAATATTGACAACCCATAGAACATCAGCAAGTTTATAAGACTGCACCATCCCACCCACCCTCTGTTAATCTTGATTATTTAGAAATTGGAAAATGTATTGGCCATTTGAAGTATTAGAATTTAGCTTGCCAAAGACCAGGGGGCAGTGTGATACTTTACAGAATCAAGCAACGTTGGCAAAACTGAGGTGAGAGGGTGTGCACACTGGACTGGAAGCATCCCCTTCCCCTGGCTGGTTTCCTGGACTATGAAAAGCGGTATATCATTTTTCCTTATGACCCATATCAAGAAGACGGTATTTCTTCTACCTAGTAGATAGCTATTCTTTCTTTTAATTGATAATAGATGACCATATTAAATGTCTTAAAATTTATATTAAAACACCTCTACAACCACTGATTTTCTTAATATAAGAGGTGTTTTGTTTTTGAATATTTACTTTATAGTCACCGTGCACATCTCTGAAGACAATTTTACTTAATTGAAAGCATAATACACTAGTCTTTTTAAAACTTAAGATGATATTCCCTAGGGACTACTTGTACTTTATAATAACCCTTTTGCGACTGGGGCTGGCAGGCTGGACATGTCTTTAAAATAGCATCAGTGGTTAGAAAGGACAGGCTGGTCATGTGATAGTAAGCTATTGTTCTAAACACTACTTTTTTTTTGCAGGTTTTGGCCGGGGCCGGATTTGGACCCACCACCTCCAGCATATGGGGCTGGCGCCCTACTCCTTTGAGCCACAAGCACCATCCTAAGTGCTACTTTTTTTTGAGTGGGTCATGCTGTTTTACTCTGTGTATCATAGAAAAGTATTTACATGACCCACTATTTACTGCCTTTGGCCGTAACTACAACATAACCTTCAAAGATTAAATTCTTCTAATATTAAGCTCTCTTACTACCATCTCCAAATGCTATTTTACAGCAAGAGGAAATTAAAATATAGAAGCACCTCGGCTCTCAGTTTACAAGGAATCACTTTTCAGCTGCCTCCTCCAATCTTTAGAGTAATTCCTACCCCCAAGTCTCCTTGGTGGCTGCACAGTAAATCACAGACTGCCTTGACAGTTTTATTTCTGAAACTAAACAATCCTACCAATATAATTCTTTAAAGGTTTGTTGGAGTAAGAAAGCACATTTTGTGTGTTCCTATGTTTTGAATTATAAATAAAGTGTAGGAGTTTACTCTAAGCAGGTAATGAATACATTTTTCAGTAGTTTTTCGCCGAGGCCCATTCCTCTCTGTCTTCTCTCACGTCAGGGCTGGCACGGTCTGTCTGCTCCTGCCCTTCTGTGTCCCTTGTGCTTGACCGTGCAGGGGGTTCCCGTGTACATTCACAGCCACTTTAGGACCCACAGCCTGTGTAGTCCTGACTGCTATTGGGTGTCCTTACATGGAAGAATAGAACAGAGAGTTCTCAGAGATTAAAAAAGATGCATCGTGTTTAGATTAATAGGGAAGAAGAATAAAAGTCTTCGGGCAAAGACATGGAGGTGAGGGCGTCAGGAAGGAGGTGGGTGGGCGTGTCCCAGAGAAGGGCAGAAGATCTCAAAAGCTGCCAAGAGCCAGGCTGGGGGCCAGGCTGGGCCATGAGGAGGAACCCCGTCCCAGCACTGGTGCATGTTGTCATATGCTCCAACTTTTCAAGAATAGTCAGAAATCCAGATTTTCACAGTAAGGTCACTATTTCTTATGTTTACTAAATAATTTTAAGATTTTCAAAATGCATTATACTCTAAGTAGGCTGAATTGGGGGATGGCCAAAAGAGGGCACCAAGAGAATTTTAGAAACAATAGCTAATATACATCCAACCCAGCCTTTTTGTGTTTGTTTTCCCACTCAATCCTTACCTCAAGTGGGCTGTGGGGAAGGTAGATTTTGACTGCCCAATATTAATTTCTATTTTGGTTTATTCCAAAACCCACTTTCCTTTGGGGACTCGCCAACTCTCAATACATGAGCTTTGTATCTGGACTGACCATGGAGGAGCTCAAGACTACCCTTGTTAGCCGGGCGTTGTGGTGGGCGCCTGTAGTCCCAGCTACTTGGGAGGCTAAGGCAAGAGAATCGCTTAAGCCCAGGAGTTGGAGGTTGCTGTGAGCTGTGTGAGGCCATGGCACTCTATCAAGGGCCATAAAGTGAGACTCTGTCTCTACAAAAAAAAAAAAAAAAGACTACCCTTGAAGCTACTGAGTAAAACCCCCCTCTTCCATCTGGAGTATTTCAATGGGTGCGATGTACCCAGACCTGGCAGGGGCCTCTTTGTCGAGATGTTGGGAGAGCACATGTGAAAATGAAGAGATTGTGGACAGCAGAACTTCTCACAGAAGGAAGGCCAGATGCCTGGTGATCTCACTCAACCACCAGGTCTTCTTGTGCCCAAGCACGTTACTCCAAGGGTGTTTCTGTCACACGATACAATGGAATATTTTTAAATATACTAATTAGTTTGAGGCGAGTTTCTGTTACTTATAAGCAAGAGTCCTGACCAAGTCTCAGGGAATGAGATGGAAACTAATCATCATCCTCAACCTTGGACCAGATCCCTGTCTGCCCATTATATGCCCCCCCTCCCCTCATGGTTCATCAAAAGACAAAAACAGACAAGCAAGGTATCAGATATGGGCTTGGATGGGTTAGGTAGAACTCCTATTAGTTTCAGTCATTATTGAGTTTTCTATGTGCAGCTAAGAATCAGCCTAACAGATTATGTCGTGTTTTCATTATTTGGTGTCTATCCCAACCCTGTATCCTGACATAAATTTGACTAAACGTGGTAAAGCAAGTTTTCCCAGGAACTGCCACAGTTCTCCAACTGTTTCCCTTCCACTTGACTTCACGCCCTGCTTTGATTGATGATACCCTATGCATCCTGAACTTGAGTTCTCCAAGATCCCCCTGCAGATCTCTTCCCACACCTATGACCACCTCAACCATGAAGGACCCCCACCTCCCTCATGGGTGAGAATGTGAGCAACTTGAGTTCTGGATCCATAACACCCTTTTCTTTCTGAGGACTGAGAAGGTGCCTCAGAAATAATGCACAAGAGGGGTTATTACATCTGTGAAAGACAATAGCTCTGAGATCGTTAACATTAAACTCTCAAAAAGAAGCATATCAGATTAGGCTCATCAAAATCTCTTTTTCAACAAGTGCTCTTCTGTGGTGGCAGTGAGCTCTCCACAGCTTTGGGAATATCGTAAGCAGGTGATTAAAAAATTCATTCTTGGGCGGCGCCTGTTGCTCAAGGAGTAGGGCGCTGGTCCCAGAGGTGGTGGGTTCAAACCCAGCCCCGGCCAAAAACCAAAAAAAAAATTCATTCTTCTAACATTGTATCCCAAAAAATAGCTCAAAGAAAGGAGAGCTTTACATCATGAGAACGTGCATTGAGAGTAATAGAGGACTTTGCTTGGTTTACATCTCCTTAGCTGTTGGCTTACCTTTGCTTATCCACAAAATGGGAATGGCAAGAACTTCTTTGTAACTCTTGCAAGAAGTCAGGGATAAAGTGTGCAATTCACCCAGCCCCAAACTTGACAAACAGAGGTCCTAGATAAATTATTATAATTACCTAAGAAAAGGACATAGCAAACACTTTCATATATTTTAAACTAATGTGCATGTTATATACACTGATATGATAGACTGTATCCCTATGGATCCTTGGTGTCAATATTTTATTAGCCCAAGTAATGTTAAAAATACATTTGGTAAATATACACAAGGAGAAATGACTTTCTTGGATTTTCTCATTGAAAACTCACTACAATCCTACAAGTGATGTTAGTGTTTTCATTTTACAGAGACATGCAGAGGCCCAGAGAGCTCCTCAGCATTCCCAAGGTCATACAGTTGGTGGCAAGCAGAGCTGAGATTTGCTAGATTCAAACCCAGGTTGCTCAAATTCCTGTCTGTGATCTCAACCACTCTCCTCTCATTTCTTTTTCTATTTAACTTTTGACTAAAACATTACTCTCAAATAAATTCAATTTAATGAAAATTTATTGAGAAATATCTTAACAATTCTTCTTTCTCCCTCTCTCCCCCTTTCATAGTGTCTAGATGTTATTTCATCCAAAATCAAATACATCAATAAAAAAACTAGGAAAGGAGCAAATTTAATGAGCAAACTTGTAAAAGATGACTTGTATTCAATACATATCTACATTGTTCCATCCCCAGATAATACATTGTTAAAATATAAGGAAAAGGAGTGTACACAATTAATGAACAACTGTTAAATGAGGATTTGTCCTGTGCAGTTCCGTATTAGAACTTTCTACAACATGCAAAGTGCAAAGGCAACATGGAGGGCCGTGGCTTGCTGGGACCCGGGCTCAGCTCCTTCCTTTGCAGCGAGGCCTTCCGGACAAACCTGCATTCCTCCCTGTACCCCTCCCTGTGCTCTTCCCTCTGCCCCTCTCTCTTTTCCTCCCTATGCCCTTCCTTGAGCTCCTCCCTGAGCTCCTCCCTGAGCTCCTTCCTGCTGTCCTCCCTCTTTTCCTCCCTCCTCTCCTCCCTGTGCTCCTCCCTGACCTCCTCTACAAGCCCCTCCCTGAGGCCCTCCCTTCACCCCTGTGCCCCTCCCTGACCTTGTCCCTGCCCTCCTCCCTCTGTCCCTCCCTCTGCCCCTCGCTGAGCTCTTCCCTGTGCTCCTCCCTGTATTCCTCCACCCACACCTTGTGTAGCCGAAGCTCTCTTCTCAGCAGTGAGTAGAGTCTTCAGAAGGGCAGGTTTTATGGTATAGGTATATCTTCATTCTATCTCTGGGAGGAGGTAGATATTTACTTGGCCCCACTAAAATAAGTCAAAAGGCCCTAAGAGAAAGCTTGTGATGGTGGAGGATTCCCCTGGAACCTGGGATGAAGGCCCATCTTTCATACTGTAGGGCTAAGGAAGCTGCCTTGGGCAGCAGGAAGGAGAATCCCTGATTCCCCCTGTTGAAGATGACAAGGCTGACTATGGGGGGGCACTGCTGGGCTGGTCTGGGGACACAGCTCAGGGAAACCAGGGGCAGACCCCAATGTGGGGTACAGCCTACACCACCGGGAGGGAGCCTAGAAGAGGGTCAATGATCTTTCCTTCATGGTCCCAAGACTTAGAGCTATTTGAAAGGAAACAACTGCCTGAAAGTATTTGAAAGGAAACAACTGCCTGAAAGTAAAACCATTTGCCACTGTTGGGAAACTTGAGGCAGCTCTGAGGTTCAGCACCTGAGGGGCAGGAGAAGTGACACCAACAGAGGGAAAAAAGAAGGAGAGAAGGGCAGAAAGAGGAGAGAGGAAAGAAGGGAGCACTCAACTCTCTTTAGAGGATTAAACAAAGGTATTTCAAGTCCAAAAATTTAGGGAAAGTAAACACAATAGTGAATATGACAAAATACAGGAGAAAGCTGCAGGAAAGGTCACATGGTCGGGGGTGGAGGTGGGGGAGGGATGTACAACTTGCCAGGAGAGTTAAGAATTTAATAACCAGATTAGACACAAGTCACCGAACTAGACTAAATTCTCCGATGGGACTCAAATTCTATTATTAGGCAAGATTAATATTTCTCTGTCTCATCCCTCTCCAGGGGATGGAAATAGGGTTCAACATTATTAAAGGAGATAAAAACCATTCTGTTTGTACCGCATTGACCTGATACTCCTCTGTCAGATCAGCAAACATAAAATTTAAAACTCAGGCTCTCTGAGCTGGCTGGAATCCCAGGCACAGAGATTTTTTCTTTGCCTCTCCTCCTCCTAGGATTTGCCCCTCTGCTTCTGCATAATGGAGATGATAGAAACTAAAAAAGACCAAAGAGGTTTTCTAATTTCCACAGCCAAATTAAACACTCTTATTTTTCATACACAAGCTTTCCTTTACAGCACTTTTTTTATTTAATAGGACCTTATCTTAATGAGAAAATTCCTAATGATTAAGCAACCTATGTTTGCAAACTAATGACTTGTGTAGTAAGGCTGACACACTACTTACAATTATTTGATTGCTTGATTTATTATTCATTTAGTAAGTGTGACACAGAGCTTCCTAGCAGGGGACTCCACTTGTTCAGAAGCCTTATTTGGACTGTATCTTGAGAAGTAGCCTTATGTGTTCCTGTAGAAGCAAGCTTTTTAATGACTAAGGTTAATATAGATTTGTGGGGATATGTATTAATATTTGTTTTTATTCACCAAGATTTTATATATCTGTATAATTTCTGTTTCAATCCCTAAATCTAGTGGTAAATCATTATTCTTCAAAGTTGTATGCTTCCAGGGATTCTTCTTAAGGGTAATATGTTTTCTAAAAGGAACTTCCTTATGCTTTTTTTTTTTTTTTTGCAAATGATCAGTGATTCTGGCCAAGCTCAGATATACTTCAATCCTCAAGTTCATTCTTCTCCAAATGTTAAGCTGAGTGTGAGTGTGTGTGTGTGTGTGTGTGTGTGAGAGATGTTTTATATACATCTTGCATTTCTTGTATACATCCCTGAAGAAACATCAGAATGTGGAAGGGTTACAGAAAATAGTCTTGAAAGTTTTTGAATTGCTTCCAAAGTGATTCTAATACACTCCTTCTCTACTGAAGTGATTTTAAAAGTTTGATATTTTGTTCTATAAGAGAGCCTTTTTCACTTTGGATCTTGTTAGTTACATTTTTTATTAAGCTGTTCACACTACTTTAATGTAATAGTCATTTATAGTGGGGGAAAGGACTCACATTTGGCTTTATAAAGAGAGCATAAGAAAAATAATGATAGAAAGCGAGAAAGAAAAAAGAGAGGAAACACGTCTTACAAAATAACTGAACATAAGTTTGAACAGAAATAAGAAGAAAGAAGTTGGAAAAATAGATACATTCACGTGTTTAATAAAGAGACAGTCTGACACTGAAGTGTTTCTTAGGTAGAATTAACAAAGTTACTGAGATGAAAGATGGTGGAAATGCTAGTGAAAATGCAAGAATTATGTTCAACCTGTAAGAGATAAAACTAAGTGGTGAAAGAATGGAAGGCAAATAATTCCCTGCATTGTCCAGTAGATGGTGCTGAGTGTCCAAAGCAGCTTTGTTGCTTCTTACAAAAGGGATTAAATAAGGTGCGGAAGATAAATTAAAATATAAAACCCTTGTTCCCTCCATTCTAGATTTATCCAGAAGTCCATAAAATGAGAACCATAAAACCAATTGCTTAATTTGAACTTTGAAATAACTTACATTTTCACCTTTGATTCCAAGGGCTGTAGATTGAAGGAGTATTTTTCAATATTATTCTCCACATCCATGGCCAGTTGATGACTAGAAACAGAAATAATGTTTCAATATAAATTAATCTAAAAAGTTAACATTCATAACAATAAGACTTCTAATTTATTTTCATCTGAAAAGACATTATACATTCAATTATGTTCATTTTAATTTATTAATAGATTCCTTAAAATGGCTATTGATGGATGATGGATAAATAACTGTACCATAGAAAGAGAAAAATTCTTTATCCATTTTTCTTCACTGTCCTTTTGCTGTCCTCAGCTTTCACAGCTGAGGCATGAAAATCATTTCCTCTAAGAGAAAAAGAAAGCAGAATACTGGGAATAAAGAGATGATTATAAAGCCCATGATACTGGTCAACTGGTAAGTTGCAGAACAGACTTCATTTATCCCTAGTGATGCTACTGCTGTTGAAATTTTTCTGCTTTCATTCAGTAAGCTGTTTTGGAGCTCTCACTATCTGAAGAAAGGCAGGGGACTATAAACATATAGGCACTTCTTCCAATGAGCTTACGGGACTCTTACCCAGTGCTACATAGTCAAGGAGGGCTTCATAGAAAAGGTGGCACTTGCACTGGGTTTTGAAAGAAAGGAGAAAAAATAGGTAAATTGAGAGTGAAGGGTAATATATGTGAGAAGGACAGTAAAGCAAAGGAGTAAAGGTGAAAAAACCCAGGAGCTATTTTCAGAGAATAAAGAGAACAATCTAACAATCTGGTGGAAGTAGATGAAAAAATTAGGAGGATAAAGGGAAATGAGTATGGACAAACAGAAAACTGATACTTATTAGTCACATAATGTATTTGAAATGCTGTAACAGACATTTTGCATTACTATATTATTTAATTTTCACAGTAACTTGTATTAATTATGATTTTCTCCATTGTATAGTTGAAAAATATGAGGCTAAGCAAGATTATGTTCAAGTTTATGAGCAGAAGGAACCACAATGGAGCTTATGTCTTACTGTTCTCTTCACCACAAGCTACTGGTTGTAGGATTTTAACATCAGGATTATTAGACTTAACCCTGCTGATTAGAGTTTTCATAGGTACAGTATGTGGCACAATGTTTTTGTATGACTATTTTAAGCAATTTTCAAGAAACACTATTTCCCCAACTTCATGCAATATACTTTGGTTTTTTATTACCAATGTGATTAAAAACAATGAATTATGATCTATAGTGTGAAAAACATTACTACAGGGAAACAATACACATGCAGCAGGGAACTATGACAAATGGTATGTTTGAGGATGGTTTGTGGTGGGAGTAAGCAAGAGAGTGAAGGGAACTAGTTAGAGAAAGTGATTCAAAGAAGGCCTGGAGGAAGGACCAGGATTGTGGTGATGGTAAGGAAAAGAAAAAGATAGGGGGGAAATGGTGTAATCCCTGAGGATTACAAGTGTATTTTCTCCTTTTCTTTAGAAAGGAATGGATAACAGGTGATAGGAAAAAAACATAGCAGATGAGATAAGTTCCTACATGGCCACTAGGTGGTGTCATTAGCCCAAGATAATTTTGTGGTTGCTCGGCCTGGTTGCTGGAGGGCAAGGAAACACTCTAATTTACTCAGGACCCATCACTAATTGTTATTCTATGATACCACAAAGATATTTAATGCTTTCTGTGTGCCAGGAATGATGCAAAGCATGGAAGATAAAATGGTGGAAAATAGTAGACACGGTTCCTGTTATTTTAGTCTTATAATCTAAAAGAATATGAACATTAAAAAACTAATTACAAATAAAATGGATGCTATTAAAGAGGAAACACAGAGGGACCTAACCCAGGTAGGGAGGCATGTAGAGACAGCAGCCTTATAATAAGGATATTTTAAGATTCTGTTAATTAACTTATTAATTGCAAATTAGCAAAGTAAGCAATAGAGATATATATCAGTGTGCTGTGAGGCCGGTAGATATGCAACAAGCAAAGACAAAGCTAATGTTTTCACAAAGAGAATAAAACTATTATAATGTTAACAAATTCGGTCATTTGAGCGTATAATCCTCATCAAACCAGAAACTACAAATAGCAGCTCATCTAAATTTGCTATCTTTAGGTCATTCTGTCAATAATTGTCTGTGAGTAATGAAATGATCATATATCAGTGACTTGCACTCTCACATCTTCTCCCAGAGACTCAGCTTGATTTAATATTTACCAAAAAATTAGTTAGCCAAAGGTTTTACTTAAATAAATAAATCATTATCATAAACAACAGAGTCATAAGTAGCCTCCTTACGAATGGCCTTACCAATTGCCCTTCTTTGTTTATGTACACATGGAAAGCTTTACAAGGTTTGTTTGGGTGTGTGTACACAAATGTCTTCAACCAGCCCTGTGTGTGGTCTCAGAGAGTATGGAATTGTCCCCTCTCCTCCCTTCACACTGACTGACTACCACAAAACGCTGTTGAGCATTCAGAATAAATGTAATGTTCCAAGAGGGAATAACTGATCAACAGCTCTGACACCACTATCACTTAACTTACGGTCACTTCGAGTAGCTGAGATGATTTATATCAGCACCTAAGTCATCTACAGCTATAATGAAATGCCTAATCTGTTCACAGTACACCATTTTTTCAATCAAATTTGACAGCTTTCAGGGACATAGCCCTGACACGAAGCACAATAGAAAGATCTCCAGGAAAACCTCCAGAATTCCAGGCAAATAGGTATAGCTGTTAGGTGGGTAGCCACTGCTTGTGTTTTTCTGTCCTGGACAGAGCATTAAGGGGAAGTTTACCCCCATGGACCCACATGCTTTGTGGAGAGATTTTAATTCCCATCCCTGGAATTTCTTGCTCTGGAAAAAACCAAGCATGCAAAACAGACTGGTCATTTACAGAAGCTTTTAGCTTCCTCAGGCCTCTGGGTAATGGAGGGGAAAGAGTAGGGTGAAGTCGATGTAAACCCATGTGTGTCCCATTAATTTTCACATACCCTCCTGAGAGCAGAGCTGAGAAAGATGCACACTGCTGTTAGCGAAAGGTTTAATATAGAGTTGTAGTCAATTAACAGGAAAAAAAAAGCCTTTTGGAGTTTATTTCCTATGTTAAAATCAATGACAAAAAGCCAGTATAGCCAGGTTTAATACCCAATGGGCTGCACTTCACAGAGAAAGTGTGTCCTCAGAGAATTAAGCTGCACGTGGAGATTATTAGTTAACCAAAAATAATCTAAAATGTATCTACGCTGGTGTTCAACCCCAGCTTCTCATTAGAACTGCATGAAGGACACTGTTAAGAAATACTGATTCCAGGGCCTCGTCTGCCAAGAGTCATATTCAATTTGTCTGGAGTAGGACTTATGTCAGGACATTTTTATTAAGCTCCCTGGGTGATTCTAAGTGCAGCCAGGGTGAAGAACCACTGATCCGGACCAAATAGCATCACAATACTAATCTCCATAGCAGAAAAATCTTTCTCAGGTCCGCTAGAAACTTTTTGTTACTGTTTATATACAGCTAGTGGTGATGGTGGTGATGGATGGAGGGTAAATGAACTATTTTATTCTTATGTATTTCTATTAACGAGAACAGGCATAGCAAGGATAAATGAAGTCCATAGGTCATGCATGCAGAAACTTTATTTGACCAAAAAGCTGGACCTTCCTTTCAGTGTGGTGACATGGTAGAGTCTCAGGGTTGTGGAGATAGAATGAACATTTGAGATTATCAGTCTAAACCCCTGCCCATATGGGAGGGAAGGAAGCTGGCGTTGCCTGAGTGGGCTATCTTATTTAAGACTCTCAGGGCTCAATACTAACATCTTTATTTTTAGAGATGAGCAAACCGGGTTTAGGGTAAATGATCTGTCTAGACTAACAAAGCTAAGAAAAATCAGAAAAAGGAATAAAACCCAAAAATTTCCAGTATCAAGATTTTTTTAAACAACATCTCACATAGATGGTCACTTTTACCCTTCTTGGGTACTTCTAGTATCTGTCAGCTGTTGGAGCTCAGAACATGGTATCCCAAAAGGTGGTACCTTGGCTTGCTGAGTGCTTTGCACTAGAGGAGATAGAAGCAGCCTCAGAAGCAGAGTCCTCTCTGACCTCCTACTCTTCTTTCCGTGCCCCTCATTTTTGGCTGAAGTGAGTCATAAAAACCACAATTCTTCTTCAATAAGGTGGGTTATAGGAACTAGAATTCTTCTTCCCCAAAGCAGCCATAAATCTGGAAATATTATTCTAATTCTCTCCTGTGTTTTTTTTTTGTTTTTTTTTTTTGTAAGTGCTGACCATCAGAAATTTTCTGACCTACCTTGTCTGATGGCAGGTCCTAAGACCCTCATTTTAGGGGAGACCCATCAATCGTACAAGATCCATAGTAAATGTTCAATGAATGATTGTTATTTTTTATTTCCTTAACTTGGCAATGAATGCCTCTTAATCAGTTTAATATTATGCTAATACTTTAGAAGCAATATTTTAAAATAGTGGGCTATATTAATGTCAAATAAAACTTCTAAGCATTTACCCACAAATTGAAATAAGAATATGTCTCTCACATGCTCTAATTCTATAATTTTTTTTTAAATCTAAGTGAGAGATTTTACTTTCATCTCTGGTCAATTCCATCTCTTCTTTTATGCTTTTCTTTTTAAGATCTGTTTGATTCCATTCTGCAGTGTTATTTTGACTGTTCATTCTCTTAGTCTTAGTGGTAGCCTTTTCTGGGAGTTTTTATGCCTGCCTTCTATAAACATCCTTCATTAAAAGTCTAAGACAGTCAGGGTCAAGTTTCAAGCCCCCAGACACACCAGCAGAAACATCTTCTAGGCATCATCTTACACAATAGAGCTTGTGAATTATCACTCTACTAGCCATAAATTTATCTATTTGTATCTTAAGCCACATATCTAGGCTCTGCCCACAAAAATATCCTAAGAAACTGTCAAATTTATTTATTCATTTTTGACATTCTTTTTCATGTAAGCTTTTCAAATTCACAGATGATTTAATTAACTTATTTTAACTCACTTAATTTTTACTTACTTTTCAAATAAATATTTTCCATCATCATTAACTTGTTCTAAAGGATTCTTCAATCTTTTCAGTTCTTCCTGTGAAAAAGGAAAGATGTATCTTAAACATTGACGCAAGATATTTCTCAGAAATATTATTAGAGGTCAATTGAAATAACACCCCATTAAGAGTTCTAGGGGCAGGATGCCTGTGCTTCCGGAGTGAGCAGGAGGATGAGAGGCTCCTGTCCAGAAGGAGAGTTAAAGGACAGAAATTTAGCTAGTAACCTGGTGGATTAGAGCTGCACCAAGAGAGAAGGTTGAAGAACGCACATCAACCCCGCTGAGGTGAGCTGTGACCCCAAGGATACAAACAAAAGGTACAAAATCCATCACCAAGCAGACAGGAGTCCCCTCCCCCATGAGAGTGGCTCGGAGTGCCCCACAAACAAACGAGCAGAGTTCAAAGGTCCTTCCACTTCACTCCACAGGACAGACCCTCTAAAAACTGGACCTACCTCCCCTACTAGGGTGCCACGGCATTCTGCTGCCAGGCATAAAACTGTATAAAACTATATATTCTCTACCTGCAACTCTGAGCTCCCAGCATGCCCCTCCACTCTTACTCTGAGGTCAGGAGACCTATACCCCAGGAGTCCAGATTCTTGGGTGATTTCTCAAGGGGTGTGGACAGGGCCTGGACTGAAGCTGGTCAGTGCTGACTCTGGGGCATGGGAGTGAAGAGAGGATGGTTGGCTGAGAGGGAACCACACCGGAGTGGCGGTGCCCCCAGGTGCAGAGCAGCAGCTGTCTTTTAGCAACACTAGGGCTCACTCCCGGATATTCTGAAGCCACACCCCCTATCTCCCTGGGCAACCAGAGGAGGCTGGGCATCTACTCAGGTAGCAACCACCACAGAACAGATCTGGGACAGAAATGCAGGTTCCATGAGTAAAGGGTTTGCCTGAGGCGGTACCGGCCTGGGTGGACCGCGGGGACTAGAAAAGCAGGCGCAGAGACAGGAAGTTCCCAGGGTGGGGCTGACCCAGAGGACTGCTTTACTGAGCCTAAGACACACCTGGCCCTCAGGGGATCATTAGCCTATAGACAAAGGAAAACAGGAGGCTAGAACTGACAGCTAACCAAATACAAACCTGCAGGAGCAAAGACAGGGCCTGAGGAGCAGGCTCTGGGAACTCAAAACAGCTTCTCTTCTGCAGGGGAACTTAGCAGGGACAGAAAAAATTCCCACAAAGTTGTTCTGTTCTGTTCTGTCAGTAACATCAATCAGGGGCAGGGCTGGAACTGAGTGAACACCCCTCAGCCTCCATCAAATGCCCAAGGTTGTCAGGCCTCACCTCCCCCTGCTAGATAGAGGCAGAGTGCAGCAGCCTGGCTGAGCAGAAATAGATCTCCTTGTGATTCCAGGCAGGTGCAAACCCCTAAAGTATCTGTTCACTACAGACAACTGGGTCAAAGCCCTGTGGGACAATCAGTGACTAGGTGTGACAGAGGTGCAAGGAGGGGAAGGAGGCATCAACCTTCCCAGACTGATCTATTTGCTGGGTGGGTCCTCCTGACTCCACGGAGCACTGGAGCAAGCCATATCAGAGTAGTCACCAGACCCCTGTGATCCAGTTCCCAGAGACCTCTTAAACTCTCCCACCTGAGACAGGTGCTGACTGAGACAATTGATTTGGACCTTTTGAACTGAGCCAATCATCTGAGGACTATTCAGGTGGTGCCTTGGGTGTGTGGTTGTAGGAAGGTTTGATTTTCCTTTTCCAATAGTTGCCTGTGGGGGGCGGGGTGACTAAATTACTGTTATTCTCACAGCTGATACTTCAACCCAGAGTAACTGTTTCACTACGGTTGAACAGAGACTAGCTGAAAATAAGACAGAACCACTTAGCTCCACCACACCAAACACATCCCCAGGTTCTCAGGCCATAGCACTATAAGGGTCCTCAACAAAGCTCCAGGAGAAAAATCAAAGGGTATAAAACAATCAAGGGACGGAATCAGAGGAAAAACTTTGGTAACACGAATAACCAGAATAGATTAATCCCCTCAAGGAAAGATATGGCAGATGTAACTGAAGATCCCATTCATAAACAGCTGGCCCAGGTGTCAGAAATTGAATTAAGAATTTGGATCACAAACAAGATTAATAAAATGGAGGAAAATTTGGGATTAGAAATTCGAGCAGCAATTCAAAAGTCAGAATTAGAAATTCGAGGAGAAATTCAAAAGTTGTCTCAAGAATTTAACGAATTTAAAGACAAAACCACCAAAGATTTGACGCACTGAAGAAAGAATTTGCAGGCCTCAAAGATCTGAAAAATACAATAGAATCCCTCAGTAATAGAGTGGAGCAAGCAGAAGAAAGGATTTCTGACACTGAAGACAAAGCCTTTGAACACTCCCAAACTCGCAAAGTGGAAGAGAAATGGAGAGCAAAAATGGATGATTCTCTCAGAGAGCTCTGGGATAATTCAAAGAAGGCTAATATCTGTCTCATTGGAATCCCTGAAAGTGATGAAGTGGCCTGGCAAGGCACAGAGGCCCTTTTCCATGAAATTATGAAAGAGAATTGTCCAGACATGCCAAGAGATTCTGAAATTCAGATAGCAGACAGTTTCAGAACCCCAGTACAACACAATTCAAATAAGACATCCCCCAGGCATATCATAATTGACTTCACTAAAGTTAATATGAAGGAGAAAATTCTGAAAGCAGCCACACGTAAGAAATTTATTACCTACAAAAGGAAGAACATTAGAATGATTGCAGATCTCTCTGCTGAAACTTTTCAAGCCAGAAGAGGGTTGTCATCAACTTTTAATCTCCTAAAACAAAATAACTTTCAACCCCAGATCCTGTATCCAGCTAAACTGAGTTTCATTTATGATGGAGAAATTAAATACTTTAATGACATTCATATGTTGAAGAAATTTGCCATAACCAAACCAGCTCTTCAGGATATTCTCAGGCTTGTCCTCCACAATGACCAGCCCAATCCTCTACCACAAAAGTAAACTCACTCAGAAACTTTAGATCAAACTCTAACTTCCACAGTGGCGAAAGGATTAAAAATGTCCACTGGACTTTCAAAAAACTAGATATCCAAAATTTTACCAGACTTATCAATATTCTCCATTAATGTGAACGGCTTAAACTGTCCTCAAAAGAGGCACAGGTTAGCTGACTGGATACAAAAACTCAGGCCAGATATTTGCTGCATACAAGAGTCACATCTTACCTTAAAAGACAAATATAGACTCGGGGTGAAAGACTTGGTCATCCATGTTTCAGGCAAATGGTAATCAGAAAAAAGCAGGTGTTGCAATTCTATTTGCAGATACAATATGCTTTAAACCAACAAAAGTAAGGAAAGATAAAAATGGTCACTTCATATTTCTAAGGGTAATACTCAATATGATGAGATCTCAATTATTAATATCTATGCACCCAACCAGAAGGCACCTCAATTTATAAGAGAAACTCTAACGGACATCAGCAACTTGATTTCTTCCAGCTCCATAATAGTTGGAGAGTTCAACACTCCTTTGGCAGTGTTGGATCGATCCTCCAGTAAGAAGGTGAGCAAAGAAATTTTAGATTTAAACTTAACCATCCAACATTTGGATTTAGCAGAGATCTACAGAACATTTCATCCCAACAAAACTGAATACACATACTTCTCAGCAGCCCATGGAACTTACTCCAAAATCGATCACATCTTAGGTCACAAGTCTAAACTCAGTAAATTTAAAGGAATAGAAATTATTCCTTGCATCTTCTTGGACCACCATAGAATAAAAGTTGAACTCAGTAACAACAGGAATCTGCATACTCATACAAAAACGGAAGTTAAATAACCTTATGCTGAATGATAGCTGGGTCAGAGATGAGATTAAGAAGGAAATTGCCAAAGTTTTGGAACAAAATGACAATGAAGACATGAATTATCAGAACCTCTGGAATACTGCAAAGGCGGTCCTAAGAGGGAAATTTATAGCACTGCAAGCCTTCCTCAAGAGAACGGAAAGAGAGGAAGTTAACAACTTAATGGGACATCTCAAGCAACTGGAAAATGAAGAACATTGCAACCCCAAACCCAGTAGAAGAAAAGAAATAACCAAAATTAGAGCAGAATTAAATGAAATTGAAAACAAAAGAATTATACAACATATCAACAAATCAAAAAGTTGATTTTTTGAGACAGTCAATAAAATAGATAAACCTTTGGCTAACCTAATCAGGAAAAAAAGAGTAAAATCTGTAATCTTATCATTCAGAAACGACAAAGATGAAATAACAACAGACTCCTCAGAAATTCAAAAAATCCTTAATAAATATTACAAGAAAATTTATTCTTAGAAATATAAAAATCTGAAGGAAATTGATCAATACTTGGAAGCACGTCACCTTCCAAGACTTAGCCAGAATCAAGTGGAAATGTTGAACAGACCCATATCAAGTTCTGGAATACCATCAATCATAAAAAACCTCCCTAAAAAGAAAAGCCCAGGACCAGATGGCTTCATGTGAGAATTCTACCAAACCTTTAACGAGGAATTAGTACCTATATTACTCAACCTGTTCCAAAATGTAGAAAAAGAAGGAAGACTACCCAACACGTTCTGTGAAGCAAACATCACCCTGATCCCCAAACCAGGAAAAGACCCAACAAGAAAAGAAAATTATAGACCGATATCACTAATGAATATAGATGCAAAAATATTCAACAAGATCCTAACAAACAGAATCCAGCAACACATCAAACAAATTATACATTATGACCAAGTCGTTTTTATCCCAGGGTCTCAAGGCTGGTTCAATATCCATAAATCTATAAGTATAATTCAGCACATAAACAAATTAAAAAACAAAGACCATATGATTCTCTCAATTGATGCAGAAAAAGCTTTTGATAATATCCAGCAACGCTTCATGATCAGAACACTTAAGAAAATTGGTATAGAAGGGACATTTCTTAAACTGATAGAGGCCATGTAGAGCAAACCCACAGCCAATATCGTATTGAATGGAGTTAAATTGAAATCATTTCCACTCAGATCAGGAAATAGACAAGGCTGCCCATTGTCTCCACTACTCTTTAACATTGTAATGGAAGTTTTAGCCACCGAAATTAGGGAAGAAAAGGTGATCAAGGGTATCCATATAGGGTCAGAAGAGATCAAACTTTCGCTCTTCACAGATGATATGATTGTATATCTGGAAAACACTAGGGACTCTACTACAAAACTCTTAGAAGTGATCAAGGAATACAGCAGCATCTCAGGTTACAAAATCAACATTCATAAATCGGTAGCCTTTATATATACCAATAGTCAAGCTGAAAAAACAGTTAAGGACTCTATTCCATTCACAGTAGTGCCAAAGAAGATGAAATATTTGGGAGTTTATCTAACAAAGGACGTGAAAGATCTCTACAAAGAGAACTATGAAACTCTAAGAAAAGAAATAGCTGAAAATTTTAGCAAGTGGAAAAACATACCATGCTCAGGGCTGGGAAGAATCAACATTGTTAAAATGTCCATACTACCCAAAGCAATACACAATTTTAATGCAATCCCTATTAAAGCTCCACTGTCATACTTTAAAGATCTTGAAAAAATAATACTTTGTTTTACATGGAATCAGAAAAAAACTCGAATAACCAAGACATTATTCAGAAATAAAAACAAAGCAGGAGGAATCACGCTACCAGACCTCAGACTATAATACAAATCGATAGTGATCAAAGCAGCATGGTACTGGCACAAAAACAGAGAAGTAGATGTGTGGAACAGAATAGAGAACCAAGAGATGAATCCAGCTACTTACCATTATTTGATCTTTGAGAAGCCAATTAAAAACATTCAGTGGGGAAAAGATTCCCTATTTAACAAATGGTGCTGGGTGAACTGGCTGGCAACCCTTAGAAGACTGAAACTGGACCCACACCTTTCACCATTAACTAAGATAGACTCTCACTGGATTAAAGATTGAAACTTAAGACATAAAACTATAAAAATACTATAAGAGAGTGCAAGGAAAACCCTTGAAGAAATCGGTCTGGGTGAGTATTTTATAAGGAGGACCCCACGGGTAATTGATGAAGCTTCAAAAATACACTACTGGGACCTGATCAAACTAAAAAGCTTCTGCACAGCCTAGAACACAGTAAGTAAAGCAAGCAGATAGCCATCAGAATGGGAGAAGATACTTGCAGGGTATGTCTCCGACAAAGAGACATACCAGAATATTTTATTTAATAACCAGAATCCATAGAGACCTCAAATGTATAAGCAAGAAAAGAATAAGTGATCCCATCGCAGGCTGCACAAGGGATTTGAAGAAAAACTTCTCTGAAGAAGACAGGCGCACGGCCTATAGACATATGAAAAAATGCTCATCATCTTTAATCATCAGAGAAATGCAAATCAAAACTACTTTGAGAAATCATCTAAGTCCAGGAAGATTTACCCATATCACAAAATCCCAAGACCAGAGATGTTGGCGTGGATGTGGAGAAAAGGGAACACTTCTACACTGCTGGTGGGAATGCAAATTAATACATTCCTTTTGGAAAGATGTTTGGAGAACACTTAGAGATCTAAAAATAGATCTGCGATTCAATCCTATAATTCTTCTAGTTGGCATATACCCAGAAGACCAAAAATCACATCATTACAAAGACATTTGTACCAGAATGTTTATTGCAGCCCAATTCATAATTGCTAAGTCATGGAAAAAGTCCAAGTGCCCATCAGTCCATGAATGGATTATTAAATTGTGGTATATGTACACCATGGAATATTATGCAGCCTTAAAAAAAGATGGAGACTTTGCCTCTTTCATGTTTACATGGATGGAGCTGGAAAGTATCCAATGTACTCAGCCCTACTATGAAAGTAATTTATGGCTTTCACATGAAAGCTATAACCCAGTTATAACCTAAGAATAGGGGGAAGGTGGAAAGGGAGGGGAGGGAGGAGGGAGGTGGGCGGAGGAGAATGATTGGTGGGATTACACCTGCGGTGCATCTTACAAGGGTACATGTGAAACTTAGTAAATGTAGAATGTAAATGTTTTAACACAATAACTAAGAAAATGTCAGGAAGGCTATGTTAACCAGTGTGATGAAAATGTGTCAAACGGTCTACAAAAACAGTGTGTGGTGCCCCATGATCGCATTAATGTACACAGCTATGATTTAATAATTAAAAAAAAAGAGTTCTAGACTTTATGATGGTTAAATTATTAAACATACAACAAAACAATTTAATTGTGGATCAATTAGAAGACAATACTTTGACTCAAATTGTGTGATTTTTTTTATTAGTAAAGATAGTGTCTTCTGTTATTTTTCCAGAGCCAACATATGTTTATATAGATGTACCTGCACTGTTTCCAGATTTACTCTGCCAACAGTATGATCTTTGCTGGTTGCTGAGGGCTACTCTTATATTAATACAAATTTAAAAGAGAGAGAGAGACTTTAATGAATGTGGGCTGGGTTTAGCCATTCACCAACCATCCTGTCTTGTCTCTAGGTAACTTCCACTCCGTAGCCCAAGTGCTCAGACACACACACACACACACCTGCCCACACCTATAACCCTCCCTGAATTTACAGTATCCCTAAATCTCTTTAATCTCATGTCTCTGGCCACAGGGATGTGATAGAAGTTGGCCCAGGGTCCTGGTGAGACTGCTGGTTCTGTCTTAGTAATCACAGCAGGATTTAAGGAAGGCTCACAGAACTATGTTCCTCGGAAAACCACCATCTCTGAGGCCACACCCCTTGCCCACCTCCAGAAACTGCTGAAGAAGTGACTAGCCCCAGTGGGAAGCAACATTTAGATCGAATTCCTCATTTGCTGCTAAAAGACTATAGAACTAACCTCAACATACTTAGAGCCCATCCGACACCCAAGTCTCCTAGATCATCCCCATTACACAATCTTTTTAACCTCATTCTATATTGTACATTCCAGAACTTGACTCAAGCACCCTCTCCCCCATCCCTCCAGCATTTTTACTGGACCCCTTGCAACTTATAGCCTGTCATCAGCAGAATCCTGTATCCCTCAACTTCTTTGAACACGCCGTTAATTATCTTGCTCTAACTGAACCAGGCCTCAGTGTTCTGGGACAGTTGTTTTTCTTAGAGCAAGAGGATCCAAGAGCTGCTCAGAAAAGTATCTAGAAGATTTTGCTGATGACCATCTTGGCCAAGTCCCTAAGCACACGTTCTCCCAGGCAGTCCTCGGAAGAGGTGGCCGTTTCTTCCCCACACGCTGTACACCACACAGCACGGAGAAAAGACAGGGCCTTCCTTGTTCCTCATTGCTGCTTCCAGATCTTCCCCACTCCTACGAAACCTCAGTGTCTCTGAAACACGCCTGCGGCCGTCCCAAGCCTCTGCCCTCTTTGCCTATCCTCACTTCTCAGGGGAATCTCACAACTTTGAATTTGTATGTGCTCTTCTCAAAACTCCACTCATTTGCATCCACCTGCCATCTGACAGTTCCGTATGCATGTCTGACAAGCATCGCAAGTTCAAAACCACAGTGTTCATTGTTTCCTCTTCTCATCGTTTATCTTTGCTGTTCCCTCTGCATAGAACACTCATGCCCATAACCTCACATGGCTCATCTCACCTCATCCAGGGGTCTGCTCAAACACTGCCTTCTCAGAGGCGGCATTCCTGAATGAACTCTCTAAAATGCCGCTGGTCACTTGTTATGTATCACCATGCTTTGTGTTTTCATTCACTTCTCTCAGGTCCTTAGCACTCCCTAATAGAGAATATCTGTGTTGGGTTATTGCTTGTCTCCCTCCGCTAGATGGTAAGGTCCACAGAAGCAGGTTTTTGTCCCATCCACCACTGCACTTTCCGTGCCCAGCACATTGTAGTTGTTCGACCAATGCTAATTATTTAAACTTTATTTCAGAATTTAGAGAACAACTTTGATTTATTTCTCTGGCTTTGGAAGTGTGAGGAACCCTGGCACGGTTATGAAAGTATTTGCTGCTGTGACAGGTACTAAATGAAGGAAAAGGTAACACAACAAAGAAGATAGAACAGAGCAAAGAAAGAGCAAAGGGGCCAGAGCCCAGGAGATGCTGTGAATTTCTGAATCACACTGGAACTTGAAACCAGTATGTTGATGGACGTTTCAGTTTTGTAAGCCAGGAGACTCTCTCATTTGCTTTAAAAACTTTCAGCTGGGCTTGGCACCCGTAGCTCAGCGGCTAGGGCACCAGCCACATACATTGGAGCTGGCAGGTTCAAATCCAGCCTGGGCCTGCCAAACAATAATGACAACTACAACCAAAAAATAGCGGGGCGTTGTGGCAGGCGCCTGTAGTCCTAGCTACTCAGGAGACTGAGGTGAGAGAATCACTTAAGCCCAAGAGTTTGAGGTTGCTGTGAGCTGTGACGCAACAGCACTCTACTGAGGGCAACACAGTGAGACTGTATCCAAAAAAAAAAAAAAAATTTTTTTTTTCAGTTGAAGTTTCCTTCCTTCCTCCTTCCTTCCTCCTTCCTTCCTCCCTTCCTTCCTCTCTTCCTTCCTTCCTCCCTTCCTTCCTCCCTTCCTTCCTCCCTTCCTTCCTTCCTCCCTTCCTCCCTTCCTTCCTTCCTCCCTTCCTTCCTCTCTTCCTTCCTCCCTTCCTTCCTCCTTCCTTCCTCCCTTCCTTCCTCCCTCCCTTCCTCCCTCCCTTCCTTCCTCCCTTCCTTCCTCCCTTCCTTCCTTCCTCCCTTCCTTCCTCCCTTCCTTCCTCCCTTCCTTCCTCCCTTCCTTCCTCCTCCCTCCCTCCCTTCCTTTCTTCCTTCCTTCCTCCTCCCTCCCTCCCTTCCTTCCTCCCTTCCTTCCTCCCTTCCTTCCTCCCTTCCTCCCTTCCTTCCTCCCTTCCTTCCTCCCTTCCTTCCTTCCTCCCTTCCTTCCTCCCTTCCTTCCTTCCTCCCTTCCTTCCTTCCTTCCTCCCTTCCTTCCTCCCTTCCTTCCTTCCTCCCTTCCTTCCTCCCTTCCTTCCTCTTCCCTCCCTCCCTTCCTTTCTTCCTTCCTTCCTCCTCCCTCCCTCCCTTCCTTTCTTCCTTCCTCCTCCCTCCCTCCCTTCCTTTCTTCCTTCCTTCCTCCTCACTCCCTCCCTTCCTTTCTTCCTTCCTTCCTCCTTCCTTCCTCCCTTCCTTCCTTCCTCCCTTCCTCCCTTCCTTCCTCCCTTCCTTCCTCCTCCCTCCCTCCCTTCCTTCCTCCCTTCCTTCCTCCCTTCCTTCCTTCCTTCCTCCCTTCCTTCCTTCCTCCCTTCCTTCCTCCTTCCTTCCTCCCTTCCTTCCTCCTCCCTCCCTCCCTTCCTTTCTTCCTTCCTTCCTCCTCCCTCCCTCCCTTCCTTCCTCCCTTCCTTCCTCCCTTCCTCCCTTCCTTCCTCCCTTCCTTCCTTCCTCCCTTCCTTCCTCTCTTCCTTCCTTCCTCCCTCCCTTCCTTCCTCCTTCCTTCTTCCCTCCTGTCTTTCCTTCCCTACCCTCCCTTCCCTCCTGCCTACTTTACTTCTTTCCTTCCTTCTTTCTTCCTCCCTTCCCTCCCTCCCTCCCTCTCTCTCTTTCTTTCTTCTTTTCCCTCTTTCTTTTTTTCACAATTGAAAGAACCCTAACTGAGAAGTGACAGTAGGAGCTATAACTTAGGGCTGCTGAATGCAGAATTCTAAGATGAGTCACAGAATTATAAAAGTGCTGGATACTTGTTGTTTGCTTGTTTTATTTTAGCAATGTCTTTTTAAAATGTCTTATTCAGAGAAATTACTGTATTTTTTAATCACTTCTAGGAGTCTTGTGGCTGAATCTTTGGGGTTCTCTAAGTATAAGATTATATCATTGGTAAAGAGTGAGAGTTTGACCTCCTCTGGCTCCATTTGGATGCCCTTTATTTCCTTCTCTTGCCTGATTATATTGATTAGAACTTCCAGCACTATGTTGAGTAGTAGCGGCGATGGAGGACAACCTCAAATCACAAAGTCTCAAAGCTGCAGATGCTGGCAGGGATGTGGAGAGAAGGGAACACTTTTACACTGCTGGTAGGACTGCAAACTAGTACAACCTGTTTGGAAGGAAGTATTGAGAATCCTCAAAGAACTCAAACTAGACCTCCCGTTTGATCCTGCAATCCCATTACTAGTCACCTACCCAGAAGAAAAAAAGTCATTTTATCAAATGGATATTTGCACTAGACTATTTGTCACAGCTAAATTTACAACCACCAAATTGTGTAAACAACCTAAATGCCCACCAACTCAGGAATGAATTAACAACTGTGATGTATATATATACCATAGAATACTATCCAGCCATTAAAAAGATGGAGACTTTACATCTTTCATATCAACCTGGATGGAGGTGAAACACATTCTTCTTAGTATAGTATTACAAGAATGGAGAATCAAGAATCAAATGTACTCAATATGAAGGCAGTAGATGACCTAATACAAGGTGGAGAGCAGGGGAATGAGTGAGGGGGGAACAGGAGGGAGGGGATGGGGGTTCATGATGTAGGACACACTTCTTGGGGGCGGGACACAGTTGTAAGAGGGACTTTACCTACCAAATGCAATCAGTGTAACCTAATTCTTTGTACCCTCAATGAATCCCAAACAATTTTTTAAAAAGTCTTATTCAGAAGCCTAATGAGTCATGGTCTCCAGTGCCTTTTTATTAAAGGCTGATGCTTTTTATTTATTTATTTATTTTTTTCTGAGACAGAGTCTCAAGCTGTCACCTGGGTAGAGTACTGTGGCATCACAGATCCCAGTAACCTCAGACTTTTGGGGTTAAGTGATTCTCTAGCCTCAGCCTTCCAAGTAGCTGGGACTACAGGTGCCCACCACAACGCCCGGCTATTTTTGTTGTGGTGGTGGTGGTGGTTGTCATTGTTGTTTTAGCTAACCCGGGCTGGGTTCGAACCCACCAGCCTTGGTGTATGTGGCCGTGCCCTACCCACTGAGCTACAGGTGCTGCCTAAAGGCTGAAGCTTTTACATAAAATATTGGTATAACCAATCTCACATGAAGAACATTTCTGTATCTTCTGCAAAATCTTGTTTTGAATATTTACATAAAGAAGTTTTTTATTTTAACGCAATGCAATTTATTGTTTTATTTTGTTATTTAGTATTTTTTGTGTCCCAAGAAATATTCACCTGCTCCAATGCTGCAAAGATAGTCTCCTGTATTTTTTCTAGAAGCTTTAAAATTTATTTGCATTGAGGTCTATGACCAGTCTTGAATTAAGGTTTGTATGTGTTGTGCCATAGGGATTGAGATTCATTATACAGTGTGCACAGAAGACATTGTCCATTTTGCTACTTAATCACTCTTACAATGGAATAACAGAATGTAAGAGAAGTAAATCTTAGAATTTAATGGTAGGGTGTATTTGCTCCCATTTGATATAATAGTACAGATCAACAATAGTAACTCATAAGTCTTACAGAAGTCATTTGTTTTTGCCTTGGTTGCTAGAAGCTTAAGCTAAATTAAATATTTACTTTCCATAAGTGTTCTTTCCAGCTTCTTAGTGTAGTTACTTTCCCCCTCTTTACTACATGATGTGTGAGCATCTTCATTTTTATTTAAAATACCTTATCACATGAATGCTTTTCACTGTAAGCTAATGCCATACAGGCAGAGTGCAGATAATCAATAAGCAGAAAGCTAGAGGTGACAGATAAATTATTCTTTTTAATTATTTACATGCACTTTATTTTCAGAATAAAACTTACTTGTCACCCTGGTTCCTTATTCTTAAAATACGTCATCACATTTATCCTCTATTTTCTCCTATCCTTCCCATCTAATTCTCTGTCGCTTCCTGCCCCACCTCCAATGACTTAAGCCACAAATACAAGTTGTACATATTTATAGGCATGCATCCCTCAACAGCAAGGATCACTCTGAGAAACACGTCATTAGGTGACCTCATCATTGGGAGCATTGCAGCTGTACTTACACACAGCTGGGTGTACAGCCGGCTACACACTGCGGCTCGGCCCACTGTCCCTGGTACAGCACAGTACTGTACTGACTACCGGAGGCAGTTATAACTGGATGGTGTTTGCGAATCTAAACACGTTTGCACAAACACGAAGTGCAGCACAAATACGCCATTGAAATCTTGGGGGTTGTGATGTTATGGTCGTCCTGGGTTGACCATTTGGTCCATTGTTGATGGAAACATCATTTTACAGCACATGCCTGGAAAGGCTCAGGCTTGAAGTGGCTTTTATACAGAATAGAAGTAGTTTGAATGAGAAATCTTAATTATTCTTGAAAAGTGGGCATGAATTTTTAGGTTATAAACTTTCTCTTTCTTACCACTTGCATTATGATTAGAAAAGAGATTGAGCTGTGGGCTCCCGTAAGATGAGCCGGTGGCGTGCTTTCTTTATTCATTTTCTTTGGGGACTTGGGGGACTGGCAGAAAAGAGGTGTGCACTCTGTGCCAGCATCTCCTTTTCCTTGGTTCTCTCGCTGCAGGGAGTGTGCCATGTGGGGAGGGCTGTGATGTAGTACTTTATTCAATATCTGACTATCTACATTCTAGAAAATCATATTAAACATAAGGTCAATGGCTAACAAGAGCTTTCTGAACAGCTGCTCCGCTGACAATTTGGAGGATTGATTCCATCATCTGGTTATTTAAGCTAAGTACACAGAAACACTTCAATTCAATTGGCCTGGAAGTTCCGAACTACGTCCTCATTTTCTGAAAGATGGATAAGCAAGTCGATTTGCATCCTCACGTGTCTTCACTCTGAGACAGTTTTGTTGCAATTTACCATTAGAAACACACACAAATTGGCCTCTCCCATCACTGCTTTCTCCTGCTGGTTCTATTTGTCTCTGATTTCACATCTGGCAATGCCATTTTTCTCCTAGAAATCATCAGTGGCCCCCCGTTGCCACCCAGATGGATTCCACACAGGGTCCCCCAGTGTGCTCCCACTCCCCCTCCTCTGCCCCTGCACACACTTCTCTGAGGCTGGTCAAACAAAACTCACAAAACCCCAGAACATCACAGCTCTCTTCTTGGATAGTCAATGACAAGTTTGTCCCTAACTCTTCCACTGGCTCACTCCAGGCTTCTCTCAACAAGATATCGACTTTCCTCTCATCCACATAGGTTTTCCCACCCTGACAGGAGGGGTGGGCATGCTGCCCAGCTTCCTCAGAAACCTGCAATGACCCTACTTCAGCATCTTCTTTTTACCTGCCTCCCCTACTCAGTCCCTTGAGGTCAGGGATGATGACTTACCCACCAGGATGTGCCCATTCCCCAAATGGGGCATTTAAGGGGTGCTTAATAAATTATCTGCTGATATTTACGTGTAAATGAATTGAACACAGCTCTGACTCAGATGAAAAGAAACGTTAGCAGCTTAATGGCCCAGAAGTTTTATGTCCTCTGCTGCTTATTTGCTGCCCCTCCAGAGATAGTCTATTCTTCTCCACTTTCCTCTGTGCCCCAGGAGGCTCATAATTTTGGACTTTATCATGCAGGCCCCTTTATGATGTGGCCTTGGGGTGCATCTCAGCGCAGGGAGGCCCTGGCAGGAGATCGGAGAAGGGCAGAACAGAGAAGCTGGAGTATTTACTTCCTTTGCTCTCCTCTCTCTTGCTGGAGATGTGCGCTTGGCAATAACTAACAGCCACGGCGACCACAGCGTGGCCTCTCCCACGTGATGGGACCATATTCCTACAACTGCTCCCTTTTCTCGCCCCCCAGAGACCTTTCCCTGCCCTCCTCTCTTCCCTTCCTTTCCCTTACTCCCTCTGCTTTCTTGGCCCCCTTTTTGTGTTTTTCCTTACACCATGATCACAGTAATCACTTCATTAAATATTTTCAATTGCCCTTTCAAATAAGTCATCTACCTTCTTCCTGATCCTAGCTGATGTGGTCCAAGAATCCTAAATTACTTTTTTGTTGCCTCCTGTTCTTTTCTGTTCGATATTACAACAAATTCAGCTAATTGTATTAAACATGTTCATTAACAGAAAAACACGTGTGTTTGATGACTGATTCCTATGAAAAAAGATGTCCCAAGTCAAGGGCCTAAACCCAACTTTCTGGCTCAATTTGACTCAACGAATAATGGGACCATTTCTACTGTGCTCTATTTAGCTTCTTTCTTTACTAACATTTAGTTAGGCTAAACCCCTCTGCTAGGTACAAAGATAGTTTTTCAAATATAACCCAGACATACAGCATTCGAGATTCATTAATCCCATTTCTCCAAATGAAATCTGTATTGATGTGGCTATACTGTTATGGCGAATGATAAATTGACTAGTTGCCAGGCTAACATTGCTAAGAGTTGTTCCTAAGAGTTGCTTCGAAATAACATGGATGTGAACTATTAAAATAAATGGGGAGGCACTGGATTTCCTTCTTTCGTGAACCCCCTTTAATCCTGAGGTTTTTCTCCTATCACAGTGGACACAGCAAAGAGATTTGGCAAAACCATTCTCGGGCTACATAGCCCTTTGACTTGCCCAATAATAATAAAGCTCTTTTCCTTCCTTTCCTTCCTTCCTTCCTTTCTCTCTCTCTCTCCCTCCCTCCCTCCCTCTTTCTTTCTTTCTTTCTTTCTTTCCCAATCATGCTTATTGTCCAGACAAACAGGTATGCTGTTTGGACAGGCTAAAAATCAGAAATCCACTTACAATTGCTTTTTCTCTGAATTACACATGTGTTTAATGCCACCCTTTTAACATTTCTGACTCCCACCCTCATCATTTAATTCCCAGATTTCCTAGAGGATTTAAGGTAACTTACAACTTGAAAACAACCTACAATTTGCTTCACCTGTGCCTCTTACATAAATCGTTCTTTTGTGCTGGGAATCATTTCATGTTAACCTAAGGGTAACTATTTAGCAAAAATGTGAAACCAAAATGACTTTTGATGTTTTTGACTGTTCAACCATTCAATTAAATATTACCAGGTTTCCTCACATCCTTCACACCTTCTTTTCCTTTTTTTTTTTTTTTTTTTGATGGAAATGTAATACGGGTAGTTAAAAATAGGTTACTAATGTTTCCATAATTTGGAGAAGTAGAAGACATAAAATCTATACTAATTTTAGCTCTGAGTCATTAAACATGAAATATTGATTATTGTTCTTTGTGATGGAATTTATGAAGCTGGCTGGGCTGCTGTGTTCACGTAAAGTGATTCTGATGTTTTGCCCTCAGACCTCAGTGGCTATAAATGATGCTCCTTGGTGACAGCTGGGAGGCTGGCATTCTGATCCACAGCCTTAAGAGATACATTTCCCAGATTAGGCCAGGAATGACCCAGCTGCACAGCCCAACTTCAGAAAATTAAATTGGAGGGAGTCCAAACCTCTGTTGAAATAACCGTGTGAATTACAATGCTTCCACAGGCCCTGTTGTAATGTAAATGTGCTTTACAATTTACTGCCATTTCCCTTCCATCCCTGTTGTGAATATGGGCATTAATAGTCATCTCATATATTTAAAGGCAAAAAGGCATCAAAAACAAAAACTCAAGGTTCATATTTTCTCCCTTCCAAAAGCAAAAACTAAATTCCCTTTTTTTTCTTTTGTCAGTTTTTGCAAAAAAGAGCATGCGTTTTGTTTATGTATTATGCATTAATGTTTTTTATGGCTGGCAGACCTATAAATTTCACATAGGGAAGTTACCTTGCAGCTGAACATGAATTTCTTTGGGGAAAAAAAAATGGCTAATAGGACATCAACAGCTCATGTAAAGGATTCATTCAGGTAAGTTATGGGCACATGAGGCATATGTGAGGCAAAAAGAGATTTGCCTATTTCTGCAATTTTACAGACATTTTCCATATCCATTGAGATGCAGAGGGACTGTGATTTTTGTAGCAGTCCTCGCTGAGCAGCCAGTCCTGGGTCTCACCGTGCTCACTCACGCATCATTATTACAGGCTGCCTCCTACAGAGCAAACTTGGAAACTTACAAATACAAGACATGGCTATGAGAAGTGTTGTCATAGCTCATTCTTTATTCTTGTTTGATCAGCCAGGCTGTGTTCACAGGCATCAGGACATCAAAGCCTCTCACAGCCTGGGTGAGAGTGCCAAGCACTTTCAACTCATCTGAGTAAGTGTCCAGTGGAAATAGACTAAGTAAAAACCCAATTATATCTGTTTATGCCACCGTCATTGGTCACCTTGAATTTTGGATTATTTCAGTCCCTGAGAATCTCCTAGAGCAAACAGGTACTCTGGAAAGAAACAGCTAGAACCAGATTACATGGGACAGCCCTGCTCCCTCATCTGAATAAGCGTCTTGCAAACTATGATCCAGATGCAACAGACCCAGGATTGTGGGACAGGATAAGCCAGCCCAGTGCTATCTTGAAAAATATACCTCAGGCTTAAACATCCCTCACTCCTTTCCCTGAGAGAGTGCAGGGTCCCCAAACTTTTGCTAGTTTAAGTCACATTCTAAAGCTATCATCATACAGGACGACACAACTCATTACAAAAGTCCAATCACTTCCACTAAATCTAGGAAATAAGAAATTGAAACACTGTTAGTAATTTTTTAAAGTGGTCATTTAAAGTCAATTCAGCAAGACAGCCATGAAAATTCAACCAATATTGAAATATGAGGGGCACTATAGATAGTGTATAGATGTTTTTGCATCTTATGTATTTTTTTATTCTGAGGCAAAGAAAATCCTAGAGACCATGCTTCATACTGGGAACTCAAAAAACAAATAAGCACAAAGCCTACAGATACAGAATTCAGAATACAGATACTTTTTCAGAATACAGACAGAATAGCAAATGAGGATAAGTGAAACTACACACCAGCTCTAGGCTCCCTGTGCCAAAGGACGGAAGACCAAGTACAGACGATCAGAACAGCATGTAACTCCCAAATTGTTTACACCTGATTCTGTAATGCATGTCTTTGTAATACAGCAAACGCTATCCAGATTAATTTTTTTTGGAAAATGAGTTGGCATTTCTTATGCATTCATCAAGTGGTATTGGGAGGAGCAATCTGAATGCATGCGGGAAAGAGCTCTGCTCACGTGCCCCCCAGCGCCTGGGACCTGGCTGTCTTCTTTCATTGCCCTCCACTACTACCCTCACCCACCTCGTTAGCTCTCACCAGCACCATTACATTATGCTGTCCAATTGCTTTCCTTTAAATTCATTCCCAGTACTTTAACTTTCCTACTCATAAGCCCTTTTTCTAGCCTAAACAAAATAATCTTCAAGGTTAAACGTACTCCTAACTCCCTACCCCACAGGATTGTTCCTCTGACTCCTTCCAAACTCTTTTAAAATTCATCTGAAGTAGGATTTTATATATTTTACTATTTGCTTCTGCAGAGAATTGCATGTCATTTCTTTGAACTGCTTTTATTACTACTAACATTTATTGAATTTTACTAGGCTCCCGGCATATTGCATGAATTATCTCTTAAAAATTATGACTGTAGCCCCATAAAAATGGCAAAAGATGCTGTTATTATTTTCATTTCTTGGATAAGAAAACAGACAGAGAGATTAAGGAAGTTGGCCGAGGTCTGACAGCTGAAATAGGAAGGCCGCGTGAGCAGTCTGACTCCAGGTTCTAAAATTCACCATCTCCGCTCTGTCCCCGGGGCTGACTTGGGCGCAGCAGTAGAACTCCCACAGTGATCACTAAGGAGAAGTTATAATGTTCTGCAAAGTACTCAGATTTATTGTTTGAACAAGGTATGTCACTTGCCTGTTGTCTGATTTTGGAGAGCTGACTCACCTGTGTAGGTCTTGGCCACATCACCTGTAAGATAGTGGCAAAGTTCACCGCTGGTGCCTGCCGTGTGATGATGACACCCACCGCCCGGTGCCTGCCGTGTGACGGTGACGCCCACCCCGCCTGGTGCCTGCCATGTGACGGTAATACCCACCGCCCGGTGCCTGCCGTGTGACAGTGACGCCCACCCCGCCTGGTGCCTGCCGTGTGACGGTGGTGCCCACCCCGCCTGGTGCCTGCCGTGTGACTGTGATGCCCACCCCGCCTGGTGCCCGCTGTGTGACGGTGGTGCCCACCCCGCCTGGTGCCCGCCGTGTGACGGTGGTGCCCACCCCGCCTGGTGCCTGCCGTGTGACTGTGATGCCCACCCCGCCCGGTGCCTGCGTGTGACAGTGATGCCCACAACCCGGTGACTGCCGTGTGACGGTGACGCCCACCGCCCGGTGCCCGCCGTGTGAGGGTGACGCCCACCCCGCCTGGTGCCCGCCGTGTGACCGTGACGCCCACCACCCCGTGCCTGCCGTGTGACGGTGACGCCCACACCCGGTGCCTGCCGTGTGATGGTGACGCCCACCCCGCACGGTGCCTGCCGTGTGACTGTGATGCCCACCCCGCCTGGTGCCTGCCGTGTGACTGTGATGCCCACCCCGCCTGGTGCCTGCCGTGTGACGGTGATGCCCACCCCGCCTGGTGCCTGCCGTGTGACAGTGACACCCACCACCCGGTGCCTGTCGTGTGACAGTGACGCCCACCACCCGGTGTCTGCCGTGTGACGGTGACGCCCACCACCCGGTGCCTGCCGTGTGACGGTGATGCCCACCCCGCCTGGTGCCTGCGGTGTGACGGTGACGCCCACCACCCGGTGTCTGCCGTGTGACCGTGACGCCCACCACCCCGTGCCTGCCGTGTGACGGTGATGCCCACCCCGCCTGGTGCCTGCCGTGTGACGGTGACGCCCACCACCTGGTGCCTGCCGTGTGACGGTGACGCCCACCACCCGGTGCCTGCCGTGTGATGGTGACGCCCACCCCGCACGGTGCCTGCCGTGTGATGGTGACGCCCACCCCGCACGGTGCCTTCCATGTGAGGATTAACTAAAGTAACACACTTAAAAGTGCTTTGTGGACTGTAGAGTGCTGGCTGTCCATGTAGAGACTCCTTAGGTGTCGCCCTGAGGACAGCAGTTCTATTTCATTAGCGCTGCATCCCTGCCGTGCCCAGCTCTGCTCCATCCTGCTGTATGATTTTGGGCAGTGTGAACCCTTTGAGTATCAGTTTCATCTTCTGTAAAATGGAGAAACTAGTTGTACCAAATTTCAAGAGTTGCTATGAGACCTGATCATTAAAAATCCCCATTAAGTCATCCAGTCTTGCTCCAGGCATGTAGCAGGGGGTGGACAATGTGATTTACCTCCTTATTTACTTGTATTATACATTATTTCCAACCCTTTTAAAACATGTGGGTGTACCTAGAAACCTCCTCCTGTCTCACTCCAAAACTATTTCCCATTAGTCACTCAGTTCTGTCAATTCCATTCCCTATTTGTCTCTGGAACCTTCTCTCTGTGTAGGGTGTCCCAAAAATCATGATACATAATAAAATTATAATGACAGATATCTTGGAATATGTTTGTCGTGAGTGGGAGAGAAGACTTCGTGTGTATGGACAAAGAGGTAGCCAGCATATAGAGAACATTTAGTAAATATTTTGTAACATTTTGTAATGGATATTTTGTACATAAAGGTACATTTAGCTACATTTTCCCCTTTCCTGTATATAGGGTGACTTTTGGGACACCTATATTTCTACTGTCCTTAGTTGAGGATTTATTGCCTGCCGGAATGAGCATCCTAAAACACCTCCCTCATTACCACAGTTGACTATCTGGAGCCCTTCTCAATCCCCGTTACCGAGCAGGTCAACACTCCGCCCCAAGGCCACGCAGGACCTCGTAGGAGGTTTGACCATGACCTGCTCCATCTGGCCCCCCAGCCCCTCCCTTTGGCTGTTCCCCTCTCATCCACTTAGTCTTCCCAGAACATAAACATGTCATGAACTCAAAAACTTGGAATAAGTCCGTCCAGGCATGAGTTTACGATAAAGGTAATTTTTAAAGAAGAAATAAGGGAATAGTAACACATTGCAGTGTGCATGTCATCATCAAATAGCCAGCATCCCTCAGTAACCTGGAGAGCAGTCTCTGGGACAGCATCACGCATGGGAACGTCCTCTGTGTCCCTAAAGACCCATGGCACGGTGCTGAGCCTCACCCTCCCATTTTGCTTTAAAGTCTTCATTTAGGACCTTCTTTAGAAAACAGTTCTTAAACAACCTTAATTTTATTGTTCCCTAGCTTTCAGCAAATAAACAAATCTATGAGAATGAGGTTATCAAAAGACATGAGGTGATCACAGGCTATATATGGGAGGAAGAAATAGAAAAATTAAAAAGCAGAAAATAAACTATATTTTCACCAAATGCTTAAAGAAAGGTATCTACTGCCTGGAATTTGCCTCCTCTTGAAACCCTCCTTGAAGCTTTCCCCTTTGATGTAAGATTTCTATCCCTGAATCCTACAGTTAGATATGTCTATGGTGGCTATAGCCCTCACATTGCCTTTACAGGTTGTATCTGATCCCCTTTCCTATAGCCTAAGCTTTAAGAGCAGGTCTCCTCCTCCCGACATGAATCCTAAGTGTCTCCTAAACTTACAAACCTTATTTTGACCCACTGGGATGTGCCAGCAACAGGCCAAGTGTACATGGACCCTGAGCCAGGATACCTCTTCCCCAGCATGTCAAGTTAACTCATGGACAGTACAAGCATGACTTTAAAATGGTATGCAAAGTTTTTATTATCATTATGATTATTATTATTATTATTAGTTTTAGAGCTAAAATAGGAGCCCTCAATAGTCTGTATATGGCTGTTTTTTTTCCTGCACCCCTCAACAATAAACACGTGTACTATTTTCTGCCTGGAGAATTTGGCAAGCACTACCCTAGTTAAGATAAAGAGTGAGTATCATGTATTTTATATCTAAGATGAGTGGAACACGTGTACATATGATTTCTATCAGCAATGGATAAAGTAAAATACAAAATTTACTTATAAAGACAATATTCTAGTTTTAAATGCCATAGGCCTTTTTTATCCTTCTCTAAGGCACTCATTGTTTGGGAGGGAGGAAGGTGGAATCCATGCACGTCCTTCTTCCCTCATGGCGTGTGTGAAGCAGGCATCGCTGTGCTCAAGGAAGGGAAAATCTCACCTCTGCACCTGATCGCTCACCAGACTCAGTAGATGTTGGGCTTTCTGAACTTGGATTACGATCTCATGTGTACATCAAGTATCATAAATTTTAACATTCAGCATAATCCTGGGCACACAGCAATAACTTGGGTGTAAAAAGGATATTCAGGAAAAATTCATTAGCAGAAGAAAGAGTCTCTCCAGGGTTGAATGGAGGCCACAACACAGAAAGTATGAAATTAAGAACAAAATCTGAGAAAGAACATGAACAAGGGAGCCACTAGCAAGCAAACGCCAGCCATGCAATCATCATTCCATTCATTACTGAACAAAATTTGACCAAGTGGTAGGCACCAGGCTAGGCATGAGGACACAGTGGGGGCAGGGGGAGCTGACAAGGGGACACAGGGCACAGCTCCTGTCTCCTGCTGCTTGAAAGGTCCAGTATAACCAGAAGAAGGAAGGAGCCATTGAAGATCATTTCTATTCAAAACTGGTTTGAACATTTTGACAGTCAGAAGACAGTGCAGGTCAGAGCCTGATTGTCCTGTGCATTACAACAGAGCTTGAAAGAGGATATGGGGTGGGGGGCAACAAAGGGTATAAGTGGCCCACTGGCTCCTGGAGGGGCGGCTACTGCTCTGGGCAACCACAATGGTGTGTCTGCCTGCAGAATGTGGAAAGGGGGATGGAAACACCACGAAAGTTGAAATGTAAAATTCCAAAGTGTGGAGCAGGGGCTCAGTCATAAGAATAACATTTTTGACAGAGATAGGCAGAAAGAGACGAGAACAAAAGCCAATGTGGGGTGAGAGGTGTGGGTCCAGTTTCAGTCTCTACAGGTGGCTAGCCAGTTCTCCCAGCACCATTTGTTAAATGGTGATTCTTTTCCCCAAAGAATGTTTTTGTTTTGTTAGACTTATCAAAGATCAAATGATGGTATGTGGCTGGATTCATCTCTAGATTCTCTATTCTAGTCCATAAAAAGTTGAACTTTCATTTGATCCCTGAATTCCATTATTAGGTATTTACCCAGAAGAAGAAAAATCATTTTACCACAAAGACATTTGCACCAGAATGTTTATTGCAGCCCAATTCATAATTGCCAAGTCGTGGAAGCAGCCCAAATGCCCGTCAATTTATGAATGGATTAACATATTGTGGTATATGTACACCATGGAATATTATTCAGTCATTAAAAAGATGGAGACTTTAGGGCAGTGCCTGTGACTCAAAGGAGTAGGTGCCAGCCCCATATACCAGAGGTGGTGGGTTCAAACCCAGCCCCGGCCAAAAACTGCAAAAAAAAAAAAAAAAAAAGATGGAGACTTTACATCTTTTATGTTTACATGGATGGAGTTGGAACATATCCTTCTTAGTAAATTATCTCAAGAATGGGCTATAAGAATGTTTCATAGTAGGGCTTAGTACATTTAATAAAAAAAAAGAATGGAAAAAAGTATCCAATGTACTCAATACTATTATTAAACCAATATATAAATGCTTACACATTCATATGAATGATAAAACACAAATATAGTCTAGCGAGAGGGAGGGGAGGGAGGGAGGGGGCTGAGGGTGATTGGTGGAGGAGAAAGGGCATTTGGTGGACTCTCACCTAATGTACACAATGCAAGGATATACTTCAAAATAACTAAGAGTAAATTATAAATGTCTTACCACAAAAAAATAAGTGAGGTCACAGTTATGTTAATCAGTTTGATTTAATCACTCCACATTGTATATCAAATCATCACATTGTACCCCATAAATGTATATAATTATGATTTAATAAAAATTAAATTAAAAAATGAAATAGCAAAATCACCCCCTCCCCCAAAAAAGACAATGTGTGCAAATCCTTGTCATGTAATGTGTGATAACGTCATCACAAACTGGCTTATCCATTTGCCACTGCATTCTACTGGTAACAATTGAGTACAGTATCATGTCTGATAACACCAAAGGGAGATTATGCAGAAGATTAAGCCTTTCTCCTCTAGATTCATCCATTCCAACTCAAGTGCTGCCAAGATGTTGACAAAAATGTTATGGATAAGCCAACTGGAAATACATAGGGGGAAAATGCATGGTTTTATACAGGTGGAGGCTGAGCAAGGAGAGAGGATATGGAATTTTAAAAATTATTGAAATAAAACTTGGAATGGCTTCTATCCTATTCAGCATTGTAAATCCATGAATGATACTAACTCTTGAGTGTGTGACTCACTGAAGCTCCCGTTCCCAGGCTGTGACTATTTTCTCTTCTCTCTATTGACATCAAATTGCCTCACTGACTATCCCTTACCCATTTCTGTTCAACATGAAATTCTCAGATATTCAGACTTAATGTCCGAAGTCTTCAAATTGAGGCTTGTGTCCTGTGTTCTCTGATGACTCTGTTCCCAGACTTCTTACACGAATGCTCTCACCTATGGTGGAAAAGCTCTCCTGCAACACATTGCTTCTTTAACAAAACATTTACACCATAGTCTTTGGGTAAAGGTTGCTTCTGTGTCTGGTGGAAATCTAGTGCCCTCTCTAAGGGATGTTCCAGGCAGAATCAGCAAGAGAAACCCGATACACACAATAGGCTCCGTCCCGCTAGTGTTTGCTGAGAGTCCATTCCAGACTCGGTCACTTTCTGCCATCAGGAACTCAGACATGCCGAGTGGGGAGACACCATCAAATCCATAATGCCACATTCAGCGGCCTTTATAATAATGTCCAGCATTTACCCAGATGCAAATTGAGTAAAGCCAAAAGCATTCTGGGATATCCCCTTAACGAAAGAATCCTGAAATTTCCCCTCATCATTCCACACACAAGAGATATTCAAGATGCTTAACTCTAGGTGAGCAGGTCACAAAAAATATCAATGGAAGTCATTACAAGCTTTCATAGACCTTGGAATCCAATTAGCTACAATTTCGTGGGGGCTAAATTATTTATGTTAATTGTAAATTCATTAGATTACAATTTGCCACAACCAAACCTGTGGATTCCTGATATCTTTAAAAACTTGCTTTCTCAAGATGCAGCACAGCATTTTCTATGTTCATTATTACCCAAATTGTCTGATTTTAGCAATCCAGAATGAATCCTATTACTTAAACCTGGATCATTTTGAGGTTTTCTCTGTTAATGCAAAGACATAACCCTAAGAGCACTGCACCATCTTATTAAGCCTGCCGCTTTCGGCAGCTGTCTGGTATTAGCTGAAAGCAATCTACTGTGTGCGCTTACAGGGCACCCTGCTCACCTCTGCTCACAAACAAAAGCCAATTCAGAGAATGTAATCACTCACTCCTGTAAACACCACCCAAGTCTAAAACTAAACCTTCACCAAGTATGCCCCAAGCCCCTTCGCATGCCCTGCGCTGGTCACAACTCCCTCCCTCCCTCCAGAACTAGTCACTATCACAGCTTACATAGCAGCCACTCCCTTACATTTCTCTAGACCGTGGTTCTCAACCTTCCTAATGCCACGACCCTTTAATACAGTTCCTCATGTTGTGGTGACCCCCAATCATAAAATCATTTTCGTTGCTACTTCATAACTGTCATTTTGCTATTGTTATGAATCGTAATGTAAATATCTGATATGCAGGATGGTCTTAAGCGACCCCTGTGAAAGGGTCGTTCGACCCCCAAAGGGGTCGCGACCCACAGGTTGAGAACTGCTGCAGACTTTTCTTACCCAGTTGTGAATCCTGAAATACTCTTGTTTAGCCTTGCCCATGTCTAAATTGTTTTATTTTGAAATAATTACAGAGTAAGTTTCAAAAAATGTACAGGATGACTGCACACATGCATCACTCCTCTTCCCCGAATATTAGCGTCTTGTGTAACATAACTAGAGTTACGACATAATTAAAAATGCATATTTGGTCTCTGGTCCTGATTCCTGACGTAGAGCTCCTAAAACCCTCACAGCTTCCTGAATGCGAGGGGTGATAGGAACATCTTTTGTTATAGTACTTGGTCTTAGACCCTGGCTTCTTAAATAAGAGCTTCTAAGATCCTTGGGAGCTCCCAAGTGACAAGACAGTCTTTCTGCAGGCTGAAAGATGACTGGCCCATGGGCCCCTCCACAGCTTCACCATGAGGGCTGGCTGCCTGAGGAACAACCATGTGATCAGAGGGTTAAAATTTTCAGCCCTGCCCCCTTACCCTGGAGAATGGACGGGGATCGGAGGTTACGTTCAATCAACCAATGACAATGATCTAATACATTATGCCTATGTAATGGAACCTCCATTAAACCCCTAGAAAATGGGGTTTGAAGAGCTGGTGACATGTGGAGGTGTTTGGAGGGCGGCACGCCTGGAGAGGGCATGGATCGGCCATCCTCTTTCCCATGTACCTCCTCCTAGGCATCTCTTCTATTCGGTTGTTCCTGAGTTGCAGCCTTTATAACAAACCGAGAAATAAAAATAAAATTGTAAGCCCCTCACCAACCGAACAGACCCCTCTTGGCCAAGAAACCCCCAAGAAACCTTAGAAACTGATTCCTGGCCATGACAGGATGGGAGGTTGGACATGCCTCTGCTGCCTGCCCCTGCCCTTGTTAGCCACTGTTAGACTTTCCTAAGGGAAAGAAACAAACCAGCCTTTGGAAAGGCTGGCTCTGCTGCTAATTTCCACTGACCTCATGACTGCCCCATCCATTTGTGTTTTCAACACAGCAACCAACCAGCGCTCCATCCTAATGAGAGACCACTGGTCACAGAGTGGTTTGGGCCAGTCCACGGAGGCTGCACACAGGGGCTTTCATGTTCCCTACTTCACTTTTGATGTCAGAGGGCCACAGCGGTCCCCTGGGATTATGCTAATGCCACCACTTTTGAACATGGAACCATAAAGAGGCATGAAACTCAACTGTTCCTCTGCACATTTCTCCTTTCATAAATATTCATGACTCCTCCTATAGCTTGTTAAATATGCACATTTGGCTAACCCACTCAGCATAAATATCTGCTCCCTTTACCCCTTCTCTGAATGCCTGTCTCTGGCTTCTGGCAGGAGGCTACACTTCCTAGCCTGTCAGAATGGCCACCTGCAGGCTGCAGTTCATTATAAGAAATCATAGTAATGCTCTCCTTTCAAATGTGGGAATTTCAGGCAGCGCCTGTGGCTCAGTGAGTAGGGCGCCGGCCCCATATGCCGAGGGTGGCGGGTTCAAACCCAGCCCCAGCCAAACTGCAACGAAAAAATAGCCGGGCGTTGTGGCGGGCGCCTGTAGTCCCAGCTGCTCAGGAAGCTGAGGCAAGAGAATCACGGAAGCCCAAGAGTTAGAGGTTGCTGTGAGCCGTGTGATGCCACGGCACTCTACCCGAGGGCCGTACAGTGAGACTCTGTCTCTACCAAAAAAAAAAAAAAAGTGGGAATTTCATGATTCGTCAGTTGACAAAACCAGCAATAGTAGGTAAAGCATTTCTCTAAGTTCTGTGAGCAAATATCAAACATGAAAGGGGGTCACAGGAATTCTCTGTTTGTAGCCAGTCAGAAGTGCATGTGACAACCAGGATTTTACAAATGGCACGGAAAGTAGGGGCAGTGTTGGGGGACTGAGCTCTTCAACTTGTGGAATCTGATACTAACTCCAGGTAGATAGTAACAGAATTGAACTGAATCACAGGGTGTTCACTCAGCTGGTATCAGCAGAGAATTGGATAATTGCTTGATGTGAAAAATCACACACATTTGATGTCAAAAATATCACGACTATGGAGAAACAGGTTTGGTCTGTCCTTCAAGGCACACTATGGAAACCATGACATTGACATTGATATTCTTCATAATGCTCAGATTTTACCAATTATATATATATAGTGTCACTCGTGTGTGTGTATGCATGTTTATAGTCCTATGTGATTCTCATCACGTTATGTAGCTTTGGTAACTTCTACTATGATCAAGACACACAACTGTCCCATTTGCACAAACTCCCCCGAGCTGCTGCCCCGTTATAGCCACAATCTCCTCTCCACTCCCAAATCCTAACTGCTGCCAACTGTTGGTCTTTTGTCCATCTCTACGATTTCATGATTTCAACCATACTCCAGAGTGAATCTATATGTCATGCAATCTTTCAAGTACATCTTTTTTTCACATAACATGATTTCCCAGAGGTTTATTCACTGTGTGTGTCAATGGTATTATTCCTGTTCATTGTTGTGTAGAATTCCACATTAGGGCTGTGTCACAGTTTAGCAATTTATCCACTGATGAACATTTAGGTTGTTTCCGATCTTCGGGTATTATAATAAAGCTGCTGTGAACATTCAGGTACTTATTTTTTAATGAACGTAACTTTTTATATCTCTGAGGTAAATGCCAAAATGTATGGTTGTATAGTTAGTGTATTTTTCATTTTAAAAGAAATTGTTAAATGATTTTCCCTAGTGACTGTTCCATTTTATATTAATTCCCACCAGCAATATGTACATACATGATCTTATTATTCTGTACACCTGCCAGGATTTTGCGTTTCTGTTTTGTAAAACATGTATTTAAATTGTTTTTAGTTTACAGATTCCCCATTCATATCTTTTCCTTATAATTTGTTCATTGAAGATCTCACGCATGTTGAGCTGCAAAGTTTTCCACTCTGGATTTCACTGAGTATGTGCTGATGATGAAGTTCAATAGGAAGCTGAGTCCAAAGGCTTGGTTGGATTTTAGCTGGTCTTTTTTTCAAGGCTTTAATGTTGGTCATGTGCTCTGTCAGGAGGCTCACAGTGGTCTGGTAGTCTGTATGCCTGTGCTCATAACAGCCTTTGAAGCACAGTATCGAAATCCACTAATTTATAGTTGACATACTGGTTTTATGCTAATTACACAATTTTATTGTAACTATCATATAAAATAATTTTATAAAGAACCTTTCCTTATCTTCCTTTATATTTGCACTCCCAGTAGTGTATCTGCATAAAAGCAGGATAAATCCTGATTATTTTCCTTTATCAATTTTAATAAGATAAATTGGTTCTTTGTCAACTTGCAAACGTAGGCAAAATTTTTTTAACATCACTAAGAATTAATGAATATAAATAAAAGTGATGAGTTACTCCTTATTATTAAATAGTGTGTGTGTCTAATTATCATTATTTTTTCCTATTATTATAACTCAAATTATTCCATTTGAGCATAGTAGGAGCCTCTTCGAGTTGGGTTCTGAGTCCTTTCGACAGACCCCTGTTGTCTCTGATAACTTTCTGGCTATTTGCTCAGACAAAATAGTCCAGGCTAACAAACTTCCTGCTGCAATCTGAGAATCAGCCATTTCTTCAAGAAGCCCTGGTTTCTTTTAGTGAGAAATTAGATTTTAATATCATCATTTGGGTACTCATTATAGGTTGAGTATCTTTTATCTGAAATCCTTGAGACCAGAAGTGTTTTGGATTTTAATTTTTTTTTATTTTGGAATATTTGCATATATATAATGAGGTATCATGGGAATGGGACCCAAGTTCTAAACACAATATTTATTTATGTTTCATGTATAAAGTATACATACAGCTTGAGGTGGTTTTGTACAATATTTTTTTTATTTTTATTTTTATTTTTTTTTTGGCCGAGGCTGGGTTTGAACCCACCACCTCCGGCATATGGGACCGGCGCCCTACTCCTTGAACCACAGGCGCCGCCCTTTGTACAATATTTTAAATAACTTTGTACAGTCATCACAAGAGGTCAAGAGGAATTTTCCACTTGTGGTGTTATGTCAGCATTGAAAGTATTTCAAACTTCGGAGCATTTAAAATGTCCATCAAGAAAATAAGAACCAGAAGCCAGAAGTCATCAGGACAGTGAAGATATTTAGCCAGGAAATTTAAGGGGAAAAAATATAATACAGTTAGTTTTATGATAAAATAAAATAAAATTTCAGATTTAAGATTAGGGATGCTCTATCCATATTATTCCATTGGTCATTATGTCTAGAACTTTTCAGTAAACAGGGCTAGAATATATAATAAAATATCTTGTGGGCTTATTCTGATATTTCCAATTCAATTTCAGAACTACAGAGTTTTAACTAAACTATTTTTTTATAGTATGGCTTTATCTCCATGTTCCAAATCCAAATCCCAGTTCTCAAGTGGAATTTTAATTCATCGCTAAGTGATAGACTATTGCATACTCATTCCGTATTTTATTATACACATTCAAACTTACATGAGCACCATTACAAACATTACTACCACTGACGGTGGCTACTAATAACAGTTACATTTTTAATATAAGTTATATTCTTTTCTTTTTTTTTTTTTTTGAGACAGAGCCTCAAGCGGTCGCCCTGGGTAGAGTGCCATGGCATTACAGCTCACAGCAACCTCCATCCAACTCCTGGGCTCAAGCGATTCTCCTGCTTTGGCCTCCCAAGTAGCTGAGACTACAGGTACCTGCCATAATGCCCGACTATTTTTTGGTTGCAGCCATCATTGTTGTTTGGTGGGCCCAGGCTGGATTCAAACCCGCCAGCTCAGGTGTATGTGGCTGGCACCTTAGCCACTTGAGCCACAGGCACCGAGCCTATATTCTTTTTTATTCACATGTCTTTAAAATGTTTATTACCTCTACAGTATTGCTTATTGAGTCTTAATTTTTCAGTGAGTATATATTCAATGTCTGCCATTATTCTGAGACTGATATATCTCTAGTCATTGTGGTGTCTGAAGTTTAGTCTCTAGACAATTCCTCAAGGACTCTTAGGAACAAAATTCCTTACAAAATACATTGTACTTTTGTACTTGAGGATTATAAATATATTACTCCATTTTCTTCTGGCCTAACAAAAATTTGATGATAATCTAACCTTTCCCTTGAAGTCACCTGCTCTTTTGGCATATCCATGGCTATTTTTCTTTTTCCTTACAGTTGAATAATTTTACTAGAATATGTCTTGGCATTTGTTATTCTGGGCTGATACTCTCAGGCACACAGGGGCCTCTTGCAATATGTAATTTCAAATCAGTTTTGACTGTATACATTGAAGGTATACAGCGTGATCTTTTGATATATGTATACATAGTGAAATGATTACTACAGGTAAACAATTTAACATATCCATCACCTTCCATAGTTACTGGGCTTTGTTTCCTTTTTATGGTAAGAGCCCCTAAAACTTACTCTCTTAGTAAATTTTCAACACGCAATACAGTATTATTAACCACAGTTCTTCTGCTGTTCAATAGATCTCTGGTCTTATCCGACATAACTGCAAGTGTGCACCCTTTGATCCACATCTCCCTGTTCCTTCCCTTCCCCGCTCTTGGTGACCACCATTCTACTCTCTGTTTCTGTGAATTTGACTTTTTTCTGAAGTGGGACGCCATGCACAGTGAGATCATGTATGAAATGTCAGGTAGATAGCAAGGGGCCTCTCCTAAGGGACACAGGGAGTCCCCTGCCCCGGTGCTGTCAGGAGTTAGTGCCCTACCTGGGAAGAAGGACAAGGGTGGGGCTGTCTTGGGGGTGCCCCACCTTAATCCTTCCCCAGCAACTCATGGCCACACATGGGGCAGGAAAGCCTGCGAGTGGGCCAGGCAGCCTGGGCACAACAGGATTGGAAAGTGACTTCCAGTAACCCAGGACTCATTATCATGGCTTTAACTATACATCCAAATGGTTGCTTGTGGACTGTGATGTCTGAACAAGAGGAGAACCATTCCAGAGTCTATCAAACAAGGCCCAGAGCACAGCCAAGTCCTGGTTTTTCCTTTGCCAGCCTCATCTGTCACGTCTGTATCTTGCTCTTGTGTGTACCTGGATCACGCTCTTGCTCTATAACGCTGCCTTCCTCTCACCTTAACAAATCACACCTCTTTCTTGCCTCGCTTTGGTGTATCTGGTCATTCTTCCGCCAGGAGTACACCAAGAACCAAGAACAAGATTGCTAAGCCCAATATTAAAGAAAAATCCAAGTAAGTGACTAGATTATTTCACTTGGCATAACGTCCTCCAGGCTTAGCCAGGCTGTCACAAATGGGAATATGTCCTTCTTTTAGATGGTGAGTAATATTTCTCTGTGTGTGTGTGTGTGTGTGTGTAAGACCCACCTTTTTTTATCCATTCATCTGACAAAGGACACGTAGGCTTTTTCTGTGCCTTGCCTATTATGGAGAATACTGGAATGGATGTGGGTGTGGTGATATGTCTGTCAGGCACTGATTTCATTTCCTTTGGTATACAACCCAGACAGGGATTGCTGGATCATACAGTAATTCTATTTAAATCATTTTTTATTTTGGGAGAGTTTTTTTGGAATTATACTTTTAGTACTTGATTCCCTTTCCCTGATTTCCTTCTTTAGGCTTTGACTATGTTAGATCTCCCTTGCACATTTTCAATATCGGTCATAGTCTCTCAATCTATTTTTTCATTTCTTTTTTATTTTGAGCATTTTCCCCCTTTTCTATCTTTTATTTCTCTTAAGGCACTATTTGTGTGCTTATTTGCTCTTGTGTTATCTTCTAGCTTAGTGTGTTAAATTTTTACATGATTTCTTTTGTTCATTTTTCATTTTCTCCGTTCTGCCACTTCCCTGGCTCAGAGGCTAACTCTGGGGTAAGCCCCCCAGGTGGGAAGAGAATGGATGCATTGAAACTGCTTTTAAAAACTCCATTGGTCTAGTTTACAGGATTGAGACAATAACAGCTTGTCTTTTGACTGAAGAATGTGGACTAAGGGGGAAAGAAGCACAAGGCTGACAGGTGATCCACATTCAAACCTCCACTATATCTTTGAGATGTTGGGCAGAACATTATGTGCTTTTTAAATCACTAGTGTTTGCCTCTACTTAAAGAAAATTGTTGTAATTTATAATGACTTTATTCTCTGTAGGAAAGCACTCAGGGGCAATCACCTTCAGACCCTTCCCTTCAGAATGCTAGGACTGCAGCTGAGACCTATTTAAGAATAAGTTTTCAGAGAAGCCTTGCTTAACCCTTAAAGGTCTCTCATAATACATTGTGAGTTTCCCCGTAACACGGGTAGTTTCTGCATGAAATTGGTGATCAACGGTGTGTTAGAGGCACTAAGTGATTATTATACATTATAAGCAGCTGAGAGATGAGGCCAGGGGAAAGAATAAAATAGGCTGAATTTGGGACAAGTGGGAGTTGAGACTGGGAGAAGAGAATCAGGAACAGCTGCTATTGTTAACACATTGTTAACCATCATGTACACAGAAACTATCCCTCTTACCCAGCAACTTGTGACTGGTCAGCAATGTATTAAGGAAAGTATCATTAGGTTTCTTCTCTGAGCTCAAATTCTGAAATAACAAGCGTGTAAATGGCACCTGGTCTGGAAGCAGTGTGGGTTTGTCATGGAAGATTTAGTCCAAAGTCCAAAGAGGAATTCGAGCAAGTCCCTTGAATTGCAACTTTGTTTTCTCATTTGTAAGATAAAATTAAGACCACAGCAGCAAGGCTATGCAGAACCTCATGTTCTAAAACCTCTGTTCATCAGGGATCCTCCACTGGGGTGCTGTGTCTTTGTTGTGCTAATTCTGGGGCCCGGGCCAATGGAGCAGCCACCATCTGGAGTGTCTCCAGCCCCCCCATAGAAGAAAGAAAAGGTCCTATTGGTTTTCTGGACTACCATAACAAAATGCTTGCGGGGATTAAACAACAGAAAAGTATCTTCATGCACTTGGAGGCTGGAATTCCAAGTTCAAGGTGCAAGCCAGCTTTGGTTTTTTTTCTTGCTGACTTACAAGGGACTGCCCTTAGCTGTGTTTTCACATGGCCCTTCTTCTGTGCCCTCACATCCCCACGTCTTCTCCTCTCCTTATCAGGACCCAACTCTTAGAGGACAAAGGCCCCATCTGTATGACTTCATTTACCTTAATTACCTTTTTAAAGTCCCTGTCTCCAAATACAGTCACATTTTAAGGTCATGGAGGTTAGAGCTTCAACGTATGAAGAGAAGGGGCCCGATTCAGTCCCCTGATTCAGTCCCTGACAAAGAACATGTGATCAGCTCTATTCCCACAATTCCCATAACGCTCCTCCCATTCTTAACCTGCATCAGAAGCTGCCTTTTAAAACCAGAAAAAGTAAGAGTAAAAAAGGATTATCAAAGACTCAAGAGAGCTCAGAAATCTGAGCTATAGGAAGAATGGAAACACACTGCTTATAGATTCACCCTTTGTGCATTATGTTTTTTCATGCCTCAACACAGAAAAATTTCAAAAATACAAAGGGAAACCTGCCAACCTTATCTGAGGCACCACTGAGTGCAGGGGAAAGCAGCCCATCTGCGTGGGCTTTCTGCCTCACTCCCCAGGGGGGACTGACATGGAAAGAATACTGCAGGCTTGCATGTGAAGTGAAAGGTACGAAGGGTCTTTTCAGCCTGGACCAGAAATCATTTCTCACCTGTAGAAATACGAGCCCACTGTGCATCTTCTCCTGAGACCAGCCCCCCGATATTGTTGCTGAGACAGGGCTACAATGAGGGATCTCTATAAAAACATTGTGATCCCTTTGAAGACCTGGAATGGGCTCTCTTTTCAAGTAAACTTCTTGAAGCTTGCTAATTTATGACCACAAAATTGATCTTCTCCTCCTGCTCAAATCATCAAATGGTCTTGCGTTTCCTGGTGTCAGAGGCTGTCCCCCTGGGTCAGAGTGGGCCCTATACTGTTCAAATGTATTTTTTTTATTATTGGGGATTCATTGAGGGTACAAAGAACCAGACTGCATTCATTGCATTTGTTAGGTAAAGTTTCTCTTATAATTGTGTCTTGCCCCCAAAAGCTGCGTCACACACAGTGACCCCCACCCCACCCCCTTCCCTCTCTCCACTCTCCTCTTCCCCCTCCCCTCTTTTTTTGAGCAAAAAAAAAAAAAGGATGTTTGTGTGTGTGACTCAGAAAAATAACTGAGTGTGTGACTCCGAAAAAGAACTGAGAAGTACCTTCCCCCTGCCCAACTCCAGGCATGGATGGGTTGCTACTCTACCCAGCATCACTGTGTCACCCACATGTCACTCTGCTTGGGTGAATAGCAGTGCATAGCAGTATAAGAGCCTTCTTTATAAATTGTCTGTCAACTAGGCCTAATTTGTTAAGGCATATTTGCTGAAGCATCTTTTCTTTTTTGATAAATAACATGATTTCTCCTCCTGGAAAATCCTTAATGACTTTCCTCTCAGATGCTTCTGCGTCTAAATTGTTTAATGGCTGCCACCCCGTAGATCCTGCCTCATGAGAGGGACCCCAGGGGCGCTGCCAACAACATCATCATCAGGTAATTTGCATGAATAGTTCTTTAATAAACACCCAGCCCCCTTATCACTGTTCCCGGCAGGATCCCCATTAGCCGGCAACTTAATTCAAGCTTGGACGATTTCCATTATGGTGCCCTTTGTTTCTGTCCATTGTCTACTTTTCCCTTCAGTGTGACATTTTTTTGTAGCCTGTGACTTGTTTCTTGACTGACTGACATACATGACTTTTCTCAAAATAAATGAGAATGAAGATGAGCTCAGTCCATTCCCTGTTAGTAGTGTATTCAGTTGGCGATACAACCAGAATTCAGAGGGATATTTTCAAGATCTTAAAGTTATCTTTAAAAACAAAATAAAGTGACTTAAAAAATCGATGTCAACAACTTGACTTTAGAGTATACGTGAAAGGGTACATGTGTAAAAACAGTCCAAATTGCAAAGCAAAATCAACTTCATTGTCAAAATAGTGGCTCTCATTTTACCAGTTTAATAATTGAGTTATCTGCCTTTTTGCCCCCAAATTTGTGTTGAAATAGTAGTCTGAATTGAAATAGGTGTGAATACTTCAAAACTCTTGAAATCTTACAGATAATGCTAAGTCAGTAAATTTTCACCACTTTAGCATTGGTCCTACCTGTAACTATTCTTATTTAATCAGTTTGGGGTGAGTCCTGGGAACAGATGATTTTTAAAAGCTCCTTAGGTAATTCTAATGTCCAACCAGTGTTGAAAACCTCTGTAGAAAATTTTCTCTGTTGTGCCTATAGATAGCATCAAACTATTATTTTCTAATTATTGTAGAACTGAGTTGTCATTCAAGGTCCTTTAATACATTTTTCTTTTAAAAAAAATTATATCTTCTGTGTTTGTTGGACATTATCACATTATTGGCCGGACTTAATCACGATGACCTGGAAGTTTGCGAAATGTGCAATTTCTGTCCTGTAAGAATCAGGAACATTGATTTCCACTCAATCTACATTATTTAGGAATAATGATCTTAAATTTGCATATTGTACTGAAAACAGATTCTATTGGCAGGTTCCAGTAAATAAATCCAGAGGGTTCCTGTACATATCCCGCTCCTCCTTCAGGGAATGTGGCTCCTCCCACTGCCACGACATGCTCATCCTTTCCTCCTGATGCCTAGTCCACATCATGACACCTCCTCCTCTACCCCCAGCCCGGCAGCTCCTTCCATCTCTTGGTCTTCTCTGTGAGGTTAACGTCTTGAGAAGCCTTGCCTGACTGTTCTCCTCTCCACCCCAGTGGGCTCTGCATCCTCCTTGTGCCCCAGACCCTGTCCATACATGGGGACATTTACCCAGAGTCGTGCTAGCCTCTTTCCTGGCCTGCATCTTGCACTAGGAAAGCCTCTCCAGGACAGGGGCTGTGTTCTTCTCAGGATAGCAGCTCTGGTAGCCTGCACATAGTCATAATAAATGATAATAAAAATTTCAAAATAATAATAGCTAACCCTGCTGTAGTGCTTACTAGCACCACTTTTCTCAGTGTTTTATGTTATCTATTAATGCAAGTCTCTTAAACTATACTATGTGGTAGTTATTGCTATTTATTCCCATTTTGAGTGTGATAAAGTAAGATGAAGCAAAGGTTCATAAATTGAATATTCAAGGTCACACAGCAAGAGCAGTTGGTGGGATTTGAACCTAGGCAGACTATCTCTGGGGTCCACTAGTTCTTAGTGAATATGGTTGAATAAACAACATATGTGAGGAAGTACAGAGTCCTAGGGCCCTGTGGGTATGGGGTATGGTGTCCCACTTAGGAGTGCCCAGGGATTATGCTGAAATAGAGAGAGAGAGAGAGAGAAAGAAAGAGAGAGAGATTGTCACCATAAAACACACAGATAGACACAAATCCTGACAAGTCAGTCAAGGACATGTTTGGAATAATGAGCTAAGAGGTCATATCAGAAGGGTAAAACTTTAATACTCTGTCATAACTTTTTGAACCAGTTTGTCTTCTATGTAAGAACAGAGGATAAGAAGTAATATCAAATCTACCTCTGGTGTACTCGAACCATTTGCAACTCTCTAGGTGACCCGCCCAGGAGGAAGATTTGAGAGTTATTACATCTCAGAGTTCTTTACGTTGTTAGTAGGGTAAATATAAAGCAGAAGGGATTTTCTATCTCAAATACTATTTGGCAGCTGTATGGAAAGAACCTTAGGATTAGTCCTGGTACTTCTGTAAGAAATTACCACAAACACAGTGGCTTAAACCAGCACAACCTCATCTCACAGTTCTGAAAGTCAGAAGTCTGACCTGGGTTTTGCACGACTAATATCAAGGTATCTGCAGGGCTGCGTTCCTTTGGAGGCTCTAGGAAAGAATCTGTTTCCTTTCTTCTCCCAGAATTTCTTGGTTCGTGACCCCTTCTTCCATCTTGAAAGCAGTAGGGTAGGGTCTTTGAATTTCTCTCTTATTCTGACTGTTTTGCTGCTCTCTAACAAAGACCTGTGTGATTACATAAGGCCCATCTGGATTCTCCAAAATAATCTCTCCATCTCAAGACCCTTGATTTATTCACATCCACAAACATCTTTTTGCCATGTAAGGTGACACATTTACAGTTCTGGGTAGATCTTTGGGGCCATTATTCTGTCTACTAGAACCGAACCTTCCATCAAAAATCTCCAAGAAAGTAGGTCCACAACTGTGAGGATGATCCAGGTTGGGACAGAAATTTGGGGATCAGCAGGTAGCAACAGCAAGGGATGGCATTTCCAGGGGAAGTGTGCCAAGTAAGAATTAAAAACGAACAAAGACAGAATTTCAAGGAACATGAACATTTGAGGGATGGTTTCAAGAAGGAAAACCCACAAAGTAGATCAAAGATCAGTAGCCAGTTAAGTAGGAGGAGAAAACGGGATCATGGAAGCCAATTTCAGAATTTCCAATGATAGACCACAGTGATAAGAAGAATTGAAAACTGTGTACCGGCCTTTACAAGTAGGAGGTGTCTGTGGTTGACAGCAGGCTTCATGCATCTGGTCTGGGGCAAAAGCCAGATGTTAGTGGTCAATTCTTCTTTTCAGAGCCCTCTACCACAAAAGCCAGCTTAATATTTTCTCTAAGAGCGTTATCTTTTTCAAAGACAGAGATATGCAGAGATGAATCTCCAGCCTACGTCCACTCCCCCATTTAATAAATATTTATTGAGCACCTCCTATTATAAAGAACTCAGCTAGATAGTGACATGTAGGAACCCATGAGACCCAATCTGCGGTGGAAGGAGCTTAAGCTGAGTGGGGAAAACAGAGTAAAATAAATAATTACAGCACAGCCATGCTGTGCACGGGGCCTTGTGCCCCGTGACAGGAGTCAGGCAGAGCTCCCAAGAGGAAGCGATTTCTGGGCCTTGTCTTACGTAACTGCTAACATATCAGGAGGCAGGTTTCATCCTAAGGACTAATGATTTAATTTGTCTCATTGTCACAACCACCTCACAGGGTAAGTAGTGGCATGATTCACATTTCACAGACGACAAGACTGAGGTACAGATGACCGGCTGAGGATCCCACAGCTAGAAAGTGACAGTGCTGGTGGGCGGCACCTGTGGCTCAGTGAGTAGGGCGCCGGTCCCATATGCCGGAGGTGGTGGGTTCAAACCCAGCCCTGGCCAAAAAAAAAAAAAAAAGAAAGTGACAGTGCTGGGATTTTTGCACGAGGACCTTGCTTTCAAAAGTCATACTTAAAACTGTCATACCACACTGTCCCTCCAAAGGCAGCTCAGAACTCATTCAGTGAACGAGGAGGGCTGGGTGTTCCTAACCCAGAACTGTGCACCCACTAAGGCGAAGAGACGCGGAGGAATGTGGCTTGGGAGGGTTTTATTCACAGCTTCCCCAGGGGAAAGGCACCTCCGTGCCTTACATCACTCCAGCCTCACCTACTCACTAACTCACATTAAGCTTTCATTTGATTTATTTTTACTTTTTTTGTTTAAGCAATGAAATTTGTTTTTTATTCTTTATTAAATCATGACTGTATACCTTAGTGCATTTATGGGGTACAATGTGCTAATTTGATGTACAATGTGGAAAGCTGACATCAAACTGATTAACATAACTGTCTCCTCACTTATTTCTTGTGGCAAGACATTTATACTCTATTCTTAATACTTTTGAAATGTATCACTGCATTATGCACAAATACCCTCCCTCTCCCTGGCCTCGCCCCTCCCCTCCCCTCTCCCTCCTCTTCCCCCCTTCTTTCTGGACTGTAGTTATGCTTTATCATCCCTATGATGGCAATTCCTCGCGAGGTCTGGGCCACTAAAAACCTGCGCTGAAACAGTAACATGGGTACAAATTGGGAAATGCAGTGCGAGGGAGTCATGCTTTCATTTTGCATCAGGTGAAGACTTTATTCTTTTAACATCACACACGTTACTCCACTGCACTCCAGCAGCTCGCACCTGCTCTGCCCACCACACAAACGTCTTTGCCTCTTTCCATACTTCAGAACAGTCTCCTCTTCCTCTCCCCGTGATTTGACTCCAGCTCTGATAATTTTCAAACCTTTCCTCTGTCTAGATGGTGTATCATCTCCATGGCGTTCCTTTCAAAACTGTCAGGCAGAGGATTAGAAACTTGATCTATCCCAGAACTTGCCTTCTAAACTACTCATCTGCAAATCCACCCCCCCTCAAAGACTTGCAACTTATTGTCATTTGAGAAGACTCATAATCTCCTTTCTCTACTAACTACTTATTCAATATTTACAACTCACAACTGCCATTTTTGCTAAGAAGGATACTTAATTTTCATTTATTCAGAACTAAAAAACAGTGTTTCAGATTTCACAGATGACGAGACTGAGGTACAGATAACCAGCTGAGGATCTGTTTCAGATTCAGGTTCAAAACGTTGCTCTATATGGACACCACTTATCCCTTATCTAAAGGAGTCAACAAGAAGGGGACAACTTTTGAGAATGGAAAGAAGTTTTACTAAGCGTGATGCTGGACCACTACATAAACTGGAGCTCTCCCAGACAAGACAGGACGCTTGGGGTATAAGTGTCTGCCTAACTTGCTTGTTTGCTGTGAAAATATTTGCCACCTTCACAAGGATAATTTTAAGCAGCAGATTTAAATATGGAGGAATGAATGGACCCTTACACTCTGCTTCCCACCCCTCCTAATTCTGAACCAGATCTCTAAGTGAAGCCCCTTGACCTAATGAAAACTTCACAGAACAAATCCCTTTATTCAAATTTGGTTGCAGGCAGGGTGCAGTGGTTCACACCTATACTCCTAGCACTCTGGGAGGCCAAAGTGGGTGAACTGCTTGAGCTCAGGAGTTCAAGACCAGCCTGAGCAAGAGCAAGACCCTATCTCTAAAAACACTAGCCAGGCGTTGTGGCAGTGCCTGTAGTACCCCCTACCTGGGAGGCTGAGGCAAGGGGATCTCTCGAGCCCAAGAGTTTAAGGTTGCTGGGAGCTATAATGTCACGGCACTCCAGCCAGGGTGACTGAGACTCTGTCTCCAAAAATAAATAAATAAAAAATAAAATAAAATTTGGATTCAGACAAAGCTCGCAGTCAAGGATCTAGAGGGCCAATGTTTCCCATTGGCCACAGATTCCCATCCCTGCATTAGATACTTACACCCTAGATAAGGACATGTGGTTGATTCTGTACAGGTCAGAGCCATCTGTATAGCTCAAATTAACTTCTGTGTAGAATATAATGTTTATGAAGAGTAGAGTGATAAAAATTTGGTAATTTGAGGTTTACATAGATGGGAGTGTTAAAACTCATCAGTACTGGAGCAATGGTTTAATACTTACACAGATGGAGGATGTGTAGGGAGGGTCATTTTATCACTGATATTGTTTTGCATTCTTGATCCTTGGCGATAAAAAGTAAAAAGCAGACTGACTTTCAGTTGGGGGGTTTATCATTTTCTTACAGTTCCTACAGATGTTGACCCCTCATTGTCTGCACTGGGCAGATCGCTCCCACTGGCCCACTCTTGGTCTGGCTCCGTCTGCTTCAGGCCGTAGCAGCCCCTCCAGGGTACGCAACTGGCCCTGTCTGGGTTCACAGCCTTACTTCTTCTTAACTCTGTCAGTTTATTTAACTGTGCCTTGTGTCTGTCCCTACAGTTAAATTATGTAATTGCCTGACATTTAAGAAAGGTATTTAGGCCTTGTGCTGTCCACTAGAATATGGTATAAACTCCTCAAGGTGGAGGCAGATTCATCCCACTCAAGCTCAAAGTGGCGTCAGCAGAACGTTCACATCCCCCTGAACGCGCAGGAGAACCTTCCCTGCCTCCTCTGCTGCTGCCAGATGTTCCTCTGAATAACCCCTTCCACGCCCTTCCTCTGTCTCACACGGCCTTCTCCGTGCTTCTGTTCCTCGTGCCTGTCTCTTTTCTGATAAGGATCTCTGCCATTGGATTTAGGATATTCCCCTATCCGGGATGGCCTCATTGCTAGAGATCTTGAGATTCTGAACTGCATATGCAGAGATTCCTTTTCCAAATATGATCACATTCACAGGCTCTTGGGGTTAGGACAAAGGCATATCCTTCAGTAGCCATTATTCAACCCACTACCAGCGGTCGTAGTGTTGAGCTGATTCCCTCTCACAAAGAAGTTTCCTCAGAGGCAAGCAATGGGAGCCAAGGGTACTACAAACAAAAATACTGCCAACAGGTGGAGTGTGGCTCCAACAATCCTTAGACCCTGCAGGCACATAAGATGGGGCAGGTAACTGCTGACCTGGTCCCTTTCACGAGAGAGGGACGATGGGCAGCAGGACGGAAACCATAGGTATTCAGTAGGACAGCTGGGCTTGACAGAGCTTAGGAGCAAAGGCTGAGCATAGCACAGTCATTCTGGGATGGCTTTTCCTTGAGGAATCCTCTGGGCCCTTTTCTATCATCTATTAGGAGTTCCCCAGAAGCACAAACAAAGGGCTCTATCACACTGAAAGGTCTCTGGACTCAATGGCCCATGAAGACTCAATGAGTTCATTTTCTCTCCCTTCTAAGTTGTTCCACTCCCACACTAGCAAATACACATTCATTATCTTGTCACAACTGTGCTAAAGGATAAATTTTAAAATAATGGTGCTCTGCACCACAGCCCTAATTGCCTCCAAACTATTGTATATTTGCTTTCTTAGCCTGTATATGAATGAAGTCAGAAGATCTGGTTGCATTTGTTTTTCAGTGGGTTTGGTCAGGAATACATACCGGAAAAAATCCCTGGCAATTTCCAAGTGCCTCTAAGGTTCAGGACAAAGTTAGTTATAATCCCTCCTAACACCAACCAGAAGGAGTTACATTTCTAATAACTACCACAAATTTTCTGAAAAAGATAGATCTTTTCAAAAATAACTTTTCTAAACTTGTTTTGCTACATTCCCCAGACACTCAACTTCCCTTATCAGCTTTTGAGGTATGATCAGAAATCTTATTTACAAGTTCTGTGAGTGTGAATACGACTCCTCCAGTCTGTTTACCCCCATGATACCAGAGAAGCAATAGTTTGAAACCCATCAAGTCAACAGTGAAGTGATTTTCAAAGTCATGTCTTTATTTCGTTTCCCAAAATAGTATATTGGGCATTTGTTTTCTCTTTGATCATTTTATGGTATCTTGAATTTCCCTATAGCTCTTCATTTTGAAGTGCCATAGCTTTTAACTTTCATATATTATTAATAAGAAAAAAATTGATGGAAAATAAAACAATAAACCCTTTGTCTACATTTTTCATGCCTACAGTTGAATGCTATAACCACTAGGGTTTTAAAATAAGCTTTTGAAGCAAGGTTTTGAAACAAGAAGAAATTCACTGACTGTTAACTATGAAATTAACCATTTATGTCTATAGCATCAAAGCAAAAAGGAGTTACAAAATAGGAACTATAAACAGACATTCTGTGTGTAAACAGGCCTTCTTTTAGGAGTGCATGTGAAACACAGACTGCTGATATCAGAGGTTTTCCACAGTAATTCTAGATCTTAGTGTAAGTCTATTGTGGTATCCATTATTGAATAATAATGTCCTGTAATCTTAAAGGAGAACAAGATACATAAACAAAATTACTAAGGTTCAAGAATTGAGAGGGGAGTAGATTAATGGGATAAGCAACTATAGATGTCTCAAGAAATTTGGAAGTGATAAAACCATATAGAACTTTAGGAAAGGTAAACTTTCAGAATTTAAGTTTACTTAAACTTGCCAAACTAGAAATTTGTTAGGTAAATATCAGTCTGTCTCTTCCCCCATGTTTTATAACATTAGTGAAGAATTATGCAAGCAGGATTTTTTTGGTGGCTAGCAACAGAAGATGACAGGAAAGCTTAGAGAGAAAATAGAAGACTCTATCAAATGGACCTGAGCTAGCTCACAGAATTAAAAGAAAAGTTCAAGAACTCGTTCTTGGGAAAGGATGTGAACCAAGGTGAGGTTAGATGTGGTAGTAGAATATAACAAAGGATGGACATAAGTTAGTCACTCTCAATCTGTGTTCCTCAGCCATGACTCCTGTTCTGGGGAGATGACACCTGCATGACTGGGCAGGGTCACATGAGAACCCCATGGCATGAGCAGGGCTGGCACCTTGATTGGCAATCCCAGCAAGATTGCCAGCCCCAAATGGGAAGGAATTGTTTTACTAAATTGGGATGTTGTTACAAGAGAAAGAGAAACAGAAACAGATACTAGGTGTACAGAAACAAGTGATCTTGCCATGGTATGCAGCAGTGTTTGGCAAACTACATAGTGCCATGGAAATACCAGTTGTGATCATGATCACTCTGTGGGTGGCCAGAGTTTGAAAAATAGAAAAAGAAAATGGCTTAGTTCAAAAATTGAAAGTAGTAGACTACAGAAAATTGTGGTTAGGAGAGTTGGTGGGTTTCAGCACATACCTATGAATAAGGAGAAACGGAAAGTCTAAATATGGAATAACTGAAGATGAGGGACCCAGAGAGTGTAGAGGAAGGAATTTCAAGGGTGGAGGACCAGTCAACATTCCCTTCTCTGAGTAGGAAGCAGAGAATAGAGAAAATAAGTAGGAAAGGAAAAATCTTGTAGCAGAGAGAAGTCAAGGCATCCCTACACAGTCTATTCTTTTAGTGTTTTAGCAAATGAAAGGTGGTGCCCAGGTTTGGGGAAGGGGCTATCGAGAACACAGAAAGGCAGAGAAGAAACCCAAGATGCAGAAGCAAAACGAAGACAAGAAGAAAATCTGCAACGTTTTAGAATTTGGAAGCAGAAACAGTCAATTTCTCTGCCAGAGTTTGCAGAGCAAACATGCCCTCCTTATTCTCAGGTGTCACAAGGAGTATTCACATGAGGGAAACCCATCCACCCAGCTGCCTGCCTCCTCTTTAAAAGATTGTGAGTAAAGAATTTAATCTTATTTAAGCTGCTGGGAGGTAATCTGTGTTTGACTAGGGTCCTTGGACTAGTTAAATTAGTAACAAGATTACTAAGGGTATGGGATGGTCATGCCAGAAAGATCATCAGTGTAGTTTACGGTTAGGGCTTTGGTTCCCATGGTAGTAGTTGACCTAGACTGAGATCAATCACATGAACAATTAATGAGCTGTCCTGGGTGGAAGACGCTGTGTGTGCTTCATGCACCAATACTGGGAAGTAACAGTTTTGACTTTACAGTGAGAGGACACAGAAGCTCCATATTTGATGCTTACCTGACTCCACCCTTTTAATCTGTATTCTTTTCTTATAATAAATAATAACCATGAGTATAATCATTTTCAGTTGGTTCTATGAATCCTTCTAGAAAATTATCAAATGTGATGGTAGTTTTGGGAAACCCCCAAACTTGTTGTTGGTGTCAGGATTGAGGCAGGAATGGAGTCTGTTCCTTCTGTCTTTACAGTTGGCCCAACTTCTTGCGAGGAAATTGGCGTGGAACTGTTTGCTGCTTGTCAACCTGGAAACAAATGTGTGAGACCAGGAGGAGTGGCCCCAGTAGAAGGTAAGGAAGACCTGCCACCAAAGATGCTCCATCTGAGATCCACAGAAGGAAATCTCTGGCCTGCCACCCATTCAGAGCATCAGTGGCCACTCCAGGACACAGGAGACGACAGGTGCAGAGAGCAAAGTGCAGCATGCAGAGCCGCAGCTCTCATTCAGCTCCAGTCAGAAACGGCCCCGCTCTGCCCATTCCCCCACCTCCAGTCACAGGCCCACACAGGTCACTATGTCTGAGCTCCACTCTCCAACAAGAGCTGTAGGAGCAGGAGGGGATTTCTCTCCCACTCACAGGTCCTGCCCTCTTACATACTTGAGACCCAGCCCTGGCGTTTACAAAAGACTCACCTATCGTTATGGCAGATCGAAGATGGCCACAAATTCTTTCAAACTCCTCCCGTTGAAAGATGGGATTTACCTTCCCTCCCACTTGACCTGAGCATATTCTGTGACAGCTGTAACCAATAAAATATAGGCGAAGCCATGCCCAGTCATTCTCTGGGCTCAGGCCTGAAAAACTAACAGTTGCACGTCTTGTCTGTTGAAGCACAGCTTTGGGGAAACCACCCAACATGTAAGAAACTCAAGGGAGCTACCTGAAGAAAAGTGACTGGCCAATCTCAGCTGCTGCAGCCATCTGAGCCCCAGTGACAGACATGAGAGAAAGGGGCTCTCTAGACATTCCAGCCTCATCCAATGCAATCTAGAGAAGAACCAAGGAACAAGCAGCCAGAACTGACAAGGCAGCAGACGTGTGGCCCCAGCTGAGCCATTTCCACTACCATTATTTGAGCCTTTCCAGCTGAGGCCACATACAAGGGGGAGCAGAGACGAATCATCTCCACTGTGCCTGATCCAGATTTCTAACCTACCAAATTGCAAGATAGAATAAAATGTGCATCGTTTTATGCCACTGGGTTTTAGGAACCTTGTTATATGGCAGCATAATAACTGTAATGTGGTTTCATAAATGAGGCCCAACTCTCTGACACCCACGGGTCTCTCCTCTCTATACCTCTTGGGGTCTGGTTCTCTCTCACATGCAGGGTCAAAGCTCTCTGACCTCTGACAGCCACAGAGGACTGACCCTGTTACACACACAAGAATTCAGTCCTCTCACGTGGGGACCCCACCCCCCACAGGAACACAACCTTCTTACACTCACAGAAAACTACCCTTGACATACACACAGGGGTAGAATCTTTTCCCATCTGAGTATTCAGACTTCTCACACACTTGGAACACCCTATTGCACCCCCTCCGAGAGTGGTGCTTGTTTATATGACCTGCCCTCAGAGACACATGTCTCTCACACAAACAGGGGCTCAGTCTCCCTCTCTCTCTCACCACACACGATCTTTCTCCTCTCAGCTACAACCTATACTTAACAGTGGTTTTGTAGAGAGCACACAGGCTCCCTTTAGAATCTGATGCATGAGTGAATTCTAATGACAGACATTTCTGGCCCCTTAGGAGGGGAAGGTGGAGAAAGGGTGGACCTCTGGACAAAGAAGTGGAGTTGAGCATGACGCCTGGGACCATGTTGTAACAGAAAGAAACCTAAGATGCAGAATATTTAACCCTCATCATCACTGTGAACACAACTTTTCATCACTATTCTACTTACTGAGCTGCAAGTTCCTCATCTTACCATGTGGCACTATCGCCTCGCAGAGCACCCCCCCCCCAATAACTGTTGTTGACATGTTCAAACCCATACCCTAAGCCCCTTCAGTAAATACTCCATCCTGTGCCACCCGAGGAAAGGGAGCACAACTCCCTCTTCCACTCAGCCAGTGCTGCGGACAGTTTATATCTTGAATAAAGCAGGGGAAAGTTCTTGCGGGCTATCAGAACTTATTTAACTCCTGGGTAAGAATAAATAGCCAGCAGAAGGGGACGTGGTTAGTGACACATTTGTGAGAATGTTAGCTCCATTAATAGTGTCAGGTACAGGTCAAAAAGCAGTTAGGAACGTGACTCAATTAAAAACCTTTTGTACCTTATCAAAAACAATCTGTGTTACTTGTCTGCGGGCTCAGCTGTGATCATCCGGCTGAAAAGAAAGCTGACGGGGGTGGCTGCCTCCTTTCCTCAACAGGCACACCCAGCAATCTGCACAATTATGCTCTACTGCCACTTAGACTTAGATGGCTCCAAACAAGTGCAGTGATTGGCATTTAAAATTTGCTTAGCTTGCCACCCCGGAGATCCCTGGGCTCTGCAGTTGAGGTGTAGACGGAGGAAAGTCAACAGGACCAAGAGAAACTGTGAAAAAGTGGCTGCATTGGATCCTCATCTGTCTCAAGGGAGAACTGACCTGGCCCCCTGACAGAATGCAAAGGGACCACGGAGAAGTATCTGGGAAACCAAGATAAGTGGAAGGAAGTGCCATCAGAGAACAGACACTGGGGAACCTGCTGTTAAATCGCATCTTTATGTTTTTATTTGCTTCTGTTTTGATAAACCATCTGGCCCTTTGTTTCATGTTTAGAAACTGATGCTATCCAGCAAATGATTTCCACCTTCCTTCCAGCTCTCAGGCTGGCAACTACTCTTGTTTTGGAACATTACAAAGTGAAGACTAGAGTTTAAGGTAAGTTTTAGCCACTAGAATCTGAAAGCGACTTTTTAAGCTTACAAACGGATCTTTGAGAGGCTGATGAAGCTACATAATAGACACGCGAATTTGCATACGATTCAGACAACCTGAGTTAATAAGATCTTGACCAACAGGAAATAAAATAACTTACTGGAGGTCATACCCCAGTTAGAGGGAACCAGACTAGAACCCACCCACATCTTCTTTCCTCTAATGTAGTCTATTTCACACTCCCACATTCTATGGATTGGAAAAACAGACTTTCTAACTATAAGTTCATTAGAGCAAGTCCTGTCCATCAACCTAGCACCTAAGTGCCCATAAGCAACTCATTCACTTACTGATGGAAAAGAGTAAAAAGAAAAACTAAATAACAAAAGACAGATTAAGAATTATTCTCAAAGTTTTAGTCAATGGCATTTTATATTTTCAACTCTTGGCAAAGTTGAACTTCTACTTAATTTGTTCCAACCCAAATGATTTTTACAGACACACACACACACATACAAATCTACAAAGAATCATTCAGAGATGCCTGTATAGATGCATTGACTTTAAAAATTCATAAAAAGATAATATTTTAACGATAATGTTATTTTTTTCTCTAAATACCACTTTTTTCCCACTAAAATGCTTGCTTGTTTATAAAATATATATATTAAGTGTTTTCTAAATCACACTACTATATAAAATTCAAATCTTCATTTTTTCACAAGAATTTCAGAATTCTTCATATGTAGAATTACTAAGTCAGATTACAATTAATTTTAACTTGTGCGTGTACATTTATAGAATAAGTACAGGTTTTCATGCAATTATTAAATGTAATCAGCCTATTACTCCTCAGTTTCTATATTAATTCCTTTCTCTTCTTGTAGAAACATATGCTCTCTACCTCTCTCACTTCACACTCCAGCCAGGTCAGTTTCAAGCCTTCCTGTGATTATTGATTAATTTCTTTTAGTCTTTACTTAATTTCCTTCTCCTTGTTCTTACATTTGTCTCTTTTCACTCTTAGATTCTACAAATGTGATTAAACATGACAGCTTCTAATCAGACCATAGAACTCTCTAGACTTCCTTTGACCACCTCTCCCAAGAAGACGCTTCTATCTCCCTCAGCTCAGCCATAGGCAGGACCCCTCATCTCTAGCTTCCTCCCCACATCTGTGCATAAGGCTTTGTAGAAATCAGTAAAGCTGTGATATAGTCTTGAGTGTCGTCTTTCTGTGATGGGGACATCACGTGTAGATCTTTTTCCTCTCTGCCCCAGTATAGCCAGGGGAAGGGTGCATGGCTGGAGGTCTGTGAATTAGTTTGAATCTTGAATACGGGTCACAAGGACTAAGGAATCATATTCATTTAGTGATTGCATCCTGACCTGACCCTTCCCGCTGAAGGGCAATGATTGGGTGGGGCTCCTGATTCCTGGGTCTCCAGCCTTCCCATTAATCCTGAGATGCCCACCCTCAGTCTTCCTGCTACCAACCCTATCAATAAGTTCTCTTTGACTTAAGTCAGCTCAATAAGTTTCTGAGGTTGCAACCAAAAAATCCTGACTGATTCATGAAGAAATCCAGGGAGCAGGCTATAGCAAGCCATTCCACTTCCTCTCTTATGCCACAGCCCTGATCATGCCACAGAAGTGGATAACTCCTTTTCCTCTACTATTTATTTCAGGAGTCCCTCTGTCGACAGGGAAAATGTCTCTAAACCAGGACATAAGATGTCTGGATTCTGGCTCTGACTGTGCCAATCACCAGCTCTAAGTCTCAATGCTGCTCACTCACTATGTAGCACATAACAGTGCCAACTCACACTTACTGGGCATGTCTGTGCCAGGAATTGTCAGAAGTGCTTTACATAGTCACTTACTGCCTACAACAGTCTTCTGAAGAAACTATCATTATCCCCCTTTCTCAGAAGGAAAACTGAGTATCTTGCTCCAACTTACATAAGTAGGAAGTCGTTTGAACATGGAAACCCTGGCTCAAGGATTCGTGCTCTCGGCCAGTAGGCTGTGGCGCTCCTCTGGGTCTTGGTATCCTTCTCTCTAAGTTGTAATTGGACTACTTTAGGGATGCTAAGTCTTTGCCTAGAAGAGATTTATCCTCTAGCATAGCACCACCGTGACCCAGTATCACTGGTCCAGGGCTGCTCTACACACAATAGTTGAAGATTTAGCACTTTCCTAAAGTCGTTGCTCCCTCCTGTCAGCTCCAGCTGACTGTTTCTTCTGAGAAATGCCCTCAGAGCCCATCTAATCAAGATAGACCAAAGCTTCCTTTGTGCTTCTTCAGGGATTTTCACCTTAACTGTCAATCTACCTTCCTGCTGTACTAAGTTGCCACAAACTTAGTGGCTTAAAAACAACCCATGTTTATTCTTTCATAGTTTGAGAGCTTAGAATTCTGAAATGGGCCTCAATGGGCTAAAATCAAGGTGTTGGAGGTCTGTGTTTCCTCTGGAGGCTCTCAGGGAAGATCTGTCTCCTGCCTTTTCCTGTTTCTGGAGGCTGCCTGCATTCCTTGGCTTGTGGCTTCTTCCTCCAGCTTCAAAATCAACAGTTCAGCATCAAATCCTTCTCTGATTCTGACACTTGGCTTTAGTCATTACATCTCTGACTCTTTCAAGGAACCTTTTAATTATGTTTAGGGCTGACCTGGACAATCTATAGTAATCTCCCTACCTCCAGGTCCTTAAGTTAATCATAGTTGCAAAGTCTGCTCTGCCATGTAAGGTAACAAACATATTCACCAGTTCCAGAGATGAAGATGTGGAAACCTTTGGAGGTGTCATTAATCTATCTACCAGCTATCTGAATACACAGCTGGTAAACCTGCTATAACAGTAGAGATACCTTAGACATCTAAGACCAGAAATAATGAGAGGAATTCATATTTCTTGTAATATTCTAAGTGAATATTTTTAAAGGGTCTAATCTTTCTTCTAACTGTGCCAGATGAATGAGGCAGACACTCAGAAGAAGGAAAAATCACAAGCTGGAAGTTAGTGTGATCAAACTGCAAAGATTTTAGGGGCCTTTATTGTTCAGTCTGTTCGTCTGTCTCTTCTTTATTATTTAAATCCAGACAAGCCCACTGAAACCTCAGATTTCTGGATTCTAAATTTCTGTGTTCCCTTTCATTTGAAATCCCACAGCAGCCCATTTTTTCTTGAATATATCTTATTTAAAGCAGCAAGGAAAAGCTAAGACACACTAATAGGCTCTTTCTAGCCGCAAACTTTAAAATGACAGTCGTAACAGGTTCACGCTCTGACTCAGCCCATTACTAGCTATACACCCTCTAGTGAATTACTTTATTTCTTTGAATTCCCATTTTTAAAAGAAGAAAATGATTATCTTCTCCATGAATCTAACATTCTAGTCACTGCCTTCTCAATGGCAAAGCTAATGGTTTTACATCACGGTCTTTACACCATCATGTCAACCTATTACTTACATGGAAAATACACTCAGAGGAAGAAATGGCCCTGAGAGAATTAAAAACCCTATCAACTCTACCTAGAAACATGTTTTGCGTATACTAGGGGCTAAGCATTATTAGACCTCATTATTTTCTTTTCCTTTTCCAGTTGTTTCAAATCAGAGAAACTTGCCATGGTGAGGACGTGCTACTGCTGAGAAAAGCATGGTATATGTGCTTTCCTACATGATTAAAATTTCACAGTCCGTCCAGTGACCCTATAACCACTGAGGAAATGTCTCCATTTCTGGCCCATATTCTTTGTTTAGTAGGATAAAGCTCATTTCAGAAATTGCTGGAGAGCACTTTTCATTAGGACTTACTTTGACAATTCATGGCCTTAGGGGATTTACAATTCAACCAGAGAACCAGAACTAGAAAGCAACCTTTCCTAGACCACTGGCTACAAACCAGAGGGCACAGAACACACCAGCCAACAGGCAATCATGGATTGTTTGTCTGTGCTATAACTGTAAAAAGTTTGATTTGGCTTTCAATATTTAAAAACCAACAGATGTCACATTAAATTTAAATTTCTGGCTTTTGGTAAAAAATGGGATAAGCTGGCCACATCGGGTCCACAGTATCACAAGGCAACAGTTTGTTCACATGGGGGTAGCTATTCCTTTTGCTCAGGGCAAATACTCCCCGTTGGTCTCTGCTTCCCCACCTCCCTCTGGCCCCTTACTTAACTTAAATTATTAGATCTACCTGGCTTTTGTAGGAGTTTGTGACTCTTGCTCTGGCTCCTACAAGGTATAACCAGGTTTTATTTGCATAGTTTCTATTCCTTCAGGAGAAAATCCACTGGATTAATTTACATTGTTTTTCACATTTTCTAATATTCTATGCCAATCATACTCACATTTGGTACCTCTCACCAGCTGATCCAGGGTAAGCTTAGATACCATGACCAGAACTGTGCTTCAGCCTGCTTACCTGGATCAAAGATAGGCTGCGGTAGAGAGAGAATATTTGAAAGACAAGGGAAATAGTTGAGAACAGAGGGAATGGTGGTTGGATCTAGGGAAATGTTAGGAATCATGGAGATATAACAGACGTAGAAGATTTCGAGGAGGCAGAATTAGTAAGAGGTACCAATTGATTAGATTTAGTATTTACTCACTGTCTCTCCTCCCATGAAGGTCTTCCTAGACTTTCTAACTCATATTCCCTCTACAGTCAGACTCTACTGCTCATATTTTTCCCTCTGCCTAATATTCTAATCATTTGCTTATATACAAGTGGCAAAAGTAGAGGAATCAAGCATGAATCTTAAATTTTAGGTGGGAAAACCAACCAGAAGCCATTAATGAAGACAAAGAGTGCTAGAGAATGGGGAACATTTGTTTTCTTTGGGGGGGGGAGCTGTGGAACATCAGAAAAGGCTGGAGGTGGGGGAAATCAGTTTAGTTTGGCACATAAGGTTTACACAGTGGATGGTGATGCGTAGTAAATAGTGCTATAGTTTAATTATCAGGGTCATGGGCTCTAGAGTCAGAATGCCTCAATTTGCACCTTAGTTCTACTGCTTTCTAGCTGCAACATTGGGTAAATTACTTAATGTCCCAGTGCCTTGATTTCCTCTGGAAAATGGGGATTAGTAATTATGTCAACTTCATAAGAATAGTGCAGGAATGGAACTGGGACCTGAGAAAGAGACAGGAGCCATCTCAGTTTTAGAAAATGATTGTGATCTCCTAGGAAGACCCTGTGGAGAGGGAAGAAAGCCAACTGCAGAGCCCTGCTGTGAGGCAGTGGCCAGAACAGCACTTCTCAACTGTGGCTGCACATCGTAATCACCTGGAGAGCTTCCAAAAAATACTGCTGTTTGGGTATCACCCCTAGAGATTCTAAGTTCTGGCATGTGGCCTGAGTGTTGGGAGTTTTAAAAAGGTACCCAGGAGATTTTAATTTATACAGCAACTGAGAACCACATTCCTAAAGGAAGAAAGAAAAGACCTAGAATTTCTCATTTTCTCATTCATTCAAGGGTAAATTCAAATGAAAATTCCAACAAAGTCCTTTCATATAACATTATCACACATCAAAGACTTGTTAGAAGATACAATGAAAGTAATAGCTACCATTTACTAGCAATTAAAGTGAAATACTACATTGATTATGAGCATGGGCTATAAAATTAGGCATAGGCTCATATCACAGCTTCACCACTTACTTAGCTGTGTGAATTGAGAAGTTTAGTTTCTGTTACACTTTCCTCTTCTATAAAGTGGGAAATATCACTACCTATCACATGTGGCTATTTGTCAGGTACATGAAAGTGAAAGGAACTTAGATTGGTGCTTGACAAAAAGTAGACACTTAGTAGAAAAATTGTACTATTACCCTTCTTGTCATTATGGTGTATCTATCCTCTGCCAGGCACTATACTGTGTACTTATGAAACAATAGGGTGAATTAGTGAGATATTAATTGATGTTTCATCTTTGAGCTGCTGAGGACTCACCAGCAAAAATAAAGAATAATTCTCCTTTTTTCTCTCAAGAGAAATGATTGTACAGACCTTGGGGGTATGAGTCTTGCGCTCATCTGCACTGCAGTTGACAGCTTTTGTGTTTTGAGCTCAACTAGGAAGATCAAGATGGTCTATACAGGATGAAGCAGATTATTCAGGGTCCTGTGATGCTGGAGAATTAATCATGAGGACAGTGGTGTTCAGAGAAGGCTGGATTCCCTCCCCTCGCAGGTCCATGTGAAGGATTAAGGCTCTGTTTATAAAGAAATGGGATCCCAAGACTTGGGATAAAGACATGAAGGTTAACTTCCTTGAAAGTTAACCCACAGAACCATTTGAGCTTACAGAAGAGGCCCACTGCCCCTTCACTTTATGATAACAACTACAGAGAAGATTGACTTTTAAAAAAACCCAACAACATGTGCTTCCTTTCTCAGAGTCTAGCCCCATCTCTCCTCTTGGCCACCAGACTGAAGACCAAGGCCAGGTCATACCATAATCAGCAGAGGAAGTGCCTGACCTCCCAAGGGGAAAAAAAAGTACTAACTATGCCCCTAAGTATTGCTAGAATCCAGCAATACAGGTTGGACATAAAGTTCATAGGCAATTTACTGCAGTAAACTATTTTAAATCGCACGTGAACTTCATGTACATCCTGTATGTACCAGCAGTCAGGAGAGTATGGATCAAGGAACAGACAGTAAAGCTGAATCAGGAAGAGTTTATAGACATAGAAATATGCTCCAGTAATACAGGATTTGAAACCCTAGCAAACACAATAGGAGACAGTACTAACATGCTGGTAGTACAGCTGTTGGAAGCTTGCACGGTTCAGATGAAATCATGCCATAATTGCAGTAGCAGAAGATGGAAAAGAAGATCAAAGGGCTGAGAGAAGTAGGATGCTAAATGGGTGTGGTAGGCAGGGATAGAAATCCATCAGCCAACTATGTTCAGTGAACTCAGAGGGCCCAGGGGATGCTCTGAGTGTCCAAAATGATAAGGAATGTGCTGATGACATAGGTACAAGCTCAACAGTAACCATCCTGTCTAGTCTAGGGCTGGTAGGTGATGTTGTTACAGAACTGTGCTCCCTTGTGGCAATGCATCTGATGGGATGCCAATGTATCAGAAACCAAGTGATGGCACTTAATCATCACAATTATTATAGTAAATGGCAAAATCTGAGTGGTTACCATGAGCATTAACATACAGAGAACTATAGACATGGTTAATAAAATGCAACATATCAAATCATCTTATCATAAGGACATTTGCACTAGATTGTTAATCACAATTCAATTTACCATCACCAAGATGTGGAAATAACCTACGTGCCCATCAACACATGAATAATGGAGTTGAGACACATTCTTCTCAGTAAAGTATCACATGAACAGAAAAGCAAGTATCCAATGTACTAAATACTAATATGAAACTAGTAGATGAACTAATACACACCCACACAAGACAAAAACTAACTTCAATTCAAGTTGGAGGGGAGATAAGGAGGGAAAATGGAGTAGGGAGGAGGATTAGTGGGCACAATGTAAGGGTATATGGCACACCTAATAGGTGTGGGACACGACTATAACAGAGATTTTACTTAAAAAATGCAAACATTGTGACCTAATCATTTGTACCCTCATATTAATCTGAAAAATAAATAAATAAATAAAATGCAACATCTCCAAGGGAAGATAGATGAACAGTCAACTGGGATATTGCATAATCCAGAGAAATAACTGTTTCCCGGGTCCACTTGTATCTCTGCTTAACCCTGCTTCCTTCACCTCTTTGTGTATGTGGTTCATGAAACCACTCCCACATGAATTCCCTGCATGCAAACGTCCATCTCAGGGTCTCAAGAAGTGGACCGACAGCTCCAGGACAGAAGTTTTGTACTTAATGAATGAAAGAGAAACTGCCCCCTGCCACCAACTTTGCCCTTGATGAGACTAGAAATGCCTAGATTTTTATGGATGTTTGTCTGTCTCCAAAATATATAATTATTATCAGTAAAAATTTAAAAAGGGAGAGATGCCAGGGAAAGTGTGGCTAAAGAAGTCCAAATTATGATTTTCCCAAGGAAGATCATCTACAGATCTTTTGGACAGCAAACTCCCACTAAAGCTTCCCACATAAATTCAGGTGTGAACTTTGGAGCAAGATTTTTTACCTCTCTAGACTCACACAACAAAGTTTCATTCCTGTGGGAAGAGGGATCAGCTTCATAAGGGAAATAACTTTCTGCAGTAATGAATGAAAATGTTTCAGTGGACTCAATGGTCTTCTTTGAAGAAATGTACCAGAGATACCAGTAAGAAAATCCTAACGAGGGATGGAGGGAGGGGGGGTGGGGCCATAGTGTGTGTCACACTTTATGGGGGCAAGACATTATTGCAAGAGGGACTTTACCTAACAATTGCAATCAGTGTAACCTGGCTTATTGTACCCTCAATGAATCCCCAACAATAAAAATAATAATAATAATAATAATAATAATAAAAAGAAAATTCTAACGATAAAGTGTGTCCACTCTACATAGCCCTGAATGGGGAGAATGGGAAGCAGAGCCTGTGTCCAGCTGCCTCTTTTCCTGAGCAGCATTTTTAACCTTGGCCAGGGTGTTTTCAGAATGGCTTTATAGCAACTTGTAACAGATAAAATCTCCCTGTTAAAATAGCTATAATATTAGTCACCTCAAGGGGATGCTGTCAGGCTTTGTAAAGTACTTTGTAGCCCCTCAGATAAAAGCAGAGATAGAGCTTGCAGTCTTATTATTTCTCAACTTGGAGGGCCATTTGGCTAACCTTCTGCATGAACTCACTCTAATAAAGCCTTATACAGCCTATAAATCCCATCGCCTGCTTCATTTCAGCAATGACAGGGAAAACAAGATGACTACTCGCTCTGTGGGCCTCTGGAAGAACGATACCCCCACCCTGGGGAAAAAGAGAAACTGAGCAATGGATTTCAGATGGTGCCTGATGAGATGCATCCTTCCAAGCCCTGACATCTTTGGGAAAAGCATCTTAGATCTTCACCTGTAAACCACGATGCTCCATGATGCTCCGTGATCCAACCGCAGTGTCCTCCTCCTCCCCTTCATCGTCTTCTTGACTGACAGAGGCAGGAACGGCTAATTTTGCACCAAAACCCACACTCCTTCTTTCTCAGCCTGGACTAGTAGGGAAGCAGCTGTGCAGCCAGGAACTGAGCTCCTCACTCTGCACAGCATCCGGGCAGGGCTGTGGAACCTGTTCTCGCCAAGTATGTGTTGCTTTCTGGCCTGGGTAAAGGTCAAGAGGAGCTCAATTTTTCCTAGCAGATTTGCTGGCTAAATGCCTGTGGCTCTGGGATTAGTGAGGCTGGCAAAGTCATCAACTTGAAGAATTATGCTTATGAATGAAAAACAGAACATTGTGAGAATTACTGAAATCTGGAGGTTTATTTAATACAATGTCTAGTGTTACCCTAATTACACAAAAACGCTTTTTGAGACACTGCTATGTACCAGGAACTTTTCCAACATTTATCCTAGATATCTCCTTTAATCTTGACATCAACCCGACAAGGCAGCTGCTATTACTACCCTCATTTCCTCATGAGGCACAGAGAAGTTCAGTAAAACACCCAAGGTCACAGTGCTGGTAAGCAGGGAAGCTAGAACCAGGACCCAGGTCTTTCTGAGTGCAGTGCTGGACATCACTGCCTCCAGTCCCTTCCCTTCCTCTTGTTCCACTCTGCTCCTCGAACTCCAGCCTCACCAGAGCGTGCACCCCAGGGCCTGTCTTCCTGTTGGGAGTGAATTTCCTTTCCTCCATCATTTCCTGTCAAATCCAACAGGGCACTGTTGAAGCAGTCCTTCCCAGTCGGGAGGCACCCTCCTCTTCCCAGTCTCATTCTGTCTCTCACTTTTCTCCCATGACCTGAGAATAAAGCACTCCTGGTGGCCTCTGGGCAGAATGACTTGTCCATGCAGGCTTCCCAGCTGAGACTGAAAGCCTGGGGAGTCAGTGCTACCCAGAGCTCCCAACATCCGCCCCCTAGCAGAAGGAGGTACTCAGGAAATGTTTATTGAATTAAATACTTGCATATGAAACACAGAGCTGTGAGACAAGGGACTGTTTTCCTTAATAATATGCTGACGACATCAAACCCCAGAACAAAATTAAACCCAGAAGAGTCTTATCTGAAAAAGGACAGGTTTCTTCATTCACTGCCACTGAGCAAGGTGTCAGTCCTGCCTCCAGCTGCTATCTGTAGTCATATACAGGGTGAGAACTGGATACTCAGGGCTGGCCGCATTTCAGAACCCCACCTAAAACTGCGTCTACCCTCCATGCTCCAGACACCATTCTCTGATGCCTGGAATTTTACAATTAAGGCTTCACTCCCAGACAAAGGTTGAGAGTCTCAGGTATCCTGATACAAATAGATTTGCTAGGCCCTTTCCTAAGAGTGAGTTTTGAAAGGCAGACAAGGGACTATTGAACCCTCACATAAGGGACCTGTGCTTGAGGACGTAGGGGTCAGAGTTTAGCATTGAGGGAAAAGAACAATTGAAAACACCAAGTTTACCTGCTTTGCAGATGTGCTCAGGGGAGGTGTGAGCCTGCGATTGGATCCCCAGAGGTTTAGATGCCTATTTATGGAAGGGAAACAGCCAGTGGAAGCCTCTCTGTCTTATCCAAACCAGAATTTTCTTGAAGGAAGATTCAAAAAATTCTACACTTGACTTTGGCAGAGATGCTGTGGTAGGCAGGAATATATCAGTCAGTAAAGCTGCCCTGGGCCAGCAAAATCCACACAGTTTGTTTCTAGAACTCACTTACTACTTCAATCAATTTCAGGAATTGCCTGTCACTATCTTCCTTTTGTGCTGAAGGATAAAGTTTGTGCAGACTAAAATGAGAAAAAGAAAGCCAGAATTTGCTAGATCCACACTGATCTTGAATGTTCCAGGACTACAGCCTGTGATAGCTGGCTGTTAGCAAACTGTGAAGGATGACTAAACATTTGTGAATTATAGATAACTAAATAGAACTAAAAAATGTTATCAATTATTATCCCCAGCATTAGCGGCTGTGTAGAGTGTGTGTGTATCACTTATATATCATAAATACTGGGTGTCCATAAAGTTCATGTGGAATTTAAAATAGACAACTAATAAACTGTAATTTCATGCTCAGAGCATCATCCTCTTTGGCTTCAGTCAGACTCTAGGTAAGATGTAAATCCTCCTGGAGGGAAAAATAGACAACCTAAAATAGACAACAAATTTAAATGGCATATGAACTTTATGGACACCCTGTATAATAAACATTAGAACCTCCATAAGTGACCACCTCACTACATTGACCACCTCCTTAGGTTGACCTAATTTTCATAGACTGGACATGCACCACATGTATGTATCAGTACAGCAGGCCGAGTTCCTTATGGTGACCACCTCCGTATGTTGACCAGTTTGTTACAGTTCCTTGGCTGGTCAACTTACAGAGGTTCTACTGCATATATGTATGTGTGTGTATAACTTTTTCTTTTTCTTTTTTTGGCCGGGGCTGGGTTTGAACCCGCCACCTCTGGCATATGGGACCAGCGCCCTACTCCTTGAGCCACGGGTGCCGCCCATAACTTTTTCTTATGTATTTGATCCCCAGACTCTCCTTTCCAAATGTTCTTTGACAGGATGAAGTGAGTTACCTGAATGAGTTATTTCTTTAGCTACATTTTCCCTCCAAAATATACTACCACACTTGCTACCTTCGAAATGTATTCTCTACTATGCCGAAGTTCTACTAGGCTCTGGATAAGACAGAGAGGCTGCTACCCTGACATGGGAACTTACATAGGCCTGCCTCTATACTATGAATTCAGATGTGCCATGAAGTCCCCAAGAGCTAACTAAAACATTTCTTCTTCTCAACCCTATTATTACCACCTTCCCTGAATAAACTGTAATTTCATGCTCAGAGCATCATCCTCTTTGGCTTCAATCAGACTCTAGGGTAAGATGTAAATCCTCCTGGAGGGAAAAATCCTTAAAACTATTAAATGAACTGAGAATATAAAAGCCAGATTATATTAATTCAACTATCCAACAAACAATTCTCTCAATTCCTACTAAGCACTGGGCACACTACTGTATAGGTAACCCTTGATTTTAAGTCACAGGGAGATGAAGGCGGGTATTAAGGCAGAGTGGCTAAGAAGGCCTGACGACCAACCTTAATGTAGCATCCTGACAGGGATCCGGGAGGAGAAAAAGGACAATAGGTAAAAATAAGAAAACAGCATTAAGTATAGACCTTACTTAATGATAATCTCTCACTATTGATTCATTGACTGTAGCTAAAGTACCATATATTGTCTAATGTTAATAATAGGGAAAATTAGGACTGGGAATGGGGGAAATATGAGAACTTTCTGTACAATCTTACCAATTTTTTGTAAATCTAAAACTGTTCTACAAAATAAAGTCTATTTTTTAAAGAAAAGAAGGCTAAAAACAACAAAGATGGTAGCAGAGGCATCCTACTCCTTTCCTAATAGTGCCTGAATACTTTATAAGAAATCACCCCTCCATTGGCTTTCCTATAGCAGCTTGGGTGAGATTGATCCCTCCCTTAGCACCAGGGAGGAACTCTCATTGGTTTAAGTCTAACAACATATCCTATCTTGGCCACAGTGATTGGTGGGAATATAACCAATCAGAACAGTGGAATTCCAGGTGCTGCCTTGGGGAAGAAACGCTTGACTCTAGTGCTGGACAAGAATGGGAGAACATGAGGCTTCAGATGCTGCAGCTATCTGGTTACCATACCAGGAAGAGAATGTGACTCAGGAACACTGAGACAGAGCTCACATCCAAAGGGCAAAGCCAAGAAACAGATCCTGATGCTCTTGGTTGAGCTTCCCTGACAATGACTGCTCCTGAGAACCGCGGGACCTCTGTCTGCATAAACAATTCTAATCAACCATATGGACTGCACAGTTCACTGTGTGGCTTGTGGCCACCTGACTGAGCACAGCAGGGCACGCAAGAGCAAAGCCCTGCCGTGCCGAAGTCCCAGGGTCCTGCAGCAGAGTCAGTTTTCACTGTGCTAGATTATGAATTTGAAAACAGAGCAGCAAGCAGAACAAGGCAGTGTCAGGCAATAGACCCCTCTGCTTTCATTCCAAAGAGTCCTCACCAAAAGCAAGTTATCTTCCAGTTCTGAGCCAGACCAAGTAGAGATCAAAAATTTAAGGCCTCATTTGGGTTCCACATTGAGTTTTCAGTCATGGATAGAAAGCTGGCCTTTAAGGGACTTGGAAGCAAGAACCATTTCTCCCTGTTTCACCGAGATTTAGCTCACCAGCACGTGTCTAATCAGAGCTCAATAAATACGTGCTAAACAAAAGAAATGCTGCAAAATGCCTTTAACTGCAAAATAAATTATCTAGTCTAGATTTTTGAAAATTCTGTTGTAACAGCACCTCTGACCCACTGTCCTCAAAACAAAGAATTTGAGGCAAATCACAAGACTGGTTGCTCAATACCAGTGTTTTAACTGGGAGCTCCATGGATTCTCAGGACCCCACCTGAACAGTAGACTGCTCTCACTCCAAAGCTTCCACTCTTCAGGACACTAGCCATGTGATTCAAGAAAGCTTTTCAAAGCTGACCAGTCTGACAGTCTGTTTTCTCTCACCAGTAGCACATTCAAAAGTGCTGTGTTTGGTTAGCCCTGCTAGTTCAGATGGATGAGTTCTGAGAAATGTGCTGCTCTGTCATTAACTGCATCTTGCTAGACAGGAAGCAACTTTTCAAAAATAGCAAGCATTTCAGGATATTGAAAAAAGAAAGTAAGATGGAACAGTTAACAGTTACCTCTCCTCTCTTCTGAATTTGCTGAGCTGAGAAGGCGAGCACACTTTATAATGCCGGCGCCCTCCTCCTGGTTCTCTCAGAACTCTTCCTCAGGAAGAGGCCAGTACTGTGTTGTGAGGACATTCAAGACCAATGCTGAGGAACTGGGGCCTCCTGGTAAATGCCAGCAAGACTGTCGGTCTTTTCTCTGTCCACCAGAGTAGTACTAAAAAAAAACACAACCAAAGTATGTCCCCACCCACAGTCTTTTAAACCAAAATCAATGACAGGCTCTCATGGTAGAGGAGTAAGTTCCTGAGCTAGGGATCGGAAAGCTCAAATGCAAGAACTCATCTCATCTTTTGCTTGTTGAGCAATTTGGGCAGCTTACAACCCCTCTGGACCTCCGCTTCCCTCCTACAATGGAGATGGTAAACTTCTCCTGTTGACTGTACAGAGCTGCTTGAGGATTCAAGTGCTCAAGAGCTTTTAAATGTGATGCAAACACATCTGTTATTGTCTACCTGGGCGTCTAACAAGCCCCCTTCTTTCATCAGAGAGAGCTGAGACAACATCCCACATGGGGATGTAACATAAGGGTCACTGGTACAAAGCTCGTACAGGTGCCCTTCAAGCTCCACGGAGGATGTGGCCATCTGAGAAAATAAGGCCCTTTTGCAGTTTTGAATATTCATCCAGAATATTCAAATATTCGCCTCCCACCAGGAATAACTTTTCTAGGTTGATTGCAGGACTGCAATGGCTTCAGCTGTCAAAGGGAGTGGTTTCATTACTAGGTAACAAGTCATTCACCCACGATTAAGTGGCTGCCAGTCAAGTCAAAGCTTGCACAGAACCCTCAGCACCAGAGATGTGTAAGGGACCTTACTGCACTCCTGTTCTATGTAAGTCCCTGGCTATTGCTGCTAATAGCAAGCCACTTCTTTACTTCATATCACCCACCTTTCCATGAATTCACTGGATATTGATATCCCAGAGATAAGAGAGAATAGAAATAAGGAAATTTTCAAAAGCTGTCATTACATGGAATACCTTCTGAACCACTTTCTCGAGTTTGCTTTAAAGCTCCAAAGCCTGCTTAGGGCTGTATTTGCTTCACTTTGGAGAAGAGAAAGTCATAAAAATAGTCATCATATGCCTGTACATGTCTCACAAAGAAGAACATCGTTTCTTGAAGTCAATAGCTGCATCTCACTCAATATTTATCCCTGACTGAAGATGGGCATCCAATATGCTTTTATTGAGCTGAGCTAAAATTGAGGCAACGCTGATTTTCAGGTCAAATCCCATTACTTGGGTATAAGTGGGTATTGTGTTCATTTTATACTCTTACCTTCCTCTCCCTCTTCTGGTCTTAAGATTTAATAGTTCCTCAATACATTTTTTAATCTTCTTAAAATTGTTTTTGGCAAATGCCTACAATCCTGCAAGGTGAAGAAAAGTCCTCTCACCATAAAACATTCCCTTGCAATTTTTCAAAGTCTGACAATACCTGATCAGTGTGAATTGAAGTTTTCATTTCCCCACAGTAAACACCTAGGAGTGGGATTGCTGGGCCAGGTGGAAAATATATGTTTAACTTGCCAACTTTATTAACTATTTTAGATTTTGTTTTTTTAAATAAGGAACTACTGGTTTTCCAGAGTGGCTGTACCATTTTCTATTTCTACCAGCAAAGAGTTCCAGCTCCTTCCCCATCTTGTCAGCACATAGCATTATCAGTTGCTTTTTATCAGCCATTCTAATAGTCATGCAGCCTTGGGGAGGGGAGTAGACACACCCAGTTTCTTACATTGTGTGAGAATTTTGTCATAATCAGGCTGATGAAGACAATTCAGAATGAATCCCACGGATACGGGAGGAAGAAAGTTGGGTGTGGAGTTTCTAACCCAAAGCTTCCTGGATACTTTCTATTAATAGTAAAGGTTTTACTGTCACTAGCGGCATCTTTTAGGGCCATCATCCACTTTCCAGCAAGTAACAAACAGAGCTTTAATGAACTCTGCAGGAGGGTTTCTAGGAAACCTTCAAAGCTGAAATTGGTCTTTGATATTCCCCGAGCTGTACAGTTGAATCTCGTTTTTTTGTTTGTTTGTTTTGTTTTTTGAGACAGTCTCACTTTGTTCCCCTGGGCAGAGTGCTGTGGCATCAGAGCTCACGGCACCCTCAAAATCCTGGGCTCAAGTGATCCTCTTGCCTCAGCCTCCCAAGTAGCTGGAACTACAGGTGCCCACTACAGTGTCTGGCTGTAGAGACAAGGTCTCACTCTTGCTCAGGCTGGTCTTGAACTCCTCAGCTCAGGCAGTCCACCTGCCTCAGCCTCCGAAAGTGCTAGCCTTACAGGCCTGAGCCACACCCAGCCGACTCTCATATTTTATTACCACTCTGTACAGCATTCTGGATATTTAGGAGGTTATTCAATTGAAATGAAGCTTGCCTTTCCGCTAGAACTGTCCTGGTCAACATGGTGCTACCCCCTCCCCTAGCTACACATTGCTATTGGGCACTTTAAATGTGGCTAGTGCCACATTTAAAAATTTTTAAACTGAAGTGTGTATAGAAGAGAGAATGTAAAATATCTCATTAATTTTTACATTGAGTACATGTTGAAATGATACCATTTTGCAATGTTGGGGTAAATAAAATATATTACTAAGTCAGTTTTACCTGTTCCTTTTGCTTTTGTAATATAGCTACTACTAGGACATTTCAAATTCCATATGGAATTAGATATGTGGTTTACATTATATCTGTATTAGAAAACACTGCCCTGGAAAATAAGACTTGTACGGAAGAGTTAAGTTTTAGATACAAGGGGCATTTCAAAATTTAGCATTGCATTTTTTTTGCAATTTTTTTTGGCCAGGGCTGGGTTTGAAACTGCCACCTCCAGTATATGGGGCCAGCACCCTACTGCTTTGAGCCACAGGCATCGCCCTAGCATTGCTTTAAAATAAATATGTACCATTGTTAAGTAGAGTAAGTTAGGTATTTAATAATTAAATATTCAGTGTAAAAACCTATTCATTCTATATAAGTATCCTAAAATGGATGTATCAATTTTTAAAGGAAAAGATATTTTTTAATTTTTATTTTTTTGTAGAGACAGAGTCTCACTTTATGGCCCTCGGGTAGAGTGCCGTGGCGTCACACGGCTCACAGCAACCTCCAACTCCTGGGCTTAAGCGATTCTCTTGCCTCAGCCTCCCGAGTAGCTGGGACTACAGGCGCCTACCACAACGCCTGGCTATTTTTTGGTTGCAGTTTGGCCGGGGCCAGGTTTGAACCCACCACCCTCGGTATATGGGGCCGGCGCCTTACCGACTGAGCCACAGGCGCCGCCCGGAAAAGATATTTTTTAAATAAACAAATAATAAATTAAAACTAGGAAAATTAAAAAATTAAAACAACTTTAGTTCTTTAAGAGGTACTGTGAAGAAAGAACAAGTGATCCCATCTCAGGGTGGGCAAGGGACTTGAAGAGAAACTTCTCTGAATAAGACAGGCTCATGGCCTACAGACATAAGAAAAAATGCTCATCATCCTTAATCATCAGAGAAATGCAAATCAAAACTACTTTGAGATATCACCTAAATCAGGTAAGATTAGCCCACATCACAAAATGTCCAAACCAGAGATGTTGGCATGGATGTAAGGAGAAGGGAACACTTCTACACTGCCAGGAATGCAAACTAATACTTTCCTTTTGGAAAGCTGTTTGGAAGAACACTTAGAGATCTGCAAATAGACCTGCCATTCGATCCTATAATTCTTCTACTAGGTATATACCCAGAAGACCAAAAATCACATTATAACAAAGATATTTGTACCAGAATGTTTATTGCAGCCCAATACATAATTGCAAAGTCATGGAAGAAGCCGAAGTGCCCATTGACCCACAAATGGATTAATAAATTGTGCTGTATGTACACCATGGAATATTATGCAGGCTTATAGAAAGATGGAGACTTTATCTCTTACATATTTACATGGATGGAGCTGGAACATATTCTTCTTAGCAAAGTATCTCAAGAATAGAAGAAAAAGTATCCAATATACTCAGGCCTACTATGAAATCTATTTATAGCTTTCATAAGAAAGCTATACAATTACAGCTCAAGAAGAAGAGGAAAGAGGAGAGGGAGGGTAAGGAAGGGTAGAGGATGGGTGGAGGGAGGGTGATTGGTGGGACCACACCTACAGTGCATCTTACAAGGGTACATGTGAAATTTACTAGGGGTAGAATATAAATGTCTTAACATAATAACTAAGAAAATGCTGTGAAGGCTGTGTTAACCAGTATGATAAAAATATTTCAAATTGTATATAAAACCAGCACATTGTACACCATGATTGCATTAATGTATACAGGTATGATTTAATAAAAAAAAAAAAAAGGTACTATGAAGAAATGAAAAGGCAACAGAGACTGGGAGAAAATATTTGCAAAATATGTGTCTTATTAAAGATTTTTATTCAGAATACATGAAGAATTTATGTAACTGAATATTAAGAAGTAATTTGGTTAAAAATGGGCAAAAGAGCTGAACAGAAAAGTCATCAAAGAACTTATATGAACGGCAAATAAGCACATGAAAAGATGTTAAGCATCATTAGTCATCAGGGAAATGCACACACCAAATGCAATGGCTAAAATTAAGACGACCGACAATTTCAAGTCCTGACAAAGAGCGTGGAACATCTGGAATTCTCACACGCTGGAATGTCAAATGGTAGAGCTGCTTTAGAAAACAGCTTGGCAGTTTCTTGTACATGAAACAAACATTTACCATGTACCTCAGCAATTCTAATTCCAGGTATTTAGTCTGTGCAAGAACCTCTACTCATAATAGATCAAAACTAGAATGAAACTAAATTGCCAAGCATACTGATGTATAAGCATATTGTAAATACCTATATGAAACACTGCTTACCAATAAAAAGAACCAACTACTAGTATGTGTAACAACCTGAATGGATCTCAAAGGCACTGTGTTAAGCAAAATTCTAGAAAAGGGAAAACTTTTTTAATGACTGAGCAGACCAGTTATTGCCAGGGCCCAAGAATAAGAAAGAGGATTGACAAAAAAAGGGGAGAAGAGAATGTTTGGGAGTGATGGAAATGTTCTCTGTCTTAATTGTAATTGTAGTTATGTGAGGGTGGACATTTGTTAAAACTCAGAGCACCGGTGGCGCCTGTGGCTCAGTTGGTAGGGCGCCGGCCCCATATACCGAGGGTGGCGGGTTCAAACCCGGCCCCGGCCAAACTGCAACCAAAAAATAGCTGGGCGTTGTGGCAGGCGCCTGTAGTCCCAGCTGCTCCGGAGGCTGAGGCAAGAGAATTGCTTGGGCCCAGGAGTTGGAGGTTGCTGTGAGCTGGGTGAGGCCACGGCACTCTACCGAGGGCCATAAAGTGAGACTCTGTCTCTACAAAAAAAAAAAAAAAACTCAGAGCACCACACATTAAAAGTGGTGAATTTTTATTGCATGTAAATTATTCCTCAATAAAGCTAATTTTTAAAAATGAAAATGAGCAATGTAAGTACTAATAAATAATTGAAATTCTACCTTGCTGGTGGAGGTGGGTATAAAGTGGAACAATTGCTTGGGTACCAATTTGGTAATATCTAGTAAAACTGACAATGTTCACAGCTTTTGACCCAGCAATTCTCCTTTGAATTTGTCTTGAGAACACCTCAGACATGTGAAGGGTGAGATATGTACAAGAATATATGACCTCTGTGCATGAAAATAGATCCCAATGCCATAGCTGAGGGTAAAAAAGGGATGTTACAAAACAGTTCATACTACATACCATTTTGCAAATATTGATAAATATTAAACAATATTAAATATGATAATGGATGCATTCTTGTATAATATATGTGCACAAATATGGTTAAGTATAGATAAGGAATATAACTTACAACTTCATGATAGAGGTCAGAACTTATGAGGAAAGAGAATGAAGTGGCGGATAAATAAAAACACACTTTAAGCATATCTACAATGATTTATTATTCTAAAATGATTTGAATATTTCTGACATAATTTTAACATGTGTTATTTTTAGTGATAGAAAGACAAGTGCTTGGGCTCGACACCCGTAGCTAAGTGGTTAGGGTGCTGGCCACATGCACTGGGGCTGGTGAGTTTGAACCCGGTCCAGGCCTGCTGAACAACAAGGACAACCACCACAACAACAAAAGCCAGGTTTTGTAGCAGGCGCCTATAGTCTCAGCTATGTGGAAGGCTGATGCAAGAGAATCTCTTAAACCAAAGAGTGTGAGGTTACTGTGAGCCGTGACGCCACCATACTCTACCCAGGGCAACATAGTGAGACTCTGTTTCAAGAAAAAAAAAAAAAAGAAGAAGAAGAAGAAAGAAGAGTGTTTGTATTTATCTCTGGGCTTGTGTGTACATTATATATATTTTTTAACTAAAGAGTAATTTTAAAGCTATTTTTAGACACAAAATATAGGTAAAAACTATAACCAAAGGGAGACTTTACATTCAGAGAAAATATTTTATTGTTTTATTGTTTAAAATATTTATAACATTCAAGAAGATAGCACCCATAAAACAAGAATAGGATCTTATCACACAAAAAATAAAATAATATAAAACTAGAGCTGGCAAATGTAAAAATAATTATAAGTTTTAAAAATGAAAAACATGGTTATTGAAGTTTTTGAAAAAAATTCTGAGGTGAGTTGATTGAAAAAAATGTAGTGAAGGAACTAATGATTAAAAGCTAGAATTGAGGAAATCTCAGATATTGCAGGAGAGAAATATAGAGGGGTAAAATTATGAAAGAATTAAGATATACTTAGAATTTATTGAGAAGTTTCAAGATTTATCTAACAGGATCTTAAAAAGGAATAATGGTTACGGATTTTTCAGAATTGGAGGAAAACCTAGGTCTCCAGATGGAAAAAAGAAACACATGATACAAGCAGAATAGATAAAACTTAATATGTTCCATACATATTATTGTAAAATTACAGATTATCAAGGAAAAGAGGTGCAAAAGGGAAAGAAAGATTACTGGTAAGAAATGACAATCAGTTTGCAGCAAAATTCTCATTATCAATAACAGATACAAAAGACAGTGGGAGATATCTCCAAAGTATAAAGGAAACATCTAGAATTCTCAACCTTAATGATGAGAATGGTGGAAATAGTAACATTTACGTGCGCGTAAGTGTGAATTATTACCCACAGATTTCTGAAGAACTACCATGAAGGGATTTCAGCAAGAAATTATTCAGGATGGTGAGAATAGAATAAAAGAAGCAATAATCAGCAGGGAAATTGGTAAAACTTGCTTGTCAATATAAATACATTTCTGTTATAAATAACAATAGAAAATATACCCTCTAAAAACATAACACTTTGGCTAAAGATGTAAAACGTTTCTGTGTTTGAAGGACAACTCATTTGTGAACATTGCATTTTCACTAGCTTAAAAAACAAACTATAAAAATGACTGGTGCAATGTTTTAAAAAGAAGCTAGCTTTAAGGAATGCTTAAAGATTAAATGTGGCAATCTACAGATTTTTGCCAATTTAAGCTCTCTGTGACACTCAGGCTCTTCCCACAGTCTGCTCCTAAGGACGGCACAGTCAAAGCTGGGGAGAGTGTTCATGGCAGGTAACCCAGTTTTAACAAGGTCTCCACAGCAAGATTGCTGCAGGCCATCAAAGATTTAGATCTACTTTAATTAAAGAGAGAAATCTCCTGAAATCATATTTTCAGTCAAGGGAGTTCATCTCTTATATATTGTCTTATGCAGTGACTTAGAAAAATAACTCTCAACACCTCTGGTGAACCAGCACAGAATCAGAGTATAATTGGAGTTTCTTATAAATCCTTTAGATATCCCAGGCATAGCAAATAAAGATGAGTTTCATTTGTGTGCCCTATCATTCAGCATAAAAAGGAAATATCAGCATGCTCCACGCTTCCTTTGGCTGCTCCCTGCCTAATAGGAATCTTTGAGCTCTTTTTGTGTCATGTCTGGGGTAATTAGCATCACTCAGAAAATACCTGAGCAAAAGTAGTAGCAGGAATGGCGTACACGCTCACTCAGGAAAAGTTGCAGTTAGGATTTATAGAATTTGTAGATTTGTAGGCAAATGCAGAATTCTTAGAAATTTTACTTCACACCAAGACAAAGACACATTATCATGAAGAGAAATAGTAATGAATAAATTGATGCCAAATATACATCGTATGTTTTAAATATGATGTAGGCATATATAATTATAGTTACCAAACTGATAAACATAGTTATAGAAAATTTGGAAAGGAAAAAAAAACGTCATCTTATCATCTTAATGTGACATTTATTGTTTGGGCTTATTTGCTTCTGGTATTTCTTTTCTACGCGTGTTTTTTTCTGGTTGTAAGTACATAGCATTTATACATATTTTATTTGATTTAAATCACAAACAGTTTTCCATGTTGCTAACTTTCACAGCTATCATTTTTAATGATTATTCCATTAGGAGGGTGTGCCTTGATTTATTAAACCAATCATCTATTCATGGACATTCTCAGCTATGTAATATTGTGGCCATTATAAAAATCAGTTCCATGAACATCAAGCTTATAGCTGTTCTCCATATCTAGTTCATTTTCTTCAGATAGATTCCCCAAGGTAGAATTACTAAATCAACAGGCATGAAGGTGTTTATGATTCTTAATATATATTGCTACAATATTTTGCCAAAATGTGACAATTTGCAGTAACATTATGGAAGTGTTATGAGTCAGTCTGCCATCATACATCGTGAGAGTCTAAACTTTAAAGAAGCATCTCTCAAAGTGTCATCCATGGGCTACAGCATCAGCATCACCAGGGAACTGGTTTGAAGTGTCAGGGCTCTGGTCTGCCCCAGCTCTCCTGCATCAGGTCCTATGCAGTTGGGGCTCAGAAATCCGTGTTGAGCAAGCCCTGCAGGGGACTCTGATGCACACACACTGGAGTCTGAGAACCACAGGTCTAACAGGAAGGGCTTTCCTCTTTAGCAGGGCATAAGAATCCCCTGTGGAGCTTCTGAAACCTACTGAGGCCTGAGACACAGTCCCAGAAGGCCTGACTTCACTGTCCACAGTGGGACAAAAGCAGCAGTATTTCCTACCAAGTTCTCCTCAGGTGGCTGTAATGGGCAGCAGAGCTGAGAACCATTAGTCTCAAGGAGGGCAGGCTGACATGTGAATCTTGAAGCTGCAGCATCAGCAAGCTTGTGAGAAGTACCAGCCCTCAGGCCCTGCAGAGGACCTCTGGGGTGGGATCCAGGAATCTGTGTTTAACAACCTAGTAGATCCTAAATTTGAGAAACACACTTCCAGTGAGTGGTTAGTATAATGACAGTTACTCTGATAAATGAATACATTCATGTAAACAGATGAAAAGTACATCGAGACACTGAGACAGACAGATAAATACAGATCTAGATAGAGGGAGAGATGTTGGATAATTTCATAGGGAGTGGTATTTAATGGTCCCTCAATTACAGGTTTTATTTTATTTCTTCTTCTTCTTTTTTTTAAGAGAAGAGCTTTTAGCTATGTTGCCTGGGATAGCCTCAATCTCTTGGCCTCATGCGATCCTCCCACCTGAGCTTCCTGAGTAGCTAGGATTACAGGTGTGCACTACCACATCCAACTTGGTTTTATAATATTTCTTAAATAACTAGTACATCTAAATATTGTCCATACTGTTCACTTGCTGGTTTCTAAGAATAATGATGTTAAAGTTCGAATGCTTTGGTCTACAGCATTATTTTTAAGGAATTGGTTAATCACTGGATAACTAGCTTATAAAGGGGGGGAAAAAGACAGAACTTTCCACAAGCATATGAAGAGACCGGAAAAGTTATTTAAAGACAACCAGGGCTAGGAGAATGGCTAAAGAAAACATTGCACCTTAATTAGTTGGGAATGGAGAGCTAATATTAGCTGAAACTGAAATGGGAGATGACTTCATCGTTATTTTTTTCTTTTTCTTTAATGAGGGCTATGAGAAAGAAATCCACAGCTGAGGCTGTAGGGCCAGCTGCCACCACGCACAGGGTGTCTGAAGAGCTGAGCCTCCCACTCCCTTACCCACAGTTGTGAGCACTGGCCACAGCCCATTACCCCAGCTAAGGTGATCTGTGACTCTGTCACAAAGCCAAGCAAACATGAGGATGTGGGATGGTGGAGAGAACATTAGGTTGATAGTCAAGAGGGATGTGTGGCTTTTCATCTTCTGAAGATCTTGTTACTTAAGTTTTAGTTTACTCCTTTAAAATGCATAAAAGAAATGCTCACTAAGGGCTTACTGGCTGCAGTCCCAATCCAAAACAGCAAACTGGCCAGAATTGAATGTTAGGGTCCTTCCTAGTTTTAGAACTGCCCCAGATAGACAAATCCTCAAAATTATTTATGTAAGTGACCATTTTCTTTTTCTTTTTTTTTTTTTTTTGCAGTTTCTGGCCTGGGCTGGGTTTGAACCTGCCACCTCCAGCATATGGGACTGGCGCCCCACCCCTTTGAGCCACAGGTGCTGCCCAGTAAGTGACCATTTTCACTGGGAAGAAGGGAAAAGCTCATATGTCATTCCTCATGTCTTCTCCTGCTTCTTTCTCTCTCTCTCTTTTTTTTTTTTCTTTAGAGCCAGGGTCTTATCTGTTACCTAGGGCTAGTGCGCAGTGGCATAATCATAACATTCATAGATCACTGGCTGGTTGCAATCCTCAGCCTTGAACTCCCAGGCTCAGCCTTTGGAGCAGCTAGGACTAAAGCCATGTACCACCATGCCTGGCTTAGTATCATTATTATTATTTTTTTTTTTTTTCATAAAGATGGATCTTCTCTATTTTGCCCAGGCTGGTCTGAAACTCCTGGCCTCAAGCAATCCTCCTACTTAATCCTCTTAAAGTGCTACGATTACAGTTTTGAGCAACTGTATGTGCTCTCGCTCTCTCTCTCTCTCTCTCTCTCTCTCTCTCTCTCTTTTCCAGTACACATTCTGGGGAAAGTAACCTTCTTTCTAGGGCCAAGTTGCCAGAGTACACACAGATCAGTTCTAGAAATGGGCAGAGGACAATCTGCTTGCAAGTCCTAAACTGTGGTGATGAGATGCTGAGGCATGGATGTCTGAGGTTGGACGAGCACAAACCAGATCTGGTTTTGAAACTTCCCCCATCCTAGACCACCCAGGAAGTACATTCAAAGATGGTTAGACTCCTCAGGGCTCTTCCCTCCCTCTGAAAGTGCTGCCTCCACATGCCCCCCGAATCTGGCCCCCAAATAATCCTCGAGTTCAAGTAGTACAGGTGGGTCCAGCTGATATAAGTTGGAGTCAGGAATCTTGAAGGCAATTGGGGTGACAAGCCCCAAACTCTGAAATGTCTCTCTTTGTTCTTCATTTTTCTTCTGGAAACTTGCTAGGGTGTGATTAAGAACATGGGCTTTGGGGTCATTTAGGCTCATATTCAATATTTATTTCCAAATTATGTGTTCCTTGGGAAGTTTTGGAAAGTTATTTAACCAAGTTAGCCTTAGAGTTTCTTAGAGTTTCCTCAACTATAAGAAAGAAATGCCAACAGTATCTTCCTTATAGAGTCAAAATGAGGATTAAATGATATAATGTATGAAAGAACATCAGTACAGTGCTATAGTATCTTCAGATATGCATGTGCTGGAATAAGTGGCAGATAAAAATCATCACCATCATGACCACCACCACCACCACCATTACCACCATTACCACCACCGTGACCATCATCATTACCTCCACCATCACCTTCACCGCCATCATCACCACCACCATTACTACCATCATTACTAACATCATCACCATCACCACCATCATCACCACTATTACCACCATCATCACCACTATCACCACCATCACCACCATCATCACCATCACCACTACCATCATCACCACTATCACCACCATCACCACCATCATTACCACCATCATCACCACTATTACCACCATCACCACCATCATCACCACCATCACCACCACCACCATCATCACCACTATCACCACCATCACCACCATCATCACCACCATCACCACCACCATCACCACCACCATCACCACCATCACCACCACTATCACCACCATCACCACCATCATTACCACCATCATCACCACTATCACCACCATCACCACCATCACCACCATCATCACCACCATCACCACTACCATCATCACCACTATCACCACCATCACCACCATCATTACCACCATCATCACTACTATCACCATCATAATCACAATGAGAACTTCGCTGGCCTGTCAGAGAGAATAACTACCTTGGAAGAGTAACTTCAGCTATTTGTTCTGTTGACTCTATGTTAAACTAAGTTTTTGGTGTTTTGTTTTTTTTTTAAATAGCAACATATGGAAATATTTTGTTTAAAGAGTAGTAACCAATGGGAATAAATGTTATGGACTATTCCATAAAAACAAATCAAGCAATTAGGTACACAAGTACTCATCTGCATGTTAGAAATAAACTGTTTCATGTCATACTGGAGGACATGCAGAGTCTTCTACTTCTAATCTCATAGATGAAATAACAAATATACTTTGAAGTCAGTGAAAAAGTCATTCACTTACATGCAAGCTCAAATACAGTAGATGATTTTATAAAACCAGTGTCTTACCAGCTTTGAATGGTGATACCATTTCTGAGATCATTTTGTTGTGATGGTTGTGGCAGAGGAGTAACCACAATTACACTTCACTGCATTTTTTAAAGGAAAGTAGGAAAGTTTGAGGAAGAGGAAGGTAGGCTTACAGAGTAAGAAAGCTTTCAAAGCAGGATACATTTGCCATAAACAGGAAATGAACCTCCACTGCCAGAGTGGCCTCACTAAATTTTCAATCTAAAAAATTTACATCATGAATATAACTAACAAAGGGTTTTAAAAAACATTGAATTACTAGTAATTTTGCAAGTCACAAGACTTACATAACATTTAGGCTATAGGAGGATAGCCTCTGCTCTTCAAGGATTCTTGTTTTAAAGAATTTTTTCAAGAAGCTTCTTTGGTCACTAAGAGTCTCAAGGTCATCCACAGCTAGTCCCTGTCTCTGGGGTCTCCCCATTTCGCCTTCAAGCTCACAAGTTTCAGTGAAAGGAGACTGGTAAAAGTAAGACCTTAAATAGTAGGCCACTTCTACAGATGGACCTCAACGCAGGACTGGTTGGTATTACAGCCAGTCCCTCAATGTTATCAATGCCCTCTAGCTATACACTGCCACCTCCTTTCTGAGGTCATGGAAAGGCCAGTTCTCTCCTGCTCAGCAATTCTACTGCTGGCACCTGCTGGTCTTCCTTAGTTTTCCTGCCTCCACCCGCCCATCCAGGTGATGCAAAACTTCCCAGTAACTCAAGAATAGTTCAGAATCCTATGGAATTTAGTTTTATTTCTTGTCTTGTCTTCTCTTCTTCCTCTATTTTGGCCAAGATTCTGTAATCTTTTCTTCACAGTAGAGGTAGCCTTAGATATAGATAAAATCTATTTTGTGGATACAAATGAGCTGCCTGGGGTGTTAAGACCAAGGAAGTTAGGGATCGTGTCTGTTTTGTTTCCTACTATAAAACCAGGGTTGGTCAAATGACAGAAACAGCTAAATTGAGTTATTAATTAATTCAAGAATTATTTCTCTAAAATACCTTCCTCCATCTATAAAACAATTCATGATGCCTGGAATTCCTACCTGCTGGTTTCTTTTAAGTATGGCATTATATTCCAGGATGGAGATTCAAATGTTATTATAAAGTACAACACTTTAAGCTAAGATGGCCCAATGGGAATGTAACTCGCTTTATTTTAGTTTATTAATTAAGTAATCACTTCACCAGATCCACTGAAAAAGATAAATAAACCAGAGAAATTACGAATTGCAACTTTTTTTTTTTTTGAGACAGTCTCAAGCTGTCATCCTTGGTAGAGTATCATGGCTCTACTCACAGCAACCTCCAACTCCTGGGTTTAAGCAATTCTCTTGCCTCAGCCTCCCAAGTTGCTGGGACTACAGGCACCCACCACAACCCCCCAGCTATTTTTTGGTTGCAGTTGTCATTTTTTTCCCTTTTTTTTATTTTTATTAAATCATGGCTGTGTACATTTATATGAAAGCTATAACCCAGTTACAACCTAAGTTGTCATTGTTGTTTGGCAGGCCCGGGCTAGATTCGAACCCGCCAGGTCTGGCGTATATGGCTGGTGCCTTAGCCGCTTGCGCTACAGGCGCCAAGCCTGAATTGCAACTTTTGACAAAAGCCCCAGACTAAAAGTAGGAAATCCTGGGTTCTACGTTCAGTTCCACCAAATAGATGACCTGTTTTCATCACCCAAAAATGTAAACAAATGAGTCCTCTTCATCTTGCTGATAGGGTTGCTGTGAGAAGTAAATGAGATAAGGAATGTGGAAACTCATGTTTTAAAGAGCTTTCACACTAACTGAATTCAGTAGATTTATGTGTTCAGACGGCAAACGATATCTGTGTTTGGATTTATGGACAACCAGAATGTCCTTTGAGGCCATCTGAGAAGAAGACTCAGAAGAAGAAATAAATTGGGATCAAAGGCAAGCTCTGCCAATTCGCAGTTTGATCAAAGGTAGCCTTGTATGCCCATGGCCTCCCTAGTCGGACTAAGAAATACCAGAGTTGCTACCTATAGACTTGAGTCTTATGGTGTAGGCACAGTTAAATTCCCAGCATTGTTAGTACCTGCAGATGCATTAGACACAAGCCTCATAGGAACAGGATCTGCCCCAGCTTGCCCGGGGTCACTACCAGTGACCTCTGGAGAGCCTGGCCCAGGGAGCATTCCTTGTATGCAAAAATGTTTTTCCATCTTTCCTCTAGGGAAAGTTCTGATCCTCTGTGGATCTCAAAATACGCTATATGCTAATTAAAGAGAATCATTCAACTTTTCCTTTGCATAAAATACCCTCATAACCCTAGGAAACCATTCTCCAGCCTTCACACAGCAGCAGACCTGATAAAGATAATTAAATGCTCCCAATTACACATTGTTGCATTTGATGTTGGGAAGGGCAGTATTTCCGAATTCCGTATTAGTGATTCTAATATGAAATCACTTGACTTGTTTTAAGGAGTGAGGCAGGTAGTGATAAAGTTTCATTACAATCCAGGGGTCACAAAGAATGTACTTTTTGAAGTAGTCAAGACTTGTGCCCACATAATTTTAACTCTAGGTACATCAAAAACAAATGACAGGAATTCTAAGTCACTGGATGTCAGACTGGCAAAGCTGTAATTAAGAGAAGAGCTGAAATTCTAACTGGATTCACCACATTCCACAGTGAGCTTGACCCAAGTCTAAAACTGCATCTTTGAAGATTGTGCCATTTATTGACGAAAGGTACCAAAAAGCAGGAAACAGAAAAGGATGATTAATTTCTGTAAATTGTATAAATTCATGTAAAGTTGGGTGGAGAGTTGTCTAATTTTTCATATATTTAAAAGGAAGTTTTGTTTGGATTTTTTTCACAGTGATAATTGTTGCTTAGCAACGCCTTCCCGCATTGCATGATTCTGGTATGATTTCCACCTGCTGGAGAAAAACATCAATAAAATTATCTCTTTGCTGATCACAAAAGTAAGAAAGTGAGCCAGTGACTCAAATGAATGTGTAAGAACGCAACTTGTAAGATTTCCACGACACATACGCATTTACTTTAAAACAAACCAAAAAGAGAGGTTAATAATTTACAAAATGTACTTTAACAAATTTAACAATAGCCTAGGCTTCACAAAGTGAGGTTTATTTCAATAGTTTCTGTTGTAACTGAAAATACAGACACAGCCTGTTCACAATGTGTCATATAATCCAGGGAGTGAATCAGAGTTCTGCCTTCCCCAGACTGCTCACTGGCACCCGGAAGTCAGCACCCTTAGAGGCAGTCTCTTAAGATCAGCATTTGTATTCAGAAGACCCTGTTAACAGGATACGTCATCTGGGAGGGCTAACACCTTAACACTTGTGGGATGTGCTATCATCACACTGTATGTTGGGGATTGCAGATATGCGTAGAACGTTCATGACATTATTTGCTTCACAAGGCAAATGAGCTTAGGGCATGCTGCCCTAGTGATGCTTCAGTCATAATTAAGGTGTCCAACTAGTTTGTGTGGCAAAGGCTGCTAACTGCATGCCGACATCCATTCTATCCTTCTTGCGAAGCAATAAACCCTTGAATTTTTAGATTCCTCAGTCTGCCTTCCCTAGATGTAGCCATGTGCTTGGCTAATAAAATTTAAGTATAAATGTTGTGTAGCAATAAGACATTTTTAAAAACACTGTTCTCCTATATACTGGTTCTCTTCTTGATCTTTCTCCATCCAGCTACCTGAAATGAAGTTGTGATTGCTGGAGCTCTAGCAGCTACATGAGACTGTAAGGTCAGGGCCAAATGTGAAGCTAGTAGAACTAAAATCTGGCAAGTGATTAGTCATGGTGTACCTTCTAACACAGCTCTAGAGAACAGTAATCCTCTATGGTATTTAAGGCAATGTTTTGAGTTTTTTTGTCATACCCAGCAAACCTAATTCTAATTATAGTAGGCTAATGCAGTAAGACAAAGCTTGACTGAAAGTTAGTAAGTATATTCTTCCTTATACTTTTAAAAGCAATATTATAAAGCAATATACCTAAAACTCAGTAGCAGAGACGATATGGCCACTCCCTACTTTATTAATTCTGATTTATACACAATACTGTAAAAGGCCAGGGGGAAGTTTGACATATAACCTGAGAACTTCTCATTGTAGAAAACAAAAAAACAAAACAGTAGTGCTCATAGTCCTGGTAGAACACCCCGAGACAAACTTTTGACATGAATCAGCTGCTTTTGGATTTTATGATCCCTTCAAAGTTACATAAAGTAAGTTTGAAGAGGTTTCCCTGTGGGATAGATTTAACTTGCCAAACAATTTATTAACAAACATAACTTAATTACATCTTCAATTAATTTCCAGGCTTTTTCCCCCTACATCATGTTAAATATTTAATCTGCAACCTCCTGGATGTAAGGATTGAAGATTCTGAGATTTGCACCCATATTGGCTTCTAAGCTTAATTGTTTGTAATCATGGGTAAAGAAAATGCCCTTTGTCTGGTTGATGTATGTAGAGAATGGGGCCTGATCAGCCTAAATCGCAAGTGGAGTGTATGCCATGCCCAGGTGGCTGATGCAAAAGGCCTAAACTCCAATATGGCTCTGCCACCAGTGTACAACCTTGGATAGATGATAAACATTCTGTGCCTCAGTTTCTTCATATGTAAAATGGAGGTGATAATCACATCACTTCCTGGGATTACTCAAGGATCAACTGAGATTGTAAGTGAAAATGTGTAGAATTGTGTCAAGCAAGTGGTAAGTGCTCAATGAATCTCAGTCGTAATGAGTTTCTCCCCCACCCAGCACAGCTCAGGTGCAAAGTGTGGAGAGCAGGTGACTATCTGAGCACTGATTACGGGACAAAGGCAGGATTGCTTGCAGTGTCTTATTTCTGCCCTAAATTTTGCTGAACTTCAATCCACAAGAAAGAGAAGTACAAAATACAGAAGAGTTAGTCAAACAAGAAACTGAGTCACTGTTCATAGCTTAACATCATCTGAGCTTGACGGACCATTTGGTGAATACCATGGTATCTTTTTCAGGACAACAATTTTAAATACAGAAAACAAATTTCATGGGGTTACAAAGGAAGCTTTGTAGACTGAAATATGGTTAGATTAGATTGAAATACAGTTATTATTTTTTTTGTTTTTATTGAGACAGTCTCACTTTGTCATCCTTGGTAGAGTGCCCTGGCATCATAGCTCATGGCAACCTCCAACTCTTGGGTGCAAGTGATTCTCTTGCCTCAGCCTCCCTACTAGCTGGGACTATAGGCACACACCACAACATGTGGCTAGTTTTTTTTGTTGTTGTTGTTTGTTTGTTTAGCAGGCCTGGGCCAGGTTCAAACCCATCAGCCCCAGAGCATGTGGCCAGCACCATAACCACTGAGCTATGGGCACCCCAGTTATTAAAATATTTTTAGAAGTACAACTGTGATTATGTAGTACATGTGCCCATACTTACTTATCAACACATTAAATGACAAATACCTAACCATATTGATTATGTCTATTTTTTTATTTTCTCAGTTACTGAAGCTCTTGGATTTGGGGTCTTGATCATGGAGAAACTACACCTCCCTGAGCTGGCTAATTCCCAGAGAGCAAATGACTCTCCTAACATGTGGCCCCACATGGCCTGTTATGCTTTTGGGTTTTAGAGACCTGTGAGTGTAAAACCTTTTTCTTCAGTACGGTCATTTCTGTGTCTGCCTGTCTTACCACACCCAATTAAAACAAATCCTCAGTACAAATTTTGGAACAAAATCATTTTGACACTATCATTTTGACAAAATGACAAGTGTAAATGATGTTTTGGAGTGTCTGCAATGGCGGCAATGTGGAGGCTATAGCCTTCCTTTCTGTTAGTGCTAAAGTTATAGGTGCTGCCAATCCCACTATGGTTTTATGTAAATTCATTATGGAAGGAAATTTTCTGTTTCAGACAAAGGTTAGCAAAAATAAAACTGTATTTTTGCCTATCCAGTTTCACTGATCCCTGAATTCAGTAGTCTGTGAGTCTTGGGTGGAGAGCTCTTGTAAACAGATGTAAACTGACTTTGTGCTAATCACGAAGCTGGTAGCTCTCTGAGTCTCAGGTCAGATTTGGGTTCTGAGAATTCCTAAAACTTCCTTCTAGTCAATCACAGGAAGGGAGCCTAAGCAGCTTCACCACTGGGACACCCAGACAACTTCTGAGTAATTGTTCCAAATCAGAAGAGAGACACCTCACACTTTCTTAAAGAAAGCATTGTTCCACCTCCTACGGGGCTTCCAGGCTTAACACTACAGCTGTCTCTGTATCTAGTTCACTGGCTCTGTGCCCCCCGTGAGTCAGCCTGTGGCTTCTAGAACTGCCGCTTGCAAGTGAGGATCTCAAAGTTAATCTCAAAACAGTACCTTTTAAACATTTTGTAACAGAAAACTGATTAAAAAGAAAATTGCATCCCTCCCACCTCCGGAAGAGCTGCTCCGGGACCCATGTTTGGCACCCTCCCACCTCCAGAAGAGTTGTGCCAGGACCCATGATCAGCACCCTCCCCTCCGTAAGAGCTGCGCCCGGACCGCTACCCCACACACTGGGGATCCCCACGAAAAGGGTATCCACATAGGGTCAGAAGAGATCAAACTTTCACTCTTCACAGATGACATGATCATATATCTGGAAAACACTAGGGATTCTACTACAAAACTTTTAGAAGTGATCAAGGAATACAGCAATGTCTCAGGCTACAAAATCAATACCCATAAATCTGTAGCCTTTATATATACCAAAAATAGCCAAGCCAAAAAAACAGTCAAGGACTCTATTCCTTTCACAGTAGTGCCAAAGAAGATGAAATATTTGGGAGTTTATCTAACAAAGGATGTGAAAGATCTCTATAAAGAGAACTATGAAACTTTAGGAAAAGAAATAGCTGAAGATGTTAACAAATGGAAAAACATACCATGCTCATGGCTGGGAAGAATCAACATCATTGAAATGTCTATACTACCCAAAGAAATCTATAATTTTAATGCAATTCCTATAAAAGCTCCATTGTCATATTTTAAAGATGTTGAAAAAATAATACTTCATTTTATAGGGAATCAGAAAAAACCTCGAATAGCCAAGACATTACTCAGAAATAAAAACAAAGCAGGAGGAATCACTCTACCAGACCTGAGACTGTACTATAAATCGATAGTGATCAAAACAGCATGGTACTGACACAAAAACAGAGAGGTAGATGTCTGGAACAGAATAGAGAACCAAGAGATGAATCCAGGTACTTACCGTTATTTGATCTTTGACAAGCCAATTAAAAACATTCAGTGGGGAAAAGATTCCCTATTTAACAAATGGTCCTGGGTGAACTGGCTGGTGATCTGTAAAAGACTGAAACTGGACCCACACCTTTCACCATTAACTAAGATAGACTCTCACTGGATAAAAGATTTAAACTTAAGACATGAAACTATAAAAATACTTGAAGAAAATGCAGGGAAAACTCTTGAAGGAATCAGCCTGGGTGAATATTTTATGAGGAGGACTCCCCCAGGCAATTGAAGCAGTATCAAAAATACACTACTGGGACCTGATCAAACTAAAAAGCTTCTGCACAGCCAAGAACATATAAGTAAAGCAAGCAGACAGCCCTCAGAATGGGAGAAAATATTTGCAGGTTATACTTCTGATAAAGGTTTAATAACCAGAATCTACAGAGAACTCAAACGAAAGAACAAGTGATCCCATCTCAGGGTGAGCAAAGGACTTGAAGAGAAACTTCTCTAAAGAAGACAGATGCATGATATACAAACACATGATAAAAGCTCATCATCCTTAATCATCACAGAAATGCAAATCAAAACTACTTTGAGATATCACCTAACCCCAGCAAGAGTAGACCACATAACAAAATCCCAAAACCAGAGATGTTGGCGTGGATGTGGAGAAAAGGGCACACTTCTATATTGCTGGTGGGAATGCACACTAACACGTTCCTTTTGGAAGGATGTTTGGAGAATACTTAGAGATCTAGAAATAGACCTGCCATTCGATCCTATAATTCCTTTACAGGTATATACCCAGAAGACCAAAAATCACAATATAACAAAGACATCTGTACCAGAATGTTTATTGTAGCCCAGTTCATAATTGCTAAGTCATGGAAGAAGCCCAAGTGCCCATCGACCCATGAATGGACTAGCAAATTGTGGTACATGTATACCACGGAATATTATGTAGCCTTAAAGAAAGATGGAGACTTTACCTCTTTAATGCTTACATGGATGGAGCTGGAACATATTCTTCTTAGCAAAGTATCTCAAGAATGGAAGAAAAAGTATCCAAAGTACTCAGCCATACTATGAAGCTAATTTATAGCTTTCATATGAAGGCTATAACACAACTATAGCACAAGAATATGGGGAAAGGGCCAAGGGAGGGGAAGGGAGGAGGGAAATCAGGGTGGAGGGAAGGTAATGGGTGGGGCCACACCTACGGTGCATTTTAGAATGGGTACAAGTGAAACCTACTAATTGCAGAATACAAATGTCTATATACAATAACTAAGAAAATGCCATGAAGGCTACGTTGAACAGTTTGACAAGAATATTTCAGATTGTATATGAAACCAGCATGTTGTACCCGTTGATTGCACAAATGTACACAGCTATGATTTAACAATAAAAAAATAAAAATTAAATTTGAAAAACAAAGAAAATCATCATAGCTCAACAACAACAACAAAAAAGAAAATTGTGTGTGCAAACATAAGGTGAGGTAAATATATAATATTTATATACAGAGTATATTAAATACACTGACTCAGCAATTTTACTTCTGGAAATACATAGGCATGCCTACTTGAACAGTCACACACACAAAAATCCATTGTTACATTGTTTGTGATAGAAAAAGATCGAAAACAGCTCAAATGTCCATGAGTAGGAGATGGGTTAAATAGACTGTGGTCTACTGATATAGGAAGATTATTCAGATTTTAAAGAAAAAGGAGGCTCCCTATGCATATTAAGATATGTTATGTGGAGAAACAACACACACAATAATGTAGGTATAGCATGCTTCCTCATGTGCGAACAACAGGAAATGAAAATATATTAATATGTTCATATGTACATAGAGAGAGGACATGCAGACAAGAAATTAATAACTGGTTATTTGTATGTGGGATATGGGAGTCACATAGATTTTAGAAAAGGGTAGAGGCGAATTTGTTCACTCATACCTTTCTGCAGACATATTTAAACTGAGGCCATTTGAGCGGTTTTACCTCAGATCTACCAACAGGCTAAAATGAGTTCATTACTCATGTTGTATAAATGTTGGCTTACCCAACAATATTGACTAAGGCTTCCAGTGACCAGAAACATTGTTAAATGTTTGTTTTCAGCAACAAGATAAAGACAATTATCAAAATCAGGTATCTGAAGGACAGAGGCAAGAAATACAAACCTTACACCCAGGAATAGGAAAGAGAGCCACTCACAAATACATTCATTTTGAGCAGAGTTTCCACACCTTGGAAAACGACTCCAGTCAGTTGACCACACCACAGTTGGTTGTAATTACCTGTGAGAGCATTGTCCACAGAGCCAATTACGTGTGATAAATTCCACAGCCTGAGCTGGCTTCCCTGGACAACAATTCTTCTCCCTTCATTTCTTTTCCTCAACCTCCTCCCCCCTCTTTCCAAGCATTGTATGCTCAGGGAATGCAAATTAATGTCAACATTAGACTAAGCAAAACACCATTAGGAAGGTAAATCTACCGGTAGAAAGAAGCACAGAGCCAAATGTAACTGACTTTTGGATTATTTGCTGTTTCAAACTTGGAGCCTACTGGCAAAAACCCAGCTGTAGGTTGTAAAGACTTAAGAAAATGGAAAACTGTCTAGTCAGTAAGTCCCCTGGCTGACCTCCTGGTATTCAAGTTGAGAGGCCAATCTTGATATGCTACTAATCCCTAGATGGGCTAGACAATCTTAAATGTCATTTGACTGACTCTGGTGCTCTTATTTGGGCACTAGACCCTTTCTTCTCCAGGACATGTTATGCAGGAACTTAAGGGTATGTGAAGCAACAGTGGAACACCGAGACCTTCACCCCTCCACCTGCGCCTCCTCCCCACCAAGTGACCAAAGTCACCTCCAGAAAAGCCCTAGGTTTGTAAGCAGCTTTTTGGAAAAAAAAAAAAAAGCAGATCAGGTTCAATCTTAGTCTGGCATTACAGAATCAGGCTTTGTCCGTTCATTTCAGCAATCTTTTGACCCCTGTTCTCTTTTACATCAACCCTCCAAAACTGGCCCATCATTATTTCCAAAACATACCATGGAGACTCATCTGTGTGTTCCGCTCGTTCCCTGCCTGGAGGCCCACATGCCAACCTTCCGTGCCTGAGTCCCACATGTCTTTCTAAAATCCAGGGCACCGACCAAGCTTCATCCTTCCAGAAAATCTTCCTAATCGTCTCCAGCTTCTTCACACTGAAGTTTTTTCATCTCCTTATAATGCATTCAATCTTCCCAATAAAACTAGGAACTCCTTCAGAACAAAATCCAGTTTTATCTTACATTTTTCTCATCTCTAAGATCTAGCACATAGCAGAGCTTAAGAAATATTTGATGCAAACATGCAGGGAATTAGATAAAATCAGGAAGCTCTGTATATATTTAGAAATGAGATGGCATGCATGTAGTGTCTCCAACTTTCTTTTCAGGTATGTGTGTTATAACTACAACTCCAATTTCAAATTGGTTGGTTAATTTTAACACCAGCCAGAAAAGCTAAATTTTACTACCATAGAAATGATCTATAATCACTAAGTGCTCACTGCGTGCCCACCTAGTGTCTGTGCTGCCTTTAGTTACATGAGTGCACAATGAACATTATTTTAAAAATCTGATAAGTTCAGGATTGTTTTAATTTACCTAAAATAGTAGTGCTTTTCTAGAATTTCAAGTGATTTGTGCATTTTTTAAAGCCTTATGACATTCCATTTCTATGATAATCCCCAAAGAAAACAAATTTAAATTGGTATATTGAAATTATTCTGAGTGACTGGAAGTTCGCCATCAGTCAAAAGTTGGGGCAAAATCACCTCATTTAAAATTTTCCTGTAACCAAATCTCTTCTTGTCTTATACCATAAAAGATTAGACGATGATGCTATTAACATGCTAGAATCAGTACATACTGTCTTCTGTAAAGGCCTTGAGGTTGTACAAGTAGGAACCATATTAATTCTTTGGCAAGAACCAATGACAGATTGCTGCCCTTCATTGAAGATCAGCCAGAAACATCAGTTAGCAAAGATTGCTGAAGACACGGGACCCTTGTGCCCAGGGTGGGCAATTCCTCTTTCATTCCTTTCCAAGGGCAGGCTGCTAGGCCTAGAAGCCAAAAGGATGGAAATAGGGAGGTGGAAGGAGGGAGAGGCTGAAAGGTGGGTGGGAAATATGAACAGGGGAAAGGAAGAGTGAAAGGGATGGGAGGGCACAAAGGAGAAGGAAGGGGGAGGGGAGAAGAGGGAGAACTACAGAAGGAAGAACTGTAAGGAAATGGGAAAAGAGGCCGATGCCCCTACCAGAAGTCAGGAAGCCCTGCAAACAGCCGTGGGCTACAGGCATGACACCAGACCCTGGGACCAGGATGCTAAATGACTAACTAGAGATTGACCCCAATCACAGGGACTTCAGAAAGAGACTTTTATCCAAAGAGGCTTTGCTTAGAGCTTCCAGAGATAGCAGACCTGAAAGGGCATCTTAAGTTTTAAAGGCCTTGCTTGAAGAAATGGGTGGGCAAACCTCTGCAACTGTCTGAGGGTAGAGGCTCAGAGAAGCCAGGGGAGGGCGAGAAAAGGAGGCGGTGCCCAGAGGTGCCTGCCAGGCTCAGATGCCTCAAAGACCAGAGGAGAAGTCCCTTCGCCCAACAAAAGGCAAGGCTCATACGAGACTGGTCAATCAAAGTGATTAAAGTTGAGAATCATAACAAAGTGATTCATTAACAATTTAAATATTGTATTCTAAATAAAAACACACAGATGTGCCCTCATGCCCTCATCTCCTGGTGACGCGTCAATGCCTCCCTGGTGTGTGGGCCCACCGACAAGGTCTCGTCATCCTGTGTCACGCACCACCTTACCTCATACATGTGCTACATGTGTTTGCAGATTCTTTCTAACTAGATAGGAGAAAAATAAATTTTGAAACTTGCATATGCTGTTTCCAAGAAAATTATTAAATCACTCAATCTATTGTTACATTGATTAGACTAAATTGCAATAATTTGTTCCTATGTCCCTTGTTGGAATGTGAGTTGGGATAAGAGCAAAGATTATACCTGTAATCCCAGCACTCTGAAATGGGTGGATTGCTTGAGCTCAGGAGTTCAAGATCATCCTGAGCAATAGCAACACCTTGTCTCTAGAAAATAGCCCAGCATTGTGGCGGGCACCTATAGTCTCAGCTACTTGGGAGGCGAAGACAGGGTCACTTGAGCATAAGAATTTGAGGTTGTTGTGAGCTATGACCCCATGGCACTCTACTGAGGGTGACGAAATAAGACTGTCTCAAAAAAGAAAAAAAGATGATATCTAAGTTTGTGCCTCTGCCTCCCAGGTAGAGCCTGGTAGAGCCCATTAATCAGGAACACAGCAAGAACCCAGTAACTGTTTGTAGGGTTAATTCTTAAACAATGCTGCAAAGGTGAAAATCACACAGATAGTGGATGGCGGAGATAATATTTACCCTAACATCTTTAACAACTCTGACGTTAACAACTCCTGGGGTCTCCCAGTCAAACACTTGATATCTTATATCAGAGGGTCCTGAGGAGCCACATACAACCTCCCTCTGTCATAGCAGGATCCACAGAAAACGTGGTCCTGGGGGCTGGGATCTCAAAGAATGGCCAGCATCAAACAGCCAAAGGTAACAGCCTTTTCCAGCTCAGCATTTACTCCGAGCATAAAGAAACTGCACCAAGGCTACAGTGACTTGATTTCACAGACAATATTACCAAACAGCCTTCAGGGATAGCTGTTCACCCAAGTCTAGCATCAGACCAGCTTGACACCAACTAGATGGAGGATCCTGAAGGCAGGCATTATTGCTCTGCCCACCTGGCCCACCTCTCTACCCAGAGGATGGATTCAGGGTTCACCACACTGAGCTTGCACCACACACCTAGGTATCTGTGGCAGGGAGGCATTGTAGGGACAACGTCATGTCACAGAATCTGAAACTGAGATTTGGAAAGAGTTTTGAAAATCATCTCCCTAGATTTTTGTTTGATTTGTCTTGGTAAGGAACTGAGAGCAGGTAAGTGCCCATAGCCACAGGGAGTGGCCACAGGGAGTCCCCATAGCTCCGGGGAGCCGCCTGAGGAGAGAAGGGGTCCTGGGTGCGGGGCCAGGGCAGCAGGTGGAAGGCCAGTGCCAAGAATGGGTTGGTCGCTGTGGTCAGAGGACTCAGTGGGAGAGAACACACTTCTAAGGACAGAGAAAAGCCAGTCAGGCCAAACTGGAAGCCACAGGCCCAGTGGGCAAGTCCAGGAGGCCCTGGCCCCACAGCACAGGGCTGGCTGGAATTCAGGCAGCACACACAGAGCATGGAGTGTGGGCTGAGTGAGCACAGTGGCTCCACACACCACCAGCCTAAGATTATTGTTTCCAGGAAAAGGCCCTCTGCCTGTTGCCTTGGGCTTGAGCAGACTTCCTGGTGGAAGAGCTGCCCTGTTCCTTCCAAAGAGAAGGACTCTGGGCACCTGCCAGCCAATGCCAGAGTGTGAGAGGAGGAAGGGGGGAGGTGAAAGATGACACAGGGCTAAAACCCTGACTCTGATTTCACCTCCCCACCCCAACCTGCAGTCCCACACAGCTCTCACTGTTGACTGCCTCAACATGTAAAGGCCTGAGACTCAGGGGCAGGGCGTGCACAGGCAGCAATAATCCTCTACCAGGGTGGTTGTTTGGAAACACGGATGTGACTCCCTCTGAGCCAGTTGATGGAAAGGAGGAAGAAGGGAGGTGCCTTAACCATCAGGAGAGGGGGAGGGTGGCAAGGAGGCAGGAAGTCAAAGCTCAGGTGGGTCTGCAAGGGAGGCACTCCATCGTCCTGCACTCACCACCGCAGCCAGTGTGCCCCGAGGGGCTACTGTGTGCCAGCTGGACCTTAGGAAACAGAAGGCACAGAGATGGACCCTCAGCCCACAGAAGCACAGCACCTGGTGTGTGTGCACGGGGGGAGGTGTGCGGGTGTAGTCAGGACACTGCAACAGATGCTGAGGGTGCCGATACACACCCCTGTGGCACTCACAGCCCACATACTCCTAGGGACCCTCCTGCAATTCTCCACCAGACTCCTCACAGCACCACACAGGCCATACTGGCAGCGACTCATTCGGGGCCTCCCGGAGCAGCTGTCAGCCCCAGTGACAGAGGGAGCGGGAGGGTGTATTCATGCTCAGCTTGTTCTCCTAGATGAACTACCTCTACGCTGCCTCCCAGAGCTCCCCAGCAGGTTTAGCCTCAGTTGCCTACCATGGTAAACTGTTTATAATATGATACACCTTCCACAGGTTTCCTTCCCTTCCCTCCCCCTCTCACCTGCTACCCTACCAGCACTTCCTGGAATCCCTTCCCAAAAATCTTTTTGTGTTCAAATCCCTGCTCGGGGTTGATCTCTGGGGACAGCCTCCAACCTAGGCAATCAACAACCTTTTGGGGGGCAGGGGGAGAGGAGACTAATATAAGTTAAAGAATAAAGTGGGTAACTGCAGGGACATCGGGTATTGGCAGGTGGCACATGCTGGGCATTTTACATAAATGGGACAGTACACAAAAAACAAAGAATCTTCGTGGTGGATGGAGAACTTAGAGGACTCCAGGGTACTGGGTGTAAAGTGAGTGAAGGGGATGGGAGAAGTGAGTCGGGGAGGGACACAGGCCACGGCTCCCTGCCCTTGGAGGCCTCCCCAAAGAGCCTTGCTTTTCTCCTGGAGGCTGAAACAACCTCAATGTTTGATGTCAAATGCAGCATGAGAACAAAGGATGGGCAGGGTAAATCCTCTAAATCCCATTTTCTCGTGAAAGACTGCAATGAATGAGAATAAATGTTAACTCTGGTCTCCTAAACAATGTTTACCACGGGATTGTGCTGCGATTTTCAAAAACTGAGTCAAAATGAACGCTTTCCCAGGAAAATTATATTCCATTCTCTTCCCTTTTATGTGGAAATTCTTAGCATTAGCCTGCAAACACTCTTAGTGTTTACTATTTTGTTAATACAACCCCACCCCAAACTACCCAAGAGTAATCTGAAACAGAAAAAAAAACAAACTTCTATTTTTAAAGCGCTGGCCAAAATAAATAAATAAATAAAGCTGCCTGTGAAACTGTATGATAGAAGCTGTTCACATCCAATATCTGAAAGAGTTACTGTTGGTATGAATAATTCAAAAACAGCTCCAGACAAATGATCCTGGGATTATATGGAAATAGAAAAAACCTCCAGAAGCTGCCGCTTCTTTTATTAAAGGCTGGTTCACATTGAACGCTGTTTTCTCTGGGGTTATTTCTACCACAATGAGCAGTCGATAAGGCAGAATCTGCCCAAGATAGCGCCCATGTGAGAGCTGGGAGAAAAGTCACTTTTATCTTCTATTCATTTTTACCTTGTAAATTATTAACTAATGTGGATTGGATAAAAATTAAAAGTAAGCAAATTAGCCTTCATTTGTTTAATTGAATTATTTAGTAGGCTCCCCCAGCTTCATTACAAAACATACAAGAAGATGACTCTTCCCCTAAATATTTCTGCTTACAGCACAGATCTGACACAAATTAGGAAATGCTAGAGGTGTCATCCATCAGTAAAACAGCACTTTGGTGGCCCAGATCATGTGGGTGACATCGTGCTCCATCCTGACCTTGCTAATTATGGCACTGTGGCCGGAATGTGTCAAAGAGAAGGCTGCGGAAGAGAAGGCTGGGTGTTTGAATTTCTCTGAAAGCTGAAATTTTATATAACCTTCGACATTATGCATCTTATATGAAAGCACTTGTAAGAAAAATCCCTCTTTTAAAATCCCATTTGGCTCTCAATGTGTTAATAAAACCATTAGGTAGAGGTGATTTTTGCAATGTCAAAAGGATGACTTTGATGTCAAGGGAATCCTTGATGAAAAATGTCACTGCCATTAGCAAAAGATGGTACCTATAAGAGGTAGATAGGACTTCTCTGTTTCAGAGAATTTAAGTTAATGGATCACTTTGAACTAGTAAGATGTCAGTATGGGGGCTATCAGATAAAATGAGTCTGGATAGTTGAGCATATGTCTTACAGATTCTATCGAGAGTATACCAAATGAAGCTTTCACTTTGTGTATGAAATAAACAAATTAAGAACTGACACCAGGAAATAGTATCAGGGATCTCCATTTATTACTCATGCCAATGAACAAGTTTGCTTGCTTGATACATCATCCCTCAAAATATTACACACAGATAATTGTGCGAGGAAATTGGGGCAAAGGGAAAATAAGGGCAGAAAATAAAAAGGGGACGTGAGAAAGACGTCATAAGATCTTGAACAAGGTTTCAAATTTGGCTATGAGATTCCTAACAGTCAAAAATAAAGAGGAAAACATGATTAGTTAGAAGATTCACAGAATCTGTAGGAAACAGAAACAGTAAGTGAAGGTAATGTAAATATTACGATATAGCCGGTAATCTACCTTGCTAAAGTCACATGCTATACAATTTTAATGCAATAAATAAACAGACTAGAATGTATTCAACACTATAATTTACTGATTCTCAAGCTGTGACTTGCATTTCTTTTATCTGAATCTACTGACTATTTAGAGAAGTATAGCATATTGGGATCCACTCCCGAGATTCTGGGCAGGAGCGGGTTACAAGAATTTCCATTTTGCCCCATTTCCCAGTTGATACTGATATCGCTGGTTCAAAGACTGCACTTTTGAAAACTACTAGTATAAATGGATTCTTAGCATAAAAACTTGTAAACAAATTCACAATTGTACAGTCTTCTCACTATAGGTAACATCCTGAAAAAGTTATGATACGCTTTTTTTAAGTATTGGTAAGTTTCAGAAAAAGATTTAGATGCAAAAATTATTTATGCAGAATCCATACACTGGTTGTCTTGAAATAAACCAAAACAACTGATGAAATGTTTAGTAACAGTAATTACTTTGATACTTTCTTCTCCTTAATTACCTTCCCCCAACCTAACCTTCACTAAAAAGAAAGAAAAGTCAGGTTTACCGAGATGTGTCAAAGGTCACGCTCGTTTTTCAGGGTGTTTCAGGATTTAGGTTAAACTCAGTTCCCTATTAGGAGTATGAGTTCTGAGAAAGAGAACAGATACCCTTAGAGAAATTGGTACTTGTTCTTCAGAGGTCTTCTATTTCTACCTTAATGTAAAAGCATAACCTATTATTCTGTCTCAAGATAGATATCATGAGGAAGAGAAGCAAAGGCTGTGATTGAAAAGTAAAGCGGCACTCTACCGAGGGCAATAAAGTGAAACTCTGTCTCTACAAAAAAAAAAAAAGAAAAGTAAAGGGCTCAGTGTCAACTGGTCACATTCCCTACAATCTGCTGAAAATGGTAGTCTTTTATGCTTGAATGAATATTTTAAACTTAGTCAGTATTCCAGGAGCAAATAAATAAATCATTTCCCTTTGCACTAAACAAGTTCTTCTGTCAATTCTCCCATCCATAAATTAAAGGAGCTCAAATGGAACCTCATTTTGATATAAATGTTTGACTCTAGTAAAATTAGCATAAATTCTACATTGCCATATTAAAGGGAAATTACACAAATGTGAAAAATGAATAGGATGTTCTCAAGGCTAAATCCTGGTATAGAATGAATGTGACTTAATTTATAGATGCTTAAAAACTGTGTGAAAGACAGAAACACAGCCTTTGTTCATTTATATTAATAGCTAACATTGATTTTAATTATTTATGATAATTCTTCAAAGTGTAGTTTTAATAGTAATGAAGTCTTAGGAAGCTGAGCCCACCTGACAGTCTTGGACTATTTAATCTTGGCTGAAAAATGTGATGGAATCTCGAAGTTCTCATCAGTGAGATGATATAGCTAATAAATTATTAATAATAAAGTGAGAATTAGCATATTTCCTTTATGTCTGAGGATTTTATTTATATACTTGATGATATATGTTAGAACACCATAGTGATTTTCAATTCTAATAGCATTCTCTTGTGGAAGTTTTTGGCTTAGAGGTGGTTTTGTCCTGATAGATGAGAAATCTAAGGCCCCAGGAGTTACATGACTTGGGTAAAGTTGAACACAGAATGAGTGTCAAGGGCAGGCTTGATCCATGAGCACACCATGATTTTCGCCCTTCACTGTCCTGTGAGGTACCAGTCCTGTGCCAGAGCAGGTTTAGGGAAAGACTAAATTATCAAGTGATTCTTCAATGATTCTCTTCTCTTGATTCTTCACGTGGCTGAAATCTAAAGTAATCTTCCATGGCCGCAGGTGATGAGGATGGCCCAGAGCATGGTATCCGTGACTACATCCTACTTGGTCATCTATTCTGTGGCATTCATACCGCCTCCTCCTTTTTTCCACACTTTGAATTAAAACAACTTCAAATGTTTATTTACACAGCTTTCTCAACCTCATCTCCACCTAAATCAGTGGCATCAGTTGGCCACACCTTCTAGCTGGAGCTAATGCTGTGTCCCAAGTTGAGCTCCAGCCTCCCAAAGCCCAAAGCTGTGAGTGAACAGAGATGAGGTTTCTACGAATGTCAAGGTGAAAAGGAGGCCAGTGTAATTGTCCCATTCCCATCACAACTGTATACATTTCTCACAGGCCCTTTCCTTCTCCTCCCTACCTCAACATACCGATCAAAATCCTATTTGTCCTTCAGTTTTGCCCCCAAATTTCCTTCAAGTAGCAGAAATAATACTCAACGACTCTGCAGATTATGGCACAATGGTAACGACTCCCCATTGTGGTGGACAAGGGTCTAAACCCCCTGTTCTAGTCCAGATTATCACTTTGAGAACAGAGACTCCATCTACCCAGCTCTGCATCCCACATTGCCCTATGTATTGTCTTTCACATAGCTAATGCCCAATAAATATTTGTTAAATTTATTAATCGTTATTGAATTTATCAATATGTATCTGAAACCTGGTATGAAATATTAATAAATATTTTTTGAATAGAAGAATGGATAGAAAGTTGGAGAAATGAATGAATAAATAATTAAATTGGGTAAAACTTGATGGCTCCTTTTACTTTTTCTTCAGGTAAGTCTGCCTCCTATGATATGTAAAAAAAAAAATTAGTAAAGAAAGTACACACAAGAGAAACTATTTCAAGAATCAAATGTCCAGGTCACAAAAATGTCTTTGACAATTCACATTCATTATTCCTAGTGGGAAAAAAATCTTCGGATTTGAGGCAGCTTATGACATCTTTTAATACCTATGTGATAAAAAATTTCACTTCTTCTGAAAATGTGAATTGATTGTTTGTGATCACCATGAGTGGATTAATAACAGTAGGCTGCAAAGAAGACATTTGACTCTATCCATAGACAAATGGGCCATAAATGCTTCCCACAGCCCATGCCTTTTTCCTGGCCTGACCTATTCTCCACCATTCTCTTCAACACACTCCCTTCTCTTCTCCATTTTGTCTATATTGGTAGGGAATCACCATAGCAACGATCTGAAATAAATCAATTCAGCTACTATTTTCTGGATGTTACAGCCTTGTTCAGGGGTCAGATTTCAAAGAAAGTAAAACACTGAAGCTCCTGACAGATGAAGGGGGCAGAATTTTCTGCCAACCTGAATAACACCAATGAAAGGAAGCAGAAGGTGATCTCATCACTTCCAGCTCAGTGAGACAGCGGCAAAAAAAAAAAAAGAAAGAAGAACATGATCACTCAGATGCTTTCCTTCTGAGTGAGAAGATTTTTAACCTTCTGTGAGCAGTACTGGAAGAAAAGGCAAAAATAATGAAAATGTGGAAATAATTTAATCAAAATTAAAGAGGATGACTATTTTCTGTATTTGATATTTTAGGCCATTTCTTCATATCTGATTCTTTAAGGATAAAGAAATTTCTTTTAATGATGAATTATTGATTTATCTTCTCCTGTAGAGACTAAGGTTATCTTTTCTACCCCCCAAAGGTACCAACTTCCTACCCATTGTACACGATGATTTTAAATGCAACAGGAATTGTGCGTGTGTGTGTGTCTAGATAGAATATGGAGATAAGTTTAAAAACAGACCAGAAATCAGGAGATCTTAAAATTACTTGTAGCTTAATTTTTAATCCTGCAATGTGACCAGAAACAGGTCGCTTAATAGCTGTGATCCTCAATTTTTTCATCAGTAAAATAAGCTAAACATATCTGTTTACCTTACAGGCTTGTTATGAAGACTCATGAGAAAGGATTTGTCAATTATATTTTTGTTGTATCTACAGTCAGTCTCAGAGATCTTGATGATTCCTAAATCATGCTAAAGGTTTGCTAGCTATCCTGCACATGCAGACCTTCAAGCCTTGTGTGCTTGCACATAACTGAAGATTCCTTAGACAAATATATTACATAAGGTTAGGGCAAATGATCATGAGGCTTGGATTCAGTCCTGAATCTGCAAGTGAGCAAATGTGCAAGCTTACACACATCACTTTACTTATCAGACCATCCATTTCCTCCCTGATTTCTATTATCCTGAGCTGTGTGGTTTGAATGTTTGTGTCCTCCTTAAAATTTATGTTGAAACTCAATCCCCAATGCAACAGGATTCACAAGTGGGGACTTTTGGAAACTGATTAAGTCCTGAGCGCTCTGCCCTGATTAATGGATCAGTACATTCTGAAAGAGCTTCAAGACAAACAGTGTGTACCTTTGGCCTTTCTGTCCCTTCTGCCATGTGAGGACACAGTGCTGGTCCCCTCTGAAGAATGCAGCATTCAGAGCACCATCTTGGAAGCCCTCCCCAGACACCAAAGCTAGCAGCACCTTCACCTTGGACTTGGAGAAAGAAATTTATGTTCTTTATAGTTTACCCAGCCTCAGGTGTTTGTTATAGCAGCACAAATAAACTAAGTCGTACTTCCTGGCTCCAGTGTTCCTGTTGGGTGCAGCAAGAATTGATGGGTTAGAATTTTGAAGTAAACACATTTCTCTACTTATTTTGGAGATGTTACTTGCACATGGAGTTTCACAGCCTTCTCTCTTCCTGTCACCTCTACAGACCACTCAAGGAACTATTGTTTAGCTTCCTGTCCCCAATCTTTCTCTGCTTCTCTGAGACAAACAAGGACAAATGCTCTAGGTTTAAAGCAGCCATGGAACAGTAGTGGTGAAGAGAGAACACCACATGATACGTGGTGTCATGCAGAAAAGGGGATGAAGAGAAGGGGAACTGACTGATGAAGACAAAGGTCAGCAACGATGAAAACTGAAGATTTTTCTATGACAGTAGGGTAAGAAGCTCTAGAGAGATTCATTCTGTTCAAAAATAGGAAGAACGGCAACAATTTGTATGGACCAGTTGTTGGACTCCTTAGATGAGAGATATACAAATGAAGATATTGTTTAGCCCTGAATCTGTAAAAGTGGCCCTTCTCTGGACCACGTGAGTCGCAGCATTACAGGCTCCGCACACAAGGCTGCTGTGAGCAACCTCTGCATGTCTCCCACCGGCCATGTGACGCTGAGAAAACGACTTCAGGATTTTGTTCCAAAAACATAAGTTTTCTTTCTTACAAGCTGCAGTGTGGATATGACTTTATAAGTCAGATTGTTAATAAATATAACAACATTCACATTGTCAAATAAGAGTATGTCTATTATAGAATGGTTTGACTCTGAGATTCAGTGTGGAGTCATCAGTTAACTTTTTTTTTAAGTATCAAAAAATAGACAACTAATATTTATAAATAAATATAAAAGATAATTTCAAAAAACAGATCATGCTAAATCTTATAGACAGTAGAAAAAGAAGAAATACATCAAAATCATTCTACTTGATCTGGGTACACCTGATATTAAAGTTGGAGAAAATATATTACGATAAAGGAGAAATTACAAACATATGCCACTTATAAATGAGGATACAATATCCTAAACAACATATTAACATGTTGAGTTAAAAATTAATGTTTAAGTAATATACTTTGGCCAAAATTAAAACTAATTTATGTGCAAATTAATCACCATTTTATTTTATTTTCTTGTTTTTTTGGTTTTTTTTTCTTTCTTTTCCTTTCCCTCAGCCCTTCCCTCCTTCTGTGTCTGGTCTCCCCTTCCCCCATGTTACTTTCTTTGCATTATCATTATTATTATCATTATTGCTTAATATTTCAATGTAGCAATTGTCTGATTCCTTTTCTGAATGTATTTATGTTCGTTCTTTCTTTACGAGGTTTTTGTTTCTAATTCTTACGTTAAACATTGTTATTATTATTAAATTTTAAGTCTTTTTAATTTTGTGAAGGCAAAAAAATGGCAACCTAATTAACACATGTATATGTAAAAATTAAAATTACCTGTGGTGCATCTTACAGGGGTATTTGCGAAACTTGGTAAATGTAGAATGTAAATGTTTTGGCACAGTAACTGAGATAATGCCAGGAAGGCTATGTTAACCATTGTGATGAAAATGTGTCAAATGGTCTATGAAGCGAGTGTATGATGCCCCATGATCATATCAATGTATACAGTTATGATTTAATAAAAAAATAAATAATAAATAAATATAACATGGCTGAAGTAGTTTGCCTAAATGTGATTGAGAAAGCCAAGATTACATAATTTAGGGTTATGATTTCATAATACATTCCAAAAGTAAAATAAAATAAAATAAAACAAAACAAAACAAAACAAAGCTTACCCCTCAGTGCATGGCCTGATACCCTGGCACTTACCACCATCAATATCTAAATACTACAGCTTCCAACTGACAGCCTGTGGGGCCTTGGACACCACCTATGAAGAACACAAGCTGTTCAACCAACTGTTTAAAGGAGTAAACAGATAACAGAATCAGTCTGTAGAGGTGGGACTGGTAAGAACTCTGCAAAATGCAAGGTAAGTGATTCCTCCATGCCTCAAGGTATTCATACCAACTAAAGAACAGTTGACTAAAGGCGAACACTAATCTTTTATGTTTACTTCCTTTAGCAACAGCAGAAAGGGTGAACTAGACCTGATTACATGGCATGCATAGTAATTGAAGAGCAGGGGAGCATATTCTAATATGTTATAAAAAATTTGTTCCATGCTGCAAACTAATACAACCTTTTTGGAAGGAAGTATGGAGAATCCTCAAAGAACTCAAATTAGACCTCCCATTTGATCCTGCAATCCCATTATGGGGCATCTACTTAGAAGAAAAAGAAATCCTTTTATCATAAAGACATTTGCACCAGACTGTTTATTGCAGTTCAATTTACAATCGCCAAAATGTGGAAATAGCCTAAATGCCCACCAACCCAAGAATGGATTAACAACCTGTGGTATATATGTACCATGGAATACTATTCAGCAATTAAAAAAGATGGAGATTTTACATCTTTTGTTTTAAACTGGATGGAAATGGAACACATTATTCTAAGTAAAGCATCACAAGAATGGAGAAGCAAGAATCCTATGTTCTCAATTCTGATATAAGAACAATTGATGACACAGTACATGGTGGAGGATGGGGGAAAAGGGGTATAGGAAGAAGGAAGGGTAGAGGAAGATGGGGGGTTATGGGGTGTGACATACCTCTTGGGGACGGGACACAATTATGAGAGGGACTTTACCTAACAAATGCAGTCAGTGTAACCTAGTTCTCTGTACCCTCAATCAATTCCCAACAATTAAAAAACAATTGTTCCATAAAAGCAGATAAATTCATAACTGAATGTAATTAGTGTCCAAGTGCATGGGATGTCTTGAAATAATTCTACATGTTCTTCCCAAGTGCATGTATTAGGTGCTCAGCTGATTTGGAAGAAAAATATGTCTTTGGTTAATAATTTATTTATCAAGACAATGTATCTAACTTGTAAGAAGAATTAGATTTGCAATTTTATTTTTTTAAAGACTTATATGGCTAATTTTCTATTAATAATGAGTTACATTTAAACAATATTTACTTGAAGAGGTATCCTTTCATATGGAAATGAAAAACACATAGCTCTTGGGTGGCGCCTGTGGCTCAGACGGTAAGGCGCCGGCCCCATATACCGAGGGTGGTGGGTTCAAACCCAGCCCTGGCCAAACTGCAACCAAAAAATAGCTGGGCGTTGTGGCGGGCGCCTGTAGTCCCAGCTACTCGGGAGGCTGAGGTAAGAGAATCGCTTAAGCCCAGGAGTTGGAGGTTGCTGTGAGCTGTGTGAGGCCACGGCACTCTATCGAGGGCCATAAAAGTGAGACTCTGTCTCTACAAAAAAAAAAAAAAAACACATAGCTCATATGAAAGTGTGTAATAGAGTTCATTTTATGAAAAAAACTTGAAAATTATGAAATGTTTACATAAATATTTCTTTTTTATTTAATTTTGTATTAAATCATAACTATACATTTATGAGGTACAATGTGATGATTTGATATACAATGTGGAATGCCTAAATCAAACTAATTAACATAACCATCACTTCACTTACTTATTTTTTGTGGCAAGACATTTATAATTTACTCTCAGTTGTTTTGAAATGTACCCTTGCTTTGTGCACATTCAGCGAGGTCCCACCAAATGCCCTCCCTCCTCCATTCACACAGCCTCCCTTCTTCCCTCTCCTCTCCCTCCTCTCCCTTCCTTCTTGCTGGACTATATTTGTGTTTTATCATTCATATGAATGTGTAAGTGATTATATATTGTTTTCATAATAGTATTGAGTACATTGGATACTTTTTTCCCCATTCTTGAGGTACTTTACTAAGAAGAATATTTTCCAACTCAGTCCAAGTAAACATAAAAGATGTAAAGTCTCTATCTTTTCATGGCTGAATAGTATTCCATGGTATACATATACTGCAATTTGTTAATCCATTCATGGGTTGATGGGCATTTGGGCTGCTTCCATGACTTAGCAATTACAAACTGGGCTACAATAAACATTCTGGTGCAAATGTCTTTGTTGTAAAATGATTTTTTTTTAATCTGGGTAACTGGTAACTCAGTAATGGAATTTGGGGATCAAATGGTAGGTCAACTTTTAGTTCCTTGAGAATTCTCCATACTTCTTTCCAGAAAGGATTTGTTAGTTTGCAATCCCACCAACAGTGTAGAAGTGTTTCCTTCTCTCCACATCCACACCACCATCTGCAGTTTGGGGATTTTTGTAATGTGGGCTAATCTTACTGAAGTTAGGTGATATCTCAAAGTGGTTTTGATTTGCGTTTCTCTGATGATTAAAGATGATGAGTATTTTTTCATGTTTTTTTTTTTTTGGCCATTTGCCTGTGATCTTCAGAGATGTTTCTGTTCAAGTCTCTTGTCCACAAAGAAACGGGGCTGTTCTTTTCTTATTAATTTGAGTTCTCTGTAGATTCTAGTATTGGAACCATAACCTGCAAAAATCTTCTCCCATCCTGAAGGCTGTCTGTTTGTTTTACTTGTAATGCCCTTAGCTGTGCAGAAGCTTTTTAGCTTGATCAAATCCCAGAAATATATTTTTGGTGTTGTCCCAATTGCCAGGAGGGTCCTCCTCATAAAATATTTTCCCAGGCAAATATCTTCAATCATTTTCCCTGTACTCTCTTCTAGTAATTTTCCCTGTACTCTCTTATAGTTTCATGTCTTAAACTCAAATATTTTATCCAGTGAGATCAATTTTTGTTAGTGGTAAAAGGTATGGGTCCAGTTTCAGTCTTCTACAGGTTGCTAACCAGTTCTCCCAACACCATTTATTAAATAGAGAATCTTTTTCCCAATGCATGTTTTTTTAGGTTTATATAAGATCAGATGACAATATGTGGTTGGGTTCATCTCTAGATTCTCTATTCTATTCTGTATATCTACATCTCTATTTTTGTGCCAGTACCATGCTGTTTTGATCATTATAGATTTGTACTATAACCCAAAGTCTGGTAACATGATGCCTCCATATTTTTTTTTATTTCTAAGGAATGCTTTGGCTATTCAAGGTTTTTCTGATTCCATATAAAATGAAGTACTATTTTTTCAAGTTCTTTGAATAATGATATTGGTGCTTTAATAGGTATTGCATTAAATCTGCAGATTGCTTGGATAGTATGGACATTTTAACAATGTTGATTCTTCTCAGCCATGAGCATGGAGTATGTTTTTCCATTTGTTAACATCTTTTGCTTTTGCTTTTCTTGGGGTTTCACAATTCTCTTTAAAGAATCTTTCACGTACTTAATTAGATAAATTCCCAGGTATTTCATCCTCTTTGGCACTACTGTAAACGGAATAGAGTCCTTGACTATATTTTTGGCTTGACTATTGTTGTATATATAAAAGCTATATTCCCTGATCATTTCTAATAGCTTTGTAGTTGAGTCCCTGGGGTTTCCAGGTATAAGATTATATGATCTGCAAAGAATAAGAATTTTACCTCCTCTGACTCCATTTGAATACCCCCCTTCCCTTCTCATGCCTGATTGTGATGGCTAAGGCTTCCAATACTATTTTGAATACCAGTGGTGACAATGGACATCTTTTTCTAGTTTCAGATCTGAATGGAAATGTTTTAAATTTTATTCCATTCAATACGATGTTGGCTATGTGTTTGCTATAGATGGCCTCTATCAGTTTAGGAACTGTCCCCTCTAAGCCTATTTTCTTTATTGTTCTAATCATGAAAGGATACTGGATATTATCAAAAGCCCTTTCTGCATCAATTGATAGAATCATATGGTCTTTGTTTTTTATTTTATGTGATATTTATAGATTTATATATGTTGAACTAACCTTTTAATGCTGGGATAAAAGCAACTTGATCGTGGTGTATAATTTTTTTGATGTGTTAGTGAATTCTGTTTGCTAGGATCTTATTGCATATTTTTGCATTGATATTCATCAATGATATTGGTCTATAATTTAATTTCTTTGTTGGATCCTTTCCTGGTTTGGGGATCAAGGTGATATTTGCTTCATAGAATGTGTTAGGGGGATCCCTTTCTTTTCTATGTTTTGGAAAAGGATGTGTAATATACGTACTAGTTCCTCTTTGCCTCTTTGAAGGTTTGGTAGAATTCTGATGTGAAACCATCTGGTCTGAGACTTTCTTTTCAATGAGATCTGTATTGTTAATGCTATTTAAGTTCTCTATATAGGTCTATTCAAAATTTCTAATTCTTTCTGACTGAGCCTAGAAAAGTGATGTGCTACCAGGTATTGGTCCATTTCCTCCAGATTTCCATATTTCTGAGAATAGAGTTATTTATAGTAATCATTAAGGATTTTTTTTAATTTCTGTGATATCTGTTATTATTTCCCCTTTATTGTTTCTGACTGATGTTATTAGAGAATTTATTTTTCTGTTTCTGGTTAGGCTAGCCAAAGGTTTATCAATTTTATTAATCTTTTCAAAGAACAAAGTTTTCATTTTGTTGATCTGAATAATTTTGTTGTTTATTTGTTTGTTTTCAATTTCATTTAATTCTGCTCTAATTTTAGCTATTTATTTTCTTCTGCTGGGTTTGGGGTTGGATTGTTCTTCCATTTCCAGTTGCTGAGATGGTCCATTAGGTTGTTGACTTGTTCACTTTCTGTTTTCTTGATGAAGGCTTCTATAGCTATAAATTTCCCTCTTAGGACTGCTTTCACAATATTCCACAGTTTTTGATAGTTTGTGTCTTCACTATAATTTTGATCCAAAAACCTGAAGATTTCCTTCATAATCTCATCTTTGACCCAGCTATCATTCAGCCTAAGGTTATTTAGTTTCCATGACTTTATCTGAGTATGAAGATTTCTGTTGCTGTTCAGTTATTTTTATTCCATGGTGGTAAGAGAAGATACAAGGAATAATTTCTACTCTTTTAAATTTGTTGAGGTTAGACTTGTGTCCTGAGACATGATCAATTTTGGAGGATGATCTGTGGGCTGAGGAGAAGAATGTGTATTCAGTTTTATTAGAATGAAATGTTCTATAAATGTCTCTTAAGTACATTTGTTCTAGGGTCAAATTTAAGTCCATTATTTCTTTGTTTAGTTTCTTCCTGGAGGATCTATCCAGAGCTGCCAAAGAGGTGTTAAAATCTCCAACTACTATAGTGCAGGAAGATATCAAATTGATCATGTCCATTAGTGTTTGTTTTATAAATTAAGAAGCATTCAGGTAGGGCACATAAATGTTAATTATTGAAATCTTTTCATGTTGAGTGTTTCCCTTGACAACTATGTAGTGTCCATCCTTATATTTCCTTATCTTTGTTGGTTTAAGTCCTATTGTATCAAATAAGATTGCAACCCCTGCTTTTTTTCTGATTTCCTTTTGCCTGTATTATAGATGTCCATCCCTTCACTCTGAGTCTTTTTTTGTCCTTTGAGGTAAGATGAGTCTCTTGTAGGCAACAGATACCTGGCCTGAGTTTTTGTATCCAGTCAGCCAACCTGTGCCTCTTTAGAGGAGAATTTAAACCATGCACATTAATTCAGAAAATTAGTGTTTTTGCCATCTCGTTTTTCAAAGCTCTAGTGCATATTTTTATACCTTTCTCCACTGTGGAAGGTAGGTTTTTTTTTTTTTTTTTTCAATAAATCCCTATAATTTTGTGGTAGACCATTGTGCTGGTCATTATGGAAATGGGTCTGAATATTTCCTGGAGAGCTGGGTTAGTTGTGGCAAATTTCCTCAACATGTGGATGTTGGTAAAGTATTTGATTTCTCCATCAAAAATGAAACACAGTTTAGCTTGATACAGGATCCTGGGCTGACAGTTGTTTTGTTTTAGAAGGTTGAAGGTTGATGACCATCCTCTTATGGCTTAAAAAGTTTCAGCTAAAAAATCTGCCAAATATTTCTATTGGCATCCTAATATTTCTCCCTTTGTAAGCAGTGATTTTCTGAGGTTTGACTGATTGCAGGATTTTCTTTCATATTAACTTTGGCAACATTAATTATAATATGTCTAGGAGATGCTTTATTTGGATTGAGTCATGCTGGGGTTCTGAAACTATTTACTATCTCAATTTCTGTATCTCTTGCAATGCTTGGGAAATTCTCCTCCATAACATCTTGGAGTAGAGCATCTATGCCTTTAGGACCATCCTCTTCTTAAGGAATCCCTATAATTCAGATATTTGATCTTTTGGAAAGATCCCACAACACTCTCAGGGAATGTTCTGTTCTTATTTTCCATTTCTGTGCCCCTTTGAATGCTTGGGATCTTTAAAAAGCCTTGTCTTCAATTTCTGGGATCCTTTCTTCTACCTGCTCAACTCTATTACTAAGGGACTCTACTGTATTTCAAAGATCCTTGAACAACTTTTTCACTTCTCTGAGCTCTGCTATATCTTTTCTCATTATGTCTATATCCTTGGTAACTTTGTCTTTGAATTCATTGATTTCTTGAGAAAACTTTTGAACTACTCTTTGGATTTCTATTTCCATCTTTTTCTCCATTCTATTCATCTTATTTGTCATCCATATTCTAAATTGTATTCCTGAAAATTCAGCCATTTGTCTACAAATGGCCTCTCCCTATTGTATCTCTTTGTCATTCCTTGGGGGAATCAATCTACTCTGATTATTCATGTTGCCAGAGTTCTTCCATTGGTTTCACCCCATGGGTATTTTTTGCAATTTGGCAATTAAAACTGGTAGGGTGAGACTGGATTAGGGGCCCCAGGATGTAGAGTTAACCATCCCTTTACCAATAAGCTGGAGCTTGTGATTGTGGTTTTTCCTCTACAGCCTGACAAATGTTCCTTTCAGAGCTATAGCCATTGACTCTGAGGACTTGCTTGGTGAGATAACGCAAGGTGACACTGTCTTGAAGTCAGCCATGCTCTATCCAATCCCAATAACTCACAGTATTAGGCTTTAATCTCAGCTGGGAAGAGATATAAGCAACCGTGGTGCCCTAATCCCCACCAGCAACAGCTGGAGGAGGTGAATCTATCCTTCCTTAATACAAAACAACCACTGCTTAACCTCAGATAGTCCCCTGGTTGACAGCCCAGGTGAAGAGTTCTAATCAGATTGTCCTGGGTAGTATAATCACTCCCAGAATGAGGGACAGTTCAAAGGTTCTCCAGAGGCCCCACAGTAGGACTTCACAGACAGTTCCCTCCCACAAACCCAAGGTGCTGGAGCCTTGTTACCTCCATAGAGTAATGGAGTCAGGAAAATGCTCCTGACAAAGTCAGAACAGGGGCATTAGTTCCTCCTCTCCCAGCCCGCACCATCATTGGCAAGCCTGAGGAGCTGAAGTCTGGTCCCCTCCAGTAAGTAAGGTAGTCAGGAAAGTTTGCACACCAAAGTCAGAACAGGGGCAGCAGTGCCTCCACCTGCTGAGCACCATCACTGCACATCCTTCTCTCCCACATGTCCTTCTCTCCCCTATGCCCCACTTCTACACAAGTCACTGTTTCTGTGCTGCTGTCCAGTGGCCCACACAATGCCTGGGCCTCTCCCAGAATTGCCAAAAACTCTGGGCTCTGCAAGGGGCAGACCTTCAGACAGCCAGGCAAGGGGGAAATGGTGGGCTGGGTGTTCAGAATTGCAGGGAAAATATTTGTTCAATTTTATGCTGGGCAGGATGATGCCCAGGTCACAAGTGGGACCACCCTGGAGAAGGAGGCCTGGTGTTTATTGGCTCTGTCCCATGGGGTAAAATGATAAGTCTTTTTTTCTTTGCTCACTTGCAGACAGCCCACAGAGAGCCTCTCACTTTGGGGAGTGGTCTTTTGCCCTCTTAGGGATAGGCTTTGTACCTGGAATTTGTTTTTTTGGATCCTCTTTCTTGGAGTTGCAGCTTGCCTCAGCAGAGATGATGTGCACTTGTCTATCTTCTTTCTAAGCTCAGCTCCACATCTTCGGCTTCACTGAGTCCAGTTCTGTCCAGTTTCTTTCCTTCTGGACAGGTGAAAGCTGCCTCTAGTCAGCCATCTTCCTTCCCTCTCCTTCAATTTTAATTGACAAATGATTTTTATTGTTTTAACAATATTCAAAGAGAATTTCTACTACTCTCTTGGCTAATGAGATACAAGCACAGGATCTCTTGCCAATGATATAGGCCATTTTATTATCTTATTTGTAGTCACAATTTCAGCTGAAAAATTTTCCTGATTGTCAAAATTCTAAAGAAAATTTTTATTATTTGAATAAACAGTCTCTGCTTTACTGCTTAAAGCTCTCCAGGGGCTTCCAACTAGTCTTAGTATAAATATCAAAACCTTAATATGGCTTACTGAGTCCTGTTCACCTCTCTAATATCATCATCTACCTCTAGATCCTTACTCAATACCCAAGCCTCCCTGGACATCCAGGTATTCCAGGTTGACATTAGTCATGCTCTTACCTCTGCACATGTTCTACATTCCTGTATCCCCCTTTGCCTGATGAACATCTGATCATTTTTTTCTTTTTTTTATTATTATAATTATTTTTATTGTTGAGGATTCATTGAGGGTACAGTAAGCCAGGTTACATTGATTGCAATTGTTAGGCAAAGTTCCTCTTGCAATCATGTCTTGCCCCCATAAAGTGTGACACACACCAAGGCCCCACCCCCCCTCCCTCCGTCCCTCTTTCTGCTTTTCCTCCCCTCTCCATAACCTTAATTGTCATTAATTGTCCTCATATCAAAATTGAGTACATAGGATTCATGCTGCTCCATTCTTGTGATGCTTTACTAAGAATAATGTCTTCCACTTCCATCCAGGTTAATACAAAGGATGTAAAGTCTCCATTTTTTTTAATAGCTGAATAGTATTCCATGGTATACATATACCACAGCTTGTTAATCCATTCCTGGGTTGGTGGGCATTTAGGCTGTTACCACATTTTGGCGATTGTAAATTGAGCTGCAATAAACAGTCCAGTACAAGTGTCCTTATGACAAAAGGATTTTTTTCCTTCTGGGTAGATGCCCAGTAATGGTTGATCATTTTTTCTATTCAGTCTTTAATATAATTTCCTCAAGGAAGGCTTCTTAGAACCTCCAGATGAGTTTGTTTCCCAGGAGTCTTTTTCTCCTGTTTGTCCTTCTAACTGGGTCAAGAAAGTAGAGTCCTGGCCACCTTTTCCCTCTTTCACTTAGGGCAGTTCTTGGGATTATTTATACAGCTATTCATCTTAAAAGGTGAGGTCATCTTTCCTTCTGGACAACAAAACAAGCTTGGTGACAGCCATGGTGTCTCATGCCCATAATCTTGGCTCTCTGGGATGTCCAGGAGGGAGGATTGCTTGAGCCTAGGAATTTGAGACCAGCCTGCATAAGTGTGAGATCCCATCTCTACTAAAATAGAAAAATTAATCAGGCATCGTAGTTAATTAATATTAGTATTAATCTCTGTAATCTTAGTATTTTGGGAGGCTGAGGCAGGAGGATCACTTGAGCCCAGGAGTTTGAGGTTGCAATGAGCTGGGATGATGGTAACCACTCTATCTAGGGCAACAGAGTGAGAGTCTATCAGGAAAGGAAAGGGAAGGGAAGGAAGGGAAGCGAAGGGAAGGAAAAAAGAGAAATCAAGCTTGCTCACTGTTCTGGATTCTTTCCCTTGAATTTCTCAGCTGTGGCACAAACTCACTGGGTGCACAGCATCCATCTGGGTGGGCATACCACCTATCTCTCTGGGATTTGAGGACAGCACAACTCCACAGAAACTCATGTTGTTTAAAGTGTCATGATGTGCTTTTTGGTCTTCCGGGTATATGCCCAGTAGAGGGATTACAGGATTGAATGGCAGATCTATTTTTAGATCTCTAAGTGTTCTCCATATCTCTTTCCAAAAGGAATGTATTAATTTGCATTCCCACCAGCAGTGCAAAAGTGTTCCCTTTTCTCCACATCCGTGCCAACATCTCTGGTCTTGGGATTTTGTGATATAGGCTAGTCTCACTGGAGTTAGATGGTATCTCAAAGTAGTTTTGATTTGCATTTCTCTGATGATTAAAGATGATGAGCATTTTTTCATATGTCTGAAGGCCGTGCGCCTGTCTTCTTCAGAGAAGTTTCTCTTCAAATCCCTTGCCCAGCCTGCGATGGGATCCCTTGTTCTATTCTTGCTAATGCGTTTGAGTTCTCTGTGGATCATAACAAAGATATTTGTACCAGAATGTTTATTGCAGCTCAATTCATAATTGCTAAGTCATGGAAGAAGCCCAAGTGCCCTTCAATTCACGAATGGATCAATAAACTGTGGTATATGTACACCATGGAATATTATGCAGCCTTAAAGAAATATAGAGACTTTACCTCTTTCATGTTTACATGGATGGAGCTGGAACATATTCTTCTTAGTAAAGTATCTCAAGAATGGAAGAAAAAGTACCCAATGTACTCAGACCTACTATGAAACTAATTTAGGGTTTTCACATGAAAGCTATAACCCAGTTACAACCTAAGAATAGGGGGAAGGGGGAAAGGGAGGGGAGGAAGAGGGGAGGTGGGTAGAGGGAAGGGGATTGGTGGGATTACACCAGGGGTGCATCTTACAAGGGTATATGTGAAACTTGGTAAATGGTCTGTAAAGCTAGTGAATGTTGCCCCATGATCATATCAATGTACACAGCTATGATTTAATGAAAAAATAAATAAATAAATAAATAAAAACAAAAAAAAATAATTAAATATAAAGCGTCATGAGTAATAACCTATCTTGCTCTGATCCACCAAGTCTTCTGGTCTACCTTTGGCACCCATGAGGTAATAGCAGATTTAGTCCTTGCTGTCCTCTGTGAGGTTGTAGTTATTCCTTGGCAGTCTCCCATTATTCTTTCTGTGGCACCAGGCTCACATCTTCACATGTAGTTGATGGTTATTTGATTGATATATACAGTCTTAAGTAGAATCTGACATGAGGTCAGAGACTCTATTTCATGATTTTATCTTTAACCACTGTTTCAGCATCTGTGGGCATTCAATATAGTATTTGTTTGATTGATTGAATTAATGGATTTGAAGATGGTAATGGAAAAACTTATTGAGTGCTTACTATGGGCATGAGTTTCACATATACTATTTTGTCTCTTCAAATGTATTTGATAGTGTTATGGGGTGAATTGTGTCCCCCCAAGATTATTTGGAAATAGAGTCCTTGCAGATGAATCAAGTTAAGATGAAGTCATACTGAATCATGACAGGCTCTAATCCAGTACAATTTTTTTTTTTTTAATGAGGAGAGGAAGAGAGACATGCTGTTACCTGTGCATATGATCTTCTCTCCAGCATTCTGCTTAGACACAGAAACTAGAATGTTGGGAGTTAATAGACAAAGATTGAAGTTCTACAGTGGCAAGCCAATGCCTGCCAAGGATTACCAGCAAACTGCAGAAGTTAGGAAGTGGCAAGGAGAGATTCTACCCTCCAGATTTTAGACAGAGCACAGCCTGATGATAGTTTGGTTTCAGACTTGCAGCCTCCAGCCCTGAGACAACACATTTCTGTAGTTTTAAGCAGCTTTGCTCATGGTTATTTGTCACAGCAGCCCTAACAAACTGACATCAGTAGGGAACATGACTGTCATTTATAGATGAAAATGAGGGAAAGGGCAGGAGAACAACATGCCTAAAGATTCACATGAGTGTGCAGAGGAATCAGGAGACAAACAGAAGTACTTCATTCCATAGGCTGCACTCAGAACCCCGTATAATGCTACCCCTGTGTCAGACACTTTCTTTATTTGTATTCCTTGTTTGCTCTTCAGTGTCCCTGTGAAAACCACCTATTAGTACTACGAACTAGCATACAATTTTTAAAGTGTGATATCTTACATATCTTACTTTTCAAAAATTAGGAGATTCTAGAGCTTGACACAAGTGTGGTATGATCCCCAGACCTCTGCATGTGGCTTCTCTGTTGCATGCTGTCCACTTCTGGTTGTTTGTGGGCTTCCTGTTCCTTATCCTAGGGATGCTGGAGTGGCATTAAAAGTCACCAGACCTGGACTGAGAAGACATTTTTCAATGCAATCTTAAGAACTTAGGGTAACTATTCTGTGTGATATTACCATGGTGGGTACATGTCATAGACTTTATGATATGAAATGTGAGCCCTAATGTAAACTGTGGACTTGATGGACTCTTGACCTGCCAGTGTAGGTTCACTGGCTGCAGCAAACATACCACTCTGATGGAGGATGTTGATACTGAGACAAATTGAGGGTGGATAGGGGTATATGGAAACTCCACACTCCCTGCTTAGTTTTGCTGTGAACCTGAAGCTGCTCTTAAAAATAATGCATTCGTTTTTTCAATTTATATTCTATCATTTTGAAAAAGGACTTTAGAGGTCTACATCAGAGAACCTGGGTTTGGATGTTGGATATAGAACTTTAGGCCACATGTCTTCATTAGTGAATCGGGCAGAATACTGTCTGTTACAGCTAATCCTCACTCTACCTGTGACAAAGATACAGGAGATCACTGAGTGCAGAGGCTGTTAGTGACTTTAAGTTCTCATAAAATGTGTGTCCAAGGCCCACCTCCTTGCTGGCTGCTTCAACTGGGGACAAGTAGGAGAGGAGAATCATTCTGTTTAGCAGCACCCCTGGCAGGTGTCCCAGCCCATTGCTCCTGGGTTGGTTCCCAGGCTTTCTGGCAAGCCCATGGGGGCATTTCTCCTGGTGTCCTTCACAGCAATAGCCCAACAGTTGGACACCTGTAACCATCCCTGGCTGCTTAGCAGGGGAAACCCAGCTATGCAGGAATCTGGCAGACTGCAGCCTAGCGGAAAGTGCAGTGAGCCAGGCCTCCTGAAAAGGACATTTGGTAACTTGACAGTAATGACATGTATTAATGTTGCCAGGGAAAAAGAAACTGTCTGTGACCAGGCACAGGAAGCTGGGATGCATCCAAGTTAGACAGTCTTACAATAATATGGGCCATCACATAGAATATATTTCTGCAAGTAAAGCTATTTTCAAATATAATTCTATTAAAAAGGAAATAAACACAAAAACAACTAAGTCATTTCTTCTATTTGTTACTTCACAACCAAAGCACGGACAGAACTAACTTTGGATTCATTTTTACATCAAGATATTGATGAACAAATGTAAATAACAATGTAGCATCCTTACTATGCAGAAACTAAAAAAGAAAAGTGTTCTTTGATTTAATATCCCTTTTACACTCAGGAAAATCCATTTTATAAAGATATGAATATGAATATGAATAATGTATATATTTACTTAAATGTTAGCATGGCTTCTTAAGGAAAGAAAAGCGTTTGTTGTAAAGCATCAGAGCAAAGATAATCGTTCCATTTCAGATCAAATGAAAATAGATCCTAGATACTAAAGAAATAGATATTTAGGATCTCATTTTTGGAGGCAAATAAATGTTTTTCACATAAAAATCAATCACAACCTTCTGACAAAATCCTCCAATTGCCTCTCATCAAAGAGCACCACAAATAAATATGTATACAAAATTAAGTATGAAATACCAGATAAAGAATAACAATTCTAAACACAAAAGAGAAGAGTCTCATTGGAAGGCACATACCTCCCAGGTACCAGGAGTGAAGGGCAATGACATGAACGTAACATGTGCACAGAACCAAGAACACACATGTGTCACAGCACCAGCCCAGGGTGATGGCCAGTTCTCCTCGCTCAAGTACCATCAAGCCAGCACCAGTGTCTACTTATCTAATATTCCCAGTTCAACTTAATATTGGTATACCTAAGCACATACAGAATATTTAGGAAAAAAAAGTCTTATCTTGAAAGAAATATAGAAAAAGCACACAATATGGATTCAAAGGAATAGAGGTTTTTCTGATTAAGTCCTATGTTCTTTCAAAATTTTGTATTTTTTCACCTATCAAAAGAAGAATAGTAACATGAATAACAAAAGTTTCTTAAGGGGGGTGACCTTTTTGTGTAGAAGGTCAAGTGTCCTACAGATTTCTGGAAACCTGCATGAAGCTTTCCCTCATTTGCTGACTTGGACGGTGTCGCAGTGGAAATATTCACATTAGCTTTTGGTCAGCAGAAGAAATTCAAGACCTGAGTCTCTGTAAAAGACAGGGCTTCCAGCTGCCCTGTATGGGATGTGAGACCCAGGCAAGTCCTCCGGCATCTGTCCCCTTTACTGGTAAATTGAGGATGATAATTACATTTACTTCTTAGGACTGTGATAGAACTATTAAATGAAAAGATGTTTATGAAATTAATCTCTAAATTGCAAAGAACTCTGTAAGCATAATTTTATTATATATAAAGACGAAAGGGAGAGATATAGAAATGTAAAGGGTTAAGTTGGGATGATAAAAATCCTTTGCCAATTTGTTTTGCTTTTAAATTTTAAAAAGAGTCTTTAACAAAAACTTTGGGTTTTTTTTTAAGAGATTCATTATACTTTTTTACATTGAGACCATTATAGATGAAAAATAGATTACTTGAAGCAGTCATTGTTATTGATGCTAGAATCATCCCTTTCATGAAACAGGCACTAATAAGCTTGTGACTTAATCTAAAGAGATAAGGTCATGAGACTTAAATAAGAAAGCCAATAAATCAAAAATAAGGACCAGCTAAAATTATAGAATTATTTGACAAATGTAATTAAAATGCTAAAACAGAGATGCCATTCCATTTTTTTTGTTTGTTTTCTGTTTTCAAAATCATCATTTTTATCTGATGAACCTGATAAAAATTTGAAAATTCAAGGAAAAGTTTAGAAGACAGATCTCGAGGTATTTTTCATAGGTTGATACATGAAGTACAAAGGTCAAATCACTGGCTGTGAAATATTTTGTAATACTGTTTGCAACCTTCACTCCTAAAGCAGTAGGAAGGTCACAACAATAGCTCGATGTATTATTTTTCAACAATAAGTAAAGTTGAATCAGGTGAAGAATTTTCTAAAGCTTACTATATTTCTTAATACCCACGGTTGCTGGCATCACCTGACGCTGAAACATTCTTTGTATTTGTGCTGTCAATTTATACCATGTTTAAGATCTTTTGACAGCTTGAAGCTACGGTAATATCTGAAATTAATTCGTAGTCCTCCCCTATCTTTCTTGGATTAAATGAGTTGCTATAGTTTGAAAGTTTGTGCCAGTATGAAATTCTAACTTCCAAGGTGATGGTATTAGAAGGTCGAACCTTTGGTATTTGATTATAATATGAGGAACAAAGCCCCAAGGAGATCTCTTGCCCCTTCTACCAAGTAAGGGCCCAGGAAGGAGGCAGCTGTCTTGGAAGCTCATCAGACAATCTGCAAGGGCCTTGATCTTAGACTTCCCAGGCTCTAGTCCACTGAGAAACAAATTTCTGCTATTTGTAAGCTACTGGTCCAATCACACTAAGAATTGAGTCTTTTGCCTCAGGTAAAATATTTACATTTATACTTATAAAAGTGGTGGCAAAGTAGTCTCTGACAAGAGCACAGTCAAAGCTCCATCAGCAAAAACCAGACATGGCCCAAGGATTGTTGAATTTGATTCCAAGTGGTACCCCCCTGTGGGAGCACGGTGATTACTGCTTCTGGGTGTGTGACTTCGGTGTGTGATGTCCATCGGCTTCTGTAGACTGCACTGCATAATCTCTTAAATGGAAATAATATTGTCTTTCCTCAAGGGGCTGTAGTAAGATACCCAAGTTTTTCAACAATAAAAAGATTTTATCCTGATAAATGACTCATAGCACTAATAAAGAGTCACTGCAGCACAGTGACAAACATACAGACTCCAAAGTCAGGATGCCTGTGCTCAAATCCTCACCCTGCCACTTCCTGGAGCTGCTGTCTTAAGCAATCTACTTAACCCCTCTGTGCTCAGGTCTTCAATCTGTAAGGAGGATTATGACAGTACCTACTTTATTAGGTTTATTTAATAAATAAATCCTATTTATTAAAGGATTAAGTGAGTTATTTACAAAGCACTTAGAGTAGGATGTGGAACATACTAAGTTTGGCATCAATGTTTAGTCAATAAATAATTGTCTTCTTCCTCAAAACTGCTGCCCACTGTGTTTGCCCAACATGCATATGAGTATAGCTTTGTGGCTGCCAAAGGGTTCCACATGGCAGATACTGCTAGCTAAAGTTCCCCTTCCTCCTAACCACATGGCCAGACTATATTTACAAGACTCCCTGACATTTGGTATGACCAGTGAAAGTGAGAAGTGATGGTATTACTCCAACCTTAACCCATAAAACTTTTGATGCACAATATACAGACTCTTTCATTCTCCCTGGCTTAATCCAGATAAACACAAGGCTGGAAGAACCCACGTATCAAAGATGGAAGAGCCTCATGATGGAAGGAAGGGGCCAGAGTCCCAGCACCAGGGCACCCATGGGAGAGCTTCCTGAGGACATCTGCATTATCTTGTCATGTCAGTAAGAAATAAACCGGAAAGGCTATGTTAACCACTGTGATAAAAATGTGTCAAATGGTCTATGAAGCGAGTGTATGATGCCCCATGATCATATCAATGTATACAGTTATGATTTAATAAAAAAAAAAGAAATAAACATTAAGCTCCTGAGATTTTTGTTATAGCAGCCAGCAATACTGTTTGAACCACATACTCCAGTATTTCTCACATGGGTTTCACACTTGGTCTGAGATGGAGTTACTGTAACATTCAATGCCTAGAGGGGCTGGCTGGGTCAAAATTTGGATTAGACTGAGGTTAGATTCCAGAAGCATGAAAGACACAGAAAAGCCTAATCCAGAATGAAAAGCAGAGTTATAGCATAGGCAGAGGTCGATACTCAGTAAGCCTTGCAAGAAACATCAAATCCAAAGGGTGAGCACAAAAATCTGGTAGAAAGTATGAGTTCCTGTTCCATCAGCACAAACTATCCTATATGTAATTTCATAGGTCTGGCATTTCTGTTTGTGAGACAGAGTCTTACTCTCTGTCATGCTGGGTAGAGTGTAATGGCCTCATAGCTCACAGTAATCTCAAACTCTTGGGCTCAAGTGATCCTCCTGCCTCAGCCTCTCAAGTAGCTGGGACTACAGGTGCCTACCACCATGCCTGGCTAATTTTTTCTATATTTTTAGTAGAGACAAGATCTTGCTTTTTATTAGGCTGGTCCTGAACTCCTGAGCTCAGGCAATTCTCCCAACTTGGCCTCCCAGAGAGTTAGGATTACAGGCCTGAGGCACTGCACCAGGCCTAGGTCTGTTTGGGCACATTATACTATTTTTATACTATTTTTAGTATAATGTGCCCAAACATCTTCCCAAGTGGACTTGCCTCAGTGACTACAATCCTTGTAATTCTTTCAACTCTCAGCTGACACAGTATACAGTATTGTACCCTATTAACATGGGAATGCAATTCATGTTGGATAACAAATAAAGTCATTATCAATGCTAGCTTGTATTGCTTACAGGGATCCAAAGGAATATATCACAGTATGGGTGATTTTTGCTTGTGGAAGGGAGGCTGGTCTTCTGTATGGAAAGGCAAGCTTGGGTACATCACTTTTTGGAGAGTGCTAGTCATCTGGGTGCTAGCAAGCCATCTGCTGAGAGTCTCAGAAGGACAGAGACAGCCTCTGAAAGGCAGATGTGGTTCTGACCACTCTTGGGTTTGTTTGTTCCATGACTCTTTCCATAGGCATAACTGTTCTAAATGCTTAATCAAAAAAGTTAAATCAATTAGGGCAAATGAATAGACCTTTAGGTTCTCCGAATGTTGCACAGACTTTGGGAGAACTCTTGTGATCCCCACCTCCTGGTATTCATAACTTTGTGTAATCATCTCTCCTAGAGGATAGAAGAAACTTATGACTTGCTTCTAACTTACAGAGTACATGAAGGTGATGGGATCTCATCCCTCTAATTATGTTTTGGGATATAAGACTTGAACTCACTCTTGGACTTACTCTAGAGACTCTTGTTTCTTACTTGATGAAGTAAGCAACCATGTGGGGAAAGCTGGCCTTACATGCAGCTACAGGCAACCTCCAGGAACCAAGGGCAAGCTCTGAAAACCAAGGGTGGCAGCTGGCATCAAGAAACCACACACAGCCCCTAGGAACCAAGGGCAGATTTTTGTTTGTTTGTTTGTTTGTTTTATTTCAAATTAATATGAGGGTACAAATTTTTAGGTTACATTATTCTCACTTCCAGGGTAAGGCTCTAGTTGTAAAAGAGCCTCTCACCCAGAGGGTGTGTATTATACATCCTCACAATGTGCACATTAGGTGAGATCCTGCCTCATGCCTTCCCTCCTTATGCCAATCGTCCTCCCCCTCCCGTCCTAGATCTCTCCACCCCTGTACTAGACTATATTTCTATTTTGTTCATATTATCATGTAATTGTCTAATATGGGTTTCATGTAAGTAGGGAGTACATTGGATTATTTTTTCCATTCTTGTGAATACTTTACCAAGAATGTATTTCAACACAATCCAGGTAAATGTAAAAGATGTAAAGTCTCCATCTTTTTTAATGGCTGAATAGCAGCCTTTGGAAATGGGAAGGCACACTCTGGAAACCACAGGCAGCCACTTGGAGCTCCAGGCAGCCTCCAGTAACAGAAAGCAGCTTCTGAGAACCAAGAACAGCTTCTAGCTGTGAGCTAGCAGAGGCAAGGTCCTCAGTCCTCTCCATAAGAAAAAATAACTTTGCCCACAACTCTATTAAGATCAGAAACACATTTTTCTCCAGTCCAGCTTTTAGAAGAGAACACAGACTGGTGGACTGGTAGACACCTGGATTGTAGCCAAGGATACCCTAAGCAGAGCATCCATTTAAGCAGTGTCTTAACTATTGACTCATAAAAATTGTGAGATAATAAATGTGTTGTTTTAAGCTGTTAAGTGTGTGGTAATTTGTTACACAGCAATAGATAACTAATACACTCTATTAACACAAATGGTGACCACCTGTGCCTCCCACTCTACTAATGTCACTCTTGCAATGCCACTCATGTAACATTAGTGGGGCACTGATATAGCACCTTATTCTAGCAAGCTACAAAAGGTTTCCCTATTCTCCTGTCATCCACCAGATAGGTTTAAGCCCCTAAAGGGCCCTAGGTGTTCTTCTCTTGGAGACCTCAGACCACATCACATAAATATCATATGTACCCACATCACGCATTAAATATAATTTTTCTCTGCCGGGAAATTAAAATGAAATTTTTTTATTTACAATTTTGCCTTGAAAATCAGTTGACTCAAAAGCTCATTTAATTTAGAATGTCAATGATTTCTTGACAATTATCACGCATACTTGGGAATTGGTGAAAGAACATCTCACCTCCAAATGTTTTCTAAGACAATAAAATCTTCATAAATACTAAATTCAACAATTAATGAAGCTGACAGGGTGTTATCTTAGGAGATGTTCATTCAATTGAATATTTATTAATTCCATTTTTGAAGGATTTTCTAAGAATTTGAAAGCCAATGATTTCCTATTCAGGTCTCAGTCTGTTCTGTTTTCCCGTGAGAACCCCATGTGCCCTGGGCTCCATGCCAGCAACACCCGATGAATAAAAGGGCCCTGGTTTTTCATATGCTTCCTCTCTTTGCTGATTAAATTTATAATTTTTCACATAAGCAAATGTCACACATAGGTCAAAGGTAGTGCTATTAGAGAGAAAAAAGAAAAAATGAATACATATTAATGTAGGGAAAATCGAAACCAAGATAGTTCTCGGAGCTTGTTAGTTTAAAACAAACACAAAGAAAGCAAACACATACACACAAATACACAGGTGCACACATACATACGGGTTTTATTTTTGGTTTTACACTTAGGATTGTGTGGATCAGTGTTCTTCAGTTCTTTTCTTTTCTAAAGAGTCTGTGAAAGTGGTGAGCTACCCCACTCAAGGTCCAGAGGTCAGGAGCAACACTTAGATTATGCTTTGGAATTCGTAATCTCTAAAAATTAGATGGGCCATCTTTCCAAGTCACTTCCTAACTTTGAGTCTCACTCAGTTGCCTTGTCTGTAAGCAGGATGAATTGACTGGTGATCAGTAAGGTTTCCTTCGTCTCTAAAATCCCTGGAGTCTAAGTGTCCACAAACAGGCAATGGATCTGAATTAGACCCTGAACATCGGCAATCACTTTATCTGTCTCTAGTCACACAACTTCATTATTCTCCAATCCTTCTCCTCCTGGATATGATGCAATAAAAATAATCATTTGTGATTACCAAAGGAGATGCTGTAAAGTTAATTGTGCTTCCTCAGTCATCTAGGGGAAGAAGGAAAATCCAACTAGAAAAGCTCTTCAAAGGGCAACATCTTAATCCATGCTTCAATATCATGGGAGAAAGGTGAGAGTTTTGAAAAAATGTTTCTCCCAATCACATTTCTTTGTTAACCTACAGCTTGAAAGGGCTGAATTACATATAGAAGAGAAGCTGAAGGAGGTGGCCCCAAGGTAACTTCCAATTCTAGGCCTAAATTTTAAAAGCAGACAAGACTATCTGAAATGAAAAACAGGCTGCAAAACTTCTGGAAGAAGCTCTGCTAACTAGCACATGAACTTTGGTGTTTCGTTATATATGTAGTTTACAAACGGGTAAAGGTCCTTGGCTGAACTGGAGGGGCTAGCAGAAGGGAATCCACAGCAGAGTAATCTCTGTGGGGGAGCCCCCTCAGCGTGGGGGATCAACTGCACTCTATTTTTTGTGCTTAGTGTAAACACATGGATTTCATGTAAACCTTAAGAAACAGAAAGAAGTTACGCTTTGCAAAAAAATTAAGTAAAATCGTGTCGACAAATGAGAGCCTGAGAATCCCTGTTCATTGCTGTGCACCAGATCCAAGGCTAAATAATGTTCATTTATATTTAAATTCAATCCCCTCACACCATACAGTTGGGAACTCAACGGGGAAATATAATTAGTACAGCTGGTTCTATGAAGCCGCTCTTAATGAAGGAGTGCAGAAGCGCAGAGAGGGTTAAGGGAAATAGTAAGGGATGGCGAGGTACCCAAAGGTGAGCAACCGTGCATAGCTGTTACCAGCCCCCAGAGAAGTACAGTGGCCCCGGAGCCCAGTGAGAATTGCAGTGGCTGAGGAGAAGCCGTCCTGGAAGCTGAGTTCAAGGGTAGGCCCTGAAGTGGGAAGAGAGCAAATAAGTCCCCGACTTCCCTTTCCTGTCACCTGATCTGCCAGTGCCTCCCACCTGCCAACCTCACGGAGAGCCACCTGGCCAGGGGACATGCACGAGGCATTGTGCATTGCAGGGACCAGGCACTCAGAGCCTAGAGGACACAGACAAGGGATTGGTGAGGGAGAGGGGAGATGGAGAGAAACCAGAGCACACCTCAGGAGCGAGGAGTAGTTATGTGTGATGTCATTCCTGTTGGACACGTCAGGAAGCCGAGTCTCCCACTAGCGAAACCACTTGTTCCAGATCACACAGCCAGCACAAGGTGGCTGAGCTGGGATTTGAACCCAGAACCTCTACCTCCACGTACGTGGTGCTCATTCCTCCATCCTGCTGTCATGACACTTCACATTCACAAGCCCTCGCCTGTTTCCCAATTTTTCTGCAAATTCTACCTTATCTTCTCCCTAGAAGAACCCTGATGGTAAGAAAGTTTGATTTTACTTCTATTTTATAGATGAGGGAGCTACAGATCAAAGAAACAGAGAACACTTTTCTTCTAAAAGGCAGGTGATAATTAATGGCCTTGATTAAATAGCAGAAGGAAACAGGGAACATAGGGTAGAACCTGCTGGCATATAAGTTAGTGAGATAGAAAAGATTAAGCACAGGCATGATTTGATGATATTCAAAATTTAAAAACGAGAAAGGCACTCACAGGTATTTATTATGATAATCTGTATTAAGTTAGCATATGTCTTTCATCATTAGACTACATTTTCTTTTTCCCTAAGAATTTATAAACAAAAGCAAGGATTAACTAGCTAATTAAACGTTGCTGTTTGAATGGTGCCATCTAAAAAAAGATCCACCTGGTAAAGCTATTGACTTGATCTTAAAGGTAGGGTGCAAAACCATTTCCTTTTTCTAGCTCCGTAAGGGCGTGAGCTTACAATGTTTATTATTTAACAAAATGGAAGGGATTGCTAGCTGGTAGAAAATAATTTTAACTTACAAAAAGGAACTTAACCAGGAGCATGATTCTAATGGAAAACCTCCATTTCTGCAGAAAAGTAAATCCGATTAGATTATGCTCTATTCCTGCTGTTATCTTCAAACATATCTCACATAAGTGAAAGACATTTCTTTTTTTTTTTTTTTTTTTTGTAGAGACAGAGTCTCACCGTACCGCCCTTGGGTAGAGTGCCATGGCGTCACATGGCTCACAGCAACCTCTAACTCTTGGGCTCACACAATTCTCTTGCCTCAGCCTCCCGAGCAGCTGGGACTACAGGCGCCCGCCACAACGCTCGGCTATTTTTTTTTGTTGCAGTTTGGCCGGGGCCGGGTTTGAACCCGCCACCCTCGGCATATGGGGCCAGAGCCCTACTCACTGAGCCACAGGCGCCACCCATGAAAGACATTTCTTATAGATTGATCCACCCTTGCTCACCTTTTTATCTGACTCTGGCACTTTCTGGCGTATAATGGATGTTCTATAACTAAGAGTGAAATAAATCCATACCCAAGAAGCTACAATGTTTCCTAATCTACATGCCAGATGAGGCGCACTGTGTATTATTTCATCTTCGACCCATGGGGTTGACAACGTTATCCCCACTTTGCAGATGAGGAAGCTGAGCTCACACAGCAAGTGGTGTGGCCAGGAGGCACTGGCATCTCCAGTCTCTCTGGGTCAAATGTGGTCTAATGCAATGTCACCTGCGCCTCTTTCGACTCTTGGAGATCTAAGTATTATACGTTCACAGTTTCATCAAATCTGTGGTCTTTGAAAGTTAAAGCTGTTCCTAAAACTTCTGTCAATTCCCAGGAACTTACACTCCATCACATACTGTAGTTGTAAAAGCAACAGCGAGCAGCAGATAGTATCTTGATGATGACATTAGGAAAACAGATGGGGTGCTTACATCACAAAACGTGCCAGCAAATAATGGAAAAAGTCCTATAAAAAGCTTCTGTTTATTGTATGATTTCATGTATAGAACACTCTTGAAATGATAAAATTACAGAGCAGGAGAACCGATTAGAGATTCCCAGAGGTCAGGAAGGGGTGAGAAGGGGGGTTGGCTATAGAAGTGCAACACTGCGGTGGTCACGTCAATTTACACTGGTGACAAAATTGCATATAGCTAAAAACACACGGGTATGAGCACACACCTGCACACACATGGGTACATGTAAAACGGGCCACACGTGAGTCAATGGATGGTATTGATGTCAATTTCCTGGCTGTCCTATTGAACTAAAGTTACCGAAGACATAACCACTGGGGGAACTGGGTGAAGTGTATATGGGACCTCCCTGTGTAATTTCTCACAACTGGATATGATCTATAATTATCTCAAAATGAAACAATTAAAAAATTGATATACTAACATTGCTGTCTGTTAAGAGGCTTTTCTTTTAGACTCCACCACTCCATACACTGCGTCATGTTTCAGCTCTTTCTCTCCTCCCCTGAGATTTTCCTGCTATTGTTCAGAGAAACTGGGCCTTTGGGCTCCTGCCACCAAAGATGCTCCCTCAGCCTATTATAGTGCTGAGCAGAAAAAGAACCCTCCCTCCAGTCAACTACCCACAAGATAGTGGATTACAAATAACAAAATATCTTTTTAGGTGCAAGTGGATTTGTGGACAATAATCATGGGGAAATGGTTGGCTCTACAGGACTACCCCTGGGCTTCTCAAACTTTTACACAGAATCAGGCACTGTGTCTTATCTCAGAAACAGCAGTTTTGGCGTAGACTGGTTATAATCTCAACTTTCTACTAGTTATAAAATATGTGACCCCAGGGAAGTTACTTGATCTCTAAAGGCCTCTGTTTCCTCATTTGTAAAATAGAGATTTGTTGTGATTTTTTCTCCTCTATTTTGCAAATCATTGGTAATGTTGTAATACTTTTTCATTCAAGTTAAAAAATGTGTTGTTATGATTGACCGTGTGATGAGTTGGTGTGGTTGTTAGTGATCATAGGATGTTAGCAGATAGAGACGGGGAGAAGAAAGAGATGGTGTTCTAGGCTGAAGAAACAGGACGAGTAATGGCCCGGAGGCAGGAAAGCAGAGGGCATGTGTGTTCAGAAAACAAGGAACCACCTGTTTGGATAGAGCATGGGGGAGTATGTAAAAATGGTGGAGAGAGAGGAAAGGCTGAGTCCCGCTGCATCATGTAGGGGAAGAAGTTTGCTCTTAACAATGGAGGGGTGGGCCAGGGACCCTCTGTTCTCACATGTACCTGAGCCCTCTCCCCCATTGGTTTGTGACTACGAACTGCCAATAAAAGGTGATTTATGGTTTAGGTGAGAGAAGGGGAGTGATGTGTTCAGAGCAGACCTTTGGGGAGACCAATCGAGCCACACTAGCAATACGGACTGGAACATTTGTGAATGGGAGGACAGAGAGGGCTGCAGCGGCAGGCCACGCCTGCTGAAGTCCAGGAAATCAGGACGTGGAGGCAAGTTCAGTCTGGAAACAGGACATGGCTGACAACACCACAAAAGTGTGGGACTCACAGCGGAGCCTAGGAGACTTGAGAAGAAATTCCAACAGACATTACTGGAAAAATATTTGCGAACTTTGCTTGTATGTTCTCAGATAATGAGAGGAAAAAAATGTACTTCTCACTTCTATTCCATTATCAGATGGAGAATATTCTTTCCCACACTAGGTGAACTGACATAGCCAGTCTGAAATTAATTCTTAATGTCTGGATTTTTATACATTCCACTGGCTAATACACATCCAAGTCTAACCTTAGTTATTACTAATTTTTAGTCCTAGAAGTTACTTCAAATTCACAGCCTCTCAAATTTCTCTTACGAACGTACTCTCCGGTAACCCCAGCTCATCATCCATGAATTTTAACATTAACTTTGCCTGATAATAAAACAAAACCATTTCACTAGACTGTGGTTTATTTAGCCTAAGATGAAAAAAAATTCTGAGTTGCTTTACAATTTTATGAAGACAGTGTAACCAGGGGAAGGGATGATTTCAGATGTTTGTCTCTATAGCCTTTGAAACACACCATAATAAAAGTGACCAAGGCCTCTTTTTAAATAGACAGCAGTAATAACATAGGAGAGATCAATGATAATCATTTATCACATAAATAAGCACTGTGGAGTTATAGAATTCCTAGATTAAATGAGAAGCATTTATTACACTTCTGCATTGCAGCCAAATCTTTGTTATACAGGGTACAAAACACCCAAAGGCAGCCCCCCACTGGTTTTAATTAAGTGTCTTTCCCACTGCGTTAATAAGCACACTATCAGTAACATGACTTTCCTTTAAAGTTTTGATAATAATAGTTCAAGCCATATTTTGTAATTACTGATACTAGATTTGATAAAATTCCCTAATTGCCACCCTCTTCCCTTCTAACAGGACTAAAGACTAAATGTACTATGTGCGCCTTCTGTGCCCAAGAACAATCAGTCTTTCCGTTTCTGGGGCTTTAATAAAAACATAAGTCGTGTGAAATTGATCTTCACCTTCACATACAACTAGGATGTTCAGTCTTGAAACACAAACCGATTGCTTTATACCAATAAAAAGAAAAAGAAAAAGAATTACTATCAAGATCAAAACAAACTACAGTTTCCTGAGCTCTTGTTTTGTACCAAGCACTGGATTCGGAGCCTTTGAAAGCATTTCATGAACACCCACTGCAAGTAAGAAGCAGGACAATATACAGAGGCATAAATTGGGAGGCAGAGAAATTAGGCACCTGGCCCAAAATCCCACAGCTTGTCAGTGAAACTAGAATTCCAAAGCCTGTGCTCTTGCTATAACCCTCCAGCTCTTTCTGCCTCGTGGAAATTTTGTCTGCTCACTGGATAAAGGAAATAATGGGCTCAAGATGAACCCTGGCTGGGATAATATCAGATCTACTTGGCTATGATGATGCTCTGCCAACAACAGACATTCAGCATATGCCTGTTAGCTGCACAGAATCCCCTGTTACTAAATTAATAGAAGCATGTCAGTATCACACGAGTCCATGTGGCTCACCTCTGTGCCTTCAATCTGCACCATACCAAAGCCAAAGATAGCACTCATGTCCAGTGTGGCTAGTGGCAAGCAAATCTGCCCAAGGAGTCCAGCTAGGGGACAACCACTGGCTGACCCACTTGTGTTAATCAGCAGTGTTTGACTTGGCTTAGTTTTCTGCCCTTCAAGTAGAACCAGCCCAGGCTGAAGACAGGTGCATTGCAGTAGTGGTGAGCTGACTTCAGTTAATATGGAATCATTATCAAGAGATGATGATCAAAGTCCTTTATCAACAAATGAAAACAAATGTCAGTGTGTTTCTAGCATGATCACCTATTCCTAGGTTGACAAAAACCCTGGAGTGCTCTCAGAAATCATCGGGTGTGCTCTTATCCACTTCTGTCAAATTCCCTAGGAAGAAGACTCATTTGAAAAACACCCAGCTTTTTCAATTCAGTTTAATTCGGTTCAGTTAAATTGATGATTTATTCAGAACCTATCCTGCTCTATTTCAGGCCCTGGAAATACAAAGATGAATTAAACATGGTTTGTTCCTTCAAGAGGTTGGTGGTCTTGTGGGGATACAGTCATGTTTATAACTCAAAGGAGACACTGAAGCTGGTGTTCACTGTGGCATGAGAAATGTGCTGACTCCGTAGACAGGAAACTGGGAAGGAGACAAGCAGAACTCACTCTCACTTAGCATCTATTGTATTCTGTCCCAGGTGCTTGAATATTTTCCTTTTCCCATCATTCCTCAGAACAATCCTAAGAGGTAGTGAGTGCACTGAGGCTCTAAGAAACTGACCACAGAGTGGCAGAGGCAGGAAGACCACCATCCAATCTAAAGCCCAGGCTCCCCCACTGCTGGCTGTACCCTGGGAGGATCTGAGAAAGCTTCATGTATAATAGGGGTATCAGAACTCATACGTGGGGTTTCCACAGAAAAAGTTTAAGAAAAATGTCATCCATACAGATGTCAGCAATGAGCCCATCCCTGTTCTCAGCACAAGTTATATGGGAAGTTGCCTATTTGTAGCCTCAGAGAAGCCCAGGTCTGAGTGTAGAAAGTCTCACACCCCACTAGTCACTGCTGACAGCCGGCTCCAGCCTAGTTAGAAGACTGCCCCTACCTGTGGCTTTGCACCTACTGGAGGCACCCCCAGGTCTGTCCCCTGCAGAGGTCAAGACTTCTATGAATGGGGTCCAGATGTGGATTGACTGGGCCAAATTTGAATCTTGGAATTTGGAAGGTTATATCCCCTAAGAACAGCCATAAGGAAAACCTCAGAGGTTAATAGCAAGAAAGGTGGTCAGATAACAGGGTAATGAATCTTGGTTATATCCATTATCCAGGTCTGTGACCTTGCCTTCTTTAAAAAAAAAAATAAACTTTAGTTTTTAAAACTATTTTAGTGCTACAGAAAAAATGCAAAGATAGTGCACCCCACATCCAGCTTCCCCTCTTAATAACAACCTACATTAGTCAGTTCACGTGCAATTAATAAACTAATATTAATATGTTATTATTAACCAAAGTCCATACTTTCTTCAGATTGCCTTAGTTTTTACCTCTGCCTCTTTGCTGCTCTGGGGTCCTGTCTGGCACACCACATGGTAGTGTGTCCTTGTTTCTGCTCAGGCTCCTCCTGTTTATGATAATTCCTCAGATTTTCTCTGTTTTTTTCGGATGACCTTTACAGCTTTGAGGAGTGTGGGGCAGGTATTTGTCAAATGTCTCTTGGGTGGGATTTCCTGATGCTTTTCTCATGATTAGAGTAGAGGTTTGGGGAGGAAGACCACAGAGGTGTAAAACACCGTTTTCATCACATCAGATCCAGGGTACCCGCCGTCAGTCTGCCTGATGGCTGCCGATGTGGACTTGGATCACCTGGCTAAGGCAGTGCTTGACAGCCTCCTCCACCATACAGTTTCTCTTTCCCCCTCTTTCCAGACTGTAATATTTGGAAAGACGTCACAGTGCAGCCTACACTAAAGGAGGGGGGGCCTTGCCTTTTGTGTCTTTGTTTCCTCATTTGTAAAGTTGAGGATGATGAGGATGAATTCACAGGTGTGTTAGGCTTACTCAGTTAATCAGGGTTAAGCACTTAGCATGGTGCCTGGCACAGAATATAAAGTGAGTATTAACAGCTCACTGCTATGTTCCTTTTATACTATCTTCTTTGTGGAAAAGCACATGGAGATAGACATTTGTACATTTATCAACTCATCCCTTCCACAAATATATTTCGAGCACCTGCCCTGTGCCAGGCACAGAGCTAAATGATGTTGCAATGGTGAGCAAAAATAAACACAGCCCTGACCTTGTAGAGCATAGTCCAGTCTAACAGTAGAGAAATGGTTAAGAGTAATCACAGAAATGAGCATATTCATCCAAACAGTGAGAATTCAGCAATGTCACAGGGTGCTATAGGGACATGTTTCAGGGAAACCTGCTGATTTCTTCTCTGAAGACGTGACAGTCAGGCTGATGGCAGAAGGATGCAGCCCTGAGGGACACATGACCATGGAGACAACTTTGAGACTGGCAGTGTGACAGGGCGCAGAGGAGGGAGGAGAGTGCTGTGGGGGAGGCTACAGAGGGGGAAAAGACTAGACCATGGGGAGCCTGTAGGCCGCAGGTTTCATATTTATATCAAAGTAGCCATTACAGCCAAACCAGGAGGGGCCTGATTAAATGTCAATTTAAAAGAGATTACTCTGGCCACCAAGTGAATGGGCCCTGCATGAGGTCAGAGTAGATGTGGAAGATCAGAAGCCACTACAGCAACCCATGTGAAGATGCTGGTAACCCATGCCAGACAGGTGGTGGGTAGGCATGAGAAATGGAGGGACTGCACGGCTCCCAGCAGCAGAGTGGAACCAAGGAGAGAGGGAGCTGGAGCTATCAACGATGGTGCTTTTCTCTCTTGGGGAATTAGATAGCAGGGGGTGATATTTAGGGAAAGTGGGACACTGAAATAAGACTGGTATGAGGCACAGGATACATGAAAGGATGGTGTGAGAGTGTAAGAAGAGGTTTGGGGTTGGGTGGTGAAGAATCCTGAGAGTTGGTGAGGGAGTCTGGACTTTATATTGTAGAATCTAGGAAGAAAAACATCTAAGCAGGCCTGTCCCTAACATTTCTAAGGCCCAGGGCAAGAACCTAGGGGTAGTTCCTAAATCTGTTTGTTTTGAAGCTTTTCCTTACCCAATCAAGTCAAAAACAGGCAACCCCTATCTTCAGGGAGGCCCCAGCTTCTCACTTCTGTCAGGTTGTTCTTGTAGGTCCTACAAGAACTCGAGGCTAGAAGGTTGAGTTGTAGAATTCTAAGATTCACTGGAGCTTGGTGCTTGAATGTGGAGTTAAGGGGAAGAATGAGCCTGCTTCTAGCTCCTGGTCTCTGTCCTTGGTTTTTCTGTCCCTTCCACTCCCACTCCAGACCCATCTTCTGCCACAATGGACCTCAGCTGCAAGACTATGGACACCTCAGGCCATCCAATCAAGTTGCAAACCATCCACCATCACCACCCTTAGAAAAAGCAACTATGCCTTGGTTACCCTACACAGATCCTAGAAGCCAGCTGGGCAGGGTGTGTCCAGGGCCTGAACATCTATAGTGTTGTCTATAAGATAGTCATGTGGGCAGTGTGAGCTCTTCTCTTAAGGGGGTGGGGGGCATAACTACAGCAGGGGTCACTAGAACAAGGGATGGAGAATAGACCCCACCATCCAGGGCTAAGGGCAGGACTGATGTTAGGTGGCCCTTTTGAACAGAGATGTGGGTCATTGATATTTTGGATATCAAGTGAAATGTGCACCCATTGAGCAGAGGAAAACTTTTACAGAAATACAAAGCTATTCAACCTGGTGCTTATTTTATTTCAATTACATTCCCCATTAACACCATCATTGTGTTACTTTGAGCATAACTTATGTACTGCCTGTCACATTTAAAATATGCTATTTTGAAAGAAGGGGGAATCTAGTGCCCCTACCTTTTCAAATTCAATGAAAAAAATAAAAAACTGCTGCTTCCCTCTGAATGTTCAAATAAAAGAAAAAACATCATCATAATAAACATCATCACCATTCGTCTTGGTAGTAATTACCCATTCATGCCAACCCCTGTAAAGATTTAAACTCTAGTTGAAATGCAGAAAGATGAACTGATTGAAGAATGTAGCTTATTTATTTGCTTCCAAAGTGGAAGTGCCATCCTGCCACCCAAAGTCTTTAAGACAAATCTGACAGCCTAAATTACTCCCTCCCAAAGGAAATGGCTTTGGTAGAATAAGACATTAATAAACAATCTGGATTTTCTCCTTTATTTTTACTTGATTCACTTACCATTTCTGCTCCATCTATATTTCAAAAGGCAGCTTATGATGAAAATCATGTACAACAGAAGACAGTTAAAAGTAAAGAAAAAAACTTTTTAGAGAAAAGAAGGAAATAATTATATCAGGATTCTGAAATGAAATTTTAAACACATGAGCAATAAATTGACTCTGAGTTTCCTAGCATCCAAGGCAAAGGAAAAAAATGGAAGAAGGTTCATATATCTCTTATAGATATGTACAAATCATACTCCCAGTTCTTGGACAGAGACTCATTTGTCATCACAGTCATATATCAAATAGTGCCTCCAAGTAGCAATGTTGAGGGTTATAGAAATTTCTTCATTTTATTATTAGCCCTGCATGTATTTTGCTATAAACTTAATATTTGTGTCTATTCCCCTCAAATTCATATGCTGTCAGACTAGCCTCCAATGTGATGGTAGTATGAGGTGGGGATTTTGGAAGGTAATTAGGTCATAAGGGTTGAGCCCCCATGAAAGGGATTAGTGCCCTTTTAAATGGAATCCGAAGCATTCTCAATCCCTCCATCCACAACACAAGAACACAAGAAGAAGTCAAAATGTCAGCAATCTGCCACCCAGAAAAGAGCCCTCACCAGAACCTAACCATGTTGACACCATGATCTCAGACTTCCAGCCTCCAAATCTGGGAGACATAAATTTCAGTTGTTTGTAAGCCTCCCACTCTGTGGTACTTAGTCATAGCAGCCTGAAGTGAGATATAATCTAAATGCATAACAAGACTACATATTTGTGGAGAATAAGCTCATGCCAAGTACATTCTTCCTGAAAAACCAGATCATTGCCAGGTTTAATATTAGAGAATCTAGCCTATGGAGAGCCAGTGTGTCCCTTCTGCTCTCTATCAAACATCAGTTGCTCTAGGAGCATTTGGTAACCAATACAAGACTCAGCTTTAAATGCTAGCACCAATGTTTACTGAGAAAATGTGTTTCAAAAAGCTTCTACAATAGTTAACTAAGAGGAAACACACATTTAAAGAATGTCAACCTCAAAAAAGAAAAAAAGAATTTATCATACCAGTTATAAGAGATCCCAACAATCAACTTGTGCCAGACAAAAAAACTTTAAAAGCATGCATTCCAACCTCCTTTCGTCAGGCTGGAATTATGCAGAGGCTGAGATTTTTGAATTATCAAATGGCTGCAGAGAGTCATTTTCCCCTTTGTTCTAAGTAATAGAACCCCTAATTTTTGCCAGACTGGCAATATGCTCAGCTTAAAACAATCAGACTCCCTTGCAGTAATTGCTTGCGATATTAGTCTTGGGACACAGCTATGGCTGAGAAGATTGAAGGTCTACCAGAAGGAGCTTAAGAGCCACTTGTTATGCTGGAGGGATTCAACTGACATTTGCATTTAGGCTTTTCCTCTTCATGCTTCCTCTTGTTTGAAAGAAAAGAAGATAATCTGGGCAAAGAACAGCTATTGAGGACAATGAAGGTAAAAGCTAGAGATAATAACAATGAAAAGGGAGCTACCAGGAGCTTGAGTGCTTGATGCCTGGAGCAGCGCTGACAGCTCCAGACTGCCCACCTCCCACCTCCTTATGACACGAGAAAAATGGAACCATGTAGTCAGTCATTCTACCTGCATACATGACCCCTAACTGAAAATGCTCACATATTTGCCTCTTTAAATGCCTCGTTTAACAACCTAAAGGTGAAACTTCAGGTCCAGGGATACGGGGTGGAAGAGAATCACTCCCTCAACATAGCTTTCCTTCCCGTGGCAGAAACAATGCTATATATTCACCAAGCCCTATTTTTCTCAACTTCTGGGCTTTCAGCTTTTCCCAGATATGGCCATGTGGCTGAGTTCTAGCTAATGAAAGAGAGAAGAAAGTGATATATGCTATTTCCAGGTCTGGTTCATAAAATTCTATCCCCAGATTCACCATACCAGTTTTTTCCCCATCCTCCGGGTGAATGTGGAGGAGGATAAGCTTGTGGAAAACAATGGCACCATACCAAAGAAGAACGCTAAGTCCCTGAACCGTGAAGCAGATCCCTGCACCAGGTGGAACTGTATAGGAACACACGCAGGTTAAAAGACCAACATTTTTGAGTTTCCTATTATAGTAGACAGCCTACTATAAATATAACCCTAGGAATGGCCTCCAAATGGCAGGGCAAGCACTGTTGGGGGGTATGCAGGATGATCCACTGGGTCTGGGTGATTTTAATTATTTATTTAATTTAAATATTTTGATCATGTAATAATGCATATATTAATGAAGTTATACATGTATATATCAAGTAAATATACTATGTAAAGATATGCAGAGAAACATTTTTGTACTAACGGTATGCACACTTGTAAAAAGTGATGGATGCCAGTATATGGCAGCAGTGGTTTTTAAACATTTTTCAGCCACAGAACTCATTCTTCATGTAAGAACTTCCATACAGAAACCAGGTGATGGCAATGCTTTTCTGGCTAATGGGGGTGGGGAATCCCAGAATCCCATTCCTCTCTTTCCCACCCTCTAAATCAATGATTTTCCACTAGTGTTCTGTAGCACATTGGTGTGGCATGAGAGGGTCTTAGAATTTTTAAATATCATTAAATTATTTTTGAAAGACATGCAAAGCACAGTAAGTATATTCTTTTTTACTTTTTTCTTTGATCAACATAATTTAAATATGCCACAGAAGTTTAAGTATAGGTTCAAGTGTGCCGTGAGATAAAAAAGGTCTTGGGGGTGGGACACAATTATAAGGACTTTACCTAACAAATGCAATCAGTGTAACCTAATTCTTTGTACCCTCAATGAATCTCAAACAATTTAAAAAAAAGGAAAAAAGAAAAAGGTTGAAAAACACTGCTGGAAAGACTGGAGCTACATGGGGAAAGAAAAGGAGTCTCAATATTGAGGTCTTGCATACAATTTTGATTTTTAAGGGGATCATATTACTTATTTCTTAAAATCATGCTCTATAGAATCTGTGGAGCAAAGCAATGTTGATGACATTCTAAAGACCCTTACTTTTGACATATCTCTAGTCTCTTTTCTGTTAGTTTTAGTTTTCCAAATCTCTCTCTACCTAAAATTTTACCATTTCATGGTGTTAGGTAGATAGCTAGCTATGAGAAGGGAAGATGACAGATGCAGTTAGGCTATGTTAGACTGTTCTGGGTCAGGCTGTCCTGGGCTATTATAGGAATGAGTAATTAAGACCCTACAGATAGGTTGTTATTAAAACCCTGCAAGGGGTTGTTTTCAAAATCTTGCAGGTGGGCTGTTTTGAGAACAGAGTTCATTAAGATCCTAGGAGACTTCCAAAAAACAGCCAATACTCCTCAAAGTTGTGTTTAAAACCAAGAGGCTGCACTTTCCACTGTGCCTACAGTCACTAGGAAAAGGCCCAGCTTGCTGTACAGGTTGTTAATAAATATTTTCTTTTTCTAACTAACACTCTACTTGTTTATTTCAGTGACTACCTTCAGCCACCCTATCCCTCTAATAATGAGATGTACCTTCAGTAGTGAATTCCTTCAAATTTTGTGTAGAAAAAACATAGACATGATATAGCATTCATGAGCTGTGGACTATTTAAAACAAGACCTACTCTGTATCTCTGGTTTTAAGCTTTGGCAGTTTACACAATGTTCAAGGACTAGGATTGGTTTCAGAGGACTAGAGAGGGCAATATATACACCACAGAAAGGATCCCCAGCACCTAGATAAAATAGCCTCTACCATCTACAAGGAATCATGTCCACTTTGAGAAGCCTCCTATTCCATTGATTATTCTAAGTCCTTGGTTTTGAAATGTCAGACTTTTGGAACCAGAGAACATTCTAGTAGGATGGCCCATCTTCTGCCACAGCAGTCAGCAAGAGCATACCCAGGTCTAAACAGGATTGGGCTCCCATGTAAAGTCCTTGTATATATCCGAAACTGAGAACTCCAGGCTCAGTTTTTGGAGTTGTGATCGGATTTTATGGAAGGTATAAATAAATGCAGTCACCTAGTCTCTGATATCCTGGGAACTTTCTGCAAATCATCTCTCTTCCTCAAGTTTAAATTCTGGGGCTGGGCTCAGTGGCTCACACCTGTTATCCCAGCACTTGGAGGCCAAGGCAGGAGGATTGCCTGAGCTCACCAGTTCAAGACCAGCCTGAGCCAGAGTGAGACCCTGTCTCTAAAAAATAGCCAGGCTTTGTGGTGGGCACCTGTAGTCCCAGCTACTAGAGAGGCTGAGGCAAGAACATCGCTTGAACCCAAGAGTTTGAGGTTGTGGTGATCTAAGATGCCTTAGCACTCTACTGAGGGTGACTGAGACTCTGTCTCAAAAAAAAAAAAAAAAAAGTTTAAATTCTGTTCTAAGAACATGTGCAAGAGTGGTTAGTGGCACTTTTTCCTGATTGTGATAATTATCAAGAGTTACAAATACTCCGCCGGTGCTATAGATTAAGGCACAGATTCTGTTTTCAAGAAGCCTACAATAGAAGGAAAAGATGCCAGAGACGTTACTGCCACAAAGATGCCGGGATTACCTACGTTCAGGACAGTCGAGATGGTAATCAGTGTGTGTATGGTTTGTAATCATAGACCAACACAGAGGCCAGTGTTGGAGCAAAAGCGTTATAGTTAGTTATTGAAAATCCAAGCTTGGGAAGCAACTGGATGGATTTAAATCCTGGATCTGCCCATGCACTAGCTATCTTGAGCAAGTCACTTCACACTTCACATCTCTGACACTTGTTTCCCAACTATGAAATAGGAGAGATGATAATAACTTTGACCTCTTTGGTTTGGGGACATTATATGAGTTAAAATGTGTAAGATGTTTAGAACAATATCTGCAAAGTAGCAAGCATTCATAAGTGTTGTTTGAGGTCATTGTCACTGCAGACTTTATTTGAGTGGTTGTACTAGGGAAGAGGTTAGAATGCCTTCACTAGATTCCTGGCTTCTTCTGAACCAAGGGAAAGATCTTTAGAGGCCTCTACCGGCTGACTCTTCTCTCCTTTGCACCCAGGATACCTCCTACTCTTCTGCAGAAAACTTTGAAAGCATCTCCTCTCTAACAAGCTTTATTACTTCCCTGTTGTCTTCTTTCAAGCCCAGCACTTATGTCATTTGATATTGGTAACTTAGAATTCCATTTCATGATTGTTGCTATTATAAAACTAATAAAATAATTAAAGAACATGTAAAGTTTGATATTTTGCTTCAAAAATGAAAGTGTTATTCATGCTTTTCAATACATTTTGAGTAAATGAATAAAATCACTGTTTACCTTTTTAATTAAAATTATTAATATTATTTTAAACTGCTCTGTACCTAAATTGGGGTCATCTCAAGGCAGAGCTGGGGCATAATGGTGCATTATGGAGTAATAGTGAAAATTAAGTAAAATAACATACATGGAAGTTCCTGAAACAATGGCTTCTAAATCTGTTGCAGGGCAATCTATGGACACTGTAAAAACTCTTTTTTGTTTTTTTTTTTTCAGTTAGCTGCCATTTCTGTTCATGTTCAATGTCTTCTCTGATAGAATGTTAGTCCTTTGATGGCAAGAACTGTGTCTCTTTCCTTCTAGGCCTAGCAGAATACCTGTCACATAGCAGACATTTAATAACTATTTGTTGAGTGAATAAACTACATGATTTCCCTACATCACACGAACCCATTACTGGAGGATACAGGACCAGAATCCAAGTCCAGAGCCCTTTTTCATGCCATCGCCATGCTCCAATGACACTTCACTAATTCAGATTTTACAAGGTTTTAAACACTCTGCAATGCCCCAGAGTTTCTAGTATATACTTTCCAAAAAGGACACAGAATTTTGTTTACTAGATGAATAAATGAGTGAGTGGGCTATACAGAAAGTAAGACCAAAATGGATTAAGCAGAGAATCCCAGAATCCAGAGCCTGAAATTGGAAGGGAGCTGAGAGGGTGTGGGTCAGGTAAGCACAACTCTGCCTCGACACATGAAATCTCTCCATCTGATCACAGGCAGCTTCCTCTTAAAATGCATTTAACAACAAAGATAGTGGAGGAAAACATGAGTAGAACAAAGAAGAAGAGACCTTCAAAACTCTGTGCATTTAGAGGGAAAATATCATGACTGCAGGGACTAAGGGGGCCTTAGTGACACTCACAAGAACTTTAATTGGGGAATAGTGTTGAGGATTAAGGAATTAGCTGAAGGCAAAGTTGCCAAGTCAGCATATAGATGCTACTATTTCAAAATGTTTTACAGCTGAGAAACAGAACAAAACTTTAATGAATTGATTTAATGTTAACAAAAGTGTTTGGGAGGCACTCTAATTTCGACTCTTTTTTCCACCATACCTCGAGTCAACCTGGGATTTCTGTTTCTGCTTATTCTTCTCAGCGGCTGGTTGCAAACTGTGATCCTCTCCAGGGATATCTCAGCTTAAACAGAGAGGTCAAGAAGAGACTTTTAAGTCTCAGATTATTTCCAAATGGCAAGTTTTTGTGCTTTGGTTTTATGTATTTTTATCCACTTGCAATCCCATAAAAGATCTGTGAAGGTTTGCAGAAGTGTTTGTACATTCAAAATGTTCAAGATGTTCAAGATAAAAATGAACAGATGAGAAACCCCGGGTGAAGGGTATGTATAAGAGCAGGGTGCTAAGATAGAGCAAGAAGGGTAGCCCTTTCATAGAAAAGCACATTCACAGATGCCACAGGTGGGCTGAGGTGGAATGTTGAGTCTGAACATCAAAATGGCAGCAGCGCAGAGGGGGGGGAAACTGACTGGTGAGATCCGTCATCACCATGAGCTGAAAATACAGCCTCTCCTGAGAAGCTTACGTTCCTTCCATTTCTCTCACAAATCTTTAAAGAGGAGATGGATTTGGAGAAAGTGAACAAAGCCTTCTGTATTTCTCTATACCAGGTACCTACGTGAATTTTGAAAGATTATTTCTTGTAAAGCCCCTAAATTCAAGATGATTATACGAGACAAATGTGAACTACAAAAAAACTGATTCTGGAAGAACAAAATCACAGGACAAAACCTTTGCTATGTTGATCAGACAGGAGGTAATGGGGTCTCAGTGCCTGTAGCTCAGCAGCTGGGGCACCAGCCACACACACTGGAGCTGGCAGGTTCGAACCCAGCCCAGACCTGCCAAACAACAATGAAAACTACAACAACAACAACAACAACAACAAAAATAGCTGGGCATTGTGGTGGAAGGCTGAGGCAAGAGAATCACTTTAGCCCGAGAGTTTGAGGTTGCTGTGAGCTGTGACGCCACAGCACTCTACCAGGGTGATGTAGTAAGACAGTCTCAGGAAAAAAAAAAGCAGCAGCAGCAGCAATGGGAATGTTCTCACTATGGCTTCTAGTTGCTGCTAATCCACCTTATTAGGATGAATAAAACAGACGCCAACCTTTATTATCTATGGCAGAAAGAATGTTATGTGTTTACTGTAACTTGTGTCCCTCCTGGGTGCACAGCTGGGCTGCCAGTCTCCCCTGAAGTTAGTTGAGTTCCCCAAACCAAGTCCAACCCATGGAAATTTGGCCGAAATTGTATACACTACTTCCAAGACGTGCCTGTCAACTTGCCCATGCAACCCTCTTTGCTCTCATTTTTTTCACCAGCCATGTGCTCACTGGGGAAGATGAGACCTAGGGAAATGACAGAGTCACAGCCACACAAGAGAGGAAACCTGCAGCCCTGAACACGGGGCGCAGAGACCTGCCTTTCACAAACCCTAAATGAAGAGTGGGCAAGAAGTAAACTATTATTGTGTGAAACCACCGGGATCCGAGGGTTGCTCATCAACAAGCCACTTTCTTGCTCTGACTACCAGGGAAGGAGGGTGGAAAGCACTTTGCAGCCAGAGGCAAGCCCTGCAGTGCGCTTCCTAGTGAAGAGCTAGGCTCCGGGAAAATCTTGACGCATTGTATGGAGCTGACTATTCCAGATTGGGTTTGCCACTTTTAAAGGATGAATTATACACCAGTCCTTCCTCCAGGGTGCAGGGGGCTGAAAGTTTTGCTTGATTTTTATCTGAGTTTAGTTTTATCTGACCCAGGAGCACATCAGGAGGAGGAGGAAGGAGAGGGGAAAGGTCAAGGGTGCAGAAAGCAGATATTGTGTCTGGCAGTTCGGAAACCAGGAACAGTATTGAAGACTCAGGCCTCTGCTCTCACTTACACAGAGAGCTCCAGAGCTCCAGAGCAGAGGCTCCCCCACATCAGTTTCGCTTTCGTTGGGTTGAGGGTGCAAAGGAGCTCAGAATTTAGCCCAAAGAAACTATTTAAACCCATTTAGAAACATGAAGTCTTGCATGAAATTAAACCTGTGTTACTGATAAATGTGAAATACAAAAGATTGATTCACACACCGAAGACCCCAGAAAATGCCGTGCACTTCTGCTGTTGGAAGACGGTCCAGACACCCACCACGGACAGACAAGGGGCCCTCCTTCCATCATGCCTCAGGTCAGAAGAACAAGGTTAGCAAATTAGCAAGTGTCAATTTTACACAAGCCTCTGGCTAATTTTTTCTTTTTCTTCAGGGTGGGGAAGAGAAAAAAATGTAACAAAATTAATCCATGGTAGGCAAGTAGAGAGCTGAAAGGAAGAATCAAGGAGAACTGCTGTTTCACTTCCCATGGTTTCCTGCAAGCTAATGCTGTCAAATATTTGCATCTGTTCTTAAACTATCACTGCCTCTTCATTTTTTCAATGTATAAAAAGAAACGTTTTGGAGTCTTTCCCCTTATTAGGGTATCATTCCTCTTCTTCACGACTTCAGGCTCCGTAGCATCAGTACACTTTATATCCTTAGAGATCATTGAGTAAGCAGTAGTTAATTAGAGTTGTGAGTCTTCCATCACTAAGGGCCTTCCCCACCCATCCCACCCTGCTCAGCCGCCCCCCTTCTCACAGGAGCCCATGATGTAATTACTATCTCAGCCCCTGGTGCCCAAGGCGCCAAGAATATCACTTCCCATTGGCACTGCCATAAGAGCAGAGCTATCTTTGAACTCAGTGTTGCTTATTAAATGAACATAAGCAACTCAAGGACAATAAAAAGCAATTCTTTAAATGGAATGTCCCTGTAAGAATATTCATTTGCTTCTCTGTGACAGACGATGTCACAGGCTTATAGGTAACCTCTCTTTCTTCCCCTCCCCTTGAATACATTTGCTGTCCTGATGATAAATCTACAGTCAATGCCAACAGAAGAAAAATGGCCAGAGCTTTTCTGTATGCCAAGGCTGCAGGTCACATCTGTCATCCTCCTGCTCCTGTTTTCCTTTTAATTATCTCACTTCAGTCAAAAACTTGACTTCAAATCATAAGCCTAAGGAGAAACCAGATTTTAATTTACAGAAGCACAGCTTAATATTTTGTTCTAAGACTATATTTTATAATACGGATGGGAGCCCCAGGGCTCTTTAAGCGAAATGACAACAATAAAGATTTTTCTTTATGGCATTTTTTTTTCACTTCAAATCAAACCTGAGTTCACCTACAGCCCATCAACCAAGAAGTTGTTATAGGATTACATTCCCCCCTTTCCAATCTGCCACCAGGCACACAGTAGCCTGAATTAATCACACATTAGAGAAGAATTTTCTTAAATGGGCCATTTCTTTGGGAATGTCTGAGGCTGATTTAGGCCTCAAGCTGGGGCTAGTTGACTGTTTCAGAGTCTGGCAATCTCTACTCCATTGAAAAATGCTTCCCCTTGAATTTGCTTTTTCTCCAGGTATGCACGTCCCACCCAGAGAAACTAAGGAAGCTAATCATCGGGACTACATTAAGGTTGCTCAAATGAGTTCAGCCATTCATTAAGCACAAGGGCCATCCTGGGGTCCTACAGCTTGGGTTGCTTAGTGTGTGGCTGCCACTCCCAGAGCTACAGTGGGAGGGCAGCAAGGCTGCAGGTCAGCCCCCAGCTCTGTCACAGTAGGGGGAGATTTCATGCCAATTAAAAAGACTAAAGGCCTCAGGATCAGAGATGTGAAGCAGAGACAGGGAGGGGAACATCAGCTTCCATTCTCCAGCCTTCTACCCAGCAGCCTTTGTCAAAGATATTAAAGCCCTTTCCACAGGGATATATTAGCTCTATATGTCCAAAGGTCTGGGTTAAGTGCTTTCCTTTTATTTCTTTTCTTTCAAGGAAAAAAAAAAGACTTTCACAACATCCAACAAGAAAGGTGAGTTCATGTTTCAAGAAAACTGATTGACTGAATGAACTAGAACACGGTATTGTTGTTGCTGACGTCTAAGAAGTTGAAAAAATCCAATTTTATGGGTCAAGCTAGGTGACACAGTGAGGCAGAAAAGTAAACAAATGCCAGAAAGCTGTGGGTGAGGGGGTTTTGTAGACTCAAATTTTAGAGATGGAAAGAGAGAAAGAGATCCTTAAAACCAAACACCACCTTGGTCAGATAAGCTAGTAAAAAGCTCACTGCAAACTCATGGCAGAATGGGCTCTGCTCAGATCCTCAAGCATTCATTGAGTGCCTACGGCATGCAATGTGTCATATAAGAGGCTCTTAGGTCACTGAGAAACTCTTCCCCAAATCCAGCATCCTATGTGGCACTCATTACAGCCTTTCTCAACATGAACTGATTGTCTGGTTTGCTTTCAAAGAATTAGAGGAGGGGGAAAAAACCAACACACGATGTTGCATTACATTCAAGAATTATAATGTTATTAAAATATGTATAAACATAAAACGAAATCCCTTATGCTTATTGTTCTTTTAAGCAACTATCAAACTAAAACAAATTTTCAAGTTAAATGCAAATAAAACTACAAAACCAATAAAATCCAATTAATAGCATTACTTTATTGTGACAAATCTGTGTGCTTTTGCTGAAATGGAACCACCTCTGGGAATGGTCGTGTGGTGCTGACTGTTAAGGAGTGGGTTCCTGGGGCTAAGCAAGCCTCTTTCCCCTGGGCGAAGGTGATGCCACTGGCCCAGCTATTGGTCTTCCTCTGCAGACTGGGAAGTTGGGATCACTCCACACCAATGTAAGCTCCATGTTTGGATACAGGAAGGTCCAGAAGATGCTTAGATGAATTTGCATATGATCATCAAAACCAAAGCCCTAACTTTTAAGAATCTCATAGAAAACATGTGTAGTCCTAAGAATATAGCTCCAGAGCAGTTTGAGACACAGTGGTCAATTTAGTACATAAAGTTCTTTTTTTCATTGTTTTCCATTAAAGATCATATAATCAAAGAGCAGAAATTTAGCTCAAATATCAGTATGTTCAATACATTATGACTGAGGTGAGAGAGATTTTTTTAGACAGTGTTCTGTAATTTCAAATTAAAAGCATCATTTTAATCCTTGAACTCCATCCCTGTCAGAAATGTATTCCATCTATTTGCCAGTCAGAGATTACAGGACCTCCTCTGTATTCAGAAAGGCTTTGTTCTGAGCTTTCTGGGAATATTAATATCATAAATATAAATCAAAACTGTGTGACAGTTAACTTAAAAAGTGGGACTATCAGCAGGAGGGAGGCCAGCAACCAGAGCAGTGAGGCCCAGGGAAAACATTTGAAACTATGGCTTGCAAACCCACATCAATAGTTTGCTGTAAAGCTTTTCTGTTATCATAAAGGACCTAGTCATTTTTCTTATTCAGGTAATTTCCTTCTAAGCTCTCTTGTCTATAAGGGCACACTAAAATTCCCTTAACTACAATTTCAGATTGCATTTTGTTTTGTTTTTAAATAGAACAACACAACAGGTTTCAACTTAATATAGCAGGTGGAGAGAAGAACATGTTTCTTGGTAAATATCCTCAGTTTTCAGATTCACAATCCTTGGGCCCTGTTACGGCAGGTGCAGCACAGCCTTTGTCTCTTAGGATTCAACTGAGGCATTATCCATGTCTGCCAGGTACTGACCTAGATGCTGGGCATATGGGAGGAATGAGAAAGGACAACTCCCCGTAACAGTTACCGTCGGCGTGAGGAGACTGGACTGAACGGCCACCATGTCAGGGCATGTAAGCCACAGAAGAAAGAAAAGGTGAGAGAGGAGCACAGCTAACTGTGTTTGGATTGGACAGGAGGAAAGGCTTCCTGGAGGAAGTAACATTCTTTCAATGAAAAAGAGTTTGCTAGTGGGCGGCGCCTGTGGCTCAGTCGGTAAGGCGCCGACCCCATATACCGAGGGTGGCGGGTTCAAACCCGGCCCTGGCTGAACTGCAACCAAAAAATAGCCGGGCGTTGTGGCGGGCGCCTGTGGTCCCAGCTACTCGGGAGGCTGAGGCAAGAGAATTGCTGAAGCCCAGGAGTTGGAGGTTGCTGTGAGCTATGTGATGCCACGGCACTCTACCGAGGGCTATAAAGTGAGACTCTGTCTCTACAAAAAAAAAATAAATAAATAAAAATAAAAATAAAATAAAAAAAAGAAAAAAAGAAAAAGCGTTTGCTAGAAAGAAGAACAAGTAGAGGCCAGGCCCAGTAATCCCAGCACTTTAGGAGGCCCAGGCAGGAGGATCCCTTGAGACCAGCCTGGGTAACATAGTGAGATCCTCATTTCTACAAAAAATAACTTTTAAAAAATTAGCCAAGTGTACAGTGTGAGCCTATAGTCCCAGCTACTCAGGAGGCTGAGGCAGGAGGATTGCCTGAACCCAGGAGTTTGAGGTTGAAGTGAATTACTGTGCTCCAGCCTGGGTGAAGAGCAGGAACCTGTCTCAAAAAAGAAGAAGGAGAAGAAGAAGAAGATGGTCAAGTGGGAATAGATGCAGAGAAAACAGATACAAAGTTGCATACGTATAGAACATAAATGAGCAGAATAGCCAACCTTCACTAGTGATTCTGTGTGCCAGGGCCTGTGCTCAGTCCTTTGGGTATGCTGCTTCATTTAACTTTTACAACAGACTTATTCCTATTTCACTAATGAGAAATGTGAACTTCAGAGAAATTAATCTGTCTAAGATCCCATAGCCAAAAAGCAGTAGAGTTCAAGTCAAATCAGGAACAACATTTTCCACTTCTCCACTCTACTGTTCAGAAAGCTATAAATAGTCTGATACTGTTACGGCACAAAGTCAAAGGCAGAAAGAAGAAACAGGTCTGGTTGCTAGAACACCACCTTTCCATCAGCACCTGGATGTGTGACTATTACACAGTGTTAATGAAACCCTTTCAAAGGGTCAGGAGAGGTGCTCCTGCACAAACCGTGTCTTGATGTTTCCACGTGTTAGAGACCCCGGGTGGACCAGGCCCTGATTTCATTCTTGTCAGAGAAGGTGAGTTGTTTGTTACTGTTTTAGATACTAAAGTGAATATAGTGATCTTTGTTCGATGCTCATTTGTAAATATATTCACAAATCGGACAAAATTCCTTTGCATTCCGTCTGTCCCAATCCCACATTTAGAAATCGTGACACTCACTTAGCCACTCAGACATTCCACACACACCACACACACCCCCCACACACCTGCTGCACCAAACAGATTCCCCAGACTGTCTCTAGAAACCAGTACAATAACAGAGAATGTGATTATTTCTTACTGGGCGAGTGAAGCATTTAATTGGCAAAGCAAAACACAACGATGACAACTGGCATGCTTTTTGATGCATACAATTAAAAAATAGTGTTTTCTTAGCTTTTGAGAAATTTTGTTTGATTTTTTTTAACGTGACTATTTGAAAGTTAAGGTACAGTTGTCTTCCAAGTTGAGAGAATCTCAATATTATTAAGTTAAGCCACCTTAGTAAGCAAAGAGTAACTCTCGTGGACTCTGGGATCATTTCCTTATAAATTCCCTGCACTCCTCTAATGAACCTGACCACAAGGGCAGGTTTATCTATTCAAATTACTACGGTTGGAGAAAGGCCTTGTAGGGGTGCTAATCTCTTCACCCCAACAAAAGGGAAAGATGGTAACGAAAACAGCAGGCATGGAAAACTACTTTCCACAACCAACTCAGTAAGTGCTGGTGAAAGATTCATTCCACCTGGGTTCCACTCAGCTCGAGACTGTCGTCAGCCTGGAGATCTCAGGTCTAAAGCTTTCTGGTGGAGAAAATTACTTAACTGGTTTGAGATTAGTGTTTGTTATTGGTAAATGAAGATAAACTATACCTTCCTCGAAGGGTTGTTGGGAGGATAAAATTATAATTATATGATTTGCTTAAAGTGTCTAGCACAGTCCTAGGACCCAGGAAGCATTCGATATGGGTTGTACCCACCCACTTTTCCACACCAACCCTACTCTTCTGCCATTGGTACAAGGGGGGCCATTCTCCATGATGATAGTTTCTTAGACATCTGAAACAAAAAATCAAATAATAAAGCACAAGGAGTTTATAGCACAATCTTTTGATGTTTGGTGACTTCAAACAGTTGCTTGGTGACCAAATGATAGTCGCGTAAAACTACCCAGGTGATGGGATTTACTACAGAGCCGTCTTGGAGAACAAAATTCACCAATAAATTACTGCCGCAGAATTCCATAGCTAATACAGCTATGCAAACCATTGAGCATCTTTTTTTAAGAAAGACAACATAAATAACCAAGGGTATAAGGTACTTTTACAAACAAACCAAAAGATACTTATTTTCCTTTTTTTTTCTTCATTACCTATTTATCGTAGGGAAGAGGATCCAAGGAGTTAAACAACTTAGAGGCCAAAACGTTGCCTTTACTTTTGAATAAGAAGAAATCATCATTGATTTAAGCTTGTATCTCCTCTGGTGTTGATGTCATTTTTCAAATATCTTATTTATTCTATGATGAGAAAATATTCAGGTTTATATGGAATGTGTGATTAAAAGGATACATGCAAATCAAGTAATTAATTTTAACCAGATCTTCGGTGTCCTTACTGCTGACAGAAAAAGGGAGCTGGGAAATTTCATCTCAATTTGTAAATATTTATAATCTCTAAATAAAACAGCAATCACAAGGGCAGCTTCTCAGGGCTCCTGGCAGGCCACTTACATTATGCAAATTCTTTTTTCACCAACTCAAACTAGAGAGTAATGTCTTCTCTGCCAACCAGATATTAAAGTTCTTTTCATGCCCATTGTTTGTTTTCTAGAATATTTTTTTTTTTTTTTTGGAAAACCACAGATGTAACATGCACAGTCTAAATTCACATGACTATGCTGGGGAAGCCCCATAAATAGAAGCCGGGTATGGTGATGTGTCCTTAGGGTGACGAGCTGATTGCTACACCTGTCTGTCTGCCACCAATACTCAAGAATTCCAGAGCATCCAGCGAAGAAGTGAACGAATGAAGGTAATCTTGGTGGTTAGAAAGCTCAGGCTCTGGGTGCCCGGGCCCTCCCCTGAGCTTTGGTAATTTGCTTACCCTCCCTGAACCTCCCTCTCCTCATCCATAAAATGGAATAATGATAGTACTTAGCTCATGGGTTGTTATGAGGATTAAGTGAGTTAATAAATGGAAAGCACTGAGAACAGTGTTTGGCACATGGAAAAAGCTGGATAAGTTATCATTAAATCACTATCAGACCAGTCACAGCACGCTTCAACAAGTCGGACCGAAGTTTCTCCAGCTAGTACATGGCCAAAAAATAAATGTAAAAGCTTTAAGCACATTAAGCCACCAGATAGTGCCTTAGTCTGCTTGGGCTTCATTAAAAAAATACTGGGAGCTGGGTAGCTTACAAGTAACAAATTTATTTCTTACAATTCTGGAGGCTGGGAAGTCCGAAATCAGGGTTCTAGCATACTCGGTGTCTGGTAAAGTCAACTTCGTGGCTCATAGATGTGTTGCCTCACCTGTTCTGCTCCCCACTGGCTGACAAGCTGCAGCTGTGTCCACAGATGGCAGAAAGGGCTGGCAGCTCTCGGGGTCCCATTCACTTGGGCGTCAGGACTTCATCACCTCCCAAAAGGCCCTACCCCTTAATACCTTAGAGGTAGAATTTCAACAGATGAATTTTGGGGGACACAAACATTCAGGCCATAATAGATAGCTTAGATAGAGGAATTAGAGTTTTACTTGAGAAAGAAAGAACATCTGTCTCTCTCACTCGTGTGTGTGTGTGTGTGTGTGTGTGTGTATGTGTGTGTTTGTACACTCCTCCTTCTGTCTCTTTTTCTGGTTGTGCTTGTGCCCTTGACTAATAAGTGCAATAGGGCTCTGAGGCTAAGCCCTTTGCTGCCTTCCTCCCTTCTCCAGTGGCCCTCACTCCTTGGATGGTTCCCAGGGGCCTGGCTTTACACCATGAGGCCACATGTAGCCTTCTGGATCCTTGAGTGCAGCCTTTTGACTGAATCCAGTCTTTATAGAACAAATCCTTTTAACAAAGGGATTTGTTTTTTGAAGTTCAGATTCAGTTAAGGGGCTGCACTTGGGAACCTGGAGGGCCACATGTGGCCTGAGGCCACAGATTCCCCACCCCTCTGGCAGACATCTCAAGGCAGCCATGGCCACAGCAAAGCTCCCAGCTTTCCACCTGAAACCTGCTCCATCCTCAGTCTTCCCCACCTCAGTAAATGGCTCTATCTTTCTTCCAAAATCAGTCTGTCTTAGCTCCTTCCTCTTAATTCCCACACCTCCTTCTCCCCTCGTTCTCCATACCCACATTTAGTGGAATTAGCAAATTACGTTTTCTCTACTTTTGAAATATGTCTATATCTGACCATTCCCATGGCAACAACCCTGGGCTATCACAATAGTCCCCTAACTGGTGACTCCTCCTCTACTCATTTGCCCCTGTAATCATCCAAACTGTTCTTTTTAAAACACAAATCAGGTTACATAAATCCTTGGCTCCAAACCTCCTGCTGCATTCTGTCATGCTTACAATGGTATCTAAAGTCATCATCGTGTCCAAGAAGGCCCTATGTGACTGTCACCTCACACCCACCACTCCCCAGCTTGTTCACCAAGCTACAGCCTCTTGGATTTTCCTCAAGCCACCAAACTTGTGATCTCACCCCCACTCCACCCCCAGCCTGTCGCCTGGATCATTGTTGCCTTGAATTTTTCCATGACTGGCTCCTCCTCATTCACATCTTTATTTAAATGTCCCGACTAATCCATCTAAATCATCCACCACCATCACAGGATCACTCTCGAGCCCCTCATGCCACCCATAGCTAACTACATACACTGTTCACTGTGTTCCCATGAGAATGGGAGCTCCATTGTCACCTCTACCGCTGCATTCTCAACACCAATGACAGAACCCAGAATGTGGCAGGCATTCAACAGAGATGTCTTGATGAATTAATCAGCTCCCCTCCCCTTCAGCCTACGGTTCCAGGAGAGGCAGCTCAGCCACAGTAGGTGTCAGGAGCTGGCAGAAGTGGCAACTGTAATAAATAATCTATGAGAAGAAGTCATATGTTAGGATGAGGAAAGGCTTCTGAGTCTAAAATACCCCCACACAGAGTCAGATGAACATGAGTTTAAATCCCATCTCCATAACTGAGCTATGTGTAGCTTTAACAATTTATTACATCTGTCTTCATTTCAGTTTCCACCTCAACAAGATGCAGATGCTCTTGGGTAGTGGTTATGTCATTGGGAACATGAATATCTCCTTGGACTCAGTGATCAGGTTTTGATCTCATTCACACATTTTGTAATCAATTAAAGACACATTTTTCTTGAGTGTCTACTATGTTCTAGACCAGTGATTACAACCGGTGTACTGCAGAACCCTTGTGTGCCACAAGAGGATCTTAGGTATGCTTCAAAGATTTTTATTAAAGATCATTAATTATTTTTGAGCGACAAAGCACAGTAAATATATTCTTTTTCTTAGTCCTTTTTTGATCAGCATAATTTAAGTATGCCACGGAAGTTTAACTATAGGTTCAAGTATGCCATGAGATTAAAAAAGGGGAAAGGGAGGGGAGGGAGGGGGGAGGGAGGGAGAAAGAGGGGGATTAATGGGATTACACCTGCAGTGCATCTTACAAGGGTATATGTGAATCCTAGTAAATGTGGAATGTAAAGGTCTTAGCAAAATAACTAAGAAAATGCTACAAAAGCTATGTTCACTAATGTGATGAAAATGTGTCAAACGATCTATGAACCAAGTGTATGGTGCCCCACGATCATACTAATGTACACAGCTATGGTTTAATAAAAATAAATAAAATAAAAAATAAAAAAGGTTGAAAAACATTGAGCTAATTACTGGTAGGAATTCAACCAACTATTCCATAGTGCAAAGCAGACACTACCCAGGCCCCGCAGGCCCCTGGGAGCTTGGGTGGTAGAACATTATAATAATGCATGACGTTGGTTTCAACAAGGGAAGTCCAGGGCACAATGAGCACAGGACAGGGGGTGAAACATGTCATAGAGAGGAAATCAGAAAAGGGTTCCTGAATTAAATTACATTTCAGGAGAAATTTAAAGGAAGTATAATAACAGTTGTTACTTAAGTGGTGGTCATGGGGGCCAAACAGGAGATGCAAAGATCTCCTGCCACTTTATAGGAATATGAAGAAGACATGGCCAGACTGCAGGGTACAGAGAAACAGTGGGCAAGAAGGCCCCGAGGCAGGGAGGAGCTCCAGGAGGATAGGTAAATCATGGGTGATGCACTGATGCCAGAGTGTAGCAGCCGAGCAATGAGCCACACACAGATGTATATTTAAATGCACAGAGGGGAAAAGGTAAGAAAGGAGGAGAACAGAACACGTATCTACTCCAGCTGTAAGCCTCAGCAGCTACCAAGAATTTCAAGCGCCCTTTGTGATGTAGGGAGAAGTCAGTGCTGCTCTGTCTCAGCAAACCAGCAGCTCAGACGTGCAACGCCCAGACCGTGGGGGCTTAAACGCCAGCCCTGGGAAAGCACCTGGCAAGTTTCTATGAGAAACACTTGCCTTGTGGGAATTTCAGACTTCACCCAGAAAAGGAAAATACAAAATTTGTGTCATAATTCTTTTGTTTCAAAATGGTGAGCGTTTAGTTTGGACTTTTTGTCCTAAATTTTCCTGTAAAAACATGGTTGCTCTTCAGTTAAGGAGAATCCAGATCCTAAAACACACTTAAAGCAGGCTATAAGCTATTACAACCCCATTTTGTGTTTAATTTGGTCACTGAGCTCCTTAGGAGTGGGATATGACACATTGCAGGGAGCTTTCTCAACGTCTATCAAATCATATGACAGCGCCTAAAGGGGGAATGGATAAGTCAATTTACCTACCATAAAAGTAATTCTCCAGGTTTTCAAAATGTAAAATGGACAGTGTCTAGATTACCTTAAATATGCGATTGTTGTGTACACATTTTGCAACTGTGAAGACATTTAATAATATTAAACATTATTGGTACTAAATTGTAGATAAATTTCAGGTGGAGTCTTTGCGAAAAAATTGGATCTTTTCTCAATGATATAAACAGACACACTGAAATGTACCATTCATTCAAAATACCGTAACCTCTGGTATAAAACTAAATGAAAAGCCTGTACCAGAGGCTAGTGTAAGATGCAGAGATGCTCGAGAATGCACTTTTATTTGAAGTTTAAAAAAAGTAGAGGAAAGGCTATGGAAATGGCAAAATATTTTATGCAGGTTTTACATTATGTATGATCTCTACAGGATTATTATATCAATAATACAGAACTAGACTTTACTACTACTGGTTTTTGAGAGAGAGAGAGACACCAACTCAGGCCTCATTCAATGAAAAAATGTCTTAAGTCTCCAGAAATTTTAATTATCCGTATATAAAAATGAAGAGAAGAAAGAACAATATCTATTCAAATTATAAGTCTGACTACCAGCTCACATCCTTAGCAGAATCAATTCATTAATTACGGCTCTGTTTGCACATCTCCTGGCAAAATTAATTATTAATTTTTTAAATGGTGTTGCAAGTGAAGCTATTCGTGCCAACACCTTTTGGGGGCAGGAGGCAAATATAAAAGAGTCCTTATCTAACAAAAGCAATCAGTGTAACCCGGTTCTGTGTACCCTCCATGAATCCCCAAAAATAATAATAATAAAAAAAGGTGGAGTATTAGAAATGCCCCCGGTGACTATGAGTCGCTATTTCAGTGCTCAGGAAATTTAATCTAGCCAACATTTGCCCAGGCAGACACCTGTGATCAGTACAAAACATTTCACTAAGAAAATGAGTATTTTCCCCCCTCAGAGCCTGAATGGAAGCCTAAGTCATGAATTAACTGTCATTCTTCCCTGCTATGCATATCAGCTGCTATTCATTTCTAAGCTTTTACCATACCTGCTCAATCTCTGCAACTATTTTTTTCCCTTAAATTTTGAATAGATTTGTCTTTTATCACTCTTCTCCCTAGGTGCTTAGAAGGATAAATACTATTATCAAGGTGAACCACCAACGTGAATACATTTTAATAGGATTATGATAACGGAATCTTTTTCCAGTGACTGTGGCAAAGAGAAGAGAGGAGATTTCTGTTTTAAGATTAGTGTATACTTTGAAATGAAAAGCGGATTATCTTATTAGCTTGGCAACTGATGTACAGCACTCAAAGTCATGTTTCTTGTTTGTAAAAAGGAATCATTTCAGGTGAACATGCTTTTGGCTGGCTACTAGTTTGATGTTCATTACAGCAAAAGAGCAAGAGAAAATAGACTGACTTTCATTCTTCACCTCTCACACCAGATGTGATTACTTTTCTGTGAATCTGAAAGGCAGTCAAATACCTCTGCTGATAAAGAAATGCACAGCTTCTATTTGTAAGTAATAGGTAAATGAAATTCTATACAGAGGCTTACTCTCATGCAGATTGGATAGAAATATTTTCACATCAACTGTAAAACAATGTAATGCCTTGAGCCTTTCTAACATTTAAGAAAAACCACGTTGAACTGAGCATGAATGAAGGACAAGGGGTCTGGGCACTAAGAAAATGTTGATCCCAGAAAGTCTTGAGGCTGCATTTGCTGAAACATGAGGTCAAAGTCTAGAAGACAGTAAATGGGCTTGAGCTGGTGATCCAAGAGGGAACATCATGGGAATAGCTAAGGCCAGCTCCCAGGAAGTCCCTACTGGAGCTCTGTTGGCAAAGAGGGATTGAAGAGAAGTCAGTGACCAGGGAAGGCTGCCATTAAAATGCAATGATGCCCACTGAGCAGCTGTCTCCTCCCGCGAAGTGACCTGCTAGCAAATGCACACAACACTTCCAGTACACCTGGCCTCACTGCACCTGAACCCATTTAAACTTTCCTCTTGACGGATAGTCTCCTTACTCCAGAAAGAAGTAGCTTCTCCTTCAAGGATTCAGGAATAACTGCACTATCTATACACACTTACTTTTACTATTTCTAACAGAAAAGCATTCAAATTGTGAGTTTTCATTTGATGTCATAGTTTTGGAATGTGGCCTTAATAGTTGCTTTTCCAGTTGCTAAAGTAAGAGGGTATTTTAGAGAACTAATTGTGCTATTGACTAGCAAGAAATCAGGGACTATAGTACAATAACTAGGGGAAGGGAGATTTTCAAAATATGTGATAACCAGTACCCTTGCTGTGCTGAGCATTAATTCTTTGGTTGCTGAATTTGGGGAGTGGGTACGGGGGAGCCAGTCCCAGGGAAGGAGAAGCTGGGATGGGGAGATAAGAGTTCTCATGGGGCAGTGGTTAATACCCACGATAGGGGGGTGACTTCAATATTGTAACTACTGATACAGGTACATAGTAGACAAATGTCAATTCAGTCATGATGAAAATGGGTTTACAACCACCAACAGTGGATAATAAAGAAGATGCCTTTAAAGTACCCTTCATTATTTGACCCGTGCAAGGTCAAATCCTATTTTCCAAAATATAACCCAATGGCGTCAAGAGCTGACAGAGTTCAGTCTTTTAGCAGCTTTAACCTCTTTGTTCAAGGAGTCTAAGACTAAGAGATTCACAAAGATTCCCTGTACTCTCTGCTCTTCAGCGAGCCCACCCGGGGTGACACATGGGCTCTTTCTCCATTTTGTAGATGTACAAATAAACAGTGAAGGAGGAAGCTGTGTAAGGTGTGGTCTGATGACTTCTCACACTTCTCTAGGTCTAGACCAAAGGAACCATCAGGGAGGTGTGTTTGCCTAAAATTCCCAATAGTAAACAGGAACACATGCTTAACCAAAAATACAATGGAGTCTGTCTAGAAAACCCCAAAGAATATAAAAACAATAAGATCCTGAAGATCACAGAGGTATCTCAGAGCAACTTCTCAACCCTGCTTTTCTACACTATCTAATCTCTGATATCTAATGTAGCATGTAATTTCTATAGTATCTGTGACATCTAATGTCGAGCTTGTACCATACAGTAAGCACTGAGGCCAATATGCATGTCTGTCCCCCGTGTCTGCCCTGGGCTTGACACACAGCAGTTTCTCAATCAATGACTGCAAACGAAGAAAACGCTGGGGGGCATAGGTTTTGGCCATTGCCAAGGAAAAACATGTATAGGAAAAGAGCTCAAATCAAAGAACCAGGAGGCAGAGACCCTGATCCTATCACTAACCCAACAACTGCCTGTGTGGCTGGAACAGGCTCCCTCTGCCCCAGCGTCCAAAGCCTCCCCCTCAGCTCCCCTTCATGAGAAGGTAGCTGGCCTCTGTCCTGCCAGCCTTCCCAGGTTATGGTGAAGGGCAGTTTGGAGACTGGACACAACCCAGGTGACTGGCTACCACCCAAAGGTGAGGCATTTCATGGGAAATGGGGGAGCCGAATCTCCATTAAAAAATGTAAAATCTTCATACACAGAATATCTGTTATGATCAAAGAATTCGTTAGCAAAAGGGGTTGGAAGTTGTGACATGAAATCCTCTTCCTTTTCTCTTTTCTAAATGATGAATCTCCAGGAAACTTGGCTAGATTCATTTTCACACAAAGGCTAGCTGGAAACAAGGAAAAAACGAAATGCCTTTTGGCAAATTGTCACGAGGGGCTAATAAAACTAAGAATCACACAGGTGTACATGCTAACCTACACCTACCTCTGGCTGGGATGTAAGCCGAAGATTCTGCATGGCACAGAAGATTCACACGAACCCAGGCATTTGCCTCATCACTGTAGAGAAGGATCAAGGTGAAAAGGAGCCAAAAGCAGATTAAGAATGGAAGACAAGGTCTAAACTACCACAGAGGGATTTTAAACTATCATAACTTTGAGAAAAAAGAAAAGCCTAGGCTCGGTGCCTGTAGCTCAGTGGCTAGGGCACTGGCCACATACATCAGGGCTGGTGGGTTCAAACCCAGCCTGGGCCAGCTAAACAACAATGACAACTACCAAAACAAAATGGCCTGGCATTGTGGTGGGCGCCTGTAGCCCCAGCTACTTGGGAGGCTGAGGCAAGAGAATCACTTAAGCCCAAGAGTTGGAGGTTGCTGTGAGCTGTGACGCCACAGCACTCTACCAAGGGTGACATAGCGAGACTCTGTCTCAAAAAGAAAAGAAAAGCCTAAATACATAACCAGTAAATTAAAGATCTCAACCAGTTGTACCTGATCACAGTCCATTGAAAATTTACCTTGAAAATGCATTGGACAGTCATTGCATTTTACCCCCAAATATTTTAGCATAGATCTCATATGGACAAGGTTGTTCTCTTGCATAACTACAATATCCCAGCTAACAAAAATCAGTTAATTCAGTAATATTATTATACACACACACACAGTCTAAATTTAATTCTGCTTGTCGCTAACATCGTTCGTGGTCTTTGCACACAGTGGTTGTGAGGGGAAGAACCCAGTACCCAACCAAGGTCCACATGGCACATTTCCATGCTGTTTTCATGGCTCTTTCTGTCGAACTGCCTTTTGTTTGCCTATTTGATTTTTATGAAATTGATTTTATAAAGCTACCAGCCCCTTGTCTTATAAAATGTCCCCCATTCTGGATATGTCTGATGGTTTCCTTACAATTGTGTTCTGATTTCACATTTTTATCAAGAGCACTGTGAAAGCGACATTGTTTCCTTCTCACCGCAACACATCAGGAAGCCAATAACGCCAGGTGGTCCCTCTCTTGGAGAAGCTCGTTTGGGTAAGGTAATGTCCTCCAGATCTTTCTACTTTGGACATGCATTTTCACTTTTTGCATAACTTAAGTCACCTGAAGGGTGATGCTTTAAGAGTATGAGAATGTTCTGAATCACCAAAGTGAGAATCTCTGCCCAGTTTATTAGAAATTCCAAAAGAGTTATTATCTAATTCTACCATTCCATCTGTGTTTATTAGCTGACATTCTACAAAAAATAGCTTTCTGCACCCCTCTTTCTTCCTTTTTCTCTCCTTTTAGTATCACTATGAACCCACGGTGAGTTTACAAAACCTTATTTGATGAGTTATAATCTTTTGCGTGTGTGTAGGTGTGTATGTATGTGTGTGTCCAAATTGTCCCAAATTTTAGCCAATGAGAGTCCTTTCGAGCTGTGTTATGTGTGTGAATTGCCTTTATTACTGGCGCTACAGACTCACTGCTATGATCTAAATGTTTGTATCTCCTCCTTACCCAAAATTTATATGTTGATGTTCTAATTTCTCAAAGTAATGGTATTAGTGGGTAGAGCCTCTGGGGTGGGGGGGTGGGGCGAAGGGTGACCAGGTCATGAGGGTGGAGCCTTCACGAATGGAATTAGTGGCCTTTCATAAAAGACCCCAGAGAGCTAGCTCATAGCTTCTGCCACGTAAGGACACAGTGAGCAGTCCCAATCTGCCACTCCCAAGATGGTCCTTGCCAGAGTCTGACCATGCTGGCTCCTGAACTTGGACTTCCAGCCTCCAGAACCATGCCAAATAATTTTTGCATGTTTAGAAGCTACCCAGTCTGTGGTATTTTGCTGTAGCAGCCTAAATGAGCTAAGACACCCCCTTGTATTTTCTCTTCCTGTAATCACCCATTTGTCCCAGGAGTATTCTTTCCAGTCAATGTCATCATAGCAAAAACTGATGACTTGATGAATCGTAAAGATAACAATGCTGAGGTACTCAAAAAGGCACTAAGAAAAATTCAAATTAGGGTTTCTGTATGTCAACATCAATTATTAATGTAATTTTGAAAGTTCCTCAATTGATGCTTTCCACTATACTTCAGGAATTTAGTTTTTAGCTATATCTGCAAGAACCATGATACGAATCAACTGGGGAAATCAGAGCACTTAAGAAATAAAAAAGCACATTTTACTCCTTGTTCCTGAAAGCTGGTGGGGCTTTTATGTTGTGTCCATGTGCACCCAGACAACGGATCAATTGTCCATTCCTTCCAACTGACTAATTTAGTGAAAAGAAAAGGTGAGAAGTCAGACAAATGGTTTCTGCCAGCGCCAGCTTTGCCATTTGAGGGAGGGATCTGGCTGTCCCAGGTCTCGTGGAAACGGAGGTGGCTGCAGGCTCTGTCTGTACAGCACTGGGCTCAGCTCCAGAACCTTCTCATTTCACCTGCTTGCACCTTGGCTACTTCATTCCACCCTCTTCTTCCGGTTCCTCTAATATAACACCCCATTACGTGCTTCCCATTTTTAGCTCTAGATAAGTCTGATTTCCCTCTCATGGTCCACTGACTCCATGAACGGACCCAGGCCTGCCCTACCTACCAACTCCAGGGACCACATGCCTGTACGAACCAACCCATGGTCCAATGACCTGGCGCACACAGAATCTGTGCATCCCTTCCAAAGCCAGTTACCAGAAGGCACCTGGAAACCAAATAACTGGAAGAAAACCCCATTAAGTTCAGGATATAGAATCTTGGTCAAAATGGGGTTACCTCCTCTTCACTTTCATGAGCTCCTCTCTTTCTGCCAAAACTTGAAATGATCGCATTCCTCTGATTTTCTTTCATACTAGAAGTAAGGCAATCTCTGGAGTCACACAGGTAATCGCTCCTCTGATTACCAGCTGTGTGATCCGGGTAAAGTTATCTAACTCTTCCAGGCTTTGGTTTCCTCATCTGTAAAGTGGATATAATAACAGTAGTTACATCATAGGGTCACTGTGAAGGGTCTCTAAAGTGATCACACAATGTCTGACACTCAGTGATAGGTCAATTTTAAGAACTCCCATCATTACAGCTTTATTCTCCCTTCCTGGGAAATCTCACCAAAGCCTTCTCTATCAACTCACATTTACCAATACCCCTCCTCCTGATGCTTCTTCTTACACTCCAAAATTCTCCTATGAATATTCTACTAGATCTCTGCAGTTTCTGAAGCTCAATATTTCCAAACTGAATTTATCTTCTTTAATAACCCTGTTTTTTTCCCTCACAATTTTCCTTTCACTTTTTATTTTTAGAAAAAGTGTCGATTCATGTGTTATTGTAAGAAATAATACAGAAATACCTTGAATACTCTTTACCTAGCCTCCCCCAATGAAGACATCTTACATAACTACAGTTCCCTAATAAGACGGGACACTGACATTGATACAATCCACTGACCTTAATCAGACTCACCAAGTTCACATGTGCTGTGGATGTATATTTAGTCTTTTGTGATTTTCTCACGTGCTTAGGTTCCCATAATCATTACCACAGTGAAAGCCCAGTACAGGTGCACCACAAGGATGTTTCACTCTACCCTTTACAGCCAGGCCCACTCTCCCCCTCTCCCATCCCTAACTCCTGGTAATCACTCACCTGTTCTCTATAATTTTGTCATTCCAAGAATGTTATCTGAATGGAATTATTCAGTATGTAGTCTTTTGATATTGGCTTTGTTCTTCACGGGGCATAATTCCCTAGTGATGACCACAGTGTGTGTTCCTTTCTTTTTACTGCCATATGATACCAGGCTGTAATGTACCACAGCTCGGCTAACCAGTCACCCCTTGACGTATGCCTGGGTTGTTTCCAGTTTGGGGCTATTATGAACAAACCAGTTATAGACATTTGTGTACAGTTCGTGCAAGTAGTTTTCATGTTTATGGGGAAAATGTCCAACAGGGCAATGACTGAGTTATTCAGTGAGCACATGTTTAGTTTTGTGAGAAGTTGCCATATTTTACTGCGTTACATTCTCACCGGAAATATCTGAGTGACACAGTTTCTCTGCATCATCACCAGCATTTGGTGCTATTACTTTTTATTGTAGCTATTCTGATCGATAGACAGTGATATTACATCGTCATTTTAACCTATTTTTACCAATGGATAATGATGTTGAGCATCTTTCAATGTGTTTATTCGCCATCTGTATACACCCTCTATAGTGAAATGTCTGTATATTTTGTCTATTTTCCAGTTGGCTTGTTTGGGTTATTTATTGTTGAATTTTAAGAGCTCTTTACACGTACTACACAATTTCTAGATACAAATTCTTTGTTAGATCTGTGTTTTGCAAATATTCTACCCTATCTTGGCTTTTCTTTCTCTTGGCAAGATTTTTCTCAGAGCAAAGGTTTTAAATGCTGGTGAAGCTCAATTTCATGAATTCTTCTTTCATGGATTATGCTTTTAACGTCCAGGCTAAAAACTCTTCACCTGGCCTTAGATCTCTAAGATGGTCTCCTGTGTTTTTTCTTAAAAGTTTTACAGTTCTAAATTTTACATTCAGGTCTCTGATCCATCATGAAGGAACTTTCAGGGAAGGCATGTGATTTAGGTCCTGGTTCATGCTTTAGCTGTACAATCTCTCTCGCATTTTGAATGATAGTATTCTTATTCCCAGGGCGGTTACCAAGACCCCCGTGTCTCCCTCTTTCTTTTCATCTCCTCCTCCACCCCATCTATTTTTCTCTATTCTGTCCCAGAATCATTTTCTCAAAGCCACATTTCATCATGTTACTCTCTTGCCTAAACACCTTTGATGGATGCCAGCTGGTGACAGGCAGACCCTGGCTTCTTAGCTGGGTACATACAGCCCACACAACCCTGCTGCAGCTTCCCTCTTCTTCACCCCCATGTATTCTCCACTCGGAATGCTTCAGCCACACAAGACATGCAAAGGTCCTTCAGAAATGCTTTGCAGACACCATTTTTTCTCATCACAAAGCCATTTTCCCCCTGGGCCTCTCCCCTCAACCCCAGCTGGAAGGTGAACATTTCTCCATATCTTTCCCCTAAACACTTGCTCCCTACCTTCCTAAGCATACTTAATTACATCGTCATCTCATATCCATGGACCTCTCTTCATACTTCTCTCTTGCATCTATTTTTTCATCTGTAAGATGGGGCTAATAAAAAATTTGTCACAGCTGGGTGTGGTGGCTCAGGCCTAAAATCTTAGCACCCTGGGAGGTCCAGGTGAGCAGATTGCTTCAGGCCAGACGTTAGTTCGAGACCAGACTGAGTGAAAGGGAGACCCCATGTCTGCTAAAAATGGAAAAATTAGCCAGGCATAGTGTCACACACCTGTAATAATCCTAGTACTCAAGGAGGCTAAGGCAGGAAGATTGCTTGGGCCCAGGAGCTTGAGGTTGCAGTGAGCTATGATAATGCCACTGACACTAGCCAAGGCAACAGAGTGAGACTTTGCCTCAAAAAAAAAAAAAAAAAAAAAAAAGAAAAATTAATGATGAAGTATCTCATAGGGTTGTTTGAAAACTAAATGAGTTAATACATGTAAAGTAAAATAAAAGCATAATCTATACCGCCATAGAGCCTAATGTACTTGTCATTGTTGTTACACACCTTTCCTATCCTACTATCATGGGTTATGATAAACATTTATTGAACTGAATTGATTAATTGAATTGAATTGATAAGCCAATTTAGTGAAAAAATTAACTAATTTTTTACTCTTGAATAACCAAATTGTTTTATTGAAATAATTATTTTGGCAATTGATGGATATCCCTCCACTACAATATTTACTTTAATTGTATTAATATAAGCAGGACAGTAAAGCAGCTTGCTGAAATAAATGACAATAGGATTGTTTATTCATGATAAAAGGTAAATTTCTTCTACTTAATATCTCCTGATGGTAGTCTAGATTGTGCTTTATCTGCCCTTTTTTTTAAGGGCAATAAATTGTATCAACTCTAATTAGTAATATTGGGTCTATCTTCACCTTCCATTGAAATCTTACTTTCCCCCACATGCTTGGAAGACGCTGTATCAAGAAGGACTTGTAAAGGTGAGTTAGAACAGTTACATATTTACATAAAGACTAAAGATATAGAATTCTGTCAGGAAGGGTGATGAAAATGAGAAGTTGGTGGAACACACCAAAAAGAAAAAAAAAGTATCATTGAAGAATCTCAGAGTGTATACACAATTAACTACAAAAATAAATCTCAGAATCTCTAAAAAACTGTGTCGGGAGTATTTTTGGTGGCTGATTTCTTCCACTAAGCCTGGCTCCGATGTCAAAATTTCACCCTCTTCAGCCCCAGGGAATGAAGCTTGGTGAGCTCAGCCACCTCCAATGTCACCATTTGTTTTAGGGTGAGGTCTAATGGCACAGATCTGGGCAATAAGGCTTAAGAGAGTTTCTTTTGCTCTTAGAAAAGATGAGGGAGAAAGACCTGTTGCATTTTCCTATTTGGGGATGTCATTTTATTAAGATGTGCTTAGAGCTAAGAACAGTAGAGCAAGGAGGTGCTCGCATCCCTACTGGTGTCACCAAGTCTCTGAATAAAGCTCGGAATCTTTATCTGTCTCCAGATATCTCTTTCTATAAGAAAATAACCCCCTTATTGCCTGGTTAGTTTAGTGGAGTTTCTGTTTCTGGCCTACAAATGTATCTTAACTGACAGAGCATTTGGATAGAGTCTCCAACTATGCCTGACATACTGATTTTTAAGAGGAAACCTGCAGTCTGGTTGACTGAAAGTGTAATCACATTTACAGTGAATATTATGGAAGACAAACCCTCAGGCTTGCTGTCTAACCAGTGAGAAAAAGGAGACTACAGAAGTAGAAAACCCAGGTTCAAATAAAAACAAATCAGGAGGAATCACACTTCCAAACTTCAGAATATATTATAAATCGATAGTGATCAAAACAGCATGGTACTGGCACAAAAATAGAGAGGTAGATGTATGGAACAGAATTGAAGACCAAGAGGTGAACCCAGACACTTATCGTTATTTGATTTTTAATAAGCCTATTAAAAATATAAATTGGGAGAAAGAGTCCCTGTTCAATAAATGATGCTGGGTGAATTGGCTGGTAACTTGTAGAAGACTGAAACTGGACCCACACCTTTCCCCTCTAACAAAAATTGACTCTCACTGGTTAAAGGACTTAAACTTAAGACATGAAACTATAAATATTCTTAGAGAGAGTGCAGGGGAAACATTTGAGACAATTGGCCTGGGAGAATACTTCATGAGGAAGACACCTGGGGTAATTGAAGCAACATCGAAAATACATTACTGGGGTCTGATCAAATTAAAAAGCTTCTGCACTGCCAAGAACGCACTAAGTAAAGCAAATAGCCCTCAGAATGGGAGAGGATTTTTGCAAGATACTACCAACAAAGGTCTAATAACCAGAATCCACAGAGAACTCAAACTTATTACTAAGCAAAAAACAAGTGATCCCATTTCATTGTGGGCAAGAGACATGAACAGAAGCTTCTCTGAAGAAGACAGGTGCATGGCCTACAAACACATGAAAAAATGCTCATCATTTTTAATCATCAGAGAAATGCAAACCAAAACTACTCTGAGATACCATCTAACTCCAGTAAGAGTAGCCCACATCACAAAATCCCAAAACAACAGATGCTGGCATGGATGTGGAGAAAAGGGAACAGTTCTGCACTGCTGGTGGGAATGTAAGCTAGTACGTTCCTTTTGGAAGGAAGTTTGGAGAACACTCAGAGATCTAAATGTAGACCTGCCATTTGATCCTGCAATTCCTCTTCTAGGTGTATATCCAAAGGACCAAAAATCATTTGGCTATAAAGATGTTTGCACCATATTGTTCATTGCAGCTCAATTCATAATTGCCAAGTCATGGAAGAAGCCCAAGTGCCCATCTACCCATGAATGGATTAATAAATTGTGGTATATGTACACCATGGAATACTATGCAGCAGTAAAAAAAAATGGAGACTTTACCTCCTTTATGTTTACGTGGATGGAGCTGGAAAATATTCTTCTTAGTAAAGTATCTCAGGAATGGAAAAAAAAGTATCCAATGTACTCAGTACTACTGTGAAACCAATTTATAATAACTCACACTTGCATATGAAAAATGAAACATAACTTTAGGGTATGATGGAGGGAAGGGGAGGGTGAGGAATAAGGAGGGGGTGGGAGGGATAGTAGGGGGACCACAACTGTGGAGCACATTACAAGTACAAGTTGGTTCTATCATGTGTAGAACACAAATGTCCTAATGCTATAATTGGGTAAATGAAATGAAAGCTATGCTGATTAGTATGATGTAAGCACTCCAATTTGTACAAATAATCAACACACTGAAATGGGCATAAATGTATTTATGATCTATGTACAAAAGACTTAATTAAAAAAATAATTAAAAAAAAAAGAAAACCCAGGTTCAAATCCCACCTTTGCACCTCACCAGCTATGTAGCCTTAGGCAAGACTTTTTTTGAATAAATTTCAGTTCCTTCCTTATAAAATGACTGTGGTAATACCGACCTCACAGGTTGATAGGGAGTATTAAATGCTGTAATGTAATAATAAAAGACCTGTCAAATTGGAACCCAAATAAATGTTAGTTTCTCTTCCCCTAATTAATCCTTTACCAAGATGAAACACTAACTTGGTTTATTAGACCATTAATTCAGACATTTTCTTTCCAGCAGGAATTACTCTGACAGCAGGGCTGGTGTCATCAAGAGTAATTTCTGCTGAAAAGTTCCAATCTTAACGTTTCTCTTGTGAAGCCTACCATGGTGCAGTAGGGATCAGGCAGGGATACTTCCAACCCTGAGAAAATTGATGTGACGATAACCACACTGGAAGGGTTTATGTGCCTTTGATTGTTTTATTCTCACACCTTAAAAGGCGCATGTGGGTGGAATTAATGGGCTCCAGGGAAGTGTGCTTATAGTATTTTTCTCCAAATTATTTTCACATTTTCTGTTGCGTTCCACAAAAAGCTAATCATAGTCTACCGATAATCACTAACCAACCTCCCAAATGCAATTCACTAACACACTGTCCTAAGGATATATTGTGTTCAGTGAATAAAAACAAAAATAGGAGTTGGCATTAAAAAGAAGCATTCTTTATTCTTGGCACAGCACACAGGACACCGTAAATTTCTACAATAAATAAATAGAGGTCGGGTTTACTTAGTCATTAATCTAATTGCATGCTTGCACTAATAATAAGGATAAAGTTGGTAAAAATTTAACTGGAAGAGAATTTAATGTCAAAAGCCTGAAAAATGCATTTATACTTGGCCCTAAAATTTTCACTTCTAGAAACTTATTTTAAGAAAAGAGTTAAGAGTTTGCAAAGTGACTTTTCAAGAAATTTTCTTGCAGGAAGAAAACAGTCTAAGCATTCAAGATTAGAAAGTTAGTTAAATTATGCAGCATCCACCTACAGTCACTGATGTGGAAATACGTACATGACATATTGTTAGAACCTAGGTCATAAAATATATGCACAGCGCTTTACAGTTTTCATGAAAATACATGTATTTATTAACATTTCAATAACTTTATACCAAAAGGAATATGAACAGCATTCTAAGGATTTTTATTTCCTTTCATTTTGATGCTCTGTGTTTTCTGCAGTAAGAGTTATAGGATAAAGGAAAATCATTTTTAAAAACTTCACAGAAGTCATAGTAAAGTTAAGTTTAAGCTTAATGGCAAATATACCTTTTTATTATTCATTATGTGGGTTCTGAGCTCTGGCTTCTCAGATTTCTGAAAATATCTAATTTAATAATTTGAAATTGAGGAGACTAGAGACCAACTCTAGCTCTTTTAGGACAAATGACTGCTCCCTGATTAAAAGTCCAGGGTGACTTGTCCCTTCCTACTCAGTTCATCTTACTCCGAAGCATAAACTGGAAAACTGGTGAACTCTGTGTCAAGCTGAGAGTGGCCTCTTTATTCAGGGATGCCCCAGCCCTTGCATGGAGGCTCAGAGAAGCTTCATGGAGCCTTTCTGACTATGTTTAGTTGGTTCTTTGTGTTTCCAGTGGCATTTCTTTCAGAAGGAAAGAACTCGTTGGTTTCTGTTCCAGGATGCAGCCCGGAGTTGTCATCTCTAAGCAAATACAAGTTCTGACCCCCTGGATTGCAAACTAATACAGCCTCTTTAGAAAGAAGTATGGAGAATCCTCAAAGAATTCAAAATAGAACTTTCATTTGATCTTGAAATTCCATTACTAGGCATCTACACAGACGAAAAAAAATCATTTTATCATGAGGACATTTGCACTAGATTGTTTATCGCAGATCAATTTACAATTGCTAAGATATGGAAACAACCCAAGTGCCCATCAACCCAGGAATGGATTAACAAGCTGTGGAATATGTATACCATGAAATACTGTTCAGCCATAAAAAGATGGAGACTTCACATCATTTGTATTAACTGGATTGAGTTGAAACACATTCTTCTTAGTAAAGTATCACTAGAAGCAAGTATCCAATGTACTTAATACTAAATTGAAGCCAGTAGAAAAACTCAATTCCAGTTTGGGGGAGGGGAGAAGAGGAAGGGAGTGGAGAAAAAGAGGGAGGGGGATCAGCATGCTCCCACTGAATAGGTATAAGGTAAGGGTACATGGCACACCTCCTGGGTGGGGGACACAACTACAACAGGGACCTTACCTAACAAATGCAAACATTGTAACCTAATCATTTGTATCCTCATGCTAATCTGAAATAAAAAAAAAAAATTCTGACCCCTACATGAATCCTGCCTGCCATCCTCCGACTTATTCATAACACTGTTAATAATTACTATTGTCGCTGGCATTTATTGACTGTCCGCCATGAACCATGCACTCCATCAAGCACTTTGTATATAAAGATTTTTATATACAACTCTTAACAGAGTTGTATTATATTCAGAGTTGTATTATATTCAAGAGTTATCTTTTATTCAACTCTTAACAGCAACCACAGAATACTAAAGACATCAAAATCACCATTTTATAGATAAGGGAACAATTTGCCCAAGATTATATAGCTAGTAAGGGCTGGAGTCAACATGGAAACCTGTACCTACCTGGATTTTGTTAGATTGTTTAACCATTTAAATGAGGACATTTATCGTTTACTTGGGGAAGAAAGGTCAATTTTCAATTCCTGGGTCTTCCTAGACCAGAGTAAAAGTGATCCCAGAAAATACTAAACCACCTCGTAAACCATAGAGGCAATTCTACCACACACCCTGCCCTTGCAAAGAAGGCCAATACATAACCAAGGGTCCCTGTGTGTTCAGCCCCACACTGACCTGCGTGTCACTTAACCTTTCCAAACCTCAAATCCATATGCAGAACATGAGCTTTATAATACTTGTCCTGAATACCTCGTTTGTGAGTATCAAATGAGACAATGTGTGTGTAAGCACTTTTAAAAGTACAAAGGGCAAGGAATCTTGATTACTCTTGCATGCAAATTCTTTCTGCCCTCAAAACCCAAAAGCAATGTAACTTTCATATAGCATTTTGCAAAAGACAGAGTGAAGGGATTTAGAAATACAGAGAAACTTTAATGTAAAAAACTCCCCTGTGTAATGTTTCCCATGTTTAGAGTTAATAAGACCTAAGGAAAAGCCAGAGACTCAATGCTCCCCATTCCCACATAATGCTTTTGATTTAATGTTCCCTCTCTAAGTGTATGAATTTTTGAACAGGAGTTTTTGACACAGGACTTAAGACTCTCCTGTGACTTCATGTTAGGAAATCTCCTTAGTCATTTTGGTCTCTGCTCCTCGGGAGCAAATTGGAGCTTTGGCAGTGAGTTGATACACGGTCTGTTTTAACTTAAGATGATAGTTGGCTCAATTATTCAAAAATATCGTTCCAAGGTTTAGTATTATAGGTACCAAAAAAGACTGATTTTTTTTAAATAGGAAAAAATATGTTATTATAAAGGGAAATTACAAACATATTTCATTTATAAATGAGGGTGCAATACCCTAAATAACATAGTAACAAGTTGAATTAAAAATTATTGTTCAAATAATGTACTTTGGTCAAAATTAAATCCAACTTATGTGAGAATTAGTCATTATTTTCTTTTTTTTTCTTTTCCTTTCTCCCACCCCCTCCTTCCTTCTCTACCTGCTCTTCCCTTCCCCCACCTCCCATCACATCATTAATTGTCATTAATTGTCCTCATATGAAAGTTGAATACATAGGATTCATGCTTCTCCATTCCTGTGATGCTTCAAGTACAAATGTCTTTATAATAAAAGGGTTTTTTTTCCTTCTGGATAGATGCCCAGTAATGGGATTGCAGGATCAAACAGGAGGTCTAGTTTGAGTTCTTTGAGGGTTCTCCATACTTCCTTCCAAAAAGGTTGTATTAGTTTGTACCCACCAGCAGTGTAAAAGTGTTCCTTTCTCTCCACATCTGCACCAGCATCTGCAGTTTTGAAATTTTGCGATGTGGGCCATTTTCGCTGGGGTTAGATGGTATCTCAGGGTGGTTTTAATTTGCATTTCTCTAATAATTAGGGATAATGAGCATTTTTTCATATGTTTGCTAGCCATCCGTCTGTCTTCTTTAGAGAAGGTTCTGTTCATCTATCTTCTCCATTGATATATGGGATTGTTGGCTTTTTTCATATGGATTAAATTAGGTTCTCTATAGATCCTAGTTATTAAGCTTTTGCCTGATTCAAAATATGCAAATATCCTTTCACATTGGGTAGGTTGTCTATTTGCTTTAGTCGTTGTCTCCTTAGCTGTACAGAAGCTTTTCAGTTTAATTAAATTCCATTTGTTTATTTTTGTTGTTACTGCAATTGCCATGGCAGTCTTCTTCATGAAGTCTTTCCCAGGCCAATATCTTCCAGTGTTTTTCCTGTGCTTTCTTTGATGATTTTTATTGTTTCATGCCTTCAATTTAAGTCCTTTATCCATCTTAAATCAATTTTTGTGAGTGGAGAAAGGTGTGGGTCCAGTTTCAGTCTTTTACATGTGGACATCCAGTTCTCCCAGCACCACTTATTGAATAGGGAGTCTTTCCCCCAGTGTACATTCTTGTTTGGTTTAATTTTTTATAAAACTAATGTAGTGGGATAGAGAGAATAAAAGGATTGTTCTTAACCATTTTTTTTAATTTTCTCTTTTAAATTGTAAACGCAACACATGCCCATGTTTTAAAATTCAGAAAGTACACATAATGTGAACTTTACATACATTTACCCTTCCCATTGCTAAACATTACTAACAAATTCTCATATATATTTTGAGAATTTTTCTATTATACAAATGGATATAAATATATGTATTTAATATATTCAGTATCATTTCTACTGCAAGTTGCTCTGAAAAATGCTTCTTTTTTCCTAAAAGTATGTGTGCACAATTTTTTCCTACCCACACATATGGCTCTACCAGTTTTAAACTCTTCTCTGCAGTATTCCATTGCCTAGATATGCCATATTTTTTTTAAGTATTTTTCTCTGGATGTATATTTAGTTGTTTACAGATCTTCAGTCTCACAAATAATGCTGCAGCCAACTTCACCACACATCTGCTCAGTTATGTGAGTATTTCTGATGGGATATTTAAAGTAAAACTGATGGGTCAAAAAAGATGTGCGTTTACAATGTTGATGGGTGTTGCAAACTGCCACCTAGACATGGTTGGACTGATTTGCCCCCACCCCACCCTTGCTACGTGAGAGCCCTGTCTTCGCAAACAATCTGTATAGATCATACATGAACTTGTTAAGCTGAGATACATAATATGGTGACTCAGTGGACACTATATTAAATAAATATATGTAGGGCTTAGATAAAAAGAAACTGGAAATCCTGCCCTTAGGTGCACTGTGAATCGCCAGGCCCCTCACTCTGAGACAAAAATCACATCGAAGGGACCTCTATCTCAGAAAGAGGGGCTTACCACTCACGGTGTATTTACTGTGTACCAGGCACTGTTCTAAGTACTTTATGTATATTAAGTCAACTACACTTCCCAAAAGCCCAACAAGGAATGTGTTTCTTTGGGTGTTTTTTTTGTTTGTTTTTTTTTTTTTTTTTGAGACAGAGTCTCACTGTGTCACCCTCAGTAGAGTGCTATGGCATCACAGCTCACAGCAACCTCAAACTCTTGGGCTTAAGCCATTCTCTTGCTTCAGCCTCCCAAGTAGCTGGGACTACAGGTGCCTGCCACAATGCCTGGCTATTTTTGTTGTTGTTGTTGCAGTTGTCATTGTTGTTTAGCTGACTTGGGTCGGGTTCAAACCTGCCAGACTTGGGGTACGTGGCTGGCCCCTTAACCGCTATGCTACAGGTGCTGAACCAAAGAATGTGTTTTTATCATTTCCATTTTACAGATGGGAAAACTAAGTCACAAAAAATTTCCTAATGTCTCTTAGCTGATGAGTAATAGAGCTCAGATTGGAAGCTAGAAATTTGGGTACACAGTCAGGGGCTTTTAACCACTTACATATTCTGCTTCTGTGTTCCTAATGATGGGAAAAACACATTTATTAAACACCTACTATAATGCCAGGAATGATAACATGCGCCATCTTCACAGCAATACAAAGAAGTATTATTCCCATTCCACAGAGATACGAAAGTGGTTTTCCAAAGTGGCAGAGAGACATGTACCCAGACATTCTGATCCCCAAGCTTATAATTATTCTGCTACACCATGCTTTCTCATAGGAACTGGTAGTAGTCATGATACCCATTTTACAGACAAGGAAATCTAGATTTCAGAATGAAAGGAGGCTAAATGGGTGTTATCTCTGTCAGGGAGAACTCGCCAGGGGCTTGCATCAAATATAATTCTGCAAGCTTCTATACGGTTAGAATGTCCATGTACATCACACACGTGTTGTCATATAATAACAAATAGCAGTAATTTACTGTCTTCTATAAAGAATGATGACCTCAAACTGCCCGATAGAGAGCAAAATTGAAGGCAGAATTCAAATTCCCTATTTTAAAAGAATGATATAGTGAGGTGAGGATGCGCAGGTGGACACCTGCACTTCAGAGACATCCATCCCTAGAGTAGCAACATATTTATAGTCTCAGTGTGCAACTCATTATCAGTCCATCAAAACACGTTTAGTGCTGGTTCCTGAGTTAACAATCGTATTTCTTACAGTATATGGAGAATGTCAAGGACCCAGGGGAGATCAGAAGAGCAGCATGAAAAAGGAGAGCTTCCGAGAAGAGCCTTGTGGTAGACGAGCCCCAATCCAATCCCTGCTTCTGCTCATTCCCACCGTGCCTGGCTCAGGGTCTGGGAGCTCAGGCCAGGGTTCAAGTCTACTCTGCTACTTATTCCCTGCCTGACCTGGGACAAATTACTAAACCTCTCTACCCACAGTTTCTTCGTCTGTCTAATGGGCAATAACAATGGCCCCTATCTCATCAGTTTATCTTAAATATCAAACATTGTCTACTATAGACAGCTGCCCCACGGGGGTGGGGGAGGGAAAGCACAGACTCACAAAACCTCACACAGACAGATGCCCTCCCTTTTATGATTCAGTGTCTTATTCTTTTTTTGCTTTGATACAACCAGGAAAACATATTGTCCTATATTTAAGTCTGAAACTAAAAATAAACTTTATATACTCATTAACTTAAGATCTCCATACTCTAGAGGTCAGAATGTACAAATCCTGTATTTCTGTGTCTGGCAGTCTCAGTCAGGAATGAGGCATCAGATCTAGGTTATCACTGTCACAAAACAGACAGCAACATGTCACCAGCACATCTTTTGATCATCACAGCTTGTCAGACACCAGTTAGTATATGCAGCTATTTAGTAGTAGGCTTTAGAGGTTAGTTTGATTATCTTTTAAAAGCCTCTTTTTTTGTACATGGATGCTAATGCAATATTACTGCAAGTGTTTTCCTGCACTCTATAGTAAAACAAGTCAGCCTGGAAGAATATGTAAATTTGACCATTATGTTGTTCAGTTTTCAGGGCAATTAAATATTTGCTTTGAGCTCCTCACATTGCATTGCAAATTCCTATAAAACTTACCATTCATTTTTTGTACCTAAAGCTTATTTAGCTCAAGTCTTTGTCGCTATTTCCTTCTTATTGAAAACTGAGCTTTTAATTATATGTCAAAATCATACTTTATTTGAATCTTTCTTTGCAAAGTCTTTTTTCTGTTCATGTTGTTAGTTTGTCCCTTTGTTCGTTGGGTAGTGGGAGGCAGCGGTTTCAGATTTCCTCCATGAGAGGTTGTCTGCTGTTCATGATAACAGTTTTGGCTATTCCATCTACCGCATGAACAAAGGCCTTCAATTAGATGGCCCGGTCTCACCAGCCTCTGCTAGCCAGGATCGGGTCTATACGAAGCCAAGAAAATTTAAAAAGAAAGTATAATAATTTATTCAAAATGGCTGTTAGAAATTGTGTGGAACCCAAAATGGCATTTTTTACACTTCACTTTAGAAAAAGGAACCTGAATTTTGTCAGAATGATTATGTCTGTAAACAATTTTTGTTTCCATGCCTTAATCTTTTTGTTTAAAGGATTATAGTTAAATCTCTAAGTGACAGAAAATTAAAAATCAGGCAAAATTTGAGGAGTCGAACAAGCAGTGCCTGAGATGAAAGATGTGTATGACATTCATTTGGGGAAACAAATGCAATGGTTCACCTGTGGACACCTCTTAGACTTTTGTCATCTTCCTTCGACAAAGCCTCCTCCCATCCATTTCTGATTCCCATACACCAGCCTCCCATCAAACAATTCAAACTTGTGAGTCCTCTTTGGGTACCATCTTGCTCTCATGCCCTCTCCTAACTGTTCTTAAAATCCTATTCATCCTTATTTCATATTTTTAATGTCTTTTCCGTTCTTTACATTCCTAATGCAAGAACTCCTTTCCTTCCACCTGTAAGCAAAACAGCCTTCTGACTAGTCTCTGTGGCTCCTGGCGCTCTACATTCAGGGCCGTCTGCACACCACAGCCCCGCTTGCCTTCACATGAGCCTGTTTTGATCATACCAGGTCTCTAATAGACACCTTGGGCATGTTTTCAGCATCATGTTGTGATACTATGTTTGGCTTTATAACAACAGGCCAAGCTGTTTCAGAAATGGCTATACTACTATGCATTCCATTTGGTAATGGTGATAAAGAAGAATTTGTTAGTCTATAAAAGAAAAAAAAATCCTTCCAAGGAAAAGTAAACCTCCATGGCTATCATTCTTTGACCAGTTCCAATTTGCTTTTCTGAGCATATATGCCATTAATCCCCTATGTATTCTCCAAATTCCAGTCCACTTACCCATTCCTTCTAATCACACCCAAATCACTTGGTTCCACTTCCTCCACGTGGAACAGCTTCTTAACTTTGCAAATTCCCACCCATCTTTCAACCCCAGAATTAAATGTTACCTATTATATGTATAAAAAATTAACACTTCTGGTATTCCTTAGCCATGGCATTGAAATTGCCCCATCCCTGGACACGGACAACCAACACAATATGATCATATGTGGTCTTTTTATATGCCATGGAAAGAATATTGGAATTCTGGGATGCTAGGAACTTGAGGAGTATTACACAGTGGATTACACACCAGACTTGCATTTAGCACAGAGGATGCTGTGCCAGTGGAGACTGACTTCGATGGGAGCAGAGAGAAAGAGATGAGCCTGAGAGAGAAGACTGAAAAAACAGTCCATTTGGAGGGAAGATGATGAGATAAATTCTAAGTATGTTGACCCTGAGGTTCTGAGGTCTAGGACGGGAGATGGGGAAGGTACTTACAGAGCAAAACTTAAGGAAACGCTCGCTTTCAGGCGCCCAACTTGGCACTGAATGACCCACAGAATAAGTACTTCCTTACATCCTTTACCCTCGGCACCTAGCTTGCCGTTCCTTACATTTTTATGGGACATTTTGGAGAGAGATCACCTTGACAGCCAAGGAGGTTCACTATTCAGATCTCCCCCCCACCCACCCCCAGGAAAGAGCTTGCTATTCAGCTGCAAGAAGTGCAGTTAGCTGACAACCTCTAGCCATAGAATCTTCAAGATTTGCCTCAACTTTTGAGCCACAATGTTCTTCCTAGGGACTCCCAGCCAGTGGCTAAGCATGGTAGGGGTACTAGGCCTGGTCATTTCTACCCAAAGTGGGACTTATTTAACGGGCAAATGACCTTCCATCGGAGGTGGCCACTGGGTTGGATGAGACTTTGTCAGACCTGTGATACGTGGGCTGACGGCTTTCCTTGCCCTATTTTGCTTCCTCTCCATTTATCCTCAGAGTACTTACTCTACTAATTCCGTCTCAATACCTGTTCCTAGAGAAACAACACAACACACCAGCAAATGACAAGCCATATCAGTCTGGACCTGAAGCTAGACATGAACTGATAAGCTGGAGTGACTTGTTGGGGGGGTGGGGGTGAGGGGTTAGAAGGCTGAGCTCAGACTCTTGGTTTAAACCCCAGCTCCTCCACTTCTGACCTTGTACAATCTCAGATACATTACACAACCTTCTCAATTTCTTCATCTGTAGAATGGGGACGTTAATATGAAATGAGGACTATATGAGAGAATGCACACACATTTACAGTATTTATTTAGTGCAGTCCATAGCTGGTCCATAGTAAATACTCAAGAATATGAATGAAAATCATTATATAGACTTTCAAGTGCTGTTTACAGGGGTTGTTCAACATAATAAAATAGAAGAAATGTTCGTTTTATGAAGGAATTTTCCACAGGGTCTATAAGGCTAACGAAGGTTAATTAGAAACATTTAACCCCCATCGCTGTCATTATTCGTGTGGATTTCACCTGCTGTCACTTCCTCTTCTCTCCACAATGTCATCACCTTCTTTGTCTCTGCCATTTATGCTTCTTCCCATCTCTCTTTTCCATCGGCCCCCTAGCCTGTTCCTTTCCTTTCCATCAGTCTTGCTAATAATCTCCTCCACAACCAGGTTGAGAACTTACCTTCTGCAGAGAGTCTTTCTTGGTCACCTCGCCCTCCCACCCCAACAGTGATCACTCCTCCCTGTTGGCAAATCCTCCCTCCGGACTGCATAATTTTGAAGCTAAGTACAACAACAAAATGTAATTCTCACACCATACTGAAGGTGTCTATAGCTCCATAAACAATTTTAATGATCAAATAGCAGGAATAGCATCTCCTATTTCCTTAGATAGGACTTCCCTACTCCACTCAATCTTTTGTCCCAAAGCTAGATGGCTTGGCAATGTGACGCTTAATAAGTGCTCACTTAAAGGATGAATGTTTTCAGCCATCCGTGCACAGTCTATAAAGTGTTTTTTCTGTGCATTCTCTTTCCACATGTGAACCTTAAGAATAAAATATGTGGTAAGAAAATCTCAATCATATAGCAGGGAAACTATTGCAGTGGAGAAGAATTTTATAGCTATTTTAGGTTCCTGGGGTAATGTAAATTTGTTTTATAAAACAAAGCCTGGTCTATAACACAGCTACAAGCCAGTAGGAAATCAGAATTGGAGACAGATGGTAAATGCAGGATTCTTCCCTCCCACTATTTAGTACATATGATATTCCCTACAAAATGGCCCTGAATGCTTTCCGTTACCACGCAGTGTTACAAAAGCTCTGAAAAATAAAACCTCCTTTTATGCCTATGAAACTTCAAACAAAATAACCAAAAGTAAGCTGAAAGTGTTTTGTGACATGGTTGAATGCAAAGAATGTTTCTGCATAGTTTCATCTTTATATATGCATTAATGCATATTGCAATACATACCCGAAAAACTGTTGCTAAATTTTCAAGCCCCCTATACATTCGATTTGAAACCTTCATCAAGATGTTATATTTACATTCAAAGGCAAGATTCCTACAATGAATACAATACAATCTTAGGCTCATTTATAATATTGGAAATGAATAGTATCTAAAATAGAAATCAGCTATACACAGCAATATATGAGTATAACAGAAATCAGCTATATCAGCAATATATGGATATAACATTTATAGGCGACACCGGTTTCTAATGGCTCCTAATATAACATACCCTTTCAAGGAGCCACCCCTCCGTATTGAAATGCATGTTTATTGCACTACTTTGAGTAATTATAAATTGAACATGGTTGATAAAATCAGCATTAAAAGTTATGTAATTTTTTTGAAATACATACAAACCTCTGTAAGTACACAGCTCTAGGAGATAAAATATTAAATCTTGAATGCTAAGAAGATATTTTACTAAGTAGTGAAAGCAGTACAGACTTTTAAAATTTTCATTTTTATTATTACAACTAGGTAAACTATCTCACCAAGTAAATCGAAATTGTTGGTTTTATAATCCATGTAGTGAAGCAAAATAGGTAGTATAAAACAACTATTTACTATCTCATTTCAAATATAGCAAATATAAGATGGCATTAATACTATCCTAATCTGTTCTACTTAACAAGTTGATATTTAAGATGCTTCCCTTTTCAAATATCAATACCCACTGTACATGTAGAAAAAAACACTTGTGAAAATCTATTTAAATTCTTAGAAAAGTACTCGTTCAAGTTACTTTTCTTTATAAATTCTGCCTGGCTTGCTACCTTGTACTCTCATCTTTATCATGATCAGTAATTATTGATTTCAAAAAGCCAGAGCATAACACAGAGTGAAAAGATGATAATACGAAGACAAGAAAGGAAGTTTCTGTTACACAAGTGAGCGGTACTCCAGACAAGTGATCTTTCTGAAGCCTATAGCCCAGGATAGCCATAATGAGATCACCGCCACTGTCATAAATAGACACTTTTCTCAATAAGTCTTTTAAATGAAGTACTGGATGCATCTTTCCAGCTTCAGGATTCAAACTAGCAATTAAGTCTGAACCACGAATCACCCATCTCTGTAACTAGAAAAGCAGGTTCTGAGGATGTAACTCTTAACCCAACGCGACAAGGGATGCTGACTATATTATTAATTACTAAGTCATTTCCTAATTTGAGACTCTAGCATCCAATGTGGGCAAACAGTGTGATTTATGAGCCTACCCTCCCATGCAGCTTTACCAGAGTTCAATGAACACACGCACATCCTGACCATACAGTAACAACGGGATTCCTGCCAGCCCGAAAACGCAGCAGAATCTGGCTGTAGCAAATCTGCCCCATCTACTGATTATTCAAGTACTAGTATTTAAAATACCTAAAATGCCTGCAGAACGCTGCAGTTCAACGTCCCCCTGGGGTTACTCCAGAGCAGAACCACAGCTCTTTTTCTCAGCGCTTACTGAGTTTTAAGAGAGCAGGTAACATGGGGTAGAAATTCTCGGGCAGCAGCAAGGTAACTCTTCTCTCCAAATTTACAAAAACCATCATCCCCCCCATGCACACACACACATAGACACACAAACACACACAAGAAAAGAGCTTTATAAATACATATCCAAGACATGCTGTTTGCATGGGTTTGAAAAATGTATTTTTCCTCTACTTGCTGCTGCTGTATAAAATGTTTATAGATCAGACAATCTAGACGTACATAAAAAGTATTGTTTTCAATGAGCTTCCTTTAGTGAAATCTGCCTGTACAGACATATGTGGGCGTGAATAATACATATTTACACACACATGTCTACATTAACAAGGGCACACACACACACATACCTGGATCAATAATTAAGCCCACCCTGTTCCCTTAGCCCCCTTGGACAGATTCTTTTTGTATGCAATGCTATTCAGAAAAGAGATTGTTGTGAAATAATAAGCAGCTCTATCTAATGCACATCAAAGTGGCATGTTTAGAGGAGCAAATACATTACCAGACGCATTTTGAAGTTTCTGCAACACCTGCAGGGGAAAGGCGGCTGTGAATTGGATGCTGGCACCCAGTATTCCTCAGAATCGCAGAGCTCGGTGGAGCTGTGGGCAATGAGAGGCGAGTGTGAGGCTGCAAACCTTTGAGTTGAGCTCACTCCAGGCATCAGAAAGCCTCAAAGAGGGGAAAGAAAAAGGCAGCCCACAGACAGCTAGATGGGAAACTTCTGGCACCTCTCCAGCGCAGGAATGAATTCTCTGTAATTTGGAGACGTGTCGAGATGGAAATGAAGAGAAACTTGGATTTACGGGTGAATTTGCTCAGCCAACAGAAATGGCCAGGTAACAGTCTCTCAGCTCGTTTTAAAACAGTCATTCAGGAACGAGACTGAATCAAAAAATTAACAGGCATCCTTTCTTGAAAAAATAAAAAGGCTACTCCAGCCAGCTTCCCTAGATCCCTTTACAAACTTCAAATGGATCATTCCATCAGCTGTTTCTTGCACATTTTATTAATCCCAGCGCAGAGGTAAACTGGAAAATCTAATTCCTTTTATGTAGAAAACTGGATTTATTGCCTCTTTTTATAATGCACTTTAGACATATAAATACATAGATTTACTTACAGAATTCTCGTTTCTCGTGTAAAACCACTACTGTTTGGTCCAGATAAAAAGCTAAAAGGCTTGTTCACAGCTTTTCAAGAAGTGGGGGGGGGCATATTTAATAGTCAGAAGCTGAGCTGAGTACTGATATTCAAATGTACAGTTTGAAGCAAGAGTATAAAGGAAGAGCCCTGAGCCATTAAGTGGCAACTAAAATATGATTATATACAAGCACTGCGCAGGCAGGTGGCTCAAGACTATAAATATATACATAATTAAGGATAGGAAGAAAAGAGCTTTGGCAAATTAAGTTCTTAGAGACAATAGCTGTGATTCCATTTAGGCTTACAAATAGGCTAATAATTTCCAGGCAGCACATGTAGACATCACCTTGTCTGAAGAACTCTTAAACCTTAGAAATAGCGAGGGGGAAGGCATTGCACACTGGCAATCTATATTCAAATGTAATGAGGAGAGGGACGATATTACCATGAGGGATGTCGCTGTGTCACATTGTCCTGTGTGGCTTAACTGCTCATCCACCCTTGCAAATGGCCATTTGCCTGGATTCAATAGCAAATGTGCTATTGATGGGAGGGAGGAGGTGGGAAGCTGATTTTATTTGTTTTACAACAGACGCACCTTTGGGAGGCTTGAGGATAAAATGCCCGAGCTGAGTGTGGGAGTCATTCTTTTCAAGGCCACAATTATACATAATAAATCTGAAGTGGAATTAATGATGGCCAACTAAGCTATTTATTATTTTAACTCTTGAGGTCAAGGGCAGAGCAGTGTTTATGTTTATTGATAGATAGTCCACGGTCAGACTGCTAAAGAAGGCCGGGCTCACCTTTAAGCATGCTCGGCTAACAAGTATTGTCCGAGGAACTGCCGCTCCTTCTCAGACTCTGGGGCTCAGTCCTTTTTGTCTAGATTTTTTTCGTCATCTCTCCACTGCTTCATTTGCTCTTTGAACAAGTACTTACTGTATATCTACTGAATCAGACACCACGTGCTGTGAAGAACACAAGGACCTTAAGACCCTTAAGGGGCTTAGCATTGCCAAACAGTACCGCAAGGGACTCAGTGGAGGGTGGGTGCCTTGGAATTACTTACAAATACCCATGCTCACTGCTGTCTCTTCCATCTGGGATTTATTCTTGGTGGTAGAAAGCAAGTGGACTTTGCATGTGTGTTTCTACAAATCTCCTCGCCAGGTGATTCTGATTAAGCCCCCTCCCAAACCCCATAGGAGCAACTCAAGCCCATTGTTACAAAGCCCCGGAGTTGATGAAAGAGGAGGAAGCAACACAGCCACTCCGGCTGACCCACACTCTGGGCGCCTGTGGGTCACTCCAGCACGGGGAAGTGAGCTTCATCAGTTTGACCCAGAGCCTGAGTCTACAAAGTTCTAAGTGGATTTGGGAGACAGTTTCCAAAAGAAAGCTTGAATCTTTGGTTAATTACTACAACCTCTCTGGACCTCTGAGGGTTTTTTGTTTTGTTTTGTTTTTTTAATCTGTAGAATGAAGGGCAGGGCAGGGCAGGCTTTGAGTCTATGGGTCCTCTGCCAAAACATATGAGAACATCCTCTCTGAGGAAGCCAGTTCTATGCCACGTTGGCAGCTGTACAAGGGCAAACCTGCAACAAACTCAGAATTCCTGACTTCTATTATTTTACAGCTTAAAGACACCCAGTTAGCAAATCAAATCTGGCAGGAGGATCCTTCAGCCTGAGGAACAAGGGTTCCAGCTTTCTTCTACACTTCTCCATGGGAGGCCCACTGAAGAAGCATAGCAGGAAAGAAAGCTCATTATCTCCCAATTCCCTTCATCCTTTGCTTCAGCAACTGCCCAGCTCCAGACACAGAAGGCCTCCTAGTGAGAGATGCATCCTAGAACCTTCCAGCAAGAGGACCCCCTGGACTTGCTGAGGAGCTGAGGGTCAGAGCCCCCAAGGCCAGCTCCTCCAGGTTCTACTTCTCAATCTCAGGGGTTGGAGGGACTTGCCATGTTTCTCCTCAGAGATATGAGGAGACTGTGGGCCACACCACCCTCAGGAGGCCAGTCTTCCTCCTCTCCACCCAGCTATCAAGACAGGCACTTGCAAACCCAGAAGAGCTCTGGAGAGCACAGAGCAGAGGGCTGGCTCAGCCTCCCTTCAGCTCCGCCTACCAGCTCTGCACCAACACCACCTTCATTCCCTCAGAAAGAACCCAACTTTCACAGGCATCATCATAGACTGCTTCATGCTGCTCTAACAAAGTCCCTGAGACTGGGTAATTTACAATGAAGAGAAGTTCATTAGCTCGTGGTCTGAGCCTGGGAAGTCCAAGGTCAAGGGAGGGCCTTCTTGCTGAGTCAATAACATGGTGGAAGGATAAAGAGCAAGGGAGGATGAGAGTGAGAAAGAGAGAGAGACAGAGAGAAAATAGAACTCACTCTTTCATAATGAACCCGCTCTGGTGATCACAACATTAAAACATTCATAAGGGCAGAGCCCTCACCATCACCATCTAGCCACTTCTCAGTAGGCCTCAGCTCCCAACACTGCTGCATTGGGATTAAGTTTCGAACACATGATCTTAGGGGGATATATTCAAAGATTCAGCCTGTACCTCCCCAAATTCATGTTGTTCTCTCTATGTCAGATGCATTTATTCCATCCCCAAAGCCCCAAATTCTTAAATTCACTACCAACTTAAAAGCCTAAAGTCCAGAGTCTCATCTAAATCAGATATGGGTGAGACTCAAGGCACAAGACATCCTGAGCCAAGTTATCTCCAGCCATGAGCCTGTGAAGGGACAGCCATCTGCTTTGGGAGTACAATGGCTGGACAGGGATAGGGTAGACACTCGCATTCCCATTCCTTGAAGACAAAGCTTATGTAACCCACCAAATATAAACTACTCCTGTAATAACTCTACTAAAAAACGTTTTTCACTGCCTCTGGTTCTGTTAAGAACAATAAAAAAATTATGACCTTGAAGCACAAAGAAATGAGGAAGAGCAGATGTTTTCAAAGGTGGTAGCACCACAGAGATATGAGGGACAGAGCTGAGTTGAAAGTCAAGATTCTGAGCTTAGTAGCCATGTGGTGTCTTTGCATAAACCATTTAAATTCCCTCATGCTATTTCCTCCTCTGGAAAAAGAAAAAATGCTTATATTATCAAGTTACTTTGAGAGTTAAGATCTGAAAAGTGCTTGGCACATCATAAGTCACTCAAGAAATAGGAACTCATAATAATCAATCAAAAGTTCCGGTATGTCACAGGGCTCCCCATCCATTCCACAAATTCCTAGTGCATACCTATGACTGTGGCTACATGCTGAGTTAGGTGCCAGAGAAAACAGTAATGAGCAAGACAGGTGTAGCTCCTCCCCTCACATGCTTCACCGTCCAATGGGGAGATGAAAGTTAACTAGTGCTATAAATAACAACAGCAACAACAAACATAAATAAATGAATCGATTCATTAATAATGATCTTCTTAGGTTTTTTCCCATAACAATCCAGACAACATCAAGAGCACAAACACGAAAGAAAATGTGTGACTGCTTCAGATAATTACCTTCAAACCTGAGGCTGATGGTCTGTCCTCATTAAATGGCAGGTCTCTCCCTATGCGCTGTCCCCTGAGACCTGTCAGGCTAGCCCAGACAGCCCTTTGATCTGTCCTCACAGTCCCTTCCATCCCACCGGCAAAACATTCTGGTTCCCAGCCTCACTGTTTTACATCCAAGCTGTCTGAAATGCAATAACGTTTTTTTTAAAGAGCAACCAGGATTTTAATTAAAGTTCCAGGGATCCAGCCAAGGATATTTTTCTAAAAGAGAAGCAGTATCTGTTTTTGGAAACAGAACATTTCATAACAAAGACCTCATCTATTGCAATGAATGACAAATAGTGAATGGACTGTGAGTGTGAGAGAGTGTGTGTGTGTGTGTGTGTGTGTGTGTGTGTACGCACAGTTGTGTGTGTGGCTAATGTTCATCCTGCCTGGTGAGGACAGAAACAAGGAGACGAATGCACTCCAGTTACTTAAACCATTCAGATATTTAAGGCAGACAGCTAATGGAGCAACATGAGGGCCTTTCTCTTAAGGATAGGAGATTACCTTTTGTTCTTTCTGATGATTCCACTTGATTTAAAAGGCTTTGGCTACAAGTCTTCCAGCAAACAGCATAAGGTAAGAATTCAACTTCTGCAAATGCTGGTCAGCAGATGTCTATGAAATACCTAAATCCAGGGAGGGACTAGGTAACACAATGAAATTCCATGCCACTCACACACAGTGCTAAGTGGAATTAAAATCAAACAAAACTTTGATATTATAGCTGGCAGTTTGGCAAGATTATTCAACCTGTGAATTTTGATTTTGTAAATTCACACATGCTCCTTGAAAAATCCCTGACAATTTCCACTCATTAAGCCAGTCAGGGACTATGGAAAGTGAGCTCCAAAGTCACTCAGTTTATTTCATACACCAGAAAAGCCTACCCCTGTGTCAGTGTGGGCAGAGGTACACACGTGCCCATTGCAGGATCCTCTGGGAACCCCTTGATCCTATAAGTGGAGGCATTGATGGAAAACCATTTATAAGCTGGCAGACCACCTCAGGCAGAAGGGATTGAGGCTTGGAGGCTTCTGCTGTTTTCCCATCCCCAGAGGCCATGGCACTGCTGTGGGGCTAGCACTCACAGATGTTTCCCAGGCACAGACAACAGAGGGGAAGAGCACCACGGATCTGCTGAGAATCCTCAGCCAAGCTGCTGGCTGGGCGCCATTACTGGGTCTGTGGACTTGAAACAGGAAGCTGGGGTGATGGTATTAAATCCCATTGCCCTTATATTATGGACGCCATTTCTTTGGATCCAAACAGCAAAAGGTAAGGAGTTGATTTTATGAGAGGGTGATAGTGCCATGCTACACAGACATCTCAACCCTAAACATTTATTCATCTAAGGCAGAGGTCCTCAAACTTTTTACACAGTGGGCCAGTTCACTGTCCCTCAGACGGTGGGAGGGCCGGACTATAGTTTAAAAAAAAAAAACACTATGAACAAATTCCTATGCACACTGCGCGTATCTTATTTTGAAGTAAAAAAACAAAACAGGAACAAATACAATCACACCGCCGCATGTGGCCCGCGGGCCATAGTTTGAGGACCCCTGAAGGGAAACTTGATCTGATTCCACTTCCATGCCAAATAATCAACAGTCAGGCTGAGTTATTCCTAGCCCAGCTTTTTACATCAATTCCAGCTGGTGATAATATAAAATCATGAGATAATATAAAACATGTATACACATATATATGTAAGTATATATATACATATGTTTCTATATATTTTGCTATATGACAAACGTACTTTTGTCTTTAAGTCACAACTTCAGATGACAATACTTTCAAGCTCTGAGTTCAAAGCCAGCAATGGAAATAACTCAGAACTCTATGCAAGCACCACCCACAGAAGTCTAAGACATGGAGAGTGAGTGACTAGGAGTCGGTTGCCAACTCAGAAGCAAAAAGTGACATCTGTGAGGGTCACTGATTCCTAAATTCTACAGAGCAGGTGGGGAAGGGGAGGGACTTCCACAGAAGACACAATTGATCCTCACACCAAAGGAAAGGGGTCCCGGTGCCATTTGCTGTAGCAGACAAACCCCAGCAGAAAAGTCTTGGTCACTGCTCCATCACTTCCATCAATGCTGAGGGGACCAAGGTAGGGAGAAGTAGTGCTCTGCCTACTTCAGAGTGTTGCTGTGTTAAAAACCACACTGTGTACGCCAATTTGCACACCAAATGAAAAACAGTATACAAATGTGTTGTAGCCCTATGACCAATCTTATCCCAAGGCATCAGGGTTTCACTAATAAATCACTACTTTATCAGCATATCTTAGCAAAAGGAGAATGTGCCTGTAAAAACCCTAAGAGAGAGCAGTACATGGAGGATTAAGCCATATGAAAAACAAAGGCAAAAAAATCAAACTTCTCCCCATGCCTGACAACGCATCCCAGTCGGAGGTAGCGTACTTCAATTAAGTGCTAAGCTTGCGGAGAGCCTTGTAGATGGACTATCAAAGTTCATGCTCAACTGAACTGCAACCTTGCAAAGTGGCCACCATGAAGACTCACCAAGGAATTCCTCACATAAACAGTAGTTGGTGTCAATTAACCTTTGTGAACATGAAAAATAAATGGAAAGGTTGAGGAATTAACAAGGAGACAAACACAGATGCTAGACACAAACATAATGTTCCTGTAAGTGCCACAGTCACATGGCGGTAAATTTTAGTACACCAGGAATGGCTCTCATGATAAAAGGACTTTACTAAAAATGGAAGTGCACTAAAAAGAGGGAGAGAGTCTAATCTATATTTTTCCCTATAGCACTCTGATTTGTCCCCGACCTGCAGTGGGAGTGCAAATATTTATTGAAGATATCATACTGGTGCCTTCTGAATCAGTGTGAAAAATCAGTAAATATATTGCATTCAGCTGCATATCATTCAACTTCCTTAATTGAAGATTCAAGCAAAATTAATTAAATTCATAAGTTTTGAAGACATCTCTTCCCCTACGGAAAGAAAAAGACTCAAAGAAGAGAACTGAAAGAGAACAGCATCACTGAGCCCAGTACCAGCCCTGGGGCAGTCGCACAAGTGGAGCCTCCTGCTCCCGCACCTTTGCCTTGCCCCCTCTTGCTCTTCCCCACCTCCATCCGGCAAGCTCTGGAGCCTCACCGCACATGTATGGATAATCTAGAAGGCAATCCCCAGCTCTGTTCAGACCACCACCCGATGCCCACGCAGGCCACCTATGCGCACACTAGTTATGTGGTCCTGCCCTCAAGATTTGGGACTGGGGGAAAGGTCTTCATAAGCCTTGGAAACAATCTTGGGGTCATTGTGAATACCCAGAGACTTTTGGAGACTGGGTTATGGGAACATACTCTAAAAAAGATTTGGCTCCTCGGACCTTCATCCCATAAGCAAGACCAGGTCTTCTAAGGCACAGGGTCAGGCCAGGGCAAGGACTCTAGTTACATGGGTCTAATGAGGAACTTCTTGAACCTATCCACCTTCCAGTTAAACTCTCTTCCCCTGATTATTCTCTTAATGGTAAACCTTTTGAACAAATTATCTATATCCATGGTTTCATTTATCCATCAACTTCTCTTTTAAAGCCTTTATTTCTTTGTGATTTCTTGCATTAATAATCTATGCTCTTACCACCTAGCAAAATTATTTTCATTAATAGCATTTCTAACTTTCTTTTTATTCAATTGCCCCTGTTCAATTTTGGAAGCAAGTTTTATTTTATTTTGTTTTTTGCTTTTAATTGCTATTATCATTCTCTACGTAGGCCCATATGAGCCTTTAATCCTAACCCCGTATCTTCTACCAGTACTCCCCACCCCCTTCCTCCTACCTCCATTCTTTGGAAGTGAGTCCTGGCTGGACCAGGTATCCTTCCAACTTTGCACATAAATGTTCTTCTATTTCCAAAGTCACCAGCTCTCAAATAGATTTGTTCAATTTTCTTGGATCCGGAATGTTTCTCTCCACCTTTTAACAAACAAAAATTAAAAAGAATTTTTTTTACATGTTTGATGTTAATCTTCTCTATGAAGTAGTTCCACATTGACTCCACCAAGTCCTAATCATTCTAGATGATACATAATACAATAATGTCAAAGCTGGAGCTCTATCTAGGTGTGAGTGAAATGGAGAACATGGTAGTTGCCACGCCCAACTACCTGGTACATGACTTGCAAGAGTCATAACAGAGTTCTAAATAGAGCATAGAGTTCTCACGTGCACAGGAATCATCTGGGGCCACGTTAAAATGCATATTCTGATACGGAAGGGCTGGGTGGCCCTGAAAATGTGCATTTCTAATAAGCTTTTAGGTGATGCTGATATTAGCGATCAGTGGGTCACACTTGGAGGACCAAGTGCCTAGAGGGCTGTATTGCAAATCTTCTTATGAGTTTGGATGTAGCAGGAGAGAGAGAGACACAACTGATTAGTGATGTCTGTCATGAACACAGGAAGCGGGAATGCAATATTGATCAAATTATTCAACAATGCATTGATTTAGGCAACAAATATTTACTTAACATCTACAATGTGTCAGGTACTATGAACAGAGTAAAAGTAGAGGAAGTTGCTACCCTCAGGGAGCTTACATTCTAGTAGGCCAAGAGAGAGACATAAAGTACAAATAAACAAGATAATTTTATATAGCAATAGGTGATGGCCAAAAGCAGGTGATGCACAGTCTCTCAAAAGGGCTACCCCCATCTTCCAACCAAAGGTCAGAGGAAGGCTCTCCACTGAGGTCTGACAAGTGGAAACATCCCAGGCATGTGACTACTCAGGCCTTTCACCAGAGAAAGTGGAAAATGCCGCAGCCTACAGGAAGGGGGGTGTAGCGCCACGTATTTGGCATTCTCAGACAGTGAAAAAAAGCACAGACCTTAGGCAAATGTGTGTTCTAATCCGAACTTTCCCACCATGCACAACGTCATTTAACCCATTCTTTATTTTTTTCTAATTTATTCCTTGATACTCTCTCAGAAGCTTTGCTTGATGACAGAGATACGATAATAAATAAGTTAGATGTGGTTCTGCTCTCATGAAGTTTCCCTTCCAGTCTTGTACACCATTTCCTCATCTATAAAGTGAGTAAAATAATGCTGACTCTGCAGAGTCATCAAATGAAATAACATCTAGAAAATTTTAGTGTACAACACCTAGGAATTATTAGAATCCTCCTTCTTCTTACGTATTTGGCAATGTAATATTGACAAAATTGATATGCATTTTGTACACTTAACATTGATTTTTTGATACTCTATTTCCCCCCCTTAGTTTATAACTTCCTGAATTTAGGGAACATAATCTTTTATAGCAATTTATCACCTCAGAGAGTACTTGATTCATACAATTCTTTAACAAATATTTTACTGAGTGCCAAATAAATGAATAGGTAGACCAATTGTTTAGTGACTATGTTATCCAAAAAAAAAAAAAATCTAGGCCAGGCCCAGAGGCTCACACCTGTAATCCTAGCACTCTGGGAGGCCAAGACAAGTGGATTGCCTGAACTCACGAGTTCACAATCAGCCTGAGCAAGAGCGAGAGCCCATCTCTAAAAATAACCAGGCACTGTGGTGGGCACCTGTAGTCCCAGCTACTTGGGAGGCTGAGGCCAGAGAATCATTTGAGCCCCAGAGTTGGACGTTGCTATGAGCTATGATGCCATATCACTCTACCAAGGGTGACGAAGTGAGACTCTGGCTCAAAAAAAAAGAAAGAAAGAAAAGAAAAAGAAAGAAAACTAGAGCAAGTAAGAGGGGAAAAAGAGTAATGAGGAAGGGGCAAATGTTATTATCCTTGGGGTAACCAGAGGGAGTTTTGGCTGAGGACTAAGGACAGGGGAGGCAAGCTATGTGAATTTCTGAGGAACAGGTTTTCAAGCAGAGGAAACAGCAAGTGAACAAGTCCTGAGTCCTGAATGTGTTCATTGTGTTTGGGAACAGCCAACAAGGCCAATGTGGCACATTCGTTCACTTTATAAAGAAGAAAGTGAGGCCTGCACAAATCTTTGCAGACCCAAGTATATCAACTAATTTTAGCTGTTGTAACAAAATTAACAATGACTCAAACTTATAAGAATATGTCTTGTTTAGACCAATTACAATACCAGTGTCCCAGGGGACTCTCCTCCAAGCAGTGAGTCAGGGATCCAGGCTCCTTTTGTATTGTGTTTACCATCTCCCAGGCTCACTTTGGGTGTCAATTGCCTGTGTCTGACAGGGAAAAATTGTGGAAGATCATGTATAGGAGATTTATAGTTGGCAAAGCCTGGAACCACATCACTTCTGCTCACACTCATTGGCTATAGTTTAGTCACTTGGCCCCTACCTAGGACAGAGGAGACTGGGGAATGTAGTCTGGCAGAAAGATGAGGACAAGGGATTTGATGCACAACAAGCTGGTCTATACCAGCCCAAGTCATTATCCTAACTGTGCTTTCTTCCTTTGCAATACACATCCACATCAAAATAATGATCTCTAAACGGTGATCTCTTCCTTAATGATATCTGGCACTAATGGCAGGGATAAAATGAGTCTGAACATGGAAGAATTCCAAGTTATTTGCTCTAAGCCAAAGCGCATTCTATTGGCCAAGTAGTTGAATGGAAGACAGTGAAGGAGAGAGATGGAGTGAAGGTATTTCTGCAGACTCAAACAGGGAGAGGGTGTGATGGGAAGGGAAGAGCACATAGACAGAAAACCATATCATAACCCCTACTTCACCCATCTCCACTGGTTCACAAGATCTAGCTGTATGTTGATAAACAGTTACTCTCTGAATTATGCTGATGTGAAATAATTAGCAAGATTGTTGTGAGGATTGTATGGAGATTACATATACAACATTGAGGTATCATCGTTCTTATAAAATTCAATTATAAATAATGGAAAGAAAATAGCAATGTTAGGGAGGCAAGAAATGAGAGGCAGATAATGGAATTTGATAACTCAATAGAAAGTCTTTCTAGATAGTGAAAATATACTAAGACTTGCAAAAACAATATACATCTAAGAAAAATATGATTACCAGAGAACAGGTCAGGATGTTAATAATCAAATAATCACTAATGAACAAAGTGGTTTGGCTGGGCGCAGTGGCTTACAAATGCAATCCTAGCTCTTGTAGGGAACTGAGGCAGGAGAATCACTTGAGTTCAGAGGAGCTTGAGACCAGCTCGAGGAAGAGCGAGACCTCATCTCTACTAAAAATAAAAACAATAGCCAGGCGCGGTGGCAGGTGCCTATAGTCCCAGCTACTTGGGAGGCTGGGACAGGAGGATGGCCCGAGTCCAGGAGTTTGAGGTTGCTGTGAGCCAGACTGATGACGCTACACTCTAACAACAGAGGAAGACTCTGTCTCCAAAACAGAAAGTGTACTGTTTGAAATTTCTACCCTTTCATCTTGAACAAGATAAAAAAACCTTTTTGAAAAACGGTGTTCCATAATTTTAAATTTCTTAGGATGTGGCTAAATTATAAAATTAAAGTCAAATAAACCCATCCCATATAGACATCTACCATAATATCAATATTAGACTGTGGGGGCCATGAAGCCATGTCTCTGGCCCCGACCCAGGGCCTCGTGGGAGCCAGGATGCTAGGTCTCCGGCCGGCCCACTCAACTGTCTGGATGCAGCCGCAGCGTGAGCTTACTCAGGTAGGCCTCATTCAGGTCTCGGGTGCCGAAGCACCTCAGAGGTCACAGTCAATATTAGCAGGAGCAGCAGTCCCAGCAGGAGTCTTGGTAGGGGAGCGCTGATCAGGCGTCCTCTGGGGAAGAAGCGCAGCCAAAGGCGGAGCCCTGCAAGGGGCTGTACTAGCTTCTCCCGTGGCTATTTACACATGTGAGATGCCACAGGTGTGGAGACTGCTATGCAATCTAAACAATAGTGTACCTGTTCTCCTCTCGTCCTCCCAGGTGCTCACGTGCTCTTTAACGACAGACCAATGATGTTAAATCCCTTCCCCAATCCCTTATCGCCAAGGTACTTCTCACAGGTGCTTCCTACATTAGATAAATATAAATCAAACATGGGGATGAATGAAAGTGATTCAAGTACTTCTTTGATAGAAAATACTAGTAAGGCTCGGCACCTATAGCTCAGCCGCTAAAGCGCCAGCCACATACACTGGGGCTGGCATGTTCGAACCCCGCCTGGGCCTGCTAAACAACAATTGCAACCACAACAAAAAAGTAGCCTGGTGTTGTGGCAGGCGCCTGTAGTCCCAGCTACTTGGGAGGCTGAGGCAAGAGAATCACTTAAGCCCAAGAGGTGGAGTTTGCTGTGAGCTGTGATGCCATAGCACTCTACTGAGGGCAGCATAGTGAGACTCTGTCTCAAAAAGAAAAGAGAGAGAGAGAAAATATTACTTAAAATGCTAACAGACTGTTTTATTTGATATTCGTTAGTATTCAGAAAACATGCTATAAATTTACTGACCAGTGATTCTAAATTGAGTAATACAGATAACTCAATAATTTTAAATTTATTTAAATAAATAAAGAAGTCATGAAAATATTTTAATAATCTACAGTAAAATACTAGACAACTGTGTCACGACCCCTATGGCCCTGGTCTGGGTCACTGCACGAAGGAACCAGGCGTGACACGGATTAGAAGTACAAGCTTGCAGGAGGCGGGCTAACCTTAAGTGCAGGGTAGGCCAGAGCCCCCTCCATAGCGGCTATTTATTAAGGTTATACAACAGGTGTGGGGAGTCAGGGTAACTGACAGGTGTGGGGAGTCAGGGTAACTGACATACACAACAGGTGTGGAGAGCTAAGGTAATGACATATGAGGGCTGCATGTGTTAAGGATTGCCACCTGCTCTTTCCTCAGGTGTTCTTTCCCCACAACACCCATGAAGAAGTACCAGGCATCAATGTTTAACACATGCTTACTGGTGTGTGACCGATCTTATTTCATTCCAGAACACCGCGTTACTTGGGGGATTGCCCCTAAGTCACAAAACGTCTCTAGGCTTGTCAGGAGACTGTCCTGTTCTCAGTGTTTCCTTTTAATGTGACAAGAATCAGTAACTGTTCTTGTAAGCATGGTGTCCATTCCTCTACACAACTGTCTACTAATTCAGAAGAAAAAAACAATACAAACTGAGTCAGTAACATTTCATTTCAATAAATATTTGCTGAGCACTCCCTGTGAGTGCTTTTTGCAGACCACCTCCTGCAAATGACCCTGTTAAGCCTGACATCTGAAAATAGTCATAATTCCTCCAAACCTAGGCATGAGCTTTATAACCTTATTTACATCTGGGACGTCAGATTTTTCCTTTTACAAGGTCAGGTTAATGATGATGCGGAGAATGGCCATGGCTTTGAGGGCACGCCTGATGGAGTTAGTTAAGCGGTAATGGGAATATATGGCCATGGGGTACCCACAATACAAAGAGAATTCTTTCTCAAAACTCATTATGTGTACTTCCTGTTCCACATATTTGTCAAATTAATCATTGATCGTGCGCTGCCTGTGACATTTCCTGTCTTATCAATCTGTATTAACACATCAGTCTTCTGCTGCCTTAATTTTTTCATCCTACCCCCAACGCTGGGAACAGAAACCATACGTCACGTGTTTTAACTCTTCCAAAAGCACTTTTGCACACACTAGATGACAAATTGTAATATGTCTGTTGGTGAAATGAATGAATTCAGAATCTGTGAATCTTTTTAGAAGAGTCCAGACCCAAGTAAGATTAGCTCAGACCAAGGTAGAATACAGTCTTATCTGTGCGACTAGGGACCTGAGGCCTTGGCTGGAAGTGTAGAGGAAGATTTATGTCGGGAATTACATGCCAAAAGCTTTGAGTAAAAGAAGTGCAGGGATGGCATCAAGAGAATGGACTGGAGAAGAGAAGGAAAGGCCAGTGGATTAAAAAGCACATCACAACCAAACTTCATAAACTCCACCTAATGAAGAGCAGGATTTTTTAAAAAAGACAGGAGTTGCAGGATAAAGAGTCCCCAAAGTTGTCCACATCCTACTCTCCAAAACTGTGAATATGTCACCTTAAACAGCAGTAGAGAGTCAAGGTTGCAGATGGATTTCAGTTTGCTGATCAACTGACTTTAAAATAGGGTTCTTAACAGTGGAAGAGGGAGGAAGAAGGGTTAGTGTCAGAGTGATGCAATCTAAGAGTGCAGGGCCCTGAGCTAAGGAATGTGGGTGGCCCCTAGAAGCTGGAAACACATTGCCCCCTCCAGCTCTACAAAGGAACGTACCGCTGCCCACGCTTTGATTTTAGCCAGGGAGACCTGTGACCTCCAGATATATAAGATAATGAATTTGTACTATTAAGTCTGTGGTGACTTAGGAGCAGTAGAAAACTCACGCAAAGGCCAAACATTTTAAAGCCTTCAGACCACTATTCATTTGACATTAATCAGAAATTCACTTACAAAAGAAGGTAATAAAACAGCACAATTAAAAAAATGAGTTTGCAGCATCAATAAAACAAGTGAGCTGAATATAAGAATAATAAAAGCAACAGTAGCAAGAAGACTCTAAGAGAATAATACTGCATTTATTTCCAGGAAAAACTAAAAGACCTAAAATTCAAAAACAGTTATGGGATTTAAAATCTGCCCTCTTTGGGCTGCTGTGGGGCTCTTTTTCTTTCACAGTGAAGTAAATTGTAAAACACCTCTAAAAAATGTGATGAAAAATTGTCTCAGAGGAAATGGGAATATGCCTTAGCCCCTCCTCTCTGGTGTATTGCTTTAGTGCAGTCCCAGGCCCTACAGCAGCTTTAATTTTAAAGAGCATAATATAATATTTGCTTCAAGTTCTCTGATGAGAAGAGGTACTGTGTACTAGGAATAGCAAGCAGGTAGACTGTGACAAGGTCGAAATGAACTGTTCCCAGGGTAATAGCAAAACTCCAGCTGTTCATCACTTCATCACATGCAGCCCAGAGGGAGGAGGGGATGGCACTTATCGTTATCATTGATTTGCTGAAGTTGAGTTTAATTCACTCTCTTAATTTGAAGAACCCCCAAAATTCAAATTCCACATATATTATGGTTAACTACAAATAAAACACACAAACAAGCAGGAAGATATGTAAAGGAAATTACAAATCCACTACCAAAATGTAGGAAGGCAGTGATCACTCCATTACCAAGGGCATCACCCATAAATGGCCGCAAAAGAGTTCAGATAAGCCAAGTCCTAAACTGACAGGCTACCTCTGAAAAGCTTCCCATGTCCGTGTGTTTTTAGTTACAGGGCGAGGTTGGGAGGAGGAGTTCAAGAGACAGGTTCCAGTGTTGGCAGGCCCAGTAATTGATATTGGTGAATCTAGGTTTCCTAGCTTGAAGACTAAGGCAATTAAACTAAGTTAAAGTGTCCCAAAGTTTGAGATCTACATTAGCAGAAGCGGTGGATAAGTTGGAAAAAAGTATTAAATACGTTGAATCCCAAAGTATTTCCTTTTCCATGTTCTTTTTTTCTGTGAAGGTCAAGGAGACAGTCTCCCTTTGGTGCTAGTACAGCTTTGGCACCTCCCTTATATCACCAAATCTCCTTTTTTTAACAAAGAGAGGGAAAGCTCCAAGCTCAGGTCTTTCAAAGGCAAAGTCTCCAGCTAGACTTTAAATATTATTTTATCTTCGTTGTATTTGATTTTATATTTACAGCATACAAGACTGTTTTATTTTTCATTTATGGTATAATGTGGCTTATTTCAATAAAAAGAGTAAGTTTGATTTAAATAAAAATATTAATGAAATAATATGTAGGATGTTAATTACACAAATATAAGGAACACCTTGAAAAGGCAATATCCAACTGACTTCAAGGATGAGAAACAGTGAAATTAAGTTATTTCTAGGGTCCATTTCTTTTCTAACATTCTATAAACCAATGACCAGAAATTTGGGACAATTTCTAGCAATACACTAGAGAGAGGGGGTCTAAGGCATATTACCATTTTCTCCATTATCAAGGCAATTTTTTGACAGTCTGTTCCATTTAGTTGCTAAGGTAACTCCTGGAATTTGTTCTGTTATTGAATTAATGTATATGTGTCTTATTTTTCCAAGATAAATAGTGAATTGCCCAAAGACAGGAAAAGCAACATGCATGTCTCATCAATGTATATTGAATGAATAAATGGATCCTTGCTTCTCTTATATATGGATGTTTCTGAAACTAATCCTGAATTTAAAGCCAAAGCTAAGTCAGAACAACCACATTGTCTCCTGTTCTTGGTTTTTTTTTTATTTTTTTATTTTTTGTTGTTGCTGTTGCCGTTGCTATGTTGCCTAGGCTGGAGTCAGTGGGGGGTCACAGGTGCAATAAGAGTGCACTACAGCCTGGAACGCGTGTGCTCAAGTGATCCTCCCACCTCAGCCTCTCCAGCAGCTGGAACTACAGGTGTGCACCACTGTGCCCAACTTGTCTGTGCTTCATCTAGGCACCTACAGTTTCAATTAAATGATAAGGTTAGCTCACCCCAAACAGCCTACCTAGAGTCAACGACTGAGATTTGTTTATGTTCGTGGAAAACACCTGAATCTCCTGTTCTATTTTTTAGACCACAAACATAAGAAAGGGAACAAAAAATACATCTGATAAGCAGGGACTTGGAGAGGGTGAGTCCCAGGCCAACCATATTTGTGTTTTTGAAGAAGCAATTCCGAAAGGGATTGGTTGGGAACATGATTTCTATCTTCCCAAGATTCTGTCTATAAGGAGGTATATATGTTCAATAATCAAAGTAGATTTTAAACACCATTCAAAAATAGTATAAATACATGTAGGTAGCACACAAATCACAAGATTGCAAATTGGGATTTTTGAAAAATTTAAATCAGATTCAAAGAACAATAATAGCAATTGTTTACTGCATCCTAGATCTTGGTTGGGAATTTTACATATATGCAAGTCTCAATAAATAAAGTTTCCCAAGGTAGGTAGATGTCATCCTTATTGTAAGAATGATGAAATGAAGCTCAGAAAAGTTAATAAATTGCCTAAGCACATGCAGGTAGAGCATAGTAGATTTAAGACTTGAATTTTAGTTTTCTTGATGCAAAAGACCATGCTTTTTCCATTATCTCACTGTGCCTTACAGTGATAATGATAATAATAGTACATTCAAGATGGTCTCAAATAATAATATCATTATAATTAATCTTTATATGTATCATGATAATTTCTTATACCTCAGACCCATACACAGTGCAGTTGCTGTAAGTCATTTGAACTCAATATTTTCATTTTAATCATGTAATATTCTAAAATTAGAATATTATTTTGATTTATATCATTAATATTAAAATATGATAAAAGTTAAGGTCTAGTAGTAAAGGAGGAAATAATGATCAAATACTTAGCCATACATCCCTGAAAAATAAAGGAAACAAAAATGTGGATGGGTAGGGTGGGGATACAGTGAGAGGTTTGTCAATGTATACAGTGTTTTGTTTTATGAAACCATCTGAGAATAGTTAGGTGAATAATTTCATTATTTCTCAATGCACCGTTAAAATCAGACCATATGTGTTTTAGAATCTGATGTATATGCATAATTTTTCTATTGAACCACTGTTTGAAAGGGTTAAAGCGAAAGGATTAAAATCTAACCCTCGGTACTTGTCCTGGAGATTAGCATATTTTTCTAGTGGTATCTTCGATTACTTCTACAAAGTATGACAAGAAATTTCCCCAGTATCACCCAAAATCTATGATGCTAAGTTGTTTTTATAAACTAAGATTCCTTTTTAAAATCCATTTCTCTGAAGCACCAAAATCTGGTATGAATCGTATGTGTAGGAAAGTTGATCAATCCTCAAAAAATATAGCTACAAGTATAGATGTAAGATACAGATATTGGTCTCAGAAAATATGCAGCAGTAGTCAATAGAAAAAAACATAAACAATGGGAAATACTTTTTCCATAATGAAGGATAATGTCAAGTCTAGCACACTGTTCAGGCCTAGATATTTCCTAATTTACATGAAAAATACCCTTGAATACCCTTGAAAGATAAATTTCTTCAGTCATTGTCTCAGATGTCAAGTTTCTCCAAAAGTATACACTTCAAAACAATCTGAAAGCTCAAACTCCGAGTGATATTTTATTACTGGTATAAATTTTCTTTCTTTCCCCAATAGGGAAGGTGTAAGAATAAAACGGATTTCTCATACTTATTTTGCTTACTGTTTTTAGTAAGATTGTAATCTATCAGATTAGTTCTTGTAGTAAAATAGCAGGAGAAAGAAAAAAGGCTTGGAGCTGGCCAAAAGCCAAGCTCAGTAAGAAAAGAAAAAGCTACAAGTCTATCAGCCTTGCTAGAACAATGACTTGTAGGTGTGAGGAATAGGGAAAGATCTGAGGCCCAGCAAATCATGGGGTTCAAAGTGGAAGCCTTATCCTTCTGAGCAGAAAGTAGGTAATTTATGAGCCAGACTGTCTAGGTCAACTACCTGCTCTTTGTGTGACATTGGACAAGTTGCCTAATCAAGTTTGTGTTTCTTCAGCTGTACAATGGGGTTAATAATAGTAGCCACCTAACTGGGCTTCTCTGAAGACGATATTGACATCAGTCCATGTAAGTGCCCATGGTCGTTCCTTCAGGACAGTGTCTTATATTGTCCATCATCACATCCCTACTGCATTGGTCTTTATTTGCAAGTGTCACTCTGCCTCATGGTACCCTTAACAGGCAGCATCTAGACTTTATGCATTCTCACTTCCAGAGCCTTGAGCGATCCCACAGCACGTAATAAGAGTTTAATAAATCTGTACCGAATGAATAAAGAAACTAAGGCTACTACAATGATTCTTACCAATACACACCCCACTCCTTTCAGTGGGTGCACTAAAGCACATATTCATTAAAATAAGAAGAATCAAAACAGGCTTTATTCATCAAAACAGAGCTTGAGAGTTACTTCTATAGAATGTAGAAAACGTAAATTAAAAACACATACTGTGCACCAAGAAAAAAAAATGACAGAGAAGAAAGCGTGAGGAAATGCACAGAGCATTATCACTTTGTGCCAAGAATTTTAAAGGCAAATCTGGACTTACATATACATGTTGTAGAAGGCAGATAATTTCTTCAATGCTCTCTATATTTCCCAGCGTTACTGATTAACGCAATGAGGGAAAGTTGGCCGAACTAGCTAGAATTATACAGAATTTAGGTAAGAACATGATGAAGGACATTGTTCTTGAGCAGTCCCTCAGAGTTTCTCTGTGTATTAAACCGTCTGTACAGCCTTTATAATGTCACCTCCTCCTACTTACAGCACCACTTGGACTTACTCTCAATTTAAAGAATTTTAAACGTTTGCACCAGAACTTTTAAAGAAAATACATTATTTAACTTTATTATTCTAAAAAACTTAAGAGACAGCCTAATAAACGTGGTATTTTAAAGTATATTTTACTTTGGGGGATGGGACACAATTATAAGAGGGACTTTACCTAATAAATGCTATCAATGTAACCTGGTTCTTGGTACCATCAATGAATTCCCAACAATAAAAAAAAAATATGTAAAATAAAGTATATTTTATAAGCCAAAGCTCCCATTTTTCTCTCGTGTCACATGGTCTCCTTGTGTATATGTGTGCATGCGTGTGTGTGCGTGTGCGTGTGTGCATGTGTATGTATGGTGGGGATAGGAGGGATAATTTTAAAGAATACTTTATCTGAATGCCAATGGGTAGCTAACTTTGCTGGTTCCTTTTGTTTAAACTGAACCTAGAAGAACAACAACTCCATTTACCTCCTGGGAGCTAATTAGAGGAGAGGAGAACTTGCATGCTGAAAGAGTCATCTCCAAGCACCACTTGTACTTCATTTAAAACCATAATTTGCTTCTTGTGTTTGAATTTACCAGGCAGTTCTAAAAATGTGCCAATTTGTGGTTGTTGGAAATTAGTATGGTTTAATATTTTCTGGTTTGTTTTCAAATTCATTTGCAAATATTTCAGCCATTTATTAGTGTGATGGTGATAGAAAATAGCTGCTTTCTCTTTGCTTATTTCTATTTCCTTCTAGAAAACAAGATGCAAAATACTAGACCATGGAACCATTCTACTGTCATTTAGAACATGCAATCTCTCTTTACATTGCTTCTGTTTTGTGGATCAATCAGTCTCTGTGTGAAACAATACCAGATTGTACTAAATAACAAAGAAGTGATGGAGTCCCTCAACCTCAACTTTGGTCCATTAAAATAGCCTCTACAAAACTTCAAGGGTACTTTGTTCATACTCCTATAAATGATGGCTTGCTCTTTAAAATTTAGTGGTACCAAAGGTAACAATCTCCAAGTAAATTGCAAGTAGACTTGAGTTTATTAATATAAAGTTCATGTAACTTGCTAATAAGATTAAGAATTCATTTGACTGGCTCCTCAGAAATTCCTAAAAGGCTCATTTTCAAGGTGTGAGTTTCAGACATATAAATAGCCTTTATGAGAAAAACACTTGATGACTGTGATTAATTCAATTCTGGGCACCCAGTGTCAAAAAATTAAAGAGCATTTGATGATCCCCCAAAGTTTAATGAATTGGTGTACTAGTCTGTGCAAATGGAAAATCATCTCAAAACGTTTTTCAGTAAATTCTAGGTATTTCTAAAAGTAATCCCATAAAATGAATATCATGGTGTATTAATAAATACAACCAGAAGGGGAAAGTACTTTTATTTTTCTAATTAACTTCATAAACAAGACTGAAGTCTTTCCCTTGAATGTTTGACTCCCCTTGTTTGGTTTCTGTATCTATTGCTTCAAACGTGCAACGCCTTCACCTAGCAGAGGATGATTTCAATGGCATTTCAAAATATGAATTTCCCTCTCTCAGGCTTTAATCCCTAGAGCATTTCCTATTTCTGCATTCTTCAAAGGAAATGTTTGGGCAACACCAAATGTCTCCCCCATGTTGGATCTCACAGCCTCACATATTTGCTGGGAAGATGGCTGAAAATAAGATCCTCAAAACCATTTTTCTGGGTACTCATATTTCTGCCACTCAAACTTTTAATTATAAACTGACATCTAATAAAGCAGAATGTCAGCGAGCTACTGCATCTACACTCGCCTTGTAGTTTTGCTGCAGACATTGCTGTATCAAAAACCCGCCTTGCCCATCATTTTTAATTAAATAAAAGGCAAGCCCTCCCAGAGCAAGAATCACAATGAAAGTCGGCTTCTCAGTGGAGCAGCTGTGTAAACGGATTCTAAAATTAGTCCAGTCATTTCCAAGCTGTGTTTTACAGCTTCAATGTGTCTTCTTGCAGTCGCATCAGGATGAGAAAATGAATTTTCTCAAGAACATCCCAGTCATTTTGGGTTCACTCCATTTTAATGGTGTCAGAGCTAACACAAGCCTCTCAGTCCTGAGCAGGCTGGGCACAGGGAGACATGATCAAAAGATGTCATTTAAGAAGAGTGTTTGCTTTAATTTAGATGGTGATGACAGACCCATGGGTACTGTAATAAAACCACCCAGCCTCTTGCCCAGGGAATGTATAATCTAAACAAGACAAACAAGAATATAATGAACAACGTGGGCTGACGGGCAGTAGTCTAGCTTCAGATTTCAGGCTCCCTGGGAAATTTTTATTAGGACAGTAAGGAAGGACTTCTTTTCCTATTTCTAATACTCTTTTTTGCAAGGACTTTAGTGCCCTTATCCCTCCCTTCACCACCAAAATACAAAAATAAAAATAAACAAACAACCCCCCCAAAATCCTGAAGTGCATTTTAATCCTCTCTTAACCCAAACTCCCGTATTTTCTGCCTTAGAAGATGGGGTGGGGAGAGGCAGCGGGGAAGGCAGGTAAAGGAGGACAGCCCAGAGGAGAGAAAAAGGAGCATGGAGCCAGCATTGCACGGTCAGTAACAAGAATTTAACTTATATCTCTGAGAGCATGTAAACGCTTATATAATCACATATAAGTGACCATTGTGCAAGAAGCACTTGCCTTTCTTCTCTTTATTAGAGATGACCTAGCATTGCCAAGGCACATGGCACCATGCAATTCCTAGATATGAGGGGTGCCAGGCCTTGCAAAATAGAGTCAGATTTTTTTTTTTTTTTTTTTTGAGACAAAGTCTTCCTTTGTCACTCTCGGTAGATAGAGTGTTGTGGCGTCATCATAGCTCACAGCAACCTCAAACTCCTGGGCTCAAATGATCTTCTTCCCTCAGCCTCCCAAGTAGCTAGGACTACAGGCACCCACCCATCACAACCGGCTAGTTTTTCTATTTTATTTATTTATTTATTTATTTATTTATTTAGGCAGAGTCTCACTACATTGCCCTCAGTAGAGTGCTGTGGTGTCACAGATCATAGCAACCTCAAAGTCTTGGGCTTAAGAGATTCTCTTGCCTCAGCTTCCCAAGTAACTGGGACTATAGGCACCTGCCACAATGCCCAGTTATTTTTTTGTTGTAGTTGTCATTGTTTGGCAGGGCTGGGCCAGGTTCGAACCCGCCAGCCCCAGTGTATGTGGCTGGCACCCTAACCAATAAGCTATGGGCACCAAGCCAGTTTTTTTATTTTTAATAGAGACAAGGTCTTACTCTTGTTCAGTCTGGTCTCAAATTCCTGAGCTCAAGGGATCCTCCCACCTTGGTCTCCCAGAGTGCTAGGATTACAGATATGAGCCATCACACATAGCCCACAAATGTTTTCTTTACAGATATTCTAAGCCTAGGACTCCAAAATTAGGAAGTCATACCTGACCTGGAAGAGAGAGTCATAGATCAATAGGGCAGAGCGGGAAGCTGTATCAAAACATCACACGTGTACTGACTTCATAACAGAAACTTACAGCTGGTACTCGGCCCACTCACAGCAAGTCACCAGACCACCTGCCTAGACACGAATTGTTTGTGTAGGGGCCCAAGGATCTAAACAGTGCCTTATTTGAATCAGGGAACCATTAAAGTGCCATTTTGACACATTTGTGATGATCCTTTGTTATTTTAAAATAACTATTTTAATTTATCAAAAACCACAAACACTCCATGTGCTCAATTTAATGTCTAAGTGACCCAGATACGGAGAGCAGAAGTAGATGTATCATGAAGCTAATAAAGCTTAAGCTACAAGGCTCCTGATTTGTACCACCCCTGTGAAATCTGGGAGTTATCCATGTGAAGAGGAAAGTCAAGCTGCATCTAGGGGTTTCTAGTAAATTTCCCTAATAGATCTTTTAAAAGGAGACTTGAAGTTTCTACTTATTTTTCATGATTTCTTTCTCATTAAAAAAATTACCTTGATATTTAACATATTCATAACTTCATGTTTTTATTCTGAAAGGGAATCTACAAAATTACATAATATTCCCAGAAAATTTGGAGCTGCCTCTCAGAGTGATATTGAACCCATGCAATATGTTCTTATCAGCCTGTCATTTGAGAAGAATATGTAGCTAAAATGTTCTGCTTCATATGCTAAAAGCAGGGGTGTCCAACCCGTGACCCATGGGCCACATACTGATTAGTGCTTATCTGTTGTGTCAGCTATTATAAAAAGTATCCCTGGACGTTTTTGTTCTTGTTATTCATCAGCTTTCATTAGTGTTTGTGTATTTAATGTGTAGCCCAAGGCAACTCTTATTCATCCAATTTGTGGCAGAGAAGAAAAAAGTTTTGGACACACCTACAAGTATAAAGTGTTGGTTTGAATGATAAATTACGTGATCAACCTATGTATAGCATAATATATAACAGCACAAACTCTGAAGCAATGTTTAAAACCTATCACTGTCATTCACTAGCTATGTGGGAATAACTGGGAAAGTTATTTAATTTCTATGATGGTTAATTTTATGTGTCTGCTTGGTTAGCCACTGGATGTCCAGATACTAACATGATTTCTGGGGGTTTCTGGAAGGACATTTATACCAGAGATTAATTAGCATTGGAATTAGTAGCCCACATAAAGCAAATGAAGGTGAATGGGCATCATTCAATCCTTTGAATAGAACAAAAAAGTAGAGGAATATTGAGTTAGCTCTGTCTGACCACTTGAACTAGGACATCAATCTTCTGCCCTCAGCATTCCTGATTCTCAGGGCTTCATACCCAGACTAGAACCTACACCATTGGCTCTCAGGCTCTTAGGCCTTCAAATCACAATATATAATATGTTATATAGATGTGTGTGTGTGTATGTGTGTGTATGCTATTGGCTCTGTTTCTCTGAAAAACCATGACTAAAACTTCTTTGTGTGTCAGTCTTCTCAACTGTAGAATGGAGCTAATTATACATACCCCATACATAATGACAGGATTAAAAGAAGATTAATAGGCAAAACACTTATAGAAGTGGCTGCAACAGAAGAAATACTATATGTTAGATATTTTGTAGTTCTTATCCTCGCTAGTATTGATAATTCCTAACTTGTTTTCAAATTCAATTCCCTCCGTGTATACTTGGAAAATCATTCCTTTTTGTGAAACTTATTTTTAATTATTAAGAACTGCAAACATATCTATAAAAGATTGTGTTATACAAAATCACTTTGGGAATTACCTAATCTCACGTAATTGCCTCAAGAGAATAAACTGAGTGTGGTGGCTTAGAAAGAGATAGAATTGAACTAGCGATAAATAAGAACTTTCCCCAATGCTTTTCAACATTGTAATGGAAGTTTTAGCCACTGCAATTAGGGAAGAAAAGGCAATCAAGGGTATCCATATAGGGTCAGAAGAGATCAAACTTTCGCTCTTCGCAGATGATATGATTGTGTATCTGGAAAACACTAGGGACTCTACTACAAAACTCCTAGAAGTGATCAAGGAATACAGCAGCGTCTCAGGTTACAAAATCAACATCCATAAATCGGTAGCCTTTATATACACCAACAACAGTCAAGTTGAAAAAGCAGTTAAGGACTCTATCCCATTCACAGTAGTGCCAAAGAAGATGAAAGATTTGGGAATTTACCTAAAAAAAGACGTGAAAGATCTCTATAAAGAGAACTATGAAACTCTAAGAAAAGAAATAGCTGAAAATGTTAACAAATGGAAAAACATACCATGCTCATGGCTGGGAAGAATCAACATTATCAAGGGAGGGGGGTAGGTAGAGGGAGGGGGATCAGTGGGATCACACCTGTGGTGTATCTTACAGGGGTATTTGCGAAACTTGGTAAATGTAGAATGTAAATGTTTTGGCACAGTAACTGAGATAACGCCGGAAAGGCTATGTTAACCATTGTGATAAAAATGTGTCAAATGGTCTATGAAGCGAGTGTATGATGCCCCATGATCATATCAATGTATACAGTTATGATTCTTTAAAAAAAAAAATAGCTGGGTGTTGTGGCGGGCACCTGTAGTTCCAGCTACTTGGGAGGCTGAGGCAAGAAAATCGCTTAAACCCAAGAGTCTGAGGTTGCTGTGAGCTATGATGCCACAGCACTTTACCAAGGGCGAGATAGACTGTTTCTCAAAAAAAAAAAAAAGCCACAGCTTCACTAATTTTGCCTTCTCTAAAATTAAAAACCCTTATAGTCTTATCAGACAAATTAGCATCTTATTATATGGTGCTTTTATAGTGTCCTCAACCTATTTCCTATATAATCATCTTGTCCCCAAACTAAAATAAGCTTCTACTAAGAAAATGCCATGAAGGCTATGTTAACCAGTTTGATGAAAATATTTCAAATTCTATATAAAACCAGCACATTATAGTCCATGACTGCATTAATGTACACAGCTATGATTTAATAAAAAAATAAATTAAATAAGCTTCTAGAAAAACAAACAAACAAACAAAAAAAAAAGAACTTTCCCCAAATGAATACTCTCCAACTATAGTCCAAGTAGGGGTGGATTGTATGGTGCTAAACTCTCAAACCTTGATAGTATTCACAAAGTGACTGGATGACTACCTTAGTCTATTTGCGTTACCATAAAGGACTACCAGAGACTGGGTGATTTATAGAAAAAAGAGGTTTATGTGGCTCATGGTTCTGCAGGCTGCAGGTGTGGTGCCTGCATCTGCTTCTGGTGAGGGGTCTCATGTAGCTTTCACTCATGAAGGAGGGCAAAGTGGGGCAAGCATCACATGGCAAGTGGAAGGAAACGAGAAAGGGTGCCAGAGATGCCAGGCCTTTTTAACAAGGAGTTCTCTCAGGAATGAAGAGAGGGAGAACTCACTCCTACAAGAATGGCATCAAGCAATTCACGAGGGACACGTCCACATAACCCAAACACCTTATACAAGGCCCAACCTCCAATACTGAGAAATCAAACTTCAACATGAGATTTGTCAGTGCCAAGCAAACCATATTCAAACCATAGCACTAACCAAACACCTGGAGAGGTGGTACCTGGATTCTGCATTACACTACAGTCAAATTAATGACTTTTAAGGTCTTGCCCAGCACACAGAATCTGTGTTTCCATCATTCTTAGGACATCATATATTGGATAATTTCCTTCTAGTTACCATATACTCAGCTCTCTTCCCTGCTGCATTTAGAACCATAGATTTAACACTCTCTACCCTGAGGGATTCTTGGCCTGTCAATTCATGTGATCCTTGTGAAGGAAAAACTTCACGAGTAGAGATTCAAAGTTAACAATGATGCATGGAAAAATATCAAGATTCTCCAAACTTACAAAGAACAGAGAAAAGTGGAAATGTTCAAGAATGTTGTAGTGAAGAAAAGTTTTAAATATTTAATGTGCCTTCCAAGGTCCTTTTAGGGGAAATTATTATTCAAATGTGGTTTGTTTGTATTGAAGCATTTAAGTGTCATGCATTTAATATAAAATACAAATTCTCACTTCTTCCCTGATGCATCGTTACACTGGGAATTATGTGATCATGTGTAATTTGTTAAATGGAAATCCTATTTTAAATATTCATATACCATATTTGCATTTTTTAAATCAGAATTTTCAAAAGGGAAAGGGAGAGCATAAGAGGAACAAGATCTAAAATATATTCTACTGAGAATACTAAATAAAGGAAAGCAATATGCATGATAAGCAAATTTCAGCAGCTCTTGACAAGACAGTCAGAGAAATTTGTAAAGATTTCAAAGGTGAGGTTCACACTAAAGGATGTGTTATAAGCTTGAAGCCAATAGGACCTTTTGGGGAAGCTGGACTTTCCCCTTCATTTTATAAATGAGAAAATAAAGGTTGAAAGCAGCTAAATGCCTGCCTGCACTTTGGAAGACTAAGAGGCAACAGATGCATTTAGGTTAGATGAGGGATGCCTGAACAATTGAGATGCCCTCAGCCCTATCTCTCTTCACTCCTCATGGATGTGATGACTAGTTAATGAGACTCATGGAATCCAATAACAGAAAATTAAAAATCGATAAAAACATTAATTGAATAGATGAATGATAATGTTCAGTGCTGGCTGGTGCACGCTGAAATACATTCTTACATTGCTAAGAGCAATTTGAATTGATATAACTTTTTGGAAAGCAATTTAGCAATTCTTATCAAGGCAAGTGTATTCGTGTCTTTCTTTCCAGTAATTCCAAACCTAAGTGCAGAGAAATAATACCCAAACTGAAAAAAAGCCTCTATGCACATAGAAGTTTATTGCTTGTATTAGACGTATTATATGTATATTATAGCCAAAAGTTGGAAATGGCTACAACAATGAAGAAATGGCTAAAGAATAATTCATTTCCCTTATAGAACATCTTCTTGTAATTTAAAAAATGTATTTGAAGATTCTGTTGAACTTACAAAACTTACTACTGCATCAATATTTTTACAAATGACTGAACTCACAACATAGAATGAGAATTGCACAAAATCTACCCCCATATTAACTTTAGCATAAATGATTAGAACAACCAAAAATACATCTCATGGGAATCTGATGTTAACATTGAGTTTCTCCTCACTGAGAAATTGGTGGGAATCTATAAGTTGTAAAACTTCACTATGAGAAATTCATCACTCAGAGAGTTTGTGAAAACTTCAGATCTTGATTGGTAAGTGTGGGACAGGGTTTGGAAATGAATTTTTTTTTTAATTTCAGAATACATTTTAGGGGATACGCATGTTCTGTTTACATACTTTGTTTTTTGTCCAAATTGAGTCAAAATTATAAGTGTGCCCTTCACCCAGATAGTGTACACTGTACATAATAGGTATGAATTTACCCCTCCCTTTCGTCTCTTTCCCCCAGCTTGATCATCATTGAGATTTACTTCCATATGTGCACTTAAGTGTTGATTGATTAGTTCCAACTTGGAATTGGCTATATGTGTTTTTTTCTTCTATTATTATGGTGTTTCACTTAGAAGAATGGTTTCCAGTTCTACCAGGCTGTCACAAAAAATGCTAGATTGCCATTTTTAATGGCTGATTAGCAGTCTATAGTATACATATACCACATTTTATAATCCATTCAGATATTGGTGGGCAATGGGTTGTTTCCATTTCCTTGAAATTGTGAATTGTGGTGATAAAAACATTCAAGTACAGGTGTCGTTTTCCTTAAACAGACATTCCTGGACCCTAAGAGTCAAAGAAAAAGTTAGTTCATTTTCTTCTTTCTTTTAGATTTTTCTTTGTCCAGCTTCGTGGTTCTCTCATGTTCTTGCCCCATAACACTGATGTGGTGAGAAAACCCTGGCATTAGGACTTGAAGCTCCTCTGCACCTTTGCTTCATGAATGTCTCAGCTCAATTAAAGAGGCAGAGTTACAGGTAGTTTTCCTCTAGTTTCAAAGTTTTAATGAATTTTAAAATACATTTTTAAAAATAATTTTGAAGAGGGTGGAGCAAGATGGCAGACTAGAGACTCTCTGCGCCAGCTACTCATGGTGAGACAGGGGAAAGTACTTCAGCCACCAAATCTTAACAGAAACATCATTCCAGGGGCACAGTGAAATAGCAGGAGCCATCAGGAGCCATGAAGGAGGTCTGGAGCTGAGGTAAACCAGCATAGAAGCAGGTGCTTGGTACAGGCAGAGGCCAGCTGGTTGGATGGCTCTCCCATGGAGGTCTGGGGATGGAAAAAGGCTGTCCTGCAGTATTTTGATTTTGGACTAGGCTGCTCTCTAGAGCAGCAAGTAGACTCAAACAGTGTTCAGCAGCCAGGATTTAACACCAGGTGGGTGAATCTCCTATTAGCTTTGATGCTGATGGACTGTCATCATTGTGGGAAATCCATGTGTACAGGAGTAACAGTCCATGGGGTCCTAGTGCACAGCTGACTCTGGTGCACCTGCTGAACTCAACTAGACATTCTTGGGGTGAGCTAAGTGGTTCCTGTACCCTCAGGGAGAGTCACTTTGTTTACAGGAAACACTGTCACATGAGCTTTCTGGGAAGTCTAGTGAGAGCTTTGGGACCTAAGTTTCGTGGAGACAGAATGCTGAATAAGCAAACAGGCCCAGGTTGAGGGAAAAGAAGTCAGGAAGACAAGATCCTGTCTCCTTTGCAACTAGAGAGTAGCTTCCAACTGCCATCATATACAGTAAATCCAGTGTGTGCACTCCATCTAACACCACAGCACCACCTGGAGTCCAGGTAATATATTGTAATACACACACACACAGTTTTACACTTTTTGCTTCTTTTTTCAATTTCTTTCCTTAGTAATTTCTCTCTCTCTCTCTCTCTCTCTCTCTCTCTTTGGTTCTTGTTTTTGTTTAGTTTTTTTTTGGGGGGGTGTTGTATTTTATTTTTTCACTTTTGTTTTTTTCAATACTAAGAATTCCTCCATTTTTGGTTATAGTTTTTCAGCCCCTTTTATTATTTATTTCTTTTTCTCTCTTTGGTAGAGATTTTTGTACTTTTCACATCTTTCCCACATAAAATTCTCATATACCAGCTAAGATATCCTTTATTTTCTTCTTTATCTTATACAATTATATTTTTAATATTTTAAATCTATGTTAGTTTTTTTTTTTTTCTCTTCTCTGAGGGCTAGGGAGTTATGGCATTGGTTTAAGTAGAGCGGTCACAGCTTCAGTCTGGCTCGAGGAGCCATATGCTTATGAACTGGTGTGTCCTTCCAGCTTTGGGCTTTAGAAAGAAGGTTTGGTAGGTACCCACTGCAACATACTGCTTATTTCTTTTTATATTTGAAGACATGGGGTCTTGCCTTTGCCCAGGCTGGTGAGGAGTTTCTGACTTTGAGGGACCTGCTCAGCCTGGCCTCCCAAAGTCTGAGAGCTGTGGGTGTGGTTAAAGAACTCTGCTGAAAACCACCATTTTTCCTGTAACTCTCTTTCTCTCTTTTCTGTCCTTTTTACTTTTCTTCAATTTGTACATTCCCCTTTCTTTCTTTTTTTCTTTTCCTCTTTATCTTTTCATTATTCCTGTTTACTCTTTATCCTTATCTTCCTTCTGTCCTTTTACCCAAAGGCCAATCTAACACCTAAGATCTAAAACCAGGTAATTTAAAGTAAAGGAAGTAGTGAGAAGGAAAACACAGGAGAAGGAAATGAACAAGAAGAAAACACATGAGGAGGTATCAACAGAAAAATTCTGGCAACATGAAAAATGACAACAGAGCAACCCCCAGAGACCATTAGGTAGGTGCTGCAGAAGATTCCACCTATAAAGAATTAATGGAAATGTCAAAATTGAATATAAAATATGAATGGCAAAAACAATAAAGGGAATTGATGGGAAAGTAGAAAAACAGAACCAAAAATGGACAAAAGTATTAAGACTATAAAAAGGATAGGGCGGAGCTTAAGGACTTAAAGAAGTCAAACCAGGAACTTAAAAATGCAGTATAACATTTCAATAACAGATTAGACCAGGCAGAAGAAAGAATCTCAGAGCTGGAAAATAAGTAAAGCTCTTGAGCTAACCCAGGTAGTTAAAGAGGCAGAAAAGAAGAGACAGAAAGCAGAATATTTGCTCAGAAAATTATGGGACTTCATGAAGGATTCAAACATATGAATTATAGGTATTCCTGAAAGGGACAAAGAATGTCCCAAAGAAATGGAATCCAAAATGGAGGATATCATAAATGGAAACTTCCCAAGTATCACTGAAGATTCTGAAACATTTCTTGTAGAGGGATATCAAACTCTGCCTCATCTCAACACAAATAGAGTATCTCCAAGACACATTTTAATGAACATGTTCAAAGTCGAGACAAAAGAGAAAATTCTACAAGCAACTGGGATTAAGCACCAATGGGCCTACAGAGGCAGATCCATTAGGTTGACAGTGGACTTCTCAGCTGAAACTTTCCGAGCCAGAAAAGAAAGGTCAGCTACCTTTAACCTTCTTAAATAAAACAATGTTCAGCCCAGAATTCTATATCCTGCCAAACTAAGTTTCAAAATCAATGGAGAAATCACACCTTTTATTGATAAGCAAACATTGAAGAAATACACCATAACAAGACCAGCTCCACAGGAAATACTTAGTCCTGTTCTCCAAACTGAACATCACAATGGGCTGCCAGAAACTAAAGAACAATACCTAGCTTCCACAAAATTCTCATATACCAGCTAAGATATCCTTTAGCAAAAGATAAAACTAAGCAATGGACTTTCACAGAATAAGATGAATAGAACTCCACCATAGGTATAAGTTCTCTCAATGAATGTTAATGGCTTGAATTCCCCACTGAAGAAGCACAGGCTGGCCAATTGGAGAAAAAAGTAAAAGCCTCCACATTCTGTCTCCAGGAAACACAACTAACCTTGAAGGACAAAAGAAGACCAGGGTACAGGGTTGAAAAACAATATTTAAAGCAGATAGAAATTAGAAGAAAGGAGGGGTTGCAGTCTTATTCTCAGATGCAAGCAGATTAAAGCAACTAAAGAAAGACAAAGATGGTTACTTCAAAATGGTTAGGGGAACAAAACATCAATTTACTAAATGTAGAATATAAATATCTTAACACAATAACTAAGAAAATGCTGTGAAGGCAATGTTAACTAGTTTGATGAAAATATTTCAAATTGTATATAAAACCACACATTGTACCCCATGATTGCATTAATGTACACAGCTATGATTTAATATAAAAAAAGAGGAAATTTCAATTCTAAATGTTTATTCCCTCAACTTAAATGCTCCCAGATTTATGAAACAGACATAGATTGGCCTGAGCAATATGATATCCTATAACACCATAATAGCTGGGAATTTTAACACCCCTCTGGCAAAGCTGGACAGATCATCTAACCAGAAACTAAACAAAGATACAAGAGATTTAAATGCAACCCTAGAATAAATGGGCTTAATAGACACATACAGCACACACCATCCCCAAACTAATGAATATACATTCTTCTCATCAGCCCATGAAGCATACTCTAAAATAGATCATATCCTAGGTCATAAATCTACAGAATTAAAAGAATTGAAATTATATCTTGTATCTTCTCAGACCAAGACAATAAAGGCAGAACACAACTCCAACAAAAATTTTCATTCCCACACAAAGGCATGGAAATTAAACAAGCTTATGCTGAATGACAGCTGGGTTAAGGAAGTGATAAAAGATGAAAGTATTAAATTCCTCAAACATAGCAACAATGAAGCTACAAGTTATGAAAACCTATGGGATACTCCAAAAACAGTAGTAAAAAGGAAATTTTTTGTATTAGATGCCTACATCTGAAAAACAGAAAGAGAGCATATCAACAACCTAATGAATCATCTTTAAAAATTGAAAAGGAAGAGCAATCCAATCCTAAACTCATAAGAAGAAAAGAAATAACCAAAATTTAATCAGAAATAAAAGTAATTGAAAACAAAAGAATCATTTAGAAAATGAATAAAACAAAAAGTTGGTTCTTCAAAAAGGTAAATAAAATTGATAAACATTTGACCAAATTAACTAGAAACAGAAAAGCACGATCTCTAATAACCTCAATCAGAAATAAAAAAAGAGACATAACAACAGATTTTATAGAGATACAAGAGATTACGTCTGACTACTACAAGAAACTCTACACCCAGAAATTTGACAATGTAGAGGAAATGGACCAATAACTGGAATCATACCATCTCCCTGGACTTAACCAGAAAGAAAGAACAGGCCAATAACAAGCACTAAAATTGAAGAAACAATAAAATATCTTCCAACACAAAAAAGCCCTGGCCCAAATGCCTTCACACCAGAATTCTATCAAACCTTCAAAGATGAATTTATACCTATGCTGCAGAACCTATTCCAAAATATTAAGAAGAAAGGAACCATCTCTAACACATTCCATGAAGCAAACATCACCCTAATAAAAAATAAAATAAAATAAATTTAAAAAGGAAAGGAAAAGACCCAACTAAAAAGGAGAACTACCAGCTTGGTGTCTATAGCTCAGCAGCTAGAGTGCCAGCCACATGCACTGGAGCTGGCAGGTTCAAACCCAGCCTGGGCCTGCCAAACAACAATGACAACTACAACCAAAAAATAGCTGGGCATTGTGGCAGGTGCCTGTAGTCCCAGTTACTTGGGAGGCAAGAGAATTGCTTAAGCCCAAGAGTTTGAGGTTGCTGTGAACTTTGACACCATGGCACTCTACCAAGGGCAACATAATGAGATTCTGTCTCAAAAGAAAATAATAATAATAATAAAGAGAAAGAGAGAACTACAGATCAGTTTCACTAATGAATATTGATGCAAAAATGAAATAAAATCTTAGCCAATAGACTACAGCTACACATTAAAAACATTACACATCACGATCAAGTTGGCTTCATCCCAAGCATGCAAAGCTCATATAACACAAGCAAATCCATAAATGTAATTCACCATATCAATAGAAGCAAAAACAAAGACCATACGATCCTCTCAATAGATGCAAAAAAGATTTTTCGGATAAAATTCAGCATCCTTTTCTAACAAGAACACTTAAGAAAATAAGCATAGGTTGCACATTTCTTAAGATGATTGACGCCATCCACACCTAATATTATATGGAATGGAGTAAAACTGAAAGCTTTTTCACTCAGAGCTGGAATCAGACAAGGATGTCCTACTTGTCAATACTATTCAACATAGTGCTGAAATTTCTAGCTAATGCATCAGGCAAGAGAAGGAGATAAAGGGCATCCAAATGGGGGCAGAGGAGGAAAAGACCTAGGTATTTAAAGAGGTGAAGGACCTCTACAAAGAGAATTATGAAATATTAAGAAAAGAAATTGCAGAATACATCAACAAATAGAAGAACATACCATGCTCTTGGCTGGGAATAATCAACATTGTTAAAATGTCTATACTTCCCAAAGCAATCTACAAATTCAATGCAATCTCCATTAAAATACTAACATTATACTTTGAAGAAGTGGAAGAAATAATTCTTCATTTTGTATGGAACCAGAAAAAAATATGGATAGCCAAGGAAATTTTTAGTAATAAAAACAACAGAAGAGGCATCAGTCTACCATACTTTAGGTTATAGTACAAGTCCACACTGATCAAAACAGCATGGTATTGGCACAAAAATAGAGACATAGACATACAGAACTAAATAGAAAACCAAAAGATAAAACCAGTGTCTTATTGCCATCTAATCTTTGAGAAACCAAAAGAAAAAAAAGCATACACTGGGTAAAATAATGCCTATGCAATAAATGGTGCTGGGAGAACTGGATAACCACATGTAAAAGATTGAAATTGGACCATCACTTTTCACCATTTACAAAAATTGACTCAAGATGGATAAAAGATTTAAATCTAAGACATGATACTATAAAAATTCTAAAAGAAAGTATAGCAAAAACTCTTGAGAATGTCAGCCTGGGGATAGATTTTAGGAAGAAGACTTCAGTGGCAATCACAACAACAAAAATAAACAAATGGAACTTAAGCAAACTAAAAAGCTTTTGCACAGTTAAGAACACAACAATTAAAGCAAATATAGAACCTTTGGAATGGCAAAAGATATTTGCATGTTACGAATCTGACAAAGGCTTGATACCTAGGATCTATAGAGAATCAAATAACTCAACAAAAAAGAGCAAACAATCCCACCTGTCATAGGGCAAGAGACAGGAACAGAAGAACCTTCTCTGAAGAAGACAGACAAATGGCTAACAAAATTATGAAAAACTGCTCATCATCCCTAATCATCAGAGAAATGCAAATCAAATGATCCTGAGATATCAGTAAAAATAGACCACAACACAAAATCCCAGAGTCACAGATGCTGGTGTGGTTGTGGAGAGAGGGGAGTACTTTTACACTGTTGGTGGGACTGCAAACTAACATAGCCTCTTTGGAAAGAAGTATGGAAAATCCTCAAAAACCCAAATTAGACCTCCCATTTGACCCTGCAATCCCACTACTAGGCACCTATTCAGAAGGAAAAAAATCATTATATTATTAAGACATATGCACTAGAATCTTTATGGCAGCTCAATTTATAATTGCCAAGATGTGGAAACAACCTAAATGACCTTCAACTCAGGAATGGATTAACAAGCTGTGGTATATGTATAGCATGGAGAACTTATGCAGGCACAAGAAAAGATGGTGACTTTACATCTTTTGTATTAACCCAGATGGAGTTGAAGCACATTCTTTTTAGTAAAATATCACAGGAATGGAAAAGCAAGTATCCAATGTACTCCATTTCATAAGGAAGCCAGTAGACAATCCAACACATACTCACATGGGAGAAAAACTTAATTCTATTCAAGTTGGGGGAGGTGAATGAGGGAGGGGAGTTGGTGTCCTCCTACCTGATGGGTACACGGTGGGAGTGTATGGCACAACTGTGGGGTGTGGGAAAGAACTACAAGAAGAACTCAAAACTTGTGATCTGGCTGTTTGCATACTCACAATAACCTGAAATTTAAAAATAAATTAAATAAATAAGCACCTAATTTTGGAAACAGATACTTTTCTAGAACCACACCTAGGTCAAATTGGGAAAAAAGTTTACATAATAAATAAATTGTACTGACACTATCATTTCAACTCCCTAGAGGAATGCTAGAGGAACAAATAAAAGTATACTATGAGTTTTCCTTTTTTTCCATGAAGATGTAATATTAAGTCTTTGTTTATTAATGGAAAAGATTAAGTATTTGCCATCAGAGTTAAACATATTTCAAGAACACCACACAGTAGGAATGAATTTCTTCAGTGAAAAGTGAATAATGGTGACATCCCCCTCCAACAGTATAATGGCCTATAAGATATTCCAAAGGATATTAGTTTGATGTAAGCATGTCAAATTGTATAAAAAAACAACACATTGTACCCCACATATGCATAAATATATTCATGATCTATGTGTATGTATATGAGTTAATAAAAAATATATATAACTAAATCGTAGATAAACATTTTATAAAGCATTTTAGAGCTTAGAAAATAGCTGCAAGAATCAAGAGAGAGAAAAAATGATGAATTGACTTTTGCGTGGTACCAGTAAGCAAACACAGATGGAGAAGTGAAGTCAGAGGAGTGTCCTGGAACAAATGCTCAGAGATATCTGGAATTTTGCCCACTACAAGGTGAAGGAGCTGAATCTGATATTCCTGTGTTAAGCAAGGACCCTTAAAAAGGGGCTAAACCATTCCAAGTTTGGCAATACTTACTGGTTTTCAAATCTCTGAAGAAAAATAACAAACTTTAGGTCCTCAGATTTTCCACAGAATAAGTACAGTCGTATATGACTTCACAATCAAAACCTGCCAAACACACAAGGAAATAGGCCTTCATGCATAAGAATCAACAGATAAAAAAAAAAAGCCAAGAAATTTCAATGTTGAAAATATCAGATACCAAATATAAAATAGTTAAATGTAAAATGCTTTAAAATTAATATTAAAATAAGCAAGGAATAAGAGACTATCAAAAATGATCAAGAAAAACTTTTTAAAAACTAGAACCTTAAGTAATAAATAATATACTTTGAAATTAAAAACTCAATGAGTGAACTATAGATTAGATTAGATACAGCTGAAGGCATGGTTTATAAATGATCAGTAGATATTACAGAATACAGCTGGGAGATACAATGATCATAAATATAAAATGGACATAATGGACAGTTTAAAATGACACAAAATATCTTTAGTTGGAGCCCCTAAGAAAGAGAATAGAGAGAATATAGAAGCAATTTTAAATGAAATAATGGTCAAGAGTTTTCTGTAACTGGACATTATTGTATAACTAAGATGTCCTGAGGAGGAAGGTCTAAGATGCAGGAAGGAACAGAGAGCAAAGAAAGTGGGAACAGAAATGTAAATCGAAACCTCTATGGTAGTAACAAAAACATACGATGATAAAGTCCAGTTTTAACAGCAAGAATAAAAGAATGATACAATAGAGAATGTTAATACTTGAGTCAGAAGGAAAGTAACCAGATCGTGAGTGTTCTCAGGTGCTTCCATGCATGCATGTGTGGGGGGGGGGAGGTTTGATTTTTGTTTGGGGCTGACATGCTAATGAACCTTAGACATTATTATTAAATAATTAATAATATTGTTAAAGATGCATGATAAGATATCAAAAGAAAAACACTGAAAGTGTAAAATATAGTAAATAAGCTCAAATCCATGTAGGTAGAAACAATATAAAAGGGTAACAAACTAAACATTTTAAAAGAGGTAAGAGGGGAAAACAGCATAGACAAAGTGGAAGCTATTCACCTATAAATGCTGACTAATATGGTTGAAATGGTTCCAGATATTATCAATAAAATAATGTAAATAAAATTAACTTAGCAGTTACAAAACAGAAGTTGTCTAATTGCAAAAGAAAAACTAAACCATATCCTGTTTCAAAGATATATACCTGTAGGATAATATTTAGAAATAAACATATCCTACATCAAGCACACAAAGTGAACTCAGTGTGAGTTTAAAATGGCTTGGTATTTTTCCAGAGACTTAAGGGACCTGGGCCACCCTGGGACACACGCAGAGTTAGCTTGCCTGGAGTTAAAAATTCCACAAGCCCATTCTCTGAAGCTGTGCACCCATGAAGCCTGAGATCAAAGGGCATGCCGCCCTTCCTCAGAGATACGGGCCAGAGGGTTGACGTATGTCAACAACATACTGTCAGAGGTCTATAGGTGCTCTGCCCTGAGGAAAAGACACAGTCGTTACTTCATACTGAGTAAAGTGAGTGAACGCTTGAAGGTACTCTTCCATTAACTCTGTTCCCCTGTGGCTACTTTCTTCTTTGTGATCTCTATTTAGATACCTGCCCAGAGATTAGTCAGTGTCTAGAAGAAGAGGTTTACTACAAAAGTGATTGTGTTGATATGGTAACAGGATATTTCCTTTCAAGTTGATTTCAGATAGGTAAAATGAGGTAATGGTGAAACTAACAGATAATAGATTCAGTGTGTACGTGACTAGAAAGGTATAAAATAAAAACCCTGAATAAAGAATTTCGCTAGACGCCATCCCATCCCATGTAGTCTGTTTCTTGACTTAATAATTACAGGAGCGAGTTTACACCCACAGCAAAGCTGCTGTTTGTTGGTGTCTCGGGTCACCCAACATATACCTAAAAGAGGAGTCTACTGAAATAGAAGAGTGAAATAAGATGTGTCATGCAAGTACTAACCGAGAGAAAGCTGAGGTAGCTCCATTAATCAGAGATAGAGAGAGAAAGAGAAATAAAGAAAAGAGGGAGACTTTAAGACAAAGTATTTGCAGCAAATTCTCTTTTAGAAAGAGAGAGCCTCACCCAAGGACTAACTGCTGACAGTTAAAGGTGAAACGAACCCCATAGGTGGGACACGGGGTAATAACGCAGAGAGAAGTTTCAAACACTACAGGGCTGGAGGGTCCAGAGGAAGCAGAACCCAAGAAGTATTGCAACTGCAAAAATAATGCACCTACAGGTAAGAGCACTTCTTTTGAAAACAAGGTCTCTAAAGCTCTAGGAAAAACAGAGCTGGAGGCAGAAAACTTACTGGCTTGGGTTTTTCTCTGTTAGAGCGAAATAGCTACACAAAAAAGCCGTATGTTAAGTACCTCAGGTGATAACAGAAGTGGGAGCTTTTAAGTTGTAAAGGGGTGAAAGTTTCTTCCGACAATTTTCAGCCCCCTCCTCAGAAACCTTCTCCTCATGGCCCTGGAAAACTTGTCTCACTTAAACACAAGGGGAATGTATATACACTCTCTAATTTCATACAAAATTATTGCCAGAAAAACAGATGAAAAAAATGAATTGCAAAATATGCAACAGACAATGGGAACAAACCATAAAAATGCAGATTCAAAATATATCAAAGCTATATTTCAAAGTGAGGTAAAAGAAATTAAAAAAAAAACCATAGTTTTGGGGAAAATGGCAGAAGTAAAAAAAAATGTATGAGCTTATAAAACTAGTGTCAAAACAAGAGGAAAATAAGAAGGAAAATATGTCAGAACTCAGAAGGATACAAAATAATAAGTGGAACAGAAGGAGACATAGATGCCACAGAAACACGGAGTAAAATATACAATAAAAAGGAAAATATAAGGGAAACAAGCAGAAACATAGAATGCAACAAAAAGGAACATTAGAGAAAGAAAATATATGCCCCAAATTCCAAAAGGCATTTTTTGAGTACCAAAAGAAAACGAAACAGAACTAAAATAAAACTGAAAGAAAAAGAAACAGAAAAAAAAATTATTCAAATAATAATTCAAGAAAACATGTCTGAAATAAAAGAAGACCTAAATCTTCATATAAAAAGTCATACAGTATACATAGAAAATTTATCCCACAATAATTAACACCAAAATTTACCCAAGTAAAACTTCCTAAACTTTCTAAAAAATGAAAAATGTTATTTGGGCGTGAAACAAAAAGACCAGATTACACCTGAGGGGCATAAAATCAAATTGAAATCAGACTTCTCAACAGCAACATTTAATGTTGGGAAACAATGGAGTATTTCAAAAGATATTCTATGAAGAATACATAAGGCAAGAATTTTATATCTGCCTTTCCATGATAAATGCCTCAACCAAATAATTATGAGTGTGCACAAATTCAAGGCTATTGATACATGAACTCTTCCAGAGTATTCCAGTAGAAAATGGGCTTCAGACCAATATGAAATTAGTAGAAAAGCTTTGGCATAAAGAGACTATGGAACTGAAATCAAAGATAAGGACAGGGCAAACAATTAGTATGAAAATGTTAGATGCTCCAACAATGTAAAAATGATTCTGCTAGCCAGAGAAAGAGTAAACAGAAAGTAGAATAATGTTGCTAATCACTTCATAAGTACTGCAGCTAGCAAAATATAGTAAAAATGTATGCATTATTAAGAGTACAAATATTAACACCAAGACAATTCACTAGTGAGTAAACTTAGTAGTGGGGAAAGGGTGGGGGGAGAAGAAGCTGTAAGCAGATAAATTCAGTATTATTGCTAATGACAATACTTAATATGGTAACAATACTTAATATGCAAAAGAAGATGGTACTAAGGTATTATATAAACATGTTTGTATAAAAGTAACCACTATCACAGAAATACAAACCTTCCCAACCAAATACCCAAACAAAGAAGATGGGAGGAGAGAGGAGATACAGGGAGGAGGACAAGGGAAGGGGAAGGGAGAGAAACCATGCAAAAAAAATGCTACATAACAAAAGATTTGTGAGTAATTTGGGGTTTTTAGGCATATAAATATGAATCTCTTCACACGTTTGTACTTTATTTTATTTTTATTTTTTTTTGGGGGGGGACAGAGTCTCACTATGTCATCCTCAGTAGGGTGCTGTAGCCTCACAGCTCACAACAACCTCAAACTCTTTGGCTTATGCGATTCTCTTGCCTCCGCCTCCAAGTAGCTGGGACTACAGGCGCCCACCACAACGCCCGGCTATTTTGTTGTTGTTGTTGTTGTTATTGTTTAGCAGGCCCAGGCCAGGTTCGAACCCACCAGCCCCAGTGAATGTAGCCCACGCCCTAACCACTGAGCTATGGGCACCAAGCCTGTACTTTTCTAAAATATTAAAAGAATACATCAATTTTTTGATGGTTTCTTACAAAAATAGAGAAAAAACACAGTTGAGGGAACAGAGAGGGAAGCAAAACTGGTATACGTGTGAATACTTGAATACACAGTTACAACTTTAGAATAATATAAATTATATATAAAAGGAAAATAAAAATTTTAATGTCTTCCCAAATTGAAAGTACAATGAAATAAACTAATCTAGCTATATATGAAAATGGTGACATAATTCAAGTGCAAACACAATTCCTTCTAGCGATTTTAATACATAGTCATTCAAAGGAACCTCCATAGTGAAATATGTATTAAACTTTGTTCAGTAGGCATCTTGTTAGTGGTAATATTGACATTAATATTTAGGAATAATTTTATCTATGTTGTAGAATAAAATAAATAAATTTTGTTACGGTTTTAGGAACTAAGACTTAATGTCCAGGAGAAGAGTACAAATAGTCAATGAAATAAATAAAACATTATAAAGTTAAAATTGAATCAAAAGCAGCTTTATAAATTCATATTTTTTTTTCTTTTTAAAAATACCTTTTCTGGCTAGATACAGTTGCTCCAGCCTATAATCCTAGGCACTCAGGGAGGCTAAAACAGGAGGATCACAAGAACTCAGGAGTTTGAAACCAGACTGAGCAAGAGGGAAACCCTGTCTCTACTAAAAATAGAAAAACTAGCCAGGCATCTCATGGTAGGTGCCTGTAGTCCAGATAGTCAGGAAGCTAAGGCAGGAGAATTGCTTGAACCCAGGTGTTAGAGGTAGCTGTGAGCTAGGCTGATGCAATACACTCTAAGCTGGGCAATGGAGTGACACTCTGTCTCAAAAAAAAAAAAAAAAAAATCCCTGTTTCTACTCTGTCCCCAGAATGAACTAGAAGCAATGATAACTCCCAATGTCCAGATTATCATCACTTAAATGTTATGCCCACTAATAGGAATAAGAACTTTTTAGAGGAATGACTTAAAGGTCTGGGGTAGAAACTGCACAAGATACCCAAGTCTAATAACGTCCTGTCCAAAAGACACAGCAGTCAGTTTGAGAAGACCCCATTGGCTGAAGATAGTCCAGACAATTTAAGCATTAGAAATTTTCATGATTGCAATTCACTAAAAGGTATTAAATATCAAAATTCATGAGTTCATTTAAAAGAAAGTTAAAAAAGAAAACAGAAACATATTGGTCATTTTGGGGAGAGATCTAGGGCACCAAATCTTTACTCAAAAAATTATTAAAGAGAAACAACCAAGATTTATTATCCATTTCATACACAGACTGTATTTTAGCTCCACAGAGGTATTCCAGCTAGTAAATACAGAAAATCAGCTGGGCAGCATGGCTCATGCCTATAATTGCAGTACTCTTGGGAGGCTGAGGCAGGAGGATTGCTTGACCTCAGGAGTTCAAGACCAGCCTGAACAAGCATGAGACACTGTTTCTACTAAAAATTAATTATAATCTACTATAAAATTAATAGCTGGGCATTATAGTTCACACCTGTAGTCCCAGCTACTTGGGAAACTAAGGCAGGAAGATCATTTGAGCCCAGGAATTTGAGGTTGCTGTGAGCTGGGCTGATGCAATGGCACTCTAGCTTGGGGCAACAGAGTGAGACTCTGTTAAGAAAGAAAGGAAGGAAGGGAGGGAGGGAGGAAGAAAAATTAATGGAACTAGAAAAATAACCCTTTCGAAGTTCCAAATAAAATAATTAACTCAAGCAAAAATTATCACTGATAAAAGCTTTCAGTAAAAGAGGAAGGAGAGGAATCAGGGTATTGTGAGCTACAACCACAAACCAATCTTAGATCAGTCTCAGCATCACTTAGAGAGAGACAGCTGCTCGTTATATGCTTCCTAATATGATGCAAGGGAAGAGATACAACACCACCTAGGACTTACACTTGCATTTTAAAAAATGAGCTTGAATTTATTAAGACCTTTCTACACATTCTTTCCACCTTATAAGAAACATGGGGAATAAAAGAACAAGTTAAATGATAACGTAAGCAATAAACAGATGAATCCTGAATGTGAGTACAGTTGTTCAGCAACAAATCAATGGTATGTGGAAAATGTGGGAAAGGCTATCAAACTGTTCTCTATTTAAAAACTTAAGATACTTAACCAGTGTAAGAAATACGCAGGCCTTGTTTAGACCCTGATTAATACTAACCAACTGATCATACATTTCAGGGATGCTCTTAATTTATTATTTGCCTTTGGTAAAGAGGATCTACACTCCAACTCATTTTATGACAGATATTTTCTTGACACTAAGTCAGGAGTGAACATCATTCTGAAAATAATAAACTGTTAGAAGCATTTTTATTAAGATCAGCAACAAGATAAATATATTGACTATCAGTGCTTTTATTCAACATCCTATCACACAATTTAGTCAATGTAGTGAGGCAAAGGAGAAATGGCATAAGATCTGTAGTAGAGGAAGATGAAAGCTGTCATTATTTGCAGGCTACTTAAATCGCTACATAGAAAACCTGAAATAATCTCTGGACATAAGAATAAGAGTTTAGCAAGGAGTCTGAATACAAGATTAATATACAAAATTAAGTTGCACTTATACACAGCACCAACATAGAGAAAAAAAAAACATTTTATGTAATATTAACCAAAATGCAAGGTATGAAAGAATAAATTTAACTAAAGATGTGCAAGACCTTTATAGGGAAAAGTTTAAAACTTTATGGAAAGATCTCCAAAAACTGAGATACACTGTACTGATGGATCGAGAGGTTCAAAATCATAATGATGTCAACTTATTGACAAATTGATCTATAGTGCAAATTAGGTACTAACAAAATCATTAAGAGGATTGTTTAAGGAACTTGAAGAATTCTGAATTTTAAATTTTTTAAAAAGTCATTCCTGAAAAATTATGAGGTAGGAAGACTTGTCTTACCAGATATCAAAATAATTTACTATAAAAAAAGAACACTGCACACAAGTGCAGTAGAATACTACCACAGGGCTAGATAAATTAATCAATGGAACAGAACAGAGACCACAGAGAACACCCAATGTACATATACAGAATTTTGATCTGTGACAGGTGGTGTGACAGGTCTTTTCCATACAGAAAGAAAAACATTTTGAGCCATATTTTATATACTTTACACAATAGAAGAAAAAAATCAAATCTGTAAGGTTTTAAGAACTTAATGTGAAAGGCAATACAGTAACATTTTAGAATAAATATAGAATATGTTTAGGATTTCAGTATGCAGAAGAATTTCTTACAAAATCCTTTATAAAAAGATACAAAATAGCTCACACCATAAAAGAAAAGATACATAAATTCAACCATATAAAAATTAAGAATTTCTGCTCACCAGAGGACATCATAAGTAAGTTCAAAGAAAAGCCACAAATGGGAGAAAACATTTACAACACCCATAAAGGCAAATAACTAGTATTTTTTTAAGCTGCAAATTAAAGGCTATAATTCAAATCGTTTTTTTAAATTACAAAAGGAAATAAACAGGCATTCCTATAAGTAAACATAAATAGCCTACAAATAGATTTTTAACATGCCCTAATATAAGCAAATGATAGAATGAAAATGAGAACCACAGAGTTATCAGTTTATACTTTTTAACACAAAAAAATTCTGGCAGCTTTCGTGTTTACTAGAAAGAAGAACCACAAAAATTCTTACACCCATACAACAACATGAACAACAAAACAAAGAAAGATAATATTGAGTAGAAAACACTTTGTAAAGATTACATTCAATATGATGTCATTTTGTAGAATGTGCAAAAAACAAAAACAAAAACCCTACCCAATACTGAGCAACGTATTGCCTAAGAATACATGGTTTTCACATTTAAAAAGAAAAAGGAAAGAGATGAAAAATAAAACATTCAAAGAAGTGGCTACCATCTGCAAAGTGGCAGAGAATGGGGTGGAAAAGTGCACATAAGAAACCTCAGTAGGATTGGTAAACTTTTCTCTATCTTAAGCAGGGAGTGAACTTACAAATGTTCACTTTATCATTAGGCTTTACAGTGTACATTTTGGTGCATATTTGAACACCTTTTCAAGAGTTTTTAGAGCGCCATCTCCCCATACCAGCTACCTGCAAATATACACTACCAAGTTGAGCAAAATTTATAACATAGAATAACCTTTGTAAATGATAAGCCTTCACAAACAGGTCACAAATGTAAACTTGAGGGTTTCTTTGACCAATGTAAACACTAAAGGAATCTGAAAGGAGGTCTGCACTTTTTACAGATAATACTAATACATCAGTCATCAATAAGCATCCTTTGCTTTGGTCCATACATATATACATAAATATATGTGCATATACTGTGTGTGTGTGTGTGTGTGTGTGTGTGTGTGTGTGTGTGTGTGTGTGTGAATTTGGCTGGTAAATCAAGGTTGAGGGATTTGAGTTCTTGGAGAAATTAAATAAATTCTTTAATTGCTTGTGGAATAAGAAGGATTATTTTTTAGAACTAAAATTGGCCTGATATTTGGAAAGCCATGCCAATTGCTAAAGCATTTGATTTTAAACCATGCCTCAAACACTGTAGAAATGGAAGGAAGCCTGAAGCAATGGAAGTTCTCACTTGTGGGTTAAGACAAGTACCAGTGCTCTCCAAATACGTCTTAGTAATTAGTGGTTGGCATGACTCCATTCAAGTCTGTTGCTTACCATCTGTGATGCCTTTTGTTAGTCAATCCCTAATTCCTTATTAAGAAAGATGACTATTCAACTAAGTGATATTTCGAGGTATTGATTACTGAATCGAGTACCAGTGTTACAAATGGAGAATTTACTTCTTGATCCTTGGCTTCTGTGAAGAAAGGAGCTACAGAGGTACATCAAAGAGGAGATGGTTGTCCTGTTGGTGAACAAATACAACAGGGTCTTATCATTCATACATTTGGAAAAAATCCATTTGTAGGTTATACACAGGGCCCCTCAAAACTTCCTTCATATGCACAATTTCATACCTCCCTTGAGCAATAAATATTTAAACCTATCACATCATGGCACTGCCTGCTAGTTCCATTTTGGCAGTCACCATCTTTGTACAGCAACTGTGCAATTGCATGAATACTTTGTTACATTTTGTCCGTATTGATTTATAAGGTTAAGTATAAAAATGTAAAAACCAAGTGCAAATAGTAGTTTAGATGTAAAACTAGATGGGAAGCACAATTCTTATAACCCTAATATGATTGGTACAAATATAACTAGGAAATAACTAGGTGTGCTGGAAACAGTCATTTTTGGCTTAGTGGGAAGCTCATTGGACCAAAGCCACTTGCCAGTATCTTCGAATGTGAAGGCAAATAAGAAAACTAAAGAACATACATGAAATTCTGGCACTGAATAATGAAAGATAATGTCTACAAAGTGTGATGAATTAGAGATTTTATATATTATAGCTGTTATATAAAATAGTGGCAGCAGTAGTGGTTGTTAACAGTACCTATCCCTAATCTACGCTAGATTCTAGGGTAAATCTTTTATTTATTTTCCTGGCTGAGTCCTCTTAGATTTCTACTCTTCTGCTTAACCTTTTAGTGCTGGAGCTCAGACATCAGCCCTCTCCTCCCTATACCTGCTTCCTACGTAACATCCATTCCTGAGGCTTTATATACCGTCTATTACCAATGACTCCCAAATGTCTACCAGCAGCCCCAATATCTTCACTCAGCTCCAAATCCTATATCCGACTGCCTATGTGATGTTTTCCCACAGATGTTTAATGTCTGGTAGACATCTCACACCTATAGCTAAAATAGAACTCTTAATTTCTATACACTATATCCACAGAACCCTCCACTACAAAACAGTCTGTTTTCTCTTTCTTAATGACTAACACCTACTCAGTTGTTGCTCAAGCCAAAATGTCGGAGTTATCACTGATTTTTCTCCTTTGGTCTTCACCTACATTTGATCCATGAGCAACCCTGTAGACCCTTACAGTCAAAACATATCCAAATGTATCTTAACTCTATCCCCAACACAACCACTCTGGTACAAGACACCATCCTCTCTCTCTTGTCTTAAACCATCAGGGTGGGCTTTTAAATGATCCCCCTGCTTCCACTCTTATTCTACTTCAATCTAAAATAAGACTATTATGACTACTGCCCAAATTGTCCTGTGAAACTGTCATGAGTTTCCAGGAACAAGGCAAAAATAATTGTAAGGACTTGACCACAAAGACTAAGACACAAGGTTCTCATGTTCCTCAAAGGCAAGGGGGTACCCGGGTGTCCAGGTATCCCCTTCCCTTTCCTCACACATTCAGAGTTCTAGGCTGCCTGACACCTTTTTGAGGTATATTCATTTTTCCCTCCAGATTACCTTTAGTTTTAATTTTTAAAGATTTCACCAAAATAAAAATATGAAAGCAAATGGGTAGAAGGGAGATAAGAAGGAGGGTATTAATAAGCAGAGATGTAGTCTCAACTTTCCTGAGGGCTGCACCTGGACAAGGGCAGCCATAACAACAGATGGACTGTCCTCAAAATGGCCAGTGATTCAAGCCAGAAAGGAGTTATATTTTCTCCAGGCTCCAAAGGCAGGACTTGGGCGAGAAATAGGATAGATCCCTTCAGCTGATGAGCAAGAAAGTTACCTCAAATCACACCATGCTACCAGCGGAAACATCCCAACCATCTTCCTACCCATGATTCTGGAAGATGTTGTGAATAAAAAAGGTCAGAAATCACTAGCCACAGTCGTCATGGTTAGGAATGGTGAACCATTAAAAGCCCCAGTGATGGAGCGGAGGGGCCTCCCATATAGGAAGCTCATGCAGGCCTGCAGAGCCATTGTAAAATCAAAGAATTGGAGGTATGTGGTGCCTCAGGACATATGGAAGCCAAGCTCATGAGGAAGGGGGCCTACAGCAACACCCTCAGAGAAGGTGGCCTGCCTTGGGGAAGAGTAGTCCACGTTAGCTGCTGTCCTGCTCCACCCTTCCCTTCTGTCCTGAAATAGTCTACTTCCAGCCCTCCCTGGCCAAGCACCCCACGTTCCCTACCTTTTCTCTACCAGGGCCTATTGCCTGGCTACTCTATGAGAGAGAATATAAACGGGTATTTCACACTAATAACCTGCTAGTGCTGCCATGTGAAGACAACCTATTCAATTGAAAGCAGACTTCTCTGATTTCTGGCATCAAAGAATAAAAGGAAGGAAAATGCCGCTGCTAAAACAGCCCCCCTAAACCTGTATGAGCATGAGCTTTTCCTCTCATCTGGAGATGATTGGGCAAGGGAAGGAGGAATGGGACTAGAAGCTATCATAAGAACAACTTCAGGAGTAGTCAAAAAAAAATGTACATGGAGATCTTTCTTTTTGATATTATTGAGTTCCTTACATTTATACAGCTACAGTGAATCTGTGATGGTGAAGGTAAAAGTAGCAGTTACCTTATGAAGGCACAGAAGGTGGATATGTAATGAAGAGGGGGCATGAAAGATTCTTCTGGGGTTCTGTAGGTGATTTCGATAGTGATTACCCAGGTTATGTGCATAGGTATAAACCATCAGCTTTACACTTAAAATTTGCACCCTTTCCCATAATTCATTATAAATAAATTTTAAAGTATATTTTAAAAATATTTTAACAAATGCATTAACAAAGTTAATCATTTTATATAATATACTACAAAAAATTGTATATGCTTAAACATGAGGAAATCAAAATCTTGGGCTAACTTAACAGAAATTCGCATGTCCTCCTGAGGCTAAATATAATTGTTAGGAAATGGCTAAAAGTGATTCCAAATCTTTAGATGTAAGAATTTTGTTTAAGATAAATGTCATGATGTGAATAAATGTACGCTATTTTCATTTAATTTTAAGTAGTACACTTGACATACTGCTAAGCAGCTTCCTGTGAAAGTCAGCCAGATGTGTTTAAGAGATAGGTGTGCACAAGGCATCCCTCCAAACAATCCTACCTTGGAAAATTCTCCATTTTTGTAGCATTCAACATCACTGCCAGGCTCTGCATGAGCAACTTCTAGTGCCTAACAGTGCTTGTCGTCATTGTGACATCACAATGTCATCCTTTTGGAAGACATTTTTATCTACAACTAAAGATAGGAATTTAAGTCAAAATTCAGTAGAGTGTGGTGATATCGGAACCCAGAGCTCAGATGAAGTATAACTAGATGAAAAGGTTCTGCCCAGGCTCTGTCCCCACACACCCCAGGCTTCAGCAAGTCTACACAATTTGCCCTGCACCTGGCTGCTGGCAGGAGTCCTTGAGAGCTATTGCCCAGTATCTTTTAAATATCCAAGTGTTAAACAGAAGGAAGAACCAGTAGGTCTTACAATGGAAAGAATGAGTGTAGATGGCCATGCCAGCTGTTTATTCACTTGCTCCCATCCTCAGTCACCTCCCAGTCAGACTTCTGTCCCATTTTACACCTGGCCCACATGCATCACCTCCACATAGCTCATGGAATGATGTTTCTGTGTTCACATGCTTGACTGGTTGGCAGATCTTAGCTTTTTGTTGAGCCCTCCTGATACTCCCCTCCTTTGGTCTCCATGACCTTGTGCTCTTCTTCTGATTTTCCTCCCATCTCCTTTGTTTCCTTGGGTGGCTTCTCCTGCTCTGTTTATCTCAGTTGCTGTTGCTCTTTGAGGTTCTAGCAAAATAAGGTCTCTTTTCTTCTCAATCTCACTCTGATCTTTGGTAATCTTACCCCATTCCCATGTCTAAGTCTCTGAGATTCTACTTTTTATATAATGAAAGAGACATGTGGGTATTTTGACTTAATCTATAATGCTAAGACCCTTGTTTAGGAAAGGGAAACAGAAGTGCAGCAAATTTTAATCCACTCCCTCCTTCATCCCTCACCTTGACCTATTGACAGGGTAAAGACTAATCATTCTCTTGCTTTAGAAGGTGAACTACAAACTTCGATGCATGAATTCCATCATGGAAGATAACTTGGAGATAGGCAATAGATATGAAATGGAACAGGGAGAAGAAAGAGGCAGATAAGTGAGAGGTTTGTCCTGAGCAGAAAGATGAAATATGATCAATGAGTACAAGGCACCGCAGATGATCAGTTTGAAAGAAAAGACCTCTTTGCCTGCTCAAAACCCCATCCATGGCTAAGCCTCCCCATACCACCTCAGACCTTTTCCAAGGAAGTAGTCGAGTTTTATTAGTAAAATAAACAGCGTATGAAATAATACCCAGTAGATACTATTTTGATACATCAGAATATACTCATCAGTAAAGACCACTGGATATTCTAACTAGTACCCTAATGACATAAAGAATTAATTAACCTTTAAGCGGTAAGCATTTTACTTCTTTCTCAGTAATAGGATTAGGTCCACAACCTTTAATATGAAGAAATTACATTTTTCTATCAAGAGTTTAGCAAATTAGAAACAGAAAAAAAATGGCAGATTATAAGCTGTCTGCCAGCATTGTGCTCTCAGGAAAGAAGTGAAAATTGCAGGCAGCTGCCTACGTACACATCTCTCTTCTCTGAAAGAAGATATCACAGAGAAGCAGTGCAGATCACTCAGTGTAGAAAAGAAAGGTCATGAGGCAACATATTTAAATCAAAGCACACATAGGGAAGAACAGAAAGATAAAGGCCTCGAGTGCCACACTCACCCTGCTAGTGCAACGATAGTGGGAAAATGGCTCCCTTTACTGCCAAAGACCTCTACCTGATTAGACCTGGGACCTTCCTGGAGTCTGTGCAGAGTCATTGCACCAAACAACAGGCATGGTGGGAATCGGGCAGCAGCCAAAGCCATACCAAGCCCTCTGGTGCATGGTGCCAGGTCAGCACCAAGCTGGGAAGGGAGTGGACTAACTGGAGGCTCCCTGAGCCATACTCTGTGACTAGAAGACAAGCACCCCTCCCTTATAGCACAGTGGAATCCAAGCATGGGAACTGACTGGAGTTTAGCAGATTCTGACCTAGAAGGCTTTGAGTGGCTGTTTCACCAGGTCCTGGGAGGTATGGGGAGAACTCCATGATCCCTGGGCACTGGAACTGACCTCTACCCATACGACTTGGCATTTACATGGGCCTCAAGCCTGCAGAATAGCCTGCCACTCCCTCTGCCTTGACTCTGCCCTCCAGTCTCCAGTGGCCTCCTATGTGCTTAGCCCCAACCCTGCCCTCCAGGTCATATCAGCACCACTGCCATCTTAGGACCTCTTAGGAGTGCCATCTTAGGACCTCCCCTTCTAATCAAGCAGGATCATTCCAAGCAAAGAGTAGGTGTCCTGCAAAACTATTATCCCTGAGTGGAGAAAAGAAGTTTTGGATGAAAAAGAACCAGCAAAAGAGCCCTGGTAACATGAAAACTCAAAACAGATCAACACTTCCATGGGATCACAATGGAACTACAGTAGAGAACTCCAACTACAAGGAAATCGTTGAAGTAACAGAAATGGGATGCAGAATATGGGTATATGGATGGACTTGAAGAGAAGGTTGAAAACCAACAAAAAGAAGCCCCCCAAAAATATTTCAAGAAATTAATGAAAAAGTAAAGAACTAGATGACATAGGAAAGGCCATATCTATGTAACAGAACTTAAGGAAACGAGTCATTTAGAGAATTTTGAAACAGCAGAAAGCTTCAGCAACAGATTAAACTAAGGAGAAGGAAGTATCTCAGAGCTTGAAGATGAGGCTCTCAAGCTAATCTAGTCATTTTAAGGGGCAGGGAACATAACAAAAAAGGCAGAACAATCAGTTAGAACCGTGGTTCTCAACCTGTGGGTCGCGACCCCTTTGTAACAATGAAAATACATCCTGCATATCAGATATTTACATTATGATTCATAACAGTAGCAAAATTACAGTTATGAAGTAGCAATGAAAATAATTTTATGGTTGGGGGTCACCACAACATGAGGAACTGAATTAAAGGGTCAGGGCATTAGGAAGGTTGAGAACCGCTGACTTAGAAAGATATGGGACAAACGAACATATGAATTATAGGTAACCCTAAGGGTAATAAGAAAGAACTAAAGCATAGAAAAGTAGTTCAATAGAGTAGGAGACTACAGTTTGAAGGCAACTGTATTGTTCTACTCATGCTCTTGAAACAGAGAAAAGTGTTAAGAAATAAAACAAAATCTGAAGGTTCATCCTTCACATTTGTTCCAGCACTCTGTTCATCCCACACCAGGGCCTCTCACAGTGGCCACTACCAGGCTTGGAAGGACCTCTCCCAACTTCAGAGCCATGGTTATTCCACTTCCTCCCCCAAATGGTCTGCAGTGAATAACCAGGAAAAATGGCAAGACCAGGAACTGACAAGAGTTCACAACCACCGAAGCCATCATTCAGGGTAGTGTGTTTATAAAATAAACACACGTTTTGGTGCGGATGGCAAACAGTCAACAGCAGGAGTAACTCTTCACCAAAACATCCACCACGAAGAGGCCAAATCTGAGTTTCAGAAGAACATGTGGACCATGAAACCATATTGTACAAGTGAGAAAAAGATGCCTTCTGTGTATCAGCTCCTAGGTTTTTCATTTCTTCACTGCCTGAGACCTATTAGCTCTAAAGCCTTCCAACTTCAAACCAAAATTTTTACCCATCCAAAATATTTCTTAAATAGCCATAATAAGCAAATTTTTAACCACTTAGAGCCTGCTTTGCAGACCCTGATGAAAGTTCACCCAACAGCTATTACCCGTTGGTAACATATAGCCTTGTATGGAAAGTCCCTTGGCCACTGCTGCCCAGCAGAGCCCTCTGACCCAGAGACTCCCAAGGGTACTGCAAAGTACTATCACTGGGTGAGCCCCCTCTGGGCCCCTCCCCAGGGAGTTCACCTGTCCCCCCTAACCACAGCAGGTGATCGTAGGCTGTGAGAGACCTTTCCTCTCAATAAAGCTAGTTGTGTGTTCCTTGTCTTTTTCATGTCTTTTTCCTAGATCAGCCCCCAAATCCCTCAACAGTAATACCATTATCTCATCTCATGATTTAATTAAGTCACGTAGCCAGATGCCCACTGAGCTTTTCATATTTGGAAGGCAGCACATTATGTAAGGTATAAGGTGAAGATCCTGTCACCAAATTTTATACTCTCTAATTGAGGGGATCAAAAACTCACCCATGACAAGAAGACATCAACCTTGAAGGCTAACAGTGAAACTTCAGTTCCAACATTCATTAGCAAGATGAAATTCCTTTACTTTGCCAAACTCCTTTCTCCTCTTCTAAAAAATGGGAGTAGTACATGCACGAGGCTCTTGGCAGGATGGAAGGAGCTAATATGTGCCTACGTACAAGCTTTTACACATTTTGTGAATAATCTCTCCCTCCCCAAAGATAGTATCGAACAAGTACACAATGAGTAGGGCCTTTCCAAGGTCTAGGTTTTCTACCTTTAAGAACTTATGACAATAAAAATTGAATAACTCAGCCAGGAGCAGTGGCTCATGCCTATAATCCTAGCACTCAGGAAGCTGAGGCAGGTGGATAGCTTGAGCTCAGGAGTTGGAGACCAGCCTGGGCAAGAGGCTTGCCCTACTCTAAATAGAGTACCCCATCTCCAAAAAATGAGAAAAGAAAAGGATAATTGTATAACTCATTTTTTGTTTTGTTTTTAGGATCTATCTTCCCCATTTGAAAATTAACTCCAAACTGGCTTATTGTACCCTCAATGAATCCCCAACAATAAAAAAAAAAAAAAAAAAAAAGAAAATTAACTCCAGAATAAAAACAGAACTAGCACCTGTCATGTTCTCTCAATGCAACAGACACAAAATACTTGTGGAATGAAAGAATGAGTCAGTGAATAAAGTAGTAAAGGCAAACAGATGCTTTTGGATCTGCGAGGAAGGTGTGATGGCTAAGGAAAGACATGAACAGAGAGAGGTTTATGGCGGGTCAGTATTTGGTTGAGCTTTCTTGAAAGATGATTAGAATTTACCCCCATCAAGGAGGCAAGGAGAAGGCGTGGGAGAAGATGCAAAGGTCGTAGAAAGCCTGGCTGAGGACATCCTCTCCATGGGAATAATTAACAGTAAGTTTAGGAAAGAAGGTTAGGACTGGTGTTTGATGGATATTTTTCAAAGATTCCGCTACTAATGAGATACACAAAATCCAGTTAAGCTCAAGCACATTGCACATTCCTGAGGCATAAGATCACATCCCCTCAGGCTCACTCCAAGCCACATCATCCTCCAGGTTCACACTGTGAAATATGAAACATCAGAATGCACATCTTCAGACCAAGTCACCATACTCTATATTAACTACATTAACTGAACACCCAAGATAGACATTAATTCTAATTACCAGCTGATTTAATGGAATTTCGTTAATAGATTTAGATGTTTTTACCTTTAGGGATTTAAAATTTACTTGTGCTGACAGAGCCAAATTCTGATAACAAAGGTGAAAACATTAAATACCTTTCCATGCCTCTAAGGCTAATTACAAAGGTTTTTATCCTCCAAATTACATCCCATCTGAAGCCATAAAAGGTGCAGTTAACCTAAAATGTAAAATGCCCTGTCCCCTCTGAGACTTGATGATCTGGTATCCTGGTCGCTACTAATTATAATCATTGATTCTCCTCAACCACACCCTGAACCGGTACTCTAAACTCTTCAGGGAGCTTAACTCCAAATCTCAGTACATTCTCTTAACAAGGAAGAAGACTTGCCCCGTTTTGTTTGCATTCACTGGTTTTTAAATGCAAGGTCCCTTCTGATGGCTGCTTTGAAAAGCAGCAACTGAACTCTGTTGACAGCAACACATTTTTTAGGGAAAATTCTACTAGGACAGGAATTCTACTGGAGTCATCAGCCTGGATACAATGCTTAAAGACATGCAATAGGAATGTTGAGGAAATACGTATGTGTAAAGACAAAAAGAGCCAAGTCCTGAGTGTTATGAGATAGCCCATTCTTTTTAATTTTTTTTTCAGATTAATATTAGTCTACATACAATTAGGTTATATTGTTTGCATTTGTAAGGTAAACTCCTAGTCACAACATGTCCTTCACTCAGGCAGTGTGTTGTATATTCCCACATGGTTCCTGCTGGGTAGAAACCCACTGACCTCTTTCCTCACCTCTCCCCTTCTTGAACTGGGTTTTTCCCTCTGTGAGAACACTGTTGTTAATATACAACTTTCAAATTAGTATTCAGTACATGTGATGCTTGTTTTTCCATTCTTGTGATACTTTACTTAGGACAATGTTCTCCAAATCCACCCAAGTTGTAACAAGAAAAACAAAATCTCCATCTTTTTATGGATGAATGGTATTTCATGGTATCCATGTACCATAAGTTATTAATCCATTCATGTGTTGAAGGACCCTTGAATTGTTTCCACATCTTTGTGATTATAAATTGGGCTGCTATAAACATTCGAGTGCATATATCCTTATGGTACAATGACTTTTTTTTCCTTTCGGGTAGATACCTAGTAATGGGATTATAGGATCAAATTAATGGTCTACTTTTAGTTATTTGAGGACTACCCATACTCCTTAAAGGCTGTGCTAGTTTGCAGTTGCACCAACAGTGCAGATATTTTCATGGTATGAATCCAACAAAGGACTTATCTACAAAGAACTCAGGCAAATCAACAAATAAAGAGCAAACAACCTCTAGGGAAAGTTATTCCCTGACCTTGATCATAGACTCACTTTCTGCTTAAGAGACCTAAAGAATCACAAGAATGGTGTGTGAGTTGTGTATGTGCAGGAGGTCAAAGAACTGGCCTCCAAGAGAGAATGTGTAAGTGAGGGGTGGTAACACCAGGCCTATGACTATGATAAAGATTCCCTAGATCCCAAATGTCTCTTGACACTGGAGGCAAAGGTCATGCTCAAGGTCTGTGGTTTTGCAAGAACCAAGGTGGAGACATTCTATCTGATCTTCTCCATGTCCTCCATATCAGTGCTAATATCTGATAAGCAGCTTTTATCCACTTCTTCCTGTTTTATAATAAATACAGACCCAAGGTTTGCTCAAGAGGACTCCTCTCTTAGCTGGTCAGTCCCCCGGCACAGACTCTGTGTCAAGCCTCTTCATTCCTCATGCCAAAACACCTTCAAAAATCCATTAAAATTTCAGCAAGAGGCAAGAACAGAATCTTCATTATCTCTAATCATTAGAGAAATGCTCATCAAACCACTTTGAGATATCACCTAACCCCAGTGAGAGAGCCCACATCACAAGGTCCCAAAGCCACAGATGCTGGCGTGGCAAGGGTGCAGAGAGAAGGGAGGTGCCTCCTTTTTTGCAGGTAACATTCACCGGAGCATCCCTGTGTCATTTCATGGGACTTGAGAAATAAGAAAAATCAACAAGAATAGTGAAGCTCATTCCTCTTGGTTTGTTATGTTTAAAGTCCTTTGTCTCTGATGTAGGCAGCTTTGGTTTCTGCCAGCATCCATGAAACTAGAGCAGACTAACTTATTAGCTTGCAAGTAGGTTAAAATTTCAGACTCTTTACAAATGGCAAGCACATGGGTAAGAATTACACACCCCGTAACACCCTGCCTTTTCCCCAAAATAGTTTGTGTATGAGAATACAGATAAATGTCCCAGTCCTGCTGTGTGATTTCTGAACATGCATAATCAGGATTTTTTGGTTATGTTTTAACTAAAGGCTTCATGAGGCAGCTCTTGCATGATATTACTTTCTCTTCCGAGGCTCTCTGGGGGGCTTCCATGCGCTCTTTGAATTTATCACAGACCAGTCACTTGGGGTCTGGGATGGTGGCTACATTCCTTCCTTTGTAAACACTATTTGTATTATATGGCACAGGCAAAATTTATTAATCAATGAATAAAGGATGTATTGTTTTAATTGTTTAAAAAGGAGACAAACATAAAAGTGCAAAATGCTATAATCAAAATGTTAGTAGTTCTCTCTGGATGGTGAAATTATGGAAAATCTTTTTTTATTGTTTTTTAATTCCTATTATCTGTATTTCTAATATAAACATGAATCACATTGTGTAACATTTTAAAAGAAAATAAAATAAGAGGTTAATTAAAACCATAGCTTCTCACCTGGCAGGATAATACCCAACTCACAACCTGCCACAACCTTTATGCCCCAATGCCAACACGGAAATAATCAAGAGTCTACCTCACCCCTGCTTCTATCTCCTCCCCTCCTCTCCTTCCCGGGGCTGCAGAGAAAGCAACCTAGAAATGACTGAGTATTAAAGTAATATTCGGTGATTGAAATTAGTTTAGCCAACGTAACCTTTACAGGACTCTTGTTAAAATGTACGCAAAGGGTTTTATCAACCTGAACACAAATACAAGATCCATTTTAAAACACGTTGTGTTTCAGCTGAAGCCAAAGCAATGACAATCCTGTAAATTCCCTAAGGTGAGACCAGCAATGCACTGAGTGATATATAATAGCTATCTCCCAAGAAAAGAATAAGAAGCCATTTATGAAATCTTACCATGTAGGAAGACTAATGTGTCTATTAAAAGCAAAAATGTGAACTCCAGGTCCTCTCATCGGGGACTAATTTAAATGCAGTTTTGCTAAATTGGTTGTAGAAGACATCTAAAGGAGAAGACTAACAACGGAGTCATATAAAACAGCACATCCTTGGTAGAAATCATTTGTAATTTGTATGGTACGATTCTAGTAAAAGGAAGGTAAGTAAATTGTTTAGACAATAGTTTTTTGAGATGTTACCGTATGTAGGAATAATGCCTTTTTCATCAAATCTACATCATGTTACTAAGAAGTGTGTTTTCAATATTCACTTTATTATTAAGAAGAATAACTCATTTTTTAAAAACAGTCAAGCATTCAAGAAAATTGACTGTACTTCATCACTGGAATTTTTTTCTAAACTAAATGTGACTTTAACCCTGGAAAGCCAGTACTAAAGGCTGGCGTGGTATGAAAGGCAGTCAGCAAGTGACTTCTGATTCTATCAAAGCCATTATAGAGACATGTTTCAGAACATAGATGTTTTCTGTTCCCTACTCTGTTCTCACATTTCTAGTGTCTAGAGCTCTTCTCATACTTTTAGGGAGCAGTATATGTCAATCACGTGGTCACTTTGGGTTAAATTCAAGCTCATTCGTGCCTATGAGAGGAACAAACAAGAGAGTCTCTTAGAAGCTTGAAGAAGTGTGCTTCATTAGAAGCCGGGAAGCCTTCCCCTTGGGAAGGACTTTAAATATTCCACTGCCTGTTTCCACCCCTGTGCTTGACTCACCCAGCACCCCCACCACATGCACACACACACACACGTGCACATGCACACTTTGATTTTAAAGCATGATTAAGCAAGGAAGATATTTAACAGTATGAAAACATTCTTTATTGACCAGGGAGGATGTAATTCTCGTCTATACAGCAGAATAAAAACATCTGTTAATCCAGCTCCTCTCTGGCTCTTACAGTACAGAAGCTCAGAGGTTCTGTAGGTAACAAAAACACACCCAAAGGCACAAAAGGATGAGAAAAGCGAAGGCTAAACAGGCAACAGCAATAGCAGGTAGGGAAGGCGCCCTGGGTACTGTGCTCCAGGCAGCGAGCAGCCTGGACTGTTTTGCAAGGCATCAGGCTTGCTTAGAACAGATGTTTCCAAGCCCCCAGAGGTCTGGGTACCATGCCTGCCCGCCCGCCCAGCAAAGGAAACATGATTGCAAGGTAGAATTAGTGCGCTCTGTTCAAGCCTCTTGTTCGCTTTCTTCTCAGAGCTGTAGAAAACTGAAAACAAAGGCAAAGAAAGTGAAGCAAGCAAGGGAGAAGTTGATTTATTTTGAACTGACTGCCTGTCAGTCAAGAATACAGCTTCTGCTCTGGCTTTGTGGGGGAATCATAAAACTATGACCAGCCAATATGCTCTTGGGAGCAGAGAGAAGAATATTATCTGGAAACATCCTGGGACACTGCACAGGCGAGAGTCCATGTCATCTGAATGAACAAGTGATAAGTCATTTTTCATTCACTCAGCTAACAAACATTTATTAAAAGCCAACTGTATGCTGGCACTGTTCCAGATATCTTAGCAGGATACAGCCTTGGATGGGCGAAGAAGTTCCCCGCACTCAAAAGCTTGCATTCTAGTAAAAGAGTCAGACAGTAAAGCCAGGAATAAATAAATTCAGGTAGCTCAGTGCTGGTAAATAAAATTAGGTAAGATAAAAGGAATGGAGAAAGTCCAAGGGTGGATGGCCAGGGGTGGGAGGGAGGGATGCTCTGTCTATTTCAGATTGGGGAGGAGGTCAGGACAGACCTACATAAACCAACCAGGGTTCCAGCAATGGGAAATATTTTCCCATTATTTCCAGAATTCAATTAAAAATCAGGGAGACAAAAAGAAGAAATTAGGAGCTAAATTTGCTACTCCACTCAGAAATCTCATAAATATCAGAAGTATCTAGAAGCTCTCTTTAAAATAAATGAAGGTTTTATTTAAAAACAAAGTCAATCTCCAGACACAGTAGACACAAAATCCTCCTGTTAGGAGAGGGGTTTACCAGGCTCATTAATTCTGAGCAGGCTTGTATTGGGCCCAACTCTCTTCGGTGTGTACAGTATTTTCATTTTTCTTGCTTGTACTTTTTTGGGCACTGAGCCCAGCTCTCAGAGGCTCCTGGGTGCAGCCATTTAGCAAGCAGCTGCCATCAGGCCTGCACGGTGGTGCCATCCCACAGCAAAAAAAGGGGAAGATAAACCACATTTATTTCTGAGTGTAAACCTTTTAGTTGCTTAGAATGGTGAGGCTCTAAATAGCAGAAATGTTCTAAGTGGTAACTCATCTTCATTTCCCCGACACAGAGCATTTTGTCAGGGCTGCCTGGCCCATTTGAAGTGGGGAGGAGTACTAGCCATGGACGTGACTTCTCAGGACTGAGGATGAGCAGAAAGATTACTAGCATGAATGTTTTAGAATCACTACTGCTTCCCCCACTCAAAAAAAAAATACTAAAGAAGGTGCTTTATCCATATCTCTTTGATAATCCCTGTAAGTGTAGGTAATGAATTTGACAGTAACTAATGAGGATTGGATGGTTTGCTGTTTCTTTCTAGAATCTCACAGAAGTGCTCAGTTGCCCAAGCTCAGCTTCATGGGCCACGAGACAGGCTGCTTTCAGATGAGTATTGAACTCCGTTTTCACTAAGGAATTCTAAAAAAAGAAAGAGAGAGAAAAGGGGAAAAAATAACCCTGCAGTTCCTTTTGCCCTGTTTGCTGGTACATGTAGAAATTAAAGAAGCTTCAAAGCCATAAATCCCCAGCCAGGTGTGTGGGGGCAGGGCCCCATAAGACACTTCAGATCTTACAAACCAGGGGCAGGAAAACACCTCCTTCCCTTAGTGTTAGCCTCCCTTACCCACCTTCCTGCTCCCCGCCTGTAAAAATCAGCAAGGGGGGAAACTGGGGTGAGAATTTTATTCCACTGACTTCCTCCTTTCTTCTTTATCCCCAAAGCTTCCAGAAGTAAAAAGGGGTCAAGCTTTTCTCCTCTTTCCTTTGCTCTCCAGGCTCCTTCTACTGCACCAGCTGGGAGAGGAAGCCCTAAGACTTTGCTGTCATAGGCAGGAGTATCATTTCTGGTTCTTTCCTATGCTGAAGGAGAGAGATAATATTTGCAAAGTCCTCTTTTCGGACAATAGCAAGGCCATCACCTTGCTGTGTGATCCTCCTTTGCATGTTAGAAATTGATTATGCTCCCTTCACAGGTGATGGGCTTCTAGACTAAGTGGAGACTTTCACAGACTCAGAAAAGGGGGGATGGGGGCCAGTAATGATTTTCTAAATATTACATCCTGACTTGTGCTACCCAAGGAATAGACATTTACATTATTTCTCTCTTTTGCTATTGCAGATAATGCTGCAAGAACAGACATAAATATTTACCTGAATGTGTATGTGTGTCAATAAGATATAATCCCAGAAAAGAATTGCTCAAAATTTTATGGATAATGTTGGCAAAAGTTAAAACTCAAAATGAAAGGTTAGGGAAGGGGAGTGAAGACAAGTGAAACACTTTCAAGTTGCAGAGGAGACTCAGAAACATTGCCAAGACGATGATCCAGGCCCCCGCCCGTTTCTCACACCACGGTGCGACTTTTGCAGGAAAGCACACGTGTACCTGCTTTCTTATTTCCACAGGTCAGGTTTCTCATTCCACTCCCCATTCAGTTCATAGTTCCAGGCTATTCTGGAGCACGTTCATTTGCCCTTCGGTTTTTCCTTCTTCAAGATGACTTTAAAAAATTGCTAATGGGACGCAATAGCGTTAGACTCCAGGTCACCTGTTTTCACGCCAGCCATGCCTGTAGCAGTGTTTCCCATAGAAAATAAATCACCAGGCAATCACTGCGGTGACTCATTCTCCTCCAGTTCATTTCCTTCCCCAGCTCGTTCCTTTGTGTTTTGTGTTCTTCCACAACAAATTACAAACATTGAATTAAAATTTCCACTATAGTTATAGGCTTTTCCCCCTTGTGTGTTAGGCTTACACGGCTCATCTTAGCCTCTGCTCACTTCCACTCTCCCTCGACATCTTCTCCCCACTCCCCTGCCCCACACTTCCTCACTGCTCACCCCTCCTCCATCTAGGCCTGTGCTCTGTCATTCATCCCGTCATTTCAGAAAACTTCTATGCACACATCTGTCTCTCTCTCTTTTAGGCACAATTACGTAACTGCTTGAAAATTCCCCTTATATTCTTCTAACCCTCAACGTAACTGCTTGAAAATTCCCCTTATATTCTTCTAACCCTCACCTGAATAGGACTTCCATCTATAAATTAAAAAACAAATGATCGTTTTACCCACTATCACCATTTACCAGTTCGCATTTCTATTGTGTATTTTCCTAATGAAATTTCTCACAGGGTTACAGTTGGGGAAGGAGAGAGATAAAAAAGAGAGAGAGAGAAAGAGAGAGAGGCTCCCCTTAGCTCTATTTAAGACACTGAATCAAGAAAATACTACATCCAGTCTTTTGGGGGAATGTTCTTTCATACGCTCACATTATTCTACTCCTTTAATTGAAAATCAGGGTTGAATCAAAATATTTTCAAAAATTGGGAGATGGCTCAGTTAGCTGATGTATAGATAATGTAATTATCTCATGACAAGGACATAAACCCCTGAACCAGATGGCCTTACAATTGGATTTCTCCAGAAATTCAGAACCTTATTACAGGAACCATGCTGTATGTACAGATAGACACTATATTTTTTAAACAGAGCATAATATCTCAGAAAAGTCTATTGAGTTTTATGCAAATCAAATCACCATAGACTAAGGCCTCTGCATTCTCATTTCCTAAGATAACAATGTAGAAGCTAGAATGAGGAGGAATCGGTCTGAGTTTTGCAAGCCATGGTCTTGAATGCAGCGCGCAGAATGTTAGGAGGGGCACCAAGGCTGGTATGGTGGTTCTCACAGAGCAAAGAAAAGGCATAGTGGGGGGGGGGGCGGAATCAAAGACTAAGGGACTGAAGATAGACTAGCTTCTGGTAAAGCAGTTCTAGCCTCTCTTTTTACCCCCTTTCCTTAGCATTTCAATCCCATCTTCCAGTCCTATGAGGCTGGGTATACATATCACGTTAGTAGGACTTTCCCCCTCTGGCTCTCTGGCCATTCTTGTGGGGAATGTTGCCCTTAAAGGCAATGGAACCATGTGTTGCTACCCCTGGCATTGGCAGCCAGAAACCAAGGCCAAATGGTGAACCACCGTGTTCTAGTAACCCCAAACTCACACTTAGCTTTGCTGCCATTCACAGAAACAGAACATACTCAAGTCAGAAGGCACATAGCTTTCCGGTTTGGGGCTTAGTATTTATATAATTGGAGCACAGTGAAGAAATTTTATGTACATCATGCCTGTGTAGATTTTTTTACTGATTCTTGGAATATTTTGCCATCACGTAAGCCAGGACTGAGTCACTTCAGGACTAGCTGGCTGCCTTACCTGGCACAGTGGCTCTGACAGACTCACAGGGGCCCTGAAGAGAGGGGTGCAGATCCACTTAGGGGGATGGCTCATCATCACACAGTGCTCGAGCCTCTTCCACCTCCCAGAATGTGATTTGGGGCAGGTCAAGCAGCTTTTCTCAGTCAATATGGCGCCGAGCTCTGCCAAAACCCTCAACACCAGAAGCTTGTTGGAAGCTGGGATTGCATTTGTTTTTCCACCATCATTCAGCTAATATAAAGTCTTTGATAATCTATTTAAAATGAAATTATTCAAATAAGCAAAAACAGAAGATGATTTCAGATGTTACCATGAAAACTGACACAATCTGCCTATCACTTGAATTCCACACATCAGCACCTATGTACTATGAAGATGAAACAGATAAAGAAGAGAACTCCTATTTTAATAATGTTAGCAGTACTATTAATTATGTTGCTATGCATTATTACATGAAAAATATTAATTCCTTTAAGTTAAATGCATGCGCACAAAACAATACGTATTTCTAAGAAGACATACAAACTAAAATGTACATATTAAATGAGTTGAAATTGTCCAGAAGTAAGGAGAAAAGTAGGATTCAGGCACAGGAAAAAAGGAAATTGTTAATTAAGTAATTAGTAAATAAATAATTAATACTTAAGTAGCAATTAAATTCAACATTCAAGAGAATTTTGCATGGAAAAAAAATCCTTGAACTAGAGAATGGAAAAGAGTTTTGAGGGAAACAAGATAGCCAGTGGAAGGAGCCCCACACGTGCCCATGCCTGTGCAGACGCCACGTGTGGACAGAGAACAAAATAGCAGGTAAGGCAACCACCCTCCCAGAGCAGCTCAGGGAAGAGAGCACTGTAGAGAAGCCTCCCTGCCTTGCAGAGCTGGGGAGCAGTTTCATAGCAATGTCCACAGAGGGCCAACCACAAGTTCACAGTCTCTGGGAGGGACTTAACAACTAGGAGACTTTTGCCCCTTGTGACCAAGAGCCACAAAGGCAGGGCACCAGAAACTAGCAGACCTGAGTTAGCAGGTTTGCTTGGAGCCAGGCACTTGCCCAGTGACCTTGGGCAAGTCACTCAAACCCTCCCTGCCTCTATGTCCTCATTTATAAAGTGGAAATTATGAGGGGAATAATGCTTCTTTCTCAGGGCTACTATGAGGGCAAGAAGAAATAACATGCAAAAGTGCTTTATAACTATAATAAACATTTAACTTAGTGATCATTGCTTTTACCATTATCTATGAATAATAAGGAGCCTTATAGAAAGCATTTGTATAGATTCTGAGCATGTAATATAGTCACAAGAAAGCACTTAAATAGTGGAAGAATCTGACTTAACTGTTCTATTTTGGTCTCCTTGGAAAAATAATGCTGCCCAACATCAATTATTAAATGCATGAGCAAAATGAATGTTTAATGACTAAAATAAATTAAGAATAAGATTAAAAATTTAATTCTAACTTTAGAATCCTGGAGTTAAATACATTGTTCTCTTTATAATCAACGGTGCTTGCCGCTTTTAAATACTAAAATATTTACTCTTATCAAAAAAACTTTTTAGAATATTGAAAGTGAGTAACTGAAGTCTCAGGAAATTTATACTAACCTTTCTAAAATTCTAAATACTATGCACATACAATGTTTCACATTTGGTCAAACTTTAAAAGTACAGCAATGATAAAGGGAGCTCAAAATTATTTATTTTCATTTTATTCTATATTATCCAAGCATCACGTAGGTACAAAATAACCTTTGAAAGTGGAAGTGCAGTGATTTTTTTTGTTGTTGTTGACCTGTTGAGCCATTGCTCTGTCATCACAGCTCATAGCAACCTTCAACTCAGGTCCAGTTTGATCAGGTCCAGTAGTGTATTTTTGATACTGCTTCAATTGCCTGGGGAGTCCTCCTCATAAAATATTTCACCCAGGCTGATTCCTTCAAGAGTTTTCCCTGCACTTTCTTCAAGTATTTTTATAGTTTCATGTCTTAAGTTTAAATCTTTTATCCAATGAGAGTCTATCTTAGTTAATGGTGAAAGGTGTGGGTCCAGTTGCAATCTTCTACAGGTTGCCAGCCAGTTCACCCAGCACCATTTGTTAAATAGGGAATCTTTTCCCCACTGAATGTTTTTAATTGGCTTGTCAAAGATCGAATAATGGTAAGTAGCTGGATTCATCTCTTTTTTTTTTTTTTTTATTAAATTAATACATTCCTTTTGGAAAGATATCTGGAGAACACTCAGAGATCTAAAAATAGATCTGCCATTCAATCCTGTAATTCCTCTGCTGGGCATATACCCAGAAGACCAAAAATCACAACATAACAAAGATATTTGTACCAGAATGTTTATTGCAGCCCAATTCATAATAGCTAAGTCATGGAAAAAGCCCAAGTGCCCATCGATCCACGAATGGATTAATAAATTGTGGTATATGTATACCATGGAATACTACGCAGCCTTAAAGAAAGATGGAGACTTTACCTCTTTCATGTTTACATGGATGGAGCTGGAACATATTCTTCTTAGTAAAGTATCCCAAGAATGGAAGAAAAAGTACCCAATGTACACAGCCCTACTATGAAACTAATTTGGGACTCTGACATGAAAGGATTCATCTCTTGGTTCTTCATTCTGTTCCAGACATCTACTTCTCTGTTTTTGTGCCAATACCATGCTGCTTTGATCACTATCGATTTATAGTACAGTCTCAGGTCTGGTAGCATGATTCCTCCTGCTTTGTTTTTATTTCTGAGTAAAGTCTTGGCTATTTGAGGTTTTTTCTGATTCCATATAAAACGAAGTATTATTTTTTCAAGATCTTTAAAATATGACAATGGAGCTTTAATAGGAATTGCATTAAAATTATACATTGCTTTGGGTAGTATGGACATTTTAAAAATGTTGATTCTTCCCAGCCATGAGCATGGTATGTTTCTCCACTTGTTAACATCTTCAGCTACTTCTTTTCTTAAAGTTTCATAGTTCTCTTTGTAGAGATCTTTCACGTCCTTTGTTAGGTATACTCCCAAATATTTCATCTTCTTTGGCACTACTGTGAAAGGAATAGAGTCCTTGACTGTTTTTTCGGCTTGGTTATTGAAGGTATATATAAAGGCTACAGACTTATGGGTGTTGATTTTGTAGCCTGAGACATTGCTGTATTCCTTTATCACTTCTAAATGTTTTGTAGTAGAATCCCTAGTGTTTTCCAGATATACGATCATGTCATCTGCGAAGAGTGAAAGTTTGATCTCTTCTGACCCTATATGGATACCCTGGATCGCCTTTTCTTCCCTAATTGCAAAGGCTAAAACTTCCATTACAATGTTAAAGAGCAATGGAGACAATGGGCAACCTTGCCTGGTTCCTGATCTAAGTGAAAATGATTTCAATTTAACTCCATTCAATATGATATTGGCTGTGGGTTTGCTGTAGATGGCCTCTATCAGTTTAAGAAATGTCCCTTCTATACCAATTTTCTTAAGTGTTCTGATCATGAAGGGATGCTGGATATTATCAAAAGCTTTTCTGCATCAATTGAGACAATCATATGGTCTTTAATTTTTAGTTTATGTGCTGAATTACATTTATAGATTTACGTATATTGAACCAGCCTTGAGACCCTGGGATAAATCCCACTGGGTCATGGTGTATAATTTTTTTGATGTGTTGTTGGATTCTGTTTGTTAGGATCTTATTATTTTTGCATCAATATTCATTAGTGATATTGTTCTATAATTTTCTTTTCTTGTTGGGTCTTTCCTTGGTTTAGGGATCAAAGTGATGTCTGCTTCATAGAATGTGTTGGGTAGTATTCCTTCTTTTTCTCTATTTTAGAAGAGGTTTAATAATATAGATACTAGTTCTTCTTTAAAGGTTTGGTAGAATTCTGATGTAAAGCCATCTAGTCCTGGGCTTTTCTTTTCAGGGAGATTTTGTATAGTTGATGCTATTTCAGAACTTGATATCGGCCTGTTCAACATTTCCACTTCGTTCTGGCTAAGTCTTGGTAGGTGGCATACTTCCAAGTATTGGTCGATTTCTTTCAGACTTTTGTATTATTTAGAGTAGAGTTTCTTGTAATATTCATTAAGGAATTTTTGAATTTCTGAGGGTTCTGTTGTTATTTCATCTTTACCATTTCTGATTGATGAAATTAGAGATTTTACTCTTTTTTTTCATGGTTAGGTTGGCCAAAGGTTTATCTATTTTATTGATCTTTTCAAAAAACCAACTTTTGGATTTATTGATCTGTTGTATAATTCTTTTGCTTTCAATTTCATTTAATTCTGCTCTGATTTTGGTTATTTCTTTTCTTCTGCTGGGTTGGGGTTAGAGTGTTCTTCCTTCTCAGTTGCTTGAGATGTCCCATTGAATTTTTAACTTCCTCTCTTTTCATTTTCTTGAGGAAGGCTTGCAGTGCTATAACTTTCCCTCTTAGAACTGCCTTTGCAGTATCCCAGAGGTTCTGGTAATTTGTGTCTTGACTGTTGTTTTGTTCCAAAAATTTGGTGATTTCTTTCTTAATCTCATCTATAACCCATCTATCCTTCAGCATAAGGTTGTTTAGCTTCAATGTTTTTGTATGGGTATGCAGGTTCCTGTTGTTATTGAGTTCAACTTTTATTCCATGATGGTCTAAGAAGATGCAAAGAATAATTTCTATTTTTTTAAATTTGCTGAGGTTAGAGTTGGGAGCAAGATGGCAGCCGAGTAACAGCTTCCTTGCATCTGGGCACCGTGAGTCTGGGGATATAGGACTCCAGGCATCTCTGGCTGGTGGGATCTGCCTATCATCACCCCTGAGAGGATACAGGGAGTCAGCGAGAGACTTCTGGACCCCAAGAGGAGGACTAAAACAGTGGAAAACCGGCAAGTGGTCACGTGTGTTCAATCCGTCTAAACCCGCCTGCAACTGTAAGTTCAGTAGCAGCGAGACTGCAAACCAGAAAGGCCTTACCTGTGAACTGTTTTGGTGTCTTTGGACTTGGCACTCAGCTGAACTGCCTTGGGGAGAGCCTGAGTGGGAGTGCGGAGAACTTTGGCCTTTGTCTAGGGCCCCAGTCTGAGCCGCTGAGCCAGACGGAGCTAATAGTGTTAGGCTCTGGGTCACAGGCAGACATTGTGAGCGATCTGCCCCGGCAAGCTCCGCCCTCAGGGTCCCAGAGCTGGAATTGAGTGGGAGATGGTAACCCAGTGACCAAGTAGCCTAAGGGCGGGGTCTGAGCTGCCTTGCAGCCCTAACCCTCGGGGGCAGAGGGAGACCAGTTTTGACACACAGGGTAAGTGGATAGCCACTTCAGCAGTGATTCCAGCGACAAGAACTTCCCTAAGAAACCTTCTGCTCAGTAAGTGAACAAGTTCAAAGTGCCTTTTAAGTGGGCTGAAGAGAGATTTAGGGTGTCTACCTGCTGGAGTTTGAGAAACTAGCAGCCTCCAGTCGTATCAGAACTGTGATTAACATCTCATACCCCAGAAGACTACGTGTTGCCCAGCCAATATTCAATAACATATACATACTGCTTTGTTTTTGGTTGTGTGTTTTTTTTTGTTTTTTTTTTTGGTTTGGTTGATTTTTTTGTTTATTTTGATGTTGTGGATTGTTGTTTTGTTTTTTAAGTTCAACCTTTTCCATACAGATCCTTTTTCTTTCTCAATTTTTCTACTTTAATTATAATTTCCCATTGCTGCCTATTTCAATAATTAGAACTTCATTTTTGTTAGTGTTTCTACCGCTATTATTTGGTTTTTCCAGCCAATCTTATCCCGTAAAGTTTTCTGTTTGCTTGCTTTGGTTTGATTTATAGCATTTTTGTCCTTCTTCTCTACTTGGTGCAGGCGGGATACTGTGTCTGATCAGGTTAGCAAAGAGCTGCTGACCTCAAGGGAACCACCCAACTGGGCACCCTCAGAAGGTGGTATTTTTTTAAGGTTGTATCAAAGTACCCTACTGTACACCTATATTGCTCTGTCTCCCTCTTTCTGTGCCTCTCTTCTTTTTGTCAATATTCCTTTTACCCACCCCCTCTCCTTTCTCTATTTTTCTCTTTTTTTTTCCTTATCACTTGGTCCTCCTTTCTTTCATCCTTTTTTTGCTCTTAAACCTTCTCACCCTTCTAGTCCTGTAACCCTTAGTCCATAGGCACGAGAACTTAAAGAGCAAGAGGAAGTGAAAGGAAAATTAGGGCAAGGAAACAGTTAAAAGAAATCACCCATGAGGAAGGATCAGCAGAAAACTCCAGACAACATGAAGAACCAGTCCAGAACAACCCTGCCAAGGGACCATGAGGTAGCTACTGCAGAGGATTCCACCTACACAGAAATGTTAGGAATGACAGAAAGGGAATTTAGAATACACATGTTGAAAACAATGAAAGAAATGATGGAAACAATGAAGGAAACTGCTAATAAAGTGGAAAATAACCAAAAGGAAATCCAAAAACAGAATCAAATCAGAGATGAACGATATGAAGAATATAAAAAGGATATAGCAGAGCTGAAGGAAATGAAACAGTCAATCAGGGAACTTAAAGATGCAATGAAAAGTATCAGCAACAGGTTAGACCATGCAGAAGAAAGAATTTCAGAGGTAGAAGACAAAGTTTTTGAGATAACTCAGACAGTAAAAGAGGCAGAAAAGAAGAGAGAGAAAGCAGAACGTTCACTGTCAGAACTATGGGACTTTATGAAGCGTTCCAACATACGAGTTATAGGAATTCCAGAAGGAGAAGAAGAATGCCCCAGAGGAATGGAAGCCATACTAGAGAATATTATCAAAGAAAATTTCCCAAATATCACCAAAGATTCTGACACACTGCTTTCAGAGGGCTATCGGACCCCAGGTCACCTCAACCCTAACCGAGCTTCTCCAAGACACATTGTGATGAACCTGTCCAAAGTCAACACAAAAGAAAAGATTCTGCAAGCTGCCAGGAGTAAGCGCCAGTTGACCTACAGGGGCAAATCCATCAGAGTGACCGCAGACTTCTCTAATGAAACTTTTCAAGCAAGAAGAAAATGGTCATCTACCTTTAATCTACTTAAACAGAACAATTTCCAGCCCAGAATTCTGTACCCTGCTAAGCTAAGCTTCAAAATTGACGGAGAAATCAAATCATTTACGGATATGCAAACATTGAGGAAATTTGCCACAACAAGACTAGCTCTACAGGAAATACTTCAACCTGGTCTGCACACTGACCACCACAATGGATCAGCAGCAAAGTAAGAACTCAGAAATTAAAGGACAGAACCAAACCTCCACACTGATGCAAAAGATAAAAATAAGCAATGGACTCTCACAAAATAAGATGAATAGAATACTACCACCCTTATCAACTATCTCAATAAATGTTAATGGCTTGAATTCCCCACTGAAGAGACATAGATTGGTTGACTGGATTAAACAACACAAGCCATCCATTTGCTGTCTGCAAGAAACACACTCGGCTTCAAAAGACAAATTAAAGCTCCGAGTCAAGGGTTGGAAGACAATTTTTCAGGCAAATGGAATTCAGAAGAAAAGAAGAGTTGCAATCTTATTTTCAGATACATGTGGATTTAAAGCAACTAAAGTCAAAAACGACAAAGATGGTCACTTTATACTGGTCAAGGGAAAACTACAACAAGAAGACATTTCAATTCTAAAAATCTATGTACCCAATTTAAATGCTCCCAGATTCTTGAAACAGACCTTACTCAGTCTGAGCAATATGATATCTGATAATACCATAATAACAGGGGACCTTAACACTCCTCCTACAGAGCTGGACAGATCCTCTAAACAGAAATTAAACAAGGATATAATAGACTTAAATGAGACCCTAGAACAACTGTGCTTGATAGACACTTATAGAATACTCCATCCCGAAGATAAAGAATATACATTCTTCTCATCACCCCATGGAACATTCTCCAAAATTGATCATATCCTGGGACACAAAACAAATATCAACACAATCAAAAGAATTGAAATTTTACCTTGTATCTTCTCAGACCATAAGGCACTAAAGGTGGAACTCAACTCTAACAAAAATGCTCGACCCCACCCAAAGGCATAAAAACTAAACAATCTTCTGTTGAATAACAGATGGGTGAAGGAAGAAATAAAACAGGAAATCATTAACTTCCTTGATCATAACAACAATGAAGACACAAGCTACCAAAACCTGTGAAATACTGCAAAAGCAGTTTTGAGAGGAAAATTCATCACTTAAGAAGCCTACATTCGAAAAACAGAAAGAGAGCACATCAACAATCTCACAAGAGATCTTATGGAATTTGAAAAAGAAGAACAATCTAAGCCTAAACTCAGTAGAAGAAAAGAAATATCCAAAATCAAATCAGAGATCAATGAAATTGAAAACAAAAGAATCATTCAGAAAGTTAATGAAACAAGGAGTTGGTTTTTTGAAAAAATAAATAAAATAGATAAACCATTGGCCAGACTAACAAGGAATAGAAAAGTAAAATCTCTAGTAACCTCAATCAGAAATGATAAAGGGGAAATAACTGATCCCACAGAGATACAAGAGATCATCTCTGAATACTACCAGAAACTCTATGCCCAGAAATTTGACAATGTGAAAGAAACGGATCAATATTTGGAATCACACCCTCTCCCTAGACTCAGCCAGGAAGAAATAGAGCTCCTGAACAGACCAATTTCAAGCACTGAGATCAAAGAAATAATAAAAAAGCTTCCAACCAAAAAATGCCCTGGTCCAGATGGCTTCACTCCAGAATTCTATCAAACCTTCAAGGAAGAGCTTATTCCTGTACTGCAGAAATTATTCCAAAAAATTGAGGAAGAAGGAATCTTCACCAACACATTCTATGAAGCAAACATCACCCTAATACCAAAACCAAGAAAAGACCCAAACAAAAAGGAGAATTTCAGACCAATCTCACTCATGAACACAGACGCAAAAATTCTCAACAAAATCCTAGCCAATAGATTATAGCTTATCATCAAAAAAGTCATTCATCATGATCAAGTAGGCTTCATCCCAGGGATGCAAGGCTGGTTTAACATACGCAAGTCTATAAACGTTATCCACCATATTAACAGAGGCAAAAATAAAGATCACATGATCCTCTCAATAGATGCAGAAAAAACATTTGATAAAATCCAGCATCCTTTTCTAATTAGAACACTGAAGAGTATAGGCATAGGTGGCACATTTCTAAAACTAATTGAAGCTATCTATGACAAACCCACAGCCAATATTTTACTGAATGGAGTAAAACTCAAAGCTTTTCCTCTTAGAACTGGAACCAGACAAGGTTGTGCTCTGTCACCTTTAACTATTCAACGTAGTGCTGGAAGTTCTAGCCAATACAATTAGGCAAGACAAGGAAATAAAGGGAATCCAAATGGGAGCAGAGGAGGTCAAACTCTCCCTCTTTGCTGACGACATGATCTTATACATAGAGAACCCCAAAGACTCGACCACAAGACTCCTAGAAGTCATCAAAAAATATAGTAATGTTTCAGGATATAAAATCAATGTCCACAAGTCAGTAGCCTTTGTATACACCAATAACAGTCAAGATGAGAAGCTAATTAAGGACACAACTCCCTTCACCATAGTCTCAAAGAAAATGAAATACTTAGGAATATACCTACCGAAGGAGGTGAAGGACCTCTATAAAGAAAACTATGAAATCCTCAGAAAGGAAATAGCAGAGGATATTAACAAATGGAAGAACATACCATGCTCATGGATGGGAAGAATCAACATTGTTAAAATGTCTATACTTCCCAAAGCAATCTACCTATTCAATGCCATTCCTATCAAAATACCAACATCGTACTTTCAAGATTTGGAAAAAATGATTCTGCGTTTTGTATGGAACCGGAAAAAACCCCGTATAGCTAAGGCAGTTCTCTGTAACAAAAATAAAGCTGGGGGCATCAGCATACCAGATTTTAGTCTGTACTACAAAGCCATAGTGCTCAAGACAGCATGGTACTGGCACAAAAACAGAGACATAGACACTTGGAATCGAATTGAAAACCAAGAAATGAAACTAACATTTTACAACCACCTAATCTTTGATAAACCAAACAAGAACATACCTTGGAGTAAGACTCTCTATTCAATAAATGGTGTTGGGAGAACTGGATGTCTACATGTAAAAGACTGAAACTGGACCCACACCTTTCCCCACTCACAAAAATTGATTCAAGATGGATAAAGGACTTAAACTTAAGGCATGAAACAATAAAAATCCTCCAAGAAAGCATAGGAAAAACACTGGAAGATATTGGCCTGGGGAAAGACTTCATGAAGAAGACTGCCATGGCAATTGCAACAACAATAAAAATAAACAAATGGGACTTCATTAAACTGAAAAGCTTCTGTACAGCTAAGGAGACAACAACCACAAGGGGAAGGGATATTTGCATATTTTCAATCAGACAAAAGCTTGATAACTAGGATCTATAGAGAACTCAAATTAATCCACATTTAAAAAGCCAACAATCCCTTATATCAATTGGCAAGAGACATGAATAGAACTTTCTCTAAAGACGACAGACGAATGGCTAACAAACACATGAAAAAATGTTCATCATCCCTATATATTACAGAAATGCAAATCAAAACAACCCTGAGATATCATCTAACCCCAGTGAGAATGGCCCACATCACAAAATCTCAAAACTGCAGATGCTGGTGTGGACGTGGAGAGAAGGGAACACTTTTACTCTGCTGGTGGGACTGCAAACTAGTACAACCTTTCTGGAAGGAAGTATGGAGAAACCTGAAAGCACTCAAGCTAGACCTCCCATTTGATCCTGCAATCCCATTACTGGGCATCTACCCAGAAGGAAAAAAATCCTTTTATCATAAGGACACTTGTACTAGACTGTTTATTGCAGCTCAATTTACAATCGCCAAAATGTGGAAACAGCCTAAATGCCCACCAACCCAGGAATGGATTAACAAGCTGTGGTATATGTATACCATGGAATACTATTCAGCCATTAAAAAAAATGGAGACTTTACATCCTTCGTATTAACCTGGATGGACGTGGAAGACATTATTCTTAGTAAAGCATCACAAGAATGGAGAAGCATGAATCCTATGTACTCAATTTTGATATGAGGACAATTAATGACAATTATGGTTATGGGGGGGAAACAGAAGGAGGGAAGGAGGGAGGAGGGTGGGGCCTTGGTGTGTGTCACACTTTATGGGGGCAAGACATGATTGCAAGAGGGACTTTACCTAACAATTGCAATCAGTGTAACCTGGCTGAATTGTACCCTGCAATTGTACCCTCAATGAATCCCCAACAATAAAAAAAAAAAAAAAAATTTGCTGAGGTTAGATTTGTGGCCTAGGATGTGGTCGATTTTGGAGTATGTTTTGTGGGCTGATGAGAAGAATGTGTATTCAGTTTTGTTGGGATGAAATGTTCTGTAGATGTCTGTTAAGTCCAGATGTTAAATGGTTAAGTTTAAATTTAAAATTTCTTTGCTTAGCTTCTTTTTGGAGGATCTGTCCAGCACTTCTAAAGGGCTGTTAAAATCTCCAACTACTATGGAACTGGAGGAAATCAATTTGCTCATGTCTGTTAGAGTTTCTCTTATAAATTGAAGTGCATTCTGGTTGGGTGCATAAATATTAATAATTGAAATCTCAATTTGAGTATTGAGTAATATTCATATTGAGTATTACCTTTGAGTAAAACTGACTATTGAGTAATACTCATATTGAGTATTACCTTTAACAAATACGAAGTGTCCATCCTTATCCTTCCTTGTTTTGGCTGGTTTAAAGCCTATTGCATCTGCGAATAGAATTGCAATACCTGCTTTTTTCTGCTTTCCATTTGCCTGGAGTCTCTCTCAATTTAGACTCAGGTCCCTTCACCTTGAGTCTAAATTTGTCTTTTAATGTAAGATGCGATTCTTGTATGTAGCAGATATCTGGCTTGAGTTTTTGTATCCAGTCAGCCAACCTGTGCCTCTTTAGAGGACAATTTAAACCATTCACATTAATTGAGAATATTGATAAGCCTTTTGAGAGTCTGGTGGACATTTTTAATCCTTTTGTGACTGTGGAAGTTGGAATTTGACCAAAATTTTCTGGGTCGGTTTACTTTTGTGGTGGAGGATTACACTGGTCTTTATGGAGGATAGGTCTGAGAATATTCTGGAGAGCTGGTATAGCTATGGCAAATTTCTTCAACATGTGAATGTCATTGAAGTATTTAATTTCTCCATCATAAATGAAACTCATTTTATCTGGGTACGGGATCCTGGGTTGAAAGTTATTTTGTTTTAGGAGATTAAAAGTCAATTACTTTTAATCCTCTTCTAGCCTGAAAGGTTTCAGCAGAGAGATCTGCAGTTATTCTAATATTTTTGCCCTTGTAGGTGATGGTTTTCTTTCATCTGGCTGCTTTCAGAATTTTCTCCTTCATATTAACTTTAGTGAAATTGATTATGATGTGTCTGGGGGATGTCTTATTTGGGTTGAGTCGTGTTGGAGTTCTGAAACTGTCTGCTATCTGAATTTCAGAATCTCTTGGCATGTCTGGAAAGTTCTCCTTCATAATCTCATGGAGAAGAGACTCTGTGCCTTGTGAAGCCACTTTGTCGCTTTCGGGGATCCCTATAAGACAGATATTGATTTTCTTCAAATTATCCCAGAGCTCTCTGAGAGAGTGATCTGTTTTTGCCCTCCATTTCTCTTCCTCTTTGAGAGTTTGGGAGCATTCGAAATGTTTGTCTTCAATGTCAGAAATCCTTTCTTCTGCTTGTTCCATTCTGTTACTGAGGGATTCTACTGTGTTTCTTAGATCTTTGAGGGCTGCAACTTCTTGTCTCAATGTGTCAAAATCTTTGGTCATTTGGTCTTTGAATTCATTGAATTATTGAGATATCTTTTGGGTTACTGCTTGGAATTCTAATTCGATCTTATTTGCTATCCAGATTCTGAATTCAATTTCTGACATCTCAGCTATTTGTTTGTGCATGGGATCTTGTGCTGTGTCTGCCCCATTGATCCTTGGGGAAGTTGATCTACTATGACTATTCATATTGCCAGAGTTTTTCTGTTGATTTCACCTCATGATTGTTTTTCACCATTGCCTCTTGCCATCCTCAGAGTTGGGGTAATGTTTCTCCAAGATTAGACCCCAGCGGGATCACTCTATTGTTCCTGGATCTTTGTAGGGAGTGACCCTGTGTAGTTCCTCTGGGGCTGCCTCAGCCAGAGAGTTCCGGTTATGGAAGCAGCTCTGGAGTGTGACACACTTGGATCCAGCAACAGGGTGGGAGGTAGCACACATGGTTCTGTGAGTGCCTGGCACCCAGTGACTTTGGCACAGAGAGCCCAAGGCTCCAGCAGTCTCTGGCCAGGAGAAGGGCTCTGTGCAGAGGCAGGGAGGGCTCCAGAGGGCACGTGGCTCCAGAGTCCCTGGCCAGATGAGCAGGCTGGTGTGGAGGCAGGTAGGGTACAGGAGGGAGGACGCAGGGTTGCGCGGCTCCTACAGTTCCTAGTCAGGGCATGTGGAGGCCTGGCAGGCGTGGGGCACAGGTCAGGGGTCACGGCACAGCTCTTATGGAGGTCTGGGTGGCACCAAGCCCAGGAGTTTGAGGTTGCTATGAGCTGTGACGCCATAGCACTCTACCCAGGGCAACAGCCCGAGGCTATAGTATGCCAACACCAGTCTCACTCTGCCCCTGAGGGTTAAGGCTGTAAGGCAGCTCAGTCCTCACCTTTAGGCTGCTCAGTTACTAGTTCCTGCCTGATCCTTGCTCTGCGACCCTGAGGGAGGAGCGGCAACCTCTAACTCTTGGGCTTAAGCAATTCTCTTGCCTCAGCCTCCCGAGTAGCTGGGACTACAGGTGCCCACTACAATGCCCAGCTATCTTTTTGTTTCAGTTGCTACTGCTATTTTAGCTGGCTAGGGGCGGGTTTGAACCCACCACCCTCAGTCTATGGGGCCGGTGCCCTACCCACTGAGCCACAGGTGCCCCCAAGAAGTGCAGTAATATTTTTAAGGAAGGATATTTAATCATAATTTGGTAGAGAGGTGAAACATTCAACTTTCTGAGAGAATAAAATTCTGATCTTCTATTTTTAAATATGTAAACTGACCAGATATCCAAGAAAGAATGTTCAATCTAGAAGTAAAAACTGAGTTCTCACCCTCAAAACATGAACTTCAGCTATCAGGTACATGGGTATTTGTCAATTCCCTGGGATGGATGAGAAATTCATCACTGGAGGTCTTTGGAAAAACTTCTCTAATGAATAGATCTGAGTATTTTACACTTAATGTTTTTCCTCTGTACACTCCCAGGTTTTTTGATTATCCTTATTACTTTGTTTTCTTATCTGTTTATCTGTCTTCTCTTCTCCCAACTTGCTTATGAGAAACTGCAAGGGAAGTCCCCTTTTTTCTGCCTCTGTGTCTGAATGAATGTCAGACACTTCTATGTGAATATATGCCATTAAGTTGCATTGAAAATATTTGCAAAACTTGAACTCGAAAATGTTCTTTAGTAGCTTTAAACATTCCTCACCATCTTGTGTCTAGGTACTGTTTCTCTTATCTAGCCCTTTCTTCATAGTTTAAGCAAAGGTAAGGTAAGATAGGCCCGTTGAGGGGAATGTATGGCCTGCTGTAGATTCTAAACCATTTTAGAACTCAGAAAGAAACTCTTCCACCAGAAAAGCCTCCCTCCTGGCAAGAAGACTTGCTTCATATTCACTGTGCTCCCAAATATTTTACCTTAACAAACAAAATTACAGGGAGTGGGATATGGAGATGGTAAACAGAAAATAAAAACTCACAAAAAATATCAAGCCACAATAAGATTGTTAATCTTCTAGTTCTATCTATTAATTAATTTAGTGCTTGGCACATACTTGACTTTCAATAAATAAATGTATAACTAATTAATGGTATTATTTAATCAATTTAGTGCTTAATAACTATTTGCTAAATAAATAAAAGTTTTAAAAGCTGATACTTCCCACATCATTGTCATCATACTGGCCCCCCCCCCAGCACATGGACAATATTTCCAACTGTTCCCCAGACATTTCAACTCAGATGTTCTGCAGGCAGACAGAAAGGGGGAGATAGTAACCTAGATGGGGAGAAAGCAGGTAATGAAATAAGAAAGTTTGAGTCGGCTCTACAGGCTCCCAAATTTCCAGTTGCTATAAGTATGTATCTATTTGTTCTTCAGAAATCATGTAAGTTCTGACAATTAAGTTTGCAAAGTCATCCTAGAAAAAGTCATCCATACCACTATAGTCACCTTCACACCTGCATACCACTGTAGTCACCTTCAAAGTACTCCCCTTGGGAAGCTATGAACCAACACCGGTACCTAGCTCCAACCTTCAAAGCAATTTTAGAACCTTTTTTCTGGAATGGCCATTAAAGCTGTCATCATATTATGTTTGATGTCTTGAATGTCATTAAAATGTTTTTCTTTCAGTGTTTTTTTTATCTTCAAGTAAATAAAAAAGACATTAGGGGTCAGATTAGGTGAGTACAGTGGGTTCTAAAACAGTTATTTGTTTACTGGCTAAAAATTCCTTTACAGAGAATACCACTTGAGTTGGTACATTGTTGTGATGCAAAAGCCATGAGTTGTTGGCCAAGATTTCCAGTCAAGATTTTTCTAACTGTTAGCCAGACACAGTGGCTCATGCCTATAATCCTAGCACTCTGGGAGGCCAAGGCAGGGGGATTGTTTGAGCTCAGGGGTTTAAGACCAGCCTGAGCAAGAACCAGACCCCATCGCTACTAAAAATAGAAAAATCAGCTGGGCATTGTGGCAGGTATCTATAGTTCCAGCTACTTGGGAGGCTGAGGCAGGAAGATTGCTTGAACCTAGGAATCTGAGGTTGCTGTGAGCTAGGCTGATGCCATGGCACTCCAACCTGAGCAACAGACCTAAGATAGATTAACAAGAGGAAAACAATAAAAATTGATTAACCTATTCATCACACATACACGTGGGCGTGCTCAAAAATTAGTAACTGAACGGGGTATTTAGAACTTGGGCTTACATAGCCTCTTAACAAAAAATAATAATTTTGTAGAAAAATGACAAGACAAAGGGAAAGAACTTTCAGCTTCTAGGAGTAGCAAATTGTGGGAAGGCATATATATGGGAAAATTAATGGCAGATAAGGGCTAGTCAGTAAGATTTCACTGCGTAGATTTTCTCTGCACCTTCTCATCTCTGATGTACGAGTATCCCCTTCCTGGTATGTGAAGTGAGGCAGGGACACCTTCACAGGGGGAATTTATGTTCTATTTTAATTAATCAATCAACACCCATGTGCACATATGGTAGTAAAACTCAGTGGAAAGAAGCAGGTAGGAGGTGACAGAAGGGGAGGGGAAAAATCATACCTGACAGCGCGAGGCACACTCTCTGGGTCTGAGCACACTTACAACCTTGACACAAATCATGCAGAAGCAATGATTCACACCCTCATAATATTCTGGGGGGGGGAACAAACAAATAAATATAAATAAATAAATGTTAATAGGTAGGGAAGGACAGAAAGATCATTTTCTGTCTGTTTTTCCTTAGTTGCTTTCAACCCTAAATAATTCTCTTGCCAGAGTGGCATATTCTGAACCACTTTGAGATAGAAAAGTGGGTGCAGGATAGAGGACCCAGTCAATACTCAGTACGGAACCTAAGAGAATCAGATTGCCCACTGCTTCTGAGTATGTTTAATCTTCTCAGTATGTTTAAACAAAATTGTTCATAAGTGACCCCAAAGGAAATCTTGTAGCAGAAAAGAAACCATTCACAGACTAACTGGGCAATCTATCAACAATGGCTGGGGAGAGGTGGAGCCCCAAGTGAATTGCCTTGAAGGTAGCAGGGCTGGGGAGACGGGCTGCCTCAGTCATGATTTCAGGACACCTCAAACGCCAGCTGCCAGAGCCACCCCTGCCTTTGCCAGGCACTTGCCTTCACGTGATGCCTCAGATCGGCATTACCCTCAGATTCCTCTGCCCCAAACCTGATAGCCCCTCTCTACTTTTCATAGATGGCCCCCCACGGGCAGCTGGTTCTTGTCTAGACGTGCTTTTCTGAAGCCAGTAGCCCCCACAGGCTTGAATGGACTAACTGCCTGGAGACACCGTGCTGCCGGCTCTGTCTCCACAGCTGCTTTTAGCAGTCATCAGCAGTCACCCACTGCCAGTGACAACCCGCATTAGGCAGGACTCCTATCCCACCACAAGCAGAGTTTATGGGAATGGTGTCATTCTACTAATTTCACAATTCTATGGTCGCTGTACTAGCTATGAGAAATAATAGTGGGCCATAGACCCAAGGAATAAAAGTCCTTATCTTTACCAAAAATCTTTTTGAACTCAGCAGAATCCAACTGCAAGGAGGCCAAAACAATATCTCCTCTGAACCCATAGAAGGCCATATTCTTTGTTGAGTCAACCCCAGTTCCCAAGCCTCTAGGGGAGGTAAATAAACATACGCTTACACAGAGTCTGCTAAGGTTGCCAGGGCTCCCTCCCAAATTCACTATGAGGGAATTATCTCACGTTTTCTATTTTCATTTCTTCCAGATCCATCTGTTATTTGATATTTCTTAATTTTGACTTGATTTCCATATCATCACTCCAATTTCCAAATGATTTACAATCTTTAGAATTCTCATTTAGAGAGGGGTCCAGTCTATTAATCACCTATTCTATGTCTTAATTTTATCTCTGTTTCATGCAGCCTTGAAACAGAGCTGGTGAACTTTATATTCATTACACTTATTCCTGACCTAAGTGCCTTTAACCTTTTACTAATATCTGAACATGTCTGCCTAGCAGAACTTGAGAAATAAAAGCCAGAGTTTTTATAGCATGATACAGATTTACAATGTTTCTTGAAGTGTGGCCCTCCCTCCTGAATCAGAATTCCATAACCCTATTTAAAAACATTAACAAAAAAAAGATTCCTGAAACTTAAAAGAAACCTACTGCGATCCAACTGGAAAGGGGTTAAAACAAACATAATGCCCCATTGATGGAAGAATCAGGCAGTGGGTTCTGTCGGTCAGTGAAGTGGTGGATTATGTTATAGTAACAACGGGCCTTCGTATTTCAGGGGCTTGGACATAAAGATTTATTCTTTGCTCATATTAAAGACCCAGCACACATTGGTGGGGGTGGAGGTGAAGAGGAGGAGAGCGCCACTCCACAGATTCTCACTGAAGCCCAGGCTGATGGAGGCTCCAGATTGATGGAGCTCCAGGTTGATGGAGGTCCAGGCTGATGGAGGCTCCAGGTTGATGGAGCTCCAGGTTGATGGAGGTCCAGGCTGATGGAGGCTCCAGGTTGATGGAGCTCCAGGTTGATGGAGGTCCAGGCTGATGGAGGCTCTAGGCTAATGGAGGCTCCAGGTTGATGGAGGCTCCAGGTTGATGGAGGTCCAGGCTGATGGAGGCTCCAGGTTGATGGAGCTCCAGGTTGATGGAGGTCCAGGCTGATGGAGGCTCTAGGCTAATGGAGGCTCCAGGTTGATGGAGGTCCAGGCTGATGGAGGTCAAGGCTGATGGAGGCTCCAGGTTGATGGAGGTTTAGGCTGATGGAGGTCAAGGCTGATGGAGGTCCAGGCTAATGGAGGCTCCAGCATCTGGAACATTCTGGTTGCAGCAACATTATGGGCACAAGAATGCTGGACATCTCCCACCAGCAACAAAGTGCTCTGGTCAGGAGGTGACACACATTACTTCTGCCTTTGGCTCATAGGCCAATAGCGATCTCATACTCGTATCAAATTGCAAAGTGGGGTAGAAAGTGCAAACCTCCCACAAACCCAAAAGGTGAAAAGAGCTAGAAATTAGTTAGCTGAGCTTTAGAGATTTCAACCACATGAAAGCCTCACCATGTATCAAAGATTAAGAGAGAGGAACAGAGATGCGAAGCTCTTTACAAATCCGTATCAAAGCCAATATTTGGAACCCGCCCCTGTTCATTCTTGCCGCCAGTGTAGAGAAAGTAGACACCTTTAAAATCCTTTCTATTTCAGCACAGTTCTGCTAAAGTGATAGTTATCACAAAGGACAGATGGTATTAGAATTTAAATGTCATTATTTTCTTTCTGAAGCAGGTTCCCTAACACAGAGAGAAAAGAAACCAGTTTTTAGCTGATTAGAGGAACATTATTACATGGGTGCATCCTTGTACTGTCCGAGGACTTTATCAAACTATCACTTGAACACATACTATGTGCCGAGAGCAATGTTAGGCATCTTCTTGTGGCAGGAACAAAAGTCTGTCTGCCCACAGATTAGGAGATCCCACTCAGTCCTTCAGAGAGAAAAGTTGTTCCTACTTCTCTCACTATTTCTTTCCCTTGACATTTCATATGTCCCTGGATGGATGCCTGATCCCAGACATAACCTGCCACAGCATCCTGGAAGCAAGGAGCCATTTCCCATCATCATCAGAGGTGGCAGTGTACAGCAGGGTGTCCAACTTTTTAGCTCCTCTGGGCCACATTGGAAGAATGGTCACTTATACACATTAAATACACAAATGCAACAAAAGCTGAAGAGCAAACAAAAAATGTCTGTGCATAATTTTCATGATATCCACCACCACAGAGAAACAAAAATGTCCTCACATGATAATCCTAATTATGCAACAGCCCATTGAGAGAATCTTTTACAATCGTCAAGCAGGTCCTCCATTGTCAATCACTGGTATAGAAAATGTACATAGCTAAGTAATGTCTTTGTTTTAAAAATATATATATATTATGAAAGTGAAAGAAAAGTGGGCAACATAAACTAGTGGGGTATTTGACATTTTACTTGAGAAACCAATGCATTAATATGTGGTTTGATGGAAGTACTTGCAATTCTCAGTGAGTTCCAAAGTGTTCATCAGATACTTCAGTTCTCACTTGACTCTTAATGTCCTTCATTCTTGAAAATAATTTCTTGCTATTGCACAGAGAAATCTTCCTCCAGTGAAAATATAGGCGCTATTGAAAAGTGATGACATGAATCAGGTGTGATTATGCAGAAAGGGATATTTGTCTCTGGGAAGATGGGACCTATAAAAGTCCAGTAAAGAGACATGATCAAATTTTTCCTTAACTTAAATGTCAGATTGCAGCCCTATGCATTCTGGTAAAAATTGGCAGGTAACTTATGTCTGTCAACTAAAAATGAAGTTGCAAATCCACCAAAATACTGATTACCTTTCTGAAAATCTTGAAATCTGTTTTCAAATTCTTGTATCAAACTAAAAAGCAAAGCTGCATATTTTTCACTATTCACAGGACTGTGTTCAGGCAATGTGTCAAAATGCATAAAAATGTTTACCTTAATTTGAGTTTGCATAATTTCAGTTTCAATTGGCATGCTATCATGGTTTGAAACATTGTATTGATAAATTGGTTTTCACATTGAAGCCACATGTTTAACTCATTTAAATGAGCAGTTAAATCTACTAAAAGTGCTCAATCTGTAAGCCAGTCTTCATTGTCAAGTTCTGGCACAAATTTGGTTTTTGATACCATAAATGACTTAATAACATGTCGCAAACCGTAAAATCTTTTCAGCATTTGGCCTCTACTTAAGCCATCTTACTTCTGAAAAGGAAATGATGTCACCATAGTCAGTATCAATACTTCTCAGGAATTCCTGGCATTAATGATGATTCAATCCTTTGGCCCTTACAAAATTCAGTCTTGATGATGAGTTGCATGACATCATTATTTCTAAAGCTTCTGCATATGAATTTTCTTGGTGTGCTGCAATGATACTCCATCAAACATAAGTTGGGGTGGTAACTGCATCATTTTCTATTAATTTTATCAATCCCTCTCTTTTACCTACCGTTGCCAGGGTACCATCAGTCACTAGATCAGATATGTTGCAATGGACAAATAAAATCACTTTGACATATTTCACACTGCTTAGTAGAAATCTCCTGATTTAGCTGTGTTTTCTAATGGCACTAAAGAAGCCATTTCTTCATTGACAGATGACATTATATTCATCATCAATACCTCTGATAAAATCATCAAGTTGAGCCATATTTGCAGCATCAGTGCTATCATCCATCCTGGGTTGCTTGTGGCCCCCAGGCCGTGGATTGGACACCCCTGATGCAGAGTCTGCAACTTAGAAGAGTCATTTGAAGCCATACTCAGAAAGAAGTCCCCATGGGGGTGTATTTGTGATCCTTTTTCTGCATACTTTCTGGGATAGATTTCAGATAACTGCTTGGAAGATGAAACAAATTGTAAGTGGAGGAATTTTTCTTCCATCTGGCATAAGTCAAGAGGTAATTATTACAGGCTGCAAATGGCAACAAACCAGACTCTGCCTTTTCAGATCTACATATTTTTAGAAAAAGATGAGAATATTATCCATTTTTTCAATTATTACTGCAAGTAACAGAATTCTCAATATATCTGACTATACCTATTTTCCTCTTCCTTTGAGCACAAACACATCCCTCCTTGTAAAAAGCACTTTTCAGGTTCAATCTGAGCTCATTTGAGCCTGCAAAAGCCCGTGCTTTCCATTGTTTTATCTACTGGCTTCTGATGGAAAAGTCGACACGAACCATAAGGTAAGTCCTGCCAGAAGTATCGAAATTACCAATATAATTTTATACCATGTAAATAGTTCCATCTATACACTCTATCACTACTATCCTGACAGTCACCTCTAAATGTAAAATTTTAGTTTTATTCCATTATGTTGGCTGTTGTCATACTTTTTTGCTATCAACACAAGTTTCTATGACTTAGATTCTAGCATATTTTCACCTTGCTATTTTACTGTCCTTGAGAGCCCAATGGCAAAGAATAGTCTTTGAGCTGTGGTATTTTCTTTCTTTCTTTCTCTTTTTTTTTTTTTTTTTAATAAGAGGAAGGGCTTTATTCACCAGCCGGGAGCTTACAGCATAGAAGAATTCCAAATGGCCGCACTCCCCAACTGCCTTGGTCTTTCCCTTTTTATCGACAGTCAAAAAGTTTCACCTCACAGGTACCCTTCTCATTGGCCAGTTTGAATCAAGCGGGAGATGCTATTCCCGCCCCTACAGAACTACAGGATTTCACAGAACTTGGAAATTTCTAAGTTTCAGGAAGCTAAGTTTACAAATTCCCAAGAGCTGAGTCACCGTGGAGAGGACCCTGCTGGTGTATCCTTGTGGTCTCCTTGAGAAGACCTGTTCTCCTAAACCTCACCCTTCTCGGGTATCCTCTCTCATTCCCCCCTTTTGAGACTCCAATATATTTTAATTTGGGGTCTCAATATCAGCTTGTTTCTGCAGGTGCCAATATTAATTACATTTCAGCACTGAGGTTTTAGGGACTGTGACTTTTCTTGGGTTCTCTACTCAGGCCTTAATAGTACCATGGTGGTAGGCTAATATACATACGAGTTTTTACTTTTCCCTGTGACATTTCCCCCCTTTTCCCAAAGTTCAAAGTCCAATTAAGACAAGTCCCTCAAGGAGTTTCCTCAGGCTTCAGCCGTGCGTTGACCAGCCAGCTCCCAGTATGTGGCTGGAGCAGGGCATGTTGATTGTCTTAAAAGTTACCTTTACTTTCCAAGGGGCAGTGAAGCCCTATTCAGCCAGCTGTGATGACTCCAGGTGAGGATTCTTTCCATCTTCACTGCCGTGCGTGTAGTCAGAATGATGGTGTAAAGTCCTTTCTACCTTTGTTTCAGGGGGACCAGGTTCTGATTCCAGACCTAGACTTGGTCCCCTTGATCTTCCAGAGAAAAGATGTACAGACACAAAAGACTAAACAGAACACAGTTAATTACCCCAGTGGAGATTTTCCTTGTTACTCTTTCTAGGGTTTTTGTTCATTCAGTTCAGTCTTTTCCAGTTCTTTTAGGAGTTCCTGCTAAATTGCAGAGAATTGACAGAGGCCTCTTTGAACAACACCAGTGGCAAGGCCTGCATCCAGTTAAGCTTTGCTTCCTGGCAGAGTTTACCAATTTCTGCTCTTCTGGTCCTGTTTATGCACTTTACCCTGTCTAAGCTTTGAGGCCTATAAATTATTCAAAGCTTTAGCTTATTATTTGCACTAGTTCTGTTATGAAGGCTAGCCCATTGTCAAATTTAAAATCTTTTACCTATTCCAAGTCTAAAAGACCATTGCCAGCTAGTACTTGTTCCCTCTAAACCTGGGCATTTCAGTAAAGCCTACCTGGAAGTCTTCAAAGGGCGTTGCTCCATACAACTGGATTCCTGGGAGCACCGCTGGTTCTTGGTATGCGTTGAACTAGCTGCTGGTAACACAATGTAGACTGACAGTTGTGGCCAGGGCTGCCAGGTGGGAGATGTAGAAGTACCAGCTCAGTAACTTCATCAAATACTCCTGTCACCACGGTGGCTCCTAGAATCTGGGGGACTGCTACTCATCCATCTGGCATCTTTATCCATCCTCCCTCTGCTTCCTGGCTCCCCTCCACTACCAACCATTTCTTCTCCTCCCAGGAGTTGCTAGCAGTGAGCTCCAGGACCCACGGGATGAGGGGAGCCACTCGTGACACCTGGTACGGCTGGGAGGCAGCCCTCTTTGCCTCAGTGGCAGCTCTGGTGCTCCCCTTAGTGATGGTGGAAGCATCTCTTTGATGTCCACAACAGTGCATCACTGCTACCTTCCAGAGTTTCCATACTGCCTCTAGCAACCGAAGTTATCTCCTGCTGATATTTAATGTCCTTTTCCCCAGAATTTAATAGTCCCTTCTCTTTGTACAATGTCCCACGTACTTGGAGAGTCAGAAAAGTATACTTAGAGTCAGTGTAAATATTTACACTTTTTCCTTGGCTTAATTCTAAGGGTCGGGTCAAGGCAATTAACTCGGCCTTCTGAGCAGATGTCCCTTGGGGTAGGGGCTTAGCCTCCACAGTCTCTGTTAAGGTAACCACTGCATACCCAGCCCGCTGCTCACCTTGCACCATCATGTAACTGTTTCCATCTACATACAAGTCCCAGTCTGCATCTGTCCAGGGCTGGTCACGCAAGTCAGGTCTGCTAGAGTACATATTATCTATAACTTCCGTACAGTCATGCTCAGTCTCTCTTCCACTGACTGGAAGGAGTGTGGCTGGGTTTAGAGTGTTGCATTAGAGAGCCAAAAATGTCCCTTAGTGTCCATTAAATTGACCACAGAGTGGGGTACTTTCACTCTGAGAACCTGCCCTAGAGTCAGCTTATTGGCTTCTTACACAAGGAGAGCAGTAGCGGCTAAAGCCCGTTAACAGGGTGGCCATCTTTTGCCACTCCATCCAACTGCTTAGAGAGGTAGGCTACAGGCCTTGGCCAGGACCCAACCAGCTGGGTTAACACACCCACAGCCATTTTATCTCTCTCTGAGACATACAGAGTAAAGGGCTTGGCCAACTCTGGCAGTCCCAATGCAGGTGCAGCCATGAGCCTCATCTTTAGCTGGGAGAAGGCATGTTCCTGTTCTCCTCCCCACTCCAAGGGCTCTCTCTCCTCTCCTTTAGTTGCCTCATACAAGGGCTTAGCTAAGATGGCAAAGTTGGGTATCCAAAGAAGACAGAAGCCAACGGGGCCTAAGACTTTCCAAACCTGCTTTTGGCTCGTGGGGCTAAGGAGGCAATTAATGACCTGCCTCCATTTCATGCCTAGATACCTCTACCCCCACTGGACAGTAAATCTTAGATAACATACTTGCTTCTGGCAAATCTGGGCCTTCCATTTGGATACTTTATAGCCAATACCTCTAGATGTCATAAAAGACAGTCCATGCCTTGTGCGCAGCCCTCCTGGGTAGGGTGTCCTGAAAGGAGGTCATCGACATATTGGAATAACACACATTCTAATTCCTCAGCCGGGAATTTCTGGAGGTCACGAGCCAGCCCTTCTCCAAAAATTATGGGTGTTTTGAACCCCTCTGGAACCTGGTCCATGTGTACTGGATTCAAGTTTCCATGTCTGATCTCTCCCACTGAAAAGCAAATAGCCTCTGGCTTCCCAGAACCAGCCTTATACTGAAAAAGACCTCTTTTAAGTCCAGACAAGTGGGCCACTTGGCTTCTGCAGGCAGCAGATTCAGTAGAATAGGATGCAGTGTTACAGCTACACCATTTACTGGGAAATTCTAGATAACATTTAATACTGCACAAGTTTTTTCAGTGTAGCTAACAGGCGACCTTTGTGGAGTCTTAAGGCTTTAAAGTAAATATAATTACTGTATATAATTCTATACTCTTTGGCCAGTCTCTTAGTCCCATTTAACAGATCAATTTAGTAAAACAGTTACATCTCATTTTATGAGTTGACAGTACAGACAAGGCTGGGATCCAAACACAGGTGGAACACAGCCTCTTTTTCCTCCTTTTAAACTATTTTTCTCTCTCCAATTTCTCTCTTTACTAAAGGCAAATTATAGTAGAGCTAACTTATTTGCCAAAATAAACTGTACCTTCAATATACGGGGTCTGATTATTTGCATGAAGTGCAATAAGAATAATTAATTATTAGCCATCTAGGCTCTTCTTTTCTTTAAAACTGGCTTTGCTGGAACCTTTAATAAGGAATCTCAGGCTGGACTTTTTGAAAGCCTTTCAGAGCCCAGGTTTCATCTGTGCCATTAGATACCTGTATGCAGTGGGTAAATCCCTCTTCTCGAAGTCCCCAAGCACATTTCGATTCACAGACCTGTCAGCAAGCAACCTTCATTACTTACCACAGATCAGGAAATGTTACTGATGGGTATCTGGCCAGTTTTCCAAAGGCCTTTTTTTATTGGCCTTATAAAGTCAACCTTAATTCCTTAACGCAGTCTGGACACCTCTGGAAATGCTATTCTAGCCAAAGCCTTAGTAAAATAACCAGTGCCTTCATCATGTCCTATAGAACAAAACAGATTCTTAATGAACTTATGCAAAAAACTGTATTGTCAGAAATTAAGAATACTTACAAATGGCTTTCAAATTCCGGAGAAAACAAGGAGAGAGAAAAATAACGTGTTTCAAACTCTGCTCATAAGTACATACATTGCTTGAAAAGCTATAAATAGCTCAAAAGACATAGAATTATTTTCTTGACTTCTGGAAAACAGAACACAGAAAGAATCAATCAACAATATTTCGAACAAAAAGCCATTACAACCTAGCCCAGTTCCATGTAACTGATTTCTGTTCTGTTGAAGTTAGGTTAGCAATACTCATAGACATGTTAACTTTCCAATGAAAGTTCTAAAAATCTGCTTTTTAGTCTGAAGGTATTCAGTATTCAAAGACATCAGGAATTCATCAGTCTCTCTTAATATTTCTTTTTCTTTTTAGGATAAACTTTGGACTCAGCCAGTTACATAAAAAATACTTTCTTTTTTAGATGAATTAAAATTATTACCGACAATATATGTTAGGACAGACCAATGTCTTATACATTAGGACAGACCAATGCTTTATACATTAGAACAGACAAATGATTTATAATATTGGAATATATATATAACCATAACACACAAAAAATTAATCACTATTTCATATTTGACAATGTTTCCTATATATTTTTAATAAATCAAATAAGTTTAATTTGTTTTCCCTTGACTTTCAGTGGTCTTAATATTTCAAGAAGACCAAATTTAGAGTTGTGTTTTTTTTTTATTGTTGTTGTTGGCCTGGGCCAAGTTTGAACCCGCCAGTCTCAGTGCATGTGGCCAGCGTTGCAACCACTGCCCTACGGGCGCCAAGCCCCAGATTTAGAGTTTTTATTTTGGAAGGTTTGTCAAATATCAAAGGCCTAAAACATTTGTTTAAACAAAATTACAAGCCAAAAGATTTTAAAGGAAATACATAGTCAACTGGATCACATGTAAATTCTTTCACAAATTCTCTTCTATGAGCTTCATTTAACCTGCACAGACCATCTACAAACATTCTAAACTTTCTTTAACTTTTGCCCTGCCTTTCACTTTCTTACACAACCATTCTGTTTGTTATTTTCAATATTTTCTCTAAGACTGACTGCCACAAATAACATCCTTATTTTCAAATCCTCAAACACTCCCACCTGGCTCTGTAGCAGAGCTCCAGTCAATTTCCACTAAGCAGCATGCGACATGTGCTGAGCTTCCCAATACTTCTGAGAGCATTTGTCTTCTTTCCTTTCTAATATGCTTTGTGCCTAATTTTCATTGTATTACAGACTACACTTAAGTGAAATTGGAGGATGAAAATAAACCAAAGCATTTACATTGATTTCTTTTGATCTGGGTGCTCAGTCAAACTGCAGGTTCAACATTTGCCTTTTCAACATGCTTATTAGACCTTGTGGTTTCTCCTCCACTCTTGTTCTATGAATCCTGGCTTCTTACTTTCCTGTTCCATTAAAAGGTTATTACCTACTCCATGCAGTTCTTTAAACTGAGGAATCAGCAAAATCTCTCAACATAGTTTCATTTACCCTTCAATTTAATTTAGACATGAGATAAACCCTATTATGACTTTGACCTAAAAACTGCCATGAAACCTAGAAAGACAAATTTTTAAATTTCTGTTTGCTGTGATATCTGTATTGGTTCCAAATAAAAAGGTTAAATTTAAGTTTTTTCCCCCAAGGAAACAACATTGTTTTTCACCAAGTTTTATTCTTAAAGTCTTTGGAAGTTTTAAAGAGAATTATAAAAGGGTGGAAGTGAATTGCCAAACACAACAAAAAATAAATGTTTTTCTTACCACAAGATTGTATATACCTTCTGTGTACTTCCCACCTCTAATATGGGAAAAGAAGTGGAGCAAAATCATTGAATGTTGGAGCTGGGAGAGACCTTCAGAACAATTCATACCTGTACCAGCCTCATTTGGCAACTGAGGATAATTACGCTCATAATAGCACTGGAACAATGATAATGATCAAGGAAACAAAAGCTAATATTTGAGCACTTATTATTAACTAACAAAAGTAAGGAAGGACAAGAATGGTCACTTCATATTTGTTAAGGGTAATACTCAATATGATGAGATCTCAATTATTAATATCTATGCACCCAACCAGAATGCACCTCAATTTATAAGAGAAACTCTAACAGACATGAGCAACTTGATTTCCTCCAGCTCCATAACAGTCAGAGATTTCAACACTCCTTTGGCAGTGTTGGATCCATCCTCCAACAAGAAGCTGAGCAAAGAAATCTTAGATTTAAACCTAACCATCCAACATTTGGATTTAGCAGACATCTACAGAACATTTCATCCCAACAAAACTGAATACACATACTTCTCAGCAGCCCATGGAACTTACTCCAAAATCGATCACATCTTAGGTCCCAAGTCTAACCTCAGTAAATTTAAAGGAATAGAAATTATTCCATGCATCTTCTCGGACCACCATGGAATAAAACTTGAGCTGAGTAACAACAGGAATCTGCATACTCATACAAACACATGGAAGTTAAATAACCTTATGCTGAATGATAGCTGGGTCAGAGATGAGATTAAGAAAGAAATCACCAACTTTTTGGAACAAAACAACAATGAAGACACGAACTATCAGAACCTCGGGGACACCGCAAAGGCAGTTCTAAGAGGGAAATTCATAGCACTGCAAGCCTTCCTCAAGAGAACGGAACCAGAGGAAGTTAACAACTTAATGGGACATCTCAAGCAACTGGAAAAGGAAGAATGTTGCAACCCCAAACCCAGTAGAAGAAAAGAAATAACCAAAATTAGAGAAGAATTAAATGAAATTGAAAACAAAAGAATAATACAACAGGTCAATAAATCAAAAAGCTGGTTTTTCGAAAAGGTCAATAAAATAGATAAACCTTTGGCCAACCTAATCAGGAAAAAAAGAGTAAAATCTCTAATCTATCAATCAGTAACAACAAAGACGAAATAACAACAGACTCCTCAGAAATACAAAAAATCCTTAATGAATATTACAAGAAACTGTATTCTCAGAAATATGAAAATCTGAAGGATATTGACCGATACTTGGAAGCACGTCACCTTCCAAGACGTAGCCAGAATCAAGTAGAAATGTTGAACAGGCCTATATCAAGTTCGGAAATAGCATCAACCATACAAAACCTCCCTAAAAAGAAAAGCCTGGGACCAGATGGTTTCACGTCATAATTCTAACAAACTTTTAAAGAGGAATTAGTACCTATATTACTCAACCTGTTCCAAAAGGTAGAAAAAGAAGGAAGACCACCTAACATGTTCTATGAAGCAAACATCACCCTGATCCCCAAACCAAGAAAAGACCCAACAAGAAAAGAAAATTATAGACCGATATCACTGATGAATATAGATGCAAAAATATTCAACAAGATCCTAACAAACAGAATCCAGCAACACATCAAACAAATTGTACATCATGACCAAGTCAGTTTTATCCCAGGGTCTCAAGACTGGTTCAATATACATAAATCTATAAATGTAATTCAGCACATAAACAAATTAAAAAACAAAGACCATATGATTCTCTCAATCAATGCAGAAAAAGCTTTTGATAATATCCAGAATCCCTTCATGATCAGAACACTTAAGAAAATCGGTATAGAAGGGACATTTCTTAAACTGATAGAGACCATCTACAGCAAACCCACAGCCAATATCATATTGAATGGAGTTAAATTGGAATCATTTCCACACAGATCAGGAACCAGACAAGGCTGCCCATTGTCTCCATTGCTTTTTAACATTGTAATGGAAGTTTTAGCCACCGCAATTAGGGAAGAAAAGGTGATCAAGGGTATCCATGTAGGGTCAGAAGAGATCCAACTTTCGCTCTTCGCAGATGATATGATTGTATATCTGGAAAACACTAGGGACTCTACTACAAAACTCTGAGAAGTGATCAAGGAATACAGCAGCGTCTCAGGTTACAAAATCAACATTCATAAATCGGTAGCCTTTATATATACCAACAACAGTCAAGTTGAAAAACCAGTTAAGGACTCTATTCCATTCACAGTAGTGCCAAAGAAGATGAAATATTTGGGAATTTATCTAACAAAGGACGTGAAAGTTCTCTATAAAGAGAACTATGAAACTCTAAGAAAAGAAATAGCTGAAAAGATTAACAAATGGAAAAACATACCATGCTCATGGCTGGGAAGAATCAACATTGTTAAAATGTCCATACTACCCAAAGCAATATATAATTTCAATGCAATCCCTATTAAAGCTCCACTGTCATACTTTAAAGAACTTGAAAAAACAATACTTCGTTTTATATGGAATCAGAAAAAACCTTGAATAGCCAAGACATTACTCAGAAATAAAAACAAAGCAGGAGGAATTACGCTACCAGACCTCAGACTATACTACAAATCAATAGTGATCAAAACAGCATGGTATTGGCACAAAAACAGAGAAGTAGATGTCTGGAACAGAATAGAGAACCAAGAGATGAATCCAGCTACTTACCGTTATTTAATCTTGACGAGCTAATTAAAAACATTCAGTGGGGAAAAGATTCCCTATTTAACAAATGGTGCTGGGTGAACTGGCTGGCAACCTGCAGAAGACTGAAATTGGACCCACACCTTTCATCATTAACTAAGATAGACTCTCATTGGATTAAAGATTTAAACTTAAGACATTAAACTATAAAGATACTAGAGGAGAGTGCAGGGAAAACCCTTGAAGAAATCGGTCTGGGCGAGTATTTTATGAGGAGGACCCCCCGGGCAATTGAAGCAGCTTCAAAAATACACTACTGGGACTTGATCAAACTAAAAAGCTTCTGCACAGCCAAGAACACAGTAAGTAAAGCAAGCAGACAGCCCTCAGAATGGGAGAAGATATTTGCAGGTTATGTCTCCGACAAAGATTTAATAACCAGAATCCACAGAGAACTCAAACGCATTAGCAAGAATAGAACAAGGGATCCCATCGCAGGCTGGGCAAGGGATTTGAAGAGAAACTTCTCTGAAGAAGACAGGCACGTGGCCTTCAGACATATGAAAAAATGCTCATCATCTTTAATCATCAGAAAAATGCAAATCAGAACTTCTTTGAGATATCATCTAACTCCAGTGAGACTAGCCTATATCACAAAATCCCAAGACCAGAGATGTTGGCGCAGATGTGGAGAAATGGGAACACTTTTGCACTGCTGGTGGGAATGCAAATTAATACATTCCTTTTGGAAAGAGATATGGAGAACACTTAGAGATCTAAAAATAGATCTGCCATTCAATCCTGTAATCCCTCTACTGGGCATATACCCAGAAGACCAAAAAGCACATCATAACAAAGATATTTGTACCAGGATGTTTATTGCAGCCCAATTCATAATTGCTAAGTCATGGAAGAAGTCCAAGTGCCCATCGATCCACGAGTGGATTAATAAATTGTGGTATATGTACACCATGGAATATTATGCAGCCTTAAAGAAAGATGGAGACTTTACCTCTTTCATATTTACATGGATGGAGCTGGAACATATTCTTCTTAGTAAAGTATCTCAAGAATGGAAGAAAAAGTACCCAATGTACTCAGCCCAAATATGAAACTAATTTAGGGTTTTCACATGAAAGCTATAACCCAGTTACAACCTAAGAATAGGGGGAAGGGGGAAAGGGAGGAGAGGGAGAGAGGAGGTGGGTAGAGGGAAAGGGATTGGTGGGATTACACCAGCGGTGCATCTTACAAGGGTATATGTGAAACTTGGTAAACGTTCTGTGAAGCTAGTGAATGATGCCCCATGAATATATCAATGTACACAGCTATGATTTAATAAAAAAATAAATAAATAAAATAAATCCTAGAAGAAAGTGTGGCAAAAACTCTTGAGGATATCATCCTGGGGAAAGATTTTAGGAAGAACACATCAGTGGCAATCACAACAACAATGAAAATAAACAAATGGGACTTAATGAAACTGAAACACTTCTACACAGCTAAGGTCACAACAATTAAAGCAAATATACAACCTTCAGAATGGGAAAATATATTTGCATGTTACAAAATCTGACAAAGGGTTGAGAACTAGAATCTATAGAGAACTCAAGTTAATCAACCAAAAAAAGAGCAAATAATCCCACATCTCACTAGGCAAGAGACTTGAACAGAACCTTCTCTGAGAAGGATAGAAAAATGGCTAACATATGAAAAAATGCTCATCATCCATTTTAAAGATAGGAAAAAATGAGATACAAGGAGGTCACACAGCCAGTCCTTAATTGGCAGAACCAGGGCTCCAGTTCTAGATTGGCTCCACTTCCAACCTGTGAGCCTGACTGCCAGCTTCCTGCTGGTCCCCAGACTATCAGTTGATAACACCTCTTCTTTCTTCCTCAGAAATGAGCTAAAGGAGTATGATTTCAGTCTTCATTACAGGAGGTCTGTGAGTTCAGCAGTGTTTTTATGTTGATATTGTGATGTTATTTGCTTTTGTACTCACATTTTCTCACACGTATACAGTGAAGCTTTCCATAGCCTACTTGATATATGAGATTACAATAGACTGAGTATAGAAATCAGTCTGAGAATCCAGCTATCTCTATTAAGCCAGACATTAAAGAGATGTGGGTGAGAAAAAAAAAAAAGGTAGAACTATGCCATACTTCCAATTGTCTTTGTTTTGAAAGGTGTAATTTTTCATTAAAATATGATATTTATATTAATAAATGAGTTTACATGTGTTGTTCATAAGCAAATTGAAGTATTTTAATTTCTAACATGGTAAATATCAACAGAGACAACACTCATAAACAAAAGCTCTTTGGAGTCCTCAAGTAGGGTTGGGTCTTGTGAATAAAAAATTTAAGAACCATTATTTTGGAGTATGTGCTGCTAGTCTTAGCTCCACTGTATCTGAAATCTCCCTCCCCCTGGCACCAGCTTACACCAATAAGGCACCAGGGCTTATGAGTACTGAGTATATTAGATACTCACTTTTCATTCTTGTGATACTTTACTAAGAAGAATGTGCTTCAGCTCCATCCAGGTAAATACAAACAACTTGAACTTTACCTCAGAAATGCAAACAATGTAACCTAACCATTTCAACCCTCTTTTTAATCTGAAATTTTTTTTTGTCTTTTTTTTTTTTATTATTGTTGGGGATTCATTGAGGGTACAATAAGCCAGGTTACCCTGATTGCATTTGTTAGGGAAAGTCCCTCTTGCAATCATGTCTTGCCCCCAGAAGGTGTGGCACACACCAAGGCCCCACCCCCCTCCTTCCTTCCCTCTCTCTGATTTTCCTTCCCCCCCCATGACCTTAATTGTCATTAATTGTCCTCATATCAAAATTGAGTACATAAGATTCATGTTTCTCCATTCTTGTGATGCTTTACTAAGAATAATGTCTTCCACCAGGGCTTCAGTACTCCAGGTGTTAAAGAATAAGGACAGGACAATGAGCACAAAGAAATCCAGACGGGTGTCTGTAGGGCGGCAGCTTCCCCACACCCTTGCATTGGTAGGTACTTCCTTGTGTGTGTGATGTTAGCACTTCTAGAAATCCTCAGAACTCCCAACCTTTAGCCAGTAAGATCCTCAGGAGCAAGAGATGCATGATTTTTTTCATGGATCTTTGGATTTTTTCCAGTATTAGTGATTAATAGAGTAAATACTCCTCGTGGTGTTAGCTCTCAAAGGCAATGAACGAAGTCACCATCCTATATAGACGCAGAGAGTACTGGCCAAGTCTGCCTCCTCCCCGCACTCACTTGTACAGTCCCAGTGCACTTGGATATGTCACCTGCCTCAGATGAAATGTCCTGCCTGACTTCTGATTTTGTGAAAAGAAAAAAGGTGTGATTTTAAGTCAGACGCACTCCCCCTTCCCCTGTGTACTGAGCTGTACATTGTCAAGGGCAGGAACTGAGTTCCCTGATACAGGTCAGACTATACTCAAATAGTACAACCTGGACCTTCTTTCTATCTCTGAAGGAGATGACTTGGGAATTTGTCAACCAGTTGCTACACACATTGAGGTAGGCCTCTTACATCCTCATGCCTGCTTGCCTGCTTAGGAAGTCTCATTTGTATATATTAGTATTCAGGGGATAAAATCACCAATTTTGGAGCCCCTCCTTAATTTCCCTTTTACAATTCACTCTTTCACTGTGACAAAATAATGTGGGCAGGTATCCTCAGAAGGTGGATAATAACAGGAGCAATATTGAGTGACAGTGTGTGCCAGGCCACGTGCTAAGTGTTTTACGTGTATTGTCTCATTTACTCATATCAATCTTACAAATTTGCCACGACTAGTATTCCCATTTTGCACACAGGAAACTAAAGCTTAACGAGGGAAGCAATTTGCTCAGTTTTTACTGTCTGGCTAGTGATAGACCAGGAAGACTCCAACTCACTAAAGGATAGGCACCCACAAAAAAAGGAGTGATTCTAATGCATGTCATTAGAGGGGGGCCAAAGAAGAGGAAGAATTAAGATGGCATCAACCTTGAAAAGCAACTCTACTGAATGATGGCCAGGCTTCCTGGAAATTTCACAAAAAAGCATTACTGATACATCTCTAATTGCATTTTCTCCTTAGTGGATTTTTGTGTATTTCTGCCCATTTTTCACTAGCAGTGCTACATATTTCTTGATTAGAACAGCACCAGATACTGTAATAGCATTTTAAGTTCCACTCAATGCTCCTTTCTTGGCCTTAATTCAATGGAAGAATGATTTACTTGCACACAAAGCATGTGCTTCTGTATATCAATGCCACCCTCACCCGCTCCCTGAAAGATTTAGTAGACATTGTATATTAGAATAGCAATTATCACATAATGTTGGAACATCAAGCATTTTACATTTTCCAAATGATACATGAATAATTTGAGCCCTGTGTGTATACAGCCCTAATAAATCAAACATTTAATTTTTGAACACTTTTGAAAGCTATAATGGCATCTTTTTGCACTTTAAAACAGCCTATGGATATTCCCTTGGTGTCTTGATTTACCCCTCGCTGGGTATACTACCAATTCCTGATCCCCAAACCCTTGTGGAAGCATCTGAAATTTTTAGTAAGTTAGACTTATTTTATATCACATCCTAAAATCAGAATGCACCAAACACTGATGAAGCACTGAAGTTATTTACGAACACAAAAAATAAATCTACTTTCCAGGCAAAAAGAAGAGGTTCTGGAGTGGTTGTGTGGTCAACTGAATAAAATTGAATAATGACAATTAGTCATGTGCTTCATTTCATGGATATAATTCCTTAAGTTGTAATTAAAACACAATGAAAACAAACAAAACACAGCCCTTAAGACTGCCAACTTTAATAAATGGATGATTAAATTTGTATTTTTTAATGCCAAGAAAAGCATGTGGGTTAGTTGTTTTTTTATCATTTTGCTTTGTTTTGTTTTTTCGCAGAGTCTTATTTTGTCACCCTTGGTAGAGTGCTGTGGCATCACAGCTCACAGCAACCTCAAACTCTTGGGCTCAAGTGATCCTCCTGCCTCAGCCTTCCAAGTAGCTGGGGCTACAGACGCCCACCACAACACCTGACTAGTTTTTAGAGATGGGGTCTTGCTCTTGCTCAGGCTGGTCTTGAACTCCTGAGCTCAGGCAATCCACCCACCTCAGCCTCCCAGAGTACTAGATTACAGGAGCGAGCCAGGGCACCCGGCCTGGGTTAGAGTTTTTAATTTTATCCACTTATTTCGATACTCAGCTGAGAAGTACTTCAGATGATGGGCTTTCCATTAATGTTGATGCTGCTGTGTCTTTAACTCTTCCAAATGATACCTATGTCTGCGCAAGAACCATTATCAAGAAAGAAAGAGGAAGCTTTGTTCTGATAGCTTCTATCTTGTGACCAGATGTCATCGATTAATTAACACATTTGTTTGACCAAAAAGATATCCTGGAACTCTCCATTATCCAAACACTGGCACCTCTTTAAGTATTATATTATGCCCAAACTCACATCTAGCTGGGCAAAGCAAGGTCATAAATCAGGTGGAACTTCTCTGTTCAGTCAAGTCCATTCAGTAGAAGAAAAGTGTGAGAAGTTTTTCAACACAGGAAAGCAATATCATGGAGAAATTAAACTCTCATGAAATGGAAGATTTGAGTTGGTTAGGAAAAAAATTTTAAACTAGTCACATAGTTTAACAGAGTAATTCCCACTTTACCACAGAATGCTAACACACAATCACAAGTATAGTCTTTTAAAAAACAATGTTAAATATCCTATAAACTTTTCTTGCTAAATCTTTAAGTTTGTAAAAGGACACTATAACAAATATCAAAACAAAAATCATCTGACATCACTACGATAGTCTAAATTTAAATAATTTATTTAAGTTCCATCTTCATAATGTAGGTAAGGTATGTGTTTAAGACAAGCTGCTTTCAAAATTAACCTGAACAAATAAAGCAAGAAACTGTAGTAACTTTAGGACTCCATTAACCAGAATAGCCTCAACTTGGAGGTAAAACTACTATAAAGAACTAACCGTTTCAAATATTGGTTAAAGGATTTTAGCTGACACAGAGTGTCACCTAAGCCAACGACTCTGGAGTAAACATTTTATAACTGTGCCCCATCTACCATCAGCTCACCAATTAATGGCAACTGGGGAGGAAAACATCCACATCCCTATGACAAATCAATCACTTTGCCCTGACCACTGAGGAAGCCTTGGACCCCACACCTGCGGTACCTGGTTGCCAAACCCACTCAAAAGTTTGTTAAACATTATATACTATGAGCCAGGAACACCTACTATGTACGAGATACTTGGCAAAATGTTATATGAAGTGCAAAGAAACAAGAATTATGATCTCTTGTCTCAAAGTGCCTAAAATATCAACTAAAGAAGCAAGAGAAATGTGGGAAAATAGTAGCTAAAATGTAAATATTAGCTCAGGCAACCATGGGACCTATCGCCCAGCAGCACACTATTATATATAATCAGATCCATAGGATGGATGGTGCTATGGTTTGAACGTGTCCCCCAAAGTCCACATGTTGGAAACTTAATCCCCAATGCAATAGTGGGGGGAGTGGCACCTAATAAGGGATGATTAGGTCTGGGTGAGTTAACGAGTGAGTGGTGAATGGATGTGAAGGGCTAGGGCATTATTGCATATTACTGCAGACTTTATAAACACCGTATGCTTTGGCTACACTAAATTTATTTAAATTTTTTTCTTTAGTAATACATTAACCTTAGCCTACTTGATGACCAGCCTTGCATATGTATGATCTCTGGTTAACTAGAACATTATCCGATAGCACAGGACTATGCATCTTTGCCCACCTGCCCCAGCCACGCCAGGTCATTGACAACAGAACTGCCTAGTGGAGCCCTTCCAAAATTCTTGACCCATAAAAATCATGAATTAAATAAAATTGATGTTTTAAACTCTGAAATTTTGGGGTTATTTCATGGCAATACAAAACTAAGGCAATGACTATGGGCTAAGTGGTAGAAATGGTACCACTTACCATTAATAAGTGCTTAATTTACTTCTTTTATCTGTGAAATATAAGCACTAATTTATAACAGGAAAAAAAAGACAAGATTTCCTCCTTTAAAAAATCAGTTTTAGCTGGGTTGGTGGCTCATGCCTGTAATCCCAGCCCTTTGGAATCAGGGGAATTGCTAGAGCCCAGGAATGCAGGGTTGCCGTGAGCTATGTTGATACCATTGCTCTTTAGCCTCGCAACAGAGTGAGGCCCTAATGCAATAAATAAAAAATTGTTTTTGTCCAGAATATTATATCCAGGGTTATAACAGTCGATAAAGCAAAATATTCTATGTAAATGTTGAAATGATACAACTCTAAGTTCAAAGTGATGGAAAAGGCACCTGCTGATCTTTCCAATTCAGCTTGATTGTAAAGTACTGCGAATAGCAAGGAAGCCACGGAGGACACAAAAGGAATCTTCTGGTCAGAAAAGGCAGGACGGAGCCCAGGCTTTACCTTTCTTCAAACAATTCAAGTAAAGTGAACAGACTGTTCGTACCATTTGTATGGATCACAGAGAGAAACGGTGCCTGAGGCTTCCCCTTGGAAGGGCTTTGACAGCACGCTGTCCTGAAGTCCAGCACAGGCAGCTGAGGAGGCTGACTCCAAGAAAATGTTCAGCAGCAACTGGAAAAGAAGCTTCTACTCAAGCCTCTGAAAATCACATGGTTACATTCACTGAAGCTTGATATTGGTTAAAGATTAATAAGTTGTCTAATTATATTTAGGAGTGTCTTAAATCTGCTCTAAATTGTAGTTCATTAGAAGGCAACGGGTATGGTAATTAAAACCAGACTTCTAGAGCCTAGTAGCCTAGATTTAAACCCCAGATTTGCCACCTGCTACCTTGGGACTTTGAGCACATTAGCTGTCCTGAGCTCTGGAGTTTTGCTGGCAGATTTGGCAACAAGTAGTCACATGTGACTACTGACCACAAGAAGTGTGGCTCTTCTGTCGTGAAATGGACTATGATTGTGAAATACACACTGAGTTTCAAAGGCTTAGTATAAAAACAGGATGTAAATGCCTTACTGATATTTTTATATTGATCTCATGATAAAGTTATATTTTATATGTGTTAAATAAAATACATAAGATGCCTAATTTAACCTGTTTTATTTTATTTTTTAATGTGGATACCAGGAAATTTGAAATTCCATTGTTGTCTCACATTACATTTCTGTAGGACAGCAGAACTTTAAGGGGGTAATAATAAACTCAGCTCTTAGGGTTTCTATGAAGATTAAACGAAATTATCCAACGTAAGCACCACTTGGCATGTAAAAAGTATCCAGATTCTTTCATTCATTCCTTCAGTCCTTCATCTAGTCATCCATTCATCCAGCAAACATTAATTGAGCGACTACTGTATGCCAGGCACTCTTTGAGGTGCTTGGATACAGCACTGAGAGCAGACAAAAATCAAAACAAAATAATACAGAAAAGCTCCTCTCGGTGGCAGTGCTATGTATTTAAATTCAGTGATTACTGATGTAGTATCATGTGTCTGCTCAGTTATTCTACTAAGTCGTTCTGACATCTCTGTTCCTGTGTATTATTTCATGGAAGTGGATGCTGCTATCCCTCGCTGCTGCTCTTCCCCATGGAGAGCCCGGCTGTCCAAAACATGAGGTTATAGGAAGGTATATTCACCTTGGGTGGCAGGAGGTCCAGCTGCAGTGAAGCCTCTAAGGCGCTGACCTTGCAAAGCACAAAAGAGGAAGAGATTGCAAAAGCCAGTAAGAATCCAGAAAGGAGAGATCAAAGGGGGAAGAATAGTGGAGAAAGAACTCAAGGGGACGGAGGGTAGAATGAGGTCCTGCGGGCCACCTAGGAATGAAACGGCAACACGAGGGGAGCTGCCTCTCAGGCCGTCTATGGTGTACAGGAGAACAGCGTTCAGGATGGGCCGGGCGTTAACCCGCTGAGATTTCTGGATCATGTGCATGTGTGTCTGGGAAATTGATTTTTCCTGTCAGATGCTGGCTGGCACCTGAAAGACGGCCCACAGCATGACTGGGAAGACAAATGTCCAGGCCTTACAAAGGCAAACTGTGCCAGCACACAGCCATCCATCCACGCTATTACCTTGGACCAGGCGTCCTCAAACTTTTTAAACAGGGGGCCAGTTCACTGTCCCTCAGACTGTTGGAGGGCCGGACTATAGTTAAAAAAAAAAACAAAAAAACTATGAACAAATTCCTATGCACACTGCACATATCTTGTTTTGAAGTAAAAAAACAAAACAGGAACAAATACAATTCACACCGCTGCATGTGGCCTGTGGGCCGTAGTTTGAGGACCCCTGTGACCCTCCAATGTGCTCCCTGAGTCTCTGTCTTCTGGTCTCCCCAGTTCCTGCAGGCCCCTTTCCCTTGTGTTTCCACACTTCAGCCAGAGTGAAAAAAAAAGTCTAGTCATGCTACTCCTTGAATTACAATCTTTTATCACTTTCTATTGCTCTCAGAATAAAGACCAAGACCGCTGTGAGGCTAACAGGGTTCTCAACTCCTGGGATCCTCCCCTTCGCTGTCTGCACTCTAGCCACTCAGACTGTCCAGGTTCTCGGCCTCACCTTACTTCCTCCACCACAGGACACTGGCCCCGCACCCCTCTATCCCAGTAGCCGTTACTCCTCTCCCCTCTCAGCTCAATTGTTACGGTTTCTCCAGAAACACAATTCCCTCCAGCAGACATAGGCATAGCACTGGGTCCACTCCCCCGAGGCTTCTATCTGCGTATAATCCACATTCACTGGGGGGATCTATCTGCATCTAATCCACATTCACTGGTGGGATTATTTGAGCAAAGGCACATCCTTGCTCCACATTACAGGCTCTGAAGGTGAAAAAAAAAAAAAAACCTTGTCCTTTTGGCTCACCATTAAATTACAAGCATCTGGCACAGGGACTAGAACTCAGTAGGTACTCAGTATTTGTTCACTTCATTTATTCCACAAAAATTTTGCATGATGAATAAATGAGTGTGTGCCCACACACGCATACATATATAGCACGTGGCACACAGTAGGTGCTGTATAAGTGATTGCTGACTATGAATTTGGGGTGCCACATAATGGACTTTTATTGGCAGCCTTGTGCTGAAGTCCGAGCTTTGCACTCTGTCTCCAAATGAACTCCCAGGAAGTGTCCCATGTCACTGCCATTAAGGCTTCAGGTGGGGGAGGGTCAACATTAAATACCAAGATAAAAAGTGGCAGGAATCAAGCAATGCTGTTCATTAAGATATAACACAAAACATTTAACATTAAATATCAGTGATTACTTTTATTTGTAACTGTGATACAGGAGGAGAAAAATTGCAGAATTGTAGAATAACATAGATGAGGAAATGGAGGCTCAGAGATGTGTAATAATTAGAATCATCAAATGGAAGCTGGAAGCTAAATACACGTCTGTCCTGTTTCATCTACTCCTATTAACAACTAGGCATTGCAACTACATCTTACAGAGGAAGCTTAAGAAGATTGAATATTAAAAATAAAAGAAACATTGACATTTCTACAAGGAAGCTCTACAAAGGGCCAATAAGGACAGGAAAAGATTTCCAGCCTCATCAGTCATTAGCGAAATGCAAATCAAAACTACAAATGAGAGCGCACACGGCTATAATAAAATTAAAAAAGAAAAAACTAAACGTGAAAAATAACCGTTGTCAAGGATATAGAGAAATGAGAATCCTCACACACTGCTGGTAGAAATATAAAATTGTACAGCCATTTTGGAAAACTGGGGCAGTCTCTCAAATGATTAAACATAGAATTACCATATGGCCCAGCAATTCTACTGCTGGGTATGTACCCAAGAGAAATAAAAATATATGTCCACACAAAGCTTGTACACAAATATTTATAGTAGCATTATTTATAACAGCCAAAATGTATAAACAATTCAAACATCTATTAAATGATAAACAGAATGTGGTGTGGTCATACAATGGAATATCATGCTGCCATAAAAGGAATGAAGTTTTGATACGTGCTACAACACAGACTAGCCTGAAAACATTGCGCTAAGTGAAAGAACACACAAAGGACCACATGCTATATGATTACATCCATATGAAATATTCAGAACAGCAAAACTACAGAGACAGAAAGACTAATAGTTGTTAAGGTCTGGGGAAGAGATGGGGAGAGAGGGAGATAACTGAAGTGGTACAGGGTTTCTGTCTGAAGTGATGAAAAGATTGTGGTGATAGTTACACACATCTATAAACAAACAAAAAAAAATACATGCTAAATGTATGGCTTATATGGTAGATAAATTATATTTAAGGAAGCTATTTTTTATTGCTTAGGATTCATTGAGGGTACAAAAAACTGGGTTACACTGATTGCATTGGTTAGGAAAAGTCCCTCTTGTAATTGTGTCCTTTCCCCAAGAGTTGTGCCATACACCATGACCCCCATCCTCCTCCCTCCCTCCTCCCCTCTCCCCCACTCTCTCATTCCTTCACACACACTCCTTGTATTAGCTCATCTACTGCCTTCATATTAGAATTGAGTACATTGGAGTCTTCCTTCTCCATTCTTGTGATGCTTTACTAAAAAGAATGTGTTCTACCTCCATCTAGGTTAATACAAAAAATATAAAGTCTCCATTTTTAATGGCTGAATAGTATTCCATGATGCACATATACCACAGCTTGTTAATCCATTCCTGGGTTGGGAGGCATTTAGGCCGTTTCCACATTTTGGTGATTATAAATTGAGCTGCTATAAATAGTTTAGTACAAGTGTCTTTATGATAAAACAATTTTTTTTCTTCTGGGTAGATGTCTAGTAATGGGATTGCAGGACCAAATGGGTGGTCTAATTTGAGTTCTTTGAGGATTCTCCATACTTCCTTCCAAAAAGGTTATATTGGGGTGGCACCTGTGGCGGGTTCAAATCCGCCCCAGCCAAACTACAGCAAAAAAATAGCTGGGCGTTGTGACAGGTGACTGTAGTCCCAGCTACTCAGGAGGTTGAGGTAAGAGAATCACCTAAACCCAGGAGTTGGAGATTGCCGTGAGCTGTGATGCCACAGCACTCTACCCAGAGTGATAAAATGAGACTCTGTCTCTAAAAGAAAAAAGGGGTTATATTAGTTTGCAATCTCACCAGCAGTGTAAAAGTGTTCCTTTCTCTCCACATGCATGCCAGTAGGACAGCTTTGAGACTTTGCAATGTGGGCCATTCTTACTGGGGTTAGGTGATATCTCAGGGTAGTTTTGATTTGCATTTCTCTGATTAGGGATGATGAGCATTTTTTCATATGTTTATTAGCCATTCATCTGTCTTCTTTAGAGAAGGTTCTATTCATGTCTCTTGCCCAGTGATACATGGGATTGTTAGGTCTTTTTTTGTTAATTTGAGTTCTCTGTAGATCCTAGTTATCAAGCTTTTGTCCCATTCATAATATGCAAATATCCTTTCCCATTGCATAGGTTGTCTATTTGCTTTGGTTGTTGTCTCCTTAGGTGTACAGAAGCTTTTCAGTTTAATTAAGTCCCATTTGTTTGCATTGTTGTTGCAATTGCCATGGAAGTTGCCTTCATGAAGTCTTTCCCCAGGCCAGTATGTTCAAGTGTTTTCACGACACTTTCTTTGAAGATTTTTATGGTTTCATGCCTAAAATTTAAATCTTTTATCCATCTCGAATCAATTTTTGTAAATAGTGAGAGGTGCAGGTCCAGTTTCAGTCTTTTACCTGTGGTTATCCAGTTCTTCCAACACGATTTATTGAATGGGGAGTCTTTTCTCCAGTGTATATTCTTGTTTGGTTTATCAAAGATCAGGTGGCTGTAAGATGTTATTTTCATTTAAAATTTTTTTTTAATCCAGTATTAATAAGACAAGAAGTCTACATTGCTTCGTCACATGATAGGTGTTTGTTTTTAACAATAAATAATAAATGTTTCCTCACTCACTGTTCACACCAGCTTCTCTGTTGACTGTTATTTCAGTGGTACTTTAGCACCCTGAGAACAAATTCAAATTAGTGTTTATGAACTTTTGATTCCTTGATAGGCTCCATGTTTTGTTTTAATTTTGTCCATTTGGTTTTTCCCTACATCATCCCAGATTGTTGCAATAATTATTAAAATGAGTTTGTCAAAAATAGCTTTCCAAGTGAATTATAACCTGGAGATAGCGGGTGTTTATATAGAAACCATTGTTTTCAGGGTTCCTTTGGAAGACTCACAGACAAGCCCTGCTGACTGCCAAGCTCTGGGCCAGGTATTGGGGACAAGGATGAGTAATATGAGGTTTCTGGTGATAAACATCTGTCACCAAAACTACTTCCTCTATCCAAGGGCAAATGTTTGGGATCAACCTCCCCACCTGGGCACCAGAACGCTGCCACCCCAGCAGGGCGGGGCGTGTTTGCTCAGTGGCCTGCAGTTCATGCATGTGTTTGCAGTTATCTCTGATGAGGTAACAAAGAGGCCCATGTACAGACATTGCTGAGAGTTTCTGTAATAGGAGAGGCTGCTGCCCACCTAGGGTGGATGAGCAAAGTTCCAACAGGCAAGAGGAGGAGTTTAATGACCTTGGATACTTTTTCTGAGGTTCAAAAAGGAAACTAAGATTCCACCAATGTCCATTAACTTTATAATCCTTCAACTCAAGCCTAATTGAGTGACAGATGTTTTGGTGACAGATGTTTTCTGTAGTGGAGCTGCTTTTCATCACTTTAGTTAATATCAAGCATAGCATTTTGTTGGTTTTCTTTTGTTTACTATCTCATGAGCCCTCTGAGAAAAATAAATTTATCAAATAGAATTTGGAGTCTTTACTCAAAGCTTATCACACAACATATACCCAATGTGCTGATAGAATTGAGATGCAAAGTAAGGCATCTCACTTCTCCAGAGCTCACCTTTTCCCCAGGTGTTGGGCTGGCTCTGGAATAGGCCCAAGAATTATATCTGGCCTGCTGAAGAGGGACAAACTTGCTCTCTGAGGTATCCCAAATGGAGCCGAGTGGTTGGGTTATAGCTTCTTTTCTTGTTACAATGAAAGGTATGCAGTAAAGGATTTAACCTTGCATCTGAAGAGGTCTGGCTTTTGCTCTTGGATTCTGAGACATAATCCCTTAGAAAGCTATGTCTGGTGAAAGCATCTTTGTTTTCCTTTTCCTTATCCTTATCACATTGGATAGCCTAACAATGTGCTGTGGGGAGGAGGTGGCCCACGTCAGGTAGTAGCAATGTGATTTAGGATGGGGCTTTGTTATCAGTGGTGTCAGTGTCCTTGTTTGGAGATTGACATCAGTCTCCTGTGCACCAATCATTGTGGCTTGGAGCTCCAATAAAAACCCTAAATACTGAGGCCCAGGTAAGCTTTCCCTACTCCTTGTGTAGGTGTTGTCACACATGGTGCCAGAAGAGCAATGTTCTCCTGACTCCACAGAGACAGCGTGACCAGAAGCTTCACATTTGGCCCTGTTTCTGGACCCTGCCCTGTGCATCTCTTCCCTTGGGTGATTCTAATCTGTAGCCTTTGCCTATAATAAACCATAGCCCTGAGTCATTTCAACTACTTCTGTAAGTCTCTGTAGAAAATTATCAAACATGGCAGTGGTTCTGGAACTCCCTTCAATTCAGGAAGTAAAGGTGGTCTTCTGTGGGCTGGGCTCCTTCTCACTTGGCAGTTGGCTACCTTATGCAGCAGGTCAGATCACGTTCAGAGCTATCAACTGATTCGAATTAGGTGGACCCAACCGTGAGTCCCACCTTCATCAGGCTGGGTGTCTCCTTGTCCTCTCCCCAACTCCTACCCTCTTTGTTAATTGCTCCCTATTTATTCCTTACTTCCAACTTCACCACCATCTTTCTCCTCCCCACTTATCAAAACCTACTCTGGAAAAGACAAAGAGAGCCTGCTTATATAAAAGACTGTAAACTGATACAGCCTGAGGACAATAGATAAACCGAGTTGTCAGGCCAGGTAGCATAAATGATGGTTACCCTGATCCCCAGGCAGTAGAAAGCACCAAACTTCCTAGATTTGAATCATGATTTGCTGTTTCTGTCTGTGTGATATTGGGGAAGTAGGTTAACATTTCCAAGATTCCAGTTCTCCATTTCAAAATGGGGAAATAATACTAGTACCTACCTCCTAGGGTACTGCGAGAATTAAGTAATTTATTACCTATAAACACTGAAAACTAGTGCCTGACACATAACAAACATTTAAGGAACAAATATTACTACCTATTATCACCATTTTAAACTAGGATGTCATTCTTTTTTTTTTTAATTAGGATGTTATTCCTAATACAAAGTTTGTCACACTATATTTACAGAGAATTTGAAGCAGGATCTCCTGGATCATCCCTAGCATCACTAAAAATGAGATAACAGGACATTATGTCTTGTTATGTGATGTAACAAGTAGATAATTCCACATAAATAATTTACGCTGAATTGTTAAACAATGAAACAGAATCTCTTCAAGTCTTTACAAATAATTCCTATTTATAGACAATATAGGGGTTAAAAGGACAAATTCTACAGCACCAAGGGATGGAATCAGCCAAATCCAGAATGTGTAACATCCTTGTCAACTTTCCACTCAAATGTTGGCCCCCTGTCTTCCCCACCCCTAGAAGCTTCAGCGTTGTTTGAAATATAGAATCTCAAGCCCTACCCTAAATCTACGGAGTCAGAATCTACATGTAAACAACATCCACAGGTAACTCATAGGCACATGAAAGTTAGGACAGGTCTGGTCTCTCTATGTACCAATGCCATAAAGAAAATGAGGATTCTGATAGAATAAAGAGATTTAATAGGCACAATATCCAAGAGCAACATATGGCCCTCATGTGAATAGATTTAAACCAATCAGCTGGAGGAAGACATTTTGAAATATCAAGGAAATTTGCATATGGACTGAGAATATTACAGAATTATTAATTTTGTTGGGTGTGGCACACCACAGTGGTTATGTACAAACAAGCAAAGTTGTTAGAGAAACATATTTAAATACTTATGAAATAACCTGATATCTGGATTCACTTTAAAATGACTAAGTTAAAAACAGCCTAGTGAGAAGATAATGAAGTGAAAAATGTTGATAATTGTTGGACCTGGGTCCATGGTTCATTGCTCAGTTTTACTTTTGTGGCTATTTGAAAATGTCCATGAAAAGTAATTTTAAAAAATAAATATTAATAAATTATGAACATTTTATTTAAAATAATCACCTGGAATGTCTTTTTAAAAATCAGATTGCCAGCCTCCCCAACTTGAAAGTTCTGAATCCAAATCCCAATAGTGGGCCCAAGCATTTAAGACTTTAGATGGTAGAATTCTAAGTGAGAACAGCACCTGTAATGATGACCCCTGGGCAATGCCCTACCCTGCTTAGGAAGACACTGAATGCTGTCTGTGAACCTCAACTTGCCAGGCCCGTAAAACCATCATTAAATTCACATGACTTACAAGACAAACCTCTGTTACTCAGTTCCACAAATGTTGTTCATGAAGTGGAAGAAAATGAGAAGGGGGGAGGAAAAGGAATTGGGAAAGGAAATGGCAATGAATCCTTTTACCCCTCGTCTTCTCACCCTACGACAATCAACTACAGCAATCACTCTGCACACCCATCTGCCTTCGCCCTAACGCCGGCAGAGCCAGATCCCACAGCCGCTGAGAAAAGAAACAGACAGAAGGAGGGGAACATTGTGGAGAAATTCTGCTGGGGAAAGTGCAGGAGTTATTAAAATATAACCAGGTGGATTTTCCCTTAAAAATACAGGGTCCAGAGACATCTCTCACTTCACCCAGATTCAAACATGCAGGTCAATTTTCTGAATGAAGTTTCCAAGCAGAATTCCAAATGAAATCTTAACTTCATGGCTTGCAACTTTAATGTGATGCCTATTGCCTTTAATTAGATATGATGTCCTTTCTGAAATCACAGTTATAGACACTTGCCATTTTCAAGATGCCCTCGGGTAACTCCCAACATCTATGCCCTTCAAGTGACTGGTTTATTTTCAGTATCACATACATAATAATTCATCCAAGCCATTTCTGGATATACTCATCAGTAGAAGAGATTTACAGAAACTTCATCATAGCAAATATAACCAGGTCAGCTCTGCAAGGTTCGAGGATAGTTTAATGATGAAAATTGTGTAGATAAAGTGAGACCAGAGAAGACCAATATCCCTCCAGGTAATATATGAAAAGGGTAAAATTTGAGCTTTTATATGCCTCTCCTGATAAACGTTAACCTTTTTTCTAGAGACAAGAGTCTTTCTGTGTTTCCCAGGCTGGTGTCAAACTCCTAGGCTCAAGCAATCCTCCTGCCTCAGCCTCCCAAATAGCTGAGATTATAGTCATGCACCACCATGCCTGGCCAAGTCTTTTTTAAAATGAGATTTTTAACAGCAAGAGGAAAACAAAGGAAAAAGTGAAGCCAACTTCTAGTTTTTCTAGAAACTAAGTTGACAGGCGTGGCTGAGAGTTCATCACTCTGGGAGCAGCAGGCTTGTCACACGTGTCCAACAATCCATTTTCATTCATCACCTGAGCTGAAGCCAAGGAGATAAGAAATGCTGATTACTCTTCACTTCTTCCTCTAAGGCCTCCATGAATCAGGAGGCTCCATGTTACTCAATGACTATAATTTATCTTCCGCTCTTTTTTTTTTAAGCTGTTGATATACAAGTATTGATTGACTAGACGGGCTGGGAGGAATGAGAGGAGGCTGGGCCTTTTCTGCTAGACTTGTGGTTCACTTACAAAATGCCTGCTTCTCACCAGCTCCTCAGAGTAGGTCCAAGTTGACAGGACAAGCCCACAATTACTGTGAGGCTGAGGCTGTGCTCCTGTGAGTTTTAGGTACTCATTCTCCGTGACCTGGAGGTCAAGTCCCGACTTGTTAGCAAATCTTACACAGTGGATCATGACCTTGCCCTTCCCCAGCTGCCCACCTCACTGTCCACCATTGCCCCTCTGAATCCCCCTAGCCTTCTCAAAGCTGTGACCTCTGTGACTTCCTAGACTCCCTTTTCCACCTGGAATTTCTTCTCAGATGTTCCCTCATCTCTTTCAAGGCCCAGCTCCAGCAAAACCACTTCTGCACAGTCCGTGCTCACTGCTGGCTCCCTCCCCTCTATTCTCACAGATTGCTGTTTGCCTCTACTAAAGCTCACATGGCTTCCTACCACTATTAGCTGTGTGTGCGCAGGGATGTGTGTGAATATCAGTGTGTTGTCCTGTTTTAATACGGAAAGGTTCTGTATTCTTCTCCTTTTTTGCTGCAGTCAGAAAATGAAAAGAAATCTATATCCTTTTATTCTTCGGGGAGTGTTCGAAGATTTTCTTCCTGACCTTCAGAAACTTTGGGGAAAGCAACAGATAGAGGATGCCTTGCCAATAAACTCTATTATTAAGAAAAGAATGGAGAAGAATTTACAGGCAGAATAGAAAGGGGATGGAGAACCCCAGGGAGAACTAGGGGAGCAGGAGAGGAGGAGATGGAATGAGTTGGGAGCCTGGGAACAGATAGGGTCATGTCAGAATAGAATCTTGCCCGAGGACTGTGCAACTTTCAAAATTAAGGAGAGCTTCCCCACTCTTGTGCCATGGGCTGTGCTGTCTGACCCCTCTCCCTTCTCCTCCCCTTCACCCTCTCTCTGTGAGTATGCTCACCCTGGACTGCCTGGAACATCTGGTTCCTCCCCCGTATCACCAGATGTTACTCAATCTCATCATCACGCAAACGTTTACTCCATTTGTACACTGCCATTTTCTTCATGGCATTATCTCCATAAACTTGGACTAACATGTCTCTGGTTTCACTTCCACTCTTGCCAAGTTTAACAAGAAATTTACAAATGCTCTAATTTAAGCTTGACATTCTCTCTAACTTCCCCCCACTGCAAGAAATCCATAAGGAAATCCTCTACTAGGGAGTGGGCAGAGGGAAGGAACTTGGCAGACTGGAGACCTATCAGTGGCACCACAGTTGGTGACATCCTGGTACTCACATCCCATCTCCCTAACTTGGATATGAGCCTAAGCACCATGTCCCATTTGTCACTGGTTCTCTGGAATGTAATACCTGGAATACAGGAAGTACACAGTAAATATTAGTTGAATAAATACCTAAAGGCAAATTACTTGCTATCCCCCTAAAAATGTGCCTCTCTGTAGTATGGTTTAACAAATTGTGGTACATGTATTCCGTGGAATACTATGCAGCCATAAAAAAGTGGAGACTTGACATCTTTTATATTTACTTGGATGGAGCTGGAACATACTCTTCTTAGTAAAGTATCTCGAGAATGGAAAAAATAGTATCCAAATGTACTCAATACTTCTATGAAATCAATGTATAAGCACCTATACATTCATACAGGGTAAAACATAACTGTGGTCCAGAAAGAAGTAGGGAACAGAGGGGAGTGGAGAGGGGACAGGGAGGCTGGGAGGAGAGAGGGTATGTGGTGGGACCTCACCTAATGTGCATAATGCAATGGTACATTTCAAAACTGTAAGGAAGGAGTATAAATGTCTTACCACAACAACTAAATAAGTGAGGAAATGGTCACATTAATCAGTTTAATGTAAGCATTCCACATTGTTTATCAAATCAGCATGTTGTACCTCGCAAATGCATTAATGTACATAGTTATCATTTAATAAAGAAAAAAAGAAAGTTTGGAAAACTTTTCTGGTACTATACACTTTTTTAAATTAACTACTTATTAATTTGCAAGGTACTATGATAGAGAGGAGGAGAGAGATGCTATAGAAAGGAATAAATAAAAAAAAAACAGTTAATTTGAGATGACTCAAAATATGATAGTAACCATTTTTTATGATAATATAATTTAATTTCAATCATAAATTAGTACACATCATCGCTTTGCAATATGCATTACAAGTTTTGGACAGGCATCCCCATAAGTCTGTCTCAATTGTGTCCTTAGGCTATGCATTTTGGAAAAAGACTTGGATGCCACCAGCTCCAGGGCTTTATAGAAACTCGGGAGAAATCTCAACATGTGTTGCGTGTGAGTAAAATACTGTCAGAGGACAGAATTAAAGATTAGAACTTAAGTACCAGGAGGAGAATTATGAGGCCTTTTCCAGGTTTTCTTCAAATACAGGATTTAATTTTGTTATCTGAGAGTTTAAAACAGCTAACATGTAAAAAGCTTAGATATTAGGAGTGATTGGAGAGATTAATAATAGAAAGAAGAGGGGCAGCGTAGGGATAAGCCACACGGAGATGGAGGCAGAAATTAGCATGAGGTTGCGCAAGAACACCCGAGGCTAAAAGAATCTAAGAGGCAAGAAAGAATCCTTCCCTAGACCCTTTGGGAAAAAAACAAACCTGCCAACACCTTGACTTAGGACTTCCGAACTCCAGAAATGGAGTTCTCTTGCTTTAAGACAGTTTGTGGGACTTTGTAAAAGCAGCCCTTGGACATGAAGACATCCAAGTAACAATCATATGTGAGATGAGCCTTGTCTATCATTTCCAAACACAATCACCTGTGCTTATTCCCAGCAAAGGACTGGGTAATTACAAGCCTATTTTTAACGTTGGCCTATTTCCTATAATTACACTGTCTTCCCCTTTTACTCTTACTATTTCTTAAATGGATTTTAAGAAATCTGAAATTCCATGAAAGAAGATTTCAAGGATAATTAATTGATCAGGAAAGACTCAGTAGTCTTCATAAGGAAATGTATTAAGTATGTTTATCACATTTTGTGATGATTATGATTCCACACAGAAAATGAAGCTTAAATGTTACTGCCAAGGAACTAGGAAAAGCTTTTTAACAAACAGAACACAGATGGATTTTCATATGTTAAATAATTTAAGATATTTTAAGTGTGCATGACATTCTCAAATCTTTCTATGGGATATTAAGTTAATGATATATTTTTAACAATGATTTAACTTTTCCATTTCAGAAATAAATTAAGAGTATGTTTTAAGCTTGATATTTTTGACCTATGTGTTTTGACATAGTCTATAAACAAACAATTTGGAACATACTTGCTAAATGATCAAAAATATGTCACTAGTGGAATTGTTGGTGATTGGTATCCAGTTTTGACATTTCCACGAATGACTAGCAATGTGTTTCAATATCATTCGATGAAGATTATCTATTAAAGCAAATAAGTTAAATGATTCACCTTAAGATGTCATTTGCATCCATCACTTCACTCCCAACTATAAAAAGAGCTAGTTTTTGTTCAAGTAAACGCTTTTCAAATTTTCTGTAAAATGTAAGAATATGTATTTTATCTTTCCCAAGTAAATGACCATTGGTTTATAGGCCTAGGAATTAAAGTAAACCAAGCTGTGCCGAAATAAACAATTTAGTGGAATTTGAAAGTCTCTCATAGCCCCTTTCAAGGCTAAGGGGTAAGTAACATGTTCCTTTTATTAAGGAGGCCCATTGGCATTGGCCTAATGCTGCCCAGAATGGAAGGATTGTGGTGAAATCTCAACAGAGACCTGAAAACACATTGGCAGGTTTGAACACTTTGCCTTCGACCTTTCCTCCCACTGTGACAAAAATCTCAGTGTGAATGACTCTTAATGATCTCCCTTCCACTCTGGAGGTAGATAGAGATTTCCACACTAATTGCTCTTTATATCCCACAACCTGAGAAATCTAAGCAACATCTCTGCCACACAGCGCCAAGCAGACTTGCTTCCATTGTGAAGTACAACTGGTTCCCCCACACTTCTCTTGACACAGCTCGACAGAATGAATGTGTGGTGATGAATACATTCCCATCTATCCCAAGATCTGCATCATAGCAACTAAAAAACAACACAACCAATGGCAAGTTTGTTTTTAAAAAGCAAAACATGAGGATTACAAATGTAAATTTCATTTCCCTTCTCAATAAATATGTTCTGCAGCTGCTTAGAAAATATGGAAAGTTGAATAAAAACGTTTCTAATCAGATGTGTTTCTAAATTTTAAAGAAAGGATATCCTGGGTCCCTTTCTAAACCTTCCCATCAAAGTCTGCTTTCTCTCCAGTGGTCGCTGTTTCAGCATGTCGCTCCTCCATCCAGCCGGCTGCCCGAGCTAGAAATCTAGAGTCCTCTGTGATTCATTCATCTCCTCCAACCCCCAAAGGCCCAATTTTGGAAATACTTTCCTCAACCAGTTTTGGAAATACTTTCTCCGAAATATATTTTAAATTCTTCCATTTTCTAAACCTCCACTTCTCTCGTTCAAAACATCATTAACCCTTGCCTAATTTGTAGCAATAGCCTCTAATTGGTGTCTCCTACTTAACCCAGTTCATTCTCCACACATTCAAAAGCAGATCTTTGAAAAATGTAAATCTTAACGGCTTGCTGCACACCTTTCAATAGCTTCTCACTGCACTAAGATAAAACTTCTGGCCAGACCAGGTAGTTCACACCTATCATCCAAGCACTGTGGGAAGCAAGAGGATCACTTGAGACCAGGAGTGTGAGACCAGCCCTGTTATCAAAAACAAAAGAAAGCAAGCAAGCAGATGAAACCTCAAATCTTTCATGTTGCCTACAATGCTCTAGATCACCTGTTCCTGCTTACTTCTCCAGACCTACCTCTACCACCTGTCACCTGCTCTCTGTGCTGCGGGTCCCTGGACCCCTCAGCGCGCCAGTTTCTCTCTGCTGCAATGCTCTTATCCTCCTCTTCACCTGGCTGTATCCTTTAACTGTCAACTTAAGTCTCAGTTTATTCCACTCTCTCGCAGAAGCCTCTCTGTTCCCTAATTTAAATGTCTTCCTCCATCATAACTTCTCATTTTACTGTTTAAATGCCCTTCTTAGCTTTCATCATAATCTATGTGGACAGACTTCTTAGTGCCAACATTTGTTTAATACGTATCCCCCATTAGGCTTTATGTATTATGGAGGCAAGTGTGTCTATAATGTTCCCTATTCTCTCCTTAGCACCTAGCACAGTACCTGGCAGAGTAGATACTCAGTCAATGTTTCTTAATATATAAACACCAAGACTGTATATTGACACTCCTTTCTATCCGGGGTCATCCAAAAATCCTAAGTCTCCTCGAAGTTACTCTGTTATCTCTGCTAGCTTCTGAACCTCAAGGAAACTTCTATATGCACTTAATAGTAAACACAAAACAGAGAGTGTGATATGACAGGAAAGAGGGTATGAATTGGTTTGGGTCTACATTATGACAAACATCTGACTGAAACATGGTGGGGAATCTAGATCTTGTAACATTTGTTTTTATAGATTTCAGCTAAGTTACATTAAAAGAAAAAATAGATTTATGGAACAGAACAGAGAGGATAGAGATGAAACCAGCCTCATAGGGCATCTGATCTTTGACAAAGCAAACAAAAGCATACACTGGGAAAAGAGTCCCTTCACCAAATGGTGCTGGGAGAACTGATTAGCCTCATGGAAAAGACTGAGGGTGGACCTTCACCTCTTACAAAAATTAACTCACAGTGGATAAAAGATTTAAATCTAAGACATGACACTATAAAAACCCTAGAAGAAAGTGTGAGAAAAACTCTTCATCTTATCAGCCTAGAAAAAGAATTTATTAAGAAGAGCCCACTGTTAATTGCAGCAACAGTGAAAATAAATGGAACCTGATTAACTTAAAACGTTTCTGCACAGCTAAGGATGCAATCATCTAAGCAAAGTGACAGCCTTCAAAATGGGAGAAGACAAATGCATGCTACACATCTGACACAGGGCTAACAACCAGAATCTACAAAGAACTCCAGAAATCAACAAGAAAAGATCAAACAACCCCACTAAAAACTGCACAAGAGACGTGAACGGAAACTTTTTGCATGAGGACAGATGAATGGCCAAAGAACACAAAAAAATGCTCATGGCCCCTAATCATCAGAGAAATGCACTCTGAGATATAACCTAACCCCAGTGAGGTCCCAAAGCTGCAGATGCTGGTGTCACTGTGGAGAGAAGGGAACACTCATACACTATTGGTGGCACTGAAAATTGATACAGTCCTTTTGGAAAGAAGTATGGAAAATTCTCAACAAACTAAAAGTAGACCTTCCATTTGATCTTGCATCCTATTACTAGCCGTGGCATCACAGCTCACAGCAACCTCAAATTCTTCGGCTTAAGCAATTCTGTTGCTCCAGCCTCCCAGGTAGCTGGGACTACAGGTGCCCACTACAACACTTGGTTATTTTTTTGTTGCTGTTGCCATCGTTGTTTAGCTGGCCCAGGCTGGGTTTGAACCCTCCAGCCTTGGTGTATGTGGCCAGCGCCCTACCCACTGAGCTACGGGCGCCACCCAAGCCTAGGTTCTTTAAAAAGAATAAAATAGTATTTTGTTGTATGCCATTTTATAATTAAGCAAGTATAAAAATAATAAGTATTAATAAAAAATTAAAATATTGAAAATATCAAAATGCGGAACAAGTAAATTCACAAACAAAATAGCTAACTCTAAAAAAAAAATAGCTAACTCTATAAATACAAATTCTTACATGTAGAATACATACAATGAATAAGATTTCAAAACATGGTGAGAAAGAGTAACCCTCATTCATTCCTTCTTTCATTCAACATTCATTTACCAAATTTTTCTTACATGCCAGGGGACAGGCTTGATGCTGAAGATACAACAATAAACAAGTTAAGGAGCTCGGCCTTCTCAGTGGAATGCTCACAGCAGTTCTAAGGAACGATCAGGACAGATAGCATCGCTCCCATTTTAAGGATGTGGACAGAGGTCACTTTCTAAAAAATTACACATAAGAGGCTCAGCATAAGTGCCCTGGTTGGTCTAATTCCACATCCAGAGTCAGTACACACTAACCATTATAGTCTCATCGTGCTAAATGAGTGAACTTGATTTTGCAGTCATTGAAATGTTTGGCTCAGTGAAGGTATCCCCCACCCCAAAGAACTAAGCAAATCACAAGATGTAAATTCTAATCTTGGTAGGCTTAGGGGTGAAAAAACACAAGTTAACTTCCCTGTAATAAGGGGATGGCAGAGGAGAACTCTCCATGACAAACAGATGAAAATAACTTTATTAACATGGACTATATTACAAATTTAAAGCAATGCAACCTGGCTTTTCTACCGTACTTACCCAGAGATAATAAAACACAAAACAGGAAATGGTTTCATGCCCGAGCAACTAAGTCCCCTGGAAGCTGCAAGTGGTTTTAACCAGACCTGCTTCTTTGTAGCTGTTTCAGCTGATGCTAATGAAACTCCTTTCTGGCTAATAGGCCATCTGCTCGGTTCTGTCTCCTAGAGAGGGAGCACATACATTCTCCCTGAATTTAGTCTCTGCTAGCTCCAGGGAGATGAGGGCTCTTGTGGAGCTGACAGTGTAAGCACAGCCTCTGGCTGCAGCATTTTTCTGCTTGTCTCAGAGAGAAGCACAGAATCAGCAGCAGAGAAGTGACAGGTCAACTCTCCATCTATGGAGGCCACTCAGGGGCACATGGAGCCTCTCCATGGCGTCAACCATCCTCCCAAACTAGCCAGAGTGTGCCACTCTATTCCTCCTGGCACAGTGCGGTGGACAGTAGGGAGGTGCCTCTTCCTGGAAGAGGGATGTGCTGGAGGTGGTCATTTACAAAGGTGGTGTGGGTGTCAATAAAACGCCAGAAGCTCTCGGCTTCAGCAAAGAACTTGAGCCTATCTGACGCTATACCTTTAGCATTTTTTGAAATGAGTTCTATTAAGAGATGTTATACTAACTAAAAAACAAAAAACTAAAAATAGTGGTTACATCAATAGATGTCACATTCAGGAAAAAGAAAGGAAGGAGGGGGAAAGAGAGACTGGTGTTCACAGCTAAAATTGCTTAGAAAACACTGAGCTTAACAGAACTTTCTAAAGCCTTTGATTTTCTTCCATGCACCATAATGCAATAAAAAAAATTATGATGATATATTCAGCATTTCCCTAATCTATTTAACCACCTTTTGCAGAATGCATCTATCTGTTGGCGGCTGTTAGCTATAAGAGGCAATACCTAGCCAACAATGCCTTCAACAATACAGACATTTCAATACCCTGCATATCATGCTGTGCAGAGAAAGGCATTCCTGATTTGGTCCAAGACCTCAGGGAGGTCACAGTGCTAGGTGTGAGACTCTGTGATCATGTTGACCTTTCTCTCATGGCGGCAGAAAAACTGGAGCAGCATCAAGCATCACCAACTCACACAGCAACATTCCAAAAGCAGAAATATTCTCTCCCCACTGGCCTCTCTCTCCTTTAACCTGGAAAGAAAGTCTTCCCTGGAGACCACCAGCTGACTTGCCCTTAACTTATTAGCCAGAAGTAGGTCATACGGCCACCCCTAACTGCAAGGGAGGCTGGGAAATTGGGGAACATCTGGCTGTCCCAGTCTTTGTAGTGGGACATGGGAAGGGAGGAGGGGATTGAGAACAACGCCCCTTGGAGTTACCATCTAAGTGCAATGGAGGTATGTTTCGCCCATACTGTAGTTCAGGAGGCTTCTTTCAGCCCTGTAGGAGTTGAAATATGTTCCCCTAAAATTCGTTAATTGAAGTCTTAACCCCCCACCTCAGAATGTAACCTTATTTGGAAATGAGGTCATTACTAATGGAACTGGTTAAGATGAGGTCACACTGGAGTAGGATGGGTCTCTAATCTGATATGACGCTGCCCTCATAAAAAGGGGAAATTGGGATATAGACGGGCACACAGAGAGAGCACAGGGGCATCCAGCTGTTTAGCTTCTTCACACCACATTGGAAAAAGAAGAGTTGTCTTAGGCCACATGTTAAATACACAAACACTAACAAAAGCTGATGAGCAAATAAGAGAGGGGGAGGGAGGAAAGGAAGGAAGGAAGGAAGGAAGCTTTGTGTATCGTAATACCCACCACCACAGAGAAGCAAAGAAGTCCTTGTGAAATGTGCCTGCAGCCCACAGGCCGCAGGTTGGACCCACCTGATTAGAGTGATGCATCAGAAACCAAGTCACACCAAGATTGCCAGCACAATCCCAGAAGCTAGGAGCAAGGCCTGGAACAGATTCTTCTTCCAACCCTCAGAAGGAACCACCCTACTAACACTCTGATCTCAGAGTTCTGGGCTCCAGAACTTTGAAACAAAAAGTTTCTGTTGTTTAAGGCCCTCAGACTGTGGTACTCCCTAGCGGAGCTGAGTAGTCACAGCAGAAGCCATACCCCCACGAAGCCAAAACGATCATCCGGCCCTTTACAGAACAAGTCTGCTGGACCCTGCTCTAGTAATACGGACTGAGAGTTGAAGAAGACAGCTGGCCATTTAAAGGAAAATGGAGGTGTAATTATGAGAATAAATTCTACACCAATGGGAAGACAAAAACAATTTTTCTTTTAGTTGCTGTAGTTGCTGCAGTCGCTGCCCTCCAAACTGAAGCCACGGCAGCTACCCAGAGCCAGAGCTTGGAGTCGGAGTTCTGTTCCTGGAGGAAGGGTGCAGCAAGGCAGCCTGGGGCTTGGAGGTGCAGCCTGTGGACAAAAGGGGGCATCAGGCTGAGAGGCCACCCTTTCCTGCCCCAGTGCTCCCAGGTTCCTCCAACAGACTCCGTGTTCAGTCCTCCTGCAGCTGTGCTCCTGGGAACTCTCAACTCAACCGCACACCTCAGACTGGGCCTCAGGGTTCCACTGTGCTTTGGGGAGCACTGCCCTGGGGAGCATCCTGGGCTGGAGCAGGTCCTTCATGGGTGTCCATTAGTGGAAGGGCCTTCCTCTGCCGCATGGGACATAGCAGGACCAGCAGTGCCATCCTCTGCATCTGAACTCCCATCTCTCTCCCTTGTAGCACCCCAGACATTTATTCCAGGTTCTCACACAGGGCGTCCCCAGACACTGCAGAGCTCCAGGACCCAGGCTGTCTACAGGAAGCTCTGGCTCCAAGATGGTGATCTGGCTAGCATAGTACTGGCCTGTGGCTGGTGCTAACATGCCAGTTTGTAAGACACATCACTCATGATGGGTCATAGCAGTCCTGTGGGCCAGAGCCACATGCGTAGTTTGGCCCTTGCTTCGGCCTTGTCCATCTAAGTCCTAACTGGGCTGCCACCTCCAGTCTAAACAGCCAAGCACAGTGGGGTAGCAGCAGGCCCTTCCACCCTATGCAATCCCCCTGTTGGCCGTAGGGGGCCACCCGCTCACCATCATCCTCCCTGCATCCCTACAGGCTCTGCGCCAAGTGCCACACAGTCCTTCAAGCAGGGCTGTGTCCACCTCCTCCAAGGACCTTTAATACAATTGCTCTTCAAGGCCAGTGGGCCTTCCTATCCATGTCACCACTTGACCCATTGACAGAGACACAGCCCGTGCCATGCTCTGCGGTGCCAGATGGGGCACAGCTGTGCCTGGCCCTTTTGGGGCTGCTCTTCTCACTCCCCTCAGGCCCTTCCCCTGTCCTCTCCACCTGTGGTAGTTTCAGTGCAGACAAACCGCAGAGTGATAGCAGTGTGTACAATTCCAGTACTGTGACCTTTGGCTGGTTATGAGACAGATGAAATCAGCCCAGAGAGCACATTTCACGGTAAAGAAAACAAGGAGATGCTTTCTGGATGTGAACAGGAAGAGCTGGGGCCTGGACACAGGGTCTTCACGGGCACCAAAGGGACAACAAACTAGTCCAGAAATCAACACCTCCTCTTGCTGAGCACTGTAAATCTTCTTTGACAGATCACTTTATCTTGCATGGGCCCACAGATTCTGTAAAATATTATTTATCTGATTGTTGATATAGCCAGAGGCCCTGCGAAATATATCTGCCTGGGGCTTCACGCACCATTCAATGGCCTTGTCCCCTGCAGAATAGTTGACAAAATGTTGGTTTTGGGAGCACAGGCAGCCCAGCAATTCTGAAACAAAACCCATCCATCCACTAAGAACCTTACTGAGAAACCCTAACATGTTCATCCAAAGCTCCAGCTTTCTGAGTCCTACTGTCCTTGGCAGATCTAAAGATGATGAAAGTTTCTATTGTCACCTTATTACCAATATCTGGAGTCATCCTGCATGTAGGGTCTTTCACAAAAATCTTATGCTCAGACCAAATTTAAGGCTCATCCCAGCTCACATCACAAAAGATTAAAAAATGCTGAGTCCACTCTGAGGAGGAGCCAGCCTTAGAAGTGCCATATCCTGAAGACGAGTTATGTCACTTAAACTGTATTTTTATATCAACCCATAAATGTTTTTCATTGTATAAAAATAACCTCTCCCATTTTATTCTATCAAAATGTCTCTTTATTGGGTTATGGTTAATGGTTTAAGAAGTAATTTGCAGTGAAACATGTCAGTGCATTTTATAGCTATCAAAGAGAAGCACAGAGACACCATTTCCATGGTGTCGATGTCATTATCCTGGGGCCTGCCTCCCTTGTGGAACTGATAAGCACAAGATGGTAATTAAGTATTTCTTTTTCCATTTGGCATTGTTGCGGAGTTCTCCTCCCAGGTGTCAGATCTGAGCTTCTGGCCTTTAAATAAGAGGAATGTTACAAAGAACCAGGTACAAAGGAAGGTGACTCCACTTAACACTCAATAGGGAAGCTCTCCTTGTCCTTTTGTGACTCTGCAAGCACAGCTCTGACTGCTTGGCTTCAGGAAGAATGGCCAAAGTGAGCTCATGTTTATTAATTAGCTCATTATATTTGTTAAGCAAGAAATAAGCTCCTTAAAGAAAAGATTTAGTCCTTTTATAACCCAGAATTAACCTTTCCTGAAGTCTATTTTTATGGAGATCAGGCAAACAGTATTTCCATCAGACCACCAGAATTATAAAGGTGTTTTGTAAACTCAGTAGTGAAGAAGGGAAATGGCATATCCAGAATACAAAACATGTACAATATTCATATCTATTTCTGAACTGCTCATGACATTTGCATTGAATCTGAGATGATTCAAGACCACGCTCAGAGATGATTTGCATAGATGCACAAAACCATAGCAGAATTAGACCTTAGCCTCCAATACGCACCAGGTGGGGGTGGTTGTGCTTTGTTTGCCTGAGGCCACTAGAGAAGTTCAAATCACAACACACATACATTCTCACACACTTGTTTCAGGGTATAAGCCTCCCAGGAGCTCTGCCCCAGCACACAGTCAGACATATTTGATCAATCTGCAAATGAAAAAACTTGAGATACTGGACTCTCTGACTGTCTTCTCTGCAGTATAATCCTGGCATATTTTAATTACCTATTCTCTGAGAACAGGACTGAGTTCGGAGCCAGAAGGAACATAGCTAAGTGGAGTCAGAAAGCCCAAGTTCAAATCCTGAACTACTTATTAGGCAAAGTGACTTGGGCATGTTACATAAGCTCCCAAAGAAATAGGGATAAAAACGTCTACTGTGCAGGGCAGTCATGAGGACTGACTAACATATTTGTATGTGAATTCCCTAGAAACTGCTAGGTACTTAATGAATAGACAGTGTCCTTAAGATGTAAGCTCTTTTTGTCTTTATGACTATTCGGGTTGGCCTGAGTAGGGTTAGGATTAGGGTTAGAGTAGGACTGGAGTTGTCACTCATATCCTTGAATCTGTCTCCCCTGCTTTTATAGCTTCTTGGAAGCAGTGAACCAGCAGAGCCAACATGGGCCAGGTTGTAGAATACCTGTTCCTCCTCCCTCCATTTCCCATCAAATGTTTTACACGATGACGCTGTAGTAAGCACTTTTATGTGCCAAGTACTGAGAGGTATATAAATTTAGTAAGAAAGGTCTCATATTGCCACTTTAATAACAGCACTTTTGTTTAGCGCTTACTATGCGCCAAAGCTTTATTTTTATTATCACATTTATTATAGTGATGAGGCAGTAATGGGACAATAACAAAAATAAGTTACTATTTTTACTCCAGATTTTATGGATAAGAAAACTGATGCTCAAAGAAACCAAGTAATTGGTCGACATTATTATAAAAGACAAAACGGTGGTCTCCATGCTTTTCAACCATGTGTTAGCTTGGAGTCCCAAGAAGTCACCATACCGTTGCCAATTCTTTAATAACCAGATAAAAGTAAATTCAAACAACAATGAATCTCATTTTATATGTATTTGATGAAAAATGACTCCAAGCCTTGGCGGGATGTGGCGTGTTGAAGGCTCGTGACCTGTGAGGGAAGCATGGATGGTGCAGCCACTCTGGGTGGTGTCTGCTGTTACTACTTACATCAAGAATAGCCTGCACTCTGACCCAGTGAGCCTGCTCCTGGGAATCTATCCCAAGAAATCCTCACACATGGCCATAAAGAAGTTTCTCAACATCAGCACTATTGACATTTGGGACCAAATAATTTTTAGCTGTGGGAAGGCTGCACCAAGCATTGTAGGGTGGTCAGCAGCTTCCCTGGACTCTACCCACTAGATGCCAGGAGCATCCTCCCCCAGTTGTGGCAACCAGACATGTGTCCAGACATTGTCAACTATCCCTAGGCATGCAAAAGCATCCCCAGCTGAGGATCACCGCTGTAATGGGCTATGCTTGAGAATATTCATTGCAGCATCATTTGTGAAAGAGGGAGTTAGAGCCACCTTGGTGTCTGCCATTAGAAAAATGAATGGGTAGAACGTGAGGGATGCCCACCACAGACTAGAGAGCAGCCGTCAGATGCAGTGGATTAGATGCACACCATGGCAATGTGAGGGGAGCTTTAAAATACAGCCCTGATGAAAAGGGAGAAAAAGACCGAATGAGACACAGAACACAGTTTCATTTGTGCAAATTAACAATACATGTTCACAGAACAACAATAGACAATTTGAGAGAATACATACGAACAAAAGGATATAAAACTAAACACACCGAAAAGGTTGCCGAGACAGGTGGGGCCAAGAGCAGGGGGAGGCGGAGGAATAAAAGGGATCCAGCAGGAGAGTGGTCTCACTGGGACCAGGCCTGTTGGATGGGAGGAGTCTGGTAAGCTGAAGATGAAACAAAACAGGAAAGCACCACATGGAAAGCACAGATAATGACGCTACAGGCCTGGAGGGAGGACCCACTCCAGGTGGGAGTGGCCAGAGAAGAGGTGGCAACTGATCCGTGAAGAAGAAACTTTGCATAGACTCAGCAGGTGTGTGTGTGTAGAGTGAGGTGGGTGAGGGAGATATTTCAGAACGCTGAATGTGGTTACCATTCATTGGTCACATTTATATATTGACCTCATTAGATTTTAAGGAAAGTTTCGATTCGTCATCATATATTCTGAAATTCAGAGGAATACCTTGTCTAGAGACATTTGGCTTAGTCTCTGGTTGCAAAGACCATCACATGTTTGGATGACATGGGAGAGCTGTTCTGAGGTCACAGACTTCTGGACTGGGCTTCTCAACTTATTTTTTAATAGAATCCAAAATGCCTCAGGGAAGCAAGAGCTTCAGGGCCTTATTCAAAGTGTGTTTTATTATCTTTAGAATCTATTACCTTCTTTCCTTTCCCTCCACCACTACCCTGGTCTAAGCCACCACAATTTCTGAGCAGGACGACAGCTTCTCACAGATACCCCAAGCTTTAGTATCTGTGAGAAGCTGCCCCATCCAAAGACTCAGATGCATTGAGAAAATTCATTTAATTTTATCAATCTCCATTTAAAACCACAATGCCTTCCAACTGCCCTCAGATTAGTCTAAGGTTCAGAACATAACCTTCAAGGACTTTCACAATCTTGTCTTAAGCCATTGTTCTTTTTAATTGGTTTGATATAAGCACATCAGATTGTATAAAAAAATCAACACATTGTACCTCACATATGCATAAATGTATTCATGATCTATGTATATATGACTTAATAAAAAAATAAAAATAAAACAATTTTTTATTTTATTTTATTTTATTGAGACAGAGTCTCACTCTGTCACCCTGGGTAGAGTGCCATGGCATCATCATAGCTCACAGCAACCTCAAACTCTTGCATCAAGAAATCCTTCTGCCTCAGCCTCCTGAATAGCTGGAGCTACAGGCATCTGCCACAACGCCCCACTAGTTTTTCTATTTTTAGTAGAGATGATGTCTCACTCTTTCTCAGGCTGGTCTTAAACTCCTAAACTCAAAACTCAGACAATCCACCCACCTCGGCCTGTCAGAGTCCTGGGATTACAGGTGTGAGCCACCACACCTGGCCTATAAAACCATAGTTCTTGCCAAAAAAAAAAAAAAAATGGGGGGCGGCACCTGTGACTCAAAGGGGTAGAGCGCCAGTCCCATATGCTAGAGGTGGCAGGTTCAAACCCAACCCTGGCCAAAAAAAAAAAAAAAAAATGGATTGGGTTTGTTGAGCTTTTACACCATACCCAACACTAAGCATCCTATCATTCTTTGTCTAAAAGACTTTACAAACTATGTGAAAACTGCTATTTGGCCACTTAGCTCTTAAAAATCATATAGGTTTTACATCATTACTAAAGGAGAACAAGTCCAGATTAAGCAAGACAAATAAAACAGAGGGATTAAAGTATTAAATCAAGGCTCAGCACCTATAGCTAAGTGGCTAGGGCACCGGCCACATACACAGGGACTGGCCAGTTCGAACCCAGCCCAGGCCTGCTAAACAACAATGACAGCTGCAACGACAACAATAACAAAAAAAAAAAAAGCCAGGCATTGTGATGGGCACCTGTAGTCCCAGCTACTTGGGAGGCTGAGGCAAGAGAATCACATAAACCCAAGAGTTTGAGGTTGCTATGAGCTGTGACGCCACAGCACTCTACTGAGGGCAACGTAGTGAGACTCTGTCTAAAAAAAAAAATTAAAATAAAATAAAGTATTAAATCAAGGTATCACTCATAGATAAGTGCAGCATCTGTGGTTTATGGGGCCACAAACAGAAAGCATGAATTAGTCAGTCAGTGAACACTCAGTATGCACCTAGTCTGTCCTAGTGCCAGTGGCACATCGGGGACAGAGAGGCATAGCACAGCGAGGGGGAGGCAGCGATAAGCAGTGAGTTTACTGCTTAAGGAGAAACTGCAGGGCATGATTAGAGAGGTGAAGGAGCAGAGGTCTAAGCTGAAAGCTGAACATAAGCAGGGAGCATGGAGGTGCAGGGCCCTGTGGGCTTGGGGTCAGGGAAGTACAGACAGGCAGAGGGCAGCTCAGAGCCCTGGGATGAGGGGGCAGGGCCTTCAGGAAAATGAAGCAGTCCAGAACAGCTTAAAATATTTACAGGGCTCTTAAAACAGAGTGTTGTTATGCACTAAAGCTATACAGCAACTACATCTGGGAAATCTCAGAGCCCTGGAAAGAGCACTGATCAGAGCAGAAAGACCTTTGTTACAGTCCCAGCTCTCCAGAAACCAGCCATCTGATGCTGAGAAGCTCATTTAACCTCTCTGAGCCCTCCTTTCACTCCCCTCTGAAAATGCAAAAAAAAAAAAAAAACCAAGAAAAAATTCTTCTGTCTCTTCGTAAGATTTCAGGGACTATAGAATAAGCTGGTATACATGAGTATACTTGAAACAAAACTAAGACTCATTTTGGTAATTTTGGTTATTGATCAGAAAATACTCATTTCCTAGTGATGTTGGGCTCAGCCACATAACTGGGTTGAGCCAATGAAATGTTCAGCCTGAGCCCTCAGACCAGCATGTGTAGAACAGACGTGAGCACAACCTACAGCCAGAAGGTAGACCCGCCTGGGCCAGCCTAAGTCAGCCAAGCCACCACAGCACACCTGCAGAGCCACCAACAGGAGGAAACGCTTGGTGCCACACCAGCTGGGTCTGGGGACACTCTGTCACACAGCTCTGCCGTATCCACTGCTGACTATTTGTTTTCCATGCTGCATAACAAATGACCGCAAATTTACGGTTAAAACAACATACATTTGTTATCTCATACTTTCTGTGGGTCAGAAAGCTAGACTTGACTTAGATGGGTACTCTGTTTAGGATCTAATCAAGGTTTCAGACAAGGCCAAGTTCACATCAGAGGCTTGACTAGGGAAAAGTCCACTTTCCAAGCTTGCTCAGTCTGTTCCCAGAATTTTCTTGTGGCTACAAAATTCATTGTAGATTGCTTCTCCACAGCCACCAACACAAGTCTGCTAACAAGTTATAATCTTAGGTAACATAGGGTCATAATGGGAGTGGCATCTCATTACCTTTGCATATTCTACTACTTAGAAGCAAGTCACAGGTTCCACCCACACTCAGGAGAAAAGGATTATACAAGAACATGAACACCAAAACGCGGGATTATGGGAACCAACTTAAAGTTTGTCCACAATAGACCACTGTAAGGCATTATCGTTCTTCCTCCCGGGCCATGGATTTTACCAATTTCATGAGTAAGGTAAGTTACCATTTACCTTCTATCTCTCTGCTTTTCTACAAATCCCACTTCTCACACACCCATTGCTTGGGCCCACAGGGAAGGAAAGTCAGATTGGAGAAGAGATATGTGCTTCTGGGGGGTCCAGCAGAGGTGTTAGAGACTGTCGGAACCAGAGAGAACATCACAGGTTATTCAATTATGTCAATTATGGTGGCCAGGTTCACATCAGAGGCTTGATGAGGTGGCAAAGACTGGAGGTGAAGTTCCGTGGCCCAGAGCGCACAAAGTTAGCGGGTGGCAGGGGTTCAGACACCCAGGCTGAACATGCTCTCCCCCCATCCAGGGTCTCCAGCGAAGGCTCCCAAGTCAGCCTGAGCACAGGAGTCACAAAGGGCTCTTGTTAATAGCACACACTCTGGGCCCTCCCTCAGACGGGCTGAATCAGAATTTCCGAGGGGGTGAGGGACTTTCATTAAGCAGATTTGGAAACCCCATTTGTGCTGTTATTTGACTCATTTACTGAGCATCTCCTCTGTACCAGGTTCTAAACAAGATGCTGAGGATGCAGCAGTGATGGGGACAAATGCAGTCCCAACTCTCATGAAGGTGGCCACTTGGCAGCGAAAGACACATGGACCAAGAAATTATGCAAAGAGCGCCGGATGAAGTACCAAGTGTGCATGGGGTGAGGCTTAGGAAAAGCAGCCTAACACGATGTGAGGGGCTGAAGGGTCGGTCACAAAGACCTTTGTGGCAGGAAGAAGGTAGAGTAGGGGCTGGGAGGGCAGAATAAGAACATCCCAGGAGCTCACAGCAAGTTCAAGGCCCTTCAGCAAGAACAAAGAGTAAGATCCCACAAGTATATAGGCCAGGCGTCCTCAAACTGCAGCCCGCGGGCCACATGAAGCCGTGTGATTGTATTTGTTCCCGTTTTGTTTTTTACTTCAAAATAAGATATGTGCAGTGTGCATAGGAATTTGTTCGTATTTTTTTTAAACTATAGTCTGGTCCTCCAATGGTCTGAGGGACAGTGAATTGGCCCCCTGTTTAAAAAGTTTGAGGATGCCTGATCTAGGCAGTGAGTTGAAACAAGACAAGATCCAGCCAAAGCACGAGCTTCCAGAAAGGCTGCAGGGATGGTGCTAACAATGTCTAGATGCTATCTGGTAAAGAAGTCTTCACCCCAGTATATGCACAGCTCCTGACAAGCACCATTTATGGTTTATAAACCTCTCCAGTGCTGATACTGGCACTGATTTAAAGCCAGTATCAGCATGGTGACGGATGCTGTTTTTATTTCAGATGTTCCTGGTGCTCTATTTGACACGACCTTGGGGAGCTTAACAGAGAAAAGCATGGCTAAGACGTTTTGACTGAGAGGACACTGTCAAACAAAAAAAAGAGGGGAAGAAAAAACAGCCACAAGAGCAGCCGTAGCTTAACCAAATAAATGGCAGTGGGAAGAGGCAATTTCTGTGTGATCAGAAGAGGGCCTCTAAGGCTTACGGGATTTCCTCATGTGCTGCTCTGAGTTCACATCTCTGGATTTTGGATCCACTCAGGAAGACCGTTTTCTGCAAGGGAGATTCAAGCAGTCTCAAGAGCGTGACAGAAGAAGCCATTACTTTTTCTGGTCGAACTGTTGAAGAAATTCTATGGCTGTCAGTGGTCAGACTTCATGTTTCCCAAGAAGAGCTTTTTCCTTGTCCACAGTCCGTGTGGCTTTGCTCATAGAAAGATGTACACTGTCCAAAGAGGTTTGATGAACAAATCTAAATTATCTCAGGGGTTACCCAAGATAAGAAATGAAAGAGGAGGAGATGACGCAAAGAAAAAGTTTAGTTTTTTATTTTACATACTTTTCATTGTTTGAATTTTTGTGAAAATATGTTCCATAATCAAAATTTTTTAATTTAAAAAATGCAAAAAGACTTACTAAAATCCAGCCTGATCAACTTTCTGAATGGCTCAATTTAATATTTTCTTTGCTCTTTAAAGTAAGTGTAACTGATTAACGTAAATCTGCACGGCCCCTTGTCAGAATAAGCCTCGTGTCATTCACATGGAAGCCTGATCCCCAAAGCCTTGAAGACCAACATAATTCTTCTGAAAGCAGGGTAGGAACAAGGGGTTGGGAGCAGGGTGCAGGGGAGTGCATGAACCTGTGGAACCATTTTTCACGACCTTCTTTGCCCCCTCCCCTCCCAACCCCCCTGTCAGAGCAGCTCCATCTCCTTGTTCTCCGTTCCTTAGACCAGCCTCCACTGACATGCTGCCTCATTTTTTCATACCAACCCCTTTCTTCCAGGCCCTTTGGTCATTTCCTTTTCTCACAGGGAGGTGAAGTTGACCCACCATCCACTGTCTCTATTCTGCACCTCCCACCCTTTACCACACCCACACTACGAAGACCCAGGAGCCTTCACAGCAAGCATGCATGCTTCCTCTGAGCACAGGACCTCCAGAGAAAGGCTTCCATGATTCTGATCCTTCACTGTTTCGGTCCCTCTCACATATGATTCTGGGCTTTCTAGGGTCTCCAAGGTAAACCAAACATGAATCCTGCACTCAACTGCCTTCCATTTAAAAGGAGATATGAAGGCCAGATGCCTGTGGATCACCTAAGCTCGGGAGTTCAAGACCAGCCTGAGCAAAAGTGAGACCCCATCTCTTAAAAAAAAATAGCTGGGCATTGTGGTGGGCACCTAGAGTCCCAGCTACATGGGAGGTTGGGATAAGAGAATCACTTGAGCCCAAGAGTTTGAGAATGCTGTGAGCTATGATGCCATGACGCTCAACCCCAGGGTGACTGAGTGAAACTCTATCTCAAAAAAAAAAAAAAAAAAGAGAGAGAGAGAGAGATGAGGCAGGAACATAATCATTTTAAGGCAAACACTGTATGTGAGAAATGCCACAAGAGAGAAACAAAAGAAAAGCAATAAGAAATGAGATGGATTTTTGTTTGCATGGTCTTGTATATTTGAAGGGATGTCTGGAGCTATGCTGAAGACAAGGCTAGGGCCCCAGACAGCCAGGGAGAAAAAGTGTTGCAAAGGTCACCACGATTTTCTTCCTGCAGCTGACAGATTTTACCCCACCCTCCACCTTGTCAAGAGGAAGTACTGGAAAAGAGAACCATATTTCCAGAGTAATTGTATGTTGTGAAATGTTTTTCCACAGGTGTCAATTCTGCCTGCAATGGTTGAGCTGTGGTAGGGTTAAGCAGGGCTGTGTGGATCATTTGGGAAGGAGTTGGTATGGTTTCTGGGATGTACAGCAATGGAAAGGAGAGAGTGAGGTCAACAATTACCTTGTAAGTCTGATGAAAGCCATCAACCTTCTAACTCAAAAAACGAATACACAAGGCAACAAAATTCTGCTTATAATTTTGAGGATATTGAGCCCCTGGGTCCTACCTATTTACTTCCCAGTAATCCATGGGCTCCGAGTCAAAATACAGGCTTTGGAGTCAGAAATATATCTGAATCCTGGCTCTGTCACCTTCCAAGTAGGTCCTTGAACTCAACCTCTCTGATTCTTGGAAGTCTTGTAAAATTCAGGGTAGTGATAGCCACAACATTGCTGTAGGGACCAAGTTAAAGTAGAACTAATATGTAAAGCACTGACACATACATAGCAAGTAATCAGTAATTGTGAGTTCTTAGGTAATAACTGTTTCTTTGAGAAATGTTCTCTTAAATTTCCAGTAAGTGAACTAAAAATCTCATTTAGAAATTATGAAAATAAAAAGGAAATTCAATTCCATTCTAAGAAGTTTCTTTTATTATTATTATTAAATCATAGCTGTGTACATTAATGCGATCATGGGGCACCATACACTGGTTTTATAGACCATTTGACACATTTTCATCACACTGGTTAACATAGCCTTCCTGGCATTTTCTTAGTTATTGTGTTAAGACATTTATAGTCTACATTTACTAAGTTTCACATGTATCCTTGTAAGATGCACCGCAGGTGTAATCCCACCAATCACCCTCCCTCCACCCATCATCCCCCCTCCCTCTCCCCCTTCCCCATATTCTTAGGTTATAACTGGGTTACAGCTCCTTAAGTATACATACCACTTGTGTTACTAAACATTTGGTACAATGGTTTGCGGAAAAGGAAAGTTTATTAATTTGCCAGCAAATGAAGAGGATGTCAGACTCTCATCTTAAAATACCTTTGTCCTCACTATACTCAGAAATATAGAGCTTTTGAAAGAAGTTTTCAGCTTTGGGCTACTGCTGTTTAACTCTACTATCTCTGGTGAGGACAATTTCATGACTTCTTCCCAGACAATCCCATTGAACCATCTCCTGCGGTACCAAGAACAAAGAGCACTCCTTTGCCCCTCTGACTACACGCCTCATGCAGGGATGCAGTTTTTATTTCTCCCCAAAATTGAAGGGGGCATGTTAAAGAGAAAATTCACAAAACATTTTACCCCTTTTTGGGTTGTTCCCCCCCCCTTTTTTTTTGAGACAAAGTGTCACTTTATTGCCCTCAGTAGAGAGCTATGGTATCACAGCTCACAGCAACCTCCAACTCCTGGGCTTAGGCAATTATTTTGCCTCAGCCTCCCAAATAGCTGGGACAACAGGTGCCTACAACTACACCCAGCTATTTTTTTTGTTGCAGTTTGGCTGGGGCTGGTTGGAACCCACCACCCTCAGTATATGGGGCTAGTGCCCTACCCACTGAGCCACAGGCACCACCCGGGGCTCTTCCCTCTTTTATACTTGAATCATAGGCAAAACATAGAATAAGTCATGTATAGAGAGATGCATTTTATGTAAGGGATAAATTAATGAAGACCTTTCATAAATCAAAACTTGCATAATTCATGACTAATTTTCCCATTGGAATAAATACATAGTATTAAGATGCTAGCACATAAATCTATAACACTTGTAGCATATTTTGCTTTAATGCAGCCTCTCATTTCCTAGGCATTATCTATAAGATTTCATAAAGTGTTTTATCTGAAATTAATAGCACATTGTATTATAGCTCATATTTGTCTCAAAGGTGCTTTATTACCACTACCTTCCTCCTTAGTTACTGGTTTTCAGGTATATTTTCAGAACTACCACCAGCACCATAGTCACCAGTTAGTAAACACGTGTATGACCCTGTTTTCTGATTATAAAAAATTTCCAATTATAGTAGCAGTAAATATTCATATAAAGACACAACAATAACTAATATCATATCCAGAAGTTCCAATTCTGACAAAGGATTGTAGGATTGTCTATTTATAGGGCCAAAGTGGGACTCGCATGAAGCAAAAGATAAACACATCTACCATTTCACTCAAACGGCCATTTTAGCTCTGAAATTATACTTCTTATTTTAATTTGAAATATTTGCATAATTTTATTTATATATAAGGTGAAATTCTATTACTATTTCATAGACATGCTTTTGTACTGTGGATAGAAGGTGAAATTCCATTACTATTTCATAGACATTCATGAAATTGAATGCCTTTCAATTTCATACATTCAGAAAATGTGGCTACACAAAATCTGAAATAAGAACAAAGGGAATGTAATCTTACAGACCAGTTCACAGCTTTAATTGGCGAATCCAGTCAGCAGCAGACTGTATCTATTATGCTTGCCAGCTCTAATACCCTGGGCATTATCTACATTGGTATTAAAGAGTAGAAACCAACAGATGGCTACAATTTCTTGGCAGAAGAAAGTCTTCTCCGACCTTATCTCAGGGGCTGTAACAAACATTAGTGCTCAGAATTTTGAGAATCTAGAACTCAGGACAGACTAACTGCAAAAACAGGTCTCAGCTCATAAAGGAGATGAACAGGAGGAGGGAAATTGGTAAAAGAAACATGTTTGAAAATTGAAAAAAATAATCACTACATTGTCCCAATAGTGTGTCTAAAACATCCATCTTGGTCAAGGCAAACTAGAAGACTTAAAGTGGGCATTAAAAGATTGTATCAATGTCAATTTCCTAGTTATATTACTCTATAGATAGACAAGATGTTATCGTACCATTGAGCAAAACTGAGGAGAGAAATCAGAAATCTCTCTCCTCAATCCTGCTCAAGGGTATGATAACATTTCTCTGGTATGATACGATTTCTCTGTATTTCTTATAACTGCATGAGAATCTATAATTATCTCAAAAAAAGAATTTTTTAAAAAAGGTTCAAGGTGGAGAAACCAATTAGTTGGTTTCAAGGATTTAGCTACAAGGATGTTCATTGTAATACTGTTTATATCAGCAAAATATCACACAAACTACCTACATGTCTAACGATAAGGAATTCATTCACGATAAAAATTGCAGTATACATGCACACAAACTATCATGCAGCCATTAATATGATGTCATGGAAAAGAATATACAATTTGGGGGAAGTTCACAATATATTTTTCACAGAAGCAAATTACAAAACAGTATGACCTCATTTTTATAAATGATAAGTATATATTATACTTTTTCACATAGAAAGTACTAAAAGAATAAAAATACATAATGTGTGTTAGTTATGAGTGATGAGGTTAGGGTTCTTTTTTGGTTTGGGTTTTTTTTTAACTTGTGTTCGGTAGAATTTCCTTCATGAACACTAGTTCACTCAGGTGACAGGTATTTATTAAGCCACTGTGGTGCATGACGCACTGTAGGATATCACAGTGAACAAGTTCCAGGTGATGACAGATACAACTGATCCAGCAATTACAGAAGAGGGTGGTAAACGTTACAGCTCCCTGAAGCAGTACCCAAAGCTCTGAGAGCCCTCACCCTAGACTGTCTCTTTCAGAAACCAGGTTTCAGTCCATGTAGCCCAGTCTCTGAATGACCAGACCATGATCCTAGACTTTCATCTCAAGCCACAATCTATACAGCCACTGACCGTAGCCCCTGGGCCTGACCTTAGAAGAGAGGATGAGAAATGGAGATGGCACTTGTCAGGTCTCTGCCAAATGCCGAGCACCTTCCCGGGCTTTGATTACACAGTGTCATGGAGCCCTATGACAACCGCAGGAAGCAGAGTTTATGGAGGAGTGAAGTAGTGGCACGCCCGCAAACACAGCTAGATGAGGACCACTGCTGCAGCCCAGGTCTGACTCTCCATACTTAGCAGGCTTCTCTCCACATTCACGTATTACACCTGCTCCCAAGAGAGCCACCTCTTGTTTTTATTTATTTATTTTTTATTGTTGGGGATTCTTTGAGGGTACAAAGATCCAGGTTGCACTAATCGCATTTATCAGGAAAGGTCCCTCTTATAAATGTGTTCCTCCCCCGCCTTTTTTTTAAATGTCCGATTACTATGAGGGTATGTATGATTACATTGTTTGCGTTTCTAAGGTTGCAACTGAGTGTGTGCCGTGTACACCTACGCTGTACCCATTAGTGGGAACTTGCCAATGCCCCTCTTTTCCTGGATTCAACTGTGGTTTTCTCTCATGTGGGCCTGGAGTTGTTTATCTACCAGATTCGACTTAGTATTCAGCACATGGGATGCTTGCTTGTCCATTCTTGAGATATTTTATTTAGTAGAATGTTCTTAAACTCCATCCAGTGAATACAAAAATGCCAAGTTTCCATCTTTATTTATGGCCGAATACATACTTTTTGGGAAGAAGTATGGAGAATCCTCAAAGAGCTAAAAATAGGCCTTCCACTTGATCCCACAATCCCATTACTAGGGATCTACCCAGAAGAAAAAAAAAAATTTACCCTAAGCACATTTGAACTCAAATGTTTATAGAGCCGCCTCCTTTTATTTCTATCTACCGCTTCGCACTTTGTGTTTCTCCAAATGTATACCTTCCAGGGTACCAGAGCCCTGACCTAACGATTCAAACCCTCGGGGAAGAACTCCTGAGTTTGACTTGAAAGCCAGAGAAACAGAATGAACCTGATTGGCTGCCAGGACAACTGGAGCTAATGAGGAGAGGGCCTCAGACTCAAGGTCAGGAAGCAGCCCCAAGATGCCACGCACCAGAGAGCATCATGAACAATCTGGGAACTTTTCCTCCTCTTGGGGCAACAGCTGCACACCCTTCATTCCTCTCAGACTGCTTATATAAAGGCTCCTTTTTACCTCTTAGGATTAAAAGGGCCTGCCAGAGTGGACTTTGCAAGCCTGTCTGGAAAGAATTGTACTTGTCTATCCTTGACTGTTTGACCCCCTCATACTTACTACCAGTCTTGATAAATAAAAATCCCCAGCAAAGTTGTCTTATAATATCAAAGTCCAGAAGTCAGTAAGCAACTATATTGAACCTACAAAAATCAATTCAATGGACAAAAGTAAAATTCGGAGCATATATAGAGAATAATAGTACAGTGTAATTCTATTTATGCTTCAAAAAAATTGGACATGTTTTTTTCCTTTTAAAAATGATAAAAATTTTCAAAACATCATAAAAATAGAATAATATCACATGTATGAATGCCTCATACCTATCATCCTGCTGTGACTGAAGTTGAGATTGATTGGCCCATGGGTTTGGGTGCTGCCAGCCTGATCCATCCATCATAAAGTTCCACAAATACTTTTCGCTCAGTAGTGTTCACAATCATTGCTGGACACAGCCTAGATCCATTTATTTATGATTTTATAAGTCCTTCTGCATTATAGCCAAAATTATTCTATAAGGAAACTTATCTCATTAATACCTCATTAACTAAAATACAGTACATACAGGGAGTGCAGAACAAAAGCTGGATTCTTTTTCTTTGTCAATTTATTGCTTTCAGAATAACGAATTGGTACCCTCGCAACCTCCAGTGTTGACCAATGAGACTAATGTTATGACTTGTGTCATTTTGCACCCATGCATTTTTAGATATTTTATGCATTTACTCAATTGTAATCTTACAGTCATTCTTTATGCTATATATCATAAATATATATGTAATAGGTATCAGATCCATATATAGATACAAATAAAGTTTTAAAAAATCCCATCCCAATCCCTCTCCTCAAAGGTGATCCGAGCAGAATCCTTACCAGAAAGTTCTCATTATGAAGAACATGTGAGTCTGCTTCTTGCAATCTAGGATCTGGGCAGAACCACCCTCTGTAGAAAGCAACGGTGTCTGTCGGACAGCAGTCATTTCAGTCCCTTGGAAGGAAGAACTTTCAAAAGGGACCCGAATTATTTAATTAGACACAAAACAGCCAAATTAGAAGCTAAGAAAAGAATCATACAAGGTTTAGAGAACACATTACAAAAAAAAAAAAAAAAGTACTTTCTTGTTAAGAAATATGACTAGATCAGGACAGAAAACCTTAATTTTTTTCTCCTGTAAGAAAACAACCAACCTGAGCCAGGCAGGTGCAAGAGCATTAAGACTTTAGAGTCAGGAACTCCGTGCAGCAGCAAGCTCAGTGCTGCAGCCCACCCAGCTGGTGCAAAGCAAGTGCCTAAACTTCCAGGCAATGCCCCCTAGTCCTCCCATATCAGAGAACTTCCTCTCTGCTCATCCAGGGGCTCAAGCCAGAAAACAGCCTGATCCTGGACTCTCCTCTCAGAAAACCATATCCAGAAAATCCCTTTGGCCCTGTAAAATGCATTGAGAATCTAACTCCTTCTCCCCACCTCCACCTGTGCCACCCTAGTCACAGCACTTCTAGCGGCAGCTTCCTAAAGTGTCTTTCTACTTTACCTTTGTCCCTGGAGAGTATGGTTTCCACCTACTATCAGGGTGATCCTTTATAATTAAGTCATGCCTCTCACACCTTAGATCAAGTCAGCAAGGCTTACTCAGAGTGAAAGCCAAACTCCTCGCTGTGGCCTCCCAGGCCCCTCATCACCTCCCGGACCTCCTCTCCCACCACGCTCTTCCTCTTCTCTCCCTTTCAGCCACACTGGTGGTGATTCCTCAGACACTCCAAATACTCGCCCGCCCCAGGGCTTTCCCCTCTGGAACACTTTACCCCCAGACACCTTCGTGGCTCTTCCACTTTCTCTTCCAGGTCTGTGCCCAGATGTCACCACCACCACCAGGCCCACCCCCCCCACACACACACTCCTCCCTTCAGGCTCTACTTTTCTCCACAGTAATTAGCAAATCTATAATGCGATGTGCAGGTTAGTTAGTTTGCTTATTTTTGTCTCTTCCACTACAACGTGTAAGCTCTATGAAGGCTGAGTTTGGGTCTTTTTTCCCCACTTCTAGAATCAGGATCAGGTACATTGAAGGCCCTCAGTACGTACCTAGTGGATGAATATAAACTACTTTGGGGGCAGCACCATGCAGCTCCCTAACCCCTGCCCTCAGATACACAGGCCCCACTCTTCAGCCTCTGTTCTAAAGCCCCATGGCCAGTGGAAGATGGAATATCAGATTTTACTATGTTACCTCGTCCTCTTCAACAGGCATTTGAATATGGTTTGAGAACAACTTTTAATAAACTATCCCAACTCTTACCAGATATGGTGAACACGACATGCAAAGTGCCAGATCAACTTTCATTAGCACTATAAACCGAATTAGCAGCTGTGCATAATAAAAAGTTAATGTTATGAGTTGCACAAGGAACAAATAAAGCCTGATCACTCAGGTCCAGAATCCACTTGCCTTTCTAACCAGCTGCTCACTCCTGCCCTGCCTAAGAGTTCTTGCAGACTGTGCCCCTGGAGTAGAAAATGTCACTGCCCTTCGTCACCCCATGTTGCCTTACTAAAGACACCACCCATCATAACCTGCAGTGCCTTCACTTTTAGGCTATTCTGCCTTTCTCTTACCTTAGCTTAGTAATTCTTACCCAGAGATAAAATATCACAGTCTCCTGAGAAGTACATATTCCTGGGCCCCATCCCAAGAGATTCTTATTCGCCAGGTCAGATGGGGGAGGAGAGGACAGTGGATGTGGAACAGCTGGAATTGAGGAAAACTCTCCAGTGATTCTGAGCTGCTCCTCTGGTTCAGAACCACTATTCTGGTTGATAAGCATGCTAATATAATTACCACGTTGGTTATTTTAATTGATGACGGGGAGGACATGGGAGGAGCCCTCGATACTCAAAGACGACGTTATTTTTCAATAACCAACATCTCCCAGTTGAGGGAAGGACACAGTAGCCACCTGTTCCCAACTGGAATAATCCCCTGATGATCTTCACAGGGATGGGAAGAAGAGACTGTTAAAGGTCACCGTGAGGACTGGGATTTCTGCAATTCGTTGAAGCCTCATCAGATAATATATATATTTATATAATATAAGCCTCATCAGATAATATATATAATATATATAAATATATATATATATATATATATTTTTAACCCAAGTAGGAAATATCCATTTCTTTTCTCTCATGACTTCTGCCCACAATTTGTGACAAGAAAAAACACTCCCAGGCTTCTAGGACCCAAATCAGTCTTTTGTTTCTCCAAGTACCCAAAGGGTAGGAGACACAGCTCCTGAAAGGAGGCTCTGGCACAGGAGCTGAGAGTGAGGAATATTCATCCAGGGCAGTGCACGGCATCGGGAATTGGAAAGTCAAATATCCCAGGCAAATCAGGGAGGGCTTCCTGGAAGAAGGGACATTTTAACCTATACCCAATGGATCTGTAGGAGCAGCCAAAGGAGGTGGCAACGGAGTAAGGAGGAGAGAATGTTGCAGGCATAGGAAGAGCACGTGCAGAAACACAAAGGTGAAGGCTGCTGCCAGGGGGAAGGGTAGAGGTAAGTCCAGTGTGGAGGGCTGAGTGGAGAGTTCAAGGACAGCAGGAGGGAGGACCCTGGAGAGAAAGGCTAGGGCAAGGCCATCAGGGGCCTTGTGAGGCATACTGAGGGGGTTGGACTTTATTTTAATGTGGAAGAGATGTCACTGGAGGGTTTTTGAACAAGGGAGGGTCTTGATAAGCTTTGTGCTTTAGGAAAAAGCACTCTGGCCATCCTGGCGAACAAGATCATAGAGCAAGGCAGGACGCAGGGAGCCCAGGCAGGAGGATACTGTGTGCACCTGTCTGCTTGCTCCCCTGCTGTAAAAGAAGAGAAAGCACTGGAATTTCTGAAATCAGTTGCTGTGGGGAATTGAGGGCTTGAAAGTTTTTATCATTCACACAGCAATATTTTTTAGTTTGTTGAGCACTTATTATTATCTATACCTGCACTGTCCAGGTAGGCGCTAGCCATGTGACTAGTGAGCACTTGAAACATAGCTGGTCTTAATTGAGAAACCCTGGAAAAGTAAAATTCACACCAAGATTTGAAGACTGAAAACAAAAAGGAAAATGTCCAACCTCTCATTAATAATTGGTATATTGGCCAGGCACAACGGTTCACACCTGTAATCCCAGCACTTTGGGAGGCCAACCTGGGATGATCACTCGAGTCCAGGAGGTTGAGGTGACCGTGAGCCAAGATCAACCCACTGCACTGCAGCCTACGTGACAGAGCAAGACTCAGTCTCAAAAAGAAATATTTTGATTGCGTGTTAAAATTTTTTTTTTATTATTGTTGGGGATTCATTGAGGGTACAATAAGCCAGGTTACACTGATTGCAATTGTTAGGTAAAGTCCCTCTTGTAATCATGCCTTGCCCCCATAAAGTGTGACACACACCAAGGTCCCACCCCCCCTCCCTCCATCCCTCTTTCTGCTTTTCCTCCCCACCCCATAACCTTAATTGTCATTAATTATCCTCATATCAAAATTGAGTACATAGAATTCATGCTTCTCCATTCTGTGATGCTTTACTAAGAATAATGTCTTCCACTTCCATCCAGGTTAATACGAAGGATGTAAAGTCTCCATTTTTTTTAATAGCTGAATAGTATTCCATGGTATACATATACCACAGCTTGTTAATCCATTCCTGGGTTGGTGGGCATTTAGGCTGTTTCCACATTTTGGCGATTGTAAATTGAGCTGCAATAAACAGTCTAGTACAAGTGTCCTTATGATAAAAGGATTTTTTTCCTTCTGGGTAGATGCCCAGTAATGGGATTGCAGGATCAAATGGGAGGTCTAGCTTGAGTGCTTTGAGGTTTCTCCATACTTCCTTCCAGAAAGGTTGTACTAGTTTGCAGTCCCACCAGCAGTGTAAAAGTGTTCCCTTCTCTCCACATCCACGCCAGCATCTGCAGTTTTGAGATTTTGTGATGTGGGCCATTCTCACTGGGGTTAGATGATATCTCAGGGTTGTTTTGATTTGCATTTCTCTAATATATAGAGATGATGAACATTTTTTCATGTGTTTGTTAGCCATTCGTCTGTCATCTTTAGAGAAGGTTCTATTCATGTCTCTTGCCCATTGATATATGGGATTGTTCGCTTTTTTCATGTGGATTAATTTGAGTTCTCTATAGATCCTGGTTATCAAGCTTTTGTCTGATTGAAAATATGCAAATATCCTTTCCCATTGTGTAGGTTGTCTCTTTGCTTTGGTTATTGTCTCCTTAGCTGTACAGAAGCTTTTCAGTTTAATGAAGTCCCATTTGTTTATTCGTGTTGTTGTTGCAATTGCCATGGCCGTCTTCTTCATGAAGTCTTTCCCCAGGCCAATATCTTCCAGTGTTTTTCCTATGCTTTCTTGGAGGATTTTTATTGTTTCATGCCTTAAATTTAAGTCCTTTATCCATCTTGAATCAATTTTTGTGAGTGGGGAAAGGTGTGGGTCCAGTTTCAGTCTTTTACATGTAGACATCCAGTTCTCCCAACACCATTTATTGAATAGGGAGTCTTTCTCCCAAGGTATGTTCTTGTTTGGTTTATCGAAGATTAGGTGGTTGTAAGATGTTAGTTTCATTTCTTGGTTTTCACTTCGATTCCAAGTGTCTATGTCTCTGTTTTTGTGCCAGTACCATGCTCTCTTGAGCACTATGGCTTTGTAGTACAGACTAAAATCTGGTATGCTGATGCCCCCAGCTTTATTTTTATTACTAAGAACTGCCTTAGCTATACAAGGTTTTTTCCGGTTCCATACAAAACGCAGAATCATTTTTTCCAAATCTTGAAAGTACGATGTTGGTATTTTGATAGGAATGGCATTGAATAGATAGATTGCTTTGGGAAGTATAGACATTTTAACAATGTTGATGCTTCCCATCCATGAGCATGGTATGTTCTTCCATTTGTTAATATCCTCTGCTATTTCCTTTCTGAGGATTTCATAATTTTCTTTATAGAGGTCCTTCACCTCTTTCGTTAGGTATATTCCTAGGTATTTCGTTTTCTTTGAAACTATGGTGAAGGGAGTTGTGTCCTTAATTAGCTTCTCATCTTGACTGTTATTGGCATATACAAAGGCTACTGACTTGTGGACATTGATTTTATATCCTGAAACATTACTGTATTTTTTGATGACTTCTAGGAGTCTTGTGGTTGAGTCTTTGGGGTTCTCTAAGTATAAGATCATGTCGTCAGCAAAGAGGGAGAGTTTGACCTCCTCTGCTCCCATTTGGATTCCCTTTATTTCCTTGTCTTGCCTAATTGTACTGGCTAGAACTACCAGCACTATGTTGAATAGTAAAGGTGACAGAGGACAACCTTGTCTGGTTCCAGTTCTAAGAGGAAAAGCTTTCAGTTTTACTCCATTCAGTAAAATATTAGCTGTGGGTTTGTCATAGATATCTTCAATCAGTTTTAGAAATGTGCCACCTATGCCTATACTCTTCAGTGTTCTCATTAGAAAAGGATGCTGGATTTTATCAAATGCTTTTTCTACATCTATTGAGAGGATCATATGATCTTTTTGCCTCTGTTAATATGGTGAATAACGTTTATGGACTTGCGAATGTTAAACCAGCCTTGCATCCCTGGGATGAAGCCTACTTGATCATGATGAATGACTTTTTTGATGATAAGCTGCAATCTATTGGCTAGGATTTTGTTGAGAATTTTTGCATCTATATTCATGAGTGAGATTGGTCTGAAATTCTCCCTTTTTTTGCATCTTTTCCTGGTTTGGTATCAGGGTGATGTTTGCTTCATAGAATGTGTTGGGGAAGATTCCTTCTTCCTCAATTTTTTGGAATAATTTCTGTAGTACAGGAATAAGCTCTTCCTTGAATGTTTGATAGAATTCTGGTGTGAAGCCATCTGGACCAGGGCATTTTCTGGTTGGAAGATTTTTTATTGTTTCTTTGATCGCAGTGCTTGAAATTGGGGTGTTCAGGAGCTCTATTTCTTCCTGGCTAAGTCTAGGAAGAGGGTTTGATTCCAAATATTGATCCATTTCCTTCACATTGTCAAATTTCTAGGCATAGAGTTTCTCGTAGTATTCAGAGATGATCTCTTGTATCTCTGTGGGATCAGTTGTTATTTCCCCTTTATCATTTCTGATTGAGGTTACTAAAGATTTTACTTTTCTATTTCTTGTTAGTCTGGCCAATGGTTTATCTATTTTATGTATTTTTTCAAAAAACCAACTCCTTGTGTCATTAATTTTCTGAATGATTGTTTTGTTTTCAATTTCATTGATCTCTGATTTGATTTTGGATATTTCTTTTCTTCTACTGAGTTTAGTCTTAGATTGTTCTTCTTTTTCCAATTCCTTAAGATGGCTTGTGAGATTGTTGATGCGCTCTCTTTCTGTTTTTCAAATGCAGGCATCCAAAGTGATCAATTTTCCTCTCAAAACTGCTTTTGCAGGATCCCACAGGTTTTGGTAGCTTGTGTCTTCATTGTTGTTATGCTCAAGGAAGTTAATGATTTCCTGTTTTATTTCTTCCTTCACCCATCTGTTATTCAACAGAAGATTGTTTAATTTCCATGCCTTTGTGTGGGGTCGAGCATTTTTGTTAGAGTTGAGTTCCACCTTTAGTGCCTTATGGTCTGAGAAGATACAAGGTAAAATTTCAATTCTTTTGATTCTGTTGATATTTGTTTTGTGTCCCAGGATATGATCAATTTTGGAGAATGTTCCATGGGGTGATGAGAAGAATGTATATTCTTTATCTTTGAGGTGGAGTATTCTATATGCATCTATCAAGCACAGTCGTTCTAGGGTCTCATTTAACTCTCTTATATCTTTGTTTAATTTCTGTTTAGAGGATCTGTCCAGCTCTGTAAGAGGAGTGTTAAAGTCCCCTGTTATTATGGTATTATCAGATATCATATTGCTCAGACTGAGTAAGGTCTGTTTCAAGAATCTGGGAGCATTTAAATTGGGTGCATAAATATTTAGAATTGAAACGTCTTCTTGTTGTATTTTTCCCTTGACCAATATAAAGTGACCATCTTTGTCGTTTTTGACTTTAGTTGCTTTAAATCCACATGTATCTGAAAATAAGATTGCAACTCCTCTTTTCTTCTGAATTCCATTTGCCTGAAAAATTATCTTCCAACTCTTGACTCGGAGCTTTAATTTGTCTTTTGAAGCCAGGTGTGTTTCTTGCAGACAGCAAACGGATGGTTTGTGTTTTTTAATCCAGTCAGCCAATCTATGTCTCTTCCGTGGGGAATTCAAGCCATTAACATTTATTGAGATAATTGATAAGTGTGGTAGTATTCTATTCATCTTATTTTGTGAGAGTCCATTGCTTAGTTTTATCTTTTGCATCAGTGTGGAGGTTAGGTTCTGTCCTTTAATTTCTGAGTTCTTACTTTGATGCTGATACATTGTGGTGGTCAGTGTGCAGAACAGGTTGAAGTATTTCCTGTAGAGCTGGTCTTGTTGTGGCGAATTTCCTCAATGTTTGTATATCCGTAAATGATTTGATTTCTCCGTCAATTTTGAAGCTTAGCTTAGCAGGGTACAGAATTCTGGGCTGGAAATTGTTCTGTTTAAGTAGATTAAAGGTAGATGACCATTGTCTTCTTGCTTGGAAAGTTTATTAGAGAAGTCTGCAGTCACTCTGATGGATCTGCCCCTGTAGGTCAACTGGCACTTACTCCTGGCAGCTTGCAGAATCTTTTCTTTTGTCTTGACTTTGGACAGGTTCATCACAATGTGTCTGGAGAAGCTCGGTTAGAGTTGAGGCGACCTGGAGTCCGATAGCCCTCTGAAAGCAGTGTGTCAGAATCTTTGGTGATATTTGGGAAATTTTCTTTTATAATATTCTCTAGTATGGCTTCCATTCCTCTGGGGCATTCTTCTTCCCCTTCTGGAATTCCTATAACTCGTATGTTGGAACGCTTCATAAAGTCCCATAATTCTGACCGTGAACGTTCTGCTTTCTCTCTCTTCTTTTCTGCCTCTTTTACTGAGTTATCTCAAAAACTTTGTCTTCTACCTCTGAAATTCTTTCTTCTACATGGTCTAACCTGTTGCTGATACTTTCCATTGCATCTTTAAGTTCCCTAATTGACTGTTTCAGTTCCTTCAGCTCTGCTATATCCTTTTTATATTCTTCATATCGTTCCTCTCTTATTTGATTCTGTTTTTGGATTTCCTTTTGGTTATTTTCCACTTTATTAGCAGTTTCCTTCATTGTTTCCATCATTTCTTTCATTGTTTTCAACATATGTATTCTAAATTCCCTTTCTGCCATTCCTAACATTTCTTTATAGGTGGAATCATCTGCAGTAGCTACCTCATGGTCCCTTGGCACGGTTTTTCTGGACTGGTTCTTCATGTTGCCTGGAGTTTTCTGCTGATTCTTCCTCATGAGTGATTTCTTTTATCTGTTTCCTTGCCCTAATTTTCCTTTCACTTCCTCTTGCTCTTTAAGTTCTCGTGCCTATGGACTAAGGGTTCGGTGAGTCCTTTTGGTACAGGACCAGAAGGGTGAGAAGGTTGAAGAGCAAGAAAGGGATGAAAGAAAGGAGGACCGAGTAAAAAGAAAAAATAAATAGAGAAAGGAGAGGGGGTGGGTAAAAGGAATATTGACAAAAAGAAGAGAGGCACAGAAAGAGGGAGACAGACCAATATAGGTGTACAGTAGGTATACAACCTTTGTGTACTTTGACACAACCTTAAAAAAAAACCACCTTCTGGGGGTGCCTAGTTGGGTGGTTCCCTTGAGGTCAGCAGCTCTTTGCTAACCTGATCAGACACAGTACCCCTCCTCCACCAAGTAGAGAGGAAAGACAAAAATGCCATAAATCAAACCAAAACAAGCAAACAGAAAACTTTACAGGATAAAATTGGGTGAAAAAACAAATGATAGTGGTAGAAACACTAGCAAAAATGAAGTTCTAGTTATTGAAAAAGGCAGCAATGGGAAATTATAATTAAACTAGAAAAATTGAGAAAGAAAAAAGATCTGTATGGAAAAGGTTAAAATTAGAAAACAAAACAACATCAACATCAAAATAAACAAAAAAACAACCAAACCCCCCCCCCCAAAAAAAAAAACCACACCCACAACCAGAAACAAAGCAGTATGTATATGTTGTTGAATATTGTCTAGTCAACATGTGGTCTTCTGGGGTATGAGATGTTAATCACAGTTCTGATACGACTGGAGGCTGCTGATTTCTCAAACCCCAGTAGGTAGACACCCTAAATCTCTCTTCAGCCCACTTAAAAGGCACTTTGAACTTGTAAACTTGCTGAGCAGAAGCTTTCCCAGGAAAGTGCTTGTCGCTGGAATCACTGCTGAAGTGGCTATCCACTTACCCAGTGTGTCAAAATTGGTCTCACTCTGCCCCTGAGGGTTAGGGCTGCAAGGCGGCTCAGACCCCACCCTTAGGCTACTCAGTTGCTAGGTTACCAGCTCCCACCTGGATTCTAGCTCTGCCACCCTGAGGGCGGAGCCTGTGGGGCAGATCACTCATAATGGCTCCCTGTGGCCCACAGCCAAACACTATTAGCTCTGTCTGGCTCAGCGACTCAGACTGGGGCCCTAGACAATGGCTAAAGTTCTCCACACTCCCACTCAGGCTCTCCCCAAGGCAGTTCAACTGAATGCCAAGTCCAAAGACACCAAAACAGTTCACAGGTAAGGCCTTTCTGGTTTGTAGTCTCACTGCTACTGAACTTACAGATGCGGGCGGGTTTAGACACACGGGACGAATCACCATTTTTCCACTGTTTTAGTCCTCCTCTTGGGGTCCAGAAGTCTCTCGCTGACTCCCTGTATCCTTACAGGGGTGACGATAGGCAGATCCCACCAGCCAGAGGTGCCTGGAGTCCTATCTCCCCAGACTCACAGTGCCCAGATGCAAGGAAGCTGTTACTCGGCCGCCATCTTGCTCTCTCCTTCACATGTTAAAAGATATTTTAAATATATTGGATTATATAAGGTAGAATATTAAAGTTGATTCTACCTGTTCCTTTTCATTCTTTTTAAATGTGGCTACTAGAAAATTTTAAATTGTTAATATGTATGTGGCTCATATTCATGGGTTGTATTACACATCTATTGGACAGAACTATCCAAGACGCTATTTTCACCAAGAATACAAAAGAGACCAGAATAACGTCCCCGCTCTTGTAAGAGGTTACTTTCCAAAGTACTGCGATTGCAAATCAATCTAAAAAACAGAAAGATAAACACATTCTTTATCATATATACAATCAATCCCCCATAACCCAGAACTGCAATGTTACACGGATATCCAAGTCTTACATGGGCACCAAGGAGTCCTTCAGAGATTGGCCTGACTCATCGAGAGTGTCTTTGTACCTAGCAGAGGCCACAGGACTTCACAGGCAAACAGAGTGAAGTGATTCTATTAGACAATGTGCCAGAATAATCAAATCATGCCCGGACACAAAAAGTAGAAGTGGACATGTCAAAAAAACCTATCGTGTCAATACCATAGATGTCGTCATTATAAGTTGTGGCTATTCCGGCAATTCAACAGTATCCATCATGTTAAATCAGGACTGCTGCCTTGAGTTGTATTGGTATTGTTTTTCACCTCCATTTGTTTTTGTTACGTTATTTTAGTTTTATAATTCATAAAGATATCAGAAATTCATAATTGGTTTTGTCTGAACCAATTATCATTATAGAATAATTTTATTGAACACCAGAGATATATTATAATATTTTTCCCTTAAAAGAGTCCTTATTTTACTCAATTTTGAGAGATCCTGTCCCAGATTGTGGTGCTTATGCCGTTCACTGACCCTCTCCCACCTTTCGTCATTCCCCCCCTCCATAATTCAGGAGCTTCTCAGTCGCTTTCTATCTGTCTGCAGCACCTGACAGCCCAGTGAACAACCAGGCCTCTCTTCTGGCCTAAAAAAAGATTCATGGCAATTCAGGGACCCATCATTGGGATCATCAAGCCAGCCATGGCTCCTGGGGGAAGAATATACTCCAGGAGTGATGCTGAAAACATGCCAGGACTGTGAGCCTCGGCCCTGCCAACCTAGAATGGATGCTGCTTATAAGAAACAAATTTAGCCTCATCACTGTGTCCCTGCTGAACACCGTCCTGCATGTCCCACCACCACCCCAATCCCACCTTGTTTCTCAGGCAAGGGAGGGCTCCCAAGAGCTCCCAGTTGCCTGGCCCGCCAACTGTCTGCAGGCCTTCCCTGGGAGGGTCCCTCTCTCTGTATCACTCCACAATGACTCTTAGATCAGCACAATGGAAGGTAGCAGAGGCGCATACATCCTGCAAGGCTGGGAAACAGCAGAATATAATAATGTTTAAAATAATAAACTCTGGAGTCAGAGAGCCTGAATTTGAATCTCAGCTCCCGTAATGAGCAAGGGTGGCCTAAGACAAGTTCTCTGTACCTCCATGTCCTTTCCTGTGAGGTAGGTGTGAGATAAAATCCTCAGCTGGATTTATGACAATGAATTAAGATATTGCTCTGAAAACTCCTGCAACAACAACAATTAACAGTTACTACTGTTGGGAAGAGCAAGGATATCTTTTTCTCCTACAATGGAATTAAAATGTGGAACTCAGAAGGCCCAAACCCTACAGAAAATCTGTCTTCCCTGACTGTGGATTGCATCCCCAGCTGCCTTTGATTAGGGAAGCCTCCATCCCTGGTCAAACAGGGAAGACAACCCTATTGTCGCAGTTGGTTTACACAGTCTCCTCTTGCCCCACACATAGCCACAACCAGGGTCCCTTGGCAGAAAAACAGACCTGGGAACTCCTATAGCAAAAGATGCATTTGTTGGGGAAAACAAGAATTGCCTTGGCACAAACCAATACATCACCTGTGAATCCACACACTTGCAGTCATATCAACAGAACTCCAGAATTCCTGAGCTCAGTTTTAAAGAAAAGAATGCATGAGGTCTTCCTGGGCATGAAGCATGCGGAGCCTGCTGACTTCAGACACTTTGTAAAACACCATGCTTCTGGAATGCAGGAGCTGGATATCACAGCTAAAGCACCCAACTCAATGGGCACAATGGAGTTAGCCTCCTCATGTATCCTGTGCAGAATCCAGAATCATTGACCCCAAATACTAAAGCAGTGGCTCTCACACTTGGGTGGATATATAAAATCCCTTGGGCAACTTAATGAAAATGCAAAAGGCCTAGGCCCTCTTCTGTGAACTTGGACGTTTGTGCTCTCTGCTGGTTCTTTTGAGTGTTTCCCAGAAGCAACCAAATGTGGAATCCACTGGCTCTGAAGCAAAGAAGGCTCAATAGCTCATTCCTGGGCTCTAATCCAGCCCTTCGAGTCTGAGTTTACCAAGCAGCCCTTAATCTCAAACTCAGCCTTTCAATACTCTGATTAATAATATTAATAAAGATATAAAAGTACCAGTCATGTTTGAGTAATGCTGTCTACATACCCTGTGGCATTTTGAAAAAGTATTTGCATAAGTTTATTTTAGACTCGGGGATTCTTAAAGCTCTCATGTTGTCTCACTATTACTGAAAGAATACTTTAAAATTATGACGTGAAAACATTTAATTAACTTTTAATTGAAATGGCTTCAGGAAGAAAATTATAAATAGCACATTTGTCTTCACTGTGTTTACCTTACAAGACACAGAAAGTGATCGGTGGACGAGAAATGCCGTGAAACTCATCACACAGAGAGTCTGGTTACCAAAAACGGAAACCCAAGGCTTCCCAGAATGGTGGTTTAGTGTGGTTATTCCCAAAATGTGAGGGCCAGATTCAAGGAATGAACCACCTGGGTCCTAGGAAGCATCTTTTAAATATCAGAAAGGACCGATAGAACACACTTTTGGACATACATACCAAAGAGACTCCAGATGGTTCTCCCACAAGGCAGAACTTGGTGAGCTTCTTTCTGTTCATGGATATTCCCTGGGAGTCGAAGCCCAAGTCCTCACCATGACCTACCAAGCCCTGTGCCCTCCCTCCCCTCCTCCACTCCAGTCCCATGGCTTCCCCACTTCTCTCCAGGCCACCCAGCCCCGCCCTCCTAGGACTCTGCACTGCCTGCTCCCCCTGCCTGAAACCCCCACAGGACCCCCCGAGCTACACAGCTCGCTTCCTGTCCTCCTGTCACACTTCCAACGTCACCTTCTTGGGGACCCCTATACCTACTGTAGTTGTGTATATATAGGAAACATCTGGAGAACACATAAGAAACTGTCAGTAGCAGAACATTTAGTATAAGTGGGATTGGTTAGGGGAGAAGGGTGAAGGGAAAGACTGCTTACGCTATACTGTTCAGTATGCTTTTTGACATTTTGACAATAAAACAGTTAATGGTAACTAATAGGATGCTGCTGCTGAGTGAGTAGGTTCCCAGTTCACAGAAACCCAGGTGGCCCTAACAGTTCTGCAGCCTTAGCAGAGCTGTAACAGAGGACTAGAGCTCAGATGCCTTATGTGTTGAATGGGATTTGTATGGGCCAGCCTGGGAAGGAAGCTGGACTTGAGTCCATTATCACTGAGGGGAAAAAAAGTAGCTTGCTTTAGCCTATGAGAGGTGCTTTTGCCCTTCTCTTCCCCTCTTGTTGCCTCCGCACCTGTCCCCCTGCCACATTGTTCCTCATCTCTGAACACAGCACCACACCCAGACAGTCCAGCACTGGCCAGGTGTGTGGCAAGGCTGCAGTACGACGGCTCACGATGTTTCACCTTCCTCGTGGCCTAAGGCATAGACAAGCCACCTGCTCGTGTGTCTAGGACATCTATGAGCCTGGTGTTCTCAGGTTCCAGCCTGGCAACCTGGGAGGGATTGGCAAGAGAGGTACCCTCTCTCTGGAAGGCAGCTTTGTGGTTAAAAGTCACGTTGAGCAGCCTATGAACACATCAGGCCAGGTGCCCTTCTGCTGCATTACAATGCCAACTCAGGATTGAAAAATAGGAAATAGCCAAGGTTAGAACTGGGATTCTCATAAACTATGGTAGATGCATAGCATGGGACACTATTTAGCCTAAAGAAGATGTAGATTTTGTACCTTTTGTAACAACCTAGGTGGATTTGGAGAACACGCTCCTAAGTATCACAGGAATGGAAAAACAAACATCATATGTGCTCAATACTAAGTTGAAACTAGTAGAATAAAAATTACTGACTCGCTTAAGAGAAAAACCCAATTAAATTCAAGAAGGGGGGAGGGTGGAGAGCGTTTGGCAAGTTCCCACCCAAAGGGCACAATGTGTGGGTCTATGGCACACTTCCTGGGAGACGAACACAGATACCGCTCTAACTTTACCTTACAAATGCAAACAAGGTGGCCGGGCACAGAGGCTCACACCTGTAATCCAAGCACTCTGGGAGGCCGAGGCTGATGGACTGCTTCAGCTCAGGAGTTCAAGACCAGCCTGAGCAAGTGCAAGACCCTGTTTCAAGTAAAAATAGAAAAAAATAGCTGGGCATTCTGATGGGCACCTATAGTCCCAGCTACTCAGGAGGTTGAGGCAAGGGGATTGATTGAACACAAGAGTCTGAGGTGGCTGTGAGGGATGACACCACAGCACTCTACCCAGTGCAACAAAATGAGACTTTGTCAAAAAGAAAAAAAAAATGCAAACAAGGCAACCCAATCGTTTATACCTTCACATTAATCTGAAATTTTTAAGAAACTGAAAAACAAAATAAAATTTTCTTGGGCTAGGAAAAGAAAAAAAACACAGGATTTCCCTTGTCAGTGGTTAGTGTGTGATGGAGAAACATGCTCCACGGACCACTGAGGAAACCAAGACTGAGGAAGCCTGTGTGCCCCACAGCTGTGACGCCCTGGCCACATCACCCATCCGTGGGATCTGGTGCCCACCTGGGTGCTGGCAGATGATGCCTCCCATCCTTAATGGTCACTGCAGTGCACTGAGCTCATACTATGTGACCGACCCTTGATGGCTGTCACACAAATCCCCTTGCAAAGCTTCATCATCACAAGAACCCAGAGGGGCAGATATTACAGAGAACTAACACTCAGGGGTAATTATAAAACTTATCAAGGTGGTGCTTAGGCTGCTTGGCTCTGGGACTCAAACTCCTGCTCGTTCAGTTTTGCTGCCCTGCCTCCTCCCTGACACCGGGCCTTCCCAAACCTCTGCCCTGCACAAGCCCCTCCCACCAGGAGCCCACTCCCCAGGGCGGGCAGGCATTTACTCACCCACTCGCTCATTTAGCCAATTGTTAGACACCTGCTTAGAACGTGCCTCAGTGGGCTTAATCCTGAAGGAGGCCGTGGGAATCAACTCTGACCAGTGCTAAAGCCCAGCACTGTGACCTGCTCAAGTGGCTCACAACATTCAGAGCAGATGGGGTTATGATTACTGACACAGTGGCATTTGGAACCGGAAGGAGTGGAGTCAGGGCACAGACCTGGCTGCACCACACAGGCTGAGCTCTAGGAAGCTCTCCTTGGTTCCAGTTGTCCCACAGGGATGCTAAGGGGAAAACAGTACCCCAGACAGTGATCTGTTAGAGTCAGAGGAGAGGCCAGGCCAGGCAGCACAGGCCACCTGGCTTAAAACCCTCCCCTCCTCTAGGCAAAATTCCTAATGTCCAGCACTGTCTCTAGATTCCTACTTCCTCCCTGCTGCTCCAGCTAGCACCCAGGTGTGGGCCTTCAGGAAGGGACATTTCCCAAGGCCGGGTGGGGCAAGCATTGTTTCAGCATGGGTGCTCCCAGTGTGCAGCCGTGTATGTCCAGCCCAGAGGATAGATGGCATCGCTTTAAGCAAATGTAGACTTTCCTTGCATCACAGCCAGGAGGCTTGGACATAAGAGTGCTAGGCTCAGTGTGCAGACGTGAGCCCAGCTCAGAGCCAGGGCTGCCACCGAGGGCTGTGATCTATGCATGGGTCTATCTTCAAAGACATTTGGAAACATTACGTTAAACAAAGTGAAATGGATTTGATTTCCTTTCACTGTGGTCATGGGCTTTTTTGTTACCTCCTTAAAGACTTGTCTGTGTCTTCATTTGACGACAGTTCCCTCTTCACCATGGAGCTCTGTCAGAACCAGGGTTTCAGGGACCTCACTCTGGGAAACGTCCCATCCCACAACATTCCAGCATCCAAAAAAGGTTGGCAACTGTTTCCAGAAAGGACCAAGGAGTAAACATTTTAAACTTTTTGCACCATGAGACAGAATCAAACATATAATAGAGGCACTTAGGTAAAAGAGAGGAAAACTTCCACAAACAGTTAAAATTTAAAAATATATTTTAAATTCTATAAAATTTCTACAAGTATTCAAAAAGTCAGAATATAACCATTATGATAGAGTAAAATTTCTTGCAATACAAGTCTATTAATGAAAAGATTAGGCTTGATGCCCGTAGCTCAGCCACATACACCAGAACTGGCGGGTTCAAACCTGGCCCGGGCCTGCTAAACGACAACAACTACACAAAAAAAAAAAAAAAAAAAAAACTACCTGGGCCTGTAGCAGGCACCTATAGTCCCAGCTACTCGGGAGGCTGAGGCAAGAGAATCGCTTAAGCCCAAGAGTTTGAGGTTGCTGTGAGCTGTGATGCCACCGCACTCTACCGAGGGCAACAGAGTGAGACTCTGCCTCAAAAAAAGAAAAGATTAAAATTATTGTGAGGGCAAATAACATTTTTTTAAATCAGGATTCAAAATATGTCTGCCCTATTATTATGGAAAAAAACTGTAGCCAATAAGTGAATGATCTAAAGGAGGCGTCCCTTAGGTTACAGAAGGATAGAAGGCACCTCCTCAAGGTCTCTCACGGCCACACAGAGCCAAGAAGCCTGGTCCTGAGACCTGTGTTTCCACTGTTCCTCTCTCTAGAACCTCCATCCAGAAGTGCCTGGACACACATCCAGGAGAGCCTTCTTTAAGAGGCCATGCTCTGTAATTAAACCCATGCAAACGGCTCCTTAAGACTTTGCCCCACTGTGGCTCATTAGAGCCATGCTGTTCTTATTCATCCATAAGACTGTCTTTCTCCACTGGACTGTAGGCACCTTGAAGACACAGTGCATTATTCATCTTTCTTGGCACATGGCACTTAAAATTAATAAATGTTTGTGAGCTCAATAAGTCATGAAGTAGATAATTGCTCTTCTTTTGCAAAAATGTTTGCCACTCCTTCACATTCAATGAGGTGTTGGTCAGGTCATCACTCCCTGCTCGAAACTCTCCCATGGCCTACGTTGAACTTAAAACCCAAGCTCCTCACCCTGGCCCAGAGAGTCTTCTGGATCTATGGCTGGCAACCTCTCTCACCTCATCTGTTCCCACTCTCTGCCACAGCAGCCACACGAGCCCTTTTTCTTCCCATCCAGATGCTCTAGATCTATTTCTGCCCTGTGCTTAGATCTCTGCATGCTTCTCCCTGTGTTTCCCTGCCCCTTTTCTCAATCATCTATCACTTCCCAAACCTTCTCATTGTTTATATCCTCTCATTTATTTGTAGATGAGTTCCCCGAGAGAGGAGGCCTTTGCTGTCCTTTGCACCACCACTATTTCTAGCCTTTCAATTTATGTCTGGAGTATAGTAGGCACTTAATAAACGTTTGCTCAATAAAGGTATTCATTTCTCTAGGATTCCTTAGCCCTCCGTTCAGTATATTCATTTAATACAACTATTTGTTTAATAAGTAAATTAAGTCTTAATCCATCTTCCTCTTGGCTTCAGAGTGAGAACTTGGCCTGGGTGAAATGTTTTATTTGGCTAGAAACATGGGGGCAAGGATGTGGTGAGAAAAAACAAAAAGAGCCTAAGACAAAACTGATGGTGCTATTGTGAGTCTATCAAGTCGCCTTTCCGATTTGTTTTCATCTTAGTTTACGTTGCTTTAAACCAATGACCCCAAAATTACAGCCTCTGACTAGCTGGCACATAAATTTCTGACTTTAAAACCACTTTACTTCAAGCTTGATAAATAGCTTTTGTCACTAGGTAGAGTAATTAAGGGAGCAGCATGGGCCCTTACCAGGTGGGGCTGACAGTACGTTCTTTTCAGTGTTTTGTTACCTGCCTGTTGGATCTGGCAGAGCTCACAGAAAAGCTCAGGGCTGAGTTACGTACATTTTCTCCTGGCAGGAGCTTTGTCAGGAAGATGTATCGCCCCCCTCTACCAAGCAGCCTGTTTTCCAAGAACCATAGCAGGCGTGCCTGGCACAGTGGCCAAGCCTCTCTCTTCATCAAAGTGACTGCTCGGTAAGTCACAGAGATTGGTACCCAGTGCAAAGGATAGACATTCCCAGTTGAGATCTTCGTACTTCGTGACCTTCTCACTGTCTTCTAGCCTTACTCTCCACAGATAGTAATTTGTTAATAAGTCAATATAAATTTCAAAACAAATGCTTCAGAGCACTGGAATTGCCATCTTGTAAGAGTGAGACAAACAAATTCAATGAACTTTTCAAAGCGCAATCTCTATAGCACCTTCCAAGAAAGAGAGACACACAGGGCATCAAAGGGAGCCTTGGGCTATCTGTTAAAGCCAGACTTTAGGAATTTGAATGCATCCTTTTGTGGATGATGAAGCTGAGTCTCAAGAGATAAAGTGACATTTTTATGCCACACAGCTAACCAACGGCGGCATGACTGTGTGTACACAATTACCCCCTTGGTGTCCTAGGTGGTTGGCTCCAGAATCCCCATGGATACCACAATCTGAGGATGCTAAGTCCCTGACTTAAAATGACACAGTTTGCTCGTAGCCTGCGCACAACCTCCTTTATACCTGAAGTCCTCTTGGAATTATTTATTATATCTTATACAATGCCTGCACTTCATTCATTCACATGCACTAAACATAGTTCTTGGTGCATGGAAAATTTAAGTTTGTTTTTTGGGAACTTTGTGGAATTTTTCCAAATGATTTAACATATTTGTTTTTGTATAGATTGAGTCAAAGTTATAAATATGCCTTTCAATCAGATAGTGTGCACTGTACCCAATAGGTGGGAATTTACCCATCTTCCCTCCCCCCAGCTTGACTTTCATTGAAATTCATTTCCACATAAGCAGTTACATATTGGTCGATTAGCTCCATGGTGGTGTTGAGCACATGTGTTTGTTTCTTCATTCTTGTGATGTTTCACTTGAAAGAATGGTTTCCAGTTTTATCTACCCATGTTGCCACAAAAGATATTAGATCATGATTTTCTTTATGGCTTACTAGTACTCTATAGTATGCATATGTGTGTACTACATTTTATTAATCCCTCCATGTATTGGTAGGCACTTGGGTTGTTTCCACATCTTTGGGATTGTGAATTGTGCTGCTATAAACATGTGAGTACAAGTAGTGTCTTTTTTTATAAAATGACCTTTTTTACTAACAGTAGGATGGCTGGATAAAATAGTAGGTCTATTTTAACTTCTTTGAAGTTTCTCCATTCAATTTTCCATAGAGACTGCACTAGTTTGTGGTACCACCAACAGGGTATACAATTAGCAGACAAATACATTAGTGACATATCAGGGAAAACATCAGAGAAGTAACAATAGAAACTATTAAATGTAAAGCAAAGGAAGGGTGCAGGAAATACGGAAAATCAAAATTAACAGACTTCCAGTGTGGGGAAAAAAATAAATTTATAGATTCGAGAGACTCAGAGAACCTCAAATGATAAGAATGACAAACTCAAGAATTCATGCCCAGATACTTCATAGACAAACCACACCAAAGAAAAATTAATGAATCTAAAGTTCTCATCAAAAAACATTAACACCAGATGAAAATGTAACAACACCTGTAAGGAACTGAAAGAATATATTGTTAACACAAAATTCTGTCAGAAATATCCTTTGGGAACAAGGATGTTTTGTTGTTGTTGTTTGTTTGTTTTTGAGATAGAGTCTTACTATGTTACCCTTGGTAGAGTACCGTGGTGTCATAGCAACCTCAAACTCCTGGGCTTAAGCAATTCTCTTGCTTCACCCTCCCAAATACAGGGGCCTGCCACAATGCCCAGCTATTTTTTGTTGCAGTTGTCATTGCTTTTAGCTTGCCCAGGCTGGGTTCAAACCCGCCAGCCTTGGTGTATGTGGCTGGCACTGTAACCACTGTGCTACGGGCACAAAGCCTGGAACAGCCATTGTTAAGAGAATGACAATTCAAATAAATGGTGAGAAATGCCATGTTCATGTGCCAGAAGACTCAATATTGGTCAGCTACCAATTCTCCCCAAATTTATGAATAGATTCAATATAGTTCACATCAAAATACCAGAATTTTTTAACTGACAAGATGATTCTAAAATTTATATGAAACATAGGACATAGGACAGCCAAAATATTAGAAAAGATAAACAAAGTTGAAGGATGTTGTATCTTGATTGCAAATTTTACTACAAGGCTATGGTTATTTGGAAAATGCTGTATTGGTGTAGAGACTGACATACTGATCAATTGAATTGAATAGAAAGTCCAGGAATATATACACACATATATGGTCAATTCACCTTCAACAAATTTACCAAAGTAATTAAAGAAGGAAAGGAACATTTTCAACATATGGTACTAGAAATGGATATTCATATGGAAATGCATAAACCTTCAACCTATCTTACATGACAAACAAAAATCAACTCAAAATGGATCATAACCATAATGGTAAAAATTAAAATATATAGAAGAAAACAGAAGTAAATATTTGAATTGGATTAGGTAATGATGTCTTAGATAAGGCATAAAAAGGATAAAGCATAAAAGAAAAAAATTATAAATTGAACTCAATCAAAATTAAAAACTTTTGCTCATTGTAATACAAAGAAATTAAGGAGGCTAGGTGCGGTGGCTCATGCCTGCAATCTGAGAGCCCAGAGAGGAAGGATGGAGTTCGAGATCAACCTGAGCAAGAGTGAGACCCCATGTCTTCCGAAAATAAAAAAATTAGCCAAATATAGAAAAATCAGCGTAGTGGCGGGCACCTGTAGTCTCAGCTCCTCAGGAGGCTGAGGCAGGAGGATCACTTGAGCCCAGGAATTTGAGGTTGCTATGAGCTAGGCTGATGCCATGGCAGTCTAGACTGGGCAACAGAGTGATAATCTGTCACAAAAAGGAAGGAAGGAAGCGAAGGAGGGAGGGAGGAAGGGGGAAGGGAGAAAAGGGAAAAAGAAAGAAATTAAGGAAATAAAGAAGCAAGACACAGACTGGGAGACTATTTAAAAAATATACATCATATATCTAATGAAGGGCTTGTATCAAGAGCATATAAAGAACTGTCAAAACTCAGTACTGTAATAACTTTGTAAAAAATCAAATTTTTAAAACAGGCCAAAAATTTGAGCAGATACTTCACGCAGGAAGATACATAAAATGGTAGAAATGTATGTAAAAAGAGAAAAATCATTATTCTCTTTTGCAAATGCGAACTAAAACTACAATGAGATAGTATGACCCAGTACTTTAAAACTCAGTGGAAAACAATAACCATTTAATCCTGTTTCATGATTGTGTGGATCATCAATTCAGGAAAAGCTCAGAGAGGTGATCCTTCTGCTCTCCGTAATATCGCCTGGGGTCAGTTAGTGGTATTCAGCTGGCAACTGGGCTGGCCTTGAGGGACAATGATAACTCCACTCACTACACAAATTGTTTCAGAGAATATAAAAAGCAATGGAAGACGGTCACCATAACTTCTATATTAAAACATCACAAGGATATTTCAAAAGTGGAAAACTACAGCCTAATCTCTCTCATGAAAATGTACATAAGAAAACAGCAATATGGATATAGGTATTACAGGAAACTACACAATTATCAAATGGGATTTGTTCTAGAAATGTGAGGTTGGTTGCATGCCTAGTGGCTGTAAGACCACTAACATTTGAAAATTATAATTTGCCACATGAACTAGTAGGAGAAAAATTATATGATCATCTTAATAGATGTAGAAAAGGTATTTGACAAACATCAACCCTCGTTAATGATTTATAAATAACTCTTACTTAGCAAACTAGAAAACTAGCCTCTTGTTTAACCTGGTAAGAGGTATTTACAAAAATCCTATAGCTATCATACATAATTATAACATTTTAAATGCCTTCTCCTTGAGAAAACAAAAATTGTTCACAGTCATCATTCATAGTGAACCTTGTACTGGAAGTCCTGGCCAGTACCATGAGGTAAGAAAATGAATAAATGCTGTAAAGTTTGGAAAACAAGATAAAGGACTCTAATGTTGCCACATGACATTCTGTATATGTAGAAACTCCAAAAGACTCTGACTTATTATAATTAATAAATATGGTAAGATCACTGGACAAAAAGTAAATATATGAAAATCCATTTTCTTTCTATACACAAGCTTAAGCAAAAAGAATTAGAAAAAGAAGATTTAAAAATGGCACTTCTCTTATTAGTACCAAAAATCACCAAATAGCTAACACTAAATATTACAAAAGATATGCAAGAGCTCCACACAGAAAACTTCAAAGCATTATTAAGATACACACGTATTACAGAGAAACTGAATAAATGGAGCAGGGGTTGGCAAACTGCAGCACCACGGCCTGTTTTTGTACTGCCCATGAGCTAAGAAGGGTTTTTTTCCTTGTTTTTTTTTTTACATTTTTAAAGGGTAAAACGAAAAGGAAGAATAAAAATGTGTGACAACAACAGTATGTAATCCTCAAAGCCTAAAATATTTACTATTGGACCCTTTACAGAAAATGTTTCCATCATTAATTACAAAAATAAATAATTTCCATTGATTAGAAGACTCAATATTATAAAGATTTCAATTCTCTTTAAATTAATCTACACATTCAATAACTCCAAATCAAATTCCTAATAAGTACTTTCTTTAGAAGTTCATAGCCGATTCAAAAATTTGTATTGAAACACAAAAAGCCAAGAATACCTCAGTCTTTAAAGAAGAAGAGCAAACTCAGAGATCTTACGCTACTAGTTATATCAATAGGCCAGTAATAGGACATTTATACTAAATGAAGCTATAGTTACAAAAACAAAATTGTATTTGTACAAAATTAGACTAGAAAGTTCAGAAACTGACGCTTTTGTGTACAATCAGCTAACTTTCAATAAAAATGGGAAAGTACAATCTTTTCAATAAATGGTGCTGGATCAATTAGATTTCCATGTGAAAAAAATAACCTTGACTTCTATATCACACAGATATACAAATCAATTCCACATAGATTATAGGCTTAAACACAAAAAGGAAAAATAAATATTCTAGGAAATAACGTGAGACTATCTTAATGACCTTGGCGTGGGCAAAAGATTTTTTGACATTATAGCTCACGGCAACTTCAAGTTCTTGGGCTCAAGAGATCCTCTTGTCTCCATTTTTTCTTTTCAGTAGAGATGGGGTCTTGATCTGGCCCAGGCTGGTTTCGAACTCCTGAGTTCAAGTGATCCACCTGCCTTCACCTCCCAGAGTGCCACGATTACAGGCGTGAGCCATCATGCCCAGCTGGCAAAAGATTTCTTAAACAAGATATCAAAAGCTCCCACCAGAAATGAAAAGATAGATAAACTGACTTGAGTAGAAGATGCCATTAAGGAAAACAAACCACATATATATGACAAGAACCTATATCCAGAATATGTAAAATACTGCTATAAATGAATAATCAAAGGACAGAAAAACCTAATAAAATGAAGGGGAAAGGCTTAATTAAAAAGATACAACACAAAAAGAACATCTGAATGCAAATAGTGAAATATGCTCAATGCCATCAGTCATCAAGGAAATGTAAATAAAAGGCACAATGAGATTTCATCGTATATATGTCGGAGCATGATGCTAGGTCACCGCCCCGGCCCATGAAACTGCCAGGACGCAGACGGCTGTACAAGCTTGCTGGTGGTATGGCTCCCCATAGGGGCCAGGGGGCCATTGTCCCAGTCAGCTAAGGCTCCCCATCAGGAGGAGCCAGTTGTCTCAGTCAGGTCAGAGGTACCAGAGCGCCTCAAAGGTGCAGCAGTCAGTAGGAGCCCAACTAGCTTCTCCCATGGCTATTTACCCCACAGGTGTGGAGACTGCTGAGCAATGATGTCTGTGTGCTCTCGTAGTTTTTACTGAGAGACCAATCCCTTCCCCATTCCCTTATGACCAAGGTGTTTCTTTTCAGGTGTTTCCTACATATATATTTGCTAAAATGGCTAAAAAGAAAAAAATTCAAATGTTGGCAAATATGTGGAGTAACTGAAACTTGTCTACGCTGCTGGCATGAGTGTACACCGCTGTAAACCACTTTGGAAAACCGAGAGGCTCTGCTAATTCTAAATAAATACAAACTCTAAGACCTGAGGATTATACTCTAAGAATGCAGGTAACACAAACACAGATAGAGGAGCAGTGTTCACAAAGTATATTCACAAGCAAGAACCGGAAAGCAATTCAAATGCCCATCAGCAGGAGTATGGAAAAATAATTGTGCTGTATTTATATACTGGGATATTAGGCACCACCCCCCAAACTACAACGATTCCTAATAACATGGATGAAACTCAGTCACAAAGTCAGACAGAATAGGCCAGATACAAAAGAGTATCCACGCGTCCCTTTCAGGTTCAAGTAAGACTAATCTATGGTGAGAGAAGGCACAATAGTGGCTATTCTAAGGGGAGAATGACTAGGGGAGGGCGTGAGGGAAGTTTCTGAGCTGCTGATAATGTTCTGTTTCTCAAGCTGAGTAGCAGGTACGTGGCTATGCATGCTCTGTAAAACTTCATTCACCTACAATTTGTGGATGTGTTCAATATGTATGTTAAATTCCAATTAAAAGTTTACCAAAGGAAGAAAATTACACCATGTACTTAAAATATTTCCTAGAACAAAAGCCTTAGGCTAGAATTGCTAATACCACACCACATATACACTCCAGCAAGAAGAACCCTGGGCAAGTGTACTGGGTTGAATAGTGTCCCCCCAAAGCCAGGCCCACCTAGAACCTCAGGATGAGACCGTATGTAGAAATACAGTCTCAGCAGATATAATCACACAATTACAGTGTGTCTGTAATCCCAGCTACGTAAGAGGCCAGGGTGGGAGGATTGCTTGAGGCCAGGAGTTTGAGCCTGTAGTGTGCTAAGATCATGCCACTGCACTCCAGCCTGCGGAAGAGAGGGAAAGGCTCTTTCTAAAATAAACAGAGAGATAGATTAAACGAGGTCATACCGGATTAGGGGGGACCCTAATCCAATGACTGGTGTCCTCATATGAACAAGAAAAACTCACAGAGTGATACAGGAAAAAAACACTATGGGCAGACACAAAGGCAGAGATGGGAGTGATGGGCCTATATACCACCCAAGGAAACCAAGAATTGCTGGTAAGAGGCAAGGAAGGATTTTTCCACAGAGCCTCCTTTACAGAGAGCATGAGCCTGCTGACACCTTGATTTCAGATTTCTAGCCTCCAGAACTATAAGAGGATCAATTTCTGCTGTTTTAGGCCACCCAGTTTGTGATACTCTGTTATAGCAATCCTAGCAAACTAATACAGCCAATAGAGAAGTTAGAGTGCAAGAAGAAAACTCATTTAAAAAACAAGCATCCAGAAGTTTGAAAGGGGGGATGATGGGCTGGGGCAGGTGGGGGGAGGAAGGGCTGGAGAAAGCACACCTGTCTGAAACCATGAGAAAGTCAGCCCTCAGTCTCACCCACCTGGGCTGTGTTTGGTGCTTTAAAGAGAATCCATTGATTTTATAACACTGTCAAGCCCTATTTCAAAGCCAAGATATGGACAAATAGTCTCTTTAGGGGAAAACCACACAGAGAAAATAGAAAACAGATTTCTTAGAAAAGGGAAGTAAACAGAGTTTGGACATTTTTTTAAGACGTGGTCTGCACACCTGTAAATCAAAGACAAAAGTGTTTTGCTTATAGAATATCATTCTGCCATGGAGAGACAAATGTTTTTACATATTAAAAGTTAACAGCTGTGTCATTTAACTGCACAGAGAAAGTACATGCAAATACGCCACGCTGGTGACCCTGCAGCAGATGACTTGGAGCTGTGAGCCGGGGCAGGCAGCAGCACAGCGCTGGGACCTGGTGTCCAGCGAGCGCTCTTCTGTGCTGGGGGAGGGAGGAAAGGGTCTCTCAAGAACTCCCCCAGAAAGTTCAAATCCTGAAACTGGTCATAGCACTGAAAGGATAGATTGCACTTGACCTCTTCAGCATCTGACATTTATTGTACCTACTGAAAGGAGAAAAGGGAAGTTTGCAATAAGGTGAAGGCTAAGAGGAACTGTATTTCTCATACTGATTGCTCATCTTCACAATTAAGCTTCTTGATAAATTAATAGCAACCTTAATGTTCTAAAATGGCAATGGCAATCAAAACGCACATTCCCCCAGATTTGAACTGCAACTGTCAGATAATGCAATTTTTGTTATAAACTTTATGCTCCTGTCAGAATGGCCATTATTTAAAAATCCAAAAACAATAGATGTGGTGAAAAGGGACCACTTATACACTGTCAGGGGGAATGTAAACAGTACAAACTCTACAGAAAATAGTATGGCGTGGCAGAGCCTGTGGTGTCAGTGAGTAGGGTGCCAGCCCCATATACCGAGGGTAGTGGGTTTGAACACAGCCCCAGCCAAACTGCAATAAAAAAAAAAAAAATAGCCGGGCATTGTGGTGGGTGCCTGTAGTCCCAGCTACTTGGGAAGCTGAGGCAAGAGAATCTCCTAAGCCCAAGAGCTGGAGGTTGCCGTGAGCTGTGACACCATGGCACCATACTGAGGGCAACAAAGTAAGACTCTGTCAAAAGAAAGAAAGAAGAAGAGAAGGGAAGGGAAGGGAAGACCATGGAGATTTCTCAAAGAACTAAAAGTAGACCTACCACTGGTTCCAGCATTCTCATTACCCAGTATCTACCCAAAGGAAAAGTCATTATACACATATTAAAAAGACACCTGCACTCGTATGTACATTACAACACACTTCACAATTGCAAAGATATGGAACCCACCTAAGCACCTATCAACTGATGAGTAAATAAAGAAAATGTGGTGTGTAGGCCGGGCATAGCGGCTCACGCCTATAATCCTAGCACTCTGGGAGGCCGAGGCGGGTGGATTGCCTGAGCTCACAGATTCAAGACCAGCCTGAGCAAAAGCAAGCCGCATCTCTAAAAATAGCCAGATGTTGTGGTGGGTGCCTGTAGTCCCAGCTACTTGGGATACTGAGGCAAGAGAATAACAAGAGCCCAAGAGTTTGAGGTTGCTGTGAGTTGTGATGCCACGGCACTCTACTGAGTGCAATAAAGTGAGACTCAGTCTCAAAAAATAAAGAAAAGAAAAGAAAATGTGTGTGCAAGGGAAGTAATTCAGGAATGAAAAACCAAACACTTTATGTTCCCATATACACATAATGGAATACTACTCAGCCATTTAAAAGAATGAAATAATGTCTTTTGCAGACTTAGATGGAATTGGAGGCCATTATTCTAAGGGAAGTAATTCAGGAATGGAAAACGAAATCCCCTATGTTCTCCTTCATAAGTGGGAGCTAAGCGACAGGTGTGCATGGCCATACAGAGTTGTGTAATGGACCCTGTCAACTCAGAACCAGGAGGTTGGTAGGAGGTGAGGGATAAAAAAAATATCTATTGGGTACAATGTACACTACTCAGGTACTGGGTACACTAAAACCCCAGATTTCACCACTGTATAATTTATCCATATTACAACAAAACCATTTACACTCTAAAAATATACAGAAATAAAGACAAAAAGCCCTCAAAAGCTTGGGCATAAGAGTTACTTTAAAATGGGGTGATAACACATTTGGTAACTCTCTTTTCTTAATAGTTTTTTTTTTTAATATATATATACACACACACAAAACAATCAGTGAATCCAAGTAGGATAAACTAAAAAAGAGGAGCAGAGCACAATCTTCTAGATTTAAACACCTTTTACTTGAAAATTGTGACAACCTGCCTGAGGCCTGAGCTACATCTCCATTAGTTGTTTAAAAAATATGTGATTCCAGCAGATCCTCAGTGCAAATTAGATGACAAGGAGAATGCCAACCCAACTACAGAAATCATTTGTGAAAGGCTCTCAGACATTTTGAAAGCATTTATTTACATCATTTGCATATGCTAATAAAATATTCTGATTATTAATTCCAACAGGTATAGGAAGAGCCTCCTATGCAACACTGTTGACTTGCTTACAATTAGACATAGTTTAAAATAATAAATCTTTTCTAAAAAAGATTCATTGGGGGAGAGGAGACAAGATGGCTGACTGAAGCCAGCTTTCCACAGAGGCTCCCGTCCAGAAGGAGAGTTTAAGGACAAAAATTCAGCAAGTAACCTGGTGGATTTGAGCTGCACTGAGAGAGAAGGTTGTAGAACGCACGTCAACCCCGCTGAGGGGAGCTGCGATCACAAGGATACAAACAAAACATACAAAATCCATCACCAAGCGGACGGGAGTCCCCTCCCCCATGAGAATGGCTCAGAGTGCCCCACAAACAACCGGGCAGAGTTCAAAGGTCCTCCCACTACATTCCACAGGAGAGACCCTCTAAAAACTGGACCTACCTCCCCTACTAGGGTGCCACGGCGTCCTCCTGCCAGGCATAAAACTGTATAAACTGTATATAGTCTCTACCTGGAATTCTGAGCTCCCAGCACTCCCCTTCACTCACACTGGGGTCTGGAGGCCAGTCCCAGTTGGTCGGCAGAGAGGGGACTGCACTGGAGTGGCAGTTCCCTGAGGCACGGTGCGACAGCCATCTTTTGGTGACAATACGGCCAGGCATAAAACTGTATAAAGCTGTGTGTGTTCTCTGCCCAAAACCCCAGGCTCCCAGTGCTCCGCGCGCTCCCCTCTGCTCTCGCTCCAATGTCTGGAGGCCTGTCCCTCAGGGGTCCAGACTCTTGGGCAATTGCTCGAGGGGTGTAGATAGTGCTGGGCTGCAGCTGGTCGGTGCAGACTCTGGGGTATGGTAGCGGAGAGAGGACTGTTGGCCGGAGGGGAGTACACGGGAGCACCTGTTGCCTGAGCCATAAAGCAGCAGCCCTCTTTTGCTAGCAATACTGCTCACTACTGAATATTCTGAAGCCACACCCCCTGTCTCCCTGGGCAACCAGAGACTCTGAGTTTGCCTGAGGCAACTCCAACTTGCAAACCAGGGAAACTCCCAGGGCGGGGCTGACCCAGAGGTCCGCTTTACTAAACCTAAGACGCACCTGGCCCTCAGGGGATCGTCAGCCTAAAGACAATACAAAAGCAAAGACAAGCTGATTTGGAACTCAATTCTGCTTCTCTTCTGCAGGGGAACCGCAGAGTTGTTCTGTTCTGTTCTGTTCTGTCAGTAACATTAATCAGGGGCGAGACTGGACCTGGGTGAAAACCCCTCAACCTTCAACAAGTGCCCGAGGTTGTCAGGCCTCACCTCCTCCTGGTGGAGAGAAGCAGAGCGCAGCGGCCTGGCAAACTTCCTTGTGATTCAGGCAGGTACAAACTCCTGGAGTACCGATTCACTACAGGCAACTGGGTCAGCCAACTGCAGGGCTATCAATGACTGGGTTTGAAGTGGTGCAAGGTGGGGAAGGAGGCAGCAACCTTCCCAGACTGATTTATTGGCTGGGTGGCTTCTCCTGACTCCACACAGCACTGGAGCAAGCCACACCAGAGTAGTCACCAGACCCTGTGATCCAGCTCCCAGAGACCTCTTAAACTCTCTCACCAGAGACAGGTGCAGACTGAGACAATTGATTTGGACCTTTTTGAACTCAACCAATCGCCTGAGGTGCATGGTGGTAGGAAGGTTTGATTTTTCTTTTCCACTTGTTTGCCGGTGGGGGGCGGGGTGACCTAATTGCTGATATTTCTCCACAGCTGAGAATTCAATCCAAAGTATCTGTTTCACTAGGGTGGAACAGAAACCAGCTGAAAACAAGACAGAACCACTTAGCCCCACCACACCAGACAGGGCCCCAGTTTCTCAGGCCACAACACTGTACAGGCCCTTGACAAAGCCCCAAGGGAAAAAATCAGAGGGAGTAAAACAACCATGGGGCGGAATCAGAGGAAAAACTCTGGTAACATGAATAACCAGAATAGACCAACCCCCACAAGGAAAGATATGGCAGATGCAACTGAAGATCCCATTCATAAACAACTGGCTGAGATGTCAGAAGTCGAATTCAGAATTTGGTTTGCAGACAAGATTAATAAAATGGAATTAGGAATTCGAGGAGAAATTCAAAAGTTCTCTCAAGAATTTAACGAATTTAAAAACAAAACCACCAAAGACTTAGACACACTGAAGCAAGAATTTGCAGCCCTCAAAGATATGAAAAATACAGTAGAATCCCTCAGCAACAGAATGGAGCAAGCAGAAGAAAGGATTTCTGGCATCGAAGATAAAGCCTTTGAACGCTCCGAAACTCTCAAAGAGGAAGAGAAATGGAGAGCAAAAATGGATCCTTCTCTCAGAGAGTTCTGGGATAATTCAAAGAAAGCGAATATCCGAATCATAGGAGTTCCAGAAACAGATGAAGTGGCCTCACTGGGCACAGAGGCCCTTCTGCATGAAATTATGAAAGAGAATTTTCCAGACATGCCTAGAGATTCTGAAATTCAGATAGTGGACAGCTTCAGAACCCCAGCACGACTCAACCCCAATAAGACATCCCCGAGGCATATCATAATTAACTTCACTAAAGTTAATATGAAGGAGAAAATCCTCAAAGCTGCCAGGAGAAAGAAAACCATTACCTTCAAAGGGAAGAATATTAGAATGACTGCAGATCTCTCTGCTGAAACTTTTCAAGCCAGAAGAGGGTGGTCACCGACTTTTAATCTCCTAAAGCAAAATAACTTTCAACCCCAGATCTTTTATCTAGCTAAATTGAGTTTCATTTATGATGGAGAAATTAAATACTTTAATGACATTTATATGTTGAAGAAATTTGCCATAACCAAACCAGCTCTTCAGGATATTCTCAGACCTATACTCCATAATGACCAACCCAATCCTATAGCACAAAAGTAAACTCACTCAGAAACTTCACATCAAACTCCAATTTCCACACTGGCGAAAGGATTAAAAATGCCCACTGGACTTTTGAAAAACTCGATACCCAAAACTTCACCAGACTTATCAATATTCTCCATTAATGTGAACGGCTTAAACTGTCCTCTAAAGAGGCATAGGTTAGCTGATTGGATACAAAAACTCAGGCCAGATACTTGTTGCATACAAGGGTGACATCTTAACTTAAAAGACAAATATAGACTCAGGGTGAAAGGATGGTCATCCATATTTCAGGCAAATGGTAATCAGAAAAAAACAGATATTGCAATTGTATTTGCAGATACAATAGGCTTTAAACCAACAAAAGTAAGGAAGGACAAGAATGGTCACTTCATATTTGTTAAGGGTAATACTCAATATGATGAGATCTCAATTATTAATATCTATGCACCCAACCAGAATGCACCTCAATTTACAAGAGAAACTCTAACAGACATGAGCAACTAGATTTCCTCCAGCTCCATAATCGTTGGAGATTTCAACACTCCTTTGGCAGTGTTGGATCGATCCTCCAACAAGAAGCTGAGCAAAGAAATCTTAGATTTAAACCTAACCATCCAACATTTGGATTTAGCAGACATCTACAGAACATTTCATCCCAACGAAACTGAATACACATACTTCTCATCAGCCCATGGAACTTACTCCAAAATCGATCACATCTTAGGTCACAAGTCTAACCTCAGTAAATTTAAAGGAATAGAAATTATTCCATGCATCTTCTCGGACCACCATGAAATAAAACTTGAGCTGAGTAACAACAGGAATCTGCATACTCATACAAAAACATGGAAGTTAAATAACCTTATGCTGAATGATAGCTGGATCAGAGATGAGATTAAGAAAGAAATCGCCAATTTTTTGGAACAAAACAACAATGAAGACACGAACTATCAGAACCTCTGAGACACCGCAAAGGCAGTTCTAAGAGGGAAATTTATAGCACTGCAAGCCTTCCTCAAGAGAACGGAAAGAGAGGAAGTTAACAACTTAAGGGGACATCTCAAGCAACTGGAAAAGGAAGAACATGCCAACCCCAAACCCAGTAGAAGAAAAGAAATAACCGAAATTAGAGCAGAATTAAATGAAATTGAAAACAATAGAATAACACAACAGATCAATAAATCAAAAAGCTGGTTTTTTGAAAAGGTCAATAAAATAGATAAACCTTTGGCCTACCTAATCAGGAAAAAAAGAGTAAAATCTCTAATCTCATCAATCAGAAACAACAAAGACGAAATAACAACAGACTCCTCAGAAATACAAAAAATCCTTAATGAACATTACAAGAAACTCTATTCTCAGAAATATGAAAATCTGAAGGAAATTGACCAATACATGGAAGCACTTCCCCTTCCAAGACTTAGCCAGAATCAAGTGGAAATGTTGATCAGGCCCATATCAAGTTTGGAAATAGCATCAACCATACAAAACCTCCCTAAAAAGAAAAGCCCGGGACCAGATGGTTTCACGTCTGAATTCTACCAAACCTTTAAAGAGGAATTAGTACCTATATTACTCAACCTGTTCCAAAAGGTAGAAAAAGAAGGAAGACTACCCAACACATTCTATGAAGCAAACATCACCCTGATCCCCAAACCAGGAAAAGACCCAACAAGAAAAGAAAATTATAGACCGATATCACTAATGAATATAGATGCAAAAATATTCAACAAGATCCTAACAAACAGAATCCAGCAACACATCAAACAAATTATACATCATGACCAAGTCGGTTTTATCCCAGGATCTCAAGGCTAGTTCAATATACGTAAATCTATAAATGTAATCCAGCACATAAACAAATTAAAAAACAAAGACCATATGATTCTCTCAATTGATGCAGAAAAAGCTTTTGATAATATCCAGCATCCCTTCATCATCAGAACACTTAAGAAAATCAGTATAGAAGGGACATTTCTTAAACTGATAGAGACCATCTACAGCAAACCCACAGCCAATATCATATTGAATGGAGTTAAATTGGAATCATTTCCACTCAGATCAGGAACCAGACAAGGCTGCCCATTGTCTCCATTGCTTTTTAACATTGCAATGGAAGTTTTAGCCACCGCAATTAGGGAAGAAAAGGCGATCAAGAGTATCCATATAGGGTCAGAAGAGATCAAACTTTTGCTCTTCGCAGATGATATGATAGTGTATCTGGAAAACACTAGGGACTCTACTACAAAACTCTGAGAAGTGATCAGGGAATACAGCAGCGTCTCAGGTTACAAAATCAACATTCATAAATCGGTAGCCTTTATATATACCAACAACAGTCAAGTTGAAAAAATGGTTAAGGACTCTATCCCATTCACAGTAGTGCCAAAGAAGATGAAATATTTGGGAATTTATTTAACAAAGGACATGAAAGATCTCTATAAAGAGAACCAGGAAACTCTAAGAAAAGAAATAGCTGAAAATACTAACAAATGGAAAAACATACCATGCTCATGGCTGGGAAGAATCAACATTGTTAAAATGTCCATACTACCCAAAGCAATATATAATTTCAATGCAATCCCTATTAAAGCTCCACTGTCATACTTTAAAGATCTTGAAAAAACAATACTTCGTTTTATATGGAATCAGAAAAAACCTCGAATAGCAAAGACATTACTCAGAAATAAAAACAAAGCAGGAGGAATTACGCTACCAGACCTCAGACTATACTACAAATCAATAGTGATCAAAACAGCATGGTATTGGCACAAAAACAGAGAAGTAGATGTCTGGAACAGAATAGAGAACCAAGAGATGAATCCAGCTACTTACTATTATTTTATCTTTGACAAGCCAATTAAAAACATTCAGTGGGGAAAAGATACCCTATTTAACAAATGGTGCTGGCTGAACTGGCTGGCAACCTGTAGAAGACTGAAACTGGACCCACATCTTTCACCATTAACTAAGATAGATTCTCACTGGATCAAAGATTTAAACTTAAGACATGAAACTATAAAAATACTAGAGGAGAGTGCAGGGGAAACCCTTGAAGAAATCGGGCTAGGTGAGTATTTTATGAGGAGGACCCCCCAGGCAATTGAAGCAGCTTCAAAAATACACTACTGGGACTTGATCAAACTAAAAAGCTTCTGCACAGCCAAGAACACAGTAAGTAAAGCAAGCAGACAGCCCTCAGAATGGGAGAAGATATTTGCAGGTTATGTCTCCGACAAAGATTTAATAACCAGAATCCACAGAGAACTCAAACGCATTAGCAAGAATAGAACAAGGGATCCCATCGCAGGCTGGGCAAGGGATTTGAAGAGAAACTTCTCTGAAGAAGACAGGCATGTGGCCTTCAGACATATGAAAAAATGCTCATCATCTTTAATCATCAGAGAAATGCAAATCAAAACTACTTTGAGATATCATCTAACTCCAGTGAGACTAGCCTATATCACAAAATCCCAAGACCAGAGATGTTGGCGTGGATGTGGAGAAAAGGGAACACTTTTGCACTGCTGGTGGGAATGCAAATTAATACATTCCTTTTGGAAAGGGATATGGAGAACACTTAGAGATCTAAAAATAGATCTGCCATTCAATCCTGTAATCCCTCTACTGGGCAGAGTACTACCCAGTACTACCCAGAAGACCAAAAAGCACATCATAACAAAGATATTTGTACCAGAATGTTTATTGCAGCTCAATTCATAATTGCTAAGTCATGGAAGAAGCCCAAGTGCCCATCGATCCACGAATGGATTAATAAATAGTGGTACATGTACACCATGGAATATCATGCAGCCTTAAAGAAAGATGGAGACTTTACCTCTTTCATATTTACATGGATGGAGCTGGAACATATTCTTCTTAGTAAAGTATCTCAAGAATGGAAGAAAAAGTACCCAATGTACTCAGCCCTACTATGAAACTAATTTAGGGTTTTCACATGAAAGCTATAACCCAGTTATAACCTAAGAACAGGGGGAAGGGGGAAAGGGAGGGGAGGGAGGAGGGAGGTGGGTAGAGAGAAGGGGATTGGTAGGATTACACCAGCGGTGCATCTTTCAAGGGTATATGTGAAACTTGGTAAACGGTCTGTGAAGCTAGTGAATGATGCCCCATGATCATATCAATGTACACAGCTATGATTTAATAAAAAAAAATAAATAAAAATAAATAAATAAAACTGAAAAAAAAAAGATTCATTATTCACTAGTCCTAAACTAATCTTCTTACCAATTATTCATCTATAGCATCTTACCCTAGATGTGGGTAACCTTCTCAAAGTGAATTCAATTTGTGAAAACACACTTAACCAGGTGGTCCAACCTTGTTTTCTCCACTGAGTTGTCTTGGGCCACACATTAAATACACAGACACTTAGGCAAGCTGATTGACCACAACGAAAACTGTCCAGGGGCCTGCAGATTGGATACCCTTGTAAGGCATCATTATTATCATTATTCATTTTACCAGTGAGACCTTCATTTTAGAGAGAGATTCACCACAAACAGATCTATAATAAGCTTCCCTATTATGCTCAAGATAAATCCATACAACTTTTTAGGACCGTATCTGAGTAAAAGGAGACACAAGTCTGCTTCCCACAGATCTCTATGGTCACATGGCCAATCCTTCACTCCCATAAATACCCTGACTCCGTGAGAACTGCCCTGATCAGCCTCTAACCGCGTCCCTGCCCATGATTCCACCTCCCCTGTCTCTCCTTTATCATTTCCAAAGTCCTTACCACCACCTCCCATACGACTTCCTTGTTAGTCTTTACTGTTGATAATTCTGCTTCTCCTCATTAGAAGGAAACCACCTCGAGGGCAGATTCTTTGCTGAGCCCCAACACCAAGAATAGTCCCCAGCAAATAGAAGGCAATACTGATAAATAACTGCTAAATAAGTTAATAAATGCCATGAAGTAATACGAAATAGTCCTAGAAGCGATCATGAAAAGAAGCTGGAACATGTGCTTAGATGTGCAGTACTAAGTTGGGAAGAAATTATTCCACGTGGGGTATTAATAACACAGCCATCCAGTTTCCCATAATTATCCTCCATGGCGTAAAAAGCTTCAGGGTAGATCTTTCAGAGCCAGCTAGCAACACTTTCCATTTTAAGTCAACAGAGATAATTAACTTAATGCAGGTTTAAAAAAAAAAAAAAAAAAAAAACAATAAAATGATTTAAAACTTTACAACCCTTCACAGTGGCTGTGGTTAAAACTCTAGGGGTAGGGGCGGCGCCTGTGGCTCAGTGAGTAGGGCGCCAGCCCCATATGCCGAGGGTGGCAGGTTCAAACCCAGCCCCGGGCCAAACTGCAACAAAAAAATAGCCGGGCGTTGTGGCGGGCGCCTGTAGTCCCAGCTGCTCGGGAGGCTGAGGCAAGAGAATCGCGTAAGCCCAAGAGTTAGAGGTTGCTGTGAGCCGTGTGACACCAGGGCACTCTACCCAAGGGCAGTACAGTGAGACTCTGTCTCTACAAAAAACAAAAACAAAACTCTAGGGGTATAGAATAAATCAAGTCTCTCCCAAGACAGAATAGCTCTTTGATTCAGGTGCAGCCCATTTTGCCTAAAGAAGGAGAAATTGCAGTGTCTCCCTTGTGAGAATCCTGACCTCCAGCAGTCGACACTGGTGATGAAGCACTTGTCATTATTATGCACTTTGTGTGGGTAATGGATGGCTTCTTTATTTTCCTGAAGGCAGAACTCTGTTTATGAGTCACCTCTCAAATCTGTTTTCTTTCTTGGGTGGCCTTTCATTGTGCTCTACTGAGGTGACAACTATTCTTCATTTTTGCCATGCATAGGGTAAGGGGGCATTTCAGAAAATAAATCTGGAGTATACTTTGCACCACAAATAATATGCACCCCATAATTTTTCAATATGTTCATGCTTACTATGTTAGGTGGTTTGTGTTATTCTTCAAAGAGCTGTTTTTGACCTCGCACACTCCCCCCCTCCCCCCATCAGTAATTCTTTCCTGCACACACCAGGCAAAGAAAAACGGGTGCACAATGGCTTCCTCTACCAGCGGGAAGCCTTCCGAACCTGCAAATGGCCTCTCTGACTTTTAATAGGTGAGCCCCACAGGACTAACTGTCTTTATTTCCGTCTCCATGGGGAAACCTTGAAGGACCACACAGAATCCCTAGGAAAGATGTGTCACTTCTAAATGGACTAAACAAACCATAGGAAGCTCCTTACACAGGGCTTTCAGAGGGTGCTCTGTTGAAATCTGAATGCAATTCAGGCTCCTGATTATTGGATCAGTCAGTTCAAGCAAAATTATGCTGCCAGCAACAAAGAACCTCCAAATCCCAGGGACTTACAATGATATGGTCTATTTTTTACTCCTATGATACATTCAAAAAATTAACTTCTGCTCTGGCGCCTTCATTCCCAGACAGGGCAGCCAGTGTGCACCTTTCTGGGACACGCCAGTCTCGTGGCAGAGTAAAGAGTGATGGTGGGACCAGGCAATGGCTTAAAAGCCTTTGCTGAGGAGTGGCACATGTCAGAGCTACTCATTGCCTTGGTCAAAACAAGTTCCGTGGTCAAACCCAGCTTCAGCAGGGAGAACTCGAGGCCTCCTGCAGGTAGAGGCCCACAGGGCAGCACAGGGAAAAGTTCTGAACAATAATAGCATCGACCACCCCAAGGAGCTAAAGCCCTAAAGCACTGAAGACATGGCATTAGAGATTCACATCCCTCTTTGAGGACCTGATAAAAATTACAGACCCTACCCCTAGAAAAGGGTACACTCCTATAAACGTGTTCCCAGAAAAAAAAGCACATATGCAAATACCTACAGCAGTTTGAACATTAATTTCAAGGATCAGAGACTCCTGAACTCCATATATGAACCCCAAACCCAGGATAATTGCTCTTTTTTAAAAGAGAACATTTCCCCATAGGTCGTCAAACAAACTGCTGTGTGTCACCATGAGGCCAGCTTCCTCATTCCACCTGAAATGAGAGGGAAAGGCCCATCTGGGAAGGGGTCTAGGTCTCTGCACCCTACCTGCTGTGCCTGCCCCGAGGCTGGGACCCTAAATCACCACCCTGCACATCACCTGCAAAGCTCACAGAATGAGGGCTTTGTTGCTTTTAAACTTTAAAATGCATTTTCTTTCTATTCAAATTGCGTGCTAATTTGTCACAGTGCCTTTCATATTACGGTATATATACAAGCATACATATATATTTATAAATATATACAACCCTAAGTCATCCTGAAACTTGGTAATATTTAATAAGTCATGCCACTTTATTCTAAAGCAACTAACCATTTGTTGCCTACACACACACACACACAAAAATACCTGCACATCTGTGGCCTTCTCGTTTCCACGAGCCTGAGGATCATACACAACAATCACCATTTTCCTAAATTCCAGCTCGGTCCTCAACTGTGGCCGTGAGATGAAGGAGCTCAGCGAGACGGGCCAAGGCCATCTGTCACCCTACCCAGAAAGCACCTCTAGCAGGGGACCCTGCCCACGTTGTGGCCTGCCAGGAACATGACATCTCACTGAACATCAGTGAGCAGTCGGTTACCTACTAATGCGATAACAATGAAACAGGATTGTCAGCTGGCTCCTGGTGGGAGCCATTTTTGTTCACACTGTGGTCTGAGCTCCCCTGATTTTGAAAGGTTTAAAAGTACACTTGCTTCTTTCCTTGTGATTTTGAGCCAGAAATTCAAAGGATGTCAGTGTTTTCAGAAGTGTGTGAGATGAGGCTACGTCCCAGTCAGAGGTAGGTGGCCGTGTGTGCCCTGAGCAGAGCTGGATGTTGTTTTGACTTTTTGGCCTGAATGTCTCTCTGCAGGGTAGATTAAAAGATGGAGAAATTTAAATTTCTTTTTTTTTAAGAGACAGAGTCTCACTTTGTCATCTTCCATAGAGTGCTATGGCATCACAGCTCACAACAACCTCCAGCTCTTGGGCTTAAGCGATTCTCTTGCCTCAGCCTGCCGAGTAGCTGGGACTACAGGTTCCTGCCACAACACCAGGCTATTTTTTTGGTTGCACTTTGTCTGGGGCTGGGTTCAAACCCACCACCCTTGGTATATAGGGCTGGTGCCCTACTCACTGAGCCACAAGCACCGCCCATTAAACACACCCTGAACACCTGTTGACTTCAAATTTCAATGTGGAGCACCCAAACTTAAACATTCTGCTTCTGGATGTGGAAAGCAAGCACCGTGATTCACAAGGCGTCTCCCGTCAGACTGGGCTCTGCTCCCTGCGTGGCACAGGCAGCCTCGGCCTATGCATGAAGACAGCACTGCTAGTTCCAGGGGGAGGGAGGGGCAAAGCACTCCCAGCAGAGAAGCCTCCTCCCTCAGCTGCACATGTATTTCCTATGAAAGCATGCACATACACACACACTTTGAGGGTGCTACCAGATTTCATTGCGAATTAAAGCAAAATAACTTTACTTTGAAATTTAGACACATTCCGGAAGGATTCTATAACTCCATTTGAATTTCACATATAACTGCATGCACTGCTCTAAACCCAACATATAAACATCCTGATTAGTGGGTAAGAATTTGCTTTGCAAAATACCTTCACTAAGGAATCCTTTAACAGCAACAGTCTCTGACTGCCTGAAGATATAATTTACACACATTTTGATACACAGCTAATGTTTTAGGAAAGTAAACCACACACCTCGGGTTTAGTTTTAATATTGTTGCTGAAAAATTTGCTAATATCTCATTCTAAAACAAAAATACAAAAAGAAACTCTAAATGTAAAGAATAGTCATACTTCTGTTCTTGTTTTCCATCTTTCCGCCTCTTTGAATGCTTTGATCCTGCAGTTCCATTAATTCCATTTTCCCAGAAGAATAAAAATCATTTTATCACAAAGACATTAGCACCAGAATGTTTATTGATGCCCAATTCATAATTGCCAAGTCATGAAAGCAGTCCAAATGCCCATCCATCCATGAATGGATTAACAAATTGTGGTATATGTTTACCATGGAATACTATTCAGCCATAAAAAAGATGGAGACTTTACATCTTTTATGTTTACATGGATGGAGTTGGAACATATCTTCTTAGTAAAGTATCTCAAGAATGGAGAAAAAGTATCCAATGTACTCAGTACTATTATGAAACCAATGTATAAAGACTTACACATTCATACAAATGATAAAACACAAATATAATCTAGCAAAAGGAAGGGGAGAGGAGGGAGGGGGGAGGTTGACTGGTGGGAGGAGGAAAGGCATTTGTTGGAATCTCATCTAATGTGCACAATGCAATGGTACACTTCAAAATAACTAAGAGTAAATTATAAATGTCTTACCACAAAAAATAAGTGAGGTGATAGTTATGGTTAAACAGTTTGATTCAAGCATTCCACATTGTATATCAAATCATCACATTGTACCCCATAAATGTATACAGTTATGATGTAATAAAAAATTAAACTGAAAAAAAGAATAGTCACATTATGATCAGCAGAATAAATAGCTGTTTAAGGTATTAATAAAGGAGTGATATTTTTGCAAACTATACAAAGTGTAAGTAAATACTATTTATTTTCTAGAAATATGGATTAACTATTCTTAATTTCACTTCAATGGATTAAGTGTCAAAACCAAATGGCATATTGCAATTTTTACTTTCTGACTATAATGGCTGTGAAATGAGTGAGAACACTTGTCACATTTTTGTCATGTGGTTCCACTTTAAATCCCTTTCCAGCCATTATCCCCAACTAACCATCTACTCCATCCCAACTACCTGGAACTCCACCTTTGCCAGGGCCCAGAAATGGTCAGCTATGGAACAGGCATGATAAGTCACCTTTCAAGTTTTTATAAACCAATGAGAAGATGGGATTCCGGATAATTGGCCCTTTTAACACTCCAACGCCTCAGATTCAAATGTATCCCAGCATAGAGATGTCATGATTAGAAAATTCGAACAAAAGAAAATCATTGTACATAACTTATGTCTCTCCTGTATTATTTTAAATAAATAAACATAAAATATCACATAACCTTCATAAGATCTTATTATATTACTTAATAGCAAGGCAGGCTACCTGGTGGTATCAGCTGAAAATTGGATAAAATGCCTGGAGTGGGAGGGTGAGAAGGTGTATCAGGGAAGAATTAGAGCCCAGAAATCTTGATTAGCAATCACTTCACCTTGTAATGAGTTTCTGGACGAGGAGAGGTGAAATTGCATGCCGAAAATGACAATAAATTATCCTCCATTGGGACACAAACTAGCCATACTATCACCTAGTTCCAGATTTAGAAGACTGAACTTACCAAATATATTACTGAACAAAAGCTCACCCTCATTTTCTAGTGTATTTGTGCTTCAGTGACTGATGGTGAATGGAGGCTCAGTAATATGAAACCACGATCAAAGACCATATATCAACCACTGGACACGTGATGCTGTTGTTATGGTGTCAATGAGTAAGCACAGTTTTCAAAGAGACTCTTCTAGTAATGGTAATTCAAGAGCTAGGCTGGTCCATAGAATAACAGCTCCACAGATAAACGTATGACACGGTGCCACAATTCCAATGTCCTTTCCTTCAGTTAACATCATCTGACACCGCAGTGAGCTATCTATGTCTTCTGGATACTTTTTAAACACTGAATAACCTTTTTACCAAAATGGTTTTAAACAGCCTTGAAAGCAGATCTTAAAGAAACCACTTAAATATTTGTATCTACATGTACCAATATCTCCACTCCCCTATTAATCTATGTCTTTCAGCACCATCACAATAAGAGGACACACTTTGGTATTTTTTTGGGGGGGTGGGGGACTGTTACACATGTGTCAAAGAAAATAAAACCAATTAGACAAACAGAAAGAAAAAAATGTATTTTTCTTTAAGGATCTCTGCTTCAGATTCTTAATTAATATGAGTAAGAATGCGAATTTGTATTTATATCTAGTTTAATAAAAAATGTTTCCTGAGGTATTTTCTGAGTCAATAACACTATGTTATCTGTGTACAAACAGTCCTTGAATTTCAATCATTCATTAATTCATCCAGTCAAGATTAATTCAACAAGCACTGACTCAGAGCATGTGCTAATCTCTGAACACAGCACGGGAGACACAAGATGAAAGCATTTATCCCTCTGTAAGTTGGCCACCCAAGGGACTGTAACAAACCAGTCCACGTACAGAGGTGGTTGACACAAGGAACTGGGCCTGCTCTAGTGATAGGTGCATGTGGTGCACGTCCAGTCTATGAAAATTAGTCAACTTAAAGAGGTGCTCAGTGTAGGGAGGTGGCCAACTATGGAGGTTCTACTGCCATGGGTAGGAGAAAGAAAGAGTGGGATAAGTGCAGTGATGGAGATGGAGCAGAGGATTTTTAATCTCCTACAAGATCACCCCAGCAGGACAGAGAGCCCTCGGGGGACACTCCCCAGGAGATGATCCCTGAGCTGTCTTAGGACAGTGGTTCTCAACCTTCCTAATTCCGTGACCCTTTAATACAGTTCCTCATGTATTATTAATTATTAAAAATTTTATGGTTGGGGGGGTCACCACAACATGAGGAACTGTATTAAAGGGTCATGGCATTAGGAAGGTTGAGAACCACTAGTCTTAGGGGAAAGTAATCATCACTTCATGACAGATGAGAGGGGGGTGGATGGAAGCCACAGCCTGAACAAGCGGCAGCTCTTCTGCACTGGTGAATGTGAAAGTGCCAGGCAGGGAAATCACTCTGGTGGGAGAGAGGGAGGCAGGACCCAGCAGAGGGTCTTCCAAGGCAGCCCAGAGTGGTCTGAGCTTAACCCACACGCAACAAGGAGCAATGGGAAAGGAGTGGCTTCTCAATGAGATACACGTCCTGAAGAGACCCCTTTAACAACTGTATGAAGAATGGATCTGGCCAGAATCAAAGTGCCCAGGTGTGAGTGGCTGAAGGCCTGACTAGGGCAGCAGAAAGAATAAGTTCTAGACACGGGAGACAAAATGGCCAGACACTGGTGCTTCCCTGGTGTGAAGGGAAGGGAAGGAGAAGAGGCACTGAGACCCAGTTTGAGGTCCTCCTGGGCCACTGAGTGAAGGTGATGCTGTTGAAGCAGATGGAAAGTGAAGGAGGACAAGGGGCTAAGATAGAATGCACATGCTGAGTCCAGTCCTCATCGGGGTCCTGGGGCCTGCAGGACCACAGTCAGTCAGCTGGAGTTTTTAATCTAGAGCTCAAGGTGGATGCCTACTGGGATATAAAGGTAAAGAAGTTGTATCTAACTATACAACAGTTGGTGTCCAATAAGTGCATGATAACAGCTACAAAGAGTATGGGAAGCGGAAGAACAATGGCTGAGGCCAAACCCTGGGAACTGCTCAATATTTAAGAAATAAGAGGAAGAGGAGACCCTTTTGAAAAAGAGAAAGGGTAGTCAGAAGATGAAAGGGAGGACACCGGAACCTGAGAAAGGAGGGATGAGCAGTGCCCAGGGCAGGAGTCCAGCACAGAAAGAGCACAGAGCTCTTTCTCTCCCACACAGGGCCTGGAAATAGTCACCGGCTCTGGCAACCAGAGGATGGCATTGTTGCCCCAAACGATAGTCACATTAATGGTTTGCCAGGGGGTTGAGAAATGAGCGTGCCAGGGAAGCAAGCAGGAACTGTTCTTCAAAAACTTAGATAAGAAGGGAGCCATCCCAGATTTAAGGATTTGACATAAAAATTTTAAACTTTAAATTTTCAAAAGAAAATATAGAAGAATGTCTTTATGGTTATAAAGAAAGATTTTTTAAAAAATAAAATGTCTTAAATGAGAACAAGAAAGAACTAATGTAAGTGGTCATTGAAATTAACTTATATCCTACAAAAGTTATCATAAATAAAAGTAAAGATAAGAGACGGATGTGAGCCCCTTGTGATACATACAATTACCAAAAGGATTAATGTCTAAAATTCACATAGAACTTCTACAATTTGATAGGTAAACAACACAATAGGAAAATGGGCAAAGGATGTAAACAGACAATTCACAAAAAAGGAGCAAATCTGAATGAACCGTCAATCAATGAGAAAATATTTGAGCACAGTGGGAATCAGTTGCAAATGATGTAATATTTTACACCAATGGACTTTCCAAATTAAAAATTTTGATTACATAAGTACTAGAGACCATTGATAGCGACAAGAATGCCCACCTACTGTTTAGGGATGTATCAACATCCTTGGCCTTATCTAATAAAGTTGAAGATGAGCTACGATGCAACAAAGTGATTCTACTTTTAAGGACAGTGTGCACTGCAGAGAAAGGCCACATGTGTGTACCAGCAGAGAAGAGCATTCATTGTAGCCCTGCAGTGAAAACAACATAAATATCTATAAACAAGAAAAAGGATTAAAAAAGAAAAGGGGGTGGGGTGGAGGGAGCCAGGCTAGTGGCCCACTCATGCCAGTAATCCCAGCTCTCTGGGAGGCCCGGAGGAGAGGCTCACTCAGACCCAGGAGTCTGAGGCTGCAGTGAGCTGTGAGGACGCCACTGCATTCAGCCTGAGCAGCACTGCCAGATGCTCAACAAAAAGGAAAAAAAAGAAAAAAGCTTGGCTAAGAAGAGGAAGGAAGGGGTAGAGATCAAGCCCTAGTTCAAAGAGGCACTGAAAAGGCTGAGGAGAGTGGGTTTGTTCTGTAAAGATGGCGGTTGGATGTGTTCATCAGCTGTGGGGGTGTGGGAGAGAAGCTATGACGGGAAGGAGGGTAGAAGGCTGGAGGCCCAGGGGGATGAGAGACGGAGCAGAGGATCACAAAGGAGGTGGGAGGGGGCATGCCAAGAGGCAAGCAGAGTGGACTGAGCCTGGCGCCGGCCTCAGCTCTCTGGACACCATGCGTTTTGCCTCCCTTTCTTCCCAATAACAGACACAAAAAAATCATTTGTGCCTTCTCAGAAAAGTTGCTGCCAAAAGAGGGATGAGGTCACTCCAGATCCCCTACTGAAAAAAGACCATGCAAAGAATAAAAACCCACAAGACAATTATTTATATTGATACGTGACATGTTTACCCGTAAAGACATAAGCATGTTCATTAAGTACATGTGTGTGCATGTCACACTAACTTCTAAACAATGTCCTATAATAAATAGCTGTTTAGGTCAAGATTTGAAAAACACAGCAAGTTGGCCACATCTCAACAACCCGAGAATCTTTTTTTTTTTTTTTTTATTAAATCACAGCTATGTACATTAATGCAATCATGGGGCACCATACACTGCTTTTATAGACCGTTTGACACATTTTCATCACACTGGTTAACATAGCCTTCCTGGCATTTTCTTAGTTATTGTGTTAAGACATTTATATTCTACATTTAGTAAGTTTCACGTGTACCCTTGTAAGTGGTCCCACCAATCACCCTCCCTCCGCCCCCTCCCCTCTCTCTCACTTCCCCACATTCTTAGGTTATAACTGGGTTATAGCTTTCATGTGAAAGCCATAGATTAGTTTCATAGTAGGGCTGAGTACATTGGATACCTTTCTTCCATTCTTGAGATACTTTACTAAAAAGAATATGTTCCAGCTCCATCCATGTGAGAATCTTGACTGTCAAATAACACACAGCATCCAGCCTCATAGGCACCTAGGCTGGGCCGGCCTTGTCAAGGCCTCACTGCATACACAGACGCGTGCTCTGCACCTGTGGACAGATGTGTATTCCGTGCCTGAACCTTCTTCCTTTCTCCCAACAGGAAGCAGGAAGGCTAATCCAGTTCACTCTGGGGGCCAGAGACTATTGCAGAAACACCCAGGAATTAGACAAAGCAAGAAAAATCAAGAGCAACCCAGGTAGGAGCAAGACGAAGGGGAGAGAAAAACAGCTTAGAAAAAGGCAAGTGCTGGAACTCATCACTTGTATCCCCCAGAGCGCCCTGAGCCTGCTCTCACTGCTATAAAACTCACACTCCTCTAAAACCATCTTCAACAGCTCTGTGTGGTGAGACCACTGACTAGCCTGCCAGAGGGAAAAACAAGAGCATGAGGTCATTCCCTCACACTTTCTAATAAAATCAATTCTAAATGGATCAAAGAGATACATCTGAAATATCAAACCATAAAAGCATAAAGAAGAAAACCCGGGAGAATTTTATTTTATTGTTCGGGATTCGTTGAGGGTACAAAGAACGAGGTCATGGCCCAAGTATGGCACAAAAATCCAGCAACAATAAAAAACAAAAGAGCCATGAATTTGACCAAAGTTTAAAATTTCTGAGTAGTTGAAAAAAAAATAAGCAAAATGAAGAAAAATATTTGCAACCCGTATCCCAGACAAAGCATTGATTTCTTGAATAAATAAAGATGTTCTTAAAATCAGGTAAAAAATGCCAACAAACCAATAGAAAAAGGAGCAAAGAATATGAACACATTCTCCGCTGAAAAAGAAAGAAGAATTCCTCTTAAACATGTGAAAAGATGTCCAGGCTTATTTAACATAAGAGAAGTATAAATAAAAACTGTCTATAATGAGATGTCACTTTATTAGATAGGCAAAGATCAAAGTATCTGAAAACACAGAGTACTGAAGTCTAAGGAGGAAGGGAACAGCATACATTACCTGTTAGATTCTGAGTTGACACAACACGTGGGAAATAGAATTGGCAACATCTATCAAAATTGAAAGTATGCGTGCCCCTGGACGCTGCGGTGTCACTTCTAAGGACTCATGTGTAAGATATTTGTAGAAGTATCTTTACTGAAACATTTTGTGTAGGAGCAAAAGATTACGAACAACCTAAATGTCCACAAATAGGTAACTCATAAATAAGTTCCAGTTTATTTATACAATGAAATACTATGAGGCTAATTTTAATAAAAATGGGATGTACGGATTAATACGCACACGTCTATGTTTATGAATTTTACACGTATAAATTATCTCAGGAAGAGTAAACAAAAAAAGCAATTGCCTTGGAGCAAGCAGACCCAGCTGACAGGGGCCAGGGCAGGCAGGAAAGTGGTTATTATATGTCATTTCACATCCTTAGAGTTAGATGGCATGCCCTTATGTTACCAATTTAAGAGGAAAAATTTTTAAATATGTCTGCAGTAACATAGACTCTTCATGCTACAGTCATATGATAGTCTCTGTCATAGGGAGATTTATTTTCAGGACACAGATTTTTTTTCTTTTATGAATTTTCAAGATCCTGTTTCTATTTTCGTTATTTGTCACCACTAGAGGACAAGCACAGGTGCCTGGGAATTTGCAATGGCATCTGCACCACTTGGAGGCTTAAACAATTCAGAGACAACCACATCTAAAGTTAATCAAAATAATTTTAGAGCCTTCTTAAATCCCTTTTGGAACTGAGTAAGGTCTGAATAACCAAATCACAGCAAGCTGTAATTTTATAGCCATTGTCTTCAAAGTAGACCAAAAGCCCTAAGAAGGAAGCACTGTTTTATTGGTTGGCATGAAGTGTGTGCTTAATCACAACTTGTTGAATAAATGAATGAACGATGCAATTAATTAAAGGATAAAATGTTATTTCCTTTGAAACAGTCATAAAAAGAACAGAAGATTTAGATGGAATCCTCCCAAATTCAATGAAGTCCTTCCCTATAATTTTTTACAAAACTCTTTCAAGGCTAATTGCAAGTCTTACCCGGGCCCTTCCTTCCTTCCTTCACACTCGCCTACCCTCACCCTCTTCCCAGCTCTTGCACCTTTACTCTGGAATTTAAATGAACAGCTGTTAATATTGGCCCCTAGACGCTATTTGGTAATTAGATACCTTAATGTGAATACATTTTTAGTTTTACTGAAACCCTGCTGGAAAGCCTTCACAGTTTTGCCTGCTCTGCAAAGGCATCAAAGATGCAATGGGGATTTGAGTGGATCATCGCGGAGTAGCAGATATCCTCATTTATTTCACAATTTGGATGCATATACTCTTCTCTGTTCCCCTCTAGCTTTTCTTACTAGAAATGAGCCTTGAGGGCAGCAAAGCCCTTCCTGCCTGATCCCCAAACTTTCCCACAGGATCAGGAAGGAGCCCACGACCATATGGTTCTACACGGAGGTGGTGTATCCTCCCCCTTTAATGAGAAATCCTGCATGCAAATTGGTCTTATAATACCATTCTGTGGTTTTTGATATTTTAGACTTAGATTTTCTCAGATACCATTCATTGAGAAAGCAAAACTCATCAGACTCTCTGTTGTAGTGTGCTGGCCACATGCTGTTTTCCACACCAATCAGATGATCAGAGATCATTTCAGCTTTGTGTTCATCATCGACAGACATGTTAGGTGGTTCTACAGCAGAGCTGAACACACTCACTCCAAGGAGAAGGCAGACCCACAGTGGAAATGGACATTGTTACCTTTAATTTTCCTTGGAATGTTATCAGAAGAGCTGGTGGTAACACCTCCAGTGGATACTGTCTTAGCCAAGGATGTTTGGATTTAAATAATAGGAGCCCATTCTAGACCATCCTAAGGGGGACAGGGAAGGGAAAGGGCATTTACTACAACACAGTCTCTCACACCCTCCACTCTGTGCTCCTTTCTTGACACCTGTCCTCCTCTTCTCTTCGCCTACAGGTGCCCAGCAGCCCCCAGTCAGTGCCCCTTGTCACTCCATGAAGCCAAACCCAGGACTGCACTTCTCTCCAGGCCTACTCCAAATTCCTGCGAAAAATAATTCCACCGGCCCCTTGTAAGGTAATCAATCAACTACAGCCAAAGGTCATATGAGCTTGTGAGAAAGCTGAATGCACACCTATGGCCTTTCAGGAGTGCTGTGACAGCACGTCCCAGCACCGAGGACAGGCCTCTGTCCACAAAGGTTAGCTAATCCTGTCATGGGTTAATGTGCAATTGGGTTGCTTCCACATCTTGGCAGTTGTGAATTGAACTGCAATAAGCATTCTAGTGCAAATGTCCTTGTGATAAAATGATTTTTTTCTTCTGGATTAATAACCTAATAATGGGATTCCAGTAGTGATTAATAAACTATGATGTATGTATGCTGTGGAATACTATTCAGCCATGAAAAAGATAAACACTTTACATCTTTTGTATTTACCTGGAGTTGAAACACGTTCTTCTTAGCAAAGTAGCACGAGAATGGAAAAGCAAATATCCAATGTACTCAATACTAACATGAAGCCAAAAATAAAACAACTACAGGCCCACACAAGAGAAAAGCACAAGTATATTCAAGTGGGGGAAGGGGGAGGAGGAAAAGGGGCCAAGAGAAGGAGGGGGAGGGACTGGCGGGCTCTCACCTAATGTGCACAATGTAAAGGCATACAGCACATCCCCTGGGCAAAGGGCTCAACTACAACTTGAACTTTACCTTAGAAACACAGACAAGGTAACTTAACCATTTGTACCCTCATATTAATCTGAAACGCAAAAGGAGAGGTAAGCTAGACAGTGCCGTAGCAAGGAACAACCTCCAAATGGCGCAAGGCCTCACGCAGCAAAGTCTCAGTTCCCAATCACAGTCTCTGTCCACTGCACATCAGCACCAGGCTCTTTGTGTCACCCTCACTCTGGGAACCCGGCAGACAGGAATGTGGTCAGGGCACACAGCTCCCACGTTCAGCCCAGACGCACACATGGCACTTCTGTTCAGATTTCATTGGCTAAAGTGAGTAGTGACAACACCGACTTCACAGGAAGAGGTGTGTCAAGGCCAGGGTGGGGGAGACACAGATGACTCTTGTCACAGCAGCAGAGATGGTTACCACAGGCCTCGTGACAAGGAAACCCTCTCCACTCAGAAATGCCACTGACCCACAGCCCATGGAAAGCTGGAGGCCAGTTACACCCCTTTACGTTCACTTTGAGCCCTATTTATCTCTTTTCCTCTCGTGTAGTCCTGAGTTATGACTTTATAAATAAAGTAACCTTGGCTGTGGCTCACACCTATAATCCCAGCACTCTGGGAAAGGCAGGCAGATCGCCTGAGGTCACCAGTGTGAGACCCCTTCTTTAAAAATAGCCGGGCGTTGTGGCAGGCACCTGTAGTCCTAGCTACTTGGGAGGCTGAGGCAAGAGAATCGCTTGAGCCCAAGAGTCTGAGGTTGCCGTGAGCTGTGATGTCACAGCACTCTAGCAGGGGCAACAAAGTGAGACTCGATCTCAAAATAAATAAATAAAGGAACCAAAAATAATTTAATTATACTTTTATTAGCTATCGTCAAAATTAAAATAAAGAAAATAGGGAGAAATTATGATTTTTAAGTTATAGGAAAAAAATCATTTGTATGCCTACTTAATTTTTGGAATTATTTCCTTAAAGACTGGTTCTAACCCAGTTATATGGGCGATACAGAAATCTGTGGGACAGCCGTCCATTAAATCAATTACCACAGTGGTATAAACAAAATCTCAAATCAATTTAACTTCTTAAATAAAATCAAGAATATCCCATTAAGTAAGAGTTCAACCATTTGAAAACCTTCATCAGTGTAAAAATTCTCATGACTTTTGGTTACCTTTATGTATCAAAAGATTGTTAGTACAACTTTACTTACCTAAACCACCATAAATATACATCATGAAATAATATCAAATCAAAAGCAAAGTGATTATGTAAAATGTATCTGATAAACTCAGATACAGTTAAAGGAATATATAAACAAAAAAGCTCTCTTAAGGTGTTTAGATAATGAATTTTTGGTTTATAATTTATATTGTCAACAAAACTTTATGATTAAAACGCTATACAGGCTATAACGCCCCAAAACATCCAGTAGTAAAAATGGCCTTCCCCACTGGCTACAACTCAGAAAGTACAGGAATGAAATTAATGAACAAAAGTCATTAATAAACCACATGCATTATAGGAATTTCAAAGGCAATTAGTAAAAAAAGGCGCTGGTGTCACATTGGGAGAGTGTGTTTATGGGTACCCATGTACATTGCTTTATTTATTTTTTTTTTTTAATGTTTCCAACCTAACTTTTATTTTTTTTCATGCAATTATCTATTTATTTTTTTTATTTTTTTTTATTAAATCATAACTGTATACATTGATATGATCATGGGGCATCATACACTCGCTTCATAAACCATTTGACACATTTTTATCACAGTGGTTAACATAGCCTTTCTGGCGTTATCTCAGTTACTGTGCCAAAACCTTTACATTCTACATTTACCAAGTTTCGCAAATACCCCTGTAAGATGCACCACAGGTGTGATCCCACCGATCCCCCTCCCTCTACCCACCCACCCCCCTTTCCCACTTCCCCCTATTGTTAAGTCGTAGCTGGGTTATAGCTTTCATGTGAGAGTCCCAAATTAGTTTCATAGTAGGGCTGTGTACATTGGGTACTTTTTCTTCCATTCTTGGGATACTTTACTAAGAAGAATATGTTCCAGCTCCATCCATGTAAACATGAAAGAGGTAAAGTCTCCATCTTTCTTTAAGGCTGCATAGTATTCCATGGTATACATATACCACAATTTATTAATCCATTCGTGGATCGATGGGCACTTGGGCTTTTTCCATGACTTAGCTATTATGAATTGGGCTCCATTAAATCACATTAGTCCGCTGGACTGATAAAATATATACTGCAATGTTTGTATTTAATTATCTCTACCTACAGCAGAATAAAGGCAGTATTTAAATGTAAATTGAAAGGTGATTTGTTTATAAATGGTGCTCAAAGAATTATTTATGCACCTGGAAGGAGAATAAAGGTAGACGTTCATCACACACCACTTAAAAAATTAATTCCAGAGTGGCTCCTGTGGCTCAGTGAGTAGGGCGCTGGCCCCATATACCAAGGGTGGTGGGTTCAAACCCAGCCAAATTGCAACAAAAAAATAGTCGGGCATTGTGATGGGTGCCTGTAGTCCCAGCTACTTGGGAGGCTGAGGCAAGAGAATGGCCTAAAACCCAGGAGTTGGAGGTTGCTGTGAGCTGTGTGATGCCAAAGCACTCTATCTAGGGTGATAAAGTGAGACTCTGTCTCTACAAAAAAAAAAAATAATTAATTCCAAATGAATTTAATGTTAACAAATAAAGTGAATAGAGTAATATAAAGTTTTAAAAATATATATGGTAAAATATTTTTATAAACTGGGAGTGGAGAGCTTTCTTAGGCAGGAAATCTAAAAACCAGAAAGAAAAAGATTGAAAGAACTGATAACATAAAAATTACAAATAGTTTAACAAAAGATACCATTAGAAAACTTAAATGGCATGAAAAGATTGCAGTCCAGATGGCCAACAAAAGTTTATTATTACATGGGCGATATTGATAACATAAATATCAATAATTAATAATAAAATTGATAATTGATAACATAAAAATTACAAATAGTTCAACAAAAGATACCATTAGAAAACTTAAATGGCATGAAAAGATTGCAGTCCAGACGGCCAACAAAAGTTTATTATTACATGGGCAATACTGATAACATAAATATCAATAATTGATAATAAAATTGATAATTGATAACATAAGAATTACAAATAGTTCAACAAAAGATACCATTAGAAAACTTAAATGGCATGAAAAGATTGCAGTCCAGATGGCCAACAAAAGTTTATTATTCATAAAATACTTAAGCCTCCCATATATTGATAGGAAAAAAAACAACCCAAACAAAAATGTGCAGAAGCTATATACCACCAAGCAAGTGGCAAGAGAACAAATTTAAATGACCGATAGACATAGAAGAGACGTTCACCTTCACTACTAGTCAGAAAATGGCAACTTAAGTAAAAATGAGATGTCCTTGTTCAGTGATCAGATTGGTACAGATTTCTAAGAGCAATAACACCCAGCATGGCCAGCTTTGGAGGAACAGACTCTGTGAGAATCAGACTAGCCAAAATTGTAACCCAATAAACCGTGATTTGACCCAATAATCCTCCTTCTGGCTATTTATGCTAAAAGAAAAAAAAAAAGTTAAGAGCTCTGGTATGTGAATAAGAATATGCTAACTGCAGCTTTGTTTGAAGAAGCAAAACAAGTGCCTTTTCTTCAATATGAAGTGCTTATAAACTGCATCAAATCCTTTTCTAAATTAAACAAGATATAGATTATGCATAAAATATTTCAAAGAAATTCTCAAATGTACATGTGTATGATATAATTTGGCATAATCATGCCTAAGCAAGAATAAGACTTTGATCTCTTTGATCTGTATTTTTAAAAATTCAAAGACTGCACTAACATATGTATTAACAGTGAACAAAAAGCCATCTTTTAAAAGTCTTGAAAACTAGTCTATTAATTAGTTTCAAAAGCCATATTTCTTAACCTAATGGAAATTCTAACTTTCAATTTTTCTTCTTTATTTGTCTGTTAGTTTTAAAATCCTAAATCAAAGTATCACTGGCCTTTTACAAATAAGTCAGCTTTCTAATTCAAATTAAAACATGTTTGTTTGACCAGGGTTGGTGGCTCACAACAATTCTAGGACTCTGGGATGCCAAGGCAGGAGGATCCCTTGAGTTTAGGAATTTGAGACCAGCCTGAGAGTGACCAGCTTGATCAAGAGCAAGATCCTGTCTCTACTAAAAATTAGCCAAGGTCTCTACTAAAATTATCTAGAGTGTTGTGGCAGGCACCTGTAGGCCCAGCTACTCGGAAGCCTGAGGCAGGAGGATCACTTGAACCCAGGAGTTTAAAGTTGCTATGAGCAAAGTTAACAACACAGCACTCTAGCCTGGGCAACAGAGTGAGACTGTGTCTCAAAAAGAAAAAAATGTGTGTTCAGTATAATCCTACATGATAGGTAAATTACTCCCTAAAATAAATGAAGCATTTGATAATTTTAGCAGTTCCAACCCTTTAGGGAAACCAAGTACTGGAGATGCAGTTAACACGTCCATGAAGAATGTAACTCTGTTTTTTGACTCATCCAATTTAACAGCCCCGCGGCTGGCAGAATTACGTCCAATGCGTTCATCGTGACCTGATATCAAAATACGCTATTACTATTACAGCCGTTTAGTTTTCACACTGCAAAAGTAATTCATGTTCATAAAAAAAAATTTAGAAAATAGAGGGGGTGGGGAAGACAATAAAAATCACCCATAATGCCTATGGTCAGAGATGATGACAACAAACCTTCCGGTTCATTTCCCTCTGATGTCTGTTCTAGGCATATATATACACACACATATATGTATGCATGCCTGTATATAAAAATATAATTTTTTTTGAGACAGAGTCTCACTCTGTCTCCCCCTAGGTAGAGTGCTGTAGTGTCATAGCTCACAGCAACCTCTTGAGCTCAAGAGATCCTCTTGCCTCAGCCGGTAGCTGGGACCACAGGTGCCTACCACCAAGCCCAAAGCCAGCTTATTTTTCTATTTTTAGTAGAGGCAGGGTCTCGCCTATGCTCAGGCTGGTCTTGAATATCTGAGCTCGAGCAATCCACCTGTTTGGCCTCCCAGAGTAATGGGATTACAGGCTTGGGCCACCTGGCTCAGCTGTTCTAGGCAGATAATCAACAACAGCAGGTGTTTGAAAGAAAGGAAGTCATGGTTGATCCCAAATCACACTGAAAACAGCCAGTCAACAGGAGACCCAGCATTTATTAAACAGGGGAAACATATTTTAAGATTTGCCATTTTATGGTGACTTTTATATTCACTTGAATTAACTTCCTCATTTCCTAGCTGATCTTTTTCCAAAGAAGCCTGTGCATCATTTCTTCATTGGTGAGCAAATTATTCTTCCACCTTTCTAAAGAATCCAGAAAGATGGTACAAACAACGAAAGCCAGCATGAAGCATGACTTTGTCTGTGTTCACTGGCTTCAGGCGTCTCCATCCTCATGAACTCTGCCCTCCTCCCAACCCCCACCAAGAGTCCCCCTAGTCCTCATTCTCCTCCACTCAGCCCAGGCCAGGACCTAGTCCAGCAGGTAACAGAGATAACAGCACAGTCAACCCTTAGTACCTCAAACCTCACAGGCAGCTCGGCCTAGCCACTAATTAATGTTATTTTCATCAGCTTTTCTCTCCTAGAAAATTGATTTACTGTCGCAGTGTGACAGGTCCACTGTGTAGTTCCCAAAGGCAGAGATCTCCTACTACATCTCTGCTTTCAGTTATTTCAGAAACGTTTTGTTTTAACAACACTGTTTAACTACACTTTTCATTATTATTTCTATCACCATGAAACCAAAGCCAAGTTGATCTATCCCAGATAATTAAGAGGTTTTATTTGGAAGGGAAAAAAATGGGCTCTATCTGTTTTATTTTACTTTCTAAAAACTTCTTCCAGCTGCTGATCAATCTGTTTCAATGGGCAATATTTGTAATCTTTTTTCTTCCTCTTCTTTTTTTTTTTTTTTTCAAAAATGGGATCATTCTGGTTTTGTGTTTACTGTATTGTAACTTACTATATTGGTTAATCAGCAATGGAAATAACTGGAAAATATAACGTGTTCTCACTCATATGTGGGAGCTATAAGAGTCGATCTCATAGAAGCAGAGTAGAAAAGTTATTGCTACAGGATGGGAAGGGGAGGAGGGAAGGGAGGAAAGGAGAAGTTGGTTACAGGACACAAAATGACAGACAGAATTAGTTATAATCTTCTACAGCACCATAGGGTGACTATAACCAACAATAATTTATTATATATTTTCCCATAGTTAGAATAAGGGATTTTGAATGTTCCCTACACAAATAAATGATAAATGTTTGAGATGATGAATAGGCTAATCAGTCTGACTCAATCACGTGTTATATGTATCAAAATATCACCATATGCCTCATAAATACGTACAATTATTATGTGTCAATTTTTTAAAAAGAAGAAAAAAGAAAGCCAAGTTTTGTGAAAAAGATCTTTTCACCCATCAAGACTAAAGGGCACACTTATAATTTTGACTTAAAATATGTACAAGCAAACTAAGTAAACAAAATGTGTGTATCTCCATAATATTTGGAAATTAAAAAATTTTTTTGTAGAAACTTGAATTTTGCTGTCAATAAAACTGTTTCTATAATAGGACTTTTTCTTCATTTAGGACTATCATGCCACCAAGAAAATACATATTTCCATAACATAGAATAAATGCAATTAGGAGAAACCAGTCCATATTAAAGTTTATAGTTTGTTTGTTTGTTTTTTGGTAGAGACAGAGTCTTACTTCACTGCCCTCGGCAGAGTGCCATGACGTCACAGGACCCACAGTAACCTCCAGCTCCTGGGCTTCTGTGAGTCTCCTGCCTCAGCCTCCCGAGTAGCTGGGACTACAGGCGCCTGCCACAACGCCCGGCCATTTTTTGATTGCAGTTCAGCCAGGGCCGGGCCCGAACCTGCCACCCTCGGCATATGGGGCCAGCGCCCCACTCACTGAGCCACAGGCGCCAGCCTAAAGTTTATAGTTTTAAAATAAAATTAACCAAAGAAGATAATGCTTAGCCAAAAGTTGAATATATCAAAAATATGATGAAGTAGAATTTCAGAGACCCTAGAAATAGGAGAGATTTCCGGGCAAGGCTTTCCCATGCTGCTCTCTCATAATATCTGCAAGGAACCATCCATAATGTCTGCACAGAAACCAACTCTGTCAACCACGACCCTAACTAAACAGGGTGAAATTTTAAGGGTACACTGATGTATCTATGGTCACAACACAGTGGCAATCAGTGTTAGCACATTCTGGAAAGCAAGACCTCCTTCTGAAAGATGCACAGGCGTACAAGTCATGCAAAATCCGTCAGGAGGACATCCCAAAGCCCCAGACAAATACAAGTCACAAACCAAGAGGAAAGCCAGAGAATGTCAACTAGATTGCCATAGTCCAGCACGATGTAGTAGCAGACAACCAAAGCTTCAGATGCTAGTGCACTGGTTACTGACTGCGTGAGCAAGGTGAATATCTGAATGATTCAAAAATTTAACTATGGTTCAAAACTGTGTTTTGTGTTTACTAAAATTCTTCATGATACATCTAATGTTTAGAAGTACAGTAAAACCCTTCAAGAGAGGCCAGTTTTTTTAAAAATGTTCAAGCTTATAAATTTCTCCATTTGCCCTTTTCCACTTAATTGCATTTATAGCTTAAGTCCCAAGCCAGAAAAATTATTTGAATACCCAGGTGGATTTTCTAGAGATTCTGACAGCACTAAGCTATAACTTCCTCAAGTGGAAAGTGTCATTTGATAGCTACAAGCAGAAAAGTGCACAGTTTAAACAAGCAATCCCGGGCGGCGCCTGTGGCTCAGTCGGTGAGGTGCTGGCCCCATATACCGAGGGTGGCGGGTTCAAACCCGGCCCCGGCCTAACTGCAACCAAAAAAAATAGCCAGGCATTGTGGCGGGCGCCTGTAGTCCCAGCTGCTCGGGAGGCTGAGGCAAGAGAATCCCTTAAGCCCAGGAGTTGGAGGTTGCTGTGAGCTGTGTGAGTCCATGGCACTCTACCGAGGGCCATAAAGTGAGACCCTGTCTCTACAAAAAAAAAAAAACAAGCAATCCCTTCCGCTCATCTTCAAGACAGATCTCTCTCCTCCTCAGGGTAAGATTATTTGTCAAATCAGCAGGATTTCACCAGTCAGGTCTTTTAGCCTGTTCATTTCATTTGGTAGTAGGTGTTGGTTCTGGTGTTGTTTAGATAATTAGACTTTATGAATAGGAAAGTATCAGATATCTAGACCTGTTAAGTAGATTTTTCCATCTCTCTGCAAAATACAGTATTTGCAAGGAGTTAATTACATAGGACTCTCCACCACAAATGTCATCTGCTATAATAGGTAAGGATAATAATAACATCTGTGGCCATTATGTAAATACAGGCTATAAATAAAATAGCGCTCACAAAACTCTCCCACAGGCTCTGGCTGCACCGCAGCACAGCACGAGCATCATTCCCTCCAACAGTTATCTGATCTCAATTCTGAGAAGCTGACAGAGAAAGACAAGATTTAACCAAAGATAAATATATACATAAGTAAGATGATGTTTAATGTCTTATTCATTCTGAATGCTATAGTTATATTTATCAAGGTAGTCTTTATTCTCAGACGCTCTAATACCAAGTCTGCTTATAAAATAATGACAGGGCTGTTCTCATTTGAGGTATCAGTCTCACGGTTTGGGTTTGTTTGTTTGTTTTAATCATTATGTCTTATGCACAGGAACTCTCAGGAATGTCATAATGATGGGAGATGAGCTTGGTTAAAAATTCTAGATAGGGATCAGGTAGGACAAACACAGTACAGATATGTTTAATTTTATATCAAACATGGGTATATATCAGTTTCTGTTAAATTAGATTTGGAGGAAAAGGGGGATCTGCGCAGATTTTGATTCTGTTCTTTCAGTTCAAGGCCGTTTCAAATAGAAAACGGAAGGATTCTCTGAAGAAAAAAGAATCTTTTCCCCTTGCTGTTAGGAAAACATAGTCCTCTCACTTTGTGCCAGCATATTTCCCACCATCTCCTTATCAGCCCAAATCACTGAAACATTCTACCATTGAGAAAAGTCAGGTCCTCCTGGACTTAAAAGGAAGAGCCCTCTTGTAAAGTCCCCTTTATTTGTTCAAGTTTACTTCCACTACCATTTTCTAACATTCATATGGCACAGCCCACCTACTGATGGAGAGGCCTGTGCCATGGTTGAAGTTAGATTCGGACTATAGAAGAGGTAAAAATTGGTTTGAAAATTTTTTTAAATTAATCAAATCATTCCTTGATTCTGCTCCAGGGATAGAAGTCAGATTTTTTTCCCCACCACTAATATCCCCAATGGGAAGATAAGCTCTTCCACAGAAATTACTCCCTTTGAAGAAAGTACTTGTTCAATTTTACTTTTTTAATTGCATAAAACACTTGAAAGAATAACTTTCTATAGTAACTAAGATGAACTCAACCTTCCTATTTACCACTTATGTTTATGCACAGGAGAATTATTTGGAAGCAATATATTAAGTTCTGAATTCATCCAAATCTTTTGTTGCACCATTTTCAAAAGAGATGCCACAATCCAGTCATTTTGGCACCTTTAAGAGTCATTCTCATTAGAGGAAAAGAACAAATACTCATTGACTAAAAACAATACCCTTAATACCATGCCATTCTCTATGAAGGGACAGGACAGAGAATAAATGGGCATTTGCTACACAAGCCTACAGAAAGGCTGGAGAGAGAAAATTGAACAAGGTACAGCCCACCCCCAGGCCCAGCCAGGCCAGCCTAATCAGTCTGTGTGTTTCACCCTCCCATCAACAGTGATTGGTTTAAATTTAAACATGTGACCAAATTGGACCAAACTGGGGTCCATGTGGAACTTTGGCTGGAGTTGCCAAGCTGGAAGGCTCATTCATTCATTTATGCGTTCAATCTTTGTTAGGTTATCCACCCTGTCAGGCACCCTTCTAGATGACAGACGCAAGCCCACAGAGGAAAAAGAAAGGGAGGGAGGGAAAGAAAGAGATGGTTGGAAGGATGGTTGGAAGGATGTAGCCTCAAGCTACATCAACCCCAGGACATTTTAGGCATAAGAATCGATAAGTCTCTTTTAGTTTAAGACTAGTTGGAACTTCTGACACCTGCAATCCGGAGTCCTTAAACTCTTTTAGTTTAAGACTAGTTGGAACTTCTTTTTTTTTTTTTTTTATTGTTGGGGATTCATTGAGGGTACAATAAGCCAGGTTACACTGATTGCAATTGTTAGGTAAAGTCCCTCTTGCAATCATGTCTTGCCCCCATTAAGTGTGACACACACCAAGGCCCCACCCACCTCCCTCCTTCCCTCTTTCTGCTTCCCCCCCATAACCATAATTGTCATTAATTGTCCTCATATCAAAATTGAGTACATAGGATTCATGCTTCTCCATTCTTGTGATGCTTTACTAAGAATAATGTCTTCCACGTCTATCCAGGTTAATACGAAGGATGTAAAGCCTCCATTTTTTTTAATGGCTGAATAGTATTCCATGGTGTACATATATCACAGCTTGTTAATCCATTCCTGGGTTGGTGGGCATTTAGGCTGTTTCCACATTTTGGCGATTGTAAATTGAGCTGCAATAAACAGTCTAGTACAAGTGTCTTATAATAAGAGGATATTTTTCCTTCTGGGTAGATGCCCAGTAATGGGATTGCAGGATCGAATGGGAGGTCTAGCTTGAGTGCTTTGAGGTTTCTCCATACTTCCTTCCAGAAAGGTTGTACTAGTTTGCAGTCCCACCAGCAGTGTAAAAGTGTTCCCTTCTCTCCACATCCACGCCAGCATCTGCAGTTTTGAGATTTTGTGATGTGGGCCATTCTCACTGGGGTTAGATAATATCTCAGGGTTGTTTTGATTTGCATTTCTCTAATATATAGAGAGGATGAACACTTTTTCATGTGTTTGTTAGCCATTCATCTGTCGTCTTTAGAGAAAGTTCTATTCATGTCTCTTGCCCATTGATATATGGGATTGTTGGCTTTTTTCATGTGGATTAATTTGAGTTCTCTACACCAGCAATCCGGAGTCCTAACAAGCACTCCACCCTCATCCCCAGAGTCTAACAGCAAGGTCAGGAGTAAAGCCTCCCCCCTCCTCGTACTGGAGGCCTTGACTACTCCCAGTATCATGGTCATATGCCTCAGCCAGTTCCAGAGGCCTGGCAGCCCATTTTTCACTCACCCCTTCATAGCATTGCTATACTCAGTTTGGGTGACTCTCCTAAACTGGTTTCAAAGTAGGCTTAGAATGGTTTCAAAAATTTGGAGGTTACTTGCCCTCCACCTCCAACCTAGACTGGACTTTTTTCCTCTGGGCAGAAGAGAAACCTGCTCAGTACCTACAAACTCCCATAAATACATGGAAACGCATCACTAGAATCAGAGATGTGAAGCTGGAGACACCCACCAGGGCACCACCTTCTACCTCTTACGCAATGCAAGAATGATGCGTCATTGTCCCTGACCAAGAATCAACCAGCCTCTGGTTAAATACTGCCAGAGGCAGGCAACTCGCTCCCTCAGGCAACATTCTGCTCCACAGAGGGACAGCTTCTGTATATGAGATGTGTCGCTATTATACCAAATAAAATCTCTCTCCCTGAATTTTCCATTGTATTATGCTATTTATGTTAAATAGAGCAACAAAGGGAACATTTCCTTCCTTGTCTACTTGTCAGCAATTCAAATATTTGAGGACATTTTGAAACTTTGATAACAAGTAGCAAGAGTTAATTGGCTCTTTTTCTTTAAGCAAACACACCACATCCTCGATTGACAATTTAATATTATGTGATCCCTGACACATGGCAGGCTTCCAGAGGATTTGGTGGCAATGAAGCTCTGAATGATCTAAAACCTCCAGAATTTTTCACAAGAACCTACTGCCTTGAGCGCCAGCCCCTCTTTTCCTTCTCTAGCCCTTGTAATGGGTGATTTGGGCTTTTTTAACCCAAGCTCCAAGGTTGGACCCGAGTTTGTTCATCATTCTATTGCCAGTACCCAGAACATTGCGTAGCACAGGGTAGGGACTTAATGAGGGCCCTTGTACTCAGTGAATCTAATTGCAAGAACCTCCATCCACTGCTATTTACTTAATTTTTAAATTCCAGCCTTGAAATTCAATTAGTTGATTTTCAGTCTAAATTTCTTATTAGTTATACTTTTTAACTCATGTTCCCTCTAAATTTAGTAAGTCTGCCTTGTTCAGCTTTCCCTAAAACATTGATGAAAACATTGGACAAACTGGAGCCCAGGTTAGAGCACTTCAGGAAAGAACTCAGGTCAGGGTGACACTGAGCCTTTATTCACACTCCTGGACTAAAGCACCAAACACAGCTTCATCACCTCATTTTAGGGAGGCTTGTTAAATGCTCTGTTGAAATTGAAACATAGTATTTAGTCAATCAAGTGTCATGAGGTTATCTTTTCTCTAGGTCAAGAATTATCCAGTGTCAGCAATTTCATTTAGCTCATCCTAATTAAAGGCAACCCATCATAGCTAGCCAATACTATGTTAACTAGTCAGGATTTTCCTTACAGAATCTATTGGTTCTGTTCTGCCTTATCTGGAATCTACCATCTTCCAAGGTATTTGCCCTTATCTTCCCCAACTCATAGAGCTCACCTGTGCAGATTTCTTCTTAACTTAGGATGCCATTTGCTTGAACCTAGAGACCATGACCCATTTGATTTAATTGAGGGGTGTTTTTCTACCAAAAGCCCATAACCTGTGTATATGTAGGGCTTTCACTAAACTGGGTTTCAACATTTATGGCCTAAAGACTATTCTTCTAAAGAAACTCTTAAACACACATAGGAGTTCTAGAAATAAACTTTGGAGCTAGGTAAATGACATTTAAAGTGCCTTGATAAATGTGAATGTTAAAGTATTTTTAAAGGTAAATAGCAAGGTGATAATTTATACTATTATGCAATCCCTCCCCCTACCCCAAAAATGTCAAATGATCATACAAGTCATAATACAAGTAAGTTAAAAAGAAGACATTACATAAGGCAGGTTTGTATGTGTGTGACCTTCAAGTGATAAATATGAATTTTAAAGGGTCAGTGAAAAATATTATTGAGGTAAGTTCAGAACTATTGAATATATGAATTTGAAATGAATGCCAAAATGTGTGGAAAAATTTAAAAGTTATACCACGCCGTCTAGGCAGAGATTATATAGGCATTTACCTACATGTGATTAGGAGAAAAACGAAGTACAGAAAATTGTCTCTAGATCGTTATTACAGTAAAACTGATAACTAAATCTGTATGTCATAGTATTCTAACATGATCCTAGTTCTTACAAATAAATGGGTTGCAAAAGTATAACATCCTGTGTATGGTATACCATATACTTCATTTTCCTAAGTTTACTTTTGTTCCTTTATTACTCTGTAACTAGTAACAGTGGTCAGATAGGGAGAGTGAGAGAAAAAAATCTCTGCAGTAATGTAACATCATCGATGTTTATTGTTTTTAAATACATGTAAGCAATCTTAAAAAGCAAACCAGATCAAAGCTTTAATTAGAAAATACCTAATAAGTATTAATATCTATCATCACAGTGGATAACACCAGCACTGAACCACCACACAGACGTCATTAATATTTTTTCATGAATATTTGGTTTTGAACAGTATTTTTGGCACTTCACCTTTATCCAACCATTGTGCCGAATGCTTGCAATTCTGGATTGTCAAGAAGAATCCATTTCTCATCACACATAACAATAGGTAGAGAAATGGTTTGCCTTTATGTCAAGCTTCGGGACAATTTTTTTTCTCTGACGCTCATTTAATTCATGTGAAATCCTATCCAGCTTCTTACCTCACTGATTTCGTTTCTAATGGCCCAATATTGTTGGAATAGTAACGTCAAACCTTGCTGCTAATTCACATATCAGTTGAGATGGGTTCACTTCCACTACAGCATTCAGCTCATAATTATCCACCTTGGTCTCAAGTCACCCACGGTTCATTTTCAAGATTAAAATCACCATAAGGAAACCTCCCAAATCATTGATGTGCTGTATATTCATTAGCCACATCCTTCCCAAACATTTCATTGAAATTTCAAGCTGTCTGTACTACACTGGGTCCATGACAGAACTCATACTCAAAAATAACATGAATTTTTGACTTATCAATGGTTTCACAAAAATTGCTCTAAAATTTTTTTGAAAGATAATGACAAGCCATTGCTTGTCATTTGAAGGAATGAGGATGTACCTTCACAATGAAAATATACAAGAAATGTCAAAGTGAAATGTCAGAGATAATCAACTGTCAAACTTAGTAAGGAAGGAAATCCGACATTTCATACTTATTAACAAAGCACTTTGCTTCTCGCCACTTTGAACATTGCCCCTGCCTATTAGCAGAAACGGTGCAAACGCAGAAAGGGAAGGTGGGCCCTCCAGCCAAGCCATCCAGAACTAGTCGAACCCGCAATGGGAAACACATCCGAATCCACTGTGTTCATCTGGGCTTGGGGACCAAGTATGGATTTGAGTTTTTCCTTTAATGCGGCAACATTTTGGAGTATCTTGCTCACCTCAAATTGGTTAACTCTTATGTTTAAAATCTCTGGGCTCACTACTATTTTGTATTTTCAGGCAGTTAGGAAGCACATGCTCGGTCTATTGCCCTAAGTCACTTTTCAGAGGCAACTCATTGAAAAGGATTTGCAACTACAGCCAAGGTGACAAGTTGACCTTTACTAGCTTCAAAGACCTTGGTCATAATAATCAGTTGCTTTCTGGTCTATAAGAGAACGATTCTCTTGGCTTTCATTTGCTGTTTCTAATATCATCTGGGTCATTATAAATATTATTTTGCAAGTCTGCAGAGAGCCAGAGTTTGAGTGATGATGCCCTTGAAATGCCCCAGACCTTAATTTCAGCTGGAAAATCAGGCAAAAACAAGGTGTTTTCTCTGGTGCCCTATCTTTTGAAGGAAATGTTCACCATGCTATTGGATAAATTAACCAATAAAACCTATTTTGAGCTTATAGTGCGTTAATCCTGTATACTTCCTATTTAAATTTGTGGTGGAATTTGCCTCAAAAGAGACCACAAGTTCACAGTAAATATTCCTCCAAATCTTTCCCAAAAGAACATGCAGCCATTTACTAGAGTGTCTGTATATCAGGTAAAAAGAAATACCCAAACCTTTCAGAAATTACTGAACACTGGCTCTGAAGTGACACTAATTTCTAGAAACTGAAAATGCCCCTGTGAGCTATGCAGGGCTCACCGTGGTCAGGTGATAAATGGGGCCTTACATCAATTTCAAATTACTGTGGATTCAGCTGGTCCATGAACTTACCTGGCAATTATTCCCCAGTTTCTGAAAGTATAGTTAAAATAGGCACACTTGGCAACCAGAAGAATCCATATGGGATGAAGGCAGCTGGAACTTCCTTTCCCTATGAAGATAGTCAATCTGGGGATTTCAAAGATTTATTGCGTCATAAAGGTCTTGGAAGGAGCAAGGATGATGGTGTCTATCACACACCCATTTAACTCACCAGTTCAGCCCCTGCAAGCATCAGATGGATTTTAGAGAATGACTGTGGATTATCATAACCCTAATCAGGTATTGACTCCAATTCTAGCTGCTGACCTAGAGCAAATAAACATAGGCTCTAGTTCATGGGAATGCTGTTCAAGTTGTAAGGACGACCACAGGAAGTTTGTGTTTACCTCACAAGAAAACCTTCATGGTCTTGCTTCAGGGATACATGGATTCTCCCACTCTCTGCCATGACATAGCCTGCAAAGATCATAACTGTCTTGAGGCTCCACTAACTTCTCACTGATCCACAGTGATGGACCCCCACAATCAGGAAGGAGCCAGTACTGAGCATCTTAGAAAGATATATAGAAGACAAACCCCACAAAATATCAAAGATCCCTCCCCCACCACAGTGAAGCTTTCTGAGGGTTTAATGGTCTGGAGCAAGTCCACATACTCCCTCCAATGTTAAGACAAGTTGCCGCACCTCATATCCCCTACCACCAAATAAGAAGCACAATGCTTAGAAGGTCTTTTTGAATTTTAGAAACAACATGTATGATTCTTTAGTGTGTTACTTTACCTTCTCTAGAGAATCCCCCATAAATTTACCCATTTCAACAGGGGACCAAAGCAAATAAAATATTGCAGCAAGGTCAGCTCCTTATATAATTGTGCTTCTTGTGGTTTACAGACTGCCTTCTGAAAGAAACCAGCCAGCGTCTGCTAAGCTAGTGAGTTTGTTGGAAGGTAGAGGTTTTCATTATTTAATTCTTTGGCTTTTTTAAGGTTTTGGTCAAATAGTGAATAACATACACCTTTGACCCCTGTCCACTGTGAATTTTCATATTAGAATTTTAAATGGAATGAGAAGTTGTCTTTAAATATGACTCTTAATATTTTTGTGCTCTCATCATCCACTGACCTCCACAGCTACATCAGTTTTCCTACTCAGGAAAAAAATAAAGGAACAAGCAAGGTCAAGGTGGGTGGATGCCTCAGTTTAGGAGTTCAAGACCAGATGGGGCAAGAGCAAGACCCTATCTCTACTAAAAGTAGAAAAACTAGCTGGACCTTGAGGCAGTCACCTGTAGTCCCAGCTACTCAGGAGGCTGAGGCAAGAGGATTGCTTGAGTCCAAGAGTTTGAGGCTGCTGTGAGCTATGGCACCATGGCACACAACCCAGGGTGACAGAGACTCTGTATCGGATAGATAGATAAACAAAAATAATAAATAATAAATGAAAAAGCATTCTCTAAGTAGGAGTCAGGCACTTCATCCGCTCAGAAGACCTGCTGTTGGCCCCATTTTATACATGGGGAGTTAAGCCATTTGACCACTGTGAAGTAGATAAGAAGCAGCAGACTTGACTCTGAATCCAGGTCTTCATGGTTCTAAACTCCAAGGAACTCTGTCATCATGAAAATCCAAATAGAGCAAAGAAACCAGTCCAGAAATACTTCCTGACTCAAAAAATTAGATCTTCTTCAATTCAACTGTTCAACCTTTGTCTGTACCAGAGAAACCTTTCAAGATGGTATCACACCCCTTGTCGCAGAAATTCAACCTTAAGGACTATATCTAAAGAAAATCATTAAGGTTGCAGGCAAATGTTTATGTACTGGTGATGTGAGCTACAAACCCAAATGTCTATATATAGGTTAAATGTTACAGCCCAGACACAGAAATCAAATATTATTAAATACAAACTTATTGCTTGAGTTAAATAAGCAATAAGTTTGTAAATAAGAACTGGACACAGGTACACAACTCAAGTTTGTAAATAAGACCTTCTAAGCATTGTGCTTCTTATTTGGTGGTAGGGGATATGAGGTGCGGCAACTTGCTTATTTAACTTGAGTTAAATAAGCAATAAGTTTGTAAATAAGAACTGGACACAGGTACACAATTCAAACTCACAGCAGCCTCAAACTCTTGGACTCAAGCAGTCATTAAAAACAAACTTTTCTAGAAGTTTCAATGAAGTTTAGTGTGAGAAAAACCATGCTACAAAACATCATAGAAAAACTAATTATGTAAATGCAGACACACATATATACACTTTTTAAAAAGACCAAAACATTTAACAGAGATTAGCTCAGCTCAATGAGACTATAACAATTTTTTAAATTTTCTTTACATTTTTAACTGTTCTCTACAGATGAGCATCACTATATAATCACAATGAATGCAACTTATTTGTTATAAATTACTTCTAAGGCTTTCCGAATGAGCAAACATTTGATTCCCTAAAAATTTAGTCCATGGAAAATAATTTCAGAAATATGTAGTTGTAGTTATAAGGCTTATTTAAAGTCCAACTATTATTCCAGTATTATCTTATTTCAATAACAGGTAAAACTTACATTGTCATATGCAAACCACGTGTAAATTCAATTATAGCTCCCCTGATTAGTTCATATATGTTGATAATGCCCTCAAAAATTTTAATCGCAGAATTCTGATTTTAAGTTTTAAGAAAGAATTATCAACTTAAGCCTCATGTATCTCTTTATTTTGTCCCATTCCATGAGTTAAATTTTTGTTATAATGGACAAACCAAGAAATAATCTGTCCTATATGCCCAAATGCAGCCCTTCTCCAAGTTGCCTCTGATAATGGCATTTAGCTCAGGGCAATAGATTATGACAATTACAACCACACACTTATTTTAATTACTTAAATTACTTTTCACATTTTCCATTTGCCGTCTTGTCAGAACGAGGATGAAGCACAGTGAACAACAGCATGTGTGTGAGTCTGACTCAAGCCGGGTCCAGCTTGTTGCTCAGGCCAATACCATGATGATCCTGACAGTTGCATGTCATTAATTCCAAACCACCAACTTGCACCGCCTTGCTCTTCATGCACAGAGAAGGGCTACAGCTAAGACCTTCCTCTGTGTCCATCTGGGAGAACAAAACTGATTCCAGAGCAACATGGGTTGTCATACGTTCACACTGTCTCCCTATCCAGTACGGCCTCTGCACGGAGCTGATATTCACAAATGCCGGGCACATTGGCTGACACCACACTGCTTGTTGTCATCAATAGTCTGGAGGCTCCTCTGTGTTCTCAACCACAAAAAATGAAATTTGTTTATTTCCAGATGGAATGTGTTATTCCCAGATTTGCTGATGGTTTAGACCTACAAAAACAAAGGCTTTGTTCCTGAGGTCTCCTCAATTCTTACAAATTCTTTTTTCTCAGAGTCACAGGACCATTGGGATTTTTCGGTGGCTTTCTCTTATTTGATTCAAGAACGTGGGCAATGGATTGTTACTTTTTAACATTTGGGTTTGTAAATAAGAACTGGACACAGGTACACAACCTCAAAGTAGCCTCTGAAAGACAATAATGCCTCCCCCACCAAAACCTTCTCTTTCATAAGCCTTTCCGATTCCAGAAAATCAGCCCATCATTTATTGCTTTGGGCTCAATCCCTGAAGGATCTCAGAAAAAAAAAAAGAAAGGACAGAGTGCAGTATGGGAGAAACAACAAACCTCTTTATAGTTTTGTTCTGATAACCTTCTAAATTCCATTCGAGGTGTTTGAGAACTCTGCCTGCTGGCTAAGCTTGGATTTGTTACTAGTAAGAGATCAGCCCTGTAACAGGAAGTTGTTTGTGTTGTGTACCAAGTTTACGTGTTTGAGCATGTAAATAATTGCATTAAATTAATTAAATTTAACGAGCATGTTTAATAATTGCATTAAATTAATTAAATTATCTGCAAATTCCAAGTAGCATCTGGAAAGATGGAGCAAAGGAGGAGATGCTCTCTGGGTTACTAAAAGGAGACCAGTTATCCACCAACTGAATAATACGGTACCTAAGAAAGGTGTGGACCAGGGAGCCACCACTGCTAAATCACCTTTCCTTGTGACTTTTATCAGAAGCAAAAAGTAAACTCCAAAGGGATTAAGTTAGAACTATACAGCCTTTAGGAGCAGGCTGTATACAAATGCGGTTAATGAAATGATTCACTGAACTAAAATAGCCATAGGTGCTGCAGCATCGAAGCACAGAAAGATTTTGGAGCCCCACGAGTCTGACAAATGATGGCCGAGAAGAACATCCCACTCTACACCAAACATGCATTTGAGGGGTGGCTGTCACCTTAAGGCTAATGTGTTAAAACCAGAGCTGTATTAAAAGGAGGTCACTAGGCATGAAGCAAAAATAAGAAGAAATAGTTCTAAATCGGACCTACATGTTTGATTTGTTAAGCCCAGTGAGATGTGTGTGATCGTACAAAGGTCAAATCAAAGGTTGACAAGCTCGTTCATGCCCCCTCCACCTCCACCTCTACCTGTCAAGCACCATCACATGGCTGTTCAGCCCAGACGGAGAACTTTCTGAGGCTGTTCATTCAATCTAGGTCTCTTGTCAGAAAAATCTACCCCCTGTACTAACTGGTCCAAATTCTTCTGAAGCAAATGCAAGCCCCAAACCATTTCTATGAGACAAATATTTGAAAACAGCTTACATGTGCCCATTAAGCTTTCTGTTCTCCAGTCTAAATTAAGTTTCTTCCATCATTTCACAATATCAGTGGCTTCTGGTCTTTTCTTCCTCTTGGTTACCCACTCCCGAGTGAGCTTCACTCTAAGTCTTTCAGAGTAAGGCACCAGAGTGTTCGTTCCAGATGCCTTTTCTGTAGCTGACACTAGAAGAAAACGATCATCTTCCTCCTTCTGTGTATTATTCTGCAAGCACAGGCCAGCGTTTAGGACAGGCACTCTCACATTGCGTCTAGGCTCATGCTGTGCCAGGTACTCGGTTTTCCAAACCTAGATTGGGACCTTCCACTCCCTGTTAATTGCAGACCCTCCTCCCAGCCTCAAAATATGTTCTGTATTCCTGCTGTGTCACCCAGCACCTCGGCCAGGCTTCCAGACTTTTGGCCTGAAACGTGGGTCTCTTCCCCTGCCTGTTGATAATATGGGGCCAGAGGCCTCATCTGCTTCCCTGCCTCGTGCAAGAGGAGACATGTTGCATTCTAAGACCCTTTAATGCCACACCACCACATCCCTCCACACTCTCGGGTCGTTATTTCAGATACCATTCTGGCCCCCTCTCTGAATACCTGCCTACTAAAAATGGAGAATTGTGGGTAACCACAACACCCCCGCTTCCAGTTCTTACACGTCATGGATTGGCCCTTTGCTGAACTCTACATCCAAGTTGACTTAGAACATGGATTGCGTAGAGTCAAATCCTTATGAAATACTAAGAAGACAACTTTAATAAAATGAGAGAGAAAAAGAGAGAGAGGGGAGGCTGAGGGATGAAGAGAGGGAAGAGAGAAGGAAGGGAAAGGAAATTTCTAAAAGAAAGTCCAACTAAACTGTCTCTATCTTTAAAGCCTTCCCAAGTATACCCCAATTACCACAATGAATTGATTTCTAAATTTCCATAGCATTTTGAGTATAATTCCTAAGAGCAATTTTAGCTTTATATCAGGGGTCAATACATTTCTAGGAAAGAGCCAGAGAGTAAATATTTTAGGTTTTGCAGGCCATGTAGTCCCTGCTGAAACTACTCAACTCTTCCCTTCCACGTGAGCAGAAAGCATCCATGTAGAATATGCAAATCAAAGGGCTCGGCTATATTCCAACAGAACTTAACTTGCACAACTAGGTGGCAGGCTTGGTCTGACAATTTCTGTTTTATATAAAGATATATTTTATTTGTGTGTTATCTCCCACCAAGCCTGTGAGTTCTTCAACAGCATATCGCATCCATCATTGAATTCCTGGTAAGGGATTGATAAGTGTTTGCAACATACGTAAGTTAACAGCAGCTATGAGAAGGAGCGTTGTCCACTGACCAGCTGAAGTCCAGAGTGACTGTGATACCACACTTCCCTTTCCTATAGTCCAGGAACCCGTCAGGAAGAAAACCCTTGACACGACCTTCCACTGGAGTCTTGTGACATCTGCCTCAACTTCTGCCCTAACTCCATAATCCTACCTGAAATCAAGATCACCGTCATGCATTTTGTGGGCTCTATCTTCTGCTCCCCCATTGGAATATTGGGAAATGTGTACATTTTAACACCTCTAGCCTTCTGGGACTTCTTCCTGATTATGAACATCTATTCTGGGAGCTCGTGGGAAAGCTCCTCTGTTGACCTGAGTGTAACATGGCACTTAAAAAAGCCAGAGTCTTCTTGTGGGTCCACATCCCACCTCCAGTCCTCAATACTCTTCACCACCATCTATTCCACCTTCTCCCTTTCAAAGAACATTCGTCATGGCACAAAACATAAAAAACAAAATACGGATTGAGAAGAGAAGGTGGAGTTTTTGTTGAATAGTCAACATTATACTCACATGTGCTCTGAGTACGGATTTTTAAAAAATATATTGTTGTCATTTTCCCAAGATTCCACTCTTGGGTTTGAAGCTTCCATGACACCACTCTTACAGAAACATGCTGTTCTCGTACTATTATCCTTGCACATACCTTTCTTTCTATCTTTTTTATTATAAAAATTCAATTTTAAAAATCTGAACTCCTTGTTTACCTGTCTGTGCATTTGCTCATTCAGATGATTAGCAATTGAACAGTCACAGTGTTGGTTCTAGAATTATAAGAAGAGCTTAAGGGTGATGGCAGTCTGACTGGAAACATGGCCTAGGCCTTGAGACGGCAATAACGTAAGGCAAGTATCTTTTGCCTATGAGGTCAGACAATTAAATTAAATTCATGAGCACATCCTAGAAAAAAGGGCTAGATGCCTCATTGCTGAATACTACTATGGTCAAAGCAAATTTTGGAACTTTCTCTGGAATGTTCCTTACAGCTGTCATCATACAAGGTGTGACAATCAAGTTCACCTGCCCATCCTTTGAAGGTTGGACTAGGCACTGGTGTTGGTGCATAGCACCCACACTTTGAAGGTGACTGTAGCAATACTCAGCAATGACCTATGTAGCACTTTTTGCAGGATGAGTTCATGAACTTAATTTTCTCACCTCATATACTGTACATACGTTACAGACCAATTAAAATCATGAGATTAATCAGTATGCTTTCATACCTTAATTGAAATTAATACTATACCTCCTATTCATATCAATAAATAATATATTATCATTATTATTCCCATCCTTAGGTCTTGGTGGGGGCTGTTGGAGATTAGTGAGGGGAGAGAGCTAAAATTTTCCAAGCCACCGCTTGGCACCACCTTTTCAGAGGAATAACTGCATTTTTGTGAGCTTCTCCTGCACCCTGGGCCACCTTTCCTCCCTGGGTATCACGCCATCCAAATGACCATGTCTTTCATTTATCTGAATTTTCTGACATCTTTGGCAAGTCTGTTGTGCTTGCCCTCACCAGGCAATCATGACTCTTTCCCAGTGGAGGCCTGCTCCTCCTAATGGTCAGAGCTAGAACAAGCATGGCGTTTTCTGTTGACGTCCTCTCCTCTTTACTAGAGAAAAAACATCAGGTTAAAAATGTTGGGGCTACTCTGCTTTTGTCCAAAAGTCATATTAGGAGATACTCAGGGGGGTCAAAGATCCCCTTACTATCGTGTCTTGGACTATTACAATGCCAAGTTTTTTATAATCTTAGAGGAAAATACACTTCTAAAAGTATATAGCCACTTCTATACTTGCACTGACAAAAACTCATGAGACGCGTGTAAGCATTTCTCATAAACGTGTGTTGCACACTTCAGAACAACATATTTCTCACCTACACCTGTCAGGCACTATGCCAGGCATCAGGGCAGCCTGCTCTGAGCTCCATTAGGGCCTGATCCAATTCTAGTTTGTCTCTTACTGTTCTTTTTTCATTTATTCTCTTTGCGTTCTCAAAGACATCATCAAACTTAAAGTATATCTCTATGTGGGTATAAAACTTCTTGATAGTATTCTAATTCCTCTCTCAAGAGCATAAATGTGATCCACTTTTCCATCATGATGTCCTAAAATTGAGCCCTATTTCAGCAAGTCTTGGGGATACCTCTGAGTAAAACATACTCCTCCGCGTTTAGTGGTGATGTCGACACTTTTGCAAGAAGCTATCATGAAGAAACTTTAAATCCTATTATAGAAATTCAAGGGCAACCAATGGTTTACCAAAATATCTCCCCTCTCTTCTAGTATCACAGTAGATGCCAAGTAGAAGAAAACATCATGCTGTGATAGAAGTCCCCAATATGTGCCCATGCACACACACACACACACACGTGAATCACACCTCCCGTAGACACACTCTTATGTAGTCCATTCCCAAAGTAAACTTGGACTCGTCCTTATCTCCAACAGAATGCAGTAGATATAGCTCAGCGTGCCATCCAACACTAGATTAGAAAAAGGCTCTCAGTTTCTGCCTTGCTCAGTGGAATGTTTCCTCTGAGGAAACCAGCCACTATGGAAGAAATCCAATTACACCAATACCCTCATTCCGTGGGGAAGGCCAAGGTAAACATGCAGAGAGAAGGCACGGAAACAAGACAGCACCTGGCCAGCCCGAAGCTTCTCCAGACATCCCAGCCCATACACCCGATGAGTGAGGGAAGATGCCGTCTTGGAAGTAGGTCCTCTGGCCCAGCTGCACCTTCAGATGGCGCGGCCCCAAGCACAATCTGACTACAGTCAAAGAACCACCAAGTTGAGGGCGGAACTGAATTCTAGAATAACCAACTAAACCATTAAGCTTTGCGGCAACTTGTGCAGCAATAAACAACCAAAACAATACTTCATGTACTTAAGCTGAATGCCCAAAGTCTCCATAAGCCTGAAAGGTATTTCAAGGTTCTCTTCTAAGATCGTCATTTGTTCTCATAGAAAATCATCAGGAACAAGTACGTTTTAGAAAACAGGTTGGTGCACATATTTGCTAACTGAACCTGTCAAGTATTTCTTTAGTGTCCTTATGTTTCTGCCTCCCCCCCCCCCAGTAGGGAATCGTCAGGTACCAGGGCTTTTCTCTTCATTCTCACGTGCTCTTCTTCCATCTGCCCACCCCTCCTGCCACTCTGGGGGCGCCCATCACACTGACCGGGGTCTCCAGGAGAGGGGGAAAGTTTCCCGTCTCATCGTTCTTCTCTGTCGTCCTCCTCTTTCCAGGCATGTGGCACCTCTCCCACCTTAACATAACCACCTTCTAGCACCGCTCACCAGGCCTCTTCACTTTGACCTCAAGTATAGGTAACAGTTTAGGGTGTATCCTCAACAGTTGTTTTCATTCCAGGCAGGGAGATCAACACTCTTCAGTGCCCTCAGCCTCTTTTCCTCTCAGTGGAGTCTTATCCCTTTCCCAGGTTTTCATTCTTTGGTTAAGGTTGCAAGCCTTCCTTCCCTGCACCATCTCTGACCTGTTGTGAGGGCTGCTAACCAGACAATCCTGTGAGGCTTCCTTCCCTTTCTGACCTGGATTCCCCCTCCCCACCACAGATCAGCTTATATCCTTGGCCACCTGCCCAAGTCTAACCTGACTTTCCTGATTCAATCTTAGTGCCACTCTTCTGCTTATCTGAGGCCAGGGAGGGCCCCAAAGAGAGGAATCTCTCCTCTTCCAGGAGCCCTTGTTCAACTTTTGCCACTTCCATGCCTAATCCAAGTCCCCCATTCTCCCAGTCTTTGCTTTGAGTGCACATTCATCCTCACTCAGCTGGATAATCCTTCTCCCCACCTCAGAACCCAACCAAATGCCCTTTGAGAGACACTTAGACAGAGAAGACACTTAGACAGAGCCAGGTACAAGAGAAAGACAGAGCCTCAGCTTCAGCCATTTCATCTCATCATCCACCCCCAAATGGGATTATCTAATCCATGGAACATTAAAAGTAAAAAACAATAAGGGAAATATTTTACATATAGAGTAGAACCTCTGTAAATTGACCACCTAAGGGACTATAACAAACTGGTCAACATAGGGAGATGGTCACCATAAGAAACTTGGCTTACTGTACTGATATGTACAGGTGGTGCATGTCCAGTCTATGAAAATTAAGTCAACTCATGGAGGTGGTCAGTGTAGGGAGGTGGTCAGCTATGGAGGTTCTGCTGCACATCATACCTACATTATACTTATTACTACCTCACACATGGATCATACATATATATATACATACATACATACATATATATATATATATATATATAAAAGCACAGACCTCTATTTGTTTCTTCACTTTTGTGTCCCAGATGTTAAGGACAGAGCCTAACACTAGGTGTTCAGTAAGCATTTGGTGAATGAATAAATCACTGAATATTCATAGTCCCACCAGAAAGCCTGTGGGCTCACTGATGCCCAGCTTATACTTTAAGGTCTTTGGTTCAAGCAAGAGCAACCACTTCTGTCTTGGTTAGTGCAGGAGGACTTACAGGGGTGATGGGTTGGCCACATATGAGAAATGGAGGAGAAACAGACATGGCAAATAGCTGTCCCTCCGACAGCAAGAAAATGGGAGAGAGAGGAACAATCTGATCATATTGGAAATAAGCAACTCTAAACTTTTCCAGTATTTATCTTTCTACTCAAGAATCAGATTCCAAAAAGGGACACCCATTTGGCTGTGGTGGGTCAGGGACTGGTATCTTGGAATGGGAAGGATGGCACCAGACTATCGCCAGTGGGGAAGGGCTCCCTCCCCCAAGGAACTTGCTAGGAAGGAGAAGTGAACCCTGAGCAACCAAATACAAAAACTCTCTAATCAAAATTTCAGGCAATTAACTTGGGATTCACAATTCCTACGCCTTCACTGGCTCTGACACTGCTTTCCCTCCAAGAAGAAAATTTGCATGCATTTTCTTCTACTACGGCATAATTAGATAAGCAAAACAAAATTATATTATAAACTTATTTAAAACATTGTAGAATGATGTTTTAATAAACTTTAGGAGTCAATACTATATAGACTTGAACTACATTGACTCAAGAAAACACTGGCACTTAGAACCTTCTCTTGAGGCCAATCATAGCTTTGGGCTGCTTTGATTTACAACATCAGCTGCTGTGGTCTGGCCATTTAATCTTATAATCAACATCAATCACCAATTTTTATTACAACATTTTGCAGGCTGAGCAAAATATATTTCTCTTGAGGACAAATTAGGAACCCCAGAGTGACTCTTGCAAATAAATACTGTTGGCTATAACTTGCTACGCTACAGTCCACCCACAGCAATTCATTCTCTAAGTGCCACAGAAGCAAAAAGCAATTGTATAATTGAAAAAAATCAAAGAAATATCTAAAGAGATTCATATAACATAATGGCTATCTGGCGACTGAGTAAAGATTTTTAGTGGTTCAATGACAACATGTACTTTCATTTATGCCTCCAGTGGTTGTCATCCAAAAGATATTAAGTGTGTCCAAATATCCTTCAAGACAGATCATAACTCACCATTAAGATGATGCAAGGCCCTATTAGTCTGACAGGCGGACTTCCCCATTGGTGCAACGGGCTCATCCCTGAGTCTGCACTCAATAGTGGAAAAGTAATGGCCAAACAGAAGACCCTCTGCAGAATGGCTAATTGCCAGATACACAACCAATAAATCAGCTTGACCCATTAATATGTAATGTAATGGAGCTCAATTTAGTGTTAATTCAGATACTTCAGGCAAACCCAGGGAGCTCTTTAAAGTAACTGAAGTAATAATTTCCCTTTATATAAGTCAAATAAAATTAGCATTTAATCCTAGAGTTGTATCTTATAGAAATAATCATTATGATAAATTATTTAAATATTTCTCAGCACAGATTCCAGATTCTGGAGTCCTGGGTCCACTACTCCAACTTGGCTATGAATACATTCTGCGGCTCCTCTCGCATTTCCACATTGCTATTTATAAAAAGAAAGGCCTAAAATATTCTATAAATAACAAACAAATCCAGATCTAATCACTATTAGCTATAACAATATTTCTGACGATTTTTACATGCTCATTTGATTTTCCAGATCTTATCACAAATGGTGTACCTTTAAACAAGAGAGATACAGAAAAATGTTCAACAAGGAATCAAGAGTTCACTATTAATTGTTGTAAAGTAAGAGACAGTTTCCCCTTTAATCCTGCAATTTCTCCTCTGAGAAAATAGTCCATCTACCAGATAGAAAAAACAATGAAATATGGTCTCTCCCTGGGGACTGATACACCCAAACCCAATCTGAACACCTATAGGGACACTGGCCAAAAACACAGTGAAAAGAATGCTTGGGTTTCTATACATCTTTTCCCTCCCACACATTGCTGGGACTTTATCTCAAGCAAAGGACATTAGTGTCAACTGATATCCCAACTTCCTGCCTGGACTGTTGTAAGGAACAATGATTTGATGCCCAAGACAGGACTCTGCAGAACACTAAGAGCCCTGCTCATGCTGATGTGTGTGGGCTATTAGCATAAATACAACTCAGGGATAAGGGCACTGTGCAAAAATAGCCCTCTGCGGTCCATCATACCAAGTTCTGCCTGTGGTCTCAGCATTTCCTCTGAGAGATATTCTGGACCAAATGCATATATTTAAAAATATATAATCACCTCCAAATTACAAATTATTTTCAAAAGACTATTTGGGCTATAGACTAGTGATGGCCAAACAGAACATATGCAAATAATAATATAAGCTTTAAAAAATGTGCTAATAAATGTTATACAGTGATTATTTTGTTGGTCTTCAAAAGGCCAAACTGATATATACAACAGGTTGAGCTGCTAGATTCTTCTCTCCAGCTTGTCAATGAGCATCTCCCAAGCTCTTATTTCTCCAGATCTGAATATTATAAGATAGTTCCACTTTCCCTACCACTATGAACCACATGAATACCTCCGTTAATTAACTCATGCCTGGGCAGCAATTGGGATCAGGCAACATGAATTTCTAGCATGGGAATCACAGGAATTCCTATACGCCTTTATAGTTCCTTTTAGTGGAACAACTAAAAAAAAAAAAAAAAAAAACCACATAAAAATTTTCCCACTTTTTCTTCAGTACTAGAAATTCTTTTTTTTTTTTTTTTTTTAAGAAAAAGGGGATCAGGACCTTTTGTTCAAATTAATTACTAGCTTATGTTATGCATAAATTTGCTTAATTGAGTTCAAAAGGTTCAAAGTCTAAGTATATAAAGCAAAATAAATGAATTAGAACTACAACTCTAAAGTGCATTTAAACTCAATATCTAAGACATCAAGAATATATTTCTGCCATTTCTGAAACCAATCCAGTTAACATCCCAGATTAGAGAAAATACATATTCATAGAATAATTCCTACTGTGAGCTCTTGGAAATGAAAGTTTTCAACCGGGGATAAATTTCAGTTCTCCACAAAGCTGGGTAAAGAATGCAACTCCCAGCCTTGAGAAGGACCACCATAAGAGACTGCCCCTCAGAGCAGGTGGTTACCAGGTGTGCTCAGTATACCATATATCTGCCAAAGCCCCATCTCTGCCCATCACAAAACCCTCAGAAGGCCCAACAGACTGTGACAACTACGCAGATGTTGCCAAGTCCCTGATGATTTTATTCTATGACTGTTACATTACACATCATACATTCATAACACTAAGTCTGGGGAGCTCACGGCTGACACAAAAATGAAAACCTGCAATTGGCTTGATTTTTCCATCAGAAACAGCGTTTCCCAAAGGGTGGCAAAAGTGCTTTAATTTTAGATAACACACACATCTAAAACAAAATCGATAGTTACACATCTATTTTCATGGCCATTTAAAAAACATAACTAGTATATTAAACCCACATTTTTATTATTTAAGTTGAACACACTGATTTAAACTTAAGTTTGTTTGTTTTTCAATTTTTTTTTTATTGCTGGGGATTCATTGAGGGTACAAGATTAAAATTAAGTTTTAAGAAATCAAGAACAGTAGATAGAGATGGTTAAAAAAAGTGAAAGGTTTAAAATTTTCTGACTATTTAGAAATGGCAAAACCTTTTTGTTACTAAAATGTATTTATTTTTAATATTTACAGTTTAGGATGCAGAAAGTTTAAAATGACAAATTTACTAGCCTAAGTAGTACTGGAGATTTTTCCTCTTTTGGTTCTGTTAATGCCCTATTCAGTGACAGGGTAAATGCGACTAGTAACCCCGATGCCCCTGTACGTTAAGCTGCATCTATAGGCATTTACAAGTACAGAGAAACATGCGAGCTTAAAATTGTGGCCGGGCAGTCTTCAGTGTGATGATTTAACAAAATTGAAAAAATTTAAACCACTAGTGTCGGAGGCCCTGATGGGCTGAGTGACCATGAGACCCTGGGCAGTTTCCTGAGCCCCTCTAGGGCTCATCTACAGAACAGGGCCCATGGGGATGCCCACTTCAGCAGGCCACAGTAAAGTATAAAGGAGTGATTTCTAAGAAGTCACTTTTTAAAAATATCTATAAGGCAACTGTGTTGTTATTCTTATAGCTTTTATTATGGAAAAGTCCTCCAAAAGGATTAAAACAACCTCCCATCCTGCTCCGGCCCTAATTTTAAGCTACCATCAAGCTCACCCCCAGAGCGTGGGAGCATCTCCAGCCAGCAGGCTGCCGACTGATCTCCAAACTTACCTGCAGTCAGCACTCAGCTTCCCAACTCATCTCTGACGAAGTCTGCAGAGAAATCAAGAGTCGAGCTCTTCCCCGGGAATAACAGATGGTCTGTTACAGCAGGGACAGGTAGGAGAAGACCCAGTGCAGAAGTTCCTGAGTGAGGCTGTCATCTGCATGGTCCAGCATGGTCCCAGGAACTCCAACAGTTATGTCCACGTCCATCGAGAGAAAGACAGACATGAAAAGGGGACACCACCGGAGGTGCATCCTCAAAAGCTGCCCCGGAACACTTCCTTCAGCTCCACCACACGTGAGCACAGCCACATTCAGCTGGAAGCGACACTGAGGACGGGCTCAGCAAAACTGGGGATTCTGTTACTGAGGAAGAGGGGAGGGCAGACATTATGGAACAACTACCAGCCTCTGTCCATAACAATTTAATTAAACTTTCCTTTCTAGAACATTTGCTTTGACTCAACTGCACTACAACTTCCTTAAGAGTTACGAGCTATCTTCTGCTCTTCAATGTCAGGGCCTCTGGCTTACATCAAGCATCCAACAAAAGGTACAGAAAAAGAATGAATGAATAACAAATGAAATAAGCAAATTCTTAAAATCCTGGTAAAGTGTACGTGAACGATTTTCATGGCTGAGCTACAGAAAGAGTGTGACTGTGAGATAATGAAACTGATTTCTTTTTCCGAGATTTATCACTGGAGGATACGAACTTTTTAAGAGCCATGACTATGATACCATTAGAAACAGGTCTGGGTTTGCTTTTGTTTAACAAACTAGACCTTTATACACTCGAGACAGAATCTTCACTTTCAGTTCAACAGCCTTCTGCACATCCATTTATATAATAACGAATGATACTGAAACTTAAAAAAAGGCCCCTGAACCAAGTCTGATGAATAGTAAGGTGGATGGTCAAGCTGTTTAAGCCAATTCAGGTTTTAAAAAAGAACACAACTACCCAGGAATGGATTAACAAGCTGTGGTATATGTATACCATGGAATACTATTCAGCCATTAAAAAAAATGGAGACTTTACATCCTTCATATTAACCTGGATGGAAGTGGAAGACATTATTCTTAGTAAAGCATCACAAGAATGAAGAAGCATGAATCCTATGTACTCAATTTTGATATGAGGACAATTAATGACTATTAAGGACACAGTGGGGGTGGGGGAAGGGGAGGGCAGAGAGAGAAAGAAGGAGGGAGGGGTGAGGAAAAGAAGAGCAGAGATAGCCGGGCGTTGTGGCGGGCGCCTGTAGTCCCAGCTGCTCGGGAGGCTGAGGCAAGAGAATCACATAAGCCCAAGAGCTGGAGGTTGCTGTGAGCCGTGTGACGCCACAGCACTCTACCGAGGGTGGTAAAGTGAGACTCTGTCTCTACAAAAAAAAAAGAAGAGCAGAGAGAGGGAAGGGGGGTGGGGCCTTGGTGTGTGCCACACCTTTTGGGGGCAAGACACAATTGCAAGAGGGACTTTGCCTAACAAATACAATCAGTGTAACCTGGCTTATTGTACCCTCAATGAATCCCCAACAATAAAAAAAAAAAAAAAGACTTCAACATATAAAGTTTTGGGAGGACACAATTTAGTCCCCGTCACCCTTTTATTCTCTAAACAAATTAAACTATATGTTGAACAAAAAAAAAAAGAAGAACACAACTGCAAGAGGGACTCTACCTAAAAAAATGCAAACATTGCAAACTAGTTGTTTTTACTCTCACATTAACATGAAATAAAAACGTATATATTGAATAGAACACAAAACTGAAAAAAAAAAATGATAAGTCAACAAGTCTAGATTCTTTACATGATTATAAAATTTGATGGAAGCAATTTCCGGAATGTAATTCCTAACATCTTTTGAAGAATGTTGAATTAGCTAGATGTCATTAATTAGTAGTTACTTATCATGTTACATTATTTCAGGAGAATAATAGTACCTACATAGGTAAGCATATTAACATGACTTACATGTCCTTGTATGTATACATATGTGCATCTATGTCCCTATTATTTAATGAACAAGATTGTGCGTTACAGATTATGCACATTAACATCATATACATATACTACATACACACGCATGTGTATGTCTTTTCCCTTATTATTTACTGGTCGGTGTTACCCAAACTGGATAAGCAAAACTTGTACCAGTCCAGGCCTTCCTTGACATAATTTACTGGGCTCAGCACTATTTTAGATAGGACTGAAAACAGTAACAAATATAAAGGAAACACTTTGATAAGCAAATAAGAATACAATGACAATACAATCAGTTTAACTCATGTAATAATGTTTTTTCAGAAGAACTGAAGGCATTTTACAGACATCCATCTTCCTAGGGGAAAACACAGACCACCTCTCTCCCGCCAGCAATTCTTGGCTATTTATGTGATGCTGAGCCATTATCTGATACGTGGAGAATTTATATTAACCACAAGAAAAAAATGATCAATAATGTTGCTTAGAATGGGCACAGCACTCTTCACCTTCCTAGCACTTTACCAACATTGAGAATTAAGCCTCCCACCATCCCAGGGAGTCACACTCCTTGACCCAGGAAAGGAGACAGAGACCAGGAGGTCAACGAACTGTCCTCAACTCAGTGGGGAGTAAAGGTCAAGGCCAGTACTAGGATGAGGACATGGCATTGGGAGTCACAAGAACCACCCTCAAGACTTCCGAGCCTCCCACCTCCATCCCCTCAGCCTGTCTTCAGAGAACAGTGGTCTTGAAGCCGGGGCACCCCATTGTCTGAGGCAGTGAGGACAATGTGTTTTCAAGTCAAATATCAATCAACACATATCGATTTTCTTTAATTATCTCCACAAAGCAGACTTGATTCTGAAGAGCTCATGTGATCTGAAAAATGTATCACCTATTTGCAAGATATGTATAATGTATGAAGGCCCTTTTGTTCAAGGTCTGCAGTCCCAAACTGGCCATCGGTGAGTTATTAATGTGGTATTAGGGGCACCCTATTAAGATGTGCAGACTTTCAGCCTCTTACACAAAAGCAGGAGAGACACTACATACATTATCACTTATTCTATGAAGCTCAGTGGATTCTGATTCTAACACCGCCCCATGAATCTATTCCAAGGAACTGACTGATACAAGAAACTATCAAAAATTATATTTGCTTTAAACTTGGTTTAAACAAGCCTGCTTTAGATGGGCTTCCACTTTACTGGAATGTGTTGCGGTGGTTTCCTTCCCATGCACAGGCCTTGCCAAGACTGATGTGAAACTTAGCAGAAATTCTTGAGAAGTTTATTACCAACACAGGTTTCTGAATTGGAGGCCAAATAATCAATCTTACGGGTAACTTTCTCAAATATAACTCACAGTACTTAATTCATGAGAACATGCCCTTTACATTATGTTTTGTTTACTCAAAGTAATACTAAATTTAAATATGTCCAAAGACATATGGTAGGAATGTCTATGAATTGGGGAAGATAATTTTATACCTACCATTATCTTATGCACAGCAAAAATGGAGCCAGAATGAATGGACATTATCACCACTGATAAGGAGGAGGAGGGTGACCTGGTTGTGCTTAATCTCTACAATTCTAATTTCAGGTTAGTTGGTGAGACGTGATGAATGTGCACTAATTGTATGTCCTAGCGACCATGCTGGATGCTGGGGACCCAGCAGAGAGTGAGACCACTGCAGACACCCGCAAAGGGGTCAAGGAAGATGGCCTTGAAGATTCATCTGGAGCCTGGAAGAGGAACAAGGGCAACAGTAGGCAGGCAGCGGTCACTCAGGATGCGCCACCCCCCCGGAGATGAGGGACTGCTGCAGTTGGAGAAGGGAGAAGTCATCAGGCCTGGGGCTGGATAGTGTAGGGCTGCAGGCCACAGGGGCGCTGGGGCTTTTATTCTGAGGACAGCAGGAGGCCATAGGAGAGTTTTCTTTTTTTTAGTTCATAATATATATATATATATATATATATACATATATATATATTTTTTTTTTTTGTAGAGACAGAGTCTCACTTTATTGCCCTCAGTAGAGTGCCGTGGCGTCACACAGCTCACAGCAACCTCCAACTCCTGGGCTTAAGCGAGTCTCCTGCCTCAGCCTCCCTAGTAGCTGGGACTACAGGCGCCCGCCACAACGCCCGGCTATTTTTTTGTTGCAGTTTGCCGGGGCTGGGTTTGAACCCACCACCTTCGGTATATGGGGCCAGCGCCCTGCTCACTGAGCCACAGGCACCGCCCTGTTCATAATATATTTTTAATAGAAAAGAGTATAAAATGTTAACAGAAATTTAAAATAATATTAAATATAATAAACACATAAACTTATGCATAAGGAACATATGTAAAATGTCAATAATAATTATTTCCAGATAAAACATAAAAGAATTATAGGCCATTTTAAAATTTTTTTATTCTTTTTTTTTTTTTAGAGACAAGAGTCTAGGCCAGGTTCCAACCTGCCAGCCCCGGTGTATGCGGCTGGCACTGTAACCACTGTGCTACAGGCGCTGAGCCTTTTTTTTTTTAAGACAGAGTCTCAAAAAAATAAATAAATAAAAAAGACAGAGTCTCACTCTGTTGCTCAGGTTATAGTACCCTGGCCTCAGCCTAGCTCTCAACAACCTCAAACTCCTGGGCTCAAGGGGTCCTCCTACCTTGATCTCCCAAGTAGCTGGGACTACAGGGACCCACCAAAAAGTGAGATCCTACTTCTACTAAAAGTAGAAAATAGAAAAATGGGCTAGGCCATAGGAGGCTTTTAAGAGAAGGAGTGGCCACAGCAGGGTTGGGGCCTCCGGAATCCTTGAAACAGGTCCTTATAAATGAAATGCCCCTAGAGTCCAATTCTTTTTTTCAAATCTATTTCAAATCTGAGTTTGAGGTGATATTTTTATTTAATTAATTTATTTATTTATTTACCTACTTACTTTTACCAAGACCTTGTCTATGGGAGAATCTTACAGTGATTACCCCTGAAGTGATAATTATAAATTTAAAGAAAAAGTTGTGCTTGTTCCAATAGCACTTACACTTAAAAAAAAAAACAAGTCGGGATGGGGCCTGTGGCTCAGTGGGTAGGGCGCCAGGCCCATATATTGAGGGTAATGGGTTCAAACCCAACCACAGCCAAATTGCAACAAAAAAATAGCCGGGCGTTGTGGCAGGCACCTGTGGTCCCAGCTGCTCGGGAGGCTGGGGCAAGAGAATTGCCTAAACCCAAGGATTTGGAGGTTGCTGTGAGCTGTGACACTACGGCACTCTACTGAGGGTTAATAAGTGAGACTCTGTTTCAAAAAAAAAAAAAAAACAAGTTGGCTTCTCAAAGCCATGTGAGGCAAATCCAGTCTTCTCTAGGGCATTTTTCACACACCATGCTACTATCTCTCTCTGAGATTATAGGGAAAAGTAGAATAGCAAGAAAGAGAAATAGATTATTTAATAGTTTTCATATGTCAAAAAGTACGAAGACACAATAATAAATACCCCCATGCTCACCACCACCAAATATTAACCAAGATTAACATTTTACAATATTATTTTTCTGTGTCTTTCTTTCTTTTGAAAAATAAAGCAGTACAGATACAAACTGACCTCCCTATCTATTTTCCCCTCCTTCTGTGGAGATAACCATTATTCTAAAATTCTTATATATTTTATTTTTACTTATTTTTACTTTTATCATAAATGCGTGTACGTATATATCATACATTGTCTTAAATGGTTTTGTATTTTAAGCAAATGGTTTCATATGGTATATATAATGGTACAACTTGCTTTTTTTCCCCAGTGTTTTTGAAATACAGTGTGTCCATAAAGTTCGTGTGCGACTTAAAATAGTTGCACATTGGAAGAAAGCAGCCTGTTCAACTGAATTAAGATTTAATCACTATTAGTAATAATGAAATGTTCAGAGAAGAGTTCAAAATCACCGTTTTCAGGACTAAATTTGAGAATACACACACGTGTCACTTAATGACGAGGATACGTTCTAGAAAAATGCATCGTTAGGTGACAGCATAGTGCAAACATCACAGAGTGCTCGGACGCAGACTGAGGCGGCATGGCCTCCCGCACACCGGGGCTAGAGGGCACGGCCTATTGCTCCTACTGTCTAACAACTGTAACACAACGCCAAGTATTCATGTATCCAGACATCTACACATAGAAAAGGCATAGGAAGACTACTGTGTAAAAGATGCAAAATGGCAGACCTGAGCAGGGCACTTGCCATGAATGGAGCTTGCAGAACCGGACAGTGCTCTGGGTGAGTCAGTGAGTGAGTGGCGAGTGAACTTGAGGCCAGGACACTGCTGTACGCCACTGTAGACTTTACAAACACTGAACCCTTCGGCTATACTAAATGGACAAAGCACTATTTTTCTTTCATCAATATTAAATTAAACTTAGCTTTACTGTAAACTTTTACTGTATTAACTTTTGACTTTTTGCAATAATACAGCTCAAAACACAAACACACTGCACAGCTATATAAAACTACTTCCTTTATAGCTAGTCTATATGCTTTTTTCTATTCAATGTTTTTAAATGTTTAAACTTTTTTGTTAAAAGCTAAGACACATACACACATGCGCTGGCTGGGGCCTAACGGGATCATCAAGATGTCACCAAGCAACAGGAATGTCTCAGGTGCATTATAACCTTAGAGACCTCAGCTGCACATGCGTCTGCATTGCTGGAAAGGCTGTTAACGCAGCACATAACGTGTGCAAAATCATTTAAAGTATGATGGAGAGTGGACGTGTAGGAGTCTACCAGAACCTGGGTGGGTTTTTGATTCAGTGGCTGAAACCTGGCTCAAAGAGCTGAGTGCTTCTAATTTAAAGTATATGTCACATGAACCTAAGTAGCACAGGAAAATGAGAATAGATGTACTGAGAAAAAGAAAAAAAAAAAAAACACCTCCTGACATGTTCAAGTTAACACCTCACTGAACAAGTTCTCCAAACTCCCTGAGGCTCATCCACCATCAAGAGTTATACAGAATTTGCTGCAGATGGATGAGAATTCCGAAGTCTGTTTTTTTCAAAAAAATTTTTTTCTTTCTAAAAGCTAACAATTTAGGGCCAGGCTGAAGTTAGTGTTTTCATTCATATCTTTCTGCTGCCTTTTTTTTTTTAAATCATCACTCATTGACAATACTCAAGGAGCCATCCCGTCAGAAATTGCCCTCTGGCTAAGCGAACTGGGAATAAAACCCTTCTCAACTGGGCAGTAGTTCCATGAAAGAAAGTGGCACAACTTTGGTGGGAAAAAATTAAGTACAGGCTCCATCCTATGCAACCTCCACCAAGGGGAAAGGTCTCAGATCTCGCCGCCTGCTTCCAAAAGGCAGGGCAGCACTTTCTAACAGCCCTGAGGAGCCCTGCAAATCAGGCCTCAACACTGTCCCCACCGTCACTCAGACACCCCAGCCAGCACAGACGTGGAATCCGAGGACCAGAGACGCCTTTGATTTATGAGGAACTCTATCTCAAACCATATGTTTTGCAGAAAAGGGAGCATTAATGTATACATGATTTATGTATTTATGACTTAATAAAAAAAAAAAGAAAAAAGAAAAAACATCTTGTCCAAGCACACACAGGAAGCTACTGGAGTGCAAAGACTCCAAACTCTCTGTTTCGTGCTCTTAGTCCCCCAGTGTATGCGTTACACGTGATGCCAAGACATCCCAATAATTAACAATATCCGTTCTTTTTATCTGTAATGTTTAGGCATTAGAAGTTGTCAAAACTTTCCGCAGCAGTACTCCAGGTCTTCCTTAGAAAGTTCCTGTGTTACACTAACATCTTTAACCAGGAGCTCTGCCTTTCCGGGAGAGGATCACCTTGCCCACCGAGGACAGGCCTGACTTGCTTTGGCCAACGACACAGGTGGAAGTGAAGCAAGCCACTTCTAAGCAAAGTTTTAAACGCAATTGGATATTTCCTCTCTCTTTTCTCCCTCAGCTATAAAACAAGCATGTCCAGATAAGGATGACTCCTTTAGCCTGGACCCCAGAATAGCAAATCAACGCAAGAAGAGCTGAAAACTGACTCAAAATTAAGACGCTGTGAATGAGAAATAAACCTTCACTGTTGTGAACCATGAAGGTTCTTGGGATCTTTGTCTTCGCCGTATACCCCAGTAGAAGATGACTGATACAGTTCCCAACAAACTGCAGTGACAACAAAAATGCCTGATTGGTCACCATGAGACAATTCACAAAACTGAGACCGACCCAACCCATTGTTTTTGAAAATGAGGACAAGATGTAATTGACTCATTCTTTTTCTTTAATGTACTGATGACCATGGTGCCCAGAACTTTCTTTCCAAGAGCAGCGCTAGAAATTTGCTAACAGGTGCTTTTCACTCATCCTCCTAAAGAACATCAATTCTCATTGCAAAGATATTACTCAAGATGTTCTATCTCAACACCAACTTCTCACAGAAATGCCTGGCCTCTGGAAAGGAGATTAAAGAGTAGCAGCCATAGGGAGGCCCCACCCAGCAAAGCCAAGACATGCGGCCAAAGGTGTTGGCAGTTTGTCAGCTCGGTTATGGGTTGGAAGAGGAGAAAAACACACACTGGTTGGTGTGGTCAAAGTCTAAAAACTGTCGAGAAAAACAATGGCCACAGATATAGGAACAGGTGTGGTGTATTTTGTTTTTGTTCTTTTTTTTGCAGTTTTTGGCCGGGGCTGGGCTTGAACTCGCCACCTCCAGCATATGGGGCTGGCGCCCTACTCCTTTGAGGTGCCTACTCCACAGTGATGGTTAGGAATAACCACTGCCCAATGGCCAGCCAGTCATTGTCAGTAGGATCTGATCCAAGCTGAAAGCCTGGTAAAAGAGCTGAATATTTCTAATTTAAGATGAATGCCAAGCAGACCTCATTTTCAAGGGAAATGAAGGAATGGGACCCTCGGCAGAGCAAGCCACTTGCATGCTTCCTTTCTTAGATGGTGAACAGGCAAATCTCACGTTCAGCTGAGCCTCCACAGCACAAGGTGCGCTTAGGCCCAAGGACGTAAAGAAGAACCAGACAGACAAGATTCCTACCCTCAGTTAACGTATATTTTAGTCGGGGAGAGAAACAAAAAAAATCAAGAAAAATAATGAACACAGACATTGTGAAAACTATGGAAAGTTTAAGTGAGGTGCTGTAGTAAGAAATTTCAGCACAAATTATTTTTCAGATAGTAAAAAACCCTCTCAGAATGTAACAGTGTAGCTAAGATCTGAAGGATGAGAAGAATTCAGCCATGCAGAGAAAGAGCTGGAGAAAGTGTGTTCCAAGCAGCCAGCCAGGAATTGCAAAGACTCTGGGCATGAAAAAACATGACATATTCAGGGAACAGAAAAGCTTTCAGGAAAACAGAGTTATCATTTTGGTCCTAAGATCCAACTCAGCATGGGATTCACCCAGCCTGAATCAAAGGCAGGGAGTGAACCTTGGGGAAACAGGCTTTCTAGAACACTGGGAAGCTGAAGGCAGACGTGGTTTTCCAGCATAATTGAATACGGACTCGCCACCAAAGAGGATGTAATTTTGTTGATGCTGAATGTGATTTATATCAGGTAAGTCTAAGTACATAGACTGTTTAGGTAAGTTTTGATGTGAGTCCGATGTATAAGAGATTTGTGATAAAGTAAAAATATGGCCACTTAGGACCAGCAAGGCACTACCTTGCTCTATGTGGACACCACAGTACTGAACTAGCAATAGGGGGAAAGCCCTATTAAAATACACCACACCTGGGGCAGCGCCTGTGGCTCAAAGGAGTAGGGCGCCAGCCCCATATGCTGGAGGTGGCGGGTTCAAGCCCAGCCCCGGCCAAAAACTGCAAAAAAAAGAACAAAAACAAAATACACCACACCTGTTCCTATATCCGTGGCCATTGTTTTTCTTGACAGTTTTTAGACTTTGACCACACCAACCAGTGTGTGTTTTTCTCCTCTTCCAACCCATAACCGAGCTGACAAACTGCCAGCAGCCAGACTGAGTGTGGCCCCACAACCAAGGAACAGAGTGGATGAAGCAGGCTTGGAGTGTGGGGTGAGGACAAGACCTACAGGGGACCCCACAGTTCGAGGGAAGTTGTTGGGACTTCATTCTGAAGAAAAGCAGGAAAGCAGAGGGGACTGGAGAAGAGCCCACGGTCTGATCTGTGCATCGTCTGATCAGCCTCGCTGCCTCGCGTGGGCCCTGCTCAACTGGGCACATCAGAGCAGCACAAGCCGTCCACCTTTGCCAGGAGTGAGCCGAGGTGGATGATTTGACAGATACCTGAAAGCAAGGGGCTGACATGAGAGAAGGGGAAAGGGCAGCATAGAGAATGAATTCTCAGATTGTTGCTTAATAACTAGATACATAAGAACGCTATTTACTAAAATAATAAAGAATGTTAAATAAAATGGACATTTTGGTAGGTAAAAAAAAAGAGAGACTTAAGAGATCACTATCGTCCATGTCAGGTTGGTGAAATCTATAAGGTATCCAGGTGGTGCAAAGCAGATAGTTTGATTATCAGAGTCTGGAGCTCAGAGTGCAGAACAGAGCTGTGGATATGAATGAGGGGGTTGTCAAGATAAAAACGGTGTCAAAAAATGAAGCTTCACATATGATTTAGAAAGAATTATTCTAGAATAATTTATTTTCTCAAATAAACCTAGAAATAACAAGACAGTCAAGGTAAAGGGTCTCAAGAAAAGGAGTTATGGAAAAATTAGTGAGGTCATTAACATGCTGGTGGGCTCATGACAACTTAAGTACATAAATAACAAACTCCTATTCCAGGAATATTTTAATACATACACTTTCTTGTAACGTGTATAGTGAATAAATGGAATTCTTCACAAAAAATATGTAAAATAACCTTTGCAATAACCATAGCCTCAGGGTTAATGATTATTTTCCTTACACGATTTCAATAAACCTATATAGTAAAGAAGGGAAATATCACAGGAAATTTCTTTACCTTTCCAGAAAATAAATCAGCCAGAAATTCAGTTTCATAATGAGAAGAGCATGTATTTGGGGATGTAACCTTAACAGGACTTTAACCCACTTAGCTAATGTACTTTGTTCTTTGTACCTTTATGGTAACTATTTGTAAATATTCTTCAACCTTGTCCCTTGTCTTTGGAGCAAAGGATAAGGTGTAACTTAGAGCTTTGCATTCTCAAATACATGGTGTCAAGTCTTCCTTGATGCCAAGATTTCCCACTAAATGCTACTTCTCATTAAATTCCATGGTCTAATGGGCGGCGCCTGTGGCTCAAGGAGTAGGGCGCCGGTCCCATATGCCGGAGGTGGTGGGTTCAAACCCAGCCCCGGCCAAAAACCACAATAAAAATAAAAATAAATAGCCGGGCATTGTGGCGGGCGCCTGTAGTCCCAGCTGCTCGGGAGGCTGAGGCAAGAGAATCGTGTAAGCCCAAGAGTTAGAGGTTGCTGTGAGCAGTGTGATGCCACAGCACTCTACCCGAGGGCGATACAGTGAGACTCTGTCTCTACAAAAAAAATAAATAAATAAAAATAAATTCCATGGTCTGCAATTCGAACTACAGTATTAGCCAAGGTTGACTCAGAATCCTTAGGGCTATGATAACCTTCTCTTTCCCAAAGCACTAGATGAAATCAACTCGAGAGCAAGTAGAGATACTAGAGGAGATGGGGAGGAAGGCCTGGAGTGGGCCCTGACCAGCTCCCTCTCAGAGGCCGAATTGGGGTGGGGGGCGTGGTGAGCAGGAGGGAGCCAGCAGGAACGTTAGGAAAGTGCTTGGTCAGAGAAGATATTAACGGACATTTGCTGTGTTTGCTACCTGGGATTCAGTCCCTTCCATGTGTAAACAGACCCCAAATATGCTTTAGAAGAACTGCCCTTCCCTCCGTCTAAAGGCCTGGGATTTGGGTGAAGCCAATTCTCCCTAAGTCCTAGGGGCGAAGCATTCAAACAAGGCGTTGGCCAGTCAATGCCTCCACTCCCCTGGCCACAGGGGCTGCTGTGGGACGGGTGCCGAACTTAGGACACGATTATAGAGCCAATCAGTACTAATCCCAGGACTTCCTGGCTTAGGTACCATTTTTCTCACTGCATTCACAGACTGGTAAATGACAGAGGGAAGTCTGTGGCAGCCACCTGGTCACTGTGGGAGAGGAGAGCAGCTGTGGAAGGGTGCAGCCAAGAGGCAGAGAAAGCCTAGTCCTGGCAACACCATCTGAGCCCTCGAGCCCAACACCCCTGAAGCAGCCGCACCAGGACAGTGAACTCCATGAGCTACTAAGCTACCTTTTCGCTTGGCTATCTTGGCACAGATTCTTTCTCCCCAGCAAGGAAGCCTTGACTAATGGAGACCTTGTCAAGGTTCCCAGTGGCCTCCACGTTGACAGGACCAGTTGAGGGTGGTGCTAGAAAGGAAACCAGAATCGGGTGGCCCTGCGGAACCCCTTTAGGCATGTGTGTCCCCAGTCACGGCACCTAAGTGAGAACCTGGAGTAGAAAGGCCCTGGACAGGGATGCAGAGGTGCAGGCTCCAGCTACAGCTTGGCCACTAGTCAGCGATGTGACCTTGGACAAGTCACTCCCTTGACCTCTTCGGGTTTAACAGCTTCTTCGTCTGTGAAGTAATTACACCTGCCTGGCACCCAGGGGTTCCCCTTGCTCTAAAATTCTCAGTATTTTGCTGTTTTTAGCAGACTTGTACTGTTCTAAAGCCAAGTAGAAACAGAGACCATCCAAATCTTCCCAGGGTTTATTAGCATTTTCTCCGATGCCGCTATATTCAACTCTCTGTGGCTCAGTTTTCACTTCATGGCAATCACCTCACTGAAGGCCATCTTGCTGTCGTGGTTCACCTGTGCAGAAGACGGGGCAAGCAGCCCTCACCCTTAGCATCCCAGACCTGGTCTCTTCCCTGCCATCACCCACAGTGGACACTCCCTCCACGTCTCTGTCCTGGGGCTTCTGTGCCGCTTCTCACATCATCATCTCTCCCCACTCAGCAAACATCCATGCTGTGGGCACCACAGTGTCTGTCCAGGAGTTTCACAGGTCTGTTGATCCCTCCAAGGCAAAGATCTTTGCTGACCAGCCGTCGCTCTTGGCAGAGTCTTTTCTATAGAGTGTTGAGTAGGCACTGCTCCTTACATCACTGCAGACTGGACACTGGCCACAGAGTAAAACACACACGTAAGGCCAGTGGCTGTCAAAAAGCATTCCTCTTATTTAGCACAATCAAAAGCAGGAGACAGGAGGGTCATTTTTCAGCAGGAGACCATACTGTACACATCAGCACTAACAACGAGGTTTTCTTTCCCTGAGTCAGCTTCAAAAATAATGTTGACTTTTATGGTCGATACATTATAGATCACCTTATTTATGTCAGAACATATTGGCAGGAAAATAAATCAATGAAAATAGAAATACATGAGACCGTGTTTAAATGAAACCTTGCAACTCCACCCCTTTCCCCTCATATTTCACCGAGAGCTTTCAGAGACCTCATCTCTGGTGAGTTTCACTGAACATGAAATGAAAGTCTATTTTCATTCTAACTACTGTTTTTAATCTGTCCTATATATAATCAGGTTCACAGACATACTTTGTTCTTTTACCATAAACACATAAGTGCGTTCCATCACTAAAAGATCAATTCAAATTTATGGTTTATGTGTAAACAAAATGCCTCAGAGCCGAAGCTACTACTAAGAAATGAAACTCTGCGTGGCAGGCAAGCTTCAAATATTAGATTTGCTATCCACACTTGCTTTTGAGACATGAGGGATTTCTACTGTAAGGATGTGTTTTAGAAGGCAACTCCAGAGTTTAGACTTTTTAAAAATGGGGCGAAAAAATTCACTAAGTGTGTCTTTTCGTTCTGACCCTTCTCTGTACTCACAGGACTTGTCACACGCCAGCTGTTCCCAGCCACCTGTTCCCACCCTCTGAGGGAAACTGTGTTTCTAAAAGATCCTGCAAATAGAACCACCCTCAAAGTTTACCCATTGAATGTGGTCCTGCTCGTGACTCCAGGAGCCCCGTAACACCAGTCCTGGCCATATTGAAGGGGCCGCCCAGCCGTGACCCGCAGCACGTGGGAGGTCTGGCTGTGCCGTCCTACCCAAATGGTGACGACCTGGGCCAGTCTGCGTCTAGGAAGATTTCTTTGGCTCTGTGAGCAGAATGAGCAATCTGCAAAATGAGCAGATGCCGAAAGACGTCCAGAGAAAGAGAATGTCAGGAGAGGCAAGGAGGAAGCAGAAACTGGATACGGAGAAACAATAAAGCAAAAAACTACAGAGGGGTGATGGCCTCCGTTAGTAGCCCCAGAAAGGAGAGCCACGAGGGGGGATGCTTCAGCCTTCCCTCACTCCCATATTTAATTCATCACCGCCACATACCCACCCATTTCTCACCTCTCTCCTAGACCGACGATGGATAGCCTTCTATTTAATAATTCATCTCCCCAGGCTCTCGGCTCTCCAAATAGCGAAGTGATTTGTTTCAAAATGCAAATCTGATCATGTTTCTCTGAATTTCTTACCCACACTCAGAACTAGTGAGACACACACACAAACGTTAAACCCTTTAGTGGGACAAAATCAATTAGATCTAAAGAGAAAAGGCTTTCCTATGCTAATATAGAAGAATATCTTTATGACCTGAAGGCAGAGAAAGAATCTTAAACCAGATATGAAAAGCAGGAACTATGAAAGAAAAATGGATAAGTTGGACTACGTTAAAATTAAGGATTTCTATTCCTCAAAAAAATGTATATAGCTATGTGCTGTTACCATTAGTCCAGTGAACAGGTAAGGCACAGGGTAGAAAAAATATTTGTAATATGAGTAACTTAAAAACTTTTATCCAAAATATATAAAAGATGGCTAGAAATCAATAATCAAAAGACAAATGACAGAAAAAAAACCAAGTAAAAAGAAATGGGAAGCATCCCTTCACAGGGAAGGACCCAGGGTGGATACAGCAGAAATCCTTCACCACCACCACCCCCCATGCAGAGACATCTCAGAAGTACGCGGGGAGGGAGGGGTAACAGCCCAAAGGGCAAAGTAAAATGGGCCTCAGTGAAAAAGAAAATTCCTTCTCTTAAGTGTATCTTCCCTTTCTGATGCTCTGTCCTCAGAGGCTGTGTTGCACACCTGCTGTTACAGCCCCCTCTGCGGGAACTGACTTTCTCAAAGCTCCTGCAGGAAGAGTGGTCCCACTGCCCGTCCATGGAGAGTGGACCTGGCAGTGGGGGGTAGGAGTTGGTGGACAAATTCCTCCCTCTTCCTGTGCTAGAGAGGACTTTCCTGATATACAGTCAGCTCAAACTTCAGATTCTCAGAAGACAGCCTCTCTGGACTGAGCCCTCGTTGCTTTGTGTGGGGGCCACTCAATAACACCTTCGAATCCTCCCAGGGTTCTGCCTTGCTCGCTCCCCTCATCCCTCACCCCTGCGCTCTCGGATTGCACTCTCAAATAAAATGCGGGCACGTTTAGCCTGGGCTCTGCTTGCTGGGTGGCGCAGGCTAGACCCCCAGCGTTCTCCCTCCTCCCCAGGGCACTGTGTGTCCAGAGGCACCATGAATGCTTCTCACACGCTCCCCCAGAGTCCCCATAGCAACAGGCAAGCTCCAACGGTGTCACTACTGTGAGCAGCATTTCCTGGGCAGGCTGTGAGGGGAACCTGCTGCCTGAGGGTAGGACTGGATGAAGGAGGGGTCCTGGGACACAGCCCCTGCTCTGCAGATGCCCGGGGCGACGTCGCCACTACCCTCGGAGCCCTAGGCCCTACCACAAATCTTTTCTCTTGCCCCAAACCAAACCAGCTTTCTCTGTTTCTTTATACATGACACACAGGGAAAGACTCAGTCACGAAGCATGTAAAGATCTTTGATGCTAAAAGAAAGGAAAAGGGAAAAAGTCTTTTCACGAACCCCTTTCAGTGTCCTGAGCCCCGCGGCAATGACAGCTTCCACAACTGCAGGATGGCAGAGCTGCCGTTATCTTTACCACGCCATTAACTGAGGCTAAAAAGTCCGGTTTCAGAGTCAGTTTGGGGGCATCACACAATTGTTCAGATACATTAAAAAGAGAACAGCAGCAATTATTTTTCCAGACAGAATAACATCCGTTTCAGAGCAGCCACCTTCTCTGTTGTGACAACACAGCGTTTCCCAATCACTTCCCTGTTTACACAAAGTCGAAGCTGCTCATTATGCCAGATCTGTGTCAACAGAAAACAAAAATGTGCCTGCTGCTATATGAATTCATTGTTGAAATTAAGTGCTCGCTGTCTCCAGACAGACTTCCAAAGTATTTAAAGCATCTGATTTGCATTCATTGTGAAAAAATAAAAGCCCTCAGATTCTCACATTTCAGGACAATTCACACATGAATTGGGCTCCAGGTACAAAGAGGTATGAGCTCTGTAAAAATACAACACAAAATCATTAAAAAGCGAGTATCACTGCCTTTCACCCTAAGACTCAAGGTCCATCTTAAAGCTGAGGAGAGGGTTGCTATGCCAGTCTCTCTCTTGACAGCTGGGGTTGTTTTGTTTTTTTGTTTTTTATCTTTTATGTTCTATTATCTCTCTTTGAACCGCGATCTCCAGGTGATGCTTTTTAAGCGAGGGTTCTGTTGTCTATAACAAAGGCCTTACACTGAGTGACTCCACAGATGACCTATTTTATCTCCATGTTTTTATTTCCTGGGGTGGTGGTGATGGGGGTGGTGACAGGGAGGTAATAACACATTCCCCGAAAATTTGTTGAGTCTTTGCTTTACAAAAGGAGTGCAGGTTTTCCCCCTCAAACCATTACGGACGTGACTTCTACCTGGCCTCTCTGAACCTCAGTTTCCTCAGCTGTAAGATGAGGGGACATCTGCTGTGCCACTTCTCACGGGGTTCACTGCTGAACCACCACAATTAACAGGCAGCTTTCAGCCAACTCTCTGTGTGAACCCAGCAAAGGAATTGTAGATGACAGACCCACATATTTTGGTTGCTGGAATTCTCCATGTGTCTTCAGTGAGTTATATCTCACTCACAGCGACTCTGCCTGGACAGGACCCCCGCCCTCCGGCTTCCCAGTGCTCTGGGGGCTTGGGGGAGATTGGAACCCGTCTGTTGGTCTTCATCGCCACCCAGTGGTCAGTTAGCCAAATAACATAAAATTATCGAGTGAATTTGAAACACGTTAAGAAAATTAATTCAAAATAAACCATCTGCTACTTTGATTCACCACCTAATTAAATTTACCTGGGGTCCTCCATTTAAAGAAACTCATTAAAATCAAATACCTGTGATGTTAATAAGTCCCTAACTCATCTTTGTAAATTGAAAAATGTATATACTAATCAAATTTTTTATAAAACAAAAAACTTGTGAAAACATTTTTACTGGCTGAAAGCATTTTTAAGATTCCATTAAAATGGATTCATTCATTTAAGAAGTTATTTAGGCTTGACGCACATAGCACAATGGTTACAGTGCCAGCCACGTACATCGAGGCTGGCAGGTTCAAACCCGGCCTGGGCCAGCTAAACAACAATGACAACTGCAACAACAACAAATAGCCTGGCGTTGTGGCAGGTGATTGTAGTCCCAGCTACTTGGGAGCCTGAGGCACAAGAATCACTTACACACAAGAATTTGAGGTTGCTGTGAGTTGTGACACCACAGCACTCTACCAAGGGCAACATAGTGACTCTGTCTCAAAAAAAAAAGTTATTCAGATACAAGTAAAATATTAAATATTAAAATCAAAATATTAAATATTAAATTCAATCCATGTCCTCACATAGGAAAGAGAGTGAGCTTTCTGGTATCACTAATTTTAATAAGGAAACTAATCCCATAAATTTAGGCCCCCACCCTTAGTAACTTCATTTAATCTTAATTACTTTCTTACTCCAAATACAGCGACATTGGCGTGAGGGCTTTAATACATGAATTGGAGGCAGATAAAATTCAGTCCATCAACATAAAAGAAAGAAAAGCAACACTGTCCCGTTATGGGGTAGCAAAGCCACACCTGGCCTCCCACCCACCCACATGTACCAAAGCTCAGGTTTCCAAGGCCACATACTCTCTTGAGGAGGGTGAAGGAGGGAGGGGGAAGAGAACTAAAACATGCTGGGTCTCTCCCTGTGTCAGGCCGGTGGGCACTGGCCTTTCTTCTACATAATTCTCACAGCAATCTCACCTGAGAGAGGGTATCCCATCTTACAGCAGAGGACGCTGCAGCTCCGAAAGATAGGTGATGGCTTCAGATGGCACACTGGTCCCTGGTGGACGCGGGGGGAGCACCTCCCACTACACAAGGCAGTCCTGGTAGGGGCAGAAGCCCAGGAGGCCGTGGTCCAGGTCAGGAGGACAGCCTATCAGATTAAGAGCCTAATGAACCCCAGAAGGTTCTCATCCCTGACTTTCAATTTCTTCATCAGTAAAATGGAAGTAATAATGCTTCCTTCATTCACAAGGCTATTCTGAGGATTGAGTAAGATCACTCGTGTGAACTGCGGGACCCCACCCAGTGCTGCATCAAAATGGGTTTCCCTTCTTCGCACTGGGCTGGAAAAGCAACTTCTCTAGAAATGGCTAAGCGTTTGCCAGTCTCCCAAGCATGAGAGATTACAGGGAACAGAAGGAATGAAAATCACCCAGCCAAGAAGGCCTTGCTGTCCCGATTCTTAAGCTGGCAACTGAGGTGGGGAGCAAACAGTGGCACAGTGAGCCATCACCCCCCACAGCCTCAGCACACCAGCTCAATCCCCATCACTGAAGACCTCAAGGGCACCCTCAATTCCTCTGTCTCAAGTACTGGGTCCTATCAGGCCTGTCCCTTCTGCCTCAGTGGTGTCTCTGGGGTCTGGTCTCTGCTCTGCATCCACCCTGCACAGCCTTGCTGGGGAAATGCCATCTCCCACCTCCACACACCACCACAGCCCCCACTACTGGTCTAACTGGTCTCTGCCCACTCCACACACAGGGCCGTGTTGCTCCCCATGGCCCTTGTGGCATCGTCCTCAAATGCAGCTGTATTAGTCAGCGTTCTGCAGGGAGTAGCAGCCGACTAGCTACAGCTGTAGGTGTGGAATACATACAGGGAAGGGGATTTATCGTGACAGTTGGCTCAAGCAATTACGCAGGTTGAGAGGTCCGATATGTCCCTAGAAGCTGGAGAACCAGGGATGCTGATGGTATGGCTCAGTCTGAGCCCACAGGCCAGAGAACCTCAGTGTTGATGTTTACCTTTCCTCTGCCTCTTTCCATCCCTGATGGGATGGTCACAGCCACTACAGGTGGATCCTTCTTACTCCATCCACTGATTCTATTGCCAGTCTCTTCTGGAAACATCCTCAAGGTTATGCTCAGAAATAATGCTCTGGGTTAAATCAAGTCAACACCTAAAATGAACCATCACAGCAGCCTTATCCCCCGTCCTGCTGAAGATCCCCCTCTCATGGCAGCCGACTCTCCTGCCACCCTCGAGACACACTGTGCCCTTTCTGCCTCCATCCCCCTCGGGGTGCCATTCCCCTGCCCAGGGCCCTCCCCCTTCTCAGCCTCGTGCCTGGCAAACTGCTGTGTGTTCTTCTCCCAAGCAGCACGAACGTCACCTGTTCTGAGAAAGTGGCACTCAATTCCCTCAGAGAATCAGTGGCGTCCTGCTGATTTTGTTACAATCAGCTGTATCTATTTCTGTCTTCCCCACCAGACTAAGAAGACTGTGGGATCCTGAAGAGTAAGGGCTATCTTATTTATCTTTGTACCCCCAGTGTCTGACTCAGTAAAAGCTCAATAAATACTTGTTGATTGATAGAGTGAATGAAGGCCCTGTGACGTCTGCTGTGAATAAAACTCTACCATTCTTTCCCAACCTTTAATCTCACAGCACACTTGCACCTATGGTTAAACTTCTGTGGTACACTTATTTGATCAAAACAAAAAAGTAAAAAAAAAAAAAAAAAGAATAGACTTACCATGCTTTGAACTTCTTTTTGAAAATAATTTATTTTATGATCTTTAAAAATGTAAGATCCTCTCACGGCACATCAGTGGTTGAAAAATCACTGCTATATCTCACAGTTTACAGTCAACACTCAAAGGCCTAGAATTAAGCTTCTTTGGGTCTTCTGGGGCATGATGCTGATTGGCTGACCAACACACTGACTTCCCTAAAGCAACAGAAACCTTCGGGCCCCACACCCAGCTTCCTTCACTACCTGGGCCCACCTGTTGGATCTGCTTGGTCAGCAGGGCTGGGAATAAGGAAGGAGCCACACCTGGCTTCATGGTTCAGATTTGTTTTCTTAGATGCTTGGGATACTGAGATGGTTAATAAGCAAATCAGCCTCAGTATTCAAATACACAGTTAATAAATCCCGAAACAGATACAAATCAAAAGCCTCCTGTAGGCAAAACCTGCACTTTCCCTGATCCTCTGTACTAACACAGAAGGATCACTTTCCATCCCACCCAGGTCCTTGTAGTTGGGACCAGATGGGGGGCAGGATCACCTCCTGGGAATACCACAGCTTCTCTGTCGGGAATATCTGTCCTTGGAGATTCCCAAACTCTATGCAAAGGATTCTAGCCAGAGGAGCCACAGGGCTGGAAGTTCTGTCTACCCTGTTTCAATGACAGCATTGTTCCCCCACCACTCCCATTGCAACCCAGCCTAGAGCAGAGAGCATCCAGGTCGGTGCAAGCCAGCTCTCTGGACCTGGTAAGTCTAGAAGCCCTGCTTTTGGAGATTCTTTTGTTCTTGGGTTTAACCCTCCCCACCCCAGAGGTGGTCTCTCTCAAGCAAGGACTCTGAATCCACCCTGGCAGCAGAGTTGAATGCCAGATAGAGGCAGAGGCTGACACACAGCTGAGGTCGTGATGCTAAGCTGTGGGTTTTGTTTCCTCCCAGGGAAAGCAGAACCTGGAGCCGTGACAGAGCCCTGCTCCTTGAGGGGACCTCCCAGGAGATGGAGAAGCTGGACACCAATGCATCAAAGGAGCAAGATCCCTGCCAGCTCTCAGAGAAGTACAAGCACGTCTACCTGTCCCTGACCTACAGCGTCACCTTCATTCTGGGGCTGCCCCTCAACGGGGCCGTCCTGTGGCTCTCCTGGCGGCAATCCAAGCGCTGGAGCTGCGCCACCATCTACGTGGTGAACCTGATGGTGGCCGACCTGCTGTATGTGCTGACGCTGCCCTTCCTCGTGGTCACCTACGCCCTGGGGGACAGCTGGCCCTTCGGGGAGCTGCTGTGCAGGCTGGTGCGCTTCTTGTTCTACGCCAACCTCTACTGCAGCGTCCTGCTGCTCACCTGCATCTCCGTGCACCGCTTCCTGGGCGTGTGCCACCCGCTGCGCTCGCTGCCCTACCGCACCCGCCGCCTCGCCCGGCTGGGCGCCGCGGCCACCTGGGCCCTGGTGGTCCTGCAGCTGCTGCCCACGCTGGCCTTCGCGCACACGGACTACATCCACGGCCACAGGGTCTGCTACGACATGACGGGCCCCGAGGATTTTGATCAGTTCTTCGTCTACGGCGTGGTCCTGACGCTGTCGGGCTTCGTCCTGCCCTCTGTGGTCATCGTGGTCTGCTACACGCTGATGGTGCGGAGCCTGAACCGGCCGCGGGCGGCGCTGTCGCGGGCGGGCAGCGCGGCGCGGGCCAAGGCGGTGCGCACCGTGCTGCTGGTGTGCGGCCTCTTCGCGCTCTGCTTCGTGCCCTTCCACGTCGCCCGCGCCGTCTACCTGGCCGTGCGCTTCCTGCCCTCCGAGGACTGCCGGCTCCTGGCCACAGCGGGCCTGGCCTATAAGATATGGAGGCCTCTGGTGAGCCTGAGCTGCTGCCTCAACCCGGTCCTGTACTTCCTGTCCGGGGGCACCAACAGAGCCAGGCTCTTCCAGGAGCTGAGGCAGAACAGGACGGGTGAGCGCCCCGCTGGGGCCAACGCGGAGACACCCAGGGCTGGGCAGATCTGGGTGCTGCCAAGGTGAACTTGGCCAAAATGACTCGTTTGAACACAGATGGGTGCTGGTGGGGTGGGCAACACCTCCTGAATGCATCCTGCTGGAAAGGATTCTGTATTGATGATGGAGCTTAAAATAGAGAATATTTCAGATTGTATATGAATCCTGCACATTGTACCCCTAGATTGCACTAATGTACACAACTGTGATTTAACAATAAAATAAATTAAAAAAAGAATAAATGCAGATAAAGCAAAAATGGCAAACAAAATAAAAAAATAGGAACACGAGCTGAGCCACCAACAGAGTAAAACTTGCGTATTTTAATGAGAGCTAACTTTGATCTCCTGTCATTCCCGTCTCAGCTGGATGGCACCTGCTCAGACACCTCTCCTGCCCGCCCTAGTGGTGCTGACCTCCCTCTAACCCTGTCACTCTCCTACATGCCTGCCTGTTGCCTTTGTAACATTTATAACGACCTGGACTGGTTAATTTGTGTACTTACTTATGTTCTGTCTCTTCCCAGTAGAATACAGGCTCCAGTAGGACATGGACCTCATCTTACTACTAAAGCCCAAACCTCAGGCTCTCCAGCAGGGCCCAGAGTCAGTGTGTAACAGGCAGGGGCTGAGGGAACACAGGATGAGGAGGTGAAGCCCTTGAGGGTCCCCTACAAAGAGCCTCATGAGAGCACTTGGAGATGGGGGCTCTTGTCACCCCTATTTATAGGGAAGGACACCAGTACCCAGAGCTTTAAGTACCTTGTCCAAGCTCACCTAGGGTGAGAATGCCCAGATCTAGTGTTAAGAGGAGGCTTTGCACCCCCAAAGGACATGCTCTAACCTTGCAGGTTCTGGACCCACCCAGACACCAAGCAAGAGCAGGCTGAAGTCCCATGACAATGCCAGCTTGCCCACTGACCTAGCTGCAGTTACCTGTGGACCTCTGGGCGCACCTGGTGTGTCCGTACATTTCTTAGCCAGTGTTGTTGTAAGGAAAATCTCTGTAGTATAAAGTAAGAGATACAGAAGAAAGTGGATGCAAGAAAAACGATTCACTTTATTTAAACATGATGTCTCAGTTGTGACCCCAAAAACAACTTTACCACTGACTTAAGCCATAATAATGGTTTTTCCCTAAAAGAGAATTTTTTAAAAAAATTATTTAAGATCCAAGGTTATCCATTAAAAATAACCCTTAAGAAAAAAAAAAACCTCTCCTATTTAAATAGTAAGATTGACAAGCTTTCTCAGATCTGACATACCTTATCTAATAATTCATTATAACTTTCCTATGAAAAGAACATAAATCCTTAGTATAAGAACCAAGTATAACCCTTAGTTAACTATACTGTTCTAATTATGGGAAATGTCTGAGTAACTCATATATATGTCTAAATTATAAAATTTTATTTTAAAAGTACAGTTTATTGCTTTCAAGGCCACATAATAATTAGAACCAGACTAAGTGTTGCCTAGCAGAATTCATCAGGATAATTGGTTTAATGAATAGGCAAGGGTGTTTTCTAATTAGCAGGTCAGCTCTTTCCACATAAATGTTTCTACAGTAGCTAAAAGATTTTAAAGTCGTTTGCAGTTGCAATCATTCAGTTCTCTTGCTTATATAATTAATTTCTGTCCCTTCTGCTACATAACATACAGGTAAGTTTCAGCTTATAGTCCCTATTGTCAACCCTAACAAATTTGATATGGTTTCATATTACTGGAGAACTAGTGTGTCAGTCTCCCCCAATTAAAGCTTAGAGCCATCCCATATTCTACTAAGCCATGATCTCTGGCATGCACAGCCTGTCAACCCTGGAGGTGGGAAGAAAACTCATCTAGAATAGTCAGGATGCATCACTTTATCTAAGGGGCAAGTACTTCACATCCCTGGCCAAAGTTTTCCTGCATTTAAGTCTTGGTTAACCTATGTGCTTGCAATTATTTTTCTGATCCACATAAGGCTAAATTTGCTTTTTTAACCTACTAAACAGCCAACTATAAGCATCATTGTTAACATTTCTGGGAAGCTGGGATCAAAAAAGTTTACCTTAGCTGACATCTTACCCTGGGTTTTCAGGGACAGTTGTCTCAAGATACTAGGATCAAACTAGACTATTCCCTTTGGGGAAAGGGCCCTATTGCAAGTGGAGCAGGAAGCCTACGGTTCAGCCTAAGTCAAGGTTCTATTCCTCACCTCCCACGAAACCCCTTGGCAGAGGGGGTAGGAAAGCCAGGGGGGAAAAAAAAAACACAAAGTTCTTCCTGAATCTGCCCATTCAGTACCCCCCAGGATCCTCAAATCTGTTATCCCCTGGGCCCTGAGAATATTCCATTAATCTTCCTGGCTGTTTAGACAGGTTAAAACCAATCCAAAGGTCAGCAAATACCACATTCAAAATACCACAACTGGGGCTGTACTGGATGAAAATCTAACAGCTGTAACCACCTGCAGAAGTGTCAAACAGCCCCAGCTCTAAAGGAAGTCACAGACTGTTGGAGAAACAAAATATAGAAACATACAAACTACAGTATGAGGGCTGATTAGCAGTTTAAGCAGCTACAGACTAAACCACGTCAGGCCCCTGCTTATCAAAGTGAGCGTTACGGTCTGTGAGGACTAGAGAAGTCGGGGGAGGAGGAGCGCACCGCAGGGCTGAGGCTGAGAGGGCCACGGACGGCCTTATGCGTTTGCTGTTGGCTGGGTAAAGTTTCAATCAGAAGAATTTCCCAAGCAGTAGAGAAAATGGGAAGAGGGATCATTGTGAGTAATTGTAACTTGTGTGAGAGTCATGCGTGGGTTCCTGAAGAGGGGCAGAGGCAGACACAATGCTGGGAGGGCAGCTGAATGTGATTGCAAAGCCCCTCTGAAGCCCAGACAGAGCCGCTCCCAGGGCAGGGGAGCCACCAGCAGCCTTCAAAAGAAGTGCAGTGTCACCAAAATTGTGATTTAGAAATGATCTGGCAGCCCCCATGTTTTGAGTGAATTAGAAAAAAGAAAAAGAAGGTCACTAGATTCCTGCAAGATCTCCTAACTGGCCCACCTTCCTTCTAACGGCCCCTCCAGAGTGTCCTTTACACAGTATTTTCCATACATCACACCAATTGTCCGCTCCTCCCCCATATCCTACAGGGTAAAGCCCAGATCCCCCATCCTGGACACTCACCCCATCACAGTCTAGTTCCAGCAGAACTCTTCAACTCAGAACTCTCCTACCACCCATGTGGAGTCCCAGCCTCGTCACATGTGTGCCCCAGGTCCCCCAACTGCCACTCTATGGCTCCTAACAAACCCTCTACAATTGCCATGTCATCGTCTGCCGCAGGGCTTGGGGTCTGTCTCCCCCAGCGGTCTCTGATCTCACTCGGCACTGACTTCTGCATGGGGCCCACCCCATTGGAGTTGATGTGGTTCACATCTGTTTTATTTCCCTCGTGACTCCACTTTCCCACCCGTAGACTATGGCATCCTGCTGCCACTCTGAATATGGTGGGCAGTAAGCAACGGTGATGTTGATCCCGCAGATAATGGGAAGAACGGGGTAGCACAAGGAGGACTAAAATGTTAAAGCATGTTGGAAAGAATGAATAGAAATACAATTATCATAGACTTGACTGATAAGGAGACATAACTAAAAAGAGGTAGTCTTTTCATTATACAATAAAACAAAGACTAAGGAATCAAAAGAATGAGAAGCTAGCACCTCCCACAAAGTAGACCCTCAGAGGGTGCAGAAGGGGAGAAAACGAGGGGGAAAGGGGAGAGGGAGGGGACTGAGCACAAGTTACACAGCGAGACCTCAAGCTGTGGTTGAGGCTGAGGTTCAGAGACAGCTTAGGCTCCAACTCTGCATTTGGAGCTGGCTGAGTGAACACACATTCGAAGCTTTACCCATAAATGATAATCTCGGAGGGAGAGGTGAAGAAAAAGAACAGAGGACCCAGATGTACAGCAATCATAGGAAGTCCTGATAGAGTAGAGGGACAGGGGTTGCCATGGATGACAGAGCATGGGGGGAAAAATGAATAAACACTTTTAAGAAAAGACAGTCAAGTGCGTCACACGCAACAGCCTAGTCAGAACAAACAGCTGTTTCTCAGTAAATAGTTCAAACACCACCTCTTCTCAGAAGCCACCCTGATCCCCCACCAGGAGGCCCCCTCAAGGACCATCCTCCATACCTATCTTAAGGCACGTCTTGCCTTCTACAAAGTATGAGAGGCATTATTTAAATCCTCTGATCTCCACCCCCCGCCAGGACCTAGCAGAGGCTTGAGCATATGGGTCCTCACTCAATCTCTGTGGAATAAACAAAAGCAAATGCTTCTTCTGTTTGCTTTTCTAGAATTACTGCTAAATCCAATTTATGAATCTGTGCCTGTAAAACTAAATCACAAGTTGCTTGGGATTTATTCATTCTAACACCCACCGACTCCAGTTTAAAGCAATTCCAGGACACCGGAAACCTGCAAGCCTTCTCACTTCTTCTTAGCCCGTATTTCAAAGGCAATAAAAAGGGGAAAGTGTTTTCCCAATTAAATGCGACCTGAGCTTATAAAGTTATGTATTCTCATTTTTATTTTCTTATAAATAAGTTAAACTTCTTTAGTATTTCTATTTCCCAACTTTTTGTGTTGTTGTGAGGTTTTTTTATGTGCTGAGCAACTTCAAAGGTAATGGCTTCAAGAAGAATTCCATAATAAGAAGCAGAAATTATGTTCTTGCAGAAAGCTGTAGCTGGGCATTTTTATAGTGGTTAAATCATGAACAAAAAGCAAAAAGCACCACTTCAAGAAAATTAAAGAATCACACAGCGTGAGAATGTTCCACTCTGCAAATAGAAAAACTCATCAACAAAGAGACTTTATAAAGCATCAACCTGAGAATCCAGCCGCAGTGCTGGAGACTCAGGCTTGCTCGCTTGCTCCTCTTACAGCCCCGTTTCTTGCAAGGGTACGCTGCACTTTTTATTGTAATTTCTACCTTGGATTCATATTCCAAACCATTGCCCCCTGGCTGCTCACTAGCCCCTCACCCCCACCCCATTGAAATTACTCTCAGCAACACACCAACGACATGCCAGTTACACACTGAAGGCACATGGTCTGCCCCATGCATACGACCTTTCATGGCATCATCACCATCGTCCACTCCCTTCTTAAACTTCCCTTTGCATCCACTGATGGCCAGGCTGAGGGTAGGGGTGGACATGTGCTGAGACCCTGTCCTTGGTCCTCCTCTCATCCCACACTCTCGCTGGGTGATTTCACCAACTCCTGATGGCTCCCAAGACTCTCTCCAGAGTGACCCTCTCTCATTTTGAACCCAGTTTACTGTCCATACAAACCCTTTGAGCACCACAAGCTCCTTAAAGCCCAAAATGAACTCATTTTCCTCCCAAAGCTGCACCTCCTAACCTGTGGTCTTGGTGGTCAAATGCTGTCACTGTCCACCCAAGCCAGAAATCAGGGAGTTGTCCCTAAGTCTGTCCCCCACTCACGTCCAACAAGTGACCACCTCTGTCAGCCACCTGTTCTCCCTTTCCATCTTCATGGTCACTGCATTAGTTGAAGTCTCGCTCCAGCCTCGTTGCTCCAACCTCTGTAAACCTTTCTCCCGCCTCCAGATTTGTTCCCCTGAACCCATTTCACTCCCTCCCTACTGTTTCAAGGGTCTTCTTTCTAAAATGCAAACCCTATCTTGACAATCCCCAGCATAAAAATCTTCCAAAAGCTCAAAAAAGATCACAATCCTGAACTTGGAAGAAAATGCCTTCACGGATCTGCCTGTACAAAAGCTTTCAACCTAAACGCCCCACATGCCACCGTCCCTCCATTTCCACCAACCCACAGGCCCTCAGGATTAGCTCCGGGTGCCTTCTCCTTCCTCTCTCCCTGCCCCTTCACTGCTTGAACAAACCATCCTAATCCCCCTTACAATGCAGCTCCAAGACCATCCTTCCCCAGAGTCTCGGAAGCATCCTCATGAGGTCCTAATCACTGCTCTGGGACAGCCTCATCACCCTGCACCACAGTCCCGGAATCACTGATCCTGCACCCGTCCCCCCACTCATCGATGTGACCCTTGAGCAAGGTGCTCCAAGTTCTCCACGTCTCTGGAGTCACCAGCTCCAATAAGATGCCAGAAATGTTTTATGACACAGCAGCCCATGCACATCCCCCAGGACAGTGGTTCTCAACCTTCTGAGGGCTGCGGCCCTTCAATACAGTTCCTATGGTTGCAACCCACAGGTTGAGAACCGCTGCCCCAGGAACAAGCCACACTACCTCATTACAAGCATCATGCTGGTTTCCCCACTCCTGTATTTCTTTGAATCCTAAGATGCTATCAAAGACAGACATGTCCCAATTTCAGAGATGGTAAAAGTTGAAAAATTGGAATCAATAAAATGTGACATATTAATTTTAGTAGCATGATCATGAAAACTTTATGTAGTCATTAGACTAGAAAAGCATTTTAAAAATCTAAGTGCAGAAAAATAAAAACTTCCTAAGATAACTCAGGTATTTCCATATGATGGGAACACTTACATGTTATCTTAAAAAGACACAGTAAGACCCCTTCTCTACCAAAAAAACAAAAAACAAAAAATAGACCATTACAGTATTTTTCCTTTGAAATGTTCATTAAGAAACTCTTTATCCTGAATCCTGATTGTGGTGCCATAACATAAATATTTATCTACTAAAATTCACATAATTATAGGAAAAAATGTTAAAATCAAAGAAAAGATTTCTCAAGGTCCATTAAATATGACTGTTCCCATAGGCCCATCCTGGACACCACCTCCATGGACCCACCAGAACCCAGAGAGGACTCTTATCTTTCCTACAGCACTCTCACGCCATTCCATGGGCAACGACTCCAAAATCCTGACAGCACCTGTTCCCAAGCCCACCTTCCCATTGCCTCCATGTCCCTGGCCAGGCTTCTTGCTGCTAAGTGGGGCCCTGTCCTCCCTCAAGTTGAAGTTCTTTCCTAGCTGTGAGCCCTGTTGCTCCCAGCTCACACCCAGCCTCTCTCTCACCTCACTCCAACCATTATCCACCTCTCATCCACTTTACTCCATGAAGTCCAGGCTCTGCTGTGGGGTTTCCCGTTTGTCCTGAAGCTTTTATTTACCTCTTCCCCAGGGAAATAATGTCCACTTTAAAAGGTTAAAGACTGACTACCTGAACATGGTAAGACATGAAATCCCAAAATAATGAGATTTTCCTTGGAAAACTGTACAAGCTTCCCTGTTTTGGACAGTGAGGTTAGAATCCTTGCAGGAAGCTTGAACATGTCATTTACCCACACTTTCAGCTGTTTAGGAACAACCCATTATATCCTAGCAATTCCAGAGTACACCCTGCTGCCTCCCTGGGGGCCTTCATTTACTTGCCAGGGTGCCCATAGAAAGGTGAACGAGCAGGCTCGCCCAACTCATCAACCAAGCACAAGGTATGGGGAGAAATATTTGTAGACAATGTTCCAGGTCATCCATCAGTTAACACACTTCTAACATAACGTAATTAGCCACATCTTTATGTTGCACAAATTAAGACTGTGGGAATACTGGAAAGAACTCTCCAACCTTCTATTTTGCTAATAAGGAAACTGAAGCTACACCTACTTAGCAACACTGGGAGACTCGCACCCAAAAGGAAAAATAACAAACTCCCCCAAGGTCATGGTAATCCCAAACAAAGTGTCCCGCAGGTCCAGTGATTTTCATTACACAACTGATCTGCAGTCAAATGTAACAGGCAACAGTCAGGTTAGGGGAGAGTAGACAGGACAGCTGCCGAGAAGTCCGACTGATGAAGTCCCGCCGTGGAGAAGACGTGTGCAAAACAGCACGTGGCCACACGCGCAGCACACCAGGGACAGAGGTGCTGCTAAGTTACAGTAAGCTTGGCTTCTGGCCTGCACAGTAATAGGACTTTTCAGAGTTTCCTACAAAACCCCAAAGCTTTCCCCATCAGCCTCTCAGCAGCAAATCACTGCTCAAAGCCTCCACCCCAGCCCTCAAGTGGGTACTCAAGACACTCAGATAGAAAAGGCCATTCGGTATGAAGCTGAGACTGAGGCATTCCCAGAATTCACAAACAGTTGGCACGCAAGCTGGAGCTGTTTTTAGATACCACTTAACACGAGGTCCAAAAAATAAATGCATTATTTCATTTATCCTTTAATAATCCATCCTTTCTTCTGTTTTGTCTCCAACGATTCTCTTCACATGCAATTTTCTGTCAATGCAAGTTCAATTTCTAACTCATGGCCCTGGTGAACTCCCACCTATATCCTCAAAGTTCCTTGGAAAACACTACCATTTTCCTCCCTTCTTAACACAACCACTTTAGTCAAACAGTAGCACTCAAACTTGCACTGAATTATGTTCCTTGCAAATTTTTAAAAACTTTTATTACACAGTAAATATTTGTTGTGGAAAAATTAAAAGTCATCACTCAGGGACATTGATAACACATCCTTCAAAAACATTCTTGCCTTTGCTTTACAAAAATGGCAGCACTTTCAATTTTCCAAATAAAAATGCCATCAATATCATTCCCTGTCAATATGTTCTCTAACAAAACCACATAATGACTACTTCGTATTTCACTTCGGGCATGTGATATACTTAACTAATCTCCCAGTCTTATTATAAATTTGAGCAGTTTTCTATATTATACTGTTTTAAAATCTGGCAATGAAGATACTGCCTTAAAACATGTTCATGTGTACATTTGTCTGATAGTTTCCTCAGGACAGATTGTTACAAATGGAATGGTTAAGCCAAAAGGCATGCAGACACCACCACCCCACTCAAAATTATATCAATACACAGTCAGCGATTCCAGGGTAGGAATGGCTTCTAGAAATAACTCCACTACTGTGCATACATTCAACTTTACAATGAAGGTGCTCAGTCCGACAGCGTTCCACCCGCTGAAGTCTGTGTGTGCTGGAACACAAAGCAGGTTCCGCGTTTAGAGGGCCCAGAGTCAGTCTGTGCACAGGGCTTCCACCTTGTACATCTCATATACTTAAGACGGTTTTTTATAAAGGGTTTTCCCAAATTTGACAATATATCTAAAATGTTATAGAATGAAATTTTCGTTATATAATGTGAATTATGCTTTTCTAAGTATGAATAATATGAAAGCAATTTCAGCCAGCTACGCTAGATAAAGCACTAATTGTTTTATTATCTCCACAGGAAACAAAACAGTAACATTTTACTTATATTAGGTCTTTTTATTCATATTGCCAATTTATCCTCCAAAAAGCTTATTTCAATTCACTCTTTTTATTTATGTACCATTCAAAAAATATTTATTTTGTGCCCACTTTTGGCTAGGCACTATGAACACAATCATCAGTAACGCCACAGACACTGTCCCTGCCCTCAAAGAGCATCCAACCTAAGGAAGACACAGACGCCCACACCCACACACTACAAGTCCCTTACAAGCTGAGGTAAGCCGAGAAGAAACAGCTCAAACCCATGGGAATGTTAGGAGAACCGGCCACAGTTTGAAGAGTCTGGAAGAGGGTTCATGAGGAAACACGGTCTGGGACAGGCACTAGGGCTTTCTGTTGTCCCTCAGGGGAAACTTGGCTGTGGAGAGCCCTGCATCCAAAGCAAAGGGAATGGTGTGGACATAGCCCCCCAAGAGGGGCAGCAGCAGGAACTGCCTGTGCTCTCCGCAGTGGCCAGAGCGACACTCCAGTCACGTGCTAGAACCGTCAGCTGAGCAGGGAGCTTTGAGAGCTAACAACTGAATAATGACACAAGGCACCTTAAATCACAGAATGGATGTAACCAAGTGACCCTGCACACAGGGAATGAATTGTCAATCTGCTCCAGAATATTTAAGCAAACAATGCTATGCCTCATACTTTAAACAACAGAATTGGCTGAATTCGTTGTTTAGTGTCTGCTGCCTGGACTATCTGCACGCCCACAGACAGCAAAACACATGAAGAATTCCTAGCCCTTAATAAGTAACATGCTAAGGCTGAGCCACTGAAAAGTGTTTCAGGTTTGTCAGAGAAGCTCCATATTCATATCTTATTTAACACAAAAAAGCATAAATGTTAAATGCCTACTCTGAAGAATAGGCTAATCCCATCATCTTTTCAATGACCATAATCAGGTAAGTTTTCCTTATGCCAACATGGGTTTTCTTTACATAATTTTCCACATGAATAAAAGTTAAAATCAATGTTTCAGCAATATTTTTTTAAAAGTCCAAAGTCAGAAAACATCAAGTATTCCTTTTGCAGTGTTTTTTGTTTTGTTTTTGTTTCATTTTATTGCCCTGGCTGGAGTGCAGTGGCATCATCACAGCTCAGGGCAACCTCAAACTTCTGGGCTCAAGCAACTAGCCCTAGCCTCCTGTGTAGCTAGGATACAGGTATGTACCACCACACCCAGCTAATTTTTTCCTATTTTGTAGAGATGGGGGTCTCATGATGTTGCTCAGGCTGGTCTTGAACTCCTGGGCTCAGGCGATCCTCCCACCTCAGCCTCCCAAAGTGCTAGGATTGCAGGTATGAGCCACCTTGCCCAGCCCAGTGTTTTTATTCATCCATGTAAATAGACAATTAACATAATTTGAAGGACACTTCTTCAAAAGTTAATTAGACTATAAAAATCTGTACAGAAAGTTTGTATGACAAAATTATGTCCCCAAAACATGATTAGGTTCCTTAGTAACATAGAAATAAGAAACTCAAAAGGGTCCCCTCTCAGCAGCCCTCCTGACTGCAGAGAAAGGAGACAAGCTGCGAGTCACGAGTGGGAAGGGCCAGTCCTGTATCCCTAGCATTGTTCCCTGTCCAAAAAGAAGCGCCCATCGCAGTGTACTGTTTATTCTGTAGGAAACACCGTTCCATCCACCTCAAAAAGTTTGTTTTCTGCTCTAAGATAAAGAAAAGGCCATATCCCTGAGACATACTTAGAGAAAAGTATCTCAACAGAAGGTCCGATGTTTTCCCTTCTTTACTGTCCCTCCTGAAGTTCACTGGAATGTTCCAGAGCAATTTTATTGACATTTCATTGTTGATTATCCTATTCTAAAGTAGAATTCTTCAGCAGCACATGATACAAAAGACACAGGCTAAAACAGACCTCACAAACACAGGCTGGCACAGCAATATCTGAAATACGGATACACTTTCTAGTCTATTATTTTTCCTGATGACTAAACGCTAAATTTAAAAAAAAAAAGGAGGTTTTTTGTTTTTTTTTTTTTTAAGAGACAGAGTCTCACTTTGTCACCCTCAGTAGAGTGCTTTGGCGGCACAGCTCACAGCAACCTAAAAATGGAGGTTTTTCCCATCGATGGCATGTGACACCCATTCTCATGACACAGTCGTTGAAACTTCTCATCTGCAAAACATAATACAATAAATTATCAATAAGAGGAAGAAAAACTGTGAAGCTCCATCTGGCTTACAAAATGAAAACCATAAGATTATAGTACATACAGTAACAAATATTAAAATTTATACATTTTTCTGGATAATTTTTTCACTCTTCTTGATTGTAAGAGTAAAAGATAAATGTAGAAAATTTTTAAAATATGAAATAGCAAAGAAAATCCCATCCCTGTCCTTCAGATGAAACTATTAATATTTGGTGGTAATTTCAGTATTTTTACTGTTATAAACAAGTAATTAGGTTTAAGATATGTACACACCAGTATACTTTTTCCTGAATAAAATTAGGATATTATGTTTGCATTTTTATTTTTTATTTAACACATGGCATATTAAATATCCATGGCATTAAAAGTCCTTCTAAAACACACTTTTAACAACATATCATATACGGATGTGTCGAAATATATTTAATGACTTTTCCCTACTTTGGGACATCTATTTTGTTTCTAATTTTTTAACATATTAAATAAGATTGTCATAAAGATATTCAAAACTCAAAAACATCCAATTATTTTCTGACAATGATTTCTTTAGAAAGAACAGGAAATAGAATCACAGTATGTTTTAGTATATACCTATAGAAAACCATTAGCTCAGTTTAAACTCCACACTATAATCTGTCCTGGGTCAGAGAACACAGGACACCATGGTGGTACAGGGAGAGGAACCCTTATCTCAACTCCTTATGAAAGAAAAACATCAGAGAAAGGGAAGGACAGGTCCATCCCTGGAACTAAGGACAAAGGACTTTCCTCTAACAAACTGCAAGTACTATAGACTTCTCTCTCTCTCTCTCAGAAGACAACTTAAACCCAATTTTTATTTTTTTACTTCATTTTAAGCCCTGATATCCATTTTTTAATTTTCTGAAACAAACAAGAATTTTTTATAATAGTTCCAGACATAATAGTTCTCCAAACTCAATAGAAAGATCAATCTCCCAAAAGTTCAAAGCCAAAACCCTGAAAATAAAATGCTAATATTTAAGATTTTCAAAATTTAACAACTTTTCTCCCTTTAAATACTTACTCAGTGTGGGAAAGTTTCATTTCTTCCCTTTGTTTTGCAGAATAATTTAAGTTTCCACCTAAAACACAAAAAACATACAATCTTTTCAATCTAAGTATTATAAGTTAGTAAAATTCAACCATACACACATACGCAAGCATTTGCATAGATATGCTTTAAGTAACAGAAAAAGCTACAGAAGGGAAAAAAATAATTTATCTGCTGGAACCTTCCTGGGAGAAAAAACAGAATCCTTATGTGACACAAATATTTACCCCTTAATGTACGCTTTTTTTTTTTTTTTTTCAAGTTTGGACTTAGTATTACTTCAGGTTTTGTTAACAAGGACATTGTATTCAATAACAGTGAAAATTAAGAGAAATTAAAGAAAATTATGTCAATAGCATGGTTATTACAATCTACTAACTACATAATACTCTTTAGGAGCAAGCACTTACAAAAGTTAATAAGGGCAACATCAAAATCTTACAAACAACAACAAATAAAGCACTAATGTATACAGTACAACTCAGCAAAAAAAAAATTCTATAATTTGGAATACTAAACCAAATACTTTTAATCTTATAATGTAAATAAATTATAGCTATAAATTTAGTTATTTCTTATTTTTCAAAAATACAAGACTGTAACACAGGAGGGGCTTATTTTTTAAATACCTTATTTCTTTATGTCAATATAAAAATAACATCCAAGATTTTATATTATAAAAATTGAACTGATCTAGCTAACGGATGGAAAAATAAGATAGCAATTTTAATAAATGAGAAGATTCAGAAAATATAATTATATATTACATAATGAGATGTTTCCACCATTATGAACAGAAAGTCATTATTGTATGAACTAAAACACTGGCCCCCAAAAGATACAATCAATCCAGAAAACACACAAGATGGCCCATGGGGGTCTGAGATGGAAACATCAGAACTTCTACTTACCTTGGGCACGGTCCACCAAATAGAGTAAGACCACAGACAAAAATGACACTGGGAAGGAAAAAACACAAGACCCTTAGAAAATACACACTTCCTCTCCATGATCCCTCTGCAATCATAATTACAGAGTAAAGCTTAGACACAGTTAAACCTTTGTTAACCAACATTTAAAGATAAAATACTATTCACGTTATTTTACGTTCTAAAATCATTAAACAGAACGTACACACCATGTTCTCTAGGGATGGCAGAGCCAGACAAGGAGAAGCAGAGGCCCCAGAGAGGAGGGAGCTGACCCCCCCGGCCATCCTAACCCTTTCCTCTCCCTTGCCAGTGCTGGTCCTTACTGGCCCTTCCCCAAGTACAGATTATTAATCATTCTAGAAAAAGCCAAACAGAAGTAGCCCTCTGGGGGTTCTAAGTCTGAAAGCATCATGTCCATTTTATAAATTAAATAACCAAACATTAAAACACAGCCACTGGACTCCAAGAAATCCACAGCCAGTAAAGACCTGGACATCAGGCACTTGGCTTCTTAGTGTGGCAGGCACACTATGTAACTTACCTTAAAATAATGTGGCAACCACAACAAATGGCACGGTGTTTGGCCTGACCCCCAAACACATGTATATGCTGAACTGTGGACTGAACTGTGACCACACGCCACGGCATCAAAATAGACCAAAAAATACTTTACAACCTCATGTTTTAAATTCTTCTGTGAAGCAAATTTTTAAAACAAATGATTTATTGTTAACGTCTGGTGTGCTTGTTTCTAAAACAATGAGATAATAAAATGCATTCAAGGCTGCTCATAAGTAATTATCTGCAAATGCACACTTCAAATATAGGTAAGTCTCTATTCCCCGAAAATGAAAACGAAGTTTGGAAAAATCGTCACTGGGGCTTGCCATTTTTAAACACACTATTGAAGCACACGGGACATCCTGATTGCTACAGGAGAATATATTTTTAGATAAACACAAGGCATTTGCGTGCTTAAGATTATGAACAAATGCTGGTATGGTTTTCCCATAGTTTCCCAGTGCCTTCTGTTTCTAACTAATGAACACTTAATAGGTAAAAATCAAATTAAAAGACTAAAAATAAAAGCCATTAAAACCACCTCATGAATAAATCATGAGTCCTGAATAAACCCAAGTCACACCAATGTCCGCATGTTCACACTGGACATACTCAGACATATTCCAATTATTCCACTCTAAAGGGAAAAAAATTTTTTAAGCCATAAATATTTTAAAAAGGATATGAAGCAGATTCCACTGTTGCCTTTAAGGATAAGAATCTTCTGAAAAATGCCCGTGACTCTTCAAAGAGCTAGAAAAGTCATCAGCTGCGAATCTGACCCACAGGCTAAGAATGAGGCAAATCTAAGAGACATGCCTTTAGGGATCAGCTTCAGAGGGAGAAACAGAGAACAACAAAACCCTCAAAGTAAAAATGAGAATAGAATATTCTGCCACTCGGCATACTCACAAGAAACACAGGCAATGAAGAAAACCTCTAAAAACAAATATCCTCGAGTATCCAGTATCATCCCGGCAACGATGGAAATGATGGCCAGCCCCAGATTCTGAATGGACTGCATGCTACAATTTAAGAAATATAAAAACAGATTTCATTGTCTCAAGTCTTCACGCACAGGGTAACACTTCCCTATAAATGTTAGTAACTATGAACCATATACTACAGGGTTAAGAGATGTTTTCCACTAAGGATGACTGGATTAAATTTTGTTCTTCTTATCCTGTGACTGTTTCCATGACTGGAGTGTCTGCCCAAAGGTCAGGGAGCTTGCCTCCTCAAATGCAGTTTGTATCTGACACCTTCCTGATAAAGAAAAGAAGGGCTACATGAATATCAGCTATGGGTGCGATTTCTCCCTTTTGCCTCTTTGGGCCAGAGAAGATCCTTAACTTCTTACCAAAAAGCCCCCACTTAAATGTGCAGGGAGATGGTAATTACAGCAGCTAACCTCTTCTGGGTTAGCCGTCTTGATGGAGGCTTGCAACTCTTTTGTTGCTACACTATTAAACAGATTGACTAACTTTTCCAGTCATCTCCAGGTTCAGAGCTCTCCCAGGAGATGATGCCTGGTTTCAGGATATCTGGAGTTGCGTGTGATAATTAAACTAACACAGCAGAGGAAGGAACGTGCGGCGTGTAGCCTCAATACTTACAAGCCATATGCAGTTCCCAGCTGATGTTCAGGAACTACAAATGCCACCATCGGCCACAAGGCACAGGCGAGCAGTGAGTAGGACAGTCCCAGGAGACACTGCAGAAAGGCACACAGCAAGGCAGAAAAGCCTTATCTTAACAAAAAGGGGATTTCTTTTTTGTTTCAGATTAGCAAAGGGGACACAGTAGCTAATATACAAGCAGTCAAGCAAATTTTGTGATTAGGCTAAAACTCATATTCAAAAAATACAAAAAAGTCTTAGACCTCTTTAAGAAGGTCCCTCTAGTGACAAGATACACATGCTCCTCGTTAACCATTTCCACTTGTCCCCACTGTGCAGTCAAGGACGGAGCAAGAAAATCAAGCTGATATGCAAAAAGTTCTTACCAATCTTCCAGGCAAGCTAGTGATGACAAATTAGCCCATCAAGACAACATTATGCCCACATTCCATCAATCTGCCTCCAAGTCAACACCCAGTTGGAGGGCAGAGAACCACCACCACCACCACCGGTCATGAAACACCTCCTAATGCTGACCTTTCATTCCAATAAAAAATACTTCATAATTTTAGGAAGTATCATTTGTACCTATCAGATCATCAAAGAGTAAAACAATGTCAGTAACTAATAACGGAAAGGATACGACAACACAGATACCTGTGTATATTATTAGTGAAGTTATAAATGGGAGGAAAGTTACTGTTACAGTATATTCCAAGACGCTAAGCTACAAACCCTCTGCTCCGGCATTTCTACTTCTAATAATTTGTACTGCATCTGCAGAAACACTTCCACAGAAATGCTCACCAAGTACACAGATATTTATGTTCAAGATAATTATTAATTAACGCGTGAGAAATGAAGCACCACATTTTGAAGAACAATAACAAATACCTGATAAGTTCATTCTCACTTTTTAAAAACCTACTAAGAGAGTCAAAGACAAAACAATGGACACTGGGCCAACAGATTTTTTTGCCACCTATGATGGAATGACTTCTTTTATTTATTTTAGAAAAATAAATGGGATTAATAAACACACTACCTTTTATAAGGCTATTTTATTTCAAATTCTATTTCAACACTGAGGATACCCTGCTAAATAAGCCAAATGAAAGGAAAAGATACCTTATGCATAAATAATTCATAATTATTTCTTTCTACAACTCTTTCATAGAAATCATAATCCAGTCATCGTTTCCCCACTGCCATGAGCGCTGCCATCTGAGTTACTGAGCTCAACCCCTCGCCCCTCACGTGGACTTGACGGCGTCCTGGCCGGAGCCCTGAGCCCTGGCACGTTAACGCAGACATTACCATAGCAATCCAAGGGTTCCACATCGTGAAGGCCAGCATCATGTGGGACACAAGCGTGGTCACCACTGCGCACAGAACCCAGATGACGTTCTTCCCTGTTTTATCCACCAGGAGCCCAAATACTGGGGACATGGGAGCTGATATGACATACACAACACTGCCCAGAGAACACACAAGAGATTTAATGACACCCAACAACAGGAAAGATCAATGTCAAGAAAGTCACTAAAAATATTAGGCAAAGCAAATCCTAACTCATTTAACATTATTCTAAAACGGTCATCAGAAAACAGAAATATGAAAAGCAACTGAAACCTATCTAGCTTCCTATTAAAGCTCCACCCTGGCTGTTAGGGCCCAAACATCTCTTTCTGCCTCTTACAACATTTGGTTGTAATTAATGACCCACACTGGTCACACAACAGCACTGACAAAATTCATGAATTACCTGTTAATTGCACTTGCTGTCTGGGAAGAAAATCCAAATTTCTCTGTAAAGAAAACTCTAAAATTAAAAAGATAGAGAAAGCAGTATATTAGAAAGAATGACTCTTTTCAAAAAATGAGGGCAAAATAAAGATGAATACAAAGTCTTAAGTTTAATAAACTTTTCTTTCTTGATTCTATTTTCCCAATTTTTTTAATATTCACCTTGAAGCAATTTGCTCAAGCTTACAGAGCTCACATAATGTATATAAATACTTCACTGACTAAATAAAATACGATACCTATTTCATCCTTTTTACATAGACAGCAAGCATTATGCACACATTTTCAGAAAACCAAATACACTAATACAAGGAGTTAAGGCTGTTTCTTTTCCTTTAAAAACAGTGCTGGCTAGGTTCTTTGCTAAATAATAAACAGGGTTTTTGTGTCAAATGGTTTAAAATCAGCCTGAACTGAAAGGTAATAAAGATACGCTCACACACTGCTCTGTTTAAGCAGCTGCCTGTGGAGAGGGGGAGAAAAGCAGAAGATGAAGAAGAATTTGCTCTGAGCCCTGAATTTAAGTCTGGCAAAAACACAGGCCTGACAAATGGAGACGTGCTGGGCATGGTGCACCAGGACCCTGTCTCTGTTCTCAGCAAGAAGCTTTCTCATCAAGGGAGAAAGAGGAAATAAAAAAGGATTCCAGTCAAAATCGACTATGAAAGCAAATCAGTACTATGAATCAAAACTGTTATTAGGCATTTCTTCAAAAGAATAATAAAGGAGTAAAACCAGCATTTGTATCTCAGGATATAAAGCCATTCCTAGGAAAAGAAGCTATAATCACAGAAGCAAGACTTAGGACTAAAAAAACCCCCCAATATTTATGTGATTGAATTCTCATTATAATTTAGTCAAGAAAAATGGAATGCCTGCGGATACTCACTTCCCAAGGCCAATGAAAGGGAACACAGCAACATAATAGCAGACACAGATGATAAATATGAGCCACAAGGGTAAGGAGAAGTCCTTCACGTCAGTTAACTTAATAACTTCACCTTAGAGAAAAAAAGGAAGAAGCCATCAGCATTAACTCTGCACACCTACAGAGACACCATCTACAGTCAAGACTTTTTTTTTAATCGTGTGTTTAACCTTTGCAATTCAGTATAAAAAATACATCTCTCATACATTACACAAACATCAGTTTTGGGATAACTTACAAAGATGTAAGGAAAATGCCAAACCAAGATTGGTACCTACCATCCTGCTCCCTTTCAGGAATAATAATCGTTTTGCAAATACACAAAGTACAACTGAGAATGTAAATTCTGCCAAAATATTTAAAAGGGAAAAAAATGTATCCAAAATTTACAAAGTAAATAGATTTTGAAATAAAAAAAAAACATATATTAAGCCTCACTGGGTTTGTAGCATTGCATTAGGAATGTATCTCTTTGTAAATTATCTCACAAAGGTTTTAATTCCCCAAAGTCCCGTTCTTCTTTAATTTAGACGTACCTGTTTTTCCTTGTTCTTTATGAAGGATTCTCTCTGCTCTCTGATCCAAGTAAGCAAGGGCCAAGGCACAGATGAGTGAAAGAATACACGTTATGCCCCCTAAATTAAAAGAACAGATTTTAAAGAGAACCAGACTAAAGCTCCTAACAGGCAATACATTATAGCAACAGCAGAAAACTCAGCCACGGAAAGAGGCGGCGCTAAGAAGCTAAGTCAAGCCTACCAGGACTGAGCCAGGGCCGAACAGGACATGCACATAGTAAAGTCAATAGTGGTGACTTTTACCGGCGATACTTCCCAGTAGAAGGTTGGAGATTAGAAAAACACTACAGCAAACTAGTCCAGGTTTTTTGTAAAGGAGAACACACACTGAAGAAAACTGGTGACCAGCGAGCAAATCAGTCCTAATTTCTTCATTCAGTCTAAGCACCACCGTCGACGGATACCAAGGGAACAAATTACAAAAGCCAAGTCTGATTCTGGGACCATCTCTCCTCCTTCTAATGCCTTCTGAACGTCTACAACTTTGTTCTTTCCCCCTGGCAGCCCACAGGGGCCCACTCTCCCAAAGCACAGCTCTTTGAGCCTCTCCTGTGAGGTCAACATTTCTCCCTAATGCTGACCTCATATCACCATAGTAAACCAGGATAAAGAATGAAGAAAGTTCACACTCTAGGAGAAGTTTAAAAAGAAGCCTAGTAAAGTCATACTTTATGGGGGCAAGACATGATCGCAAGAGGGACTTTACCTAACAATTGCAATCAGTGTAACCTGGCTTATTGTACCCTCAATGAATCCCCAACAATAAAAAAAAAAAAAAGAAGCCTAGTAAAATAAATGAGGTCTAGCTGAGACATCACAGCAGACACTAGTTCCACTGCTGCGCCAACTGCTAAATGATCTTAGACGCCCAGCTTAACCGCTCCTGGACTCAGCCTCCCCATCTGTAAACTAAGTGACTTGGACTTGATGCCAGAGGTCTTTTCTGGCTCTAAAATTCTTTAAAATTCCAAAGATCTCCATTGTGGAGGGAACTTGATGGAATACTGAGGACAATTTGAAACTCATAAAAAAGAGGGTTTTTGTTTTTTTTTTTTTAATGTTGGGGATTCATTGAGGATACAATAAGCCAGGTTACACTGATTGAAATTGTTAGGTAAAGTCCCTCTTGCAATCATGTCTTGCCCCCATAAAGTGTGACACACACCAAGGCCCCACCCCCCTCAAAAAAGAGGTTTTAAGTAAGAAAAGTAATTTAAGAGGGACGGTTTGGAAGAAAGGAACCTTCAGACGTTGTAGCCTGTTTAGGATGCCTTCTCACTGCCCTCTCTTTACCAGGCTGTACACACTCAGGAATTATAGGGAATAAACGATGTGCAAACCTCGGGCAGCGTTTGTACCTCACCGAGCCACAAGTCTGTGTAGAGCCCTGCAAACTGTCACGTGCACACCACAAGGCTCAGATAAACTCACCACTCCGAGAAAACAAAAGTAATGTGACCTACCCTGCAACCAGCACACTGGAGACTCTGGCTAAGAGAAGTTAGGGGTAGGAGGGCACTTTTGATCAAATACCTGCAATTTTACAGAAAAAATAACCAAGACACAAAAGTATTAACCTCCTTGTCTGAGATGACAGAACAAGTTACAGGCAGCATTAAAACCCAGGCCCCTGGACTCCTGACTTGGTAGATTTTATCTTTGACTTGAAAATCTGAACACCTCACATCAACAAACTCCCTGATTTATCTCCCTCACAGAGTCTGCACATACACTAACTCTCTGTATCACAAGATATAAGTGATAACACCGAAATACACAAACAGGAATAAGATCCTTCATTCTAGGAACGTGGGAATTAAAATACAAATAGGGTAAACAACAGGCTACTTCTAACTAGGTCAAAAAACTAGTAAACTATACTGGTAAAACTATGCCCAAAGTAGTCGGACACCGATTCCTGTGCTCCCTCCCCTCGTGGCAAGCTTTCCAGAGAGACGTCAGGATTCACTCACCAATCATAAGTGTGACCCCCAGGGTTGTGTGACCGGCAGAGCCCAGCGAAGCTTCCATCTTAGAATACAACCATCCCATGAGGTTCATGTTCACCGTACTTCCCTAAATAAGAAGAAAAAACAACCAACAGAATTTTCAACTACTTATACATAGTCTTTGTTCAAAAACAATTAGAATTTGAAGTAGTTTAGAGAAGCAGGTATAAAAGGATTCAGATTTAAAAAAAAAACAGTATAAGGAAAAATCTGACAAAGATAAAGCCACAGATAAAGTTACTACCCTACCCACTAAAATGCCAACTTTTTAACAAAGGCTAACATACAAAATAACATAGTACATTTGCCACTTCCTAGCAGCCAAAGCAAAAATGAAACATTATAATAAGACAAAAATACACCAGTAGCTCAGAAAAAGCACAGCTTTTCACGGTACTGAAATCTGGGGAAAAAATTCTTCCTTTGAATGTCCATTAAAAGAATAGTGAAAGTTATAACATCCCCATTCATTTATTTATTCACTCGGCAATTACTGAGCCCCTATTTCCTGTCAGTCACTGTATCAGATATGAGGAATATAATAAAGAACAAAACAGAAAAATGGGCAACTTTCATAAAACTTACATTTTAGTGAGGTAAAAAAAATAAAATACACATAAATAGTATACCAAGCTTTACCAAGTGCTCTGGAAAATGAGGAGAATGTAAAGCAGTGAAGGAGACTGTAAAATTAGGAGTGAGGGTCTCACAGAGAAAGTTTCTTCGGAGTAAAAATCCAAAGGAAGTGAGGGGCGGGCAGGCCGGGGCAAGAGGCCCAGGCAGGAGGAACAGCAGCGCACATAGGCTCCAAGAGGGCAGAGGCCAAACGGGCAGAAAAAAAGGGGGGACAGGAATAAGATGAAGTCCAAGACAGGAAACGGTGGGGCGGGGGCTGCAGGCAAAAAAAAAGGACTCCCAGCCTTCATTCTGCGCGAGCTGGGCAGACACTGGGGCCCTGAGAAGTGGCAAGATGCACTCACGCGCTGACAGACTCGCTCTGGCTGCTGTATTTACAACAAACCGCAAGTGGGGCCAAAGCAGAGGTGGGGCAGCGGTGAGGACGCTGCGGCAGCAATCCAGAACCCAGCTGCCGGGCCAGCCCGGGAGGGCCGCAGTGGTCAGAATAGGAACGTGTCTACACACAGGCTGCCCTCAGTTTCTGGAAGAGAATCTCCCGGATTGCACGCGGCAGGGTTGGGGTTACAGGAGTGGTGGGTGGGTGGGAACTGCGGAGGTGGAGGGAGTCAATTCTCAGGCAGTCACCTCAGCTTCAGCCAGCGTTGCTCAACTGTTATCTGATTTCTGAATTTAAAGTTCACGTGAGATGTCATTCGGTCAAAGTATTTCATGACCAACTGATGGAGCCATCCAGCTGCACAGACAACGGGGATGACACGGATCCAGTTTCGTGCTTCTCCTTTCCACGCTGCACCCTCCAGAGTGATCACAGCCTCCGGGTTACCGCTCTGTGATTTCTCTGCTGTCCGAACTGTGCCTTTGGTTGAGTTTAGATGCTTAAACCTTCTTCAGGCATTTTCTAATTATTCATGTCTCAGCTAGGACTTGAGGGTCCAGCACCCTTTTGACTTTCCTTCATAATTTATTACTTTTAAACATTTTTTTCAACAGAAACTGAAATTTGCTCCGTATTTGCTGTGAAATACTGCTGAGGACGCACCCATTCCTCAGCGTCAGTGTCTGACTTAGCTACAGCACTTAACACAGCTGACGTTCCCTCCTTCCTGATTTCTGTCCTTGGGTTCCAGGACACTGCGGTCCTGCAGTTTTTCTCCTGCCTTTCTGTATAGCACCCCCACCCCCACGCCAGGAGCTCTTTTATTAGTCCCATGTCAATCCACCTAACCTGTTAACGTGGTTTGGTCGCTGGACACCATCTCTTTCCTTCAGCACTCACAGCCCTGGGGATCTTATCCAGTTTTGCAATTTTAAGTAGCATTTTCCTTGTCCCTGAATTTATGTCACTTGTCCAGGCCTTCCCTCTGCATTCCACTGCCGGGTATGCAGCTGCCTACTCAACAGTTCCACCTGGATGTCTGCTCGGCACCTGATGTGCCCCAAATCCAGTATGAACACCCTGCCCACCATCGCCCAACCAGGTCCTGCTGCTGTGCTCTCTCACCCTCACTAGGGACAACTCTTTCCTTCCAGTTGCTCAGGCAAAAACTTTGGTGTCACCCTGAGCTCCTCCTTCCCCACTCCGCTAGTCTACACATTTTCTATCAGCAAATCCTGTTAGCTCAATCATCAAAAACATACATAACACACACACACCTACAGGTATGAACACACACACATAGAAACTATGGGCTCCTTGGAATGTAGGTTAGTAGATCACAACAAAGTCATGGTGACACAGAAAAGAACCTGATGACCACCAGCGCCCGGAAAGGAATCACCAGGAGTGAGTCTTAACTGACTGCACTTCCCTCTTGAAAGGTTACTAAGCAACTGGACCCACAAACTGCCACAGACATATCTTTACTGGCACAAGACACATTAGCAAAGTCTGTTGGAACATCCTTGGAGATAAAATTTAGAAAACATGGGAAACCACACTATTTACCAAAGATTTACAAATTAAAATTATACTTATGTTTCCTACCAAAGTTTTAAAATGACTTTTTTTTGAAGTCATAACGTTTCCTATCAAAGTTTTAAAATGACTTTTTTTGAAGTCATAACCGCCTGTACTCTTCAAGCTACCACAGAAGGGTCCTCTCATACCCTACAGAGGGGGATGTCCATCTGCGGAAAGATAATGTGGGCAGAGGGCCTGGCAGTCCCAGAAACCTTAAGAAACTCCACGCCCAGCCACCTAAGCCTAAGGCAACCGCAGAAATGCAGACGAGTTTTACAGTCAGAGTTTTAGACTACAGCACTATTTATAATAGGAAAAAAATCAGAAAGAACCTACATGCACAAAAATATGGACATACTCACATGAAAAAACAGCATGTTAAAAACATTTTGTACTTGATTTTTTTCCCCTAAAATTATGTTTTGTTAGTCTTTGATAGCTTGATTTTTAATGGCAAAGGTTTTTTTAATCCTTTTATTCATAGGACTTTATGAGGAAAAAACCTAATGGGGTTTGGGACTGCCAAAATACCTTACAAGATGCATTAATAAAAACATTGTGTTGTTCCCCTGTGCAGCCATTTTCAGACTAAACCTGAAACACCATGACCATTTCCAGGCTCCAAATACCAGGAGGTGTCCTGGCTAAGTCCAGAGAGGTGTGAGCACCACAGTGAGGGAGCTGGGACCCATGTCACACGCCCTCCACAGCCACAGGAAACAAGCACATATAACCAAGAACTTAAAAACCTGTCTCCAAATGAGCGAAGCACTGTCACACAGCAGAGGAGGAAAACTTTACAGAGGGCAAAAGTCAGAAGATCTGATAAAAGCTACTCGTGAAGGAGGTTTTGTTTCTAAGGGTGAGCTCCAGAAAGTTAACTCAAGTAGACAGGCTGTTTCATCACACAGCGAGCTGCTGATCTCCGAAACATGCAGGTAAAACCATACGTGGGCACCTGGGAGGCCCAGGCAAGCGGCCTGCCTGAGCTCAGGAGTTTGAAGCCAGCCTGAACAAGAGTGAAACTCCACCTTTTTAAAAAAATAAAATAGTGGGGCATTGTGATGGGCAGCTTTAGTCCTAGCTACCTGGGAGGCCGAGGAGGGTGGCCTGCCTGAGCTCAGGAGTTCGAAGCCAGCCTGAGCAAGAGTGAAACTCCACTTCCAAAAAACAAATAGTGGGGCGTTGTGATGGGCACCATAGTCCTAGCTACTTGGGAGGCTGAGGCAAGAGGATTGCTTGAGCCCAAGAGTTTAAAGTTTGAGGTTGCTGTGAGCTATGATGCCAACACATTCTACCAAGAGCAACAAAGACTGTTTAAAAAACAAACAAAAAAAATGTGGAGAGTCTCATAGCAAAAATACCAAAAATGGGAAAGAAATAACACCAAAAAATGTATAAGATCCCTCTCGACAGTAGGAGTCTTTGAATTAATGAATGCTGATGTAGCCATTTTAGACTGTTTACTAACTCAAAGGTTAACAGGTGTCTTACTTAAAGTAAATTAAATGCCATCCTATGTTCTAGAGAAACATATAAATATTAATAATCTATCATGCACAAACACATTTCACTCTGTTATTTTTAAGAGATGACGAGATCTAGTTTTTTGCTTCCTATTTGGTTTTAGTTGGATTGTCATCATACTTACAATTCTAGCCATGCTAAGCTGGAGACCAAACACCAGATTTAGTTCTTTGCCTTTAAACCAACTCACAGCATATGTATTCTGGGCAACTGCTAAGGACTCCCCACCAATCCTAAAAAACAGGAAAAGGAAGAAAAGTCACAGCTTTTGAAGAAATACCATAGCTAACAATGCAGCAGGTTTAAAATACTGACGCTTCTCCCGTGAAGAGGTGGAGTCCCCCTCCCTTTAGTCCAGGTGGGCTTCTAACTGCTTCAACCAATCAAATGCAGTGCAAGTGGCACTGTACAGTCCCAAGGCTGGGTCATACAAGATGACATCCGCCTTTTCACTCCAACATTTGCACTTGGAGCCTGGAGCCACCTAGTAAGAAGGCCAACAGCCCTCGTGCTATGAGAAATCAAGCCACACAGAAAGGCTACACACCAGTACTCTGGCCAATAGCCCAGCACCCAGCACAGGTGCTGACATGACTCAGGAAGCCTTCAGATAAATCCAGTCCCCAGCCTTCCATGAACCTTCCCAGCTGAGGCCCCAGACATCAGGAACAGACAAGTCACCCATGGTATGCCCACTCACAGTCCCTGACCCATGAAGTCCACGAGGGTAATGACCCGGCTGTTTTTACTGCTAAGCACTGGAGTCATCTGAGATGTCATGATAACTGTGACAGGCAACAAAAGGAGTCTGGGCTACCACCTCACCTCTGTACACACGGAGGCTGATGCTGGGAAAGTGGTCCCCACAGTGTGAAAACATGGAAGTTTACACTCCAGGCCAATATGCCAAGCTCTCCATCCATCTTCCTAATTCACCTTCCATATTCAACATTCTCCTGCCTCCTGGGTTTTAGTTTTCCTTTAGTACTTTCCAAATATTTACCATTCCCCACACCCTGAAGGCCTTGAATTAGGAGCTTCCTCTCCTCCACATCTTGACACTGAGCCTCCTCACCACCCTGTCCCAGTCCAAAAATACTTTCCCTCTCTTCTAACCCAAACCCTGTACTTCTGCCAAGGCCACTTCGTCCAAGAGGCCATTTCTGACCACATTTCTGTCTCTGAATCCCTCTCATATTTTCATATTCTGTTTCCTTCTCTCTCACTTAGAGAGAGGAAGGTCACATCTGTCTATCTGTGTCCCTGGTACCTGTGAAAAGCTTGAATAAATATACTTTTAGGACTGAATAACTTCTGTCACCTGGTCCCTCAGGGAAGGAAGAGCAAGGCTGCACTCAGACGGGGCTTCCTGAACAGACGCTGAGATGCAGGTACAACAATCGGCCTGTAGGTGTCCTGCTCTCTCAGGACTCTTCAAAAGGGTCTGCACGTCGCCCACTAAGAAAGACTGAGTTGTCCACGCATGAGCAACCTAGACATCAATGGTCTCCACTCTTCTAAACAAAGTTTAAATCATAACCTTCAATACAACAAAGCAGGCAAAACACCCAAGAAAAATATCATTTCTAAAGAACTATTTAGGGTGGCGCCCGTGGCTCAGTGAGTAGGGCACCGGCCCCATATGCCGAGGGTGGCGGGTTCAAGCCCAGCCCCGGCCAAACTGCAACAAAAAAAATAGCCGGGCGTTGTGGCGGGCACCTGTAGTCCCAGCTACTCGGGAGGCTGAGGCATGAGAATCGCCTAAGCCCAGGAGTTGGAGGTTGCTGTGAGCCGTGTGACGCCACGGCACTCTACCGAGGGCGATAAAGTGAGACTCTGTCTCTACAAAAAAAAAAAAAAAATAAAGAACTATTTAATATTCAAAACCCACAGAGTGAAATTAACTGTGACCACTCAACATTTTTTCTTAATTTCTTTTTTTTTAAATTGGGAAGACAACTAAAATACAGTCTTACATATATGTGGCTAGATTTCAAGGATTTGAAGTGAACCCCAAGAATAGAGGGGAAAAAAATGTTTTTAAACCATTTAATATGAATAGTTAGGATAAATTAAATTATGCGTAACTTACCCAAACACAAACCTCCCAAATTCCATTAGCCAAAAAGCATTAAATATTCCACCCAGAGCAAAAACAACCTGTAATATAGAATTTAATGCTCATTCAATAAAAAAGTAAACGCAAGGTGTTAAAGAAAAACAATAAGTAACAAATCACAACTTCTACAATGGGTTTTATTAATATTATAATATTCCTTCTTAGTAAATCTTTGAAATTAAAAAATTAATGTTCATTTATTTCAAGGCCTAAAAGGGACTATGTCTTTGACCACATGGACATTTATGGGCACTGCTTAATTAAGTTAGGCACTAAACACATCTTTGTCAGCAGACTTAATTAGACAAGAATTCAAAAGTCACTGCCAATCAATGAATGTTTTGACCTTCCTTACCTGTCCAAGGCAAACAAAGCAGCTAAAAATAATTGTGCCCCATCTGTTTGAAAGAGAGAGAAAAGTTCCTTCATTTCTTCTTATATGACAATAAGTAATCACAAAGCCTATGAGTAACAATTTCCTTTTGGTTTTCTTTGCCCCTTCTATATCCCACTCCAAGGAAAGACAAATAAAGTGTTCATTTGCCTCTGAAGTCAGCAACATCGCTAGGCCAAATACTAATTGACAGAAGTCTACATTTCTGAGGAGATTCCAGATGCTTAAGTAATGGCATATATTGGCTTAAAAACCATTGTCATCTCTCAAATAAAACTTATTAAATAACCTTCAAGAAGTTCCTAGGGTCAAAACTATTTTAAAATGGAAATTCTTCATAAAATTTCTATTAAGAATTTAGGATTGAGTCCAAAGAATTCTACACTAAATAACATTAAGTGATTATAATGTTTGATAACTAAAAACTTTTAGAAGGACAAGTATCAACCATGTTAATAAAAGTTTAACATTCTACAAACTGAACATCTGATTAATTTTCTCCCAGAATAAAATGCCAGTGTCGGCAGAGTCCTTCAGGGTCAGCGGGCTTTTTAATCCCTCACAGGATCCTTGAGAAATGATCACACCACATTCTACTGGCTGTTCTCCAGGACTGGAAAACACATTCTATCGTCCCAAAACAATTTATGTCACCTCCTGTCAACCTGACCAAGTAAACTTTTCATCATGCGAAGTAGAATCTGTTCCACCTAAAGTTTCAAGCTAATTCTAACCCTTGAGACCAAACGAAATAAATTTAATTCCTTCATACTCGAGCCATTCAAATTCATAAAAAGTTAGTGTCCAAGTCTAAACACTTAAAATTTCCTCAACCCTTATCTACTAAACATGGTTTGAAGGATCTTCATCACCTTGGTCTCTGCCTTCCAAAAATACTCCCAGCTCCCATCCCTCTTCCGTCACCATGAACAACGTAAACACAATAGTAAGACTGAGAAGTGACAAAGCTTACAGTGTTATTCCTTCCTCAGCATCTAATCAAAGGGGTCACAAAAGTTCATGCCTAAAGAAAGGCAGAAATAGAAAATCTGCCTGGAGCTGGGAGAAGCACATACTACCAACATGCTAAGTACTGTACGTATTCGTAGTCTCTCACTTCATAACCACCCTGCAAAGTAGCGATTATTATCCATATTTTACCAATGAGGGAACAGAAGCTCAGAACAGCTAGTAAGTTGAGCAAGTGGTAGCAATGGGATTCTAACTCTGCTTTGTCTGATCTCAAGGGTGAGCACAATTTACCTCTAGATAACTGAGTTATTTCATTCCGTCAGTAGTAGCACTTGCTACTCTTGACCTTAACTGAAATACCAATCAAATTTCGGAAACCAACTCTAGAGAGAAAAATCATTTTTAAAAATTCACACAGGTTATCACAGTGAAAACAGAAGTCAATTCAATTCTTTGTGGAAATATCTTAACCTAGCTCCGTATTTTCCCTATAATTAGGTGAGATTTACCCAGAGGTGAGATTTTTTTAAGCTTACCGTATTCCAAATATTCGGTCTATCAAAAAGCCACCAAGGAAACACAACACTACATTGGGCCAGGAATACCAGGCGTACAGCAGCATGAACTTCGTGGTATTCACCTGCATGTCCTATGTGGAAAGAATCAAACTATTTTTTTCCACTTAAGTTTAACAACTAGCAAATCAAAATTATGACACTCTAATAGGAAATAAAAAGTGCTTACACTATTCTTTCTGTGTAGGGCAAGTTTCTCAACCATTTGTAGTAACTCACTAACTTCCTGGAGAATCTCATGAAAGCTACGGCCCTTGCCCAGAAAAATGGTCATATAGGGAACTTCTTGAATACGTATAGCATTTCAGGGGGTTCACGGATTCCAGGATCAGATACCCCCTACAGGGACCACGTCACTCTGCCTCTACCTGACCCAGTCTTATTCGGTCAACGCTAACTGCAATGGAAACTCCTCCCACCTCTTAACAGAATCATGTTAGACTTTCCCTACTCACCCTGCCTTCTCTATGCCTCCCCCTTGGCAACTCCTACCCGCTTTCCTCTTTCATCCTAGAATGCAAAGGGTCAATCTAGGTATTTATTTTTCTGGTTCAAAGGTAAAAAAAAAAAAAAAAAAACAACTTACCTTCTTTGTTCTTAAAAGAAAAAAAAAAACATCAAAAACCCAAGAAATTATAAATAGCAAATATATTTTCATAATACAAAACCAAACTAAAAATACTGACATAGACAAGCCAATGCCGTCAGTATCCTCTTTGAAAAAACACAGTAACAACAACAAAAACATATTTACGAAGGCGAACAGCTAACCTACCAAATCACATGTCTGCGTATGATTGAGCACTAGGAGAATGAAATGTGAACCAAAATCTGCTGACAGTTTTGGCAATAAAGTGGACATACCACAAGATTATTTATGGAGGGCCTGAACCAATTTCAAGTCACATATGCATCATAAATGAATTATTTGTGGCAACTCATTTCGACTCAAGAACACTCCTTATGGCTTATAAATTTGGTGACTATAAACATTAAAACAGATTCAGCAGACATTTCAGACTAGCAAGCTAAGAGTCGATGATGCCTCAGCAACTACACCTGCCCAAAAGCAAACAAAAAACAAAGGTGAAAAATCAACTTACCTGTTTAATCTGAGTCTGAAGGGCAGCAGGATTATCATAGCAAAAATAGCTGCCTGGAAAAGGGAAGAGCAAATATTTTGTAAGTGATAACAGCACCCATATAAAAGTTTCAAATTGCAAATACTTTTAAGTGTCTATACTACGGGCTTGAGGAATGCCACTTCCTTATCCCTCAGGACTTTCTAATAGTAACATCACTTTCACAAACGAGTAGCAAGCACGTACAACAAATATTGGGAATCTGACTTAAGAAGTCAACAATCAACTGTTTTTCCACTTTAGTTTCATCATGCTTCACACATCTGTTTTATTAATATCTTCATGAAGCAGCTATATCTTCCTTATTTAAAGCTACTAAAGCACACACATACACGCTAAAAATTTTGCAAACATCCTCAACGGTTTCCTAACAATGTTAGCTCTGGTCTCCTTGTCCTGAGAGCAAAGGAATGGAGTTTAGTCATTCTGACTAAACCGTTATCTGAAACAAACTCTAATACCCAGGATCAAATAATTTAATAAGACAATCTTAGGAATGAAGAAAAACGCAGTAAACTAAATTAAAACCTAACATTTATTTTAGTGCAAGTAGAGAGAAGGGAAGACAGATTTGATATGCATTCACTCAAATCTACTCCAGAGGTAAAATAACAGATTCTTTGGTAGGATACAGGATAATATTGCCTCCAGCCCTCTGCTAATGCCTTCCCTAAGTACACAAAACTACTGTCATTAGAAAAGTATGAATCTGGCTTCTAAACTCAGGCAGATAACCAGAATATACCAAATAATCTGTGTGCTTGAGTTGGGACAATTTTTTTATTAAAGTGTTTTGTTGTTGTTTTTCTGGATTTTTGTTTCTAAACGCAGAAATTTCTGGTGCCAGCTTTTATTGCTTGTAAGGAATTCAGTGTCATGCTTCAAAGTTAATGAACGTATTAATCGCATTAATGTACACAGCTATGATTTAATAATATAAAAACACGGGAAAAAAACAAAGTTAATGAACGGGCAACATCTTTCAAAATAAAAAAGAGAAAGAGGGCAAAAAAAAAAAAGTTGCAAAGAAACCAAGGCCTAAAGCATTCTTCATGCTTACTACCACATTTCAAAGTAACATGCGGTTATCGCCATAATGTTCCTAAGCCTGCTAATTACACGGGTTGCAGCTAGCCACCTAAAAAACACTTGTTTTCATACAAAACTAATATCAACCTTAGAATAGTTGCAGAATAAATTGAAAAGAAAAATATTTCCAAAATCATCCTGGAAAACTACTTTTCAAGTCATCAGATTTCGTAAGTAAAACCAACCACCGCCAAGCCTTCCGCCAGTCCGGTCCAGCAAGATTGCCTAACAGTCCCAGGGCGCACGATCGAGAAAACACAGCCACTCGCTGAAACTATCAGCAAGACAACGCTCATACATTTTCTCAAAGAGGGTGAAAAACCTTAAAACGACTGCCCACGGAATTACTCATTAAAATAAAAAAGGAAGAAGGTCATTTTGGGGTTTAGGCGGGGGACAGGGGTAGTGAAGTCTTTCTGAACTTCTCCCCAACACAGACTGCGCTAAGAGGCATCTAGAGATAGCTCGGCCTCAGTCCGGAGCGAGCTCCGGGCCTGCGAGACTTGGAGAGCAGAGGAACGGGGCCAAACCTGCCGCGCTGCCCCCGACATCCACCCTCGCAAAGCCTAATAACCAGCAACGTCCCCCGACCCGGCTGGCGCCGCAAAGGGCAGCGCAGCGCGGCCCGTGCAGACTCGGCTCGAGAGAGGCGGGACCCGGGGGCAGCAGCCCCACCGGCGGCGCCGGCCGCCGCTCACCGAAGCCCAGGAAGCACATCAGCAGCAGCACCACCAGCCGGTGCGCCAGGCGGCCGGGGTCGCAGAGGGCCGGCAGCGGCCGCGGGGCCGCGGGGCTGTTCCCGCCGTCCCGGGCCGCGCCGCCCGCCAGCAGCGCTCGCGCTTCTTCCTCCTCCTCCTCCATCGCGCCCACCCGAGACCGAGAGGCCAAAGCGCGGGCACGTCCGGGACCCGGAGGAAGCGACGCGCCCACAGCCGGGCCCAGACTGCGATCACGTGACGGCGGCGCTCACGCGGGACGGCCTCACGTGAGGGCGTGGTCACGTGGACGGCAGGGCTGACGGGGGCGCGCCCGTGCGCCGTGCGGTCCCGAGGCCGCCGTCTTCCTGGGTAGACGGCCTTAGGGCCCACGCCCAGCCGGTCGCCGTCCCCGCGCTGCCCTCGCACTGTCCTTTCCTGCGCCGCTGACACTTGAACTCCAGTCAGACTCAGCGCGCTGCCCCGGGAGAAAGTGCGGCCTCTCTCTGGCCTGGCCCCCAGTCCTCCCGAGGATCCGAGCTGCGCCGGGACCCCAGAACACCCACGGTCTGTTTTGTTTTCTGTGACTGCTCTTTATACTGACGAGCATCGAGCATCTTCTGACGTGCCAGGGACTGGGAATGCAAAACGAAATAAGGCGAGCTCTCGGACCTCAACGATTTCGGGGTTTAGTTGGAGAGATCGACAGAAACTAGTACTTCAAAATGCGGTTGATGAATGAATGAATGTGATGAGAACAGTGACAGAAATTTAAACTAGTACTTCAAAATGCGGTTGATGAATGAATGAATGTGATGAGAACAGTGACAGAAATTTGCACTGAATACCGTAAAAATGTCTGCAAAGGTCATCTCGGAAGGAAATGACAGGTGCCTGGAGGAGCCAGCTTTGGAAGTCGGGCTGGTGCTGAAGCTCCTTGAAGTCGGTCCCGACGCTGGAATTAGGAAGACTTAAGTCGGTCAGGGTGCCTGTTTGAGGGGATTAGTGGGAGGGAGGAAAGTTAGGAAGGGTAATAAAGAGGTAAGTGCATACACTGGATGTGTTTGCAATTAATCCGCGAAGGAGTTGAAACTGAGTATGGAGACTCTTAAAAGAACTCAAATTAGACCTCTCATTTGATCCTGTAATCCAATGGTTCTCAACCGTCCTAATGCCGCGACACTGTAATACAGTTCCTCATGTTGTGGTGATCCCCAACCGTAAAATTATTTTCCTTGCTACTTCATAACTAATTTTGCTACTGTTATGAATTGTAATGTAGGGTGGCGCCTGTGGCTCAAGGAGTAGGGCGCCCGTCCCATATGCCGGAGGTGGCGGGTTCAAACCCAGCCCCGGCCAAAAAAAAAAAATGAATTGTAATGTAAATATCTGATATGCAGGGTGTATTTTCATTGTTACAAAGGGGTCGCAACCCACAAGTTGAGAACCGCTGCTGTAATCCCATTACTAGAAGAAAAAAATCGTTTTATCCTAGGGACAGTTGCACTAGACTGTTTATCTCAGCTCAACCAGGCAAGAATTTCAGAACAGCAAGACTGCAAGATAGTGTTTTTTAAAATCAATCTGGCAACATAGTATCACCCTCCCCATACTCTGGAATTTTGAAGACAGCAAGGCTAGAGGCTTATTCGGAAGATGCTGCAGTAGTAAAGGCAAGAGACAGCAAGAGTCTGGCACCAGTTTGAAAAAAAATAGGAATGGCCATAGAGTGCAGTGGCTCACGCCTGCAATCCTAGCACGCTTGGGAGGCCGAGGCGGGTGGACTGCTTGAGCTCAGGAGTTGGAGACCAGCCTGAGCAAAAGTAAAACTCTCCTCTCTAGTAAAAATAGAAAAACTGAGGGCGGCGCCTGTGGCCCAAAGGAGTGGGGCACAGGCCTCATATGCCAGAGGTGGAGGGTTCAAACCCAGCCCCTGCCCCCCCCCCAAAAAATAGAAAAACTGAGGCTAGAGGATTGCCGGAACCCAATTTGGAAGTTGCTGCAAGCCATGACACCAGGGCACTCTACCCAGTGCAACAGCTTGAGACTCTGTCTCAAAATTTTGTGTGTATATACACATACACACATTTATAGGAATGGCACAAAGGAGATAGAATCACTAATTATTGAGGAAGTAAATGCAGACTACTCCATAATAATGTGCATGAGGTCTGAAAGACAGGAAGGACTTGAGAGTGTCTTCCAGATTTCTAGTTTGGGCCCCCAACAGAGATCAAAATAACAAGAAGAGAAGATGAGAGAGAGTATTGGAAGAGACAGATCAGCTATGGGATGTGTTGCCTTTGAGAAGTCTCCTCTTCCCACCTCCCATTCTCTTCAGCTTCAGTGGAGAATCCCCCAGTGCAGTGTCTTGCCAAGATGATGGACAAGGCCATCTTTCCCAATGCAGTGATCATTTCTCTGTCCTCATCTTCCTAGACTTCTTAGTGTCAGCTGAGGCAGTTGACAGCCTCTTTCCTTTCAGCTGCCTTGACACCAGTCTTGTTTCCTCCCAGTTGACTGTGGTTTGCTGTCTCACTGTCAGCTCCTTTTCTGCTCCAACGCTAGACATTTAAGTACTACAAGGCCCAAACCTGGGCCTCTCCCACTCATCCAGTCCTTACCCTGCTGCCCCATAGGTCCTCACTCACCAGATGTGGCCATGAACACTTGAAAAACGGCTAGTCAAAATGAGATACAAGCAAGTGTAAAATCCACACCGATTTTGAATACAACTATATCCATTCTTGTTAATTGTAATACTGATTATACATTGAAATGTTTTGCACATACTGTGTTAAATATCTTAAAATTGATTTCAACTAGTACAAAGTTTTTGGAAAGAAGTATGGAGAATCTTCAAAGAACTCAAATTAGACCTTTCATTTGATCGTGTAATCCAGTGGTTCTCAACCTTCCTGATGCTGCCTAATGCCACAACCCTATAATACAGTTCCTCATGTTGTGGCGACCCTCACGCCTGTGGCTCAGTGAGTAGGGCGCCGGCCCCATATACCGAGGGTGGCGGGTTCAAACCCGGCCCCAGCTAAACTGCAATCAAAAAATAGCCGGGCATTGTGGCGGGTGCCTGTAGTCCCAGCTACTCGGGAGGCTGAGGCAGGAGAATCGCTTAAGCCCAGGAGTTGGAGGTTGCTGTGAGCTGTGTGAGGCCACAGCACTCTACCGAGGGCAATAAAGTGAAACTCTGTCTCTACAAAAAAAAATAAATAAATAAAAATAAAATTATTTTCGCTGCTACTTCATAACTAATTTTGCCACTGTTATGAATCGTAATGTAAATATCTGATATGCAGAATGTATTTTCATTGTTACAAAGGGATCACAACCCAAAAGTTGAGAACTGCTACTGTAATCCCATTACTAGAAGAAGAAAAACCATGTTATCATAAGGACATTTGCACTAGACTATTTAGCTTAGCTCAATTTACAATCACCAGTATGTGGAAACAGCCTGAATTCCCACCAACTCAAGAATTGATTAACAAACCATGGTATATGTATACCCTGGAACACTACTCAGCCATAAAAAAGATGGAGACTTTGCATCTTTTTTACTAACCTGGATGGAGTTGTATCATATTCTTCTTAGTAAATTATCGCAAGAATGGAAAAGCAAGAACCCAACGTACTCAATACTAAGGTGAAGCTAATAGGCAATCTAATACATGCCCACCTAAGAACTCAAATCAATTCAAGGTGTGAGGGGGGAGTGTGTGGGAGAGGGGAGGAAGGAGTGTGGATGTGCTTCCACTTAGTGGACACAATGTTAGGGTATATGGCACACCTCTTGGAGGAAGGACATAATTATAACAGGGACTTGACCTAACAAAGGCCAACACAGTAACCTAATTCTTTGTACCCTCGAAATTAACCTGAAACAATTTTAAAAAGAAAAAAAAATAAAATTAATGAATTTCACCTGTTTTTACATTTTTATGTGACTGCTAGAAAATTTAAAATTTGGAGTACATGGGCAGCACCTGTGGCTCAGTGGGTAGGGTGCCAACCCCATGTACCAAGGGTGGCGGGTTTGAACCCAGCCCTGGCCAAACTGCAAAGAAGATAGCCGGGCATTGTGGCAGGCGCCTGTGGTCCCAGCTGCTCAGGAGGCTGAGGCAAGAGAATCACCTAAGCCCAGAAGCTGGAGGTTGCTGTGAGCTGTGACGCCATGGCAGTCTACCGAGGGCGATGAAGTAAGACTCTGTCTCAAAAAAGAAAAAACTGGACTACATTCTACTTCTGTTTATCAATTACAATTTATATTCTGATGACACTAAAATACTTACATTCCAGACTCCTTTCTTGAGTGACTCCTTACATCTCGATGGTTCATTTTCCAAGGGCCTATTTGACAGCTTCATGAGGATGACTAATAAGCATTTCAGACTTAACATGTCCAAAGCAGAATCTCTGAATTCTCTCATTCTGTACCTGTCCCTCCATAAGTGCTCCCCAAGAAGTGAATGTCTCATGCTATGTCTGTCCCTCCCTTAGTGCTCTCCAGCAAAGTAAATGTCAGATTTCTCCACTGGTCACTAGCTGCACGTCAGTCATCCAGGATCTCACACATCTCCATCAGCACATCTTGTCAAATCTCCTCCAAAACACAGCCTGAATTTGGCTTACTCTCCATCGCTACTCCTCTAACCAGAATGATACCACTTGACAACTGCAATGTATTTTAAATATTTTTATTTTGCTTATTTTTGATGAGATACATACATCTACCTCCTATGACATTCAAATGGTACCAAAAAGAATAATGTACATAGCAAGTCTTTCTGCCTCTTTATCCCCAGTGCTCTTGGGTACCAGATTTTTTGTGTGTTCTCCCAGTTACTGCACACAATTATTATTTTTTTATCCAACAATATAGCCTAGAGATTGTTAGAATTCTGTCGTATGGATCCATTGTACTTTACTGATAGATATTTAAATTGTTCCTCATATATTATAGCATGACTGTACACAGGACTGCAGTGAATCACTTGGACAATGGTCATTATACAGATTTTGACGTTACTATAAGGATAAATTCCTAAAAGAACTGCTCAAATAATAGATGTATTTTTAAATTTGTGACAGTACTGATTTGTTCTCATTACAAGTTGTACTTCTATATGCTACCACCAGCATTGCGAGAAATAGCCTGTTTGCCACACCATTCACACTCAAGCTTGTTACCAGATTTTTTGTCTTTGCAAATCTAAATAGTGAAAAATGGCTACCATAGTGTAGTTTCAACTTATATGTCTATGGTATTGAAGGAGGTTGAACTTTTTTTGTATAATTAATAAATATTTATATTTTCTTTTCTAAGAATTCTCTTTATGTCTGTTTATTTTATCAGAGTAGATACTGGGGTTTTTCTTATGATGAAATTGGCTCCTTGTTTCTCATATGAATCACAAATATTTCTTTTGACTCTATTTATGGCATTTTTCTATATAGTTTCTAATGCCAAATTTATCTTTTTTAAAATGATCCTCATACAAAATTTTCAATGGCCCCGACTGGTCTCTCTGTTTCCACTGTTGCATTTATGTGATGTGTAAACAAAATGATTAAATTTGGGGTTTGTTTTGTCAAAGAATAATGAGACAACTATTCCATGTCTGAACTAAAGAGACAAAATTGAATTTATAGTACTGTCGGCCTTTGAACAACTTGAGGATTAGGGACTATGGTCCTGTGTGCAGTTGAAAATCTGCATATAACCTGACTCTCCCAAAATTTACTAAAAGAGACTGTCGACTGGAAGCCTTACCAATAACATAAACAGTCAATTAGCACACACTTTGTAGGTTATGTTATAAACCATATTTCTACAGTAAAGTAACCTGCAGAAATAGTGTTAATAAGAAAATCATAAGGAAGAGGAAACATTTACTACGCATAAGGAAGAGGAAACATTTACTAACCATTAGGAAGTGGGTTTTCATAAAGGCCTTCCTTCTCATCTTCACACAGAGTGGGCTGCGGAGGAGGAGTGGCTGCTGTTGCTGTCTCAGGGGTGCCAGAGGTGGAAAAGGTGGAGGAGGTGGTAGGGGGAGGCGGAGGGGGGCACATTCAGTGCAACTTCATGGAAATACACTGTAATTTTTGCTTTTCATTTCTCTAAAATCGCTCCTGTATAGTACCTGTCATTCTTCCACCATTTGCTTTAGTTTCAATGTCCATATCACAGGAAGGTCCATGTTTTAAAAGAAGTCAAATGCAGTCTTGAGAAATCAGAACCCTCTGCCAGATTATCTAATGTCAATTTGTCTTCTTGCGCTCTCTCTCTCTTTAACACTTACTTCCTCATCATCTGACATTGGTTTGGAAAGCCCTCATCTCCCCACCAAGTCGTCGTCCATTAATTCCTCTGGTACGGTGTCTGTCAGCTCTTGAATTTCTCCAAGATCACTTCTTGGCAGTCTTCATCCCTCATCTTTGTGCCACATTCACAATCTCATTCAGGATTTCCTTGATTGGCTCTGTTGTGAATCCTGTGACGTCGTGCGCGACCTCTTGACCCAGTCTTCTCCAGCAGAAATGTATCATTTCAGGCTTGATTACTTCCACAGCTGTATCTGTAGCAATGATAGTGTCTTCAGTGGTGTAACCTTCCAAACTTCCATGATGTTCTCCGTTTGGGCTTCTCTTCCGTGGCACTGACAATCCTTTCCATAGAGTGCCACATGTAATGAGTCTTAAAGGTCCTTATGACCTTCTGACCTAGAGGCTGTTGCAGAAAGGTTGTGTTTGGAGGCAAGTAGACCACCTCCATGACTTCACTGTGGTCCTCATGGGGTTCTGAATGGCCAAGTGCATTGTCCAATGTCAAAATAATTTTTAAAAGCAGTTCCTTACTGGAGAGGGACCTCCTGACTTCATGGACAAAGCATTGATGGAATCAGTCCAGAGAAAAGATCTTGTTGTGCAGGCCTTCTTATTGTAGAACCAAAAAGACTGCCAGCTGGTGTTTATCCTTTCCCTTCAAGGCTGGAGAGGTAGCAGCTTTATAGACAAGGGCAGCCTTGATCTTAAACCTGATAACACCTGCACACAACAGCAGAGTTAGCCTACTCTATCCTGCCTCAAACTAAGGCTAAGGGTATTAGAACCCTGTTGAGGCAGAGATCCTTTCTCCTCAACGATTTTCCTAATAATGGCATCTGAGAACTTGTCTGCTGCCTCTTCACTGGCAGAAGCTGCTTCTCCTATTATCTTGACATTTTTAAAGCCAAACCTTCTTTGTAAAATTGTCAAGCCATCCTTTGCTGGCATTAAATTCCCCGTCTTTAGATCCTTCACCTTCCTTTTGCTTCTAGTTGCCATATAGTGACTTCGCTTTTTCTCAAACCCTACCAGAGTCTATAGGCATGGTTTTGTTATAAAAATCCTGCACCCACATAAAAGCTGCATTTTCAATATGAGATCAAAATTTAATGCAAAAAACTGCAAGGTTTCCATGCCTGCTGGCATAGCTGCAATGGTGGCTTCATGAATTTCCTCTTCTTTTTTTTTTTTATAATAGTCTTTATGCTGGATTTATTTATCTTGAAATGGCAGGAGACTGCAGCTGCAGACCTCAATGTGTTGTACATATCAAGCAATTCAACTTTTCTTGTATTGTCATGACTTTACTTCTTGGGAGCACTTCAGCGTCTCTAGGGACACTTCATAGGGGTCCCCTTTCATAGCTTTTCTTTTTCAATGTTTTCCTGGATATTCTTATTTACCCATTTGAAATTATTACCAACTTAACTAGCTCCATGAGAAAATTTAGTGATATTTTTAAAGTTAGAATTGAATGAACTTTCTTAATTTACAGAAATGACATTTTTAATATTGAGTCATTGTACCTAAGAAAAAATGTTGTATTCCACTTATTCAGATCTACTTTTGTGTCTGTCAAGAGTGTTCTAAAGTCTTCTTCATATACATTTTACATATTTCTTGTTAAATGTATTCTTTGTTGCTTTTGTAAATGGGGTTTTCTCTACCTTTATTTTATATAATTACAAAAATGAAAGCAATCGATTCTGCATGTTAATTTTATATCCTGCCATCTTCCTGGATTCTACTACTGTTTTAGTTTTATTTGTTAATTCTCTAAGGTTTTTCTGCTGTACTTTCATAGCATCAGCAAAGACAGAGAGCTTTACTTTTTCTTTTTTCATTATGCCACTAAATAAAATCCATTTCTCTAGAATGTCTAGAATAAATTTTTTAAGGTAGAAATCATTCACTTTTTGGACAGATGTATTTTGTTATTTTTTTTCTGCTTAATCCTTTTTTTTATAAACTTTTTTTTTTCTTATTGTTGGTGATTCATTGAGGGTACAATAAGCCAGTTACACTGATTGCAATTGTTAGGTAAAGTCCCTCTTGCAATCATGTCTTGCCCCCATAAAGTGTGACACACACCAAGGCCCCGCCCACCTCCCTCCTTCCCTCTTTCTGTTTCCCCCCCATAACCTTAATTGTCATTAATTGTCCTCATATCAAAGTTGAGTACATAGGATTCATGCTTCTCCATTCTTGTGATGCTTCACTAAGAATAATGTCTTCCACGTCCATCCAGGTTAATACGAAGGATGTAAAGTCTCCATTTTTTCTGCAAGCTGCCAGGAGTAAGCACCAGTTGACCTACAGGGGCAAATCCATCAGAGTGACCGCAGACTTCTCTAATGAAACTTTCCAAGCAAGAAACAATGGTCATCTACCTTTAATCTACTTAAACAGAACAATTTTCAGCCCAGAATTCTGTACCCTGCTAAGCTAAGCTTCCAAATTGATGGAGAAATCAAATCATTTACGGATATACAAACATTGAGGAAATTTGCCACAACAAGACCAGCCCTACAGGAAATACTTCAACCTGTTCTGCACACTGACCACCACAATGGATCAGCAGCAAAGTAAGAACTCAGAAATTAAAGGACAGAACCTAACCTCCACACTGATGCAAAAGATAAAACTAAGCAATGGACTGCCACAAAATAAGACGAATAGAATACTACCACACTTATCAATTATCTCAATAAATGTTAATGGCTTGAATTCCCCACTGAAGAGACATAGATTGGTTGACTGGATTAAAAAACACAAGCCATCCATTTGCTGTATTTTGTTATTTAAATCATCTGTCTCCTAACGTTCTGCTCTGTGGCGCTCATCGTCAGAGGGAACAGCTCCCTCCTGCAGACACTAACGCTGTTTGGGCAGTAGATGGCACTCCAGTGCAACTTTAAGAGAAATTCTTGCTCATCCATCTCTGTGAGTGTATTTTTAGGTCATTAACTCTAAAAATCTGTGCTATGTGTTCATTAGGAAAATGAGGCAGGAGTTTCCGAGGGTCAAATCCTTGTTTAAAAGCCCAAGACTAATGTGCTGAACAGGAGACAGCTTTTTGAAGCACTAAAGAAAACCTATTCAGCATGTTCTGATTGAAACAAGGCGTGTGGTAGTTTTGATCTGATAACTAACTAAATCATTCTCATCTGGCTCTTTTATTTATATAAATATTAACAGCTTGGCATCTTTGTCTTTTGATGGACAAATGTTCTACACAAGTCCAGAGAACTAGAGTCTCTTCTATACTTCCACAGGCTCCTCTTCAGCTGGGGACAATGGTTTTTTTTTCTTTTTTTGTGGTTTTTGGCCAGGGCTGGGCCTGAACCCACCACCTCCAGCATATGGGACCGGCGCCCTACTCCTTGAGCCACAGGCGCCACCCCACAATGGGTTTTTAACATGGAACCATCTCCAACCATGAAATGTAAACATCTTAGCCAAGCTCTTACAGTCTCTCTCCTATCACTACCTTCAAAAAACTGATCTTTAAATGAGTTTCTAAAGCATTGATGCTTTAGGAGAAAAAAGTGAGGATGATCTTTAGGACCAAAGACTCCTTTAATTGATTACTTTGTTGATTAAAAAGGAAAGAGACATATTAGCAAGTCTAGGATATTTGATATTGTACATATTTAATATTATTTATTTCAAGAAGTAATTTTCAAACTTAAAAAAAGATAAATTCACATATCACAAAAAGATCAATTTTGTAGGGTTATATCCCTTCTTTTATTCTTGACTTTTTTGGTAACTTTAGTTTTCTTTTTTTTTCTTCTTGATCAGTCTAGGTGAAGTTGTGTCAATTTTGTTGAAAGAACCAACTTCTGGTTTTGTAGACTTTTTTGTTTTTGTTTTTAGATTTTTCTCTATTGTTTTTCTGTTCCCTGTTGCATTTATTTCCATTTTAGTCTTTATTATTTTCTTCCTGCTTCTTGCCTTGGGCCTAGTTCTTTTTTCTGGTTTCTTGAGGTATAAAATTAGGATACTGATTTAATATTCTTCTTCTTTTTTAGTATAGGCATTTAGAGCTATAAGTTTTCCACTCAACACTGTTTTAGTTAGAGCACATACATCTTAGGATGCTTCTTTGTGTTGATTCGTCCCAGAGCATGTCCTGGTTTCTCTTGGGATTTCTCGTTTCGGCCATTTGTTATTCAGTAGTGACTCCTTTAAGTCATATTCGCGATTCTCCAATTTCCTTCTGTAATTTCTGATTTTATTTCCTTTTAGTCAGAGAACATACTTGGTAAGATTTAAATTTTTTTAAATGTGCCAGGCTTTCCTTATACCTATTCCATGGTCTATCCTGGGAAGTGCGCCCTGTGTACTTGGGGAGCTGGGTCTCTGCTGCACTGGGTGGAGTGTTTAGTACACAGATACCTCTTAGGTCTAACTGATTTACAATTCTGCAGGTTGTTCAAGTCTTCATCTCCTTCTTGATTTTCTGACTATTTCTTCTGTCTTCTGTCTGTCTATTGTAAGCAGAATATTAAAGTTTTCAAATACAGTGTTAAATTGTTTATCACTCCCTTCTTTTCTGACAGCAATTCGTACCACCATTCCAGAAATCTTATCTTCTCTTCTTAAAGAGTCAATGCTTCTAATTTTAATGAAATTCAATTAATCTATTTTTCCCTTTTATGACTTCTGCTATTTTGCATCTCATCTAAGACATTCGTCCCTAATTCCAAGGTCACAGAAATTTTTTCTGGTGCTTTATTTTATAAGACTTATCATTTTAGCTTCTATATTTATTATATGATCCATTTCTAGTGAACTTCTGTGTATGATGTGAGATAAGGGTCACATCCAATTACTCTTTTTTTCTTTGTAGACATCTAATTACTCTAGTACCATTCATGAGAGTCTTTTTGCCTTTGCATTACCTTAGTACATATGTTAAAAAATAATTGAACATGTATGTATGGGTCCGCTTCTGGACTCTGTCACGTTCCATCAACCTCTGTGGACAACCTTATTCCAATACGACTCTGGCTTCATTAATGTAGCTTGTTGCATGCCTTAAAATTAGGTATATAAATTCTGTTTGGTCTCCTTTCTTCAAAACTATTCCATATCCTTGGACATTTTATATTTTTTAGCATCAGCTCTTTAAATTCTACAGAGGGGTGGTTATAGTATACAAATGCCATTTAATTCAAACTAAAATTACAGATGAGCTGGTCTTAAAATTATTAGCTTGGAATCTACTCTCCATCCCTGTGTAAAAGTGGGTGTGTGCTTGGTGACAGTCTTGTGATACGGTTGGGGGAGGGGATCTGAAGCCTTTTCTAGGGACTAGATTCTAATGTTTTATCATTTAACATCGATGAGTTTTGATTTCTGAAGATGCAAAATGGAATTCTTAATTTTATCCATTGCTTTCTTATTACAAATGGTCCTAAACGGTAAGGGTTTTAAACAATAATCAATTGAAATTACATAGAGAAAAATAATTTACAACTGAACTGGGGATGCCTTGTGAAAACCTAAGGGTTTATTACTGTATAGATGATTCAAATTAATTTAAGTTCTCTCCAACTTCAGCCTGATAGCTCAGAAAAGAGTGAAATGTGTAACAATGCTCTAATGTGACAGTTCTGAGCAATAGTGTCCCGGCCAACATTTAACCAGTGCTGTCTTACGTATGCTCCAAGGAGAGTTCCCACGAGAGAAAGAATGAGGCCTAAACCTCCCTGGTCCTTCACTAGGTGAGACGAGCCGTGACAGCCTGGTGCTCATAAAAAATAAGAGAAGGAAGATTCAGGGACAAGAAGACACAGGAGGAACAGAGACAAGAACAAAGATAGCTCATTCATTGCTAACCCCGAAATAACACAAGCCTCCCAGATGCTGAATGTCTCTCACTGGCTCAAGGACAACCCAGGCTCCAGCCTGCTCCAATCACTAGGCCACCTTTCACTAATCAACTTCACCTCCTTTAACTTAAATTTCCTTATTTATAAAATGAATTTAAATAGGTCTCTAGATTCCTTCCAGTTTTAAAATTTTATGTGCCAAAGGCAATGGTTTATGAAGCCCTATTAGTAAAGCAGTTTTGAGTACACAGTCATAAAATGTGTATATTCAGTTTCAAAAAGAACACAAGTACTTCAGGGCTAGCACGTTATAGTAATGGTCAAACACACGCATAGACACACACACACACAAATTCTAAAGGGTGAGATTCTTAAATGAAATAAACACCATTTTATTTTTATTTTTTCTTTTTTTATTAAATCATAGCTGTGTACATTGATATGATCATGGGGCATCATTCACTAGCTCCACAGACTGTTTACCAAGTTTCACATATACCCTTGTAAGATGCACCGCTGGTGTAATCCCACCAATCCCCTTCCCTCTACCCACCTCCCCCCTCCATCCCCTCCCTTTCCCCCTTCCCCCTATTCTTAGGTTGTAACTGGGTTATAGCTTTCATGTGAAAGCCATAAATTAGTTTCATAGTAGGGCTGAGTACATTGGGTACTTTTTCTTCCATTCTTGAGATACTTTACTAACAAGAATATGTTCCAGCTCCATCCATGTAAACATGAAAGAGGTAAAGTCTCCATCTTTCTTTAAGGCTGCATAATATATTTTAAATGTCTTATTAATTGGGGTGTTCCATAGATCATCGATATCTCAAACCTCAATAGAGACATTGTCAATAAGGATAGTAAATACAAATCCATTTTCAGAGAGTATTCTTACTAAGAAGGTTTTCATTGGTTGGTGCCTGTTGCTTGGTTTCTTGTGTTTTCTTTTTTTCTCATGCTGGGAGAAAGAGGCATGGGCTGCCTCACCACTTCCTCATTCAAGTCTGTCCTTGCCACATTGTTTAGCCAGGTGTCAGTAGATAATGTCTCCATCTTATCCACCTGAGTTTAAAGACACAGGAGCTGGAGTGAGGAAGATGGAACCGATAACGAAAGCGCCGCATCAGACGGGTGCATGTGAAGAAAGGGCCGGCGCAGTGCAGGCTGTGCAGCCCCAGGAAAGGCCTGTGTGCAAGGTGGGCAATGGGGCTTTCAGGACGGCTCCCACTGCGAACTGATGAAGAGGGGCTTACTCTGCCTGAATTGTTTGCAGGAATAAGGTGGTTTATGCTGAACACCTGTTTATGCTGAACACCTGCTGTTTACCTGTTTACTGTGTCATCGCCCCAGTGAGAACCCCACACACAAGTCTCTGATGAGCTTCACTGGCGCCACGGCTCACAAGTGTCACACAGCTCGCTGCCGAGAGAGTTACCAGCATCCCGTCTGATGCCTGATTCCTTCCAGACTTCAGCCATGTGCCTTTTCCCTTTGCTGGTTTTGCTATAATCTTTTCTTTGTAAGAAACTGTAATTAGGAGTCTGATTTATCCCGAGTTCTATGAGGTCTCCTAAAGAACTGTTGAACCTTAAGAACCTTGTGACACAACTTGCTAACACACCCCCTGAAATAAACTGACCCCACGCTGAGACCTCCCTCAAGTCAGGCATTTAAAAAGAAACTGCCTTTCTCAAGCTTTCATTTATGAAAACAAAAAGAAAACCCAGATACAATATCTTAAGAACGATAGCAAGAGCATACTCGCTAATCACAGAAAGGCAATACAAATGTGTATTTTTGGCCCTTGTAGATGTTAACTTTCCATGACTTCTGGTCCTTCCCATGTACACGTGAGAATGATAATAAATGCTTATACACTAAAAAATATAAATTTGTCAAATACAAAATAAAAACAAAATATTTTTCCAAATTTGTCATCATTTCCCCCCAATTGTTTAACTAAAACATCTTAGAAATTAGCCGTAGGGAAATCAGGGGGGTTTTCACTTCTGCTGCCAACTATCTCAGAGATGAACTAGTTGGATTTTCATCCCAACTCATCTAACACTGTCTGAAAATAAACATTCCTCTCTCATTCCTATGGACTTGTAATCATAAATAGCATACCCCTGCTATGGAATTCCTTAAAATTTAGACTCTTTTATTTGGTCGGTATTGCAGTAGTTCTTACATTGATCAAACTAGGCCACCCTCCTTGTAACTACCCTGCTGAAACAAGTATGAGACCATCCCCATAAAACTAAACAGAGCTTAAGGGAATTATGCTGAGTGAGGAAAAAAAGCCAATCTCAAAAAGGTTACCGACTATATGACTCCATTTATATAGCATCCTTGATCCAACAAAATTATAGAGATGGAAAACATATTAGTGGTTGCTGGAATGGGGCATGGGAGGAGAAGTTGGGTGTAAAAAATAAACAGAATATGACTATTCATTGGGAATACACAAAAATGAAATCCTATATGTCATTGATTTTTTAAGTATTCATTGTCATACTTGTGATCTTTTTTCATTTTCACCCACATATAGTTTTCACCTTGGCGGTGACCTTGCCGAGTGGGAAACATAATATCTTTAATACATGAGTTAAATCTAAGATGATGTTCAAATGGACTGCAGGTAACTGTTTATGTCAATAATAAATACAGTAGATTACTTTTTAAAACCCATACTTTGGACTTTTTATTACAGATGCAGTTGCTGACTTACCATAAATCAATGTGCTTAAAGTGCCATATGATGTCAAATGTTTAGCTTTACAGCATAAAATTGAAGAGGAACCATAAAACATGTTTTATAGGTGCTATAAAACCCTGGGGCTGGAGGTCCTGCTTTTCACATTGCTCTGTCCATCAACTTTCCTGGAAATTCTAGATAGCCAGTACACTCGGGAATTGAAAATTGGCTCTCAGAGTTTTACTTACTTTGGTTACTATGACCTCCAGGAACAACACCCTCTGTTTCCTAGGGAGGTGAATATAAGGACGGAGTACACAGAGGCTGGTGTGGGGCCAGCAGGAGTTACAACTCCCTGTATCTCTCCTCATTTCCGTCCCTTCAGAACCCATCCTGCTGCACTGGGCCTTATCCCCACCCATTCCTAGGGGAGTCCCCTCATCATCTGAAAAGAGGCTAACTGATAAGAAAAAATGAGATCGTCACTGCTTATCTTAAAATGTTTGTTTTCTACGAGTAGTGGACACTTATTCCTTCAGCGAAGTGAGTTATCACTCTGGTTCAGCAATGGACAGCACTGAAGAGGCAGTGAGGGCCTAAGCAGGGAGCCAGGTCAATGAATTGAGAGGCCCTGAGGAGACAGAGGCGACCAGATGTGGTGATGAAAAAGTGTGAGAAAAGGGGGAGTCAAGGAGGGCACCCAGGTTCTTGGTTTAATGGCTGGGTACATGGTGGTGCTGCTGCCCGAGACGGAATACAGGGAACATCCAGGGTCATGGAGGAAGGGCAGGCACTTGGAATGTGAGATACCTGGGGGTTATCCCAGTGGAAATTTCCAGTAGTGATACAATTGGTTATGTGGAGCTGGAGCTGAGATGAGAAGGTAATGTAAAAGGACCATTCCTACTGCAAAACATAACATTCCTACTGCCAGAACTATCTCTTACTATAGAGGATTAAAACATCACATACTTATTTTTCCAGCCTCCCTTGTAGCCAGGACATGTGACCTGATTCTGAGTAATGGCCGCCATGGAAGTCTGATAAGGAACATTTTGAAATGTTTTCCTTTGTGATTAAAAGAACTATCTGCAAAGAAATTACCTTTTTTTCCCCATCTTTGGACATAGTTGTGCAAAGTGTGATGCCTGGAGTGATGGCAGCCACAGTGCAACAATGAAGAGAAAGGATGTGGATGAAAACCAATGTACCAAGAATGCTAGCTTTAAAAGATAAAAAGATCTTGGATCTCGAATATCATCCCTGAACATTTCACCAGTCTGCAAACAATCCTGTCTCTGGGCTCTGGCAATGGAAGATTACTAATGTCATCATTATTTAGGTTACATTTAGTTGGATTTCCTGTTACTTGTAGCTGAAAACATCCCAGGTAATATACCAACCAAGAAATGAATAAATAATAAAATAAATTTTTGAACAGTAGAAAGAAAAAACAGGCTCTATGCACAGTGTCTGCACATATCAACATATTGCATGTACCACATAAATATGGACAACTGTTATGTGTCATTTAAAAAAAAAAAAGTGTGAACTCCTTTCGTGCTTATGTGCATCAACTTTTGAAATAATTGTTGAACTTAAGCTTTTTAAGGAAAATTTCAAAAAAAGAAAAAAGAAATGAGAGAAGAGCAAATAGGAAAGGGAAGCAGCAGGTGAAAACCTCCCTGGACAAAGGTTCCAAGAGATTTAACGTAACCAGAGGGACAAAACTATTTTGAGGAGAAGTAGAAAGGGCGATAACAAAGATGCCATGACATGTGCAAGTAATATCCTGGGGGAGAAGGGGTTGAGAGCATTCGCTTTAGAAACGTAGAGATGGAAACTCTTCTTTAAAATCAGGGGAAAAGCCGAAAAGAGGGAAGATGACAGAAGAGGTAGGTTGTTAACAACCATTTCTTTTACTAAAACCGTCCAACGGGTTAAAGAAAAGCAAATAATGCGTTATCCCTAGTTTTGACTTCAGAATGCCAATGGAAATATATTTTACAATTGGTAAATGTGGATACATCTGAAGCCATACGGTATTTGGAAAAGCTAACATTATTTCTCTTTTTTGCCATTGTAAATCCTGTCTTTTCCACTGTAAAATCATGTATCCTTTCAAGGAATTACTGGATTCAGTTCTTATCTCTATCCACCCAGGCTATTCATTGCTCAGCGTAAGCCATCAACTGTCCACCATAAGCACTCGGGGAGTCTGGCTTTTCCTCTTCAATCTATGGAACCCAGAACTGAAGGTCAAGCCTTAGTATGAGGCCAGAGCTTAGCACTGACAAAGACGCTAAAGAAACTATGGCAAGGAGTAAAACAGAATAATAAAAAATATTTTATTAACACAAAAGAAGGCAAGAACAAAAAGACAATAAAACAGGTGGATCGACAGAAATGAGTAGCAGACAGTGGATACACATAAACCAAACAATATTAGTAATTAGTGTAAATTGACTAAGTACTCCAAGGAAAAAGCAAAATCGTAATACGAGATAAAAATATATGCTGCTTACAGGAGACATATTTTAAATATAAGAATACAGAAAAAAATTTGAAAGTGAGAATCTATGAAGTGGACAGACTTAATGTCTGCTGCAGGCTGTCATTGACAGAGTTCAAGACGAGTCTGAAGGGTGAAGCCCTACCAATCCTGAACTCACACACAAAGTCGATGCACGTTAGCGCAAAGCACCTGGCTTGCTGAGTCCAGCTGGTGGAAAGTGGTCTCAGCGGCAGCAGCTCGATGGTGAGCGTCAGCTACCCCACTAAGTATCTGGTTCAGCGAGGCCTCTAGAAAACATCTCCCACGTTTCATTCAAAGCATTATCTGTATATTATATCCTTAAGTAAAAGGAAACTATCAACTACTAAGTAAAACTGGCACATTCCATTTTCATTTTTCTAACTAAATTCCAATCAGTGTCAGCAGGAAATCCAGGGCCTTGGAATCCTCCAGGTTCTGTTCCTGTCAAAGCATAAACAATCTGCTGCATTTTGGAGCCTGGACTCTCAGGAGTCCTCATCAGACACCTGGAGCATCAAAGTGCTCCAGGATTATGGTCCAAAGGTTCATAAATCTGTTGAAAATATTAAAACGCTGGTTTCCTTCCCAGTAAGGAGTACATCACTCAGTTCCACTGTGTCACCAGTAATGTCTGCCACAGAGGCAGCTGTCTCAGGAGGACCATTTAGTTCTCTGTATTGACACCTCCCCCTGCTCCCACCCCCAATACCACTGACCACTCTCGGCAAAACCTCAGGTCATTATCTCTGCATTAGAATCACTTTCTCTAGAAATAGGTGATCACTCTGCTACATTTGCCCAGCTAGAACCTTGATGAGTTTGCTTCAGACCCTACAACCCAGCAACATGAGGGTTATCTTTCTTCTTGTATTGCAACCTTCACAGCTTAATTTAGACCACAGGAAGAAAATACACAGGGCAAGTTGGTTAGTCTGAGTTTTCCTAATTATGGCTGAGCACTATGGGAAGCTGAAGGACTCAGGCATGTTACGGGACTTTAGCTTACAGTAAGTTGCAAGTTGCACGTATCTGTTTCTTTTTTTCTTAAAATTTCCTTTTATTAAAAAGAAAAAAAAAAGGAGTCAACAATTTCACACTGGATGGGTGTGTACTTCCCCATAAGTGTAAATAGCTGCATACCTTCAGATGCAAATCTAAAAGTAAAAGGAAACTGTCCAATGGGGGTTTATCTAACAGTATGAGCCAAATTGGAAAGGACATCCGACCTAAAAACTTTGTATCCTTCAATTCTTGAACATAAGAAATTAAAGAAATGTAGCTATAATTGAATCTGGCTTCATTCTCTCACAAAATAGACTGAGGGGCTTCTGCCAACCAAATGTCCTAGAGAAGCTCTCAGTCCCCAAATTACACCCCACTTCCCATTTGTCAAACAGCGTCCGCCTGTAATGCTCCAGCTTGATTGGCCAAAAGGTCTTGGTCTTTCTCCAGGTTCCCTGTCTAGATATCTCAGGGGAACCTGGGCTGTTCCGTTATCTACACTCACTCCTGATGGCCATAGCTGCCCCCCAGCCAGGCCTACCCTGCAGCCCTCCCAGCTCCCACAGGTCCCTCTGCACAGGTGCATCTGGTCTCCTTCCCTTTACTGAACCCTCCTGGGCAGCTCCTCTCAGACCTGGACACATGCCCCACTGAGTAGACCCCAAGGCCAAGCCAACACTGTCCTGGAGCAGGTAGGGGAAGCTGTGTACTAGGGCCCCAGTCAGCCCCCTGCCTCTGCTCCTCACATCACTTCTCTCCAGGTTGAATGTGGTCCATTTTTCCTTCAGTCCTGAAATCTCCCTCCACAAATTTCCAGACAGGATAGACCCTCTGTGAAGGTTTGAGGGTAACACAGAGGGAGAAGAACCAACCCCCCAAACATGGAACCTGAAACTAAAAACTAGTCATCATTGTTTCTAAAATGTCATTGGCCACTCCTGCCCTGACGGTTTCCTGATGGCCATCCTGACCCCAGACCCATCCTGGAGTCTTGCCCAACTCTCTGCTCACATCTCCACTGCTCCTCTTTTCCCAGGCTCTTTGCCCCTCTCAGAGATACCCTGAATTCCAAATTCATCTTCCTTTGGCCATCTAGGTATTACTGTCTCCCACTCATCCTTACCTTTCTGCAAAAAGAACAACAACAAAAGTCAATATGAGCCCCTCAATATACTCCCAAAACTTAAGAAGAAAATTTTACAACTTTATATTTATATATATGCATGCCCCCAAATAATGCTCATCTTGTAGAAAATATAAGCAGTGATTTTGGATTGTAAACAGCATTTTCTCTTCCAACAAGGAACACTTCCAAGCTTCCTAGAGAAGTGTGCCATCTGGTCCTTAACACACTGTTGTGCCCCTTAGGTCACTTCACACAAAACCACCAGCTCCATGTTCAAGCCAGCGTGATCATTCCTCACCCATATGGTTCCAGAGCCATGTGAGATTTGCACTTGGCTGGGCAGAGCTGGGAGTTGCTTATGAGCCTAGAGTATTTCTGAGAAATGAACACACCGATGTTGGTATTTGCAGTCTGATTTATGTCCTTGATGATTACAAGAAGGAATTTGTTGCAAACAAGAATATTCTGCAGCATATGTATAAATGTCTCCACTCAGATAATAAAAACCAAAAGATTCTGAGAATCTGGGGGGAATGCAATTTGTACAATTAAAGATTTCATGCATGATGTAGAAAATGAAAAAGGGAATTAAACACACCATAAAAAGAAGAGAAGTGGGAGAGAGTCACATTATTGTTTCACAGTTAATTAGGGGATCTTTGAACGAAAGCATAGAATTGAGTGACTGAATGCAATTTCCTTTGGCTGACTGTTTTTTTGTTGGTTTTTTTTTGTAGAGACAGAGTCTCACTTTATCGCCCTCGGTAGAGTGCCATGGCATCACACAGCTCACAGCAACCTCCAACTCCTGGGCTTAAGCGATTCTCCTGCCTCAGCCTCCCGAGTAGCTGAGACTACAGGCGCCCGCCACAATGCCTGGCTGTTTTTTGGTTGCAGTTTGGCCGGGGCTGGGTTTGAACCCACCACCCTCGGTATATGGGGCCGGTGCCTTACCGACTGAGCCACAGGCGCCGCCCCTGATTGTTTTTTTTTTAACTTCATTTTCTATGAAATGAGAAAAAGTAATTTTTAAGTACAGGAAATAACATTTTATGAAGGAGTATTCTTTTCAAAATGTCTGGGTCAGCAGCTCATTTCAAATTCTCAGTGCCTAGAACAGAGAAGAAGAAGTGTTTGCTTGTGATTTATGACCCTCTGAGGTTTAAGAGCAAGCATGTGCTTGTTAAAAATCATGCTCTGCCTGAATTCAAGAACAGATGCCACAACTTCTTTTAAGAATATAGTGACAACCAATGGAGAGTGTCAACAGGACAAAGACACACAAATAGCATTTCCTAAGGCTTGCGAATATTGAGTAACAAGGCATCGTTTCTAGTAAGCTGGCCTTCAGCCACTCCCTTATGAGGTAGAAAGAAAACTTCCCATAATTCTGTTGCTTGTGGGAAGTAGATGGACTTTACCCACCCAGCATTGATGAAGAGCTTGTTGCAGTGTTGAGGCTGCAGAGCCACTGCTCAGGAAAGTAAGAAGGAGAATGGGGATTGGCAGAGTAGCAGCCGAGGGTTCACTCCACGTGCTCTGATCTTGAACTCCCAGGTAACTCAGCCTTCCACTCGCCCTGTGTGGCTCATCTTCATTTAGGTGGTATGTGAGTAGTTGAGTGTGTAGCATGAGAGGCCCCAACTCTGCATCTATGTAAACAAAATTATCTCCCCACCCCCACGGCCCACCCATAAAAATAACACCTGCCACGTTGAAACAGAATGCTACACAGTCACCTTGAAAAGAGCCATGGCTCTCAAGACAAGAAAACTTGAAGGCATTAACACCCCTAGAAAGAATGTGTCACCCGGGAGAACAGCTGACAAATCAGAGGGACTTGGGAAAGAAGGAAAAGAAGACAACGGAGGACAGTGTGCATGAGAAAGAGACATGATGCTTTTTCAGAAGCTTGGGTATGAAAGTAAAGCTCCAGTAAAGTTCCAGTGAACTGGAACTTTTGGTCAATGGATGGAAATGGGTTCAAATAGAAGCTGTCTCACTCTATTATGTTCCAAGGGGAAGGAGCCCATCCAGAGGGAGCAGCTGAGAATGCCAGGAAGAGAGGGAAGTACGGATGTGGGTGCAGGTGTGTGTCTGGAGCAGAGGCTGGGAAGAGTCTGCTGCTAATAATAAGTGGGGCTCCAGGCTTGTCAAACCTTGGTATTGCTACTTTCTAGCTGAAGGGCCTTGTCACCCTGATGGTGAAGAACAAGCATATCTATAATGGAAGAAAGGGAAGATGAAAAGTGAGAGGCTGTGATAAGACAGCTCCATGTATCAGCAGCGGAGCAATTCCAGGTATTGACAAGGTGAGGACAAGAGAGCTGGAAGGGAGTAGAGGACAATTACCAGCCCCAGAAACATCAAGGGGCTGATCAAGAACCCGACAGTGAGGGCCTGGAATGGCCACTGCTGGTCTCTGGTGGGAGAGACTGTTAGATGTGGTCCCAGGGCCTAATGAGCACTAGACTCATTCAACAAACATTATTGAGGCCTTTTGCTCTGTCAAATACTTTGGGAAACAGATCAGAATTACAGGTCCTCCTCTCAAGAAGCTCACAGCCCTGTGCTGGAGATGGACAAGGAAACAGACTATTACAATAGAGTAATAAACCCAGTGAGAGAGGGGCATACGGGACGCTGTGGGGGCCCACCCAGGGGAGAACTCTGTGCAGAAGGTAGAGGATGGAATGAATGGGGGGCAATCGGTGACAGAAAGGAACATACAGAGAGAAGCAGAGTCTCAGAGAGAGGGACTTTACCAGGGGGTGTAAGACTCACTATCCAGAAACCAAAGTACCACATGGGAAAGGCTGACTGACCGTGATGGATGAGTCCACTCACGTCGGAGCACTTCAACCACCTTCGCTTCGATTCTTCCTCCACACCAGACCCTAGACCCACACTGTGGTCTGCCCTGCCCTCCAGATACTCCCAGTCCAGCATATTCTAACCCTGGTCAAAAGTCACCCCCACCCCCTTCAGCTAGCCATGGGAATTGAAACTAACACACACCACTGTGTGAAAGTCTGATCGCCCTGCTGTTCCCAAGGCACAAGCCTTTTAAAGGAGGTTGCTTGCTATCACAGATTGCATTTGCCAAAAAGGGCCACAAAATATTTCTGATTCTGCATGCTCATCCAGAAACTTGCTGCTCTCTCATTAAGAGGTAGCGTCTACTTCCCTTCCTCTTGAAACTGGGTTGCCTTTGTGACTTGTTCAATAAAAAGATCAGCTCAGAATCCCCCACCACATCCCCTAGATCCCCCATCCAGGTGCACCACCCTCTCAGGCTGTGTTCTCTCCCATTGCTTCCCTGACATGGGGCATTGGCACAGGAGTCCATTCCCTTCCCCCAAGGAAAAAAGTCCACGCCTGCTCTCTACTTTAGTCCCCGGGAAGCTCCCTTGGACACCAGCCACCACCCTCTTCCCAGAACTCCCTGTGTTCTACCATCTCCATGGGATCTGGATAGTCTGTCTCCAGAGGTTTTAGGGAAGAAACCCAGCGATCTTGCTGAGGGTAGGACAAGGGGGCGGGTGTAACAATAGGAAGATCATTGTGAATGTGGCAAGATATTATCTCGATATATTAATCTGTGGGTTTTTCTTTGCCCGCTTCCTTGTATAGTGACCAAGTGGCCTCACAGAGGGTACAATTGATAAAGGGGGATAAAAAAAGAGCCAGAATTCATCAATGTTGAGCTTTGTGACTCCAAATCAGCTTTTGAGAATCAAAAAGTGATGTTTGGGGCACAAAGTACACAGAGAACCCTGGGCTGGGATGGAGGCTGGGAGAATTGACAGATAGCTCCACCCTAATGCCTCCAGGGAAACCACAGTAAGGTCTGTGGGCTGGATTAGGGGAGGGGCAAGGAGGAGCACACAGTGGGGAGCACATCCACACTGGAAGTCTGGGGGGCACCCACAGCACTCCCCATCACCACCACCTGCAGGAGGCCTTCAGCTGGTGTGTGTTCCTAGAGATATTTGCTGAGCCATCCACGCTCCCCTGAATAGACACCTTCCCTGCTTCAATGTCTGAGGACTCTCGGAAGCCCCACGAATTAGGATGTTAGGGATGCTTTCAGCTGTAAGTAACAAAGCATAGGATTACCAGTGTGTTAAAAATACAAGAAGGTTAGAGGTGGGAGTTACTTGGTAAAAATGTAACTTCCCCAGGGCACAGGCCCTGAAATTAGAATTCAGATTCCTTTAGATCCCTGGGAATCTGTAATTCTGGAATCTTCCTAAGTAATTGTAATTTACAACCAGATGTAGGAGCCACTGCTCCCAAGTACACTGAGGCTGCTCTTCTCTCTTCTAAGAGGTCCTCAGAGTCATTTAGTTCTCAGAGGAGTCAAAAGCACTACAGGTGAACACCTGACTCACTGAGTCATTCAGATGGTCAATAGACAGTCACTGCTCACCTTTTACACCAGCTCCATGGGGATGATGAACTGGGCCTGGAGACATGAGGGTTCAGCAGTGTTCTCCAGCTGGGTGGAATTTCCACAGAATTAGTTTCAAGTACTTTTTTATTTTCCCATGAGGTAACCACTCAAGTAAACATAGTTGCCTTCGTCTGTTTTGTGTTACTATAACAGAATATCTGAGGTTGGGTAACTTATATAAAACAGAAGTTTATGTGGCTCATGGTTCTAGAGCAGTGGTTCTCAATCTTCTTAATGCTGCGACCCTTTAATACAGTTCCTCATGTTGTGGTGACCCCCAACCATAAAATTATTTCATGAAGTAGCAATGAAAATAATTTTATGGTTGGGGGTCACCACAACATGAGGAACTGTATTAAAGGGTCTCAGCATTAGGAAGGTTGAGAACCACTGCTCTAGAGGTTGGGAAGTCCAAGAGCAGCTGCTAGTCTCTTGTTAGGACCTTCTTGCTGTGTCATCCCTTGGTGGAAGGTTGAAGGGCACGAGAGCTTGTGCAAGAGCAAGAAAAGGAACCAAACTCACACTTTTGGTGTGAAGGAACCCACTTCCATGATAGCCAGCCTACTCCAAAAATAACAGCACTAAGGCATTTATGAGGTCAGAGCCTTCATGGCCTCGTCACCTCCAAAAGGTCACACCCCTCAACACCATTGCATTGAGGATTAGGTTTCCAGCACACGACTTTTGGGGGATACATTCAAATCAAAGCAGTGGTGGATTGAACTCCCGCTTTTGCCTTCATTCTCACCCCCCAATTCACTACAGTACAGACATATTGTTAACAGACAAAAAAAAAAAAAAATCCTAAGGACAAAGCTAAAAGAAAAAGAAACAAGAGTGGAAAGAGATATGGACAAAATAGGAAACTGAAGAGCAGATTGTAAGTGATGAGTGACTTAGAGATCAGCCATGGATGGCAAAGAGGAGGCAGGAAGCTGACAGATGGGCCCCAGGGAGCCCCGGTAGCCACTGAATTGAGGGCACCAGGAACCCTTCCCAAGGCCGGGTGCTAAAGGCTGCACTAAATGCAGGTGGATCCCTTGACTGCTTTTCCACTAGCCACTTCCCGCATCCAACAGAAGACACACCAGAGAAGGGGACGAAGGGCAACAGGCATGCCGAGTGGTGAGAGTCACCACTGCACCTAAGCGTCCTGGTGCCGCAGCTTAGACATCTGGGGCAGCAGGCTGGAGAGTCCCTCTTCGGGGACACTGAGCTACTCAAAGAAAAGACTTATAGACGATGAGTCCTGGGGATTGTAATGTAAGATAGAAATGCAAGAGAAACTGAGACAGCAAAGAGCAGAATAAACTCCAGGAAAACCATAATTAATATCTTTAGAGAGAGAATATAACTGTACCTAAAAAAAAAAAAAAGACTAATTACAGGACAAAAATGGATTCTCAGCTTTAAAAAATATAAAAATGCAGGAAAAATTCCAAGAGAATCCAAGCATGCTTTATTGGAAAGATACTGGAGGATAGACTCCACCAAAATGAACGAGCAAACCAGAAAAAAGGAAGACAGGGACTCAAGAAGCAGGGATCCAACTAAGAAGAGCTGGATGACACATCAGAGCAAGAGGATAGTGGGCTCCAGAGGGAGTTAAAAATAAAAAATCAAGGTGGGCAGCGCCTGTGGCTCAAAGGAGTAGGGTGCTGGCCCCACATACCAGAGGTAGTGGGTTCAAACCCGGCCCCAGCCAAAAAAAAAAAAAAATCAAGGCTTGACGCTCGTAGCACAGTGGGTTACAGCTCCAGCCACATGCACTGAGGCTGGCAGGTTCAAACCCGGTCTGGACCAGCTAAACAACAATGACAACTGCAACAGAAAAATAGCCTAGTGTTGTGGTGGGCGCCTGTAGTCCCAGCTACTTGGGAGGCTGAGGCAGGAGAATCGCTTAAGCCCAAGAGTTTGAGGTTGCTGTGAGCTGTGAGCCCATGGCAGTCTACCAAGGGCAACAAAGTGAGATTCTATTCTCAAAAACAAAAATAAATAAATAAATAATAAATCAATAAATTGCTTGATGTGTTTGATCTACTAAGAGAAGGCAACAGTTCTGGCAGCTTGATGTGTTTGATCTACTAAGAGAAGGTAACAGTTCTGGCAATGAGTTGGAGGAGAATCAGAGATAGGTAAACATAAAATAATTTTGACTTTAGAGATAAAAAAAAGTTGTATAACTGGGCTGGGTGCAAGGGCTCATGCCTCTAATCCCAGCACTCTGGGAAGCTGAGGCAGGAGGTGGGAGAATTGCTTGAGCTCAAGAGTTCAAGACCATCCTGAGCAACAGCGAGACCCCAACTCTACCAAAAATAGAAAAACTAACTGGGTATTATGGCAGGTGCCTATAGTCCCAGCTACTTGGGAGGCTGAGGCAGGAGGATCACTTGAGCTCAGGAATTTGAGGTTGCTGTGAGCTATAATGGCATAGCAACCTCCCAGGGTGACAGAGTGAGACTCAGTCTCAAAAAAATAAGAAAAAAGTTGTCTAACATAGGAAATGGTATCAGTGTACATTGTATACCTTTGCTGGGAAAAACATTTACAATAATCATACAGTATTAACTTTGAATATTGACCTAACCACAAATTATGATATAATTACAAGGTAAGAATGGAGGAAACAAAAGTGATAAATCCTCGTCTTTCACAGGAGGAAGTCAGGAGTTTATATCTAAGTCTGAAGAGTCAATACACAGAGCAAACATGCACAGCACACAGCTGAGCCCGCTGAAAGTGAGCCTCTCGTCTCTGATGACAGTGATGACAGCATTGATGGGAAACAGTAATCTGTGAGACCACGGGGAATTGTTTCGGTCGGTAAACTCCAGCCTTCTGTGATTCTTTCCCTGCTAGTTTACTGGGTTCAGCCAAAGTCCTCCCTTGAGGATTGCCAAGTGCGAGCTCTAAGGAAACACACAAACACACACAATGAACTTCATGTGAACTTTGTTTCATCCTTTCTCTCTAAGCCAAAAATGTCATAACAAATAGGAAGGAGACAGAGCAGAGCCCGAAGTGTGGGGTACGGTGGAGAGGGCCAGCTCCCTGAGACTCTTCTCACCAGTATAAAGCACTGTGAGTGGCTCCCCTGCCGTCCCAACGCGCCAGGCACTCCCACACGTCTGAGCCAATGGAAGAGTGAATGAAACAACAGCAGATGGCCCCTTGCTCTTCACGCGCCTTGGATGTGTATTACTTGCTAGGAACCACACCGGCACCAGCGCTTCTTTGATTCACTCAGAGATTTGAGGCCCTGTTGTGTATTTTGTTATATAGGAAGTGAGCACCTCTAATGTGGAAGGGACACGCTCTGCCTTCAAAAATGCTACAGTCTGTTTGAGGAGGCAAAGCGTGAACAAAGGGAACTTTAAACTCATGACCACTGACAGTTGAGCTGAGGGTGCAGAGGAAGGAGTCACTGTGGGCCCGGAACACACCCCCTGAAGTCCGGGGTGCTATGGAGGGCGAAGTTTCCCAACACTGGCTGCAAGTCCCCGGAGTCTCTCCCATGTGTCGTGTTCACACTGACAATGGGAAGATGGGAAGAGAAAGTCACATCAAGTGACAGGTGTTGACAAAAGTCAACAAAGTGCATATTTGGTTGGCTTCCCACAACCATTCTCTCGCTACCCTTTTAACTCTGAGGCAGAGAAATGTCGTTCTCTTTCCTTTCCTGCCAGGAGGGCAGTGGGAGGGGTGCTGGCCGGCGCCTGCCCACCCACTCAGTGACTGCAGATATCAGCTGACTCCCCCATTTGGGTATTTCCTCCCAGTGGAACAAGGATTAGACACCGTCCCTGGGTAGCTAAGAAATCCTTCACTCCTCTGCACCCCTTCTTTGGATGTTCTCCAGTTCTGGGATTCTGTGTCTCCACTCCTGTATCTGCAGGAACCCACCGCGTCCAGCGCCCCACCAATTACAGCACAGCAGCCCCTCTCTAGTTGTAGGAGGAAGATCCTAATGAGAATTCTTGGTCTCACTCTGCACTTGTTCAGACTTCCGAGTGTAGAGTCTTCCCTGAATGCATTTCTTTAGCTCTCAGGTTGACTGACTTCAATCGATTAGAAATATCAGGAGGTATAATACTCTCCATTTTGTAAAATTCATGCCTTTTAGCAAAATGCCTCTTTAGCAAAATTCATGCCCTTGGCATTTAATCCTCCCTGACTTTGGGACCTAAGAGAACAACAAGGGGAGCACTGTCTTTAAATGGCTCCTGCACTCTACGGAATTGTTACCCTTGGAGGCTGGATTGCTCCTGTGCCTGGCTCTAACTGTGCATTCAGAACATAGGGCCTGGGACACAGGAGATCCTTAATAAACATATACAGTTTTGGAGATAGGGTCTCACTCCATCCCCCCAGCCAGAGTGCAGTGGCATCATCATAGCTCTCAGCAACCTCAGACTCCTGGGCTCACGGGATCCTTCTGTCTCAGCGTCCCAAGCAGCAGGAACCACAGATACATACCCCCATGTCTGGCTAATTTTTTCTATGTTTAGTACAGATGGGATCTCGCTCTTGCTCAGCCTAGCTCAATAAATATTTTTAAACGAATAGAAAATAAAAACTTTGTATTTGGTAGACATAAGCTTATCCTACCACAACAAGAGGAAGCGTTGAAGGACCTTCCAGATCAGCAGCCTACGTGCCACCCAGGGCAGGTCAGAAGGAGGGACTCTAACATGCTATCCTTGACTTAAAGCTCCTTATGACCCTTCCAATACATAGGGATTTGATCTTCTTTCCAAATGAACAAACCTACAACTCTATTTGTTTACTATTCAATGAATTTAAGTCCTTCAGGGGTACAGCAGTCTGTGGATTCTGCACCCATGGCCTTAGTAGGAAGCCTACTTTGGAATTCGGCATGAACCATGGGCTCTTTTCATGGCACAGTGACCTTCCCCTGGATTACTCTGGTTTGGTTTGGTCAGCTGCCCGAAGTCACTACACTGTCCTTGGCACACTCAAGTACATCTCTTTCCCAAAGAAAACCCAGTTTCACCTTGGGTATAAATACTTTTAATTTAAGAAGAGCTGTGTGCTCCCTGTCCTCCAGGCATTCCACTTACAGCCAGCAAAAATGGCCTTGGGCCACAGCCTTCCAGACACACTTTGCACTTTAGAAGTCCGGACCCTGCAGAAAGAGCAAAACTGGGATCTTCTGATAGGATAAGAATCTCCCTCTAATGAGGCAAGAACAAAGTATTTTTACACAGTTCATCCCAAAGTAAACGATTTTGATTGGTGAATCTAAGATGTAGGGATGCGTGGAGTCCTAAATCTGACTCAGATCCCTTAAAAATAGTTTTAATTTCCAGAAGGTTGGTGCCATATTATTATAGTCATACTAAGAAAATCAACACTACAGAAAAATAGTTCCACTAATAATCCCACCAGAGAAAAGTAACTTCCCTTCTCACTTGTCCTGTTTGAAAGGTAGCATATCAGTTTACGTGGACATGGCCCCAGAATTCGTGATGAACCCCAGTGATGTAAGGAGGGGCTCTGCAGGTCAGTAAGAGGAGAATGCAGATGAATTCCATAAAGTATTAAGATTGCTCAAGACACGGCTCCAAACCATACTCCCTCGGGCTCCAGGGGATCATATTCTCAGGCAAAGGGGAGTTAAGGTTGGAGAGAACTCAAAGAGGACACTGCCAAAAGGCACACGGGATGGGCAGCTGTGATGTGGGAGGCCGTGTCCTCCTAGAGGCAGTAATCATAATAATATTGAGCTCTCCTGTGGTGCTTTTGAAACCTCAGAAGCCCCACAAAGCCCTCCATGGGTCCAGTGCACAGAGGTGCTAAGAAAGGTCACTTTTACAAATATTGTGTCACCTGATATCCTCCATGCCGGTAGAGTCCGGGGAGGGTGACACTCTCGCTGACAGAGTGCCCAGTGGCACTGCCATCAGTCCACCTCCCTAAGCTTCCAGCATCCTCTCTGACGGTTCCCACATGGAGCACGGCGGCCAGAGTGAGGTTTTTAAGACAGTCTGATCACATCACACCCCTACTCAAACATTTAAAAGGCCTCACATCACTGTCAGAACAAAGGCCAAATCCCAATAGGGTCTCTGGGACATGGCATCTGTCTTAGCCCATTCAGGTAGCTCGAACAAAACACCTTAGACTGGGTACCACAATAGAAGTAACCAGTCACAGCCCAAGATGCTGGCAGTGTGGCATCTGACAAGGTCCCACTTCTTCACACATAGAGGTGTTTTCACTAACTTCCCTCGACTGCAGGGGCCTCCTGCATGAGGGCGCTAATTCCATTCGTTAGGGTTCCCCTCACTGCTTTTGCACTGGGGATTATGTTTCAACGTATGACTTTGGGTGGGGGGCAGGCGGGACATCACAACCTCCTAGTCCCAGCAGTATCCGATTCCTTCTCACTTGCCCACCTCGTCTGCCCCTTCCTGCTCCTGCCACACTGGCCATCTACAAGCCCCCCAGCACCGCAGGTGGACACCCTCTGCCACAGGGCTCCGTGCAGGCTGTGCCGCCGCCCGCGACACTCTCCCGTCCCTGCCTTGCTTTGCCCTCACTCCTGCTTCTGATCTCAGCTGACAGGTCTGTTCCCCAGTATGTTCCCCACCCCAGATGAGTAGACTTCTCTCAGAACCTTTCCCTCGTATTAGTATTTCCTAATGCCTGGAACAGGTGCATCCCGGGCCCTCAGTAAACGCTTGACACACGAATAGATGACATAGTGCTGGTCCATCCTTTGCAAATGTAATATTTGGGTCCATTCCCCAGCATTCCAGCACAGGGCATAATGAGCATGCAAATTTCTATCCCCAATACAGCAAAGGTCTACTCTTGAATTTTATTCTCTAGAATTTAACAGCATTTTGATTATTTCATACAGCTCTGTTCTCCAGAATGAAAGAAAATAATTATAGTCTCATAGTACTAAAGGGGACCAGTTATATCAAATGGACAGTTTAAACATTACACTAACATTAAGAAACATTACTTAATCAAGAAATAATGACTCAGCTCTCTGAAGTCTTCTGCTATTAGAGATTCACTCCCTGCCTCTGAAACTTAGTTAAATTCCACCTAAATATTCATTCCAATAGACGAAGGCAGTTCCTCCTCCTTGCTTTCTGCGTGCTGTCCCTCTGACCGGCTGGGAAAGGAAGGCCAGTGGGCCACAGGTGTGCCTGCCCTGTTCTTCACAAAGCTGTCTAGTTGATGCTTACCAGGTTCCATTTTCTCTGAAATAAACCACCCCCCAATTTCTGTTTTAATCGCTTTATTTAAAGTGTTTTTTTGGTCTCAACTTCTGTGGTTTTATCTTAGAAAAGACAACTTGATTTGAAAATAACAGTAAGGATGAACTTGCTGAATATTCAACACACCATCAGCTGATGGTACCTGGTGCCGCCAGTGCCAGGACTTCCCCGTCAGCAGCCGGGGACCTTTGGGCTCCAGAGGAACTAGTAGAAGAAAGTGAAATCCCTGGAATGTGCACCCTGGGCCACGCCTGGCCATGACCGCGATCATCATGCCTCAGAAGAAGTGCCCCTCTCGACCTGCTTGGTGCTACCTCTAGGCCAAGGCCCCCATTTAGAAGGTCAGTCTCCCAGCGTGAGGCTCCCTGACTCCTGCTGGCCTTCCTCCCCTCTTGTGGCTTCTGCCACCACCCCTTCATTCCTCCTGGCCAAAGCCTCAGTGTCTTCTCTTCTCCCACAGTCCCCATTGGGAGGATTCTCATCACCCTTCACAGAGAAACTCGATGGTCAGCACGTGGGATCAACGTGTGTGTCCTCAAGGGGAGTGATGCTGTTGTCATCATCAGTCTAATCTCCATCCCAGGGAGACGACAGGGCCATTGCCCCTCAGCCCTGGAGAAGCAGCCCTCACATCCATGATGGGCCAAACAGCTCTGATCCATCAAGAGAAGTTGAATATTTATTTAAAGAGAAAGGTTATATCTCATTTTTCGGAGTATAACGTACTTAATACTCACAGATATCTCCAATACGGACATACACATGAAACGGATTACATTCTTTATATTTCAGAGGCACCCCAGAGCAAAGAACTCTCATTGCCATTTGAAGTTTGTTTAATGTTCAATTTGTTAAACCTTTTATAAAATACAAATTTTCATAGAAATATAAAATGAAGATAAAAACGTATTTGTGTATAAACAATTATGCAAGTTTCATTTTTAACGTTTTGAAAATCAAATTTCTTACACAGTCAAGCAATGATGATAAACTTACATTACTATAATTACTTAAGCTACAATTAAAAGTTTAGTTTCGCCAAATTTTGAATACTTCAAAACACACGCAGCGATTGCAAAACCCTTAAAACTACTCTCAAATACTAACCCAATTCATTTCCTAATTATTTCTTTACCTGCAACGCCTTCCCAAGGTTGAAAACGCAGTGCAGTCATGCTCATTTCAAATCTCTCCCCAGGGCTGTGTAAATATCACAGACCAAAAGAAGAGGGAAGCTGGATCCCTCATGTCCGGTCAGGAAAACCAAACCCACCTGGGGTGTTTCAGACATAAGGAATTTAACACAGGGGTCTGGCTACAAAAATGCCGGCAGAACAAGAAGAGGGAGTTACCCCAGAGATTAACAGCATCAGGGAGAGGCCTGAAGAGAAAAGGAAGGAGGCATTACCAGGGCGCACAACCATGGCACGCCCAGGCGTCCAAGGCACCCGCCCTTGCCACCGACACTCAGAACCCACCCCTGACAGTGCCAGAGCCAAACCCTGCACGTTCCTCTCATACAGACCTTCAGGCCCAACGTTTGTCTATGTAGACACAGCCCAAGAGAAGGGGCACAGAGCTCGCTCTGCTCTCCGCACCAGTCGGCACAAAAGGAAACACTCGGCGGTGCAGCCAGTCTCCTGCTCTAACGTCCTTTTACTTTACTTCTCTCTTTTAAATCCTATTATAACTTTTTAACAACACAACTATTTCAGGGAGCTATAATTATCATTTTCCGGGTGTTCACACTACCAAAGGCACATGGGAACCTCTCTCAGTCAACTCCATCCTTTCAGCCCAGCTCCTGAAGTCCTTGAAATCATTCTTCTTTTACTCCAGATCAATCCTGAGGTTTTCTCAAAGCATGGAATCAGCTTCCCTCTGAGGCGTTCTGGTTCCTCATAGAGGCCAAATTCTGGGCAGAAAGGGGGTGCACACACACAAGAGAGTGAGGGCCAAACTGCCACCCCCCCTCCCCCCACCTCTCCATGGTCCAGTGCAAGAGTGGAGGGGCGGGTCTTCAAATCCTGCATTCTCAGCAAGGCTTCCATTCAACCTGCCTGTTATTCTTTTGTGTGTATGTGTGTGTGTGTGTGTGTGTGTTTTGGCCAGGGCTGGGTTTGAACCCCCCACCTCCGGCATATGGGGCCAGCGCCCTACTTCTTGAGCCACAGGCGTCTACCTTTTCTTATGGGAGGAGCTTTCAATGGCTGCCAATTGTTTTTCTTTTCAGCTCCTTCTTTCCTCAGGGAAATGGAGGCTGAGAGAACTTATGTACTGTGTCCAGGGTGACATCCACAGCCAGCAGCAGGACACTATTTGGTCTAATCCAAAGCTCATGTTCTGTCACAGCATTTTGTGAATCAGAAGTGATAGTTCTGGCTGGCTGTTCCCTCATTCCAGATATCAGGTCCCTCTGACAGGGCAGGGCTTACCTGTCTGCCTCCTCCATCCTCTGCCACAGAAGGTGACTGAGTATGTCCTGCCCTATCCAGGCATGCTGCCAGTGATGAGAAAAAAACATTCCTGTAATGGCATCCAAATGAGAAAGAGTGCTTTTATAAATTATTTTTATTCTTTCAAGAACTGTTCTTTCAGTGCAATTACATTGGCTTCTATTTCAAGGTCAAGATCAAGATAAGGAGTAGAGAGTAAGTGAATAACAAAAGAAATCATGTGGACCCCATAGGCCAGCAGGGCAATGGCAAACGTAGATCCAAACCTCGCCAAGCTCCAAATTTCAGAATAAATGTCCTGCTCTTCCCTCACAGAAGTGGCCTGGGGATCAAATTAGAACCTGGCACCTAGAACAGACCAACTCAAAAAAGTTCAGCCCCCCCTCTGTGCATTGCTTATTTCTGAACCAGCCAGGTTCTTGAGCACCTGCTATGTGCCCAGATTAGAGACACTGCACCACTAACTATTGAAGTCACAGCTGATCTCAGTTTCTATAGAAAGAGGCACAAATTGACAATAAACAATTTCCCAATTTCTCGAGTGCAGCCCATGTTAGCTAAGCCAGCTCTGAGTGACTTAGTGAGTACAGTCAACTAGATAGAATGTTTAAAATATGATTTTAAAATATTATACACAACGTCTATCAAGTTTAAAAGCAGTGTTAGGTTATAAACTATATGAAAACCCAAGCTATACCATTGCATACATATCTATGTGTACATATTAGAAGAAATATATATATATATATACACATATATCTGTTTCTTATAATTGACACATCTCCACCATCCAACCAAGTGCTCATGGAGAGATTAGCTTGTCTCATTTCTCACATGTGAATGCAGCACAAGCCTTAGAACTCCCTGGGAAGCCCCTCCATGAACAGAGGCTGGACCAACTATACACATAAATATACGTTCCCCCCAACACTGCGGGTGTCAAGGGAGTTTGTCATCTGCCTGCCTCTGTGGATTAAAAAAAAAAAAAGTTAACCAGTTTGATGAAAATATTTTAAATTGTATATAAAACCAGCACATTGCACCCCATAGTTCCATTAATATACACAGTTATGATTTAGCAAATAAAAAAATGTTTTTCACATAAAATCAAACTCCCAAGCCTATCCGACTTATGGGAATTGAGTTCACATTCTCATTATCCCCAAAGCACAGGAATCCTGATCCAGAAAATTAAACTGGGAGATCATCTGGGACCCAGAAAGCCCTGTGATCTAACAGAAGATAAATTACTCCATAAGGACATCATAAAGAAATTAAGGCCTAAAAAAATTGAGATAATTGACTCATGCACTCAACATTAGAAGACATGTACACAGCTATGATTTAATAAAATTAAAAAAAAGAAAAAAAACATTAGAAGACTTTATTTTCTCTCATTCTTGAAACATTTACAAAAATTGAACATTTAAAAAATTGACCACAGACAAAGTAATCTCAAGAATCTCCATAAATACCACAAGCTTGTATCATTCAGAGCAAGCTCTCCAACCACAATAAAAACAATTAAAAATCAAGAACAAATAAAAAGTGAACCCATGTATTTGGGCAATAGAAACACTTTTCTAAGTCTTTCATGAGTTAAAGAATAAATCATTTTAAAAATTATAAAATACTATATTTAGAAATGGATACTAAAGAAAATCCTACATATATGGAGCACATGTAACAGAACTCGGAGGGAAAAAAATTAAATCTATTAGAAAAGAAGAAAATTTTTAAAACTAATAATCTAAATAGTTCAAGAAGTTATATAGGGGCGGCACCTGTGGCTCAAAGGAGTAAGGTGCCGGGCCCCATATACTGGAGGTGGCGGGTTCAAACCCAGCCCTGGCAAAAAAAAAAGCAAAAAAAAACTGCAGAGAAATTATATAACTAATAAAATAAAAGGAAAGATCTAACAAATGTGAGAACAGAAATAATGAAATAAAAAAACAAAGGTAACTAAATGGATTTAATAAAACCAAGATCTCTTTATAGACTTATCAAATAGATTAGGCTCTCATGAACCAGCCAATGATAAAAAAAAGAAAAGGCACGCATCAACAATACCAAATATAAACGTGAAAAATAAACACTGGCATAGGAAATTTTAGAAGTTTGTGAAAGAATATTATGCACGATGATAGTATAAGAATTAAATGAAGTAAAAAATTTTCTTGAAAAATATATTTTAAAACATTACTCAAGAAGAATAAAAAACCAGAAAAGATCTGTAAGCATTTTAAAATACTCAGTAATAAGAAAATTGAATTGGTAATTAAAAAAAAAATCAACGACTAACAAAAACAACAATTTTTCAAAATGGTATAACCGAGGGAAAAGGGAGGAATGAAGAGGCAAAGCACGGAGGATTTCTTAGGGCAGGGAAACTACTCTGTATGATACTACAGTGAAGAAAATGTGTTACTACACATTGGTCCAAATCCAAGTACCACCCAAGAGAACCCTGATGCAACTGTGCCTTCTGGTTGGTGACGATGCTCCAGAGCAAGGACATCAGTGTGACTCCTGTGCCACTGTGGGGCAGGACAGTGATGGGTAGCAGAGGCTCCGGGTATATGGAAAATCTCCATACTTTTGCTCAACATTAAAACTGCTCTAAAAAATAGTCTATTTAAAAGAGGATAAAAGTAATAATCCTTGATAACTGCACTGTCATTTTACCGAAGCTTTGAAGACAGATAATAAAAATCTTAAATAAAACATTAGCAAACTAAATCCAGCAAAGTTTTGAAATTGTTTGTTTTAAATGTAAGGTTTTTTCTCAGAATGAAATGATGGTTTAACTTAAGAAAATCTATTAATGTAGGAACTAGCTTAAAATATTAAAAGAGACAATATATATAATTGTCTCAATAGCTGTAAGAAATGCAGTTAGCAACTTTAAAACCCATTCGTAAGTAGAAAATAAATTATTCAGAAGGTAAGGCTCATGACATCATAAAATGTGTCCTCTAAAAGATGATGAAAACATTACACTTAGGCTCAGTGCCTGTAGCACAGTGGTTACAGCGCCGGCCACATACATGGAAGGTGGCGAGTTTGAACCCGGCCTGGGCCGGCTAAACAACTGCAACAACAAGATCAAAAAAAAACATCTGTGCATTGTAGTGGGTGCCTGTAGTCCCAGCTACTTGGGAGGCTGAGGCAAGAGAATCACTTGAGCCCAAGAGTTAAAGGTTGCTGTGAGCTGTGAGGCCATGGCACTCTCTCAAGGGTGACATAGTGAGACTCTGTCTCAAAAAAAAAAAAAAATTATACTTAATGATGAAACATGAGAAGTGTTACTTCACCATCAAGAAAAATTTAAGGGCGGTGCCTGTGGCTCAAGCCCTATATACGGGAGGTGGCAGGTTCAAATCTGGCCCCTGCCCAAAACTACAAAAAAAATAAAAAAGAAAGAAAGAAAACTTTAAGGATTCTCAGTATCATCTCTATTTAACTCAGTGCTTTTCAACTTTTTTATCTCCCAGCACACTTGAAACTGTAGTTAAACTTCTGTGGCACACTTCAATTATGTTGATCAAAAAAACAGTAAAAGAAAGAATATACTTACTGGGCTTTGAACCTCTTCCAAAAACAATTTAATTAATAGTCTTTCAGGATGTTTGCAGCACACCTAACACCCTCCCAGGGAACCCAGTGTTCCACAGCATACCAGTTGGAAATCACCAATTTAACCCGAGGTTTTAGCCAGCACCTTAAGGCAAGAATAAATGTAAAACATGTAAGGATTGAAAAGAAGAAACGATCGTGGGTTAATTGCAGACAATATGATCATTTACATATGGATTTGCTTTCCATTGCTGGGTTAACACATCGCCACAAATTTAGCATCTTCAAACAACACACAGCTAACATCTCAGAGATGTGTAGGTCAGAAGGTTGTGTTGTGCTCAGGGTCTCAAGAGGTCAAAACCAAGGTAAAGTCCTGGCTCTTTTCTCAGCAGGAGCCCAGGGTCTTCTCCTAATCTCATGTGGTTGTTGGCACAATTCAGTTCCTTGGGGTCATAAGACTGAGGTTTCCATTTTCTTTTTTTTTTCCCTGCCTTTTTTAATTAAATCATAACTGTGTATGTTAGTGCATTTATGGGGTACAATGTGCTGACTTGATATACGATGTGGAAAGCTTACATCTAACTGATTCACATAACCATCACGTCACTATTTGTTGTGGTAAGCCATTTATACTCTACTCTAAATAGTTTTGAAATGTAGCATTGCATGCCTGGGGCCTGCTCTCAGTCCTGGAAGCTGCTTGCAGTCCCCTGCCAAGTGGCACACACTGTGACAGCATACTTACTCAAAGCCACCAGAAGAGTCTCTTCTTTTTTTTTTTTTTTATTGTTGGGGATTCATTGAGGGTACAATAAGCCAGGTTACACTGATTGCAATTGTTAGGTAAAGTCCCTCTTGCAATCATGTCTTGCCCCCATAAAGTGTGACACACACCAAGGCCCTGGAATGAGTCACATATAACATAGTAATGGGGGAGACTGTCCCATCATATTCTCAGCTCCTGTCCACATTCAAGGGAAGGGAGTTTTATAGAGGGTGTATGTTTTTCTGGGGCCAAAGATTTTTGCCTAGTTGAACATAAAAAATCCAAGAGAATTTTTAAAACTATTGTAAATAAGATGATAGTTTAACCAGGTTACCAAATATAAGAACCACAGACAAAAAGCAAAAGTATTTAGACTAGAATCAATTAATGAAAAATGTAATGGGAGATTCCAATCTGAATGTTATACAAAACCAAACCAAATCATCTGCGACTTAACTGGGAAAGAATGTAACAAAATAGCCCAGAGGAAATGATAAAACTAATAAAGGACATGAAAGAAAACCTAGTAAATGCAGCTATTTAACACAATCGTGAAGGCTAAAACTTAATAGCTTAAATGTGTCCATGCTCTCCAAATTATCAACAGATACAAAGCAATTCCAATCAAAATCCCAGCAGGTTTATTTCACAGAACTTGTCAAGTCTATGCTCAAATTAAAAGTGAGAAGTAGGCTAGGTGCAGTGGTTCATACCTGTAATCCTAGCATGCTGGGAAGCTAGTGGGAAATTGCTTGAGACCACCTGAGCAAGAATGATACCCCCTCCCCCAATCTCTACTAAAAACAGAAAATTAGCCCAGTGTTGTGGTGGGCACCTGTAGTCCCAGCTGCTCAGAAGGCTGAGGCCAGAGGATCACTTGAGCCCAAGAGTGTGAGTTTGCTGTGAGCTGTGATGATGCCACAGCACTCTAGCCTGGGGAACAGAGTGAGACGCTGTCTCCAGAAAAACTGAAATGAAATGAAAGTGAGAAATAAAAGGAAAAGAACTAAGAAAAAAATGAAGAAAAAATTAAAGAACTATGCAGAAGACAAGGAGAAGCAGAGGGAGGTGGAAGACTCCCAGTTACTAGCACTCATTATAAAGGCTGGGGTTTCGGGAGGACGAACAGCACGGAACGGCCCAGCAGACCCAGGGACACATCTCACAGTTCCGCATTCATGGGCCACCTCCACTGTTTATCTATTACACACACACTCACCTCCAATTGCCCAATTTTACTTTGCCATAACAGGTCCTCTGATGCAAATTCTGCTTTAAGCATGGCTTACCCCTGTCAGCAAGTTACTTAACCTGTCCCACTTCAATTATCTCGTCTGTAAATACTCCTGCCGAGGTGACCTACACATGCTGCACGGTGAGCAGTAGTGAACGGCTGCTGTTATTGTCGCACTGTTGGTATTATTGTTGTTACTGCCGATATTTCTTCAGAGCTACGCTGTGATCTGAGGAGAACCGAACCAGGGTTGAGCAAATCACGTCCTAGTCAGGGTCCTCCAGACAAACAGAACCCACAGACTCTACACAGATACGCAGGAAGAGATTTGAGGACTTGGTTCATGGATCACAGAAGCTGAGAAGTCTGGAGATGTGCCTTCAGCAAGCTGGAGACCCAGCAAAGCCAGGGAGGCAGTTCAATCCACGCCCATAGGCCTGAGAAGGAGGAGAGGGGAAAGCATCAGCCTTCAGTCTACCTCCAAAGGCCCAGGAATCTAGAGCTGATGCTGGAGGGCAGGAGAAGACGGATGCTCTGACTCACGCAGAGAGCAAATTCTCCCTTCCTCTGCCCTTTGCTCCTGCTGGGCTCTCAACAGACTGACTGGATGATGCCCCCCACCTCAGTCCTTCTTCACTTGGTCCACCAATTCAAAATGCTAATTCCTTTTAGAAACACCCCACAGACACACCCAGAAGGAATGTTTCCTGTGATCAGAGAAACCCTTAGCTCCACCAAGGTAACATATAAAACTGCCTATCACAAACGCCAAAGCTGAACTGAATATGGGACAGCTGAACAGAATTTGCTGTCAGACTTAAAGAACTTCCCTGCGTTTTCTTAAGTTCACCATCATATTAATAAATGTTGAACATGCTTTACAAAATAAATTATACAGAGTTGTGTTCTGTCTGCCTGTGATGAACAGGCTGGTCCAGTCCGTCTCCTTTGTTACTTGCAAGGCAATTATTACAGGTGTTCCTCCCAGCCCTCAGACACCTGTAGGTGTGTCAGCCACAGGGCTGACCTTACAAATGCAGGTCTCGTTAACAGTAGCCAACACCAACCACAAGGTGGAGGCCAGCCGGTGCCCCTCCTGCACCTGTGTCCTCTGCTGCCCACAGGCCTCATAGGTCTGTGCTGGCAGCCAGGACATTGACACTGGTCCCTACACACCTAACGACATTCATGCCTGGCAGACTGTCCCTTTTAAATTCAGTTTTGTATGCATAGTTTTAAAATACTAAAGGTACAAGTTGCAACACAGAATAAGTGTTTTAATTCCTATGGCGCTGAACTCTTCAGGGAAAATCATGCGATGGAAAAGGACGTAGTAAATTCTTGGTAACCTGTGCTGTGAAGAAATGGAGGAGTTTTACACTGTAGCTATTTTCAAATATGTTTCGGTCCTGTTTTATTTTGATAGGGTATTTCTTCCCCCTCCCCTAGCTACATGCACAGTATCTAAGACCAGTTAGCATGTCCGTGTCTTAAACCACACGCAGTGGGAGGGCACCAACTGGAAGGCGGCACCAGGGGTCTTTCTGGGGTGACGGATGAGATTTGTGTCTTCCCTGAGGCACTAGATACACAGATTATCCATTGGTAAAACTCATAGAACTGCACACTTGAGATTGGGCATTTTTCTGTAGGTATTAACTAAATTATTTTAAAAGATCACAGGTATAGAGACAAAAAAAATTAGAACACAAGTTCTAAGAGGTTACTTGAAGGTCACAAGTAAATTGAACACAAGCTCTAAGAGGTTACACCTTTCTGGACTCATTTTGTTATATGATGGAATAAAATCTTGAACTATTAAGCAAGTTAATCCCAATTCTCGAGGAGTTTACTAAAATTTGCTAGTGAGGGGAAGTGATTCAGAGACCTGTGAATTACAAAAAGGAGCCAGCCGAGGACTAAGCCTTTGGTGGGAGTAAATGACCCACATAATTATAGGGTCCACGTCTCAACACTGTCCATTCAGAGCGGCTCTGACCTGAGGACATCCTAGCCCTTTGGGAATATGCTTCAGCTCCTAAGAGACCTCCATTTTACTTTTCTTTTTCTTTTTTTTTTTATTAAATCATAGCTGTGTACATTGATATGATCATGGGGCATCATTCACTAGCTTCACAGACCGTTTAACAAGTTTCACATATACCCTTGTAAGATGCACCACTGGTGTAATCCCACCAATCCCCTTCCCTCTACCCACCTCCCCCCTCCCTCGAGACCTCCATTTTTCATCACCATGTTCCCATGTTCTGGAGTTACCCCCAAGAGCCAAAACACAATTAGATCTTTTCCCGGGTGGCTAAACAAGACCATTACAGGTTAGTGACTGGCAGCTTGCTGGTGGTCTACAGGGATGTCTCAGGAATATGCCCCAGGGCTCTATGTCCAATGTTTTAATCAATAGTTTGGATGAGGGCACAAAAGATGTATTCATTCAGAAGCCACGTACCTGGGAGAAACCACCAATGAGGTGGCTTCAATCTCCCAATTCATATCACCTACAGAGATGATGACCAGGCCCAAGCCAATAAAGTTAAACTAGGATAAATTAAAAAGGTAAACTGCCATTAGGCCAAAGAGGCCAACTGCCAAATACAGGTACAGGTAGGGGTGGGGAACCTGACCTGAAAGAAGTTTCTGACAGAAAGTCCTGTAGTTGTAACTGGTTCCATGAGCCATTAGGGGCCAGTGGCGTGGTGCAGTTGGCTCCGAGTGGGAGGCAGTGACAGGCCCATGGCAGGCAGCCCCGGCATCTCCCCCAGCTCGGGGCGCTGCCTGGTAATGGCGGCACTGGCACACTGGACGGCAAGCTGCAGAGGGGCGCTGGGACAGTGGGGTGCAGATACCTCGTCCTGGACCAACCAGGGCTGAGAAGGTTTCCAGACCCTGGAAATTTCACTTTTACAACCTGAAATAGTCAGGATCGTCTCTGGCAAACCAGGGTAATCTGGGTAGAGCTGGGACGGGGGTAAGAACTTGGACACAGACGCTGACTTCCTAACATCGGAGCGGCTCTGTAGTCACATGGTAGGGGACCAGGGCAACTGCAGACAGTGCCCAGACGCAGAGCTGGGCACAGGATAAGGACGGCTCTGAGGGGGAGCAGCGCAGGCAGGTCTGCTTGAAGCAGCATTCCACATTCCCATTCCTTGGTAGAGGAACCCTCTACACACCACACACACCCCCAGAAAGTCCATCCTGGTCAAAACCTCTATATTCAGTAATGCTTTTAAAGGAATCCATAGCACGGTACTCATGACAGTGCTACATTTTAAAAATGGTTGCTATTTGTAGGAGACATACGAGCCATTCCTTCTGCAGAGAAAGCTCGGCCCTCAGGTCCCTGCAAACTCCCTGATCCCTCACCCTCCCATCCATCTATTCAGTTTGCAGTTCTTAGGAGAAAGGGTGAGGTCCAGATGATGCCCAAGATTCATGTCCACTCTAAAGTTCTATAATTTACAATTGCCCTACATATTTTTCCATATAATGTGTATTTTTCCTTTCTGATACTTATATTCACATACGAGACCTATCTTGAAACTGACATCAAGCCAGTGCCTGAAAACACAGCACTTTGGGAGGCCAAGGCAGAAGGATAGCTGAGGCCTGGAGTTTGAGATCAGCCTGGGCAACAGAGTAAGACCCCATCTCTACAAAAAAGAAAAAAAAAAAAAAAAAAAAACTTAGCCGGGTGTCATGGTACATACCTTAGTCCCAGCTACTCAGGAGTCTGAGGGAGAGGATCACTTGAGCCCAGGAGTTTGAGGTTGCAGTGAACTATGATTGTGCCACTGCACTCTAGCCTGGGCGACAGAGTAAGACCTTGTCTCGAAAAAATAACAACAAAAGAAAAGAAAATAGAAAGGAAACAGGAAAAAACTGACATCAAACAAAATTAGAAAGATAAAATGTGACATGTGATGAGCAGATGTGTTCGCAACTGTGAAAAATCTAAACTCTGAGCAGAGGCACCGTGCCCGCTCTTATTCTGATGAGGAAGGCAGCAAAGCCTGTGTGGAGGAGCCTGGTCCTGCACATGACCAGACAGGAGAGGGCTCCATCTGCAGTCCAGCCCTGGGCCGGGAGCAGCAATGTCCACCAGGAAGGGGCCCCTGCCTTAGAATGGGGGTACAGGCCGTGGGGCCAGGGCCCTGAACATGGGCAGGAGCCTTCAGCCAAACTACTGACACCAAAGAACACAGGCTAGGACGAGAGCTGGAGGGGCCAACAATCCTGATCAGGGTTGGGGAGGTTGGACAGACCTGGTGGGTCCTGGCTGTACCCTGCCTGGCTGTGTGACTTAGGCATGGTGCTAAAACCCTTTAGACCTTAGATTCCACATCTGCAGAATGACCTGGGGTCAGTGCTCAGGAAACAGCAGTTAACATGGCTGCTGGTCTACTCATCCCTCTGACAGTCACCAGTGGCAGGACACTCGTATGTCCCTCCACTTCTCTTGTTCCTCAGACTCTGCACTGCCGCTGCCACAGCCACAGCCCATGCAAGTAACAGGAAATCTGACAGAGGCCTGAAGCTACCAGGGAGTAGTTTTTCTCACACACACAGAAGTCTGGAGCCAGCAGCTGCTGGAGGCACCACTGCAGAGGCAGGCTCCTGCTTCGCACCTGCTCCGGCTTCCCCATTGTGTACCTTTGTGGCAAAGGAGCTGCTGCACCTCCAAACCTCACACCGGCATTCCAGGAAGAAAGGGAAGCGCAGAGGGTGGAGGTCAGTAAGCACACTCTCTGAGCCAGATGCCTTGGAAAGCTTTCCCTGAGCGCCCTGGCATAACTCTTACATGGCACTGGCCAGTATCAGGTCACACAGCAGCCCCTGGCTACAGCAGCGTGGGCACAGCGTTTAGCTGGACACATCATCACCTCTGCCTTGGATGACACCAAGCAGGCACTGGTAAGTAGGTCTCTCAGTCCATTCCAGCTGCTATAACAAAATCCCACAGACTGAATGGCTTATAAACAACAGAAATTTATTGCTCAGAGTTCCGAGGCTGGGAGCCCAAGATCAAGGCAGCAGGCTGCTCAGGGTCTAATGAGGACCTGCTCTTGGTTCACAGACAGTGCCTTCTACTGTGTCCTCACATGATGGAAGGGTCGAGGTGTCCCTCTCAGGCCTCTTTTATGGAGGCACTAGTCCCATCCCACTTATGAGGCTCCATCCTAACGACCTAATCACCTCCCGAAGCCCCACCTCCTAACACCATCACCGTGGAGGTTTGGATTCCAAAGTATGAATTTGGGGTTTGGGGGACACACAAACATTCAGACCATCACAGTAAAAAAGACAGGAGAATGGAGATCAGGTAAACAGAGAGCAGTGTCTGCCTCAGCCACCTGCTCCAGACATACCTGCCTGTGGCTTCCCCAGTTCTTGCTGTCCTTTGCGGGACCAGAGACTCTGTAGTCCTAATGGCATGGTCTGTCTGTCTAGTCCCAGACAGAAGGCCAGGGACGTCAGGAGGAGAGGTTAGTGCAGGCCATTGAGCTGTGTCTTGGCAAGCAGCCCTGCGACTCCCAAAGCAGCAGTAATCACAGTTAGCACTGGGCCCAGGAAATATTTGTTTATGAGAAGCAGCAGAGTTGGAAACAGAAAAAGGACCGGGTAAGTCTTTTCTTTTTTTTCTCAAGACTTTGGTGGAATTGGCATAACTGTTAAAAATAATGTTCTAACAGGACCCTCTGTTCTAAAAACAAAAACAAAGTGAATGAAGAGTGGGCCAAGAGGAAGCAGCCTTGTACAGAGTGGGTACAATTATAGGGTAGAGAAATACAAATGAGCTAGCCCGGGTTAGACAACGCTTCGTTCACTGTTCTGTCTACTTGGAACTGGAAGATGCCAAAGATGGTGCCTCTCAGTACCTCCCACATGGGCCCCCAAAATGAGAAAACACAGAAGACAGCTCCCCCCGTCACCCCACCTGCAACTTCCTATACCAGGGGTTCCCGAAGGCTGGTCCCAGACCAGGACTGGCAGCAGCAGCATCACCAGAGGACATGTCAGAAACGCAGGATCCTGGCCCTAGGTTTTCTGGTGAGAGGCTCCACAGTCCATAACAAGCCCTCTAGGGGTCTTGATGTGAACTCAAGCCCACACACCACTAGCCGAGATCAATGTCTCACAGCAGGGAAACATCAAGAAAAGTAACAAGTCTCAGGTTTTCTAACATGTAATCACAGGAGAAATATAAAAACCAGTAAAAAGTTAAATCAGTCTTCTGGATTCTGTAGGAGCTGGCGTGTTTAGAGAGTCAAGGGAATGTGGTGAATGAGGGAACCCCTCTACAAGTCTGTGATCAAGTTTTTAATATTTTTAGCAGAATCATAGCATCTCCTTTCTAAAATTGTAGATCAATCTGAGGGTATAAATGTTTATATTACATTGTTTTTATTTTTAAGGAAAAGTTCAAGTTGTAGTTGAGCCCTTCACCCAGGGACGGGCTGAACGCCCTCACATTGTGCACAGGAGGTGAGGTCCCATCAGTTGCCCTCCCCCCTCACTAAATCATACTGTTTTTCTTTTGTGGGGGCATGTAGTTTATGGATTGGTTTCATATTTAATACATTGGATACTTGTTTTTTCCATTCTTGTGGTATTTTACTAAGAATGTGCTTCAACTCCATCCAGTAAACACAAAAGATATAAAATCTCTTTTTTGTGACCGAATAGTACTCCATGGTATACATATATCACAGTTTGTTAATCATTCCTGGATTGACATGAATCCATGAATGGATTAACCCAAACGGGCACTCGGGTTGCTTCCACCTCTTGGCAATTGTGAATTGAGCTGTAATAAACATATTAGCACAAATGTCCTGTGATAAAATGATATTTTTTTTCTTCTGGGTAGATGCCTACTAACCATAGCATCTCTTTAGAGCTGTTCTGAATGTTATGGCAAAAACTTACGTATTTGCCATGCTAAATCTTGTCAAGAATTTTTGGCACCAGGATAGGGATAAAATGCATTAAAAAGTTTTGCTTATCAACCCAAGTTTCCATCAACCCATGACCGGATTAATAACGTGAGGTACATGAATACCATGGAAGACTCTTCAGTCATAAAAAGAGGGGCACTTCACGTCTTTTGTATGAACCTGGATGGAGTGGGAGCACATTCTCCTTAGTAAAGTATTACAAGAATGGAAAAACAAACATTCAATGTATTCAATACAAAATGAAGCCAGTAGATGAACTATTACATGCACACACGAGAGAAAAACTCAATTTAATTCAAGCTGGGCAGGGGAGAAGGGAGAGGAGAGGGGGAGGGGGAGGGGGGTCGATGAGCTCTCACTTAATGGGCACAATGTGAGGGTACATGGCACGTCTCCGAGACGCGAGGGGTGCCAGGACAACAGAAACCTTACCTAAGAAACACAAACATTGTGACCTAATCATTTGTACTTGGATAGTAATCTGAAATTTTAGAAAAAGCTTTGCTTATTACCTCCATTTTTTTTTTTTTCCAGTTTTTGGCTTGGGCCAGGTTTAGAACCCACCACCTCCAGTATATGGGGCTGGCGCCCCCACTCCTTTGAGCCACAGGCACCGCCCATTCTTACAGCTCCAACTAATGAGACAGGCTCTAATTTCAACATGATACATGATATCTGTGATGGTCTGAATTGTGTCCCCACAAAATTCCTATGTTGAAGTCCTGACCCCCAGCACCTCAGAAGGTGACAGTATTTGCAGAGAGGATCTTTGAAAAGGTAATTACATTAAAACAAGGCGATGAGGGGTTGCCCTACTCCACGATGATTTCTCCTGATAGGAAGAGGTTCGGACGCAGACACGCACAGAGGAAAGACCGTGTGCAGACCGGGGGAGAATGCGGCCACCTTTACGCCGAGGAGAGAGGCCGCAGGAGAGACCAACCCTGCAGACACCTTACCATCAAATCGCCAGCCTGCAGGGTCGTGAGAAAATCCATCGCTGCTGTTTGTTCCACTCAGATTGGGCATTTTGATAAGATAGCCCAGCAAACTCAGATAATAGAAAGACTCCGCTCACGACAAGGTTGGGCCTCACCTGGCGATCACTGTTGTGGTGAGAATTTGTGCCATTCGAAATGATTCCAGCTCTCTGCTTCCTGGAGAATGTGACACCACTGTGCTCTCCCACACCCTGAAGAAGTCAGGGGTGGCCGTAGGAGAGCAACAAATGACCTTTGCTGTCCAAGCCTGAGATGAAGCCGGTTTGTCACTGCAGCAAGTCCTAGGGGGCTGGGCTGCTGAGCCTGGCTGCCGCGCCAGTTTACTCACAATTTAAAGTCTGAGTCATTTCATTAATTAAATTTCAAACATCTGAATGTCTCATTTAGTTCAGATAAAAGGCACATGGATCTTTGGGGGGGGTTAAGATTTCTAGAAACCTAAAGCACCTGCTAATATGGCGGTGCATTGTACCTGCTTGCTGGTGAGACGGCACAAGTCTTCTTACACAAGGTGGGAGGATGTCACTGAGATCAGTCCAGAGAAAGGACAACTTAGCAAGACTCTGCACAACTAAAAGAGAATAAGCCCACAGTGTTTCACACTGGCAGTTCCCTCTGATGACCATGTAATGCATCCTGCCCGGCGTCTGACACAGAAGAGCTGGGACTAAACCCCGTTCCTCTGGCTCTCAGACATGAGCACCCAGTGCCGTGTCATCCTTGTGAGGTCTTTCAGAATCCAAAGCTCAGGCTGTTATTTGACAGTGAAGAGAAAACTATTTTTGCACTAGCACTTGTTTCAAAAAAAAAATAATAATAATAATGCTCATACAATCCGACTCACCCAGTGCACCGTAAGCTCTTTTCAGCCCAGGTGTACACAAACTTTGGAGAAGCCTCCAAGCCTCCAATACCTGTTGCTGGTCTTTGAGAGCCCCCACTCTTCCCCTTCACTTGGGGCAACCCCCGGTACTGTTGCAGCCTTGCCGCTGTTCTGCGTGGCCTCCCCCACACTTTGTTCACTCAAGCTGTCCCCTCTACCTTCTTTGCTGTCATCACTACTTGCCGACCCTTCTGAACCCCATGAGTCCAGCTTTCCTTGAATAGTTTCTTAACTTGAACAGCCACCCCCTGCATCATTGTACGCCAGGGAATGCAACCAACCTGTCTGGACATCTTTACGTATTATAAGTTGTCTAGGTGACCATCGTTTACTTGCTAGCTGGGTAATTTACCTAACAGGACTTCTGTTTGTTCTCAGTACTCTGCCTCTGCCCTGCTGTACCCACTGTGGAAAGAATAACAAGGAGGGGGAAAAATAGAAGGAGGCTTTCAAATACATCCTCCTGTTACCCAGGCTGCAAGTGTGGGCTGACGCCTCCCTCTGTGGCACGCGGAACTGGGTTTGGTTTATCCTGATAACACTCTCTACGTGAGTTTCACTAGCATCAAAACAGAGATTCATAATCAACCAGTCCAGGAAGTTCGTGGTATACAAATATTAACAACTCATGGATTTTTTCTCTGGAATTTTCTTTGAAGAACATAAGCTTTTAAGTACTACTCACAGGAAAAAAAAACCTTTTAACATTCTTTATTTCACCCTGTACTGAATACAGCATATCCTCCAACAGGAAAGAATACAGTGTATGATTTCAAGCTTTATTTGAATACTCTTCATTTGAAAAATTAAAACAGTTCCAAATTGTAGTTTATTTTGCATCTCAGTTTACAGATCACCCAGGAGGGTGTCATTCTTGGAATGGCAAATGTCTTGTCTTAAGTGACTGATGGAAAAACAGAATGCCATTTGGAATTCACCAGGAAGTGCATAATGGAGCTTTAAAAGCCTTGTGCTCTTAACTAGCATGACATGCCAAAAACCAGCACTTACTTCAGGAAATTGCAAAATCCAACACATGGGGTACTGACCATTTTCATTTCATTACATGTAAAAAAAACCATCTGTTGGCAATTATGTGTCAACATGGGCTTGTTCAATCTTTGCAAGAGAAGAAATTTTTCTCAAATCCATATTACCCAAATTAGTTTTCGTGTTAAATGTGAACACATGGTGGGTTGTAAAGGAATTGTCTCATTCCTGCAGGTAGGTGGAGCAGAAAATTGCCTGACAGTTCTATCAACCTGCTCAAGTTCAGTAACATCTCTACCTCCAGAGGAGTCAAGCACATAGGCTGTCTGCTTTGTGTGCTTTTGCTCATAACCAGTATTGAGATCACCAAATAATTTTAGAGAACTGGATCGTTCCCCTCTTCTTTTTTTTTTTTTTTTGTAGAGACAGAGTTTCACTTTATTGTCCTCAGTAGAGTGCCGTGGCGTCACACGGCTCACAGCAACCTCCAACTCCTGGGCTTAGGCGATTCTCCTGCCTCAGCCTCCCGAGTAGCTGGGACTACAGGCGCCCGCCACGACGCCCGGCTATTTTTTTTGTTGCAGTTTGGCCGGGGCCGGGCCCGAACCCGCCACCCTCAGCATATGGGGCCGGCACCCCGCTTACTGAGCCACAGGCGCCGCCCTACGTTCCCCTCTTCTTTAGAAGCTACTAGTTCCTGGTTAGCCCAAACACTGCACGCACAGTATCCTGAGGCCCCAGCTGCCCAGTGTCCCCAAGACCACAGAGTCAGCCTCACAGGGACCCGAAGAATCACTACGATATGAATAGAAACAACCCCAGCGTCAAACCAAGCCTTTGTCACATTCCTACCTGCCTGTCATTAGCCAGAACAAAATGAAGTTCTCATGAAGGGTGACAGACACACCCCGTCATTCTTCTCTTAAAAAAAAAAAAAAATCGATCTTTTAATTTAGTACTAAAGATCGAAGGGCTCTTTCGGTATTCTTTTAAGAGGAGATAATCCCAACTTCCCTAACCACAGAAAGCCTTATTTTCTGGCCTGCAATTCATTTTGCTGCTGTAATCTAAACTCCTCAAGTCCATCTTGAGCTGCCTCCACTGGGGAATGTGCAAGCAATACTTGGGTGGGCCAGTTTTGAGCTTGAATCTCTTTCCTCATAAGTGACACAACCTCCAGCAAGTTATTTAACCTCTGTCTGGCCCTCAAGTGACTCCTCAAAATTGTGGAGATCAAATTATATCATTCTTCAAGAGTAAAAACCTAGCAGCATGTCTGAAACAGCTACCAAAAATAGGACTTTCCCTTCCTTTCCCCAAATGAAATAAAATAGGGAAAAGTCCGTATCTGTGCTGATACAGCAATCATCAGCCACAAGAAGCTATGCACATTTAAATCAAATGAAGTAAATTAAATATAAGGCTCATTCTTCAGCTGCACTGGACATATTTCAAGCACCTGTAGCTGCATGTAGCTAGTGAAGATAGATAACATTTTCACCAAAAAGTTCTATCAGACAGTGCTATTTACCTGACCCACCTGGGTTTTGAGGGTTCCAAACACATCCATGTCCGTCTCTGCCTAAACTGTGTCATCTGAAATCCTTCCTTTGTGACAGCTTTAAATGAGGACTCTCCATGTCCTTTAGAAAGATCACTCAAGTTCTGAATCCTCCAAGAATTCAGTCTCACTAGATTCAAGCTGGAAAGCCTCCCGCCTTAACCTCACTGTCTTGGAACACTCTAATTAGCTGCTTGGCAGCCCAGATCTCCCAGGTTCCAGGTCCTTGTACCGCAGCCTCTGCCTTCGTGAAGAGAGGCTGGCGGGCGTGGACACGATGCTGGGAGCTCCAGGCACTAGATCTAGTTCCCGAGGCAAAATACCATTTCTGGGGCTCACTGCAGCCAGTGTAAACCTCAGGAAGGTGATGGGCACTGCACTGAGGGTGCTGTGAATTGCCCCACGAGCCTAAAGCACCTTCACGGCGGAGACCAGGAAGCGCCGTCTCCATGGAGTAGGGCCCCTGCTCTCTGGCTCTGTAGACGACTAAGTGCTTCCTACAGGGGTTGCAGGGCCAACATCACAGGCTCAGGAACACAGCTCGGACAATGCGTAGATTTTATAAGGCTTAACCTACACAAACGCTGAGGTCTCCTTAGAGCATGCAAGATGCAGGCTGAGGACCAGGAGACCAGCATGCCTGGTCCCAGGGCTCTGAGATAAGGATCATCTCGGTCACATGCCACTTCAGTTGATCAACCTTCAGAGTCAAGGCTGAAGTATCCATATCCTTCTGCCAGCCCACCTGCCTCCATCTCTGCCAAGGAGAAGAATTCAAAAAGGAATATGGACTCATATTTTCTTCATTGCTCATAGCGCTAATAAAAGGCTGGGTTTAGGGGACTAAAATAACAGCTAAGATTTTATTTAAGGATCCAGCTGGTTTTAGTCCCTGCCAGCTCTCCTCACCATTTGTGAGCTGATTGCATTTTTAAGACGATATCTAATTTAAGTTAACAGAAATACTAGCTGCACTCACGCACAGCCATTACTTCGTGGCAGGCTCTGTCCCCAGGGCCTCACACACACATGGACCTCAGCACCCTGGAGCCTCCCGAACAACTCTGTGAGGGAGGAGGCAGAGAGGTGAGAACTCGGCGGCCTGGCTCCAGTCCACGCTCTGAGCCACTGTAACAGAAAAGAAGCGAAAGACCTCAAGCGGCACTCTGACCCACGAGCCCCGCCTCTACTCCCCGGGCCACAGGCAGCCATTGCTAGGCACTTCTGCCTGGTGCTGGCAGAGACACTCTGTGCATCAGTATCGAGGAAGCAGGAGTGGGTGCTGTTCCTGGGCAATCTCTCTCCTGTACAAACAGGAGGTGTTTTCCTCTTTTCTAATAACTGCTACCAACTTTACTTCCCAAGACTCCATGTGGGTGCTTACATCGGTGAGCCAGAGACACGGAGAGAGAAGGGAACTTACAGGTCCCAGCTGAGGGTCTGTGAGGCTCTGCAAAATATTCCATCCACCCCAGTGGATCTGCCATGGCCTAGGTCTCTAGGTCTCTACCCCGGGGATTCCTTGTCCTTCCCCAGGTCTTTCCCCTCTCCCCCAACCTTGCTCTTCTTTGCTGCCTTGGAGAAGAGGGCAGAGTCTGTGGAGCGAGAGACTGGGCTCAAGTTGGAACAGATAATTGGTTAGCCTGGGACTGGTCACTTCCTACCTGGGGTCTGGCTGGTCTGGCCCTATCTCTGGACAGCCTTTACAGTCACGGCGAGGAGTTGTTGGAGAACGATGTCACTTCTCCAGCTGGGTTAGCCCAAAGTTGTGGAACCTGAGGTACGCTGGTCCCTAGGCAGAGGCAGCTTGGTGTTCACAGCCTGTGTTTGACTTCCCCGGCCCCCCGGCAAGCCCCACATGGCAGCCTCATGTCTCTGTGGTTCCAGCCAGTAATCCCTGCCTCAGCAATCCATGGGGAATTTTCAACCAGTGTTACAAAATCACCTCAAAGTGGCTTAAACAATAAAATTAACTTACTGATTCTTGTAACTAGAAAGTCTAGAGACACAGCAGGTTTCAGAAGGGTCCTGATCCAGCAGCCAGTGCTACCCCAAAGGCCAGCCTCATATCCCTTCCACCCGGTTGACCACATTCTGAGGCCCACTTCCTGAGGCAGGCAAGGTAGTGCAGGCACTGGGCACCGAGGGAGCCAAGAGCAAGGGCTCCCCAAGACCTCCTGGACAGCTCCTCACGTCCTGCTCACCCACACAGAGTCCTGAGCCTGTCCCTGAATGCACACAGTGACACAGAAGAGGCAGGTGAGGAGTGGGGTGACAGCCCGGTTGGCCCCCTGATGGAATTGTGCTCAGCAGTCTTGGAGAGGGGTGGGCAACGTGCAAATCAGAGAAGCATGGACGGGAGGAAGATGGGACAGCTGCTGGGAGCCCCAAACACCTGTGTCCACACGCCCTCACTATCCTCTGTGTATTCTCAGGGCTCTTGGCTATGGGAACGTGGGTCCCGAGTGTCATGGGAACTGGCTCCTGGGGCCTCTTACACTCCCCACAAGCCAGGAAAGCAGTGTCACCAAGCCCTTCTTTCTCTGCGTGCCACCACCAGGTCTCCATATGCCTAATCGTCCTCTCATCTGCAAGAAAGACACAGCCCTGCCCCCCTGGAAGGGGGTTGCTGTGGACTAAATTGTGTCCCCCTCCCAAATTCATGCATTGAAGCCCTAACCCACAATGTGCTGGTATTTGGAGATGGGGGCCTTCGGGAGGTAATTAGGGAGGAAGCCTCTGGTGTCTCTCCCTAGAAGACACCAAGGCCACCTTCATGACCTTGGTGTCTTCTAGGGAGAGACACCAGAGGCTTCCTCCCTCCCTCCCTCTCTCTCTGTTATGTGAGCACATAGCTCAAAGGCAATCTGAGCAGGTCCACACCAAGAACCAAAACAGTCAGCAACTTAATCTTGGACTTCCCAGCCTCTAGTCCGTGAGAAAATAAAATCCTATTGTTTTGTTTTTGACAGAGTTTCACTCTGTTGTCCTGGGTCATCGTAGCTCACAGAAACCTCAAACTCCTGGGCACAAGCAATCCTCTTGCCTCAGCCTCCTGAGCAGTTGGGACTATAGGCACCTGCCATGATGCCTGGATACGTTCTCTATTTTTGGTAGCGACGGGGTCTCATTGTTCCTCAGGCTGATCTCAAACTCCTGAGCTTAGGCAATCTACCCGCCTCAGCCTCCCAGAGTGTTAGGATTACAGGTGTGAGCTGCCGGCCCATCATTCCTATTGTTTAAGCCACCCAGTGGGTGGTATTTTGTCATGGCAGTTCAAGCTGACTAAGACCAGGGTAATGCACAGCTAATACCTCTCCACACTCTCCCTCTTTGCGCTTGGTCTCTGGGTACAACAGGGACAAGAAGGGGCAGAGCAGCTGTTCAGGGGCTGCTGGACATCTCCACCTAGCTCGGGTGCCAGTACCTGCCATCTGTCCAGATGGAGCTCATGTCTCTCAAGAGTACGTCCCTATTTAAAAGGCAATGCTTCTAGGAGAGGCAGCGCAGTGAGCCCTGGCAATCATTTACTCCTCTGCATGAATTAGCTCATCAACTGTTTTGCTGAGAGTTTTAATGTTAGGAGACCTGAGTGGGCCTGAACAAAAGAAGAGTGTAGAAAGGCAAGGCTTAGAGACTAGGCTTAACTGCATAGAAATAAGCAAAGGCAGCATCCGCGTGGCTTTGCTAAGTGCCAAGCTTGTAAAGTGCCCGGGAGGTCTTCCTACTGCAGGAGAAAGTCATTGCAATACACTCAGAAACAGCACTTCACTTATTTATTTAGAATAGGTAACACACATTACAAAAAAAAAATCAACAACCACAAAAGGGTATATAGTAAAAAACTTCTCTCCCATCCTATAGTTGCCAATTTCCTGTGACCTTTGCAGAGATAGCCTTGGTACATTTCCACATTACGGATGTCTGCATATAAGTATGTCAGCACACTACTGGCCCTTTCCCACACTTTGCTTTGTGTTAACCTCATACCTTAGAGATGCTTTGGTACAGCACAGCTAGATCTAGGTCCTTCTTCATGACCACACAACCTTTTATTATATGGTGGGCCCACACTTATTTAACTATGGAACTTAAATTCTTTAAGGCCTTTAGTCTTCCTTCTTTCAAAAAATCTGTAAGGGTGCCTGTCGTGTGCCAGGCACTGATCTGGGAAATGAAGAGCAAAGAATGAGACGTTTGCCATCTCTGCCCTTAAGGAGTTCACGGTCCATTTGCAGAGATAATCAGCCTGTAAGTGCTTCCTCATGTATGTGTGTGAATCTACTGTCACCACGAACTTTAAAGGTGGGATTGCTGGGTCACAGGGCATGTGCACTTCCAAGGGCACATGCACTTGACGAACATTGCAAATAGCCCACCAAACAGGTCACGTCAATTTACTCCTTGCCCTCTGTATCTTTTCATATGATTAATAGTCATTACAGCTTTATATACCATTATGTTTCTTAAACACACACCAAGTTCTTTAGGTAAAAATCCTCATGAGACCCCAAGCAATGACAAAGGAGCTAGGAAACATGATGTATTAGGACACCCTTGTGGGGAACACAACTTCTGCACAGACCCTGGGGCTGAGAGTTCCCTTCCACACGGCTTAGGCTTCCAACAGCTCCCAGGAGGAGAGACCTGGGTGGCAGGTGGTGTGTGTGACCTAAGATAACAAACAGGCCTTTTGGAGAACGTGGGGTCCAGTTAGCAGTATCATCCCCACACATGGCATTTGACAAGGAAGAACAATTTGTGTACACACAAAAGCTGTATATGAACCGAGAAAACAATATTAGCAATGCACAATGCCCATCAGGGCCTGACTTTTCTAGTATTGAGTTTCTGCAAATCAACCAGAAATCCAACAACCCCACAGACAAAGAACGTGGACAGTTCTCAGTAAAGGAAATAGTCTATGGTCCAGACATCCCTGTTTATAAAATGAATGCTCTGTGTTCCTGATCAGCATCCATTTTCCCTGATTGTAATTATTGTCACTATTAAAAATAACTAACCCTAGAAGTGCTCCCTGACTTCACACAGCAGCGCTTTTCTGTCTATCTTTACTCTGGTCTGCAAATTTCCACGATCTCACCGTCTCATCTTCTTGGCCGCCATCAGCTTTTCCTGCCCTCCTCCGCCTTGCCTCAGTGACAGAGATGGCTGCTTGCTTCCCACGATCCATTATCCCTGCAGGGACTGCACTGGGCTCTGCTGAGATCCCCAAGTCCTTTCCCCCTGCCACTTGTGCTTTTGCTGCCAACCCAAGGTTCCTGGAGCTGCTCTTGGGGAGGGGGAGGGGTTCTCATGCCAGTGCCTCTTTGTACCCACCTGTAGAAAGCCACCTGGGTTCTCTCATCCAGGGGACCCCTGGCCAATAACAGACAGGCACAGAGGTATGGAAACCCAGACCCCCTGAGGACATTTCTGAGGCAGTTTGCAGTCCAGAGCTCCCCTGTGGATGAGGCTGAAGCACCTGTCATGTACCAGCGATTCTTATGTGGCTGCCCTTCTTCCAGATCCTTATTGGTTTCTCCTGGGAACAATTCCCTCATAAATCACTTGCATCCAATCCTTACCTAAGGGCTTGTTTCTAGGATACTCAGCAGTAAGACAGAATCTTCTTTGTAACAAAATCCTGGTTTACATTCTGGCATGTGGCTCCCTGAATAAAGACTGCATTTCCCAGCTTCCCTTGCTACTAAGATTAAGTTCTTCCAATGAGATACAAGAAGTGCCCTCTGGGACTTCTGGAAGTTTATAAAAAGCAGCCTCTGCTGATGGGTATCGCTCCTCTTGGACTCTGAGGGCAAGGGGCACAACCTTGGATGTAAGAGCTGAGATCTGAAAGGTCCTGGGTTCCTAAGAACTTCATGGGACCCGCCAATAACAGCCACCGATCATCTCCCTCCCCAACATTCTCCCCAATTTTTTGGGGAGAATTAAGGTGGGAATTAAGGTTCTCTCCTATTTAAACCAATGTCAGAGGGGTTTTTGTTCTATGCAGTTTACTTAATCCCCGTTTATAGACCAGCCACCACAATAGAGGCTGCAAAATGACAGATACTTTTCCAGCCTCTTTTGCAGCTTAGGGTTTACCGTTGTGACCCAGTTCTGGCACATAAAATGTGAAAGTCTGGTGAGGAAAAAGATGTGAGCAGGAAGTTCCAGAAAAGCTACTTCTTCTGATGAAAAATAAAAAAATCAAAAATAAGCTCATGATGTAGAGCTCTGTTGCCTTCCTGACAATCTTCAGCATGTGACACTCAGAGGCGTGGCAGCCCTTCTATAACCCTGAAGCTACAAGTCCATGGGCAAAAAGCCAACAAGCAGAGAATATCCATTCAGAAGGATGGAGAGAGCCTGGATCTTTCAAAGACTCACTGAGTTGGGCAGTGCCGGTGGCTCAAAGGAGTAGGGAACCAGACCCATATGCTGGAGGTGGTGGGTTCAAACCAGCCCTGGCCAAAAACTGCAAAAAAAAAAAAAAAAAAAGGACTCACTGAGTCACCAAACCATCCCTGAGATCTCCCACTTCAGACCACTGAACGGTCCACATTCAGGTAATGAGGATTTCAGTTACCTGCCTCTGAAAACAGTCTAACATACTCTGAACAGAAGACAAAACACTGAAGTAAAACAAGGAAAACTTAATCTTCACAAAACCTGAAGGTGATAAATTCTCAAGAAGCCTCCTACTATAACCACCTGGAGGGGGCATGGGTTTTCATCATTTTTGTTCTGTCCAAAACTCATGTTGAAACGTAATCCCCAATGCAATAGTGTTGGAAAGTGGGACCTAAGGGCAGGTGTTTGAGTCCTGAAGGCTCTGGCCTCAATAGTGGATAACTGGTGCTATAAAGAGCACTTTGGGAGTGGGCTGCTCCCTCTTCCCCTCTCCCAGCCTTAGCGGACACGGTGTCCCTTCCCACCAGAGCATTCAGGATTCAAGGTGCCATCTTGGAATTAGAATCTGAGCCCTTATTAGATACTAACTTGTGGTCCCTTGACCTTGGCCTTCCAACCTTCAGAACTATAAGAAATAAACATCTGTTCTTTTTACATTATCCACTCTCAAGTACACTGATATAGCAACACAAAACAGACTAAGTCAAGGGAGAGATGACTGGGGTTCTGGAAGATGATCATCTGTATCAGGCTGCTTCTGAGGGCAAGAAACAGCTTCAGCGAAGATAAACAATAAGAAATAAACTGGGTGGCACCTGTGGCTCAAAGGAGTAAGGCGCCAGCCCCATATGCCGGAGGTGGCGGGTTCAAGCCTACCCCTGGCCAAAAACTGCAAAAAAAAGAAAAGAAATAAATAAACTTTAAGATCAATCAGTTTAGGTGGTCTGCAATGCCATCAGGAACCCAGGGTCCTCCCCCCTCTCTGCCCCACTATTCTTGAAATAGGCTTCATCTCAGGCTGCCAGTAAGTCGGCGGCACCTCCAAGGACATGGCCTCTCAGGGGACTCCCCGCCTTGCCTTCCCCCTCCAGCTGGACTTTCTTGCTCTTCTTCAGGCAAGAAGAAGACCATGCCAGGTGGACTCCTGCCCTGGCCTCTGCACCTGCTGCTCCCTCGGCCCCCAGTGCTCTCCCGTCGGTGGCCACCCGGTTCCCTCAGGTCCTCACTCACATGTCCCCAGTGAGGCCTACCCTGATGCGTCATACAAGATGACAACCTCCTCCAAACTCTCCATGTCCTTTCTGGCTTAACTTCTCTCCATAGCACGGAGCTGAGTCCCACCCAGGGCGCATTCCCTCGGCCTCGCTGACAGTCGGGCCGAGTCCTGCACGGGGCGCATTCCCTCGGCCTCACTGATGGTTACCGCCCCACCTTCTACAAGGTACGTTCCAGCAAGCCGGGGACGCTTGCCTCCTGGTTCCCCCTCATTTCCTCAGGGCCAAACTCTGAACAGACAACGTCCAGAAGGGATGTGGGGAGGGAGGATGTATATGGACATGGGCCCCCATCCACCGCCCCCAGAGCTCTGCTAGTTTCTCATCCAGAATCAGCGCGAGGGGCCTCTACCACCCACAGGAAGAGGGGTTTCCTTCAGCCCCGCAGTGGGCCTGGAGCCCGCAGGTGCTGTGCAGGGCTGGACCCCAGGACAAAGCCACGGTGAGGAAACGGGTGCTGGGAGCGCCTAGCAGTTCTCCCCCCGACCCCTGGTTCTCCTGGGCTTTCTCTCTTGTCTGTGGCTTAAAAACAGGGGCCATCTTCGCCGGTCAGGCCGCGTGCCTAACGAATCGCCTACGCTTCCCTAAGGCCGGCGCACGCCTCACCCTGCTGGAATCCAGCCGCCACCCCGTCGTCTGTACCTCCGCCTCGCGCCAGGGTTATCAATGCCCTGATTGTTTCTAAGTCCAATGGGCCCCTTACCCTGCCCTGCAGCCCACCCGCCCCCACCTCGACGCCTCACCCCGCTGCGCTCCGAAACCGGCTCCCGGCCGGCGGCCTCCTGCAGCCTCCCCCCATGCCCCCACCCCGGGCACCAGCCTCTGGCAACCACCGGCTGGGTGCCACGTGCCACGATGACCGCCATCTACGCTCGCTGCGCCCGCTCCCTTCTCTACCGGTCCCTTCTTTCATCTGCTGGGCAATCACAGCCCTAAGCCGTCGAGAACCCAGGCAGTTTCCCTCTGAAGCCCCACGGTCGCGAAATCGCAGCAAACGCACGGAAGAAGCCGAGTGCGCGAGCTCGGCTGGGGGTGCCGGGGGTGCCGGGGGTGCCGCCAGGGTGTCACCCATCCTACCGGGCTCCCTCGGGCAGGCGTCCCCACTGCGCCCCGCCCCCGCGCGACCCGGGCCAGACAGCCTAGTCCCCGCGCCGCGGAGGCGCCGCCGCGTCCCGGCACCGAGCCGGGCGGAATGGAGGGGGGCCGGTCTGCGGGGAGCGCGGAGAGGGCGCGGCCGAGCGGGGACCCGGGCTCCCTTCGGCCGGCGCCCCGGGGGCGGAGGGGAGGGGCCCACCGCGGTCTTATTTCCGCGAGCGCGGGAGCCTCCCGCTCCGAGCCCGGGTCCGCGGAGCGCCACGCCAGCCTGCCCGCGTCCATGCAGCCCCGCCGGCAACCGTCACCCGCGCCCCCGCCCCCGGCCCTGCGCCCCCGAGCCCCGCTGCTCGCGCTGCTGCTGTTGCTCTCCCTCCGGGGGGCGGCGGCGGCGCCCGCGGGGCCGGGGGCAGCCGAGGAGCCCTGGCGGCCGCAGGACGCGGGGCCGTTGCGCGGGCTCCTGCTGCAGGCGGCACGCGCGGCGCTGCACTTCTTCAACTTCCGCGCCGGCTCGCCCAGCGCGCTGCGAGTGCTGGCGGCCGTGCAGGAGGGCCGCGCCTGGGTGAGTGCGGGCCGGGACGCCCGGGGACGCGCCCGCCCGCCCGGCCGATCCGCAGGGGGCGCCGTGCCGCGCGCGACTTCCGGGAGAGCCGGGTGGCACCTCGGCGCTCCGCGGTGTCCGCGGTGTGGGAGCGGCCCCTGGGCGCGCGGATCTGCGGAAACCCGGCTGGTTCCTTCGGGCGGTTATGCGCCTACGAGGCATAGATCTTTCACAGGGAAGCGCTGTTGACAGCTCCCATCCCTGGGAGGGAGATGCCTGGGAAATTGAGGGACGGGCCCCAAAGGCAACACTTAATCTTGTTTAATCAGTTCCGAAACTGTTTAAACAAGTTCTCCTGCGGCACCGCAGTCGAATGCCTCTGGTTAATTGCGGGCCACAGCGAGGGCTTCCGTGTAAGGTGGCTGGAACTTACGTGCAGGCCTGGGTAGAAACCGTCTAAGGTAATGGGTGTGTGAACCCCGGGCTCACTGTTCTTTATGACGGGAGTGGATGGATGAGTTTACAACTTCTTGTTTGGTTACTGCTTTTAAGGTATAGGTCTCTCGTGTGTGAAGCTACATTTCTTTCATCCGAGAGATTACAAACATTGTGGAACGACACTGTACCCAAAGCAAAGCTGCTCCTTCTAGCAACTGCCAAATACTCTACAAAACTTCAAAAAATCTAGAATTGAGTATAGAGGTTTTTTCAGTTGAGTGTCCTGGGCCGGTATCAGACACGGTGGGAAAGGCCTTTTGCAAATTCAGCCTTGGTTCTTCAAAGATTTGTTCCTGCACCCAACATGGCTAATTTAATGATTAAATTCTGGGAAAAGGCAACCTATTCTTGTCACCTATTTTAACTATCTGTGCTGCTTCAGGGACAAAAAAGTTTTACTAGTTCAACAGAGAAGCGAAGTAATTAGGGCTTGAGAACTTTGTATCGATGTCTGAGAGTAGCCACGTCCCTGAGAACCAAGAGGGCGTCCCTGAAGATTTGCTCCTGATTATCAGTGGAGAGGATTCCCTACAGAAAACCGAGCTCAGATTTCTAAAGTACACCAGTTTTCAATTCCAGGAATTGTTTTCCTTTCTTCCAAGACCATAAAATAATAATAAAAAGATACTTTGCATTTTCAGGCACTTAGTCACTTGCTTGGGAAAAAAATAAAATACTTGGTTGGCATCTTTCAAACTAGCTCTCAAAACTCAAGCGAGTTGAGTAAAAATTATCTTACTCTTCCACATTCTGTTACTGCTTTTCATTTGTAGTAGTATAAAATGTTCCTAAATTTTGAAGAGATACTGCCTTTTATCAAAGAAAAAAAAATAAACTTGAGACATGTATTCATGAGAGTAATAAGCAGAAGAGCCCAGGGCCCTGACTCTGAGATTGGCTGACTTCCTGCTGTCCTCTGGTTTACCTTCTCTCTGAAAACATTTATAACCAAAATGGCTATACAGGAAGGCAGAGAGCTCAGTGCCTTTTTCAGGACCAAGAATCTCTGGTGTCCAAAGCAGTGTCAGTTTCTCCCAGGAATTCAGCGAAATTATTTTCCTTCAGTCTTCTGCCTCCTCCAAACATCTGCACTCAAGAGAGGCCCACCTCCAAGGGTGATGAGGTCAGCCTGGTGCAGGGTGTGTCCTAACCTTGTGACAATGACACATGGGGTTCTTGGGGTGGTAGAGGCAAGGGACAGGGTTGCTGGCAGTGAATAATGATTCCAACGTGGGCTGCCTCCCTAGAATGTGGGGGGACCTCTAGTGAGGCATGGTGAGGCCTCAATACAGCCCCTGCTCTGCCCCAGTGCACCACACGGCCTGGAGAAAGTCATATAAGTTATGTAAGTCTTCTCTGGCTTCTTCCCCACTTGGAATAGAAATAATTCATGTTCTGCCAACAATGCCAGGTGGCTTTAAGGATCATATAAAATGACATACACACACACACACCCCCAATCATAAAGAATAAAATATGAGTTACCAGTACAGCATCCGAGAGGCAGTCTTGAGCACTTACTGTGTGCCAGGCACTGGGCTAGATTTTGTGGCCCTAATTCAAAGTTGGGGTAGAGTCCGTAGGGAAGATAGGGAAGGCCTCTTTGATACTCATGCGGTTTTGGACACTGAACTCCTGAGTGAGGAGCACAGATGCAGACGACCTGGCACTTTCAGTGTGGTGAGAAGGATTTCTGCTTCAATCACAATGGCAGTCAGAGCCTTGGCAAGAAGTCCCCAAACTGTAGTTGGTGCTGTTTAGTCCATTCCTTGCCAGGCTGTGCTGGGAGCTGCACAGTGTCTGTCACCTGTCCAGGGCAGGCCCCGCAGGGTGAGCAGGTGTCCAGGTGGGTGAGAGAAGTGTAGCTCACAGGGCTCCCTCTCCATGCTAGGGGTCAGGATGCTCCTTCGTAAGATGAGAGGCTGGCACTACACCAGAGTTCTTCAAACTAAGGGCCCACTAGTGGTTAGGAAATCAGTTTAGCAGGGTCCAGTTTTTTTATTTTTTCTAATGAAGTAGTTTAGAATATAAACTATTAAAGAGTGCATTGAAAAAGCAAGGGTAGGTAATGTCTAAAAATGTTTCAAATATATTTGTGTGAAGTAGGTCATAATGAGGAAAGCAGTTCATGCTGTGAGTTGCAGCTCAAAAAGTTTTGAAAGCCAGTGGTCCAAATGATGTTTGAAAACTCATCCAGCTCCAACATTCCTTGGTTTCCTTGGCGGGAGGGGAACTCCTCATTTTAGAGACACTGTTGCCCTCTGGTGGTAAAATGCAGCAGCAGCTGTAGCAGTAAATGCAGTGAAGAATGAAGGAATCCCCGGAGTGGACACAGTGAGGGGAGTGGATGGGAGTGGGGGGGGCGAGGTGGAGGGAAGTGGAGGGGTGGAGGAAGAGGAGTGGGCGGATGGAGGGAGGGTCCTGTTGTTTCTAATTGTAAGGAGAAGTCACAGAAAACAGCTTGTGTTCTCTGGCTGCCCCCACCTGATGCCATCTCTTTTCCTGGTTTGCACTGATACCACATGGCATAGGCTCAGGCCCCACAGGGGCAGTGACAGATTCTGGATGGCGTTGAGGGGGCTTATGCTACTGAGCACATCCTGGATCAGCCTTACAGTGATCGCCCTATTCCCGACTATTCAAGGCTGCCCTTGACTCTGAGACAAATCCCCTCTTGCCACTCAGCAAGGGGACTGCTGGACCCTACGTGGAGCCATCAGTGAGAGGCCAGCCCTTCACAAACACTCAGAGAGTTGGCTGAAGTCAACTCATTCAGGATTCAGCCACAGTTTGGGGATTGGTCACTTAAGGTGAATGCCCTCTGACCAGGCCAGGACCCGCAGTTGGAAAGGTACTTGGAACAGTTGACCAAAATGCATGGGGTAGGGGGAGGAGTGGCGCACCTATAACCTAACTGCTTTGATTTAAATTAAAATACATAAATATAAATTTATCATCACCTAAGGCTGTTTAATTAGAGCTTCTTGAAGTCTTTCTAGCAAACACACACACACACACACACACACACACACACCCATAAGGGATCACTTGTGATTTCTATGTTGGTTTCCTACAGTGCAGTGAGCACTTGTAAAGAATACAGTGCACAGTCCTCTGCTTTTACTCTTTTTCTTGCCCAATTTTAACTCATCCATACCCAATTCAACAGAAAAAATTTTAGAGACTTTCAAAAACATTTAACTTGGATTTCATGGACTTGACCTCTTTATTTGTACCTTCTTCACCAGTTTACATAAGCAAGTCTAGGAGCAAATCAGCTGACCTGGGCTGGCCCCAGGGCAGGCCATGAGGCAGGAGTCTGTATGGGGCTGATGGTAGGAACACAGCCTGTCCCCTGGGCCACAGGACAGTTAGGAAAGCATTCTACTAAGTAAACTTCATTCCTTTATCACTCTTCAATCTATAAAGCACTTTAATACAATGTAATCCATCTAATTACTGTTCTTCTTGAAGTCTTCTCTCCATTATTGTCAATAATTCAGAGGTGATTGTTCAGAAGAATAGAAAAGCAAAATATTAAATAGGTCATAGAAATAAAAACTGGAGAATTAAAAAGGCTGCCATGAATATGGAGAGAGAGGATAAGTAATACTAAAATGAAATAATCTTAATTTTCATGTAGATAAAGCTCCTAAGTGCTTTTTAAGCCATCATGAAAGAACAGCAGAGGGGGGGTTTGGTAAGAACTAGGCTTTAGCACCTTCACACTGCCAGGAGGATAGAACATAACGCTCCTGAAAGCAGGGAACAGAAACTGCTTCCCAGGCACTGCTCATGCTGATACAGCACAAGGGCTCCCACGGTCTCTGCCCCACCGCCCACCATACCGCCCCTGGTCAGCAGGCTGTGATTACAGAGTCTGGGTCTAGCCTAGGGCAAGAAAAGCCACCAGGCCCTAGGGCTAAAACTGAGACCTTGGCCTCTCTGCCACTTTGTCCCAATCACCCAGGCTAACTTAACCCAGAAGAGTTAGAAAGTTGGAACGTTTTTACCATATGTAATGAATCATTTTTAAAGCACACTTTTTTTTTTTACACTAGCCTGTATTTTGCACTTGGTTTTCCACATGTAGAGTCATAGCCAAGGATGCATGTGATCACAGAGCTTAGTCACGCCCCAGGTCAAGACCAGGGGTGTGGCTGTTACCCACTAGGACCCTGGCCGGGCTGTAAACCCTTCCTTTAAGGACCTAGTTTGTTCTGCTAGAGATTAAGTGTAAATAATCAGCCCTAAAATAACTGTGTTATGAGGCATGGAGTGTTCAGTACACACATACACACTCACTCTCACCCTTATCCAACCTGACCCTTGATCTCACTTGCTGTAAGGAATCACCCCAGGATGTGTCAACACTTAAAACAGCCTTAGCATTTTTTTTGCCTTTGTGATGGTACCTCGATTGAAGAGTGCTTTACAGAGACAGGCCCACCACGGCTGGGGATTGCAGCCACAAGGCCACATTCTGGGTTGCTCATTAGGGCTGCTCAGCATGTCTCCAGCCAGCAAAGTCAAATCCTGAAAGGGACTCTTGTACATAGCTGTGTACAAGATGTATGTGAATCCATGATCATCCCCAGGGCATATTCCACATGGAACATGCAGTGAAGATCACAAGTAATTCGCTATCTGCATAGCATCCTGTCACACAGCACCACACCCTTAGTGGGATAAAACAACACAAATTGATTCACTTCCAGTTCAGGAGGTCAGAAGCCCCAAATGGATCTCACTGGGCTAAAATCCAGGTGTCAGCCAGCTCCTTCTGGAGGCTCTACAGCTCAATCCGTGGCCTTGTCTTTTTCAGCTTCTACAGGCTACCTGTATAAGCCTTCTGGTTACGACACTAATGTCTCTATGTAAGGACCCTGAGTGACACTGAACTCACCAGGATTCTCCATGTAAACACTGGGAGGTGGCCCTCTGTGGGAGAGGTGTTACTCCTCCTTCCACCCCCAGCTCTGAGTGCTGCTGTGAGCGCCTAACACCTACTGTGCTGCCAGGCACCTGCCAGCACTCAGGGAACATCCACTCCTGCTCCCACCTCTTGTCTCACTGGTCTCTGCAGCCTCAGTGATCTCACCTCTGAACCTGCCTGCCTCCATTCCTCTTCTCAGCATAGGTCCTGGCTCTTGAGCAGCCAACTGTATTTCCACTGTGCACATGTGTCTGCCTCTCCCAAGTTAGATGGGAAGGTTCTGCGGGGTGCCAGCTGTCACGCCTCTATGCAGCCACTGCACTAGCTTAGGGCCTGCTGAGACAAACATTAAATGCTTGTTCAATGAAATGAAGGTAGCTGGAAGGGTGCTGGTACCACTGGGGCGCTGGCACACAGGGCCCCTCGTCCCCATGTCCTTCTCACAACCAGCCTTTTCTATTACCCCATCCGAGCCCCACAGGGCACCAGAAAGGACAACTTCCTCTGGCCATTTCCATTCTGACTTCCTCTGGGTTGGGAATTAGTACCCAGAGCTGGCTGAGCAGGATTACACACCGTATCTCACCTCTTTCTCTCCACTGCTACTTAGCCTGACGAAGTAAAGTCTCCCTGGCTGGGGCCTGATCTGAGCACAACTGCCTTTCATTCCATAAACTGTGTGCACTTTATCAGGCCCGGCCTGAGAGAAGCAAAATGCAAGGTTGCCTCCAGGACATAATGTAATATACTGATGCTCTCTGTCCACAACATGAGAACGGCACAGCAGTTTTTATTCAAGAATGACTTGTTTATTTGTCTCCCACTAAGCCTGACTCATAAAAGTAACCTTATAAAATGAAATTCACTTTGACTGGAATAGCATGACATTTGGGTTTACTTACCAAACACGAAGGCTGGAGGGGACATTTAGAAGCTGAGTCCGCAGGCCCAGAAAGTCACAGCATGCGTGGGAGGGGAGATTAGAATCACGGGGAAGCTCTGGAGGAAGGAGACTTGTCCTCCCACCCACCCCTCAGCCTGAAACATGAAGCCGAAAGTTGTCACAACCTGAGGCAACAGGAAGGGACCAGTGCTTAGCAACCAGCCACAGTGACAGAGAGGGGGAAACATGGCGTTCTCCCCAAGTGCAGGGTCCCTGTCGGCAGATTAGCTTCTCCACTTACATCCTGGGCACCTCTTCCTTGGGACAGCCACAGCTAGATTCTTGAGGACACCATCGTGGCTCTTTGATTTGAGTTTAAAGAGGGTGTTAGGCTTTTTTAATGTGCTCTTAGAATAAATACCTATTCTCTCTCCCCAAGTTCCTCAGGTTTATTTCTAATACACTTTCAGTGACTTCACCTAACCTTTCCAATATTAGAAAATATTTAAATACTTCAATATTTCAAATTCACTTTGCCAAATGTTTTTTTAAATGATAAAAATTGGGTAGTGCCTAACACAAAGATAGTACAGACATGTAGCAGAAGAAAGATCTTTGCTCCACCAACATGAAACACAGCTTAATGTTTTATGGTGAGGGGCCTTTGCTGACTTTGCAAAGTTGCTGTTAGAGCCACACTTTTAACTTCTTGATGTGTGTGTGAGCATGATAAAGCCAAGCCATGATCCATGGAACAGAAAGCAAGGAGTGACTTTGCTTTAAAAATTATTTTAGTCCAGACTGCCTTCTCCAAATGTTCCTTCTTGGAAAATGGTGCTTGCTATAGGAGGCCATGGAGTCTGTCAGTTGCACCTTCTAAAGCAGAGGATAGACCAGCCACCCGGGCTTTCTAAGGCTTCATAACCTAGTTTGCCAAAGAGTTGGCCACACTTTGGGATAACACTCCTCTGTTTCCTTCAGTCCTGATGACACACCCAATCCTTTAGAGAGAGTTGTGGGCTTGTCATCAATCTCCGGTTTAGAGGCTCTGCTGTATTCCAGTGACTGCCACCTGAGCCTCTTATCACTTTCCACCCCTCCCTCAGAATGTCACTGGTTCCATGAGGCAGCTAAAGAGACATTCTCAAAGTGTGGTCCCTGCCACCTGAGCCTCTTATCACTTTCCACCCCTCCCTCAGAATGTCACTGGTTCCATGAGGCAGCTAAAGAGACATTCTCAAAGTGTGGTCCCTGGACCATAGGATCAGCATCACTGGGAACTTGGTAAAATGCAAATTCACGAGCCCCACCCCAGACCTCCTGAATCCGATCTCTGGTGTGGCCCCAGCTGCATCTTAGCAAGCCCTCTGGGGGATTCTGTGGCACCTTCGGGTGGGAGACTCACTGTTCTCACAAATTCTGTATAAGAGACCTCTGATATGGCCCCATCCACCACCATAACCCCAACGTATCCTGACAATTCTTTGCTAACCTCCCCAAGCTGGGCTGTTCACCTCCAGGCCCTGACCCACATCCTGCCTCTCACCTTTTCATGGCGTGTCTCAGTCATAGCCCTCCCGGGGAGCTCCCCACCTGCACCGAGTCACACTTCCATCTAAGCCTGGCCTGCAAGGGTGGACACCAGGGCTCCTTCTACAGGTGGGTCCTACCCAGCTGCAGCTGACTGCCAGCCTACTAGTCTACCACGGTGTCTAACTGCCCTTTTAATTTGCAGTTCTCTAATTACTAATAAGTCTGAGCAAAGCTTTGCTAGCATACTTAATACATGCACATGTACTGGGCCTGGCCCAGCTGGGTGTCTGCTGTGATTCTCCACATGCAGGCATCTTTTAAATGATACTTGATGTTTGAGATGTTGGTTAATAGAAAATGCTGTATTCTTGTGATAGGGCTTAGCTGTGTCCACTATTCACTTCTTGCTGTTTCCGCTGTCCCCAGCCAGCTCAGGCCCTGCCTCCTCAACCAGGCTCCTGCCCTCTCTGTGTTCCCTCTAGACACCGCCTCACTCCAGCATCAGTTCTGCACAGTTGAGCTACAGGGATCATTTCAGTCCCTCTTTCTAGCCCATGGCTTTCCACTCTCCCCAGGATCAAACCCTCACTAGAGCCTGCAGTGAGGCCTTCCCTAGGCCAGCCTCTTCCTGCTGCATCTCCAGAGTTCGGCTCACATGTCGCGTCCCAGATCCCTAGACTAGATCAATTCTCTGGTTGTCCTTTCACTGCTCTTAAGTCTGCCGTAATCACACCATCAGTTCTACAACACTCTTCTCTCTGGCCAGACCACCCCGAGGGCAGAGATTCCCACTATTTTGCTCCTGTTTTGTGGGCTGAGCGCAGTGCTTTGAATATGGTAGATGCTCCATCAATTCTGGAGTGGATCTTATTAACAACAAAGACCTCTTTAGCACAGAATATTTTAAATCAAGGACAGCCAAAATTCATCATCATCCTAAAACCTCAGAGCTCAAGCCTCTGTGTCTCGCACCAACGCCACGCTGGGCCCTGTGGCTGTCCTGTCTTATCTCCCAGAACCAGCAGAGCAGCATTGGAGGAACTCGTGACTCACAGGAAGAAGGGAGAGGCCTTTATGGGAGATAAAAGGACTGTCCTGATGCACAGTATAGTACAACCAAAAATATAAAGATCTTATTTTGGATGGAATGTTGATAGTTTAAAAAGTACCTAGTGGAAACAAAATAAGGAAATCTAATCAGCAGAGGCAATAACTCTTCAAGACCGGCTCCGCACCGACTCAGTTCAGTCTTTATCAATTGGATTCTGTTTCTCTCTTCCTGCGACGAATGCCTCACTTTGCCTTCATGTGTTTCAAAAAGAGTATGGAATCAAATAATATTTTAAGTCCTCTATTTAAAACATGCACAATTATATCCCAAGTAAGGAGGACTTCTATAAGAACGCCCCACTTTAATACTGATGTGAAGACTGATGTTCCTCAGATTCTTCCCAGCCTACACACCTTCCCTGGGGGCTTCCATCAAATGGCTTCAACCTCCACCTCTACTGAACCTCCTTACATAACACTCAGCATCCTCCAGGGCATCTCCAGTACCCCGTCTAACTCAGCTTCCTCCTCTGTCTCATGAATGGTCTCACCCCACCACCTCCCAGCTAGGAAGCCAGGGCACTGCCGACTCCTGTGTACGAGGCTGCACCGGGAGGCCCCTCAGGAGCACGTAGGGCAGCGCCTGGGGCCTGCAGTGCACAGGCAGGTGGGGGGGCCCTAGGCTGCTGCAGGGAGCCCTTTAAGGCTTGGAAACCCGCTGACCAGTAGAAGGGTTATCTTCTGGGAGCATAAACTGTTTGTGGGTGTGGCTGGGAGTGTCAAAGGCAGCAAGCCGCCGCCACAGTTCTGTGTCCCCAACATGGGCAGGTGGTGAAGACTCTGAACTTCAGGAGCCTTCGGGAGACCAGCAGCCATGGCAGCCTCATCCAGCCACCGTTGAGCCTGTCTCTTTCATATGTGCATCCATCATGGATTATTCAACCTTCATAGGAGTCTGTGCTATCATCTTCCCTGTCCTTGAACTTGGCCCAGACTCTGGTTTTCAGCACAGTTCTTCCTATCCACCTATGCCCACCTACCTCGGTCCCAGCCTCACTATGCCCCTGCAAGTCAGCACGAGGCCCTGTTCTCACACTCTGCCTGGCTGGCCAGCCCCACCCCTCAGTGTAGAACAGCGTCGCAGTTCTACACAACCCCCCGAAATAAGCACTGTGAACATAGCAGTGCTCAACCTCGCTGCCCCGTGGCACAGAGACTCCTTCCCCACTAGAAGGAGCTTTCTGGAAAGGCTGGACCTTTGCGTCTCTCCACTGCCTGGCATAGTAGGCAGTGACAAAAGTGACTGAGTGAACAGACAGCCTGTGTGTGCATGTTTTTTTCTTTTCTATTTCAGGTTAATGTGAGGTTACAAGCGACTAGGTTACAATGTTTGCATTTGTAAGAGTCCCTCTTATAATTGTGTCCTGCACCCAGGAGGTGAGCCGTATACCCGTACATTGTGCCCAGGAAGTGGGAGCTCACCAATCTCCATCCCTCCTCCTCACTTCCCTCCCCTAACGTGAAGTGAATTGGGTTTTTCTCCCCTTACGTGGATGTGTATTAGATTGTCTACCGCCTTCTTATCAGGACTGAGTACACTTGATTCTTGCTTTTCCATTTTGGTGATACTTTACTAAGAATGTGTTTCAACTCCATCCAGGTTAATACAAAAGATGTAAAGTCAACACCTTTTTAGTGGCTAAATAGTATTCCATGGTGTACCTATACCACAGCTTATTAATCCATTCATAGGTTGATGGGCATTTAGCTTGTTTCTGCATCTTGGTGACTGTAAATTGACCTGCGGTAACATTTGTAAAGTGAAATCATACTGCTGGAAGGTTGGGGACGAGCCTGAGCAAACTGGTCTGCACACAGTGCCCTCGGCACCCCCTGCCCTCCCAGCAGGGTCTGCACAGCGCAGGGCTGTCTGCTCTCCGCCTGAGAAACCACAAGGATTCCGTCCCTCCCTTCTCCAGCTTCCCAGCAATTTTAAAGATTCTGTAACAGGAATGGATGATGCCTCGTCTACTTAAACCAACCCTGTTATTTGAACCAAATTTTCAGTGTTCCTGGGCTCAGATTCAAAGAAAATTGATGTTTTCAAAGTCTAACTATATTGAAACCTTTGAAGTTATTTTAGCTCCATACAACAGAAAGTTCCCTTTCTTCCCTAGGAAATATTGCTTTTACTAAATAATCATTTTCCCATCTTTAAAAAAATGATAGGAAATTCTTCTTAAAGAGTTTAACTTGCTTCAGTGATACGGCGATGTATGCAATAAAAATAGGCATTGTCATCAATTCAATAGGTTTACAAAACGAAACCTGCATTTAAGAAGTTTAGAAGCATGCCTGTCCATGAAAGCTGCAAAGGAAAGAAACACTAGGACTGCTTCCATGTTGAAAGTTCCTCTGTCTCAGACTGAAGCCCCCCCACCACACCTGCACTTGGGGTCCCCTCGGCCTGTAGGGTGCGGCCCTGGCCAGATCTGGGCCTGGCTGCTTCCTCCCCATCCGTTAGATCTCAGCGTAGACAGCGTCTCCTCCTGGGTGCCACACCCGGCCACTGCTCTCTCGTTACTCATCACCCTTCCGAGCCCAGCCACTCCCATCCCAGAAAGCACGGTATTTATTACGTGTTACAGTGTTGATTACTTGTTGCCCGTGTCCCTCCTTTGGCCATGGGTTGGCCACGATGGTGAGCCTGCCCTGTCTGGCTTGCTGACATAGCCCAGCACTCAGGTGTGGAGAAGGTGCAGAAGAGCTGGGGATGAAGGAATTCAGGCCAGCACCCCACATGCCTGGCCCTTTCTCCTTCATCAGCTCTTACAAAGGGGTTTCTAGCTGGAATGCAATCTCCCTCTGTGAGTAGGTGTCAAATTAGCAAGTAGGATGGTATGATCAGACCACATCTTCTCCTTCTAAATAAATAAATCACCAATTTTATTCAGGTATAAATGCAAGCACTACCATTTGCATGGCATATTCTCCCACGAGTGTGATTCTTGGATACTACGTTAATGGTACATCCACTATGCTGAGATTCAGTTTCTCTGTTTCAGGTTAATCCAAAAGAGGGATGTAAAGTTGACCTGGTGTTTAGCACAGAGCGCTATAAGGCAGAGGTAAGCATCCCATTAGCAACTCCTATGAGTATGGTTTTAAAAACAAAGTGAGAATCTTAACATATAGTGACCTGGAGGTTTGGTTTGGTTTTGTTTCCTTGCCTTGTTTTCTAATTGTCCTCAAGAATTGAAGATCAGAACTAGGGAGGAGATTTAAGTAGTTCACCCTTTTGGACTTATGCAGGGCTGCACAGAAACCATCATCCCGACTGTCACCTCCCCTGGGAGAGAATTTCACAGCTCCCTGTGGCATCCCTCCTAGCACCTTGGAGTCCTTCCAGTGACTCACTTTCACATGCCAGCCTATTCCTTTTCCTGTCAGCTGGTGACATTTCTGGCTGTCAGGCCAGCATAGCATGAAACTGACTCCGTGAGCTTCCAGACAGAAAGGCATTCTGCAGAGCAGAGTGCGCCCAGTGAGTGCCACAGGTGTCCTCAGCCTCACTGCATTTCTGACCAGGCCACCCATGTCTCGCCAAGTTTCACTTTCCCTGTTTTCAGAGGAGAATAAAGAGAAAACTAAATACAGAAATTAGAGCCAGATGATATGCTGGGCCAGCAGAGCATGGGCAGTAAGGAAACCGACTCTGGTTCTCTGTGCCGTGCTAAGAAGCAGCCTGAGACAGGCAGACAGTGTCCAGGATTAAAGGGTCTCAGGGCCCCGAGCCTCAAAGGTGGACACAGGTCCTCCCCAGTCCCATGCTTACCAGTACTAAGGAATGTGTTCTAGCATGACAACAATATACCCTTTGTATATTAAGCTAAGAATTAAAATTTTCTTAAAATGTAAGAAAGGTGCCTTTGATTTCTAGTGTTGCCAACTGTAAGTGTTTGATTAGAGCTAAAGAGAAAAACAATTACTAGATTATTGGGACCAACAATATGCTTCTCTGGATTTGATCCTGTGGCTACAGTAAGAGCACAGCTAGCTAATTGAAACGTTCCATTTCAGAAGGTGAAGGAGAGTTATTTTATCTTTAGGCAACCACTCTGATTCCACCATGGAGCTGTTTGGGGGAGAAAAAAAGAAAGGAAAACAAAAGAGGAAAATACAAGGTTCTTTCTTCTCTTCCTGGAAGTGGCTTCGACATCAAATGGGACTGTAGAAGCCACCTTCTGCCTTTTGATATGCATCTTTCGGGTGCTCCCTTCGCCTTTTTTATTTATTGATTGATTGATTGAGACACAGTCTCAACTCTGTCATCCAGCTGAGAGTACAGAGGTGTCAGAATAGCCTCAAACTCCTGGGCGCAAGTGATACTCCCAAGTCAGCCTCCCAAGTAGCTGGGACTATAGGTGCATACCACAATAATCTTTTTTGTTGTTGTTGTTGTTGCCTAGGCTGGTCTTAAACCCCTGGCCTAAGGGGTTCCTCTTGCCTCAGCCTCCCCAAGTACTAGGATTACAGGTGTGCCACTACACCCAGCCCTTTCACTTTTTTCCTATGTTTTATCAATAATTAGCATTTCTAATAAATTTGCAATTCGTACTACCTCTCACTCAAAGCTAGCACTTACAGGAGGAAAAGTTGCCCACTGGAAAGCACTTTTCAGGTTTTTTTAGTTCTAGAAGTAGTCTTTATTAAACGGATCTGATTTCGATTACAATTTGTTTCTCTGTGGGTCTTTTCTAAGTTTGCTTTTGGTGATTGCTTTAGCTGGGACTTCACCTAGTTTAAACCACCACAAAAGTACAAAGAAGGCTATTGTCTCAACTGGTCAGTCAACCACTCTGCAACAGGGCTTTTAACTCAGGACCCATGGATGGGTTTGGATGGGGCCAGGACTAGTGGCTCATGAACTTCCTCAAATTCTTAGGCCCAGGGTTGAAGGTATGAGCATCTGTGCATTTTTCTGGGCCTAAGTTCCCTAGCTTTTATTGTCAGGTTAAGGACCTAGAAGCTCACAGAAATCCTAGAAATGAATCATGCTCATACACCTAAGATCTACATGAAGCACCAGATGTCTCTGGATTGGAAAGTAAATGAGGATGACCCCAGAATACTCAGTAAATCTACATTTAGTTACGAATGCAGATAAATACAACTTAGGTAGTTGAATTAGTCCCATCTGGATCAGATCTCAGAATGGAGAGATGGAGTTAGTACAGAGCCTGGGCTTTGGTATCAGACAGAGGTGAGCTCAAGTCATGGCTTACCATTTACTAGCTGTGAGATATGCAGTGGGTTCTTCTTTCAATTTCAGTATCTCTAAAATTGAAACAAGAAGATCTAATTCACAAGGCAGTGAAGACACTGTTATTTTTATTAATAGGAGCGAGCGTCATCTGTCGGTTCAAGTTGGTACCTGAAGGCAGCTAAGCATTGTGTTGGTCCACAGTAGAGAAGGAAGTGTCCACTATCTTAGAGGGTTGAGCCAAGAAGTGCTCAACAGATATGGGTGATGTTCCTTTGGAATAGGCCCAGCATCATTTCATAAGGACACAGTCAGAAAGAAAGAGTGTAAAATGACTGCAAAAAGTGAAGCATCATTGTACTTAACTGTGAGTGCAAAAAATCACTCTCCTAAAGCAGAAACCACTACCTCTGCTAATACCAGGGCATGTGAACAAAGCGTTCTTCTCCATCTTGGTGGTGGTTGTTTACCTTGGGGCGAGGAAGGGGTGATAAGAAACCTTCCCATATAATCCTGTTTCATTCCAAAATCTTTACTTTAGGGAGGCGAGGAAGGTTTGGGGAAATGTTCTGCTCGAGTATTTTTCAAGAATCAGAAACCCAGACCAGCCATTAACGTAACTTGTACACGGCTCCTTGAGAAAAAGAAACAAGAGCAAGAGGATTACCTGCTTTACAAGCAAATGAAGCAACTTACAGCCCCCTTGGATGGAGTCAGCATTCCTGGTATGAATCAGTATCTGGAATTTCTATATTAGGGAATGTATGTAATTACCAACTCTGAAAACGAACAATTATTTAAACTTTTATCCCTAAATTGGCACTTCAATTCAACTGTAGGCTGTGGTATGCAAACAAAACTCAGAGGTATCATTTTCTTGTTCTTCATTTCTAGTACAATATATTAATGCCACCAAAAGCTGTCTGCACCCTTTAACATCCCCATCTTACCCTAGAATGAGGAGCAGAGTAAGAGCTTAGCCTCCAAGTCAGAGGTCAAGAGGTTTTCATGATAAGAGGGCTGGCTCCCTAGCGGCCTCAGGCCCCTCTGGGGTACTGCAGGGGGGTCATGCTGGTCTCATTCCAGGTCAGCAGCTAATGGGCAGTGGTGCCATCTCTAGGAGCTAGCCCTGCCCTCTGAAGTGACTTAGCTGAACTGCAGCAGGGCACATCTGCTCTGGCTCTCATCAGAGTGTGTGGGCAGCAGCTAAGACTCAGAACATTTACTGGAAAATCCAATTTTCAAAGCCACAAGAGTTATCTCTGGACTTGCACTGGGTATTAGCCGTGACATCTGACCACCATGGCGCTGCTCACTACACACTCCACCTCGGATCACTCATCCACCCAGATACATGGCGATCCCATCAGCCCCAAAGGACAGGACCCGTGGACTCGGATCCCAGTGTCTCTGCCCTCCCTCAGGTTATCCAGACTGAGTGTTCTTAAAAACCTGGAAATGGAATCCATTCCTTGTCTTTCTTAAATTCTGAGCCTTGGATGATTCTCATGTAATAGACAACTAGAATCAAATCCTGTGGCAAAGAATTATGAAGGGCAATTTAGAATCTTGCGTGGCAGAGGATTTGTTTATTCCTAGTACTGCTAGAAGTAAATGAGCTAATGACTAATCCTCAGAAATCTACAGTACTTAGAGATTTTTTCTGTTAAGACTTGGCTTATCTCTATTCTCCTTAAAACACAAATTTTAAAAATCATATAGGATCTTTTTTTTAAATATTTGCAACAGGATCACTAGGTTTTGGATTCTTTCAAATGGTGCAGCTTAACTGGACCATGTTCACTTAGTAAGTCCTGTATTCCTGTAACGGTCATTCTGTCTCAGTCTGACTTAATGTAGCTACTACAAAACTTCCCCCACATAACCTTTTTAATAGAAACAAATTTTTCATCAAAAAACTTACAAGTTTTGCTGTCACAGTAAATTCAAAAGAAACATTTAATGGGGCTATGTATTGCCTGTCCATAAATGGTACTTAAAACTGAAAAGATTTGGTTTTAAACAAAGCAAATTTTAGCCAGTTCACATCTCAGCCGATTCTGTTCAGTATTTTATCAATCCAAGGACCCTGTAGGGTGCCTGGTCAGCGAAAAGATCTAATCCATTTCAAAACATCCTTGCTTCCCATTGTTTGTCCTCCCTCCGAAAAAGTTGTCTGGTTTTTATTATGAGTAAAAATTTCACTTCTTCTAATGAATTCATAAGCTTGCTATAGACAAACTCCAGCCAACAGCGCATGGTGGAAAAGACTGAGGGCCTGTGGGCCTAGTCAGCTCACGTCCCCTCTGCCCAAGTAATACCATGGCGGTGTGGCAAGCACATGTCCCTTCAGACGTCCTCACTCTTCAGTGTTTAGCGTAACTCAGTTATTGTCTGGGGTAAAGGGCTCTGATCCCACAAATCTACACCCACAGAAGCACTGGGAGATGGAATGCATGACAATGAGTTGGACAAAGGAAGTTTTCAGTCAACGGACAGAGGCAGGATGAGAAACCTCTTAAAGTATAACAAGAAACGCTGGGTGCAGGGGCTCACATCTGTAATCCTAGCACCTGGGAGGCTGAGGCAAGTGGATAGCTGGAGCTCACGAGTTCAAGACCAGCCTGAGCAAAAGCAAGACCCCATCTTTACTGCAATAGAAAAACTGAGGCAAGAGTATCATTGGAGGTTGCTGTGAGCTATGACACCATGACACTCTACCCAGGGCGACAGCTTGAGACTCTGCCTCAAGAAAAAAAAAGTATAACAAGAAACATGTTTCTATCAAGATGTTGAATAATGTTCATCCTTGCATAATGTTCTGAAATCCTTATGGTTCCACTGCTCATACTAGGGAGGAACAACAAACTCACTCATGCATACTGACACTGCCCAAGAGTGGACATCTGAGTCATGGCCCTCTGTGGACTACTTAACGTCTGCTGGCAGAAAAACAGCATTACCAGGTGAAGGCAAAGACCTACAAAAGACCAATGCAGAGGCTAAAATTGCTCAGTTCTACACTTGAAGGCACTTGGATATTAATTAACAGGAAAGCATTATGAAACAACAACAACAACAAACCCCCACTTAGATGAACCATGCAACCATGAATGATGACAGTGCAGGAAAACAAACACCTTTTTGGTTTATTCTCAACAGGTTGTTTCTTCTAAAAAATATTCCTCTACTGCTGGGCCCTAAGTTTGCTCATTATTCATTTCTAAGTCTCTTATTATGCTCCACGAGCGTTAAAGCTTGTCTACTTCTTCACGGCCCAGAGCATGGCCTGGCAGCACACACCTTGAGGGAGAGTCTTGATCCTGTTTTGCTGAGATAGAGACAGTAGATTCTGCAATTTCTTTCCACATCAAGAAGTTTCTAATCTTCCCAACCCTCTCCTTTCTTCTAAGACTCCTTTTCATTTACACGTAGTGCCCTTGATTCTAGCTTCTCTGGCTTCTTCTATGACATTCTTCAATGTCCTTCCTACTTTTGAAAGCCTCTGTCAACCAGTTCCTTCCGTTGTCCCTGAGGATGGTCAAGGTCAGAGCTCTGCTGATCAAGTCCTAGAACCATCATCCCATGTTCTCTTCTGTTCTTCAAATAGAATTCTATACACACTGCCTCATCCTCAGCCTCTTCCTGTGTGACTTCTACTCTCTGTTCATAATTAGAACTGCTGTACCCTGGGTCACCGGGGACCACCCAGATCACCCAGCCCATAGTCTTATGTGTCAATCTTGTCACACTTTACATCAGGGCTTTCTTGACACTGCATTTAATACAGTTAATACCAAACTTAACTTATTTTCACCTCAAAGGCCTACACATTCTGGGCTTCATTTACTTCATAGTACATGTATTACTATTCTAAAGCTGGTCAGAGACCATGGTTGTTAACTCATCCCCTAACATTTAATAACTTGCCGTTTCCTATCAAGCCTATGTCCTGAGTCCTGGGTGGACCCATCTGGTCTTCTCTGAACCCAGTGCCCCTCCCTCCATGCTGGTCCTCCTTCTCCCTGAGACCACTGAACAGTCCCCCACCCAGTCCCTCAGGTCTCAGTCTCCCCCTCTGTCTGTCCAGCACCAGCAGTGAGAGTCATCTGCTCACACTTACTGCTGAATCGACCTCCATGCCCACCCTGCACCGCACACAGGCCGGGCATGGTCTGGTGCAGATATGTTAATAGTTTATAGCCTATCAGGACCGGCCCCTGAGCCTGGACCCGCCCAGGGCCTTCCTATCTTCGTGAGCTCACTCTCTTCCTGTGCCCCCACTCCCACCCCCACAGACGTGGCAGGAATTCAGGGCTTAGCAAAAATCTCAGGTCTGTGAACCTTTCCCAAACCTCTCCAGCCCAAAGAAATCCCCCCTCCCCTGTTCTCCCTCAGCTCTCTGATCCTCCCCCTCCCCTGTTCTCCCTCAGCTCTCTGATCCTCCCCCCTCCCCTGTTCTCCCTCAGCTCTCTGATCCTCCCCCCTCCCCTGTTCTCCCTCAGCTCTCTGATCCCCCCCTCCCCTGTTCTCCCTCAGCTCTCTGATCCTCCCCCCTCCCCTGTTCTCCCTCAGCTCTCTGATCCCCCCCTCCCCTGTTCTCCCTCAGCTCTCTGATCCTCCCCCCTCCCCTGTTCTCCCTCAGCTCTCTGATCCTCCCCCTCCCCAGTTCTCCCTCAGCTCTCTGATCCTCCCCCCTCCCCTGTTCTCCCTCAGCTCTCTGATCCTCCCCCCTCCCCTGTTCTCCCTCAGCTCTCTGATCCCCCCCTCCCCTGTTCTCCCTCAGCTCTCTGATCCCCCCCTCCCCTGTTCTCCCTCAGCTCTCTGATCCTCCCCCTCCCCTGTTCTCCCTCAGCTCTCTGATCCTCCCCCCTCCCCTGTTCTCCCTCAGCTCTCTGATCCTCCCCCCTCCCCTGTTCTCCCTCAGCTCTCTGATCCTCCCCCCTCCCCTGTTCTCCCTCAGCTCTCTGATCCCCCCCTCCCCTGTTCTCCCTCAGCTCTCTGATCCCCCCCTCCCCTGTTCTCCCTCAGCTCTCTGATCCTCCCCCTCCCCTGTTCTCCCTCAGCTCTCTGATCCTCCCCCCTCCCCTGTTCTCCCTCAGCTCTCTGATCCTCCCCCCTCCCCTGTTCTCCCTCAGCTCTCTGATCCTCCCCCCTCCCCTGTTCTCCCTCAGCTCTCTGATCCTCACCCCTCCCCTGTTCTCCCTCAGCTCTCTGATCCTCCCCCCTCCCCTGTTCTCCCTCAGCTCTCTGATCCCCCCTCCCCTGTTCTCCCTCAGCTCTCTGATCCTCCCCCCTCCCCTGTTCTCCCTCAGCTCTCTGATCCTCCCCCTCCCCTGTTCTCCCTCAGCTCTCTGATCCTCCCCCCTCCCCTGTTCTCCCTCAGCTCTCTGATCCTCCCCCCTCCCCTGTTCTCCCTCCGCTCTCTGATCCCCCCCTCCCCTGTTCTCCCTCAGCTCTCTGATCCCCACTCCCCTGTTCTCCCTCAGCTCTCTGATCCTCCCCCCTCCTCTGTTCTCCCTCAGCTCTCTGATCCCCACTCCCCTGTTCTCCCTCAGCTCTCTGATCCTCCCCCCTCCCCTGTTCTCCCTCAGCTCTCTGATCCTCCCCCCTCCCCTGTTCTCCCTCAGCTCTCTGATCCCCCCCTCCCCTGTTCTCCCTCAGCTCTCTGATCCTCCCCCTCCCCTGTTCTCCCTCAGCTCTCTGATCCCCCCCTCCCCTGTTCTCCCTCAGCTCTCTGATCCTCCCCCCTCCCCTGTTCTCCCTCAGCTCTCTGATCCTCCCCCCTCCTCTGTTCTCCCTCAGCTCTCTGATCCCCCCCTCCCCTGTTCTCCCTCAGCTCTCTGATCCTCCCCCCTCCCCTGTTCTCCCTCAGCTCTCTGATCCCCCCCTCCCCTGTTCTCCCTCAGCTCTCTGATCCTCCCCCTCCCCTGTTCTCCCTCAGCTCTCTGATCCTCCCCCCTCCCCTGTTCTCCCTCAGCTCTCTGATCCTCCCCCCTCCCCTGTTCTCCCTCAGCTCTCTGATCCCCCCTCCCCTGTTCTCCCTCAGCTCTCTGATCCCCACTCCCCTGTTCTCCCTCAGCTCTCTGATCCTCCCCCCTCCTCTGTTCTCCCTCAATTCTCTGATCCCCCCCTCCCCTGTTCTCCCTCAGCTCTCTGATCCTCCCCCCTCCCCTGTTCTCCCTCAGCTCTCTGATCCTCCCCCCTCCCCTGTTCTCCCTCAGCTCTCTGATCCCCCCCTCCCCTGTTCTCCCTCAGCTCTCTGATCCTCCCCCCTCCCCTGTTCTCCCTCAGCTCTCTGATCCCCCCCTCCCCTGTTCTCCCTCAGCTCTCTGATCCTCCCCCCTCCCCTGTTCTCCCTCAGCTCTCTGATCCTCCCCCTCCCCTGTTCTCCCTCAGCTCTCTGATCCTCCCCCCTCCCCTGTTCTCCCTCAGCTCTCTGATCCTCCCCCCTCCCCTGTTCTCCCTCAGCTCTCTGATCCCCCCCTCCCCTGTTCTCCCTCAGCTCTCTGATCCTCCCCCCTCCCCTGTTCTCCCTCAGCTCTCTGATCCTCCCCCCTCCCCTGTTCTCCCTCAGCTCTCTGATCCTCCCCCTCCCCTGTTCTCCCTCAGCTCTCTGATCCTCCCCCCTCCCCTGTTCTCCCTCAGCTCTCTGATCCTCCCCCCTCCCCTGTTCTCCCTCAGCTCTCTGATCCCCCCCTCCCCTGTTCTCCCTCAGCTCTCTGATCCCCACTCCCCTGTTCTCCCTCAGCTCTCTGATCCTCCCCCCTCCTCTGTTCTCCCTCAGCTCTCTGATCCCCCCCTCCCCTGTTCTCCCTCAGCTCTCTGATCCTCCCCCCTCCCCTGTTCTCCCTCAGCTCTCTGATCCTCCCCCCTCCCCTGTTCTCCCTCAGCTCTCTGATCCTCCCCCCTCCCCTGTTCTCCCTCAGCTCTCTGATCCCCCCCTCCCCTGTTCTCCCTCAGCTCTCTGATCCTCCCCCCTCCCCTGTTCTCCCTCAGCTCTCTGATCCCCCCCTCCCCTGTTCTCCCTCAGCTCTCTGATCCTCCCCCCTCCCCTGTTCTCCCTCAGCTCTCTGATCCTCCCCCTCCCCTGTTCTCCCTCAGCTCTCTGATCCTCCCCCTCCCCTGTTCTCCCTCAGCTCTCTGATCCTCCCCCCTCCCCTGTTCTCCCTCAGCTCTCTGATCCTCCCCCCTCCCCTGTTCTCCCTCAGCTCTCTGATCCTCCCCCCTCCCCTGTTCTCCCTCAGCTCTCTGATCCTACCCCCTCCCCTGTTCTCCCTCAGCTCTCTGATCCTACCCCCTCCCCTGTTCTCCCTCAGCTCTCTGATCCTACCCCCTCCCCTGTTCTCCCTCAGCTCTCTGATCCTCCCCCCTCCCCTGTTCTCCCTCAGCTCTCTGATCCTCCCCCCTCCCCTGTTCTCCCTCAGCTCTCTGATCCTCCCCCCTCCCCTGTTCTCCCTCAGCTCTCTGATCCTCCCCCCTCCCCTGTTCTCCCTCAGCTCTCTGATCCTCCCCCCTCCCCTGTTCTCCCTCAGCTCTCTGATCCTCCCCCCTCCCCTGTTCTCCCTCAGCTCTCTGATCCTCCCCCCTCCCCTGTTCTCCCTCAGCTCTCTGATCCTCCCCCCTCCCCTGTTCTCCCTCAGCTCTCTGATCCTCCCCCCTCCCGTTCTCCCTCAGCTCTCTGATCCTCCCCCCTCCCCTGTTCTCCCTCAGCTCTCTGATCCTCCCCCCTCCCCTGTTCTCCCTCAGCTCTCTGATCCTCCCCCCTCCCCTGTTCTCCCTCAGCTCTCTGATTCTCCCCTCTTAGCAGTGTCAGCTGCATCTCTGTACTGTCAACATGTGGAGGATGGGGGCCCATCTTTGTATCCCCACAGCACAAGGCAGTGAGTGAATTGAATTGCCTGCTAGAATAACCCAGCCAAGTCAACTTCTACCAATATAAAATCCAACTGAGGCTGAAGATGACTTTACCAAGAAGGATGGGTTACCCAATAAGCTTGTCGGGATTCCTCATGCACTGTGCCATTATTCGGCCTTAATACAGACTATGAACACAGACTTAATACAGCTCTGCAAAATTGTGCAAAATGATGGTCCATGGACAATTGTCCCATAAATTAAAGACTCAGAAAAACTTGAGTTCCTAAAATCACAAAAGATTATCACTAACCATTGAATCCCCACCTCCAGCAGTGTCTGATATTAAATAGGGTTTTTAAAAAATGCTGAATTTAAAAGATTTTAGGTCCAAAAACAATGCCATAGGAAAAATCCAACTGATCACTTCATGTGTAAAAAGCAAGTAATAGAGACGCTGCCAACACATCGACTAGCTTTAAGGCCAATGGTTAGACAAGGGCAGATGAGGAAGCAGAGACCATGGCATTCTTGGACTGGTGAGCCAAACCAAAAGGGAACATGGAGACCACGGACTGATTCTTTCAACATAATTAAAAATACTCTCAACTGACAAGACTTGAGATTAACTTTAAATATCATCGTAACTCTTACTGTCACAGGGAAAAGTAAAAACTTGTATGTGTATTAGCCCACCACCATGGTACTATTAAGGCCTGAGTAGAGAACCCAAGAAGAGTCACAGTCCCTAAAACCTCAGTGCTGAAAAGTAATTAATATTGGCACCTGCAGAAACAAGCTGATATTGAGACCCCAAATTAAAATGTATTGGAGTCTCAAAAGGGAGGAATGAGAGAGGATCCCCGAGAAGGGTGAGGTCTAGAAGAACAGGTCTGCTCAAGGAGACCACAAGGATACACCTGCAGGGGCCTCTCTACGGTGACTCAGCTCTTGGGAATTTGTCAACTTCCTGAAACTTGGAAATTTCCAAGTTCTATGAAATCCTGTAGTTCTGTGGGGACGGGAATAGCATCTCCCACTTGATTCAAACTGGCCAATGAGAAGGGTACCTGTGAGGTGGAACTTTTTGACTGTCAATAAAAAGGGGAAGACCAAGGCAGTCGGGGAGCGTGGCCATTTGGAATTCTTCTATGCCGTAAGCTCCCGGCTGGTGACTAAAGCCCTTCCTCTTATAAACGTGGTGTTTGGGTGCTCTTCCTCTCCGCTGGGCCTTGTCTTCCTACAGCATTACTGTGCATGTATACAGTGCACCACATACTCAGCACACTGTTTATAACAGATTTCCTCAGAGTGGCAAATTGAATGAAGCATATGCAAGTGCTGTCCAGAAAGTGTCCAGCCACGTGTGTCCCTACTTTTCCTATTATGCATGGCTGGATACTTTCTGGACAGCCCCCCTAAATCCCAGTACTAACCTAGAAATAGACACAAACAGATTACATGTCTGGTTCAAGGCTTTGCTGTAACAGAGAGATATAACTGTGTTCACACCCTACGTCATTATTGAAATTTTGCCTGGAAAAATGCCTTTGACAGCATTTATATTAATGAACGTTCTTTCCTCCCTCCTTCTCAGACAGTCACGGACACATTGACCCCTCTCTGAGGCCCGTCTGGGATCTGGCTTTTCTTGGCAGCTCGTACGTGATGTGGGAAAAGACAACCCAGTCTCTGCACTACTACTTGGCCCAGCTCACTGGCGTGAAGCAGTGGGTAAGGAAAACTGAAAATTCACCTGTGCCACGAGAGACATGGCCCGTGCAGCATTCTTACACTGAATGAATGTGGATTTCCAATTGTATGGCACGAGTTTTAATCACATTTCACTCATTCAGCAAATACCCGAGTGCCTGCAATGGGCTGGGTGTTGTTTTAGTGACTAGGAATATAGCAGTGAACACTTAAATTAATTCTAGTGAGAGAAGAAAAGTGAGTTAATGAACAAGTAAATATAAATCAAATGAATGCCGGTAAGTGCTACAAAAACTACAGTACGGGAAAGAGAATGTAGGGTGCTGAGATCCACTACTTACGCAGTCGGCAGTGAGGCTGATTTGAATAGAGGTAACATTGATGCAGAAGCCAAAGGCAAACGGGGTAAGCCCTGCTGCCATAAGGGAAGAGAATGTCCGGCGGGGAATCAAGGCAGCCATCTGGCCGACGTGTGGGAGAAACAGCAGGGAGGCTAGTGTGCCAGGAGATGAGATTAAAAGGAGGGCAAGAAGGAGGCCTCAGTTCACATGAGGCCCGGGAGGCCATCATGAGGGCCTTATCTTTCTCTGTCTTACCTGCTATAGCAGAGGAGTGACTGATCTGACTTAACAGAGCAGGACCGTTCTTGCTGCTGTGTTAAGAGACAAGGGAGGAGGCAGGAGGATCAGTGAAACGTTGCTATGACCCAGGTGAGGCCTGGTAGTGGCCCGGACCAGAGTGGTAGCAAAGGAGGCAGTGAGAAGTGTCTGGATTCTGACAGACTGATAGATTTGCTCATAGGTTGGCTGTGGATATCACAGAAGAAAAGCTAAGGATGAGTCTTAGGATTTTGGCCTGAGTAACTGGAAGGATAAAGCTTTCTCATGCAGATTACCTGCTATAGCAGAGGAGTGACTGATCTGACTTAACAGAGCAGGACCGTTCTTGCTGCTGTGTTAAGAGACAAGGGAGGAGGCAGGAGGATCAGTGAAACGTTGCTATGACCCAGGTGAGGCCTGGTAGTGGCCCGGACCAGAGTGGTAGCAAAGGAGGCAGTGAGAAGTGTCTGGATTCTGACAGACTGATAGATTTGCTCATAGGTTGGCTGTGGATATCACAGAAGAAAAGCTAAGGATGAGTCTTAGGATTTTGGCCTGAGTAACTGGAAGGATAAAGCTTTCTCATGCAGATTAGAAAGACTATATATAAAAGGAGCAAACTGAGGAAAAATTATCAGGATTTGGGGCATGCTTGTGCTCTGGACATGATAGTCTGAAGTTCAGGAGAGAAGTCTGCGCTAGAGTCATCACTATATAGCTGGCATTAAAAGCCACAAGTCTGGATGAGATCATGGGTCATTAGTGTAGACAAAGAAAGTAAGTTATGTAAGGACTGAATACGGGAACACTTCTAACTTTAGAGGCTGGAGATATGGGAAAAGAAAGTGTTTCAAGGATGCAGGTTGCCTGACAGTATCAAATGCTGCTGGAAATTCAAGTAAGATGAGGACTGAGATTGCCCATTCAGTTTAGCAATTGGAAGAGCTATCCCACGGACACAGCGGGGCAAAAGCCTTTAGGACAGGATGGGAGGAGAGAAAGAGGAAATTCCATCTCCTTCAAGAAATTTAGTTATAAAAGGGAATAAAAGGAAAGGGGATTATAGCTGGAGAGGATGGCTGAGCAAAGGGTTGAAAAAGGGTTTCTTTCAGTTGTATTTTTAAGTTGGAAAAGGAAATAGCCTATTTATGTGTTAATGAGAATCCTGCAGAGGGGCAAAGTAGGAATTGCATGGGAGAGAGGGAAAGTTGTTGGAATTCCTATCTCTGAGTAAGCAAGAGGGATCTGATCAATCCAGAAGGTTTAGGAACGGGGAGAATCCACCTGCAGGGAAAGCAGAGATCAGCGTCCAGAGCAGGTAGGAGGGACGATACCAAGCGGGGAGCTCGGTGGAGCGAGATTCTAACTGCTTCTGTCTTCTCAGTGCCATCAGCTGAGAGAGGATGAGCCAGCAGGTGCCCAGATATGAGCGGGGGGGGGGGGGGAACCATGGGACGATGCAGCCCTCTTGGGCATGAACTGAGAGCTGTTACTCGCTGCTGTGTGGGTGTATGGTAGACAAATGGTTGGATTTAACTAGTGTGGGGCTTCTGTCAGGCAAATGTGATGTAAAGCAGTAAGAGGGGCATTTTCAAAGTAAACAAATCAACTTCTTTGAGAGGCAAGCTGAACCAATCAGAATACCAACTTTAAAAATTCATTTTCTTCATGGAGTCACCCCTGGGTGAATACCAGTGAGTATCTTCCAAGTGCAGGATTTAAGTCAGCACTTTGAATGCCAACAACAAATCCTTGGGTGTGCCTTCAAAGGCCACTTGTAAAACTTTTTTTTTTTTGACTTATAAAAATGAACATATTTCTTTCCCCTTGTAGAATGCTGTTTAATATAAATTATCATCTATTTGATTGTTGCTATGTAACAAGTCAGGATACGGCAGAGTCCTTTTGCTTGACAGAAGCTTATCTCCACCTCTCTTGGTCTCTTATCTACTAAGATGACCGTATCCTCACCAAGATGCTTTTACCTTACTTGAGAAGTCAGGAGGAAGAGGTTTCTTTAAGCAGTGGTTCTCAACCTTCCTAATGCCGTGACCCTTTAATATAGTTCTTCATGTTGTGGTGACCCCAACCATAAAATTATTTTCGTTGCTACTTCTTAACTGTAATTCTGCTACTCTTATGGATCATAATGTAAATATCTGATATGCAGGATGTATTTTCATTGTTACAAAGGGATCGCGACCCATAGGTTGAGAACCTCTGCTTTAAAGTATAGAAAATAGTGTCAGATAATTTTAAACTAATTGTAATGAGTGTGAGAGGAAATTCAAGGGGACTAGAGCAACACAATGAAAAAACAGAAAGAAAAAAGTTAATTTTTTTTTTTATAAAGAAACCTCTGTTGCCCAGGCTGGAGTGTAGTGGCATGATCACAGCTCACTGCAACCTCAAACTCCTAGGGTCAAACCATCTACTTGCCTCAGCCTTCCAAATATTTGGGACTATAGGCCTGTGCCCCCACACCAGGCTAATTTTTATTTACTTATTTATTTTTAGAGATGGAGTCTTGCTATGTTGCCCAGGCTGGTCTCTAATTCCTGGCCTCAGCAGCCCTCCTGCCTTAGCCTCCCGAGTAGCGGGGACTGAAGGTGCCACCCGGTCTGGCAGGACTGTTGCAGTGTCAGTGTTTTCCCTTCTCTTCCAGTTGCACATGACACATTTTTACTACCAGGATATACTAGGGGACAGAAACAGCAGCCATGTCTGTCTCGTTCTCACCAGTCTCTGTCCATTAATATTCCTCAGCCAGCCTGCAAGTTGGAAAGTGGGGACATCCTTGTTATAAATATGCTTTTAGACAGCTAACAAACAAAAGTGCAGAAGAAGAATGGTCACTGAGTAAGCTTTACTTTTTATTTTTTTTACTCTGTGATGTTTGGGTTTTAGATAAATAATAAATGAATACACAGATGATTTGCTTGGTCACCAGGGCAAATCACTTGCTTGTTAGGGCCTGTTACACAAGGACTAACAAAAGTGATCAGAGTCCTTGAAACTAACACAAATCGAAATCACTGGAGCAATTGGGAATTTGGTTTCCAGGTTGCTACACACTTCAGATTCGAGTTTTCTTAAGGAAAAGTATGTAAATATTCATGCAGATTTTGAATTCTGCTGTTCAGTGGTCACTGATGAGTCCCATAATTTTCTAGCAAAAGAAGCAACAAAAGCAACAAGCAATGATTTTTAAAAAGTCACTAAGAGCAGAAATCCTAACACTGCCCTAGGAGACAGGCTGCAGAGCAGTGGGGCTTATAAAGCCAAGACAGCGCCAAGGTAGGAAGTGCCTGGAAGAGCTCTATAGCAAAGATAGCTCAGACAAGTATGGAGATTATATAATTTTTCCATAAATTTTTGAGGGGGGATTACTATTTTTACACTCAGGGCTAAGAGAGCGATGTAATTGTGTAAGGAAATACAAGCTTATAAACCCACAGCCCCAAATGAATAAGCCCTGAGGAAAGAATGGGCAAAGAACTGAAATACACATATAAATTAAGACCCATCTTACTGCACAATCACTGCTTCAGAACTAAAGAATAGATGTCATTCCCAATACCATGAGGACTATGCCAAAGACCGGGGCATATGTTGGCTAGGAGAAAAGAAATGGGTTTTTCCTATACCTCTAGCCTTAGATGTGAATGGAGAAAAGTAAAACTGAGTATTGTTCTAACTCTTGTAAGTCCCAGATTTTGTAAGTGCCCCCAACCCCCTTATCGACAGCACATCATTATCAATCGACTTGTTTTTACCAACTAGAGGTCTCCATCAGCCAAAGGTACAGTAAAGACCCCATCTCATCTACCCTATTATGCTAAGAAATCTGCGTTTGATAGCTTACATTAGTAACATGAACTTGCTCACTCTACAAAAACCACACTGGGTCAGCTAGGGATCATTTTCTTTTGGGGGGGTGTGGAGGAGGTGAGATCATGAACACATAAACAGGAACAAACAAAAACTTCCGGTCTGTCTCCAGGAAGATTAAAATGCTGAGTTACCAGAAAATGTTAACTATAAGTCATCATCAATTTGGACCACAGGGTTTGACAGTTGTGATTTGAATAGAAGCCGAAAAGACTATTTCTGAATAATATTAAAAATAATGACTTCTTGGCAGGGCTTGACTTGGTTGGGGGTGGTCCAATCCTGGAATGTTTTGCCAGATTGGAATGTGCAGCATCCTTTTCTGCAGTTGTTTAATAGCTGTGCTTTTTGGTTGGTTTAAGGGTACTTACTCATAGAGGAGAAAGAATCTATAAAAACAGAAATGTAAGGGGATGTTTCAATAACTTTAATAAGGAAGTTCTTAATCAAATGATAGTGTCCCCACGTGTTATCACGACTTAGATTTTTGTATTAAAAAATGAGTAACACTTTGTGTTTTTAGCAAAAATAGTTTGTAAAATGGAGTTGGTACTGTCCCATCATTTGTTTTAATCTACGTCTCTTTTTTTGCCTCAAATCTGAAGACTGCCATGGTTTCCTTCAGATATACTAGCTTCAAAAACAGAACAAGAAGGCATTGTCCTAAAAAAAAACAAAAACAAAAAACCACTTTAAGTTTAAAAGTAAAACCATAAAACCAAGGTTTTAAATTCTAATTCATGGTCAGGGTTTGAGAAATAGTGCAGATGGCCAGGTGCCGCGGCTCATGCTTGTCATCCTAGCAGTTTGGAAGGCCAAGGTGGAAGCCTGCTTGAGGTCAGGAGTTCCAGAACGTACCTGAGATAATAATCATAAGACAAAGCAGCCAGCCGGTGTGGAACATCTTGGGAACTATTTCCTTCCAATGTAAAGACAGTCACCAAAGGAGGGTCAAACGGCTAACTACACTCCCCAAACCAACCAATGCCAGACTGATCACTGGAACCTTCACTAACTACCTTCTTATGAGATGCTGAGTTTTCTCTCATGAATTCTCTGACTTTGCAGCTTATGCTTCTGGCATTTTCTTGGAACATTCCTGGGTATCCTCTGAGGCAGGAGGGAAACCTACCCAATAATGCAAAGAAGATGTCACAGAAAAAGCTGTCAGTTTCTGCCTTATCTGGTCCCTTCCCTGCATCCTTGCCCTTCAGGACCCTCCTCACCTAATGGAGATTTCATGGCTTGTAAAAACCTCCATGAATTTTTTTTTTTTTTTTTAGCTTTTTCATATTCCTTAGTAGTCTTCATAATAACCTGGTAGGAGAAGACTAAAATTATAATCCAAATGGAAGTTTTTATTTAAAAAGAAATTTCCTGGCTGGGCACCGTGGCTCACGCCTGTAATCCTACCACTCTGGGAGGCCGAGGCCGAGGCAGTGGATTGCTTGAGCTCAGGAATTGGAGACAAGCCTGAGTCAAAGCAAGACCCCATCTCTAAAAATAGCCAGGTGTTGTGTTGGGTGCTGTAGTCCCAGCTACTCGGGAGGGTGAGGCAAGAGGATCATTAGAGTCCAAGAGTTTGAGGTTGCTGTCAGAGTGACAGAGACTCTGTCTCAAAAAAAAAAAAAAAAAAATATTTCCTCTCTTCCATTTTTAGTACGAAACAAACACTTGCAAAAAAAAAAAAATGTCAAAAAGAAAATAGGAAATTGGTTTAGTCACTAGTAAACTTGAAGATGACTGAGTGCCTACCGAAACATGCCCAGTGCGCTGCTTTTAGCGGCAGTCTGGCACAGCTGTATGGTCTACATGAAGAGTAGGGGTGTTGCAGTCAGCGGACCTGCATTTGAATTCTAATTTGTTACTTACCAGCTGGAACCTCAAGTTACCTCCACTGTAAAGCCGGGGTCATACTACATACTACTGAAAGATAATATTACATGAGAACATGTCTACAGTGCCTAACACAGAGCCCAGGCCGTGGTTGCCTGGGTCGTCCTGCCTGGAACACGTACATCAGGGCTGACCCATCAGCTTCCTGTGCACAGTACAGTATCCTGATCCCTGCAGCTGTTCAAAGATCCCACGATCCTCACAGACCTCAGCCCCCATTAAAACCTATAAATATTAAAGAGAAAAAGTCACATTCAACTAGACTTTCAGGTAACTCAGAGATAAGACAAAAATTTAAGGGTCCATGACTTCTATATCTTGATGCTCAGTGAGGCTGAAAACTACAAGGCAGCAGGAGAGTTGAGGCGCCCGTCCAAACAGACTGCAGATGGCGTGAGCCTTCTGTGCACTGACAGGGAGCTAATACACACTCACCGTGTTGATCAGACTCTGGTTTCTCCCTCCAGAAAACTGATGATGAGGAAATTGATTTTGATTATACTGTGCTACTTCATGAATTCTCAACACAGGTAAAATACAAAATTGTATGTAGAATTTTTTTTTTTTACCAGAAATTTTTGCAAATGATTGCATTTTATGACTTTTTAATTTTACTTTATGACTCTTATTTCCTAGGAAATAATTCCCTGTCATATTCACTTGGTCTGGTACCCTGGCAAACAGCTTAAAGTGAAGTACCACTGTCAAGAGCTGCAGACATCAGAAGCCTCTGGAACTGAAGAAGGATCAGCTGCGGCACCAACAAAGCTTAGTAATTTCTAAAAAGAAAACAGTGATCTGCTTATACTAAGTTCTAAACAAAATCACTGTACCAGCCTAGATCATTATTCTAGTAAAATAGCTAAGATGTAGGCATTCTAATAACTTAAGAAAGCCTATGATTATAAGTAAATACTCAAAAATTAAAAGATGTTGTTTTTTTGTTTGTTTGTTTTCCAACTAGTCTGCTTTAGTTTTTAACTCTGAGGGCCCATGCATACAGAACTCTGCTTTGTGCTAATCTCCGGCAGTCTCCCCAAACTTTCAGCCCTAAAACATAAAATCCAGTCAACTGGTAATGCTGCAACTGGTTCAACAAGTATTTTGAAAAAACAAAGCAAAAAATGATGGTCACATCTCTGAATCTGCATTTCTCATATTTTGAACATATTGTGGCTATTTTAAGTTGCTAAATTGCCTCTATCAAGTATGTAAACAATATTTTCAATGAAAGTAAATTGTAGGAAAAATATTAACTGTTTAAAAGGGTTTTAGTATATTTTATGATTCCAAGCAAGTATTCCTTTTAAACTTGATATCTTTTAAATAAATATTTACATTTCTAAATAATAAAAATGTGTTAAACACATTTGTAGAGACTTGTATATATAGGAAAAAATTTTGGTGCTAAGCTGGAATTAAAAATGAAATTTTATTATGACTTAATTCAAATTTTACAAATAATAAGAGTATATATATCTCACTACATAAAGCTGTCTGCAAATATGCATTAAGAAAACACTGATGTAACTGAAAGTATATTAAGTACATAAAATTTTCATTTATAAGGACAACTTGGACCCAGTGTTGGCCTAAGTAATTTATAAAAGCAAACACAATATGGACTATAATCAAATGTAGTGGAGTATCTCCTTAAGGCAAGAAGAATTGATCCAGGAAATGTCATCATCTGACTTTCAAAATTAGTATCATTTACTGGAACACTTGTATCAATGTCTAAAAACCTTTAGCCAGGTTCCATGACCAGTAATTGATTGGAAAGGATCAGCCTTAAAGAAATCAAAATATTGCTTTTAAGTCTGGACTGTTAGATAATTGGAAAAGTTTATACTAAAGAGAAAAATTCTAAAGATGTGGACCCATACAAAATAAAAGTAAACAACTCATTTACATATTTTTCTATTTAAAATCCCATTTTTGCATTTATCTTCCCAACATCCCCTTGATTTGCCTTGTATTCTGAAACACTGCAAACAATCATTTAAAGGAAAGAATCTGCAATGATTAAATCATACGAAAAACAGAGGCTGAGGCAGAAGAATTGCTATAGCCTAGGAGTTTGAGACCAGCCAGAGCAACGTAACAAGATCCTATCTCTTAAAAAAAATAAAGAAGGTAAAGTTATCAAACGAAAAACCAACAGCCCAAACACTTAATATCACACAAAAGAGTATCAATAACATGACACATATGAATTTCACAAATCTTTCACTTCACGTCCTGGGCCTAAGCAGAGGCAATACTTGAGTGGTCTTTAACTTTGCATATTAGAGTCACCAGGGAAACTTTTCGTCCTGATCCATGTAGAGAACCTGAATATCTTACTTCTAAAGTTCCACAGCTGGTTTTTAAAGTGCAGCAAGGGTCGACACTTAGTGCAATAAATACCATCTAGTGCTGCTTCCATTCTCCAAAACAAGTACGTAATACCGTCTTTCTGTGAATTAGTCAACAATTACCCTGCAAAATAGTAGTATAAAAATCCTCTTTATGAATGGTCTCATTACTTTTCTCCATGCTACAGACTGAGGTTGGTACGTGGTCCTCACCAGCTGTGACCACACTAACAAGGTAGCAGGAGATGTGGGTTCTTGTCTTGGATTTGTCCACATGTGGTCCTATTCTAGTTAGTCCCACCCACTGGGCCATCTTATTGCCCATGAAATGCTGGTGTTGGATTAGATATCTAGAACTTTTTCTGATACTATAACTTTATAACCAGAATGTTTAACAAATTAAAAACAAGTCCAAATTTATCTTAGTTCCAGCGCTTCTGACCATTCTTAATAGCCAGACGAATGATGATAACTCTAGAAGGTACACAGAATGTGTTTCCTCATTAGGAACAATACGCAAAGTTATTGTGAAAGGTGCGAGATGCTGATGAATGCTACAGCAACCACATTTCTCAGCCTTGATGCCAGGGTAGCAATAGACATTCATAGAGGAAATGCACTTGGTGAGCATCAAACTCAAGTATCAGTTTGAAAACTTAAGCTGTGTGGTCTTAGCAAAGTTACTTACTTTCTCTGTGCCTTTACTTCCTCTATTACAAAATGGCATAATAATGGTACATACTCTCTCATAGGGTTGTGGGAAATAGTACATTTAAAGTATTTAGCAAATGTCCTGAAAACATACACTAAATACTTTCAAAAAAAATTTTTCCCCCAGAAAACTTAAGTTATAGAGCCAAATCTAATAAATCAAGAAAGCTAAAAAAATTTAAAATAAATTATTTTATTTCTATTATCCAGTAATGAAAAGGTCTAGGATACATCTATGGCATCAAATGATTTTTGGATAAAGCAATTCTAAGGAATGTACTCGAACCGTCTGGGAAAGCCCAAATTACTCTGGAAATAAAAGCTTACCCATTGTTCTTTCACAATCTCAGTGAATACCATATGTGCATGTGATAAATTCCAATAGACTAAACTTCAGCTAGCGCCTAGTAGGGGACTGAAACTAACTGGGCAGCAACTCTGAAAGTTATATTATTTAGGATGCAGAAAAGTCCAATGAATACAAACAAGGACAGCTTATTTTTTACTCATAAGAGTGGAAGGAAGTAATATTCATATTCCTAAAACACAGGCAGTTATAAATTTGCAAAAGCCACAAATTGAAGCAATCAGCCATGTATAAAAGACAGAAATTTAGCTAATGTTTTAATAGCCCAATGAAGAATCTGAAAAATGTTCTCTATTGAGATCATGTGAAATCCACTCTAAAACAGAAAACCTACCCATTAATGACACTCTAAGAAGTATCACAACGCGCATAATTCACCTTCTTCAGCAAACTAATGATTAATTTTTTTAAATATAGAGGTATGATACATAGACAATAGAGAAGGTAATTTTAACAAAACAAATTAAATTATTAACAAAGTTGCTCCTAGTTAACGTAGATGAAAGGTATATGCTGGTTTTATACTGCCTTTACAGCTTTCCTGTATGTTGAAAAATCTATGAGAAAACATTTAGAACGGAAGTTTACACACATTAAAAGTATAGAGCAAATTAATCTCTTTCCCCCTTAAATAAATATTAAATATATATTTCAGTAATAATTATGGTTTATTTAAGATTTTCCAATGAACTATAAAACCAGTCAACAGAGCTGAACCATGCATAGACTTATCTTTGAAGATAAGAGAAGCTCCTGGATGGGAACGGGAAGAGCCTCCAACATCTCTGGTTTCAGCCGGCTGAATTTATTCCACTGGAATCCATCAAAGTATCTAAACCTTGCAGATTCAGTTAAAGTCGGTCAACTCAAAGTGAGGACAGTTAGTTCTTGGCTTTCCCCTTTTTTATAGGAAGTTGCCCGCTGGCTTCCAAATACTTATTAACGAGATCTTCCTGGGTGGCCGGCAAGCACGGCTGGTACCGGCAGTACTCCATGGTGTATTCCCCCTTCCCCTGGGAGTTTAAAAGAGAGAGAGAATTTTTTTTACAACTATTAAGTAAAGTCATGTGAAGTGAGGATTTCCCAAATCTGACCATTTTGGAAGTGGTCTTTTGAAGAACACTGTCATAACGCTTAAACACTTGCTTACCTCTGTGCATGACCTAAGTTCAGTGGAATAACCAAACATATCATTCAGAGGGACCTAAAAACAAACACAATAGATACTTTAGCATTGTTTATTGAAAGAAATTGGAAAAAATATAGAGACAACCATTTAATTCCATTTAGGTTTCTACTCAATATTCTTGGTTTAGAAGGATTAAAAGCCAAAGACAAACATTTTTATTTTATTCCAAGTGAGAAGCCCTATTTGAAAATTATGTCATTTAACAGTTGCAACTAGAAACCAAGTCTTTAATTTCACAGAGGACACCACGGATGGTCTTCCCTCCTCATTTCTGCTCTGTTCTCTGGCCCCAGCTCCAGCAATCCAAAGCATTTCTTCAGTGACAATGTTAGTATAACACATCCTTTGGACACAGTAATAATATTCTTTGGTAGTACCTTCCGAGAGGCTTTATATAACATGACAAACACCTTCTCCACTGAGATTTAAGTCAAGAAAGCTACAAATAGGAAATTAAATATAGCGCCAGTAAATCAGTGCTCACATAACAATAAAGCAGCTATGCAAAGGAAGATAAAATAAGAAAGATGACTATACATCTAAAAAACAACAGCCACAAAAGGCCAAGATAAAATGAACCTCTTTTTTAGCTTTTGCACTTGAGTTGCTCTAATTGCAAATTACAGAAATTGCCACACATATTTAAGCCACAAATTCAACAGAGAAATTGGTCAATTTGCCCTACAATCTCCAAAATAAAAGTTAATTCTGATTTCCTTCTGTGGTTAATAAAAGCACGATTGTCAATAACCAACAGTACTTACCTCTGCGTACAGTATAAAATAGTCTTCCGTTCCATCTTGCCCAGTGATCACCCCATGGCGCCGGTTAATTCCTGCAATCACTGATCCCTGAAAATCATTTGGGGCTATAACTTCCACAGCCATAATAGGTTCAAGAATACATAATGTTGTGTTTGCCAAGGCTAGGTTTAAAAAAAAAGGAAGTTTATTACTCTTTAAATAAACTGACAAACTGGAACTCTTTTCTATCCAGATGTATGAAAGGCAGATAAATGGCGCTCTCCCAAAGGTACACTCACAAATGATACCGTTAAAATATTTTATCTAGACTTATTTTTCTAGGAGCAATAACAGTCACTCTTGTAAAAGGCAATTCCAGTAAGACATTTAGTTTTAACATCAGTATTTCCCTCACCATATTTTTATCCTTAGAACTCATTAAAATTCAGAGGATAATATAAAAGAGTCTTTAAACAACATTTGATCAAGTCCTTTACCATTTAAACTATCCAGATGAGCTCTGTATTATTCTCTCGGAAAATCTTCAGGAGCAACAATACTAACTGTTAAGGCTTTGACCAAGGTAAACTCTTTCTTTTTTGTTGGTCCCTGACAGATAGTTGTTTCTAACTAAAAAGAAAATAACTTTTACCTCAGGGTGGGAGGGAGATGGGAAGGAACCCCTCCCAGACTCAGAGACAGTCACGCAGAGATCAGCCTCTCCTTTTCTAGGCTGAACAATTCAAACCCTACTGACAATTAGAAGACCAAGTTTCGGGCGGCGCCTGTGGCTCAGTTGGTAAGGCGCCGGCCCCATATACCGAGGGTGGCGGGTTCAAGCCCGGCCCCGGCTGAACTGCAACAAAAAAATAGCCGGGTGTTGTGGCGGGCACCTGTAGTCCCAGCTACTTGGGAGGCTGAGGCAAGAGAATCACTTAAGCCCAGGAGTTGGAGGTTGCTGTGAGCTGTGTGATGCCACGGCACTCTAGTGAGGGCCATAAAGTGAGACTCTGTCTCTACAAAAAAAAAAAAAAAAAAAAAGAAGACCAAGTTTCTAGTTTCTGTGCTATCTCTAAGAAGCCATATGCCCTTTGGAAAAGCACAGTCTGTCCAGGTCTCAAGTTTCTTCACATGTCAAATAAAGATTCTGGACTTAATTTGGCCAATTTAAGCACTAAAACTCACTGGGTATGTCTGGATTTATTTTTTGTCCCTCTTTTTTTTATTAATCATAGCTGTGTACATTAATGTGATCATGGGGCACCATACACTGGTTTTATGGACCATTTAACACATTTTCATCATTTTGTCCCTCTTAATACATAACCAGACACTTACTATTACAAATGCCAACTGACATTTCAATGTAACAACATGGAGAGATTACAAACTCCAGGCATTCACACTTAATCTGGAAGATGTGACAGTGCAGAATACTACGACTTCAGCCTCTGATTGGCTAATTTTATTTTGTAAAACACAGAAAAGATGACAAATATTTTGCTTTTAAATTATCATAGTTTTCCCAGAAGCATCAGTTTGTTTATAACAAATTAACAATTACAATTGAAGCAGTTTCAAAAATACACTACTGGCTCCTGATCAAACTAAAAAGCTTCTGCACAGCCAAGAACACAGTAAGTAAAGCAAGCAGACAGCACTCAGAACGGGAGAAGATATTTGCAGGTTATGTCTTCAACAAAGGTTTAATAACCAGAATCCACAGAGAACTCAAACGTATAAGCAAGAAAAGAACAAGTGATCCCATCGCAGGCTGAGCAAGGGACTTGAAGAGAAACTTCTCTGAAGAAGACAGGCGCCCGGCCTACAGACATATGAAAAATGCTCATCATCTTTAATCATCAGAGAAATGCAAATCAAAACTACTTTGAAATATCATCTAACTCCAGTAAGATTAGCCCAATATCACAAAATCCCAAGACCAGAGATGTTGGCGTGGATGTGGAGAAGAGGGAACACTTCTACACTGCTGGTGGGAATGCAAATTAATACATTCCTTTTGGAAGGAGAACACTTAGAGATCTAAAAATAGATCTGCCATTCAATCCTTTAATTCCTCTACTAGGTATATACCCAGAAGACCAAAAATCACATTATAACAAAGATATTTGTACCAGAATGTTTACTGCAGCCCAATTCATAATTGCTAAGTCATGGAAAAAGGCCAAGTACCCATCAATCCACGAATGGATTAATAAATTGTGGTATATGTACACCATGGAATATTATGCAGTCTTAAAGAAAGATGGAGACTTTACCCTTTCATTTTTACATGGATGGAGCTGGAACATATTCTTCTTAGTAAAGTATCTCAAGAATGGAAGAAAAAGTATCCAATGTATTTCAGCCCTACTATGAAACTAATTTATGGTTTTCATATGAAAGCTATAACCCAGTTATAACCTAAGAATATGGGGAAGGGGGAAAGGGAAGGGGGGATGGGGGAGGGGGTAGAAGGAGGGTGATTGGTGGGATTACACCTCTGGTGCATCTTACAAGGCTACATTGAAACTTAGTAAATGTAGAATATAAATGTCTTAACACAATAACTAAGAAAATGTCAGGAAGGCTATGTTAACCAGTGTGATGAAAATGTGTCAAACGGTCCATAAAACTAGTGTATGGTGCCCCATGATCACATTAATGTACACAGCTATGATTTAATAAAAAAAAATTAACAATTACTCTCATAGTCATTAAAGCACTTCTTTTAAAGATACTATCAGCTTACGTGTAATAATTATGAGAATAGCAATACATGCATTTCTTAGAAATACTTTTTAATTAAAATAATATCCTAGCTCACACCTACCCTGGACTCATTAGTCCTAATTAGTGAATTCTGTTCTGAGAGAGAAACAATTGAACTTCATAGAAATACTGCGGACTCCTGTGATTCATTGGCTAAGCTCTACAAAATTGCACATGGGTATCTCCAATAGACCATCAATTCTAGACTATAAAAACAGCTCTATTTCTTGAGTTACTACAATAGCAGAGCTTCTGTGGCTCTAAAGAAATATAATTAATAGGAAAAAGGTTCCCTGAACAAGACATGTGAACAGACATATCCAGATGCAGCTACACATTATCTAGTGTATTCTCCCTGGGTCAGGAATGTGAAGGGCCAGGTTATGCAAATGTCCTATTCTGAAGGGAAGGACAGGGCCAGGTGCACAGTGCTCATCACTCAATTGCTGAAAACTGCCTGTCTAGTTCTTGGTTCGTATTCTTTCACCCTGCTCCCTTCCTTTTAATTCCTCTTCTTAAATCCACCTCCTGACTCACTTCCAAATGACCAGAGGGTTAGGGTTAAACATCCTCCAACCCTATCACCAGTGACAAGACTCCAGAGGTAATTCACTCTGCATTTCAACAGCCACATAGCAGCTGAGCCCTAAAAGCAATTTTCCTCCAGTAGATCAATGTGGTCTGTAGCTCCTTGAGGCAAGAAGTGAAAATACTAATATTAGCACAAGACCTTTTAAGCCAACACAGTGCGTAGAGATGGTAATGTTTACATTTCAGCCCACTAGGAATAACATAGATGGTCACCAGGCCAGGCGCTAAAGAGGCTGTGTGAAGACGTGGTCCAGGGTGGTGACTCTGGACTAGGTTTAACTATCAGCTGCTCCTCTAACCAGCAAGAAACCTGGGGGTCATTCAATTAACTGCTCTGAGCCTCAACTTACTCAGCTATAAGGTCTCTGTGAAGACAAAATATGATAGCTCATGTACTCAGCATAAACATCAGCCATCAATAAATGCTACGATAAGCACTCTGAGACAAACCAGCGGGGGAGCAGGTGGCAAAGCACGGTGCCAGGTCAAAGGTAACACGGCAGGAAAAGGGATTAGCATTCACCGTGTCCAAACACATACGTGCAAGTGTGTTCAAGTTCATTCTTATTTAAGGTTTGCAAAATTATTTACCAGGCTGCCTGGGGAAAGTTCAGATGACCTGTATGTTTCCACAAAGTAAGGAAAGAGGAGAGCCAGGATTCACACTCAAAGCCCAGTAGTAATGGGACAGGAGACCAAAAAAAGGCGCTGCTGAGTTAAACGAGCTCACACCAGGACTCTGGTTAGCCTTTTATTTCTCTTGCAGGGTGACGACAAGTTTGGTGTTTCTGGAGATACCAAGCATGGCACTCGAAAAACTGGCCACAAAGAAGGATGGCAACGGTCCCAGCCATAGGGCACAAATGCCTAAACGTTCAACTTTACATTTCAGGTTTATATTATATCACTGATTAATCTCATAATGAGATTTAAAATTTGGCCCAAATTAGTTCCAGTTTTCATTTTTCTAAATGAAGAATAAATGAGATTTTAACTATTTTCCTTCAGATTTTGATAATACGGAACGTATATCTATGTAGTATTACAATAATTATATAAGCTTTTATACTGAGCTCATTCCCCAACATTCTGGCCCTGAAACTCACACAGCAGTCAATGGAGGTAAACACACAAAAAGTTGACTTTCTTACTGAGTTTGGCAAGAACTTCCTTTCACATGACTTTTAACACTTTTATCTTTTTTTTTAGGAAGGGAAAAGCTAATTCATATTTTTACTCCAAATCTCCAAAAAACGTTTTATTTTATTTTTAATTGACAAATAATAGTTGTGTATGTTTATGGGATACAATGTGATGTTTCAAAGATTTTTGTTTTTCAATCATGGAGAAATAAGAATCAGATGAAGAAAGAGCAAAGTAATTTATTTATTTATTTATTCTGAGACAGAGTCTCACTTTGTCGCCCTCAGTAGAGTGACGTGACGTCACAGTTCATAGCAACCTCAAAGTCTTGGGTTCAAGTGATTCTCTTGCCTCAGCCTCCTCAGTAGCTGGGACTATAGGCACCTGCCACAACGCTCAGCTATTTTTAGAGATGAGGTCTCGTTCTGGTTCAGGCTGGCCTCAAACCTGTGAACTCGGGCAATCCACCCGCCTCGGCCTCCCAAAGTTCAAGTAATTTATTTTTCATCCTAGCTTGCTGCTTGTCTTCACAGGGATAGTTTCAAAAATAAGACTTCCCAATTCAATTACAATCCAGTGCTTTCCTTTGCACATCTACCAGGCAATTACTCATACTTGATATTTATACTGTATTTGTACTATACTATAGCTAAATAATAAAATGCTAAATATTCTACTGCTTAGTTAGTATTCATAGATATAAACATTTTCAAGGATAGATGTGTATATTAAGGGCAAATATTATACAGCTACCTTTACTTACATTTAAACATAAGAACAGTTAAAAAGGATGAGGCTCTTTGTTAATTGATAACCATAGCAATTACCTGGTTTTATGTACCCTTTATCTCCAGGAAAACTACCAATTTCCAGTCAAGAACCAGTACAGAACCATTGGTATTTTCTAATTTGTTTTAACTGTTTTTCTAAAAATTATATCAAGTGACTAATCTGTCAGCTTAAGATTAAAGTGGTAAACACAGAGAAGTCTTACTGAGCCATGCCCAGTAAAGCAGCTTCGTTTTGTCATGTCATTTTCTTATTTCCGATTAACACAATCTTCAGATTGTGAAAAGATTTCATCACAGATTTCAACTGAATTTTTTAATGGAAAACTGACATAAAAGATACGGAGAATTCTCTCTCCCTTTCACAACTGAGAAACTAAAACATAAATTACTAAAGTCTCCAAGCAGTTAAAGTAAAATAAGGAATCAGCAACCTGGTCCAATCACTGCCCCGCACCTGATCACAGATGCCAACTACAACCAAAACAACACAAAGTTCAAGATGGAGAATCCACAGAACCCTGATCTACAGACTGCTTGGGAAATGTTATGACTAATTTAATTTTTTACTGTCCATTTTAAACCTGTTTGATGACAATATTTCTGAATGTTATATGAATCATAATTGATTATAACTTGTGTAAAGACACTTATGGACATTACAAATGAATTTCCACATAAAGGATATGGAAGAGATAACAAAAGAATGAATTTTCTTGCTGCAGGACACACTTTGAAGATCCTTTGTTGGAAAACTGTGATGTCAAATTGCTATGTTATCACTGACTTTTTTCTCTTACAAGCAAAGAATCAAATATGCTTGCAACTGCTTAGGGTTCTAGTTCATCAGGGCTTAAATTCACAATTATTCTACGTGAATAAGGTTGACAATTTCAGCAGTTTAGCAAGAAGTCTACTTGTGAATAAGGTTTACTAAATTCTTCCAAAGTACTTTGTTATTCTCAAAATGTCTAAAAACTTACCATGTCATACATGAAAAAATTACGTACAAATTTACACATTTCTTGACATTTGAGTAAAGTCACTAAAAACAGCATTACTGTAGTTAACATATCTTTCAAATATTTCTAGAATTCTGGACTTTTCTCTCTATTAAAAACAAACTCACAAAACATATAAATTTAAACCTATAAAAAACATATAAATTTAAAACTATAAAAAAAGAGATAAATTTAGGAGTACATGGTAGGCTTTTAATTTTTCAAGAAAAAGAACATAATAATCTATTCTCACTTTTCAGTTCTATAAATATTTGTTCACTGGCTACAATATTCTCTGATGTGATGTATAGTGCTCTGGGTGAAGAGTAAAAATAGCCTTCTCGGGCTCTCCTGGTCTGTCAGGGAAAACAGACACCCTGAAGTGATAGGGATAGTGAGCACAGGTAGGAAAGACGGAGAATCAGAGGGAGCTGAACAGGAGGCAGTGCGGACGATGGCCTGTCAGGGCAAAGGGACACCCTACAGTGCTAGGGACTGCGAGCACAGGTAAGAAAACGGAACCAGAGGGAGCTGAATGGGAGCAGTGTGGACAAAGGGGAACATAGTGTAACAGTAACGAGACAAAGGTAACCACAAGCATCTGAGACAACCATAAGTGACACACACAAAAAAATAAAAAGTAACAGAAACAACACCACAGAGCATGTTATATGTTACAACACTGTGTATTACCTACCTGCCGCCACGACACACATGGGACACATCCACTAATCAGGTAAGATGAAAAGCTCCCCTGCCAAAGGCCAGCAGAGAGGAGACAATGTCCCCACTGATCAAGAAAAGATACAACTTCAGCAAGGAGGAGAGGCAAGAAACAGGTATGACCCAGAGCTCTCAGGGCCAGGCTCTGCTGGGATGCGCACCTGCTCTCACCCTCCAGGGCACACCTTCACCTTCGCCAATAAACTCTGTCTGTTTGCGACACGGTCACTCCCGCTCACCTTCATTCTCTGTCAAGTAGGACTGAGGGACTGGGGTGCAGCTGTTCTTGCTGGAACACAGCCTACCTTGTTTAAGAGCACCTTCTCCTGCTCGGATGAAGGCGATTTCATTGGAATCAACCATGTGGTGTGCTCCATCCTGCAGGACAAACCGGAACCCAGACAGCTTGTGACCAGAAAGGGGGCCCTTCTCACAGGCGCCTAAAAACCCCTGTGAAGGAATCAACACGACTTCTGCAATGAGTGGGTTTTTCTTAGAGATGCACTCTCAACAACACTGAAACGTTTTTTGTTCAATAGTGTAACATTGTTGTGAATGCTATTGCGCCTGTAATCCCAGCTACTGGGGAGGCTGAGGCAAGAGAATCGCTGAAGCCCAGGAGTTGGAGGTTGCTGTGAGCTGTGTGAGGCCATGGCACTCTACCGAGGGCCATAAAGTGAGACTCTGTCTCTTAAAAAAAAAAAATTCTTTTAAAAAGGCTTAGTGTCTTTCATTATTGTGGCATCTAGAGGAGCAATCTCTCAGAAAGGCAGAGGACTTGAAGCTAATTTGAAAGCACCACTAAGAATGCTAACTCCACCTTCTCATAACCTCACCCTCAGGAACCACTCAGCTCTCACAATTCAACAGACAGACAGCAAGATCCTAATTTTAGAAATTGAAAACAGTAAAACTAAGGAACTTCCTAAAAGAAAACCCCATCAAAACTGGTGTTCACAACGGCTGCACCGTGAGACCCTAGCACATACCTGACCTGGCTTGCCTCATTGGCAGGCACCACATCATAGCCCTGGTGTTATGTATTGTCGCTAAGAACCAGAATTAAATGGTAAGTTTCATTTCTCTAAACATAATTTTTTTTTTTATAAAATAGCTTCATGAGGTACAACTGATATATAATAAACTGTACATATTTAAAGAGTACAATTCGGTTAAGTTTACAATTCTTTTTAATTCAGTCACTTAACAAATATTTTGTGGAGCTCCTATAATTCATGTGAGTGAATTCCTGGCACCACAGTAACAGGGTTGCATAGAAAGTCCCATATATTTCTTTACACTTCAAAACCGTCAATTATGTGTGCTGAAAAGAATCTAAGGTCTCCTTCACCTATGTTAATCTTGTGGGACATAACATATTTCAATAAGTGTGTGAATGGCAAAAGTATTGTCTTATTTGAAATACAAGTAAAATGAATGGAATGCATTAACCACAAAAAATGCTATTTATTACCACCCAAATTATAACCTGATGATAGGGATTTTAAGTTAAAAGATTTTTTTAAAGTCTGTAAGAATAAACTAAAGATTTATAACACCTTAAAGCAAATCACGTGGAAAGCAAACAAAGCAATTAGAATTCTTCAGGACATAAGTCTTATTTGACCCTCACTGCTATGAGGCCTACACATGAAGACTGGTTCTGAACACTGACCGGCAGCAGTGATGCCAGCAGCACCCGGGTGTTGAGAAGGGTCACTCTACTACAACAGTACGCATCAAACTTTCATGAATCCTTAAGGACTGCTGCAAATTTTAATTGCAGATTACAATCAAGGCAGTAGATTCAATTTATCAAGAGAAATATGACAATGATTAAGAAACAGAAGGCTTTCCCATCACTGTCCTAGCAGGTATTTATAGCTCTTGCACTTAATGACCTTGAGATTCTAGAACAAGATGGAAAGCTTAACGTTCGGGTCAAGAAGCAGGACTGTAACTAAAATGAACCATGACAGACACTGTGATGGAAGGTAAAGTGTAATCGGACACCCAATAAACTGTTTTTAATAAATGAAAATGCAAAAAAGCTTTTGTAAAATTTACCTTTTCTACAGCAGGCACAAAGTGCTTTGGAACGTTTGATCCGAATGTTTCATCTGCAAACTCCAGCTTGGTGTAGTTCTCTGGGTCCAGAGGCTCCAGCACACCTATCACTTTTCCAAACTGGCCTGCACCGCCTGATTGTTTTTTATGTGTAAACTCAAATCTGAAATTGATTTGGGGGGGGGGAACAAACAAAGCATATGTAAACCATACTTAAATAACTCCTGTTAATTTGAAAGAAAAAACCCACATTTAATCATTTTCATATTTTCCTTTGAATATGGTCTTGCTATAAAATTTATTGTAGAATTTATTTTACAAAGAGTCATCTCTTTTCTGTTCTTATCTGGGGATAGGGATAGGAAATACCACCAAAGTAATCTATGTTTTTAATTTCTAATTCTGAATTAAACAAATAAAAAAATGTAAGTAGTTAAAATAAAAAGATCTGTCTAAGGTTCTTGCCCTAATAACCTACATTCCAAAGAGCTTACCCACTTCCTTGAATAGTGTTCTCTTCTTAAATCTCTATAACCAAAAATGGTTACTCAAAAATAGCAGTTTTGATGGCTAGAGGTAATTTATTCAGGCAGTTCCTATTTGATTTATTATTATTATTATTACTATTAGACAGATTCTCACTCTGTTGCCCTGGGAGAAGTGCCATGGCATCATCATAGCTCCTAGCAACCTCAAACTCTTGGGTTCAAGAGGTCTTTTTGCCTCAGCCTCCCAAGTAGCTGGGACTATAGGCACCCACCACAATGCTCAGCTAGTTTTTCTATTTTTGGTAGAGATGGGGTCTCACTCTTGCTCAGGATGGTCTCGAACACTTGAGCTCAAGCAATCCACCCACCTCAGCCTTCCAAGGGGCTGGGATTACAAATGTGAGCCACCATGCTCAGCCTATTTATGTATTTTTGAGACAGGATCTCACTCTGATGCCTGAGCTAGAGTTCAGCATAGCTCACAGCAACCTTATCCTATCCTCCTGCCTCAGCCTCTCAAGGAGTTGAGACTACAAGCATGTGCACCACCATGCCCCACTAATTTTTCTACTTTTTTGTAGAGACAGGGCCTTGCTATTGCTCAGGCTGGTCTAGAACTCCTGGCCTCCTGCAATCATTCCACCTCAGCCTCCTAGAGTGCTAGGATTACAGGCATGAGCCCCTGTGCCCAGCTGACAAGAGCATTACAGACTCTGGCAATATAAGAAAAGGGAATTGCAGGTGGACGATTAACACCTGAAAATAATTAATGGCAAAATGATAGTGACTAACATAAGTAAGTCATACAAAAAGAAATTCAGACCCAGGTCATTGTATTCAAACTACTAACGGCAACATAAATAGGACTGAATAAGCACTTTACAGACATATTCAACATATGTAAATACAGGCTACGATTTCATTGGAAAAACATGGCCTGAGTATTTACTATTTGCAAAGCATTTCTTCCTTTCCGTTGAAATCTTCCGCAAGACCCTAACATAGAAGAGGGCTGTTGCTTTCAAATTATTTGCAGATAACTGCAGAGAAACAGATATTAATGATTCATGTTCCTGCCTACAGATCTGTGAGTGGTGAGAAGAAGTAAATTATCAAGATTGGTATAAGATGCCAGCTTAGAACAGGCAGGTTTTCTAAAGAGCTTAAGTGTGAATGTGTCTGATGAACTGCCTTTAAATAATCTCCCAGTGCTCCAGAACTTCAAGATGGGCTGGGAGAAACATGTAAAAGGTTGATTTTTCTAGGAGGGGCAAAGAACAGTTATCAGAACTAAGAGAAGGAAAGAAGAGGGGACAAAATCGCCAAATCATCACAAAATTACTGAAGGGCCTCCCCCGACCACAGGCCACTAACATATCCTCGGGTGTGCCCAAAGTTCTCCAGGAGACACCTCACATTCTATTTTCAATTTGACAATAATATAACATCTATACAAACATATCCCAGACCTGTGTTGTCCATGCAGTAATCACTAACCATGGCTCTTTAAATTAATTACAATAAAATACAATTACAAATTCAGTTCCTCAGTTATGTAACACTAGTCGCATTCCAAGCAAGTGCCACACATGGAGTGGCTTCTATGCCAGACAGCACAGACATGGAGAACCAAGAGCAGACAGCACTGCTCTAGAGGACCAACTGCTACAGAGTAGCTCCCTCTCTGTACAAGAGCAGACAGCACTGCTCTAGAGGACCAACTGCTACAGAGTAGCTTCCCTCTCTGTACAAGAGCAGACAGCACTGCTCTAGAGGACCAACTGCTACAGAGTAGCTCCCTCTCTGTACAAGAGCAGACAGCACTGCTCTAGAGGACCAACTGCTACAGAGTAGCTCCCTCTCTGTACAAGAGCAGACAGCACTGCTCTAGAGGACCAACTGCTACAGAGTAGCTCCCTCTCTGTACAAGAGCAGACAGCACTGCTCTAGAGGACCACCTCCTACAGAGTAGCTTCCCACTCTGTAAAAGAGCAGACAGCACTGCTCTAGAGGACCACCTCCTACAGAGTAGCTTCCCACTCTGTACAAGAGCAGACAGCACTTCTCTAGAGGACTAACTCCTACAGAGTAGCTTCCCTCTCTGTACAAGAGCAGACAGCACTGCTCTAGAGGACCAACTCCTACAGAGTACCTGCCTCTCTATACAAGAGCAGACAGTACTGCTCTAGAGGACCAACTCCCTACAGTTTCAGGGACCATGTCTGAATTTTATAATTGAGAAGTTGCCATAAAACAGAACACTTATGTATATGGCTTGTGTGAAGCACTTTATATGGATTGTTCTTACTTGTTTTGTTTTAACCACAAATCCACATAGTAGGTACTATTTTTAATCAATTAAAAATGTTTAATTAAAAAAAGATAAAAATTTAATCTGCAAATGAGGAATTCATTTCAAAATCTGTTAGAAGGTACTGCAACAAGACAGATTTTGCAGTAGTTTAGACCAAGAGGAAGTGGGAGAACTATGACATCTTAGCAGGCAGCTGAACTGGCTGAAGGTGGAAGGACCCACATGCACCTGGCCTGTGGTCAGACCACTGCCATGCTGGAAGAAGGAATTCTGTTTTGGTTAAACATTTGTCTGTCACATTAAAATTAGATTAATTAGAATTGTGTAATTTTCTTGTTTACCTCTAGTTTGGACATTTGCTTTGACTTTATATCCAAGCAAAGGTGCAAATTGAAGGTATTCTTACTTGATTTTATGTTATATAATTATGTAAATTATAATTTACATGATTTCGGAGAACCATAATAAATTGTTGTCTAGGTTTTCTTGCTCCATTTACAGAGAACTGGCAGAGTAGATTAAGTATAATAATTAAGGGCCCTAGGATTTTAAGAGTGATAAATGAACACTGGCTTCAATATAGCTAAGGCCATCAGCCCTGTTCACACCTAATAAAAGAGTTAGCCCGTTCTTTGACGTTCTGAAGCCGGGCACTGACTTCTCTCTAGCTATGCAAGTCCTAAATAGAACCTTCTTCCAATTTAAAGTTGTTTTATCCACACTAAAATTTTGTTGTGTAGTGCAGCGACCTTCATCAATTATTTAGCTAGATCTTCTGGATAACATGCTGCAGCTTCTGCATCACCACTTGGTGTCTCACCTTGCACTTGTACGTTATGAAGATGGTTTCTTCTTAAACCTCATGAACCTACTGCTGCTAGCTTGAAGCTTTTCTTGTGCAGCTCCCCCAGCTCTCTGATTCTCAATAGAACTGAAGAGAGTTAGAGCTGTGCACCAGATTGGGCCTTGGCTTAAGGGAATGTTGTGGTTGGATTTTTCTATTCAGACCATTCAAACTTTTTCATAACAGCAATAAGGCTATTTTGCTTTCTTATTATTTGTGTATTCACTGTAGTACTTAATTCATTCCAAACACTTGCACTCTGCATTCACAGCTTGGCTACCTTTTTGGTGCAAAAGGCCTAGTTTTCAGCTTATCTCAGCTTTCAATGTGCCTTCTTCATTAAGCTTAATTAATATCCAGGTTTTGGCTTAAAGTGAAAGACAGATGAATCTTCCTTTACCTTGAACACTTAGAGGCCACTACAAGGTTATCAATTGGACTAATTTCAATACTTTTATGTCTCACAAAGTATGCCCAAGGAGAGGAAAAAAGACTGGGAGCCACCAGTAGGTGGAGCAGTGAGAACACACAGAATAGAGGTATTTACAAATGAAGTTCATTATCTTACAAGAGGTCCATAGCAAAACTACTGCAGTAGTAATATCAAAGATCACTGTCCAGCCTGATATGGTGGTGCACACCTGTAGCCCTACCAATTTGGAAGACCAAGGCAGGAGGATCAGTTGAGGCCAGGAGTTTGAGACCAGCCTGGGCAACAACAGCAAGATCCTATCTCTACAAAAAGTAAAAAAAATTACCTGTGCATGGTGGCATGCACCTATAGTCCCAGTTACTCGGGAGGCTGAGGGAGGAGGATTGCTTGAGCCCAAAAATCTGAGGTTGCAGTGAGCTATGATAACACCACTGCACTTTAGCCTGGGCAACAAAGCAAGACCCTGTCTCCAAAATAAATAAATAAATAAATAATCACAGACTATCATAATAGATAAAATGATAATATAAAGTTTTGAAATACTGCCTTGTATTTTGAGAGTTACCAAGTTACAAAGTGAGCACGTGCTGCTAGAAAAATGGAGCTGACAGAGTTGCTCTACAAGGGTTACCACAAACCTTCAATTTGTAAAAAAATGTGCTATTCCCACAGTACAGTAAAGCAGAATAAAATGCAGTATGCTGTATTTGTTTAAAAATACATAGTATGTGGTGGCGCCTGTGGCTCAGTGAGTAGGGCGCCGGCCCCATATGCCGAGGGTGGCGGGTTCAGACCCAGCCCCGGCCAAACTGCAACCAAAAAATAGCCGGGCGTTGTGGCGGGCGCCTGTAGTCCCAGCTGCCCGGGAGGCTGAGGCAAGAGAATCGCGTAAGCCCAGGAGTTAGAGGTTGCTGTGAGCCGTGTAATGCCACGGCACTCTACCCGAGGGCGGTACGGTGAGACTCTGTCTCTACAAAAAAAAAAAAAAAAATACATAGTATGTAACTATGGAAATGGACAGCATTAAAGTTTTTAATTTAAAATTTTATATTTAACAAATTGATAATTAACCTTCTCAGTATATTAAATAAGCCAGTGTATCTATTATGTTAAAATTACTATTTTAACAAACTAATACTTTCCTTAAGTAAAATTAATATTCACTATCCTGTATGTGTACATATATTCATGTTTTACTGTAGTTTTTATACCAACTATATTGCTTATTAACCCCAGCAATCAATTTCTGCTTTCTCCAAAAAGAAAACTAGAAGACAGAAAAAGAAGAAATGTCTAGCTAAAGTTTTGTGTACAAATTTTAGATTACTTCTATTTTTAGGGTGGCAAAATAAAACACACATAATATCCACAGCATTTGTTCACTCTGTTTATTCATAGCCATATTATAATGTATAAAAATAAAGGTGAACAGAAACCACCTTTAGTGACCATAGCTCTACATCATTTATTTCTTATAAATTGTTATGTATCCAAGACTAATTTAACATTATGTAAGGTCTTGAACAGTTAACTGAGTATCTGAAAAATTACAATTTTAGTTAACACATTTGGTACTTATAATTAGTACTGGCATAAAAAAATTTATAAGTTCCAAGCTCTTTTAAAAAACACATGTATTGGGCAGTGCCTATGGCTCAGGGAGTAGGGCGCCAGCCCCATATACCCAGGGTGGAGGGTTTGAACCCAGCCCTGGCCAAACTGCAACAACAAACAGTAGGGCGTTGTGGCGGGCACCTGTAGTCCAGCTACTCGGGAGACAAAGGCAAGAGAATTGCCTAAGCCCAAGAGCTGGAGGTTGCTGTGGGCTGTGACGTCACAGCGCTCTACCGAGGACAACAAAGTAAGACTCTGTTTCTCTAAAAAAAAAAAAAAAACAAAACCAAAAACAAAAAACCTATATTACAATTTGTTTAAACACCATTTTATAGTTTGTAATCTTAAATAACTGGAGGATAATTTAACCCATAAATTAAATAAGAAATTTAATAAGTTTAAATCATAAAAAGTTCACCCTTAGTTTTATATAGATTAGAATATATTATCAGTATTAATCTTAATAAAACCTGTACAAAGATAAAGAGTTGACTTAAAAAAATATTAATTCATTATAGTTTGCTCCAATTTATCTATATATCAGAACTATTTCATAAACCTTTTTATAAAATATAATTTGTAAACCTTATTAATAATCATTCGATATTTAAAAGCTCTGCTTTTATCATGAAAACTTGTTTCTTATAACCACAATAACAAAGGCTATTATTTAAATTCATTTGTCTATATTGTTTAAAGCTAAGGAAGCATAAATGGTTAATGACTTTTTTTCTTTTAGACATTTTTGCCTGTTTATCTGCACTAAATATTCTTGGATTGCACATATGACAGAGTAACTTATTCTAATAATTAGCCTTTAAAATGTTTCAGGCAGAAGAAAAAGATAGGGAGAAAAACAGGAAAAAAGATGAGCTAGAGACAACTCTAGACAAATGAAATTACCACTGCAAAAGGCTAATTTATACTTCTTCTTCAAGAGATGAGAAAATTTAAACATAAGCCATAAGTCATGCAGATACAAAGCCCTGAAGTATGGGAATAAAAGATGGGCAGTCTTCTACATTGAGCAAAGTGATCTCTTTTTTTTTGTTTGTTTGTTTTTTGAGACGGAGTCTCAAGCTGTCGCCCTGGGTAGAGTGCCCCGTGGTGTCACAGCTCACAACCTCCTCCAACTCTTGGGCTCAAGCGATTCTCTTGCCTCAGCCTCCCAAGTAGCTGGGGCTACAGGTGCCCGCCACAACATGCAGCTATTTTTGTTGTTGTTGTTGTTGTTGCAGTTGTCGTTTTTGCTTTAGCTGGCCCAGGCTGGGTTCAAACCCGCCAGCCTGGGTGTATGTGGCCAGCACTCTTACCCCCTGAGCTCAATCAACCCACAGTGGCTAAAATACTGAGTGTGTGTCTAGGGCGTGAAAGGAGAGAGCAGCGGGAGGGAAAGGTATGCACAGAGTACCTCCTGGAGTCGTGACTGCTTTTGAATTTTGCTGCTATTCTTCTTCTTTTTTTTTATTGAATCATAGCTGTGTACATCAATGCGATCATGGGGTACAATGTGCTGGTTTTATATACAATTCGAAATATTTTCATCAAACTGGTTAACACAGCCTTCGTGGCATTTTCTTAGTTATTATGTTAAGACATTTATTTTCTACATTTATTAAGTTTTGCATGTACCCTGGTGAGATGCACCCTAGGTGTGGTCGCATTGATTTCCCTCCCTCTTCTTCTAACGTCCCTCTCAAATAAACTGTCTTCTTCATATCAGAGTTCCCCAGAGTTCACCAACTCCTTGGTAAAGTTACTCTAGAAGATAGTACAAGTTTATTATCTGACAAACCCATGAAAAATTGGCAGATGTTCTGCCAAAAGAAAGAACACTGTTAGGAGTGTTAACTCTACGGCTAAAGCAGCGGCGAGCTGACCTCCGGAGCATGAAGAGGCGGTGCCATGTGAGAGGGAGGGCTCTCCGGAAGCAAACTCATCATACACAGACAAGACGGAGGAAAGTTTTCATTGACAAATAGTATGAGATGGGGGACAAGCAAAGAGAAGGCAGGAGACAGTGCTTAAAGCCAAGGACTGCAGAGAACACCAAAGTCTGACCAGAATTCCTAAATTGCAGGAGATGATAATAAGCAGAATGCAGGGGCAAAAGTCCGGAATCCAGATTTACTGCAAAATCCACATACTTGGGAACAGAGGGGCCTCAGGAAGTCTCACATATGTGCACAGTACTACACTGAAGGGCCCAATCCAGGCAGCCAAGGTCAACCCCTGGTTGAATCTTGCAGTTTTCCCAGCCGAAACAACCTAAGACCGGCAAGGAGGCCCACTGTGATGAGGGAAGAGACCATACAGAGGTAATGCTTTGTAGGAATGGTTTTTAAGTATTAATCCTTAAAGTAAAATGTTCACAGTGATTCAAGTTGGAAGCATGGTGTCATATCAAACTCTCATCCTTCTAAGATCAACAGAAGGAAAAAAGGGAACATAAAAGGTTCCCTTCTCACGTCTGATCCAAAATACCTAACTCCACAATTCAGTACTGCATCTCTCACACTGATTTGCGCAGAACTGGTCCAATCCCCCAGGAATCTGGGAATGGCCAATCCTGTTCCTGTACTCTCAGAGGGAAAGGTACAGAAGGAATCCAGCCACCACCTGGAGCACCTGTCAGGGACAGCAGGTGGTGTGTGCAAGCTGAGCTCCAGCCCGCAACCACCGGCCTGGAAACCGGCAGGAAACTGGAAGCCTCGGAGACGCCCTGTAACGACCTGCAGGCTCCAGTGCTTCAGGGGAGGGTTACCGAAAGAAAGGGCTAGTCCCAACTCCGCAGCCTCCCCTCAGCGCCGCGCCGCAGGAGGCCGCCTCCCCTCCAGTCGGACGCGGCCTGGAGGGGCGAGACGCGGGCGGGGCGCTGGGATAGGAGCCGAGCCCCGGCCGAAGCTTCCGGAGCCGGGAGGCGGAGGATCGCAGGAGGAGGGCGGGGAGGGAAGGCGGGAGGAGGAGGAGATCAGACGAGGAGGGCGGGAAGGGAAGGGAAGGGCTCGCCTTTCCGCCCGCTCCCAGCCACGGCCAGCGAGCCAGTCCCCGGCGGCGGGCTCCGGTTCCACTCGTCCGCTACGCAGGAGCGGCCCCAGGACACTCCCCGCTCAGCCAGAATGGAAATCCCGCCAACCCACTACCCGGCCTCCAGGGCGGCCTCGGTGGCGGAGAACTGCATCAACTACCAGCAAGGGACCCCGCACAAGCTGTTCCTGGTGCAGACGGTGAAGCAAGCGAGCATGGAGGTGAGTCCCGGGCCGCAGGCTGCCGCCCCCGCCCCAGCGCTGGGCCCCTCTCCGGGCGCGCGCCCCGCGCTCTCCCCACCCCCGTCTGGGGACAACTGCCGGCGTGTGTGGTCCGGAGAAGTTAACATTCTAGCGGCAGAGTCTCTGCGCCAGTCTCTGGAGACAGCCTGGGACTGTTTGTTCTTTTCATCCGAAGGCAGAGAAAAGGGGAGTTTCGCGCACCCTGTAGCCAGGAAACGGGAAACGCTCCGAGTGGGGAAGGAGCAGGCTTTCCCTCTCCCCGGGAAACCTGTGGGGACCGTTCAAAACAATCGGCTACTCCAATCTGGACCGACAAAAGCTCTCGTCTTCCAAACAACTCTCTATTGCCTAATGTTAAGACCAATTCTTACCAGAAGCTTTGACCCAAAAGAAGGGGGAAACACACAGGAAGAAGCTGACAGTCACGGAATAAAAGCGTCGTGGGCTGATGCTGGGCTTTCGCCAACGAGCACCGCCGCCGCATGAATGTTTTAAATGATGGGCTCCTTTGAATTTAATGTCTAAGGCCTCAGCAATCGCAACTCGATTTGTTTCCATTTTACTCAAGTCTTCTGGATTTGAGATTGTTCCGTATTTATCTGACATAATTTTAACTGCTAAGTCTTTAAGAGCTGACAGGGAGTAAATCTTATTTTAAAACTGCACCAGATAACATAATTAGCTATAGATTTTCAATTGCATCTTGATTTAAAAGTGCAAATTTTGTCTTACTCTTATAAAATTTGATAAGGCATCATTTTGCAGGTCCACTAATATGTAAGTAAAAACAGTACTTAAGTCTCTAACTGCTTTCCAGTGATCTGCCTCAAAATGGAATTCGCACTCATTAAGCACTGTTTGGAAGGTACACTGGACTTTATGAAAAACCTTTCCAGAGATGTAACCTACTTGTCATGTTTAGAATTAAAGCTGTTTCAAAATTTTTTTATGTAGATTAGGATCACTGATCCAGAAGTTGAAATTGCCCATATTATTGGTATGTGTTTATCCCGCCCTTGGCCCTTCTGTTCTCGTCCAAAGTAAACGTCATAGAGGACTTGATAAATTCTAGGCTGTGTGTGTAGTGACAGGCCTTTTTAAAATCTAAGGCTTTCATCTTTTTCTCCTACCAGAGAATGGAGTCTTCTAACAATGCAAATATATGACCTATTGTTATAACATTTTCTTCTCTCTCCCATATTTTCTTAATTTTAGGATATTCCAGGAAGAGGGCACAAGTATCACCTTAAATTTTCTGTGGAAGAAATTATCCAAAAAGTACGTGAAATGTCCTTTATTATTAAATAAAACTTGATTTTAAATATTCCAGGTCATGTTTGCTAATTAAAGCCATAGGATTAGTTTTGCCTTTTTCTTTTTTAAGCTATTATGAAATTTCTGCTTCTAAAGAATACTGACCATATGGGCAAAGCTAACAAGGGACAGTTTTTATTCTTTGTGTATTCCAAGATACGTGAATTATTTCTATTGAACTATACAGACATACTATATATTTTAGTTAAAATAAATTCCCTTAGAAAGTAACATACTCAGTAGGGACTCTGAATTTATGCCTAATATAAATAAGTAATTTACTCTCCAATCCTGATCATTTTCTTATGCCTGCCTCTCTCATTCTGCTTATGATTGGGTCTTTAAAGAAAGTGCATTTAGATATTTATGAGCAATAAAATGGCCAACTGATACCAACTGTCAGATAAGGATCTTTCAGTAATAAGGCAGGGAAATTTAAAAGTACTATACACTGTAAAAGTATTATACACTGCACTGTCAAATTATTAATGAGATAAACCTAAAAGGAAAGAACTGTAATTTGTACCATGACCATCTTGCATTTTAAAAGCTTGCCCTTTTGCTAAGCATAATTCAGAAAAGATATAGGTTAACATAAGGAGATTCATTGAAAGGCATTTAAGCTGCTAGATAGCCATCTTTACAAAGCATAACCTAATGCTGGAATCTTCTAATTTTATATTTAAATATAGATCGCTGTATCTATGTAAGAAAAAAATTTCTGTTATTTCAGGAGCAGGGAATGAGAATAATGGGAAAACTTAAAAAGTAACCAGAGTCTTGAGTGGTATAAAAGTCAGACTAAAATTTGGCCTTATAAATGGATACCCCATTAATAACGAAATATATTCAAAATTTAGATTAGAATTTATAAGATCATGAGACCTTGTATGGTAAGTTATCTATTTTAGAGTACTCATCTATGAAACTAATTTAGGGTTTTCACATGAAAGCTATAACCCAGTTACAACCTAAGAATAGGGGGAAGGGGAAAAGGGAGGGGAGGGAGGGGGCAGGTGGGTAGAGGGAAGGGGATTGGTGGGATTACACCAGCGGTGCATCTTACAAGGGTATATGTGGAACTTGGTAAACGGTCTGTGAAGCTAGTGTATGATGCCCCATGATCATATCAATGTACACAGCTATGATTTAATAAAAAAAAAAGGAGTACTCATATGATACCTATAAAAAATTAATAAGCTGGGCCCAACTAGATACTTCTGAAAATAGGCACTCTAAAGTCAAGTCTAAAACAATACCTCTAGGGACCAGTGCTTTAAATCATACCTCAAAGAATAATTATTAGTAGTGGATGGATTTCTACATGTAAGGACCTTTTGCAAAATGTTTCAAAACAGCAAGTTACAGTGAACTGCACTGCTGACGTACTTTACCCTCCAATGGGCCAAGAAACTGCACCAGAAGTCACCTTCACATTGGAAGGAGATATTAGCAAGAACCCTGATGAAGAAGACAACACATTTTATCAAAGACTCAAGTCCATGAAGGAACCTCTAGAAGCCCAAAATATTCCAGGTATAAAAATACGGCATGGCAAAATTTTTTTTTCAACTTTAAAATCAATCTCATTTATCTATGCTCAAAACTATTAGATGCTAACTATGTTGGAAATACGTAGTATACTGGCTTTTGAAAAAATGCTCATTTCCAGTCTAATCCCACAAAAATGAGGCCTCAGAACTTCATAGAGGCATGGCTTAAATTATTTTCTACACACGTCTGAAGGAAACTAATACATGATTTAGAATTATGATTTTTTTAAACGCTAATACTGTATAAAATAATTTATCATATAAATGTCTTCCCTGCCAGACAGTTTTGGAAATATATCTCCAGAAATGAAGCCAGTTCGACACTTAGCCTGGGTTGCCTGTGGTTATATAATATGGCAGAATTCTACTGAAAACACATGGTATAAAATGGTAAAAATTCAAACTGTCAAGCAAGTGGTAAGTAATTTCCATAAAAATACTTCATTAATGGGGCTAATATTTATTTAAAATGTTAAAATTCATAATTTGTAATATTACACCTGTAGTCATTTTATACTTAAAACAGTGAATCTGGTATTTTTTTTTTTTTTTAATGAGACAGAGTCTACCCTGGGTAGAGTGACGTGGAGTCATAGCTTACAGCAACCTCAAACTCTTGGGCTCACGTGATTCTCTTGCCACAGGCTCCCAAGTAGCAGGGACTGTAGGCGCCCATCACCATGCCTGGCTAGTTTTTTTTTTTTTTTTTTAGAGGTGGAGTCTCACTCTGGCTCAGGCTGGTCTTAAACTCTTGAGCTCAGGTGATCCACCTGCCTTAGCCTCCCAGAGTGTTAGGATTACAGGTGTGAGCCACTGCGCCTGGCGGAATCTAGCATTTCGAAGGTGGGGTCAGTTACAATCAGGATTAGAGAAAGTGAAGTTGTAGGAAGAGTCAAAAAAACTAACACCAATTGGTCCAAAAAGTTGCTTGGTTTGGCTAAGAGATGCAAACCATAGGCCTCCTTTGCCTCAAATTTGCCTTCCTAAAACTGTGCTGGGTTAGTGTGTATTACCTGAGTGCATACTGACAAGAAAACAGCACACCAGCAAGGCAAAGCCAAGGATTCCAGCTTTCTGTTAATAAGTAGTATTTAGACTGCACTTTCAAAAAGCACCATAGTAATGATAGTTGGTAGTTGAGTCAGATTTAACTGTGATGCTTCCACTCAAACCATTTTCTAGAGGAAGAAGATTTGGAAAAGTTTTGTTAGTTAAGACAGAATCCCAGGTACACCACACATCTGCAGTCTGGGTTCTACCTGGGACAGAATCCCAGGTACACTACACATCTGCAGTCTGGGTTCTACCTGGGACAGAATCCCAGGTACACCATACATCTGCTGTCTGGGTTCTACTTGGGACAGAATCCCAGATACACCATACATCTGCAGTCTGGGTTCTACATTCATGGATTCAACCAATCTTGGATTGAAACTATTTGAGGAAAAAAAAATGGATGGTTGCATCTGGACTGAACACATGTATGGGCTTTTTCTTCTTGTCATTATTCCCTTAATATAGCACAACTAGTTTCAAAGCATTCACTTTGTATTAGGTATTATAAGTAAGCTAGAGATGGTTTAAAGTATATAAGATGTGAGTGGCTTATATACAAATACCACACCATTTTATGTAAGGGACTTGAGCATCCATGGATCTGGTATCCAAGGAAGGTCCTGGAACAAATCCCCCATGGATACCAAGAGACTATATACTTGTAATGCCTTTCCTTATATTTAATCTGCTATATGAAGGTCATCAGAGTCACTTTTTTATGGCAGTCACAGTGAAGCTATACTTTCAAGAGAGCAAAGTCTTGAGATATCATCTAGCATCAGGTTTTTTGTGCTCAATTTAATACAGATTATTTCCTTCAGCAACCTAATTTTTGTGTTCAAATTGCTATCGTTATGCCATACTGAAACTCTCTCTGCTTCCTTCCTCTACTGATGTGCTGGTGCCACAGCTACTTAAGAGACATAGCTTTCTCTTTTATTTTTTTATTTTTTTGTAAGGCTCACTGCATCATCTCTGAAATAGTTTCACTATTCACTCCTTAGTTTGCTATATATAATTTCCTTTTATAACCCATTTAGTCATAATTTACAATCTTGTATCTTACTTGCTGCCAGCGTTGCTTTCTTAGGTCTGATGTGATAACTATTTAGAAGTGCATTTTTCTAGCCCTTAAAGAGATAAGAATAAAATCTTTGATTCTAGCTTTTTTTGAGACACAGTCTCACTTTGTGGCCCTTGGTAAAGTGCCGTGGCATCATAGCAGACAGCAACCTCAAACTCTTGGGCTCAAGTGATCCCCTTACTCAGCTTCCCTAGTAGCTAGGACTACAGGTACCTGCCACAATGCCCATCTGATTTTAGCTTTATAAAGAGGTTAAACAGAAGAAAAAAATTAAGCTAGTATCTAATGGAAATGAAGAAAAACAGATTGCAAAGAAACCACAACAAACAGTTTCAGTTAGCTCCATGAGCAAAAAAGGACTTTCCAATTGATTCGTTCAGCTTGCTGGTAACAACTGGAGCACCTTTTCCCCACAAGCTTTTGTAACTACTTATTAGATGCCTGCGGGCACTGGAGGGCAAGATACCCAATTACAGTACTCAAGAGTGTGATGCCAAAAACCTTACATAAAGGGGCGGCGCCTGTGGCTCAAAGGGATAGTAAGGCACTGGCCCCATATGCTGGAGGTGGCAGGTTCAAACCCAGCCCCAGCCAAAAAAAAAAAAAAAACCTTACATAAATATAACAACATTTTGAGAAACAGAGCAAGCCTTTTTTATAATACATATTTATAGACATCAACTTTGGTTACAACATACCTCTAAGGGATTAAAGTCCTCAAATAATTGAGTCTAGGTACAGAGGTCATAAAAATCATGATTTTTCAAGTCATGTTTTTAGCAAAATATGCATAAGACAGTGGTAATAGTTTCACAAAAAGAAACCCCTGTAACCCTTCACCAAATTGTGATTTTTAAAGTATTCATGAAATTCTCAACAGAAAGATATAACCACAACTTCTTCAGGTCACATATATTAAATATCTTTATCTATTAAGATTCAACATGCAAGAAGCCCTTATTGATTTTTCCTATTATCTTGAAGGACATTCTTTGTTGATACATTCAAAAATAGATTTGTTCAAGATACTAAAAAGAGAGAATAGTATGCTTTTATTTGACTCTGGGTCCACATGTACAGTCACTGTTACCTAAGGCCACAGGAACTTGGGCTGCCTCGTGGCATCTGGGAACACCCAGTGCATTGACTAGAAGCTCGGCAGGCCCCGAGTGAGCACAGCACATCTCTGATGCTGACGGCTTTAAACTATGTGCGTGAGCATTTCTGTACAGCTGATGGCATAAACACATTTTATTCCCAAAGCAAAAAACAGTATAGATCGAAACTTTTAATTATAAAACCAGATAATTAATTCATTACATTTTACTATTTTCAGTTTTCTAAAAGAGAATTTCCATTATAAAACTGGTTTCTTCCAGTGTAAACACACATTCATTATTATAGTTTATCCCTTAAATGATGCTTTTTTGGACAACAAAAACATTTAAGATTCTGAGATAAGAAACTACACACTGTAATGCTTGTAAATAGCTACTGCAATTTGGAAACTAAATGCAAATAAACAGTTTTTAGAGTAATACAAAATCATGATTTTTAAAATGTAACTTCAAAGAACACTTTTGTAAGATAATAGTTTTTCTGTGAGGTTAAACTGAAATAAATTATGACATTTAGTTTTTATTTTTACCTAAATGGAAGTATAATAATTATTTATTGATCAAAGCTGATTTTTAAAACTAAAATGTCATTTTTGCCAATGATATTAAGTTTTAAACGCCAAGTTTTTTTTTTTCCTATTTCCACAGCAAAGAAATGATGACTTTATTGAATTAGACTATACCATTTTACTTCATGACATAGCCTCCCAGGTAAGATGTCATTACCCTTAGTTGATACATTGAAAACTGAGCCTCGTTTAAAGCCATAGTATGCTTTACTAATTTTGACTCTAAATTGGACTTCATATAAATTCAGGCAGGTACCAGGTTGAAGTACACAGCAGAACCTCCATACGTGAACACACCTCCCTATGTTGTCCACCTCCTTAAATTGATGTAATTTTCATATACCAGACGTACCACTGTACTCAAAGGAAGTTCCGTATGTCAGCCAGTTATAGTCCTTGAGGTGGTCAGCTTAATATATTAAATTGATAGCAATTTAACTTGTTTGGTGCTATTGTTTATGAAAACTATTTTGTCTCCAACAAAATATAAACTCAACTGTGTTTTCTTATATGTTTTCTGAATCTTATCATGGCATTAATTTTGCAGGAGATTATTCCCTGGCAAATGCAAGTTCTGTGGCATCCACAGTATGGCACCAAAGTAAAACATAATAGCCGTCTGCCAAAGGAAGCACAGCTGGAATAAACCATGCAGCTGACACTGGGATGAAGTGCAAACATGCCCATCAACAACGTGTGTGCCACTAGCTCAAGGGGCCAAACAAATCCCAAGGTGTCACTTTGTAGAAATGTCTTGATTACAGTATAGGACTACATAGATTCCATAATACAAAGTGCCACTACGTAACAATGTTTTCATAGTAGTAATAGTGCTATGTATATCCCATAATAAAAAGCTTCAATTTCAGCTCATAATGTTTGATTATGTTGTATACTTACGGGACAGGGGCAGTAATGGTCTCTCGAAAGGCAACTTTTGGCTTTCCCGTGATACAAGGACAGCCATATTCTCTTTCCATCCTCTAAAAAGAGCAAGGGAGACAATTTTTTGGTATATTTAAATTAAAAACAAAATAAACTTAAAAAAATCCTAAGCATCTTGAACACCTTAGTAGCATTCATTTAAATGTAATAAACAAATAATAAATCTTAAAATTGTGTTAGTATCTTAAAAGGATTTGTGATACTTAAACAATACAAACTGCTTTTACAGATTTTATATAAATGAATTCTAATTTATACTGATTAATTTACACTTAACTTCAATTGATCTAGCCGCTAAAACTTTATCATTGTTCCTTATTACATAATCGCTGGAATAATATATACATTTCTGATGAGGACTTTCTATCTCAACTTCAAAGATATGATCGTACCACAATTTCTAACATATATCTTTTGCTTTCATATACATATATATCCTTTCCGGAAAGTATAGGCCCCAGCCACCCTTTTATCTATTTTATAATGACTTCAAATACTGACTTGAGCAGAAATGGCCTGGAAAGTGGGCCCAATTACTTGACCCAACTATTCACGACCGAGGGATGAATGGATGGTCCTGTTGCAAGTCCCCTAAGCACTCAGTCTAGGAATCCACAACATTTTATAAATAATAAGGTTTCAAGATCAAAACTAATTACTTTGTAACACAGTGCAGGGAGCAGTATATTATATCCAGATACAAACCAGAATGAAGCCTGAAGAACCTTTTAGTTTACCATCATTGGACTGAAAATTACTGACTTTTAACAAAATACAGACAGTAACAAATTCAACTTAACTTCCTTATTATTCATTACCTGAGCATAGATTTCCAAGTGTAATTCTCCCATTCCAGACACAATTGTCTCTTTGCTCTCAGTGTCAAAGTGTACTTTGAATGTGGGATCTTCTCTTGTAAACCTGCCAATACCTTTTGAAAATTTTTCTAGATCATTCTTTAAAAGAAGAAAGTTACTCTGTTTTAGTAAACTTGGTAAGCCATGGGATTTTTGAAAGAACTCTACTAAATGAAATCACATATAGCAGCAGTTAAGAAATAAAAATGATCCACATTCACTTCTGCTCCATGCCTTTTTTTAAAAATGTGAGCTTGGGTACCACACAGCCAAGAAATCAGGGAATAGCTAACCAAATAGAATTTTCTTTCCACACCAAGACAGAAAACAAGAGTCCAAGACCTCAAGCTGTCTTACCATGCTTCAAGTAAATAAATAAGAAAGGGTCCAAGATTTAACTCTTATAACATTGACAAACCATCTGTTGTGAGGAACTGCCCAAAAGTGGAATGTGGAATCTGCATTACATTTTTAAATCCTATACATATACATAATCAAAGGAAGCGGCATGTTTACCAACACTCTATTGTAGATTCAAGCAGCATCACAAGGCAAACAGCCTATTGAGCTCTCTCCCTTTCAAACAACCATCCTGAATATGGTATGATGTATCTTTAATTTTCCTTAAATGCAATTCCACATGGTAAGCGGAGCAGTGGCCTTCCAAAGATGCCCTAGTCCCCTCAAACCTGTGACTAAGTTACTTTACATGGTAAAGGGAATCCCTGTAATTAAGGTTATAGACCTTGAGGGGAGATTGTCATAAATTACTTGGGTGAGTCCAATACAATCACATGTGCATTTAAAAGTGGAAGAGGGGGCAGCACCTGTGGCTCACAGGAGTAGGGCACTGGCCCCATATGCTGGAGGTGGCGGGTTCAAACCCAGCCCTGGCCAAAAACTGCAAAAAAAAAAACGACGTAAAAGTGGAAGAGGAAGGCAGAGTAGGTGAGAGAGATTCAATGATGAAAGAGGCAGGAGGCATCTGAAAGGTGAGAGGGACTTAACCAGCTACTGCTGGCACTGAAGATGGGAGGAAGGGAACACAAGCCAAGAAAGCTGGGCAGCTGGGAACAGCCCTCAGACAAGTCAGCAAGGAAATGAGGACCCCGTCCTACAACCACAGGGAACTGAATTCTGCCAGCAACCCGAGTCTGACAATTCATCATAATATGTTCTATAAATGATAGTTCCAAGATGATGTTATAAAATGCTCACTCAATATATGAGTAAGTGAGTTTCTTTCTTTTTTTAAATTTTTTTTCCTTGCTTACTTTTTATTTTTATTTCTTTGCTTTGTTATTATTGTTATTGTTGAGACACAGTCCCACCCTATGCCCTGAGCAGAGTGCAATGGTGTCATTGCTCACTGCTACCGCAGACTCAGACTGTGGGCATCCCGCTGCCTCAGTCTCCGGAAGTCGGAAGTCACTGGCCATGGCTCCCAGCTGGGTTTTTCGTTTTTTTTTTTAATAAGTCAGGGTCTCACTTTCCCTCAGGCAAGTCTGGAACTCCTGAGTTCAAGCAATTCTCCCTCCTCAGCCTCCCACAGTGCTGGGATTACAGGCGTGTGCCACCGCACCAGGCACAAGTGAGTTTCTATACATCATATTAACGATTGTTGTGAATCCCAAAGCAACTTAAGAACTAAACAATTATGGTTTAATATCAGACTAATTCCAGCGGAAACAATGCAAATGCAAAACCCAGCCAAGCAATTTGGAATCTGTAAGAAGCTCCATGACATCAAACCCAACTGTAAAACTATAAACATATAAAACTATTTAAAAAAAAAAATAAAATTATATTTGAAAGTGAGAAAAAGTCTTGTTTCAAGGCTGTGTCATACTCACACATTTACTTCATAACCACCACAAAATCTGCATTATAATCTATGAGGCAATTAATCTATCCCATATCCTAAAGTACTTTCCAGTGGGGTTTTCCTACAACTTAAGACAAATGTTCCCATTTCCTCTCTCTAATCACTTACAACCCGAATCCAGGAAGTGATATACAGTAAAGAGTTATAAAGTCCAGTCTGATGGATATACTAAGGAGTCATTATTAGCAACATATTGGTAAATTTTAAAAGGTGACCTCAATACCAAAAGGGGAAATAGTGACTCTAAGACTGCTGGTTATCACAGGGTACCAAATGCATTATGAAGACAGGTGAAAAAAACCTTGAGTCCTTACTGTGATAAAGTGAGCTTTAAATCAAACTCCTACCTTATTAGCAGGCTTCATTGCTATTGAAATGACAGGGTCAGGAACATGTATTGACTCCTAAAATATTTTTTAAAGAACACAGAAGAATTAAAAACAATACTGTATGGTCAGGCATGGGTTAATTTTAAGGTGCTACTTTACAACAGAACAAAAGACAAATACTAGCCAGTGTTTTACACTCAACAACATATATTTTGGTCTGTTTTGGATTAAATAAAGTTAAGTGTCTTAATGTAACATATAAATTAATAAATAAAGCTATCCACGTATACAATGTCCACCTTCCCAAAATAATTTTACTGTTTATTTACCTGTTTAATATAATCATTATAATGAATCCAAATGCTAAGACATGGAAGTCTTTCTAACTGCCTAGTGGCTACATTTGTTTGCTGTTTCAATCTTCTTCTAAGTTACTTTTTAAAATCAAAATATTACTACAATCGCTGATAAGGGAAACAGAGAAAAGGCACCAAATTCTTTATACCCATGATATCTCATTTAATCAACCACAATTCTTGACAGTCAGGTATTATCATCCCTATTTTACAAATAAAGTCACTATTGGCTTGGAAATAAGATAAATAACTTGGCTAAGGGCCAGCAGGGTAGTACAGGGCACCGGTGAAACTCTACCCAAGACCATTTGCTTCAAAGCCTCCATGAGCACAGCTACCTGTCACTTCACATTGCTAACGACAAGCATTTAGAGAAGGCATTACCAGAACTATTATACCTAGAAATCCTCTTATCTAGATCCCAAACCAAAGTTTTATATATCTCTAATTTTTTGTAGAGTCTAAACATGTAAACCATTCTATATTAAAGAAGATTTTATATGAAAAAGCTAAATTATAAAATTATGAATTCATCACTTGATACAGGGAACTATTACAGTGCTCATGTGTTAGAGATGGGCCAGTACTTATGACAGAACCCACTGCAAATGACCTGTCCCATGTACTCATGCTCTTTCTTCACTCAGTTCAAGTGAGAATACTCTCCTGAGCAAATGGTCACCAAGTAGGAGAGGAGCACGCAGGCGGCTGAGGGAAGGGAATCATGGGCTGGAGCCGTCCGGATTCCTCAGTGAAGAAAAGGGGCTCTGCGTTCCAAGGCAGACTGAATACAGTCAGTCGGTCTCGCTGCATCTTGCCTTCTCAGAGTGGTTATGCTCTGTTATTGCCAAGGCTAGTATAAATATTATAGTCTTTTTCAGTTCAGATAGTGGGAATGGTCCACTCTCTGGCTACTGAGTTCATAAGGAAATAGCATACTGATAGAACTAGCTTGATGGAAGCGGCAACAATTAGACAACCACGGTAGGGAAGCAGATCTCAGGTGGGAGAGTCAGAGCTACACACAGTTCAGGTATCACCTACTTGAGATTTTCTTTTCTTTTCTTTTTTTTTGAGACAGAGTCTCACTATGTCACCCTCAGTAAAGAACTGACATCACAGCTCACAGCAACCTCAAACTCTTAGGCTTAAGCGATTCTCTTGCCTCAGTCTCCCAAATAGCTGGGACTACAGATGCCCACCACAATACCTGGCTATTTTTTTGTTGTTGCAGTTGTCATTGTTGTTTAGCTGGCCTGGGCCAGGTTTGAACCCGCCAGCCTGGGTGTATGTGGACGGCGCCCTACCCATTGAGCTACAGGTGCAGCAAACCACTGGAGATTTTCCTCTACGATAACCTAGCAGGATCGTGGGATGATTTTACTAAGAAAAACCAGATTAAGTTAGCTTACTTAGAACTTGTCTATTTGACAGTCAAAAAGCTACAACCATCATTCAAAGAGCCATAACCAATTTGATACCTATAGTAATCAAAGAAAAGTATTATGATTATTTTTTGGAAATATTAAATGTACTACATGAAAACACAGACTTCTGAAATTCAAGTGATAAATAGGTTTGAAATTAAATGGCTTACCATAGAAAGGCCACTGTTATCTTTGTTTGTGAATGTATCTCCACTAGCACAGTCAATGCCAAACAATGCACAGATGTCCCCAGCATACGCTTCCTGAACATCCTAAACAAATAGCACAGAATGATATGTGCAAGTAATAGAAAGAAAGACATGGCAAGTAAAAAGTAACTGCATAATAAACACACTGTCTGTAAGAGATGGCAGACTCTCTCACCGCGAGTTCTACAGAGACTGAATTAGCCAGAACTAAAGCAACACCAGCAGTCACCCAGGCCAAGACGCATCTCAAACAGGTCCTTTATGTATTTAATCCACACATGAAAACAGATTTTACTTTAAATGAAAAACTGAGAGGTAGGACATCATTACTGAAAGGAGCTGCAGTACTGACAAACCGTGGTATTTCACAGTTCTAAATTTATCTCTATGGAAGCAGGTATACACAGTTAGACAAGGCTAACTGTTAGACAATGATATTGTGTGTGACAGACACACCAGGAAAAACCGCCAGGGAAGTTCTGAAAACAAAGGCAGAAGAATGGAATTCACTGTACTAAAAATAACTAATTTCTCACAGATGCAAGTTGTCAAGTAAACACGGGAAATCTAAGAACAAAGCATTAGTGCCTCCACGCTTCCTACTTTTTGTCATTTTATATTGACAGTTCATTCACAACAGCTGTGGCTCTGGGTGAGCTTTCTTCAATGGTTACACAGCTGTTCTTAGCTTCTGGCCCATGAAACAGCTGTGACACTCACCAAGCCTGCTAGCCTGCCCCCTGCTGCCTATCTCACAAAGCAGCAACGCTGTCCAGTTTTGAGACTGCCAATTCATCTTCTAGGAGAAACAACAGTTTGGCTACCAAAACATTCAGAGCATTTTTGCTTAGACTGATAAATTTCTCCAGAAATATAGAGCTGCACTGAGAAAGGGTGGGAGCAAGAGACAACCTCATGCACTTGGTATTCCCGCCAAAATCATAAGGACGACAGAAGGCTATGGCAGATACGCTGCCAATTCAAGAAATCAAGCTGTAAGTCTAAGTTTATCTCCTAGGCCAGACCTAGAGGGATTTAAACCAGGGGTCCTCAAACTATGGCCCGCGGGCCACATGCGGCCCGCCCAGAACATTTATCCAGCCCGCCGGTTGTTTTAGCCACAACTGCCTGTCCTGCTTAGTAACCGAATTGTCCTGGGCCGCAGTGCACATGTGTGGAATGTGCACCAACTCTCCAACTCCCTTCCTTCTGTCTCTCCCGCTGGGTGCTATTGCCGTCCTGCTTAGCAACCCACTGTTCAGGCCGCAGTGCACACGTGTAGAATGTGCCTCACACTCTCCAATTCCCCTCCTTCTCTCTGTCTCGTGACTCCTCCTCTCAGTCTCTGGTGTAATCAGAGGAGTCACCAGGTTGCCTGTGCAGAGCCTAATGCTGCCTAAGGACTGAGGTAAGAACAAGATAGGATTTTTTTTTTTTTTTTGAAGTTAGGAGGTCTTTTTTTTTTTTATTTTGCAGTTAATAGGGCCCTTTTTTTTTTGCAGTTAAGGGGGGCCTTTTTTTTCTGAAGTTAGGTCTTTTTTTTTTGCAGATGGGAGCACCTTTTTTTGAAGTTAGAAGAGCCTTTATTTTTGAAGTTAGTAAAGCCTTTTTTTTTTAAGTTGGTTAGTTGGTTGGGGGTAGTTTCTAGGGGGGGTTGCATCAGTGATAACGCAAATAGTCAGCTCTCAGTGCTAATGCAAATTGTCAGTGTTCAGAGGTAATGCAAATAATCAGTGCTCAGTGGTTATGATAATTGTAAGTGCTCAGTGTTAATGCAAATTGTTAGCGCTAAGTATTAATGCAAATTGTCAGCAGTCAGTGTTATCGCAAATGGTCAGTGCTCAGTGTAAATGCAAATGGTCAGTGTTCAGTGTTATCGCATGGGGGGCCCAAACTGGTAATCTGCCTAGGGCCCCATGGGAACTTAATCCAGCTCTGCAGACAGCAGAGGAGTAGGAAACCCAATTTAATTGCCAGTAAGTGCACTTATATTCTGATTGCTATTCAGTTGTGTATGATGTTGTATGTTGTGTGCTGTGTAAGCCCCGGTTCACACTGTTGTGATCTCTGAGCAATGTGAGTTCAGCCATACAAGCATATGGCTTGTATATATGCTTGTATGGCTGAACTCGCATGAGATTCAGAAGAAAAAAGGCATACGTGCCTTCTTTTTTCCTGCAGTGGAATCTGATCACATGGGTCTTCTCACCCATGCAATCAGATTCCTGTGCGAGTTCACAGACCGCAGTGCAGTTCGCACAGGATAGTGTGAACTGGAAAGGTGGTGGAGGAACCGGCTCTGTAATTGTGCCTGTTCCCACACCACACCAGTGTGAGCCTGAGGTAAAAGCGGAGTTCCACCATATGGGCACTGGCGAGGCTGAAATGATGTGGACTGGCAAGGCTGCATTGATGGGCACTGATCAGACTGCACTGATGGGCAGTGTAGCCTATATGTCTCTGTGTGGGCAAAGTTATTGCTGATATATTGTTTTTGGAGTGCTATATATATATATATATATGTATGTATGTATTTTACTAATAGCAATTTGGAATCCCTAGGAAACAATGATATCAAGAAAGAGAAAAATTGACTCGGAGTGTAGGATATTCAAAGAACAGTGGACTTATAATTACTTTTTCATGCAGTACAAGGAAAGAGCTGTGTGTTTGATATGCCAGAGTATAGCGTCTGTGTTCAAAGAATACAATTTGCGTCGACATTATCAAACTCAACATAAAGATAAATATGATAGTTTGGTCAGAGAAGTGAGAAAAGATAAAATATTAAAACTGAAATATACATCGACAACTCAGCAAAATACTTTTGTGAAGCAGAAACAGCTAAATACTTCATCACTGTGAGCAAGTTTTCAAGTTGCCAAGATAATAGTGTGCACTGGCAGACCATTCGTGGAGGGAGAATTTGTTAAAGAATGCCTTCTTTCTGTTGACAAAGAGAGGCCGATTTATTTAGTACAGTGAGTCTTTCAGGACCTACAATTACACGAAGGATTGAAGAAATGGGAGACAATTTGCATCAGCATTTGCAAAACTCCGCAAAAAACCTTTCCTATTTTTCCTTGGCACTTGACGAAAGTAATAATGTTCATGATTCTGCACAACTTCTAATTTTTATTCATGGGATGAATGACTATTTTGAAGTCACAGAAGAGCTTGCTGCACTGCAAAGCATCAAACGAACAACTACAAGACAGGCTATCTATGAAAAGGTTTGCCAAACTGTGAATAGTTTGGAGCTGGACTGGGCAAAACTAGCCAGTGTGACAACTGATGGTGCTCCTGGCATGGTGGGGTCTAAGAAAGGAGTAATTACTTGCATTAACCAAGAGATGGACAAACATAACCATTCTCATCCAATAGCCATACACTGCCTCATCCACCAACAAGCGCTGTGTAGTAAATCACTGAAGTGGGACTCTGTTATGAAAACTGTGGTATCTTGTGTTAACTTCATTAGATGTAATGCACTAAACCACAGACAATTTCAGGAATTTCTGTCTGAGCTAAATGTTGCCTGTGAAGACGTCCCGTACCACACAGAAGTCTGTTGGCTGAGTCGAGGGAGAGTTTTGAAACATTTTTATGACCTACTTCCCCAGATTACAGCTTTTCTGCTTTCAAAAAACAAGTCCCAGAGCTCAATGATGCAGAATGGAAATGGCACCTTGCCTTTCTGATAGATGTAACAGAGCAACTCAACAATTTCAGTGTGCAACTTCAAGGAAAAGGGAAGCTCATCTGTGATATGCAATCACATGTGAAAGCATTTGAAGTAAAATTAGGTCTCCTCATCAAACAAGTAAAGGAGGAAAATTTCTGCCATCTCCCCACAACTCAAAATCTGTTAGCAGAAAATCCATTGGTTGCATTCCCAAATAAAACGTGTGGATTCACTGGAAGAGTTGCAAAAGGAGTTCCAGTTTAGACTTAAAGAGCTTCAGCTCCATGAACAGGACATACAGCTTTTCCGTAACCCATTTTCTATTGACATTGAAAATGTGGATGCGGGGCGGCGCCTGTGGCTCAGTGAGTAAGGCGCCGGCCCCATACACCGAGGGTGGCAGGTTCAGACCTAGCCCCAGCCAAACTGCAACAACATAAAAAAAAAAATAGCCGGGTGTTGTGGTGGGCACCTGTAGTCCCAGCTACTAGGGAGGCTGAGGCAAGAGAATCGCCTAAGCCCAAGAGCTGGAGGTTGCTGTGAGCTGTGATGCCACAGCACTCTATCAAGGGCAACAAAGTGAGACTCTGTCTCCAAAAAAAAAAAAAAGAAAGAAAAAAAAAAAGAAATGTGGATACGATTTACCAAATGGAACTGGCTGAACTGCAGAATTGTGACTCTCTGAAAGATGCATTCAAGTCAAACAGCCTTCCTAATTTCTATGCATCTCTCCCCTCTGAGACATATTCTAATCTCAGGAACCATGCACTCAAAATGGCAACCATCTTTGGCAGCACTTACGACTGTGAACAGACTTTTTCCAGAATGAAACATCTGAAATCTCCAACCAGATCTAGACTAACTGATGCATACTTGCATCACTTGTTACAACGAGCAGTAACAAATATGGAACCAAACATTGACCAACTCATTAGCCAAAAGCAGGCCCATAGTTCCCACTGAAATACTGGTAAGTTTGTAGATTTAACTTTACTTGTTCTTCATTTTAAATGTTGTATTTGTTCCTGTTTTGTTTTTTTACTTCAAAATAAAATATGTGCAGTGTGCATAGGAATTTGTTCATAGTTTTTTTTAAAAACTATAGTCCGGCCCTCCAATGGTCTGAGGGACAGTGAACTGGCCCCCTGTTTAAAAAGTTTGATGACCCCTGGTTTAAAACATCAGGTGAATTCTGCTATCAGTATGGCCCGTGAGTGGGTTCTACAATAGGAAGAAAAGCTTTAAGGTGAAACAAGGCTTTTATACCTCCCTTATTTCAGAAAGTAAATCTATTCAATGACGTGGAAGATTACTCTCTTACCATTAAGAACCATAGTTCCACTGTACTGAATGCCTCTCTTAACATTAAGAACCATAGTTCCACTATAGTAAATGCCTTAGCTCTTGAGGAAAGTGCTGAATCTTGTGTTCTGAGTCTTGGTGAACTAATTTTCTCTTTTCCTTTCCTTGGCCATTGAGGAAATACAGGTGACTTACAACGAATGGTATAAAATGAATTCTTAACATTTGCTAATTAGCCTTTAGCAAAATGCTGGATCAGAGTTATAGCCTAACTAAATAAAAAGGAAGAAGTTAGGAAAACACAAATGTTCAACCAGAAGTGATTTTCCAGGAGGGCTCAGGACAGCAAGAAGGTGGGATTCGCTTCCCTCACGTTAGAGGACTGCCTGGTCTCACACTCACTCTGTACTTGCCTCCATCATGTCGGCATGCATGCGAACCAGCCGCTGCACCCGCACTTTCTTTCTTGACCTTGTGTTATAGATGGTGTCACCCTTCGTCAGCTGTCCCTGATAAATGCGGACGTAAGTTAACTGTCCAAATCGACCTGCCTAGAAGTTAAGATAGGGCAAGGGCAGGAAGAACAGAAAGATAAGAATCAAAATTAAGAGGAAAACTTCACAATTACGTGCAAAAACATTCCCTCTCCATTTCAGTAGTCCATCTTACATACATGTTTCAGTTTGCTGTCATAAGCTACTTTAGAACTAGTGTGGAACACAGATAAGATAAATTACTGAGCAATGATCAATTGGCATATATTTAAAATTGTCAATTCTCATCATGTTAATTTATAGGTTTAATATAATAGCAATCAAAATCCCAACAGAAAAGTATAAACATTTGATTAGTGATTTTAAAATTCCTTCAGAGGAATAAATGGGTTAAATAGAAATGTTTCAAAATCTACTGTAATGAGAAGAAATATTAACCGATATAAAAACTAACCAAATACTTCAGACTTTAAAAGTACACAACCAGGGCGGCGCCTGTGGCTCAGTCGGTAGGGCGCCGGCCCCATATACTGAGGGTGGTGGGTACAAACCCAGCCCTGGCCAAACTGCAACCAAAAAATAGCTGGGCGTTGTGGCGGGCGCCTGTAGTCCCAGCTGCTCAGGAGGCTGAGGCAAGAGAATCGCTTAAGCCCAGGAGTTGGAGGTTGCTGTGAGCTGTGTGAGGCCACAGCACTCTACAGAGGGCCATAAAGTGAGACTCTGTTATCTACAAAAAAAAAAAACGTACACAACCAGCACAAATTTATACCATTTTCCTCACTTAAAATGTTATAACAGAAACAACAATACCCCAACAAAAGGCCTGTCCAATGCCCACATCTTGGTTTCTAAAACCACCTTCCATCAAAGGAATCAAAGCTTGTTGGAGAAATGGGTGACTCTAGGGCTAGAATACGCAAGATAAGCTTGCAGTATTTTATAGTGCTGGGAAGTAAGGAACTATTTAAAAAAGGAAAACATTAGAAAATGTCAAAGGGATACAGAAGCCAACTGAAAGAGCTTCCAAAGGCCAAATGTGGTCAATCTAACAACATAATAAATGATATACTCCCGACTGTGACTCAAAGTACAAAATAAACAGCATGAATCCATGATGATATAAATGATTGATTGACTGAGTGAATAAATAAATGGAGGATTAAAGACAAATCTCCCATACAGAAGAATTCCAAATGACTTATGTAGATTACGTGGAACACAATTCCTCAACCTGTAACTGTGGGCTGAGCATTGTGACTTCCTTCTACAAAGTACAGTATGAAAGGGGGAAGGAAAGTGTACAGTCATTTACAGAGAGACCTGACAAGTGCTACTTGGCCAGGTGATCAAAGTTAACATTAATAGTGATAAGACATGCTGACAGTCTGAACCCTTGACATGATGTGACAAGAATGACGCTTCACCTCTGTAGTTGTCCCTCTAAATACACATGACCCCAACCTAACCACGAGAAAAACATCAGATAAACCCAAATCGAGGGACAATCTACAAAACACTTGACCATATATAAATACTTCTCAAAAATGTCAAGATCATAAGAAACTGTTAAAAGGAGGAGCCCAGGGAGACACTGTAACTAAACATAATGTGACGTTGGGACAGAAAGAGAACGCAGGCAAAAAATGAAGGAAGTTCAAATAAAGTATGGATTTTAGTTAATACTAATGTATCAATATTGGTCCACTGGTGGTGACAATGTATGTTAATAACAGAGGAAGCCGGGTGCAGAATACATAGGAATCCTTTGTACTATCTTTGTACGTTGTTATGTTTATTTTTAAAAAACTGTATCTTTCCATGTCAAAAATAGGCATCTCCGACATAATTTCTGAAGTTGGAATAATGTTCCCCTATAAGAATGTACCTCAAAATATTTAATCAAAGTGGAATTTATAGGCATTTTTCAACTGCTTCTCAGGTTTTAGTTTTATAAGTGAATATAAGAACTAAAGGTAACATTAATTCACTACCCTTCATTAGTTCCTTTGGACAGATTTCTAGACATGGTCCCAAAGTTATTTATAGCAGTGAAAACCTGGAAATAATATAAATGTCTAACAATTAGGAAATTCTAAGCAAATTTTGGTATATCTATTTGATGGAATATTAAGCTATCATTTAAAATGTTTAAATAAGAAACATGGACCATATCCACCGCAATGTGAAACAAAAAGAGCTGGCAGTATGATTTATGTAAAAATTTATACTTTAAAACAGCAGAAAGAGACTAGAAAGAAATACGCTTAATAATAAAGAACTATCATCTGAGTGCTAGGGCTTTGGAAATGCTTTATCTGTTTTTACTTCTGTTTTCCATGTCTTTCGCAAAGGTCATAGAGTCTTTTTGTAATAGGAACAAAAGCTTAAAAGAAACTCTCCCGGCGGCGCTTGTGGCTCAGTCGGTAAGGTGCCAGCCCCATATACCAAGGGTGGCGGGTTTAAACCCGGCCCCGGTCAAACTGCAACCAAAAAATAGCTGGGCATTGTGGCCGGCACCTGTAGTCCCAGCTACTCGGGAGGCTGAGGCAAGAGAATCGCTTAAGCCCAGGAGTTGTAGGTTGCTGTGAGCTGTGTGATGCCACGGCACTCTACCGAGGGTCATAAAGTGAGACTCTGTCTCTACAAAAAAAAGAAAAAAGAAAAAAAAGAAACTCTCCCACAGACCGCAGTTAGATATGTTACAAAGCAACTTACGAAAGGAGAAAAAAAAAAAAAGGAAAACACTGCATTAAAATGATAATGCTCAATATATACCAGTAACAGTTGTTATCTTTATGTTGTACCTTGTATCTTTTGTAATTGCAGAAATCAAATGTGACTTGGATAGTACAATTTTAATATAATGTTTTTCCTTGCTTTAAACAAAAAAAAAGAAAAGAAAAAGCAACTTACCTCCAGTTTAAAAGCCAGGCCTACAAATGGGTGGGAATTATCTCTTTTGGAGTTCATTAAGATTTTGGTTTTCTCTTTTGAGTCACTTAAAATAAAAAAAGATATAAATCTATGAGATGTAATATTTGATTTTTTTTTATATCTATATGTTTCACCAAAGAGTACTATCTGAGAAAAAGCGTCTATGTGTTAAACATTTCTGGTTTCACACATAAATCTCCCTGAAAGGGATCAATAAGAAAGTTGGGGCTTAGTTACTACCGAGCGGCAGGACCAGAGTAAACTAATGTAATGCAGAAATGATCTGAAAAGGAAAATAATCAACAAGAACTTTAAAAAGGTTTGTTCCCTAAAGCTTTTTTTAAATAATATGACTGAAAACAACTTGATCCAAATGAGAAATTTTTCTAACAGCATAAACCTTAAGAGATAGTAAAACAAATCAACTTCTAACTCACAGAGTAAGATGTGGGTACTGGCATAATAGATATGTTTTAAATTTCAAAACTGTTGCTCAAATAAAAATAGTGATACATTGCTGTAAATTATGAAAAAAATCACAAACATAACTTCAAGAACCACCCTTAAATTCCTTCATAGTGCATAAGTGTTTAAGTATTTCTGCATAACTAAGATTCAATTTCCAAGACTTACTCCTCCTGATTAAGAATAGCGTAATTCTGGACTTCAGATGGATTGGGGAGGTACTCTAAAACAGCATCTAACAGAGGCTGGACTCCTTTGTTCTTCAAGGCACTTCCCATAAAAACAGGTGTAAATGATCTATTTAGAGTAGCTCTTCGGATTGCAAGCTACAAAAGAAAAATATTTAATGACAGTTAATATTAAAAGTACATTTTGTGCTTCAGGACAATTACAAACCAACAAATGAATAAAACGATCTGATACTCTTTGGAGCGGTGCCTGCAGTGGAGACTAAAATCAAGTCCCCAGTAAGTTAAGATCAAAATACAAGGAAAAAACCTTTTATAAAGCGCTTCCCTTCTCAGGGCTAGGAAGTGATTTACTCTACAACTGCATTCAGCACTTTCGGAATCACTGAATTCTCACTAATTCTCAATTTGGAAAAAAAAAAAATACACTTAGAACACAGACATGCACACAAAAAAATACATGTAGAACAGAGACACACACATCAAACAATGCAAACAGTATGCTATCAATTGTGTAAAATAGAGGAAAAAGCATTACACAGTATATTCAAAACCAAAAATCTCTGGGAAGACACACCAGAAGCTATTAATTGGTAGCCTGTTTTCAAGGAGAGGGCAGAGAAAGAACAGAAGGATTTTTAAATGTTTAAACCATATGAATATATTCTCTATTTAAAAACATTTAATTAGGCTTGGCGCCGTAGCTCAGTGGTTAGGGTGCTGGCCACATACACCAGGGCTGGCAGGCTCGAACCCAGCCAGGGTCTGCTAAACAACAATGACAACTACAACAACAACAACAACAACAACAAAAATAGCCAGGCTTTGTGGCGGGTGCCTGTAGTCCCAGAAACTTGGAAGGCTGAGGCAAGAGAATCACTTAAGCCCAAGAGTTTGAGGTTGCTGAGAACTGTGATGCCACGGCAGTCTACCAAGGGTGACACAGTGAGATTCTGTCTCAAAAAAAGGGAAAAGAAGTTTAATTAACTTTTATTCTATTTCTTTTAAAGAACATACACACAGGAAACCAAACTATACAGACCAATTATAAAGTAAGGGCTATGATAGTAGCAGCCCCCAAAGTAATGATCATGAGGTTCTGCCACAGCCCTGGGGCCAGCGGGGTCAGCACATGCTGCTGGCTGCAGGCCTCCGAGTGCATAGTGGAGCCTTAGCGTTAGCAGCTGGAAGAGGCCAACGACCGCGCCGTGGCCACAACCTGTCACTGCACATATATGGAGGAAGCACACAGTATTTCTCAGTCCTCATGTAAAAAGAGAAAACTAGTTACCCAAAAAAGCCTAAAGCCGATTTACAGCCATTATTTCTAAGCTGAGCACGAAAAATAGGGGGGTATATAAAAAGCAAAATATATACGGAAGTAAGCAATTATTATTTTTTTTTTTTTGTAGAGACAGAGTCTCACTGTACCGCCCTCGGGTACAGTGCCGTGGCATCACATGGCCCACAGCAACCTCTAACTCTTGGGCTTACACGATTCTCTTGCCTCAGCCTCCCGAGCAGCTGGGACTACAGGTGCCCGCCACAACGTCCGCCTATTTTTTTGTTCTTGTTGCAGTTTGGCCGGGGCTGGGTTTGAACCCGCCACCCTCAGCATATGGGGCCGGTGCCCTACTCACTGAGCCACGGGCGCCGCCCAGCAATTACTTTTTTTAAACCATCTTAAAAACTTGCTTTTTGCGATTGCTAGGAACTGGAAATGGCGAGGTCACTAACCGCTTAGGCTACCAAAATCTACTTTTCCCTAATATGCAAGTAATAACACAGTAATCTTACCATGCTTTCCTTTACATCCACAGAACAGAGAAACACAGGAGGGTAGTAGATAGTTTGGGAAAAAATGAGAAATTAAAACTATCTCTTATACCACATCCTAACAAAAACTTTATTTTCCAAAATTTCCCTTGTTTTCGTAAGAATCACTTTCATACTTGAAAATGTTGCCTTTCCACTGTCCCTAATAATACATCCAACCATAATACAGACACTGAACTATAGCCATGTACCTGGTGCAAAAAAGTAAGCAGGACTGAAACTTTTCTTAGAAAGGCTTGCTTGCAAGGTTGGCCGTCAGCTGATGTCTAGAACTTGGACTTCAGAAGAATCCCCATCATTTCCAGAACTGATAAACACTGTCTGCTGAACCTCTACGGTTTGTACAATGCGCTGTATGCCAAATACTTGCTTTCCTCTGGGAGCCAGGAATTTGGGTGCGTGCTAGACAGTGGGTCTTCCTCCTAGTGGATTAAAAAAACCTATCTAATGTGCTTCCCAGGACCTCTCAATGCCTGACTTTAGGGACAGACCTGTACTACTTCCCTCCCACATGGTGTTCCCTACTCCTTAGGAAGCTGAGGCTGGAAGGCCTTTGTGAATGCTATAGGGCTCAAGTAACAAAAGACAGTCCCAGTTTAGACAGTAAAAATGCTTTAGTAAGTATCCTCAGCTTCAACGGGGCTCTTTCCTTGTGTATCTGATTTACTAGAAACTCAAGAGTAGGTAATTATTATCCACTAAGTGCACCATGTGATTTGGGGAAATGACTGTCAGTCTTTTTAGTGTGCTAAATTATACATAAGATAAAATTCACCATTTTAACCATTTCAGTGTACAGCCAGGGGTGCTGAGAACATTTACAATGCTGGGCTACCATCACCACTATCTGCTCATCCACCACCAGAACTTTTTCATCATCTGAAACTCCATATCCATTAAACAATAACTCCCCATGAAGCCCTCCCACAACCTTTGGTAACCACTAATCCACTTTCTGTCTCCATGGATTCGACTATCGTAGGTAACTCATAACAGCAGAATCAAGTAACATTTGTCTTTTTGGGCCTAGCTTATTTCTCTCAGACTGAGATTCATCCAGGTTGAAGGACATTCAGAATCTCAGTCCTTTTTAAAGTCGAATAACATACCATTGTATGTATGAGGAGTCCTCAAAAGTATTCTGAAAAAAACCTATATATGGATTTCAAAATTTTTTGCACCAAAATAAACTCAGATTAACTTGTTATAACATGGACGAACAAGATCTAGTCTGGGGCACTAAGAAAAGAGCCCCTATCAGAGCAACATGAATTCTGCTAAAACTCAAGAACATCAAATTTTGGTGAAGCTTGAGTAGAAGAATAGCAAATTCAAACAGAAAGTTCTTGGGATGATGCCCCAAAGAAAGCAGAGTTCACAAACAGATAAATTATTTTAAAAAGATGAAACCATGTTAAAATGAAGCAACACACTCTTCATGTCATTATTTCAAGAAAAAAATTCATTCTGCTCATGCCCTAATCGAGGAGGCAGGATTAACAGCACAACCCACAGCCAAGATCCACAGATAACTCAATGGGTTCAGCTGACCCGATTCTGACTCAAAAATTAGAGTTAGGCAAACTTTCAGCTCGAGGACTTGCCAAAATCATCACCCCCAGACGAGAGCAGAATTTATAATGGAAATTTTAGACAAGTGGGATCAAGAACCTCAAGTACTTTTTCAAAGATGTGAAATAAAACGTGGCTTTACAGTACAAGTCTGGAGACAGCACGAGCAAGGCAATGCTGCCCAAGAGGTTCAGCCAAAGCAAGAGGAAAGATAACGCAACAGTCCTTGAGATGTCAAGGCATTTTGCTTGTTGACTTTCTGGAAGGCCAAAGAACACCACCATCTGTTTAGGAAAGAGTTTTGGGAAGGCTGGGTAGAGCCTTAGCAGAAAAACTCCCAGGAAAGCTTCACCAGAATTTCTCCTCCATGACAGCAATGCTCCTGCTCATTCCTCAACAAACAAGGGCGATTTTGTGAGACTTTAGATGGGAAATCATCAGCTGCCCAACTGACAATCCTGATTTGGCTCCTGCTTATTTTTCTTCAGTTAATAATGCAAAAAAGATTGCACTGACATGGTTATTTTCCCAGGACCCTTAGTTCTTCAGGGATGGACTAAATGGCTGTTATCACTTACACAAGTGTCTTAAACTTGACAAAGCTTATGTTAAGAAATAAAGTTAATACTTTTTATTTTTCTCTTAATTCCATTTTCCACAAACTTTCTTTAGTCTCCTCATATACACAACATTTTGTTTATCCATTCACCTACTGACAGACATTTGGGTTGTATCTATTACTATGAATACATTTTGGCTACTGTGAACACTGCTACTACAAACATTGCTGTACAACTATTTGAGATCCTTCCTTTGGGAGGGGGGGACAGCCCCAAAGAATTGCTGGATCATATGATTATTCTATTTAACTTTCTGAGGAACCCTAAGAGTATTCCACAGTGGTGCATTAATTTACATTCCCACCAGCAATGCCCAAGCATCCCAATTTCACTACATCCTCACCAACATTGTTATTTTCCAGTTTTATTTTTTAATGGGGGGGGGGGTTGTTTTAAATACTAGCCATCCTAATGGTATGAAGTGGTCCCTCACTGTGGTTGTGACTTGCCTTCCCTAGTAACTGACAATGCTGAGCATCTTTTCATTTACTTATTGGCTATTTGTGTATCTTCTTTGAGAAATATCCTCTCAAAAAATGATTATCAGTCGTGGGCAGGGGTCTTCCCTTTATTTTTAAAGAGTGAGTGATCAAAGTGAAGGAATCTATATGGCTTTATACAGTGTTTCCAAACAGTACAACAGTGTGAGAACCAACATGCAGTCTGCAAACATCCAGCAGCCTCTTCTCTTAACCTGCCTTATTATTGTTTTCTATATTTATCTACTTACTTTTTAATAAGGATATGCCCAAGAGTTTGACTGCTTAAGTATCATTTTTTCTACAAAAAAACTGTGAGTGCTCTCATAAGATATTACATAACTTACTCCTCTAAAAAAAAAAAAAAAAAATGCCAAGTATCTTTTGAGGAAACAAATGATATTAAATAAATTTACTCAGATTTCATTAATAAAGCCCATGCATAAAAGCATTATGTCCCCTCCTCATAAAAAACAAACAAGTAACTGTTTTTCTTGTTAATATAAGATTTATTTCTAGAGCACTTGCCTTTAAATCAGAAATGGAGGGGATTTTTTCTTCCAAGAACATCTCACCAAGCTGCTCATCTGAATTGGCAACACATTCGATGAGCTCTTGCCGGTGATCAGCTGCCTCTGCCCTTAATTCAGCTGGAATTTCACCATATCGAACAATCTGACTAAGAAAAGAAATATTTTATTTTAGTACTTTAAGGATACTTAGATATATAAAGCACCAATGAAAAAGATATGACTAAAGGCTGAATTATATATATTTTTATAAAGAGCTGATCTATTTACATTCAAATGGCAAATCAGACTAACATATATCTACAAAATGCAGGCCAGGCCCCGTAGCTCAAGTCTGTAATTCAGCACTTTGGGAGGCCGAGGTGAGAGGAAAAATTGAGTCTAATACTTTGAGACTAGCCTGGCCAACACAGCAAGACCTTGCCTCTACAAAAATAAAAAATATTTTAAAAATATTAGTCAGGTGGGGTAGCACTTGCCTGTAATCCCAGATACTTGAAAGGCTGAGGTTGGACAACTCCTAGAGCCCAGGAGTTCGAGGTGATGCTGCATTTGAAGACTGGCTAGCATACGAAGTAAGTAGTAAGAGCATCCATTTACTGACCACTCACACGCAGCAAGCACTGAACTAAATACAGTGGGACCTCCACAGAGATCACATCCCCACATCGACCTACTTGCATAGACTGGACATGCACCACACGCACAGATCAGCACAGTGGGCCTGTTTCATTACACGTATGACGACCACCTTCGTACGCTGACAAGTTCGTTACAGTCCCTCGGGTGGTCAGGTCAACTTACAGAGGTTCTACTGTATTTGTCAAGATAGTTAATCTTTACATCATACAAAATGGTTTCTATTACCTGCATTTTCAGATCAGGAAAGTAACTTAAATAGGCAAAGTAACCCGTCTAAGGCTGTACTCCCAATAAACAGAACACTAAGATTCAAGGCCAACCTGTCTGAGGCTCATCTGAGCTCTTAAAACTTCTATTAGCTATAAACTTATTAATCATACCACCACAAACTCTAATAAGCAGGATTAGACATCTTACTCTATTCCCTTCCATTAATAACAAACCTAATCGTACAATTTTTAACACAGAATATACCAATTTGTAATTTTTTTTTTAAGTAACTAAACTTGACAGTCCTTTCAACCCTGACACTAGGTCTCCATTCCTCTAGGGGTTAAACAGGTAAGAGTCACAAATGAAACAGACACCAATGAGAAATGGACATACTCGATATTTTTAAAATCCAGTCTAAAAGTTTTTCACAGTAGAAACTCCACAGTTGACCACCTGCTTAGGTTGACCTAATTTCCAGACAGCAGATCACATGTACTCCATGGAAGTTCCTTATGTTGACCAGTTTGTTACAGTTCCTTGGGTGGTCAACTTACAGAGGTTCTACTATATTTCCTTAAAAATGGAAATTAATGTCAAAAAACAATAAGCTTTTCAGAAAACACACCCCTAAATAAAAAGAAAGACAAAAGTCAATTCCAGAGAGTGGAAAAACCTCTTCATTTTCTAAGCAATGCCCTGCACAGACTTCAGATTTCATCCTTCCTGGCAAGTCCCTGGTTCTGAGCCTCCATATCAGAATCATCTGCTGAGTCCTTTCCACACACACACCCAGTGGTCCAGGGCTATGGGAGGGGGTGTGCACACAGTTCTACAATGTTTAAGAGCCCCTGGTTTAGATAACAGAAATACAGGCTTCAGCAATTCTGGGAAAGTGAATTTAGTCATTCATTTACAAATATTTTTTGAGTTCCTATTATATACCAGGAAGTTCTAGGGGTAGCTCGGGGATAGCAGAGAATAAAGCAAAAAGCAACCTTGCCATCTTGGGCCTTACATTCTAAGAAGTGGCAGCTAAGCTCTGCTGTCATTATTCAGTTATCACACAAAAAGTGAGAAAAACCCCTTATCCACTGGATGGCCTCCTTCCTTTTCCTGTCTACAAAATGGCTCGTGAAGATCAATTCTACAGCTCATGGATCACACCACCATTCACCCAGCAGCCAGGCCTGAAATCCCAACCTCCTGAGGAAGGAAACCATCAGGAAGTGCCTGTAGAGAAACCGCCAGGTGACAGAGGTTAGTCCTCAGAACAAGGGTCATCTCTGACTCCCCACACTGTCTAGATCAGAGTCAGTCAAAATGTGGTCTGCAGACCCACATCAGCATAACCTAGAATCTTACCCAAAATGCAAACTGCAGGCCCTGCCCCAGATCAAATGAATCAGAATCTACAGAGATGTACCTAGGAATAAGTGTTTTAACAAGCTTCCAGGAGACTTTTATGAAATCTAAGGTCTGACAACCACGGGGCAATCACAGTACTCTGTATGCAAAGGTCACTGAGACGGTGACTGACCACACAGTGTGTCAGAAAGTTACCAATTTGCTTCTTGCAGTTGCCAAACCACATCTGTACAATTTTAAATGTTTTTACAGATTTAATCTTTTTATCTATGAAGTAGGTTGAGCAAATATTTATGGTCTCGATTTTCTTTCCAGTTTTTATCACAAAACCCAAGACCTCGCAGCTGCTCTACAAGTATCGGCAGAGTGAACGAGATGAACAAATAAATGAACAAGCAGAGAAAGACATAATATAGGCCAACAGGCCAAACGGGAGGCCTTCTTCTACCACATAAGGCATGCCATGACTTATTAGCCAAAAAAGTAACATATCCTCTCTGAGAATTAATAACAAGCAAAACGAGGAGCAACTAGGATTAAAGGCATTAAAATAAAAATTATTTAGAGAATATAGTCTTCCAGACATATTTCAAAAAGATATCCTAAGTTTAATGAACCGATCCTTTCCTTCTCTTTGATGCTTTCTTTTTTTTTTTTGTAGAGACAGAGTCTCACTTATGGCTCTTGGTAGAGTGCCATGGCCTCACACAGCTCATAGCAACCTCCAACTCCTGGGCTTAAGCGATTCTCTTGCCTCAGTCTCCCAAGTAGCTGGGACTACAGGCGCCCGCCACAACGCCCGGCTATTTTTTGGTTGCAGTTTGGCTGGGGCCGGGTTTGAACCCGCCACCCTTGGTACATGGGGCCAGCGCCTTACCGACTGAGCCACAGGCGCCGCCCTCTCTGATGCTTTTTAAAATATAAAATTTTAGTAATTTATATTTAACACTTACCCAAATTCCCCATCAAAATAGATGGCTCGTTCCTCAATAAGATCTATAACACCTTTGAAATTACCCTCCAATCCAATGGGTATCTGTACAAATGCTGCATTATGGTTCAGTTTAGACCTGAAAAATAAAAATACATTTGTTTACCTCTTTTCTTCTGTCCAATTCCTTTGAAATGACAAAACAAATGTAAAAGTAAGTCAGCGGCAGGTGTAGAACTGAGAAAGGTATTATCACCAGGTCAGACCAGAAGATAGAAAGCTACTGGAAACTAACAAGCCAAACTCAAGGAGCTCAGGAAGCCACCGCCCCATTTAGGCCACAAAAAGAACTGCACAGTAAGTGTTGTCCCATCAGATCCCCAGAATACACGGGGTCAGAAAGAGAAGGGGAAAGAACAGGAGATGGGTGCCCAGCCAGGACAGCAAAGAACAGAGGGCAAGCCAAGCCCCTCTCAGTCTCACGCGGACTGACAGCAGCAAAGCTGAGTACAGCGATCTGAAGAGGGAGTGCTGGCAGCAAAACTCTCATAGTGGGTACTGTCAGCGGACACTCATCTTTAGCCTGAATCCCCAACCAGGCTCAAACACTGAACAGAAACCGTACTCAGTGGCAGAAATTCTCACTGGAGAAGAAATATGTTCTAGTTACGACTGTTTATATCTAGACCCCTAGCTGTAACTATGGATAGAGATGTACAAAGCACCAAATATTTGAAGAAAACACAGCTTGAAAAAGAAGTGTTAACACAGCAAATAGTACTAACCTCCAAAAAGAGTTATTAAAGGAAAGAAAATAACATTTAAAGATTTGAAAAGTAATTACTTCTATTAATAAAGATGTTCCAATAAAAGAGAACATTATGAAAATTAATTACACAATTGCTGACAACTATCTTTAAAAGACAGGCTAAATAACAGAAGGCACACAAATGAATATCAACTTAGCAAGCGGGAAGATTAACCCCCAGGATTCCCTCAGAACCCAGTACAAAATCAGGAGACAGAAGGTCTGAAAACTATGACAGAAAGGTTAAAATATGGAGGCCAGATCCCGAAGTTCCAAAACCTGTTCAATGGCAGTTACAAAATGAGAAAACAAATAAATAGGAGTCAAGAAAAAAAAGAACCAAAGTAACCAAACCAATGCTAAAAGAGGCCAGGTGTGCTGGCTCACTTCTGTAATCCCAGAGTTTTGGGAGGCCAAGGTAGGAGCATCGCTTGAGCCCAGGAGTTTGAGACCAGCCCGAGCAACAAAGCCAGACCCCATCTCTACAAAAAATATATAAATAAATAAAAATTAAAAATTTTAAAATAAATAAATACAGATGCTAAAAGAAAATTTTCTTGTAATTCAGGAAAAGACTTGATGAAACAAGTCCACCAATTGCCAACCATAAGTAATAAGGACAAAAAGTAAAAACATTTAGTTTTACCAAGAAAATAACACAAATGCTCAAAAAAGAAAAATTTTACTTTTACATCCTCAAATACATCACTTCTGTAATATTTTTCGTCATGAGACACATCGCTCTTAGCCTATTCACTACCACAAACTTGGCCACCTGTACCTATCAGCTCTGCCATGTGAAACTTGACCATAAACTCTATGTATACAGTTGCACACCTACAGAAGATAAAATGTAAATGCTCACTTTTTTTAAAGGCTATGTGCAGTATATAGCATTGTGCAAAATGTAAAATACTATAAATGACACGGGGTTCTAGCTGGTACAGAAAGGAAGTTTTACTCTCATCCTAGCAAACAGGCTACCATTTCATCTCTATAGCTACTACCTAAGGGCATGAAATAAAATCCTTCAGATAAATGTGAAAACTAAAGATGATCCTTTAGGTTTGTATAAATAAAGTCAAATTATTATTAGAATCTACTCTAGGTTATAATTTTCTAATTATATCAAAACAGTATAAATTCTGAATTTATCTTCAACCCCTCTATTAGTTATTTGTCCCCATCTTACAGAAGGTAGTTGATGAGACCACATCACAAACCATACCGCTAGTGTTCCAAGTATTTACTTCATTCACATAAACAAATTTTAAGAAAGAAAAAATGTTAAGATAAAGTTTAATGATACTAAATTGTCCTTTTGGATATAAGGTTTGCTGTCCAGATCACCATACTTCTTTCTTCTTTCTAAAGCTCAGTACCTCATTTGCTTCAGGGCTCTGGTTGGGTTGGAGCCCATTCGGTCCAGTTTGTTCATGAAAGTTAGAAACGGAACACCGTAGCGCTTCATCTGACGATTCACTGTCATAGTCTGGCACTGCACCCCTCCCACAGCACAGAGAACGAGGACCGCGCCATCCAGCACTCTTAGGGCCCTTTCGACTTCTATTGTGAAGTCCACATGTCCTACAGGAGACAAAGAAGCATGGGGAGAGGGGGCTTAAAAGAGCAGTCTGAGTTTTTATCATACGCACTATTAAAAGTTTTCATCTCTCTGCTCATTACAGACGTCCTCTGGTTAGAGTGTAGATTCCTGACCTCACCAATACATTCTCTTGCCATAAGGCCCAGGGCCCAACACAATCATTTCAAGAAGATGCCAGGACACAGGTACCCCTGGAATCATCTGGAATATGCAAAAGGTAAGAACTTCCTACTTACAACTTATCAGCACTATTTCTAAAGGAAACCATGTAAGAATAAAATGCTTGAGATTCGAAGTCAGTCTTCTCTAAAAGGAATTTGGTGTTACACTTTTGAGTATTTGATACTTAAAAATTAACTGGATCATATAAAAGAAAGAACTAAATGTATTTTTCCCAAAAAGCCATAATAAAATCAAGACTGCAACTCACCAGGAGTATCTATGATGTTGATATTGATGTCTTTCCACATGGTGTAAGTGGCTGCGGACTGAATCGTGATTCCTCTTTGTCTTTCTAGTTCCATGGAATCCATAACAGCACCAACTCCATCTTTACCTTTCACCTAAACACAAGCATAGAAATTCAGATTCCTCTGTCCCTGATCCCAAGAAGAAAAGAAGCCTTTACTGGAATGGAACCAAAACACAGCTAGTTAATTCACACAATTTTCAAACAGCCTAACTGTCAAACCACATCACCTCATAAAGGAGATGAATGATCACAAATGGCCCCTGACTTAAGGTGGCTCAGCCCAATGGTTTTTAAACTTTATGACAGTACAAAAGCAGAGTATGCATTCAGTAGAAATCATAATTCAAGTATCCGTCCACCATTCTGTTTTCACATTCAATAAAGTATTCAATAAATTACATGAGATAGTCAACAATTTTATTATAAAATAGGCTTTTTTCTGGATGCAACAATAAGCTAATGTTAGTGCTCTGAGAACGTTTAAGTAAGCTAGGCTAAGCCATATGCTCTGTAGGCTAGGTATACTAAACTGATTTTCCACTTATTGATATTTTTTATTTACAGTGAGTTTATTGGTATATAACCTCATCATAAATTGAGGAGCAACTGTATAGGTTTTGCCCTATGTTAAATACAAAACCCTTTTCTGACCACTGTCTTCAGCTATGTTCTGCTAAGGTAGAACAATCTCTGCTTGTAGAACCACCCTCACTTCCTTTATACTGTTCTGCCCTCCAGTCTTGCATTAATCCCAGAGCAGACATTCAGAGAACAGAACTTTCCCAGTTCTGCTGCACATGCATCTGAAGCCTAGGTAAGAAGGACTCAGCTTTTGAAGTATGTGACTTAACAAGATAATTTTTATATGAAGAAATATTTTAAATCAGAGTCAAGTTACTCAATGATATAGTAATATCTTCAGGAAAGTTTCAAGACTTTTTAAAATAATATTATTCCGATGTATGCATTTCTGAAATCATGCTTATACTATGTATCATTTTAAGCCACCCCATCCCTACTAAAAATAGAAAAATTAGCTGGGCATAGCAGCTCATGCCTGTAGTCCCAGCTACTGGGGAGGCTTAAGTGAGAGGACTGCTCAAGCCCAAGAGTTTGAGGTTGCTGTGAGCTAAGATGCCACGGCACTCTAACCAGGGTGACAAAGTGAGACTCTGCCTCAAGAAAAAAAAAAAATCATAAACATTTCTCCACCTCATTACAAATTATGCTTAAGTATACATCGCATTGATTTAACATTCTTTTTTTTTTGCAGTTTTTGGCAGGGGCTGGGTTTGAACCCGCCACCTCTGGTATATGAGACTGGCACCCTACTCCTTGCCACAGGCACCACCCTAATCTAACATTCTGCTCATGATAGTCACAGTAATGGTCTCTAGATACATTACTCTGAATATTTCAAGCCAACTTGAGCTATTCCCTTTGTGCATGTGATTTGGTTAAAGATCCACTGTTAAAGATACCACTGTTCTAACCTTACAGGTTCTGTAAAGTTTGTACGAAATCAAGTTCTATTTAATCTACCATTAAGCATGAACCACATACCTCATGCATCTTTGCGATTCTGCCAGTGTAGTAAAGGACTCGCTCTGTCAATGTGGTTTTCCCAGAATCGATGTGAGCTGAGATTCCAATATTTCGTATTTTTTCATTAGGAACTACACCTGAGGAACACCATCGCCAGGACTTCCAATTAACCTGAAAAAAACAGGACAGCTCAATTCATTGCACTTTTTATAAGAGATAACAGACAAAATGGGTATGGTGCACATCTTTCCTTCAAGGAATCTCAGTGAACATGACATAGCCTGGGAAGGAAGATGGGAAAATGTTTAAACCTGCAACCAAAGGAGGGACTACAAAGAAGGCAGAAAAGACATGCTCTTTAAAATGAATTAGTTAATTAAATGAAATTAAAATCAAATGAGACAAACCCCTTTGCCAAATATTACATGTTTGAAAATATGCACCAGGGCTGATAAATGCAGAAAGAACCCCCCAAAACTACTTTAATAGAAAATGCAAGTTTTAACTTAAATTTTACTTTAATCCCCCACACACACACTTTATTGTAGCTAACAAAGACGTTTCAGAACTTGCACGCTTTATACAGTGGCGTCAACAGCTCCAAGAGAGCCCCAGAAGATGTCTAATTCCCTCTAAACAAAAAAGTTCATGAAGTATCTTTTTTTTTTTTTTTTTTAACTTTACTGGAGGTTGGGGGAGAAATCTTGTATTTTATGAAACCAAAAGACGATATAAACCCCTCTGTATAGGACTACACATCCAAAAACAAACGAGATTTGCGTGACAGAAAAGGCTCAACATCCGCCCTAAGCCTACGGTCGCTGCCAGCACTACCACAAACCTGCCCCAAAGGCTTTTATTCACAAACTTCTATACCCTGATGAGAAACAAGACCTATGAAACAAGACCTCTCATCGGGGAGATGAGAGCCAAATCAAGTAACGGAGGGCCGGCTGAGAAAGGGGACAGTCGGGCTAAAGACATCCTGTAGTGAAAAGAGCACTGGACAGAGTCAGAAGTTTGGGGTTTGAGTCCTGGGCACACAACTTTTTCAGCTGTCTGATCTTCACCCACTATAGCTCCTCTTTCAGGTACCATCAATAAGACGCTTAGCCGTAACTCGGGGCCCTTTGGGCACCGAGAAGATGCTCACGAGGAACCGGCTTAAGTGCAGCTACGGAGAGGCTTTGCAGCACCGGGGCACGATCACTCGTATTCCGAGCTGTTAGCGAGGAGGTCTCAGGGAAGGAAGGAATGTCACTGCCTCCACGGCCCTAAAAGGCCCGCAAGGTCCCGGGAACAGTCCCTGATTCGGCCTCGCCGGCACCAGTACCTGCTTCCCCCGCCAGCCGAGGGCGGCAGGGACTCGAGGCAGCGGCCCGCGCCCCACAGCCGCGGCGGCGGCGGTTCCCAGCAGCCTCATGGCAAGCGCAGACGGGCCTGAAATTCCCGCGGTTCCCGGTCTTCGCTGCCGCTGGTACTACAGCGAGAACCGCGGCAGGTCACGCTGCAGCCGGCGCCGGAAGAGCGCCCTGGAGCAAAGGACACCAGGGAGAAGCGAGGGCGGGGGAAAGGAGAGGAACTCCTGGGCCGAGGCGCCGACAGAGCCTCCGTTTCCCGCGCGCCTCCTGCCGGCGCGGAAGAGAAAGTGCAATCGGCTTCCGGAGCTGATTGCTGCCCGGGAGGTGGCAAAGCCCTGTGGGAAAGGGAGTTCATTGCCTGAAAGGGAAGGTGGAAAAGTAATAGTGAATTAACCACCAGTTATGGCCTGGAGCAGTGGCTGACGCCTGTAATCCTAGCACTCTGGGAAGCCGAGGCGGGTGGATTCCTGAGCTCAGGAATTGGAAACCAGCCTGTGCAAGAGCAAGACCCCATCTCTAAAAATAGCACTGTGGTGGGTGCCTGCAGTCCCACCTTCTAAGGAGGCTGAGGCAAGAGGATCCCCTGAGCCCAAGAGTTTGAGGTTGCTGATAGCTATGACTCCACGGCACTCTACCCAGGGCCCGAGAGTGAGACTCTTGTTTCAAAAAACAAACAAAAACAAAACCTATCAATTGCAAGTATTTTTTTTTTCTTTTTTAAAAAGGTTATCAAGTCAAAAATACAATTTCTGTACTTTTTCTCATTTCAAAATATTTTATTGTTCAATGTCAGACATTTTAGGTCCAGTGCATGTGGGACACTGTAGCCTTGATGATCCCACATGATTATCTTAGAGGCATCTCCAACTTAAGATGTCACAAACTGAGCTTCTGATCTTTTCCTGAAAACCTTTTCCTACAGTTTTCTCTGTCTCACAAATGGAAACTCCATCCTTCAAGTGACTCTAGCCAAACATGTTAGTCACTCTGACACCACTCTCTGGCCCCCCCCCATCTAATTTGTCAGTATATCCTATAGGCACTACCTTCAAAATAATATCCAGAACTTTCTACTTCTCCCCATCTCTCAACACTGCTATTTCCGACAGAATTATTGTAATAGCCTCTTAACCAATTTCACTGCTTCTGCCCTTGTGGGTCAGTAGATGACATTTTAAAGTCATTGTTTAATGCTAAGAAACATCCAGCTGAAATCTGGCAAAATGCAGTAGAATACCACCCCTTTGGCAACATGCCCAAAGAATGCTTTCTTATTTTCACCCCTGTATTGCTTGGCACCTACATTCTCCTACCCAAAGCAAGTCACCCTTACTGTCACAAATGACTAATACCCAGCTAGAGGATAAACTGGAGCTACAGGCCTCCATGCTGCAACCAAATACCCAAATGCTTTTCAACAACAAAAAAGACACAACAAAGTCATCAAAAGTTTAGTTAACTTTAAAATAATATAGTTTTCATTATTTGAAATTATTAAGTGATTAGGTATTTATAAAATAAATGTACGTTTTTTAAGGCTATCTAATTGAAGTTTTTTGAATGTGGTCGTATTTGATTACAGCTAAATTAATACAACCTTCTAATGGTGAAAATGTTCCCCATCCCTGTGATACCGGAATTTCTTCTTCAGTAGGTTCTTGGTCTCCGTGATTTGAAGAATGAATCCACAGATCAATGGTAAGACAGGATTTATTTACACAAAAGAATACAAAAACACCAAAGCTCCCAGCAGGGAGAGAAAACTCCTGTCAGGAGAGAAGAGCTCTTGCTCTGTCTCCGGCTCTTTGTTTAGGGGTATATATGGTCGCATGGGGCCCTCAGTAGTTACGTCCGGGTCGCGAATGAATGAATGTTTACGATCCCTTTCATTCCCAGGCCTAGGAAACTTAATGAAATTGACCAGGCCTAGGAAATGGGGGTTCCCTGTTTAGCCATTAAGCGCAAGGGGAGGGAAATTTAAGGTGCTGGTGTCTCCCCAGCAGTTGTCTGGCCCCTCCGGCTACTGGAGCCTCTTGCGGAGATCCCCTGCCTACCCTCCAGCCCGCTGGTTCCTCCACTGGTTGCCACCTCACCGACACCGCCTATCTGCCCCTGCCCCAGCTGCACAGAGTTGTCTGGGGCGCCACGTGTCCTGTATGACCTGGGTTAGAGTCTTTGCTCGTCCCCAGATACAGCATGGCTCTCTCCCTCACTTTCTTCCCTTCAACCTTTCTAAAACAGCAAGGCCCTCCCCCACTTTCTAACTTCTCACCCTGTTTCAGAGCATTTCTTAGATTTATCTAGACACTTTAAATGCATAAGTATCTGTTTATCATTTAACTCTCAGTGAAAATGTAAGTTTCATAAGGACAGTGATTTTGTTTGTTCATTGCATGTGATTACATGTACTAAGTGTTCAATAAATATTTGTTGAATGAATGAATGAGATCAAAGAAATAGGGATCAGGGTGGTGCCTGTGGCTCAGTGAGTAGGGCGCCGGCCCCATATACCGAGGGTGGCGAGTTCAAACCCAGCCCCCGCTGAACTGCAACCAAGAAATAGCCGGTTGTGGCGGGCGCCTGTAGTCCCAGCTGCTCGGAGGCTGAGGCAGGAGAATCGCGAAAGCCCAAGAGCTGGAGGTTGCTGTGAGTCCTGTGACATCATGGCACTCTACCGAGGGCGGTAAAGTGAGACTCTGTCTCTACAAAAAATAAAAAATAAAATAATAATAATAAAAAAAGAAATAGGGATCAAAGTAAATTAAAGATACAAGAAAAAAAATCAGAGACTCAGGGATGAATTTCAGATTTACTTTTTATATATCATCCATGTAGTAATTTGCAATGAAGGATTTAGAAACTGGTTTGATAAATAAATTCATTAACATTAAATATACATCCTTAAATAAACTTTTTCACTTCGAGACATTAGCATTGTATGGTTTTTGGTAGAGATGGTGTCTCATTATGTTGCCTTGGCTGGTTTGAAACTGGAGGCTTCAAAGGATCCTCCCACCTCAGCCTTCCACAGTGCTGGGATTACAGGCGTGAGCCACTGCACCTGGTCTAGTCTTTTTCGAAAGACTTCGAAAAATTTAATCTTCATGTGCCTTTATACGCATTTGTTTAAAAATACTAATTATGTAGATGGATAATAAAATTAAAATTTACTTTAATTTTTAATTGTATATTAATTTAATATAATCTTATCAGGGTATTAAGTAAAACAGTATAGCTACTACATTGAAATTACCATTTTAATAAACCAGTAGTTTTCTTAAGTAAAGGTTTATATTCATTATCTTGTATGTGTATATCTTCATGTTTTTCTATAATTATTATACCAAGCATATTCCAAATTATTTTTATTAATCACCACTTTTAACCAATGTAATCAATTTTTGCTTTCTCCAAAAAGAAAACCAAAGGAAAAAAAATCAAGAAATTTCTAGCTAAGTTTTTATGAGTACACATTTTAGATTACTTTTATAAATTTTTAAAAATTTTAATTGATACATAATTGTACAAATAATGGGGTACAATGTGTATTCTGATATATATACACAATGGATAATGATCAAATCAGGGGAGTTAACATATCCATCACTTCAAACATTTATTATTGTTTTGTGTTAGGAAAATTGAAAATCCTCATTTCTGCGTACAATTACATATTGCTTCACAATCGGGATATGTTCTGAGAAATGTGACATTAGATAATTTTGTAGTGCAAACAATCAAAGAATGTACCTACCCAAATCTAGATGGTATAGCCTGCTATACCTATACCTAAGGTATAGGACACACCTGTTGTTCCTAGGTTCCAAACCTGAACAGCGTGTTATAATATTAAATACTGTAGACAACTGTAACACAATAGTAAATACTTGTGTATCTAAACATATCTAAACATAGAAAAGGTGCAATAAAAACACAAAACCATAGTATTATAATCTTATGGGATCACTATGGTCCATCAGTGACTAAAATGTTCTTATAAGCTTTATTATGGTGCTAGAAAATATATAATAAAAATATAGAACACTTCGTGATTTGCATGTCATCTTTGCACAAAGATTATGCTAATAATCTGTGTATTTTTCCAATTTTATCACATGTGCTGCCAAAGCAAGAACCTCTGTAAGTTTCAAGGTGACAACATAACACATCTATAATATTCAAAGCATTTGCACATTCTGTTAATTCACAGTCATTTGGAATGTATAAGAGTAAAAGTAAATTGAAGTTATCTTGAGTAACCAAAACTTTGATCATTTATTATTTAGAAATTGCCAAGTAAGCAAGAACTAATTTAAGGGCTTGGAAAGTTAATAAAGGATCTGAAAAATTACAATTATAGTTAACCTAGTCCTTATTGTAAGTAGGAGCCTAATGATTTCATAAGATCCTAATCCCTTTAAAAGACACCTGTATTATAAGATTTTCTAGTTAAACACCATTTTATATTTTGTAATCTTGCACAAATTGGTGGATTCAATGATAACTTATTTGACCTATACATTAAATATGGGAAATTTAGAAAGTTTAAATCATAAAAAGTTAAGCCTTAGTTTTATATAAACTAGGATATTTTATTAACCTTCGTTTGATATAATTGCCTTTAAACATTAATTCACTATAGTTTTCCCCAATTCATTTATCAGGAATATTTCATAAATATTTTTATAAACATAATTGGTAACTCTTATATTCATAATCATTATTTTATATATATATATTTATTTATTTTTGCAGTTTTGGGCTGGGGCTGGGTTTGAACCTGCCACCTCTGGTATATGGGGCTGACACCCTACTCCTTTGAGCCACAGGCACTGCCCATATTTAAAAGGCGCTTTTATCTTGAAAACTTGTTTCTTAAAACCATAGAAACAAAGGCTATTATTTAAACTCACTTGTCCACATTTTTAATGACCAGAGGTAATGACTTCTTTTCTCCTAGACATTTTTGACCGTTTATCTGGACTAGATATTCTTGAATTGCACATATAATAGAATTTTTTCTGATGAAATCACCTTTAAAATTTTTCATGTGGAAGAAAACAATAGGGAGAAAAACAGGAAAAAAATGAACTAGAGCCACCATTAGACAAATATGAAATTATCCTTGTGAAAGGCTAATTCTTCAAGGAGAGAGGAGAAAGTTTAAATGTAAGCCATAATCATGCACTTAAAAAAAAGCCAAGAAGTATGGAAATAAAAAATGGGCAGTCTTCTACATTAAACAAAATGATGTCTACTAGACAAATAAGACAAACACTTTCCTCCTGCAGTTTTGATTGTTTTTATTTTTGCTGGTTCTTCTAAAGTCCCTCTCAAATGAACTGTCTTCTTCATGTCAGAGTTCCCCAAAGTTCACCAACACCAAAGTTATGGCAGGAGATAGTGCAGATTTATTATCTGACAAACCCATGAAAAATGGGCTGACAGTCTGTCAGAAGTAGTGACACTGTTATGAGTGTGTCAAGGTTTAACCCTTAAACTAAACCACCTGCGTGCTGACCTAAGGAGCATGAAGAGGCCGTGCCACAGGAGGAGGTCGCTCCTGAAGCAAGCTCCTCATACACAGACAAGATTGAGGAAAGTTTTCTTTTTTTTTTTTTTTTTTTCCTGAGACAGAGTCTCACTTTGCTGCCCTTGGTAGAGCATTATAGCTCACAGCAAGCTTGAACTCCTGGGCTTAAGCGGTCTTCTTGTCTCAGCTTACCAAGTAGCTGAGATTATAGGCACCTGCCGCAATGCCTGGCTGCTTTTAGAGACTGGGTCTCTTGCTCAGGCTGGTCTCCAACTTCTGAGCTCAGGCAATCCACCCACCTCAGCCTCCCAGAGTGCTAGGATTACACAGGTGTGAGCCACTGCCCCGCCTAAGAATGAGGAAAGTTTTCACTGACAAATAGTGTGAGATGGGGGGCAAGCAGAGAAGGCAGGAGACAGTGCTTAAAGCCAAGGACTGCAGAGAACACCAAGTCTCATTAGAAGCCCTAAATCTCAGAAGATAATAAACAGAATGCTGGGGCCAAAGTCCAGAATCCAGACTTACTGCAAAATCCACATGCTTGGGAACAGAGGGGCCTCAGGAGGTCTCAGATATGTGCGTCAGTACCAAATTGAAGGTCCCAATCCAGGCAGTGAAGGTCTTGGCCAAACCCTGGTTGAATCTCAAAGTTTTAGCCCAACAAACCTAAGACCACCAAGAATAATCCTATCCTTTACAAAGTCAGGCTCATAGGCCCAGTGCAATGAGGGAGCCCACACATCAGAGGAAGTGTGGGACCCCAAATGAAGGGTAAGATTACATGATCGCATTCGGGGAAAGAGTGGCATTTAGGTGACATTTAGATGGGGTTTTAACAAAAAGCAAATCAGACTGTTTTGGACTGTTTATTTGGATTAGATATGCTTGAATTGCACATATAATAGAATTTTTTCTGATGAATTCACCTTTAAAATTTTTCAAGTGGAAGAAAAGAGTAGGGAAAGAGCTGCACATAACAGTGTCAATATAAGGCCTGTACAGCAAAGTGGATCCAAGTTCTGTTTTCTTAAAAAATGATAAAGTTTGGGTGGTGAATGTTCAGTACTGAAATCCTTGATCTGAAGAAGCGCTCTCACTCGAGTCATGTATTGAGGCTGCTGCTCAGCGTCAAAGTGACTTAGATTCTTCAGGCAGAAGTGGAATGTCTCGGGTTTACTAATATCATTTCAAAACACCAAATTTATAATAGCTTATATTTTATAGAACAAAGTTTCTCAATGATTAACAAAATAGTCACCCAGGGCAGCGCCTGTGGCTCAGTGAGTAGGGCGCCGGCCCCATATGCCGAGGGTGGCGGGTTCAAACCCAGCCCCGGCCAAACTGCAACAAAAAAATAGCCGGGCGTTGTGGCGGGCGCCTGTAGTCCCAGCTGCTCGGGAGGCTGAGGCAGGAGAATCGCGTAAGCCCAAGAGTTAGAGGTTGCTGTGAGCCGTGTGACGCCACGGCACTCTACCTGAGGGCGGTACAGTGAGACTCGGTCTCTACAAAATAAATAAATAAATAAATAATAAAATAGTCACCCAAAAAGGGAATGATCATGACACACTGGCGGTGCGCCCTTAGGAGAACAGACTTTCCCGACACCTTTGCAGCTGGCTGTGCCCGTACTTGCGATCCCACTCTGATGATGTCAGGGTAGTTTCCATCTCTGAGAAATTTTAAATTTAAGAGAGCACTACATTTGCTGGAGAACTTTTATTTTTTATTTCTAGTCCCAGTTCTGCTTAAAACCCTCCTACAGCTTCCTGCTACTTGTGGAGTGAGATTCACACTCCTTACCATGAGTTGCCTGTCTCTACGTAAGCTCTGACCTCACTTCAAACTGATCTTCCCCTCACACGCCGTGGCCTCCTTCCTGTTCCTCAGACTCAAGCCCCCTCTGCCGGGTCTTTGCAGCTGCTGTGTGGTGCACTCTTCCCTTTGCCCTTAGTGTGGCTCGTTTTTCTTATTTTGGTCTCCGACTGACTGGTCATCTTCCCACAAAGGCCTTCCCTGACTATCCACCCTAGGCCTAATGTCACCCCTCCTCCCCACCATAGACACATGCCATATTATTTTCTCCATAAAAATGTTCCCTATGTGCAGTATTGTTTACTGATTTGACTTGTTACTGCTTCTTTTCCTCTTATGAACTCTAAAATCAGGGGCCATTTTACGTGCCGAGGTATTCCCAGCATCTAGAACAGCGCCTCTTACGTGGTGTGCTCCCTAAGTAGTTATTGAAGGCCTGGATGAATGCCACTGCGTACCCACTACAACTGACGGCACTCTTCCTCAGTTTCTTCAATGTAAATGGAAGAGATTGGTCTGGTGACAAACTCAAGCTGAGAACGGAATTTAATATTATCTCTGTTGTCTAACTGCTTGGGTAATGTCTCCAAGCAACTGCGTCTAGTACAAAAAACAGAAATCCTCTCTGAAGAAAAAAAAAAAAACCACATCAACACAAGCCTCAAATAATTCCCACAGATAAAATTCCTTGAAAAAATAATCAGCTCATTTTTAAAAAGTTACAAAACACAGGGTAACAACATGAGTAAGAACCAGCAGAAACAACAAACACAGAAATAATCTTCAGAGATTAGAATTATCTGACAGGGAAAATACAATCAATTTGTTAAAAAAAAAATAAAAGCAAAATGAAAATGAGCAGGGAACAAGAGACTGTAAATAAAGACCAAACAAAATTGAAAAGAACCAATAGAACTTTTAGAAAAGAAAAATAAAATAGCTGACATTAACAACATAGTAGGTGGGTTAAAATCAGAATAAACAGATCTGAAGAGAGAATGTAAATTGTTATGTGAAGCCAGAGAAATTATCCAGAATGCAGTCCAAACAGGGATTAATCCAAAAGATTAGGATGTGGAGGATGTTGTGGATTGAATGTTTATTCCTCACCCTGTCCCCCCAATTCGTATGTTGAAATATGAACTACCAACACGATGCTTTTAGGTGGTAGGGCCTTTATTTTTTGTTTTTTAATTAAACCATAGCTGTGTACATTAATGCAATCATGGTGTACAATGTGCTGGTTTTATATACAAATTGAAATATTTTCACCAAACTGGTTTATATAGCCTTCATGGCATTTTCTTAGTTATTGTTATAACTAAGAAATTTACTAAACCTAGTAAATTTCACATGTACCTTTGTAAGATGCACCATAGGTGTGGTCCCACCAATAACCCCCCCTCCATCCATCCTCCCCCCTTTCCTCCCCTTTCCCCTTCTTCTTGGGCTATAATTGGGCTATAATTTCTCTTTCAAAAGAAAGCTATAAATTGGTTTCATAGTAGGGCTGAGTACATTGGAGACTTTTTCTTCCATTATTGAGATACTTCACTAAAAAGAATATGTTCCAGCTCCATCCATGTAAACATGTAAGAGGTAAAGTCTCCATCTTTCTTTAAGGCTGCATAATATTCCATGGTGTACATATACCACAATTTATTAATCCATTTGTGGGTCGATGGGCACTTGGGCTTCTTCCATGACTTAGCAACTATGAAATGGGCTACAATAAACATTCTGGTACAAGTACCTTTGTTATAATGTGATTTTTGGTCTTCTGGATACATACCTAGTAGAGGAATTGTAGGATCAAATGGCAGGTCTATTTTTAGATCTCTAAGTGCTCTCCAACATCTTTCCAAAAGGAACATATTAGTTTGCATTCCCACCAGTAGTGTAGAAGTGTTCCCTTTTCTCCACATCCACGCCAACATATCTGGTTTTGGGATTTTGTAATGTGGGCTAATCTTACTGGAGTTAGATATCTCAAAATAGTTATGATTTGCATTTATCTGATGATTAAAGATGAGCATTTTTTCATATGACTGTAGGCTGTGAGGCTGCCTTCTTCAGAGAAGTTTCTCTTCAAGTCCCTTGCCCAGCCTAAGATGGGATCACTTGTTCTTTTCTTGCTAATACGTTTGAGTTCTCTGTGGATTCTGGTTATTAAACCTTTGTCAGAGACATAACCTGCAAATATCTTCTCCCATTCTGAGGGCTATCTGTTTGCTTTATTTACTGTGTTCTTGGCTGTGCAGAAGCTTTTTAGTTTGATTAGGTCCCAGCAGTGTATTTTTGATGTTGCTTCAATTGCCCAGGGGGTCCTCCTCATAAAATACTCGCCCAGGCCGATTTCTTCAAGAATTTTCCCTGCACTTTCTTCTAGTATTTTTATAGTTTCATGTCTTAAGTTTAAATCTTTAATCCTGTGAGAGTCTATCTTAGTTAATGGTGAAAGGTGTGGGTCCAGTTTCAGTCTTCTACAGATCATCAGCCAGTTCACACTGAATGTTTTTAATTGGCTTGTCAAAGATCAAATGGCAGTAAGCAGCTGGGTTCATCTCTTGGTTCTCTATTCTGTTCCATACATCTACTCTCTGTTTTTGTGCCAGTACCGCGCTGTTTTGATCACCATCGATTTATAGTATAGTCTGAGGTCTGGTAGCGTGATTCCTCCTGCTTTGTTTTTATTTCTGTGTAATGTCTTGGCTATTTGAGGTTTTTTCTGATTCCATATAAAATGAAGTATTTTTTCAAGACTTTAAAGTATGACAGTGGAGCTTTAATAGGGATTGCATTAAAATTGTATATTGCTTTGGGTAGTATGGACATTTTAACAATGTTGATTCTTCCCACCCATGAACATGGTATGTTTTTGCATTTGTTAACATTTTCAGTTATTTCTTTTCTTAGAGTTTAATAGTTCTCTTTATAGAGATCTTCCACATTCTTTGTTAGGTTAACTCCCAAATATTTCATCTTCTTTGGCACTACTGTAAATGGAATAGAGTCCTTGACTATTTTTTCAGCTTGACTATTGTTGGTATATATAAAGGCTACAGATTTATGAGTGTTGATTTTGTAACCTGAGATGCTGCTGTATTCCTTGATCACTTCTTAGAGTTTTGTAGTAGAATCCCTGGTGTTTCCCAGATATATAATCATATCATCTGCGAAGAGTGAAAGTTTGATCTCTTCTGACCCTACATGGATACCCTTGATCGCCTTTTCTTCCCTAATTATAAGGGCTAAGACTTCCGTTACAATGTTAAAAAACAGTGGAGACATGGGCAACCTTGTCTGGTTCCTGATCTGAGTGGAAATGATTTCAATTTAACTCCATTCAATACGATATAGGTTGGGGTTTGCTGTCGATGGCCTCTATCAGTTTAATAAATGTTCCTTCTATACCCATTTTCTTAAGTGTTCTGATCAAGAATGGATGCTGGATATTATCAAAAGCTTTTTCTGCATCAATTGAGAGAATCATATGGTCTTTGTTTTTTAATTTGTTTATGTGATGAATTATATAGATTTATGTATATTGAACCAGCCTTGAGACTCTGGGATAAAACCCACTTGGTCATGGTGTATAATTTGTTCGATGTGTTGCTGGATTCTGTTTGTTAGGATCTTGTTGAATATTTTTGCATCAATATTCATTAGTGATATTGGTCTTTAATTTTCTTTTCTTGTTGGGTCTTTTCCTGGTTTGGGGATCAGCGTGATGTTTGCTTCATAGAATGTGTTGGGTAGTATTCCTTCTTTTTCTATATTTTGGAAAAGGTTAAGTAATATAGGTACTAGTTCCTCTTTAAAGGTTTGGTAGAATTCTGATGTGAAGCCATCTGGTCTCGGGCTTTTCTTTTTAGGGAGATTTTGTATAGTTGATGCTATTTCAGAACTTGATATAGGCCTGTTCAACATTTCCACTTCATTCTGGCTTAGTCTTGAAAGGTGGCATGCTTCCAAGTATTGGTCAATTTCCTTCAGATTTTCATATTTCTGAGAATAAAGTTTCTTGTAATATTCATTAAGGATTTTTTTAATTTCTGAGGAGTCTGTTATTTCATCTTTACCATTTCTGATTGATGAAATTCGAGATTTTACTCTTTTTTTCCTGGTTAGGTTAGGCAAAGGTTTATCTATTTTATTGACCTTTTCAAAAAACCAACTTTTTGATTTATTGATCTGTTGTATAATTCTTTTGTTTTCAATTTCATTTAATTCTGCTCTAATTTTGGTTATTTCTTTTCTTCTGCTGGGTTTGGGATTGTAATGTTCTTCCTTTCCCAGTTGCTTGAGATGTGCCATTAGATTGTTAACTTCCTCTCTTTCCGTTCTCTTGAGGAAGGCTTGCAGTAATATAAATTTCCCTCTTAAGACTGCCTTTGCGGTATCCCAGAGGTTCTGATAATTTGTGTCTTCATTATCATTTTCTTCCAAAAATTTGGTAATTTCCTTCTTAATCTCATTTATGACCCAGCTATCATTCAGCATAAGGTTATTTAACTTCCATGTTTTTGTATTAGTATGCAGATTCTTGTTGTTACTGAGTTCAACTTTTATTTCACAGTGGTCCGAGAAGATGCAAGGAATAATTTCTATTCTTTTAAATTTGCTGAGGTTAGAGTGGTAGCGCCTTTAGAAGGTAATTAGGCCACAAAAGTGGAGCCCCCATGAACATCAGTGCCCTAAAAGAAGGAACCCAGAGAGCTGTCTTGCACTCTTTCTATAGGCGACTATACTACAAGTCGCAGTCGGCAACCTGGAAGAGGCCTCTCACAGAACACAAACATGTGGGCACCTGATCTTGGATTCCAGCCACCAGAACTGTGAGAAGTAAATATTTGCCATTTAAGCCACCCAGGCCATGTACTTTGTTATAGTAGCCTCAACTAAGATGAAGGATAACATGGGAAGATTAAACAGATACCTTTTGGAAGTTCCAGAAACAGATAAGAAAATGAGGAAAAGGCCCTACTGAAAGCAGTAATGATTGCCAATTTTCCAGAATTGGTGTAAGACATCAACTATCAAACCCAGAAATCCTAATGAGTTCCAAGCATAATAAACAAGAAGAAACCCAGAGAAGGAGCTAAGATAGGGGACTAGAAGCCGCCTGTAGCCAGGCTCTTATGGATAGGATAGAAAGTGGACAGAAGATATTCAGGTTCAGATTAATTACCTAAGACAAGAGTATTGGGAATCAACAGTGGGTTGATAGGAGATTCTCACAGTGAAGTAGAGGGAAGAGGTTTGACCTACTCAGAAGGACTGGAGATACTGGGGGAAGGCACCATATGGGCAAAGGGACAGAGGAGGGAATGCTACGGCACCAAACTTCCCCCAGGAACATTGCCATCAAAGCTGTGGGAGGGCCCGCCACTGCAGCAGCTACTGGACTAACAAAGGGAGCGGGAAGAGACTGGGCAGCAGCATTGCTCTGGAGAGAAGGCACAGAGTTTTATGAATCCTGGTCATGACAGCTGGTACCATTTTGAGGTCCTGTCCTAGAGCACTGCTTTTACCCAGGGGTCAGATTCATTGTTACTGAGTCCCTATCAGAGGGAGTGCAGGCTTTCCTGTGGAGGGTGCCACGCACCCTCACTGATGCTAGGGAACTCGGGCAGAGCAGGTGCATGCCCCTAGACCCAATGTCACTGCTGCCACTTGGGCAGCTCCGCCCACCCGCAGCTGCCACAAGAAAACAGAAAACCCAAATACAAGACCTAGGCAGAGGGAACAACTATGGCTTCAGGTCCTTCCTGCTGCCATCTGAGTGGCACAGTTGCTGCTGCCATTGCCTGGATGATACGGACGGACCAGGACAGAGAAAACACTTGTGGTACATAAGGTCAATTAGGTTTGTGAACTCGTCCTAGGAGAAGTGCTATATCCCTTATTGCTGACATGGAGAAGGAAGGGATCCTCTCCAACTCATTCACCTTGATATCAAAGGCAGGAAAGAACATAACAAACAAAAAAACTATAAACCAATATCTTTTATAAATATAGTTGCAAAAATTCTCAATAAAATGATAGCAAACTGAATTTAAAAAAAAAAAATTAAAAATAAGCCACCATGACCAAGTGGGCTTTGTCCCAGGGATGTAAGTGTGGTCCAACAAACACAAATCCATAAATGTGATTCACCACATAAACAGAAACAAAAACAAAGACTATATGATCATCTGATAAGATGCAGAGAAAGCATTTGACAAAATTTAGCTCCATTTTATGTTAAGAACTCTTGACAAAATTGGTATAGATGTAACATACCTCAAAATTATAAAAGCCATATATAAGAAACCTATAACCAACACCATACTAAATGGAGAAAAACTGCAAGTGCTCTGGCTTAGACCAGGAAATACACAATGCTGCCCACTGTCACGTCCACTCAAAACAAAGGTAGAAGTCCTAGCCAGGGCAATCAGATAAGACAAAGACATCAACGATATCCAAATGGGGATAGAAAAGGTCAAACTATTAGTCTTCGCTGATAATAGCAATCTTATATCTATAAAACCCCCAAAAGTCTCCCAAGAGTCCAGGAAGTAGTTAAATAAATTCAGCAGAATCTCAGATACAATGTAAACAAATCAATAGCATTCCCCTACAACAACAACAATCAATCTGCAGATCAAACCAAAGAGTCAATCTCCTTCATAATAGCAACAAAGAAAATACCTAGGAATATTTGCCAAGGAGGTAAAAGACCACTACAGGGAAGGAAATTGCAGATGGAAAAAATGGAAATGGAAAAAATGTATCGGCAGAACCAAGATTATAAATGTCTGTACTACCCAAAGTGACCTACAGATTCAACAAAATCCCTGTTAAAGTACCAATGTCATTTTGTGCAGATCTAGAAAAAATAATTCCATGTTTCCTATGGAACCAGAAAAGAGCCCCATAGACAAAGCCACCCTAAAGAAGAAGGACAAATTAGGAGGCGTTACTTCACTGGACCTCAAGCTACAACTACAAGGCTAGCAACCCAAACAGCATGGTGCTGGTACAGAGCAGACATTGACCAATAGATCAGAACAGAAAACCCAAATATAAAGCCATCCTTAAATTGCTTTTGTTCTTGAAAGTCTTCTAATACAGGGAGATTGTTTCCCCCCAGAATTATACTTTTTCTTTTCACTATGACTTATAATGCCCCGTTTTAAAGTGATGTACTTTTTACCTATTTAAAGGGTCTGAAAGGTATGTTTAGATCTATGAAATCACTTTTTAAAAATTTGTTAATTGGAAAAAAGTATCATTCAGATTTATAAAAAATACTAGGCTGAGTGGGATAGCTCACACCTGTGATCTCAGCAATTTGGGAGGCCGAAGTAGAAGAATTGTTTGAAGCCAGGAGTTTGAGACCAGCCTGGGCAACATAGCAAGACCCTATTGTCTCTATAAATAAAAATAAAACTAGCCGGTGCATGCTTGTGGTCCCAACTATTTGGGAGGCTGAGCTCATCATTTGAGCTCAGAAATTGGAGATTACAGTGAGTTAGTCAGGCCTCTGTACTCTAGCTTGGGCAACAGAATGAGACCTTGTCTCTTAAAAAACATTAAGAACTAATCTCAATCCTTTGGAAAAAAAAATTGAACTAAAACGTGAGAATAACAGATATAAACTAGAAAAGAGTGATTAAAATTAAAATCTTCCTCTTAAGTCCTGTATTGTTAGAGTTCAAAATAAAGACAAAATGATTAAGTGGTGACTAAGAATGCATGTCAAAATTGTATAGCCATGGGATCTGGTATGGTGGCTCATACCTGTAATCCTCGTACTTTGAGAAGCCAAGCAGGAGGATCACCTTGAGGCCAGGAGTTGTAAACCAGCCTGGGCAACAAAGCAAGACACTACTTCTACAAAAAAATTTTAATAGCTAGGAATTGTGCTATGTACCTGTAGTCCTAGCAATAGGGAGGCTGAGGCAGGAGGAATGCTCGTGCCAGGGGTTTTAGGCTGCATTGAGGTATGATCACATAAGGTAGCCACTGAAAGAACAGACATAGAGCATACGACTTAGAAACAGATAAATGAAAAAAAAGGAATTAAATTTAATCTAAAATAAAGCAAGAAGGGAGGGGAAAAGGTAAATATAAAACACAAATTGATAAGTTAAATGCAAAGTAATAATTTAAAAAGATAAACAGATGAAACATTTGTGTTGAAAGACAAAAAACTTCAATTTTTTTTTCTTTAAATACAGCTCTATGCTGTTTCCAAAAGTCACATATCTTAAAGGAAATGTTGACACTAAGAATATGGAAAAGATGTAACTAGCAAATATTAGCCAAAAGAATGCTGGTAAATCTCTATTCTAATAAAACTTTCAAGATTAATGTGACTACTAGATATAAAAAGGAGACCCTCCTTAATAATAAAGGATTTGAGTAGCCAGGAAGGTGTATCAATTCTAAGCCTATATATACCTAATAACATAGCATTAAAATACATAAAGCAGTATTTGAGAAAAGAGGCTTCTGGTTCTACACAAGATGGAACATACACATTCTTCCCTATAAGAGTAACTTAAAACTTTGAAAATAATACTTAAAACAAACATAAGATCTTTAGAGCAGAGAAAGAGACTAGCTAGGGAAGGACCTTAGGATTTGAAGAATGACATAACAGTGAGTTCCCTCACTTTGTTTTCCTTTTTGCATTTCATTTATCCTGGAAGAGCACTAAAGATACCTTTAATCCAGAAACGCTGACAGTGGTCAACGTAAACGAACAAACATGAAAGACACACATAGTGAGAGGAATAGGGAGAGATACATCTGCTGTACCCCCTGGCTGGCAGGAGCAGCCCACGCCCTCCTGCTCTCCACCAGCAAGGCGTTCCTGGTCTTCTCTGGTCTGTGATAGCTTCTGAGCCTTTCCTTGTGTTTTCACGACCTTGACAGTTCTCAAGAGTACTGTTCAGGTATTTTGCAGAATGTCCCCTCCCTAAAATTTTAAGATATCCATTTCAACAGAATCAGAAATATAAAAGCATTTGTAGAATAGACAATTTGGGTGTTTAATATTCTCTTGTTTGTGCTTAAATCCAGTTATTTAGAAGACATGATTTTGAAGTTTCAAGGAATAATAAAAATTAATACATTTTATATCTATCACTGCAGGAAAAAGAAAGTGTCTTTTCATTTCATTACAACAGAGGAGTCAAATAGGTGAAGAGTAATTACTTCTTTGCTCTGAAAGTATTTCCATCTATGCAATTTTTTTTTTTTTTTGAGATAGAGTCTTATTTTGACCCTCTTGGTAGAGTGATACGGTGTCATAGCTCACAACAACCTCAAATTCTCAGGCTCAAGTGATTCTCTTATCTCAGCCTCCTGAGTAGCTGGGACTATGGGTGCTTGTCACAATGCATTTTTAGAGACAGGGTCTTGCTCTTGCACTTGCTCAGGCTGGTCTTGAACTCCTGAACTCAAGCAATCCACCCACCTGGGCCTCCCAGAGTGCTAGGATTACAGGCGTGAGCCACTGTGCAGGGACCCATTTATGCAATTTAAAGGAAAGTCATCATATGCCACAAATCAAGAAACGACAGCTTTAATTAACATCTACTTCTGGGAACTGAGGCAAAAGCACTATCTTTAAAGCAAATTTCCACCTCAGTTATTTTCAGAAATTTAAGCTGGTATTCAATGCGTATAATTTAAGCAAATTTTTAACAAATGTTAATTTGAATACAATTTTACTAATTTTTATAGGTTTTATGAAACATTTTACATTTAGTATATGATTTACACTAGACAAAAATGAGTGAATGCTAAAAAGGAAATGAGTTAGAAAGATCAGTTTATATTAGTTTCAAATGTCAAAGGCCAAAAGTGATTTCTGTACAAAACCAGATAATTAGGTTCCTGTAGCATAATAATCAATCTTATTATTAGCAAGCCTTAAGTCTTATTTGTGTGCATGTGTTGGAATTCCAGATTTTGTTGTCCTTATTTCTAAAAGCAACTTCCCTTAGGCATGGCTTTTTTAAAAGGGCCCAAGCAGGACCATGAAAAACTCATACATACAGAGCTGAGGTCACATGCAGGTTTACCATGACACTTCATGTCTCTGTGTTACATTCTCTATAAGTGTCCCATAAGGAAGCACTGTATTCTAAGAAGAAATACATATTTTAATTTTTATTTGATTTCCCTGGTAAACAAATAATGAAGAAAAAGGTATCTGTGAATTCTCTAACTGGTCCATATATATATGATGTATAGAAGTTATGCTATTAAGCACAATAATATATTAAAGTATGTTTTCAGATTTAAATTTAATGACTCAAGTTAGCATCAGTACAATGATTTAAGCAAAAGTAGAATAATTATGAAGTGTCAACTTTATTGAGACTTTGCTCTATCGAGTTAATTTACGCAAAAGTGTCATTTAAAATTCATGACAATTTTCTAATGTGGTATGTTCATAGTATACGGAAGTACGCACAAGAAATTTTTAATACATGCTTCACTAATATCAGTAATAAAAATAAATGAACAAATTTGCATTTTTAGTGACTCATTAATGATTAACACAAAATAGCAAAATGTAGAAAATCAGAGAATAGTCATGTAATTTTACTTCTAAACTTAAAAAGGAAAATATTTAGGATTACAGACCGATAGTAGATTTTCTGTTTTTTTCCTTGATAGAAATATTGTCTTCAACAATAGCTATAAGTGTTAAGATTTTATATTATTATAAAATTCAAACCTAATTTTTAGAAAAACAGATTAATCCTTGAATTCTAGAATTAAAAAGGTAAAGCTGAATTTTTTGATGACATAATTAAAACAGAAACAAGTGAATAAGCACCTTGCTCAAAAACACACATCAGCTGTCAAACAAATTTTGAGACAATCAATCTTTCTGGTTTGCAGAATACTAAATGTATTTTTCTAAATGTCGCAAAAAAGCTAAGTAGAGTTTCTCCAAGGACTCTCCAACTTTAGAATGTTATCTTAACCTTGGAGATAGATTAAGCTCTTTGGGGGATGAGTAAAGTGAAAATATACCCTCTTACGAAGTTATAGAAAGGTCTATTTAAAGTCTGATGAATGTTAACAATGTGATACAGAACAAAAAAGAACATACTGTATAAAGAAACTAGATCAAGAAAACTCATATATTAGCAATTTAAAACATTTTCTTTGAACTACTTGATTATTCTTGCCCTTTATCAAAATAATAACTAATTTCTCATAAAATGGTACTGATACCATTTTCTTTATTAAAGAAAAAGCTTTATTTAAAGCTTTAAGCTAGTTGGCTATATAACACATTATAAAATTTGAAATAAATTAACCATTAACCATTTGACCATTAACATTACTCTAATGTTAGTAAAAGTTCAGACTTTTTTTTAACATTCACTTCTTTATAAATAATCTTAAGTATAAAAGAACATATAGCCAATACAAAAATAATTGAGAAAGTAAAATAAGCATGTGAGCTTTAAAAATTAGTATGTTTTAAAGTAAAGAATTTTATAGAATGGTTAATTAACCATTTACTCACATAGTTGAAAATCGAAATTTTATTCCTAAAGTAGGGATAATATAAAGTTAGTGCTTCCATGAACATTCAGATATCAGAAGAAAGTTGCAAAGTACGGTATTAATTTAGCAACAAGACATTGGTCTTAATGTGTATCACCGAGCACCATTGCTTTCTCTGTTAAAACAACCAAAACTAAACAAATGAAATGCATGGCTATTTATTTGTTGTTGTTTTTCACAGGCGAGCCTTTGATGTTAAGCTTGTCCACAAAAACGTTTGATCTTCTTCCGCTTTCAATGGCTGGACTTTGATGAAGTTTCTCCCTGAGAAATATACACATAACATTAATACCATTTTTAAATGGTCAGTGGTTTGTAAAACATAAATAAACATGTTAAAAACCACTATAATGTAAAGAGAATTTTATCTTAAATGTTACTTAAGAGTTTTGAAAAGGAAAGCAGACTCCTGTGGTGAACGTGTACAATAGCAACAGTGGTTTATTTGAAATAGATTTAACTATTTAGAGTTTAAGCCATGCTGTCCAATATGGCAGCCACTAGCCATGTTTATATTTAAAATTAAATAAAACAAAATAATTCAGTCCTCAGTTGTACCAGGCACATATCAAATGTGACTCACTAGTCACATGGGACTAGTCATTACCATATTGGACAGTGTAGATACATAACATTTTCATCACTGCATAAAATTACTTCAGAAAAAGCTATTGGGCAGTCCTAGTTAAGAGAAAATGCCACTGTTAGGGCCATAGATTTCTGGGTCATCCATAAAAAGCATGTGCTTTCTTTACCTGGGATCTGGATTTCATATTCAAACTTAGCACGGTTAGGCTTTTAATCAATAAATTTTCCAAAGAGAGACAAATATCTGAAATTAACATAAGAGCAAGTTTCTAAGCCATTCAACAGAAAATATTAGGGCTCTAGATTCCTAAATAAGTATTTTAAAGGAGAAGATGCTAGCACATGAAATTCTGCAAAAGGCTTCTGATTTACTTGATACCCACTTGTCCACGGCTGGTTCTTTGAAGCCTTCCACCTTCTGCAGCAATCCTCCACTCTCTTATAGCCTAGAACAGATTTCTGTTTTAAGGCCTGGAGGGGCCTCTCTCACTTGACGTAATTTCAATAGGAATTAGGTATTGTTTTCAATTTTTCCCCAGGGAACCAAATTAAATAGTAACGAAAAAAATTGTATTAAATGCATAAAAATGTCTGTAATTTTTAATGTGTGATTTCAGCACATTTATTTTTTATAGCTATTCCAAAAATAAATCCCATGGGAAGCTAAAGCTTTTGCAAAATTTTTACAAAATATCTAATACACGTGAAATACGGTATTTCACACACTGTTACATATTATACAAATGTCTAAAATTTCATTTATGTCAAATGCTGAATTTGACTTAAGAAAGTTATTAAGTCTTCTATACAGTTCGTTTCCCCTTATCATCTCTCTAGACATAACTATATTTACCTGGTGTGAAATATATGACTCTATATCCAAATTAGAATCTGTTTTATAAGATTTATCACTTTTCCTTAAGAGGTTTTTGGCTTTTACCTTCTGAAGCATAGTTTGCTAGTGAATTACTAACCATACAATCCTAAAATATTATTGGTTTTAGATACAAATTTAAATTTGTGGAATATCTGTATTAAATATAAAATTATCACATCTTTCATAAAAGATATTGAGGATGCAACTTGGATGTTCATCAAAACTTCCCGGTAACAAAAGTAAAATTACAAAAATTTCCTTCTAATTTTTCTTAAAATATATAATTTATTTTAGAATTAAGTTTTACCTTCTTTTAAGTTCTCGAGATCTTAAATTGTCATGACTGACACCCCGCATTCTAGGGTTTTCTAGATGGCGGTACTGTCCTCCTGGTTTGTACTTCAAAATCTCACTTTGCCACTCATCATCAAAAGCATGAGCATCATCTGTATTACATAATGAAATAATGGAGAAAGTATTAAGGTACAAATGGTCAGTAACTGCCTCGATCCCCCCACACTTCATTCTAGCCTCGTGTTTTCATCTGTCTAAGCCCAAGACAAAGGCAGGAAGTGCTTCAAATATAAAGGTTTTTAACCAGGGTAATACAGTAGAACATCCACTATTGACCACCTCCCTACAGTGACCCCCGTTTTAGGTTGACCAAATTTTCACAGACTGGACATGCACCCCATGTATCAGTATGGTAGGCCTAGCTCCTTATGTGGACCACCTCCATATGTTGATGAGTTTGTTAAAGTCCCATGGGTGGTCAACTTACAGAGGTTCTACTATAATTTTTTTCCTCTTTATTCCTCTCCTATTGCTATTGAGGATCTGATTCTTGATGATCTGGTTTTTCACCTGCCTGGACATCATATCAGTCTACCAAATGGACCCATTGACCCAATTACCCTGACCGTCTTCCTGGGTCATCTCATAGTGAGTATGCTACTCCTGTACATGTGAGCACCGCTGTGCTGGCACTTCTAGTCACCTCACCAATATCTTTTTTTTTTTTTTTTTTGTAGAGACAGAGTCTCACTTTATGGCCCTCAGTAGAGTGCCATGGCATCACACAGCTCACAGCAACCTCCAACTCCTGGACTTAAGCAATTCTCTTGTCTCAGCCTCCCAAGTAGCTGGGACTACAGGTGCCCGCCACAACGCCCAGCTATTTTTTGGTTGCAGTTCAGCCGGGGCCGGGTTTGAACCCGCCACCCTCGGTATATGGGGCCGGCGCCCTACCAACTGAGCCACAGGCGCTGCCCCACCTCACCAACATCTTATCTAACTTAACCTCACAAGTTTCTGTCATTAATTTCTTCAGACCACATGCTAAATATTGTGAAGTACTCAGTATATATTTAAATATGATAAAATTATAAAGGTTACAATTAGAGAAAAGTCAAGATATTAAGGCTTCCATCTCATTGTAACATAAATGATTATATCAAACTCCAATCTTAATATAATTTTTTCCAAAATCATACAATAATGTAAATCCCTTACTATGACAAAAAATTATTCAAAAATCCTTTCTGAAAATAGGAGATGAATAATTAAGTTCTAATATAATTACATTATTATTAACAAATAAAATTTAAGTAATAAAATATGAAAGCTTAATCATCAATATTTATTAAAATTAGTCAACAAATTTATTAAATTTGTTAATACATTTTAATATAATTAAAAACTATAATGAGCTGGCCAGGTATGGTGGCTTACTCCTGTAATTCTAGCACTTTTGGATGCTGAGGTTGGAGGATTACTTGAGACTAAGAGTTTGAGAAGAATTATGACACTGGAAGGGCTTAAATACATTGAGGAATGAATATAAAATCTAGAAAATGGAAATGTTTACTTGATATGATATATTATCTATCATATGCCAGAAATTAAAATCTTATATATACATAGTATAAAAGTTCAAATGTCCCAACAATACAGAATGGTTTAAATAAATTATGGCCTATTTACAACAAAAATTTTAGGTAATCACTCTTTTTGAAAAAATACATATTAGGTGACAGTTTACAATTATAAGGATGAGCACACTATAAACTACATAGATTGCAAAATACTAATATAAAAAAAGTATGTATGCTAATAAATACATAAAACTATTAGAAAGATAATTACTAAAATATTAATAGTAGTTATTTTGGGATGGGATTATAGATGATTTTTGTCTTTATACTTTTCAAATATACTTCGTTCACAATCAGAAAAAATATTTTAAAATTAATTTTTCCCATTGATAATATTAAATAACAATTCAATTTTATTTTCCAAGTATAAAAGACTAAAAATAAATATTATACAATTCTAAAATAAGGATAAAAAAGATCTACTAATGAAATGTGAGACAATAATTTTATTACTTTGATATAAATGTTATCACAATTATTCAGAAACTACATATTATGACAAGTTCTACAAAAAAAATCAAGTTCTGTAAGTACAGCTTTATTTTAACTATATAAGAAAGAACACTATTTTTGTGATAACTCACTTTCATTCATGTTGATGAATTCTTGATTGACCTCTTCATCTCCAGTCCTGTTGTTCTTTGACTTTTTAATGACATGAGCTCGGTCGTGGATATGATGACCAACAGCCATTTTTTCTAGTCCGCTGTCAGAATCTCTCATTGCTCTCCTGGTTTCCTTTATCTATAAAAATAAAGAAAATTAAAAATTTTTACTAGTTATTTAAATATATATAATGGCTATAATGCTAAATTCCTCAGGGCCTATTTACCTATGGAGGTAAAGCTCTAGATCTACTGCTCTAAAAATAGTGAGTCCTCAGTTCTACTATCAACTTGTAGTAAAATATGGTAGTAAGTCTTTAATATTTCCTGAGGTGCTTAAAATGAAAATATCTAGGACATATAGAACCAATACAATCTAACCATCTTCCAAATTGTTCTCAAATATTAAATCAAACAATAAAAATTATGGAAAATGTAGTGCCTTTAATCCTGTCTTCAACAATGCAAGACCATAGAAGTTCACACTGGCATTCCTGCAAGTAAGGGCAGCTAATTATTCACCTGTCACGCTGATGAGCTGGAATCTCATGGTTGGTTCCCACCTATTAACACTATGGAAATTTTATTAGTATATTTATGATAAGTAGAGATTATAAAGATGATTAAATCTTTAAATATAAGACTTGGTCATTTTTAGTAAGTTAAAATTAAAATGCGTGAGATGACATTAACGGAATTATGGCAAAAGCATCATTGAAAGGTCTATCTTTATATTAGAGAACTAAAAAAGTAACTACTTCACACTCACTAGACTAGTAAACCTGAAATTTTACTAACAAGGAAGTGAAGAGATGGAAACACTGCTACTACAGTTGGTGAAAGCCAACAGTTTCACTCACTGTGGGATAGTAACTTGCTAGTTTCTATGTACAGATGAAGGGACACATCAATCCAGCAATACCATTCCTAGATCCTTTCCATAAGTAGACAAGTATGAGGATGACTTAAGTGAAAAAATTAGACACACCTACATATCTAGCAACAGAAAATGAATAAAATATCCTAGTACAGGAGACAAATATAAGGATGAGTTAGTAAAAAAAATGAAACACACCTACATATCTATCAATAGAAAATGAATAAAAAGCGATACTACATAAAAGTTAAATAAACCAGAGGCTGCACAAATCAACTTTAATAAATCTTAAAAAGCATAGTATACTGAGTAAAGGCAAACTGTAGGGGATATGGGCAATATGATACCATTTATACAAAGTTTAGAACCCTGCAAAGTCATCCATTGTATTTTTATGATGCATATATTAGTAATAAAAAGTATAAACATATGCATTACAATGATAAACTCTAGATACAGGGAAACAGTTAGGTCTAGGGAGGGAGTAAAGGAAAAGGCCCCCCTCAGAGGAGTGCACCAGAACCTTTAGCTGGCTGCGTCCACAGAGTTTATGTTTAAAAAGAAAACGAAACGAGACAACCTGAAACCTATAGAAAAAGAATGTCATGATATGACTAAATTGGGTGGCAGCAATATGGGTATTCATTATATTATTCTTTCTATACATCCTTTTTTACATTGAAACATTTCATGAGTTAAAAAATTAATTTACTTCAAACACAAAAGCTGACAAAAGCTTCTGTAAGTGTTTATTTGACTTGTCAACATGTAAAGGTAATAAACATAGATCATACATGAAAAAAGGTATCCTTGTGGGAGGGCAAAACAGTGGTCATAAACTAAGTACACAGAGTCGAGCTTTAATGTTTTCACGGTGGCAACTGCCTTCCCCTCTACTGCCAATCTGGGAAAGATCAAAGTTTAATTGAAATGTTTAAAATACAGTCTATCTTCCCACAACTATAAAGCTCTAAGAAGGCTTAGAAAATACTTACTCCTCCTGGAGCCCTACGTGTTTGAGTTGAGGCCTGGAAAACCTTTGGTGGTTCATCTCCCACTTTGGAATAAGTCATCACAGAGGAAGAACAAAATGAATGTCCATGTGGTTCCATTGAAAGGTGATCCTAGAGAGAAGTTGTAAATTCAGGGTCTAGTCAAACACAAAGAGTGCTAGAGAGTTCAAATAAGTAACAACACTAGCTCTAAGTTCCACTAAGGCTACCATACTAACAACACAGTTCCTCCAAATGTCAGCTTCAGCAAGGTCCTAACCTCCTGCTATGGTAGGTACCAATTCCCACTCTCCTTGTAAAGACTAATAAGTGATTCATCAGAGATCCTTGAGTCTTTGGATCCTTGTAGTTCAACAAAGGTGCTATACCATGAAACCTGTGATACTTCTCTAGTTAGTGGTAGACCCTGTGTACAACCTTGCCAATGTCAAGCCAATTAAACATACACCAAGCAGTTTCAAACCTCCTGTGGCTACCAGATTCCTACATTACTAAAATCAATAATGCCTTAGATAGAGTTGGGCATTCTGCAGTGATCTATAGAATCCAAAATTGGATAACAAGAATGGTATAGGTCTTCTTCAGATAGAATCAAGTGATTTATTTTTGATGTTAATATTACGAGTAGAAAAATAAGAATGCTACTCTAGTATTAGTTTGTGAGTATTTGGAATATACAGATCTAATTCAGTACTAAACATCATTTCTGAAATTTCTGAACTAAAACTTAATTTCTTAGATACCACAAATCCTTTTAAGCATATAGGTTATACATAACAAAAATATTCAAATTCATATAAAATGTTCATTTACAATAGTGACTTTCAGTAAAACAAATGTTTTTGAGGTTGAAGTTTTTGTAATTTTGAAAGTTAATCAATGTTATTTTTCAAGCTTGTAGGTTGTAAAATCAATTTAGTGGGTTGTAACCAGGATTTTTAAAACAAAATAAAACAGAAAATATCAGCACACACTGTAACAAAACTTTTGTTTCAAGTATATTTATAAAGTACACAGGCTGGGCACGGTGGCTCACACCATAATCCCAGCACTCTGGGAGGCTGAGGCTGGTGGATTGCCTGAGCTCACCAGTTTGAGACCAGTCTGAGCTAGAGCGAGACCCCGTCTTTAAAAATAGCCAGGTGTTGTGGCAGGTGTCTATGGTCCCAGCTATTCAGGAGGCTGAGGCAAGAGAATAGCTTGCCCAAGAGTTTGAGGTTGCTGTGAGCTATGACGCCACAGCACTTTACCAAGGGTTACAAGGTGAGACTCAGTCTGGAAAAAAAAAAAGTAATAAAGTACACAATTTTTGCTTATTGTGTTGTGTAAGATGTATTTTTTAAACACTGTAAACTGTGGTTAAAAAATGTTTGAAAGCCACTATAATATAGGGTGTACCAATAACTGAAAACAACGTTCTCATCACTTTATTTTACTACTTACAAAGTTTCTTTGTAAATCCTGTATACTGTTTCGCATATTTAACATCATTCGGTCCATTGCCTGAAAAGGGTTGACATCTGTACGCTATAGGATATTAGGAAGTATGTTATTAACTACAACACAAAAGAAGTAAATCAATCTTCCCCAAACAGGTGAAAATTATTTTTTTCCAATTCATTTAGTAAGATCTCATGTGGTAATCAACCCAGCAAAGATAATTCAAGGACCATACAATGAAAGTGATTTGTTAAAGAGAAAATTGAAGCATATGCAAATGATGTGGTGAGGGAACTATAACACCACAAAGACACACATACACAGGTGTGTGTACATATACACACACATACACATGCATGTACATTCCTCATAGAAACACATGCACATACACCATTAATTACCTTTCTCACAACATAATTTGGTTGATATTAAATAGAAATGTCTTCTGGGTTGGAACAGCTCTAGCATAGGAGAGTCTTCACATTTTTCCTTCTTACCTCTCAATACCCCATTATACAAATAAATACAACTTAAGAACAAATTAGCAATGTCATGTCCACCAGTACCACATGTTTGATAAAAGCTGCCCCTCCAGTAACCAGCCTTCCTCTTATCATAGCAGGGTCCAGGTGCCAGAGGTCAATGCACTTGGCTAACAGGCCTTCCACTTACTGCCTGTGGAAGGATCAGGAGGCCACACCTTTGAAGCATGAGGTACGCTTCTTCAGAATAACAGTTACAAATTCCTCTATAACAATGATTTCTCAACCAAGATCAACTCTGACCCTCAAGGGACATTTGGCAAAAATGTCATGTCTAATTGTCACAAATGAAGACAGTGTATGACTAGCAGGTTACCACCAAATGTCCTGTAGTCCATAGTACAGCCCCCTGAAAAAGAATTATCCTGCCCAAAATGTTAGTAGTGCTGAGGCTGAGAAAACTTGAACTAGAAAAATCTGCTATTGATTTTAGGTTTTTATATCAGTGGAACATTCACCAGAAAATAAAAATAGAGCACAAATTCTAGTATGTCACCTAGTGAGTTGTCTGCTATTACAAAACAGAGGGTGTTGCTCGGTAAGGAACCCCTCTGCTCAGGAGTTCTGAATCCGAAGGTACTGTGGGGTTCAGTGCTGGCATTTCAGTCCTCCTGGAGATTGGTTTGCTAATGCGGCAAGCTGGGCCTACATAAGGAATTTTCAAAGGCTTGCTTGCGTCTCTGCCTTCTAGTGAGTTCTGACAGCTCAAAATAATGGGAAACAGATGGGAAAACCAAATTCCTCTTTAGAAACTGCACTTAATATTGCAGGAAACAACAGAGGCACAGTTAGGACATATTAATATATCTTTAGGTACACAAAGGACTGAATTTAGTCTGCATTTCAGAGATTCAAACACAATTCAGGGAATATTCTGAATACAGCATACAGAGGTGGTCAACCTAAGGAAGTAGGCCTGTACTGATACGTACTTGTGGTATGTATCTGAGCTATGAAAATCAGGTCAATTGAAGGAGGTGGTCAGTGTAGGGAAGTGGTCAGCTATGGAGGATCTACTATATTTTGTTTCAAGACTAGGTTGAGAATGAGGGCCTGTATCGGACATAATTCATGACAGACGGAAAGCTTAGCCCAAAGAAGGAGGAAAGGAGAGGAGGGGAAAGATTGGACCTTTAGGTATATTCTGCCTTTTTCTCAATTCACTGTCAAATCAAACAACAAAAGATTTATCTGTCCACCCCACTTCTAGAGGTCTGGGTTAAGTGTTTTAAAATGTGTCCTCCCACAGCATACTGACCTTCCTGATCATTTCACTGATAACTCTGGGTTATAATTGCTTTTTTATTCTTTTTTTGGTCATTTGTCCCACTAAAAACTCTAGACAGTAGGGACTAATATTATACCTGTATGACAAACTTCAGGGCAATGAATAATTCAATTGTAGCACAAAATAAATTTTTATAAAAAAAAAAATTTTCATGAAAATGTAAATACTAATGTTGTAAGTTCGTGCTGTTCTCTGCTACTTCTCAGAAACGAGCATCACAGAACAGCACCAAAGCCCAAAGGAACAGGGGTGGGAGAGCTGCTGTGACTCTGCAGGAAAGGCAGCCCAGACAGGTGGCCGATGAAGAGGAAGCAGCCACGCTGGGCTTTTCCAAAAGTCACGCTTATCTACTTTCAGTTCTGTACCGTTTTACCTTTGAGAAAGTCATCATAAGCATGTGGAAGTCCCCAACTTTCAAACATAACTATGGGGACCCCGTGTGTAAATCAAGCACATATTCTATTAAAATCTACTTATTTTTCTTTTTTTTTTTTTTTAGAGACAGAGTCTCACTTTATGGCCCTCTGTAGAGTGCCGTGGCCTCACACAGCTCGCAGCAACCTCCAGCTCCTGGGTTTTAAGTGATTCTCTTGCCTCAGCCTCCCGAGTAGCTGGGACTACAGGCGCCTGCCACAAGGCCCGGCTATTTTTTGGTTGCAGTTTGGCCAGGGCCGGGTTTGAACCCGCCACCCTCGGCATATGGGGCCGGCGCCCTACCGACTGAGCCACAGGCACCGCCCAAAATCTACTTATTTTTCAAGAATAATTTTATACATGTTGACATGACTTACTTCAGAAAACACATGCCAAAACATTCCGAGATAATACAAGTTTTCAGTACAAATGCTACTATAAACAGCCATTATGAAAATTAGTGAGACTGCATGCCAACTCAGTCTGCTTGAGTTAATAAAAAATAAATGTTAGAAAATATTGCTAAAATGGTTTGTTGTTTCATGATACCAACCATATTACCCAAATCGCCAAAAGGCATGAGAGAATAACTTGGTGCCTAGAAAAATAATATCCAATTATTTTTGGTTACAATATTCATTATATACTAATCCCTGAACAAGAAAGAAATCCATTGCATAACCGCATAGCTTAGAGCTTCCAAAATCACAAAAGCCTCTAAACAAAAATAATTCAACATTTATTTTTTAAATTGTCTGCTTATTTATTGTAGAGCCTGAGAGGAGTCTGGCAGCAAGTAGGGCCATGTGTCACTTGAAAATATGACTACTCTGATAGTTACTGAAGGCAGTTAGAAGAAAAAGTACTTGCTATGGAGTAAGATAAACATTTTCAAAGGAATTGCAAATCCATGTCAAAAGTAATAAAACATACGTGACAATTATTAAATCATCTTTCCTTTGCTCAATTATTCCTTTTTTTGTTTGTTTGTTTGTTTTTTGAGACAGAGTCTCACTTTATCGCCCTCAGTAGAGTGCCATGGCATCACACAGCTCACAGCAACCTCCAGCTTCTGGGCTTAGGTGATTCTCTTGCCTCAGCCTCCCAAGTAGCTGGGACTACAGGTGCCCGCCACAACGCCCCGCTATTTTATGTTGCAGACGCCCGGCTATTTTATGTTGCAGTTTGGCCGGGGCTGGGTTTGAACCCGCCACCCTTGGTATATGGAGCCGGCGCCCTACTCACTGAGCCACAGGCGCCGCCCTCAATTATTCCTTTTTAAAAAAACTATTTTAGAGACAAGGTCTTGCTTTGTCCTCCAGGCTAGAGTGCAGTGGTGCAATGACATTTCACTAACTACAACTTGAAGTCCTGGACTCAAGTGATCCTCTTGCTTTAGTCTCCTGAGTAGCTAGAACTACAGGTATACCATGCCCAGTTATTTTATTTTTTTTATTTTTTGTAGAGATAGGATCTTGCTATGTTGCCTGGGGGGGGTCTCCAGCTCCTGGCTTCGGGTGATTCTCCTGCCTTGGCCTCCCAAAGTGCTGGGATTACCAGTACGAGCCACTGTGCCTGGTCAATTTGGTGTTATTTAAAGATCAGTTAACTTTGCCTATAACTAATTAAAAATAAAATTTTTTATTTACATTAATAAAATTCTAAAAGAACAGTAGAGAAATTTGGTAAAAATTTAACACTTCCCAAGGACTAGTTTATGGAATAAGAAATTAGCATAGACTTCAGAAAGGATCACATAAATAGATTTAAAATTTTTTAGTGTCTTTGATAGACAAAACCATGTTAAGTATAATAGGTAAAATAACCAAAATTAATAGTTCACAAATTGTATTCCTCAATAGGTACAGATGAATAAAAACAAATGTTTAGATGTATACAAATTAGAAGCTTTCATTACTGGAAGTTTTAAATGTTGAAAGCAATTTTAAATTTCTCAATAGAGATATAAAGTTTTACCACTGAGTGATAAAGTGGTTTACCATTATAGATGATAGTATATTATCTACATCATATACAATAATTTATTATTGTAAAGTTTGGTGATAGATGATTTCCTTCACATTTATGCTGAAAAATAAAACCATGGTTCTATTAAGTTTTATAATTAATGATATCAGATGATACATACTTATAATGTATTTCTAGAACAGTAGTCTCCAAAGTGTTTTAGATGTATAATAGAATTCTTATTTCTTTTAATCTGAATAGAGTATAAATTTTAGATTGACTCTGGCACCATCACTCAGTCTAAATGTCATAGCTGGAGTTAAAAGGTGCCTCATTAAATAGATTTATAGATTAAATAATGTACTTTTAAACAACAAGATGGCATAGTTGATGTTTCTATTTCTAATGTGAGTTTCTGTTTTCCTTCATAATATGGCTGATAAAGATGACGTCTATCCAGAAATTGAGCAAAACTTCGAAAAAACATATCGCGCTATCTCTATGAAATAGAAATTTTCATCTATTATGCTTAAAAGCATAAGTATAGGTGCTCACTGCTTAATCAAAACATTCATTTTAAAACATTACTTTATGAAAAGAAAAATGTTTCATATTTATTTTGATTAAGGGTTCCAATAAACTCAGAGTTATCGTGCTCAAAAGCCTATTATCTTCTTGGTTCTGCTCTTTTCAAACTTCTTAACAGCAAAAACTCTTCTCCATTTTCTGTAATCAATTTCAAATTTTTGTTCCCACATTAACTTCTAGTTACAAAATTTTGTTAGAAAAGACAAGTTGGGATACAGGTTTTTCTTGCTGTTGCTTTTTTCTTTTCTTTTAATTAAATTTATTTTTGCTATTATATAAGTCCTTCATATTTAGAAATAAACATGTCAAATATACACGTCAAGAAAATGTATACACATTTTAAGAAAGGAAAAAATTAAAATTTTAATATTCAATATATATATCAATAACGAAAGATCAATACAAGTCATGTTGAGCACTTCTTGTAACTGCAGAAGTTAAATATGACTCAACTAATACAAATTTAATACAGTCTTTTCCTTTCTTAAAATGTGTACACATCTTTTTGGCACCCTCTGTACACGATATCTAGGGAAAAGGTGTGCGCAAAGTTACAAATATACAGGGGGAAAATGAGTTTGAGGCTGAAAGCTTAATGCTCCTTTGAAAACCCAGTGTAATAGGATGAAATACCTGTATTTAAAATATTACTGCTGCCCTCCATCTGCCCTAGAACAATGTTCAGTGCTCTTGGTTAGCAAAATATTTTCATACTTTGAACAAAAAAATGTATTGGTGTTATTTATCTAAGAGAGTTGATATAATGTAAGAAAGAAAAATCAAGAGGCAAGTAAATAATACTGAACAATATTATTATTTAAAAAGCCACGAGACTGGCTTGGCGCCCATAGCTAGGTGGTTAGGGCATCGGCCACATACACTGGGGCTGGAGGGTTCAAACCCAGCCTGGGCCTGCAAACAACAACGACAACAACAATAACAAAAAATAGCCAGGCATTGTGTCCCAGCTATTTGGGAGGCTGAGGCAAGAGAATAGCTTAAGCCCAAGAATTTGAGGTTGCTGTGAGCTGTGACTCAAAAGAAAAAAAAAAAAAAGCCATGAGACTTATGTTTTATGAAATTAATTGGTTTAAATTTATCATTTACTTCTTTTTTTTTTTTTTTTTTGAGACAGAGTCCCACTATGTCACCCTCAGTAGAGTGCCATAGCGTCACAGCTCACAGCAACCTCCAACTCCTGGGCCTAAGCGATTCTCTTGCCTCAGCTGCCCAAGTAGCTGGGACTACAGGTGCCTGCCACAACATCCAGCTATTTTTTGTTGCAGTTGTCATTGTTGTTTTAGCTGGCCAGGGCTGGGCTTGAACCTACCACTCTTGGCGTATGTGGCTGGCGCTGTAACCATTGTGCTATAGGTGCCGAGCCTAAATTATCATTTACTTTTAACAGATGGAAGAATACTGCAGTTTTTCCTGGAAAAAAATGTTTAAAGATGATTATGAAATGAGAAATAAGATGAGGTTCACATACAGATGATTAGTACGCTTTACTTACCATTGTTTAAAAAAGAGCTAGCTGCTTTGGAGTCTATCTGAATGTCTATCATCATACTATCCATCATTAAGGCAGTCATCAGTCACATGTGGCAATTAAAATTAAATTTAAAATAATCGAAATTAAATAAAATTTAAAATTTAGCTTCTCAGTAGCAGTAGGCACCTTTCAGGTGCTCAGCAGACATGTAGGGAGTGTCTAATACACTAGACAGTGTGTATTAAGAACAGTTCCAGTTTCTAGAAAGTTCTACTGGATGCTGGCCTATAGACTTTACACTACACTAATAAATGATTAATAATCATAAATAAAAGCTAATTTCTGCCACTATAAACTGGACAAGTGCTATGGTCTAAATGTTAGTATCACTATCCCACATTCATATGTTGAAACCTAACATCCAATACAATATAGACAGTCCCCAACTTCCAGGGGTTTGACTTATGACGTTTTTTTTTTTTTCTGAGACACAGTCTCACTCTGTTCCCCAGACTAGAGCACCGTGGCATCAGAGCTTACAGCAACCTTAAACTCTTGGATTTAAGCAGTCCTCTTGCCTCAGCCTCCTGAGTAGTTGGGACTACAGGTGCCCACCACCATGCCCATCTAATTTTTCTATTTGTAGTAGAGACAGGGTCTTGCTCTTGCTCAGGATGGTTTTGAACTCTTGAGCTTAAGCAATCTACCCACCTTGGCCTCCCAGAGTGCTAGTATTACAGGCCTGAACCACTGCATCCAGCTAGACCCAAATTCTTTAAAAAGACATCTGTTAAATACAATCATTTAACTAAATGATTTTTAGTTAAACACCATATTTGTGTGTGTGTGTGTGTGTGTATGAAAAACAATGGTTTAAGTTTATCTTGTAATATGGTTCTGAAAGTTTTGGCTGCACAGTGGAATTCTATACAGCTAACAATTTATGGTTCAAGAATTCAGCTTTCCACTAGATACCCCCTTTTATATAATAGTAATTTCTATAATATAGTATAATCATGAACGAGTACTTCCGTAATCCTTTTCTTCAAACTCCTACGTGACTTTCTCAATAACTGTCTTTTTAAACATGAACTTACAGTCAAGGAATCCTCGTCATCGTAATGTCTGGTATGCTTATGAGCTCTCCCTCTACCATCAGAGATACTGAGCGAGTCTCTTCCAAAAGGTTCAGAAAAACTTCTCATCATCTGTTGCATACTTTCTCGGTGTGCAAGAAAAGAATCACTGTTGAAAATACATATATAATCACGTAAGATTAAGTGTTGGACTTTAATAAGTAGGCAGCTAAATACTACAAAGATTTGGGGTTAATATGCTTGGTAAGTGACAAAGGAAGAGTTAAGGAGAATAGAATTATCTCATAAAGACCCACTATGAGATGCCCCCAATTTATGATCACTCACCTTAAGATTTTTCTACTTTATGATGGTATGAAAGCAATAGAAATTCTGTAGAAACTGTACTCAATACTGTATTATACAATAGGTTTTGCGTTAGATGATTCTGCCCAATTGCAGGCACATTTAAGGTAGGCTAGGCAAAGCTATGATGTCTGGTAGGTTAGGTGCATGAAAGGCATTTTTGACATACAGTATTTTCAAATTGCAATGAGTTTATTGGGACATAACCTCATCTTAAGTCAGAGTACCTGTATGTATAATATATTATTATGAAAACCTGTTCTTTTATTTGCTACCTACTATAATTCACTTACATATAGTAATAAAAGTACACCTTGTATTTATCCCATACTGTATAAAAAATGGTAAACACAAGGTAACAGGTCTCAAGTACCTTAAGCTAAGGGAATGGTGAAGAAAGGAATCTGAAAAATAGTGCTACAAGTAGCGTTCTTTGAGCAGCCGACAATGTAAATTCTAGAGGATTATAAAGAGCACCCACTTGTTTATTTTTAGAACTCTTATTTATGAAATACAAGCACTGAGAATTATGGCTACATTACAAACACAGTAAAGATATAACAGTTTTTAACAAAGACAAAGATACTCTGAGGCTAACTTTGGTTTCTAAGAACTCTAAATTCTAGAAATCACCAAAATACCTGCTAAATCTGAAAAGAGTGTTTCTCAAGCCTTCTTAAGATTACCAACCAACTAGCCAGCTAGTTAGCAGTCCAGATTCCTACCCTTCCCCAATGTTTCAATCAAACCTACTTGCTCTAGGTACGATTTGTGGACATTCATCCCTCTCCCTGGTGATTTTAACTCAAGTAGGCTTTCATCAACCCCTGAGGAGCAACATCCTTTCTGTGTTTGCCGTAGAACCCAAGCCTCTCCTAGTAAGTCTACGTTTCCATAGTTATAAAACCAGGGTAATATTGCATATCCGTGTGGTTGAGATAAAATCATTTGGCTGATAATATGTTGTATAAATGTTCATTCCTCTTACTTTTCTACCCAGCTCATGTATGGATGCCACTCCCTATTGTTCTGTCATTAAATACCTCTCTTGGAAAAAGAGAGAGAGAGTCTATTTAAAAATACATAGCAATGATCATGCTCCAGACCCTAGTCTATGTGATTTATAAATAACAATGCTTTAAAAAACATATAAATAAATAAATAACAATGCTTTTAAAGTGACATTAACTCTCTCATCACAAGTCTCATTCACTGACCCACTAAATCAATTCCCTATTCCTCATCCTAGAACGTGAGGCACCCCAAGGTTGGAGCTCACTCCGCGAAGGCAATCTGAGGCTTCCCTTCAGTCCTGTCACTACTAAGTCGTGTGGCTTCCATTCAGACTTCTCCACCTCAGATACATCCCTCCCCAGACAGGGAACTGGCAGGCATTGCTCACCTGAGGCCGAAAGTTTCAAATCACCCTGATCAAAATAGGGTCAGGAAGTTTTGAGCTGCACTGATCTAAATGAGAAGGGAGGCAGGACAAGCTCTACCCGGTTAGAACTGGGATGGCAGAGGAGCCACCACCCCCAGACCTTGCAGCTGTTCCTACCTTCCTTACCATAAAGCTTCCTGAGGACGCTTCCCACTCCCAGCATGCACCTGACACCACCACAGTTCCTTTTTGGCCATATTTAGTCACAAGGAGGGTGTCATCCTAAGACAACACTGCCCCTTTTCAAGAAATAACGCGAATATTCCTCCCCAAGTTTAAGTCTACAATTAAGCCACGTGTGAACAGAGGGACTGAAGGAACCACGGCGGCTGTTCTCCCCACAGGGAGTCTGTTTTCTATACTTTCTGAAAGAGACTTGCTTGCACTTTACACAGTTGGCTCTCTCCCAAATTCTTTCATGTGTGAAGCCAAAGTCCCACTTAGACTTCAAGTTATTGTCACATTGGGACTCACTTTCCTGGAACACTTAGGTCACCTTTTCCCCTTCTAATCCAATTCCAATCCTCCCATGTCAACAGGAGGAAGCTCAAAAGTTCTTTTTTCCAGTAATCCCAGGCATAAAGATATTTTCCTTTGAATTTCATAGTACTAGTATACATAAAACTATTGCACAGAGCCCAGATTTATCCACATAGGTGTAATACAGGCAGTCCCTGGGTTACAAACAAGACAGGGGCTATAGGTATGTTGTCTTTTTTTCTTTTTTTTTTTTTGAGATAGTCTCACTATGCAGCCCTCAGGAGGTGCGGTGGTGTCACAGCTCACAGCAACATCAAACCCTTGGCCTTGAGCAATTCTCTTGACGCAGCCTCCCAAGTAGCTGGAACTACAGGTGCCTGCCATAATGCCCGGCTATTTTTTTGGGGGGGGAGGGGACAGGATCTTGCTCTGGCTCAGACTGGTCTCGAACCCGTGAAACCCACCCACCTCAGCCTTCCAGAGTGCTGGGATTACAAGTTTGAGTCACCATGCCCAGCTATAGGTTTGTTCTTAAATTGAATTTGTATGTAAGTTGGAAGGGTACATTTACCTATTACTTGTAATGGCTTGTGTTCATAAGTGTGAGTTGCACATCAGTCAGATGTTCGTAACTCAGGGACTGCCCGTATATTGGAAGTTAAAAAAAAAGTGAATTGCTTCAAGCGCAATTACTTCAAGATTGGCAAACTGTTTAATGGGATTTGTGTTTGTGTGTGTAGAGACGTGTTTTAATTCGGTTTTATTTAGGTATGTTTTATACATAATGAAACTTACCCATTTTAATGGGAGATAAACTGTGAAAAATGCAGTCATAACCACCACTACAATTAAGACGTAGAACATTTCTATCACCCCAAAAAGTTACCTCTTGCCCCTTTACAGATAATTACCCTCCCCCAACCCTAGTTACCACTAATAGGCTTTTGTCACTACAGTTCTGCCTTGTCCCCAATTTCACATCATGGAGTCATACAGTGGCTTAGTGTCTGGCAGCTTCATTCCCTCAGAATAATGCCTCTGTGATTCATCCACGTTGTTCTATCAGTTCAGTCTTATTGCTAAGTCCATTGTGTCTGTATGAATCTATCTCAGAATAACCACAAAGCTGTTACTAGTTCTGGAAAAAAAAAAAAAAAAGAATAAAGCTGCTATGAGTATTCATGCACACCAGTCCTTGTGCATATACAGTTTCATTTCTCCAGGAGTAGGGCTGCTAGCTGTACAGTAAGAGTGTTAACTTTACAAACACTGGACTGACAGTCTTCTTAACTTTAGCCATTTGAGTAGTGGCATCAAAATATCTCCCTGGGATTTTATTTTATTTTGTCATTCATACATCTTTGATAAAAGTGTCTGTTCAAGTTTTTCCCCATTAAAAAAAAATCAGGTTTGTCTTTTTGTTATTGATTTGTTAAGAGTTCTTTATCACATTAACTGCCATGTGAGTTAGGCCAATTTTGAGCCTGGGACCTCGTGAAGCATATAACTCACATGTCTCTTGACCTAATAAAACGCTATGGGCCCAAAGAAAATTGTTTTTTCTAATGTGGCAATCAATGTGTTATATATTCAAGTCTTTTGTCAGATATATGTCTTGTACTTTTTTCCCAGTCTTGGACTTGTCTTTTCATTTTCTTCATATCAATTTATTCAGTCACACAGCCATGAATCTTTACTAAGTTTTCCGTTTTTACCATATTTTGCCAATATGATTAAGTTAAGGATTTTGAGATGGGGAAGATTATCCCAGTGGGCCCAGTGTAATAACAAGAGTCCTTATAGGAAGACAGTAGTGTCATGAGGAGAAGCTGCTGGCTTTGAAAATGGAGGAAGAGGCCGAAGCGCAGGGAACACAAGCAGTCTCTTAGATGCTAGAAAAGGCCAGGAAAATTCTCCTCCACAAACTTCACAAGGAAGGCAGCCTTGCCAGCATCTTGATTTTAGCTCAGTGATTTAGTTCAGGACTTCTCAATGCCACCGTACCATGAGAAATTTGTGATGTTTAAGTCATTAAATTTGTGGCAATTTGTTACCAGCAATAGGAAACCAATACAAGTTTTATAAACTTAATTTTAAAACGTACAAGTCCTACTTCTCTGCTAAACTATACATTCTTCTAGACCAAAAACTTTATCTTTGTTTATTCATGTTAACAGCCTCTGTGCTTGACAAGTATACATTATAAATGTTTGTTGAACTGGAACCATCCTACTCATCAGGCGGTTTCCCTACTATTTCTTGGAAAAATTGCTCTAAAATTTCCCTAAATTAAAGGCTCTACTCACTTTAGTGCTTCCTACATAGAAAAGCATTGCATCTCCATTGCAATCAATACCAGACATTCTGGACTTCTTCCTTAGTGACTTCTGATTTAAAATAGAGTTGTTTTTCTCTGGCCCAGGTATTTTAATACACGGGACTTACATCTCCTGACTTGACAGTTCCATGAGCTTCTCACGCCTGTTTCAGCTGCTCCAGAGAAAGACAGCCTGTGTGTTTGAGAAACTCCACCTTCCACTGAAGTCTATTCATGCTATAGAAACTTACGTTATTATTCAGGTCATCCCAAACATAATCTAAAAATTTTGTAAACATCTATAAAACTTTTTCTTATCATGCAGAACCAAACCTACAAAGAAGTTATTTTTGTAGATTTACTTTCATTTTCCCCTGTCTTTAGATGAAACTAACAAAAGTAATGACTTCGGATGAGGACAATTTTAACTGTGTTATACTTTGGATGCAGCATGTATTAGTTATCGATTGTTGATAAACAAACATTTATGATGTCACAGTTTCTGTTGATTTGAATCAGAATCAGTTTAGCTGGCCGGGTAGATTAGCTAGTAGAGCCTCTTGGTAGGCTACAATCAAGTTGTTGGTTAAGGCTGCCGTCATCTCAAGTCTTATCTGATTGGAGACAAGCTCATTCATGTGGCTATTGGCTAGTTTTAAAAATCTGCTTCTAAGTTCACTCACACGTAGACTTGTATGTTATAAGGAGTTCACTGGCATGACTTTTTGTTCTTTATTTTAAAAATCATCTCTTAAAAAACATTTTATTTCAGAATATTATGGGGATACAAATGGTTTGGCTACATGAATGGTTTTTGTACAGTTTCAGTCAAAGCTCTAAGTGTGCCCTTCACCTAGATTGTGCATTGCACTGTTTAGGTGTGAATTTGCCCTTTCCCTGCAGGCCCTTCCCACCTGCTTACTTTCCATTGAGTTTTGCTACCAAATGTGCAAATGAGTGTTGATGGATTAGTTCTAATGTAATAGTGAGTATATGTGGTGTTTGTTTTTCCATTCTTGTGATTCTTCACTCAGAAAAATGATTACCAGCTCCATTCAGGTTGTTGCAAAAGGTTCCAATTCATTTTTTTTTAACGGCTGAGTAGTACCTCCCTGGTGTACATGTGGCACATTTCATGAATCCACTCATGTACGGATGGGCACTTGAGTTGATTCCACGTCTTTGTGACTGGGAGTGGTGTGCCGTGAACATCTGAGGCGCGTGTCTCTGGCCTGGCACCCTTGCCCTTGCTGCTAGTCTCACAGACAGAGAAGCAGCGGAGAGAAACATAAGAACATGAAGCAGCAGAGCATCCAGAGACAAGAAAGTTTATGCCAAAAAAATGAGCCGAAGCCTTTCATCTCATTAATGCAGGATTTGCTCTGAGAGGAGCACGCTATCATTGAGTGGTTTATAAACAACATATTTAACACCTCACAGTTAGTGAGAACATCACTGCCCCCAGGCCATTTAAAAGAAATGGGCTGTGCAAACAAACCCAGAAACCTTATTAAGAAACCAACTTCTGGGGTAAACTCCCCTTCTCCAGCAACAGAATTGATTCCTGATCTCCAGTACCCACTCCAACCCCTCTAGCACCAGGTCCATCATCATTTCCCAATTAATGTCAGCCTCCCTGCTTGCCTCAAAAAATGCCCCTTCCAGTAAGCAAGACATTGGTCCAACACTAGGTGTTGACCTTTCATATTCCTTTTTGAAATTTCTCCTCACTCACCTTTTTTTTTCTCGGGATAGGTTCTCAGTCTGTCGCCCCAGCTGGAAAGCAGTGGCCTCACCATAGCACACTGCAAACTCAAATTCCTGGGTTCAAGCAATCCTTGTCAGCCTCTAGGGTCGCTGCGACTACAGGCATGCCAGTTGATTTTTCTATCTTTCTTTCTTTTTTCTTTTTTTTTTTTTTTGCCGTTTTTGGCCGGGGCTGGGTTTGAACCCACCACCTCCGGCATATGGGGCCAGCACCCTACCCCCTTGAGCCACGGGTGCCACCCTGATTTTCCTATTTTTTGTAGAGACGGAGTCTTACTCTTTCTCAGCCTGGTCTAGAATACCTAGAACCCCCAAGTGATCCTCCTGGCTTGCTCTCCCAAAGTGCTAGGATTACAGGCATGAGCCACCACGCCTGACCTCCTATTTAAACTTTTTATATGAATTTTTTTTAATGTTCTGATTGTTTGAATTCAAAGAAAAAGCACAATAGTTTGTATAATTTGTTATTGTGATACAAAGGTGTCGTTACTATTACAGTGTAACACTATTATTACCACATGAGTCATTATGGTACTATTATTGTATATATGCTACTCATCAGGAATCAAGTTATATACAGAACTGACCTAAAGACCTTCTCAGGAACGTATCTCATTCGTAACCTGCGGACCACCGGTACATATTCTATTTTTTTGAGACAGAGTCTCACTTTGTCACCCATGGTAGAGTGCCGTGGCGTCACAGCTCACAGCAACCTCCAACTCCTGGGCTTACGCGATTCTCTTGCCTCAGCCTTCCAAGTAGCTGGGACTACAGGCGCCCGCCACAAAGCCCAGCTATTTTTTGGTTGTAGTCGTCATTGTTGTTTGGCAGGCCTGGGCTGGATTCAAACCCTCCAGCTGCTGAGCTACAGGTGCTGAGCCTATGTTCTTTACCTTAAATGATTCTCTGATGCTCTTCATTTCTTCATGTAGCTCTGAGTTTCTGACCTATACGATTTTCCTTCCCTCTGAAGGAAAGAAATTTTAATATTTCTTGCAAGATAGGTCTGGCAACAAATTCCCTCAATTTTTGTTTGTCTGAGAAAGTCTATTTCTCCTTCACTTTTCTTTCTTTTTTTGTTTTTTTCTTAATCAGGCCCAGGAGAGGTTCGAACTCACCGCTCCTGCTCTACAGGGCTGGTGCTCTCTAATCACTGATTATGGCCCCCAGCTTCTCTCTCGCTTTTGAAGGACAACCTTGCAGGGTGCAGAATTCTAGGTTGCTGAGTTTTTCTCTCCACATTTTAAATATTTCACTCTGTCTTCTTGCCTGCATTTCTGAGGAGAAGTTGGATGTAAGTCTGTAGGTGTTTCTCTCTTCTCTGGCTTCTTTCAGGATTTTTCTCTTTATCTTGATTTTCTGAAGTTCAAGTATGACATGCTTAAGTTTTGTTTTCTCGGGGCTTATCCCACTTGTTCTCTGAGCTTTTGGGTTCCGTGTTTCGGTGCCTGACATTAATTCTTAGTCTAGTTTCTTCAAGGGTTGCTTCTGTTCTGTTTTTCTTTGGCCTCTGGTATTCCAATCAGGCATGTGTCACACCTCTTAAAGTTGCCCCACCGTTCTTGGATAGTCTATTTGTCTTCAGTCTTTTTTCTGTTTGCTTTTCAGTTTTATAAATTTCTATTGTCATACATCAAGCTCAGAGATTCATCAGCTGTTTCTAGTTTACTACTCAGCCCATAAAAGGTATTCATTTCTGTTACACTGTTTTTGATCACTAGCATTTTTTCATCAGGATTTCCACCTCTCTGATTACATATGTTCTTCCATGTTGTCTTATTTTTCCATTAAATCCCTTAGCATATTGACCACAGTTTTTAAAAACTTCTAGTCTGATAATCCCAACATGCTTGCTATAGACAGGGTCTGGATGCTTGTTCAGCTTCTTCAAACTGTGTTTTCTGCCATTCAGTATGCCTTGTACTTTTTTCATAAAAAGATACATGATATATTGGGTAAAAGGAACTGCAGTAAATAGACCATTAGTAATGTAGTGGTACAGTGTTGGGACAGGGAAGTGTTCTGCACACATCTTAGCTCAGTCTTTTGTTGAGCCTGTGTCCCTAGACTGTAAATTGCACCAGCGCTCCGTAGTCCTCCTCCAGTGAAAAACAATGGCCAGTGGAAATGGAGTTGGAAATTTCCCTCCCTCCATGTAGGTTAGGCTTTGATAAAACCCCAGAGGGTTAGGCTTTTGTAAGAAGGTTTCTCCTGCTGGGGTGTGGTGGCTCACATCTGTAATTCTAGCACTCAGGGAGGCTGAGGTGGAAGGAAAATTGCTCGTGCCCATGAGTTCAAGTCCAGGCTGAGCAAGAGTGAAACCCCCATTTCTACTAAAAATAGAAAAACTTAGCTGGCATAGTGGTTCCTGCCTGTAGTCTCAGCTACTTGGGAGGCTGAGGCAGGGGAATTGAGTTTGAGAAGTTTGAGGCTGTTTCTGTGAGCTGAGCTGAGCTGTGTTGTGATGTTGCTACATAACAGAGGGAGAGTCTCTCTCTTTTACACACACACACACACACACACACACAAACACACACAATGTGTGTACCCCAACACATTCCCCTGACTGCAGGCCTTGCTAAGAAAAACAGATTGCTCTGGCATATTTCAAAATACTTTCTTATTCCCATAAGGAGGTGTTCTCTAATATTCCCTGTTGAGGACCTGGTAGAATTCTTGTGGGTAAAACTCACAGAAGTATTGGAAGATCCGCTATGACTGGCCCCCTGATGGTTTTAACTCTCACACTTGTACATAACCGAGTCTTTACCAATTTATCAACTGTAGTTCAGGCTTTCCTATCCTAGCACTAGTCCCAAGGATTCTGTCCTTAGGCTGCTGCTTCATTAAACTGTGATTCTCTGTATCTCCAACTATGGGGACAGTGTTTGCCCTGTGACCTCACTTCTCTGACAAATATAAGAAAAGTGGTTAGTGTTTCAGTGTGTTCAATTTTTAGCCTGTTAAGACGAAGTGCGGACTGCTAAGCTTCTTAACATACCAGATTTTTTTTGTAGGACTTTTAAAGTTTTCATTTCTGTCTTACTAAGGAGGGGCACAGAGAACTTAGCAGACTACCATTTCTAGATTTTCTACTTGTTAAACATTTGAGAGTCACCATTCTAGCAGAATTATACGCAACTAGCACTATATGCCAGTTTACAAATTGAATGACTCAATAGCACACACCAAATACCTCACATGTTAGCACACAAGAGGGCAGAAAGGTAGTTGCTGTACGCTTCCCCAAACCAACATCTGAAGACCAAAAGCAGCCCAGGATAAAACTAAGAAATTAATGTTTGGTGCATCTATCTTCCTACTTTCTGAGGAAACAGTTTCAAGTAGTTTTAAGATTCATAAACGAGTTGTCTATGGAACATTTTCTTTCTAATTCCCATGTCAAAATATTTCATAATATTCCAACTTTCATCATATTCCAAAGTATTTGTCATATCTTTGTAGTATTTTGGAAACATTGCATAATAAAAATAAATAGAACTGCGTGGGGTTAAAGAGTCTCATGACATCTGATGTTTTAAAATGGGTATCTCAAAGGGGTCATTTTGCTTAGAGCTCCATATCATTGGGCATTTAGAGCTTAGAGTATGGTTATGAAATTAAAATGTTCGTTCTTATTAATATAAAAATTAGTTCCCAAGAAAATTAGTCAACTTTTCCTTAAGACATGTGGATGAGATTTGACTGCAAGGAAGAAAAATACTTCAGAGAATACTAGGTTTTGTTCCATGAATAAGTGAGTGTTAAACAGCTATACTTCCCCATAGACACAAAATTTGGTGGGATTTATTTTTCTTATTGCATTATAATCAGGCTAAATGTTAATCAATGAAATGTGGGTCATTTAAAATGTTGCCCAGGATTTTCTTTATTTAAATAGGGGTAGGTTATTCATATATACAGCAAATGCTAAAAAATGTCTTTTTATTTTTTGAGTGACACAAACAAAAGGCTCTGTTTTAGAGAAAGCATTGAGGCAAAAGTAAACCTATATTCTATGCCTGCACCTGTCTGAACCATTCAGGAAGAAATCTGGCTGGACTTTGCAGTGTGTTTACTTTAGTCTACCAAGAACGGCAGCTGCTTGGAGATACGACTTTAAAATTTGTCTTGTTTTTGAGTTCATTTTTATCAAAGCTCCCCCCATCAAGCTGTCTGGTAACGAAGAGTGCTTTCAACATTTTTAGATAGATCATAATTTATGGTTTATTTTCTCAAATGAAAAATTAATATTCTTAACATATTTTAGCCATTTATACTGTTCTCCTTTGAAAATCTTTCATTATTCTAAGAAAAACAAACTGGAAGTATCTTGAAACTTTAAAAAGTTCATAGGCTACCAAGGAGGTATATACAAAATTGTCTAAAGTAATAATTTGAAATGTTAAAGATTTATGTGAAAAAAATTGGACACAATGTTTTAAGAGTAACTAAAGACCAAGAAAATGCTCATGGTATATTTTGAGGAAAAACAGAATATTTAAGTAAATTTAAGAAAGACACAGAATATTTAACATAAAATACGGTCCCAATTTTGGAAAAACAGTTCATAGGAACACAAAGTTCATGGAAACAAAATACACCAGAATAATGGGTGCATTATGTCCTTTACCAAACTTTTCTATAGTTTTCAGATTTTCTATGAGGCTGCATTTTAATTTAAATCAGGAAAAATTTACTTGTACTCATTATTACAATAACACTACATTGGTTAGCATTGCTGATACAAACCACAACCAAACTAATGACATTTGGTTACAAATGTACCTTTTCTATTCCATATTTTTTATTTACTTTGAGTATATAGCAAGATAGGAAAAATAAATGGTTGTTCACTTTCCCCACAGAAGTGTTTATGTCTTAACTTTTTTTTTTGGTGACAGTGTCACTATGTCGCCCTCAGTAGACTGCTATGGTGTCCCAGCTCACAGAAACCTCAAACTCTTGGGCTTAAGCGATTCTCTTGCCTCAGCCTCCTGAGTAGCTGGGACTACAGGTGCCCACCACAACGCCTGGCTATGTTTTTGTTGCAGTCGTCATTGTTGTTTAGCTGGCCCAGGCTGGGCTCGAACTTGCCAGCCTTGGTGTATATGGCCGGTGTCCTACTCACTAAGCTATGGGTGCTGAGCCTATGCCTTAACTCTTAAACTGATTCTGGGTTTCCTGGGAATGATTCGACACAATTTTTTTTAAGGGCTGGTAATGTTTCCCTTCAGTAGTTTTTTTGTTTTAATTTGGGGTTTTTTTGAGACTGGGTCTCCTTCTATTGCTCAGGCCAGGATATGGTGTCATCGTAACTCATAGCAACCTCAGACTCCTTGGTTCAAGTGATCCTCCTGCCTCAGCCTCTGGAGTAGCTAGGACTACAGGCCTGTGCCACTGTTTTCAGCTAATTATTCTATTTTTTTGTAGAGAGGGGGCATTATTCTTGCTCAGTCTCATCTTGAAGCCCTGGTCTCAAGCAATCCTCCAGCCTTGGCCTCTCAAATTGCTAGGATTAGGGGTGTGAGCCACTGAGTCACTTGCCAAGTTCCTGTTTTTAAGTCTCTTTTTCTCTCTCTTTATTTATATATTTTGCCCCAGTTATAATTCTTTGGTTTATATAAGAAAATAGTTTACCTTTCTCTTATACATAGTAGAGGCAAAAACAGATTGTTACTACTCTCTTGTTCATAAATAAATGTTCTGAGTTTCAGTGAGGTAGACTGGTCCATAAGGAAAATAGGACAGATGATCCAAGTTTTAATACTAGAAATAATGTAGGTAACATTAAAGAATGGACCTTAAAGACAGGGGCCATGACTTCAAAAGTTCAAAAGACAGTCTACAGGGTTGGGCCTACAGTAGAAACTTAATACGTCAATCATAAATTACATTTCCATAAGGCAATTCTATTTTTCCTCTGTCTGGAACAGCGGTTCTCAACCTGTGGGTTGCTACCCCTTTGGGGGTTGAATGACCCTTTCACAGAGGTCACCTAAGACCATCCTGCGTATCAGATATTTACATTACGATTCCTAACAGTAGCAAAATTACAGTTATAAAGTGGCAACGAAAATCATTTTATGGTTGGAGGTCACCATATTAAAGGGTCGTGGCATTAGGAAGGTTGAGAACCACGGTCTAGAAGCATAATTTAAAATGTTGATATGGCAGAAGACTTTGATATCAAAAGAGCTGCAAAAATAGCCAGGCCCCTGCCGTTATATAAATACTTCCCTGCTTTTTCATGGATATTTACAGTATTCATTGATAAAAGGAGGCATTATTATGTGGGTAAACGCTACCAAACGGCCTTCCTTGACCCAGCAACTGCGCCATAGTCACGTTGTGTTCCTTGGTTCCTAGCTCAGTTGTTTTTATCTATCAGTCAAAGAATGTGCCAAACGAATAGTTTACAGTAGAAATTCAGCTCAGTAAAGCTGACAGATTTGCCAGTCTGCTTTTGACTCTTTAATCTCTAATAGCTGCTAAATGGGAACATAGTTATTCTTTGGGGATTTGTCTGATCAAAAATTTAGGGCTGTAGCTCAAACTTTGTTTCTGAACCAAATAGAAAATTTTGGATGATACCAACTATACAAAAACTTTTATATGAAATAATCAATGTTCTTTAGAGCATAAGATAGATACCAATGTTTTTCAGGTTATAGATTAGATAACATTTTAACATCAAATTGACGTTCCTGTCCATATCTCGTATATCTGCTTAACCAGGTACCTATTCTAAAGCAAATACGAATGTGAGGAAAAATAGTATTCTTGAGAGAAGTTGTTTATAACTGAATTACAAGCATTAAGAAGGGGTTTCAGAATATACTGTAAAGGGAGTTTTCACTGAAATAATTTTAGTGCTGAGATGTGATAAAATATCAACATTAAAAAATGCCAAATATAGGGTGGCGCCTGTGGCTCAGTCAGTAAGGCGCTGGCCCCATATACTGAGGGTGGAGGGTTCAAACCCGGCCCCGGATGAACTGTAACCAAAAAATAGCTGGGCATTGTGGCGGGCGCCTGTAGTCCCAGCTGCTTGGGAGGCTGAGGCAAGAGAATCACTTAAGCCCAGGAGTTGGAGGTTGCTGTGAGCTGTGTGATGCCATGGCACTCTACCGAGGGCCATAAAGCGAGACTCTGTCTCTAAAAAAAAAATGCCACATATGTAAATAAAACACCAAATTTTAAAATATCACTAACATTGTCCTTTAATTTTCTGATGAAATATATATGAGGCGCTTTTATAAGAAGGTAATATATAGAAAGTGAACATATTTGAATTCAAAACTACAGATTTTAATTAATTTTTATTCAAATCTTTTTTTTTTATATTATAGCTTTTATTTTTTTATTTTTATGGAATTTTTTTTTTTCCTTTGGCCAGGGCTGGGTTTTGAACCCACCACCTCCAGCGTATGGGACTGGCGCCCTACTCTTTTGAGCCACAGGGCACCGCCCTATTCAAATCTTTTAAGCATTTGTATTTTGTCAGTATTAACCACAGTATTTTGTCAGTCTCACACTCTGGAGTAATTCTAATTTTATATCCAAGAAGTATACTTTGTTCATTTTTGAACAATTAGTAAATCAGTAGAGTTTGCTTATAGACAATCCTTGGTTATGAACTAATGAATTATTTTAAAATGGTGATATTCTAATTAGAAAATGCCCATGTCAACAACAGCATTTGTTGAATGCAAATGATATTTTCAGCAATCAAAAATACCAGACTGACTACAAGAAAGAGAATAAAGGACACCAGATTATCAATTAACCATATTTATTGACCACTTTCTATGTTAAACTAGCCAATGACTGGACACATATTATCAACAGGGACAATATGTACATAAAAGATGGTGGCCATGGACTACATGTTCCACTTACCTTCTATGTTCCTAAGGTCAGAGGATGATTTAATAAGGAGTTTGTCACTTTTATGAATTTCTTATGTTTGACTGAAGAAATGGATACTCATTTTGTTTGTGAAGGTTGTGATAAAAGCAGTGGATCAAATAACAAATTACCTGAAATAAATATAAACCCATTCTTTCTTCCTTACCCCCTCCCAAAGTGTGTTTAAATACAAATGTGGAGGAATCATAAGCATGAATAGGTTTTATGAAGTTCAATGCAATCACTTTATCTTAAATTTTTAGGATATGGGTGCCTGTGTTTGAAGGCTACAGACAGTGATGACTGAAAGACCACGTGTAAACAGTAAACAGGTCCTTTCCATCCTGAGCATGGAGGAAGAGTGTACTTTGATGTGTGCCTACCATTTGTGGTCTGTTACTATTTCTGACCCTGACTCTTGGGTTCATTGCTTTTGCTCAGAAAGAGTCACCCAAGGTTTAAATTACACTTCTGCTGGACATTTTAAGCAAGATACTAATCACACATTCACAGTTTAGTTAAGGCCCTGGCTCCCTGTGGTATAATCAAGGCCACAACCCAGCTCTGATATTGTCCAGCACAATCTTAACTGTTACCCATTCTAATGACATCACATTTACATAAGAATTACTTCAACAGCTCAACAAATCCATGACTATATTATGTCTCAGAGGCTTTAAAAAGAGAAAATCAAAATAATACTGTATTTTAAACTTGTTAAAATGATACCAGCAAGTTAACTGAAATGGCATGATCAGTTTACCCCTTAATGATAACAAATAATCTTTAGGAAAAAAGTTAACCATTTTACTTTTCTGTTCATTATCTTTCCAATTATTACTTTAATGTCATTTAAATTAGTACTGACACATTTAAGCCAATATAAAAATTTTCTTTGAAAACATTATTTAAAAAAATCTATGTGGTAAACTGTGAACATTAAAAAAACATTGTACAAAGGTGTCCAAATTGGAAAGACAGAGAATTTAAAGGATCAATATAAACTAGATACCAATTAAAAATTCTACCTGGCAAAACTCTTGGGCAAAAAAGTACCTTCCCGTCTTAGGGATCTAACTAGAGTAAAGGAAGAACTTAAAATAAACCAAAAAAAGCCCCCAGAAAACTAAATCAGCAAGTGGAAGAAAAATGCCTTCTTCCTAGGAACCCGGCACAGGGTGATGACACTTGTTTACCCGTGGTATTAAATGCACCCCCACCGCCTCCCCGTCCTATTTTCTGCTTGGGGCAGAAAGAGTCGTCCCTTCACAAACAAGGCTAGCTTTGGAAGAAAGCGAGCAACGAAAACAAACGGTGCACTTGGCAACTTCCAGCCACTCAGGAGAGAGCGCAGCTCTCCAAGCTTGGGCTCCCAGACGCGTCCCTCGCTCGCAGGTAAAATGCGGTTTAAAAATGGTTTCCCTTTTCAAGGAATTGCCATCCTGCAGAATAACTCCGGCCCCAATTTATACTTTAAACTGGTAGGTGCATAATTTTCTCTAGAACTTCCACCGAGATGGCAGTTACCACCACCTGCAAAGCCCCCGCCGCGGCTTGGGAAGGGGCGCCCCGAGCTGGGCCAAGTTGAGAGCAACCGTCACCCCGGGTGTTTCTGGGGGAAGCCGCTCGGACCTCGTCCCCCCTCATGTCCCCAAATCCTGCTGCCCCCACCTCACACCCTCAAATCCTGCTCTCGTTTCCTCCCAAGTCCCCAAGTTCTCTCCTGCCACCGCCCGGTGCAGTCACCCCAATTCCCTCTCGCCTTCTGAGAGTCGCTCTTTTCCCTTCAAGTAGCCCCCAACTAGACCCCGGAATTCCCGCGCCACCGCGGGCGCCTGGTCCTCTACACTCACGAGAAGAAAGGATCATCCTCAAAGCTGCTACTCAGCATTCTGAACATTCTGGTTCTGCCCTGAGCGGCGGCGGACGCGGACAGCCGGGAAACCGATGTAACTCGCCGCGGCCTCAACCCGAGCCTGACTGCGCCGCGCTGCAGACTGGGCTCTCTGGGCCGCGAAGGGCGGTGCCCGCCGGGAAAGAGAGGCGGTGCGTGAGGCCGGACCGCCTTCCCATTGGACGCTGCTCCCAGACGTCACCAAGACGAGGGGCGGAACAATAAGCCGCTGCCAAGACAACCGTGATCAACATTGGGACTGCGAGAGGTTTGGTCATGGGCCCGACCCGGCAACCTTTCCGCAAGGCCTCGCGAGGAACCGGATAGCTTGTTCTCTGGGGCGAAGGAACCAAAACGACCACGCTCTTTGTGACCTTGGGCAAAAATCACCCTTGGCCCCGAACCCCAAGTCTTCTTTTCAGAAAAAGTGGAAATGAGTTAAAATTTGGACCAGATGACATCCAGAGTCCCTTTTTGTCGGTCAAATTGTGTGATCACAGCAATTAGTCCTGTATCCAAAGCATTCTTTGCTAGTTGGTCAAAAACTGTGAACAAATAATGAGAAAAAAATGTGCAAAAGGTTTTTGAGTACAGTTATTTGCTAAGGAAATGGGGTGACGCCCATTTTCAGATTTCAATAAATTTAATTAGCTTTCTGAGTCCAGATTTCAATAAATTTAATTAGCTTTCTGAGTCTAAAATCCAAAGTGGGAAACGCTGAGGCAGTAGGCAGGGTATTCCAAAATAAATGAAAAAGGCCTTTTGGCCCTCTTTCCATGTCCCTATTTCAGGAATCAAGTCTTACTTTGATGCTGTGTCTGTAATGCCCTCCAGCATTCCTTAACAAGAGGATTCAGGCACATGACCTGCCAACTAAAATTCTGTTACCATATTTTTTTTTCATTCTACTGTATTTTTGAGTGAAACTTCTATTTATGGCAAAAAAAATGGTTTTAGAATTGAAGCAGTCCTACACATTAATAACTAGACTCTAAAATTTTTAAGTGTAAAAGTGTAGTAACAAATAGTACCAGTGAGATTTGGATACGATGGGGCTGGGGAGGAATAAGACAGTGGTACTCAAATTACTGAATTTTGAAAAACACTATTGTGAAGTCTTCCAGGAGCCTGGACACAGGTGGGAAAAAAGACAGAAGAGAGGAGATTAAAGAAGAAAAATTATGAGGGTGCACATTCACCCTTAATTCAGTGGGATCTCCAGCCTCTGTAGGAGGCTGTCTCCGTGGAGATAGAGGGGCATTCGTGGCTCATCAGGGCCCTGTGCTATGGGCCAGAGAGGTGGCACTGAGCCACCAGGAAAAGCGTGCAGGGCCTAATTTGGAGGTGGCAGGAGTACTCAGGGGTTATTTTGGGAGCCAGAAATTTAATCCTTTGGACCTTTTACCTTCCCACCTTTAGCCAACTCCTCTGGCGGTTTCCTTTCCCTGAGACGAGTGGTATGAGGCAGGGCATACTTCACAGTTCAAGATAAGATAGCACAAACTATCCAGGGAATAGGATATTTTCCTTTCTCCTGGCCTCAGAAGGGAGCTCAGATGGTATAAACATATTAGGGAATTTCCAAATCAATTTCAAGGCAACCAAAATTGCTTTGTAAGTCCTGAAATTATTTTCTCTTTAAAATATCATAAGCACAAGATGTTAAGGGGACCACGTATTAAAAACAAAACTTGAAATGGAGTAAGTTATGTGATAAAAAATAGTATTAAAATAGTTCTGGATACTATTTTAATTTTACTCTTACTGTATTTATACTAAAATATAGTAAGGTTAAATAAAGAAACTTGTGAGAAATTTTTCTTTCTTGTTTCCATGAGAATTTTTCTTAAAATTATGTTGTTGAAACATGAGAGCTTTAGTCCAGGCACAGCCTAGTCAGGGAGTTATTTGAAGCCTCTGGAAACAGTTTGGGTGAGTCGGGAGAGAATGAATACCCCAGTGGGGGAGCAATAAAGATGCAGAAAAGAGCTAAGGGGAGAAGGTCCTGGACTCAGCTGTAAATATAATCATAATAGCTAATATTTATTGAATGTGTGCTGGGCACTATGGTAGGCACTTTTACATATATAATCTCTGAGCTTAGGTTTCATTTGGAAAGGCATTGACCAAATCAAAGACGCCCAGAGAAAAGCATGAAACCCCTGCCAATTCTACAACTTAGAAAAACACCAAGAGTTCAAAATGTAAACGATCCCATGCTTCTTTTATTCATCGATTCATGAAATATTTATTTAGGACCGATTATATCCCAGAAACTATTCTAGGCATTGAGGATCTAAAACTACCTGGCCTCTTGAAACTTACATTCTAGTGGACAGCTCTTTCACTTCTGCAAATATTGTTGTCACGACACCTCAGAATTTTCATAATGTTTGTGAGGACATCTCGAGTGCCCAAAAGGAAATAAATAGGCTCTTATGAGTGATGGACTTCTGACTTAATTATAGCTGTACAGAAGCATGTTTATCAGCCCATTATAAATGCCTTTACCATAGTTAATTTCAAAGTGTCTAGGGTTTCAGTATCCTAATTCCTTTGTTTTAAACAGAGCAGAGAGGTGCTCTGGGAGTGAGATGTCAGCAAGCTGACAAGGAAGAAGTCATGGGACAAATTTTGACATAAACAGAGAAATTTAAGGTGTGTTGGACATTGTGCAATGGACTAGTTAAGGGTAGTTCCTGTACTTTGATATTAGACTGCAACATTATTTCAGATGATATCTTATCATTGGAAAGGTGAGGTTTTGAGTTAGTGTGATGAAAAGGATGTATGTCTTGAAACTCAATTTGTAGTAAGAAATGCTGGTAGCAGCTTTCAATCTGTTTCCAAAGTTTGGAAAGTTGTACTGTGTTAGACTGCATGACTTTCTTTTTTTTTTTTGAGAGAGAGAGTTTCTCTATGTGGCCTTGGCTAGACTGTGTCATCATAGCTCACTGCAGCCTCAAACTCCTGGGCTCAAGTTATCTTCTTGCTTCAGCCTCTCAAGTAGCTGGGACTACAGGCGCACATCACCATGCCTGGCTAATTTCCCCCCTTTTTTTTTTTGGTAGAGACAGTCAGGATCTTGCTCTTGCTTGGGCTGGTCTTGAATCCCTGACCTCCAATGATCTCCCAGAGTGCTAGAATTACATGAGTGAGCCACTGCACCCAACCTTTATGTGCATTACTTTAAAAAAAAATCATTGCATTTCTTAGGACAGAAACACATAAGTTGTTTGGACCCTACTATTAATAAAAATAATAGACTGATTTGGTATTTCCTTAGACCGAGGGGGCACAGTGAAAACATTTACAGAGGCACAAAGGGCTCATGAACTGAAATAGTTTGGGAGCCTTTGTCCTAACCCAACAATCTTTTTTTCAAATTAAAAAAATAATAAGTATTTATCTTCTTTCTAGTAAGCTGTCTTATGGGTTATCTAACAGATTTGTCTTTTGAAGATGGGGAAATGGTGCATAGTGATGAAGTGACTTATCTAAGAAAGGCATAAATGTCAAGGTCTTCAAGCTCCCTCAAATACCGCCTTTAGCCCACATGGCATCTTTGCTCAAATTAGGAAGAAGTGCCTCTCTCTGATTTTTTCATTAAGAGGAGAAATCGTCTTAATAAACATATAAGTCTACAATGTGTGGGATGTAACTGATGCTTTCTCAGACATTGTACATTTCTCTGCCGCTGCCCTGCTCCCAATCCTGAATTCTTTCCAGGATTTAATAAGTGAGTCCATGAACTCACGTACAAGAAATGTCATTTTATTTTCCTGCAAATGAATTTATATTCTGGGCCCACATTTCACTGGAGTGACACCCACTCCCCTCCATTGGAGAACTATTCTGATGCCAAGGTGTCGTTGGTCACCACTGAAGCTGCGTCCACGCAGGCATCTGTGTTCCCTTCACCGGGTCAGCTCAAGGGCACCAGACACCTCCCTCAGGCGGCAGAATCTGGCAGGTGAGGGCCAGGAGAAGACAAAACTATGAACAAGCAGCAGCAGATTTTTTCAGGGATTTTTACTCTTATAGCTTTTCTCTGAAGACGTGGATACTCACGGCAAGTAGTTCACTGTGCACAAATTCTATCTGAGTTGTATTTTATTTTGAAAACCATTGAGTAAATATCATATGAAGAAGGTTGGTAACAAGAGGAAAGATGCTCTAGGTGGGCTCTTGGGAGGCTCCAGGCTGTGGAGTCGGGTCCTAGCGCTCCTGTGGGAGTAAAGGAGTTTGCAGGAGAAGAGCAGAGCAATGCTCAGTCCCAGTGATGAATGGTCAGAGGGGTGAGGTTGCCAGAAAAAGCTGGAGAGGAAGTGAAGACCTGCTGGTCAGGGTTGAGCCGAGGATTATACTGTTAATAAGTATAGACAAGAGTTTTAGCCTTTCCTACATTTCTTTGATGTAAATCTTTGAGACTTAGATACTTAAAATCTTTTTAGAATAATGACTCAGATAAGTACTCACTTCTGTTCAATAATAGTTCCCATTTAAAAAGTATCTATCAAGAGTTTCATAAACTTTATTCCAACTAATTGTCTTAATAACTCTGTGATAGAGGCTTCATCTCCATTTCGCAGATGAGAACACAGAGGATCGGGGAGGTGAAGTAATTTCCAGCTGGTGTGGTTCAGCTAGACGTGGTCTTCTTGTTGGGAATTGGTAGAGTAGGGATTCTGGTCTAGCTCTGACGATTTCAAAGGCAGTTTCTTCTCACTACCCCCCCACAGCCACCTGTCATGATAATATAAAGGACTTGATGATGTGGAATTAATAAATGAGAAGCTGACTGGACCGTCTGAACTTTGGTGCTGGTTGTTTGGTTTAAGTTCATAAAGAAGTTTTTGAATTTTCCTGAAAAGCAAACAAAAATGAAACTATTATTCAATGAATAAAACACAAGCTGTTACTCCAAAGGCGATGTGTTAAAACATACAAATATGTTAAACCATCTTTTTATTAGTGACAACCACACCCCCCATAATGGACCCACGTGTAACTGATGAATGAAAGTCTACACCCAAAGCCCAATTAGTTTTTTTAATTTACTTTTTTTAATCGAGGTATAATTTAAATATGGTAAAGTCCACTACATTTAAGGGTATAGCACAACAAATTTTTAGATACGTGAACCTCACCTAGTTTATAACGCATTTCCAGTACCCCAGAATATTCCCTGTGCTCCTTCCCTGTTCATATCCCTCGCAGCTACCCGGTATTCTGAGATTTTCTTCTTTCACCTAATATTATGCCTGCAAAACTCATCTATGTTGTCGCCTGGACCTATAGTTTATTCTTTTTCATTGTTGTGTAGTATTCTAGAGTAAGAACTTACTGCCACTAATTTATGCATCTACTGTTGATGGATTTTTGGATTTTTCTTTTTGCTTTTAAAAATAAGGCTGCTATGACCATGCTTATGCATTTCTTGTTTAGTTTTAAAAATCAACTTAGACATCTAGACATCTGGCTATTCGTGAATCTTTATTATCATTGAGATTCTGAAAACTCTTTTCTACAGACAATAATTTCATAAGAAGAATTTTTCTATTGAGTCAATACTTTGATATATGCCACTGTCTTTTGTATGTAGAAGAAACACTTTGCCGCTTCTTTTAAAAATGAAATTTCTTAGTACTATAGAGGCTAAAGCAAGCTGAATAGTAGAAAGCATTCCTCAGGAAATACTATTGAGGTCATCTGTTCTCAGGAATGGTTTAATGTGGCTGGTAAAGTGTTATTTTTAGTTATTTTAAAACGTTGATAAGATTTGGAGAGAGTTCAAGCTGTGGGTACAGGCCCCACTGCCAAGGCAGTTAATTGAAGTCGGTCCAGGGGACAAGAAAATTATTTTGGAAAACAGTATGGACCTGGAATGCCTTCATCCCTTTGTCATGTGCTTAGATATCTTTACTATTTGAAATGGTAGAAATAATCTTAAAAGAGTTGTTTTTATTTCAAGAAGTTGGAAGGACACAACAGTTGTTACAAGGCCAATGCAGGTTGGAATGCAATTTTTGTTACACAACGTGAGGTTGCAAGATAAAAAGGAGACAGAGAGGGAAGGATGAGTGGCTCCAACCCGATTTCCTCCTAATTCCTATCTCCATCAGACCTAGAAATCCCTTGGGCCACAGCCTCCAGCCAGGCTCATGCTACTTTGGCACCGGCAGCCTGTTGGCAGAAACGAAGGTGGCTGAGGCCTGTGGCTACTGGTGGGCAGGAGGATGCTGCCACGTGTTCATGGTAATAAAAGCTAAACCTACTATATACGAGGCACATTGATTCGCAGCTGCTCCATTAGTGTTTTACAGACATGGACATAGGCTTCAGAGTTAAGTATTTTGCCTAAGGTCATATTGCTGGGAAGTAGCAGAGTTGGGATTGGAACCTTGGCTGTTAAACTGTGGATGGAATCTTAGCTCTACATCATGACACTGGGCATACCCTGTGGTGGCCCTACTGCCTGATAGGGAGGGACTGGCTGTCTCCTCTATCTCCCGTTGTAGGTGAGACTTTATCTAGACCTGGAGTCAAAAACACAAGCACCAGCAAGGAGGACTAGGCAAGTAAAACTGTGAGGGCAGTGGGCTAGGTGAGACAAGAGAAAGAATTAATAATATCAGAATAGCCACTAACATTTATTGAGTTTCTACTGTGTGCCAGGCAATGCTCTAAGTGCTTCACAAATTTTAACTCCCTTAATCCCCCAAATGATCTAATAAGATAAACACTATGATTATGCCCATTCACACAGGAGGAAGATAAAGGTCAGAGAAGGGAAACCATTTGTTCAAGGTCACACGGCCAGCCAGAGAAGCCCCACACTTACCCTCATGCAGGGCAGCCACGGGGACTTGGAGTGGTGGACACAGAGGGGCCCTGCAGGGGGCTTGACTGGCGAAGGGGGTGGTGCTGCTCAGCTCCAGATGACTGCCTTCAGGAACTCACGCCCACTGGTAAGACCGAATTTCCATGAAATCTCCTAGTATTTCTAAGTTCACGATTAGAACAAAATACCTGAGCAGGCCAAAGAGAACAAATCTCTTGGGCTGAATCTGGTCCACAGGCTGCAAGTTACCGAGTGTGAGTTTTCATGGCATGAAAGGGACACGTGAGCCCAGTGACATCCACGTGCTGTCTTCCAAGTATGGCTCCTACTAGGAGATGGCAGGTCTGTGCTGTGAGAGCTGAGAAGTGCCCCGACTCCTAGCAGCAGACCCTGGTGAGTAGACAGCTCTTCCTACCCATATCACTGAAGATTCATCTTTTAAAATTTCAGGGCTATGAGGCAGTAGTTTTATTTCTGCAGGATATTTAGATTACAGAGTAATTTTCCATCTGGGCTGCAAAAGTTTAGCACATGTTCATCAAGTTCTGAGGATCACACTACCTTTTCAATTCTCTTTAGTCAGTCTTGAAGTAGATTGAAATCCTCTTGGCCTCCGCTCTAAAATGCTTGCCTTTTAATTTTTTATTTATGGAAGACAGTCCTCCCTGTATAGCTTTGGCAAAATTGGACTCTAATAATGCACGTAATAAAATATCAAAAGCCCATGCATCCACATAAAAACCATCTGTTAAACTGAACGTAATTGGTTGCTTCCAAGATTTATTTTCTCTTAATAGGCGCGTATTAGTCATTTGTTCACATGTTCCTTGTTTGCACGCCAGCCAGCTGGTAGAGTTACAGGTATTAAATACAGAGCTTACCAAGCAACACTTTCAGGGAACTATTTCTTCTCCCTTATTTTCTCCCTTCAAATCTTTATATTTATACTGAGTATGTACTCTAGTTTCTGAGGAACAAGAATGTTCAAGTGTTTTTTAGTTTCTTGGGGCTGCCATAAAAGAGTCCCACAACCTGCTGGCCTGAAACGGCACAAATTTACTCTCAGAGTTCTGCAGGTTCAAAGTCTGCCAGCCAGACTGCAGGGTCCTGTGCCCTGCAGAGCCTCTAGGCAAGAGTCCTTTGTCTCCTCCGAGCTTCTCAAGATTGCTGACAATTCGTGGTGTTCCTGGGCTGGGCCCTGCATCACTCCAGTCTCTGCCTCCATCATCACACACCTTCTCCTGCTGTATCTTGGAATCTGAATCTTTTCTCCTTTTAGAGACTCCAGTCACTGTATTTAGGACCCTCCCTGATCCAGCACGGCCTCATTCTAACTTGGTTACATCTGCAAAGACAGTATTTCCAAATAAGGTCACAGGTACAGTTTCCAAGTGGACATGCATTTTGGGACAGGACATTCTTGAACCCAGTACAGGTATCTGTTAATAACTTAATAATAATCAGCACAGGCACAGAACAAAATCCTCAGAGTTAACCATTCTCTAAGACTTGAAATATGATCCAAGAACCAGGTGGCAAACTTGAAAATATGTGACCTTTACAATATTCCCCCCCCTTCTTTTTGAGACAGTGTCTCGCTATGTTGCCCTCAGTAGAGTGCCATGGTGTTACAGCTCACAGCCACCTCAAACTCTTGGGCTTAAGAGATTCCCTTGCCTCAGCCTCCCAAATAGCCAAGACTACAGATGCCCATGACAATGCCCGGCTATTTTTTTGTTTCAGTTGTGATTGTTGTTTAGCAGGCCCAGGCGGGGTTTGAACCCACCAGCCTGGGTGTATGTGGCCCGCGCCGTAACCACTGTGCTCTGGGGGCCGAGCCACAGTTTCCCCTTTGGATTTAACCTCATTCCTTCTAACTTTACCTTTACTGCTCTCGTTCTTTCTTTTTCCCTGTATTCTCTCTTGACTTGTTGAAATTTTTATTTTATTTTGTCATATTCTATGATTTCTGATAAAACTGATTTCTGATATAATGCTCTTCTGGAACAAAGACTTGTAGGAATAAATAAATACAATAATAAAATAACTACTGTTAATTTGATGGTAATGTTGAGACATTGGGCTCCTTTTGAGAACAAATTCCTTATGAGTTGCTTGCAAACATGATAAAGTGCCAGTGTAGATCTCAGAGTGATGTCTCTAATTGCCCAGACCTTTTTACGTTAGTATCTGCATGAGTTATAACTCTTTTGTGAAGATAAAAAGGCTTCTGCAAAAAATTGCCCCAGTGCTATAAGCGCTGTCAGACTGGAGGGCATCTCAAATGAGATTAATGATTTCTGCCTTAATATAAGAAGATTTAGCATAACCAAGATTATGGATTCTACAGAAACCCGCCAGCACTCATTTATCTTGAATAAATATTATTTTTAATTAAAGTCCTAAGGTAGGTTATTCCTGAAATAATGAGATCTACTGTGATTTCCTCTGGGAATTAATTTTCTTTCGTAATTCTCAGTCATTTTGATGATCCTGGCTCATTCAAGCTCACCCATGGCAGTCAGCTTTGTAGGACATGCTGATTTCCAGCTAACGGCACTAGATAACTGTGTATTTGTTTTTCCATGGCATTCTCATTTTCTGATTATATTTATTATTAACCTGAACACTCTCATAAGTATCTATGTCCATAGCTGTATGTGGTGAGTCTGTTTCATAAAATCAGGAAATCACACGAGAATAAAGCAAAGTCATCTGAGAAGCAAAATGAGAGGGAACATAAAATGAGAACATTATAACATTTTAAACTATTTTTCTTAGTCTCGCTTCTTTGTGAGGCATTGTGCTAAGTGTTTTGTACACATCTGCTCTAAGGCACACGGGAGCTCTGTGTGACAGAATTATTGTTCCTGTTCACTAGACCTTGAAGTAGAGGCTCAGGAGGTAACTTGCCAAAATTGATGGTTTGGGGGATTTTGAGACAGTGTCTCACTTTGTTGTCCATACTAGAGTACAGTGGTGTCATCACAACACACTGCAACCCCAAACTCCCGGGCCCAGGCGATCCTCCTGCCCCAGCCTCCCAAGCAGCTGGGACCACAGGCTCACATCACCACACTCAATTTTTCTATTTTTCATAGAGAAGAATCTCACTCTGTTATTCAGGCTGATCCTGAACTCTTGGCGTCAAGCAATCCTCCTGCCTCAGCTTCCCAGGGTGCCGAGATTACAGATGTGATCCTCTGCACCTGGCCTCAAACTGAAGTTTAATTCTATAGGTCACATTCATAGCACCAGGCCATGCAACCTCCCTACTAATGGTAGCAATCACTCAGCTTTAAGCAGACCTTCATATATCATAGATCAAAGATTGGCTGGTAAATGTAGAGTTAGAATGGAATTAAGCATTTTCCATATGTTTAGAATGCAAGATGTACGAATGGCTCTTTCTTTTCTTTAAATGAGGAAATGTTTAGATGAGCAAAGACGTGAAAACTACTTACATTGGAAAAGAGGTGATCAGACACCAGAGTTAAGTGGATAATTTGGTGCCTCCTGTCCCTGGACCTTCACTCACCTCAAGAGATCATGCCGTTATGACATGGAGTCAAGCTGAAACATGCCGGCTGGATGAGATACGCTTAGCTTCAGAGAACTACTCTAAACTGTCTACTATTGACCTTCGTGTTTGAAATGTTTGCACATAAAACTTTGCTCTTAATACAACTTTGTGAAAAGGGTACTTGCTTAGTAGCCTTAGAACTGGGAATGGGATTATGCCACCAGCAGTATCCATCACTTAACAGAAATGTGAGTGGGTAGACATGCTATGTAACTAGGTTTGTTTCAACCTTTTATTATTTTTTAAGGAAATAGTTTCTTATGATTTATAATTATCAGTATATTTTATTTTAAATTAAAACAATTTTCAGAATATTATGAGGGTCTAAACATTTTTGTGGCTTAAATTTCTTTTGCACTGTTTGAGTATAACTTATAAGTGTGCCCATCACCCAGACAGTGAGCACTGACCCATTAGGTGTGAATTTACCCATCCCTCCTGTACCTCCCACCTATTTGAATTTGTTATTTTCATATGTGCTTATGGGTGTTAATCGGTTAGTTCCCATTTAATAGTGACTACAGGTGGTATTTGTTTTCCCATTCTTGTGATATTTCACTTATGAAAATGGTCTCCAAAGTTGTTATAATAGGTATGTTTTAGTTTGCTGTATTGTTTTGCAGTTTTTGGCTGGGGCTGGGCTTGAACCCACCACCTCCGGTATATGGAGCCAGCGCCCTACTCCTTGAGCCACGGGGCCCCCAAGTTTGCTGTATTTTATGACTGAGTAGTATTTCATGGCATACACATGAAATATGCTAGGAAATTGATGGGCATTTGGGTTGTTCCCACATCTTTGTAACTGTCAATCGTGCTGCTATAAACATTCGAGTGCCAAGTGCCTTTCTCCTCTTTGGGTAAATACCCACTAGTAGGATTGCCGGATCAAATGCTAGGTCTACTTTTGTTCTTTGAGGTATCTCCATACGACTTTCCATAGACATTGCACTACTTTGCAGTCCCAGCAACAGTGTACGAGTATGCCGGTCTCTCTACATCTATGCCAGCATTTGCCATTTAAGGACTTTTTGATAAAAGCTATTCTCATTGGAGTTAAGTGATATTTCATTGAGGTTTTAGTTTGCATTTCCCGGATGATTAGAGATGCTGAGCATTTTTTCATCTTTGTTGGCAACGCCTGTCTTCTTTTGAAAGCTTCTATTCATGCCTTTTGCCCACTTCGAAAATTTTGTTTGTTTTCTTGCTGATTTGCTTGTGTTCTTTGTAGATTCTGATTATGAGACTTTTATTGGCTGTATAGCAAGTAAATATTTTCTCCTATTCTGCAAGTTGTCTGTGCACACTAATGATTGTTTCCTTGGCTGTCCCAGCTTTGTAATTTCATCAAGTCCCATTTATTTAATTTTGTTGTTGCTATTATTGCCTTTGGGGTCTTCTTTGTAAATTCTTTGCCTAGGCTGATGTCTATAAGTGTTTTTCCAAATACTTCTTCTATCATAATTATCCAGATATTTTTTGCTGTGGATGAACTGAGGTATTGCATTTCCAAGTCTCTTGCAACAGAGCAGTCGGTTGACTAAGTAGTTGAGGAAGCATAAATTTACAAATCTCCTTTAATTTTAATTTCTGAATCTCCTTAAAGAGGTGGTGGTGGTGCATCTTTTATGCAGCCTGGAACATGGTTAGAATGGCTAGAGCTTCAGCAGCTGTCTTGAACCACATGGTGAAAAGAAATGCGAAAAAAGAGCCCAGGTCCCTAACACATGGAGCTGCTATGTCTACCTTGAAAGGTTTTTCACTTGAGGGAGAAACAGATGCTTTTCTTGGGTGGTGCCTGTGGCTCAGTGGGTAGGGTGCTGGCCCCATAAACCTGAGGGTGGTGGGTCAGCTAAAACAGCCGTGGCAACTGCAACAACAAATAGCCGGGCGTTGTGGCGGGCACCTGTAGTCCCAGCTACTCGGGAGGCTGAGGCAAGATAATTGCTCAAGCCCTGGAGATGGAGGTTGCTGTGAGCTGTGACACTATGGCCGTCTACTGAGGGTGACATAGTGAGACTCTGTCTCAAAAAAAAAAAATGTTTTTCTTATTTAAGCCACTGTTTATTGTTGCTGTTGTGTTATTGTTTATGAAATCAAAGCTAATTGATATACTTAATTAATCCTAAATGACACACCAGCACTCAGGGATAATTTAATCAGCTTTGGTCCCAGCAGGAAACAGATGACACACTCAGAGGAGTTTAATAAAGTCATTATAAATGGACATGTGGGCAGGGTTAAGGGACCACTCAGGGAGTAGAAGCTATAGGAAATTGTTTCAGCCCCAAGGTCTGAAGAGGCCAAGGATGGAGCTGTTAACAGAACAGAGAGCTGTATCCTCCCGCACAAGCTCAGCGGGGTACAGATACTCAATTCTCTTTCCTCCTTCCCTTTGATTTACTGTCAGTGCCTACTGTGGACCTGGATAGATGAGAGGCCACAAGGCTCAGGAAAGTTGGGTGGGGGGGGGGGGCAGTGCTTACAGGTCAGCCTCGGGAACTGCAGGTGGAGAGTGAAGAATGGCTCTACAGAGGGCGGGCATACTTCACCCTAGTTACAACAGGGCTTTTTGTTCTTAAATGACTTGAAGAAGAGACGGATACAGTCTTCATCTGGATGACATCCAATGTGAAAGTTTCCTGGCTGCTTGCTGCTCACTTACCGTTTACCAGTTTAAGTGTGAAAAGTGCAAACCAGCAATTCCACTTTCAGGAATCTATGCGGCCATTAAAATGCATGAGGAAAAAGCTAACGGCAGACCAGTAAGTTGCTCTCGGTTCCCATGTTTTCATGGTCTGAAAAGCAAGCCCTCACATAAACATCTCTACAGAGGTGTATTTGTTTAGGCACAATGCAAAGCTGGGAGGAACTGTTCAGAAGGTCACCTCACCAGGACAGGCGCCAAGCCGCAAAGCGCAGGAGCAGACCACCTTGACATTCCAAAGCCGGCTGTGTATGGACGACTTTCCTTTCCTGTGTTTTAGTATTTTTCAATTATAAAAAGTCCAAGTTACAAAATGTGGAAGATAACACTTACGAAAAAGCTTAATTCAGGATATAACTTTCATTTTGTGTATCCTTTTGTAAGATTGTTTCCCCTATCTATACCAGGCTAGCAAATGAGCAGGTTTAATAAATGATACATCGCCATTTGCTAACTGGAATACTTAAATTATATAATTTATAGAAAAAATAGATACATGAATATTGACAAAATGTCGAAGTACTTAGCAGAAAGATAATTAGTTTAGGAAAATGGTGCTCAATGATATTTCATTTACAAATTTCATATTTAAACTGGAATCCAATATTTAACCCCCACTGAAGACACGTCAACTTTGACTGCTTGTTTCTTTTATTAAATCTCTCAATGTAAAAATACATTTCAAATCTATGCAGCCTTTGTCTGTAAACAGACAGAGATCTTTGCCATAGATTATGGTAATTCCAAAAGGTTGAAAAAAATAAGAGAAAAAACACGCGTCTAATCCTATTATTTTTGGAAGGTGAAGCAGTTGGATCACCTGAGCTTACCCTGAGCAAGAGCAATACCCCATCTCTACTAAAAAAATAGAAAAATTAGCCAGGCATTGTGGTGAGCGCCTGTAGTTCCTGCTACGTAGGAGGCTAAGGTAAAAGGATAGCATCAACCCAGGAGACTGAGGTTGCTGTGACTTATGACACTATGGCACTCTACCGAGGGTGACAGAATGAGACTCCGTTCCTCTGCACCCCCAAAAATGATAAAGTAAAAAATAAGAGAAAAAATATAATTTTTTTTTTTGTAGGGAGACAACATAATATTTTTGTAACTCTTACTTTTAAATGTCTCCAAGGTCTGTGTAAATACCTTTCCAAGGGAGTTAGAAAGTAACTGAACAATGTCTTTTGGAAATTATATGGCACAGTTATTATAGCAAAATAAAAATATGTAAAAATTGGAACTTCAAGTTAAAGATTCCAAATACACTGAGTCTTTGGCATTTTCTAGGTTGTGCTGAACAATAACCCATTTAATCCTTACTTGTTGGAGTCTCTCATCATTAACTATAAAGATGGCGCATTACAATTCTCTGAGTACCTTTGCTGGAGATGAGTCATATGACCTTCAAAAACACAAGTCTGATTGCAGAAAAATGAGCAGTATTTTGAAGATGAGTTTCTCCTTGAAGGTTCAAGTGTTTTTGATAAGGCAGCTATTAAGTAACCGAGGCCTTGGGGTGCTACTGTGCTCTATGCAAGACATAAGCAAAACTTCTTTTATAAGACATTTCAAAGACAAAGAAAAGTATATTTATCAAAGACTCTGATTCTGGATGACCATCCAGAATGTAATTTGATTTTTACCTCCTGTAATTATATTGCAGCTCATTCAGATACATAGAAAATGTAGTCACCAGATGACTTATCTGATCCAGATCAATTACACTTTACTATAGCAGAAAAGGGAAAGAAAAAAGCTACAGATAATATACTTAAATGAATAATCTAGTTATAGAGTTGTTTTAAAAATCTGTCCACATTGTGCTGGTATTTGGAAAAGATTTACTTTTCAAGTACATTTTTTTTCAACTGCATTTTATGTTTATAGCTTTCACAGAACATGTACAGGCAATAGACTGCAGCTTTGGACTTTACACAAGACGTGGGTTTTAGCAGTTAATTTTCAGGAAGCTTACAGAGGGAGCCTGCCCTATACTAACTTTTCATACTGTGAGACGTAAGCCTGAGTAACATGTTAGAAGACGCTAAGAAGAGAGGGTCAGTTGAGTTCATCACTCTCTGAGAAGTGTAGCAGGATCGTTTTGCCATTCCTTCTCGGACCTAAAAATAAAATGGTTTACATTGTTGAGTTTAAAGCCTTGTCTTACCATACTGGTGGCTTTTATTTTTAAAAACTGATCTATAGCTTTGGAAGGAGAGCAATCATAGGAGCCAGTTGGTGGACTCTGGCCACATCTATATCATTTGAAATATTTATACGATGAAAAAATTAAACCAGAAAAAAATGTCTGGGCAAGTGTAGCACTGATAAGATCCCTGCTGACCGCCGGCCCCACTGCTAGTGCCTAAGGCACCACAGTCTGCACGTCCCTGGGACATCCAAGCGCCCCGTCAGCTGAGACATTTGGAGATACAAATCAGAGAAACAAACTAATTTGGTTATACAATTTATTTATTTATTTTTGCACTGGCTCCAAATAGCTTGAGCAATTAAATAATGAGGCTGCTAAATACAGTGCTCATTTGAGATTGGCAAATCAATTCTTCCTTCATTAAAAAAAAATTTATCGAGACTTCTCTGTGTCAGGGAATGGGCCAGATTCTGGGGATATAATGATAGCAAAAATAATTTGGAAACAGATTATTACTTCAGTTTTCTTTGATGTAAATAAAGCTGAATAAATTATCAATGCCCATCCCTATGGAAAAAAAATTATGATTACAAAATTTACCAAGTGTTCTTTCTTACATCTATTTTTATTCCAGATTGGTGAAAAGACTCAGATGTTTTCTTATCAAGAGGACTTACTTTCCCATTATTCTATAAAGGAGTTCCAAAGAATAAGGCTTATAGGATGGCATTAAAAATTATCCAAATGTGGGTGGTGCCTGTGGCTCAGTGAGTAGGGGGCCAGCCCCATATGCCAAGGGTGGCGGGTTCAAGCCCGGCCCCAGCCAAACTGCAACAAAATAATAGCTGGGCGTTGTGGCAGGTGCCTGTAGTCCCAGCTGTCCGGGAGGCTGAGGCAAGAGAATCGCGTAAGCCCAAGAGCTGGAGGTTGCCGTGAGCAGTGTGACGCCACGGCACTCTAACGAGGGCGGTAAAGTGAGACTCTGTCTCTATAAAAAAAAGAAAAAAATAATTAAAAAATAATTATCCAAATGCAAGCATTCTATCAGTTGAGTAATGGTTAAGGGCTGGTGTAAAATCTCTTGTAACATTCACTCAGAATCTTGGGTTAGGGAAGGGAGTAACAGGGTGCAAGCATTCCAGGTCAACTCATCCACAGTTTAGTGGCCAAACATGTCCTAGGCCTTGTTTCATTTCTAGTTTTTATTACTATCTTATTTGCTCACTTAAAGATTCTCACTTAATGGCTAAATCTAAGGAACATTTGAGGAAGGACCTCACCACAGGCAAATGAATGGCATCTTTTGGTTCCAAAACAGTGCTTTCCGTAATAGCACAGAGCAGCGGGACAGAGTATCTGGGAACACGCAGCAGTCCACCTGGCTGCGGAGGCTCCTACCGCCAGAGGTAGTTCTTGTTGTGTTTAGAGGCATTGAAAGTCTCTGTTCAGCTCTCACTGTAGAATCTGTTCTCTTGAGTGGCAGCAATGCCAAATTGTTGAAGCTTGTGGCCAAATGAAGACTTGTCTTACTCAGTCGATTCTCCACCAAAAGAAAAAGATGGCCAGAGAGTCAGAGAGTTACCGGGAACCTAACATTTTGCCTGGATTTTTGGGAAGACTGAGTGAGCAGCATTACTTGGGTCTTTAGGAGAGAGACTCTGTTCTTAGGCTGGAACTGTAGCAGCTGCCAGGAAGATCAAGTGGGCGACATTGAGTCCCTGTGGCTCCAGCTGCCATCTGCATCGAGTCTTAGTGCAGTTGTGAGTTTTCCCTGAACCCTCCCTTAATTTTCTAACTCAGTAATTTTACTCATCTTTGCAACCAAGACTCCTCTGCCACCAAACCCTGTGTCCCTTACATCATTTGCATGTCTGGGACTCATTCTGCCTTTTGAGGGCAGAATCGCCTGTGGATTCCCCAAGTGTGCCCAGCATGAACTAAGAACTCAAAACGTTTATGACTAACTGGGTAAATCTGAGTGCACAGAAGCCCTGAGACTCCTCAAGTTAGTAAACAGTAGGTCGCTAACCACAAACAAAGTAAGGTTTCTTACAGCGGCGGCAGATCAGGGAAGGCTGTGCACAATACTGCGATGGGGACGACTGACCATGGCAGCTGAAGACACAGAACAAACACACTGAAGAGAGAGTGTAGCTTTTCAAATCATTAATTATGCAACTAGTTGTTCCATATTTCACTTGGTATTCTACTGTGTCAAATGTTCACTTGGCATAAACAGCATACTTTTCTGTGAAGGGCTTTGTTTTATGTCATTTTAATGAAAAATCAAAGTAAGCAGATCTTCTGTTAGTATTCTCATTTCATGTGCTAGGATGCTGAAATAAAGTAGGAGAATGATTCAAGTGTTCTGTCCCCCTGTCTTTAGGTATCTGCCTCCTCAGAATGAGGGAGGGCCAGAAATAATGCTCGTATTTCATTTTCCCCAAGAACGCATTTATAGTCAGAAATGAAAACCCAACTTGTATCGTTAATATCTACATTTTATAAGAACTCCATGTTTCAAAAAACACATAAGTCCCTAATCAAGTGATATGAAAGGGACTGTTCTGTTTTATACCTCATTATATTAGGGTATTAAAGAAGGCCGGGAAGCATCACCCAGACTGAGTTTGGCAATTTGTTTGATAGAGTTCTATGAAGTCTTTCTCATTAAATTTAATTTGGCTTGTGTGGTGATACTGCAGTCTTTGTTAGGAATGCAGGTAAATGAAGTTAATAATACATCACAGTGAATCATGTTGAAAACCAGGAAGGAATGAAGTAGTCAGTGAGTTCCTGCAGGGATCATAGTTTAGTTTATTTAAAAAAACTTTGATTTTCTATTCTACATGAAAAATTTAGTTTTAAAATATAAATATATTGCAGTTCAAGCTTCTGTTTTTAGGTATTTGTAGCAGAAGAACACTGGCATTAGGTATAATCACAGTAGATCATATTTTCACTATCTGGTGGATAAGAACGATCAAGCACACTGGGCAAACTGTCCAGCCTCGGTTCTCCGCAGAACCAGTAATGGCCCAAAGGACACCGATATTCTTGCCCAGATTACTAAAATATGCTTTCTAAGAAGGCAAGACTGCTTTGATAGTTTGTAAGTTACACAAAGAATGAAGTATAAATATTTCAGAAACTGTAATCCCTTTAGTATACTTATATTAAAAGCCACACAATCCTGAGTTCACATTGAGCCCTTTTATTTACAGCTAAGAAATAAAGAACAGTAGCATCTATTCCGAATGGGAAAACTCGTGTGTATAAAAACAAACATTTCATCATTGGCCTTTTCCAGACCACCTGCCATTAAGTATAAGTTCTTTTCTTTTTCATTTTTTTGAGACAGAATCTCACTATGTTGCCCTCGGTAGAGTGCTGTGATGTCACAGCTCCCAGCAACCTCAAACTCTTGGGCTGTAGCGATTCTCTTGCCTCAGCCTCCCAAGTAGCTGGGACTACAGGTGCCCACCACAACACCCGGCTAGTTTTTGGTTGTAGTTGTCGTTGTTTGGGAGGCCCAGGCTGGATTCGAACCCGCCAGCTCCACTGGTGCCCTAGCCACTGAGCTACAGGTAGTGAGCCTTTATTTGTCATTTTCAACAGAGATTAGAATTTTAGTTGTTTTAGAAATGTAAAAAAGATGACATTAAAATGACCTGTATGTTGCTTTTTCTATCTTCAAATCTTGTGTTCTGAGCTAGTCTTCACAGAAACTAAGTTAGAGTCAGACTGGACAACAGAAGAAAACGGCCAAGGGAAATATCCGTGTCAGCTGTTACAAACCAGCTTTGTGAAGCAAGGCCCCAAGTCCTTACCTCTGACGTGTTCAGTATGGAATGCACAGTTGACTATCATTTAGCTGCAAGAGCAAGGGGTTCTACAAAGGCAGACAGCCTTATCACAACAGCAATTAGCTGGCTGCCTTTCTCCACACGGAACAGGAGATGGTTAAGAAAGACTGAAGTGAGGGCTCTCACCACTTTTCTCAGAAATGATTTCCTCATCATGGATATGAGGCCAACTACTTAGGTCTAGCTTGAACATGTGATTTCTCAAAGAACCAGCTGGGATTTGCTAACATCTTTCAAAGGAACACCCATCCTAGTAGAAGCTGATCATCTTAATTTATTTAAGTTTCAAGAAAATTTTTTTTCAATAAATATGTCATTCCCTTAAGTTTAACATGCAGATTCTACTCAGACTATTTAGGGTGCTTTCCATTATGCTTAAAACTCTGCAATAAAGTGAAATAAAATATTTAAAAAATGGTTTTGTAATACATGGAAGATGAAATATCACACTTACAACAAATAATTTGATTCTTTTTTTTTGGCTGGGGCTGGGTTTGAACCCACCACCTCCGGCATATGGGGCTGGTGCCCTACTCCTTTGAGCCACAGGCACCACCCAATTTGATTCTTATATATGCATGATTACTCAACATTGTGTCTTTAAATGACAACTCGTATTTTTTGAATTGTACTAAGAAACACTACTGCGTGCCATTTATTTTAACACTGACTTTTTAATCTTTAGCTTTATTAGCAGAATAACATTTCCATGCATTCTTAAATTTTATACTAGTTTTATTCACAATGTTTTACTTCAAATCAACAAATACTCAAGCTTACATGAGAAAAGAATGAAATGACATTACCTTTTAATATAATCAACTAAATTCTTTTTATGACTTGAAACTTAATACTGGGATTTGAAAGCCTAAATTTCTAATGTTACTGTCAACCTATCCACATGTATACGACTTAGGCCACAGGACTGCCCATTAGTCTTTCTTGTCGGAGGGCAATTAGCCTCTTGAACCACTTTTCCTCAGCATCAGCTTTCTCGATAAATAACTGAAATAAGAAAAGAAAAAGGAAAAATTTTACTGTCTGCCATTAACTTGGATCTGACCTAACATGATACAAATTTCCTTTATAAATGCACCCTGCAGCTTTGGGTACTGTTTGGCGCCTGCGTCTTCTTCAGTAGAGACATCTGTCTCGAATTAGCGATGCTCAGAAAGCCTGGGGGTAAAAGGGCTAGCACCCAAACCATCAGTTTGCTCTTTCTGTTTGCATGAAGTTCATTTCCCATTACTTTTCTGAGAAAGTGAAATGATACCATTTCAGAAGTCAGTAAAATATGATGTTAGTGACACGTCCACAGTCAATGAACCAGAGCTAAGCTAGAATCAGAACTTTTAGCCCCTTTTTAAAAACAAACAAACAAAACAAACCTCTTGTCTTTGCCTATTTTTCTTAACCATGGAAAGAATACTCTTAGAAGCTGGGCAACACGAGTTGCACCATACTGATTTCAGATATATGTAACAGGGCCAGCTGCCTGTTTTTGGCAAATAGGAACATATGAACCTGTTTAATGATATTGGTGTCAGCACAAAAGTGCAAAACTTGAATTAATTTCAGTTAACTAGACTCCAGCTGACATTGAAGTCTGAGGATCTTACGTTCGGATGGGCCAGAGAGGTGTCATCTTGGTACTTGATGGCAGTGGGGATGCTGCTAGCGTCTATTTCTTTCTCTAGACTGGGCGAGTCAGCAACTGCCGATGCCGGAACTGAAGCTGACGCCGCCTGCTTCACTTCACTAGGTTCCACTGACTGAAAGATACAACGCATATTAATTTCAACAAAACTAGAATTTTGCTTTAATAATATTTCTGATTTTGAATAGTAATTGTTCAGTTAGTGTCGACATGATACCCATGTCAACAAGAACCTATGATGCTGAATGAGAAGCAATTCTTTCTACAACAAACATAAAAACTTCGGGTAAATGTTGAACATTTCTATGATGAATATAATTTTCTTAAGACATTGGTGCTTATGGGTGCATACAATTGAAATATGTATATTTCATATATTTAACGTCTATTAATCAAAATAAGCTTGCAACACATCTCGAGCATCTAATGTATAACATGTAAATTCAAAGGTTATCTTATTTTTTAAAAGATAACAGCCGTATTGAGAAGGAATTCACATTCTGTACAATCTACCCATTTACAGCGCATGTTCAGTGGCTTTTAGCACATCCACAGAGCTGTGCAACTGTTCTCGGGACCAAGCTGGGGACATTTTCGCCAGCCCCGCCCCAAACTCCATGCCCCTTAGCGGTCACTCCTCATTTCTCTCAACTTTCTCCCAAGCAACAATGAATGTACTTTCTCTGTGGATTTGTCTATTCCAGACATTTTATGTAAAAGGAATTGTACCATGCGTGGACTGGTTCTTAAGGGGCCTCCACATTGTGCCTCGTTATTAGTACTTCCCCATTTTTATGTGGGTAATGTTCAGTTGCATGAGTTCTACCGTATTTTATTTATCTGTTCTTCAGTTGATGGACTCAAAGATTATCTTTTTTTTTTTTTGCAGTTTTTGGCCGGAGCTGAGTATGAACCTGCCACCTTGGGTATATGGAGCCAGGGCCCTACTCCTTTGAGCCACAGGTGCCGCCCTCAAAGATTATCTTTGAAGGTTACTTAACATATTTAAAAAAATAAAAGCTTGAATAAAAGGTATGTCGTATCTTTGGAAAATAAAACTCTACGATTTATTATACCCTCTTGCAAACTGTACATCCTCATTTTCCCCCACATTTCCTGGGTTTTCGTCATGTGTCACGCATGGTACTAAGTCTTGGGAACACGAAGAGCAGTAAATCTTTATTCTGCCTTGAAGGAGCCAAAAGGCTCCCGAATCAGTAAAATTTACTTAGTGCTTAACTCAGGTAAATTTCAATGTCTTCTTCCCTGAGAAAGAAGGTGGCCAGGGAAGTGGCTGGTGAGAAACAAGGTTGCAGGGATAATACAAAACAGTTTAGATATGAAGCTGAAATTGAAAGTAAAATAATAAATTATAGATAGGAGATTAATTCTGGTAGGTAGCCTTTTCTACACTTACTGGTTCTATACCTATTGTTTTTCAATTTCCATTTTCTTTTGACTTATCTACTCCTGAACATTCACTTCTCTGAAAGAAGCACAAAACAGATGTCACTGGGAAACATGTCTAGAGAATAAGATATGCATGAGTTAGTTAATCCTTTCTCAGATTAATTTGTTTTAGAATTGAAGAGTGATCTAGATGATCAGTATTTATTGCGTGCTACTAATTGATAAGCCTGGATACATAAGGAAGAACAAAACAGATGTGGTCCCTGTCCCAACTGCAAGTCACGTGTTGCTGATGGAAATGAGCTAAACACACACACACACACACACACACACACAAAATAAATACACAACCACAACTGTAGCACATGTGACATGATAAGAGGCTGACACACAGAACGACGGGGATCAGGGTGGGGAAAGCATCTCCTTTAGATCGGGTGACTAGGGACAGTATCTCTTGGGAGGTGAAATTTAAGAGCTGAAGTGTGAGGAGGAGGAAGAGAAAGAGTGCTCTGGCCAGAGGGAACTGTGAATACAAAGATCCTAAAGGAGAAAAGCTTGGTGTGTTTGAAGTTCAGAAACAAGGCTGGAGGAGCTGGTATACAGTGAGCAGAAGGGACAGCTGGACGTCGCAGCCTAGAACTTGGGTCGTTTCCTCCTTCTCTCAGCCACACCACCACTCTGCTTGGCCTCCCAGCACCCCAGCAGGACAGGGTCCTAGGCAGAAAGCCGGGGCAACTGTGGGGCTTGCCGTTTGTTTCTCTTCTCTCAGGGACGGCCAGTCCTGCGCCGCCGACTGCTCTGTACCTGTACACAATACCTCACATATCTCGCCAAGTTCTATAGTTGTTTATGGTGGAAAGGGAAGTTTCGTACCAGTTATTGTTTGATGATAGAGGCGAAAGTCTTGTTAATTCTTGAAAAAAATTTTTCTAAGGGCTGGGTGGGTCCTGAACCAGAGAAATGCAAAATGAAAAACAGAAAGCCCCGTCAGGGGGCTGCCGCAATAGCTACAGAGTGAGAGGATGTCTTGGATGAGGCTGGTGGCCGTGGAGAGTACGAGGAGACGAGTTCTGAGCCATTTTGGAGATGATGATGCTTACGGCATGGAAAGCATTTTATTCAATTAAAAATACTCTTAATTTTTATGCTAACTTCCGGAAGCTGGTCTGCATCGACAGGAGAGACTTACACTGCTGTGGACAAACAGGCCTTGAAGGCCAGATACCTTAGCAGTCGTCACGTGTGTTTAGTAATTCTTGCAAAGTAAGAGAAATCTATTTTACAAAGTATTTTCACAATTTCACAAGGCTAACTTTTCACAAGGCTAACTTTTACAGATATTTAAAGAAATTGCGACTAAATTTGATTTGGCAGCTTTCTTCTTCTATTTTGAAAGCAACAATCCCCTCTCCGCCCTGGTCTCAAACATTTGTATGTCTCCCACATACACAGCCCTCAGGCCCTAAGTGGTACCCTGTTTCCCCCAAAATAAGACAGTGTCTTATTTTAAGGTGTGCTCCAAAGATGTGGTAGGTCTTATTTTCAGGGGACGTCTTATCGTTCCTGTAAGTAGGTCTTATTTTCGGGGAAACAGGGTATTATATCAACCCTTTATAAAACTGATACTTTTTTTTTTGAGACAGAGTCTCAAGCTGTTGCCCTGGGTAGAGTGCCATGGTGATATCACAGCTCACAGCAACTTCCAACTCTTGGGCTTATGCAATCTTCTTGCTCAGGCTGGCCTCAAACCCATGAGCTCAAGCAATTCACCCACCTCGGCCTCCCAGAGTGCTAGGATAAAACTGATACATTTAACAGTAAAGTCAAAATTCTGCACAAGGGAAAGTGGGATGTATGCTAATCCAAAAGGTCAAGGACAGATTTTTGGGAGTCTATGTTGCCTTGCAGAGACTACATGAACATGTCATTCTGCATAGCTCAGCCATGCCGTGCTACGGGCTAGTAGCATGATGGTCTGCTTGGAAAGATCAAAGTGCTATTATTCTACTTGCCAAAGATGTGATCTCACTTCTTCAGGTGACACAGATAACATTCTATTATATAAACCCAATATCATTCTGTCTTACCTACATGGTACATTAATGTTTTCTTTAAGAAGTATTTACACTTCCATAAGGTGAAGGCTCTCAGAGATTAGGATCAGAGCATGGAAGTGATTATTTAATAATTGGCAATTTAAACATTTGTGGAGAAAGCTATTAATTGCTTCCTTATTTAAATGAAGATGGGTACCACAAAACATCTGGCTTTGAGTGGCACTGCCACCTGGCGGTTTGGTTTGGAAAAAATTAGTTTTAAAATACACTTCCAAGTATGAGCACAAAAGACCCTATTGCAGTGACCTCTTCTCCTTTTCAACAGTGGGGATCTGCCAGATACGACAATATTTGGGTTGAACAATTGGTACTAAGCTTATTTTGTACAACAGATTGAAAATAAGCTGCACCTTAGTTTTTAAAGTTTATGACATATCAGGGGCTATCAGATTCTCTACCCAGACAAGAGAAATGTAACTTCAGAGGGTTAAACAATCAATAGGTGTAGCAGGAGATACTGTGTCTGCTATGTCATCGGAACAGCTACTTTCCTGTTAACAGGGTCCTAGCTTAATTAGTGAAATTAACACAGCTGAAGAAAGACTGTACCAACTGAAGGGGTGGATGCATAAAAAAGCCCTTTTCAGAGACGACAAACTTTATACCAAAGTGTGTAGAACTATTCAGGAGAAAAAAATATTGAAACTAGGGGCATGGGTAATTTATCCTTTAATCCTTGCTATATCTTAAGGGTAGCCCCTCATATTTCTCCATGATTTGGATGAAATGACCTCAAGATAATTTACCTCCGTTTGCTAAGAAATCTCCTGATAAATTATTCAGCTTCTTGGGCATCCTGAATCCTTGCCTGAATATTGCAGACACAGACATTTTCAATTCCAGGAAGGGATATCACTTTCTACAGTAATAAACTGTCCCTGTGTTTTAGATTTCTGGGGAGTGTCAGTCTATCACTGCTCTTCTGATCATTCTGAAGCATGGTGACTAATGAAAGTACAGTGTTAGAGGGCTACGACCTTCCACTCCTGTACATTCCTCAAGGCAAACGCCACCTCCTGGGCATTTCAGCATATCCTCCTGCTGGCACCACTTCCTACCTTTCAATGGTGCTTTCTTGGAAGTGAGGCATTGAATTAAAAATAAGTTTACAGAGAAATATTAATGATTAGTACCAAATGGGAAAAAGTTGTTTAGAAGAAAACCCAGCGTGTTGACTATAGAGGGATAAGCATTTCTACACAAAGGGAGTGCTAGTTAGCTTAAGAGAATCCAATGAAAACTGAGAAGTCAGGTGAATTTCGGAAAATAAACACCAGTTGGCTAGTGTGCTCTGGGGTGGTCTGGTGTGGTGTGGTCTGGCGTGGTCTGGCTCACACCTGTAACCTCAGCCTTCTGGGAGGCCGAGGAAGAGGCAAGAGGATTGCTTGAGCTCAGGAGTTCATGAGCAGCCTGAGCAACAGTGAGATCTGTCTCCACTAACAACAGAAAAATTAGCCAGGGATGGTGGCAGGCACCTGTTGTCCCAGCTACTTGGGAGGCAGAGGCAGGAGAATCACTTGAACCCAGCAGTCTGAGGTTGCTGGGAGCTAGGCTGACACCCCTGTATTCTAGTCGGGGTAACAGAGTGTGACTCTGTCTCAAAAAAATAATGATAAAATAAAATAAAATAAAATGACAGTGAATTTTAAAATAAGTTATAGTAATTGTATTAGGATATATGAAGGACTTTGTAAGAGGTAAGATATTAAATGAAATAGGCAACTGTATTTCTTAATGTGCATTGCATAGTTCTACCTTTTTAGGAGTTGTGATGGCAAACTACAAACATTCAAAAGAAATCAACAAAATGACAGTGCAGGGACCATGGATTATCCAAGGCATATCCAACCCTGTGCCTGGCACGCAGCTATATTCTCAATACAAGTTTCCAGAATGGCTTATATTAAAAATTACACGGTAATTGAAAAGACTTTTATCTCACTAACAACAAAAGAAGTACTGAGGGAAACAACAGGCCAGTTTCCACCTATTAGGTCTATAAACATGAAAAAAAGAATGACAAGGTTTGGTACTAACCACAGTATGTGAGGCAGACATCTCCTTGCACTATGGGTGGAATTTGACTTGGTATAATGTTTTTGGAGGGTGATTACGGGAACATGTGTTAAAATGAACAATAAGAATCTTTAACAAATAACTCCATCTTGAAAAACTATGTAGAAAACATGTATTATCTCTGAACTCAGAACTACTTACATAGCTAATATCAGAGGGAAAATAAATGAGTTATGATCCATTCAGCAGATATATCAGCAGTACTTTATACAGCCATTAATACACTTACAGATGCACAGAATTTTATAATAAGTGTTAACTATAACTGTGTCTTCATTATATAAAAGTTATTAAAGAAGACACATATTTCCTAGGACGCCTTTTCTTACCAGAGGAATATAATTCCTAAAAGCAGTCCTCCTAATGAATGAAAGAATGTATTAAATATTCAACAGAAATGTCAATCAAAGCTCCTTTTACTAGACTTGAATAAGTGATACCCATCTGGTCAAAGAATGGAGATACTAGTTTTTATCATAAAAGCACGTTTCCAACTTTTCTCTAGTAAAGTCAATTCAAACAGTTGATATATACCCTGTTTCCCCGAAAATAAGACATCCTCCGAAAATAAGACCTACTTACAAGAAAGAGAAGACATCCCCTGAAAATAAGACCTAGCGCATCTTTGGGAGCACACCTTAAAATAAGACAACTGTCTTATTTTGGGGGAAACGGGGTATGTTTGAAAAGAAAACTGTACATGTTCATAGTGTGCACATTTCTGTCACAGAATCACCATGTTGACATCTTACTTTGTCTTCTCCATGAATTTAAAAATAGAAATGACATCAGATACATTTTTGGGCTCATTCTCACTGACTGATTCTCTTTCGGTAACATGACTGACACTCTTTCACTCTCCTGCATCTATTAGAAGCAGCACTTAATTTAAGTAAAATCTGTTAATAATGCATCTCTTCAGTTGGAATCCTGATACCTGGATGAAACCTTACCTTTTTGACTTCTTTGCTTGATCTGAATGTCTGCTGAACAAAAGAATCACTTTCAATAGCTTCAATTTCTTTTACTCTCTTTACTTGTTCTACCAGGGTGGCTTGGTCTGAAAAAGAGGATATAACATCAGTGTATTTGGTGTGAGCTTGTTAACAACACTGTGCCTAGACAAACGCTCTCACTTTCTATGATGAAATTTTACTACTCATGAAATTTAACTGAATGAAAAGACACTATAGCTAAGCTGTAACAAGAAATTCCCTCCCTTTCCCAAGATCCATGAATATAACATTCCTACAAACTAAGGGTTTTACCCCAAACCTAAACATTACTGAGAAGGCACTGCTATAATGATTCCAGCTAATCTGGGCCAATCTTGGGGGAGGTCTCTTTTAAATGTTCACTTTAAAATTTTACTGTGAAAATTCATATAAAAAGAATTAAGCTCACAGTGAATCCATCTGTACCCATCATTCAGTTTCCAAAATCATTGACTTTCTATTTTTCTTTAACCTATCTATCCCAATCTCAACTTTTTTGGGTAGACCTGGAGTATTTAAAAGTAAATCTGGGCATTGTGGTTCATGCCTGTAATCCCAGCACTTTGGGAGGCCACGGCAGTAGGATCATTCAAGGCTAGGAGTTTGAGACCAGCCTGAGTAAGAACAAGACCTTTCTCTACAAAAAATATAAAACCCAACCAGGTGGTGGTGCATGCCTGCTGTCCCAGAAGGCTAAGGCAAGAGGATTGCTTGAGCCCAGAAGCCTAAGGTTATAGTGAGCTATGATGAGCCTCTGCACTTTAGCCTGTTTGACAAAGTGAGATCTTGTCTCAAACAAACAACAATAACAAAAAACAACTGAATCCCAGACATCGCACTATGCTACCCCTTAAATATCTTAGGGCTCTCAAACAAATAAAGACTTAGAAAAATCAACTTAACTAGAATAAAATTTTCATGCCTAAAAATATTACCAATAATTTCTTAATATCATTTACATAGTCCATGTTTAATTTTCACCAATTGTCTAAAAAAAAAAAAAAAGTCTGTCTTTCTATAATTGGTTTGTTTGAAACAGTATCCAAACAAGGTCCATACATTGGTCTTGGTAGATAAGCATCTTTAATCTCTTCTCATCACTTAAAATTCACTACTTTTCTCTTTCATTGACATTTATTTGTTGAAGAACTTGAGTCATTTATCCTGTGAAAATTTCCACATTCTGGATCCAGCTGGTTTTATCCACAGTGTCATTTAACATGTTCCTCTATTCCCACATTTTGTGTGAACCAGTTATTGGACCTAGAGGCTCAATCATATTAGGTTCAATTTCTTTTGGTCTAGAATATGTCATAGGTGGTGCTCTGTAATTCCTCCCACGTCTTGTAGAACACACTTCTCCATTCTAGTGGTGTTAAGATTGATGGGTGGGTCCAAGGTGAATTAGCCAGACCCCCTTACAAAGTTCTCTGTCCAGCATTCATTCAATGAATTCAGCAAAATTAATGTTTTTTGCTTAGATACATTACATAGTTCTGATAATTAAGTTCACGAATTCATCCTAGAAAAAGTGCTGCACACCTCATTCTTCAGTATCACTAGTCACCTTTGAAGTACCCTCTTGGGAAGCTGGACATAGATGTCAGCACCTAGTCCACCTTTCAAAGCAGTTCTGGAATTCTTCTTGTAGAAAGGCCATCAGAGCTGCTGCTGTATTACCCTTGATGTCCTTCTGAATGTTACCAGAATGTCTTCTTGTCAATATTTCCTTATCTCCATGGAAAGAAAAAGTCACTGGGGGTCAGATAAGGAGAGTAGGAAGGGTGTTCCAATACAGTTATTTACTGGCAAAAAAAGAAAACCCTCGCAGACAGTCGCCTGTGAGGGGTGCATTGTTGTGATGCAAGAGCCATAAGTTGTGGAGAAATTTATGTCGTTTGCGTCTTTTTTACGCAGCCCTTTTAGCACTTGCAAATAGTTAATTGTTTGTCTAGTTGGTATAAATTAACAATGAATAATCCTTCTGATATCAAAAAAGGTTAGCAACCCTGTTTTGACTCTTGATTTGGACTGACAGAACTTTTTTGGCTGTGGAGAATTGGCTGCCACTTTGCACTTTGATGCTTTGTTTCAGGGTCATATTAGTACACTCATGTTTCATCACCAGCAATAAAACATGGTCTTGACTCTCCAAAAGGTCTTGGCAAACTTCGACTCTCCTTTGCTTTTGTTCATTGGTGAGTTCCTATGAGACCATTTTTGCACACACATTTCTCATGCCAAGATTTTCAGTTAAGATTTTCCTGTTTTTCTATTGATGTTTATCTGCTATGCTTATCACAGTCAGCTGATTATTTTGACACATAATTCGACAAATTTTTGCAATGTTTTCATCAGTTCTGTTTGTTATCTGCTGCCTTGATCTCTTGTGATCAGTGATGGTTTCTCCTCTCTCAGAAAAATGTTTAATCCATTTGTACACAGCCATTTTCTTCATGGCATTATCCCCATAAACTTGGACTAACATGTCCCTGATTTCACTTCCACTCTTGCCAAGTTTCGCAAGAAATTTAACGTCTGTTCTTGCTCTAATTTAAGTTCTGATATTCTTTTGACAGCATACAGTGACAACACGCAACAATAATGAACAACACTCAGCAAGACACCGCCACACACTGACACGGATGCTATGGGACACTCATCTACCAAGGTGACAAAACCTTACCAAACTGTGTGTACAGTGCTGCCCACGTCAAACCTTGTACTCCTGAAAGCTGTAAAATAGCAATTTTCTAATTCTTTTATTATTCCTGTATTTATTAGCTTTGGTGCTTCTATAATGAAGACAGTTTCCTTATTGACTATTTCGTGACTGTGATATAGAGCCTGTATAGGAAAACTACTTATGTGTTTGATTCTTTTTATTTAACAATTTTGGTTCAAAAGTGACCAAATACGAATTCATGAATATTTGTACATTTAATATATTTCAGCCCATTGCAGTCATTTTCCTGTTTTGATGCTTACATTGTTTCCCCTTTGTGTAGTGAGAGCCCCTTCACGGTGGCTCCTACCCCCTTTAACATGCTCTCTGAGGCATGGTAGGATGTCCTACCATCCTCTTCTGCAGCCCCGCACCCCCCATCTCAGACCTGAAAACAGCTACTTCTCCGAAAAGCCTAGACTCCTTTCAGCGGGGGATGATATTTACAGACAACAATCTGCACGATAGCGGAATTCATTATTACTAGATTGTCACTGCTCCTGAAACTTTTCAGTGGGTGGGATACAAAATAGGTATTTTTAGGGCGGCGCCTGTGGCTCAGAGGAGTAGGGCACCAGCCTCATATATTGGAGGTGGTGGGTTCAAACTCAGCCCCGGCCACAAACTGAAAAAAAAAAAAAAAAGAAAAAGAAAAGAAAATATGTATTTTTAGAAAAAAAATTAATATGATTCATGCTGATTAAACTACCAACAAAATTAAAGATTATAAGATTTTAAAGATTTTTTTTTATATTTAAACATCTTTTCTTTATTCTAAAAATTCTAGGCCTTAATGATACCATTTTATAAATAATAATTTTAATAAAAATGATTCCATATTTATTTCTGAAAATGTAAGGATGCATATTCCTTTTGCTTACACAAAATTAGCACACTACACACACCTATGGATAGTACTTTGTTTAACTTACTATGTCTTCACTATCACTCCATAGCAGCTAAGAGAGTCTTCAATCTATTTTACAGTCACACAGTGTTCTATTTTATAGCTTTACGATACTTTTTCCACTAATGTTCTATTAATGGTTGTTTCTAGTCTTTTGCTTTAACAAATAGCTACGTAGCTACAACCCTGTGTCATTTCATGTTTTTTATTATGTATTTTCATATTGTGTATTTTAGCGTTTTTACATGCCTGGTGGGCAGGAAAAAAGGTAACATAATGGTTCACACCCTTGCTGCTTAAACTCTTGCTTAAGCTGGTATCAATGTACAAATGAATTAGGAGCCATTTTATATTCAACTAATGCACTTTAAAAATTCTGAGATTTAGACTTTATGGATAATAGGTGTATTTGCTTTCTGAGAAATAATTGTAATAATGGTTTGACAAGAAGGTAGAGTTGTTATATCAAAGTAATTGTTATGTCCCAGCAACTCTAACCTGAAAAGTTTAAATGTTGCTGTAGACATAAATAGAAAGAATATGAAGAGAAACTTGGTTTTATAAATCTAATGAAAATTAGTATTATTTGACAAAATCTTTGGCTTAAGTTTTGGCTAATCACAATTTATAATTAGGTAGTCTTGTGTGACCACGAGTTTATTTGTGGGAAAGATAGCTCTTAAAAGATGTGTCCTTGACAGCAGCGACCAAACCAATACTCCCACTTTGGGAAAATACATTTTCCTACATAAAAACAAGCACTGCCAGAGTGTGTGCAAGAGCAGATAGCTGCACATGCTTTAGAATGAAAGCTCCTCTGGATTTGCAAGGACTATAATTGAACAGTGAAATGAGAGAAGATTCATTTTTTTTGCACAGCTAATTTATTAATACCAGTGGATAATTTTAAAATTAATTACGTGTATAATCGTGTTAATATAGCAGAGAAAATTCACAATGGGTTCCATTCCAGGTGATCCAATTTTACCATAAATATGAAAACAGCATTTGTTTGTATAGGTCTTAATTAGTTTCAGTAGGATTATTTCGCAATCACTAATTCCCAACCAAAATACGTTATTTCTGACTTCAGGATGATGTCTCATCTCTAGCATTTGTAGGACTCCTGGAATTTCTTCTCTAACATATCCTCTCATTTGGATTTGCAAAGCACATCATTAGTGTTAAATGTCAGAGGTGAACTCATGAATGGTTGCTTGATGTTTAACGCTTGTAGTGTTTGTAGGTCTAAATTTGGACATACAAACAGCTCCTAATACAGACAAAAGTATTATCATAGAAGCTGGCTAAAGGGCCAGTATACTTAACAAAATAGCCCTGGTAAAATTATAAAGTAAAGAAGGAGAAAGATCAGAGAAAAACGGAACATTATCTTCAGAACTAACAAAGTGACAGTGCAGATAGGAGAAAGCCAGCCTGCCTGACTTATAATATGAAAATAAACCAACACAGCTTTTATCTTTCAACGTGAGAATCATTTCTAAGGGAGTAACATGTAAATTGAAATTGAAAGATTCATGGGAGATTTATATTTTCAGCCTTATACTAGTTTAGCTCTATGTTGTCTGAAAATAAACATAAAAACATTTAAATCTGCTTCATACTCAAAATTCTAATATCAGATTTTTTCGAGTGTATCCTTGTTATTTTGGGAAGCAGAATAAAATACATCAGTAATATATATCACATTGTTTTAAATTCAGTGTAAGTTATCCATGCCAACTTGTCACTTAAAAACACTGTGCCAATTTTAAGATTAGAAAAAACATTACTTAAACTAGTTATTGTTTAAATGCAGTACATATAAGGTAACTAATTTTTTTTTTTTAAATAAACATGTTACTGGGGGGACCTCACCTAATGTGCATGATGCAATGGTACATTTCAAAACTATTAAGAAATGAGTATAATTGTGATGGATGTGTCACTCAGTTCAATGTAAGCATTTCACCTTGTATATTGAAGCAGTATCCTGAACCCTATAAATGAATCAATGTACAAAGTTATGATGTAATAAAAAATAATTTAAAAACCACATTATTGGTAAGAAAAAAAAGACTTCCTGTGTTGTTTGTCAGATTTCAGTTGAAGGTATGTATATTTCATAGTAAAATAAAAAATAATGGAATCAGAAAACCTAATCACTACAGAACATAAAAATCAATACTAACTCATTGCACAGATCATTTTGTTCCTTTTCTAATAAAAAATTAAAATCAAAGATTTTATTAGTTACTATTGGTATATCATAAAAATGAGCTCCCTTGATACTTCAAGTTATATTACAACCAATATCACATGTTATAACACAGAGTTTTCTTTAAAAATATTATGAAATGGTATACAAATTTAAAATTAGTAAATAAAGATGACACAGTCCTATTTAAACATTTAATTTGAACAAAAATTTAAAAAAAACCACAATTCTGAAGTTCTGGGCCTTTCTGAAGAAAAGAAACGAAAGAAAAGGAGAGAAAAGAAAAAAGAAAAAATTTTAATATACGCTACATTAGTAGATTATAGCTTCCTCTAACAGCAATGCTCAGTTGAGACAGCAGATGGCACTATTGCTCAAGATGTGTCCATGGGATTACTGGCAACTTCAACTGACTCTTTTTGAATATTAATGTTTTATGAATTTCTTCAAAGTTAAAATGCATCTTATGTTACAAAGTATTTGGGCCAGTTTGCCCCATAGTTATTGAGTTACTTATGTTGTTCTTCCAGGAAAACATATTTATATACTAATAGTATTGCTACAAATACATGAGTAATACAAAAGACTATTATTTTCATATTAAATTGACTCAAGTTTTAATTAAGAATGGTAACATCCACGAAATTCCTTTTTATGGTAAAAGATAGATACTAAAAAACCCAACTTTTGAAATAGAAAGAATTTTCAAGTGCTTTATAAGAATTAAAAAGCAAGGAGGGTAATTGGTGGGACCACACCTACGGTGCATTTTATAAGGGTACATGTTAAATTTACTAAGTGTAGAAATGTCTTAACACAATAACTAAGAAAATGTGAGGAAGGCTGTGTTAACCAGTTTGATGTAAATATATCAAATGGTATATAAAACCAGCACATTGTACCCCATGATTGCATTAATGTACACAGCTATGATTTAATAAAAAAAAATAAAAAGCAAATAAGCTTTGTGTGGTAAAAATTGCTGTTCAGTAATATTTGTAAAGAAACAAAGCCTCATTGAGCTTACTTGGAATCTTAAAGTTTTTAAGACAAATTTTCACGCACACAAATTTTAACCAAACATAGCAGTTCTTTTCCTTTCAAAATAATACATTCAAAATGCTTTTTTAAAAAAAGCATGTAAATCATTCATTAGATGAAATCCTTTCAACTCCCACATTTTTGCATTGTTCATAAGACCAAAATCCCTGGAAAAAAAGTCCAGAACTGATCTTCACGAATAATTTTAAGGATGAGAAAACTTGTTAACTAGAACAGGGCTTGTCTATTCAGTTTTCTGGAAGCTTACAGTATAGTATCAAGTTATATGTGTTAACAAGGCTCGGTAAGTGTCTCTAATAATGACACCCTTTGGATGGAATCCAAGACAAACTTGCCTTATACTAAACTGCTTACTGTATCAGAGTAACTAAAAAAAGATAATAATAACTTTAATGTGACTGTACCAATGAAGACTTTCCATAGATATTTTAATAAGTGCAAGTGAACTGGGCTAGGCTTTACTAAAAACAAATCTGTACTGATTCCTCATTCAGCTCCTCCCACTGGGAGTGCTCTCACCTTTCTGAATCTTTCCTGTATGTGAGTCCACGCCCGACGCCCACTTTCTCACGATGCCTTCCCTTACTATCTGTGAGAAAAGAGGCCTCTTCCATAATCCGTTTAGCTCTTAGCACGTGCTGCCTTGCACTGATATGAATCTCCCTGCGAGTAAAAGCATCATCTGTCCAGCTAGAGGGAACATTCTTCTTTGTGTCACCTCCAGAACTTAGTGGAGTATGCTCTGTTATTTAGTAAGTAGTCGATAAACATTTGTTGAATAACTGAAAATCAAAGGGTATTAAAATAACCATTATAAACAAAACTTGATAGGGGAAATACCAAATTAGAAAAAGTTTTTGTAACTTAAAATATTAAAGGTCTTTAAGTGGTTCAATTTAAAAGTTCTGGGTTCAGGTTTATGGGTTAAACCCTGTCTCAGCTACTTACTAGCCGTGTGGCTTTGGACAAGTGGGTCACACTATGCTTTCTTCCCTGTGACCTGGGGATAATTCTAGCGTAAACATGGTGGGGTGACTGGGAGACTCCCCCCTCCTGCCTTACTTCTACCCTTCCTTTCGTCCTCTTTTCAAATATCTGAGCACGTTCAATATACCAGGCATTGTTCCATATTAGTATACAGATTTAGAAATGAGGAAGTTTCCTCCCTTATGGAGCTTAAGTTTTTGTTTTTTTTTTCTTTTTTGTGCTTTAAGCCTTTGTTGGGAGAGGGAAAGTCTGGGTTTATGTACAAGAGAGAGGGGAGGTGATACATGTACAAAAAGAAGTGGGCCCCCACATTCCCTTCTAGGGGCAGAGAGGAAGCTGGCAGGGAACTGTGCTGCAAATATTTAAGACCACCATGATGCTTCCTGCTTCCTGCCAAAAAATACCTAGCTGAGGAAAGAAGGGAAGGATGATGTTGGTATACTCTTTCTCCAGCTGTCTGCAGAGACAAATAATAAACAAGTAAATAAACAATAACACCAAAGAATAGACAAAGGGAGAGGGCTAGAAAGGGGAACTATTTCAGATGGGGTAACCAGGGAAGAACTCCCTGACCTGGGAGTGTTTCAGCGGACAAGGATGACATGAAAGAGCAAGCCATGGCGATCCAGGAGATGACACCTGTGCTCAGCACGGGGCAAGGAAGCGTTAGAAACACTTCATAAATGATAGCTATTACTAATAGCAGTTCACAAGTGCTAATTTCCTAGCAGTACTAAAGACATGAAAGTTGGCTGAAGCATTTGTGCATAAATCTCTAGTTTCTAGCATGGTTTAAAGCTGGCAACATTTCTGGAGTCCAGCCAGAGGCAGTAACTGGCTTGAGTGCACATTCATGTGGCCTACCTGTGCTGTGGTGGGTTGTGAGAACGATCAGAAGAGGGGACAGGGGATGGAAGCAGTGAGGACAGGCTGGAGCGGATCTCTCTCAGGGCACAAAAGGCCCAGCTGGATGTTATCCCCCAGGACACTGGGGTCCACTCTGACCCGAGTGCTGTGGGCTGCGTGGGAGGCAGTGCTGTGTTGACACGTTACCCAGGCTCTGGTGACTAAAGACGTGGGAGGTTCTGTCACTTCCTAATGGATGTTGTATAACAGGAACTACTCAATGTGGTAGTTCCGTGATAGATACCAGGTTTTAAAGCAAACATGTTTTAGTCTAGTGTCTGTATGTCTACAAAAATCTTTATTTTGATCATCAATATTTGTAATATCTTCCAATGGGGAAGGTTACAGAGGCTAATTTTTTACTTAAAGTATTGTTTAAAAGGTCAGATGAGCTATTTTGGTAGCAGAAGTGATGACAGAAATTGAAAGCAGCAACAGAAACTTACACTAGGGCACTGCGCTGAGCACATCCGGTGGATTACCTGGTTTCACAGCCGGGAGAGAGAATACTGTTGTTCTCATTGTAAAGAGGAGAAACTGGCTGGCTGATAACCTGGCCAAGGTGACATGGCGAGATGGCGGTGGAGCTGGACCCGATTCATGAATTGTGGTCCAGTCATTATTTCTCAGTCAAATGCATTTTCTACCCACTCCTGCCAAGCAGCATTTTTTTCCTCCCATCCCATCTATTTACTGAAATAATAAATGTTCTTGGCATTGTGCTTATTTTGCATTTTAATGTTTATTCATTCAGTAAAAGACAATGACGCTTTATTTGTAGAGGAGATATCATTTATATTATCTTACTTTTATGGCATTCTCTTCAGCTAGAGTATAGATAGATATTTTCAGCATCTTTCATATTTGAAAATAGTTTTAGAGAATTATATAGTCACATTCCACAAACCTTCATAAATAGAAAAAAGTTTCTAGAAAACCTAGCATTTCCCCCCTTAAGCCTGCTACCAATCTCGGTAGGAAATTGTTATGTTAGCATCATTTTAAATTTAGTGTGCAGCAATTATTGTTACAAAAACTAGAATGATTTCTGTGAAAACCAACGGCCATCATGTAGCCCAACTACGTGGACCACTGCCTCACGCTTACTGGAGATCACGCCAACCAGGCAGTCGAATCCCCTGCAGTGGAGTGGGAGGGCCTGATGATTCCCATAGAACTAAACCTACTGGAAGTTTTCTTATTTTAATATAAGGGTAGAAGAAAGGAACGTAATTGGAGGTATACCAGATTAATAGGTCAAAACATAGAGTCTGCAGCTGCTGTTTGCTGTCCATTTTAATTCCAGCATCCTTATTGACGCTAATTAAAATTCTGTAGATGGAAGAGCTGGATGTTTCTGAGGAACTTGCAGTGAATGCTGTCTGCCAGCCATCTCCAAACACCCCATAACCACACACAGCTCGCCTGTCAGGAGAGCTAATGCAGACATCGCGGGGCACACCACATTTGTCACTGTGGCTAATATCAGAGATATGCAGCTCTTTTTTCTTAGCACACAAAAGCAAGATATGTAATTCAATGCTCAATTTACCCTTGTCTCGCAGGAGATTTTTCCCCGCTAATTGATAGAAATTAAGCCATTAATCAAGCCACTAGCCATCATTCAAACCAGGGAAGATGAATACAAACTTTCATCATAACCACCTTCCCCATTTTAGTGTTCATTAGCATTAATTTTTAATGCAATTATGCTATTCTTTTACGCTGAGCTCATAAATTACTGCTCTTTTGTTGCTGGCTGGCCTTGTAAAATCCAAACTAATGCTTTGTGCTCTGATCTTAAAGGCAATTACTAGCTTCTTCTATCTTTTATATCTTTGCATCCCCAATAACCTTTCTATATAAAACGAACATCTATGACTATGCTTGTTTTTTTGATGTCTCCATATAAACCTCTGTGAATATACAGATGTAGTTAAATGCTCCTGTAATAAACATGTATATATATACCAAATATATTATACAATATAGACATTAATATAAAATAAGATTCATATATAAATTCATATTGAAGTTTAGATTCAAATATAAAGATATTGGTATGATTTCTCATAAATAAACATATGATGCACTCTTATATTAAATTATGCTTTTTACAACAAATTAGAGAGAGAAAACAGGCACATAATAGCAGCTGAATCATATGAATATTTACAAGGATAGAATTATCAAAAATAGTAAAAATAAATTTGAAACTTCCCACTAGCTAGAAAAAAGTGTGCCAGTGTGGCATCAGAGTAATGGAATAAAACTTGCTGGGAAAACACTGGCAGTGCGGACGTTGCTGCCAGCCCAGTCACCTTTCCGTTACACAGCTGCAGCCCACCCCTAACACCGTGGGGCTGGGGCAGGAAGTGGGGAGTATATTCAGGAATTCTTCTACCAAAAAACAAAAGTTTTGGACCATTAACTTCTTAAGAAACAGAGTACGTGATGATTGGCTTGACTTAATCTTATAGTTTATTTGTTTCATCTTTACAGAGTCCTATATGGATGAGAAGCAGTGAGGCTGGATTCAACGAGGACTTGATTCACTGAAGCACAGGACTAGCCATCCCAGGGAGAGCAGACAGCTGCAGCCCAAGTCTCATGCGATCTGTTCCTTTAGGAGGCGCTTTAGTTATGACTTGGCTGTACAGTGGATAGGTACAGGATTTGTTGTGTTTGCAACATCAACACATCTTTCATTTAATCCTAAAAAGTCACTGTTTTTGGTAATAATACCGCCATTTTTAAGTTTAAGACATACTGTAAGAGCTAGAGTTAGAACGTGAAACCGAGTGTGTGTATTTCCAATTTTGGATGCCTCCTCCTGCATTATGTGGCTGCCTGGTCTCTGAATCTCTGATCACCTTACGTGACTCATAGTTAAAGATTTTATGTGCTTATCTTGTATACTTAGCATTTCCATACACAATTTTGGTCTTTTAAACAGAGATGGAGTGGGGAGGATATTAGCAGATGGGAAAAGATAATTTCTCTCTCCTAAAAGCAGAATATTTTGCTCTACTATTAATGAAGTGCAGCATATAAAGTCATAAGGTTGAAAAAAACTGCCAAATACGTAAAATGAGCTTTACTGAGGTATAGTTTACTACATAACTGCCCTCAGTAAAGTTTACAATTTGGTAAGTTCTGACAAATGTTAAAGCTGTGTGGCCGATTTTCTCGCACCTCTCTGCAGCCAATCTCTGTCTCTTCCCTGATCCCAGACGATCACAGACATGTTCCCTGTCACTTGAGGTTAGTCTGCATTTTTGAGAATTTTATATAAATGGTACACTCCTGCATGTCTGATGTCTTTCCTTCAGTGTAATGTTTCTGAGATAATCCACATTGTTGGGTGATCTGTAGTTTGTTCCTTTAATGCTCATAGAATTCTGTTATATGAATATCTACCATTTTTTAATCCATTTTCCTCTTGACAGACATTTGGGTAGTTTCCAGTTTCAGCTTCTGAGAATAGAGCTGCTGTAACATTCATGTCTTTCTGTGGACACACGTTTTCATTTCTTGTGGACAGTGGATATCACCTTAATATTAGAATGGCTGGGTTGTATGGTCGGCATATGTTTAATTTCATAAGAAACTGCCAAGCTGTTTTCTGAAGTGGTTGTACCACTTTGATTCCTGACAGCAGCGTATAAGTATTCCCGACAGCAGCGTATTCCAGCGTATTCCCGACTGGTTACTCTGTACTCCCGACAGCAGCGTATAAGAGTACTGGTTGCCCTGTACTCCCGACAGCAGTGTATAAAAGTACTGGTTGCTCTGTATTCCCCACAGCAGCGTATAAGAGTACTGGTTGCCCTGTACTCCCGACAGCAGTGTATAAGAGTACTGGTTGCTCTGTATTCCCCACAGCAGCGTATAAGAGTACTGGTTGCCCTGTACTCCCGACAGCAGTGTATAAGAGTACTGGTTGCCCTGTACTCCTGACAGCAGCGTGTAAGAGTACTGGTTGTTCTGTATTCCCGACAACAGCGTATAAGAATACTGGTTGCCCTGTATTACTGACAGCAGTGTATAAGAGTACTGGTTGCCCTGTACTCCCGACAGCGGTGTAAAGAGTACTGGTTGCCCTGTATTACCGACAGCAGCGTATAAGAGTACTGGTTTTCCTGTACTCCTGACAGCAGTGTATAAGAGCACTGGTTGCTCTGTACTCCCGACAGCAGCGTATAAGAGTACTGGTTGCTCTGTACCCTCATCGATATTTGTCTTTATCAGAGTTTAAATTGCCGCCTTTCTAATTGTTGTACTGTAGCATCCCCTTGCTGTTGAAGTTTGTGTTTCTCTGATGACTAATGGTATTATTTTTCTTATACAATTATTGACTAGTCATTGTTTCCTAAAGTGCACATTAAAATCTTTCCTTCTTTAATCAGTTGCTTGTCTTATTTAGTTATAAAAGTTCTTTAAATATATTGAACATAGTCCTTTGTTAATATATGTTACTAATATTTTCTCCCATTCTGTGACTTGCATTTTTATTTCTTAATGGTATTTTACAAAGAGCACAACCTTTTGATGTAAAAAGTCTAATTTAGGACTCAGTGCCCATAGCACATTGGTTATGGCGCCAGCCACATACACCAAGGGTGGTGGGTTTGAACCTGGCCCGGGCCAGCTAAACAACAATGACAACTGCAACAAAAAAATAGCTGGGCGTTGTGGCAGGTACCTGTAGTCCCAGCTACTTGGGAGGCTGAGGTAAGAGAATCGCTTGAGCCCAAGAGTTTGAGGTTGCTGTGAGCTGTGATGCCACAGCACTCTACCAAAGGTGATATAGTGAGACTCTGTCTCAAGAAAATAAAAAGTCTAATTTAGGCTCAGTGCTGGTTGGGGCGCTGGCCACATGTACTGGGGCTGGCAGGTTTGAACCTGGCCTGGGCCTGCTAGACAACAATCACAATAACCACAACAACAACAACCAGGTTTTGTGGTGGGCACCTGAAGTCCCAGCTACTGGGAGGCTGAGGCAAGAGAATCACTTAAGTACAAGAGTTTGAGGTTGCTGTGAGCTGTGATGTCACAGCACTCTACTGAGGGCAACATAGTGAGAATCTGTCTCAAAAAAAAAGAAAGAAAGAAAAGTCTAATTTATCTTTAAAAAAAAAGTTCGTAGCTTTTGTGTTACATCAAATGATTTTTTTACCTAATTTAAGCTACACATATTTTCTTCTACAGGTTTTATAGTTTTAGCCTTTCTGTTTAGATTTATAATACATGTTAAGCTAGTTCTTATGGGCTTACAATGCTTCTGCTGAGCAACTCTATTGACTCAAGCTACTTATATCTGATGCAAGGTAAGTGTCAAATATTTCCCCCATATGGATATCTAGTTTTTCAGCACTATTTATAAAAAAGACTTTCCTCCTTGAATTGCTTGGATAGCTTTGTTGAAAACTGATTGACCATACATGTGAGGGTCAATTTCTTGCATCTCCAACCTGCTCCATTTCCCTATATGTCCATCCCTACAGCAATCTACTGTCTTGATTACTATAACTTTATATAGTGAGTCTTGATACCAGGGGTGTAAGTCATCCAACTTTGTTCTTTTTAAAAACTGCTACAATTATTCAAAGTTATTTTTATTTCATATAAAATTGATTCTTAGTAGAAACTTTGCTCCTACCACTTTATGTTGAATTTTTATATTAAATTTAGGATGTAAAATATTATGTAGAATAAAATTCAGTTTTAGAAATAAGTTGAAATATAAATGATTAATAAAATTAGAGACTTTCTCAATGCTAGTCTGTTAGGCATAATACTTAAGAAAACAATTGCCTATTACTTAAATCAACTTAAAAATAGATTTTAGAATTTTTCCATAAGAAATCTCACATCAATAATGATCATAACCCTTTACAGAAATGGAAAGTTTCCACATTTTATTCTATTTTCAACCCTTTATGCTATAAATAAAACACATCTTACTGATCCTAAGGTCTGCTAGATTAAACTGATCTATCTATCTCAAGCCATTCAAATACGACAAGGAGCACAGTAGAGATTAAAGAAGGAAGACAGGAATTAACAAATGGGAAATCAGATACATATTTTGGCCCATTCCTCAGCAACTCTGAGGGAAATCAGCTGTAGAAAAAAAGTAATTCAATGAATAATAACCATTAATTTGCTTCTACTAATAGTGCTGCCCATGACAAACACACTATAATAGGCAAGTCCACCTCTGTATTTCCAGAAGAAGTGACTGTGGGAATTAGTTCTCTTAGTTCTAGATTCACAACTAATTATACTACCGTGGGCAAATCTTCCCATTTAACTCTGTCCTTTCTTCTGAGTTAAGATACAATGTGTACTAAAATGCAAATACCATCTCTGGATATTTTGTTAAGTATTTCAGCAGATGTGAGGTTATTATCTCTTAAAGAGAACACGGCCCAGTAGAATCAATGAATTTGGATAAAGGAAGAATCCAGGAGATGAGACAGAGAGACAAAGAACGGGACTGTGTGGGTGCTAAATCTTGGGAATAAGGTAGGACAAGGGCTTCTGAAGATGTGAACAAAGAGGGAAGTACAAGGAAGGCAAGAAAAGAGATGGGAAACAGAACAGTCACAGCATGTGAAGTTTGGAGCTTCAAATGCAGATCTGCCAGAGACTCGTGCAGGAGGGCATGGCTCCACGGCGTCATCTCTAACCATGACAACAGTTTCTCAGCAATCTTTTATTACTTCGCACATTTTAATTCTTATGGATTCACATTACTACCAATAGGTAACTGGTGTTCTACTGATATGAGATCTTTGGGAATGGGGAAATGGTAGTGCTACTGGCAATCATCCTGTGGTGTTTCAGATTTGGGCAGAAAATCTATAGTGGGTCCATACACATAGAGAAATTCACAAATGTCATAGGGTACACATTTGCCAGTTTCTAATATTTGCAACTAAATAACCAAAGAATACTAGTTATGATGGATAAGCATGCCATTTTAACCACAAAACGTTAAGACTGATTTATAATCATTTTATAGTACAGATTTTTTATATGCACACATACATATATGTACATAACACACTTTGAGGCCTACTTAAACTACTTCAGTACTCACAAAACTATCATGTAACAATGTTGGCACGAAAAACAAACCTTTGAAAATGAAACCACTGCAAATCCACAATTAATTTCAAACATTTCAAGAAGAGTTTTTCCAGGCTGACTCAGGGCTTGATCTTGGCAGCCAGAGAGACACAGAGGTCAATAATCCAGCAGCCACGAGACAGTGATTAGTCAGACAGCAGAACAATTCCCTGGAAGCAATTACTGTCCAACACATCAGAAAGCTATTTGACCAAAAAAAAAAAATCACTCAGAAAATGGATTTAAAAGACAAGTTTCAGTGGCTCCCCTGCTTACTGCCCCCTTTTCAAAATTTTGTATAGTAAACACATTCATAAAGCCAGTTACTACCTCACACAATAATTATTGACTGCAAAAAGTCTTTGTTCCAAAGTGATGACTGCAGGAAGAATTCTTCTAAACAAGACAAGTTTACTTGTTTCTCCCTGTGCTGACTGCTGGGAGAACTTATTTATTTCTTTGTGTCTGCCTAGTCAAAGACACTGCAAAGCTGTAAGCCTCTGAGAGAACTTGCTCTGGTCCAAAAGGTTATCAACTATCCTAAAATTCTACATATTAGAAATGAGCCAAGTCAGAATAAATTAGGGATCTATATAATATGTTTGAAAGTCTAAAAAGGACAGTGCTTGGATCACACTGAACACCCACACGGAGTTCTGTAAGTACTTGTTGAATAAAGGGCTGAACACAGGTGCTGAGGTGACAGAACGTGGCATTCCTTTCTTCACTGGGGAAGAAAACTTGAGGACTCTGGTTATCTCCTTTAAATTTTGGGGAAAATGAAAAATGCTTGTTTATCTTTCATAAGATTAAAAGCTACATTTATTGTCCTTGAAAGCGCTCAGTGATGACCTTTATAGGAGAAGCATTCTATTTCCGTTTCTTCTCCAACTCATGATTCGATGGAAGTGACCACTCATTCCTGAGACGCTTTCTCTGTGATTTCCATGACTTGCTGCACTTCCAGTTTTTTTTCTCCTCACTGGTCACCATTCCTCAATTTTCTATCCTAGTTCCCCTAAATGTTATAGTACTCCAGGCTCAACCCTGGGCTTTCTCTTCTTTACCTGTTTTCTCTCTCTAGGTAGCAAATAGTTATAAATACCTTCTATAGGCTGGTGACACTCAAATCTTTACCTTTAGTCTTAACATCTTTCCCAGACTCTAGACTCATATACCACATTTTCAATTTTTCTCTTCACACCCTAACTTCAAAGATCACTTTTCATTGGTTTCTTATCACATTTAGAATAAAATTCAAACTCCATCCTATATTACTTGAAAAGCCCCGCATCATCTGACTCCTGCTACACTCTTCCAATCAAATCGCTAATCCTTGCCCTGGTGATGTTGGCCTTTTTGATGGTTCCTAAGCATCCTAAGCTTATTTTTACCTGATTATCTTTACAGAAGCTGATCCTCTACCTAGAATGCTTTTCAGCAGTTCCCTCTTGTTACTTAGATTTAGTTTAAATGCCAACTCTTCAGGGAGACTGGTCACTCTCCGGTACGAGAATACAGAAACCAGTTAACTGTGGAGGCTGTTACAGGGGGCGAGAGATAATGAATACCTAGACCAGGGTTAGCAGAGGAGAGAGAGATTTACGGTTTGGATGTAAATCAGCAGACATTTTGTGAAGGGCAAGAGAAATACAGGAATAAAGGATTATTTTCAAGTTTCTGAATCAAGCAATTAGTTCTTCATTCATTAAGATAAGGAAAACATATAGAATTAAGAGTTCACTTTTGAAGATGATGGCTCTGAGATGCATGTATGTTAAAATAAAATGTCCACATCTGGGGTTCAGAGACACATGTAGAGTCTGTGCTGGAAGACACAAATTTGGGAGGAGTAAGTATATATAAGGTATTTATGTCAACGAAAAATGTTAATTTTATCCGAGAAGAAAAAAAAAGAGATAGAAGAAAAAAGAATGAATTCCAGCAAACAACAAAACTTGGAGATTGGGTACTAGAAAAGGAGACGGGAGTGGCCAGGGCTGGCATGAAATCCAGATTAAGTATTATGCCAGGTAAACTGAAAATGGAATGTTTCCAAAAGAAAGGTGTGGTTAGATTAATGTACATAGTTATGATTTAATAAAAAAAAAAAAAGAAAGTGGTCAGTTAAGATGAATGCTGCTGAGAGTTTGCATGTGATGCAAAACATTCCATTAGATCTAGCAAATTAGAAAGTATCAGTAATTTTGACAGAAGCAGTTTCAATGGAGTAATGCAGTAAGCCACACTGGAGAGGGTAGTGGTTACATGAAGACTTCTGTACCTGAGATCATGGAGGATATATGGTAAGATTCTCTAAATGGCATTTGTGCTGATACCTCTAAGTGATACTTTCACAACAGGAACTAATGCTGAATAAAACATTTTTTTAAATAAAATTAAATGCATTGCTGATATCACAGGAAGTAAAAATCCAATCTGTCCAAGCCTGGAGTGAATAGTTGTGGTAGTCTTTTAATGTATAAAAAAACTGAGTCATTTGTACAAAAAAAAATTTAATAAATACCAGACTCAGAAAATTTTACAGAAAAGTTCTATGAAAACTTCAAGGAAAAGATAATTTGTATGTTACACAAACTAACTTCTGAGATCATTTTATTAGGGTAATACAATCTCACCTCTAAAGCTAATCAAGAACAGGACCTAAAAACAGTTACAAAAGAAAAGCATGAATGCAAATGTGAAGAGTGAAAGAGTAAAAACCACACACATGCACACATGCACGTACACAAGCATAACTCACATAAAAACAATCAAGGAGTATGAAAAGAGATACTACATCATAACCACGTTGGATTTATTCTACCACCAATTTAGTGCAACATAAAAGACATGTTAATGTATTTAATAACATTTTCTGATTAAAGGAGAAAAAGTAAACTGAAAAAGAAAAGTCTTGAATAAAATTCAGAGTAATGAGTCTTTAATAAAATTAGGATAATAAGAAAAGGACACAGTTCTGATCTGAAGAAAAGGGAATCTACTCAAATCAAATAAAATACAGAACCTAAACAAAAGAAAAAGATAAAGTAGATATCGTATTTAATAGTGAAATATTAAAAAATATTTTTATGGCTCGGCACCTGTAGCTCAACTGGCTAAGGTGCCAGCCACATTCACCAGAGCTGGTGGGTTTGGATCCAGCCCAGACCTACCAAACAACAATGACAACTACAACCAAAAAATAGCCGGGTGTTGTGGCAGGCACCTGTAGTCCCAGCTACTTGAGGACTGAGGCAAGAGAATCACTTAAGTCCAAGACTGAGGCAAGAGAATCACTTAAGTCCAAGAGTTTGAGGTTGCTGTGAGCTGTGATGCCACAGCACTCTATTGAGGGTGACAAAGTCAGACAGTCCCCCACCCCACCCCCCAAAAATCTTCATGATCCCAAGTACGATCATAATGCTAGTCATTGTTTCTATTAGTCTGGTGGTCCTAGTTAGTACAGTAAGAAAAAAATTAAGAAGAATGCTAAAACAATGGAAAAGTTAGAAAAAAGATAGAATGATTATCTTTATAGAAAATCTAAATAATTTAAGTACAAAATAGTCAAGAATCAATTTCATTTCTCTATATTATAATTTTAAAAGAGATAAAAATTTTAATTGCATAAAAATATAAGGCATTGAGGAATAAATCCAACGAACTATGTGTCAATTCTTTATGGAGAAAATTATAAAAAATTATTAAGAATGAAGACTTAAATACATATACTGAACTATACCATATTTAAAGATAAAAAGACTCAATATCATAAAAATATCATTTCTGACAAAATCAATCTATGGAGTCAATGTAATTTCAGTAAAAATGCTGCCACTTTAGTTGGTCAATTTCCTTCTTTTTAGTAAATTTTAGAAAATGCTTTTTAAAGTTTATATGAAAGAGCAAAGATTAAAAATAACCAAAATATTCAAGTAGAAGAAAAATGAGGTGGGAGCCTTAGCAGATATTGAGATTGAGACTTACAATAAAGCTAGTAATTAATACATGAGCTATTAGTTTAGGGATGAATAAGCTGACCAATACAACAAAACAGGGAGCCCAGAAACATTCGCCACATATTAGAAAACCTGGGTGATGAATGAGCTGGAATTGCAAATCAGTAGGGAAAGAGGGAGCATTCAATAACTGATATTGTGATAAACAGTTATTCACAGGAAAAATCCTGGATCTTTATAGTGTACCTTATACAAAAATCAATTCCAGGTAGATTAAAGATTTAAATGGGAAAGACAAAACTATAAAGTTTTCAAAGGACAATATAGGAGCATATGCTTATGACCTTGAATTAGGGAAGAGTTTCTTATATAAAAAGCATAAAACATAAAAGAAAGGTTTAACACATTTGAATACATAAAAATTAGGACGTTCTAAAAGAAGACATGTGTAACATTAATTTATAAGGAATTAGTAAAAAAAAAAACAATAGAAATATGTAATTAAAAACCTGAATAAATACAGATAAAGATATACCAATACCAATATATACAAGAGGATACACAATCCTACCAGTAATCTTGGAAATGATCTTGCAAGTCAAGATTAGATACCATTTCAGTCATTACACTGTGTAACAAAATCACACACTGGCAATATCAAGTCTGGCAAGCACGTGAATATCAAGTGAAGCAACCAGAAATGTTATACAATACTTGAGGGAGTGAAGACTGGCATCAATACTTTGGAAACAATCTGACACTACTGGGTAGAAATGAAGATGTGTATGCCTTGTACCTTAGTGATTCTACTCCTAGGCAAACATGTACCTTAGAGAAACTCTTGCACATGTGCATTGGGAAACAAGTATAAAAATATTTATATCAGCAATGTCTGTAAGAGCAAAAAATGTACGGTAACTCAATGTCCATCAACAGGAGAATAAATACGCAGCAAATTTTGGTATAGCATGAAAAACAGAATACTACACAATGGTGAAAATGAATGAACGACAGCTACAGGTGTTACTGTGGATGTATATCATAATATTGAACAGGAAAAAAAGCCTGTCTTAAGAAACTCTATGGTATTTTTTAATGTATAAAAAGTTAAACATTGAGCTGGGTAGAGTGGAATGCCTATAAACTCAGCTACGGGATGATTGCTTAACTCCAGGAGTTCAAGGTTGCACACTTTGATCATACTATCACACTCTAGCCTGGGCAAAAGAGCAAGACCTTGTTAAAAATAATCTAAAACTAAGTATAATATTATTTGTAATACAAATAGATGTGATAAAATCATGCAGAGAAGCAAGAGAATAACACGGGTAAAGAAGAATGAACAATCACTTAGAAAAATACTGTAGTATCTGAAATAAGCCAATGTATGAATTATAAGTATTTTGGAGGAAGAAGAAGAAAAAGCAAAATGTTTGGAAAATCTGTTTGAGGGAATTACGGAGGAGAACTTCCCTGGTATCACCAGAGATTCAGATACCCATATATTAGGTTGTCATTGAATAAAGAAAGATTCCTAGCAATACAGTATCTCCAAGACATATAATCATCAACCTGGCCTACATCAAAATGAAGGAGAAAATTCTACAAGCTACTGGACGAAAGCAACAACCAATCTACAAAGGCAAATTCGTGAGGCTAACATCAGACTTCTCAAGAGAAATCTTACAAGCCAGAGGGCACTGGGTCCAATTTTTAGTATTTTTAAATGGAACAACTACAACCTAAGAATTTTGTATTTTGAAAAAATAATTTTCATAAATGATGGAGAAATAAAGACCTTTTCAGACAAGCAAACACTAATGAAATGTGTCACTGCTAAACCTATCCTACAGGAAATGCTCAAAAAAGTGCATTATATATGAGACAGCATGGATACTCAACGGTGTAAAAATACTCCAAAGTTAGAGCTCACAGCTCTTAAAAAACAATAGCACAATAGGGAAAACACAGCAATAAGGTATCAATTAGATGATGAACAGAATAGCATCCCACATATCAATACTAACACTCAACATGAACGATCTGAATGCCCCACTTAAAAACACAGGCTGGCTGAATGGATAAAAAACCACAATCCATTATTTGCTGTTTTCAAGAAACATATCCAAACCACAAGGACTCACACAGACTCAAGGTAAAGGTATGAAAAAAAAAGTATTCCACACACTGGAAACCAAAAGCGAGTGGGTGTGACCCATTATCATTATATAATAGAAAAGGAAACAATTCAACCACAAGATATAACAACCCTAAAATATGTATTTAACATAGAAGCTCCCAGATTCATAAAGCAAATCTACCACATCTAAGCAAAGAAATAAAGAATAAAGAATGACTGGACTTAAATGGGACTGTAGAACAAATGAACCTAACAGACATTTATGGAACATTCTTCCCCCAAACTACTGAATATACATGTTCACATCAGTACATGGGATATTTCCTAAGACTGATCAAACTTGAGGCCTGAAAACAGGTTTCAGTAAATTAAAAAAAAAAAAAAATCAAAATCATACCATATATCTTCTCAGATCACAGTGGAATAAAATTAGAAATCAATTCAAACCACACAAAGTCACAAAAATTAAACAACCTGAGGCTGACTGGGTTAATGATGAAATTAAGACAGAAATAAAAAGATTCCTCAAGTTGAAGGATAAAGGGGACATACCCTTTCAAAATCTATGGGATACTGTGAAAGCAGTACAAGGGCAAAGTTTATAGCCTTAAATTCTACATTACAAAAAATCCCAGAATGATTACAAATTAACAACATAATGTCACATCTCAAGGAACTAGAAAAAGAAAAACCAAATGCAAAGTCAGCAGAAGAAATAACAAAGCTCAGAGCAGAACTAAACAAAAATAAAAGAGGCACAGAAGGAACATGCCTAAAAATTATAAAGGCATATATGACTTCAACAACCAACCCTTTTGCTGACGTAACTCTTCATTTACTCTTTAAACTAACAGCTTGAAATTTACCTTCTCCCTTGAACTTATTTTTCTGATTAGAAAACTTTCTATGAAATTCTACGGTAAGCAATACTTTCTTTCAAGTTCCTCCCTCAGATGGGAATACCCATAACCTACCTAGTCTCCAAAAGATGATTTTTACTCCTGCAAAATGCAGCTCAAATGCCAGTCCCTGGGAATGCTTCTAAAAGGCCAAATGATTGGAGTTGTTTCTTTGTCTCCAACAAGGCATCTTTAAAAATTCTCCCTATGTGATAGTGTTACATCACATTTTCTCATCCACTAGACAGTATATACAGAAGAGTATTATAACATAATAGTATTTAGCCCATAAGAGGGACTCGGTAAGTATAAAGTGGCTGTGTGAATGTACTAGATGAAATTAATCCTAAGGTGGAAGCTGAACAAAGAGCTTGAACTCTGCTTATGCTAGGAGAGGGCTAATCTAGGAACACCTCCATGGTGACAGGTGCTTTCAGCTAGGTGGAAATATCACAATGATAAGCAGTATGAATCCCACAAGATAAAAGAATGCTTCATAAAAAGTGCTGCAGTAGCTATATAAAGTCATAAATAAAATAGTATATTATAAAAAAATTTTTGGCAGTGATCTAGTAATAGTTTTTTACTGAATTGATTACTCACCGACAGTACTCAACATAGTCCTGCAAATGCATCAACAGTATAATGAACAGCTATTAAGTTTATTGATTTTCTGATTTCCATTGATAGCTAACAGGCCAAAGCTACACATCAATATTTGTGTTAGTAATACCCAAGAGCTAACAATTTTGATAAATGAAAAACCTCAAAAGCCTAAACAGTCCAAATCAATGGAAATTTGAAGGCCAAACCTCAGGATTTAAATGAAATACCTAACAAATGAATCTAACGTACTTAATAACTCAGTGAAGACAGAGTTGATCACCTCTTTTCTCTAACAGACTGTAAAGGTTTCCTTTCTCTTAATGGTCCAATCATTTCATAATAGGAACACTCTATATTTCCTTCCTACAGTGCTTTTATATAGTTAGTCCTTAAAAAAATGCCTCGAAGATAAGCATTGCTTTCTTCATTTTTACCTGAAGAACTTATGCTCAGTGAGGTTAAGTGATGTGGCCAAGATCACTCAACCAGAAAGCAGAAAAGCCAGTTGTGAATCTAGGTCATTCAATTTAAAGAGTAAAATAATGGTAAAGTATATTACCTTACATTCACTGGCTATACCATTAGACATTTTTATAGTATATATTCTATTTTGTATCACACTTTCTCATTTCTATTTGACAGACTTTCTCTCTCTTTTTTTCATGAGTCATTTATCTGTTCATTTCTTACATTTGAAGTCCTCTTCAATGACATCCTTGGCCTGAGATTCTTTGCCATAGCCCCCAACTACTGCACAACTATAACCAATGACTTGATGGGTTTTTCTCTGTCAGTTTTACACAGACATAGTTTCTGGTCATCAATCTTAATTAGGTTGATTTGGTGTTTAGCACAAAGAGGTTCCACCAACTCGACACCTATAGACTCACCACAGTTGGATTCAAGCACATAAAGGCAGGCTTGACACTTGTCTAACACTTTGGCAGCTCTGTAGATTCCACAAGCTAGGCTATTGAACAAGGGCAGTTTCAGCACCTCCAGGGAAATAGGATTAATGTCCCTAGTGCTGAAAGACCCTCTCTGGGAAAGGGAGGTACATTTTCAGAAGACGCAGGCTATTTTAGGGAATGCTTTCCCAGGACCATGCTACCCTTTCACTACCATCAAGGTCTCTTTTAGTGGTTCTCAAAGTGTGGTCTCCAGACTAATAGCATCAGCATTACCTGGGTACTTGCTAGAAATGTAATGATTGGTCCCCATCCCAGACCCACTGAATCAGAAACTCTGAGAGTGGTACTGTCAGTCTCCAGCTGATTCTTGGGCATGGTAAAGTTTGAGAATCACTAACCTGTCTTGTTTACATAGAAACCTGAACTCCTAAGTATGCTAAAATCTGTGACAAATACATAAAATCAAAGTGAAGTTCTTATTTACAGGAAGAGTAACTATTCATAAATAAATTTTAAGCTCCAATTGTACTTCTAGTTATATATAATCAGTAATATAATACTAATATTTAATACCCAGGGGAAAAAAGCTAGGCAACAGGAGTATAGGGGCATACAAAAGATATCACAGAGGAACAGGTAATTTCCCCAATGATTTTTCTTTTATGAATAATTTTATCTCTGTAACATACATGTGCATTTATATGTGTGTAATTATATTTTGTATTATATTTGCATCATATTTTGATATTATAATTTCTTTCTTATAATTGCTTTAAGTTAGGGGGTCAATAAACTTTCTGTCAAGGATAAGGGAGGAGACTTTAGATTCTGTAGGCAATACAGTCTCTGTCACAACTACTTGCTTCTGCTGTTGTAGTTGTGTGCTGAAGATAAAATGTAAACAAATGAGTGTGGCTTTTGTTCCAATGGTACTTTATTCACGAAGCCAGGTGGTGGGCCAGATTTGTTTGACTGGCCTTAGTTTGCTGACCCCTGACTTAGCTGTCATTAGAACTCAGCATTCTGAATGACTGAGGGCAGTATGTTCATAATCAGGAACCAAATGCTGCATGAATAGATGCTGCTTTATATGAAGAAAATACGTGAGTAAAGTATTGTACAACATTTTGGTCAGTGACAGACTGCATATACAATGGTGTCCCCACAAGGAGCTGAAAAATTCCTATTGCCTAATGACATCACAGCCATCCTAACTTGGTAGCACAATGCATTACTCATTGTCTGTGGTGATGCTGGTATAAACAAACCAATTGTGCTGCTGGTCATATAAAAGTCTAGGACCTACAATTATGTATAGTACATAATACTTTATCGTTATCATAGAGCAACAGTTTTCAACCTGTGGGTCGCGACCCACAGCAACTGCATTAAAGGGCTGCGGCATTAGGAAGGTTGAGAACCACTGTCTTAGAGTGTACTCTTTTTAAATGTAAAAAAAAGTTAACTGTGAAACAGCTTTAGGTAGGTACTTTAAGAGGTATTCGAGCAGAAGGCATGGTTATCAGAGGGGATGACAGACAGCCTGATTCATGGTTTTGCCCTTGAAGACCTTCTGGTGGAACAAGACATAGAGGTGGAAGCCAGTAATACTCATGATCCTGAACCTGTGTAGGGCTAGGCTAACGTATGCGTTTGTGTCTTAGTTTTAAAAAAAAAGTTCAAAAAGTTGAAAAACAAAACAATTTTAAAAATAGAAAAAAGCCTATGATTAAGGATACAAAACAGAAAATATTTCTGTGCAAGTGTATAATGTGTTTGTGTTTTAAACTGTTATAAAACAGTCAAAACATTTTAAAAAATTTGAAGTTCATAAAGTAAGAAAGGTATAGTAAGCTAAGGTTAATTTATTCTTAAAGAAAGAAAAATATTTTTTATAAATGTAGAGATGTCCTGGGCCTTCTTATTAATTCACTACTCACTACTGACTCACTCAGAGCAACTTAACAGTTCTACAAATTTCACTCATGGTAAGCCACATAGAGGTATGACATGTTTTATTTCTCATACTGTAAGTTATTTTGTCTTTTCTATATTTAGATGTGTTTAGAGACATAAATCCATTGCATTATAGTTGCCTACAATATTCAATATAGTAACATGCTGCACGAGTTTGTGGCCTAGGAGCAACAGGATACACCATACAGCCTAGGTGTATGGCTGGCTATACCATCTAGGTTTGTGTAAGTGCACAAGGAGGTCTGCACAATGATGAAATCAACCAATAACACCTTTCTCAGAATGTATCCCTATCATTAACTGACTCATGACTGTCTGTATTATAATATACAAGTGATAAAATAATTTCAAAAATTTCATTATTTATAAATGTTGCTTTCTCACTTTATAGACTGGAGCTCTCCTGAACCTATTCTGGTTCTGAGAGATGCCCTATTCATGAATTGCTCTGTGCTCAGCCTTGGCCTACTAAATGTAGTTTGTTGAAAGTTTTTATTTTACCAATACATCACAAAATCTGTTTTCTTTAGTTTGCCTGACATATGAAGCATCCCTTAAAAAAAAAAAAAAGGAAGTGTTTTTGAAACAACTTTAAAAGAGAGGTATAAGACAAAAATTATTTCCTATTCTTTGTTTGGTCTCTTTATTCCCTTCTCATTCTCCAATGGAAAACAAATTATAAGTCTGACCTTTAAAGCATGAATACAAAGACTTGACTAAAACTCCCTCAAAGACTTATACTGAAGAGAAGGAAAGTTTATTGTGGAGACTGAAGAAAGATGGCCAACTAGAGACATTGCTTGCCAGATCATCCTGGGGAGAGAGGAAGGAGGAACACTGGACAGAGGAGAGAGGAGAAAAGTTACAGCTCAGATCATGGAGAGAGAACAGAGATGGCTGGGGACCCCATAGAAAAAAACCGCAAAGTTGAGAAAGAAGAAAAAGAAGAAAAGATATCAGGGAGAACCAAATCCAGAGAGACTCAGAGCCCAGTGAAAGGTTAAGTGCGGATTCCCTTGCTCCTGTCCATGTACTACCTTTGGTGAACAGCGGCCATCAAGTTTATTGAATACTTTTCCACTCCCCATGAGCCCAGGTACAATAGCAAATAAGGAATATGGGGTGAACTAACATGTGCTTGGAATTTGGGCATTTTGCGAGAGGCTACCCACACAAGAGTACCATGGAGGCCAGAGTGCTAGGTTTCTTCTACTGAGGTACTTCCTCCCCTGCACCACCCCTACCTACTGCAACCAAGAAAGCAGTTTGAGCTCAGACTGAAAGGGAGCTGTGGTCCCCTCACCCCCCATTACAGCTGTAAGAGCAATAATGAGCTGAGCAGTTTGTGAATGGCTGCTTATCTCTGGCAGGCTTGCACTTCAGGCTGAGCTCTCAACATAGAGGTCGTGTGATGAAGCAGGGGTACACAGTTTGGCAACTTCCGGCTTGCTGGCATTTTGTGGGGTCACATGCCAGCAGCTCAGATAAGTAAGCTGGTCTCGGTGGGCCCCATATTTGATAGGGTACAAGGAACACAGGAGAGAAGTGTGGCAGCTGAAATCAGAAGGCAAGGAAGCCCATGTGGACAGATCCGATGGGAGAGTATGGTGGGTTGTGACAGGGATCTGGGAGAGTACTCATCCCCACCACAGAAGAACCACTATGTTGGATAAAGATGTGGCATCTGGAGAGTAATAGCCTAACCCCTGGTTCCATCGCAACCAAACACCTCACACTCAGGCACCCTGGCTTACTGGGTGCTACAGCCCCTTCCCCACTCACTATAGTAGGAAGACCAGATTGAGCTGATAAGTTTCTGAGTAGCCATTTCTCTCTGGTAGATGTGTGCTCCAGGCTAAGGTACCCACAGATGGTGGGGTCCACACCTCTTTCTTTGAGGACTTGCAGTAGAACAAGGGTGCACATTCTGAGAACATCCTGCCTGTCAGCATTTGGTGGAGATGCATGCTACTGTGACAGATACACATTCTGGGGGGGAATTTAAGAGGTGGACTTGGTGGGTAAAGGAGTTCACGTGGCATGAACTTGTGACAATGTACTGAGGGGGCCCAAGGAAAGTAATTTGGAAGAGCACCCACCCATCTCTGTAGAAAAACTGTGCTACTGAATAAAAGTGGAAAGATCCCAGCCCAGGGCATTAGTAATCAAGCATCTAGGCTCCTCCTCCATGAACAACCCTCCCAGTTTGGAGAGATTATCCTGATCATCCATGAGCATTTCTACCTCGGGGCTAGAAAAGCAACTTCTAAGCCCCACTGAGGTTTTACAAAGCCTTTCAGGGTCCCACAAACTGAACATTATCTATCTGCCTTGCTCCTTCCCCCACCTCAGTGGAGACCAAGCAACCTCCCGGGAGGTACAGGGTGGCCTCTCTTAAAGCTTGGGGTACTCAAGTACTTCACCTGGGGGATGAAAACCTACTGTAACACAAAAGAACATCTCAGCATCTGGCTCTGTCACACAAACATCAACCAAAGACAGAGATAACAAACAACTCTACAGGACACGATAGCATCTACAACCCAATCAAACAGGGTGTGGCCGATTACACACTCACAGGTTCTACCACCATCTTAGAGATTAAGGTGAGGGACCTAAGATAATTCACACTGCTGGGAACTGGGGAAGACAGTAGGTAAGAAACAAAATGAAAGGGTGAGCTAATCTGCTTATCCCATAGGCTACTTGGGACTAGCACACTTCTCCCTGATATGGTTAGGGATTGATGTTTGGGGACCCAGGCACAGGCCAGCAGGCCAGGCCCAGTACTCCCAGGACTCTGTAAGTATAAATAAGAAAACACACAAGGGTTAGAAAACCTCTCTGAGGGGAAACTCTCCTGGTCTTACTAGAAATTAGATATTCAGGTAAGGAAGCTAGCTCAATGAACACCTTGGAGAGAGTCAATCACCAAAACACAGTCATTAGACTGGCCAAATTCAACATGAAGGAGAAACTCCTATGAGCCATAAGGTGAATACAGCAGGTGATTTCCAAGGGAAAACCCATTAGGCTAATTGCAGACTTCTCAACTGAGATCTTGTAAGCCAGAAGTAATTGGGGCCACATCCTTAAATTTTCCTAAACACAATAGTCACTCAGAATTTTTATCCTGAAAAACTAAGTTTCTTATATGAAGGAGAAATAAAGACTTCTTTCATATAAACAAACAATGAGGGAATTTGACAAAACCAGACCTGCCCTGCAGGAAGTACTCACATCTGCTTTATACATCAATTAAAATAGGTGCCCACCAGTATAAAATCACCTAAATGTTAAAGCTCAGAGGCCATATAAAATAATGGCTCATAAGGTAAAACAAAGCAATATGGTTCTACCCAACAAGATGAACAGAACCCACTTAGCAGTTCTTTCAGTAATTGTGAATGGCTTGAATTCCCAACTCAGGAGATATAGGCTGGCTGAATGGATAAAAATATAACAGTCAAATATCCGCTATTTCCAGGAAACACATCTAACCCACAAGGATTCAGACTCAAGGTGAAGGGATAGAAAAAATATTCCATTTAAATGGAAATCAACAGAAAACAGATGTAGCCATTCTGATAACAGATACTACATAAAAATGACATTAAGGCAATATAAGTAAAGAAAGACGAATATAGTCATTAAGTAATGTTAAAGGGAGCAATTCAACAAGAAGATATAACAATCCCAAATATTTATGCATCTATGACAAGTGCATCCAGATTCAGAAGGCAAACCCTATGTAAAGTGATAAACAGCAGCTTCATAACTGCCAGGGACTTCAACATCCCACTAACAAAACAGGTTAGATTCTCTAAGAAGAACCACTATGCTGGATAAAGATGTGGCATGTGGAGAGTAATAGCCTAACCCCTGGTTCCACTGCAACCAAACACCTCACACTCAGGCATCCTGGCTTACTGGGTGCTACAACCCTTCCCCCACTCACTACAGTAGGAAGACCAGAAAATAAATAAATAAACACTGGACTTAAATGGGACTCTAGAGCAAATGGTACTAACTGCCATTTTTTTTGAACACTCTACCCCCAAACTACTGAATATACATTCTTTTCATCAGCACATAGAACATTCTCTAAGACTGATCACATCTTAGGACACAAAACATGTCTCAATAAATTTAAAAAAATTAGAAATTACACTTTATTCTTAGACCACAGTACAATAAAATTAGAAATCAACTCCAACAGAAACATTCAATTATACACAGTTATGGAAATTAAACAACCTATTGCTGAATTATTATTAGGTCAAGGATGAAATTAAGATGAAAATATAAGTCTCTTGAAGTAAATGACAAAGGGGACACAATTATCAAACTCTATGGGATTCAGCAAAAGCAGTTGTAAGGGGAAAATTCATAGTTTTAAAATGCCTACATCAAAAAGAGAAAAAGAGTACAAATCAAAAATCTAATTATACATCGCAAGGAAATAAAAAAGAAGATCAAACCAAACTCAAAACAGTTGAAAAGAAATAACTAAGATCAGAACAGAACCAAATGAAATCGAAAACAAGAAAATAATTCAGATGATTAATAAAACAAAAATTGATTATTCAAAAACTTAAAAAATTGATTTGAAAACATAAAAACGTTGATAGACTTCTCAGTAGATTAACCAGAAAAAGAAAAGAAAGGACCCAAATAAGCTCAATCAAAAATTGAAAAGGAGATATTACAACTGATATCTTAGGCATACAAAAAATCTTTATGCACATAAACTCAAAAACATTGAAGAAATGGAAAAATTTCTGGAAACACACAACCTCCCAAGGTTCATTAGGAATAAACAGAACTCTTGAACAGACCAATAATGTGCTACAAAATTGAAGCTGTAATAAAATAATTTTCCAACAACAATAAAATGCCCTGACTAGATGGTTTCACAGATAAATTTTATCAGACCTACAATTTTACTGGCACCCATACTACAGAAAATTATTTCATAGTATCGAAAAGGAAGGAATTCTTTCCAATTCATTCTACAGAGCCAGAATCACCTTGATACCAAAGCCAGGAAAGGACACAACAACACAGCAAAAAGAAAACTATAGATGAATGTCCTTTATGAATATAGATGAAAAAATCCTCAATACAATTCTACTAAACCAAATTCAACATGACATCAAAAAAATAATCTACTGGCTCAGTGCCTGTAGCTCAGTGGCTAGGACATCGGCCATATACACTGGGGCTGGTGGATTTGAACCTGGCCCAGGCCTGCCAACAACAACAACAACAACAAAAATAGCTGGTGTTGAGGCAGGCACCTGTAATCCCAGCTACTTGGGAGGCTGAGGCAAGAGAATCGCTTAAGCCCAAGAGTTTGAGGTTGCTGTGAGCTCTGATGCCACAGCACTCTACCGGGTGCGACATAGAGAGACTCTGTCTCAAAGGAAAAATAAATAAATAAATAATCTACCATGACCAAGTGGGCTTCACCCCAGTGATGTAAGTATGGTTCAACATACATAAATGGATAACTGCGATTAGATACATAAATAGATGTAAAAGCAAAGATCATATAATTATTTCAATAGATGCAGAAAAAGCAGTTGACAAAATTCAGGATCTTTTTACGATAAAAATTCTTAAGAAAATAGACATAGATGGAAAATATCTCAAAATTCTAAAAGTCATATATGAAAAACCTATAACCAACATCATATTGAATGAGGAAAAGTTAAAAGCATTCTTCCTTAGAAGCTGAACAAGAAAAGGATGCCCACTGTCATCACTTCTGTTGAACATAGTGCCGAAAGTCCCAGCAGGAACAATTAAGCAAGAGATGGAAATTAAGTGTATCCAAATTGGGAAAGAGGAGGTCAAACTACAGATCTTTGCTGGTGATATGATCTTATAGTTAGAAAAGTCCAATGATTCTACCAAGAGACTCTTGAAATTGATAAATACATTCAGCCTGTACACTCAGGCTACAAAATCAATGCACACAAATCAGTACCATTCCTTTATACCAGCAACAGCCAAGCTGAGAATCAAGTCAAAGACTCAATACTTTTCACATTAGCTACACAGAAAATAAAATGCCCAGGAATATATTTTACCAAGGAGGTGAAAGATCTCTACAAAGACAACTAAGAATCACTGAGGAAGGAAATCACAGATGATGTACACAAATGGCAAAACGTATTATGCTCATTGATTAGCAGAATCAACATTGTTAAAATGCCCATACTATCCACAGTGATCTACAAATTCTGTGCAATCCCCATCATGATACCAGCATCGTTTTTCACAGCTACAGAAAACATAATTCTAAGCTTTGTTTGGAATCAGAAAATAGCCTGAATAGCCAAAGCAATATTAAGCCAAAGGAACAAATCTGGAGGTATCATTTACCAGACTTTATGCTACAAGAGTACAGTAACCAAAACAGCATGATACTGGCACAAAAATAGAGACAGAGACCAATGGAAAGAATAGAGGCCCAGATATAACACCATCCACTTATTGTCAACTGATCTTTGACAAAGCAGACAGCGATATACACTAGGGAAAAGAATCCCTATTCAATAAATGGTGCTGGGAAAACTGGATAGCCGCATGTAGAAGACTGAAACAGGATTCATATATCTCACCACCCACAAAAATTAACTCAAAATGGATAACTCACTCAAATGTAAAGGAAGAAACTATAAGAATTCTAAAAGAAACACAATGGGAAAGGATATTTGCATATTTTCAATCAGACAAAAGCTTGATAACCAGGATCTATAGAGAACTCAAATTAATCCACATGAAAAAAGCCAACAATCCCTTATATCAATGGGCAAGAGACATGAATAGAACTTTCTCTAAAGATGACAGACGAATGGCTAACAAACATGTGAAAAAATGTTCATCATCTCTATATATTAGAGAAATGCAAATCAAAACAACCCTGAGATATCATCTAACCCCAGTGAGAATGGCCCACATCACAAAATCTCAAAACTGCAGATGCTGGCGTGGATGTGGAGAGAAGGGAACACTTTTACACTGCTGGTGGGACTGCAAACTAGTACAACCTTTCTGGAAGGAAGTATGGAGAAACCTCAAAGCACTCAACCTAGACCTCCCATTCGATCCTGCAATCCCATTACTGGGCATCTACCCAGAAGGAAAAAAATCCTTTTATCATAAGGACACTTGTACTAGACTGTTTATGGCAGCTCAATTTACCATTGCCAAAATGTGGAAACAGCCTAAATGCCCACCAACCCAGGAATGGATTAACAAGCTGTGGTATATGTATACCATGGAATACTATTCAGCTATTAAAAAAAATGGAGACTTTACATCCTTCGTATTAACCTGGATGGAAGTGGAAGACATTATTCTTAGTAAAGCATCACAAGAATGGAGAAGCATGAATCCTATGTACTCAATCTTGATATGAGGACAATTAATGACAATTAAGTTTATGGGGGGGGAAGCAGAAAGAGGGATGGAGGGAGGAGGGTGGGGCCTTAGTGTGTGTCACACTTTATGGGGGCAAGACATGATTGCAAGAGGGACTTTACCTAACAATTGCAATCAGTGTAACTGACTTATTGTACCCTCAATGAATCCCCAACAATAAAAAAAAAAAAAAAAAAAAAGAACTCTAAAAGAAGATGTTGAAAAACCTCTTATTGATATTGGCCTAGGCAAAGAATTTATGAAGACCCGAATGGCAATCATAGCAACAACAAAAATAAATAAATGAGACTTGATTAAATTAAAAAGCTCTGCTAAGGAAACTATCAACAGAGCAAACAGATAACCTACAGAATTGGAGAAAATATTTGCATGCTACACATTCGATAAAAGCCTAATAAGCAGAATCTACAAAGAGCTTTAGCAAATAAGCAAGAAAAAAAATCAAACCACCTCATTAAAAGTGGGCAAAAGACATTGACAGTTTATCAAAAGAAGATAGATTAATGGTAAATAAAGATATGAAAAAATGTCCAGCATTACTAATCATTAGGGAAACGCAAATCAACACCACAATGAGAGATCTATCACCTAACCCCAGTGAGAAGGGCTTTTATCAAAATATCCCCAAACAATAGATGCTTGTATAGATGCACAGGGAATGGAACACTGATGCACTGTTGTTGGGACTGCAAACTAGTACAACCTCTATGGAAAACAACATGAGGACTCCCCAAAGAACTAAAAGTAGACCTATTATTTGATATAACAATCCCACTACTGGGTATTTATTCAAAGGAAAGAAAGTCATTTTACACAAAAGACACTGCACTGAATGTTTATTGCAGCACAAGTCACAACCACAAAGATGCAGAATCAACAACCCAAGTGCCTATCAATTCATGAATGGATTAACAGAATGTCATGTATCTATATAACAAAATAGGCATAGATGGAACATAGCTCAAAGAGTCACATATGATAAACACACAGCCAACATCATACTGAATTGTCCCTCCATTCAGGAGTGGATGTATACCATATCATACTACTCAGTCATCAAGAAGCTCACTTAATCCCTTTTGCAATTATTTGGATGGAAGCCAAATGCAATTATTTGGATGGAATTGGAGGCCATTATCCTCAGTGAAGTATCCAAAGAATGGAAAAACAAACACCACACGCACTCGGTATTAAACTGGAACTAACTGATCAGCTCTCATGTGCACAGATGCAAGTAAAACTCCACGGAAATCAAGCAGGTGAGAGGGGCAGAGGGGATGGTAAAACCGTTCACTATCCGGGTGATGTCACACGTATGACCCTGACTCAAGCAGTATCAAAGCAATGCATGTAACCAAAACATTTGTACCCCTGAAATATCTGAAAGTAAAAGGAAAAGAGAAAAAAGGATGTAATTCACCAGTAAGATGTAATAATCATATATGTCTTTTTGGACTTACCAATATAATTTTGAAATTTATCCACCAAATTACAAGGGAACAAATTCTCTCAACTGCTAGAGTAAAGGGGCATGCAATTTACTCTCAAATTTTCCAATTAGATCTTGGGCTAAGTCAAGATATAGATAATAAACCATAAAGTACAATAAAGTTAAGAGTAACAAAATATTAACATTTCTGGAAACTGGTAAGGGGATCTGGGAATTTTTTTGTACTGTTTTTGCAACTCTTTTGTAATTCTGAAATAAAAATCTTTAAAGATTTAAAAATAAAATATAAAAAATTTCACCCTTGTAGATTTAAGATTTTGAATCAGATATATTTCTGCTTTTCTAAAATGAATAAATTTATTATTAAAGAAAAAAAAAAAGAACACTCATTGTGCCCCCAACGCACGGTACTCAACAATTCTTTAGCTGTGGACACCGACCTACTGCTTCAACTTAGTGGTGACTAGGACTTCTTGCAGCATTTGTTAAATGGGATTTAACATATCTCACTCTAACTTGTCAACTGAAGAAAAGGATGAGGTTCATATATCTGGAAAGAAGGGCTTTATTTTTCATAAAGGGTTGAAGCCTTCTTGGCCATCTGACAGGCTGGGAAGCAAAATCCTTGAGCAGAAGCCTAGAGCACACAGTTAAAGGGACTAAGGGAAGGGGAATCTACCCTAGGCAACAAGATGCGCGGAGTCCTGAATATTTACAGCACGAGAAACACGCGGTTGAGCCCCACGCCCCTCCACAGGTTGCAAGCACAAACAGGGCGGCCTTAGCAGGTAGATCCGAGGCAGAGCTTTTGGCCTCCGATGTCCAAAGGAGAAGCAGAGGACTTAAAACCCTTACTACAAATACCCCACAGCCCGGTTAGAACCACGCCAGAGTTGGTGGCTCTTTATCAGGAAAATCTGCTGGTCAGTCCCCAGGAAACCACACAAAGGGGGCAGCAGCACTAGACAGCAGCTTGAAACCAGCGGTTCTGCTCAGCTCTTAGTGAAGGCGGCCTGAGATGGTCACAGAGGGAAGGGGGGTAAGGAGGCGCGGCCGGAACTCAGTTTTAAAGCTTCTCTGGGGTCCCCTTGGCCAAGAGGTACGGGGTGCTTAGGATTTTTAATTTTTATTCCTCAACTTCAGTCTTCTCCTCCAAATTCCCCCACATTACTAAAGACAGATGACGGTGTACACAACTGTCAAACCCTAGGAGTCAGGTCAGGAGCCACCGAGTGAATTAACAAACTAGTACGATTGCCTTTCTGTCCACTGCCATAGGCCGGCTTCCACCTGTCCTTCCAGAACAAGTTTCCCTGACGGAAATGGAGACTTTCCCAAGCAAGATGATGTTCAGAATTTCTTTCCCTGCACCATAATCTTAGAAATACTTTTCTCCCCTTGACCTAGTTTTGCTTTTTCCCTTTCAGTACAACATATTTCTTCTGGCAAAGGTTGTCTGCGTGGGTTGGGAGAGGGGAGGCGAGCGCAGGGTGGGGACAGGAAGGAGATGGGTGAAAATAATTGTTAGTTGTGGAGTTAAAACAGTAATGAGAAAACTTAACTAGATGATTTCTTACAGCTATAACATTTTATGACTTTTGTTAATTTTAATAGGAAAAAGGAAATAAATGGCACTGGGAAGAGAAATAAAATATTAACTTGAAAATTATCTGAGAACAGAAGACAGAATAAACTTGAGCTAACCATTATCTACTGTTGCTTCCTTGAGGGGCGGGGGAGAAAACGGCAAGAGAACCTCTTCGCTTTCCAGCCTGTATCCTGGAGCGGAACACATTCAGGTCAATTTCCTACACCATCTGTGGCTATCCACTGAGCATTCTGTAATTACAACAACTCAATATTAGCCCTAACTAGATCTGTTCAAAAATTTCCAATCTGAGAATGAGAGTACTATTTGACTGAAAAGATATTATGGCTTTAGAAACGGTCTTAGGTTATTACTAAACACTTAGGAAAAGCTTATATACAACTTAGAAGTTTTTAAAAAACTCTTCATTGAAAGTGCTACCAACACCTGAAAAATTCTCTTCAAAATATTACCCTCCTTTTTCTATTCTACAAAGAAGCCAAACCTCTGGATATAGAACATAAGAATAGTCTACTCAGAATGTTCCTACTCATATTACCAGGTGTGAAACTGGTAAAATTTTCACTGTTGTTATGTTCTGTGATCATACATGAAAATTATACTTTCATTATTTCAGCATATATTTCGACAGTACTTGGCCAAAAACATTAAATTGTTAAGCATTCAAAATGGTGAATTTAACTAAAAATTTCAGTTGAAGTCCCCCTTTAAGGGCTGCCGATTTGTTAAAACATAAATTTCATTTGTGTGTGTGATGTTGTTCAAAGCCTAGGAATATGTGGAGTCACTGGAAGCTGGTAGAGGCGAAGAATGATTCTTCCTTAAAGCCTTTGAAGGGAATACAGCTCTGTCAACACTTAACTTCTGGCCTCCAGAACTATGAGAGAATAAATTGCAGTTGTTTTAAGAGAAAAGATACAATTTTAAGAAAGCCAATTATTACTATATCGAAAGTCTTCACTTGGGATCTGAAGAGCCATACCTACTCAAGTAAAAAAACCACCAAACCCTCCCCCTCCAAAAAAAAAAACTTGGGAATCTGATACTCTGGATATTTCTGGAATGGACTGAATTATCTGCTGTGAAAGTCAGTTTAAGTTTATACCATTCCATAAATATGGCACTATAAACCATTTCTGATCAGTAGAGACCTACATTAAGAACAGTTCTCATTTTTACATCTGCCATATTAAAAGTAGTCTTGAATGTGCAAAGATGTTTCCAGTGAATGTGCTTCTGTAGCTGTTATTTTATTTCTTTTACAGCTCTTCCTTCTGGGCTATCCCCTAGAAGACAACAGGAAATGAGATATCTATCATATAAGCCACATAATGGGGAAAGCTATGAAAAAATTACCAGTTTTAGGTGACCTCGAAATAGGGCAGCAAAAGATAATTGAAAAGCAAAAGTTTCATATAATTTAGTATAACGACTTCACTTAAGTATCAGAATAATAAATGATGTCTCCACTCCCCCTACAAATTATTGGAAAGGTTTGTCTTCAACTGCTAAAATTGCACTTAGGGAAACCGTTATATTACATTAGTGTTCAAAGCTGCTGTTAATCTTTGTCCCATTAACTTACAATAGCAATGCATTTAATAGCTGCACGATCTTCCCAATTTTAGCTGTACGTGTGTAATATGAACACTAATCAAGATCACTCAGCAGGCCAGCAGATTAACATCACAGGGAGTCTCCCTCTCTTGGGCTCCAAGCAGAATTTTTTTCTCCATTTACCTACAGATCTATCATATATGTTCTCAACATTGTCCCAGAACCAAGTAAATACATACATTATAAAGCATACTGTCTACTTTATCAAAAATGAGTAGATACAAATAACAGCTCTACCTTACATGATAATTCATCCTTAATTTGCTTTTAAAAACATTAACTACTACTACATAGAATGACTATATAAACATACAAACAAAAGAATAATATCTCACATAATTGCACACTCATTTTCTGCAGAGGGTACCAGTTTTGCTTCATTTTAAATACACAGGTATTTAAATTATGATAGAAATAATTTAGCATTTAAAAGAGCCTCGTTTAAAAAAAATTTCAAGATAGTATAAATGAGATTTTCATGTAAAAAAGAAACAATAGTATTTTTGTTTTCATTGTAACTAGCTCAGTTATAGTTACTCAATAACTCCCTTTACTTTTTTCAGGACATAATGGATAATGTTCTTTAGTTTTTCTGTGATAAGAGAATGCTCACTTTCATACATTATCTCAGTATTTCCTACTTCAGAAACTCAACTACATTATCTTTCTTCAGAAGGCTATAAGATACCAACTCCCTTTCCTGTTTTACTATCAAATCATCCTAAGTTTTAATCTATTAAAAATGATACTAAAGAGCTACAATGTTCATTTCATAGAGTTAAATATATAATTTCTTTTTGAGGATGATTGGAGTTTGACCTTAGATTAATAACTCAACCAACAATATTCCACATAAAATAAATGTATATTTTATACTATACACATCACACTAAATTCTAAAATAAATTAGTTTGAAACACTTACAAATCTTCTATTTACTGATTTGTTTCCTCTATATATCATAAACACTATGGACTATCAGACCTACTATATCTTTATTTTGTATTATTCTATCCACTTTCCTAATTTGTCCCGCATTCTTTTTCCTTATAAAATGTCAATAAAAAGATTAAGCATACATGTACAAAGATCACAGCTAGTGCCAGATGTTGAGAGACTCTCTCGAGACTGAGGATTCCACACCAGGTGGCCGAGCCAGCCTAACGAAGCAACACATGCTCATGGGGACACAAAGGGTGGACTTGGAGGGACCTGCTCTCATCTGCTTATTTATGAAAGTATAGAGAAGGATTTAGAATCAAAGTAAAAGTAAAATCAAATCAAAGCCTTCCCACTTCTATAGGAGATTTTTGCTAAAGTTTTGTGTTCAAAATTAAGGCTGAAGAAAACAATCTTTTACATAACAAGATGATAAACCCATTTCCCGCTCCTCTCTCTATAAAGTAGTGAAAATGATCACTTTTTCTGTAAGTAGATTAAAACGCAAGCATACTTTCTTACAGCTTACCTTGTTTTTTATATTGAAAAACTTTAAAATGTGAGCTTATGCTAGTGCTATGATGACAAACTTCGCTAAATGGACTGACCACACAGGACGACCTTAGGCAACAACTAATAAACCTGAGAGCATTTTCATATATTTTCTTATCACTGAGTGAAGCACTTTAAGTTATTACAGCAAGGCTGCATGACCTCATACAATTGAATCATGCTAGAGCCAAAGAGGCTAATGTCTCTGATAGCAATTAGATAAGGCAGGATGTTAACTTTCACTTTAAGAAGTGTTAAACAAAGGGACTCATCTCCTGGCCTAACTTAGTTAGAAATCAGCTACTCATTTAACAGTGGAGGTTAAAGTGGGAATGGCCTCTTTCACCTGTCAAAAAGAAAATTCATTTTATTTAAAAATTATCAGGGAATTTTATTTCTTTAATGGACACTTTGTCAGAGTTTCTAAAGTTTCTAATGATACCTTGATATACTCTAATATCTAAAAAGCTCCCCTTTAACGTCTAAATTTCCCAATATGCTCAGCATTGGTTGAGAAATATTCTCTTGCCAGTCGTAATCACAAGGAAATCCTTACCTGACCTGAACAAGGATGGCAGATCACAATAGAGAAATTAAATGATAAGTCAGTATAATAAAATAATGTGATACAGGTACTAATATCATATTTTATCAAGTCTAAGATGCCACTAATTGTAACATTACACAATTCTTTCACATACCAGTAAGAAAGAAGAAGCTGGCAATTTAACTGTGGGACAATACTATCATTCAGAATTTTTCATATTTATCCTAAGAGTTCTTTCAGAAATAAACAAATATTTAAAATTATATATCACTCCTGCACATATGTTAAGAAGACAACGATAACAGAAGCAAGTTTCCTAGTGTACGAGGTACTTCTAAAACTCCCTTACACTCAGAGTCCGACTCTGGAACCTGTCGACTTAGTCTTGCTGGTGTCCCATGGTTTTGCTCACAATAATGTTCCCTTTGTCATCAAGAGTATTTGTGAGGCAGACTTAAAAGGGTGTTCCCCATTGTCTCTGGGCTTTTCTTCCTAGTTACTGACACCCAGTTAGCAAATTTTATGCAAGCACTTTATAATACGCAGGCACTTTCTTGATTTCGTCAGAAAGTATCAGTGGACAGTTTCTGGACCACAGCCAGAGCTCATATTCCTTCTTCAAGTGGTCATCAAATCTTTTCTTAATGGCCAGTTGAAGGCTTAGTTGACCCTTCACAGGGCCAGGAATCACCACCAAGTTCATCAACAGAAAGTGACATCAAGAATCACAATTGCTATCTGGCTGACAGTGAGTTTAAAATAACATTAATTGTAAGATGCATTCTGACATCAGGGATACTAAAAACTGTAAAAAAAAAAAAATGCCTTAGTATCAAAAAAATATGGTTTGCTATTTTTCAAGGATCAAGAAATATACTGATTGAAAATAATGGAACTTTCAAAATTATAAAAGGAATATCTAAATAATCAATGACTGGCTAAAAACCATGATTAACATAAACGCATGACTAAATATTCATTCTCGCAGTATGTGAATACTGATCTCTGTAACTGTGAGTTTAGCTGCTGAGAGCCATTGCTTCCAAATGCGTGTCTGTGCAGCGCTGACTAAAGATTAGAATCACCTGAGAAACTTTAGGACCTCCCCCACCATGCTCTCAAGCTGACTCCCGCAAATTAGGAAAAATGCAAGTGTTTGAAATCTAGATATTTAAAAAAAAACCACCCTCAGGTGATTCTGATGTATGCCTGGTTCGGGAAGCCCAGACGATGTTGCTGTGGGAGTCAAGGCCCAGCCACCATAGCTGCGTTAGTGGTAACACAGTAAAAAGAGCTCTGAATATAAAGTTGAGACAAGAATTTCCCAGTGCCAGCTCTACTACTTACTAGCTGTAGGACCTTGAGTAAGTCACTTAACTTATGCAGTTTATTTATAAAATGAGAATACTACATCATTCACAGGGTTGTTTTGCAGGTAAAATTAGGTATCCTACTTCTAGGTACTAGCACTGGTAAAGGCATTTGGTATAAACTTAAAAAACGTTCTCTCACCTCCCCCACCGCCTATATGTTTACTCCAGGCTTGTTCACACTGACAGATTTGAAAAATGTAAGCAATTTCCTCAAGGCATTCCCCAATTCTCTCAGCTGCAAGTAATCTTTCCCTTCTTACAACCAGTCTACCTGCATTTCGTTATTGGAGCTTATTTCGACTTTGTTTTATACTTATTTATGCACATGACATACCCTTTCTAATAGGCTGCAAACATTTTTAGAACAAAAAGCTTACCTAATTTATCTTCATAGCTCTAGCATTTTAACACCATGCCTGGAAGAGATACTGGGTTCTGCTAACAGAAGGATGTGAATGAGATGGCAAGGCAGTGATCCAGTTTCCACGCTGACCTCTCCCTTTGAACAGCCATTAACTGTAAGAGGTCACTGCAGCTCAGTCAACACTAGAGGTCAGGTAAGGGACATTAGAATGTGATTTATCAATTAGTCATTAGATCAGCTAACACTTACATGAAGACTGGTAGAAGAATGGATATTTAAAAGAGCAATATGCTGTATTTGCATTCTCTTGGTCTGAAAATACCTGCAGTGGTTGTAGGGAAGAGCTGAGGATATGGTACAGTTCTGCTATGTATCTACAGCAATGATAAGCAGGATAGCTGCTAAAGAATTAAGTAAGCACTTTTGACAAAACTAAAAAAAAAAAAAAAAAGTTTTTTTCCTTGCTGTTTATGAAGAAGGCTTTAAGGTCATGTCCTGGCCAAATTCTTTTAAGTACTGTACAAATGTATTCAATGCATGTAGACTTCGTATCAATCCAGGCAGAAGACTCTTAGTAATTAAAATTAGAATACTTTCTGTAAATTTTATTTGGAAAATAGTATGCTCATGAAAATTTATCACATGACTAAATATAATTCACAAATTTTTCTAATTATAACTTCAAGATGGTAGATTCACCAATTTCAAAAAGTAGCCAGACAGTTACTGTCAAAAGTGAGAAAAATTAAAATCACAAAACTTCAGAGCTCCACCATGGATGCACTAAGTGGAAGGGCAATTCCTGAATGTAAAGTGCAGTCTAATTCTAGCCACATGGGTTTTAATTCACAGGGAAGAGGCTTGATCAGAGGCAGAACTCTGATGTTTATGCACTGCTTTGGTGCTCAGTGAGAGAATAGATGCTATTAATGATCTTAATGTATTCATTTTCTATCCTTTGTGTAAGATTTTAAAAGATTTATTATCTTATAATAAGCTTGGTTTTGTGTACATGATAAAATATTTGCTTACAGCACCATTGTTTCAAAGGAGTTTAAATATCTTTTTTAAGAAATAAAAGCATTTGAATATTAAAAACATGTACTCATATCAATAATTCACCAAAAGTACAACATACAATTAACTTCAGGTAATGGCTGACGACACATCCAAGTGGACTTTCTAGTAAGTAAGACACATGAAACAGCCTAAATCTCCATGTTTAGTTTACTAGGAAAAAACAATTAGAATCTTTCTGCCTGATACTGATAAAGGTAGAATAATGGAGACTGCTAATGAGTAAACAAATTAGCTGAAAAATGCACTCTGTAGCTTTAGGACCAGGTTAAATTTGTTAAACATTTTATAGATTAAGAAAAACTACCATATGGAGAATTTGCATCTCCTAGTTTATGTTCTAGCAAATGCATTTGCTTGCTTTAAGGAGAAAGGCTAGAATTAGAATGCTTCCATTTTACATAAGAATTATGGTAAATAATCAGATTATTGATGAGCTTTCTCCCCATTCATAGGTTTAAAGCTCTCCATAATTAGGTCTATCTCTTTATACTCCTATTAACAATGATTTATTAGTAACTTCTATAAAATAATGTTATTTCCAAAAATTGTTCAAGGTATTTTGGAATCGAGTATTGAATATTTTATTAGAAAACTTCTACCTTTGAAACACACAAAAGTATATTGCTGTCAGTGAACTGCATGAATAGATTAGAATGCATATATTTTTAAAACTAGTATGCACAGCCTAATCATCATTTTCTTACATGATAGGTTATTTTTGTATTTTATACACCAGAAAATCTTCATAATGGTATATGTGGATTTAACTCCATATTTTGAACATACTATATACCAATAGTTTACTTATTTTCATTTAAAAACGAAAGTGAAATTCTCTTAATAAGCAATAACATCTTTCTTGTTTGTATTCACTCATTCTTTCTGCCCACGTGGGCGTCACTTCTAAGCTCATTCAAAATGATGCTTTCCAAGCATGTGCCACATGACTTGTTCATATAAATGGAGCAAATTAAACTGTCTCCACATATATCCTATCACATTTGTAGCCCTGATTTCTCTCTTTAACACGTGGCCAAGACACCGTATTATCTGCCTGCAGAGGTTGACCTCAGGATATTAGATTCTGCCACATAGCTCTCTTGTACTAAACCGAGGGGAAACACTTAATCACCCCTGCCTTTTCAGGAAAAAATCAACTTTAAATTTGCCATGATGAAAAATCAATAAACCAGTAATTGCTTGGCTTATCACTGCATGGAGGAACAAATTGGGAAGCGAAGCTTAGCGTCCACACAGATTTCAGTGAGACACATGGAGTTTCAGGATCACTAAGCTAGAAAAGGAAAAGGTCTCAGAGTGATAATTAAATCTACTCATGCTGATTTTCTGCCAAATTTATTTCCCAAGAGTATGTAAAAAATGTTTCACTGCTTACCAGTCAGGCATAACTAATCAAATCAACATTATAGAAACATATACAAGAAACAAAAAAATGCAAATTCAAAACTGTAGGCATCAATAATATATTCTTGAGAATAAATACTAATAAAAAGTTACTCTTGAAATAAAAAACTTACTTAAATTTCTCTTTTTAAAAAATTAAGTTTATTTCCTTATTCTATAAATGCCTATAAACATTTGTATTTAATCATCCAAAACAACATTCAAATTACTTCAATAACCTTTCCTTCAACTCTTAATTGTGAAAGTTTTCAATTAAGTGTCCATGTTTAAAAATAAATCTCAAATATCACACATTAACTATTTTTAATTCCTAAAATGATTTTTCTAGCTGATTTCACTTGGGCTTTCTACTCTTTGCTAATACAAACACATGTTGTTATATCTAAATTAGTCCACGATTCCCATATTTTCACCACATTCAATATGAATCACCAGATCTGTTGTTTAAATTAGGCTTCACATGTAAACACAAAATATCTATTGCCTATGAAATAAAATGAGGAATATACATAATCCTTTAGACAAAGCATCCCAACATCCCAACTGAAAATATTACTGAAAATGTTTAGTGGTATTAAAAATTACACCTACTAATAAACCTAATTTAATACAGCAAATTAGCACCCTTCCAATGGAAGTGCAAATGTAATCACACCCAAACAGTCACATCAAGAGGAGGAAGGAGGATGAGCTTTTTCTTTTTCTTTTTCTTTTGTTAAAAATGATTTTATGTGTGTCCTTCTACTGGCTACTGGGACTATGGTAATTAAAACATTTAAAACAGCACAAGCCCCCCAGTCTCTAATCTAAAGCTCAGGTCAGCTGTCTGTAGATTCTAATTTGTCCTCCATTTGTATTCATGGCAAGAAAATACTGAATATTTAACAGCAAACTAGCTGGAGGGGGTGTTGTGGGCTTAGAGGTTAAATAATTTGATTTCTGTGCAGATTACATGTAACATCCAACATCTAATCTCACACCTGATTTGGCAATACAATTACAATAAAAATAATGTAGGGACATCCTAACTATAAAATGGAGAAATAAGAACTTTTTTCATGGGCTGGGAAACGATAAAGTATTACATTGTTTACTGTACTTCCTCTAAGGCCTACCTTTCCATTAATAAAGGTAAAAGGAATTACAAAGCATGAGAGGTGATGGGGAGAGTATGTAATTTCTAACTTCTTTTATAGCACTGGAGGTTCTATCTATTTTAGCTCACTAAAAAGCAATGAGATTTGCAAACAAAATATAGAGACAGGGAACAGACCTTCAGAAGTCCCCTAGTCCATTCTCCTGCCTTTAGGCAGGACTACATTGAAACAGAAGCTTTGTTTTGATCTAAGATAAACTTCCATCTGTTGAAAAATCCAAGGACTGTTTTAGGAGAACAGACTGCTTCTTAAGGTTAAGTAAGAAAAGAATAATTAAATAGGAAACTAAAAGCAGAAAACTCAACTTCTTTATCATATCATGAATTTGATTATAAATGTTATGAGCAAAAATTGAAGAATAATATTTGTTGGATTAAGATTTATGTTACAAAGACAAACACATTACTTAGCTTCAATACAAATAATTTTGATTGTATTATATTTAATTTCGTATTGTTTTTAGTTTATTATTTAGGTAAGACTCTCAGCAACTCTATCAATCTATCTGCCTTTTCCTCTGCTGAGTGGTACTTTGTCTTTGTAAATGTAAATTTTATCAAACTGATTTGTTAATTCACTATTGAAAAAGAATTTAATAATTTCAATAAAACTAAGGTCAACAACAAAGTCAGATAATAAAAAGGAAATATAACACTAAGTGATTTTATTAAACTGCCTTTCAAGATTGATAAGATCAAAATACACATTTTAAAAATAAACTCTTTATTCTCTGAGTTTTTAGAATTCTTTAGGGAATCATCATCTTTAATTTTTAAATTATTATACTAATTGCCCTGTGCTAGGTGTGGGGCATACCAAAGTCAACATACAGGAATGGCCTGGGCTCTCCTGTAGCTTACATTCTAGTAGAGCATAGATTATCATCGCCATGTAAATGATAAAAGGCAGGGAAGCAGATCCAATTATAAAATGGAAAAGAATAAAAAAGGAAAAGCAGGACACTGCCCATATTTTCAAGATTTGTTTGTATATAGATTCTCATTAAAAATAATCTCAGTTTTCTATTACGTTCTCGCTTGATTCTTGTCTTTGTGATAAAACGGTTGTGTGGGCTACTTTGCTCTACCTCTTTTCAGTTATTGGCAACTTCAGTTCAGCTGATATAATTACCGACCCCCGCAAACCTTCAATGCAATTGATCAAACTGAATTCCAAACTCACAATTCCCAATCATGTGATATAGTTTCTATTTTCTTGTGTGGTTTGTATAAATAACCACTTTGTGACTCAGTTTCCTAATTCGTGAGATGAGAGGATTATACCAGAAAACACTGAAATTTATTCAGCGAGTTTCTGTGATAGGTCTTTCAGTGTTTAGCCATGTGAACAGGGCTGTACAGGGCAACATCTAATCCCCTTCCTGGGGATCAGGAAGTGGTGGGCAACAGTAAGAAGGTTCTACCTGATACCTACCATAACTCTGATGACTGTTAAACAAAGAACAATCCATACTGATCAAAGAAATTGGAAAAGGTTTCTCTGGGTCTGAGTAGAGGACAATATAAACAAATGATGCTAATTCCTAGCAGCCCACAAATCAGGCCACTAGAATAAAGTGTAAGCATGTCTGTCCTCAAATAGCAAGGTCGGCCTTAGGTTTTCTGCTTCTGCAGGCCACTACTGAGAGGTCAGAGCTGCCCTTCCTTCTAAACTCTTGTTTGAAAATCTTAATTCTGTTGAATTAGATTCAGATTTGCAGCTTCAAGAGTCTCTATTCCCTTTCCCCAGAGATTCATGTGATTCTTAGGTGACGAGAGCTGTGATGGTGGCTTCTGGAGTATGAGAATTATAATACCTCTGGATAGTCACGTCACAAAATTAAATTAACCATGTTTAAAGGCATAATGATAATACTCTATAATCCATCATAAACTTTAAGTATAACCTGAGTTTAGAGAAGTGCACAAAATTTTTATTTCTTTTACAGCAGAAGTGGAATTAAGGTAGTATTCTTCAAATGCAACAGTCACATTTGAGGTTAAATATATCATAGCCAAATTCATATAATATACACAATTAAATATGGTTTCAGGACACCACACGTATGTCTAAATGCCAGTTACCTGATAAGCAGGTAATATCCACTGGCCTTTCCATATGTGAAAGAAAAGTCTGCAAAATTATCTTTTTGAGCTTAAATAGATATTATAGGTTCATTAAATTATCAGATAAAGAATGAGTAACTCTAGAAGTGGAACAAAACTTTTAAAATGCTCACTTGGTTGAGCTTCTGAACTTCAGGGCTTTTTATTCTCTTGAAAAAAATCCAAAATAATTTTTATTAGTATAGTATATATCACTAGCATATGGTATATCACTAACTTTCCAAAATAATTGATTCCAAAACGTCTAAAACAGTACAAATTTCTTTAAACTATACTTAGAATTTTACTACATCTAAATAAATGAACAGATAGAAAACTTTAATTTTTAGGGCAAAAAAAAATACCATCTCCTATTTGTATGATTTCTAGTCTGTTCTTCCCCATGCAGTTTTTAGTACCCTGTGGGAAATAGGCCTGGTTCCCTGGGCGACCACTGTCCATATACATGAGCAAATGCCCATGGAAGATAAACTGAGGCTGCTAACTGGTGACCTTTGACTTTTGCTAAGGAAAACATTCTTCTGAATAAAAACACTGAAAGCCTGGAAGCAAGATCTGTAATTTTAAAAATCAAAAGAAAATGAGGGATAATCAAGATTTCAAGAATAGTATTTCACAGCTATTGTCTCAAAATCTGTTGGTAACAAAGCCAATGTTAAGGGTATGATGGTCAGCTATAAGCAAAATCATAAACATGACTGCCCAAACTAGTCCCCGCTGTTGATCAAAAAATGTAAGAGGTAAAAAGGGCTTGTTAGTTTCGTGTAGAGACATCATTAGGATTAGCTATGCTGAGTAAGGCGCTGGGCCCACACGGTGATCACAAAGAAGAATGAAGGCATGGTTTCTGCTGCAACCGGAACTCAGCTGAGGAGATGAGGCCTCGACTAACCTGCCAGATTCAGACGAACCAAAACACGTAAGCACTTTTCCTCACACATAACTTATTTAAAATGATGTAGACACTGCTTTAACACTTTGATTTCCTAGCCTACTACACGCCCCCAATGTGATTTTCACGGCCCGACACGCAATCTTGTGAACACGGCAGTCCCCCAGGAGAGGGAGGGGATATATTCCAAGACCCCAAATGGATGCCTGAAACCGCAGACAGCGTGTCACCTGACATATAGTATACTGTGTTTTTTCCTGGAGATCCACACATATGACAAAGTTTAATTTATAAATTAGGAAGAGTGAGATATTAACAATAAGAGAACAGGATAATTATAACTATATGTTATAATAAAAGGTACGTGAATGTGGCCCTTCTTTGTCTCTCTCTCAAAAACTATCTTATTGTACTGTACTGTGGATGAATGAAACTATGGAAAGTGGAACTGCAGATAAAAAGGGACTACTGTAATCTCAATATGGTCACTCAATTCTCTGGGGGTGAATAATATTTCTGTCAGCATTGTTAGACATTTGGAGTCATATCTTGTGAACAAGGTGGGCTATTAAGCTTGGTTAAATGGTGTTGAATAAAGTAAAAACAAAACCAAAATTCAGTGATGCTGTAAAGTGACAAGATTATTGTATGTCTTAGAAACTGACTGCATTGAATATGTTAAAGCCAATCTCATTTGCCAAAAATATAATATACAATCTGATATTATTAGCTACAAAATATATGGTATAGAGCAGAGGCTCTAAAATAGTAAGCTATAGTGTATGGTTGGCAGGTTGAATAACAATCACTCGGCCCATCCTGATTCCTTTGGTCTGTGGGGAGGCCTGGGAATCCATATGCTACTATACTCAAAAAGCACTCAAGGATTTCTTATGACTGTGCCCACAAGGCAATTACTTGTTTTATTTATTTGATATAATTTAATTACTCCAAAGAATTTTAAGTCTCTTAAAATTTATAAATTCCAAAAATAAAGACATATATAAAAATTAATCCATATTAATAAAATAGCATGTGATGTGGATATCTTCCACTAATTTCTGTTTCTTTTTGTCAATTGGTTTCTTCTGCTTAGTTTTTCCCTTTTATCTTTTAGTCAACAACCTTCTATATGTTAACAAACACAAATAACACTCTCCATTTTCAGCTGCTTTCCCTAGATATGTTTCTTTCAATAAACAACTTGTTGATAAACTATTACTGAGGACTTTTATATAGTAACTTGAAAAGAAAACAATTTCTGTAACAATACTGATCAAATTTTTAAGACACAATCATTTTTACCAACTAGTCTTTCTTGACTACTTCAGATATTTTTGACCTTATTACTGTAAGTTATTAAAGCAATATTATCCTATCTGCATAGATAGATATATAAGACTGGACTTGCCTTTGAAAAATAATTCACAATAGGTAACATACTTGTATATGCTATTCATTATGGGTATAGGATATACGGTGTGCACAGTACATACAAATAGGGTGTATGTGTGTACACATACATATTGCACAGGCAGGACAGATGAACATCCAAACAAGTACATTGCTAACTTAAGAATTTGGGGGGGAGGCTAGGCACGGTGGCTCATGCCTATAATCCTAGCACTCTGGAAGGCCGAGGCAGGTGGATTGCCTGAGCTCACAGGTTTGAGACCAGCCTGAGCCAGAGCAAGACCCTGTTTCTAAAAATAGCCACGTGTTGTGGTGGGTGCCTGTAGTCCTAGCTACTTGGGAGGCTTAGGCAACAGGATTGCTGAGCCCAAGCGTTTGAGGTTGCTATGAGATATGATGCTACAGCACTCCACTCAGGGTGACAGACTGAGACTCTGTCTCAAAGAAAAAAAAAAAAAGAATTTGGGGGGAAAGGAAAGGAAGAGTAGTAGTCTGAATTCTCGTTTTTTTTGAGGCAGACTCTCATTCTGTCAGCCTAGGTAGAGTGAGTGCCGTGACATCATCATCGCTCACAGAAACCGCAAACTCTTGGGGTTGAGCAATCAATCCTCTTGCCTCAGCTGCCCAAGTAGCTGGGACTACAGACACAGGTCATAATGCCCAGCTAGTTTTTCTATATATGTTTTATTTTGTGTGTGTGTTTTTTTTTGGCCGGAGCTGGGTTTGAACCCGCCACCTCCGGCATATGGGACCGGTGCCCTACCCGCTGAGCCACAGGCGCCGCCCTATATATGTTTTTTTTAATTGGAGACAGCATCTTACTCTTGCTCAGGCTGGTCTCAAACTCCTGAGCTCAAGCAATCCTCCTGCATCAGCCTCTCAGAGACCTAGGATTACAGACTTGAGCCACCGTGCCAGGCCCCTAATTGTATTTTTGCGTGATGTTTAAGACAGTCTCAATTCAGTACACACGAGAGTTTAATTTTTCCAGTTTTAATAAATTAGGCTCTTTTCTTATTCGCTGCTACTTCTCCAAAAGAATGTTCCACTTTTTAAAATAACAATATCACCAGCGGTGCATCTGACAAGGGTATATGTGAAACTTGGTAAACGGTCTGTGAAGCTAGTGAATGATGCCCCATGATCATATCAATGTACACAGCTATGATTTAATTAAAAAAAATAAAATAAAATAACAATATCGACATGGGATAGAATTTGGTCATAATGTAAAATGATTCTGATTTTCTAGAGAAAATGCTACTTTTTGAAAAAATGCCAAAGTGGTTAGAGTGACAAAGTACTAAGTAATACAAACTCACTATTGTTAGTAAGAAATTATAATTTATACCATTTTTATTTGATAGATCTCTTATTTTGAAGAATTATCAAACAGATAACAACAGCAAACAATTCAAATTTTAAGAATTTACAAGAGGGGGATTTATTAAAAAAAGAAGAAACCAAGAAAGTATTAACTTTGAAAGATTTCCATATTCTTACTTCAAGATTATTCAAAGGTCATCCCATTACAAGCCTTTCCTGAAGATTGCATTGAAAAAACACCCAATCCTTAGCCTATGCCTTCCCTGTGATACATTATTTTCCTTGTCTCCTACCATCGCTTCCTACCCTGGAGACAGTGTGAGTTTGGTTCCAGACCATCACAATAAAGTGAATATCACAATAAAGCCAATCACCCTAATTTTGTGTGGTTTCCCACTGTATATATAGGTAATTTTTATACTATACTGTGGTCTATTAAATGGGCATTATGTCTAAAAAAGTACCTGTATTAATTAAAAAATACTTTGTTGTTAAAAATGCTAACAACCATTTGAGTCTTCAGTGAGTAGTAAATTTTTGTGCTGGGAGAGGGTCATGCCTTGTTGATGGCTGCTGACTGATCAGGGTAGTGGTTGCTAAAGGGTGTAGTGGCTGTGGCAATTTAAAATACGACAATAAAGAAGACTGCGATGTCAGTTGATTTCTCCTTTCATGGAAGATTTCTCTGACATGCAGTGCTGTTGGATAGCATTTTATCCACAAGAACTTCCTTCAGTATTGGAATCAGTGCTCTCAAACCCTGCTGCTGCTCTATCTACTAGATTTATGGAGTATTCCAAATCCTTTCATGTCTTTTCAACAATGTTCACAGTGACTTCAACATGAGTAGAATCTATCTCAAGAAACCACTTCCTTTGCTCATCCATAAGGAGCAACTTCTAACCTGTTCAAGTTTGATCATGAGATTACAGCCCTTCGGTTAAATCTTCAATTTCCACTTCTATGAATAATTCTAGTTCTCTTGCTATTTTCACCACAACTACAGCTACATAGAAATATCCTGAATTCATCTAGTTATGCGTTATGACAACCTATACTCAAATATTTATGTGTATACTAATAGAAAAACAAAATTTTAAAAATAGTATAATCTCAGAAGTGAAAAATCCAGATTTGGAGTAAGTAGACTTTTAAAAAGAAAACAATAAAAAAGATTGACTTTTTTCCCCAGTTAGACTGTTTAAAATGTATGTCCTCTGACATAGACAGGACATTCCAATATTATATGAAAAGAACAATAATATAGTTGTTACACAGCTGGTAAGTTGGTGAAGCTAACATCTGAGCACAATTCCACAACCCAAGGTCTTGACCACTTTTCTATAAGATTTTTCACCATGCTGTCCTATGGAAATACCTCTTCTGAAACTGATTTCATGCCTTATTCCCCTGAAACAGTTTACATCTATCTATATATTTTTAGAGATGGGAAGTATAAGGATAAAAAGTTTTGAATTGACAGATTTTAATCTGAAGAATTGATATACTATTTGAAATATATTTTGAAAATGTGTTTCATAGGACTACGTATGCTATAAATATATATTTTTGCCTGAAGGCATTCTTTATAATACAATTACATTTTAAATAAAAATAATAGAAATCAATTTTGTAGAAAATGTGAGCAACATAGGAAAATTATAAAGAAATACATCTAATCCTGTCCAGAGAGAAAACTTGTAACATTTTGATGTAGCCTCCTGGTGCTTTTTACTTTCTTTCTTTTTTATTTTACAGTGTTGAGATCATGCAGCACACATGTAATGTTAGTTTAGTTTATCAACTATTTATTGTAGGAGATGAGAGGAAAGGGATTTCATGATACAAAGGAGGCTGCATTCTCTAGGCCTCCAAAGTTGTAGATAATAAACAGTTGCCAGTGAAGTACGAACAAACCTTATCTCTCCCCATCCCAGAAATCCATGTCATTCTTGTCAATTCTGAGCAAATATAGTCTTTTATGCTTCATTTTCACTAGCTATATAATATATATGGCATTCAAAAGTAGAAGCAACTAGATTTCTTTAAATTGGCATCTTGAATAAACTCAATAATAATTCTTTTTCTTTTCTTTCTTTTTTTTTTTTTTGTTTTGTTTGAGACAGGATCTCACTTTGTCACCCTTGGTAGAGTGCCATGGTGTCATAGCTCACAGCTACCTCAAACTCATGGGCTCAAGTGATCCTCTTGCCTCAGCCTCCTGAGTAGATGGGACTAAAGGTGCCCACCATTATGCTAGGTTATTTTTAAAAATGGGGTCTTGCTCTTGTTCAGGCTCGTCTCAAACTCCTGAGCTCAAGCAATTTGCCCGCCTCAGCCTCCCAGAGTGCTGGGATTTTAGGCATGAGCCACCATACATGGCCCTCAATAATAATTCTTAACTGATTATATAGATCATTTCCATGGTAAAGCCTGTGAACCAGAGATCATTAATTGTTCTTTCTTACTTCTTGTTCTTACTCTTTGAAAACATTTTAATGGTTGCATAATATCCTATATTTATAGTTATGTAATGACTTAAGCATTCTCTATTATCAAAAATTTAGATTGGCAGCAGCATATTTTGTCAGAGATACATAGTTCAGGAACAAGAAGCAGTTCAGGTGCTGGAGCTGATTAGACTCACGTCATAGTGCTACAGTATGTATGCAGTTCTACAGAACTACCGGTACTACAAATGTGGAAAATCATTCCATTTGTGTATAAAGAGGATCCCTCTGCAATCCTATAGATTTTGAATGTCCAGAGCAATAAGCTATAATGGAAAGAGAGGTATTCTGGCCAGAGAGGGGATCACAATATGTCTTTCTTTTATTTTCACATATTTTTTAATTTTTTATGAACTTTCACGAACATATGCTATTTAATTTCTTATTCTTAATTCTGCTTGGTAAGGAATGTTAATCCCATTTTATGATGGATAAATTAATGTTTAATATAAACATCAAAACAGATTTCTTTCTAATGGACTATACTTGCTTCTGTACAAGGTTCAGTAACTGACTCTTCTACAGTACAGGATTCTTTGGCTGCTCTTTATATTTTAAAAATTTATTTAGTTAACAAAGCAGGATGGCTGGGCATGATGGCTCATGGCTGTAATCTTAACACTCTGGGAAGATGAGGCAGGTGAATTACTTGAGCTCAGGAGTTCAAGACAGCTTGGGTAAGAAAAAAAATAGCTGGGCATTGTGGGGGGCTCCAATAGTCACAGCTACTGGGGAGGCTGAGGCAAGAGAATCACTTGAGTCCAAGAGTTTGAGGATGCTGTGAGCTATGAATAATAGCACAGCACTCAACTCCAGAGCAACTGAGTGAGAATCTGTCACAAAAAACAAAAACAAAAACAAACCAAAGAAACAACAACAAAACCAGGATGAAAATAAAGTGCCCTAATGTAGATTCACTCAAGTCTGGAATTTACTGCTTTTCAGTATTTTATCAACCACCAAACTATCCAGTCTAACTAACTTGTACTTTTAAAAACTTTTAGAACTATCCTTTAGCTAAAAGTTAGAGAAACTAGGCTATTTTCCCAAAGTAGTACTAATTCATTGATTAGAACACAATTTTTCTACAAGTCACATTCTTTTTTTTTTAATTGGTTCATACTTTTGTCAAGAAAACATTAGGTCTGTGTTTTGAAATATGATTTATTTTCTAAATATAAATTTCTTTAGAAATCCTTCAATATAATATGTATAATATTTATTGTCTTCCTAAAGGAAGACATGTCTTATGGACATGAAATAAAGGGTGAAGAAACTTCCTTATTTGCTCTTAATTCTTCAAAGTCAATTTATATACTCTAGGAATAATAAAGTTCTCAAAGAAGGCCTCATATATATAATCAAATAGTTTCGGTACAATAAGCATCAAAATTGATGTTGCTCAAATTTTACTGAAAACAGGCCAGAAAAAATAAATTCAGGCATATACACATAAATCATGCTTGTAGAAGTCAGCCAGGTAATACTTATTAAAAAGAGAGCTTATCTGACTGGTTTTCCCTGTGTTTATTTTTTTCATTAAAAAAAATAAATTATTTAGTTTTCTCAATGAGGAACTACCCAATAAGACAGCTATAATCAAAAGACCTGCATACAAACATTCATAGTAGTATTATTCACAATAGCCAAAAATGTGGAAACAATCGAAATACCAAGCAGTGGTAAATGGATAAATATTATATAGTACATTGACCTCATGGAATATTTCAGCAATGAAAAGGAATGAACTACTGATACATGAGACAACATGAATGAGCCTGAAAAACCTTATTATGGGTTAAAGCCAGATACAAAAGACTATCTATTGTATGATTCCATTTACATGAAATGTCCAGAAAAGGCAAATGTCTAGAAATCATATTATTGATTAGCTGAGGGTAGGAACTGGAATGCATGTTTAAAAGAGATCTTTTGGAGATGATAAAAATGTTCTAAAACTGGACTGTGGTAATGGTGGCTAAAAATCCTCAAACTGTACCCTTAAGGAGTTAATTTTATACTCCAATAAATCTACCTTTAAAATAATGATATAAAATAAAAAAGCCCCTCCAAAAATATCCTGCAGTCTTTAAACTATAAACTTTCTTGAGAATCTTAAGCTTTCCAATTTAAAATCAAATCTAAACGAGGACCAGCTGACTTAATAAGCCACCTCTTTCCTCCATCCTCAGCCCTTCCTTAAGCATCTAGTGTTTCTCAAGCCATCAAAAGTCACCTAGATTGCAATGTGAGAGACAGACAATGAATAAACCAATATACACAGGCATATCTCATTTTATTGTGCTTCACTTTATTGTGTGTTGCAGATACTGTGCTTTTAACAAATTTAAGGTTTGTGGAAACTGTGTGGAGCAAGTCAACCAGTGCCTGGTGCCATTTTTTCCAAAAGCATGTGCACACTTCATGCCTCTGTGTTACGTTTTGGTAATTCACACAATATTTCAAACATTTCATTATTATTATATTTGTTGTGGTGATCTGTGATCAGAGATCTTGGATGTTACTACTGTAATTGTTTGGGGGCACACAGACTGCCCAGATAGGATGGTAAACTTCATTTTTAGATGTTGTATGTATTCTGTTACACTGAGCGTTACTCTGTCTCTCTCACCCTTTCCTTGGGCCTCCTTACTCCATGAGACACAATAATATTGAACTTAAGCCAACTAGTAACCTTACCATGGCCTCTAAGTGTTCAATTAAAAGGAATAACTGTACATCTCTCACCTCACATCAAAAGCTAGAAATGATTAATGAGTGAGGAAGGCATATCAAAAGCTAAGATGGGCTGAAAATCAGGCCACTATCCCCAAAGAGTTAGCCAAGTTGTGAATGCAAAGAAAAACTTCTTGAAGAAATTAAAAGTGCTACTCTAATGATTATGAGAATAGTAAGAAAACAAAACAGGCTTATTGCTGATAGGGAGAAAGTTAGAAAGGTCTGGAGAGAAGAGCAAAGTAGCCACAACATTCCCTTAAGTCAAAGCCTAATCCAGAGAAAGGCCCTAATACTCTTCAATTCCATGAAGGTTGAGAGAGATGAGAAAGCTACAGAAGAAAAGTTTGAAGCTCATAAGGTTTAAGGAAAGAAGATGTCTTTGTAATATAAAAGTGCAAGACAAAGTAGCAGGTGCTAATAGAGAAGCTGCAGAAAAGGATCAAGATGATCTAGCTAAGAAATTATAATTGATGAAGGTGGCTACTCCAGAAAAGAAATTTTTAATGTAGATGAAATAGTCTTCATCTGGATGAAGATACTATCTAGGTCTTTCATTGCTAGAGAGAAGTCAATATCTGGTGTCAAAACTTCAAAGGACAGGCTGACTCCCTTGTTAGTGGGTAAGGCAGCTGGTGACGTTAAGCTGAAACCAATATTCAGTTACCATTCTAAAAATTTTAGGGCCCTAAGAATTATGCTAAATCTACACTGCCTGTGCTTTTAAATAGAACAACAAAGCCTGAATGACAGCACATCTGTTTACAGCATGGGTTACTGAATATTTTCAGTCTACTATGGAGACCTATTCCTCAGAAAGAAAGATTCCTTTTCAATATTACTCCTCATAGACCTTGCACCTAGTAATCCAAGGGCTCTAATGGCAATGTACAGGAGACAAATGTTTTCATGTCTGTTAACACAACATCCATTTGGTAGCACATAGGTCAAGGAGTAATTTTAATTTTATTTAAGAAATAAATTAGACTATTATTTAAGAAATAAATATATTTTGTAAGACTATAGCTGCCACATAGTGATTCTTCTGATGGATGTGTGCAAAATCCACTAGAAACCTTCTGTAAAGAACCTTTCCCCAGGAAGACAGATGAATGGCTAACAGACACGTGAAAAAATTCGCATAATCCCTAATCACTGGAGAAATATAAATCAAAACCACCTTGAGATATCACCTTACTCCAGTAAGAATAGCCCACATCATGAAGTCCCAAAGCTGCAGATGTTGGCATGCATATGGACAGAAGAGAACACTCATACACTGCTCGTGGGACTGCAAACTAATACAGTCTTTTTGGAAAGAAGTTTGGAGAATCCTCAAAGAGCTAAAAGTACACCTTCCATTTCACCTTGTAATCCTTTTAGTAAGTATCTGCCCAGAAGAAAAAAAAAATCATTTTACCATAAGGACATTTGCACTAGAATGTTTATCACAGCTCAATTCAAAATCTCTAAGGTGTGGAAACAACCCAAGTGCCCATCAACCCATGAATGGATAAATAAACTACGGTATATGTATCCCAGGAATACTATTCAGACATAAAGAAAGATGCAGACTACTTGGATGGATTTGGAAAACACTCTCCTAAGTAAATTATCACAAGAGTAGAAAAGCAAGTATCCAATGTACTCAATACAAATGTGAAACTAGTAGATAGATGAACAACTATATGCCCACACAAGAGAAAAACCCAATTAAATTCAAGAAGGAGGGGGAAGAGAGAGGAGGGAGGGAGCTTACTATTTTCTCACCTAATGGGTACAATGTACGGGTATATGGCACATCTCCTGGGTGAAGGGCTGAATTACAACTTGGACTTTACCTAACAAATACAACCTAACCTAATATGTACCCTTACGTTAATCTGAAAATTAAAAAAAAAAAAGAAAACCTTCTTTAAAGAATTCACCATTCTAGATGCCACTTAGAAAATGTGTGATCCATGGGAGGAGGTCAAATAACACTAACAAGAGTTTGGAAGAAGTTGATTAGATGATTCCAACCCTGTGAATGAAGTTTTCAAGACCACAGAGGAGGAAGTAACTGAAAGATGTGGTGAAAATAGCAAGAGAACTAGAATTAGAAGTGGAGCCTGGCATTGTGACTGAATGGGTGCTATCTCACAATCCAATCGGAACACATGAGGAGTTGCCTTTTTTTTAAAGACAAAGTCTCTCACTCTGTTAGAGTGCCGTGGCATTAGCCTAGTTCATAGCAACCTCAATCTCCTGGGTTTAACCAATTGTCCCGCCTCAGCCTCCTAAGTAGCTGGGATTACAGGTACCACTGCTTTGACCTGCTGATTTTTCTATTTTTAGTAGAGTCAGGGTTGTGCTCTTGCTTAGGCCAGTCTTGAAATTCTTGAATTCTTGAACTCATCTGAAAACTCAAGTGATCCTCCCATCTTGGCCTCCTACAGTGCTAGGATTACAGGTGTCAGCTATTGTGCCTGGCCAAGGAATTGCTTTTAATGGATGAGCAAAAAAAAAAAAAAAATTTTTTTTCTTGAGATGGAATCTACTCACGTTGAAGACACTGTGAACGTTGCTGAGAAGATATCAAAGGACTTGGGATACTTCATAAACCTAGTTGATAGGTTTAGAAGGGTTGATTCCAATACTGAAAGAAATTTTGCTGTGGTTAAAATGCTATCCAACAGCATTGCATGTACAGAGAAATCTTTCATGAAAGGAGGAGTTGATTGATATGGCAAATTTCATTATTGTCTTATTTAAATTGCCACAGCCAGTGTAGCCTTCAGCAACCACTACCCTGTTCAGTCAGCAGGCATCAGCAAGAGCCTTCTACCAGCAAAAAGATTACAACTTACTGAAGGCTCAGATGATCATTAGCATTTTTTAGCAATAAAGTATTTCTTAATTAATGTATGCAATTTTTTAGACATAATGCTATTACATACTTAATGGACTACAGCCATTAGTCCATATTATTATTAGTACAATAATATGTACGAACTTGTATCTGTACAGGGAAACCATAAAATTAGTATAACCGGCTTTACTGTAATATTCACGTTTTTGTGGTGGTGTGTAACTGGACCTCCAGTACCTTTGAGGTATGCCTATGTTCTAAATCATCATAACACCAAATTTGGCTTAGTTATCAAATTCATATTAACATGAATTCCATTAGTGGTTAGTGATTTGTGTTGCTAAATAGTGCTAAAGAGGAAGATACTTCTGACCTAGCTTAATAAACTTCAACTAAAGATGTGAAGAAATATATCACTTACACTTGTAATATACAACTTAAAAATTGTAAATTTTACATTAACCAGAGACCTGAAAGATAATTATATCCTAAGTAAGAACACTTAATGTACTCTGTACGTTCAGTTACTTCCAAGGCAATGAGCCACAATCAGTTAAGCTTTATTGCGTTCATACAGAAAGCCAATTTACAGAAATCTAGTTGCTTCTAATTTTGAATAGCTTTATTAGTACAATATATTGACTTATCTCAAAATCTTGCCTTAAAAACCTCCAACAACATGCTTAGTAATTTACTATCTTTAGTCTAATTATAATCATAGGTGAAAATGGGACATTTTCTCAGGCTTTTATGTTTAAGGCATGAGAATGATTTGAGTAAGGGAGAAATGTAGGAGAAATCTACTCTAGATTAATATCTTAAAAACTGAGGATGATGACCTATGAGTAAGTTGTTTTTTGTTTTGTTTTAAGATGCAATAGAATAGAAAAAAATTGAATGTTTTAAGTACTGTTTTATATTTTGTTCAGTTATGTGTACATATGCCTATGTGAACTGGGTTGCAAAGTATAATACATCTCTTCTGTGCCATATATATATATATATATTTTTTTTTTTTTTTTTTTAAGATGATGCTTTAGGGAGAAGTTAAAAGGATGCAGAGGGGAGTTTTGTTTCTTCCTAACAAGAGGCTATTTCAGGTTATTTTACCAAGAGAGGACTTGTTGTTTTCAATCCTCAGAGTTGGTGCATGCTGATGGTACTTTTGACCCAAAAGTTCCCAAAAAAGATAATAAAGAGAAAGCAACCTTAGCTCAGAATTATAAAATAACCTGGATTTAAAAACCAAGTTGATTTCAAAACTTGTCTATGATATGTTAGGTGGGAACAAAAACTGGGTACACAATTAGATATAAGAAAAATTACTAAGGTGCTTGGAACAGTGCTGTTGCTGAACATTTTCTTTTTCAGTGATGTATATTTTGGTGCTTATTTAATAACTGATTACAGAGTGATGTACCCCTTGTTTACATAAATAAATATTTCAGTATTTTTACATAAACAACCCAAATTCCTAAGTGTATTTTAGAAGCCTTTTGAGCATATACATCGTTACTATGGTGCTTAGTCTGCTGAGGTCGGTAGCGTTACAGCAGGGCTTCTTCCAAATCACCAGCAATAATGGCTACCTCAGTTGAACAGTATTGAATCCTTTCCTTTCCTCCCATTCCAATAATTCTTACTATATCTGCTGTCTTGCAGTAGGCTTAGTTTTGGAGAGTCTGAGTCATCTCAACTTCTAAATTCAGAGCAAATACTGCTAATTCACTATCAGTATTCAGAAAAGACATGGCAGGCATCCCAGTTGTGTGTTATTTATGATTGTAAAGGTATTTTCTGGGTATGGTGGCTCATGTCTGTAATCACAGCACTTTGGGAGGATGAGGTGGGAGGATCACTTGAGGCTAAGAGTTTGAGAACAGTATGGGCAAGAATATTGAGACCCACCCTTCACAAAAAGTAAAAAAAAAAAAATAGCTAGGCACAGTGGTGCCCACCTGTACACTGAGCTAATGGAGAGGCTGAGGTGGGAAGTTTGCTTGAGTTCAAAGAATTCAAGTTTCCAATGATCTATGATTGACCCATTGCACGCTAGCCTGGGTGACAGAGGACCCTGTCTCTTTAAAAAATAGAACACCCACAACCATAAAGGTATTATTGCTTTAATGTTTCTTTGTTGCAAGCAGAATTCCTTCCTCTGAAATCAGAGACACCATTCCCTTGAAGAGGGAGGGAGGGATTGCCTAGATCTCACTACCCTTCTCTCTCCTTCTCTAGCCAGTGGTGTATCATCATCAATATTACTTTTAACTAAATGTTAGCAAAAACAGCTAATCTTTATTGAATGCTCAGTGTACAGTAAGCTCTTTGCAGACATTAATGCTCATAATTCATCCAGGGACATGAAAACAAAGACATAGAAGTAAAGTGATTCACCCAAAGTCACAGTGTCACTAGTGTTGCTGAAATCCAAATCACCAGGTTTATGACTTCAGCAGATGCTCTCAACAACCCAGCAGCTTGCCCACTGGTCTCAGTGCCAGTCTGCTGGTATCAGTTCTGCTTTGTGAAGAAGGGACAAAAAGAGCCCTTGACCAAGAAGACCCAGCCGGCTCTGGGGGGCTGGGCTAGCATTTCTTGCGTTTTCTTCACGTCGTCTTACTCTATGGCTTCAAACTTCTGACACTGCCCAAATCTTTTGCTTGGCTTTCTAGTTTAAAATTATGATTCTTGTTACATGAGTTTCTTGAATTTCAGTTTTCTCCTACTATAGTTTAACTTTTGGCTTAATTTTGGGTATTTCCAACTTATAAACTATTAAATCCAAGATAATCAGCAGGACTCAATTGAAATCATGTCCAATGTGAACAAAAAACAATTACTCTTTTGTCATCCCCTGTCAAACTGGGTACAATGTACTAGACATGTGTGGGGCAAGTGAGTTGAGGGTTGAGGGGGTAGACTGTGGTAGAAAACTGAAATTCTCAGTTTAGCAGCATTATCTTGATTCTGTTATCCTAAGATAAAAACATTCTTTAGTAACCAATCTCTTGTTTTTTCTTAAAATATTTATATTTATTTTTATTGACAATAAAATTAAAAAAAAATTTTCTCTTTAAGGTAAGTAATATAGGCTTTAATATCTGAGTTACTTAGAGCTAGCTTAAAAAAATCATGAAGTACGTTTGCAGAAAATAATTTTCCTCACAAGTTATTACAGTATGATCAAGCAGACTGGCTTCTGTTCTAGTATTTAATTGTTTCTATAAGATCACAGAAATTCAAGTTTTCAAGTAAAATAGAAATTTTATCTTTATCTTGGAAAAAAACACATAAAATACAGTTTGAATTTTTGGTAAACTTAATAAAAACAGAAAAAAAATGATGTATTGCTTCTATGTAAACTTGTGTTTTAGTAGTCTGCAAACAATTTAGCTAGCAATTGTATATTACTATGTCATGTACTATCTGCTATCATTTCAGTCCATTAAACATGCCTTTCTAAACTGATAGCAAGTTCCATGGGAGCAAAAGAGAATGCCATCTTTCCTTTCTGCATTCCTCAAGGTATTTTATGGTGAATACCCAAAATTGTGCTAAAAATAAAAAAAGAGTAACAAATAATACTTTATAAAATCTACAAAATCTATTTATATATACTGAGTCATCTTTAGATGGTAGCTAGATTATTATCACACTTAGTAACAGATAGGGAAGTTCAGGTCAAAAGGACCACTTAAGGTCATAGAGGATGAGAAAACACTGATTTCTATTTCAACTTACTTTATTATTTGTTTCCATGTTTATTTTCTGTCTTTCTCTACTTTCTACAATGTTACATTTTTTGAGTACAGGGGTTTTGATTTTCTTTTTCACTGATCCACTCACATGGCTTAGAATAGCACCAGTCTGAATGTTGTGAATGGTCAGTAAATATTTTTTTGAATTGATAAAAGTTACTAACGGGATGACTGATAAAAGGATAATCATTATAATCTTGTGTGTTACAAGTCTGAATAACAATAGTGAATTTGTATACATAGTACTATGTAGTTATGAAGTACTTTTGTAAATATGATATGCCCTTTTGTATTATAATGATTCTGGGCAGATTTTATTCCCCACTTTAGAGTCAGTTAGATGAAGTGAGTTATTTAGTCACAGAGTCAGAAAATAGCAGGGTGAGGACTTAGCTAGAAGAAGCCAGGGCTATTTGCAGCAAAACACAGTTCACTCTCTGGGTTGCACTGGCCCTCCCAGGCCCCTCTTAGGATTGCGCACTTATGAGGATTCACTATGCACATCAGCTTCCTAGCGTGTAATTTATACTGGAAATAGCTGATTGAATGGGAAACCTGTACCATTAAGTTTGTCTTGAAATTTTTGTTTGTAGAGAACAGAATATATTTTCAACATTAAGGAAATACATGATAGTTGGCCACTGGAGCCCTAATAATGTTTAAACAGGTATCAGTATATTTGCATTTCATGAACATCTTAGTGGAAATAAAATGTGTTATAAACCAGCTCCTAAATCCATATAGCGTAAAGCTGAATGCATATGAAACAAAAACAATTTTTACTGAAATATTAGGAAAATCCCTTCTTGGTTAAAAAGCTAAAAATTAATTACAACACATTTACTGGAAGCACTGAAACTAGGAAATAGTTGATGCTGTGTAACAGGACACAGATGAAACTATATACAAGGAAAAGGTTAAAAATATGAGGCAATCAAGTTCTCGGAGATATGGAATCAGGGGGTTATAAAGGACAGATCAGTGCTGAGGGAAGAAGACAGATGGCAGGGTAAGTGACTGAATGCTCTTAAGTGATTTTTTTTTAACTAAGAACTTGAGGAAAAATATACAATAAAGCAATGCATTCAGGCAAAACATTCATTTTCTTCTTAAAGAAAGTAGCACTCTAATATCAGAGCTAATGTGTTAAAAAACTATATATATAGATGTATTTTTAAATACTACATTATGAAAGATGGAGAACTATTAAATCCATACCAGAAACACCAAATTCCTAAAGGAATATTTTAAATCTTATAATGGAACAGCCTAATAAAGGAAGACAAAGTGGGATGGTGGGGGCCATTTCCCTTGTTTATTGTTATTTTATTCATTTATATTTTTTAAGACAGAGTCTCACTGTATCACTCTGGGTAATGTGCTGTGGCATCATAGCTCACAGCAACCTCAAACTCCTGGGCTCAAGCAATCCTCTTGCTTCAGCCTTCTGAGTAGCTGGGACTACAGGCACCCACCATGACACTTGGCTAGTTTTTCTATTTTTAGTAGAGACGGAGTCTCCCTCTTGTTCAGGCTGGTCTCAAACTCCTGAGCTCAAGCAATCCACCTGCCTCAGCCTCCCAGAATGCTAGGATTACAGGTGTGAGCCCCCATGCCTGGCTGGTTTTGCATGTTTAAATCTAAGAAAGAAATAACATTGCATATTACAATGGGCAACCAATTCAGGAGGGGGGTACAAAGGACAATCCTTTTACTTCTGTCTAATCTTCTTAGCTCAACATGCCAACTGAATAAACAGTGACTTACAAATGATATTCATGTACCTATTCATTTCTCCCTTCAGCTTCACTTCAGCTTTCTCATAAAGGATTATCCAGAAAGAATAAAGGATGCTTCAGAGCCCCAAACATTCATCTTCTTCCCTGAGTCTTTGGCGATAAAACGCAGTGGAAGAATAAAAGGGCTCATGACAGTTGTGTCTCTGAGAGACTTGGTGCTAAGTGTGTTTTATACTAGGAACCACAAAGCACTGGGACAGGCACGACCTCAGTGAAAGGGACTTGAGAAAGCAGATGCTTAGGTCTGTCTAGACTCTAAGAGCTGACACTGTCAGTACCTTACTGCCCAGCTAGTCTATGGGGAGAAAAGCAGACAGAGGTTATGGGAAGAGGACAGACATGCTGACAAAATGCCCCTCTGAGTGGTGCACTCCCCTGCTGGGTGTCCCAAAAGCCAAGTGGGCAACCGAACAGATCTAAGTGAGGACAGGAAACTTTACAGTAAACAAATGCTTAGGAGCTGAAGGGCGGGATCTAGAGAGGAAGGCAAAGGATAGAGGAAGAAAGAATGAAACACTGACTGTCAGAGTTGTGATTTATGCAGGCTGTTTAAAGCGGGGAAATGGAGTCATACTGCCTGCATCTGCATCCCGGCTTCCCCAGGTACCAGCGGTGCAGCGGCCATGAGGCATCGTGCACTAGTTTCCTATCCTTCCTACAGTACAGGGCTAACAGCAGCACAGACCTCACAGACTTCGTGAGGATGAGGAGGGTTAAAACAAGCAAAGTACTTGGGAAACTGCCTGACATCTGCTTTGCCTCCCCGTTACCAGTACTCTTTACCTACATTCACAGAAGGAATGCAGATAGAGAAGATAACTTCTGTCAATCAGCTGTGGCAAAAGATTTGAGGAATTTCAACTGAAACAAATAAGACTTGAGAATTGCTCTAAGTCTTCCCTGGAACTGCTTCATATTATGTTCATAGTTTCACTGTCCACCATTACTATGAATCATTTAGAATGGACTTTCTAACACTTTTGGAAAAAAAATATTTGGAAAAAAAAAAAACCGAACAGATGGGTAGAGTTATTGTGAATAAACACAAGGGAAAAAGAATTCAGGAGCTATTATACTTATACCACAGATAAGAATTTCATATTAGAGAGAAATCAAATGCAAAGAAAGACTGTTATGCTTATAAATGGGTTTACAATATAATTAGCACCTTAAATACCTACTAAATTGAATATAAAAATGCACAGAACGCCTAAGAAGTTATGCTAATACATTTAATAACAGAAATAAATCACAAGAAGCTGATATGATTTTTAGTTACATATTTTAAAAGTATAGTTGAGAACATTTTCAAATACATACACAGAAAAAGGGAAAGTCAAAATCAAGTATTTATTAAGTCAAAGAATAAGACAGAAAATAGAATGGAAAGATTTAATACTATTTATTTCCTAAAATATAATCTAGAATTAGAAAAAAAGTGGGAAATCATAAACCTTAACGTCAGGTATTTAGCTGATTTTTACTAGATGATATAACTTTCATGTAACTCAACAATAGGGGAGTTAGCAAATGGCTCAAGAAAGGGGGCCCATCACCAATGTACTAGTTATATTCACTAAATAGAAAATCAGCTCAGATATTTTTTTTTTTTGCAGCTTTTGGCCCAGGCTGGGTCAGCTCAGATATTTAAGGACTAGGCAAAGCATTCTAAATAGGGTACCACTGTTGAAAGGGTGGAAGGTAAAGTAGTTATCCTACACAAGTTTTGGTGAGTTGCCTAATTTTTATCTTAGATACGACACTGGCAAACATAATTGTGTTATTGATTTAAGAACACTGCAAGGAAAGGATTACATAATAATCACAATGAATTTGCATGGCACAGATTGTGCTATGCTAATATAACACCTTCTTTGAGATAACAAAGCGCAGACAAAGGGAGCTGGGTAGACGTTTATCTACATTTCACAACGCTTTCAATCCTGTACTGCATATCAGCATGCTGAGAAATTAAGAGTTGAATTGTATAAATGATGTGACAGAGTGAATTACTAGTGGCTTATAAGTCGAAAATAAAGGATTATTATTCTTTCAGATACATACACAGATGCATACTGATGCATGTCAGGTTTCAATTTGGAGCTAGACTAATTATATGAAATAAAATAAATGTAGCTTATGCATTAATCATTTTCAGAGAAAGGTTAATTTGATAGCATTCAAGGATCTAGACAACCCACCAGACAAAATTTTGGAAGCAAACAACAACAACAACAACCACCACCACCACCACCATCAAGAGTCTAGCAAGTAACTTATGACAAATAAAGGACACTTAGTGAATAAAAAACATATCTTTTATCTTTTGACTTTAGTGTCATACACTAATACTATATATTTTACCAATGGAATCCTTCTTCAACATTTGTGTTAATAATTTTCTTGTGTTTTTTTGATACACAGAAAATTCAGTGAGCTCAGGTAAGATAAATCCATATGAACAGATACTGATAGTACTTTGACAATCCTTGATTTCATTTTACATGGTTGTAATTTGGGGCTTTTGGATTATGCTTTGAGATTATTTAGAATCCATTTCAAGCACAAGATAAGCCATTTAAGTATGGATTTAAAATAATAAAGAGGAATGGGCATTTATTTATTTATTTACCATGCAATAACTCAAGAAACATAATTTGGGGCTTTTGGATTATGCTTTGAGATTATTTAGAATCCATTTCAAGCACAAGATAAGCCATTTAAGTATGGATTTAAAATAATAAAGAGGAATGGGCATTTATTTATTTATTTACCATGCAATAACTCAAGAAACAAAGTTTCTACTACACATATGTGCTAGATAGTAAATCCTCTACAATCCTGGAGTTTATACTCTTGTTAGAATGACAGATTTGTAAAGATGCTAATTAAAACAGCTATGATTAAAGAAAATCCTTTTTTAGCAATTCTTACGTATTGAATGGAAAAGGTACTATATATATATATCACAAGCTAAGCACAAGGTCAACTTGATACTTAGTGAAAAGTCTAAATTAAAAATTATTTTAGAGAGAATTACAATATTCAAGTATCTATGTATAAGAAATGGTTAACAATTCATTTTGAGGATACACAGATTAATTTAAAGAAAAAAGACTATTAGAAATATCAATTGCTAACATGTAATGAGGGGGTTCTTAAGGCTTAAAAAGTTTTTTTTTGATAGGGGTAAGTATTTTATTACTTTTCATAAAAATAAAGTACCTATCACTTTCAATGTCTGTGGTCACTACCATGTATCAGTGTATTTCAACTGACTATGGCTCCAATTAAGATCTGAATTCATGAGATTAGGCTAATAAGTACTATGTAATAAGTACTTAATAAGTAAAATATACTTACTATTACTTATTTATATCATATTAATAAGTAATATTTTCACTGTGTGGTCGTCAGTCCTACATTTGTGATTGCAGCAGCACAATGTTTTATAGGGGTCATTATGTTATTAACACAGCGGTACTTAAAGATTATAATTTGCTTAGACTGCTCTGCATTTAGTATTACACCTATCTGTACTATGGGCACACTGTAACCATAACTAAAATCTGATAAATTGCTTCCACTAACAAAGTGTAACAAAATGTACACTTCGGGAAGCCAAAAGAGGAACATTCCACCAAAGATTCTTGCCTCTGGAATTTGTTTTCTTAGTATAAAATTATTTGATCCTAGACAAGAGCATTAAGTTAGGATTTCTAGGGGTCCAATAGGTAAGAACATTATGCTGTATGTGTATAAGAACACTTTATCTGTACAAGAACACCACATATATAAAAGTCATCCACATTTATTTTGATCCTATTTACTTGCAGGCTTCTGCCTTCTAAATCTACAGAAGATTTTTTTCCTTTTTTGGATGGGCTCTGGGAACTTGGCTCTGATGGGATGCTGTTTAAGCATCCTAAACCATCATATTCAAACATTCGAGCTTCAGCTGGATCTCAGCTTCCATTTGGAGGCTGGGAGTGCAAATTTTTTTTTCTGGTCATCATAGTAAAAGATATGTATGCATTAAGGAAAAAATTTCAATTTTCAGATTGAGATAATAGTGCTCAAAGTCCAGATTTTGCCTTACATTATGTGACTTTAACTTTGCATATGTTCACAAGAGCAAAGAGTTACTCTGCTAAATTAGCCAT